>NC_138075.1:43953157-48753157 GCF_964212035.1 Myotis nattereri
CAGGGGGCTCATGACAAGGGAGCAGCCAGCCCTGAGGGAGGCGGCATAGACTCAGAGAAATCCCCACAGTTCCCCACGGGAGTCAGCCCATATCCCACCCACTGTTATTCTGGATCACAAAGTCATGCGAGACCCCAAAAGCCTCATTTCTTGGCTCACAGAGATCCTTTGCAATCCTCTGATAGAAAGGCATGCGGCCAACTGAAGGGCTGCAAAGCCAGAGGGAGGCGGGACAGCCAGACTGGAGAGCCTTCGAATCCAAACACCGGCCAGTTACTTCCCATCTCAGGGCCTCAGTCCCCCCGCCTTCCCCGTAAGCAGGATGAGTCCTGAGTCCTGGGTTGATACAGAGGGAATGACAAGGCGTGCACAGGAGCTCAGAACCCCTCTATCCACAACCCAGCACCACTGAGAGTGTCCCCATCACTGCCACACCTGAGCCTCCAGCATACCTGTGGTCCCAGCATCAGAGGGCCTGTGTTGCTGCTTCAGAGTGGGCAGTGGGGGGTAAGGGTGCCCCAGACCTGGGTGACCTGGGTCTCAGGCCCCATCTAACTGCTGCCCCCGTGTCCCCTACCACCCACCCACAGGAGGACTCTGACGGCAGCATCGAGTGTGTGAACGAGGAGAGGAGACTCCACAAGAAAGTCTGCAATGTCAGCTACCCCTTCTTCCGGGCCAAGGCCAAGGTGAGGCTGGGGCCCGTTTGGGGAGGCAACAGGGCGGGTACTGGGAGGCTCAGGGAGGCAAGAGAAATGGAAGTGAGCAGAAAGGAGGGCAGGGGAGGGATGGAGAGCACCAGCCCCTTCACCGCCACCCCACCTCCCTCAGCCACTGTCTCACTACCCTTTAAATCCTCTAAACCAGCGGTTCTCAACCTGTGGGTCGCGACCCCTTTGGGGTCGAACGACCCTTTCACAGGGGTCGCCTAAGACCATCGGAAAACACATATATAATTACATATTGTTTTTGTGATTAATCACTATGCTTTAATTATGTTCAATTTGTAACAATGAAATTGGGGGTCACCACAACATGAGGAACTGTATTAAAGGGTCGCGGCTTAGGAAGGTTGAGAACCACTGCCCTAAACTAACAAGTCGTCTAAATACCCAGCCACTGTCTCGGGGCTGTGCATGGGGAGAAAATTTACATTTCTCAAGCACCTACCAGTGCTTCAAAGTGCATGTGACACGAGTATAGGCGTGTGGCGTGGAGAGAGAAGCAAATTCAAGGGGAAGGGGAGGAGAACTACAGATTGTGGGGGCGTTTGCCCATCACCCCTGGGCAGTGGGCAGCCACTGAGGGTTCTGGAGCAAGAGAAGGGCTGAGCGAAGCTGCTTGTAAAGCTGGACCTGATGGAGGCGCTCAAGGCAGGAGCCAGCCAGAGAACAGAGTGGTTCCCAGGCGCAGGGTCTGCAAGGTGGGAACCAGGGCTCCTTAGAAAAGAACCTCCTCAGAGGAACTGCAAGTCAAGATGGTAGTTTCAGGGTGCAACTCTGACAAACCAGGAGCTCTAGATTGAGGGGGGGCAGCACACAGCACAAGCTCCTCACCCTGCGGCTCCCTGGGAGAAGGGGACCCCAGGTCTCCTGGGGAAACTCCAGGAGGGTCAGGCTTGGGAAGAGCACAGTGGTCTGTGCAAAGCCCCAGCACCCGCCCTCCCCACAGTGAGGACAGGAAGGCAGCGAGGAGGGTCAGATGTCAGAGGGCCATCGTCAGGGACCCAGGCCCACTCCTGGGCAAAGGCCAAGGGAAGCAGCAAGACGGGGCCATCAGAGTGGCCAGAGGGCTGCTGGACAAGGAGGCAGGTGCTTATTAACCTCTGGGTGGCCCTAGGCAGCCATCATGCTTCTTCAGGCCACAGCCCACCACACGCAAGAACGAGGGGTGGGAGGCCTGTCCTACCGCCGTGCCTGGCCCCCACAGGCTGTGCTGCGTGGTGACAGCCAGCTCCCCTTCTCGCCAGCAAGCCCTCCCGTGAAAATCCTGCAGAGAGTCTGAAGTTGGGCTTGCTGCCTTCCAGTTGCCTGTAGCTAAAAGCAAAAGTGGAGGAGGCGGGCAGGGGGCTGCCCCACCGTCAGGCAGTCCCTCCAGAGGAGCCATTGACTGCCTGTGTCCCCGTCACCGGCCTCAGGCCTTTACTCAGGTGTAGGGGGCTGGGAGGGCGGGTCAGGGCTTGTCCAGGCAATGCCTAGACTCGCAGTTCCCAGCCACCCCAGCTCCAGTGACTTCTTCCTTGCAGGTGGCTTTCCGTCTAGATTTCGAATTCAGCAAATCCATCTTCCTGCACCACCTGGAGGTCCAGCTCACGGCCGGCAGGTCAGGGCCTGGCTGCTCGCTCTCCCTCCTGCACACCTGCTCTGCCCCTCCCCGCACTGAGTCTCCCGCCAAGCCCTGTCCCCAACTGCCCCAACAGGGGTGGGGTCCTGGTCAGTCCCCAAATAAGGGCCACCCGCTGCCTGCAGTGGCCACCATTCATTCTTGGGCTGCTTGGATATAAATAATACCTTTATCTTCATGTATTATTTCTATATAGCAGTCTAAAAACCAGTTTTAAAGCACTGTGCATATAATAGCTCAGTCAGTCCTCACTGCAGCCCCTAAGATAGGGAAAGCAGGGGTTATTCCCCACCCCGCCTCAAGTTACAGGTAAGAAAAGGGAGGCTCAGAGAGGTTGAGTGAATTTCCCAACGACACACAGCACAACTGGGAGCTGAACATTAGTGTCCTACTCTATGTCCAGGGCTCTTTCTGTCCTGTTCACCTCTCTCCTCTTTGAAATGTTTCCATTTTTAAAAGAGCCTCCCTTACTCTGTGTAGGTCTGTCTGTCTGTCTGTTTCCCTCCCAGGGAATTTGCTATGGGTTCACAGGGTGAATCCCTCTGTGTGGGTGGGTAGTAAACACTCCTTTCTTTTTCACAGACTTACATTCTCTGTGTGGGAAGGGAGGCAACTCTGCAGCCTTGAAACTGGCCCAAACCCTCCTGTGAATTTTCCCTTGCTGAGAAACAAACACTGAAGGCAACCCAAACACTGACCTTCCAACACATGCACACACACACACTCACAAACAGACATATCCTCAGTCACACCCAAGTCAGAGGTCACGGAGAGAGCACTGGAGGTCAGCCACCAGCATGTCTGTGGTCAAACTGTGCATGTGGGTGGAATTCTCACGTGACCCGAGACAGTTTGTAAAATGTAGGGATACCCTCAGGCCCCCTCAGGCCCTTCCTGCTCTGAGAAAGCTCCGCCCTGTTCTCACGGGAGACGAGCGCGCCTGCGCAGTGTGTCCTCGCACCTGTTCTCACGGGAGACGAGCGCGCCTGCGCAGTGTGTCCTCGCACCTGTTCTCACGGGAGACAAGCGCGCCTGCGCAGTGTGTCTGCACAGCGGCGGGTGCACCTGTGCAGTGTGTCTGCACAGCGGCGGGTGCTGGTGAGCCAGGCCTGTGCGGGAGGGGACCGTGCAGTGTCCGAGCACCCACCACCATCCCCTTTTGAGTAAAACCCCTGTCAGGGGTAAGGCTCCCGCAGGGAATAGAGCTCAGGGTGTGTAACAAGAGGAAATCGCACCTTTTTATTTCTGAAATTACTTTCCTGTTCATGGTGCAGGAAAGGGCAGCACATTTGGCAAAAAATCCCTCCAAATGTCTCCTACGTTCACTCTCCGGCCTTTTCAAGGCAGCGAAGCCAACCTGTGGGAGTGCCCACGCGTCCGCCCGGAGGGGGAGCCCAAGGATAAACAGCCTGCTCTACTGGGAACCCCACTGTCTTCCCTCCTTGGACAGAGCAGGCAGCCTTTGTCCCCCGGGCGATGCCCTCGGGGCCCACAGCACAGGCTTTGCCCTCTGACCCTTGAGGGGCTCTGGGAGCAGGGCTCGCAATGAGTGGCCACACCCACATAGTCCTCCCAGCTTCCATCCAAAGTCTTTTCCGGCGGCACACCAGCCCGGACGTGCTGCACTTAAAAGGGGGCCGGAGGTAGAAGAGGGTAAAGGGGAGGTGAGGGGTGGTGGAGGAGACTGGGCTTGGGGTGGTGAGCCCACAATACAATATGCTGATGATGTGTTATAGAATCGTACACCTGGAACCTGTATGAATGTATTAACCATACAAAAAGGAGAAGCTGAGGTCATCAGCTCCCGCATCCCCAGCCCTTCCCCTCCCAGCGCGCACGAGGGGGGGGCCAGGGGGGGGGGCGGCGGTCGGGTAGAGGGAGGGCAGGCCCGTCTGACCCCATGGCCTGGCTCTCCCTGCAGTGACAGTGACGAGGAGGAGAGCACCAAGGAAGACAACGCGGCCCTCCTGCGCTTCCACCTCAAGTATGAGGCCGACATCCTCTTCACCAGGTGGGCCAGGGCCCCGGGAGGGAGGCGGGGTGGGTGAGGCCTGAGACAGGCTACTCTCGGGGGCCCCGATAGGGTCAGAGGCCCCAGAAGCCGGCCCCCAGTGCTAAGGGACTGAGATGGAGCCAGGTGGGCCCCTGGGGGGTCAGAGAGCACAGCTCCCCCATCCGTGGTGGGGAGATGGTATCAAAACAGAGAACAGAGGCCCGGGCTGTGTGGCTCAGTGGTTGAGCGTCAACCTATGAACCAGGAGGTCACGGTTTGATTCCTGGTCAGGGCACATGCCCGGGTTGTGGGCTCAATCCCCAATAGGGGGCATGCAGGAGGCAGCTGATCGATGATTCTCTCGCATCATCATCCTCTCTCTCTCTCTCCCTCTCTCTCTCTCCCCCTTCCTCTCTGAAATCAATAAAAATATATTTAAAAAAAAATAAAACAGAGGAAGGAGGAGGCACAGGCCTGGCCCCAGGGAGCTCTCAGCAGGTCAAATGGAGAGAGCGGGGCAGCAGGCGGTATCCACCCAGGTGTAGGCAAGAAGGAGGGCATGATCTGTGGAGAATTTTAAAATAGTAATAAAACCTGCTAAGTGCTTCTGCTTCTCATTACACCTTGCCCCAGCAATTCTAAACACCGTCAGTGAGAAAACGCTCCTCCCTACGCAGCTGCTCACACTGCCCACACGCCTGGTGTGCCACCAGCCCAGCCTGTCGTCTGAGAGCGCCCAGGCAGATGGAGATATCTGGACAGAACAGCAAACACACAGAAAGTTCAGGCTCTCTCACATCACCACTAGAGGCTGGAATGGTGCACAGTGGGCAAGTTCACGCTCAAAAGAGGCCATGCCCTAGGCTGAGAGTCTAGGGCAGGGATGGCAAATAACTGGCACTTCTGGCTCGTGCCCATCCCACACACCAGACAGACGTTGCTGATGGAGGTCAGCTTTTATTCCTGCTGAGCCTCAGAAACCTTCCTAGCGCAGTGTTCCCAATGGGCAAAAGGAGAAACCTATTTTTTGTGGCCTAGGGGGAGGCAGGCCCATGCCTACACCCTTTCCGTTCATTTACCCACCTAGCCAATACTGACCGAGTCACGCAGCCCTGTCCTCTGTCCCTGCAGGAGCAGCAGTCTGAGCCACTACGAAGTCAAGCCCAACAGCTCCCTGGAGAGTTATAATGGCATTGGGCCTCCCTTCCACTGCATTTTCAAGGTAAGGCTCAAGGGGAGCCAGGAAGAGAGTGAAGGGCAGGAGCTGAGGGTCCCCACTTGGGAGGGGAGGAATCAGAAAGCATTGCTAATGCCCGGCCCGGGGGCTCAGTGGCTGAGCGTCAACCTATGAACCAGGTCAGGGTTTGATTTCTGTCAAGGGCATATACTCAGGTTGTGGGCTTGATCCCCAGTGTGGGGCGTGCAGGAGGCAGCTGATCAATGATTCTCTCTCATCATTGATGTTTCTATCTCTCTCTCCCTCTCCCTTCCTCTCTGAAATTAATTTTTTTTAATTTTTAAAAAAAGAAAGAAATCATTGCTAGAGCTCAGGGTCACCTTAACCCTGCTACCCACTCACTGGATGATTTTAGGCAAGTCACTTCCTCTCTCTGGGCCTCTGTCCTCCTCTGGAAAATAGCAGGGCTGGTCTGAGAGAACGTATCAGTATCCGTGAAAATTAGACGTGGCTGCACATAATTTTTTAAAATGTTTTTAAAGTGCTCTAAACACACCAGGGTTTATTCTCTCCCGTAAAAGAGTCCAAATTGGCAGCTTCACAAAGTCATCCAGGGTTGCATCTTCTCTCTTCATGTTCCATCATCCTCAACATGCAATTATCAGCCTCGAGTTCACCTCACAGTCCAAGAAGGCTGCAGCTCCAGCCATCACGTCCTCATTCCAGGGAACAGGAAAGGGACAAAGAGCAGGAATAAGCTCCTTGGCAGTTCCTCACACTTCCAGTCACCTCTCATTGTCCAGAACGTTGTGATTTAGCTGTCAGAAGCTTTTTGTCGTGGTTTCTGTCACGAAGGACGGTGAGAGGAGAATTAGGGGGCAACTTAGCAGTGTCTGCCACGGTGGGCCAGCAATCTCCCCCACCTCTGAATGCTGTGTGAGTCAGAGGCAGGCTGACAGCTGGATACTGCTCATCAGGCTCACTGAGACCTGGATGGCTCACCCAAGAGAGGGTTAGTAACCTGCCCAAGACCCACAGCTCATACATGACAGCAGCCCTGGGTTCTATTCCCAGCCTTTCTGATTCCAAAGCCTTCCTGTTACCATTGCAGCTCTAACACCAAATGTGTCAACTACAATGTGAACTATCACACACTCACTATTTATATTCTTCACTAATTAATGATCTCTCTCATAAAAAATTAATTGCTGTCACCATCTCCACCCCCAGGGGGCCACCAGTGCCAGGCAACAAAATCCCCCAGAGCCAAGAGGAGTTGAAAATAGACGTGACCCTTGCTCTCCAGTCTCATTGCCGCCCCCACTGCAGGAGCCCACCCCTTTCAGGTCCCTGCAGCCCCGGGGTGACTTGGCAGAGCCCCAAAGCTTCCACAGTGAAAATGCCAGGGGGCTTGAAGGGGCCTGTGTCCCAGGCCCGGCTGGGGACCTTGTTCTCCACCTCCCCTCCCCCAGCTGCTGCTGGAGCACCCACACCTCTCCCTCTCGGGCCACAGATCCAAAACTTGGGCTTGTTCCCCATCCACGGGGTGATGATGAAGATCACCGTGCCCGTCGCCACCAGGAGTGGCAACCGGCTGCTGATGCTGAGGGACTTCCTCACCGACCAGGTACCACTGCCCTCAGGAGCTGGCTGAGGGGAGGGGCCGGAAGGAGACAGACATACCCTTAGGAGCGTCCCAAGCCCGCAGACCCCAGCTCCTTCTCCCAGAACCACGCCCCGCTGGGCCTTCTCTGGCGGAGGAGGAGGGACACCCGGATGCTGAGTCGGGCGTGCCGATTGTGGAGTGGCTGTTATGCCTCCTGCAGGTGAGCACGTCCTGTAACGTCTGGGGAAACAGCACCGAGTACCGCCATGCCCCGATGGAGGAGGACCTGAGTCGCACCCCACAGCTGGTGAGTGCCGCCCAAACCGAGCCGCGGGGATGGGGAGGAAGAGTGCAGCCCGAGCCGGGGCTATTTCTCTCCTTGTCCCATAGTTTGTCCGTAAGAGTTCGTTGAGCATGTGCCCAGCCTCACACCAAGAGGAAGCAATAAGGAAAAGGGACTTCTTGCCCTCAGTGAGCTCACCATCTCTAGGAGACACAGAATGAGCACCTCGAAGCCAGGGAACAGGCTGTGATGAGTGGCAAAAGAATGACAACAGGAGCAAACTGGAGTAAAAGAACAGCCAGAGAAAATGGAAACACTAACCTGAAAAGATATCTGCATCCCCATGTTCACTGCAGACAACAGCCAAGATATGGAAATAACGTAGGTGTCCATCGATGGATAAAGACATTGTGAGATATAGAGATAGAGATAGAGATAGAGATAGAGATAGAGATAGAGATAGAGATAGAGATAGAGATAGAGATAGAAATAGACAGAGATAGAGATAGAGAAAGAGAAATAGAGATAGAGATGATAGATATACGCAATAGAATGTTACTCAGCATAAGAAAGAAAAAAATCTTGCCATTTGGGACAATGTATTTGGACCTTGAGGGCATTATGCTAAGTGAAATAAGTTAGACAAAGACAAATACTGTATGATCTTACTTATACGTGGAATCTTTTTTTAAAAAATCAAGCTTATAGATACAGAGTAAAGATTGGTGGTAGTCAGAAGCAGGGGGTGAGAGTGGGAAAATGGATGAAGAGGATCAAAAGGTAATAATCATTTTAAAAAAGAACAGAGCTGCCCTGACCGGTTTGGCTCAGTGGATAGAGCGTCGGCCTGCAGACTGAAGAGTCCCAGGTTCGATTCCAGTTAAGGGCACGTACCTTGGTTGCGGGCACATCCCCAGTGAGGGGTGTGCGGGAGGCAGCTGATCGATGTTTCTCTCTCATCGATGTTTCTAACTGTCTGTCCCTCTCCCTTCCTCTCTGAAAAAAATCAATAAACTGTATTTAAAAAAAGAAAGAACAGAGCTAGTGGCCTTGCACTTGAGCCTAAAAGAGCCTTTGGATACAGATAAGCAGAGGGAAGGGGAGGAAGCCAGATGGAGCATTGCTATGGGGGCAGAACATACATGACTTGTATTGGAGACACCGACTTCAACTGGGGCCTCCCTGCACCAGAAATGAAAGGCAGCTCAGCTTCAACTCCCAAAGCCCTCCCTAAGACACCTGCTGGTTTCCAGGTTTATATCCTCGCAGCTGCCTCTGTCCCCAGATACCTATTTCTGTGCATGCTTCCATTATTCCTGACCCAGACAAAAACCTTAGCTGTTTTCATCTGATTTCCCCGAACAAGTGCTTCACACAAAGCATTTTTTGAATGTAGTGCATTTTACTGAAGACTTGGGGTTGGGTAGGGTTGACGTGGATGCAAAAGAGTGATACAAATAACTGTAGCCTAATACTTTCTAACTATTTGATTATTTGTTTGGGTTTTCTATTAGGATGATACCATCTGCTGATGATAATAGCTTTAGCTTTAGCATTCAAGCCGTGTAAATTGTTTTTCTTGTGTTATTGCTCTGGCTAGGACCTCCAGGGTAATGAAAAACAGAAATGATGACAGTCTTGTCTTGATCCTAATTTTAAAGGAATTGTTTTTAATTTTTCATTAATAAATACGATACTTGCTGGGTTTTATAAATACCCTTTATTCAGATTCAGGAAGTTCCCCAGGAGCTTTTATCAAAAACTAAAGTTGAATTTCCTAAAATGTTTTTTTTTTTTGCATCTGTTACAGTAATCATCTACTTTTTCCCTTTAATCTATTTATATGGTGATGACATTTATAGGTTCCCTAACACTGAACCAAAATTTTGTTCCTGGAATATACCCAATATGCACAACTTCAAATGCAGCATCAGATATGCCATCCTTACCTTGTCCTCCAACCACCCCCTGGCAGCCCCAGACCACGTGTCCCCTACCGCCGCCTCGTCCCGTCCTCTGCCCCTCTCCCCAAAGAACAAAGCCCCACTTGGTCCAGCAGTGCAGCTGAGCCATCTCTCTGGCGGCCCAGCTTCTGCTCACATTCCCAGGTCACAGCTAGGTTTCTGCCACCGCTCCCCCAGAGCCTGGTTGCTCACTCCCCGAGACCCACCTCTCTTTCAGAATCACAGCAACTCTGACGTAGTCTCCATCGACTGCCATGTGCGGCTGGCCCCCAACCAGGAAATCAATTTCCACCTGCTGGGGAACCTGTGGTTGCGGTCCCTAAAGGCAGTAAGTAGAGCACTTGGGCTAGGCTAGCGGGGAGAAGGGAAGAAAAGAAGGTGGGTGCTGGGAGTCTCGCACGGGGAGGGGCCAGCTTCCGACAAGGCCTCCGATTATACAGCTCAAGTACAAGCTGATGAAAATCACGGTCCACGCAGCCGTGCAGAGGCAGTTCCACAGTCCTTTCATCTTCCGAGAAGAGGATCCCAGCCGCCAGGTGAGCCCCTGGGAACCCTGCAGACCTGGGCTTGAGCCGGGCCAGCTTGGTAAGGGTTACCCCTTCCCCTAGTTTTCCTACACCTCTACCGTGTGTTCCTGCAAGCGAGAGATGGACAGACATGCCAGCCGTTAGTGCAGCATCAGAGGAGAGAGAAAAGCAAGACAAATAGGTCTTCGGGGGCAAAAGAGGACAGGGGGCCAGAAGCATTTGCCGAGGCCACGGGTGCCCCAGGCTCTGCACAACAGCCCATGGGGCGGAGGAGGGAGGGAACCTGTGTATTTGACGCTACAGGAACCTGAAACTGGAGTCCATGGCAGCCTGGCTGGCGGGCTCGTGGCCCAGCAGAGGGAGGCTGCCTCGGGCAGGCTGGCAGCCTAGAATGACCATCCCACACCTGTTTCACCCCCATCCATTCGCACCTCTTATCTAATGAAACCATGTGACCTGTGCTTTAGAAGTCTGGCATGAACTGAACTGGTGAACTGGTGAAGGCCAATGGATGAGATGTCTTGGCATTGACACTTGTATTGGGTAAAAGCAGATCAAATTGGCTTGAATCAAAGTTCGGGAAAGGGATGGGGCTCTGTGCAGTGCTCAGCTGGGAAAATGAGAAGTTGTGTCTTGAAAAGTTCAGTCCTCTGGATAGAGGCATCTCAGGCATGGGGCACTGCTGCCCTCCACTGGCCGTGTCCCCAAACTGCCAGCCTGGGCTCCAGGTGAACGTTCAATACCAGATGCTGAGTAAACCCCCCCCCCCGCCCCAGTCCCTTCCCCAGCAGAAGCTGGAGAGCAAAGCGGACATGGGCTAGAAGCCAGCTCTTAAGAAAACACACAGATACCCATCACAAACAGGGTGGGTGTGCCAGGCGAAGGGCTAGCAGGTGCAACAGCCCAGAGGCAGCACTCAGGGGCCCCACCCCAGGAGCGGTTTCATTTGTTCATTCATTCATTCAGCGTTGGTTGGGTGTCCCCTCTATGACTCAGACCTACTAGGGGATGCAAAGGAACAAGGAAGCAAAGCGTGGACTCGATCTGGGGGTGAGCACAGGTGCTGGAGTGGGAGGTGGCCAGACCAGGGAAAGCTTTCTGGAGACAGCACACTGGAACTGAATCTTGCGATGTGTTAGAATTTTCCAGGTGACCAAGAGAGAAGAGGCATACACACACACACACACACACACACACACACACACACACAAACTGCCCCTCTCTCCACACTAGTTCATGTCTCTCAAATGAATTATCCTTCTCCTTCCATTCCCAGCCCCCACCCCAAATCCTTCTTATGCTTTCTGGATGCCTCACTTCTCTTTCTGAAATCCAGCAATAATGAAGCCCATGTTGGCTTACATTCTCAGGTCACAGCTAGGTGACCGGGGGTGGGAAGGCAGAGCAAGGTCCAGCCTGCAGGGATGGAAAGAACATATAAGGGACCTATGGTTTGCTGAGCCCTAACTATGAGCCAGGTATTGTAACAATTTCTTCACATGTTATCTTTGATGTGTGTCCCCACACCCTCACTTTTCAGGTGTGGAAACTGAGGCTGTGTGAGATAAGGCAGCAGGGAAGCAGTGACTTGCCTCAGGTTAAATAGTGACTCAGTGGCCAAGCCAGGACCCCACCATGCTGTGCAGGGGTGCCGTCGGTCAGTCACTCAACATGTTCACTGAGCCCCTGGCTCTGTCCCAGGCCCAGGCAGGCCCTGCTCGGAGGATAGAGCAGTGAACAAATCAAGGAAAGCCTGCTCTCCTGGAGCTGACCTTCCGTGGGAAGAAAGGCAATTAACATAAATACAGGGGGGCAAAAGTAGATTTACAGTTGTCAGTATGCAAAAGTTTCTTATATTATTCATTATTATATATTTTTCCATATGAACAACTATAAACTGCTTTGCCCACCCCTGTATATACAGCATCAAGTGATGATGAAGTCTGAAAAAAACAACAACACGCAAGCATATAAGCATGGAGATTCAGGGGACACTATTTTATATGGGGAGATTAGGGAAAGCCTCTCCAGTAAAGTGACATCTGACAGGGACTAGGAGCCATGCCAGCAGAAGGAACAGCAATGCAAAGGCCCAACAGCAGGTGTGCTTGCATGTTGGAGGCCAGGTGGCTGGAGTGGGAGAAGAGGTCCGGGAGGTAGCAGGGCCAGAGAGGGTAGGCCCTTGCAGGCCAGGGCAAGGACCCTACTTTTCTACTCTGAGTGAGACGGGAAGGAGACTTGGAGGCTCTGAGCAGAGCAGAGCAGAGAACTGTCTTTCTCCGGATGCTATGCCAAGAACGGACTGTAGGCCCTAGCAGGTTTGGCTGAGTGGATAGAGCATCAGCCTGTGGACTGAAGGGTCGTGTGTTCGGTTCCAGTCAAGGGCACGTACCTAGGTTGTTGTCTCTCTCACATGGATGTTTCTCTCTCTGTGTGTTTTTCCCTTTCCCTTCCACTCTCTAGAAATCAATGGAAAAATATCCTCAGTGAGGATTAACAAAAAACAAAAAGAACAGACTGTAGGAGGCGAGGCAGAAGCTGGGAGATGAGGGTGCTCAGACCAAGGAGGTAGCCCTGGAAGTGAGAGGGTGTTTCAAAGGTAAAACAGTCAGACTGCTGATGGAGTTCATGTGATCTGGGACAAATACAAGGTTTCTGGCCTGAGCAACAGCAAGGAAGGACGACGCTGCTGTCATTTGCTTTGATAGGAAATACATTGAAAGAACAGGATTGAGGGTGAGGAGTGAGATCAAGAGTTTGCTTTGGGACCTGTTAAAGGTGCCAGGCAGGCCATGTAGACAGTCAGATATGAATCTAGAGAGTCCAGGTAGACATAGAAACGTGAGAGTGGTCAGAGTATAGATGGTCGAAGCCCTGAATGACTTCGCCCAGGGCTGCATTAGGACTTCCCTGGCCCTGGACAGTTGCTTTCGGGGCTTCTTCCTCCATTAAAAAAAAAAATTAATTACTATTTTATGACTGTATACATATAAAGACAAATATAATCCAGGCTAGATTATATTCATTGATATCCTCTAATTTTAAAAGTTAGGCCTGGCCAGTGTGGCTCAGTTGTTGAGCATCAACCCATGAACCAAGAGGTCACTGGTTGAATTCCTGGTCAGGGCTATGCCCAGGTTGCAGGCTGGATCCCCAGTAGTGGATGTGCAGGAGGCAGCCAATCAATGTTTCTCTCTCATCAATCTTTCTATGTTTCTATCCCTCTATTTAAAATCAATAAAAACATTTTTTAAAAAAATAAGTAAGATCATGTTTGTGGGCCTCTGGGCACCATGCCCACTGTACCCACTATGTAAGTCAGCCCTGAGCTCACCAGGGAGTGACTGTAGATAAAGAAGATGTCCAAGGGCAGAACCAGGGGACATGCCAACATTTAGAAGTTTGGGAGATGATTGAGGAAGCAGCAAAGACAAGAGGCAGAAAATGTCTCAAAGAGGAGGTAGGATCACCTGGGCCACTTAACTCAGGTGTCCACTGTGCAGGGGCTGGGGGCTCTGAGGCCTCTGCAGGCTGGATGCCACCCATCATCCCCCCAGCAGCCTTCCCTAAGGACATGGATACAGCTTTCCCGCCAGGGGCCAGCAGTCTCCTGGGTCCAGCCCAGGCCCCAGGACACTAATCTATTCCCCTGGTGTCCCTCCTCCCCTTGCAGATCACATTTGAGATCTCCAAGCAAGAAGACTGGCAGATCCCCATCTGGATCATTGTGGGCAGCACACTGGGGGGCCTCCTGCTGCTGGCCCTGCTGGTCCTGGCACTGTGGAAGGTGAGGCCCCTCCACGGGCGGGGGGGGGGGGGCATCCTGGCTGGTTGGCCCATGCCTGGGATTCCAACCTCTGGGCTCTGGGCTCTGTGGCCAGTCCCCATGTTCTACTCCCCATGGGAGCTGGCACCTGCCTAGCCTCCTTCGCAGAACTTGCCTGCTGCCACAGCACCCAGCCAGTCACCGCAGGCTGACTGGCCACCAGAGGGCACTCTACCTATGGCTTCCACCCTTTTGTAGGCCCCTTTGAGAACCTGGGGAGAGCTAGGGCTCCTCTCATCAGAAAAAAAGCATGTGCGCACAACCACAAAATGTCTCCAACAAAGGCAGGCTGTTACACAGCCAAAGCCCTGCGCTGTCACTGAGCCTCAGGGTAAGAAGCCCTGATCTCAGCCTGCCTCTCTTACAGATACGGTGAGGGAGGCCCAGAGAAGTGTTACCTGGGGCAAGGCGTCTTGCCTCCAGACCCAGGCTGTATTCACTCTGCTCCAGTGCCCCCTCACCAGTTAAGCGGCCCAAAGAGAGCTGGGGAGGGACAGAGGGTACTCATGGTCCTGAGCTGGGTATTCTGGGAGCCTTCGAGGGAAGACGCCTGAAGAGGGTTAGTGGAGGGACAGCAAGGGAGGGGAGTTAGGCCTTGTCCACTCTGCCCACTCCTGAGACTTTGCCTTTGCCTCCCCACAGCTCGGCTTCTTCAAAAGTGCCAAGCGCAGAAGGGAGCCCAGCCTGGACCCCACGCCCAAAGCGCTGGAGTGAGGCTCCCGAGGAGGCTGCGAGTTGATGGGGCCGGGCCAGGGCCAGGTGGTGTGCAGGCTCAGGCCGGTGGCCCCGCGGAGCTGGGGCAGAGAGGATGCCAGCTCGCTTTGCACTTGACCTCATCTGAGAAACCAAGTTTGCTCCCTCTGAAGGGAACTCAAGCCAGTTTTAAGAGGGACTGCCCTGCTGGGAGACCGAGACACCTCCAACAGAGATCCCTGGGAATAGAAAGGGACCTCTCCCAAGGCACACCCCAAAGCCTCCCCAGGCTCTGGGAGGCTGGCTACCCCCACCATTAAGGTGCTAGGAATTCCTAATCCTCCTCTTCAGAAGAAACCCGGAGAGGAAGACTGCAAATGCAGACCCACTCTGTGCACTCCAGGTCTTTAGTTCCAATAGACCCAGTGGGACAGCAGATCTGAATTCTGTACTGTCGTCCACCCCCACGCTGCCAACAGCTCCTGAGTCACGCCTACCCCTTCCCCAGGCAGGAGGTGGGTCCCCGAGCTTCCCCTGAACAGCAAGGGCTCGATGAGGACAGACGAGGGCCAGGGATGAAGACTCTGGGACATGGAGACTGTGACGGACAGGCAGCTGGGATCCAGAAACCAGGCGCCCACACAGAGATGGGGAGGCACCCCCAAATGTTCACACTGACTGCCACACACACTCCCCCACCGTGCTCTCGACCCCCATCCCACCCCCACCCCCCGCCCTTCCCCACAGCTTTTGTTCCCAGAAGGTACATCCAGAAGCGTGTGGGTGACACAATCCCCTATAGCTCCGCATTCCCACAGGTCTCCTGGGGCAAGCTGGGCGCAGGGTAAGGGTGGGGAGCCTCCTCTCCCTGTATCGCCCATCCCTATGCACACAGCCTTCCAACCCTCCCCTCCATCCACTGTGCACAGGAAAAGGGCTCTCCTCCCGGAATGCACTGAATAAGGCCGGTACAGGGACCCCCTTGGTGGCAAATATCTGACCCGCCCGCCCGTAGGACAAGTGGTACCACCAATGACGGCGCCGCGAGGACAAGAGGCACAGCTGGTGCCCAAGCCGAGTAATTTATGCCTTAGCCTTATTTTGAGGTAGAAATGAAAGGGGGATACATCAAAGGCATTTGTCCCCATCACATAGTACGACCTTTGCTGTCGTAAATATTTTTAAAAAATAAAAAAGTAGTGTTTAAAAACAACCAGGGCGCTGACTTCCCTTTCTGTGGGCAAAACATCCTAGCTAACGCACTCTGTTCTTTGAAGGAGTATGGGGATGAAGAGGCGTCCTACTTCCTTCCCATTATGTGGCGGGAGGGCCTTGCCCACCATTTGCTCCCTCACGTGGCTGCCTGGTGTGCTATGGACATCTCCTGTGACAGAGCACTCTCTCCCTCCCAAGACCAGCCATTCCATCTCTGGCCAATGTGGATGGTTGAGACGCACATGTCACTGTAGCTTCTACCCCTGTTCCCGCTCTCCCCTCCCAGGCCTCCCACACTTCTCCAAGCCGGCTGTCAGTGCTGACCTTCTCACACGCGGACTTCAGGTGTCTCCGCCCTTACGCACAGGCTGCTCTTAGACCAACTTGTCTCCATTCTATTTCTGTGCTACTGTCATCCCAAGGAGCCAGAAGCAGAACCTTACAAATTATTTGATCTTGTTCCCCCATAGATGTGGACCCTCAGAACCAGTGAAATTGAGGTAGTCCTAGGTTCCACAACAAAATCAAAACTAATCCCAGATTCTAACCCTGCCTGAGAAGGGCACAGTGAAGGAGCAAAAGAAATGTATGGGGATATCTTTTTCTCAAATGGTAAAACCAAAGTCAGAAGGAAACATTTTAAAATCGTATTTCATTTGAGCCATTATCCCCATGAATGGAGTAACCTTGCTGAAGGAGAATCGATGAACCCACATTTTAAGCACCAAGTCTTGTCAAAATCAACTGAATGCCTTTTTGGACCCTTACTTTTAGAGATTGAAATTCTATTTTTATTTTTATTTTAATTTCCATGTGTAACCACACTGCAGGCCCAACAAAATGTATTGCAGGTCAGATGCAGCCAGAAGTCACTGAATTGCAACCTCTGGACTCCCAGAGGCAGCCTATCCCCAGAGCTCCAGGCCCTCCAGGCCTCCCCGAGCCTACACCAAGAACAACTGATAAGAAGATGAAAAGAATGGGAGGCTTGCATCTTTAAGCCCTTTGTACTGTGTCCTTCTCCTTTTCTTATCCATTTCCCTTTCCCAATTTATTAGCTCTGGGTATAAACATCTAAGACTGGCTTAAGAGTGCCTGGTAGGGCAAGCAGAGAAGATGCACCATATATCGTGCAGAGCCTCATGCTAGAGCAGTTTCTCAGGCCTGGCTGCATATTACAATCACCTAGGACAGTGGTCGGCAAACTGCGGCTCGCAAGCCACATGCGGCTCTTTGGCCCCTTGAGTGTGGCTCTTCCTAAGCCTTTGGAGTACCCTAATTAAGTTAATAACAATGTACCTATCTATATAGTTTAAGTTTAAAAAATTTGACTCTCAAAAGAAATTTCAATCGTTGTACTGTTGATATTTGGCTCTGTTGACTAATTTAGAGTTTGCCAACCACTGACCTAGGAGCTTTAAAAGATACCTATGCAAAGGCCCAGCCCAGGGATTCAGATTTAATTGGTTGGAAGAGGGCCCAAGGCATCATTTTTTGCTTCAAAGTTCCCCTGGTGCTGACCGATGAGGTCAGCAGGCAAGTGAACATATAAGTTAGAAAACATACAAGGGGTTAACATGCACAGGTGACCTTCCATGAGGAGTAATGGGAATTGTGTTCTCATCATGATGTTGTTCAAATTAACTCAGCTCCAGCCTGGAGTTTGGAAGCCTTTCTCATTCCTGCAAGTCTCCAGAGTGGGATTTGCTGTATATTTTTGCTGAGGGGAGATGAAGAGCAATTTTGGTATGCCGTGGCAAGCAACCCAAAGTGCAACCTCAAGTCAACATTAAAATTCATATTGTGGTTCGCAGATGGATGTTATTAGCAATGTTCTATCTGGTAGAATAATAATTGTAGAGCTAAGGCAGGGGTGGGCAAACTTTTTGACTCGAGGGCCACAATGGGTTCTTAAACTGGACCGGAGGGCCGGAACAAAAGCATGGATGGAGTGTTTGTGTGAACTAATATAAATTCAAAGTAAACATCATTACATAAAAGGGTACGGTCTTTTTTTTCAATAGTTTTATTCATTTCAAACGGGCCGTAGTTTGCCCACGGCTGAGCTAAGGGCTGAACTCAAGTGTTAACATGAAATGTAACTCACTTAAAAATGGCTCAGTATTGTTCAGTATTTTAAAAGCATTAGACCCATCCTCGACAGTACTCTGAACCAGCTGCTTTGACCGCCAGGTGGCCACGTGATACTTAAGCAAGTCTGCAACAAACACGTGGACGGAGAAAAAACCCGGGCAAGGTCTGACTCTTATAAACCAAATTACCAACAGAAGATGGTTTTGGAATTTGGTCCATGGATTGTGGGGTTTCTTAAGTTCTAGGTTCACTGTCTGCTAGAGGAGAAAGGCCTCCAACAAGAAGTTATGAAATGAGATGGGCAAGATGTCCCAGGTGGTTTCACTGTTGACTCTGACATGGTGAGAGCCCATATGGAAGGGCAGTCCCTCAGAGAAGACACAGGAACTGAGGGGCACATTGGGGGTAGACTCAAAGGTCCTCAGGCCCTTGTGCCATCAATGTTCTTCGAGGACATGGACATCGACTGTGGTGTCAGTTCCGGCCAGCTGAGAGCTGGAAAGGAGAAATCCAGGGATAAGTGCAGCTTCTCTCTGGCATTAGATGGTGTAGGTATGCAAGCTCAGAGGGCAATTTGTGCCTCTTAAAGTAGATTATGTATCCAGAGCTGAGCTTCTCAAAGTGGGGTCCCAGAGCCACTTCAATCGGAACCACAGACTAAGTTCCACCCAGACCTCCCAAATCCAATTTCTATGATGTAATTTCAAGCCCATTAAAACTTAGAGAACCAGCAACCCAGAGCCACAAAATTCTGTTGTTCTCTAATCGTCAATGTCAGTTTCTTAAACAGGGCAGCCTTTCTCAGCTGCCCTGGGGCCTATGTTGGCAGCTACGGGCAAAACTCCCAGCAAAACATCTCCTTCCTCCCACTCCCCACCCCACCCCCAGGATGGTCTTAGGCAACCCGTGTGAAAGGGTCGTTCGACCGCCAAAGGGGTCGCGACCCACAGGTTGAGAACCGCTGGTCTATTCCATTAGCTTTGACATCACACTAAAGCAGGACTGCATGTTCCAAAACAGAAAGTGAAACAGAACAGAGCTTTGAAGGTTTAGGGTAAAGAGTGTTAGAAGCCTGGTGCCTGAGCTCTGAAACTTTTCCATGTGATATAGGCTAAAATGTACTTAGCAAACTCATGAGGCTTACAGTAGGGTACGAGCAGAGAAATATTTGTTTTAAAAAGGATGGAATACCATTCCTTAATGGACTCACCCTCTCTTATCAGTTTTTCATGTTCTTTGTTCTTATCTCCCTGGTACTACATAAAAATCAAGCAGCAACTCAGATGATGTTTTCTGAAATGTTTTAGAAGATGGCCCAAGCCAGAGTAAAAAAGTAACATCATAAAATTTTAGTTTGGAAATTAAATTAAAATTTGAAGAAAAATAGAAAATCAGATTTCAAATAGGGGCATTCAGCTGGACAAGCTTACCAAGGGCAGTTACCATCTTTCTTATTTGTGTATGCACATCCCTGGTACAGTGCCTGCTACAGAGCAGGCAGGTGCTTTAGTAAGTGCTAATTTTCAAGTTTATTCCCACTTGTTGAGGCAGGAGCAAACCCCATTCCTGATCTTGGGATGGACTAAGCACACCAAATTTACAGAGCACAGGCAGATTAGAAAACACAACTTATCTAAGCTTGCCAACAACCTTTATGAACCACCTGAAGAGGAAGAGGAGGGAAAAAGGAAGAGGAAGGAGAGAAGTAGGAGGGAAACACCAGTAAAGAACTAGAAGAAAACATGGTGAAAAAAAGATTTATGATCTTGGAATGGAACCACATTACAATAAGCAAATTACAAAAGACAAATTTGGCTACATAAAAATGTAAACTTCTATAAAAACTGTATTTGCCCTAACCGGTTTGGCTCAGTGGATAGAGCGTCGGCCTGCGGACTCAAGGGTCCCAGGTTCGATTCCAGTCAAGGGCATGTACCTTGGTTGCAGGCACATCCCCAGTAGGGAGTGTGCAGGAGGCAGCTGATCGATGTTTCTCTCTCATCGATGTTTCTAACTCTCTATTCCTCTCCCTTCCTCTCTGTAAAAAATCAATAAAATATTTTTTTAAAAAAAACTACTATATTTAAAGTAAAACAAACTATAAACTGTGACATCTGACAGAAAATTTCCTTAAACTTTCAAAAAAAAGTTTAACAAGAAAAAGACAACCCAAAAGCAACATACAGGTCAGTAAATACATAAAAAAAGTCAGCCTTACTCATAACAAAGGGACACAAATCAAAACCATGAAATACTATTTTTCATCAATCATCTTGACAAAAACTAAATGATTAGGTAATATCTGGTGTCAATAAAGGTGTAGGCAGACAGAAGGAAATTTGGTAACTTCTAACAAGATTTTATATACTCAGTAACTAAACCAAAAACTCCAGTGCTTAGTAATGAATTTTTCTATGAATAGAATACATTAGGATGTTCACTGAAGCATTATTTGGAATATAAATAATCTGAAAACCTCAAAGTTCAACAATAAAGTCGGGTTAAATAAATTGTAGGTCCACCCATAGAATTAAATTGCTATGAAGTTTTGTTTTTTATATCTAAACTTACCAAAATAAAAAATAAAAATGTCTATGATATAGCTGAAAAAGACAAGATACAGCCCAAGCCAGTTTTGCTCAGTGGCTAGAGTGCCTGCAGACTGACGGGTCCCAGGTTCAATTCTGGTAAAGGGCATATGCCTGGGTTGCAGGTCCGAATCCCAGTGGGGGGCGTGCAGGAGGCAGCCAATCAGTGATTCTCTCATCACTGATGTTTCTCTCTCTCTCCCTTTCACTCTGAAGTCAATTAAAAAAAAAAAAAAAAAGACAAGATGCAGAATAGGAAAGATAAAATCCATGTGTATTTTTTTAAATGAAAAGAAAAATAAATACACATATGCACAGGAAAGCTCTGAGAAGCTACTCAAAAAACCAGCTATGGTGATTACCTTTGAAGAGTCCAAATGGGAGGCAGAGACATGGGAAGGGAATTTCCTTGCTTTAACTATTTAAATTTTCTTTACTATCTGAAGTTTCCCCCCATACATATGTATAACTGACAACCTTTTTCAAATGAATTCAACTAAAGAGGAGCTCAACTAAGGCACATTGATAATAAAGACACAAACTTCGAGGTAGTTTTGGGTTTTTTTTTCATTTACTGAACACAAACACCATTGTTTTCTTTTACACAGCAATTTTGTTAGTTTCAAATTAGCCGAGCTATTAGGACTATAAATTGCCACGAAATTAAAAATGATTTGACATGTCAAATTCAAATAAAAAATGTCATGCAATATATAAATCACTACTAGACCTCTTGTACAGTCAGCAAGTTTACTAAGTTTATTAAAGTCACGTAAATGGTTTGACAAAAGTGCACAATAGAATAACATCACTGGTTTTTTATAAATCACAGTGAATTACTAGAATACAACCATTTAGTTCCTCTACATGGAGGATTGCAGGATGGGATGATTATAAAAATGGAAACTTTCAACACTTAAAGCCAGTCAGATTTTACTCCCCAACTATGTACCTCTGAAAAAATTGGTTAGCAAAGCTGAGGTTTTTTTCCCCTCATGTTTTTTCCTCTACCAATTATTATGCAACAATAAAAAAGCCATGCACAAATTTTACAACACCTGATTAAAAACATACAAAACCTTGTTCACTTCATCACTTGGCAAAGCTTGCATCTTTGTTCCTTCATTGTTCTGATTGGGCCGTTCATCACGTGACTCACCCCTAAATGAAAAGCTGTTAATAGTTTAGCAATACTCACCCCTGCACACATATCAAGATACACTCCCCATAACCACCAAGTCAAAGTGTCCCTTCCCTACACATTAATACAAATGAACACACCACAAACCTAGGACTAGAGACCACAATTACTTTACAGTTTTAAAAAGTAATATGTCTATCACCACTATTGTGTAATATTTATTTCAAATCCCATATTTGGGGGTGGGGATGCTACACAACCCAGCCTGTCTGGAGATGTGGGCAAATCTGCCAGACATGTATGAGAAAGCCCTGCAATGTGCCATACAGGGTTAGGAGCTTTCTACTTCTTAGAGAGGATGTCCAGAGCAGAGCTGTGCATTTTCACTGTAGGATACACAGTTTAAAATCTTATGAACTAGTAACTTGTCAGAGAGCAAAAGACAGAGTTTGGATTTCTTTAACCCATTTTAATGTTACAGTATAGTTAGTGAGGAAAAACAGAAGAGTCATCTGTACATTGGTACATCTGACTAGCCTGAAAAGGAACATTTACGACTTCTACAGAAAATCTACCATAAAAACAAGTCGTTACACTTTTATCCATCTACTCACTAGTTTAATCACCGGCTGCTTCTAAAACCAGCAAACTGTAATCCAAGGTCAAGCAACTCATTCCTCACCCAAATGCTCTACCTGAATAATCCAAAATGGTCTTATTCATAAGGAGCTGCCTCAAATGCAATGACAGAGTGTTGTTCCCTTGGGATTTCAATTTTCAAAAACACTTGCCAAATGCAGTTATTTAGGGATCCACTGCCCCCAAATCATATTTTACTTCACACAGTGCTATCACACCTAAGTTTCTCATGATTACCACTTATTAATCAACAATTAGTATCACGAAATAAAACCCTTCCCAGAAATAAGCAAGACCAAAGCTTGCTTTTGAATTTGTTTGAAGTTTTCACAGCAAAGAACCTTACGGTAGTGGGACTGTGCAACCAAAGTAAACTAAAAAAACGATGTTGTGTCATAATTCTATGTCAAAAATGTCCCCCGTCTTTATCAGTTGAGGGGATGATTTTGCTGCCCGTCTCTTGAGTTAGTTACCTAACCTCAAAAACCCATTTTACCAACTCTACTAAAAGCACAAAACCAAGCAAGTTTCACATGGTTTGCCCAGGCATTCATCCACCTGGGCCTCTAGGTCAACCAAATTTATATGACAGTTATGAGCAAGACAAAGTAGTTTTGATTGAATTTGTAATGCTACCAAGAAAGACTTACAATCCAAAGCTTAATCCTACCAATAAGAAACATAAAATGACAAAAGTAGCTGGAAAATGAAGACAGTCTAGAGTTCTCAGAGAGCTGAGATACAAAACTATCACCTTTCTTTGCCTATTTTCCTTAAAAAAAAAAAAATCAAAAACAAATAAACTTAAGTTTGGGAAGGGTTTGGCTAAACATATTTTAAATTCTACCAAAAACAAATAAAAAACAGGCATGTAGATCGCGTTTCAAGAATGGTTTTATACAGGTGTTTCACAAAACATATCTAATTTTACAAGACAGAATCAGGTCCTTAGCAATATAGTACACATGTGCTTCTATACTATAGTAAAATAAAATCTCAGTTACCATCAGCAGAGTTCATAGTTTATTCCACTGTCTTCAAATTTTCTCCAACTTTGTCAGCATTTCAATCAGCAGTTTTACTTTCTCCAGCATTCAGTCCTCCCTCCTCAAAAACAGCATCATTAAATTTTGATGTGTAAATATGTACACATATCATTATCTTCATTTTACAAATAAGCAATATCTAAGAGTGCTGGTCCTGGGTAGCCAAAGGGATGACATGATTTTTAAAACATGCAACATTATCTGATATTTGAAGTTTTGGTGTTTAAAATCATATACATTAATAATGAAACCAGCCGAAACCGGTTTGGCTCAGTGGATAGAGCGTCGGCCTGCGGACTGAAGGGTCCCGGGTTTGATTCCGGTCAAGGGCATGTACTTGGGTTGCGGGCACATCCCCAGTAGGAGATGTGCAAGAGGCAGCTGATCGATGTTTCTCTCTCATCGATGTTTCTGACTCTCTATCTCTCTCCCTTCCTCTCTGTAAAAAAATCAATAAAATATAAAATAAAATAAAAATAATGAAACCAAATGAATACCATCTATCACAGCCATTCCTCAGACTGTCAATAAGCAGGCCTTGAAGTCTGAAAAACGCAGGGTCTGATCTGAGCTGTAGAAAGGTGTGATTCACTCACCTTGAGGATGGGCATTTTCTCTTTCAGTCCATTACAGTTGCCAAGAGCAAGGTTCAGTATTTCCTTGACTCACACCAGGGGGATCAAGGCCAGTAATTTTCAAATTAGGATTCATTCAAATACCTCCCTTTAAACCAATCTTCCTTGTAAAAACTCAGGTTAGAAAAACAGAAATATATTACCATGACAGAATTAACCATCAAAACATTCCTAACTGAAGCAAGAAGACACACGAAGTATAACTACAGTAGCTGTAAAAGTATCTTGCATTCTTGGGGGAAAAGCTCTTTAAGTTCCCCCTTTCCATTCTGTCCCACCCTTCAAAGTATTTCATTTTGTGGGGTATCGCTATTTTAAGGCCCTAGGTGCTGATTTTGGTTTGGTCATTATGTTTTATACTGATCCAACTGCAACCTTTCTCTTATACTTCACAAAGCAATTTCCATACATAAAATGTTAATTGAAACCTTACAAGTTTTAAGTTTATATCTGATGTTGCTACATCATTATAATGCTTTTCATGAAAGAAACAAAAAAGCTGTAGGTCTTCACTTACAGTACCATGCACTATGAATAGCTAAGGCATTCATTTGGCACTAGAGAGAAAAATACAGATATAGCTAATTTTACTTTCTTTCTCATTTTTAACATCAATAAAAATAGGTGTGTATGCTTTGCTTGAATTTCTGTGATGCTTAAAAGATAATCACAGATCACTCTTTTAGTCTTACACTTAAAATGTTGCCACTAAAGCAAAACAAAACAAAAAAACATAAAAACCTCTGTACAACCTGTCAGAATAAGTGACATTTTGTGGTTGAAAAATGTGCAGCTCTCAAACAGAACTATCTTTCAAAGTGGCATTGCAAATTCTTTTCATCATCAAAAATATTTAATTCCCTATACCACACTAGTGATTTTTTTCTACTTCTTATCACAGACTAAATAAAGTGGGAAAAAAAATTTAAAAAGATCCTGGTTCCTTTCATCTATCATACACACCTTAATAGGGAGGAACAAATAATGCCTGCTAGAAAAGTAGTTTCCAAATTTAAAATTACCACACAGGAGGAAAGAAAGAAAAAAAAATAGAATGTGTAACTATATGTGACAATTTGTTTCATAAGAAAACACAGCATTCATAATTTTTACATATTTGTGAGCTGAGTCAAATGCAGACTGCTGCAATTTAGATAAGCTACATTAAAACAGAGACTTCAAAGAATTTTAGAATTCAAAGCCTAAAGGCAAACAGTCCATCAATATTTTCTGAAAAGTCACTTTAAGATTATTACTACTTGGTATATACCACCCAGCATAATGCAATAATTTCAATGGATTTAACTTTATAAATGTATAACTATTATTAAGTTAGCATATTTTTCAGATTAATCTGCAGCTATATTTTTTTAAATCCTCCTGATGTTATAATGTGCTGTATCACTCAACATAATTAATGGAAGAGTGAAAACTACCTACAGCAGTTTGGCATGTGCAGAACACCTGGGTATCCCATTACTTTTAATGTCCACTTTTAGTTGTTTTTCTTCATGAAATCCTCAAAACTGCTACAAGAATAACATGCTAACAAAGGCTTAACAGAAATACTTTGGTAGGCAATTTTTTTCAAACATTATCAACTTCAAATCAGAAATGTTCTCTGTTACATAAACAAAACATTTTATATTCATTCCTTAAAAAAAAAAAGAAAGAAAAGTACTTAAAGTGACCAATATTCAAACACCTTAGATTAGTTACACCTAAACAATGTGGCTTTGTTTAAAGTGTATTTGAAATCAATTACCATATGAGACTAGAAGACTAAATACAGAACTAAGGAAGGATGGGTAGAGAGAAAGGGTAATGGAAAGAAAAGTAGAATTTATGAACACATAATTCTATTGTCTGTGATTAAAGTTCTTTACTTTTTAGCACCACATTAAACAATTTTACATATCCAGTCACTTAATGATATCCAACAAATTCTTCAAGAGTTCTGGGGATCTGGTCTTGGTAGTTAATGTCATTAGCCCGAACTGCTCGGGCAGCCAGGCACTTGAGACTCATCTTCATTTGAGTTTTAAGTAGTATTTCAGATACCCCAGTTGTACTTTTGTCTAGCGGAGTCTTATTCTGTTTATTTGTCATGTCAGTGTGAGCGCCAGCTTCAACTAGGCTAATGATGATAGAGTGCAAGGTCAAAAAATCACTGATGGGCCTGTTGTATTGAACAATAATATGAAGGGCGCTGTTCCCTTCATTGTCCACGGCATTTACCTCAGCACCACAATCTAGCAGGAGCTTGGTGACAAGTGCATTTGGAAAGCTGCAAACGTCGTTGGTGTGGAAATCATCAACTGGGGTATTCGAATTGACAGCTAGATGCAGCAAGGTGAAACCTTCCCGCGTTCTGGGATCAAGGTGAATCAGGTTGTAGATCTGCTTGTTAATTTTGCACTGATCTTCTTCACTGCACTGTGTTTTGGTGGAGATGCACACTAAATACAGAAAGGTGTAGAGATTACATTCATAATTGTCCATAGCACTGTGGACATCAGCATCTGAAATATTTCTTACTCTGTTCATACTTTGTTCTATTTCCAAAACACTGCATCTCAAAACACATTCTATATCTGGCGCTTTCACGGTTTCATTCAAATGTATCATCTGTGAGAAAACTTGAGCAAATCGAAGAAGATCCTTGTGGGTATTCCTGTTACCTTTCTGTCGGAGGTGCAGGGCATGAAGCCACAACTTGATACACTGTTCGAATTCCATATTATCTGCATAGACAGCTCCCCTGTAAATGATGGGATGGGAAACATCAATATTGTCAGCACCTAAAATCCGTTCCCGAACTATAAGGCCTTCCATATGAAGAGCATCTCTGTCTTGCCGAATGGATTCCAGTTCCTGAGGATTTCTACATTCAGTTCTATTCCCATAAGCATGGATTGGTGGGAGAACCTCTTTCTCAAGAATGTTATCACCATCCTGAAATCGTTCCAACATGGCTAAATATAAATAGTGGTATGTCTTCATGATGTCATAGTTCTCACGGTCATTTGCAAAGGAGGCACCCAAGAGTTCCAAAGCTTCAATCCGACTTCTTCGGTCACAATCAGCGTGAGAGAGCAACAGTTCGACAACATCAGCTTTACAGCTTTCGGCAGCCACTTTTAATGGTGTCATCCCATGGCCATTCACTACTATAGCAGCACGCCATTTTATCAGCTCTTTCACAATATCTATGTGCCCAGCTTCAGCTGCGAAGTGCAATGCTGTGGCTCCACAATGTGCTTTAGCATTGGGATCAGCGCGTTGTTCTAAAAGGTATCTGACCACATCAGTGTGTCCCTTATATGCTGCAATCATTAGGCAGGTGTTGTCATACTTGTTGGCAATACTGATGTTGGCATTATTTTCAACCAAGTATTTCACAATGTCCAGTCTGCCATCAAAGCAAGCTGCCCGCAGAGGGGTCGAGTTAGTTACTGTAGTATGGTTCACGTTGGCTCCATGACTGACTAGAAGTTTAACAACTTCAAAATGTCCTGCTCCTGCTGCACACCATAGAGCAGTGGCACCATCAATGACATACCTATTATTCATGAAAAGAACAACAGTCAGAAAACGGAGGCCACATAAATTTAAAGATAAATTTAAAGAATGGATTCATTTGTACTGACCAAAACTTCAATCTACAGAATATTAATAAAACATTCTTTTTGGTGAAAATAAAACCAGGTAATTTAAGTAAGCACTATGCATAGACCCTGTAACTAGTATGAGCTCAATAAACGTGAGCTATTAGTATTACTACTAAAGCATATACACTTTTCAAAACACCACCAACTTTCTACTAGCAAAAGTAAATAAATTTCAGATAGAGGAAATGGAGATAAGTAACTTCTTTACTACCACACTGATACACTAGCTCTTTAATATATACTTAATTAGGGCAAAAGGTTAAGTCATCTGTGGTTAAGCCGAGCTCCTTTTCCCCCTCTGGAGCTCTAGGCTGCGTAAATCCCTCTTGAATCGCGCCTTCCAAACCCGGCGGCCTCAGCTACATGCTGGGGTAAATCCTGATACACTGGCTCGTAAGAGCACGGCCATGTACATGTTCCTCCTTCCCAGTATCCCCCAGGTACCAGCTTCTCTCAGTAAGTCAGTAAGAAAGCCACCCAATCTCTAAGGTTACACTGGGTTAGAAACTGCTTTAGAGAGAAAAGTATTTAAGCAGGTAACTTTGCCCTAAGATTATCTAAGCAAACCAAATATTACACGCACTCTAATACAGCGAAGAGAATGAAACAATTACTGCTCCCACAACAAAATGGATGGATCACATAAACATGATGCTGAGCATAAGCAGTCAACAGAACATAGTACATGCTGTATTATTACATTTACATATTTATCTGTAGTGTCAGAAGTCAGGATACTGGTTACCTTTAGGAAGAGGTAATGAATGACAGGAAGCGCAAAGGGGACTTTGTAAATATGTACTTTTATGTATTTGTCTATGTTATACTCCAGGGTTTTTTTTTAATATATTTTATTGATTTTTTACAGAGAGGAAGGGTGAGGGATAGACAGTTAGAAACATTGATGAGAGAGAAACATCGATCAGCTGCCTCCTGCACACTCCCCAATGGGGATGTGCCCACAGCCAAGGTACATGTCCTTGACCGGAATCGAACCCGGGACCCTTGAGTTTGCAGGCCAACACTCTATCCACTGAGCCAAACCAGCCAGGGTGTTACACTACAATTTAAAAATTTAAAAAATATATATGTATAGCCCTGGCCAATGTGGCTTAGTTGGTTGGGTGTCCTCCTTGCATCGAAAGGTTGACAGTTTGATTCCCAGTCAGGACCCCTGCCTGAGTTGCCAGCTCAATCCCCAGTAGGGGCCATGCAGGAGGCAGCTGATTTTATACTCTCCCTTCCTCTCTCTCTAAAAATCAATAACTATTAAAAAATTGTGTGTGTGTGTGTGTGTGTGTGCATATTGTGCCTCTATGTGTGTTCCTCAACTACGCCACTGGAGAAGAAAATACTAACAGCAGGAAACAACTAGTACTTTTTGAAAAACAAGTAGGCATCTTTCCTGACCTTCAGTTTATGACTGGATGTTGTGGCTTCAGTCACCACTTAATTACTGAGTGCCTAATATGTGCCAGATTCATAACTTATATAAAATTAGCTTGCTAGGGCCCAGCCAGCATGGCTCAGTGGTTGAGTGTTGACCTATGACCCAGGAGGTCACGGTTTGATTCCCAGTCACACCATAAGCCCGGGTTGCAGGCTCAATACCCAGAGTGGGGGACACAAGAAGCAGCCAATCAATGATTCTCTCTCATCACTGATGTTTCTATCTCTTCTCCCTCTCCCTTCCTCTCTGAAATCAATAAAAATTACTTAATAAATAAATAAAATTAGCTTGCTAGGAAGCCAATCTTTCCCACTTTTTCATTTCATTTTTTTCCCCAACTTCAGTTTCCCAACTTTTGACCGTATTACTATCAACCCTAAAAGTAGATATTTGCTGGAGATAGTTAAAGCTACTGTGCTACAACCACTAAATATACCTGTCTGAAAGTTAAAGAAAAAGGTCAATCAAAAGCAATATTCACTAAAGCAATTAATTACCAAACACCTAACTGGTGAGTTTCTCACCATACAACCTTATAACACATCTCAAACTATACCTCTCATGAAGTGAAAGAGTACAGTCCTCCTGGTATAATATAAATGTCATAGATAACCCCAATTACCAACACCCAAAAAACAATATTATTATTTCTGCTTAATATAAAAAACCCACTGATAATAATTCAAAAGCAATCACTTCAGTTTCAAATAATAACACAAAATATTTATAAGCAAAGCTTTCTCATGGGGTTACTCAATAGGGTTACCTATGAGGAAGGATGTAGGATTGACTAGGAAGAGGCTTAAAGCTACTAAAAATATCCTATATCATGATCTAGATAGTAGCTACATGGGTAGATAGGAAAAAAACTCACCTAACTGCACACTTAAGATCTGTGCATTTTAAATCTTGAGATAAATTTTGAGATAAATCTCAAAAACATTTAGAAGCCTTCTCAAACTTTTTATTTTTTAAGTGCCACTTAATTTTTTAAACTAAAGAATGAATAATAAGACATTACATACATGTTTTAGTGGTTTCCAACTGTACTTCTGCAAACAATTTTATTAAAATTCATTTATTACATTTTTATTGTCATGGTTAACACAAACTTCAAAATTTTTCTTTCACTGTCAAAAAAAAAATATCAGACACCAAAAAATATCTAGTAATAAATCTAATGAAAAAATGTGTAAGACCTCTACATTGAAAACTACAAAACATTCAGGATAAATTAAAGACCTAAATAAATGGAGAAATAGTCCATGTTCATGGTTTAGAAGACTCAAAAGTGCTAAGATATCAATTCTCCCTCAAATGATCTATAGATTTGATGCAATCAAAATCTTAGCAGATGCATCCACAGGTGTACAGAAATTGAGAAGCCAATTCTACAAATATAGATATGCAAAGGACCTAGAACAACCAAGATAATCTTAAAAGAAAAATAAAGTTGAAGGACAAACTACAGTAATTAAGATAATGTGTCACTAGTACAAGTACAGACCAAACAAACAAAAACTCCAAATGCTCAAGTTATGACAAATGCTCAAGTGAAATTCAGGTACAAAGTATGGTCTTTTTAACAAACGGTGCTGGAATCAACTAGATGCCTGTATAGGGGGGGAATTTAACCTTGACTCTTATCTCATACCATACACAAAAATTAGAAGTAACATTGACCTAGAATATGAAAAGCAAAACAATAAAAGTTTTTTTAAAAAATACTATCGTCATGACCTCAGGGTTGATGACAAATTCTTAAACAGAATGAAAAAACAGCAAATAACCAGTCCTGGCCAGGTAGGTCAGTTGATTAGAGCATATCCCGATATGGCAAGGTTGTGGGTTCAAACCCTGGTCAGGGCAAATACAAGAACTAACCAGAATGTATAAAAAAATAGAACAACAAATCAATGTTTCTCACTAGCACTCCTTCCCCCTCTCTCTGAAATCAATTAAATGAAATAAAACTTATAAAAATAGCAATAACCATAAAAAATTTTATTAATTAGACTACCTTAAAATCAAAAACTTCTCCTTATCAAAAGGCATTGTAAGCAAAGAAAACAGGCAATCCACTCACTGGGAGAAGACATTTGTATTAGATGTATTCGACAACTCAATAAGAAAAAGCAAGCAACCAATTAAAAAAATGGGTGAAAATGCCCTGGCCGATTTGGCTCAGAGCATCGGCCCTCAGACTAAAGGGTTGGGGTTTGATTCCCGGTCAAGGGCACATACCTCAGTTGCAGGTTCGATCCCCCGCCCTGGTTGGGATGCGTGCAGAAGGCAACTACTTGATATGTCTCTCTCACATCAATGTTTCTCTCTCACATCAATGTTTCTTTCTCTCTCCCTCTCCCCTCCTACTCTCTCCCTTCCATTCTTTCTCTAAAGATCAATGGAAAAAAATATCGTCGGGTAAGGATTTAAAAAAAAAAATGGGTGAAAAGATTAAACAAGTATACTTCATAAAAGATACTCAAATGACTACAAACATATGAAAAGATGTTCAAGATAATTCACCAGGGGAATGCAAATTAAAACCAGGAGTTACCAACATATAAACCCACTAGAATAGCTAAAATTAGTAAGAACTGACATGACATACTAAGTGTTGGCCAGGGTGTGGAGCAATACAAACTCTCATTGCTGGTAGAAATGTAATTTGCTTGAACCACTTTGGGAAAACTGGCAATAACTATTAAAGTTAAACATATATCCATCCTATGACCCAACAATTCCATAGCAGGTATATACTGAAAAGAAAAGAATGCAAATGTCCACCAGAAAACCTATACAAAAATTTTCAAAGCAGCTTTATTCGTAACAGTCAAACATTGGAAATAACCAAAATATCCAGCAACAGGATAAATAAGCTGCCATATATTTATACAATGGAATATTATAAAGCATTAAATTAACAAACTACTGATACAAGCAACTACATGGATGAATCTTATAGACCGTGTTAAGCAAAAAAAGAAAAAAGCTATACAGCAAAGAGTATACTGTTATTATTTTATTTACAGGAAATTCAAATATAGGCAAAATTAATCTATGGTGATAGAAGGCAGAATAATCATTACTTGAGGGATGGGAAAGGAGAGGAATTGACTGAGAAAAGACACAAGGGAAACTTTTAGAATAAGAATGTTCTACATATTGATCTAGAAGATGATTACACATATGTAAACATATTAAAATCTTATCACATTGTACACTTAAGAGTTATGCACCATACTAGATGTTATACCTTAACTAAAAATAAGCATAATTATAAACAAAAAAGAGGCACAAATCATTTTAAAGAATAACAGTTTAAATGAGCACCAATAGCTAATACTTTCAATGTGCCAAGCTGTATTAAGTGCTTAATATATCTCATTTATTTCTCATAATAACCTCATCTCTATTACCCTATGAGGTAGATACTACTAATATGCCCATTTTACAGACATGTAACTAAAAAGTTTATGAGGTTAAAAATGAAAGAGTACTTTGGAAACTATAAAATGAATCAATTCTAAGAAATCATAACCCATGACATTTTTTTCAATTTAAAAAGCATTTTTCAACCTAATCTACCCTAAAATTAACACACAATTAATAATATGAAATTATTGAAGACAAATGTAAAATTAACACACTATTAATAATATACAATTACATCTACATAGTTCCAATATTTTCTTGCACTCTTTAAAAGTATGAAATTATTGAAGACAAATGTAAAACTTTGGACAACAAAAAAAAATAAAATAAAATAAATACAAGTATAAAATTTTTGTCCTGGTCAGTGTGGCTCAACTGTTTGGAACATCGTCCCATACACCAAAAGGTCACAGGTTCGATTCCCAGTCAAGTGTGTGTGCAGGAGGCAGCCAATGCATGTTTCTCTCTCACATCAGTGTTTCTTTCTCTCTCTCTCTCTCTCTCTCTCTCTCCCCCCCTTCCTCCCTCTCTAAAATCAATAGAAACATATCCTCAGGTGAGAATATTTTTTAAAATTTTTAAGTGTAAAATTATTATGCCAGGAACATGAACCTTAAACTACCAAAAACTTAAGAAATGTTACATTAAAATGGGCATTCACATGCATTTATCTGTAACTCTGGAAATAACAGTACAAGATAAATATGACCCCATTTTAAAGCTTAAAAAGAGAAAAAAATGATTAAAATATTTTTCTTCCCTCAAATTTCCAAGAATGGTGTAAGAGAAAAAATTAAATTATTTCCTGGTATAGCTTAATAATTTCCATTTTTCTGTATTTTTTGTGACAAGCTACCTCAAAAAAATTTCCACTACCTATTTTCACTGAGACAATTACAATTCCTTAAATAGTTTATCACCAAAACAAATTCACTGCAATCTATAATAATAAAAGCATAATATGCAAATCGACCGAATGGCCGTCAGGACCACCGTCCAGATGAAGCCACAGCTGTCAGGGATCAAGGGAGGGATCGAGTCAGCCGCTGCAGCTGCGAAGGCCTACTAATGCACGAATTTCATGCATCGGACCTCTGGTATATTGTAAAATGACTAGTCCTCCAGAAACATTAGCTGTAGTAAAATTTTAATTTCTACATGTAAACAAAAATATTAAAGATATTAAAAGAATTATAATCCTAACATCTATGACTCCTTTTTCCATAAAATTCAGCTAAAATTATAAGCATACACTGCCTCAAACAAAATACTAAACACATTAATAACAGAAAATAAAAATATAATAAAATTAATGCAATATTTACTTAGTGCCTATAGGAGAAGCACTCTATAAAACCATGATCTTTCTAGACTCAGTCCAAAACTGCAAAGATAACATTTCTGTTCATAAAACTAAGCTTAACTATTTTCTGGTTCAATTTGAAATAAAAAATGTCTGGTTCAAGCATTTGAAATGGAAATAAAAACTCACTAAATGTAAATAATCAGCACTTTATCCTAACCAAAGTCCTTAAAATCATTTATTAGATCAAACATAGCTCCTGGAAATATATACTGGCAATGACTTCTTAATGAAGTCAAATGATGTGACTCTCATGCCTTTCCTCTACCTGGACATTCATTAAAAATGTGAGTAGTAGCACAGTCTTTTTTTTTTTTTTTTTTTTTTTTTTTGTCATTCATCTCATTTAGTTTCTTCTCATAGATATCTTATTCCTCACTCCTTTGCTATTTTTTTTTTTTTAATCCTCACCTAAGGATATTTTTCCATTGATTTTTAGAGAGAGTGAAAGGGAGAGGGAAAGACGGAGAGAAACATCGATGTGAGAGAAACACATCAATTGGTTGCCTCCCGCATGCCCCCTCCGACCAGGGCCAGGAGCCTGCAACCGAGGTGCGTGCCCTTGACTGGAATAGAACTCAGGACCCTTTGGTCCACAGGCTGATAGATGCTCTATCTATTAGCCAAACCAGCTAGGGCAGTAGCACTGTCTTTAAAAGTAAAAGCACTCAACAAAAAGCCTCAGAATTCCCAGAGGTCCTGTTCTCCTTCCCATCTATGTCAGCAAACCTCTCCTAGTTATAGGGGTTCCTACAAATTCTGGCACAGAGCAGTCAGGCCAACACAATATTGCGTGGTCACGTGACACCTAGCCTTTGTTCTGTTTCCATTTCTGTAACATTCTTTTTTAAAAAAATATTTTTATTGATTTCAGAGAGGAAGGAAGAGGGGGAGAGAGATAGAAACATCAATGATGAGAGAGAATCATTGATTGGCTGCCTCCTGCACACCCCTCACTGGGGATCAAGCCCGCAACCCCGGCATGTGCCCTAGACCGGAATCGAACCTGGGACCCTTCAGTCCGCAGGCTGAAGCTCTATCCACCAAGCCAAACCAGCTAGGGCAATTTCTGTAACATTCTTAACATCTTCCCATTCTCCAACTAAAGGTTCTTTCATTCCCACTCATGTAACTTTTCTTCTTATCCACTCATATGTGTCCATTCTAGCCTTCACACAGTAAGCCATAAGTAAAACAATTTCAAATGTTACTCCTAAATATATGAACAAGGACTCAGGTATCATCATGGAACTTAATCTGGATGGGTAATCCTTCCCTGTTGAAGCTCTATGATGAATCTACTTTTGTTTCCTACAGTATTATAGAAGCTGTTAGGCAGAACATAGACCTTTTCTTTACATTTTTAATGTTATTTAATTCTCTCTCTCTCTCTCTCTCACACACACACACACACACACACACACACAAAACATACAATGTCAAGCCCATAATTATACTGATACTATTGCTTAGGATAAAGCTAAGAAGTGAGACTGTGTTTTGTTTTGTTTTTAATATTAGGCAAATAACAGAAGAGGTGGTAAACAATTTGGCAAAAAAATTATGATGATACACAAGTAACTAAAAGTTGGGAAACACTATTTGTTCCCCCTGGCCATGGGTCTCAAATGTCAATGGACTGTAAAGATGGGGGTTTGGCTTAATCCCTTCACCTTTTTCACCCACACCCCAAAACACCCCCCCCCAACACACACACACACACACACACACACACACACAGCTGTAAGTCTGTTATTTGTCTCTGAGTCTGTTTCTATTTTGTTTGTTAGTTTATTTTGTTCATTAGATTCCACACATAAGTGAAATCATATGGTACTTGTCTTTCTCTGACTGGCTTATTTCATTTAGCATAATACTCTCCAGGTCCCTCCATGTTGTCACAAAGGGTAACATTTCCTTTTTCATGGCCGGATAGTATATTCTATTGAATAAATGTACCACAGGTGAAAAAGGTGAAGGGATTAAGAAAAGAAAAAACACTTCATAGACAAAGGCAACAGTATGGTAATTACCACAGGGAAAGGGGATAGGGGGAGACAGAAGAGGGTAAAGAAGTGATAAATGGAGATGGAAGGAGACTTGATTTGAGGTGGTAACCACTCAACAATATACAGATGATGTATTATAGAATTGTACACCTGAAACCTATACAATTTTATTAACCAATGTCATACCAATAAATTCAATTTTAAAAAAATAGGCAAAAATAAATAAAAATGGGAGTTTGACTAAGTACCTCAAAAGCCAGCTCCTAAGGGATGAGTGAGCTTCATACTGTGAACACCTCAGGCTAACATTTTCACAATGTCTGGAATGAGCGCAAAGTAAAATCATCACATTTACTGTAACACTATCTTTACCTAGTTCTGAAATGCTACAATGACTGGGATAAACTGCACAATAATCTTCGAATCCTGTGAGTGGGCAGAAAAGTGGCCATAAACTTCAATTCTCCTTTGCTAATTAGTCAAAAGTAGGAACTTTACATTTTTTCTGAATCTTCCACAGAATGTGGCACAGGGCTGGGCCCATCATGGGCATTTAATAAATAAAATAAATACTAAACTATTTTATCATAGCCATTAACAAATTCATAACTGTAATAATCCATAAACAAAAAAGCTTCAAAAGAAGGCTCAGAGGAAATCACGAATGATAGAAATGTTTGGGGCTTGAGTCTCACCAGTCTGACTCTTGATACTTACTTTACACTAGGATCATCAAAATTGGCCTCCACCCCTCTTGTCTCCCACAATCTCAGTCTTAATTTCCGTGGTTTGAATCCCTTCCTGCAACCGCACTGGGACACTTGTCACTGCAAATACATGACGCTGCTGACGCTCTCCTTCACTTCCTACAATCCTTTTAAGACTCAGCTCAAGCATCACCTGGCTATGAAGCCTTCCCTGATTCCCCAGACAAAGTTGAGCGCTTCCTCTTCCTGTGCTCCTCAGCATCCAAAAGATTTCTAAATGGCATAGCATCTGCAATTACTCATTGATGTATCTACTTCTCTCCGCCTCCTGCTAGACTGTCTTCCTCCACAGTGGGAACAGTATGTTATTCATCTCTGCCTACCCAGTTAATACCACAGAGCCTGACACACAGTAGGTGTTCAGTAAATGTTTGCTCACTGAAGCCCTTAATTTCACAGGCCAGTGCAGATTACTGGGCAAGGTAAGCCACAAAATAGGCTCAATTTCTAATCACTGCAGGGTCTTTTTTGCCATCTCAAAATAACTTTCTCTTTGATGGTTAAGAAAGACAGTGGTAAAGCAAAGCCTTTCCAAATGCTTTAGGAAACTTTTCTCCCCACTATTCTTCCCCCATCCAAATAGGCCTTAGCCAGCTCACTAGCAGCACTGTTCCCAAGGACTGTTTTTGCAGAGAGTCTTCTCTCAGTGGATGCCTGTGCCTGTACAACTGGAACGGTGCAGGAAGTTCAGGGTCTATCTGCTTCACTCCTCTGGATACAGGAAGGGCTTTGGGAATGCGGGGAGTTACAGAAGCCAGTAGGGAAAGCAAACATGAATCAGGTTGCCATCTCTGGTTAACATGAAAAAAATCATTTCCTTAATGTCTAGAGAGGTAGTAGCAGAGATTAACCACCACCCATGGGCTATCATTGCACTAAAATGTAATACTCTCAAATACCTTCCTCTCATCTAAAACAGAAGGAAAGGCCTTTATTTATTTAAACCTAAAAAAGAATCAATCAAAATTCAACAATGCCCTAGTTATCTTCAAGAAGTGATTTTTTAATCATGTTTTAACCAAGCAGTTTTCAATCACCAAAACGAGAAATACGTTATCTTTATGCTTGGACTACACCAACCTCAAAAGAAAATATTAAAGCAGCTTAAGTTCTGGCACAAGTCAACAAAAACAAATGTAATCAATGAAGCAAAATCCTTATGCACTTGTAATCTGTAAAACATTTTATAATCATCCAACACAGAAAAGGGAATAATGTCAAACCTGACAATTGTGTGTTCAACATTAGCATACCCCCAAAAAGGTACAATGAAACCCAAAGGGCAAGTTTTAACTTTGACAATATGAATTTTTGAACTCCCCACCACGAAAAAACAGTAAATTATAAAGCTTCCCCGCAATATCACCGGAAACACGTAATCTCACCATGGCATCATCTCCTACACCCAGCTCAGTGCCATTTTTACAGCCAACGTATCTACCCCCTGCAATGGGGAAGTCAGTCATGTCTGGATATGTGTGCTGGCTCCAGGGGCTTGTCTGACACGAAGGCCCCCGCAAAGCCACTGAGGGCTTCACAGGCCCACTAATTTGAAGCGGTAAAAACTGGCCGAATAACTCATCAGAGGTCTTCCCTGTTAACTGCTGACCTCGATCATTTCGAGGTTACAACCTCGGTACTGATCACAGCAAAACCTGAAAAGGCAGCCACCTCCTTCATACTGCCTGCTCGCAGACTATCCAGAGAAGAATAAACTATTAGACATCAAAACAGAGGGCGTGGCTCTTTACCTGCAGAGGAAATAAGATGCTGGGGCCGATGAGGATGAGCAGCAAAACATGGGATGGAGTGTTAGCCCTGGAAGGTGAAGTGGGCATGAATGGGGCGGAAGGAGGTACAAAAAGGGACCAGTGATGCCTCCATGAAAAGCGTGGGGGAGGGGAGGGACCAAGAATCGGCCGGGCCGGGCCGGGCCGCGCGCCTAGGAGAGGAGGCCGGAGGTGGGCAGTACCTACCCGTCGAAGCGGACGGTGCCAGTCTGCTGGGTCTGCACCCGGTAATGTTCCAGCAGCAAGCGCACCACCTTGGCGTGGCCATTGCGGGCTGCGATGATCAGGGGCGTGGAGCGCTGCCCTCCCTGCTGGCTGACATAGCCCAGGAGATAGCGGATGTCGCTTTCAGACCGGTTGAGGAGCAAGGCGGCTAGGGTCAGCACCTTGCCCTCGCTGGCCGCCTTGTATACATAGCCAGCCAGGCCCTCCATGGCCGCCGCCAACTCCAACACCCGTTTGGTCGCCACCGCTGCTGTTGCCTTGCGCCCCTGGAGGCCGCGTTCGCCAGCGCTACAAACCTGGGCCCTCACAGCCCATTCAACAGGGCGCCGCCGCCGCCGCCGCGCCCAGGCAGCAGCGCGGCCCGGGGAGGCCGGAGAGGCAGAGGCGGCGGGCGGCCGCGGGGGGCACGTCCGCGACCCGGCCCCGGCAGGGAGGAGGGCGGTCAGGGCCGCCCCCAAGGCTCCTGGCGCGGGCCCTGGGCCGAGGTGATCTCCATAGCGGCCGTCGCCCCAGGCCTCAGACTGGACCCCTCCTTCCTGCGGCCTGCGGCAAGCGCGTGTCCGAACTACGGGTCGCCGGTGAGGTCCTAAGAGGCCCGCGCGCGCCCGGTTCGGCGAAGGATGGTCGCGTCTCACTGGACCCGGCCCGCGGGGCCTAAGGCCTGAAACTGCCTCCGCCTCCGCTCTCCGACCTCCCCAGCTGGAGGAAACGCGCGGGCCCTCGCCCACCGCAGCTCAGAAGTGCCAGAAGCTGTCGATGGCTTCGGAGCTCCACGCCTGGGGCTCCCGGAGCGATGCGGAACGCGCCCGCGGCAGCAGCCCCGACCTGCGGGCGGAGAGGAAGGCGAGCCTCTGCAGACTGGGCCGGGAGGGGGAGGTGCGAGCGCGAGGGACGGTTAAGTGCGGTGTCTCTTCCAAAGCGGACCGGCCGGAAACCAGGCCTCGGTGAAGAAAGGTTCTGCTGCGCGGAACTCGCCCATCCCCATTCGGGCCTGCATGTCCTCATTGCCCTTGACGCCTGGCGCCTGCCTCTCGCCCCCACATTGGCCTGGGGGCGTCCCGAGCCAGAGACGAGGAACAGACTGAGGGCACTGAACCGTTATTACCGGTGGACCAGGGGGCCCGCCCCATTTTACCATAGACTCTCCCAGGGGTCCCCCACACTCTGCCCCTGATTGCGGGCTCGCGGAGGGGGTTCATGCATCAGGCAGGGTCCATGTTTGGAAAAGGGCGGCTTCTGTGAGCCCCCAAAATGTGGGATGACTTTGAGGGCCGCCGCACCGGGCTCTGAGAGGGGCTGGAAGCCCGGCCGTCCTCCCTGGAGAGGGGCACGGGGTGTGTAGAAAGGTCGGGAGCTGCTCCCGGTGGCCTGGCGCGTCCTGGGAAGGAAGGTGGCCGCGTGTTCAGACGGAGCAGAGCTCTGTCCTGAGCCTGAGCTCCCTTTTGCGCATACGTCACAAGATGCAGGATTTGAAAAGATCATTTATGCAACAACTGCTGGAGATCTACTATGTGCCAGGCTCTGCTTAGCCTAGAGATTCCGCGATGGAGTAGATAGATGCAGCGCCTTCCCGTCAGGGCTGTGCGGGTGAAACAGACAGTAAGCAAGTACACAAATGACAGACAAGACTGGCTGCGGATCATGACCATCTGCTATGAAGCCCATGGAATGCAGCGACGGGGCGGGGCTCATTTCTCGTAGGTGGTGAGTCAGGACCTCCGGGACAGGTGCCTAGAACAGAGGGAATTCCAGGCAGAGGGAATCGCAGGTGCAGAGCCCTGAGGCCCAACAACGGTCTTGATGCGCTTAGAAGCAAAGGTTCAGTGCAACTGCAGCAAAGGCGGCCGTGGGAGATAAAGTCAGCAGAGGCCATCATGTTGGGGCCTAATAACCTATGGGGAAGTATTTAAATTCTACTCTTCAAAGTGTGTTGGGGACCCGGCCGGTGTGGCGCAGTGGTTAAGCGTGGACCTATGAACCAGGAGCTCACAGTTTGATTCCCAGTCAGGGCACATGCAGAGTGGCGGGCTCCAACCCCAGTGTGGGGTGTGCAGGAGGCAGCCGACCAATGATTCTCTCTCATCATTGATGTTTCTCTCTCTCCCTCTCCCTTCCTCTTTGAAGTCAATAAAAATATATTTTTTAAAGTGTGATGGGGGCATTTGAAGAGTTTTAAACAGGAGAGTGGCAAGATGCAATTTATGTTTTTATAAAGATCACTCTGGCTGCTGTGTGGAGAGTCAACTCTGGGAGGCAAGGGTAGAAGCAGGAAGTCTCTTGAGGAGAAAAGGTCTCGGACTAGGATGGTAGGAGTGGCCGTGGTGATGCTCCTGGGGCTATACTGAACGTGTATTGAAAGTACACGTTCAATATAGAAGTTACTTCCGCTTCCCCCCACACCCTCACCTCCTTCATCCCCGACCCAAGGGCAATATCTACCACAGAGAAAGAAAAAATATATTTATTTGGTCCCAAGGGACAGGGCTAGGCTCAACAAGTTTATATGCATTATTTTATTTGAACCCAACCAGTCCAGTCCTAGCTGGGAAAAGCCTCACCTCAGTTGCAGAGCTATTGGTGGGAGTTTGGACCACTTCTCAAAGTCTTTCCTCCATTCTGCAGCATGACGCTACCTATTTGCCATTCCCTTCCTCTCATTCCCAACATTGTCCCCTCACCCCCTTACCATATTAAACAAAAATAATGTTGGGAATGAGGGCAGAATATGAGATGGGAGTCTCTGAAATAGCTGGTGGAAAAGAGGTGGAAAGTGGATGGTTTCATTCTGGGGCTTCGGGATTAGAAGAAGATCCAGTTCTGGACAGGCTGACCCAGGCTTTTTGGCTGCTGGGGACTTGGCAGTGACACCTCAGATGAGTGATCCGAGAGCTGTGTCCCAAATGATGCCCTTCCGTGGCTCTGTAGAGCACCCAGGCCTCCTCTTCCCTCACTTATCTCTCCCTCTCCCGAATCATCATTTCCCTCTTCCTCTACCTCCCTCACTCTGTCTCTCTTTCTCCACCCCCCCACCTGCTCCTACACACACACACACACACACACACACACACACACACAGAACCTTTTGCCCTGCATCAGTCTTTTTTCACCTCTTTGAAGAAGGTGATCCAAACATGGGCACCTTTTTCCCTTCAGTTTTGTTTTCTGAAGGATACCCGATTCATCCAGCTATTCATTGCTGAATAAGAGACTTCCTTCTTCCTCCTCTCACCCTTGTAAGGTAAATTAGGGTTCATCCTAGTGCTGACACCTCAACTCAGGGTGTAACAGGGTAGGTGCCAGGAGGGGTAACTGGACCCAGAGTCGTGCCAGAGAAGGGCTCAGAGCTTGCACTGTGTGGCCACCACCAGGTAGGAATACACTTCTGCTCCAGCAGCCCAAGGTCAGGAGCCTTGAGTTGCTCTTTTCTGCTATAGTTATCACAGCTGCGTAGTACAGTATAGAATTCCGAGGTCCTTTGGTTGTCCAATAGCATTGGCTGATTGGAGAGTACTTGGCTGCCTGTATTTACCTGGGCTTGGCAGGCAACATATCTGTGGTCAGATTGTGCAAATCTGAAGAGAATATGTAAACAGGATAAGGCTGCTTCCCAAAGGCCAAAGCCCAGAAATAGTTCCTTGTGCTTCTGACCTAGTTCCCTCCCCCTTGACCGAAAGCTACTAAGCAAATGAGCAATAGTGAACTATAACTGCTGGAGGTTGATTTGCTGATGACAAAAACTGCAGCCTTCCACCTGGACCAAAGACAGAACCAACCTGCAGTGCTTTGCTTCCTGGGAATTGGGAGGTCCAGCAGAATTAGTTGGAACTTCCATGGAATATTCCTTTTTCCAAGCCAGGTAGGCCCAGCCTTACAGCTCTGAGTCAACAGAATTTCTCAGATATTATGCAAAATGCATGCAACATGTCGTTTTTGAGCACCAGAAAGATACTTGTTTTAGTCCTATACCCCTCCCACATACTTTAGTGGAAGAGAATGACCCCTGCTGTTGAACATTTGGGGGTTGAACTCCCTTTTCTATGGCCTATCTGTGGCCTTGGGCAAGTTTCTCCCTCTGTACAATGAAATTAGTAACTATGTTCCTTGCAGGGCTGATATAATGGCAACATGCAAGCTCCTCAACCCAGCTTGCTCCTGGGAAGAAGGCATCCTTCTGTTGCAACATTAACCTGCAGGGATGTGTCTGCCTCTGAGAATGGAGATTAAATCTACAGTATGCAATGGGCTCAGGAGGCTAACCAACAAGAACTCAGAAATTACAACAGAGCTACAGAAGGAAGATGTCAGAAAGCAATGAGTGTTGTGGAGAGTGGCCACAGCGTTTGGACAGATTCAAGCCTCGGACTTATGAGACAGCACAGTCCTCTCATGGCAAAGCCATGTGCAAGTCCTAGCTTAGAGGGCAAAGCCCTCCCAGCACAATTATAGCCAAAGGCTATAGTTATAACCTATGTTCTGAACGTGTGGTCCCACGTGGCTGAGTGATATGGGCTTGATAGAGTTCAGGTGCATGTAATTGAGTAGATTCGAAACACACAACACACGAGAATGTTGGAAACATCTTGACCATGCCCTTACTTTGCCTCGTGGAATCTGGCTATAAAATAAACACACGGCTTGTAGTCGATGGTGCTGTCGCTAGCTCTCCATCAGAGAGGACAGCGTCCCACCCAGACCCAGCTTTCTTCTCTTGTCTGTCTTTTCTCAATCCTTCACCGCCCCCTCTCAGGCTCACCAAATCTGGCTGAGCTGGCTCGGCACATATGGCACCCAACGTGGGGCTGAGTATGCCATGGCTGTGCCAGCTCGGCACAGAATGTAACAACCAAGACACCACTGATGACCAGTCTCTATTAGCCCAGTTTCAGAGATCTGGTGGCCCATTGGCCTTATCTCCTTCCTCTTCCTCCCAATCCTCACCTCTCCCTGAAAAGCAGATCTAATGATTGTCAAAAACAAAACCTAAGGTGTAGGAGGGGAGCAGAAAGTCAGTGTTGTCTAATTTCTTCTCAACCCACTCCTCCCTGAATCTTGGTACAGTCAAGTACCCTGGGATGATAACAGAATAACAATAGCTGGCTCTTACTGAGTGCTTACTGTATGCCAGACATTATAGTAAACACTATACACAGATTAGTGTGTAAATTCGCACAAACCTCTGAACGACATACCAGCATTAGCAATCCCCATTCCTCAGATGAGAAAAATGAGTATAGATGTTATATGGTTTGCTCATGGCCTGGGAACTAGACCAGTGATGGCGAACCTTTTGAGCTCGGCGTGTCAGCATTTTGAAAAACCCTAACTTAACTCTGGTGCCGTGTCACATATAGAAATTTTTTGATCTTTGCAACCATAGTAAAATATTTATATTTTTGATATTTATTTTATATATTTAAATGCCATTTAACAAAGAAAAATCAACCAAAAAAATGAGTTCGTGTGTCACCTCTGACACGTGTGTCATAGGTTCACCATCACTGAACTAGAGTGTGATAGAGCACCAGGATTTGGATCAGGCTGTCTGACTCCCACCCGGTCTCTCTTTATCCCCTTTTAAACAAAAAACCTTAACTTCCACAGCTAAAAGCCTCTTTATTTTATTTTTATTTTGAGATTTTTCATTTGAAGTCTAAATCTTAATGTCATTAAAGTCACAAAAATATGCTAATTTAAATACCCAATTCTATTTATCTAAAATAGTGATTAGCACTGATCTTCTTTTTTTCAAAAAAAAAATTATATATTTTATTGATTTTTTTACAGAGAGGAAGGGAGAGAGATAGAGAGTTAGAAACATCGATGAGAGAGAATCATCGATCAGCTGCCTCCTGCACATCTCCTACTGGGGATGTGCCCGCAACCCAGGTACATGCCCTTGACCGGAATCGAACCTGGGACCTCTCAGTCCGCAGGCCGACACTCTATCCACTGAGCCAAACCGCTTTCGGCAGCACTGATCTTCTTAACTCACAAGGAAACACCTTCAAAACTGCATTTTGTTAAAGTTTACTAAAATGTAGAAAAAGTGAACTACACAAATATTGAAAAGTTAAAAATTCCTCAATTTTTTATTGCTGGTATCACTACCACAATTTACAGGGCAGTGTACCTGATGTAATGAAAGGAAAAAGAAAAGCTACCACCGAAAAAAGACCTCAGGGATATACATCTAATTGACATGACATTGCATTAATCAACAGCTGCACGTTTTGCAAACCGTGGCTCTGACAGTCCTGAACAAGAAGGGTTCCTGTTTAAGCTGCAATCACTTTTCTGACTATGGATCATTGTTCCTCCCCTGGCAGATTCCTACAGTTCCTCTAGTGCATTTGGGACGACTGTCTCAAAGCAACCTGGAGCTTTCCTGACAACTCCTCACTCCCTCTCTTGCTAAGAACTGTAGCCCTTTTCCGCTGAGTTTTTAGAACCTTCTGCTACCATATCTACCACTTCCACCACCACCACAGGGGCTGCCAGAGCTGCTTCCACCAAAACTGTTCCCCTTCATGTTGTCCACTGTAATTTTCCAAATTATAGCTCCCACCACCACCACCGTCGTTACCACCAAGATCTCCCCCTTCACTGTACCCATCCTATCCTCCACCACTGCCACCCCATCCACCACCTTGGTTTCCATATCCTGGTCTACCACCACCACCTCCGCCTCCTCTACTGCTACAACCAGGACCACCGCCATATTTGCCACCATCACCTCCCCCTTAACTACCTCTGCTGCCACCTCCACCACCTCTTCCACCAAAGTTTCCCCCATGACCTATGAAGTGGCCAGATCCACCTCCACAGCCTCTTTGCCATCCATCCAGCAGACTCCATTTCTTGTTTAGAAAGGGCCTTCATCTCTTCACAATTATGTCCATGAGTACTGTGGTATTTCTGAACAATTGTATCAACTATATCATGATAACAAAAGTAACAAAAGCAAATCCGCTTGTTTTGCCCATTCTGCCAGTCTTCCATAACCTCTGTGTCTTCCATCTTGCCATACTTTTCAAAGTAGTCTCTCAAATTATATTCTTCTGTATGTAATGTTAACGTGAAAACCAGTCAAACCTGTAAGGAATTTTTATTTGAGCCGACCCATCAACAATTGCAGGGAAGCAGAATCTCAACGGATTGGGATAATGCTCTGGAGAATGGCCAGTTCATACCTTGTTTTTGTGTGTGTTTTTTAAATATATATTTTATTGATTTTTACAGAGAGGAAGGGAGAGGGATAGAGAGTTAGAAATATTGATGAGAGAGAAACATCGATCAGCTGCCTCCTGCACACTCCCACTGGGGATGTGCCCGCAACCAAGGTACATTGCCCTTGACCGGAATCAAACCTGGGACCCTTCAGTCTGCAGGCCGAGGCTCTATCCACTGAGCCAAACCGGTCAGGGCTATACCTTGTTTTTATAAATTACCATCAAAAGGAAAATACGCAAGTGGGTTACATGAAATTCATTGGTAGTAGGTTAGGGAGGTGGGAGAAAGCAAAGCAGGGAAACCTCCGGGATTGAATAAAAAGTGAAATGATGCACAATGCTTCTTTTGAATACAGGATAGTTAACAGTTGCGATTAGCATGATAACAATAACAATGAGGGAATGCTGTGGTGCCATTTGTTGTGTCCTGAGGAGTCCTGAAAAGGGGAAGTTACAAGTTACCCAGACATTTCACAGGTATGTTATCTTAGCTGCAAAAGGACAATAGGCTCAGTAAAGATGAAGTTGATCTTTGTCAGGGAAAATACTGGCCTGGGACATGACTACCCACTATAACCTGCTTGTAGTTAAATATTTCATTTTCAGACCATCCTTTGTGATTATTTTAGGTCTTTGAGTTTGCACAACTGCCAAGCAGGCCTTCCCTGAACTAGTCAGGTTAGCATGTGGCCCCTCTCGTCCACACTACTTTAGTATCAACAACAAAAACTTTCTTCACTGATAGGTGGGCACCAGGCTTTACAGAATCCCCTCTAGAAACAGCTCTCTCGGTTCCACTACTCGCACATCTGAAAGGGCGAGGGCTATGCCCTCCATCTTGCCCCGTACCCTCCATGTTGGGGCAGCCGCATGTGCTCAGGAGAGTACCTTCTTCCCGGAAGCCCAGGCCCCTGCTGGCCACGCCCGGGATTTCTTTAAACTAACCAATGACAATCAAGGGACGTGCGAGCCGTAGAGATGACCACATCCTGTGTAAGAAGACCTGACTGGCGCCTGGCCAATCGGCAGGGCCCACAGTCAGCTCCCCTCCCCTCACTCCACCCCCTATTAAAACCCTGTTTTTCCCACAGTGGGTCTGCCTCTGGTCGCTGCGTCGGCCAGGAGGCAGGGTCGAGTTAGCTAGCTCAATACAGGACCCTCTGCTTTTGCATCGGAATGGCTCCTGGTGTGGTTTTTGGGGATCTTGAAATCTGGGCATAACATGTCCACCTTGTGTGGTTGGGCACACATTGCTTCACCCACCTCTTCAACACAAGAGTAAGTCACAAAACCAAAGCCCCGGAATGTTTTGTTTGGGGTTCTCTCAATACCACACAACCTGTGAGTGTGCCCCATTTCTCAAAACGTTCTCTCAAACTGTCATCTGTAGTTTCAAAGCTCAGAGCACCAATAAACAGCTTTCTCAATTGCTCTGGTTCCTAAGGATCACGGCCCTCCCTCCCTTACCCCCTCCCCACCGCCCCTCTCCCAGTGGCCTCTGCCACAGCTGGAATCAGGCTGGGGCCTAAAAGCCTTTTTAAAAGAAAGGGTTTAGCCCTAACCGGTTTGGCTCAGTGGATTGAGCATCAGCCTGCGGACTCAAGGGTCCCAGGTTCGATTCCAGTCAAGGGCATATACCTTGGTTGCGGGCACATCCCCAGTAGGGGGTGTGCCGGAGGCAGCTGATCAATGATTCTCTCTCATTGATGTTTCTAACTCTCTATTCCTCTCCCTTCCTCTCTGTAAAAAAAATCAATAAAGTATATTTATAAAAAAAGAAAGAAAGGGTTTATTGGGCCATAAAAAGGACCAGGTCCTGGGGCATGAAGCCTGAACCACCCACAGCAGCGCTAGGTGGAAAAGGCAACATGTCCGCTGTCCTGAAGCTGGCCACGGCTTGTTGGGGGGGAAGAATGATGTTTGGAAGAGTTTACATTGGCTACAGAGGAGGGGAGCCAGTTCCAGGAGAGATGAAGCGTCCTAAGGAAGAAGGGTTTGCTTCTTAGTATTGGTCATGGGCAATAGTCTAGAAAATTCAGGTGTAAGTACGTGGAGGCTCCTGGGGTTCAGTGGCACCAGGCCATTGTCTTTCAGGTTATCGTGGACATAGCCACCTGGAAGTTAATTCAAAGTTCCGACAAATACTCAGACGTGTGGGCAGTCTTTTGTCAGCGGGTTCCCAACCATTAACGGGCTGACTGCTCTCTGTCTCTCACTCTCCCGCCTCCTGGAATGTAATTTAGAACATCTCAGCATTTTTCTCTTGTCACCCAACCTGCTTTCTGTAGCTAGGTTCTTGTCTGGAGGCCCCCTGCTTTCTATGGTCCTGGTCACTGCACCTAGGCCAGGGTGCCAATTAGCTCATCTGAACCAGCCATCCTGTGCTAATGGGGAAGGGCTAGGAAACCCTTCCCCACTCCTCCCCCTCCTCCTCACACACTCCAGGCATTCCTCATTCCTACCCAGGAATGCAGGTCCCACTCCAAAGCAAATGACACCTCATCCTAGAGGTCTTCCTTGATTTTGCCCTGAGCTCTACACCACTTTACACCTCTCATGGGGCCCTTACCTCCTCTGGTAATAACTCCCGTCTGCACGGCACTTTAAAGTCTACAAAGCACTTCGTGACCCCTATTCCAGCCTCCTCCTCCTCGGCTTCTTAACCACCTTCTACACCTGGGAAGACAGGGAGCACCTGAGCTTTGGGATCCCGCTGCCAGCATCTGCTCCACCACTTGCTTGCCAGCTGCATAACTCAGCGAGTTGTTTATTTAAGTTCTCCGCCTCTATCTCCTCATCTGTGAAATGGAGATGATAATAGCGCCTCTCCTACCTAGTTGTTGTGAGGGTTGAATGAGATACACACACACACACACACACACACACACACACACGGAGCAAGCAACTCAGTGAGTGTTGGTTATTGCTGTTACTATCTCACTAGGTCATACGCCAAACCCTACGGGAATAAACAAAGCAAGTCAGTTCTGCCATCCGATGTAAAAATGAGTTTAAACCAGATAATCTCTAAGCTCTCTTCCAGCACCATTAAGTGCTGATTCTACCATGAGTCACAGTTATCTGTGGACACAACTTAGCTCTTCTAGGCTGTAGCAACCTCCTAAAGGCCCAACCCTCAACAGGGGGGCAGTGGACTGTCCTACCAGGTCCATGTTAACATGTAATCATAGCCCATGCCTCATCCAGGCACTGGGATGAACAAACGAGAAATTCCTGTATAGCATTTAGCACAGCACCCGGCACAAAAGTCAGCCCCTAATAAAACAGTTAATGTTGTTGTCCCATCTTACAGGCTCTCTAACATGATTGTATAAACCAGGGGTCCTCAAACTACGGCCCGCGGGCCACATGCAAATACAAATATTGTATTTGTTTCCGTTTTGTTTTTTTACTTCAAAATAAGATATGTGCAGTGTGCATAGGAATTTGTTCATAGTTTTTTTAAAACTATAGTCCGGCCCTCCAGCGGTCTGCGGGACAGTGAACTGGCCCCCTGTTTAAAAAGTTTGAGGACCCCTGGTATAAACAGACTCTGGAGCCACACTGCCTGGGTTCATCCTAGTGCTGCCCCTGTGAGACCTTGAGCAAGAGTATTAACTGTTAGGTCGGAGAGAGCCCAGGATCGGATACATGCAGACATGTGACGAGATAATGGACTCCCCCTGGAATTTCTCACAGATCAACGTGCCAGACACAGATACCGGCTTCTTCTCCCTGAATCCACATACCCCCACACAGATACTGACTTCTTTCTGAACACCCCCGCCCATCCCCTGCGGCAGAGCATTCCTCAGCTCATGTCCCCGCCCCTCACCCAACCGCAGTATAAAAAAAGCGCCCCCCTCCCTGTTGGCGTGAATCCACGTGCCCTGTCCTTGGGTACGTGGGTCTCCCGGGGACGCAGAAATAAACCTTTTCCTTTCCTTTCTTTTCTGATTCACTGGACTCTCTGTTTCTTGCGCCGCCTCCTGAGCCACCTAACCTAACATTAGCCACTCTGGGCCTCAGTTGCCTCGTCTGTAAGACGGACGTGCTGCTAACAGCACATGCTTAATGAGGATGTTGTGTAATTCCAGTGACTTACTCTGAGAAAGACGCTTAGAACTGTGCTTGCCGGATGCTTAGCGTATAAGTGCTTTTGGTCGTCATTTACAGGTGAGGAGCCCAAGCAGCAGTGGAGTTGGGATGCGAATCTCACTAGGTCCCTGGACTATCCCGGAGCCTCAGTCCTGATATTAGGCTCCGTTACTGCCCCAGGTGATCCGCGCACATTTGAACAGGAGCCCTCTCTAATGGTGGAGATCCCAGGGGTGGAGGGGAGTGAGTGAGCACCAGAGGTCACTGGGGTGAGCAAGGCCACGGGATGCCCTCCAATCATACCAAACAGGTGACTTTTTCCTCACTTGTGTCTGGCCCCATGGCTTTAGCATTTCATTAGGGCCACAGCCCAGAAGCCCATAAACTTGGCACCACCCACACCTGCCCTCTAGCCGGGACTCTGCAGGGAAACCCTCATTGTGGACATCAAAGCTGCGCCTCAGCCTTCCAACACAGGCTCTGGCCTGGAGGCATTTTCCATTTCTGAGGCGTGATTCAGCGGAGACAAGAACCAACAGGCACAGCATGTATCAGAGGAAGGCGGGCTGGGTGGTGGGTGGAGAGGAAGAAAAACAGACAGAGGTTGGTGCTGGGTGGGTCTCACAGCTGCTGAGCTGTGGGGGGAGGGGAGCAGGAGCAAGCAGGGGGAGCATGGCCGCTGCAGGAGCTGCACAGAACACAGCTGTGCACAGCTGCCCCCTGACCAACTGATCCTCCTGGCAGTCAGACTTCTTGATTTACACATGAATCCAGCTATGCGTCTAAAGCCCCAGGAAAAGAACACGAGTAACATTTCACATTTGTGTAGCACAATATGATTTTCAAAGCGCTTTCACACAAATCGCCTTAATCTTGAGTTGCTTTTTAAAATAATTTGATTCTCTTATTACAAAGTAGCCCGTGTTTATTGGGGAATACTGGGAAATTTTTTTAATGTAAATTTATATTTTTCAAATATACCACTAGCAATAACATTTTCAGTAAATGTCCAACTGGTCTTTTTTCTAAGTCCACATACGTATATAGTTCATTAAACAAAAGTGGAGGCTTACGACATAAAGAGTTTTATCTTTTTTTGGTCACTTAACATAAAATCATGAGCATTTTCTAATGTTATCAGTCATTCTACTGTAATAATTCAAAAAGTCTGCTTTTTGCCCGACCGGCGTGGCTCGGTGGTTGAGCATCGACCTGTGAACCAGGAGGTCTGGATTTGATTCCCAGTCAGGGCACATGCCCCCTCTGTGGGCCTGATCACCAGTAAAGGGCGTGCAGGAGGCAGCCAATCAATGATTCTCTCTCATCATTGATGTTTCTATCTCTTTCTCCCTCTCCCTTCCTCTCTGAAATCAGTAAAAATCTTTTTGTTACAGTCTGCCTTTATTAGCATAGGTTGCCACAATTTCTGTAGCCATGCCCTAATTGTTGGACATTCAAGGTGTTGCAAAAATGTTACTATTACAAATAACACTGCCATGAACATCTTCTCACTTATATTTTTGTCTCTATATCTAATTATGGTCTAATGATAAATTTCTGGGAATTGAATTACTAGCACGAAGGATTTGAATTTTTTTGAGTACATATAGCTGAATTACTCTCCAGAAAATGTATTCATTTACACTGCCCCTCCTCCCCCGAATGTACTTCTTACTCTGTTTTGAGCCTGTGAGCCAGTGAGTTAGGTAACAGGTGTCTCACCTTACAGAGGAGGAAATTGGGCACGAAGAGTTTAAGTAACTAGCTGGGGCTCACGCAACTGAGACGCAGACTCCAGCCTCCGGGATTCCCTGCCAGGGCCCCTCCCACTCTGCTTCCCAGACAAGGAGCGCTCTGGACAGGTTTTCCTGAGAAATGGAGTTGTATAAAATTCTCTTTCTATATCCACACTTGTTGGTGAAACCCTAGCTGGTTTGGCTCAGTGGATAGAGCCAGCCCGGGTTTGATTCCAGGCAAGGGCACATGCCCAGGTTGCAGGCTCGATCCCCAGTAGGGGGTGTGCAGGACACAGCAGATCAATGATTCTCTCTCATTGATGTTCCTATCTCTCTCTCCCTCTCCCTTCCTCTCTGAAATCAATTAAAAAATATTTAAGGCTGCCGAAACCAGTTTGGCTCAGTGGATGGGGCATCGGCCTGCGGACTGAAGGGTCCCAGGTTCGATTCCGGTCAAGGGCATGTACCTGGGTTGTGGGCACATCCCCAGTAGGAGATGTGCAGGAGGCAGCTGATCGATGTTTCGCTTTCATCGATGTTTCTAACTCTCTATTCCTCTCCCTTCCTCTCTGTAAAAAATTCAGTAAAACATATATTTTTAAAAATACTTGTTGGTGAAAATATTTTTTAAATCTTCAGCTTGTTGACCTTATTTGTGCTATGGTCCCCTTTGGCAGTCTGCGTAAGCAGCCTGCCACCCCTTTCTCAGAATAAGGTATTTATACGTATGTAATAAAATACATAGGATTATAAAGCAGTCATATTAAAATACAAAAACAAAATGATGATCTGGTAATGCATCTGCTCCTTTATCAATGCATCAATAACAAGATCTAGCACTACATGTTGACGGGGCAGGGTCCTGGACATTCTTGCTGAGTGTGCCAGACGGCAAGGCTTATCCATCACGTGATACTGAGCAGTTTCGGTATCTCGTCACTTAGGCAACCAGACCAGCCTATCTGCTGCGTGCTGCATTTACTGCTTAAAAAGCACAGGGCCCTTGGCCCTAAATTCCCCCCTTGTAACATAATCCACCGCATGTGCTCGCCTCGCCTGGCCCTTTGTGTTGGCCTGTGGGAATTAGGGATCAGGGCACCCGCACAAACACTCTGACACTGGCTACCACTTTCGCTGTAACCAAGTCTTTCCTCTGAGATCCAGGAGTTCCACGCCTTCGCTCCGTGGCCACGAACCTGCGGCAAGCTGGCTTGTTAGCTTGCAAGTAGGGCAAGCCCTCAGAGCCTTCACGGTTCGGACCCTACAGTCCTTTCAAAGCGGCGGTGGGCAGAAATGCCATTTTGAGAATATGCAACAGCTCTGATGCAGACGGAAAATACCTGTGTTTTTACGGGCCAAAAAGCCACTGTGGTTTGTTCCTAATTGAAGGAAAGGCTAAATTGTAGTTAAAGGATTATGAAAATGTCAGTTGCTTTTTCATTCAAGTGCACAGATTTTGTGAGAACTCTTGTCTACTGCCAACTCCCCAAAAAGAACACCAGAAAAACCTGTTGAACAAGCAAAGTCAGTCCAGGTCTGTTACATGTTGACTGCAGTGCGGGAGGACAGCAAGGGGACCAGGACTTGCTAGTAACTCAGAAGGGAGATTTCAAGAAAGGCTATTTATAGGACTTTGGGATCTGAGCTCAAGTGGTTTAAGATGGTTTTTCAAAGCAAAAAAAAAAAAAAAAAAAAAAAAATGATGGGGATTGGACACAGTTTGTGACATTTAAGACAGTTTAGGATTTGTAGACACACAGAAGTGAGGGTCTTGAAGAAAATCTTGATAAATGAACTTTGTCACGTAAATGAGCTCATTGCCTATGTGAGCAGCCTGTGGTTCTGATAGGGGAGCAGTCGTCTGTCCTGTCCCCGATGACCAAACTCGGAAAAATTAATTTCTTGAAGCACACAATTAATCTATTTCTCTTCCTGGGCAAGAATTTCCAGGGAGAGTGTGTCATGTTGATATGGGTGGTCTCGGTTCTTACTCAACAAGACCAACTTCGCCTGAATCTCCCTTTTCACAAAAGTGGAGGCCTGCCTATTTTGGCCTCTTTTTGCTGCCTGTCCTTTCCATACTGTGAGTTTACCGTGGGCAGGGCCTAAACCTTATACTCCTAAATGTGGGGTTTGTTTTCTATATATTTGTAGTCAAAATGTGTAATATGCACTACTTATAATGTTTGGTTTTATTTCCTGCTTTTGAAAAAATTAACATTGTGTCATAAACATTTTCCCATCATATTATACAATCTTTATAACAGCCGTTTCAACCCTAGCTGGTGTGGCTCAGTGGATAGAACGTAAGGAAGGGAGAGGGAAAGGGAGAGGGAGAGGGAGAGAAACATCGATGTGAGAGCAGAATATGGATTGGCTGCTTCCTGCACACCCCCTAACGGAAATGAAACCTGAAACCCGGGCATGTGCCCCGACCAGCAACCTTTCCATGCACTAGACAATGCCCACCCAACTGAGCCACACCACCCAGAGCTGTACCTTTTTAATTGTGTGAATGTCCTACCTATCCAAAAATACAGTTTAAAATAATCTTTCTTTGGCCCTGGCTGATGTGGCTCAGCAGTTAGAGCGCTGGCCCTCACACTGAAGGATTTCAGGTTCGATTCTCGGTCAAGGGCATGTACCTGGGTTGCAGGTTCATCCCCAGCCCTGGTTGGGGCGTATGTAGAAGGCAACCAATTAATGTGTCTCTCTCACATCGATGTCTCTCTCTCTCTCTCTCTCCATTTCTTTCTCCTTTCCACTCTCTCTAAAAATCAATAGGAAAAATATCCTCAGGTGAGGATTAATAAAAAAAATCTTTCTTTGAATATTAAAAAGTAAATTAAGTGGTAGTATACAAATTTATGAATTTTACAATCTAATCCAGGGTTTAACATTACTATGCTATTATATTGCATAGCATTTCTCTCTGACTTAATAGAGTTTAATATATAAAATTAATTTTATAGTTTTTTGTTAAATTAGTATATAGTCAATATGTGTCTCTATTTCCTCATCTATTAAATGGGCTTTAGACTACCTACCTTGTAATGTCATTATGGGGAACAAATATTATAGCACATGTAAAACATTGCACTCAATAAGTATTTGGTGCTTATCTTAAAAGTAGTCTTTTTAGTTACGTATGGTGATCAGATTATCATAATTCTGGAGAATTTAATGACTTGACAAAGTTGCCTCTCTTCTTCCTATTTTCCTAATAACCAGATTGCTGGGAAAAGAGTAGTCAGATTTGCAGAAACTAAGATGCTGCCTGAAAAGTGAAAATTTAAGGTCCATCTACTTTCTTTCCGTTTAAAGTTTGTGGCAAACTGGAAAAAAATGGCCATAAATTTTTCCCATTCCTGTACAAGAGACCCTTTGCAATGTAACTGCAACTTCTTCCATCAAGAGGTGGAGCCTACTTCTCCACCCTTTGAGGCAGGCAGGGCTTGGCCATGTGACTTGCTCTGGCCAATGGCACCGTAGCAAATATGACCAAAGTAGAAGCACAAAAAGTGCTTGCACAGTGTGTCTTATTCTCTGGCTGCTGTTTGGAACTTGGAGGCTGCCAGGACAAGAACCCAAGGCTGCCTAGAGAAGAATGAGAGGTCACATAGGGCAGAGAGATGGGCGTTACTGGAATTTAGCTTTATCAGATGAGAATGATGAAAGGAGACCAGGGAGTTCAGGGTGTGTTCCCAGGAGTGACTTGGACAGTGGACAAGGACATTAAAACTGGGCACAGAAGGAAGGCGGAAGGTAGGGAGCAAAGGACAGAGAAAAGATGGTAAGATCAATCAATTGTAGGTCCCCCTGTATCCAGTTATTGGACTTGTGGTACTGGGGGGATGAGCTGGACAACTAGAAGGAGTGATTAGAGCCTAGGATGCTTGAAATTGAGATTATGGAAGCGGATGGACTACATAATTTGTGGGCTCAGTTCAAAATGAAAATGCAGGGCCCCTTGTTCAAAAAGCTTTTTCCTTTCTTCCAGCGATTTCTCTTGACTTGCTGTGGTCTTTCTGTTTGCTACTCGATGTCTAAATAAAGTAAAATTAACCCTTTGCGGTCCAATTTTGTTTTTGGAATTCAAACAGTCTGGTCCAAATTAATTGACGGGATTGAATGTTGAACCGGTTTGCAGTGTCAACCTCAGCCTCGATGTTGGACCTGCTCCTAGCGCCTGGTCTGTCGAGTCAGCCTCCACGTTGGCCCGAAAAGGGTTAAAAATTTTAAATTATTAGCACGAATTTTTGAAATTTTATTCATTTCTTGATTTGAGAGACAGAGGAAGAGCAAAAGCCAGAGCAAGAGAGAGAAAGAAACAGCAATTTGTTGTTCCAGTTATTTATGCATTCATGGGCTAGTTCTTGTATGTGTACTGACCAGGATCCAACCCACAACCTTGGTACATCTGGGCAACAATCCAACCAACTGAGCTACTGGCCCAGGGCTAGCATGAATTTTATCATTCATCTTTATATTGTGCAGTCTCAGTTTTAAATGCAAATATCATGGTATTTAACTCGCATGTGGAATTACCACTAGTAAATAACATTTATTGTGTATTATGGCTTGTCCCCAGAGGGTGCCTTGAGCTGTCCAGAAAAGACAAACACAAGAAAGACTGAGGAAGTTTAGAAGGAGAAATAGACGTTCCCCCGCACCCCTGCCCCAAGCCTGCAGCCAGACTATGCTCCCCTGGGCTCGTGGACACTCTCAGGGTGACTGGTGCCCCCACCCCCACCTCCAGGGCGGGATCCCTCCACACGGGGTGCGATCTAGGGAAGTCAAGCCAGGTGTCCCTCCTGCCCAAAGGTCCGCTGCCCAAACCAGGGCGGACAGGCAACCCCCGACGGTATTGCCAGCTTGTCGCACTCCGCACCTGGATCTGGGTAGGCGAGAGTTCCTGCCCCAGGAAAGGATGGTCACCACCGCAGCCCTCTCCTTGACCGCGCCCAGCCCCCTGCCGGCGACGGAAGGTAGTAGCAGTGGAGGCGGGAAGGGCAGGGCCTTAGGAGCCATCCCTGGAAGGGGGGACAGCGCATGAGCCAGCCGAGGCTTCTCGCCCCTGGCGCATGCTCCAGTGTCCTATGAGACTTCACCTCTAAAACTCAGTTTCAAGGATAAAAATTTTAAATGTCAAGGCAATGACAGCAGAGCATGGGGCCCCGTGAGACTGCACTGGCCACACACCCCTGAAGCCAGCCCATAAGTAAGTATCTATCCCAATTATTGGTGAGAGCATCTAGAGAGCAATGCTGTCCAATAGAAATAAAATATGGGCCACGCATGTGAGCCATGGGTATCCTTTTAAATTTTCTAGTTAAAAAAAAAGTGAAAAGAAGCAGGTGAAGTTGATTTCAACTTATACTAAAGCATTATCATTTTCACGTCATCAATATTAACAATCATTGAGACATTTTACCCTTTTTTTTTCATACTAAGACTTCAAAATCCCGTGTGTATTTTACACTTACACCACATCCATTCCAATTCCATCGCCACATGTGGCTAGTGGCTAATGTAGTGGACAGGGCAGGTCTAGAGAACGAAAAAGGAAATGTGTGGCTGGAGTCCTGTGTGTGCCGTTGCCACTCAGTGATTAACACTGGCTGCCAAAGCAGAAATATGACCAACATCTGCCAATCACATTACGTTAACAAGCAACTTGGCCCCAGAATTTCTGTGAGAGATTTTGATGACTAGCGTGTCGCTATTTTAACATAAATGTTATTAGGTTTAAAATATTCCTTTATCCTATCTAATAAAAGAGAAACATGGTAATTAGCATACATCCGCTATCTTTCCCATTGGCTAATCAGGGCGATATGCAAATTAACTGCCAGCCAAGATGGCGGCCGGCAGCCAGGCAGCTTGAAGCTAACATGAAGCTTGCTTGCTTCAGTGACGGAGGACTCCTACGTTCCCCTCCTGCCTTGCCGGCCTCTGAGCTTGCAGTTTGAAACATTGTTACAAATATAGAAGCTAAACAAAACCCCAGAAACCTGCTTTCAGCCAGCCAGGATCTCAGAGCTGGAGTTGATACAGTGTTTCGATTACAGAACCCAAACAAACCAGATACCTGCTTTCAGCAGCCAAGGCCTAAGAGCTGGAGTCAAGCCTCAAAGCTAAAGCTGGCCCAGAATAAAAAAAAGAAAAAAAGGAGCAGTTGGGAGCTTCAGTCACCCGCCAGCCTGAAAACAGCCCTCAGCCCCTCACCCAGACTGGCCAGGCACCCCAGGGGGGACCCCCACCCTGAAGGGTGTGTGACCAGCTGCAAACAGCCATCTTCCCCTCACCCAGGCTGGCCAGGCACCCCAGTGGGGACCCCCACCCTGATCCAGGACACCCTTCAGGGCAAACCAGCTGGCCCCCACCCGTGCACCAGGCCTCTATCCTATATAGTAAAAGGGTAATATGCCTCCCAGCACCAGGATCAGCGGAGCTGAGAGGCCTCCCAGCACCAGGATCAGCGTGACAGGGGGCAGCGCCCAAACCCACTGATCGCCCTGAGGCTCTGTGTGTGACAGGGGGCAGGGCCACAACCTCCCTATCCACCCTGCTCTGTTTGTGACAGGGGAAGGCGCCCTAACCTCCTGATCCGCCCTGCTCTGTGTGTGACAGGGGAAGGCACCCCAACCCCCTGATCAGCCCTGCTCTGTGCCTGATAGGGGGGATCTCCCCAACCCCCTGATTGCCCTGCGGCTCTGTGTGTGACAGGGTGCGGTGCCCCAACCCTCCCCCCCTCCCACCCCACGGGCCCTGCTCTGTGCGTGATGGGGTAGAGCCATAACCTCCCCATCGGCCCTGCCCTGAGTGTGACAGTGGCGGCGCCCCAATCCCCTGATCCGCCCTGCTGTGTGTGTGACAGGGGGCGGTGCCACAACTCCCCTATCGGCCCTACTCTGTGAGTGACAGGGGGAGCTCCTCAACCCCCTGATCAGCACTGCTCTGTGCGTGACAGGGTACTGAGCCCCAACCCCCTGATGGGCCCTGCTCTGTGCGTGACAGGGGGAAGCTCCCCAACCCCCTGATTGGCCCTGCTCTGTGCGTGACAGGGTACTGAGCCCCAACCCCCTGATGGGCCCTGCTCTGTGTGTGACAGGGGGCAGCGCCCCAACCCCCTGATTGGCCCTGCTCTGTGCATGACGGGGGGGGGGGGGGGTTAGCGCCGCAACCTCCCCATTGACCCTGCCTTGAGTGTGACAGGGGGCGGTGCCCCAACCCCCCAATCAGCCCTACCCTGAGCGTGACTGAGGGTGGCATCGCAACCTCCCAATCCACCCTGCTCTGTGCGTGACAGGGGGCGGCGCCCCAACTCCCCAATTGGCCCTGCTCTGAGCCCGACCAGGGGCTGCACCTAGGGATTGGGCCTGAGCTCTGCCACCTGGGAGCAGGCCTAAGCCAGCAGGTCGTTATCTCCCGAGAGGTCCCAGACTGCGAGAGGGCACAGGCCCGGCTGAGGGACCCCCTCCCCCCCGAGTGCACAAATTTTTGTGCACCGGGCCTCTAGTATATTATAACAGTGTCATCCAGACATTCATTAAACAGTGGTTCTAATGCTAATGCTGAAGAACATAGCCCAAATCCATGAACACAGACGTGTTGTTCGATGTGCCGCAGAGTTAGATGTGTCGCTTGCCATGAGGGAGGCCAAGTAACGACCCTCATGCTCCATGTTGTTAATTTAAGGAATGAACACCTTGGTAGATATTGGAAAATTCTGAGAAATAAAAATCAATGTTCAAGCTGATATACACTTTTGTTTAATCTATGTTTTATTGTTCACAATATTACAGATGTCCCCCCATTCCTCCCCCCACCGTGCCCCTCTCCACCCAGCCCCTAACCCCCCCACCCGAGGCCTTCACCACACTATTGTCTGTGTTCATGAGCTATGCATATAAATATAGAACACGTAGAAGTTTATAAAATTGTTACATAACCAGGCAGAAAGGACAAAACCAAAACCCAGCCACAAGGATTCAGGATCCAGACCAGAGTAATGTGCACCTGAGCTGGCCTGGTTATGCAGGTAAACTCTCTAAGAGCACAAAGCCCTGTTTTATATGTGTTCCTATGGGAGAAAGTGAATGCAACTAGAATGCTGACACAGGGTACATTCCCTTTTTCATCAGCCTTTTCCTTCCAGGAGTCACTTTACTGACGGACTAGCCTGCCATGTAGTGGTGAAAGAAGGAAACTACAGGCTACTTTAAAACTATTTCATGCCTAGTGTTTGATACATCAAAAGAATAAATGTGACATAAAATAAATTCCTGTAAACCCACCACCCAACTTAAGAACGAGAACGTTACCTATTGATGCATCCACCTGTATACCTCTTGTCCTATCTTATTCTACCTTCTCACCAGAGGTAATACTAGTTTGAATTTTATGTTGAACCATTTCTTGGTTTTTGAAAATACATAGTTTTATCACATGTTTATGCTCCCCTAAACAAAATATTTAGCTTACTTACTTGATTGGACTTTATAAAATTGATATCATAATTTTCTGTAGTTTCCCACAGCTTTCCTTTTTTATATGTTACTAGAGGCTCAGTGCACGAAATTTGTGCACAGGTAGGGTCCCTAGGCCTGGCCAGTGATCAGGGCCGATCGGGGCTTTCTGGCTGTAGGCTGGGGCCTTCCTTCCCCCGCTGCCAGCTGCTGGCCAAGGCCTTCCTTCATTCCACACCGCCCCCTGGTGGTCAGCGCACTTCATAGCGAGCAATCAAACTCCCCATCTCCCAGTTGAACTCCTGAGGGGACACTTTGCATATTAGCCTTTTATATGTATAGATATTTGACCAGATTATGTGTGTCACTGTAGTGCATTCACTGCCTGAACAGCTATTTATTTATCCATTCTCCTATCAATGGACATTTAGGAGCTTCCAATTTTTTGCTATTGTAATGGTACTGCAATGAATATTCTTATGCATGTGCAAGAAGTTCTCTGTAGCATATCTAGTTTAATTTTACAAAATATTGCCAAAGTGTCTTTCATAGTTGCACCAATTTACAGTCCACAGGTGGTATATAAAAGGTCCCACTGATCCTCAGCCCCACCAGCACTTGGTGTTACTAATTTTTTTAATTTTTTCCAATGGAGTTGGTGGAAAATAGTATCTTATTGTGCCATTGACATATATTTACCCGATTGTCAATGAGGTTGAGTGTGTTTTTACTTTTTGTTGGCAAATTGTTTCCTATTTTTGTAAAGTGCCTATTAATGTCTTTTGCCCATTATTCTACTAGTTTGTCTTTTTCTTAAGATTAACATCTTGATCTTAATTTTTTGTCAGTAATAAATATCACAAATACTTTCACCCCAGTTTTCATATTTAGCAACCTTGCTGGACTCTCTTATGAATTCTAATAATTTGTCGATTTTGGGGGGTTTTTCAGTGTATACAATTATATTAGCTGCAAATAATGACAGTGTTGTTTCCTTCTTTCTTCTTCTGTCTGTCTTATCTTTGCCTCATTGAACAGAAGAGGTGCTCACAAACACCTTTGTCTTGTTTTGCTCTTAAAGGAACAATGTTTTCAATGATTTCCATTAAGAATGATTGCTACTATAGGCTTTTTTAAAAATTCCTTTTAACATTAGGAAGTTTTGTTTTATCCTGCTTTTATCATTAATGGATGTTGGCTTTTACTGAAGGACTTTACCACATCTATTGAGATAATCATATAACTTCTCCTTTAACCCATTAATGGGATGAATTAAAGCTACAGGTACTTGCCCTAGCTGGTGTGGCTTAGTGGATAGAGTGTCAGCCTGGGGACTGAAGGGTCCTGGATTCAATTTGGTCAAGGACACATGCTCGGGTTGCGGGCTCAGTCCCCAGTGGGGGCATGTGAGATGCAGTCAATCAATGATTCTCTCTCATTATTGATGTTTCTCTCTCTCTCCCTCTCCCTTCCTCTCTCTGAAATCAATAAAAATATTTTTTAAAAAATAATAAAATAAAATAAATAAAGCGACAGGTCCTTAATGTTAAATCATTCTAATATTATTGGGATAAATCCAGCTTAGTCATGATGAATTGTCTTTATTATACACTGTTGGATTTGACTTGCTAGTATGTTGTTTATAATATCTCTATCTATGTTCATGATGTATTCCGTTCTTTTCTTTCTCATACAGTCCTTGATTGATTATATTTCAATGTTATACTAACCTCATGTAATGAGTTGGGGAGTATTACTCTTGTTGATAGTCTTTGTAAGAATTTATATAAAATTAGAATAATTTGTTCTATGAAAATCTGCTAGGAATTGCCTAAAAACCAGCTATACTTGATTTTAAAAAACAAAACACTGATTCCATTTCTTTACCACTATTGTAAAAATCAGGCTTTCTTGATACAGCTTTGATAAGTTATAGTTTTCTACAAGTGTTTCTCTTCCAATAAGTTTTTAATTAATTGGTGTAATGTTATTCTTGATATACTCATGTTATCTTTTTAATCTCTTCTGTATTTGCAGCTTGCTTCTGTTATTCTGTTATTATTTGGGCATGCTGCTACCCACCCCACCCCACCTCCCTTTAAAATGAATCTTGCCACCTGGCCTGGTAACTCAATTGGATGGAGTGTCATCCCAATATGCCAAGGTTGCAGGCTTGGTCCCTGGTTAGGGCACACACAATAAGCAACCAATGAGGGCATAAATAAGTGATCAGGAACAACAAATCTCAATTTCTCTCTTTCTTCTCTCAAATCAATCAATCAATCAATTAAAATCTTTTAAAAAATGAATCTTGCCCTGGTGGGTGACTCAGTTGGTTGGAGCGTTGTTCTGTACACCAAACGGTTGCTAGTTCAATTCCAAGTCAGGGCACATACCTAGGTTTCAGGTTCAATCCCTGGTCTGGGATGCAACCAAGCGATGTATCTCTCACATCAGTGTTTCTCTCTCTCTCTCTCTCTCTCTCTCTCTCTCTCTCTCTCTCTCCCTCTCCCTCTCCCTCTCCCTCCCCCTCTCCCTCTCCTTTCCACTCTCTAAAAGATATTTTTAAAAATCATGTCCTTGGATAAGGATTTTAAAAAAAAGAATCTTGCCAAAGGTTCGTTTATTTTATCTGGCTTTGGTTTGTTGGTCACCTCTGTTGTATGTTTGTTTTTCATTTAATTAATTTTGGCTCTTATCTTTTTTTTTAATATATTTTTATTGATTTTTTTACAGAGAGGAAGGGAGAGGGATACAGAGTTAGAAACATTGATGAGAGAGAAACATCAATTCAGCTGCCTCCTGCACACTCCCTACTGGGGATGTGCCCACAACCAAGGTACATGCCCTTGACCGGAATCGAACCTGGGACCCTTGGGTCCGCAAGCCAACGCTCTATCCACTGAGCCAAACCAGTTAGGGCATCTCTTATCTTTTTTCGTATACATATTTTATTTGGGTTTATTCCATTATTTTCTTTTCCTCTTACAGTGAAATATAGCTTATTCATTTTCAGCCTTTTTTCTTTCTAATGTAAGCATCTAAAGCTAAAAATTGCCTTATAATTACCATTTTTTCTGCATCCACCAGTCTTGATATGTAGAAATTTTTAAAGAAATATTTTTATTAATTTTTAAAGAGAGAGAGAAACATCTTTGAGCCCTCAGTCCAGGAATGTGCCCTGGCTGGGAAACTGGTGACCTCTGGGTGTCCAGGAGGACACTCCCCACCTGAGCCACCTCAGCCAAGGCTAGAATTTTTATCACATATCTTAGCGTTGTGTCTATGAAACTTTCCATTTCTCTTATGATTTCTTACTTGACTCATAAATTATTTAGAAGCATACTTTCTAATTCCAAAATCTCAGGGTGTGTGTCATTTATCTTTCTGTTACAGACTTCTAACTGAATTGCATAAGTTAGATCTATGATCATAGATCATAAAATGTGGCATATGTAAATCAGATTCTTTGAAATTAGTTAAAACTGGTTTATAGCCTTTTATATGATCAATTTTGGGGAGTATTCCACATGCACTTGAAAAGAATGTATATTACTTGATTGTTCAATAGAGTAATTTATAAATGTCACTAAATCAAGCTGGTTAATTGTGTTAATCAAATCTCTATTGGTCAGGGCACATGCCTGGGTTGTGTGCTCAATTGCCAGTGGTGGGGTGTGCAGGAGGCAGCCAATCAATGATTCTCTCTCTTCATTGATGTTTCTATTTCTCTCTCTCTCCCTCTCCCTTCCTCTCTGAAATCAATAAAAAAAATTTAAAAAATTTAAAAAGAGCCTGGTCCAAGAGAAATAAGGCCACATACAAAATCTCAGTCCAGCATTCATAAAGAGGCCAAAACCATCAGAATTTTTCTCCCAATGCTTTTTAAACATAAATAAAAAGCATTTCTAATTAAATGTTCACCATTTACCACTTGTAGCATTTTAGTTTTGTATTATATTTAAAATTTAAAAACATAGTCGTTTTTTGGTTGAGTTGCGTTAAAAAATTTGCAGTGGAATAGGCCCCTTGTGTAATTAATATCTATAATACCTTCATGCCTGTTTCATAAAGACCAAGCAAAATTTTACTAATTAAGTTATTATAAAGGTTTATATTAGTAATAACTTTCCTTATATAAGATTTTCATGACTTCACTTATGTCAAGACCTTCATCAGGAACAAAGTCGGAACTCAAACAATGTTCTTATAGGAAAAACAGAGTTTTATGCAATGGTCGGTTCTTTTCAACTGTTTTCAGGAATGCCCTGAGTGAAAAACTGGATTGTTTTATGCATGGTAATCTAGGCCCCTCCGCTACCCTGCATGTTCCCCAGGGAAGGACTGGTGTGGGAAACCGCCCATTGTCTTCACTAGCAGAGAAACACAAACAGGTATCCCGGAACACTGGTGAACCTTGAACCCATGGCAAGGGCCTGAGTTATGCACCGATTGTCTAGTCCTGACAATGGGGGCTCAAGTTATTTCCTGACCAAATAGTCTCAGAGTAAATCCTTCTAATATTTACTGACCTTTAAGATAGTCTGTCTGCTACCGCAATTGCCTGTCTGACTAAGGGCTTTATGTGTAACCAAAGTTGAATAGAAGGTTGGCGAGGCCTGGGCACCAGTGGAAGTCCTTCCCCTTGAGTTGGACTTGCCCGCCTGGCCCCCCAGTATTTCCAAATTATCTCTTGTCTCGTCTCTTTCATTTGTGTGCGGCTCCTCTTCCAGATCCTGAATGCTGAACCCCACGCGGGACACGGGGGAACACGTACACAGACTGGCATAGCAGAAAGAACTCCGAGTCCACCCTGGCCTCTGCCTGGTAGCCTTGGGCAGGTTAGTTTACATCTCCAAGTTTCCGTTTAATCATCTATCAAGGAGCAATGACAACATCCACGTAACGGTGGAGCAAGGACAGTAAGGCTGCAAGAAATACTGGTTTCGTGGTGCAGCTCAACAAATGCTGACTGACTGACGGGGTAACTGAGAACTGGCCCTGGTTTATTGTCTAGCTAGGAAAAGGGATCCAGCTTTGTCTGCTGGGTCCATTTATAATTATGACTTGTCCATTGTTTGATGGAGGATCCTATAGCCAAACAAATAAATAGTTAAAGTCAAGCAACGAGGGCTCTTTACTTTGGGTGGAAATTTAATTCCCAGACAATCATACATTATGTATAGGCTGCCTTGTCCTGCGCCCAGTACAGGAAGATCACGGAAGCACAGGGGAAGATGGGAGATGGGGTGTGGAGGTGAATGCCCTGGTTTAGAGCTCCCCTCTCACATTGCACGGATAAGGAACCTTCAGGGCCATCGGAGTTAACTCAGCATCAGGGTGATATTGGTGTGGTTATATCTGCTGTAGTCCAGACGTTTTTAAGATGAAAGAGCAGTTGAAATGGCCCAGCTACTTTGGAAGACTGTCTGCAGTTCTTATAAAGTTATATGTATGCTTACCAGGACCTAGCAATCCCATTTACCTGAGAGGCACTAGTATTTACTGAACAGAAATGAAACATCTGTCCACACAAAGATTTGTACCAGAACATTCCTAGCAGCTTTATCACAATCACTCAAACTGGAAACAACTCAAATGGCCTTCCACTGGTGCAGGATGTGGTGCATCCAGACAACAGAATTCTACCCAGCAATAAAGAGCTGGACTCTTGATACATGCAACCACACAGATGAATTTCAAAAGCAGGTCTTACGTGAAGAAACCCAGGAAGGAAAAGCTAGGTGATTCCACTTATATGAAATGTAAGAAAAGACAAACTACAACGACATAAAGAAGACCAGTGGCTGACAGGGATTGGGGGGGGGGGGTAGAAGTGACTACGAAGGGACCCGGGGAAATTTTTTTAAATATATTTTTATTGATTTCAGAGAGGAAGGGAGAGGGAGAGAGAGACAGAAACATTAATGATGAGAGCGAGTCATTGATCGGCTGCCTCCTGCACACACACACACACACCACCCCCACCCGCACCCCACTGGAGATCGAGCTGCAACAAGGGCATGTGCCCTTGACCGGAATCAAACCTGGGACCCTTCAATTCACAGGCTGATACTCTATCCACTGAGTCAAGCTAGCTAGGGCAGAGGGTGTTTTTAAAGAGTTCTCATGTGCTGGGAAAGAGAGGGACTCACACCCCACCAGCTGGGGGTAGTTTTCATGGTGTTTTTTGAGGAAGGCCTGGCCCCCCTGCCAGCCTGGACTCCCCTCTACACAAGCGCCAGCTGTCGGCCCCAGGCAGGACACAGATTTGTTGGTATTTAAGGGCTTAAGGATTAAGTGGGCCAGAGAGGCCCCTCCACACAGCCTCATCCTCTAATGCTGCAAGCCACCCCTGAGTGTTATTAAATCTGTGGTTACGTCACAGGCGCCTCAAGTCCCTTCCTTTGGAGCCCAGCAGGCTTTCAAAGCCAACAGAAAGTGAGGAGACTGGGGTCAGCGCAGGAAGCCTCAGCCCTTCTCTGGTGCATACATAGACCAGTCTGCAGATGGAAGATCAGATTCACCAAAATTAAACCTGGGATCCAGTATGAGCATTGCCATTGGCTGACCTTGGGTACAGGACTTCAGCTCAGGACATTGATTTTCTCTGCTTCAAAACAGGGACATCGCCCGGCCGGTGTGGCTCAGTGGTTGAGAGTTGACCTATGAACCAGGAGGTCACTGGTTCAATTCCTGGTCAGGACACAGGCCTGGGTTTCAGGCTCGGTTATGGGGTGAGGGGGTGCTGGAGGCAGCCAATCAGTGATTCTCTCTCATCATTGATGTTTCTATCTCTCCCTCTCCCTTCCTCTCTGAAGTCAATAAAAATACGAATTTTTAAAATCCAATACAAGACCCCAAGAGAAGACAGGGAAGGAAATAAAATGCAAATGGGCATAGCTCAAACCCCTCACATCATGGAGGGAGCATCAGGTCGGGGAGACTATTATAAATAACAAATCACCAGGGCCAAACTCTGTGCTAAGGGCTTCATGTGTCTTACCCCATTGAATCACCACAACCTAATGCAGTGGATGCCACAGGCTTCTCCTTGCCGATGAGTAACTGAGGCTGAGAGGGACTGAGCAATTTGCCTGGGTGTCACAGCTACTTAGCAACAACACCAGGATTGAAACAGGCAATCTGCCTCGAGTGTTGTCAAGCTTTGCCATTTGTCTCTCTTCCCACAGGGACGCTGTCTCCCCAGGCAGCCTCTTGGGTTCTGACTGAGCCACAAGTCATTCCTCCTAGCTCCCAGGTCTGGCCCAAGCTTTGGGGCCACGGGCGCCACAGCCTTCTTGACCCGAATCTGCCTCAAGATTCGTGTGGGCAAAGATGAATTCTCATTTACCCCTCACCTGCTTTCCACTTGCCCACCCCTGACATTCAAGTCACAGCTACGGCACTTCCCACACAACTCATGTCAACTCTCACCTCCCCACTGTCCCTAGGACAACTGCACCCTCAAGCTCCACCTCCCAGTCTCCCGTCCTGCCTCCTCCTGTCCATCCCCACGCGGAGGCGGGAAGGGTCTAAAATGCCATCAGACTGTGCCACGCCCCTGCCCCTGAACTACGTGCCATTGTTCTCAGGTAAAGGCAGGGTCCCCCCCTCGGTCTACTCTGTCCCCGTCCACCAGCACTCCGCCGCTCTCACCGAACTTATTTCTGTTCCTCCAAACACCAGCGTTATTCTTCCTGCGGGTCCCTACCCAACTCCAGACCAAGATGCGGGCCTCCGCCAGCCCAGGCAAAGCTTCCGCCCCCGGGGCAGGCGGCCCCAGCCCCGCCGCCACGGGGCCACCCGCGCCCTCTCCAGGCCTCCGCCCCGCCCCTGCGGGAGACGCCGGGATCGCGGGGCCCCGTCCGCCGGGGTGGAGGTCGCCCCGCCTTCCTGGCTCCCTCGGTCCCTCCCGGCCCCTCCCTCCCTCCTCTAACCTCCGCTGCCAGCCCCGCCCCTGGGTCCCCGGCTCCCGCGCGCCTCGGGCCCGCGCGCTCTCCGGCCGGCCCGCCCCGGCCCGCCCCGGCCCGCCCCCGCGCGGCATTCGCGGCCGCCCGCGGAGCCCTTCTCTCCCGCTCCGACTCGGGAAGCAGAGCCGAGGGGCCGGCGGCGGCCGGCAGCCATGGAGGCGACGGCGCGGAGGCGGCAGCACCCGGGAGCGGCGGGCGCGCAGCCGGGCGCCTCCTTCCTGCAGGCCAGGTGGGCGCGCGGCGGCGGAGCAGCGGACCGGCGGCGCCTCCACGGGCCGGGCGCGGGCGGCCGGGGAGGAGCGGAGCCCGGGGAGGGTCGGAGGCTGCCTGCGGGCCGGGCTCCCTGCACTGCAGCCGCTCCCGCCCCGACCCGCGCCACCGGGCGGCTGGAGACCGGAGCTCAGCTGGGAAGAGCCCTCCAGGAGCCTGAGCGACCCCGGGTGGGGGCGGCGGGCCCAGAGGACACCCCGCTCACTCGGGCCCCCAACGCACCTGCCAGCCCGGTGCCACCCCCAAGTTCTCGGGGTCCTTCCAACCCCGACTAGGACTTGGATTCTGGTGTGATCAGGAGGCTCACGCCCTGCCCCGGGGAACCCAAGAGTGTGCGAGTGTAAATGAGACAGCAGAGAAGTGTGGACGGTCCTCCCCAGAGAAAGAATGAGGAAGGGCCGTCCTCACGTGGTCGCTGACCCTCCTGCCACCCGGGGAAGACGTTATTGGTTGATGCAGCCGGGACCAGGCCGGGCAGAGGAAGAGGCGCGGAAGCCGCCTTCTAATCGTTCCCTCCATTCCGCTAGAAACATGGTGTTCAGCAAGCGTTCATTCAGCATCTCTAGTGCGCCCAGCGCTGAGCCAGGGGGGTGGGCAAGGTGAAGCCCGGAGGGGCTCACAGTACGGAAGGATCTGGGAGGCCTTCTTGGAGGAAGCGGCACTTGAGCTGAGTCTCAAAGGACGAAGTAGGTGACAGGGAAGAAAGGCTGTTTCCGAGAGGGCGTGAGTTTGGGGAAAGGCCAAGAGTGTGATGGTCCTGGCGCTTACCAGATGTACCGTGTCAGGAGGATACAGACTGGTTGTGAGGGACCTTTAATGGCAGCAGGGCTGGGACGAGAGTGAAACGTTTAAGGAGACACTCTCCAGACAGAGCACAACCCTGAGAGTGAGTGCCTACGTGAGAGCTGGGCCCTGGCCCAGCCAGCGTGGTTGAGTGTCAGCCTCTGAACCAGGTCGGGGTTCCATTCCCGGTCAGGGCACATGCCCAGGTTGCAAGCTCCATCGCCAGAGTGGGGTGTGCAGGAGGCAGCCAGCGATCAATGCTTCTTTCTCATCATCGTTTCTATCTCTCTCTCCCTCTCCCTTCCTCTCTGAAGTCAATAAAAATATATATTATTAAAACGGAAAAGAGTCGGGCCCTGTGTGCCTCGCCTGAGTTCCTGCTCCGGCTGGCAGGCTAAGGATGCAGCCTTTATTCTGCAGGTACAGGCGAGCCGTGGAAGGTGCAGCATCTTAGTCTTTTTGTATTTTGCACATGGGGAAACTGAGGCCCAGAGAGTTTACATCATTGGCTGGTAAGAACCAGAGCCTAGGCCTAGCCAGTTTGGCTCAGTGGATAGAGTGACGGCCTGCGGACCAAAGGGTCCTGGGTTTGATTCTGGTCAAGGGCATGTACCTTGGTTACAGGCTCCTCCCCGGCCGGGGCCCTGGTTGGGGCTTGTGCTGGAGGCAACCAGTTGATGTGTTTCTCTCACATCAGTGTTTCTCTCTGTCTTTCCCTCTCTCTTCTACTCTCCCTGAAAATCAATGGAAAAATATCCTCGGGTGAGGATTAACAACAACAAAAAACCAGGGCCTAAACCCAGGGCTTCTGACTTCTGGTTTCTGCTCTTATTTCTCAACTTTGGTTGCTAACAAGTGATGTCCCTCCTTACTCCTGCGTGAGCTTCCCATCAGCTAGGATGCTCCCTAGGACTGGGGTAAAGGGGTTGCTCTCTCAGGGTGTCTCTGTCACCCTCACTGGGTGCCTCTGGGTCCATTCTGGCTATCATTGCTGCTCTTGGTAGTAGGTAGAACCATCCTGTCTAATTCCTAGGATGCTTGGATTTCCTCAGCTGCATCCTTACATGCTTCTAATGACAAGGTGCTCATTACCTTGCAAGGCATTCCTGCTCTGTTGACAGTGTTTTTTTATTATAATCAAAGCAATATATGCCCATGATTAAATAAAATAGCACAGAGGGCTTAGTGTGAAAAGCAATGGTCTCCTGTTCTACCTCTTTCTGGCACCAGAAACAACCATGCTAGCTTCTTTTAGCTGTTTCTACCGGTTAAATTAAAATTTCTAAACTAGGGGCCGGATGCACGAAATCTGTGCAAGGGGCTGGGCCCTCAACGGCTGCCTCAGTCCTCGCAACCCTGGCTTGTCCGGGAGGTCATTCGTCCAGTCTAATTAGCATATTACGCTTTTATTATTATAGACAATAATAAGGAACGGTGTAGCAGTTTCTGTGGACCAGACCCTGCTGTAAGTTTTTGCACATATTAATCCAATCTTAACTCTTGACATAGGATCTACTATTATCCCCTATTTTACAGATGAAAACATTGAGGTCCAGGAGGTAAGTAACTTGCTCAAGACCTGGTTAGTGGCAGGTCTGGGATGTGAACTTAGGTGGTCTCCAAAGTCCACACTCTTTTTGGTTTTTGTTTGTCTGTTAATCCTCTCTCAAATGCTGCAACCTTTTGCAGCGAGGGTTCAAGGATCTGGAGAAGGGGCTGTGACATTAACGGATACAGTAGACAAGAAATATAAATTTAGACGGCATGGGGGAAAGCCAGGCAGAGGCTTCACTCTGGGGGCGAAGCTCTCTGAATCTCCCGACCCACTGCTTTATATTTACTAGAATATACATTTGCCTTTTAGCAAAGCAAACCGACATCAATGGTAAGGTTTGGTAAAAAGTACAAGATTATCAGGTTAGGAGATTGCCTTCAGCCACCATTGTCTCTGACAGAACAATCAGTGCATAGCTTTTAGCCCTTGCTAAAGCCCGAGGTCCTTCAGCCTTCTGAAGGACCTCTGGCATTTATTATGCTAACCACTTTTTGGTCTTTGCCTCCAGCACTCAAATATATTTTTCCATTGATTTTAGAGTGGGGGGGGGGAACATTGATGTGACAGAGACATCGATTGGTTGCCTCCTGTGCACCCCAACTGTGACGGGGAGGGGATCGAACCTGCAACCCTTCAGTGTGTGGACTGACACTCTAACCACTGAGCACACCAGACAGGGCCAAAGTCCACACTCTTAAAAGCTATGTTCAGCTGCTATGTCTCGGTTTACCAATTTTATCCTCTAAGCTAATGTTAACCAACTGACTTTTCCCTATTATGATTTGGCTCACTTATACCTCCTTCATCTTCAGCAGGTGGTGTTTTTATCACTATTTTTAGTCTTTCTCTTTGTTACCTTTGTAGCCTTAGGGAATTGCATATGCCTTTATTTCGTTTTTGGTCAACTGTAGGCCGTATCCCTTGATTACTTTTTAAAAGGAGAATATTAGTCCCCTGCTTACTCTAGCCTTTAGCTGTCTTTACCCTTTCCTCCAACTCCTGTCATATATAGTTTTACTCTAAGTTGTCAAGGTTGACAACATTTACCTGCTGTTTTTTAACCATAGTGTCCTTAGTGTTTTATCTGTGGGTTGATTCTAAACTTTGAAAATCAGTATATAATATTTACGTTAGTTAAGCCATGTGAATAGTGTTCTCCACAAAATGAAGTTATAGTTAGCAGTTACATGTTCTTTCTTATATTGCTTTTGTTTTTCCTGGAGTTTCTAACTGCCTTTGTTTTTCCCCTCTTATTTCCCTTTATTTCCTCATTTTTTGTTCAAACTTTGCATCATGTCAGATATTTCACCATTCTTTATATAGAACCAAAATCAGTCGGTCGATAGTCCTATTCATGGTCCCTGCTTGACTCCACCATGGCCAGCCCCCTCCTTTTCTGCTAGGCGTCTTGCAGATGCTGCTGACTGCCTTGAATACGCCAGCTGTACGGTATGCACTGCCAATGCTATGGTGTCAGTTTCCCCATATGGTGGGCTTGTAAAGCTGTGGAGGAGAGAAAAGGCCAGCCTTGTTTCAGGTTACCTGCCATTGTGCCTTCAGCATTGCTCTCAGCAGTAGTTGCTGATGATTGAGAACTAGAGCTGATGTAGGCTGGGGTGGGGGGCAGTGTGTGAAGTCTGTGGAGTCAGCAACTTGGGAAAAGCTTAAGGTTGTTCATCCCCAGGACAGGATGGGGAGAGGATGACTTCACCCTCCATGATCTGCCTCCCATGGTCAGTGAGCCAACAACAAAAAACAGTTAGATGCTGATCAGTGATTCCCAAGTCGGGTGTCTGTCCTGCTAAGCCAGGTTGGGCTAATGGCAGGGATCCCCACTGACTGAGGCACTTCCTGAGGTGGAGGAGGAAATAATTACTGAGCCTCTAATATGGTTACACCTGCGTGCTTTCCCAGGCTCTCAAAACGCCTTTCTTCCCTGCACCAGACATCCTTCTCTTTGCCCAGTTTGGAAGTTTCTGGAACAGCACACTGAGGACTCTTATCCTCCTTCTCCATACAAGTTCTTCGGGCCTGGTGGTTATCACCGTCTGCCTTCTGAGGCCTTGCGCTGATGGTCGCGAAGGGCAGGGCCAGGGCGGGGCCCCAGTCACTGGGCTCAGAACCCTGAGCAGTCCTTGCACTTAGTTCCTGAGTATCTACCCAATCTGAAGGCCAGTCCCTCCCTTCTCTTCCCCACCGTAAGCCATGCATCTCAACTCCATGCAGTGCCTTTCTTACTTCCACCTCCAGGCCTGGGATCTGCTCTCCTGCTGCTTTTCTGCCTGGTTAAATCCACCCTTCCATGCTTTGAGGCTCCCCTCTGTGCCCTGTGTACTGCTCCAGGCTGCACTGAGCCCTCTCTAAGTTGATCTCCTAATATGCTGCATGGCTTATTCGAATGAACAGAATAGCAAGCGATTAAGAGCACAGGTCTTCAATTCCTGCAGACCCAGTTTTGAATTCTGTGCTATTCAGGACTCTTGGGTTGCAAGTGACAGAAAGCCAGTGTGAACGGTAGCGTCATAGCAAAGTGAATGTTTTGGCTCATGTGGTCAAATCCCTGGCCTTCGGAATGCCTGGAACTGGGAATGTGAACACTCTCAGGACTTTTTCTCCCCTTTTTCCTTGTAAAAAGGGGAGACCTTGGTTAAGCAGGAGTGACATTGGCTAAGCACATCGTGCCTGTAAGCTGCCGTCTCCTTATCTGTAAAACAGGAGAGGAAACGCCCTGCTTCCTGGTATTGCTGTGAGGATGAGATGAGATGTGCAGGTGAAGCTCTTAGCGTAGCACAGTCAGACCTGATCAGCGGTGGGGGCGCTGCGTCGAGGGCACAGAAAGACTGAGCTCACCTGGGGTAAAGGCCACTCCACCTGTCTTGCCTGCGACCAGAGGATAAGATCCCCCAGCAGCTTGCCTGCCCAGTCCCACAGCTCCTCTACCAGTGGGGCCCTTCTTGGAAATGACTGAAAAGAATCCTGGAAAGGCATGGAAGCAATAGCAGCCTTGACAGGAAAGCCTTTCTGGTGCCTTTAAGCTAATGCCTGCCACTAAAAAGAATGCGTAACTGGTAATTGAGATTGTTTCAAATCAGCCAGTAACCCCTGAGCCTAAGCCAGGCACTGAGCTGAGAACTCTGGAGAATACAAATCCATGTCACATCGTTTTTGTTCTTGGCACAAATGGGATAATAAAGCTCACACCGCAAGCATCTTAGGAAGTAGTGAGCTGCCTGTCCCTGGAGGTGTGCAAGTAGTAGCAGGGGTGCTGTGAAGAGGATTTGGACTCTGATGGGGAGGTGGGTGAATTGAGAGAAACTTAAAGGTCACTCCTCTTCTTGAGGGTCTAGATAAGAGAGGAAAACCCCAGCGCTGTGATGTCATGGCCAGGCTGCAAGCTCGAGATGAAGCAGTCCCTGCAGTGGAGCTTAGGGAAAAGCTTCATCAGGGAACCTTTCTGGAGGAGGTGGCCCTTGGACTTCAGCTCATCAGTGAAGAGCCGAGGCTAACTGCCTCTCAGGAGGGACAGGCATCCAATGATGTATTAGCAGATGGTGCTCCACTTCTTGCCATGGCTGTCACATCAGCCTGTCCGCTGGCATCCGTCTTAGGTCTCGCTGTGGACTGGTGAGAAGAGGCATACCACAGTCCCATTCATACATTCTCGTGGTTAGGAACCTAGGGGAGGGAGACCCTGTTCATCCTAGTCTACAATCTATGAGGCAGATTTCACTAGAGGGCTCTGATTGGTCCAACTCAAGTCACATGCCCACCCCACAGGCCAATCACTGTAGACACAGTAATGGGCTGGAGGTTAAAAAATAGAAGCTCTAAAGGCTCGTCATTTAGGTTCACATATTTAGCAGTGTTAACTGGGCAAGTTGCTTAATACCTTGGGCCTGTTTTCACTTATAAAATAGGGGTAATAGACCAACCTCAAAAGATTTCTGTGAAGATTAAAACAGGTAAATGAGGTAATACATGTAAACAGCTATAATGTAAATAGTGCCCAGAACATATAATAAGTGTTCAGTAAAGGTTAGCGACTATCACCCATCGTTATGTTTCATGTTTTTCAGCTGCGTTTGCATTCTTTCCCCTGTTTGATTTCCTCATCATTTTATAGGTGAGAAAACCCGACAGTTATGACGCCTGTTTGGCAGCTTTCTTCCTGAATCACAGAGAAGCTGGAGTCAGGGCAGCTGGAGTTCATTTTCAGGACACCTTCCCCTTGGCCACAGGCCCAGGCCCAGACCCCAGTATTTCCTGCAAAATTCTTTTCCTAGAATTTAATTATGTGTGTTTCCTCCTGCCCCCAAATTCCCAGACCTTTCCGTGGCTCACTGAGGAGGGTGGGGCGGTGAGGAGGTCCCCGTGGGAGGGAGAAGCACTGAGCCCTCCGTCTGGTTCCTTCCCAGGCACAGCTCCATCAAGGCTGAGGAGGCCGCCGGCACGGCTCCCTTTCACCTTGACCTCTGGTTCTACTTCACCCTGCAGAACTGGGTTCTGGACTTTGGCCGCCCCATTGCCATGGTGAGTGTGAAGCTGTGGACAGAGCCCCAGCCAGCAGTGAGGAAACAGTGCGACTTGAATTAGCTCAGTGACCTTGAGTGACCTTCGACAAGACATTCCCCCTACTGGTAAACTGCGAAAATAGGCCTGGATGACTTCATGTCCTTTGACCCTGTGACTGCGGCCAGTGAGGCAACTACCAGCAAGTAGGGGAGGGGGTCTGGGGCCTGAACAGTCACACTGTGCCCGACTCCCATATTGGAAATGGTGGCTCTGCAGCCAGACTGTGCCACCCACCGTGTCTCACCTCCAGATCAAGCTAGAGGAGGGTGGGAAAGAAAGCAGAGCCTCCCGCTGGCTGCCCCATAGCCTTGGGATAGTATTGTTTTTCTGGAGGTGAAGAGTATAGGCTGATTTCGCATGTTCTATATGACTGACCTTCAGGTAATTTGGGCCATCTGTGAAACTGTCCCCTTCCCTCCAAGACCACTTCATGCCTCAGCGTGCAGTGGCGGCCTCCACAGAGGAGGTTAATACTGGGAGAGCACCAAAGCCCCTCCCTGGTGGTGATAGATGATGGATAGATAGATAGATAGATAGATAGATAGATAGATAACAATGTGAAAAATTTGAAGAAGGTACCACCGTGTACCAAATTGTTAATTTTCATGTGGGGTGATAAAGATAACAATATCCTCTGCTGAAACTTTGTATTTGCTGGTGATAGTGCGAATTAGCAAAGCCCTTTTGGAAAGCAGTTTGTCAAGGTGATAATAGTACCTAGAATAGTGCCTGGCGTGATAAGTGCTCAATATACCTATTGAATGAATATTGATAAGAGTAAGGTAGACATAGCAGCTAACATACACTAAATGCTTACCCTGTTCTAAGCTCTTTCTGTGGTTAAACTTACTTAGTTCTTATATCAACACTATTATTAATCTCAACTTGACACAGGAGACTTGAGGATAGAGAGGGTAACTGGCTCAAGCTCACCCAACTAGCAAGTGGAGGAGCCAGCATGTGCACCCCTTCCCATCATATATATCTCCAGAATCTGCTGTGTTCATCCCTCCTTTTTTTAAAAACAATATTTTTTTATTATTTTTTAAAAATTGATTTCAGAGTAGAAGGGAGAGAGAGAGAGATAGAAACATCAATGATGAGAGAGAATCGCTGATCAGCTGCCTCCTGCAGGCCCTCTACTGAGGATTGAGCCTGCAACCTGGGCATGTGCCCTGACTGGGAATTGAACCTGTGACCTCCTGGTTCAATGCTCAACCACTGAGCCAAGGCAGCCAGGCTGTTCATCCCGTCTGACCTAGTAAAATCCCTTCCAAGAATCTGCCTGAAGGCATAATCAGCTAGAGACAACAGGCTTTATACCCAAAGATGTTGGTTGCAGCTTTGCTTACAATAGCCAAAACTTGCAAGTGTTTTCAGTATAGAATTACCTGGCCATGTAAGCAAGAACTATGGATACCATAGAGCAACCTGGAATGTTTAAGGAGAAAAGAGGTGCATGAGTGACACGCATACTGACTGGTTCCAAGTCAGTGACAACCCTAACAGTCTTGTATACATGACACAAAGACGAAACGGGTGAAGAGCAGCGTTCCTGGTAGTGTGTCAGGGAAGAGCTATGGTGGATGCTGCTTCTCCTTTCTGAAAATGTGTTATTGTTTTTAATGTAGGAGAAAGAAAAGGGACTGAGCCAGGAGTCAGGATGCCTGGTCAGGTTTTGGGTGACACGGGCAAGTCACTGTCATTTGGGCTTCAGTTCCCTCAACTGTAAGAAGACTCGCGAACTAGCTGCACTGAGTCCCCTTCCAACATGAAGGTCCCACATATTGGAGGACATAGGAGCTGCCCATCGGACTGGTGCTCTGCGGACGGGAGAGATGAGGAGAGCCTGCTCCTGGCTCTCCTCACTCCGCAGGACTCAGTCTCATCCTGCCCAGAGTTGCTGTGGCCACTCCGACCCCACGTGGGCTTGTGGGGAGAATATGCATTTGAAAAGTTCGTGTATACACTGGAGCTTTTCAAATACATGCATGGTAATAACTACCACGTGAAACCTTTGACCAGCTATAGAAGTAGTATGTAGTAGCTGTAACAGGTCAGTTCGTACCCAGGTGTACAGAGAAGTGAGACTCTCCCTTTCTAGTCCCATCCCTGGCAGTTGGGGGCACATCCTTCCACTCCTTTCTCTACTGGTACAGACATACATACACATCTTTTTTCTTTTCCTAACCAAAGTGAGATTTTACTTTGTATCTTATTCTACAACGTGCTTGTTTTACTTTATCATGAAGAACTTTCAATGTCGGTACAAATACGATGTCATTTCTGTTAATGGCTACTGAACCTTCTATTGTAAATATGTACTATAGTGTATTCGGCTAGTCATACAGTGGGGCCTTGACTTACGAGTGTCCCGACTAACGAGTTTTTTTTTGAGATACGAGCCGTCTCTCGGCCGATTTTTTGCTTTGAGTCCAAGCTCAAAAAAATTCGAGTTACGAGCCAGCTTCAGATACCCCACCGCTAGTTGGCGCAGCAGACGTCACAGTGATTTGACATACGAGTAATTTGAGTTATGAGCTCCGTCATGGAACGAATTAAACTCGTAAGTCAAGGCCCCACTGTATTTGGTTGAAGAGTTGGCCTATTTCTGGCATTTTGCTATCACAAAGAATATGTCAGCCACCATGTATATCTTGCTATAGATATAGAGGTACACACACGAGTAAGAAAGAGAAAGAGATTGAGATTTCTGTATCCCAGGAGTTTCTACAGATTAGTTTTATCCAATGTGGCATTTTTGAGTTAAAAGAGATAAAAATTTTAATGGAAAATTTTGGTCATTATACCTGTTCTCAATCAACAGATACTGGAAGTTTAGTTTGGTGGTGGTGGTGTGTGAGCGTAATGTTTTGACCGTGAACAAGGGTTTTCACACTGACCCCCCACGAGGCCAGGACTCCCTGGGTAGACCAGTAGGAAGCACTGCCCCTGGCCTGCCTCCTCTCTCAGGGAAGGTAGGAAAGGAAGAATTGAGGCTATTTTGAAGAACTCATTTTCTCCTTTTTCCCTAATGTACACCCTTAATCTGATTCAGAAGCAGCCCATCTGCTCGGTAGATGGGGCATTTCCACCCCCGGGCCCACTGACCAGAAGAGCTTGTCCTCATCATAGGAACTAGAGAGCCCATGTGGACCCCGGGGCCACATTTCTTGTGTTACAGATGGGGAAACCCTAGAGAGGGGAAGGACTTGCCCAGGGTCACTAGGAAAGTTGGTGGCACCACTGAGTCCCAAAGGAACTTCCATCTACCAGGCCAGTGCCCAGGCACATTTATGTGGTCCCCACAGGGAGGAGGGACACAGGACAGGGTCAGGCCTGGATTTGTGCCTACTGTGTGCCTGGGGACAAGTCTACCTGCTCTGGGACTGTTTCTCTGTCTGGAAACACCTTTGCCTTAGGGCTGCCCAGAGGATCCCAAGAAATCCCAGAGAGAATTAAGAGCGTGAGGAGGAGGTGGGGGGAGGAGGTGGGGGCCGACTCCCTGAGCCTCCTGGGGCTGTGCCTGGTGAACACCACTCCTCCCCTTCTCCCCAGCTGGTGTTCCCTCTCGAATGGTTCCCGCTCAACAAGCCCAGCGTGGGGGACTACTTCCACATGGCCTACAACATCATCACGCCCTTTCTCCTGCTCAAGGTACAGTCCCAGCCTCCTTGCCCTCCCTTTCCACCCTCATTGAGCGTGTCCCAGGCTTCCCCTGCCTGATCCAGAGCCCGGGGCCCAGGGGAGGCGGGGCTGCCTCTGGCTGGGAGGGATGGAGAAGGCCTCCTCAAGGAGAGGCGTTTGATCTGGACCTCAGCCTGCTGTGAGGGGTGAGGTGGGAGCGGCATTCAAGCAGAAGGACCTGCAGACAAGGCCAGGCTTGGGAAACCATCGCACATTTTGGGAGGCTGAGGCAGGCGTGACTGGGTTGCCTCGGAAGAGGTGGGAGACCATTTGGGAAGGCAAGTCAGGGCCAGGTGACAGGACTCGCAGCAGCAGAAGGAGAACTGGATCCTCTGGCCTGGAGATCCCTGACTTTGAGATGCCACTGGGAGCAGAGCTAGCCAGGGCTGCCGGCTTCGCGTTTTGCCACACAAGGGGTCTTAAACTATGTCACCATCTACTATCCCCATCGTTTTGTTGTTAGAAAGGTATTTCAAATCTCCAAAAGTTATAAATGTATAATCGCAACATTCAGAGGGGTCCTCGGTTAAATAACTTAATTTCTGAAGCACCTGCTCCATCCCTGCCATTTTTTTGTGTTTGCCATGGATTGGTAGCTCAGGAATCTGAGCGTCTCAACAGACCCGCCCAGCCTGGGGCACAGCGGGGCGGTGGGAGGCCTGAACCTGGGGCCCCAGCGCCTGTGTTGAAGGCCTGGCAGTCCCAGCGTAGGTGGCTGGTGTGTAACCTTGGGCAGTGAGCTGGCCCCCCTGTTTCCTCTCTGGGGAAAGGGGGTGCTGTGCCCTTGGCCCTGCGGGGCTCACAGGGATGGTGTGGGAGCCTGGAGGCTGCGCTGGCCCAAGGGACCCCCCAATTGGTGAGAGACGTTCCAGCCGTTCCAGCCGGCGGCATCCATCCCACCCCAGGTGCGAGGGAGGGGTGCACACAGGGTGTCTCCTGTTGTGATGGAGGCCGGCCCTACTGCTGGGCCTCTCTCTGCCCTCAGCTCATCGAGCGCTCGCCGCGCACCTTGCCTCGCTCCATCATCTACATCAGCATCATCACCTTCATCATGGGCGCCAGCATCCACCTGGTGGGCGACTCCGTGAACCACCGCCTGCTCTTCAGTGGCTACCAGCACCACCTGTCGGTCCGGGAGAACCCCATCATCAAGAATCTGAAGCCGGAGACGCTGGTGAGGTCGCCCCCCTTCCCGCCCTCCCCCCCGCATGTGAGCCCTGCGGTACAGCCTGCCCCGGAGGCCAGAGAGATGCCGCGCCCATCACTGTGCAAGGAAGGCCTTTGCTGAAGGCACTCTGCCAGGGAGGGCACTCTGTCACTAGGGGGTGCACGCTGAACTCCAGGAGGGTGGTGGTGGGGGGAGCCTTCTGCAGGAGGGCAGGGAGTGAGGACAGCTGGGGGAGGCCTGGGGGAGGAGAGGGGGACCAGGGGGCTTGTGGCCAGCGCCCTCCCGAAGCACCTCCCTCTAACCCTGTCCCCCTGCGCCCTCAGATCGACTCCTTCGAGCTGCTTTACTACTATGATGAGTACCTGGGCCACTGCATGTGGTGAGTGATGGGGCCAGTCTGTCTCCGCAGGCCCCTCCCCCCCCCCCCCCCCCCCAAGCTCTACCGCCAGCCCCGGGGACACTGGGCAAGACTCGGGCCTGGGGCCCCCAGGTGTCGAGCACAGCGGCTGGGATGGGTTCTCTCCCCCCGCCCCCTGCTGTGAGCTCCGCTCTGGAGAGACCCGGGGCCCTGGCTTCCCTCGACCTCCTCCCGGCCGGGCGGTGCCCGCGGCGGCCACTAGAGGGCAGCGAGCGGCCGTCTCGCCCTCGCCCGGCCGGAGAGCCTGCAACCCATGGAGAAAGAGGTCATCCTGCTGATAAACATGCCCCCCCACCCCCCGCCCCGCGCCCCCACCGTGTCAGGCCTCAGCCTCTGGGGATGGAGGAGGAGAGAGGCCCAGAGGCCTGAAAGAGGAGAGGACATAGGATGTAGGGGCACCTGTTGGGGGCATGAGGAGGGTGGGGAAGGAGACACGATGGGACGTGAGAAGAGAAGGGGTGCGTGGGCAGAGCCGCCTGTGTGCGGGAGGAGGTGGGGTCCTTTCGGGGGAGACGTGTGCGTGGAAGAGGGTGAGGCTGTGGGCTGTGAGCGAAGGGGCTCACGGAGCTCCTTGGAGGCCCCCAGCAGGTGCTGTTCTGTTCACCTGGACCTCGGGCCTCTCCCTGACACACCTGCTTCCCGGCCAGTGAGAGGCTGGGCTCCTGTGGGGCTCTGCCTGAGGCAGAGGCACCCTCACACACAGTGAAGGAGGGGCCAGAGCAGGGTGGAAGGAGCAGCCCATCCTCCCCAGCCTGTGGCCTCTGGTTTGCATGTGGGCCTCTTCGCCACTTCCTTCCCACCCCAGCGGGAGCCCAGCCCCGGAAAGGCTGGCAGGGACTGAGTGTGCTCCCCAAAGCAGCGTTCTGTGAATCAGCCGGGACACTGCATGGGATGTTGCCAGAAACCAGTACAGGGATCGGTGGGGAGGGGGCGGCTGGGAGGGGCGGCCGGCAGGCCTCTGAGGCATTGGCTTCCCTGTTGCAGGTACATCCCCTTCTTCCTCATCCTCTTCATGTACTTCAGCGGCTGTTTCACTCCCACCAAAGCCGAGAGCTCGGTGCCAGGGGCGGCCCTGCTCCTGGTGGTGCCCAGTGGCCTGTACTACTGGTGAGTGGGCATGGGACCTGGGTTGGCGGGTGCAGGGCGCACTCAGTGAGCCAGGCAGTGAGAATGTGCTCTTGACCACAGAGCTGCTCTGTGACTGCAGGTGCGACCTCCCTGTTGGAGCCCTGCTTCCTCTTCTAGGGGGGACTGTGGCATGTGGGGGCCTGTCTGTTACCAGGAAGCCAGGCCTGAGTTTGCTCTTTCCATCCGCATGTCCTTCTACCCTGTGCCCGCCTCCCAGATCCCAGTGCAACTTTGGGGCAAGAGACTCCATCTCTAACACCAAGCCCTGTGGAGCCCCCGGGTCTCGGTTTCCGTCCCTGTGAAATGGGGGAAATGCCTGCTTGTCTCCCCCCCAGGAGATGGTGAGAATGCAGGGGAGAGGGGAGGCCTTTATTGACTGTAAAGCACGTGGTGGTGACAGCTAATTCCATGGCCTCAGGAGCTCCCCACCTGTCTTCCCTCCAGCTCTGTCTTCCCATTACAGAGGAGCAAGCTCTACCCCTCCTGTCACTTCCGCCTGAAGTCAGGCTCCGGTGGTGGTAATGAGGGGGCCGGGGGGGAGTGCTGTGGGTGTCACAGGAAGGACTGGCCCTTCTCTAATGGGAAGCCTTCATCAAATGGAAAGGACCTCCTTCCCGGGCCAGCTGCAGCCCCCCTCCAGGGTCTGTCCCCCGACTGGCTGAGAGGGTCCACCAGGGTGACCCTGTTTGCCCCCTGAAGACGGGATTAAAAGAAATGGGTGTCAGCTACAGCAAGAGGGCAAGAGGTCCGACATGGGAAAGAGCTTCCTGCCCAACTTGCAGCCATAGCGTGTCAGTGCCGTGATAGCCACCGTAGTACCAGCCACCAAGCACAGGACACAGCTCTTGTCAGCAACCTTGAGAGATAGGGCCACGTATGCCCCCTTTATGAGTAAGAACCCAGGCTTTAAGATGTCATGTAAATTCCCCAAGGTCACACAGCTGCCGAGCTATCGTTCCTGAATGGGTCAGCATTGGGGTTCTCTCTAGAGCAGTGGTTCTCAACCTTCTGGCCCTTTAAATACAGTTCCTCATGTTGTGACCCAACCATAAAATTATTTTCGTTGCTACTTCATAACTGTAATGTTGCTACGGTTATGAATCGTAATGTAAATATCTGATATGCAGGATGGTCTTAGGTGACCCCTGTGAAAGAGTTGTTCGACCGCCAAAGGGGTCACGACCCACAGGTTGAGAACCGCTGCTCTAGAGGCAGGGAATGGGCCCGATAGCCTCTCTGAAGCCCTCCAACAAGTGTCCCTGAGTTCCTGGCCATGTGCTAGGTGCTGCCTTTGGAGCTGCAAGGAACCCTGGGAGATCTGAGACTGTGTCCCAGCCTGCAAGGAGACAGTAACGACAACCCCCATAAATTGCAGTTGCATTTCCAAATTCAAATGCCTACAGGAACCAAGTTAGTACATCAAGCGAAGCGAGGCAACAGGGAATGGTGGGGACTGTGGCAAACTGTAGAATAATGCTCTAACGGGGCCACTGCTTTCCCCTCTAATCAGTTATTGTCATGTGAGAATGCAAGTCTAATGTGACCAGACAAACCAGAAATTCACATTTTCAGGCACTCTGTTATTTAAATATTGGCAACAAACTCAACATTTTAAAAAATAATAACTCTTCAAGTCAAATGGGCTGTGGCTCAGAGTGTTATGGTTTCCTGAGCGCCTTTATTAGATGAGCTATTCTGACTGGGGGCAGCTTGGTACCTGGGTGGCGGGAAGGGTGCCAAGCAGGGCTGTCATAGCACCCGCCTCACCTCACTGGCCTCTTCAGGTACCTGGTCACCGAGGGCCAGATCTTCATCCTCTTCATCTTCACCTTCTTCGCCATGCTGGCCCTCGTCCTGCACCAGAAGCGCAAGCGCCTCTTCCTGGACAGCAATGGCCTCTTCCTCTTCTACTCCTTCGCCCTCACTCTCCTGCTGGTGGCGCTCTGGGTCGCCTGGCTGTGGAGTGACCCGGTACTCAGGAAGAAGTACCCGGGCGTCATCTACGTCCCTGAGCCCTGGGCCTTCTACACCCTCCACGTCAGCAGCCGACACTGAGTCCCTGGCATCAGCCACTGGTGCTCCGTTGGGCAGGAGATGGGCCATAGAGGGTGTCTGAGCACAGGGTGTGTGTGTGTGCATGCACATGAGTGTGTGCGTGTGTGTCCACCCACGTGTGTAACCACAACTGAGAACATGAGTGAGTACACATTGTGTGCACGGAGGGTGTGTTTGTGTGTGCATGGGCGCGTGCGTGGTGTACATCACCAGGAGACTCCGTTGTTCTGGGCAAGTTTCTGTTTGGTTTGGATCTTTTCAAGATGGGATTTTGTTTTAGGCCAAGATGTGGGCACTGCCTTCCCTCTCAATTCACTGCTCAGGGCTGACGCCTTCTTCCTGGGAAGTTCTCTGAGACCGTACAGGAGAGGCCTGGGGAGGGCCGTGGGGAGGGCATTTGGCGTGTCACCCACCATCTGGCCCACTCCTCAGGCCCACCCTGACCCGGAAGCCAGATCACATAGGTCCCAAGGCTGTTCTGTGTATCGCTGAGCAAGCACCTCCCTTCTCGGCTTCATTTGCACTAGATGGGCCAAGGGCTCCAAAGTGGGTCGGTGGGCTGGTTGCAGTCTCCTCTTGGGCAGCCGAGGGATAGAGTAGTTCCATCCTGACACTGTCCTCGAACCCTGGAAGGGATATGTGAACCCCAGGCCCTCACCCCACCTCAGGTTGCATGGGGTGCTGAGCCACCCAACCCCGAGGGCCCACAGACCAGCCCACTCCCCTAACCGCCAGCAGATTGTGTGGTCTGGCAGTGGTTGCACTCCAGCAGCTCTGCCTCCAGGAGAATTGTGGCCCCACTGCAATAGCCTGACTAGGCTCTGAGCTGCATCCGAAACCCAGCTCACACTGGCTCTTCTCCGAACTCCTGCAGCGGGTGGGGGCAGGGTTGAGCCTTTCTCCACGCAGCCTTGTCTTGGTCTGACTCTCAGCCTTCTGCCTGGGCCCTTCTCCCAGAAAAGGGAGCCTCATTCCCAGCAGGGTGCCGCCCCCCCTTCTCCCAGGCACTGCAAACTTCACACAGCCAGCTAGCACTGGCCCCCATGTACCTGTGGGTCTCAAAGGGGCCTCTCTTGCTTTCCCCAGACCTGCCTCCTCTCCTGTGTTCTCAGGGAGCCCTGTGCCTCAGATTCTCCTTTCATGTTGGGGTCCCTCTGAAGCCCCCTCAGAGGTCCCCCAGCCCCTGGTCAGTCCCTGTCTGCCAGCAGCATCAGGTGGGGAGAGGTGTGAATAAAGGCAGTGTGGAAGCCAAGCCTGGCTGGGGCTGCTGCTTTGTGAATTGGGGAAGCAGGAGGGAGGGAGGTCCTAGAGCAAGGCAGAGAGTGGCTGGTCTGGGGCCCAGGCACGAGCACTGGGCAGACCCCAAGGGCCCACTCGGCCCCATCTGGCCAGGAGCAGGTGCTGACACTGGCCCCCCGTGCCACTTTGTAGGATCCCTGCGTTGGGGAGAGGTGGCGGTGAGAAGGGCCTAGGTCAGTCCCAGCCCTCTTCACAGGAGAATGGGGGTTCGGGAGCCAGGATAGGGCATCTCCAGACCTGCCCTCAGAGATGGCACGAGGAGTCTCCCAGCTGTGCTGCCAGCCTGGTCCAGAGGCTGGAGCAGAGGGTGCCCTTCCGGGCAAAGGAGGGAGCTGGTCTGTTTGGTCTGTTGAAGGTCAGTGCTCAGACTTGGGCCAATCACTGATCTCTCCGGCCTCAGCTCTTGATCATGAAAGGTCTCGGCCTCTTCCCCCAGGCGGTCGTCCGGAACTTCTGGGCTGTTATCATTCAACAGGAGGGGCGCTGGGCAGGAGACTGCACCTTTAAGCCCTGGTGCCCCCACCTGCCCGGCAGCCTCATTTGATTCCTTCCCTATCTGGAGGACACTGCCCCTCCAAACCCTTGGGACTTAATAGACATCTGATCAGGCACAGGCCTGGTTGCGTGGGGCCTGAAGCATGTACAATTTGAAGGGCCCTTAATAAGAAAACAGTAAAAAGGAACAAAAGCTTAGGGATGAAAGTGAATACAGTTGACCCTTGAGCAGCATGGGGGTTAGGGATACTGACCCCCTGCAGAGTCAAAATTCTGCATATAACTTCTGACTCCCCCAAAACTTAGCTACAGCTGGTCCTTTATATTCTTGGATTTCATATCCATGGATCCAGTGTTTTTCTTTTTTTGTTTTTAATATGCTGGCAAACTTTTTTTTTTTTTAGAGAGAGAGGAAGGGAGGGAAAGAGAAACATTGATCAGTTGCCTCCTAGGATCAAACCCTCAGTCTGGTTATGTGCCCTGACCAGGAATCCAACCCACCGCCTTTTTGGTGAATGGGACGATTCTTCAATCAACTGAGCTGCCCAGCCAGGGCCAAACAGTTTCAATCTGTGACTGAAAATCCACAGGTGTGGAAGGCTGACCATTCTAATAGCTTACTGTTGACCAGAAGCCCAACTGACAACATAGTTGCTTAATACATATTTTTTGTTAATAAAGCAAAGCTAGAGAAAAGAAAATGTTATTAAGAAAAGCAAAAGGCCCGGCCAGCGTGGCTCAGTGGTTGAGCATTGACCTATGAACCAGGAGGTCACAGTTCAATTTCCGGTCAGGGCACATGCCTGGGTTGTGGGCTTGATCCCCAGTGTGGGGCATGCAGGAGGCAGCCAATCAATGATTCTCATCTTTTTTAAAATAAATTTTTATTGATTTCAGAGAGGAAGAGAGGAGAGAGAGAGGAATCGAGCCTAGGACCTTTCAGTCCGCAGACACTAATCCACTGAGCCAAACCATCTACGGCCATCATTGATGTTTCTGTCTTTCTCTCCCTCTCTCTTCCTCTCTCAGGAATCAATAAAAAAAAATATTAAAAAAAATTTTTTTAAAGTAGTGTCTCAGTTTGTACACCTGGCAATAGCAGCAACTTCAGAAAACAGCTGTGCGAAAGAAAAGCCTCAGATGGGCAGAGGGGGGGGAGGTGGGGGAGGGTGGGGGAAGTAGAGGGGGAGTGTCTGTGATCTACGTGCAACTCCCAGCTCTGCTACCGCAAGCCACTCAATTCACCTGTGTCTTTGTCAGTATGAGGGCACATGCCAGGTTGTGGGCTTGATCCCCAATGGGGGGTGTGCAGGAAGCAGCCAATCAATGATTCTCATCATTGATACTTCTGTCTCTCCCTCTCCTTCCTTTTTCTTTTAAAAAAAGAAAAGAAAAATAAGGGGAAATACGTTTACAGTATTTACTGAAAAAAATCCACATAGGAAGTAGACCTATGCAGTTCAAGCCCATGTTGTTCAAGAGTCAACATATTTAGAATGAAAAAGAAATCCCAGCAAATTATTAGAGGCTTAGAGATTTAATGTCCCTTTTAAAATACATATATTTACTGATTTCAGAGAGAGAGCGAGAGAAACATCAATGATGAGAGAGAACCATTGATTGGTTCCCCTACTGGGGACTCAGCCCACAATTCGAGCATGGGCCCTTGACCAGAATCGAACCCAGGACCCTTCAGTCCACAGGCTGACACTCTATCCACTGAGCCAAACCAGCTAGGGCTATGTTCCTTTTGATAGAGCTCTCTGGGCACTTCACTGGAAATGTTTCCCTAGAAATACTTTTAAAAAATGTTTTTTTTCTTGATTTCAGAGAGGAAAGGGAGACAGAGATAGAAACATCAATGATAAAAGAGAATCATTGATTGGCTGCCTCCTGCACGCTCCTACTGGGGATCGAGCCTGCAACTGGGGCTTGTGCCCTGACCGGGAATTGAACTGTGACCTCCTGGCTCATAGGTCAACGCTCAACCACTGAGCCACTCCCCCTGGGCTAGACATACTTCCTAGTTGCCACCTGGCTTCACTCCACTGGAAAACTAGGCCAGTGATTCTCAAAGTGTGCTCCCAACTGGCAGCATCAAGATAACTGCAAATTCTCGCCCCACTCCACCTGCTGAATCAGAAACCTGGTGGGGGCGCCCTTCAGGTGAACATCTCAGCCCCCCGCGCCCTCGGTGGTACGGAGGGGGTTCTGTTTTCCCCTGTTGAGTTGAAGTGTGGCATACACACAGCAGGACAGCAGGCAGCCGGATGGACTTTTGCATAGTGAACCCTCATGTAGCCACCACCCTGGTGCAGGGGTTTCCATCACATGAGACACGCCTTGGAGACGCATAAAAACCTAAGGGAGGAGTTGGCAAGGGCACGCCAGTGGGGACCCTTCGCACACGGCCCTGAGCCCAGCACACACTGACTTGCACACAGGAAATGCCTGTCTCCTCCCACCAGCCCCTTCCCAAACGCAGGGTGACTCAGCATGCGCTTGGCCTGGCCCCTCCAGCTTCCCCACAAGGCTCAGCTCTACCCCCTGCCCTTCCCGGGCCCCACCTGGCTCCCCCCCCCCCCCCCCCCCCCCGCATAGCTGTTAGTGAGAAGTTCCCCCTCTCTGCCTCCTGCACCCTGACCACCTCCTCTTCTCAGCCCCAGCAGGAAGGAGTCAGAATCCCCCAGCTGAACCTAGGACTAGAAACAGGTGCGAAGAGGTGACTCAACCACAGTTTTGGGTGAAAGAGAACCTTCCGCATGGAGGTGGTCGGAAAGGAGGGCACCGCGCATCCATGTGCTTGGGCTGATTAGCCAGATTCCCTTTCCTCTGGGCACGCGCAGCCTCGCTGGGACCCACTCACCCCCAGCCAGGACCCCTGCACCGCACAACCCCTGCGGCGGTACCTGCAGGGCCTGGCAAAGTGCGCGGACCCTGGAGTTGGAGCCCACAGACAGGGCAGCCACCAGCCGCGGACAAGGAGCCGGGAGGTGAGAACCCAGCTGTGCCCAGCTCAGCAGCTGCAGGGGCCGCCCCACACTGCCCTCACTTCCTCAGTGTGTGTGTGCGTGCATGCGTGTGTGTGCGTGTGCGTGTGTGCGCGCGCGTGTGTGTGTGTAGGTGGGCGAGCACAAACCACTGAGGAAATGGGGAGTCAGCAGCTTCTGCCGGAAGGAGTGGGGGCTGCGGAGGGGAGAGAAGGGAAAGGAAGAAAAGGAGGAGCTTCCTGGCCGGGGAAGTCACCTAAGAGGCCTCCCCCTGAGCCCCGGGAAGCCCGCCGTGCGGCCCGGACGCCCCAGCTGGGGAACCGGCGCGAGGAGAAGGGCGTCTGCCGCGCCATTGGGGTGTACACAGTCCGATGTGAGGCCCGTCCAGGAAACAGGCACAGAGCAGGGCAGCGACAGGCCAAGCCCACGCAGCAAAGGGCACGGGGGAAGGAACCGAAGCCAACCTGAGGCCCCGAAGCCTGTGTCCCTGCTCCAAGCCGGGACAGTGGCAGCGGCCATCGCTGGGCCGTGCCGTCGAGGTGGGTCTCCTCCCCGCCTGCAAGCTGGCTTGTGATGACTTAGATAGACAGTGCGCTCAGCACCCGCACCCGCCAGCTCCCTGCTTAGCCCCAGGAGAGAACGAACAGACACCCCCACCCAGACCGGCCCAGGGCAGGGCCCAGGACACCCCATCCCGGCCCCACTCTTTGTGTGTCACTGACCCCTTCTCCGTGTCCAGGGAGGGCTCCCAGGAAGGAACGTTTGTCCAGAGCTTCAGCTTCCCGGGGCAGGACCGAGCCCTGGGAGCCCTTCTGCAGCCCTGTTTTCTCAAAACCCAACCTGCTGCTCTGCCCAGGCCTTGCTGGGCATCAGCTGTGCGGGGAAGCGGGAATCCGACCCCTGGCGCTGGGCCTGGTCTCCATGGCAGCCGCGGATTTATTACAGGGGCCTCCACCCAGCTTGGCGGACTTAGGACTTGAAGCCGGGAGGAAGGAAACCAAGAAAGCAGTCCTGGGAGCAGGGAGCTCAGGGGTGCAGCGGAGGCCCCGAGATGGTAAGCTAGGCTCTGTGTCACCTGCCGGGCTTGGGGGGAGGGGGGAGGGGGAGATGGGGGGCAGTTCACGGAGCCCCTCCTGACTGTTTCCTCTGTCTGCTGCAGGCCAAGTTTCTTTCCCAGGACCAAATTAATGGTAGGTTGGGTTTGCTCTTTAATTAGCAACTCACAGCGAAATATGGGTCTCATTAAACAATTTGCTCTGCTCAGTTTGTGTTGGTGGGAAAAAGGTGCCAGGGGGGGGATGTGGGCCCACCCACAGGCAAGAAGCGCTGCTGCCAGGAGGCCCTGCTGGGTGGAGGCGGGGTAGGCTCACAGGTGGAAAGGTTGGTGCTATGTTTGTCCGTGTGGGTTACAAGGGGGGAGGGAGGGAGAGGAGCCAGAGAGAGAAACACAACTAACTGGCAGGGCGGAGAGCCCAACAAGAGGAGGGCTTTGTACTTGGCCGAGGCAGAGCAAAGAGCCCAGGTCTGCACTCTCACCCAGCACCCTTCTCTCTGGGCCTCAGTCTCCCCACCTGTAAGGTGGGAGGTCGGCCTAGGTGGTCTCTGAGGTCCCTCCACCTGACATCAAGCCTGGTTTTGGGGTGTGGAGCACTGCATCCCCTGAGTCCGCAAGCAGGCTTCCGTTTCCACAAGGCCAAGGGACGAGCTGGGTTACACAGAGCTCAGGGAGGGCCCGCATAGCTCAGGGAGGCCCCGCATAGCTCAGGTTGGGTCTGCGGGCCCTGGGTGGGCTCAGGGTTGGCTGGGTAGGGATTCCGGAGTTCTGAGTGCCCAGAGCTTGGTCTAGAGCAGTGATGGCGAACCTTTTGAGCTCGGCGTGTCAGCATTTTGAAAAACCCTAACTTAACTCTGGTGCCGTGTCACATATAGAAATTTTTTGATCTTTGCAACCATAGTAAAACAAAGACTTACATTTTTGATCTTTATTTTATATATTTAAATGCCATTTAACAAAGAAAAATCAACCAAAAAAATGAGTTCGCGTGTCACCTCTGACACGCGTGTCATAGGTTCGCCATCACTGGTCTAGAAGGACGAGTGGGTGGGTAAATGGGTTGCAGGCTCCAGGTGGGCACCTCCCCATAGACCTCCTCACAGTCTCACCCCAAGAGGAGGCCAGCTCAAGGAGTTCTAAAACACAAGGCCCAGGGCAGGGCCTCTCATGCCCAGGTCTCGAGGCAAGACTGAGTGGAGTCTCGCTCAGCCTACGTCCCCTACCCACCTCTGGTTCTGAGGCTCGCTGACCCTCCCTCTGGGGCCTCTGAAGTTCCAGAAGGAAAGGCAGACTTCCCTTTGTATCCCAGTGTCTGGCACCAAGAAAGTGGCCACTAATGTTTAATGAATGAAGGACAGCCGGGACAGAGGTCGCCTGCTGCCGTGGGGAGAACAGGAACCCTGGAGGCCTGGCTCCTACCACCTCTCAGCCTCAGTTCTCATCTGTGAAGTGGGGATAATGACGCCACACCAGGCTGCTGCGAGCGACAGAGAGGATAATGTCAGTCATGCTCCTGACACGGGGCCTGGTGCAGCCTGGGTGGCACCCAGACCTGTGCTGGGGCCAGCTTGCTCTAGCCAGCATGCGCTTTAGAAATTTTGTGAACTTGTTGTTAAAATCAGCCATCTATCTATAATAATAAAAGCATAATATGCTAATTAGACCAGAGGTCCTTCTGGATGAAGCCAGGGCTGCGAGGGAAGCCCGGGTCCCGGGTGCCAGAGGGAAGCCGGTACCAGCAGCAGGGGGAAGGAAGGCCTACTCTTGTACAAATTTCATGCACCGGGCCTCTAGTATATATATAAAAGCCTAAGCAACCATTAAGACTGAATGACCAAAGGACCAGAACAACCAGTTGACCAGTCACCATGATATGCACTGACCACCAGGGGGCAGATGCTCAAGGCAGGAGCTGCCCCCTGGTGGTCAGTGCGTTCCCACAGCCAACCTCCCACTGCCCCTCCCCCAGGCCCCAATCAGGGGCAGAGGGAGCCAGCAGGCCAACCTCCCAGGGTCCCTCCCCCTGGCCAGCCGGCCCCCCAATAGGCCTCGATTGCCAGTCAGGCCAGCCAGGCCGAGGGACCCTACCAGTGCACGAATTCATGCACTGAGCCTCTAGTTATTAAATCATGTAAGATCAAATAATTTTCCAACCCCTGCATTTGTGGAGAAAAAAAACCCTTAAAAGATGACCCTATTGCAATCAGTAGTGCTGAAGATTTGAAAGAGGTTTGAGTTTAATGAGTGTAATTTGTACAGGGTAAGAACCAGTTTAGTAGTAGATCTCTCATCAGATTGAATAATAGCACATTCATTGGGAAGAGTTGCATCACTGGCATGCACCTCACTTGTCAAGTCAGAGTCCCCACCCCCACCCCCACCCCCCAGGCAGAGGCCCCACCGATGGCAGTCCCACCCGCAGTTCTGGAGTCAGAATCTCTGTGGGAGAGCCCAGGGGTGTTCCTCCAGAGCTGGGAGCTGGGGACAGAGGCAGGTGGGGGCCCTGCTCGCTGGGCTGTGAGACTGGGCAACAGAGGCCTTAGCTCCTGAGGCCATTCCGTCTCCGTTAAGGGAGGAAGGGGTGGAAGAGAGCTGCCAGCGGGTTTAGTCAGAGCTGAGAAAACATCCTGGGCCCCTCCCCCCAAGTCTCTCGGAGCAGGGCCAGGGCTGGGGTCAGAGGGCAGCTTGAGAGTTGAGCCTGGAGGTGGGATCTGGAGTAGTGGACTCAGAAGTGCCCATAATTGTAATAATTGTCGCCCCATGTGAGAGCCACTGTCGGCCAGGACTTCCCAGGGGGGGTTTCTGGTCGGCTCAGTAACCCAGGGGCATTGTTGTTCCGCTTTCCCACATGAGTTGTCTTTGCAAAGGTCCCCGGGGTGTCTGGATGCCCTGCTGTGGGCTCCTTGTCTCCCTGGGCTGGCCCTACAGGGCAGGACAGCTTCCCAGTGGTTTGAGTCAGTTGTGGGAGGGAGAAAAGGGGGAGCAGAGGAAGGGGAAGGGAGGGAAGAGAAAGGGGGTCGGAAAGGAGGGGAAGGGAGCAGGAGGAAGGAGGGAGGGAGGGGACAGAATTGCCAGATAAAATACAGGACACTCAGTTAAATTTAAGGCCAGAGAAACAACAAATACTTTTTTTAATTAATTTATTTTATTTATAAGACATTCATATATATATGTTTTTATTTATTTTAAAGAAAGAGGAAAGGAGAAGGATAGAGAGGTAGAAACATAGATGAGAAAGAACCTCAATCAGCTGCCTCCTGCAGGCCCCCTACTGAGGATGGAGCCCACAACCCAGGCATGTGCCCTGACCAGGAATGGAACCAGTGACCTCTTGGTTTATGGGTTGATGCTCAACCACTGAACCACACCAGCCAGGCAACATATACTTTTTTAGTATAAGTGTATCCCGTGCAAAAATTTGGTACATATACTAAAAATGTGTTCATTATTCCTTGGAAGTTCAATTGAACTTGGCAGTCCTGTATTTTTACTTGTGATGGGAAGGGGGACAGAGGGAGTGGACACAGGGAGGGGGAGGGAAAAGAAAGGGGAGGAGGGCAGAGAGGGTGTGTGTGGGGGGGGCGGAGAAGGAGTGCTCCTGACTCCCCCTCCTGGCTGTGCCCAGAGTACAAGGAATGCTTCTCCCTGTATGACAAGCAGCAGCGGGGGAAGATAAAAGCCACGGACCTCATGGTGGTGATGAGGTGCCTGGGGGCCAGCCCGACACCAGGGGAGGTGCAGCGGCACCTGCAGACTCATAAGATAGGTGAGTGGGCTGGGCCGGGGCTGGGGAAGAAGTGGGCCGGGCTGGTGGGTGGGCCCGGAGCCCTGCAGCTGTGGTCCTCGGGAAGAGCCCACCGTGGGTACAGATGGTGGCTGTGAGAACAGGTCAGAGGTCAGACATGCCGGCGGTAGCAGCGGTCTGCAGCCGGGAGCTGTGGAGGCATTTGGCCAGGTGTGCCGTGCATCACTCGGGTTCCTTGAACCCTCAGCTCACGGAGCAGCCTGGGACGAAAGCTTTCCGCCAAGGTTCCAAACTCCGCAGGAAGCGTAACAGTCACCCCCAAGTCGCTTCGCCAGGACAGTTTTATTTCTGTGTCCATGTCATGTGCTCAGCACAACCCACCCATGGAGAAGGCGCTGTTTCACAGGCAAATACCAGGGTTCGGAGCCCTGGGGGCCTTGCCCACGTGCTCGGGCCAATGGCAGAATCAGAGTTGGAGCCACTTCTTCTGATTGCAGACCCACCTTCTATGCAGCACCGGGAGGAAGAAGGTGGACGGAAACCCGGCCAGAACATTGCCAAGGGGTTCTCTAGGCGCTGGGATTATGGATGATTTTCATTCCCTTTATTGTTGTGTCCTGTATTTTTTTTAAAAGAGGGGCATATAGGACTTTTATAACCAGATGCAAACAAGTTGGGTTTGTTATTTTTTAAGAAACAAGAGGGCGTCAGAGGCGGGGGTGGCTGTTTGCCTTGGTAGCTGGACGCTCAGGAAGGAAAGACTGGCCCAGAGAAAGGGCGTGGCCTGGAAGGGTCACTTGATGCGCAGCTACCTGAACCTGCTTCCTCCTCTCTCAGGTGGGTCCCCACCACCTGCTGGGGTTCCCCCAAGGTCCCATCAGAGCGCGACTGCAGCAGCGCTGGGTGGCCAGGCTGGGCCAGGACGGCCTCTGGGGGCCGAGCGCCCAGTGACGGGCGCTCAGTGACTGCGGTCCGTTTCCACCGCCCGGGGGTGGCGTTTTCCTTTGGTTACTGTCTCCAAACAGGAAGCTGTGGTCAGGGGAAGTTCCAATTTCCTGCAGTTTTACCCCGGCCAGGCCAGGGCCCAGGCCCCCACACATGCTCAGCGGAGGGGCCTGGGCTGGGGAGCTGGGGTGGTTGCAGTGAGGGGAAAGGCAAGCAGCCAGCCCGGGGGGACTGGGCTTGAGGCCCCGGTGGGGTCACCTGTCCATCTCTGTGGGTGTGCAGTGGCGGCTGCTGAAGGGGGGTGGACGTAGATGAATGCCCTCCAGTTCAGGGCACCAGAGCAGCACCCGGAAGGGAGCAGAGGAGGTGGGCTCCGTCCTGGTCCTGCCACTGCTCTGGGAGGCACTGCCCCCTCTGAACTCCCATCTCCTTGGTGGGCACAATGGGCAGATGATAGCCACAGGCCCCGAGGAATGTTGGGAGGAGTCACAGGGGCATATCCGAGGTGGGACCTCAGGAGAGGGCCTGTATCCTCCTCACCGCCACCACTGCCACCACAGGGCTCTTCCTGGGTCCCGTGGCCCTGGAGCCGGCCAGGAGGGCTGGGGCAGGGGGCAGGTGGCGAGCCTTTTCCTCCCTGCTCACTCTGCTGTGCTTGGGGGTTTCCCAGACAGAAATGGAGAGCTGGATTTCTCCACTTTCCTGACCATTATGCACATGCAAATAAAACAAGAGGACCCAAAGAAGGAAATTCTCTTGGCCATGTTGATGACGGACAAGGAGAAGAAAGGCTACATCATGGCGTCCGAGCTGCGGTCAAAGCTCATGAAACTGGGGGAGAAGCTCACCCACAAGGAAGGTAACGGCCTGGTTCCCTCTTTCCCTGCAGCAGGAGAGGATTGGGGAGTTGGGGGGAGGACACCAAAGCCCGATCCGTGGCATCAGGATGGTGCGGACACCGCATGTCATGCATGCCCCAGGCGGCTGCGACGAGATGGCAAGAAGGGTGAGCGCTGGCCTGGAGCCCAAGGAAGAGCTAGGGGACCTGGGGTAACGGGAGAAATCTAACAGGGCGAAGAGACGGCCTGGGGAAACCGAGGGGAGAGCTACTTGGGCCTCACCCTGAATGGAAGCTTTCACTGTGGGTCTTTATTTAGAGCTATGACACCCCTGGGAACACTAGTGACCCTCGTACTGACAAAGACACAGGTGGTTGAGTGGCTTGCGGTAGCAGAGCTGGGAGTTGCACGTAGGTCACAGACACTCCCCCCCTCTACTCCCCCCCCCCCCACCTCCCCACCCTCTGCTCATCTCAGGCTTTTCTTTCGCACAGCTGTTTTCTGAAGTTGCTGCTCTTGCCAGGTGTCCAAACTGAGATGCTACTTTAAAACTTTTTTTTTAATATTTTTAAAATTGATTTTAGAGAGAGGAAGGGAGAGGGAGAGAAAGACAGAAACATCAATGATGGCCGTAGATGGTTTGGCTCAGTGGATTAGAGTGTCTGCGGACTGAAAGGTTCTAGATTCGATTCCTCTCTCTCTTTCCTTCTCCCTTCCTCTCTGAAATCAATAAAAATATATTTAAAAAAAGAGAGAGAAAGAGAGAGAGAGAGAGAGAGAGAGAGAGAGAGAGAGGGAGAAGGAAAGAAAGAAAGAAAGAAAGAAAGAAAGAAAGAAAGAAAGAAAGAAAGAAAAGAAAGAAAGAGAATCATTGATTGGCTGCCTCCTGTAGACCCCACACTGGGGATCAAGCCCATAACCCAGGCCTGTGCCCTGACTGGGAATTGAACTGTGACCTCCTGGTTCATAGGTCGATGCTCAACCACTGAGCCACACTGGCCGGGCCTGAGATGCTGCTTTGTTCCCTCTCCTCAGGACGCCACCAGCTCTAACAGCTCTTCCTGAGGGGTGTCCGTGGTGGCCTTTGCTGGGACTGCTGGTCACAGGACCCCACGAGAGGCCTTTGGCTCGGACCTTCCAGCAGCCCAGCGTGCCTTCCTGCCTCGGAGCAGGACAAGGGGCCCGGGTCTTCTGGGAAAGCCCTTCGCATGTGGTTAAGGGCGACCCCAATGCTGGGCCATTTGCCAATGCTCTTCCTGCCTGCCCGCTAGCCCCTGGGTCTGGCCACAGCTGCCATTTAGAGTCACCACCCAGAGTCCACACCAGAGGCTGGGGTTTCTGCTCATGCTGCTGGGACACTGTGGGCGGAGGAAATAGGTCTCAATAATGTGGGCCTTTGGTTAAATCACAACAAACCAGGAAGGGTTGCAAGGTTGTGGTTGGAATTAGATTAGAATCCTGGCTCCTCCTCATCCTGGAGGACCTCAACAGGTTTCTTTCTTTTTAAAAAAAAAAAATGTTTTTATTGATTTTGGAGAGGAAGGGAGAGGGAGGGGGTGGGGGGGGGGGGAGAGAGAGAGAGAGAGAGAGAGAGAGAGAGAGAGAGAGAGAGAGAAACATCAATGATGAGAGAGAATAATCGATCGCTGCCTCTGGCATGCCCCCCACTGGGGATCGAGCCTGCAATCCAGGCATGTGCCCTGACCAGGACTCGAACATGACCTCTGGTTCGTAGGTCAAACCTCAACCTCTGAACCACACTGGCCGGACTCCCAACAGGTTTCTTAACCTCGCTCACCCTCCTCAGTTTCCTTGTTGGGAAATGAGGTTACAATAGACAATCCCTCAGGTCCTCCCAAGAGCTAACATTCTATAAAGCGGGCTGCTTAGATTTTATCTGCAGGCACAAAGGCTCAGCACACAGCATTTAAACATAGCGCTGCAGAAGGCAGACTCCTTCAGGCTGGCGCTGTCCCAACCGTCTTTCATTGTGGCTGTTCGAACGCGAGTGGGGGAAACATGGGCTCGCCCTCCCTCTCAGGCTCGGACTCCGCTCGGCCTTTTATGTCCAGGTGGAGTGCTAGCAGAGGGGGCCAGCCGGGCCTTCACTCTTAGGGTTCACCATCTCTGTCTAAAGTAATACGCCGGGCCCCGAACGCGTACACGTTTCTCATCCGATTAACCAGTCAAGAAACATTTCAAAGAAAATGGCAATGTGCTCCCCACAAGCTGAGACCAATTTCCCTTCCTTTGGCTGAGGGAGACAGGAAAAATGATACCAGTAGTAGGAATCTTTAACTCTGGGTGATTGAAAGAAAATCAATTATACCAAGAAGCATCCTGGAGCAGCTGAGGCTGTCAGGGAGGTCTCCTTTTTAAGGCCTGGGACAGGCTGGCGCCAGCATCCTGGTCCTTTCTGGGTTCACAGTGAATGGCATGCCACCCAGCAGGCAGCCCAGCACCTGGCTATCAGCTGTGGCCCCTTCTCTGGACAGGAGGATGCTCAGCGGCTGGCTCTGAGCTGGTGTGGACCTGTCCGCTGGGATGGTTTGAACCATGAAGATAACTTAATGTGCTTCACATTCTAAAAACACTCGGCACCACGGGCGGCTCCGGCCGGAGCACAGTAATTACACCTTAGAGGGGGCTGCTAAGCAGAGAATCACAGGGTGTTTCCTAACTATCCAGAATGACATGGCGGGATGTCTAGGGCTGAGGAAGCTGACACAGGGCAGTGAGACAGTTGGGTTAGTATTTTTACAAAGAGCCAACGGTAGATTGGCTCTGAGAGGCCTCTGTGGAGACATATAAGCTGAAATGGCCTTTTTAAAAAAATATGGAACGCTTCATGAATTTGCATGTCATCCTTACACAGGGGCCATGCTAATCTTCTCTGTATTGTTCCAATTTTAGTATATGTGCTGCCGAAGCGAGCACTGAAATGGTCCTTCTTGCCGAGATCTAGGACAAGCTAGTATGTTGAGCAAGGAATCCAGAACCAGAAGAAACAAGTAAATGAAACGATATTTTTGGAGCAGTGTCAGAGAGCAATGGCAATTTTGTGCCCTTTCAGCTTTAGACACAGTTGAATTTATCTTCTCTCATGCGGTCCCTTTCCCCAAAACACACACTTTTAAAAAAAGAGGTGATGGTGGCAGGCACCACTTGTCACCAAGTCTTCTCTAGGGATGGGGCATGCCATCTTGGAAGGGAAGGCAGGCTGGCCAGGACAGGCCAAAGCCTGGGCCACGGTGGCCCAGGATGGAGCTGCCAAGAGGGCCTGATCAGCTGGGAAAACCTATGCCAAAGATTTCTGGACATATAGGTACCAGAAATATAGGGCATTTTCTTCCAAAACAAACAAAGAACATAAGGTGGCTCGGCTTCAGTGAAATCCGATGAACTGAATTGTATCAGTGGTCTTCAAGTGGGGGGAGGCGGGCGGAGTTGGTCCTGGTCTGTTCGCTGTCTGATTTCTGGGTCTATGTGAATAGTCAACTGGACACTCAGGGAAAACCTCCGGGGAGCCCCAACCCCCAAGAACTTTGTCCTGTGACATAGCAGTAAAGCTGAACTGAAAATTTAATGTGATTTATTGCAGTGGATGATCTCTTCAGAGAAGCAAATATTGAACCAAATGGCAAAGTGAAGTATGATGAATTTATCCAGAAGATCGCCATTCCTGTGCCGGACTACTGAATGGAGAGAATGCAAGAGAGCACCCCCTGGGCCTGAAAACCAGACGGATGAATTTTTACAAAGAAAAGCGTTCCTTTCACTCCAAGGAGACAGCACAGCAGCATGACGCTCCCTGACTGTAGCAGAGGATAATGTATCAATGAAAATAAATGATTTCGGCCATGGTATTAGCACGTCCTTAATAAAAGATTTTTATTAATTTTAATAACTGCCATTAGTCTCGCCCTTTACAGCTTGGAAAGAGCCTCTCGTTTGGAAATGGGCCTGGGTTCCAGTCCTGACTCTGCCATTTCCCAGCTGTCTGACTTTGGGCCAATCATTTCACAGCTCAGAGCCTCAGGATCATCACTAACGTTAGATTCCTTTTTTTTCTTTTTAATATATTTTTATTGATTTCAGAGAGGAAAGGACAGGGAGGGAGGGAGGGAGGGAGAGATAGAAACATCAATGATGAGCGAGAATCATTGATCGGCTGCCTCCTGCACGTCCCCTACTGGGGATCAAGCCCACAACCCCGGGCATGTGCCCTGACCAGGAATTGAACTGTGACCTCCTGATTCATAGGTCGATGCTCAACCACTGAGTCATGCCAGCCAAGCAGATTCCTAGTTCTTACCTCATGGAGCCTGCTGAGGATGGTCTGAGTTAATGACTTGAAAATGTCTTTGCAAACTGTAGAGCTCTGTGCCCTCCTGAGTTCCCATGGTAGTGCTTCTGCAAAGAAGGGCAATCACCCAAGAGGCTGCATTCTATATTTGGGTGCTGGAACCCTCTTCCACATTTCTAAGACAAAGCCAGTGCTAGCTGAGAAATAGCAACAAGCAGATCTAAAACAAACAAACAAAAACTATGGCAACATTTCTTGCAGCACCACAGGGCCACTTACAAATTCTCATTCCCATCTCAACACAGTGACACCACTCACATTCATTCATAAACACAGCATACAGGGTGGGGACAGGGTGAAACAAGGCAGCCTCAGCTAAACAGTGGGCAGAGGGAGCTGACTTCACAGCCCGCACCAGAGGAAACCAATGTGACCCAGGCCTCGGAGAACTGGGAAAGCCCTTTCTTTTTTTAAATTTTTATTTATTTATTTTTTAAAATATATTTTATTTATCTTTTACAGAGAGGAAGGGAGAGAGATAGTGAGTTAGAAACATCGATGAGAGAGAAACATCGATCAGCTGCCTCCTGCACACCTCCTTACTGGGGATATGCCCGCAACCCAGGCACATGCCCTTGACTGGAATCGAACCTGGGACCTTGCAGTCCACAGGCCGACGCTCTATCCACTGAGCCAAACCAGCCTTGGCCCTTTCTTTTTTCTTTTAAATATATGTGCTAAAGATGTTCTTTTTTTTTAAAAAAAAAAAATATTTTCATTGATTTCAGAGAGGAAGGGAGAGGGAGATAGAAACATCGATGAGAATCATTGATTGGCTATCTCCTGCATGGCCCCTACTGGGGATCCAGTTCACAACCTGGGTATGTGCCCTTGACCGGAATGGAACCCGGGACCCTTCAGTTCATGGGCTGACGCTTTCCACAGAGCCAAACCAGCTATGGTGGAAAGCCCTTTCTGATGCTCCTGTCAAATGCCCAGCTCCCCCAGCCTGTGATCAGAGAGGTTCACGAGAATGGGGTGGCTCTGCTCAAGTGGGTCAAACTGCTCATGGCTTCAAGCCATTTCCCATGACTAATGGAGAGTAATAGGGGATGAGCAGGCCGCGGCCATGACACAGCAAGAGCCCTGGGAAACAGTAGTAGGGGTACTGGCCCTGCCGGGTAAGTAGCTGTTTTGTAGCCAGGAGGTGCCGGCTGGTGCTGTGTGTGTGCTCACCAAATTTGTGGATCCATTGGTAGTGTCAGCCCTGCCTTAAAGAGGGTTGGAGTCATACACTGGCATGTTGGGGGGTGGAGGGGCAGAGTTCTAAGTACAGAGATTTTCGTCCTTGTATGTATCAAAACTCTCTGGGCTGTGACTGTGTCTAATGGTGCTTAGTGGCTAAAGCAAAAGGAAACCAAACTGAGGGAGATACGTCTTTTAGGAGGCTATTCAAGACACAAACACAAGGGCCAGCCACCAGGGAAACGGCAGGGGCCCAGTCAGTTTTAGTGCAATGATCTCACAACAGTGACTGCCAATGAGTAGAAATTCCTAGAAGCTGTAGGGAAGGGCTCTGTGGAGGGCAGGCAATCAATGGCTCAGACACCCAAATAGGTGAAGTGATTATCTAGCTGGGAGCGTAGGTTCACACTGCAGGAGCAGAGCCAGGTTTTGGGGGTTTCAGGTTGTATGATCTGGCAGCCTCCTTTAAGAATATAAAAAGAGACTCGGTAGCACTGCTCCCAGAGCCGGATGAGGCCCAGGTGCAGGAACTTCATTACCATCGTGGTAAGTCCCCGAGGGCTGGGTAGGTGCTGGCATGCCATAGAGAACTGCTTTATTTCACTTTCAGCCAAGGATCAGGGGTCTCAGCCCACATCTCCTTTGAACTCATCACGGATGTTAAGAAGCAAATCCTGCACAGCCAATCCGGGATACCAAGGATCGGGCGTTAGACACCTTTGATTTAGATGGAACGGGGCAAGAAGGTTCTGGGCTATAAATGAGGGTACTTCACCTTAAAGCCTTTTTGTCTGATAAACGAAATGGCCCCAGTATGTGTTTTTTAATTTAAAGAGAAACATCAATCAGTTGCCTCCCCTACACACCCTTGACCAGGGATCCAAACCTCAACGTAGGCACCCTGGTATGTGCCCTGACCAGAATTTGAACCCACAACCTTTTGATGTACAGGATGACACTTCCATCAACTGAGCCACCCAGCCAGGGCCCAAGTATGGCTTTAAAGTAACTTTTAATCTGATTTGCCTAACAGGAACCTCTGAAGTATAGCTTCCCTGAAACACACTAAGTGGTGTGGAATGCTCCTTAGAACCTGGGCTCATCTCCACTGACCCAGTGCCCCTAATTAAGGGCATTCAGTGGCTGGGTCCTAAAGTCCTGTGAGGCCTCTACCTAAACCGCTATCCCAGAAACAGTTTTTACACCACCCCATGTCCAGGCTTTATGCTCATCCCTGGAATTTCAGTTGGTTTATCTAGCACCTAGTATTGTCTACAAAAAAAGGCAACAGTGCTCTTAGCTCTCAAATTGCAGATTATTAAACAGGTTTAAAACTAAACAGATGCTGCAGTTCATTACAAAGCCAACCATATTTCAATAAGAAAGGGGAATGATGACTGTACATTCATTACTTACCTCAAAGCATGTTGCAAAGGAATTACTCGTCATGCTTTGAAATCTCTGGATGAAAGGTGCTTTGGAAGCACAAAGCATATGGCCTTTAGAGATGTCCCCTTGCACACCCAACAGTGTATTTTACAGAAGACAAATTAACTGAAGGCTTTTCTTTTATTACATCTAAAGAGCTCTACATAAACAGGTAACATTCAATAGGTAAACAATTTTTTTCCAATGCATGTAATAAATATCTTCACTTGGTACTTTTATACAAACTGACATTGGTTTACTATACATTTTTAAAAGCCATTTTACTGGTTTGGCATGCGGTATGGAAATTCTAAGAGAGAAAGTCTTAAGGCAATGAATCACAGATTTAAGTTTATGGAATTTATGATAACTTTTATATGTTTATATACATTTCCCCTTTGTTAATTAAACAATTAACAGCAGCACACTCTGGGACCACCAGCTATTCTCCCTCCCTCTTGCTGAAATCTAAGCTTTGTGGTTTTGTGTTGGTTTATTTTTAATTATAAAACAAAATTTAACATGTATTGATAAAACAAAACTCTTACTAAAATAACTTCAAATGTGCTCTAAAGTCCTGAAGATCTTGAAGTGTTTTATGTACTAACAACTGGAATTGTTTAAAAATGATGTTCAATAATTAGAAATTAAAATTGGGATATATTTTCATTCAGCTTCTAACATTTGACTCAAAGGAAAATCTGCCAAGGTATCCCATTTTTCAGAAGCTTGAGTGAATCTTTCCTAAGTTGCTAATGATACAGAATTGTGATAATGTCTAAATTAATATAGAAAAACTTAATGTTCAAAATAAATTAGTCAACCAAGTGTGGCATGGTTAAACTTCAGATTGCTTTAAAAAGTGTCCAATAATGCCCACAAAATAACTAAAAAGCCACTTCAACCCTGCTAGTCAAACAGCTATTTTACCGAATATGTGTGATACACACACATACAATACTACTATACAGAAACACAAACATATGCACACCTATTATGAAAGACCAAGGCAAGGGAGATGGTGACAACGTGCCTAAGATTCAGAGAATCACTAATTCTCCATGTGTGGAGGAGTGAGTGGGCTAAGGAATAAAGAGATGAAATGACTACATGCTTTAAAAAACAAACTTAGAAGATGCAGTGCATGACTACTAATAGTTACTACCGACCATGAAAATCTAATACTGGCCATGAGACCAACGGAGTAACAGCTACTACTAATACCAGCATTTTGAAAAGTCAGCAACTGAAGGGAACAAACTCTTTAGAGTAGAGTGAACTAAAATAAAGAGACAATGAATGGTTTCTCCTGTGGAGACACGACCAAAGCCACTAACTAGACAGACATTTACTTCTCCCTCTCACCCATTCTTCCCGTGGGTTGGTTAAATGTAGGACACTAAGGGGAAGCCAACCCTCTCTAAAACTGGCTGAAGAAAGTCAAGGGATGGGTTTCCAATTGGATCATTCAGAGTTTGTAATTCAGCATCATACACAAAGTTATTGATCAGAATTTTGAGACCACTAACACCAATGACAGAAAAAGAAAACAAAAACGTAGAAAACTACTTTCTTATGTAGTTGAATGAATAAGAAATGTCCCCTATTGCAATGTGAAATAAAAAGCAACTCCCCATAATTTAAGTAATTTGTACCCCAATCTGAATTTAGACCAATTATGATACTCGTAGATATTAGCCTAAGTTAATATGATAATGAGAGTTCTTAAAGTATTTACTCACCATAACACCAGATTCATTTTAAAACTTAACTACTTCCTGCTTTAGCCAACAATAAAATTTTTTTTATTGCAAATTGTTTAGTGACTAACTCAGCCATGTATGTGTGGAATACACATGCCTTGGGGAAGACTATATTTGTCACTCACACACACTTGTCTATAAATACATATATACACACACACATATACATATCAACATCAACTTGTTTTTCAAAATTCAAGTCAACAATTTAGTGGCAGAGAGATGCTGTAAGGAACATATTATTTTTAGATGCCACAGTCATGTGAGCCATAATTTTATCATAAACCAAAGATAACAGCCATCTTGAAGTCTACCTGGGTTACAGGAGGTCACTTTGATACCACTGCAAGGTTTAAAACAACAGTGTTATACACAAAGGTGGTCAGTCCATCAACTCTGAGAACAGTAACAGTTGTGATACAAAACCCAGTTTGGAAAACTGGTCATTGTGATGCCCCTTCTTGATCTTTTCTGTTTAACCTGCTAAACCTCTCAATCAGCTAAAAAACCTTTCCCAATAATAGCAGTTATTACCTGGAAAACGTTATAACCTTCTCTGACGAGGATGTCGGAACACAAGTAGAACTTTTCCTTTCCTCCAACTCTCACTCATCTGAAAACAGTTTTCAATATTTACATGTTGCATTAAGAATAGATCAGACTGATCCATGAATTCTAAAAACAAAAACACATACCTGACTTTCCTATGTCATGTTTGTCTTTTAAAAGTGGAAAATAAAACAAACAAGAGAGCTAAGAAAATAAGTACACTCAGAACCAGAGAATAAAATGACTAAGAATCAAGTCCATTTTGAATTTCAGCTGTTGATCAGATAGCAGGTTTCTACAGATTGACACGTATGGCGCATTGTATTGTCTGAAGAGAATATACTTTTAGGATAATTGACTTTCTTCTTTTTCTGGGGGGAGGTGATGCAACTTTATCTCTGTCAGCTGCACAAGACACCCAACAGGGCTTTCTAAGTTATTTTTACTTCCTACTTTGGTATGAAGATCTTACAAGAAGTCTTGTTACCCTGTGGCTAAAAAGGTAGGTATTCACAGACTTTGTTTAAGTGCCTAATACTGGTGATCCAAATTTAGAATAAAGAGCTAGACTAAAGCGAATTATTCACAGGTCTGCTAAGCCTACTCCTTACCCAGGCAGCTTTTCTCCAATCTCTAAAAACATATTCTCAGGGGTATCTAGCAGATAAGGGAGAATCTGTGATGGAGAACATGCAATTGGAATAGTCAATAAAGATGCTCCTACGTGAGTTCAAAAACTTCAAAGCACTTTGAAAGAAGCAGGCAACTGATTATCAACTGAATGCAAACTCGGGAAGAGAAGGGACAGTAATGACAGAAAAATGCAGACACACACACACTGGACACACCCCCCCATGAGCTAGTCCTGAAAATACACAGGGAATGCAGTGGGACAGATGAGATTTATAATTTAAGGCTGGATAAAATGTGCACACACAAACAAAACTCAAGTCTGTCATTTTTAGAAAATGGAAATTAAAACTATGCCCCCAGCTCCCTCCCCACAACAAAGAAAAGCCCACAATTTAAAACTTCATACATGCAATTCCTTTCATTATTGCAAATAAAATAATGCCATTGAAGTAAAATAACACCAAAACCATAGGACAAATGGTGAAGAAAAAAAAAAATCTTCAGAATCCAGAAAATTGAACTGAAGGTGTTTTGTGGGTACTTGTTATTTTTTTCTTTTTTTTCCTTTTCTTTCCTTTTTTTGGTTTATTTTTACAAGTGTTATATCAGACAGGCAGTCTTAGATTTATATACAAAAGTAAAACTGAAAATATAGTTTTGTTCTCTGTACATTTCTTTTAATTTTTTTCCCTAAAAAAAGGAAAAAAAACACACGCTTGTGTACTTTTCTAAACAGAATTAGGTAAGACAGCACAAAGTTCTCTTCTTTCTGCCAAGTTCACTTAATCTGGGGTGGGGATGAGAGCAGCAGGGGCAAGGAAATCAGTCTAATGAAATAATGTCTGGTATGATGCCAAAGATGGACGCTGTGTCCGTGCTGCTCCTGTTTGTGACTGTGTGGCTATGGCTCTCCCTCAGGCTGTTGGAGGACACGAGGCTGCTGTTACTGCCACTACTGCTTCCATTGGTGGTTGGCAGAGAAGTACTGCCTCCTGCACTCAAATGATCAAGAAACATCTGGGAGGAGGTATACGGAAAAAACCGAGAAGAGTGTAAGAGGTCTTGATCATCCGAAACTGCTGCTGCTGCAGCGGCCAGGAGGGACGTGTTATAATGCTAGGGAGGGGAAAAAAAGACAAAACAAATGTTAATTATACTTATAAATTCATAAGCTTCCTCTCAGCAGAACAAAGTCCTAACTTTAATATATTCTGAGGATCTGTTTTTTTGAAGTATTTATGAAAACATTTTGCAAAATCACACTGGGGCAGTTGGGGCTTGCCCGGGGTGGAAATGGTGAGGAAGGGGAGGGGTCAATTGGGGAAAAAGGAGACATATGTAAAACTTTAGACAAAAAAAACCCAAAAAAAACAAAAACAAAAACAAAAACAAAACCCCACAAAACATTTTGTAAAATCAAATGGCCTTATGAAATGATCAGATCATTGATCCTGAGACATTTTTGTATCTGAAACAGAAAAAAAATTGTTTTTGTTTTAATTTGTATTGAAAGCAATTTTCAAAATTATATTTCCAAACTGGCACATGCTCAGAAGTAGCAGAAAAGAAGAGAGTCTACTCTATTTCTCTTATGGAGATATTTGGCCAAGAACTTATCAGTAAAGCCCAGGCCGGGTGGCTCAAATGGCTGGAGCGTCGTCCTGTACACCAAAAGGTTACCGGTTCAATTCTCGGTCAGGGCTCATACCTTGGTTGTGGGTCTGGTGCCCGCTCTAGGCATGTACAGGAGTCAAACAATCAATGTTTCTCTGTCACATTGCTGTTTCCCTCTCTCTCCCCACCTTCTTCTCTCTCTCAAATCAATACACATGTCCTCGGGTGAGGATTAAAAAAAAATGTATCAATCAATACGATTCACTCCCGTTTCTTTCTAAAATAGAACTGGAAACCAACAAATAGAGGCTGTCCTTTCTATGTATTCAGGCTCAGGCACAGCTGACAATGGGTTCTGATTTAAATTCTTAATTAAAACCTTAACAATACAGTAACAGGTATGACTACCCTAAATTTTCTAAGGAAATTTATTTTCTTTCTCTTGGCTACATATTACACTTTTCAATATTAAAACATAGCATTTTCCCCCCCATATTACATACCTGACTGTCTCCTGATAAGAAAGGAAATAAATCTAATCCTGTGAGAGAAAAAAAGATTATTTTAATTTTTTGGGAAAAAATGTCTCTCAAATGCCCAAAAATAAACACAAGTATTAAATGCTAATTCTAATTTATTTAGAATTTCATTTAAACATGAAGAGTTGAGCTAAATGTTTTACATCCCTCCCTTCTCTAGATTACTAAGCCTGAAGTCCAATTTAGGAATGATTTGCCCTCCCTGTGACTCCACTTGTGGGACTTGGACCACTGCTGCCCTGTCACACCTAGTCCTGAACTGACATAGCACTTTTCACCAAATGTTCTCATCGACTCCTCTTTGGTAACTTTTCAAGCTACTCTAATTTACTCCTCACAAGCACCTCATGAGATAGGTAATTACTGTTGCCCTCATTTTTGTGAATGATAAAGTTTGACGTTAAAAAAGTTAAGCAAGTTGTAGCACACATTTTCTTTCTTTCTTAAGGTTGCTCACTTGCCACTATCTGCAAAAGACTCTGACTCAGTCTCCACTGGCCTGAGGGGAAACTCTGGGGTAGTAGCTACTACAGAGGACCAGCTCTGATCCCTGGCTGCCAGGGAGTCATCGCAAGGCCACCCGCTGCAATTTGCATTCTTGTCTCTATTGCCCAGTGTGTAATGCAAAGAAGAGCAAGTAAACCACTGTAAGATGCCTTGTATGACATCTGACTTGGGGAAAAGTGCAAGCAAAGATAGATACAAATATGACAGTGTAGTCAGTAGGGACCCACCTGCTGACTACACTAGAAAGGATTATTAACATGAAGACCTGCAGTGGGCTAAGTGAAAAATAGGGCTGCAATGTCCAACAGAGTAGCAGCTAATAACATGATATGGCTATTTTAATTTACTACTATTAAATAAAACAAAAAATTCAGTTCTTCAGTCATACTAGCATTCCAAATGCTCTATAACCATGTGGCTAGTAGCTACTATATTAGCTGGTAGACCACAACATTTTCCTCATTGCAGGAAGTTCTACTGGATGGAGCTGAAATCGGTTTTTTCATTACAGTTACTAAGAAGCCAATCAACTACCTCAGCTCCCAAGAATCCTTGCCAGTGGCCTGAGATTTCTGCTGGGGAAGTGTGGAGGGAAACTTCCACTTTGCATTTTGTGGTAAATTTTCTACAATGAGCCTATATGTCTTTTTGTAATAAAAAAGAAAAATGTTCTTAGATTATATGGATAATATACAAGTTATTAAATTATAAAGATATATGAGAACTTAATAATTCTTTTTGGTAGTGTAAGGATTATTAACTCAAAATACATTATACAAATAGGTATAATGACATTTCAAACTACTTTAAAAAAGAAGAATCAGCTCTGATTCTTCTCAGGGATAGAGCATCGGCCTAAGGACTGAATGGCCCTAGGTTCGATCCAGTCAAGGGCATGTACCTCGGTTGCAGGCTTGATCCCTGGCCCTGGTTGGGGTGTGTGCAGGAGGCAACCAATCGATGTCTCTCTCTCACATCGACGTGTCTCTCCTCCTCCCTTCCACTCTCTCTTAAAAATCAATGGAAAAATAGCCTCGGGTGAGGATTAATTAAAAAAAAAAGAAAGAAGAATCAGTTTTACTGGAACAAAAATTAAAATCTTGTAATATTTCAATTCTGCGTTGTTAAAAGATAATACAAAATAGTTACCTACAATGCCTCTTGCCTCATAACTGGATTCAGGGAACAAAAAATAATATTCTAAGTATCAAAATTCAAATCAGCATATAAGAAATCACCCCAAAACAACTTGTAGACTACTTTGAAGTCCACATAACCTAGAGATCATTGCATTAGTGTTATCACTGGTAGTAAAACACTGGCTATTGATGAAAGTACAAACAAGAAACTGGATTTGTATTTATTTATGACCAGTTCCATAGGCCCAATCCCGTTTTCCCAATCTTTCAATTCTTCCTCAGATTCACCCAGAAGAAGACTATATAAATCAAAGTCATCCATATGCTGTGACAATACAGAACACTCGGTGACTCACCTTGTAAGTCATAAGGCATGGGTGTCATGTGGAAAGAATGCCTGTAGTCTTGGATGAGAGATGGGTTAATATAGCTTGTGTCTACAGCAGGGAGGCTTGGGGTTCGGGACACTGGAGATGCTTGATGTGGAAGACTTAATATGCTAGAAGAAAAAAAGGTTTACACAATTTTCATGAGTCATATCAACTTTTAAGTTTAACAAACAAAGGGGTTGCATCTCATGAGTCCTAACTTTTGTGCTAAAAATAAAAACAAGGGAGATATAATTTAGACTATTATAATCACAGTTGTTCCTTGATACCCACAAAGGATTAAATTCTAGGAACCCTCACAGATTGGATGCACAAGTTGTTTAGTTGGCCCTCCCTATTAGCATGTTCTACATCCGTGAATTTCAACCAACTGTAGACTGTTGATGCAGAACTTGCTGATACAGAGGACTGACTTTATTAGAAAATGATCTGTATACTTAATAGTTGTAGAGGCTATTGGGAGAAATGGATGGATGCAATGGTATCTAATATTCATAAATCATATGCTGTCTTAGGATCACCGTCATCTATACTTTCAGAACGCAGGGGGAAGGCATGGCTGAGCTACTTCAATGGGATATGTGTGAAGTGTATCTATAGTGGACAAAATTCGGAAATCTTTTAAAAATAAGCACTGGAATGTCGGCTAGTAAAAAGCATAAGTAAATCCTTGCAAAGAAAACACATATAGACAAGACTGGGGGAATGTAGCAATCTGAGCAGTGAAGTGAACAGCTGGCCCCACGACTTGTAAGCTTTATGAAAATAAAAACTAGGTACTGTTTATCTTGGTATATCCATTGCCTGGCACAGTCACCAGCACACTGTTTGCATAAAAGGCCTGCTGAATGAACAAAGACAGCAAGACAAGGAGAAGAGATGCTCCATAATGAACAGGTGTGGAGTTTTTAAAGGGAGAATGGTATAACTGGGGGGAAAAAAACACAACAACACAAAAAGTGGGATTCTGGAATAGAGTGAAATGTTTAAGTAGCTGAGTAGTGAAATAATGTTTCGTTACCAAAAATTAGGCAAGAAGCAAAAAAGAGGAGGAAAGAAAGGAAAAAGAATTGAAATGATTTTAAAAAGAAAATAATTCTAATAGTCCTAAGTGCAAACACAAGAATCATATGGTATCCCAACCATTAGGAGGCTAATAGGTATGTATATAAATTATAGAAAATAAAAGAAAAAAGAAGGCATAAAGAGTCTATCTTTTGCTTTTAAAACTTCATGTAAAGTATGTGGGGTGTGGAGATGCACTTTTTTTTTTTTTTTTAGCATTTAGAAATTGGTGACTTTTATTGTGGAGATGCAATTTCAATGGTATAGAACAGCCGTGGGCAAACTACGGCCCGTTTGAAATGAATAAAAAAAAAAAGACTGTACCCTTTTATGTAATGATGTTTACTTTGAATTTATATTAGTTCACACAAACACTCCATCCATGCTTTTGTTCCGGCCCTCTGGTCCAGTTCTTAAACTGGAACCCATTGTGGCCCTCGAGTCAAAAAGTTTGCCCACCCCTGGTATAGAATATTTAAAAAGATGCCAAGGTTGGCCCTAGCTGGTCTGACTTAGTGGATAGAGCATTGGCCTGCAAACTGAAGGGTCCCGGGTTCAATTTTGGTCAAGGGCACATGGCTGGGTTGCGGACTCAATCCCCAGTGAGGGGCGTGCAGGAGGTAGACAATCGATGATTCTCTCTCATCACTGATGTTTCTATCTCTCTGCCTCTCCCTTCCTCTCTGAAATCAATAAAAATGTATTTTTTAAAAAAATGCCAAGGTTGGATTTCCAGGAATGGAGCTCCAGTTATGACCATCTACCACATTTTATGAATGGGATACGAAGCATAAAATACACTCTCATCCACTTCATAAAAATGTTTCATCTAATGGAAACAATTAAAGCTCTTACATCTATAAAAACTAGCATTTTCCATTAGCTGTCTCCTCTGACAATGCCCAAGGGATTACAAGAGAGAAGAAGGCTATTAAAATGCTAGTCTTTGAAAACATCTTGGTATACCAAACAGCAAGGGAAATTTCTGGATGAATACTAAACACTCAGTGGCTGAAGACTTTTACATTTACTGATCTCTTTTCCTCTTTCTAATTCCTGCCTGGCTCCTTCTCTTTCAATTTTGTGATAACATTCTGAAACGCATTTCCTCCTTTACAGCACACAATAACAAATGCAATATGCTGCCTTTAGGCTTCTATTTTTTGGCTAGTCGTTATTATAAAATGGCCACTAGTATTGAACATGGCACTATTCTTCTCAGAATGTCATAAACTCCCAAGTTGCTTGTTTTATCTGAATACAGAGAAAGATCTGGCATTTGCAAATACTATGCCTGGGTTCAGTTATGCATTGAGAAGCTCAGGAAGTAGTTAATGCACCTAATGTAATTTTCCAAATATAATAAACAAAGCTATTTTTGGAGGAACAGCAACATAAACATCCAAAGAAGAAACGTTACATTTCTAAACACTCAAAAAAGTTTCCTTTAAGGGAAAAATGTATATTCAGACAGTAAAATAATTATTACAGTTTACATATAATCGGAGGTAAAATGTTCATAAAGTAGAATTTGAAGTAGAATTAGTGTTTAAATATTCATTTTGTTTAGAATAATGCTTTTAATTGTTTTTATTTCTGTCTGTTTGGTGAGATAAGCTACTCTAGAGTGGAAATACCATCCTGTGTTATGTTTGTTTACACACCAAGATTCCTGAAATAGTCAAAGTCCTCTAACAAGTGAGGAGCTACATTTATGACGATCATGCATTTACTGTTGCAACTTAATCTTTCAAGTAATTATCTATATTCATAAAAAGCCAGCTACCGGAATGCCGGTCGCTATGACGCCCACTGGGGCCAGCAAACCAGCTCGATGGGGGTGGGGGTGGGACCAGCAGCCAACTTCCCGCGGGCCCTCCCCTGATTGGCCTTCACCACACCAATCAGGGGTGAGGCTGGCTGGTCAACCTCCCATGGCCCCTCCCCCGGCCACTGACTCCCCGATGCCCCCCCCACCCCATCTGGGGGCGGCGCCTTCCAGCCAGTTGCCCACGATCCCTCCCCCCAGCCGGCCTGGCCCTGATCAGGCCCTGATGGGGCAGGCAGGCCAGCCAACGTCCCACTGCAGTCTCCTCCTCCCGACAGGTCCAACCCTGCTCCGCCCCGATTGGGGCCAGGCTGGCTGGACCCCACCTGTGCACAAATTCGTGCACTGGGCCTCTAGTAAATATATTAAAATAGAATATCGTTTTATCTCATCAAATAATAGCAAACCTAAAAGTAATTTGACTCCAAGCAAAAAAAATGCCTCCTGGTCTTGGCCTGGTGTTGACTTTCTTTCCTGAACCCTGAAATCTGTAACAATGCCTTCTGTGGACTTTCTTTCTTTACTTACATTCTTTCTCCAGGCACTACCATTTATTGGAAGGAGATTTTTAAAAACAGCTCTTATTCAGTTACAACAGGCTGTGTAATTCCAATATATACCTAAAAAGAGGCACATCTATTTCTAATCTTTAGTGGGCTACTATTGTGCTTCACAGCAAAGCATGTCTTTTTGCTGAGAATCTCCACTGTGTCTAGGAGACTAACAGTCTGTTTAAGAGTACAACTAGTGTTATCTTGTTTTATCATCTTCTACAATGTGCTGAACCCTTCAAGGTAAATAAGACTGTACATACCCACTTTATTATCACCCATGTTTACTTAGCATGGAATACCTTATATAAAATATATAACAGTGTTTCATGAACTGAACTGAAGCATAACCAAGGTACATTATTATTGATAGTAGAGGCCCAATGCCCAAAAATTCATGCACTTGGGGTGGCGGGGTTGGGGGGGTGGGAGGGCCGGTCCCTCAGTCCACCTGCACCCTCTCACAGTCTGGGAGCCCTCAGGAGATGTCTAATGGCTTAGACATGGGGAGCGGGCCTAAGCTGCAGTCTGGCCTCCCTCTGTGGAAGGCGACTGGGCAGACTGATCAGGGGATGGCACCGGCTGGCAAGGAGCTGGCCCTGCCCCTCAGCCCATCACCCCTTTGCTGCTGCTGGTCGCTGCCACCCCCTGACCACCATCCCCTCCCTCTGCCTGCTGGTGCCACCTGCTCACCAGCCCCACCCCCTGGTCGTTCCACTGTTCGGTCAATTTACATATTACACTTTTATTATATAGGATGAGACTTAATGGGAAATGAGTCTGCAAAATAGAAAGCAATAGCCTGCCTGGCGTGGCTCAGTGGTTGAGCATCAACCTATGAACCAGGAGGTCATGGTTCGATTCCCGGGCAGGGCACATGCTCGGGTTGGTTGTGGGCTCGATACCCAGTGTGGGGCATACAAGAGGCAGTCAATCAATGATTCTCTATCACGGATGTTTCTATGTCTGTCTCCCTCTCCCTTCCTCTCTGAAACCAAAACAAATATATTTTTCTTTTCTTTTTCTTTTCTTTATTGATTAAGGTATTACATATGTGTCCTTATCCTCCCATTGCTCCCCCCCCCCGCCCCCCCGGGTGTCTGTGTCCATTGGTTAGGCTTATATGCATGCATACAAGTTCTTTGGTTGATCTCTCCTCCTTACCCCCACCCTCCCTACCTTCCCTCTCAGGTTTGACGGTCTGATCAATGCTTCTCTGTCTGTTTTTGTTCATCAGTTTATGTTGTTCATTATATTCCACAAATGAGTGAGATCATGTGATATTTATCTTTCTCTGGTTTATTTCGCTTAGCATAATGCTCTCCAGTTCCATCAATGCTGTTGCAAATGGTAAGAATTCCTTTTTTTTTACAAATGTATTTTTTAAAAAGAAAGCATTAAGTGTACTGCAAAGTAAGTTAGACTTCTTTCATTGCCAGCCTTACACACTGAGGCAGGTTGAAAGTATTTATCTGGTCTTCCTCTGTTTTCTACTTGAAACATCCTACTTAGGGTTAATTTTACAGCATATGCTTCCCAAATTGAGTAAATGTTCTAAATCCTATGAGCACTGGACCACTTGGGAAGTTCTTAGAAAAATAAAATTTCTCAGTCTTTACTCCTAAATCAGACAGTGATGGGTAGGGAAGCAATGTATGTTTTAATAAGCCCTCTGAGTGATTCTGATGTACACCAAAATTTGAGAACCACTGTACTAAAACCATATTTTGGTTTGATGAATTCTATATCTAATTTAATGCATTATCCAAACCCCTCAAGAATATCACACACTAGGGAAAAAAATTCAACTTATTTGATTGCTAATTAAGTCTTATAATCATGCATAATCATTTTATTTGGAAGATCCTACTTGCAAAATTAATTTTCATGACGAATCTTATTTTAAGGTCTCAGCACTTACCTTTTATTATTTAGTGGTGATGTGGGAGATAAGGAAGGACAGGCCCTCTTGGCAGGTGGCTCTTCCTCCTCTTCATCGGAAGAACTGTCTATGGTGAGGTCAATCACCTCTACTTTCTTATTTTTATTTGAGGACTGGTGGTGAGAAGTCACCTGATGCTCTAGTGTGGAGCTCAAGCATCCTGTTTGGGAATGATTAAAACACAAGACAAAAAAGACTTATGACACCTCTTTTTTCTCATGAGTGTGCTCATGAGTTAATTTATCAGTTATAGTTTAGACTTACAATATTGCTGGGGTCAGAGAGTAGAAAACCAAAAGTGGTTCTGTTTGCCTAAGTTTAAAACTACTATTTAGTGTTGGCTGCTAAAAAATATTTTTTGAAAAATAATTCTGAATCAAGACAATCAAAATGTATGTCCATTTCAGAATAAAAGCAGCTTGAGCGCAAAGCCTATGTATTACGTGTGTTTATCTGTACAGTACCTGAAATACTTAAGTAACATTTTTAAAAAGTCATATAGCCTCTCTCCAGCAAAAACATAATGAAAGCCAGGAAAAGAAAAAAAAGCAAATAAAAGAATGTTCACAAATCTGTACCAATCTACTAAAAATTTAAAAGGATACCATTTCAAAAGCATGATTTTATAAAGACTTATTGAAACCTTTGAAATCTTATATCACAACATTTTAAAAGCTGGCAAAAGTGAGTTTAAAAGGAGCTTTACTACTTTTGAACATTTAATTAATAATTTAATAAGAGTTATTGAACCTTAACCGGTTTGGCTCAGTGGATAGAGCATCCGCCTGTGGACTCAAGGGTCCCAGGTTCGATTCCGGTCAAGGGCATGTACCTTGGTTGCGGGAACATCCCCAGTGGGGAGTGTGCAGGAGGCAGCTGATCGATGTTTCTCTCTCATCGATGTTTCTAGCTCTCTATCCCTCTCCCTTCCTCTCTGTAAAAAATCAATAAAATATATTTTAAAAAAAAGTTATTGAGCTGAGTGTTTTTTATAAAATTTCTGAGTATTTTAAGAGCAGGAAGATTGCCCACCTTTAAAAAAAATCACTCACCATCAACTCCATTGTAAGAGGAAGAAACTTCTTGTACTTCCTTTTTTGATCTCATAGGTGCCCAAGAGCCATCTTCCTTAAACTGTATTTCATCACAATCTGTACAGTACTTTAGGATTTCCATAAACAAGCTATAAAACACAATTTGTCTTTTGAATATCACATTTTAAATGAAGATAGATTAGAATTATTACTGTTAAAAAAACCATTCAGATCCTTCATGCTTTGTACAAGTATAAATGAGAAAGAAGAAAATGGACCAGATAAGTTATACTTGTTCTCAAAATCTAGAGCTAAATAGAAAGTAGTTATTTATCTTATGGTACCTTTATGCAAGGAAACATTACGTAACCATGAAAAAAGAGATTTCTAAACATTTGTTAGTATGGGAAAATGTTCACAGAAAGTAGGAAGAGGCCAAGAAAAGAAAACCTTACACTTAAATAAAATTCTGTGTGTACATGGTACAGAAATAGCACTTATCTCTGAGTGTGACACTGTATATTTCTTCATACCTTTTTTACATAGTCCAAATTGCCTCTAGTAAGCATATCTTGTTTGATTAACTGAAGCAATAAATACAAGACATGTATTGAATGTTAAGCCTCCTGATAAATATGGAGATATTAAAAAATGAGACTTGCAAAAATGTGTAAAACTAATGGTCAAATTCTTAGGTTATAATGTTAAATGAAATCGGATAAAAATATTAATACTGTGCAGTCACAATTGTGAAAATAACACACTACAAAAGCTTTTTAATTTTCCTATCTTTTTTAATTCTTCATTAAGTGTATGGGTGTATATATATATGTATGCATACATGACTTTTAGAATAACAAAGAAATCTCAATTGATGGGAGATCTAAAGCAATGTAATATACAATTGGTAAAATATTATTATTCAATTGAGATTTATTAGTGATCATTGTTATCTATGAAAAATTAAACATAAAACATTAAATTACATGTTTACTTTCCCCCTATTGACTGGTCTAACATCTTTCAAGCTCTGGGATACCCTTGCATTGCTAAATGTATTCCATTTCTCATGTTACACCTTCAGACTCCTATGTTTTCTCAAATACTACAGATAAGCTGCCTTGAGTGTTTTGTTAGAGAGTACAGGAAATATCAAGAAGATTCTTTTTTTCAGTTTCTTTTTGTTCAGTGGCAAAATGGGGGAGGGTGGGGGGGAAGCTAGAGAATAGGGGAAAATTTAGCGGAACATTCCAAGATGTTTGGTAGGGTAGATAAAACATGAGTGTTAAAAATATAGATAGTCATGATGCTATAGGTGGAGAAGAAAGACAAACACAAGTATTTCAGAGAAAATAAAAAAAAAACAAAGTAAGCTGCTACTCATTCAGTATGTGGATTGGTTTAGGAGCCCTTACAGCAGGGACAGGCATGAGAAAATCTCCAAAAACAGGCTAACTTCTAAAAAGCCCAGTTTCTGGTAAGCTTACGTTAGCCAGTTTCACAATTCTCTTATTTTCTCTCTAACATGGTCTGCATGTCTAGGGATAGATGGATTCATGTTAGGAAAAGGTGTAAGCATAACCCTGCTTGGAACTATTGGTGCTTAAATGGTAAAGTCAGGAGGCACTGACAGTAAAGCATGCATTTTCCAAATGAGGACATCAAGTTAAAAAGAGAAAATGTTCATAATATTATTTGGTTTGAAAAATATTATTTGTAGAATCATAAAAATCCTAAAAATATGTAACTCAGAAAACCTGACCTGATAATAACAAACCCAGATAATGCCATTACAAGGAAAAACTTTAAAGTGACATACCCATCAATAATAAGGTGCTCATACGGAGCCTTTTTATCACAGACAGGACAAACCCAGGTTGGCTTTTTCTCATTCATTTGAATATAAAGAGTTGCATCAAAACACTGCAGATGAGAACAGGTAAGGGCCCGACATGGAATTGTCAGCCGCATTTTACCAAGCTTTAAAAGAGGGAGACAAAAGTAAATATTAGACAACTATTATTCAAAATTTAAGTTTTGATATATATTTCCCGATGCACAATGTATATATGTGTTCTGATTTAAAGCATTCTGTGTTTACTTTTCGTCAATATGGAAGAACATTAAATACATTTTCTGTAAAACAACTATAAAAAATTACAGAATTTCTTTAGATATTAAACACAGTGGCTATGGAAAGTCTACAGCAAAGGTTATTTACCCTCACTCTACAGCTCACAGATAGGCTTTTGCGGGGAGGAAGGGACATGAACTCCTTGAAATATGTAAAATTTTGGCCTGGTCTGCGTGGCTCAGTGGTTGAGTGTTGACCTATGAACCAGGAGGTCATGGTTCAAATCCCCAGGTTGTGGCCTCAATGCTGAGTAGGTGGCCTGCAGGAGGCAGTCCACTGATGATCCTCTCTCAACATGGATGTTTCTCTCTCTCCCTCTCTGAAATCAATCAATAAAATAAATATGTAAAAATTTTAAAGTATGTGCATTTTCCCGGAGAGAGTGCTTCCACTAAATTCTTAAAATAATCCCTGATCCAAAACAATTAGAACCATTTTTACTAGCAATTTGGGAAAGGAAAAAAGAATGTCTTATTAAATATTGCAGTATACAGATACAATGATATTACTATCAACCTGACACCTGAATGAGAGTAGTACCCAGGTCAAAATGAAATGAATGACAAACATTCCCCACAATGTTTGACTTAATTGCCAAATGACTACTCTGAGAAGGAAGGCAAGTGTGTGCGCACTCTGTATGCCCGTCCTCACTGGGCACCATCACAAGCAATTCAGCAAACACCCCTGGATTTCTAGCACCTCCAGCATGTTATGAGACTTTATCTTCCTGCCCTGCAAATGTTGCTTAAGCTGACACACGCTGAGTCTGTCCTATGTACAATAAAATCTGCTTCATCTGGTCCCTGAGCTGTTAGCTGTGGCCTAAGGCAGAGAAGCCATCCATGGATCTTCCCACAGGGAGCTGCCTATCACCACGCCCTTTCCCTGAAGAACACCCTGTACAGTGCACTGCATTTCCATTGTGGGGTCCACAGAAGCTACACTGCCATATCTGGGCATACCTCATTTTAGTGCGCCTTGCTTTATAGTGTTTCACAGATGTGCGTTTTTTTCACAAATTGATGACAAGACCCTCCACTGGAAATAGATTACGACTCGCTATACTGTGGTGGTTTAGAACTGAACACACAGTATCTCTGAGGTATGCCTTCAGTATAGAAATTATCTATTTTCAATAATCACGTTATTTCCTGAACACCAGAAAAAGATTTTCTACACATTTGCAACCTTAGAAAATATAAAAGCTTGGAAAAGATCATGAATTAAATGAGGGAAAAAAGGAGGAAAAGATTCTTGGCTTAGAATAATTTCAGGGAAATGTGCAATTTCCTAGTCTACTAAGGAAATTTACTGTCATTTGGGGCCCTAAATTATTTTTCTGGTACCAATGATTTACTGTGCCTCTAGGAAAGGCCCTACCCTTTCTGGGCTTCTTTTTCTATCTCTAAAGTAACACCGTTTCCTCCTAACTTCAACAGGATGTAGTGATGAAGAATAAAAAAAGGACACAGATGTGCTATAAACTTATGAGAAGGAAGTAATGCCAGTTTATAGTATGAGAAGTATGAACAGGAGGGACCCAGAGAAAACTGATAGCTCTCTTGTCTTTGCTTCCAACTCTACCCTGCATATGATCATACTATTCATTATGTGTGTGTCCCCTTCTACTAACAGGGGTGGGCAAACTTTTTGACTCGAGGGCCACAATGGGTTCTTAAACTGGATCGGAGGGCCGGAACAAAAGCATGGATGGAGTTTGTGTGAACTAATATAAATTCAAAGTAAACATCATTACATAAAAGGGTACGGTCTTTATTTTTTTTTTAGTTTTATTCATTTCAAACGGGCGAATCCGGCCTGCAGGCCGTAGTTTGCCCACGGCTGTACTAGAAGCACATTGGCTTAATCTCCTTATCCTTGGCACTTGGAAATGTGCCTGCTATACAGCAGGAAGGTGGTCTGGTTCAGCTGTGCAAGTGGGGAGTCTTAGGAGGCACCATTCATGCAGTGTGCGCAGGCTATATGCAGCACTCCCGAGGCAGCCCCGAGTAGGAGTCTGGAGTTAGGGACCTAGGTTTGACTCCTGGCCTCACTACTTATTTGTGAATCCTGGATGTTACTGAGTCTCTCTGAGCCTGTTTTGTAAAATAGGGATAAAAACAGCACCTATATTATAAGATTCTGGGGTTTAAATTGTTTATTGCACAGTTCCTGAAACATGGTTAAGTACTCAGAATATGTCACCCATTACTGAAGTACAGGAACATATTTGCTTCTTCTTCTATTCTGTGCTCATACAGTATTAACAAGTTCATTACTCCCTTTCTATAATTCTATTCAATATTTATGCTCTGATTTACATAAGCACTTATTAAAAAGCAAAAAGAACAAACTAGCACTAATAAAAGAAAAAGCATCTATTCATGAGCCAAGATGTTTCATTAGTTCAGGGACAATTTCCAAATAACAATCTGGTTGGTGGAGCTAAATTTTTTACATCCTAAAGCAGACCTTAACTCACCCATGAAGTGGAAATTCCTACTGAGTATTTTTGTTACTGTCTTAATAATAGGAAGAAAAATCAGAGACTAAGAATCCTAGATAAATACAATAACAGTAAACAAGTTCATATACTGCCTAACTAGTAGGCTACTTCTGGTAGTTTATGAAGACAATGGGTAAGATGATAAGGTCTTCATCTCACATACCTTCATTCCTATAATCCCCAGCTATTAGTTCATCTTTTTGATCAGAGAGCAGCCACACTGACAAGTTTACCCTACAGAGTTTTGAAGGAACACTGCTACATGAACAGCACAGGAAGAACATTTATAAATAGGTACAGGAAAGGAAAAGTTCACTTTCAAATGTCTTGTTTATTAGCTGTCACACAAATGCCTTGCTTTAAAGAATCACAAGTTTGCTAATCCTCTTCATGTTCCTGATTTTTAAAAACAATCACTAAATTCCACACTTATCTACAAATGGATACTGATTTCTTTAACCTGGTATCAGACAGAAACTGAGGTTTGAATATCTTCATCTTCTAATTACAAATTCCCCCTTTCCCTTTATAGCAGTGGTTCTCAACCTGCTGGCCCTTTAAATACAGTTCCTCATGTTGTGACCCAACCATAAAATTATTTTCGTTGCTACTTCATAACTGTAATGTTGCTACTGTTATGAATCGTAATGTAAATATCTGATATGCAGGATGGTCTTAGGTGACCCCTGTGAAAGGGACATTTGACCGCCAAAGGGGTCGCGACCCACAGGTTGAGAATCGCTGCTTTATAGGCTGTGGTGGATAGCTGCATCATTTGCAAATAAACACTTAGAAAACAACTCCCAAGTGAATTTTCTAATGCCACTAATCTTATTATAACATGATCGTGCTACATTAGTAACTAACTGATGAAGGTGCAAGAGAAAATACCCAAGCTAAGTATGTTTAAACCAATTTATATCAAAAGGAGCCTAAAAAGCCAATAAAATATGTATTTTACTCATAAAAAGAATAATTTCACAACTTTTCCTTCATCATCATAAATATTTCATAAATAAATTTCCAAGGGGCTTATTTATATTTCTTCTATCAATGGCAAGTCACTGTATTTGCATTTATAGGTCTGAGGAGTATCTCACAAAGCAAGCTCTCAAACATTTTTCCAGCTCTATTTTTAATAAATCAGAATGAAAAAATTCCCAAAGAACAAAAACATTTTCAATTATTTTCATTGCCTTTAGCTAAATAGCACATAAACAGAAACTCATTTATTTTGAGCTGTGTATATCACAACAAGGACAATTCAAATGCACTGTCAGATATCATATTTACATATTTCAAAGGGAACAAATCTCTTTTATTATTCTATAAATTTGATATATAGATGAGTTGTAATTACTAAGCTTTACTTTTTAGGATAAAAACATATCTAAAACATACTGCCTTTCCATATCAGAATAATTGTAAAGGGATTGTCCCCTTAGCCATATAGAAATCCATAAAATTATTATAATTATGCTTTACATATAGTTTTTTCTATAACCTGAATTTTGAAAGCAGGTGTCAATTTAAAATGAACTGGTAAAAATTGTTGAAACTAAAAATGGAGGAGCTGGGGAATATGGAAAGAAAAATTAAAAGCTGGCCCACTAAATAGGTTCAAGGAGCAAAATGTGATTAACATTTTCTAATAATAGAGCAAAGATCATCTGATTTATAAAATTCAAAACTAGTCCTATAAATAAAAATGTCAAGATTTATACTGTAGTGTTTATTTATATGAATAAATGCTTCATCTACATGTTAAATGATGTCATATATATTAGCACAACTGTAAACACATTTATGTATGTATGTATGTATGTTAATCCTCCCCTGAGGATATTTTTCCATTGATTTTTAGGGAGAGTGGAAGAAAGAAGGAAAAGACAGAAACATCAATGTGAGAGAAACACTTCGATTGGTTGCCTCCTGCATGTGCCCTGACCAGGGTCTGGGCTGAGGAGGAGCCTGCAACCAAGGTACATGCCTAACCCCAGACTCTTTGTTCAGCAGGCCAACACTCTAACCACTGAGCAAAACCGGCTAAGGTACAACTGGAAACACTTTTAAAATGATAATACAGAAAAACAAGACTTCTTTCAGTTATTTCCTTTGACATGCAGAAAATTGTTAAGTTTGGTGTAGTCCTATTTGTCTATTTTTGCTTTTGTTGCCTGTGCTTTGGTGTCATAGCCAAGTTATCATTGCTAAATTCAATTGAAGCTTTACCCCTATGTTTTCTTCTAGGAGTTTGTTTAATGTCTTACATTGTAGGTCTGTAATCCATTCATTAATTTTTGTATATATTGCAAATTAAGGGTTCAAATTCATTACTTTGCATGTGAACACAGTTTTCCTAACACCATTTATTATATAGACGAACTTTTCCTCGCTGTATAGTCCTGGTACCCTTGTTCAGTTGTTTGTACATAAATGCAAGAGTTTGTTTCTAGACTCTGTATTTTGTTCCAATGGTCTACATTATCTATCTTTATGTCAGTACCACACCATCTTAAGTGCTGCTGCTTTGAAATCAGGGAGTATAAGACCCCAAACTTTGTTCTCATTAAAAGATTGTTTTGGTGCCCTAGACCAGGGATGGGCAAACTTTTTGACTCGAGGGCCACAATGGGTTCTTAAACTGGACCGGAGGGCCGGAACAAAAGCATGGATGGAGTGTTTGTGTGAACTAATATAAATTCAAAGTAAACATCATTACATAAAAGGGTACGGTCTCTCCTTTTTTTTAGTTTTATTCATTTCAAACGGGCCAGATCCGGCCTGCGCGCCGTAGTTTGCCCACGGCTGCCCTAGACGGTTTGGCTCAATGGATAGAGTGTTGTTGGCCTGTGGACTGAAGGGTCCTGGTTTGATTCCGGTCAAGGGCACATGCCCAGGTTGTGGGCTCAATCCCCAGTGGGGGGCATGCAAAAGGCAGCTGATCAGTGATTCTCATCATTGATGTTTCTCTCTCTCCCTTTCCCTTCCTCTCTGAAATCAATAAAAATATATTAAAAAAGTAACTTTATCTTAAAAAGATTGTTCTAGCTATTTAGAGTCCTTTGAGATTCCATAGAAATTACAGAATTCCTCCCACCCACCCCCATTTTTGCAAAAAATGCCATGGGATTTTGATAGAAATTGCACTGAATCTGTAGATCACTTTGACCAGTATGGACATTTAAACAATAAGTCCTTCAAACCAATGATATAGGATGTCTTTCCATTTATTTGAATTTGTTTAGTAATGCTTTGTAGTTTTCAATGTTATAAGTCTTTCATCTCCTTGGCTAAGTTTATTCCTAAATAATCTTTTTTGATGCTATGATAAATGGGATTGTTTTCTGAATTTCCTTTTCAGATTGGTCATTGTTATTGTATAGAAATGTAACAAATTTTTGACTGTTGGTTTGTAACTAACAACTTTTCTAAATTTGTTTATTGGTTCCAACAATTTTTCTCGCATATTTAGGGCTTTCTATAATAAAAAAATCATGTCATCTGTGACAGATCACTTTATTTCTTCCTTTCTAATTTGTATGTCTTTTTAAAAAAAATATATTTTATTGATTTTTTACAGAGAGGAAGGGAGAGGGATAGAAAGTTAGAAACATCGATGAGAGAGAAACATTGATCAGCTGCCTCCTGCACATCTCCCACTGGGGATGTGCCTGCAATCAAGGTACATGCCCCTGACCAGAATTGAACCTGGGACCCTTCAGTCCACAGGCCGACACTCTATCCACTGAGCCAAACCAGTCAGGGCTAATTTGTATGTCTTAATCCTTTCCTTGTCTTATTGTTCTGACTATAACTTGTACTATGATAAATGATAGTGGTGAGAGTGGGTATCCTTGCCTTAATCCTCTAGAGCAGTGGTTGGCAAACTGCGGCTCAGCAAACCACGGCTCGCGAGCCACATGCAGCTCTTTGGCCCCTTGAGTGTGGCTCTTCCACAAAATACCGACTTTTGCGCATGGGCCACAAAGTTTCAATCGCACTGTTACATGCGCGCCCCCCATGTGTATTTCTTTGGCCCCTTGAGTGTGGCTCTTCCACAAAATACCGACTTTTGTGCATGGGCCACGAAGTTTCAATCGCACTGTTATGTGCGCGCCCCCCATGTGTATTTCTTTGGCCCCTTGAGTGTGGCTCTTCCACAAAATACCGATTTTGCGCATGGGCCACGAAGTTTCAATCATACTGTACGTGCGTGCCCCCCATGTGGTATTTTGTGGAAGAGCCACACTCAAGGGGCCAAAGAGCCGCATGTGGCTCGTGAGCTGCGGTTTGCCAACCACGGCTCTAAAGCAGTGGTTCTCAACCTTGGTTGCACATTAGAATCACCTGGGAATCTTTTTAAAATCCTGATTTCTGGGCTTCATCCTCCGGAAATTCAGTTTCTTTCTTATGGGGTGAGGCCACTACATTAGTAACAAAGAAACAGAATTTCCGGAGGATGAAGCCCAGAAATCAGGATTTTAAAAAGATTCCCAGGTGATTCTAACGTGCAGCCAAGGTTGAGAACCACTGCTCTAGAGGAAGAGATTTCGGTCTTTCCACATTGACTATGATGTTCACTGTGGGCTTTGCATACTAGTATATGGCTATTATGTTCAGGAAGCTTCCTTCTAGTCTAGTTTGTTGAGCACGGGAAAAATGCTGAATTTTTGTCAAATGTTTTTTCTACATCAATTGAGATGATCATATGTGCTTTGTCCTTCATTTTGTTAATGTAGTATATGACATTAATTTTTGTTATGTTCCAGCCATAAATCCCACTTGGTCACCGTGTATAATACTTTTAATGTGCTGGTGAATTCAGTTTGCTAGTATTTTGTTAGGGGTTTTTTGCATCAATATTCATCAGGGATGTTGGTATGCAGTTTTTCCCCCCCTGGCTTGTTTTTGTCTGATTTGGGGATCAGGTAATACTGGCCTCATAAAGTGAGTTTAGGAGTATTCCTTCCTCTTCAATTCTTTGAAACAATGGGAAAAAACTGGTATTAATTCTCCTTTAAATTGTTAGTATGATTCTGCAGTGAAGCCATGGGGTCTTGGGCTTTTCTTTGTTGGGAGGTTTTTGATCCCTAATTTAGAAAAGATTTGTTCAGATTTCTTATTTCTTCATGACTCAATCTTAGTGGGTTATATGTTTGTAGAAAGTTATCCAATTTGTTAGCATACAATTGTTCATAAGTAGTCTCTTAAAATCCTTATTTCTGTTTCTAATTTCAGCTACTTGAGTCTTTCCTCTTTTTTTCTTTTCTTTTTTAAAAATATATTTTATTGATTTTTTTTTACAGAGAAGGGAGAGGGATAGAGAGTTAGAAACATCGATGAGAGAAAAACATCGATCAGCTGCCTCCTGCACACCCCCCACTGGGAATGTGCCCGCAACCAAGGTACATGCCCTTGACCGGAATCGAACCTGGGACCCTTCAGTCCGCAGGCCAATGCTCCATCCACTGAGCCAAACTAGTCAGGGCGTCCTCTTTTTTTCTTAAGTCTAGCTTTTGCCAATCTTTAAAAAAAAACAAACATTTTGGTCTTATTAATTTTTTTCTATTCTCTTAATCTTTGCTCTAATCTGTTATTTCCGTCCTTCGGCTGACGTTGAGTTTATTTTATTTTTATTTTTCTAGTTTTTAAAAAATATATTTTTATTGACTTCAGAGAGGAAGGGAGAAGAAAAGAGAAATGAAACATCAATGATCAATGATCACTGGCTGCCTCTTGCACAACTCCCACTGGGGATTGAGCTCACAACCCAGATGTGTCATGACTGGGAATCAAACTGTGACCTCCTGGTTCACAGGCCAATGCTCAACCAGAGCCACACAAGCAGGACCATTTTTCTAGTTTCTTGAGGTAAGTTCGAGTGTTGATTTGAGAACTCTCTTCTTTTTTAATGTAAGCATTTAGTACTATAAACTTCCCTCCTCCTACTGCTTTTGTTGTATCCCATAAGTTTTGGTATATTGGGTTTTGTTTTAATTTGTTCTCCAAATATTTTCTACATTCCCATGTGGAATTTCTTCTTTAACCCATCGATTGTTTAGCCCAGCTGGTGTGGCTCAGTGGTTGAGATCAATCCATGAACCAGGAGTCATGATTCTCATCATTGATGTTTTTATCTCCCTCACCCTGAAATAAATAAAAACATCAAAAAAGAATGTTTACTTTCTGCTACTGATTTTTAACTTCATCCCTCTCTGTCTTCAGAGAAGATACTTTGTATGATTTTATTTCTAAACTAGAGGCCTGGTGCACAAAAATTTGTGCACTTGGGGGGAGGGGGTCCCTCAGCCAGGCCTGTGCCCTCTCACAGTTTGGGACCCCTCGGGGGTGACCACTTGCTGGGTTAGGCTTGCTCCCTGGGGGGATTGGACCTAAGATGGCAATCAGACATCCCTCTGGCAGCCCGGCAGCCCTCGGGGGATGTCCACTTGTCAGCAGGGAGCAGACCTAAGCTGCAGTTGGACATCCTTAGCGCGGCTGAGGAGGTGGGAGAGGCTCCCACCACCACTGCTGTAATGGCAGCCATCAGCCTGGCTTGTGGCTGAGCAGAGCTCCCCCCTGTGAGAGCACACTGACCACCAGAGGGCAGCTCCTGCATTGAGCGTCTGCCCCCTGGTGGTCAGTGTGTGTCATAGTGACCAGTCATTCCCAGTCTTTCTGCTGTTAGGGTCAGTTTGCATATTACCCTTTAACTATATAGAATAGAGGCCTGGTGCACGGGTGGGGGCCAGCTGGTTTGCCATGAAGGGTGTCCCGGATCAGGGTGGGGGTCCCGCTTGGGTGCCTGGCCAGCCTGGGTGAGGGGCTAATGGCTGTTTGCAGCTGGTCACACTCCCTTCAGGGTTGGGGTCCCCACTGGGGTGCCTGGCCAGCCTGGATGAGGGGCTGATGGCTGTTTGCAGCTGTTCACACCCCCTTCAGGGTGGGGGTCCTCACTGGGGTGCCTGGCCAGTCTGGGTGAGGGGCTGAGGGCCGTTTTCAGGCTAGCCTGCGACTGAAGCTCCCAGCCTCTCCTTTTTTTCTTTTTATCTTTATTCTGGGATTTATTTACCTTCTATAGCTGTCACTGGAGCTGAGAGCCGGCTCCAGCTCCGAGGTGGCGGCTGGCTGAAAGCAGGTATCTGGGGTTTGTTTGGCTTCTATAATTGAAACACTGTTGCTGTCCTGCTTGCTCCAGCTCTGAGGCCCCGGCTGGCTGAAAGCAGGTATCTGGGGTTTAGCTTCTATAATTGAAACATTGTTGCTTTTGGAGCTGTTGCTTCAGCTCAGAGCCGGGCCGTGGCAGGCGGGGAACCTTGGCTTCCTCCATCACTGGAGCAAGCAAGCCTCACGTTCGCTTCAGCTGTGTGGCTGCTGGCCGCCATCTTGGTTGGCAGTTAATTTGCATATCACCATGATTAGCCAATGGGAAGTGTAGTGGAGGTACGGTTAATTACCCTATTTGTCTATTATTAGATAGGATTGGTTAAGAGTTGTTTTGTGGCCGAACATGTGTTCTATCTTAGAGAATGTTCCAGATACAGATGAGAAAAATGTAATCTGCTGTTGTTGGGTAGAATAGAATGTATGTGTTTTTAGGTCCAATTGATATGTAGTGTTTGTTTGTTAATCCTTACCCAAGGATATTTTCCCACTGAATTTTAGAGATAGTGGACGGGAGGGGGAGAGACAAAGAGAGAAACATCATGTGAGAGAGACACATGGATTGGTTGCCTCCTGTAGGGCCCAACCAGGGCCGGGGGATCGAGCTTGCAACCAAGGTATATGCCCTTAACTAGAATCAAACCTGGGACTCTCCAGTCCACCGGCTAGGGCTGATATATAGTGTATTTTTAAGTCCTCTGTTTCCTTAATGACCTACTCTCTAGTTACAGTAGGTTCTTGGGTTACGTCGGAGATCTGTTCCTATGGCGCGATGTAACTTGATTTTGGCCGTAAGTCGGAACCCACCTACATAAGCACCCACGTCATTCACATGGAGCACATACACAGCAGTAATCAAGTGAACCAGTAAAAAAAATTTAAAAGAAAGATAACAATTCCTGACCTTTTCTTGTGGTAAGTAAACAAAATAAAACATAAAGCGCATATGTACATACGTCAAAATGACGGAACTTTTTTTTTTTAAATAAATGGAAGATGGCGACGTAACCACAAAATGTAACCATGAAACAACATACATCAAGTCCAATGTAACCCGAGGACCGTCTGTATATCTATAACTGAAAGTCAGGTATCAAAATCTACTATTGTTGTGTTGCTATTTTTCCCTCAGTTTTGATCAATGATTGCATCATATATTTGGCAAAGTATTTGTAATCTATATATATAAAAGCCTAAACAACCGCTGACTGGCCAGTAGCTATGATGCACACTGACCACTAGGGGGCAGACGCTCAATGCAGGAGCAGAAACCACAGGCATGGAAACATGTAACAGACTGATGAATCTCAGAGGGAAGGGAGGAGGGGGGAAGGTGAGAAGAGTTTAACCAAAGGTCTTATATTAGAGGCCCAGTGCACGGATTTGTGCACAGGTGGGGTCCCTCAGCCTGGACTGCGGGGATCAGGCCGAAACTGGCTCTCCAACATCCCTGAGGGGTCCCGGATTGCAAGAGGGCGCAGGCCAGGCCGAGGGATCCCACTGGTGCACGAATCCATGCACCAGGCCTTGGCCTCTAGTAATAACATAAACAGCCTGGAATCAAAATATTTTCCCTAAACAATAGCTATAGTAAGGAATAAAAAGATAGAAGGATATATACAAATGATAGGATTTTGGTGGTTTTTATCAATTTAGCTATATTCTATAATTTATAAAAGTTTAATAAAAAAAGTTTTTTAAAAGATCTATGTACAGTACAGTATTATAAACTAACTCCCGAGCTACTGAATTTTCATATTGTATCTGAGTTTTTATAAAGACTAAGATATAGAACAAATAGCATTTAATTTCTATTTAAATTCTTTGTTTCTTCATCTTAGATTAGTAGAATTTCAATGTTAAAAACTTTCCATATCAGGCCTGCCTGAACAATCCAGGCAAATCAGGATCAGCTGTGTCCTCTTTATACTCTCTCCCCAATTTATATATAATTAATTTGATTATAATTATACAACAAAAAATAATAAAAATGTCAAAGTAATTTACTCTTAGCTGTTCACATATTTTTGTATAAAACACATATTCATCATACCAAAGAAGTTACAAATAAACCTTAACACACATTTTTTGGGAAACTGTTTCACAAGTTTAATTATTTGATATGTCTTGGGGCTTATATCTATTTTGTACAAATGACTGATTCTGACCTCATTTTCTGGTTTAAAATATATCAAGGTTATTTTATATGCATAATTAATTCAATCATTCAAGCTAAATAAAATAGTTTTTTAAGTGGTAGATTCTTATAATGCAGTCACTGTTGGCAAAATGGTTAAATTGGTAACTCAGGCCAGATTTTCTTCAAAAGGAAGGATACGATACTATTTTTAAAAATAAAATTCTATAAATATACTGAGATAAACATTCTTATTTGGAGATTTTACACTTGAGTCTTAGAGACAATTATTATTTTTTAAGTTTTTAAAGCTGACCATCTGGCCATGTTTTCAGCATCATGATAATATAAATAATAATAAAGAACTATGTGCTTTACACGTGTTAAATCCTATGGAATATTTAAGACATATCCTTCCTTTTTCTTTTTAACACACCTTTGTTTTTTTTTAAATTATTATTTATTTATTTATTTATTGTCTAAAGTTTTACATATGTCTCCTTTTTCCCCCACTTGACCGGCCCCCCTTCCAGCCATTCCCACCCCAGGCAAGCCCCCACTGCCCCAGTGTCTGTGTCCACTGGTTATGGTAATATGCATGCATACAAGTCCTTTGGTTGCTCTCTAACCACCCCACCTCCCCTGCCATCTGTCTCTGGATCTACTCTTATTCATCAAATTATGTTGATTATTATATTCCCACATATGAGTGAGATCATGTGATATTTATCTTTCTCTGAGTGGCTTATTTTGCTTAGCTCTCCAGTTCCATTAATGCTGTTGCAAATGGTAAAAGTTCCTTCCTTTTTATAGCAGCGTAATATTCCATTGTGTAGATGTACCACAGTTTTTTAGTCTACTCATCTGCTGATGGGCACTTACTAGTAGGTTGTTTTTAAATCTTAGCTATTGTAAATTGTGCTGCTATGAACATAGGGGTGCATATATCCTTTCTGATTGGTGTTTCTGGTTTCTTGGGATATATTCCTAGAAGTGGGATTACTGGGTCAAACGGGAGTTCCATTTTTAACTTTTTGAGGAAACTCCATACTGTCTTCCACAGTGGCTGCACCAGTCTGCATTCCCACCAGGAGCACACGAGGGTTCCTTTTTCTCCATATCCTTGCCAGCACTTGTCGTTTGTTGATGAGACAATTATTAATCACAATCGATATCTAAATGTTTTACTAAGAGTAGAAAATTTTTATAGACCTATAAATTTGTTTAGATTCCAAATCCCATATAATAATAATGTCTTTCCACCTTCATAAATTGTAACAAAGGTAGGCACGTTTCAAAAGTAAACAAAATTTCTCAAATACTGAAGATACGTAATAAAAGAGAATATGTATGTTAAATCTTATGTAAAACAAATATTAGTTAACACTTACTGGACATAGTAGAGAAACCCTTAGGCTGGTTGTAGCTATTTCACTGTCTGGATCCGCAGTCAATTTCTCTTTAACTGGCATTCATTGAAGAGAAAACAAACACAACAAGTTTATGAAAGATACATCATTAATGCAATATAAGAAAAAGAACTTAAAATGAGGAACCTTTAAAAAAAAAAAAAAGCAACTAGCCCTGGCCTTTGTGGCTCAGTTGATTGAGCACTGTCCCTTGCACTGAAAGGTTGGACTCTTGGTCAGGGCACATACACCCAGGGTTCCAGGTTTGATCCCCAGTCGGGATGCATACAGGAGGCAACCGATTGATGTTTCTTTCTCATACTGACCTCTCTCTCAATACAAAACATATCTTTTTTAAGAAGGAACTAGGAATAATCTGTTCAATTAATTTCCAATCAACTGAATGAAAATATAAAAAGTATATGGTTTATAATTTCTACAATGAACAAAGGAAGGAAAAACAATAGTATATCTATAGACTGACTGCATTTCCTGTAAGTTTCCTATTTCTCATCCACAGAGCAAAAACTGCATTGCAGCTAGAATATAAAGGAAATTCTATAAAAGGTTGACATATTCAACTGGTGGCAGGCCCTTTTTATTTTATAACTTTTTTATTTTAAATTACGATCAATATTATTTTAAAATAAATTAATAGGTACTACAAAATTAACATTTATAAGTTTTCCCAAAGCTCAGATAACACAAATATTGTTTACAAACATCATTCCGAGGATCAATGCTCTAACTACTGAGCAACACCTGTCAGGGCAGTAATTTTGCTTTTAATGGCTATTCTGTTACTAAGTCTAATATAACAAGGACTTCAATACTTGGAAACCTAATGCATATGTTTCTTGTAAAAGCCACAACTTAGAACTTCAATTAAACTTTAACAGGGAAGTGAGACTAGACATGCCTCAATGTAACATTCCAATAACTTTAGAACTATTCCACAATAATTTTGAAGTCTTTGTGTAGAAGGAGGTGTTCCACATTGAGTGGCTGTGTACATAGGCAATCACAGAATTTCAGAGCTGTGGTATAACTAAGTGTGTCCAAGTAGTTAACATATAGTAAAGAAAAAGGGGAGAGGAAAAGTACTCAGACAAAGAAGAATGACTTCAGAGTAGGTATCTGTGTGCTGAAAACCATTTATGGGAATTAAGAATCCTGCCTTTATTTAACACGGTGATCATAAAGACTGGATTTTTTCTTTTAGATGGTCCAAATCTTAGATATTCCATCCAACTGTCTCCATAAATCATTGGATCTCAGCTAAGACGTACATCAGAACTACCTATAGGGCTTTATAACTTATAATTTCCCACTGAATCAAAATGGGAAAGAGAGATACCAATGGAGAGTTTTTTAAAAGCTATAGATGTAATTCTGATGTCAAACTAAAAGTAATTTCATGGCCTGGCAATTTCAAATTTTAAATCTATATAACTCATAGGCTGCCTCAGAGTAGAAAGGTCATAAAATCCCTAGGTTTTAGTGTGTAAAATATGGTTGTCACATCACTTGTGCTAATATCATATGTACTAGTAAATTATAAAAAGTATGACTTTCCTATTATAGACCTAATCTTAGTCAACTCTTTTTTATAAAGGTACATTTAACAAATAATATCTTTTTAAGGATAGCAAATAACTGTCACAAAATAAACATGCAAATGGAGTTCTAATGTTATCACCAACCATTCTGTATGCCTTCACCAAACATCCCTCCAGCACCCACCATACACACAGCAGTGGGAACATTAATTGACTTTGAATTTTGTCTATTTAAACTTCCACTTAAATGAAGAAATAGTATAGATCATAATATCAGCTTTATGTAAAACAAAGTTCAGTGTTTAGCAATTTGAAAAGAAACTAAAACAGGAGAGGCAACCTGAGGTAGTGGTAAAGCTAACATCTAAAGCCAGCCTAGTTTAGAATTCAAGCCTTAGTCAAGTCATTCAATCTCTCTGTGCCTCTGATTCATCATCTTGTAAATATGAATAATAATAATCCCTCATAACACTATTTTAAGGATTGAGTTAACATACATAAAAATGCTTTAAAATAATCTAACATCATACTCAATAAATATTAGGTATTGTTATTTAAAACAAAATGTGATTTGCATGTTCACTTGCTATCAGAGGCGGGATAATTTCCTGAAATTATTTTAGAATCAGGTTGTCAATTTTATTTTAAAATTAAAAAAAAAAAAAAGCTTTGTCTTTCACCTTTGCCATTATAAACTCAATCTGAGCCAATCCTTCCATGTAAAGATACTTTTAAAGATTTTACTAAGATCTTGACTAGATTAAATTTAACCTACAGATCACTTTGGAGAGAACTGACATCTCCCCAATAAAATGAGTACTCTGATCCACTAACATGGTACACATCTATATATTATTCAGGTCTTATTTTATCTTATTGATTTGTAGAGAGAAAGGAAGGGAGAGGGAAAGAAAGAAGAGAAACATCAATGTGAGAGAGAAACAGCAACGTGAAACATCCCACTGGCTGCCTCCCACACGCCCCGCCCCTTATGGAGGATTGATCCTGAAACCTGGGCATGTGCCCTGACCAGGAATCAAACCACCAAACTTTCAGTGCATGGGCTGACACCCAACCAACTGAGGCATACTGGCCAGGGCTATTCAGGTCTTATTTTAATTTCAGCATCATTTTGTAGTGTTCAGCATACAAATCTTATACATATTTTGTGCAATGTATCTGAAGTATTTCATATTTTTGGATGTTACAGTAAATTCTTTTTTGAATTTCAATTTCCTATTGTTTACTGCTAGTAGAAGTACAATTTATTTTTATAAATCGATCATGTACTCTGCAACCTTGCTAAATTTAGTTCTAGCAAATTTTTGTTGATTCTTCAGGATTTTTTTTTTATATAGATAATGAAGTCATCTTCAAATAAAGAAAATAGTTATTTATTAATTTCTAATCTGAATTCTTCTCTTTTCTTGCCTTATTGTGCTTGCTAGAATCTCGTGGGTAATGCTGAACTGAAGTATTAAGATCAGATATCCTTGCCTTGTTTCCGATAGAGGTAAAGCATTTAAGTTTTTCACTATTAACTATGATATTAAAGGCTTTTTATAAATAGCCTTTATTACACAGAAACAATCCCCTTCTCATTCTATTTTGCTGAGATTTTTATTAGAATGGATACTGAATTTGACCAAATGCCTTTCCTGCACCTATTAATTAAGATGATCATATGATCTTTTTCTTTTTTAAGTTTGTTGAGAAGGTGAATTATACTGGCTGATTTTTATTTTATTTTATCATTTCTGGGACTGATTTTGGAATGTTATATCAACCTACTATTCCTGGAATAAGCTCTATTGGGTGACTATGTATTATCTTTTCTATATTGGACTAAGGCTAATTAAATGGAGGAAAAGATAGTCTTTTCAACAAATGTTGAAACAACTGCATCTCTATATAGGGAGAAATGATCCTTACCCTGGATCATATACAAACATTAACTTAAAAAGCACAAACTATAAAAAGAAATGGACAAAAGATTTGAATAGACATATCATCAAAGAAGCTAAAAGATGGCAAATGAACATATGAACAGATGTTTAACATCATTAATCATTAGGAAAATGCAAATTAAAACTCAAATGAGATACCAACTACACTCTGACCAGAATGGCTAAAATCAAAGCAGTCTGACAATACAAAGTGCTAGTGAGGATTAGAAACAACTCAAAAATCTCATATATCATTGGTGGGAATGCAAAAATAGTATATAAACTTTATAAGACACTGCTAATCTGTTTTCCATACACTTATATGACTCAGAAATCCCAGATCTAAATATTTACCCAAAAGAAATAAAAATGTATATCTACAAAACTGGGATATCCATATTCAAAATATAAGTGTTTTAGCAGCTTTATTCATGACAGTGCAAAACTGGAAACATCTAAATGTAAATCAACTGATAAATGAATGAACAAATTATGGTACACATAAAGAGGAAAATCTACATGGATGAACTTCAAAAGCATTACACTAAGTGAAATAAGCCAGACAAAAAAGGGTACATAAAGGTGCATGCTGTAGCACTTCAAATATTTGACATTCTGTAAAAGATAATACTACAGACACAGAAATCACATCACTGGATTATGAGAACCAGATAAGGGAATGAGATGGACTGCAAAGAGCCACAGGGGAGGAGCTTTCTGTGGTGGAGGATGTTCTATATTTTGATTGTGACAGTGGTTCATGATAGCATAAATCTGTCAAATTCATCAAACTGTCCACTTAAAAAGGTGAATTTTTACTGTTTGTAAACTATACTTCAATTCTATATAATAAAAGGCTAATATGCAAATTGTCCCCTCAACTGGGAGTTCGACCGGGAGTTTAACAGGGAGTTCAACCAGGGGGTGGGTTGGGCTGGCCAACCACCCACGGCCCCTACCCCCCCCGCTGGCTCGACCCGATCAGCCCCAATAGGGGCAGGCTGGCCGGACCCCACCCATGCACGAATTCATGCACCGGGCCTCTAGTACTTCAATAAACGTAACTGAAAGAAAGGGGGGAAATTACTATGTTAAATTTAATCACAGCAAAGTATGGAGGAAAAATAAAGTAAGTATTGTTATTCTTTGTGGGCAAGGAAATAAAAAATAAAAACAAGACATAATATCCTGCTGTATCAACCAAAACATGAGAAGTCTTTGGAAGTTTTAAAGTTTTTTTGTATCACTATGAATTGCAGTGGTAACAGTATTTCATTATGTGACCTATATACTAACGTTACAGGTAGACACATTTAAAATTAACCTTTTACAAATTCCTGTTGTCACAAACTATGAGAGTTAGCTCCTAGTCACAAGTGGCTATTTTTAAATTTAAATTTAGTAAAATTTAAAATTCAGTTCCTCAGCTGCACTAGCCACATTTCAAGTGCACAATAGCCACATGCTGCTGGTGGCTACCATATGGGACAGTACAAATGTAGAACATTTCCAGCATCACAGATTGTTCTATTAGGCAGTGCTGTACTAGGTTTGTTTTCTAAAAATAATTTCTATCCTTTCTTAATATTAGATTATTTTATATTCATCCTTTTAGAATTTTAAGGCTGGAAACAACTGATGATATTAATCCAATATTTCATTTTATAGGCAAGGAAACAGAGGTATGGAGACCTGATTTTTACTGTAGATCTCTTTTTACAGTTTACATCAACAAAAATCTGAGGATCTACTATGTGCCTGGCACTGTGTGAAGCATTAGGAATTCAAGAAAAATAAGATTAAATTCCTGCTGAAAGGAACTCATGGTCTAGTAGGGAGTAAAGGTGCTGACGGAAATATGTTTGGAAAGCCAGCTACAAGTCAACTCATCTACTCTGGGGGTCCTGAGATACCTTATGGAAAAAGTGAAGCATCACGGATAACTGAAATTAGGCAAAAGAGGCAACAGGGAAGTTTTGAAGCATAGAGAACAATACTGCCAAAGCCGTGGGGAAAAAGAAAAGAACTCAGTATTTTTAAATATAAAGTACAAGACGAAAAGTGAACACAGATGACATTGGAAAGTACTAAGTAGGTGCCACACCCTGGAAAGCTGCATATGTCACGCTAACGAAGTTGGACTTTAATTCCATTGGTGTTAAGAAGAAATGAATTGCAAAGGAATAATGGTAGGATTAGATCTGTATTAATCACTTAGGTTACTACCAGAAGAGACATGAAGAGGAGCCAAGAAAGGAGAGGAATATGTTACTTAAGAAAAGGTATTTATTTTTTAATAATGATAGTTTGTGTATGTGCCTTTTTCTCCCTCCCCCCCATATATTTTTATTGATTTCAGAGAGGAAGGGAGAATTAGAGAGAGATAGAAACATCAATGATGGGAGAGAATCATTGATTGGCTGTCTCCTACATGCCCCACACTGGGTATTGAGCCCACAACCTGGGCATGTGCCATTAACCAGAATCGAAGCTGGGCCCCTTCAGTCTGCAGGCCAACTCTCTATCCACTGAGCCATACTGGCTAGGGCTAAGAAAAGGTTTTTAAAATAAAAGCAGAATATGAGAGCTTAAATAAGAACAGGGAGAGAGAAAAGACAGATTTGAGAAACATTTAGGGTATAAGTTTGAGAGAACTTGGTGAGATCAGTTTTAAACACTTGAAATTGAAAAACCAGTAGAATGTTTCTGTGAAGGCTGTTACCTATACATATCTATATTTGAAATTCAAGGGAAGGTCTGGGGTGAAGATATGTATTTGGGAATTGGTGCTAGTTTAAACCATAAGAGTGGATGATATAATTATCTCTAGGGAAAGTATGTACGAAAGTTGACCAAGAATGAAACCCCAGAGAAAACAAACATTTAGCATGCTTCCCTTAAGAGAATCCATTGAAGACAAGTATTGAGAAGTAACACTCAGAGAAGAGAATTCCAAGCAGAAAGTGGTTGATATGAAACACACACAAAAATATCCAAGAACTAAAAAGATAAAATTTAGCAATCAGATGGTTTAGCAATCAGGTGGTTTGTGATATCTACCAGAGCTGTTTCAGTGGAAGGATGAGAATTAAAAGATCACAATGGGTTGCCCTGGCCAGTGTGACTCAGTTAGAGCATCATCCCGTACACTGAAACAAAAAGTTGCAGGTTTGATCCCTGGTAAGGGCACATGCCTGGGTTGTGGGTTCGATCCCCAGTTAAGGTAGGTGCAGGCAACCAATCGATGTTTCTCTCCCCCTTCCCCTCTCTCTAAAATTATTAAAAGATAACAATGTGTTACAGTGAGGAGGTAGAAAGAGCAAGTGCATATTACTCGTTGAAGAAACTAGAATGAGAATAGAAGGAACCCAGAACTCTATGAAAAGAACTTGACAGGAAAGGTTGACAGGAAGAGCCTATAGAGAGGAACTGAAAAAAAGTACAAGACAGAGAGCAGTTAACCTAGAAATCCCCTTGGCCTCTCCTTTTTCTTCACTCCTCACATGTAATCCACCATTTCTACCCTTCAACATTTCTCAAACTGTCAACTTTTCTCTACTTCCACCATCAGTACCTTTTTAAGAAACTATCATCTCTTATCTGTGCAATAGGTTCCTAACTGGCCTCACTCTATCAGCCGTGCCCCTCTTCAATTCAGTCGTCAAAGTGATCTTTTTATTGCCCACATCTGATGTCACTCTGCTTAAAAATCCTTTAAGGGTTTTCTATCATCTATCTTTCTACCACCTACATGACTTCACCCCATGGCTATCTCTCTGGCCACTCTCCTCCTCTGTTCTCTACACTCCAGCTCCACTGGCCTTGTCTCTTGGCATATCCCCCTCCCAACCTGGAGCATAATTCCTCCTCATCCTTATAATCTTGCATTAAACCTCACAGCACCAGAGAGGATATGTTCTGTTGTTACCTCCAGAGTTCCCTGTCGTTCTTCTTTAAGGCACATGTCTCAACTATTAATTCATTAATGACTTATGCAATCATTTAATTCTGACTTTCCTCCCACCAGACTGCTAACTTCTGGGGGATGCAGAAGCTGTGTCTTGCTTAATGCTATATTCTCCTGTGCCTGGAACATAGTAGACCCTTAATATTCTTCTTGAATGAGAAGAATGAATAAAAATTAACTTTGAGCCCGGATGGCATAGCTCAGTGGTTGAGCGTTGACCTATGAATCAGGAGATTACAGTTTTATTCCCAGCACCAATGTCCGGGTTGCGGGCTCGATCCCCAGTGTGGGGCGTGAAGGAGGCAGCTGATCAATGATTCTCTCTCATCATCGATGTTTCTATCTCTCTCTCACTCTCCCTTCCTCTCTGAGATCAATAAAAATATATTTTAAAAAATTAACTTTGAGCAGGAAAAGGGACATTTCCTCTTGAGACTGAAGAAAATAAAGTAAGGCTGGGTACAGGTGCAAATACGTTGAAAAGTAGTTATGGTGGCATTAAGTAAGGAAGAGATGGGCAGTTTAGAGAATTCACATTTTGCAGTTCCAATTTTTTTGCTTTGGCAGGTGCTGAGAGGAGAGAAAGAATAGTATTTGAGTCAAGTACTGTCAAGGTATAAAGTGACTGCTGAAAGGAAGTGAGAGAGGAAAATTGGAACTTGACTAAGAATGAGTAAACAACTGTTTTTGTGATAGTTATTTCCAAAAGGTGGAAACTACAATACAAAAATTTGCTAAATCAACTGAATGAAGGATGGATTTCTCTGTGAAAGGTCTAAATACTATCAACTTTATTCTTTTAAGAACGTAATAGTGTCTGATTTGACTATTAAAACTTTGCCAGTAGAATTTATTGATAAAATTAAGAGTCACTTGCCAGCCAGTGTGGCTCAGTGGTTGAATGTGGACCCATGAACCAGGTCACTGGTTAGATTCCATGTCAGGGCACATGCTTACGTTTGTGGGCTCAATCCCCAGTAGGGAGGCACGCAGGAGGCAGCTGATCGATGTTCACTTACCTTTTTGTGTTTCTACCTCTCTTTCCCTCTCCCTTCCTCTCTCTCTAAAAATCAATAAAAACATATTTTTAAAAAGAGTGACTCATATTTATAAGTAACTTGATTCTTCAAAAATATCTGAGAAACCTGCCAACATTTTCTTCTGTCAAGTTATTTTACGTAATCTTTTAATTACACAATTAATTTGTTAGGAAAGTTATAAAGGCAAACAGATAGCATAAAGGCAAACAATCTGCTCTCTGGTTTCTTAAAATAAATGTCTTATTGGTGGGATCCAAATGAATGTTTTTTGGTTCGCTAGGCCAGTAAGGTAAGATATGAACTGCCACAAAAATCCTACCCAATCTGCAAGTACACTTCACTCCTTCAGTATTGTATCAGAGATTAAATAAATAGCCTTTGAATTAAGCAGCTTTTGCTGCTAACAGCTACTTTTCCAGAAAATAAGGTAATTCTGGGCTCACCTTCCCTCCAGGTGGTGCTCCAGCTCCAAGTTGAGAGCTTGAGCAGAGACAGCTCGTCTTATTATTAAACTAGAGGCCTGGTGCACGAAATTCGTGCAGGGGCGGAGGGTTTCCCCTCAGCCCAGCCTGCACCCTCTCCAATCCAGGACCCCTTGGGGGATGTCCGACTGCCTAACCGCTCACCTGCTAGCCTGATCACCCCTAACCCCTGTGCCTGCCTGCCTAATCACTCCTAACTGCTCCCCTACCGGCCTGATCGCCCCTAACCACCTCTGCCTCGCCCCGCACCCAGGACCCAGGATTCCCTCCTCCAGCCAGCCGCAGGCACCCAGGACCCGGGCCAGCTTCAGCCGCAGGGGACCATGGGGCAGGCAGCTTGTCCCTCTCCCAGGCTGCAGCCTGCTGGTCCCCATTCCTCTCTCGCAAGCTCATCTGTGCCTGGCTGGTCCCCATTCCTCTCTCCCCAGTGTTGAGTGTTTGAGCCATTATGGCGTGATGACCATGTGCATATTAGCTCTTTATTATATAGGATATAACAACTTGGTCTGCCTTATGTCTTGGTATTACCTTTTCCACACCTCATTCCAGAATACTTTCTGACTAGATGAAATACTAGCACTATGTGGCCAATACAAAGATTCTCTGTAGAATGACTAGGAATGGACTTCAGCAAGAGTGTAAAAAAGAATTCTTCTCTTGTTCTCTTTCAAAACAGGTCTCTGATCCTTCTTTTTGAGGATCTTTGAGGATCCCCCACTATCTCCTTGTCCCTGACAAATGGTGGCTTCCACTCCCCGAGACCCCATGCCATTGCTATCATTCCAGTTCTCCAATGCCTGTCAAGGAATGCCTCCTGAGGCATTAGCAAAAGTGTGCTTCTCTTGACTCAGGATTATTTGCCTTTTTATTTATTATAAATATATTTTTATTGATTTTTAGAGAGGAAGGTAGAGGGATAGAGAGATAGTAACATCAATGAGAAACATCACTGATTGGCTACCTCCTGTAGGCCCTCTCTAATGGGGATGGATCCCACAATGGGGGCATGTGCCCTGACTGGGAATCAAATCGGTGACCTCTTGGTTCATGGGTCAACCAACACTCAATCACTGAGCCACACCAGCTGGACTATTTGCCTTTTTAAAAAGCCCCTTTAATACAGAAAAATCCTTCAATGAACTATTGTAGATATACTGATATTCAGAGGAACTGGGATCTTTACTCTGGCATAGAAACAGGTTAGCAAGAAAACATAAAAGCTATGTATGCCACAAAGGGAAATAGAGGAAAGATGGCCTTAACTACTTTACTTTTTTCCACCAGAGTGTCCCTAACTACAATCTGATAGTGGGCTTCATTAATTAATTTTCATCAAGAATCCTCAAAGGGTAACAATCTCACTCCTGTCTGCGAAAGTTTTGCTCCTTCAGCACCCAGCCCATTCCCAAATCCATCCATGAAAACTCTATCTTTCACAAAGAAGATAATAAAGGAAGATCTCTGTTCACCTCTTTGGAAAGGCTGCCAAACTCTGGTCTTAACCCTTAAAAATTGAGGCCAGAACAGTCAATTTGCAGGCCTTACTATATTTCAAATTCAACATGACAAAATGAACCATCTCATTATTCATTATCTATGAGCCCAGACTTTGAAGGGGTCTTTGAAACCATGTGGTACAAACCTCTTGTTATACATGAAGAATATGAGACTCACAGCAGAACCTATTTCATTATCATTTCTACAACCCACTGACTCTCTTTTCACTTTGTTAATGCAGGGATGTGGTTACTAGATATCCCTGCACATTATTCCTAGGTAAACCTTAAATATAAAATAATTCTCATGAAATACATGCAAAGATTTCCTTCACATCACCTATAATTCCTTAAACATTTACTTAATGAAGTTTTAGGAAAATATTCTTTCACGTACTGATTTTACAAAGTTAATTTTAAGATCAGTAAAATACAGAAAAATATAGATCATGACAAAGATATTAAATGAGTACTCAAGTCTGGATTTGTGCTAGCTCACAAAACAAGGTTTTCAGTTTTTTTTAATCTTCTATGATAAGCTCTAATAAAAATAAAAAAACAGACCCTAAAATTTCTTGAGTTGAGAATATACTACTCTAACCTTTATCAAAAGAGTTCAGCTGCACAAATGAAATAAGTTTATTATACGTACTTAAAGCTCTAGAATGATCCGGGTTCCTTATTCCCTTTGCTCGCAACCTCTGAAGAAGAACTGTTGAGGACAACTGTTTTACAAGATAGACTGCCATGGAATAGTTCTGGAAAAAAAAAGATGTAGAACACAAACAACATATGTAAGTAAATAGAACATCTATTTTAATCCCACAGTGATAGGGGAAGAAAACTAATACTTGTTAAAACACCTACTGTGTGTCATACACTATCTTAGATGTTCTCATGAACAGTAATTCATTTAATCCTAACCAAAAAGCTGCTGAGGTGGTGATAAAACTACTCTGATGGAGGAGGAAAGTGAAGTGTAGAGAAGTAAAAGAACTTGCTCTAATTTTGCAACTTTCAAGTGATAAAGCCAGGTCTCTCATGCTTCTATATTAACTGACTACTTATGCTTGAAGCTAATCAATTTAAAGCGCTTATATAAACTAACACCAAGCCTGGCTGGTGTGGTCAGTGGTTGAGCTTCAACCCAGGAACCAAGAGGTCCTGGTTTGATTCCCAGTCAAGGCACATGCCTGGGTTGTGGGCTCGATCCCCGGTGGGGGCTGTGCAGGAGGCAACCAATCATGACTTCCTTTCTCATCAATGTTTCTATCTCTCTATCCCACTCCCTTCCTCTCTAAAAATCAATAAACGTATATTAAAAATAAAATTAACCAACACCAATACGGCGTGTCAAAGTCATCATGAACCATAATTAGAAGGTAATAGATCTATGTAAAATACTGCTTATTTTAAAAATTACAAATTTTTAAAATCTATTTCTATTTAAACTCTCTCCACGCCTTTACCTATTCTTCAAAACATCCTACTTGGTTCATTATCACAACAAGCAGAGGGAATATTAAATATTTTCAACAAGTAGCTGCTAGTTTGGGAAATGAACAGATGAATATCCATTACCTGCAAATGGACCACCCAGATAAGGAAGAAGGAAAGGGGGACAAAGAAAATAGTTAATCAACAAGCCAAGGCAGAGTGAAGGGCATGTGATTGGGTAAGAGGAAGAAAAAAGGGCTGAGGCTTATGAAGGGTAAGAAAGATAAATGAGAAGGCCCACTTCCCATTTGATGTTGGAATCAAGAGTAAGATCAACAGATTTGGAAAGAAGCAAAAGAAAAAATAGTTACTGCCATCTTCTACCTTACACTTACAGTTTTCAAAGCACTAAACATATCTACTTCATTTCAACCTTGCAGAAGGACTATAAGAAATCAGTAAGGTAAGTATATTTCTAAGTGAAGGGTTGAAACAGAGGCACAAAAAGGTAAGTCATCTGCTCATGCTCATGCATCTGCCTGGTGAAAGAGCTGGCACTTAGCAACCAAGAGGAAAGACTAGGGATGTCAGGAGAATGGACTTAATAGCCAAGGCCAGTCTACTTCTCCACAGTTCTTGCTTTCACAAACCCTGTTTGCTTTGACTCTCTTAACCTGGCCCAAAGTACAATTCAACTTTCAGTTACTTCCACAGTTTTAAAAACGCTTTCCCTAACTCTTTGGCAACAATTAGAGCTCAGAAATCTACCCATGTTCACATGTTACACATGTTCTGGGGGGAAAGATGAAGTGTCAAAGCTAACTTAACTTTCTTTACTAAATTTAAAAATTAATGAGGAACAAGTAACCTTAAAAGCTGCCTACATTTTAAGCACACAACACAGCAATCTAATATTAAATTAAACAGCTTCTTTTAGGGGAAAAAATCCTTATTCGCCTTTATTATTTATTTAACTAATGTTTCAAGTATGATAGAAACTAGAGCAGTGGTTCTGAACCTTGGCTGCACATTAGAATCACCTGGGAATCTTTTTAAAATCCTGATTTCTGGGCCTCGTCCTCCGGAAATTCTGTTTCTTTGTTACTAATGTTGTGGCCTCACCCCATAACAAAGAAACAGAATTTCCGGAGGATGAGGCCCAGAAATCAGGATTTTAAAAAGATTCCCAAGTGATTCTAATGCACAGCCAGGGTTGAGAACCACTGAACTAGAGAAATGCCAATTAACACTGTGAAATTATATACTGACAGCTTGAATCTTCAGAACTAAGGATTCCCCTAGGCTTTATATAAAATTTTAGAGAAAGATCAAGTAGAAACCACAACTACAAGTTCAGTGAAAAGGTATGCTCACTCTAGTTGAAACATGTACCCAAATAAGAAAGAAAGAAAAAAAAGCAGCAGCAATAGCAAAAATAACATCAGGTATTAACAAATGCCACTTGAACTGATAACATGGAATTAAAACTTATACCACATGAAAGAAATTCAGTAGTAACCCCCCCACCCCAAAACTTAACTGTGGCACAGTATCTCTTCTATGTAGATATTATTCCCACTAGCCCTTCAAAGTACTACCTAACTCCAACTATTGCATTACACTGATGTTTTTGTCAAATGCTTTTTAAAAGTCTTCAAAACTGTCTATCAAGTTCATAGGATATTTTCGCCATCTATAATAATAAAAGTGTAATATGCTAATTAGACCGGACAGTCTTCCAGATGACTTTGCAGATAAAGCTGGGGCTGCCAGGAAAGCCCGGGTCCTGGGTGCCAGAGGGAAGCTGGAGCCGGCACCTGGGGGAATGAAGGCTGACTCTTGCACAAATTTCATGTATCGAGCCTTTAATAATTAACATGTAATCTACTCCATTAAGTGCTCTTTATACCAGTATCTAAATAACTTCTCTATAATAAGCATTTAATAAATAAATGCTAAATGTAATGACTACCTGGCGTACGATAAGAAGTTACAATAGAGTATCTTTATAAGTTGAATTAAGACTAGTGATTGAAAAACAACCTAAATTATCTTTTGGGCTTTGAAAAAGAATAATTTTCTTTCAACATTTTACTTCAAAACAAAGATTTCCAACATGTAGATGGGGGTCTTACACAAGGTCTTACACCTTGCATGGTGGACCTTCACCTTGCATGGTGGACCTTCAAATCACTGAAAATACTGTCTACTACCTGAGTATGGAAGGCTCAGAGGTATCTATCTCCTCCCTCTGCTAGTGTTACATATCAGCAACCACATTTCCCTTCTCTCCCACAGTGTCAGCCTTGTGTATAGTTCACTCTAAACACCCTGGTGTTTACTACACTTCCTTGCTAGATTATCCTTTTCACACAGAGAAAAAACAAACATTTCAATATCCTCTTCGAAAAGGGAGACAAAAAAGGGAAACCCCAGGGTACATTAGAAGTAAAATATTTTAAAATTTTCAGAAAACCTAATGACATTAATTAGGCAAAGGAAACAAATATAACCATGACAGATGTAAAAAAAAAAAAAAAAAAAAAAAAAAAGGTTTTGATAAAATTCAAAATCCATTTCTCACAAAGATATCCAGTAAAAGAGGAATATAGGAATAATTAAACTTATCAAAAACTAAGTTATTGTAATACTTAATGTTATGACACTAGTAGTACTCTCATTACCATAAGGAATAAATGAAGAAATGTCCTTTAGCACTCATGTTATTTGACATTGTTTTGAAGGTTCTAGCCAGCACAATAGAACAAGAACAAGAAAATATGGCATAAGTATTAGGATTATCATTATTTGTATAATGATGCATCTCAAACTAAAAACTACCTACCCAGAAGCACCAAGAAACCAACTAAAAAGCTACTGAAACCAATATATGAGTTTCGGTATTAAGTAAATATTCAATAATAACTGGCTTTTAAATAAATCAACAATAAAATAAGATTTGGGGAAGTAATGCAGGGGTACGTCTCTCTCTCTGCGATTACTTTTCCAACATGTCCACTCTCCTTAAAGCCCCTATTTATTTCCTCACTCTCAGCAGACTTACTTCACTTCCTATCCCACAAACATAAAGAAGTAATCAGATCAGAACTTACTCATCTCTCCAGTATCAATCATATACCTTATCCAGTCCTTTTATTCTTCCATTAAATAAAGCTGTGCCTCCTAACTATCCTGTGTTACTAGGCCAGTGATGGCGAACCTTTTGAGCTTGGCGTGTCAGCATTTTAAAAAACCCTATCTTAACTCTGGTGCCGTGTCACTTATAGAAATTTTTTGATATTTGCAACCATAGTAAAACAAAGACTTATATATTTGATATTTATTTTATATATTTAAATGCCATTTAACAAAGAAAAATCAACCAAAAAAATGAGTTCGCATGTCACCTCTGACACGCGTGTCATAGGTTCGCCATCACTGTACTAGGCAGTTTACTATTGATTATCCTTTCTTTCTGTTTCTCTTGTGTATTTAACCCCTTCCTTTCAAAAGGATACTTGCCACCATCTTTAAAACATGTTAAAGACTCTCCCATTAAAATAAAAAATAACTCTCACATTTCCCTCCAGCCACACTTCCATAACTCACTATCTCTGCTGCCTCACCTCCACCTGGTCGCCATCTGGCTTCCCTTCCCACCATCCACCAAAAGAGCTCCTGCTAAATAAAGCTACCTTTATATTCCTAATCCAAAGGGTATTTTTTAGACTTCAATATTCTTGACTTCTCAACATCTGTTCAATATTCCTTACCATCTCCTTCCTTTTTGAAGCTCTTCCCTTCGCTTCTCATACTTTACCTCTCAGTCTCACTGTGCACACTGCTCGTCCCCATTCTCTGCACTCTACCCACAGTGGCTTCCTTTCAGTTCCTTGGAAACAGCTTCGCTCACCCTTGCCACTGGGCTGTTGTGCAGCCTGTTTCCTTTGAACCTTTTGCCTGATTCCTTTTACTCTTCTCTCAGCTCTTGGCTCTGTAACTACTTCATCACGGAAGCCCTGCCTGACCTCTCTCTCTCTCTAGTTCACAATACCCTTTAATGCGAGCTAAAATCACCACATACCTCTCCTTTATAGTACTTATGATAAATAAGTTCACATTTTTGTGTGTTACCACCTGGCCCCTGGATTTAAGGCTCCAAAAGAACAATACTTTTTTTTTTTTGTAGAGTGCATGGCATATAGTAAGCATTCAAGAAATTTCAAATGCATTAGTGAATAGATATGAGCGAATATCATAAAACTGAAATAATAAAAAACAATGAAATTGCTCCAGAAAAGGAATACTAGACTAAGAAACAATATTTTAAAAGTTCAGAAACATACCCAGGATAAATAAAAATCAAATATATAATAATGATGGCTTCTGAATCAGCATTTATTTAGTGGTATTAGAACAATTGTCTAAAAAGTGAAAGTAAATTTTTATTTCACACCACGCATAAATTTATGATGGATTACATATTTAAGGTAAAACAAGAAACTTCAAAACTCTAAAAGAAAATATAAACAAGTATTTATGTAATCTTGAGAAGGGCCGACTAAGCAAGCATTAATGGGAGCAAGGGGCAAAGACTATAAAGGAAAAAACTGGTTCCATAATAATTTATATCTTCTACAAATTAAATAACCACATACATAAAAATAAAAGGCATACAAACTAGAAACAAATATTGCAACATGTCAAGGAAGTGTTAAGTCTTAAAGAGTTTTAAAAAGATAAAATTCATATTGACAGGATATGAGTTAATAAGCATGTGAATAAATACTGAAAGTCAGAGGATTTGTACATCTTTTCGTAAGGCAATCTACCAATGTACACAATATTTCTTAAAATTCTGTGTGCTCTTTGAGTTAGTAATTCCACTTCTGGAAATTTACTCTAAGGAAATTATTATGACCCTATGCAAAACTATAGCTACTTGTATGGTCTTCAAAATGTTCTTTGAAATAGCAATGAATCAATCAATAAATCAAATAACTGCTCAACAATTGGGAATAGGCTAAATTACAGCATTCTCATATTAAAATATAATATAGGCATTTAAAATCATATAGATGAATATGTAATGACATAGGACGACACTTATGATAAACTGCTGGGTAAAAGGATCAGGTTATAAACACCAGATACTTCACGATCCCATTTTTTTAAGTGGGAACATGTTGAAAATTCATTATGAGACAAAAATAAGTCCCTTTGCAAATCATTTTGCATTATCATTCACATATAAGCTCAAGTAGCCATGGAGATTAACCCTTCCTTATAATACAAAAAACCTAGTAGAAAAAAAATTAACTTACTCTTCCAATTTCTGCAGTCCAAGAAACAACAATGGTGTTTGGTACTGTTGTGGACAATCGGACAAGTGAGGTGATATTAATTGGTCGGCTGGGTCGCTTTGGTTCCACACCATTTTTAGTAGGTGGAAGATAACCCTAAGGATGAAATATAATTTATTCCTACTTATTATCTCTACAATGTCAACTTCCATTTTAAAAAAAACACCTAATAAACTATGTACTAGAATATATGAATATTTCCATTAAAAAGTAGAGAAGCAAACATTTCCAAGTTTCCTCTGTTTCTCTAAATAACCCTGTAGTCTCATTACAGTAAGTTTGAGAAAAATACCGGTGATAGATCTCAAAAACCTCTAAAATTAAAGAATGAGGATGAATTCATAAAGAGCTCAGGTAAGTATATAAGGAACATTTGAAAGTTGACCATTAAGTCCCCACTCTCTCCCTCTGGCAGGGGTCCTCAAACTTTTTAAACAGGGGGCCAGTTCACTGTCCCTCAGACCGTTGGAGGGCCGGACTATAGTTTAAAAAAAAACTATTAACAAATTCCTATGCACACAGCGGCGGCAAAAACACCCGGCGGGCCGGATAAATGTTTTCGGCGGGCCGCATGTGGCCCGCAGGCCATAGTTTGAGGACTCTGGTTTAAGGCATGGCATTCTTCTACTCTACCACAGACTTCCAGATACACATGAATACAGCTGAGGTTTTTTGAAACAATTTATTCTCCCCAAAATCCAGTACAGCACTAAAGATACCACACCTAACTTCAAGTCCTAGATTTTGTCTCCACAGCCAATGTCACAGCTGTTAGTTATACATAGTTGGTACAAGTGTTTCACTCAGTGACTATATATCCAAAATAAAGATGTTTCCTTCATGAAAAACTATGATTAACAACAGCTGTGGTGACTTAATTGATAGCTGTGTTGGCAATGCATTTTAAAAAATAGCTTTTCGGACTTACTGGAAGGCTGCAAGGTTTTGTATTCACTTTCACACAAAGGTTGGGTGGGAAATGATCTTCTTGTGGACAACTGGTTTCTGATAAACAAAACCTAAACAATAAAGAAAAGTTTAGTTTCCTTTATTAAAGGATGACCTCGTTATTTTTAGTAGCTAAACTAAAAGATGGCCAAACTTAATTTAAAAACTATCAAACTAGACATTTCATACGATGAATAAGCATATTTAAATAGGTTTAAAAGAAATAATTCTGTAAATGTAGAGTTTCAGTGACCATGACTATCAACCTGAAGTTGTCTGCATAATGCTTCCAATCGTAAGTATGTTCAAAGGTAATGGGGGGGGGGGGGGAGGGGGTTTGTAGTTGAATAAATTTAAGTAATTCTGAATCAAAAAATAAAATTAGGTTTCCTTAATATAGAGCTTCTCAGAACTAGGGTAACATGCACTATAACTTTTTAAGAGGAAAATATAATATACAATATTTCCCAACTTCATTTGCCTGTGAAACATTTTTTTGTTTGTTTTCTGTGAAATGTTGTAACTTCATCCCAGAACTAATTCTATCCACTAATCAAGACACTCCATTATTTCCTGAGAACTGAAGATGTTGAATAATAACATTACTTATCATATATCCACATGTATTTAGAATATGTACTATTTTAGAAACTCATGAAAATATTTATTTCTAAATTAAATGCATATAACCTTTTGGGAAAACCCAACACAACTATATAATTTGTAAATTCTCACTCTATTCACTTTCATATAGATCAAGAAATAAACTATTAATTTACTATTTAACTCATCTGTTCTTAGTTTGCCGCTTATGCAGAAAAGGCCTTTGCTCTCATAAAACTTGGTATTTATAAAGAGCTGGCCACTGTATTTAGACATATCATTAGCTGGAGCTTCTCAACCCACTGAGGGGTAACCAAAGTGGAAATGTGGTTAGATATATAATAAATGATTTGCTATATTAAAATCTAAACTGGATAAAAATTAAGACATTTCATAACAGAAGGTTTTCCCTCACCTAAACATCTAAACCCAACATTTTCAATACACTTACTGAAAATTAGGTAAATTAAAAAATTTCTTTAAAGAATATTAACTTTGAAACTTTGGATATATACTGTAGTCAACACTGTACCTTAACTGGACCTGCACTGTGAAGTCACATTTGGTCCCAGAAATATCCCTAGAAAAGACAGAATAAGAACTACAATTATTTTTAAATATGCAGATGAAAGCTGATTCAAAGACACTGTTACTACTCCAGAAAGTTTTTCAAATTATCAGTTATAACTGTTTTAAGGGTAGCTAATACTATAATGGTATTTTAAAGACTAATATTTGCATGACATTAATACCCAATTCACTTATAAACTAAACTGGATTTAAAGGCCAAGCTGCAAGTTACACTTGAAGACAACTTACATTGAACTACTGATCTGCTGCACTTGTTGTGGTGTCAATGCAAATGCAAAACAGGTTTCTCGAAAGCGCTGACTGTTGTCTGATGCTAAAGAAAAAAAAATCATACTTTTAATTACCTTCAAATTCATCCATAAATACAACAAAAATGATAAAATAAATAACAAATCACATGTCTTTAATCAACTGGGATGTACTCTAGAGTTTAGATTAACATGGCAACCAAGCACTTTTTAAAAAATATATTTTTATTGATTTCAGAGATAAAGGGAGAGGGAGAGATAGAAACATCAATGATGAGAGAGAATCATTGATTGGCTGCCTCCCACATTCCCCACACTGGAGATCAAGACCGCAACCCAGGCATATGCCCTGACCGGGAATTGAACCGTGAACTGCTGGGTTATAGGTCGGTGCTCAACCACTGAGCCACGCCAGCTGGGCGCAACTAAGCACTTTTAAAAAATAAGAAATCTGCCAGCTGTAATACAACAAAAATAGGCACAAAAGTGGCTAATTCCAGAATAAATATCAGGATTTGGAAAATACATAATCAAAAAAATACGAATAGCCCTAGCCCATTTGGCTCAGTGGATAGACTGTCGGCCTGCAGATCAAAGGGTCTCAGGTTCCATTCTGGTCAGGGCACATACCTTGGTCGTAGGCTCCTCCCCGGCCCACGGCCCTGGTGGGGGCTCGTGTAGGAGGCAACCAATCAATACATCGATGTTTCTCTCTGTCTTTCCCTCTCTCTCCTACTCTCCCTAAAAATCAATGGAAAAATATCCTTGGGTGAGGATTAACAACAAAAAATACTAATAAAAATTATCTAATATAAATGTCTAAAAAGCACACTTGTACAGAAAACATGCTGATTTACTTAAAATAGAACATAAACCCATTTAACGATATAGTATATGGTTTCTGAGCTAAATAAACATACTCACCTTGAGATCTGCACAGGTAAGATAACATTTAGTCTTTAAGGCAAATTAAGAATTTTATCATCTCCTAACTACCACTCAAGTTTTAGCCAATAAATTTATCATATATAGTTTTTTTTATGCTTAGATGACTTGACTTGAGAATCTGCCTGTGGTCACTATCTCAAAGATGGAAAGACTTACAAGGAGAAAGGAAGGGAATAAAGAAAAGAAGGGAGGAAGAGGAAGGAAAGTGGGGAGAGAGAAAAGAGCAAGAGAACAGGTAAGCAAGCACAGGTCAGTGTAGAGCAGGGATTCCCTACAGTATGCTGTGTGAGCAACAACAGTCTCTTAGCTTTTAATACACGTTACATATGGCCGGCATGGCTCAGTGATTGACCATCAACCTATGAACCAGGAGGTCACGGTTTGATTCCCAGTCAGGGCACATAGCCAGGTTGTGGTCTCAGTCCCCAGTAGGGGGCGTGCAGAGGGCAGCCAATCCATGATTCTCTCTCATCATTGATGTTTTTATCTCTCTCTCCTTCTCCCTTTCTCTCTGAAACCAATAAAAAATATATTTAAAAATAACAAAAAAATCAATGAAAAATTATCCTCCGGTGAGGAATGATTAAAAAAAAAAAAAAAAAAGGAAAGAAATGCCAGATTAAATTATTTAAACTGTACTTTTCCAGAGTAATTTTCTAGAACTAAAAGATCCCTAGAAGTTATTAACCAAGGAACTCCTGACCTGTGGGCCACTTAAACCTGTGCAGAAAAAGTACTGAAGTTGGCCAACTCTTGCTTAAACTAGGTTTGATCCTAGTTGCAAGCAACACTTCCTCCAAAACTACAATCAATCAAACTGCAGTATGTGATGCTGAAAAATCTGAGTAACCATATACCTATATTACTATGAGAAAAAAATGAAAAAGAGCTTTGATGCTCTTTCATCTCAATATAGGAAGTATCTTTTAAAGGCCAGGTTTGTGTTTCTGCTTTCTGTGATATAGGAGTTTGTTGGTTTTTTTTCTTTCTTAAAATAGTGCTAAAGTAACTTCCCAAGTACAAATATTCATATTACTCATAAGGTATAATTTCAGATTCATTTTAGAATACATGAGTACAGTTAAGTTTTGGACATGGCACACGCACATGCAGATTTAGAGAAAGATATGACTAAAATAATTGAGGCTGTTTCTTATGCCATATATAGAATCCATTTTATTACTTCATAATCCCTGTTTACATTCTCTTTTATATACAAACTAGAGGCTCAGTGCACAAAATTCGTGCATGAGTGTGGTCCCTAGGCCTGATCAGCGATCGAAGCGTGAGTCTAGCGTGGAAAGGCAGGTCCCAGCTGACCTCTGGGCCATGGGCAGAACCTGGGCCCCTGGGCCCCTGGGCAACCCCCCAACCCCCACCTGAGTCATGGCGCCTGAGTCCCCATGCAGAGATGTAGTAAGCATGGCCGGATGCTGCAAGCTGATGTACAACATGGGCCTCTGAGTCGCCCAGTGGCGCTGCATAGAAGCTGGGCGGGCAGCTCACTCTCTCCCTGCCGGCCTCGCAGACCGGCTCCTGAACAAATCCACGGGGAGCCCAACCACCCCTGTGGTCCCAGCAGCAGTGGCCCAGCTCACCCAGAAGAGGCCGCGTGGGGGCGGGATCCTCACGGGCGCCGGCACCTGAGTGTGGGGGCTTCCCTGACGCGTGAGCCCTGGCGTCCCGGGTGAGGGTAGCAGGGGGAGTGAAAGCGAGCTCGGCAGACACCCCACATTCTCACCGCACCCCCGCCCCCAAGTAGCTGGCGAGAGGTCACAGTGCATCACCGACGCCCGCTATGTTCCGCACCACCCCCTGATGGTCAGTGCACATCATAGTGAGCAGTTGAACTTCTGGGTGAAGGGAAAATTTGCATGTTAGCTTTTATTATATAGGACTAGAGGCCCAGTGCACGAAATTTGTGCATAGGTAGGGTCCTTAGCATCTGCCAGCTGCCAGCCTGGGACTCCCTTCCCCCAGCTGCCTGTCACCGCTGCCAGATGGGGAGGGGCTGACCAGGGGGAGGGACTCCAGGCAGTTGGCCAGCCGGCCCTGCCCCCTGGTCAAACTCCCAGTTGAGGGGACAACTTGCATATTAGGCTTTTATTATACTAGTAATGCTCACAGAGTTACTACTATATATCTAGAAAAATATATTTTTATACTATGTGGTTTTCAGGCATAATTTCCACTATGAACACCAGTAAAGAATTTATAGTTTGGATCTTAGATAACAGAATATCTAAAAGCTTTTCTAAGTGAGTTAAGCTATCATTATCTCTTTCAGAAAAATTCAGGCCAAACAGACCCTTCATACTAAAAAATAAGTCTTAGAAGTCATCCAAAATAATGACTTCTAATATTTGGGGCATGCACCTCAATGTGTACACAAGACAATCCATTGGTTTACAGGAAAAAACTACCTGTAAAACAGGAGTTTTAAAAAGTTGAGATTATACATAACACCTGAAGTCTACTAATAATTTACAAAAATACCTAAAATTGTATATGAAAACTTTAACTTATATGTACACTAGAGGCACGGTGCACAAAATTCATGCAAGAGTAGGCCTTTTCTTCCCGTGGCTGCCAGCACTGGCTTCCCTCAGAGTCCCGGCTTTGTCTGGAAAGACATCCAGTCTAATTAGCATATTATGCTTTTATTATTATAGATGCCAAAATATTTTGCTGAGCAGTCCAAGTTTATAGAACACTGATCTAGAGTTCAACCTTACTTTCAATCCTTTCATTCATACTTTGAACCCTTTTAGAGATGGGGAAGAGTAGCCTTGTTAGGCAGAAGGTGGCTAACTGGTGATGAACAGTTTAATCGTAAGAAAGTTTGCAGCCCTATAGAGAGCAGCAAAGTTTAGTGGAAAGAGATGAGATCACATGGACCTAGATTCCAAACTGGTTTTGCCACATATCTGTCATATGACCTCAGGTATTTACTTACCCATTTTGATTCTGTTTCCCTCATATACAAACACACACACATACACACAAATCCTAATCGATTTATTTTGAAGAATATAAATGCAGTAAGGTACTTAAAACAACCAACAATTTCCTTTTCTGTCCCCTTTCCTCCTTATGCTCTAATCCTATACCAGAGGCCCAGTGCACAAATTCATGCACCTTGAAAGGAACTGGGGGCCACAAGGCTGCAGTAGGCACAGGGGCAGGTCTCAGCCCATCCTCTGCACCTCTCCCTGGCCCCTCTGCCGCGGTCCCCAGTCCCGTCTATCAGCAGCCCCACTCCCGCCGCTGCTACCACTCCCACGTGCTGACAGCGCTGGCCCAACTCGTACCCTTTGAGGGCGCAGAGCGATTGGGGCTGACGCCAGCAGCGGGTGCGAGTGGCAGCTGCTGCCTTGATCGTCCCTCAGGAGCAGGGGGAGGTGGAGAAGCCCGCAGGGCGACTGGGGCTGGCAGCTGCCACTCACACCTGCTGACAGTGCCGAGTGATTGGGACCTGTGCCCGGGGCAAGCGGCGGCTCCACTGCTGGCTTCAGGTGCAAGCGGCTCTGGCACCGGGGGGTGGGACTGTTGCCGTCAGTGGGTCTGAGAGGTAGCTGCCGACCCCAATTGCCCCTCAGGGCTTCTCTACTTCCCCCTGCTCTGGAGGGGTGATTTAGGGTCAGCAGCCACTGTTTGCACCCGCTGACGGCATTGGCAGCAGGTGCGAGCGCCCGGCGGGACCGTGGCGCACGGGAGCAAAGAATTTTCAGTAACCTCACAGGGGTGGGCAAACTTTTTGACTCGAGGGCCACAATGGGTTCTTAAACTGGACTGGAGGCTGGAACAAAAGCATGGATGGAGTGTTTGTGTGAACTAATATAAATTCAAAGTAAACATCATTACATAAAAGGGTACGGTCTTTTTTTTTTTTTTTTTTTTTTAGTTTTATTCATTTCAAACGGGCCAGATTCAGCCTGTGGGCCGTAGTTTGCCCACGGCTGCACCAGAGGCTCTCCCTGATTTCAGCAACCAGAGCCCCACCTTAGTCTGGCGCCCCCGCTCACCTGCTCCACCATTTCGCTGCGGCCGATGCCCGCCATGTTCCACGCACACACTCTGGTGGTCAGTGCGTGTCATAGTGACCGGTCGTTCTGCCATTCGAGCGGCAGAACAACAGGTCCCTATGACACGCACTGACCACCAGTCAGTGCACTCCCACAGGGGGAGCACCACTCAGCCAGAAGCCAGGCTCATGGCTGGTAAGCACAGCGGTGGTGGTGGGAGCCTCTCCTGCCTTCACAGCCGTCAGACATCCCCCGAGGGCTCCCAGACTGCGAGAGTGCACAGGCCAGGCTGAGGGACTCTCTCCCCCCCCCCCCACCCCGTGCACAAATTTCGTGCACCAGGTCTCTAGTTTTAAATAAAAATATATGCTGTAACTTCCAACCATTAATGTCATACAGCATATCCAGTGACAGCCATTCTTCAAATATTTTAGGCAACATTAATGTGCCCCTCTCTCCTCCCATTGACTCTTTCCACTATGTTTCAGGCGAGATTTCAGAATTACTCACCATCCTGGTCTTTTTTTTCTAGACAAATCCCAGGTTGTCACACCCTAAAGTGACAGCCAGAACTGGATGCACAATACAGAGGGTCTGCAAATATCTTGAATATTCAAAACATTTGCAGGTCCTTTATATTGGCCCATACCCATGGGAAGATTATATCTACAATGTCACTGATATTAGCCCTGCCCAATGAAATGTGAATGGAAGTGTACTACTTCCAAGCAGAACTTTATAAGAGTTAACCTTTGGTTTCACCAACTTTCTTTCCAGTCTGCTTTGATTCTAGAGTGAAGAGAATATAAGAGCAGTCTCACAGTCATAACATAAGTGAGAAATAAAGGTAATTTGTTTGACATTGAGATTCACGGTAGCTTGTAAGCTGAATGATATAATATTCTAGATAAGATGTGACTAGAACAATACTTTTTATGAACTAGTATTTAATATTGTTAATCCACACAACGATCATAAAGAAAAGGTATCTGGGTTTTTTTTTAGATTTTTAAAAATATATTTTTATTGATTTCAGAGAGGATGGAAGAGGGGAGAGATAGAAATATCAATGATGAAGAGAATCATTGATCGGCTGCCTCCTGCACGCCCCCTACTGGGGACTGAGATCACAACCCAGGCAAGTGCCCTTGATGGGAATTGAACTTGGGACCCTTCAGTCCGCAGGCCTACAATCCATCCACTGAGCCAAACCAGTTAGGGCCCTTTTTATACTCAGAAGTTGAGGTTCACACTAGGTAAGCAGAACCATAATTGGAACTCAGATCTACACACCTCTGAAGCCCATGTTCTCCTCATAACATAGATCTATTTAGCCACATTCTACTGGGCGACACCCTGTATTTTTTTTTTTTTTACCACACTAAAAAGATTAATAAAATAAGTCATAGACCTAAATGTAAAATCTAAAACTACAAAAGTTTTAGAAGAATGCATGAAAGAAAACCTTTGTGACCTTGGGTCAGGCAAAGATTTCTTAAGATACCAGAGATACCAAAAGCAAAATCCATTTTTTATTATTACTTCTATTTTTAAAAATATTTTTATTGATTTCAGAGAGGAAGGAAGAGGGAGAGAGAATCATTGATCAGCTGCCTCCTGCACGCCCCCCACTGGGGATTGAGCCCGCAACCCGGGCATGTGCCCTTGACTGGAATCGAACTTGGGACCCTTCAGTCCACAAGCCGTTGCTCTATCCACCGAGCCAAACCAGCTTGGGCAGCCGTGGGCAAACTACGGCCCGCGGGCTGGATCCAGCCTATTTGAAATGAATAAAACTAAAAAAAAAAAAAAAAAAAGGCCATACCCTTTTATGTAATGATGTTTACTTTGAATTTATATTAGTTCACACAAACACTCCATCCATGCTTTTGTTCCGGCCCTCCGGTCCAGTTTAAGAACCCATTGTGGCCCTCGAGTCAAAAAGTTTGCCCACCCCTGAGCTAGGGCCACAATCTATTTTTTAAAGTGATAAAATGAACGTCATCAAAATTAAGAATGTATGCTCTTAGAAAGATACTGTTAAAGGAGTAAAAAGAGAAACCATAGGCGAGGAGAAATTATTTACAAATCACATATCCATTAAAGGACTTGCAGCCAGAATATATAAAGAACCCATCACTAACAAGAAAGCATATAACAAAACTGAAACGGGCAAAAGATCTGAGCAGACACCTCACCAAAGATAAATATATGAATGGCAAAAAAGTACATTAATATATGCTCCACATCCTTAGTCTATGGAATATGCCAATTAAAACCACAATGAGATACACACCTATTAGAATGACTAGAATTTTAAAAATGACAATACCAAGTGTTGACAAGAAAAGCTGGAAAGCTCATACACTGCTGGTGGGAATGTAAAATGGCCCGAGACGGTCAAAAACACCTTAGCAATTTCTTAAAAAGTTAAATCTGCATGGATCATTCCATTCCTAAGTAATTTACCCAAGAAAAACAATAAGCTATAACCATCTAAAGGTGTAGGCCGAAACTTTCATAGCAGCTTTGTTTTCACAGCCAAAAACTGTTAACAACCCAAATGTGTATCAGTAAGTGAATGAATGGACAGCTATATCCATAAAATGAAATACTACTCAGCAATAAAAAGAAATAAACTAATGATACACATAACATAGATAAATCTTATAATCTTAAGTAAAAGAAGCTAGACCTCCATCCACCCCCAAAGAGTAAACACTCCATGATTCCATTATATAAAATTCTAGAAACTGCAAACTAATCTATAATGACAGAAAATACATCCAACCTAGGAGTTGGGTGGGAATTTAAGGGGTGGCAGGGAGGGATTACTAATGGGGATGAGGAAACTTCAGGTATTGATGGATTTATTCATTATTTTGATTGTGGTAATGATGTCACATAGTCAACATGCATTGAAGTGTACATTTTAAATATGTGAAGTTTATGGTATGTCAAGGATATTTTGATATAAAGTTGCTTAAAAAGACAGTTACTAAAGCAAAATGGCAAAAAAGGCAGAAGCGGGGAAAGGGCTGAACAACAGAACCATGTGGAATTATTACTAATATTTAAGGCTCAAGTCAAGAAAGAATTATAGCTAAAAATTCAGAAAGAAAAGGAGGGGAAATGGTATTCTTGATACCAAAGAAAGAGAATTTCAAAGCAAGAGTGGACAGTGTTAAATACTCAGAGATCAGTTAAGATATGAATTGAGAACAGGATTTAACAACCAGCAAGTCATAGGTGATCTTAGCAAGACATGTTTTAGTGGCATGGTAGGTAGGAGCAAAAGCCAGACTACAATGCCATCAGGTGTGAATAGTAAAGTCATTTGTTAACACATTTCGTACCGCTCAGGAGTTTTCACGTGTTTCGCGCGCCATCTGTTAAGGACCGCTCACGAGTGTTCTCGTTTTTCACGCCCATGGAAAAAGGAGCGAATCTAGATACTTGTGTAAATTTTGTTTGGTCCCTCTTCATAGAGGAAAATGTTTTACGCAGTACCATACGTTAAAAAAGTACTAGGAACTTTAATTGTTTAATTGTTTTTGTAAATAAAAATGTTATAATTATTGAAAAACAACACCTAAAGTGCATTATGATGATTTAAATAACGTGCAGTTTGCCCAAAAACATGCGGTCCCTGGCGTATGTCTTAGAGATTTCTATGCGGTATGCAATGTGTTAACATACCAAAACCTTTAACACTTTTAAAAGCTTTAATTACTTTCCTATATGCAATAGTAAATAGCAAATTACACTAAAATCTCATATTCGTGCATTAATTACCATACTATTTTCAATAACTGTAATCTTGTAATCTAGCTTGAAGGTCTCCAAAGTTTTATAAAGTACAGAAATTTGAAATTTTGCTAAGATAGGAGTTAGAATATTAGCTGTTTTGAGGATGCAGGATGAGTATCCCTCAGGTAGGTAGTACCTCAGCCTCTCAATGTGACGTGAATGTTATACTTGTCAATAGCTCTCAATGAGGATAAAAACAGAAGCCACTCAGATTTTCACTTATTCTATACTCCAATTTAGAGAAATGTTCTAGTGTTCATAATTAAGCATACTTAACAAAGATCATAGTTACTTTAAAATATTCTCTTGTAAATATCAAGGGCTTATGTGTTCATCAGAGAGACGATTTGATCACCACACCCTCATAAATATTAATTACTGTTTCATTTGTAAGGAAGAAAAGCATTGCCCACAATATCCAAGATTAATTGTAATTCAAAATACATAAAACATGCAGGGAAAGTTAAGGATTTTGAAATTACCTCTTTTTTTACATATTGTTCTACAGAGAGATGAACTACATTAAAAAGAGAAAGAGGAGCTCTAGCCGGTTTGGCTCAGTGGATAGAGCGTCCGCCTGCGGACTAAATGGTCCTGTTAGATTCCGGTCAAGGGCACATGCCTGGGTTGTGGGCTCAATCCCCAGTAGGGGGCGTGCAGTAAGCAGCCAATCAATGATTCTCTCTCATCACTGATGTTTCTGTCTCTCTTTCTCCCTTCCTCTCTGAAATCAACAAAGATATATTTAAAAAAGAGAGAGAAAGAGGAATCATGTTGCAATTTACATATATTCAAAATATTGGACTGTAAAGCCTAGCTACATAAAATAAACAAAGTTGTTGAGATTCTGATGATAGAAACACTGAGCTAAATTCAGTGGCTGTACTTTCAACTGCTCTAAAAATATTTGCTATTCCACCTCACCAGCAGAAAGAAAAGCTAAAAATAGTCATCTTTCTGTTATAGAATATTTCTTGCTGTCTTGGAGAAAGTAAAATTGAAGTACTTATTTACAACATCAGCCTTAAAATCTTTAATGAGCTCTCCAGTTTATTCATGCAAACAAACAAAAACCTGGATAACTATGTAATTTTTAAAAACATGCTTGGAATAATAGTTTCATCAACTAGACTGCTAATAACCATTAAGACAGAAGGTGGCAGAAAATCTGTTTCCTCTAATACAATGCATATACTTAATTATCAACAAATTTACATTGTTTTAACTATGTACCTTATCTTTAAAAATAGTAAGTTTTAAATGCAAACAATATTAATAACATGAGAAGTCATAAAATAGTAAAGGAAAAAAGGCAAGTTATAAACATGTAATGTATACCATAAGTACATTTATACATATGCATTAAAAGATTAGTAAGTGGAAGCAAAAACTGATTTCTTTGTAGCTGCTTTTAAAATTCTTCACATTTAGCACATATTGTTTTTTGTGGTTTTTTTTTTTTTTTACATAGCTTGTAAAAAAAAAAAAAAAAAGACCACTGTAATATCACACACATTAAATATACAGCTGGAATGTTCTACTGGTAGATTGTGAGAATTTTCATGGTGGTCAATATTTCACAATAAAACCTAGCTAATGTTTTTGGGGTACAACGAAAGTTACATATGAATTTTTCCACTAACACAACAAAAAATTACCAATACTAAGAAAAAGGAAATAATTGTCACATGCAATATTATTGAACTGTAGCTCTATAAAGCCCTTTGATTTCATTTTATCACACTTTAATTGCAGGTTCTTAAACTCATTTTCAGTAAACTTGTCTATAATTTTTTTATCTTCTGGAGTTTTGGGTTGTGTTTTTTTAAAATATATATTTACTGATTTCAGAGAGGAAGAGATAGAAACATCAATAATGAGAGAGAAACATCCAATGGCTGCCTCCTGCACATGTCCCCCCAACCCGCGCGGGCTCTAGTCTGCAACTCAGGCATGTGACCTGACCGAGAATATAACCGTGATAGTCTGGTTCACAGGTCGACACCCAACCTCTCAACCACAATGGCCAGGCATATCCTCTGGAGTTTAACAATTTCTGTCTTATTTAGTCAGTCTTTATGTTCTGCTAGGTTTACTGAATTAGTACCTTGGTCTCTTGATGGATTTAATCAAATGAGCCTATAAAGACTCCTTAACAACTTTAAAGCTACAAGTACTGTATGGTAAATACTTTATCTGGCCCATCTATTCTCTCACAGCTGGCAGGCTATCAGGCTATTTAAAGTCCAGTGGGGTTAAGAAACAGGACTAGCTCAAACCAAGCTAGCCAGCTACAAACCAGGCCTGATGATCAACGTTTAAATGCAAAAATAGAAAAAGGAAGCAGACTATAACTGGGAAGTTAGTTTTCTTTCTGTTGCAAAAATGTGCTGTCATTTTTTATTTTTATTTTTTTTTTTGGTCGCTGGTAATACAACCACTCCAAGTTAGAAAAAAAAAATCTAAAATTCTGCTACTTGCCCTAACCGGTTTGGCTCAGTGGATGGGGCGTCGGCCTACGGACTGAAGGGTCCCAGGTTCGATTCCGGTCAAGGGCATGTACCTGGGTTGCGGGCATATCCCCAGTGGGGGTTGTGCAGGAGGCAGCTGATCGATGTTTCTCTCTCATTGATGCTTCTAACTCTCTATCCCTCTCCCTTCCTCTCTGTAAAGAAATCAATAATATATATATATATATAGAGAGAGAAACATCGATCAGCTGCCTCCTGAACAACCCCCACTGGGGATGTCCCCGCAACCCAGGTACATGCCCTTGACCGGAATCGAACCTGGGACCCTTCAGTCCGTAGGCCGACGCTCTATCCACTGAGCCAAACCGGTTTCGGCGATAAAATATATTTTTTTAAAAATAAATAAATAAAATTCTGCTACTTGATGATAGCAAACTAAAAAGCATTGTGATAAATATTCTTCCAGTTATTTTCCTATTACATACATATATGACAGGTGTAATATACACATTGTTTCCCACAAATCTGCACTGAATACTTTGTCACTTAAAAATTTGTAATAAAAAAATCTTTCCGACCCTAGCCAGTTTGGCTCAGTGGATAGAGCGTCAGCCTGCGGACTGAAGGATACCGGGTTCGATTCCAGTCAAGTGCATGTACCTTGGTTTCGGGCACATCCCCAGTAGGGGGTGTGCAGGAGGCGGCTGATCGATGTTTCTCTTTCATCGATGTTTCTAACTCTCTATTCCTCTCCCTTCCTCTCTGTAAAAAATCAATAAAATATATTTTAAAAAAAATCTTTCCATGTCAATAGCATGTCTTTGTCATTCTATTATATATATTAGAGGCCTGGTGCACAAAAATTTGTGCACTGGGGGGGGGGGGGGTGGAGGGGTCCCTCAGCCCGGCCTGTGCCCTCTCGCAGTCTGGGACCCCTTGGGGGATGACCACCTGCTGGCTTAGGCCTGCTCCCCCGGGGGATTGTGCCTAAGCTGGCAATCAGACATCCCTCTGGCAGCCCGGCAGCCCTTGGGGGATGTCCACTTGCCAGCGGGGAGCAGACCTAAGCTGCAGTTGGACATCCTTAGCGCTGCTGAGGAGGCGGGAGAGGCTCCCACCACCACCGCTGTACTGGCAGCCATCAGCCTGGCTTGTGGCTGAGCAGAGCTCCTCTATGTGGGAGCGCACTGACCACCAGATGGCAGCTCCTGCATTGAGCATCTGCCCCTGGTGGTTGTGTGTGTCATAGTAACCAGTCATTCCCAGTCTTTCTGCTGTTAGGGTCAGTTTGCATATTATCCTTTTACTATATAGGATAGAGGCCTGGTGCACACGGGTTGGGGCCAGCTGGTTTGCCCTGAAAGGTATCCCGGATCAGGGTGGGTGTCCCCACTGGGGTGCCTGGCCAGCGTGGATGAGAGGATGATGGCTGTTTGCAGCTGTTCACATCCCCTTCAGGGTGGGGGTCCCCACTGGGGTGCCTGGCCAGTCTGGGTGAGGGGCTGAGGGCCATTTTCAGGCTGGCAGGTGACTGAAGCTCCCAGCCTCTCCTTTTTTTCTTTATTCTGGGATTTACTTACCTTCTATAATTGAAACTCTGTTGCCTTCACTGGCGCTCCCAGCTCTGAGGTGGCGGCTGGCTGAAAGCAGGTATCTGGGGTTTGTTTGGCTTCTATAATTGAAACTTTGTTGCTTTTGGAGCTTAGAGCCAGGCAGCGGCAGACGAGGAACCTTGGCTTCCTCCATCACTGGAGCAAGCAAACCTGCTGCTCACTCCATCTGCGTGGCTGCCGGCCGCCATCTTTGTTGGCAGTTAATTTGCATATCTTGCTGATTAGACAATGGGAAGCGTAGCAGAGGTACGGTTAATTACCCTTTTTGTCTTTTATTAGATAGGATATGCTATAATTTAACCCATCTCCTATTGCTGGACATTTAGGTTATTTTCAATTTTTCTTTCCAGAACCAATGCCTTCCTGAATCCTTTCCTCCCTCCCTGGGTGTGTGGATATGTTTTTCTATAATCTTTTATTTCCTTAGGACATCCTTTTAGAAAAGGAATGGGTGGGTCAAAAGACAAACACATCTTTTAAGCTTTTGTAAAAGTTGCCAAATTGTTTCCAGAAATGTTGTTCACTTGCATTAAGTGGTATATGAGAGTTCTATACTTCCTTGCCAACACTGGGCAGTTAGATAAAAAACACCTTATTGTCCCCCTAGCCCAGTGGTCGGCAAACTCATTAGTCAACAGAGCCAAATATCAACAGTACAATGATTGAAATTTCTTTTGAGAGCTAAATTTTTTGAACTTAAACTATATAGGTAGGTACATTGTTATTAACTTAACTAGGGTGCTCCTAAGGCTTAGGAAGAGCCACACTCGAGGGGCCAAAGAGCCACATGTGGCTCACGAGCTGCAGTCTGCCGACCACTGCAGCCAGTTTGGCTCAGTGGATATAGAATGTCAGCCTGTGGACTGAAGGGTCCCAGGTTCAATTTCAGTCAAGGGCACATGCCTCGATTGCAGGCTCAACCCTGGCCTGTGCTGGAGACAACCAATCGATATGTCTCTCTCACACTGATGTTTCTCTCATTCTGTCCTCCCCTCCCTTTCACTCTCTCTGGAAATCAATGGAAAAATATCCTCAGGTGAGGATTTAAAACAAAACAAAACAAAACAAAACAAAACAAAACAAAACAAAACGAACCACACACCTTACTGTCTTACATTTATATTTTATTGACTAGTTTTCATACCCTATTGGCTTTGTGTTGTGAATCACTCTATTCTGTTGTATTAGTCATCTCTTAATTTTTTTCTTTTGATGCTTCAAACCTAGAAACTTTTTTTAAAATATATATTTTATTGATTTCGTTAAAAAAATGTATTTTATTGACTTTTTACAGAGAGGAAGGGAGAGGGTCAGAGAGCTAGAAACATCGATGAGAGAGAAACATCGATCAGCTGCCTCCTGCATAACCCCAACTGGGGATGTGCCTGTAACCAAGGCACATGCCCCTGACCGGAATCGAACCTGGGGCCCTTCAGTCTGCAGGCCGACGCTCTATCCACTGAGCCAAACCGGTCAGGCCTATTTCATTAATTTTTTACAGCGAGGAAGGGTGAGGGATAGAGAGTTAGAAACATCGATGAGAGAGAAACATCGATCAGCTGCCTCCTGCACACCCTCTACTGGGGATGTGCCTGCAACTAAGGTACATGCCCTTGACCAGAATCAAACCTGGGACCCTCCAGTCCCCAGGCCAATGCTCTATCCAGTGAGCCAAACTGGCTAGGGCTAAACCTAGAAACTTTTAATGGCTTTGATGAAATTAAATAACCGCCGTTTTTTTGGCACAGGGTAGGTGAAAACCTACCTGGAAAAGATTCATGAGAAAAAGGGAGGAAAGAAATCAGAATCAGTAAATCCAGACACCTCTGGCAAAGAAGTTTGTGGTGAAGGAAAAGAAAATGGAGGTATAGCTAGAGATAAATAAAGAAACATATGTTTTTTAAAATGTGAAAGTTTGCATAAAGTTACATATTAATGGGAATCATCTAGCAAAGATGACAGAGGACAGGGAAGAATTACTAACCAAGGTCCGTGAATAAGCAAATGAATGGGATCTAAACATGAGTGTGAGAATTGGCCTTAGCACAGAGACCAAATAGTTCATCCAGAGTCACAGAAGAAAATGTATATAGCATATTGTCAGAGATGTATGTAGGTGGGTATAGGTACTTTTTGTGGGTTGGGGGAGAAAGAGGGTAATAGGTACTTTTCATGGTGGGAACTTTAGAAGTTAACTTTTGATTGGTTCCACTTTCTCAGTGCATAAGAAATATGAGGCAAAGCCAACAGCAGAGTGAAGAATAGTTTTTGTGAGAGAATAGTATGCCGTGTGAGAATAAGATATGAAAATAGTCATCTAGCAAAGACAGACAATATATGAACTAGGGTAACACTATCTGATGGCTGAGTAAGATTAAGCACTCTTTTTCACACAGAATTATTTCTAAAAGCCTTTCATACATTAAAGATATTCATGTATTATAAATACTTTCCCTTGGTTTATTTTGCCATTTAACATAATAAAGTGTTTTGGGTTTTTTTGAGTTGTCACAATGAAATTGCATTGCTTCCTTTCTTTAGGGAAAATTCCTTCCTCGCCACAATACTATTTAAATATTACTTATGCACTTTAATGCATTATTTAGACATATATTTAAATGCAACCTATTGTTTCCTGGTATTTAGTTTCACTTTAAGTGAAACTCTTTTTTTTTTTTTAAATATATTTTATTGATTTTTTACAGAGAGGAAGGGAGAGAGAGATAGAGAGTTAGAAACATCGATGGGAGAGAAACATCAATCAGCCGCCTCCTGCACACTCCTACTGGGGATGTGCCCGCAACCCAGGTACATGCCCTTGACTGGAATCGAACCCGGGACCTTTCAGTCCCAGGCCGACGCTCTATCCACTGAGCCAAACCGGTTTTGGCTAAGTGAAACTCTTTAAATAATGTTGATGTTATTCTGGTAAGTTACGAGGTAGAAATTTTACTTTTTAATGCTTAATTTGGTATTTTGGAACAATTAAATTCATGCACCTAACTAGAAATTTCACTTTTATGCTATTTTAAAATTGTATTTTTACTTCATTAACTGCTTACTAAGGCACCAGTTCCACAGTTTCAATTACTATACCTTTGCCATATACAGAGATAGCATATTTTATATGTGATATTGCATACACCCTTTTCAGAATACCTGTTCTCACTTCTTCTAGATTATACTAGACATTTTGGTCATGGTACCCACCACATCCACATTTTGCAGCCTATACCTCCTACCAGGGAAGCAACTTTTCTATACTGAATAGCCAAATTTCCCAGGGGTGGCCCATTCACTGACTTCTAGGCAATGACTAGACATGAAAGAATCCATCCATCATTAATAACATATTAACTAAAATCAATTCAAAAAACCTTCTTTCAGGACTTGGAATGTGGAACTTGGAATATTTTGTGTTCTTTTTGCCCAGAGGTAAATAAAATAGATGCTTAGAAAAAGACACAGAGGTGCCATAGACGGAGAGAATGCACATAACCAGACAAAGTATATAATCATAGTTTCCGATTCTGATTTTAATTCTCATATTTTCTTACAATAAGCTTTTCTTAGGTGGCCTGAGGTATTACTTTCCTCGCAATCAAAAAAGCCTACAACCTTGCCCTAGCCCAGTGATGGCGAACCTATGACATGCGTGTCAGAGGTGACACACGAACTCAATTTTTTGGTTGATTTTTCTTTGTTAAATGGCATTTAAATATATAAAATAAATATCAAAAATATAAGTCTTTGTTTTACTATGGTTGCAAATATCAAAAAATTTCTATATGTGAAATGGCACCAGAGTTAAGTTAGGGTTTTTCAAAATGCTGACACGCCGAGCTCAAAAGGTTCGCCATCACTGCCCTAGCTGTTTTGGCTCAGTGGACAAGACATCGGCCTGCAGACCAAAGGGTCCTGGGTTCGATTCCAGTCAAGAGTAAGTAAATGTTGCCCTGGCTGGTTTGCCTCAGTGGAGAGAGCATCGGCCTGCGGACTGAAGGGTCCCGGGTTTGATTCTGGTCAAGGGCACATGCCTAGGTTGCAGGCTCGATCCCCAGTGGGGCGTGCAGGAGGCAGCCAATCAATGATTCTCTTATCATTGATGTTTCTATCTCTCGCTCCCTCCCCCCTCCTCTCTGAAATCAATAAAGAAATATTAAAAAAAAAAAAAAAAAAAGAGTAAGTAACTGTTGCAGACTCCTCCTTGGCCTGGGCCCTGGTTGGGGCTCCTGCAGGAGGCAACCAGTCAATGTGTTTCTCTTACATCGATATTTCTCTCTGTCTTTCCCTCTCTCTTCCACACTCTAAAAATCAATGGAGAAATATCCTCAGGTAAGGATTAAAAAATAAAATAAATACAAAAAGGCCTACAACCTAAAGGAATTTTAGAATTTGATAAAGCTTCCTTCTTTTCCCTTCACACCCCTATCGACTAAATTGGATTTTTAATTACAACTACACTAAATTTCTTGAGAATAGACATCTTTCAAAGGACAGTGTGTTTCTATACATTAAAGAAATAAGTCCTGTACATTTGATGAATACTCTTATATTTTTTTAATTGTTACATGAGATTTTCTTCAATTTCCTAACTAGTTCTTAGCAAGCATATCATTATTTCTCATGGTGTAGTCCATTGAGAAAATACCTTGGGATAATCTGAAAGGAAAGGGTTCCATGTTCAAAGAATTTTGGGAAGTTGTTACATAAAACATCTCCCAGTTAGAGATTTATAGAGCACATTTTAAATCCTGAGGAATTCTACAATAACAAAACTTATTTAAATTTAAGTTCTCAAACTTAATGGGGCATGGTCAAAGAACACCTACTGGGTTCTCATGAAACAAGTATCTAAGGACCACATTTTGTATAACAGTGGTAGCTAGTAGGCATTCCCTGTATACTTAATTCAATAGTTTCTATTCTCCCAGTAATCATTTTTCCTTGTGGTTTTATTTCCTGTCTCAGAATGGAGCATGTGACCAAAATCTAGGCTGAAAAGTGCATTGCATTCTTTTGCCAGGATTGATTGGTCAAGGGGTAGATATGGCATTTAAAGTAGTGCAATCATAGTGAAGCTCAGGACTTTTCCTGGAAATGTTAGGACAAAGACTTTTTCTCTTTTTGGCTAGATTTGAATCTGGAAGGACTCTGGGAACGACATAATGTCTAAAAAAATGGGACCAACATCTACGAAGCAGAGCCACAAAATGGAGAACATTAAATAAATTTGTTACACAGTCACTCAACAGATATTTATTGAGCACCTAGTATGTATAAGATATTATTCTACATGTTTGGAATAATCAATGTAACAAGAGACCAAACCTTTGTCCTTATGACACATACATTCAATCTGGAAAGGAAAGATAAGAGACAATCCTATATAATAAAAGGCTAATATGCAAATAGACTGAATGGTGGAACAACCGAACAACCAGTCACTATGATGTGTGCTGACCACCAGGGGGCACACGCGGAACATGGCAGGTGTTGGCCGCGGCGGGATGGTGGAGCAAGTGAGCAGAGGCACCAGACTAAGGCAGGGCGCCAGTTGCTATTATCAGGGCAAGCCTCTGGTGGCTACTAAAAATTCTTTTCTCCCGCGCACGGCCGGCGGTCCTGCCTGGCACTCGCACCTGCTGCCGGCACCCAGCACTGGCCCTGATCACTCGGCGCTGTCAGCAGGTGTGAGTGGCGGCTGCCAGCCCCGATCGCCCCTCAGGGCTTCTCCACCTCCCCTGCTCCTGAGGAGCGATCGGGGCAGGAGCTTCCGCTCACACCCGCTGTTGGCACCAGCCCCACTCGCACCTGCTAGGAGCGGCAGCAGTGAGAGCAGGGCTGCTGGCAGATGGGATTGGAGGCCGCAGTGGGAGGGGCCAGGTGGGGGCACAGAGGATGGGCCGAGACCCACCCCTGTGCCCACCGCAGCCTCGCAGCCCACAGTTCCTTTCAAGGTGCATGAATTCATGCACTGGGCCCCTAGTATAAAAAACAAAGTATGTTAGGGAGTGGTAAACACTATGGAAAAAATAGGGCAGAATAATGGGGACTTGAACGAACGGTGAAATTTTAAATAGGGTAGTCTGGGTAAGGTTCATAAAAAATATTAGTATCTTGAGTTAAAGGAGGTGAAGGAGACAGCCATGTAAATATCTGTGGCAAGAGCATTTCAGGAAAAAAAACACCGATGCCAAGGCCCTAAGAATACACAGTATATTTGAGAAACAACAAAAAAGCCAGTATGGTTACAGCCAAGTTAACAAAACCAATACTAGTAGATGAAGATATCAGACAAATAATGAAGAGAGGGCTAGATCATAAGAATTTTGGATTTTACTATGAGTTACAGTGGAGGCCAATAGAGTTTAAAACAGAGAAGTAACATGAGTAGCTTACACTTAAAAGAAATCACTCTGGCTGCTATGTTGGTTGATAATACTATAAAGGGGAACAAAGGTAGAAGCAGAAATCAACGTAATAATCCAGGTGAGAGATGTTGGTGACTCAGATCAGAGTAGCAGCAGTGAAAGTTATCAAAAGTGGTCAGATTCTGGACCTATTTTAAAGGTAGAGCCAACAAGATTTGCTAACTGATTAGGGTAGGCCAGGATGACTCTAAAAATTTTAGCCTGAGCAACTAGAAAAAACGAAGATACCCTTAACAAAGAAGAAGACTGTGGGTATAATTTGTTTTGGAAGAAAGAACAGATCTTTCCTTTGGACATAATAAGTTTGAGATAGACATCTGAATGGTGACCTTTTTAATAGGCAGTTGGATGAGACTCTGAACTAATAAGAAAGGTCTTCGTTTGAGATATAAATTTAGAAGCATCTTAATTACTATTTAAAAGCCTTGAGACTAGATAAATTCCCCAAGGAAATAAGTATAGGGAGAAAAGAGGTCTGGGAGAAGGAAAGGAACAAGCAAAGAAGTGTTAAGAAGAAATGACCAGTGAGATAGAAGGAAAATCGAGAGAGGAGTTTCCTGAAAGTAACACATAGGAGAACCTGGTTAACTGTGTCAAATGCAGCTAACAGATTGAGTAAACTGGGAATTGAGAAGGGCTTTGACATCACAGATCTTTCAGTGGAGTGATGGAGCAAAAGCCCAACTGGAGTGGACTTATAGGAGAATGGAAGGTGAGGGGTTGGAGACAGAGATTACAGAAGATTTGCTCATGGAATTTTGCCCCAATGTGGAGCATATTAATGAGGTAGAAGCTGACAGGGAAATGCAACGTCAAGAAAGGATCTTGGATCATACCAGGTTTGGCTCAGTGGATAGAGAATCAACCTGCAGAATGAAGGGTCCCAGGTTCAATTCCAGTGGTCAAGGGCACATGCCTGGGTTTCAGGCTCGATCCCCAGTGGATCAGCAGGAGGCAGTTGATCAATGATTCTCTCTCAGCATTGATGTTTCTATCTCTCTCTCCCTTTCCCTTCTTTTCTGAAATCAATTTAAAAAATACTATATATAAAAAAAGAAAAGTAAGGATCTTGGTAATGTTCACAGTTCTCAGCACCAAGCCCTTCATTCTTTGCTTACATAAACTAATGGGTTAGCTTTTATGTTTATGCCAGTTTAAAGTGAAATTTTCTACCACTTGCAGTTTTTAAAAAGAAAACTGAGCCTGCCCAGCTTGGCTCAGTGGTTGAGCGTCGACCTATGAACCAAGAGATCACTGGTTTGATTCCCGGCCAGGTCATATGCCCAGTTTGTGACCTCGAAGCCCACCCAGTATTGGACATACAGGAGGCAGCCGATCAATGATTCTCTCTCATCACTGATTTTTCTCTGTCTCTCTCGCTCTTCTCTGAAATCAATAAAAATATATATATTTTAAAAACTGTTTTTAAAAAACTAACTTTTAATTAGTTAGATAGTTCATCACAGTTGATTTTCTAGTAGTTTTCTTGTATAAGAGTTCTTGCATAAAAGTAGCTGGAAGTTTCTAGCTACACTAACCACTCTAGACTAACAAGGAAAATTAGTTTAAACTAGAGGCCTGGTGCACGAATTCATGCACGGGTGGGGTCTGGTCAGCCCACCCTCATGGGGGCCCATCCGGTGGGGCTGGGGGGGAGGGGCTGAGGGCGGTTTTGGCCGGCTGGCCCCACCCCCAATTGGGGTCCAGGCTGGCCAGTGGCAGGGGCCAATCAGGGCCCGGATCAGGCTGGTTGCCTGCACAGTGTGCATCATAGCCACCGGTCATTCTGGTCGTTCCGCCGTTTCGGTCGCTGGGCTTTTATATATATAGGTAGATGTTTCACTATCTACTTAGTAGTACAGACTGAAATGAAATGAGTGTACACTTAGTTTTTTCTTAAATGTGTACATTTTCTCTAGCTAAGTATAAACATTAAGGATTTACTACCATCTACCTTTTTTCTGTTTATAAATGTTGGCCACTTTATCTTTCATCAAACATTACTACTACTTATATAATTGCATTTAGATATAGTTTAATAGCCTTTTTCAAATCCATTTTACACTATTCTTCCTTAAATGAAGTATAAGGATAAAACACTAAAATCTGAGTGGCAGCTTATATTCATGAACAAAGAAAAGGCTCTAAAAACTATATCTATTGTAGATATTAGGCATTTAATAACATTTACCCATAACTGATTTTATATTTATAATAGACAAACTAGAAATTCAAGGCATTTGAGTAAACACTGACTTATACTTCTGAAATATATTGCTTTAAGAGAATCTTACAGATTATTAGGATTACTTTCCTCCAGGAAGATAAGGAATTTCCTTCTGATAAGGATTAAGAGTGCTCATGAGGTTGAAGGTAGTGGCAAATGAGCCCATATTCAAGAATACTTGCTAAGATCAGAGGGAAATAGCTGTAAGTTAATAGACAATCCCTGACAAACACCTAATACAAATGAGCGAACATGTATAAATAGTTACTACTATCCTAGATTCCTATGCCTAAGTAGAGAACCTATCAGTTTCTCTTTTTTTTTATCATATTTTTAAAAGTTTTTATTAGCCGAAACCGGTTTGGCTCAGTGGATAGTGTGTCAGCCTGCGGACTGAAGGGTCCAGGTTCGATTCCGGTCAAGGGCATGTGCCTGGGTTGCGGGCACATCCCCAGTGGGAGATGTGCAGGAGGCAGCTGATCGATGTTTCTCTCTCATCGATGTTTCTGGCTCTCTATATCTCTCCCTTCCTCTCTGTAAAAAATCAATAAAATATATTTAAAAAAAAAGTTTTTATTAATTTCAGAGAGAGAGGAAGGGAGATGGAGAGAAACATCCATCAGCTGCCTCCCATATATACCCTGACATGGGACTGAACCCACAACCTGAGTATGTGCCCTGACCAGGAATCCAATCAGCAACCTTTCTTTGCACGGAACAATGCTCAACCAACTGAGCCACACTGGTCAGGGGAAGAACTGATCAGTTACAAAAGTAGAAATGTTATGAATATCAAGATTAATTTAATGGAGCTGAACCAGAAGAATGCTCAAGCAGAAGTGAGCTTCTTAGACTTAGCTCATTGCTCAAAACCATCTTTCTTCTATGGTATCAAATAATCATAAAAATACCAGTTTTGCCATAGTCCCCAGGTAAGAAGAGTGTTAAGTTCCCTCAGTCAATTTCTTTGTATCCCTCCTAACAAGAACATCTTACCATGAAGAATAATGCTAGTCTTTTAAAGATCCAATAATGACTTTTTTTTTAACCACAAAACATGCCCCTAAACATAAGCCAATTTCATCTGTATTCAGCCAAAGAAACAGCAATGCTCAAGGAAAGCTTACTGGGCTGTATACCGATTTAAACATGGCACATTATTGTAAGGTACAATTTCAGCAATCCAACTAATATGTTGACTTTCAGAATCAACTCCCTTCACTCTATAGATCAAACTGTTTTCTTCTATTTTACAGATCATAGTAAAAGAAAAATTGAGGGGTTTTGTGGGGTTTAATATAGGGGTACCATCTGCAAGCTTAGAAAAAATGCCACAGTAAGGAACTAAAAACATTAGATGCCTAAAGAAGGGGGCAGTATGAGGTGGGAGAAGCATGAATAAAGACAAATGGCAAGATACCAAAAACAACTTTCCAATGAAAGTTGGACTGGACCAGTTTTGCACACAGGTTAAGAGAATAATTTTGTCCTGCTCCTAAAGCTCACCTTCATACCACAAAATTCTCTATTCAGAGAATCTAGAAAATCTAGAAGCATGCGTTACTTTCTTCATGAGCACAGAGACAGGTTTACCATCATTTTTAGCTTTGATAGAGGAGGAAGGAGAGTACAAATAGTTGATATCTCTAATATATACATTCTTGTTTCTTTCTCTTTCTCTCTCTAACTCTGGATACAAACAAATGTACTGTGTCGTATACACATATTAATGTATGCTAATGTATGCATAAACAAACTAGAGTATACAAAAGTCAACTGGAAAGGAAATATCACCTTAAATTAAATTAATTATCTAAACTGTAGTTTGCCATATAGAAAAAGAAGCATACTTTGCTATGACTCTCAGTTGAAGAACTGGATTAGACTGGTAATTATCATTTTTTTAAAATGATAAAATGTTTAACTCTGTGAGGTGATTTCTTAGATAACAAAAAATATTAGTGCCTATCCTCCAATTTTACATAGAAGTTAATCTATATAGGGCAATGAGAGATAAAATAAATCACTATCATTACTAACTGTAATTTCATTTTTTATAAAGTTAAAACACATTTCAGAAGTTACATTAAAAGCATAATAGGGTAAAACTAGAGGTGAAATGCTAGATTGGGGAGCAAAGTAGAAGTAAGCTTCAGACTTAGAAAGGCTAATATAGATTACCCATGAGGTATAAACCTCCAGCATTTTTATTCTAGTTACACTAAAGTTAAGCATAATTCTCCTCCAAATATTCTTCTGATTAGCAAATTTAGATCTTATGGTAGGAAGGTGAAAATTAACATGAAAAACATAAATATAATCCTGCCTTAAAATTGACTTCAGAAGTACTCCATAATCTACACAAGCATAAGCAAATTATACACAAATATACAAATGATAAATACAAACACATGGCATGATTTGCTTTATCTAAAAGTAACCACAAGACCAAATCCTACAAAAACTTCAACCTTAAGTAAAAATGTAAGTTATAGTACCAAGGCTATCTGATAAACAATGTATTACTTCTATTAAAGAGGAAGCTAATGCACATCCTGAGTGAATTTGAAAACCTGAATTTCCTTATCTACTAGATAGCTAAAATTGCAATCTGACATTTTAAATATTGTAATAGCTCTACTCTCTTGGTTGAATTTTAACTCATTTCTCAAAGTATTCATCAGACTTTCTTATCCCCACCCCACTTAACTTAATTTAAATGACTGCTTCTTAGCTTTTGAATTCTATAAACTAGAAATCTGAAGTAAAGCACTAAAGATAAATGCATATTTCTCCATTTTAAAGCAATTATTTCATAACCTTAATTAGTAATCTATTTAGATTTTGATGGTCATCATGCAATGAGGGAAAATGCTTATGTAAATTATGAAAAACTAGCCATCAACAAGTTCCTGACAAAATCAATCAATGAGTAAATTAATGAAGGGGGAAAGAGAGGCAAGACACAATGATTATACTAAAAAAAAAGTATTGGTGTTGGTAGGAAAAGTTAGGTTTTAAAAGTGGTAAATTTTAGCCTGGCTAGTGTGGCTCCATGGTTGAGCGTTGACCTATGAACCAGGATGTCACGGGTTCAATGCCCACTCAGAGCACATGACTGGATTGTGGGCTCAATCCCCACTAAGGGGGTGTGCAGGAAGCAGCCAATCAATGATTCTCTCTCATCATTGATGTTTCTACCTCTACCTCTCCCTTCCTCTCTGAAGTCAATAAAAAAAATTTTTTAAGTGATAAATTTAAAATAACTACTTATAAAATAGTAATAGAAGGGAGAATTACCAAACCACTAGAAAATGGGAGGGAAATAAACAGCATAATTCACCTTACTGAGGTCAGAAAGAAAAATAAATAACATAAAAAGATCGTAGCCCTAGCCAGACTGGCTCAGGGATACAGCGTTAGCCTGTGGACCAAAAGGTCCTGAGTTGGAGTTTGAGTTCGATTCCGGTCAAGGGCACATACCTCGGTTGCAGCCTCCTTCCTGACCCTGGTTGGGGTACATGCAGGAGGCAACCAATCGATGTATTTCTCTCACACGGATATTTCTCTCTGTCTTCCCCTCTCTCTCTAAAAATCAATGGGAAAATATCCTTGGGTGAAGATTAAAAACAAACAAATAAATAAAAATATGGTAGAAGAAAGACCAAATATAGTAGTGATAACATAAAAATTAGAGTAAGTTACATTTTTAGACTGAGTTCCTTTTTATATATATATATATATATATATATATATATATATATATATATATATATATTTTATTGATTTCAGAGAGGAATGAAGAAGGAGAGACAGAAACGTCCATGACGAGAGAGAATCATGGATTGGCCGCCTCCTGCAAGTCCCCCACTGGGGATTGAGCCCACAACCCCGGGCATGTGCCCTTGACTGGAATCGAACCTGGGACCCTTCAGTTCACAGGCTGACGCTCTATCCACTGAGCCAAACTGGCTAGGGCTAGACCAGTGATGGCGAACCTTTTGAGCTCAGCGTGTCAGCATTTTGAAAAACCCTAACTTAACTCTGATGCCGTGTCACATATAGAAATTTTTTGATATTTGCAACCATAGTAAAACAAAGACTTATATTTTTGATATTTACTTTATATATTTAAATGCCATTTAACGAAGAAAAATCAACCAAAAAAATGAGTTCGCGTGTCATAGGTTCGCCATCACTGGGCTAGACTGAGCTTCTTCTTCTTCTTTTTTTTTTTTTTTAAATATATTTTATTGATTTTTTACAGAGAGGAAGAGAGAGAGATAGAGAGTCAGAAACATCGACGAGAGAGAAACATCGACCAGCCGCCTCCTGCACATCCCCCACCGGGGACGTGCCCGCAACCCAGGCACATGCCCTTGACCGGAATCGAACCTGGGACCTTTCAGTCCACAGGCCGACGCTCTATCCACTGAGCCAAACCGGTTTCGGCAAGACTGAGTTTCTTAAAAGCAAACTCTATGACTGCCATTTATAAGAGAGAAACCTGCCCTGACCGGTTTGGCTCAGTGGATAGAACTTCGGCCTACGGACTGAGGGGTTCCCAGGTTCGGTTCCGGTCAGAGGCATGTGCCTTGGTTGCGGGCACATCCCCGGTGGGGGTGTGCGGGAGGCAGCTGATTGATGTTTCTCTCTCATCAATGTTTCTAACTCTATCCCTCTCCCTTCCTCTCTGTAAAAAAATCAATAAAATATATTAAAAGAGAGAGAGAGAAACCTACCACAAAATACCACTTCACACCTACTAGGTTAACTATTATAAGAAAAAACATACAGCCCTGCCAGTGTAGCTCAGTGGTTGAGCGTTGATCCAAGTTCACTAGTTCGATTCCTGGTCAGGTCACATGCCCGGGTTGCGGGCTCAATCCCCAGAAGGGGCATGCAGGAGGCAGCTGATCAATGATGTTTCTCTCTCATGGATTTATCTATCTCTGTGTCCCTCTCCTTTCCCCTCACTCTAAATAAAAAAATCAATAAAAACATATTTTTAAGAGAAGACATACAATAAGGACTGCAAGAAACAGGAACCCTCATACATTACTGGTAAGAATGAACAATGGTATAGCTGCTTTGGAAAACAGCCTAGTAGGTCCTCAAATGTTAAACAGATTTACCGTATGACTCAGCAATTCCACTCTTACAAATATAGTAAACATAAATAAAAACATAGATACATGCAAAAACCTGTACACAAACTTCATAGCAGCATTATTCACAGTAGCCAAAAAGTAAAAACAACCCAAATATTCATCAACTGATGAATGGATAAATAAAATGTGATTATTTCCATACAGTGGAATATTATATCTAAAAAAATATAAAGCACTGATACATACTACAACATGAATGAACCTTTAAACATACTAAGTGATAGAAGCCAGTCACAAAAGGTCACATATTACATGATACCAATTACATGAAATGTCCAAAATAGGCAAATCCAGAGAGATAGAAACCACATTCGTAGTTGCAGGGATTAGGGAAGGATAATGGGTAAAAGGTCTCTTTCTGGGCTGATGAAAATGTTCTAAAATTGATAGTGGTAATATACTAAAACCAGTGGATTTATACTTTAAAAGGGTGAATTTTACGGAATGTGAGTTATATCTCAATAAAGCCACTATTGAAATACAAAGAACACCCTAAAACAAAATGCCAAAAAAAGGCTGAAAAAACACACCAAAGAATAAAGTCTCTATCAGGCAAATGCTAATTTTTTTAAAAAGCTTAAAAAAAGAACACAAAACAAGTGCACTTTAAAGGGAAAAGTCCAAAAACAGGAAAACAATCAGTTTGCCTTGAGATTTTCCCCCTCAGATTGAAAACAAAGAAAGGATGTTCACTCTCACCACTATTATTTAACACTGTACTGGAATCCCAACTAGTGCAATAAGGCAAGGTTAGTAAATGAAAGGCACATAGATGGTAAAAGAAGAAATAAAACTGTTCCTATTTGCAGATAGCATAGTAGTCTACATAAGAAATCCCAAACATTTTATTAAAAACTTCCTAGAACTAAGAATTTACTTCAGCAAGGTCACAAAACAAAATCAACAACAAAAATCAATTGTACAAGACTAGTATCTATCCTAGCCCGACTGGCAGGGCTCAGTGGTTGAACACAGATCTCTGAACTTGGAGGTCACAGTTTGATTCCTGGTCAGGGTGAAGTATAGTAATTCCTCCTTTGGAAAACTGCTGTTTGAAACTGCTGTTTGAACTACTTTGTTATTCTTAGTCTCTTATTCTGTAGGTCAACTCTGTTATTTTTAGATAGTCCCTTATTCTGTAAAATAACCGTTTTAGTTTGAATAATAGAAAAAGATAAAAACTTAGCTGTCTGATCTTGCAAGCTAGCCATCTGATGTAACAGGCTAATACTGATACTGATAATAACTCCCATATCCTTATGCCAAGTATTGTTTCATTATGTATTCACAGTTACAAACTGTAACAATAACCCACGGAGCTCTTTGTGAAATCTGCAAACAAAGCTCAATAGGTATAAATACGGGAAACTTCCTCTATGTCAGGGCTCAGAGATTTGGGAAACACCTCTCTCTGGGCCCGCGCGAATAAAGACTCCTAATTAATTGACTCATTAAGGCATCTTGTATCTTTCTTGCTGATTTACGACACAACAAGGGCACATGCCTAGGTTGCGAGCTCGATCCCCAGTGGGGGTGTGCAGGAGGCAGCTGATCCATAATTCTCTCTCATCATTAATGTTTCTATCTCTCTACCTCTCCATTCCTCTCTGAAATCAATAAAAATATTTTTTAAAAGACTAGTATATATCTAAAATAAATTAAGAACTCTGAAAACTCAATAATGAAAAAAACCCCCACACCAAACATTCCAATTAGAAAATGGACAAAAGATAAAGACAATTTCACTGAAGAGGATATTCAAATGGCAAATAAACAAGTAAAAAGACATTCAACACCATTAGCTATTAAAACAACAGTGAAATATCACTACAAATCTATCAAATGGCTAAAATAAAAAATAGTGATAAAACCAAAGCCTGGCCCAGGATGCAGAGAAACTAAATCACTGATACACAGCTGGTAGGATGTAAAATGTTATACTCTTTGTGGAAAATACCTTTGCAGTTCCTTTTAAAACTAAAAATGAACTTACTACATGGCCCAGCAAGTGAATTCTTATGCATTTATCCCTGAGAAATGAAAACTTATTTCCGCACAGAAACTTGTACATCAATGGTCATAGCAACTTTACTTATAATAGCCAAACACTGAAAACTATCTAAATGTTTTTCAGTGGGTAAAATGGTTAAACAAATGGTAGTATAGCATATGATGTAATACTTCTCAGTAGTAAAAAGAACAAGCTACTGATATAGACAACAACTTGGATAAACCTCAAAGAAATTATGCTAGCGAGAAAGCCAATCTTCAAAGGATATATAAAGCATAACTCCTTTTAAATAGCACTGGTGAAATAACATAATTTAGAGCTAGAGAATTTATTAGTGGTTGCCAAAGACTAAGGATAAGAGAAGAGGATGAGTGAGGCTATGAAAGGGTAGCAAGAAGGGGTTTTGTGAAAGTATTAGGAAGTGACTTTTAGAGAGAAAGGGCTAGAGAGATAGAAATATCCATGAGAAAGGAACATCGCCAATTGGCATGTGCCCTGACCGGGAATCGAACTGGTGACCTCTTGGTTCCTGGGTCAACACTCAACCACTGAGGCACATTGGCCTGGTGGAAGTTAAATACCTTGATTATGGTGGCAGTTACATGAAGCTACACGTATAATAAAATTGCAGAGAACTACACACACAAGTGAGTACGTACATTTAAAAAATCATAAAATTTGAATAAGCTCTGTTAATTGTACTGTCAATTTCCTGGTTTTGATATTTCACTGAAGTTAGGAAAGATGCTAACAATGGGGGAACTAGGTGAAGAGTACACAAGACAATCCTTCACATACACTTCTTCACAACTCCCTATAAATCTATAATTATTTCAAAATTCAAAATTTTTAAGAAAAGAAACACAAGCTACAGACTGGAAGAAAATATTTGCAAAAAACATCTGACTAAGGATTAGTATCTAGAATATATAAAGTAACTTTCAAAATTCAGCAGTAAAAAACAACAACAACAATACAATTAAAATATGTAAAAGATGTACAGATATTTCACCAAAGAGAATACAGAGATGACAAATAAGCACATGGAAAAATGTTTACCATTATTAGCCATTAGAGAAATGCAAGAACACAATGAGATATTCCTACATACCTACTTAAACACCTAAAATAAAAAAGTAATAATATGCTGGCAGGAATGCAGAAAATCTGGATCTCTCATATATTGCCAGTAGAAATGTAAAATAATATCCAAGACTTTGCAAAAAAGTTTGGTGCTTTCTCAAAAAGCTACACATACAATTATACATATGATCTAGCAATCTCACTCCTGGGTATAAATCCATAAAAAAAAGGAAACATATCATTAAAAATTTGTACATTGATGCCTGTAATAACACATGCCTGACAAATGGATTCGTGCACAGGTGGGGTCGCTCAGTCTGGCCTGCACCCTCTCGCAATCCAGGACTCCTTGGGGGGATGTTGGACTGCCAGGTTTCAGCCCAATCATCCCAGCCTGCTGCGCCTGCCGCCGCCTTCCGGTAGCACTGCCGGGGAAGTGGGAGAGGCTCCCGCTGCCACAGCCACACTTGCCAGCCATGAGCCGGGCTTCTGGCTGAGTGGCGCTCCCACTATGGGAGCACAATGACCATCAGTGGGCAGCTACTGGTGGTCAGTGCGCGTCATAGTGACCGGTCGACTGTTAGACCGGTCGGTCATTCGGTTGTAACGGTTACTTTGGCTTTATATATAGATTATCTACACTAATAAAAGAGGAAAATGGTAATTGGCATACGGCGCTACCCTTTTCATTGGCTAATCAGGGCTATATGCAAATTAACTGCCAACAAGATGGCGGCTAATTTGCATATGTAGGCACAATGCAGGGAGGCGAAAGGGAAAGCAGGAAGAAGCCCCCTGCCACTGACAGTGATCAGAAACCCAGGGGGGAGCTAAGAGCTGGGGGGCAGGGCAAAGGCGGCTCTGGGGCCGCCTTTGCCCTGCCCCCCAGCCATGATCGGAGAATCAGGTGCCTTTTCTGCCCTGGCCAGTGATAGCAGGAAGTAGGGGTGGAGCCAGCTATGGGAGCTGGGCATGGTCGAAGCTGGCAGTCCCAGGAGCTAGGGGTCCCTTGCCTGGGCCTAAAGCGAAGCCCACGATCGCGGGGCCGCTGCAGCTGCGGGTCCCCGCTGCCCGGGCCGGACGCCTAGGCCAGAGGCGTTAGGCCTGGGCAGGGGCGGAGCCTGCAACCGCGGGGAGCTGGGGGTCCCCTGCCCAGGCCTGACACCTCTGCCGGAGGCCTCAGGCCTGGTCAAGGGGCCGATCCGGTGATTGGTGATCGGAGGGTGATGAGGGTCAACTCCTCTGGCCAAGGCATCAGGCCTGGGTGGGGGGCGGAGCCGGGGATTGGGGGGATATGATGGTCCCCTTGCCCAGGCCTGAAGCCTGGGTCAGAGGCGTCAGGCTTGGGCGGGGGGTGGAGCAAGCGATCAGAGGGAGATGGGGGTCCCCTGCCCAGGCATGATTCCTGGGTCAGAGGCCTCAGGCCTGGGCGGGGGCCAGAGCCAGTGATCGGGGGGAGATGGGGGTCCCCTGTCCAAGCCTGACACCTCTGGCGGAGGCGTCAGGCCTCGGCAAGGGGCTGATCAGGCGATCGGAGGGTGATGAGGGTCTACGCCTCTGGCCGAGGCATCAGGCCTGGGCAAGGGGCAGAGCCAGCAATCGTAGGGGTCTGGGGGTCCCCTGCCCAGGCCTGACGCCTGGGCCAGAGGCATCAGGCCTGGGCTGGGGGCAGAACCAGTGATGGGGGGGAAATGAGGGTCCCCTGACCAGGCCTGACGCCTGGGCCAGAGGCATCAGGCCTGGGCTGGGGGCAGAACCAGTGATGGGGGGAAATGAGGGTCCCCTGCCCAGGCCTGACGCCTCTGTCAGAGGCGTCAGGCCTGGGCAAGGGGCCGATCCTGCGATTGGAGGGTGATGGGGGTCAACGCCTGAGGGCTCCCAGTATGTGAGAGGGGGCAGGCTGGCCTGAGGGACACTCCCCCGCCCCTCACACACCCAGTGCACGAATTTCGTGCACCGGGCCCCTAGTTTGTGATAAGACAAAAACTGGAAACAACTAAAATGCCCTTCAATAGGTGAGAAGGTACAGAAACTGTGATACAGCCATATCGTGAAATGCTACTTAGTAATAAAATCAAATGAATGAGAAATTTCCAACGCCAATCATAAATAAAGTCAAGATATATCATACTGGGGATAAGTTGCAACTTATATCACAAAATGCTAAACCCCTTAATTTTGTATCAGAGGGAAAAGCCCAGTAATTCAATTTTTAATGGGCAAAGTTAATGAATAGTTCAAACAAACACAATTACTCAAACATACAAAATAAAGCCACACTTTGCCTGAAGGGTGTGGCTCAGTGTTTGAGTGTCAACCTATGAACCAGGAGGTCACAGTTCAATTCCTAGTCAGGGCCTGGGTTGCAGGCTCCATCCCCAGAGTGGGGTGTGCAGAAGGCGGCCAATCAATGATTCTCTCTCGTCGTTAATGTTTCTATCTCTTTGTCCCTCTCCCTTCCCCTCTGAATTCAATAAAAATATATTTAAAACCCAAAACACTTCACCCTCACTCTTAAGAGAAATGCTAGTTAAAACTATAAGTTACAAATATTCACCCATTAAATTTGAAATTATCAAAAAGATTAATAACACAGTATTGCTGAAGGCATAGGGGGAAAACCACTGCATAACCAGTAGGATTATAAATTAACTCAAATTTCTGGAGAGAAATTTGCCAACATCTATCAAAATTTTAAATGCCTATTCTACTTCTAGGAATTTACCTTTTAAAATATTGGATATTTGGACATGTGTATAGTGATATAGATCACAGAACATTCTGAGTAGCACTATTTTCAACAGGAAAACACCTATATGTCAATCAATAAGAGAATATGTAATAAAGCATAGTCCAATCAATCACACACAAAGTCAATGCTAAAAAAAAAAGAATGAGGCAAACGTTTGTATACGCTCTCTGGAATGGTGTAGAAGGAACTGAAAGTACCACCTGTGGTTGAGATAAAGGGAAGAAAGGAATTTCCCTTTCATTATAAATGCTTTCTGTAACTTTAGATTTTTTGTATCAAATGAATGTAATGTCTATTCAAAAATTTTAAGACAATAAAAAAACCTAAATACAATAATTCCATGTTAGTGAAGAAATGTAAGTGGAATAGAATAATATCCAGAAAAATATTCATTCATTCAAAATAGTTTGGGAGGAATTAGAACCTTACTCTCATATAAAAAGGATAAGGCCTAGCCAGCTTGGCTCAGTGGATAGAGCGTCAGCCTGCAGACTGAAGGGTCCCAGGTTCAATTCAGGCCAGGGGCACGTGTCTGGGTTGCGGGCTCGATCCCCAGTAGGGGGTGTGCAAGAGGCAGCCAATCAATGATTCTCTCTCATCATTGGTGTTTCTATCTCTCTCTCCCTCTCCCTTCCTCTCTGAAATCAATAAATATATATATATTTTTAAAAGATAATAAAATTCAGAATTGGTTTTTAAAGCCCCATAAATGTCAGAAATAGAAATGTAGGAAGACTGTTAATTTACTCATTTTGGAGGTAGGACATCAAAACTCAGGTAAAATCCAAAAGCCACTGTTTAATATATGAAAAGCAATCAATACAACAGACCATATTAATAGAATGAAAAACAAAAACCACAGGATCCTCTCAATAAATGGAGAAAAAGCATTTAAATAAATTCTAAATTCCACTTTCATGACTTAAAGGGCACCTATGAAAAAATCCACAACTAACATCACACTCAATGGTAAAAGAGTACATGTTTTCCCTCTAAAGAGCAATATAAGAATGTCTACTCTTCAAATTCAACAGCATGAAAGGATTATACACTATAACCAAGTAGAATTTGTGGAACACAAGGATGATCCAAAATATGAAAATTAATCAGTATTAATATACCACATTTAACAGGATGAAAGAAAAACCATATGATCATCTAAACTGATGCAGAAAAAAATCATTTGACAAAATTTAACATCCTTTCATGATTTAAAAACACTCAATACCAAGAACTATAGGCAAACTATTTCAACATAATAAAGCATATAAAAAAACACCACAGGTAACATCACACTCAATGGTAAAAGACTGAAAGCTTTTCCTCTAAGCTCAGGAACAAGACAACTTTCTATCCCTCTTCCTTCCTCTGTCTAAAAATCAATAAAAATTTTTTAAAAAATAAAATACCCTGTTATCATTAAAAACACACACACAATAAACCAAGTGTAATGGAAACCTACAAAATGGCAGAAAATATTTGGAAATCACATATCTAATCAGGGGTTAATATTCAAAATCAATAAACTCCTATAATTAAATAAGGAACTCCTATAATTCAAGAATAACAAAAGAAATAACCCTGTTAAAAAACTGGCAAAGGACTTGAAGAGACATTTCTACGGAGAAAATATACAAATAGCCAATTCGTACCTGAATTAATAGATGCTCATCATGAATCATGAGGAAAATGCAAATCAAAATGAGATAACTTCAGACCCATCATAATGTCAAACAAACAAAACAAAACAAAAACAGAAAATAAGTGTTGGTGAGGATGCAGAGAAGCTGGAGCCCATGTGCATTGTTAATGGAAATGTAAAATGGTACAGCTCTGAAAAACAGCATGGTGGTTCCTCAAAAAATTAAATATAGAACTTCCATTATGACCCAGTACTCCCACTTCTGGATAAGCAGAATCTCACAACAACCAAGAAACTAAACAACCCTAAATGTCAATCTACAGATGAATGGTTAAACAAATGTGGTTGGTATATACATTCAATGGAATTCAATCAGCCTTAAATGGGAAAGAAATCCTGGCATATTCTACAATCTGGATGAAGCTTGAGGGCACTGTGTTAAGAGAAATACGCTGGTCACAAAAAGACAAATATGATTCTACTTATATGAGGTACCTAAAATAGTCAAATCCTTGGAAAGCGCAATAGTGATTACTAGTCGCTAGGGGCGAGGAGCAGATGGGGAGCTATTTAATGAAAAAAGTTATAGTTTAACAAGTTAAAAAAGGCCTAGAGGTCTATTGTACATCAATATGAGTACATTTAACACTACTGAACAGCACACTTAAAAATGATTAAGAGGGTAAGTTTTTTTGCCACAATTAAAAATTCTAAAAAGAAAATTAGACACACTCATTAAAAATAATTATACTCCCCTGCTCCCCCAAAAGAGAATGAAGCACTGTTGCATGCTATAACATGAATGAACCCTGAAAACATTATGCTAAGTGAAAGAAGACAGTCACAAAAGGCCATATGCTACATGATTCCATTTATATAATATCCAGAATAGGCAAATCCATAGACAGAAAGATGATTGGTGGTTTCCAGGAGCTGGGGGAGGGGGAAATGAGAGTGACTGATATTCTTTTGGGGAGGGGGCGGTGATACAATTTTTTTGAATTAAATACTGGTGATGGATGTACTACTCCATGAATATACTAAAAAACTTTGAATTAGACACTTTAACAAGGTGAATTTTAAAATATGTAAATTATATCTCAATGAAACTGTTTTAAAAATGCAAACATCATAAACTCACAGATTTGAATTACAACTTGTTTTTCAACTTCTGTGTAATGGGAGATATTACAAATTACAGACCAAGATAAAATATTTAAAACATATAACAGAGGGATGACTACTATGCATTATATACAAAGCATGAACCAACAATAAAAAAATGCAGACAAGGAAAATAAGCAAAGAATATGAATAAGCAATTCACAGATTACAAACAGTTAATAATCATTAAAATGTCCAACTTCAGCAGAAAGCAAAAGTATATAAATTAAAACAAGGTATTATTTTTACTTTATCAGTTTATAAAAATTTTAAATTATTGCTAAAACTGTGGGTAATAAGCACTCTCACAAAAATGTTGGTAGGAGGGTAAACTTTTTTGGGGGGTGGGTGTGCAGAGGATGCAATTTAATAGCAACTTAGAAGCATGGATATCCTTTGACAACAAAGTAGGAAAATTGCTTTGCATTTAAAGAATTAACTTAGTACAAAAATATATATTCTTATACTAGGGGCCCAGTACACGAATTCATGCACCCTGAAAGGAACTGTCGGCCACGAGGCTGTAGTAGGCACCGGGGTGGGTCTTGGCTCATCCTCCGTGCCCCCGCCCAGCCCCACCCGCTGCGGCCCCTGGTCCCGTCTGCCAGTAGCTTTGCTCCCATCTCCACCATTCCCACATGCTGATGGCACCAGCCCCACTCACACCTGCTGGTGGCGCCGAGCTATTGCGGCTGGCGCCAGCAGCGGGTGCGAGCGGCAGCTGCTGCCCTGATTGTCCCTCAGGAGCAGGGGAAGGTGGAGAAGCCCTCAGGGGTGATCAGGGCCGGCAGCTGCTGCTTGCACCCGCTGTTTGCGCCGAACAATCAGGACCAGTGCTGGGCACCAGCTGTGGGTGCCGGCACCGGCAGCAGGTGTGAACACCAGGTGGGACCGCGGTGCACAGAAGCAAAGAATTTTCAGTAACCACTAGAGGCTCATCCCAATGACAGCAACCAGTGCACCACCTTGATCTGGCGCCCCCCACTCACCTGTTCCACCATCCCACTGCAGCCGACGCCCGCCATGTTCCGCGCATACCCCCAGTGGTCAGTGCACGTCATAGCGACTGGCTGTTTGACTGTTCTGCCATTCGGTCTATTTACATTATCAGCCTTTTATTATACAGGATATAAGAACTAGAGGCCCAGTGCAAGAAATTCATGCACAGGGGGAGATGGGGCGGGGACCCTCAACCCGGCCTGCACCCTCTCGCAATCCAGGACCTTTCAGGGGATATCCGATTGCCGGTTTAGGCCCATGGATCGGGCCTAAACTGGCAGTCGAACATCCCTCTCGCAATCCAGGACCGCTGGCTCCGAACCCTGCCTGATTGCCCCTAAATACTCGCCTGCCTGCCTGATCGCCCCTAGCCACTCGCCTGCCTACCTCTTCACCCTGGTCTCTGATTGTTTTGGTCGTTCCACCATTTCAGTCGCTGGGCTTTTATTATATAGGATGCTCACTGATATGGCAACAAAATAAAATGGAAGCTATATGTTCATGAAAAGGATTGTACATGACACATTCTGTAGGGATTCAAACAAATAAAGCAATCTACCTGGGGAGGTATGTGTAATATCCTATGATGTCAAATATAATTCAGAAGATCCGGAATGTGGGAAAATCTCTATTTTAATAAGCACCCTCAGTAATTCTCCCATCCAAGTACTAACCAGGCCCGACCCTGCTTAGCTTCCGAGATCAGACGAGATCGGGAGCATTCAGGGTGGTATGGCCGTAGACAGTAATTCTGATTCAACTACTCCATAAGACAAAAATGTTAAATTCATGCACCCTGGTAAATATAATCACTTTAATTTTTACCTTAGTTAGGTCTTTTAGCTTACTTTGCCTTGTGTTTTCTAAGATGAACTAATGCATGTTTCATTCCTCCACTAGATCATGAACTCCTTGAATATCTTATTCTTTCCTGCCAACTAAAACGGCACACACAAAATGCACTTAATATATATTAGTTGAATGAACAACCTTCTTAAAATAAAAAAGTTTATGTGTGTGTTGTTGTTTATAAAATAACAAATCTATCAGGAGAAAGGGATAGAGAAAATTCTACATCCATGACCATGGATTAAGAAATAAATAATTTATGGATAAAATTAAAACATGCTTTCTTAATAAGATCTTTGTCTTTTGGAATATGGCTTGGTCCATATGGAAAGGATAAAAATCAGCAAAAAAAGGAACAAAGAAGAAAATAATCAATAAAATGAATGGTGCATCCTCTCTAACTCTATTTTACATCTGTTATTCAAGTAATTTTATAACTCTAAAAAGTTTTAATTTCTTCACTCTTTTTTTATTTAGTCAATCACAGTTCAGTATTATTTTACATTAGTTTCAGGTGTACAACATAGTGGTTAAACAATCATATACTTTACAAAGTGTTACCCGCCCTCCCACCCCACCCCAACCCTGATATTTCAAGTACCCACCTGGCACTATACATAGTGATTACAATAGTATTGACTATTTTCCCTATGCAGTACTTTAAATCCCCAGGACTGTTTTGTAATTATCAATTTTTACTTCTTAATCCCTTCAACTTTTTCACTCAGCTTCCCAACCTCACTCCCCTCTGGCAACCATCAGTCTGTTTTCTGTATCTATGAGTCTGTTTCTATTGTCTGTTCGTCTTTTTTCTCTTTAGATTCCACATGTAAGTAAAATCACTATGGTATTTGTTTTTCTCTGTCAAATAGCACTTAGCATAATATATCCTGTCGGTCCATCCATGCTGTTGTAAACTGTAAATAATACGGCAATGAATATAGTGGTGCAGACATTCTTTTGAATTGCTGTTTTGGGTTTCTTCAACTATATATCCAGAAGTGAAATTGTTGGGTCATAAGACAGTTCCATTTTTAACTTGTTGAGGAACCTCCATATTGTCTCTCATAGTGGCCACCAATCATCACTCCCACCAATAGTGCAATGAGGATTCCCTTTCTGTACATCTTCGCCAACACTTGTCTGTTGATTTATTGATGATAGCCATTCTGACAGGTGTGAGGTGGTTATCTCCTTATAGTTTTAATTTGCATTTTTCTGATGTTGAGCATCTTTTCATATGTCTATTGGTCATCCACATGTCCTCTTTGGAGATGTGTCTATTCAGGTCCTCTGCCCCTTTTTTAACTGGGATTTTATTTTTGGTGTTGAGTTGTGTGGGTTCTTTATAAATTTTGGATATTAATCCCTTATCAGATGTATCATTGGTGAGTAACGTCTCCCATTCAGAAGGTTGTCTTTTTGTTTTATTGATGGTTTTCTTTGCTGTGCAAATGTAGTCCCTCCTGCTTATTTTTTTTTGTTTGTTTGTTTCCTTTGATCCAGTAGATCAGAAAAAATACTGAGAAATGTCAGAAATTTTATTGCCTAAGTTTTCTTCTAGGAGTGTCATGGTTTCAAGTCCTTAAGTCTATAATCCATTTTTTGTTTATTCTTATATATGGTGTAGTATGGTGGTCTAGTTTTATTTTTATTTATTTTTGCATGTACATATACAATTTTCCCAATATTGAATAGACTATCTTTACCCCATTGTATGTTCTTGGCACCTTCCTAATTTTTTTAAATGTTTTTATTGATTTAAGAGAGAGTGGAAGAAGAGAGAAGCATTGGTCATCTGTCTCATGCACGTCCATGTTTAAGAAATCACAAAGGAAATGATAGATACAGCATCAAAGCCTGCAACCCAGGCATGTGCCCTGACTGAGAATCAAACCTGCAATGTCTTGGTGCATGGGACAATGCTCAAACACACTAGCAGGGCCTTCTCTATTTTAAGGAGACTTACCATCTTCATCTTACTTTTAAGATCTCTCTACATACTGAAAGCTCTGTAATTATTTTCTTTATAAGGCAAAAAAGGTTTTGTTCACTCAAAATATTAAAAAGCCATTAGGAAGATTAACTACATATACATGTCATTACAACAGAATAAATCCTAGCAAAAACCTAAAATATACACGAAGTTGAAAAAAGAGTTTTTCTTTAAAATATTTAGGTACTGAGTTATACAAAGTCTATAATTTTAACATAATACTTGGTCTTCCTACTTCCCAATCCTTCTGTTTTCCCCAGAATTATTTTCTTTTCCAAAGAAACACTGCCTTCTCATAATTTCCCGAGTCTGATAGCTTCAATTTTGTCATTTTTGCCTCCAGCAATGTTATGGGGCTTAATTTGCTCTAGGTCCTACTTGTTAAGTCTTTCCTGGTGATCTAAGGTGTCTGTAGAGCTCTCCTCCAATACCCTATTTGGAATGAACAAATCTTTTCCTATCAGCCTTCTTCACTATCCAATTTTACTTTTATACTTGGGCTTAAAAAAAAAAAACCTGTTGCATAAAAGTTTAAGATACTAGTATTTATGTAATCAGCTGTATTCATCATTTCCTTTGTATGTAAATATAAATTGCTAACTTTACATTTAAACTTCACATGGGGGGCACCCCTGCTGGTGTGGTTCAATGGCTGATCATCAACCTATGAACCATGAGTTCACGTTTCAATTTCCGGTCAGGGCACATGCCCAGGTTGCCAGCTCAATCCCCAGTAGGGGGCGTGCAGGAGACAGCTGATCAATGATTCTCTCTCATCATTGATGTTTCTATCTCTCTAAAATAAATAAAAATATATATTTATTTTAAAAAACTTCACATGGGGAAGTCATGAAAAGAAACACAATAGGCTGCTATTGAGTACATTAAAGTGATTTTCCCTTCCAATCTATATCTTACAACAAAGTCATTAATTTAAAAATTAAAGTAATAAAATTTAAAAACAGAAATAAAATACTGTAAGATACAGCTCCAAAATAAACACTGAAACAAAATTCTGGCCCTAGCTGGTTTGGCTCAGTGGATAGAGCATCAGCCTGCAGACTGAAGGGTCCAGGGTTCAATTCTGGTCAAGGGCACATGCCCAGGTTGTGGGCTCAATCCCCAGTGGGGGCATGCAGGAGGCAGTCAATCAATGATTCTCTCTCATCATTGGTGTTTCTAGTTCTCTCTCTCTTCCTCTCCTTTCCCCTCTGGAATTCTCATATTCTTTCTCTCTCTCTCTCTCTCTCTCTCTCTCTCTCTCTCTCTCTCTCTTGGCCCGGTGCATGAAATTCATGCAAGAGTAGGCCTTCCTTCCCCTGGCTGCCAGCACTGGCTTCCCTCCGGCCACCCGCAGGCACCGGGGACCCAGGCTGGCCACCCTGTGACCCCGACTTTGTCCAGAAGGACGTCTGGTCTAATTAGCATATTACCCTTTTAATATTACAGAGAGAGAAAGAGAGAGAGAAACAAAATTCTTGGAACTACCAAGAACAGGTAGAAGTCATATATTAAAGTTGATTCTTAAAAACAATTCAGCCATTTTATTTTTACCTACCTTAAAATAATTTAATTATAATACTGCATTCAACATCCAGCTTCTTTTGCACTGCAGTATCCCATTCTTGGAATATCTAAAGCTTATTTACATTTTAGTTTTAATAAACTTAGCAGCAGTAGTGTGAACAAATTAGAATGACTAATCTCAATATAAAACTACTAAAGTCATCTGCAAGCACTGTCAGCACTGAAATAGTATAGCTCAGGGGTCCTCAAACTTTTTAAACAGGGGACCAGTTCACTGTCCCTCACACCGTTGGAGGGCCGGACTATAGCTTAAAAAAAAACTATGAACAAATTCCTATGCACACTGCACATATCTTATTTTGAAGTAAAAAAACAAATTAGTTTGAGGACCACTGGTATAGCTACTAAAGAAAGGGAATGTCCCAGATATCTATCAACAAACTTTCTTAAAGGAAAGAAATGGATTGCCAAATTGGGTTCACCCTTTGTTGCATCATGATTACCACAACGAAGTCCTCAAGCCAGCTAGTCTGCAACTTGTACGGTAATTCAAATTTTGATGGGGAGACTAAACCAAAGTGGTATAGGACCCACCGGCAAATTCAGAAACGCACATCTCAAGTACTATATACACCAGTGATGGCGAACCTATGACACGTGTGTCAGAGGTGACACGCGAACTCATTTTTTTGGTTGATTTTTCTTCGTTAAATGCCATTTAAATATATAAAATAAATATCAAAAATATAAGTCTTTGTTTTACTATGGTTGCAAATATCAAAATATTTCTATATGTGACATGGCACCAGAGTTAAGTTAGGGTTTTTCAAAATGCTGACACGCCGAGCTCAAAAGGTTCGCCATCACTGATATACACTATACATTTGATCTTTAAATTCCATCCCAATAAAAATATATGTTGGATTTCTTTGTTAAACTGTACTTACTTGCTTCTGGACCTAAATGGCTGGCTCATTAATCTCACATTTAAAAGTACAATTACACGGAGTGGTTCTTTACTGATTCTGACTGATAAGATTCCTTTCCAACCAAAGAGACTATCGTTATTAGTTCCTCAAATAACACTCAAGAATACAGATCCCCATTTATTAAAAACACACTAGATTCCTTTAGGCTCTGGGTCACTATATACCAGTGATGGCAAACCTATGACACGTGTGTCAGAGGTGACACACGAACTCATTTTTTTGGTTGATTTTTCTTTGTTAAATGGCATTTAAATATATAAAATAAATATCAAAAATATAAGTCTTTGTTTTACTATGGTTATAAATATCAAAAAATTTCTATATGTGACATGGCACCATTGTTAAGTTAGGGTTTTTCAAAATGCTGACTCACCGAGCTCAAAAGGTTCGCCATCACTGCTATATACAAATAGTAATAAAATTATTAAATTCATCAGATAAAAAGAATATTATTGACAAAGGAATGTAGATTTAGAAGGTGTAGCGTGGATTTTGTTTTGAAAAGCAGAAATCTGTAGCCAAAACGTTTCTAGGGAAGAAACATACCTACAAAAGAAATATGGCTTTTGACTTCCCAAAATTCTAGTCCAGATCACTGTTTGTGTTGAACTGTTAGAAGGCAAATTTTCTAGAAGTAGAGAAGAGTGCATAAAATCTTTGAATGCCTTTTCAATAATTATTAGAGCCTGTGTCCATGAATTTGCATCACCTGATCTCCAAACACTAGCGATTAGGCATATGGAGGAAGGCAAATTCCATCATCAAAAATGAGAGGAGAAGGAAACTGTGAAATATAATCCAATGCCAGCGGAGTTCTTGGCAAAAAACACTGGTAACCAATATTATTAAGATGTAGCAGGCGCACCTTACCTACATGCACAAAACAAGATGGATCATTTTAACTATTTAGAAGTACTGAAGCATCTGTGCCTGTTTTCCTAAGGCAAAACCCAAGATAGATAGGTAGATAGATATTATATATAATTAAAATTAAAATATATCATTCAAACGCTTTCAACAAATTATCCATATTTCTTCCCAAGCCTAATATAATTATCATTTTCTATATGAAAATATTCTACTTTAGAGGGAAAGCAATCAACCTAGCTTTCTAAAATACTGAAACTAGAAAACCAGCACACCTAAGTTGATAGTCAGTTTTCCCTAGAAAATATCCATATATTATCCCACATCAAATTAGAACTACTTGTAACAGAGCTCAGGAATCCAAATACTATATATATCTATATATCTATATATCTGTGTGTGTGTGTGTGTGTGTGTGTGTATTTCCATCCCAGACAAGAGAAATTTGTTGTTTTATAGAAAAGATTGTTTGACAGATAATAAACTTAAATAGAAGTCACCTTCCAAGACTTAAAAAAGAGAAATATAAAACAAGTGACCTGATTAATCACAAATGGAATAGCCTCCATGTGATCAATTAAAATATGTCTCAGTGTTTCAGATTCTTGTCTGTAGCATCCAAATATTTACCAAAAAAATATTAGGGCACTTTTAGCATTAGGGAGAACAAAAAGAGGAGATCAACTTTACAGGTCATTTCCAATTTTTTATGATCATTTTTAGTAAAAAAAAAAAAAAAAAAAAGTAAAGATGCCTGTGAATTGTTTCATTTTATCCTGTTACTGTCACTGTCCTCAATGAAAAAAAGGATTAAACTGTAAAGTTCTAAAAGAAGCACTACAAATGTAAAACTACAATAAAAAACTTAATTTGTGGAGAACCAAGATGGCGGCGTAAGGTATAGACCTGTGCATGCTGCCTCCCACAACATTGAAACTACCAACTATAAGACAATCAGCTATCATTCAGAACTATGGGAAAGCTGGCCCAGTGGAAGTTCTACAACTTGATGGAAAGAAAGAAGAGCACTGAGACTGAGTAGGATGTGCAGAGGCGCCAAGAGCAGAGGTACGGAGTCAACGTGCCAGGTGGGCTGCAACTGGATGCACGGTTTTTTTCAATTGGAAGGGGTTACAAACTCTCGAATCCACTGAGCTTGTTTGGGGCGGGATTCTGAGGTCCCAGACCCCTACGGGGAGAGGCAGGACGGCCTTGCAGCGGGTCGGAGAGAGAGGGTGGCTTTCTCACGGAACTGCTTGCTGGCACTCAGGGAAGCGGAGACGTGGAGTCGCAGAGAGGCGAGGAGTCACGGAGACGCCATTGCTGTTTGCTCCGCCCTGGTGATTCCCTGAGACCCCGCTCTACTCAATTTACATCCCCGTCCAAGTTGTGCCAGTGGCACAAAAGGAACCACCTGTGCTTTTACAGCTTAACCCAACAAACTGCAGATTTCAACTCCTCGCATTCATAAGGGACACACTCAAGAAGCAGAATCAGGTTCGGAGGAAGCCGGAGCGGGACCCGGCTGGGCCAGCGTGGAACCGCTGTACCAGCAAACGCACAAACAGGTCCACCAGATCCAGTCTCACATGGGACGCCGGGAGACGGCAGACAAGCAGTCTGTGCACTTCGTAGAAAACGAAATCCAAGCAAGCATACCAGATATTCAGCCAGCAAGAACGCCTGGAGATTTTGTCCAGCAAGGAGACACCCAACAAAAGACAGAATGCCAAACTTCGTGTTGACCAGTTAAAGTATGATGTCCAGCACCTGCAGACTGCTCTCAGAAACTTCCAGCATCGGCAATACGCAAGGGAGCAGCAGGAGAGACAGCAAGAGGAGCTTCTGACTCGCACCTTCACCCCCAACGTGGGATGTGACGGCCCCTGCGAGGCTGCGCTGGCCCCTGTGAGGCTGAGACGGCCCCTGCGAGGCTGCACCAGCCCCTGCGAGGCTGCGACAGCCCCTGCGAAGCCGGCAGAGCCACGCAAGCTGCCCAGACGACAGCGCGCAGCCCAAGCACAACTATCACCCAAAGGGCGAGAAAGGCGAAAGCAGCTGTAGTGTTGCTTTCTCCTCATTTTTGGTAGCGAAATCCTCATTTTAAACATAAGAGGACACATTATTTTAAAAAGCCGTTAAACGTCTCCGTACCCTTTCTGAGTAGAGCGTGAACAAGTTGTAAGAGATCTTTCCGAACACAGAGACACATCACGATGGAAATAGCTACATTTTCCATGTGTATGACCTTTGACCCAGCAACAAAAAGCATACACCTATGGATGAGGACAGTGGGGGGGTAAGGGCAGAGGGTGGGGTGGAAACTGGGTGGAGGGGAACTATGAGGGGAAAAAAGGGGAACAACTGTAATAATCTGAACAATAAAGATTTATTAAAAAAAAAACAACTTAATTTGTTCATTATCACCCTACTTCTCTCAAGCTTTCCCCCATTATAACCCTTCCAAAGAGGTGACAGAGAGCTAAAAGATTTCTAAAAAAAAAAAAACACCTCACTGAAATTATTCTCAGGCAAAAGTACAAATAAAACTTCTAATTTCATTGTCTTTGGAGAGTTAAATAAGAATAATACAAAAGAAAATTTATTCTCAAACCTGTTAATGCCATTTGCACTTGTAATTACAAAACTTAAATATTACAAAACTGATTATTCAATTCTGAATCAAATCAAATACTGTATCCTAAAGAATTATTCTTTTAGTCACTATGAAAATATTTTGTTTTTATCATTATGCTCGAACACAAGCCAACTTAATAAATATAAATAATATTCTAAATAATATTAAAGGACTTTAGGGGAAACATCTTGTATCTAAATGGACATTAACAAAATATCTTAATCAAAATTATTTGCCAATTTGACTTTCATAATTGTGTAAATTTCATAGCTCATCAACACCAAAAGTGGCACACTATGTAAATGATTTCAAAATACACTTTTTAACACAGGGTGCTCAATATACTTATTATGAAGATTAAAATTTTTCTGTGCCCAATTATTTACATGAATCAATAATATATGTGGCTAAGATCCTGATGGGTTAAGTCAGTATTTAAGATTCTCCTCTTCATTAAAAGAAAAGCAGAAATAATCACACACACATACACACAGATGACTTCTGACTAGAGGAACACAATAGAAATATTTTAAAAATTTATGTCTAAAGTAAGTAGTGTCTATGGATTCTACACTAAATGTGCTATCTTTGTAATGTGGGGAATATTTTTAAATAGTCTATTAAATATTTTCTACCTCTCATAAGCTACTGTTTATGCTAAGTGGTGTGCCTCAGTTGTATTTGGATGATAAAATGGTTAAAATTCACTGAATTAAAGTAAAAGACTATTGTATTTAAATGAATTAGAGAGCTAATAAATGTTTACTGAACAACTACCATGTAACAGGTTCATAGCTAGCTATTATGGGAATATATAGATGAATACAGCAGAGCATTATCATTTTAAGAAACTAACAACAACAAAATGTAAGAGCATGCAGGAAAGTGAAATCGATTCTGGATGGGAGAGGAATAGACAGGTTAAGTGGGAAATCTTAGAAAAATTAATGGAGAAGGTTTTAAAAAGCATTTGAAATAGGCCTCATAGAACAAACAGATTTTAACACTGACAGGCAAAAATACACAATAAATCAAGCATTTTACTTTACAACCACCTTTACTTCATCTCCCATTCTTCTAGTTAACTACAGACAACGAAAGACATTATCTTTAATATGTGCCCCCAAAATGAAAAAGCCTTAAAAGTACTTTAAAATTAAAGAAATATAATAAAATTACTCTAAGAATGGATAAGAATTACCCAATAAAGTGGGGGATAACAAAACAACTATTTTGATTTTTTAGAAACATGAATCATGCATAAAGACATTCAGCTTACATCAGAACATCTAAAAATCTATTTAAATCTAGTGCTTAAGGCCAAAATAGAAGGGATACAAATGAAAAATTAATTTACCTGTCACATTCTGGACTTGAGTCATTCATTATACTTCCTTATGAACTATTTGTTTCTAATATTTTAGGGGGTAACCAGATATTTAACCCATTACTAAGTACACATTAAAAAATTCATAAAGAGCCCTGGTTGGTGCATCTGAGTGGTTAGATCATAAGCCCACACACAGAAAGGAAGGGGATTCAAGTCCCAATCAAGGGCACATACCTATGTAGCAGGTCCAATCCCCAGCCCTGGTTGGGCCAGCAACCAACCACTGTGTCTCTCTCACATCTATGGGTGTGTCTCTCTCTCCCCTCCCACTCTCTAAAAAAATCAATGGGAAAAATATTCTCGGGTGAGGATTAACACAACACAAAAAAAGCTCATAAAGACAGATGTACCCTGAAGTATTAAAGCTATAAGATATAAATTATGATATATTAAGTTATGGCTACAAAAGCATGAAAAGACAATTAGTACAGACAATTAGAAATAAATACATATTCAAGCAAAGTATCTCAGTAAAGTATTTCAAAATAAAAATTTAAAATGTCCTTAATTTAAGTTTAATTTAAAACATTATCCAACATAACCATGACTTGTCCAGTCTGCACTTCCACTCTGAAACAAAATTTAGATACATGTGTAAACAACATCTATTCATACTGGTACTTGTATGAAAATAAAAACAGCAAGACACATTAATTTAGACCAGGGGTGGGCAAACTTTTTGACTCGAGGGCCACAATGGGTTCTTAAACTGGACTGGAGGGCCGGAACAAAAGCATGGATGGAGTGTTTGTGTGAACTAATATAAATTCAAAGTAAACATCATTAAATAAAAGGGTACGGTCTTTTTTTTTTTAGTTTTATTCATTTCAAACGGGCCATATCCGGCCTGCGGGCCGTAGTTTGCCCACGGCGGATTTAGACTATAAGAAAATCTGAGAGCTGGGAATCCAATCAAATAAAAGCCACCAGCATTTTTTCCTTTAAATCTCAGATGATGTTTAGTACAGCATGTTTTTGGCAACACAGAATACTATGTATAATATGATTCCTCCTTGAAAAACAAGAAACAAATTGTTGTTTTTCTTTCTTGTTTTTTAAAAAATATATTTTATTGATTTTTCACAGAGAGGAAGGGAGAGAGATAGAGACTTAGAAACATCGATGAGAGAGAAACATCGATCAGCTGCCTCCTGCACACCTCCCACTGGGGATGTGCCCGCAACCAAGGTACATGCCCTTGACCAGAATTGAAACTGGACCTTTCAGTCTGCAGGCCGATGCTCTACCTACCAAGCCAAACCGGTTAGGGCAGAAACAAATTGTTTTTATATGCATACACATTAAACTGCTAATGAGGAAAGGACTTGGCATTTTCATTTTTTATAATAAACATGTGTAAAGCTTCATAAGCATATAGGTTCTCAACAATTGTTAAGTTTTCTTATTATGGCTATTTTTAAAATAAAATGTGATATAAAATTTATGTTATATGAAAATAACTCCTATAATCTTGATTTATTCATATAAATTCTGCAAAATATAAAAACAAACATTTCCCAGTTCAAAGAATTTCAGTAAATGTTCTCAAAATTCAACACTCAACAATCCCCCAAACTGAAATGTTTAACTCAGGGGTTCTCAAACTACAGCCTGCAGGCCACATGCAAATACAAATATTGTATTTGTTCCCGTTTTGTTTTTTTACTTCAAAATAAGATATGTGCAGTGTGCATAGGAATTTGTTCATAGTTTCTTTTTTTAAACTATAGTCCAGCCCTCCAACGGTCTGAGGGACAGTGAACTGGCCCCCTGTTTAAAAAGTTTGAGGACCCCTGGTTTAACTGTTTGTAACAGGGGTTGGCAAACTTTTTCTTTGAGGGCCAGACAGTAAATATTTTAGGTTTTGCAGACAAACATGGTCTCTGTTGCATATTCATTTTTTTTTTTTAAAGAACTCTTTAGGAACATTTTAAAAAACACACACAAAAAAACATTGTTAGCTCAGATCCACAAAGAACAGCTGGCAGGCCATTGGTTACCAACAACCACTTATTTATAACAACAAACAAGCACCTGGAAATGTGATTTTAAATAAATTACACCAAAGGCATCAGAGATCACAATAACATTTGTTTTATTCTTCATTAAATAAAGTAAGGATGCATTATAGCAATTAAAATTACAAACTAATTGCCCGGCCGGGTATGGCTAACTGGTGGAGTGTCGACCTATGAACCAGGAGGTCATGGTTTGATTCCCCAATCAGGGCACATGCCCAAGTTTTGGGCTTGATCCCCAGAAGGGAGCATGCAGGAGGCAGCCAATTAATGGTTCTTTCTCATCATTGATGTTTCTATCTCTCTCCCTCTCCCTTCGTCTCTGAAATCAATAAAAATATATAAAAAATAAAATAAAACTGCAAGTTGATTAATAAATTAAATTCTATTTAATATTCTAGGAAAAACACAGTAAGTGAAATTTCAAGTATTTGTATTATATTGCCATGATTATGTATGTGTGCACCTGCAAAGCACATATGTCCACTTTAAAAAGTCAACTGAAACTGAAATACTACACATCAAAGCTCAAATCTCCTTTTATAATTACAACCATGAACTCATTTAAATAATCAAAACTAGCTAGTCATTTGTTTTATACGTCTTAATTTCTTGAAAATTAAGAAATGAATTGAGGTCAGTAATAATTACTGGTTTTTAATTTTTTAATTTGTAAGGTTGTAATAAAATATTAATAATCTAAAATATACTTCACAAATTTATATTCTTGAAAACATTTTAATATTTACTGTGTCAGCAACCATCACTAGAAACTTGGCTACACTTTTATGTCTAAGTAGCTTCTATACATTTGATTCTGTCTAAAATTGGAAGATCATTATTATCATCTAGATGGCATTACCAAGTATAAATTTCATTATGAATAATCAACTGAGACATATTAAAACTCTAAAATGAAAATGTATCCCCCAAAAGTAACCAAATAACCATTATAGAATAATCATCTTACCTAGACTGGTGGGTTTTATCAGTTCATCCAATAAATCATAAAATGGTAATTTTTGAAGTTTTATATCCGGATGGACTGGGTGAAGAGCTGATGTAAGGTGTGGGAGTTCCAGTTCATGTTTAGGTCCCAGAAGAGAAACAGGGAGTAATGGTGATGATGCAGGGTGACCATCATAAGTGAGCTGTGGAATGGTAGATGGAGACAAAGTTGCTGGCATAGGACCTGAATGTACGCTGGGGATGGACAAGTCCGCGGGCGACATGATTTTCTGGGGGAACCTCCGCCTATAGAGTTCTTTAATTTTCATTTGTACAGCAGGACTGCAGCCAGCCTTTAGCAAATGCAGGGCTTTTGTGAGAAGTTCGTGTTTGCGTCCGTGCTTGTTTCTCCCAGCGTAGCCCAATAGTACTTGAAGTTCAGAAACTCTAAGGCTCATAACCATTTGCTTAGAGACAAAACAAAATGTAAAGCATTAGTATTCCAAGAATATAATTTACAATATTAAACAATACTTTATTATAACACTTTCTCCTTATCGTTTGCTTAGAGAACAATTTATTTACACTGAGTCTTAGTTATTTCAAACTTAGTTTAAGTCATTTAACATAAGTAACCAAAGAAAATTAATATTTATAATTCACTGACTTCTACCCAGGGTTATGAAACATTTTAAGATTAACCACATCACACCTCATCCCACTGTTTTGATGAAACTGTGAGTTCTTTATCAAGCACTTATTAAGTCTCCAGAATGCTGACTATACGTGGATGGCAAAATAGAATAATGAACTTTCAAGAACATTTGTTTTCTTAGGGAAAAATTATATTAGTATACATGAAACATATAAGCAGCCCACTTCAAATACCAAATGTATACAGGATATAAATAGCATTATCAAGTACTACATTCTATACTAATTCTGGAATTTATAGGACATAAGCTATATCTTTTTTGACCCATTATATATTAAATACATTTGATATTTTCATATTGGTTTTCACTAAATATTTCCAAATACACAAGGTGTTATCGAAGAAACTAGTTAAGAGTGTTAAATAACTTACCTAAGGCTACTGAGCCACTAAGTAGCAGTCAGGATTCAAACCCAGTTATGTAAGATTCTAAAGCCCCTTCTCTTTCCACTAAACCATTAGAAAAAGGATAGAGCGGGAAACATTATTGAGGCACTACACTGGCAAGGCCAGGCTAAAAAGTCCACGAGTTCAATGAACATGCCCTAATGTGTAAGGCTATAATAAAGAAATCTATTTAACTTTGTTTAACCCCCTATGTTCCTAAACTGATTTGGTCATTGTTTCTCCATTTCTTCCAAACTACTGACTGTCAATACCATCTACACTAAGCATGTCAAACTCATGGCCCACAAGTATTTTTGCAGCCCAGCCAATATAACAGCATGAGCAGTTATTTACAACTAGAGGCCTGGTGCACGAATTCATGCACTGGTGGGGTCCCTCGGCCTGGCCTGTGCCCTCTCGCAACCCGGAACCCCTTGGGGGATGTCGGACGGCCGGTTTCGGCCCAATCCCCACAGGGCTGGCCCATCTCACCCAGTCCTGATGGGGGCCAATTGGGGTCTGGGAGAGACCGCGGGAGGGCTCCAGGGCATGACCAGCCTGTCTCGATTAGTGCACCAGGCCGATTTCAGCCCGATCCCCCCAGGTCAGGCTGAGGGACCCCACTGGTGCACAAATCCATGCACAGGGCCTCTAGTATGCATATAAGATCTTTGGTTAATCTCTTCCCACCCTCCTGCCTCCCCCTTCCCTCTGAGATTCATCAGTCTGTTCCATGTTTCCATGCCTGAGCGTCACAGCGAGTGGTCAACTGAACGAATAAGCCTAAGCAACCATTACGACCGGTCGACCGAATGACCAGTCGCTATGATGCACACTGACCACGAGGGGGCAGACGCTCAATGCAGGAGCTGCCCCCTGGTGGTGAGTGCACTCCCGTAGCCTACCTCCCGTGGTCCCTCCCCCAGGCTGGCCAGCTCTGATGGCCCTAATCAAGACTGGGTGAGACAGCCCCAATCAGCCCCAATTGGCAGCCAGGTCAAGGGACCCCACCCATGCACAAATTCATGTACTGGGCCTCTAGTAGATTATGAAAGGAAGTAAGTCTCCTGTCAGATCCAGAATTACTGATATTCACCTTGGGTCAGTTTTGAAAGTAATCACTGTGAACAAGATTTCCCCTGAAGTAGCAAAGAAGCAATGCCATGTGTCAGGAAGAAAACATTAATTTTATCATTGCTCTTGTTCTTTTTTTTTAATACTATACTTTTCAAAATAAACTTATGTTTCTATGAAAACTGAAGCTTTTGTTTTTTTGCAGCCCACATAAACTTAAACCTTGTTAACTAGTATTTGGCCCATGTTAGCTTTTGAGTTTGACATGCTTGATCTGCACCAATCCTCTCATTTTAAAGTGGAGGAAAATGAACTCCATTGAGAAGAAATGACTTACCCAAAATCATACATTAACAGCAAAATCCTGACTTTATCACCACTGACAGGAAGGTGTTAGGATGGAAGACATATGTAAGCTTACCATTTGCTATTTCCTCAACTGTTTTATCCCCTTCGCATCATATTAAACTGCCTTCCTTAATTCCTCACCACTCCCTGAGATGACAGCCTCCCCTAGAAGTTCTTTGCAGATTGCAAAACGAAGAAAAAAATAAAATAGTGAGAAAAAGAGTGTATGAAGAGCTTTATATGCAATATAGCTGGTTCATCAAAGAAATATGAACTCTTCTTCTACTTCTCTGGTCTAGAATATGCTTTGTTTCCTCAAAGTCTAGCTTTTGCCCATTAGGCCTAAAAGAACTAATGACTCTCTCCTCACTACTTTTACTGGCCATTTTTCTTATCTTATTTACACTAAATCACTGTATTATAATTTTCTGTTTATACAGGTGATTCCATGTCCAGACTGAGGTCCACTAAGACACAAGGCCATGCATGTTACCCTCAGAATCTAACACTGGTGCCTGACAACAACAGAAACTCTTCAAATGCCTAGAGGGAGGGGGGAAGGAAGAGGAAATCTATTTTAATCTCTTTCTTAAAAATACACCTCTGGCCTGCCCGGTGTGGGTCAGTGGTTGAGAGTCAACCCATGAAACCAGGAGGTCACAATTCAATTCCCAGACAGGGCACATGCCAGGGTTGCGGACTTGATCCCCAGTGGGGGTGTGCAGGAGGCAGCTGATCAATGATTCTCTCTCATCACTGATGTTTCTTTCTCTCTTTCTCTCTCCTTTCCTCTCTAAATCAATGTGTGTGTGTGTGTGTGTGTGTGTGTGTGTATACATGTATGTATGTATCCTGTACCCCTCCATCAGGCTCCAATTTGGACTACATGCTCTCTAGAGCTGTACATAATTATGGTCATACCAGGATTTAACTTATCCTGGTAATTCCCTTGTCTCCCATAGTGGATCCTATTTCCTTAATCTCACTTCTTTGTTGGTTTTCTCTTTTTAGTAGGGTATTTCTACCCTTTGTACTTCCCATTACCCATTCTCCATTTTTTTTATTTCTTACATTGTCTAAAAATATCTTCACTTATTAAATACATATTTAATAACCAAAATGGACTCAGTATAGAATTCTAGACAGGAAAACATGTTCTATCTGAATTCTGAAGGCCTTTTCTCAATGTCCCCTGGCTTCCAGTATTGCTGTTTAGAAGCCTAGCACACCATCATTCTGATAACTTCATGGTCACCTGTATATCCCTCTCAGGAAGTTTATAGAAGTTCTCTTTATGTGCTCTGACATTTTACAATGTGTCGTGTGGTTTGTGGTTGGGTTGGGTTTTCTTATTTTTCAATTGTTTGAAGTGATAATTGCTGAGTCTTTTAACTTTAGAGATGTGTTCTTTAGTTTTGGCAAGTTTTCTTATCTTCCTTAGACTTTTTTTCTATCCTCTTTCTCCTCTGCCTATTATAATGTTTCTTGACTTACCTCCTGATAAACCCATCATAAACTGAAAATATTTTACGTGCATTCAATACACCTAACCTACTGAACATCATAACTTAGCCAAATCTACCTTAAACATGCTCAGAATAGCCAAAAAAAACAAAATGACAACACAGTACACAGAAGAGGATTTGTTTACCCTGGTGATGGCAGGCCTGATTGGGAGCTGTAGCTCACTGCAGTTGCCCAGGATTGAGAACATACCTTAACCGCATACTATTGCTAACCTGAGAAAAGATCAATATAGGTGATTATTTCCTGGCCTGTGCCCTCATTTATGCCTTTAGCACCATCATAAACTCAAAAAATCCTAAGTTGAACCATCCTAACTCGGGAGCTCTCTGTATTTAGATAACGGCCTTCCTAGATTGAGTCTCTACTTTTTTTCACTCTATTTTTTCCCTAACATTTTATATCTCTTGTCCTAGCTTTTTTTTCTGAAAGATCTCAACTTTATCTTCTAACTCTTCTATTAAATTTTTAACTTCCATAAGCTTTTCTGTTTGCTGCAAATTTCTTTTTAATTTTCCCTACATCTTACTATTTTCCATGAATGTAGTTATTTTCTTTTCTGAGGATATAAATTTGCCATTGTTGTTGTTTTCTTCTGATCTCTGCACTGTCTCTGTAACCTGAGTTCTTTTTTGCTATTTGCTTTGGTCTCTACCTTTCATGCTGACATTTCCCTCAAATGAGAGAGAATCACCCGCTGGTGTGGCTCAGTGGTTGAGAATCAACCTATGAATCAGGAGGTCACAGTTTGATTCCCAGTCAGGACAGGGCACATATGGGAGTTGCAGGCTCAATTTCCAGTAGGGGATGTGCAGGAGGCCAATCAGTGATTCTCTCTCATCATTGATGTTTCTGTCTCTCTCTCTCCCTTCCTCTCAGAAATCAATAAAAATATATTTTTTAAAAATCATTAAAATAAAATGAGAGAATCCTTGGATTTACAATTATACCTAATAGTAAATCCTGACACTGAAAGATGATTAAAAGATCTGTGTGAGTGAGCAGACCAGGGTACTTCATTCTAAAATAACTGGGCAGGAACCTGGCTATTTTGAGGATTCCTTTTGTCTGATCACTTTTGACAGAAAGGAATCCTCTAATCTCCTTCTTTGGCAGTATAAGGTTGGCTTCCAATGTTCTCAAGGCAGAGTCGGTGAATGGGAAGAGAGGAGGGGGAGGTGCTTATAATTCAGTAAGACATTCCACATAATCTCCTCTGCAGAAACATAAAATTTTACCAACACACACACACACACACACACACACACACACGTACTTATACACACACGTATGAGAGAATGCTATTCCAATTAAGAGTCAGGAAACATATTCTGAGAAAGACAAATACAAGTCAATATTCAAGCAATATTAACAAGTATTAGTAGACAAAGTGCTTTTACAATTAAATAGAAAGTGCCAGTTTTATTGTTTCATTAGCTATGACCTTACATTATTAAAGGTCATACTGAAATTGGGAATAAGAATTGGGTACTTCCTGTAAAACAACATAATTACTCTCATTCACACACCCCACTGCCGTGGTTTAAAAAATTAGTCATAAAGCAGACTCTATATTCTGAATCTTTATCTGGAATCAATTTATAACCAATTGTAAACCAAAATGAATTCCAAAGACAGACAAAATAGGCATTTAACAATGTCATAGTATCTCATTTATACTTTTACTTTCTACCTACAAAAGCAAAGAAATAAAAAATGCTAAAATTGCACAGTAAAGCCTGTACTACAGTACATCAAAAATATTTAATTCATTATTTTCAAAGTTAGATTCTTCATCCAATGAAACTGACTTGACTTGTGGATCATTCTTAATCTTCTCCATTGGAAATAGTCAATAAGCAGCTGATTAGCAATTTGTCAACAATACCGAGTTCAACCAGAAAACCTAGTTAGACAGTCTCTACTAAAGCAGCAAATCAAGTTGGTTACATCTCCATAATCTTGTTCCACCCAATTTATCTTCTTTTTTCCCAATATAATATGACTGAAATATGACCTATAGTTCCTACTCCTCTAGCTGATCATTCTCCTCTGTTCCTGGTCTATTCCATCATACTGGTGGCATTTAGCTTCCACATAATGACAAAATATGCAGATACCATTCTCCTTCAAGCAAAGTATAAACCTAACATTCCATTGATATGGTAATTTAATCATTCCTATTTATGTACTGCCCCATCTCATAAAACATAGATATATCCCCTCAAAAAGCTCCTTCTAGATAACTTAAACACTAAAAATAATCCAACTAAGAACATTTTAATGAAATATTTTTCCTAATAAAAAACGAAGTTTAAATAATTTTTTTAATTTAGAGTTTAAAATTCTAACACACTGCCAACCATATTGCCCAGAGGGAGAAAAATGTGACTTTTATTTCAGTTAAAAGCTGCTCTGCAAACAGATGTTCAATAAATGATTTTTGGATCAATGCACAGGTCCTAAATGAGTACACAGAAAGAAGGAATATAGGAATAAACAATGAACACACATACAGATATGCTAGTCTTCAGCTAATTGACTAAATCACAGTCTTTCAAGGTCTGTTTTCTCACTTCAGAAAATGAGAAATTAACTAGAGGTTCTCAAGTTCCTTAAAATTTCAAAATTCTATAATGCTATAACTATTAAATGAACTCTTTCTTCTCATTCTTCTACTCTTCCATAATTAAAGAAATACAACAAATCCAAATAGACAGTGGAATCTTTCTAAATTAGCAATGCTTTCAATAAAAATTTTAAGCATCATTTACTTGGGTTAATAGAGTAAAAATAATGATAAACCTAACATATATTCAATGCTTACACTATGCCAATTACGTAGTAATGATTATCTTATTTAAACCTCACAAGAACCCAAGAGAGATCACTATTATTTCCATTGTATGTATTAAAAAAACAACAACTGACATTTGGATAGAAAAACTGAATCACTTTTCAAATAAAATCTAGAATTACAAAATAATAAGTAGGGCTTTAATAAATTTTAAGTCCATCAAATTATAAAATTGAGTGTTCTTTCCCAAACTGCCCCAATCAAAAACAGACAAAACACTGTATTTACAATTAAAGTGTCAACAAGACAAGAAGCAATTAAAGAAGTAGGATATTCTACGTGAAAGAAACCCAAAAGGAGGAAGAGACAAATATTAACAAAACAAAAAGTGAGAGAGAAAATGCATTCTATGCTCAGGGTGGGTAATCTTTTTTCTGCCAAAGGGCATTTGTATATTTATAACATCATTCTCAGGCCATTCAAAATTATCAACTTAAAAATCAGCCTGCTATCCTATATAATAAAAGGCTAATATGCAAACTGTCCCCTTGGGAGATTGACAGACCAGGAATTCGACCGTTCACTATGACATGTGCTGACCACCAGGGGACAGTGCAGAATGAAGGAAGGAAGGCCCCAGCTGGCTGCTGGCAGCCGGGGGAAGGAAGGCCACGGCAGGCAGCCATAATGCCCCGATTGGCCCTGATTGCTGGCCAGGCCTAGGGACCCTACCCATGCATGAATTTCGGGCCTCTGATCCTATATAATCTACACTAATAAAAGAGAAAAATGGTAATAGGCGTACGGCGATACCTTTTTCATTGGTTAATCAGGGCTATATGCAAATTAGCTGCCAACTAAGATTGGCAGTTAACTGCCAACTAAGATTGGCAGTTAACTGCCAACAAGATGGCGGCTAATTTGCATATGTAGGCACAATGCAGGGAGGAGAAAGGTAAAGCAGGAAGAAGCCCCCTGCCACTGACAGTGATCGGAAACCCAGGGGGGAGCTAAGAGCTGGGGGGCAGGGCAAAGGCAGCCCTGGGGCCGCCTTTGCCCTGCCCCCCAGCCATGATCGGAGAATCAGGCGCCTTTGCCGCCCTGGCCAGTGATAGCAGGAAGTAGGGGTGGAGCCAGTGATAGGAGCTGGGCACGGTCGAAGCTGGCAGTCCCAGGAGCTAGGGGTCCCTTGCCTGGGCCTAAAGCGAAGCCCACAATTGCGGCGCCCCCCGCTGCCACTGCAGGTCCCCGCTGCCTGGGCCGGACGCCTAGGCCAGAGGTGTCAGGCCTGGGCAGGGGCGGAGCCTGCAACCGCGGGGAGCTGGGGGTCCCCTGCCCAGGCCTGACACCTCTGCCGGAGGCCTCAGGCCTGGTCAAGGGGCCGATCCGGTGATTGGTGATCGGAGGGTGATGAGGGTCAACTCCTCTGGCTGAGGCATCAGGCCTGGGCGGGGGGCGGAGCCGGGGATTGGGGGGATATGATGGTCCCCTTGCCCAGGCCTGAAGCCTGGGTCAGAGGCGTCAGGCTTGGGCGGGGGGTGGAGCAAGCGATCAGAGGGAGATGGGGGTCCCCTGCCCAGGCATGATTCCTGGGCCAGAGGCCTCAGGCCTGGGCGGGGGCCAGAGCCAGTGATCAGGGGGAGATGGGGGTCCCCTGTCCAAGCCTGACACCTCTGGCGGAGGCGTCAGGCCTGGGCAAGGGGCCGATCAGGCGATCGGAGGGTGATGGGGGTCAACGCCTGAGGGCTCCCAGTATGTGAGAGGGGGCAGGCTGGGCTGAGGGACACTCCCCCCACACACACACCCAGTGCACAAATTTCATGCACCGGGCCCCTAGTCCTATATAATAAAAGCCTAACATGCTAAGTGTCTGGTCGTCCAGTCAACCAATCAAAGCGTAATATACTAATGATATGTTAAGGCCAATCAACCGCTCACTATGATGCGCACTGACCACCAGGGGGCAGACAGTCAACTGGTTGACCAGTAGCTATGATGTGCACTTACCACCAGTCGACCAGTAGGTTAGCTTGCTCCTGGGGTCGAACCGATCGGGACTGAGCAAGACAGGCCAGGCATGCACTGGAGCCTTTCCGCGTCCCTCCCCGGCCCGATCGTGCACCGGTGGGGACCCTCAGTCTGACCTGCACCCTCTTACAATCCAGAACCCCTCAGTGGATGTTGGAGAGCTGGTTTTGGCCCAATCCCACAGGCCAGGCCAAGGGACCCACCCCACTGGTGCACTAATTCTATATTTATAAAAGGCTAATATGCTAAGTGTCCTTCCCTCTGAGTAATGATGTCAAGTAGCAACGACTAGCCTCCTTGCAGTTTCTTCAGCCAGGAACACTTTAGCCAGGTGAAAACACTTTACACTGTAACCAAGTACCTATGAAGCGTTTCTGTGCCTCATCTCATTTGATCCTCACAGAAGTCCTGGAGAAGGTAGACAGAAGATTTGGTGGAATCCTATTTTCTTTTTTTAAATATATTTTATTGATTTTTTACAGAGAGGAAGGGAGAGAGAGAGTTAGAAACATCGATGAGAGAGAAACATCGATCAGCTGCCTCCTGCACATCTCCCACTGGGGATGTGCCCGCAACCCAGGTACATGCCCTTGACCGGAATCGAACCTGGGACCTTTCAGTCTGCAGGCCGACGCTCTATCCACTGAGCCAAACCGGTTTCGGCGAATCCTATTTTCTTTTCATTAGCCAGAAAACGAAAATTTAGAAAGTTTAGAAACTTGACCCGACTGAAAAGAAGAAATGGTGGACTTGAAAATGACTTCAGGTTTTCTCACTGTGCAGAATATAGTCAAACACTGCTGCAGTTAAATTTTTTACCCTTTGTTCTCCCTGCATTATCTATAATAATAATCTGCTTTGTGTTGATATTTATTGCTGTGTTGCTGACAATTACCTGAAAGAGCAGGTGGGGTGCTTCCCTGGACAGTAAAAAATTTAGCTCAACCAGAAAGCAGGTCTATCTATAAAAGGCTAAGTTGACTCGTGCATGCACGATACATTCAAAGCTCTTGCTGGTGCCAATCGCACACGTGTTTTGATCTGTCATTGTCGATCGTGAATTTGGTTGACATTTCTATTATAGAGAAAGGGCAAATAGTGATATTAAAATATTCTTCTAATTAATTTCCTTTCAATGTGCAAATTCATGCACTGGGCCACTAGTATTTTATATTTGGTCCAACATTTATTTAACTCATCTCTAATGCCTTGGCAGGGCCAAATCAAATGATGTCATGGGCCATGTAAGGGCTGGACGTTTCCCACCCCTGCTATAGCTAAACAAAGTCTTTAAATCAAAGCCTTCAAGGAAAGCCCTAGAGCAGCAGTTCTCAACCTGTGGGTCGCGACCCCTTTGGGGTCGAATGACCCTTTCACAGGGGTCACCTAAGACCATCGGAAAACACATATATAATTACATATTGTTTTTGTGATTAATCACTATGCTTTAATAGGTTCAATCTGTTAACAATGAAATTGGGGGTCACCACAACATGAGGAACTGTATAAAAGGGTCGTGGCATTAGAAAGGTTGAGAACCACTGCCCTAGAGGGAAAGTATCAAGAGAACTATTTCAGAGTAACAGGTGTAACCTACTCAAGGTTACAGAGCTAGACTCCAGTCAGATGCCAAAGTGCACGCAATGCTGCAGAGTACTGACACAACTATTAGATAATTTGAAAATTATAATCAGATAATCTGATGTCTTTGGGGAATAGTAAGATCATAATATAAAACAGAACTTTAGAAATCTTGCCCAACTCTCCATCTGTAACCTCCTTAATTGATGGTCTCTCAGCCCTGCTGAAACACTTCTAAGAGTTCACAGCCTAATTTTATAGTAGCCTGTATTACTGAAGTCTGTGAATCAAAATTTCCTCTAACTTTCACCCAATGATTCTAAAAGGTTATCCTGTTTGTGTACCACAGAGGCTATTTTTAAAATGTGTTAAGAGGGCTCTGTTCCTTCAATTGACCTGGTTTCTAGACCCCCTATAACCATAATCATTGTTCTTTGAGCATTCTGCAGGCCATGGGAATGTCCATCCTACTCAGAGTGAATTAAGTAATCCAGATAGTGGTCTGACTAATCTTGAATACAGCAGTATTACTCCCTATTATGAACACAGTATCTCTACCTACGTAACCTAACAAGGCATTCACATTTTAGGCTGATTGGTTTGCTTTACTTGGGCAAGGCAAAGGATGAAGTATGTTTCAGCAAGGAATGGGAGTAGCAACATCATACTGTTGTTCATAAAGTACTTGTAGTTAACTAAAACCTTTACTTTTTTTTTTCACATGAACTGCTATTAAGTTAAACCTCCTCATTCTTGAATATAATTTTTTAAAATTTAAAAGTAGAACTTTATATTTAGTACTGTTAAACATTTTTTTCTAGTTCATCATTTACTTATCATTTACTACACCCTCTATTACAGTGGTTCTCAACCTGTGAGTCGCGACCCTTTGGGGGTCAAACGACCCTTTCACAGGGGTCGCCTAAGACCATCGGAAAACACATATATAATTACATATTGTTTTTGTGATTAATCACTATGCTTTAATTATGTTTAATTTGTAACAATGAAAATACATCCTGCATATCAGATATTTACATTACGATTCATAACAGTAGCAAAATTACAGTTATGAAGTAGCAACGAAAATAATTTTATGGTTGGGGGTCACCACAACATAAGGAACTGTATTAAAGGGTTGCGGCATTAGGAAGGTTGAGAACCACTGCTCTATTACAGCACTTAATCATCCAGTGTTGTAAATTGTTGATTTTTCTAGTCTATCTCCTTCCCCCACTTTGAGCTTTTCAAGGGCAAGTACTTATGTCTGTATCACCTAAGCTAAATATAGTCCATGGCACCTAGTAAATGACCAAGAGATGATGATGAATTAACTCCCCTTGATTCTGTTATCTAACATATTTTTCCCAGTTTTGTACCACCTACAAAACCTAAGAGTTTTGCCTCTTAAATATTCATACAAGTCATCCTTAAAACTTGGTACATAACAAGGTCAAGATAATACAGCCCTGTGGCACAACTTAAGAGATTTCCCTCCACTTAACAATAAAGCTTAAGGTTATAAAAAAGATTGTTTAACTACTTAAGATTCAGATGACTCCGTTTCCCCAGGATTCCCCAATCTTTTCTTTTTTTTTAAATAACTTAAAAAAAATTTTTTTTAATTAATTCTCACCCGAGGATATTTTTACAGAGTTAAAGAGAGAGGGAAAGACGGAGAGAAACATCAATGTGAGAGAAACACATTGATTGGTTGCCTCCCCCACCAGGGCTAAGGAGGAGCCTGCAATCGAGGTGTACATGCCCTTGACAGGTATTGAACCAGGGACCCTTCTGTCAATAGGCCGATGCTCTATCCACTGAGCCAAATCAGCTATGACAGGATTCTCCAATCTTAAAAACTGTCTAGGGTATACCAGTAAAATAACTAAGTTGATCATAAGTTGATAATTAAGATTCAGTCTTAATTTACAGATTTCAGAGAAAAACAAGTTTAGAAAAATATGTACACAATGCTCTAAAAAGCCCTAGGGATGATTCTTCACAAACTACAGAAAAATATTAAAAAGAAAAAAATAGGTTTCAGGAAAAAGTTGTTGAAGTCTTGCAATGACAGAATGGCTAAGTATTCTTTCAAATTCCATCAGAAACCTATTAATGCCGAAACCGGTTTGGCTCAGTGGATAGAGCGTCAGCCTGCGGACTGAAGGGTCCCAGGTTCGATTCCGGTCAAGGGCATGTACCTGGGTTGCGGGCACATCCCCAGTGGGGAGTGTACAAGAGGCAGCTGGTCGATGTTTCTCTCTCATCGATGTTTCTAACTCTCTATCTCTCTCCTTTCCTCTCTGTAAAAAAAAAAAAAACTCAATAAAATATATTTAAAAAAAAAAAAAAAAGAAACCTATTAATAATATTTCTTCCATTTCTACAAAGAACAGAACTCTTGTACCCAGCTATATTATCTATATATATAAAAGCCCAGAAACCAAATTGAACGACTGGTCGACCAGTCACTATGACACGCACTGACCACCAGGGGGCAGACGCTCAACACAGGAGCTGCCCCCTGTGGTCAGTGCACTCCCACAGTGGGAGCACCGTTTGGCTGACTGGGATGAGCAGCACTCCCACAGCAGGAGTAGCCCACTCAGAGGGCGGGTCCACAACCGCTTGGCTAACCAGGATGAGCAGTGCTCCCACAGCGGGCAATCCCCACAGGCCACACCCCCACAAGTGCATGACTCCATGTACCGGGCTTCTAGTTAATTATAAATAAGAGAAACAACTTCACAACAAAAAATGCTTTATTCTACATAAAGTAAAATTGCTAAACAACTATAAAACTTACACAGATCATAATCATCAGAACAGCATTATGATTAATATTTACATGCAAAGTTTTTATAGTAGTGAAAGCAAGTTTAAGAAAATGCCCATATCCTCTTTAGAAAAATTTCACTGGTGTACATAAAAATACATTTCAAGGTGAGAAGCATAAAATCATACTACACAATCTTCCTAAAATTTATGGAAAGGGAAGATGAGCTACTCACAAACTTCTGGCACCAAAAACTCTAACAGCATACATTTTAACACCCTCCAAATATTAACAAAAAAGAAAGGAAGAAAGAAAAAAAGATAAGGAGCAATGCCAAAGTTACTGACAAAGAGTAATTTTTTTTAAAGCACAAAAATAGAAAAGACATGTTTAACTGTGATGTCTAAAGGACAATTTGTAAATTGGCCAACAGAAAGAAATGTACTATGGCTATCTTAAGAGTATTTTAGCTTTTTTTGCCATTAAAAAGTGAAATGAAAAATGAGTTTATCATAATCAATCAAAAAGGCCAAACTTTTTTCAATGCCATTCCTTAAACATAGAACTAATCAAATTCCACATCATTTCTCCAAATACTCAAAAACAACCAATGTTCTTAAAAGCAGAAATTCAACTCTTTACTTCCTAAATCTAGAAGACATAATTTTCCATTTGAGGATAAAAAATGTAGAGATAGGTTCTGTGACAGAGGAGAAATAATACCTAACCCTGAATCCTAAGTTTAAAATGCTAAAAAGAAACAAATGCAAGCATACTACCTAGTATGGAAGAAATACCACAAAAAGGCCATTTAAAAATCTGTTCAATCAACTCCTATTCAATTCCTAACGTTCTCCTAGTAACAAAACTGCAGTATTTTTATTTATTATTTAATTGATTAATTTCAGAGAGAGAAACATCAATTTGCTATTCCACTTACTTATGCATTCATTAGCTTCTTGTATGTGCTTTGACCAGGAATCAAACCAATAATAACCTTGGCGTATGGGGATGACGCTCTAACCAACTAAGAACCCAGCCAGGGCCCAACTGCAGTATTTTTCCAGAAAATATAATTGAGGTTTTTATTTTTTAAACTTCAAGTTTTACTTATTTTAACACAGTCACCAATCAAAATCCCAACATAAAACTTACTATTAAGAAGCAATCTGATGGAGCTTCAAATGAAAGAGCTCTAATTTATATGATAGGATACCCTAAATCAGCATTTTCCATATTAGGTTCATAATGCTAATAGATAGTCAGAGAAATAGGGTTCTGTGGCAAAACAAATGCAGAAAATTCAAGATCTATAACTCCCTGTCATGCCCTCCCTTCTCAAATCATATTAACATATTAAAGGTCCCAAGAAGTCCAGCAGAAAGAAGTTAACTTTACATCTAACATTTTGCAAATTTATTAGGCCACAAAACCCTTCTTTACTATTATCACTGTTTTCATCTCATTTCTTAGCACTTCATAAAAACAATTATGGAAAAATTACAAGATCTTCAAGTTTTTCAGGAGTTCCACTTTATGCCTGTTGTTCTAGCAAAATTATTAAAAGCACTCTTCTTCCACTCTTAAAAGTGTCCCAGTTAGATGATAAATTATATGGTCACCCTAAAATGAATACTATAGCCCAGCCGGCATGGCTCAGTGGTTGAGCATTGACCTATGAACCAGGAGGTCACGGTTTGATTCCTGGTCAGGGCACATGACCTGGTTGCAGGCTGAATCCCCAGTGTGGGGCGTGCAGGAGGCAGCCGATCAATGATTCTCTTTCATCATTGATGTTTCTAACTCTCCCTTTCCCTTCCTCTCTGAAGTCAATAAAAAATAAGTAAATACATACGTACATAAAAACTAAACACATATTATAAAACATGTGAGCTACCTTTACCAAATGTTACTGCATACAGTTAAAATGACATGTAAATGATTAATCATTATGTTTTCCCAAACTTCTGAAAAAAATTTTCCACCAGCAATCCTATATGTAGTTTCAAAATACTCGGTACTACTGAATTCTCGCTAACTGAACTCACAAACCAAAGAGATTTTAGATAGTAAAAGATTTCTGTATTTGCGTAATTTTTAAAAAGTCTGTTATACCTAATTGTAATAGAAGGACAACTCTTGAAGATATTAAAGCAATCCATGAAAGATGTTTAAAACACATTTTTAAAAAACTATTCCAGGCCTTAATTGTGAGAGTTCCCCTTGACTATTTTCACTCAAGCCCAGTCCTTCCTGAGTGATTTCATCCATCCCAGGCTTCAAAATGCCATTTCTAAAGTCCTAATGGCAAATCTTTATTTCCAGCTTAGTTGTCTCCTGAATTACAATTGCACTTCTACTAAACAACTCTATGTTCCAAAGTACTCAATATATTCAAACCTAACACATCAAATTTCTCTCAAAACTGCCATCCACCTAACCAGTTGATCAAGCCAGAAACTTCACCACCACCTTCTCCTTCACTCACAATCTATTTACCAAGTCAAGTCAATCCTACCTCCTTGAAATGCCCAAGTCCCTACTACCATTTTAATTCAGACTATCTTGATCTCTTCCCTAGACGTCTACAAGGGTCTTAACTGTTCTTCCTGTCTCCAATATTATCCCATCCAAGTCAATTCACCACACCAGTGATATTTCTAAAATATATATCTGATCATGTCACTGCTTAATCTTTCATGATTACTCAATTGCACTCAGGATATAAGGGCAAACTTCTTAGCATGGCCTGCCCTAAGATATACTACACGACCCAGTCTCAGCCACTGCCACTAACTCCCTTAACCAGCTCTCCATGCTCCAGGATTTTTACATACATGATGCTATTTTAGCAAGTAACTCTTCTCCTCGTTACCATCCCAACCTTTTTCTAGCTAATTCCAACATATAGGTCTCAGCCTAGATGTCATCACCTTTAGGAAAGCTTCCTTTGCAACCCCCTCCCCGCCATTAGTAAATTTACTCTCTTTTGTACTCCCGTTTAATCCAATACAGCCCTTATGCTACTAGTATATGTGAGAGACCCTGTTTACTTGTTCTCTACCAAAACAAACTATAAGCTCTGTCTATACTGTGTCTTGTTCACAATCAATGAATATGAGTAATAGTATAGCATCTCTTAATTATTAACCATATTAATAGGACAAACATATTAGAAATTATACATATTACCTTCCCAAAATAAGGACATTATATAATTCTGCCCAGAGTCTTCTCAGCATAAATTAAATAATTTTATTATTAATCCTACAAAGAATGAAAAGTTACAAACTCTTTCCAAATTGCAGAAATGTAGGGGTAGGGAAGAAACTGACATAATGAAAAAAGTCAATCTGACTGAGGAGTAAATAAATTGAAAGGGTATTTAGGATATGAGACCAATTTAGGTTGTTGGTTATAACAATATGAAACTATGAGAGTCTGAAATAATAAGGTACTGATAGTTGGGAAGAAAAGGAAAGTATAACATTAAGAAAGATTTGGACGTGGAGGAAGTTGTAGTTCACCTGAAGTATGTAGTTACTTGAGCACTCAAACTAGGTCAGGTCTCCTTGTTACATGTGCTTATAGGACAGCGGTTCTCAACCTGTGGGTCGCAACCCTTTGGGGGTCGAATGACCCTTTCACAGGGGTCGCCTAAGACCATCGGAAAACACATATATAATTACATATTGTTTTTGTGATTAATCACTATGCTTTAATTATGTTCAATTTGTAACAATGAAAATACATCCTGCATATCAGATATTTACATTACGATTCATAACAGTAGCAAAATTACAGTTATGAAGTAGCAACGAAAATAATTTTATGTTGGGGGTCACCACAACATAAGGAACTGTATTAAAGGGTCGCGGCATTAGGAAGGTTGAGAACCACTGTTACAAGATTTTGTCCTTTTCCTTTATACAACTAAGTAGTTTCAGACTTATAATTTCACTGTTAAAGTTCTGATAACCTGTCCCCAACTTCCCATAATTTGCATTACTCTCTTATACAGATCTCCACACATGCACCTACTGGATGTTCCATATCTACTAGGTGTTCCATAAATATACTTCAATGTTTCTCTCCTCATTACCTTTGTTCATGCTGTTCCTCTGCTTGAAATAACCTCCTTGTAATGCGAACTTTCAAAAATCTTCTAAGGTAAGTTTGAAACAAGCTTAGCCAGAAGTAACTATTTTTCCTCTTATGAATACTTTGTCCACTATTTACATGGTTACTCTTTTATAATGCTTTCTATTGTAGTTGTTATAGACATTTCTCTCCTCCAAAAAAATGAGGCATATTCCTTGAGGTTAGCTATGGGACAGAAGGAGCAGAGGTAGGTTTAGATGGACTGAATAGAGGGAAATACCAAGCACAAAGAACAGCAAAGAAGGAGCACCAAAGAACTCAATGAAAATAATTCTAAAAATGTCCACTCTCTCCCCCACAGGATTCTTATACTGGGTTCTATAGACCCCTACATATGTCTGTGCTCCTAATCCTCATATTACTTATTGGTAATCCTATATAATAAAGAGCTAATATGCAAATGGCCGTCACGCCCTCCTGACTCAGACACTCAACACTGGGGAGGGAGGAATGGGGACCAGTCAGGCTGCAACCCGGGAGAGGGACAATCCGCACGCCCCATGGTCCCCGCGGTCCTGGGTACCAGCGGTTGCGCCTGCGGCCCAGGAGAGGGACAAGCCGCCAGCACCTGCAGCCCGCGAGAGAGACAAGCCGTCCGCCCCACAGTCCCGGGCGCCTGTGGCTGCAACCCGGGTGAAGCTGCCTGCCCACGGTTCCATGGCTGCATCTGGCCTGGGTCCTGGATGCCTGCGGCCAGCCAGAGGAGGGAATCCTGGCTCCCAGGTGCAGGGCAAGGAAGAGGCGGTTAGGGGCGATCAGGCCAGCAGGAGAGCAGTTAGGGGCAATCAGGCTGGTAGGGGAGCAGTTAGGGGCGATCAGGCAGGCAGGCAGGCAGAGGTGGTTAGGGGCAATCAGGCAGGCAGGCACAGGGGTTAGGGGTGATCAGGCAGGCAGGCAGGCGAGCGGATAGGAGCCAGCAGTCCTGGATTGTGAGAGACAGTCGGACGTCCCCCAAGGGGTCCCAGATTGGAGAGGGTGCAGGCCAGGCTGAGGGACTCCCCCTTGCCCCCACCCATCCGTGCATGAATATCATGCACCAGGCCTCTAGTATTTATATAAAATCAATGCCCAAAAGAAATATCATGTAAGCTACAAATGCGAGTCACACATGTAATTTTAAATGTCCTGCTAGCCACATTTTGAAAAGTAAAAAGAAACAGGTAAAATGAATAATATTTAACTTAACCCAACATATCCAAGATATTCTCACTTCAACATATAATCAATATAAAATAATTATTTATGAGATATTTTTCATTCCTTTTTCATACTATGCTTTTGAAATCCAGTGTATATTTTATACTTACAGCACATCTCAATTCCTACTAACCACATTTCAAAAGCTCAATAGCTTCACATGACTAGACTAGTGGCTACAGTATTGTGCACCTCTTAAACATTCCTGTCATTCACTAAAGGTTTTAGAACCTGCTTCAACTATCCAGACTCCAACCCAATAACCCTGGACTACCTTTTTTCTTTTTATCCACACCCGAAGATATGTTTTTATTGATGTTTTTGGGGATAGGGTGGAGGAGAAAGGGGAGAAGAGAGAGAGGAGAAAGGGAGAAGAGAGAGGGAAGAGAAGGAGAAGAAGGGGAGTAGTGGGGAGGAAAGACTGGTTGCCTCCCATACATGTTGGGACCAGGGGACCCGGAAACCTTTTGGGGACGATCAATGCTCCTACCAACAACCACGCAGCCAGGGCCCTAGGCTGTATTTCTTAACTCATCATTAATCTCCATCCTCAACCACTCATTCCTATGGCCACACCTTGCACCTTTACAAAATAATTCATGCCCTCCATTCTCAACTTCATGAATATCTCAGATTCATTAATACTATCACTCTCTATCCATCAGCCTTCAAGTTCAGCTTAGTAAGATTCCATGGTACATCATTAAACATTCCTTTGCAAAATTCCTTTCCCCCACTATTCCTGGCACATTCAAATGGTTCTAACTTTACAACATGGACAGACAGAAGAATAAACGCACACAGATGTTACTATACATCCATAATCATTCATTTCAATGGGCAAAGGCACCCACTAGATTTTCCAATAAGCCAGCAATCAAAATTCCCACAATTGTAATTTCAGATATTTTCCTTGCTCTTCCCACAAATCCTTGCTCCAAAAACTACATTTAAAAAGCATACATCAGCCCTAGCTGTTTTGGCTCAGTGGTTACAGCGTTGCCTGTGGTCTGAAGGGTCCCGAGTTCGATTCTGGTCAAGGGCACATGCCCGATTGTGGGCTGGACCCTCAGTAGGGGACATGCAGGAGGCAGCCAATCAATGATTCTTTCTCATCATTGATATTTCTATTTCTATCTCTCTCTCTCTCCCCATCTACCTTCCTTTCTGGAATCAATAAAAATATTTTTTTTAAAAAAGCAAACATCAAATGACTATACTATAGCCCTAACAAGTTTGGCTCAGTTGGTAGAGCATCAGCCTGCAGACTGAAAGGTCCTGGGTTTGATTCCAGTCAAGGGCATGTGCCTCAGTTGCAGGCTCCTCCCGGTCCAGGCCCTGGTCAGGGTGAGTGCAGGAGGCAACCATTCAATGTGTTTCTCTCACATCGATGTTCCTCTCTGTCTTTCCCTCTCTCTTCCACTCTCTCCAAAAATCAATGGAAAAATATCCTTGGGTGAGGATTAAAAAACAACAAATGACTATGCAACTTTTTTTTTTTTTGACTATGCAACTTTAACAATGCACTCAACATTGTAATTTGACATTCAAAAAAATTTTTAAGCAGCATTTTTTGCTAATTGTAATAATAAATTCTTTTTAAAAGTTCAGATACAGGTGCAAGAGAACCAAATTATTTTTTAAATGTATTTTTTATTGATTTCAGAGAAGAAGGGAAGAAAGGGATAGAAACATCAATGATGAGAATCAAAGATTGGCTCCCTCCTACATGTCCTCTCCCCCCCTCCCCCTCTCCCTTCACTGGGGATCAAGCTCGCAATCCAGGCCTGTGCCCTAAACCAGAATCGAACTGTGACTTCCTGGTTCATAGGATGATGCTCAACCACTGAGCACGCAGGCCGGGCAAACCAAACTACTTTTCATGTACTTATCTCAATACTAGAATGTGTTTCACAAGGGCAAAAACTCAACCCATTTCATTCCCAATTGACTACTGAGTTATCTAACACAGTATCTGGCAATTAAATCAGCCCTTTTTTTTTTTTTTGGAATGAGTAAGAACCCTGCTTTATGTAATTGTGATATAAAAAGCCAAACATGAACTAAGCAAAAAGAATGAGGAGTGAGTGCTTATTTGTTTTCAAGAGTTAGCCCAGTAAATGAATAAAATTTTACATAAAATTTTTATTTTTTAAAAAATATATTTTATTGATTTTTTACAGAGAGGAAGGGAGAGGGATAGAGAGGTAGAAACATCAATGAGAGAAAAACATTGATCAGCTGCCTCCCGCACACCTCCCACTGGGGTGTGCCCACAACCAAGGTACATGCCCTTGACCGGAATCGAACCTGGGACCTTTCAGTCCGCAGGCCGATGCTCTATCCCCTGAGCCAAACAAATATAGGCCTCAAAGTTTCAGAATACTCTATTAAGTTTGATGTTTGTTTTATTAGTCTTCCATAAGTTATACAGTTTTCTACATAGTTATAGTATCTTGTATATACTATACATTTATTTTTTTAAAGCAACCTAAGTTTTGTCTCAGAACAAAATTTCCATTATCGTTCAATGTAAATATTTTTTAAATCACAAATAGGATTTTTTATTTGTCATCATTAAATTTCTGGATTTTAAACAGATTCTTGGACTGGGGACTCATATCCATCAGCTCATTTAACTTTAGCACCTCTCTCATCCCCAGTTGCTTTTCCAGAACTGCTACCTTCACCATGAAGCTCCATGAGTTTTCCCCAATTCAAATTTGGGCTTCTTGTATTTTGTCTTAGAAAACAAAGACATCACAGAGCAGATACACTGATTAGCAAGCCTTTCCTATGTCTTTTCCAATGCTATCTGAAATCAATATACTGACCACTTCTTTCAAGTCACTTGTCTGTACCTCTAGGGCCAAGATTTCAATCATCTTCCAGATTTGGTGAACCTGTTGCTGCTGAGTCTAAAAAGACTTCCAAATCTGATGGTTGCGTTTTATTAATAAAATCAACACAGAATAAATAAAGCAAATAATCATTGGTAGTCTTGACATCAACATGAGCTTCAATCATGGTGTGTCTTTTTTTTTTTTTTTTTTTTTTACCATGAAACACATTTTGTCATAGGTTACCTGCCATAGAAGTTTGTCCGGCAGTTTTTGCCATGAACATCCTCAGTAATTAGCTCGAATTTACTAAATACAAATTCATTCTGCAGATCAGCTAGACCAGCGGTTCTCAACCTGTGGGTCGCCAACCTGTGGGTTGCGACCCCTTTGGGGGTCGAATGACCCTTTCACAGGGGTCGCCTAAGACCATCGGAAAATACATATATAATTACATAGTTTTTGTGATTAATCACTATGCTTTAATTATGTTCAATTTATAACAATGGAAATACATCCTGCATATCAGATATTTACATTATGATTCATAACAGCAGCAAAATTACAGTTATGAAGTAGCAACGAAAATAATTTTATGGTTGGGGGTCACCACAACATGAGGAACTGTATTAAAGGGTCGCGGCATTAGGAAGGTTGAGAACCACTGAGCGAGGCTCACTTCAAAAACAAAACCCTTGAGACCCTCAGATGCAATATGGTTTCTTGAGTTCTCATGACTAATTTTCCCAATATTTCTTTTATTGAACATTGCTAGTGCATTCACATCACTACAATCTTTCTTAGAAAATGGATCAACCAACCACTTTCTTCTTGGCTCCCTTTGGTAAGGAGCTTGTTCTGCCAACCACCATGGTGCTACTCAGAGAGCCAAAATGGTGCAATATAAATCTTTTTTCAATATTGGCAGGTATTTAAGAATGGTTAATATACTATTAAAAGTTTGTATTATGAGCTTCACAGAGAGTTTACAATATGTACCAGTTAAATACAAACTGATCATACAGACATCTACCACATTCCCTCTCTAAAAAGAAACAAAGACAGTAAAGAAAGAAAAATTAATTTGCAAAAACAAGCAAAAGACAATAACTGACTAATTAAAAAAGAAAAAGTAAAGGCAGAGATCCAGTCCTCTAACAAGATAAAACGAAGAAAATCACTAACAGATTAATATAGGAACATTTCCTAGAAATAAAGGCCGTGTCTCCACACTGGGCCAAGTACCTTAGCACAACGACTGAAAAATACCTACACCAAAGTATGTCATCATGAAGTTTGAGCACACCAGGAATAAAGATCCTGAAACTCCCAGACAGGTCACAGGTAAAGATTCAATAACTGGCCCTAACTGGTTTGGCTCAGTGGATAGAGCGTTGGCCTGCGGACTGAAAGGTCCCAGGTTCGATTCCAGTCAAGGGCATGTACCTTGGTTGTGGGCACATCCCCAGTAGGTGGTGTGTAGAAGGCAGCTGATCGATGTTTCTCTCTCATCGGTGTTTCTAACTCTCTATCCCTCTCCCTTCCTCTCTGTAAAAAATCAATAAAATTAAAAAAAAAAAAAGATTCAATAACTGAAGCGGCACTCTATACCCTGTACAATATGGACATCATCTTTAGTTTGTTATATATAAAAAAAAAAAGAGTAAAGGGAAAACGTCTAACTCTAACTGTTAAAAATACCATACTTCAAATTGTCTAGAGTTTCATTCAAGAGATAAAACTAGCCTTTAGAAAAATTTTTCTAAAAAGTAAAATCTACCAAAAATTGAACAATTAACCCAGCAGGCATTGACTCACTGGTTGAGCATCAACCTATGGACCAGGAGGTCGCAGTTCGATTCTGGTCAGGGAAAAGTGCCAGGTTGCAGGCTGGGTCCCCAGTGTGGAGTGCAAGAGGCAGCCGATGGATGTCCTCTTTCATCATTGATGTTTCTATCTCTCTCTCCCTCTACCTTACTCTCTGAAATCAATTAAGAATATATTTTTTAAAAACTGAATAGTTAGCCTAACTTTGAATAAGATAATTATTGAAGTTCATTTTTTTAAATTAAATCTTTATTGTTCAGATTATTACATTTGTTCCTCTTTTCCCCCCCCATAACTCCCCTCCTCCCAGTTCCCACCCCACCTTCCGCCCTCACTCCCCACCCACTGTCCTCATCCATAGGTGCACGATTGAAGTTCAATGTTAACTTTATTTAAACTCCTTTTGCTCCTAATAGATTTGGGTTATTTTAATTTAGCTTGGCAAAATAACTAACCAAAAAATGAGTGATACTTTTTAAAAATCATGGAGCATGAAGGGTATGAGGGGGCAGGTAGCTGGACAGGAGAGACACAGGAATCTAGAACAAAAGACTTTATATAAGTTTTTCAAAAGATTAAAATATGGTAATTTCTTCCCATCAATCTAAACCATTCATATGTGAAGGCTGAGGAGAAACAGTTAACTTTTAAAAAATATAATTAAAAAATGTAGATACAAAGATAAGCAAAAAGTACTTATCAACTACACAAATTATTGCTCTGAAGCAGGTAATTATGATAGATTATGTCTAATCTGTCTACCAGACTGAATTTCATCCTGTCAGAATTATGTTTTATAATTATCTTTATACACTGATGACTAGTGTAGTACCAGGCACACAGCATACACTCAAATATTTACTAAATAAATGAGTACTATGAAAAGGCCTAACCATAAGGTAAAAAAGGTTCTATTCAATACCTAGTTTTTAATGACCTAAAACTATAAAAAAGAAAATATTAATAATTCAATTAATTTTTAAATCAAATGAAATTATTTTCATATTAACAAGGTTATTATTTACTTCTTCAAATACCCTAATTTACTTCTTCAAATACCACAGCTAATAATAAGAGCTTAAATTTATTTGCATTTCACATCAATATCATGTTTTTCCTTGATTAACTTTATTTGTAGAATTATCTTGGACGGAGGACAAACCCTTTGGATTCAATAGCATTCACAGCACCATCACCCTGCCCCCGAAACCAGTGGGCGCCAACCTTTTGGACCTCACGGACCACCAGTGGTCCACGGACCACTGGCTGGCGACCGCTGCCTCAAACATACCATCACCTTCAGAACCCATTTCCTCAAGTGGATTATGCAGTTAAGATGACAGATGGTTGCCCTAAGCAGTTTGGCTCAGTGGATAGAGCGTCAGCCTACAGACTGAAGGGTCCCAGGTTCGATTCTGGTCAAGGGCATGTACCTTGGATGCGGGCACATCCCCAGTAGGGGGTATGCAGGAGGCAGCTGATTGATGTTTCTCTCTCATCAATGTTTCTAACTCTCTATCCCTCTCCCTTCCCTTCCTCTCTGTAAAAAATCAATGAAATATATATTTTTTAAAAAAGATGGCAGATGGTTGAACAACAAAAAAAGGACAACTTTTACTAAAGCTACAAATAAAATTGAAATCTACTTGCAAAACAAAATGTTCAGTATCATGCTCCACAATCTAGAATCACCTATTAGATTAGTAGATTCCAGAAAACTAATAACTCAGTGGAGTATGAAGTGTTTACCTACAAGTAAATATGTCCTAGACAATTATCAACCAACTTATAAGTAGCAAAGTTGAACCTACTCAACAGTACAAACTATCCAATACTTATAAGCACATTTTGTTTACATGCAAATACTGCTTCTCTAATATCCTTTCTATTAGGCATAGCAGGGTTAACACTTGGAATAACTTTTTAAAATAGTTGCCACATATACCAAGAAGTAACTTTTTAAAAACAGTCTGAAATTAAGGGTTGTTAATTTTCACTATTTATCCTTAGTCTGAATTATACCTGGGATTACTATCTAAATTCAGGAGTAAAACTTAATGGCAATCCTAAAATTCATGTTCTTTTTCCTAATTATGATTCTATTAGACACCATGCTTTTAAAATATATCTATCTTTCATGCTTAAAAAGCTACTTTATTTTGAAATCACATTTTAGAGTAACTTTTGCAATAAAAATCCTTCTTTTCCCATATTACTTTAATACTCTGAGGAAAGATGCTTAAAAAATACAGAAGCTGCCCTGCCCTAGCTGGTTTGGCTCAGTGGATATAGCATTGGCCAGTGTATTAAAGGGTACCGGGTTCAATTCTGGTCAAGGGCACATGCCCAGGTTGCAGGCTCGATCCCAGTAGGGGGTGTACAGGAGGTAGCTAATCAATGATTCTCTCTCATCACTGATGTTTGTTTCTCTCTCTCTCTCTCTCTCTCCCTCCCTCCCTCCCTCCCTCCCTCTCTCTTTCTTTCTCCCCCCCCCACCTCTCGGAAATCAATAAAAATATATTAAAAAAAAAAAATCAGAAGCTTCCCGGCCAAGGTGGCTATGAACCAGGAGGTCACGGTTCAATTCCCAGTCAGGGCACATTATTTAAACCAGGTTGTGGGCTCGATCCCCAGTGGGGGATGTGCAGAAGGCAGCTGACCAATGATTCTCTCTCATCATTGATGATTCTAATTCTCTCCCGCTCCTTTCCTCTCTGAAATACATATATACATATATATTAAAAAGTATAGCCCTAACCGGTTTGGCTCAGTGGATAGAGCGTTGGTCTGCAGACTGAAGGGTCCCAAGTTCGATTCTGGTCAAGGGCACGTAACTTGGTTGCGGGCACATCCCCAGTAGGAAGTGTGCAGGAGGCAGTTGATCGATGTTTCTCTCTCATCAATGTTTCTAGCTCTCTATCCCTCTCCCTTCCTTTCTGTAAAAAAATCAATTTAAAATAAAGTATATGTATATATGCATATATATTTATAAAGTATATATGTACACTTTTTTTAAAGAAATACAGAAGTTGAAGTTTTTCAAACAAATCTAAAGAAAGGTAGAAAGAAACTAAAAAGCATTCAGAGTTTTATAATCTCTAGATTCATAATCTGTATGTCCCATGTTAATCCCACAAGAGGGAAAGAAAACAAAATAGGCTGAAAAAATAACAATAAAAAATAGGCTGAATACAAATCCATCATCTTAAAATATTTGGTAAGAGCTAATAAAATCTGAAGAAATTATTGGCTAAAATTAGGTTATGGAACACACCTGTATGGATTTTTTATTTACCCAAACTATTTCTACCCCCTACTATGGGGGGTGAGGGGGGAGGAGGGCAATCAAAGATTGAGACATAACCTTGACAAAATAAAAAGTTATACAACTCCCACACCATTATTAATTTAAAGTATTTGGAGCTCATTCTTCAGTGCAAGCCATTACTGTTTAGCATTTTTACTAGAGATACAAGATACAATTTAGCCCCTTCTGCTTAGCAAACTTGCCTTGTAAATGGATCACTATCATCTATAAGTAAACTGTTTTTCCTTTTAAATTGTAAGGAATACCATGGGTGAGAAGGTAAAAGCGATATTCCCATTCTAATCTACTGACTCCTGGTCCTGACTTGTGCCTCGGTTGGAGCATTGTCTCGTAGACCAGAAGGTGGGGGCTGGGGTCCATTCCTCATCAGGGCACATACCTAGGTTGTGGGTTCAGGTTTAATCCCTGGTCAGTTTCCATCCCTGGTTGAGCACATGCAGGAGACAACTGATGGGTGATGTTTCTCTCTCACATCATGGATGTGTTCGTTTTCTGTCTCTCTCTCCCCCTCTCCCTCCCTTTCCCTCCCTCTCTCCCTCTTACTCTCTCTCTCAAATTAAAGTAAATCAATAAACCACAGACTCCTGTACCTGTACTGCGAATCTTATATTTAAAAAGTGCTCAGCCCTAACCGGTTGCTCAGTGGTTAGAGCATCAGCCTGTAGACTGAATGGTCTCAGGTTCAATTCCGGTCGAGGGCACATACCTGGGTTGCAGGTTCGATCCTTGGCCCCGGTCTGGATGTGTGCAGGAGGCAACCAATCAAAGTGTCTCACTCACATCAATGTTCCTCTCCCTGTGGTCTCTCCCCCTCCCTTCTACTCTCTCTAAAAATCAATAGAAAAAATATCCTCAGATGAGGGTTACAAAAAAAAAAAAAAAAAAGTGTTCAGGTTATCAAAGGTTTTGCTCTCTGGGCTCTTCTAGTTTTGAACAAAAAACGATTAAATTTAGATTTGCTGTGATAGAAATTAAAATTGAAAAAAAATTAAATGTTCATTATCATTTAAAAATAATAATGAACTCATTACTTAACACACATCACATACTAACTTTAAAAAAACTGTATTCCAAAACAACAAAAAAAATTGCAGGAAGGCTGTCACTGTTTTACATTCTTGCAAATCTCTTTAATGTCTGAGTCTCATATCCACTTTTGCAGTCAATCTGCTGCATTAGATTTTTTAAACCTTATCTTTACTTATTTATTTTATATTTTTATTGATTTCAGAGAGGAAGGGAGAGGGAGAATAGAAACATCAATGATAGGAGAGAATCATTGATAGGCTGCCTCCTGCACGTCCCCAATGGGGATGGAGCCTGACTGGGAATCAAACCAGGACCTCCTTATTCATAGGTCGACACTCAACCACTGAGTCACACTGGTAGGGCGGCATTAGATTTTGATTGAAACATTGAATGAAAAAAACTCAGCCTCTACAAAGAATAACTGTGGCTATTCTTTGAACCTTCACTAAAACTCAACAAGTGGGAGTTTCTTAAAGGCTGTTGCAATAGCAATATGGAATCTGAAACCCTATCTATGAACATTTCCTACTCTGATATATTGAAATCCATAGGTCTATCTTCCATTTCCAATGGCTTTTTTTTAGCCCATGCGTAATGTTTGACACCGTGCACTGGTTATTTAGAAAATACTGGTTCACTGAATTACGTGATCCTTTAAAATGTTGACACTTTTCAACACAACTTCACTATATCACATTCATTACTACCACCACTGATTTTATATTTAAAAAAAAAAGCCTAGTACTGGGAAGCTGTCAAACTCATAGTAGCAACAAATACAGTCGGTTGTTTTTCTTGCAGGGACACAAGCTCACTCTAGTTTTGAGAAAATGTCTGCGAGTACCAAAGTCTGAATAACTACACTCTGTCAGTTTTGAGTTCTTTCAAGTAACAATGGTGTTTCAGAAAAATAAAACAGGGAATTCAGTTTGCAAATCAAAACAATTGCACAAACGCTTCTCCTCGAGACAACCATTGTTTTTCAGCATTTAATAGAAATGCTTTACTCATACTTTACATTTCATCATTAAGCACTGTATCAAAAAGACATGTATTCAAGGGTCAAGATTTAATGAAATTAACACTTTTATTGCTTCATGGAAGATATTCCACGTGATCCTGGATTTTTTTAACTGAGAGTGCACAGTGGTAAAGAACACAATGACTACCAGTAAGTACAATTGGTGCCGCTGCCTTATTAACTCATGCTAATGTGCGAGGCAGCTTTACCCCTCATTGCTTTTGCACCACCAGAACAAATGTCAATCTAGGGGAAACTGATAATAACATCTTGGTATTATTATGAAAATTGTTTTTGAAAGATCCCTTAGGATAGTCTTGTGGATCAACAGGGGTCCACAAACCATATTTTGTTAACAGCTAGACTAGAGGAAAGAAATTCAGGAAACAGTAAGTCATAACTCAAAGGCTGATGACCTAGAGGAGGGGATAAGGGGTAACTACAAGAAAAACAGGAAAACAGAGTCCCTAGAATGAACTGTACAAGACCCTAGGGTTGGCAGGCAGATTTCAAAACCAAGGTTTCCTCAGGAGGCGCCACAGTACAGCTCTCACAACAGTCCTGTAAATAGCCCAGCCTTGTCCACATAGTGGCCCCAGGTGGCCGGCAGGCAACCTGTTCCTACAACCAGTCTATAAAGAGAATTAAAGAAAAAAATATATGAGATTTTGGTTATCTTAAGCAATGATGTACTCAGCATATTTGACTCTGGAGCAGATCCTTTTTTTTTTTTTTTTTAACTGTTTTAGATTTACAGACATTGAGAGTTCCCACATACTCCACCCAATTTCCCCAAATAACATTTTACATTAACATGAACCAATATTGATACGTTATTATTAAAGTTTACTTTATTCATATTTACTTTTTTATTTAGTTTTTTCTGTTCTAAGATCCCATCCAAGATGTCACATTGCATTTAGTTGTCATGTCTCCTTAGGTTCCTCTAAGCTGTGGCAGTTCTGATTATTTTAACACTTATATGACAATTCTCCTCAATAATAATAACTAAATAAAACAAAGTCAATGGCCAGGGAAAAAAAGGCAATAAGAACTTTCTTTTATTGAGCTTCATATATACAGTCATGTCAAGTAAAAATGGTATTCCATTAAAAAAGCAGCTAGTTCAGCCCAGCTGGCATGGCTCAGTGGTTGAGTGGCAACCTATGAACCAGGAGGTTACAGTTCCATTCCCGGTCACAGCACATGCTAGGTTGCAGGCTCCATCCCCATCATGCAGGAGGCAGCCAATCAATGATTCTCTCTCATCAATGATGTTTCTCTCTCTCTCTCTCTCCCTTCCTCTCTGAAATCAGTAACTTTTTTTTTTAAGCAGCTAGTTCAGCATGCAACTCCTACAATTGCACAGCTTCTTTTCCTTGAGTTAACCATAAGATTTGGTATTTAGTAAAAGTGTTTTACAAGTACTTTCCATTTCATCACAAAAAATATTTTCTAAAGTGTAATCAAGTATTAAGACATAATAAAATTAGTGTTATTGGTTCATTAAGAAATTAAAATGTAACTGGCATTTACATTTTAATTCCAAGTGCAAGGTGATATACTAAACTTGTACAGTTTAGTGCCATTGCCTTAATTCCTGCTAAGACACCAGCAATTTTACCCACTGTTGAGTCTGCAAATGTCAATATAGTAAATAATGTTTTATTATATTAGGAAAATAGTTTTGACCTAAAGGACTCCCAGAAAGAGTCTGGAGAACCACCAGGGGACTAGAAAATAGACTTTGAGAACCACTGTAATAGCTGATACATTACTTGTATGGTTAAAAAAAGATGTTTGCCTGACCAGCGTGGCTCAATAATTGAGCACCGACCCATGAACCAGGAGGTCACAGTTCTATTCCCTGCACAGGTTATGGGTTCGATCTCCCTCCCTCTCTGAAATCAATAAAAATATATATATTTTTTAAAAGGTAATGTTTTAATAAATATTCCCTCAAACAAAAGTGTTTAAATAAATACACACATATACTTGGAGAGACACTCAAACATATAATGAATGATAGTATAATAAATACATCTCAAGTAAGTAACAAATAATTACCAAGTACCTATCATAAGCTAGGCCCTGAGCTGGGTGCCTTCTACATTTGCTTTCATGGGTAACTTACAGAAGCCCATAGACCAGAATAATTATTTTTAAAATGAAAAAATTATTCATCCTGAAATCTTCCAGATTTTTTTTAAAAATTAGGCCTACATGACTATAAAAAAAGGTCTTAAAATTCACCAAAGCACAAGATAGTATGTTAAATTCTATTTTAAGCACTATGCCATGAAGCTAAAACAGGCATGCTCACACTGAGAAACCCAAATACAAAATGAACTTATTTGGCTGTGTCCTGCCAGAACCCCATAAAGAGCCTACATTCCATCTCTCCTCAAACCAAACAACCCTTACCTGTAACAGTTTTCATTCCTATTTTTAAATGAAACTCCAGTATTAAGAGTATAGAGATTACATTAAATGCAGCAACTATTTTTTTAATTGGTATAACAAACCATCAAAACAAGTTAAGGATTTTTAGACATACATTGTTAAGTTCAAGAAGTAAACCTTGCCGAAACCGGTTTGGCTCAGTGGATAGAGCGTCGGCCTGCGGACTGAAGGGTCCCAGGTTCGATTCCGGTCAAGGGCATGTACCTGGTTGTGGGCACATCCCCCGTGGGAGGTGTGCAGGGGGCAGCCAATCGATGTTTCTCTCTCATCGATGTTTCTGACTCTCTATCCCTCTCCCTTCCTCTCTGTAAAAAATCAATAAAATAAAATAAAAAATAAAAAAAGAAGTAAACTTTTATAAACATACACATGAAATATTTACACTGTTGTAAAGAGTAAGACCAGTGCTCTCTAGTTCAGCCATATGGCTCAATGGTTGAGCATCAGCCCATGAACCAAGAGGTCACCGGTTCAATTCCTGGCCAGGGCACATGCCTGGATTGCAGGCTCGATACCCAATAGGGCAGTGATTCTCAACCTTCCTAATGCCGCAACCCTTTAATACAGTTCCTCATGTTGTGGTGACCCCCAACCATAAAATTATTTTCGTTGCTACTTCATAACTGTAATTTTGCTACTGTTATGAATCGTAATGTAAACATCTGATATGCAGGATGTATTTTCATTGCTACAAATTGAACATAATTAAAGCATAATGATTAATCACAAAAACAATACATAATTATACATGTGTTTTCCAATGGTCTTAGGCGACTCCTGTGAAAGGGTCGTTCAACCCCAAAGGGGTCGCGACCCACAGGTTGAGAACCGCTGCAACAGGGGGTGTGCAGGAGGCAGCCAATTGATGTTTCTCTCTATCCCTCTCTCTTCCCTTCTCTAAAAAATCAGTAAAAACATATTTGAAAAGAAAAAGACCAGTGCTCTCTTCGACAGCACATAAAATTGGAATGATACAAAGATTAGCATGGCCCCTGCACAAGGATGACACACAAATTCGTGAAGCGTTCCATATATTCTTCATTCACTATCAATAATAAATATACTTTTGATTTTAAAAAAAGGAATAAGACATCTCATTTGGGAGATGTCATGGAAAGATCTTCAGTATGTTAGTAAGTGAAAAAAAGCTATATATAGTATGATCCCATTTACGTTTTCAGAAAATGTTTATGTTCAAGTACACTCATTTAATAAAAACTGAGTTCCTTCTATGCACTTAGTTTGTCATGAATCTAGACATATACACACACAGTAAGTTATAAATATTATACAAATATACATAATTAAATGCCAACAAAGAAAAATGAATAGCTCAGACACAAAAGACTATATATTACACTAGGAGCTCAGTGCACAAATTTGTGCATCTTAAAAGGAACTGTGGGCCGTGAGGCTGTAGTGGGCACAGGGGTGGGTCTCAGCCTATTCTCCACATCCCCGCCCGGCCCCTACCGCCATGGCCCCCAGTCCCCTCTGCTGGCAGCCCTGCTCCCGCCGCCACTGCTCCCACATGCCGACAGCGCCAGCCCTGCTCACACCCTCTGAAAGCGCAGAGCGATTGAGGCCAGCGCCAGCAGCAGATGCGAGCAGGGCCAGCGCCGTCAGCGGGTGTGAGCAGCTGCTGCTGCCCCGATCACCCCTCAAGAGCAGGGGGAGGTGTAGAAGCCCTCAGGGGCAATCAAGGCCGACAGCCGCTGCTCACAACCGCTGATGGCACCAGGTGCCAGCAGTGGGTGCAAGCGGCAGCGCTGGCAGTGGTGTGAGCGGCGGCTCTGGCACTGGCAGTGGGTGTGAGCAGGGCTGGCACCAGCAGCAGGTGCAAGCTCCGGGCGGGACCCTGGCATGGGGGAGTAAAGAATTTTCAGTAACCACCAGAGGCTCGCCCCAATGACAGCGACCGGTGCCCTGCCTTGGTCTGGTGCCCCCGCTCAACTGCTCCACCATCCTGCCGCAGCCGACGCCCGCCATGCTCCACACATGCCCTCTGATGGTCAGCACACGTCAAAGCAACTGGTTGTTCGGTTGTTCCACCATTTGGTCTATTTGCATATTAGCCTTTTATTATATAGGAGGATGATTCCATTTATATAAGAACTTTCTGAATTAGGTAAATCTACAGAGACAGAATGTAATAGCTGTCTGAAGGGGAGTTGAGTTGTGGGAAATAGAAGTGATAGCTGAAGGGTGCATGATTTATTTGGAGGTTAAAAATATTCTAAAATTGATTGTGATGATGGTTGCACAACTTGTAAATATATTAAAACCCATTGGGGGGGGGGGGAGATCAACCAAAGGACTTGTACACATGCATATAAGCATAACCAATGGACGCAGACACCAGGGAGGTGAGGGCATGAGCGGGGTTGGGGGGAGAGGGTTGAGGGGGCAATGGGGAGATAAGCACACATATGTAATACCTTAATCAATAAAGAAAGAAAAAAAAGTGATGCAACAAAAAAAAAGTCAACCAAAAGGGCCACATCCACTTAAAGTTACCCTCAAATAAACCCAGGAGCCTATAAAAACAAAACAAAAAAACCATTTGGCCCTAGCCAGTTTGACTCAGTAGACAGAGGAGTGTCAGCCTGTGGACCAAAAGATCCTAAATTCGACTGCAGTCAAGGGCACGTACCTCAGTTGCAAGCTCCTCTCGGGCTTGGGCCCTGGTCAGGGCACATGCAGAAGGCAACCAATCGTGTTTCTCTCAATCAATATCTCTCTGTCTTTCCCTCTCTCTTCCACTCTCTCTAAAAATCAATGGAAAGATATCCTCAGGTAAGGATTGAAAAAAAACAAAACCCCACACTATTTGCCCAGTGAGTGTGGCTCAGTGATTGGGCATTGACCTATGAACCAGGTCACAGTCCGATTCAGGATTGCAGGCTCGATCCCCAGTAGGGGGCATGCAGGAGGCACCCGATCAACGATTCTTTCTCATCATTGATGTTTCTCTCTCTCTCTCTCTCTCTCTCTCTCTCTCTCTCTCTCATCCTTACTCTCTGAAATCAATAAAAATATATTTTAAAAAAATTAACGCCATTTACTGCTATATCACTACAATGAGAAATAATATATTCATTTATTATTTATATAAGGTAAAGATATATAAATAAATCTAAAATAGTCTTTCATAACATATTGTGGATTTAATGTTATGCAAGTTTATCTAAGAAGCAGCCATTAAAAAAGCGTGAAGATATATAACCCTATCTCAGAACATTTACAATTTAGACTGACAAATGAACATGTGCACTAGCCCTCTCACTAACAAAAATCTTGAATATAATTTGTTCATTTGACAAATATATCTTAAGCACCTACTGTGTCCACAGGGAACGGGGTAACTGATGGGTGAGAATGGAACAGTATAGAAAACAGAATACTGTTCAACAAAAAGAAGCAAACTAACATCTCTGGCTTTAAGTTAAGGACTTTGCTATACAATGGGGGAGACAAAACATACAAAGTAGACTAGGGTCAGCCTATAGAAAATCTTTACTACCAAAATGAGAGCTAAGACTTTAATCCTGTTTTTGATGGAAAGCCACTGGAGTGACAAGATGAAAGGACTGTTTTGGGAAAATTAACCTGGCAAGGGGGGAATTGAAAGTGGAGAATAGCAGGAAGGGTAAGAAAGAGATGAAGTTTTTTTTTTTGTTTTTTTTGTTTGTTTGTTTTTTATATATATTTTTTTATTGACTTTTTACAGAGAGGAAGGGAGAGAGAGAGTTAGAAACATTGATGAGAGAGAAACATCCATCAGCCGCCTCCTGCACACCCCCCACTGGGGATGTGCCCGCAACCAAGGTACATGCCCTTGACCGGAATCGAACCCGGGATCCTTCAGTCCGCAGGCCGACGCTCTATCCACCGAGCCAAACCGGTTTCGGCAGCGGGTAGTTTTTATCGCGCGCTAACAGATGGCGTGGGCCATTTTTTGCTAATTTTTTGCGCAAATGGCAACGTTCAGTAAAATTACGATAACTTCAGTTTACGTATTTCTATGTTGCCCGCATTCTACCGCTAGTCTATAAAAAACGTATTAATACGTGTCCCGCGCTCTACTACACTGGTAGAACGTATAAACACGTAAAACGTATAAACACGTTTCCTGCATACAATGTGTTAACTGCTCGCCTGCCTGCCTGCCTGATCGCCCCTAACCATTCTGCCTGCCTGATTAGCCCCTAACCGCCTCGGCTTCATCAGAAAGGCCATCCAGAATGACGTCTGAAAGGTTGTTCAGCTGCCCGGTCTAATTAGCATATTACTCTATTATTATAGACTAAAGGCCCAGTGCATGAAATTCGTGCAAGGGGATCGGCACAGTCCTGGCTTTGTCTGGAAGGTCATTCAGCTGTCTGGTCTAATTAGCATATTACGCTTTTATTATTATTATAGACAGTAAAGGAAAACTAAGCACTTTTACATTTATCACCTATCTTTTAAAAATTCTAATGATAATTTTTTATATATATATATTTTATTGATTTCTTACAGAGAGGAAGGGAGAGAGATAGTTAGAAACATCAATGAGAGAGAAACATCGATCAGCTGCCTCCTGCACACCCCCTGGGGATGTGCCCGCAACCTAGGTACATGCCCTTGACCGGAATCGAACCTGGGACCTTTCAGTCTGCAGGCCGAGGCTCTATCCACTGAGCCAAACCGGTTTCGGCACTAATGATAAAATTTGTAACATAAATTTAGGTTTAGGTGGGGACCAAATTTGACATCAAATTTAGAGTATGTTTAATTTCACACCCTTAATTTCACCAACTGTTCCTTCTACAGTGCTGTATTTTTCAGATGTTACACAAATAATCTTAATTCACATATACATTTATTAATTGATTTAACCCACAAAGGTTCCTTCTTAAAACAGAAAAATGTTTTCATTGTCTATATAACCTTTCTCCAAAGTAGGTACCTCCTAGAAATAATGGTACCTACCAATCTAATACTATAGCAACACTTCTCTGAGATTAAGAATGTAAGGCAAATTCTCATTTCCACTTTCTTTAGATTAATGTTCAGCAATGCTTTTTTAAATGCCACTTAAAAACAGATGAGTATCTAAAAACAAGGCACAAAATCTTGCAATATCTGATTATTGGGATATAATTTCCCAAAATCAAACATACTTGAAATAAGTTATACATACTATTTCATAATCCATTTCATACTTTATTGAATGTTCTGATTCTGAAGAAATGTTTGCTTACATTTTATAAAATATTGGCCATCATTTAATAACCTTATCTAACAGATTTATAGGAACAAAAATAAAGGTATAGACAATGAACAAGAAATTACTTATTTCACTCCCACTTCATCTACTCAAAATACCATCTGCACTGCTCCCTAAAGGACCAAAAGGTCTGTCATATTAATATATTGAGTTAGAATAAAACATTTGCAAACTTTTGTAACAGGCTATTTGTCAAGACACTGTTTAAAATAGCAAGAAAGTGAAAATAATTTAATTGTCCAAAGATAAGAGACTACCTGAATAAACGAGAAAGATAGGCATGAAAACAGCAGATTACAAAACAAAAGTAGGGTGTTATTTTTTGTGATGAATATACAAATACATATGCTCAGAGAGAAAAAATAACTGGATAACCCAGATGTTGACCATGATATTTCTAAGTGCTGGAATTATAGATGTTGTTTATTTTCCTGCCTACTTTTTTCACTATTCCCTGAAATATTCCCAAGCAAAACGGTATTTCTAAGAATTAATATTTATGATTCCAACTAACAAACTCCAAAATCTTCCTTGCAAAAAAATCCCCCAAATTACATCCCAAAATACCCTGGGGGCAAAGAGCAATAGGGAAAAGTATCAGCCACAACATAACTAGAATTCTTAGTAAGCAAGGCACCAGGACTAATACGGCACATCTAAGGCAGTCTACACTACAACATTTTGAAATCACAAGACCTTTCAAGTTCCTGCCACTTTTATTTGTATGACCTTGGGCTAGTCACTTACCCTTTCTGGGCTCACTTTATTGATGAGAGAGAGATATTACCTGCCTTTCCTACCTCAAAGAACTGTTGGAAAGATCAAATGAGATAATGTGATACATTATGACCTGCAAAGCACTACATAAGATTGTTTAAACATACATTAAAAAAACCACAAGGTGCTTAATGCCAGAGCAGAATACGTCAGAAAACACTACAACCAATTATATGAAGTAATGAACCAGGGTTTTGTTTGTTTCTAAAGGCCACATCTCAAAAAAAAAAAAAAAAAGCTACATCTCATAAACACCAGTTTTTCAGGAACTTAAATATTTCTTCCCAGTTCCCACCGTACGATCATGAGCCATTTTGGTTTTTTTATCCCTAGCTACCAGCAGAAAAGGGTACGAATTACACTGAACTCAAAAGCCTCAGCAAGAACCATGGAGCAGCATGTTGATGGGAGTTCACTAGGAGAAACCCAAGGTTAATCAGCTATGGACTCACCACTAAACACTAAGCAATCAACAGGGATTACAAGAGACTCTTTGAAGAGAAATACAATACAATCACCCAGGAGGAAACGGTGGAAGAAAGGGCAGTATTTCAAAACAATTATATTAAATACTTAAAAACTAAAGTGTTCTATAAATTGTTCTTAAGTAATGTTCATAAAAATGGTGACCTAAAACAAAAGCCATCTAAATGTGGCTCTTGACAAAAGCAAGTTATGGAAATTCAAATCAAATCCATGAATAAATTGTCAGATTTACTTGCTCCTATCTGAAATAAAAGCAGGCAAATTACACCACAAAATATCAAAATTAAGTGGCTATCTCTTGAAAATGAAGAGGCAAAATATGACAACAGAATTTACTGTCAAGCTTATACTTTTTAAAATATGGTTTTAAAAGTATGGTTTGTCTTCCCATTGAATTCCACCATTTACTCCACTAAAATGATAATGAATTTCTTCCTTACCACTGTTCCTCCTGTGAGCTAAAATGGCAATATAACCTAACATGAATTTTCATGCAAAAAAAATCTGTAATTTTTTTTAATATATTTTATTGATTTTTTACAGAGAGGAAGGGAGAAGGATAGAGAGTTAGAAACATCAATGAGAGAGAAACATCGATCAGCTGCCTCCTGCACACCTCCTACTGGGGATGTGCCGGAAACCAAGGTACATGCCCTTGACCGGAATCGAACCCGGGACCTTTCAGTCCGCAGGCTGATGCTCTATCCACTGAGCCAAACCCGTTAGGGTCATTTGTAATTTTTTTAAAAGTACTTTAAAAAGGGATATATGAAGCTGTCAGATTAACTTCCAGTATCAGCTAGCCATCTCACCCTCCTGCTTTTATGTTCTTAAAGATAATAAAATGCTCACTCTCTACATTCTCACAAATGTCATTTATGGGTATTCCCCTTAAACCTTTCACAAATGTGCATAGAGAACTCTTTTTGATATGTAGGACTCACAATCCAATTTTTATTGGCAGTATCTGTAAGTGTTGCAGCTTGCACGGAATCTATAGGGGATACAGATCTATCCATTTTTAACATCTGATCTTTGCAGATTTGTTATAAATCTAAAAGGACTCACAAAAATGGGCTATGAAGAAAATAATTATCAAATACAAATCCACAGCAAAATGAAATGTGGGCTATAAGTTAAGATTAAAAAGTCACTGCATTTACTCAAAGCTTCACAGATGGAAATCCATTGGAAGTACTGTATTTTCACATAAAACTTTGAAAAATCTGGGTTTTCCTTAATTCTTACTCTGACTTTTCCAACCTTATTAGAAGTAAATACTGTTTACCTCCAAAAATCAGAAAATACAATTTCCAAAAGGAGTGTCACTGCACAAAACATTATATAAATAAATGCATTCTAAAATAACTATGATAGACATTCCTAAGATCATCTCCCCCCCCCCCCAAGAATAACAGCAATATAACCACAATCACGTATTAAGAAGATTAATACAGCGATCACAGCTAAGCAATTAATCACAGCTCCTCAAAGTATTGGGCACACACAGTGACAGACCAGTATGTCAAAACAGTTACTACTTGAAAAAATAGTACAAGAGGACCATAAAAGAAGAAAACAACTCCTCTGAAAGAACTCAACGAGATTTTGGAGAGAGCAAGAAAATGAGACCAATTTTAGAAAAATGCTCCCCCCGCCCCCCCAAGTGTTTTTGCGTTTATCTGATACAGGCTCGTTTCTGCAAAGAGAAACTTCACCTAACAAGACTCACACTAGGGATCTGATCCATCTATCCCCAAAGGCACTTTCTTAAAATGAGACAGGACAAAGGCGGAAACCTCCCAGCGTGTGCCTTCCATACCAGTTTCCTCGGACAGCATCCAGAGTGACAATGTAGCAGCACAAGCTTTTCAGCTTCCCTCTCTGGTCCGTTCAACAGAACTGATTAGCTGCATTCAAAAGGGCTGCTCACAAATTAAGTACTAGAAAGCAAAGATCACACCGTGACTATATTTTGAGAGTAAAACGATAGAGAACATAAAGTTTTGTACTCTTTAGCTCAAGAGTTAATTACCTCCAAATATTCAAATTCCCGAGGCATTTTCATTTTCAGCCATAGTTTTAAACTGGGGAAAAACGAAACTAACCCTTATAAATCTGCTGTCTCTTAATTTGTAATTAGAAGTATATTTAAAAAGAATGACACCCAAAGACAGTGCCTGGATATACACATTTTGGAATGTTAACATCACACAATTATTGGGGAAAAACGATCTTTCCATCTTTCAGCGAAGCTTTCTGCAGAAACTCTCTCCAGAGGCTAACCCAGTAGTAGTATCTGGCTGCTCTGGAAGTTGTCGTTTCATGATAACGCAGAAAAAAAAAATCTTCATGACCTCTATTACTTATAAAGAGAGGAGCCCCTCCAAGATTTACAACTGCATATGCCAGTCTCCGCTGATAGAGATGTCAGGGCTCTGGGTCAGGCTAGGACCAGCGGCTCGGTCCACAGAGAGGGCAATGTCGCCTTCAGAGCCTCGAAATAACACGCGTTTTAGTTAAAAACTGCTCGCCACGAAACCCCGATTACTCAAGCGGAGCCCCGTTTGTCACCCTCTAATCCTCAGGGTCCCATCCCCCCTCCCCCAGCTGCCGGTGCCGTGGTCTATCTGCTCGGGCAAAGAAGCCATCATCAGGTACCGGAGACGGGGGTGGGAGAAAAAGCGGGGGGGCGGGGGGCCCCCTTTCATCCCACTGCGCGAGGCGGGAGAGTCATCGGTGCAGTTGAGGGGAACGGAGGAACGTTCTATTTATTGGGGGTTGGAGCAGGGATACGAGGAGAATGTCGTTCAGATCAACATGGCCAGCGAGATGTCCCTACAAACAAAAGGCAACAGGGGGATCTAAACACGAACCGTCCACCTCCGTCAGCCAGAGCATCGCCATCATGATGTGTGCAGACCTCCGCCCCCCCCCCCCCCCGGCTCCTCTCGCCCTCCACACCGGCCGGAGGAAGAGGAGAGAGAGGTGCTTCCCACCGCCGCTGCCAAACAGGCGGTTTCTCCCCCCGGCGGCCCCGATTCAGAGTAACGTCCCGCCCGGCAGGCTCCCCCGCGGCCCCGCAGGCGAACCCCAACGCCGACGGGCTGTACGAAACTTTATGGAGCTGCTCCCCGCACCCCGGCCCCGGCCCCAGACCGCGCCGCCGGGAGCGGGGCGCCGGCAGCCTCCTGACAGGCGGGCGGCCAGGGAGAGCGAGCGGGGCGGGGGCGGCCGGGGCCTCGGAGGGGCGGGGCGGCCGGAGCCAAGTTCCCGGGGGTCTGAGAGCGCCTGACAGGAGCCCGGCCGGCGGAGGAGGAAGAGGAAGCGGCCGCGGGGAGCGCTTCCAATCCCCCTGCGCGGACACCCTGCCCCGGCCCCCGCACCCCCGGGAGGGCGGGGAGGCGGGCCGGACCGGGAGACGACCCAGCCTGGGGGTGGCCGCAGCCCGCACCTCCGACTCCCGGTCTCTTCCCCCGCCACCCCCGCCAGGGGCGCCCACAACAATAACACGCCGGCGACGACCCGTCAGCGCCCCCGAGGCACCCGGGCCCGCGGCCCGCCGCTGCCGGGCCCCCTCCGCGGGGGCCGGGCCCGCCTCTCCTCCCCCCAACTCCAGGCCCGGGTGGAGGCTGGTCCCAGCGGCCCCCCAGGGCCAGACCCAGCCCCCCCGACAGCCGCGGCGCCGTCCCCGCAGCCGAATATTAGAAGTGAATTCGAGCTGCGCTTTACCTTTAGTTCCGCACTGTCCGCCATCTTGCGTCTGTCAGCGCAAGCGCACTGAACCTCGCTGGGGCCGCGGCGGCACCCGCCCTCCCGGCCCGCCTGGCCCCGCCCCGGCCCGCTCGCCCCGCCGCCCCCGCCCACCCTTGGCCCCGCCCCGCTCCCGGAGGTCGCAGCCCCGCCCTGAGCACGCACAGCTGCCAAACGGCCACGTACCATTTAAATAATGGCGCCAAGCGGGGAGGTTTGACAGTTACACACCCTCCGGCCTCCCCGCCCCCCACCGCCTCCAGACGACCACCGCTAACCGCTGCTGGTCTGAGCCCGGCCCTCCGAGGCCTGCGGTCTCTCCGCAAAGCTTCCATAGCTACCGCCCCGGGGAACAGCCATGCCCTCCTCCCCCATCAGCACCTGCTACCTGCCAGGGTACCCTGGGCGTAAAAATAACAATCCCGTCCTTTAGAGCAGTGGTTCTCAACCTTCCTAATGCCGCCACCCTTTAATACAGTTCCTCATGTTGTGGTGACCCCCAATTTCATTGTTACAAATTGAACATAATTAAAGCATAGTGATTAATCACAAAAACAATATGTAATTATATATGTGTTTTCCGATGGTCTTAGGAGACCCCTGTGAAAGGGTCGTTCGACCCCCAAAGGGGTCGCGCGACCCACAGGTTGAGAACCGCTGGTTTAGAGGTCACTTAATGAAACATTTCCAGGCTTATTAGCTCAGATCCTCCTCGTGACAACCCAGGGAGGTAGGCGGAGAAGAGGTTGCAATTCCCATGGTGTATGCGTCTGTATTCAGAAATGAAGCTCAGAGAGGAAAAGGGTCAAGCCCAGTGGTTCCCAAGGTGCGGGGCAGCCCCACGGGGGTGGGAGGGATTTGATTTTTAAGGGGGGCTATTCGAGAATGAGTTAACAGTGAATTTTTTGTATTTTTTTAACAATTTCTTAGTGATTTCTTCCTCAGTATTTCAACTATCCTTTCGTCCTTTTATTTTTCTCTTTATGGATGCCATTTGTCTTTGGAAGCGTGTTTAGACCAAGTTAATGACCTTTTAGGCTGCCTCCACGTGAATAAGCATTCACTTTTTGAGTAATAAGAATTATGTGTCGGGGGAGAGAGGGTGAAGGGGCATCAGGATTTTAGTGATGCTCAGGGGAGGCATGGCCAAAAAAAGGTTGGGAACCACTGGTCTAGCCCAAACAAGCACTTAAGAGGGATGGAGGGGTTAAGACACAATTCTGAAGACATTCATTAACTACTACCTTGTTTTATCAAGAATTACTTATCTGTGCCGGCCCCATTTCTAAGGGTTCTGTGTACATTGGGAGATTACAACAAAGTCCCTGCCCAACTGTAGGTTTCTAACGGGGAGTAGGCGAGTGAACCAATAAAGTTACTACAACTGGTGATCTGTCCCAGAAAAGAGCACATGGTCCAGCGAGAGAAAAAGGGGGGACATGTATTTCCTACCAGGAGGGCTTTCTCCACTAAATTAACATTTAAGTAGATGATAAAAGAATTATTTTACACCTTTTCCTCTTCTAAATGCCCCTATACCTCCTCCCCAGCCCCTACTTTTTGCTTCTTAACTTTGCCTCAGACCTCATGCAAAAAAAAAAGCAAAACAAGACTCTTCTCGCCATCAAAACAACTCATATACCATAGAAATTTGAGGTTACTATGAACTGCCTGTTTCTCTGCTATTTTCACTGTATAAATTCTCGAAAGGTTTTCTAAGCTCCCTCTACAGTGCTTGTTCCTACTTCCTCACTTCACCTTCACTGCTGGGCCTACTCTGATCCAGTTTTGACTTCCCTCATCAAGATCACCTTGTGGAGGTTACTGAGGATCTCCATGTTTCCAAAGCCAATTGCCAGTTCTCAATTCTTATCTAACTGACCTCTCAGCAGAACTACAAACAAGTAACAAGCTTCCTTTTAAAACGCGTTCCCCCCTGAACTTCCCTCAACGTCTCACTGTTGGGATTTTCCTATTCCCTCACTGGGTCTGTTATAGAATAGTAAGAAGTTAGGGAAATTCCAGGACAAGTGAGATAGGGAAACTTAGACAGATGGTTTAAACAGCAATGTGCAGCCACCTGGTAAATCCTGTATCTTCCCTTAACCAAGGGCACAAGAATAAATGGTTTGCACTTACCTCCAACCAGAGAGTAATAGCTTAAATCACCCTACTCAGGCAGGCAGGTAACAGAAATCCAATTAAGTGCCATTTGCCAACCACACCCCAGGACAGACAAATTAAGAAAATAAATCTCATTATGGTACATCAGCATAAAGCTAATCCTAACCCTAATCCTAACCCCCTCCCCACCCATGCACATATCCCCTAACCTTTAAGGGACCCCATGAGACTGGCAACCAGGGGAGCAATGGGCAGTGGCAGCTGGTCCTGGGCTAAGCCCCTGAACCTGCCTCCAAGGCCCCGCGTTCCCCCTTTTCTCTGACCTCCCAGTGAGCCAACACAGCCCAGCCGAGGCTCTCCTGCTGCTGCTTCTATGTCCTTCCTAGTTTCACTGCCCTGAGTATGTTTTTGCTACAGCCAGTAAGTTCTGGCTTGCTTTTCTACACCATGTCTCTTGATGGGAATCTTGCCCTCAAGAAGACAAGAACTGAGGTCTCCTCTGTGTCCTGGTAGCACCTCAACTGGCCCGCTCCTCACTTTGAGTGTCTCTTCAATAAATCCCACTTTGCTTTACTTTCATTTTCATTGACCTTAAAATTTTTTCTGCATCCATGAGAATCACGATCCCAGCCAGTAACCTGAATCGGTAACAGGTCTTCCTTTCAAAATCCCTGATTTCTCTCCTTTGACTCAGCCTTTAAATGTTGCTGTGTTCCAAGGCTCAGTCCTCACTTTCTTCTTTTCTCTGTTTTACTCTCAGGTGATGTCATCCAAACTCCTTGACATTAAGTCTCTAAACTGCTGATTTTCACATTTCTGTCCAGCATAGACATCTCCACCATAACCCAGGTTCACAAACGCAATTAGCTGCTTAATATCTCTACTTTATGACTCACCGTCATCTCAAACTCAAGTCAGAGAGCCTTGAGCCCGGCCGGTGTGGCTCAGTGGTGGAGCATGGACCTATGAATCAGGAGATCATGGTTCCATTCCCAGTCAGGGCACATGCTCGGTTTCAGGCTCCATCCCCAGTGGGGGCCTGTAGGAGGCAGCCAATCAATGGGTTCTCTCTCATCATTGATGTTTCTATCCCTCTCTCCCTCTCCTTTTCTCTCTTCAATCAATAAAAATATCTTTAAAAAGAGAGAGAAACAGCCTTGATTTTACCCCCATCCTGCTCCTTTCCCAGTATTCTCAGTGGATGGCACCATCATCCATCCAGTTGTTCAAATAAAAAATCTGGAAATAACCCTTGGTTCCTTTCTTTCATTCACCTCTCACATTCAATCCATCAGCCAGTCCAGCTGAGTCTGCCTCTAAAACATACACCAAGCCTGCCCCAGTTCACTGGATCTCCACAACCATCAGGCTACTCAACTGACAGAACCACAGACTTCTGTGGCCTTAGGCGCTTTTGTCTTCTAGACTCTAGAACAGGGGTGGGCAAACTTTTTGACTCGAGGGCCACAATGGGTTCCAGTTTAAGAACTGGACCGGAGGGCCGGAACAAAAGCATGGATGGAGTGTTTGTGTGAACTAATATAAATTCAAAGTAAACATCATTACATAAAAGGGTACGGTCTTTTTTTTTTTTTTTAGTTTTATTCACTTCAAACGGGCAAACTACGGCCCGCGGGCCGTAGTTTGCCCACGGCTGCTCTAGAATCTAGAGACTGTGGTATAACAAAAAAATGATTTACTTTGTCCCTGGTTCCCAGCACAGAGCTCCTAACACCCTTGGAATTTCCTAATAGGATTTTCTTTTGTTATTCATAGTGAGTCCCTTTCCAACACACCTGAGTATAATGCTAATGAAGTTGATTCAGGGTGGGGCTCCTAGGTCCTTCCTGATGGGAGCTGTCGCTGGAAAGACCAAAGGTGATTAGAGAGAGGTTAGTGAATATATGCTTCTCTCTCTCTCTCTCTCTCTCTCTCTCTCTCTCTCTCTCTCTCTCTCTTTTTCCTTCCTCCCCCCCTCCCTCCCTTTCACTCTCTCCAGCAGTCAATGGAGGAAATATCCTCAGGTAAGGATTTAAAAAAAAAAAAGACATGTCAGAATGGGTTTTTTTGTTATGTTTTGTTTTTAATTGATTTGAGAGAAACACTGACTTGTTGTTCCACTTACTTATGCATTCATTCATATATGATTCATATTCTTGTATGTGCCCTGACTGGGATCAAACGTGCTACCTTGGTGTATCCAGTTGGCACTAACCAACTGAGCTATCTAGCCAGGGCCTGTCAAAATGGATTAGAAAACCCTGATCCATTTGTAACCTATATACTGATAGATCCTCCCTTCCCCCAACTGGTGGGCGGGGTATGACGGAACCTGCAGCCCAGAATACCTGAGTGACTAACCATGTACTTTATATGGACTATACATTGGACCACCAATCCACACCTGTCAAATACCCTAAGCCCTTGTCCTATATGGACAATACAGTAAGCCACCAATCATATACAAGAGACACTCTTTAGGTAAGAAGACACAAAGAGATTGAGAGTAAAAAGGAGGGGCCTGGCGGGTGTGGTTCAGTGGTTGAGCACCGACCTATGAACCAGGAGGTTAAGGTTAGATTCCTGGTCAGGGCACATGCCGGGTTGCAGGCTTGATCCCCACTGTGGGGGTGTGCAGGATTCTCTCTAATCATTGATGTATCTCTCTCTCTCTCTCCCTTCCTCTATGAAATCAATAAAAATATATTACACCAAACAAAAGTAAAAGAGGAAGGAATATATTCCATATAAATAGCAACCAAAAGAGAACTGGGTTGGTTATATCATTATCAGACAAAAAAGATTTTAAAACAAAAAGGATAATAAGAGACAAAAAGGGACATCATATATTGATAAAAAGTTTTAAAAATCCATTCTGCAACCTCTGTCATTTAATTTGAGAGTTCATTTACATTTATGTTGATAAAAGGTTTAAGCTATGAAGAAGGTATAACATACACAAACATATATGTACCTAATGACAGAGCCCCAAAATATATGGAGCAAGTACACATGAAACATTTTCCAGGACAGATTATATGTTAGGCCACAAAACAAGTCTTAATAAATTCAAAAATATTGAAATCATTCAAGATAACTTTTTCAACCACAAAGGAATGAAACTAGAAATCAATAACAGAAAGAAGAGTGGAAAATGCACAAATATGTGGAAATTAAACAATACATTCTTAAACAGCCAACAGATCACAGAAGAAATCACAAGAGAAATTAGAAAATACCTGTGACAGCATAAACAAAACACAACATACCAAACTTAGATTACAATGAAAGCAATGCTCACGGGACATTTATCATTGTAAAAAAGAAGAAAAATTTCAAATCAATAATCTAACTGTCTACCTTAAGGAATCAGAAAAAGAAGAGCAAACTAAACCCAAAGATGGCTGAAGGAAGGAAATAGTAAGGTTAGGGTGGAGGTAAATGAGAGAGAGAGTAGAAAAACAGCAAAACCAAAAGGAGAGAAGACTCAAATGACTAAAGTCAGAAATGAAAGAGTGCACGTTACCATCAAATTCACAAAAATAAAAAAGAATTATAAGAGAATAATATTAAAAACTGTACTCTAACAAATTGTGTAACCTAGATGAAATGGACAAATTCCTATAAACACAATAATCTACCAAACTGACTCATGGATATAGAAAATCTGAATAGACCTGTAACAAGTAGGGAGGTTGAATCAGTAAAAAAAAAAAAATCCTCTTGACAAAGAAATCCCAGGACCAGATGACTTCACTGGTGACTTGTAGCAAACCTTTAAAGAAGAATTAACAACAATCCTTATCAAACTCCTCCAAAAAATATCTCCTAACTCATTCTATAAGATGGACACTAGCCTGATACTGAAGCCAGACAAAAATAGTCAAGAAAAGAAAACTACAGACCAGTATAATATCCCTTATGAATCCCTTGGTTAAATTTATTCCTAAGAAATTTATTCTTTTTTATACTACTGCAAATGAAATTATTTTCTTTTCAAAATGTTAACTGCTAGTGTATAAAAATACAACTAATTTGGGGGGTATTGATTTTGTATTTCACATCTTTGCTGAATTTGTTTAACTCCTAAGCAGGGGTGGGAAATGTCCGGCCCGCAGGCCATATAAGGCTCATGAAATCATTTGGTCTGGCCCTGCCAAGGTGTTAGGGGTAAGTTAATTAAATGTTTGGCCAAATATAGTAGCCTAATTTTTAAGTTGATAATTTTTTATGGCCCTCGAATGATGTTATAGATATCCAGGAAAAAAGTTTCCCTACCCCTGCAGTCTTAAGTAGAAGCGTTTGTATTATATAATTTACCATAACAGAAGTAAACAGAGGGAAATTTATAGCTACATATGCCTATATCAGAAAATTAAAAGGTTGAAAATTAGTTATGTAAGTTTTCATCTCAAAAAGATTAGGAGGATAGCAAATCCAACTCAAGCTAGCAGTAAGCAAATAATGAAAATGAGAGCAAAAATAAAATTTGAAACAAATAAAAATAGAGAATATCAATAAAGCCAAAAGTTGGCTTTTTGAAAATTTTAATAAAATTGGTTACCTCATAATAAGACTGATCAAGAAAAAGAGAAATTGTCATTCTCATGAATAAACAAAGGATCACCTTAGATCAGTGGTCGACAAACTCATTAGTCAACAGAGCCAAATATCAACAGTACAACGATTGAAATTTCTTTTTTTTTTTTTAGCCCAAGCCACCACTTTATTATTTTTTTTAAATATATTTTATTGATTTTTTACAGAGAGGAAGGGAGAGGAATAGAGAGTTAGAAACATTGACGAGAGAGAAACATCGATCAGCTGCCTCCTGCACACCCACCATTGGGGATGTGCCCGCAACCCAGGTACATGCCCTTGACCGGAATCGAACCCGGGACCCTTCAGTCCGCAGGCCGATGCTCTATCCACTGAGCCAAACCGGTGCTGGCTAAGCCACCACTTTATTTATTTATTTATTTATTATTTATTTTTTTTAGTAAATCTTTATTGTTCAGATTATTACATTTGTTCCTCTTTTTTTCCCACCATAGCTCCCCTTCACCCAGTTCCCACCCCACCCTCTGCCCTTACCCCCACACTGTCCTCATCCCTAGGTGCACAATTTTTTTCCAGTCTCTTCCCGCATCTCCCACACCCCTTTCCCCACCAAGAATAGTGAGTCCATTCCCTTTCTATGTCCCTGATTCTATTATAATCACCAGTTCATTCTGTTCATCAGATTATTTATTCACTTGATTCTTAGATTCACTTGTTGATAGATGCATATTTGTTGTTCATAATTAGTATCTTTACCTTTTTCTTCTTCTTCCTCTTCTTAAAGGATACCTTTCAGCATTTCATATAATCCTGGTTTGGTGGTGATGAACTCCTTTAGCTTTTCCTTATCTGTGAAGCTCTTTATCTGACCTTCAATTCTGAATGATAGCTTTGCTGGGTAAAGTAATCTTGGTTGTAGGTTCTTGGTATTCATCACTTTGAATATTTCTTGCCACTCCCTTCTGGCCTGCAAAGTTTCTGTTGAGAAATCAGCAGACAGTCATATGGGTATTCCCTTGTAGGTAACTGAGTTTCTTTCTCTTGCTGCTTTTAAGATTCTCTCTTTGTCTTTTGCTCTTGGCATTTTAATTATGATGTGTCTTGGTGTGGTCCTCTTTGGGTTCCTTTTGTTTGGGGTTCTCTGCGCTTCCTGGACTTGTAAGTCTATTTCTTTCACCAGGTAGGGGAAGTTTTCTGTCATTATTTCTTCAAATAAGTTTTCAATATCTTGGTCTCTCTCATCTTCTGGCACCCCTATAATTCTGATGTTGGTACGCTTGAAGCTGTCCCAGAGGCTCCTTACACTATCTTCGTATTTTCGGATTCTTTTTTCATTTTGCTTTTCTGGTTGGGTGTTCTTTGCTTCTTCGCATTTCAAATCTTTGCCTTGATTCTTGCGCTCCTCTGGTCTGCTGTTGGGAGTCTGTATAGTATTCGTTATTTCAGTCCGTGTATGCTTAATTTCTAGTTGGTTCTTTAGCACAACATCGAGGGTCTCATTAGATTTCTTGAGGATCTCAATAACTTTATCGGCGGCTTCTAGACAGTTCTTGAGAGACCTTAAAAGTGTGGTTCTGAACTCAATATCCTCCATTGACAGTTTTGTCCTGTTTCTTTGTCTCCGCATTTTTTATGCTTTCTTGGTGCACCCCCTAGTGGTCTTTGTGCGCAGTCTTGTTGTAGTTAAGCCTTGATTGTTGTAGTTAATACTAGGGGGATTTGACCTCCAGGCCAACTGGCTGTGAGAATCAGCTGTTTCTGCAGTGGGAAAACTTCTGTCCTCTAGGGAGGTGCTAATCTAGCCTTTGCCTAAGGCTATCTGGCAAATGGCTCTGCGCAGGGCTTGGGTGCGGCGGGTCGCATGGGATCAACAGAGCGGGTGGAGGGAGCAGATATGGCTGTTCTCAGTCCCGTTCCCAGAGGCTCTGCCTCTCAGAGTCCCAGCAACCGCTGCAAACCTCAGAGAGAAAGCTGCCCTCGTGTTCTGACCAATGCCAGACAGTCCCGCTTCTCCCGTTTGAGTCTGGGTCCCTAGAGACTCTCCCAGAACTGGAGCTCAGAATCTGAGACTCCCTCCCGATTGAAAACGACAACCACGCCCTCAGCTACCAGCCTGCTCCGCGCGTACCTCCGCACCTTTGTATTTTCGGCACTGCGCCTCCTCTGAGTCTCGTATGCTGTTCTCTTTCCTTCTAGTTGAATAATTTCCTCTCAGCCAGTCTTCCTGTAGTTCTGGGTGATGTCCATTCCATCTTTTAGTTGTATTTGTGAAGTGGTTGTTTGAGGCAGCTAACTCCCGTGTTTACCTATGCCGCCATCTTGGTTTTTCTCGAAATTTCTTTTGAGAGCCAAATTTTTTAAACTTAAACTATATAGGTAGGTACATTGTTATTAACTTAATTAAGGTACTCCTAAGGCTTAGGAAGAGCCACACTCAAGGGGCCAAAGAGCCGCATGTGGCTCGCAAGCCGCAGTTTGCCAACCACGGCCTTAGATCCTTTGTTCACTAAAAAAGATAATAAAAGATCCTATGAACAGCCTGATTCCAAAACAGCTGATGATTTAAATGAAATCAACAAATTCCATAAATCATGTAATTTACCAAAACTGATTCAAAAAGACCTAGAAAATGGAATCCTGTATCTATTAAAGAAATTGGATTCATTATGTAAAGTTTTGTTACGACGAAAACTCTAGACACAGATGATTTCACTTGTGAATTTTTCAGACGATTTAGGAAGAAATAATAACCAATCTTACACAAAGTCTTCCCAAGAGTAGGAAAAGATATAGCACACTCAACTCTTTCTGAGGCCAGGCCCTTGATAACAAAACCTGACAAGAATATTATAAGAAAGAAATAAAGTATAGACATTCTCTCTCACTCCCATGAAGGCAAAACTCCTAGGCAAAATATTAGCAAATTGAATTCAGCAACATATAAGTATAATAGAATATAACCAAGAGGCACTTATTCTAGGAAGACACAAAGTTGTTTATTATTTGAAAAATTTTTTTAATTCACCACATTAACAGAAACAACAAAAAAGAAAAATCATATGATCATGTTGATAAACACCAAAAAAGCCGTTAATAAAAATGTAACACCTGTTTATGATACTAACCTTAGTGAACTAATAATAAAATGGAACTCCATTGTATAAGTACAAGTATCTACCAAAAACTTACAGAAAACAGTTAATGGTAAAATATTCCTTTTGATAATGAGAATGAGCCAAAGATGCTACGGTAAGTAGAAGAAAATATCAGGATTGGAAAGGAAGTATTAAAACTTATTCACAATGAACATGACTGTGCATGGATAAAACTGAAAATAATTCTCAGAAAAATTTGAGGTGTTAGAATTAATAATTGGATTTATCAAGTTCACTGCATTTAAGGTAGGCTAACAAAAATCAATTATGTTTCTAGATTATCGGCAATAAACAAATAGAAAATGGAATTCAGAAAAAGGTGACAATTATACTTAACATTTTTCAAGCAACAAAAAAATATCTTGGAACACATTTTTTAAAAAGGGGCCTCTACACTGAAGATTAAACTTTTGCTGAAATTAAAGAAGCCCTAAATAAGTAGAGATTATACTTTTTTCATAGATTTGAATAGTCAATATTATAAAGATGTCAGTTCTCCCTGAAATAATATATACTTAGTTGGAATATAATTAAATATAATTGCAATCAAAATCCTGGTATGTTTGTTGTAGGTACTAATAAACTGATTCTAATATTTATAGAAATGCAATGATTCAGGAAACCTAAGTGGAGGCCTCACAATATCAGATATCAAGACATTATAAACCAAGAGTGATTAAATCACTGTAATATTGGCACAAGGATAAATAGAACAGAAGAAATATTTTAGAAACAGTTGGGGAGGTCTTTTTATTAACAGATATAGATGAATTAGATATCATTTAGAAAAAAAGTGAATCTTGATTCCTTCCTCAAATCATATATAGAAACTCCAGATAGATCATAAATCTAAATACGAAATGTAAAGTAAATAGATCTTTTATAAGTTAACATAGAAGTACATTTTCATGACCTTAAGGTAGGCAGAGATCTCTTAAATGGAACACAAAAAGTGCCAACCACAAAGGAAAACAATAAGCTGGAGTATGTTAAAACGTAAAACTTTTCTTCATCACACGACACCATTAGGAGAGAGAAAAGGCAAGCCAATAATGGAAGATTTTTGAAATACATGTATCCAGCACAAGAGATCATTTGGAATAGTATACTAGAAGTTTATTAAACTCATTCAAATCAGCTTAATGAAATAAGCAGCAGACAACCCAATAGAGCAAATAGACAAGAGACTTGAACTGGCACTTCACTAAAGAGCATATTCCAGTCCTGGCCAGGTAGCTCAGTTGGTTAGAGCATTGTCCCCATACACCAAGGTTGCAGGTTTGATCTCCAATTAGGGCACATACAAGAAGCAACCAATGAATGCATAACTAAGTGGAACAACAAATCAATGTTTCTCTCTTCTCTCTTCTCTCTCTCTCTCTCCTTTTCTCCCTCTCACTCTGAGAAAAAGAAAAAAAAAGTGTATTGCACATGGCCAATAGATATTAAAGAGATGCTCAACTTCGTCAGTCATCAGGAAACATTTATTAAAACTGTAAGGTGGCAAATTTAGGAGAAAGAAAGGAACATTTAGATCATAAATCTAAATACGAAATGTATTTAGATTGGCTCAGCTTAAATGTTACTTTCTCTAAGATGCCTTCTTACCTAAAGACCGTACCTGGTAGAGTTTATTTCACCTGTAGTCAACATTTGCCCTATTTTGACTCCCACGTCTAAGTCACCTCCATTATAATAGACCTCACAGCAGAAATTTCTCATTGTGGGAGTTTTGGTGGGAGAGAAGTTTCATATCTGTCTGTTTTCCACTGTATCCCCTGCACTTAGAACAAGGCCTGACATATAACAGGTACTCAATAAATGCTAGATGAATGAATGAATGAATGAATGAGTGAGTGAGTGAATGCCTCCTTTGCTTACTGCTCTGCTGTCTTGTCTGTTTCTTCACAGACAAGGTGTTTTCATAACAGCCATCTTCACTTAAATGTTTAAGTCTAGATATTTTGTTGTCAGGGCATTTTAAACCCATGATTAAGAAGTCTGCGTTTAGTGAGCCCAGCATCAAGATAGGCCTAGGATCTAATTTCAGGATGAAAGGTTAGAAAGCTGCCTCATGTTGCTACTTCTCAGATATGCCCAGATATTTATATAACCTTTTAGTTGCTAAAAAAAAAAAAAAAAAAAAAAATTCAATTTTCCTTCTCGATAACATTCTATCATTCAGCAAAGTAGAGAACCACAATTTTAAGAATTTCCATTATTTCAGTAAACTAAACTAAGCCATTTCTTACTTTGAATAAAAATAAAAAACTTTTATTTTTAATAAAGACAAACATTAACAATTTTTCTGACTTGATCCTCTTGCAAAAATGCATTATTAACTGTGGTTTTCAGTCTTTAATAGAATTGCAAAATGAAATATCAGGCAAGAAAGGGAGAATAAGAAAATATTCCAATTATAATATATTTTGACTTAGTGGAAAAAAATCTCAAGGATTTGGTATTTTTAATCAGCTTTAAAGTAAAATTAAATTTTATTTGCAGGTGAGTTGGAATATAGTGACCTATCCTTAGAACCATAAAAATAGGGTAGCAGAAGCAGTGCTCAGAGTTAAAATATGAGACCCAGGGATATGGATAATGAAGGTTATTATTTTTACCTATGGTCTTCCTCACTGCAATAAACCCTCAAAACAAAACAAAACACCTGTGATAGTCAGTAAACACCTCGGGGTTTCTTTTCTGTGAACCTAATAACATGAACATTTTCCCAGACCTTTTCAGAGTAGGTATGCCCCTGTGATTTGCTTTGAATACAAAAGTGTAGGAGAGGGAAGATGTGTAACTTCTAGGCATTTGTGCCAGGTCGCCCTTCTCCTTGCTGTGATGATTGTGGAAGCATCTGTTAAAGTGGAGCTTCCATCAACCAAGGTTCTTTTTTTTTGGTTAATCCTCACCGGAGTATATATATATTTTTAAATATATTTGTATTGCTTTCAGAGAGGAAGGGAGAGGGAGAAAGAGATAGAAACATCAATGATGAGAGAGAATCATTGATTGACTGCCTCCTGCACACTCCACACTGGGGATCAAGCCTGCAACCCAGATATGTGGCCTTGGCCAGAATCAAACCTGAGACCCTCCAGTCCACAGTCCGAGGCTGTATTCACTGATCCAAACCGCCTAGGGCCAGAGTATTTTTTTTTTTTTTTTTTTTTTTGAGAGAGAGTGGAAAGGAGGGAGGAAAGAAACACCAATGTGTCTCATTGATTGGTTGCTGCCTGCACGCTCCCCAACTGGGGCTGGGAGTCCAACCTGCTGCAACGCAGGTACATACCCTTCCCCAGGAATCAAACCAGCTACTTTTCAGTGGGAGGGCCACCACTCTAACCACTTAAAAACACCAGCCAAGGCTCAGCCAAAGTTCTTGAGTGACTACAATGAACAACCTAGAAAGTAGATTATGTGAGTATTATGCTAAGTAAAATAAGCCAGTCAGAGAAAGACAAGTATCACACAGTCTCACTCAGATGGGAAATCCAATGAGCAAAATAATTTGATGAATAAAATAAATCCAGAGAAAGAAGCATGGAAGTCTGACGAATCTCAGAGGGAAGGCTTGGGGGTGGGGAGTGGGAAGAGACTAACTACCCAAATAATTTATATGCATATACATATACATGGACAGACACAATAGTGCAGTGAAGGCCTGGGAGGGGGAGTGGGAAGAGTTGAGGGGAAGTCAATGTGGGGGGTGGGGGAGGAGTGGACATCTGTAATACTTTCAACAATAAAGATAAGTTTAAAAAAAGAAAGTAGATTATGTGCCCAGTGAACTTACAGTTCTAGAAGAAGCAATAAGGAAACATAATGTTGGTTGTATTTGAGAAGATATTAGAGAGACAGAGATGGAGATAGAGATAAAGACGAGAGAAAGAGAGAACAGAGAGAGAAAAGAGCTGGCAAATAGGAATGAAAAGCAAAAGAAAAAGTCCAGATATTCAGAGACTTGCCGAGAGGGAAGACAGACTCCTTCTCAATACAAATTAAAAAAAATAAAATAAAATAAAATGATGTAAACTCTGCCTTACCTCGAGGGCGTAATTAAGGCCTTGCTTTTGCATCCATGTTTAAAACCCTTTAATGATTAAGGTCGTGGCAAGGCAGTTGCACATACAGCAAATAACAGAGACCGAACCTCTGCCTCCCATTGCTTATATATACTATTTGGTCAATTACATGTTGATTTCATCTCAGCAGTTGGCTACTTTCTTTTGGTTGCCTTCTGTCAGCTCTTCCTGTTTACAACTACATCTACAAAATATATACGTTACATTTTAACATTTAACAAGACATAACATTTAGAACTGCCCAGACCTTGAGACCCTTATTCTATCTGACAAACAGTGTCAGAATTAAAGGTCCAACTAGAATGGGACTTTGGGGTTAACTTCTTTGAGAAGGTGTGAGTGAGGGAATTTTGGTTGTGGGAAAGGTTTGCATTTGGTGACCAGAATGGGGACGGTGGTAGTCCTTACGGCTGCTCACAAATACCTCGGTTCTTGTCTCCTGAGCACATGGTATGATTGTACTTCCCCATTCCGTTTGAAATTAATCCTGACCATGTGACTGAATTTGGCCTAAAAAGGTGAAAAGAAATCACGTGCATGTGTCACTCTTGGAAAGAAACTTTAAGAGCCAGTGCCTACTCGTTATTTCCTCTTCCTCTTCTTCCCTGTCTTGGCGACTGCAGAGGCTCATCTTGATATACAGCGTCCATCAGCCTGGCTTCCTGAGTGACTACAAATTGAACAGCCTCTGCCAACCTATACACCCTTTGCCCCTGCTGTTCCTTCATCCTGGAGTGGTCATCCTCATGTATCTGTATAGTTCACTCCTTGACCTCCTTCAATTGTATCTTGGCTCAAATGTCACCTTCCTAGGGAGGACTACCTGGACTACCTACTTAATATTCAAGCAGCCTCTGTGCCTCCTTAACGGGGGCACTTCTGATCCACCTATTCTATTCTTTTCTACAGTAATTGTCATCATCTAACACTTCTCTTCATTTCTTTTTTTCTTAAATATATTTTTATTGATTTCAGAAAGGAAGGGAGAGGAAGAGAGAAATAGAAACATCAATGATGAGAGAGAATTATTGATTGGCTGCCTCCTGCACACCTTCCACTGGGGATTGAACCTGCAACCCAGGCATGTGCCCTTGACCAGAATCGAACCTGGGACCCTTCAGTCCACAGGCTGACTTCTATCCATTGAGCCAAACGGGCTAGGCACTCCTCTTAATTTACTTATTATTTCATCTATTACATCTATGAGCCTGCCTTTCTCACCTGACTGAAATCTCTTCCAGGGTAGGGATTTTTGTCTACTTATGTTTCCCAGCACTCCCACCCAGTAAATGCTAAAACAAATGTGTTGAGTGAGTGAATAAAATAAAACATTGTTACAAAGCATTAAGCACAGTGTCTAGCCCACAGTACTGCACTTATTATTAGTATTGAATGTTAGTATTACGCAAGTGCCTAATACAAAACAAACACTTAATAAAATTTAATCTTCCTTCCTTCCCTTTATATCTTTAGAGCGGTTAAGACAGTGCCTTATATGTATTAAACAGTCACTACTCACCTTTGTGACCTCCCTTATAAGTCTCGAGGAATAAGTACTGTTTACAACGGCAAGCCAATACTGGGCCTCTGATCCTCGTCCCTCTCCACCCCCCAACAGTCAGCTCTGGTGGCTCTGTGATCAGGGGGAGAGCGTGCATGTGATTAAAGTGATACTAGTGGCCCTACCTCACCCTTCTACCTGCACTGCCAAGAGCTTGTGGGGCTCTGTGGAAAACTAGCTCAGGCACCAATCTAGGAAAAACTATTCAAATGCAAAACTTTTAGGCGGTGAGGAGGCTTGGCCCTAAGATAAAATTGTTACAAAGTCTCCAGGGGTTGGAAAAAACCTGGCCGTGTAATCACCATGGCTGGGCTTTGTTTAAATAAGAATGTTTAAGGAATGTGTTCAGGACTATTTAAAGTCAGACCATGTACATTCTAAAGAATTCAAAAAATAAGAGTAAACACTTAAATGATTTTAAAGATTAGCAAGGTAGGAGACTATGTAATTATATAGCTTCTACCTCTGGTTCTAATAATCAAGTCATCTTACATGGCATGATATTTAGGTGTTAACTAAATATTTACCAGCTCACTGAGCTGGGGCCAATAACTTGCCTAAAATGAGTAAATTGCGGAGTTAGAACTCTTCCTTAGCCCTCTCAGCTAGCAGTCCTCCCGCCTGTGTGCAGCCTCAACTCCACGCAAGTTCTAGGCCAATATTGACCACGGCAGAGAGAGGATTAGCAGCCACAGATCCTTCACGCAGGTGGATTTGAAATTAAGTGAGTTTCTGCAACCTCGATGAGGCATCTGGGCACTAGTGCACGTTTCCCCAACACTTTTAAAAACATATATATATATAATTATTATTATTATTCTTGATTTCAGAGAGGGAGAGAGAGAGAGAGAGAGAGAGAGAGAGAGAGAGAGAGAGAGAGAGAGAAACATCAATGATGAGAGAATCATTGATTGTTTGTCTGACCAGGAATCGAACTGTAACCTCCTGGTTCATACATCGACACTCAACCATTGAGCCACGCAAGCTGGGCCCCCACACTTTTCTTGCCAGGAGAATGTGACAGCATTCCTACAGGGCCTTCTGAGAAAGCTGCCTTGCTCTGAGTCAAGTAGCTCTGCAACCTACCCCACAACAGATTAGACAGAGGATCAGGCCCAAGTCAGTGGTGGCCATCTTTACAGATTGGAAATGAGGAAGTCTACGCAGTGCCAGGCATGAGGATACGAACAGGCATCTTCTCTACTGCAGTGACCAATGGACCCACCAGAACGACTCATTAGACTGAGGACAGTCAGACAGCGGTGTAGGGGATGCTGTGATTGATGTGCCACCACATCCCTCCTCGGGCCGGAGGTGCTCATTCACCCTGCTCTGGCATTATTGGCGGTCTTTTTCCTAGGGAAGCCATTCTAAGACACAAGGAAGCAGACAGCGGAGAGAAGCCTAGAGAAGACAGCGAACAAAGGGCGGGAGGTAGCAGACACCGTGGTCTCAGAGAAACCATTCGGAAGTCAGGAGCTACAGTTAAAAAGAGAGAAGGAAAGTAGAGAGATGTCAAATCGTTTTCTCAATGCATTCTTATTTATTGATTTTAGAGAGGGAGGGAGAGAGAAAAATATCAATTTGTTGTTCCACTTATTTATGCATTCCTTGGTTGAGTCTTTTTTTTATTTTTAAATCCTCACCCAAGGATATTTTTCCATTGGTTTTAGAGAGAGTAGAAGAGAGAGGGTAAGACAGAGAGAAATATCAATGTGAGAGAAACACATTGATTGGTTGTCTCCTGCCTGCACCCTGACAGGGGCCTGGGCCAGGGATGAGCCTGCAACTGAGGTACATGCCCTTGACTGGAGTCGAACCTGAGACCCTTCGGTCCGCAGGCTGACGCTCTATCCACTGAGCCAAACCAGCTAGGGCAGTGCGGCTCTTTGGACCCTTTAGTGTGGCTCTTCCACAAAAGAGCATGTGTGGGTGTGCATGTACAGTGCAAAGGTGACTTAAAACTTTAAGTAAAGTTTATTAAGTTAATTTTAGGGAACATTGTGGAGTGAAAGAAGATGTAGTGTCGAGGATTGAGAAAGGTATGTTGAGATGGTTTGGACATGTAGAGAGGATGAACGAAAGGAGACAGACGAAACAAGTATACAAGATGAGTGTGGATGGGAGAGTTGGAAGGGGTCGACCTCAGCAAACGTACCTCAATCAGACTGAGGACGTTTTTAGCTAAGGCCAGCTTAGGAGTACCCTAATTAAGTTAATAACAATGTACCTACCTATACAGTTTAAGTTTAAAAAATTTGGCTCTCACAAGAAATTTCAATCGTTGTCCTGTTGATATTTGGCTCTGTTGACTAATGAGTTTGCCGACCACTGGGCTAGGTCCTTGGTTGATTCTTGTATGTGCCCTGACTGAGGGTCGAATGGCAACCTTGGTGTATCGGGACATCTCCAACCAGTTGGCCACATGGCCAGGGCTCAGTGCATCTTAAAATCACGTGAAGGTATCTGAGCTGTCGCCCTCCTTCCGATCAGAAAGAGCCTCAGGACCACTCATCGCTGGGGGTCTGCCTGTATCCTCAGTTTCTTCCCACTTCCTGCCTTGACCCTGGGACCACATGACCGGGACACTGCCAACACCTGTCAGCCTGGTCAGAGTCCTCTAAACCCCAACGTCTGGCTACAGTCTTATTATGAATTCGGTGGTGACCCAAAATAAAGGTGCTGCAGCTTGCCCTGGCCTGGCTGCTCAGTTGGTTAGAGCGTCATCCCTATACACCAAGGTTCGATCCCTGGTCAGAGCACACACAAGAGTCAACCAGTGAATGCATAAATAAATAGAACAGCAAGTCAATGTTTCTCTCTCTCTCTCTCTCTTTCTCTCAAAGAATCAATCAATTAAAAACAACAACAACAGTGCAGCCTGTCTGACTCTGAGTACTGCATGTCCCTTTGGACGCTCTTGGACTGCGGCCGCTGCCCTGGGGGCTAGTCTGATGGCAGGGTCATTTTCTCTAGCTACATCCCCTCAGGCTCTGGCTCCCTCTCTCTCCATTGACGCGTGATGCTAAGGGTACAGCCAAGTATATTCATGTCCTAATAATCTCCCTTTCCTTTTGGCTGTTGGCTTTAGTTTTACCTCTAAGAAAACACAGACATGGCTCCTTACAATTTTAGGTTCCCCTCCCCTCTCATTTCTTGTTCCCTTGGCCTTTATATTTTATTCTTTACCAAGAGACCTTCTCAAGTTTCATAAATGTATCCCATCAAAACTAAGGATGATGGAGAACATATAACTAGTAGAATAAAGTGTTCATGTTAAGTCCAAAATATTAGTTCTTGTAATAATATAAAACTTGATGGATTTTTTTAAAAGATACTTTTGAAACAAATTTAGTTACTTATTTTTTTTAAATGTTAAATTTTTTTTACAGAATTTTAAACATACACAAAAGAAATCATATGATGAACCCTCACATACCCATCATCCAGGCTAATCTATTTAAAATATACACATTTATTGTTACTCTGTTCAGTTGAGTGAATGCAGTCTATAGATAATGAATCAACTAATTTACTTGCAGGTAACCGACAACAACTGATGACATTAGTAATCCTCACCGAGGATATTTTTCCACTGATTTTTTTTTTAAATATATTTTATTGAGTTTTTACAGTGAGGAAAGGAGAGGGATAGAGAGTCAGAAACATCAACCAGCTGCCTCCTGCACACTCCCCACTGGGGATGTGCCCGCAATCAAGGTACATGCCCTTGACCGGAATCGAACCTGGGACCTTTCAGTCCGCAGGCCAACGCTCTATCCACTGAGCCAAACCGGTTTCGGCTCCACTGATTTTTTAGAGAGAGTAAAAGGGGAGGGGAGAGATAGAAACATGTCCATTGGTTGCGTCCCGCACTCGCCATTGAGCTCTTGACCAGAATCGAACTTGGGACCCTTCAGTTCACAGGCGAACGCTCTATCCACTAAGCCAAACCAGCTAGAGCAACATTGTCTTATTGACCTGGGTCATACTGCTACTTCGGGGATGCATTCTGTGACTCCCACCTTGACTTGGTTGGCAAAAATTAATCGTTCATTCCTCTACACATCTCTTGAATACACTCCTTCTATCTCCACCCTATTTCTATAATTTAGTCATCTCTTGTCTGTGTAACTAGATTTTGTATTTTGATATTTAAATGTTGTCTCCTTGGGCCCCCAATATTTGCCCCTCTCTATTCATCCCATCTGAGCAGAGGGAGGAATATGAAACCTTCAGGAAAGTCTGAGGCAGAGCCGAAGGCAGAAACAGGCAAAGCTTTCTCACTTTTGTTTCCTCGAAACCCAAGGAGCTTGAATGAAAACTGGAAGGTTCGCAAAGGGAAGAAATCTGTTTGCAGGTAGAAGTTAGTACCTAGGAGCAAAAATAGAGTTCTTTGGTGGTAGTGGTGGGGTCCCCTGATCAAAGGAAGCCTGGTTCTGCTTCCTGGGAAGTAGGAAATGCCCAGAAAGGAAGGGCTTCTGGCTGTGTCTAGGCTGGGTGACCATAAGCAGACTCACCAAAGCTTCCCCAATCTCCAGTGGGACAGAGGTAACAGACTCACTGGGCCGACAGGGACCGTGTAGGCAGGGCCAATGACTGTCTCAATGATGCCAAACATCGGATGAGAGACACTGCCTCCCACCCCATCTTGGCACTGGGTGCGACTCTGCAGCAGAGCGGCACCACCGCTGCTGGGCAAGCTGGAAGAACTCGGGTCCAATCTCAGTGGGATGGCCTCCGAGTCACTTAAGTAACTCGTCCAAGTTCCTACAGCTGCTCATTTGTGGCAGATCTGGCATTTCGGGCCAGGTCTGTCAGCCTGAGCACCTGTGTGCTCAATTACTCTGCAGGGTTGCAGAAATTCAGTGCCTAATACTCCATCACCTTCCTGAGGAGCAACTGATACCCTTTTGCCCCAGAGTCATGAGGGCATGTATATCAGACACCCTTTCAGGTGACTCCTCCTGAGGCAGCTGTGCGGAGTGAAGGAGCTTGGCAAGCACAGCACAGACTTCTAAGACTTGGGACGTTGCCAGGCCTCGGGCTCCTCGTCTGTGAAATGGAGCTGCAATACTTACCGCATAGGGTTCCTGGTGAGTGTGAGGTAAGATAACGGAGATAAAATAAACTATAATATACGAATGTCTGGGTTTGGGAGGAAAATCAGGAAGAACAACAACAGTTCGTACTCTCGCACATAATAACCACAGCCCCGAGGCCCTGCTGGACCTTCCAGAGCAGCTGGTTTCTGGAGGCTGAGCTCTGATGTCTCCGCTGTGTACGGCCTGCTCCCCTTTCCTGGAACACTTTGTCCTCCACTCCACTCCCCACTTTCCCTTTGCACACTTGTGTTGATCTTCTGGTCTCAGTGTAAAATGCCACCTTCACTGGAGAACATGCCTGGACCACAGCCCATCCAAATGTCAAGGTGACACGTCCATTCTCTGGGCAGTCCCACCCTGTGTGCACTGACCCCTTAGCACTGAAATCCCTCATTCACCAAAGCATCAGTCAAACCTGCAGCTAAAGTAGCAAGCTCCTGGAGAGTGAGAGTGTATCTTGTTTATCGTTGTATTTCTAAGGTCTAGAATAGGGCCTCACACCTAACAGACACTCAATATGTAAAAATCTGTTGAATGAAGGAAGGCAAAATATGCCCTCTGAGTCATCAAAGACCAATTCATTTATGGTCCCAACAGTTTCAGTGCCAAGTATGTTGAATTATAATTGAATTTCCTGAAAAGTGGTAATCTAGTATGTACTGTTTAAATATAACAAAACTAGTCACCCACCACCCACAGGTAGATCACAAGTTCCTCCTTAAAGGGCTTAATAATTCTTTGGCTTGCCTCATTGTGCCTTAGAAAGTTCTGGAGAAACATTTGCTGAGTAATCGATAAATATAATACACCTTTCCTTGACCAGTGTGGGAACAGAATTAACTGCATAAATTCTTATTGTTTTCCAGCACTCCGAGCTGAGGGGTGATCTACGTTTCATAAATTATAGAAATTGGGAACAGGTCTTTTCCTAAAAAAAAAAAAAAAAAAAAAAGTCTAGGTCCCGTATATGTGAGGCCTGATGCCAGGAACTATGGGATGGCCAAGCTAATCTACTCTCAGGTCTAGAGAGCCCTGCTGTCAGTTGTTTACGTCTCATACTGGACCATAACAAACAGAGCACCATTCCTGATCTTAACTTTGGCTTCTGCTCAAGCCCACAGATTTGTGCTCGGCTCTCTTCTGTACCTCAAGCTGGTCAATGAGCAGTTAATGAACTAAAAAGTCAGCCAAGCCCTAAACATTGACTAGACTGACCAGCCACAGACATTCCACAATGAATGCTAGGGGGAAATTCAGTCTTTACTCACAGCAAACAGTACTAGATTAAAATGTCTCTCACAACACAATGACAAGCAGTTGGGCCATTAAAATTACAAATTGCCATAACCAATGGATGGGGGTGGGGGGGTGGGACGGGGGTAAAAGCATGTGCTGGGGTATGGGGGTGGCCGGGAGGAGATCAATGGGGGGAAAAGGAGACTTATGTAATACTTTAAACAATAAAGAATTTAAATTTATAAAATAAAATTACAAATTGACACTTGGGCTAATGTATTTTGTTGGCCTGATGCCCTCTGCCAGAGATGGCACAGATATGTGATATCTTGGTGTTATCTTGGGCTGGGGTAGGAACAATGAAGGCCCCTGTGAGATGGATAGCAGGTCTCAGGACACAGCTGTCATCTCTTACAACACTCAGTGGACCAGGGGCACAAATGATGCATTTCCCCCTACGGAAACAAGTGGCCATAGAGATAGAGTCCTTTCTGTCTGGCTTCCATGTCTCCCTCAGCCTTATTTTATAAATGAAGAAACGTTGACTGATGGGTCCAGGGCTGGGCATCTGGAGCTAATGGAGCCAGTAAGCTCCTTCCCTGGGAATCTAGAATCGAGACTAAGAGATTCATTGTCAGCGTGACTGATTTATAAACTCAAGATGTGGGAGTAGTGATTTCTGCCCCGTGGTCTGTGGAGGAAAGAAAACCAGAATGCAGTTAGAAAAAGGAAAGGAGAGGATAGAAAATGAGAAAGGGAGTGCCGACAACATTCTAGTTCTTTTCTGAGGCTTGGCTACTTATTGCTATTCCATGAGATACCTCTGTGTCCTCATAATAAATCCCACCTTTTGCTGAAGTTAGCACAAATTAGCTTCTCTTACCAACTTGCAATTACCAATTACATTTATTCTACTACCAATTTGAGTTAATCTATTAGTCAAAAGTTTCATAACTAATACACAGGCGATATTGGGGTAAATCTAAATTGCAATAGGAATTGGAGGAGAAGATACACGACCTACACTGCTGGTTCCAGTGCCAGGCCAAGGTAGAGCCAGGCCTGTAGGTTTACGGTTCAGTGATTTTCTGACTTCATTTCTACATTTAACTTTTACTGTTCTTTGATTTTGTGCAGAGGATGCCATGGTGCTAGGACATTGTCAAGAAATAACTATTTGTGGAATTAATTAAGATCAATAATATGCAGGTAAATGTTTAACAACTGGCTGTGTGTGTGTGTGTGTGTGTGTGTGTGTGTTAGGATGAGAGTCCTAATGAGTAGCATCTGCCAATTCTCAAGGTGTAAATACTCTATTAATGGGCAATGTTATGCTATCTATGTGAAGTCAGCAAATGCACAGTTAGGAAAGGTGCATAGTAGAACACTATTATGCACAATTTCTACCTACACATACAATAGATGTAAATTACCTTAAGAGAACCAATAATAGTAACATATAGTAATTAGGAAGTGATGAGTATTAAATGAGTATTTATTACTTTTGTTTTCAATATAATGTATTTAGTACATTCAAATTTATGCATTTTAATTTTAATAATGGCTGTGTTTAATAACTAGTAAAATTCCTATTAATTCAACCATTTGCTTTTGCAAACTGGTACACGCTGGCTCCAGCACACCAATGATTGAGATGAATGTTTGTTGGTCAAATTCAAATACAGGTTTAATGCCAGGTTAATATTATAGCTAATGCAGAGTAATCTTAATTAACCTCTCATTGCTAGTGCTTGATGCATACATTCTTTTGTTGTTCTTCCTCACTCAGAACCTTTTCATTCCCCATGGAAGCTGTTCTAAATCTTTACCCATCCTTCCTTCAGAAAGAGTGATGCCCCACCCTTTCCAAGGCTTGCCCATTCTACCTTCCTGCTCCAGTTCTCAGCCTTCTCCTCTGGGACATCAGGCTGTTAATTGCAGTCAGCATATCCCAAACCAAACTCATTATTTTCTGCCTGAACTTGCTCTCCTTTCCCTCTCCAGCTATTTAACAGTCTAACAACCACAAAGAACTATTTGTTCCCTATCTCATTTAACACCACTCCACTCTGTTTACTAAGTTTGAATTCTTCGTGCAGTGGCTGTCAACCTTGGCTACACTGTAAAATACCTGCACCTGGGTAAGGTACTAGAGCAGCAATTCAGACTTAATTGGTCTGAGGTGTGGCCTGGGCCTAGGGGGAGAGGAAGCTTAAAGATTCCCAGGTGATTCTGATGTGCAGCCAAGTTGCAAACCACTGCTTTATGTCATCCTTACCTACTCCCTCTTAGCATTTATGATTTTTAAAAAATTTATCTTTATAGTTGGAAGTATTACATATGTTCCCTTATTTTCCCCCCACTGACCTGCCCCACCGCTCCCGTCCCCTCCCCAGGCCTTCACCACACTATTGTCTGTGTCCATGGGTGATGCATATATGCATGCAAGTTCTTTGATTGATCTCTTCCCACCCATCTACCCACCCCTGCCTTCCCTCTGAGATTTGACACTCTGTTCCATGCTTCTATGTCTCTAGATCTATTTTGTTCATCAGTTAATTTTGTTCATTAGATTCCACATACGAGTGAGATCATGTGATATTTATCTTTCTCTGGCTGGCTTATTTCACTTAGCATAATACTATCCAGGTCTCCATGCTGTCTCAAAGGGTAAAAGGTTCTTCTTTTTTACAGCTGCATAGTATTCCATTGTGTTAATGTACCACAGCTTTTTTAATCCATTCATCTACTGGTGGGCACTTGGGCTGTTTCCAGATCTTAGCTATTGTAAATAATGCTGCTATGAACACAGTGCTGCATATATTCTTTCTGATTGGTGTCTCAGGCTTCTTAGGATATATTCCTAGATGTGGGATCACTGGGTCAAATGGCAGTTCCATTTTTAATTTTTTAAGGAAACTACTCTGTTTTCCATAGTGGCTGTACCAGTGTGCATTCCCAACAGTGTACAAGGGTTCCTTTTTCTCTACATCCTCGACAGTACTTGTTTGTTGATTTATTGATGATAGCCATTCTGGCATGTATGGGGTGGCACCTCATTATCGTTTTTTTGTTTTGTTTTGTTTTTTAATATATTGGTTTCAGAGAGGAAGGGAGAGGTAGAGAGAGATAGAAATATCAATGATGAGAGAGAATCATTGATCGACTGCCTCCTGCATGCCCCACACTAGGGATCAAGCCTGCAACCTGAGCATGTGCCCTTGACCGGAATCAAACCCGGACCCTTCGGTCCACAGGCCGACGCTCTATCCACTGAGCCAAACCAGCTAGGGCTCATTGTCGTTTTCATTTGCATCTCTCTGATGGTTAGTGACATTGAGCATTTTTTCATATGTCTCTTGGCCACTTGTAGGTCTTCTTGCATTTTTTTATTTTTGATTGGCTACCAAAGAACAGTAAATTCTGCCTCTGAGATGTCTCCCACACCCACTGTGCACCTCCATTTCTACTGTCCTTGCCCCCCTGCCCCCTCACCTGGGCTGCCATAATGGCTTCCTGACTGGTCTCCCCATAGGCAATCTCTCCTCCTCTAGTACATCCTCTTGCAATTGTCAGAGTGATCTTTCTAAAACACAGGTCTTAGCACCCACTGCAAAGCCACTATAGTGGCAAGCATTTGCACTACAATACTGTATTTGGGTGCCAGAAACATAGCATCTTGTTATCTTTCTAAATCAAATTAAATTGACTTTTTCAGGACAGTGGCTTATTATTGAGGGTTTTCTTTCCTAGAATGGTACAAAAACCCCAGGAGGCTAAAAAGGCCAGAAAGTGTAGAGAGAGCCCTTCTGGGTCCATCTTTGTCACGGTTGAAATATTCTTTATCCAACTTGTAGGGCAGCTCATTCCCTTCAATTCAAGCAGGTCACAAAGATCTTTCACCTAGTCTTCCATGCCACCGTGTCGGGGGTCTGACTTCTCTGGGCCCAGTACACAGCCCCCCTCAATCTGGGCACTGTGTGCCAATGGGTGCCCAAGAGTTCACCCATGTGTTCCCTGCCCCCAGACACTCAGTTCCTTCCCTGTCCTGGGGAGACTGACTGCCTCCTCCCCAGAGGAACCAGCTTCAGAGTTCAACACAGAGTCCTGTTTGCCGAAGGGGCCCTGGCCTGGCAGCCTGCAGCCACCCTCTGGGCACAGAGCGGAATCCTGGCCCTGGCCTGGCAGCCTGCAGCCACCCTTCGGGCACAGAGCGGAATCCTGGCCCTGGCCTGGCAGCCTGCAGTCACCCTTCGGGCACAGAGCGGAATCCTGGCCCTGGCCTGGCAGCCTCAGCCACCCTTCGGGCGCAGAGCGGAATCCTGGCCCTGGCCTGGCAGCCTCAGCCACCCTTCGGGCACAAAGCGGAATCCTGGCCCTGGCCTGGCAGCCTCAGCCACCCTTCGGGCACAGAGCGGAATCCTGGCCCTGGCCTGGCCTCAGCAGGTCTCATCCCTGGGCTGGGGCTCCCTTTTCTCAGACGGAGCGTGGGGCTGGCAGTGCCTGTACCGGTTGCTGTGCCTCTTCCTTCCCTAGGTTTTGTTGTAGACTCACCCACCTTATCAACAGGTTCCTCTCTTACTGAACCCTTAGGAGTTGCAAAATATTGAAGAAAGGACCGGTACAGTCAATGATTAAACAGCTAATTGTTAGTGGTCACATACTTGCAGAATCCAGGGTCAACCCAAAAAGAGTTCACAGAGTTGGGAATTTGTGGGGAGTGTGTCTACTCTATTCAGCCAGGCGGCCCCCCAGCATCCCGCTTGGCCACTTCTCACTGTGCTCCCGGGGTAGGAAGAGTGCACCTGTAGTTCTCCAACATGCACCCTCTTGTGGCCTCTGTAACTGATCAAGCTGATCTCTCTGCCTATAATACCCCATCCCCATACACAATGAGCTCATTTTCTTCATTTAACTCTCATATAAATGTCACCTTCTCTAAAACACTTCCCAAATCAGCTCCTGAACCCTTGGTTTATGCCTCATTTATTACTATCATTAACATTATACATGTGTTTCATGACACCCATATTCACATTAACTCTTCATATAGTTCCCCCTTGTTAGTGGGGGATCCATTCTAAGGCCCTTAGTGGATGTCTGAAACTGTGAATAGTACCAAACCCTACATATAATATGTTTTTCCCCCCCTATACATACATACATACCTGTGATAAAGTTTGTGGCTTTCTTTGGCATATCCAAATTGCCAGCATCACTACTCCTGCACTTTGGGACCACTATCTATCCTATCTAATAAAAGAGAAACATGGTAATTAGCGTACATCCGCTACCCTTCCCATTGGCTAATCAGCGAGATATGCAAATTAACTGCCAGCCAAGATGGCGGCCGGCAGCCAGGCAGCTTGAAGCGAACATGAGGCTTGCTTGCTTCAGTGACGGAGGAAACCAACATTCCCCGCCTGCCTTGCCGGCCTCTAAGCTTGCAGTTTGAAACATAGTTACACATATAGAAGCTAAACAAAACCCCAGAAACCTGCTTTCAGCCCGCCGGGATCTCAGAGCTGGAGTTGATACAGTGTTTCGATTATAGAACCCAAACAAACCAGATACCTGCTTTCAGCAGCAGAGGCCTCAGAGCTGGAGCCAGAGCTAAAGCTGGCCCAGAATTAAAAAAAAAAGAAGAAAAAAAGGAGCAGTTGGGAGCTTCAATCACCCGCCAGTCTGAAAACAGCCCTCAGCCCCTCACCCAGACTGTCCAGGCACCCCAGTGGGGACCCCCACCCTGATCCAGGACACCCTTCAGGGCAAACCAGCCGGCCCCCACCTGTGCACCAGGCCCCTATCCTATATAGTAAAAGGGAAATATGCCTCCCAGCACCGGGATCAGCGGAGCTGAGAGGCCTCCCGGCACTGGAATCAGTGTGACAGGGGGCAGCACCCAAACCCCCTGATCACCCTGCAGCTGGGGCCACAACCTCCCTATCCGCCCTGCTCTGTTCGTGACAGGGGAAGGCGCCCCAACCCCCCCTGATCAGCCCTGCTCTGTGCCTGATAGGGGGGAGCTCCCAACCCCCTGATCGCCCTGCAGCTCTGTGTGTGACAGGGTGCAGCGCCCCAACCCCTTGATCAGCCCTGCTCTGTGTGTGAGAGGGTGTGGCGCCCCAACCCCCCCCCCCCATGGGCCCTGCTCTGTGTGTGACGGGGTAGAGCCATAACCTCCCCATCGGCCCTGCCCTGAGTGTGACAGTGGCAGCGCCCCAACCCCTGATCGGCCCTGCTCTGTGGGTAATAGAGGGCGGCGCCCCAACCCCCCCTCCACGGGCCCTGCTCTGTGTGTGATGGGGTAGAGCCATAATCTCCCCATCGGCCCTGCCCTGAGTGTGACAGTGGCAGCGCCCCAACCCCCTGATCCGCCCTGCTCTGTGCGTGACAGGGGGCAGCGCCCCAACCCCCTGATTGTCCCTGCTCTGTGCGTGATAGGGGGTGGCGCCGCAACCTCCCCATTGACCCTGCCTTGAGTGTGACATGGGGCGGTGCCCCAACCCCCAATCGGCCCTGCTCTGAGCCCGACCAGGGGCTGCACCTAGGGATTGGGCCTGCCCTCTGCCACTCAGGAGCAGGACTAAGCCAGCAGGTCGTTATCTCCCGAGGGTTCCCAGACTGCGAGAGGGCACAGGCTAGGCTGAGGGACCTCCCTCCCCCCGAGTGCACAAATTTTTGTGCACTGGGCCTCTAGTATATATATTAAAGGCTAATGTGCAGTGTCCCCTCAGGAGTTCGACCAGGAGAATGGGAATTCGATCGCTTGTTATGACGTGCACTGCCACCAAGGGGGCGGCATGGAACATGGCAGGAGACCAGTGCCGGTGGCGGGGTGCTGAGGGAGCGAGGGAAGGAGGAGGTGGGGAGGCGGGGAACCAGATTGGCCCTGCCAGGCCCAAGGACCCTGCCATACACAAATTTCGTGCACCAGGCCTCTAGTTAAGTAAAATAAGAGTCACTTGAACACAAACACTGGGATATAGTCAATCTGATCACTGAGAAGGCTACTAAGTCACTGATGGGGAGGAGCCGATTTTCATCACACTACTCAGATCTGCAAGCAATTTAAAACTTATGAATTGTTTGTTTTGGAATTTTCCATTTAATATTTTTGGGCTGTGGTTGATTGTGGATAACTGAAACCACGGAAAGTGGAACCACACGTAAGAGGAGACTGCTGTACTGGTGAATTTCTTAAGGGTAGGAGTTGTGCTTTTGAAAATCTTCGTATCTTCCCAGCACCTTTCATAAGTCAGGCATATGTTAGATGGCTTCCTAGAATTTTAGAGCCATAAGACATCTTGGAGGTCATTTAGTCCAGTGGTTTTCCAACTCTACTTTTTCCCCCAACTCTATTTTAGTCCTGCAATTCCTTTTTTCAAACAAAGTCTTACATGGAAACCCACTATATAAATGGGTGAGAGAGCAGAGAAGCGCTAGTTAAAGTAGGGGATACATGGTGCCAAGAGAGGTCTGTGGACCCACCTCCACAGGTCTTGCCCAAGCTATCATTTTACTGATGAATTGTTTGTTTTGGAATTTTCCATTTATATTTTAATATTTCCATTTAATTTTTTAATATATTTTATTGATTTTTTACAAAGAGGAAGGGAGAGAGATAGAGAGTTAGAAACATCGATGAGAGAGAAACATCGATCAGCTGCCTCCTGCACATCTCCTGCTGGGGATGTGCCCGCAACCCAGGTACATGCTCCTGACCGGAATCGAACCTGGGACCCTTCAGTCCACAGGCCGATGCTCTATCCACTGAGCCAAACCGGTTTCGGCTAATATTTCCATTTAAATAATCCAGTGGACATTTCTATTCCACATAAATCTACTCCACCCAACATTTTAAGAAAGTTGTCTCTTTTTTTTTAAATATTTTATTGATATTTTACAGAGAGGAAAGGAGAGGGATAGAGAGTTAGAAATGTCGATCAGCTGCCTCCTGCACACCCCCCACTGGGGATGTGCCCGCAACCAAGGTACATGCCCTTGACTGGAATCGAACCTGGGACCCTTCAGTTCGCAGGCCGACGCTCTATCCACTGAGCCAAACCAGTCAGGGCAAAAGTTGTCTTTTTATTCTGTACCATATTCTCAAACTATCACAGGTTCTCAATGGCCTTTTTTTAAAAAAAGAAGAGAGGGTTTTTTGATTTTTAGAGAGAGAGAAAGGGGAGAGAGAGAGAGACCAATTGGCAGCATTTCATCTGACTGGGGATCAAACAAACCACCTGAGTTTGTGCTCTGACCAGGAATTGAACCTGAAAACTTTCAGTGAATGGGACGGTGCTTCAACCCCTGAACCATACTGGCCAGGGCTCAATGATCCTTTTTGTTTTTTAACGAATATAGTTTTATTGATATCAGAGAGGTAGGGCGTGGGGTGGGGGGCAGAGATAGAGATGGAAACATCAATGATGAGAGAGAATCATTGGTTGGCTGCCTCCTGCACGCCCCACACCAGGGATTGAGCCTGCAACCCGGGCATGTGCTCTGACCAGGAATCAAACTGTGACCTCTTGGTTCATAGGTCAATGCTAAACCACTGAGCCACACCAGCCGGGTGTCAATGACCCATTTTTAAAGCATTTGTGGGATAAATGGTTTCCTTTACCATCCTATTAACCAATTCTTCAACGAAGGTGTTACAGGCAAGTTATTACCTTGTCAGGATTGCAGAAACATGTATAGCAATTACCCAGGTTTTTTTTTTCTATTGCTTTAAAAAAATTCCCTCTATAACAGTGTGTGGGTGTTTGTGAAATTAACCATCTTGTGATGGTGCCAGTGGCTCTGCCAGTGTGCCTCAGCGAGCAGTTTCCAGCTGCAAAAAAGACTCGTCCAGGCTGAAGGTCCTCAGGAAGTATCTGTAGTCTCTTATTACAAGGTCCAGTTTGGTTTTGTTGTTTTTATGTCATCCAGGAAGCGGACCAAAGCACTCCCTTCTTTTAAAGGCCACAGTGCATTGAGATGAAACTCCTTTTGAGGATGGAGTCATTTGTTTATATTTATCAGGTTTCTGGTACTTGTAAATTATAAAGGAAGACACACACACACACACACACACACCAAGTATAAGAGAAGCCACTAGAAATTCTCTAGATCAAATCACAATTGCCTTGAGGAGTAAATGCTATTTTAATTCCTACTGAGGGGATATTGTCAATTCTATCACAACTCTTTTTTAAAAAATATATTTTTTATTGATTTCAGAGAAAAAGGGGGAGGGAGAGAGAGATAGAAACATCAGTGATGAGAAAGAATCATTGACTGACTGCCTCCTACATGCCCCACACTGGGGTATTGAGCCCACTACCCAGGCATGTGCCCTGACCAGGAATCGAACTGTGACCTCCTGGTTCATACGTCAATACTCAACTACTGAGCCATGCCGGGTGGGCTATCACAACTCTTTGAACCTGACCTTTCCTCTCCATTTTTGCCATCACCATCTCAGATCAGCCTCACTATCTCTTGCAGGGGTCATTGATTGCCTCCTAACAAATCCCTCTGTCTTTAGTTTCAACCCCTCCAACTCATCTTTTGAGCAGCTGCTGGACGGGCTTTTACAAATGCATCTGGGTCATTAGAAGGGGCTGTTGACATAAGAAATGAATAAACCTGTAGAGAGTTTCTTTGCACCAAACTGACGATAATTGCCTGGAAGCAAAATCTCAACGGATGAGAAAATGATCCGGAGAATGGTAGTTGTACCGTTTATTTTATACACTAGTGGCCCAGTGCACAAAATTCGTGCATGGGGGGGGGGGGTTCCCTCAGCCCAGCCTGTACCCTCTCCAATCTGGGACCCCTTGGATCAGGCCTAAACCGGCAGTCGGACATCCCTCTTGCAATCTGGGACTACTGGCTCCTAACCGCCCACCTGCCTGTCTGCCTGATTGCCCTCAACTGCCTCTGCCTGCCTGCCTGATTGCCCCTAACCTCTCTGCTGCTTGCTTGATTGCCCCTAACTGCCCTCCCCTGTTGGCCCGATCTCGCCCCCAACTGCCCTCCCCTGCTGGCCTGATCGCCCCTAACTGCCTCTGCCTCAGCCCCCACCACAATGGCTTTGTCTGGAAGGAAGTCAGACGTCCGGAAGATGGCAGGTCGACCTGGGCTAATTAGCATATTACCCTTTTATTAGTATAGATTACAATCAAAGGGAGAGGCATAAAAAGAGTTACATGAAATTCATTGGTGGTTGATCAGGGAGACGGGAGAAATCAAAGAGGGGAAATCTCTGAGATTAGATAAAGAGAAAAATGAAGAGACAAATACTTCTTTCACATTGGTGGGTACAGGATAGTTAACAATTACTATTTACAGCTCATAGAGATGGCACGTGGAGAACAAGACAAACTGAGGGAGGGGCTCCATGGTCTGTGCTCTGGTGGGAGATTGTTCCCCCTGGGGCCAGGAATAAAGGGGATTACTCTGTCATTCCAAAGGTATGTTATCACAGATGTTGAAAGACAATAGGTTCAGTTCAGGTAAAGATTGACTGTGGTCTCAAGTAGTCTCAAGGAAAGTACTGGCCTAGGACATGACTACCCACCATGACTCATTTTTAATGAAGAAGTTTTAATTTCAGAGGATCCTTTGTGGTTACTTTGGGTCTCCGAGTTTGTAAGGCCCACCATGCAGGCCTCCCCTGAGCTTGTCAGGTTTAGTATGTGGCCCATTTTTCCTCCACAGGGTGGTGACTAAAAGGGGCTTCTGGAATGCTGATCTAGTTCTGTTTCTTGACTTAGGTTCTTGGTTTACTTTATGAAAATCCACATTTGTGATTTGTTTATCTTCCGTCTTTGTGCATTACTCTCTCCGAGCTGGTTTATTTGTCCAGTTAGATTGTGCTTCCAGGGACACGTGCTTCATCATCTTTGTATCTCAATATTCTACAAATTCTTGTCAAATGTTATAGGAATAAGTGATTAAATAAATAAATGAATGGAACTGAAGACTCTGATTGCAAGGGCTATGGATTGTTCCTTAAGCTAGATGATTAGATATACAAGAATGGAATTACGGACATTTGGGGTGGGAGAGGGAGAGCATGTGCTTGTCCTGGAGGTAGGAAGGTAATTTACAAGTATGCTGTTTAGACAGGAGGAGGGCCAGGGTGAAAGGAAGTGCTTGTGGAGCACCGACCAGCACAGCCACCCCTGCCCACTCCCAGGGCAGCCCCTCTTCTTGGCCTCCATTTTGGTTTCTGGAGCTGCCATCCTCCCAATGTTGAACAAAATAATAAAGAATAAATGATAAAGATTTTTTTCAAGAGTATTAGGTTTTCAAAGTGGAAATAAATTAGGCAAAGTGTTCCAAAGAAGAAGAAAGGAAATTAAGAGTTTTAATTTATTAAAAGTGCATTCTTGTCCTAGCCAGTTCGACTCAGTGGTTAGAGTGTCAGCCTGTGGACTGAAGGGTCTCAGGTTCAAGTCCGGTCAAGGGCATGTATCTCAGTTGCAGACTCCATCCCCGCCCTGGTCTGGGAGCATGAGGGAGGCAACCAGTTGATGTGTCTCTTTTACATCAAGGTTTCTCTCTCTCCCTCTCCCACTCCCTTCTATTCTCTGTAAAAAAAAAAAAAAAAAAAAAATCAATGGAAAAAATATCCTCAGGTGAGAATTAACAACAATAAAAAGTTCATTCTTGAGAATAATTAGTCCTGCGTTCTCAGCCCTGTGATTGGTCCAGGACAGTTATCAGACAGATGCCAGGTGGTCTGTATGATAGATGCCAGGAGTCTGGTCATGTCTGGTGGCTGACATAATGGATGTCAGGTAGTCTGGATGTGTGAGTCCTTCAAGGGATTCGTCATACTAATGCCTATATTTCAGGGTTTCTCAGCCTTGACGTTGTTGACACATTGGACTAGATAACTGTTTGTCACAGGGGGCTGTCCAGTGCATTGCAGTCTCAGGTAAGAGTCTGACACATAGTAGCTTCTTTCTCAATAAGTATTTTTCCTTTGTAGTTGATGCAGTGCTTTGCACATCAAGGTGTTCAGTAATATTTGGTGAATGAATAAACGAATGAATGAACTGAGTTTACTCTTTCGGGGGATTCTGTTAGGGCTTGGACTGCTCTACCTCATCACAATTGGCTTTGTTCTTTTTTTTTAACCTTTGAATCCAGTTGGATCTGAACTAAATGGTGCCCTTTCACCACAGCTCATCTCCCTGTGTGAAGTCACAAGCAACCAGGAGAGTACTTGATCCATCCAAAGAAGTAGCTTCTGGTCAGCTCCAGCTGAGCGTCAAAGGCCAGAATATTCTGATTTTCAGGAGAATCCAAAAGTTCTGGGTTATATAGACATCTTTGATATTTAAACATTGGCAATGAATTCAATTTTTTTTTAACATCACACAGGGCAAACTGGAAGTGCCTAAGGTTGGCTTTGACCAGCAGACTGCCAGTTTACAGCCTCTGCTTAGAGCCAGCCATCCTGGGTCTGATTTCATATACCCATGGAGGAAATAGCCCTTGGTCTTGAGAATAAGGCCCTCAGACAGGGCTCACAGGACCACCCTTTCCACTGGAGCTTCTCTGGGCTAAAGACTAAAGAAATGGTAAGAGAGCCAACATTTGTAGATGTACGCTGCAAAATACAAAATCTCCTTCAATTCCTACAACAGCCTTGCGAGGTAGGTGTTAACATCCCCATTTTGACAGAAACAGAAGCTTAGAGATACTCCATCCCTTGCTAGAATTTCACTTTATTACTAACTTGTATGACTAGGATTTGAGCCTAGGACTTACCTGATTAGACTATAAAACAGTGCCTATTCCTCTCTATATCCTTCCAAACACAGGCCTGGGCATGAAATACGTGCCAATAAGCATTGCTGATTGATGATCAATTGATTGATTGAGTAAAGACATGCTTATGGCTATATCTTCTCAATACTTAAACAAGAATTTGAAATTTAGTTTGTCTAAGCCAGAGAGAGAAACCCTGCTACCAAATAAGAAAACAACACATATCCTATATAATAAAAGGCTAATATGCAAATTTCCCCCTCGACCAGGAGTTTGACCAAGGGGTGGGGCCAACCGGCCAACCTCCTGAGTCCCCTCCCTCTGGCTGGCCCAGCTTGATCAGCCCCATATTGGGGCAGGCGGCTGGACCCCACCCGTGCACAAATTCGTGCACCAGGCCTCTAGTGAACAAATAAATTGAATGATCTGAGTTGAGTCATTATCTAAATTGGTACTTAAGTCCTACCTAGTTTGGCTCAGTGGATAGAGCATCAGCTTGCAAACTGAAGGGTCCCAGGTTTGATTCCAGTCAAGGACACATGCCCAGGTTTCAGGCTTGATCCCCATGGGGCATACAAGAGGCAGCCAATCAATGATTCTCTCTCATCATTGATGTTTCTATCTCTCTCCCTCTTCCTTCCTCTCTGAAATCAATAAAAAATATATTAAAAGATAAATAAATAAATTGGTATCTAAGAGATATAGAGTAAATATTTAAAAAGAATAGAGTTGTGTGGATCAGCAGATGAGTGTTGACCTAGAAGCCAAGAGGTTGACAGTTCGATCTTAGGTTAGGGCACATGCTCAGGGCTTGATCCCCATTAGCGGGCCTGCAGAAGGCAGTCAATCCTCTCTCATCAATGTTTTGGTCTCTCTCTCCCTTCCTTTCTTTCTAAAAATCAATAAAAAACATATTTTTTAAAAAAGAATAAAGTTGTGATTATTTACCAGCTTCTCATAAGCTTTTCCCATTCTCTCTGTTCCTCATCCACAAAAAAGAACACATTCATGGTGAAAAAAAAAAAAAGTCTCTAATTATAATTTCACAAGTGTATCCTGAATGGGATTCCATATACTATAAACCTCAGTTAGTGTAAGTGGCTGGTGATGATGACAATGATACCTTAACTATGCACAGTGATTAATATCTCAATGTCAGTATTTCACAATATGAAGCTCAAGTTACAGACTTAATCCAATGAAAAAACATGAGAGGTATTTATAGTCAAAATACTTGTTGAAAGACTCCCCACGTATAGGAATATTCAGAGTAGCTCCAGGGGAGTATAGCATCATTTTCCTAAAAATTTGGCAAGAAGCTGGTGGGAGTCACAATAAGGCTGGCAACATGGAAGAACATTTCCTCCTTCAGGTGGCACCCAGCCAGCTTCTGACAGCCCTGTGCCAGCTTCCCAGAGCTGCAAATGCCTTGGGGTGATTTTATCTTGACTTTATTATCTTAACTCACAACCTATAGAAGTAATAAAAGAGGCAACACAACGGATGAAATGTGAAGCAATAGCAATGAGCCATAACCAATTTAAGATGAAGTTCAAAATGCATAACCAAGCAACAGACTTAATCCAAATTCAAGCTGTAGGCACAAGGGTGGACAAGCTCCCACAGAAAGTAGTGGCATTAGAAAAATACAAGGAAAAGAAGTATTCCTTTGATTCCAAGTGGGGACAGACAGGCAGATTCTTTCTTTTTTTAAATATACTTCTTTATTGTTGAAAGTATTACATATGTCCCCTTTTTTCCCCCATTGACCCCCTCGAGCCCCCACCCCCCAGGCCTTCAGCTCCCTATTGTCTGTGTCCATGGGTTATGCATATATGCATACAAGGTCTTTGTTTGATTATCTCCCACCCACCCTCCCAGCCTCCTTCTTGGGAGGCTTGACATGGAAGTTATGGATGACAAAAATTTTCCATATAATTCACTGCACTGAAATATTATTTATAGTGGTATCATACAAATATTAAAATATCATGAGACTGGCCATAATTTATTCATGCATTCATTTATGAAATATGTTTCAACACCCACTCTGCCATAATCCACCCTCAAATCACTCAACAGTCCAGGGAGGGGGGTCAGTCACGAAGACAAATAGTTACAGGACAAAACGATAAGTTACGGAGCAGAAAGGTAAAGCACACAGAGGAAAGAACAGCCTGACTTCTCCCTCGAGAATGGAAAACTGGAGGAACATCTGAGAATCTGAGGCTGGGGCAGGGATTTCCTCATCATAGATAGCTGGGCCACCAAAACCGGGAGTTTGGACCAAGTCTGGGATCTTTGCAGAAGGCCAAAGTCCAGAGCCAGAATGAAAGTCCTCGTGTAGATAAGGCAAAGGGCTCAGGGGTAACTCTCAATGCTAAAGCTCAGAGACCCACATCTGAGGAACCAGGGAGGCCAGATTGACCAAAATCTCCTCAGTACCCCCTGCTGTTCCTATACCCTGGTCTCTCCCGTGACCTCCCATGATCCAGCAACCGGTGAGTGAAGATGGCTTGCCAGAGGCTCACAGGCCTGGCTACCAACGAGCGAGCGGGGGCCAGTGGGCTTGAGCCATGTGGGGGAGCCGAGCCTCAGGTGCAGGCCCCACGGCTGAGACAAAGAGGAGCCATCTCTCTCTCTGTAAGAGAACATTTATGGGTAGATCACAGAGGTAGAAAAGGTAATTCCTAGAAGAAATGGGTTTAGGAAACAAGTTATAGAGGTAAAGGGAGGGTCCTTGGAGCTTGGGAGTGAGGAAGTTAGGGTCAAGTGCATGGAGCTGGGAGGGGCTGGAGGAGGGAAAGGGAAGGCAAGGGCATGATCCAGGAGGGAGAGGGCACTGGGTCCTCCTTGCCTGTACCTAAAGCTGAGATTCAAACCCTGACCTGCCAGAAGCCCAGTCCATGCTTTTCCCGCGGAGCCACATTCTCTCTCGTCCCAGCGAAGCGAGGCCAGGCCTGTGCAAGGACTGCCATTTCCGAGGGCCTGGGCTTCCTTCGGATGTTTGCTTGGCAGGTCGGGTGTGGTTAATAACCTTACACCTCAAACCATTTTGACGGGGCCTTGAAAACATTTCATGAAGGTGAATAGTGTGCGGGGAGGGAGGGTTCATAAGAGTATTTTGCATTTATAGGACACTATATTCCCAACCACTTGACAGTTTCCACTGCACTGAGTCGCCCAGTCCTCCTGTGGGGGAGCTGGGGCCTTGATGATCACCAGCTCGGTCTTGAGGATTAGGGTGGAGATCAGGGAGGCTGCTTGAACGGGGCTGTTCCGAGCTCCTTCGGCTTGCCCTTTCAGGGTTACCATCCTCCACTGGGTATGAGACAGGAGGGGCTTTTTGTGGCAGGTATCCTCCAGCACCACGCACTCCTCCCTGGCGGCTCCCTGGGGCCTCCAGGAACCTTGCTCATGGTTCTCTTGAGAGCAAGCTGATTTGAGAAGGGGGCAGGCCACACTCACGCTCTGCCCTCTCCCTTTATTCTCCATGGCATCATCGTATGAGGCTAAACTAGGGGAGTAGGGTACCTAGAGGAGAATATCAATGTGGCAATGCACACAATTTTAAGCATGCATGCTAAATATCCCCCCCAAAGAATGAGAGAGAGCACTGAGAAGTTAAACTCTTCATCCCAGGTATGTCTGTGGGCACCCCACACCCCCGGGGCTGCCACACTGCACAGCTCAGCCCTACCGGGGGCCTTTCTGTCCCCAACCCTGTGCCTCCTGCTGCTCTGAGAAAGCTTCCTCCTTTAACTTCTGCCTTGCAGATCTGACTTGCAAATCTTTCCACTCTGCTTTGCCCCTACTTTTTAGGAAACCCCACCTTCAAACTCCAGGGCTTTATCTCACCCCCAAACACTTCCTACCCCAGCAGTACAGTTCCTGAGGTCTGAGTTATTTAGTCTGGAACAATGTCTGAGGGTCAGCAGACAGACCACAGAAGCAGCAGCGCTCTATTCCTCAAAATGGTCAGAGAGGTTGGGGAACACCTCACCAATCTCCTTTAGAAACACCCCTACCCCACTACCGCCACTCTGTGAGTATCTGATATACTTCTTTATTTTTCTGATTAATCAGTGGATAACTGTTAGATCAGATAACATATCTCTAATAAACAGAATTTTCAGTCTAAAGCCCTAAGGCTAAATGAAGTCTGGCCAGGGCTGTTTTTTGTTTTGTTTATAAAATACGTTTTTATTGATTTCAGAGAGGAAGAGAGAGGGTGATAGAAACACCAATGAGAGAAAATTATTGATTGGCTGCCTCCTGCACACCTCCTACCGGGGATCAAGCTCACAACTCGGGCATGTGCCCTGACTAGGAATCCAGCTGTGACCTCCTGGTTCATAGGTCGACGCTCAACCACTGAATCACACAGGCCAGGCCAGGAATGTGTTTTTTGTTTTTTACATTTTAATCTTTACTGTTGAAAGTATTACATAGGTCCTCCGCCTCCCCCCCCACCCCCACCCCCCCGCCCCATTAACCTCTTCCAGTCCTTTCCCATTTGGGATGTGTTTTTTAAAATGTTTGAGATTTTTAATTATTTTACATAGAGCACACCCTCTCAATTAGCCACACTCCCCACCTTTCCCTACACCTAGGCCGATAAGCTCATTTTATCGTCTGTGTTATCCCTATAGGCATCTGTGTTTACAACCGCTCTTCCAAACCCACAAGGAAGAGAAGAAACACTTTCCTAATTGTCTCCTAATTTGCAAAGCTGCTTCTCTTGGTGGAGTTGGTCCTGCACATTATTACTGGCATTGTGTTTCATCTTTTCCTTTAACCCCCTCCCTCCCTCCTAATAGGCTTTCTTGGCTCTGTTGGAATTTTAAAATTCCACGACTGAGCTGCTAACTCTTAAAGGTTGTTCTTCTCATTATACAAACACACTTCAAAGCATTGAAACCAGCTGCGGGGTTGGGGCAGGATGGTGGGGAAGGGTAGGCCACGCGACATCCCTACCTCTAAGCTGAGCCGGTGAGAGGGCCTGACCTGCGGATGGCGGTGTTCCTTTCCACGTGAGCATGAGGGCGTTGCCTCGGATCAATTCACTAAGACTTGGGAGCGTGAAGGGGCAGCAGCGCCAGTTGCAGTAGAGGATTCAGGTCAGGTTAACCAGGGTCCCAGATGTTGCCATGTGAGCCACTCTCCATCCCACACACTCCTTCCCACAGCCTGGCAGACGTGGTATACCCATCACAGCACTCTTTCCCGCCAAGCCCACATCTCCCTCACTAGCCATCTCAGTCCATCACTCTGGGCAACCATCACAGCTTGAGCAAAGCCGACAGTTGTGATGAAACCTCCTTCCTACCCTTGATGGAATGGGAAGTGCACAAGACCTGGATTCTGGAGTCAATGCTGCCATTGACTCACTGGGCTATCTGGGGCTTGGGCAAGGCTGTTTACCTCTGTAGACATGTTCTTTCATCTTTTAAATGAGGTGGTTGGGCAGGTAATTAGTTGGTTTCCAACCTCACATCAAGGCTGAGTGAGTGGAGTGATGCTCTGGGTGAGGAAGGCTGGAAAATGACAGAAGAAGAAGGGATCCCCGTGGGTCACTGGCCCTGGAGATGGTGCCTAAGTTAGGAGAATTCACTCCAAAGCTGCTGGTTACATTCAGACAAACAGGAGGCTATTCTAACAGGACTAATCAACAAAAACATGGAGGTGAGAATGCACTGAAGGGAGAGAGGGCCCATAAATTACAACAATCCCGTCAATTTCTGTGCTAGAGGCAGCACTCCCTCTCGCAATAAACATTTCCTGTGTCAGACCCTGTGTCGGGCATTGTGCTAAGTGCCGAGACCCTACTGTGAATACAGAGCACACACCGAGCCCCAGTGCTGTAAGCTGCCTCTTTACTCACACGGGGGCTGGAAGCAGCTTGCCCTGTGGCCCTTCCAGAGGAGTAAGATGATGCATTTTAATGGCTGAGTGTGCAGCTAAGTCACCTCCCCTCTCCCAGCGTTCGTGGAGAAGAGAAGTGGGGCACTGCATGAAAAAGGCACTTTGTAGACTGGCAAATCCTCCACAGATGCTGTCTATCGATCTTAATTGCAATAATAATAACAATAGAATGAGGTGCTGGGGGTGGGCTTTCAGGCCAGAGTTCTCAAGTGGCACGAAGCACTCAAAGCCCCTGGAAACCAAGTCATCAAAGTGAAGCCAACCTTGACCCTTGCTCGCTGACCTGCCACCTTCGATGTTTTGACCCAGTTGAGGCTCCCCTTTTAAAAGCTCATAAGAAACATTTCTTCACTATAATTACAGGCGAGGCTCAGGATCGCTGTCGTAAGAAGAGCTAGTAGAAAAGGGACAATTAACCAAGGCACATAATTGAAGGGTAGATAAATATATCCGGTGGCAGACGAGGCCCCTTCCTATTGGGTACTATTCCTAGTATCCAAGGGCCAAGATCGGAATGTGCTTCATTTAGACCAGAGGATGCCGAGCACTTTGTTATTAAAGTCTCCTATCAAGAAGTGAGGTGCATGTGGATGTGGGCGATGGAGACTTCCGGGTGCCTCCTGCGTGGACTGAGTCAACAGGCTCCCGCCCCTACCCCAAGGTGTGCCATGCCGCTGGCAGTGCTCCATTTAAAACCTCTGCTAATCGTGAGATTGGAAGGAACGTTTGGAGGAGAGACAGTGTGACTCCTGCCACTGAGCAGAACAGTGAAAAGTACAAAAATAGGAGTATCCGCTAGTGGAAAACCAATAAACATATAATTTCCAGGTAATAGCTATCATATAATTAGCTCTCTGCTTTTATATGCCACGGCGGAAATTGGGTCAAGGAGGCAACTGTAACACAGCTTAATAATCACTGTATATTCCACAGCAAAATAAAGATTGTTTTTCCCAACAAAAATGGAAAGCCAGGGAGCGCAAAGACTGGCTGCGGCTAGGCCCAATTCATATTGACTGGTGAGCAAGGTTTTTGAGTGACATAAAACGGGCTCTGTTCATTCCAGCTCTGTGTGTTCCCTCTGTGTGACCGTTCCTGCTCTCGCCCTCCATGTCCTTCTAACCTGTAAACTCATGTTGTTGGACTACCTCATTCATTCTCATCACGCCCAAAGGGGTGGAAATTGGTTCTTAGGAAGGCAAACAAATCTTAGATATTACCATGGTTTGTGACCCTCGAAAGCTCAATCCTAAAAATTCTTATTCCTTAGTGTTACTTTCCCTCATCAGAGTTTCTTTGATCAAATGAACACCATTGATATTAAGTTCATGGAGATGCACAAAATGCTTGCAAGATCAGTGCTACAAAATGATGTTGAAGAGATGGCTGTAATTGGAGGGCTTCTTCTTCATCACTTGCTCCATCAGAAAATTCTATCACTGCCTGGCCGATGTGGCTTAGTGGTTGAGCGTCAACCTATGACCCAGTAGATCACGGTTGGATTCCTGGTCAGGGCACATGCTTGAGTTTCGAGCTTGATCCCCAGTAGGGTGTGTGCAGAAGGCAGCCAATTATTTCAAGTGCTGAAAAGGAAAAATAATGTCAACAATCTCCAAAAGAATATCTAGCCAAACACACGCGCACACACACACATGCACGCGCACAGTGCATAAATGAATATACCATAAAGCTCTGGGATTTCATGGGGGCAGTGATTAGGAAATAAAAGTCTATAAAGACTCTTGGGAATGTAATAATAGTGTGAGAACACCACATTAGATAATTCTGAGAGTCCTTCCAGCTAGGAGATTCCATGATTGAGAATTGTCCTATGAGTTGGTATCCACCCAGCACAGCAATGTCACTTATTGGCTTGTGAATTTGGGAAGATTCTTTAACCACTCTGAGCCTTGAATTCCCCTGGAATGAAGGGATGAACACATATATAAGTAAATAAAAGCATCTTCCTTTGAGGGGATGAGAAGTAGACCAGTTTGACCAGTGTCTTAATTTGTGCTCTCCTAAAAACAGAGCTGAGACAGGACTTGAGTGAAGGTAGTTTTTTTTTGGGAGAGAATCCCAGGAAGCAGAACTGAGGGAATGGGGAGAACAAGACAGGAAACTGAGAAAAGCCAGTAAGGGTGTGAGTTGATAACCGCTGTGGATAGGTGGGCCCCAATCCTGCTGGTGAAACTCTGAGGAGTCATATAGAATTCATCTCAGAACTGTTCCTTCGAAGGTTGGGGCATTAAAGTCCTGATTTTCAAACTTCGTCACAGAGGGTTACCCCTGGGGATGCTGACTCCTCTGCACTTCAAGGGTTCTCTGCATTTAGCCTGAGTGAGGTTCTGCAGTTTTGGAGAAAGATATGAGGCATAAAAAGGGGTAAGGTGCTTGAGGTAGGGCATTGTGAGTGTGCATGGAAATAGACTTCATGGCTGCAATGGTGGCCCAGAGCACTAAGAGCCTCTGCCATAACTACACAGAGTATTATTGAATATTAGTCCTGGCCATAGTACCATCCATCCATCCATCCATCCATCATGCTCCTTCCTATTATGAAAAAGGGCTTGAGTTGAGTCACCTTGGGGAAGTCACTCCCTTTTTTTCTGGCATTGCCTTCTTCTCTGAATGAAAGAAGGGGGGGGGGGGGAGGAAGGATTGTATTGGTATGGCTGGTCTACAGCTTCCTGCCAGCCTTGGGTTCTAAAGTCTAAGAAGAAGAAGGATTAGAAAGTTAGAGCATAGGTTGTCAGAGCCACCATAGCTGGAGGATTGAAGGTGTGTTCTAGTGATGCTGGCTGATTGTTCAGAGGCAAGGTCCTTCCCTCCAGTCTTGGCCTCTGCACCAGAGCTTGGTGTCCTCTGAACACTGGGCTATTGAATCTGGCTGTGGCTGGCCCTGGAAATAGAAGTAAAGGTGGTTGGGAAGCAATAACATTAACCCTGATTCAGAGTCCCCAAGTTCATCAGATACACAAGAAACCAACTTATTAATTTACAATGAGCTACAACTGCCAAGAGAATCAGAATCCTTCATGGGCTGATCAGCACATTTTCTCTCTACACAAAAACTGGGAAATCAAATGCTAAATGCAACTACTTGGGGGTCTGGACTCAGAGCCATGAGTCTCAGCAAGTGGTCTTCATGGCAGGTGTCACTGTGACAGTCCGATGCATCCCTCTCTCTTTGGGGACAGGCTTGCAGGGGACTGGTGGTGAGCTTTCCTTCTCCCCTGACAGTGTTGAGACGCATGGCCAAATTCCGTTCTCCGAGTCCTCACCCCAGCTGTCCATAGTCCTATTGAGAGCTCTTACAACTCCCAGGTGAGTACAATGCAATCAATTCTTAATCAAGTTTCACAACTGCAACCCCATCCCAGTTTTGCTTCCTGGAAATGACATCCAAAGTACTGTGGCTGGAGTCTGGGGTGCACTCAACCCTTTTGAACACCTACCCAGGGTTTCTTTAGAGTGGCTGATGGTATCCATCATGTGTAGGTCTTTCTAGTCTGGCACTCAGAGAGTATGTGGGCTAGCCATCCCCTGCTCCCTGGCAACACACACACACATCCTACTCAGAATTATTCTCTGCCCTACTCCATTCCCCAAAGTTCAGCCCTGTGGATGCACTTCCCGATTTCCCTTGACCAAAGAATATAGGTCATATTTTTTCTTCCCATCTATCTCCCTCCTGTGATGGTCTGTCTTGGCAGTGACTGCCTCCCTCCATGGCCATTGCTCCTGACAGGCAGTCCCTACTTTCAGGTCCAGCTCACATGAGGCTCCATAACACTATCTACTCCTCTTATTCCTTCAGGCCTAAGGGTGGTAACAGCTTTCCTCTCTCCCTCGAATGCTGAGTGCCCAACATCCCCTCCTGGTTCCCTGCACTCTGGTCATATCTCTGTATTTCTTGCCGTGTGTCTTGTACTTCTTGCTATGACCCTGACCATTACAGAGGGTGTCCTTAATCTCAAAGTCTTGTAGGCACCCATGGTAATTTTCCATATCTTCATAAGGGCATTATGTTTTCATGTGACAACATGTGTCAGTGTAAGAGCAAAAGTAATTGACATTGACAGGTTTAGAAACCCTGGGTAAGTAGAAAGTGTTTCCTGCAATGTCTCAGCTGGACAGGAGCACATAAAGTGAGGAAACAATGATGACCATCAGTGACCTTCTCAATGACAAGGCAAGGGAGGCATGCCCATCCTGAAAGTGATCCCATCATATTTCACTTTATGAGAAAATAGAGGTATCAGGTTTAGAAATTAAATAGCTTATCAAAGTTTAACTCTCAATCATAGATATTAAAGCTATTAATTATTAAATTTCTAATCATGCATTAAGGTACTTTAACCATTTAAAAATACACTGAGCTTCTAACAAATTAAATTTGAAAAAAGAACATTGGTTGAAACTAATGTAAGTTAATTTCTCTGGGCCTCCCTTTTCCCTTTTGTTTGGCAGAACAATTTTTATTATCCTTCTTATTAGTTTAAAAAATCTAAGTCATGGAGAAACTAAGATGGCACATAGGTAAACACCGGGAAATTGCTGCCTCCCACAACAACTTCAAAAATACAACGAAAAGACAAAATGGACATCATCCAGAACTACAGGAAGGCTTGCTGATTTCCTTCTAGTTGAAATTCTACAACTAGAAGGAAAGAGAAAAGCACACTGAGAACCAGAGGAGCTGCGGAAGTAAAGTGCAGAGGCTCACGCGCGCGCGGTAAGGGGCGGGCACCTGAGGACGTGACTGTCTTTTTGAATTGGGAGGGAGTCACAAGCTCCCGACTGCTCTGAACTCTGGTTCCGGGAAGTCTCTGGGGACCCAGGACTCATACGGGGAGAAACTGGACTGTCTGGCAGCAGGCAGAACTCTGAACCTGAGGGCGGCTTTCCCTCAGAGGTGCTTGCAGCAATTACCGGGACACTGAGAAACGTGGCCCCTTAGGGCAGGGCTGAGGATCCGCCATAGCTGCTTGCTCCGCCCTTTGATTCCCTGAGACCCCGCCCCACCCAGGCTGTGGCAGAGGCTTTTGCATATGAATGCCCCGGCCCTTTACAACCTGAAAATTACCTAACAAATTACATCTGGGCCAGACAGACCCAGAACTTCCAAGAGAAGGCCCAAGGCCCCACAGCAGCTTGCATTTCTTCACAGCTGGGCCTCATGAGGGAACCTCCAAACTCCAAAAAAGGAAGGGGAATCTGCAATTCTCTTCATAGCTCCTGCTGGGTAACCTCAGGCAGAGGCTAAATTAGCACCTCCTTAGATCCAAGAGCCAGTGTACCCAGTGGTCAGAGGGGGACCATCCAGATTACAACTCCTCAGATTCATAAGGGACACACTCAGGGGGCAGACTCAGTGAGCACCAAAGCCCCATTGAAGCAAGTCTTGCCCCAGAAGGGTGTCTTCAGCACAGAAGTTCTCCCACTGCAGACACAGCTGATTCTCACTGCCAATTGGCCTGGAGGTCAATTCCTCCCAGTGATCCTACAACAATCAAGGCATAACTACAACAAGACTGTGCACAAAGCCCACAAGGGGGTGCACCAAGAGTGTCCACCTCAGGGAACTGGGGAGGCTGAGCCACTGGGCCCTACAGGACACCTAGCACACAAAACCACTCTACCAACACAGGGAAGCATAAAAAATTCGGAGACAAAGAAACAGGTCACAAATGACAGAAATGGAGGAAAGCAAACTACTGGATATAGAGTTCAAAACCATGTTTATAAGGTTTTTCAAGAACTTTATGAAAACCGCCGATAAATTTAGTGAGACCCTGGAGGATTTTTAAAAAGACCAACTAGAAATTAAGCATACACTGACTGAAATAAAGAATAATATACAGAGATCCAACAGTAGACAAGAGGATCCCAAGAATCAAGTCAAAGATTTGAAATACGAAGAAACAAAAAATACCCAACCGAAAAAGAAAAAAGAAAAAAGATTCCAAAAATATGAAGATAGTGTAAGGAGCCTCTGGGACAACTTCAAGCGTACCAACATCAGAATTATAGGGGTACCAGAAGAAGAGAGAGGGCAAGATATTGAAAACCTATTTGAAGAAATAATGACAGAAAACTTCCCCTACCTGGTGAAAGAAATAGACTTACAAGTCCAGGAAGCGCAGAGAACCCCAAACAAAAGGAACCCAAAGAGGACCACACCAAGACACATCATAATTAAAATGCCAAGAGCAAAAGACAAAGAGAGAATCTTAAAAGCAGCAAGAGAAAGACAAGTCAGTTACCTACAAGGGAGTACCCACACGACTGTCAGCTGATTTCTCAACAGAAACCATGCAGGCCAGAAGAGAGTGACAAGAAATATTCAAAGTGATGAATAGCAAGAACCTACAACCAAGATTACTTTATCCAGCAAAGCTATCATTCAGAATGGAAGGTCAGATAAAGAGCTTCACAGATAAGAAAAAGCTAAAGGAGTTCATCACCACCAAACCAGCATTATATGAAATACTGAAAGGTATTCTTTAAGAAGAGGAAGAAGAAAAAGAAACTCTTACCATTTGTCACAGCATGGATGGAACTGGAGAGCGGATAAATACCACAGGAGCTCACTCATTTGTGGAATATAATGAACAACATAAACTGACGAACAAGGACTGATCCAGAGACGGAGAGGCATTGATTGGACTGTCGGGCCTTGGAGGGAAGGTAGGGGAGGGTGGGGGTAAGGGGGAAAGATCAACCAAAGGACTTATATGCAAGCATATAGGCCTAACCAATGGACACGGACAATGGGGGGGGGGGGTGAGGGCATGAGCGGGGGGTGGGGGGGGTAGGGGGTAACGTGGGGATAAGGACACATATGTAATATCTTAATCAATAAAAAATATATTTAAAAAAATCTAAGTCATTGTATGCCTTCTGCCACTCCGAACAAGAGCAGGTTCATATGTATTACACATCCATTCATTAAACATTTATGGAGCACCTACTATGGGCCAGTCACAATTCTAGGCTCCGGGCATATAAAGATGACTTAGACAAAATCCATACCCTTATGGAACTCAGAATCTGGAGAGGACAATAGACTTGTAAATATAAAATTATAGTATGTTTTGGCCCTGGCCAGCATGGCTAAGTGGTTAGAGCATCAGCCCACAAACACAAGGGTCACAGGTTCGATTCCGGTCAAGGGCATGTACCTGGGTTGCAGGTTCCCCACCCTGGTTGGGGCTCATGCAGGAGGCAACCAATTGATGTGGCTCTCTCTCACATTGTTGTTTCTCTCTCTCTCTCCTCTTTCTCCCTCCCCCCTCCCTTCCATTCTCTCTAAAATCAATGGAAAATATATCCTCCAGTGAGGATTAACAACAAAAAATTATAGTATGTCTTTATAAATGCACAAATAAAGTTATAATTAAAGTTATGATTATGAATAACTTATCATGAAAAAGGGAAAGCAAAGAAAGTGAAATTTGGCATAGATGTTGAAGAATAAGAAGACTTTTTTAAAAAGACAGTGGTGAAATTCTTCATCCCAGTAATGAAGAATTACAGGTTAAGGAAGCGGCCTGGAAGCCGCGGCCAGTGGACGCTGCACAGGCACCTGCAGCCGTTTGAGGTCTGAGGAAAGGTGCAGCCCAGCAGGGACCCAGCACTCCTGGGTGGATGGTGCGAGTCCTGGCCGATGGAGAAACCGTGCAGGGTGACGACCCCCGCGCGAGGACCACTGCCCCACTGCGCAGTAGCACCTGCCACAGAGCGTTCTCAGTAGAGGCCATGGTGCTCCCCTAGGGGGTCCTGGCATCTGGCAGCAGCAGCGGGGAGCCAGGCGAGGTGCTGTTCAGTTTTCCTTCAATGGCCTTAACCAGCAGCTGGTGACCATGGCCTTCCCCCATGGCATCTCGGCAACCACACCGCGGAGCCGGTGACCTCCATCCTGCTCCTCTTTCTGCTCATGGCGCTCAGTGTGCGTGGACTCCTGCTGGTGGGCTTGGCGACCTGGTGTCCCACCTCAGTGATCTCTGCTGGGGGGCAGGCATCCGGGAGAGGAAGTGCCAGGCCTTGGTGCGAGAGCAGGCACAAGGGGAGGGGAACCGAGTGGTGCCTTGAAGGTTGTGCTCCGAGAACGCTGTTTCCACGCTGTGTTAAGCGTGATGCAGAGGGAACCTCTAGTCCAGTAGCCCCAGAGTATCGGGTGGATCCCCTCATTCCCCTGAGATGTTTTTAGGTAGTATCAGGCCTGCATTAAGCACAAAGAGCAAGGGAAGGATTCCCTTCCCATTCCCTTGCCGTCCTTTTATGCCAAGAAGACGGTCTCAGCTTGGTGCCAACATGTTCTCCTGCCTCTGGAGCCCGGGCTGACTTCCCCTGTGACTAGGGAACAGGCCTTGGGCTTAGGGCAAGTGGGAACAGTTTCCAGATTTTATAGCCCTGTTTTTATTGGCTACCTTTTATTTACGACAGGTGGTATTGGCATTTTACTTATTGTGGTGGTGTTTTCAATAAATAAATTTAGTAAAAAAAAAAAAAAAAAAGAATTATAGGTTAAAAGATCTTGTGTCTGCAGTGGGGGATTTGGGCAGTGGGCCTCTGAGGAGGGAGTGATGGTGGGAGAGGAGGCTCTGTAGAGGCCCTGCATGGCCTCCTGGAGCTGGAGTCCTGATGGGTCTAAATCCTAGTTTTGCCTTTTTCTCCTGTGTCCTTAGGCACATCAACCTTTGCAAGCCACCATTTCCTTATCTCTAAAATGAGGACAATAAATAAATAAATAAATAAATAAATAAATAAATAAATAAATAAATAAAATGAGGACAATAACACCTATTTCTTTTGTTTGTTGATAATCCTCACTGAGGATATTTTTCTATTGATTTTTTTTTTTAAATCTTTTTATTGATTGCAGAGAGGAAGAGAGAGGGAGAGAGATAGAAACATCAATGATGAGAGATAATTGTTGATCAGCTGCTTCCTGCACACCCCACACTGGGGATGAAGCCTGCAACTTGGGCATGTGCCCTGATTGGGAATTGAACCTTGACCTCCTGGCTCATAGGCCAACACTCAAGCACTGAGCCATGTTGGCCAGACCCATTGATATTTTTAGAGAGAGTGAAAGGGAATGAGGGAGTAGGGAGAGAGAGACAGAGAGACAGAGAGAAACATCTGATATGAGAGACACTTTGATCTGTTGCCTCCCACATGTGCCCTGACAGGGCCCAGATCAAACCTGCAACCCAGGTAAGTGCCCTGGACTGGGAATCAAACCCGAGACCCTTTGGTGCACGGGCCGACTCTCTAACCACTGAGGACACCAGCCAAGGAGTAAATAAGATCACGAATGGGAAAGCACCATTTAGTTTCCTGCCATACCACTTACTGGTTATGGGATATTAGTCAAGTTACTCATTCTGAGCCTCAATTTCCTTATGAGACTCTAATAATACTTACATTAAATTGTGTTTAGAATTTCACATAAGTTTCCCCCCTCTGCATAATGGGTATGCATCCTTTTCCCTCCCTTGCTACCAGGAAGCTCAGAAGCAAGTCTGATGCCCCGCCCCAATAAACACATTGCCTGTCTTGTATGTCCGCCAGCTCATCCTCCCAGACTGCATACGTCATGGTATTGCTCTTTATGTTTGTGCTTTATTTAAGTTTTTGATTCTTAATTCTTTTTTCACTTAACCTGCTTCTTTTCCATGAAAATATATACTCTTAGGAGATGGGAGTTTTAATGCTTTCAGAGCATTCTTATGAATGAAAGCACCTTTATTTAACTAATCTCTTCTTGCCAGAAACTTAATGATTTCCTATCCTCATATTTAGACAGAAGACAGAGACAGACAGAAAAGTGGGAAAATAAAAATATCATACAGATATCAAGACCCCAAATTATGGCAGTGCAGCATTAAATATCACCTGGACTTTTCAATTTATTGTTATTATTAATTTTTAATTATACAAATAATATATGGATACATTCTCCTTATAAAAAATTGAATATTGCCAAGCTAAAGTCTTTTTGGAGTTCCTGACCCCAGTACCCTCTCTGCCTCTCAGAAGATACCATTATTATCAGTTTGGTGTATAAATTTCTCTGTCCTTTCATGTATACATGCATACATATGTATAATACACATGCACAAATATATATACATATATATATTCCCATAGAAAATGAACTCATCTTCTTTATATTTTGACAGCTAATCTTCTAGGCTGTGCCTAGAATGGTCCTAGAATGAGTACTTTTTAACATAGGCCCCATGTATCTAAGTGAAGTAATTTAGGAAACCTAAGAGAAAAATGGTATCCATGGGAAATATCTTTATTGAAACCCCACAGCCTACAAGAAAATAGAAAGCTTATGTTCGCCCAATAACTTCCAGATATTTTCTCCTTTCCGGTTTAGTCTCTGAGTACTGAGGGATTTCAGGAGCTGCCAGGGCAGTAGACACACTTTATGCCAGAGGGTGAATGTGTAAGAAGGAAAGAACCTTGGAGATCACTCCCAGCTCCCATTCTACAGATGGGTATATCGAAGCCCAGGGAGAAGAAATGAACTTCCAAGGCCACACCACTCAGTAGCAGCCAGGCTGGGGTAGAAACCCAGACTCTGCATTCTTTGTCAGTGCTCTTTCCACACTCACATACCCAGTTCCTGCTTTCCCTTTGGGAACTTGCCCACTGACTGACTTGTGTGCAGTCACTCAGAGATGCTTCACAGACATTTGGTTAAAGTGTAAAATGTTTCCACCTGGCTATAAAACAAGTCGTGTTCCTGGGCTGAAGAAACTACAAGGAGGCTGGGCTGAAGAAACTACAAGGAGGCTAGTCACTAGCAGTGGTTCTCAACCTTGGCTGCACATTAGAATCACCTGGGAATCTTTTTAAAATCCTGATTTCTGGGCCTCATCCTCCGGAAATTCTGTTTCTTTGTTATGGGGTGGGGCCACAACATTAGTAACAAAGAAACAGAATTTCTGGGTGATGAGGCCCAGAAATCAGGATTTTAAAAAGATTCCCAGGTGATTCTAATGTGCAGCCAAGGTTGAGAACCACTGCACTAGGGAGAGGAAGCCGGCGTTGCTATGTGACGTCATTACCCAGTGCCACAGCCACCGTTTCCAGGCTGGGCTGGGCTGGGCTGTGGGCCGCATTTTGCACCATGGGATCTCAGCAGTGTCAGCTGCGATTGGTGGGGTGTTGCTCCAGGGTGGTGGGGGGGCCTATGTCCCACTTGGGGGAAGCCAAGTGTTGCTTTGTGAGCGCCAGGTCTGCAGTGCAATTTCTCTGTAAATGGCCAGTGTGCATCACGGCAACTCCTATGTTGAATGTCTGCCCCCTGGTGGTCAGTGCACATCATAGCGACCGGTTGGACAGTCAGACACTTAGCACATTAGCCTTTTATATATATATAGTGAAACTTTTAAATGAATGAGACTATTCATGAACATGACTGGCTTATTTTGATTCATATGAATAAAGTATGCATAAAAAACTAAAAATGTTCATACCACTGGACAATAGTGAACACTTCTGCATATTTATCCAAAGAAAAAACACCTGAAAACTGGATGAAATATTAAGTATAAGGGTGTTCACTTCACTATAGGGAGAAATTAAAAAATATAGAAACGTCTAACATTAAGGTTATTATTAAATAAATTACAATCTATCCAGCCAGTGGAGTAAGCAGCCCTACAAAAAATATTCATGGGAAAGTTTTTAATGGCAAAAAAATTTGTCCACATGTGCCTGTGTGTGGTTTATCCCTGAATACTTCAGCGTGTTTTTCTAAAAACAAAGGCTTTTTTACATAACAAAGTCATGTCAGAAAATCAATACAGCTATATCATTATTTAATCCCTAGACATACACATTTTACCATCATCTCAGTAATACCCTTTATAGTTAAAGGGAAAAAAAAGTTTTTTCTGACCCAGGATACAATCTAGGATCACACGTTGCATTCAGTTGTCATGTCTCTTTAGTCTCCTTTAATTTAGAATGGTTTCTTACTTTTTCTTGTCTTTTATGATTTTGGTACTTTTGAATATTACAGGTCAGCTATTTTGCAGACTGTCACTCATTCTGGGATTGTCTGATGTTTTCTCATAATTAGATTTTGGTTATTCATTTTTGTCAGAAATATGACAGAACTATGGTGTGTCCTTATCCAATCAGGAGGCACATAATGTCTTCTTGTCACATTACTAATGATGTTAACTTTCATCACTTGATTAAGGTGGTGACCTGTCAGGTTTGTCGACTGTACTACTTTTCCCTTTATAATTAACTAGAGGCCCGGTACACAAAAATTTGTGCACTCGGGGGGGGGGGGGGAGGAGTGTCCCTCAGCCCGGCCTGTGCCCTCTCGCAGTCTGGGACCCCTCGGGAGATAACGACCTGCTGGCTTAGGCCTGCTCCCGGGTGGCAGAGGGCAGGCCCAATCCCTAGGTGCAGCCCCTGTTCTGGCTCAGAGCAGGGCTGATTGGGGAGTTGGGGTGCTGCCCCCTGTCACGCACAGAGCAGGGCCCATCAGGGGGTTGGGGAGCTCCCCCCTGTCACATACAGAGCAGGGCCGAGCAGGGGGTTGAGGAGCTCTCCCCTGTCACTCACAGAGTAGGGCCGATTGGGGAGTTGGGGCACCGCCCCCTGTCACACACAGAGCAGGGTGGATCAGGGGGTTGGGGCACCGCCACTGTCACACTCAGGGCAGGGCCGATGGGGAGGTTATGGCTCTACCCCGTCACACACAAAGCAGGGCCCGTGTAGGGGGCGGGGGGGTTGGGGCGCCGCACCCTGTCACACACAGAGCAGGGCTGATCAGGGGGTTGGGGCACCACACCCTGTCACACACAGAGCTGCAGGGCGATCAGGGGGTTGGGGAGCTTTCCCCTATCAGGCACAGAGCAGGGCTCATCAGGGGGTTGGGGTGCCTTCCCCTGTCACGAACAGAGCAGGGCAGATAGGGAGTTTGTGGCCCTGCTCCCTGTCACACACAGAGCCGCAGGGTGATCAGGGGGTTTGGGCACTGCCCCCTGTCACACTGATCCCAGTGCCGGAAGGCCTCACGGCTCCACTGATCCCGGTGCTGGAAGGCATATTACCCTCTTACTATATAGGATAGAGGCCTGGTGCACGGGTGGGGGCCGGCTGGTTTGCCCTGAAGGGTGTCCTGGATCAGGGTGGGGGTCCCCACTGGGGTGCCTGGCCAGTCTGGGGGAGGGGCTGAGGGCTGTTTTCAGGCTGGCGGGTGACTGAAGCTCCCAACCGCTCCTGTTTTTCTTTCTTTCTTTTTTTTTATTCTGGGCCAGCTTTAGCTCTGAGGCTTGGCTCCAGCTCTTAGGCCTCGGCTGCTAAAAGCAGGTATCTGGTTTGTTTGGGTTCTATAATCGAAACACTGTTTCAACCCCAGCTCTGAGATCCCAGCTGGCTGAAAGCAGGTTTCTGGGGTTTTGTTTAGCTTCTATATTTGTAACAATGTTTCAAACTGCAAGCTCAGAGGCCAGCAGCGGCAGGCAGGGAACGTTAGCTTCCTCCGTCACTGAAGCAAGCAAGCCTCATGTTCGCTTCAAGCTGCCTGGCTACCGGCCGCCATCTTGGCTGGCAGTTAATTTGCATATCGCCCTGATTAGCCAATGGGAAGGGTAGTGGAGGTATGACTAATTACCATGTTTCTCTTTTATTAGATAGGATAAGCATCTGTAGGAGAGTCTTTGAGGCTATGCGAATATCCCATTTCCTGCTAAATTTTTGTTAATCCTCACCTGAGGAGTGAGACTATTTTTTCCATAGATTTTTTTATTTTTTTATTTTAGAGAAAGTGGAGAGGGGAGAGAGAGAGAGAAACATTAATATGACAGGGACACATCGATTGGTTGCCTCCCACACATGCCCCAACTGGAGTGGGGAGGAGGGATCTGACCTGCAACCCAGGTACATGCCTTTGACTGGAAATCAAACTCTTGTCCCTCAGGTGCACAGGCCAACGCTCTACCACTGGGCCATGCTGGCCAGGGCTCCTGCTAAATTTTTGCCCAGTTTTAGCATCTGTTTATGATATTTATTTGAAAGATTTATTACTATGGTGATTACCAAATAGTGATTTTCTGATTCCATCAATTCTACCTCATTTATTAATTGTAATCTACTTGAAGGAAGAACTTTTCCTCCTCCCCCATTTATTTATTCATTTTTGTAAATAGCAGTATAGATTCTTATTTTACTTATTTCTATTCTATGAGTTATTATTTATTATATAATTATTTATTCTGAGGCTCAAATTGTCCCAGATTTGGCCAATGGGAGCTTCTTCAGCTGACTCCTGTGCTTCTTTTTACATAACTCCATCATTTTTTAAAAATATACATATTTTATTGATATTTTACAGAGAGGAAGGGAGAGGGATACAGAGCTAGAAACATCGATGAGAGAGAACATTGATCAGATGCCTCCTGCACACCCCCCCACCGGGGATGTGCCTGCAACTAAGGTACATGCCCTTGACCGGAAGCGAACCTGGGACCCTTCAGTCTGCTGGCCGACGCTCCATCCACTGAGCCAAACCAGTCAGGGCAAATGCCATCATTTTTTTATGGCACTTCCATACTACCTGAAGCAACAAGATGTTCCAAGCTTATCTTCTACTGTCCATGCCTCAGTTCTAGAATCAGTCATTTCTCCAAAGAAGCCTTCCTTACCTAGAGTAGATAATGGCATTTAGGAACCAAGAATTGGGCAATAAGTGTACTCTGCTATTAAAATGTCATTGTCTCTAGGTCCTGTCAGAAGTCACTACTAGGAAAAACACACACACACACACACACACACACACACACACACACTCTTTCACTTCCATATCTGAAAATCTGTTTTTAATACAAAATTAGTGAGTAAGTGGAATATATATGTATATATCACACTGAGCTCACTCACAACCTTAGAAAAGATAGAAGGATAAAATACATATTTAAAACCAAATAGGAGCTTTCATTATGGTCTAAAAGTGTGAGGAGTCTAAGAGACTGAGAGCAGATAGGATTGGGTTTAAGAGCAAAGCAGCCACAGCAGTGGCTAAAATGAACCACCCAAGATGAGGGAGCAACACCAAGATGTTCCATGTCTAGAGGTGATGGCAGGAAGTTGAAAACAAAAAAGTGCCCAGGAGAAATGGATAGGGGAACCATTGCAGGAGCAGCCAGGCTAGCGGCCTTGTATTTCTCCACGTACACTGTGTGTAAGAGCTTTGGGGAAAGTACTTGGACTAATGAGCGAGGTCCGTGTACTGAGTGGCTGTCAAAGTCTGGAAGGAATGAAAAACATCCAAGCCCAGAAGACCAGCTGCCGAGGTTCCCACCCAGAAGCAGGTCCTGCCCATCATAATAGTATGGATTACAAGTTCCAGCAGCTGTTTTGCCCCTCCCTACAAGCAAACCGCTCAACCAGACGCAGCCATCAGCCTAACAAGACATTACAATTGCAAAAATGTACATATGGTCAAGTATAACCAAATATGTAAGGTGTGTGATATTATTTTTTAAAAATTATTATAGATCCAACAAACAGATAAATGAAGAGAGTTAATAGGGTAACCAGAACTATACTTAAAAATAAATGTAATTATAAACCCTTAGATAAAGAAGAGTATTTTATCCATGAAACAGGAACAGTGGTTTTAAAATAGAAACAAGTAGAGATTTTAAAATAAAAGATGTAATTATTGAAATTAAAAAATAGATGGGCTAATAGCAAAATGGACACAGGTAAGGAGTGAATCGGGGAACTGGGAGATGAGGTCTAGGGAATTTTTTAGAAGGCAGCACAAAGTCATAGAGATGAATGGTAAAAAGAAAATGTAAGGACATGGGGAATAGATTCAGAAGTGCCAATATCTATCTAAAAAAGAGTTCCAGAAATATAGGGCAGAGAAAATAGGATGCAATATTTAAAGGAATAATAACAGAAAATAATAATAACTGAATTGAAAAAAAGAAAATTATGTCTTCAGATTGAAAGGGTCTACCAGGGACCAACAGAGTAATTTTTAAACCCACATATGGACCAGACATAGTGAAGTTTCAGAACATTAAGGGTAATGAAGAAAATCTAAATTAAATGATCATAGAAAAAAATCAGATTTACCTACTACAAAAGAATGACGTCAAATTATTTCTTGGCAACATCAGTTCAACATCTTCAAAATGGTAACATGATGAATACTTAAATTTATTATTTAATAGTTAGATTATTATTTAAATCTGAGGATGAAATAAAGGCATTTTCAGATATGAATCCTCAGAAAGTTGGCTCTTCCCCTCTAGATTCTTTCTAAAAATAAAACTAAATTAAACAAAAACAATTAGATGTTGTACTCCTTTTAAGAAAAATAAATAAATCCAAGAAGAAACAGTGTCCTACAAAAACCAACAGTGAATAAATAATTTAAGAAATATTAATAAAGAAAAAGAAAGTATGCTGCCATTGTATTTTCCATATTCAATGTATTTAAAATTAAAATATAAAATGTGTTATATATTAATTCCATGTTGTATATTATGTTTTTCATTATAAATATTATACTTATAATAGAACATTTGGAAAATAAAAAGAGGATAGAAAATAAAAAAAATTTTTTAAAAAGAAATCTTAATAAGAACTTCCTGTAAAAGTTATAAAATAACAACCTGGAACTAAAATTTCAGATGTCAGTAAAGTAAAACTGTATAAAGAATATCTCACCAAAAGTGGAGGGAAATAAAAAAGCTTCTTATCAACATTTTTGCCTTGTTTAGGTGAGACTTATATACCAATGAATTATTTAAAAATATATTTGCAAATGTGTATTAAAATTAATTTTAATAAGCACATGAAAAGTTGCTAACATTGTTAGTCATTAGGGAAATGTAATTCAAAACCATCATGAAATACCACTTCACACTCACTAGAATGGCTATAATAAAAAGGGGACAATAATAAGTATTGGTGAGGATGTGGAGAAATTGGAACTCTCATACATTGCTGATGAGATTGTAAAATGGTACAGCCACTTTGGAAAATAGTTTGGCAGTTCCTCAAAATGCTAAATATAGAGTTATGAGGTTTCTTTCAGGGATAATAAAAATTTTCTGAAATTAGACAGTGGTGATGGTTAGACAACTGTATGAATAAATATAACAAAAACATTTGATTGTACAATTGGAAAGGGTGAATTTTATGGTACATGAATTATATTTCAATAAAGCTGTTATGCAAATAAGTGTTACAATGAAATATCACTCAGCCTTAAAAGTGAAAGGAAATTCTGACATGTTACATGAATGAACCTTGAAGACATCATGCCATGTGAAATAAACCAGTCACAGAAACACACATATTGTATGATTCCACTTATATGCGGTACTTAGAGTAGTCAAATTCATACAGACAGAAAGTAAAGTGATGGTTGCCAGGAGTTGGGGAGGAGGGAATGTAGACAATGTTTATTGGGTACAGAGTTTCAGTTGGGGAAGATGAAAAAGTTCTGGTGATGGATAGTGGTGATAGTTGCATAACAATGTGAATGTACTTATTGCCACAGAACTGTACATTTAAAAATGGTTAAAATGGTAAACTTCATTTTATGTATATTTTTTCCACAACAAAAGAATGAATATCAACCACTAGAATAGAATATGCAACTTTCAAACCAGCATGTGAAAAAGTTGAGCCCTAACCGGTTTGGCTCAGTGGATAGAGTGTCAGCCTGTGGACTCAAGGGTGCCAGGTTCAATTCCGGTCAAGGGCATGTACCTTGGTTGTGAGCACATCCCCAGTAGGGAGTGTGCAGGAGGCAGCTGATCGATGTTTCTCTCTCATCGATGTTTCTAACTCTCCCTCTCCCTTTCTCTCTAAAAAATCATTAAAATATATTTTAAAAAAGAAAAAAAAAGTTGGATAAAAGTTGAATGCTTCCAAAAAATATCCAGGAGAGTGGGAAGATGAAAGAAACTCAGAGAAAGCATGGAAATGGAAAGTACAAATAAGGTGGTCAGGAATGAGAGAAAGAATATCAGTAATTATAAAAATGTAAATAGTTAAGCTCATCTAAAAATAGTTTTCATTTTGAATTTTGGAAAATGTAGCTATATATCACTTATATTAAAAGTACAATTTAAAAAATGACACAGGAAAGTTTTAAAAAGTACCTGGCAAATAATTAGTAAAAACATTTTTCATTGATAAAAGGAATAATTTGCCCAAAACTTATAGCACTTTTGAGATTATATGCACCTAACAACATAGCTATGAAATATACAGCAAGATTTTACAGAATTATTAAGAGAAATGTAGGAATCTTTCTTTATAATGTGAGACTCTAACATGCATCCCTCATGTCTGACAAATAAGACAAAAAGTATAAAGGTAGGGAGTACCTGAGAGCAAAAATGTATTAGTTTAGATCACATTAACTGTTAGAGCAAATAGACTCTCAAATATCAGGAGCTTAACCCTTAAACAATAGAGGCTTATTTCTCTTTCATGTGAAGTACAATCTTTTGTCATGAGGTCTCTGCTCCACACAGTCATTCAGATTTTCAAGCTGATAGACACTCTGCCGGCTTAAAAATGTGGCTTCTAAGGTCCCTGAGTGTTGAGATCTCGCCAATAGTCATGATAAGAGAGAGAATGAAGAATTACATGTGAACTAGTCTTAGAAGTGACATGTAATTTCTGCTCACAGTTCACTGGCCAAGACTCAGTTATATGGTCTTGTCTAATTGCTAGAAAGGCTAGGAAATGTAGCCTAGTTATGTGCCTTGGCGGAAGGTGGAAATAGGTTTATTTTTTAGTTAATCTTCAACACAGTAATTAACAACCTATGAATCTAATGGCTACATGTAGAACTCTGAATCCAACAGAGAATATATATGCTTTTCATATATTTATAAAAATTGACTAGCCTGGCCTGTGCGGCTCAGTGTTTGAGCGTCAAGCTATGAACCAGGAGGTCACCGTTCAATTCTCAGTCAGGGCACATGCCTGGGTTGCAGGCTCGATCCCCAGTGTGGGGCCTGCATGAGGCAACTGATCAATGATTCTCTCTCATCATCGATGTATCTATCTCTCTCTCCCTCTCCCTTCCTCTCTGAAATCAATACAGATATATTAAAGTATACATATATTTAAAAATTGACTTTAGGCTGCACAGTAGGTTGCCAAAAATTTTTAAACTGATGTAATTCAAAACATTTATTGATGATACAGAAATAAAAGTAGATGCCAATGACAATATAAAGACAGCTAGAAACTTGTATACATGTGCAAATTTTAAAGCATAGGTCTAAATAATTAATGGGTTGAAGAAAAAAATCATAATGAAATTAGAACTGAATGAAGTACTACTTTGGGATTCAGTCAAATTAATTTTCAAGGAAATACATGGACTTACATGAACTTATTATAAAACAAGACAGACTAATGATGAATGAATTTAGCTTTTGCATTAGAGGCTGCCAGAGTAAATTACCACATACTTAGAGGCTTAAAACAAGAGAAATTTATTGTCTCATAGTTCTGGAGGCTACATGACTTAAATAGATGTGTTGGCAGGACTGTGTTCTCTTTAAAGCAAGCATGTCAAACTCATGGCCCACAACGAATATTTTTCCAGCCCAGCCAGTATAATGGAATGTAAGAAACATTTTAATAAAAATTTTGTAACTTAATTTTTACAATATCCTGTTATACATAACAATGCATAACAATGTGAATGTACTTATTGTCACAGAACTGTACACTTAAAAATGGTTAAAATGGTAAATTTCATGTTATGCATAATAACGAACTACAACATTCACTAATGACTGATTACTATAATCATGTTGCATTCATTTCCCTTACTCGCCTTACGCACAGGCGCACCATTTCTATCCACTAATACAAGCAGCGAATGTTTTAGCAGCCGATTGCCACGTCATTAGTCTTGGACTGACTTGTTTGGTGTACGCAACAGGAAATATTTTTCTTTCAGAGAACAAGAAAAATAGGTTTATTTGCGTTACGCTTATTAATTTGTGCAGTTATTCAATGTCTGGTAAGTTAATGTTCAAGAACAAATATTAATTTTTATTAAAATGTTCTATTATTTTATGTTAACAATTACTCATTTATTTCAGCCCTTTGTATGCAGCATGTCTCTATAGAAATAAACCTATGTTTCTATGAAAATTGAAGTTTTTGGTTTTTTGCAGCCCACATACACGTAAACCTTGTTTATTTGGCCCGTGTTAGCCTTTGAGTTTGACATGCTTGCTCTAAAGGCTCTAGGGGAGGGCACTTCCTTGTCTCTTGCCTTTGGTGATTACAGACAATCCTTGACTTGTAGATGCATCACTCTGCTCTCTACGTCTATCATCACATGGCGCCCTCCCGGTGTGTCTGTCTCTGGGTCCAAATTCCTTTTTTTCTTACAGGGAGACCAGTCATGTTGGATTTAGGGCCCATCCTAATTCAGTATGACCTCATCTTGATTACATCTGCTAAGACCCTATTTTCAAATAAGGTCACATTTCTAGGTTCTGAGTGGACATCAATTTTGGGGGACACTATTCAACCCAGTATAGCTTCCAATAAAAAAGTAACTTGAAAAAAAGACCTGCAAAATAGAAATAAAGTAAAATAAAGGAAAACTGTAAAGACTGCAGTAGAGCCCTAGCCGGTTTTGCTCAGTGGATAGGGCACCAGCCTGCAGACTGGAGGGCCCTGGGTTTGATTCTGGTCAAGGGCACGTACTTCGGTTGCAGGCTCCATCTCCGGTCTTGGTTGGGGCTCCTGCGGAAGGCAATTGATGTGTCTCTCTTACATTGATGTTTCTCTCCCTGTCTCTCCCCCTCCCTTCCACTCTCTCAAAAAAATTAATGGAAAAAAATATCCTCCGGTGAGGATTAACAGCAACAACAAGACTGCAGTAGAAAGCAACAACCCAGAACAAAGTTAATTCCTATACAATAAAAGGCTAATATGCAAATCCACGGAAAGGCAGAAGAACTACTTGCTATTATGTCCACTGCAGTGGCCAACCACCCTCCCTGCCCCCATTGGCCCCCTGACCCTGGCTCAGGTGTTAAGTGTCTGCCTCCCCCAGGCCACTTGGTCTCCATGGGCTGAGGCCGCTCCCGTGATAACGTCATCAGCTTCACCTTCTGGCCAAGGGCAAGCTCTTCCTGCACCGTGTGGGTCATGTAGCCGGGCTGGCCAAGTGGCACAGCCTACTCCTTGGTGGCCCCAGATGAGGTTCTACCTGCTGGACCTGCACCTGTTCCTGGGCCGTGCCCTCACCCTCGCCCGCCCCCACGAGGAGCCCTCAGGTGCGGTGGGCGTGGACGGCGTCCTGGGCCGGGTGCCACAGAGCGTGGTGGACGCGGAGGACTGCGGCCTGTGGAACACCCTGGAGGCGTTGCTGGAGCCACGTGGCCGACTATGCCCAGCAGCAGTATGTGCGCTTGTGGCTGGCGCCCTCGCCAGAGTCCATCAAGGGGGCCAAGGAGCTGGACCTCGTAGGGCTGGGCCTGCACCCCCTCTTCAGCTCAAGTTTTGAGGATGAGCTGCAGCGACTGAGGCTGGTGGACAGCATCAAGCAGTACAGCTCGCTGGCGACCATCTTTGAGATCAATGCCTCCAGCCGGGACCTGAGCAGCCAGGTGATGCAGGCCAAGCGGCAGAAGGACTGCAAGGCCATCGCCAGCTTCCAGCAGGGCCGGCAGGAGCGGCAGGAGGGCCTGGCTGGCCCAGCCCCGAGCTGCCCAGCGAGGCAGGTGGAGCAGCCTGGGAAAGAGGAGGAGGAGGGAGAGAGCTCTGGGACGTCTTCACAGAGGTCGTGGGCCGGAAAGGGCAGCAGCCAGGACCTGAGCGGGGAGCCAAGAGGCAGAAGGAGGAGGCCCGACCGCTGGACCAGGATTTCTATGTCCCCTGTCCGCCCAAGGACTTCGACAGTGAACGGGGCCTGAGGTTGGTGGGGGCAGGGGCGCCTTTGAGCAGCAGGTGGCCGGTGCTGTCCTGGACCTGATGGGGGACGAGGCCCAGAACCTGACCAGGGGCCGGCAGCAGCTGGATTGGGACCGGAAGAAGAAGTGGTTTGTGGGACAGTCAGGACAGGAGAACAAGAAGAAGATCAAGACAGAAAGTGGTCGCTACAGCAGCAGCTCCTATAAGCGGGACCTCTACCAGAAGTGGCAGCAGAAACAAAATCTCCATATGCTCAATGCCTGGGCCCCAGCAGGCCGCCAGCAGTCAGCCCTGACGGTGGTGCTGTTTTGGACTGATCCCGTTGGGGCATGTGCAGGAGGCAACCAATTGATGTGTCTTTCTCACATCCATGTTTCTCTCTCTGCCTCTCGCCTTCCCTTCTACTCAAAAAAATCAGTGAAAAATGTCCTCAGGTGAGGATTAAAAAAAACAACAACAAAATATGCATACATACACACATATACAAAACTACATGAATATTGGGGAGTTGGAGGGTGGGGCCCCACAGGTGCACGAATTTTGTGCACCACGCCTCTAGTTAATAAAAAAAAAAAAATGATTCATTGCAAAGACTTAAAGACTTAAAGAAACAGATAAATGTTTCCAAACCTGATCAAGTTTAACAAAAGGAGGAAAAATTAACATTATATAGATTGACAAAATGGTTAAACTACAAAATACTGACTCAGAAGAGATTTTAAAGTTATAAAAGACTACTGAACAACATTATGCAGATAAATATGAAACCCAGATAAAATGGAAACAGGAAAACATAATTTACCAACCATAAAAGAAATGGAAATGATAGCCAAAGATCTGTCCACTAAGAAGATACTGGTTCATGTGGTTCCATGGGAGAGTTGTACAAAATCATAAGGGAACAAATTGTTCTTATCCATATTATATAAACTCTTTCAGAGCAAAGAAAAAAAAAGGAAAGCTATTCATCTTATTTTCTTAGTGACTGCTCCATGTGAGCTTGAGAAATCTTTATTCTGCTTTTGTTGGATGAAGTAGTGTATAGCTGTCGATTATACTCAGTTGATTGATGGTGCTGTTGAGATCAGCTATGTCCTCACTGATTTTCTGCCCCCTGAATCTGTCCATTTCTGAGGGAGGAGTTTTGAAATCTCTAAATATGATATTAGATTAACCTATTTCTCCTTGCAATTCTATCAGTTTTTGTCCCAGGTAGTTTAACGCTCTGTTTAGGCACATAACATGTCAAGAATTATGTCTTCTTGGAGATCTGACCCCTTTATCATGATGGAATGCCTTTCTTTATATTTGATAAATTTCTTAATTTGAAGTCAGCTCTATCTGAAGTTAATATAGCTACTCCTACTTTCTTTTGGTTAGTGATATCTTTTCCCCCCATCCATTTACTTTTAACCTATATGTGTCTTTACATATTAAGTGGGTTTCTTATAAACAACATATAGTTGGGTCGTGTTTTTTGATCCACTCTGACATCTGTCTTTTAACTGGTGCATTTAGACCACTGACATTCAGAGAATTATTGATATCGTTTGACTAATATCTACCATATTTGTTATTGTTTTCTATTTGTTGCCTTTGTTCTTTGTTCTTATTTGTGTCTTCCAGTCTTTTTCCACCTATTGTGGGTTTTTTCTTGCGATTTTAATTTAGCACTTCTATGATTCCATTTTTTTCTCCTTTCTTAATATATTAGTTCATTATTTTTTAGTGGTTTCCCTAGAGTTTGCAATATACATTTCAACTATTCCAAGCCCACTTTCAAATAACACTATACTACTTCACAGGTAGTATACCTTATAATAATAAAATAATCCTAATTTCTTCATCTTATCCCTTGTATTATTGCTGTCATTCATTTCTCTTATATATAAGCATTCCAGTAGATAAGAATATACATAAAATATATACATAAGCATACATAATTGGATACATCGTTATTATTATTTTGAGCAAACTAATATCTGTTAGGTCAATTAAGAACAAGAAAAATAAAAGTTTTATTTTTACCTTCAATGCTCTCTTTTCTTTACGTAGATCTGAGTTTTTTGACCTGTATTATTGTAGATCTGAGTTTTTTGACCTGTATTATTTTCTTTCTCTCTAAAGAACTTTAATATATTTTATTGATTTTTTTTTTACAGAGAGGAAGGGAGAGGGATAGAGAGCCAGAAACATTAATGAGAAAGAAACATCGATCAGCTGCCTCCTACACGCCCCCTACTGGGGATGTGCCCGCAACCAAGATACATGCCCTTGACTGGAATCGAACCTGGGACCTTTCAGTCCGCGGGCCGACGCTCTATCCACTGAGCCAAACCGGCTCTGGTCCTAAAGAACTTTAAAAATAAAATTCTTGCAAGGCACCCTTCCTGCAACAAATATCCTCCATTTTTGTTTATCTGAGGAAGTCTTTTTTTTTTTAAGTATTTTTATTGATTTCAGAGAGGAAGGAAGAGGGAGAAAGCATTAGGAACATCAGTGATGAGGGAGAATCATCGATCGGCTACCTCTTACACACCCAGCACTGGGGATTGAGCTTGCAACCCAGGCATGTGCCCTGACTGGGAATCGAACCATGACCTCCTGGTTCATAGGTTGATGCTCAACCACTGAGCCACACTGGTTGGTCTGAGAAAAGTATTTCTCCACTTTTGAAGCTAATTTTGAAGTATATGGAGTTTTAGATTGCTGGTGTTTGTTTTTTTTTTTCTCAACACTTGAAATATTTCACTGCACTATCTTCTTGCTTGCATGATTTCTGAGAAGTCAGATATAGTTTTTATGTTTATTCCTCTATAGGTAAGGTGTTTTTTCCCTCTGGCTTCTTTCAAAATTTTTTGTTTTTCATTTTCTCCAATTTGAAAATGATATGCTTAGATGTAAGGTTTTAAAATTATATATATAATTTATCTTGCTTGGTGTTCTCCGAGCTTCTGAGCGGAGTTCTGAGTTTCCTGAATCTGTGTTTTAGTATCTGACATTCATTTGGGGAAATTCTTAGTCATTATTGTCTCAGATATTTCTTCTATTCCTTTTCTCTTTCGTTTCCTCTTGGTATTCCCATTCCATGTACGTTATTCCTTATGCAGTTGTCCCAGAGGCCCTGGATATTCTGTTATTTTTTTTTCAGTGTTTGTTCTCTTTGCTTTTTGGGTTTTAAGGATTCTACTGATATATCCTCAAACTCAGAAATTATTTCCTCGGTCTTGTTCAGCCTACTACTAATCCCATCAAAGGCATTCTTCAGTTCTGTGACAGTGTTTTTTTACATTTTTATCTCTAGCATTTTTTTTCCTTTTGGTTCTTGGAATTTCCATTTCTCTTACTTCAAAGTCAGAAAGTTATCAACTACAAAAAAGAACATTCCATAATGATAAAAGGGTCATATCGCCAAGAAGACATAATTCTTGACATGTTATATGCATACTGTCTACTTTATCTATTAGAGTCCTTAGCACATTAAGCATAGTGTTAAATTTCCAATCTGATTAGTTCAATATCCCTGCCATGTCTTGTTCTGATACTCACTTTGTCTCTTCAAATTGTGCTTTTTGCCTTTTGGTATGCTTTGTAATTTTTTCCTAATAACCAGACACTACATACTGGGTAAAAGAAATTGATTTATTAACCATTAAACAAAATTATTTTTTAAAAATTACGACACGATCACTCTGTACAAGGAAAAAATGTATAGAAGAAAGACTGAAAGGAAATACACAACAATGTTGAACAATGGCTGCTACTGGATGATGTGTTTATGGGTGATTTTATTTTCTGCTTTTATTTTTTCCTGTACTTTACACACTTTCTGAAATGGCCATGTGTTACTTTATATTTAGCTATGAAAATGGAAAATAAAAATAAAGGTCTTGCAGCCTTGCACTAGCCGGTTTCTCTCAGTGATTAGAGCGTTGGCCTGAGGACTGAAGGGTCACAGGTTTGATTCCAGTCAAGGGCAGGTACCTGGGTTGCTGGCTCCATCCCGACTGGGTTGGGTTAGTGGTGGTGGGCGGGGGCAGGGGTGGGGTGGGGGGACGACCTCTTGATGTGTCTCTTTTACATTGATGTTTCTCTCTCTCTGTCTCTCCTCCTCCCTGCCACTCGCTCAAAAAAAAAAAAAATCAATGGAAAAAATATCCTCTGGTGAGGATTAACAAAACAAAACAAAAATCAATGGGGAAAAAAAAAAGATCCTCGGGTGAGGATTAACAAAAAAGAAAAGAAAAATAAATGCCCTTATAAAAACCCACTGTCAAGTTCGATCTTTAAAGAACAGTGTGCTTATTCCCGTTCCCCCTAAAGGAGGCCCTGACATTTAGAAACAATGTAAAACAGGCCAAAGCACCATTTAATCCTATTACTCTTCTGGACCTCTTACAAACCAGGGATGATCCTTTGGCTCTTTAAAAATAAATCTCCCAAGGTCATGAGGCTTGTCTGTAACAGGGGGATGAAGCTCCCAGGCCAGCGCTCCCCCGCCCCCACCCCACCCACACACACCATCTGGCACCTGGGAATTGCATTAAAGGCTGCATGGCGCTGGCCAAACAACCGAATGTTCAAATTCGTCTCCTAAGGGAATATTACTCCCTCTTAGGATCACTCCACTAACAAGCCACTGCCCCTTCTCTGGGCTCAGTTTCCTCCCCTATAAAATGAGGAGTTGTGTTGTCCCAGCAGATCTGGCAATTCCGGTTTCTAAGACAACCTGTGCCCCCATTCTCTCCCCTGCCCCCTCAAGGGCTCTGCGTTTTTTTTCTGCTGGCTCTGCTATGGTGCTGGGAAGCTGGTTTCCATCCTGGTTCTGCCATGAACTCATCTGCTGTGTGTCCTTCAGCAAGTCAGTGGCCGTCTGGGGACTTCAGTTTTCCCATCCGTACAATGAAGGTTTGGGCCCAGACCAGATATTTTCACGTTTTGGGTGGTGCAACCCTGGAATCTTGGGGAGGATGGATGGGGCAGGCAGCCCCCTCGGTGTCTGTTTTGCATATTGGGGTTCTGGTTAATCTTTTGAAACAAGGCTCTGTTGCGGCAAACCTGCTTGAAAGGCAATGGGCTGAGAGACTTGGCAAGCCCTCTCCAGAGCTGACATTCTGTCTCCCCAGCCTCAGAACACTGGGTACCAGGGTAAAAGCACGGGGAAGACTCCCCGGGTTCTGGACTCCCGCCTGCTTCCCCAGTGAGGGCTGAGCTGCAGGAAGCAGAGAAGCTGAGATGGGGACTGCTAGATAATGATAAGATCTGAGATGCTGAATCCACTCAGCCCACTCTGCCACTTCTCCCTCCTCCCCTACCCCTCCCTGTCACCTAGGCAACCCAGCCGAGCACTGGGCCTGTGGTTCCTCCTTTCCCCTCCCTCCACACCCACTCAAACTCCAGGCCCAGTTCTCACCTCTCTGTCTCGGCCCACAGCTGCTCTGCCCACACACACCATGTAAACCACATTCCAGGCGGGGGCAGAGCACCGCCTGTGACTTCACTTGACCAAGGAGCCAAACAGCAACTCTGCTCAAAAACAGCAGTCTCCACCCACTCCCCACTGCAGAATACAGTTGGACACCCCCTCTCCCCGCTAACACAATCCTGATTTGCATGCTCAATTTGCCTGTTTCTTGGCAGGCATGTTGCAGGCAAAGGGTCAGACCTGCCAGGGCAGTGTGTGCAGGGCTCTGGGACCTCTGGGAGGCCTGAGTTGGTGCTGGAGAAGACCGGCGTTACAGGGGAGTGTGTGTGTGTGTGTGTGGGGGGGGGGGGGGGGAAGGGGGAGCAGAGGGGCTGGGTGCCCCCAGTGATTCTCTGCTCCAGATGGGCAGTCAGGGGTAAAGGGTCCTGGGTTTTAATTTATCCCGAGTTTTCTCCTTAACCAGGCAGCCAGAGCTGGGGGCCAGGGTGGGGTGGAGCCCAGCTGGGCTCATGGTCGTGGTTAAATGGGGGCTAAGTGGGGAGGGGGAGGGTGTGGAGACTGGGGATTTGGGAGAGATGGACAGGGGGCTTTGTAGAAGGAACTCGCTGGAATTTGTGCCTGCAGATTAACTGAATCCCCCACCACCACCCCCACCCGCCGCCCCCGTCGGTTCAATTAAAAGAATGAGTTGGGGCTCTGAATCAATACCGCAGGGAAAGCGCTAAGCTGGGCTGAATCTCAGCACTAAGGGGAAGCAGGACCTAGGGCAAGTCCCACATACCCGGTTTCTTCAACAATTAAATGGGCAGTGGGAGGTGTGCAGACTTGAGCAAGGATCAGATATTAATAGCAATTAGAGCTAATAAATTCAGCAAAGTTTCAGGGTACAAGATCAATACACAAAAATCAGTTGTGTTTTTATACACTAGCAATTAAAAACCCTAAAAGGAAATTAAGAAAACAGTTCATTTATAATAGCATCAAAAAGGATAAAATAAACGGGTATATCAGAACTCTACATATTTTCTGCTAAATTTTTTCTATAACTCTAAACATTCCTCCTTAAAATAGTTTATTAATTGTTTTTAAAGTTTTAGAAATAAATTTAACCACGGAGATGCAAGACATAGATCATAAACACTGCTGAAAGAAAATAAAGGAGATCTAGGTAATAAAAAACCATTTCAGGTTCATGGATTCGAACGTGTAATATTGATAAGATGGTAATACTATGCAAAGCAATGGAGAGATTCAGTTCCACTCCTATCAAAATCCCAAAGGCTTTTCTGCAGAAGTGAACAAGGTGATCCTAAAATTCATATGAAATTGTGAGGGACTGCAAATAACCAAAATAACTAAATAACTTAGTTCTTGAAAAAGAACTAAGTTGGAGGAATCACCCTGATTCCAAAACTTACTATACTGCTACAGTAATTAAAACAGTGTGGAACTGGCATAAATATAAAAATATACTTTGAGAGTCCAGGAATAAACCATACAGCTATGGTCAATTGATTTTCAAAGGATGTGAAGACCACTCAATGGGGAAAGCGTCTCTTCGACAAATTGTGGTGGGAAAACTAAATATCCACATACAAAAGAATGAAGCTTGAACCCTGCCTCATTCCATATTTTAAAAATAACCCAAAATGGCTCTAGCTGGTTTGGCTCAGTGGATAGAGCATCGGCCTGCGGACTGAACGGTCCCGGGTTCAATTCTGGTCAAGGGCATGTGCTGGGGTTGTGGGCTCAATCCTCAGTGGGGGGTGTGCAGGAGGCAGCTGATCAATGGTTCTCTCTCATCATTGGTGTTTCTATCTCCCCCTCTCCCTTCCTCTCTGAAATCAATAAAAATATATTTAAAAAAAAACAACAACCTCAAAATGAATCAAAGACCTAAAGATAAGCGCATAAAACTCTTAGGAGGACAAACAGGGGTAAATCTCCATGATTTTTGATTTGGCAGTGGTTTTTTAAAAATGACACCAAAACTATCTATCTATATAATAGAGGAATATGCAAATTAGCCGGGACACCATAACATCATGACTGAACAGCAGGGACCTGAGGCTGCATGATGCCTGGCTGGGGCAAGGGACCTCAAGCTATGCCCCCCACCCCATGGGGCTTGACAGGGGACCTCAGGCCGTGCCCCCCACCCCATGGGGCTTGATGGGGGACCTCAGGCCGCACCCCCCACCCCAGCACCAGGCCGGGAGACCTCATGCTGCGCCCCCCACTCCAGCGATGGGCTGGGGGACCTGAGGCTGCACCCCCCGCCCAGCGGGGCTTGACAGGGGACCTCAGGCTGCACCCCTGCCATGGTGCTGGGCCAGGGAACCTGAGGCTACCTCCCCTGCCTGACAGGGCTTGACGGGGGACCTGAAGCTGTGTCCCACGCCTGGAGGAACTTGACGGGGGTGAGGCTGGCCAGGTCTGGGTCTCCTGCGTTTTTGAAGTACGTGCAGGTGATGGGCGGGGACTTGACTCTAGGTCCTGTGGCGCACCCCAGACTCTGACAGGAGGGAGATTTTCATATACATTTTACTAATTTTCTTTCATCTCTGAGACTTCTATTGTAGAGAAAGGGCAAATAGCAATATTAAAATATTTCCTCTAATTAATTCCCTTTTAATGTGCATGAATTTTGTGCACCGGGCCACTAGTAAGAAATAAAAGGCAAAAGAAAATAAATTGGGCTTTATCAACATTAAAAATGTTTGTGCATCAATGCCAGGGAGCACGTCCATGCCATTCCTTACCATCAAACAATTCTTGGCCATCAATAAATATTTCAATCAGTGAAAGTGAAAAGAGTAGAATGGAAGCAATCCAAGTGCATCATAGATAATTAAGGTAAGTATTAAGTACTGTGTGTGTTAAACTTCTGTTTTCATGTCTGTGCACATGCGCAAGCACTCTAGGGAGCACCTGTGTACTAGGTTTTGATATAACATGCGTTCCTTGGTGAGAATTGCAGTTTAAAACGTTTGAAGGCCATGATCTAGGAACACCCAGGGACTTTAGGAAGGCCCAAGCTGAGGGAAAGCAGGTCTGATTTGCTGGGCAGGAATGAATGTCCTATAAACCATGACCACAGCCAGAGTCTGTGGACCAGTCACTTCAGGTCTTGAAGTTCCATCTTCTTCACCTTTAAAATGGTTCTAATGGTATCTTTCATAGGGGGTCGCAAGGATAAAATAAACTAACATGTGGAAATACCTTCGTACAATGCCTAAAGCAGAATAGGCATGACACAAATGGATCAGTTATCATAAACATCTTTTAAAATTTTTTTTAAAATATATTTTATTGATTTTTTACAGAGAGGAAGGGAGAAGGATAAAGAGTTAGAAACATCGATGAGACAGAAACATTGATCAGCTGCCTCCTGCACACTCCCTACTGGGTATGTGCCCGCAACCAAGGTACATGCCCTTGACCGGAATCGAACCTGGGACCCTGGAGTCCGCAGGCCGACGCTCTATCCACTGAGCCAAACCAGTTAGGGCTATCATAAACATCTTTGCTATGATATCACATTTTATAATTTGGTTGAAAATTTGAAAACACATAAAGCAAAATCACCCATAACCCAACTAAGCTTAAAAAGAACTATACTATAGCCCTAGCCGGTTTGGCTCAGTAGATAGAGCATTGGCCTGAGGACTGATGGGTCTCTGGTTTGATTCTGGTCAAGAGCATGTAACCTCAGTTGAAGGCTTGATCACTGGCCCCTGTCGGAGGGAGGCAACCTTAATCACTGGCACGTGTGAGAGGCAACCTTGATGTGTCTCTCTCACATCGATGTTTCTCTCTTGGTCTCTCCCCCTCCCTTCCACTCTCTAAAAATCAATGGAAAAATATCCTCCGGTGAGGATTAACAACAATAACAACAACAAAAGAACTATACAAAGATACATCCTGGATCATTTTCTATCTCTTCGTGCTTTTTTAAAGAAATTAAATCATGCTATCTAATTTTTCAACTTGCTTTTTTCACTTAATATATCATGAACAGTTTATAAGTGCAGCCATTTCCTTACTGGGTATTAACTGTCTTTTCATTTTTTTCCCAATCTAATGGGCAAAAAAAAAATAGCATCTCATTGCTTTATGTTGCATTTCTCTGACTAAAGTTGGGTCAGTTATCATTTTATGTCCTTAAAGGTTTGCATTTTCTCCTCTGTGAATTGCCTGTTTAAACCACTTTTCTATTGAGCTTTTCATACTTTTCTTATTGAGTTGCAGAGCATAGGAAGGGCTTTTACCTTTTGTTTGTTACAAATATTTTTGTGTTGCAAATATTTTCTCTACTCTGTCATTACCTTCTGACTTTTTAATGGTATATTTTACCATTCAAGAGTTTTAAATATTTTATATGGTCAGATGTATCCATTTTTCCTTAATGGCTTTTGGATTTCTTTTTGGATTGTTTAGCAAGCCTTTCTTTTCTGCTTTCCTGGGCACATTGTTGTAGATGTTCTCCATCCACTCCCCAGTGACAGCGGGCAATGAATGTCCTCATTGAGCCCAGCTCTGTCCCTCATATCAGCACGTTGGGTTCTTATCTGTCAACATGGTGTAATAATGTCTGGTGCTGGGAACTATTACATTGTGTCAGAAGAACACAGAAAAAGCAAGAGTGGAGGAGCCAAGGCAGTCTGAGCAGACAGTGAAAGAAATGGGGTGGCCATAGATATGGAGAACAAACTGAGGTTGCCAAGGGAAGGGGGCCGGGAGGATGGGAATACATTTTTTAAATTAAAAACACACACAAATCAATAATTCAATAACCAATGTGGGTGTAATTGATGGTCCAACTAGGGAAAAACAGGCATTGGATCTTGGTTCACACCATCCACACAAAATAAATATTTCAAATGGATGGAAAGACTTAAATACAATAACAAAAGAAGTGGAGTGGGAGTTTGTGGAGCTGAAGGGCTGAGAAAGCAGAGATGAGGAGGGAGAGGAATTCGATGACCTTGAATTGAGCACCTAAAAGTCATGCTAGCTGATACTCTGAATAAAAATTTTAAAGCCAACAGCATCTTGAAAAGGAATTTTGCTTAACTTTTTTCAAAACCCATTTCATTCTTTACAAGCACTACCAAGTGGCTGGTCCCCACACCTGGGAGGCAGTATAAAAACCTCCTGCCAGACTGAAATGAAAGGCAAAGAAATTGGAACATAGGACCTCAGCTCAAAAGTATGTCTCCCCTAGAGTAAACGTTAATATATATTCCAGGCGCATAGATCAAATGTTACTTTGAAAAAAAAATGAAGTAAGAATACTCTAGCTAGAGCAAGTCTCACTCCTCACCTCTCCACAGTTCACTTGGAGAACAAATAAACAAAAACAGCCCCGCAGCCACATACCCGGGGCACCTATGCTGAACCAAGCTCTCTTCCTAAAACAACCCTGGGGGTTGTGGACGAAAGGGGCCACATGTTAACCTGACAAGCTCAGCGGAGGCCTGCATGGAATCTTGCAAACTCAGAGACCTAAAGTAACCACAAAGGATGGTCTGAAATTAAACTTTAACTAAAAGCAGTTATGGTGGGTAGTTACCTCCTAGGCCAGTATCTTCACTGACAAGGCCAACCTTTACCCTAACTGAGCCTCTCTGTCTTTTTGCATCTATAATAACATACCCTTTGAAATGTCTGGGTAACTTGTAACTTCCCTTTTTCTGGACCCCTTGGGGCACAACCTAATGTGCTGGTCACCAGGACAGATACCACAGATTCCTTCATTATCATGTTAATTGTCCCTGCACCCACCTAAGTATGTGTCCATCATTTTACTTTTTATCCAATCCCAGGGGTTTCCCTGCTTTGCTTTCTCTTGCCTCTCTAGTCTATCACCAATGGATTTCATGTAACCCACCTACATTCCTTTCCTTTGATTGCAGTGTATAAATACAGATGTAACCCGCCATTCTCTGGAGCATTCTCTCAATTCATTGAGGTTCTGCTTCCCGGCATATGTCGACAGTTTGGCTCAAATAAACTCACAAAAATTCTTTACAGGTTTCAATGGTTTTTTACCTTAACAGGGTCGATGGGACACAGTCTAAGGGTCTTTGGGGATCACTTCAGCTCTGATGCCTGAGCATTCCCTGATGGCCCTTGGCATCCATCCCTTCTGACTTTAGGGCCCCACCATCAGACAACAAAGCTACTCTCTGCCTCTGTCACTCCTGCCTTGCTCTCCCTGGTGCTTCTGCTCACTGCTTTCTCTCTGAACATCTCTCTCTGGGCTTCTGCCCCCTTCCTAGCCTACTGAGCGTGGGATGCCACTCTTTGAGACTCACATTTAAACTCTCCAAAAGAGAGAGTCCGATTGGTTCAGTTAGTTACTGTGTCTCTGGGGGCTGATTCATTGGCTGCTGGTTGATCTATTGCCAACTCTTCTTGGGTCTGCTGCCCGCTCCTGCTCCATGGTAGCAGGGTCAAGCAGCCAGCTTTCCTTAAAAGGAGCTCCATATGGGCATTACAGGCCCAAGAGTAAAATAAGCTGTTTTCCAAAACGGACTCCTTCCAGCAGCATACCCTACTGCAATAAGATTTGACATCTGGCTACCCAGTTTATAGTAGATTAGAAGCAGTTAATGATAAAGAGGGGAAATGGAAGATGGGAAAACCACAACATTATTAGCCAAACATTATTCTTACTTGTTTATTTTGCAGCTCAACTTTATTGCAGGGAAGCTCAGGGGGAAGTAGGGCAAGTGGGGGCTCCACAGAAAATCCCACCGTGGAGCTGGACTGCCAGGTCCCAGGTCTGTCTGGAAGCCAGGAGAGGATCAGTGTCCTTGTACCCTTTGGTCTACCCTGTAGCCCCAGGCCCTTGCCCCTTGGGGCTGAGATAGGAAATGGTCTTTCCTATTTTTCCCAGGGACTCCAGCAGTGTCCACACTGTGCTCAGAGTTTTTGCAACCTTCTTATTGGGCAGGTCAGGGTCAAATGGAACTCCTCCCAGCTTGTTGAAGACCCCAGTGACTGCATCACGCAGCTTTCACAGGTCATGTCCACAAAGAACTAGTGCTTCTTCAAAATCCTGATTCTTGAACAATGGGGTTGTCTCAGGACCACCAGTAACTCTGACATGAATTGGGCCCCCATGCCCTAGCCAAATGTTATTAATCAACCTTTCTCACTTTTTAAAAAAATATATATGTTTTTTATTGATTTCAGAGAGGAAGGGAGGGAGAGAGAGAAACATCAATGATGAGAGAGAATCATTGATTGGCTGCCTCCTGACGGCCCACACTGGAGATCGAGGCCACAACCTGGGCATGTGCCTTGACTGGGAATCGAGCTGTGACCTCCTGGTTCATAGGTAGATGCTCAACCACTGAGTAATGCCAGCTGGGCCATTTCTCACTTTCTAAGCAGCAAGATATGGTTGCTAAAAGCCTACACTGAGGAAACAGGCCAAACAGTATAATACAAAAAGGTATAATTAAGCTATAAAAACTCAAGAAGCTATCAATTAGGGCCATTTAGGGTCGGGGCAAGCTGTGTCCCTTTCAGTCAATCCTTATTTTACAGCACTGAATAATACTTGAGATTCAGAATGAACCTGAGCCATGGAAGTGTTAATTTGGGTTCTCAAGACTCAGTGGTTAAGAAAAATTTAAGTTTTTGATTATTGATCTATTATCCTTCCTTTGTTCCATTGATAAAAGTCAACTACAGGCCAACGACTTGTATAATCTCTGCATCAGGCTTTTAATCCTTTTTCATAGTCTATCCCAGACACTGCTGGGAATGTGCCTTTAGACATGGGCTCCTGGCATAATTTCCAACCCTACATGTCAAAACATGTTTATGTTCCACACCCATCATCTTCACTACTAACTACAGCTTCACTTACAGGGTGCCAACCCTGTCCCAGGCACTTTACATAGATGAATTCTTTCGCAACCTTACAATGCCCAAGCAAGGTGCCCGTGAAGGTGTGCTAATCCTGTGGGGTGGGACAGATGGTAAAGCCTTGAGAGAGAGTTAGCCATGATGGGAATGGAAATGCCATTTCCTAATCCTCCAGTCTGGTTTGGAAGTAGCTTTAACTGGGTGGTTCTTGCTCATGCTCTCTCCTTTCTGTTCTCCTTAAGTATTTATAAAGTTCCTTTTTGTTGCTGTTGTTGAAATTCCAAGAGAGAGCATTAAAGGGAAGCAGCAGTGACCTGCCCTGCGAGCAGGAGGGGTGGTATTGAGAGTAACAAATGTCCACCTGGGGAACAAAGTCTAGGCTGGCCCAGCCTCCTCCTCCCACTCTGCCTCTCTTTGCTCTCAGCAAGGCTTCTCCCAGAGCTGACCTTGGAGGTCCTGGGTTTTGCTGTTCTGAGGGAAGCAAGGTCCCGTCCATACCTACAGTATACACATTTGCCAGAGAATTCAACTCTGGATATTCTCAACAAACATTTTCTAAACTCAGTCTTGTATCTATTTGGATTCTTAGCAATATTTCAAATTCTACCATGTTTTTTTATTTTAAATCCAGGATCATTATTAAAAACAGTCATAACTAACAATTCTACATCATTTCTAAACTATATGTGTCACTCAGGATCCCTGCAGGGGATCAGTGTGATCTGAGGAGAGTTTAATGAAGAGACTGTTTACAAAACAGTGTGGGGCTCCTAGCAGAGAGGACCCAGTACTACCCAATACTACCTCTGGGCCTGGAGGAGAAAGGGGAGGAAGTGGTGACCAGGAATATGATGGGGAATGTATAGAGAAGGTCTCCTGACAGGGGCTGTGGCCTTAAGCACAGGCACAAAGTCGAATCATGGTGACCCAGCAGAGAGGAAATCAAGAAAACCTCTCTCTCCTCGCTTTCCTCTGGCCCTCCTGTCTCTTACCAGGATTTCTCATTTGCCAAACCTCCCAGGAGTCTGAGTGCAAGAGCTGGGAGGGTCAGTCTCCCGGGCACAGAATAGATGGAAAAAGAAGGGTGGGAGGAGAGGATATAGACAGGCAAATAGAAGATGCCCAGTGCTTCTGACAGCATTATTAATAATAGCTATATTATTATATTAACAATGCAATGACAGCAATGTTAACAACAGGTTCCGCTTGAGGCCCTGCTTCGTGCTCTTTACACCAGTCTGGTCTTTTACAGATAAGGAAACGATGGTCCACAGGCTACCGTACTCTTCTACTGTGGAATAGAAGTTGAGATTACCCTCTGAGAAGGAAATTCATAAGAATTAAAACAAAAGTGCATGAGCCATCTGGGGTATATTAGTTATCTGTTGCTGCTGAGAACTTACCCTAAAACTTAGTAGGGTAAAGTAATAAGCATCTATTGTTTCACCGTCTCGGTGGGTCAGGAGCAGCTTGGCTGGGTGGTTCTAGCTCAGGGTCTATCATGAGATGATTTTCAAGAGATCGTCCAGGGCTGCATTCATCTGAAAGCTGGATTGGGGCTCAAGGATCCACATCCTGTGTGACTCGCTCACTTGCCTTGCAAGTTCATGCTGGTTTTTAGCAAGAGGTTGAGTTCCTCCCCACCTGGACCTCTCCACAGGACTGGTAGAGTGTCCTCAGGACATGGCACTTGTCTTGGCCCAAAGTGAGTGATCCAAGAGAGCAAGGCAGGGAGGAACCACAGTGGTTTTATGACCTAGTCTCACAAGTTACACACCATGGCTTCTGCCACGTGCTATTCGTTCATTAGAAGCAAGTCACAAAGCCCAGCCCACACTCAAGGCGGAGATGGGTGGGGTGGGGTTTAAAATCCATTTCTTAAAGAGATTAGTGAAGAATTTGTGGATACATTTTAAAACCACCATATACTGGTATCACAATATCAAAGACTAGAGGCATGGGTGGGGTCCTGCCGGCCTACCTGGGGCCAATCGGGCTGGGCCAGGTGGGGGGAGGGGCTGAGGGCGGTTGGCAGGATGGCCCCGCCCCCTGGTTGAACTCCCAGTGGAGGGGACAATTTGCATATTAGGCTTTTATTATATAGGATACTGTGGCTATATGATTGAAGAGTTTGGGGAAGACTTGACACTACACTGTCAAGTCTTGACTGTCACCAATTAAGGTGAGAACTCTCCCAAGCACACTGTGCTCTTTCTGAAGAAAGAACATAGCAAGGGGGCTGGTTTCCAAGGCAGCTGTGAAAAGATGGCCCAGAGGGATAACACTGCAGAGAATGGTGAACCCAGTGGACGCAAGTTATCTGATAAAAGGAGAGCCATACTCAGTTTGGAGACAGGAACCTGTCATGCTGGATGAAATATCTGTCAGAATTATCTATTTCCCTGGTGGGAGATGCCTTTTGGGAATGAAGTGTCCTAGGCAGTTGGCATGAGGATTTTAGTAAATCTAAAGAATCACCTCTGTTTTAATATCAATTAATTGCTCATTTGGGATGGCCATCAGTGTCATATGAGTGCAGCTAATATGATGTGGGCCTGAGAATTTCCATACCTGCAACGCTAAGGACTAGACAGACCCATGAAAGTAGAGATCCCATCCTGCAGAGTAATTATTGCCTTGGGTGGCATCCTCATCTCACCATGCCTTTCGCTATCGAAGAGCCTCTTTATAAAAAAAAAAATTTTTTTTATTGATTTCAGAGAAAAAGGGGGAGAGAGATAGAAACATCAATGATGAGAAAGAATCCCTTCTGGTGATCAAGGCTGCAACCCAGGCATGTGCCCTTGACCAGAATTGAACCTGGGACCATGATGCTATTCACTGAGCCAAACCGGCTAGGGCTGAAGAGCCTCTTGTATAAAAATGCATGTGCCTTTTACCTCCTTGCACCCCTGAAAGCAAGATGGGTCACCAGCAGCATTGAAATTCAGCCAGGTCCTAGCTGGTTTGGCTCAGCGGATAGAGCGTCGGCCTGCAGACTCAAGGGTTCCAGGTTCGATTCCGGTCAAGGGCATGTACCTGGGTTGCAGGCACATCCCCAGTAGGGGGCGTGCAAGAGGCAGCTGAATCGATGTTTCTAACTCGCTATCCCTCTCCCTTCCTCTCTGTAAAAAAAAAAATCAATAAAATATATTTTTTTTTAAAAAAAGAAAAGAAATTCAGCCAGGGTCTGGCTCTTGCTGCATCTGCTCAAACCAGCACAGGATGATCTGGAAATACAGCCTCAATATGTGCCACCACTGTTCCTGTCACTGCAGAGAATGCAGACTTCATCCAATTAGACTAAGTGGTCTCCCTTGAATGGATTATCCAGGACATCTCTCTGGTGGGGGGGGGGGGGGGATGCTAGCTCTTCATACATAATTTTTTTAAAAAAACAACTTTTAAAAATTGATAACAGGGTACTGTTTATGACAGCAAGAACAATGCAAACCCCACAAATGTCCAGCAATTTGGGACTAGAAGCATAAACTATGTTGTGACTAAACAGTGGTCGTAAACAGGAATGAGAAAGATCTTCATAACCAGTGCTTTCCAAAGGAGCCTTCTGCAATGATGAAAATATTCTCCTCTGTCCAATATGGTAGCCACTAGCCTGATGTAGCTACTAAGCACTTGAAATGTGGTTAGTTCAGTCAAAGAATTCAATCTTAATTTTATTAATTTTAGTTTAAATAAGCATATGTGGTTATTTAAACTAAATAGGATAGTCTATTGAACAGTGTTCCTCAATAGGTTGCTATTCGATGATCTCTAGGATAAATCATTAAGTGAAAAATTAAGATGCAGGAAGCATAGACCAGTGTACAGAGAATGTTACTTTTAGGGTGAAAAATAAAAAATATATTTATATTTGCGTGAATTTGCACTAAACCACTGAAAGGCTAAATAAAAGTGGTTACCTCTTAGACAAGGGGCACAGGTGGATAGGGATGGAATGAAAGTGATACTTCTCAGTGTGTATTTTTTTCATATTATTTTGATTTTCAAACCATACAAATATATTATTGACTCAATAAAACAGAATAAACCAAAATTTTAAAAAAAGATAAAAAGGGGAAAATCTATGTGAGGAAATACTCTCCTTCGTCTCTCTCTCTCTAAAATCAATCAATTTTTAAAAAATTCAAAAAGCCAAGAAAGTGGGTACTCTTGCAACTCTTGATAGAAGTTTAAAATGATAATCTTTTTAGAATGTGATTTGGAAGTGTCTATTAATTTTTTAAATGTACATAGTCTTTTAACAATTCTTCCAGAAATTTGTCTTACAAAAATACTTGCAAAAGTGTGTAAGATGCAAGTACAAAGGACATTCATTGTTCATTACAAATAATAATGATAACCAATCTAAATGTCTCAACAATAGGGGAGTGGTTAAGTAAATTATGAAAAAATGTACAATAGCTAAAAAGAGTGAGCTACACCTGTGTTTACTGATATGTAGTAATGATCAAGTTTGGAACAATATGTAGGGCAACAGTTCTCTAACTCTTTTTTTTCTTTAATATATTTTATTGATTTTTTACAGAGAGGAAGGGAGAGAGATAGAGAGTTAGAAACTTCGATGAGAGAGAAACATCGATCAGCTGCCTCCTATTGGGGATGTGCCACACCAAGGTACATGCACTTGGCCAGAATCAAACCTGTGACCTTTCAGTCTGCAGGCCGACGCTCTAGCCATTGAGCCAAACAGGTTAGGGCCAGTTCTCTAACTCTTTGGTCTCAGGTCTCCTTTATACTCATAAATTGATGAGGATCCCAAAGAGCTTTTATTATGTGGGGAATGGCTATTGGTATTTTTCATATTAGAAATGAAAACAAAGACATTTAAAAAATGCACTTATTAATTTATTTGAAGTTACAATAATAAACTCATTACAGGCTTGCATAAGTCACATTTTTTATGAAAATGAACTATATGAAAACATAATTTAGTGAGAAGGCTAGCATTGTCTCACATTTCTGCAAATATATTAAATATCAGCTTACTAAAAGACTGCTGGGTTCTCATATCTGCTTCTGCATTCAATCTGTTGCAATATGTTGTTTTGGTTGCAGTACGGGCAGAAAATGCAGCCTCATACACATATGTAGTTGGAAAAGGGAGGATTATTCTAATAACCTTTTCGGATAATTGTGGATATTCTTCTTGGTTGGTCAGCAAAATTCAACAAGTGGTAGTTTCCCCTAAAGGTTAGTTGCCATGTGGATTCTGAAACCTGAATATCAATGAACTTTTCCTGCTATGGCACATCAAAATCCATTGGTCTTTCACTTTGAATGGATTCTTTTACCCATGTATGATTTTGTAATATTATGCATTGGTCATCTGAAAAATATTGGTTCATTGAGTTATATAGATCTTCGTAATATTGACAGATTTTTATTAATAATATTTTAAAAACCACGTTATTATCACCACCAATCTCATCACTAGCTTCTTTAAGTGTTGGGAAGCTGTCCAACTCACAATGGGAAATTGATGTGCCATATAACTTCTTTTTTTGTTAAAAAGATTTCTAAATTTTGCTTGAAAGTTTGAATTTCAACACTAGTAATTAAAACTGTCAGTTTTCCCCAAAGTGACAGATTCATTTCATTCATTTTTGAGAAAATGTCTGAAAAATTCCCAAATTTGAACCACCACAGTTTACCTGTTAGTCACTATTTCAAATAAAAGTGGTATTCCTAGGGGAAAAAACAGCTGAATTCAGTTTGCAAGACAAACAGTTGCATGAGTGTTAAGTTCTCCAGTTGGAATGTCGCTGAAGTGCTCTGTGTGTACTTCTCATCTCATTCTACAGCATCTTAAAAAGACTCCAGGGTTGAAATTTAATAAAACTAATCATCAAGGGCATTCTTAGGGAAACTGGCATTTCTGTTATTCTGAGTGTGTGGTGCCGATGGATATCATAACCACTAGGGCAGTTTGGTGCCTACACCTTGAAAGAAGGCACCAGCAGTTTTATCCACTTTTGCTTTTTGTAATATCAGTGCGAATGGCCACACTGTGAAAAAAAGCAAATAATGCCTTAGTATTATTATAAAAATAGCTTTGGCCTTGTGAACTCTCTGAAATGATCTCAGGAACTTTCAGGAATTCATAAGCCCACCCTTTGAGAACTGCTGAGATAGTGTATAATTCCTTTTTTGTTAAACACATACACACAACAACAAAAACCAAACCAAGATACACACATACACACAAAAGTGATAACAGTGGCTATCTTTGGCAGTAGAAAGTGATAAAGTGATGTTTACTTTATACTTTATAGACTTTTCTATTTTTTAATCCTTTACAACGAGTACATATTTCTTAAGTAATTAAGAACACTAAAAAAGAAAAGACTAAATTTAATTTAAATTATAAACAACAATTACAACACACTCAGGAATGTAAAATGCCCTTAGAACTACATTCATATTGAAAATATGAAGAGATTAGAAACATAAAGCAGGGAGCTTAAATTATTCAAAAACAAAAGAAGACAAAACAGAAACCTCGCCCTGAGAAATACCTCATTTCCCACCGGGCTGGAGGAAGGAAGTGCTGCTGTGAATGAAAGCTGAGGCAACCACCAGACCCAGGTAGCTGCAATGAATGACGGGCTGATACCTTTAGATGCACTTTGAAAATAAATCTAAAACACATTCTCTCTAGACGGCAACAGGATTAGACTCGAAGAGTGATTTGACACGTTAGAAAGCTCACAGCTTCCTTCCCAGAGGAAAGAGAAAACCAGGGACAGGACCCAGGGCCTACACAACAGGTATTAAGTTTCTCTCTCCCCAGCTCTCTGCCCTCCTGTCTCTGAACTGGACCCAGGTCACCTCTTGCCTTTGCAGGATCCAGTGCCCTTCTGATCTCTTCTCTGCCCCCTAACTAAACTTCCTGGTGTCAAAAACCATATCTTTCATCTACACCCTAGCGTAAGTGAGTCTCCTTTACCAAGCTCTCTCCCTGGTACACTGGGCAGATCTCTGATGGTGGGATAAAAGGCTGGGCTCTTTGCAAGGCAGCGTAGGCAGCATCAGCAACTGGTGGGGAATCCTCTGACGTGGAAGCCTCTTTCCAGAGCTTCTGAAATCATGAGTAGCCACCTTAAGCAAAGCTTGTCCTTTTTGCCCTGTGACATCAAAGAAGTTACCTCCCCTTTCTGGGCTCCATAAACCGAGTGGGTTAGACTAATGACCTCCAAGGCGGCCCCTGCTCTGTGACTGAGCTCCTTTCATGCAGGGTAGTGCTCGCTCAGGAGGCCTTGGGAAATGGCATCTTCTTTTCAGTTCCTGAATTAAAAGAAGATTCAGAGGAAACTCCCGGCATGCTCACTCCCTCAGTTTGCCCCCCTCCTCCTTTCCTTCCTCCTGCCCTGTGTCTCCAGGGGGAAGATCAAACAAAGAGCTTGCCCAGGGTGGCGGAATGCTGTGTTTGGTTACGTCTCAGGCTGGATGTGATTACAAAGTTCCTGTGACCCAGGAGACCCGGTGGGGAATGTAGCGGGAGGGCTTCTGCTCTCTAGTAGCACACCGCCCAGCACCAACGACCCTCAGCACAATTATGAATTGCTAAGTTTGTGTTCCAACTCACACCCCCTCCCCATTTATGCCCCCACCTCCTCCTTCTTATTTATTTATTTATTTTTATTGATTTGAGAGAGAGAGAGACAGAGAGAGAGAGAGAGAGAGAGAAACATCAATGTGAGAGAGAAACATGCATGGGTTGACTCCTGAACACCCCCTACAGGGGATCAAGACTGAAACTAGACATGTGCCCTGACCAGGAATTGAACCGGCAACCTTTCCGTGCACAGGGCGATGCCCAACCAACTGAACCACATGGGCCAGGGCATCTTTAATCCATTTTGAGTTTGCTTCTGTATATGGTGTAAGAAAATGGTTTAGTTTCATTTTTTTTGCATGTATCTGTCCAGTTTTCCTACTAACACTTATTAAAGAAACTGTCTTTACCCCATTGTATATTTTTTCCTCCTTTGTAATAGATTGACCATACAAGCATGTGTTTGTTTCTGGACTATCTATTCTGTTCCATTGATCTATGTGTTTGTGCCAGTATTGTACTGTTTTGATTACTATAGAAGAGGTCTTCTTGTGGGTATTTGTTTTTCCCATATGGATTATTGGAAAACTGAAAAACTTTTACAAATTAAAGGAATAAATAAGTGTTGTGTCTTCCATGGTTGTGTCTCAATGTCTGTCTTCCTGCTAGTTTCTGAAGAGCAAGAATCATGGCTGATTCCTTTCTTTATCCCCCACCCCTTTAATTATGCCTAGAACATAGTCTATGCCTCACAGAATTTTGTTTGATGCACAGATGCATGAATAAATAAATGAATGGAGAACGTTTCTAGTAAGGTTGAAAAAATGTTTTTGTTTTAAATATATTTTTATTGATTTCAGAGAGGAAGAGAGAGGGAGAAAGAGATAGAAACATCAATGATGAGAGAGAATCATTGATCGGCTGCCTCCTGCATGCCCCCTACTGGGGATCAAGCCTGCAACCTGGGCATATGCCCTTGACCGGAATCGAATCTGGGACCCTTCAATCCACAGGCCAACACTCTATCCACTGAGCCAAACCGGCTAGGGTGAAAAAAATGTTTTTAAAGGTTATGGATTAGTCCCCATTAAGTGTCACCATGCCACTCATCATGTTGTCTTGTCTCCATTTTCTTCATACTTCACAAAAAACTGGCCCCGTAAAAAGTGTTCATGTTAGAAAAAAAAAAAAAAAAGAGCAAAATAAAGAGCCTGTACCTGCATTTTTAGCTGCGTCATCTTAAGAAAGTCACTAGCCCTCTCTAGACCTCAGTTTCAACTAAAAAATAGGGCTAAAGCCTGGTCAGTGTGGCTTAGTAGTTGAGTGTTGACCCATGAACCAGAAGGTCACAGTTCAATTCTTGGTCACATGCCCGGGTTGTGGGCTCCATCCCCAGGGTGGGGCATGCAGGAGGCAGCTGATCAATGATTCTCATCATTGAAGTTTCTATCTCTCTCCCTCTCTCTCCCTTCCTCTCTGAAATCAATAAAAAATACATTTTTAAAAATAGGGTTAAAAATACCTGTCTCAAGTCGATAGGGAAGTTATGAGATGTCAGATGAGTGAAGGAGCATTGTAGTCAGAATGACTTAACAATTATATTATTAGAGGAGCCATCGAAGGCCCAGAGGCCAGGTGATTTGTTCAGGGTCACCCAGTGAGTTAGTGATGACATTGACATCTCCCACTTGGTGCCTGATTTACCCACCGCCTTGAAGACTCACAGCAACGTAAGAGGAGAGCATGCTTTATCTTCCTCATCCATCAGCCCCTAAAGCAGCGGTTCTCAACCTGTGGGTCCCGACCCCTTTGGGGGTCGAACGACCCTTTCACAGGGGTCGCCTAAGACCATCGGAAAACACATATATAATTACACATTGTTTTGTGATTAATCACTATGCTTTAATTATGTTCAATTTGTAACAATGAAAATACATCCTGCATATCAGATATTTACATTACGATTCATAACAGTAGCAAAATTACAGTTATGAAGTAGCAACGAAAATAATTTTATAGTTGGGGTCACCACAACATGAGGAACTGTATTAAAGGGTTGTGGCATTAGGAAGGTTGAGAACCACTGCCCCAAAGGATTGGGACTATCAGCTCAATGGAACATCCTGGAACTATGTTAGGGAGATGGCTATCTGAGCTGGATGAGGCCAGGGTCACACACTCAGGCTGTGCTCATCAGATAGCCTTCTGGGCAGGCACATGCATCTGCAGACAGTCAGGGCTGGTGGAGAGGGAGCAGGGATGACTGTGTAGACATCCCTCTATCCCACAATGTCAGGGTCACACCTATATCCCCAAGGTCCCCCCTGGAGGTCACCTGCAGCTGCATTCACAGGCTTTCTACTTCAAAGCTTGCCCCTGTCTGCCTGAGGGCTTTCCCTAGAAACAGGAGTGTGGGGCAGACTGAAAGTGTGGAACTTCAGTAGCTGCAGATGTAAACTTTACCCAGTGAGGGGCAGTGTTGATGGATAACAGCTTCCAGGCCTCTCAGAGGGTCTCCAGTGGGACTAAGCCACAGCTGCCCAGAGGAATAACCTGTTCATATAGTCCCCTTAATCACTGGGCGACTTTCCTGCCTTCCCCATCTCACTTCCCAACACCCTCACCTTGATTGCCTGGGATCATCTTCCTAAGAAGTAATTACCAGCAAATCCTTGTCTTAGAGTCTGTTTTAGGGAGAGCCAAGTGAGGACAGTTGCCTCCATGCCTCCCAAGTGGAGAAACAGCTAGGAGGGCAGAACGAATTATCCACATACCATTGACAAATCCATTCACTGGGCACACTTCTGTGTATCTTTTCTCAAAGGCTACTGTTAGGCGATGGGGATGCCAAGGCACAGCCCCAACTGGTGAAGACACAGGTAGTAGCTTGAGGGGCTTAACGCCATTGGGGCAACTGGTTTGGTTTTGATTCCCAAAGTGGCTCTTTGAGAGGTGAGGCAAGGTGAAGGGAAAATCACCTAATTGAGAAGCAGGAGAACCACCCCCAGGGCCCACTTAATCTATCCATTCCTTTCTCTATTCGTTCACCACAAATTTTTTGAGTGCGAACTATGGATAAAGCCTTGTGCCGGGAGCAAACATGCGGCAGTAAGAAGACAGACACAGTTTCTCCCGCCATGGGGCATTTCAACTGAGGCCCAACCCTTTCCTTCCCTGGGCTGAACTACCTGGGGCCTTTCCAAGGAGAATGTGTGCTTCTAAGAGCCTTTGCCCTCCAGCAGCGAAAACTCCAGTGGTTTCTCAAGGACCAGTGCTACTCTGCAGAGCATAGAAGCGGTCAGTGTTACAATGCGCAGTGGAATTCCTTCCCTCAAAAGGAAACGTATAATGGAAATAAAAGAAAACCAACAACTTTTAAAAATAGCTGACTCTGGCTCCTTCAAGAAGGTACCACAATCCCAGATCCCCAGCTGCCACAGTTCCATGTTGGGGGTTAGAGGGTTTGTTACATAGGACAAAGGTCTCAAGGTCTGAGCAATTCTAAATGTTATTTCTGGCTAACTATTAAAATATAGCATAGTATTTTGCAGATGCAGCTGTAAACAGGATGAGCTGACAGGAACTCAGACAGATGAAAGTAGCCAACTGCAAAGAAATCAACATATAATTGACCAAATGGTGTTTATAAGCCATGGTTAAGCTTCCCTTTAGGGAGGCAGAGCTTTGGATGTAAGTCTCCTGTATACTTGTTCCGTGTATATAAAACTACCTTTGTGATTGATAATCATGTTTCGTTTTTTAATAGAGCACTCCAAGCAGCAAACCCCTGGAGTTGGGTTAACGGGCTCAGGGCCTGGCCACAAGGGATGTCTACCCCACTGGCCTGAACACATGTATCTGCACAGGACCTCCGGGAAAAGTTGGAGTGGGAGACCACACTCTTGCCACAAGGGGACCTGGGCAAGGAGAGTCACTACCATGGCCTCTAACTCAGGAGTCCAGGAAGGGTGTCCTGCTGTCCTGGCCCTGTGGTGGGCTCCCAGACCAGTAGTGTTAAGGGGAGAGGCAGGAACATCTGCAGCATGGACATTTAGGGTCAAGATAAGGTCAGGAGAGCAAGTGGCTGGGCAGCAGGTTTGGCTAGGGCCAGGCTGCCAGGCCCATGCACAGCCCCTTTGCCATCGGCTTCTCTGTAATTGGTAACACTCTGCAGGCCGCTTGATCAGATATTGCGGGAGGTGTGACAGTTGCCATTGCTCTTTGTAAAGAAACTAGGAACAGAGTGGGTTTTGACCCCAACTGTGGCCTCTGGAGCCATTGCTTGATGGTAGTGCTCCCTCGGTACCCCCTGCCCTGTCCCTCTTAGCTATACAATAGGAGAGTGGAGTCTCAAATCCAGCTGTTTGTCCTCAAAGCCCACAATCTTAACCTTTTGGGGGAGATTGTCCTCAGCCCTGATTCTCCTCTCTGGGCCTCCCTCCTGTCCTCTTGTAAAGAGAATCCTCCCATTGGAAGGAAGACAGCAGACAGTGAATCCGTCCAAGCTGAAGTTTTGTGGGTGTAATGTGTCCCCCATTTTGGCCATGAGTGCCAACTCAAAGGGGAGATGAAATAAGAATGATTTTTTTTTTTAATGGCCAAATTAGCTGTGTGACCTTGGGTTTACTTTCTCAGCCTCATTGAGCCCCAGTATCTCCATTTATACCACGGGAATAACATTATCTTTGTATTGTAGTTGTAATGATTAAATGTGGAAAATGCCCAGAACATAATGGGAATCCATATATTTAGAATCTTGGGCTGGACAAAAGAGAGATTTGGGCTTTCTTTACTGACTTCTCTATGGTAACACCCGCTACGCTGATTTTAAGCTTCCTGCATTTACTCATAGAAGCAAGCGCTGTCTTTCCTTGATTTTTAACAAGGTTGCTTATTTTTAACAAGGTAGCAGCAGGGTCGGTGAAAAGCTGTCGGGGATAACAGGACTCTGAGAGGCCCCCACTCCTAGCCCAAACCTAAAAGAAATCTGCACAGAGTCTGTGCAGAGCAATCAAAACTCCTAACACCATTGGTCTGTGGTTCTCTAAATTTCCACCAAAGAAGCCTTTATAGTTGCAGAGAAAGAATGTATACTGCCAAGAGTTTTAGATACGCATATGGAATTGGCTTCCTGCCAGTAGGAAATTTCTTAGAATACATTTGTGTTCTCATAAAAATTCCTGCAGATTCTTACATTCTATGCCAAAATATATAAGTATTTAACTTAAAATAAAATAAAAAAATATGTCTCCCAACCACCATAAAATCTTCAAATTGGCACTTCCAGGAGATGCAGTGTGTTCAGCCTGAGGCTTCATGCTCTGCCTGATGTGCCACAGGCCCCCTTCCCAATCTGACAGTGTCGCTCAGGAGTCGGGATGTGACTCTGACGGACCCCACTGTATCTCTTAGCCCCTAACACTGGACCTGGACTGCTCAACCACTGCCCCCTCCACATGCAGAGCATAAATAAAACACAAAGAGAGGTCAGCAAGACCACACACACACCAACTGAAAAGTCTAACCATTGTTTGGGGGTGGAAAACGGGGCTTGGAAGACCTAGGAGGCATGGGTGCCATATTAGTGGTAAGCAACAGAAACGGACACTGGGTAACTTACTCAGAAAGTACTTCTTTTTTTCCCCACAAGTGTTGGGATCTGGGTACAGGGTGAGACCTTGGGCAGTGTGGGTTAGAGGCTTGGGACAGCTGTACAGGCTCTGGTCAGAAAGGGTAGGTTGTAGGTGCGTGTGCAGAAGCCACAGCAGCCAGGCTGTGGAGGTGCTGGGATCAAGAAGTACTTTATTGGAAGACTAGAGGCCTGATGCATGAAATTCGTGCCAGGGGCTCGGCCCTAGCAGCCACAGCGACTTGCCTCGGCCCTCACAGCTACGGCTTTGTCTGGAAGGTTGTCCAGAAGGGCGTCTGGTCTACTAGTAATCAGCATATTATGCTTTTATTATTATAGACTAGAGTCCCAGTGTATGAAATTTGTGCAAGAGTAGGCCTTCCTTCCTCCGGCTGCCAGCACTGGCTTCCCTCTGGCACCCAGGACCCAGGCTTCCCTCACAGTCCCAGCTTCGTCTGGAAGGACATTGGGTCTAATTAGCATATTATGCTTTTATTATTATAGATGTGAGAAAACAGGAAGTGGAAGGAGAGGCTGATGCCCCAGGCTGCAGAAGAACAGGCAGGAGGGCAGTGTAAGGAATCTGGGGAGCAGACAGCTGAGGGTAGTCATCAGAACTAGGATGAGCCCGGCCGGTGTGGCTCAGTGGTTGAGTGTCAGCCCATGCACCAAGAGGTCACCACCCTCCTGCAGATGTGATCAAGTCTGAGTGGGTTATTGTTCTTTCCAATCGGTGATCCCCAGCTGGAGCCTGTGGTCTTGGCTGTGCACCCTGAGATAGGGGAGCCTGTGACAGAGCTGGAAAAACAGGGCTCACCTTGTTAGGTTTGGAGTCAGAGGACCTGCTTTTGTGTTCCTGCTCAGCCACTAGCAGTGGGAACCTGGAGAGATGTTGTGGATACTGTGATATGACACCCAGAGCCCCCCTACAGGGCTGAATGTGCCCTGTTGCCTGCTCCATGTGAATGTGAACTGCTTTTGATTTTCCTTTCTGATTTTCCCCCAGCAGCTGGAAGTGTTGAAGGCTGATGGCTCTCAGCTGAGTCCCCTGGGGACTTTCTCTTCTCCCCGAAAAGGACTACCTTTCTCAAGGTGACCTCCTCTTCCTGGGGCAGCCCAAAGACGGCCCCATGCAGGAACATAAAGGCTTGCCCCCCTCTTGCCAATAGGGACCAAGTCTGCAGAGCCACCCCAGCTCCAGAGGAACCTGTGGGATTGTCTGAGGCCTTTGTAGTGAGGCATCTCAGCCCATCCTCTCTCTGCCCAGTCCTGCCTTCTTCACTGCCATGGTGCTGTTCCTGAGAGCATGACCCAATAAACTTCCTGTACACCAATCTGCCTCAGAACCTTCTTCTCAGGAACCTTGGCAACAAGAGGCCACTTTATCTCTATTCCCGGGCTCCTTAGCTACACAATGCAGGTATTAAAAAATATGGGCTTTGAAGTCAGACAGATCTAGATTTCAATCCGAGACCCACCACTTGCCAGTTCTGTGTTTTAGGGGCAATTTATTTAACCTCTCTGAGATGTAGTTGCCTCATTTGTAAAATGGGATACAGTAGACACTTTCTGTGTCACATCCCCTCAACCTACCTGTGGTATCAGCTGCATCTGAGGGGGACAGTTTTATTTTATTTATTTTTTTAACAGCTTTTTTTCCCTTTATTGATTAAGGTATTACATATGTGTCCTTATTCTCCCATTGCTCTCCCCTACCCCTTACTCAGGCCCTCACCCCCCTGGTGTCTGTGTCCATTGGTTAGGCTTATATGTATGCATACCTGTGGGGGACAGTTTTATACAAGATCAGACACACCTGTACTGGCAATGTCCCACATTTGGAGGGGATGGCTCCAGGCCACTCTATGCTTCACTGATGGATCTGGGTCATAATCTGGATAGGATTTATTCCCCACCCTCTAGAGCAGTGGTTCTCAACCTTCTGGCCCTTTAAATACAGTTCCTCATGTTGTGACCCAACCATAAAATTATTTTCATTGCTACTTCATAACTGTAATGTTGCTACTGTTATGAATCATAATGTAAATATCTGATATGCAGATGGTCTTAGGCGACCCCTGTGAAAGGGTCGTTCGACCGCCAAAGGGGTCGCGACCCACAGGTTGAGAACCGCTGCTCTGGAGTGAGTGCATCATATTTGCCACTTCTTGCTCATTTGGGCTCATTAACATGATGCCATTGGTACGGCGTACTGATGTGATGCTTTGTGAAATGTTCAGATGGTCGCGGTGTCTTCAGACTATATTACGATAGAAGGTGGGAGCTAACAGTCCTGACACAGATGTGCCCTGTTGTCTGCTCCACAGGAATGTGAACGGCTTTGGGTTTTCCTTTCTGATCGGGATAGAAAAGGAGGCAATAAACAGGCACTGGGTACTAGAAGCTGTGTTCACCTGCTCCGGCAAAGACACGTACTTAGCACAACAACTAGGGCTACTACTTGGTGAAGTCTACTCTCATCAGAATTAAATGGGAATATGACAGAGACCACCATCTCTGCATTCTTTCATCTTTGAGGGTGGCACTAATTCCTGCCATTTCCCTGGGCATAGAGTCTTGTATTTGATTTACAATCTTGGCCATGGAAAGGGGGCAGTTTTAGAGACTTCAGTTGGCCTTCCTTACTATACTAGCTCTTATTCCATAGGTCAAGGAACCGATGTTGGGGTTCTACCAATAGCTAAATATGTTCATTCCAATAATACACTCAGAGGCAGTGTTATAACCACAGTGGATTCATGGACCGGTGAACTCATTGTGAGCTAGAAGGAGGCCATGCCTCCATTATCACCTAGTCCCCATCCCCTCTTATTCAATGTCAATTCAGACCCTGGGGTCAACAAGTCTTCAATGTCCTTGCTATTCCCCCTTTCTCATGATCATTCATACAACTAATTGAGCATGGATTCTTTTTTAAAAAAACTGCGGAGCCCATCGGGTGTGGCTCAGTTGGTTGAGTGTCAGCCCATGCACCAAGAGGTCACCAGTTCGATTCCCAGTCAGGGCACATGCTGGGTTGTGGGCTGGATCCCCAGTAGGCTGCATGCAGAAGGTAGCAGATCGATATTCTATCTCTCTGTCCCTCTCCCTTCCTCTCTCTCTAAAAATCAATAAAACATGTTTTTTAAGATAATGGGAACATACTACTGAACACATTTGCCATGGTGTTGCAGGTCCTTTAGTCAATGGCTTAGGTCCAGAAATGGGGTAAGGAATCCTGACATTTCCCTGGGGGCGGTTGCTTCTAGCCCCCTGATCATCCATCCTTGATTTCTTTTGATTATATTCTAAATTAAGCAATACACTGTTGGCCACCCATCTATTTTGCCTGTAGGAACACCGTGTTCTATTAACCATATCCACAGCCCTCTGTGGCTCAGGCTCTCCTGGATGCCACTCCAACTCGGCTGTTCACTGCAATAACTGCGCCCACCTGGGTTCTAAAGGTTAAGCACCGCCGCCTGACTTCTATTATTTTGGGATTCTCTACTCCCTGTAATAGCAGCTTCTACTGTCAGTAAAGCTGGTGCCCCTCCCCCTGAGGCCCAGCTCATTCCTTATTGCTTCAGAAATAGAGTGTTCTCTAGGGTCTCCCACAGAACAGGGTTGGCTGGTGGGCTTTCTGGCCTTGTGTATGTTAAAAAGCAGAATTCAACCGATTAGATCTGAAGATCTAATGTGCTTTGTTAAACAATTCATGAATCAAGTAGCATCCCATCTAGCAACCAGAAGAGTGCTCCAAGGAGTTGTACAAAATGGAAGGTTTTTATAGGCAGAAAGAGGGCGGAACTAAGAAGTTAAAAGAAACAGACTCATAGATACAGAGAACAGACATGATTGCCAGATGGGAAGGGGGCTGGGGGACTGGGTGGAAAAGGTGACGGGATTAAGAAGTACAAATTGGTAGTTACAAAATAGTCATGGGGATATAAAGTACAGCTTAGGAACTATAGTCAATAATATTGTCTTAATGTGCCTGGCACCAGGTGGGTACTAGACCTAGGGGGGGAACACTTTGTAAAGTATGTGGTTGTCTAGCCACTATGCTGTACACCTAAAACTAATATAAAATAATATTGAACGTCAACTGTAATTGACTAAATAAATAAATAAATAAATGGGGGCAGGGGGAAGAGTGGATTACTTCAGGCAAGGACACTTCCCCTTGAGAAAGGCAGAGGATCTTATCAGGCAGATACCTCACTTTTGATTAGGAAATTCCAGGCTGATTAGTTTAAAATTTTACTCCTGGGAGAGGCTAAAACAGCGATTAGGTTAGTTACTAAGTTTTTTTTTTAATATATTGTTACTGATTTCAGAGAGGAAGGGAAAGGAAGCGAGAGCTAGAGACATCAATGATGAAAGAGAATCGTTGATCGGCTGCCTCCTGTGCACTCTAGGAGGGGATTAAGCCCACACCCAGGCATGTGCCTGTGACTGGAATTGAACTGGGGACCCTTCAGTCCGCAGGTTGATGCTCTATCCACCGAGCCAAACTGGCCAGGGCAGTTATTAAGTTTTGGTTTGGTGATTGGCTCAGCAAAAGTGACTCCATTTTGGCCTGTTGTTCCTTTTTGTAAAAAACGCATACCAAAACACTCTTGCATGCCCAACTCTCCAAGCCATTTGATTGCTTCCTCCACTGTCTGCCATGGCAATTCTGTCATTTCTACCTCATTTCATGTGGACCATGGCTTTTCCTACACTTTTAAAATCCATCATTAAAGCATGTTAGTACCGCTCTAGCTGGTTTGGCTCAATGGATGGGGCGTTGGCCTGTAGACTGGAGGGTCCTGGGTTCAATTCCAGTCAAGGGCACGTACCTTGGTTGCAGGCTCCTCCCTGGCCCAGGCCCTGGTCAGGGAGTGTACAGGAGGCAACCAATTGATATGTCTCTCTCACATTGCTATTTCTGTCTGTCTTTCCCTCTTTCTTCCACTCTCTCTAAAAACCAATGGAAAAATATCCTCGAGTGAGGATTAAAAATAAAAATAATAATAATAAAAATAAAATAAAGCATGTTAGTACCATCTCCTGGGTTGCTTGCCAATGTATTACATCCTGTATTAGGGAGAATATTTCCATATCAATAATTGCTCTTATCTAACTGTACCTTCCTCTTCTCTTGACCTGGTCCCCTGAGGATTCAGGTACGTACACACTTCCTGCCTGAATGTATTCGTCAGATGCTGTAGCTTCAGAGTATAGTCCTTCCCTTCCCTTGCAGGCCCAGCCCAACTGGGATTTGATTCTTATTTGCCCATCAGAGTTAGAAAGGAGGTGGAGGTAGGTACTGAGGGAGACAGGCCTTATCTTGTAGGGCACCTGCCTCATGTGGAACCACGTGTGGTCTTCCAACAAGGGGACCACTATTTGTCAACAAGAAGTAGGCCACTTCCACAGGCCCTGAGGGGTTCAGAAGAATCTAAGAGCTCAAGGTTCTCAGCTGTAGTTACTCATATACCCCAACCCAAGTTTCCGAGTCCCACCCCTTTCCCAACAGGGCTCTGACCTTGGCATATAATTCCTGTCAGGACTAAGAATTACACCTGCTCTGGAGCTCTGATTCTCTTACCATTAAGTCCTAAGGTTGATCCTACCTCTGCAAGAAGGATTTCTGTACAAGTTGCTCAGGAAGCCCTCTGGCTTATGCCTTTTGCCTTGGTGGTTTTTCACTGTGAGACTGTCATTACCACTCTTTAACAAATCAGTGGGTTCAGCAACAGTCATTCACTTCCGTAGCCCTGATTTTTTTTTTTTTAAGTTTACCTTGAAACCACTGGTCTTTTTTTAAATACTAGTTTTGTTGTTGTTTTAATTGATTTCAGAGAGGAAGGGAGAGGGAGAGAGAGATAGAAATATCGATGATGAGAGAGAATCATTTATCAGTTGCCTCCTGCACACCCCGGGAATCGAATTGTGACCTCCTGGTTCATAGGTTGACGCTCAACCACTGAGATATCCAGGCCGAGCACTGGTATTTGGTTGATTTTTCTTTGTTAAATGGCATTTAAATATATAAAATAAATATCAAAAATATAAATCTTTATTATACTATGGTGGCAAATATCAAAAAATTTCTATATGTGACACGGCACCAGAGTTAAGTTAGGGTTTTTCAAAATGCTGACACACTGAGCTCAAAAGGTTCGCCATCACTGGCATAGTCCTTAGACTCAATACTTCCCTCAATTGCTAGAGATACTGTACAAGCCAGTGTCCCCCTGCCACCCTATCGCACCCCAGTTCACCAGCAGTGAGCTTTAACAAGCACAAAGTTACAGCATGCCAGCGACTAGCCTTCCTTCTGGACCAGTAATGGGGTCTTCACTGACAACTGGCTGGCAAGGACACCTCTCCAAATCCCACTTCTGCCTCCCAGGACCTGTTCTGGCACCAACTGCCTTGGTTTTGGTTCCCTAAAAGCAGACTCTGAGATGGAGAATTGTCTGCAGAAGGTTTATCAGGCGGCGCTCTTGGGAAATACACCTGTAAGTAATTGAGAAGATAGGAATGGGAAGAGAGAGAAGCTGATCCCCAGTGAGGTTGCACCTGAGATCTCAGCTGATCCTACAAGCAGCTCTGGACTGGTGTAGCCCTTCAGAGAGTCCCAAACAGAGGCAAGGAGGCCGGGCCTTTACATTCCCTCATTGGCAAGTCATGGCCTAAGGACTGCCCTTGGGCATTTGGCCTCACCTTGGTGGAGGCAGCAACTTGTGGCTGAGGACAATTTCCAGTGAGGAAAGGAGCTGTGAGACATCAGTGGCCAACATTCCCAGCAGCTAGGAATGGGTGTGTGGGCCCTGAAGGGGGCATCCAGGAGGAAAACTCCTATATCCACTATGTACCCATTTCATCAGTTCCTGTGAGAGCTGAATGAGATAAAAATGTGCCAAGAGCTTAGTCAGACACACAATATTTTTTTCAAATGGTACCTATTGTTCTTCTTACTTATAATAATGATCATAGTTAAAATTTTATAATACTATTTGGCTGAACCATATATATTGTTGACGTTTAACCACATTTGATTCTTGATCATTCTCTAACCAACTGAGCTACCCAGCCAGGGTATAATATATTTTTAAAATAATAAATTAAAAAATCAGTCAAGAAAGCACCCAGGAAAAAGAAAATGAAGATAAACATTTTTGGAGAAACCAAGATGGCGGCATAGGTTAACACCGGAGATTGCTGACTCAAACAACCACTTCAGAGATATAACTAAAGGACAGAACGGACATCATCCAGAACCACAGGAAGGCTGGCTGAGTGGAAATTCTACAACTAGGAGGAAAGAGAATATCATACCCAGACTCAGAGGAGGCGCAGTGCTGAAGTGAAATATTCAGGTGCGGAGTGCGCGCGCGGAGTGGGCTGGCGGCGAGGGCACGGTTGTTGTTTTCAATCGGGAGGGAGTTTCAGACTCTGAGCTCCAGATCCGGCGAGTCTCTGGGGATCCAAACTCAAACGGGAGAAGCGGGACTGTCTGGTTTCAGTCGGAACTTGAAGGCAGCTTTCTCTCTGAGGTTTGCAGCCGTTGCTGGGACTCTGAGAGGCAGAGCCCCTAGGGACGGAACTGAGAGCAGCCATAACTGCTCGCTCCAGCCCGCCCTGTAGATCCCGGCGGACCCGCCCCGCCCAAGCCCTGAGCAGAGCCATTTGCCAGATAGCCTCAGGCAAACGCTAGATTAGCACCGCCCTAGAGATCCAGCACAGAAGCTCTCCCACTGCAGACACAGCTGACTCTCATAGTCAGTTAGCCTGGAGGTCAAATCACCCCTGGTACTGCCAACAACAATCAAGGCTTAATTACAACAAGACTGCGCACAAAGACCACTAGGGGGTGCACCAAGAAAAGATAAAAAAATGCGGAGACAAAGAAACAGGACGCAAATGTCAGAAATGGAAGATATAGAGCTCAAAACCACACTTTTAAGGTCTCTCAAGAACTGTCTAGAAGCTGCCGATAAACTTAGTAAGGCCCTCGAAAAGACTGGTGAGACCGCCGATAAATGTAGTGAGATCCTCAAGAAATCTAATGAGACCCTCGATGTTGTGATAAAGAACCAACTAGAAATTAAGCATACACTGACTGAAATAAAGAATATTATACAGACACCCAACAGCAAACCAGAGGAGCGCAAGAATCAAGTCAAAGATTCGAAACGTGAAGAAGCAAAAAACACCAAACTGGAAAAGCAAAATGAAAAAAGAATCCGAAAATACGAAGATAGTGTAAGGAGCCTCTGGGACAGCTTCAAGCGAACCAACATCAGAATTATAGGGGTGCCAGAAGATGAGAGAGACCAAGATATTGAAAACCTATTTGAAGAAATAATGACAGAAAACTTCCCCTACCTGGTGAAAGAAATAGACTTACAGGCCCAGGAAGCGCAGAGAACCCCAAACAAAAGGAATCCAAAGAGAACCACACCAAGACACATCATAATTAAAATGCCAAGAGCAAAAGACAAAGAGAGAATCTTAAAAGCAGCAAGAGAAAGAAACCCAGTTACCTACAAGGGAATACCCATACGACTGTCAGCTGATTTCTCAACAGAAACTTTGCAGGCCAGGAGGGAGTGGCAAGAAATATTCAAAGTGATGAATACCAAGAACCTACAACCAAGATTACTTTATCCAGCAAAGCTATCATTCAGAACTGAAGGTCAGATAAAGAGCTTCACAGATAAGGAAAAGCTAAAGGAGTTCATCACCACCAAACCAGTATTATATGAAATGCTGAAAGGTATCCTTTAAGAAGAGGAAGAAGAAGAAAAAGGTAAAGATACAAATTATGAACAACAAATATGCATCTATCAACAAGTGAATCTAAGAATCAAGTGAATAAATAATCTGATGAACAGAATGAACTGGTGATTATAATAGAATCAGGGACATAGAAAGGGAATGGACTGACTATTCTTCGGGGGGAAAGGGGTGTGGGAGATGCGGGAAGAGACTGGACAAAAATCGTGCACCTATGGATGAGGACAGTGGGTGGGGAGTGAGGGCGGAGGGTGGGGCGGGAACTGGGAGGAGGGGAGTTATGGGGGGAAAAAAGAGGAACAAATGTAATAACCTGAACAATAAAGATTTAATTAAATAAAAAAAAAATTTTTGCTGTTAATCCTCATCTGAGGATAGTTTCCCATTGATTTTTAGAGAGAGTGTGGGGGGGAGGGGGCAGAGAAAAACAGATGTGAGACACATTGACTGGTTACCTCCCACACGTGCCTGCAATTGAGGTACGTGTCCTTGACCAGGGAATCGAACCTGCAACCCTTCAGTCTGCATGCCGATGCTCTATTAACCAGCTAGGGCTGAAGATAATTTTTTAAAGCAATGAATTAAGCCTCCAACTGAGAAGCTATGGATTTGTGCCTGCCTTTTATTCCCCACCTTCAAGTGCTGTCAGCTCTACTTTCAGAATATCTCAAATCTGTCCCACTTCCCTTTCTCTGTCTTCACTCTTACTACCCTAGATCAAGCCACGGGCATCTTTTGCTTGGACTAGACCAGTGGTCGGCAAACTGCAGCTGGTGAGCCACATGCGGCTCTTTGGCTCCTTGGGTGTGGCTCTTCCACAAAACACCATGTGTAGGTGCGCACGTACAGTGCGATTGAAACTTCGTGGTCCATGCGCAGAAGCTGCAGTTTGCCGACCACTGGACTAGACTATTGCAATAGCTTCCTAACCATTCTCCCTGTTCCTGCTCCTACCTCTTTTTCTGATCATGTTCCAGCCAGCTGCCAGCAGGATCTTTAAAAATAAAAAATTGGATCATGTCACTCCGCTCAAACCGGAGCTTTCAGGCCAATTTTTCATTTTCTCTTCTACCATCTTTGGTGTAGGAGATAGGCTCCAGTTTTAGAAATTCTTCTGAAAAACAAAGAGGGAAAGGTGCTAATATGTATTCGGTGCTTTTGTAAAGCAGACATTACATATATTATGCTGTTTACTCTTCAAAACAGCTCTATGGTGGGGCACAATCACTGTTCCCATTTTACAGATGAGGAGAGTTGAGGTCAAGGAGGCTGCAGTAAATGGCCATGGGAACTGTCTGTTCAGCATCCCCTTCTCTTGGGACTGACCTCCCCTTAGCTCCATCCACTTGCTTATTGTAGGAGCTGTCATCATCTGCAATTATCCTGCCTCCTGGCCATAGCAGATTGGTTCAAGGGCAGTCATCTGACCCAATCTGGACATCAGAGACTCCCTGTCTTGCAGGAACCCCTCCCTTCCCCAGCTGCGAACAGCTGCCCAGAGGCAAGCAAGCCAGAACAGGAGAGGGGCCTTTGACCATCATCACTCTTAGCTGAGAAGATGCTGAACAGTGGTGGTCAAAATTCCCTGCATTTGGACCAGAAAACCTGGTTTACTCCTCCCCCTCCTACTCTGAGAAATTGAGTTTGTCACTTTCTCTGCACCTCAGTATCAGTGTTTATAAAATAACAGGGTGGGGACCAGTGAGGTGGCTCGGGTTGGAGGAGATTATCTCTGAGAATCCTGACTTGCTGAGTGGCCTTGCGAACTTTGTTTCCCCACTCCGGGCTCTGTTTCCTCAACTGTAAAGTGAGGTTGAAGGTGGCAGTGGGGAAGTGGGAAATGGATGAGACGATCTCTGGAAGGACTTTCCCGTTCAAAATACCACGGGACCATCAGAGGTAAGAGGCTGCCTCCCTTCTCAATAGGAGGGGCATCTTTCCCCTAACTTTTTGGCTGAGCCCCTCCTGGCCTCTTTAACGACAGGATGGTGGACCTTCTAATCTGGGACTCCTGACTTGGAAGGGGCCGATCTCACTCAGAACAAATGAACCACAGAGACGAAAACCATCTGTGGTGTGGTGGAGACCCTGCCAGAGGCCCCTTAGCAGCCTGCCTCTTGCCAAGACCTGAGCCCCCACCCCCAGCCCTCTCAGCAGTTCCTTCCCCACGCCCCCACCCCCTGATTTGATTAAATGTTACATTTCCCGTCATGCACTGGGGCCTACTGCTCAGAGGTTACTAACTGCTCTTAAGAGTTCTTTATACAACTGCACTTGGGCTTCCAGCCACCAAATTCTTCCTGCTCATGCATTACTTAGATTAGCTAAGGATGTTGGCATTTCGAGCCAAACTCCAGCAGTTATCTCAGAAGGCGGCCTCCTGACTGCCGCGGCTGCTATTTCTGTGTAGGACTCCTCTGCAGGATGGTTCTTTGTAATGTGAGGTGTCATATAGGCTCTCGCTGTATCTATAATTCTGCATAGTTTTACAATTGATTGGCTAGGAATACATTCCACCATCAGCCTCTAGCATGCCAATTGGTCCAGGAGACCAGGCAGCGGACTAACCACTCCTGGTCCCTGGCTCCTGTGCAGAGGGCCCCAGCTCGCCTCTCAGCTGAGATACAGCAGGTCTAGTGCCCTCCGCTGCCCAGGAGGCTGGGAGGCCCTCACCTTCGTATGATGTTTGGCAGTTTATGAAACATCACTTACACTCATACTTCTGTGGTTTCCACTTCGCAGATGAGGATATTAGGTCTCACAGAGGAAATCTTTGTCAACTATAAAGCAAAGCACAAAATGTTCACAATTTTCACTCAGCAGCCCAATTTCTTAAATTTGAGACTAGGGCTTTTCCCCGTACCACAACTGCCTATTGTTTATTTAAAGAAAACCAACTTTGAGAAATGCATGCCCTACCCAAGATGGTCCATACCAGATGTTAGGGCAAGGTTTAGCTGCTGTAACAAAGGTCTGATGAAACATGGTTTAAGGAGAATCGAAAAAATAAAAGAGTTTATTTTTTCCCCATATAACAGTCCACAATGGCTGGCAGCTCTGCTGTACGCAGTCTGTTGTAAGCATTCAGAATGAGCCACCCCAAGATGTGCCTCTGTGGTATGCAGATTGTTTTAAGCTAAAGGCAAACAAGACTCTGTGGGCTTAAATGAAACTTCTGCCTGCCCCCTCTTTAACTAGAAGAATTTAAATGAGCAGTATTGCTCATACTAAGAAATTACTAGAGATAAACATTTTTTTTTTTCTAAACTGAATGTTGTTTGTTTTCATTGATTTTTAGAGAAAGGCAGGGTGAGGCAGAGAGAGATAGAAACATCCATGACAGATACATCATCCATAGGCTGCCTCCAGCACGCCCTCTACTGGGCATGTGCCCTGACGGGGAATTGAACTGTGACCTCCTGGTTCATAGATTGACACTCAACTACTGCCACACTGGCCAGAGCAGGGATAACCTTTTGGACCTATCTATATGACAAAGCAAACTTATCATCATGCAAATAATGTTCCTCCCCTCGGAAGCCCCACGATGATCAGAATGTCATATACTTCATTTTCCCTCCCTGCCTCTGAACCTCTGCTCTACATGGGGTCTCTGACTCGCTCACGTATGTGGGGTTTCATGTGTACATATGAAATTAAATTTGGTTATTTTTCTTGTTAATCTGTCTCAGGTAAATTTAATTGCTGGACCAGCTGAAAGAAACTTGAAAGAGGAAAGTCTCTTCCTCCTCCACACTGTCAAAACCCAAGTTTTTTCCTAGTTAAAAACCTAGTTGTCTTTTTAACCTAGTTGTTGCTCTGCTATCTCCGGAGCCCATTTATGACCCACATGATTGAGGCTGGTTTGTACCCACACCTGGTTTGCAGCTGGTGGGAAGGGACAAGAGGAGGAGACATGTTCACCATCTTAAGGCCTGAGCCCCCAAATGCCACATATCATTAACACTCACAAATGGGTGGTTACATGACCACCCTTAACTGCAAGGGGGGCTGGAAAATATAATCTAGCTAATTTCCCAGAAAGGAAGGAAGGAAGATGGATTTGGCTGGGTAAATACAAGAATCCCCCATGCAAAGCTTTGAAAATCTCCAACTACCCTATATAATAAAAGCCTAATATGCAAATTGACCAAACAGCAGAATGAACAGCAGTACGACTGGTCGCTATGACGCACACTGACCATCGGGGCAGACGCTCAATGCAGGAGCTTCCCCCAGCCCGCAGGCCCCAGGCAAGCCAAGGCGGGTGCCAGTGGGGGCTGGTGCTGCCCCCCCATCACCCCACTGGTCACCCCACAGAGGGAGGTGACTGACTGTGGTGGTGGTGGGAGAGGGGCCGGCGAGCAGGAGGCACCAGGCTGGCTAAGGCGGCCCCGTTGGTCACCCCACAGATAGGCCCTGTTCGCCAGCCAGGCTTGGGACCCTACCCATGCACAAATTTCATGCACCCGGCCTCTAGTTATTTATACTCTCCTTGACCTTCTCCCAAGTCAGTAACACACTCTCTAGCCTCTACTTGTACCTGACAACCAGCCATTTAAGGGCCCCCTTTGGATTTTGAAGGCTTTTTGGTCTTCTAATAATCATTATTTGAGTATTTTTTCCTTCTGTCAATTATCATCCATCCTCTTTACTGAGCATCTAATACCATCATCTTTAATCCTCAAAATACCTCATTAAGAGAGTATCATTAGCCTCCTTTTATAAGTGAGAAGAATAAGACTCTGGAAAACTGAGTGTCTGATCCAAGGTAGAGTCAAAATTTGAATTCAGTTCTGTCCAACTCCAAAGACCACTCTCTTCCTGTCACACCACAGTGATGCTGATGGATGTATTTTGTCACTATAGCTTTTCTTCTTATCTAGAAACGTCTTCTGAAGATTGGGTGCTGGTCCAAAAGCAAGGTCTGTGGGACCAGAGGAGACAGGCAGGTGAAAGTTTAAGCTCTCTTTATACATCTCCCTGGGAATGATGTGCGGTCCCAGGATATAGCATATTGGGAGCATATTTTATTTTAGGACTATGCAGTTCCCATCCAGAAACTTTCCAGGCTATTACCCAGACTCTTCAAATAAAAATAAACAAAAAACAATTAACAAAACCAAAGCTCATGTTTTAGTTCCAGATATTGTTTTACAGGAAGGATATTTTAATAAGAAAAAATTTTTTTTAAATCCCTGGAAAAGCCCACTTCTCTTATTACCTAGAGACCTGTTAACGTTAAAAAAAAAAACCACTGAAACCTGTAAAGAATTTTTGTGAGTTTATTTGAGCCAAACTATCGACATATGCCAGGAAGTGGAACCTCAACAAATTGAGATAATGCTCCGGAGGATGGCGGGTTACATCTGTATTTATACACTGCAATCAAAGGAAAGGAATGCAGGTGGGTTACATGAAATCCATTGGTGATAAACTAAAGAGGCGGGAGAAAGCAAAGCAGGGAAACCCCTGGGATTGGATAAAAAGTCAAATGATGGACACATACTTAGGTGGGTGCAGGAACAATTAACATGATAACAATGAAGGAATCTGTGGTATCTGTCCTGGCGCCCAGCACATTAGGTTGTGCCCCAAGGGGTCCAGATACTGGGAAGTTACAAGTTACCCAGACATTTCAAAGGGTATGTTATTATAGTTGCAAAAAGGCAGACAGGCTCAGTTAAGCTAAAGGTTGACCTTGTCAGTGAAGATACTGGCCTAGGAGGTAACTACCTACCATAACTGCTTTTAGTTAAAGTTTAATTTCAGACCATCCTTTGTGGTTACTTTAGGTCTCTGAGTTTGCAAGACTGCTATGCTAACCTGAGTTTGTCAGGTTAGCATGTGGCCCCTTTCGTCCACAGATCAATAGGACTTTCAGCCCATGTCAGTTGTGTTTTTGGACAATCTTGTAATTAACTTCTGGGACATCGATACTGGGCCCAATGGTGAGGAGGAGGGGCCATGTGTTCAATATCTTCTTGTGACAAATTTATTCTCTGCCTGCATTGGTCATCACAGGCAGAGTTTCCAATTCCAGACAGGGGGAACCTAAGGGTTTTCTAGAATGAGATCCATGGAGGGTTGTCCTTTTTTTCTCACTGTACAAGCCCCATCTTGGGCTCATTCACTCCCAAGTCACCACTGTACCTCTGGGCTGCTCTTAAGGCCTCAACACTTTTTTCAACTGAACTGACATTTTTTCCTGAAAACACTTGTCTGCTGTCCCTGGTGTTCCCTCTGGCATCATCTAAACCAGTGGTTCTCAACCTTGGCTGCACATTAGAATCACCTGGGAATCTTTTTAAAATCCTGATTTCTGGGCCTCATCCTCTGGAAATTCTGTTTCTTTGTCATGGGGTGGGGCCACAACATTAGTAACAAAGAAACAGAATTTCCGGAGGATGAGGCCCAGAAATCAGGATTTTAAAAAGATTCCCAGGTGATTCTAATGTGCAGCCAAGGTGGAGAACCACTGATCTAAACCAAATCTCATCCCTTTACTTATCTAAAGATATGGCCCTGTCTCCCAGAGACTCCCTTTTCTCAGGATGAAGATCCCAGGTCCTTTCACTTTCCCGGATAATGGCTCTGCGTCTCTTAGCTCCACAAGAAGCTTCTCTGTACCCACTGTTCATTTGCTCAGCTCCCTTATATTGGTCAGGAATCTTGGTAACTGGTGATAGAAATCCAATTCAAATCAAAGTAAGACTAATAAACAAACAATGGGGGAAGAGCTGAGAATGTATTGGCTCAGGAAGCTGAATATTCCAGGAAATGGATCTTTGCCTTCAGGCACTGCTGGATCCAAGAACTCAAACAGTGTTATTAGGTCTTAGTTTCAATGCAAACAGATGCCCTCAATCATTCTTATCCTCAGCTGCTTGGCCCTCACTGTCTTATCTTTCTATCCCCTAGAGTGCTCAGCACAGTGGGAGCTAAAAATTGCTTGCTGAATGGACAAATCCAGCTCAGAGAAGAAGGCCGGCTCTATGCAAAAAAGGAAATTACCCCAACAGGAGGCAAGCCACTCCACAAATATTTATTGAATGTTTACTCTGTGCCTAGGCATTTCCTAGATCACGGGTGGGGAACCTTTTTTCTGCCAACGGCCATTTGGATATTTATAATATCTTCTCAGGCCATTACAAAATTATCAATTTAAAAATTAGCCTGCTTTATTTGGTCAAAAATTTAATTAACTCATCCCTAATGCCTTGGCAGAGCCAGACCAAATGATCTCACGGGCCTTATAGAGCCCTCGGGCCAGACGTTCCTTACCCCTGGCTCTATATTGTGGATGAAAAGGGGGTGCTATAATAACTCATGAATTGCTAACTGGGCAGGTCATGGTGGGTAGTCACACCCAAGTTCTATAACTTTTTTAGTAAAGGTTTTTTAACAAGCCTAGCTCTAGCAGGTTGCTCAGTGGTTAGAGCGTCAGCCGGCCCTCAGATTGAAGGGTCACTGCTTTGATTCCAATCAAAGGCACATACCTGGAGGCGGGGAGAGAAAAAGGGAGAGAGAGAGAGAGAGAGAGAGAGAGAGAGAGAGAGAGAGAGAGAGAGAGAGACATCAATACATCAACGATGAGAGAGAACCATCCATCGGCTGCCTCCCACCAGGGATTGAGCCCAAAACCCAGGCATGTGCCCTGACCAGAATCGAACTGTGATCTCCTGGTTCAAAGGTACACTCAACCACTGAGCCACACTGACCAGGCTCCTACCCCCACCTCTATTTTAAATGTCAAACATGTAAAAGGGAGAGTAGGATAATGCATACCACCTGGATTTAAAAATTATTAACATTTTGCCATGTTTGCTTCATCATTTTTTATTTTTATTTTTTGCTGAGTTTTGAAAGCAAGTTTTCAGACATCAGAACATTTCATCATAATTGAATATGCATCTCTAAAAAATAAAGATTTCCTACCATAGCCATGATACCGTGCTCATTACTAAAAAAATTAATGGTAATTACATCTCTCTATTTGAATTTTGCCAATTGTTCCAAAATGTCTTTTTGTAATTGGTTTAACTCAGAATCATGCATTGCAATCTTTAGTATGTCTCCTAAATATTTTATTTATTTATTTTTTCAATTATTTTTTATTGATTTCAGAGAGCGAGAGAGAGAGAAACATCAATGAAGAGAGAGAATCATTGATTGGCTGCCTCCTGCACACCCTCTATTGGGGATCAAGCCCGCAACCCAAGCATGTGTCCTTGACCAGAATCAAACCTGGGACCCTTTAGTCTGCAGGCCAACTCTCTCTCCACTGAGCCAAATCTGCTAGGGGCCTAAATATTTTAAACCTAGGGCAGTCTCTCATTTCATTTCTTGCTCCCCTTTTTATCATGCTTTGACTATCAGAGAGGTCCTATGAAATGTCCATCTTCTGGGGTTGTGACTTACATGTTTAAAGCATCCCTTTTCCTAGTATGTGGATAATAGACGTAAAGGGCCAAGAATGGAAGTCAAGAGACCAATTAGAGGACATTGTAATATCGAAATAAGGAGCGTCCAAACATGTAGAGAATTTTTATGTTTATTTTGGCCAAACTGATGACATATGCCAGGGAACAAGATCTCAAATACTCCAGAGAATAACAATTTTGCAGCTTCTTTTTTGCATTTGAAATTAAGAGGGAATTTAAGGAAAATTATATAAGGATGGGAGAAAGTAAAGCAGGGATTGGATTACTGGGTAGTTAAAATTATGTGCCTCTTAGGAAATCGTTAAGGCTTATTTCTAAGGTGTGTTAACCTAAATGCATAGAAACAATAGACAGGGCTTGCTTAAGGGAAAAATATACCTTTTATTAAAACGTTATATGCCTGGGAGAACACAGATGGTGGCGTAAGTAAACACTGGTACTCGCCAACTCCCACAATCACATTAAAATTACAACTAAAATACAGAATAACTATCATTCAGAACTACCTAAAAGCTGGCTGAATGTAAGTCCTACAACTAGAGAAGTAAAGAAGAAAGTACCGCCGGTCAGCATGGCTCAGTGGTTGAGCATCAACCTATGTACCAGGAGGTCACGGTTCAATTCCTGGTCAGGGCACATGCCAGGATTGTGGGCTCAGTCCCCAGTGGGGAGCATGCAGGAGGCAGCCAATTGGTGATTCTCTCTCATCATTGATGTTTCTCTCTCTCTCTCTCCCTCTGGCTTCCTCTCTAAAATCAATAAAAATATCTTAAAAAAAAAAAGAATTAAGACAAAATAGAAAAACTAAGGGATCAATTCAAGAGGCCTAAAAGCCAATGAATTAAAGTTTCAGAAAGAGCAGAGAAAACAGAGGGAAGGAAATTATGAAAGAAATATTACAAAGAAATTTCTCAGAACTGAAGGACATGAATGTCCAAACTGAAAGGATCCACTGAGTGCTTGGCACAATGACTAGAAATTGGACCTTGCCAAGGCACATCATGTTGAAATTTCAGAACATGGGGAATAAAGAGAAATATATAGAAACTTCTGGAGAAGAAGAAACAGATTGCATACAAAGAATTAAGAATCAAAAATATATCACAAAAAAATACCTATGTTCCAAAAAAGTAAAAAAATTATATATATAATATCAGACTTCTAACAACCTGTATGTTTCAAGATATTGAGAAAAGCCAGGCCGGTGTTTCTCAGTGGTTGAGCGTCGACCTATGAACCAGGTCACGGTTCAATTCCCGGTCAGGGCACATGCCCGGGTTGCAGGCTTAATCCCCAGGAGAGGGTGTGCAGGAGGCAGCTGATCAATGTTTCTCTCTCATCAATACTTCTATCTATCTCTCTTCCTTCCTCTCGCTCTAAAATAAATAAACATATTTTTTTAAAATATTGAGAAAAAAATAGATTTTCAATCTAGAATTCTACACCCTGCAAAGCTACCATTGAAGAGTAATAGTAGATTAAAGATATTTTCAGATATACAAAATTTCAAAATGTTATGTCCCCTATGTTTTTTCATAGAAGTTACTAGAAGATATGCTCCAGCAAAATAAGGAAGGAAGTCAGAAAGGAAGAGATGGGATCTGGGAAAAAGTGATTTAACATGGAAAAGAGACCAAGTGGCTTTCTTCTTCCTTTCTAGGAAGTCTTAGGATAAGGGCTGAGCTAAAGCCCAGACTCCCTGAGCTTGTGCTCAGTACCTAGTCCGCATTGAAGCAGAAGGCTGGGAAGGCTCTAGGAGAAGTTCCAGTAAAACAATGGCATTGAAAAGGAAACAACTCGGCTCGTGCGTCGATAAAGAACGCAGCTAGCTGCGAGAATTAATGTGAATTGCAGGAGACTCTTAGCGGTGGATCACTCGGCTCGTGCGTCGATGAAGAACGCAGCTAGCTGCGAGAATTAATGTGAAAAGGAAACAACAACAAAAAAGAGGCACTATCTGTTTAACCTTGTAGAAAATTGTCTTAGAGAGGCGGTTGGAAGTCAAAGGCAAATGAAAAATGAATGAGATAGTTATCAACTCCAAATAAAAACAAAAGCTGTAAGAGAAAGGAAATGTCACATGGTATACTTCCTGACTACGCAGAGAACAGTATTTACTCAGTCATAATAATGCAAACATTGAATATTGATTTAGCTGATAATATAACCCTATTAGATAACTTAGGAGGACAAACAACTGCAGAGAGGGGAGCTGTTTAAGAAAGGTGATTTATTTTCTACATAATAGAAAGTTAACGGGAATGCTTAAAATTGCAAATTAAGAAAATTAAGAAGTAGGAATTTAGGAGAAACCAAGATGGCGGCATAGGTAAACCCCGGAGATTGCTGCCTCGCACAGCAAATTCAAAAATACAACTAAAAGACGGAATGGACATCATCCAGAACCACAGGAAGGCTGGCTGAGTGGAAATTCTACAACTAGAAGGAAAGAGAAAAGCATACCGAGACTCAGAGGAGGTGCGGTGCAGAAGTAAAATACATAGGTGCAGAGGTGCATGCAGAGAGGGCTGGCGGCTAAGGACACGATTGTATTTTTCAATCGGGAGGGAGTCTCAAGCTCTGAGCTCCAGTTCTGGGTGAGTCTCTGGGGACCCAGACTCATACGGGAGAAACTGGACTGTCTGGCATCGGTCGGAACTCGAGGGCAGCTTTCTCTCGGAGGCGCTCGCAGCGATTGCTGGGGCCTCTGAGGGCAGGACTGAGAGCAGCCATACTGCTCGCTCCGCCCGCCCGACCGCCCGCCCTGTTGATCCCCTGGGACCCTGCCCCGCCCAAGCCATGCACGGAGGCTTTTGCATATGAAAGGCCCGGCCCTTTGTAATCTGAAAAGTACTTATCAAACTGCAGCTGGCCCAAGGCCCCATGGCAACTTGCATTGCTTTACAGCTGGCTTCTGCTGGGTAGCCTCAGACAGAGGCTAGATTAGCACCTCCCTAGATCCAAGAGCCAGTGTACCCAGTGGTCAGAGTGGGACCATCCAATTACAACTCCTCAGATCCATAAGGAACACACTCAGGGGGCAGACTCAGTGAGCACCAAAGCCCCACTGAAGCAAGTCTTGCTCCATAAGGGTATCTTCAGCACAGAAGTTCTCCCACCGTAGACACAGCTGATTCTCACAGCCAACTGGCATGGAGGTCAATTCCTCCCAGTGTTACCTACAACAATCAAGGCTTAACTACAACAAGACTGTGCACAAAGCCCACAAGGGGGTGCACCGAGAGTGTCTACCTCAGGTAATTGGGGAGACTGAACCACTGGGCCCTAGAGGACATTTAGCACAGAAAGCCACTCTATCGACACAGCGAAGTATAAAAAATGCCGAGACAAAGAAACAGGACACAAATGACAGAAATGGAGGAAAGCAAACTACTGGATATAGAGTTCAAAACCACACTTTTAAGGTTTTTCAAGAATTTTCTAGAAACCGCCAATAAACTTAATGAGACCCTCAAGAAATCTAGTGAGACCCTCGAGGTTGTGATAAAGGACCAACTAGAAATTAAGCATACACTGACCGAAATAAAGAATATTATACAGACTCCCAACAGCAGACCAGAGAATCACAAGAATCAAGTCAAAGATTTGAAATATGAAGAAGCAAAAAACACCCAACCGGAAAAGCAAAATGAAAAAAGAATCCAAAAATACGAAGATAGTGTAAGGAGCCTCTGGGACAGCTTCAAGCGTACCAACATCCGAATTATAGGGGTGCCAGAAGATGAGAGAGACCAAGATATTGAAAACTTATTTGAAGAAATAATGACAGAAAACTTCCCCCACCTGGTGAAAGAAATAGACTTACAGGCCCAGGAAGTGCAGAGAACCCCCCAAAAAAAGGAATCCAAAGAGGACCACACCAAGACACATCATAATTAAAATGCCAAGAGCAAAAGACAAAGAGAGAATCTTAAAAGCAGCAAGAGAAAGAAACTCAGTTACCTACAAGGGAGTACCCATACGACTGTCAGCTGATTTCTCAACAGAAACTTTGCAGGCCAGAAGGGAGTGGCAAGAAATATTCAAAGTGATGAATACCAAGAACCTACAACCAAGATTACTTTATCCAGCAAAGCTATCATTCAGAACTGAAGGTCAGATAAAGAGCTTCAAAGATAAGGAAAAGCTAAAGGGGTTCATCACCACTAAACTAGTATTATATGAAATGCTGAAAGGTATCTTTTAAGAAGAGGAAGAAGAAGAAAAAGGTAAAGATACAAATTATGAACAACAAATACACATCCATCAACAAGTGAATCTAAAAATCAAGTGAATAAATAATCTGATGATCAGAATAAACTGGTGATTATAATAGAATCAGGGGCATAGAAAGGGAGTGGACTGACTATTCTTGGCGGGGAAAGTAGTGTGGGGGATGCGGGACTGGACAAAAATCGTGCACCTATGAATGAGGACAGTGGTGGTGGGGGGGGTGAGGGTGGAGGGTGGGAGGGAAACCGGGTGGAGGGGAGCTATGGGAGGAAAAAAGAGGAACAACTGTAATAATCTGAACAATAAAGATTTAATTAAAAAAAAAAGTAGGAATTTAAACAATTAGAACAGGTGTCAACAAACTATATCCTATAGGCTAAATCCAATTTTGTAAATACATCTGCTTTTGTAATAAATTTGTAGTGGGGCAGGGCTACTCCTACTCATTTATGTATTACTTATGGCAGTTTTCCTTTTCTTTTTTAATATGTTTTTGTTGATTTTAGAGAGAGGAAGGGAGAGGGATAGAGAAACATCAATCAGCTGCCTCCTGCACACCCCCCGTTTGGGGATAGAGCCTCTAATCCAGGGATGAAGGCTGTAACCCAGGCATGTGCTCTGACCAAGAATCAAACCATTGACTTCTTGGTTCTTGGGCTGATGCTCTAGCCCATGCCGGCTGGGCTTACTTATGGCTGTTTTCTAACTACAAATCGAGTTGAGTAAATGCAACAAAGACTGTGTGGCCCACAAAGCTGAAAATATTTACTATGTGGCCCTTTACATAAAAATGTTACCCTTTTACAGAAAAAGTAACCCCCTGATTTAGAATAATGGAGATAAATACATGAAGAAGAAGCCAAAAGGGTTACTACTTCTGGAAAAATTTAAAATTGTTGTTTTTAAGGACTTGTCCTGATGCCCCTGAAGGGACACAGGCAGGCGCTGGGCTGACATCAGGGTTCATGCCTGAGCCTTGCCCTGCTGTCTCCTGCTCTTTGCCAGCTGTCCACCATCCCATCTAAATGGGGCGGAGTGAGTCAGAGCTGCCTGGCCAGAGTTGCACAGGAATTGGACACAGGAATGAGGATATCAGACTTGGGAGGAACTACCTTGGGCCAGCCTCCTGCCTTAAACCGTTATTCAGTATTGTCAATATTACCAAGGAGTGGCAATATAATATCACGGTGGTTTGAGTGGCTATGAGCTCTAATGTTAGACTGCTTAGCTTCATAAACGTCAGGCTGTCCCTCTAATTAGCTATGACCTGGGCAAGTTAATTTCTCTGTGCCTCAGTTTTGTCATTGATAAATGGGGCCAATAATGCTTCCTTATACGGTTGTGGTGAGCTTAATTCAACTAATACATGTGAACACACATAGCACAGGGGGAGGCACATACAGTATAAGCCTAATGAGTGTTAGTCATTAGTATTGCCATTTTCACAGATGACACACTGAGATCTAGAGAAGAAAGTGGCAGGCACAATGTCACACAGCAATGAGGAGGCAGAGCTAGGAGGAGCGCCTGGGACTCCTCTGTCTCAGTGCAGTACTGTCTGTGTGCACCACTCCAAGGAGCTTCCGCAGGCCTAAAACATCTCTGAAAGATACACAAGAAATAACTAACAGTGGTTACCTGTGGGCAGGCGGAGACCCGGAGGGTGGGGACAGAGTGAAATTTCACTTAAAAATTTTCAGAGCATGTGACTGCATGGAACAGACTGACATAACTCAATGTGGGGTTGGGGGGACGAGAAGAGATAAACCAAGAACTTACATAGTTATATGCATAGCCCATGGACATGAGCAATAGGGTAGTGAAGACCTGGGGGTGGGTAGGGGCTAGGAGGAGAGGGGGAAAGGGGCAGGGGGATGGGAGATATCTATAATACTATCAACAATAAAAAATATATTTGAAAATAAAATAAAATAAAATAAAATAAAATAAAAATTTCAGATCATGTGACTGCATTAACACAAAACAAAAAACAAATGGATTAAATAAATGAGATTAATAATGCCTTTTCATAGTGGAGATCAAGTAACAAAACAGAAGTGAAAGTCTTTTCTACACTAAAGTAATATCTAGATGTAAATGATTGTTACTAATAATCATGGTGCTTTTTAGTCAAAGCAATTTTTTAGAAATTCTTTATTGCTTAAAGCAGCGGTTCTCAACCTGTGGGTCGCGACCCCTTTGGTGGTCGAACGACCCTTTCACAGGGGTCATCTAAGACCATCCTGCATATCAGATATTTACATTACGATTCATCACAGTAGCAACATTACAGTTATGAAGTAGCAACAAAAATAATTTTATGGTTGGGTCACAACATGAGGAACTGTATTTAAAGGGCCAGAAGGTTGAGAACCACTGGAAAGTATTACATGTCTCCTTCCTCCCTCCCCCTCCCATTGACCTCTCCCCAGCCATTCCCATCCCCCAGGATCAAAGCAAACTTTGCTCAGGAGTTTTGGAACAACGTGTAGGACAGGACATAGGTTACAGGACATTCATTAGCCAGGATCTCCTCTTTGAAGATAGAATAGGTTTCCTCGGTCTCAGGTGAAGCCATCTTGGAATGCAGTGGAAATTTCCACCTTGGCACCTTGCAAATGAAAGGTCCCCTCCCCCAAAACTGGCTCTCCCAAGCCCAACACTTTGCATCCAGGCCCCCAGTTGGACAACTCTTCTGGAAAACATGATTAAGGCTGCAAAAGCTGGGGGTTTTATTGGGGATGACAGTGAGGGCCACAGTTTGTTTTTCAAGGGAGGGAACCAAGTCCCAGAAATAGCTGAGCCCGAGCTGGCAGGCGGCTGGCAAAGAGCAGGAGGCCCCAGGGCAACGCTCCCAGGCCATGTTGACTTTGGACGGGCTGCCTGAGCATTGTAAACAATTGCAGAAATGATTTCCTACCCTGGCAAATGTCTTGTTTGGACAAGGGGTCCCCTGCCCCCACTTCTTTAAAAGGCAGTTTTATCATTTGTTTGCAAAAATGCTCAATCCCCTCTTTCTTTTCTGTTCTCTCTGTGGCTCTGGTCTCCTCCAGAGCCAGATGAAAAATCTTTGTGTTTCTTTAATGTTAACCAAACCCCCACTCCTTTCTTAAACTGTTCCAGGTCTGTTGGACAAATACTACCCAGCAACAGAACTTACAAGGGTCTGTTAAGAATTTTTTAGACTGAAGTCTTTAGCCAGAGTAACTTAAAAAAAATTTTTTTTCTCCCTCCTTGTTTATTACAGTTTAAGCTCCTAGCACAATAAAATCTGCACATAAGGGTTGGGAAAGCAATAAAAATGCAGCTCATAATGTCTTGGAACCAGCTAATGCTCCATCTAGACACTGAGGTAACAGATTTGGTCTCACCCACCCTCCCAGGATATCAGACTGGGGAATAAAATGGGTTTTCTATAAGGAAGAAAGCACAGGACAGAGCTGTGAGCTTTGTTGGGCTGCCAGTGAGGGTGGGGCTGCCAGGGCTGGATGATGGGCTGCACATTCTGAAAATCGGCCAGAATCTCGAGCAAGGCAGAGAGAAGGAATACTCTGTTCTTGACCACCCAGGGACAAGGGCAACCGCAGACCAGATGAGGAGCAAGATATACTAACCTATGTCCTGGCCTGTCACCTAGCTTCAAAAGGGAGAAGAAAGGAGGGAGGCGAGGGAGAGGTAGGAGTGAGGAAGGGCCAAAGAGAAAGGGGACAGGAGGCAAGGGGCACCGGGAGGAAGGGGAGGCAGAGGCTGCGACAGTCATAGTTCTGGCTGGAAACAGAAGCCCCTCAAGCTCAAGGAGAGCCTGAAGCAGGGACTACTGACAAGGTGTGCAAGAGCTGAGGGAAGCCAAGAAGAGGTGGTGGGTGCTGTTCCCCAGAGCTAGTAACAGCAGGGAAGCTGTTCCCATCCCCAGGCAGAAAGGGGCCTCCTCCAAAGACATCACACAAGAAGTAACATTCTTGCCATTCATTCTGTTACCAAGAAATCAATCACTCTGTTTGAAAACATAGTAAAAACCACCAAAAGATAAATCCAGATTAAGAACTTACATAGGAAGAAATTAAGGTATAAAAAGACTGGTGGTAAGCCTTACATCTATTTAAACATATAATTAAGCATATATAACTGCAATGATTATGTTTACCAGGAAAACAATACAATTGTTATACTTATTTTGAAAAACAAACCTACAAAATTTTGTTGTTGTTGACCATTGTTGTTGACAGTAGGTTATAGCGGCAAAAACCAAAATCATCGTTAAAACAGGAGATGAGCTCAGTGGATAGAGCTGAAGGGTCCCAGGTTCGATTCCGGTCAGAGGCACATGCCTGGGTTGCGGGCTCGATCCCCTGTGCGGAGCATGCAGGAGGCAGCGCATCGATGATTCTCTCTCTTCACTGATGTTTCTCTCTCTCTTTCCCTCTCCCTTCTCTCTGAAATCAATAAAAAAAGAAAATAAACAAAAATAAGAAAAAGCAAAAATACTTTAAAAAAAAAGGAGGTGGGAGAGAATATAAGGTAAAGAGATCGATGCTTGTTTGTTTTTATTATGATAAAATATACATAACATAAAAGTAACCATTTTAACTGTTTTAAATGTACAATTCCATATCATAAGTACAGTCACATTGTTGCACAATTATCACCATTATTCATCTCCAGAGCCTTTTCATCTTCCCAACTGAAACTCTGTCCCCATTAAATACTAACTCCCCATTCCCTCTTCCCCAGTCCCTGGCAACCACCACTCTGCCTTCTGTCTCCATGTATTTGACTACTTTAGGAATCTCATATAAGAGGAATCATACAGTATTTGTCCTTTTGTGACTGGCTTCTTTTATTTAGCATAATGTCTTCAAGGTTTATCCATGTTGTATCAAGTGTCAGAATTTCTTTTATTTTTGAGGCTGAGTAATAATCAAATCCCACATTTTGTTTATCCATTTCTCTGTTGATGGATGTTTGTGCTGCTTCCACCTTTTGGCTACTTGTGAATAATGCTGCAGTGAACATAGATGTATAAACATCTGCTTTTACTTCTACTGGATATGTACCCAGAAGTGGGATTGCTGGGTCATATGTTAATTCTTCAATTTTTTGAAGAATTGCCAGACCATTTTCCATAGCAGCTGCAAGGAAGATTGTTTTAAAATCACCAATGTCCATATTTTCCTTAAGTGGGAGTAAATTATACTGTTTCTTTCCCAAAGATGATAAATTGAGAAATAGTGATTAAACATATTGATATTACAAAGGTAACCACCAATAGAACTAAAAAGTCTGAATACCTTCCCAACTTGCCAGAAGGCAATAAACAAAAACAGACCACACAGAAGCATAAAAGCAGAGAACACAAAATATGACAGTAGACTAACTCTATCTGATATATGGATGAATAGAACGAATATAAACTCGCTTTTAAAAATAAAATAAAAACCAGTTATATGTTATCAACAAGAAATACACCTAAACCAAAAGAACCCAGAAAGGTTGAAATTAATGGAGGAACAAACATGTTGCAGGCAAATACAAACAAAAAAACAGGCAAAAGTTTTGCTAATAATAACAAGCTGAATTCAAGCTGTTAAAGAAAAGAAACAAAGCACACAGGCCCAAAATGGCATTGCTCATGCAAAATACCCACGATACCAAAGCTAGGTTTTATATCTAATCTAATTGCAATTTCAACCCCTTCCAAAAACACAATCTTAATCAAACAGTATGGAATTTTCTGGTCAAGCAGCAGTAAGGTTATCTGTCACGTGAACCCTCTCCATCTCCCATAAAAAGAAGAGGCAATCTAATCATGAAAAACGCTTCCCCTTCGCTTTCCCCAAAGAAAAGATTCCCTAGCCCAACATAATCCTTCCTTTTCTTCCCCTAATGTCTTCCTTGCCCTACCCTTCCTTCTTCCTAGAAAAGCCTTCCATTTTGTACAACTCCTTGGCGTTCCCTTGGACTTGCTAGATGGGATGCTGCCCGGTTCACGAATTGCTTCATAAAGCCAATTAGATCTTCAGATTTACTCAGTTGAATTTTATTTAATTTAAAAATTCTTTAATATACATTTTATTGATTTTTTTACAGAGAGGAAGGGAGAGGGATAGAGAGAAACATCGATGAGAGAGAAGCATCAATCAGCTGCCTCCTGCACACCCTCTACTGGGAATGTGCCCGAAACCAAGGTACATGCCCTTGATCAGAATCAAACCTGGGACCCTTCACTCCCCAGCCCGATGCTCTATCCAGTGAGCCAAACCGGCTAGGGCTGAATTTTATTTTTTAACAAAGCTGAGAAACATTATAATAAATAATAGCATTGTTATATTTAAAGTGAAAATATAAAAATGCTAAGGAGTAATTTACAGATTGTAATGCTGAAATAAATTAAGAAATAAAATTGTAGCCCAGCCTGTGTGGCTCAGTGGTTGACTGTCGACCCATAAACCAGGAGGTTCGATTCCCATTCCCAGTCAGAGCACATGCCCAGATTTTAGGCTCAATCCCCAGTGGGGTGGGGGTGGAGGGTGTGCAGGAGGCAGCCAATCCATCATTCTCTCTCATCACTGATGTATCTTTCTCTCTCCCTCTCTGAAATCAATAAAAACATATTTTTAAAAAAGAAATAAAATTGTAATAAGGTGCTTTAACTCACCTCTCTCAGACCTTGACAAATCAGAGAGAGAGAAAATCAGTTATGATTCTGAGATTTTAAATAACATACCAGTATTTAATGACATTGATAATAGGTAGCTAACTGGCTAGTTAGACAGATAAATAGAATATATATATCCTGAATACAGAGACTATATCTTTTTTTAATATATCTTTTTATTATTGATTTCAGAGAGGAAGGGAGAGGGAAAGATAGAAACATCAATGATGAAAGAGAATCATCAATTGGCTGCCTCCTGCACGCCCTCTACTGGGGACTGAGCCCGCAACCCGGGATTGATCTCCTGGTTCATATGTCAATGTTCAACCACTGAGCCATGCCAGCCGGGCAAGACTATTTCTTATTTGCAAGCCCCCATGAGACATTTACAAAATTTGAAAGTACAGTAGGCCACAAAGAAAATTATTTATAAAAAATTGAAATAGAATCAGTTCTATTCTCTGACTACAATGCACTGACAATGAATACTAGTAGTAAAAAAAACCCCAAAATTTAAAAGTCTCCTAAATGCCTTCTGTGTCAAAGAGGAAATTAAAACAGTAACTTTAGGATATGTAGAAAACAAAACACCACATATAAAGATCTATGACCTTGAAAAAATTCTAAGTGTTAGATGACAGACACAAAAGGCCATATATTGTATGATTCCATTTGTATGAAATATCCAGAACAGACAAATCCATAGAGACATAAGGCAGATTAGTGGTTGCCAGGGGCCGGAGGGAAAGAGAACGGGGGAATGACTGTTAAATAGATGCCAGGTTTCCTTCTGAGGTGCTGAAGATGTTCTGGAACCAGATAGAGGTAATGATTGTATAACAATGCCACTAAACTGTACACTTCAAAATAGTTTAAATGATAAAGTTATATTAATGTGTATTTAACCACAGTGTAAAAGAAAAGAAAATATCTATGAAAAGAGCTTTTTACGTGTTTGTCAATGGTAGCCTGGATAGTGCAGACCAAACTGAGGACAATTAGAAAATCGGGACAGTAGATGACAAACATCTGATTGGAGGACCGAAGACCTAACAAGGCAATAGAAAAGCAGAGGCTGCCATCAGAAAGAGGGAATCCAGAGAAGTAAGCTCACTCTGTAGTGCTGCCTTTCCCCGGGGGCTATGAGATGAGTCCAGAAGAGGCAACTGAGAGGTTGAGAAGCCAAGCAGAGTATTTGCCAGCCTTTTGGGGATAGGAATAAAAATTGAAATCTGTTCTGATTCCAACTGGTGTACTGATACCAATCGGATGCTAACCACCCTTTGTTAGTATCAAACTGCACAGGTTTAAGGGCACAGTCAGTTCCCAACAAGACTGTTCTCACTTCAGACACCAGCCACACATTGGGGGTCTGCAGGCCACCAGCTCTTCTGAGCCAACTGGCTACAAATTTGAGATTTCCCATGAGTCACTCTGGTTCAACATTTCATTAGAATGACTCACAAAACTCAAGAAAGCACTATATATTTTTAAAATTTTTATTTTTCAATTATAGTTTATATTCAATATTATTTTGAATTAGTTTCAGGCATACAACATAGTGGTTAGACAATTATATGCTTTCCAAAGTGTTCCCCCTGATATTTCCAGTACCCACCTGGCATCATACTTAGTTATTACAATACTAGAGGCCTGGTGCCTAGCCTGTGGGATCGGGCCGAAACTGGCTCTCTGACATCCCCTGAGGGGTCCCAGATTGCGAGAGGGTGCAGGCCAGGCTGAAGGACCCCACCAGTGCACAACTGGGGCTGGGGAGGGATGTGGGAAGTTGGCCAGCTGGGGAGGGGCCACGGGAGGGCTCCAGGGTGTGTCTGGCCTGCCTTGCTCAGTCCTGATAGGCCAGACCCCAGCAGCAAGCTAACCTACCAGTCGGAACATCTGGCCCCTGGTGGTCAGTGCATGTCATAGAGAGCGGTTGAGCAGCCTTAGCATATCATTAGCATATTATGCTTTGATTGGTTGAACAGCCAACCGGTCGACCTGAAACTTAGCATATTAGGATTTATTATATAGGACTAGAGGCCCAGTACATGAAATTCTTGCACGTGGGGGGGGGGGTCCCCTCAGCCCAGCCTGCACCGTCTCCAATCTGGGACCCCTCAGGGGATGTCTGACTGCCCGATCCCCAGGATCAGGCCTAAACCAGCATTCGGACATCCCTCTCACAATCCTGGACCACTGGCTCCTAATTGCTCACCTGCCTGCCTGCCTGGTCGCCCCTACCTGCCCTTCCCTCCTCCCGCCAGCTTGATTGCCCTTCACTGCCTCTGCGTGCCGGCCTGATCGCTCCTAACTGCCCCACTGCCGGACTGGTTGCCCCTAACTGCCCACTGCCGGCCAGGTTGCCCCCAACTGCCCCCTCCCTGCTGGCCTGGTCACTCCTAACTGCCACCGCCATCGGCCTGGTCACCCCCAACTGTCCCCCTCTGCTGACCTGGTCGCCCCTCAGTGCCCCCCCTGCCAGCCTAATCGCCCCCAACTGCCACCCCTGCCGACCTGGTTGCCCCCAACTGCCCCCCCTGCTGGCCTGGTCTCCCCTAACTGCCCCCCCTGCCGGCCTGGTCACCTCTTACTGCCCCCCTGCTGGCCTGGCCACTCCCAACTGCCCACCTCTGCTGGCCTGGTTGCCCCCAACTGCCCCCCTCTGTCAGCCTGGTCACCCCTAACTGCCCCCCTGCCAGCCTGGTCGCCTCCAACTGCCCCCCTGCTTGCCTGGTCACCCCCTCTGCCGGCCTGGTCACCCCTCACTGCCCCCCTGCCAGCCTAATCACCCCCAACTGTCCCCCCTGCCGACCTGGTCGCCCTCAACTGCACCCTCCCCTGGCCTGGTCTACTCTTACTGCCGCCCCCCACCGCCAGCCTGGCCGCTCCCAACTGCCCCCCCCCTCCCCGCTTGCCTGGTCACCCCCAACTGCCTCCTCTGCCAGCCTGGTCGTCCCTCACGGCCCCCCCACTGGCCTGGTCGCCCCATGCAGCCTGCTGATCAGTCGTTTGGTCATCCCTCATTAAGCCCCCTGCCGGCCTGGTCGTAGGCAGCCATCTTGAGAGGGTGTGAGGATTAATTTGCATATTACCTCTTTATTATATAGGATTACTGACTATTTTCCCTATGCGGTGCTTTATAGGAAAGCACTATGTTTTTTTATTACAGTTTTATGATACAGGAGCAGCCAAGTGAAGAGATACGTAGGACAAAGTTTGGGAAGTTCTCAAACACAGAGGTTGTGTGCCCTCTCTCCATGCAGTCAGGGAGTATCTCTCTCTTGGAACTGTGGTTATGTCCACCAACCAGGAGTCTCTACAGTTTCTCGTTTTTGTTGGGATTTCATTACCTAAGCATGCTTGATTGAATCCCTGGTCATATGACCGAACTCAATCACAAAATACCACGTGCGGGCACACACGTACAGTGCAATTGAAACTTCGTGGCCCATGCACAGAAGTCGGTATCGTGTGGAAGAGCCACACTGAAGGGGCCAAAGAGCCACATGTGGCTTGCGAGCCACAGTTTGCTGACCACTGGTCTAGTCCATTATAATAATATGTATATGACCAAAATGTGCCCTTGGGCAAAATCACTCAGATTTGCAGGTTTCCATCTTATTAGATTCCACTTTTTCATATATTTGGTATAATTGATCTAAGAGACAATATCACCTCTTGTTCTGAGCCTCTTCTGAGGTGTTAATATTGGATTTCCCTCATAGGATTAATTCATTCATTCCTTAACCATCATCTACCATTCCTCCTTCTCTTCATTTATACCAAACCTTCCCACCTTTGGAAGGGATGTACTGGTCTAGATCACAGGCAGCTATACTAGTCTAGCAAGTGCTTCCTTCTCAGTTTACTTTCATTTACCTAGGACAGGGTTTCATGGGTACAGAATGAGTGGGCTGTTCCTTTTTTCTTTATGATATAGAAATTAAAAATAATTTTATTTTTCTGTTACAGTTGACATTCAATATTATTTTAAATTAGTTTCAGGTGTACAGCATAGTGGTTAGATATTTATGTAATTTACAAAGTGATCCTCCTGGTAATTCTAGTACCTACCTGGCATCATGCATAATTATTACAATATTATTGACTATATTCCCTATGCTGTACTTTACATTCCCGTGACTGTTTTGTAACTGCCAATTTGTGCTTCTTAATAGTAGTGGGCTCTTTCTACCACTAAGCAATATAGTTGCATTCACTGTTAACCTCAATTTTGCCAGATCAGATGAAGGAACAACCTGTTCCATCAGACCTGTCCAAAGAATTAGAAAAGTCTGGAGGCTTTGACTATAAATAAATGATAGAGATTATTCAAAGGTCTTAGGGTTTGCAAACCAGAAACACAGCTGGGCAAAAACTCAGAAATGTTCTGAAGAAGAAAGAAAGGAGTTCTTATAGTAAAAAAGTGCATTCTTGAGAATAATCAGTTCTGCATTCTTAGCCCTAGGAATGGTCCAGGATGGTTATTAGTCAGATGTCAAGCAGTCTGGATGATGAGTCCCAAGTGGTCTGGTCACGTCAGATGCTCTGGATAATGGATATCAGGTGGTCTGGATGTGCGAGCCCTTCCGGGCATAATCAGAGGGTTATCTGGAGGTCTGATGTGTATTCAGGTATTAACACAGGACTAGAAAGTTCAAAGTTTAAGTTCCCAGGCTCATGAAAATAACAACTGAATCTTTTCCTCATACCGCAACCTACTTGATTTTAGTAATTTAGCAGTTGACTATAGTGACTCCATTTTGTTTTCTTCATTCTATTCCTCAGTCCCTAGGAATTCTAACTATAACTATATTTTTAAATCTTTATGTTTCCTCCTATTGACATAAGAAACATCCAAACCTAGAGAATTTTTATGAGTTTATTTGAGCCAAACTGACGACAATTGCTGGGAAGCAAACTCTCAATGGTTTGAGAAAATGCTCCAGAGAATGGTAGCTTTATAGCTTCTTTCATTTTATTATTTCTTAAAATATTTTTTTTTTTATTGATTTCGGAGAGGAAGAAGAGGGAGAGAGAGAGAAACAACCAAGAGAGAGAATCATTGATTGGCTGCCTCCTGCAAGTCCCCTACTGGGGACTGAGCCCACAACCCGGGCATGTGCCCTTGACAGGAACAGAATCCGGGACCCTTTAGTCCGCAGGCTGTCGCTCTATTCACTGAGCCAAAACAGCTAGGGCTTGATAGCTTATTTTATACATTAGAATCAAAGGAGGAGATGTAAGAGGGGTTACATGGAATTCATCAGTGGTCTCAGATTAGGGCAGCAAAGCAGGGAAATACCTGAGATTGGGTAAAGAGTAAAACAGAGAGACGCCTCTTTTTACATTGGTGGGTGCAGGATAGTTAACAATTAACACTGACAGCACATGGAGATGGTATGTGGGAGAACAAGATAACAATGAGGGGCTCTGGTTTGGTGGATGTGCCCTGAGGTCTAGAAAAGGAGATTACTTTGACATTCCAAAGGTATGTTATCTTAGATGCCAAAAGACAATAATAGAGAGGCTCATTTAAGGTAGAGATTGACCTTTTTCAAAGAAGCTACAAGCCTGGAATGTGTCTACCCACCAGGATGCACTTTCAGTTAGGACATTTTATGTTCAAACCACCCTATGTAGTTACTTTCGATTTCTGAGTTTGCAGGGCCAGCTATGCTGACCTCCCTTGAGCTTGTCAGGTTTTGTATGTGGCTCCTTTTTCATCCACGCTTCTTAGAAATCATCCCTTCCTTTGGCACTTATAGTTGCAGCCATGCTTCTGGGACACTTTGTCAGGTAGGAAAAGAACTTGAGGTGATGCAAGAAAGAAAAAATGTGTGGTTGTATCACCATTTTCCCCCATAAAAAGAACTCTATAGTCAGACCAGCATCCACCTCACCTCATTCCCCAAATTCCCCCGAAAAGCAGAGGAATCTATATAGTGGGGAACTGCCCTGGTACCCCTAATGTTGAGGGCATGTAAGCCAGCACGGCATGCCTCTATCTCCTCTCATTTTAGACAAGGAATGTTTTCATTGCCTGTTCCAATTCTCTATTAAACTATTACTCTGAGGAAGATATTGCTCTGACCATTGCTGAACATCAGGGGCTATAAAGCATGTTCCTTGGTCTGAAGAAATGTTACCTGGAGGTCCAAACTGGTGTAATACCTTCAGTCCCAGTTCTTTTTTTAATTTAATTTTTATTTTTTTCAATTCCAGTTCTTTTATAGTACTCCGAGCATTTGCATCTACCACTAGGTATGCAAGGCCCAGTCCCAAAGCAAGTGTCCTGTTCTTGTCAGAACCCATTTGTAGCCTCCCAGTGCTACCAGCATCATTTCCACTTGCCAGCTATGTTCAGGGCTTTCTCCACAGGGAATCTTCCCCATAGCCATCTGCAGTCTCTGCCTCTGTTCTCATCAGCATTTGTGTGCTCAAGGACGATGTCTAAATTCAGCCCATATCTGCATTTCATGAACCTAGGTGGACACCTCAAGTGAATATACTGGGATACCCACTCACTGGCTCTAGTGACCTTTTGATCCTGAAAAGAGGTTTCCCTAGTAGTGTACTGGGTTTTCTTAAAGTCTGTATTTGTTTATCATACATTAATTATAGAGCCAAACTCATGGCCAAAGTTGTTTACATCTCCACTGCGATGTAGATGTTTTTGTTTTGCTTTGTTTTTGAGAGAGAGAAGGACAAAGAGAAAGAGAAACATGGATTTGTTGTTCCACTTTCTGCATTCATTGGTTGCTTCTTGTATGTGCCCTGACTGGAGATAGAACCCACAACCTCGGCATATTGGGATGACACTCTAACCAACTGAATACCCAGCCAGGGCCCACCTCCTTATCTACTCTCACATGCCATGCCAGTATTACCCCTGCCCTAAACCAAGCAGGTACCAGACTCTTGGGAGCCGGCACGGTCATGGCATACTCAGCCCCAGGGCGCCTTATGTGCTATGCCAGCTCAGCCTGGTTCAGTGACCCTGAGTTGGGGGGTGAAAGGATTGAGAAAAGACAGACAAGAGAATGAAAGCTGGGTCTCGGTGGGACGGAGACAATGACAGCGCCCACAAGCCATGTCTTTATTTTATAGCAGATGCCATGAGGCAAAGCAGGGGCGTGATCACGTTGTTTACAGCATTCTCATGAGTTTCAACCTCACTCAACTACATGCACCCGAACTCTATCACAAGGCACGTGGGGCTACGTGATCGGACCATAGGTTCAAGCTTACAACCACAGACGTTGGCTATGATTGTGCTGGGAGGGCCCTGCCCTCCAGCTGGGACTTGCATGTGGCAATGAGAGGACCCTGTCCTTTCATTAGTCCGAGGCTTGAACTTGGCCAAAACACCGTAACCGCGCCCCACACCAGACAACCAGGACAGCCTCTATACCTCAAAGCCCACCAGAACTATTCAAACTAGCCAATTCAAAGCTGTTTACCCCACCCTGCCCTGTTTTCCCATGGAAACCCAAATAAAGGATCTGGCTTAGGCCCTCCTCTCATTGCTTTCTGTCTCCTGATCAACACTGGTGTTTTTTCTTGTGAACCTGTGTGGCAAGTAACATGCTCCCTCCTCTCAGGAAATGTAAGTAATAAAAATCTTCTTTCAATGACATTCGCCTCCAAGTGTCATCACTCAATCACCATTATAAATTACAACCCCGGCACAAATAAGATGGGCATTGACACATCCTGCTGTAATGCACCCCTCGAACTCCCATGGTGGTTTCCATAGGGCTGTGCTCCATATGGGCATCCCTTTAATTGGACAGCTCTTCATTGTCCTTCTGCCTGACCATATGGCCAGGCCATTGACCAGTGCCCATGAGTCAATAAAAACTCAAACACAGGGGCAAACAGCAGGCGATCCACTGAGCTGACTTGTTTTCACTGTTTTTCAATCAGGGTGGCAGCCTTCCAAGCAGGATGCTGCCATTCACCTTGGATCTTCCATCCATAAACTAAGAAGCTCCTTGTTGGTCAATAGGTAGCTGTTCAGAGGGCACTGTCCATGTTGCAGCTCCTCAAAAGTGTCAAAGCCAGAGTTAGGGCCACAGTCTACCTGCTTGTGAATATACTGAATAACTCTTTGTATTTCCTCATAACTTTATTAAAGAACTAGAAGCCATACAAGGAGACCAAATAGAAGTTCTAGATATGAAAAATATCATAACCCCCAAATAACAACTCAATGTTTGGAATTAATAGCAGATTAGACAAAACTGAGAAGAGAATTAATGTACTAAAAAATAGAACTGCAGAAATATCCAGATTGCATGGGCAGTCAAAAATAAATAAAATGTAGGGGTAAAAGCAAGCAGTACATTAAGAAGGACTGGATTTCCTCCGCTTTCAGTCTCTGCGCCTTTCGCAGGGCTTCCGACAGTGCAGGGTTGGGACGGAGCATTTGGAGTTTCACAACCTCTTGGTCACTATGAGGACGGCCAGGGAAGAATTTGCCTTTTGGGTTTCCAGTGGAAACAAGTGGCAGGTACTAGTTATGATGACTATATACTTCGGATCTGAATTTGCCATACCTTTCTGTATAGTAAGATACCAACTGCTTAAGAAATACGATGCTTTAGTTAATCGATGAAACAGATATGAAAAGAAACATTTTAAGAGGTGCAATCTCTTTGAAAAATATATCAAACTGTTGGATTCAAGATACTAGATGTATGTATAAACAAACTTATGGCATGAATCCTTAATGCCTCTTCTCTGGAATACAAATGTGATAATTGAGCATGTGCATATTTTTTTATTTGGGAAATATCCCAATATTAGCAACAGCTCCCCTGTCCCCCCAGGTCGATGCTCAACTACTAAACCACGCTGGCCAGGCCCAATATTAGTTTCTGGATTAAAGTATGTGTGATTTAGCTTGTTTGTTGCTCTTACATTATTTTTTAAAAATATATCTTTATTGATTTCAGAGAAGAAGGAAGAAGGAGGAAGAGATAGAAACATCAATGATGAGAGAGAATCATTGTCCGGCTACCTCCTGCATGCCCCACACTGGGGATTGAGCTCACAACCTGGGCATGTGCCCTGACCCATAATCAAACCATGATCTCCTGATTCATAGATCGATGCTCAACCACTGAGCCATGCTGGCCAGGTTGTTGCTCTTAAATTCTGAGGTTTTATTTAATTTTTAATTCTGAGGTCATGACTTTACTGATGATTTATGTTTTAAAAGAGAATGCAAACTTGGGAGTGGGGAGGCCTAATATATGTATAATTGGAGTGCAATACATGAAGGAGAGAGAAATTAAGCAGAAACAATATTTAAAGAGATAATGACTGAGAATTTTCAAAAAGTAAATAAAGATATCAAGTCACAGATGCAAGAATTCTCACAAACTCCCAAAGAGGATGTGAAAAAGATAGCCACACCTAGACAAATCATGAACTCAAACACAAAGAAAATCTTAGAACAAAAAAATTTACCTTCAAAGGAGTAATAATTAGAATGACATATAAAATCTCAACAAAATAAACAAGTCCAAAATGTAATGCAATAATACCATCAGAGTGTTGAATACTACACCCAGCAGAAATACTTTCAAGATTAAAGATGAAATAAAAATATTTTTCAACAAATAAAAATGAAGAGAATTAATCACCAGCAAAGTGAGTTCAACAATATACACAAAAGATAACAAATCCTGAAAGTTTGTATTATTCCAATAATATAAGGTTGGTATAAATTTAAAAATTATCACCCGGCCAGTGTGGGTCAGTGGTTGAGTGTTTACCCATGAACCAGAAGGTCACAGTTGATTCCCGCGTCAAGGCACTTGCCTGGGTTGCAGGTTCTGTCCCCAGTAGGAGGCAGCCAATAAATGATTCTCTCTCATCTTTGATGTTTCTATCTCTCCCTTTCCCTTCCTCTCTCTGAAATAAAAAACAAATTTTTAAAAATTATCATTAAAACTTACCATATGAAGAAAATAAAGAATCATATAATAATATAATGTATTTTCAATAGAAAACATAATAAATTCAAAATCCATTGATGGCCATCCATTATAACCCAGTCTCTTATGCACATCCCTTAATTCAATTTCTCATTCTTCCTACTTCCCTCATTCTTCCACTGTGACCCTGGCATAGTCAACCTTGGCAAAATGCTCTAACTCCTCAACCTCTTCTCCAATCATTTTCCAGAATTACAGAGCACAGAGAAAACAAAGAGTTAGTATTACTGTGCTTCGTATCACACTCCCAGTGGGAGCTAACCCAAAATTCTTTGAGGGTAAGATTACATACATAATTTAGTCTTTGATAATTTCCACCCTGCTTATCTCAGAACACACAGTAGATGTTCAATATAATAAATACCAAAAGCTATATTTTATGGGTTTACATGTGGCAGTTTCTAAAATGTTCTAAAAACACTTTACTTGTATCAGCTCATTTAATCCTCACAATAAGAATAATTATTCCCATTTCACAGAGGAGGAACCAAGTCATAGGGAATGAAAAACTTTGCCCAGGGCCACACAGTAAGTGGGGTCTGAGATTCAAATGCAGGGCTCAGCCTTCACTACAAGATACTGTCAAGTGTAGACCAACTAGTTCGGGCAGTTTTACCAGGTCAGAATCAGAGACCACAATCTGTATGTGCACTAACAGTGGCTGGTTAAATAAATTGTGATAGAACCTTGTGTTGCCATTAAAATTATGGTATGTATCTCTACTTATAATACCAAAAACCATTCATCACATAATTGAAAAAAGCAAACTAGAAAACAGTATAATAAACCTGCACACGAATATTTATAGCAGCCTTACTCATAACCGCCTAAAACTGGAGGCAACAAAGACATCCTTCCGAAGGTGAATGGATAAACATTACACGATGGAATATTACTCAGTGATAAAAAAAAAAAAATGAGCGATTAATCCATGAAAATACATGGAGGAACCTTACTGTTTTGTGAAAGAAGCCAGCTTCAAAAGGCTGCTTACTATCGTACTCCAACTACATGACATTCTGGAAGAGGCAAAACTGGAGGCAGTGAAAAGATCGGCGGTAGCACCAGAGAGGGAGAGACAGCAGGGGAGCACAGGGAACTGTCAGGACAGTGGAATTATTTTCCACGATACTGTAACAGCGGATACATGACATCATACACTTACCAAAACTGAACTTTACAGCACAAAGAGTGAACCTTAATTAAACTATGGGCTTTAGTTGATAATAATGTACCAATATTAGACCCTCTTTTATAACAAACCAACCACACTGATGCAGATGTTTATAGCAGGGAGAACTGTGAGGGTGGCGACAATGGGTGTATGGGAATTGCACTCTCTCCTCGACTTTCTGTAAACCTAAAACTGCTCTAAAAACATGAGTCTGTTATTACAGACAAACAGTATGATAGCATGATCCCTTTCATGTCACTATGTCTCTGTGTTTTGGGGCATAGCAAAGTCTGGAAGGACATAATAACAATTAATAGCAGTTGTCCTAGAGTAGTAGGATTCTTGAGATCTTTCTCTTAGTTCTACTTGTCCTTATTTTCTTAACAACAGCATACATTAGTTTCATATAAAGGAACAAAATGAGGAAGAGGGGGCTGGCTGGGCCCAGCGTTGGCGCCACGGAGAATGCAGCGTTCGCCCTGTCTGCTGGGCAAATGCCATCCTCTGTATCTGCCACCCACCGCGTCCCTCGGCCTTTTCAGTTTTGTGTCCCCGAGGCTAGGAAAGAGAGAGAATTCCTCCGGTGCAATTGCATCTGCACTAGCGGGCAGGCGCAGGGGCCGGGAGGGGGCACTGGGAACTTGGCCCTGGGCGCAGATGCCTGGTGCAGTCCTGGGGGCGTGGCTGCTGCGCTTGCCTGGCCATCAGTGGGCTGGAATGTTCCCGTGGCAAGTGTACTTTGTTCTGGGTATGGGGGAGGGTGAAGTGGGGGCCGGGCTCCAGGGCTGCTGGGTCTTGGAGGGCAGCCAGCTTTCTGTTCCCAGGGAGCTGGAGGGGGAGGGGAAGGGAGAGTTGTCTAGTTCCCAGGCTGGGCAGCTGCGGGGCACCGACGGAACCCCTGGATTCCAGTGCCAGCCCAGCAGGCGACTAGCTAGCTGCATGCCCCTGGGTCTGGTCTCTTAACCTCTTTGGGCCTCGATTTCCTCATCTATAAAATGAGGATAATAATAATAATGGTGGGAGTAGGGGGATAAGGGGAGGATAAGGACATATACGTAATACCTTAATCAATAAAGAAAAAAAATTAAAATAATAATAATGGCACATAGGTATTGCCAGGTACTATATAAAGCACTCTACAACCATTTGAGGTAGGTGCTGTTAATATCTACATATAAAACCCTAATATGCAAATAGACCGAACAGCGGAATAACCAAGCAATGGGTCGCTATGACGTGCACTGACCACCAGGGGGTGTGCACAGAACATGGTGGGCATCAGCAGCAGCAGGATGGTGGAGCAGGTGAGCGGGGTCACCAGACCAAGGCGGGGCTCTGGTGGTAGTTACTGAAAATTCTTTTTTTTAAAAAAATATATTTTATTGATTCTTAACAGAGAGGAAGGGAGAGGGATAGAGAGCCAGAAACATCGATGAGAGAGAAACATCAATCAGCTGGCTCCTGCACGCCCCCCACCGGGGATGTGCCCGCAACCAAGGTACATGCCCTTGACTGGAATCAAACCTGGGACCTTTCAGTCCGCAGGCTGACACTCTATCTATCCACTGAGCCAAACCGGCCAGGGCCATTACCCTGAGGGGCAATTGGGGCCGGCAGCCGCCTCTCACACCCACTGCTGGCGATGGCCTTGCTTGCACCTGTTGCTGACACCCAGTGCTGGTCCTGATGGCTTAGCGCTGTCAGTGGGTGCAAGTGGCGGCTGCCAACCTGATCACCCCTGAGGGCTTCTCCACCTCCCCCTGCTTGTGAGGGGCGATCGGGGCAGCAGCCGCCACTGGCACCTCCTGCTGGCGCCAGCCCCAATCACTCCATGCCATCAGCGGGTGCGAGAGAGGCCTGCGCTGTCAGCGCGTGGGAGCAGCAGCGGTGGCAGCGGGGCTATGGGCAGACAGGGGACTGGGGTCCACGGCGGGAGGGGCCAGGTGGGGGCGCAGAGGATGGGCTGAGACCTGCCCCTGTGCCCACTGCAGCCTTGCGGCCCACAGTTCCTTTCAAGGTGCACAAATTCGTGCACTGGGCCCCTAGTAATAACATAATTATCCTATTAATAAACAAATACGCCCTCACTGCCCAGGCCCTCTGGACAGCACAGATACTCTGGCTGTAGAAAGCCAGCCCAACCTCCTTCCAAGTAGTGACATGTGCATGATCACTTTTTTCACTTTATAGATGAGCAGAGAGAAGCTCGGGAAGTTTAAGTAACTTGCCGAAGGGAACACAGTTACATCCTGGGTATAAACCCAGTCAGACCAAGAGCCTACCAGTATGCTCTCAACCACTCTACTTAACCAGCTTCAGGAGACCCTTAACATCTGTGTATTGGAACATACTGCAGTGTGTGCAACAATTCTGAGAGAAGTATTACTAATAATAGTTATTAATATTAAGTAATGATAGTTATCACTAATTGAGGGCTATGATTTTTGCAACACCCTATGAGATAAGTGCTATTTTTATTATTCCTATTTTTTGGGATGAAAGATCGAGGCACTGGGAGGTCACTCAGTTCTAGGGGGCAACACTCATTCATCCTGAAGCCAGAGCCCCACACCAGCTTAGCTGACTCCTTATGTTGTATTTTTTTTAAATATATTTTATTGATTTTTTACAGAGAGGAAGGGAGAGGGATAGAGAGTTAGAAACATCGATGAGAGAGAAACATCGACCAGCTGCCTCCTGCACACCTCCTACTGGGGATGTGTCCGCAACCAAGGTACATGCCCCCGACCAGAATCGAACCTGGGACCTTTCAGTCCGCAGGCCGACGCTCTATCCACTGAGCCAAACCGGTTTGGCCTTATGTTGTATTTTACAGGAAGGCGGACTCCGCCAGGGTCTGAGGATAGAGGCTGCCTGGAAGGACAGGCCTTCCTTCCCCAAACTTTGTCAGAGCCAACTCTGCCTGGTCATCTGAGGCGCTTTGGATAGGGTGTGAGTCTCCATGATACCTAACACCAGCTGGGGAGCTGCTCCTCTCTGGGTCTGCGGCTTCCAGCAGCCCACTGCTTCGTGCCTGGGAAGCATCTTAGCCCAGAATCTCGGCAGAGGGCAGGCCAGTCGCTCTGAGCTGTGAAGATGGAGTGCTCTGCAGCAGAATCTCCTGTTATCATCATGTTCCCTTCCCTTTCCAATCCCTCCATCACACTGACTGGAAAGTCATTATTGGACTCCCTTCACCTTGTCCCCACTTTGAGTTAAGGACTGCCTTCTTTTAAGAACGTACATGTTGCAACTGAGCCCCTATGTGCCCTGAACCTCCGGGAAAGAAAAAAACTCTGTTTTTCTTTTCTTTTTTAGAATTGTTATGAGTTTGTTTAAGCTGAAATGACGACATACGCTGGGGAACAAGATCTCAAATGCTCTAAAACTCTCACTCTTTGTAATAGGCATTAAATGTTTGTTGAAGATGGTTTGGTCAATAGCCACATATTGCTATTGTTGTCACGTGGGCACACAGTAGGAACTGAATAACTGCTTTGCACATATGTTCCCTCTGCCTGGAATGCTCTCCCTCCATTACCTACATAGCTCCCTCCCTCCCGCCTTCACTTTTTACTCAAGTCACCTTCATTGTGGGGCCTTCCATGATCACCAAATTTAATTACACCTTACAATAGTCCTGATCCTGTTTTCCCTGTTCTGTTATTTCCCGACCACTTATCACTGTCCTATACACTTCGTTTTTATTAATTTTGTTTATTGTCTGTCTTGCCCCACTAGAAGGCAAGTGCCATGAGGGTAGGAATTTCACTCTGTTTAGTTCATCACTGTATTCCCCCAGTGCCTGGAGCTGGGAGGAAGGAAGGAAGAGGAGGTGGGAGGAGCTTCCTGGGCCATTCCAACCTATTGCGACTACCGCTGCCCACTTGGAGGAATCCATATTTCTTATTTGTGAAGTTTGTTCAACATTAGCCATGTCACATGCCCTTGGCGGGATCGCGTGTAGTATCATCCCATCTGCTATTTGACTTGGCCGGGGTGTGTCTCATCCACCTGAGCAGACGGTAAGTGTCCTGCCACGGGAGAGGGGAAAAGGGTTCTGATTCTCTGTGCCCTTCCACTCCCAGCACCAAGAACAGGGCTGGATTTCTACAGGTTCCGGGTCTTTAGATTTGAAAAAGAAACATTTCACCTTCCCTCTCCTCTTTCCCCTGCCTTGCCCTCTTCTCCCCCCAGTCCATCTCCATTAATATTAGAGTTAACTTCTTAAGTTTGTTAGAAGTTTGATATTTAATGATTTAAGCTAAATAAGTTCACTGAATTTTTCATGAATAACATTTAATATTTGTTAACAGGGGGTCAATATGTGAACTATTTAATTTCTTTTTAAAAATTTTATATTTATTGATTTCAGAGAGGAAGGGAGAGGGAGAGAGGAAGATAGAAACATCAATGATGAGAGAGAGTCATTGATGGGCTGCCTCCTGCACACCCCACACTGAGGATCGAGCCTGCAACCCAGACATGTGCTCCGACAAGGATTTGAACCCTGACCTCCTGGTTCATAGGTCAACACTCAACCACTGAGCCATGCTGGTCAGGCAGGCCCTTATTTTTATAGCATCACAAGTTACTACAGCCAACACCGAATTTGTTTTTCTTCTTTCTCCCTGCATTTCCCCAGGGTTGGCTATAATGTGAACTGTTGTCACATCTGACTCAGAAGAGAAAGGGACTGTCTAGTGAATATATAATTTTTATTATCTAGGAAAATCTAAAAATGTGCACAAATAAGCATTTACTACATGATTTGAATATGAAATCTCATCATTATATTGCATGTGTGTGATGATCTTGGTACCTGGCATCTGTTAAAATTATAGTAAAAGGTTCCATTCTGATTGGTTCAATTTTAGTAAAAGCACATCAGAATGGGTCCTGCATAATTCTCTGCAAAGAAGACTGCAGCCCAGCCTGTGTAGGTCAGTGGCTGAGCATCAACCCATGAATCAGGAGGTCTCTGTTCGATTCCCTGCCAGGGCATATGCCTGGGTTGCTGTGGGCTCGATCCCCAGTGCGGGGTGTGCAGGAAGCAGTCGATCAATGACTCTATCTCATCATTGATGTTTCTATCTCTCTCTCCCTCTCCTTTACTTTCTGAAATCAGAAATACATATATATATATTCAAGCAAAAAAAACCCCAAAACAACCATTCAGGGTTCTCATGAGCTGTGTGGGAGAGAGGGGTGACTGGAAGAAAGACTGGGTGGATGATAGATGAATTGTTATATGAATAAGTGGGTAAATGAACAAATGTGTGAATGGCTGGAAAGCTGCACAAATGATTGAATTTGCTGGGCTCCAAAGGTCCTTGGGCCCACCACAGCACTGACCGCATGACTTCAAAGATATCCGTTCACACACTGGTCTTCCCTACCAGATTCTGAGCTCCTCAAAGGCAGAAAGTTAATTTATCATTTTTTTTGGTATCCTGGGCTCTGGGGCAGTGTCTGGCACATTGATGGGGGTCTCAGTTAGGATGTAAATTTGGCTGCTGTGACTTGCATGAGGGAGCACCACAAAGTCCACTGAGCAGCCAGCAGGAAGGAAAACAAGGCGGAGGGGAAGGCACCTGTGTCCTCTACAAAGGCAGGACCGGGAAGGCGCACACTTCACTTAGGCGCTCGTCCCAGAAATTCATCATATGGCCGCGCCTTGCTGAAAGAATGCCTGAAAATGCAGTCTTACTCTGGGTGGCCTTGTGTCCATCTAAAAGTCAGTGGTTCTAAAAATAGCAGAAATGGCTATTGGAAGGCAATTAGTGTCTGCCACCTAAGTGAGCAACACATTCTTATCTATATCTATAAAAGCCTGAGTGACCTTTCAACCATTCCACCATTTGAAGGGTCCCGGATTGCAAGAGGCACGAGCCCTCTAGTTTATTAAATAAATATAAACAAATAAATTAATCTAACTGATACTGCAAGTCTATATTCTGAGAAGGAACAGCATGTTGAATCAGAATTAAGTGAAAAAAGCAAAATAGGATTGGTGGATATAGTATGCAATTCTTTGCTGCCCTTCTTTGCTAAGAGACGTTTTGTTGAGAGTGGCAATGGGCCCAGATAAAATATTCCACTTCCCAGCCTCCCTCCAAGTGGCCAGGTGACACCACTGTGGGCAATGAGATATAAATAAAAGACAGCTGGAGACCTTTGGGATGTTTTTGCTTTAATACAAGTGTCACTTTCCCTCTTTCTTTCTACGTCTTGATTTCTGAAATACAGATGTGAGAGTGAAGGTGGAGTGGTCAACTTGTGACCATGAGATAATAAACAAGAAAGCAAAAGCCACACATTAAGTTTGACAGTCAAGGGATGGAAAGTGGCTGGGACATTGATGATGTCATGACAATGCTGCCTGACCTTGATTGCCTGCCTCCAGACTGCCCGTTAATGAGAAACAGAAGCATGTACTTGGTAATGCCAGGATAGTGGCTTTCTGTTTCCTGCAGCCATATATATATATATGAAACTCACTGAGTATGTAGAATATTCTGGCAGGACACACAAGAAACTGAAGCTGGAGCTGCCTCTCCTGGGAAAAGAAGTCGTGAGTGATTGGAGGACAGGGGTAGACAAGAGACTTATTTTTCATTTACAGTCTTGTATTTTTGAATGAACTGTTGGCATTTATATATTCAACAAAATGTGTTGAAATAACATCTTACTGTGAGGAAAGTCAAATGACACTGTTTCATTCATCAATTTGATGGCTCAAGGAAGATAATGTCCAGCAGTCGTATTATTGTAACACCTTGTTATGTTGTCATCAGAGGCAAGGTTGTTCCAAGAAATTTACAAGTGGTGGGTCAAGCACTGAATTTTGAAAATCATTTACTCATTAAAAATAAATTAGCGGATGTATGTTATCCTATATAATAAAAGGCTAATATGCAAATAGACCAAACATATGAATAACTGAACAACTGGTCGCTATGATGTGTGCTGACCACCAGGGAGTGTGTGCAGAACATGGCAGGCATTGGCCTCAGTGGGATGGTGGAGCAGGTGAGCGGGGCGCCAGATCAAGGCGGGGTGCTGGTCACTGTCATTGGGGAGAGTCTCTGGTGGTTACTGAAAATTCTTTGCTTCCATGCACCACAGTCCCACCTGATGCTTGCACCTGCAGCCGGTGCTGGAGCCACCGCTCGCACCTGCTGCTGGTGCCTGGCGCCAGTCCCAATCACTCAGCGCCATCAGTGAGTGCAAGCAGCAGCTGCCGGCCCCTATCACCCCTGAGGGCTTCTCCACCTCCTCCTGCGGGGTGATCAGGGCAGCAGCCACTGCTCGCACCCACTGCTGGTGCCGGCCCCAATCACTCTGCATGTGGGAGCAGTGGCGGTGGGAGTGGGGCTGCTGGCAGACAGAGGACCTAGGGGCCGTGGTGGGAGGGGCTGGGTGGGGGCGCAGAGGATGGGCCGAGACCCGGCCCTGTGCCTACTGCAGCCTCGCTGCCCACAGTTCCTTTCAAGGGGCACAAATTCATGCACTGGGCCCCTAGTACTTCAATAAAAGCGGAAGTTGGGGTGTAATTGTGTGGTTGTTGTTTTTTGCTTATTTTAAAAAAATTTTTTTCTAAATTGATTTTAGAGAGAAAGGGAGAGGGAGAGAGAAACATCAATCAGTTGCCTTCTGCATGCCCCCTTCAAGGACTGAGCCTAAAACCCAGGCATATGCCCTGGCTGGGAATGGAACCAGCGACCTTTCGGTGCATGAGACAACGCTCAACCAATTGAGCCACACCGGCCAGAGCTTGGCTTATTTTGTTTTCTTTAAACCAGAGACTTTAATTGTCTCAGTTAGGCTTTAGTTATATCTCCAATATTTTATCTTTTAAGCCAGGTGGAGAATATACTATTCTTTCTCTTGTCATTCACTATATATTTTTTAAAATATATTTTTATTGGTTTTAGAGAGAAAGGAAGGGAGAGGGAGAGACAGAAAAACACTGATGAGAGAGAAACATCAAGCCCGCAACCTGACCATGTGCCCTGACTGGTGCCCTATCCCTGCACGGGGCTTCGCTCAACCACCTGAGCCACACATGCCAGGCTCATCCAGGTATATTTCCTAATGTAAAATTAGTCAACTATCTAAATACAGTGGATTCAAATATACTATAACACTCTCACTCCCCTGAATTACAATGCTCTTTCTTGAGAGGCAGAGACATGGCTGGTTTAGAGAGCTACCCCAAGGTGCATGTGACCCACCACCTAGCCTCAGCTCCTAGTGATTTCCCCAGCCAGTGGCGCCAGAAATAGCTGTGGGCATCATGAATGATCTTGGTGTATGCAAGTTGTGATTCTTTTACTCACTTTCGTTTTCTTCTTATTTTACCCACAGAAAAATTCTTATTTTTAGAATTGGGAAGGAGGCAGGGGAGAGGCACCAAACACAAAGACCGCATCACATCCAGAAGGCACAGGAAAGAGCGTGACGGGAGGATCATTCTATTAGGAACCACATGGCAGTGATGAGCACCAAGTGAAAAACAAACAATAGAGCAAGTGCCATTGCTCATAATCACATTCACATGGATATGTGCGCCTGAATTCTGTTACAATTTTAAATAGACAAACAAGAGTAACTCACGTTTATTCTGCAACAGCACATACTTCTTTCTTTCCTAATATTATCTGTGGTGTGAAGACCTGGGAAACATGAAATTTATTAGAAGATAAATTTATTTAAGTAAAGCTTCATAGTTAAAAAATTAAGTCAGTTATATTTATGGACCTTCCTTACAAAATCACAAGGGTTTGAAAAATCCCTTGAAGGGCTGATTTTGCCACTCATATGTTTACAAAGTGCTTTTATAGATAGCATGCCAAAAAAGGTATGAGGGGCTATTTATTTTACTTCTCTACAAAAGGTTTACTATTCCTCAAAGACAGAGTATGTATACGAGAATGTGATGTCAAAGGAGTAAATAAGGCTGAGAAACAGAAGAAAAATCACCACATTATCAATTAATTCTACTAAAACTAGTAAGAAGATGAGCTGCAATTCAAAAGGGTCACTGACAAGGATCACAGCTGGACTTCTGAGTAGCAGTGTGTGTGATAAATTACTTATTTATTTTGTACCAAGTCTAAAATCTTACCATACTATCCCTACACTAAAAATCTGTATCATTTCATTTGGAGGTGATTTGCTAAGGTACAGACACTAAGAAATACATTTCTTAGAAGAACACTGATATTTTATTAGACTTAGAACATGCTTAATAATGACGTGCAGGTCCTCTTAAAATAAAAAATATATTTTTAAACTTAAGTCGCCGAGCTGGTTGGCTCAGTGGTTGAGCAACCACCCCAGGAACAGAAGAGATCAAGGTTTGATTCCTGGTCAGGGCACGATCCCCAGAAAGGGGAGTGAAGGAGTTTCTCTCTCATCAGGTGTTTCTATCCCTCTCTCCTCCTCTCTCTCTAAAAATCAATAAAAACATATTAAACACTTAAGCCTAGTAGGATTTTAAAATAGGATATTTTTCTTCCAAATCACAGCAAGATAAAAGCAAACCAAACACAATCTGCACAATAAAAGACAAGAAAGCCCGGCTGGTGTGGCTCAGTGGTTGGGCTTTGAGCTGGGAGCCAGAAGGTCTTAGTTGGATTCCCAATGGGGAGCATGACCGGGTTGAGGCCTTGATACCCAATGTGGGGCGTGGGGGAGGCAGCCGATCCCATGGTTCTCTTTCTCATCATTGATGTTTCTACCTCTTTCTCTTCCTCTCTGAAGTCAATAAAAATATATTTTAAAAAGACAGGAAAGCCGAAACCGGTTTGGCTCAGTGGATAGAGCGTCGGCCTGCGGACTGAAAGGTCCCAGGTTCGATTCCGGTCAAGGGCATGTGCCTGGGTTGCGGGCACATCCCCAGTGGGGGGTGTGCAGGAGGCAGCTGGTCGATGTTTCTCTCTCATCGATGTTTCTAACTCTCTATCTCTCTCCTTTCCTCTCTGTAAAAACTCAATAAAATATATTTAAAAAAAAAAAAAAGACAGGAAAAAAGTAATTAGAATCATAAACAAGCATGAATCATAAGCAAGACTGTCAAAAACTAAATACATAATTTAACAATATATGTAAATGCTTTAAACTACCTAGTAGAAGACAAAGACTCAAAGTTTGGATTTAAAAAAATCAACAATTGTCCTAACCGGTTTGGCTCAGTGGATAGAGCGTCAGCCTGCGGACTGAAGGGTCCCAGGTTCGATTGCAGTCAAGGGCATGTACCTTGATTGTGGGCACAGCCCCAGTGGGGGGTGTGCAGGAGGCAGCTTATTGATGTTTCTCTCTCATCGATGTTTCTAACTCTCTATCCCTCTCCCTTCCTCTCTGTAAAAAAACCAATAAAATATATTTTAAAAAATCAACAATTTGCCTCAAAGAGACACACCCAAACAAAATGATACAAAAAGATTAAAAATAACAACAATGTAAGACTGTAACCCTAACTGCATGTGAGTTACAAATACCACTGTGGTACTGACTTTTCAGTTTGGGGGATGGTGGTGGCACTAAATAAATTCTAGTAGAATGCCAGAGTAGAATGATTAAGTATGAACCTGACTATATTAGTAAATTGCTCATGCTAACCCTCTCACTCCTTCACAAATGCCCTCCTCCCCTTCATGCGCACAGGGATCAGGTGTATGTGTTATGGGTGCATGTACTGGTAGAGGGCATGAGTCACTTTCCTTTTTTTGCACCACACCCAGAACTTGGATACATATCCTTTGAGGCCAGAGAAGGCCACAAATGCCAAAGACTGTTCCAGAAGAGATTGTTGGGCCTCCAAGACACCAGGCCAAGAATCATTATGATAACCATTAAGAGTGAAGCCTGGCTGACGTGGCTCAGTGGTTGAGCATCGACCTATGAACCAGGAGGTCCACGGTTTGGTTCCTGGTCAGGGCACATGCCTGGGTTGTGGGCTCAATCCCCAGTGGGGGGCGTGCAGGAGGCAGCCAATCAATGTTTCCCTCTCATCATTGATGTTTCTATCTCTCTCTCTCCCTTTCCCTTCCTTTCTGAAATCAACTAAAAAAAGAAAAGAAAAAATAAGGGGGGTGGGGGTGAAGACCATGAGAGGATTGGGTGGGAAGGGTTGTTTTTTAGGAAGGAACAATTCTATATGTATATATATACATATATATATATACATATATATGTGTGTATATATATATATATATATATATATATTTTTTATTGAATTCAGAGAGGAAGGGAGAGGGAGAGAGAGATAGAAACATCAACGATGAGGGAGAATCACTGATTGGCTGTCTTCTGCACACCCCCTACTAGGGATTGAGCCCACAACACAGGCATGTGCCTGGACTGGAATCAAATCCCGGAACCCTTCAGTTCGCAGGCTGAAGCTCTATCCACTGAGCCAAACCAGCCAGGGCAGGAATGAACAAACAATTCTTGATCTCACTCAGCCCCAGTTTGTCCCCGCTTTGGCAGTTCCCACAGGTGCTGATGCAGCCTCACTTTCCAGGAAGAGAAGTCTGACTTCCCCAATGTTACCCTTTGCTGCTCAAAGTCATGCAGGAACCCAGACAAGCAAGGCAGCTCCGCTGTCTTCAATACGTGGTTTTTAAGGCTGCTCCGCTTGTGACCATTTCTGATGAGCAGGAAGGCAAGAAGGATGGAGTACAGAGCAAGGGTTTTTAAGAATATGAAATTAGAAATGGTACAGTCACTTCTACTCACATACTGTTGGTGAGAGCTTAGCCAATGTAGCAAGGAGTAAGGAGGGGGGATGATAGGGGATGGTGACACTAAGAACCGTAGTTTCTACCTGAGTTGCCTGGGGCCCAGGAAGAATAAGAGAAGAATGTAGCCATCGATCTGCCTAAATGATCATCAATGGTCTGTGCAAGGCCTCTCACTGTTTCTATTCATCATTCATTCATTCACTCACTCACTCTCTTTTAGAGCCAAACCACACACCCTCTCGTATAACTCAGCAATCACTTTACTCTGTTTAAAGTACATACTTTTGTTTATATTTTCGAAAAATATGTATTTTTTGTGTGCATGTATTTTTTGAGACAATTTTATTGAAGTAAAATTTATATTAAGTAATAGTCAACTGATCTTGGACAAAGGAGCAAAAGGCAATTCAAAAGGATAGCCTTTTCTTTTTAAAAAATATGAGTTTTTATTGATTTCAGAGAGGAAGGGAGATGGAGAGAAGGATAAAAACATCAATAATGAGAGAGAATCATTGATTGGCTGTCTCCTGCATGCCCCCTACTGGGGATTGAGGCTGCAACCTGGGCATGTGTCCTGACCAGAAACCTAACCATGACCTCCTGGTTCAACCACTGAGCAACACCGGCCGGACAAAAGGATAGTCTTTTCAATATGTGGTGCTGGAAGAATTGAATGTCTATAGCAAAGAAAAAAAAGAATCTAGACATAGACTTTCCATCTTTCACAAAATTAACTCAAAATTTGTCCTAGACTTACACGTGAAATGCAAAGCTATAAAACAAAATTTAGGTAACTTTTGGGTTTAGCAATGAATTAGATACAACACCAAAAGCATAAGTCATGAAACAAAAAATTGGTTGGACTATATTAAAATTAAAAACTTCTGCTCTGCAAAAGACACTGTTAAGAGAATGAAAAAGTCACAGCCTGAGAGAAGATATTTACAAAACACATATCTGATAAAGGACTAGTATCCAAAATATACAAATTCTTAAAACTCAACAGTAAGAAAACAAACAACCCAATTTAAAAACGGGTAAAACATCTCTGTAGACACTTCACCATGAGGATAAGCAGATAGTAAATAAGCATACAAAAAGATGCTCAACATCATTTGTCATTAAGGAATTGCAAATTAAAATATGAGATTTATTCATAAGTGTATATTTAACTTTATACAAAATTGCCAAACTGTATTCCAAAGTGATGAACCACTTTGTATTGCATTCCCACTAGCAATGCATAAGTGTTGCTTTGCATCCTTAATGATAGTTGATACTGTCGTATTTTTAAAAATTTGAGCTGTTTTGTGATGTAGTAGTATTTCATTGTGGTTTTAATCTGCAAATCCTAATGATTAATCATATTGAAAATATTTTTATGTGCTTATCTGCCTTCTATATATTTGGTGGTTTGTTTAAATCTTTTGTTTGCTCTTTTAGGTGTGTGGTTTGTTTTATTTATTATTGAGTTGTGAGGTTTCTTTAGATATTGTGGATATGCCAGTATCAGTGAGAGTCCAAACAGGAGAATCATTAACAGGAGATTGGAGTAATAGGGAATTGACTCATACGAGTCAAAGACGACTGACAAATACAGAAGGAAAAGCAAAGACAGGGACAGCCACTACAGGCAGAGCTGAGATAGAGGGTCTGAGGAGCGCTCCAGACCTGTTGGAAAGAGCACAGCGTGGCTCACCAGTGGATTCTGAAATCTGCCATTTAGGGTACTGGGGATGTTGTCCACAGGGACGAGCCATATCTTCGAACTTGCTGCACAGTCACCTGAGGGGTCTGGGAGAAGCAGTTCAGTCAGGTGCCTTGCTGGGGCACACCACTTTGAAAAGGTGCTGAGGGAAGCTTCTAGTAGCTGGGCACTGCTGGTTGCTGTGTGCTACCAGAATTGGGAGCTGGAGGCAGGCAATGGAGAAAGCCGTGCCCTGTAGGAGGAGCCCAGTGCAGGAGAACTGGCTGCAGGACAGGAGGCAACCGGGAGGGAAGATGCCTTGCTACTTCAGTGTCTCTCCAGCGCCCTCTACAGCCATAACATCACACCAAAGTCACAGGGGAATATTCACCCAGCCCACCTCCATTATCACAGAGCAGCAAAGAAGGATGCATTTGGAGCTGAGAAGCAATAAGTCAATGACTGGCACAGAATTCTTTATCATATGTGTGTTTTGCCAATGCTTCTTCCAGGCTGTGGCTTGCCTTTTCATTTTCTTAACAGTGTCTTTTGAAAAGCATATGTTTGTAATTTTGATGATGCTCAATATATCCGTTTTTTTTCTTTTGCCACTCATGCTTTTTTAATCCTAAAAAGCCTCTGCCTAACCCCAACTCAAAGATTTTTCCCACTAAAATTCAATAGTTTTAGCTCCGAGATTTAGGTTTATGAACTATTTCAAGTTGTATATATATATGTGTGTGTGTTCCTCAAATATTACTTTTTAAAAATATTTAAAAGACTTTATTTTTCTTTGAACAGTTTTAGGTTCACAGAAAAGTTAGGTAAGGAAGGTACAGAGATTTCCCACACCTGCCTAGCCTCCTCCTTTTACAATATCCCTCACCAGAGGGTTCATTTGTTATAATTGATGAACCAACAATGATACGCCATAATCACCCAAAGTCCATAGCTTACATTAAGATTCACCTGTAGTGCGATATATTCTATGGGCTTGGACAAATGTATGATGACATGTAGCCTTCATTATAGTATCATGCAGAGTACTCTCACTGCCTTAAAAATCCTCTGTCCTCTTCCTGTTCATCCCTCCCCGTGACCTCATATGCATTTTTAAAATTGATTTACAAAAACATATATATGTTGCCCTAGACAGTTTTGCTCAGTGGATAGTGCATCAGCCTATGGACTGAAGGGTCCTGGGTTCGATTCCAGTCAAGGGCACATGCCTGGGTTGTGTACTCAATCCCCAGTAGGGGGCATGCAGGAGGCAGCCAATCAATGATTCTCTCTCATCATTGATGTTCCTATCTCTCTTCCCCTCTCCCTTCCTCTCTGAAATCAATAAAAATATATTAAAAAACACATAGTATATGCAATAAATTATAAAACTATGTGCAGGTATTTTAATTTATGTAAATGTTATTGAGTTATTTATCTCATTCTGCTTCTTACTTTTGTCACTCAGCACTGTTTTAAAGGTCTATTTATGTTACTATATCCCTTGCTTCTCTAACTGCTGCATAGTATAGTATAAACCCTCAACACCTTTTTTTTAAATGTATGTGTTAATCCTCAACCAAGGATATTTTTTCCATTGATTTTTATTTTTTATTATTTTTTTTGAGGGGTGGAGAATCATTGATCAGTTGCCTCCTGAATGCCCCCTACAGGGATTGAACTCACAACCCAGGCATGTACCCTGACTGGGAATCGAACTATGACTTCCTGGTTCATAGGTCAACACTCAATCACTTAGCCATACCAGCTGGGCTTTCCATTGATTTTTAGAGAGATTAGAAGGGAGGGGGGGGGGAAGAAGAGAGAGAGAGAGACAGACAGACAGACAGACAGAGACAGACATTGATTGCTTCTGGCTGCTTCCAGCAGGCCGACTCTCCAACCACTGAGCCATGTCAGCCAGGATCAGCCAGGATCAGCTTTCTAACTTTTGCCAGTGTAACGGATGTAAGGTGATTGCGTTATTGTCTTTATTTGAAACTCTCTGATTACTGATGATTTCAATTCTTAATAATTATCTTTATATGCCTATTCAGGATTCCAATTTTATAAATTGCCTGTTGGTACACTGCCCATTTTTCTTTTTTTAAATGTTTTTATTGATTTCAGAGAGGAAGGGAGAGGGAGAGATAGAAACATCAATGAGGCTCATTGGTTGGCTGCCTCCCATACACCCCCTACTGAGGATTGAGCATGGAACCTGGGCATATGCCTTTGACCAGAATCGAACCTGGGACCCTTCAGTTCACAGGCCAACGCTCTCTCCGCTGAGCCAAACCAGGTAGGGCTGCCCATTTTTCTTTAGAGCCTGCTACCTTTTGCTTTCTTCAGATTTATTTGCTTTGCTTTTCCTAGTTTCCTAAAATGGAAGCTTAGAACCCTGATTTTAGATCTTTTTTCTCATTACACATTGATGCTACAAATTTCTCTCTAAGCACTGCTTTTGCTGCATCACACAAGTTTTGATTAGTTGTAGTTTCATTTTCATGTGTCATTTAGAAGTGTGTTGTTTGATCTCCAGGTATCCTGGGATTTTCCGGCTATCTTTGTCATTGATTTCTAGTTTAATTCTAAGGCCTTCTGAGAACAAACACTGTATAATTTCTATTTTTTTAAGTTTACTAAGGTGTGTCTTATAACCCAGAATGTGGTATATCTTGGCAAATGTTCTATATGAGTTTGAAAAGAATGTGTATTCTTTAGTTATTGGGTGAAATAGTCTATGGACATCGATTATATCCACTTGATTGATCATGTTGTTGCATTCAACTATGGCCTTCCTGATTTTCCACCTGGTAGACTGTTCATTTCTGATAAAGGGGTGTTGAAACCCCCGTTCTCTGTCATATCAAAGAAGGGTTATTTATTTTCAATTTGTTATGCTTTTCACTTGTTAAGACAGAATTCAGACTCCCAGGCTCCTTACTTGCTAGATCGAAAAGTTTCTCTTTTGTTTATTGGTCTTCATGAGTTACTTGTATATTCTATGTATTAATCTCATCATTTTTAGATTTACAAATATCCTATTCTATCACCTATTGTCTGCCCATAGTATTCTCTTTTGAACAAAAGTCTTTAATTTTGACATCACCAAATTAATCAATTTTTCCTTCTGATTTGTGCTTTTAAAAAAAAATCTTCACCCGAGAATATTTTTCCATTGAAAATGGGAGAGGGAAAGACAGAGAAACATCGATGTGAGAGAAACACATTGAATGGTTGCCTCCTGCACTTGCCCTGACCAGGCCCAGGCCAGGGAGGAGCCTGCAACCAAGGCCTGCAACCAAGGTACGTGCCTTTTGACTGGAATTGAACCTGGGACCCTTTGGTCCGCAAGCCGATGCTCTATGCACTAAGCCAAACCAGTTAGGATGTCATTCCTAGATTTTGTACATGCTTTTTTGTTATAGTGAATAGAAGTTGGTTACTGCTGCTGAAGAGAAATGTTAATAGACTTATTTTTTTAGGTTAATCTTGTATCCAAGGATTTTACTAAATTCTCTTGTTTTTTTTTAAAGATAACGAATTTTCTTTTTAAGTATGTTTTTATTGATTTGAGAGAGAGAGGAAGGGAGAGGGATAGAGACAGAAACATCAATGATGAGAGAGAATCATGGATCGGTTGCCTCCTGCACGCCCCCCCCCCCAACCCCCCACCAGGGATCAAGCCCCGCAACCCATGCATGTGCCCTGACCCGGAATTGATCCGGTGACCTCTTGGTTCATGGGTCAATTCTCAATCACTGAGCCATACCAGCTGGGCTCTTAATAGTTTTAACAGTCTATTTGTTGGTTATCAAATAGATAACCAATAGGATCAACTGCAAGTTCCTGTTTTTCAAAGCAAATGAAAACATAATCATTACATAATGATAATTTTGTCTCTTCTCTTCCAATCCTTGTATCTCTAATTCTTTCTTCTGTGATAGCTTTATCTAGAACTTCCATTATTATACACCAAATGGTAGCAGTATAGTTGGATACCCTTATTTATTCCAGACCTTAAAGAGAACACACTTAAAATTTCTTCATTAAGTGTAATGATTGTTTTAAGTGTCTGTTATATAACCTTTAGCATGACTGTCTCTCCTATATCCAGCTTGCTGTTATTATTTAATTGTAAACGGGTGATGAACTTTATCAAATGCTTTCTCTTCATCAATTGAGATCATTGTATGACTCTTGTCCTATATTAAATAGGTGATTTCTGGTGTTGAGCCAACTTAAAATTCCTGGGGCAAACCCTACTTGATCAAAAGTTATTTTTTAGAATATATACCTGTTAGTTAACTCATATTTTATTTAGGATTTTTATATCTAGAACTCAGGTAAAATGAGCCTATTCCTTTCATTTATTGCTTTGTTCTTACTATTTTGGGATCAAGATTACACTGGTTTCATAGAATAATTTGGGCAACAATTTCCTGGAAAAACTTACATAAAATAGGAGTAAACCGTTCCTTGAAAGTTTGGCACAACTCCAGAAATTCATAAAGTTTCCACTACTTCGACTTTCCTAACCCCATTGTTTTCTACTATTAACACATATTTTGAAAGATTTGGTTTAAATGGGTAAGTGTGCACCTGTTTCTTCCCCCAGATGGCTACACCCTGGAGAGAAAGTATACACACAGCCCCTAAGAATGGTACCACCGCTATGTCCAGCCACTGTCAACCCTTTTACTCCCCTTAGGTAAAAAGATTGCATTCCTCTCCTCAATTTCCCTTCCTCGCTAGCCCTCACCCTTACCCTTGAATAGATGACTCAGCTTCCTGTTTTACTGAGTAAAGGGACCCCTTGGACTAGCTCTCTAGCATGTCACCTACCCACTTACAGTGACTGTATATCCACATCCAATCCCACCTCTTTCCACCAGTCTCAGAAAATGAGCTGTCCCTTCTCAAGTCCAAGGCAAAACCTATAAATCTGCTCTACCCGCCCTCCCGCTTCTCCCAGGGATCACACTCCTTTAGACATCCCCTCCCTCTCCTGAAATTTAAACTCTCTCTCTACAGGACTCCTCCTCAATCCAACAACATAATCAAATCTCACTCATCCTCCCCAAATCCCTCCTTTGTGTGCTGTAGGACAGGCATTCTCACACACTGCAGGTGGGAGTGCACACTGGCAAGATCTTTCTGGGAAGCAATTTGGTAACCTGAATCAAAAGCCTGAAAAATATTTGCACCCTTTGTCCCAGTAATCCCACCTCTAGAAATCCATCTAAAGAAGTAATCAGAAATGCTGACAAGGAGAGATGTTTAAAGATGTTAATCTCACTGTTATTTTAACAGCAAAAATTGGAAACAATCTAAAGGTTCAACAATAGGGGATAAGTTATATAAATGGTACTTAAATAGGATGAAACTTTGAGCAATCACTAAAATATATAATTTTTAAAGAATAGTTGACATGAGAAACTATTCATGAAGCAATGGTATAAGTGAAAACAACAGCATATATTGTATAAAACAGCTAACACTTCTGGAATGTTAGCTATTACATACATTCTTTCACTCAACCTTCGCAACATTCCTGTACAGTTAACACTGTTATTTACATTTGGCAGAGAAAGAAACTGACTGGAAATAAAAACATCCATATTTAGGAGGGAGGACCATTAGTGACACATTTTATTTCCTTCATTCTCTCTTGTGTTTTTCAGTTCTTTAAAGAGGATGTATGACACTTACAAACAGAAATACTGAATCATTTTTCTTCTTTCTGGTTTACATATGCTAGGAATACATAATTTGAACAATACAGAGGAAATGAAAATCCTCTTCACACCACTGCTATTCCAACCACCAGAAAGAGCCACTGTGGTCTGTGGCTTTTCTATTTATATTTGCTTTTAGAGTGTATATGGACATATATACTTTAAAAAGCAAACGTGATCATCTTACCATGTCATTTAAAACTCAAAACCTTTGCCCTAACCGGTTTGGATCAGTGGGTAGAGCGTCTGCCTGTGAACTGAAGGGTCCCAGGTTCCATTCTGGTCAAGGGCATGTACCTTGGTTGTGGGCACATCCCTAGTAGGGGGTGTGCAGGAGGCAGCTGATCAATGTTTCTAACTCTCTATCTCTCTCCCTTCCTCTCTGGAAAAAAAAAAAAGAAAAAATCATCAAAAAACAAAACTCAAACCTTTAAGCCTCTGAGAGATGTCCTGGGCTCCTTTCTGCTGAAGGGCCCAAGTTTAATTTTGCCACGTGCTGACTGGGGGCCTGTTTCCCCATCTGGAAGTAGCAGTTCTTGTCTTGCCTACTTTGAGGGGACATTGGGGTGTTCCAAATGGCTGATGGGTGTGACTGGTTACGTGCTGGGCCCAAAGCAGCACTCTTGGGGCTCCTCCTCTCCGGCCTCTCCTCCCCACTCCCCAGCTGCCTCGGAATTCTTCAGGTCTCCAGAAGAGGCCAGAGTGCCCCAAGAGGGGAAGGACCTTGTCAGCAGGTTAGCACTGCAAGTCTCCAGGCTGGAGCCTGGCTTTTGATCCCTGTCTCCTTCCCCTCCCCCCTCCTACTCAAGAGTCTCTTGGGGAGCAGGGACAGAAGCAGTCTATCCAGGCGCGGGAGCAGAAGACAGCGGGTGAAGCAGAGGAAAGCTGTAGGGATCTGGGGAAAGCGCTGGGGGGCTGAAAACACGGCGTGGTGTCCAAAGCGCATTTGAAAGGCTCTGCAGGAGCGAGGTGGTGCAGAGGCGAAGGCCTTCCTCCGCGCAGCCGTTGCCCTCTGGTGGCAGCGTGCGAGAGTTACAGCTGCTCGCTCGCCCCGCCTTCCCACGCAGGAGTTGCGGGGTTGAGTTACCACTCACACAACCTGCAAGCAACGGGCCCTCAGCGGGCTCTCTACCGAGACCCCAAGCCGCCGGAAGGGGAAGCCAGACATGCGTGAGCCAAGACTGGAACCTGGACCTTGGGTGCCCACACAATTGACACAATAACCTTATGGTGACTGTGAAAGCAAAAGGCATCAGACAATGAAGGAGAAGATTTTATTTAGACTCTGCCAATATGGAGAATGTTCATTAGTGAAGAAGGTCTCAAAGGAAAGGAAGGGGGCCCTGGCCTGTGTGGCTCTGTTGGATGGTCCAGTAAACCGAAGGTCACGGGTTCGATTCCCTGTCAGGGTACATACCCATAGAGGTCTCTCTTTCCCTCTCTCTCTAAAAACCATAAATAAAAGACATATCATTGGGTGAAGGTTTTTTTAAAAAAAGAAGGGGAACTTGAGGTTTGGAGAGACAGGTAAACAAGGGAATGGAGAGGGTTTATTTTCTTGGACTATGGGAAATCAAGGTGGTTCCCTGCCTTATCTATTTCCCCAGAACTTAAAGAGGTGGGGAAATTTCTTTATTTTTAAAAAATGTTTTTTTATTAATTTCCAAAAGGAGGGGAAGGGGAGAAAGAGATAGAAACATCAATGATGAGGGGGGATCATTGATTGGCCGCCTCCTGCACGCCACCTACTGGGGATTGAGCCCACAACCCGGGCATGTGCCCTTGACTGGAATTGAACCCAGGACCCTTCAGTCCACAAGCCGACGCTCTATCCACTGAGCCAAACTGGCTAGGGCTGTTTGTTTGTTTTGATTTTTGTTAATCCTCGCTGGAGGATATTTTTCCATTGATTTTGAGAGAGAGAGAGAAACATCGATGTGAGAGAGACCCATCAATTGGCTGCCTTCCCCATCCTCCCTGACTGGGGCCAGGGATTGATTGAGCCTGCAACCGAGGTACATGCCCTTTTTTTGTTTTTTTTTTTAAATATATTTTATTGATTTTTCACAGAGAGGAAGAGAGAGGGACAGAGAGCTAGAAACATGGATGAGAGAGAAACATCCATCAGCTGCCTCCTGCACACTCCCCACTGGGGATGCGCCCGCAACTGAGGTACATGCCCTTGACCGGAATCGAACCTGGGACCCTTGAGTCCGCAGGCCGATGCTCTATCCACTGAGCCAAACCGGTCAGGGCGAGGTACATGCCCTTGATCTGCGTGGAACCCTGGGACCCTTCAGTCCGCAGGTCTATGCTCTATCCACTAAGCCAAACATGCCAGGGCAAGGTGAGGAATTTCTTAATCACTGCTGCCTTTTGGGAGCACAGGACTCAGGTGAAAGGCAGTCTCATCACAATAAAGGAAGCATGCTGCAGGATGGCCAGTTAAGAGGTGAGGAGAGGGAAGCCCACTTCACCCACCTGTGAGTTTAGTGGCTGAGGCAAGATTTCAACCAGAAGATACCAAGGCAGCAAGGAGACCCCAACCTAAGGTTTAAAGTTCCAGCTAAGAGTAAAATCAGAAAGTCACAGTGCAATGGATTCAGCAGTGGAGTGATTTTTCAGAAGTGGGTCCCAGGACTTCCTTTCCAATGTTTCTCATGTGACTCAGGGTAGCAAGGGAGTTAGCCTGAGTTTCAATTCCCACTTTAAAATGGAATGAGAGAAATAAATAAATAATAGAGTGAGAGCTGCCATGCCAGAGGAACTGCCTTGCATTTTTATGCCTCAAACTCTTGGAATGTTAAAATAGGGCAAAATGAACTTTGAACTGGGCCTAAAGCAACCTGGTGTCCCAAAGAACTGCTGGCAAGGGATAATGAGAAAGTGGATATCATGACTACCAAACTGATGACTACCAGCCTAAAAATTTACAGCATTTTTTAGAATTAGCGTCACTATGTCACATTATCTGCACCAATAGAAATGTCTTCCTTCTATTGATGTAACTGCTCCCCTTCCCTTTCTCATAAGCACCCACTGCCTTTGCCTGGTAATTGGAACATTACTTGGGCTTCTGCCTGAATCAGTGCTTCGTGAATGATTATTCTTTTTTATCTCAAATAAATGTTCATTGCCTATCATTTTTTTAAAAATGTATTTTTATTGATTTCAGAGAGGAAGGGAGAGGGAGAGACAGAAACATCAATGGTGACAGAGAATCACTGATTGGTGTCCTTCTGTACGGTCTTACTGGGATTGAGCCCGAAACCCAGGCATGTGCCCTTGACAGGAATCAAACCCAGAACCCTTCAGTGTGCAGGCTGACGCTCTGCCCATTGAGCCGAACCAGCTAGGGCTCGTTGTCTCTCATTTTGAAAGGCCTTTTATTTTTAGGTTAAAAATAACTGTGTGTGTGTGTGTGCATCTCACATGTTGATCTTACAAAGTGAAGTTCACATACTTCCACTGAATCTGGCAGAACTTTGTAACTGCCCCAACCAATAAGACACAGCAGAAGTGACTCCAAATGATTTCTGACGTTTAGATATAAAAGGCAATATGGCTTCCACCTGGCACTCGCTCTCTCTCTCTCTCTCTCTGAAACTTGCCCTTTGAACTCAGTCTCCACTATATTGCTATATTGTGAGCAAGCTTAGGCTACATGAGAACTCCTATGTCGGGCTTCTGGTTAATAGCCCCAGCCAGGCCCCCAGCTGGCTGGTAGCCAGCACAACTACAGGCGAATAAGCCTTCAGATGACTAAGGCAGCTTTAGAGTCCTCCTGTTCAGGCCTCAGACAGTGTGGAGGAGGGCCAAGCCATCCCTCCTGTATCCTGTCTAGATTCCTGACGCACAGAAACTGCAAGAGATAATAAATGATTATTGTTTTAAGCCATTAGGGGGTAATTTGTGTAGCCATAGTAACTGAAACATGCAGTATACATGAAAACCACTTAAACATAGATAATTCAATATAATTATCATAAACATGATGAAAACTTGAATGTCAAAACCAATTTATAAAAAAAGAAGACCTACACAGTTTTTAAAAAGACATACGATAACCTGAGCCTTAAACAGAACTGGAAAACTCTTCCCACTTTATCTTATAAGGAGGCAAGATTATAAATTTATCTTGGATCTGATAGTTAGAGAAATATGGGTTCAAAAAAGTTTTGTGGGTTTTTTTTTTTACCATTTTGAAGGTGTCAACAGAATGAAACAATAGGCTGTACTTCCAACTCACAGAAAATAAAAACAAATACTGTGCATATCACAAAAGGCAAAAAACTAAGAAAGAGGACATCTAGACCAAAACATGAAAATAAAGTCCTAACATGAAAATAGGACCAAATTTGCCAGAATAAATATAAATGCATTATACTCTCCTACTAAAAGCCACAGACCCTCCAACCAAGTTAATACAATCTAATTCAGTGGTTCTCCACCTTCCTAATGCTGCGACCCTTTAATACAGTTCCTCATGTGGTGGTGACCCCCAATTTCATTGTTACAAATTGAACATAATTAAAGCATAGTGGTTAATCACAAAAACAATGTGTAATTATACATGTGTTTTCCGATGGTCTTAGGCGACCCCTGTAAAAGGGTCGTTAGACCCCCCATAGGGGTTGGGACCCACAGGTTGAGAACCGCTGGTCTAATGGAAGGGCCAAGCCAATGGAAGTGACCACCGCAGAAAGCCATGCCTGCAGGACAGGAGGTGCAGCCCAGTTTTCTGGCTGAGCAACCCCCAACAGTGAGTGGGGGTGAACCTTCTTGCTGGGGGCTAATTCCAGCAGGTCATAAATGCAAGAAGTTCATCAAAAGCTTGGTGGACCTTGAGGCTTCAGCAGGGCTGAAGATACATATTATTGCCTGCTGGAATAGCTGAAAGCATTTCCCCAAACCTAAAGATTTGCATATGTTATTATGGGGTGGGGCCACAACATTAGTAACAAAGACACAGAATTTCCAGAGGATGAGGCCCAGAAATCAGGATTTTAAAAAGATTCCCAGGTGATTCTAATGTGCAGCCAAGGTTGAGAACCACTGCTTTAGGACAATTTGTGTTAATAAAAAGCTAGGGGTCCGGAGATTCAGAGAACTTGGTTACTGAAGCTAGGTCTCCTCTGGCTCCCCAAAATTACCTTCTAAATTTACATTTCATGTCTAGTCTCTTTATTAATTTACTTGCAGCCCCTTTTCCAGATTCCTGAACACTTCTAGATGCTGAGAAACACCCCGGTACCTTCTCCTTCTTGTCTGCAGGCTCTGGGCCAGTGTAAAGGGCAAGGCACACGTGTGTTACTGACCCCGTGACTTTACCCAGACCCACTGGCATGTCATCAAGGAGAATTCCTCCCAGACCCCTGCCAACAATTTGCCACTTTTCTAAAAGGCTCTAAGTTTTTGTCTTTTTCCATGTCTTAATTAGCTTTTAAATTAGGAAGCTGGGAGATGGTATAAAACAAGGAAGGTTGTCCTAATGCCATCGTAACTCTAAAATCCTATTATCTGTCATTTGTAATAGGAGAAGCTTAAAAAAAACAGCAACACGTGTCTATTAAACATCAGGTGCTGTTACATGCTGCGAGTACAATGATGAATAAAGCCTGGCCCCTAGCCCTAAGGAGGTGTTCAGGGTCTGAGCAGGGAGGGGGCAGGGCACAGGGAAGGCAAGCAAGTAAACAACTAACTCTAATACCAGGCAGGAGAAAATAAACACTAACTATAGGTACTGAGTGGCAAGAACAGGGAAGAGGAAGCAATGAATGCTGATGGAGCGATGAGAGAAGGCTTTATGGCCGAGTCCGCAGGGCCTCGCTCTGAGCCCACAGCAGTAAACTATAAATGAAGGGAACTACCCACACGCCGGAGGTGCTGCCAGCATAGAGCCTGGGTCACCCGGGGGCAACGGAGTCACTCTTGAGGGGAAGGCCCCTTCCCCTGGGGCAGAGAGAAATGGGTCACACTGGGTCCAGGGGAAAGCAGTGGCCTAGCAGTGATGGCGAGCCTTTGGAGCTCGGCGTGTCGGCATTTTGAAAAACCCTAACTTAACTCTGGTGCCGTGTCACATATAGAAATTTTTTGATATTTGCAACCATAGTAAAACAAAGATTTATATTTTTGATATTTATTTTATATATTTAAATGCCATTTAACAAAGAAAAATCAACCCAAAAAATGAGTTCGCGTGTCACCTCTGACACGCGTGTCGTAGGTTCGCCATCACTGGTGAAGCAGCATCATGCAGGAGACCCCAGAGGACTCTGAGGCTCTGACAATTACCTAAGGGGAAATAACGCTAACGACCAGAGTGGGCACTTTCTCAGTCTCAGGTCGGGGCAGGTGATGGTTGGACGAAGCCTTAGGAAATGTGGGTGGGGTCTCAGCTAAAAGGGGAGGAGTAAATGAGCACTGACTGGGTGCCTTTCAGTGCCAGGCACTGCAGAGCATTCTAATCTTCATAACTCTGCAAATACTTACTGAGCACCTGCAATGTGCCAAACACTGTCTTAGGCACCGGAGATACAGTGGTCAACAAAACAAAAATCTTCTCCTCGTGTACAAAGAAATATTTGACATAAATTCAGTGATACATACTTGTCATCAGTATTAAGTATTATGAAAAAAAATGAAGGGAAAAAATATGAAAGGGAGTGCTATTGTTAAGAAGTGGTTAGGGGCCTGGCCAGCATGGCTCAGGGGTTGAGCATCAACCTAGGAACCAGGAAGTCACAGTTCGATTCCCAGTCAGAGCACATGTCCAGGTTGTGGGCTCAATCCCTAATGTGGGGTGTGAAGGAGGCAGCTGATCAATGATTCTCTCTTATCATTGATATTTCTATCTCTCTCTCCCTGCCTCTCTGAAAATCTATCTGTCTATCTATCATCTATCTATCTATCTATACAATAAGTGGTTAGGGAAGGCCTCCTGGAGGAAGTGACTTCAGAGCAGAGACCTGAATTAGCAAGAGCCTTACATTTAGTGAGGTTTCCCTGGTCTAAAGAAGAAGAAACACAGCTCAGAGAAGGGCAGTGGCTTTCCCTAGCTTACAAAGTTCCCAAGACATAACCAGGAGAGGGTGTTCCTCCTGAGATTCTGGGCTCAGGCGATGTGCTGAGGTAGCGCCTGACCCTCAGGCCTTCCGTTTACAGACAGTTGTGGTTTCACAGACTCTCAGACCAACCCACCTGGTACCAGGTCAGCCCACTGGTTCCTTCACTTTACTTCTTCCCCTCCCCCTTTTCTCCCTTCCTTCTCTCCCTCTTGAGACCTCTGCTTCTTCTCTTTCTCGCCCACCTCCTCCTCCTGGTTTTCACAGCATTTTACTATAAACACTGCAAAGTTTGTTACACAAAAACACAAAGTTTCCGTTTAATGGATAATTATAGGGAGAACACCGGAGTAACCAGCGCCCACTGAAGAAACAGAATACTGCAGTCACCCCCAGACCCCACATGTGCTCCTTCCCATTTTCTTCTCATCTGTGGCGACCTCTTCCTTGCTTTTCTTTTTTTTTTTTTTTTTAATTAAATCTTTATTGTTCAGATTATTACATTTGTTCCTCTTTTTTCCCCCCATAACTCCCCTCCTCCCAGTTCCCGCCCCACCATCCGCAATCACTCCCCACCCACTGTCCTCATCCATAGGTGCACGATTTTTGTCCAGTCTCTTCCCGCATCTCCGACACCCCTTTCCCCCCCAAGAATAGTCAGTCCATTCCCTTTCTATGTCCCTCATTCTATTATAATCACCAGTTCATTCTGTTCATCGGATTATTTATTCACTTGATTCTTAGATTCACTTGTTGATAGATGCATATTTGTTGTTCATAATTTGTATCTTTACCTTTTTCTTCCTCTTCCTCTTCTTAAAGGATACCTTTCAGCATTTCATATAATCCTGATTTGGTGGTGATGAACTCCTTTAGCTTTTCCTTATCTGTGAAGCTCTTTATCTGACCTTCAATTCTGAATGATAGCTTTGCTGGATAAAGTAATCTTGGTTGTAGGTTCTTGGTATTCATCACTTTGAATATTTCTTGCCACTCCCTTCTGGCCTGCAAAGTTTCTGTTGAGAAATCAGCTGACAGTCGTATGGGTATTCCCTTGTAGGTAACTGAGTTTCTTTCTCTTGCTGTTTTTAAGATTCTCTCTTTATCTTTTGCTCTTGGCATTTTAATTATGATGTGTCTTGGTGTGGTCCTCTTTGGATTCCTTTTGTTTGGGGTTCTCCGCGCTTCTTGGACCTGTAAGTCCATTTCTTTCACCAGGTGAGGGAAGTTTTCTGTCATTATTTCTTCAAATAGGTTTTTAATATCTTGCTCTCTCTCATCTTCTGGCACCCCTATAATTCTGATGTTGGTACGCCTGAAGCTGTCCCAGAGGCTCCTTACACTATCCTCGCATTTTTGGATTCTTTTTTCATTTTGCTTTTCCGGTTGGGTGTTTTTTGCTTCCTCGCATTTCAAATCATTGACTTGATTCTTGCGCTCCTCTGGTCTGCTGTCGGGAGTCTGTATAATATTCTTTATTTCAGTCAGTGTATGCTTAATTTCTAGTTGATTCCCCAATATAACATCGAGGGTCTCATTAGTTTTCTTGTAGATCTCATTAAGTTTATCGGCGGCTTCTAAACAGTTCTTGAGAGACCTTAAAAGTGTGATTCTGAACTCTAGATCTTCCATTGACAATTTTGTCCTGTTTCTTTGTTTCCGCATTTTGTTATGCTTCCTTGGTGCACCCCCTAGTGGTCTTTGTTCGTGGTTTTATAGTTAAATCTTGATTGTTGTAGCTAATTCCAGGGAGGGTTTGACCTCCAGGCCAAGTGGCTATGAGAATCAGCTGTGTCAGCAGTGAGAGAACTTCTGTCCTCTAGGGAGGTGCTAATCTGGCGTTTGCCTGAGGCTATCCGGCAAATGCCTCTGTGCAGGGCTTGGGCGGGGCGGGTCGCACAGTATCAATAGGGTGGGCCGGAGAGAGCAGTGATGGCGGCTCTCAGTCCTGTCCCCAGGGGCTCTGCCTCTCTGAGTCCCAGCACCCGCTGCAAAGCTCGGAGAGAAAGCTGCACTCGCTCTGACCGAAGCCAGGCAGTCCCGCTTCTCCCGTTTGAGTCTGGGTCCCTAAAGACTCGCCCGGATCTGGAGCTCAGAGTCTGCGACTCCCTCCCGATTGAAAACGCCAACCGCGCCCTCCGCCGCCAGCCCGCTCCGCGCGCGCACTCCGCACCTCAGAATTTGACTTCAGCACTGCGCCTCCTCTGAGTGTCCGTATGCGTTTCTCTTTCCTCCTAGTTGTAGGACTTCCATTCAGCCAGCGTTCCAGTGGTTTTGGGTGATGTCCGTTCTGTCTTTTAGTTTCACTTTTGAAGTAGTTGTTCAAAGCAGCAAACTCCGGAGTTAACCTATGCCGCCATCTTGGTTCTCGTCCAGAAGTCTCTTCCTTGCTTTTCTCATCATTAACCGCCTGTATATGTGTCCCTAAACAATAGAGTTTAGTTTTGCCTAATTTTGAACTTTATATAAATGGTATAACCGTATATATTCTTTGTGTCTTACTTCTTTCACTCAGCATCATGTTTACAAGATTCATCTGTTTCTGGGCTTCCTGGTTTGCTTAGGGCTTCCTTGACAAAGGACCACAGACTGGCTGGCTTAAACATCAGAAATTAATTTATCACAGATCTGGGGGCTGGACGTCTGAGATGAGGTGTCGGGAGGGCGGGTCCACTTCAAGGCCCTGAGGGAAGGATCTGTTCCAGGCCTCTCTCCTGGCTTGTGGGTGGCCTGGGTCTTCTCCTGGGTCTTTATATCTTCCCCCCTCTGTACCTCTCTACACCTACATTTCCTCTTCCTGTAAGAACGTGAGTTATATTGGATTAGGGCCCACCCATTTGACTTCATTTTAACTTTACCTATGTAAAGACCCTAACTCCAAATATGGTCACACCCTGAAGTAGGGGGTTGTTAGGACTTTACCATAGGAATAGTGGGGGTGGGGGGTGGGGGTGGGGGACTACAACTCAGCCCCTAACACGGGATGTAACTAGTTCACTGGAACTTGGCGCTCTGACAACCATCTTGGACGACGAGCTGTTGCCCTAAATGATAAAAGAGCCTAGCCCTGTGCCACAGTGGAGCCATCAGACCAAACCCAGAAAGACAACTTATTTCATGCAAGAGAGATATTAACCTGCCATTGTAAAGCCATTGTTATTTGATTTTCTATTAGATGAGGCAGAACCTAATCCTGACACTTAACGAAAATATACACGCTTTCAGTTAAATACAAACATGTGTTTGCTTGAGGTAAGTTTTACTGCTTCCATTAAAATCATTCTTGCTGGTCAGTAAATGATAATATATTTGTCTCCACACTCAAATTTATTATTATTTTTTACTATTTCAGAGAAAGGAAAGGAGAAAGAGAGAGAGAGAGAGAGAGAAAGAGAAAGAGAGAGAGAGAGAGAGAGAGAAAGAAACATTGATGTGGCAGAGAAACATCAATCTGTTGCTTCCCAATCAGGGATCGAACCCACAACCTGGGTATGTGCCCTGACTGGGAATTGAACCCACCACCTTTTGGTGTATGGAATGATACTCCAACCAACTGAGCTACATCAGTCAGGCTACATGCATTATTATTAACAATCAATAAATGGTAAATAAGGTGGGTTTCTTTTTATTTTTAACTAGAGCCCTGGTGCACGAAATTCATGTATGGGTAGGGTCCCTAGGTCTGGCGGTGATCAGGGGTGATCAGGTTCCCCGCCTCCCTGCTGCCGTCACTGCCGATTGTCAGCCATGTTCCGCACCACCCCCTGGTGGTCAGTGCACGTCATAGCAAGCGATCGAACTCCTGGTCTCCCGAACTCCCAAGGGGACAATTTGCATATTAGCCTTTTATTATATAGGATTCGTCAATAGGCTAATTTGGGGCAACAAAGACCAATATGTCACTTCAGCAGAAGCCTTACTCCTTACTCAAGCCACTTGAGTCATTCCCCAGCCAGGCCCGGGGAAAGGCAGTTGAAGCCCTAATCCTGACACCCTGCCCTGGGGTGGGTCCTGGAGCCCCTCACCTCCCCAAGGCAACAACACTCGCATCACCAGAGCCCAGAAGAGCTGGATGTAAGTACAGATTAAGTTTCAGTTTTTATTTAAAGATCCTAATTTCTGGACGTTTATTTTGGGGATTACAGTGGTGGCTTAAGCTACTTTAAGACATTATAAGTTGAAGTCTTTCCTTCACTTGGCTGCTAAAGTTTAATTCAGTCTAATTATTTCATATGGCATCAACGATAATAGTTTCATAATTTCTAGTATATTAAGCACTTAATATGTTGTGTCATTTGAAATCACATATTAAACTCAGCAAAGTACATTTTAATGAGAGTTAAGTGGTGTGAAAATATTAATGCAATGTGATGGTTCATCTTGGTGCTCATATTTTGTAGGTCTGTTCCTGAGGCACACAGGCCTCGCTCACCAGGTAAGGGAAGCATTTTATTGCCTGAGGCTGGAATGGGCGTCTAACAAGCTGACATTCCTACCTTTTGCGGTACAGCACTTCACAGTGGGGTTTCTCATTGGGCTTCATGACCCTATAAAGCAAGTAGGGAAATCATTATTTCCATTTTAGAGATGAAGACACTGAGGGAGGCTTATTGCTGGGCCGTAAATATGGCCCTTCACGGCTCAAAGCCATTGTTGTTTGGCCCTGTGCCACAGCTGCTATCAGTGTAACCTGGGGGGAAGTGATGTCTGGACTCAGGGCAACGAGGATTTGGACAGAGCCACCCAGATGCTGGCAGACTTCATCCCTGGACTTGGAAATTCTTTTTGCACCCTCTTTTTAGGTACCTCCCACAACCTAAACCTAAGCACCTCATGCTCTTAGGCCACCCTGGGATTGCCAGAGAAAAAGAGTCTTTAAATCACAGTGAACCCTTAATGTAGCAACAGCTCAAAATAATCATGCATCGCCCTAACCGGTTTGGCTCAGTGGATAGAGCATTGGCCTGTGGACTGAAGGGTCCTGGGTTCGATTCCGGTCAAGGGCATGTACCTTGGTTGCAGGCACATCCCCAGTAGGGGGTGTGCAGGAAGCAGCTGATCGATGTTTCTAACTCTCTATCCCTCTCCCTTCCTCTCTGGAAAAAATCAATAAAATGTATTAAAAAAAAAAAAGAAAAGCATGCATCAATGGCAGGATTTATGGCAACAGAGAGATTTTAGAGAGCTTCCAGAACCCCTGAAATTGAACTCCCATGAAGCTCAAAGGGACTTCCGTCAGCCTTGGGTGTGTGTCTTCAGTCATACCCAGCCCTCCGCCAGCCATGCGCTACCTGGGCCTGTGGAGCTTCTGGGTCAGCCTGTGAACTCGGCGTGTCCCTGCCCTACATTCTGGGAAAGCCACAGATGTCTTTCACCTCAGAGTTCTCAGTACAGAGAAGACCAAGGCTTCTTCTCTCCACATCCCTGCTTCTTCTTCCTTCTGGTGGGGCTGACGGGAGTCCCTGGCCCTTCTCACTTCAAATGAAATGAAATATGAAACATAATGGCTGTAGGGGAAATACTGTCACTTTTGAGCAGCGGTTCCCAACTTGGGGCACACACCCCAAAGGGAGACAATTTGACTTTTAAAAGAGGCAATTCAAGAATGAGTTATTAACAGTGAATTTTTTGCATTTCTTATGGTTCTAGGGGCCTCATATACAATGTCTATACTAATAAAAGAGGAATATGCAAATTGTCCAGGATGCCATCACAGTAACGACCAGCAGGCTGCGTGGGGAGACCAGGCCGCAGGGGAGGGCAGTTAGGGGCAACTAGGCTGGCAAAGGGGGCAGTTGGGGGTGACCAGGCAGTCAGGCAGGTGAGCAGCTAGGAGCCAGTGGTCCCAGATTGTGAGAGGGATGTCCAACTGCTGGTTTAGGCCCAATCCCTGGGATAGGGCCTAAACCGGCAGTCGGACATCCCCCAAGGAGTCCAGGATTGGAGAGGATGCAGGATGGGCTGAGGGCCCCCCCCCTCTGTGCACAAATTTCATGCACCAGGCCTCTAGTATAAATATATAGTGTGACATATTTATGCATTTGAGCTATTATGTTTTGAAACTATTTTTCATATCACTTCATGTTATTATTTTTTAACAGTTTCTTAGTGATTTCTTCCTTAGTACTTCAACTGTCCTTTAATTCTTTTATTTTTCTCTTTCATGGATGCCATGTTTTTTGGAAGCTTGTTCAGACTAAGTTAGTGGCCTTTTAGGCTTCATCCACGTGACTAGAAGTTCACTTTTTGAATAATAAGAATTATGTCACGGGGGGTGGGGGTGGGGCCAGGGAGAGAATCAGGACTTTAGAGATGCTTAGGTGGGGCCCGGTCATAAAAGGTTAGAACCACTAGAACCACTGCTTTAGAGAATCCTAGGAGCACATGTCTTCACTGACGGATTTTCACTATTAAAAATAACCCAGTTCTTCATTGTTCAAAATCAAATTAAAGCTGGCTTTGTCCTTTCCCACTAGAGTGGTAGGAAATACCACCTCAGACAGGATTAGGGAAACCACTCATCTCTTGGGGTTCTGCAGCTCGGGACATTCAGGGAAGACTGTTGGGACTTGGGCCACCTTAGGTCTACAGAGTGGCGAGAAGCCAACAGCTCTGAGAGCTGGGGTCCCACCGCAGCTCTGAGACACTGAGCAGTGCCAGTCCTCTCTGTACCTGGGCACTCCGTTAGCACCTGCCCCTCGGGGGTCTATAGGAATTTGGACTTCCCTGGAAGTCATGACCCCCTTGGCTCTCCATCACTGAGTCTCTCCCCCTGTCTCCTCTCCTCCAGCTTCATGCCACATAAAACCCATTTTCTCTCCTCTCTTCCCCACCCCCTTCCTCCACACTGGGCCTTCAGGGCTCAGGGGCAAGTGCTGTGTGGTTCAGCAGGTCCAAACCCTAGGTCAACAACAGTCCCCCTGGACTGTTTCTGGGGTCTTCATGCCCCAAGGATGGCCAGCATGCCCCACCATTCTAGAACAGAAAACAAAAAGTGTTGGTTTTTACATCCTGCTAATTACAGTCTCAAAAAAAGTTCTTCAGTTACCCAGTTACAAAAATCACAGCATGTCAAAGCTGAAAGAGACATTAAAGATAATTCCTAGGGAAGTTTCCTCACTTTGCACAAGACAAACAAGATCAGAGAAGGCCTGGGAGTTGGCTAAGATCACAAAGACAAGTGTAGGGAGGATGGCTCTTGTGTCCCAGAAGTGGTGAACATCCTGGTCGATCTCCTGCTGGTTTTTGCAATGAGGCAGCTATGAACCCACAAGATGTACCTGTCACCATGGCAAGTGTGTGCATCGACTGTGTCGAAAGGCTCTCCTTCTAAATAAATGTAATTGAAAATGAGCATCATCGCCCATCCATGCTAATACGCTTTTGCGTTATGTGCAATTCCCTTTCGTAAATCTGAGGGAAACATCACTGCCCAAATTAGCTCTTTTCGCTCAATAAAGGCCATATTAACATTCGGAGGCTTGTGTTTGCTTACTGCTTATTTAGAGAGAGGTCAGAGAAGTTGGGCCCACGTGCCTAATTTCCATTTCACTAAAAACAGGTGGGGGAGGGGCCCTCCAAAGTCCCCAGAAGCCTGACGGGGTGCCCCCCGCTGCGGCTGAATGAGTCCCTCTGCTCTCGCAGTGCACCAAAGGCTTCCACAGCGGCCTTCCCCGAAGGACTGGCCCCAGTGGGTGAACTGACTCAGCTGGCTCAGGTCTTCCCCTGCCTGGACTCTCAGGGCTGCCTCCCCAGCATCAAATGACAGCTCAAATGCCCCTCTTCTGCCCATCTACTAAAGCGGCCTTCAGGCCCCACTCACTGTCTGTCCCTTATATTTTTTTTCTTTCTAGTGTGGCTCAGCCCTGAGCATGCTTTCCTGGCGCCCTTGCTGGAACGGAAGCTGCATTTCCACAGCAACCCTAACCATTTGTTCACCCCTGCAGCCCGGCGCTGACGTCACAGGTGCTCGGTATTTGTTGAACGAACAGAAGGCAGGAAGTCTGGGCTGATAAGGCCTTGGGAGGCCGCACCCCGGGTCCCAGATCTGTTCTGAGTTCCACTGGGAACTCAGGGAAAACATCAGTATTTCAGAGCAGACGTGCGTTGGAATCCCAACTTCGTGTCATCACTGGAGGATAATTTTGGCCTTGATGGTTAACCTCTTGGAGCCTCAATTTTCTAACCTACAAGCTGAGAGGAATGGCACTGATTTAGTGTCTGGTCCGGTGCTGGACAAAGGGCGTGACCTTTCCCAGGCAGCCACCAATCCGCGAGTCACCCTACGGAAAGCCGGGGGGGGGGGGGGGGGGTGGGGGGTGGGGGTGGGGGGGGTGGTGGCGCTGGTCCAGAGAACCCCAGAGGAAGCGGCGGCCGCCCCTACCCAGCACCTTCCGGCTCACGATTCGTGGCTCCAGCCCTACAAGGGTCCCGGCGCGTGTGGGCCGGCCAGACCAGCGGCTCTGAACCGTTTCGGGGTCTCGGACCAGACTTCTGTGGGGATCTCATGCATCATAGTCCCTCACCTAAAAAAATGCACTCGCGCCGCGCACAGGATGCCCCGTCAGGACGAACTCCGCGCCTAGTCGGACCTGCGCGGAAGAGGTGCGCAGCGGCGCGCACCTCGTGACGGAGCGTGACTTCCAGCGCCGTCCGCAAGCTGCAAAAGGTCGGGCGGGTAGGAGCCATTTCCCATGATCCCCTCATTTGCATATGCAATATAAGAAGGTTAGGTAGACAATTAGATTTAATTTGGACATAACCAAAAGATACAGTCACAGTTGGTATTAAACAGAACTCCATAACTTCTTGAATGTTTTGGAATTAAAAAAAGAGCACAATATGATCACCATAACTGTAAAGATTTTGACATTATGAGCTTTATATACCTGTTGACAACCCATGCAGTTTGTGCTCGCTTCGGCAGCACATATACTAAAATTGGAACGATACAGAGAAGATTAGCATGGCCCCTGCGCAAGGATGACACGCAAATTCGTGAAGCGTTCCATATTTTTGCCTAAGGTTCTATTTTAGGAGGTAGGTTAAGAGGAGGTGGAGGGTAGTCAGATCCATCTGTTTGCGGTGCATTTTCCAACTGGCACTTGGGCCCATGTCTTCTCTTTTCTTGCCTCCCTCTGCTTCCCTCTGCACTATACTGTTACCTTATACTTAAGGAAATGGCCTTGCCAAAGTTGATCCATTTCAGGTGCAAATCATAACAGGACTTTTGTGCTACGATAAATATAAAGTGATATAAAACAGGAACTTGCAACCAGACTGACTCCTTATGCTGCCCCTGAATCTTAAAAAAAAAAAAAAAAAAGCCCATTCCTTATTGGGCATCTACCACGTGCCAGGGGCTTTACCAATATCTCATTTTAATATTTCTGACAGGCCTGCCCTATGGGTGTTACTGTCAGCATTTTACAGGAGACACTGAGAGAGGTAAAGTAGCCTGGGCTTGATTATGTAACTAGGAAGTGGCTGAGGTGAGACCTGAAATATTTAAAGAGACAGACCTGAAAAGGTGGGGTATCTACCCCCAGGTAATTCAATTGCAAAAAGCACACTCCTAACCAGTAAAATTAGAAGAAGGGGAATAAAGTCCAACAAAGTTCAGGTTTCCTGTGATGACTTTGTCAATTTTTTTAATATAAATTTTTTTTTCTAGGAGAAAAGTGTTGGTGCTTAATCTTTGCTAGTACCTGAGCACCCACATAGTACTCCTGGAGGTCCCTGCAGCCTCCATCGGTGGCAGGGCTCCCAGGCTCTGTGCCACCGCAGTCAGGACTGGCAGTCAGAGGTGGAGCTCCAGCGCCCAACAGGGCCGCAGCGCTGCTCTCCCCATAGGCCCTTGGAGCTGCCACACCGCATTGGATCGGGCATTCATTTCTGTTCTCTTTAGTGGAGGTGAAATGATCCTTTCCAGGTAACAGAGAATAGATGTATGTGGGACTTCTTGTGCCTCCTCCTGGGCTCGTGGCCTCCAATGCATGGAGTTACAGGATAATCTGGTTTTCCTTTCTTCCCCCAAAGATGGCCATGGCTCTTCTTTGAGGCCACTAGGGCATTGGGTGAATAGTTTTAAATGTCTTTACGACCAAAGTTGGTTCGCTCTCTCTCCTTACAAAGAAACTCATCATTTTTGGCATGATGGTTGTCTCAGAGCAGAAATTAGGAATGACAGGCTTCTGGAAAAGCCAGAGACCTGGCTGATTCTCCTGGCTCTGCACAGTTCCATGAAGTAGGTACCCCACCCGCCTCATGTTATAGATGAGGAAGCTGAGGCACAGAGAGATTTAACAACTTGCCCGATGTCACACAACTGGTCAGTGACAGTTGTACCTTGATGGGTGCGGGGGTGGAGAGTGGGAGATAAGGATATTTAGAATGAACATGCAAGTCCATGCTGCCTTTATTGGTGTTCTGAATTCAAGGGCAGAAGTCAAGATTTTGCAAAGGATGAAGGCTATTCTATAGATCAGGGTAGCTGGGAATGAGTACACTGGTATGTGCCCAGTGACCTGGAAAATGTGAGAGTGAAGGAGCACCCTCTCTGGAATGAGGTTGGAAGAAGAAGAAAGTTTTCCTATTCTAGGTTGATAATCACTTACCTGACACTTCCCCCACCCCAAACTGATCCTATTGGTGAAGGACCTTCTGAGCAATAAAACTGTGTTTAATCAACCTTATGCAAATTAGCTTCTGTTGTCCAGAAGCACCTAGGGATTCCTTCCCTCAGACATTTCCAGCACTTAGATGAATGACAACGTAGAACCCATCCATCTAGATAACGCTTGAGCACCTGTGGTGCCCTGGGCCTTGTGCTGGTGGTCAAGAGGAAGAGGAAGAGGAAGATGTGGCCTCTGTTGCAGGAGTACTTATAGTTCTATGGGAAATTGACACAAAACCAAGGATAACTCAGGGAAATGAACAACACCCTGTTAGCTTCATGAACCAAGTGCCATGGAGATTAGTCCCAGGAATCCAGGGGTCTTCCGGGGGTCCTTTGACCAACCTACTGGTACTGGTTCCTCCCAGGGGAGTGAAAAATCAGGCAACCTGCTGCTGTCTCCACCCACCTAGCGTCACTCAGTTTCTCACCCTGGATTTTCTGGAACTGGTGATGATAAAGACCACCTGTCGCACAGTGCTTCCCTCTGAGGGGACCAGGTTTCTCTGCCGAAAAGAGAGAGGGAAAAAAAGAGAGGGAGAGAGAGAGAGAGGGAGAGAGAGAGAGAGAGGTCGAAGGCACATGGTTTACAGATTCTTTACCCCCAGACATCGGACTCCAGAGCCACTGGTTGGGGTGCGGAACCAACCATCCAGAAAGAAGAGCGGGGAGGACATTCTGTGCCCCCCCAGCCTGCTCCCAATTCCCTAAACCTCACTTTTTTCCTCCCTAAAACAAAGTTCCTTAGTCTGGGGCCTTCGGACGCTGGATGTAATGCCTAAAATGTGTCGCAAGGTGGCAACATTGTGGCGAGAAATAGAACAAAAAATCCAGGGTTGTTTTTTTTTCAAAACATATTTTCCCTATTAATGTTTCATTTAACTTAATTAGAATCTGGTAAACTAATTAAAGTAGCTACGAGCCCCGCAATCAGCAATAATTCGTATAATTATTGATAATTACATCCATACCAATCGTTTGTTTATTAACATTTGGGGGGCAACAAACCACTTCTGAAGGGACGCCAGAGCCCAGGAGGGCTTTTGCGACAGAGCTTTCTGGGTCGGATCCGCCTACACCTCCAATCTTCAGAGATTCCGGCCCAGATGGGGCGCCCTTGCAGTCAGGCCCTAGCCGCCTACGACTTTTTTTTCTTCTTCTTCTTCACTTCGTTCGGGAAATTCGGAAAGGAAAGGCGAAAAGGAGTGTTTGCTAGGCTCTTCTGTGTGGGCCGCAGCCACTGACCTTCCTGCCCGGGTAGTCACTGTTTCCCATTTTACCAAGAAGGAAAGTGTGGTTGCGCCAAAGGGGAGAGGCGCGTGCGCCCGCCCGCCGCAGCGCTGCAGCCCTGCACCAGCTGCGCTCGCCCTGAGGACGCGAGTCACTTCCGCTCCGGACCCCAGTTTCACTGTTGGTGCCGCGAAGCCTGATCTGGTCCGGCCCACCCCCAGGAAATGTTCCTGAAGGGTCCCTGCCGGGGGACCGTGCGTCCCGGGGCCGCTTCCCTCTGCGACGCCTCGCCGTTCCCCCGGCGCCCTCACCGCCACTCTCCCCCCTGTCCCCTTTATCCAGCCCTCGGAAGAACCTGGGGCCTGAGGGCTCCGAGGGCAGGGTGCCCTGGGGGCCGGTTTCCTGCCTTGACCTTGCGATGGGCCTCCCAGCCCGCGCCCCCTCCGGGCGTCTCCGATCGCGCCCCCCTAGTCGGCTCCGCTCCCGGCCTCTAGACGACCCGCCGTCCGACTTCCCGGCCATCTGCTCTCCAGGCGGCGTGGGACCGCACGCCCGCCTCCAGGGCCTCCGCTCCGGGTGCCCCAGGCCGCCCCAAGGTCGAGGCGCAGCGACAGCCTGGGTGTGTCGCGAGGGCGGGGGCGTAGGGTGCTGGTCCCCCCGGCGGACGCTGCGGCCCAGCTCTGCGGGGCAGGGCCTGAATGTTATGCTACAGAGCCCTACACCAAAGCCTAGGAACGACCTGGTCAGCCGAGGGCTGCGTGGTTCCCAATACGGGGCCCTCTCCCACTGCATTTATTTATTTTTAAATATATTTTTATTGATTTCAGAGAGGAAGGGAGAGGGAGAGAGAGGAACATCGATGAGAGAGAATCATTGATCAGCTGCCTCCTGCACGCCCCCTCACTGGGGTTGGAGCCTGCGACCCGGGCATGTGCCCTTGACCTGAATGGAACCTGGGACCCTCCAGTCCGCAGACCAACGTTCTATCCACTGAGCCAAACCGGCTAGGGCTCCCCCTGCATTTACACTTTTCTCCTACCCCCTGCCAAAAAGTGAGCAGCAGCTTCCAACCTTTCCCTATAGCCCCACCAGCAGGTTCGCTGTGGAAACTGAGGCCGACTGGACGTCCCGGGCCAGGTGAGGCCTTAGTAACCGCGGCCCGGACGCCCCGCCACCCCACCCCGTCGGGGGCGGCGACCTGGACACGTGCGGCTGGCGGGCTGCAACCGCCACGTCCTCACTCCCACTCGGACTAAAACGGAGGGAATATTAAACTCTGCCAGGGCTCCTTCCCTTTGGGGAGCGGCGGGGCAGGCGAGAGGGCGCCTGTGCGCCAGCGTTGAGTCTCGCCCTGCCTTTCCAGACCTGCCCCTCCCAGGCCTGCCCCCCTACCTCGCCCCCCACGCCACCCCCAGCGCCCCAGGGCGTGGCCCGCGGTGTCTGAGCTCCTGGCAATTCTGGGGGAGCCTGGGGTCCCGGGCAGGGCCGGTCTCTGGGCGCCCAGGAAGTGACCTCTTGGGTAGTACCGTCTGGAAATGGCACGAATAAACTCTTCTGCCCCCCCCCCCGGGGGGCCAGGGGCCCAGGAACTGCGCCGCGGCAGTCTCCTTTACCCAGGCCCCGGCCCAAAGCGGGTCCTGAAGGCGGGGAGGGCGTGACCTGGGGGGCAGGCTGGGTGTGTTTACCGACTGCTGCAGCGTCCGGCCTCACGGCTGCCCACAGGAGCGGGTGCGGCTCTCAGCCCGGCGCCCAGAACGCGCGCGGCTGTCCTCACGCTCCACCTGTTGCGCAGCCCTTAGCCACCCGGCCCCGCTCCCCAGCTGCACTTCCACGCCTCCGGAAGTGACAGATTTCTTTTTTTAATTAAAAACAGAACAAAAGTCACGGGTACAGGGTGGTCTCCCCAAACAGGTCAAGGTGGTCTCCATCTCGTGAGTCAGTTGTCGCCCTTTTTAAAGTGCTGGTTACAACAAAATAGAGACAAAGCAAAACCCCAAAGGGACTGCAAAACGGGGCAGGAAGTAGGTCCAGGAGAAGGAAGCAAAACAACATACAGCATAAATAAATAAAGTAAACTCAGTACTGAACCAAGAGACTCGCAGTACATGTATATCCATTGCACATAGCCACTTTGTCATTAGGAACAAGTTTCAGAAGTGGACGGACCGGCGCGGGGCCGGCGCCAGCCAAGTTGCTACATTGTAATCACAACCGGGGGGGCCGAGGCTGTACAGAGGCGAAGAGGAGTCTCCCTCTTCCCTTTTTCACCCCCTCTGTCCAGTTAACCCCATGAGGTCCAATGCCCTGGAGTTCAACCGTGGGGCGAAATGGTATTTACACTTGGAAATGGAGCAAATGGAGCCGGGGCCCTGGGCTGGGGCTCCCGGGAGTGGGCGGGGACGGCCCAGGCGCCCGGGAGGAGGGCGGATGGGAGGCTGTATTTACATCGGTCCGGTCCGAATGGCTTGTTCCTCGCTCTCGGCCGCCTCGGCCGCAGGTATTTACAGGAAGAGAGCAGCATGGCTTGAGGGCGCGGGGGCGCGGCGGGGCCGGCCCTAGGGCAACAGCGGGGGCTTGAAGGAGCAGTTGCCAGTGCAGTGGCGGGGAGTCAGCATCTTGCAGGAGAAGTGGTGCAGGGCGTCGTGGGCTTCTGGAGAGAGAGTCGGGCAGACCACGTTGGGTGCCTCACCTGCCTGGTTTCCCGGGCACGGTCTGCGCGCCCCTCTCCTCTGCCCGCCTGGGTCTCCCCCCCCCCCCTTCCGGCTCAGGGGTTCTCAAGGGAATGGATCAGAAGATAGGAGGACAGAAAAGAGACCCGGGAGATTCAAAACCACTGCTCTGGTGCAAAGGCCCCACTTTACAGAAGAGGAAACTGAGGCACAGAAAGAGTAAGGTCCATCTGCTCAAGGCAAGAGTTGGACCTGAGGGCAGATTTCCCAATGCCCAGAGCTCAGGGGGCTCTTTCTCCCTATCCCACCCGTTCTGAAATCATTTCCTCATTAAAAGCAAATCCTATTTTCCTCCTCTCAGCTTCTGATCCATGTAAACCTGGCCTTCCCTCACTCTAGTACCGTGGTTCTTCATTCGTTCGTTCATTCATTCGATCACTCACTCATTCGATCACTCATTCATTCATTCATTCGATCATTCATTCATTCTCCTGCACAGCCAGTGTCTGGCACCCCCCATCCCCCATCTTTGTTCCTGGGCTTCCGCACCTTTTAACTTCTGCTGGATGGCATAGCGCGCCTTCCGCTCTTGGTCGAGTTCGTTACACAGAGTGTCTGGAAGACATGGGAGGGGCCGGGGAGGAAATGAGTCCACTCGTCCACCGGCCCGGCCCGGGGCCGGCGTCAGAGCCCAGCCTCACCCTCTTCTCAGCTCTCAGCCCCTTCGGAAAACAAGACTGGGGCCGAGGGAGGAGGCATCAAGGCTCCAAACTGCAGCCTGAGGAGGGAGGAAATGGCCTGGGATGGTGCTTAGAGGCAGACGGATCTAACCAAAATTAAAGCGAACTTAGGCATTACTTCCCAGGTAATTTTACGCCTCGATTTTTAATTTAGAAACCATGGAAATTGCCGCGATAAGAAGTTCAATCACTCCATGTAATGATGCCTGCAAGCCGTTTGCTGGGCTCGCTTGCCATTCTGAGGCTAATCAGAGTATACAAAGGATATTAAATAAAAAAAATAATTGTTAAATTACCTTCAATTTAAATCCAAATGACTGAGCCAACATCGCGGCTCCTGCCAGACGAGAGGCAGTTATGGCCCGTGCACGCGCTCACCTGACTCCCGTCTTACCTCTGACAATTTGCAGCTGTTGCACCATTTCTTCTCGATAAGCCAATTCCCTCTTCATTTGATCCTGAAAATTATCTGTGCAAATTGATTAAGTGAGAGCTGTTAAGCACAGCCCCCCTCCCTCGGCCCCATTTCCCCGCTCCCCATCCCCCACCCCACCCGCACCCCTACCCCCACCCCCAGTCTTTGGTCTAGTGGGAAACCCCGGCAAAGGAGGGCTCCCGGTGTCCGCAGGGCGCAGGGCAGCGGCTGGCACTGGGGTCCTGGAGCCAGGCTCAGAGGGAAGAAGGTTCTGGCCGTGAAGTGGGGTAGGGTGGGTTGGGGTGGGGCAGGATGGGGGTACCTTTGAGACTCTGAAATTCTCGCTCCAGCTTCTTGCGGAGCTCCATTTGCTCCAGGAGCAGTTTTTGCAGCTCGTCTGTGAACGGGCGAGAGTGGGAGGTAAAGGAGAGGGTGTGCAGGACTCAGGAGGCCCCAAGGCACGCAGGTCCTGCCAAGGCCAGTAGCCCTGAGATGGGCGTTGGGGGCGTTGGGTCGGGAGGAAGAGGCCCTCAGCACCCAGTTTACCCATTTGCTTCCAAAGGATTTGGGTTAGGAAGAAGGGGTGGGAAGTAAATTGCCCAGGAGAATCAAATCAGGATGGTAGATGGCACTTTCCACTTCCAAGTCCTGGCTCAAGGCACCAAGCAGAGTGGCCCCTGCTTCAAGTTGTTCCTAGTTCCCTAATCTTGGAGGCTAGCGCAGGAGGACTCAGTTTACCCCTTCAAAAGTGAGACCTAATCTTTCCCTTCAGTCATACAGGCCAGGGAGAATCTGGTCAAAGTCTTGGATCCCAGCCCTGGAAAAATACACATACTCACAACAGTTTGTTTACAATTTTATATGAATGCTATTAGCACAGCCCCAAATCCATGCTAAAAACACTCACATAAAGCACCAATGATTTTGAAGGTAATTACATATCCTGCAAAATCCGTAGCTACAGAGTCAAAGACCACAGATGCTTTTCTCTCCCCCCACAACAGTTTCCAAGCTCATCCCTGGGCGAGTTTGGGGAGAGGGTAGCAGGCAGAGGTGGGAAACCCTGCTAGTGACCTCAGAAACCAGCTCCAGAGAAATGGCAGGGGGCTGCCTTGACCATGGAGCTCTTGGCATCTGGGTCCTCCCCCTGGGGAGGCTCTCTGAGAAATCCTTCCCGAGCAGGTGCTCAAAAACACAAGAAGAGGGGAGAGAGGAGCAAAGTGGGGTCAGAGGCTCCCCTCTGTGCCTGAAGTCACACACTCTGCCTGGCAGACTGAGCAACACCCCAAGGACCCTATTCTGCAAATGAGCTGCATCCCCACCCCATTTAGGGTGGGGTGAGTGGTTTTACATTAATTCCAGGAAAAAAGTTAACCCCTTGAACATTCCTAAAGTAGATGCCTCCTAGGAATCTTGCTATTCAGAAAGTCACGTTTTCCAGGGAGTTTGGGAGACCCAGCATGTCCTGATTGCCCACATGCATCAAGTTCCTAGGATCTTTACTGGCTTCTGTTTCTCACTGGGCTGTTTAGACAGACCTGGCCTTAGGAATGCACACTTCCAGTGAGCCTCTGGGGTCTGGTTTCCTCTAGCCACCCCCTCTCACACCCACATCTCTGCCCCAGGACAATGTGCCGGGTCATCCTTTCCCCTTAGTGAAGACTGACTGCCCAAGAGCCCTGTCTTCTCACACCAATAGGAATAACACCCCTACAAGAGGGCCCCCCAGAGTAGCCCCATTTCACAGATTTAACCTCACCCCCTACAAGAAGGGCAATCCCCCCCTATCCCCCCAGAGTAGCCCCATCTCAGGTTTAACCTCACCTCTGGCCAGGTTCTCGATATCTTTCTCCACTAGCTGTGTTGCAGTGACCTCCAGGGTGAGCCCATCTTCGCCTGGGATAGGAGGACAGGTGAGAGGGGTTCTGTCTGGGAGGGGCCTTGGGAGGGGAGGGGTGAGCTTCCTGGGAACTGTGCTAAGTCAGGGACCTACTCCAGATTTGGTGCCATTAGAGGAGACAGTTACAGGCCAGTACTACCCACATTCCAAGCCAACATTTTAGGGATGTAGCCATCATTGTAGAGTGACCCGTTGGAGGAGACCCAGGGAAGGGAGGCTATCTTAGAGCAGGGAGTGCCCTCTGGCCTGTTTTATGTGGGTGATGGTGTTCCTAATTCCTTCTGAAACACTCTTACCCGGAAGAGCTCAAACCCACCAAGGAGGTAAGCGACTCAGGAGAGTGGCCTGCACCTTGCCTGCGCTGTTTATTTATCTGCCAGCCGCAGAAGGGGCCCACAGCCGCCTACTCTTGGTGAAAGCTTTCCTCACAAGCCAAAGCCGGGGGGACTCTGGGCGACTTGGGTCCCAACTCCCAACTCGGGGTGCTGCCGGAGGATCCTAGGGCTCACCTCGGTCTGTATTTGCAGGACTTGGCTGGGAGATACTCCTTTGGTCTGGGTAGGATTTCCTCGTTTCCAAATCGTCGGCGGTCGAGTGATTGTCTTCCTTATCTGGCTCTTAAAGGCAATAAACCGAGTTTCAAGGAGAGGCAAAGAAACCGTGACCCCGATATAGCCAGAGCTGCTGCAGTCCGGGCGCCCGAGCCCTAATTAAAAGCTTCGCGGCCTCCGCTGTTCCATGCTGCGCGCCTGGGCTCGCACCCTCAGGCTTTGGGCCGGGCATTCCCCCCACCCCCCACCGCGCGGTCTGCTCTTCTCGGTCTCCACGCCTCCTCCCTAGCCCCTTGAAAAAGAGCAATACAGCAACCGAGCCCACCTGGGACAAGCGACCTACATCGCGCGCAGATACTGGGGCACCGCGAGCGCGCGTGGCCGCCGGGTCTGCCTGCGCCGCTCCCGCGGAGAACGCGGCCCAGGCAGTGAGCGCGGCGTGGCGGCGGCGGGGGAGCCGCTCCTGGGCTTGGCCAGCCGGACTTCCCTCAGCCCTCAGCCTCTCATCTGCGAGCCACTGGGTCCCTCTGGCACGTGCAGGGCTCTCCCCACCCCCAACCGCGCTGGGCCACCTCTACCGCGGCCGGTGTACCCAAGTGCGCAGCCAAGTGCCGCCACCATGCGCTGGACCCGGCCTGTCCACGGGGTACCTCGCGGCCAAACCCGCTTGCTTTATACATGAAAGCACTTGAAAGCGGCGCCAGGAGTGATCTTTAAAAGGCTTTCACCCAGTGTACGAGGTGTGGGTGAGCGTGTTTATGTGCTGGACAGTCAGGTTTGTTGTTAGGTAACCAACCGTTGGAAGTTGTTGAAGTTCTCGCTTGGCGTCTTTTTTTCTTTCATTGTCTTTCTTTCCCTCTCCTATCTGTGGCTTTCTCTGCCTCTATCTTTCTCCTCTCGTCTTCCCTCGCAGACCTCCCCTGGCCCTGGCCCTCTGCCTGCCGTCCCCCCATCGCATTGGCCAGCGTCCCGCTCAGAGGGGTTGGGGGCGTTACCGTGGGCCTCGGGGGTGCAGAGGTAGGAGGCCGCGGGCCCCAGCGCCGCCGCCGCGCTCTTCACGTGCTGGTCCCGCTCGGGCGCGTACACCTGCGGCGGCCGAGAAATGACAGGCGGTTAGGGGGACCCTTGGCGGTGGCCGGGAGCCGCCCAGCCCGGCGCGGCGGGGAGGGAGTGCGGAAGGGGTGGCGGAGATGGGCTCGCAGGGGCTGGAGCGCCCCGGGCGGCCGTGCTGCACACCGCACAGCCTTGCGCCCTTGGGGGCCGCTCCACTGTTGTTGTAGATTCAGGGTCAGTATTGGCGCCCCGAGAACATCATCCGACACAGAAACCGGTTCCCAAGCCAAGAACTGGTCAAAGCCGCCCCCGCTCTCGTCGCCCACTTTAATCCCGCATCTTCCTCCCTCTGGCGCCGAGTCCCAGGCACAAATGACGCCTTTAGCATCTGGCTAACGACTCGTGTTTTAATGGACTGAATGGAAATGTACAAGCGTGGGCACCCACTTTCAACGGGCCAACAATCCCAGTTTAACTGCAACCCCCCCCTCCCAACACACACACCTAAACCCCCGCGCTGGCCCCAACCCACCTGAGAGCCCCCCTGCCAGCCCACACACCACGCGGACAGCTTCCCACCGGGAATTCGTAGAGACCCGGACAACTATGAGTTGGGGTGGAAGAAGATTCCGGGGACCCCGCACTGCAGTGGCCTGGCTTTGGGGAGAGGCCGCCCTCTGCTTACCCGCTGCTCTTCCCTGGAGCTCTGAGTCTCACCCGGACGGGAGTGTTACCGGCCGTGCCTCACCTGCGCCTTTCTCTGGAGTTGGGTCCCTTCCTCTCCTCCACCTTCTCCCTCCAGACGCCCTTCATTCGTCTTTTGCTGGTTCTGTGTAACTGATGGTCCCTGCCTGTCTCCTGCTCATTCCCATCCATGAAAACACAGCACAGGCGTTTCGCAGGCCTTCCCACCGCCCCCACCTTCCGAAACCTTCAGCTGGGGGCTCCAGCGAACGCAGCTCCGCGGGGCTCTTGAAGCTGGGCCCACCCAGCGTAGCCGAGGCCTGCTGCTCCAGTGCGGGCTCAGAACAAAATCCCCGCTCCCCGCCCGGCCGGGGCCAGCCCCACATCTCCGCGGTGCTGAGGGCTAAGCATGGACACGCCACCGGTGGGGCGGGCGCTGGGCTCACCTTGGCCGGCGAGGGGCCCCCCAGCGGCCCGCAAGGCTCTCGCAGCTCATAGCCCCCGCTCGGCGGGCTCCTCTCAGGTCTCCGCACCACGTCGTCGGCCGCCAGGTCCCCAAATACGGACCGGCTGGCTGGGGGTAGCCCCGGGCGGCGCCGGGGACAAGGGCTACTGCCGTCCGGAGAGTCTGCAGGGCCATCGGCACCGGAGGAGGTGGTAGACGGGGGCCCAGCGAGCTGTTCTCCGTCTGGGCCGCCTCCTGTGCCGGGCGCGCCGGGCGCACCAGGCTCGGTCTCATCCGGGGCGCCCTCGTCGTCGGGGAATCGGTTGGACTCCACGTCCACCTCCGGCTCGTCAGCAGTGTCCACGTCGGGCGAGGCGGAGTGGTAGCTGGAGCTGCCCTCGCTCAGGAAGTCCGGGCTCACATAGCCGCCACCGGACCCCGCGCTCGGCCCTGGCCCCCGGGCGGGCCCCGCGCCGTAGGCGTCGCGGGCGCTGCCGTAGAGCTTGGCGATGCTCTCCGCATCCTTGACCACAGGCCGGAAGGCCGACACGTAGGAACCTTTGCGCGCGGTTGGCGGCGGCGGCGGCAACGGGGCCAGCGGCGGCGGCAGCACCTCGTCCGCGCCGTCCTCGTCCAGCGGCCCGCGGGACAGCGCGCTGGGGCAGCGCTCCTCTGCGCCCAGGCCGCCCTCCTTGACCGGCTCGGCACCGTCCAGAGGCTCGGGGCCGCCGCCACCCGCCGCCGCCGCCGCCGCTGCCGCCGCCGCCGCCACAGCGGCCGCCACAGCCTTCGCTTGGCTCTGCGCAGCCGGATAGGGCGGCACCGGGAGGCTGCCTGCCGCCGGCCAGAACATGGGGAACGTCGGGTACACAGTGGCTGCGGCGGCCGCTGCGGCCACGGCCGCGTCCTTGGCTGCCCCAGAGGGCTGGTGACCCCAGAACATGGCGCCGCCACCCGGGCCAGCCCCGGCCCCCGGGGGCAGGTGGCCGGTTCCTGGGCCGCCCGCGCCTCCGCCCGTGCCCGCGCCCCCGCCGTTCCCGGTGCCTGGGCCGCCCTTAGGTTCGCCCGCCCCTAGCACAGGGTCATCCTTTTTGGGGCAGAGGCCGAAGGCCGTGGGGAAGCCGTAGGGGTGCGGGAAAAGGGGCGGGGGCAGCTTCTGCAGGAGGCCGAAGCCCTTGCTGGGCACCGGGATCACCGGGTAGCTGCGAACGCCGGCGCCTCCGCCAGGCCCTCCAGGCCCCGCAGGGCCGTTGGCTCCCGCGGTCAGACCAAGCCCCCGCTGCGGGTGGGGGGGAGGTGGCCCAGGAGGTCCGGCGGCCTCATCTTCCCCACAACGCAGGCTTTTGTGGGGCGGCGGGCCTGGGGGCATCTCCGAACCACACCCCGGGCCTCCCCCGCCGCCGCCAGCGCCACCTTTCCCCTGCCCACCCGACCCTCCGCTAGCGCCACCGCCACCGCCTCCTTGTAGCGAGAAGGTCCGCTTTCGAGTGCCACCGTTGAACATGGCCTTGACGTCCTCCCACGCGTGGCTCAGTTCGTCTGTGGCCGACTTGTCACTGAGTTTAAGGTGACGGCGCCAAGAGTTGAAGTTGGCCGCGTCGGGCTGGGTATACTTGGCGTCGGGTGTGCGGTGCGAATGGAAAATGAACTTGTTGGGCGAGAAGTACATGCTGCAGTAGCCGCACTTGATGCACTTGGCACGCGAGCTGTTGTAACGCGCGGGGATGAAGCTGCCACGCGAGCCCCAGGCGCACTCATGCACCACATCGAAGGCGAAGTTCTCCGGCAGCTTGGGCGGCTTGTGCTCGCCCAGGAACGACTTGCACAGGCGCTCGGCCTCCCGCTTGGTGATCATGCCGCAGCGGCGCGATGAGATGGGCATGGCGCCGGCCCGACGCAGAATCTCCAGCTGCACGGGCGTGCATTGAACGCACGTGATGCCCAGGGCCACGCGGCGGTTGTGAATCTCATTGTAGCTGTAGTTCTTGAGGAGGGTGTTGGAGATCTGCGCCAGGCACAGGCGCTCCTGGCCGTCGATGACCAGAGACACGATAGGCACTCCGTACAGCGAGGTCTCGCCCACCTGGTTGGGTTTGAGAGCGCTGGAGCCCGAGTAAGGCTGCAGCTCCTGCTTCGAGTTGGGCGAGGAGTTACCCTCGCGCCCCGGCCCCAGCTGAGTGGTGAGAGCCTCCATGCCGCCGCTCCTGCGAAACAGAGAAAGCAGAGAGCAGATGAGCCATTTTCAGCGCCGCCGCTGCTCGGGCCCGCCCAGCGGGGCGCGCTGAGTCTGGCGCGAGTGGGAATCTTGGCAATGGGGAGTCCAAGCTCATTCGCCCCCTAGACGGGCGCCTTTTGTTATTCGGACTCATGCTGGCGCCGGAACAAAAGCCCCCGGGGTTTGGGTGAGCAGAGGGGTAATTGAGACCTCAGGAATGCCCGGTCTGCTAGGAAAGAAATCCCGTTTTGGGAATGGGGAGGAGGTGGAGCCCAGAGACGGAGAGTGACTTGCCCAAAGCCACACAGCAAAGACATTGCCGAACACGAGCTTCCCGGGCGCTGAGATCCGTGCGCCTTCGGCCACCCTCAGCCGGCCCTACCCGCCCTGGTCTTGAAGCCCGCACTTCGGGGACGGCCTTCCCTCAGCTCTGTAGTGCTCACACGCGGGTGGGCAGGCGGGGGCAGCGCGCGGAGGGTTTGGGGGAGGGGCGGTCACTGCCCAACTCCAGACAGCAGGGGGCGGAGGGCGGGGGGCGGGGGGAGGAAAGGAGGAAGGTCTCCGGGCTGGGTGGTGGTGGTGGTGGTGGTGGTGGGGTAGTCTGAGGCCACCGCTGTTCGCGGTGCTGAATCTCGCTCTCTCCAAAACACGCCATTTGCGTCCAGCCCCAGGGAGGCCCCCAGGTCATCCACCGCCGGCCGGATCCCCGGGATAATAGCACTGGTTTCCACAAACCCGAGCTTCTCTCCCGTCCGGAGCCCCGCCAGAAAGATTCAGGCTGGAAATAGAAATAGTTTTCTTTCCAGCCATCAGTGAGACCAGGGTCAGGCAGTTCCTCATCACATTTTCTGCATTTTTAGCTGTGTTCCAGGCCAAAGCTGGTTTCCATCGGGTCAGCGTGTGAGATGGAGAGGTTCTCAAGGAAGTTTCTTAGGAGCCTCTTCTCCTTCGCGTTTAGCTGCGCACTCCCCAAGTTTCCTTCCTTCGGACATACCATTTTAGCTCAGGCCAAATGCAGTCTCTCTGGGCTCTGGGCTTTTTTGAGGGCTCGGGGTGGGGTCTCCTCTCTGAGTATACTTCGTGCAGGGCTACCCCGGCTCAATATGGGCTGAGGGGAATCCTAATCTGTCTCCAAAGCCAATACAAGGCTCCAGGTCAAAAGTTGCCGCCTGTCCCATGCTTTGCTCGCTGGTTCAGGGAGGGAGGCAGCGGTGCCCGCGGACCTCAGCAGCGGGAGGATCAGGGGAGGGATGCTTGGAGCTCTCTAGGTGGCCAGGGTCAGCCCGGTGCCCTCAGACTCAGAAGGCTCCCCCGGGCCCACTGCTGCAGGCGCTCCTATGGCCCAGGCAGCCCAACCCTGAGGGCCCCTCTTCTAACTCCCTAGGAAAGGAAAACCCATGTTCAGAGGGGCAGCTCAAAAGCCTTCATCAAGAGGATTAGGACCTTCTGTCCGTCTCCCTCCTCCTCTATCTAGGTGCCCCTCAGCTGCCGATCTTATCGTCTCTAAACTGTCTTTCCCAGCTCCCTCCTCTTTCTCCCATCTGTCTTCATACCGTCTCCCAGTATCAAGCTATTTATCTGTTATCTGCCTGTTTCATCTTTATCTCTGTGGATCGAATTGAAACAAGTTGACCCTCCTTGTTGAAGTCTCTTGTAACATTTAGGAGCAAAAACACGGTCGTAACTCCCCAGCGTAGGGATCAGGAAGACAAGCCTCGCTTCCCCCCCCCCCCCCCAGGGCTCTCAGGCGGGCTGAGGAGGTGGCCTGGGGTGAGACGGTGGTGGAGGGCACCACGGTTCTGCGAAATGACGACGGCTTCTCGGTTTCCCGAAATGGGCAAGTGTGCCCTGCCCGCATGCAGTGAAGGGACTGCTCCCAGCCGAGCGCATCCTCCTCCCCAAGCTGAGGGTCTGTGGTCCCCGCGGGGTTTTCCTGAATGGAAGGAGGGGCCCCAGGCCCCGGGACCAGGAGAAGGGGGGCCCTAGGAAAGGAACCGAATTTCGGGGGCCAGAGCAGAAAGCCAGGGTAAAGGGTTGTACGCAGTGACGAGGAGCAGCGGCTAGGGCGGCTCGGGGAACCCTCGCCGGCTCCGGGAGCTAGAGGGGTGAGCTAGGAGTGGGCGACGAGGTGGAAGGCGGACGCGGTGGGAGTGAGGCGACGGATTCCTTAGGTATAATAATAAAAACAGCCGCTAGAACCCAAATGGGAACTAAACGAAAGAAGCTGTAGGGTCAGGGAGCGGGGGGCGGCGGGCGACCGGACGCAGATACTCACCGTGCGGCGGCGGCTGCTGGAGCCGGGCAAGCGGTGAGCGGAGGTGCGCGGCGGAGTCCGGGATCCGCCGGGCTCTCCGGGTGACGGCTCGGCCCCTCCCCGCGCGCGCGCACAGCCGCGCTCCCGGGCTCACTGCGCTCACACCCGTGGCCCCGCCAGCCCCTCCCGCGCGGCGCCGGCTCTCAGCAGGTGCGGGGCGCTAGGGCCTTGGGTGCGTAAACGTGTGCCCTGCGCCGCTTCCCCGGAGGCCCCGGAAGGGCCCGGAGCGGAGGCCGAAGCTGGGTGCGCGTGGCGCGGCGACGGGCACGACGCGGTCAGAGCCCGAGTGGGAAGGCCGGTTCGGAGCGGGCAAGCCTGACAGCTGTGAGCCGGGCGCCACACCCACAGCCCGCTCAGTCGCTGGCGTCTCCGGGGGCCCGCCAGCCCGCGGGCCACGCGCCGCGCCCGCCGTGTCCCGTATCCCCTGGCCCGCGCGCCCCAGGTAAGCTGTCGCACACCTGCGCCCTGCGCCCGGCACCTGCGGCCTGCGCTCGCCAAAGGGGCTAGAGGGAGAAAGGGGCTGGGCCGCAAAGTTTGCCCCTAAGAATGAAGTGGGGAGGCGCTTTCCTCCTAGGGACCAGGAGCGGTCCCGGCCAAGGGCGGGTATGGGGTAAGGACAGCTCAGGCAGAAGGGTCGCAGGGAGGGTTACCGCACTTTCGGGCCAGGGCGGTGGAGCGGGAGGGTGGCCCTGGAAAGTCAGTAGGGTTACCAGCGGCCGGGGCAGGACCGCGGGGGCGGGGGCGGAGGGCGGGGGTGGTCGCTGGAAAGGGGCAGAGCAGAGCCAACTCCCCCACTGCTCTGCCTTGGATCTGAGGTGTCAGGACAGCTCCAGCCTGGAGAGGAGCGACCTCCTGCCTCCTTCCCTGAACAGTGGACTCAGGAACTGTTTTTTTTTGTGTGTGTTTTTTTTGGCGGGGGCGGGGGGCACTTTCACCAGGAGTCAGTGCCTCGTTGGAGGACTGCTCTCTAGCTGACGGCTAGACTACTCTCTGGCCTCCTGCTAGCTCAGTTCCCTGTGGTGGAGGTCTAGCCCTCTGACTCTGCAGACACCTTGGGTGCTCCCCTTCCCCACAGCCCCTCTTCTCTCCATTCTCTGCCCTCTGCCTGTGGGTGTCTGTCTTCACCCGCCCCCCAGCCCCCCCCCCACTGGGTCCCCTATTCTTCCTCTCGGTCTCTACTTCATCTGAGTTACCAGTCGCCCTCCCTCCCTCCCTGCCCGCACCGAGCACCTCCTCGCCCTCCCCTCTCTCAAGCAGTATTAAGTGTCCTTAATGGACACGTTAATTAAACTGTAATTAATCATACTGTCCAGCCCAAGTTTGAACAATTACCCTAATCAAACAGAAGTTAATAATGGCAGGGATGGCCTGGGGCGCGGCGGGCCGCCCGGGCAGGGGGCGCAGCGGCCACTGCGGTTACCGACTGTGGCAGCGGCGGCGAGCTTAGCGCGTCCTTGGAACCCGGGCAGCACAATAAATCTTCCGCGGCCAGCGGCGCCCGGTCGCCCTCCCCCGCCCCCTCGTTTTCCTTCTCGCTCCGGGTTACAGGCCCTCTCCCCTCCTGCATTCCAGCTCCAGCTCCTCTGGGGTTCGTCTCCCCTTCTTCTCCACTTCTTCCCTTTCGTTTTCCTCCTGTCCCGTTGGAAAAGGCTCTGGGGATGCGAGCGGATCACCTCGGCCTCGCCCTCCGAGAGAGGGGGGCCAGACCAGGCCCGAGGACTCGTTTTCTTCCCACCGCCTTCTCCCCTTGGCTAACGGATCTCTGAAAACTACCCCCGAGTTTGAGGGCTCTGTCCTCTCTGCGGAGTTCTTGCTCTTTCGCCTCCCTCGGTTTTCATCTTTCTCTCTTGGATCTCCCTGCCTTTCTCTCTTTCCTTCCACAGCCTGCTCGGCCCTTTTCTCTCTCTGCCTCTGGCCCCTCCGTCTCTTCCAGGCTCAGCCTCTGTCCCTCTCCAATTCTGCTGTCCTCTCTCCCCTCTTCCCGCTGAGAAAAACAAGAACCTATTTTCCGTCCCAGCCCGAGAGCCGCCCCCCGACTCCACCTGCTCATCCCACTCCCTCGGCTGGCCTCCCCCACCCCATAATTACAGTCCCGTTCGGTAATTATTCTTAGCCTCCTAATGATTTTTTAAAAGGCATCTCAAAATCCGGTGTGGTGGTTGACAACGATCGCGGAGCCAGGACGCCCCCGGGGTGGTGGGGGGTGGGAGTGGAAAGAGGAGGGGCAGGGTCCCTCTGCGCGCGACCTGTCTGTCCTGCCTCTATTGTGCTCTAGGGCGCTCCCAGCAGCCTGTCCGCGGGGCCCCAGGGACTTCTCGCACAAAAGTTCCCTTTCCAGGTTACTGCGCTAGGGGCGCGCAGGGGCGCCTTGGCGTCTCCGTTCAGCACCTAGTTGCGGACAGCTCCCCGCGCCCGCCGTTGGCTCTGCGCACCCACCCAACTCGCGGACCTGGTCGGAGCTGGAGAAGGATTGAAGGCACGTGGAGAGAAGCTCCGAGGCGCCGGCGCTCGCTGGAGGGGTGGTGGTCTCCGGGGAGCCGGCCTTGCACCCCAGTCGGTGAATATCAGCACAAACCGCATTTTACAGTGGGCAGAGCCGGTTCTCACAATGACCCTGACAATAAGTAGATGTCATTTATCCCCATTGTACAGGCAGGAAACTGAGGGCCAGCCATGGTAGCCAACTCAGGCTAGTGAAGGGACGGAGGAAACGGAGGAGCTTTAATCACCACCCTCACAACACTCGGCCTCGCAGGTCTCTTGCTCGGGCTCAGGCAGCCAGTGCCGGCAGCGCTGGGCCTGGAACTCAGGCTCTGAATGGCAGGGCGGGACCCCTCTGCCTCAGGGGGGCTCCGGCCCTGCCGCCCTGTCCAGAGCCTGGGGAGCTTGCGGGAGTCTGTGTCCTTGGCTTTCCTGACCCCCATTAGCCCTGATTCTCTCTTGTATCCATCACCAGTGGCACTGGGGTCGGAGGGCAGCACCCCGGACCACGTACTTACTCCCCGCCACCCAGCGGGGACGCGCTGACTCCGCGTCCCGGCGTCGCGTCCACGCTGCCCGGTGTCCCCGCCGGTTTAGGCTCCGGCTTGGGCTGGGGCCGGGCGGCCGCGCCTCCTCCGCAAGCACATATCTTTTACCAGTTGAATTAACGGCAGTTTTCGTCAGTTAATTAGGTTTAATTTACATAATTAGTACAGTATAAAGAGGATTGGGGATAATCATGGGGTACGTAGCGCTTACTGTGTAAACACGTATTCTGAATTAAAAATCAGATGTAATTAAGGCGCGAAGGCCCTGTTTAGGCAGGGTTTTAATTGTAATGAATTTCTAATTAACACTCAATGATTGCCAAATGCAAAGGGCTGTAAAATTTTCTTGTAGTTTTGCTAATTTATTGTTTACTTAATATCTGGATATTAATCCGACGGCCGGATAGACCCAAGGCCGGTGCAACAGCAGCCCAGGCAAGTGAACGCGGTGGGGCGAGGCCTGGGGGTGGCCGGGAGCAGAGAGGAGCGCGCTGGAGGCGCTGAGCTCCCTGCTGTCGCTCCGGTTGCCAAGGGGAAGTCCGAAGCCCAGAGAGGTCCGGGGCCTGGTCGCAGGCTGCACTCCAGGTTCGCGCTGCCCAGACCGGCTCTTCGGGATCAGAGGCCAGGCCAGCTCTTCTCCCAGCGGAAGGTTCCGTTCCTAAGACATCAACAGGGGCGAGAAAAGCCTCCACCCAGATCCAGTTCTCCTGCTGACCACCGAGTGCCGTGGACCTTGACTGGGCCTCAATACTTGCATCTGTGGGATGGACACGTTGATTGGCACTTTGGGGCGTGAAGGATTGCCCAACCCGGAGGCCCAAGAGCACTGCAGTGAACACTTCCTTCTGGAGTCCAGGAGGGGAGGCCTGGTGGTGCAGGCCTCTTAGGCTGGGGGAGAGCCGGGAGGCCTTGGGAGTGGTTGCAAGGTCACGGGACTGGCTCTGCCTATGGTGGGGTCTCTCCGCATGTGGGGATGCAAGTTAGGGTGGGAGGGCCTGAAAAGGGAGCCCAGGACCAGCTCTTTTGCCCTAACCTGACCTAGAAGCCCCCATGGTCTACACAGAGGAATTTGGGGAAGAGGGTAGGTGAGTAGCTCTGCTGGCCCTGGGACTCCTCCTGCCCCCAAGTCCCTAGTTTGGGTCCCTGCCCCTATCCTAGCTCACCCACCCACCCAAGGGCTCCCCTCCTGACAGTCCCAGCTTAGCCACTGTCTCTTTCCAAGGTCCTCAGCGCAGAGGGACTCTGTGGGCACCTTGAAATTCCCATCCAATGCAAGGGGACCCGTCAACGGCACCTAGAAGCTTCTGCCCCACAGAGCACGCAACCTTGACTTCCCTCGTGCCTGCCTCTCTGAGGCTGCAGAGGCCGCTCCTGGACACCTCAAAGGGCCTCCTCTGAGCCTGCCTCCTGGCCTGGACCCTCATCCTCTCTGTCTCATGCTGTTTATTTTCAGTTTTGGATTGTTCACTGGTTAATATTTCCCGATTAGTTACTTAAGAGTATCTTCTGTCTCTCCCACTGGGATGTTTTGTTTGCTGTTATATTCCTATGGCCCAGAACAGAGCCTAGCACACAGTAGGTGCTCTGCATGGTTGCTGAATGCATGAGTGAACAGCATTTGAGTGTAAGGGCTGTGAGCCCCAGCCCAGGCCCCAGCTGACTTGTTGGCCATCGTGACTGAATGGTGCCCTTGGTGTCTAGCGGCCATTCTGGTCCTTCCTGAGCAGAAGGTTCTGTGTTCCCTGGTGATGTCTAGGAAGTCTTGGGGTTCCTACCTTCCACCCAGATTCAGGCAAGGCTACTCAGGCAGAGCCCTGAAGGCTTGTTCTCTTAGGAGGTGGGGATGGGTCCTGGCAGGTAGTTGGGGAGGTGGGGGAGCAGCTGGAAGGGGCTTCCTTCCCAGGGCCGCCTCCTCCACTCCGCAGTGTGGGGGGAGGCTGGAAAGAGGATAGACTCTGCAGCCAGGAAGACCTGGGTTCATTCAAGTCCTAGTTTTGCTGTGTTTGAGCCCCCAAACCTGCCTCTGTAAAGTAGTCAGATGGGTCTTATTAGGGATGTCACAGTGACTAAATAAGGCGCTAAGTGTACAGCACATACTAGTAGCCAGGCTAGAGTGAGGTGCCCAGGGTGCAAAATGTAAGGAGGTGTTCACTGCCAGGGTCCTGAAATCCTCCTCCTGCTCGCAGCCCTGCATAAAGTAGACAACACAGAGCAGGTGCTCAGCGTGTGTAAGGTCCCCCTTCCCTGCCAGTCAGATCCCTTCCGTGCAGCTATCTGAATACTGTTGGGGCCAGTCTGCTTGCTGGGACAGGTTGTGCTTTATCGGGATATAATTCACACACCACATAATTCACCTTTTTAAAGTGTGCAAGTCAATGGTTTTTCATTTATTCAAATAAATGTGCAACCATCACATCCCTTTTAGAACACTTTCCTCACCACAAAGGGAAACCCCATACTCATTAGCTATAATCCCCTCTCCCCACCTCCCCAGGCCTAAGTAACCACTACTTTCTGCCTCTATAGATTTGCCTCTTTTGGACATTTCATATAAATAGAAACATACAATCCGTGGTCTTTTGTGACTGGCTTCGTTCACTTAGCATAATGTTTTTAAGGTTCCTCCATTGTAGCATGCATCAGTATTTCATTCCTTTTTATTGTCAAATAATATCCCATTCTATGGATAGCTCATATTTGGTTTATCTGTTCAGCCATTGATGAATATTGGGTTGTTTCCACATTTTGGCTATTATGAATGATGGTGCTATGAACATTCATGTACATGTTTTTGTGTAGTTGTGTGTTATAATTTCTCTAGGGTATACATCTTGGTGTAGCATAACTGGGTCATATGGTAACTCTGTTTATCCTTTTAAAAAATATTTTTATTGATATCAGAGAGGAAGAGAGAGGGAGAGAAATAGAAATATCAATGATGAGAGAGAAGCATCGATCAGCTGTCTCCTGCACTCCCCCCACCAGGCAATAAGCCCACAGTCCAAGCATTTGCCCTGACCCTGACTCTGAGCCTGCAACCCGGGTGTGTGCCCTGACCTGGAATTGAACCATGACTCCTGGTTCATATGTCGATGCTCAACCACCAAACCACCCCCGCTGGGCTGTTTATCCCTTTAAGGAACTGCCAGGCTGTTTTCCTAAGCACTTCCCCATTTTACATTTCTACCAGCAATGCATGAGGGTTCCGGTCTCTCCCTATCCTCCATACTTATTACCTGTCTATTTTATTATAGCCATCCTAGCAGGTGTGAAATAGTATCTCATTGTGGTTTTGACTTACATTCTCTAATAACTAATGATTTTGAGCATCTTTTCATGTGCTTTTTTCCCATTTGTACATCTTCTTTGGAGAAATGTTTATTCAAAGACTTTGCCTATTTTTTCAATTGGGCTATCTGTACTGTTAATATTGAGTTGAGATAGTTCCTAATATATCTTAGATACAAGTTCCTTACCAGATATAGGTTTTGCAAATATCTTCTGTGAGTTATCTTTTCACTTTTTTTAACTTTATTTTTATTGCTGACACTATTACAGATGTTCCCATTTGCCCCCACCCCAAATTTGACCCCCTCCACCCAGCCCTCATCCCCTCGCCCCTCTGGCCATCCCCACACAGTTGCTTCTGTCTCGGGGCTATGCACCACATATGCTCTTCGGGTGGTCCCTTTACCTTTTTCATCCAGTCCCCCTCCCCCCTGACAGCTATGAGTTGTTTTTTCACTTCTTTAAAAAATATATATTTTTTATTGATTTCAGAGAGGAATGGAGAGGAAGAGAGAGAGATAGAAACATCAATGATGAGAGAGAATCATTGATCGGCTGCCCTGCACATGCCCCCTAATGGGGATCAAGCCCACGACCCGGGTATGTGTCCTTGACTGGAATTGAACTGGGAACTCTTCAGTTGCCGGCCGAGGCTCTACCCACTGAGCAAAACCGGCTAGGGCTGTATTTTCACTTTCTTAATGATGTTCTTTGAAGGACAAAAGTTTTTATTTTTGCCCTAGCCAGTTTTGCTCAGTGGATAGAGCATCGGCCTGCGGACTGAAGGGTCCTGGGTTCAATTCCGATCAAGGGCACATGCCCAGATTGTGGGCTTGATCCTCAGTAGGGGGCATGTGGGAGGCAGCGGATTGAAGGTTCTCTCTCATCATTGATGTTTCTCTCTCTCCCTCTCACATCCTTTCTGAAATTAATAAAAATATATTTTAAAAAAGTTTTTATTTTTAATGGCATCCACTTCATTTTATTTTTTTGCTGCTTGTGCTTTCGGTGTTATATCTGAGAAGGCTTTGCTGGTCACCAAGGTTGTAAACTTTACTCCTATGTTTTATTCTAAGTTATAGTTTAACCTCTTACATTTATGTCTATGATCCAATTTGAATTAATTTTTGTGTATGATGCGAGGTAAATAAGGACCCAAATTCACCCCTTTACTCATGGATCTCCAATTGTCTCAGCACTATTTGTTGAAAAGGTTACTCTCACCATTGAATTGTCTTGGTACCTCACCATCTTTTCTGATCGGTGGAAATGGCGATCCTCCTTTCCCCAGGAGAGATGGGGTTCCCCAGAGAAGGGGCCCACCCAGCCTCCTTCCTCTGCAGATGCAAATGGAAGTCACTGTAGCTGCTCAGCAGTCAGGAACCAGTCATTCTGCAGCAAAAATGGTTGAGGCTTTCCCCTTTCCTCCCTCCCCCATTGAGAATTCACTTCTCCCCTCTGCCTTCCGACGTACGTGGCACTGCGGCACATGCCTCTATTACTACACCAGCCTGGGATGGGGTGACTGTGGGGCATCCCGTCTCTTACTAGAGTGAGAGTCCTAAGAGAACACGCCCGCAGCTTACACGAAGGCAGCTGTTGCTGAGAAAATAGCCTTCACTTGTGACAGGTCTGGGTTTGAATCTTAGGGTTACTACTCACTAGCTGTGTAGCTTTGGGTGAACCACATCACCTCTCTGATCCTCAGCTGCCTTAACCGTAAGGTGGGCATGCTGGCACCATAAGACTGGTGGGAGAACTAACCCAAATGAAACATGCCAGGGCCCAGCACAGTGCCTGACACACAGTGGGGCTCACGTTCCCTTCACGGTATCAATGGAAACAGGAAAGTGACCCTCCTCTCCCAACACCACGGCTGCCACCCCAGCCCTAATCCTGTCCCTCTCCATCCCTTCACCCTGCTCTATTCATTCATCACAGCAATGCCCCCCCCCCCCCCCCCGCAACCCCAAATTACGGTCATTCTTTCTGGTCTGTGTCCCCTGCTGGAATGTCAGCTCCAGGGCACAGGGACTAGCGTGCTGTGCCCCCAGTTCCTGGTCCACAGGAAGGGCCGAGGAAATATTTGATGAATAAACAGTGTCTAGGTGCCTGCGCTTGGCACTCAGGGAATTCAGAGAGGCCCTGGGCCATCCGCCCCCCCCCACCCCCCCCAGCTGGGACCCAGGCCGGTGAAGCCCTGTAAGGGCCCAGCCTCCAGGGCTCTGGGGAGGGGATGGGGAGGGGAGTGGAGTGGAGCTGGAGGGCAGCGGGGCCTGCCTCTTGGAGAATGGGAATTATGGTGCTGGGTGCGTGGTGTGGGGAGAGTGTGTGTGTGGGGGGTGCAGGCTGGTCAGTGGGAAGGCAGCTGAGGGTGGGGGCCTGGAGCATGAGCTGTGTAAACTGGAAAGGGATGGACAAAGGAGCGTTTGTTCCAAAGGCACCTGGGACAGCCTGGGCTGGGAGAGGAAGAGGAAACACTGTGTCAGTTTGCTCCCGCTGCTATAACAAATTACCGTGGTATTTTAAAACAGCACAGATTTATGATTTCACCATAAACCTGGAGGCCAAAAGTTGGAAATGGGTGTCGCTGGGCTACCATCAAGGCATTAGCAGGGCTGCATTCCTTCTAGAGTCTCCAGGGAGGATCCGTTTCCATCCGTTTCCTTGCCTCTTCCAGCTCGGGGCGCAGCCTGCATTCCTTGGCTCTTGGCTCCTTCCTGCATCTTCAGAGGCAGTGGCGTAGCGTCTGCGAATCTCTCCGACGGTCACTCCTCTCCTGCCTCCCTCTCCCACTTCCAAGGACCCTTGTGGTTACTGGGCCCACCCGGATAACCTACCCGGGAGACTCTTATTTTAAGGTCAGCTGCTTAGCAACCTCAACTCCCCTTTGCCATGTAACATAATATATTCTTCGTTTCCAGGTACTAGGATGTGGACCTGTGTGGTGGGAGGGCAGCCACATCTTACCTACTAAGGACCTAACAAAAGAGGCCCTCGGAACTGGAGTGTGCACGGGGAACTTGACTCACAGCGGACAGTGAGAGTGTCTGTGCACCGGGATTGGAGGGGGCATTCTGTGCCCTTCCTCGGCCCCCAGTCACTGCCTGGCACCTAGAGCTTGGCCCCTTTGCGATTTTCCACATCCCCCTTGGATGTGGGCAAGGTGAGCCTGGAGCTATTGCTCTGAGCTGTCAGACCACCTAGGGAAGCTGAGGCTGGCCTGGGTGTGGCCTGGGGATCGCACTAGTGGGGGCAGCGTGGCCTCCCGCAGGCACTGCCATCAGAGCCCAGAACACACATGCCCAGCCCTCACTGGAGGTGACACACCGTATAGCCTCCTCTTTTGTTCTCCAAACCAGTAGGGTGGGAGGCAGATGAAAGAATGGGGAGTCACATGGACTGCGGAGCGGCTGTGGGTGGGTCTGTGTGTAAGTGGGGCAGGGGTGGAGAGGACAGCCCTTGGAGGTGTCTGTGCAGGTCCTGGTCCGCAGCAAGGGTGATCTAGTAATGACACCAACGACCCATGAGGTGGGCACTGTCATTACCCATTTGACCAGTGAGGAACCTGAGGCCCAGAGAGGTTAGGCATTCTGTCCGAGGTCACACAGCGAGTCCGTGGAGGAGCCAGGACTCAGGCCCAGGGCTGCGTGAGTCCAAGCGCCTTTCGGTGTATATTTCACCGCCTTCCCCACAGGATTGCCAACACAGGGACCTGGGACGCTGTGGGGTGGAGGAGAGGGGCTCCATCTGGATGTCAGAAGACTCACATTGAGTGCTGCCTCTCCCACTGCCTTGCTGACGAAGAGATTTACAATCTTTTAAAAACAAATTATTTTTATTATAAAAAATTAATACATGTTCATTGTGTTACATTAGAAAAATGCAAAAAGTAGAGAGGAATCGTGGAGGCCAGGTCACTGCCTTCTCTGAAGCCCCGCCCGCCCCCTCCATTGACTCAACTGCGATTTCTCAGGAGCGTCTCCCAGTGCCAGTCCTGCCTTCCGGGCTCTCACGGACAGACAGGCAGACAGATGGTGTAAGAAAACGGAAACGGACAGTACAGTGAGGTGGGCAGCGATGGGGAGCCCTGGGGCCCCCAGGTGGGCCAGGTGGGGTGTTGGGAAGACCTCCCGGAGGAACTGCATTTCAGCTGAGCCTTGGGGTTCAGCTGAGGCAGGTGACAGAGGGGTGGCAGGGAAAGGCGTCCGGGGCCGAGGGCATAGCTCGTGCAGTGGCTCAGAGGCAGAGAGGGCTCGGCTGGTTCAGGGAGCAGAGCATCGCCCTCGGTGATGGGGACAGGGGTGTGGGGACTGAGGTGGGGTAACCATGCACCCACCTTGCGTGGGGCTGGGAGGCCCGAAGGAGGCAGGTGTATATCGCAATACAGTAGTACTTCTTCTCTTTCTCAGAACTAAGGTGATCTGCACACGGGAACTCTGCACCCCCGACGCCCCTTTCCCATCCTGCTGCCCCCATTGCTCTCTGTTCCTCCCAAGGCCCCCTCAAAAGGGGGGGGATAAAACCAATTTCTTAGGAAGGACCAGCAGCACAGCCTGACTTCCCTCAACTGGATGCTCTTAACTAAGTCTGCGGGCGGGAGAGACTTTTTATCCCTTGCAAGTTAATGCAAACTGTTAGGGAGATAAATAAATGACAGAGCTGCCGATGGACTGTTGGGCTCAAAGGAGGGAGATTTGTCTCACTTTAGAAGAAGGACCTGGAGGGCTCAGCCCCATCGACTCGTTCACTGCGCCGTTATCTGCCAGAGAGGTGGTGACACCACAGCAATTAAGACAAACTTTAGTCTATAAGTTCGTGCCTGCAATCTCCCGGCCTCAAAACAAGACAAATGATACCGCCAAGGGAGGAAGGGAAGTCTTTTTCAGACTCTGTCCAAAGTCACAGTGAATATTTGTAGTTGCTCAGCAGAAAATTTGTCATTAAGAGGCCGGGCTCCGCTGCTCTCCCCCAACCCCCATCCCGGAACCACATAATCCATCCCCGTGGCCGGCGCCAGGCCAGGCTGTTGGGCCTCCGGCAGGACACCTGCAGCCTCCTGCACTGCCGGCCTGGTCAGCGCGCTCAGCTCACCTTTCAGGCCTGACCCCCGACTGGGCTGGGCCCCAGGTTGGGGCTCCGGGCCACGAGGACTGTAGCCACACCTGCCCGCCCTCTGCTCCCATCGCCGTTTTAGAGGGTCTCCCACACCCTGGGATTCGGAACCGTTAGTTCCCAGATGGGAAAACCAAGGGACAGATCCAGGAAGGGGCAGTGGGCTGAGTGCTGAGGGGCCTCTCTGCCTCCACTCAGGGTGGCAACTGCTTCCCAATGTGATCTGGGGGCCTGTGAGGACCCTCCTGTCCCTGAAACGCTCCCTTCCAGGCTCCTCCCCTCCAGTCCGAGAGGCCCGAGGCTGCATCCCATGGGGGTCCGGCCTCCAGGAGGCACAGGGGGTCACTGAGGGCCGGAGTGAGAAGGAACAGGGTTGGGACAAGCCCTGGGCACTGGGAGCTGCTCCCGAGTGCCCCCTCCTTCCACCCTGCCAGCCTGGCCACACCTTGGCGCACCATCCATGTGCCCGCCATGGCCAGGGCCTGGGGAGAGAGAGACTCACCCTGTGCTGGAGGGGCTCAGTCTGTACCCAGAGGAGGGAGCAAGGAGCTTCCAAGAGGAGGTGCTGCTGAGGGGGGCCAGAAGGGAGAAGGGAGTTGAGGACATGGTGAGAGGATGGGTGGGTGCCTGTGGGCAGAGGGATGAACTCACTCCTGCCTCTCTGTGTGCCAGGTATCAGCCCACCTTCGATCCCTGAAGGCAAAGCCAGCGTGGCCTCGGGGCTGCCCGGGAGACTGGAGGGATCACTGAGCCTACACCGGCCAGGGGACCCTGCCTTCCAGCCAGAGGGATCTTTGCAGAACCGTTCAGGGGGGTCACGCAGTTCCACATCTTGCAAAGACTGCAAACCAGGAAATGTAGGCTTTGGGGGGCTGCCCCAAAGCAGGGGCTCTCGACCTGGGCTCCAGGGACCCTAGTTGTGAACAAAACCATGTGTGTGGATGTCCTTCTGGGGCAAGGCTCTGTCACTTTTGTGGGGTGCTCGTGGGGGCCATGGCTGCAGGACATCAGGGCTGGGAGGAGCTCACACCGGGGGCGGGACGCCTGCACCACTGACGAGGAAGCAGCAGCTCAGGGGGAGACATGCTCTGTCTGCCGTCAGCCTGGACGCTGGTCTCTGTCCAGGGCTGCGAGGCGCCCTCCAGAGAGGGCTTCACATTAGGGGGTGCCGTCTGCGTGTCCGGAGGAAGCAGCTCCCTGGGCCCCATTCCCAAAGGTATGTCTTTGCACAGCTGGGTCTGTGTGCACATTATGCTAGAGCCGTGGTCGGCAAACTGCGGCTCACGAGCCACATAAGGCTCTTTGGCCTCTTGAGTGTGGGTCTTCCACAAAATACCGCCACACTCCAGGGGCCAAAGAGCCGCATGTGGCTCGCGAGCCGCAGTTTGCCGAGCCGCAAGTTTGCCGACCACTGTAGAGGATGGGGCTCGGGTGTGTGCTCACACACACACAAATGGTGCTTGGGAGCTGCCTTCTGGGCTGCGGTTAGGGTGGGGTTCTGAGTTCCAAACGGTGCTTTGCTACTTGCTGAGTGACCTTGGGCAAGTCTCTAGGCCTCTCTGCTTGTTTCTGCATCTGTAAAATGGGCAGAATAACACCACCTACCTCATAGGATGGCTGCGAAGATGAAACAGCACAGTGCTGGCATGGATCTGCTCATTCCCCCACCTCCTGGCTTGGGGTTTGGGGACGGCAGGCTTGCTGGGTCCATCTTCTCAAAGCAAGGACGAGAGTGAAGTCTGGGTGGTGACCGGTTCATATTCTGGGGTGGCCAGGCCCCTCTGGGGAGCCCCTGAATGTTCCCACTCATTGAGCACATCTTTGGAAAGCTCTCCCTGCCCTGGGCACTGACCCAGGGCCTCACCCAGTTCTGTCACTTCCCAGCCCCACACACAGCAGGTGCTCAGTAAGGAGACGAATGCGGAGTCCAGGCCCGGGGGCAGCTGGAGGCCTGTACCACCCTGAGAAGCATCACTAACATGACGAGTCCACTCCTTCCCGAGGAAGCAGAGCGATGCCTTGTAGGGTGGCCCCTTCAAGGGCACAGACTGAGCCTGGCTGTCAAGCAGAGCCCGCCACTTTGGCCGCTCCACCGACAAATATTTATCGGGCACCTGCTTGGCCAGGCTCTCTGTTCTGGGCACTGGGGATACCATGTGAAGAGAACACCCAGATCTCTGCCCGTGTGGAGTGTTCATGGTGGGGGGGAGGGGGGGAACAGAAGATAAAACTGTGAAATCAGTGGTTTGTCACGTGGTAACAAGTGCAATGGAGGACATGGTGCCAGCCAGAGGGCACGCGTCCCAGGGAATAGGTGTGGGAGGGTTGCTGTTTAAATCGAGTGGCAGGTCGGGACCCACTGAGGAGCCCCTGGAACAGCGACCTGAAGGGGGCAGTGAGCAGGTGGACACATGGGGGAGAGAGTTCCCACTCCAAGTACAAGGGCTAGAGTAGTTGGCATAATCCAGCTGCCAGTCACATACCAACACAATGGGTTAGGCCTCACTGACTGCCCAATGCAGGAGTTCCTTGGGTGGCCCTTCCTCACGTGGTGGTTCAAGGATTCAGGCTCTTCCATTTGTGGCTCAGGGACCCCCCCACGGCAGGCGTTCCTTCAGCAGGAGGATGGAGGAAGGGTAGTGAGAAGGCACATCTGCAGAAAGCTTCTCAGCCAGGAAGCAACATGCATCTGCTCCTGCCACTGACAAGCCCTAGTCACACGGCTCCTGCTCAGTGCGTGGGGGCTGGGGGATGCTGTCCCGGCCGGGTCATCCAGGGCCAGGCGGTGGCTTCCCAGTAACAGCTACACTGTGGGGGGAGCATGCACCTCACGCTGGCTGGCTCTCTTCTGGGGCCTGACGGCGTGTCTGGATGCTCGAGGACCCAGAGGCGGCCAGGTGGCTGCAGCAGGAATAGGTGTGGGGGGGTTGGAGGCTGATAGGAGTTGAGGTCAGAGGTAACGGGTCAGACTGTGTAGGGCCACCCAGGCCATTCTTGGGGCTTTGGCTTGTCCTCTCTGTGAACTAGGAGCCCATGGAGGTCCTGAGACTGGGAGGGGCATGACCTGCCTCGGTTTAACTGGCTCCGTCCAGCAGCAGCGTGGAGCACAGGCCTGGGGGAGGCTGTTGCCCTGTGGTCCAGGCATGGGGCCTTGGATGAGGACAGGAAGTGGTGGAATCAATACATTTTGAAGAAGAAGACAACAGGACTCCCAGGTGGGCTGGATGTGGGTGCGAAGAACGGAGTCACGGCCGAGTCCCAGGACGCAGCTCGGTCCTGAGAGGACGATGAGAAATGGAGGGCTGGATGTGCATGGCATCAGTAGTTTCTCAGTGGGTTGGGATGCCACTCAGACCTCCAAGCCTCTCAGAGCCTCAGCTCCTCGTCTGTAAAATGGGGGTAAGCACACTTACCTGGCAGGTGGCTGAGAAGATTACCTGAGAGGACAGCTGTGAGTGGCCCGAGGTGAATGAGGTCACAGGGGGTGGGGTCAAGGGCGAGGGGGGCAGCTTGCTGAAGAGAGGAGCCAGTGGTGGGGAAGGAGGTGGCAGGTGGAAGGGCCTTATTCCAACTTTTGCGCTCCTGCCCCCGCCCTCCCCCCCCCGCCCCATGGTTAAGTCACTGCGATGGAGCCTCTGGTGCTGCTGGGACGGCCCAGCCTCCGCATGTGGGACAAGCCCCAGCCCGCACGGAGCTCAGGGTCTAGGACCCTGTTTTCACTGCTGGCTCACTCCTTGCCGAGGGACTTGGTCCGAGGACCGCCAGGTCTCGGTTTTAGGGCAGGGGGCTGGGCTGTGGGCCTCGTTCCAGAATGCCGGGAAGCGTGGGGCGTGTGCAGGTGCCTGGACCAGGGCAGCTCCAGGGCCAGGGGACTGTTGGGCCACATACCCTGCTGAAGTGGGAGCCCCCGCCCCCCAACTTGGGTGGGTAACCGACACCCCAGTAAGTAACATCCCTCACGGGGAGGCAGGAACACTTTTATTCCCATCAGTGATGCTGATGGCGCTCGACTCTTTACAAAGAAGAACGTTAGGAAAAAGGAAGAGGGGCGGGGGCATAGGAGTCTCCATTCTCGATGCCGCCACCCTCTCCCCTTCCCTCCGTCAGTGCCTCCAGACCGGAGGGGGCGAGGGCTTCATCCTGGCCAGGCTGGCACAAGGGCTCCCAGGCAGGGCGGGCGTCGCGGGCGGAGCTGGGGTGAGGGCGGGCAGCCCAGGCCCAGCAAAGCTCTGCTGCTCACAGCGGGGCGGTGTGACGGTGTGACGGCGGGTTTCCCCTCGGTGACCAGTCCTGGGCTTTCAGCGCCCACCGAGGCCTCAGGGGGGCCCCTGCTGGCTCCGCCTCTCCTCCAGCGCCCTGCACACCCACATGGACACCACGGCCGCGTTGCCATCGTTGAACTGCACGATGAACGGGTGGCCCTGCAGAGAAGCGGAGAGGCTGAGACCGGCAATCCCCAGACCCGTACTGCACTACGCCTGCCAAGGCCTGTTCTCAACCTGGATCTTATTTTTTCTCCCCAGCAGCCCCACGAGGTGTGGTGGGCAGCGAGCAGCCCCACCTCACCGCTGGAGGACAGGCCAGGCAGCGAGGCGCGTGCGCGCCTGGACCACTGCAGCCACTGAGGCTCTGCCTGGGGCTGCACCTGCCCCTGAAGCGCCAACCAGCTGAGAGCTCCCCAGCATGAGGCCGGTCCTGACTCCACTCTGCCCCTCCCTCGGCCCAGCGTCACTCCAGCAGCTGGCCAAGGCCTGGCTCCCAGCTGCCAGCGCCCAGCCCAGCGCTGCCTGGCGACCAAGGAACCACTGGCCAGAGGCTGTGTGGATCCCTCCGGTTCCTTTCATGGTCGAAACCTCTAGGAAGAGGTCACCATCTACAGTGGGGGAGGCAGGTGTGTCAGAGGGAGAGGGCTGTGCTGTGTGCGCAGACGCGTGGTTCCTGGTGCGAAGCTGGGGCTGGGCTTTGCCCCAGGCTCTCGCCGACTTCACCATAGGCAGGCTGGGTTGTATCCAGCCAGTGCCCTCCCCGCTGCCCTGAAGAATCAAGATTCGCTCTCACAATCTTAGGGCCTCCTGGGAGTTCCTAAGGAAGGCCAGAAAACAGCAGGGGCCACGGGAAGTCAGAAAAGCCTCTTCCCTCCTCCGCACCTGTGGCTTCTCTGGCAGCTCCCCCACCGAAGCAGTAGCCGGTCCCAGGAAGCCACCGTGGGTGAGCGGAGAGGAAGGGGCTCCCTGTGCCTTTCACTGCCCAGCTCCTCCTCCCCCTTCCGAACGTCCAGCTCCAACTGCCTTGCTCCCTCCTGTTTTCTGTGCCTCTCCCGGGCCCCTTCCTGCCCCTGAGCTGGGTTCTCAGCTCGGCTTTCCCCATCCAGCCAGTCTTGACCTGCAGGCCAGCTGGCCACATGCTTGGGGCTCCGAGCTGCTTCCAAATGAGCCCATCGGGTGGCTGTGAGGGATGTGGGTCCAGACACCAGGCCAGGGCAGGGGAAGGGGCAGCTTGGTCAGACCTGAGATGTCTCTGGGGACAGGAAGGAAGGAAGCCAAGCTTTCCCACCTTGGGCTGACACTGTGTCCCTTTACCCAGCTTTCCCAAGTCAGGCAAGAAAAACCGCCCCTGGAGAATCCTGCATTGCTTGATCTAGCTCAGAGGCATGGGGAACCTGTCAGGTGCAGGGGGAGGAAAGCAGCTTAGCGGGTGCTGGGGGCACCCAGCCCAAGGCAGGGACTCACCGAGGCCACCAGGGAAATGCGCCTGGAGCCCAGTTGGGTGCCTCCTGTGATCTGCCCACGCACTCTGTGTGGGACCCCAAGATACTTGCAGGACCCCAAGGGAGCAGGTGCCTGATTCCGATTGCTGCTGGGAAGGGGAGGTGCAACCAGGTTGGGTGGGCGTCCTCAGGCAGTGGGTGGGGGCGCTGAGGCAGGAGAGGCCAGATGGGACTCTATCTTGGCTCCCACATGTCCTCCCTGTATATGCGCCCGGCCTACACCTGCCCTCCGAAGTCGCTGCCTAGAAAGGGAATTCTTCCCGCACTTACTCCTTTTCAGGAGGCTCAGGAGAGGCGACCTGTGCCCTTGTCAAGAACAAAGGGAGAAGCTGTGCTCCAGAGCCCACGGCCCCTCCCGCCAAGCCTGGGTACCAGTGTCACTTTCCCAGAATGCCCGGTGACTTTGGGGCCCATATGCTCCATCTCCGTTATCATCTGCTCGGGAACAAGCAGAGCGGAACTGCAGGAGGGAGAGGGGAGCATTCCTCCAGTTGGGAAGGCTGATGGCCGCACTGCAGGGAAGCATTCTGCCCAAGTGCCCTGGGAGGGGAGGAGGGAGCAGAGTGGGCATCCAGGGCGCTGGTGGAGACTCTCCCCTTCCTGCCCTCCTTGGCTGGGAGGCGACTCCCACCCCCTGCGTATCCCTCGGGCTTTACCCCACCCTTCAAAGGGAGTGACATGGTTCTGTCCTCAGCTAATGTTGACTGGTTTGGGAGGGATGGGGGGGGGGGACCCACAGAGGGAGACAGAGAGGGCAGAGAGACAGACATACAGACATTGGGGCGGGGGGCTGAAGCCGCTCCAGGCATCCAGAGAATTTGGGAGCTGCTGGCAGCAAGGATCACCACGTAATGGAACATACGAGAAGCCGGTGTGTGGGGAGAAGGGGCAGAGACAGCTGCTCGAGGGAAGCAGAGCAAGACAGGAGGGTGTTGGAGACCCCGGGTGGGATACCGGCCTGGCAGCATTTCTGCCTGCAGGGTCCATGGGCACCTCACAGTCTAGGGACAGGCACCAAGTCAGGGTGGGCACAGTCTAGGGTGGGCACTTTACAGGTAAGGAAATGGTTGACCTGCCCGGGTTCCCTGAGCTGGGGCTGAATCAGAAGTCTCTAACCCAAACCCACTGCCCAGGGCACTCCGGGAGCCGACCTGGGGGACATCCAATTGCAGTTTCCTCTCACCTATTTCCAGCAGAGGTGGGACCCAGGCTGCCGGCTCAGGTACTGACCTCCATCAGTGCATCCCTTGGACACACTGGGAGAGTGCTCTGTCGCAGTGGTGGGTCATTCTGACTCAACTCTCCCTCCTCCCATCAGCCCCATGTGAGAAGCAGGGAAAGCGCACCACCACCCCCTTCACAGAAGGGGAGACGGAGTGGGAGCTGAAGTGACTAGGTTAAGTGCTGGGCAGAACAGAGTTCTTGTTTCTACTCTGGTGCATCCTCAAGGCTGGGCTGCATCCCCGTGACCTGCCAGGTGTGTTCCCTCTTCCTCCCCGAGTCTGGCTGACCTCCTGCAGCTCCTACATGTGATGCAAGGATATCTCATGAATTGAATGAAAACAAAATCTGGTGGACAATTCTGGGGAAAGCAGACCACCTGGAGGTGCTGGAGTTCCCAGGTGGCTCCAGGCACGAGCAGAGGCCGGCCAGCCAGCTGTGTTAGGGGTCCGGCAAGGCCAGGTGCCTGGAAGTGGATGGAAGTGGCACCGAGTAGCACCTGTACTGACAGCAGCACCATGGACAGAGCGCTGTGGGCCAGGCCTTTGCCAAGGGCTTTGTCCCGATTCTCTCACCGAACCCCACACTCGGGAGGTGCACACAGCCCTGCATCTCCGTCTGCGGGGCGAGGAAACAGACACTTCAGGGGCCCATCTAAGGTCACTGAAGCAAACGGCTGGGTGGACTCACACCGTGAGTCTCCTGACTCCAAGAGCCACAGGCAGGACCATGTGCTCACCTGCACCTGCAGCCAGAGAGCTGGCCTCGCAGGCCCTCTCGGGTGTCTCTGAGGCCCTGCAGCACTTGGGGGAAACATGCTCCCTCCTAGGCAGAGGAATCGAGGTGCGGACAAGCTCTCGCAGCCCCATCATGCTGCAAGCAACAGTGGGAGCGTGGCGTGGCCACCTCCCTGGAGCCAGCCTGCCCACATGCTGCTTGTCAAGAGCACCCCCCACCCCAGGTGACTGCCCGGACACCCAGACCTCCGTCCTTCATGCGGAGAGCGCTCTGCGGAGGCTGGCAGGGCGTGTGCCAGGCCAGAGCTGCTGAGTGATCTCACTGCCCTCATCTCCAGGCAGTGGGAGCCACTCTCATTTCCTTGATTCTCTCAGGGCCAATTGCAACAGTTACATCGGCGCGGGTTGAATTATTATGGTCCACAAACTTCGCCACAGAAGATGGAGACATAATGAAGGGAAAAGGATGGGATTATAAGGGCAGGATGGATCCAATAGTGGGACGGGGGGAGAGACACGAGTCAACAACAACCAAAGACAGCTGGTGTCACCTGGTGCCGACGCCTCCACCAGTGGAGCTGAGGAGCAAATCGTGCTGACGCAAAGGAGGGTGCTGGCGAAGACCCAGCACCTCGGGAATCGGAGCTGCCGTTTCCAGGCACGCTGTCCAGTATTCCACCAGAGGCCGCCTCTCTTCTTTTGTAATAACGTCCCTAATTTTTACCCACCCGTTTCATCGTGCTGACTGACAGCAGGGCACTCCCGAGCCCCTCCCACGTGGCAGCTCTACCTGTCCACTGAAGGAGGCAGGATGGGAGGGTGGATGTGCCCACGTGCAAGTAGGAATGGGGCTCCGAGCCTGAGGTGGTGGGTAAGTGCTGCGGGAGGCTCAGGTGTCTGGACTCCTGGTCCAGTGCTCATTCACTGACACCTCACTCTTTGCTCTCAGTTGGTTTCTGAGTTTCATCCCAAATAGGAATCTACCTACTTGGGGTCTCCACACTTTTCTTCTCTCATATAACTCCTTAAAGAACACTATGCATTTGATCATTGAATAACTTGCCGGAGTGGCTGCAAGGCCCTCAATTAGTGGTCCGCTGGCATGACGAAGTTATCCGTATATTCTGTATCTATCACGAGCACCTCTTGTGTGCCTCTGGCTGCCCTACATCGGCACCTAACCTTGAACCCTCAGCACCCCCACTTACAGACAAAATAAACTGAGGTGCCATGAAACATGACGTGGGGTGAGGTTCCAGAGGTGGAAAGTGGCAAAGTCAGGGTCTGCATCCAGGACTCTTCTGCCATGAAGGATGCCAACTACTGTGCTCTCTCAGGTCAGAACAGTGAGTGTGAAAGTTCTACTTTTTAAAAAAATAGAGTATCTGTACATGATAGGTGCTCACCAAGTACTGTTAAACTAATAAGCTGAAGTTAGGGTGGCAAAAAGGCATATCCAGGTCCTCCCAGCTCAAATTCACAGGGGTCAGTCACTTCTAATCAAAGAACTTATTCAATACTCAGCAACTCTATTAAGTATTAAAACTATCCCCATTTTACAGCTGCAGGAAGTACAGCACAGAAGGACTATGGAGCTTGTCCAAGGCCACAGAGCTGGACTGTGCCCAAGCCCTCAGGCCCTCTGCGGTCCTTCCTGCTCGGTGGGGGGGGCCGGAGGTGGGGGGGCCGGAGGTGGGGGGCCGGAGGTGGGGGGGCCGGAGGTGGGGGGCCGGAGGTGGGGGGGGCCGGAGGTGGGGGGGCCGGAGGTGGGGGGGCCAGAGGTGGGGGGCCGGAGGTGGGGGGGCCGGAGGTGGGGCCGGAGGTGGGGGGGCCGGAGTGGGGGGGCCGTAGGTGGGGGGCCGGAGGGGGGGGCCGGAGGTGGGGGGCCGGAGGGGGGGGCCGGAGGTGGGGGGCCGGAGGGGGGGCCGGAGGTGGGGGGCCGGAGGTGGGGGGGCCGGAGGGGGGGCCAGAGGTGGGGGGGCCGGAGGGGGGGGCACGAGCTGGCGGTCTCTGATAACCCGAGCCCCGGTGCTCCATTCTCAGGCTTTAGGTCTGGACCCCACAGAAGCATGGAAACGGGAGGCCCAGGCCTGAAAGGCTTTTTCCAGGTACAGAGACCAGACCGGAGGGAGGAGCAGAAAGAACAGCGAGCAAGAGGTGCCCAGCAGGCCGGCCGCACCTGACCCTAAGACCTACCCCTGCAGAGCCTTCCTCCTGCCGCCCCTACAGATGCCACCCCCCCAGCGGAACTGTGCAAACGCTTGCCGACCTCCCGAGAGAACAGCACGCACGGACTCTGCCGCAGGCCGTCACCATTCAAGCCCGTCCTACCCTAACACTGGACTGGAAGCCCCGGGAGGGGTAAGCACACAGCCACGTCAAGAGAAGGGAGTTGGGCTGACTGGTAAGTGACAGCATCCCCAGGAGCCTGACGCTGGGCTGAGAAGCACCGCAGGCTGGGGTGGGCAGGCCTCGGGAGAGAGCGCTACAAGCTGAGGCTGCTCTAGACTCCGGGGGTCCTCTCTGGACCACAGGCCTCCCCTGCTTCAGGGTGAGCCCCAGGCCACCGAGGACCCTGCATGGGAGAGAATGCCAAGCACGCACAGCCTGTCTGAAGCAGTCAGACCGGCCCAGGTGCACTCAGCCAAATCCACAGGAGTAAGGAGTCCCACCAGTGACTGGGCAGGGGCGGGCCTGGAAGGTGAGCTGAGAACCTGGAGGGCCGCCCACGTGCTGCCCCTCACGTTTCCTTGCTGGCCCCGCGAGCCTTGTTTGGAAGCTCTCTGCACGTCCCTTTAGGATCCCAGCCCCAGGGGCAAGGGTAGCACTCAGTCCCTTCTCAGCAATGAGGTAGGATTAGACAGGACCTCGGACCCCGTGGAGTCAGAGGGTCTGAGGTGGGTGGGGGCTGCTCTGGGTGTTTGATTCAAATGGTTAAGAAACATTTTTAACTGTATTTGTGCAAACCTAATTAAAAAATAACATACACTCATCTACGTTCAACTCAAAATGTTGAAATCTCACGAATGACTTTAGAAAGAAAGATTCAAGATAAATACTGATACATTCATGCAAAAACCCCACTTTCTCTGTATTAATCCTGAGGCTCTGCATTAATTTTACATAATATAAATCACTTAATCTAAAGGTTCACAACTACCTATCTAATGCCTATCTGCCCAGGAGGTGACTTCAGATTAGAGAAGTTAAATGACTTGCGGGAGGAGGCACAGATGTCCAATGTCTGCTAAACGGCTGACAAGTGGCGGGGCAGCGGGCAGCCTTTAGAATGTGAGTTACAGGAGCAAACAAGTCATCCTCCTCCCAGGGTCAACTCTCCCTTCCAGGCTCGTCACCGGGGGAGTCAGGGAAGGAGGTGGCTGGGATTGAGGTTGGAGGGAAGCACCCAGGAGAGACTCCGCAGGGGGAAGGTCAGGCATCTCAATAAAAGTCCTCCTCTCTGCCCTCTGTGGGGCGGTGCAGGGGCAGCAAACCTGCTCGCCATCCCCGGAGTTGGGAGGCTTGGGAGGGCCACAGCCTCACCTACAGAAGACACACAACAGGGTGAGCCTCCTTCCCCGGGCTTCATCGTTGTACGTTGTACGTGGAAGGACTGCTGTTACCGCACTCCTGGGCCCTGCCCCCAGGGAGGATGGAAGGACTGAGCAGGCTGATGGGGCGGGGTGGGGAGCAGGGTTGTGGCCTACCCTCTAGGGAGGCTCTGACCCCATGGGGCCTGCAGTGTGCACCTCAGACAGGGACTCAGCGGTAAATTCCCAGTAAGATCATTCGGGCCACACAGGTGAGCGCATCGTCCAATCCAGATCTTTACAGAAGCGAAGCTGATACTTCCATTCTGTCATTTTCCGAGCCCTGTATCTCAACAGGTTTTGAACACGGAGAGGCCTCCTTGCCCCACCAAATACCGCTGTTCTCTCTTCCTCTCGGGTGGGTCATGGGGACCGACTGAGGTGCCGCAGACACACGCTGGGCAGCGAGAGGGTGGTTGTTATTCTCCACGTGGAACAGATTCGGGCGCGGCAGGAGGTGTGGGCTGGAGACTTGTCTCCCTAGCCTGGCTTAACTGGGCAAACGCCACAGAGCAGGGCTTTCTGAGCAAGGCGTCTGTTCTGAGACTGCTGTCTGAGCTTCTGGTTTCTAAAGCTCTTCCATGGCTGGAATGGGGGGGGGGGGTGTCCCTTCCAGCCCTTAATTTTCTTTTAAGACCTTAGAAATGGTTTGCAGCTGTGACATGCCATTTCCATCAACCTTCTTGAGTTTATTCTTCACAAGTGCTACAGAAATAGATGTTTCTCCCCAAATATTCAATTATTAGCAGCAAATTGCTTACCTCTAGCCATGCCAGACTGTACAGAGCCATCTAACAGGGTCAAGGAGCTCTCTACCTTTCATCTGAGCAGATCTATGTGTTTCTACACAGAGTAATTGCTCAGAAAATGGTCCATCGAGAGAACTCGATGTTTCCTGAGGTCTCTGTGAGTCATTCCAGGGCCAGTGCAGCCATGGACCGGAGCAGTGTGGTGTGGGGAGGGGGCAGGATGACTCCCGTGGGCATGGTGAGGGGGGCAGACATGCAGGTGCCAGCATTTATGAGACGATGTCAGAGGGAGGTGAACTATGTGAGTGGCAGGGTGGTGCCTCTGGATCATTTAAGGCAGCGGTTCTCAACCTGGGGGTCGAACGACCCTTTCACAGGGGTTGCCTAAGACCATTGGAAAACACATATTGAATATATAATTACATATTGTTTTTGTGATTAATCACTATGCTTTAATTATGTTCAATTTGTAACAATGAAAATACATCCTGCATATCAGATATTTACATGACGATTCATAACAGTAGCAAAATTACAGTTATGAAGTAGCAACGAAAATAATTTTATGGTTGGGGGTCACCACAACATGAGGAACTGTATGAAAGGGTCGCGGCATTAGGAAGGTTCAGAACCACTGATTTAAGGGGAGCGGTGGGGGCTGCCCTGTCAGGGAACTCATCTAGGACTGGGGAGACAGTGGGGAGGCTGCCAGCTACCCCAGGCATCTCGAGCTGGGCAGATGTCCAGAGGAGTCAGGATCAGAGGGCGCCAAAGGGAGAATGAGGGCCCTGCTCCCACAGTGCTGAGGACTCCCCGAGTGGCTGGGTCTGCAGCTGCCCAAGCAGTGATTCTGTGGCCAGTTACAGGTGCCCAGATGTTTAAGACTTGTGTCTGGGGTGATGACTGTGTGGCTACAGATGCAATGCTCAGAGGATGGATTCGCTCATGCCCTTTTGAGATTTGATGTTTGAGGTCTGAGACCTTGGCTGTGTGCATGTGTATGTGCTCACGTGTGTGTGTATAGGTGGGCATGTGAGTATACAGAAAGGCGGGAAAGAGACAGTGAGACCCAGCACAATTTCTGGCGCACAGTGGGAGCTCAGTAAGTTTGTTGGAAAAAAAGAGAAAAGAATGGAATGACTCTGACAAGGAGTGAATGAAGAGATGATGAGAGATGAAGGCAGCCTACTAGCTTCCTCTTTACAAAGCCCTCACCATGAGAGATAAAATAGAAGAGAAGTCTGCAAGTGCTAAAAATAAAGAGGGAACTGACAGCCAGCATTAGAAATGTGTGCGTGTCAGTCTTGCGGCTTTCAGCCTAAGGGGAGTTACTGACTCCAGGAACATAGGACCTGGACTGTATGAAGAACAGAACAAGATCCACCTGGGGAGATGACCCTGAGACCCGGAACAAAGCCGGGACTACAAAGGGGTGAGCTAGGAAAAGTCTGCCCATCGGCAAAGGGGATGATAAGGCAGCTCTGAGGGAAGTCGCCCAAGAATGAGGCTGAGCCCTGTGCACTTCTATGGTCTCAGATTCCCACTCAGGCTGACAAACTATATACACTGATCTTGATCTAGTTATCCTCTGAAGTGTCTCTCAGCACAAAAAACCATTCTGGGGCAATACTTCTGAAATTCAAAAATTTCTACAGTAATAAGCCCCAATCAGTATGAACTTTCAGCGAAAATTCCAAAACACGTGAGGGAACAATCCACAATGGACAAGGGTCAGCAGACACAACACACAGGAAGGTTTGAATTCTCAGAACTGAGATAACAGAAAAACAATAGAAAAGAAAATGTAAAAAAATGTACATCTGAAAAGATTAAAGACATAAAAGGAGAAATTGAAACACTAAGAACAAGACATTTTGAAAAAGAGAACAGAGATTTGAAAAATAATCAAGTGCAACAGAAGCAAAACATATAGTCACCACAAAAACACACACAAAAACTCTGTGGATGAGCCAGGCATCAGGTTAGATAGAGCTAAGGAGAGAGTTAGTAAACTAGAAGGAGTCTGAGAAAATTACCCAAAGCATAGTAGAGACAGAGAGAAAAATGATTTTTAAATGTTAAAGAGAGAGGCCCAGAGCAAAGACTGGGAAGAGACTGCCTAGAGGGGGGGGGTGGGGGAGGGACAATATCCAAAGAGATAATAGCTGAAAATTCTGAGAACCAATGGAAGGTGTGAATTCTCAGATTCAAAAATCACAATGACCTCCAAGTAGAATAAATATAATGAAATCTATATCTAGAAAGTAGTAGGGAAACTGCAGACTACCAACACTGGAGATGTTAAAAGCAACCAGTGAGAAAGACATATTGCCTACAAAGGGCAGGGATTAGCACTCAGAAGACTCTCACCAGGGGGAGTAGAAGCCAGTAAACAATGCGACACTTTGAAAGCTCTGGGAAAAACTGTCAAACTAAACTCTGAAACCCAATTAAACTAACAAACAGGAGTCAGGGCAAAGTGAACGCAATCATAGAACAGAAACTCAGTTTTACCACTCACAGACTCTCACTGACAGAACTCTTAATATACTTCTGAGAAAACCCCCAAAACAAAACTCAGGAGGAAGAAGAAGGATATACTAGCAGTGAGGAACAAATACCTGGCAAACATATGGATAAATCTAAATAAACACAGATTATAAAGCGATGACAATAGTAATAACTAATTTTGAAGATCTAAAACTAAGGTTACAATAAAATCTTGGACTGTGATGACATGTAAGAGGAAGGGGTGGAGCTGACACTCTTAAGGTCCTCACATCTGGGGGGAGAGCGGCTGTGGCACAGACAGCTAGTGTCTCTCAATGTGCATTCCTCTTCCTACTCAGTGACATGCATCCTGATTTTCTTTTTTGAAAGCCTTATCTGAGGGTATTTTTTCCACTGATTTCTAAAGAAAGTGGAAGGGAGGAAAGAGGTGGAGAGAGAAACATCTATGTGAGAGAGACACACTGATTGGCTGCCTCCTGCACACACCCCTATTGGGGATGGGGAACCTGCAACTGAGATACACGCTCTTGATTGGGAATCGAACCCATGACCTTTCAGTCTTTGGGCCAACACTCTAACCACTACACAAAACTAGCCAGGGCTGAATCCTGATTTTAACAAGGAACACTGTCACCTAGCTCACATGGTATTTTTGGCCAATGTCATGTGAGCACATATGCTGTGCGCCAATACCTAGAAAAGAAGGAGCAAGCTTTGCCACTTCCCTTTCTCATTTCTGCTCGCTGGAGCTCAAATGCCCCTTTGCTGGTAAGATAGAAGGAGCTGCCAAACTACTTTGGGCACTTTACTTTCTGCCTTCTTTTACACGACTAGGAAATACCCTGCTGTTTTATTTAAGCTGCTGTTTGTTTTTTGTCACATGGAGTTGAAGCTAATTTTACCTGATACAAAGGTAAGAGATTGAGCCTAAGGCTGAGTAAGGTTGGGAAGAAGGTATATTTAGTGATTAACCTTAGGCATTGCTAAATTAAGTTAAAAGTTCTGGGATAATCAATAAATGGTTAGAAATAGAATATACCAATGCAAAGAATAAAAGGGAAGAAAAATATTAATCCAATAGAGTGGGAGAAGGAGAAAAAAACCAAGAGAGTATTTTAGAAAGTACAAAATGGATGGGAGGAAAAAGTATTTAAGTATATCATAAGTGACTTCCAGCCAAGATCGTGGGTAGGTAAGCACGGTGCTCACCTTTTCCCATAAGCACATCAAAATTAAAACTATAGAACAACCATCATTCAGAACTGCCTGAAATTGAGCTGAATGGAAGTCTTATAATTATGAAATTAAAGAAGCCACATCAAGACTGGTAGGAGGGGCGGAGATGCAGAATGGGCTGGTCCCACACCCATGTGTGGCAGATAAAAATAGGGAGGGATATTTCAGCTGCAGAGGTCCCCCCTGTGGAGCAAGGGGACCTGGCCCCAGTCCCCCACCAGGCACGCCAGCCGAGGGTTCCAGTGCCAGGAAGAGAAGTCCCCATAGCTTCTGGCTGTAAAAACCAGTGGACTGAGGCTGAGGGAGAGGGAGGGCTACTGGAGTTTCAGGTAGTTCCTCTTAAAGGGCCTGTGCCTGGACTTACTCAGACTCACTCCCTCTGAGCTCCAGTGTGGGGACAGCAACTTGAAAGGCACCAGAGACATTTAGGGAGGAACTGAACTGTTTGGCATTAGGATGAGAGCTGGAGGGGCAGCTTTCTCTCAGACAGAAGTGCTGGCAGAGGCCATTGTTCCTTTGATGAGCACTTCCCCCACAGAGACAGCAGAAAGGCACCATATCTGAGACTCCAGCAACTTGGCCACTGTTTGCCTCACCTTGGTGATTTCCTGAGACCCTGCCTTACCCAACTTTTGGGCCCACCCAACCTGTTTTCAGTGACTTTACCATAGAAATGGCCTGTTTGGCTCATGCTTCAGATTTTCCTAAAATCTCTCAAACAAGCAGCATCTGGCCTCAGCAGGCCCCCCCCCCTCCCCCCCACCCATATCTCTAGCTAAGTGGCCCCAGGCCCAACACTAGCAGTTTGGGTTCACAGCTTGGCCTCACCATCTGCAGACTGTTTTATAGTTTATGGCCTGTGGCTCTGGGCAGAACACAGGGAGGTGGCTGACCTTGCCTGCACCTCCTGAGAGGCCCCAGAGCCAGGATACCCAGTGGACAGCTCTAGACTACACTGAAGTACCACTACCCAACCACCTCCATAAGTGACACATTCAAAGGCAGACTCACTGGGTACCAGAGCCCTGCTGAAGTAAGTCCTACTCTGTGGATTGGTCCATGTATAGCTGATTCTCCAAGGTGTTGGAGGTCAGTGGTCACAGCCAGTCCTTGCAGCTGATCAGTCTGAATAAATCCCTCTCAGTGACATGCCAACAGCAATCAAGACTCAACTACAATAGGAGAGTGTACAGCCCACATGGGAGGGTGCACCTTGAGTGCCCAGGTGGGGTGATTGGGGTGGCTGTGCCACTGGACCCTACAGGACACCTAACACATTAGGCCACATTACCAAGCCTGGGAGATATAGCAGCTCTACCTAATACATAGAAACAAACATGGGGAGGTAGCTAAAATGAGGAGACAAAGAAACATGGCCCAAATGAAACAACAGAACAAAACTTCAGAAAAAGAACTAAACAAACACTGGCCTAAAAGGCTGCCATAGAAACACTGTGACTCATGGGCCCTGATCCCCTCTGCTGGGTCTCAGGGATAAATCTGGTTACAGACACACACACACACACACACACACACACACACACACACACAAAAGAACTAAACAAAATGGAGATAGTCAATTTACTAGATGTAGACTTCAAAACACTGGTTATAAGTATGCTCAAGGAACTCAGTGAGGGTGTCAATAGCATAAATAAGGACCAGTTAGAAATGAAGGCTATACTATCTGAAATAAATAATAATTTACAGGGAATCAACAGTAGAGTAGGTGAAGCTGAAAATCAATTCAGCGTTTTGGAATATAAGGAAGAAAAATACACCCCATCAGAACAGCAAAAAGAAAAAAGAATCGCCCCAAATGAGGCTAGTGTAAGAAGCCTCTGGAACAACCTCAAGAATACCAACATTTGCATCATGGGGGTGCTAGAAGGAGAAGAAAGAGAGCAAGAAATTAAAAATTTATCTGAAAAAATAGTGACAGAAAACTTCCCTAACTTGGTTAAGGAAACAGATATACAAGTCCAGGCAGCGCCTAGAGTCCCAAACAAGATAAACCCAAAGAAGCCCACACCAAGACATATTATAATTAAAATGCAAAAGGTTAAAGACAAACAGAGAATCTTAAAAGCAGCAAGAAAAAAGCAGTTAATTAACTACAAGAGAGCACCCAACAGAAACTTGCAGGAAGTGGCAAGAAATATTCAGTGATGACTAGCAAGGACCTACAACCAAGTTTTTACTCTACCCTGCAAAGCTACCATTTAGAATAGAAGGACAAAGAGCTTCCCAGACAAGAAAAAGCTAAAGGAGTTTATCACCACCAACCAGTATTATGAAATGTTGAAGGGTCTTTTTAAAGAAGATAAAAAATATGAACAATAAAATGACAATAAACACATATCAACAATTGAATATACAAACAAAATGAACAAGCAGAACAGAAACAGACTCACAGATACCCAGACCTTTTTATTGGTTGCAAGATAAGAGGACTTTGGGGGGATGGGCGAAAAAGGTGAAGGGATTAAGAAGTACAAATTGGTTGTTACAGAATAGTCGTGGGGATGCAAAGTACAGCATAGGGAATATAGTCAATAATATTCTAAAAACTAGGTGTGGTGCTAGATGGGTGCGGGATTTATTGGGATGATCACATGTTAAGTTATGTAATGTCTAGTCACTGATGTCTATAAAATATATATATAATTAAAAAAGTATACCACAAACGTTAAGTATAAATGATGAAATGAATCAAATAAAAAAGTCTTAGGTAAAATTAAAAACACCAACAACAAAATGCCTAAATACATTTAAAACAAAGGAACACAGGGATGATGAAAACAGAGGGATAGTAAAACACAGAGCAGAGAAATTCTAACCAAAAGAAGATAGCGTAGGTATATCAGACAAAAATAAACTCGAATGCACAATACGTTAGAAATAAAGAGAATCATCACATAAAGATAAAGGAAACACTTTGAAATAAAGATATAGTATTTTGACACAGGTACCTAACATCACCACTTTAAAGCAAACACTGACATTTCAACACAACTCCCTAGTAATCTATAATAATAAAAGTGTAATATGCTAATTAGACTGGACAGCTGAACGACCTTCTGGACATCATTCTGGATGAAGCTGCCATGGCAGGGGTCGAGGCAGAGGTGGTTAGGGTTGATCAGGCAGGCAGGCAAAGTGGTTAGGGGTGATCAGGCAGGCGTGTGGTTAGCAGCCAGCGGTCCCCGACTGCGAGAGGGTGCAGGCCGGGCTGAGGGACACACGGACACACACACACACACACACACACACACACACACACCCTGTGCACGAATCTGTGCACCAGGTCTCTAGTTAATAGATAAAGCAGGTAGAAAATAGGAAGGCCATAAAATATTTGACTAACCCAACAAGTTTTGTCTACAGGATGTAAATAGGACACTGCATTCAACAATTAGAGAATACACATTCCTTTCAAGTGAGAAAAAAAGAAGTCGACCATGCAGTAAGGGACTCTCAATAAATCACAAAGATCTGATATGGACCATGCTCTCTGACCACGGTGCATGAAAAGTAGACAGCAATCAAAAGATAACAAAACCTCTGTGTATTTGCAAATAGGAAAATACTTCTAAATAATTCATGGGTCAAAAAAGAAATACTCACTGAAATTGAAAATTACTTAGAACCAATTGACAATAAAAAGACTACATATAAATATTTGTGAGATGCAGCTAAAGTAATACTTAAGAGGCAATTTATAGCTTAATGGTAATTAGGGAAAAAGATTGAAAATTTATGAGCTTATGAATCCAATTCAATAAATTATAAATAGAACAAAAAGTAAATCCAAAGAAAACGTAAGACAGCAATAAAAAACACAAAGGAATTAAACAGAAAGATATCAAAGAGATGATCAATTCAATAAAATGCTGGTTCTTTAAAAAGATTAGTAAAGTAGGTTAATCTCTGACAAAATTGAAAATGCAGAGTGATAACTCATTAGGAGAGAGAGAAACAGAGATAGATAGGTAGGTAGATAGATAGGTAGGTAGATGGTGGGGGCAGTCTGAAGGGTGATAATGGTGGTGACTGGGAGGTGCCAATGAGCATTGACAATATCACCCTTGGCAGGTGAATCACAGGTTTTGAGTGCTGGTAGCACACTTTAAACTTTTCAAAGCACTTCATATCCACTGCCTCATTTTCCCTCAATCAGGAAGCATCCCCAATTAAATAAAGGCTGCTACCTCTTAAAATCTTCCTTAGTAACAGTTTTTCTAGTTTCTTTTTTTTTAAAAATATATTTTATTGATTTTTTACAGAGAGGAAGGGAGAGGGATAGAGAGTTAGAAACATCGATGAGAGAGAAACATCGATCAGCTGCCTCCTGCACACTCCCTACTGGGAATGTGCCCGCAACCAAGGTACATGCCCTTGACCAGAATCGAACCCGGGACCCTTCGGTCCACAGGCCGACGCTCTATCCACTGAGCCAAACCGGTTAGGGCTCTAGTTTCTTAATAAGGAGAAAAAAACTATTCATTCACACAAAGACTGAGGCTAAGGTGGAGATTTTCGTTGCAATTAAATCATCATTAACAACAACAGCAACAACAAAAACAGATAAAAAATTGCTAAAGATACTAGACATCAAAATTTTGGGCAATTAGCTTTAACTGAAATGTCATTTTTTAAAAGCTGTTTTGAGCTATGATGCCCCGGTTCTCTGAGCCTCATTCAATTCAATGGAATGGGTTACTGTTGGGGTGAGTGTGGGGGTACCCAAGGGGGCTGGCTGGTGCAGCCCTTTTGGAAAAATTGAAAGAAGACCATAATCAAGGCCAAAGCTATCATACCTGGCCTATAAAATATAGGAATGAAAATTCTCAGTTATTCTAGAGTTAGTGCTGTCAGCAACCAACATTTTGTATTTGAAACTATTCAACCCTCTCCCCCCGAGCTTTTTTTTTTTTTTTTAAATATATTTTATTGATTTTTTACAGAGAGGAAGGGAGAGAGATAGAGAGTTAGAAACATCGATGAGAGAGAAACATCGATCAGCCGCCTCCTGCACATCTCCCACTGGGGATGTGCCCACAACCCTGGCACATGCCCTCGACCTGAACCGAACCCGGGACCCCCCAGTCCGCAGGCCGACGCTCTATCCACTGAGCCAAACCGGTTTCGGCCCCCCCTCCCCCCCTGAGCTTTTAAAGGAAATCCACAAAAAGGAAGCAATCCATTGGAAAATTCTGATCATTTTGTGTTCCAACAGCAAATAAAAATCATCAATAGAACCCACTTTTAGCCTTGAGCTCTATTTTCTAAAAGAAAACACAAAGAACCTGTGGTACTTAACTATTCTGTTATTGATTTACTGTGGTTTGCAAGGTAATGTTGAAGAAAATTAAACGGACGAAAGCCTGAAATGTGTTTTCTGTGGTGGTGAGCGGCGTTTTGTGAGGCAGTGTTGTTGGTCAGGTGTGCAGTGAATGACTAAGGGCGCATACTTCATCTGGTTACAAATAAGCTGGCTGCCTTATGAAGCCAAAGTCTGTTTTCACCGTCAAGAAGGACAATTATTCAGTTACAACTTGCTTCTTCTGGTAGTTTTGCTCCAGTTTACAAGGTGTCTTTAATTCCATAAAATTCAGTATGGATGTACTGAGACGCTTCTACCTGCCTGGCTCAATGGCTGGTTTCAGAGCCTAAAAACTTCCCTTGGTACCTTCATGGCTTATTTGGTCCTCTTAGAAAACAACAAAACTTTAACAATTCAGAGTCTACACTAACTACTGATTCATAAGCAAAGGGTCATATTGTTTCAAACTTGGGCATTTATACGAAACATTATCAAGCAGTATATTTCGTGAAACAGCCTCGTTTCAAAACTAGAGGCACTTTACATATCAACAGGTCTCCATAATTTGATACCCTGAGCTAAGACCAAAAGTCTGAAAGTTAAATAAAACTGGAACACTTTACTTTTAGCTATTACCTCAGGCCTTAATTCAAGCCAATTTTCTGTTATTTTAGACTTAAAGCTTCATATCTGCTTTCCCAATATAAAGTATAAAAGAGTCAAATGGAAGAGAAGGAAGGGAGGGCTGACGGAGAAATAAGGACAGGATTAAGAAGTGACACCTATTAGCAACACTACCCAACAAAAACAGGAAACCAGCTCTGATTTTAAAAAGAAGGAATTTCAGTTATCTGAATAATTGCCTTCGACGGAGCCACTCATTCACCGATGGTGCCAAATAAAAGACGTGCTGCCCTGTGAGCTTTAGCATGTCCGTATTAAACACGGAAAAGACTCCCCTAGCCGCCTCTCTGCAGCGTGCTGTCACCGGGCAGACAAGCCTTCAGATCTTCTGAATCCAGGAAAGACATATGGGCCCACTTAGGGCCCAAGTTTATCTTGGCTTCCTTTGCAGAGAGTTTGATTATTTCTAAGATTTATGGTCTAAGGGGAGGGAAAAAAGAAATACCTCACAGAGCAGATTTATAACCTCATCTTTTTTTTTCTCCCCCTAATAACATTAGGGATGACATCCTATGTCAGAATCTTGGCATGACTGCAGGGCAACTTGGAAACTCAGTGGGAAGTTTTATATTTTGGGGTTTGGAGCATGTCGTACTTGCAAAGGTCAGGCAGGAAAGGACCAGGGAAATGAGCCGGGGAGACGGTCAGAGAGTGTCAGCAGGTTTAATTTTCTGTGTCAATTCTGAAAATTAGATAAACAATGACAAACCAGGCTTTTTAAATGAACTTGTCACTTCTAGTTTTCGTGACACAGGGTAACATTTTTCAAGTCCTGGTAGTTCTAAAGACAGATTTAACCCCTGAGAGGTTTACCTAAGTGTTCTCAACACCCCACCTCTGAAAGCAAAAGATTTACTGGTAGTCCAACACTATAACACTTAAAAGATAAACTCATTATTCTCGAAACGTGAATACTTTTCTCCTAGCAATTAAGGGAACTATGCCTAGAGCCAAAAGGTCCATCCTTTTGCAGGACAGTCTCAGCAACTTCCGATTTTTTTCTTTCCATCATTTTCTTGGCTCCTCAGACCAATGCAACCCTTCAACATGGTCCTCTGATCTTTCAGTCATTGTTGACCAATGCTGCCCACCTCGAGCAGGGACTGCTTCTTCTGGCACCAGCTTGGGTGAGCAGGCTGCTCCTGCCCTGCTTCTCTGTGGTGATGATGCGGGCTATAGCTGCCCTGACTTCGGTTTTTTAAATATATATATATATATATTTTTTTTAAATATATTTTATTGATTTTTTACAGAGAGAAAGGGAGAGAGATAGAGAGTTAGAAACATCGATGAGAGAGAAACATCGATCAGCTGCCTCCTGCACATCTCCTACTGGGGATGTGCCCGCAACCCAGGTACATGCCCTTGACCGGAATCGAACCTGGGACCTCTCAGTCCGCAGGCCGACGCTCTATCCACTGAGCCAAACCGGTTTCGGCATAAATATATATATTTTTTATTGATTTCAGAGAGGAAGGGAGAGGGAGAGATAAAAACATCAACAATGAGAGAGAACCATTGATTGGCTGCCTCCTGCATGCCCGCCACTGGGGATTGAGTCCACAACCTGAGCATGTGACCTGACTGGAATCGAACTGTGACCTCCTGGTTGATAGGTCGACACTCAACTGAGCCACTCCAGTCGAGCTGCCCTGACTTTTATAAGATTGTGCTACTGAAAGTCTACATTTCATCCAAGACATGCTCCCTGGTGGTGAGGGGAACAAATCAACCAAGTGTTGCTATAAGGATATTTATTCAAATATAACCCAGCCTGAATATGTTGATTTGGAGAGAGAAATACATATATTTACAGATACCGGCACTTGAGTAGGGTTTTCGATTCCACAAAGTGCTTTCGAGGTCACAATCTAATTCAAGTGTCATAACCACCCCAAGAAGTAGCTGGATAGCATTACTGTTATTACCTCCAATTTGTGGATTCAAAAACTAGATTCAGAGAAGTTAAGTGATCTGGCTAAGGTAGAACTGAAATTTAAACTGGATATCTGCCGGGGTCCAACCCCAGCAGGTCCAGGGGTCCGCAAAGGCGTGGATGGAGTCGGCGAAGAAGGAATGACACGGAGACAGCGTTCAGTTGATCAGCAGCCTAGCCAGGATCTCCAGCCAGGATCTCCAGCCAAGTTCTGGTCTGGATCTCCAGCAAAGTTCTATTTAGGATCTTTTGCCATGTTCTCTCCAGCGAAGTTCTTCTGTCTCTAGAGAACGTTCTGTGTAGGTTCTGTGCCTAGGTTCTGTCTCTCTCTCTGTCTCCTTACATCTGTATTTATACCAGTTGATTCCAATCCTATCAATCTCTATTTCAAAGGTTAGGGAGTTTCTTATCTCCATTCCAGGGAGTAAAGATTATGTAGCTTAAGCATGATTGTTCGTAGTTAAAGTGATTAATTACCCGCCTGGCACTTAGTTAAGAGGTTTTTATTCCCTCCCTAACTTCAGGGGAAAATCCCTACCTGGGGAAACAACCTTTCTCAGAGACCTTGGTTAAAACACATAGTGCCAAGAAGGTGAGCAAACATATTAAGAACAGTATGCCATATATGCCAGGTCCCTTGAAACAGCAAGCATGGACCGGCTCCTGGCAGATATCAGCTCCAAAGCCTGTGTCTTTTGTTATAATATGGTAATAACAGCAATATAATAGCTGACAGTGTGAGCACCTACCCCGAGCCTGGTACTAATTAGGTGTTTTAATTTACATTATTTTATACTCTCCAGCCCTGTCAGAAATAGACATTACCCTATTTTATCAACAAGGACACTGAGCTCCAAGTCTGTTAGGATGGGACTGCAGCCTGAAGCCTCAGCGCTGGCCTGAGCCCAGGTTTTGGAACTCATGTTGTCACTCTTTCCCACCTGACAAAGCTCAGGGGCCATGGTCTGCCCTGGATTAAAGTACGGAACAGGTGATTAAAGCCCTCCGGTCCCAGTCTTTGCCTCATCCCTAAATTCGGAGGCCCTTTTCCTTTTAGAGTCTTCTTTTCCATAGTTTCCCACCCTTCAAAATCAGCTCTGCTGCTAGCAAGCTGTGGAGGAGAAAACCGCCAGGTGACTACTGAGAGCACTGGGCTATGCGCGTTTGAGGGGATGCTCGCCAGCAGCCGCATCTCACATCTCAGGTGACCTCCCGGCAGCCTGTGGCCTTCCTTCTCCATGTGCAGCTTCCCCCTAGTTCTGGGCACTCTGTCTTCTGTAAGATAAGGAGGCAGCCTGCCGCTGAGGAAGGCTGTGAGAGAGATTCCCAGTACAGAGGCGATCACTGAAACCATCCTGGAGCCATGACCACCGAAGGCCTAAGCTTGCAGCACTTACACTCCTGTTCTAAGGACATGCTTACAATGCCCAACACATGTCCAGTGCGAGTGTGGAAGACATGGGCCAACTCTCTGACGGCCGCACACCGAGGGGCTGGGTGGGCAGTAGCGAGCTAGGGGCCCTGCTGTCCAGGTATTAATTAGGCCCCTCACCACTCATTGAGCAGCCTTTCCCCTGAGCCTCAGGTCTAAAGACCCACCTCGCTCCCCCATTTAAAACAAGAATGAGCAGCCTTCCCTGGGTTCAGAATTCCATGTAACTAACACACGAAATAAAAAGGGCATCCCAACTGTTGCGCCCGTGCACTGACTATAGACAAGACGGCAGTGCCCTCAGACAGCATTTCAAATACAGTTTATTAGTGTGCGATATGAAAAGGGTATTTTTATTGCATGATATAATGCAATGGGACCTTGGGCGCTCTGTGGAAAGACCTCACACTCAGAAGTGTAATAAACCCGTAGTCCCCAAAACATTATACTGTACATTAACCTATCATTAATGGCACATTAGGGCTAGGGGCATTGCACGCTTGCTGGTCAGGGCTCCATCAGGACAGTGTGGAGAAAACCACACAGCCTTCGCAGGCTTAAAACAAATAGAGAAAATAAATATTCCTGATGTCTACAGGCAGCTTTAAAGGAAGTTCAATCCCAGCTCTCTGCCTTGTAATTTCCAAGCCTGCTATTTTTTTTAGAGAGGAAGACACACAACTCAACAAAAGAAGAAAACGGCTCTCTTGCAGTTTACTCCCAGCTATTGGCTATGCAACCCCAACGCTGGCTCAGCAAGGTTGTGGGCAGATGGGCATCTTTGGTGGCGTGAAAGCTGCCCAAAGGACACTCAGCCTAGTGAGGCAGAAGGCGCCTTGGAGACGGTGCATCTACCTCCCTTGCTTTCTAGGCTCAAAAAGATGAAGGAAGTGGGACAACCTATCCAACAGAAAAATGAGCAAAGTGTGAAAAAATTACAAACGGCCAATAAACATATGCACGTGTTCAACTTCATACTTAATAATTGAGAATGTAAATTAAAACAACAACTTGAAACCATTTACCATTGATTAGACTGGCAGAGATTAAAGTGTGATAATTCAATGTCGGAAGAGGTGAGGGGAACTGGTTCTTATACCCTGTACACCAAGTATGTCAAACTCAAAGGCTAACACGGGCAAAATAAACGAGGTATGCGGCCCGCGGGCCGCGAGTCTTACGTGCTTGCTGTACACAAACAGATACGGATGGAAATGGTCACTGTCTTAATAACAAAGACAGTGGCCCAAACGGTCTATGACAGGGTCCTGGAACATTTAAATAAATAGGGCATATCCACGCTATGGAATACCATGCAGCCCTTAAAAAGGACGAGGTAGACTTTTATCTGATATAGAAAGTTCTCAAAGACATACAAGTGAAAAAGCAAGGTACAGAAAATAATGTTAAAATTCTAGATGAACACATAAACTGTTATCAACAGTGCCTAACTCTAGAGAGTGGAGGTGGGGCCATGGAGGTTAGAAGAAGATAAGTTCTCATTGTATATCCTTCTGCTTGAATGTTTAAATCTAATTTAAAACCTACTTTTAGAAAATGATGAGGCAAGAGCAAGCATTTGGGGGGAACCTCTTATTTTCCAGCTACTATGCCAAGTGCTTTATGTGCACAAAAACAGAAAGAGTAAGTTGGACACTATGATCTCTTTCCCATGAAGTAGAAACTGAAGTTTCAAGGGGCAAAATAATTTGTTCAAGGCGACCCTCTTACCATCTTCCTTCAATAATGAAACAGAGTATTTGTAAACTAGAGAAATTCTTTCTAAACTGAGGCAGCCCACGTCCACCTTGCTGGGGACAGCTTGCCTAACTGGGCAGTGATGGGGATGGAAGTGGATAGGGGAGAGAAAGCAAGACAAAAAGCTGCTGACTGTGGCCGAGGTTGAAGCAAATTTTTGGAAATATCTCCATACCTATACCTCACAAGGGGAGGGGGCCTAGGGACCCCAGGGACACACACTGTTCAAGTAAATAACACTTGGCAACTAGGGCTCAAACACATGAAGGGAAGTATTTCCCTAATTAAAAATAAATCAACTTCAAGGGAGACCCAGCTGCAGCTCCATGGAGAGGCGCTGTGCAGACCAGCAAAATCCCAAGGTGAGAGTGGGGACTGGAAGCATCCGGCAGCCACACCTAAGGACTGCCTGTGTCAAGACTCTTGTCGCTGCAGAAAGCTAGCTCTATTTCCTCATTCCTCCACTCTTCCCAATAAAAGTCTTGTGATTTTTGGATAACAGACTTTGCAGTGACATTTTAAAATGCTAGATTTTATTTGTCCTAGGGTCTGCCAGCACACACTGTAATTAAAATGTTGATTAGTAAACAGTTTAAATATATGACAGACAATGCAGTTAAAGCCTACAGTTAGGTCAATATGTGATTTAGATTTGCCATTTAAAAAATCTCATTTAAATTTTGCATACATTAATCACTACCACACTTCAAGGTTCTGATATCCACCTGACTACAATATTAAAATAAAACTTGCTGCCCCAGGGAAATCCTACTTATTCTTAATTGTTTCGAGGCTTTGATGGGCTTTTAATCTAAGATTAATTTATGCAATTTTAAATAACTCTTCTTATGATTAATAAGCTTGAAAATTAAAAGGAGTCTAAAGCAATTATAATGAGCATTTGGTCATAACCTCATTAGAAGGAGTGAGGGATACAGCTCTGGAATTCTTACAAGACTACAATTTAAGGTTACTTTTAGAGAAGTCAAACGTAGTTCCTGAAATTGCAAAGGCAGGTTAGCAAAGGTCAGTGTTAAAATGATGGCTAGCTAGATTAGCATACTAATGATTTTCCCCGATAGTGACAGAAAGGACACTGAAAAGAAGATGCATAAAGAGAGACAAATGACATGCTGCCAAGAAGCTACAGGCTCTGAACTCAGATCCCTATTCTTTGGCTGAAGACCTTCATGGAATCTCAGAAAGAGCCAAAGGGTTAGGACATCGCTATTCATTAGTCAGTTCTAGCCAGTCTGGTCCACACGGAGCAGGCAGGGATCAGTCCTGCATGTCCTCTCTGCCTGTTGTGGTCCAGCCACACCCCTGTCTGGCCACTGCCCTGCCTGAGGACCAACTGCGGCATCCTGCTGCCTCATCCTCTCCAGTGTGCAAAGCCCTGCTGATCCTGGACCCGCCTCACCCAGCTAACTTTACCCACTTCATTTCTGGGTCTTCTTTCCTCACTGCCCTGTGTCCTCTGGTCTCTGCTTGTGCTGTTTCTTCTTCCTGGAACAGCTTATCTCTTGTAACAAACAGTGATGATGGTAATACTAATGATTGCCATTTATTGGGCACGTCTTTATGCCAGACACTGTGCTAAGCAAAACATTATCTATTTATCTATCTATCTATCTATCTATCTATCTATCTATCTATCTATCTAATCTACCTATCTATCTATCCATCCATCCATCCATCCATCCATCCCTCCACCTACCTACCTACTTATCTAATCCTGACCCAAGGATATATTTTTTAATTGATTTTAGAGAGGAAGGGAAAGAGAGCGCGCGTGACAGAGAAACATTGATGTGAGAGAGAAACATTAATGTGTAGATCAGTTGCTTTCCTACTTGCCCCAACCAGGGATTGAACCTGCAACCTTTTTGGTGCACTATACAATGCTCCAACCAACTGAGTTATCAGGCCGCGGCAGCATAACATACTTAAAAGATGTTTTTATTGATTTTAGAGAAAGAGGAAGGGAGAGAGAGAGGAACTTTGATGGGTGGCCTCCTGTCGACCAGAAGACTGAACCCACAATCTGGATATGTGTCCAACTGGGAATTGAACTGGCGACTTTTCAGTGCATGGGACCATGATCAACCAACTGAGCCACATCGGCCAGGGCAGCATAACATACTTTTATCTCTTAAATTATCTGCTTTGTGAGACCACATTTTTAAAGGCAAGGAACCTGAGTCTGAGAGGGGTAGTGACATGTTTGAAGATCAGTAGCTAGTGAAGGGGTGAAGGGATGGGAGAGGCTGGCTCTGCTGAGGCACTGCTTTCTAAGTTCCATATCAGTCAAATCCTAACAATCCTACAGGTCCAGCTGGAGCCAGCTGCCTCCCTGACCACTGACCCCTGGGCCACCCTCCTCTGGCCTCGCACACCGTGCAAGGCAGCAGCACACAGCCTATCCTGCCTTCCCTAAATGCCTCCTATGGGTGTCTAGTGTGCTCCTTCAGGACCCAGATAGTTCTTATGTTCCCTTTGAACCCATCACAGCACCTCACAGACACGGACAACAAATACCTGTCGATTAACTGACTTTCACAATAACTCCCTGCAACAAGCTGCTGATTACATGTTACCGATAATAGAGGACAGACACAAAAAGTTAGGGCTTTCTACTGACTGGGGAGGAATAACCCACAGAGGTCCATCCACCCTAAGAAATGACCAATTCCTTGGACACTAGCTGCAAACATGTCCTAAGTCACATTCAGCTCCATTAAACACATCTGTTTTCTAAGAAGCTACTAGTTAGAACTGCCCAGGAACGTTAGAGGAAAAAATCACCACCCCAGGAGGTGGAGTGATTTAGTGCTCCACATGGCCAGCCCTCTACAGTTCACAACACACTTCCATAACCTCTGTTTTGCTAAAAAAACAAACACAAAATGTTCAAGGTTGGTATCACCTCTATTTTACAAATGGAGCAACCGAGGCTCAGACAAGCAGCTGTCGATCATCCAGTTACTCAAGGCAGCAGCTGTCCTTGAAATCGTGTCTTCTGATACCCAGATCGTCGCCCTCTCCAGTTTATCATGTTCATGAGACTCATTTTCAAGTTCTAGACTCTCCAGGCTTCACATATAGAGGACAGAGTATGTCCTGCCAGTTGTCTGGCACAAACCTTTCTGCCTCTCCTTTGCCCACCTTTAAATTAGATTATTTAATGATTTTTTTTTTTTTTTTTTTTTTTGCTGTTGAGTTGTATGAGTTCTCTCTATATTTTGGATATTCACCTCTTATCAGAGATAGGGTTTGCAAAATGTTTTCCCCCATTCTGTAGGATGTCTTTCATTTAGCTCTTTTTGATCATCTCTTCAAAAGAGATTACTGAACAGTTACATGGTGCCTTGTATCATGCCAGCTGCAGGGAATTCAGGGGTTATATAACAGTTTTACTTCCTCACCACACTGTAGGCCGTGAATGGCAGGTTAGTGTCTGAACAGCGTCTGTATTCCCGTCAGCTGTGCAACTCAAGTCGGGAACCGTGTGCTACTGGTTTCCAACGAGATCAGGAGCAATGGCACAATGCACGCCAGCATATAACTTCCTTCATTAAGAAAGCTTTGCTAAAAAGAAAGCCAGTTAAGCAGAATGCTTTGGGACATGCTTGACTTATATTCTGGCACAAACTCCTTATCTTGTGTGCAAGAAACAGTTCGTTCAGGTACTACCACTCATCTGTGGTCCATGTTTGAGTTTTAAACTATAGCACCTACCAATATATTCTGCACATAGCATGTCCTCAGTAAAGTTTGCTGAGTTTAAAAAAACATCTCCCAAACTCAGGGGACAATATGTCTTGGAAGCTGCTCATTTAACCATGATGGTAGAACTGGAAAGGAGAAAAGTCTGTGGCTGGTTCAATGGCAGAACAGACTCTACCACCAGTTTTTGCTGAGAGTTGAGAAAACCACCACCATCACCAACACAAATTCTCACAGTCCCCGTCCCCCTGCCCCTGGCTACCAATGAATAGACGAGAGGTGCAAACTGTTGCTGATTCCTTTCTCTCTTCCTGTGCGGTTGGTTTGCACTGAGGACCAAAGGAGTGAGTGGAACAATCACCCCAGAGGGACATCTTGGCTTCACCAGCACAAACCACTGCAATCCTACACGTTTCTTTGTGAGTATTTGCATTTAGTTGTATTTCTGATTGCAAGAAACAGCTGGACTTATCTGAAACTCTCACACCCACAACAACAATCCCCTGCCCTCCATGCACCCATCGGCGGCTCTGACTAATGCTGAGCGGTTCTATGTTCTTCCTGGCTGCATGACTCCAGGCAAGTCAATTGCCTCTCTGAGTCCCAGTTTAACCCACCAATAAAATGGGAATAAGAAAAACCCTTATAGTGATTGTGTGAAGGTCAAATGAGATAACAACTTGAAAGAACTCTATAAATTCAGGTGTTCAAAAATATTATTTGTTTAGATTAATTTCTCTCTCTACAATAAATATATTTTTTAAAGGTTAAAGAACAGAAGCCTTTCTGAATTTATTTGCAGCTCCACGTTGCATCCAATTTCTTTCAAGTAAGTTCAGGGAAAAGACGTCACAGTACAGATTTTGGCTAGTGTGGCTATTGGAGGGTCTGGTGCTTTCCCTTACAATCTCAGCTGTGTTTCACATTGTGTGCAGAAGATAATTCACTCACATAAATACCCAAATGTTATTCTGCGAGGCCATACATGAAGTCTCTCCAGAAAACTCTGGCTGAAAGAAATCCTGCCCTCCCCAGAACTCTTTCTTCTGTTAAATTCATATTATTTCAATTCAGTAATTGTTTAGTGAGCACTGCACTTGGGGCTACGGACCGGTTATATGCCAAGGCTACAAAGATAAGTAAGACTGATCTCATCCTCCAGGAACTCGTGGTCTTATTTATGCACTGTTGCCAGTCACACAGACAAGTTACGACCACAAAGTGTGAGAACTGCACCAATAGTGGAGCTTGCCAGGAGGAAGGATGGCATAGAACAAGAAATCATCAGCTCACTGAAGCATGCCTGGGAAAGCTGCAGAGAGGCTGTGTCAGTTGGGTCTTGGGGGCTGAGTAGGAGTTCACCATGTGGACGTGAGGAGAGGGCATTCCTGGCCGAGGAAATGGCACAAGCAAAGGCATGACCATGTTAGAATGGCAGAGCACAGGGTACACGGAAAGGAGTGCCACGAGGTGAAGGCAGGCAGGAGTAGGTGAGGGAGGGTCTTTGGCCAGCTTCAGACTTTATCCTGTGCTTGGCTGTTTATATTCTCATCTTTCTTGCTAGACTGTCAGGATTCAAGGCTGACATACTGCTTCCTCAGCATCAGAGAGGATGCTCAGCACAGAGTTCAAGAAATAAAGCTGGTGGGTGCACACTGAAACGCACACTGTGACACTCACAGCGTGTCTCGCCCATCTCGCACCTGCACATAAAGGCTGAAACATTCATCTGTACCCAGTGTGCAGCGGGTTAGAATTCCGTCCACCCCTCAAAGCTATCTTTGCACCTTCCTCTGGTGCTTAACCCACTTTCCAGACAAGGCGGCCCCGGTGCCTGCTGCCTGCACCGGAGGGGCCGTTTCCAAGGCAGGGAGGAGACAGCCAAAGCTCCCCTGTCCTCCCTGATGGGGAGGAGATGCCTGTTTTGGAGAGAGGCCTTTCCAGCCTCAGGCCCCGCAGACACCAGCATTCCAGGGCGGCCAACTGGCCTTCCTGAGAGTTAGAGCGAGTATTCCAGAGGCAAGGCTGTGGCTTAAAAAAAAAAAAATCATGTTTAATTTAAAAATTAGAAACTGGAGCAGGCTGTGAGCACAGGGGTTGATTGAAACAAAATTTAAATTCCTGTCAAGCCCATTTAAACACGGGGGCCCTTCATAGACAATTAGCTGCTCCCTGTGAATGCTGAATAAACTCAGGCCTGGTCACTGCGAGAAGAGAGGCGCCTACTGTGAGGCACTGGAAAAAAAATTAACTAAAATCAGGCTGTATGAAATATTTAGCCTTCCAGTATATCACAGGGGTTTGAAAGTGTAAACAAGACAAAAATCGATTCCTTGGTGCCCTCAAATCAATCCCCCAAAATGGTTAGGGCATCTGTTTCTGCTAAATTTTGTTTACATCGGCAGATTTGCCTTAATTGCAGTTGTTTATCTCTCATTGTCCCTGGGGCCCTAATCTCCCGATTACTAATACTTAACACTCATTTCACATCTAAAGCTACTTCTAATCCTCAACAGGTTTTGGGGGCTCTTAAAATTATTGAAACCGCAGAGGCGGGAGACACAGCCTCTTTGTGAAAGGAACATTTTCTTATCTACTACCAGCTGGGTCCAATCGTCACCAGGGATGGTGACAACAAAGGTGCTAAAAGGCTCTTCCACAATGACTGCTGCTCCGCTGGGGATTCAGAGGATAAAAACGAGCTTTGATGGAAAAATCTGAACAAGAGGCTAAAGCAGTCCAGCCAAATAAAGTTACTGTCATAATCAAATGCTGTCAATCACCATGAAAATCCAATTAAAAATGTTTCAGCACAGCCCTCTTAAGTGGAAAAATGTACCCTATTTATACAAATTTTTGTCAACTCCACACCAATCCCACAATAGAAAGTCCTGCTATTAATGAAAGCCCCATCCCCCCCAAGTTTAAAAAGACATGCAGGCCATTCAGAAACCTTTTGAGGGAGCAGACACACACGCCGGCCATCGGTATATAATTAAGAGTTAATCGGGTTACATTTGAAAATTCCATTTTTATTTGTGTCAAGGGAACCTCTGCACGAATAAACGAATGGTACCTATTCTCTTACTTCAGAATCAGTGACCATTTCTATGAAGACAACAGAGAAACGGCAAACCAGGATACTGGAAAGAAACTAGTCCATGCTCCGGCAAATGTCTCTTGGTAGACCAAGGCCTAATGTTTAATTCTAATCTTGAAAATAAAATAGAGGACAGAGGCCCAAAAGTCCCCACTGCTTTCTGCAGTCTCCGCATGGCCAAGTGAACCTCAAATGATCTGCGGGCAGATTTGACCCCCAAATAACTGTATCTACAAAAGGCCTCACTGAAACCACAAGACATGCAGTCCCCAAAGGTCTTCTCTCAAAACTGCTACAAATTAAAAAGCAAACAACCCATTAAACAAATCCAGCTGGTTACAACTGTAAATAGGAAGCTTCTCAGATTTTTCCAGCCCTTGAAACCCGTGGTTAGACTCATTAATTATTGATAAGAATTGCATCTATTTATTGGCGTGTACTCATAGGAAAACAAGTTTGCTGCCTTCAATAGCAATTCCCAAATCACAGAGACCAGGCTTCAAGATTCCCTTCTATTTCTCTGACAAATGGCTAAATGTCTCTGGTCTTTCTCAACCTAATCCATTATTCCTAAGGGCTGGGGGGGGGGGGTGAGTAGGTGGGGTGCAATGCATCTGATACGCGGCTAGATAAAGACCTTGGGTCCCCTGCCATCAATCTAACCAGGCAGAGTGGTGCTGGCCAGGTGGTCTCCTCTAGGTCTTGGCTCTCTAATGACCTCCTGATTTGGAATTAATTGTTGGAGGTGGTCAGAATGCAAGCCAAAGGCCACAGGTGCTGTTGAGCAACACCTGCTTAATGTCTTCTTGCTCTTCTCAGACTTCCAGGGTGGAACAACTGACTGCTGGTGCCTGTTCTGATTGGCCAGGCCCATACTCTATTGGTTGATAAAGGCTTTGAATGTTATCCCTGCAAACATTGCAAGATCCTAGAAATTCCTTAATTTTGGCACCAAATTATATTACCCATATGATCTCTCCTAACAGGTTCGATCCCTGGTCAGGCTGATCGATGTTGTTCTCTCACATTGATGTTTCTCTCTCTCCCTTCCTTCTCTCTACAATCAATAAAAACATATCCTCGGGTGAGGATTAAAAAAAAAAATCAGTGAGTTTTTCCTCTGGCAGCTCCTTATAACCACCTGGAGAGCTTTAAAAATAAAAAAAGTACCTGCTCCCTGGTACAAAGATTCCTTGACCTGAGTTGGGATCTAGATATTTTTTTTTTCTTTTTTTAACCTACTCAGATGATCCTGATGAGTTGCTGGGGTTAGAAACCACTGTGTACATAACCCACTTGTAAATATATGCTGAATTATGTAATTCATGCAATTAAGTGCTGTTCCAAGTTGGAGACAATCAATTCTGGAGAGAAGAGCCAGCCCTGTGAAGGGGAAGAGCTGGGAAACGCTGGAGGAGGAGGATGAGACCCTCTACGACAGGGGAGAGGAGGGCGTTCTGGGCCAAGGCCACCCCACAGATAACAGAAACTGCCGATGAGGAACTAAGGTGTAACACACTCCAAAGTCCCAGCTCATCCCCCCAAGGACGTGGCACAACACCGGAGAGTGACCTGATCCATCACTTTACTGCATTCCAGGTAACTGAACTACTGCTGTGGTCAGGGTTACACAGCCTCATTGTGCCCTGAAATGCGATGCTGGAAGATGACAGTCAGCGCAGGAAAACAAAAAAGCAGCATTGCAGGCAGGAGTTCAAAAAACCGCAATCTTAAACAGGCAAATCATCACTATATTAAGAGATCTGACTTGACTGATGGAGGAAAAAAGTTATCCTTAACTGGGAAATTAAACCTGTCACACCACCATGATCAAGGAGTGACAGATTTATCTATCTGTATCTCTCTTGCTATGTGCATGTATATAAATACTCACACATTTATCTGCGAAAGCCTTGTGAAAAGATTAAGCAGTCACGTTTATGGAAAAACAAAGCTTGTTTTCTGGGGTTATAATCTCTCTGTTCTTGCTGAAGTGTTAACGTGTCATCAAATTTCAAATTAAAGTTGTCTGATTTAGTGCGATCTCAAGCATCCAGACAGTGATTCTGCTGTTGTAATTATGTGCAATTAAAAAGCTAAAATCAACTTCTTACTAGTGGATTCCTATTTATAAGCAGACATAAACAGAAGATTTTAATGGCCTTCAGAACTTGAAAATAATAAAAAATCATTACATGGCTGTCAACTGGACCCTATGTGGAGCCCCCAGGCTTCTGGGATGCCTTTTTGTGCTTAAAGGAAATATTCAGTTGAAGTTACTATCCCAGCCGGGTTTCCCCCTGAAATTTCTGGGTACCTCACTAATGAACTGATTTGCACCTCCAAATTAATACCCAAAAGCAAAAATATCTTTAAGGGACACATGTATGACTCTAGCCCTAATGGTCTATTTTAAAATATGCTCTATAGGGCACAGGCAATAGCATGTTGTAGTTGAAATGTAATCAACTACAACCAAGTTCAAAACTGCTTATTAAACCATCATTAGTGTCTTAAAAAGCTTAGACTGCAAGCACAGTGATCCTTTGAGCACTATGCAAGGGAGCTGGAGAAATGGGCCTGTCTTCACATTTGCTTAGGACACACGTAGGCCCTGGATCAAAATAAACCGAAACCCATCCTTGCTCCATTTAGTAGAAGGTGGTGAATTTTACCTGAGCCCTTGTGCTCCCAGAAAGCAGTGACAGGTGAGAAACCGCCCTACTCTTTCCTTAACCACAGAGGACCACCCCTTATCACAGAGATGAGACCCTTTCCCATCCTTCCTCATGACTTCCATGGGACTGGCTGATAACTTCCTTGTTTACCTTGTTTACCTGCCTCCATAACCTTGGCTCCCTCCCTTTTTTGAGACATTCCTTATTAATTAACGTTCTCCCTATTGCAAACTGAATAAAATAATTTCCTTAATTGTCCGGTGCATTTTGTCTTTCATGGTGGTCAAAAGGTCTAGGTAGAATGATGGTGAACAAAGCCATTTGAGTATAAACCCAAAAGTCACACTGGAATTTGAGTGGAGACAAAATCTAATGTGATTTCTAAAAAAAAAACCAAAAACTTTTTTGGTTAATCCTCACCCAAGGATATTTTTTTTTCATTGATCTTCAGAGAGAGTGGAAGGGAGGAAGGAAGGATGAGAAAGAAAGAGAAAGAGAAAGAGAGAGAGAGAGAGAGAGAGAGAGAGAGAGAGAGAGAGAGAGAAACATTGATGTGAGAGACATAGATTGGTTGCCTCCTGCACGTGCCCAGATTGGGGGGGTGGAGGGCTGGGGATATAACCTGCAACCCAGGTATGTGCCCTTGACCAGGAATCGAACCTGAGACCCTTTGGTGTGTGGGCCGACACTCTAACCAGCACACTGGCCAGGGCTGATGTCTCCAAATTTTAAGAGAGACCACATAGATGCCTAATTTATCACATACTTTGATTAACTGAGAGAACAACCAATCAAACTATCTGAAAATGTAATTAAATCAGGTTTGGATAGGCAGAAAAGCTACCAGTGACAATTTAATTTAGAGGAGTTAAGCAAGTTAACATCTCTTTGCAAGTAATTAAATGTTTAAACAGATTTTTCTGGAGCAGTTTGGTGTTTATTCGCCCAAACAATACCACCTCTTACACATGAAGCCTTCTCTGAGAAATGAGATGCCTTCACATTTGCAGCTGCTGGGGTTTAGAAGGAAAATACCTGAAAGCACTATTTTGATTATAACTGACACCTCTTTCCTAAGACCCACACCTGCGTCATGTACTTGAAGTCACACTATTTACTTGCTTTCTAAGCAAAACGTCAGATTTCAATTGCAAACTGCTCTCTATGTTTCTTCTTAGGAGCCTGAAAACCAAACTTGAGGAAATGCTAAACGAGGACACCCTGCTCCGGAATGTACATGGAAATGCACAAAAAAACAGGCATTATTGGAACCTAAGGAGAAAACCCGTGTTTTTAAACAATTACTAAAGCAGTATAGTAATAGCATAAAGACAATTTCTGCGCCAGCTTGTTTCTCTGAAATTCTCTCTGCCACTGAACAGCTAGAACAGATAATAACTATTAGTAAATCAAACTCCTCTGCAATATCCAGCTGTGCCTCACGCATTTACATACAGATAGAATGGGTATATGTTTTTAATATGTATGTGATACGTACTCTTACCACAGCCGAAGTGCATGCTACAAAGGCGGAGGAGAATGGGAATCGGATCAGCATGAGATAATAAAGTGGCCTAGATAAAGTATTAGCCAGCGATTGATCTCAAACCGGGTGCTGCTGCTTCTGACCTGATTACTTACTATGCATAGATTCCATTAAATAGAGCTTAGACACGGAAAGCTTCTGGAAATACTTTAAATGCATAGAAGGATCTATAGGACTCTGCACACAAACTGTAACTGCAGAGGTCCATGGCCCACACCCTCCCTGGTAAGCCAAGGCCCATAGCCAGGATGGACTGAGAGGGGAAAGGACCTCCGGACAGCTGGTGGGAGGCCCTCCCCAGTCCCACAGAGAAGATCTTTCCTTCCCTCCCCCACACCAAGCAACTACCCTCCCAGTGAATGCCTCTCTTCAGAGCTGCTTGCTGTTCTGGTCCTGGCCACAAAGCTCTAACTAATAGAATGGGAAGGTAGTGAGGGAGTTTAACAATCATTCAGGGTCATGGTCCCCTTTGAAAAACTGATGACAACCATGAAACCCTTTTCAGAAAAGAAAAAAAAAAGGCAGCAAATCCCCACATGCATGCCTGATTTGAGAGGTCATTTCAGGGGCTCTCACAGACTTCCTGAAGTCCAGACCCGAGGTCAGGGACTGCTGATCTAGTCCTCCCCTTCATTCTGCAGATGAAGACACTCAGTGGGGAGGGAACAAGGAGTCGCTAAAGGAAGCGAAGTGTGGAGGCCTTCCCTGCTAAGTCACAGCCTGACCCTAAAGGCAGGTTAATTCTGCAGAAGGGGTTCTCTTGCCTATAGCATAATGTTTCTCATCAAATCCCTTTTATTAAAAAATATTTAAACATATACTTTGAATAGCAAACCAGACTCGGACCTCTCCATCTCAATGTTCCCATCTAGGCTGTCTCCGTCCCTGAGTTTGAGGGTCTGATTTTTAATTTTTTGCTTTCTCAGTCTGATTACTGACATTCTGGGACAATCTGCATCATTGTCCTCCCCTTTCTTGTTGCAGCCTCACCAATTCTTTTTGACCAGCAGAAGCTATTTTCTGTTATTTCCTTTACATGAGCCGTGACATCCCTGCTTGCTTGTCTGAGGCCTGCGGAACATTCTGTCTGCACCTCCAGAGTTGCTGCAGCCTGGGAACTTTTCTCTAAGTCTGCAGGACCAGGTCACAGAGCTGGGGCAGCACAGACAGAGGTCTTTCCTGCGACACACTTCAGGGTGATTTAAACGTGTGCTCCTTCATGCTGGCATCGGCTTCCCGGGAGCAGAAGGAGGGCGTGTGGGGTCCTGTCTGGTTGTCAGCGTGCTCGATGTTCTTGGCTGCCCGCGGCTGCTTTCCTTTGTTGGGTCTAAAGGTGAGTTCCCATACTGAATGGGAGTCCACTCAAGAGCACTCACTCAGCCCTGACCGGTGTGGCTCAGTGGATAGAGCACTGGCCTACGGACTGAGGGGTCCCGGGTTCAATTCCAGTCAAGGGTATGTACCTTGGTTGCGGGCACATCCCCAGTAGGGGGTGTGCAGGAGGCAGCTGATCGATGTTTCTCTCTCATCAATGTTTCTAACTCTCTATCCCTCTCTCTTCCTCTCTGTAAGAAATCAATAAAATATATATATATATATATTTTAAAAAGAGCACTCACTCAGGGAAAAAGGCATGTGTGGGTGGGTGCGCTGCTTCTGTGTCAGTTTCAGGCCTGGACACTAGGGTTCCTTCTGTAAGAAATGGAATTTCTGAGCAGACTGCACAGCTGGGGGTGAATATGTGGCCTATCTGAGCTCCACGTTTGTGGGTGTGGGACTCCACGAGGCCAATGGCAAAGGGATTTCTGATCTAGCAGGCAGCAGAGGTTTTGCATTGCACTGAAAAGGTCTGGGGCCTCTACACAGGCATGCTTTGCCTGGAATGTCCCCTTGAAACTCTCTATTAAAGTTTAGTCCATCCTCCAAAGGCCCTTTCAAATGCTACCTTCTCCATGTAGCTTTTCCCCACATCCCAAGATGGATCCCCACAGCACCGAGTCCTTTCTGGCAGTTACGTTATTCTAGTCATTTGTATATTTCTGCATCTCCTACAAGACTGTATGCATGTGGCTTACTCTTGGTATCTTCTGCTGAGCCTGGCATAGGACTTTGCATGTAAGGGTCTATACATATCTGCTGAATTCAATTGTTTTACTGGTCCTGAGAGCTCTCCAGATGATGTGGATCCTAATGTGGAACTTTTCAGTAAATTCTTTATGTAGCTATGGCTACTGCCAGAAAAGTGCACCAGTTCACATGGACCCCGGCCTACCCAAAATGTTGAGGAAACTTCTTGGTCCAGTGTTCAAGTATTTCCATTAGAACATAAAAACTATCTTTGGAACGACCACACAGTGTAGAAAGAATTAAACAGCTAAACAACTAAATTAGTTCTAACACTGAAATTTTAATAGCCTCAAGAGTCTAAACTTGAGTTGTACACTTCATCTTTAAGACTGACATGGTCAAAAATTGCAAAGATACCCTGGTTGGCTAGCTCAGTTGGTTAGAGCATCATCCTGATACACTAAGGTTGTGGGTTTGATCCTTCATCAGGGCACATATAAGAATCAACCAATGAATGCATGGATGGGTGGAACAGCAAGTTGATGTTTCCTCTCTCTCTCTTCCCCCACCTCCTCCCTCTCTAAAAAAAAAATCCATTAATCAATCAATAAAACTTTTTTTTTAAATTGCAAAGATGATGACTTTACTTCTTGGGTATTCTGGATATAAGGTGATCCCACCCAACAAGTGACCAAAACTGCTCAAGTACCCACTATGCACAGGCCCACACCTCCCTGCAGTCAGCTTTACTTAGGCTGGGACTTGCTGCATCCATGGGTGGCCAGGGCCACCCCAGAGGTCATTTAGAAACTCCCTGATAGTGAATCTGTAGCTCTCAGTGTTTTCACCCAAACCATCTGATTTTCTTCCTTTGATTTGGAAAATGCAGGCCCATAGGGAAACCGTGACAATCCTGCAGGCCTCACAGCTGATGTGGCCCAAGCTGTGCAGACCACGTTGGCATCCTGCTGCCTGGAGTGACTGCGCTTGGGAAATAAACTGCTCTTTTTGTGAAAGGCAGGCCCCCAACTACAGTGACAAATGGGCTCTACAGTTCATGCATTCCAGAGGAGGCACTCAGCTCCAGATGGGAGCACCATCAAATAGGTTGCAGGCAGAGAGAGAAAAGGAAAAATTAAAGCCATTAATATGCTAGAAGGAATAAAGAAACTGGTTCTTTAAGATTGGGTCCCCAGGATGTGACTCAGGTTCCAGGAACCATCCACTTTCTTTCCCATCACCTATGAGCCCAACATTTTGGCCAAAGGCAGGCAGGGCCCAATCCCCTGGACCACAGGAGCCTGACACACACTCGTTTTCTGCCTCCTCACTGAGCCCTTTCTAAGCCAGGGGAGCTTCACTATTGTTATACCCGAGGGAATCCATTCATTTAAATCAAACTGTGAGCAGCACTAGAAATAATGTTAAATTAAGTATAGGATAGTGCTTCCTGTGACTAAATTTTTCTTTGTGTTTTACTGATATTTATTAATTAGAAATGTGGGACAGCACATACCAGGATGTATAGTTGTAAAGAGATATATTGAAATATGTATCTCTTGTGTCTCTACACACACACACACTGAACATACCCACCCTTACCTTATCTTTATGACATGACACCCTGGAATGGTGATCCTTACCAACACATATGTCCCTATGTACCATCTGCAGATGTTTTCTTTTTTTAAGCAATTTTAAAAAAAATATATATTTTATTGATTTTTTACAGAGAGGAAGGGAGAGGGATAGAGAGTTAGAAACATTGATGAGAGAGAAACATCGATCAACTGCCTCCTGCACACCCCCTACTGGGGATGTGCCCGCAACCAAGGTACATGCCCTTGACCGGAATCAAACCTGGGACCCCTCAGTCCCCAGGCCAATGCTCCATCCAGTAAGCCAAACCACCTAGGGCTGTGTGGGGAGCCGATATTGGGTTAAGCCTTGGACTGACCTGTGGGCAAAGTCACAAACACTCCCAGCTTAGAGGGCACAGTCCTCTTAGCATAATTAGGCTTGACCTTGTAACACTCCCTAGATCTTATCTGGGAAGCTAATAGGCTGGGGAAGTGCAGGAAGTATAACCATGCTGTAAACAAGTGAAACTCACAAGAACAAAAACAAGTGAAACTCACCAGAACAGTGTAACTTTGGCAACCACTACCTTGTTTACCTCTCACTATAAAATAAAGGCTCAGCTTGCCTTGGGATCTCTTTCTGTGGCCTCAGCCAGGCACAGGGAAGATCCACGGAGACTAAAGAGAGCTAGAGAGTTCTGAACGCTGTCTCCGTGTAAAACATTCTTCGCCAACTCCGTCCACAAATTTGGGAACCCCTGGACCCTCTGGGGCTGGCCCTCAGCAGGGCTGCAGATGTTTTATTTATAAGTGGCCAACTCATTGTAGCACTGAAACATGCATTTACAAACATATCTGTTTTATGAAACCCTATTGGCCACCCTATGCTGTCCAGCTATAGCATAATAATGTACAAGGTAAATGGGCTCCGTATCTAGAAACTGCTCCAAGTTTTCTTAAATGTGACTAACTGCAATGCTGGGGTCCCCAAAGGTGTGGACGGAGTCGGTGAAGAAGGAATGACACGGAGACAGCGTTCAGTTGATCAGCAGCCTAGCCAGGATCTCTAGCCAGGATCTCCAGCCAAGTTCTGGTCTGGATCTCCAGCGAAGTTCTGGTTCGGTTCTCCAGCCAGGTTCTGTGTCCATGTTCTCTTGCTAGGTTCTGTCCAGGTTCTCCAGCCAGGTTCAGTCACCAGGTTCTAGTCAGGTTCTCTTGCCAATTTCTGTAGTCAGGTTCAGTCCAGGATCTTTTGCCATGTTCTCTCGCTAGGTTCTGTCTCTAGATTCTGTGTAGGTTCTGTGTCTAGGTTCTGAGTGTAGGTTCTGTCTTCTAAGTTCTGTCTTGTTACATCTGTATTTATACCAGTTGATTCAATCCTATCAATCTCTATTACAAAGGTTAGGGCGTTTCTTATCTCCATTCCAGGGAGTAAAGATTATGTAGCTTAAGCATGATTGTTCGTAGTTAAAGTGGTTAATTTCCCGCCTGGTACTTAGTTAAGAGGTTTTATTCCCTCCCTAACTTCAGGGGAAAATCCCTACCTGGGGAAACAACCTTTCTCAGAGACCTTGGTTAAAACACATAGTGCCAAGAAGGTGAGCAAACATATTAAGAACAGTATGCCATATATGCCAGGTCCCTTGAAATAGCAAGCATGGACCGGCTCCCGGCACTGCAAGAATTTCCCAACCATCAAAGAGACAAAGACCAGTTTATTCTAGACATGAAACCTGCATAGCTACAAATCATAGAGGTTTTAGGGGTGAACTTTCTTTAACTTGAAACTACCCCGAGAAATGAAATGTTGCTTCAGGGGTAACAGGAAGGAGAAAGCTACCTCCCTGGAAAGCAGTCACAATGCAAAGGGGATAGGACAGTTATTTTGTTTGGGGATGAAACCTGTATTACACAGAAGTTTTTGCGCTTAGAGTGTTTATTGGGACGAAATACACAGGATGAAAACCTCTGTCCCAGTATCTATAAACTGCATATTGTTGAAAGTGGCGAAAGAAAATTTGCTCTGACAGCAACAATCTGAAGATGGGGAATGGTACGCAAAGCATTAGAAAGAGACTATAATTATTACTTACTAATGCTCAATTCTAACGTTACTTAAACAGCTTGTGCACTGTCAACTCAACAATCTGCACTAAATAAATGACCATTTGGGAATTGTTAGGGAGCGTCTCTGTTCCTCTCCCTGCTTGACTAAAAACTGTCATTTGCAATCAAAGAAAGCGGTCTTGGAGCTGAGAACACAGCACCAGCAGCCTTGGGGTTGTCTTTCTGAGGAAAGACCAAAGGTTCACATTAACTTGATCTTTTGCAGCCAATCTAATTTCATTCTACATCAATCCAAGGGACTCTAGGCCACATTCAAAATTTCCTGTAGGGTTGCACTAAAAACTCAACACGCTGTCTTCTCTGTGACCAATCCTTTGAGTTCTGAGAGGCTGGCATAGCAAATAAGGATGAGGCGGAGCCTAGATTAATTTATGACCCTTGAGTGGAAGGCAAAGGAAAAGAGCTCTGCACTGAGTTTCAAAATGGTGGTGGGCTTTTAAAAAGTAAAAACTACTAGCTGAGGATCGGAGCTTCAAACACACCTACTCAAATTAAGTATAAACGGTTGCCTCTCCAGAGCCTGTGAATATTTCAAATTCCACTCTGGTCCTTTGAACAGAATGTTAAGCAGTTATATAAATGGAGAAGTCTAATGTAAGTGAAAGAATTTACTTACCATCAATTCCTCAGGCGCTGGCCTTTCTTTTGGCTGTTTTCGCATGCTGTAAGAAGAAAAACAAAACGCCTATTATTTATATCACTTGTAAATTTGTGCTATAATTCCCACTACTGACTATTTCCCCTGGATCTGGAGTGTTATCATGTTCAATTCTTGGCCAAGGTACAGGCACATCTCGTTTAATGTGCTTTCATAGATGTTGCATTTTTTAAAAAATATATTTTATAGATTTACAGAGAGGAAGGGAGAGAGATAGATAGTCAGAAACATCAATGAGAGAAACATCGATCAGATGCCTCCTGCACACCCCCACTGGGGATGTGCCCGCAACCAAGGTACATGCCCTTGACTGGAATGGAACCTGGGACCTTTCAGTCCGCAGGCCGACGCTCTATCCATTGAGCCAAACCGGTCAGGGCAGATGTTGCATTTTTTATAAATTGAAGGCAAGACCCTCCAGTAGCAAAAAGATTACTACTTGCTTTATTGTGATATTTGCTTCATTACAGTGGTTTGGAACAGAACCTGCAATATCTCCGAGCAATGCCTGTGTATTCCTTTTCCTTTACTTTGGCCTTTCATTAATCAGACTTTGGGGGTTCTCAAGAATCAGAAACACACACACACACACACACACACAAATTTTTAAAATTACTCTTGCAAAACAGGTAAAGAATGAATTTAAATTTATCTTAATTCTACTTTTGAAGCTAATGTGAAAAAAAGCAGCAATATTTTCTTCCTGATTCAGTTGTCAATTTATTTCAAACTTAAATTTAGGGAACAATATACTTTTTGGTAATTGGGATAAGATAATAAAAGAAACACGACTATCAGCTCAAATGAGAAAATATCTCATGTCATCATTGTTACTCCAAATAATAAATAAAAGAGGTCAGGAATCTAGATAATGCTACAAAATTATAAATGGGTTAATATTACATTATCTCAACTTTCATTTATTTTGGCTACAATCAAGTTGCCAATTCATTAAACAGCTGTGGAAAAAGTTAAGTTTGATTAAGCTGCTTAAAGAATCACATTCCTCATGTAAAATATTTCTTGTCTTAGTGCAATAGGTACAATTAGTAGCTGTAGTGTGTACTCAGCTACATGATAAAGCACCTGCACGAGACAACTGTATTTATACAAAACTCAGAGTGTCTGTGGGCTGAAGTCATGAAGACAGATTGCTGCTTCTACTGGAAAATCACACAGATGGTTTTTCTTTATATAAGGCAACCTCTAACCTTCATACAATCTCTGCAATTGCTGACAGTATTTTTTTTAAGTAGAGAGATTTAATGATCATTTGGTAAACAAGAACCGTAGTTATGAGCCATTAATGGCATCAAGGACATTTGCCTTCCCTATAAATAACCATATGCACCTCTCAAATACTGCATCCATTAGCAAGTAATTCAAGCTGTCTCGCCGGTGGAGTTTGGAACAGCCCTAATCTGACATTCCAAAGTAGCTGTATCTCCTGGGAAAACAAGGCTATTGCCCATTATCATTTCAGTTTCAGCATGACATCTGTGGAGATTTCAGCACAGGTTATCCCTCCCTCTGTCTCCATAAAACTTTTATATAACAGCTGATTAATTTTTGGGATGGAAGGGAAGGCAAACATAGTATCTGCTTTTTTCCCTGTCTGCAGAGCTGGCCCCACCCCCAGGTTGGTCTCAGCCCACACAGTGAGCTAGAGATAAGCATTGTCATCCCGTCACAAATCCAAGGAAACCCAACGTTTCCGGAGACAGTGATGCCCAAACCAGGCGCTCCAGGCTGTTTAGGAATCGCACGGGTTGTTTTCCAATTTCTGCATTTCAAAATGGGGCATTCCCATATGTGCTTCTGAGTGTTTCTAGGAATTCCATGAGAAGGAAATTAAGAAAGACTAAAAATATTTCTGAATAATGGCTCTAATATTAACCAACATGTATCCTTTTTTCAACATGGCATGCTTTGGAAAAAACTGTTTGCAGAGTGAAAACAGTTTTTAAAAGCGACGGATTATTATGTAAGTATTTAAAATAAATAGAAACAGTGTTAATAAAATTGTAAAAATAAGGGGAGGGGGGATCTCTTCTCTACATTTTTTTTTCTGTGAAATATAAACTGTATGAGACATTTTTATTAAGAGGTAACATATTACACTTAGTCAAAAAGGTGATAAAGCTTGACATTTATATTAAGGAATATTTCTTGGTTTCACTTTAGCGTAATCACCAGATGGATCATGGGGGGAGGGGATGGGGACAGTGCAACCATTTCAGTTTAGCGAGGCCTCCCGATCGCACGTTCCGAGGCACCGCAGGAGTGGAGGGCTCACTGTCCACCGGTGGACCCCACTCGGCAGGGCGGATGGAGTAAGGAGCGGGGTGAAGGGGAGAAGTGAGGGTAGTTGTGAAGGAGCTCCAGCATGTCCAGACCAGGCTCTAGCTGGCTCTGTCTCCTGTTTTGGGGTGGTCGTTCCTCTGCTCCCAATTTCCTCCTCTCCATGCTGGGGGCAGGAAGAGGGCACCAGGAGGCAGTGGACAACTGGGTCTTCCAAGGCCACGTAAGTGCTGCCGAACGGGCCGGGGAGAGGTGGATGATGTGAGGGGCTAATAAAGGAAAACATTCTCCTGGGAGGAAAAGGCAGAAGCTGAAAAATGCCTGTTTCCTCGGGTGTAAAATGACAGGGTGGGCAAGGGGCTGCCTGGAGACTCCGAGGCCCGTTGGATCAACATTCTGTGGTTCTCCTCAGTTCCTTGCGCTGAAAGTGGACCGGACAGAACCATGTTTTCAGTCTTTCAAGCATCAAAATGCATTGAAAAGGGCACCAGTATAGTGTTTAAAATATAACCAAAGATAAAGGTTATTTACTGGAAATCCAATGAATTCATAAACTATGCTGCTTCCACTAAGTGACAGACAGTTTTATGGGTAACTTGAGGTTACATTAATAAAAATAAGCTTCATGTGTCTATTCAATAGGGGCTATAAAACTGTGTATTTCTAAAAAAAAAATAAAAGTGGATAGCAATAGTATCTGGGCTCAAAGAAGTAGCCTGAATCTCAGCAGTTTGTTAAAACAGAAAAAGCCTCTGAAATACATTTACAACCCTTTGTGTAAATAACGTTTACATAATTTAAACAATTTCTTCAGCTTTGCCGCCCCATCTGCCCAAGGCCCTGAAGTCCCTCCCATCTCTAAAAAGAAGCAGGGAGAGCCATAAGGTCTCACGGAGCCTCCGAGTTAATGGCATGTATCATTTACATTGAGGGCATGGCATGTTTGCAAACAGGCTCACCACTGAGTGATGAAATGTACAAATGGCTCGGAGAACTCTCCAACCGGAAGGACGGGCGAATCCTGGGATGGAGGAAAAACAAGTCACCAAAAGTCACATTAATTTCTTTCCTTTCTTTATACCCTTCCTCCCCCACCAAAGGAACAGTATAAAGACGAGTATATAACAAGGATTCCCCACCCGTGGAAAGGAAAACAAGGCCTCATCCAATTAAAAAGCCTGCCCTACCCCGTTCACTTGCTTATGTAAAATGCCAAATTTAAAGCCACACACATTTAAAACGGTGAGAAACAGGAGCACAAAGAGGGAGGGGAGGTGAAAAAAGGACAATGATAGCCACAGGGTAGGCAAGAAGGTACGGAAGTGTAAATGAGAAATTAATGATTATTTAAGTAACACAAATGGTCTTGTAATTAACAAAGAGCTGTGAAATTATTCTTGTGTTGACCTTTGTTTCTTTTACTGGATTTGCTACTTATTTACACTTTCCTTTTCATTTACATTCATTTGTATATTCAACTGCTCTTAACTGCTTGCCCCTAACACAATCATTTGGGCCAGATTTTTTTTTAAAACTTCACTAGAAAGGCTTTTATAGGAGAAGCTTTCCTGAAAAATAATTTCAGCCTATTTCCCAGCCTAGGCCAACGCATCAGATGAGAAAGCCAGTGAATTAAAGACATAAAGAAAAATTCCCTCCTTGACCACCACACTGAACTAGGGTGGACCACGGTGGTGTCACTCTAAGGAGCAGATAACTACACAGCAACAAATGCGTGACAACCACCGCTCTTAACACAGGGAGCAAACCCCATTACCACTCGCAAAGGAAGGCTTTAAGAATTTAGGAGTTTTTCCAAGAATGACAGAGAGCGCCACTGTGTTTATAGTGTAACGGCTCAGGATGTAATGAAATTACACTGCAGAGTACTTTAACAGTCATCTCATTAGACCTACAGTTGGAACAAGAGAACCACATAAAGTAGGCAGCTGCAAATGACTCCATTCTCATCTATTCTCATTTGCTATTAAAAATACCTTTCGGCGGCTTTCTTTCCTCCCTGACATCCCTACACAAAGTGCCCTGCAAAGTATGATACATGCACCTATTTAAATTAACAAAGGAATGACTTATTTTAATCTCACTGTGCTTTGGAGTGCTTTGGCCATTTGGATGAGCAATATATCATTACATACAACCTTCTAGCGCTGCAGGCAAGAAACTCAGAGCATGCAGCATTTGGTGGGAGCCAAACAATTTCTCTAGCACACAACTGTGTCAAATGCATGCATGTATTCATTACTGAGAACGAGAGGAAATGGCTTTGATGTAGTGGAAAAAAGAAGATGATAAAAGCACCTCTGCAATATGTGTGTCATTATCAATGGTGGCAGATAGATACAATCACACAGCCCCCTATGTGATTAGTAAATATACATATAATTGCTGTGGCCAATTATCAGAAAAATGAGATTGGTAATTACAAGACAGAAAATTAACTAGAACTCTTATTAAGGCTTTGTTTCCAATTCAAACAATTGGAAACTACTGGAAAATACAATTGAATCAAAAGGAACCGAGGGGGGTCAAAGCAGCCAAAAATCAAAAATCAAAAATCCCAAAGAGGTTAAAGGAAAAGGAATGTGAACAAAATGTTTCTTAGCTTTTGCCTGTCTGTCCTCTTTGAATGTGCTCTATTCACCCAGAGGAGGGGAAGGCTAGTCATTGTAAACTTAAAATTCTCATCAGTAGAGAAAGGCTTCCAAGAGGAAAGGAAAACAAAGGAAAATGGGAGTGAAATAAAATCTTGCCAAGTTCAAAGGATTACATGCCGGCATTACACAGAGAGGACATGAAAAATGGGGGGCTGATGAAATCGTCTGCTCAAAAGAAACAAGGCACGCAGCGAGATGACAAGTCTTCGATAAAGGTACTATAAAATGGTCACAGAAGTCCCATCGGTTTGAAGAGCAAAAATAAACCATGATATCAATTTCAGCCCAGCCTGTTTTAGGAAAGCCATATATATCACCAAGCCTGCCAGGTTCTACAAGGCCCAGTTTAAGAAATGACGTTTTACTGTCTCAAGAACTATTAGTGCAAAGATAGTTCAAAGTCTGAGGTACAAAAATTATGGACTCTGATCAGGTTGTTAGTTCTCTAAGTCATTCGTTCCAGAAATATTTTTGGAGGCTGTGGTACTGGAAGTGTCTGAGTAACAGCTGCTTTAAAATGCAGTATTTAGGAAAATAAAAGCCCACTGTCTTACTGTGGCTGAACATTTACCAAGATGGTTAAAATTCTGGGCTGGTTTTCTAAAAAGATCTTGGTATAAAACATGATGCTAATGTGGGCCTCATTTCAAAGTATGATACCAAGAGTAAATTAATGATTTATAAACTAGGCAACTTGATGAAGATGTCATTTTAACATGGATGAGGAACAAAATGAGGAGATGTGACATCTTTGCATGGATAGTTAATTTTATTTAAGACCTGATATTGTAGCCTGTTAAGTTCCTCATAACATAAAACTAAGGAACACTGGGTGGTACCATGAATAATTTATTTTACTTGTGAAAATGCCAGCCCACGTAGACTTTGCAGACCCACCGAGGGTGGAGTCTCATCTCACTGGTGCCTGGAAAGAATCACTCATCAAACATACAGGGGGAATTCTAATCCCACATGCATAATGCCAGATATTTATTTTCATTTTAAAATCCATGTCTCTTGCATACCTCAAAGGAGAATTTTCTGAGATACAGAAGACAGACACATGAGGTGATGGTGGTCAGGGCAGAAACAGGGCAGAGAGGTCCTCTGAGGGCCCCCCACACCACAGAAGCATGCGAGCTGTTAACGCTCCCGAAGGAAGAAAATAAAGAGCTGACAGCATGCACACCGCTGGAGGATTGTAAAGGATACTTTTCTCATTTTTAAGCAAGTAAAATCAGAAGTTGGTTTAGATCAGGAGGTAAACACCTCCAAGAAGCTGCCCCTTTCGTTATGCAATTCACATCTGTCTGAAGGAGGCAGGGAGGCTCATGGGAAAGCGGCTGCAGCCTCACAGAGGCTCCCTGGGAGGGAAAGCACCCAGGCACCCAGGGCTGGGGGAGACCGAGAACCGTGCCACGGGCTGGGAGGAGCTAGTAAGCTGGTGGCTGCTCCTTATCAGAACTGCTCGCTGTGAAATATGGGTTCAGGCCAGATGAAAGACATATTTCAAAAATATAAACACAAATTGGAGAAGCAGTTACACTAATAACTCTCAGGACTGGCTGAAATGGACTCCAAATTGTTAATAAAAGTCACTCATTTTAAGACCCTGGGTGCCACACTTCACCTTAAGGGCTTTTTTGGGGATGCTATCCATTTAGCATCTAAGCATGGAGGTATGGAGCAAAACAGCGGACACGACCTTAACCAAAAGCCTTAACCTGAGCTCCAGTCCCAAATCAACTGCAGAGTCCTGCTAAAGGGACACGAGCTGGATCTTGACATGGAGCAGCAACTGTAACATACAAACAGCTGTTATGAACCACTTCAGTAAGCAATCCTGGCCACCAAGAGAACCGTCTCCAAGTCTCTGAGGCCTCAGTAACTACCTGGTCAGCCCCTTTCGCTAAACAACAGGAACACAAGCAGGCGGCATGCAGAGAGCAGCGAAGGACAATGGGAAAAAAGTTTGAGTGATGCCTTTGCCTTGTGAATAATGAACAGTTCAGGAAGGTCAACCCATTACAACTGAAACTGTTTAATTATTAATTATGCACAATCTATGAGCAAAAGGACAAGTTCAGAACGTTTAATGTATGCTAACTTCAACTGGACTCTCTCTGGTATTTTGTTATTAGCACTTGTCAGCAAGGTACTCAGGCATAAAAAAAGGCAAGCAGCAGAAAATCAGTGTGTGTGTGTGTGTGTGTGTGTGTGTGTGTACCTGCTTACTCAAAGTGGTGGGGGAGGGGAGGTGGGAAAAGGCAGTACAATTTCAACCACAGTGCTACTAGTTCACTTGCAGAGTAAGTGTGCTCATAAGTACACCTTATGACGTTGATAGCAAGCAGGCACACTGAATACTCCAAATACAGAAAACATAAATAAGAAAAATGCTTTTGAAATGCCTTACTTAAATGAGAGATAACTATATTAAAGGCAAAGTTTTTTGAAGCTATGATGATTATTGGCTTTGAAAGAATCTGTATCATTAATGTACACACACACACACACACACACTCACTCACACACAGGTAGAAATCAATGTCAATTTCCTGGTTGTGATATTATACTATACTTATGAACTGTTACCATTGGAAAAAACTTGGTGAAGGGTACACAGGATGTCTCTGAATTACTTCTTAAAACTGCATGTGAATCTAAAATGATGTCAAAACAGAAAGTTTAAAAGGAAAAAGGTAAGGAGCTAGTTTTAAAAACTCTAATGAGGCCCACATATAAGGAAGAAGTTTGGCATAGTCAATTGGAAGAAAGTTAAGGAACCTTTACTTTAAAAAACCACACCAAACCTGAGGATTTAATTTTTGCTTTTAATTCATAATTGTAGGTGACAATGGAACTTGACGATGATGTAGTGGTCAAGTCAGACACAGATAGGGCACAGGCAGAAAACTGTATAAAAATGACACAATCACTCATAACTTACTGCTTCATTCATTCAACAACTTCCTTGACTACCTGCTATGTCAAAGGCACTGGGCCTGGCACTGTGGGAGGGTTGATAATGAACACATATCCTCAAAGAATCTGTGAACTGTTTGGAGGATAAGATGTATTTCCCTAAAAATAGCTCTGTAAGATGGAGGAAATGACCAAGCCTGGGCACTCAGGCTGTACTGGGAGAACCGGGGTTTCGATGCAGTTTGGCTGGGGGGTACCTGAGTTCCGAGAGGAGAGTGGTGGGAAACAGTGTAAGTGTTTGAAAGGCTGTGACACACCTCTTTGCTCTCCTATTTTCTTCCTTCCTTACTCCAGACAGCACCTGGGGGTGAAGGGACCTTGACCATCTTAATCTGTGTCCTGTTCCCTTCTCTTTGTGCAAAACAGACATTCCTTCAAATTAAGATTTTATACTTATTAGCAGTAAAACACGAGGATGATAGAAGGGCAACGTCTCAAAACTCGCAGGTGTTGGCAACACTGGTGAATTCTAAGGACAGTTCTGCTGTGGTTACATTAAACCAGCCTGACAAGTTAAATAAAATATGGCAAGCCTTCTAACTTTTAAAAATAGCCTATTTCTAGACTTCATGGTCTCAAACCATCAAACCAACAGGTTCATCACAGAATCACTTGGAGCCTGACCAGTGTTGAGAATTATGCTCTACCATTTAAAAAATAAACCTTTTAATTCAAGTGTAATGTTTTTTTGTTTGTTTGTTTTGTTTTGTTTTTTTTAGCCTGGCCCAGCAATTCCTGGTCATACACACTGGGGTTCAAACTAATCGAACAGCTCCCCTAGATGACTTCACTTCTATCCACATTGTCAGGGTCAAAGGTCATTTGTGGTTCCAGTGGCTTCAGGTCAGGCAGAATAGCATTTTGCTTTGTCAGATCCCAGACTGGTTTTGGATTTTCCACTGTTTACTACCTTAAATGTCTTAGACAACTGGCAGAGTCCACAGGACAAATCTGCTCTCCACTGGGGAGGAAACCTAGCTTACTGGTATTTGAAAAAATAAAAATAAAACGTAGACACAAAAACCAAAACCCAAAAATAACCTGGACCCTCACCTTTAAAGATATCTACAAAAGCTAATCCACAAACCAAAAACCTATCTGTCCAAAGTGCAATGAGAGAGCCTAGTTTAAGATAGGAGTAAGCCATAATTACGCATTAGATTTATAAAAATATAGTCAATGCTTGTTAAAAACACTTACTTAAAAATGTGGCCACTGTTTGAGGGGACAATCAGTATTCTGAAATTATGTGTATGTTTGATTTCACAATGCAGACGGAACTGACCTCATCGGTGGGGAGTTATAGGGAACAGTGCTGGGCTGGGAATGAGGCTTTACATTTAGGAGGGCTTGCAGGTAGATAGCATCAGAGAAGAAAGCCTCTGACCCTCCTCAGCTGGAGACCAGAAAGCCCCCCCTTTACTCATCCCTTTCCACATCAAGTCCTGAGCAGAGAAAGTGAAAGATGATTCAATTTCCACAGTGGGTCGCCCCCCTGCTCTGGGTTGCCAGATGTGACAAATTACATGTGTGGGCATTTTGGTGTGACGTTCTGTCCAGTGGGTCCGAGCTGACAGTAGCAGCTCATTTAACTTGTCTCAGATGGATCTGGAACCAGGGGCAAACGGCCCGAGATTCTGCAAATTTAATAAAATTCCTTGAAAATAGGTAGGTAGAGAACTACCCACCTTATCTTACCCAAAACCCCTAAATCAAGGGAGAACCAGCTGTTAGCTAAGTGAACATTGCAACCAGATGGCTGATAAAAAACACATTTAAATGAACAGGTTTAAGTAATCTGTCTCCAGGTAATTGAAATTTGAGATTATAAAGATTTTTCCCATTTTCATTTTCTCCTAAATTTGTTTTAGAAGTTCCTCAGTATTAGGATAAGAGAGGAGAAACCAACTTTGTCATTAATGTCAAAACTAAGCCTTCAGTTAGTCTACCAATTTTTTGTCACTTAAAATATTTACATTTACTTAGGCATTTTCTAAACATATGGCGGAGTTCTTGGTGTTTTATAAAATTCCTTGAAAATAGGTAGAGGTATGCCCTGCTGGTGTGGCTCAGTTGTTGAGCATCGACCTATGAACCATGAGGTTGTAGTTCGATTCCTGATTGGGGCATATGCCCAGGTTGCGGGCTCGATCCCCTGTGGGGGATGTGCAGGAGGCAGCCGATCAATGATTCTCTCATTGATGTTTCTATCTCTCTCTCCCTCTCCCTTCCTTTCTGAAATCAATAATATATATATATTAGGTAGAGAACTGGGAAATGCATTAATCTTTTAAACCATATTTGCAAAACTGTTTCCTTGCTAAAGCCAATGAACATCTATTTTTCTCTATTTTAGGTCTCTGGTAGTAAGCTTTAGTCCACAGCATTATTTAGAGGTGCCTACGTGAACAGTACACACAGCCACTCACTTGCACATGCTCTCCCTTTCTGATGGTGGAGGCAGAGCAGCGGAAAACATGCTTGTCTCACACTGAAGGGATTTCATTTACAAAAGTAAAACCTGCTATTGTCCCCTCTCTGTAGCCTCCCAATGCATTTCTATTGCTTTTTCATAAAACACTGCTGCAAATAATCAAGCATGACCACTGACATCCACGAGATTGAGTTTTAGGAACCATTAAATGAGCTCACCCTCGTGGGAAGCCTCCTGCTCAGGCTGGTCTAAAGGTAATTATTCAGCAATTCCTACCTGTGGTTTTACCTTGTCCCTATACAATGTTTGAATTTCATACACTGGTAAGGTCAATTTTTTTTTTTTCCTCAGGAGAAGTCCAGCTACATGTTTGATCCAGCACCTAAATTATAATGTTAATATACACACTGGTATTTCACCATAGTACTCTGTGTAGAAGTGCTGATTAAAAGCAATCTTAAAAGTAGATCATACACTATATTAAAAAGAAGAGGAACATTTACGAGAGAAAAATAACCCTTAACAGATTCCTAAATGAGAGGAATTATTCCTCTTTTCATAGGCAAGGGGTCAACATTGAAACATCTGAACTACATCCATGCACTGTTCAAGGGCAAGCACCTGGCAGGTCCGTAGCCTGAAAAATCAACAAGCCATAACACTATCAAGTCAGACTCTGAGACTCAATGATAGCCAAAGTCCACATCGCCACTGTATGTCCCCCTGAATGTTCACTCGACCGTTAGTTAAAATAATTACTGCCATTCACCACCTGCACTGCAAGCTACGAATAAGGGGAAAACAGAACTTCCAGTGGCTACAGGAGTGCTGGTGGTATTTGCTTATACATTTTTATAAACAAACTCAAAGGCTATGGCAGCAGGACTCAAAGGCTGAGAATTATATGCGAAACTGTGCCTTACCTGGTTCCATACAATGAACACAGAGAGAAGGGAATTTCAAACTGGCTAAAGGAGAAACTGCATCAGTTTAAAATTAGCGTGAGAGGAACAAAGAGAGGGAGAGAGGGGGGAGGGAGGGAGAGGAAGTGAAAAAAAATAGAACTACATAGTGTGAAATGAACAAGTTCAGTTAGAATGTTCATCAGGATTTGGAAAATCATAATGCCATCTGCTACTCTGGACCTCAGAACATCAGGGATCTCGTGGGCCCAGACGCTTCCATTTCCAGGAGGAAGGAAGGAACTTACTCCCTGGAATGCTGCCCCCACTCTGGAATGAAGGCAACACCCCAGCCCACCCGTTTGGAATCTCTTTTGAGAACATCCGCACTGCTCACAGATGGGTTTTCCCTGGTTTAGGGAAAATTAACGGTAGGCAAAATGATTACAGCGACTAGGCAGTGAGGCAGTGAGGCAGAGCAGTGCCGCAGCCTGAGCTGCTGGGTAACTGACCCTGGCATCCAGCTTGGGCTCAGGGTGTGTAGGTCCCATCATGGTGGATTCAATGAGCATCGTCCTACGGCTGGATAAGACTTCACAATAGAGCAACACATGTTCAATGACAGCAGCCAAAACTGGCCCCACTAGGCAACTGCCCATTCACAGAATGCTATTCACAGGCCTCCACCAACACAAAATTAATGCATTAATAATACATCAGGCGTCACGGACAATTCAAAGAAAACAACACAAAGCTACTTGTTCAATGATTGTTTAAAGATGCAGAATTTTTCCTGGTTTAAGAAAACCAAAACCTAAATCTAACTGCCTTATTGAAATAAAAATCATAGGGATGTTTATGCTAATATTTTGCTTAGTAAAAAAAGAAAAAATGGAGAAAATCTATCCACTGAACTCACTCACTGACACTCAGAAATAATATAAATATAGATTTTTTCAATAGTACCTAATGAAATCTGATAACTGTGTATTTAAAAATTTAAATTTTCCCATTTTAAGTGACTTGATATATCCTCCAGACTCAGGAAACATTTTGCTTTTAACTTGTTTCTTCTGTTACATTTTTAAAACTCACTTCTTTTCTTTCTCCTCCCTCCCAACAACTCATAAATATGAATTAAATATAATTATAAATGAACAGAACATTAACTTTTGGATTACTGCTGTGTTTTGGTAGAATGTTAATGTCATTTCTAAAGAAACAGTTATTACCAATAGAAAAAGTAATTACTAAAGAAATCATGGCCTTAATGCTAACCTATTTTCAATCTTCAAACCAGCCAAATTGCATTAATTTAAACATACTGGACTTTTCAAAGGAGGTATTAGATTTCTAAAGGTTGCCTTACATAAAAGAGGAATATCGGTTTTCAGGCTCCCTATTATATATTCCCAACACTATGAGACACAGGTCTAGTTAATATCACTGGAGGACAAGACTATTGTGTATCCACTTGGATTAACTTACCAAGTTTCTAATGCCTCAGTCATTAACTCATACAAGTTGCAAACATCATGAAATCCCATATCATCAATACCTGTGTGTGTGAGTGGTTAGAGCGCTAGTCACTGTGGTCAGAAGCTCTGGGACTGCTCAGGTCTTTGGAGAGCTCAGGCCAGCAAGTTTTGTCTCACTTTACAACCTGCAGTTATGTGTCGTGAAAGAAACAGGATATTCTTAGGCTGCTGGGAACAGGAGAGATGGGTGGGGATGGTGGTAGTGGTGGTGGTGGTGGTGGTGGTGTTTCTTTTATTTTCTAACTTCAGAGGCCAGAATTACGGCCAAGTCCCTCAGGCAAAAAATGGATGGATATTACTCCCTCGAGTAGGTGAATACCACCTTGTGAATCCCAGGGAGGTATTATTAGGCAACCACTCTCATGCCCCCACACCCCACCTTAGAGAGCACCTGCTATGTTCACAGCCCAGTAGTTTCTCAGTTAGCCAGCCCTCTGTTAACCTGGCCAGGAAGAGTGATTCTGCATGAATTCATTTGTTAAGATAACAGTGCTTCAAGAGCCTGATCTTTTGTATATATAAATTTTCCCAAAAGAAGTCAAGCTCCTCCCTGCTAACTTAAACTGAATATGCAGAATGGAACTCAATTTTTTCTTAAAGATATGGAGTCATTCTGACAGACAGTGAACCTGAACTGTGCTGCCCTCAGGGCACATCTGCAATGCTTTCTATGTTGTCTTCTTTTATAGCTTTTTAAATAATCTCTCCCTTTGATGCCAAAATGTTCAGCTGTCACTTTCTGCTGCCATCAAGGTCAATTATAATACAGTAGAGAGAGCCCTACTGTCACTCAGTTTCCTCATCTGTAAAACGGAGTGTGTGGGAAAGCACCATGACATAAGGAAACCTTGGGGAAACATTTTGTAAACCATAAAAGCTAGAGCTAGACTTCTGAATTTTGATAAAGGACCACATATACTAGCTAAGTACCTCCTCGTCATATTCTACTACTTTTTGGATTTGTTTTTCTGGGGGTCTTGAAAAAACGAGTAGTAAGTTCTTACAACTGCACATAAATTTCATTTAACTGTATATTACATGCAGCACTAGGGAAATACAAATGAAAATCTCAGGAACTTAAGAGTCTAGTTGACAAATTTCTTATAACTGGTTCTGAAACATGTATTAATATAGTTTGTTATTATTTCTTTTATTAAAAATTTTTAATATATTTTTATTTATTTCAGAGAGGAAGGGAGAGGGAGAGAGAGATAGAAACATCAATGACGAGAGAGAATCATTGATTGGCTGCCTCCTGCATGCCCCCTACTGGGGATCGAGCCTGCAACCCGGGCACGTGTCCTTGACCAGAATTCAACCTGGGACCCTTCAGTCCACAGGTCAATGCTCTATCCACCAAGCCAAACTGGCTAGGACTATTATTATTTTTTAAAATTTTTATTGTTTTGAGAGGAAGGGAGTGGGAGAGAGAAATAGAAACATCAATGATGAGAATTATTGATTGCCTCCTGCAAGTGCCCTACTGGGGATCGAGCCTGCAATCTGGGCATGTGCCCTTGACTAGAATTGAACCCAGGACCCTTCAGTCTGCAGACCAACACTCTATCTATTGAACCAATAGCTAGGGCTAATACAGTTTTAAATGATGTACTTGGTGATCTCCTATGAATAGAATGATAATCATCTTCCTATGAAGTGTGTGTATGTGCCCCATCTCAGTGAGGGCCTGACTGTGACACCCTGTCTCACCCTCCTCTTCATACAATTTCTCACCAAATTCAGCTTATTTTAATTCTCAAATACCTTTCAAACATGTTAAAGCTGTCCTAATTAAAGCCCTCATAAGTTCTGATCAGATCTATGGCTTCCTAACTGTCCTTCCCAATAATTCATCTTCCACAATCCTGTCAGAGTGATTTTTCTAAAACTCAACTCTGATTCTGTTATCCTCTGCTTAAAACTTTCAGGCCCTCCCACCCCCAGATATGCCTCAGGCACAGTGTGTAAAGCTCCTTTGAAATGTGGCCCTTACCACATCAATTAATATTTTGCCAAGCACTGTAGCCATAGTAAATTCCTGCAGGGGCTTTGAGTGTCTCTGAGGTTAACTCCTACTGGCCCTTCGGGCTCCCCTTCTCTGTAGAGCCCTCTGGTACATTATCATTTCCTCCATTGTCAGCTCTCTTCTCTGTGTTTCCCAAGTACCTTGCCCATAATTTTATTACAGAATTTATATAGCTGCAAACATCATTAAATACCTTACCATAAATACCCATTTATGTGAGTGGGTAAAATGACAGTCACCGTGCTCCTCTGAGAGACCTCAGGCCACCAAGTCTCATACCACCTATACTACCCTGCAGTTCAGTCTAAAGTGATCTAGTAGATATGCCTGTTTACTGGTCTGCAGCCCTGACTAGAGCAGAAACTCTTTAGTAGCAGTAACTGCAACTTATTCATTCCCTATCCCCAATACCTAGCTCTGGGATGAATACAGGTCGACAGAATGATTACTTGGGCTAGAATCAGTGGTTTTCAATCTATAATCTATGGAACTCTAAGGGCTTGTATGTGGGTACCAGGGGTGGGGTGCAGATAAGGTGGAGATCTAAGCCTGCCACCCTCTGATCAAACCAGCAGCCAGAATAAATTTGGGGCTTTAAAACCCCCAAAATATATTAAAAACTTTTGTATGACAAAGGATACCATAAAAAAAGTGAATAGAAAATCAATAAAATGGGAGAAAAAAACTTAGTCTAGTATCCTGAATATAGAAAAGAACTTTTACAGCTCAATAATGAAAAGACAAATAACCCAATTTAAAGATGGACAGATCTGAATACATATTTCTCCAAGAAGAAATATCTTCAAAATGGCCAATAAAAATATGTTCAACATCATTAATCAAGGGAGATGCAAATTAAAATCATGAGAAGCTACTTCACATCTATTAAGTTGACTATAATCAAACAGAAAATAACAAATGTTGACAAGAATGTGAAGAAATTTGAACTCTCATAAACTGCTGGTGGGACTGTAACACGGAACAGTTGCTGTGAAATACAGTTTGGGAGTTTACCAGAGTTAAACGTAGAATTTTCATATGGCCTAGCAATTCCACTCCTAGGTACATAGCCAAGAGAATTAAAAATATATGTCCATATAAAAACTTGTGCACCAACATTATTCATATAGCCAAGCAGTGGAAACAGCCCAAATGTTCACTGACTGACAAACTCATGAACCAAATTTGATTCAGTAGATTAAAAACTATAATAAAGCTTTGTAGCCCTGGCTGGTTTGGCTCAGTGGATAGAGCATCAGCCTGCGGACTGAAGGGTCCCAGGTTCTATTCCAGTCAAGGGCACATGCCCGGGTTGCGGGCTTGATCCCCAGCAGGGGGCGTGCAGGAGGCAGCCAATCAATGGTTCTCTCTCATCATTAATGTTTCTCTCTCTCCCTCTCCCTTCTTCTCTGAAATCAAGAAAAATATATTAAAAAAAAAAATAAAGCTTTGTAAACAAAGCTACGGTGAATTCCGCCTAGCACTGGGCGGGAATGTGGTAGATGGAAGAGGCTGGAAGGTAACCGAGACAGCGCCAACGAGGAGATGCATCGGAGCTGGGCCTTGGAGGTTGCTTAGGCGTTCACAAAGTGAAAAGGGGAAGGAGGTCATTCCAAGCAGGGGGAGGAGCACAGCTATAGTGTGAACGTGGCGGCTTTGAAGACTGACCCCAAGGGAGGCTGAAAAAAAGAATATGGGCGAGAGTCTCAAATGCTGTGCTAAGTTTAGATATTACCTTATATGCAGGGGGATCCCTGGGAGGTTTAATAGGCTGAGATCTGTATTTTTAAAAAGATAATTCTTTGGAGGTTGGGGTTGTAGGAGAAACAAGGCAGAGAGAGCAAAGCGTAGAAGCTTTTCAGTCATGTGGTCACATGCAGACTCTTCCCTCCCGTTTCTTCTCCCGTTCCCATGCCTCAGTTTTCTCACCCCCTTCTTCTTGTCACCCCCTTCTAGAACAGAGATGTTAGCTGCCTCTCAGTGTGCCTGACGTATGTGGAAGCGTCCGTGTGATTACCCTGCAACCTCTCCTCCACCCGGCTGCCAGGTGGGGGCTGGCATCGGACGCTGCTTCCTTCCAGCACAGGGCATGTTTGCTGGCTTTTCTAGAAAACGTCAGAGGACCCATGTCTAAGTGAAGAGTCCATGTGAGGCCTCCGTGAGTTCAGGTGTTTGGTGGGGCGGATGACTGTCCCCATGCATAATGACTCTTTTTAGTACCACTGTAATGATGTATGTGTGCCGGCCAGGCAGAGAAGTAAATAGTGATGGTTCTCTATTGTCTACATTACATTTTATGATTAGAGTCATAAGAACTTACAGAAGGCACAGACTTTTATAAACGGAATTTTGTAACGATGGGCTATTAAATATGTTTTTGGCCAAGAGTCTGTTCGCACCTTGAACAAACCCACTTTACTCCTCATCACTGAGGAGCCAAGGACAACACCCCCACCACCTTCCTCCTCTTCTTGCCTCTCACTCAGCTGGCCACCTCCCTTCCACCCTCCTCCCCACATCCCTACTGTGGTATTCCTGTCAATCCCTTTTCCCAGCTACAGACCTTACAGGGAAAGCCAGCATCTCCCCCGCCTCCCACACTGGCGCACAAAGGCCCTCTTTTTAGAATTCTGACTTGCCATGGCTCTGCCTGTCCATGGCCCACAATCCTGGCAATGTCACAGTGATTTCACCATCTTGATGGTGTTATATCTAATAAACTGTTACCTAGTGTGAGGTCACAAAGATTTAGATCTATGTTTCCTTTCAAGGGTTTCATAGTTTTAGCCCTTATATTTAGGTCTTTGATCCATTTTGAGTTAATTTTGTATATGATGTTGGGTACAAATTCATACTTTGGCATGTACTAGTAGATATTCAATTGTCCAGTATCATTTGTTGAAAAGACTATTCTTTTACCACTGAATGGTCTTGCATCCTCATTGAAAAACTGACAATGGATAGATGGGTTAATTTGTGGACTCATAATCCTTATGCCAGTACCACACTATCTCGATTACTGTAATTTGTAGTGAGTTCTGAAATCAGGAAATTTAAATCTTCCAACTTTGTTCTCCCCCCACCCTAAGATTGTTTTGACTACTCTAAATCATTTGCATTTTCATATTAATTTTAGGATCAGCTCATCCATTTCTGTAAAAAAGCCCACTGGGATTTTGACAGGGATTGCATCAAATCTGTACATCAATTTGGGGAGTACTGCCATCTTAACAATATTAAGTCTTCCACTACATGAATGTGGGATGTCTTTTAAATTATTTGTCTTTAATTTCTATGATGTTTTGTAATTTTCAGTGTACAAGTTTTCCACTTCTTTTGTTAAAAGCATTCCTAAGTTTTATATTTATTAATGCTATTGTAACTTAATTTCACTTGTGGATAGTTGTGTATACATCATAGCGACTGGTTGTTCGGTTGTTCCCCCGTTTGGTCTATTTGCATATTAGCCTTTTATTATATAGGATAGTGTATTACATTAATTCCCAAATAACAGATCAATTAGTATTTGTGGGGTAAATTCTACTTGGTCATATGTAAAATTCTTATATGTACCGCTAGATTTGGTTTTGCTGGCATCTTCTTGAGGATTTTTGCATCTATGTTGAAATTGGTCCATAGTTTTGTTTTCTTTTAAAGTCTCTGTTTGGCTTTGGCACTGGCTTCATAGAAGAAGTTAACAAGTGTTTTCTCCTCTTTATTTTTTGGAAATATTTGAGATTGATGTTACATTTTCTTTATACATGTGGTAGAATTCACCTGTGAAGTCATATGGTCCTGAGCTTTCCTTTGTGGGATGTTTAGGAAAATATTTACTTGTTATAAGTCTCTGCAGACTTTATATTTCTTCTTGAGTCAATGTTGGTAGTTTGTATTTTTCTAGGAATTTGTCCATTTCATTTAGGCTATCCAATTTGTTGGGATACAATTGTTCACAGAATTCCCTTATAATCCTTTTTATTTCTGTATGGTTGGTAGTAAGATACCTGTTTTATTCCTGATTTTAGCCATTTAAGTCCCCCCTGTCCCCTTTTTTTTGTCAGTCTAGCTAAAGGTTTGTTAATTTTTTCAAAAGAACCACCGTTTGGTTTTATTGATTTTCTCTGTTGTTTTTCTAGTCTCTAATTTATTTCCATTCTAATTTTATTATTTCCTTCCTTCTGCTTGCTTTGAGTATAGTTTGCTCTTTTCCTAGTTTAAGGTAGAGGTTATTGATTTGCGATCTTTCTTCTTTTTTAATTTACAAGAATTTACAGCTAAAAATTTCCCTCTGAGTACTGTTTTTGCTGCATCCCATAATTCTTGGTATACTGTGCTTTCATTTTTACTCATCTCAAAGTATTTTCCAATTTCCCTTGTGATTTCTTCTTTGTCCCATTTGTTTTAGGGTAGAATATTGTTTCCACATACCTGTGAATTTCCCTGTTACTGATTACTTCTGTTTTCTACCACCTGGACCCCTTGGCTTTTTGGCCAGTTGTCCATTTAGTCTCCATACTTTGTGTACACCATTGTCCTTTTTCAAAGCCTTGTTCTGTGTTCATCCTCCTTACAGTAGAACAAGAGTTAAACTCTCCATCAGACCTGCCAGATGTTCCACGCAGAGTGCTCTGCCATGCCATTCCCAAGACCAAACCCTACTTACTTTCTATCTGCATCAGGGAAGAACAGTCAGTATAACTATGCGTTATTCAGCTAACATCTTCAACAATCAAGCCTGTTATTTGTCTGTATGTCTGGCTCAATTATAGGCCATTGCTGACCATTAAAAGTTTGTGCTTATATTTCAGAACCATTTTGGTATTTTACAAATCAGTTAGTTCTTACTAGGAAATTGACACTTGCATGAGAAGATACTTCTGATCGGTATAAAACATGACTTATATGAATTCGCTTTTTACTAGTAAAATGAATAAACTGAAGTATAAATCAGGGATTCGTTAACCCTCCTATCTCAGGGTTGTATAGTATGCACCCTACAATGAAATTATTCGTTTCCGTGTCCATATCTTTTCCAAGGCTATGGACCACTTGGGGGCAGGTCAAGGGGTAAGTCCCCACTTTAGTCATTGTAATTCTCACCACTTCAATTCACTGAGGCCCCCACTAGCTGGTTCCAGCCAGCCTGGGATTTGGTGTCTCAGGTATCATTGCTGCATTTCTACCTTCCACACCAACAATGTGGCCAGCCTTTTGTTGCCAGCCCAAACACTAGGGAGAGTGTAGATAGCTAACGTTGGTTTGGCCCAGGATTTGGGACTGTTCTTCTGCCTTCCTACGCTGACTCACAGACTCAGCTTGCAGTTGGCCTGGGTACCTTGCAGAGAAGTCCAGTTCTCTCTAGGCTTGGAGGCTGTCCTGACCATGGTCTGTTCCACTTGAGCTAACATACACAGTGGGCGCTTTTGATAACTATCTACTGCAGGGGTCCTCAAACTTTTTAAACAGGGGGCCAGTTCACTGTCCCTCAGACCGTCGGAGGGCCGGACTATAGTTTAAAAAAAAACTATGAACAAATTCCTATGCACACTGCACATATCTTATTTTGAAGTAAAAAAACAAAACGGGAACAAATACAATATTTGTATTTGCACGTGGCCCGCGGGCCGTAGTTTGAGGACCCCTGATCTACTGAATGAATGAACACAAGCCCTCCCATTTTACTTCATTAAAGATGAGTATGTTTAACCTTACACATACTACTTAGGTATCTGATTTCATCTGTCACTTAGTTTTGCTAGGATCACTATCAGGAGTGAAAAGACTGAAGGCAGATGGTCAGATCGCTGGGGCAGCAGGTAGTCACTGACAAGAATGGGGAGTGGTCAGAGAAAACAGGCAATGGCAGGAGAGAACAGAGGGAAAACACTACGCAGAGCAGCATAGCCATGGAGGGCCATTGAGCCTAGGAGCAAATGGCTCTCTGCATCTCAAGAGGTCCAAGTGCTTCAGTGAGTGCCAAGGCCAAACACACAGGCAAAATGGTTGGTAAAATTCAATGAAAAAACCAGGCAAGACCCATCCAATTCTATAGCTCTGGAGGGCATCGATACATCCAAGTACCATGCTCAAAACAAGGACCTGAGTCATTAAGAGAAGCTTAGATGATATTCAGTACACTCTGTCAACAGGCTGTAAAGAGCAAATACATTTTAGAAACATTTCCTTCTATAAATGCGTATTTTCTCATTGATGTTAGAGCTTAACGTAGTAAACTGCAGTTATCTAGACAATTAGGGCCACCTTATTCTCCAAAGATCTTAGATGGATAAGGCACCATGGCACACATAGGTACACATCACTTACAATACACCCAAGTTCTTTCTAACAGAGGTCCGCAGGGACTTGGAGACGGCCTGATTAAAACCTGAGGGTTTTAAAATAAGTTCTTTTAAGAGAAACAACTCTGAGGCATCAGCTGGTAACTTTAAGACATCACTCATATCCTGAATTATGTAGCTCCAAGTCAGACTAAACTCCACCCACCCAAATTAATCTGGATCACCCAGATTTCTGATTGGAGCTTGATTCTCCTGTTACCTTGGCTACCCTTTTAGTTCCTATTCTATGGCCCAAGATTCATCTTCATGATTCTTACTCCTCTGTTTAACTTTTGGTGTCATCTATTTGGACACCTGGTGTCTGATTTTGGCTTTGTCCCATGATGCCACCTCCTGACTCCCAGATTGGCTATGACATTCATTTCTGTCCACTCCAGAGATGGCTCCTGCCCACTTGGTCTTGTTTTACTACTTTTTTATGCTTTGCCAGGCTATGCCAGGAGGTCAAGCTGCATCCACATAATAATGAAATATGTTACACTGGGCTTTGCTTAGCTATTTAAAAAAATTTTTTTTAAATTTATTTCAGAGAGGATGGGAGAGGGAAAGAGCAAGATAGAAACATCAATGATGAGAGGGAATCATTGATCAGCTGCCTCCTGTATGCCCCATAGTGGGGATCAAGCCCGCAACCCGTGCCTGTGCCCTTGACCGGAGTTGAACCCAGGACCCTTCAGTCCACAGTTCAATGCTCTATCCACTGAGCCAAACCAGCTAGGGCTTCTTGGCTATTTTGTATATGACTCTAAATACATTCATCCTGTTTGAATTAGGCTCCCTTAAAGGTGGTACTTTTTTTTTTTTTTTTAATCCTCACCTGAGGATATTTTCCCATTGATTTTTAGAGAGAGTGGAAGAGAGGGAGAAGGGGGAGAGAGAGAAATATCCATGTGACAGAGAGACATCCATAGGTTGTCTCCCACAAGCACTCCGACCCAGGGCTGGGGATCAAGCCTGCAACTGAGGTGCCCTTGACTGGGAATCAAACCTGAGACCCTTCGGTCCATGAGCTGATGCTCTAACCACTGAACAAACTGGCTAGGGCTAAAGATGGTACTTTTTTTTCTTTATTGATTAAGGTTTACATGTGTCCTTATTCACCCCATTGCCTCCTGACCCCCCCACTCATGCCCTCACCCCCCTGATGTCTGTGTCCATTGGTTCGGCTTATATGCATGCACACAAGTCCTTTGGTTGATCTCTCCCTCTTACCCTCACCCTCTCCTACCTTTTCTCTGAGGTTTGATGGTCTGATTGATGCTTCTCTGTTTCTGGATCTGTTTTTGTTCATCAGTTTATATTGCTCATTATATTCCATAATGAGTGAGATCATGTGATATTTATCTTTCTCTGACTGGCTTATTTCGCTTAGCATAATATTCTCCAGTTCCATCCATGCTGTTGCAAATGGTAAGAATTCCTTCTTTTTAACCGCAGCATAGTATTCCATTGTGTAGATGTAAGGTGGCAATTTTTTATCTGACTTTTCTCGAAAAGTGTGTAAACAGTACACACTTTGATCGACTATCCTTTTCACAATGGAGTATATCTCATGCCCAAGAAGTAAAATGGCTCAAGTCCTAGCTGGTTATATTTACTCAGGAATAAGAGCCCTAAAAGTCAGATGCAAATGAAGATAGTTAATTGCCTTCTGGGATCTAAAAGGGGAGTCTTAGCCCTAAAAAGACATTATGAAAGAGGTTCTCACACTTCAATGTGCAAAGAGTTAACTAGGAAGCTTGTAAAAATGCAGAATCCTGGGCTCCATCCTTAGAAAGTGTAATTCAGTGATCTGGGTGCAAGAATCTGCATTTTTAACGAAGAGCCTTAGATATCTGATGCAGTTGGCCCTTGGACTACCCTTTGAGAAACACTGTATCACACAGTGAGAAATCTGATAAACATGGGACACAAACAGTAATTAAACGACCCCATCAATCCTCTCCTTCTTAGAAGATATGATGCACCTTAGAAGCTATGATGCATTTGGCCAATTCTTTCCTAATACTCTTATTACTGAACATCAGTTCAGTTCCAAGACCAACTTATATTTGTTTTGGTGAAGACAATGTAAAATCTCCAAGTTTCCATAAAGTTTCCATATGTGCCCTTGACTGGAATTGAACCCAGGACCCTTTAGTCCGTGGGCTGATGCTCTATCCACTGAGGGCAGTGCTACTTTAAATAAGGAATGAAAATATCCATTTGATACAGAAAAACCTTCAAATGAACTCTTCAGCCATACACACTAGTATATTATTGGTGAAGAACTTCTGTACCTGGCCGGTCTGATGCCCAGGGGCCTGGCAGACGAAGAGCAGTGGAGCCCAGGAAGCATGGACAGACCAAGTGTCCTTGGGCACATCCCTAAACAATCCTAGAGGGGAACCTCAGGAAAATAAGTTTATTTGGAAGGATTCTTATGGGGATAGGATGCTTTTGGAACCCAAGATGACAGAAGATATTGATGAGCTATTAGATCCAGGAGGCCTGTCTGATATTTGAGATAATGGGGGCTCCATTTGTTTCAGAACGATGCCTCCATGTTTGCACCACCATGGCTTATGGCTTGCAGGGGATATATGGACTGACTGATGCAACCATTAAGGATGTTAGAGCCCCATTCTTACTATTACTGGGATATGTGTACGCATTTGTGTTTTTCCTAGGAGGATCTTTATTTTTTCTCCCAAATCTCACAACTGGTTATACAGATGTTTAATTGAGAGGAATAATTATGAATTACATTTTTTTCTTTCAAACTTTCCTATCTGACTCATTTATCGCCTTCATTACAAGTGTTCTAAATATTGTAAAATTAAAGTTAAAAAAATAAACATTGCTAGTAGGCAAGCCCAAATCTAGAAAAACTCAGTTTTAAAAAAACATTAATGTTTCTTAATTGAGAGCCTTGTGTACTGTAAGAATGCTAATTCACAGAAAAAAGGAATTTAAAGTCAGAATAAAAAGTAGACAAAGTTGACTGAGAAAGAAATACAGGCAGATTAACTCCACGAAGGCAAAGGGACAGTGAAACTCGATGGCTAAGAATGACCACAGGTAGAGAATACCAGTTAAAAGCGCACAAAGTTAGGAGTATATTCTGGGAAAAATGCCTAATTAGGAAATTAAAGCTGAACTGTTGACCTAGAGCTTTCGAACACTCTGATATGCTTTGGGTAAATAAAGCAAGGAAGAGAAATTTTATCCGACTTCTGTTTGCTATTCAACTCTGACCCTTGCCTACTGAATGACTTCAAATATCTGTTATGGGGAAAAATAATACCACTTTAATTTCCGGCTCCATCCCCATCTGGCCAGGGAGAGAATAAATTAATATTATCATGTTTTGTCTTTAGGGCCTCTGATACCCTCGAGGACAAGCCGGCGGGACAGTCTGCTTTGGCAGTGATTCTCAGCCAGAATCAGAAGAGCAAGATTCAGGACAAGGCCAGTTCACGTAACACAGCTCAGAGCCATACAACACAACTTGCTCCGAGGATGTTGGGCATTGTGCTTCATTAGGAAACAAAATATAAGCTTTCCACACCATTAGGAATGACTTTAGGAGTGAAAGCACATAAGACGATGCCTCACCTCATCAACAATGCACTGTAGAAGCTGGAGAGGCTGCAATGGGAGAGAAGAGGAAAAAGTATTAGCCTCTATGCAATATCTTTACAGTGGAGTGGAAAGAAAAAATCATTAATGCAATAAAATATAGCAAGATTAATCAACAACAGCAAACTCTTATAAAAACATTGATGCTCAGGATGTTCTATTATTTCTAATGGTACCTAATCTAATACAGGCAGTTAAAGGTTTGCATTTTCTTCAAAATGCAATTTGCTAAGTTTAAAACAAGGCATTCAAGCATGCAAAGGGAGCAGCCATCAGGAAAAAGAAAAGTGAATTTTTTTCTGAAGTCATAAAGCTTACCATTAAAGATCCCTGGTTTTTCTGAATCTGAAAAAAGGCAATATGTAATTAGCATGTCATAATCAAAATGACTCACTTGGACACATTATGATCACTGAGAGAAAATTATTGCATTGCTGGTGGCAATTTGTGGGCATGTGTTAACACAATTTACATAATGAAAATACACAAATGTTAATAGCTCGCTTCTCATTTATAGGCGAAAGTCAGCAGAATGTTAATTTCACACAACACTTTTTAGTACCCTCCAGGTTGTATTAGAATAGGGAGAAAAACCATAATCCATTTCAAAAGGCTGTTTACGATTCAGATATAAATAATGTTTTATATTGCTAGATTGTGAACACTGGGCTTAATGTTGCAATCATTGCTAATGTTATGAAGCTCACTCTTTTTAAATTAAAAACCGATTTATTTAAAATTGAAATTAAATCATAGTCAGAAATTAGAATTTTGGATTCCTGCCAGTGTTTGCTCACAATCCCCTATTTTGTGAAGAAAACTTTAATTATGTTGTTGAAGAATTTGTCTCTAACTCAGGAGTAGGGTGAAGATGCCACCTTTTCCCAAGTTCCTTCAGCCCGTTTCCAGGGCAGCTATGCTCTCTGGGAAAATCAAATCCATGCAAGTTTTACACAGCTTTTCAGGGGATAACGTAGAGTGAAGGAAGAAATGCCTGGTCCTGATCAACATTCTAAAGGCAGGCTGCTCACACATCTAGCACCGATAAACCATCTCTCTTAGAAAGTTACTAAAATATGACACCAAATTAATAAAACATCCACTGTAATTAAAGTATTAAACACCCTAATGCCCCCCTCCCTATTCTTGCTCTTATTACAAATTCAATGAAAATGGAGTCTCAGGTACTAAATTTCCTAAAAAGGAAAATTTCAGAAATGAAATGACTGACGGGTCAGTGGTTGCTGGCATAACTGAGCTGCAATCAGCTGGTAATATATAGGAAAAATAGTAATAGTCCTCCATATGTTTTTTAAAAAAATATATTTTATTGATTTTACAGAGAGGAAGGGAGAGGGATTGAGAGTTAGAAACATCGATGAAAGAGAAACACCGATCAGCTGCCTCCTGCACACCTCCTACTGGGGATGTGCCTGCAACCAAAGTACATGCCCCTGACCGGAATCGAACCTGGGACCTTTCAGTCCGCAGGCTGATGCTCTATCCACTGAGCCAAACCAGTTAGGGCCTCCATATGTTTTTTAAAAATGTTTAATCCTCACCAGAGGGCATGTTTATTTTTATTAAAAAAAACCTTTATTGTTGAAAGTATTACATATATCCCCTACTTTCCCCCTCATTGACCTCTTCTAGATTACCTCCACGCCACACCCTAGGCCTTCACCACCCAGGCTTCACCACCCTATTATCTCTGTCCATGGGTTATGCATATATGCATACTAATTCCTTGATCTTTTCCCACCCACCCACCCTCTCACCCACCCTCCCCCACCTTCTCTCTGAGATTCCAGTTTGTTTCATGCTTCTATGTCTCTGGATCTATTTTGTGCATCAAGTTATTTTGTTCATTAGATTCCACATATGAGTGAGATCATGTGATACTTGTCTTTCTCTGGCTGGCTTTTTCACTTAATACAATACTCTTCAGGTCCCTCCATGCTGTCTCAAAAGTGTGAGCTATCCTCCTTTTTTACTGCTGCATAGTATTCCATGGTATAAATGGACCACAGCTTTTTTTATCCACTCATGTACTGATGGGCACTTGGGCTTTTTGCAGATCTTAGCTAGGGGTGCACACATTCTTTCTGACTGGTGTTTCAGGTCTCTTAGGATATATTTCTAGAAGTGGGGTCACTGGGTCAAATGGCAGAGGACGTGTTTATTACTTTTAGAGAGAGTAAGAGAGGAAGTAAGGAGGGAGGGAGAGAAACATGGACTGGTTGCCTCTCATATGCGACTGAACCCTGGCTGAGAACTGAACCCGTGACCTTTTCATGTACTGGACAATGCTCCAACTGAGTCACACTGGCCAGGGCCCCCCATATGTTCTTGATGATGCTTTAAAAAGTTCTTTGATCTGCACAACCACCTTGAGAACCTCTATTCTATGCTGGGTAACTGGGCCTCTCAGAGGATGGGGCTGCAGGAACGGGCTGTGGTTGTGCTGTGTCTTCTCCAATACTCCCCTCTCTCCAGAATCTGCATTACATCTGCCTACAGTCATAGTATTGCTTAAAAACAATTAGATTTGCATATGTATTGGGCATGGTCATGTTGATAAAGTACGATTTTGGTGTGTGGGTGCTTTTCAACTAGACTGTAAGCTTCTCAAGGGCAGAAGCTGTGCTGTCATTTTTTCTGCATCCATAGGGCTGATCAGCAGACCCTTCCACCTGGTGCTTCAGTGTTTAAAGAAGTGCCTTTCTATGTATTATCTCGACTGAACATGGTGCCCACCATCACCCCCTTATCCTTATCACCCCTTCCTTCCCCAAACACCATTCCCAGAAACCTTTGTCCCGGGCTAACTGGCTCTTAGTCTACTTTAAAAAAATTAAAAAAAAATTCAATTACAGTTGACATTCAATATTATATTAATTAGTTTTAGGGGTAGTCTTAGTCTACTTAATGTTGTCTTAGTTATTGTTCCTTGATCCTCTATCAACGAGAAATTTCTGGATAAAGCTCTGCAAGTAAAGATTTATATTAAAAAGCAAGACAAAGCTGTTAACTACCACCCTGGAGAGGTTAAGGATTTTAGTAACAAGCCACATCTCCTTTAAACCATCTTGACAAGCCCAGGTAACTGTGCTTTTATATATGTTTAAGTGCACATCGACCCCCCACCTGCCCCCTTCTTGGTAAGATTTATCTACTTCAAGGGGAGAGTTATTTGTAATGAACAAGGAATTAGAAATCTGTTTTGACCTCAAAGAGAATGTTTTCCACAAATTTCCAACAGTCATGGGGATTATAACATTCTCTGAGGAAAACATGCGGCAAACATTCTAAGTGAGATGTTGCAAAATGAATTCAAGAATGGATCGCGAGACACTGTTCCCAGTAACATGAGTGGCAGAAACCCAGTGAGTGGAAGGGAGGACATTTCCGTATGAACCAGACCTTGGAGAAGGTCTCCTCCGCCGTGCCTTATTTGGTGGGCTTAATGCATGGTTTAAGACAACTTAAAACCTACTTCAATGCTGGCTCTTTACTGTAAGAAAGGGAGAAACAGAAACAGCAAAGTCTTTTTCTATGATCTTATAACTATTCTGTTTGCCCGGATTTTTAGAGAGACATTGTTATCAGGTTTTATTACACTGTTTTGATAGTAACTTATTGTATGAAATCATCTTCATAAATTTTGTATTAAGGTAGCAGTGCCAGCACCTGAAATTGATTCAAAATGTTTAAGATACTCAATTACTTTTTAACACTGTTACACAATGTGGTGACTTATATCTTCCATTTCCCAAGAATCTGATGATGCAACATCACTGTAATTGATTCATTTTCTCAATTAAATAAAGCTACTGTGCTTTTCTTTATATGAATGCCACATAGACCATAGAGTTAGATGTATTATCTCCTTTCTCTGTCTCAGATATATTGCCTTAAAGGCTATATTCCGTTCCTCTGTTAATTCCACCAGAAAATTTAATGCCACAGTCATATTTTTCAAATTCTGATCTGCTATGTACTCGACTGTACTTATATTAGGCGTATTTTTCACTGCTAAACTCTTTGTTGTTTACCTTTTTCAAAATCACATTACAGTACAGCGCAGCAACCATAAAACAGATACAAACAAAGTCAGCCTCCAGTCCCTGCCTCTGCTTTGGCACACAGTTCATGAGGAAGTGAAGCCCCCACTTTAACAGCACATTAAAAGTGGTGCTGAGGGTCCTCAGTATAAAATGTTAGCTTCGTGAATGCCTCTCTTTATTCTGGGTCTGCCTTCCAAATGCTCAGCTGTGGGAGCAGAGTTCAGAGGGACACAATAACATTGTTAGAGCTGATGTATTGCCTGCACCATACAACATATGAAATGCTGTTTATAACCAACTTGTCCAAGTCTCCCTTCTTGCTTATACATTTTGCTTGTGTTGAGTTTTCTATGTCTAACTTTGGGACAATGAACAGAACAGTAATTGCTCCAGTCTTACTTTTTGCTAATCAGTTTCTAAAACTAGTAGCACTTTGATACACTAATTAGATGAACCTCTTCCCTCTTCCGGGCATAGCTTTTGCCCTTAGATCCAAGATTTCAAGTTATACTAACAAGAATTAGGTATGCCTCACTGTGATGTAAGATAGGCCGTTTTGTGGTTAAACAGGGAAGAATGACTTCATAACAGCCAGGCAAAGTATCAGTTAGGTATCAGGATGTCACTGCAGTAACATTTATCATATATTTCTTTGTAAGGACCATATAAGTAGCAATTAGAAAGGTTCCCATAATATGACTTAAGACTTTGGAAAATGAACCTGGAAAGATTTCCCATGCAAAAGTTTGCCTGTGGGGCTTTGACTCTGGGGATAAAAAGCAACTCTGGAAGTCTCACATTATGCTCCTATGTCTGCAGATGTACTTTTTTACAGACAGGTAACACTGACGTGACTACCAGCCATGTTACATTATATTCAGAAGCACAATCAGAAAACTAAAATGAGTCCACCTGTGTAACTTAAAGAAGACACCAGCTATAGCTTTCATTTTCTCTTTTACTCTCTGAAATTATGGCTTGCCCTGCAGCTGTTGTCTGAGAGATTTATGTGTGACCTAGGTCAGATCTTCCAATATCAGTTGACAAATTCTCTCTTTACATATTTACTGCTTTCCAAGCTTGTGTTATTTTTCTCTTAAATAGAAAAAAAGAAATATAAAATTAAATCACATGGTTGGAATTTTTAAAGAATATCATTTTTATGTTACGCCACTGACATCACATTCCAGCTTTCAGGTTGAACTCTGCTTTACTCTTTTTTAAACTTCAAATTTCAAGAACTGTGGCTACATTGCAAAGAGTCTCCTTTCAAGTCAGTTGCATTCAGCTAAATATAAACAGGGATTAAGGTAAACTGAGACTTTCATATTCTAAATGGGAAGAATGACCTAAAGAATATTTGAAATGGAAGAGGCCTCAGAGATAATCTAGTTTGGTCTGCTCATTTTGCTGTCAGGGAAACTGAGGCTCGGAGGAGAGCAGTACCCAGAGTCACAGAGAGAACCTGGCCTGAAACTGCTGATCGGAGGCTGCCTACTGGGGGGAAAACGCATGCACTCTGGAGTTAGAAAGACCCCGGATTCCAGTCAGGTCCGTGGCCTCCGAAGCTCCCTCTCTTCACTAGGCCCAGGGCTCCTGGCCACACAGTGAAGGGAGGAGATAGAGGCGCCCAAAGACTTCTCAAAGGCAGAGCCTCCCATTCAGGTGCCAGGACTTCTTTCCGACTTGAGGGAGAACTGGTATCAGATTCAACCTCATTTTACCTGGCACTGCACGAGGTACTAAAACTTAGGAATGCACCATCTCCAATCCACTATAACTTGCCAAGAAAACAAAAAGCCCAAATCTCAAAAAGAGGGGGAAAAAAATCACTTCCACATGACTGTAAACTGAGTATACACTGCTTTGTACCAATAATGTAAAGAGTTCCCCGACAAAGGACTGTTGGAAAAAGGAATAGAACTAACTTTACTCTGGTTAACTACAAATGAAAATGTTGGCATTTTTGGATACTGATTATGAGACAAAACAAATGAATACTATATTTTATTTCTAATAATACAAAATGAACAAGTATATATAATTTACTAGTGCCAACCTATCTCCTTGGTCCAGCCTCTTACATTGTTCAAATTCTTATCATGTCTGTGAGACTATTAGTGTATTTTTATAGTACAAAACAAAAAACGAAGTCATAAAACATTTAAGTAAACAAAAAAGACTCAAAATATAAATAAGTCATAAGAAGATTTAATAGAGAGCTACTCACTAGGTAGGGCATAAGAAAGTCACTGTGATTCCCACATCCTAAGATCCACTCGGGCGCCTTCTCTCTCCCCACCCTCAAACTCCAGCTGGGGTGCTGCACTCAGGAGTGACCAGGTTTGAAAAGCTAAAATGAGGTAGCCCTGAACTTAACACACAGCTGGGTGGGAGAGAAAGGCTCTAAGATGCCTATCTGAGGGCAGCACTCAGATAGGACCATAAATTAGATCACTTGGCTCTGCGGCTTCCCGTGTTCAAGGACAACCCATTTTCACAGGAAACATAGCACGGGAGCAGCAAGGTCCGGAGCATGATTCATTCGCTGGGTCTGCAGTCAGGAAGCAGGAAAGGGATCTGACTGCCAGTCTCCTCCTTTTATCCCTTGTGTATTTAACACTGACGTAGCTCATGTCCTATTTTACACAGGTGTACAGGAGCCACAGGAAACCATCCGCTGGGCAAATGTAAGTTTAAATATTTAGAACCCAAATTTTGTGAGAAAAGCAGCAGCATAGAACCACCATTCAAAATGATCATTGTGAATTACAAAATTAACATTGTCTCTAATGGTACAAGTAATCCATTAAACACTTTCCATTCAAAGAAGATTTTAGACATCTCCTCTATCAAACTTTTTTCTTTTTTTAGTTCCAAAAAAAAGATGGTCTTATTTCAAATCTAGTTTACCAGTTATGTGTGTGTATGAGGGTGAGAGCAGGGGAGGTGTTTTCTCGGAGAAAGGCTTGTTGACCATTCCCCTCTTCAGAGACAAATAAATGTGCTATAGCAAAAATTGTTTTTTTTTAAAAATGAGTCTGTCTGAAAGGGTTTTTCTGGAGTTAACACTTAGTGCATCTCTATTAGCTTAAATCCTCCACAGGCCATAGAATCTAGAACAATGTTAGAAATCATGTAGTCCAATTCCTTGCTCCATAAAGAAATTCGCTTTGTAACATTCCTGACAGACCGGCATACTGCCTTTGACTAGAAGACATCCAACAGTGGGATTCCAATGATTCCATCTAGGGTAGCTTAAATTGTTAGAAAGTTCTTTCTTATTTTGAGTCCAAATATGGTCGGGAGCTGTAGTGATTAAGTCTAATGACAACTCTTCACATATTTGAAGATAGTTGTCATGTCTCTACAATGTTTTCTTTCTTGAATGAACATCTTATTTGCTTCTTATAATCATTGCTATGTTTGATTGCCCTCTATTCTCTCCCCTTCTATTAGCAATGACACTAACAACATTCCCCTGCCCCAAGTAGTCCCTATGTGCTTTATGGGAGGATGACTTCACCCTCCTCTCCTCCCCCGGCCTTACGGGGGAGGCAGGTGGTTCAGGCTTAACTAGTCAGAACCATCACAATCCCCTAGTACAGTGGTCGGCAAACTCATTAGTCAACGGAGCCAAATATCAACAGTACAACGAAAGAAATTTCTTTTGAGAGCCAAATTTTTTAAACTTAAACTATATAGGTAGGTACATTGTTATTAACGTAATTAGGGTACTCCTAAGGCTTAGGAAGAGCCACACCCAAGGGGCCAAAGAGCCACATGTGGCTCTCGAGCTGCAGTTTGCCGATCACTGCCCTAGTAGGTCAGTGGTTCTCAACCTTGGCTGCACATTAGAAAGATTCCCAGGTGATTCTAATGTGCAGCCAAGGTTGAGAACCACTGCCCTAGGTGCAGGGAGTTAAATGGGCCCAATCAAACTGAAGCCTAAGACCTCTGGTTGCGTGTGGGGAAAAGAGACAAGCTCTTCCCTACTAAACCAGGGAGCAAGTTGCCCTGGAATCCCAACAGCCACTCTTGGTCTGTGAAGGTAAAAGCCTACTAAGAATAGAGCCAAAGGTGACTTGTTGGATCAAGTCCTACCCAAAGCCAGCAATACACGGCTTTCTGATGATGTGATTCAATACATTCCCCTTGTAGCTGAGGCTTCTCCAAGTTGGGTTCTCCACTCCATGGTCTAGCTGCCTGGAAGCACCAGGCACAATTTCACGTTCTCCAGCATTCGCTCACCTTCCTCTGCATATGATGCCACAAAGTACGACATCCACTCCAGAGCACACCTCGGACTGACTGGCTTAGATCACCTTGTTCTGGACACTGTATGCTATTTGGTAGAAAGTTGTGGAATATACAAGTGCATTCACCTTTCTGATAGCCATATCACATAGCTGGCTTAACTGAGAGAAACAGACGTGTACATAAATCTTGGACTGAAAAAGAATTACTTCTTTCCTGTACTCTTTTATTTCTTATGTGCTTCATACTGACAGAGTATCTGAGAATCAAAATGAATGATTGATTAAACCAATTATAGGATCTAGACAAGTCTGGTGAAGTTTCCACCTGTTGCCTCTCCCCTGCAACAGACAGAACTGTCTCAGCCTTTTGTTCGGGCAACACTGATGCAGAATCATACACTCTCACTGGCTTCCCACGCCTGTCTGATTCTTGAGTCCCTTCTCATTAATACCCCTGATTACCAGGCTTCTGTTTGAATAGGTCAAAGTGATGGCTTAAGTCTTCTGACTGTCCATCCTACCTCTTGTTCAGCCTACCCTCCTGATAGTATAAATCCATGTCTTTCCTTATATGAGAACCTCAAATATCTGAAGGCAGCTATCACATCTCCTTAGAAGATTTTATCCTCCAAGTATTAATGCTGGCAGGAAGGAGTGAGAATATGAACATGGAAGAAAAAGGGACAAAATTACTAATTTAAAGTCTAAGGATATATGTTGATTCTTAGTTCCTCCTGAATCTAAAATATGCTATGCTAACATGTAAAAGGTAAAGTTAGACTAAATCATTAATTTGCTGATGCATACTTGCTTATCAAGTACTCATTCTATGCCAGGCACTGTACTAGACTCTAGGACCTAGAAGATGGCTAAGATACAATGGCTGGACCAAATAAATAAAGTTCCTGAAACTTAGTGGAAGAACTAAGATATAAGCACAGGGCTTGTACTCTCCTCTAAATGCCATTCAATATTTGGATAAAATACAATTTGCTGGTTTGCAGATTTCTAAGACAGCTTCCCCAAAAGGTGATGTTTCTGAGCATTTTTTTTAAAAAAACTAGTCTTTGACAACATTGTTTGGCCTGACGAGATTTTGAGATAAGCTGCAATTATAGTCAATATGTGGTTCATGTGGGATTAGAAAGAAAAGAATATAACCATGTTAATTAACATGTGTCTTACTGGCTTGACTGTAATGAAATTCAAAATAGATTTAAAGAAGTCATGAATCTAGAATAAACTGAATAAAGTTTGATTTCTGTTTCAGAGTTTTAGTTTGTACCTCTCTTATCTTGATATAGAGAAATCGGGTTTCAGTAAACTCCCAGAGAGTCCTGGGGAGATGGTGATGAGAAAGGCTGCTGAAGGTGTAGAAAAGAGAAGAAACTGCTCATACAAGATATGAAAGAAGCATCCAGTCTTGCACTTTTCAGACTCTGTTTACCAAATAACTCTTAGTTCCAAGATATTACTTAGAGATATTCTAAAAATTAACAGATAAAAGCAGAATGCTCTTGTGTCTGTATGTGCTTTTGCGTCGGGGAGTGGATTCCCACCTACTCTGTCCTGTCTTTCCATCATTCTGCAGGTCACTGACCTAGGACACTGCCATCAATTTCCAGATGAGGAAACTGAGCTCTGAAAAGAAGTAAGGTCACACAACTAACAAGAAAAAACAGAAATAGAACTTTCATTAGCTGTGTGTGTGATTGGGTGGAACTCATATACTGACAATAATTTAATTTATGACTTATTGTGTGTCACCTGCTGCCCCCTGGTCCCCTCTGCCTTGAACCATTGAGTGTTTCCAGCTGCCTGGCTACCAAGGAGGTATAGGCCTGTCCAAAGGGCAGGGGCTGGACTGAGGCCTTTGGCTGGAACTTTCTCTTGTTTTACTGTATTTTATCAAACTAGAACTAGGACTACGGTCAAGGTCTCCTCATGCCCAGAATGGTGCTCTTTGCAACCTGTTTCTGAACAGAAAACAAGACAACCCTCATTACCCCTTCTCCCCACCCTCCTTTGGTCTTTCTTTCCTCCTCAGAGCTCCTTTCCTCATAAGACTTTTATTCCTAAGCCTTTCTTTCCTTCTCTTGATGGCAGTCACCATCCATAGACCCTGAGAGTGTATACAGCGTAACAGAGAGTCCACACTTGGTTCTAACTGGATGCCTCAGCTTCCCACAATCCCTTGGTGATGACACCTTGGCTCTGTGCATAAACAGACAACTGCCTCCTTTTCTAGCTTCTAGCGGTCCCTGGAACCCTCTTTCTACCTGGTGTGTCCTGGGCAATCTCTAGTCCTAAATCGAATCAGCTCTTTGCTCCTTTTAGGCAACTCATTGATTTTTCAATGAACTTAGCTCGTCTGTTTTATTGGCACTAAAGAGGGTTGGGTTCTTAGCATCATTAACATTTTAGTTGAGGAAGAATTCCCCAACCCCCCAGGCATTAATCCAGAACGGTTAAACATCTAAAAAGTAATCTGTGCTCAAACAAAGCTTGGCCAGGTCTGCCCCCTTTTTAACTTGGATGCCAATGAGCTCCTAGCCCCAAATCTACCCACGTTTTCTATACTGAATGGTGATAAGTAAAACACTGGAGTACAATAAAAGTTGATGTCTTTGTCTGTTGCTGCTGCTGCTACCCGCTGTTGAAGACCACTTTCCCCCCAGGGATCCATATCCATCAGCAATTACCTGGCAGGCATGGAGCATCCTGGGACAGCAATTTACATCTCTGCAGACACACCAGTTGGAGGCAGTGCTTGAGTGGATGGGTGGATAAAATAAGGATGGCCATTTGGGCTCAAAGCCTCTGGGTGCCTTATCTCACTTTGTCCCCCACCATCCCTCTTGAGTAGGAGGACAGTCTGACCCTGTTGCTGACTATCTGGTAATCATGACTGAGCAATTTAATGGTGATGGACCCCCATTTCTTCCTCTATAAAATAAAGGCATTGGACTAGATCACTGTAAGATCTCTTCACATCCTAGAAAGTAGCAGACAGTACCAAAAAAAACACACAACAAAAAACAAAAAAAAAAAACACCAAAGGGGGAAAAATAGAAGGCCTCCCAGACCACAGAACCTAAGAGAAAGAGAAGATGACAGAGTCGCAACCTGAAAGCCAACCGGGCACCAAGTGTATTACTTCAAACCTCAATTCTATTTCTGGGCTAAACTGGTTATTTAAAAATTGTAAAAGAATCATGGTTCCCAGCTACTGAACTGAAAATGACTGGACTTTGTATATAATTCTATATGCTATGATTGTGAATATGAATGATAAATTGTAACTCAAAAAAGAAAGGCTGTAAAGGAAGGCTCTATGGGATCAGAAAAGTAATTCATTTTAGTCCTACCTGGTGTGAGACATGGTCATATATTTTCAGAATTACATAGGTAAATCCCTAAAGTACTTTCTGCTAATATAAATAATACTAATATTACCTTGCTCTTGTTTACCACCTTATATTTTTCAAAGTGCTCTCTTAGGTGTTAGCGTATGTGGTCATGGCAATTCCAACCCTCCCCCACCCCTAGCAAGTGCAGAGAATATGCTATAATGTGCCTAGTCAAATTCATAAAGGATGGCAGGGAACCCCTTAGAGAAATGTGCCAACTGACCTTAGGGGCAGAGATCTCAAAATGCAATGATTTCCAACCTCAGACTGGCTCCCAGTCACCTCAGAAGGATTCCTGACATTCTCAAACCCAATTTCATTATCTGGTCTCTGCTACACATGTCATCTTCATCCTGACATACCACCTCTCTCCTTTATTGTTTTTCCCTTCCCTTTCTGACTTCCCTCGCAGTGTTGCTATAAAAGTTACCTACAGAAATTCCTAAACTCTTAGGGAAATGAAGGTAATGGTAGTAGCAGTACCCTACTGAGTTGAAGTACTAGAACAGCCGTGGGCAAACTACAGCCCGCGGTCCGGATCCGGCCGTTTGAAATGAATAAAACTAAAAAAGAAAAAGACCGTACCCTTTTATGTAATGATGTTTACTTTGAATTTATATTAGTTCACACAAACACTCCATCCATGCTTTTGTTCCGGCCCTCTGATCCAGTTTAAGAACCCATTGTGGCCCTCGAGTCAAAAAGTTTGCCCACCCCTGGACTAGAAGGACAACAAGTACAGCATGCTGCTTTAGATCTGTCTTCTACCAGGTGATTCTCCTTTTGATTAAAATGTCTGGAAAGTGCCCGCCCATCCTTCCAGCCTAAGAGCCCCAGCTCAAGCATCACCTGTTCTGTGAAATTCTCATGGCCTCCTGAAGTGAGCTGACCTCTTCCTCTTGAGTCCAGAGCAGACCACCAGCCCCCCACCCCTCCCCCCTGCACTGGATCAGACTCTTTGAGAGCAGGGACTACATCTGTTTCATTTCTGTATGCCCAGTGTGTAGCATACAGCGTCAGGTAGAGTCGACACTCAATGACAAATATATGTTGAATTAAACTGAGATGTACCGCATATGATAGTTTAGAAGGTGCAATAAAATCAGACCCCGAGGTAATTGCTTAAAAAAGAAAAAAAAAAGACAGCCCAGCTAGGGTGGCTCAGTGGTTTGAACATTGACTCATGCACTAGGAGGTCACAGTTGGATTTCCGGTCAGGGCACATGCCTGGTTTTCAAGCTCGATTCTCAGTAGGGGGCGTGCATGAAGCAGCTGATTGATGTTTCCATCTCTCTCTCCCTCTCTTTCTAAGAAAATCAATAAAAACATATTAAAAAAAAAGAAAAGAAAAAAGACAGGAATCACTAACCTAGTTGGTTAACTACTACCTCAACTGGGGTATTAATAGGTAACTTATCTTTCGTGGAAATTTACACATTTCTAAGCTACCCACACTTTGGAGATGATTTATCTTCCATTTCTCTTTATCTTAAAGACATACTAGGAACCTACCTCTTATATTTGGCATAGACTAAGCAAATAAAATTATGAGATCTCTTGATAAGTATGAGATATATACTGGGAGCATTTGACGTGACAATTAAAAGGTTCCTGGGAAGAAGCAAATGTGTATAAGTGAACATCTTCATATCACTGAAATTTCACCTCTGCATATTATGGAACATAAACTCTGACTTTATGGCGTAAAATACCAGTATATTTTAAGTGTTTATATCCTAAATAGTAAGGACAAACATAAGCAATGAATTAAAACATGTAGGCTAGAAATCTGTTTAGAAAAAAATTGCCTGCACATTGCTCTTTTTGGACTCTTATCAAGTAGAGATGAGCATGTGAAGTTTGGTGTATTACCCATTGCTGTTTTTTATTTTTTATTTTTTTTAATTGAAGACCTTACACCTAAAACTGGATACTTAATAGATCTGCATTAATAGATAAATAAGATAGTGATATCTATGGTTTAAATTTAACATTGACTATAAAACAATGTTAAATTATCAAAATTAGGATTAGTAACAATATAGTCAAAGGCTTTTAAAAGATGAATAAAATTTGGTGTAAAAATTCTAGTATTTTAACATGAGCTTTTGTAAAGTGTTTAATATTTTAAAAGTTTTCATAACATATGCTTTTTTACTCTATTATGAGTAAAAAATACCCTATCCACAGCACAATTTATTACTACAAAATAAATGAATGCTTAAAAGACAGTGTGTCAATTGAAAGAAAAAACATTAAAGTGGCAGGTTTCCAAGCCAAGTTAAACAAAATATTTTCTCTTTGACAAGCTGCTTACATTTAAATGAAAACAGGGCAAATCTGGTCAATAATATGGATTGCATATAATAAAAAGGACCTTAGATCATGTTAATACAAGGATCAGAAGGCAGTAACTTCAATTAAAACCACCCAATTATTTAGCAAACTTTCAGATACAGCAAATAAATTAATCTGTTTTAAATGAAAGTGCTCAGATAAGTAGCTTGTTGACCTATGAGTAAGTCTCACTAGCAGCAATCACAGCAAAGCAAGAATCTGCTGAAGCAAGGCAGAGCCCCCAGATCAAACAAATGGTATCGGTAATCAAAAAGCATTTGCAATACATACTTCCTTGGTTAGTAGCAGGGGGTTCTGAGCAAACGCCACCTATAGCTTCCCTTGTATTTGATATATAATGTATAAGGGGCGAACACATTTCTCTTACTCATGAACAACGGGGTATTTTGCTTTTAACCACAGGATATTTTCATTTCTGAACTATCTTGTGAAAAAGGCCAGTCATTCACTTAAAATCCTCTATTATCCACTTACGTTTAACTTGTATTGGGATTTAAGAATGCCTCTTTATTGAGACGAGCAATATGTCATCATTTTGTTCAGCTAACAGGCCTGACAGACCCTGTCTCCTTGAGTTAAAGAACAGCAGGTCTCTATTTCGTACTTTGGTGGCAAAAGCTGGCAGAATAAATGAGAATTAGCCAACTGGTAGTAAAGGCTTTTAATCCTAAAGATGTAGACTCACCTTTTACCTTAGTTTTAATTATCCTACTTGCCCAGATGGTGGTATGTTTTTTCAACAAAAGTGACCTCTCTATATTGCAACAATCTATTTGAATGCCATTCTTATGTATTTTTAACAAATAACTTCACTACTCACTCTCTCATGTTTTCGATTCCTTTTACTACTTATCATCTTCTTTATTTGAAACAGATTTTTAACAGATAATCTTGGTCTTACAACAATATCTTGCTTGCATTTTATTCAAATAATTCTTAAAAACAGCTTAAAAAGCCGTTTGGAATAACATCAAGCTTGCCATCAATCAAACGAAAAAATTCCGCTGGCGGTTGTATAAACATCAGATCAAGTCTGATGTCTTCAAGGATTTCAGAGTGAACCATAAAAAACTCCATTAACTTCTGACAAAGAATGCAAATTAATCACAACATGGGGTGAAATGAAATTAAAGGCTCTTTTCTAATCAATGACAAGGCAGGATGAAATATTTGTTACTCTCTCTGCACCCAGACTGCCTAGGATGTTTGCACTTCCTTTGCAAAGCCCCAAATGTAAGGTGTGACTACAGATTCACCCACAGTCGCTGCTTAGCCCTCCCATCACCCCCCCAGAGCTATCTGCTTACAAGTCGTGGAGATTCACAAAACACACTAATCATCTGAATCTCAGGTGCATCCAATTTGTTATTCACACTCTCCCATGCCAGTGAAAAGCCTGGCGCAGACAGATGCACCAGGAACCCTAAATGACAGTTTGGCCTCCGGAAGTATGATCACTACAGCAAAATCTAGTACAGCCTCCAGGTGAAATGTCTGGAGCTCCATATGGAGCAGGGAAAATTAACAACAAGATGAAAATCACTGCAGCAGCGGGGAGTCGGAATTTTTGAAAAAAAAAATTTAAAGATGAAGAAAGAGAAGTAATAAATTAATGGGGTGTGAAAACATTCAAAGCTTTACAATACCAGGGGCACTATTTGCTCAGATTTTTTTTTCCTTTTTTTAACTTCAGGTCATTTTGATGTAATTTATTAACCAAGATCAGGAAATATCGCCAAAAGAAGAACAACATTTTTATACATGCAAAAGTACTTTAAATACATTTGTATCTGTATTATCTTACTTTCCTGTGGCATCTTGCTTACCAAATTTCCAAATGCCAGAGCTGGCGCATCCCCTGAGAAGTCTCCTTAATGGATCGACTATCATCCTAATGCAGGGAACTACTGTAAAGTTTGAATGAGGGATGATGATTTTTAGCATGCAATCTTTTTTATTTCTCCTAAATTATGGTGTCATTAAACAAACCATTGCCCACCATCATGTTTTTTAAGTCAACTGAATTCAGATCTACATGATTAACTACACACAGCTCCAGTCCTTGTCCAGACCTGCACATCTTACCAGATTACTATTAAAGCTAAATTGTTCAAGAAATTGAGATACTCTCTGCTTGCAGGATGCTTAAAACACAATTTTTCATTGTCCTATTGCAGAATAAGCTTCCCAGGCACCCAGAACCGAATGGTACTGGGGTCAGTTTGAGCTCTGGGGTCCTCTGGTCCTCCTATCACTCTGCTAAACACATGGTAAGAAAGCCCAAGGGCTCTGGGGAATGGTCTTGTCATCGCCTACAATGGCACACCCCTCCCATGTTCAGAACTTTTCATCTACACAAGAGGCCTCTCTAGGGCAGAGGAGACAAACCAAGAGAAGTGAAAGGCTTGGTGGGGCTGAGGGCGAAGAGCAGTGGTACAAATAGCCAACCAAGTTCAGAGTACACAGAGCCAGTCCTTCGGTCTGTTGCCTGCAAACCCTAGACCCAGCTGGACCCATTCATCACTGAGGCAATGGGTGCTGCCTTTCTGAGCCTGTCTGCTCCCCTGGAGTCAGGGAGTAACGGTCCCTGCAGGGTGGACTCCATGTGGGAAAGTGCTAGAAGATGAACCTGAGACATCGCCATTCCTAGTATAAGCTACAGTAATAAGACTGCATTTTTAGTGGTTCTTTGCCCTTTTTTTCTATAGCATCCTGCACTGTATGCCAATGAGGCTATGCAACTTTAAGACCTAAAGGAAACGAAAATGGATAGTATTTTCAAATACCAAATAAAAACCCAACCCACAAAACAATGAAATTCATAGAAAATGATTATTTCAGCAAAAATCCAGTCCTTTAACCTTTATGTTGGTCCCACGGACTCTCCTAGATATCTTCCCAGCACCCCTCCCTTGGCTGAGTCCCCACTGGGCATACACGGTGTCGCCGGTGTCACCATCACCAGCAGGAAGAGGCGCTGCTAATGACGCTGTCAGCAGCACTGACGCTGGGCTGGGGGAAGGAAGAGTCTGAAGTAGCCTCTCCTCCCCACTTTCACCTCTGCTCACTGGATGCTGGGCGCCAGTTGCGGCTGGCGCGTGGCTGAGCACATCCTTTTGCAACCTTCAGATTGACAATCGGAAGTTTGTGTTACAGCCCAACATCAAGGCCAGTGGGGTGGCCCTTTGTACTTTTCTGAGTGGTTTTATATCCTTCTCATTTGATCTGCAGACTTCCTTTAATCAGATAAGAAAGGGGTAACAAATGGGAGGCAGTCCCCAGCTCGATAAATAGAATGCTGCTTTGACTCTATGGCTGCTTTGGAAAGAAGTGAGTTTCCTATCTCTGGGGGTATTCAAGCACAGTGTGGATGTTTGCTTTTCAGATATTGTAGAGAGGTTTGACTCAATGATGCCTAAGATCCCCTCCAATCCTGAGACTACTCCATTTGGGATCCAATGGCACCAAACCACCTGCAGTTCCATAGTGAGAAACCAGCCACTCTGCTTGCCCAATATATGAGGGGAGGCTATCTCAGAGTGGGTGGGGGTTCCAATGAGGTAATATGGGCCAAAGAGAAGGTATTATTTAATAATCCAGTCTCTGTGACACTATAAAAACAAACACTTTTCTTCAAGTGCTTTGAGGGCAAAAGAGAGGGGGCACAACAGGAATTTATCAAGTACTCTTTCTCCACCTTCAGTCTATAGCATAAAGCCTGTAAAATAAATACCAACTCTATCAAAAGTCAGTATTGATTCTAGCAATGAAGCACACAAACTTCTGTTGAAAAATCTGGGAAATAGGCCTGATGGTATCAAAGCTGCTTCTATTATTTGAAGCAAAAGTCCCAATTTGGTGGCAATATTCTACTGTGATTCAAGGAGCACAGTCCCCCTCCTCCTGCCCCCTCCCCCCACTCTGGCATAAAGGTTATTGCTAACTAAGGAGTTCAGCACATCAGAATTTTCCAACTTCCACTTGACTGATCAAGTAAACATATACTTACTTAGACATTCAGGAAAACAGTATTGCAAGGGGATACAGCCTCCTCCCAACTCTGACCAGAGCTTTCAAATGCTTCATTGGTCACATGCAATGGCAACCCGTTCTTAGACTATCACCCAGTCTCACCGATTAATTACCTGAGACATTTGGTATCTCAAGAGTAGAGCTACAGTCTCAATCTTTGGCATTTTTATTAGATTACTTACAAGTTTTCTACTACGACTTGTCTGAGATAGTGTATATGACCTCTTGTCTTGATTTAGTACAAAATTTTAGGGGACTTCACAAATTGGCCAAACAGCGAATTGTTTAAAAATTAGTGACACAATAACAAGCTTACCGAGATAAATATTCTAATGAGCTATAAATCCTGAAAATGTGATTTTAATTTGATGGGCTACCTAGAGCTAAGCAGCCGGCTCTATACACTACAATCTCACCAAATGCGACACGCATGCCAACAATCGTGACATTTCAGACTTTCTCTTTAAGGAAAAGATTATGTTTAAACAAAGAAGCCTATAAATGTGAAAAGTGAGACTAACATTCTTGAACCTAACAGCTTCTCTTCGACTTCTCTAATGGCTTTAACTGTAAAAGAAAAAGAATACAAAACAGACATTTCAGCAAGTGAAGGGTCTTTAAATGTCTACATGGGTACCAGGAGAATTTGCTTAAAACCACTTAAAAAGATGGTAGAGAGAATGAATCCCATCCTATTATTCAATAACCATGTTTGTGATGCATCTGCATAATCTAACCATGCATAAATTAGTATGTGTAATACAACACTTATTTGCATAATAATAGCAAGTTAATAGATGCTTAAAGAGCAGAGACCAACACCACCTTTAAATCAGACATGCCTCCAGGCACTTTGGCCTGTACAGACCAAGATGCCAGAAAAACAGTGAGCAGCAACCAGAGGAAAACAGTCAAACCATTCATTTTTCATCCCTCTAGACATTTCACTTATTTCTCCACATACACTGGGGAATCGTTTTCAAACCACAAAATAGCTTTAGATTTTAAGTGCTAGCACTTATCTTTAATAAAAATCTTAAAGAAATTTTAAGGTTATCACCAGCAATGTTAATATAATGGATAGTTTGTTTTCTTAGAAATGTGAATAGGAAAGGACGAAATATTTAAAAATATGTTCAAAATCATACCCACATAAAATTGGGGGCCGGCCTATTTGCTTATCAAAAATGAGGACGGATTTAGGTATTTTTACCTTTCATCTCAATCCTTTAATTCAAATAATTTTAATGAATCCAAAAGCTCAAGAAAAGGCTGTGCCTCTCCCCAACCTCAATATAAGCATGTGATACTGGGTTAGGATAAGGGAAAACATCACCAATATCACACAAAGGAAGAGCACGATGATGGCTTTCAACCTTTAACAAAGAGAAAAAATCTGGAGTTTAAAAAAAATCAAAAATCAATAGAGACTTCTAAATGACTCCTTTAAGATATCACTTTTCAATTTAACAGGACAGATTTATTTGTATGTGGCTCCAATGTTCACAATTGCTCCCCGCACCTTCATACATAGGAATGAATGTCACAGTGGCAAACGGCAGTAATGAACAATCTTACCTGAGGATATGGAAACCTCCCAAGAGCAAGCTGGGAAAGGAAATAATATTTGTCTGGTTATAGATTTGCATGCAGGGCAGATCTCCTTAAGACAGACAAGTGTTAAATTTTAGAATTGCATCTAGCAAATATAAAAAGCTCAAAACCACAAATGCACGAACTAAATTATTACTGTAATTACATTAAGAGTTATATTTAGAACGAACATTTTCAATGGACAATGTTACATCCCTAATAAAATATCCAAATTTTAACAACAAAACATTATCCTTACTGGGTGAAAGAAGGTGAACAGATTAGCCAAACAACATACAACATATATGCATAACCCCATAGACACAGACAACAGTGTGAAGATGGCCAGAAGGAATGGGGAGGGGGTGGGGGGGAGGCTGGGACAGGTAGAAGGGGGAGCAGGGACTAGGTAATGGAGGGGAAATGGGAACATCTGTAATAGCATCAACTACAAAAATAAAGTTAAAAAATAATCAGCATGTAAATAAAAACTGGATGCAGAGTAATAGTTTACCAAGTTAGCAAAGTGTTTTTATTTTTATTTTTTTGCAAAGTGTTTATTTTAATGAGCATATTTAATGGCATAAAATTATCCTTATGTGGTGTATCTTAGGAATATTCTCAGCTATATGGGCATTATTCATATTTATGTGTGTGTGACAGTTTCTTCTAAGCAGAGATGCAAAACTATAAAAGGAAACTGTTGGTTTTTCTTCTTGTAAAAGGGAAACACCTAATTGTTCCTACCCACAGCGCTTAGAGTTTTAATTGCAAGTATACAGAGAGGAAGGGTTGTGGGAAATGGTAAAGTAAATATGAAATAGAAAATTTTGCCATTATTTTATTTGTTAGATTTTTCATCCATTTTCTATCCATAGTTAGAAGAAAAGAGCTACTTCTAGTGGGAAAATGGCCAATTGAGACTGAAGTGGGAACTACAGGTCTAAGTCTAACACTATGGAAGTGAATCCTTAGAGCCGCCACAATTTTGCTTGATTTGTAAACTGCTCTGTGTTTCTAGACCAGTCACTTAATTTTGGTCTTTGGATCCTCACCTGTAAAAACAAAATGGCTGGACTGGTAGTAATAGGATTGATATAAAGTAACAAGATAAAATTTACCAAACATATCATAACTTATTTAAAAAAAATAGTGGCAACATTTTGCATAATGTGGCCCATCCTCAGGCCTAAAATCCTTTATATGTATTTGTAACTACTAAGTAGAATCGCTACATCAGGGAACTTGGAAGCTGGAATGGATCTAAGAAAGTATCAATCCATTTTACAGATTAGAACCCCAGAGTCCCATTGAAGAAGTCTGAACACAGTTTATCAGAAGCCAAGAAACTGACCCCCAAACCTGCAACTTAATCCAGTGTTCTTTCCAGTGTACACTGCTTTTTTAGATCTTGATAAATTGTACATTTATTTCAAAGACACTGACACTACTAAACATTTTTAAACTCCTCTTTTTGGAATCATGTTTAGAATCTTTTCAAATAACAGGAGAACACTTACCTCATTTTATTAGAATTGCATCTAACAAAACTGGATGATCAAAAAGCTGAGGGGTATAATTTTAAGTCCAATTATAATTACTGCTGTGTGTTTCTAGACCAGTCACTTTTTGGTCTTATATAGGTTTCCGGTGTACAATTCTATAACACATCATTTGTATATTATATTTTGTGTTCACCACCCCAAGTCAAGTCTCCTTCCATCACCATTTACCCCCCTTTTACCCTATCTCCCCCTAACTCCCTTTCCCTCTGGTGATCAGTCTGTGTCTGAGTTGTGTGGTTTTTATTTTTTTTTAAATGTTTTTATTGATTTTAGAGAGAGGAAAGGTGAGGGAGAGAGAGATAGAAGCATCAGTGATGAGAGAGAATCACTGATTGGATGCCTCCTGCACACCCCACACTGGGGATTGAGTCTGCAACCCGGGCATGTGCCCTGACCAGGAATCGAACTGTGACCTCCTGGTTCATAGGTCGACGCTCAATCACTGAGACTAAGCCATGCCAGCTGGGCTGTGTCTGAGTTGTTGTTTTTTTTGTTTGTTTTTTTTGCTTAATCTCTTCATCTTTTTCACCCACCCCGCAACTCCTCGGGCCCCCTGAAAGCTGTTAGTCTGTTCTCTGTATCTATGAGTCTATTTCTATTTTGTTTGTTAGTTTATTTTGTTCATTAGATTCCACATATAAGTGAAATCATATGGTACTTGCCTTTTTCTGACTGGATTATTTCATATAATGTAATACCCTCCAGGTCCATCCATGCTGTTACAAAAAGTAAGATTTCCTTCTTCTTTTTTTTTTTTTACAACCAAGTAGTATTCCATTGTGCAAAGGTACCACAGCTTTTTTCATTCTCTCATCTACTTATGGGCACTTGGGCTGCTTCCAAATCTTGGCTATTGTAAATAGTGCTGCAATGAACATAGGGTGCACCTAACTCCATTTTCAAAGAATAAATACTTTGTTCCTTACTAAGGATAGACACAAAGGTACTGAGATTAATTTTCAAAGCTCTAAAACCAGTTTGAGCAACAATACTGTTATAGGAACAAACCATATAGCTATGTAAGGTGACTACTTTGAAAGGGCCAACACTCATTTGGATGTGTGTGTGTGTGTGTGTGTGTGTGTGTGTACACTAGAGGCCCGGTGCACAAAATTCGTGTGTGTGGGGGGTGTCCCTCAGCCCAGCCTGCACCCTCTCCAATCTGGGGGATGTCCAACTGCCGGTTTAGGCCCAATCCCAACTGCCCTCCCCTGCCGACCTGGTCGCCCCCAACTGCCCTCCCCTGCAGGCCTGGTGCCCCCCAACTGCCCTCCCCTGAAGGCCTGGTCACCCCCAGCTGCCATCCCCTGCAGGCCTGGTCGCCCCCAACTGCCCTCCCCTGCCAGCCTGGACCCCCAACTGTCCTCCTCTGCAGGCCTGGTCCCCCCAACTGCCCTCCCCTGCCGGCCTGGACCCCCCAACTGCCCTCCCCTGTGGGCCTTCTTGTGGTGGCCATCTTGTGATAACGCCACCTAGGCTTTTATTATATAGGATACACACATACTAGGGTCCCAGTGCATGAATTTGTGCACCTTGAAAGGAACTGTGGGCTGCGAGGCTGCGGTGAGCACAAAGGTGGGTCTCGGCCCATCCTCCATGCCCCCGCCTGGCCCCTCCTGCCACAGCCCCTCATGCCCTGTCTGCCAGAAGCCCCACTCCCACTGCCACCACTTCCATGTGCCGACAGTGCCAGCCCCGCTCGCACCCTCTGGTGGTGTGGCGCCAGCAGCGGATGCGAGCAGGGCTGGTGCCATCAGCAGGTGCGAGTGGTGGCTGCTGCCCCGATCACCCCTCAGGAGCAGGGGGAGGTGGAGAAGCCCTCAGGGGTGATCGGGGCTGGCAGCTACTGTTCACACCTGCTGACAGTGCTGAGCGATCGGGGCCGGTGCCGGGTGCCAGGCACCAGCAGTGGGTGCGAATGGGACCGGTGCCTGCAGCAGGTGCGAGCGCTGTGCGGGACTGTGGAATGTGGGAGCAAAGAATTTTCAATAACCACCAGAAGCTCACCCTGATGACAGCGACTGGCGCCCTGCCTTGGTCTGGCGCCCCTGCTCACCTGTTCCACCATCCAGCCGCAGCCGATGCCCACCATGTTCCACGCACGCCCCCTGGTGGTCAGCGCACATCATAGCGACCGGTTGTTCGGTTGTTTCGCGGTTCAGTCTATTTTCATATTAGCCTTTTATTATATAGGATATGGAATACCGGATACACTTCATTACCTTGTACTCATTTCTTGTATAGTCAGAGTTCATTGACTTCCAAGATATAAAGTTATAGTATGTTTTTATTTGCTGGATATCATTAATCCCTTCAAGTATACATAACAAAAACATCACAAGATGGGGTGAAGGAAAGAGAAAGTGAATGTTAACTAAACTCCTTTTGTGTGATTGTGTTTATTATGTTTATACTGTTATTACTTAGGAAGGGGAGGGACTTAGTTCTCCACTGTTCCCACTCCACCCCCATCTAATACAGGCCATTGATTTGCTTTATTTTGTAAAGACAGTGTTACAGGCTAACGAGAGTGTGCCCATTGATTCAGGAGGAGTCACTATGGTCTACTGTGGTGGTGATGGGGGGAGTAGGCATTTGAACCATTCTGTACTGAACTGACAGGCAGTGACCGCTCATTAAAAGCTGTCACCTATCATTATACTCATCTGTGGACTATGAGTTTTACATATTCTTACATTTGGAGTTAGAAAACTACCAAGAGGAGGGTCTCTCATTTAAAAAGCTGACAGCTTCCTAACTACTGGAAAACATGAGAACATTCTATCTCCAGCCTTCCTTCGAATGCTGGGCTATTTAAAAATATATTTTTATTGATTTCAGAGAGGAAGGGAGAGGGAGAGGGAGAGAGAAATATCAATGATGAGAGGGAATACTGATTGGCTGCCTCTTTCACGCCACCTAATGGGGCTAGAGCCCCAAATCTGGGCATGTGCCCATGACCGGAATCGAACCTGGGACCCTTCAGTCCACAGGCTGATGCTCTATCACTGAGCCAAACCGACTAGGGCCAGATGCTGTGCCATTTACCTGGGTCCATGTTGAACACAATCATTAGGGTCTATGGAAGAACTCTACCCACTTGGCTTACCAGCAGAAGAAACGTGCCCGCCATACAATATGTAAGATTTAAAGTAGCTGGCAGGTGCCAGACTGGCCACTGGTTCTTGCAATTCAAAGAACTAAGCAATAATAAATGAAAGGCACTTTTTTTTTTTAAAGGAGTGGGATATGGTAAAAATGTAAATTTTTCCCATTTTAACACAAACCTCAAATTCTCAAGTCACCACTGTTCTATGGAGAACCATGATACGGCTGACTTGTGTCTACCTGGGCCCCTCTATCACAACTGGTATAAGGCAATAAAGATGGCTGATGACATTCATTTACTCTGTAAGACACCACCATGCAGGAGAATACAGACAATTCAGTGCAGGCTGGTCAACTGGGAGCCTCTGGGCCCTAGTGGGCCTGGGAACAGGCGGCAGTGCTTGAACTAGTGAACTTGTCATTCCTGGGACTGGCTTTGCTTTGTGTGCACTTTCCTGACATCCATGGAATTTCAGTCCTACTTGTCAATGACAGTTCTCGAGGACCTTCTAAGACATCTTATAGGTCTAACCTCTTTTGAGTCAGAGGACAGAGAGTGGCTCCTTGTTCTTGACCAGAGCATCACAGCAACCATTTCCTCTCTCATCGTGTCACCACTGGGCTGCTCAGCACAGGTCCAGGATTCCAATTCTGCACCAGTGCATACTGGCAGCAGCACCGAAGCAGTCATTTTAAGGCCCCAGGAGAGGGAGCTGGTTTCTATGCATGCCCCTGTCCTTCCAGGTTTAATGCAGCTGCAGGGTTTAGGTTCCACACTATTTGTCTTGTGGCAAAATAGAAGAAAATATATAGCCAGGCCCTACAACCCTTTTTATCAAGTTCAATTAGGAGAAGGTAAGAAGGAAAAGGGTCCTTAGCAGATATGACTGCATGAAGAACAGGCTCTTCATGGGGCTGTCAAAAGTCACAATAAACATGGAGTCCTTACGGGGAAGAGGGAGCACATTTGCTATGACTGGACGTTTCAGAGACAGGAGGACAGGGGCCATTCTGTATCTCTTACCCCTACTGGTCTATTAATCTACTTGCACTTCCCCGGTTTTTATTGTCAAGGTATTATAAATTAGGAAACTTACAAAAAGAGTATGTAATCTTCTCTGAAATGGCCTGCAGATATGTCACTGTACTAAATGTGTTTCAGATTTAATGAAGCTTTAATGTCCTTTTTAATTTTGCCTGTTTCTGTATCACCAGGGGTCGGGCAAGGCAATCAGCACTCAAGAGGGTGGTTTGGTTTAAAACTAGGGAAAAACTCATTTGCTTATGAGTTGCACTGTATTTTCTTAATTAAATTTACTGAGTAAAATGGTTTAAGTTCAGCCAACCAATGACCTTTGTATGTAGATTTAGATTTATAAATAGGTTAACAGTTAAAGAAAAAAAAATCACAACAAAGCAAACAGATTAGGGCTAAGCCAATAGAAATCTTTGCTCTCTTTGCCATCTTTACAAAAGGAGCATTTAAATATAGGCAGCTTAAGTCCGGTTTAAAAAAACACGCATATTGAAAAATGTGGACTCACATAAGGGCCAGCAATTCATCAAAGGACTCTCACATTCTTTTCATTCCCAGGAGTGGACAGGCTCACATTGCAAAAGATTTGGAAATGCTTTATTTATTTTTGGGGTGGTGGAGGTAGACCTAGGGGAGGTTGTGGATTCTATTTAATGTTAAATTAAAAGTATACTTTAATTCCAAACACTTAAGATTCAGCAAACTGCTAAATACTCTGTTCCTTGTGGGAGATTTACAATGTAAAAGGCAGAAAAAGAATGCTCTGAAAACACTTACCATTTGGGAATATATTTAAATAACAGTAAACCACTAACATTTCACTGTAAAACTAGGACTGTTCCTTAGTGTCATCTTATTGATCTTTGATTTGTCCAACGTAATTTATGAAGCATTTTTGCGTTAGTAGCATTTGAGTATGTTTGCAATTTAAATGACAAATGTATGTGTGTAAGTGTGATCATAACATTTGCCAGATACATAACAATGCATGATAGAAACCTTTGTACGTTAACAAAAAGTTAGAATGAAGGTATTTACTTACAAAGCAACAAAATGGCTTCTGTTAGTAATAAGAATAATTATTGCCACGAAGTCATAAAGAGAAAACATACATTGTAGCCTGAAAGTAAATGCAGGACACAAATTCAGAAATTCAGGATATGTTCTTAGTGATCATTTCCCACTTAGAATATCAACAATGTGGGAGTAGTTTTAAATTTACAGTTATGCTGAAGAGCACTGAATTTTTTATTCTTAATTTAGGCATATTCTATGCTTCTCGGCATAACTGCAAATTGAAAATAAGCATCTTCAACACAGCTGATGATCTAGCTGAAGGAGGACTTTATAGTCTGAGATATTCAGAAATTTGTTCTTAATTACCCTGTGTACATTTCACACAATTAAATTTCCATCTAAGGATTTTGCATTTAGATTGTGCATTGCAGTTAAACCTTCATTTTATAGAAATGCAGCAGCTACTTTGGAACATTCAGACACAGGGAAACTTTAAAAAATCAGACTTAACTACTGGATTACATAAAATTCCCTCGGTGAGATTTCATCCCAAGACCAATTTTCACAGTTCTAGGGAAAGAGTTTAAATCAACTGAAACTATGCTGGTGAAGAACCATAATAAATATTAAATACCTCAAAATCTACCCTAAGATTTTACTCTTCTTCCCATGTATCAATTGCACTGTCCTCTCACTGAATGGTTTAAGAACAATCCAAAGGATATAACAGCAATTTACCCGCATTAAAGTGCTTCGGAGGTTAAACTGACAACAAAGAACACAGAAACACAAAGCGTCTTGAAGTAGGGTTTCAATTAAATGTAGAGGATTTAGTAATGCAGGACCAAAAAAAAAAAAAAAAAAAGGAGTTACAAATTAATTTAATCTTCTGCCTATAGTTTGCAGCTGCACTCCATAGTGTCTAGGGCTTAAGAACAAAGCCTTGAAAGGCCTTGGAGTGAGAAAAGCTTCAATTTTTAATGTATAACGCCATTAGCTGATAACTTGTGGAATCTGCAACCCCTGCGGAGGGGCATAAGTGCGAGTAACAGAGACTGATGAAGTGACATATTTGTTCACGTCTAGAACCATGAGGAAGAGGGTTATTACTAACACCATCAGGCCCAACAGAAATATGCCCTAATAACCTTAGGGACCCTCCCTGTTATCAGTTCTCACTGCATCAAATATATTAAAATCAAAACCTAATTCACTTTAATTAAAGACAATTAGTTTGTTTTACTATTATTGTTTATTGTATGATATTTTAATACACTGCAAATTAAAGATGCGATAATGAATATAACGAAAGCATCAAACTGTGTATACCTTTTCACCCATGCTTGGTGAAATCAGTTTATCACTGGTTTCTATTTAAGGAAATTCAAGGATGCCGTCATTAAAAGTGGTGCAGAAACATTTTACTCTAAAAAGAATACAGTGGAACTATGCATGCCTTTTCCTTATTCAATGTATACTTCTTTCCACATAACACTTTCCTATAAACTCTCAAGATTTCTTTAACACAAACAGAAGTATGGCCCAATGGAGGCAGCAGAAGCTTAATTAATTTGCCCAAGGTCACACTGTAGGTTGGTGGCAAAGCTTGTTAGATTACTAGGAACTCTGGGCTCTACAGATGTTTTGGCAATGGCAAAGGACCCTGTCTGCAAAGGCCCAGAGATTTCTAGTGCAGTGGGTGAACTACGGCAAATAACTAATTACGCCTGTGCAAAAATTGCCAAGTGCTCCTGGGAGCTCGAAAGTACCATTTTCTTGGTGCAGAATGAGCCTAAATATGAAGTCCCATCAGGATTGCGTCTTAGCATGTGCCAATATTTTAAAAAGAAGTACTCATCCTCAGCAGAGTCCACTGAGAAAAAGAAAATTTATTTTAACTTAAGGAGCCTAAACAGAGTAGCACAATGAAATAATTCAAGCAATTTTCCATTATTCAGAAGGCCTTCATTCTCGCCTAAAGATTACTACTAATAACGGAGAAAAGACAACATTACAAATAAATGTTTCTAATAGTGTTGTTGTTTTTTTTTTAAATTAGAAATGGGCTTATTACAGTGGACACTTAAATGGGGAGAGGGCAACAGTAATTCACAAGTACAATATCCTAATACTGTTCCTTTAATTGCTTTATTTGTTTCACTGTTAAAAATGATTGCTTGCTGTAGCCTAACCATGAATGCTGAAAAGCATGATACATTGAGGTCTCAACCTGGGCAAACTGTACCTAAACTTACACTTTATTGCAGCTTAGTTCACAATCTTCACCTAATATAGGGTTATATCCCAGTGCAGCAGGAGGATAAATCATCCTGGAATATTACTCCGGCAAAGTTTAGCTGTGACTGGAGCATATGTGCTTTCGAGCCACTGAAGCAAAGGCCCATAAAATACACTAATTACTGGAAGTTATGGTCACTGAGTGATTGATAGCGCTCTGCAAGGCAACTTCCTCATTTCCAGCTCTTCTGACGGGGCTCATCCGCCACACAGCAATTACTAATTCATGACCCACCCCTCAGGCACCGGTACCTTTACTTCTAATTCTCCTGCTACCAAACTACTGCTACAGCTGGACACTGTCTTTCTTCATTTTGATGGCTGGGTAAGGATGATAAAAAGTAGATTTCATGCTAAATGCTATTGTTTGAATCTTTAAACCATACATGGTCTTTCTAACCCTACTGTCCCAAAACACGTAATTCTCCTTCCTGTCCATAATAATGCTATTTCACTTGTGTAACTTTCTTTTTTCCTTAAAAATAAGTATGCGTATGTGTGTGTCTGTATAATAATAAAAGCGTAATATGCTAATTAGACCAGACAGTTGAATGACCTTACAGATGTCCTTCTGGATGACCTTCGGGACGAAGCTAGGGTTGCGAGGTCCAAGGCAAGCCGCTGCAGCTGTGAGGGCTGAGCCCCTTGCACGAATTTCGTGCGTAGGGCTTCTAGTGTATGTGTGTGTGTGTGTGTGTATGTACATATGTATATATATGTGCATGTGTGTATACTTGTATGTGTGTGTGTATATATATATCAATTTATCTATACATACTATATTAAACCAAAAACTCTTACTGACTAAGCTTTTGGTTGAACAGTGTGGTTTAAATGCAATATAACTTCATGTAGGTCACAGTAACTATGAGGCAGCTAATTGATAAAAAAAAACAAAACAAAGAAAAAAAACCCCTCCATTTAAAGAGACCCACTTTGTCAAAAGCTTTGAAGACACTAATTGTTCCAAGTTGATTTCCATTAGTAGCTCTACTCAGAGCAATGCTAATTAAAATATCTGGGTATATAACTAAATCTCTAAAAGCCACTTAAAAACAACTGCAAAGGTCCCTTTATGATGTTCTGTGCACTGAAGAAGTAATTCAGTGAGAGACTCTGAATTAAAGACAGACAAAGTTCAGTCATGATAGATGAAAGCAAACAATCCACTTTTCTATTAGAAAAATGGATGTTCTTCAAATTTTTGCACAACTCCAAATGCAATACTGAGGGTAGTTTCCCTATCTGGAATCTGAGCTGGTGTAACAGATGAAAAGATGGAAGTCCAAGCTACCTATCTATGCTTCAGGCCTTGGTTCAAATTCTTCCTCTTCTTCTGTTGGGAGTTAGTCTCCAATGACAATTTTGAGGACAAAATCCATACCACTCCCTGTCTATACCGCTCACCAGGCAATGTATCACATCCTAGTATTCTACATCTTCCTGTGTCTCTAAGGCCAGGTAAATTAGAACTTGTTGAAGGGCAAACTCTAAGCCATAAACTTCTATATGTTCTCCATGACACTAGAAATAGTATTTTGCAGTAGGTGGATACTAAGCATTTGTTGATTATGGTAACACTCCTGATGGGGAAGTCTCCTAGAGCCTGGACAACCTGGCTGCATAGTGTGGTTATTTCTACGCTACAGTGCTTTAATGAACACAGTATTCAAACTCTTCAGCACTTGAGGGTCATAGTCTCAACTAGCAAGGCCCTCTTACACATCACTGCTTGGAATAATCATGCTCACATATTTAAGCATTATGATTAATTTAGGTGGCTTATTTCTTATTAAAGACTAAAGGGATGTAAGACGAGAAAACATTAGTTAACTGTTCCCAAATCCATCTCATGTACTTAATAATCATTTTGATCACCATAGTAAGAATTAAGAAATGACACTGTTTCAATGTTTTTGTAATGCTGACCTGTGTCCCTGACAGTGGGCAGCTTTAATCATAACAGTCCCTAGAGACCCAGCTTGGGGTGTATGTCTCTATTTCTAAACTGCTTCCTGGAGTTTATGCAGCTGTGGGCACCTAGGAATACACCAGTGCTAGGGCGCATAGGGTGTGGTCTATTGAGCTCAACGTAGCCTGCACTTCTATTTCTAGACATTTCAAAGTCAAGAGAGCATAATATTCTCACACTTCTGGCCTATGTATGTGTTACTGCGAGAGAGAGAGAGAGAGAGAGAGAGAGAGAGAGAGAGAGAGAGAGAGAGAGAGAACTTCTACCTGCTGCACTTTTACTTACCTTCCTCCCTACTGGTCAAGGGGCTCCAGAGGGCAATGTTTGCATCCTTACTGCAACTACATAATGTTTAGGTGGAGTCTCACCTGCCCACTTAAAAAAAAAAGTTATAGCAGAAGTACTGGAGATTAGGTTAATTTTTGTATTTTTTAAAAATAAACTAAACCTTAGTTTCTGAAAAACAACAGCAATTGTACATTTCAAAATATGGTAAAACTGAACCAGCTATAGGGATAGAGTAAGTAGCAGCTATAGGGATAGAGTAGGTAGCAGCTATAAGGATAAAATAGGTAGTAGCTAAAGGGGTAGAAAAGGCAGTAGCTAAAGGGGGAGAATAGGCAGTAGCTAAAGGGGCAGAATAGGTCGTAGCTATAGGGATAGAATAGGCAGTAGCTATAGGGATAGAATAGGCAGTAGCTATAGGGATAGAATAGGCAGTAGCTATAGGGATAGAATAGACAGTAGCTATAGGGATAAAATAGGCAGTAGCTATAGGGATAGAGTAGGCAGTAGCTATAGGGATAGAATAGGCAGTAGCTATAGGGATAGAATAGGCAGTAGCTATAGGGATAGAGTAGGTGGTCATCCTGTGAAAAGCAGTCTTGACTGATGAGCAGAGTCACGGTAAACCAGCCCTTTCCTTTCTCTAACTTCCTGCTCATTTATATTCATCATTTATATTTTCTTTTTCTCAAACTACTTGATCTACTTTTTTTCTACAGCGTAACGGAAGAAGCAGACTTTAATCCAGTCATGATACGTGACTGCTACGACCTGTCAGACTTCCTGAGAAAGTCTGTTAATTTCTCTGGGCCTCAGTTAACTTATTTGCAAAATGAAAACACTGGTGCTCACACAGTGGAACAATCTTGGGTGCCTTAAATTACCGATTTTTTAGTCATTTCCCATCACAGTGAGGAGACGCTTAAATGAGACGAGTATAAAATGGCTTTGTTAAATGTTACGTACACATAAAATGTTATGTTGTTATCTTTCTTGTTAGAATGACACTGAGCAAGATGTCAATAGCTAGGAATCAGAGGGAAGAACACTAGACTTCGTATGAGAAGCCCCAGATGCTAGGCTTTTCTGTTGAGTATTAGCTGGGTGCCGTGACTGTGGGCACACTCTCTCTTTTCTCTGGACTGAGCTTACTCACTGGTAAGAGGAGGGATCTGATTTTAAAAGTTCTAGCCGAAACCGGTTTGGCTCAGTGGATAGAGTGTCGGCCTGCGGACTGAAAGGTCCCAGGTTCAATTCCGGTCAGGGGCATGTGCCTGGGTTGCGGGCACATCCCCAGTGGGAGATGTGCAGGAGGCGGCTTATCGGTGTATCTCTCACATCGATGTTTCTAACTCTCTATCTCTCTCCCTTCCTCTCTGTAAAAAATCAATCAAATGTATTAAAAAAAAAAGTTCTAAACTCTCTCTGCTAATAAAAAAAAATTCTAGTCTCTAAATACAAGATAAGGTGGGTAAAATAATTTTCTAAGTAGGTGCTATAAAAATATTAAAGTTATACATTTCAGAACCAAAGTATGGCCTGTAGGATCTTTAAGTTCATGTTTAAAGCCAATTCCAGGTCACTGGACTTGAGTGTTGACAGAATTTTGTAACCAGTGGTTTTTAGCACTGGGTGTCTTAAAGGTAGCAGCAGTGCTTCCCCAAATCATCACACTCAAAAGAATTCCAGAGCTTGACAGATATCACTAGAAGACAGGCCTCTTCTTATCTGTTAGATCTGACTCAAAGGGAACTCCACATCGCTCAGTTATCCCGAAGAGATAACACTGTTTCTAATAGATTACTGTTGCCAAGCACCCTTTAAAACATAGGCTCCCTGAAAACTCAGATTCATTCACAGCAGTGTCCCCAAGTGACTAGCACAGTGCCTGCCACATAACTGTCACTCAACCAACATTTCCTGAATAACTAACAGATAAATGAATGCATCCTGTCCAAACTTATACTGTATACAAAGCATTTTTCCCTTAAAATAAAACAAAACCCTGAAACAAGTGGTTATTCAGTCACTACTTAAATGCCCCCAAGGGATGGGGCACGTTTACCCCTAAAGGCAGACTCCACTGCGAGAGGAGGAAGGGTGCAGGGATCTATCCATTAGAAAATTCTTTATACTGAACAGAAAACAGTGTTAGCTTCAGAAAGTCCAGGCTGCCAGTCATAAAGCAGCAGCCTCTCTTCTCTGCTGACCACCCTTCAAATGTCTGAGTATGGCTGTCAAATGCTTGCTTTGTTTTCTCTTTATTTCTTTATTCTTCATATCAAGACTGTTGATTTAATGATTTTTTTTTAAAGTCCAAATTGTATGTGTTGTGTGCATACACAATTTGAACATGTGCTGTTGGAAAAACTTTACAATGAGCCTGAAATCCATCAAAATAATAAAATGCTTAGCTGGGACTGCTAGCACCTGTTCCATGCTGTTTTGTCAATCTCCTGGGTGTTCACGATCGTTCTGAGCACAAAGCAAGCTCCACAATGCCTCATTCAGTGGGAAGCTCTTCACTTGGTCGGCAGTTTCACATTCACTACTGTCACTGACAACCCTGGAAAATGCACGTTTAGGCATGGTAATCTGAGACAGCTGGATCCCTTCACAAACCTTGCAAAGGGCTGAACTAGTCAATCCATCATATGCCAGAGGTCATTTTAACAATTCCTTATTCTTGCAATAAGTTAGAAAAATTTTTTAAAAAATGACAATGAAAAAAATGAAGATAATTACAGAGAGGGAGTAAGAAGAGAGCAACGAGCGACAGAAACGGTTACGTGCTCTTTTCTCAGCATTCGTCAGTGAAGGCAAGGAGGACACCGGAATCACACTCCTGCCCACTTTCCTGTCCAACCTCCCACTGAAAGTTCCTTGGTGTTTAGACCCTTTTAGCTTTGATCCTTTTGCCTTCTGAGGGTTTTCAGCAGAAACTTGTGATCAACAGGTAAGATGTTTCATTAGATGGAGCAGCAGACTGAACATATTATAATAAGATTCAACTTCCACTCATGAGCTTGGCAATGATTGTAAAAAGGAAGAGGAGAAAATACCAGTGCTTAAGTGGATCACACCAAATGCTATGTTTTTATGGTCTGGAGACGCTGACAGCAGCTGCTCACAGGACATCCAGAGCCATCCGTCACCCTCGGCCCAGGTTCGTAATCACCAAGGCTAGAGAGACAGACAAAGCCACAGCTGGAGACCACTAGAGACAGCTGTGTCTCTCGGTGTTTCTTTCTTTTCTTTTTTTTTTTGTAGGGAGGGGAGGGGGGAAGGGTTCTTTCGTATATGTATTTAGAGGCAGGAACCATGTCTAGATAGCGCTCCATAATTCTTGTCACCTGGTAAGCACCCAATACACAGATGTGGATGTTATTTCAAATAGAAGCTTACTTTTCAAAGTAACCTGATGGGGTTATTACTGTTGAATGAAAGTGCTTATAAAAGGGCTGAGAAAGTGCTCACTTTCAAAAAATATGTGTTTACTGTTATTTTTTATCATCGGCCTCCCTCATTACATTGCAGGTTCAACAAGGAAGGGGAACATGCCTATTTTAGTTACCTGTTTCCCCCGTACTTAGTAAAGTGTTTGGCACATAAAAGGTGCCCAGTAAGTATTTGAGAAATAAATGAATTCTATGTAATGTTATCTTCATTATACACATAAGAAATTGACAATTAGAGTGGCAAATGACTTGGCCAAGATCACACTGATTATAAGCGGTGGTGCCAATATATCTGGTTAATCCAAAGTCCAAGCATTTAAACAGTTAAAGAATTAGGATGACTGCCCTTGAATCTGGAGATGGTGTCATAGAAAAAAATTACACACTCATCACACTTCTCCAGAAGCTTTTGACAAGGGTACTGGGCTGGGTGATCCATGCTACTTTGTCAATACTTTTATTTTCATTTCACATAGCTTTGTGTGTTTGTAATGCAGAAGATCACACTTCATTTTCTTGGTATCCGATGAGTCTTATCTGGCATCCATTAAACAACACATGTAAAGGCAAAATTTTTTAAAAATGAGGTGTGTTCAGAGCTTTTAACATCTCCATAAGACAAGGCTGTTATAGCTAACTAGTTGTACTTTTTATGCTAAATTTTCCTTGGGAAAAATTCCATTATAGATAAATACAGACAATTAAAAATTTACTATTCCTTCACCCCCCAAAAAACTTTCTCTGGGCCTTTTTTCAGTTAGAAAAAAGTTAGTTTTTTGGTTTTTTTTTCTGTAGGAATAGTAAGAGGAGGGCAATCTCAAACATATAACTATTTCTCACCTTATAAGTTAAAATGAAAACATTTTCTTTGGTGATTTCCTCTCCTCTGTTTTTTCTATTTTTTCTTCCTGAAACTTCTGTTTTCCATATGGGAGACTTCCTGATCTGGGTCCCTAATTTTTGTTTCTCTGTGTGTTGTTGTTCTGAAAATTCCTTTTGTTACAGCAGCCTGTTCTCATTTTCTGGGATGCAGTATTTTCTACCTCTCTGAGAATACTATCGCAATTCATTTGAGTGTGTCTCCCCAAGGCCCTCCAAGTTATTATTTTTTAAGTTATTTTAGGTCTCTGTTCTCACCGTAAAGGCCTTCCTCAGATACCTTGCTAAGAGTAAGGCACTAGAAATCTAACTGAAACATTGTGCTCATCGATGGAGCCTGCAGATTGAGGTAACAGGATCCAGCGGGGCTGTGTCCTTGGGAAACTCCCAATGCTGGGTCTTTAAGACTTCTTGGTCAGATTTCCCTATGGAAAGTCTCTTCCAATCTCCTGCCTGTAAGGTCATCTTGGCTGCCAGTCCTAGGAACAGGGTGTGCTAAGAAGGCTGAGAAGTCTCAACATTTAAAATCTGAACTTGCACCACTGTGTCTGTACTCAGTAATGGGACGCAGTCTTCTATGATGCCAGGCATCACTTATTCTCTCCAAAATAACCCTCTACCCAGACTTGTGTTAGGGTGGGGAGGGGCAACTGTCCGCCGAGCTGAGTTAGGGAAGAATCTGTGGGTCAAGTCGAGTAACTGCTTCTCAAGCAGACTTGAAAACAATTCTCTTCTCTTTGCCCCCACATCCCCTCCTAGGTCCAGATACTTGGCGCCACAATTCCTGAGCCTCCTGAGTGTTCTACAGTAAACCAGGGGTCCTTCCTTTCTTCACTGCTGCTTACGACTTCAGCATTCTCAGTTCTGCTAAGCTGTTTACTGTTGTCCATCTGCTTCCCCACATCCAAAACTTGGTTGCTCTTGTCTCCTCCTTTCCCTTTTGTTTTGCCTTTATGATATTATGCCTTTCAAAATTCCTTTATGGTGATTTTTATTGGAGTTTGATGTGAGAGTGGAAGATAAAGCATGCATCCCATGCTTTCACCAAATTAGTAGCCTTTCTGAACCAAACATAAACCTTTCAAAAGGCAATCCCTTTTAAAGAGGGGGCTAATGGCTTAACTTCCTCATTGCGATCTTTGTCCAGAAGCTTTGAAGTAGAGCTTCCACCTAAAAATGAGGGATCGGGCCCAGAGAGATTAAATGACCTATCTAAGGATCTATAGTGTATCCTGGCAGAGGTGACACTTCAGTCTAGGTCTGATACTTGGGCAAACAGAAAGCCCTTCTTCACATGTAAAGCATTTGTGACCTACTCAGCAAACATTTATGAGTGCTTATGTTAAAGGCTTCAAACTAACTTTAAACTCTAATATTTATTTTCAGAAACTGCTTTAAAACCATTACAAAAAGCACAAAAAAACTGAGCCTAAGAGATTTATTGAATACCACTAGGGCAGTGGAATTGTGTTAGACAGTGTAGATTTTGAGAGAATCAATCTGATGGCCCATCATAAGAAACTATGAGAAAATTGTTTTACAAAGTGGAAAATCCACATGTCACAATAAAGTCAGAAGACACTACTTTCAGCTGGAGAGATCAGAGTCGGACTCATGAAGAATGGGTATTTAAATCTTGAGGTGAAGAAAGATGACATACCATGTAGAGTGAACAGTGTAGTAGTTAGTCCATGGATTTTTTTTTTTTAAACTTGGCAAAGGTAATTCTAAAACTCACAAGAAAAACTCTCTTTGTCCAAACAACAGAACCCATAGAAAGCTTTAGAAGATGGTGCTACTCTGATGACAGTGACCTTGTGTGGCTCTCTGAGTATGTTCTTCACCTATCTAGAGACATTTTTCTAAGCCACGGACCTTGCTTTCATCATTTAACTCATCATTCAAACCACTTCAGTGAAACAGTGATCATGCTGAAGAGGGGTCTCAGAGGACCAGGTGACACTCCAATTAACTAAGCACATCGAGCTGGATTGTTCTATGCCTCGGACTCAAGAGACTGGCAGACAGAGGAGGCAAACAAAGGCAGAAAGGCGAGGGCCCAAGTGAAAAGAGCAAAATGCATGTGCTAAAGACTGGGCTTTCAGCGTGACTCCTGCGGAAAAGCCTGCCAAAGATTATTCCATCTTAACAGGGTTTATCATAACCCACCAGATAGAATCACAAACCAGAACATGGACTTGCAGAGCATACCCAGTGAGGGTAACACTATGGGACTGGCCTGGTGCCTTTTTAAATGTATATGCATCGTCCTGGGTGCTGCAGGTGCAAAGCTAGAAAAGGTGTATGTTTACTTATTTTTTACCCAAGAAGGGGCAACTAAAAATCCAGCTTTTGCAAATATGGCTATGATGCAAATGAGACAACAATATATGGGGAATAACTAATTAGTAAACAACAACAGTGGGAATGTCCTCAAGCCTCTATGTGGGAAAAGATAGAAGTACTGAGTTGCCTGTAAAATTAAAAAAATGTGCCCTAAAATGTTTTAGGTTCTCCTCACCCTTAAGGATTAAATAAAATCACCAAACTTGGTAAAACAAAGTCCTTATTATGTAACAAACTCATTTTCATTTTAAAGTATAGCTCTGAAGTCTTGAGTAGCAACCAGCAGGGTGAACAGACCCAGTCAACTGAATCACTGCGAGCTTTCTAGAAGAGCCAAACAGGTATTTTGGGGGTAGGATTAATGCTCCCAGTTTGTCCCAGTTCAGGGATCTTGTACCCTTGCTAGGGGGTCTTGCTTCTTTTTCCTTTTCTTCTTTCTTTTGCATTGCCACATGAATTCCTGTCAGAAAGGTTCAAGGAAAAGGTACAAGTCTACCTGGGTTCTTTTCCCTGTTACCAAGTGAGCCCACTAAACCTCATATATGGCAATGACCTTTATTTTATTTTTTGTTAATCCTCACCCAAGGATATTTTCCCATTGATTTTTAGAGAGAGTGGAAGGAAGGGGGAGAGACAGAAAGAGAGAAACATCGATGTGACAGAGACACACTGATTGGTTGCCTCCTGAGGCCGGGGATCGAGCCTGCAACTGAGGTATGTGTCCTTGACCAGAATCAAACCTGCAACCCTTCAATCCGCAGGCTGACGCTCTACCCACTAAATAAAACTGGCTAGGGCTGGCAATGACCTTTATTTAGTTCCATAACTAATCCACACAAGGAGAACTACAACACATTTAAAGATCTGAGTTGGAAACCATAAGCCAAAAACACAGAAAGGGGCCAAATTCTTCCCATCTAGTAAAACTGCCATGCTCTCGTCAAGCGGAATAATCTCATTTTTCCCTTCTTAAGGGTAATTTCCATCTTTACATTACTTCTGCCAACTCCAAACATTGCATACAGCTGACACAATTCTGGAAGAGACCCACTTTATCCCAGAAAAAGAGGGATGCTGAGCTGCGGAGACAGGGGGCAGTTCTATTCCTAGATAAAAGATAGTCTGATATTAAAGATTCTTTGCTTAAGGCACAAATGTACCTGTCTGTGGCTTTTTATATGGCACATTTTAGCGGCATATAGCATCTTTTATGAAAGAGTGTGGCGAGAGGCCTTGTTATGACTCCCCATGGGGACAGTGGCAGCACATTAACAAGAGGCAGTATGAAGCCAGCAAGCAGGGGTGAAGCTCGTTATGTTAGGAGTTTAAAACAACGAAGGCAACCTTCTGATTCCTGCATCAGGGAGGGGTCAAGAGCTTATGGAATTGTGGGGGTTGGGGCTGGTGGGGGTGCTAGGTGGAGGGAGAAAACTCTAGTTCCCATTTTGTATCTATCTGATTCTTGTGTAATTTCAAGAAAATTCCTTTGCTCAGCTTCCCATAGTTTTTATCCCTTTTGTTTCTTTACCCCTCACGCCCTGGAGGAATAAACTGACTGACTCAAAGCAGGTGGAGGAAGGTATCCACACAGAAGTAGTGGAATGGTCCAGCTGAGACCTGCCTATTTTGACAAGGGAGCTCTCCTAAAGGGTTTACAGAGGACCACCTTAGAGTGTGCTGGGGGTGGCCAGGGCTCCTCCACCTTTTCCATCTTGCTCCCAGTGGCAATCTCCCTCCAAGACCAACCCAGCTCAACTGTCAACTCCTTTGAGAACCACCTCACCACCCACCCTCTGTGACTGAGTCCTTCATAAACATTTTCCTGAAGACCTTGTTACACTGTTCTGGGTGTCAGGCGGTTGTCTTCTCCAGCAGAGGCAGGCTTTTGTCAGCTTTGTATGTCCCACTCTCCAAGGCCTAGCACATGATCAGTGCTAAAATAATAATTATCAAGGAAATGAAACTTTCTATTCTTCAGAGTGTAAACAAGGAAAGTGAGGGTAAACAGAAGAGAGGCAATTCTTAGAAGAGGTCAACTACTTTAGAACACAATCACTCAGAATTTTAAAGTGCTACTGAGCTTCACACTGCTCTCTATCTATAGTGATTTTAAATAAGATTTATTGCCGGGAGCCAGTCCATCCTTGCTGTTTCAAGGGACCTGGCATATATGGCATACTGTTCTTAATATGTTTGCTCACCTTCTTGGCACTATGTGTTTTAACCAAGGTCTCTGAGAAAGGTTGTTTCCCCAGGTAGGGATTTTCCCCTGAAGTTAGGGAGGGAATAAAACCTCTTAACTAAGTGCCAGGCGGGAAATTAACCACTTTAACTACGAACAATCATGCTTAAGCTACATAATCTTTACTCCCTGGAATGGAGATAAGAAACACCCTAACCTTTGGAATAGAGATTGATAGGATTCGAATCAACTGGTATAAATACAGATGTAACAACACAGAACTTAGAAGACAGAACCAAGAGAGACAGAACCTACACACAGAACCTAGACACAGAACCTACACAGAACCTAGAGACAGAACCTAGCGAGAGAACATGGCAAAAGATCCTGGACAGAAACTGGCCACAGAAACTAGAGACTGAACCTGACTACAGAAATTGGCAAGAGAACCTGACTAGAACCTGGTGACAGAACCTGGCTGGAGATCCTAACCAGGACTTCACTGGAGATCCTCCGTGTCATTCCTTCTTTGCTGACTCCGTCCACACCTTTGGGGACCCCTGGACCTGCTGGGGTTGGACCCCAGCAATTTATCACATCTACTCCAAGCATACTGTGGTGAAAAAAGAACCTTGACCTTCAAGTGCTTCTTTTGGATTAACTTTCCAAACTCTTCAGGTCATGCTCTCATCTCATCTGCCCCCAAAGAACCCTGGAGTTCTGTTCACTACTGAATTGCCTACAATTACTCATTTATGAACTCAAAACCTCCTACTCCCCTTCCCTATCACATATTTTTCATTATCTTGTACCCCAAATGAATTTGGTATAAAACACAGGCCTTATCGTCACCTGACAAATTATATATTTAGTTATAATTCTCTTTTATTTCTCCTCATACTCCACCCCTCCCCAAATGCAACTCCATGAGAGTGGAGACTGGAGTCTCCTTTCACTGCTATATCCTCAATGCTTACCAGCAGGCATGGCAAGACCTCGATATATGAATGAAAAAATAAATGTGGAAGGAATGGATGGTGAATATTTATATGGGCTCAAAATCTTAAATCTGTTAGTTATGCTTTCTCACAGTATTGCTATGCCTCTGCAAATTATGCCAAGCTAGGATATACCACTGTCTAAGTCATATAACTCTAGAGTTGTTGCAGGAAGTTAAAGAGAGACAGCAGCAGATTGCTTAGAGTCACTGAATGTTAGTCTGGAAAGGAGCTTAGCGGTCACTACTTCACAGATGAATAAGCTGAAACCCCACGTGAGGTTCGCAGAGGGCCACCCAGAAAGCCAGTAGCCAAGTTGGAACGGTAGTCTAGGTCTTTCACACTCAATCTAGGGTTCTTATCTCTACACCGCACAACTTTACAAATGTTCTACAGTTCACCCGGTCATTTACTGAATACATTCAATGACAAAAATTTAAAGGAAAATTATGCAACAGCAAGGCCTGAGCCTCCCAAATCAAAAGTACTGGTTTCCCCTGACACAGGCTAATTGAACAATCCCTTCAGAATCCTATTGAGAGACTCAGTTTTGAGCGTCTGTCCACTATTACGGCTAACCAATAAGCTGATGCACACATATTGCATTTCCTCTTAGAGGCCCTTTTTATGAAGAAGTAGAGAATATGGTTTAATAAACACTGAATACTTTATTTTTGCTTTCTTTCCTCAGTGCAGGTGAATTCAGTCTGAAGATATTTCCTTACAAATCCAGTTGCATTCATACATTACAAAAATCATACAAAAAGTACTTGACCAAAAGAAGGTGATAAAAGCATGAATGCAACTCTATCTATGATCTTATTTAAGGAGTCCTTTATAGTTTTAAAACAGCCCTCTTTTATCTGAATCAAAGTGTTTTTGAAGCACTTATGAGTGTCCAGACTCTACAATACTATAACTGAGACCCAGATGTTCTTCTAATATAAATCATATTCATTTCCTTGTAGATCAAGGGTCATGATACAGAAATCTTAGCACAGAGATCTAGTGGGGCTTCAAATAGTCCACTAAGATAAAGTCCATTCTAAATACATTTATAAAGAGCAGAAGCATTAAACTGTGCTAAATACATACACCTTACCCTCCCCCCAGATGATATCACACCCCGTGCCCCAACATGTGATATGACTATATTGGAACAAGATGACTTTTTTCCTCTAAACAAACATATAGAACTTATACATCCAAATGAGTAGGGCTGTACTCTTTAAAGTAATCACCTTTGGAAGTGATATATGCATTCCAACCAGCGTTTTTCTGAACTGTCTTTTAGAACACAGGTTCTCTGTGTTTGTGTACATTAGGATCACCCAGGGAACATGCTAACGATGCAGATTCTTTGCGATATGAACTGGTCTTGGATGGAGTCTGGAAGTTGCATTTTTAAGAAGCACTCTAGGTTAACTTTTACAAGGTGACCTGTGAGAAATAGCTGGTTCAAAAGCCATGCAAGGATATCAAAATAATAACTTTAAACACTGTGTATACATATGTATATATTCTTCCAGATAGAAAATAATACTACAAATATACATAGAAACATCTATTTATAAAAAAAACCATACCTCCATGAAAGAGATTCCTAAGCTCCAGACATCAGAATGGATTCCATACTGCTCCCCAGAAATTCTTTCGGGCTGTAAGAAAAGAGAAGGGAGCTTGTGAGTTGATGTAAGCTACTCCAGAGATCACATACACTACCACAAGCTCAGCTGAGGCAGAGAGCCTGCTACCTTTGCACAGCACTTTATAAAGAACAAAGCAATTTTATGTGCATATGTGTATTATGTAGGTAAGATCTAGAAATTATATAGTTATAGTTTATATATAACTAGAGGCCCAGTGCACAAAAATTTGTGCACTTGGGGGGGGGTCCCTCATCCTGGCCTGTGCCCTCTCGCAGTCTGGGACCCCTCGGGGGATGACCACCTGCTGGCTTAGGCCTGCTCCCCGGGGAATTGGGCCTAAGCTGGCAATCAGACATCCCTCTGGCAGCCCGGCAGCCCTCGGGGGATGTCCACTTGCCAGCGGGGAGCAGACCTAAGCTGCAGTCGGACATCTTTAGTGCTGCTGAGGAGGCAGGAGAGGCTCCCACCACCACCGCTGTACTGGCAGCCATCAGCCTGGCTTGTGGCTGAGCAGAGCTCCCCCATGTGGGAGCACACTGACCACCAGGGGGCAGCTCCTGCATTGAGCGTCTGCTTCCTGGTGGTCAGTGTGTGTCATAGTGACCAGTCATTCTCAGTCTTTCTGCTGTTAGGGTCAGTTTGCATATTACCCTTTTACTATATAGGATAGAGGCCTGGTGCATGGGTGGGGCCAGCTGGTTTGCCCTGAAGGGTGTCCCGGATCAGGGTGGGGATCCCGCTTGGGTGCCTGGCCAGCCTGGGTGAGGGGCTGATGGGTGTTTGCAGCTGGTCACACCCTCTTCAGGGTGGGGGTCCCCACTGGGGTGCCTGGCCAGCCTGGATGAGGGGCTGATGGCTGTTTTCAGGCTGCCCGCACCCCCATTAGGGTGGGGGTCCCCACTGGGGTGCCTGGTCAGTCTGGGTGAGGGGCTGAGGCTCCTTTTCAGGCTGGCCTGCGACTGAAGCTCCCAGCCTCTCCTTTTTTTCTTTTTTTTTAAATTCTGGGATTTATTTACCTTCTATATTTGAAACTCTGTTGCCTTCACTGGCTCTCCCAGCTCTGAGGCCGTGGATGGCTGAAAGCAGGTATCTGGGGTTTGTTTGGCTTCTATAATTGAAACTTTGCTGCTGTCCTGCTCACTCCAGCTCTGAGGCCGCGGCTGGCTAAAAGCAGGTTTCTGGGGTTTGTTTAGCTTCTATAATTGAAACTTTGTTGCTTTTGGAGCTCAGAGCCAGGCCACGGCAGGCGGGGAAACTTGGTTTCCTCCATCACTGGAGCAAGCAAGCCTCCTGCTCGCTTCAGCTGCGTGGCTGCTGGCCGCCATCTTTGTTGGCAGTTAATTTGCATATCTTGCTGATTAGCCAATGGGAAGCGTAGCAGAGGTACAGTTAATTACTCTTTTTGTCTTTGGAAGGCAGCTATGCTCACCACTATACCACCAACGCCTTCATTTTTTGTCTTTTATTAGATAGGATTACAATCTTACTGAATCCTCACAAAGTCCCTGTGATGAAAACTTTATTTTACAGGTGAAGAAAGTGCAGATTCAGATGAGTGATATCATTTAGGCAAAATCCTAAGCTGGGAAATGAACTGAGACTTGAACCCAGGCCCTCTCCCTCCAGAGCTAGTGGTCTTAGTTGTGGAGTGACACATTATGCATTATATGCTATCATTTATTTGCTTTGTGAGAGAGGTCTGGATCACTAGAAATTATTTCATATTAATTTTTAAAATCTTTTTATTTGGAAATACTTTCAAACTTTAGGAAAGTTGAAAGATTAAGATGAGGATAAAGATCATCCAAATTTCCTTTGCCCAGATTCACCTGTTCAACATTTTATTCTATGTATCAGGGTTTCTGTTGAAATGAATGAATGAACTGCCTGAAAGGTCCATTTGGGACTGGAGGTCCTTCAAGATATGTAGCAAGTACCTGGTCTAAAAAGCCAGTACACGCACAGTCTCTACCTCAATAGAAGGATTTCATACTGAAGTGAGAGCTGCCTGCCTGTTCTCTGTGCCTCCAGGGTTTGTCATGCAGTAGGGTACTACATAGAGGTCTTCTGAATGAACACAAGAACAAATGAATGTCTGACAGAGGTGGAATGGTTGCTTAATAAGGTTCCAGAACTAAGCAGGGCAGGGCTAGGACCATAACCCACATCTCTTGGCTCCCAGGACATTATATTCTTTGTACCATGCCTGGAGTTTCCGGCAGTCACCATAGTCATCATCCTTCAGGAGAGCCCATACACGTCCTTAAGAGTAAAGGGGGTCAGGGTCAGCCTGGTCCACTGGAGATGGAGGAAGTGGGCATCCACCACTCACCAGCAGGAGATACACCCAGGGTGTGGACGATGTGGGCCTGATGTTCTCAGTTGAGTTGTCTTAGCAGGAACCCAGAACTTTGTAACTACCTTCCCACTCCCACCTACCAGGCTACCTCAAGGCACTTACTGCTTTCTCCCGGGACCACTTTCCATAAAATTACATAAAGCCCTGCCCTGAGGTACAAGATGGATTGTCTTATTTCCCTTCCTTTATTTATTTCTTTAATTTGTAAAACCCCCTTCCTACCAAGAATAATTCTTCCCAAGGGCCAAGTATCATGTGACCATTTATCCCAGCTGCTAATAGACATGGTCATTCCACTGCCCTAATACTTTTTCTTTCATGTTCTAATCCCCCACACCAGCATTTCTCAAGTTTCTTGTTCACACATGAATGAGCCCATTATCCAATCTTGCTATTTCAATAGGTACTAGGATGTATTCATATGGAACTGGCCAGCTAGTTACAGGAGTAATACCACCATCTTCATCATCTTCTTCATAATCATCATCATCAATATCAACAATCCCATTGTGCATTTATTAAATAATTTCTATGTGACAGACATTGTTTTAAGTGCTTTTCATGCGTGTCTTATATCAGATATGTAAGTATCCATACTAGATTGGTACTATTATCATCTCTTTTTAACGACTGAGAAAGTGGGGCACAGAGTGGTTTAGTTTGCAGCCACTATATAAGGATAGTAATAGCTATCATTTAGTGACCATCTAGTATGAGCCAGACACTGAGCTAGATACTTTGCACACTCTATACTGCACAACAGTCTTGCAAAGTTAAATATATTGCCTTTATTTTGCAGATGTAAAAACAGGCTTAGTAAGATTGAGTGACTTACCAAAGTCTAGAGCTATGGATTAGCATTAAGTGTATTATTCAGGACACAGCCAGGATTCACACCCAGTGATGTTCTTTTCAGTGTGTCAAACTGCCCCCTGAACCAGGAGTCACAAGAGCCACACACTAGTCTGGAACTAGTCAGCCATTTCTCAAAATGCAGTCTTCAGACTAGCCATCATAGAACTGCCTGAGGTGCTTATTACAAATGAACCTCTTGAATCTGAATCTCTGGGGTGGCTCTGGGGATCTTCATTTTAAAAAATAATTTCTCTGGGTGATTCTTTGATACACTCAGCTCAGTCACTAAATATTTTCATGTTCCCTGCAGAAGCAATGACCTACCTTCCTCTTCTTTGCTTACTGAATGTTTCTCATATGGGCCCAATTCAAGGGCCACCGTTTTTGGCAAACACTTCCTCTACCCTTCAGGGAGAATTACAAATTCCTGCCTCTGTACATCATTAAAAAGTTGTTCATAACTTTAATATTAATTTGTTGCACTGTGTTATAACCATCCATTTGCTAGTCTGTTTTTCTTAAGAGGCAAAGAGATTATATTATTCATCTTATACCTAGTGTAATGCCTGGCACATACCTGGGTGTGCAATCCATGTGTGCTGACTGAAGGCATGCAATACATGCTTACTGCACATTTGGTCTTAAGCATGAAATAATTATCATGTCCCCTGAAGGGTTCTACTAATGTCACTTCCCCACATATTGCCATTCATGTCCATCAAAAACTCACAGCAAAACATAAAAGTCCTAAAATCCTCTAGAATTGTTAAAGAATAACCAAATGTTGTCTTCTTCCCTGTCTCTTCTTCCTTTCCTTCCTTCATTCCACTAGCTGACAGCTGTCACTATACAATAGTCTGTAATTAATCTGTCATGTAGAGTACAGACAAAACAAATAAGAGTGGAACCCACATACAAAATGTTTTGGCAGAACAATAATATTAAATATATTCATATATTTACCCACTGAACTACCAAACAAATGCAAACAGCTGAAAATAAAGCATAGAAAAATTAAAAAATAAAATATAGGTCCTGGCTGGTGTGGCTCAGTTGGTTGGAGCTTTGTCTGTCCCATACACCAAAAGGTCGTGGATTTGATTCTCAGTCAGGGCACACCCATGTTGCGGGTTCAATCCCTGGTCAGGGTGCTGTGGGAGGCAACCAATCAATGTTTGTCTCTTACATTGATGTTTCTCTCTCTCTTTCTCTCAAATCAATAAAAATATATCCTTGGGCAGGGATTAGAAAAAATAAAGAAAAAGTGATAATGGTCACAAATATCAGGTGGAAAATAAGAGAACTCCTAAGGACAAGATTCTGACAACCTCTCATTGAAGACATTATTCTTACAACAAGCTAACAAAACAAGATTACTGCTGTGATGCAGCACTTAAGAGTGAATGCTCAGCATAATCAGCTCTTCGGGTTTATCCCAGAGAATTCATACAGTGGGTAGGGACTGGGCAACATGCTGAGGCCCCTGAAACTGACACAGTACAAGATAAACTCAACACATTCTGGATTATGAAACCAGGATCTGATGGCCTGAGGTTGGAAAATTCAAAGCTGTTCTCACACTTGAAGCCAAGGTGGCCTGCTCTGTCTGTCCTCCCCACTTTAAAGCAAAACAAACCTAACCGCCAGGTAGCACACTACTGAGAGAAGATCAGTGATGGACACTTTGCAGTTAAAAAGCCAAAGCTGGGTTACTTTCTGACATGACAGCTGTCACCACTGTGGAAAGCTAAGTACAGGAAAACACAACTCTCATTGGAAGTGCCTCTGTACTGAAGTTTAAGTACAGGAGTGAAAAAACCCTGGTCTGTTCTTACTAATAACAGTAAGGAATGGTGATGAGATAAAAAGCAGATTCTAGAGGATCTTAAAGGGCAGTGGCTCCAAGCTGGCATGCATACCCCACGTCGTCCAGCTACCTTCTGTGACTTGGCATTTACCCATGACCCATATTTACTTAACTCATTCCAGAATTGTCTTTGCAACACAATAACCTAGGGGTTTACTTGCCAAAAGCACCCCTTATCTCTTTTGATACAGGAATTTCTGTTCTGTTAGGCTACTCAGAAAATTAAGAAAGTATGCACAAATACTTTACATTAGTCTGTAATCAAAATACGTATAAAATCATGGGGATTTCTTTTAAGTCAACAAGATCCCTGTGTCAGTGGTAGTGCACACTGTTTAAACAAGGGTTCTTTCTTTTTCTTTTTAAAAAATTTCTGTGACTTTTTTCTTTAAAACAATTTTTTAAAACTTCTGTGACTTTAAAAAAAATTTATCTTTATTATTCTAAAGTCAGACTGCTCTAACTCAATCTATCTTTCAGTTCACTAATTCTCTCTTCTGCTATGCCCAACGTATTACTAAATAGTGAGTTTAAAATTTTAATCTAGTAGTTTTGTTTGGGACTTTCAAACAAAATTTACTATGTCACTTTTTAAAAAAATTATCTTTATTGTTGCCGAAACCGGTTTGGCTCAATGGATAGAGCGTCAGCCTGCGGACTGAAAGGTCCCAGGTTCGATTCCGGTCAAGGGCATGTATCTGGGTTGCGGGCACATCCCCAGTGGGAGATGTGCAGGAGGCAGCTGGTCGATGTTTCTCTCTCATCGATGTTTCTAACTCTCTCTCTCTCTCCCTTCCTCTCTGTAAAAAAATCAATAAAATATGTTTAAAAAAAAATTATCTTTATTGTTGAAAGTATTACCCTAGACCAGTGGTCGGCAAACTGCGGCTCGGAAAACTGTGGCTTGAGAGCCACATGCGGCTCTTTGGCCCCTTGAGTGTGACTCTTCCACAAAATACTGACTTCTGCGCATGGACCACAAAGTTTCAATCGCACTGTACGTGCATGCCCGCATGTGGTATTTTGTGGAAGAGCCACACTCAAGGGGCCAAAGAGCCGCATGTGGCTCACGAGCCATGGTTTGCCGACCACGGCCCTAGACCAGTGGTTCTCAACCCGTGGGTCGTGACCCCTTTGGGGGTTGAACGACCCTTTCACAGGGGTCGCCAAAGACCATCGGAAAACACATATATAATTACATATTGTTTTTGTGACTAATCACTATGCTTTAATTATGTTCAATTTGTAACAATGAAAATACATCCTGCATATCAGATATTTACATGACGATTCATAACAGTAGCAAAATTACAGTTATGAAGTAGCTACGAAAATAATTTTATGGTTGGGGGTCACCACAACATGAGGAACTGTATGAAAGGGTAGCGGCATTAGGAAGGTTGAGAACCACTGCCCTAGACCCTGGGCCTAGGGTACAGCTGTGGGACAGGAAAATGGCCTCAGGAACAGTAGCACTGGTGCTCCGACATTCTGCTTTTCCAACTCTTTCGGGATTCCATCTGAGAAAATTGCCCTTGGAGTTCCCCATCATCATTTTAGCTCTTCAGTATATTTGAGATGATTTTAAAATTTCACTTTGATTAGCATTTTCAGCAGAAGAGTTAGACCAAATAACCAAACCTGCTCAGACCAGAAACCAGGACCTGGTATCCTCATTAAATCCCGACTCTCACCATTTGCCAACTCATACCCTGGGCTGGTTAAAGTGACTTCACCTTTGGTTTCCTCATCTGCAAAATGACAGTCATAATAACATGTATACTCCATGGGGTTGTGTGAAGATTAAATGAGTCATGTGATGGGCTTGATTCAGTTCATGCCCCGTGGGAATGCTCGGTCAATGTTAGCCTCCCAATAATCACCACTGACATCACCATCACTGCCTGAGCATGGCCAATCCAGTTGGATAATGTAATGTGTATAGGTTTTATTCGGGTAAAGATAATTTCTAAGGATAGGAATAGCTTGGGTAGAAAACAATGTTCAGGAGATTAAAAAAGTCATTTAGATTGACTTTCTGATTCCAAGGAAGAAGTATTTGGGTAAGATTGCCCCCCCCCCCCCCAAAACAAAAACAAAAACAAAAACCTTTAGTTATTCATAAAAATAATATCAAACTTTTACATATGATTTAAAAATTACAATAAGCAAATCACAGTGATTGAACAGTGGGTTAAAGTTCTAGGAATGTCTATCTTTAAAATAGAGTAACATTTTTAGTAATTAGAATTTATGAGAAATGACTTAATTTAATACAAGCCACCAAAGCCTTCTGGATCCCTTTTGTAATCCTTCTGAATGAAATCCTTTCAAAATGTAGTTGAAAATCTTTCCTATTTTGGATTAAAACGTCTGTAGAACCTAACCATCTGCCTCTAAAATAACACACCACTTCACTTTCCGGTTCTCAGTCTCACCAGATAACTTTTCAAGTCTCTTACATAATCCACTGTGCCCATAATTTGTGTGTGTGTTTTTTAATTTTTTTTAAAAAATAATTATTGTTGAAAGTATTACATATGTCCCCTCTTTTCCTCCATTGACCTCCTCCAGCTGGCCTTTGTCTGCTCAGAGGCCCTCACCGTCCCATTGTCTGTGGCCATGAGCCATGCATATATGCATACAAGGTCCTTGGTTGATTACTTCTCCCCTCTCCCCCACCTTCCTTCCAAGATTCCGCGTTTGGTTCCATGCTTCCATGTCTCTGGATCCACTCCGTTCTTCAGTTTATTTTATTCATTAGATTCCACATATGAGAGAGATCATATGATACTTGTCTTTCTCTGACTGACTTATTTCACTTAGCATGATACTCTCCAGGTCCCTCCATGCTGTCTCAAAGGGCAAGAGATTCTTCTATTTTATTGCTGCTTAGTATTCCATGGTATAAATGTGCCACAGCTTTTTTATCCATTCATCTCCTGATAGGCACCTGGGCTGTTTCCAGATCTTAGCTATTGTAAATTGTGCTGCTATGAACATAGGGGTGCATACATTCTTTCTGATCGGTGTTTCGGGTTTCTTAGGATATATTCCTGGAAGTGAGATCACTGGGTCAAATGGCAGTTCCATATTTAACTTTATAAGGAAACTCCACTGTGTGTGTGTGTGTTTTTAAAATGCCTTAGGATCTTAGGAAGAGCCTCCCTGTCTTTTTCCTTATTATCATTTTCTTGTACCTTACACTTCAGGTTATAGGAGAATGAAGTAAGATTATTGACACATGCAGGACACATGATTTCTTTTCTTTTCAATATTTAAGCAGCTTAGCTAAATGTCTCTAAGTAATTTGGGGATCTTCTATACCCTATAATGAAAGTAAGATACTTAATATGAAAAAAATGGTCTGCTTATAATTAGTGAACAAGTCATATTTGAAATAAAGTTTTTATGAATTCATTCATTTAGCACTATGTATAAAGAGAATGAGCAGAATAAATCTTGCCCCTGTGAAGTTCATAATCTAGATTGGGAGCAACACAGAAATAATTTAGGAATATAGTGAGAGGTAGAGCAATAAAGTGTTTAGTCTCTGGAGTCTGATACATAGGTTTGAATTCTGACTCTATCTAATAGTTGTATGAAGTTGGGTAAATCACTTAATTTCTATATCCCTTGGTTTGTCTGTCTATAAAATGAGAATATTACCTACCTCATAGGGTTGTTGTGAGGATTTAAAGAGTTAATATTTGTAAGAGTTTATGAGTAACTGGCACACTATTAATTGTTAGCTGTTATTATTGTTATTATCACTGTATAGAAGTATGTATGAACATAAAGTGAGGGCAATGGACATAAAATGAGGGCATTATATTAGATGATCTCTAATTATATATTCCCACAATTTATTATTGTCCACTACTCTACCACATCACTCCACCCATGTCACATAACCTTCTACTTCTGAGTCCTTGCTCATCTTTCCACAGTGATCTCTTTCTTATAAGTGCCTCTTCCCCATACCGCTTGAACCATCACATTGTATGCCTTCTTATTCTCTGAATGCATGTTTGGTACAACTTAATTCTTTCTTATGTCACACATAATGTGGCCATATATAATACCATGTTCCTATTTAGTCCATATCTTATATGGATTACAGAGTAGTTCCACTGTACTTAACAGCAGAAGATACTTAATAAATACTGGTGATTAATTGAAGTTACTCAGTTTCAGAAATAGCTTTTACTGGCATAGATCAGAGGTTGGCAAATTTTTTTCTGTAAAGGGCCAGATACTAAATATTTGTCACTCTATGGGCCATATGGTCTCTGCAGCAACTGTCACAACTATTCCACTCTGCCACTGTAGTGCCACAGTTGCCACAGACAATATGCAAACAAGTGGGCATGACCATGTTTCAATAAAACTTTTTTTAAAAAATTTTATTTTTTATTTTGAAATACTTATTGATTCACAAGAAGTCAAATATATATAATAGATATAATAAATATAGTAAATATGATAATATAATATAATATAATATAATATAATATAATATAGTGAGGTTTTGTACACCCTTCACCCAGTTCCCCCCAGTGGTAGTACTATACTAATACGATATCACGACCAGGAAATCGACACTGGTACAGTTTACAATTTATTCAGATTTCACTAGTTTCACATGTATTCATTTGTGTATGTGCATTTGTATAGTACTGTGTAATTTTAAAACCTTCTTTACAGAAACAGGCAGTAAGCTGAATTTGGCCTGAGAACTGTATGCCGTTCACTGACACCTGGAAGAAATCCTCATGTAGAACTCAAAGTTACAGTATTTTGGAATATTGTGTGGAAACCAATACACAAAAGCCTATTTATGGACTACCCAGCTAAAATGAGAACCTACTGTAGTTTAAAAAACAAGCCCAGCCCTTCTCCCTCATGAGACTGTTAGCAGAGAAAAGGCAGGGAAAAATTCCCAGAACAGAATAATAAAGGTTATTTCTATCTTCTCCCACTTTCAACCTCTGACCTCACACCAGTTAGGAAAGGACGTGGCCAACCAGAGCCTGCTGAATTGAGCAAAGTTCACTATCAGACTATCACTCTTCGCTTCCTAGGTACCTTAAGCTTTTTACAGCTTGAACTAAAAAGTTGATGACTAGAATTCACTCACCCAAGAAGCAAAGCAATTTTAGCTTTGGCAATCTGAGCTAACGTTTCATAATTTTAATCCTCACACTTCAATTAACAGATGGACGCATCACATTCATCCATAAACAAAAAGGAAAAAAGTAATTTCTTTAATGTACACCTGGGAAAGACAATTGTGATCTGGATTTGTACATTCAAACATAATGCAATTTAATTAGTAGAGCAATTTAAAACTACTAAGAACATGATGGGTAGTTGAGAAGTTGTTTCATTCCTAGTGTTGTTTTTTTTTATCTAATCACAATGTTTCATATTCTTTCAAGACTGAAATTGTGGCATTTGGCAAGATTTTGTTAATTATAAAGGCGGTTCACCAATCTCAGCTACCTTGGTAGAGCCTGGTGGGTTTTTAAGTTTTATAAAAACAGGTATGATGACTTCAGAGGTAAATATATATCTGTTTTACATTGCCTAGAAAAATGAAAAATAATGAATTTTCTTTAAAAACATAAAAACAATACAAAACCAAAATGAACTGCTCCGGTATCTCAATTAAAAAAGTGCTCAGTACTGTTCTTAGAATAAGGTCCAGGGTTCCATCCATATTAAGATCTTCTGGTCAAGATAATATATGAACAAAGATTACTGAGAATAAAATCTAGGGTTCTATCCATGTTAACATTGTTTAACTTTAAGATATATAAATAAAGACTACTGGAAATGGAATGGACTATCTGAATAAATATAAAACCCTCAATAAAAAAAAACGTAATTAAGATGTTAAAACAAAACTTTGCTCCAAAAATGATACTAAACTTCCTGCTTGTCTCCTTTCACCCCCCAACTCTTGAAGTGATGGTGAAAACCAATGCACAAAGCATTGTTATGGACTATTCTTCTTGAAAGGTAGGAAAAAGAAAAAGGTCAAAGCCAAGTCCACATCAGTCTTTGAAACAGTTCTATGTTTCTACTTTTTATTCTTGGTAAATTTATTTCAGTGGAACTAAATTATCTTATAATAGGCATGAGCCCAACAAATAAACAGATGTACAAGTTCTAAAGAGAATTGCCTGCTAAACCATTACATTCAGAGATCCATAAGTAAGAGTTGGTCACATCAATAATTTAATTTTGATCTGGTGACAAAGCATGTTTGTATTCCTGGAAAACAACAACAACCAATCTTACTGACTGGCAATTTGGTACATTTGAGGGTTAATTAAATAAGCAATGTGGCAAAGTATCCAATATGCTATAAGGTGCAATTTTTCTGTTGGATTAAACTTTAAAACTCAGCTATTCCACATTCGAGCCAACCAGTTAAGTCAACAAAATCAGCTAAGTTGGTAGCTCCTGTATAAATCCTAATGTCTTTTAGAAAGGTTTAAAATTCAAATCATGACTGAATTAACTTTGTAACTTACGATATGTTAGGCTAAAGCTGTGGAATTAATCCAAGAATTATACATTACCAAGTACATAAAGATAAAGATGTTGGTTTTAAATGTTATTTTTGCATAAGTTTACTTACTGCCATATAAGCATTTGTTCCAACATACGTCTTGGCTATAGAATTCACCAGCTATGAGACAAAACAGTCTGTTAGAACAATATAAAGATAATGTGGAAATAAAATGGGCAATTATTCCTCATTTAACCTACAATCATCATTTCTATAAATCAACTAAAAATTACGTAAAAGGGAACAAATCTACAAAGGCATTAAAAATGGTTAAATCTCTCTTTTCTTTTGAATGTGATTTCCATTTAAACAAGCACAGCATTACAGTTTATGGCAGATAACCTTAAACAATTCACTTAAGCAGGATGCTTATCGCTTTAGTACCCCAAAACCATCTGATATAAAAAGTCAATTTGAAGTAGAATTTGAACACACTCAAATGGCTCAAGATGTGAATGAAGAAACCCCATGCATTACTAGAATGAAACGAACACTAAATACGCTGGAGGGATAACAGACTTTGACAACTCATAATACAACGATGACCTTCGCTTTGGTCTTCGTGTTTGGCTGGGAGTAAAGGTGGCTGCAATTCAAATCAACATCACAGCACGCTCATGGGTCACTATCACCGGGGTTCTCAGGGGAGGCCCAAAATGGAAATTAATTAAAATTTGTGCTGCACATTGTAATGGCCCTCCACCATTGTTGCTCCCAATATTAATTTTTATTGTGGGCCAGTTGGGCTCCCCAGGCACAGCTCCCACTCTGCCCTCCCTTTTGTCTGGCCAAAACGCTTCATATCAACACTGCATATCAATGAAGTTTGCTATTCGTAAGTAGTAATTACAATATCAGCAGTTTTTACTGTCATTAAACAATGAACAATCATATTCTGATGAAGGAAACTCGCTCGGAGATTAAAAATGAATACCACACTCCCAGCCGAGGAGAAGATGCAGAGCTCTGTTTGTCTGGCGGCTGGGTGACTTTTCAATCCAGAGAGGAGATTGGAAATAAAAAGGGGATGCTGCAGAGAGGAGAGCAGATGGGGAGGGAAAAGAGACCTACCTGAGTGCTAACTCCAAAGTCACAGAGCTTGACCTGTCCTCTGGTGTTTACTAGCATATTGGAGGGCTTCACATCTAAAAAGGGAGGAGAAAAGTCCATGTAACTAATTCCATATCTACAGTGCTTGCTCTAAAAAGAAGCACACACGCACACCCTACTATATTGCAGAAACGACATCATCTGTTCAACTTGGACTTCCAATCACAGATTTAATGCAAAGCATTTTATCTGGAGGCAACTAAATGTAAGGTCCTAACACCTCCACTTCCAGCTATTTCTGGTTTCTATAGAAGCAAGGGTTTATTTCAAGTGAAAGTCAAAAAACGTTGGCTTTCAACAACAGTAAATACACCCGTCATCCTATCCCCTGCCTTTTAGGAAAAGTAGGTAGAAAAGAAAATGTAATCTTGCAAAGAATTTGCACAAAAGGGCTTGTTTTGCTCTCAGTATGAAACTATTACTCCCATTTAAAAAATAGTAAGGCAAAAGGGAAGCCAACAGGAAAAAAAGTGTTCGTATGTTGCTGGTAACAGGTCATAGCTGAACAAAACAATGAAAAAATAAATGCCACATTGCTTTTACCTGGTTTGATATGATAAATACTACTTCAGATGATACTCAGAAATTGATCTAAAAGATGTGAGTGTGTGCCTGCATGCACTTACCAGCCTTTGTTTCAGTGGGCCTTCTCGTCCCTTACATCATCTTTGACTGCTGTTATAGTTAACAAAAGAACTGACATAGCTTTTGCCAAGGCAGTCAGTTGCTAAATAATGACATAAAGGGTTTCTGTGAAACATTGTCAGTGACAACAATGAGCCTTTTCAGGAATTCAGAGAGCCCACAAAAATCACCCAAGCAGGACAAGAGCACACTGGTTTTGACAGTACAGAACAGCACCTGTTTCAACATTCATCTTCGATGGCAAAAGTGGTCGGGAATAGGCAACTTATTGTATTTAATATAGTATATAATCTTAATCACCCCAAAACTGAACACAGGACTCATCATTTTTAATGTAACAATTTTTAAAAAATCTGTAAATGAGTTCATCTCCTCCCCTTTATCCTGCAAAAGGGTACTCCAACAGTGTCCTGCCAAGAGTAGATATTTAATTCAAACTTCAAGCTCAAACTCTGTAATTAACAATTATTGAGCCCTACCTACTATGTGACAGGCAACATGCTAGGTACTTTCTCATGCATTAGCTATTTAGTGTTGCCTGACTGACACAACAATGTAAACTCCATGAAGGCAGGGACTTTATCTCTGTTACTGACCACTATATTCCCAGTCCCTAGAAGGGTGCCAGGCATACAGTAAATGCTTAATAAGTATTTGTTGAATGGAGGAGAAAATAAAGAAATGGAAGCCATGAACACATAGTATGACTTCATGTTGATGATTCTGTTTCAGTGATCAGAGGGCAGCTATAGAACATGTTTCTGGAGCACGCCCTTCAAATAACACACACTGGATACTTCCTTTGGAGGGAGGGTGAGTCTGAAGACAGTTTTATCAACTCTCTCTGCCTTCAGTTTCCCCAATTTCAATATAAATCTTACACCACCAACATCCTATATAATAAAAGGCTAATATGCAAATTGTCTCCTCGGGAGTTTGACCGGGAGTTCGACTGCTTGCTGTGACGTGCGATGACCATCAGGGGGCAGCATGGAACAAAGGAAGGCCTTGGCTGGCAGCCAGGGAAGGAAGGCCCCAATTGGCCCTGTTCGCCGGCCAGGCCTAGGGACCCTACCTGTGCATGAATTTCGTGCACCGGGCCTCTAGTCCTATATAATGAGAGGAATATGCTAATTATCTGTTACACTGTGAGGTGTAATGACCGACCACGTAATGACTGGATCATGGATCAGCAGGAGGGTGGGGCAGCGAGCTACAAGCAGACAGTGGAGAGCTATAGGAGGGGGCTGGGCAGCAAGCTACAGGAGGGCGGGGCAGTGGGCAGAGAGCTACAGGAGGGCGGCAGCGAGCTACTGGTGCACAGATTCGTGTGCAGAGCTACTAGTATTATATTAAATAAAGCACTTTCACTACCTCAATTCTCTCCTTGAGGAGAAAATGAAATATTCTCTGACTCCACCCCACCAAAAGGTGAACTCCTTAAAAATAGGGCTGTGCTTTCAAATGTACTCCAGTATTTAGCACAGCACATATAAGTCATAGATAGCCACAGTAGGCATGCAACATTTGCTGAACTGAAAGAAATGTTAGACTCTACATAGCCTGGTCTTTTTTTCCAAATCTAATTTTCATTATACTAGTAGACCCTCAACTCTGAATATTTTTCTTTTCGACAATCTGCTCTTTTATATATCAACACCCTTAAACCACTTCTCAAGCCACCACATCAGATGGAGACAGTTAATGAACAGATATTTTAAGTTCCTGGAAGGAGCTGCCTGGAAATCATGAAGTATGGTATGGTAAAATTAACATTTTTGCCTTAAGTGGATTAACACAGAGAGAAAGAATAAAACCACAAAGTTGCTAGATTATTTTGTAAAAGGCAAAGTGTAAATAAGAACTTTACTGGATTTTTCAGCTCTCCAACATCTTGTTTAACTTACATGTATAACTTGTGTACATTCAGCCTAGTTATCAGGAGTACTTTATGTATTAAAGTAGTAGTCACCCTTTTATCCTCAAACCAACCTTTGTATTCTGACTAAACTGTTAATCATTGTCTCAAAAAAACACACCCTAAAACAAACAAAACCCTTTATCACTAAGCCTTTGTTCATTCTATGTGTTCTCCCTCACCACCACGGCCCCCCCCTGCACCGCCCCCCCCCCCCCCGGCCAGGTTTAGAAACCCTTCTTCAATATTGTCTGACTGAATCCTGCCCATTCTTTAGCTCAGGTACCCTCCTCCCTGTTGCCCTAAATACTCAGGCCATCAGAATCACTGCCTCCTTTGAACTGCTCAGGAATTTACTATTTACTGGCTGTATCATTTGTTTGAAACTGAGCATATGACATTTTTTTTTAGTAGTAGTTATTTACCATATTTACTGTTATAAGTATCACCACCCAAGTATTAAGTTCACAGGGTAGGAATATGTTTTATACATCTTTGTCTTTGTATGTATCTCTTCCAAGCATAGTATCTTGCTCACTAGTTGATGGTCTTCAAACAATATACTAAATTTGCTATATTAAGTGTCCCCTTTCCCACCAACATCTTGAGACATCATTTGAACATAACAGATTCCTTTAATCAAAACCAATGGATTCAGATGAGGATAAAAGACCTGGGTTTTAGTTTTTTGGGGGCCCTGCAATAAACTTGGCATGTAATGTTTCAGTGTCCACCTCTGTAAGGAAACAACCATGTGTCAATCTTAAAGAACTGTGAGGATTAGATGAGATAATGAATAAACACTGCATTTTAAACTCCCAAACACTCTATAATTGTAAAATATTATTATTTCCCATTGGTAGTCAACCAAGCTACAAAAGCAGTGTACTTCATTATATTTAGAAAATTATTTCTATTGCTATTGTAGCAAATTTAAACTGTATTTGAGTAAATACCAGCTGAATGAAAATAATTTCTAAAGCCCAGTAAGTAGAACTATAAAACCAATTTAATGTTGAGGAGGCATTCTAGGTAGACAATATGCACCCATGCCTCAACAAGGCTACTAACTTGTCTCCCCTTTTTTGCATTTGCTCTGCTATTATCTGTGCTGAATACAGTAGCTAGTCATAATTTTAAAACTTAAATCAGATCATGCTTGCTTCTCTCCCTAAAATCTCCAAGGGCTTCCCAACTCAATGAAAAATGCAAAGTCCCCATGATAATGTCTAAGGTAGGGGTGGGGAACCATTTTTCTGTCAAGGGCCATTTGGATATTTGTAACATCATTCGAGGGCCATACAAAATTATCAACTTTGTATCAGTCTGCTAGCAATCTTGAGAAAGAAGAACAAAGTTGGAGGGATCACAATACCAGATATCAAGTTATACTACAAAGCCACTATAATCAAAACAGCCTGGTACTGGCCCAAGAATAGGCATATAGATAAATGGAACAGAACAGAGACCCCAGAAATCTACCCAAGCCATTACGCTCAATTAATATTTGACTAAGGAGGCAAGAGCATACAACGGAATCAAGACAGTCTCTTCAATAAATGTTGTTGCAAATAGTGGACAGATACATGCAAAAAAATGAAAATAGACCAAAAAGTTACACCACACACAAGAATAAACTAAAAATGAATAAACTCAAAAGACTTCAATGTAAGATGTGAAACCTTAAAAATCCTAGAAGAAACCATAGGCAGCAAAATCTCAGACATCTCTCGCAGTAATATGTTTACGGATACATCTCCTAGGGCAAAGGAAACTAAGGAGATAAACAAACGGGACTACATCAAAATAAAAAGCTTCTGCACAGCAAAAGAAACCATCAACAAAATGAAAAGGGAGCCCACTGCATGGGAGAACATATTTGGCAATGATACATCTGATAAAGGGTTAATATCCAAAACATATAAGGAACTCATACAACTTAACAAAAGGAAGACAAAAATCCAATTAAAAAATGGGCAAAGGACCTAAATAGACAATTCTCCAAAGTAGGCATACAGATGGCTAAGAGACATATGAAAAAATGCTCAAAGTCACTGATCATCAGAGAGATGCAAATTAAAATGACAATGAGGTATCACCTCACACCTGTCAGATTGGCTACCATCAACAAATCAACAAATGACAAGTGCTGGCAGGGATGTGGAGAAAAGGGAACCCTAGTACCCTGTTGGTGGGAATACAGACTGCTGTAGCCATTATGGAAAACAGTATGGAGTTTCCTCAAAAAATTAAATATGGAACTGCCATTTGACTCAGTAATCTCACCTCTGGGAATATATCCTAAGAGATCGGAAATACCAATCAGAAAGAATGTATGCACCCTATATTCATAGCAGCACAATTAACAATAGCTAAGATCTGGAAACGGCCCAAGTGCCCATCAGAAGATGAGTAGATCAAAAAGCTGTGGCACATTTACCAGTAGACCATGGAATACTAAGAAGCAGTAAAAAAAGGAGGATCTCTTACCCTTTGGGACAGCATGGAGGGACCTGGAGAATATTATGCTAAGCAAAATAAGCCAGTCAGAGAAAGACAAGTATCACATGATCTCACTCATATGTGGAATCTAATGAATAAAATAAACTGATGAACAAAACAGATCCAGAGACATAGAAGCAGGGAACAGACTGTGGAATCACAGAGGGAAGGCAGGGGTGGGTGGAAAGAGGAAAGAGATCAACCAAAGAACTTATATGCATATATGCTTAACCCATGGATACAGAAAATAGGGTGGTGGAGGCATGGGATGGGGGTGGGCTATAAAGGGTCAATGGGAGAAAAAAGAGGACACATATAATTCTTTCAACAATAAAGATTACAAAGAAAAAAGATTCAAGAAACAGAAATACTACAAAAAAAAATTAGCCTGATATATTTGGTCAAACATTTAATTAACTCACCCCTCATGTCTTGGCAGAACCAGCCCAAATGATTTTGAGGGCCTTCTATGGTCTGCAGGCTGGACATTCCCTACCCCTGGTCTAAGGCTTCTCTGAGCTGGCTCCCCCACTACCTTGTGCGCTCCCCCTCCCTACTCCTCTCCTCTGCTTCATCTCATTTGCCAGGCATGCTCCTGCATTGTGGCTCCATATCCCTGGAGTATTCCACTCCCATGTATATACATAGGCTGCTCCTTCACGTTTTTTTGGTTTCTGCTCAAATGCTACCTTCCCCAGCCACCCAGCATGAACAGCAGAACCTTCCCACCCCAGATACCCCTTTCCCCTCAGCCCCATTTCAATGTTCTTCTTAACATTTAGCACCATCAACAACACACTATAATATCTGCATAAGTAAATCTGTTCCCTCACAATTCCCCCTCTTGACGGGAAGCCCCATGAATGCATAGACTTCATCTGTTTTGTTTCTACTATAATCTAGAATGGTGCCTGGTGCAGATGAGAAACAATATTTGTTGAGCAAATGGTGAATGAATGATATCTGTACTAAATAGATGGGCAAACATGCTTATCCAGAGGGGCATGAATTTGGCCTGAGAAGGAGCTGCATCTCTTCCATACTTAATGGTATATACTTCAGAATGAATACATTTCCAAGTGACATTTTTCATTCTGAGAAGAATCCACAGGTGCTGCAGAGAGAAATATGAGTAAGACCCTGCCCTTCCGGAGACGGCAGACTGACATGCTGGTATATTCTTTGACCAAAAATATTGAGATTTCAGGATAACAATACTGCTTTTATATACTCTAAATGGGATTTTCTTCCTGAATAATTGGCATTCTTACTATAATAAAGACAATGAGAGTTATGTAACTAAATAGCTCCCAAACCTAGCTGTGCATTAAAAAAAAAAAAAAGACAACTTTTGGGGTTCCACCTCAGATCTACTAAATCAGAAACCAATCGCATACAGCCTGGTCTTTAGGCCAGCATTTAGAAAAGACCAATGTAACCTGCTGAATTTCCCTTTGATTTAATTGCTAGAAAGTTCAGAATATGCCAAGAAAAATTTCTTCTCTTGTTTTCCTTTACTTTTAAAAATCAATTTTATTCATTTGAAAAAATGAATTTTATTGCATCATTTTGAATGCACAATTTGGTGAGTTTGACAAGTGTATATATTAAAGGAAAGAATTCTGGGTTGACAGGTTTTTTCTTCCCAGCATTTGAAAGATGTCATTCCATTAACTTTTGGCATGCATAGTTTTTGACACAGTCTGCTGTAACTCTTTAAAAAAATATTTTTATTGATTTTAGAGAGGAATGGGGAGGGAGAATTAGAAACATCAATGATGAGAGAGAATCATTGATTGGCTGGCTCCTGCATAGCCCCCACCAGGATCTAGCCCACAACCTGGGCATGTCCCCTGACTGGGAATCAAACTGTGACCTCCTGGTTGATAGGTCGACACTCAACCACTAAGCCACACTAGCTGGGCTGCTGTAATTTTTATTTTTGTTCTCTTAATGTATTTTGTTTTCTCTGAATATTTTAAAGATTTAAAAATTCACTTATTTTCAAATTTTTTATTTTGATATGCATTGGTATGGTTTTGTTTTTATCCTGGTTAGGGTTTATTGAGCTTCGTAGATCTATGGGCTTATAGGTTTCATTTAAATGGAACCATTATTTCTTTAAATTATTTTTTGTTCCCTTTTCTCACTCCTTTCCTTCTGAGACTCTAGTTATACATATATCCTTGACTTCTTGATACAATTTCAAAAGTCCCTGAGGCTGTGCTCATTTTTTTAGTCTTTCTTTTTTTGGTAGTAATTTTGGGTAATTTCTGTATCTCTAACATCAAGATTACTAATGGTTTCTCTGTAGTATCTTATATATGGTTAATTCCATTAAGTAAAATTTTTTATTTTAGATGTATTACTTTTTATCTTTAGATGTTCCACTAGGTTCTTTTTGTCTTCCATTTCTCTCCCTGTAATGCTCATGTTTTCATTGAAATCCTTGAGTATACTTATAATATTTACAATAATTGTTCTTAAGTCCTTGTCTGCTAAGTCCATTATCTCAGCAGGGGGAAGGTTTCTATTTCTATGGACTGACTTTTTTTTTCCAGGTTATAGTATTATCAGAAGAATAATTCTCTGTTCACCTACTAATTTTTATTTGGAGGCCAGATATTGTAAACCTTATGTTGTTGAGTAATGAATATTGTTATCATCCTTTAAAGAGTGTTGGACTTAATACTGGCAAGTAGTTAACTTATTTGTGATACCCAGATCATTTTCAGGCTTTCGAGTTTTTATATAGAGTGCCTATAGTAACCATTAAAGCATGCTCCTTCTAAAGTCTCTCTTGAATGCTCCAACAAGGTATCTTCACTCTGGCTGGTTGGAATTTTTTTTAAAAATATATTTTATTGATTTTTTACAGAGAGGAAGGGAGAGGGATAGAGAGTTAGATACATCGATGAGAGAGAAATATCGATCAGCTGCCTCCTGCACACCTCCTACTGGGGATGTGCCCGCAACCAAGGTACATGCCCTTGACCGGAATCGAATCTGAGACCTTTCAGTCCGCAGGCCGACGCTCTATCCACTGAGCCAAACCGGTTAGGGCGTGGCTGGTTGGAATTTTAAAAATCTCCTACCTGTTTGGCTTATACTCCCTCTACCCCCCAAATTTGTTTTCCATATAGTCGTTCATTGTCTAGATTGATAAGATTTCATCATATGAATCCATAGTTGATATCCACCCAAAAACTCAAGATTCTTATTCTTATTCTTGAGCTCCTTTTCTGCATAGATCCTGCCTCTCTAGGACTCTGCCATAAATGCTAGCCATTTTGGCCTTCTTGACCTCTAAACACTGTCTCTTCACCTCCGACCTTAAGGTCTGTATGAGTTCTCTCTCCCTAAGCTGCAGTCCAGAAATTGTCTTTAGGCAGAAAGCGTGGGTGGTTATGAGGCTCACCTCATCAGTTTCCCTTCTCTCAAGAGTCATAGCCCTGTACTACTTCTTATCTAATGTCTGAAAACAGATTTTCATAAATTTGGTCCAGTTTTTTGGTTATTTTTGGTGGAGAGCAACTCCCTTAGAGCCGTGATTCCTTTCTAGGCAGAAGTGGAGATATCCCTTTACCTGAAAATTTTTTTTTTTTGTCTTTTGTTAATTGTTTGGACTTTATATTGTAAGCTGCCTCAAATCTTTTTTTAAAATATATTTTATTGATATTTTATAGAGAGGAAGGGAGAAGGCTAGAGAGTTAGAAGCATCGATGACAGAGAAACATCTATCAGCTGCCTCCTGCACACCTCCTACTGGGGATGTGCCCGAAACCAAGGTACATGCCCTTGACCAGAATCGAACCTGGGATCCTTCAGTCCGCAGGCCGATGCTCTATCCACTGAGCCAAACCGGTTAGGGCTGCCTCAAATCTTTTTAAAAAATAGATAGGATATAAATAATATTAGGACTTTACCTAGTTAGGCTAAACCTGAATTCCTGTGGCAGAATATTAAGCAAATGAAATCTCTTTCAATGTTGGAATGAGGACAGCTCCTGTCTGAAGTTTCACTGAATTTAAATAAAATATTCCATCTGTATTTTTTGAGGTATTTGAGGTATAAACAATCCTAGTACATAGCCACTGAATTTTCTACTTCCAAGTTTTCATTTAAAATGGACAACTATTATAACTCTCAAGAATATCTCCAGGAATATTGAAATAATTGCATTTCTTTTTCTTTTCTTTTTTTTTGGGTGGGTTTGTTTTCAATGTCACTTAAAGCCATAGACAACAGCACAACATACAAGGGAGAAAGATTACTTTTGAGGAGGTAGTTATATTTATGCTTATTTTAATGCAATCTCAAGTTATAGAAAACAAACAACAATTGACGGTATATAAGCTTTTCATTCAGCTCACTTAAAACATTGTAGCCTTTCTTCTGTAAGCAAAGCGCAGGAAAGATGAGTCATTAAAGTGACTGATTATAAATGGCAACCATCAGGGCAGATGTAAGTCATTTTGCTTTAATCAGGCCATTAATTATTAGGGTTTATCAATTAGTTTTATTGAAGGCAAGGGAGCTTAAATGAATACTAGGGCATTGATTTTAACTAGGACATTCTCTCAAAGAAAATACAAATGAGGTGTGTAGAATCCTGGGATTACAGGTTCTTTTCATACCACTAAAAGAAGCAAGCTTCATCTCTAATATAAAACATAAGCCTATAGTGAAAAACAAATTAGCTATCCCCTTTGTATTACATATAAAATACCATGTTTTGATGTTCTCTAATTTGAGGTTTGGTTTTAATCTATCTTGGCCAAGAGGTCAGTATCACATTGGAGAAAGTGAGATAAAGATACAAAAAAAAGTGACCCATTTTTAATATTTCTTATCTTCTTTCATTTTAGAAAAATATTCAGCCATTTTATGCACAGAGACTTTTGTAGGAATCAGAATAGATTCCTGTTGGTCAGATTCTCTCAGAGGAAGCAGAAATGACATGGAAAATGTACGTGTGTTTGTTCTGTGTGTGTTATATACAAGATAAAGGGGGATACCTAATCTTCCTACAATGACGAGGTTGTTATGAGAATTAAGTGAGACAGTGCTTAGCAGTGCCTGTCTTAGAGCTAAAACTCAATGAATTGTTGAATGAATAAAATGAATAGAAAAAAACATTTTGTAAACTTAAATGTACTATATAAACTGGAAGCTACTGCCCTGTGGAACTGGTGATGACAATGACTCTTATCCTAGAAATCAGGATATGGACCATCCTATATAATAAAAGCCTAATATGCAAATTGCCCCCTCGGGCAATCGTTGGACTGGGAGACCTGGAGTTTGACCACTTGCTATGACATGTGCTGACCACCAGGGGGTGGTATGGAACATGGCGGGCATTGGCGACGCTGCATGGGCAGTGGGCAGCAGTGGAGGTGCTGCTGGCCCCAATGAGCCCCGGCGAGAGGGGGACCGCAGCGGGATGATGGAGCAGGTGGGCAATGCCAGGCCAAGGCAGGTGTGAGTGGGGGCTCAATCACCCCACAAATGGCAATCAGGGGCAGCGGTGGGGGGCGAGGCCATTGCCCAGCTCCCAGGCGCTGAGGGAGCTGGGTGGGGGGCCCAGCACTGATCAATCGCCCTGCAGGTGGGATGGTGAAACAGGTGAGGGGACGGCACCAGGCCAAGGCGGGGTGCCAGGCGGGGCTGTGGGGCTGCAAGGCTGGGGGCGTGAGCTGGGGCCCGATCTCTGCAGGCCGCCCGAGGGACTCCACCCGTGCACAAATTCGTGCACTGGGCCTCTAGTCTAATATAATGGACCACACCCAAATACTAAATACAATTAACTTGCACTATATGAGCTCTATCTGAAGGCAGGCTTCTTCCATTACCTTAAACCCTGTTCAAAGAAGAGTTAACAATACCCAATCCCAACATGTGTCTTCTGTCACAGTGTTTTCCCACTCCTTCAGCAAGATTTCACAGTAAGCTGAGTTTTTTTAATGATGATGTAATGAATATTTGAATTGCAGCAGGGACATCCCACACAGATAATAGGTAGTTATGATGCAGTTCTCTTGAGTAATTTGAAATGCTTAGAAGATCATTAGAAAAATATCAGGAAGTGAAAAGAATAAAAGAACTTACTAAAGGGTTTTGTGTCATGCAGAAGATAATAGGTTTCCTACAGGAGCTGTAGCTAAATAAAAATCAACCTTTGTCATCACTTTCCTCTGCTATCTTTAACAAAGTATGAAATATCAATTACTTACACTGATCATGTACTATGCAACAATGATAAATGGTTATTTCTTCTCAAAACTGATGTGCACTAGATGGCCTGATTCACTGTGATTACAAATATTTGAAGAAGGAGCGCTGGCCAGGTGTCTCAGTTGGTTGGAGCATAACTGTATCATACACCAAAAGATTGCAAGTTCAATCCCTGGTCAGGGCACAACTGATAAATGTTTCTCTTTCACATCATTGCTTCTCTCTCTCCCTTTCTCTCTTTCTAGACTCAATTAAAAAAACAAAACATATCCTTGGGAGAGGAATTTAAAAAATTTTAAATAAAGATGCTAATAACTTCCAGGTATCTACTCAAGAAAAAGAAAATGTAGAAACAAATAAAGACTTGTATGTGAATAGCAGCATTATTCATAATAGCCCCAAACTGGTATAATCCAAAAGTCCCTCCACTAGTAAATGAATGGACAAAATGTGATATATCCATATAACAGGCTATTATTCTACAATAAAGAGGAATGAAAAGACAAAAAAGGCCACTGCATATTTACAAAGGGGTCAATCCAACAAGAAGATATAATATTTATAAATATTATATGCATCCAACATAGGAGCATCTAAATATATAAAGCAAATATTAACAGACCTAAAGGAAGAAATAGACAGCAATACAATAATAGAAGGGAACTTTAATACCCACTTACATCAATAAATAGATCCACACAGAAAATCAATAAGAAAACACTGGCTTTAAATGACCAGATGGACTTAGAAATACACAGAATATTCTATCCAAAAGCAATAGAACACACATTCTTTTCAAGTGTACATAGAACATTCTCCAGGAATAGATCATATGATAGGCCACAAAACAAGTCTTTACAAATTTAAGAAGACAGATCATACCAAGCATTTTTTCCCAACGGTTTGAAACTATACATCGATTATAAGAAAACTGGAAAATTCACAAATACGTGGAGACTAAACAACATGCAGTTAACAATCAATGAGTCCATAAAGAAATCCAAAGTGAAATAAAAAATATTTTGAGACAAATAAAAATAGAAATACAACATACTAAAGCTTACTAGAAAAATAAGTTTATGCAGCAAAAGCAATTCTCAGAGGAAAGTTCATAGCATAAATGCCTACCTCATGAACCAAAAAACAAACAAAAAACAGCACTCAAATAAATAACTTCATACCTTAAGATACTAGAAATAGAAGAACAATGCCAAAAGTTAGTAGAAGGAAGGAAGTAACAAACATCGGAACAGAAATAAATGAAATAGAGACTAAAAAGACATCGAAAAGGTCAGTGAAACCAAGAGCAGGTTCTTTGAAAAGATAAACAAAATTGAAAAACTTTTAGTTAGACTTACCAAGAGAAAAGAGAAAGGGCTCAAATAAATAAAATCAGAAGTGAAAGAGATGTTACAACTGATACCACAGAAATACAAAGGATCTTAAGAGACTACAACAAACAGTTGTATGCCAACCAAACAGACCTAGAAGAAATAGATAAATTCATAAAAACATATAACCTTCCAAGAATGAATCGTGAAGAAATAGAAAATCTGAACAGACCAATTTCTAGTAAGGAGATTGAATCAGTAATTTTAAAACTCCCTACAAACAAAAGTCCATGCCTGATGGTTTCAATTAAGTGAATTCTACCAAACACTCAAAGAATACCAATCCTTCTCAAACTCTTCCAAAAAACAGAAGAGGAAACACTTCCAAACACTTGCATTTTACAAAGCTAGCATTATGTTGATACCAAAAACAGAAAAGGGTTAGGGTTAGGGTTAGGCAGGAGTGGGGTGGAGATGATCAAAGGCGGGGAGAGAGGGGGACTTGTAATACTTTCAACAATAAAGTTAAGCACACATATATCATAGTAATCTAAACAGTGTGGTTATTGGCATAAAAACAGATGCACAGATCAAACAAACAGAATAGAAAGTCCAGAAATAAACCCATGATATAGGGTCAATTAATAAATGACAAAGAAGCCGAGAATATACAATGGGGAAAGAACAGTTTCTTCAATAAATGGTGTTGAGAAAACTGGACAGGTACATGCAAAAGAATGAAATTGGAGCACTATCTTCTATCATCCACAAAAATTAACTCAAAATAGATTAAAGACTTGAATGTAAGACCTGAAACCATAAAACTCTTAGAAGAAAACATAGGAGGTAATAAGTTCCTTGACAAGAGGTCTTGGCAATGATATTTTGGATTTGACACTCAAAGCAAAGGCAATAAAAGCAAATATAAACAGTGGGACTACATCAAATTTAAAAGCTTCTGCATAGCAAAGGAAACCATCAACAAACTGAAAAGGCAACCTACTAACTGGAAGAAAATGTTTGAGAAACATATTTGATAAAGCGTTAATATCCAAAATATTTAAAGAATTCATACAATTTAATAACAAAAACAAGCAATTCAATTAAAAAATGGGCAGAGGATCTGAATAGATATTTTTCTAAAGAAGGCATACAGATAGCCAACAGATACATGAAAAGATATTCAACATCACTAATCATTAGGGAAATGCAAATCGAAACCACAATGAGATACCATCTCATACCGTTAGAATGGCTATTATAAATAAGAGAAAAAAATAACAAATATTGTCAAGGATGTGGAGAAAAGGGAATTTTTGTGCACTGTTGGTGGGAATGTAAATTGGTACAGCCACTATGAAAAACAATATGGAGGGTCCTTAAAAAAAAAAAAAAGAATGACATCTTCGTCAACTGCAATAACATTAGTTGACTTAGAGCAGCCGTGGGCAAACTAAGTGAAATGAATAAAACTGAAATGAATAAAACTAAAAAAAAAAAAAAGACCGTACCCTTTTATGTAATGATGTTTACTTTGAATTTATATTAGTTCACACAAACACTCCATCCATGCTTTTGTTCTGGCCCTCCGGTCTAGTTTAAGAACCCATTGTGGCCCTCGAGTCAAAAAGTTTGCCCACCCCTGACTTAGAGGGTACCATGCTGAGTGAAATAAGTCAGACAGAGAAAGACAAATGTTATGTGATTTTATTTATATGTGAAACCTAAAAAAACCAAAATAAATGAACAAGCAGAACAGAAATAGACACACAGATATAGAGAGAACATTTTGATGGCTGCCAGAGGGGAGGGGGGATTTCAGGGAGGGTAGAAACGATGAAGGGAATAAGAAGTAGAAATTGGTAGTTACAGAATAGTCATGGGGATATAAAGTACAGCAATACAGGAAATATAGTCAATAATGTTGTAATAACTATGTTTGGTGCCAGATAAGTACTAGAGTTATCGGGGTCATCACTTCACATACCAGGTATACCGGTTAATAATGCGGATTTTGTAATCAAAGAAAACACGATAATTTCAAGAGAAACATCAGAAGTGCTTTATTCAAAGTAATGTCCATCGCTAGCTACACATTTCCCCATCTTTTAGGTAATTTGTGGATACATCCCAATAGAACTTTTCCTGTTTTGAGGCAAACCATTCAGAGACCCAATTTTACACTTCTTCGTACGTTTTGAAGTCCTGCTCAGAAAGTGCGTGCGCCATTGATCGGAACAAGTGGTAATCTGAAGGAGCAAGGTCTGGTGAATACAGCGGGTGGGTTAATACTTCCCAGGCAAGATATTTTAACGTGTCTTTAACTGGTTTTGAAGTGTGTGATGGTACGTCATCATGAAGCAAAATTACTTTGCCGTGTCTTCTGGCACATTCTGATTGTTTTACAATCAAAGCGTGGTTCAAGTTGATTATTTGTTGCTGCTAGCGATCAGTCTTAATAGTTCACCAGGTTTTAGAAGCTCAGAATACACCACACCTTCCTGATCCCACCAAATGCAGAGCATTGTCTTCTTTCCGAAGCAATTTCACCTTGCAGTCAATGTGGATGGTTGACCTGGATCAACCCATGATTTTGTGTGTTTGGGATTCTCAAAATAAATCCAGTTTTCATCGCCAGTCACAATTCGATGCAAAAAAGACTTTCTTTTGTGCCATTGAAGCAACATTTTACTGATGACTTTTTGGTTTTCCACTTGTCTTTTGTTCAGTTGATGTGGCACCCATTTTCCTTCCTTTAAAATCTTTCCCATTGCTTGTAAACGATCGGAAGTTGTTTGATGAGCAATGTTTAATCTTTCTGCAAGTTGTTTTTGAGTTTGGCATGCGTCTTCATCCAATAATACTTGTAATTGTTGGTCTTCCAACTTTTTTGGTTGACCTGGACGTTCTTTGTCTTTCACATCGAAATCATCACTTTTAAAGCATTTAATACATTAAGCTCCCAGCCTGTTTTGTCTTCCGGACGGAAAGTATAATGTCAGTCACTGGTGACTAATAGGCGCCTAATGTGTTAAACCAGCATTCACAAGTATCTTGAGATGGAGCATGTTCACCATAAGCTTCCCAAAGCTTTCAGCAGCACTTTTCTTCAAAATAAAGTAATGAATTAAAACTTCCCGCAAATGCTCTTTTTTTTGGGCACGAAATTCGACATTTCTAAGTGTAAAAATATCTATGTTAACACCTTCAGAAAATTTGACATATGAAGTTTTGAAGCGTGCTGTCAATACAGCAAAATAGCATACATATCAAATCATATATATATCAACATATGTGTAACTCCATCTATTGAAAAAATCCACATTATTAACCGGTAGACCTGGTAGATGTCTGGCCACTGGGTTGTACACCCGACACTAATATAATATTGTACATCAACTATAATTGAAATATAAAAAAATATTTTTTAAAAATAAAAAAGACAAGTACCACATGATCCAAACATCCTGCTTTTGGGTACTTATCTGAAGAAAATGAAAACTCTAACCCCATGTTCACTGCAGCACTGTAATATCCAAGATACGGAACCAACCTAAGTGTCCACTGGCAGATAATGGACAAAGAAGATATAATATATATGTGTATATATAATGAAATATTATTCAGCTATAAAAATGAAGTCTTGCCATTTGAGACAACATGGATGTGCCTAGAGGGTATCATGCTAAGTGACATAAGTCAACCAGAGAAAGACAAATAACTATACGTAGAATCCCCTACAAAATACCAAACCAAAGCGAACAACAACAACAACAAAAACAATATCAAGCTCATAGATGCAGAGAACAGATGGATGATTGTCAGAGGTGAGGGGCAGAGGAGGGTGTAAAAACTTAGTTATAATAACTGACAAATTAAGTCATGCGCAAGCATGTCAAACTCACGGCTGGTGGGCTATATATTTTGTAAAGCATGGTGACTATCTATAATAATAAAAGTGTTACATGCTAATTAGACTGGACAGCAGAACGACCTTCTGGACGAAGTCAGGGCTGCGAGGGCCGAGGCAAGCCACCGCAGCTGTGAGGGCCGAGCCCCTTGGATGAATTTTATGCATTGGGCCTCTAGTAGTTAAAAATACTGTATTATGTGTTTGAAAATTGCTAAGGGAATAGACCTTAAAAGTTCTCATCATAAGAAAAAATTTCTAAAACTATGTATGGTGATGGATGTTAATTAGATTCATTGTGGTAACCATTTTACAATATATACAGATATTGAATCTTATGTTGTACACCTGAAACTAAAATAATGTTGTATGTCAATTATACCTCAAAAAACAGGTATTTGAAAAAAAAAAAAAAGGAATGCACTACTGATACATGCTATGACATAGATGAAACTCAGGCATATGCTACATGAAAGAAGTGAGATAGAAAAGATTTTACAGTTTGATTCCATTTATAAAAATGTCTTAGAAAAGGCAAATCTATAAAGTCAGAGAACAGATTAGTAGTCCCTGGGGATAGGGCTGGGAACAGAGACTGATTGCAAATAGGAATGAGGGCTCTTTATTGGGACGATGAAAATGTTCTAAAGTGCATTACGGTGATGGTTATATAATTCTGTAAGTTATTAAAAATCCCTAAATTGCTCACTTAATAATGAATGAATTTTATATGTTAGTTACATATCAATAATTCTCGTTTAAAAAATCAGCCTGTTATTAATTTCTCTAGTTTTCTTTAACTTCTTATTAATTTCTCTAGTTTTCCAGGTGCTTTGTGGTCACTGTTCCTATTCCAGAACAAAACATGAAACATCAGTTAATTATACTGATCACATATTATATATCAACTAGAGGCCTGGTAGGGTCCCTTGGCCTGGCCTGCGGGGATCGGGCTGAAATGGCTCTCCGACATCCCCTGAGGGGTCCTGGATTGCGAGAGGGTGGTTCTTGGGTGACGCAGCCTGGAACTGGGATCCCTCCTCTCTGGTTCCAGGTCCGTCACCCGAGAACCACAGCTGCCAAGTCATGGCTGCTTGGCAGCTCCTGCTCCCTGGTGGTCAGTGCATGTCATAGCTACCAGTCGGACGGTCGAACATTCAGCCAGTCACTTAGGCTTTTATATATATAGATGGTAAAATGGTTATTCCCTCTCAAAACTGACATACACTAGAAAGCCTGATTATGATGATAAATATTTAAAGATATTTTACAATGTCACTTCTGTGTTTTAAGCTTATTTCCCCAAATGAATAAGGCTATGTATACAAAGTGTGAAAACAACTGGTTCAAACATGAAAAATCTCGTCAAGCAACCTAGATGTCTCAATAACCTCTGGTAACTGCTTTGATTTTCAGGCTGGACTGATTCTTCCTCTTCTTTTTTTCCCCCACTGAATTGACCAAATTGACTGTGGAAATTGGTATCATGTTGGGACAACCCATATTGCCACCCATAACTGCCTCATGCAGGAAACTGTATCTTCACACATGCTGCATCAATTAGCCATTAAACAATCCACATAAATAGCATCAAGCGGAAGCCTGCTAATAAAGGCCAAGCCCACAAGAGCATGTGCTTTCTGCAGCTCCTCACAAAAGGCTCCTCCGCCCACTGCCCAGCCCCCACCCCAACACAATCTGGGGTCAGACTGGGAGGCTACCCTGGGTCAGGATGTGGCTGGATGCCCAGGGGGCTGTTCAAAACAGATAAATAAAAGCTTTCACAAATCTACAGTTGGAGTTACCCAGTGTGCTTTGCATAGGGACCTATGTATCAATTTCCTGGTAAGGTTAGTTCCAAAGAAAACTGTGACTTGTTCATGCTACTATATGCTTTTTCTTGTCAGGAAAGGAAAACCATGCAAATTGAGGCTTCCCTTTTTGCTGTGATCTATTCATATCAGGTGCTGTTTATATGCTCCCTTTTGTTCTCCGTTTGTATTATACTTAAAATATTTAATTTGCTCTGTGCTTTCATGCGTAAACCACACTGAATCCCTTTAGGAACGGGCATGGTGCAATTCTTAGGAAGCACAAGCAAACTTCTCTTCAACTTTTTCCTTCTATACAACAATTACACTATTTTGCTTGAATGCCAGAAAACCACTCTCAGTTTGCCAGGCGCCAGAGGACACATTAGCAGATCTCCACTCATAGCAATCTCTCCTAGCACTGTGCCAGGGTGCTTAATTGTCTTATGAAAAGACAACAACTAATATATCTATCTAGTTATTTCTTGGGGACTGCATTCTAATGAATGAGAACAGCAGGTACAATTAAATGCAGAATATGCTGACAGTCTGCATTACAAATTCATCTGTGCACAACAGGAACACACTTAAGAGAAAACCACAATGCAATATAAAAGTTATTCTAATCATTCCATTACATAATAAAGAGTAGGTCATCCAAATATTCTTGTGAAAGCCTGAAATAAAATTAAGTAGCATAATTAGCCATCCTAAATAGCTGTTATTACCTAGAGTCTCATGATTCATTTGAAAATGGAGGCAAAAAACATGGTTTTCCTCCTTCATGTATGATAAAGGTAGGAGGCATGCAGCATTTTCAAGGCTAACACCAAGGGCAAAAAAGCCTCGGTTTCTCAAGTCTGCCTTCTCTCAATCCTTTCACTCTAAGTAAAAGAGGTTCCCTTCTAACATAGGGGTTCTTAGATACACAGACATGTTCTGGTCTGTGTATAGAAACAGGTGTGGAGGAATAAGTTCCTGGCAGTCAGAAGGAATCTATACTCTGCCCAACTCTGGAACAACCTACTTCTCTGAGTCTAAGATATCACCAATTTAAGACTCCTACTGACTGCAAAAGCTTTTCAGTGAAAAAGGAAAAACACTCCCCAAACAAAGGAATATTACATTAAATGCATAAATAAATTTAAGATACATTCTGATTGTAGACTTGACTTGGAACACCATATTCATAAGACCAACTCTGGAAAATCATTCTAAAGAAATATTAAAAATTATAGCAGATTGCCCTGATCGGTTTGGCTCAGTGGATAGAGCGTTGGCCTGCGGACTGAAAGGTCCCAGGTTCAATTCCGGTCAAGGGCATGTACTTTGGTTGCGGGGACATCACCAGTAGGGGGTGTACAGGAGGCAGCTGATGGATGTTTCTCTCTCATCGATGTTTCTAACTCTCTATCCCTCTCTCTTCCTCTCTGTAAAAAATCAATAAAATATTTAAAAAAAATTATAGCAGATAAAACTACTTCGACACTTACTATATGCCAAGCACTGAGCTACATGCACTATTACCATATGTATTCTCTCATTAATTCTCATTATAATCCTTGATAGATACTATTAAACCCATTTTATAGATGAATACATTGAGGATCAAATTAATGAAATTAGTTGCCCAAGGCCACACAACTAGAGTCTCCAATTCTTACTCTTAAGCTTTAACAAATTACATTATATTTATGAGATCAATCTCATCTGAATTTATGGGCTGGATTATTGCTCTAGCTTTGGCATTGAAGTGCTGACTGATCTTTACATGTTTTATTTTAGATTTTTCTGTTTCTCACAGAAAAGTAGATATAGAAGGGAAGTTTGGGGAAGGTTCTAACTATTTTCTCACTTAATCTCTTGCTGCTTTCTCTTGAGAAGCAGTTATTTGAACTATAACAATAGCATACAGTACTATAACCTCGAAGAGGTTAAGAAACTGACCCAAGATCATATAGCTGAGTTCAATTAGGAGGAAGAAGCAGCACTTAAACCTGGGACTGCTGACCCTAAAACTAGAGCTCTTCCATTAGGCTACCAACCACTACTGCCTTTATTATGATTCGGTTTTTTAAAACTTTTTGAGCCTTAGTTTTCTCATCTAAAAATGGGAATACAGTGATACCTTCCTTGCAAGGTTACCAGGAAGCTTAAATAAAATAATTTATACAAAAGAGCTAATGCAGTAGTACATAGAAGGCACTCAATGAATGATAATAACAATAATTATTACTGTACCCCATCCAGAAGGAACTTAATCTTCCAACAGCAAAAGAATGGATTTGATTGCCATGGTGCTGCCCACCTTAAGCCTTGCCTTTGGAGAAAGGGACAGACACAGAGAGGTCCTCTAACTACTAAACATTCTTGGCAGAGTGTTCTATCTGCGGATAAATATCTTACTTTACTACTAGAAAGGAGAACAAAGGATGACTTTTGATTTAACTACTTTACCAAAAAAATATGCATCTGACATATAATCAGTGTCATAAATTAACTGTGGCCTCCAACCTCTACCAACAGAAATGACCCATCACGTAACTGTTCTCCCTCTCCCTCTGGTGAGTTCCTAAACCTCAAGGTTTGCTCAAGAGACAAAGCTATAATCAGAGCTGTCTGTGGGGTTTGGTGAATCAAACATTCATCAGACCACACACAGAGTACAAGAAGATGAGGGGATCACTGTAGGGTAACATAAAGACTTGTGGGTCAAACACACAATGATCACATGATCTGCTTTGAATCCAAGCAAGGCAGAGGATCTTGGGGGAAGTTAGAGGGGTACTAACTACCCTTTCCCATTCGTATTCCTTCGCTGTATAGCACATGACCTGTTTTCTCTCCTCTAAGGCTTTCACTGATACTCATATGTTGAACTGGAAGAGGTGGCCTGCATGGCAGTTCCCCTGGGTTCCTCATCTTTAGAGATTTCCTAAAAGGGATGCCTATTTATAACAAATTCCATCACAGATGCATGGGAGGAACCCTTGCTGATTAAGCAGACCCAAATATAGACAACTATAGAAAGATCACGTATTATTTTTTCAATTAAACTTTCTATTTTGAGATATTCACACACAGTTGTGAGAAATAATACAGATATCCTGTATACCTTCTATCCATTTCCTCCAAAGGGTAACATCTTGTAAAACTATACACAGTACAGTATCACAAATAGCATATTTACACTCAGTCAAGAAAGAGATTGTGGGCCCTGGTTGGGTAGTTCAGTTGGTTAGAGTGTTGTCCTGATAGACCAAGGTTGCAGTTTGATCTCCAGATCAGGGCACATACAAGAAGCAACCAATGAATGCATAAATGAGTGGAACAAAAAAATTGATGTTTCTCTCTTTCTCCTCCTTGCTCTAAAATAAATAAAAATTTTAAAATAAAAGTTTTTGTATATTATCATACCTTTTTCTAGCTACTCCCACTTCCTTCCTACCCCCTCAACCTCTCATTAGCCACTGGAAATGACTAATCTGCTTTCCATTTCTATAACTTTATCATTCCAAGAATGTTATAAAAATGAAATCATATGGTATGTAACCTTTTGTGATAGGCTTTCTTCACTCAGCATAATTCTCTGAAGATTCATTCAGGTTATATGTATATCAAAAGCTCATCCCCCACTTTTTAAAAAATTTTATTTTATTGTTTAATGTATTACAAACAGTAGTACATATGTCTCCTTTTTTCCCCCATTGGCCTTCCCCTGGCCTCCCCTACCCCCCGGCACATCCCCGCCTACCCCCGACTCCAGTGTCTGGTGTCCATTGGTTATGCTTATATGCATGCATACAAGTCCTTCGGTTGATCTCTTAACCCCCACCTCCCACCCCCAACACTCCCCAGCCTTCTCACTGTAATCTGACAGTCTGTTCGATGCTTCTCTGCCTCTGTATCTATCTTTTTGTTCATCAGGTTATAATGTTCTTTATTATCCATAAATTAGTGAGATCATGTGGTATTTTTCATCCCCCACTTTTTATGTTGTTAATCCTCACCTGAAGATATTTTTTCCATTGCTTTTCAGAGAGAGTGGAAGGGGGAAAGGAGATGGGGCGGGGGGGGGGGAAGGATGAGAGAGAGAGAGAAAGAGAGAGAGAGAGAGAGAGAGAGAGAGAGAGAAAGAGAGAGAGAGAGAGAGAGAGAGAGAGAGAGAGAGAGAGAGAGACAGACATTGATATGAGAGACATATATTGGCTGGTTGCCTCCTATAAGCACCCCACCAGGGGCAGGGATCAAACCTGAAACCCAGGTAAGTGCCCTTGACCAGGAACCTGATGCTCTAACAGTTGAGAAACACTGGCCCGGGCAAAAGTTCATCCTTTAAAAAAAATGTTTTATTGATTTTTAGAGAGAGAGAGAGAGGGAGAGAGATAGGGAGATAGAAACATTAATCCGCTGCCTCCTGCACACCCTCCACTGGGGATTGAGCTTGAAATCTGGGTTTGTACCCTGTCTGGAAATCGAACCACTGACCTCTTGGTTCTTGGGTTGATGCTCAAGCATTGAGCAACACTGGCTGGGCAAGTTCATTCCTCTTTATTGTTGAGTGGTATTATATGGTATGAATGTACCACAGCTTATTTAACCGCTCACTCACTAAAGGACATCTGGGTTTTGGGCTATTATGAATAAAGCTGCCACAAACATTTGTGTAGTTTTTGTGTGAACCAAAATCATTATTTCTCTGGAATAAATGCCCAGGAACACAGATGCTGAGTTGTATAGTAGTTGCATGTTTAGATATTTAAGAAATGCCAAATTGTTTTCTAGTGGGGATGTGTCATTTTACATTCCTATCAATAACGTACCAGTAACCTAAATTCTCTGCATCCTTGTCAGCATTTGGTGTTGTCACTATTTTATTTTAGCCAATCTGGTAGGTGTGTAGTAATATCTCCTTGTGATTTCAATTTGCATTTCCTTAATGGTTAATGATGCTGAAAATGCTTTTTTATGCTTGCTTATCTGCCATTTGTATGTTCTCCTCAGTGGAATGTGTCTTCATGTCTTTTGCTCACTTGATAACTGGATTTATTTTTTTTATTGTTAAGTTTTGAGAGCTCTTTATATATTCTAGAACACTTTTAAGTAATGCTATATGGGGCTTCTTATCTTTTGAAAATCATTACAAATACGGACATCTCCAGGGAGTACCCGAGGCAAAGAGAATGAATGGCTAACGTGGAGAAGGAGGTTTAATTTCTAGAATTGTTCATTTGTGTGGACAGTCAGAGCTGGTAAAAAACCCAACAACTCAGAGTCATTAAACTAGTTTGTTTATCTCAGTTAATGGGCTAAGTCTATTTTTTTTTCTCAAAAACAGAAATGTTCATAAGTGATGATCTCCTACAGCATTGGCATGTAATTAATATTTACATCTAAAGGACAATATTTAAAGGATGTAAAAACAGGAGCCAAGGTGTAATTGTGCTCCAACCACTAGCACTTGCTGAACATAAATGCCCCCTTTCAGTCACGTTTGACTAAGCTCAGGAGAGGAGCTCCCACACACCAGCTCTCTTGTACTGCAACATAAAGCCAACTGGGGATGACTCCTTTCGAACACGAACCTGTTCTTTGAAAAAACTAAGCCTGGTGCTCCAGACAGCAAAAATCTGGCTTCGGTCACTTCAAAACTCACTGTAACCTATGAGTCAGCACAAACTGTGTCAGTCTCTGCAGAGGCTGTGATAAAAGTTTTGTACACATTACATTTCTTCATAAGTTATTTAAAATTAATCAGGTTACTTTTCTACTGAGAGCAATGCTTTCCAACAATGCTCTCCCTAAAGAATCACTTTATCCAGCAAATAATCATTCCCTGATTTATTTTTGCCATAAATTCTAACTTTTACATACATTATTTTTTTAACACTACCACCTTGACATCGAAATTTCTTTCCTATTTCAAAGGTTTTACCTCTACCATATCATTCCCGCTCTCTCATTTAATAAATATAATAATATAATTTGGGATATAATACAAATATTAATATTTAAAAAATTTTAAAATTCCCACTGACCCCATTTAAAAGGTATTAGCAAATATATATAATATCTATCTACCTACAGTCTTTTGGATTATCAGCCTCCAATTTTCTTCCAAATTCCTTCCTTAAAAAGGATGCCCTTGCATGGAGAACTTCTTGTACATTTTTTGGGCAACTTCCTATGGGTCTACAGTAATTTCAAAATAAAAAAAATATTTTTTAAAAAGAGCCTTTGCTTTCCATCTAAGTTGTGATTCTACATGTCCTTTTATAATTCTTTGCTAATGATAACACTTTATTTTCATTTCCAGTATACTTTATAGTTTAAAACCCTTTCCTCTGAAATATATCTTTTGATTTGATTACATGAGTCTGGTTTAGAAAGCAACCATTTTCTTAGCAAAGTCATACTTGTGAGCTTTAATTCTCAATTTGTTTGCATTTCAGTCTCTATGTACAATGGTAAAATATCTCCTATTTCCTAGAATTCCCCACATTGAAGGGACACAAAATAGTTTATACGTGTCAGGCACTTAGAACAGTGCCTGGTAGAAAAAAAGTGCTTAATAAATATTACTTTCATTATTATTCTCCATCTTTTTCTTTCTTCTCTCATAGGCCTCTCTGATTTGCTTGGTTCCCTCACCCTGCCAACATGTCCTACCTCACACACCATGGGATTCAGAATCCTGGTGCTTGCGGGAACCTGAGTGACCATCAAGCTACCCCATTTTTGTATATGAGGAAACTGAGGCCCAGAGAGCAGGAATGACCTACTTTTCCAGGGTCATACAACAAAGCAGTCAGTCAGTGGGACTGAATCGGAAATTCAAGTAAAGCTTTATTCCTTCTAGAAACTCTGCTTTTTAAGAAACATTTTATTGATTTCAGAGAGGGAGGGAGAGAGAGAGAAACATCATTGATCAGCTGCCTCCTGCACGCCCCACACTGGGATTGAGCCCGCAACCCGGGCATGTGCCCTGACAAGGAATCCAACTGTGACCTCCTGGTTCATAGGTAGACGCTCAACCAACAAGCTATGCCGGCCGGGCTAGAAACTCAGCTTTTTAATGTCCAAATCAGGCCAAGTCAGGGCTGTGCCTCTGCAGTTCTTTAATAATATCTGAGGGGAAAAATAGCTTAACTAAGGAAAAAAAATTTGTGCAATTTCCGGATGCTCCAGATTGCTGGCCAATGATAACAGCAACTTTTAAGTTTCTCTCCTTCCTACTCTCTTTCTCTCTTTCTTTTTCTGACATTGCAAATGTCCTTTAAATCATGAAGGATTTTTTCCCCCCAAACTGCTGAGTTGCTAGACCAAATCTAGGTAGGATATTTCAGGAGCCATGATGGTGATAACAACAGAATTTCTGAGACCCTTGAAAGAACAGTTTGTCTTCCTGGAAGGGGAAATTTCTAAAGTAGAGCTTCTACTGCACTAATAAGAATGCCTTCTCTCTCTCTCTCTCTCTCTCTCTCTCTCTCTCTCTCTCTCTCTCTCTCTCTCTGATTTACTGAAGTAGACTGGGCAGTGAAATTCACTCTTTCTAGATGTACAGACAAATGTGTACAGTTGTGTAACCATTACCAAAATCAAGATACAAAACATTTCCAACAACACCCCCTCCCCCGCAAAAAATTCCGTCATAGCTTATTGTCAACTGTTCTTCTACCCTTCAGCAATCACTGATGTATTCCATCCTTATAGTTTTGCCTTTTCTAGAATGTCAGTTAGGTGGAATGACACACCTAGGCAGGCCTCTACATCTGGCTTCTTCCACTCAGCACACAGTATTCCATGTTCCTCCATGTTGTGTGTATCAGCAGATGGTACCTATTACTGCTGAGTGTATTCTGTTGTATCATGCCGGAAGCCAGTTCCAGCATGTCAGCAGGGCTGAATCATCTGGAAATGGCTGAGGGCATTTCCCCAAACCTGAAAAGGATGCATAAAATGATTCCTTGCTGCCAGACAGCAGAGGGCATTTCAATCTACATGTTATCGCCTCCTACTGGCCAAATACCAATCAGCCATAGGCAGTATTTCCCCAATCTGACAATGGATTCTGTATACCTAACCCTACCCTTTGATGTGTATATTTACTTTGCCTCAGGACAAATTGTGTTAATAAATAGCAAGGGGTCCTGAGACAAGGACCTCTTGGTTTCATTAGCCAAACTCCTCTGGCCCCCAAATGCCTTTCAAAATTATGTTTCGTTTCTGGACTCTTGATTAATCTACACACAGCACCTTCTCCAGATTCCTGAACCCTTCTAGATGCTGGATCAAGACCACCGGCATTAGTATCAATCTATCACAGCTGGGTTGTTTCCAGTTTGGGGTATTATGAATAAAGCCACTAGAAGTGGGACTGGTAGATAATGTTGCAGGAAAAATGCCAAACTATTTTCCAAACTTGCAGTACCAATTTATATTACCATCAGCAATGTATGAGGGTTTCAGTTGCTCTGTAGTCTTGTCAGTACTTGATATTATCACCCCCCTGCCCGCCCCCACCCCCTACACACACTTATTTTTAGTGAGTCTCTCTTTTAACAGAAAAAAGTAGCAGGAAACATTTTTAAATTTTTTTAGTACACTGAACTACTGCTGAAAGTTTAAGCAACTCCGAGTCCTCTCTTTTTCTTAAAATCTGCAAACAATCCATCAGAACATTCTATTGACTCTGCAATTACAAAAACCCCCCAGAGTCTGACCACTTCTCCCATCTTCATGACTATCTCCCTGATCTGGCCTCTGTAATTCACCTGGATTACTGACTGCCACAGCTCCTAACAGCTGATTCTACCCCCACTCCTGTTCCTGGCTGCAGGCACACTGACCTCATTGCTGTTCCACGAATGTTCCAGGCTCATCTCACCTGGTGTCTTTTGCTCTGTCCCCCATATACCTACTTGAAGAACAACTCTGCTGCTGCAAACCTGTGCTCCAATCTCATTTTCTCTCTGAGCCTATCTGATGAACACTGCAACCTTTACTTGGTCTCCCCTAAGCTTGATCCACTTTTTCTTTCCTCCACATTACTAACCACCTTCTAACACACATTGTACTTACTTTTTCATTATGTTTATTGTTATGCACTGTTTCCTAACCCTGGCCCACCCCTTCTAGAAGACAACTTCTATGACTGTAGGAATCGTTTGTTTTATATATTGATGTATTCCAAGTACTCAGACAAGTGCTTGGCACATCCTAGGTATACAATAAATAGTTGCTGAATGAACTAACAATACTGGCCTTGGCGTTTAATGTAGCACCAACTGGGAAACCTGTGTGAGTCCAGGTTTTTAAAAGGTAAAGCCAGGGGTAGAAAATAAAATTTCAAACATTCATGTTGGAACTATAATACTCAGTTTCTCTAAACACACACATATTTTTGGTAGCATTTGCCTCTAGAATAATATAAAAACTTTTAATGTATAAATAATATTACCTGGCTGGGTAGCCCAGTTGGTTAAGAGTGTTGCCCTGATATGCCAAGATAGCGGGTTCAACTCCTAGTCAGGGCACATACAAGAAGCAACCAATGAATGCATACATAAGTGGAACAACAAATCTCTCTCTCAAACAAATAAATAAGAATTAAAAAATTATAAATGAAATTAACTAGGTTCATAAATACAAAGAAAGTCCCAGGACACCAACTGTCTAGGTTGTTTCTTTCTATAAACTTCTCCATCTGTGTAAGATTGCCTCAGCTTGATTGCCAATTTTATCTTCTTAATCTAAGTTCTATTCTCATTACCCTTCCATTTCTATTTTTTATCCTCAGGGAAAGACAGAGCAGTTACTGCCAAGGCATTCTCACATCTTCCAAAGAAATGGCATAGGTGTTAATCTTGTGTTTATGTTTGATGTGGGTAATGATGGCTATGACTGGAACTGTAGGTTTATTAATATGCAGGGCTCTCACCTCATTAGTGGCAATGTATGTTTTGAAGTTAAGCTGCAATGTTTGCTGTAATGTCAGATCTGGCCTAACAGACTTTCTCACTGTTCATTTTCTTTGTTTTTACCCAGTCAGTACATGCTATGTTTATAGGTCTCACACATATGCTTTTTTAATAAAGACAATTTTCTCACAGTAGTTAATCTTGGTGGAAGTTTCAAACATTTTTAGTAATTATGTCCTCATGTGATATATACATGTTTATCTTAGAGAAAAGATTTTCATAATTTTTGATCCAGTAACAGAGTATAATAAACTCTCTCCCTGGCTTGATTTGGGAGTGGGGGATGCTTATTAAATGGATAGTGATTAATTCATAGTTACTATATAATAAAAACCATACCTAATTATTTGATAGTTTATAAAGTACTTTCATATAAATTATCTCAACCAATTCTTAACAAGAACAAAATAAACACTAGTAAAACCTGACTGAATATAATATTAACCTGACTGAATATAATATTTGACGATCCATTATGAATGGCAACTGTTGTACCTCAATTTCTAAAAAACTTCCAGTTGATATGTCAAATAAACTAACGTGTACCAGATTAATAAGCCTCATGGAATGGGTGGTTTGTCACTGCTTGGTGCTCATATTTCATCCTATCTATAATCCTCATTGGATATGCACTATAGGAAAAATTTGATTTTAACAGCATGTTTGGAAGTCACTAATTATGTTTTATAAATCCCACAGTACAGAATAAGTAAATATATACATATATTTAACAGCTAAAAATACAGGAACACTGTATTCCATGGAAGACATTTAAATGTGAAAAATAGGCTGTTCTCTTTTCTCATTAGGTAACTCAATATATCTCCATTTCTTAATCTTTTAAAAATTGTGTTCATAAATACAAGATCCTGGTTTTTAGGAGCAGCATTTGGTAGGGAAGAAAATGGTGATCAGAGGAGAACACAGGTACTTAGCCCAAGACAAAGGACAAAAAGACTTAGAATACTCATTAGTAATAATCTTTCATCATTTTCTGCAGAAGGACACCTGTCTTTGATTTGACAATGTGACACATTCCATCTATAATTCCCCTCACCATTCATTTAGAGAAAGCAAAAATGAGTATATGTGCTTTTAAGTAGGTACAGCAATGGGCTTATACAGCAAAAGTGTATAAACAAGTACATTACCTATTTAATTGCCTTAACTGAACTTAAAAGCTCTGATCTTTAATTGCCTGATTGAACTGATCTAAAAAGCTACAATTTTTTAATCAAGAAGAAAACTAAATAGCTTTTTGGTAAATAAAAAGGCATCTTTAATCTTATTTTTATGGAATTCAAGTTATTAAATATGGACAAAACCTCTAAAATATTAACAACTACTTGATCTAGAGTGAATTTCTCATTACAATGCTTTACAAAAATCTTCAAGGACATCTGGCTTATTCCACTCTTCTATAAAAACACATGCTTTTAAATCCAGAAGGTAACAGTTTACATGAATATCTAGGAAACTGAAAAGCTAAATATACAAATATGTTTAATGAGGTATATTACCATAGCATATCCTATCTAATAATAGACAAACATGGTAATTAAGCGTACTTCCAACACGCTTCCCATTGGCTAATCAGGGAGATATGCAAATTAACTGCCAACAAGATGGTGACTGGCAGCCAGGCAGCTGAAGCGAACAGAAGACTTGCTTGCTCCCGTGATGGAGGAAGCCAAGGTTCCCCACCTGCTGCTGCCGGTCTCTGAGCTGCACTCCAAGAAACAATGTTGCAATTATAGAAGCTAAACAAACCCCAGAAACCTGCTTTCAGCCAGCCGGGCCGCAAAGCTGGAGCTGCAACAGTGTTTCAATTATAGAAGCCAAACAAACCCAGATACCTGCTTTCAGTAGCCGAGGTCTCAGAGCTGGAGCCGAGTGTCAGAGCTAAAGCCGGCTCTCAGTTCCAGTGACAGCCATAGAAGGTAAATAAATCCCAGAATAAAGGAAGAAAAGAAAAAAAGGAGAGGTTGGGAGCTTCAGTCACCCGCCAGCCTGAAACGGCCCTCAGCCCCTCACCCAGATTGGCCAGGCACCCCAGTGGGGACCCCCACCCTAAAGGGAGTGTGGCCAGCCTGAAAACAGCCATCAGCCCCTCATCCAGGCTGGCCAGGCACCCCAGTGGGGACCCCCACCCTGAAGGGGGTGTGACTAGCAGCAAACACCCATCAGCCCCTCACCCATGCTGGCCAGGCACCCAAGCGGGACCCCCACCCTGATCTGGGACACCCTTCAGGGCAAACCAGCTGGCCCTCACCCATGGACCAGGCCTCTATCCTATATAGTAAAAGGGTAATATGCAAACTGATCCTAACAGCAGAAAGACTGGGAATGACTGGTCACTATGACACCCACTGACCACCAGGGAGCAGATGCTCAATGCAGGAGCTGCCCCCTGGTGGTCAGTGCGCTCCCACATGGGGGAGCGCTGCTCAGCCACAAGCCAGGCTGATGGCTGCCAGTACAGCGGTGGTGGTGGGAGCCTCTCCTGCCTCCTCAGCAGCGCTAAGGATGTCCGACTGCAGCTTAGGTCTGCTCCCCGCTGGCAAGTGGACATCCCCCAAGGGCTGCTGGGCTGCCAGAGGGATGTCTGATTGCCATCTTAGGCCCAATCCCCCGGGGAGCGGGCCTAAGCCAGCAGGTGGTCATCCCCCGAGGGGTCCCAGACTGCGAGAGGGCACAGGCCGGGCTGAGGGACCCCTCTCCTCACCGAGTGCACAAATTTTTGTGCACCAGGCCTCTAGTTATTTCTATAATTGAGTACCCATAATTATTGGGGAATAACCGTTCATTTGCACTGAAGTTCTTTAGTCTGTCCATCTAGACAATGCAGATGTACATTCACTCACTGGTATTTATTTAAAACTAAAATCACTTGAGAGGATTTGTTGGCCCACTACCACTTCCCCCACTCAGCCCCTTGTGGATATCCTCTTCCCAGACCTAGTAGCATTTTCCAGTGGGTGACTCTCTGTAGGAACTCGGTTGGCCAGGATAGACTGAAAAGAGAAGTACAGGCTCAGGATTCCTTACTGAAACCTCTATTTTCTCAGTCAAACCATTAAGGCCCTCATATGCCACTGATCAAAGAACCTTGTCTTCGCCCACACTGCCTCCAGAGCTGGGAAGAAGGTCCTACCTGCCTCGGAGGCGCTCTCTCTGGTCAACAACACTTGCCCACAGTGATAACAGGGTAGTTGTACTGGAAATCTGACTAATACAAACTTTATTTTTAGATCCAGATATAAACCATTTGAAATATGTCTATCAAGATCCCATTTCAAATTATTTAATTTGAAAAAATTCAATTATTTCTCTTAAACAAAGAGTAAAACTAAAGCCAAAATAATTTAGATACAGAAAATACTAGAGGTATACCTATTTATCAATATCTATCTATTTCTGATTTTTAAAAGAAAAAGAATCGCAGAATAACTAAAGAGTATTTCCCTATCCACTATACTTTCTCACAGAAAGTTATGGCTAGTGAGAATTCACTGTAAGCCAGATTGTGCTGTATGTCCAGGGTATGGGATGGTCCTAAGGATCACTTTAATAATAACATTTGCATTTCCAGGGCAAGGTCCTTTTATTGAAAGCTTTGCTATTGAGAATTGATGACTTCCTTGAGTTCCTTTGCCAAATGAAGAGCAGATGTCCATAAAAATCAATAAAATGACAAGAACTGACCACTGTATTCATTCCTATTAAAATGGCTACATGGGTTGATGAGTGTGTGGAGGTTGGAATACTGGGAATAGAAGCAATGTAAGTCATACCATTTTTTTTTCATCTTGGTGGTGAAAAATGCTCCATCCCACTCACAGATGTGTTTACATGCTTATTCATACCCAGAAAGAGTAATACTAACTCTCCCTACATTTACATTTTGCACCAACTATACTTTATAAATACAATGGACTGGCTTTAAAGAAAAATTTGGGTTATGATTTCATTAACCAGCATAAATACCTTAAAGAACTGAATTGATATTTTATTTGCCAAAATCTACATATCCTCTTCAAAAGAGGAATCACCAGGATATGAAAACCACCATAATAGAACCCTTAGTGACAGATGTGGTACTACAATTAAAGATATCAGTTGTTTTGTCTCTCTCATAGTTTATACTTCTTCTTAAAAAAACTTTCCTTTAATCACATCTAATGTGTATGCTATTGCATTCCCCAAATGTGCATTAAACTATGCTGAGCAGATGTGGAAAATTAAACAATACTGTTAGTAACATTAGGCCCTGAAGTTGCTTTGTTATAGTCTGTTTCTCACTTAATAATTTGTTCCAAATAAATTCTGAGATTTTGGGAATATTAAAAAAATGCAAAGGGAGGTTCCTTTTGCAACATTAAACAGTTATCTGATTATTCTTCTCATGTGCTAAGTTAATAAACTAGGAAACTAATTTCTGATGCTTTTACCAATTCATTAAAGTTCCACTTTCAAGGTATGTGAAATAATCTCTTAAGGAACTATGTATGATGATATCTAAATGCTAATTTTTTTTAAAAAAGAGATGCAATTGTACAGAAATGAAGGTTTGCATGAACTAGAGTTAAGAAAGAAAAATAAGATCTTGTCATTTTCAAATACTATAAAATACCTTTTTACACGTTTGGTAAATCTTATTCACAAAAATACAATACCAAATTTATAATCTAAATCAGAGTAGCTGAGCGAGAAAAAAACCCCACATTTTTTTGACTATCAAATATATCAGCTTAAATATTACATCATTTATTCACTTTAAAACTCAAGGGATATGAGGAGCTCCCCACCCCACCTCAAATTGTCAAAGCTTGTAAGCTCAGTACATACCTCTGTGTAAAATCTTTAAACTCCACAAATAGGTAAGGCCTTTAACAACCTAAATTTAAGAAAGAGAAAACAGTACAATGATGATTTTTATAAGGACCTTTCACATTTAAACATATAATAATATGAACCATAATTCTTCCTTTAAAACTCTGTCAACCAATAAGCATCTCCCATTTGTGTGCCAGGCTGAGGATGCCAAATGTATAAGTGTTCACATTCCTTTTCATGAACTTTCAATGTTCTGAAGATAAGGTATGAGAAATGAAAGAATGAAGTGTATGTGCATAAAATGACCTGGAAGTACATTTATTAAGTTCTTACTGGAGAGGGATAGGAAAAAGGGACAAAGACCTTCATTTTTTTATTTTTCTATACTTCAGTGTGTAAAAATTTAAAAAAATCGTAACATTTATGACCAAAAAGGGACAATTTTAAAAATTAGCTAATGAAGGCAATGGGTAAAAAAAGTGATCACTTTTCCTGCTAGTAGTCAGGAAGGCTTTGCCTGGGCCTTGAGTAACTGAAAAAAAGAAAAGCAAGCCCTGGCCAGTTTTCTAAGTGGTTAGAGCATCAGCCCCAGGACTGAAGAGTCACAGGTTTAATTCCTGGTCAGGTTCACGCACCTCAGTTGCAGGTTCAATCCCTGGCCCCAGTCGGGGTGTGTGTGGAAGGCAACCTGTGGATGTGTGTCTCTCACATAGATGCTCCTTCTCTCTCTCTCTCTCTCTCTCTCTCTCTCTCTCTCTCTCTCTCTCTCTCTTTCTCTCTCTCTGCCCCCCACCCCCATCCTCCTCCCTCCCTTCCACACTCTCTCTAATGATCTATGGAAAAAATATCCTCGGGTGAGGATTAAGGACAATAAAAAATTTTAAAAAAAGAGAGAAGAAAGCATTCAGGCCAAGGTAAGACTATATAATCAAAGTATTGGGGCAGTGTACTCTGCAAAAATATCAAGGTCAGGAAAGACAAACATTGAGACACTGTTCTAGATTAAGAGAGCCATGACAACTAAGTGCAATGCATAACCCCAGCCTGGATGCTGAACCAGAAATTATTTTATTTTGTTCTATAAGGGCATTATTGGACAACTGGCAAAATCTGAACAAGACTGTTGATTAGATAATAATAATGTATCAATGCTAATTTCCTGATTTTGATCAGTCTACAGTAATAATCTAAGAGAATGTCCTTGTTCTTGGGAAATATACACCTGAAATAGTTAGGGGTAAAGGGCCATGATGTCCACAACTTGTTCTCAAATGTTTTAGGAAAAAATATGTCGTATTCCAGGTTTGTGGTTGGGAATCCATGTATGTGAAGGGTCAACTTAAGCTATACATAGATTTTTGTCTGCATTGTGGTTAGTACCCTTAAACCACTCTATAGACTTGGTGTTTAAGGGTAAACTGTGTGTGTGTGTACACACACACACACACACACACACACACACATATATAAACCAAAGGTGGTTAACTGTTAACAACTGTGAAATCTGAGTGAAGCATCTGTGGGAATTCTTTTCTGTAAGTTTAAAATAATTTCAAAATAATAAGTTTCCCAAAAATGTTTTAACTGATATTGGGGTAAGAAAGAACAAAGTAGCCCATCTGGCTGATGCAAGCCTAAGTGTAGAATCATGTAGTCAATACCGAAAAGGCAAGTCAAGGAAATAAAGTGAGAAGATACAAACATCTGAATTAGATTTGGATTTCAGAATTTGGTCTGAGTTAAGAATAATTAGTCAAATAAGATATGGAAAAAAATATATCTCTAAGACCCTACGTACATGGATTACAAGTGCTACCTTCTAGTGGGAAATTAAATCATTAAAAGCTTTAGAAATCTTTATATAGACATTGTTGTAAAAGGAGATGCACACATTTTTATTTCTACCCATTGCTCTGTATGCATATGAGTGTGAACTTGCCAATTTCAAGATTGACTATTCATAATTAGGTATCAGATATAATAAATGAGCACCTAATGACTCAAATTTACTAAAAAAATTTAAAAGTACCTGTCATTACAGGGAATTTTAGGTGGGTCAGAACTACAAGAATAAAAAAAGCTACCATTATGAGAAGTAACTGAATGAGTTACATTTCTTGAAAATGGTGACAAGAGGATTGGGGGCTAAATATGCAAGGGTTTTAGTTGATCAAGAAAGACTAAGAGTAATATTAAAAACAGAAATGCAAAGGGAGAAACTCAATTTCCAAATAGTAAAGATCTGGAAGAACATAAAATCTATATCAATTAATGCTGAGCAGAGGTTAACATATTTTAATTGTTCTCATGGAGTAGAATGTACTCCTGAAAGATTTGCTAACACAGTATAATCAATCCCACAATGTTTGTCTACTTTAAGAGAATAGAACGAATACATTTTTATAGAAAACTAGAGGCCCAGTGCACGAAATTTGTGCACTGTGGGGTGGGGTTACCGCAGCCCAGCCTGGCCCTCTCACAGTCTGGGAGCCCTCAGTGGATGTCCTACTGATGGCCACAGTCTGGCAGCAGAGGCTTGGAGCAGGCGTCCCATGTGTGTATGTGTGTGTGTGTGTGTGTGTGTGTGTGTGTCTGCTGGGGGCCTGCCCCCAGCCACACCATGGAGACTTGGAGCAGGAGTCCCTCTGTGTTGATCTCTCAGGCTCCTGGCCTCCACTGCATGTTGTACTCTCCTTTGAGCTATGGCCAGGATGGGGGTGCTGCTTGCAAGCTGGGCTTTCCTGCTCCCGGACTGCCATGGTGACCGGGGAGCAGGCCCAGCTGGGGGCTGCCCACAGGCTGGGCTTTCCCACTCCCAGGTCTCCATGGCAACCGGGGAGCAGGCCCAGCTTGAAGCTGCCCATACGCCGGGCTTGCTCTCCTGCTCCCGGATCCCCATGGCGACCGGGGAGCAGGCCCAGCTGGGGGCTGCCCGCAGGCCAGGCTTTCCTGCTCCCGTATCAGGCCCAGCTTGGGGCTGCCCACAGGCCAGGCTTGCTTTCCTGCTCCTGGATCACCATGGTGACTGGGGAGCAGGGAACGTTTGGGGCTGCCCGCAGGCCAGGCTTGCTTTCCTGCTCCCAGATCCTCATGGTGACTGGGGAGAAGGCCCAGCTGGGGGCTGCCCTCAGGCCGGGCTTGCTTTCCTGCTCCTGGATCAGGCACAGCTGGGGGCTGCCTACAGGCCACACTTTTCTACTTACCGATGGCCAGATCACCACAGCGACCCAGGGCCCAGCGGCACTTTCCTGCTCTCCAATAGTCATAGGGTCCCGGCTGGGGGCGGGGCTTAGCAGTGCAGGGCTTAGGCGGCACAGGGGTCCTGGCTGGGGGCTCAGGTGGCACACAGGGGTCCCGGCTGGGGGCGGAGCTTATGCCCCGCTGCCCGGGGCTGCACATGGGGCCTGGATGGCAGCTCGCGCTGTCCCGCCCTGCCTGTAGTATAGGATAGAGGCCTGGTGCACGGTTGGGGGCCTGCTGGTTTGCCCTGAAAGTGTCCCAGATCAGGGTGGAGGTCCCGCTTGGGTGCCTGGCCAGCCTGGATGACGGGCTGAAGGCTGTTTGCAGCTGGTCACACACCCTTCAGGGTGGGGGTCCCCACTGGGGTGCCTGGCCAGTCTGGGTGAGGGTCTGAGAGCCGTTTTCAGGCTGGAGGGCAACTTAAGCTCCCAGCCTCTCCTTTTTTTCTATTCTGGGATTTATTTACCTTCTATAGCTGTCACTGGAGCTGAGAGCCGGCTCCAGCTCTGAGGGCTGAAAGCAGGTTTCTGGGTCTGTTTGGCTTCTATAATTGAAACTCTGTTGCCATCACAGCAGCTCTAAGCTCTGAGGCCAAAGCTGGCTGAAAACAGGTCTCTGGAGCTTGTTTAGCTTCTATAATTACAACATAGTTGCTCAGAGTGCAGCTCAGAGGCCGGCAGCGGCAGGTCGGGAATGTTGGCTTCCTCTGTCACTGGAGCAAGCAAGCCTTCTGTTCGCTTCAGCTGCGTGGCTGCCGGCCGCCATCTTGGTTGGCAGTTAATTTGCATATCCTGCTGATTAGCCAATGGGAAGGGTGTTGGGGTTATGGTCAATTTGCATGTTTCTCTTTTATTAGATAGGATGATTTCTTCTGGGGTTTGGAATAAGTGGCATTACAATAGAACACACATTTTTCTGGACAGTAAAATAGTAAAAAAAGAAAATATCAAAATAGTAATAATGATAACTTTAGCATAAAGGGAGAAAACAGGACAATGTTTATAAAAAATAACATCTACACTAATAACAGACAGATAAATTGACCATACCTCCACAAGGCCCCAAGCCAATCAGGAGGGAATATGCAAATTCGCATGACAAAGATGGTGGCAGCCACGGAGCCAGCTGGAGTGGGCGGGAGGCTTGGGTCACCCCGGTGACAGAGGAAGCCAAGCTTCCCACCTGTCTGGGCTGGCTCCCAAAGGAGGGGCCTGTGGGCAGCGGCCACGGAACAGGCCAGAGCACACGGGAGGCTTGGGTCACCCCCGGCGACAGAGGAAGCTTGGCTTCTTCCATCGCCGGGGGTGACCCAAGCTTCTTGCCCGCCCTGGTATCTGCTGAAGGAGGGGCCTGTGGGCGGTGGCCATGGAGCCCTGAGTGTGCAGGAGGCTTGGGTCGCCCAGGCCGGCCGCTGAGCGAGGGGCCTGCAAATGGCCCTCAGCCCCTCACCCAGGCTGGCACGCCCCCATGGGGTGAGGGTCCGCTGCGGGGTGTGGTCAGCCTGAAAACGGCCCTCAGCCCCTCACCCAGGCTGGCCACACCCCCCAGCGGGGACCCTCACCCCATGGGGGCGTGGCTGGCCTGCAAACTGCCCCAGCCACTCTCCCAGGCCGGCACCATCCCCAGTGGGGACCCCCACCTCAATGGGGGCGTGGCTGGCCTGCAAACCACCACAGGCCCCTTGTCTAGGCCGCCCCACCCCCCAAGGGAACCTCTACCCTGATCCAGAACACCATTCAGGGCAAACCAGCCAGCCCCTACCCATGCACCAGGCCTCTATCTATACTAATAAAAGGGTAATATGCTAATTAGACTGGGAGACCTTTCAGGAGACCTTCCTGACGTTCTTCTGGACAAAGTCATGGTGGCAGGGCTGAGGTAGAGGCAGTTAGGGGCTAAGAGGGGAGGGCAGTTGTGGGTGATCAGGCCAGGATAGGACAGTAGTTGTGGGTGATCAGGCTGGTGGGGGGGTCCGGTGGGGGTGATTAGGCCAGCGGGGGGGGGGGGGCAGTTGGGGATGAGCAGGCCAGCAGTTGGGGGCGAGCAGTCTGGCAGGGAGGGCAGGTGGGGGTGAGTAGGCCGGCAGGGGGAGCTTGGGGGTGAGCAGGCTGGCAAGGGGGGCAGTTGGGGGTGATCAGGCTAGCAGGGGGGGCAGTTGAGGGTGAGCAGACCAGTGGGGGGGGGCAGTTGGGGGCGAGCAGGCTGGCAGGCAGAGTGGTTAGGGGTAATCAGGCAGGCAGGCAGGTGAGCAGTTGGGAGCCAGCAGCCTGGATTGTGAGAGGGATGTCTGACTCACAAGAGGGATGTCCCACAGGGATCAGGCCTAAACCAGCAGTTGGACATCCCCCAAGGGGTTCCAGATTGGAGAGGGTGCAGGCCGGGCTGAGGGACACCCGCCCCACCCCCCTGCACGAATTTCGTGCACTGGACCACTAGTCAATAATAAAAACAATTTTCTTTTTGAGCAGTAGGACAAGATCATCTTATTTAGCAAGGAAGTATTCATCTTCTGAGTTCTGGAAGTAGGGTTAAACTTCTCAATTCCAAGCTTAGTTACATATTATAAAAATCTTTCCATTAAAGCCAGCTCAGCAATAAAAATTGGTCTCACAGAAAAGGAATAATCAGAAAACACACAAGGAGAAGGCAATCTATCATATTCAGACTATCAGGCAGAAAAAAAGTAAATCCTGATTTTATGATATTGCTAAAATTATAAATTTTGTTAGAGATTAAAAAAACTGTTATTTTTCCAACTTTGTCAAAATAGGCTACATTTTCCTTTATAAGCATATAAGAATCAAGGTAGGGAGCTGGAAATCTGTCGACCGAAAATCTAAAGGGTATTATTGGTATTCAGTAGGCAGGCTTTCATAACAATGACTTGACAAAACCTTGACACTGAAAGTACTTATATCTGCTGTCAATCACTCACTCCTTGACATGTCAAGTGCACATCCTTTCAGGGACAACTTCAATCAACATTAGCACTCAGAATAGAGTACACAATGTCACTGCTTCAGAAATGAGAGGAAAATAAAATGTGGTAGATGGAAGGGAAAGACAGAAAGGCATTCCTGTTTATAGGAGACCAGATTCAAATGGAAAGTAGATAAAAATCACGAAACAAGCTGGAAGGCTGGATTCAGCCAGTTTATGTGGATTTCTTTCCTTGAGAAAAATATTCTCTTGCTATATACCCTACAGAGAAAATTTGAACAACATATCATAAAGGCTGACAGGGGTCCATCCTGTAATGAACCTTGGGTCTTTGGGAAATAAAGTTAATTTGTGGAGGGAGAAATGCCTAGATATGGTTCTAAGACATGAAGAGAATATAAATCTGTATGTGTTATTCCATTATTCTCTCATTCATACTTCTCTTTTTCTTTTAAACCTTTGTTTTCTCTTTTACTCCTTCCTCTTCTTTTTTCTCATTATCTTACAAAAGTAGAGTGAAAGAACATGGGGCCTGAAGTCAAATAGCCCTCAGGGCAAATTATTACTGACTAGTTATATAACTCTGGGCAAGTTGTTTAACTTTTCTAAACCTCATCTTATACTAGTACATGCATAAAATATGTACAATAATCTACACTTTACAGAGTTGCTATAAGACTGGATGATAATAGTTGTATATAAACCATTTACCCATAATGAAGTATTCACTATGCACCTATTTTCCTCCTCTCTCCTGATTCTGTTGATTCTGACTTCAAAAGAGCACCCATGTGCTCTTGCCCTCACAGAGAGGACTAAAGGGAATGATGCTGAAGCTGTCTTCAGAACACTAGAGGAGAATCAAGGATACCAGGAACCCAGTCAGGCCATGAGAATAAGTACTTTACAAACCATGGCCTACAGCCCATTGATTTGCTAGTCTTATTCTGATTGGTAGAACCCTTCCATTGGTGCTTGGCAGTGGCAACAAAGGATTATCCTAGTTTGTAGCCTACTCATTACATTAAGAAATATACTTGGAGGCATTATGCAAGTTTAGGTACCAGCAGAGTCTATAAAAAGTGGCAGATGGAGAGCAAAACTATCAAAAGCATTTTTTTCTACTCTGGCCACAGCAGTTTTCAGTACTATGACCTGATGAGCCATAAAAGTTGGAGAAATTGGAAACATTCTAGAAAAAAACAAAACTTCTAATTATTAAAACTATAAGGGCAAATGTAAACAATGCTTTGGGCTAGCACTTATTTTAAATGCCTTTCTCTAAAATAATTTTTTTCATATTTCCATTATTCAATAGGTAAGCCCTGTATTGGAAACTGGATTATTATTATTTTTTTCTGACTCTATTCCCTTTACAGGTTTCCCACTCCAGTAGAACTGAAAGGACTGTAGCCTTGTGTGGCTGCCCTACACAAGAGGGAGGTAAGGTTTATGAAGTCCAGGAAGAACATGCTTCTCTACTGAAGGAGGCAGATTTCTATTTTATCCAAGTTCAATAGATAATTGAGTACATAGAACTCATATACGTATTTTTTCATTTTCTATTGGTATCCTTGCCTTTTTTCGCCCTTTATTATACGTGTTATTAAACTTTAGAGCCAAGAACTGCCAAAAGCCACAAAGAATTCATTCCCCCCTGAGATTAAAAAAGGAAATGAAACATTTTTATTTTCATCTAAAATAGTGAATTAAGTACTCAAATTTTATACTGAACTAATTTACCTCAACATGTAGATTAGAAGCTACTTAACAGCAATAGCATCAGAAAAGAAAGTTATCATCCTGGGCAGTTCACACTAATAATTAGAAAGAAAAAAGGAAAGCTGTGAATTACAATGAACTAAAACTAAATAAGCGTCCATGCTGGATTAAAGGATTTGCATTGTCAGTCTGATGTATAATGAATGTGAAAATCAGCCATTTAATTAAATGGTACATGGTAAAATCACTTTGTTCTGCATTAAACTGCTTAGGTTATCAGAGTGCCTTTAGTTTAGCAATTGTTCACTATTACACTACCCCATGACTTCTCTTAGACACTGTTTAACCTACATTATTCCAAATGTGAAATATGGGGCTTATATAGCTACTTAATTTAACTGATATATTTCATCAGTTTATTAGTGAATACAGAAAAACTACTTTTAATCACAAAGGGAATAAAAATTAACATCCAAGAACAAAAATTTTTAAGAACGAAGTAGTATTTTCTTATAGACTGTTTTATTTTAATAATTTAGACTTTAAAAGTATTTTCTAATGTGCTTATAATTATAAAATGCCCAACAACCAGCTTTCTTTTTGAAGAACATGGTCAATAAGAGCACTTAGGTCCCTGCAAACACATGAAACCAGAACAGATCAGAGTGCCTACAAGCCTGATAGGTGTTATGTGACTATATAGTTACTGTGGGTTGGTCTATGGAAAGAAGAAAGCACAAATATGACAATTAAAAGTTAAGATGGCCCTGGCTGTCAACAGGGATTGAGAAGAGGATACAAGGAGAGTAAGGCTCGACTAGAGACAAAATCACCCAGATTTCATAAGGTTGAAGCCATATACTCACCGCCACGGCAATCCTCCCAAGGACATGCTCTGGAATTTTTCTATATACATCCAAAGATCCCCCTGCAGAGAAAAACATGTGTTACTACCAATAAAACTACTAGAACAGAGAACTGGGTCTCTCCTCTGTGCATCCATTCTGAGAAATTTTTTGCTCATATCATGCATTAAATGTCTGGGGTAAAACTTGTTTTTGTCCAATTTTGTTTATAACAGAATTACACTTCCAGATGAAGCATCACTAGATATTTCCATTTTTTTCTAAGTGAATAATCACATACATACAAATATTGAAGAAAACTAATCAAGGGTAGGCTGAGAATCTGTACTTTATGTAAACTTAAATACATACACAAAACTGAAGATCAATAGGATAATTTAAGTATCAACCTTGTGTAGCAGATTTTCTCAAATGTAAACCAGGACCCTATTTTAAAATTTTCACATTAACCAAACAGAAGTTGGCGAATATAAGGTCCAAAAGACACACAAAAACTAGTAAAATAAAATACTAATGTTAACATCTATCTAAATAAATGTTATCCTTCAAATCAGGTTCCAAGACAAGCAATCAACTATTCCAAAGATACTATCTTAGTGCAAAATGGGCTTTGTGAGGTTTTAAAAAATATTTCTCTTTGATAATACTCTGAAAACTAATATAATGGATAAAAAAGAAAAACTAATCTATGTCATAATGTTTTCCATTAAAATGGTATTCACTAGTTACCCACTCCCCGACCCCCTTTACCAGATCAGCTTTTGGCAGTTTCTACAAATCAAAACCTCTAGATTGTGAACATAATAAAGGCAAAGGCCATGCTGTTTGCTTGTTTTAAATTTTCATCAATCTAGAAGTCAGCAAAAACTAGCAAATAGTAGATATTCAATAAATATGTCAGATGAATAAATAAAAATCACCATGAATTTCTACAGATAGGTATAGTTACTCTCAAAGCAGTTTCAAAAAAAGAGACTACAAACCATTTGCAACACCAATAACATCACTGAAACAACTGCATAACTTTCCTAGGTAACTACTGTAAAGAAACCAATATTCACTTAGAAGTATAAATTAGGGTACGCATGTTAATTTCAGGAAGCTATGCAAAGAACCACTACTTTACTCATATTAATACTACTAGAGGCCCGGCGCACAAAAATTTGTGCACTCAGCGGGGGAGGGGGGGACCCTCAGCCTGGCCTGTGCCCTCTCGCAGTCTGGGAACCGTCGGGGGATGACCACCTGCTGGCTTAGGCCTGCTCCCCGAGGTATTGGGCCTAAGCTGGCAATCAGACATCCCTCTGGCGGCTTGGCAGCCCTTGAGGATGTCCACTTGCCAGCGGGGAGCAGACCTAAGCCGCAGTCGGACATCCTTAGCGCTGCTGAGGAGGCAGGAGAGGCTCCCACCACCACCGCTGTACTGGCAGCCATCAGCCTGGCTTGTGGCTGAGCAGAGCTCCCCCTGTGGGGTTGCACTGACCATCAGGGGGCAGCTCCTGCATTGAGCATCTGCTCCCTGGTGGTCAGTGTGTGTCATAGTGACCAGTCATTCCCAGACGTTCTGCTGTTAGGGTCAGTTTGCATATTACCCTTTTACTATATAGGATAGAGGCCTGATGCAAGGGTGGGGGCCAGCTGGTTTGCCCTGAAGGGTGTCTCGGATCAGGGTGGGGGTCCCGCTTGGGTGCCTGGCCAGCCTGGGTGAGGGGCTGAGGGCTATTTGCAGCTAGTCACACCCCCTTCAGGGTGGGGGTCCCCACTGGGGTGCCTGGCCAGCCTGGATGAGGGGCTGATGGCTGTTTTCAGGCTGGCCACACTCCCTTTAGGGTGGGGGTTCCCACTGTGGTGCCTGGCCAGTCTGGGTGAGGGGCTGAGGGCTGTTTTCAGGCTGGCTGGCAACTGAAGCTCCCAGCCTCTCCTTTTTTTTCTTTTTTTTAAATTCTGGGATTTATTTACCTTCTATAACTGATACTTTATTGCTGTCACTGGAGCTGAGAGCCAGCTCCAGCTCTGAGGCCACGGCCTACTGAAAGCAGGTATCTGGGGTTTGTTTAGCTTCTATAATGGAAACTTTGTTGCTTTTGGAGCTTAGAGCCAGGCCGCAGCAGGCAGGGAACCTTGGCTTCCTCCATCACTGGAGCAAGCAAGCCTACTGCTCGCTTCAGCTGTGTGGTGGCCGGCCGCCATCTGGTTGGCGGTTAATTTGCATATCACCCTGATTAGCCAATGGGAAGCATAGCGAAGGTACGGTCAATTACCCTTTTTGTCTTTTATTAGATAGGATGACTACATGAGAACTGTTTTAACAATATGCAATAGCCTTCCTTTGGGTCAAGTTTGTACAGCCTTTCAGTTCTACAATGGAATTATCCAGGATATTTGAGAAATAATTTGTTTCTATTAGAGGCTAAAAATTAATATATAATACTTTACTACCAGATGATTTAAAAATATACTTCACAAGGGATCAGCATGAAACATGTTATTGTTTTGAAATGCAGTTAAGTCTATTTTACAAAGAGAAAATTTGTATATGTCAAGGTTCTCTAGAGCTAAACATCAGAGGACAAAAAAACTTTTCTGGTAAAAAATATATATAAATAAAGCTATTGGTTTTATATTTATCCCGTTTAAAGCAGGAAAATGATCACTTCTTTAGATAATTTTGCCTTGTAGTTTCCAGATTCCGACATGAAGCTGGAAGTGACTAAATGAATCCTGGAGTGACTAAAACTTATATTTTGGTTCTGGGTACTACTGGGAAGATAATGAGAAGACACACTTCTGCAATGAGCTGAACCATCTTTACTTACTAAAATAGCATTTATATTATAGATGCAATAAAAGTGAAAGTATTCTAGAAAAAGTATTTTATGTTCTGATTGATCTTTCAGATGAATGAAACTGCAAGGATGAACAGTCTCAAGAAGATCAAGCTTCACGTGCTGGTATTTGGAATCTGATAAATGCAACTTATTGCGCCAATCCCTTATGAAGGGAACAGCTTGAGTCGCTCAAAACTGGGAGGTGCAAATCACTCCCATATACTAGGTAAGAAGTCTTAAGAGGAGATTTATTTTTATGTAGGACATAAATCAGGGCTTAATTAGCTAAGTAGACAATATTTAACAAGTTGAATCAAAAAGTTAAAGATTATGTTACTACCATTATCAGTAGAACAAGCCAAAAGAGAAGCCTATTTTGAGGTAGTTCACTGGGTTTTGTAAATATCCATTTAATCTTGGTTATAGTCCCCTCTCCTTAGCTATCATATAGGTAAATATTTCCATAGCTGGCTTTGTGTCATCACAGGTTCATCTTGTTCTAGACATACTCATTAGAGATAACTGTCAGAGGCAAAAAAAAAAAAAAAGAAAAGAAAAAGTGGTAGATCCACAGAATCAAGAGTTCCTATTAAACCTGATGAGTTCTCTTTGCGCAGTTAAGTAATTCTTATTAGGCTAAAATAGCAGATGATTTTCCTTTTAATTTTTACTCAGTTTTACTGTAATTTGTATCCTATAGGCCTATCCCCAAAAGGCAATTTTTAGATTCATCAAATCATCAGACATTAAGTTGGTGGGACATTAAAGATCAGTGCAATGACTTTATTTGACAGGTGGGGGAAATTGAGTTCCGGAGAAGTGAGTATTCTATTCATGGCCATGAGTCAGTTGAAGGCAGAGCTCAGGAAAGCTCTGAGCCTTTGAACTCCCAGAACGGCAAAGGTCTAAAACAGGGGTGGGCAAACTTTTTGACTCGAGGGCCACAATGGGTTCTTAAACTGGACCGGAGGGCCGGAACAAAAGCATGGATGGAGTGTTTGTGTGAACTAATATAAACTCAAAGTAAACATCATTACATAAAAGGGTACGGTCTTTTTTTTCAATAGTTTTATTCATTTCAAACGGGCCAGATTCGGCCCGCGGGCTGTAGTTTGCCCACGTCTGGTCTAAAATGTTTCCCTATAACATCACATAGCTTGCGAATCACATGTTCACTTTTTACAGTTTAAAAATATTTCACTACAATGTGATATGATTATGACATATACTCAAAGAGAGAGAGAGAGTTTAATCTTAGCTGAGATGTTGGTATTCTAGACATTCAGAAACTCACTTATCTTAGAACAGCTGGTTTGAACTATTTGCTCATGATTCCAAGGTCACTGGTTTGCTACCTGCGACCTGTCAATTCCCAGTGTTCCTTGACCTCAGATCATCCCTACCCATCGTTTCATTGAATGCCACTATCCACCACAGGAACCAGGAGGAAGGGAGCTAACAGATTAGCAAAAAACTAATCTCAGTTGCCAAACTACTACATGTTTCTTTTGATGAATTAGGGCTACTGTCTTCATGTAACTAGGCCAAAAAGACTCCTGGGATAAGGTCTGTGCTGATCCTAATACAGGGTCTAAAATAGAAAGTAGTGTCTTGCATGTAAGATAAACACAAAATGTAGTAAATGAACAAGAAGCAACCTTACTACCATACTCCCCCCAACATTTTCCCTAAAAAGACCATAATTATTATTAATACTAACAAAACTGAAATCTAGACCATTAAGCAAACATTTCAGAAGATGCTCTCTTAGTGTCTGCTAATTGAGAAAGTAAAAAGCCCCTTTTTTCTTTGCAACATGTTTTTCGGAAAACAATTTATTCCCATGATGGTAATCCAAATACATGAGCAGATATTCTGAGATGCATTTGGGTGTTTCTTAGTGGATTTAGTTTTGACTTATTGAGAAGGCATGTCATATCACTCCCCTGGAAGACACCACTTGTGACTGTCTTTTTTCCACCTGACTTGGAGCTTGCCTAGTACAAAAAGCCTTTTCCTTAGGGCCATTTGTTGAAAACAATAAGAATCAATTGATTACCTTTGTAACTGACTGAGGTGGTGGATAATAGTTGAGGTAAACAACAAGCTAACCAAAAATATTAAAAGGAAAAGCTGGGGAATGAGATATTCATAGAGGCTTTGAAAAGCTCTAGATATTCTTGGGAATATAGGACATGCACATGCATAAGACTATTCAAAGATGGGGAACAAATGGAGCTATACAATTGTAACATTTTTGTACAATATTAAAAAGGCCAAGATGTATTTCAAAACCCTTCATTGACTTGGTTACATTGCTTTTGAACCCGGGAGACCAAATTCCTGCACAGCTCTGGAGACTCCAAATAAGCTAGAGGAGACCCAAGCTTCCTGATGGGTTTCGGTCTAGCTGCTGTTATTAGAGTTCACACAATAAACACATCATTCTTCCATCACCATCAGCCAGGCATGGTTGATGTTCCCGGTGAAGGCGGTCACCATCTGGTTCTGTGGGCCCACAGTAGAACCCACCAGGATGTACACTGAGTGAGCAACACTGGCAGGAAATAGTTGCTCGGCTTAGCGGAGCATCCTGTTGGTCTTGGTCAGGAGAGCGCCAGGACAGGAGCTTCTGATCAGGGGTCACCTCCAGCGCACTATGTCTTCCATCAAGATATGTTTGCTATAAGGATTCAAGCACTAAAGGCAGCAAACACTTGGTCCCATGAAGTCTGGAGAACAATCTGCCCCAGGAAATACTTCACCATTGTCCTGACCAGGCTGGGATCAGCATCCTTGCAGCATCAGGGATGCAGAGCCTGGAGGGCACATGGAAGCCAGGCTGGGAATCAGCGCCCACCCTCCAGGCACCACCTCAGTTACCACCCCGCTGCCCCCACCAGCTGCCTCTGCTCATGACTTCCAACGCAGACTCCTATGTGCAGTTTTTGAAACCTCACTAGGCCCTGTATCAGGCTCAATATGTACTCCTTTGTTCTGCTTAAGTATGTAGGACAATGGCCCTCAGAGCACGTCAGTGACCTTCAGGCATATACCCAGCTTTTAGCATTTCTGACTCCGCAGGAGTGTGGTGGGAAGGGGATGAGGTTGTCTTTTAGCTGTAGCACAAGAGGAGTATATACTGGCCCACTGCTCTGCACAGGCTATTGGGGGGACCTGTTGCTGGCCATGAACTGATACCCACTATTGAAGCTGATCTCTCTCTCTCTCTCTCTCTCTCTCTCTCTCTCTCTCTCTCTCTCTAATGTGAGCAAAGCATTGTTCAATCCAGTGTTGGGACTTCTCCTGGAAATAGGCAACACATGCCACTTGACCACAAAAACTACTCACAAAAGAAACCCCAGGACCAGATAGTTTCACTGGTGAATTCTACCAAATGTTTAACAAAGAATTAACATCAATCCTTCACAAAGTCTTTCAAAAAGCAGAAGATGAGGGAACACTTTCCAACTCATTCTTTGAATACAGTATTATCTTGATACCAAAACCAGACAAAGACATTCCAAAAAAAGAAAAAATCACAGACCAATATCTCTTAATAATACAGATGTAAAAATCCTCAACAATATACTAGCAAACTGAATCTAGCAACATATAAAAAGGATTATACAGCATAACTATAAAATTATCAGAGGAATGCAAGATTGGTTGAACATACAAAAATCAATTAATATAATACATATAATTATGGAATAGAGGACAAAAAACACATTCATTTCAATAGACACAGAAAAGACATTTGACAAAATCTAACACCCATTCATGATAAAAAAATACTCAACAAAGTTGGAAGATAAGCGGACTTCCACAGCCTGATAAAGGACATCTACCAAAAACCCACATCATACTTAATGGCTTAAATGAAAGCATGAAAGTTTTCCCTCTAAGATAAGGAGCAAAAGAAGGATGTCTGTTCTTACCACTTCTATCATTCAACATTGGACTGAAGATTCTAACCAGGGTAATTTAAAAAAGGAAAAGGCATCCAGATTGGAAAGGGAGAAGTGAAACTACTTCTATTTACATGATCTTCTACATAGAAAACTCTAAGGAATCCTCAAAAAGCTCTTAGAAGTTAAAAACAAGTTTAGCAAGGTAAGAGGACACAAGATCAATATAAAAAAATCATTTCTACTTCTATAACCTAGCAATAAACCATTCAAAAACAAAATTAAAAGAATTCAACTTATAATAGCATCAAAGCATAAAATATTCAAAATTAATTTAACAAAAGAACTGCAAAACTTGAATACTCAATTTCAAAATTTACCCAAAGTTACAATAATCTAAAGCAGCAATCTCCAACTGGCGTGCTGGAAGAATTTTTAAAACATGCAATACCTGACTAGTCAGGGGCACTAACCTCTTTTCCCTCAGACAGTCAAATAAAAAATGACAACAACCTTTTCTTCCTAGACTTTCAAATAAAAAAAATTGTAACGATAGCTGTCCCTTGTGAATGAATCAAAATTATACCCATTTTTTTGTCAGATGGGCAAAAAATATACTATGATCCAAAAGTAGAAACATTCAAATGCCCATCAACAAATGAATGAGTAAAAAAACTTTCAGTCATAAAAAGGAATGAATGCAGTCATGCATCGCTTAATGATGGGGCATGTTCTGAGAAATGCATGGTTAGGCGATTTCATCCTTGTGTGAACATCAGAGTACACTGACACAAACCTAGACATTACAGCCCACTACACACTTAGGCTATATGGAATGGTCTATTGCTCCTAACTACAAACCTATACAGCATGTTACTGTGCTGAATACCGTAGGCAACTGTAACACAATGAAAAGTAAATGAGTATCTAAGCATAGAAATGGTACAGTAAGGTATAAAAGATAAAAAATGGCACAGTTGTACAGGGCACTTATTATAAATGGAGTTTGCAGAACTGGAAGTTCTATGGGTGAGTCAGTGAGTAAGTGGTGAGCAAATGTGAAGGCCTAGGACATTACTGTACAATACTGTAGAATTTATAAACACTGTCCCACAAGGCCCCCCCCTCACTTTCCAAGAGGGCCAAAAATAGAACATCAAATCTGTCAATGCTGCTCCATGTACAGAGATGTGGACTAGATAGGTTAGAAATACTGAGGCGAGGCCAGTGTGGCTTAGTGACTGAATGTCGTCCCATGCACCAAGAGGTCACTGGTCAATTCCAGGTCAGGACACATGCCTGGTTTGTGGCTCTATCCCCAGTAGGGAATATGCAGGAGGCAGCTGATTTATGTTTCTCACTCATCAAATTTCTCTCTCCCTTCTTCGTTTTCCTTCCTCTCTAAAAAACATATTTAAAAAAATACCAAAGAGAAACTGAGTAAGGAGTAGATCACTGTAATAGTGATATGTAGGGAAGAGTGAAAGTGATTCTTCCTGAGAAAGAGTAGGAATAAGGAATCAGGATAGAGAGATAAAGGAATATAGGGGGTTGTTATGGCAATGTCGTTTTGGCTATTCCATGTTGGAGCAGTGGTGAGATTAAGGAACTTGTGGTACACATTAAAATAGAGGGTGTTTAACATGGAGAGGGTGGGAAACTGAGGATTCAATATTTTTTACTTTGGAATTTTGGTTCCATTGATCCTTTCATCACAAAGGGCTCTCTCTAGCAATTGATGGAAGAAACAAAATTTATCTGTGCATTATACCATTACAACCTGAAAATATGTCAAAAGTACAGGAACACGCTGGCTCCACACTAAAGATGCAATGGCCCTTAAAACTTGTTAAGGTGGCTCTTGTGGACCTGTGTCCTTATAGGATCTTAGGTCCTCAACAAAGAATTTACAGCAAATTATTCTGAAGATCATCAAGCGTGATCTGGGAGGGCTGCAAAAACGCTCTGACTATGTAGGGCTGGGGGACAGGCTCCTCTGTGGTGAAACAGGTCACTGGCTGACTGGGATGTAATCTGTGCACTCAAAATTGAAGTGCTGTGAAATGGAATCTATTGCCAAGCCCCACAGATATTGCTCCTGCCGAAAGAAAAATAATTCCTTCTGAACCACATATCTTTCCATTTTTTCCTGGAAATTCAGCTCCATTATAATCTTACTAGGGGCCCCGTGCACGAAATTCGTGCACTGGGGGGGGGGGGGGAGTGTCCCTCAGCCCAGCCTGCCCCCTCTCACATACTGGGAGCCCTCAGGCGTTGACCCCCATCACCCTCCAATCGCAGGATCGGCCCCTTGCCCAGGCCTGACGCCTCGGACAGAGGCGTCAGGCCTGGGCAGGGGACCCTCATTTCCCCCCATCACTGGTTCTGCCCCCAGCCCAGGCCTCATGCCTCTGGCCCAGGCATCAGGCCTGGGCAGGGGACCCCCAGACCCCTCCGATTGCTGGCTCTGCCCCTTGCCCAGGCCTGATACCTCAGCCAAAGGCGTAGACCCCCATCACCCTCTGATCACCTGATCGGCCCCTTGCCCAGGCCTGACGCCTCCGCCAGAGGTGTCAGGCTTGGACAGGGGAGCCCCATCTCCCCCCGATCACTGGCTCTGGCCCCCGCCCAGGCCTGAGGCCTCTGGCCCAGGAATCATGACTGGGCAGGGGACCCCCATCTCCCTCTGATCGCTTGCTCCACCCCCCGCCCAAGCCTGACGCCTCTGACCCAGGCTTCAGGCCTGGGCAAGGGGACCATCATATCCCCCCAATCCCTGGCTCAGCCCCCCGCCCAGGCCTGATGCCTTGGCCAGAGGAGTTGACCCTCATCACCCTCCGATCACCAATCACCGGATCGGCCGCCCCTTGACCAGGCCTGAGGCCTCTGGCAGAAGTGTCAGGCCTGGGCAGGGGACCCCCAGCTCCCCGTGGTTGCAGGCTCCTCCCCTGCCCAGGCCTAACGCCTCTGGCTGAGGCATTCAGCTCAGGCAGCGGGGACCCGCAGCTGCAGCGGCCCCGCAATCGTGGGCTCCGCTTTAGGCCCAGGCAAGGGACCCCTAGCTCCCAGGACTGCCAGCTTCGACCGTGTCCAGCTCCCATCGCTGGCTCCACCCCTACTTCCTGCTATCTCTGGCCAGGGCGGCAAAGGCGCCTGATTCTCCGATCATGGCTGGGGGGCAGGGCAAAGGCGGCCCCAGAGCCGCCTTTGCCCTGCCCCCCAGCTCTTAGCTCCCCCCTGGGTTTCCGATCACTGTCAGTGGCAGGGGGCTTCTTCCTGCTTTCCCTTTCGCCTCCCTGCATTGTGCCTACATATGCAAATTAGCCGCCATCTTGTTGGCAGTTAACTGCCAATCATAGTTGGCAGTTAATTTGCATATAGCCCTGATTAGCCAATGAAAAGGGTATCGTCGTACGCCAATTACCATTTTTCTCTTTTATTAGTGTAGACTAGAGGCCCAATGCATGAAATTCATGCATGGGTAGGGTCCCTAGGCCTGGCTAGCAATCAGGGCCGATCTGTGGGGCAACCGATGGGGCGATGGGGGGGTGGGAGGGTGGCCCCTGCTGGCACCCACCTTGGCCAGCCTGGCGCCACCCAATCACTGGCCCCGCCCCCTGCCACTGCTGGTCACCTCCCTCTGTGGGGCAATCAGGAGGCCCCCACTGGCACCTGCCTTGGCTGGCCTGGGGCCTGCGGGCTGGGGGCAGCTCCTGCATTGAGTATCTGCCCCCTGGTGGTCAGTGCGCATAATAGCGACTGATCATTCCACAGTCGTTCTGCTGTTCAGTTGATTTGCATATTAGGCTTTTATTATATAGGACTAGAGGCCCAGTGCACAAAAATTTGTGCACTCGGGGGGGCGGGGGAGTCCCTCAGCCCGGCCTGTGCCCTCTCGCAGTCTGGGACCCCTCGGGAGATAACGACCTGCTGGCTTAGGCCTGCTCCCGGTGGCAGAGGGCAGGCCCAATCCCTAGGTGCAGCCCCTGGTCGGGCTCAGAGCAGGGCCGATTGGGGAGTTGGGGCACCGCCCCTGTCATGCTACAGAGCAGGGTGGATTGGGAGGTTGCGATGCCACCCTCAGTCACGCTCAGGGTAGGGCTGATTGGGGGGTTGGGGCACCGCCCCCTGTCACACTCAAGGCAGGGTCGATGGGGAGGTTGCGGCGCCACCCCGTCATGCACAGAGCAGGGCCAATCAGGGGGTTGGGGCGCTGCCCCCTGTCACGCACAGAGCAGGGCTGATCAGGGGGTTGGGGAGCTCCCCCCCGTCACTCACAGATTAGGGTCGATAGGGGAGTTGGGGCACTGCCCCCTGTAACACACAGAGCAGGGCGGATCAGGGGGTTGGGGTGCTGCACCCTGTCACACTCAGGGCAGGGCTGATGGGGAGGTTATGGCTCTACCCCGTCACACACAGAGCCGCAGGGCAATCAGGGGGTTGGGGAGCTCCCCCCATCAGGCACAGAGCAGGGCTGATCAGGGGGTTGGGGCGCCTTCCCCTGTCACGAACAGAGCCGCAGGGTGATCAGGGGGTTTGGGCGCTGCCCCCTGTCACGCTGATCCCGGTGCCGGGAGGCATATTACCCTTTTACTATATAGCATAGAGGCCTGGTGCATGTGTGGGGGCCGGCTGGTTTGCCCTGAAGGGTGTCCTGGATCAGGGTGGGAGTCCCCACTGGGGTGCCTGGCCAGCCTGGGTGAGGGGATGATGGCTGTTTGCAGCTAGTCACACACCCTTCAGGGTGGGGTCACCACTGGCATGCCTGGCCAGTCTGGGTGAGGGGCTGAGGGCTGTTTTCAGGCTGGTGGGTGACGGAAGCTCCCAACCGCTCTTTTTTTTCTTTTTTTTTTATTCTGGGCCAGCTTTAGCTCTGAGGCTCCAGCTCTTAGGCCTCCGCTGCTGAAAGCAGGTATCTGGTTTGTTTCGGTTCTATAATCGAAACACTGTATAACTCTAGCTCTGAGATCCCGGCTAGCTGAAAGCAGGTTTTTGGGTTTTTTTTTTTAGCTTCTATATTTGTTACAATGTTTCAAACTGCAGGCTCAGAGGCCGGCAAGGCAGGCGGGGAACGTTGGTTTCCTCCGTCACTGAAGCAAGCAAGCCTCATGTTAGTTTCCAGCTGCCTGGCTGCCGCCGCCATCTTGGCTGGCAGTTAATTTGCATATCGCCCTGATTAGCCAATGGGAAGGGTAACAGTCGTACGCTAATTACCATGTTTCTCTTTTATTAGATAGGATGGGAGCATGTGTTTTTGAGTGACTAAAACGTTGTTATGCATCATGTGACTGTACTAACACATGATACAACATGAATGAATCTTGAGAACATTATGTAAGTCAGCAATTTTCAATCTTTTTCATCTCATAACACACATAAATTACTAAAATTCTGTGACACCAAAAATATATTTTTTGCCTACCTGACCAAAAAACTAGGTATTATATTGATTAATAGTAATTACTTACCCTTTTTGCTCCAAAGTGACTTTTAAAAAAATCAGGTGCCTATACTTGTATATAAGGATTTCTGGTACTAAAAATTAACCAATCAGATGCAACCTTATTATGTGAAGTGACCAATAAGATACAACTCTATTATATGACCTATATATTTATGGTTCAAGACAGGGCATTCACACTGGATGGCCATTATTGTGTTGGCTGTTGTCATTTTTTATTTGACAATCTAAGGGAAAAGAGGTCAGTGCCCCTGACTGAATAGTCAAGTACTGCATGTTTTAAAAATTCTTATGGCACACTGGTTGAAAATAGCTGTGCTAAGTGAAAGAAGTCAGACACAAAGGCTCCATATTATATAAATTCCATTTGTGTGAAGTGTCCAAAATAGGAAAATCCATAGAGACAAAAAATAGATTAGTGTTTGCCAAGGACTAGAGAAAAGAGGGAGTAAGAAGTGACTGCTGATGGGTAGGGAGTATGTTTCTGGGCATGATAAAAATGTTTTGGAATTAATGACAAGAATGGGTTTTGCACAAATTAGAAGGGTGAATTTGATGGCATTTGAACATACCATCTCAATAAAGAAATTTTTTAATGTATTTGAAAAATTGAAGACTTCTAAAAAGAATGATGAATAGTCATAAAATAATAACATGTACTAGCTCTATGAATCCACTTTTTCTAGTCAGTCTCCTTGAAAGAAATGTAATTCTTAGCATCTACTATAGCATCTACTATAACTAATTTAGAGCATATTATACACTTTAGTATAGTATAAAGGCATCAATGCTGGCTCATTAAAAAGTCTTATAGGGCATGAACAAATTGCTTCAGTAATGTACTGAGATTTCCCAAAATGAACTAAGTATATTTTAAATTGTTGAATTTGAATGGGCCAGATACTGCAAAATGAATATATAAAATTTAAAGGCTTCTTTGATTTAAAATGGGTCAATAATAACAATGATGACAATTTCACTGATAGGATACCAAGAAACCTGCATTTTGCCTTAATATTCAGATCAAGGAAGAGTTACCAAAGTGGAAATGAATGAAAAAATAAAGGAGAGAAAGGGCTAGAGTCCAAAGAAAACTATAAACACATCTTGGCTCAACAGCTGTGTTAAAAAATAATTTCTTATCTTGCAACTAACCATTTTCTTTCTAAAAAATATAGGGCATTGGATTAATTGATTTTTTAAAAGTAAATATGTTTTGGCTACTGAAACATTAAAAGAACAGAACATCTGTTTTGCAAGTAAAGACAGATTGTATGGAAGAATCAAATATCAAACTACCGACTGGACTAGCATTTAATTTGTTCTATCTAAATTTTCAATAAAAGTAAATAAAGTCACATTCTTGAAATTGTAAGTCAGCTCTAAATATTTAACACCAGAAATCCTTAACACTAAGATGCTTTAGAGCAAGCATGTCAAACTCAAAGGCTAACACAGGCTAAATAAATGAGACGTGCAGCCCGTGGGCTGTGAGTTGACATGTTTCCTTTAGAGTATAAAGGTAATTATTAGTATATTTTAATTATTTTTCATTCTACTTGACATTTATATCAAAACCAGGTTATAAAGCACTACCCCACAAAAATAATTTTTAAAATATTATAAAAGGGAAAACTCACCATCCATGAATTCTGTACATATTGAAATCCTGTTTTCTACAAAAAATGCACCATAAAATCCTATGATATATGATGAATCACACTGTAACAAAAATAAGACAAAAGTAGTTAAAAACCTACAAACCAATAGCATAGGCATGCTTTATAAGAAAAAAATGACCAAGAAAAAATTACCTTATAAAGAATTTCCAATTCAGACATAATTTGCTTTTGAAGTTCCAGTGTAATATCTAGTAGTATGACCTAAATATGGAAAGGAATACATTGACACATTTATTTACCTTTAAATTAAGTATAGCTATACTCGCTATGAAACATAAAAACTAAACTCTTTTCATTTCCCCAACCTCTTCCCCACTATTATAACCCCCCAGTAATACAAACTGTATCCACATCTGTCTAATCCTTTGTATTGGGGGAGGTGGTATAGAAGTGATTGATGGGACCAAGGAAAAAGCCAGGTCTCAAAGGTCAGTATTAATAGCTTTAAAAGTCAGTTAAGTTATAACACCCTTAATTTATATACCCTATTTTGGCCACACTGGTTATTTTCAGAAGAGAAAGATAGGAGTGACTCTGAAACCATTAAAAAAAAATTACCTTGTAATTCAGACACTAGGCAATAAGCAGAAGAGGTTGATGAGTAAAAATGACATTTAAAAGTAGGGATTTTAGGTTTTAAAAATATATCATCTTTTTTTATTCTTCCAGTTGCATAATGTTTCTTTGCTAATAATGTTATAAAATGTTAGAGCTTGAAGGAACCTCAGAAATTATTTCATCTCATCCCCTTAGTTTATAGGAGGGACCCAAGGTCTGAGGAGCCACGTGGCCTGGCAACGTCTGGCCCCTTCCTGACTCTGAGGATTTTTTTTTTACTTAAAAAAAGAGAGTGATGAGAATAAAATAGTTGGAAGACAATTTTAAGGTCTGTGGCAGAGTTTCTGACTCTAGACATTTCTAGATAAAAACTGAACACCCAGGATTACCATCACAGCAGTAGTTATATACCATCCAACATTGAACTACATTTTGTATTACAATTGCGGAATATATATAATCATACTGGAGGGGAAAAAATTATTCCATAAATTATAAATTGCAAACTGCTGATAGAGCAAGGAAAGAAGAGGCTAATTCTAAAACACATTTTATAGTAATGACATCCATTTGGGGGAGGGGAAAGAAAATAAAAAAGGCATAGCCAGTTTCTATCAAGAGTTTGCTTTAGGGTTATTTATAAAAGCTCTCACTAAACCAGCCTGTAAGTGTAATACAAAACTGCCAAGAAACACTTCTCCAGATCAATAGTCATTTTGCCAACAATATTCACTTACATTTTTGTTCCTGTATAAAACTTAGCAACAAAATAAATTCATCTAGTGTTGTTTCAAGTCTATACCATAAACTATTAGATCTATTCACACCACCATGTCAAGTACAGGGAATCTTTCATCCTAAAAAACTAGTAAGCGGAATGAAGTTATTATTTACTTTAAAGCAGTGGTTCTCAAACCTGGCCTCATATTATAATTACCTTTATTTAAAGTTATTTTCATAAGTATCTTTAAATAAATCCTGATGATACATAGGCATAATGTAATCAAAATCTCTGAGGGCAGACCCACCTCTTAGTATTTAAAAACAACAACTTATCAGGTGAATTCTAACCCACAATAAGGTTGAGAACCACTTATTTAAGGTTTCAAAAATACATTTACAGTGGAACCTTGGTTCAATTCATTCCGGAAGGCTGTTCGAAAACCGAATCATTTTTCCCCATTAGAAATAATGTAAATTGAATTAATCCATTCCAGACCCCCAAATGATTCCGTTTTAACCATTCTTACATACATGTCTAATATACTGTTTAATCTATAAATACATACTTTAAAAACAAAAAGTACATGAAATGTAAATGAAAATTTAACAAAAAGGAAATGAAATGTACAGTAAAAATGGAAAATTTAATAAAAATAAACAGCAACTAAAGTAAAAAAAAACCATGAAAACATTCTCAGCACAATTTCTCGAGACGTTAACAATGTAAGGTTTAGCAGTAAACTGACGCATACTGGAGCATTCGCTCCTCTGTTGCCTGAGAGACTCATGACTGATCATGCAGGTATCAGCATGAAAGTGTTGTTGGGCTGAGAAGTAAACTGTTTGAGATGGGAGATGCTAGAGAACTGAGATCTGACTATACTCAGTACTTAGTATGACTACTAAGTTATATTGCATCTCCAAGCACACACTCTACAAATGCCATAATTCCCAGGGCTAGCCAACACAGAGGAATTAAACTCACACTACTGGCTGTAAACGTATCATCCCCTTGATCAAAAATCTTAACTGGGCTCCCATAGCCTAGCATAAAGTTACAATTCTAGCATGATATTCCAGGACTTCTTCTACAATCTAGCTCCAACTTGTTTTTCTAGCTCCTCCCACTATTCCCCATCACAAATTCAATCCTCATGTGAAATCAGATGGTTTTCACTGATCCACACATGTCCTGTGCTCTCCCCACTTCCAGTCTTTGCTCTGCTGTTCCTTCCACTTGAGGTAAGCTTCCTCTCTCTACTCCACAGTCATTGATCATAAAATCTTTTCTATCTTTTAGGCCTAGCTGGAATGCTGCCACCATCTCAGGAAGCCAGCCCCAAAGCCCTCCATCAGAATTTATCTCCAGCTTTGGCCCTTTATTTTTTTCCTTACCACATTTGTCTTTAGCATTCATACCTCATCTTCCAAAAACAGAAGTCTAAAGAATAAAGAGTGGTTGTGAGCCCCTCAAGGGCAAAGGTTGAGTCTTGTACATCTTTCTCTAGCTCCCTCCCTCACACCCAGCACCTTGCATAGCAAGCATGTTGAACTCGGGAGCCGCATGCCTCATCTATTTGGCCCATGTTAGCCTTTTAGTTTGACATGCTTGCTGTATAGGGTTTTACAGTAGGGGCCATTCAGTGATGTGGGATTTAATTAAAGTGTGCCTTACAACCATAATGCTCTAAATAAGATGCTGTTTCTAAAGAGGAAGGGATGGATTGCTTGATTTCTACAGCTGAATTTAAAACCACCTTGTCAAGTACAGGGAATAGCCCAACTGGAGTGGCTCAGTGGTTGAGCATCAACCTATGAACCAGGAGGTCACAGTTCGATTCCCAGTCAGAGCACATGCCTGGGTTGCAGGCTCAATCCCAGTGAGGAGCGTGCAGCAGGCAGCCACTTAATGATTCTCTCTCACCACTGATGTTCTTATCGCTCTCTCCTTCTCCCTTTCTCTCTGAAATCAATAAAAAATTTTATATATATTTAAAAATGAATAAAACCAAACATATAAACACCAAAGTAAATAAAAGTGCCACTCTGACCTAAAATGTAGCAAGTAATACTGTATTTGTGGAGCCAATCCATTGTACTCTCATAGGTCTTCACCACCCTTGGTTTGCTATAGTGCAGAACAGTGGAGATTCCATAATGGTAGAAAAGTGAATAAAGTAATTTCTGGGAACTTGAGAGGGAGATTAAAATTCACCTTAAAATAATTACTGGAATGCTCTTCTATTTTCTGGGAGACTTGATACTCTAGGTGGAAGGTTAATTCTCCTTCCCTTGGGCATTCCTGTGAGTGAGCTTTAAAACTGCGAAAAATAAACAAGTCCAATTCCTTATTTGAAGGTAATGGGAAAAGGCATGGAAATACTAATTTTCTGTTTGAAGTACAAGCAAAGTATGGACTCCCTGAGTTTTCATTATTATTATTATTACTATTACGATTTTTCTCCATAGGAAGAGCTGAATTTTTCAAACTGGAGACTCTAAACATGAAGCATTTCATGGAGAAAGGGTTAAGTGAGAAACTGAAATACCTGAGTGCATTTCCCTGCTCTTCGCTACACCTCCAGGACAAATAAGGATGAGTTGTCAAGTTAAATATAAGCAGTCAAGTGACTGAATTATAATTTACTCTGTGCTCAATTTAAATTAGTGTGAGGCTATTAAAATATACAGTATAAATACGGCAATTCATCACAACCTGTCATGGATGACTTCATTTATTTGCTGGAGTGGCACATGCTCCACTAAAGGGAAGGAGAGCAAAATCACAGGTCAAATTAAGCCGCTATTCTGTTTTAATTCGCTTATTCAATCTGTGGCAACATAATTGTCTTTTACAGTATGTACAATTCAGAAAGGAAATTTGGGAGGATTACAGTCCGTATACAAATGATTAATCAAATGATCCATTTAAATGCTAGTTTAAAAGCAGCAGAAACCAAAAACAGTCAAAGAATGATAATCAGCACATGCTACATACAATGCTAAGAAACTTCCTGTTAAATGGATTCTTTTTTTCCAATTAGAAAATAAATAATACTGGGAAATCTATTAAGCTCTACTCTTTGAAAGGTTTTATAGAATACACTGAAAGGTTTTATAAAAAGGTTCTATTTGCAAGATGGCTAACACTATTTTTATTTGTTTTCTGCTCTACTTGTTTGCAATTGTTTTGCTTACCTACACCACTCCCTGCCCCAAAAAGCTAACTAGAAACACATTTCATGAGTTACATACTACAGTCATATCAAATACTTATCTTTAAAAAGTGGTTAGTATCATTTTCAAAATGCTCTCTTTGAGGCAGAAATTTTTCTAAATTCAGCACTATAAAATAAAAATTCAAGGTACTTTTAGTCTTCCCAAAATTCAACTTGCTTTTAAAAATATCTAAAGTGATAGTTTCCCACCTTTAATGTCTGAAAAAGGAAATATTATAATATAGTTGTTTTATTTTGTCTAAAAAATGAAAACATTTAGAAGTATAAAAATTAAAAATATTTTGAGTAGGAACAGTAATAGATTTTCAAGATTTTTATCTAATTGCTCCCACAGATATTCAAAGTGTGGGTCCAACTGACTTCTTGGCTTGGGAAATTAAATTTCCCTCATCATTCTATGCCGGCATCAGAGCCCTGCAGGTGATTCTGTTTAGACAAGGCCTGTGATTTGCTGCTCTTCACAATCCCTCTGTGACACCAGGCAGCCCGTTTCACAGCTGAGGTCACTGAGAGGTTCAAGTGACATGCTTGAAGTCACACAAAAGTCAGGAGAGGGTCAGGAAAAGATCAAATGCGCCAACCTTTCATTTCACCCTTTAATATATATATATATAAAGCTAAGAAATACTCTGGCTGAGAGCAATGGTCCATACAAAGAACACTATGGGATATTTTGTATGCGAGTTGAACCTGCTTTCAAGATGTTACTTCAAAAGATGAATGAGTAAACTGGAAAACAAACAAACAACAAAAAAACATACACACACACCCCCAAACAAAAGAACAAAATGTATTTATTTAGTCAGTCATTCAACAAATTATGTGTTGAACATCTAGTCATTACATACAGCACTCTGCACTAGGCCCTCTGTGCAATGCTCAGCATGAATCAGTGAGTAAAACAAGGTAAGAGCTGTTCTCTACTTACAAGGAGATTTCAATGTGATAGGGGAAACATACATGTATACTAATAGCAAACAACAAGGCAGCATGTGATAGCACCCATAAGAAACAGAGAGAATTTGAGAGTCAAAGAACAGAGTGAGAAGTGATAGATATACCAGAAGTGACTATTTATCTACGTAAGTCCAACAGAGTGGCTTTGGAGCTGAAGGGTGTTAGGGATTTTGATAGGTGGAGACACAGGCGAAGGAATTCTTATTAGCAAGAAATACATGTATCAAAGTGTTGAAGTGAAAGTACCTGGGTTCAGATAAGGCAATGAGTTCAACCTAAAAGCAGCACAACCGTTAGGAGCTTGAATGTCACAACAGTGCTCCAGCTTCCACCTCCGAATCCAAACCTAAAACCATTTCCTTTTTATCACTACCTGTAACTCAAGCTGAACATGGGGGGTGGGAGTGGAGAAAAAGTGGTGAGCATCAAGAATGTCATGAATTTCATGAAATGTATCCAGTACTTACCTTTACAGCTAGTATTTTCCCACTTGGGACATGATATGCTCTATGGGAAGAAAAACAAACCAACAAAATTACTTGGGTTCACCAAAGAACCTAGAAAATAGTTAAGGACATAAATGTAAATCTGGACACACCTGCAACCACAGGATATATGATACTTTCAAAGAATACTAATGATATTAGTAATTTACATTTCTATTGAGCTTAATGGTTTACAAAATGATAAATTATACCTTCCCTTTAAAAAAACCCTCTGAGGTAACGCTGTCATTATTGTCTCCTTAAAGATAAGAACTTTGAAGCACGGAGAAATAGTTTGTCTAATGGCACAAAGTCAGTAAGTGGCAGAACAAGACCTCAAATCCAGGTCTTCTGGCCCTAAATCCTTTATGGCAAGCATGTCAAAATCAAAGGCTAACACGGGCCTAATAAATGAGGCATACACGAGTTTGACATGCTTGCTTTATGGCATACTGTCGAGAGAGAGAGAGAGAGAGAGAGAGAGAGAGAGAGAGAGAGAGAGAGAGAGAGAGAGAGAGGAGAGAAGAGAGATCATACAGCTCTGCTAAGCATTATACAGAGCCATAAAAAATGGGAGGTTTTCCTTCTGTTTATTTCAATTACATACACAAATCAACTATATTCCCACATTTAATCAAAATAATCTCAAAACTACAGGGAATTAGCTATGGCTTAAGATAGATATAAATTCATATAAAAAGTCACAGGGTTATAAGACTCAAGTATGTGGTGTTCGTCTTTTTCTAAAGCTGGCATCTCTCAATATTGAAAAAGCTTCAGAAGAGAGACAAACTCAAATGATAGAGTGAAATAACTACAATTTAAGTCAAGGAATATGCATACATTCATTTATGAAAAAGAGAATAAGGTTTGCAGAAATAAAAACCATGATCTCATCAAGACCTTTTTTATGTTTAAATAAAATGTGGCTTTCATATGTGTACATTCTGACCATTATCCAGAAACAGCCTGCCTTCTATAAAAATTTCAAAATGAATCACACAACATGAACAAACACTGTTACTGCAAGTCCATAAAAGTATAAAGAAACACATTATTTTGGAAGAATTAAAGTCTTGCTCCACAGAGGATTTTGCACATTAGCCAAGATTGGATTGTTCTTCCTCTCACCTGGCTAGTGCTAAGATGTGAGTGGGGTAGAAAACTTGTGGAGGAATGTAATTTCCCTTGCCAGGAATTTCCTGTCCTCAGCTGCCAAGTTGCAAAATTTACCAGGCTCCTAATTTTTACTTGATAATAACCTAATAGTAAAAAATGCTCATTTTTTTTTGAGATATCACTGGCATGTAACATTATATTAATTTCAGGTATATAACATAATGATGTGATATTTGCTTATGCATATTGTAAAAGAATCACCCTAAGTCTAGTTAACATCCATTACCATAAATGGTTGCAAAAATTTGCTCGTTTCTTAAAACAAAAACAAAATATGCATTCCACTATTATCAAATGAAAATATCATTTTCTGTTGTTTTGGCATAAATACTTGTGTGGTTGTTCTGACAAAATTTTATGCAGTTTTATTGAGGCATAATTATATATGCCAAAATTCACTTGTTTTAAGTGTACAATTCAATGATTTTTAGAAAATTTACATAGCTGTGCAATCACTGACAAGTATTTTTAAAGTGACAGACTTATAGAGATAATTTACTAAGAACCCACAAGTATTTATAACTTTTCATATATAAAATGTTATAAATTCAGGTAAGATAGGACAAAACATGTAATTATATCTACATATCCATTTATGAATGTTATAAGAAATTCATTCTGCTTTTCCTACTTGAATGGACAAAAGTTGAGCCAATTTTGGAAGGTAAACTTAGGTTTTATTTTATTAATTAATTATAGAGAAGTTGTATCTTATTTAAATGAAAAGGAAGATTACAAAAATTGGCATTGTTCACTTTAATCTGAAAAAGTATCTACAGACTTTGTCTAAATATCAACCTCCCTAGTATATATAAATACTATCAAGTTTATAATACTTGAATGATTTAAAATTTTTTACACTTTATATAAAGTGATGTTTTATAAGAACTCCTATACCATAAAGGTTTAGAACAAATAACCACTTACTTTACTATTGATGTTAATATCAGATTTTTACAACATGAAACTACATTTCAGACTATGATTTGATTCATTATATATCTGAATTCAAGTAATAAATTGATGTATGAAGACATACACTGTATTTTCCTCAGTGCCTGACAGAGATGTTGCTGGACTAAGCTAATTTAAAATGTGATTTGAAGGAATTTATTCCATGTAAATATCCTATATAATAAAAGGCTAATATGCAAATTGACCAAATGGCAGACCGACTGGTCACTATAGCGTGCACTGACCACCAGCGGGCAGACACTCAACAGAGGAGCTGCCCCCTGGTGGTCAGTGCGCTCCCACAGGGGGACATCCCCCAAAGGCTCCCGGACTTGGAGAGGGCACAGGCCGGACTGAGGGACCCCCCCACTCCCCGCCCAGAGTGCAAGAATTTCGTGTACTGGGCCTCTAGTAGGTAATATGTAAAATTTAGTAATGATATATTATTTTTCCTCTTACATACCACAGAGTAAAAAATACTCTATATTAGAATCACTAACCAAAGACTCAAATGTGAAGACTAATAGTTGAATGCATACACAAGGATTCAAAAGTCATAAAAAGAACAGTGTTGCTACTTAGGACAACAAGCAACACCAGGGCTCTTGAGACCAACAGCAACGATAAGTAAGTGGTTAGCAGATAGTCTAGTATATACCATACTGAATAGTTTGGCAACTTAATGAGCTTGTCAAGAAAGATGATCTCTTTTCTAAAAGAAAGGTTTCCTATTTCCAAGTGAAATCAAAGGAGAAGCTTGATGATTTAATTATGATGCACGCTAATTCATCCATGGAAGTTTGGGTTCGATTTCGAGCAATAAAGGTGCTGTGCGGCTTGGTTTACAGTGCAATGACAGTACCAACTTAACATTTAATCATCAAGGAGAAGTGGATGACAAAGGCATTGCCAGGTATAAGTGGAGTATGCACCTTAACTTTGCAAATGGCATTCCACCTGGAGAAAAGGAATTTGTTTACTTTCAGCGGATACTGCATCCCAATTGTCTTGACCTTCCTCAACACATTAACTGTAAGGTGATTAATGAAGTTTGAATGGAGGCTCTGGTTACACCACAAGACAACTATACACCTCTGCATTCTTTTAATTAACAGCTAACACTTCAAATTAGTTTGTTGTTGCCACAGTAATTACCTGTTCCAATGAGTGCATGGAGGAAGCATTTTATGAGATATTTTTAGTGCTTAGACTTGAGTGTTCCATTTTTGTTTCCGAACAAGCACAGACCTTCAGGGAATATTCCCAGCCCTTAAAACTGAGCACACAACATATATACTTGAGGATGGCAAAAGCTAGTACCTTGGTACATCTTTGGACTTGCAACTGTGGATCAAGTCATGCATTATATTTTAAGAAACTAGGGAGTTTACAATATTTGAAATAAACTTTTTGAATATTTGAAATAACAAAGAACCCAACAAAAGAAAAGAACACTCACTATCCACACTTTATCTTTTCATTCGGAGCAATAGGTTCTAGATGACTGACAAAAAAGTTGCTATCAACCTTTAATTCTGGTAGAGTATAGAATCGAAAATTCACTGAGTCAGTAGGAAATATAGAGAATTGTCTAGTTTAATCCCTTCCTCTTACAGTGGAAATACCCAAAACCCACATTAAAAAACTTGTCGAAACTCACGTAGCAGTAAATGACAAAGCCACGAGTGGAACAGTGGCAGAATACACATATTTTAGCACCTAAAGGAAATATGCAGTGATGTTTATGTTTTCTTCACTGTGTTCTGAAACCGGGAAACTCATAATTCAAAATTTACAAAGGTGCTTACCTATTTCAATCAGACTAAGGACCATCACATCTGAATTTCTGCAGGCAATGAAGCATTCTGCAATCACTGCCAACCTAGCTTGACAGGCAGGGAGTGAAGGGTGTAGGCTCTGGAGTCACTCCCTGAGTTCTGATCCCAGCTCTGCACTTCTTATCAGTGTGAACCTGGACTGTGAGTAAACCTCACTGTGTCTCAGCTGTCTCAGATCTGGAATGGGGAAAACAGTCCCTACCTTATAGAGTTGTGAGGATTCAGTGAGATAACAGGTAAAGTACTGAAGACAAGGCTGGCATGCATTATATTTTAAGAAACTAGGGAGTTTACAAGGTAGCCAGGTGTTTTGAGAGTAGAACCTGTTAAAACAGACTAAAGCAGCAAGTTAGCTTTAATGATGAAGACTGGCAAATGGCTGCAACATATCATTTATTAAGAAAAACTGGTAGAATTACTTCATATTGAACCAACTTTGAAGACAAAGAATTAAAATAGCCATCATGCTATTGTTATACCATGTTTCAAATTCTAGATTTCTTATCATGTTTACCTCTTGCCCACTACATAATGTGTCTACAGTAAAGACAGGCGTGGTCAGTGCCACATTCAGGTGTTCATCTCAGCAGAAATGCCATCTCACTATCACAATGGCCAAATGAGAACCTACATTTTTCTTTCTCCTTGGGTTAAATACATAAAAATATATAAGCTACCCTAAAAAGAATCCACATGCCTTTCTTTAATACACAGTTGACTCTTGAACAACATGGGGGGCTGGGGGTGCCTACCTACTACACATTCGAAAATCCATATATAACTTTTGACTTCCCAAAAACTTAACTACCTTCACTATCCAAGGGAGACTGGCTCCAGGACTCCCATGGATAACAAAATCCATGAATGCTCATATATATATACCTTTATATAAGGGTATATAAAATGGCAGAGAACAATGCATACAGTTGACCCTCCACATCTTTGGACTTGCAACTGTGGATCAAATATAGTATAGGTATTTATTGGAAAAACAATCTATACATAAGTGGATTTACACAGTTCAAACTTGTGTTGTTCAGGGTCTGTAAAATTTTGAGGCCTCTCCTAGTCTTCAGGCTTTAGTAGCTCTGTTACAGCTCCTAGAGCACAATGCAGAAATATTATTTGAGCCTGTCTCCCATAATGGGCAGTGAGCACTGCCATGTCTTAATCATCTTTGTATTCTTTCCGCTTTGTCCAAGTCCTGGCCCTTGATAGGTGTTCTCTATTTAATAAATATTCAACATGTTTATTACTCCTGGATGAAACAGAAATCTCTCACTTGAATGGTATTTCACAAATAAATTCTACATAAATTTAATTAATTCCATAATCTTATGAACATGGGTTATTCCCCCTCACCACCAGTTTTATTCGGGTATAATTGACATATAACATAAGTAGAAGTTATTATCATCATTCCCATTTGGGTATATTTCTAATTGCTGAATCAAGAGTCCTTACAAGGATTCCACGGTTTAGATCTTGGTCACCTCACCAATCCCTGCTTCTGCCAATCTCCCTTATGCCCAATACTTACGCTGCTCCACCAAACATGATCCTTCCTCAGGCCCTTTGCACCTACTCAAGCCAGAACCACTCTTCCGCCAATATCCACTTGGAGGATACTTCCTTCATTTCCAATGTTGCTTCTTTCACTCTCCTCTCTAAGAAAGCTCAGTCTCCCTTTCTTTATTCTTTACAGAACTCATCAACACCTAATTTATTAATTATCTGTCTCCCAGCACTAGAAAGCAGGCTCCATGAAAACATGGACTCTTTTCTTTCTTTTCTCTCCCCTCCCCTCCCCTCCCCTCCCCTCCCCTCCCCTCCCCTCCCCTCCCCTCCCCTCCCCTCTCCTCCCCTTTGGATCTCCAGCGTCTAAAACTGTGCTAGGCACATTTTATAAATATTTATTGACTGAATAAATAAATTTTCTTAATTGCTATAGGTTTATTTTTATTTGTTTTTTAAATTTTTCTTAAGACAGTTTTAAGATTTTCTAGTAAAGTGTCCATTTTCTGTTTTCAAGTTTATTTTTATAAACGTATTCACTGTATCCTCGTATTTTAAAATTTTCTGCTCTGTCTAGAAATATGTCCCCCATCAGTTTTATTGAGATATAATTGACACACTTCATTGTATAAGTTTAAGGTGTACAGCATAATGGTTTTAATTATATATAGGGTAAAATGATTCCTGCTATAAGTTTAGTTAACTTCTATCATCTCCTATAGATACATAAAAAGAGAAAGCAAAACAACATCCTATTTATCACATAGCAGTGTTAACTATGGTCACCATGCTATACATTGCATCTCCTGTATTTACTTCTCTTACAGCTGAAAATTTGTACTTTTTGACCATTTTTCTCCTATTCCCCCTCTCCTTCCATCCTTTTTTAATCCTAATTTTGTATCTTATCTCTTTTATTTGATCAGTTTTTCCTAGAAACCAGTTTTTGGTTTTCTTAATTGTTTCTTAAATTTTAATTTCATTAATTTTTTTCCTTTAGTATTTCTTTCCTCCCACTTCCTTAGGGTTTAACACTTTCCCTTTTAAAAATAATTCTTCAGGTAGCTGCTGAGCCTATTAATATCCAGTTATTCTTTTCTAATACACACACAAAAAACTATCCTATAAGTATGACTTTGATTGCATCCCTGAGGTTTCATATATGATATTTATTATTCAGTTGTAAATATTTTTATTTCCACTATGCTGTATTATATAACCCATACGTTATTTAGATGTGTGCATTTTAATTTCCAAATATATGAGGTTAATTTATTATTGATTTCTAAACTAACTGTATTGCAGTCAGAAAAAGTGAGACACATGTTATAGACGGAATTACAAGGAAAATTTGACAAATCCACAGACTTAGTGGCAGAATGTCTGCCAGTAATCAACAGATCAATCAGATCAAAATTAATAAGGTACAGAAGATCTTAATATCACAATTAACAGGCTGGTCACTGATCATATATGGAACTCTTCGTCAATCAAACTGAGAATATCCATTATTTCTAGGTACAGAAATTTATTTTTTAAACACTGTTTATGTACTAGGGCACAAAGCAGGCCTCAACAAAGTCTGTAACATACAGGTCACTTTTTCTGATTGCAATATGTCAGGAATGTAAGCAGTGAAAAAGAATAAAGGTAAGCATAGAGAGAGTGACCGAGATTAGGGGTATGTTTGTTTATATTACAGGTGTGGAGGAGGTCAGGGGCTGCCTCTTCTATAAGGTTACATGTGAGCAGTAAAGCAGCACAACATTTAAATATCTGGAAGAAGAGGCCTCCAGACAGAGGAAATGGTAAGTTAGTTCAAACACCCCAAAGTGGGACTGTGTGTCTGATGTGTGTGGAAGTGGAATAAGCAAGGGTACTAGTGTGAGAAATGAGGTTAGAAAGGTAATGGGAAGACAGAATGTGTAATACCATTTAGCCATGGTGAAAAATTAGACTATTATTCTGAGTGATATAAGAAGCCCTGGTGAGAGGAAGGAGAGCTTATACATATTTTAGAAAGATCATTTTGGCTGCTGGGTAGAGAGAACACTATAGGAAAGTAAGGATAGAAACTGGGAGACTAGTTGGGAGGCTACTGTAATAATCCTAGCAAGAGATAATAGTGGCTTGGAATAGGGTGGTAGGAAAAGAGTGGTGGCTTCTTAAAATAATTCTTAAAATAATTGTGAGGGAGAGCCAACAAGATTTGTGGGTAAATTTGGTGGTCTGAGAGAAAAAGGATTAAGAATGACTGCAAAGTTTCTGCCATGAACAACTTGTAGAATAAAGTTTCCATATACTAAGACTGGACGATCTCTAGAAGAAGGTTTCAGAGGAAATCAAGAGTTCAGTTTTAGGTGATTCTGCAATGCCTAAAAGACATCTGACATCCAACTAGTAATTAGACATAAGCCTGCAGTTCAGGACCAAGGACAGGGCTTCATTAACCCTAAGATCCTAGAAGGCATGGATGGAACTATAAAAGCTCTTAGGAGCTACAGTAAATAGAGACAAGGCCTGAGGACTGGACCAGAGGAACTCCAAATTTAGAAGTCAGAAAGATGGGAAAAAAACCCAGAAAAGGAGACGAGAAGGTATAGGCAGTAAGCCAGCAATATACCCCTGAGAATGGTATCCCTGAGGCCCTGAATGTTGGTGTTATATCTCCCATACTGCCAAGTGCAGTACCTTAGAGAGAGTAGGTATTCAAGTAAACATGTGACTGGTTTAAAAAGTAATACCTGGGGACTAAAGCAATTAAGCCTAATATCTGCTCTTTGAAATTTCAAAGGTGGGACTAGCATAATACACGCAAGGCTAGAGGTTGTGCTTACCTTCATCTAAATACTAATGAGATTTTTAAAAAAGATACATCACTCCAAATAATAAACTGAATTTCTCCAAGAATCTTTAAAAATGAGAAAGGAGGAAAAGAAAAAAAAATTTTAAATTTCTTTAATGGTTAAGGTATTACAAATGTGTCCTCATTTCCCATTAACCCCCAACCTTCCCGACCCCCCATCCCCCACCCCAACTCATGCTCTCATCCCCCTGTTGTCCATGTCCATTGGTTTGGCTTATATGCATGCATACAGGTCCTTTGGTTGATCTCTCCCCCTTACCCCCTGCCTCCCCTACTTTTCCTCTGGGGATTGATAGTCTGATCACTGTTTCTCTGTCTTTGGATCTGTCCCTGTTCATCAGTCTATGTTGTTCTCTATATTCCACAAGTGAGTGAGATCATGTGGTATTTATCTTTCTCTGACTGGCTTATTTCACTTAGCATAATGCTCTCCAGTTCCATCCATGCTGTTGCAAATGGCAATAATTCCTTCTTTTTTACCGCAGCGTAGTATTCCATTGTGTAGATGTACCACAGTTTTCTAATCCACTCATCTGCTGATGGGCACTTAGGCTGTTTCAAAATCTTAGCTATGGTGAGTTGTGCTGCTATGAACATAGGGGTGCATATATCCTTTCTGATTGGTGTTTCTGGCTTCTTGGGATATATTCCTAGAAGTGGAATCACTGGGTCAAATGGGAGTTCCATTTTTAGTTTTTTGAGGAAACTCCATACTGTTCTACACAGTGGCTGCACCAGTCTACATTCCCACCAGCAGTGCAGAAAAAGAAAAATTTGAAAACAAAATGTTATAAAGTCCTACATTCACATAGGACATAAGGGAGAAACAACCTGTGTTCACATTCCAACATCTGGACTCCCACACAAGTTTATGTCATGCGTAAATCAATTGCAACTGTACTTCACAATGTTTACTGAAAGTATTTATGCTTAGAATTTCAAATTCTAGGAGAACTAAAAACAATATGAATCGTCCCAGCTGACTCCTGTTCACAAAATAAATAACCTAGAGCTCATCATATATTTTCTGATAAAGCTTGTAAAATCTTATACAATTAAAGTAGGCATCTAATTTCAATGGTGCTTTTCTGCATGTTAATTTTGGAATACATTCTAATCAAATTAAATTACAAGCAGAAAGAATTATTTATAATAGGAAGTATCTATGCTTCTCCAGTGATTGTGAGGAGGAGCTGACCTATGGTTCAAATATAATTATTTCATATTTTGGCATAACTGATAATATATGTGATAAATGTCAATTTGTTAGCAAAATGGTCATCACAATGAGTAAGGAAACACCTTTCCCCCTTTTTTGCTTCTTGGAGCAAGAATCTCAAGAGTAATTGCATGTATGATGACTTTTAATCAAGAACACTAACAGGACAGTATTGCCCCTGTCCTGTGAAGGAAGGAAGGCAATTCTTTCATATACCATGTCAGGTAAATGCTACTGACTTAAGTTCTACTTCTCACATAACATACTTTGGAGAAGGTTAGTGAAGAGGGGGTCCTAATTATTCTATGAATTATTTATAGAGTGCTATCAATTGTTGGAAAATTCTCTAAATGGGTGGGAAACCTAAGAAAATAAGCCAGTCACTAAAATGGTGAAAGCAATAATAGTTAGGAGTTGGCTTAAGAAATGAGCTATAATTAGAAAGGAATGGTCTTATTCTAGGTACACAGGAAAGAATGTGATGTTTATTTATTTTGTTCCCTGGATCTTTTAGAGAACAGGTAGGAGGCAAGAAAGAAGGTAAGCAAAGCCTGTATGAAAATAAAAGTTACAAATGGCTTTATGTTATTAGCTTGCTTCAGACATAATAATGGTTCTCCCTAAAGTATAAAATTGGTTCTCTGTTTTTCAATACTTCACAACTTGTGGAATTATCCTGGATTCCCTAAATCTCTGTTGTTTGAATGCCATTCCAGGATGTCCATCAGAGGCAGGACAAAGGAAAGGAGACAAGGTGAAAGAGAAACCTCTGAGATCTGGTTTGTTATAACAAAACTAGAGGCCCAATGCATGAAATTCATGCAAGTGCAGGCCTTCTTTCCCCTGGCTGCCAGCTCCAGCTTTCCTCTGGCACCCAGGACCCAGGCTTCCCTCTGGCACCCGGGACCCAGGCTTCCCTCGCAGCCCCAGCTTCATCTGGAAGGTCGCCTGGAAGAACGTCTGGTCTAATTAGCATATTGCGCTTTTATTATTATAGATGTTTAATTGTCTAAAGCAGTGGTTCTCAGCCTTCCTAATGCTGCGACCCTTTAATACAGTTCCTCATGTTGTGGTGACCCCCAACCATAAAATTATTTTCGTTGCTACTTCATAACTGTCATTTTGCTACTGTTATGAATCGTAATGTAAATATCTGATATGCAGGATGTGTTTTCATTGTTACAAATTGAACATAATTAAAGCATAGTGATTAATCACAAAAACAATATGTAATTATATATTCAATATGTGTTTTCCGATGGTCTTAGGTGACCCCTGTGAAAGGGTCGTTCGACCCCCATAGAGGTAGCGACCCACAGGTTGAGACGCTGGTCTAAAGTAAGAATTTTGATTGGTCACACATTTTCATTATCTATGCAACTCTCAATTCTTGTTAGCATAGAAAGTTAAGACTGGCTATAATGAGATTTAATTATTAACTAAATCTACTTCCTTATAAAAAATATGGTATCCATTAAAGCCAATATGATGTAAGATCATTGGTTTCCATACTTACAGATGCTGTTTTCTTGCTCTTAAGATCACAGTTCATTTATTTTCCAGGGGGGAAAAAGATAACTCTGATTTTAGGTAAATTTAGAATAACCAATGTAAATCTTTCTCCAACTTGGAAGTTTTTCCACTTCCAGACTTTATATCCTTGGTACAAAAGAAATTTAAAACCAAAAGAAAGGGGATGATAGAAATTAAAGGGCTAGATGCACCACTAGGAGATATATATACCTGGCATGAGGTGATACATTTTGAACCTCCTATTTTAAAATAAGAAACCTGAGAGTTGGCTGTATTACATTATGCCAAAAGATTAGAAGGCAATTCTGAAACCAACACCAAACCAGTAGTACCCTTCTTTGCCTTATAAAAGTGAAGTGCATAAATGTCTGAGTATATACATGCACATATAAACAAAACAAAGATCTTTTGTTATCTTGTGAGATTAGTTTCACACCTCCCCCCATGTCATCTTTTAATGCAACAACACGTTTTCAGTAAACAAATGTAAACTAGCTGTGTCAGTTAATGAAAAACGTGTTTTACTGCTTGATCGTTTTAGAGATTTGGTCTTATCGTAGGTTTCTTTGGAGGATTTTACCAATATGTCATATACAAAAATAGCCATCCACAGAAAAAAATTCAAATAGTGTCAGGGAAATCAACGCTGACAGTTGTTGCCTTCTATAATAGAGAAGCACATTAGCCAGGCTCTAGCTGTTAAAACAGAAAACCCAAAGTAAACAGCAGTTGTAAAAAGAAGCTTCTAGGCCAGGCGTGGGCAAACTACGGCCTGCGGGCCGGATCCGGCCCATTTGAAATGAATAAAACTAAAAAAAAAAAAGACCGTACCCTTTTATGTAATGATGTTTACTTTGAATTTATATTAGTTCACACAAACACTCCATCCATGCTTTTGTTCCGGCCCTCTGATCCAGTTTAAGAACCCATTGTGGCCCTCGAGTCAAAAAGTTTGCCCACCCCTGTTCTAGGCTGTACTAGTTCAAACAGTCTATGCCAACCTTCCTTCTGCCTAAAAATCCATTACAGAAGCTTGACTACTGATTGCAAAATAATTTTCTGTTAAACAACATCCCTACCGCCCAGATAGTTTAAGTATCATACCAAACATGCTATTAGGTTGCAGATATTAACAACTTTCTCAAGATGATGACAATACATAGGGCTCACAAACCAACCTAACATATAGCATGGGGAACGGGGCTGGGTTAGAACCATTTCCAATCAGAGAAAAGTTATGATAACCCTACATTTTATCATGTCATCTGCTTTCTATTTACTCTGGTTATATACCTCTTTTTACTCCCACACCTGCCTCAAAGTTAATGTGGTAATCACTGCCTCCATATTTCTTCCATAAACTGGTGCAGGCTGGTTCAAGCCTTTAAACACTCCCCACACCAACGAGAGTAATATCTTTTAATATATGGCCTAAATGCCTTTGAGATCAAGGAGGCTAGAATCACAGTGATCTCTATCAAAGGTTCTGAAAAAATGTAATGGGCAAAACAGAGAGGCAAGAGAAATAAAGCCTGATAGGAATGAAAGAAAGAAATGAAGTAGTTTGGCAATACATGTGGGAAAAATAAGAATACCTTCAGGATTAACTGGCTAGGCAACTTCTCTCCTGAAATGGTTTCATTGCACAGTTTCTTGGTGGAAAGCTAATAAATCACTTTCCAAAATCAGATAAAAAATGGCTATTTCAGAAAACTTCCTTTGATTAATAACTAATATTCCACTGTGCTTTATAGTTTGTAAAAAGTGTTTTATATAGAGAAGCTACTTTATTTGATACACATTTTTGTAAGGTGAATATTCTCATTATCCCCACTTTGTAGTTCAGGAAAGGAAGGCTTGGTGAGGTTAACTGCTTCAAGATTCTTATCTGATAAGCACTGGAGTGGGAAATAGGGTCAAGTTCTCAGAAGCTAAATCCAATGCCTGTCCCAATAAAACTGGCTGCTTCTAGAACCTCTAACTCCAGTTGTCTTCAAGGTTCTCTGGATATGGTCCGTGTTGATTTTTTAAAAGCAATAGGGAAAATCAATTGAATGACTCACTTTTCAGAGTTGCATTAACTTTTTCAGGCCACTGGAGTACAATTTACTAAATTACCTCTCCTAGAACACTAAATAGGACCCTAGTGGGTCAAAGAGTAAATGCACCTCTGGAAAGTGAGCCATTTATTCTCTTCTTCCCTGTAGTAACAGATGTAATATGCCCTCTATGACAGAAATATTAACCCATTTCCATTAAAAACTCAAGAAATTGTCCCACACTCGAGAAAATTAGTATGGGGAAGATTCCCTGGGGGAATAAGGCAAAAATCTATCTTCTATAACCCTGCCCATAATACTGTTCAAAAATTAACATGTAATTATATGAAAATATTTGTGTGTTTTTTAATTCATTGGAGATTGATTTTAATCTAGACCTCAAAACAGAAAAACATAAATTCAAAGCTCATGGTTTTCAGTGAGGAGATACATAGAATACTGTGATGGCTAGTTTTCATCCTGTACTGCAGTATTTACAAAATAAGCTCAGCCCTGGCCAGTGTGGCTCAGTTGGTTGGAGCATCGTCCCATGCACCAAAAGACTGCGGATTCAATTCCCAGTCAGGGCACATGCAGGATCACGCAGATCAATATTTCTCTCTCTCTTTCTCTCTCTCTCTCTACTCCCCATTCCTCTCCCTCTAAAATCAATGCACATGTCCTTGGGTGAAGATTTAAAAAAAAGCGTAGGCATTCATCTTGTTTATGAAATAAACTATATATCACAAACAGCTGTTCTTTCATATATCTCATTATACTACAGGTTATCCCTTTGTCTGAAAAAATATTCCTTGTCTAGCAAGTACGTATATTATTACTTCTAATCTCTAAAAGGCAAAGTAATCTGAATACATTTTTTTGAGTTGTCTTTAGAAATAGCTATTGAGTTAACATTTGTGAAATACCTTAACAGAGTCAAACTTCAAGTTTTAAGCATTGTTAGTCCCTTACTCTTCTGGAAGATGGCTATGCAATGAAAATAAGACGACTTTAATTTAAGAATCATCCAGCTTCTAATTAAACTGCCATAGGCAGCTGGTTGGATAAGTTTTAATCAGTTTCAATCACCTATTGATTGGTATACTGAAGCCTAAAAAATTAAAAGTAAAAGATGATTGGGGAATTGTCCCATCTCAGAACAACAGTAGAGGCCTCTGTAAATAACTCCTCTTTTAACCATCAGCTAAATGAACACTTCAATACTGCAGTACAAAGTCTTCTGCAAAATTACTTTAACTAACAAGCAGAAATTTATCAGCTTCAGCCAAAATCAATGCTGAAATCAATTTGAACACTGGTTGTGTCTAAAGGGGCTCATTGGCAATTTAGGGAAATTACACCATGTAAATGCCTGTGCTTTAATTGAACAGTTTCATCAACTAGGCTGTGATTGCTGTCCATTCATTTATTTACTTTCGCTGCAGCTACCATTCTGCAAAGGAATAGCTTTTGTCAGGCTGAGGAGAGGCACTCTGTCTTCATTTTGTGCACTTTTGTGCATAACAGACTTCATGAAATGGGCGTATCATGACTGGGCCAAACCGAACCAGTAAGGACTACTTATTTTAACATAAAAACTGAATAACACTCAAACTATCATCGTACCTCCCACCATCTGGGAATAGTCATAGCTAACTCCCAGAACCAGAAGGAATTTGAGTGACTTCCCTGCACAGGGCACTGTGCTTCTATGTTGAGGAGCTATGTTCCGGAATACAGATATAAAGTATTTGAATTCTAAACTCAATTCCAAAAATATATAAACTATATTAGAATATTCTCTTTAAAAACTGAGCAACATTTTGTTTTACAGCCTCTGAGTGTAGTCAAGAAAAGGTGGTATTTTCCAATCCATTCAAGAAATTACGTCTTAAAGTTGTCACACATTTTTAAAGTAAGATTAATGGAAGGAGAAAGGAAGCGGGGTCTGTGTGGGAAGAGGAAAACTAACTTCCTTATAAAGACCAGCAGCCAAAACAACAACAAGATTCCAAAGATTATTTAAATACACACAAAAATACACTCACTAAACCACGGGAAATGAAAAAACCCAACCGGGTGAAGTGACATTTTTGACATTGCACTAAATCAGTTACTTTGTTTTTATTATTATTACTAGAGGCCTGGTGCACAAAATTTGTGCATGGGGGTGTGTGTCTCCCTCAGCCCAGCCTGTACCCTCTCCAATCTGGGACCCCTCGAGGGATGTATGACTGCCGGTGGGATCGGGCCTAAACGGGCAGTCGGACATCCCTCTCACAATCCAGGACTGCTGGCTCCCAACCGCTTGTCTGCGTGCCTGCCTGATTGCCCCTAACCACTTCTTCCTGCCAGCCTAATCATCCACTAACCACTCCCCTGCCAGCCTGATCGATGCCTAACTGCTCCCCTGCTGGCCCGATTGCCCCCAACTGTCTTCCCCTGCAGGCCCAGTCACTCCCAACTGCCCTCCCCTGTTGGCCTGGTCACCCCCAACTGCCCTTCCCTACTGTCCTGGTAGCCCCTAACTGCCCTCCCCTGCAGGCCTGATCACCCCCAACTGCCCTCCCCTGCTGGCCATCTTGTGTCCACATGGGAGTGGCCATCTTTGACCACATGCGGTGGCTACCTTGTGTGTTGGAGTGCTGGTCAATTTGCATATTACCTCTTTATTATATAACAGGGGTCCTCAAACTACGGCCCGCGGGCCACATGCAAATACAAATATTGTATTTGTTTCCATTTTGTTTGTTTACTTCAAAATAAGATATGTGCAGTGTGCATAGGGATTTGTTCATAGTTTTTTTTTAAACTACAGTCCGGCCCTCCAATGGTCTGAGGGACAGTGAACTGGCCCCCTGTTTAAAAAGTTTGAGGACCCCTGTTATATAGGATTATTTTTTAAATCCTCACCCAAGGATATTTTCCCACTGATTTTTTGAAAGACTGGGAGGAAGAAAGAGAGACACACAGAGAGAAACATCGATCTTAGAGAGACACATAGACTGGTTGTCTCCCACATGTGCTCCAACCAGGGCCAGGGATTGAGTCTGCAACCAAGGTATGTGCCCTTGACTGGAATCCAACCTGGGGCCCTTCAGTCCAAGGGCCAACGCTCTATCCACTGAGCCAAATCGACTAGGGTTAAATCAGTTACTTTAAATATTACAAGTTCCAGGGGAGGAGGAAAGAAGGAAGACAGCTGTCTGTTCATATGGGTCATCTGTAAGGTACATGTGCCAATGTAAAAAGTAAAAAGTATAACTGTAGTATGTTTGCAAGTAAATGCCAGCAGAAATCCTTCAGCTTGTACACAGTCTGCTTACTTTAGCTCTCCTCACAGAACCAAAGTGTAATTATTTACTAGAAAGAGCACTGGGAAAGGGATCAAGAAATAACGAGCCCTAGACGGGTTGGCTCCATGCACGGAGCATCAGCCTGCTGACCAAGGGTCCCGGGTTCAATTCTGGTCAAGGGCATGTTCCTCAGTTATAGACTCCTTCCCTGCCCAGGCCCTGTCAGGGCACGTGTAGGAGGCAAGAAATCGATGTGTTTCTCTCACATAGATATTTCTCTCTGTCTTTCCCTCTTTCTTCCATTCTCCCTAAAAATCAATGGAAAAATATCCTTGGGTGAGGATTAACCCTGGCTGGTTTGGCTCAGTGGATAGAGCGTCGGCCTGCGGATTCAAGGGTCTCAGGTTCGATTGTGGCCAAGGGCATGTACCTCGGTTGTGGGCACATCCCCAGTGGGGGGTGTGCAGGAGGCAGCTGATCGATGTTTCTCTCTCATCGATGTTTCTAACTCTCTTTCCCTCTCCCTTCCTCTCTGTAAAAAATCAATGAAATATATTTTTAAAAAAGGATTAACAAAAGAAGAGAAAAGAAAGAAAGAATGAATACTGAGTTCAGTGGTGATGCCCACTCTCCCCGGCTACATTCTAATGCTGCTGGGCATGAGCCCTGGGCATGGCGGCCCAGTGTGGAAACGGAAGTGCAGCCACTGTGTGGAGCACCTTTTGTGTTCTGGGAATATGTAGGCAGGCTGGGCCTTGAAACATTCTACTTGGATTCCAGGAAAGCAGGGAAACTTCTCATTTGTCCTTTTGGGTCACCTACCCAGCTGTTATACTCTGCAACACTAAGAATTACCTTCAAAACAAGTTAAAAAGGAAAAGAAATAAATGGTGTACAGAAACTTAATATGGTGCATGTGTTTATGGTAAAAATTTATTCTGAATTTTATCCCATGTATTGTCATTTTTTTCTACCACTGTAAAGTTTCATTAGCTATACATTTTATTGCTGAGAAATGTAAAAATATATTTTATTCATAGTTTTTACATAACTTTTCTGAAAACTTAATTATAGTCTAGTAGGAGCTTTATGTTTATTGACTAAGTAGATTGTTACATTTTGCTGCTACAGTTAACAGTTGTAATAGAATCAGTAAGAGAACCTTACACAACACAGTTTCCAATACACTAAGCCTGTTAAAATGCTGTATTGATTATGCCCTAAAGCAAGTTCTAATTTTGTCTGAACATTATTCACTTCATTATTTGAATTCACAAAACAAAACCCACAAACTCTGCTTTTAGAAATAATACTGTACATTCTTTTTCTTTCTTTTGTAATACTGACAAGGAAAAATATAGAAATTTTAGAGTCAAGGGGATAGCATAATACAAAGTCATACTTAAAACCAAATTAATGTTTACGAAAACTTTATGATTAATATACACAGCTTAAGTCTCTATTACTATTTCCCCTCTAATTTAGTAATTTGCTCCCCTGATTTAGTTAGTGCACAAAACAGAACCTAAACATGTCACTCTAGTAAGACAACAATTAAACAGAAACATGGTCTCTTGTATCAAAGTAACCAACAACAGAGCAATGAAAAAAACTGGCACAAAGTTATACACAGTAAATGGCTTTTGGACTTTCCAGTGAATTAATTTCCAAAAAAAGCAATTTATAAAGTAAATACCCTAGATGGTATACAAATATTTGCTTGTGCTATATACCAACCAAAAGACTACAATTTTCTAAAACATCAGATACTGTAAAACTGCTAAAAAATATAATGTGCCTTATACCAGTAAATCAAGAAATGCACCACTTTCACTAGCATAACCATACAATTAATCTAGGTCTTTTATTATTAAATTATAGGTTTTAATAAGTAAGGAGACCCAAAGGGTAAACCAAATAACAAGTTATGCTGCAATAATTCTATTAGCCAAAGAATGATTATTTTAACGTCTACTAAAAAGTAACAACTACAGATGGCACATCACTGACTTTCAGAATTATATATTAATTTATGTCTTACACTCAAAAGTAATCTGGGTTAAAAATTAGGAAACTCAAGGGAGTGAATGACAAACAGAAAAATCCTGGCTTGAGGAGTAGTCCCAAGTACAGATGTAGGTGTCAAAAGACCAGAGTTCTGGTCTTTTTTCCTTCTCCAGCTTTCATAATAAGATAAAATTGACAAATAAAAACTATATATATTTTAAGGTATACAACTCGATGTTTTCTACTGAGTTCTACTCTTGATTTAACCTTGGGCATGCCACTTAACCCTTCCAAGCTTTGTCTTTCTCACTGGTAATATAAGGGGTAACCAGACTCACCATGCCTTCCTTCTTTAGCATAGACTTAGCAAGGTCTAAAACTTCCAGCATAATAACACCCTGACCAACTCTCTGCCCTCCCCTGAGCTCACACCACTCCAACCATGCTGGCCTAGACACAACATGTTCGCACCCATCTTAGGGTTTTGCCACTAGTGCAGTGGTTCTCAACCTTCTGGCCCTTTAAATACAGTTCCTCATGTTGTGACCCAACCATAAAATTATTTTCGTTGCTACTTCATAACTGTAATGTTGCTACTGTTATGAATCGTAATGTAAATATCTGATATGCAGGATGGTCTTAGGCGACTCCTGTGAAAGGGTCGTTTGACCGCCAAAGGGGTCGCGACCCACAGGTTGAGAACCGCTGCACTAGTGGTTCCTTCTGCCTGGAAGGTTCTTTTCCCAGATTTCCCCGAGACTGGCTCCTTCCTGTCCTTCAGGTCTCAGCTCAAATATCACCTCTTCAGATAAGCCTTGCTGAGTACCTACTTTACATTCTTTATATCACTTACAAGGTCTGATATCATCTTATTCTGGTGTTCATTTCCTTCATTACTGTTTGTCTGTCTTACTAGTGTGAGTCCAGGAGCACAGGGAACTTGTCTGTCTTGTTCACTACTGAATTGCATGTGCTCAGGACAGTCCTTGGCATAGAGAAACCCTCAGTAAGTATTTATTCAATGAATAAATGAATCTACAGTAAGAAAAAAAGAAAAAAAAGAAAAACCATGCATCACCTGACATATTTTTATGATAGCTGAATGCTGAATTTAGTTCTGGAACTTCAGACTTGGGAGTAACCTCTGCAGTCATGTCTTGTCCAGGTCAAAGTGGGAATGATTTTCTCAGCAGTTCTGAACAAGAGCCATGTCGTTCTGCCTAAGGTAGGCGAATTCACACCTCCCAGAGCTGCCTAGCACTGGACAACACTTTGAGTCCATCCTTAGGCTGTGAAGAATCTGCTTCTGCAGGTTAATTCCTGAAATGCTAAGTGGCCACAATAGGTAAGGCGCAGTGCTAGGCCCTGTGAGGATACCTACCCAGACATGACCCATACTTAACTCTCCATCCTTCTAGACACAGGTCCAATGAAAGCTGGGCTGTCCTTGACAGCTAGTACACTGGCATCCACAGAGCACATGCTCAGAACATGACTGTACAACAAATGAATGAAGGAGGACTGGAATGGCACGATTCCCAGACCCCTTATTATTCTCTTCATGCTCCTCCACGTGTTCTCTGAACTATCCACAAATCTCTGTCAACTCAGTACTCAGGACCAGACACTTTTTAAAAAAATATATTTTATTGATTTTTTTTTTACAAAGAAGAAGGGAGAAAGACAGAGAGTCAGAAACATCGATCAGCTGCCTCCTGCACGCCCCCCCACTGGGGATGTGTCCGCAACCAAGGTACATGGCCCTGATCAGAATCGAACCTGGGACCCTTCAGTCCGCAGGCCGACGCTCTATCCGCTGAGCCAAACCGGTCAGGGCTCAGACACTTTTGAATCCAAAGGTGGCATACTGTGATGAAAAGTAAAACCCAGTTGTAATACCCTCCTAATGCAGCCAGAGAATAGGTTTCAAATGGAAACTAGATCTCTTCCACCCTATTAAAACAGAAGTTGTCTTATGCTTTCATCTGCTCACAATTACTTCTGCTGGGAATTTTAAATTTATTTATAAAGAAAGCATTTTTAATAAAATATTATAAGTCTTACCACTTCAAAATCATTTTTCCCTGAAAGAAGATGGTGTTGAAATACTTAGATTCAGCAAATTCATACTTGAAATATTACCATAATGTATTGATTTCTACCAGACTCAATTGACTGAAAAGTTGTTTGTATAGCAATATTGGCCAAAACAATATACTAGAACAATTTTGTTATCCATAGTAATCAAGTGCATTTCTGAAGTATAATTATACAGTCATAAAAATAAAGCCAAGCTACACTTTTCCAAGCAATAAAACAATAGAGGCTATAAAATAGGAAGAAAAGGCTAAATAAATGAGATTTTTTTAAAAATGAAATTTAGTATTTTTCAAAAACACCACCATCTCCTCTTCCCTTAAGCCAAGGTTAGCAGAAAATGATCAATACTTCAATCTCAATAAACTGTTTCAGTTAATAGTTAATTCGGGTGGGAACAGAGTCTGAAAATCTACGCTCAGCAACCTGTGACATCCTGTCATGTTGGTTGGATGCCAATAATCCATCGTTGCAATAATAGATATGAGCATGTGTGAAGCTATAGGAACGTAGAGGGAGGAGCAACGGTGGGAAAGGTGTAGCGAATCACAAGCTCAGGTTCATTCTTTAAATTCTAATCAATACAATACACATTATTGTATGAAACAAACCTATACCAGTGAACGCTGAGAGGGGGAGAGAGGGAAACATACATAATTAATTTTATTTGACAAATACTCATTGATTTTCTGGAAATATTAATATCCTTACTTGTCACACGATACTATAATGCAATCTAGCAATATATAAGTATTTAATTTTGCATTAAGATGATGTCTTGTTTGCTTGTTAAAAATATGACCTTGGTTGCAAGGAAAATGCTGGTCATTTGATTGGAAATTAAAGTTAAAATAAATCAAACTATCACCTTACTCCTGGGTCAATATCAAGACCATTTAAAAACGACTCTTAATTTATAAGATGCACTTCAAGGAAAGCATCTAAAGGATTGAGGGGTTCCTGTTGCAGTCCACAGAGAAGCTGGGGCCAGACCTCCTGCTGTTTAGGTTTGGCACTTTTCAGGTCAACTGGTGAAAGAAGTGAGGGTTTCTGGGTACTCTGTGGTTCTACATAGGTTTTGTCAGGACTCTTTTTATTGTTTCCGCTTAGGAGTCCCATGATTTAAAATTTTTTGTTTCCTAAACAGAGTTTAATTAGACAACAATGTATTTTTCATTTTATATAACTGATCACCAGAGCTTTTAATTTTCATGAAAGAAATCATGTAACTGAAATAATTCCACCTCCAAAACACAGTATAATATTTTAATTGGCCTGTCCAGTCATATCACAAGGGCAGAATACAATTTACGAATTCACATGGTCTCAGTTACCATCTCAGAGGACCATCCTCACCCTGCTGCCCAACAAACATCTCGTAAAATAGATAAGACAACATAAAGGAGGAGAGACCAACATCTTTGAGTATTATCCCTTCCCCTTCTTCTTGTCTCTAGATATGGTTAAATTAATTTGTAAATAATGGCATATAGCCAATCTTCATAACACCATATAGACAGCATATATGCTACCTATTATATCACTGAGAAAATTCTACCCTAAATCAGATTAGACCCTTAACTGTACTCTAGGAAGCAGATGGAGGCAGAAAATTCATTACTGTTTTCAAACACCTATACACTAGAATTCATGGCCAAAAAGCTGGCATCTTGAGTCTTAGCCTGAATCATTTGTATTAAGGAAAAAATATAAAAGATGTTCCTTAAGTGCTTGTTAGCTAACTGACTTGGCATGACTTAAGTCCTAAGAGTTTAATATTACTTCATTTCTAGACCCAAAGCTTAACTGACTCCATGAAATTGTGAGGACAGAGGAAAGAACCTGAGTGACTGGCCTTCATGATCACAGAATGTTTCCAAAGCAATGGAGACTGTTAATTACTCTCATTTCAATGTGCCATAATATCCAAGAAAAGAGAATAGTAACTAATACTTGGGTTAATGGGTGCTACGTTCTCAACGTTTTAAACATCTGTAAGAAAATTAGTCGTTCAAATATAGCCCTTAATTTAGAAATTTCTATTGTTCTTGGTTAATATTCTAGAACAATCATGCAGCCTCTGAATTCTGCAAGATCTATAAGTAGCTAGATATGGGAAGGACCCAATTAAAGAGTCTTATTAAAACCAGCTTGAAAAAACCTCCACTTGCTTCACTCCATTTCAGCCAACATGTATAAAGAATCTATCCTTAGGACTATGCTGGGTACACTAGAAAATACAAGAAAACACAATGGACTCTGCTTGACCTTGAGAAACAACACTGCCGGGGGTTGGGGGAAGACAGTGAAAGAAAGAGGTACTCTGAAGAGTTCCTGGCTCTGCTACTGAATGGTCACAGGAATGCAAGCCCTGGCTTTCCCCCGTGGTAAAATGGGCTTAATATTATACCAGCTGTCCTACAGCAATTACAAAATACCACGATGAAAGAGAAAATACTTTGAAACTTTAAAAAAGTCATTGTAAGATTTATGTAAGAAAAATCATATTCATGAGACGACTAGAAAATACAAGAAAACACAGAAATATACTACATATCATAATATAATGTAGAATTTCTCAAAGTTAATTCAACACAACAGTAATTCTGTGAGATGTTTATAGGTGTATTTCAGAAAAATAATCCCATAGCCAAGTTAAGCATAGGGAGCATAAAGGCTTAATGACTTTTCTGTTATTAGTACTACCATTACCAGTAGCTAACATTACCAGTAGCTAACATTTAGTGTCAGTCATAGTGGTAAGCTTCTTCTATGGTACATCTCATTTAAACTCACAACAACTTTGTAAGACAGATATCCCCATCTTACACATAGGGAAATTGAGGCAGAAGACACAATATAACTTCCCCAGATACACAGCTAGTTAGTGGCAGATGCAGGATTCAAACTCAGAACCCCCACATGTAATCACAAAACATACTGCTCTCTACTTTCTCAAAGTTTTTTAGATTCATTGTGAATCTTTCAGAAGGGAAGAGAACATGTGTCTTTCTTCAATTACTTTTTTGGAACAACTTGTAGTACGTTGGTAAATGGAGCAATAATGAAGGTGCATTCATTTCCTTTTCCTAAATTATTCTTCCTCCTAGGCTTGGGCTATATTTTAGTGAAAGGTGTTTCCTTTATGGTCCATTTCATCCAACTCAGTAGTCCGAGAGAACATCTAGATGTAAGGGATGAAAATGTCACCAACTATTAAGTAATATATATTGCAGTTTGTCCCTTGCAAGTCACAATAGCCCATAAAGTAGAGCAAATAAGACTGGAATGTTAAACTTTTGCTTTGTATTTATTAGCTTTATTATACTTCATAAGAAAAAAATTAAATAGGCCCATTAAGCAGTTTTGTTACCAACGAGTGGATTTTCCAATATTTTCTTCATCTAGTTTATGTAGCATAGCCTGTAATGTAATCATTTTGTTTGAAAAAAAATCACAATTTTTATAGTCAAAACCATTAAGGTAAACTTATTGTAGGAGAAAGTCAATCATAACACATAAAACATTTGGTTTTATAGAGACTTTAGTAAAGTGGATTTTCATTTCTTGATGATTATATCATTTCTTTGTGCTGAACTAAAAGCCAGGACATAAGAACAGCATACATTGAAGCCCAGGAAGAAGTGAAGGCCAATGATCAATGACAAGCAGTTATGCAATTTGGTCTCTTCATGTCCTTTTCCTTAAGGATCACCTAGGCAATAAGGTAACTGAAATGTCTTCTTTTTATAAGAAATCAACTATACAAAATAAAGTACTAAAATGATCATATTTTAGTACTCACCCTCCATTAACAACCACTGCCAAAAACATTAAGTCTTACAACATGCATATGGAGCCTAAGAAATGGTAGCTAAATGAACTCTTAGAATAAGTTGCTAATGTCACTGTAGCATGCCAGCAAATTAAAGGGCTAAGGACATGTGGGAGGATGTTCCCTTGGATATTGTGGCCCTAATAAAAGGAGAAGTTCTAGCCATGCTTCTTACTAAAAACATTAACCCGGCAAATGGGAAGTTATTATTTAATGGGTACAGGGTATCATATTTGCAAGATGAAAAGAGTTCTGCAGATGGGTGGTCTTGGGAGTTGCACAATAATGTTAATGTATTTAATACCACTGAACTTAAAAATGATTTAGATGGTAAATTTTATGTTATATTTATTTTTATCACAATTAAAAATATTTTAAAAATATTAATGTAATTTTGCTATAATTTTTATTTGCTAGGTGGGCATGTTACTTCCATCCCTCTCCCTTTTAAAGATATAAGCCTGTGTTTTAAGGTGAAAGATTAGAATTTTAACATTAGAATATTATTTCAAGTAAAAATTATCTGCTGGGGTTTGGTGGCTTTATGTTTTCTCCCTTCTGGAACAAACCAGGATAGTAAATTCATAATCGGCCTTCGATTAAAAAATACAAACATGCTTGACAGTTAAATATTTGATGAAACAGCACAAATAAGAAATGTTTTTGGATTCCATTTGAAGCCAATAAATGGAATCCAAAGAGTTGCTAGAAATCTTTCCTGTATTATTATATCTGGCTATCAGCATGAAAGCATGAAGAAGGAAGGTTGAAGCTTTGAAAACTCCCTTCAGGGAAATCAGGAGAAGAAAATCGGAGTATACATGTTCCTTCTTTCCTTTCTCAGAGTACCTGAGCCCATGAACCTTCAGAAAAGAGTGAAAATCCAAGTCAGATAAAAGTAAGGAGGAGAGGACTAAAATGAAGAGATGCTAGTTGTGCAGAACTAGGGACTGCATGGGAAGGAATGTTGTATGATCCAAGGAAGGCCAACAGTAGCCTCAAACTCACTAGACACAGTCATCAAACATTTGAAAGCAAGACACAAGTGCTGTATAAGAAATATGCCCTTACTTTATCTTCTGAATTATCATAATGCAAGTACTTAACATTTAGACCAACTATTCACAGTATCCAGTCATCTGTAGGGGAAAATCATCCAGATAATGTAAACACAAGTTCTGAAAGGACTGTATTCAAGAGAAAGGACTCACATCCTGGCTCTACCTGCAGGGCGGACTGAAGCCCTGGGTGGGGACTGAAGCAGATGACTTTGAAGGAGCTTCTAACCCTGAGAAATCTAATTCTAGGCCAAGACTGCATCTCTATGTGGAGGTTGTTCTGGGGTTTTAGGATGGACCCTTCATGGTCATAGGGCAATTTTTACATGTATTCATGTGGTTAGTTAAAATTCTAGGGACATTAGTAACCAATTAGAAAATAAATTATTTTACAACTTTGAAAATATATATTAACATCAATGTTAAAATATCGAAGGTAAAAACACAATCGTAATGTGATACAGGGTTAGCTCTCTGGAGGAAAGCTTTATTTCTCCCTCAGGGCTTTCTTACAGAGTATGGATTTTTTAATTCCTGGCGGAATATTTTTCATACACCACTGCAGACTATTAAGTACCAGATATTACATTATGTAGTTTAAACTTTGCACTACATGAGAAAGACTTCCCTATCGAGAGAACTACATTTTACGGTTAGCACTTTTTAATATGAAAATGAACACTCCTTTAGGACAAGATCACTGCAACCTGAATTTGGGAGAGTTTTATAACTTAACATATTCATCAATGTGTAGAAATTCTCTCAGGGGAGCGGGGTGGGGAGAGAAGGAAATACAACAGGAAGAAGTCTTGTTAATAACTTACAGTGTCAACACAGGGCAAAGCAGTGGTATTTATGAGGTCTGTCCTCCACTGGGCATAGCTGTAAACAGGCAGGGGACTAGCATAGGGCGCGAGCAAGTTTTAAAAAATCATGTTAAAGAGAAAAGGAAAAAACGCATTACACTTCAGGCCAATTAAAGGCACACTTGCTAATGGTGGACTATTAACGGATCACCCAGGAGAAATGCAGACTCAGAAATATTAAAAAGGCTATATAAATGCACTTTTCTAAGCAATTCCTGAGAAAAATAGATGCCTTGCAGAATTTTGGAGATAAATTTGGAAATAAGATCTAAGCGCTGGTGGTCTTCTAAAAATCTGTGCCAAGGAGAATTTGGATACCCACATGTGGAGAGCGGAAAGTTTAAACAAAATTGACTACTCACTTGTAGACTGTGCCTCCGTTGCCATGACCAAGGGTGTCTCGATATCGTATGTCTTGTTCATTCATCTCCACAAGAAAGAGAGAAAAACAAAAAGGGTGTCATGCTGTGGATGGAAATGTCAAGGAAAAGCAACTCTGGGCCATAAACAACAAGCAGTCTGGGTCATTTCAAGTTCAGCTGCAAGAACGAGAAGATCAATACAACATTTGCTGTCCAATTTATAAAAGACGATACCAAGGGACAAAGTGATGGAAAGTTTAATGACAATTTGTTTGCCTGGGTCATTTCATTAAAGTTTGATAAAAGGTGTCAAAATGGGATGATATAACATAGCTCAAAAGGGTCAGGTCAGAGATACTGATAAGAACACAGTCTCCAGTACTATATATAAGCAATGCCAACAGCGCTGCACATAACCAAAGTCAAACTTGGGAAGACAACACACACACACAGTAATCTAATTCACGATCTGTAAATAAATCAGCACCTGAAAACTCCTCAGATGACCCTATAATTAACATTAAACAAACTGAGTAATGTTAATGATTTTTCCTGGAGTAGATATAGCTTTTCTTTGGAAATGATAAATTAGTATACAGCAATAACTGGGTAGAAATCATATTAGATGATAGACAAGTGCCAAATCAATGCACTTTCAAATGCACATATAGGCAAATATAATAATGCATACAAGAAAGCCATATAAGCATGTGATTCTTATAAAATCATTTCCATAATTTAATATATAAAACAGCATACACATTTTCCCAGGTTCTGTAAAACTGTTATGCCACAAATACTACTTTAATTTGTATCACAAATAATAGTAAATTATTTTAGCACCCACAAAATAACTCCCTAGTAATTATTTATCAAATTACTTTAAGAGTAGTCAGAATACATTTGATCCATTTAGTAATTTTCTACACACTGGTCTGGTTGCTTAAAAATTAACTGCCAACTCTGTTCACTAAGTGGCTTCAATAAAGGTGTTATTTTCCATATAGCTAAAGCTTGGGAAAAGCCATACTAAGCCCTGAAAAAAATCAATTTCCAGGGAATTGAACTGCCTTGCATGGGCAGAAAATGGATGGAGTTTTTAATTCAATACCACCTGGAAAAAAATAGTTTGCTTTCAGACTATTATAGTAAAGCTTTAACTATTTTGCTGTACTCTAAACTTCCACCAATTGAATAAAGCAAGGTTTCATTTATCAAGGGAAATATTTTTCTTCTATACATTTCTGAAACTGAAGCTTCAGAGAGCTGTAATAATTAGGAGTACAGTGCAGGTAACAGAAACAGTTCCTTTTCAAGCCACTTTGCCAACCCCTAAAAGAATATTGACAGATTAATGTATGAAGGCCATTCCTGCACCCGATTTAATTGTACAACCTGATTGATGCAATTTGCAATTAGTTAATTACTATATTTAGGGTTAGTGGAGATATGACAGACAAGTTGGAAAAACTGACAACTATGTCCTCATTTTAGGGAAATTCTGTTCCTCACTAATTATATTACTAATACAGAAAAACAACAACCACCATATTTTAACCTGCGTGAAAGATGTGGCATGAAGAAAAAAGCCTCATTATTCTGGACCAAATGATAAATTTTAAGGCAGCATTTAAAAAAGGAGCACATAAAGTAACTTGAGATGCTACACTAGCAGCGCTGCTATTGGGTTTACTTTGACGGATGGGTATAAAGGATACATATGTAAATAGCAGTACTATTGGTGGGTACAAATTGGCTAATTCCTTTAAAGTATTTCTCTATGTAGTTGAAACATGACTCTAACAACTAATTTGTACCATTAACTTCCCTAACAAGCTGCACCCTCATCATGGCTTGAAGTAAATTTCACTCAAGTTCACAAATTCTGAATTAGTGGCACTGAGATTTAAGAGTAAGTAGGCTGGTGCTATGGAGTATACGGGAGCCGGGCTCTGGTGAGGTGCATACTGTGGTCATCTCCCCTTCGCCTCCATCACTCCATCAGGGCCTTTCTGGTAAAAGGACCAGGAGTTTCCTTTCAGAAAAATACCCAAACCAAGACACATTGATATTCTAGTAAGATACTAGGATAGACCTAGGACTTTGGAGGGAGTTTGATTTTGTGGTATTTTGTTGGAGGAAGAGAAAGCAAAGGAGTAAGTATGGCATGTCGACATGCTGAGCAGCTTCAACCATTATGATCCCAAACTCATAGTCTTTTTACCCATTAAGTTGAAAAGAGAAAGGGAGCAGCCACCCATCCAGCATCCCCAGCACTCCAACCTAAGCAGGAGTGGTAGGCATCCAGAACAGTCAGAAGATAGAGAATATCGTATGGTGTGTGTACGTGTGCGCGCTACATAAGCAAATTCAAGGATAGGAGTCTGGAATCCCTCGGATAATGAGGTAGATTGCAAATACCACATAAATATAAAAATGGTTTTGAACAAGTTCTAGGAACAGTACCACGTAAAAAGACAGTATCCATAAAAAATGGGGAAAGTGTTTCTATGATGTTTTAAAGTTTTATAGACCGTTGCCTGACCTATGAACTCACTGATAGATTTTATATTTTAAAATATTAGATTCTTTTTCTTTTTGCTTATTTGAATTTTCTAATTTTGTATGTCATACAAATATTATGATGTAAAAAAAGTTTCACAAAGGAAAACTATCAGAGCTGACCTCATAAATTGATTATAAAATTTTTAGAATTTCATAGCTCTGATCAAAATGTATTACTTTAATTGACCTCAATTATGGAAAACCATTAAAGGGATCAACAAACAGTTAACACTTCTGCCCTTTTACTTTAAATAAGTCTACTAATCCAACTTTTCAAAATGAAGCACAGGAAGAGTGCTCATTATGATGCAAAAGTGGGGTTTAAAAGCCACAGAGTACATTTAAATAATACAGTAGTTAGGATCAGATCTCATAACCATAAAATTGTATAGCATTTTAAGCATTTAGCCCAGTTCACATAGGTCATATGTGAATTCACATAACTAGTCAGCAACCAGTCAAGGCTAGAACTGTCTTTCATGTGCTCCAACAGAGGCTCGATCTTAGCAGTTGGTCTGTGTAAGTATGGATGGACAGCCTCGCCATCCATGGTCACTGCCCAGAGGAAGGAAAACAACTCGAGGCCACTCACAAGTTAAAAGCAATTTCATTAGTTATGGTATTTGTTTTTAAGAAGAAAACTTTAAAAAATTACACAGCATTTTACATAGAAGAGGTAAAGTAAAACTTTTATTCAACAAAGATACCAAATTAAAATTTAAATATAACTCAGTTTCCTTGTTTTGACTTAAAAAAAAGGCAAATAAAAGGCAGAATAACAGAAGTGAGGGTGGAGAAAGAAAAAGCAATGAGAGTTATGATTACTTGTCAGCTGCAGAAATGGCAAATAACCTGGGAGAAATGACTGGCACTGGGCTCTGCTCCTGCTGAAAGAGAGGCAGGTGCTGTCTGTGAAAGAAATGTAGGCACACACCCAGGGCAGAAAGGGTGTGGTGTGTGGGTAGAGGAGGGTGTCATGTAGTCTGGACTTATATACACAGTCTCATTTATGTTTCAGTCTTCATATGGGATCTAAGATGAACTGTAAGAATCTAAGAGTTTTATATACTGCTGAAAATTAGAATTTTAAAACTAATTTTACAGTACAATATCTATTTTTCTTCCTCCTCCTTTTGTTTTTTTAAAACAAAAAAGTTTTTCTAAAGGCATTTGAAGTTCTCAAAATACCAGCCAAACATGCAGCAGGATCAGAATTAGTTCTAGATCTGTGACTTCACAGTACATTTATGCTTGATTTATTGGGAATAACAAAATACTGTCACAAAATCTCCTACAAAATCTAAAAATTAAAAAGAGGAAAAACAACTTTAGAAATGCAAAGGTCAAAGTTACACATACTTGGAGTAACTGTGCACTTTTTAAATCCTTTAAATTGACCCACTGGGCCTTTTTTTTTTTCCAGTTTCAAATCAAGAGCCAATGTTAAATAGAAGATAGCACACTAAAACTGAAGTGGGAAAAAACACATCCAGAAAACACATATTTGGTACTGATTTATAGTTCTAAATAAAACATGCCAAAAATACCTTAAGGAATCCTCTACTTAAACAATAACAGAAAAATGGTATCTCTATTCCAATGACTAAATGTTAAACTTTTTAAAAAGTTCTTGATTTAATATAAAATTAATGAAATTAATGGGAAAAATGAAATGGAATTCAATTATGAATCAGCAAAGAAAATATTCTTTGTTTATTGTCTGCGTTAAGAAGAATCAGTATCTATCGCTTATAAATCATTAAAATAAAAATGCTCAATTAATCCTTATTTTATATGTAAAGGTCTGACAGAAACTAGTCCTATCACTAGACCTTTGCTTCACAAATCGAAGCAATAATGGTTTCAGAAGCAGTCACACTCTATGAGCAGACAATTGGAGAGATTTAGTAAATCCCACTTTATAGAGCAGAGACTAATCGGAAAATACAAGCCAGTCAAATGTTTCTTATGAACTGTTGACACTATATCAATGCTGAATCAATTGGTGGCATTTACTCTGAGTGACAGAAAAGAAATAAATATTTATATCACATAACCTATATCAATGAACCCAGGCAGAAAGCTATTTCTAACCTGTCAATATTTGATTATCTTGAAGAATCATGTCCCTTTCTTTTAATGATTAATATGAATTCCTTATTAAATCTAAGTGGAGGCTAGTGGAAAGGCAAATCATTATTAATGCTTGAGAGCATAAACCACTAAAATAAAAAACTATGCTCAAGTGTTAAAGTATCGTTAAATGTGACTTACATCTTCCATATCAAGGGGTGTCAGTGTTCAGCCCAGAAATTTATTGACGTCCACAACTGTGCACATTACCCCGCTGCAATGCAATCTCACTCACTCTTTAGTTACCCTATAGCATCAAGGAATTGAGGAATTGATAAAAGGAGGAGGAATTTTTGAAGACTTCCAATTGTGTTTGTTTTTGTGAATGAAAGTAAATATAAAGAAGGCTTATCCTTAAGAGAAAGAAAACACCATACTGTTTAATGTGGGGTTATCACATTCCCAAGGGAAAGCAATACAATCTTTTAAGTGTCAAAAATCACTGTCGTAACAATCTCCCACTGAAGGGAACCTCATAACCAAGACCACTAAGATATTTATAGCACTAGGTTTGTTGTCAAAACACAAGCAACATTTCTGGATGTTTATTTTTTGCAGTGGAAATAAACTGTTTTTCATTTCTGAAAGGGGAATCTATGACAGGTTATTTTCCATTGCCTGGGTTGAACAAATGTAGTTAAAGCTTCTTAATTTATGTCAATTTTGAAATATATTTTCCAGCTGAAGAACACAAGTGACTCATACATAAATTACAATTAGTAACAAGATGTTGAAGATACATAAACATCCTAGGAAAAAAACCAAAATAAATATCCTAGGCTGTGCTTTTAGTCCAGTTTGTTTCATACTGACTCTGAACACACACAGGGCACCAGAAGGACACACATGTGAACCTCAATCTAACCCAATCTCTGACTGCTTAAAGTTAAAAATATTAGATAAATATGATCTAAAATTCATAAAGATTACACCTACAACACGAGATTCATCTTCGCTGTATATACAATGTGTACGGACTAGAACCCACACAAACCAGATCAGCTTACTTTTTCCAACTGTATTCACGGGATTGTGCACTAAATAAGGCAGGCTTGCAGGAGCACCACCATACAGTCACTGTTTTAAGGCACACCCATCTATTAGGCCATAAAGTTACAGGTGATATTAAAGGACAAGCATGAGGACCCAGCTTTGTCTTCTTGACATGCTCCACTACAAGTACTTGATTCATGAAATGCCAATGAGGCTTGGAGAGGTCAGTGTGTGAAGGCACTGAATAAGCATCTGAGATAATTAAGATTTCAGCCTTCGAAACATGGACGGGAAGTGAACAGCAGTTAAGAAAATCAATAAGAGTCTTTTATTTGCAGTGACACAGATGTCTCAGTCAATAGAGCCTAATAGGCAGGCTTAATCGCAATGGACAGGCGCCTGCCTCCAAGGCTATCAAAGGGCTTCCTCTATAACAAACATTAAAACACATTTATGTTGCTATTGAAGAATCGAGGACCCTGTAGGTAGCTTAATTTACCAATGTATGTTTAAAAGCACTATACTATTTCAGATGTGTCCATTTACTTGAATCAAAATTAGTGAGAAATAAGTGGCCTGCAGGCCCGTTTGTCCCTCACTGGGTAGGTTAGGTCACGCAGCTTTAAGATGGCCAGTCAACTAGGCAAACCAGAGCTCCTAAAGCCTCGGAATTTTAAATGCCAAAGATCTGCTGTTATTCTATTTCCCTGAAAAACCAGTGTTAGTTTCAGGACAAAAGAAGTGTGCTATGGTGAGAAAGTAACAGTTCGGTTTATTTTTTCTCCCCAAAGATAATGAAAGAAACAGTCACCTCAGGATACAGGACCATTTCGACAACCCATGGGTTGACACACTTGTTCAGAACTGATTAACTTTTTTTAAACTGAGAAGGCAGCAGGGTGTGTGCATGGTACTTCAATCTGCCGGGAGTGAAACCCATTAGCACAGTTTGAAAAACGTGCTGCAAATTGTTCTGCCAATCAAATTAAGCCATGTAATTCATTTATGATAAGAAGACATTCATGGATTCTTTATCTGTTTGTTAAGTTTATGGATACAAAAACTAGACAGTAATAAGTTACTACTATCTGAAAATATTAACGATGACACCTACCTGGCCATTAGCTAGTATTTTTTTCAGTTCAGCAGAAGACTTCTTTAAGCTGGAAAGGGAAAACATAATTTTTAATGGCAAGATCATTGACACCTTTGAACACCATTGAAAATTCCAGAGTAAAAACATATATACAGAGACTATACTCTTTACATCCTTCTCCTTGTATAATATTTTTTCAAAAGTAACTGGCCAAATGGCAAAACTATTAATAAAGTGACTGCAACCCTATTAGTAATTTAAAGTAATAAAGAGGCCTACAGTCAAAAATGAAGATAGAATATTGTAGACAACTTCCGTGACTTTTTTTGGCTTAGTTCTGCTGCCTTTGGGTAGCCTTTCAGTGGCTATTTTATGTGGACTCTTTATCTGCTAAATACAAAGTACTTAATGACGTACTCTTAGCATGTTCACATCAAACAAAGGTTACAGAACTTCAAAAGATAAGATGATCTAAATCCTGATCTTTTATTATCATTAGAGTTAAAATTCACTTCCTGGGAAGCAAATGTGTAGTGGAAATAAATCCTGGTACTCACTAGCTGTGTGTTCTGGGACAGGTTACGTATTTATTCTCTCTGAACCTCAACTTCCACAGTAACTCTTCTCCCTGTGTTAGTCATCTGTGTAGATAGATGTCATTTAACCTACCACACCTCCCCCAAAACTGAAAGATCCCTGAGAACACAGACCACATCTTACTCACCTATCTATGTATTCCATTCCCTCACACCCTTGAACCTAGCCCAGTGACTTGGCATGTGTTTGATAAATAGTGATAATTATTCTGGCTATTATTATATGTCGGACACACACACTCACTATTCTAAGTAATAATCAGTCTTCTTTCTAAATACTTCTTAAACTTTTGCTATGGTCAAATGAAGACTATGAAGCTTTAGTCCCTACTTTTCCCCGATTTTATAAAGCCTGACTTCAACCAGGGGTTTTAAACTTTAACAATATCCTCCCAAATCTAAGAATTCATGCACTAAAGCAGCAGTTAAGAATTTTGTAGAATGGAACCAAAGCTGAAATATATATAAAAAAATAAGTAACTGCCTAAAATCAGTCCAGTTAAAAAAAATTTAAAAATACCAACTACCATTTACTAAGTGATGGCCACACACCAGGCACTGTGCTAAATGCTATTACTTATAATCCTGATTTAATCCTTGCAATAACTATACCCTTGTGCATTAGTTTAGGAAAACTGGGGTATAGTTACTCCTAATTTATATTTAAAAAATTAAAGTATAGACCTTGCTCAAAGTCAGTCTCTCTTAACACATACTCATACCTTTTTCCCCCTGAAAAACATCTAGATCATTCTATTCCCATAGATGACGCCCAATTTAATAGCTACAATTTTTGTAAAAACAGAAATAACAAAAGAATGCTCAGGCAATGTTTCTCCACAGATATTCCATCTTATTACACAACTTGAAGTAATAACATTTTGATTCACTGCATTTACAAAATACCTTTCATCTAAGAAATAAAACGTGATCCTTTAATACAACATCAATCTTCTAACACCAGAGGTAGATAGAAAGTCTAATCATTCTAATCTTATAGAAGGCAAAAACCAAGATGTTTGGGAAAGGCTTTGCCTTGGCAGTGGGACTTGAATTCTGTAATTATGGCCTAGGAACACCATGTGGATTACTAAACTCAATTTAACAAACAGCCACTCATCTAAGGCAAAGACGGATTAATGCCTTGAGAGTAACAGAGGAAAAAGCTGATTTCATTCATTATGCCAATATCTGGCTATCAGCTTTGTCTGGTAAAAAAATTATATCTATGTATTCTGAAATTTTCTTTGTGGCCCAGTTTATTCGATATTGTATTTATCTGTATGGTCACAGTGACTTTTAAAAATCACTTTTAAAGTCTTTTTAAAATTTAAATGTGATACAATTATAACCTAGTTATGACACTTTAAGAGGGACACTAAGGCATCCAAAGAAGAGTAAAAGGGTGAGAGGACTAGAAATAATGTCATAAAACCTGAATAAGCCTGGCCAGTGTGGCTCAGTGGTTGAGCACTGATCCATGACCAAGAAGTCACTGGTTAGATTCCGGGTCAGGGCACATCCCCAGTAGGGGGCGTGCAGGAGGCAGCCGATAGATATTTCTTTCTCATCCATGCTTCTATTTCTTTCCCTCTCCCTTCCTCTCTCTCTCTCTGAGAAATCAGTTAAAAAAAAAAAAAGGCTTTAAAGAAAAGCTGAATGAGTTGGGAGAATTTAATTCAAAGAAAAGACTTAAAGGGAATCTAAATTAGTTCGTTCATTCATTCATTCATTCATTCAAGCATTACTTACTATCTCCTATATTCCAAGAATTATGCCAGGAATTGGGAATTCAACAATGAGTAAGTTATGGTCACTGTCCTCAAAGAGTACAGAAGTTACATGGGACAGAGGTGATTATAATACAACGTGCTAACTCCTATAGTAAGGCAAGCACAGGGGGATTATGGGAATTCATAGAAGGGGTACCTGGTATAGACCAGGAAATGGGTAATAATCAGGGATGGTTTTTAGAAGATAACAGGTGAAGAAGGGGATTAAAAGAGGAGCAATGCAGAAAAGAGGCAGCAGATGTGAAAACCCCCAGTAGTGAGAGGAAACGTGATTCATTAAGGACACCACGCATTTACCAGCAGACCTGGAATGTCGGGTAAGAAGGGGCAAAGTGGCCGCCCCGGGGCCAGAAAGGGCAGAGGACCCACATGTTAAAGGCCACTGCTCACCTGCTGTGAGGGTACCCTTCTCCTTGAAGACTGTGAGAAGCAGTAAAAAGGAAGACAGGCTTAGAACTCACATCAGCAAGACAATTCTGACCACAGTGTGCAGGAGGGACTTCAACGGGGCAAGACTGGAGGGAGGAAACTACTGGGAGGCTGTAGCAATCTAGACCCTGAACAACCTTTATAGCAACAGGGGTGCTGGCAAGTAGACAAGACTCCAGAATGATTTAGAGGTAGGGAATGACTGCATGTGGGGCTGAGGAAACCCCAGAAGGCTGTGCAGGGTGACTGGCAGGTCATCTGGGGTAAGCAGCTGGGTAGATATGGGAGAATTCACTAAGATCGGAAATCTCAGAGAAGTATGTTTAGAGGGAAGACGACTGGCAAAGTTATCACCTAGAAGAGAGAACAGCCCTGTTCAATGGCTAAACCAAATCTTTGAGTGGGTAGTAAAGGGAGACAAATCTCAGTTCATGAAAAAGAGTGTTCTGAGATTCAGCTACATGAAAACGGAAGAGGCTGCCTTGGCGAATAAAGAGCATTCCTGCCACAGAGATGTTCAGGAAGAGTCTGGATGATCACCTGGCAAGCTGAAGCATCTAAGGAGAACAGACTTAGATTGGGGCTTCCCCTCTCATTCTCCACACCACAGGCAGAGTCTTTCATAAACACAGAGCTGGGCAAGGCACTCTCCTACTGAAAGTCGTTTATATATTGAGAGGAAAATGCAAACACATGACCTTGCATGACCTGGCTCCTGTCTATCTCCTTTCCTCCCGTCACCGCTATTGCTCTTCTCCTGTCTCTCCATACCTCCTCTCAACTCACCACCCCACCCTGTGCACAGCCCACTGGCCTACTTACAAATATGCTGAGTTCCTTTTCACCCCGGGCCTTCGCGTGTGCTCTCCCCTCCCTCTGCAGTGCCCTTTCTCTGGCTCTTGATGTAGCTAGTCGTACTCTTCCTTCTGGGAAATGTCACTCTTCCTCAGAGAGTCTTCCCCGAGCATGCAGTCTAAATCTAAACATATTCCTGCCTACTCTGCTCTCTCTTCAAAACTTGTGTCCAAACTAATTATAAAGTATAGTTATGTGTATTTTTGGATGGGGGGGGCGGGGTACGAGGGGGTCTGTGTGCTTACAAGATAGCAAGTTCCAAAGGACAAGGACCATATTGTATTCCTAATGCATAGGACAGCACCTAATGAATTGAAGACACTCAATAAAATTGTTGATTAATTATCAACATGAGGCACAGAACAAGGCCATGCCAGGGTGGCATATTAAAATCACCTGCAGGACTTGTTCAAGTTGCATTCCTCCCATAATAGAAATCACTACTGGAGCAAACTGTTACGATTTGGAAGGCGGTCATACCCTAAGGCGGTGGTCGGCAAACTCATTAGTCAACAGAGCCAAATAGCAACAGCACAACGATTGAAATTTCTTTTGAGAGCCAAATTTTTTAGACTTAAACTATATAGGTAGGTACAATGTTATTAACTTAATTAGGGTACTCCTAAGGCTTAGGAAGAGCCACGCTCAAGGGGCCAAAGAGCCGCATGTGGCTCGCGAGCCACAGTTTGCCGACCACAGCCCTTAGGGAAGATGCTGCAACCAAAGGCTGAGAACCAGTAGATCAGACACTCTTTGTCCAACCCAAAGATTTTATAATACTCTGAGTATAAATGATACTTTTTAAAAAACCAAGCTAATTCACTCATGTTAAAACCAAACCTGAGAGAACTGAAAATTTATTCTGCTTCTTCTCTGTTTTGCCATCTTTTTCAACTCTATCCTCTTCTTATAAAATGATAAAATTTGACCTAAAACACCAGGGAAAGTCTTGGTTTTTTTTCAAGGCTCATGGTCAGTCTGTGTAAATATCTTCTCTGCAAGTAGTGGTAGTAATTAAATGCCCTGACCTCTATGAGTTGAGTGTAATGAGTGGCCCTCAGTCCCCATGCCTCCACTTGGTTGGACCATGGTTCACATGCCCAACAAGTAGGAAGAGAGAAGCTACAAAGCATTCCCTGGCAAGGTCAAGCCCCTGGATAAGAATTAAAAAATCTACCCCATGATCACAAGACAGATGACTCACTGGTGAATAACCAGACTGTATTTTAAGACAGAATGAATTGCTTAAGAAGGAACCATACTTTAAGAGTAGTATGTTTGTAGAAGAAAAGTTGGTGGGTAGATATAATGACACTACAATCAAGGAAGTGATTTTGGGGAGGGGACAGGAGTAAAGATAGAGTCAGAGCAGAGACTTTAAATTACCTACAGTAAAGTCCCCTGGCAAAAACAAAAACAAAAACCAAGACTCAGGGTTAAGAGGGGAAGGAGAGGTATGGAAGGGAAAGTAGAAGCCTAAGCTACATCTCAGCTGATAAAGGGCTGTGCAAATACTGGCTACAGCCTTAAACCCAGAAAAATCTGGCATAGAATGAAAGGGGTTTTTTTGGTTTCATGTTGGTTTGTCAGTCACTGATGTGAATATATACACACAGAGCAATCACCTTCTCTGGGTCATCTTCAAATACAGGCATATCTCATTTTATTGCACTTTGCCTTATTTACTTTGCAGGCACTATGTTTTTTATAGAGTGAAGGTTTGCAGCAACCCTGCACCGAGCAAATCTATAGCGCCATTTTTCTAATAGCATTTACTCACTTTGTGTCCGAGTCACATTTTAGTAATTCTTGCAATATTTCAAACTTTTTAATTATTTGTTATGGTGATCTGTGATCAGTAATCTTTGATGTCACTATTGTCATTGTTTGGGGAGCCATAAACTGCATCTATATAATACAGCAAACTTAATAAATGTGTGTGCTCTGACTGCTCCACTGACTGGCCATTCCCTATGTGTGTGTCTCTCTCCTCCAGCCTCCCCATTCTCTTACATACAACAATATTGAAATCAGACAAATTAATAACTCTATAGTGGCCTCTGCGTGTTCAGGAGATAGCTTAGAGGAGAAGTCAATGAAAACTTCAAAGCTTCAAAGGACAGGCTGACTCTCTTGTTAGGAAATAATATAGCTGGTGAGTAAGTTGAAGCCAGTGCTCATTTACCATTCTGAAAATCCTAGGGCCCTTAAGAATTATGCTAAATCTACTCTGCCTGTACTCCATAAATGGACCATCAAAGCCTGGATAACAGCATGTCTGTTTACAACATGGTTTACTGAATATTTTAAGCCTACTAAAATTGAAACCTACTGTGCAAAAAAAAAAAATCTTTCCCTATATTACTGCTCACTGACAATGTGCCCTATCACCCAAGAGCTCTGATAAAGATGTACAACAAGATTAATGTTGTATTCATGCCTGCTAACACAACAGCCATTCTGCAGCCCATGGACCAAAGAATAATCATGACTTTTAACTCTTATTCAAGAAATAAATTTTGTAAGGCTGCCATAGACAGTGATTCCTCTGATGGATCTGGACAAAGTACATTGAAAACCTTCTGGAAATAGTTCACCATTCTCGATGCCATTAAGAACATTCATGATACATGGGAAGAGGTCAAATAATAAGAGTTTAGAAGTAGTTGAATCCAATCTTCATGGGTGACTTTTAGGGGTTCAAGACTTCACTGGGGGAAGTAACTGCAGATGTACTGGAAATAGCAAGAGAACTAGAATTTAAAGTGGAGCCTAAAGATGTGAATGAATTGCTGCAATTTCATGAGGAGTTGTTCCTTATGGATGTGGTTTTTTGAGATGGAATCTACTCCTGGTAAAGATGATGTGAAGATTGTTGAAATAACAAAAGAGGTTTAGAATATTACATAATGTTAGTTGATAAAACAGCTGGCAGAATTTGAGAGAACTGACTCCAATTTTGAAAGAAGTTCTACTGTCGGTAAAATACTATCAAACAGTGTCACATGCTACAGAGAAATCATTTGTGAGAGGAAGAGTCAGTTGATGTGGCAAAATTCACTGCTGCCTTATTTTAAGAAGTTGCCACAGCCACCCCAACCTTCAGCAACCATCACTCTGATCAGTCAGAAGCTGTTAGCATCAAGGTAAGAACCACCACCAGCAAAAAGATTAGGACTTGCTGCAGGCTCAGATGATGTTACCTCTTTGTAGCAATAAAGTATTTTTTAATTAAGGTACATATATTTTTTAGCTATAATGCTACTATACACTTAATAGACTAGTATAGTGTAAACATAACTTTTATATGCACCAGGAAACCAAAATACTCGTGTGAGTTGGTTCATTGTATTATTTCCTTTATTGTGGTGGTCTAGAATGGAACCCACAATATCTCTGATGTATGCATGTACAACAATATGTTTACTAGCCAAATAACTGAATGTACTAGTATAGCAAAGATGACCTAAAATTCTATCAACTTAAGCAGGTTACTCTTTCTACTTGAGCACCGTGACAGTCTGGAAGTTCTCAAGCCTGTCAGAAAAATACTTTGAAAGGCTCAAGTCTCTAGTATCCATCACAGTGTGGGGCAATGTTAGCATGAGTTGATGAAAATTACCTTCCTTCCAAAATAGCTTCAATCTCCTGTGCAACCAAAGATACAAAAATGAGCAACGTGGCTGGTCAAATTAAATTTTACCACTTTACTCTTTCCTTGTCTCTTTCTGGTTAAGATGTTAATAGATAATGATACTGCTAAAAGATGGATAAGCAAGGGGAAAAAAAAGCATTAATTTATAAACCAGATCATCAAGGCATGAAATAGTCAAAGGCACTGAATTTTCTGTATAATTTGATAATTGAAGGAAAACCATTCCATAGACCAAAATTAACAGTTTAACATGTTGAATTTCATCTTTCCCTATGAGGTCCTTTCTCTTTGGTCGATATGTGACTAGCTAGGGTAACCTAACTGGTCATATTTCTTTGATAAGACAAAAAAAAAAATACAGATTTTTTTGGTTTTGTAGAAAAGAGATGATATCCCATGCACCTTTTCCCCACTCCCAACTTTGTAGATAATCATGCTTGTGGACATGCTTTACTCGCTTGCTCTCACCTATTGCTTGGAAGTGCATCTGAGACTGCTGGGCTGCTGTGTTGAGAGGGTCCAGCCCGGGTATTCACCTACAAGTAAAGAAAGAATCTTGATCAGTTTTACGTTCTGAGGATACAGTTCTAATTAACCTATAATTTGCCACAAATTTATCATTTCACTATGAAGGTTAATTAGTTTGATGCTAGACAGACCCATGGTTGGAGTCTATTTAGTATATAGGTTACAGAACTATACAAACTGTATATTACATAATATTCTATTACTGTCACTATTCAAATACTCAAACAGTGCTGAGAAAAAGAAGAGACAAATAGGAAATATTTTTCTATTTATTGTCTAGAATTGAATTTAATTCTATAGCAAAAATTTCACTTACCATTTTGTTCTGTTTCATATACAAAAACTCAAGACCCATGTGTTCAAAAAAGTACATTAAAAATACATCAGGGGTTAGTGGTGAACCTCAAGCTGTCATATTCCTCCAGCTCTAAAACTAAGCAGAACACTGTAGAATGTTCCATATTCATACAAAAAATGAAGTCCAAGTAATGAATTATAAAATGTTTGAACCTAAAAGCTAGATTTTCCTTCAAATGTAAAGCCTTAAAAAAGAAATCCAGAATTTGAAATGTACAGAACAATGAAAAGACATTAAATAGATATATGTTTCTAGCATAAATATGTCAAAAGAAGAGGGGGTGGGCACTATGCTTATGTGCTTTATTAATCACTGAAATGAAGTCTATATTTTCACTCAAATAAATCTTTGTGGAAACCAGTACCCAGGCTCATTCTGAAGAAACAGACCAACAAAACAATTCCAAATAATAAAATATATAGCAATAAAACCCCTGTATCCAAATATATACACATATTAAGCAAATACTACAGATGAATCCCCCTCCACCTCCCATTTTAAAAAAGGAAAAAAAAAGATTGCTTGTCAGAGCTTGAGAAAGTGCAGTTTTATTTGACATTTCAATAAGTGGAACACAGCATTACAAATCCATCTAACTTTACTGAAACAATTATTGAAATTCGTACCTTCAGGCCATGTATGTTCCGTTCCCCAGGAGGCTTGCAGGCTGAAACAGTAATTGACTAAATTGTAGAACACATCAGGGCCATTTACAAATTTGCTCAAAATGAATCGTTTAAAAAGAAATGAGGGTGACACCAAAATTAGCAGAGAGAAATGATTGAAAAGTGGCTCCCAAGACCCAAAGTGGGAATTATGAACCAGGGTTTTTAACTTGCAGGAGTGAGCATTTATAAATGCAAAGCGCTTTCTGACACCACCTTATATAAATTCCAATTTCTGCTTAAAACATATAAAAATCAAGTTAACTGAGCTAAAATGATTATATTCCTTTCATAATTCAAATTACTGCAATCTTTCCTCACTCTACTACATTGTATGTCTGCTATCACTTAAACTGCTTTGAAAATAGCTAGGTTTTTCGAGGGGTGGGAATGGAGGGGGGGTAGACGGAAGACAGAGGAGTAGAAGGGTCTTTTAAAGCCAAAATGATTGTTAGAGATTCAAAGATGGAATGTTCAAGTCTGCACAGCAATAAGCAATCAAATTTATTAAAATACAGAGATATCACTAATTTTACTATATTTCTTGCAAATCTTGACATATGCTAATATTTAAGTCTAAAGATGAAGCTGTGCCAAGAAAAATAATATTAATTTCCTGACACCATACTGAGTTAGAGGTTAGTGTTTTTCCAATTCAGCAAATGCTTCTTCATCAATTGTTAAAAATAGAAAAGCTTCCTGCCCATGCTATAGGCTGCTTTCATCTGAAAACTCCAGTGCCCTACATATTATGTTAAGGGGCTGTCAATTTTGATAGATTGTTTGGGGAAGGATGAGTTTGATTTTTTTTCTCCTTTCTCAGATATACATGTATTTTTCCTTTTTCTGACAACAAGAAATACAGCTGTTTAATAATAATAATATGAGTAATAATTACAAAGCACATCAGTAGCTTTAAATTTATATACTTCCAAGTATATTCAAGTTTATTGTTATTTTCCTAGAAAATATATCTAAACCTTAATAAAGAATTTTTATTTGTTTTTCCAAAATACATTAAAAGTAAAACTCCAAATCTTCTTTCCATAAAATGGAAATTAAAATTTTGAACAAAACAACAGTCACATAGATTTGACGCTTGGTCCTTCAGGGATCATTAATACTTCCTAAGACAACATTTCAGAGTATTTCCACCAAAGTACTAGTGCATTCATAAGCTTTATTTAATAAGTGGCTAACTAAGCAAATAGAGACAGGCATCAACTCATCTCTTAACATCTACCTCATTCCTTCCTCAGTTTCAAACCTTTATGACTGAAAATCTGATAACCCATGAACACAGACAATAGTGTGGTAGGCCTGGGTGAGGGTTGGGGTTGGGTGGAGGGGACAATATGGGAAGACTAGTAAAAGGGACATACGTAATACTTTCAACAATGGAGATAAATTAAAAAACAAAACAAAACAAAAACCTAGTAACCCCATATTTCCTAAGTTGTAGGGTCAGAAGTTACTATAAAGCAAGTAAATTTTCATACTTATTAACATTGAACATATTTTTCTAACAACAGAGAGGACTTGTAGCCATGAGCTGGGAGTTACCATCCAAAGCAATTGTCCTACGTGGAATGAAGAGAACATCTGGTGCTAGAACAGAAACTTTATCTCCAGTCTTTCTCACTTATTCAGTCCAGAAATTCTTAACATGGGGCCTAACCACAGAATCTAAGGTCTGAGGGTCTCTAAACAACTACACAGACCCAGTTAATATATCCAATATGTCTATATACTAATTGTACAAGTTTGTTTAATCTCACTTATCTATATGTGATGTACATAAGCAAGCAAAAAGCAAGACTACAAAAAGTTAAAAAGAGTTGTACAATAGCATGCAAAAACAACCTACACAAACCCATGGGGGTAGAGTAACTAAATCTCATATTTTTAAAAATTTAAATTTGGCATGGAAGGACTTTATTTAATAATTTATTAGAGCCTAATCGGTTCTGTGTTCAGAATATTCCTCACTCTTCTCCACTCTCCTACAAACCCCTATAAACTTCCCCCATGCACGCCACTAATATTTTAACTTATATGCCTCTGCTTTCTTTTCTTTTTTTAGCCTTCTAATTACTTTTATTATTCAAAAAAGCTTCTTTAAAAAAAAATAGCTTTCTGACTCTGTGCTGTGCCTTCAGTACTTTCACAGCGCTTTACTGCTCCTCAGTGAAGAAAGCACGCCTGATCCTGTCACACACACATTTAGCACACATGGATCCACCACAGGCTCTGCTGACATGTTTCACCGTTTTAGACAACCTCATTAGAACTTTAGGTCTCACAGCACAAACTCCATGCAGTTGTCCTGGGCACATGCCACATGCAGATTTGGGGGCTTTCCCAACTTTCTTGGTATAAAGGTAAACAATTCTACTATTAGGAGTTCGAGGCAGTCTAGCTTGGTTAGAGGCTGTATTGTAGGACAGCCTCAATGTATGTCAAACGCTGGACCATTGTGCATGCCTGAAGTCACCGTCCCCGGGAGAGGAAAACTGCCCTTCTACTTTCAGCAAATTATATTAGAAACAAAATTCCTGTTCAAAGGGTACATTAACCACTTATAAGCTGTGTGATTTTAAAATTACTAAACCTCCCTGGACTTCAATATTCTTACCTATACAATGAAAGCAATAATACCTAATAGGCAAAACTGTTGGGAGAATTATAAATAATAACACAGCAACATTAGTACCGGAACAGAGCAGATGTCTGAAAATGGTTGTTATTATCATGGGAGGGGGCACAATGGTATACAGAGTAACACTGACAGGACTGCTCACAAAAGAAAAAATATTCCTTGTACAGAAACAATGTTGAAACTTGACGAAGTTTTCCAGTCACTAAAAATATTAAAAGGCAATCTGCATCCTTATTATTGGACTAATATACAAAAATGGCAAGTTTTTTTCTTTTAGTTTTTAGTCCTCAAGTACAATAGAATTAGATTAATTATAATTCTTGTTTCAGACACACCGTCAATGGCCCAATTTTATTTACTTAGCTCTTTAATAAGCTATTATTAATAATTTACTAAGTACTCCCAATCCCACCTCCTACATTATTGCCAGAAGAGCAGCCCTGCTCTTGAACCCAGCTCTGTGGGCTGGCCGAGTCACCTGCCTTTGGAGACTTCATCAGTGCAAATAAGAGTCTACTAGTTAATTGAGCCATTCAAACTTCAGAGTGTTATAGGTAATGAAAGTCTAGAATGTTTAATTGGAAAACTCATACCATGATTATTTGTACAGTATCAGTTAACGAAGGTAAGTTTAAGTTTTAATTATTTCAATTAAGTTATTTCTAGAAGAGTTACTTAGAGAATTTCCATATCTGTTCCATCAGTTAGAAAACATGGATTCCAAGTGGGACAATGTATAATGGGTAAAAGACTTAATGGTTTATATAATTAAACTGCTCTTTGTCTCCATTACTCAAATTTTGAGGGAACGTTTATATACATGTGAACAATCATATCTGATATAAGCTAGTAATGAGAAACCTAAAAGGGAAAAAAGCAAATTATTTGACCAAGTGATTCACCAAGACTTACCTTAATCAGCTTATATTTTTACAGACTTAACAATTTCCATTTATGAGAACTTTCCCTTATTTAGAAAAAGCTACCCTAAAAAACCCAGCTCCAAACATTCTACCAAAAATTCTCTCCTAAAGTCCTTGGTAAACCTTGGCATCTGTTCTAGCTGAAAGCTTTCTCCACAACAGCAGCCTGGACTATCATCATGAGTCACAATTTATAAATACCCAAAATTAAAGTAATTCATCTGCCTTGGTTTAGAAACCATGTGGACCCCCAAAGTATTCTTTAAGCGAATGTAAATATGTACTTCAAAAACAAAAAAACAATCTAGTTAGTTTAATTTACTCTAGTAAATTAGATATTTTATCTGCCATAACTATAATATAGCCTGCAATCCCCACAATAATGAATACTTCTTTTGTGGGTTCTGTTGTTTGTTTTTTTTCAAATTAAGAGCTAAACAACATGTTATATGCATTTAAACCTTTGGAAAACATAACTGTTGATGAAACAGTTTACTGAAATAATCATTGTTGATTAGAATTTGTTCAACATTACCTCTCGGAAATATCTGCAGAGGCTCTATTAACTGTCCATTTACTTGCTGTTCCATTACTGTGGAATAATACTGCAAAGAGATTATAGAAAGAGATTAGTCAGTAATGTATGAATACTGGAACAGGCACTTATGGGTTGCTTAATTCATAGTACTTTTGTAAATTGCTGGTGTATATATATAAGCCTCGGGAATACTTGGCCCCCATTTGCACATTAAAATGACTATAGTGAATATTCAGGATTCAAAGCCCAGTATAGTGTTATCCTCCACATTATCATTTATCTTTGAAAGCAAAACTGTTGATTAAGACTTCAGATTAGTATCTGATCTGTAGAAGTATTTTGAAAATGAAATGTATTAAAAATAACACAAGGCATTTTAGTGGAATGCTTTCTTATTCTTTTCCCCTGGATTTTGCAAAGCAAAATAAAGATGCCTCACATTCAGCTTGGACCTCTTTGCCAGTTAGTTAATCTAACATTATTCGTATTTGGGTATAAAATACACAGATCATGAAAAACTAAGTAATAGAGACTGTAGAACAAGCAAACAAGACATGACTGATCCAAAGATGATAGGACAATTTGATTAAAAGGTAGCCCAGTTTCATACAAACATACCTTTTATGCTTTAATCTTATAAACACTTTAGTATAGATCAAATTTCACTTTAAAATTCTGGGTACAGAAAAATAAAGTTTCAAGTAAAAAAGCTTTCACGCTCCTTCAAAAACAGATTCATTCAGTAGGTTATATTATAGTCTGATTCCCATTTTCCTTAATATGAGAGTCGATGAGCTTATGCCCATCTAACTTGGAAACCGCTTCTGTGCCCTCACTTCTGTAACACTTGACAAACCACAAAGTCATGTTCTTGGTGGCAAAATATCAACAGTGAAAACTTCTGATTTGGTGTTTTAAGGGGCTATTTTTATATTAAAAACATGTTATTTAACTACTACATTTTCAGGAAATTCTTCCTTGATCATTATGTGCTGACATTCTTAAGTTTCTTTTGAGAAGATAGAGGTTTTTGTCCTCTTATTGCTTTTATGTACATTAAATTATTATAAGATCAAGTTTTCTTGTTTCCCTTAGAAATAATGTAATTCTTTATTTCTACATCTTAAATTCTACATCATCTTGGAAATAAAAAAGTTAACAGTCTAAGGCTCTTTGCCCTAAAAACAAAGAGAAGGTGAATTTATGACAGATATGGATGGATATAAGTGTACCCTGCTCTCCAAGGGCTTTCACACTATAGAGGAAACAGATCCTCTCTTTTTATGTATGTAAAAACTTATATACATACAGCAAAAACATATGCGATGTACTCTCCAGAATACATACTAAAGTAGATGTCTTTCAGGAGACTATATTCCTTAAAACCCCAGAAATATAGTGTCGCTATTACTCAAACAGTGATGACAAGTAAATGAAATATCAATCATGTAGGCTGTCAACCTTTTGGGACAGCAATAACTGTTAACAAGTAGTCTGGAAAAATTGTCCGAAAATGACTTGTCCTCGGCATACCAGTGTTTGAGGTTTCCTTGGAAAATTAAGATGCCAGTGGCTATTTGGAACATTGCTCAGGTATTCTTTTTAATGGGAAATTTGCTGGTTATTGATCCACAGCATGTACCCCCTTGCTTCTGGAAGGCTGCAAGCAACTTTCCAATCAGTGGCTGTCAAAAAAATTACTGCCTTTTTATACTGATACAAGACAACAGCAGTGGTGGTGTTCTCCTATAGTTACTGCTTTTCTTTAATTAACTGCTATGTACAATAGGTTAGTAATTTTAGTTACTACTTTACCACAATCCTAGAAATCAAAATAAAATATTCTTATGCTTTATCTAACAAATTAATTATAGTGTTGTCTGAAACTGGTGCTTGGGGTCAAGTTTGAAAACAAATAACCTCAAATGTAAAGGGTCAGAACAGGTGCAATGCATTTTTTTCCTACTATAAAACCTTGCATGCATGAAATTGATCTGTTTTCCAACTTTATTTATTTACCTCACAAAATAAATTTTTAAAAATGATTTCCCTTTCATTTCAAACCTGTGCCAAATCAACTGGAAAGCTATATATATTTTTATAATCACTGTAAGACTTTTTTAGCAACCTATAAACATCTCTTTGGATTGTATGATTAACTCAGTCACAGTAATGATACTAAGTATGCCACTTGCCAGTTCCTCTAAAGCAAGTAGTTAGAATTTGTTTTTTGTTTTCTACAATTCTTCCATACTCAGGGAACCTTTTCTCCTGCTGAAATACTGATTTTGATCTGTGTTTGTAGTAACAGAGAATCTGCGTTCCACATGGCAAAGTAATTCACCATCAAGGACAAACTATAAAGGGTGGTAATTGAACCTGTGGTGCGGGCCTACTCCAGGCAACTGCCTGAGGAACAGGCCTGTTGAGGACCAGGAGGCTGCCAACAAGGCACCAGGCCTAGGAGGAGCTCAGGCTACTACTTACACGGCATTCCCTAAGGGGCATGGATAAAACTCGAGCCACACACAGTATCTCCTGTCACAGAGCAGGCCTATGCTGCCTAGTGAAATAAGCAAGGAACTTGGAGGAGTTAGAGGACTCAAACCCAGGAGTCTCAGTACTGGCCATTTCTGAGCACAGGATTAATGTGAGCTTATAATGAGAAAATATAAACAGTACTTAATAAGCTGAAAAGCAAGTTATTTTTAGATCTTGATCCTCTCAGTGTTTTTATATATTCTCCCTTTAAAGGGATTCTTTCAAATTTTGTTCCAAATGGTGATAAAATATAAACAATGACAAAGATGACTTCTATTAAACAAAAACAAAATGAAAAACAACCAACCAACCAAAGGCCTAAATCTTGTATGCCAAGATGCTTTACATGGTTCAGACAGAAAAGTAACAGTAACCGTTATAACTTTAATGAAGTCATAATTTGAAGTTTATCTAAATAACGTCCTGAGCTTAGTCTCTACAATTCTAAGCTGGCTTTCACTGCTCCTAACACGAATCCCTGGACATCGTAGGTGCTTGATAAATACGTATTGTTTGAAATGGGGTCCAGTCTTGACTCTGCCACTTATTAACTTGTAGTGGCCTCCACGAAGTCATTTAACCTCAGTGAACGTTAGTTTCCTCCAAATGAGAATAAAGAGATCCACTCTATAACACACGGTTAGTGTGAAGCTCAAAATTAAACTGCAGAATAGAATTAGGGAAGGCACTTTGTAAACTGTAATGCATTAATAGTAATTGAGAAATTAAAAAGTGAACCTTCTAATACTGTAAAAATATTAAGCACAGCATTTTGAGTAGAAATGCTCCAGCATTTAAAAATACAGAAGCATTTTATATAAAAAGTATAAAACGTTGTGCTCAACCTGAATACATCAGCAGCAGTTACAAAATGTTTTCTGCTGGTATCCCTTGCAGAATCCGTTACATGCAGTAATTGCAGCAATAATCAATAAGCTAACTGAGTAAAAGATTAATCAGGTTTGTGACTGCTAATGGAATCTCCAGTACCAGACTCAGATTAGTTTCAGAGTCCCTTTGAGATGCTCTTCAAAATCCTTAAACAATTTTAATAAGGATGTGACAAAGTTTAGCATAGTTACCCAAAAATCTAATTAATTTGAAACAGAGGGCCAGATTCAACAAGGGGATAGCAAGAACAATTTTTTGCTTTGTTTTGTTTGCAAGTTTATCAAACAGTGTTCCTATTTGTTATAAACCTAATTCTAATTCTAAAAACACAATTCAATCAATAATTACAACATTTTTTTCTTCATGGAAATCTGCCATATGAAAAACCTGAATTCCAAAACAGCAGTTTAATTTTACAAGGCACAAGTTCTCTATTAAAAGAGAGAGAGGAGAGACAAAGAGAGAGCAACACACACACAGAGAAAAGACTATCACTCATTGAATACCTACTGTGTTGGGCTCAGTATTACATACCTACATTTATTCATTTAATTTGTCACAGCCTTATCCTATTCTGTGAGGATCATCACCCCTGTATTTCACAGACAAAACAAAGGCTTTATCGGTGAATCAAGAAAAATAATTCTTTCAATCTAGTTCATGCACTCAGAACAAGAAATGTATGTTTACTATTTAAAAGCCAAAAGGTAAATTACCTGATTATTTCTCATACACAAAACATTTAACTAGATAAAGCAGGCTGCTGGGTGGACTGCTGAGCTGGTGGAGAGCTTTGCTTCCTCATTCATACCCTGTACGGGTTAGGCCAGGTCACCTGATCTTTCAGGGGATACATGAGGCAGCATGGTGCATTGCAAAGATTCCTGTACTGACCAGGGGCCTTCCTGCCTTCTTCAGTGACCCTCTCTGGCTTGCCTACCTCCCTAGCCACTGTGCTCCGTTTCCTGTAAGTGGTTTTTTCCCCACCCATCCTTTAAATGATGGAGTTCCCCATGGTTTTTCATCAACCTTCTCTTCTTATTTTATACTCTCCTTGAGTTAACTTCAGCCACTTCAAAGGTTTCAATTACCAGAGGAGTCATTGAGACTAATTAGGAGCTGATGAATCACAAATCTTTATTTGCAGCCCAGATTTCTCTCCTAAGATTCGGTACATAACCAATTGGTTGTCCACAGGCTCCTCAGATTCAACAGGTCCCTACCTCTCCCACCCCTCCCACATGCCTTAGACCTGTCTTCTGCCACCTGGGTTCACTATCTCAGTAAATGACATCACAGTGACCTAGTTTTCCAAGCCAGACATCTGAAAGTAATCCAGAGCACCTCTCTTTCCTTCTTCCCCACACTCAATCAGCAGTCTTATTAACTCTGCATCTTCCCACCTCTCAAATCCCTCAAGCTAGGGCCCTCCATGATCTAGCCCACCTTCCTTCCCAACCTCATCTCCTATCTTCCCTTCCTCCCCACCTCACTGCCCATAAGACACTGAATCACGGGTAGCTCCTCCTGAGTGCACCAGGCATCCTTTCACTGAGCCTTTACTCTTTTCTCTGCCCAAAACACCCTTCCCAGCCCCCTTGTCCTCTTAATCCACCTGGGCATCACCCTCTTCAGGAAGGCTTCTCTGTCCCCCAAAGCCAGATCAGGTGCCCCTTTGTGCTTACAGAGCACCTAACACTTGAACTTTTTATCGCATTTATCACTCTGCCGGGTAATGAGCTTTTCTTATCCTCCCACACTGAACACTATTTCCTTTTTTGTTAATCTCCCTGACTGGACAATGAGTTCCTGAAGAAATAAATTATATGTTCATTGCACCTCCACCACCTGGCATAACACCTGGCCAGATAGTTGCTATCCCATAAATATTTACTGTATGAAAAACTGGTTGTATGAATAGTGGACGAATCAGTGAGTGAGTGATTTCAGGTCCCAGCTGTACGTTTAGCTGTGTGACCTTGAAAAAGGCATGCAATTTGTTTGTGCCTCAGTAATCTCAGCTGTAAAAATGGGAAAAATACCTCCTTTGCTCACCCCATAAAGGTGTTAGGAAGAACCAAATCAAAGTAGCTGGTATATGGGAAACTTTCTAACAAAATACTTGAAAAAAAACCTTGAAAAGAGGGCACAGTGCTATGAATCTCCCACTTCCAAGCAACAGTACATAGAAGAAAATGTTTATAACAATAGGTGACACAGAAACTATTAAACAAGATCACTGAAATTTTAGAGCAAGTACAGAAGAATTTAGCTAATTGGTTTATGAAGGCTGAGCCAGTATCCCTCCCTCTCCCTAATTACCACAGCACTATAAACAGTAAAGTAAGTAAAAGGGCACTATGAGAGCAATGTCTGCTTCTCTTCTGGAAGCTCATCAAGGGCCGGGACCATGTCTTATGTATGTTCTCTTAACGCAAAGGTATTAACCTGGGTCTATATGAGCCTCCGGACATCCTTAAGTTGCTAAAATTATGTGAAATGTCACATTGTGTGAATTTTCTGGGAAAAGAAAAAACAACTTTGCAGATTTTCAAAAAGGCCTGTGTTTCCTAAACCCTAAATAGGTACTGCCATGCAATGCCTACTATGTGCCTTACACATAGTTGGTGCCCCCCAAATGTTTAAGGGAAGGAGGCAGAAAGGAACTAATACACACATGATAACTATACTCATTGGTTGTACTTCTTCTAAATTACTCAGTGGCAAGTCTTAGATATAAAAAAGGGTTTATTTATTATTCTATACATTTATAACAAAACAATTTCCTAAATCTCTCCTTAGCATGTCTTCTAACAGATAATATAATTAGTGCAGTATTTCAACTTATAAGGAAGAGCATGCAATTTTTTTCCTAATGATAAAATTTTCAAATTCCTGTTTTGTCAATACTGTAAGCATACCCCATTATATGTAGCTCAGTCAGTAATTACAGCAATAATCAATAAACTAACCAGCTATTTGCAGTCCATAGTTAATTTATTAGTTTTCCCAGTGAAGAACCCAACAATCTTAACTCTGCCAAATGACTACAAATTCAATTACAACACTACTCAGAAGTGTCATTCATTACACCTTCTTTCAATTATTTTTTATACTTTATATTAAGAGGCTTTCCCTCTGTGACACTGACCTCTTAGGAAGAACACAACTGCTCCAATGTTCAAAAATAACATATGAAGCCGATCCATTGTGAATACCAAATTAATAGCTACAGACTTACCTGGCTTCAAGTCCCCCCACCCCCGCCTCCCCCCCTCCCCGCCACTTCTCATTCACCTCATTGCCCCTGCAGAGGTAACAACAATGTGCAGATGCTCTTCCTTAAATGACTCTAGCCACATATGGTCAGGGATTAATTAGATGATGAGAAACAAAAGCACAATGAAAAGTCTTCCAGTGAAAGGTTGACAGAGAACAACTCTGGGGCTATTTATAGGATAACGTTATTGGCTAGGATGTGTTTATTAATGATTTGGAAGTAAAAAAGACAGTATGTTGGCCAAGTTAATGATAAAACTTTGTTTTGGATAGTAAAACTGTTAGGGGAGCTCCAGCTGGTCTTAATAGAGTTTGTACAGCCAATAGCAGATGAAATTCAACTTGGACAAGTTTAAGGTAATGCATGTTCGCAGAGGAGTTTAAATTTGTATTCAGCAATGGTCCCAAATTTGTAGGATCCTCTCAGCTGAAGCTTTCAGAGTCATCCCCACAGTTAGCCTGAGGCAGACTACACTAACCTTTCACCTATTTCCAGGCTTCGGCAATTCTGCTGTACTTCTAAAATAGAAGTTTAAATAGTAGCTTCAGGGAACCTGCCACTTAAATAAAACAGGACCATCAGGCCATGCAGACAGCAGGCCAAATGGGACATCCCCTTACAAACAGACTGCTGTATTTAGCCCATTTTGATAGTGCTTTCATCAAGACCCCATCTACTGCTCACCTGATATTAAAATATAAATAAATCAAACAAATCTTGGTGAGGTTGTGAAAAGGAAACCCTCGTGCACTGTCAGTGGGATTGTAAATTGGTGCAGCAATTATGGACAACAGTACGGAGGGTCTTCAAACAATTAAAAATAAAACTACCATACTACCCAGCAATTCCACTTTTGGGTATTTATCTGAAGAAAACAAAAAATACTTAATTTGAAAGATATATGCATCCCTATGTTCATTACAGCATTATTTACAGTAGCCAAGATATGGAAGCAACACGTATCCATGAATGGATGAATGGATATATATATACAATGGAATATTACCCAGCCATAAAAAAGAATAACAGTAAAATCTTGCCATTTGCAACAACATGGATGGACCTAGAGCAGTGGTTCTCAACCTTTCTAATGCCGCGACCCTTTAATACAGTTCCTCATGTTGTGGTGACCCCCAACCATAAAATTACTTTCGTTGCTACTTCATAACTGTCATTTTGCTACCATTATGAATCGTAATGTAAATACTGATATGCAGGATATATTTTCATTGTTATAAATTGAACATAATTAAAGCATAGTGATTAATCACAAAAACAATATGCAATTATATATGTGTTTTCCGATGGTAGGCGACCCCTGTGAAAGGGTCGTTCGACCCCCAAAGCGGTCATGACCCACAGATTGAGAACCGCTGACCTAGAGGGTATTATGCTAAGTGAAATAAGTCAGATAAAGACAAATACCATATGGTTTTACTTATATGTGGAATCTTATATGTGGAAAAGAAAAAGAACAAACAAAACAGTTAGAAACAGACTCATAGATACAGAGAACAAACTGATGGTTGCCAGAGGGAGGAGGCTATTGAAATTGAAGACAGGGTGAAGGGGTTTATGAGGTACAAACTGCCAGTTACAAAATATATGTCACAGGATATAATGCATAACACAGGGAATATAGTCAATAATGTAATAACTTTGTATGGTGACAGATGGTTACTAGACTTACTGTGGTGATCACATTGTAAGGTATGTAAATGTTGATCACTATGTTGGACACCTGAAACTAATATAATGTATGTTGACTATATTTCAATGTATGTCCCTTTAGATATATTTCCTAGGTTGGTAATTTACTGAATTCCTCTAACTTTATTATAACAAGTTTACATCCACCTTTCAGAGATATGTAGAAATGACTCTTCCTTGTTTCCAGTAAAACTGGCCCTGGGAGCACAGAGGTTCATTAGGAGCTGCCAACAAGAGCCTAATACCAGGGTTATGGCCCACAGAAATCCTAGTGCTAGAAGTCCATCATTTCCCCTGAAGAGAAGCTCTTAGCCAGAACCCCCAGTTGCTGTATGTCATGGCTCTGACCCTTTGTGCTAGCTGTTGCAACATAGGACCCTAAAGGAATCAATCTACGGGCTACCCTGAGTCCTCTACAGAGATGGAGCTGAACTGGGAGCATGGCCACAGTAATGACAAAATATAGGTCCCACCCTGGCTGAGGCCTACTTATGCTCATTTTTTCCTTTGCTACCATGAGCTGCATAATAAACTCCTTGTTTTAATGTAAATTTGAGTATGCTTTTGCTTCTTACCAGCACAGGTACCCCAAGATATTTCACAACAGGACTAAATAAGGGGCTGCTACATTTTTATCACTATTTCAAGGTCATCCAAATGTCCCAGACAAAAAGAAAAGGAAGTTAAATAATCTTCCCTAAAAAGAAAAAAAAAAAAGCTTTATTCATTGAATGAGAACACACAAGAAAAACTTTACTTATACAGTTTAGAGCATGCTATTATTTGAAGAAAAAAAATGGAATAATTTCTAAAACAATTTATTTATTTCATTCAGTTTCTCACTCTTTTAATCATTTTTCCACCCTACCAAGAGAATATACTGCATTACCAGTTTGTTTGGATGAATTACATTGAATTAGGAAACTAACTGCTCATTGAAGACTGAGCTGATTTTCTATGCACAAAGTAAGTTCAAAGTAGGACCTACTCAATATGGGGAATATTTAAAAGCACCATGTGGAAAATGAGCTTTCAGTCTCATTGCTCTTTGAGGGAAACTTTCTAATAGCAAAGGCCGAGGTTGTAAAATGTTCAACTCCTAACAGCAAGAAAATGTGGGGTAAGACTCAGCCTTAAAGGTAAGAAGAAAATCTTTAAAACTTTAAAAGCCCAGAGTATTTTTTATATTTAATAATATTAATATTACCTCAATAGACGCCAAAACAAAAACATCACTTAAGACTGGGACTGAAGAGACTGGGAATGAAAGGACTGAGGGCCGAAGGCCTGGATCTGTGTCCAGACCTTCCCATTCATCACCAAAATGACCTGCAATGGAATCTGATCTCATTGGGCCTGGTTCCTGCTCTGCAAAATGGAGCAGACGGACAAGACCTCTAAGCCTCCCTTCCAACTCTACTTGAGTAACTGTATAACTTTAGAGGCAATCTCCAAGTTGTGCATATTAGGTAGGCTAAAGCTAATCATATCCCAATTTACAAAGTGCTATAGAGGTCAAGAAGTAGTTTCCCTCATGGTACCACGTCTAACTATGGTCAAGTGTACCACAGGGAATACTTACACTCTACTAAAACACAGGGGCTCAGCCTTAATGGGAGGCTTTACAGTTAAACTCATCCCATTCTTTTCTGGCAATGTGGGAAAAAATGGTATAAAGAGAGAGAATGGGCAAAATGAAGAAAATTATTCTTGTTACTACTGTGCTGCACTCATACAAGCGCCTCAGTATCGAAAGAACCAAGTGCAATAAATCCTTTACTAGACATAGGACTTAGCAGAAACAAATATGAACCCACTTATAAAAGTAAAACGTACTACTGAGTTTCTTAATGAAAGGTCACCCAAAAGTAGAGGTTAACATGAAAATAACCCCTTCCTATAGCTGGGTCTCAGTGACAGATAAAGTTTATGAGGAATCAATAAACAAGGCCCAGCATTGTTGTTTAATGCTGTAAGGAAATGAAGCCAGCACTACGAGGCAACAAATACAAAAAAAAAATGGAAGAAAAGCAGCATACTATCTTCAATCTTTCTAGAAAATGAGAGGGAAAACAAAACAAAAAAATGTAAAATACATTAAGGGAATATTTAACAGGGTCCTTTAAGTAATTAGCAATGATCAGGTATTCAGTTTGCAAAATATGTATGTTGGGTGTATTTTTTTCCTAATAAAGCATTTCAAATTCTAATTAAAAAATACTTTATGGAGGAATTAAAAAGATACAATAGTGTCAGAGAAAAAACCATGATCCCAGAAGTGGAATATTCTAACAACATAACTTACAAGAGACTACACTATAAAAACAGATTGTTGATTAACACAAACGCATAACAAAACACAGAGAGCTATCACAATGGTGCTGTAATAACACTTGGCTGCTGAATTCTCTCAATACATTAAATATCTCCTTGGAGACCAAATCACTTTAAATTTTCTTAAAAGACAATTTATTATAGCTTTGTTTTCTTCTCATTATCTCTTAAAAATATATCCAATGAAGAAAAGAATGCAACTTCTAAATAACTTACATAAAATGGTACTAATGTGTGGCAACACTTCGGTTTAATATATTGGTTATTACTTAAATAGCACACAACAATCTATTGTTATGACAAATCCTTACCACAATGCGATATTCCATGTGTCACATGTACCAAAATCCACTGTATGTCACTATTATGGCATACATAAAATTAACAGCCTAAGGCTGCTAACAATTTAAATAATTGATAAGTTTTCAATTAAAAAGGCAACATTTTCAGATCTAATACAAAACCCTACTTAAATTACTGATAAAAAAAAAAGCACACCCAACTTATGCTTCTGTTGTCCCATAGCCAGAAAATGCTTGTATCCAATTAAAAAAAAAAAAAAAAAAAGCAATTCTGCAAGTTACAACTTACACATTGCAATTTTTTTTTAAATTTTAGGCAGAGATTCCGGCTGTTTATTCATTTAACATTTGTAATCAAGAGGAAATAATAATTAAAGAATTTATGGTAAAAGTGTTTCTATTTTTGCTTTGCTTATATTAAAGAAATACCAAAGGGCTGGGGATTGAACCTGCAACCCTCCAGTGTGGGATGACACTCTAACCTAACTCAACCACACTGGCTAGAGCTCTAAGTATTTGTTCAATGAATTAGTGAGAAATCGGGACCTAATTGGCCTGACCACAATCCGTAAGCCACTACCAATTCATAACAAAAGTTTTCAATATCCATAGCAAATTAATAAAGAATAATGTAGTGAGTTTTTCACATTAAAACTAAATTTACTCACTTTAATGATCATCTTTACTTTTGAGATTATGTACTGCCTAATGTTTTAATCTTTAAATAACTCCCACTCTATTAATAAAATAATGGTTAACAAGATACTTTTATTAGTTTATGTATTAAGGTTTGGTTTTATTGGCAAAATTAAACATTACCATGCCCATGTCTGTCTTCCAACCTGAAAATGAAAGATTGATTAGTTCATGAAACCTAAGTATTTGGGATCAATGAGCTACTTGATTTCTTTTCAGACTAAAAAGTGGCTCTCAAAAAGTCTCAGGAACTTAAGTTTAAAAACAATTACATAGCTAATATTTTCCTACAAAACTAAGCACTGTATTTGAGAAAATAAACACAAATCATAGAAAATATATACTCAGATAGCTCAACTAAGGTATTATATAAATACTAATCATTCAGATTTTAATAGTGGTTATAACATAGAAAGATCCCAATACTAATGTGCAAGGAAGTGAATAGGAGAGAAACAGTGTAAAACGTAAGGATCATGGGCTTTGGCATAAGAGAAAACTGAACTTTAAATTTTTTTATTTTTTTATTGATTTGAGAGAGAGAGAGAAATATCAATTTGTTGTTCCACTTATTTACGCATTAATTGGTTGATTCTTGTATGTGCCCTGACCCGGGATTGAACTTGCAACCTTGGCATATTGGAACAACACTCAACCAACTGAGCTACCTGGCTAGAAGAAGAAACGGAACTTAAATTCCATATTCACATTCATAGCTCTAAGACCTTCAGCATGTTTGTTAATCATGGCTTCCTCATCTAAAATATAGAAATGACAATATCTACCTCACAGAGTGATTAAAACCAATGAAAATGAAATACCGTAAGCATCTAGTCCAGGGGTCCTCAAACTATGGCCCGCGGGCCACAAGCAAATACAAATATTGTATTTGTTCCCATTTTGTTTTTTTACTTCAAAATAAGATATGTGCAGTGTGCATAGGAATTTGTTCATAGTTTTTTTTAAACTATAGTCCGGCCCTCCAACAGTCTGAGGGACAGTGAACTGGCCCCCTGTTTAAAAAGTTTGAGGACCCCTGAATTCTAGTCTATAGATGAGGCACCAAAAAACCCAGAAAGGATTATTATTATGATCACATGAAGAAACATTCTTAAAAGACACAATTTGTCAGGACTTCCCCAAAGTACATTATTGAAAACACACCTTTTTATGTGGATATGTCAGAGACATAATGAAAGTACCCTGCTGTCAGTAATGTACTCTGCAACAGATGCACGTAAAAAAACTAGAACCAACCTACGTGTGTGTGTTTTCTAAAAATAAGCATGTCACATTCCCAGGAGAGTTAGAAATCTATCAATACTAGTACTAGACCTTTCAGCAGACCATCCTACTCTACCTTTCAAGGTGCTGATGAGCCCTGCTCTAAATTCTCAAAGCACAAGGACTCTCAAGTAAGTTAATGGGAAGTCAATGGGAAATTGACTTTTCCTACTCTGTGCAGCTCTGAATGCAACGCTCTGTTAATCATGCCATTCTTCTTGTTCTCTTTCTTCCTACCCTAAATTAAAACTATTGGCAGAAACCCACAAAGATATTTTACAGTTTTCATTACAATGAAACAATACCTTGGGTTGAAGTTGAAGTCTATCAAAAACCTACAATCTAACTGTTAGCTAAGATTAGTATCATTTCCGCCATAATACCACTTTGCATTTGTATAGAACTTTTAAGTTTTCAAAGGGCTTTCACGGCTACTCCCCCATTTGATCATTACAATAACCCTGTGCCATAGAAAGGACATGTATTATTATCCACAACTGACAGATGAGGCAACAATAGCACAGAAAGGTTAAGTGATTTGCCTAAGGCCAGGAAACCAGAAAAGAGCTGGGTCTCCTGGCTTTCAGTCCAATGTTCTTTTCACCAGACCATCAGAGATTTTATAAACACATACAAACTCAGATAAAATAAAATAAAATAAGAGGAAATTTGTTTATTTTATCATAGTTGAATTTTTCAAGCTCAGTACTAAAGTTTTAGAAATGCAGTCTTTTCTCTTGTTGATCTACTTCAGCCCTGTGACAAACATTAATGCAAATTTTCACTGAAATTCAAAACACAAAAGAAAAATCATTTCAGGATATATTCAAATCACTTTGATTCAGTAAGTAACCCCATAGTAGTTCATCTTGGGATGGGTATAAGGGGGTGGATAAAATAATGGAGAGCACATCTTTAAATTGTGTATCCATATTAAGCCTGCAGCTACATTATAACTATAGTGTGTTTGGAAGGGTGAAAGAGATCGCCAGTTGAAAGTAGATTTTGAAAAATTTTTTAGAGCCCAGGGGTTCATTTTTAATGAGCCGTTACTTTAAGTACTGCATAAAAAATACAGAAAATTGATAGTCCATTTAGTCTGCACCATACCTAATGCAAAAGTCATTAAGATGCATTATTCTTAATGTTCACGATACGATCAGTAAGTGTCTTTTGGAAAGAATGCCCTTAACTTTCACATAAGGAAATCTTTGAAAACCTTATATACTATATAGAAAAATGTTATGGCAATTGTGATTTACTTTTATACCTTCACTTTGCCAAGAAACAGCATCCTCAATCACAGTAATATATTTAAGATAGAACTCATTTGTAATGTACTTACATATGACAGCATTGCCTTCATTTCTTCATCACTTCTCACTGTAATTCGATCACCATCTTCATCTTCATCTGTTTAAAAAGCAACGTAATGCAAGTGATAAGATTTGCATTTTTTATGTACAAAAACCACATCAGCTGGAAACATAATACAATTTGTTTTTACAAACTGATATCCAAATCCTCAAAACCCTATTTTGGGGGATGTTGAGGTTTGTTGTTTTGCTTTGTTTTTGTTCAGGATACAACCAGAATCTCAATAAAGAACTAAAAAATTAAGGGACAGCTAAAAATTAAAATATTACTCATGCCATTCATGACATGTATTTAGGAGTACGATTAAAACAGGTTTGGTTTGGAGAACTTTAAAAACTGAAGACAGGCCAGTCCTATTCTACTGTCAGTACTTTTTTTCTTTCCCACACAGCACCCTATCCCTCTATTCCTTCATTCTTTCTCTCTCCCAGAGAACCACCCACCATGTCACATTAGCAAAATAAAAATGACTAACGTTTACTGATCATCATTATACACAAGGCACTAAGTGCTTCATATGCAGTAAGAACGTCCTGAAGAACTTCACAACAGTCCTATAATGTGGATAGTGTGACTTTATTATTATTATTATTATTATTATTATTATTATTATTATTAGAGGCCCGGTGCACAAATATTTGTGCACTCGGGGGGAAGAGCGGGGTCCCTCAGCCTGGCCTGTGCCCTCTTACAGTCTGGGACCCTCGGGAGATAACGACCTGCTGGCTTAGGCCTGCTCCCGGTGGCAGAGGGCAGGCCCAATCCCTAGGTGCAGCCCCTGGTCAGGCTCAGAGCAGGGCCAACTGGGGAGTTGGGGCGCCGCCCCTGTCATGCACAGAGCAGGACGGATCGGGAAGTTGCGATGCCACCCTCAGTCACGCTCAGGGTAGGGCTGATTGGAGGGTTGGGGCACCGTCCCCTGTCACACTCAAGGCAGGGTCAATGGGGAGGTTGCGGCGCCACTCCCTGTCACGCACAGAGCAGGGCCAATCAGGGGGTTGGGGCGCTGCCCCCTGTCACTCACAGAGCAGGGCCCATCAGTGGGGTTGGGGCTCCATACCCTGTCACGCACAGAGCAGGGTCGATAAGGGGGTTGGGGAACTCCCCCCTGTCACGCACAGAGCAGGGCCCATCAGGGGGGTTGGGGAGCTCCCCCTGTCACGCACAGAGCAGGGCCCATCAGGGGGTTGGGGCGCTGACCCCTGTCACTCACAGAGCAGGGCCCATCAGGAGGGTTGGGGCTCCGTACCCTGTCACGCACAGAGCAGGGTCGATAAGGGGGTTGGGGAGCTCCCCCCTGTCACTCACAGAGTAGGGCTGATAGGGGAGTTGGGGCCCCGCCCCCTGTCACACACAGAGCAGGGCGGATCAGGGGGTTGGGGTGCTGCACCCTGTACACTCAGGGCAGGGCCGATGGGGAGGTTATGGCTCTACCCCGTCACACACAGAGCAGGGCCCGTGGGGGGGAGGGGTTGGGGCGCCGCACCCTGTCACACACAGAGCCGCAGGGCGATCAGGGGGTTGGGGAGCTCCCCACTATCAGGCACAGAGCAGGGCTGATCAGGGGGTTGGGGCACCTTCCCCTGTCACGAACAGAGCAGGGCCAGAGCAGGGCCGATAGGGAGGTTGTGGCCCCACCCCCTGTCACACACAAAGCCACAGGGCGATCAGGAGATTTGGGCGCTCCTCCCTGTCACGCTGATCCCGGTGCCGGGAGGCCTCGTGGCTCCGCTGATCCCGGTGCTGGGAGGCATATTACCCTTTTACTATATAGGATAGAGGACTGGTGCACGTGTGGGGGCCAGCTGGTTTGCCCTGAAGGGTGTCCCGGATCAGGGTTGGGGTCCCCACTGGGGTGCCTGGCCAGCCTGGGTGAGGGGATGATGGCTGTTTGCAGCTGGTCACACCCCCTTCAGGGTGGGGGTCCCCCCTGGGGTGCCTGGCCAGTCTGGGTGAGGGGCTGAGGGCTATTTTCAGGCTGGCAGGTGACGGAAGCTCCCAACTGCTCCTTTTTTTCTTTTTTTTTTATTCTGGGCCAGCTTTAGCTCTGAGGCTCCAGCTGTTAGGCCTCTGCTGCTGAAAGCAGGTATCTGGTTTGTTTCGGTTCTATAATCGAAACAATGTATAACTCCAGCTCTGAGATCCCGGCTAGCTGAAAGCAGGTTTTTGGTTTTTTTTTTTTAGCTTCTATATTTGTTACAATGTTTCAAACTGCAGGCTCAGAGGCCGGCAAGGCAGGCGGGGAATGTTGGTTTCCTCCATCACTGAAGCAAACAAGCCTCATGTTAGTTTCAAGCTGCCTGGCTGCCGGCCGCCATCTTGGCTGGCAGTTAATTTGCATATCATCCTGATTAGCCAATGGGAAGGGTAGCGGTCGTACGCCAATTACCATGTTTCTCTTTTATTAGATAGGATTACTAGAGGCCTGGTGCATGAATTCATGCATGGGTGGGGTCCTTCGGCCTGCTAGGTGATTGAGGCCTGGGGGGGAGGGGCCGTGGGTGGTTGGCCACTGGCCCCACCCCCGAACAGGGCCCTATTGGGGCCAGGCCAGCCAGAGGGGGGCGTGGGGGGTCCGCAGGAGGTCAGTCCGCTCACCAATTGGGAGTGGGGCCAGCTGGGGGGAGGAGCTGCAGGAGGTTGGCCAGCTGGTCCCACCCCTGATTGGGCCAGTTGGCCAGCCGCAGTGGGCACCATAGTGACCGGTCATTCCAGTTGTTCTGGGTGTTCTGGCATTCTAGTCGGTGGCTTTTTATATATATGGATTCATTTTTACAGAAGAATAACTGGGAGCCTAGTGTAAGGTTAACGTGAAAAGCAACTCTAACATCCTCTCCATATCCTATTCTATCTAATAGCTCTCTTTCTCTTTTTGTACAGTTTCATTTGTACTGGGAACTCTGACCATAGTAAGTGTCAAACAGTAATTCATGGTACTTTGAAATCGTCTTGAAACTAGAGGATAATAAGGCTTTACAAGGTACATAACCAGAATGTATTCATTTGACTACATTTATTATCAAAGTAGACACACCCAGAAACAATGTACTTATTTCAACTATGCTTCCTTTATTCAAAGTAGTTTTGAAATAACTCTTCACAAACTGTTTTAAGAACTAGAAGACAGACCACGTAAAAATATCAAATCTCACTTTTAACCCAAACAAAATTGTCCACCTGATCATTCTCCTATACTACCTGCCAAGGAGAACTCAGAATGACTTTGGCTATTTCTAAATATTTAGTTATCTTCTTCAGCTTTCTAAAGATAAACATCTGTCAACAGGAGAACAGCCTATGTGGTAGACTCTAACTGTACAGTTGAAAGAAAAATACCAAAAATATTTTTAGCAACAGCAGCATTGCTGGAAAAAGTACACAGCTTCCCAGAGGACAACTTGGGAGGGGCTACTCTCTCTCTCATTTGCATGTCTCAGCTCTGGTGCACTTATTAAACAATCAGTGGTGTTATTTATTTTGGTCACTCTTGGGTATCTAATTGCTGATTTGATCAGATGCAGAGAAACTGATCCCAGGCCTGGCTTTAAAACAAAAATGTAAAGTGGCTTTCATGTGTATAATATACAACATGATATTCCTTTATACTATATCTGTTTTTACCCTTTGCTTACATCACATACTCTGGGGATTCTTACTGAAAAGACAGTATGAGTTCAGTTCAGCACAAGGCTCTTTGCCCATCAGCCCTCCTTTTTGTCCAGCTGCAGTTCTGAAGATATACCCTGTTCACTGACAAGGCTCTGGAAACCCTACGAGGGAGCTTGTGTTGTCTCCCAATTAGCATATTACAGAGCAAAATGCTACTTCCTTTTCCTTTTCAGAAGCCGGTAGCAATCTGACATCATGAGGGAAACTAGCACTTGAGCCAGCCCCTCTCAATGATCAAGCCGACAGCTCTTGCTGGGGTTTTCTCTCCAAAGCATTTGTTCCTGGATCCTGGTTCACTCCAAATAGTTCCCCAACTCAATGTAAATCAGTATCAAATCATACTAAATATCTATATAGGTAGAAACTGTCTGAAGTTGCTATTGGCATTACGCTATCAAGAGTGGCCTGTTTTCAGTATAAAAGACACACAATGGTGACTTTCAGTAACAAAGATGGCACTTTCGTAGATGTTACTTATATAAAGGATATATAGGAATCTAACACTGTTCTTCTTTCTTTTCTTTCTTTTGTTTTTTAAGTTACAGAATCTATAAAACCAAATGCCATTCTAGTTTTGGAAACAAAAAAGTTTCTACATAGGTTCTAGAAACTAGTATTTTCAAGGTTAAGTCAAAAGTTTTCTTACAAATGCAGGAAACAAAGGGGAAAAACAGATCCTATATAATAAAGAGGGAATATGCAAATTGACCATCACTCCACCACAAATATGGTGGCACCCACAGTGGAGGTGGGGTTTTTCGTAACACAAGATGGTTGCGCCCACAGTGGAAGCAGGATTTCCTAACACAAGATGGCTGCACCCATAGCAGAGGTTGAGTTTCCGTAATGAGCCTTAATGAGCAATCAGCAGGGACCTGAGGCTGCACTCCCCTCTCACCCCTGTGGGGCTTGACAGGGGACCTCAAGCCGCATCCCCCAACCAGCAGGGCTTGACAGGGGACCTCAGGCCATGCCCCCGCCCAAGCGCCAGGCCAGGGGACCTCAGGCCATATCCCCCACCTGGCAGGGCTTGATGGGAGACCTCAGGCCATGCCCCCTGCCCCAGCGCCAGACCAGGGGACCTCAGGCCACACCCCCCGCCCCAGTGCCAGACCGGGAGACCTGAGGCTGCACCCCCCGCCTGGTGGGGCTTGATGGGGACCTCAAGGTGCACCCTCCACCCTGGTGCTGGGCCAGGGGACCTTAGGCTGCACCCCCTTCCCAGCGCCAGGCCGGGGAACCTGAGGCCACACCCCCTACACTGGCACCGGGCCAGGGGACCTGAGGCCATGTCCCCCGCCTGGCAGGGCTTGACAGGGGACCTCAGGCCACGCCCCCCACCCAGCGGGGCTTGACAAGGGTGGGGCCGGCCGGGTCTGGATCTAGTCCAATGGGGGTGGAGCATCCAGGTCTGGGTCTTGCACAATTTTGAGGTGCATGTGGGTGGGTGGGGACTTGACTCTGGTGTGCCCCAGACTCTGACAGGAGGAAGATTTTCATATACATTTTACTAATGTTCTTTCATCTCTGACACTTCTATTATAGAGAAAGGGCAAATAGGAATATTAAAATATTTCCTCTAATTAATTCCCCTTTAATGTGCACAAATTTCATGCCACTAGTCTACACTAATAAAAGGCAAACATGCAAATTGAACATACCTTCGCTATGCCTTAAGCCACGCCCACAAGCCAATCAGGGTGACTATATGCAAATTAAGCCAACCAAGATGGCGGCCGGCAGCCACGGAGCTGGAGCAAGCAGGAGGCTTGGTTGCCCCAATGATGGAGGAAGCCAAGCTTCCCCGCCTGCCATGGCGGCTCTGAGCTCCACTCAAAGCAACCAAGTTTCAATTATAGAAGCTAAATAAACCCCAGATAACTGCTTTGAGCCGTCTGTGACCATGGAGCTGGAGCGAGCAGGAGGCTTCCCTCCCACCCGCCCTGGCTTGCTCTGAGCTCCTCTCAAAGCTACAAAGTTTCAATTATAGAAGGTAAATAAATCCCAGAATTAAAAAGAAAAAAGGGAAAAAAGGAGAGGCTGGGAGCTTTCATCGCCGGGGGGCTTGGCCAGCCTGAAAACGGCTCTCAGCCCCTCACCAAGACTGGCCAGGCACCCCAGTGGGGACCCCCCACCCTAAAGGGGGTGTGGTCAGCCTGAAAACAACCATCATCCCCTCACCCAGGCTGGCCAGGCACCCCAGTGGGGACCCCCCACCCTGATGGGGGTGTGACCAGCTGCAAACAGCCATCAGCCCCTCACCCAGGCTGGCCAGGCACCCCAGCAGGACCCCCACCCTGATCCGGGACACCCTTCAGGGCAAACCAGCTGGCCCCCACCTGTGTACCAGGCCTCTATCCTATATAATAAAAGGGTATATGCAAATTGACCTTAACAGCAGAACATCTGGGAATGACTGGTCAGTATGACACACACTGACCACCAGGGGGCAGATGCTCAATGCAGGAGCTGTCCCCTGGTGGTCAGTGCACTCCCACATGGGGAGCTCTGCTTAGCCACAAGCCAGACTGATGGCTGCCAGTACAGTGGTGGTGGTGGGAGCCTCTCCCGCCTCCTCAGCAGTCCTAAGGATGTCTGACTGCAGCTTAGGCCTGCTCCCTGCTGGCAAGTGGACATCCCCCGAGGGCTGCCGGGCTGCCAGAGGGATGCTTGATTGCCTGCTTGGGCCCGATCCTCTAGGGAGTGGGCCTAAGCCAGCAGGTGGGCATTCTCCGAGGGGTCCCAGACTGCAAGAGGGCATAGGCTGTGCTGAGGGACCCCCCTGAGTGCACATATTTTTGTGCACCGGGCCTCTAGTATAGTATAAAGGAATATAATGCTGCATATTATACACAAGAAAGCACTTTACATTTTTGTTTTAAAGCCAAGTCAAACTCTCTGTTTAGATGTGGGCTAAAACAATTTGTTTAAAAAAATGGATTTGTTTTGATAAAGTCCTGAACTTGGTAATATTTTCAATCTGAACAAAGTAGCTTTTTGTAAACCTCATTTCTACACTGGGGCCAGCTACAGAGATGGTGGTTATAAAGGGACTGCTTATATTCAAATTTCAATATGTACATGGGATGGAAGTGCTTGGAATTCAGTAAAACAGTTGGACATCCCCCAAGGGCTCCCGGACTACGTGAGGGTATAGGCCAGGCTGAGGGAACCCCCATCCCAGTGCAAGAATTTCATGCATTAGGCCTCTAGTCTTTTTATAATTTGTAAAGAGAGGACAAGGAGTCCAGAAAAATCATTTATATCACATCTCTCTAAATCAGGAATGACATCAACACGCTCCCCAAACAAAGCTTGAATCTTTAAGGCTACTTAAAACAAAAGATTTTGGAATTCTAGAATTCTATGAAATATCTTAGGAATTATTTCAACAAAAAATTGTGAGGGGAGTCAGCCACCAGAATAATTTATTATTAGCAATTCCATAAAAAGCAGCTATGAAACACTAAAAAAGGTATTTTGCTTTAATTTGGACAGAAAACTGAAGATAAAAGGCCAGAATAGCCCACCTAGTGGTAAAGTGTGTAGGGCTATCCCATAAGGGGTCTGACTCCAAGAGAAAGAGTTCTGAAAAGTTGAAAGAGGCATTCTATCTAATCAAGTCTGAGGATGAAATCAGGCTTACATGACACAGTGATTAGTAGTTTTCATGGATTAATAAAAAAGTCCCATTTTATGTATGTATTGGTTTTCTTTACAAATTGCTCTTTGAGGGGACTGATTCACTCTAATAATTGTGATTAGTAGTTTTAATAAAGACTCCTAGTTCTTGTCAAAGAGGAGACTGAGTTGGAAAAGTAATCAAACTTATGAAAAGAATGATAATTCCAGCCAAAATGCAAATTCCAGGTAACCTAACCCCCGAGGACAGGCCAAGAATAAACCATTGGCTTTGATGTTTAAAGTGAGAATATACTTCTCTCTAAAGACAAAGAATTCCAAAGACATACAATAGGTACATGAAAAGATGCTTAACATGACTAATCATCAGGGAAATGCAAATCAAAACCAAAATGAGCCCAGTTGATTTAGCTCAGTTGGTTAAGTGTCATCCCATGCACCAAGAGGTTGCTGATTCGATTACTGGTCAGGGGCACATGCCCGGGTTTCGGGCTTGATCCCCAAGCGGGGATGTGCAGGAGGCAGCTGATTTATGTTTATCTCTCATCAATGTTTCTATCTCTCTCCTTCTCCCTTCCTTTCTCTCTTGTAAAAATCAATAAAAACATATTTAGAAACAAAACAAAACGCAATGAGATATCTTCTCACACGTGTTAGAATGGCTATCATCAAAAAGCCAAGAGATAACAAGCATTGGTGAAGATGTAGAGAAAAGGGAACCCTTGTGCACTCTTGGTGGAAATGCAAATTGGCACAGCTGCTCTGAAAAACAGTATGGAGGTTCCTCAAAAAATTAAAAATACAATTACCATATGATCCAGCAATCCTACTTCTGGTGACATTAACAAAATCCAGCCAGTAGATAGACTTTCAGCAAGCCAAAGGACATGAAATCAGGATTCTGTAGAGATATCAGCACCCCTATGTTCATTAGCATTATTTATCACTAGAGTCCTGATGCACAAAATTCGTGCAAGGTGAGGCCCTTGCAGCCCCAGCTTCGTCCGGAAGGTCATCTGGACAGCCGTTCCACTGTTTGGCCGTTTGGTCGATTTGCATATTACGCTTTTATTATTATAGATAGCCAAAATATGGAAACAACCTAAATATCCATCACACACACACTGCATATTATTCAGCTATGAAAAATAAAGACATCCTCAGATAAAATAAATAAAAAAGAGAAGAAAAATAAAGACATCCTGCCATTTCTGACAACTTGTATAAAATTTGAGGGCACTATGCTAATAAGTCAGTCATAGCAGGACAAATATTGTTTGATATCACTTATATGTGGAATCTAAGAAACCCAAACTTTGAGAAACAGAGAGTAAAGTGGTGATTACCAGTGGTTGGGGGAAATGGGAGAGGTACTTGTCAAAGGGTACAACTTTCAGTTATAAATATAATAAGGCCTGGAGATCTAATGTACAGCATGGTGATTATAGCCAATAATAATGTGTTATATATTTGAATGTTGCTAAGACAGTAAATCTTAAATGTTCTCACCTCAAAAAAAGAAATGGTAATTATGTGATAGAATGGAGGTGTTGACTAATAATATGGTGGTAATCATTTTGCAATATATATCTGTATCAAATCAGCACACTGTATACCTTAAACTTATACAATGTTATATGTCAATTATATCTCAATAAAGCTGGAGGAAAGCCGAAACCGGTTTGGCTCAGTGGATAGAGCGTCGGCTTGTGGACTGAAGGGTCCTGGGTTCGATTCCGGTCAAGGGCATGTACCTTGGTTGCGGGCACATCCCCAGTAGGAGATGTGCAGAAGGCGGCTGATCGATGTTTCTCTCTCATCGATGTTTCTAACTCTCTATCTCTCTCCCTTCCTCTCTGTAAAAAATTAATAAAATATATTTTAAAAAAAAAAAGCTGGAGGAAAATAAAGAAAATGAGTTGACAGGTATGAGAAGTAACTAAAGGATAAGAAAGTAGAAAGATACACCAAGTAATTCAGTATGACAATGACTTAAAATACTTACCTCAATAAAAAGTTGGACATACACCAGTGGTTCTCAACCTTCTGGCCCTTTAAATACAGTTCCTCATGTTGTGACTCAATCATAAAATTATTTTCGTTGCTACTTCATAACTGTAATGTTGCTACTGTTATGAATCGTAATGTAAATATCTGATATGCAGGATGGTCTTAGGCGACCCCTGTGAAAGGGTCATTCGACCGCCAAAGGGGTCGCAACCCACAGGTTGAGGACCACTGACATACACAGTCTAGCAAGACTCTGTCTATTTGCCTATCAAGCTGTATTAGCTATAAAAAGTACACTAACTGGAACTATAAATCATAAAAACTTACTAAAATGGCACAGAGTTTCAAAAGTATAAATATGTTGGTGAAGAACACTAGAAAGTAGTGGTACTAAGTAGAAAGAAGTAGCAAAAAATAACTTGAACTCCTTTTGTCTTATAGATGAAGGTTCTTTGCCATCTGACCAAAAAGCATTACGGATATGACCAAGAAGTGGGGGCGGGTGCAATAGATCTGATACTCTGGTTCACAATGAGATTCCAGGCTTCTCTAGTTGCCTGGAGCATAGTTATATGATTTTCCAGCACATTAGGGAAGCAAAAGTAGAACCAGAAAGTCTATGTACTGGCTGGATTTTGTTAATGTCACTTAAAATGGAGGAAAAAATCCTAGCAAGATACCAAATAGAGTGCAGCAGATGGTAAACAAATATTATGAAGCAATCTTTACAAAATCTGCAGTGTGTCACAAATATACAAAATGGCAGAGTTTGGGAAAAGAGAATCATAACAGGCCATATGTTGTTAGCAATTTTATTTGAGGCAACATGCAATCCAAAAGAGAAACCACGAGAAGGAACATAAAGGCCCAAGAGAGGAGAAGAGGCAGCCTCAGGTAAGGGCGGTCAGAATGGCAAGCACAGTGCCTACCAAGTAAACAGCAGACTCAGGGGAGGTCTCAGCCAAACAGCATCCACTGCAGTGACAGGACTCAAGTGGGCTTTGGAGAGAAACAATCTAGCTTCTACAAAGAACAACAGAAAGTTAAGGCTATATATTATATGTCATTTGTCAATTCCTTCAGTGCCAGGTGAGAGTCTATTAAAACTACAGCAAAGGTGTTTTTCCAAGGCAAGAGGAAAGAAATGAAAACATAACTGTATAGGTTAGAAAGACATCAACGGGAAATTACCAGAAAAGTTGTCAAGTTTACTGCCCTTCACAGGTACGGAATCTAAGCCCTGGACAGGACTAGAGACCACTGTTTCTATGGCCAAATCTTTATATCCATGAGTTTAATCTAGTTTCATGCCTCCCATCTTCTGATTCCTTCTTCAGTTCATTGCTCCCTTTTTCTTCCCAACAAATATGTAAGTGTCTACCATGCAGCAGGCAATTTTCTGAGCACTGGGGATGGTAGCAGGGGAAAAAGAACACCTGATTTCATGGAACTTTCACATTAGTTGAGAGAGACTGAAAGTGAAAGTGTTCCAGGCAGAGGGAACAGCTAATGCAAAGACCCTGAGGCAGAAGAATATCTGGCATGTTCAAGAGACTGAAAGAAAGCCAGATAAGTGGAATAGAATGAGATGGGGGGGAGAGAATTAGATGAGTTCAAAGATGTAATGGTAGAGCAGACTTGGGGGCAGATGAGAAAATGGGCATTTTAAGGATTTGGCTTTCACTTCTGAGTAAGATGGAAACCACTGAGGGGTTTAGAGTGTTATGATCTCACTTAACTTCTAAAAGGATTACTTTGGCTGCTGTATGGAGGCAAAAGCAGAAACAGGGAGACCAGTTAGAAGACCAAATGATCTAGTCCAGGTGAGATATGATGGTGGCCTAAACCAAGCTGAGAGTTTGAGTAGTTGTCACATGCTGGATATATTTTGAAGATAGAGCTAATAGAATTTGCTGATGGATAAAATTTGAAAAGATTGTCCTATTCCTTCACTCCTTCAATCATCCATACATTACAGAAACACATATTGAGTGAGTACTATGTGCCATGTACCATGTTAGGCTTTCCAGGGATTAAAAAATGAGCAGTATTGTTTACTGCCTTCAAGAAACAAACAGCCTGGTGCTCGAGTAAAGAAATTAAGCTTCTTAATTATCATGCAAAATAGCAAAATTACCCATAAACAACTACTCTCATAAGACTAAAAAGGATCTTGGACTTTTTGTATCAATAATATTTAGAACCAAAATTCCAATAAGTTAAAGCTCTCTTTAAACGGTCTCATATTCTAAAATACAAAAGTAACTCTTACCTGTTAAATAATTTTTAGACTCAGTGTAGTTTTTTTTGTGAACTGCAACTTTTCATTAACCTACCTAGTTTTACTTATAAGCAATCATCTATCTTTTACATATACTATAGTTTAAGGAATAAACTTCATTTTTTCCATATATTTTATGATGTCCATATATTTTATGATTTAGACTTTTCTACAAAGCAAAAGGGGATTTTCACCCAACTATTTAAAATGAGATTGCCTTTGTTATTTGAACATGAGGAATATTTTTATAGGTAATCAGCTATAATTGTTTTCTATACTCTAAGAATTTACAACTTATGTAATTGTAATTTTTCTTTAAATGGTCATAATATGCCAAATTTACAATGAGATATGATGTACTGGTTTTAACATTTCCATCCAAAATAATCTTCCAGAAATTCATAAAACAACTGAAAAGTATTCTATTCAAAAAGAAGTTAGAATAAAATGGTCATGGTTGAAGAAAGACATAAAATTTATCCTATAACCATTTTTCTGAACCAAAATTTAGACATATGGTTTGACAAGTATGAAGGTACTTATGAGAGCTACAGACCAAAGACTGTGAAGTCAGAGTGTCACAGGAAAGTGGTGCCACATGGTGCTTCTAGGTAGAAGTCAGCACTTGTCCATACAGACTTTCAAGTGACCAGTAAGATCTTACTCACCAGCAACCAACCCAACAATCATTTCACAGCAGTAACCTATCTAGAGAAAATTCAGGGAGAGGAATGCATGTGTATGTGCAGGGAACTCATTAGTGGGCATGGTTGATTGTCATCACTTCATGTGCTGTGTACTCTTTAATCTGTTAATGGAACTAAAAACCAGCAGGGGTCTTTGGGCCTATAAAAATGTCAAGCTTCTACAGCATATGTACGGCCCACACATGCAAACACACAAGATTTTTATGGTTATGGAATGTAGCTTCATCTCAGAAGTATTCTTACACCTGGGAAAAAATGAATTATTAAATACCTAATATGGGGTCAACTGTTTATCTGCTTGAAGAATAAAGTTGTACCTTCATCTGACTTCTCCTTTCACCAAAATAAACTGAATGTAGTACAAAAACCCCTTTGTAATACAAATGCACACTGTTTAAAAACAAACACTAATACACATATGAACATTAAAGCAGAAAAAAGAGAATAAGGATGAATGTTTTCAATATCCTGGAATGTGAAAGACCTTTCTAAGCTTAACATAAATCTAGAAGTCACAAAGGAAAATATGATCAACCTGACCATGTAAAAACTTTCAACTTTCCCATGGACAAAAAGAAGAGGGATGAAATACCAAACCCAGTGAAAGACAAGCAGTAAACTACACAAAAATATCCGTAGCATATGAGACAAAGGGCAAACTTTCTGAATATTGGCAAGCTTTTAAATCAGAAAAAGACAAATAACCTAATGGAAAAATTGGTAAAGGTGACAAATAGTTAACAGAAATTAAATACAAATGACCAAACTACAAATGAAAATATGCTCAGGCTCATTTATAATTAAAGAAATACAAAATAAAACAGTAATTCATCTTTTTCACCTATCAAACTGACACTGACTTACAAGTTTGCTAATACCCAGAGTTAGTGAGAGTAGAGAGAAACGGGCAGTCTCAAACATGGTTGGTGGGAGTGTAGATTGGTTCTACTTTTTGAGAGCAACATGGTAATAGCTATTTTTTTTTTATAAAAATTTTTTAAATATATTTTATTGATTTTTTTACAGAGAGGAAGGGAGAGAGATAGAGAGTTAGAAACATCGATGAGCGAGAAACATCGATCAGCTGCCTCCTGCACATCTCCCACTGGGAGATGTGCCCGCAACCCAGGTACATGCCCTTGACCGGAATCGAACCTGGGACCTTTCAGTCCGCAGGCCGACGCTCTATCCACTGAGCCAAACCGGTTTCAGCGGTAATAGCTATTAATATGTATATATGTGCACTCTTTGTCTCAGTATTTCCAACTCTGAAGAATTTATCCTACAAATATATTTGCACAATGTGGAACAATACAAGACAATGCTGCTAACTGCAGCATTTTTTTTTGAAAACTAAAACACCAACTGGTCCATCAATAGGTTAAATAAATTAAGCCACAGCCATAAAATTAAGTATAATGTGGTCATCCAAAAGAATGAAGTTGTGCACACTAATGTTGAAAGGGCCCAATGTGAGCTTTTACGTGCAAGCAGGGAAACGAGTTCCAGTACAGCGTATAATATGTGCAGAGAAATTTCTGTGAAGACAGAGAAGAAACTGCTAACTAGTGACTCAGGTAAATGGGAACTCTTACAGCTTTCTTTACTCTATGCTGCTGGAATGTTTTTTAAAGATCACCTATACCTCTTCGTTAAAAAAAAATCAAGCTGGCTATTGAAAAGTACTTTCACTTGTGCTCTCATAAGGAAGAAAAAAATAAGGAGTAAGAAGAAAAAGAGGGTTAGGGCCATTCGTCCAAGAGGTGAATTCAGCAGAAATGGGCCTCCCTCACCTCATCCCCTCAGAGACACCATACCCAGGAACAGAAGTCAGAAAGAATACAGCCACTGCAGACCCTCCGAGGTGCCTGCCCTTTCTCTTGTTGCTACATTCATACCACTAAATATCACACCATCTCTTCTGTACAAGAAATCAACTGGTGCTAGGTATATTTTTCAGTAATAAATATCCTATGTAATAAAAGCCTAATATGCAAATTGTCCCCTCAGGCAGTTATTAGACTGGGAGACTGGGAGTTTGATCACTCGCTATGATGTGTGCTGACCACCAGGGGGCAGTGCAGGACATGGCGGGCATCAATGACGCAGTGCTGGCAGCGGGCAGCAGTGGAGGCACTGCCGGCCCCGATGGGCCCTGACAAGAGGGCGACCACAGCAGGATGGTGAAGCAGGTAAGCAGGCAGCACCAGGCCAAGGTAGGTGCAAGGGGGGCCCAATCGCCCCGCAGATGGCGACCGGTGGCGGAGGCAGAGGGCAGGGCTGCCGCCTGGCTCCCAAAAACTGAGGGAGCTAGGCAGGGGGCCCAGCCCCTATCAATCGCCCTGCAGGTGGGATGGTGGAGCAGGTATGGGGGCTGCGAGGCTGGGGATGTGAGCCGGGGCCCAATCTCACCAGGCCAACCCAAGGGACCCCACTCATGCACAAATTCGTGCACTGGGCCTCTAGTACTACCATAAATATATCTTTGATTAAAATTTTATGTATTTAAGAATTGTTCTATCATACCCACAAACCACTGATTGAAACTGCTCAAAAATATCAGTAAATTAGTTTAAGAATTGTTCTATCATACCCACAAACCACTGATTGAAACTGCTCAAAAATATCAGTAAATTAGTTTACAAACTACATCTTTCCAACTACTCGATATAACAAAAGGCTAACATGCATCCTATATAATAAGAGGCTAATATGCAGATCGACCGAATGGCAGAACGACCGGTTGCCATGACGCACACTGACCACCAGGGGGCAGACGCTCAACGTAGGAGCAGCCACGTGGTGGTCAGTGAGCTCCAAAAGGGGGAGCACCACTCAGCCAGAAGCCAGGATCACGGCTGGTGAGTGCAATGGCAGTGGCGGGAGCCTCTCCTGCCTCCGCAGCGGTGCTAAGGATGTCCAACCAACGTCCATGGGGAGCGGGCCTACGCCATCAGTTGGACGTCCCCCAAGGGCTCCTGGACTGCAAGAGGGCGGAGGCTGGGCTGAGAGATCCCCCTCCCCTGAGTGCAGGAATTTCGTGCACCGGACCTCTAGTTTCTTATACATAGATTCCATTTATTAATTCAGAAAATAAGGTCACCTTAGAACAATTATGAAAAAAAAAAAAGCCAGCCTAGGATTTTAAGTCTATAATAGAAAGTACTCAATGATCTAAGCACAAAAAACTATCATTATTTTGTCTGTGTGTATTTTCGTTTTTATTTATTTTTTCACCTAAAACTGGTCCAGATGCAAATGGATACAGATATGCTGCCATGTAGGTGGAGGTGTGTGTTTGGGGGGCAGGGGGGGGAGAGGATGAGATGTCTAAGAACTTAAACCTAAAAATTTAAGAATTTTTTCTGTTAGAGCTAGGTATACTTTTCAGTATTAAATATAATACCATACATACTTCTTTGATAAAAGTTTAATTTTCAAGAGTTTGTTCCATCATACCCATAAACCATAAACCCATAAACCATATAAAACATACTTAACACACTTTACAGGTTTTTAACTGTTTAATTATAAAGAGCGTAAGTTTTACACTCAAAAAGAATTGTTTGGATCTGGGCTCCACCACTTCCTAGTGATCAACCTCGGCAATCATTTCATGTCTCAGAGCTTCAGTTTCTTCACAGGTATAATTTTCCTACCTTGCCTGTTGTAAAGATTAGCAACAATCTAAGTCAATCCTGTAGTACATTGCCTGGCACAGAGCAGACCATCAATAAATGACAGCTAAAGTAATCAGTGTTATCACTATGAACCTAACTCTTGAAGCCTGTGGGGCACGGGTACATTGAGCCATTTTGGGGGACCCAAAAAGCAAGAAGTAGAAAGTAGAAAGCTTCTTTTCTGCCGCACTTAAGAACAATCAGAACACATGATTTCAAGAATTATGAAAACTCTCAAAACACATTTCAGCAGTAGTTGAGAATATATATGTATATGCTCTAGAGTCTACTCCAGAAATTCCACTTTACCATTGACTCTGAGCAGGTCTTAGAGATGTCCTTTCCTCAACTAAAACAGAGCTAATAACAGACTGCCAATGTGCTTCGTGGGGATCCCGTGAAGGTTAAATTAAATGAGATAACCCATGGAATGCTCTTAGCACAGCATCTAGCAACAGCAAGTACTCCAAATGTTTACTATCAGACTATATGTGAAATCCCTGGCACCCCCACGGAGTTACTGCAAGGGGTCTAAAGAGCTTGCAACACTAATATGTATTTTAGATCTATGTACTGTTTTTAATAAAATAGAAATTAGCTTAAGAATTCTATTCAAGTAGCTTTTAAAAACATGTAATAATTGTTGAAAAATATTCGAACAATAGAGAAATAAGTAAAGGAAAAAGTGTGCTCATTCAGCCCCCACTCCAGCCTCCAAGTCGCCTTTCCAGGGAAAATCATTAGAAGCACTACAGCAACTTCAGATCCTTGTCTCTCAATATGTAGGGTGTCCCAAAAAATGTATACACGCACTTTGAATAACAACAAATGCAGTGTTTATTAAAATACATTTCATTTTCAAAATTGAGCTATCAACTGTTAAAGTGTGTATACATTTTTTTGGAACACCTTATATTCATGAAGTTGGGAGGAGAGATTAGTTTTTTCAGAAAATAGGATCTTACCACATATATTATTTGTTTAGTCAATAACATATTATGGATATCTTTCCATGTCAATGCATAAAATCCTAACTCATTCTTTATACCCACTGCCTAATGATTCAGATTTATAACTTATTAATCTATTATTTCAGGCAGTTAGCTTACTTTTAACTTTCTGCTATTAAAAATAATTCCACAATGAACAGTTTGTTTGAAGGGCATTCAACATATGTTTAGGTCTTTCTGTTGGACAGCTTCCTAAAAGTGGATCTGCTGAGTCAAAGGTTCTACACATTTTATATTTTGGTAAGTACTGCCAAATTGTCCTCCGAAGAGAACATAAGTAAAACAGAGGACAATGTACTCTCTGTCATTAACCATCTGCTTAAAACACAAGAACAAAAAGTACATTATGTGGAGAAACCATGCATTTTTCAACATGGAAAGCGGCACTCATCTTTTTTTAAAAATGGGAACTACGGTTACAAATCCATTATCCTTCTCAACACCAGAGCTCCTGACTAAATTCTCACCTTAACATTACTCAGACCCTGACCTCTCCTGCAGTGACCTGCCTCATATCAAAAACCAGTTTTCTAGTGCCCTGCCCTGCCCCCGGTCCCTAAGCCAACTGCTTTGGTGTGGAGGGTGGTGTGGGGAAAGGACTTAAGACCTGAAGTGTTGCTGCCATCATCTAGCAGCCGTGCCAACCCTCACTAAAACAGAATTATTCCATTCAATGTTCACTTAAAAGCTCTGCTCTGTGGCTGTTATAAAGCAGCAATGGATTAAAATCTCTTAATCAATAATCATTGGCCTACAGGTAGTTTACAGGTTTCATTTTATACCACAATATTATTACAGTGAGGAGCAAGAGCAGATAAAGGTCATGTTGGTAATTAAAGCTATATTATAGAAATATGCACACCCAAGATATGATTAAATAAGAAAATATTACTCAGTTAAGTATCATCATTAAACTTGCATTAATTTATAAATATTTAAATGTACCATATGATGATCATAAATAATGTGTTTTTGTCAGTTTCTAAACTAATGCAACCCATAAACCCCTTGAGAAATTACTGCAGAAGGAAACAGTCAAGAAAGTATACAAGCCAGACTTACATTCAAATGCTGTGGTTGTTGCTTCAGGCAGAACCTGGCCTATCACATCCTAAACAAAGAAAGAATAAAGAAACGCAATTAGCCATCTTCTTTATTGCTAACATGTGGCAAATCCTAGAGGAAATATGAGAACCTGGAAAAGATTTTTGAAATGTGGGCATAAACTATAAAAATATTAGCTCATAATCACACTTAGCCCAGCAATATAAGCCCAGAGTTTAAATCTCTATTGAGGAGGCGGGGGTGATAAGGGGTAGGCTGGGGGGAGGGAGGGTGATGGGGGAGCTGGGGGGGGGGAGAAGGGAGTGGAATCTTTACAAAATCTTTTCTACTTTGTATTAATAACATAATATTGTCTTCTCGACTCAACAGTGTATACAAATACATTATTGTATATTTATAAAAAAATTGGTTTCTCCCATGGGAGGCTGTGGAATGTACTGCAGTAGAGAGAGTAAGGGGGTTGGGAGTCAGACTGGCCTGGGTTTGAATCTCAGCTCTGCACTTACTAGCTGTGTGATTGGGAACAAATCTCTGAGCCTCAGTATCATTACCTTCCAATATGGGTCCAGTAATACTCATAGAGGTAATATAAAAATTAAATAAAAAATATAATAAACATAAGCTAGCCTAACACATTGTAGACATTCAACATATAATTTCTGATATGTAACTATCACACCTTGTCTTGCATTCATAATAGGAAAAGCTCAAAAACAATTTCTGTGATGATATAAACCTATAAAGCTACATGTACCAGTAATACAAACAATTCATATCCTTTACTCTTAATCAACTGAAAAATATTTAATGACACTAAAATAAAGTTGATCTAGCCTCCAGAATTTTTTAAAACTATATATAATCTGCTATCAATGTTTAAATGAATCTATGAAGTTGAAAACATGATAATTAATCTACAGAGATAGCTTAAAGGGGCACAGAACGCCTTTAAGAAATAGTCAGTTCTGGGAAAAGTGACCCTCCATTATGTCCAGTCCAACCCAAGTGGTCTGCAAACCTCATTGCTCTCTGGCAGCTCTGCCACTAGGTCCCTCCTGGGCTGTGCCAGAACGGGGACCAGGCAGTGGGCTCACAAGACAGTGGGGAGTCTTTCTCAGCAGGGAGCCCACAACCCCTCCGAGTGGGGCACTTAGCGGAGTGGCGGCTGCAACTTCCTTCTAAAGGCAGTTCTTGAGAAGCTTTTGCTGCAATGGCAATTTGCATAATAGCCTTGCCTCTACAGTGCCTTTTTTTTCTTCAAAAATAAATCTGCATATAAAATTGATCTAGGGAACTATCTTAGGCAGCCCTCACTCACTAAGGGCCAAAGGAGATTATTTTCCCCTCTAACTCGTCTAAGCAAATGAAACATCAACTTTTAAAGGAATTATTTGTCAAAGATTTTAGTGTTAAAGAAATTCTTTCTAGACCTGGTGGGGTAGCTCAGTTGGTTAGAGAGTCCTCCCCATATGCCAAGGCTCTGGGTTCAATCCCGTTCAGGGCACATGCAAGAATCAACCAATGAATGCATAAATAAGTGGGACAGCAGGTCTCTCCCCCGCCACACCCCCCCACCACCCGCCGCCCTTCCAACCTCCCTCCCTCCTTTCCCTCTCTTTCTAAAAATCAAATAAAAAATAAAAAAAGCTCTGGCCAGTGTGGTTCAGTTGGTTGAGTGTTGTCCCATGCACCGAGAGGTCATTGATTTGATTTCCCGTCAGGGCACATGCGTGGCTGGGTTGGGGACTCGATCCCCAGTAGGATCTGGTAGAGCCCCAGGGCTACCAGAGAGCAATGAGGTTTGCAAGCCACTGGAGTTGGACTGGACGTAATGGAGGGTCAATTTTCCCAGGAGACAGCAAATCGATGAATGCATAAATAAGTGGAACAATAGGTCTCTCTCTCCCTCTCTCTCTAAAATCAATGAAAACATATTTGAATGATTTTTAATTCTTTCTACACACTTGTATACAGAAAGTATTTATTGACAGGTAAATGGCTACTGTAGAGAGAGTATGAAATAAACTACACAGCCAGCCAGTGTAAAAAGCCCAAGAGTGTTGACTGGAGCCAAACTGCTAGGGCCGGACCTTGGCTCTGCCACTCACTAGCTAAGTGACTACGCCTCAGCTTCCTTCTGTGTAAAATAAGATCACAAGTGTGCCAACCTTGTAGGGCTAAATGAGTTCATATTTGTAAAGTGCCTAGAAGAGTGTCGAGCACGTACCCATAGTAGTGTTTATTAAATAAATAAAACAAGTCACTGACGACTGGAACATTACAAAACTTACCGCATAAGGAAACCTTAAAATTTGGCACCCAACAAATAGTGGAGGATGGTCATGCGATCACTTACTTCAGCCTTCCACAGGACTTACTGCGGACCTTTTCTAGCCAGTATGGTAAAAAAGAAACAAAACCGAGGACTCTACCCACAACACTCCATATCTAGGTTATCACTGCTTACTTCCAGGGACTCCGATCATTCAGACAACCAACCTTGAGCTCCACAGTATTAGCAAACTCATTGAGGACATTTCCTACTAAGAAGAGTGGACCCCATCAAACAGCAAATCCCTACAAAGCTAGCTGAAGACCCTGGGGGGCAGCAATGGCATCCTTTGCCCATCAACATAAACAGGGAGCCACATGTGCTTGACATCCAATGTGGGGAAAAGGAGAAAGCAAAAGCAAACCCACTGGAGAGAACCATCCTGTTTTGTTAAAGCAATAAAAGGGGGGGGGGGCGCTATCATAAAGACCAAAGCATAAAAGGTCTGAAAATGAGTCCATATCTACTGGTCATTTCTAAGCAGGGCGCATTTGATCATTTTATTCATATTTTCCAGTTACATTTGAAGTGATTTATTTCAAAGCAACCCAGTGAGGTTTCAAAGAAAACTTAAGTTTAAATATCTTGATAGTGATCGTTTCTTCGTTTTCCCCCTCTCCTTCCTTTCAATAAATGAGGCAAAAGTCTGACAGCCAAAAAGCATAATTAACCATCAACAATGTGCTAGGAGCATAAAGAACACAAAGCTGTAGGCGATAGAAAAATAAAATTTAGGAAGAACTGAATCTGGTCACGGAGATAAAGACAAACCTAGAAGACCAACAACACAGAGTACTTACAGAATGATAGAGCCAAAGCAAAGAAACCTGTAAGTAGCAAGTACTCGCTAACTCGGGAGGAGGGGAAAATCAGACTCGGTACAAACAGGAATTTCCCAGAAGGGAAACCTGAGCTGGGACTCCGGAGACAGGATTCGAACAGCAAGAGGAAAGGGGTGACATGCTCTCCTACCACTGACGAATTCAGGAGATTCAGATCTCCTGCACAACTTTCTCCAAGTTGTGCCAAGAGAAACACACAACGCTGAGGACAGATAATCCCAATGTCTCTGCCCCTGAGCACCACCTGGGTCTCCGTCACACTGCAGCCAGTCCCTAATCAATTCAGACAAAGGGCACTGGCCCAAAGGGGCCAAGTGACCGGCCCAGGGTCTCCCAGCTATTTGCTGGAGCTGTGACTGGAGCCCCTGAGTACCGACTCCTGTTCCAAATCACTCTCAGTTATAGTTGAATCTGACTACAAACTTTTTCTGGCTTCTGTGCCTGGTTCTGCCCCAAACTAGCTTATAACTTCAGGAATTTCCCCCTCTGAGGTTCATGCTTCCTCATTTGAAAACTGGGGCGAGGAGGTTTAGATGAAGGGGAAGCTTTTAGGTTTCATTTGGCTTTAATCTTTAAAGTTCCAAGACAGAACAGCTGACGTATCTGTTGGTATTTTGCTAATTTCCCGATGAAGAGATGAGACGAACCTGGAGAAGAGATCACAGGAGTCTCCAGGATCTGGGTTCCAGTTCCAAGAACTTTAAGGAGCACCAGGAGACAGGGCAGCCCCCACCGCCACGAGCCCTGCACCTGGCCTTCCCGACAAACGTGCGGCACCGGTGCTTGAGCAAGCATGCGAGAGGACACAGGGCACTCTGTGCTCTGGATGGTGGGACCGTTTGTGCAAAGGCTACTCGTACGCCAGTCAGCCTTGAGCCAAAATACAACTGAGAGATGCTTGAGAAGCAGAAGACCCAGGCCCTATCCCTTATGTCACACCAGCACCACTGCAGAGCACTTACTATGCTCCAGGTTTCAGTGCTTTAGATGAATCAACTCCAGCAGTCCTCCGAATTGTGAGGTAGGCATATTTACTCCTCCAGCCCTTTTTTTTTAAATAACAGATGAAGAGCCCTGGACAGTGTTTCTCAATGGTTAGAGGGTCAGCCCATGCACCAAAGGGTTTCAGGTTCAATTCCCAGTCAAGAGCACATCCCTGGGTTGCATGTTTGAACCCTGGCCCCAGTTGAGCTATGGTGTGTGGGAGGCAACCAATCAATGTGTCCCTCTCATAGCAATCTCTCTCTCTCTCTCTCTCTCTCTCTCTCTCTCTCTATATATATATATATATATATATATATATATGTGTGTGTGTGTGTGTGTGTGTGTGTGTCCCTTTATCCCTCTCTCCCTCCCACTCTCTCTAAAAATCAATGGGAAAAATATCCTTGAGTGAGGATTCACACACACACACACACACACACACACACATCACATGAAGAAACTGAGACACGTGCCCAAATGAGCCTGGTAGAGCTTACAATTTAAACTCAGTCTGGCTCCAGAGTTTGTCTTTAAGTAAATGTTGTACCATTTTACTTAAAACCTTCTTTCTCAAATAAGTAAAGTGAAAACGAGCTCATGTTTCTCTAATTATAGACACAATCTCATGTAATCTTCACAATCACCCCTCTTTTACAAGGAAACTGAGGCTCAGAAAGGTAGAATGACTTGTCTAGTTAGTGAGACTGCTTGCTATCAAACCCAAATTTTTAAAAATTCAAAACCTAGTGTGCTGCCCACGAAACCATAATTGCATGCATCCCATCTGAAGATCCCTCATTTAACAAATATCTCAGGGTCCTCTGCAGGACCAGAAACGGAGGGGAACCAGAGATGGCCGTCTCCTCCAGAAGTTTACCATCTAGTGGAGGAGACAGACAGAACTATGACACAGCCTAGGTGCTTTGCCGGAACAAAGCTGTGGGAACACCGCGGAGGGGCAAGTAACCAAGGCTAAAGTGGAAGGAAAGTGACGCTGGGCTTGGAAGGGCAGGTGGGAGTTGGCCAGCCGAAGGGCCGCGTGGGGATCTGGGAGAACTCGCCGTTAGTTCCAAACGCCTGGAGCACAAGACGCTCATTGGGTTGTGGAGAGCAATGAAGCTGGTGCCGGGCAAGGACGAGCCAATCAGGACGGGCTCAGAGGACCACAGGAAGGAGTTTGGCCCTTAGCATGAGGGGAAACCTTTGTGCGTGTGTGTGCGTGTGTGTGCGTGTGTGCGTGTGTGCATGCGTGTGTGCGTGTGTGTGCGTGTGTGTGCGTGTGTGCGTGTGTGTAGAACTCTAGATGCAAAGAGGAGGATGGCATGTGGTGGACAAGAGTGGACTCTAGCCTCTGCACTCCTGGGCCAGACACCCGAAAATCTGTATGGTCTGAGTGGTCAGTAACATCCAGAACTCAAAACACAGGTACGGGAACGGAATTTTGATTGGGTAACCCACGACAGCCAAAAATCTCACCGCACGCAGATCTCTCCCCGGCCAAGAACCTCCACGCAGCCCTGTCTGTTCCTGCGTGTAGACAGGACGGGGCTGGTATTTGCAATGTGCTTCCTGGTATGTGTCAGCTCTGCCTTGGATACCTCAGTTCTCCAATAAAATGGGCACAACACACTGTCCACCTCAAACGAATGCTAAACTACGAGAAGGGCACGCCCGTATGTGGAAATAAATACCAAGTAAAAGTAAGGCAGTCCGGGCTCTGGTGCTGCTCCCCAGCTCGAGCACGGGGCTTTGGCGAAGTCACTTCCCCTCGCCGCCCGCTCCCGGTAACTGTCCGCACAGAAAGACGCCAGGGCTCCACAGGCCACCTCCCAGCGGGCACGGGGCTCTCGCAGCCCGTGACTTTATTTCAGACACATCCCGAGCACTGACTGCGACAGCAAGGGCACATCACTGATTCTAAAATGCACATTTCCCCCTACTGTAGCCTCTCTGAAGTCAGGCTGTTTTTGCACGTGTGGCGTGCCCCGGTGTCGTGGGTAGCGGGGTGTGTGTTTTCTTAGTGGTACGTAAAATAATATCTTAAAACGAACGACACCTTGTTTTTGATGACACATGACAGGTCCGCTGCCTGCTTTCCCTTTCCTGCTGGTCCCCGAGTTCAGGGAACTCAGTGGAAAGCCGGGGCTGGGATCTGGCCGGGGACCTTCCAACAGACACCTGAGAAAAACTCTCCTGTGGCCTCGGCTGCGGTCTCCGGCGGCTCTGGCCTGTGTCCCACCAGGGCGGGCTGTGAGCTGCTGAGGGCCGGGCTCCTCGGAGCATCTCCATCTCCCCCGCCCGCCCCGGTGCCAGGTCTGTGCCCACGCGACGCATCAGAGCCGGTGGCTGAAGCAGCAGAACTGCCCCAGAGCAGGCCGGGGCCAGGCAGGAGCCGGGTCCGGCGCTGGCGGCTCGGGGAGCCCCGCGCCCCTCGCTGGGCCTCACACCCGGCGGACACTCACCAGCACGTCCCTGAAGAGGAGCTGCGGGCCGGAGCTCACCGTCCAGTCCACGGCGCCCCGATTGGGAATCCGGATGCGAATCACCAGCACCTGGCTCTCCATGGCGTGGCAGGGGCCGAAGGCCAGCCACAGCATCACAGGCGGAGGGGCTCACGTCCTGGGGTGGGGGGTGTCCATGGCCCCCGGGAGGCGGGGGCTCCGAGGGGTGACGAGGGGACCGAGGCGAGGGGGGCAGAGCGAGGGGAACGAGAGGAGGGGTGGCAGGAAGGGGCCGGGGCACCCCCTAGGCCGGGCTGGGGGGGCGGGGGGTGGAGGGTGTCTCCTGTGAGCCCGGACCGGCTGAGGGGCGGGGACCATAGGAACTAGCGGAGGTCAGAGGTTCTCGAGTTGGGAGAGAGGGCAAAACGTGGCCGCGCAGCTCTCGGCCGTCGGTGCGGACGCGAGGAGGCTGCAGAGGACGCCCCGTTTTAGGGGGGACAGCGGCAGGGGTGCACTCCTCGGCGGCGAGGGGAGAGTCCCAGACTGGCGGGGACTCAGTCCCGGGCTGTTAGGAAGCCCCGTGGCCGCCGGACTAGGAAAAACCCGAGGGGGGCCTCCGCGGGAGTGTCGGGGGCGAGTCCTCCGCCCCAACCCGGGCCAGACACGCGGGCTCAGCCCCGGCCGCCCGAGGCCGTGCGTCCCGGCAGCGGCGGCGCCGGCCGCGGCGGCAGGAGCAGAAGCAGAAAGGCGGCAGCTAGGGCACAGTTACTCCGGAACCAAATTGCGCGGCCCCGGAACCACGGGAACCAGTGAAAGGAACCCGCCTCCCGAGCCGCCATGTTGGAAGAGGGCAGCTCCCCGCAAGCCCCGCCCCCGCGCCTCAAAGGGCGGGGCCCGGAGGGTCGGATGGCCCCGCCCACTCGCGAGGCCGCAGACGCCCAGGGCCCGCCGGCGGCGACTGCGTGACTGCAGTTCCTTTCCGACCCTCGTTAGAGACGGCGAGGGGAGGGCGCCGAACAGACGGAGGAGGCGAAACCGATGACGGCGGGCTATTGCGCACGGTTTGCCTTTATGGACGCCTGGGAGAGCCGGAACTGCTGCTCTCCTGGCTCCTTACTTCTTGGGGGCTTGTGCACCAAACCAGCAAGAGCAAGGCAAGAACTAAAAAAATAGTTGTCTTTTCCTTTTCCTTCTTCCAATTCACTGATCCAGAGGCTCGGCAACTCTCCCACGTTAGCAAAGCGCACTTGACTTTTTCTTCCAGGGCGGTTCTTTACCCCACGATGGCCCAGAAACAGCAAACAGCTCCCCATTCAAAAGCCACTGTAAAGAAATCCAGAGTTTAACTGCCTGGAGGCAAGTGCAGTAGTGGCATCATCTTCTCTTATGAAACCGTTGCAAAAACTACCCAGTCTAGTCCCAGAATTTTCAAGTGGGTAGCAATGTTTACGTGATGGGTTCGATCACAGGCAGTAGCCATAACCCTTGTTTATTTTTAAGCGCCTTGTTAACCTCAAGTTTTAAAGGGCGTAATTTTGTTGCCCTAAGGTGCCCATAGAGACATTGGTTTAAAAAGTGCATACTGTAGGTCTGTCCTTTATCTCTTTCTAATGAAGGTGCACATATCGCTTTACTTTGGGGTCTGAATTCTGTATAAACTGGTGCGGGAAGAATGTCATTTTCCCTCTCCAACAGTCAGATAATGAATGCAAGAGAGAGAATATTTAAATGTTGGTTAGCTGCAGTATAATACCAAAATTTTTTTCTGCATTCATTTTCTCTGCCTGAGTTTCTCTTATATTTGATTTGAAAGTCCACTGTAGGAGACAGATGATCTCTTTTCAGTTATTGTAAGTTAATAGCTTAGGTAGAAATTCATTTACTCAGATCCTCCAGATATTCTAGGAATTGCCCCTTTCCACCTGCACTTCAGTTCTATGAAAAATAAACCAGTTGCTCAAAGTCCCCATGTACTTTTTATTGAAAGTTCATTTCCTATTACTAGAGAAAATAGACCACAAAACTAGAGATTTCCTACGGACCTATGATTTGTTAAAACAGCCTTTTTATTCATAGTACTATAAGGAAACCAACTCAATTTATACTTTAACCATTTGTACTCCATAAGTGGCTATAGACCAGTGATGGCGAACCTATGACATGCGTGTCAGAGGTGACACATGAACTCATTTTTTTGGTTGATTTTTCTTTGTTAAATGGCATTTAAATATGTAAAATAAATATCAAATATATAAGTCATTGTTTTACTATGGTTGCAAATATCAAAATATTTCTATATGTGACATGGCACCAGAGTTCAGTTAGGGTTTTTTCAAAATGCTGACACGCCGAGCTCAAAAGGTTCACCATCACTGCTATAGACGCAGCGGCAGACCTTTTTAAATTAAATTCAAAGTATTGTGGCAGTTAACTGGTTAAATTCTTTTGGATATACCCAGAAATGGAAATGCTGGATCGTGTAATAATTCTAGTTTTAATGTTTTTGAAGAACCTCTATACTGTTTTCCACAATGTCTGCACCATTTTACATTCCCAAACAGTGCACAGGGTTCTAATTTCTTCACATCTCCACCAACATTTATTTTCTGTATTTTTTAGGAGCCATTCTAATGGGTGTGAGGTTTTGATTTGCATTGTCCTAGTGATTAGTGATGTTGAGCACCTTTTCATATGCCTGTTGGCCATTTGTGTATCTTCTTTGGAGAATTGTCTAGTCAAGTCCTGTACCTATTTTTAATTCCATTTATCTTTTTGTTGTTGTAAAGTGTTTTTTTTTAAATGAGGATAATTACATTTTACTACTATAAATTCAGAGACGTTTTCTTTCATCTCTTTTTACCTTGCTCTCCATCTTGAATCCTTTACCCTGAATCTAACTCCTTCCCATCCCTTCACTATATGGTCTAAACTACCATATTTCTCTCCTAATCTTCTGTTTCCACCCTTGTCCCTCCTCCCAACAGTCTGCGGTCACTCCTTTGGTGGAAATTCTTTGGGTGGCTTCCTAACTTGAACAGAGCCAAGGACGAAAGTCCTTTCCTTGAACTATAGAACGACTCATTCTGCACTCCACGACTTCTGAGCTCTCAGACCTCGTCTCCTTCCTGTCTTCCCCATCCTCACCAGCCTCCTCACTGTTCCTTGAACATATCAGGCATTCCACCTCGGGGCCTTTGCATTGCCATTTCCTCTGCATGGCTTGCTGTCAGCCCAACATCCACATGGCTCACTCCCTCACATTCTGCACGTCTTGACTTAAATGTCACCTTCTGGCTGAGACGCTCCCTTACACACTATTGAAAGCCAGCCCCGAACCCACCCACCCACTGATACAAGCGCACTGGTGCACAATTTCTAGTTCCTTCCCTAGTTCAGCATATCGCATGTTTAACCCATTTGTTTGTCTCCCCACTAAACTATAACTTCATGAGGAGATGGAACTGTATATGTTTTATTTACTGCCATATTCCTAGTACCTAAAACAGTACTTGGCACACAGTGGGCATTTTAATTATTTTTGTTGAATGAATGAGTGGATTTTGAGGCAAAGAGGATTGAGTAAAGGAATGTAACTACCATGTGCATCTCCTACCCGTCATGAGCTTCACTTGCTCTTTGCCTTTCTACCACTGCAAAGACTGAAGCAATTATTATAGACTAGAGGCCCAGCGCACAATTAAATCGTGCGCGTGTAGGGTCCCCTAGGCCTCGCCTGCCATCAGGGCCATGTACACCGCCCTGCAATGCCTCGATGCCTTGCATGCTCCGCAGACGCTGCCAGCGCCCTGGGGTGGGGGTGGGTGAGGGGAGGGCCCAAGAGGTGCTCCAGCAGCTCCTGGTGACCAGTTGCATGGTCGTTTCGTCGTTACGTCGTCAGGACCACAGGCCTTTTATGATATAGATTCCCATTGAACCGCACATTTTTTAAAATATATTTTTTATTGTTGATAGTATTACAGATATCTCCCATTTCCCCCCTTTGCCCCCTCCTCCCAGCCCCGACCCACTCAAACTGCAAATTTTACAACAAAATGTTGACTGCCTCCTGTGTTCCAGTTTCACTTGTCTCGTTCAGTGCTGAATGTGGGCCTTTGCATATAACACTCAAATACATGTTGATTAATTGATTTGAAAAAATAGAGGATGGAAACAGCAACTTTCCATTGGAGAAACCTGGCTGATACCATCCAACCCAAGTGATCAAGGTTAACATCACCAGTTATGTCATGCTGATGTCATGTATTACCTCATATGATGCAATGAGAAGGACATTTGACCTCCCAGCTCTTCTTCCCAAAACGCATAACCCCAATCTAATCCTGAGGGAAAAAATCAGACTCAAATTGAGGGGTATTATACAGAATACCTGACAAGTACTCCTCAAAACTGTCAAGGTCATAAAAAAACAACAGCAAAGAACTAGCTGTCCCAGACCTGAGGAGACCAAGGAGGCAATGACTAAATGTCATGTAGGACCTCAGCGGAATCCTGGAGTAGAAATCGGACAGCAGTGAAAAACGGGAAATCTGAATAAAGTCTGCAGTTTAGTTAAGTAACAATGTCCCAATGTTGACTTTTTGGTTTTGGAATCTGTACAGCGATGATGCAAGATGGTAATATTTGGGGAATCTGGGTGATTGTATATATGGGAACTCTCTGTGCTATATTTGCAACTTTTCTATAAATCTAAAACTATTCCAAAATAAAGAAAAAGTTTTAAAAAAAGTAATTTGCATTTCTACACACCAGCAATAATACCTTTAAATTTTTAAAAAGATTAAACTTACAATAGCAATCACAACCAGGAAATAAACACCAGCATTTTCCTCTCAGTGCTCAGGTACATATTAGTCTTTTTAAAGGAAGACCGTGAAGAGGCAGGGACAAAAATGACTGGACACAAACCCCCGAAAGGCTGACAGGAAAGCCCGCTCTCTTCTGTTTTGGCAGGAATGGGAGGAACAACAGTTCACGGGGCGCCTGCTGTGTGCCAGCTACTGTGGATTTTAGGTGCTTTAAAGTGAGGAAGTTAATTCATTTAAAAGTCATTAGATTTAATTTCCACATAACACGTTTTCCTTTAGGTGGAGTAGGCTGCTGTCCCCATAAACTACTTAAGCTTTGTCGTTTCCCTCTTTTCATTGTTTAAACAAACCTATAATATTTTCTTAGGCTTAACAAAATATGTTTCACATTTTGGTGGCATTTTACAGCTTGCAAAGCACACGTCTTTTATCTCACAGAATTATCCTGTGCATCATAGAAATGAATGGAGTAATGGTTAAGAACATGGACTCCTTAGCCAGACGGCAGGGATTGGAATAACACTCACCATATGTGAGCTTGGGCAAGACTTTTTGGTTTCCACGGCTAAAAAGTGAACATAAAAAAAGTGCCTAATTCAATGGGTTGTTATGAGAGCACTAAGTGGGTTAATATGTGTAAAGTGCTTAATCTAGAACCTGACACAAGTACATGCCATGTGTCAGATAAACTCCTTATGTATATGTGAAGACACAGACTTAGAAAGCTCTAGGTTTTTTCCCACGTGATTCATCCAGTAATTGTATAGCAAGAGACCTTAAACCATATTTTTTTAATTTTCAAATCAAGGTCTTTTTGCATTACACACATAGTGGAACAGCAATAAATAGTGAATTAAATAGCATGATTGGGAATCAGACAAAGGCATTCAAGAATAATAAAATTGCAGAGTTAAAGGAAACTTACAAAATCACCGATCTAATCATCTGCCCAATTCAAGAAATCTCTCCATAATCTACCCAGGGAATTTTCTTGCAGCCTCTCTGAACAGCTCCAACAATACTCAATGCCTCTAAAGCAACCCATTCTATTTTTTGCCAACTCCGTTAAGGCATTCCTGTCGACTGGCCAGTGTGTTCAGTTGGTTGAATGTCAGCCCATGCACCAGGCATTGCTAGTTCCATTCTGTCTCAGGGCACATGATTGGGTTTCGGGTTTCTGGGCTCCATCCCCCCTGGAGGGCCTTCAGGAGACAGCCAGTCAATGTTGCTCTCTCACATGATGTTTCTCTCTCCCCCTCTCCCTTCCACTCTCTCTAAAATCAGTGAAAAACATTTAAAAAACAAACACAATAAAGTTCTTCTCTCCTACTTACATTGTTTCTAGTTCTGCTTAAAAAGAATAAGTCTAACTGATCCTAGTACTTTCTATTTAATGTTTCACTTCATTTACTTCTACGCATCATTCTGTTTGACTTTAAAATAGCAAAGTTCCTGTATGAGAAAAGAGAAGGCACCTTTTGAAATGCCTCCAATGGTAATGCAATGAGATTCCAATCTATTCTTCAGAAAATACAGAACAGTGTGAGTCAAGTCATTACATCTAAGATAGTATTTCAAAACTTGTTGCTTTTCTTTTAAAGACTATATAAACTCCAATTAAAGTTTCCCTTTCTTAAATCTCTTAAAAAGAAAGGCAAGTTTTCTTTTTAATTTTGAGTCATCACACATTCATTTGACATAGAGCCTCCATTATATGACCAATGCACACCAAAGTAGTAACTCATGGTCCGTATCCAGCTGTGAACAGAATCAGTCTTTTTCAGGATGGACCCTTATAGGTCTAGTAGATTCATAGCTGCTGGATTTTGTTGACAGGTAAAGTTACTAAAATTTGCCCTCAACATGGTCAACGCAAAAGTATGTGTAGGATGAATGAATGACTGTTGGTTATAAATGTAATCTAAAATTAAGTGACACTATTTAGATTTTAATTCAAACTTTCAAATTCTTGGTTCCTTTATTTCATAAAATATGGAGATTTGAAAAGCTAGGAAACTAAAATATTGGCTTCATCTCACAGTAAAGACCTTCATACCATATAGAAAGAAAGCTTACAAGATAATCTACTTTCATGAATTATTTTCATCCAATTCTTAAACATCTATTTTTTTTTCAAATAAAAAATCTCTACATTTGCCCTAGCCGGTTTGGCTCAGTGGATAGAGCGTTGGCCTGCGGACTGAAGGGTCCCAGGTTCGATTCCGGTCAAGGGCACATGTCCAGGCTGTGTGCGTGATCCCCAGTGGGGGGCGTGCAGGAGGCAGCCAATCAATGTTTCTTTCTCATCATTGATGTTTCTATTTCTCTCTCCCTCTCCCTTCCCCTCTGAAATCAATAAAAGTATATTAAAAAATTTTTAAAAATCTACTTTCATTAAATGAAGTTTTAAATTTATATCTATTTATTAGCGTATTGATTTCTATATTTTTATTCTTCCTTTGGGGTTTGGGTAAGCAACTATTTAGGTATGATTTTAAATAATGCACTTAACAGAATAAAATGATTCATTTTGTGTTTAATTCAATATTCCATTTTTGGACAGATTGTTATAAAATTACTGATATATTCTAACAGAAGCAGTAAAGGTTATGTCAAATAACTACTAAAAAAAAATCATACTATGCAGCATTAATGATGTTACCTTAACATACCAGCTTCAGGGGCTGCATAATTGTTTCTGCCAACCCATAAATTTTTGAGTAACAACAAAATTATTGTGATTTTTCTTACTAAATAATTCATACATTACAAAGCATGTATGTAACAAGGTCCATGAATCACTAAAGTATATAATGATCATATATCTAATGACATATCTCTTTTCATAAAATGAATTCAAATAGATTTATGTATTTAGGTTAACTAAAAAATACTGAGTTTATAAGGCTCATAATTCTATCATTATCAACAACAAAAAACTCCATATCTTCTTTAAGAAGTACAGCTTCCATGTTTTCCTTTTAAAAACTGAAAGCTTTTGTTTATAAAAATCCTTGTGTTTAAGCTACTTTTCATGAAGTTTTACAGCCTTTAAATTGATACTATAAATATCTCTGAAGATAAATTAATAATATAATAGAGTAGTACTGTGTTCATAAACTGTATTTAAAATGATATAAGTGCAGCTAAAATAGCTATAAGCAACACTATATAAAACCTCATTCTAGTAGTAGCTGATATTCTTTATCCAGCAACTAGGATTTAAAAAGGATATTTTCATTTACCAAAATTTTACATGCTTTTCTTTGGTCTTATCTTAACAAATCTTAAATCAAGTATATCCTTTTCTTAATGCTAACAATTATCCCAAATGGGATTTAATTAAAACTAGGTTTCATAACTAAAATTTTTTAAATTCCAAGACTTCAACATATAAAATGATGTTAAATTCACTTGTTTTACCTAACATTTTCCCAAACTCAGTTACTTTCTATAGAAATCATGCAATTATATTTTAACATAGTAATATTGAATCCTTTACTAATTTTTAAAATTGATTTTAGAGATAAATTATTTATTGATTTGAGACGGGGGGTGGGGTGGGGAGCCGGGGGGGGGGGGAGAGAAAGAGAGAGAGAGAGAGAGAGAGAGAGAGAGAGAGAGAGAGAGAGAGAGAAATAGATCAGTTTGTTGTTCCACTTATTTATGCATTCACTAGTTGATTCTTGTATGTGCCCTGACCCCCCCCCCCCGGTACTGCAGCCTTGGCATATTGGGGTGATGCTCTAACTAACTGAGCTAGCAGGCCAGGGCTCTTTTACTAATTTCCATTTAAAGCGTACGATTTAATGTCTTGAGTATAGCCAGAGTTGTGCAACCATCACCACCACCAATTTTAGAAGTTTCATCACCCCAAAAAGAAACCCCATGCTCATTAACAGTCACTCCGCATTTCCTCCCAACTTCTCCAGCCTTAGGCAATTGCTACCCACTTTCTGTCTCTATAGATTTACCTATTCTGGACATTCATATGAATGGAATCATTCAATATGTAGTCTTTTATGACTGGCTTCTTTCACTTAGGATAATGTTTTCAAGCTTCATCAGTGCTGCAACATGTATCAGTACTTCATTCCTTTTTCTGGCAAAATAATATTCCATTGTGTGAATATGCCATATTTTATTTATTCATTCATCTATTGATGGATATTTGAAGGGTTTCCACTTTATTGCTAGAATAAGTAATGCTACTCTGAACATTTGTGTACAAGTTTTTTTCTTTGTTTTAGTTAATCCTCACGCGAGGATATTTTTCTATTGATCTTTAAGAGAGTGGATGAGAGAGGGAAAGACAGACAGAAACATCTATGTGAGAGAAACACATTGATTGGCTGCCTCCTGCACATGCCCCAACCAGGGCCTGGGCTGGGGAAGAGCTTGCAACCAAGGTACGTGCCCTTTGACTAGAATCAAATCCAGGACCCTTTGGTCTGCAGGCTGATGCTCTATCCACTGGGCCAAACTGGCTAGGGGCACAACTTTTGTGTGAACATGTTTTCAATTCTCTAGGGCAGTGGTTGGCAAACTCATTGGTCAACAGAGCCAAATATCAACAGTACAACGACTGAAATTTCTTTTGAGAGCCAAATATTTTAAACTTAAACTATATAGGTAGGTACATTGTTATTAACTTAATTAGGGTACTCCTAAGGCTTAGGAAGAGCCACACTCAAGGGGCCAAAGAGCCGCATGTGGTTCGCGAGCCGCAGTTTGCCGACCACTGCTCTAGGGTATATAACTAGAAGTATACTTGTTAGGTCATATGGTAACTCCATGTTTAATAGTTAACCGCCAAGTTTTTCTGAAGTGGCTGCACTATTTTGCATTTCCACTGACAATGCATAAGGTTCCAATTTCTCCACATCCTTGTCAGCACTTGTTATTATCTGTCTGTTTTATTATAGCCATCGTAGTAGATATACAATGATATCTCATTGTAGTTTTTATTTGCATTTCCATATAGTCAATACTGAACATCTTTTTATGTGCCTGGTAGCCATTTGTATAAATTCTATGGAGAAATGTCTGTTCAAATCCATTTTATTAGATACATGATTTGCAAATTATTTTCTCCCATTCTGTCAATGTCTTTTCATTTTCTTATAGTGTTCTTTGAAGTGCAAAAGTTTTTAATGTTGATGACGTACCTTTTTAAAATTCTTTTATTATTTCCCTTTACGAACTTCTACACTTTCCCAAAATAAGGGAATTTTATAGTAGGTTCTGTATGAAATCAATTTCTTTACTAGAAAGAAAACTGAACTTTTAGTGATACTCTTAGTAAAACCAATTTGGAGTTATCTTATCCCAGTTGTATTAAATGCACTCTCCATTAGTAGAACAGAGTTCTGAGAAGTAGCTAGATGGCCAAACTTGTGTCAGTGGAAACTATTTTAGCCACATTTTCATTTAAAGAAAAACAATTTCTCAATGTCTGATTTCCACTTTATATTATAAAAATATTCTGTGGACTTCGGTCACCACCAATAACACTTCTTATGGTTGGGAAAGCTCTTGTGAAATATTTGTCAAGCACATGAAATAGTAAAAAGTGAAGTTTAGTAATTAAGATTTGTGTTCTATCGATTGTGTAGCTAAAGTAATTTTTCATTACTAACATAAGATTTAATAAGTATAAGTAGTTAAAGATTCTGTCTTGGCACTAGTCATTAGCATGTAATTGAACTAGTAAAAAAGATCAGTTAAAGCTGTGTTGATTACCACCTTATCTTTGAAAGGCAATTAAAGACCTCAATCATTGCAACAAGATTTGATTGTGCAGCCTTTATTGGACATTGATCTTCCAGCAAAATGCAGTTACATTTTCCATTAATTTACAGTAACACGGTTTAACTTTGATACCCTAGACTGTTGACCCAGGTGAGATGTAATGCTAAGTACTTGTTTAGGTTAAGATGCCCCCAAACATCATACAGTCTGAATAGCAAGTGCTGAAAAAAAGTAGATACCTGATACGGTAACTTTAGGATAAGGTTTCGGTTATCTGCATTAGCTTTTAAATGAAATGAAATCAAGATCCTTTTCTGTATGTCACCCCACTCATTCAAACATCACTCATTCTTTAATAGTTATTTCATGAAGAATTCTAGGTGTTCTGTGATTATAGTTTTAAGTGAATATAAATATGACACAAAACAAAATGTATATTTAAAAAGAGATACATATGGCTTTTAAGAGTTAAAATTAGCCCTAGCCAGTTTTGCTCAGTGGATAGAGCATTGGCCTGTGGCCCAAAGGGTCCCGAGTTCGATTCCGGTCAAGGGCACATGCGAGGGTTGTGGGCTAATCCCCAGTCGGGGGTGTGCAGGAGGCAGCCGATCAATGATTCTCTCTCTCTCTCTCTGAAATCAATAAAAAGATGTTTTAAAAAATTAAAATTGTTTCAATTTTTAATGGTCAATAAAATAGCCTTGACAGGCTTCTCAGTGGTTGGAGCATCAGCCCATGCACCAAAGGATCACAGGTTCAAGTCCCAATCGAGGGCACATACCTGGGTTGCAGGTCCCATCACAGGTCCAGTCAGGGCACATGCAGGAGGCAACCATCTCTCACATTGATGTTTCTCTCTCTCTTCCCCTTCCTCCTACTCTCTGTAAAAATCAATGAAAAAATACTCTCAGGCGACTATGGACAACAAAAGTAATAATAATGACTAAATATGGAATGAAATTATAACTGTATAACTTGGTATGTTAAGTATCAGCACTGAGAAACCAGGGATTTTTGTATTAGCAACTTCTGTCATGCTCCCAACTCTGTTACTTCATCTTTATGGAGGTTCATCACTTACAAAGGAACTAGGAATTTTGACCAGAAGTTTCTTCCAATACTGAATAATTGATTTGTATAGAAATAACGAAAGAAGAGATTCAAGATTTTATATTAAAAATGCACCTTTATTTAAAAATAGTTTTGCCTATATTATTTTAAAGGCAAAATCCCATTAAAGAGGTATAGGCAAAAAAGCTATCTTTGGTTTCTTCATTAAGAAAACTCCTGACATCCAGAAAACTAGGGTCCACCTGGCCCCTGCTTGCCACCTTAGGCACATCCAGTATGTTCACAGACACACACAAGACGTCATTAATGTGTCTTCTTCCTTTCTCTGACATTGTTTTAAAACTATTTTTATTAATGAAGCCTCCCAAACATGAATATATATGGAATAGAAAATGAGGACAACAGCTTTTACTGAAATAAAAGTAAAACATTTGCTTACAAGCATATTCATGATACATTTTAAGGTAGAAAGGTCTCTTGTTTTGTCCTCAGATTACAGGAGGAAAAAGGACAACACAAAGGAAGAATAGTTATTACCTGAGGTTAAAAGATAGCATTGATACTAAACATAGAATCAATCTCCTGACTTCCAGCGTTTATACTTTATCCCTTTTAGGCCGCAATGTTTCAGTGTAATATCCAAATTTAAAGAAAAAACTTAAACGATTCCTGTTCAGTGCAGAGCATTTCTTCAGATTTTAAGGTTCACCACAAGACTTAATAAATCCAACGAATGCTATTTTAATATTTGAACCATGCCCTTAGCATCGCTGAGTTCATCCTTCACCATGATCAACTCCACGAGAGCAAGAGGTCTATTGATTTTCATGTAATACAAGAAAATATTATATTTGCTTAATTGTTACACAGTGAGCACAGCAGACAAGAAATCATGGCTCTATTTAATGCTGCAAGCAGCAGAGAATTACAGAGATCAATAGGGCAGTTTGTCAAAGATGTTCTCCAAGGAGACTTACCTATCACCATATGGACAAGAAGTCACACTGACTATCGCTATTGGAAAACAGGTAAGCAGAGTCAGCAGTACAAATTATCAGAAATCAAACAGGCCAGTGTGAAAAGAAGTGCAACTCTAACTGAAAAGCTGTATTTATAGTTTGGTAATTAAAAACCATTTTATCAGCCTTGTATTGGGACCAAACCTTTACAACAAGTATTGACAAGACCAGCAGCAATGAATGAGCAGTATTTGACTTAAAACTTATGAGCTATAGTTATTTAATGCGGCCCATTACAGAGAAAATCAGTTCTAGCCTTCCATGCAAAATGCTAATAGCCAGTTTTATTATTAATGAAGCTTAATGTAACACTATCTCCTTTGTGTAAGCCATTCATTTAACTAGTGTCAAGTATATTCTTCTGGACCAACTATACTGGCATAAATATTTCTTTGATTAAAGTGTTACTTAGAATTGCTTTTAGACAAGTGAACAGTACATATATTTAAGAACACTTCACTCTCTGTAGCTTCCTTAAAATGACTACCTTTAGCGAAGCCCGTTTGTATTACCTCATTATTCTGGTGCTTTCACCTCTATCACTTCCACTCACTTTCCCTACTGATTTGCCAGAAGCAAGCACCCAAATGTTGTTTAGATTGAATTTTATAAAATATTTTGCACAAAATGTGTAAATGTTCTAGAGTATCAACAACACATTAACATAAAATGATATATAATGTATGTTTGTAATTATGGGAGAGATCATAAATCTTAAACATCCATTGGTTTAGAAATGAAATAGTTCTTAGTTCTCCCTAAATTACTCCAAATTTCTGAAATTTACCATTCATCTGGGTATTCTGTAACTCCCCCCAAGGATAAATTTTTTAAATGACTTTGCTTTCAAAAATGCAATTAACTTAATAAAATTATAATGCAAAACTGCCATCAGGTCTTTAAAATTTCAGCCCACTTCCCGTCGCCAATACGTCTATAGATATGTACCATTTCAGCTAATTGCTTTTATAAACAGTTATCAAATTTATTTTTTCTGGGTCTTTCTGGATCTTAATTGTCCTTACAGCTTTATCAGTATGCTATTTTAACTTTTAATAAATCTTCATTTCATTCATCTTGCTGCATTTACATTAACCAATGTTGTTATTATAATAGTTGGTATTGGATTCTTTAGGCAATCTATAATAATAAAAGGGTAATATGCTAATTAGACTGGACGACCTTCCAAACAATTCCAGGGCTGTGAGGAAAGCCCGGGTCCCGGGTGCCAGTGGGAAGCAAGCCGGTGCCGGCAGCCGGGGGAAGGAAGGCCTACTCTTGCACGAATTTCAGGCATCGGGCCTCTAGGAAGAAAATAAACTAACAAACAAAATAGAAACAGACTCTTAGACACAGAGAACAGACTGACAGCTGTCAGAGGGGAGGGGGTGGTGGCTGGGTGGAAAAGGTGAAGGGATGAAGCAAAGAAAATAAACTCAGAGAGTTCAATATGGTGCTTACCAGGGGGAAAGGGAATTGGGGGGATGTAGAAGAGGGTAAAGCAGGAATAGATGGTGATGGAAGGAAACTTGACTTGGGGTGGTGAACACACAATACAATATACACCTGAAACCTACATAATTTTATTAACCAGTGTCACCCCAATACATTCAATTAAAATTTTTTTTTAAAAGTTTACCTCTTATCCAGGTAAATGGTACAAGGGCTTTAATAAATTTCCATTTAAAATCCTGGTAGCTAAATGGTTTAGATTTCAGACTGCAAATAGAATTCTCATCAATTTTGGATTTACCAATAATATTATATTATCTTCACAATATATCCTACTTTTCCAATGCCATATAAAAGATTTTTCCCTTTCTTGTTTGTGTGGGTGTCTATTATTTTCTCTTCAAAGGGAATTTGTTAATACCTAACTACAGAATCTACATGTGTTATAATTATTTTTAACTGTAGTTTAATCTAGTTCTAGGAAAAAAGTCGGTATAAGCATCATGTGTTCCTAGTTCCCATGGGCTAAACAGAGTATGTGATATATAACAATGTAGGAAAAGCTTTGCCTCTGGAGGGCCATGATTCATCTTACAGCACCAGACACCATAGAAAAGAACAAAGTATTTGCAAAAGTTTTATTTTAAAAGATCAAAAATAAATATTGCACATACACACAAGAGAAAATCCACTAATATTTATGTTCTCCAATGTACACTTTTAATACATGGCACCTTCATCTTCTTTATTTAGAAAATAAACTGTTACTGGTCCATATCTGGTATGCACAGTCTCTGTGACTCTAGCAAATAACCAGGAGCCAAGTCCATATAATAAAGTTGGAATACCTAAAAAACAAACGAATACATTATTACCCAATGTCAATACGTATTAATCATGCACCCATGTATTTGTCATGATACAAGTTGCACAGTACTCTTTAGCAATGTCAACAAATTATCAAATTATAAAAATAGGAGTTAAGTATTAACTCTACCTAAGAGCTCAAGTTTCATCTGTTTGGGGAACATGATAATTGTGAGCCTAGACATTTTTAAACCTAAAGATACGGCTGGTATAAATTTTAGTTCAAAGCACTTTACAAGCACTAATTCATTGCCTCCAAGTAATTATGAAGTAATTCTCTATTCTTTTCACAAATAAGAAAACATAGAATATTCATTAATTTAGTTGTAGATACTCCTGGATGAGCTTAAATCACTGGGTCAACTTTAAGTTACACAGTAACATTGATGGCTAAAGTAATTTTTTTGTACAACTTAAAAAAAAATCGGTCAAATAGCGGTCTTCAAAACCACGGTAAAACTTGACTCTAAGGAAGATTTTAATATAATAACAGGCATGAGAAATAGTATTTTTATATTTGATTGAAGACAAGCTTTTTACAACCTATTTAAAATAGACACATAGTAGACTCCAATGTGTTTCTTTCTTGGAATATTTCCATTTGATAAGATTTTGCTGATATACTTGAGATTAACTGCCATTTGTGATACATAAAACTAAACATATACTACACTGAGATTTGGATATGCATATGAGACTATGTTGGACACAAACTTTCACAATTCCCATCTTTTTTAAAGCATTTCTTTAAAATCAATGATCACCAACACATTAAAAAGTATGCAGAAAACCTTAGGCACATGAATCAATAAAAAATACTGTATGCTCTACACAGAATAAAGTATAAATTTTATTGTTGCTGTGTAGGAATTGGACCAAAATGACAATTTAAAGGGTTAGAGCTGCACATTTGGAAAATCATTTTCTTTCTCATTAATAGAGAAATCAACACAGGCTCAGGACTAATATTGCTTACTTTTTTTTCTTATTTTTCTGCAAGAGTGTATTTGCTGTGCTATGCTCTTTTTGAGAGTGTAAGTGCATTGAACTACTTTGTGCTTATTCCCTGAAGCTGCATTCCAGTCACTGTAATGCCAAAGATTAATCAGGAGAAGCATCACTAGCTGGCAATGAGAAGAAGCAAAAATGCCCATTCAGGCGGGCACCTCTCTATTTTTAGGAATATACTGGGTCACAGCTTGTCACTCACTATCACAGCTTGTCACTCACTATCACTCACTGGAACTCCTATGAAATACTTTACAATATATTACCTTCTTTGCCTTGGTAATACACAAAAGAATTCTCTAAAAGGGGTGTCACAAAATATCCATAAAAACTAGCAACATAAAGCTATTTATAAATTATTTAACCAAAAAGGGGGGGGGGCTAGTAGGACAAGGGGTGGGGTAGTGAACAAGAGAAGAAAAAAAACAAGAGAGGTAGAAAAAAAGCAAAGAGTAGAGGGAGCAGGTGAAATAAAATATAAATTTAAAATACGACATCACAGTTCAAAATCTGAAAATCAATGGCGTGAGGAAGAAAAACAGGCTCTAGAGGCAATTATTAATTTTCTAAACATACTGAGAGTAAAATATATAACATATCCCTTTTAAACCAATTCTAAGGACATAAGGAATAGCTGGTGACACTGAAAATTTTGCTTGTTTTACAGTATTTACCACAGTTTTCAGTTAAATATTGACACTTAAAAAAATCACACAAATAAATGGTTAATATTTTTTCAGCTAAAATGGAGGACTGATCAAAGATTACTAGTTTAATAATAACAATGTCTCTTATTAGGAAACAACTAAGAGCTATTAGCAGTAATGCTGTTTGATCGGGGATGGAGTTGTGATATAGGAGTCAGAAATTCTATATATTTTTTTCCTGCAGTATATTTAATACAGTCAGGCTAATATACTATATGGGAAGAGTTGCCATGTATGCTGTATAATTTACACATTAAAAAAACAATTTTCTTTATCTATAGCACATATGCTTTAAAGTCTATAAGATTCCATGAAAAATTAAAAATTTTCCAGCTTGTTTGAAACCTATCATAACATTAAAATGAACTGGAAAGTCAGTTCTTTGCATAATAATTCATTTTGAGTCAGCTGAACAGTAGGTAAACAAACCACTGTCAAATTAAGCACTTAAAAAAAATTAGAACTTCGTAGCAAGTCTCTGATTACCCATTCATTCCAATGGTAAGTTGCTTTTCTTAAATCTCAATCTACTTCCCAGCAGGATACACAGACTGATAAACCCTCAGTAAAATGTCAGCTTCCACTGAAGAAAAGGCAGAGGAGAAAGAGAACAAATGGGTAAGAGAGAAATCTCTATTATTTACAAAATGGAAAAATGAATTACTCTGATAATTTCTAATTTGGAAGGGAAGAAGACAAATAAAATCCAGAGTATTTTTTTTATCAATAAACTATGTACTTAATGGTCCAGAGGGGCAATTGTACATCACAGAGTAGGAAGGATTCCTATTATCTAATTCACATTCCCTAACCTTCAGACAAAATTACAAAATAAATATTACCAAATTGGTGGATACATTACTCTTTACAAAATCCAAAAATAAATTCCCTTTATCAGTACAATCTAATTTGTATGAAAGCATGCATGAGCAGAAAGTTTTCCTTTCTGTTTAACTTAAAACTCTTATTCCCATCTGAGCAGGATTTTTTGAATTTCTAAAAGACCAATCACTCTTCAACCTTCTCTTACACACACACACACACACACACACACACACACACACACACCTACAACTGTTTTTTCTTTCTTCAAAAGGTTTTACTTTTCCATATGAGAATGTTCTAGGTATCCTACTTTTCATTTCTTTCTACCTAAAAACAAAACAAAACAACCCTAATCATTAAGGTGTTCCTAAAGTGTTAGGTTTCAAAGCGTGAAAACTTTAAAACAGGCGGCACTGGGCTCCTGTTACACTTTTTCTCTAGTCATCGTGCCAAATAACTATGAATTGAACTATCTAAGTCACCTAACCCTTTCAACTTCCTATCAACCTCAAAATTAGTGGGCATGCTCTATAGTTCATCAGCCAAACAATAAGGATTTTTTTTTTTTAAAGGATTACACATTGCTAAATAATCTGCTCCTTACTGGACTGAACCCAGGATAATCCCAGGGGAGCAATGGCTCAAAAAAACCATGATTGACATTTGTGACTTATTATATGCCCAAACACACCTACCATATTTAAATTGAATGAGGGATCCGACGACATAACACTAGTGCAGCTGCTTTAGCTTTCATTCTAGTTTGAAGAACTGGTTGGGTAACATGGTTCGGCTCCCACGTCAAGATTTTGAATTACTAAAATTTGGACTAATTTAGTATCAGCAATTAATAGGTTCAAAACATCTTGAGGCCTATTTTTCACTGATCGATAAAGGACACCTCGTGTCCATGTTTATGCCTCTTCTGTCATTAACCAGAAGAAAATAAACAACCAGCAAGAGTAAACACTCTCAGGATTAGAATATTCCCATGAAAACCTACAAATATGAAAGGGGCAGCCTTTTAAGTATCTTTTAGGCCTAGCATCTGAGCAAACTAATATGACTGGTGAAAACCTTCAGTGCTTTTAGCAAAAGGAACTTGCTGGGACTCCCTATTAACAAAACAAAGAAACTTTAAAAAGGTAGTTCCAGTTTTTAGAATATGAACGCACGCATATGTATGTTCATGGGGACATACCCTGTCATGCAATAAGGCATTTTTTAAACGTAGGAGCTACTTTCCAGTGGCTTACACCCTCCTTCTTACTGCCCAATATAGGGGTCCTCCAGTTAGGAGCGGTAGGCAGTGAGGCTGGAATGCCTCACCCCCAGGGTGATCCCCAGGCTTGTGGACATCGCCCACTTTCCAGGGACGAGTCAGTAGCAACAGCTTAGCCCCAAGGAGCGCTGACCGGGAGGGCGGGGTCGGGTACAAACGCCCAGAGCCCCGGCCTGTGCTGGAGGAGTGGGTGTGGTGGGGCGCGGAGGCAGGGTCCGGGAACCCCAACAGCGAGGGGCGCGCGCGGCGAGCCCGTGCGCCCGGGAGAGCCTGCACGCGGCCGAAACAGGGCTCCTCCCGGGCCAACGCGCTCTGACCCTGGGCCGGGGTCTCGGCCTCGGGCCTCGGAGCGAGCGGGTGGTCGGCGTGGCTTTGCCAACAGCGGGGCCGTCGTCGGTGGGACACGCTTCCCCCGCCCGGGCCACTCACCGAGGTTGACGACCTTGAGCGCCGTGAAGAACCGGTCCTGCTGGGCCAGGTCCTGCCAGGGGGCCTTGGAGCAGTGGTACTTGATGAAGGGGAAGCAGCCGGTGCGCAGGACGTGGTAGTTGGCGCCCTGCACCGGCCAGTTGAAGTGCGAGAGGCCGAACTGGTCGTTGCGGACGGCGCGGTAGGGCACGCAGAAGGAGGTCCAGGGCGGCAGGCGCCGCTGCAGCAGGTGCTGCGTCAGCACCTCCGAGGCGCGGGGCTTCGGGCGGGAGGCGGCGCCCGCGGCCCAGGGCCGGCTCAGCAGCAGCCGCAGCGCGGCCTCGTGGGCTCTCCGCAGGGCCTCCATGGCCGGCGCGCCGCGGCCCCCGCCCCGCAGACGCCGTGGGGCGCGCGCCGCTGGGGGCGGGGCGGCTGGAGCGCGCACGCGGGTCCCCCGGGGCGAGCGGCGAGGGCGCCGGCGGGCGGCGCGCACGGGTGTCCCGCGGGCTCCGCGGAGAGAGCGGAGGGGACAGGGTGGGCCCGGTGGTGGGCGCAGGGTGGTGAGGGTCAGCGGCGTGAATGAGGAGGCGAAGTCGGCACTTATGAGCTCATGTAGTGGTTAGTAACGCTGGCGAGGGCGTGGGGAGGTGTTATCACTTGGGGTATGAACCTCCTTGGTGAGTGGCAGAACTCACACCCATCTCCCGGGCCCAGGCTCCAGGGAAACCCGTCAGTTGGCGCTGTGGTCCAGGTAACACCTGAGAGGGTGTCCTCAGGGAAGTGAGTTGAAGCCTGTGATTAAGCGTCAGCCTATGAACCAGGAGGTCAGGGTTCAATTCCCGTCTGGGCATAAGCCACATTGGGCTAGATCCCTCTGCAAGAGGCAGCCAATCAGTGGTTCTCTCTCATCATTGATGCTTCTCCTTTCTCTCTTTCTCCCTTTCTGAAATCAATAAAAATATACTAGAAAAAAAAAAAGCCCTCAGATTTGCATTGGCTGTGAAGTCAAGGAGAATTACTATGTTTAGGTCTTTGTGGTTATGTTCCCTGTTTAAGTCCCAGATATTTGCAAGATAAAACGTTTATTTCTAAAAAAGTCCCAGGTCTCTCCATGTGGTGCCCAGATATGTACCACCGTTGACCTCTCCTAAGAGCCTGGTGAATGCCAGACCAGGAGTGTTTTACTTACAAACCTTTATAGTCCTCAGTGACCCATTATCAAGATATTATATTAGGAAAATCTTAAACTTTGCAGCTTCTTGAGGTAATGTATATACCTGCCTTCCAAGAAAGCATTTTCCCTTATTTTCCTAAGCTCATCTTGTTGGTAGACACTAGATTTAAATAAGATGACGTGTGTGGAAAGCACCGTGTATAAATGCAATAATTATGTGTAAGCAGCATATAATAATTACTATAGTTGTTGAAACTCAAGGAATGTAGGATAGTGTGGCTCCATATTACAGCCTCCAGTTTTGACTGATTTGTTGAACAAATAGTGATTGAGTACCCACTACCATGTGCCAAATCTTGAAGGGCCTGGTAGTCATGCAAATAATTTGAACTTTACTTTATAGGATTCCCTATTAGATAACAGTCTTAAAAAATTTTTGGGTGGAGTCATGATGTGGTTAGACTGGCACAGAAATGGCTGAAGGGAGGCTAAGACAGGAGTCGGGGAAGTTATTCAGTTCTGGGTTTTCAAATTAAATTTTAGAACAAAGACTGTTACAGAACCTCAACATATAAAGTAGATGAAAACTTGTGCTTTATTACTAAACATTTGAACGTTCAAAATTTTAACATTGCCTTTCTAGGTAAATTAAAAAAAAACACACAAAAATGAGGTTGGTTTGTTGTTGTCTTGCGGGGTTTCTTTTTGTTTTTAGCAAAAGGGAATTAATTGTAAGGAAATAGGGTAGCTAAAATAATAAATACGAAGTCTTCAGATCACGCTCAGAAAATGTATTTTTTGGCCCCACTGCCACTGGACCCTTGCCCCTGCTGTTTCTGTGCTCGAAACATTTTTTTTTTTTTTGAAGTTGGAGGTTATGGACAAATGCAGTCATAGCTGCCTAGGAACAGTTTATTTCTTATGCCTCTGTTTTGGTTGTATACTATTAAGAAAATTCTGATCCAGAGAAGTAGATACAAATATGAGTGGGTTTTAAATGATTCATCTTGAAATCTTGGGCATGGGCTTCAATTACAAAGATGGCAGGTGGAGATGAATTCTGGGTCTACACCAGTGTTGGCGAACCTATGACACGCGTTGTCAGAGGTGACATGCGAACTCATTTTTTTGGTTGATTTTTTTTGTTAAATGGCATTTAAAAATATAAAATAAATATCAAAAATATAAGTCTTTGTTTTACTATGGTTGCAAAGATCAAAAAATTTCTATATGTGACACGTCACCAGAGTTAAGTTAGGGTTTTTCAAAATGCTGACACGCCGAGCTCAAAAGGTTCGCCACCACTGGTCTACACTGAAATGACTTAACCTCAAATTAATGTGTGGGCAGTTTTGCAATATGTTAAATTTTGGCGATACAAAAATCTGTTTTAAAAATGAAACAAATCAAATATTTGTGGAGCCTCTGAAGTATGCCTCAGAAACCCTAGATTCTTTGGCATATACTGTAAAAGCCACTGATAAGGAGGAGCAGAGACTTAGATATGTTTCACTGCATTTTCTCATGAAAGCTTAGGAAAAGGGCTAGGGAACTGAAGGATTTCTGTTGCAAGATGCTCTCTTGGAAAAAACCTCATCAATGATGATGATTTCCCTAATCCAAGGCTCTTTGACTATCTCTCTTTGTTTTCTAAGGTAGGAAATTCCTCCAAGCAGAGCTGATAGCTGGGGGACCACACCCAGGTAGTCAAGAGTGTTTGAACAAAATATTGCCCTAACCTGATGATTCTGAGCTGGAGAACATGGCTTCTAGATATTTCTTTTGACTTTCATAATTGAGAGAACATACTTTCTCAAAAAAATCACACCTCAGATCAGATGCTTGATTTTCTTTTCAGTTCCAATTCTCGATGGCCATAAACAAAGGGGCTTAGAAGTTGATACTCAACAGCCTAAGTAAATGTTTAAAAAACACTGTGGCCAACGATAAAAATAAATATATGAATACTCAGTTTTCTACAGAGCATGGAGAAATGGCATGTCCATTAGAAAGCACCTTAAAAATGTAAAGAGTGACACTGTGTATAGCACTTAGCGGGTACATGGCTGTGTCATGCTGCTCCTAGAAAGGATTGAGCCTTCTTGTTTTTGTTTTGAAGACACCTAGGACATTGTGGATGTTCAGAACATACTAAAAGTTAGTTTTACAAAATTGATAATATAGAATATATTAAAATTAAGACTGTTCATTAATGGCTGAGGGGTGTCAATTGGGGGAAAAGGAGACATATGTAAAACTTTAGACAATAACAAAAAAAGAGAGAGTGAAAAGGTAATCCACAGAGTGGGAGAAGTAAGATCTGACAGAGCATTTGGAATCTTGAACAAATCATTAAAAAAGACAATCCAGCCCTAGCCGGTTTGGCTCAGTTGATAGAGCGTCGGCCTGTGGACTGAAGGGTCCCTGGTTCGATTCTGGTCAAGGGCACATGCCCAGGTTGCGGGCTCGATCTCCAGTAGGGGTGGTGCAGGAGGCATCCAATCAATGATTCTCTCTCATCATTGATGCTTCTATCTCTCTCTCCCTCACTCTTCCTCTCTGAAATCAATAAAATATATATATATATATATATATATATATATTTAAAAAAGACAATCTAATAAAAAGGACAAAATATTTGAATGGACTCTTCACAAAGGAGAATGTCTGAAATAATCATTAAAGGTGAAAATGACTTAATTTCAATAATCATCCAAGAAATGGAAATTAAAACCACAGTGCAATGCCATGACACACTCACCAGAGAGGCTAAAATAGAAAAGATAAAAAGTACTAAGTTTTGGTCAAGAAATGCAGCTATTGTACACTGCTGGTAGCCACTTTGGCAAAATTGGAGGGAGTGTATATTACAGGTGAATATATAGGCATACCTTGTTTTTTTTGCTTTTTGCTTTATTGCACTTTACAGATGTTGCGTTTTTACAAGTTGAAGGCAAGACCGTCCATCAGCAAAAGGATTGCGAACCTGCAGTGTCTCTGGGATATGCCTGTAAGCATTCCTTATGACCCAGCTTACCATTTCTAGGTATATATTTGTAGCAGTGTGCTCAGGCTGCCATCACAGACTGGGCGGCTAAACAACAGAAATTTATTTCTCACTGTTCTGGAAACTGGTAAGTTTAAGATCTAAATGCCAGCCGATTGGGTTCTTGGTGAGCGTTCTCCTTTTGGCTTGCAGCTCCGTCTTACTGTATCCTCCCATGACAGAGAGAGCTAGTTCTGGTGTCTGTCTCTTTCTCTTCTGATAAGGGCGCTGGCCCTTATGACTTCATTTAACCTTTATGACTTCCTCATGGACCCTATCTCCATATATAATCACATTAGGTATGAAGGTTTCAACAGGTGAATTAGAAGGGACATAAATATTCAGTCCATAACAGTAACCAATAGAAACTGTGTGCATACGTTCTCTAAAAGACATGCTGGAATATTCATAGCAACACTATTTATATTTTTAATATCTGACCTAGAAATTACTCAAATGCCTATTAAGAGTAGAGCAGATAGACAAATTGTGGCATATTCACATGGTGGAATGCTATACAGCAACGAGCGGGAATGATCTAATATAGAATCACACACAATGTGCATGAATCTCACAAACGTAAGCGTGAAAGAAGCCAGACAGTCAAGTACCTACGATATGATTTCATTTATATAAAGTATAAAAACTGGCCACAACTCATTTATGCTGGTAGAAGGCAGGATAGTGGTCATTCTTAGCAAGGTGGGGAAAGAGAGGGCTAGTGACTGGAAGGAGTATGAGGAGACTTCTGAGAGACTGCGATTATTCTCATTCTTTTATTTCATCTTTTATTTCTATAGTTTTTTAAAAATAATAGACTTTATTTTAAAGTGTCGTTTTAGATTTACAGTGAAATAAGAGATAAGTACAGAGATTTATTATCTACTAGAGGCCCAGTGCACAAAAATTTGTGCACTCGGGGGTGTCCCTCAGCCCGGCCTATGCCCTCTTGCAGTTTGGGACCCCTCGGAGGATGTCCACCTACTGGCTTAGGCCTGCTCCCTGGTGGATCTGGCCCAAGCTGGCAGTCAGACATCCCTCTGGCAGCCCAGCAACCCTCAGGAGATGTCCACTTGCCAGCGGGGAGCAGGCCTAAGCTGCAGTCAGACATCCTTAGCGCTGCTGAGGAGACGGGAGAGGCTCCCACCACCACCACTGTACTGGCAGCCATCAGCCTGGCTTGTGGCTGAGCAGTGCTCCCCCTGTGGGAGCACACTGACCACCAGGGGGCAGCTCCTGCATTGAGCGTCTGCCCCCTGGTGGTCAGTGTGTCATAGTGACCAGTCACTCCCAGTCGTTCTGCTGATAGGGTCAGTTTGCATATTACCCTTTCATTATATAGGATTCCTGCCCACACAGGAAAAGCCTCCCCCATTATCAACATCCCCCACCAGAGTAGTACATTTGTTATAAATAATGAATCTACAAATTATTCTCTTTCTTGATATGGATTCTAGTTAAATGGGTGTATTCAGTTAGTGGATTCTTTTTAATATATATATATATATATATATATATATATATATATATATATATATTGATTTCAGAGAGGGAGAGAGAGAAACATCAATGATGAGAGAGAATCATTGATCGGCTGCCTCCTGCACACCCCCTACTGGGGACTGAGCCCGCAACTCGGGCGTGTGCCCTTGACCAGAATCAAACCCAGGACCCTTTAGTCTGCAGGGTGACGCTCTATCCACTGAGCCAAACCAACTAGGGCAGTTAGTGGATTCTTTGAACATATATGTGCACTTTTCTGTATGTATATTATACTTCAATAAAATGTTTGGGGGAAAAAAGGCCTGGGGCAGTGGACAGGGGTGGGATGGAAGGAGTCACTGGGGGAGAAAAGAGGACATATGTAATACTTTCAACAATAAAGATTTTTTTTTTAATTTTGAAAAAAACCCAATGAATTCTACTGGTAGTGTTATATATTAACACATGTTATTTGTGTTTATGAATAAGTATGTACAGCAAGCATGTCAAACTTGCAGCCCGTGGGCTACATGCCTCATTTATTTGGCCTGTGTTAGCCTTTGAGTTTGATATGCTTGATGTACAGAGAACATATATAGTGGACATGACCCAAACATGACCTTGTACATATATAGAATATTTATTGCCATGTTGTTTTTACAGCCTTACTGAGATCCTGATTTATTCACATTTTTCTAATGTGATTTAAAAGAAAGTAGGGTAGATTTTAATTTACTGCTATTCTCAGAGGGAGAATTATAGGCAAGAAGTGGGCGAATATGTCAACATGTAGGTAAAAGAGAAAAGACTTATGAAAAAAGGATAGAAATGTTTACACTTAGGATTTTACCTACAATTTCCGGTTTGAGGCTTAAGGACTTTTGGGTGAAGGAAAGAAAGACCATGGAGATGATTCATATTCCAGCATGCTTTGGAACTTAAAAACAGACCTGCCAAAAGAGCCACCCAAATCTGCTTAATGGCTCAGTGCCTTCTAAGCCAAGCTCAGCACCAGAGGAGGTGGTGGTGAGTTACCTCTACAGCTGGATGAATGCTCATTAATTCTCCCCTCTCCCATCAGTGGCAAACACCAATTGCTGCTCCATTCCTGTAGCCTTGTGTCTGCCCTGGCAAGGACAGTATATATTGGTTTTATGCAAAGTTATCTTCATGGAAGTTCTGAGTGATGGCAGAAGTCATTAGGAAAGGAAGGAACTGCTGTCTTTTTATCTAGATCTTCTTGAGGCTTTCTGTGGAACTGATTGATGTCCTGACAGCCCCCCAAGGAGTTGGCTGGCAGCTGGGACTGCTGTTACAAAAAGTGGCAAGAAGAATTACTCTGGTGAAACATTATACTGTGAACATAGTGGGTACAGAATCTCATCCAAAAGCATCTGTCTAAATTACTCTCAAGTTTGCCCTGACTGGAATGTAAACTTCCTAAGGTCAGAGATTTATGTCTGTTCTGTTAACCTTTGTGATCCAGCATCTATGACAGTATTTGGCATATGGTTGGTACTCATTGAATAATAATTTTTAAGGAAGTGGGTAAAGTTAAATATATATGTGTGTGTGTGTGTGTGTGTGTGTGTGTGTGTGTGTATGCGACTGTTATGACCGAACAACTGGAATGACCAGACCTGCTGGTAGCTGTGATGCGCACTGACCCAGACCTTGCTGTTGGGGCCCTGACATCCCTGAATCTGGTTCACCTGCACCCCAGACCCAGACAGGAGGGAGGAGGGAGTCTGATTCCTTGCGGAATTGGTCATTGGTTAGCTTGCTGCTGGGGCCCTGACAGCCTGAATCTGGTTCACCTGCACCCTGGACCCAGACAGGAGGGAGGAGGGAGCCTGATGCCTTGCAGAGTCGGTGGTTGGTTAGCTTGCTGCTGGGGCCAACCTCCTGCGGTCCCTCCCCCCAGCTGGCCAGCCCCCCAATTGGTCCCTATTGCTGGCCAGACCGAGGGACCCCACCCATGCACAAATTCATGCACTGGGCCTCTAGTCCATAATAATAAAAGCATAATATGCTAATTAGACCGGACAGCTGAACGACCTTCCAGACATCATTCCAGACATCCTTCCAGATGAAGCCGCAGTGGCAGGGGCCAAGGCAGAGGCAGTTATGGGTGATCAGGCAGGCAGGTGAGCAGTTAGGGGCATCAGGCAGGCAAGCAGAGTGGTTAGGGGCGATCAGGCAGGCAGGCAGGTGAGCAGTTAGAAGCCACCGGCCCTAGATTATGAGAGGGATGTCCGACTGCCAGTTTAGGCCTGATCCCCCAAGGGGTCCTGGATTTCGAGAGGGTGCAGGCTGGGCTGAGGGTTCCCCCTCCCATGCATGAATTTTGTGCACTAGGCCATATATATATATATATATATATATATATATATATATATATACCTAAGCAACTGAATGACCGAATGACTGATTGCTGTGGTGCACACTGACCACCAGGGGACAGATGCTCAATGCACAGGATCAGGCTCCCTCCTGTCTGGATCAGACCTGTGGGGATAGGGCTGAAACTGGCTATCCGACATCCCCCAAGGGGTCCCAGGTTGCGAGAGGGCTCAGGCCAGGCTAAGGGACCACACCAGTGCACGAATTCATGCACCAGGCCTCTAGTAATAATATAAGTAGTGTGTTTGAGGGATATTGGGGGGTGGGGGGGAAACTTACCATATAGGGTCAGTGGTTTTAATTAAAATTCTAATTTTGGCAGTTGGAGAAGTTAAACTACAGAATAGGTAAGAAACTTATCCAAAATCATATACAAGAATCAAAATTCTGGCCTTCTAGTTTTCAGTGAGCTTTTCATTCAGAAACATTTCTGTTCCCTTCTTCTCGGTAGATGCTAGAATCTGGTGGTAAGGTGACATTTGTGACTTTTTGGAGAATGGGATGATGCTCCAACCAACTGAGCCACACAGCCAGGGCTGTTTGTGACTTTTTGAAACCAGATAATGATTTATGCTGGTAGATAACAAAATCCATATTATGGTCATGTTTCCAATATTACAAATCTTTATAATATGTAATCAACGGTTAGGGAAACATTTGAAAACATGGCCAAGTAAATTCACCTTGTCATATGGGCCATAGTTATGGTCCCAGCTTGGTAAAGCAATTCATGAATAGCATATGACATCTTGTAGCACAAATCATATATTCATTTAAAATTCCTAAGATATTTTGGCTTTATTGCTGATCTTCAACCAACAGTGGCTCTTAGAGTGTTAGCTGTAAGTCTTTATGCCCCTCCCCAGTCTCACTGTCAAGTAGCTAATGATCTATAAACAAATATGGAGATGCCCTAAGGGAGCTCTCCCTCTAAAGGGCCTTGCATCATTAAATAATAGAAATACTGAAGTCCACCCTGGTTTATGATTTGTCAGTTTAGGTTTTGCAGTGACTGGTATTGTCAGATGGGACAGGTTTTTAATTTGCTGTACAATAACATTAAATTTTATCTGATTTTTTCCTTCTGGAGAAAACTTTCAAAAATGTTCATCTACATTTGCAGTTTCCATGCTATGAAATACCTTTGTATTTGTGTGTGAATTGGAGACACATTTTAGTTTCTTAAGCTAAAAGTGGCCATAGAGGATAATAAAATCAACATAATAATATCTACCAGTTCCTGAGAGCTTGCTTCTGCTAGATAGTTTATATATATTGTTCATTTAAACAATGTTCCAAAGCAGGGTTTCATTTTCCTCATTTTCAAGCTGAGGAAACAGAATGTCAGAGAGGTTAAAATAGCTCCCTGCAGCCAGGTGGTGGAGCTGGGATTTGAACCTACACTGAAGGGAGTAAAAACTTAGATGGAAATGTAGCTGACACAATTGAACATGCCTTAGATGTTGCACAATCAGTAAGGGCACAGGAACTAGCATATAAGTTCCAAAATATGGTCTATCTAGCCCAGAAGTCTGCCTGGCTCAAAGGAAATTTTGGGGTGACCTACATGATGACTCTCAAAGTGATTTTTCAAAACTGGATCACTTGCAAAGTTGCTGTAAAACAGCAATTTATATGTCTATTGAAATTGAGGGCCAGCCACGCATTGAGGAATTTGGGCATCACCAACAAAGATCTCAAGTCTAAGCAAGTTATCAAGCCCTAAAACTTGGGTTTTATTGGGGGAACCCGAATAAAAAGTACATGGGAATTCTTTGGACTGCTTTTACAACTTTCCTGTAAGTTTAAAATTTTATTCGAATTTAAAAGTTTAGTTTTAAAAACTTGGGTTTTAATGGCGAGAGCATCTGGCCATACTTTGGATGGTATGAGTAATACTGCTGCTATGGATAATAGGCATATTTAGTCCAAGCCAGCATTTCAGTGAACCACACTTGTGGTGCAGCTCTTTCTTTTTATTCTTTATTGCTGCTTCTAATAAAGCAAGATGTTAAAGCTAACTACATGCTCTATTAATTATATGAAGGTGAACTTGAGTCATATTTGTTACTGAAGATGATTAATAATTACCAGTTCTGCACACATTTCTGGTGCATTTCAGTAAATAAACAGGGTACATTGTTGGGTAGTAATTGATTAATTAGCACATTCATCCTACACAGCTCAATGGTCTAAGGATGCTGAGTTTGAGATATTGCTCATAATTATTACAAGAAACAAATCTGTTCCATTTTTCAGTTTATTCTTCTGTATGCTAAGTTTTTTTTTCTAAATCGAATGTTTAATGGTTCAAAACCTTATAGGTTTTATTCAGATAAATCAACTCATGAAAAATTGCTAGTCATGATCTCAGAATCTTGTTTTGTGTGGGAACTAGGGTGAACCCTTTTACAAGGCTAATTTTAACATTCGATCTTGCTGTTAAACTGGATCAAATCCTGTAAATATAGGGCACTTCCCCGCCATGCAGGAAGTGCTCCTTGAGCACCTATGCGCAACAGGGGCACTGCAATCTCATTTGCTTCCCAACCACATCAAATAAGCTCAGGATTGCAAATGTCATCAGGTTGGCACTTTGCAGCACTAGCAAATACAATGTGTAATCTTCGGAGAAGTATAACAGCATGTATTGGCTGCCGTTTTAAACGATGCAGTAATTTAGGATGTTTTTTCTAATTTGTTGAGCCAGCATGTAGTTGAGACCTAGTGTAGTTGAGAGAGCCTTGGACAGAGTCGGGAGTCCTGGTTCTTCTCCATCGGTATTCTTCCTTAAGAGGCCCGTGTGACTCTGGGCACATCGTTACCCGCTTCTCTAAGCATGGATCATTCACCCGTACAATGAAGGCTTCCACCAGGGAGAGGTGAGGTACAGCGAGGAGCCCAGGCTGCAGAGACCTAGGCTTGAGTCTGGACTTCCTATTTGATTGTTTGATGGGAATGATTTAACCTCTTGAGTTTCTGCTCTGCTCACTTGAGTTTATCATAAAAATCAAATGGGATATGAGAATAGTTTGTAAGCTGTAAAGTATCATATAGCTATAAGGCATCATTAATATTATTACTATCTTAATTGGTTGACATTCTTGATACGTACTGGAAGGATGCATCAAAATGCCCATGTACTGGTCTAACAATAGGGGATTTTCAACATTCTTTACACCATTATTAAAATCACTTTGAATAAGAATTTCCCATGTGTCTTCATAATTTATTGCTAAGTGAAAAACACAGTCTGCAACTCAGTATCTTTGATATGATCCTATTAAAATATTACATACACAAAGATAAAGGACTATATAGTAGGAACTTAGTACGGATTTCATAAAATAATAAATGCAATAAATATATCTTAATCGAGCAACCCTTGCTACTGATAAGGTACTGTTCTAGGAGTTGGGACTATATCTTTATACTTACAATTCATTGGGTGAGACAAATAATAAAAAATAAACCTATTATGTAATACGACATATTGTTAAGTGCTTTGAAGAAAAATAAAGGAACAGAGAGTAAGGGTGCTTTCCTGTTTTTCAAACATTTTTCTTATTTATTTATTTTATTTTTTCTCAAGAGCAAATGTCCCTATAATTAGAAAAATTAAAAAACTGCAGGTATATCTAAAGACAAAGTAGTCTTAAGAAAAATGTTATGTACATAGATAAGTACTCTTTTTTGTCTGGATTTTTTCATTTCGCATATTATATAGACATCCATCCACATCTCTGAGTGTATCAACAGATCATTCCTTTTCATTGCTGAGTCGTATTCCATTGCAAGGCTATCCCACAATTCCTTCATTCACCCACCTGTTGACAACAGGCAGTTGGTTGGGTTGCTTCTCATTTGGGGCTATTACAAATAAAGCTGCTGTGAACATTCATAGAGCAAGTGTAGGGACATGATTTTTAAATGGCCGTAAAGAGTCCCCTTTGACAGATACTCATAATTTTTAAGGAATGCCCTATTGTTGAACATTTATATCTTTCTGGTTTTTCATTGTTGCAAATGATCTATAACGTTTTGGCTTAGGAATGTATCTCTATATGTTGAACGTGAAATGAGTAGAAAGGTATTGTAAAGGGGACCTGGAGATAAAGAATGTGTTGTGAGGTAATTCTGAGTTTTGCGATGATTGCAGAGCACGTATTTTGTGTCATCTGCTGGAAAGCAAAGAAGCATAAATCTTTAAATAAACCAAAATTGAATTTGACTATAAAGTTTATCTTGCACCTAATGGAAAAGGTCAGCTGTTTTGTTTATGGGACCATGATTTGATCATAACATTCCTTCTGAGGCAACTGCAATACATCTGGGTGTGGCCTTTTGTTTCCTGGAGCTATAATTAGCCATCTGGTGTACTTTACAACATGTTGTTAAAGAAAAAAATCTTAAAATGTAGCATTTTGCTCATTTTCTCTCTCTCCGTATATATGCACACACATACATATGATGTATATGGTGACAACCGTGGAAGCAATAAAATGTGTACAGAATGGTTAAGAAATGCTTGGGGGACACTACCATCAAGAAGACCCCCAAACCCAAAACGTTATTTTATGCATAGATGCCAAAGCTGTATTTTTCTGTGCTATGTTTAGGGTCTTCTTATAACAGAACACATTTTTTTTTTTTTTTTTTTTTTTTTACCAACAGATTTTTAAACAGCAGGGACATGCTTATTATTTACTGTTTTGGTATCTTTCCCTCATTTACATAAATACCCCAGAAACCAGCAGTTTAAAACTAATAAAAGCCAGGGCCCTCCATCAAGTGCAATAAAGTTTCACAGCCATGAGTTAGACTGTTAGGGTGAAAAATAAACCTATATATGTGGTTATCAAGGGGTTTGGGGGGAAAGTGTATAATCACATTTCAAAGTTAGAACTTTCATTTGAAGAAGCAAGGCAATCATAATACTTAAACATTTATGTAGAACGCTTTATCTTTGAAACATTCTCTTAATATTGGCCAATTAATCTCTGCTGCTTTCCTAAGGAGCAGGTATTACTGTCTGCCATTTTTCTAGTTATAAACTTGAGGAAGGTATGACCAACCCACCCAGAGGAAAGACGGGGCAGACAAGTGTCTAGCCCTCATTATGTGGTGACTCCTTGAGATGTAACTCCTAATAGAAGGCATCAGATTTCTGTTCCACATTGATGAAATCATTAACAAAACAAAGATAGAAACAGTAGGTCAATCTGCCTCAGGCTTTCAGATGCAGTTTTACCTTCTGAGGTCACCTTTTGGGAAGAATGGGATACAGAAAAGGTGCAGAAGAGCCACAGCGCATGTCATCTGTACTTGCAATGGATGGGTCTAAACTTCTTCCAGTGAGAAAAGCAAAGTTAGATGCTCCCTCCCTCCCTGAAACCCCCACCTTCACAACATCTTGGCAACTTAATTTATAGTTTTTCAAATCAGATTGACTGTGATCAGTACATTCAAAGGGTGGAACAAATCTGTTACGTACATTAAAGCCAGAGGAACAGTAAAATAAAACTAATAAATATTTACATTTTTGGCAATAGAATTAATGGATGCTTGAGAAATTCTGAAAGATAAACATTTAAATGTTAAAATACGTATTTCCTTCCCCACAGGGACAGGGTAGGGAATTAATGAGATAATAAATGCGAAGTGCTTTGAGCTCTTTAGAAGAAAAGTGCCAGATGAATGCAAATGATTATTGTTAAAACTTTCAGATGGTTACTAATATATTACTTATGATAAAGTACATCTTTTTATACTTGAAATATAGGATTCTTGAAATTCTTAGGATGGGATAGCTGAGACCATGCTCTCCAAACTCCTCCTAGGTCTCTCCACATTGTATTGGGAGTCATTTTTAACCCTTCCCCATTTTAGTGACCTCATACCTATCTTTCAGACAAAACTATGGAGCATGATTTCACAGCTTTCACACTTTCCTGCAACATCCCATCATTTGTCCTCCAACAGATTCTCACAGATTCATGGCCAGAGAAGAATTCCACTGACACCCCTTTCTCTGCTCCTGATTTCTTTGATCACATAATTGTGATACCTCCCAATGCTAAGCATTGTGCAAGTTGATTTTATTAGCAGGAAGTGTGTGAGAGTTAAACTGTCCCTCTGTACTTTAAGCAATACAATCATCCTATATAATAAAAGCCTAATATGCTAAGTGTCTGACCATTCAACCATTTGACCAGTCACTATGATGCGCACAGACCACCAGGGGGCAGACTGTCTGACCGGTAGGTTAGCTTGCTGCTGGGATCTGGCTGATCGGGACTGGGTGAGATGGGCAGACATGCCCTGGAGCCCTTCTGCGGTCCCTCCCCAGCCCCGATTTCTCGCAATCTGGGACCCCTTGGAGGATGTAGGAGAGCCAGTTTTGGCCCCATCCTCACAGGCCAGGCTGAGGGACCCACCGGTGCACGAATCCATGCACTGGGCCTCTAGTTTGTTATAAAAGAGTTCAAGTCCTTTGAATGATCAAGGACAAGTGACATTCAACTTTCTACACAACATGCTAGAATTTGTGGTAAAAGAATGCAAATCCCACATAAATTTCTTTTCATTTAGCCTGAGACACGAAATGAGATACCCTCACTAAATCGCATTCTCCTCGTATGTAAAATAAAGACAGTAGTAGTACCTACCCATAGAGGTTGTTGAAAAGATACAATAAAATAATGCATACAAAGCGTCTAGTACAGTATACACCTAGCCCACAATGTTTTCAATAACAGGTAATGTAAGTAGATAGTGGAAGGTAGGTAAGTAGAGAGCACAGTTTGTCATTAAATATCATCTATTTAGATTATTTAAAATCAATAGAAAATGATATGTAAAGGAAGATACTTATCATCATCCAGTAATGTGCTCCTAAATGGTTAGCACATTTTGCTTCTCAAACCATTGCAAACATTCAGTATTAAATAAAGATGGCTCTACTGTTAAATGTTTGCTTCTCCTAAAAGTTTCTGGGGGGAAAAAGACACATCATTAAAAAAACACACCGCTTATTGACAAAGATTTCAGTTTCTTATGTAGAGTAGTAAAAACTAAGTAATTCATCACAATATTTGGGATACATTATACACATAGATATAATTTTTTTCAAACTCCCTTAGTTTAGCAATAGCACAGTATCTTTGCTGCATACATGTGCTAAAAGATAATAGACTATGCTTCTTTTCAAATGTTCTGTAATTAAAATATTTCACTAATTTAATCTGGTCCTCTGGCTTCTTCCACTTAATTACTTGAAGTGATTGTCTTATTATACCAATTTTTCTCCTTTCATTTTGAAGCTGTAGGTTTTTAGGTAGAGGACCTTACTGCCAATCACTTTCGAATGAGACCTGAATCTGAATATAAGGCCTGAATTTGGAAACAGGCATTCTGTAGTGTATGCAGAGAAGGAAACTGCATTGTTTGAGAAACCGATCATGTGGGTTAAATAAAAAAAAAAAGTACCAGAGAGGGAACTCATTTGACTATTGCCAGCAGCTTGAGGCTCCAGAGTGCTAATCAAAATTCACACACAAAACTTCCCCAATAGATTTCACCGTTTTGTACTGTTAAGAGGGGATCTCGCCATGTGAAAGATCCACTGCTGTGCTGAACAAAACAGAGACAGTTTTCTTTTAAAGTCCAGAGCAGATGAGAGCCATAAGGAGACAGAGGGTTTCATTTACTCTCAGGACACGATTGTGCCAGTGAACTAATGAGTCTCCTGGACCTTATGTTGCTCTGGCTTCAATCGAGGGGAGACTCTAATGGGCATGTAGTACTTCCTATCCGTCAAGTGTCTGGACAATGGGCCCCTCATATGGATTAGAGCGATCTGGCAAGAAAAAGAGGTCATCCTTGTACCTAGCACAGGCAGGAAACCTGGCTAATTAATGTATTTCCAACTATAGCAAGACAAAAGCTGACACACACACAAATGTTAATTTTATTGCAGAAACTCAGCCTGTGGCTGCGGCATAGTTTAAAACTTATGGAAATCCTTTAGGTAAAAAATACCTCTCCTTTCCCCAACACACTCCAGTATTTATAAAGATATCATTCTTTAAAACAACTATGTGACTTGCTTCTTTCACCCTTTGTTAAGGTTGGATGATGAATAAATATTTTGAACAGTTACAAAGAAAATGCTGAGAGTTAGTGTCAGCGCTGCATAATTTTAACAATTTGCCCTTTAACAGAGACTGTTGAATTAAGCTTGTAAAAATCCTACTGCTCTGTTCAATAGAGAACACAAATGTTTGTTCAAGCGAGAAGGCTCGAGTTACACTACATCTTAAACTAAGAGCAGATACTGCCACCTAGATAAATTCTGATGCTGTAGTGAACTAAATGTTGGCTTACCTTCCTTTTTGAAAAATAGCAACCACAAACAATAGCGGCTTGGCGCAATAAAATGCAATGAATGATAAAGGGTCACTTTAAAAATCCATACAAAAGTAATTTTCTTTAAAAGGAGACATTTTTGTTTTGCCAAATATCAATGGTTAAGCCTTTATTTAACTTTTTAAATGCAGAAGACAAATTACTATTAGAAATAGGAGGAGGACACTTCATAAAATATTCAAACAAAATCTCCACTATCCTGAAGTTTAGAAAGAAGTAGATGCAGAGGTGATATCAGTAAGACTTGTACATTTCTTGTTAGATATTTCCCCCCTTAGTTTGGAAAGAGGAAGAGACACACAAATAGGTTTTGGTTTAATAAGTAAAATAAGATCACTTAATTTTTTAGAGAATTACATTATAGTGTGTGCTGATACACTTCCTAGCAAACAAAGCAAACTAACTTTTCCCCTCCTCTTTTATTCCTAACAGTAAAAGAAACGCTGCCTTTTCTTAGCTCTAGTTGGAATCTAAACTCAGTAATGTATTCCAGGATCATAAACATATCAGGCTCAGAGAGGTATTTTTCTTATCATCTTTAGATTGTAGCTCTTCTTCAAATCGCTTTTTGTTTTCCTCTGTTACTCCCAGAATGACTTCAACCTCAGCAATGATGGCCTGTAAATGAACAATAAAAACGACATTCATGACTTAAACATTTCTTACAACTCTTCCTCCCCCCCCGCCCCCCCCCCCCCCCGCAAGTCTCCCCACCACTAAGCATTTGTTCCTTTTTGGAGTTAAGTGTGATTTAGACTACTTTGACTCAAAGTGTGCTCCACCAACCAGCATCATCTACAAGTTGCTGGTTGTCAGTCCTGATGAAATGAATATAAAAACTGTAAGAACTTGGAAATATTTATAGAAATTTTAATGTCTATTAAATGTAGTAATGAAAAAAATGGGCTTCTATTGTGTACATCTTTAATTTGAGTTTTTATTATATTATTATTATTTTTATTTTTATCAAGAAAGGAAGTTGGCCCTGGCCAGTGTGGCTCAGTTGGTTGTAGGTTTGATTCCCGGTCAGGGCACATACCTAGGTTGGGGGTTCAATTCCCAGTCAGGGCGTGTAGAGGAGGCAACCAATCAATGCCTCTCTCTCACTGATGTTTCTCTCTCCCTCCCTCTCTGGAAAAAAAAGGATTTTGGATTTTATTAAATGTTTTTTTCTGAATTACCTTCCACTTTCTTTTTAAATATATTTTATTGATTTTTTACAGAGAGGAGGGGAGACGGATAGAGAGTTAGAAACATCGATTAGCTGCTTCCTGCACACTCTCAACTGGGGATGTGCCTGCAACCAAGGTACATGCCCTTGACCAGAATCGAACTTGGGACCCTTCAGTCCGCAGGCCGACGCACTATCCACTGAGCCAAACTGGTTAGGGCAAATTACCTTCCATTTTCATTCAGCCTTTACTTTGCTAGTAAATCCTTGTTGCTAAACTAAAAATATTTATTAGAATGTCATGAGGATATACTACCCAAAATGAATCTATTTCACTTTTCAAGTTTTTATTATTCCTATTTTGTTGAAATTTAACCTTTTTACCTTTTGACCTTCTATCAAGAGTAGGCATATCAAGATAATAATGATTCACATGAGAAGGCTAGAAACCATGATATTTTAAAAAATCTACTTTAGAACATCTAACCTGATAATTTTGAAAGTCAGACAAAGGGCAGAAAAATAGCCTTCATTATGCCATGAGTAGTTGGCTTTGCCAACCTCAAGTCCAAACTCAGAGCCTACTAAATCCGTGTAGTTTTGGGGATATACCATCTGTCATAGTATGCAGGCTGCTATAACAAACTACCACAGACTGGGTGGCTTAAAAAACAAAAATTTCTTTCTCACAGTTCTGGAGGCTGGGAAGTTCAAGGTCATTGTGCTAGCCAATTCAGTTCCTGGCTTGCAGATAACCAGGTTTTTGCTGTAGCCTCACATGGTGAGGAGAGCGAGTGAGCAAATGCTCTGGTCTCTTATAAGAGCACTAATCCCATCATCCCACACCACCTTCATGACCTCATTTCAACATAATTCCCTTCCATCTCTATATACTGTCACTTTGGGGTTAAGGTTTCAACAGGTGAAGTTTGGGAGGACAAAATTAAGTCCATAGCACCATCTGATTCTGATTATTACCTACATTTTGACAGACTAATCTGATCATGTGCAGACAGTCTTAGAATTTTGTGCATAGCAGTAATGACAAGATGATGCTAGCTTGCAGTAACTTAGAATATAAACGATGAGCATAGATCCTTTAGGACCTGTGAAAGTTATTATAACACTGGGCCCTTTTAAAATTAAATCTTCTCAGTCATGTTATGGGAAAAGCAGTGGTCAATCTTGCAACTCATAAAATCACATTGAAGAGTACATCACATTGAATTATTATCATCATCACCATTACTAGAAGGACCGGGGCCTAGCTCAAGGAAAAAACATATTAAAAAATCTTATTCTTATCAAGCTTTTGTTGGGCTTTCCATTTAAGAGAAAAATAACATGTAGGTTCCAGTTGAGACCTTCGAGTTACTTGACCCGTTCAAACATGATGAAGGCTCAGGCTGGAAATCCGGTGAAAACTTTGATCATCAATGCTAAATGTTCATTTCTGCTCAGCGGGTATTTTAAAACATCTTGTACAGATCTTGCTCCTGTTTTCTAGAGTTTCGAGACATTTAGTCAGTTACACATGACTGGATTCTCTGGAAGCTTCAACAGTTAGTGATGGAACATCTACCCACTTTGGAGGAACAGGGTGGAGTAGATGGCTCAGATATGTGCTGAGCTTTTCCCTAAACACACTGTCCTTCCTGGCCTCAGAACTCCTCTGTCCTAGAAACTTGGGCTCGCCAGGAATCCCTAACCAGACACTGAAATGTGGGTAGGTGATAGCCAGGATTTTTTTTTTCTGCAACAGTCTCTGTTTGGGCTCCATTGTGATGTTTTAATTTCAGTTCCAACATCAGAAAGCCCGGTTGTAGTGCAAGCTTGGGTTTGGAAATGGTAGCAAGTTAAAATAAGACGACCATATTTCAAAGAAAAAGTTTCAAACTATTACGTTTAACTAACAGGTTCAGTGAGAACCTTACAGTATTGACCCTGCACATTGTAAAAGTGTACTGCTTACAATAAAAAAAAATGGTTTAGCACTTGTTTACAATACAGCATGAGGTATTTTCAGCCCTTGTATAGAAATCAACCAGGATCGTTAGTTAATTAACACCTCACCTTAAAATTGGTCTCGCCTTGCATATTAGGTGCTGATATTTCTTGATGGATGACAAAGAGATTGCGAGCAAAGGTCATGAGGACCCCCTGGAGATCCTCACCGATTGTTCTGTTAATGATATCCAAACAAATGAGTTTACCAATGATTCCCCTCACATGCTTAAAAACAATCACCCTCTCATTTGTGCCTGTCTGGTGATGGAATTTAATGAGTATTTTCAATCTCACAAGGTGGCAATCTTCAGGGAGATATGAAAGATGAGGCTCCATTTTAACTTGTCAACAAAAAGGATTTGTGTAATAAATATTTTTTATTAATCAACTTAGCAGAATATAGGAATAGATTCAGTCATTTGTAGCCAAAGGCTACCACTGAGTGAGGACAGGAGTATTGAGAAGCTCATTTAAAAAATTGTTTAAGTTAGTTTAATAGAATCGTTGCTAAGTGTAATTCATGCCTAACAATTTCCTTGCCTACAGAGACATTTGCACCTCAGTATTATTTTCTACTTCATGTATACAAGTGACTCCTTCTACTACTTGTAAGTGGTGCCCTACCCACATTGAGAAATGGCAGCAAGCTAAAATAAGACTACTATATTTCAAAGAAAATGCCTCTTTCATGGGCAGCTATCTTTATAAAGCTGAACACACACTTTAAGAAAATCTCAGTGATGACTTGCAAACCATCCTGTAGAATTCTGTGTTTCTAAACAACTAGATCATTGTAAATTTTAATTTGAAAACAAACGCCAAGGTATTTATTTCTAGCTATTTTTGAACTTTATCAATAGAAAAGAATAGATTAAATGAATGAGTTAATTTTAAAAAAAATTGTTCTGCCCTAGGGGCTGAACCTAAAGAGCTAGTTGCTCCTTAAGTCAGCTGCAAAAAAACTTTGCAATTACTTCTTTCCTAGTTGTTACCTGTGAAATAAATCACCTTAGAATCTCAGACCTAGACCTTTTGGGAAGGCTGCCTTCCAACCTGATCCTGCTTTCCCTGGGGTCAGGGCGGGACTAGGAAGCTTCCCAGGGCCCAAGGCAGGAGACCAGGGCTCTTTCTCCTGCCACTGACTGTGTGACTTTGGGGACAGTTACTTGATCTCTCTGGGTCTTCATTTCTTTATCTCTGAAATGAAGGAATTGGACTAGATCAGTGCTCCCAAACTTTGTGAGGTATATTTCCCACATCTAAAGACTGCCCGACCCCACCCCTTATAGCTACTGAACATTGGTGTCTCTGCTTTTAGGAGTATAAATATCACTCAAGGCAACTTCAGAATAGATAATTTAAAAAAGGTATTTGTGTTTTATTTCCGCAGGGTCAGTATATATTAGACCCCGGATGCTCCTAAAATAGCAGACTCCCAGGCTCTCCCCCAGATCAATAAAATCTTAATCTTTGGACTTGGAACCCAGGAATATGCAGTTTCACCAAGTCCCCCAGATGATCTTGATATATACAAAATATTGAGAACCATACTTCAAAAAAGTATAGTTGTGTGTATGTGTGTGCATGCGTGTGTATGATATAGAGGCCCACATACTGCTGGGGTTCATGGTTCTCAGATTGGGAACTAAGAGGCTGGATGGACTTTAATTAATTTACGTCCCTATTAATTAATTCATTTCTAGATTTTCCTTCACTTTCGCTTCCCTGAAATTTCTCTTCAAATTCCACTATTCCAGGAAATATTCCAATGTAAATGGAGCTGGTATGAAGTTATCTTGGTAAAGCTAAGCCACAAAGTTCTGGTATATAAGGTCATCCCATCCTGGAACCCTCACCTTTCCTAAAGACGTGGCCATCTGACCTTCTTCACCCAATAGGACCTGATCACAGTAAAGCCAAGTGGAGCCCAGCTCTCTCATGGAAAGCTTCTCCTTAAAGCACCAGAGAAAACTTAAGCAACATGAAGGGGGGGGGGGGGAGCTTATTTCTGCTCATCTCTTCCTTTTCAATTCAGTTCCAGAAAATGAGGACTGTCTCCTGGCCACTGTCTATTAAGTTGTCTATTTCAACCTCCATGTCCATGCCTTAGTGCAATCCCTGTATACTAGCTATAATTCCACCCTTTCATCTTACACTCAAGAAAGCACCACTAGATGCAAGTGAGAATCTCAGCAATAATCCTCAATCCTACCTAATAGTCAGAAAAAGTAAATTAGTAAACTCAATATAAACTTGTATAAGTATTGAAGCACCTCACAATAGGCTGAGAACCTCTATATTCCATAAAAGTGTTCAAAGGTGGCCACACAATATAGTCATTGTGGTGTAGTGAAAACAACAATGGATTTGAGGTCAGGAGACACAATCTACTGTGTGACCTCTAATGGGATTATTTCTTAGAATAGCGGAATAACCATCTAGAAGATACACCAATAAGACTGTTTCTACCACCAAAGCTAGTCTGCAGGTCAAGGCATCCTTGCCTGATATCTCAGGGCATGTGTAGCCACAGTTGGGCGGGTTCCTCTTGGTCTAATTCAGCCGTGGGCAAACTACAGCCCGCGGGCAGGATCCGGCCCATTTGAAATGAATAAAACTAAAAAAAAAAAAAAAAAAGACCGTACCCTTTGATGTAATGATGTTTACTTTGAATTTATATTAGTTCACACAAACACTCCATCCAAGCTTTTGTTCCGGCCCTCCGGTCCAGTTTAAGAACCCATTGTGGCCCTCGAGTCAAAAAGTTTGCCCACCCCTGGTAATTATTCATTCTGTAGATTTCAGAATCAAGTCAAACTTGCTGCTTGGTCAGTTTGATGATTGGGGGTGTTCCTTTTTCACAAAACAGCCTCTTCTTCCAACTCCTAAATTCTGTGATAGTTTTCTTCTCGCCTATTCCTCTATGCCCTAGTACCCACCTGGATAAAGCTTTCCAGGGCCCATACTTCAGGAACTCTGCCCCTGCCCTGTTAACACTATCCTTGTCTCATACTGTCAGTTCTAGGACACAAGTCCTGTTCCTGAGTGTCAGCTTTTGCTAATGGGCTCCCTTCATGCACCCCTTGCCGACCTGGGTCTCTAAAAGCAGCCTCCTCTCTGAGCTCCTACGGTCTTGCTCCTTCCACCCAGACCTCAGGTTGTCCATTTACTCTTTGGAGTTGGAACATTCCTGGCTGGTGCTGCTTGTTGAGATGACCTCCAGGTTCCTGAACCCGGTTTAATTTTTGCTTGCCTGGCTGTTCTTTTCTGAAGGGCAGTCACCCCTCCCAGCCTTGTCACCATGCGTGGGGTTTGCCTAGTTCCACTCCCAGCCCTGCTTGTCCTTTTCAGTCGACCTTTCGTGCCAGCCAGTGCCCAGTGAGGTGGAGTTCATGTCTCTGCGTTCTGACTTCTAGTTCTTGTACTTAACTGATCCATTGTCTGAAAACCTGAGCTTAGAAATGTACTTGGACCTTGAACCTTACCGGCTCAGTCAGAATCATAACTATACACATTTCATATTCCCCAGCTGCCATCTTCAAATCCAGTTGAATGCTTGGTGCTCCCAGTCCCAGTAACTGCCTGGTGGCCTGTGTCCTGCCACAGCCCTGGCATCAGTGACAAGTTTGGAGGGAGTGGAACAGGAAATATTTCATCTCTGGTGTTCTGGCTACTGGTGCCCTTTCCTGACTTACTGGGAGTCGACATGCTAAATCATTTATAATGCCTGTTACAACTGATAATACTTTGGTAAAACAAAGAACTGTACTTTGGATAGGGAGTAGAGACCTGTCCTGTGCGCATCTCTGCCTGTCTGTTTTCATGTGGGACCAGTGTCTAGGAGACTGAACATCTGGGGAGAAACTGAGGCTGTTCAGGAACATTGATACTTAACAGAAGAATAGGCTCTTGCTTGGTCAGTTTTTATAAGAACAGGTCTGAGCTTGTGTGTTTCAATGTGAGGTCACACTGCTCTAGATGTTATAAGGAGAGACATATAGGGCAGAAACGGTTTTCCAATAAATTAGGATGATTTTAAAGGACCCACTAACCATATTCCAGGATATGAAATAAGACACAATTCAAGATGGTGGTTCTAAAGTTCTGAGTCCTAGATGAGGAGACAACTTTGCTTGCTCTCCAATATCCCCTGGAGAGAAATTCCTAGGAAACAGGGAAGCATAGAGAAGCCTCCTGAGCGCCCCAGCGGGGCTCTTCTCAGCACACGTGCATCTTGAGAAGACTGGACCGCGGCCAAAACTGGGTATGAGGAGGGCCCACAGACCCTGCTTTTTTTTGGGGGGGGGGGGCATTTGCCAAAGGCACCAGAACACTTTTCTAAGTATGCCAGTAGCCCTTCCACAACTACAACATCTGAGCTTGCTCATCACGAGTCAGATTGTGTGTGTGTGTGTGTGTGTAATATGTTGTTGAAACTAGCCTCTTACTCATCAATCTGAATAATTAATCAATTATATTCATGAACTCCCACTGACACATCTGAAGTCATTGTGTGAAACACTTGAAGATCTAACTAAAATAAGTTAGACTTCCAATAAATCAGCATGCTGATTTAAAAAAGAGCCTCATAGACAGACAGTAGTATGGTGATTACCAGAGGAAAATGGGGGTGGGGGAGGTAGGGGAGGCTAAAGGGAGAATACATGGTGATGAAAGGAGACTTGACTTGGGGTAGTGAACACACACTACAATATACAGATGATGAATGATAGAATTGTACATCTTAGGCCTATATAATGTTATTAATGTAACCCCAATAAATTCAATTTAGAAATTTCTCAAAAAATGCATGCGAAGTGTCATACTTGTTGGTTGTTATAGTCTATTTTCTTAGCTTACTGTATCTCATAGACATACTCACAACATTCCCAACTTGTTTCTCTTCAAGTGCTCATAAAATATGAAAACAGTTCCTTGTCTGCCCTATAAAATTTGAATGGGGAGAAAAGAAATAGCATGTTATGTTGAAACAAAGTGAAGGAAATGTACTGTACTATGACCACTAAGGCAGATTTGAACTGAAGTCTAAAGCTAACTGTAAATACTGTGAGAAGCACAGTGGGAAAGGCTGTCTCCAGCATATGGAGTAGATATACTCTAGGACAGTGTTGTTGTTTTTCAATTGAGATATAATTTACATATAACATTGTGTAAATTTAAGGTGTACAACATGTTCATTTGATATATTAATATATTGCAATATGATTACCACTGTGGCTTTAGCTAAGACCTTTATCACATCACATTATTTCTTTTTTTACAATGATAACATTTAAGATCTAGTCTTTTAGCAATTCTGAAGTATATAATATAGTATTATTGACTATAATCACGATGCTGTGCATTATTAGACTTCATCTTCTTTGTACCCTTTAACAATATATCTACAATTCTCACCCCCTCACTCCCCCTGGCAACCCCATTCTACTCTCTGTTTCTATAGCTTTGGCTTTAGATCCCACATACAAGTGATATCATACAATATCTGTCTTTGTCTGGCTTATCTCATTTAGCATAATGTGCTCAAGGTCCATCCATGTTGTCACAAATAGCAGAATTTCTTCCTTCTTATGGCTGGATAATATTATACACACACACACACACACACACACACACACGTCATATCTTCTTTTATCTATTCATTCATCAGTGGACTCCTAGGTTGTTTCCATATCTTGGCTATTTTGAATAATGCTGCAATGAACATGGAGGTATAGATATCTCTTCAAGATGGTGACTTTGTTTCCTTTGGGCAGATACCCAGAAGTGGAATTGCTGGGTCATATGGTAGTTTTATTGTTAATTTTTGAGGGACCTCTATGGTGGCTGAATCAACTTCCATTCCTACTGGGCTCTCTTTATTCCACATCTCCACCAGCACTGTTACTGCTTGTCCAGGACAAGGTGTTTTGGAAGTCAGATCCTCAGAATACTCACATCAAAATCATCTAGTTAAATGCTTGTTAAAACGCGTTTTCATGGGCATCATCCAAGCTCAGGATCATTGGGAGGAGGTCTGCATGTTAGCGTACTTCCCAAATGATTCTCACGCACGTCAAAGTTTGAAACCACTATTCTAAGAGCAACGGGTAAAAAAATATAGAGAAGCAGTTTGTTGTGTGGAAAATAATTTGAATTTCAGTGGAAAACTGTGTGTTGTCTGTGGCACATTCTATGTCCTTCGTTCTATGGGAGATCTTTTGCAACTCTGTAGGTTGTAGGTGATTCAGAGACAAGCAGATTCTGTCCATAATTTCATTGATCTTTCTCTCTTGCTCCCCTTGTGGAAAAACCAGTTTTGTGCCATTTGCACACTCACTTCAATATTCCTGATCTATAATGATGTCTATTTTTGGATTCATTTTTGTACTGGTTATAACATCTGCCTAAAATCTTCCCTGTTAAATAAAATCTTTATCTCATGTTTAATTTTGTATCTGTCTGAGAGGCATTATTTTATTTGAAAATTATTATTTTACCAGTGTTCTCCAAATTAATAAAAGTTAGCACTGGAGCTGTTCAATGGTGTCATGGCTGCCCCATGAAGCTGTGAACTTCTGATCTCTGGAAGTACAAAAAAGAAAACAACGTTTTGGGGATTTGGTAAGAGATATGACACTCCAGAATTATGAATGCCCACTGACTCCCCATTGTATCAGGGAATCTGGGCAGGAGGACAGATGTTGGACTAGAATAATGGCTCTCAAGGCTGCCTGCACATTAAAATCATCTGAGTGCTTTAAACAATATAGTTCCTGGGCCCTATCTGTGGAAATACTGATTTAGTTGGGCCCTGGGTACAGTGTCACACTGAGCCATAGGAGCCTGAGCCTAAGGAAAATCAGTATGTTTGCATATAAATTTTGATATTTTGTTCATTATAAATTTTTTGGCATTAAATTTGATTTTTAACATATTGCATTATAATATCATTTATCTTTATTACCGAGTGTGTGTGTGTGTGTGTGTGTGTGTGTGTTCCTTTAAGTTTTGTGCCCTGGGTACAAGACAGTGTACCCAGGTACCAGGTAAGTGCTTAACTTGCCTCACCCTAGTCCCAGCCCTGCCTGGTTATCTGCCTGGGCATCAGAATCACTCGGATCATTCTGATGGGCAGCCGGAGTTGAGAACCACTGACAAATTGATTTGTATGGTGTCTCACACCCTTTACTGTGCTGTCCAATATGGTAGCTACTAGCCACATGGGACTACTGAGAACTTGAAATATTAGTCATTGAAACTTAGATGTGCTGTAGCTTTAAGAAAAACTTAGGACAAAAGAGTAAATTATCTCATTACTTTTTATATTAATTCCATGTTGAAATGACAATATTTGTTTTCTGTTTGGGGAGCATCCTTTTCTTGATACTAATTTCTGAGTCAATCAGATAGGTTAGGTCAGGCTGCAGGAATTTAAAAAAACCCCACAAACAATTCTTCGTTGTTTATAACAGTGACAGTGTGGTTTGTGCCCATGCTCCATTTCCCACGTGGTTGGCATGGGTTCCTAGTAGCTGTTGGTACACTTGGGGACCCGGGCTGTACGTAGCTCCATCTCAATGTACTTCCATGATTTCCAAGGCAGGAAAAGAATATGGCAACTCATGCAGTGGCTCTTAAAGGCTCCTGCATAGAAAGGACATCCACCTGCTCATATTTCACTGGCCAAACCAAGCTCCAGTGCCATGCCTGGCTGCAGGGAGAGGGCTGAGGAAGTACACTTCCGTTGTGTGCCCGGAAGAGGAGAATAAGAATGTTTTGAACAGTCCTAATGATTGCCACCATGGCAGCATCCTGGCCTTGGGAAATGCCTGCTGGGTGTGGTGGAGCTGTTTAGGACCGTGGCACACTGCCTATGTGTGTGGGAGACCAGCCCTCCTCACACTGTCGCAGGCAGTGAACATGACGCTCTCCTCCATGTAGCTTTCGTTGAAACGTCATTTCATTAGGAAATCAGTGGGGGTATTTTGCAGCATTGCAGAAATACCAAGCATGAGACCCACCAAGCTGGTTACAAACTCAGCAATGCTTCCTTCCACTATTCAGCAAGGACAAATAAACTCATAGGGTGATCTCATTTCCCTTTTTGTTTTTCCCTGAGATTTGGGACAAGCAACATCGTTTGAAATTCTGTGAGAATAATGGGAGGAAACATATAATGTCACTTGAAATTCTGTGATAATGGGAAGAAAAACATAATGTTGAGAGTAAGGACTTTTAAGAATGTTCCTGTTGGTAGCATTGACGATGATAGATTGTTAATGTTGTTCTTTTTCTGGAAAGAGCACCCACATTAAATTCGACCACCAGTGGGAAGAGGTAGCAGAGGTGACACTGAGCTTTTTAGATTCAGCATAATCCAAGGAGGCAATACAACGTTAGAGAAGTTAATTGTTAAACAATTCGTTTGTAAGTTAGAAATAGTCACGGTGGCTATGAAGAAGTTTGTGCTTCTTTAGCTGAGGAATACATAAGGGGTACCTAGGTGGAATAATTTGAAATGGTTCCCAGAATTCTTGGGTGAGTTGGTAAGGTGGTCCTTAGGTGGGGGAAAAGGCACATAGGGGACTGCTTGGTGTTTGACTCTATGGACAATTATTGATTCAAATGTCAGTTCTACAGAACAATTGGCTGCCTGATCTTGTGAAAGCGCTTATACTCTTTGAACCCAATTCCTCAGTGTGATCTGGTAGAAATAATAGCTTCTTACAAAAGAGATATGAAGATTAAAGAGATAACGAAGTACTAGTACTTAGCCCAGTGCCAGCGGATAGTAGGTGCTTTGTAAAAGCTGGTTCATCACCTGCCTGTTAAGATAGGCAATTAAGAGAAAAAGTAGACTGTCTGACCAGGGATGGACTCATGGGCCTAAACATATGAGAACCCATCTCAGGAAAACTAGAGCAGGACATTGTTGAAGAATTTCCAAATAGTCACATGACTCTTTTTTTTTCCCACCTCAGATTTTTAGGACTCTATTCTCTCCACCCCCTCTCTTTCTGGTTGTGCTTCTGTTTATTTTTTGGCTCTTTTTCTTCCTGTTTATCCTCTTCTCATTTAAAAAAAATGGATTCTTCTGGATTTTATCCTCTCTTTTATTCTGTTATCTTTTTCGTCTTCTTATGGTTCTATCACTGCATTGCCCTCAATCTTATTTGTCTTTCTCTCCCATTTCATCTCTCTCATTTTATAAGTTGCTCAGCACAGGTGACCTGGAGGCAGAGCTGTGTCTTCATTGACCCTCTGCGCCTTTCTGTAAATTTCCTCACCCTCAGTGGGACTTCTCCCTCTGCACCATCCGCTGTTTCCCCTGGGCCATGGCGGTCTGTTTCCTGCCCTAAAATTTGTTCTTAGAAATGAATCTGATCAACTCAGAGCCACAAAGGTATAAATAACATAATAAAATCGGTGCTTTCCTTTTTCCCAGGAGTTCTAGAACTTCAATCAAGTACAAAGCCTCTAGCCAAAGAAATCAATCTCTAATAATAATTTCAGGCAATAGGAAGTTAGGGAGTACGTTTTCTTCGAGGTAGGACACTTCCTGCCACATATGCCTATTCACAGAGCTTGCTCCGTTTGATATTTTAGGAGAAAATAAATCCAATAGATTGACATAAAGCTAGAGTTAGATTTAGCCACCTTCTGGCACATAGATGTGTTTCAGTCTCATCAGTTTGTAGCTAAAAACTAATTCCAAAGGGATTGTGTTGAGCAGATGTAACCAATAATTTCAGGTAAATCAGTTCAATCTGGCTTTTCTCATTCTTTCTATATTTTACCAATTTTAATGTAATTTGCAAGAGACTATGAGTTCCATTATATGTTTGCAAACAGCACCAATCAATCTAATCAAAGGGCCTTACGCACCCTGGCAGTGCCCTACAGTGTGGTGGAGATGGCCAAGTGTTAGTAAGGCCATTCTATTCACTGTTGGCCTTGTGCCTAAGGTCTATATGTTTTTCAAGGACCTATAAAAAGACTGGGTCCCTAAACACTTGAATTTGTTCTCAAGTATGAAAAATCAAAATTAATAAATGTAGAACTGAATATCTGCAAATCAAAACATTTAATCAATCGGTTATTGCCCAATTCTTATGTCATTATCTATAAAGTACATTTAATGTGAGAGAAGACCAGATTTTAACAGGTTTGCTGTGATGTGGGGTCGTGGGGTGGGTCTCCCACAAGTAAGAGTGCATGGGTCACTTAGGTCTTGAACAGCCATCAGTGGCAGAGATTTAAAACTCTGAATCAAAGTGCAAAACCATGAAACTATTTCTCAGAGTAACATGAGTCTCTAGGCACAAAAATGGAGGGTCTGGCTTAGGTAGGAGATATTATATCTCACTTGCCCGCGCCCATCTACATTATGGATGCAGCAGCTGGGCACGGGGCATCAAAATCACCAAAAAAAGACTCCAATTGGGAAAAATTGTTTTTATGAGAACACCTTCTAGAAAGAAACTACTATTTTCAGGTAGAAGGATGATATGAACTGAACTGCATATCCTCCCCGCCGCCCTTCCCCCAATTCATGTATTGAAGCCCTAACCCCTATGTGACTGTATTGGAAATGGGGCCTTTAAGGAGGTGATTAAGGATAAATAAAGTTGTAAGGTGGAGCCCTGTCCCGATGGAACTGGTGTACTTATAAAAGAGGTTACAGAGACACCAGAGCTCTCTCTCTGTGCCACATTAGGACACAGAAGGTGGCCATCTGCAAGCCAGGACGAGAGCCCTCACTAGGAACAGCATCAGGCATCTTTTCCTTGGGCTTCCCTGCCTCCAGAGTTGTGAGAAATAAATTGCTATTGTGGTGCTGTTATGCCAGCTGGAGCAGACTAAGACAGAGGATAGAGGTTGCTAAACAGCTTTGGGTGGGGTGAGGGAGCTTAAGGGTATGCTTCAGAATCAAGAAATGGCCCCCTAAATTCCTCCTAAGTCTGGTGAGCCACCAAGCTTTTGCTTTACCAAGGTGGGTGTGCAAGTTTGGTGAGAGAGCTGAACTTCCCAGGACCAAGTGTGGAGCTGCCTTTCTACCCTTCCCTAAGCATCACTCAGCCTTCCTCTAAATGCATGTCAAACTAGTGTTTGCAGAGGATCTGTTTGAAGGGGCCCCAGATTATTAGCTGCCTGGATCGTCCACAGGCCTGTATTTATTTGGTCTAGCTCTGGCCAACTGTCACCCTTCGTACCTCAATGTCATAGCCGATGCCATGGGCCTTACACATCTGGAGGAAAACATAGGGGAAAATCAGCGACATATTGTTGTGCTTCAGCTGGGTGGTCATCACCGCGTAGCGATGGGTTGCCTTCGTCTGGAAAAGACCGCAACTGAAGGTAAGACTCCTTACAAAATATGTAAGCAAGCGTTTGATCTTAGAATAGTTGTAGATTAACAGACAAGTTATGAAGATAATACGGAGAATTCCTACTTACCCCATATTCAGCCCCTTTTTGTTAACATCTTACACTGATGTGATCATGCATTGTTTGTCATAACTAAGAAACCAAATTGCTACATTACTATTAACGTAAGTCCATATACTATTTTCGATTTTATTTCTATTTTATTAGTTCTTCCCCTAACTCTCTCCCCTCCTCCTTTCTTATGTTTCAGGATCCCATCCAGGCTACTGCATTGTATTTAGTTTCCACGTTGCTTAAGTTCTTCTGGACTGTAACTGTTTTTCAGGCTTCCCTTGTTTTCGATGATCTTGACAGTTTTGAGGAGCACTGTTTAGCTGTTTCATAGAATGCCCCTCACGTTGGGTTTGTCCGATGTTTCTCATGATTAGAATGGGGTAATGTGTTTTTGAGAGGAGGGCCACATGGGGAAACTGCCCTTCTCATCACCTTCAATCAAGGGTACTGATAAGGCATCCTGGTCTCTGGTGAAGGTGCTGTTGGCCAGGTTTCTCGCGTAGGTAGACTTTCCCCCTTTCTACACTGTACTCTTCGGAAGCAAGTCACTCAGCACAGTCCGCTCCTTGGCAGCACCAATGTTACAACTGTTATTTCAACTGCTTTCTTTGGGAAACTGACATTCTTTATTTTGCCTGCCTATCAGTGGGAGCTACCCCGAAGAGACTGGCTCCAGTAGGCCTAAAGTATTTCAGCTGTAATATTTCTTAAAAAAATATTTAAAATTTAATATGTACAAAAGAAAGTGTTGGAACCTGGCAGTTCTGTAGCATGTCCTTCGTGACATGTGATATTTGCCTTTGACAATCAATTATATTTGTCCTTGGATAACTGGAAACTTGGAGAATGGCAAACAGGGCCACGGCCAACCTTTGGGCATAGAAAATGAAGGCTCCTGGCCCAGATTTTGAACTTTGGGATCCTTCAAGTGCTGGGCAACCAGGTGCCTGCCCTAGTGCAGTACTTGGAATAAAAGGAAAAAGATGCTGTTGATCCGCAGCGGACTGCAAGGTTCATGAGACCTGATACTATCTATGGTGATGCTTCACTCTCTCTGTGTGTGTGTCTCTGGGATCACACGGGGAACTGAGGCTGACTGAGTGCCCAGCAGAGACTGAACATCACACGCGCACACACACACACACACACACACACAGATTTCATGGTCACCTTTTGAGACATATTTCCCCCACATATTATGTCTCTTCAACATTGACAGAAAGTATTATATCTGATGGTCCCGTCGTCAGGACTATTAATGAAGCCTGCTCTTCCCACGTGGAAGCTGAGTCCACATCTATAAAAATGTTAGGCTCCCAGGCTCATCATGCATCTTGGTTTGTGTGCCTTGGTTAGTATTGTCCCATTTGCAGCCATTGGGAATTTCCTTTTTACAAGAGAAAACCTCTTTGAGCCTCATTGGTCTCACACCTGTACTTGCCGTCACCTGGCCGATCAGGAGTTGTTCCCCTGGTTGACCCCCTTACATGGCCAGAGGCTTCCTGAGGGCAGGCACTGTTTGATTTCTGAATCCCAAGGCTGGGCAAGTTGTGAGCACAAAACAGGCAATCCATGTTTTCTGAATGAAAGAAAGAATAGATAAACAAAATACAATAACTGGATAGCACTTCCCTCTGACTTAAGACCTCAAAGGCTATATAATTCAGGGGACTTGTGGTTAATGAGTGCGTTGTGGCAGAAGCCGGTGATTCAGAAAGAGCAGAGGTTAGTCACACCATCCCTAGAGAGTGACAGCTCAGGGCAGCCACTCTAGTCCTTGGCCTCAGAGGACATCTTCTGGGAGAGGGTGTGTTTCTGGTAGACTTGTCAGGAATTATTGGTGGGCTTTCCAGCTACAAAACGTTCTGGCTCAGCTGCTGGGTCAATGGGGGAAGAGCATGGTCCCCAGGCCTGCTCGCCCTGCCATGCCCCGCCGTGCCATGCTCCTGCCTGCACCACGAAGGCCCAGAAGCCTGAGCTTTTGTATATGGAAGTGAACTGTAAATACTCTGGAATTCCATTGTGGTTACTGAGCATGTAATTGCATGGTAATTACCATGAATTCACAAGATAATTCCAAGGTTATTTTTGTCTTCTAAACTTGTCTTATGCTGCCATAGTATATAAACCAGCAAATACGAGATCAGGCCCCAGTCAGCGAGGGAGAGAGGTAGGCAGGCGTCTGGTAGCAGGATCCAGCGCAGTGCTGTTTGTCTTGGCTCTAAACCGTGCAGAAGAGCTCAGTGTCCAGTGTGTGTTTCTGGACAGCAAGTGAGGACAGGCTGGCCCGAGGTTTCTTCCTCTCTGCAGACACAGGCTGCAATTCCTCCTCCTGCTAGACCTTGGCTCTGAGTCATAAAGAATCTGAAAGCAAAGCCAGGATATTGGGTGTATGTCTCCAAGCTGCCTCCTCTTTTCCATCACCATCACCACCCTCGTCCAGACTTTGCTGCCTGGGGAGCTGCTCTCCGTCCTCCGTGGGAGGTGGGGATGCCAGCAGAAGTCTGTAGTGAAATGTTACATGGAGTCAGACTGACTGAGGTCCACAACCGCACGAAGCCACTTGCTATACATGTGATCTTGAACTTGGATGATTAAATAAGCACCTAGCACAGCTCTTGACACCTGATAAATGGCAGCTATTATCTGTGTTGCTGTTTCTTTGAAAGCATCTACCGGGCCTGGAGCATTTTGGACCTACACTGAACGTTATTCCCCAGGCGGGTCCTTTTCCCCGCTGGTCCCTGGGGCTCTGAGCACGACCATCGGATGGTTGTCTCCTGAACCCAGGATGGTCGATGCTCGGAACTCTCCAGTGTCTCCTCCTTGCCTTAAGATGCAGTCCACATACCTGGCTGGGTGGGCAGACTCTCCCAAATGTGCTCAGTGGACCGCTCCCACCACTTCTCTCACTGCCCACCCCCAGGTTCTCTGCCTCAGCCCAGCAGGGCCATTGCCATCTCCTAACAGACCAGGGGCTCTCTTTGCTTCGGTTCTTTCTTCTGGGGGGGGGTCTCCCTCTCCTCACTGCTTAGTGGCTGTCTTAGTATTTAGGGATGGACTGACTTCTATGTTGTTAATAAGGCGTTCCCTGCCCACTCCCTCACCCCATCCCCCCAGTCCACAGTTGATCCCAGGAACTTTAGCGGCAGGTTGTGGGGCTGTTGCTTAACTGGCACTTAAATGCGGACGTAGGTTTCTCCTTGTGTCGGTGCTATTTTGTATTTCTTTCCAACTCCTCAAGGACAGGAGTTTGTCAAAATGTTTTTGCATCCCTAATGCTCGGTGAAATTCCTGGCATATATTAAGTGCCTAATAATTGTGTAATTATCATGATAACAAAGATGAACATACATGATACTCCTATATTTTTTAAGACTTAACCAGCTCTGTGGTTTCTATAGGAAAAAGGTGTCAGTGATCTGGGGCTGTCTTTTATCCAGCCTGATAGCACAGGGCACAGTGCTGTGAGGTTTGGATGAGTATGTAAGGACCGTGGAACAGTGTCTGGCACAGAGAAAGCACTCAAAAAATGGTAGCTCATTGCTGTGGCTGGTGTGGCTCAGTTGGTTAAGTATCATCCCGTGTAGCAAAAGGTCACCAATTTGATTCCCGGTCAGGGCACATACCCAGGTTGTAGGTTTGATCTCTAGGGGCACACAGAAGAGGCAGCTGATCAATGTTTCTCTCTCATATCAATGTTTTTCTCTTTCCCTCTCCCCTGCTCTCTCTAAAAAAAAATCAATAAAAATATTTTAATAAAATAATATACTTATAAAAATGTGAGCTCATTATTATTTCTTAATCAAAATAATTTCACAAATAAGGGAAATTATCCTATATAATAAAAGGCTAATATGCTAAGTGTCCGATTGGCCATTCAATCAATCAAAGCATAATATGCTAATGATATGCTAAGGCTGCTCAACTGCTTGCTATACGTGCACTGACCACCAGGGGGCAGACAGTCGACTGGTCAACCAGTTGCTATGATGTGCACTGACCATCAGGGAGCAGAAGCTCCAACCAGTAGGTTAGCTTGCTGCTGGGGTCCAGCTGGTCGGGACTGAACGAGATGGGCTGGACACACCGTGGAGCCCTCCCACGTCTCTCCCCAGCCCGATCGTGCACCCGTGGGGTCCTTTGGTCTGGCCTGTGCCCTCTTGCAATCCCCTCGGGGACCTCTCGGGGGATGTCGGAGAGCCGGTTTCAGCCTAATCCCGCAGGCCAGGCTGAGGGGCCCCACTGGTGCACAAATTTGTGCATTGGGCCTCTAGTTTAAAATAAAAACTGACCAACTGACCAATCAACCTTTTCTTTAGAAAGGGACTTAACTCAGAAGACCCAGGCTTTGCCACTTACTTAACTCTATGACCTTGGGCAGCTCACTTAACTTTACATAACCTCAGTTCCCTAATCTGTAAAATGGATATGATAACCCCTGTCTTCTTTATTTCTCAAGATTATCAGGGGTTCAAATATGCTCATTTCTATTTTAAGTATAAAACATTATACAAAGATAAAACACCATTTGTAAAAGGGTAACTTGTATAATCTACTCTCTTTGGATGCTGTAAAGTTCGCCAAGGACATCATGACCTAGATGGGTTTTATAGTATCAGAAGCCTCCTCCACAACCACTCAGTCCATTCAGTGCTCACTGAGTCTCGGCCAGGCTCAGAGCAGATTAGAATCCAGTGGATAATGGCAACAACCTCATCACACAGGTAGATGAAGCCTCTTTTGGAAGATGAGCTTTCTCTGTGGCCAGAGACTTCTTCAGGGATGAGCTTAAGCTCTGTTCTGGGGCTGAGTCACTGATGCTCAGCCACTGCAAGGCAGGGTGGATAGCACAATGGTCAGACACACAGGCCCTAATGTCTGACAGGCCTGGGCTTAAACCTTGGCTTCTACACTTGCTTAGCATCTCTTAACCTTGGTCTTCTGATCTAAAAACAAGCATAATAATAGCACCCGCCTAATATGTGGGTTGTATAAGGATTCATGTAAAGCTCTTAAAGTACCCGGCATGGGGTCAGGCTTGATACATTCTGGACATTCTGATCGTATTATTATATGCATTATAGCTATCTGCTGACCCACCTGTGTTCCCTAGTAAAGTTGGAGCTCTTTGCTACTCATCCTATCGCCTCTGGGCTTAGTAGAGTGTCTGGCACAAAGCAGTTATTGACTAAATACTTGCTGAATTTACTTCTAGTTGATTTTTGCTGAAAGTATGACTGATAGCTAAGGTAATGGCTGATGAGGACTTAGGATGTGACCTGTCATGACATTATTACTCCTTCCTAAAAGATTCTGCAAGAACAAGACCTTTTAATGGAAGGCTGGGGTGTGGAGGGATGGCCCCTTCCTGTGTCCCCTTACAGGACATGTCTCCTCCCCCCTATATACGAGGCTGCCTGGGCAAGGCTTGGTAGAGAGCCCCACTTTCCAGACCCCACAAAATCAAATCCCTCAGGAGAACCTGAGGGTCATTTAGCTCTCCCTTCTTTTACAAATGAGAAAACTGCGGCAGACAGAGAATCAGAATTCATGACCCCTGACTTCTGACTAGTGCTCTTCACTTCAAATTCCCACTGGCCACATTGGGAATGCGTGGGAATCCCAGAGGTTAGCCCTTTCTAGTAAAACAAGGGGGAGAAAATAGAAGACAACACATTATCGGCAGAAGTCTAGTTTTATTAAACTACCTTTCTAAATCACAATCTAACAAGAACGCTTCCAGCCAAATAAAGGAAGCTGGAAATACTCCTTTTCACTGGAGAATGTAATTTTGCTTCCGCCACAATTTAAATCGATTTAGTTCTGAGCACCGGCACTTGAAGTGTGGAGCATATTCTATTTTTGCCATGATACTTGTTTTGACAGTGATGCATTTCAGTTGACATAGTTGAAATCCTTATGTAATAAATCTCTGCCTGAAAATTAATCATGTTTATAATATTCTGAGAATTAATAACACCCATTGCTCAAATCATTAACTTAAAAAAGGAGCTTCCAAAATCTGTTCTCGGCAGTAAGGGACCACAAATAAATGAATGTTTGATAAAATAATCCAAGTAGCAGTTTAACAAGCGTAAACTTGAATGCGGCTGCAATAACACAGAACTATTGTTTAAGGGTTGGCAGAGGCTGATGGGGTTCTTATTTCAGTTACGAAGCAGGCATCCACATGCATAATGAACTGCTCTCTGAATTATTAATGTGCTGCTTATTTAGCCTCATCTGTCTGGAAGATAATGTATCCTAACTGTAATGAGTGATTGGTTTTGTATATAATTACAGGAGCAGCAGTAGTGGGGGAAATGTGTGCCTTCAAAGGAGGAATTCTAAAAATAAAGTCATCACATAAACTTGGTTGTTGCTGCATTCTATCAAAATCAAACCCGAAGCATCGGAGAATTCATAATAAATTACCGGGGACAGAATCATTATTAACATCATAATTTAACACAAAAGGTTTTACTTAATCATTCATTACAGATTGTGTGCTGTTAAAAATGCTTATAAATGACTTGGGTTGTTTGAAGATGTTTGCAAAGATGGTCTCTTGGCCACTCACCAACTGCGGTGCGGAGGGCCCCACAGAGAGAGAGGAGGCGTAAAAACAGGTCGGAAAGGGTGACCACTTAGGCCTATCCTGACAGAACTTTACATTAAAAGTTTAAAAGTTGTTAGGTGACTTCTTTTCATTTCTAACACGTGCACCTCTGGGACTCATCACGTCTTGTTTCTGAATTCCATGGGTCATCCGCGGAGGGCCCTGGGTCAGAAACCCATGCACCTGGCCTAAATGGGTCTCAGTGACAGTTCTTTGCCACCTGCTTCAGACGTGGGACGACAGCTCCTCTTCGAGCCCGGAGAAGTTTTTGCTTCCCCCATGCATAGCATGTTACTTAAAGGGACCGGCCCCAAGGAAGCATTTTCCAGGTGTTAGTTCTGGATGGGCCCTCATTATGGTTTCATCTGTGTGGTTCCTTTCTCTTCCGTCTTCAAAGGGGGCTTTCAACAGACTGATCCTAAACCTGACAGCTTCACAGTCTGTTCACACATGTTCAGGAAGCTTCAGTTTGATGGTCAATTGCACTGTGTGTGCACTAAGGCCCATTGGGTCGCTTGACTTTTTAAAAATCCCCTATCACGGCCCTGGCCAAGTAGTTCAGGTGGTTAGAGTGTTGTCTGGATACGCCAAGGTTGTGGGTTTGACCCCCAGTCAGGGCACATGGAAGAACCAACCAATGAATGTGCAAATAAGTGGAACAACAAATCAATGTTTCTCTCTCCCTCTCTCCCCCTTCCTCTCTCTCTAAAATCAATTAAAAAAGATAATCGCCTATCATGTATGTACACGTGCATGGGGGCATGTGTGTGCACACACATGCACAGTGGCACTAGGGTGAGAACATTCATTTATCCTCCTAAAACCAAAAGCACTTTCAATTTACTCCACATCAGAAAACCTGTCTAGCTTTCTTCAGTGATTGCAGAGACATTTGAATTATTGAAGATCATAATGCTTCCCTCTTGGGTGCAGGCAATTCCTAAAAGTGTTTAAGACTCTTGATCACGGGAGAATTCCCATATGCTGCCGGTAGCTGGGACTGAAACCTGCAGGCAAGATGGGGAAAATAAAAGAGTGCTTCTCATTCTAAGCACAACTTCTGCTTACGGCCTTCTGAAGCAACGTACTTAAATGGAGCAAGTTGTCGTGGCAAGTCTCCTGTTGAACACCAACACAGCTCCAGCTTCCTTTTAGAAATGTCGCGGAGTTGGGTTTGCTAAGCCAGAAGGACTCCAGTTTTACGGCTGTCCTTCCCTCTAGCGTTGAACTTGGGATCGATTCTGGAGGTCCCTTTGGTTGGATGAAGGCCATAGGTGGTGTTGGACCTCAGAGCTTCTCAGCAGGTCCCGGGGCCTGATTAAAACGGGTCTGTTTCTCCTCCCGAGTCCAGCTCTACTTCTCTTCTTAATGAGCAGAAAGATCGAGGGGGTTCCTGCGAGCAAGGGTACCCCACATGACAGGTGGGTTGAGGAGGAGAAAAAGGCTGCTACCTAAGTCCCCCAGGACATTTGGCACCCTCTCCAGGCTACCCTTCCAAATGTACACTGCGTTCCTGTCAAGGAGGGTGATGCTGGGAACCCCGGGGGACTGTCAATCAAGGGCTTTTTAAGTCCAGAGGCCTCTCCGGGACCCAGAGAGGCTCAGCAGAGAGGTGGGAGATACTTCTCTGAAAAGGTACCTAGGGCACCAGTGTGGGGTCCCATTAGCCGCGGGCATTCCTCTTTCATCTGTTTGATATATTTGGACCTCAAGTCGAGCTCCCTTTGCAAAAAGGGTATGAAGCCCACTGTTGCGAGGCAGAAGAAACCTCTGGCAGCTGTCAGAGCAGCTGTGGCCGAGCCCCATCCCCTCTCATATCCCAACACACTAAGGCCCGTCTGGTCTCTTGACTGTTGTTCTCCTTCTCCATGACTGACCTAGCCCACCGTCCCCATGGAGATGTGCCCTTTGTGACCCAGGGATCTGCGGTTGGCAGACCTCCGCCAGCCCCACGACTGCTGGTTGACAGGCAGACAAGTGTGTCCGATAGGCCCTGGCCTGACCCACCAAGGGGAAGTATAGGGAAGGGAGATGACAAATGCGGTTTTGGATAGTGTGACCATGAGGACTTTACAGGGAAGTTCTGGAGACTATATTGGGTTTAGGAATCTGAAGCTAAAAAATATTGGGGTTAGAAAAATCTGGGTTTTATCAGAAGTTGCTGGTAATGGAAGCAGCTGTACTTTCCCAGGGAAGTGAGCTGAGGAGAGAACCGAGGGAAACACCACACAGATGTAAGCCTGGAACACCCCACGCTCTCCCCCTCCCACCCAGACCTTCCTCCCTCTGGAATGCCCTCTCCCCTCTCCTTTGACCTGTGCCCTTATGGTCCAGAAACACATTTTGAAGAGGTGAAGTGACTTGCCTGAGGTTCTTTCCTCTCTCTAAACCAGTGGTTCTCAACCTTGGCTGCACATTAGACTCACCTGGGAATCTTCTTAAAATCCTGATTTCTGGGCCTCGTCCTCTGGAAATTCTGTTTCTTTGTTACTAATGTGGTGGCCCCAGCCCATAACAAAGAAACAGAATTTCCGGAGGACGGGGCCCAGAAATCAGGATTTTAAGAAGATTCCCAGGTGATTCTAATGTGCAGCCAAGGTTGAGAACCACTGCCCTAAACCGAAGAGCCTGGCACATCGAGAGAGCTCAGGAAGCGGAGGCCCAGTGCTGCCGGGCAGCTGCTGTTGCTTACCGGCGCGGACAGGGTAGTCAGGTGGCTCTTCTTCTTCTCTTCCTTGGGAGGGCGCGGGGGCACTGTCAGGGTGCTAATACTGCAGTCCAGGTGGCCGTTGGTCAGGTACAAGGCGAGCTGAGTCAGGGCCAGCTGGTCGCTGTACGCCAGGTCGAGGCCTGTTGCCCACACCTGATTGAAGCAGGAGGGTGGGGGAGATTAGCCACGAGGGGGAAGAAGCCACACCCACCCAGCCCGGCCCAAACCACAGGAGACCCAACTGAACCAGCGGGTGGCTGTTTTTGCTTCTGTTTCTACTTCCTGCAGCGGCGGGATGGCACCTCCAGTCTGGGTGGAATCAAAAGATTCAAGGTTCTTGTGGGAAGTTCCACAAGGGAAGACGCCTGGCTAAGGCAGTCTGGTCGCTGTGCCCGAGCCACGGTGCTCCTGTGGACTCGGAGTGTCTGCCATTTCTAAGATGGTCATGCAATATTTTCCACTGAGAAATGAGACTGGACAGAGCGTGAGGGGATGGGCAACTCAAGGACAGCGAACAGAGGGGCAAGAGTGAGCAAAGATGAGAAAAGGGCAGTTGGCCCTGATTCCGGAAAAAGCAGTGCTGGCCTCCGGGGAATTTCAATGTGACACTTAAGGGAGACGCGAGGTTGGCATGTCAGTCTTAGTTCCACCACTGCTGTACCATGAGAGGCAGGAAAGTCACTTTGCTAGCCCACGGTGCCATAGTATCCCAGCTGGGAAACAATGATAACACCCACCCAGGCTGAATGGCAGGGTTATTAGAAGAACACTATGATGCAATAGAAGTTCGAATGCTTTGAAAGTAGACATATGTACACTATATGTTACTACAAGCTACTACTTAGGGACGGGCACCAATTCCTTGGACAGATATTTACTGAGCATCTACTAGGTGCCACGCTAGAGATGGCAAAAGTGGGTCATGTACTACCTCTCCCCTCCCCTTGCTTGCTCTGTTATCCCCAAGCCCACACTGAAGCCAGAGCACCCTAGAGTCCTCCTCAGTTCGATGCTCAAGGCATATTCCTGTGCTAGGCATCGGGGTGTCAAAGGTAAATGGGCACAAGTTCTGCGATCAAGAAGGGGAGCCCAGAGACATACGTATTCAATTAATTACAGCACAGTGCAGCCCTGGACATGATCAAGGGGCAGAGCAGAGTGCTGCTGAAGCGGAAAGGAAGGACCGACTGTGTTTGTCCAGTGAAGTCAGGGCTGCATCGTGGAGAAGTGACACTTGAGCTTTGAAAAGCAACACAGACATGACTGCCTCCCGCGTACCAAGTGCCTACAATGTGCCAGGTGCTTCACAACCACCTCAGATCTTTATAGTACCCTAAAGAGTAACACCCCATGCCATAGATGGAGAAACAGAGGTTCTGAGAGGCACCCAGTGCCACCCAGCTAGGAAGGGGCGGTGCTGGGACTAGAACCCAGTTCTGCCTGGCTTCCAGTCCACCCTCTTCCCGTTCCCTGCTGGAGGCGACGGCGCTCATCTTGGCCCACCCAGTCCTCTCCCTGTACCAGTTTCCCAGTCAAATTAGAAGTTAAAGTTGCTGAGGATCAAAACATGTTCTGGTTTAATATAATCCACGCCACGGAAATGTCTTGCGGAGAAAACATGAAGTATTGTATTTCTGGAGTATGCTGCAATTAGCAGTAATGCATTTTCACTGTAGGAAGTTGGAAACTAACACATTTTCCGAAGACTTGATTAAACATTTTTCTTCCTCTTAGAAGGCCTCCGTGTGCCCCCCACACCAACTCGGTATGGCAAAGTACATAATACATCTGCCCCAGAGTGGACTCCTCTCAAACAAATCTAGCATCGAGTGACTTGAGTAAGCATTGAATGTAAATGGCATCATTATAAGGATATTAGGAGGTCAAGCTGTCAGGGCCCCTTGCTAAACGGAAGCTAATTTCAGGAGTCATATTCGCACAGTAATGCCCTTGTATAATAGCAAATAAATCACATTTGCAACAATTGTTAAAAACTAACTGCCAAGTATCTGTTGCAGCTGTAAATATCCTATTTGTCAACTTAGATATTTCCTGCTGTATGGCATAACATGCAAATCAGATGGGGACAGCCACTCTGCCTTAGTACCCGAGAGGGAACTTGCTGTCCTCACGTGTCAGGCAATTTTTTCAGACCCCTGATCTTGGTGTTTTAGTGTCCTGATCAAAGGGAAATAAATACAGCAAATGTGATGAATATCTATGTTAATGATATTAATGCGGTGGTGATAAGGGTGTTAACGAGAAGGTCACCATGTAAGGCAGCGGTTCTCAACCTGTGGGTGGCGACCCCTTTGGCAGTCTAACGACCCTTTCACGGGGGTCACCTAAGACCATCCTGCATATCAGATATTTACATGATGATTCATAACAGTAGCAACATTACAGTTATGAAGTAGCAACGAAAATAATTTTATGGTTGGGTCACAACATGAGGAACTGTATTTAAAGGGCCAGGAGGTTGAGAACCACTGATGTAAGGGGAAGAATGAGAGCCAAGGAGTCAGAGGCCTGCATCTGGGCCTCACAGAGTGTAAACTTGAACAACTTATTTAAGTTCCCTCCATCTCGGTATCCTTACGTGCAAAAGGAGCAAATGATAACATTTATGGGACTTTGGAAACAAAATAGAATAAATGCACATAAAATTGCCTGTCACATGATAAAGTTCGATACAAATGTTACTTACAATTATCAGACCTCTCCTGTAGGAGGAGTAGGATCTTAGGAGACACATTGTCAGTGGCCCGTGTAGCTATTAGATTGCTCCATTTAATAACTGTTTTCCCCGTTCATAATCATGGTGTGCAACCTCACAACTCAGTGTAGTAGGTGGTTAGGTTTGGGCAAGATTGGTGTTACTCTAGGTCCATTTGACCAGTCATGATACCGAGATCAAAAATTGCTTCAGGCCCTGGCTAGAGATCTCAGTTGGTTGGAGCATTGTCCTGAACACCAAAAGGTCATGATTTTTTTTTCCTGTCAGGGTAGATACCTAGGTTTTGGGTGTGATCCCCAGTTAGGGCACATCCAGGTGGCAACTGACTGATGTTTTTCTCTCACATCTATTTTTGTTTGTTTGTGGTTTCTTTTTTGTGTGTGTGTGTGTGTGTGTGTGTATTGATTTCAGAGAGGAAGGGATAGGGAGAGAGAGACAGAAACATCAATATGAGAGAGAATCATTGATCAGCTGCCTCCTGCATGCCTCACACTGGGGATCGACCCTGCAACCTGGGCATGCGCCCTGACTGGGAATCGAACCATGACCTCCTGGTTCATACGTCAACACACAGCCATTGAGCCTTGATGTTTTTCTCCCCCCCTCCCTCCCTCTCTAAGAATCAATTTTTAAAAAACAAACAAAACAAAACATATCCTCGGGTGAGGATTAAAAAAATATAGGGAGCTTCAGTGTTTGCCTAAGATCATAGCGCACCGGCCAGAGTGCTGGTCTTCCAGAGCCACGGCCTCCGGCTTCCCCAGGCTGCCCTGACCCCTGGGTTCACACGAGAAATAGAGCACGTTTGTTTCTTTAAGCCCTTCATCGACAGCAGGCCTGCCCGAATTGCTCTGATAATGGTTCTGCCCTCCATCTGGACTTCCCATTGCAGACGCCGCCCGAGGCGGCTTGTTTTGTGTACAGGGGCTCCTATCTCCCCCGTCTCCCCCTCCAGACTGTCAGCCCCTGTGGGGAAGCTGCAGCGTCTTTGTCTTCCCACAGCGCTCAGGGCACCCAGTGTCTGGGGCAGGGTGAGGCTCCCCTTCACTGCGAACTCCCTGGCAACCTTTCGGGAACAGGGTGGGTCTCCTGAAGCTGGTTTCAGATTCAAATGCAGCAAACATTCATTGGGCATCTCCTCGGTGCCAGCCCCGGCTTTCCCACGCACCTCACCAACCCTATTCTTGATTTTGGACTTCAATGTTCACCTCAGAGCTAAGCTCTCTCTGCACTGGGTGCGCCCCTCACAGGTCAGATGAGTGCGGATGGCGACCTGCACAAAGGCACCGTGAGTGGGGCTGGGGAGGAGTGGGCGGGCTTTTAGATGTGCGGAGGTGGCTTTGATATGACTTGCAGGACTTGTAATGACCAGCTTGACAGATTAATTGATTAATCTGAGGGTGAGGAGAAGACATCACTGAAGGTTAGAGCTGGAAAGACCCTTAAAAATCATCGAATACCATCAGTTTACTTTATAAATGGAGCAACTCTGGTCTGAGAAGTGGTTTGCCCTAGGTTACAGAGCCAGGTACCGACGGTGTGGGATGAGAAACCACGGCGTTTCCGCTCCCACTCAGAAATCACTTGTTGATATTGTTTGACTGATGGATGATATTCAAAAATCATTTTGTTAAAAATGGCTAGAATACCAGAGAGATTTACACCAAGGCCTTGAGAAGCACAAGCAACATAAAAATACTCATCTCAGCATTACTTGTCATGTTGAAAAATCGCAGCTGTCCAATATCTGGGCCTTGGTTAAGAAGCTTATGACACATTCAAGTGATAGGCTAGTCCAGGGGTGGGCAAACTTTTTGACTCGAGGGCCACAATGCGTTCTTAAACTGGACCGGAGGGCCGGAACAAAAGCATGGATGGAGTGTTTGTGTGAACTAATATAAATTCAAACTAAACATCATTACATAAAAGGGTACGGTCTTTTTTTTGAATAGTTTTATTCATTTCAAACGGGCTGGATCCGGCCCACGGGCCGTAGTTTGCCCACGCCTGGGCTAGTCTATGGTATTATCACTGAAGATAATGATTGTGAATAACGTTTGGGGACATAACAAGATACCACAAAAGAGCAAGGGAAGGATATACAGTCATAGGGGCAATGTGACTTCCACTTTGCAAAAATAATATTATGCATAGAAAAGACGAGATGAGCATATAACAAAATGTGAACAGTCTATTGTTAATACTAGCAGAATGATGGCAAGTGCAATTACATGGACTTCCATGTATTTCTACATCAATGTATTTCATGATCTAATATGGAAGCCACTAGCCACTTGTGGCTATTGAGCCCTTGAAATGGGGCTGGTTCAAATTGAGGTGTGCTATACACGTAAAATACATACCAGCGTTTGAAGATGAAGGAGACAAAGAGAATGTGAAATATCTCATAATACTTTATGCTGGTTACATGTTTGAGGCTAATATTTGGGATATATTAAATGAAATATGTTCACCTATTTTTAAATGAGGCTACAGAAAATTAAAAAGACACATGTGGCTTACATTCTGTTTCGATAGAACTGGTTAGGAAAAGGCCCTGGCACTTCGGCAGCGGCAGGGCCAGAGGGAGGGTGGGGAGAAGTGCTGCGGAGGCCCGCTCTCCATTGCCCTCGCCCGCCCGGGTGCAGGGCTCACCGCAGCTGCCTCGGGAGGCCTGGGGCGGAGGGGCCAGAACACAGCGCAGAAGGCAAAGCCAAGAAACTACAGCAACCTCATTGTTTTCACAAAAGCTTGTGAGAACCGGAAGACTGGGTCAGGCAGAGGCAAACTTGCCCAGAATTGTTCTGTTCCCAGGCTCTGCGTCCTGTTGGACCACAAGCTTTGGGGTGCTTCTGTGTGGGGAGGTGTGGCAGAGAGGCCCAGTATTGAGCCCTTTTTGCCTTAGGTGTTCCAGGCAGATGGAGGCCGCCTGCTCACCCCTGCTGCTTCCGCCTCTTGCCGGTGACAGGCAGGATGGATGGGTGGCAGAGTGTGCAGATGCAGGCAGATGTGCCCGGGCCTATATTCTGTGACTGTCTCCAAGTGCAAATAAAGTTCTGTGGCAAAGGTCTTGCCAGCCTCCTCTTATGGGCATCAGGGCAGGGATGGGACCTAGAGACTAATTTATAGATCAAATGACTCTAGAACAGGGGTCCTCAAACTTTTTAAACAGGAGGCCAGTTCACTGTCCCTCAGACCGTCGGAGGGCCGGACTATAGTTTAAAAAAAAAACTATGAACAAATTCCTATGCACACTGCACATATCTTATTTTGAAGTAAAAAAACAAAACGGGAACAAATACAATATTTGTATTTGCATGTGGCCCGCGGGCCGTAGTTTGAGGACCCCTGCTCTAGAATTTCAGAGCTTTAAGAATCTATAGATGCTTTGCAGACCCATCTCTAGGTTTTCTTTTCTCCTCCCCCTCCTCCCTCCCCCTCCCCCTCCCCCTCCCCCTCCTTCCTGAGGCTCAGGAGGGTGACTTGCTAAAGCCCCAGCCCTTGGTACCAGGGTCTGAGACAAATAGCAGTGATCCCCGGCAGGTCATCTCTTTGGACTGCACTTTCCTCAGCTAGTCACTGGGGTACCAGCCCTGGTGGACCGGCCCTTGGTTGCCTCCAGATACATCTACGAGGCTACCTGGGAATCGTGAACATTTCTCCCTTGTGGAGAATTTTTGAAGAGACTGGTCCTCAAACAAAGGCAGCCGAGAGATGCAGCGCTGAGACTCCACTGTCCACAGAGACGGCCTCCGAGTGCAGAGGGTGCCACACGGCCCGCCCTCCTCAGCAGTCCCCACCGGACAGGAAGGACAGGAAACCCACCGCTGGGCCACTTGTTTTTTTCTGGAGCGAGACCAAGCCCTCGGTCAGACCCATGGTCCCCGTAGCTATGCCGGAGCTGCAGAGGCCAGGCCACCTGCCCGCTCCTCTGCTTGCTCCCCCCCACAACCTTCGCGCCCCCCCCCGCCCCCCCTTCCCTCCCCGTCTGCAGCCAAGGGCTTATTTCCTATTTACAACGGTGGAGGCCATTGGGAATCCATTGGGACGTGTGGAGCAGGAAACTGATTGATCTGACATATTTTTAAAGGGGGTTGTGGTGAGGAGAAGGAACCATGAGGGGCCAAGGATGGGAACGGGGGTGGGGGCAGCCAGTTAGGAGGCTACTGCAGTGATCGGGGTGGGAGATGATGATGGCTGGACGGACGCGGTGATAGCAGAGGGTAGAAGAAGTGGTGGAGGCGAGTGGCTTGGCCGGAATGGGAAGAACACTGGGCCAGAGCTGGCTTCAGTGGGAGAGGTGCCTTGCCCTTCGCTGTCTGAGTGATCTCAACTTCCTTCTCCGCTCTGGGCCTCAGGATCCTCGTCTTTGAACCCAGACCTATCTGTGGTGGTCTTTATCTCCGAGGGCTTGTGAGGATCAGTGACTACATGGGATCTGGGTCTGGCAGACACAAATCTGTGTGACTATCAGGAACAGAGCTGGGGCGGGCGTAAGAACTCCCTTGCCTGGCTCCTGACTTCAGTATTCTTGCCCACTTTACAAAGCCTGTGAGTACATTCACCTCTTCTCAGATGCTGTTTAAAAACAAGCTCCAGAATCCTGGCTTTCAGGTTGAGAGCATACTTTTTTTTTTTTTAATTGATTTTTTACAGAGAGGAAGGGAGAGGGATAGAGAGTCAGAAATATCGATGAGAGAGAAACATCGATCAGATGCCTCCTGCACACCTCCTACTGGGGATGTGCCGGCAACCAAGGTACATGTCCTTGACCGGAATCGAACCTGGGACCTTTCAGTCTGCAGGCTGATGCTCTATCCACTGAGCCAAACCGGTTAGGGCGAGAGCATATTTTTTTAATGATGTCTCTTCGCATTTGATCTTTCAATCCCCAGGCAGCATCAAGCTCTCCACTGTGGTAAATAACACACCTGATGCTTCATTTTAAAGAAGGTGGTACAGGACACTGTAATAATTTTCAGTTAATACAATGTTAATGTGATTATGATATTTGTTAAGAATTGTTTAAGTTACGTAAAAAAGTCCATAGGCAGAGGGGATTGCAGCCTCTTGGCAGGTTGCCACCTAGTGGCAGCCGCTGGGATGGCCCAGGCTCTTGGAGAGGCAAAGAGCTGCGGTCTCTGCTATACGGACAGTCATCCTGGGCCCTGATCAACTATTGAGACTCTTAGTATTCATATTGGAGGCCTTCCCTTCTGTCTCTATTGACCCTACTTATCCTTCTTGGCACGATTTAAATAACGGCTCCACGAGGCTGTCTCTGAGCAACTAGAGAGCAACCATTCTCTGCGCCATCCACCCTGGACACTGCCTTATATTGGGCCTTTGGACTCTGGGGCCAGAGGCAGCAAAACATCTGGGCCCCGTCATTGAACGTTCAGGGCTCAGAGTCCACCAGGCTCCATGATTTTCAAAAGTCTTCAAAATGTTTGGATTCTGGGGCAGAAAAAAAAAAAAAGTTACTGGCTTCCAAATAAGAAAACTGCAAAAATAACAATAAACATTTAAAAAAGATCAACCACATTGACACGTCAGTTAAATGCAACACAATTGCTACAGTTATGTTTATTCCATGAGAATGCATTTAATGCATTTGATAGCATGTAGGGTGATGGAATTTCTAAAATGAAAAACACTCAGAGCTCAGAGAGGTCTTAAACATCTCTGTCCCACAGCCTAAAATGCCCCCTGTCATTCCCGCGTCCTCATTTATGGATGGTGACGGACTCACTCAGGTCCCTCAGTTGGGGGAAGAGCTGCGATCAAAGCCCAGGTTTTCTGGCTCCTGGTCAGCTCTGTCCATGACACTGAATTAGCAGCATTAATGGCCCGATTTCTTTAAAGCCAGGAGCTTCTCTGTGACTTTGGAAAATTTTTCAGGATATGCAGAAAAAATATTCAAAGTTAATTTGGGGATTCAAAGTGGAAAATATTGAAATTAAACCTGTATCATCAACAACGGCATTTATGGTTTCCATTTTTGTAAAAATACCACAAATCTCTTCAGATCCCCTTGCTTTCTCTGCTGCCTTTTCTAAGTGCCTTCTACTTCCTCTATACATGTACCATCCTCTCTCTCTTACTTTTAAGACTGATGGCCTTACTGATATTATTTGTATTATTGTTTTATATTATTTGTATTCTTAACATACAGACTTACTCATCTTTTTTTCTTTTTAGGTATTTCCTTAATTTTTTATTATGAATTTTGGGAAGATCACTTTCATATTTTGACAGTAAGCACTAACCAGTGATGGCAAACCTATGACGTGCGTGTCAGAGGTGACACACGAACTCATTTTTTTGGTTGATTTTTCTTTGTTAAATGGCATTTAAATACATAAAATAAATATCAAAAATATAAGTCTTTGTTTTACTATGCTTGCAAAATCAAAAAATTTCTATATGTGACACGGCACCAGAGTTAAGTTAGGGTTTTTCAAAATGCGGACACGCCGAGCTCAAAAGGTTCGCCATCACTGCACTAAACTGTAATAAACAGGGAAACCCAATTGTTATAACCTATCAGGTTTCTAGGACCAGTAATTGTAGATGCTTCTTCCACAGCAACTCAGTATAGTAATCCCATGCAGTAGACAGCTATTCTCCTCTAATTTTCAGGCTATAAACGTCAGGGCTGGTGATGATATGCTTAGTTGAGAAGTATTCCTTCCAAGCCACTATAAATAATCTCTAAAAGGATTTTGTGTGGATTTTCAAAGTGAAAAGCTCCTGTTCTGTATCTCCCATCAGGAGGATTCCTGTGCCTAGACTCTGCGGGGTGGAAGCCTGCCGGGCAAAGCAGGATGAGGATGGGCCCGCGGCACTGGTCCCAGCAGTGCAAGGAGCTGGCACAGAGTTCGCCTTTCCTCCCCAGTTTCCTCAGCAGCTCCAGTAAATCACATATCTGTATGTTTTTTACAAAGAACTACCTTGGTTGCAGAGTCTGTACACAAGAAACACGGAATGTCAGAGCGATGGCCTTGGTCTAGTCTAGCCCCCCTCAAACTCTAAGCACGAGCCTCAAGAAGGAAAGAGACCTGGTCAGGAGTCGAGTTTAGACTAGAACTCGGAGCTCATGACTTCAAGTCCAAGGCAAGTTTGTTTACATTTGGAAATTCCTAGAGAGGAGAATTAGACCGAAAACAGGGACTTCTTCTTATTCATCTCTGCATCCTGCACAATGCCTAGTGCAGCACCCCTGCCTGATATGTATGCACAATAAATCTTTGTTGGATGATTCATTGAAATAACACAAAGACAAAAAAAATCTTTCCTTTAAAACACAGATAGGAGAGGTACCATTCAAACCCACCAGGATGGCTGAAATAAAAAAGATAGTAACAAGTATTAACAAAGATATGAAGAAATTGGAACCTCATACATTGTGCTAGTGAGATTGTAAAATGTTGCAACCACTTTAAAAAAATAGTTTGGTAGTTTCTCAAAAAGTTAAACTTTCAGCTACCATATGACCCATCAATTATACTCCTATATATAATAAAAAAAAATGAAACCAGGTACACCTAAAAACTTGTACATGAATGTTCATTTATATATATATAAAACCCTAATATACAAATAGACTGAACGGCAGAACAACCGAACTACCGAACTGGTTGCTATGACGTGCACTGACCACCAGGGGGCACGCATGGAACATGACAGGTGTCAGCTGTGGAGGGATGGTGGAGCAGGTGAGCAGGGGCGCCAGACCAAGGCGGGGCACCAGTCTCTGGTGGTTACTGAAAATTCTTTGCTCTTGCGCACCTTGGTCCCACCTGGCGCTTGCACCGCTGCTGGTGCCTGGTGCTGGCCCTGATCGCTCAGTGGGTGTGAGCAGCAGCTGCTGGCCCCGATCGCTCCTGAGGGCTTCTTCACCTCCCCCTGCTCCTGAGAGGCAAGTGGGACTGGCAGTTGCCTCTTGTACCCACTGCTGGCGCCAGCCCCTCTCACACCTGCAGTCAGTGCTGGAGCCACTGCTCGCACCTGCTACTGGTGCTGGCCCTAATTGCTCCACACCATCAGCAGTGCCAGCAGGGCTGGCGCCATCAGCCTGTGGGAGCAGCAGTGGCAGGAGCAGGGCTGCTGGAAGACAGGGGACTGGGGGCCACAGAGGGAGGGGCCAGGCAGGGGTGTGGAGGATGGGCCGAGACCTGCCCCTGTGCCCATCACAGCCTCTCGGCCCACAGTTCCTTTCAAGGTGCACAAGTTCGTGCACCAGGCCCCTAGTAACGTTATAATAGTAAAAAAGTGGAGGCTACCAAATGTCTATCAACTGATTAACAGATAAACAAATGTGGTACATCCACACGGTGGACTATTATTCAGTCGTTTAAAAGAATGAAGCATTGGTTCATGCTATAACATGATGAACCTTGAAAACATTATGTCACAAAAGACAAAATGGATTATCCTATTTGTATGAAATGTCCAGATAAGGGAAATCCATGGACACAGAAAATGCTTTCTACCTTTCTACAGGCTGGAGGGGAGAGAGTATGGGGATGATTTCTAATAGGGTCAGGGATTTTTTTGTGTGTGTGTGTGTGTAAGAGAAATGGTCTAAAATTAGATACTGATGATGGTTGTATAATTCTGTGAGTATATTTAAATATACATTAAATATACGTTAATATACGTTAGTATAATTAAAAGAGTGAATTTTATGGCATGTGATATCTCAATAGAGATCTCTCTCTCTCTCTCTCTCTCTCTCTCTCTCTCTCTCTCTCTCTCCCCCGTTTCCAGGAGACCCATTTTTGGAAGAATACCTACACAATTTGTATGGCCACTTATTTGCACTACTTGTATAAATAATGACTGAATGAGGGGCATGTGATACACCACCTTCCAAACCGCCCTCTGAATTTACTCTAGGCATTCTTCAAGCCTGTGGCTTAGAAAGCATTGCCATGCAGGTAAAAAAATCTCATCTCTGCTGCCTACACTGAAGCAAACCAGTGCCCAGCAAAGTTAATACCTGAGGCCCAATAAGCAGCCTTGGGCTGAAAGGGATAACATATTAGCATCTGAAAAGACCCCATGAGCTCTGAGGACACAGTGTCACTTTTCTCAAAGACAGTAGACTTCCTCCTCCTTCCCATCACAGCCTTTCATTTTGTATCCGCTCCTGGTCAAATCTAGAAGACCAGCTGGGTCGGTCAGTGGGTCAGTGGGCACATGCACTTTTCTTCTTCCTTCCTATGGCTCATTCCAGGGTCCTCCCAACACTTTGGCCTGGCTTCTGTGGTTTGAGGAGCCCCCTCCCCCAAGCCCTGTGCTCCCCACAGGGACACTTCCTAATCCCCATCATGTTAATCCAATAAATCCTGATCCTTTGCTGACTGTGGAGGGCTCTTTAATGGAACCTTTGGAGCTGGTTGTCTGAGAGATGAATCTGGAGCCCAGGATTTTGCCTTTGTCGTCTATGGACTCTGGTGTTTGAAAGATTCAGCACCCAATGGAGCCAATATGCTTTCTTTATTGATGGCAGCAATATTTAGGAAGCTGCCGATTTGACTACATGGTGGACAGACTCTAGGAGGGAGACCGATGGAAGGAAAATGGAATGGAAATTAATGAATATTAAGGGCCTATTATGTACAAGACACTCTGGTAAGGATTTCTCATGTCATCTCACAACCTTGTGAAGTGGATATTAACATCCTAATTTATATATATATATATATATATATATATATATATATATATATATATATTACTGATTTCATAAAGGAAGGGAGAGGGAGAGAGAGATAGAAACATTGATTATATGAGAGAATCATTGATCAGCCGCCTCCTGCACACACCACACTGGGGATCGAGCCTGCAACCTGGGCGTAGGGTCTGCCTGGGAATCGAACCATGACCTCCTGGTCCACTGGTCAATGCTCAACCACTGAACCATGCTGGTCGGGCCTAACATCCTCATTTTATAGAAGTGGAAGCAGAGGCTCAAAGAACCCAGAAATGTGCCCAAGTTCCACAGCTGTGTGGCAGGACCGGGATCCAGATCAGTGTGCCTGACTCTGAAGTCCAGGTTCCGCTCCCGGGCCTCACCTTGGAGATCATCCTCCCCATGGAGAGGGGGACAGATGCCTGGTGGGGTGTGAGCGAGCACCGTGAGGCTGGCGTCACACCCAGAAGCTCCACCGATCACTGAAGCCGGAGGAAGGCCTGTGATTTACTGGGGCCTTTGGCCAAGTCACTTAACCCCTTTCTGCCTCACCTGCCTCATTACTTGAGAGCCAAAAACCAAAGAGTTGTATAAGGACAAGGAAATGTTGTCCTTCAGTGCAGGCAACAAGCCAAGGCTCCTATCTGTGATCAATAAAAGTCCTGTGGTACTTTCCAGAAATATAGGGGCGGAGCCTTAGGACCCTGGGAAGATTCCAATTGAGTAGCTGCTGACTGAAAATCAGCCTGCAGTGCCCCCTGAGTCAGTGTCCTCAGCCTGGCTTACCCCTCGGGCTCTGCCCTACACGCGGCCTCTGCTCCTCTGAGCTTCACCCCAGAGGCTGTTTTTAAGTGACTGACACCCTCTGGTACCATTTGTCCCTGGGTTTAATTTCTAGCAAATGAAAGAAACAGATCAAAGGAGGTATTTCCTATCTTCCTTCCTCCTTTCCTCTCCTTCTCATCCTCAAGGGAGTGCCCAAGAAGGCCTGTCCGTCATGGCAGATAAGTGTAAATTCTTAGCTCTAGCTCTACTTCTAAGCATTTTATACAGCGTCTTCAAGGCGATTTGTAGAAAATAATCGTGAGATTACTTCACTATCTCCATCATCAGCCAGTGAGTAAAACATTTCAAAAACATAAATTGATTCCCCCTCTCCCCCCCAAATCTGAGAGCATATTCTTTGGCATACCACAGGCTTTAATATGAATCGAAATTGCATAGCTATTTCTTTGAAAAGTGTCTCCTTCATATTGCGCCTCTGGAGGGATGTCCTCTCGCCCCGCACACTTCCATTTACAGGGAGTAGGACTCTTTGTTGCTGCCACATGGGGTTCAAAAACTCAAAACCTGTGTTTCCAATTCAGGGAAGAGCTGCAGCAGAGCCCAGGTGTCCTCCTTAGTGGTAACATCAGGGGACTCCATGTTGTTCTTGGAGCCACGTGTGACTCGTTTCCCTCTAATTCCTGCATATTTCCTGCCTATCTTCTCCCTCTGGGAGGTGAATTTTGTTGTTTTATTTGGACTCGTATTGGTTCCTGACTTTGCTTGATCAAGTTTCAATGGGTAGGTTTGGTATCATTTATATAATGAGATAGTTGTGGAAATGTCTCAAAAGGAAAATGGAAAACCAATTTATAAACAGACCTCAGTAGGTAGGTACCCTAGGGTAGACCAGCAATATGGCGTGCTGGGGCAAGACCGACTGGCTCAAGAAGGGGAGCCGTTTCATTACTTATTTGTAAGGGTTTGGAAAATAGGCAACACAATGGCTCTTATGTTTAAGAAAGCAAAATGTACGTTTAGAGGAATATCCATATTGTTAAAACAGTTCTATTTATGCAAAAGATTCATGTAACTTTATAAAGGTTTTCAGGGATTTTAAAGGATTTTAAGTGCTTTGTTAGACTGTACTAGTAACAGATGTTCAATGGCATGTTTAAGTTTTTGTTTTACTGAAAAAGCAATGGATTACTTGATATTTTCTTTTTAAAAAATCCTACCAAAGCCACTACATTTTAAGTATAGCCCAAATTCATTATTTCTGAAAAACATAAAAGACTTAAAATAACATAAGGGCCCCCAAACATAAACATCACTATAGCGGAGCTAGAAGATTTCGTTTGCTAAGTATTCCCTTCAGAATTCCAGTGTTTTGTGTCACTTCTTGTGCTTTTTTCTATGAAGACAGATGGTGTCAGTAATTGCCTATATATTTAATTAAGTTAAAAAGCTACATAGGGAGGTTTTGGCAAAAAGTAGAAAATTTCATGCTAGGAACAAAGAAAGCAAAAGGAAGCAGAGATGGATAGCCTAAGACACTCTTCCTCACCAAATACACATTTTGATATCCATGTATGTTGGAATGTGAGACTGGACGTCATTAATCTAACGATAAGAACAAAAGCATTTTATTCTGAAAGGTAAAGCCCATACTAGGAATCCAGATGGCAGGTCTCTTATATCTTTAACCAGACAATAGGGAATGGCTCTGCCTATTGTCCATATCACCTCCATCCTTGGCTCAATGTTGACTGGTTATTCTGAATTCTTCTGACTCTCAGTTGTGGTTGTTGTTTTTTGCCTGGAATTTTTTCACCTAGCAGGCTAATTATTGTGAAATTATTATGGGGAAAAAAGCAATAGCTACTTGTAGAAAGTGGTTTGGAAAACTGACTTAACCATTCTTGTGGTGTCTGTTTTCAATGTTCCCATCCCGTGAATCCACCTTCTGGCTTAATGGCAATATGGCACTCCCAGCTGTGGTGCTGTGCGTGGGTTTGCTCATTTAAACTCTTAAGGCTTAAAAATGGCTACCACAACACTGATTTTATTCCATTGCGCTTAGTCATTAACATTTAATGATTACCTTATGTGCTGAGCACAAGGATGGAATATGTTAAAAAAAAATAGGAGATGTGTTTTCTGGCTTTAAGCTGTTCAACTCAATTCAACAAGCATATTGAGGCTATACAAGGGAAACATACATTTTCTTTGGTGATGGTAGCTGAGGAGGAGGGAGTGACTTGCAAAGGATGTTCACCATCAGTTCAATGCAGTACCACGGGGAGCGTCTGCTGTGAGAGGAGGAGCAGGCTCGGCAGCCTGCTTGGTGTGAACCTGAGCATGGTTTGAACCCTGGATCTGTCACTTCGTGACTGTGTGGCCTTGAACATATCACTCTAGCCTCAGCCCTCCTTTGTGAATTAGGGATAATAATGCCCATTCCTCAGGGTGTGAGGATTAGAAATATTACATGTAAAATATATAACAGAGTGCCTGGCACTTGCCAAAAATTCAATACATTGTTAATGTTGTCATTACTAATTACTTTGGCCATCGATACTGTACCTCAGCCTCAGAATGAGGTGACAGTTGAAGAGGGATTGATTCAGGTGGGTTTCTAGGAGGAGTTGGATTGTGAAACATGTTTTGAGAGAAGGGAAGTTGTATAGTGACAGAAAGGCAAGTTTTAGGAGTGAAGGTGGCATGTGGGAGGCAGGAAGAGAATGTATTTATTGAACCTGGGAGGAACCAGGCATGTCAGCTTGCTTGTCCCGGAGAGCACTTTGGATATGATCAATGAGAAAGCAATAGTGCCCCATGGTGGGAGGAGGGTAGTTCAGGGCCATTTTTTACTTTTAAGATTTTTCTAATTGATTTTTTATAAAGCTTTATTGTTGAGTATTATAGATGTTCCCTCCCCGTCTCCACTCCCCATTGTTCCTCTCCACCCAGTTCCCCTTCCCCCCATCCTAGGCCTTCACCGCCCTATTGTCTGTGTCCATAGTTATTACAATAGTATTGACTATAATCCCTATGCTGTGACTGGTAACTACCAATGTGTACTTATTAATCCCTTCACCTTTTTCACCCAACACCTAACCCACCTCCCATCTAGCAAATCTGTTTGTTCTCCGTTATCTTTGAGTTTGTTTCTGTTTTGTTTGTTCCTTAGATTCTACATATTAAGTGAAATCATGTGGTCTTTGTCTTTCCCTGTCTGACTTATTTTATTGAGTATAATACCATCTAGGCTCATCAATGTTGTTCCAAATGGTATAATTTCATTCTTTTTCATGCCTGAGCTATATATATATATATATATATATATATATATATATATATATATATATATATATATATTCATTTGTCTACTGATGGGAACTTGGGTTGCTACAAGACAAAATTTATCGCACAGAAACAGGTGACAGCTGGAAGTAGGAAAGGGCCATTCAGCTTTGTTTCTGTGATACTAGGGGACACGCTGTAAACACACAAACATGGAGAACCTTCTGGTCTTTCTTAGCATTAGCAGGGAGCCTCTTCCTCTCCCCCAGCTGCTGCCCCCTGTGGGGCTGTGGCACCTGCTGAAAAGTACAGGATGCAGGTGAATGCCAGATCGGCTCATCCTGAAACCTCAGAGTCCAGAGTTTCATTCAGAGAGAGCAAGAATCTCCATGATGAGAGTGGGCATCTGAAGTCTTGGGCGAGGTGAGATGTAGACAGAGGAACTGGGTCTATTACATACTATTTACATCAACCAAAGTCCTATCCAAGAGTTGATGCTTAGGCTTGTGTTCAATTTTCTGAAGGTCAAAATTTACAAGGTAAGGGGTTAACCAAACGTTTAAGGACAGTCACACAAAGTAATAATGTATACAGGCAAAGTTGGCCAATAGATTACCTGCACTATCCATGTTAAGAAACAAGATTGTAATTGTCACTATGAAATTCATTGTCATCACTGCCTTTGTGTTTATTATAAAAGTCATTACCATCACCATCATTACTATTTTTTGTATATTACAGGTCTGTTTCATCAATGCAAAGATGCAGTCCTTTTAAAGGGACAGGTCTTTTCCGTTAATGCTTCAAAACCCTTGGGATCTATTTTCCTTTCCCTAAGTATTAACTTGTGATTAACAGTGTGCCTCTTATAGCATTAGAAACACTGAATAATAGCCACTTCTGTTTATACCAGAGGCTTATTAAATTTTAATTTAGACATACACTGTTAACTTCCTTATATATAAATAAAACACCTTCCCTAAAGAGAAAAAGTAAATCTCATCGAGCTCCCTCAGCGAATACCTTGTACATCTTGAAAACCGAGACAGGGAGATCTTGCCAATGAGAGTACTAGAGGGGGACTCAGAGAGAAGTATTCATTTATTCATTTAATACATATTTATTGTGGATCCATTATATGCTAGACATGGTGATAGGTGCTGAGTATACAGCACTGAATAAGAAGGAATTATGATATTTCTGTAGACCTTGGTTTTCCACTCTCTGAAATAAATGTATTCATTTTTGATGCTTATATATCACTTTATGATTATGAAAATGCTCACTGAGTTTTAAAAATAATGCTAATTCAATTCAGATTCCACTCACAGTTTGAGAACCTGCTGAGGGCTCGGGTGACAGCTTTCCATGTGATTATGCCATTTGATTTAATAAGAGCAGCACCTTATATCTGCTCAGCCTCTCAGAACATCCTGTGGGAAGGAGGGCAGAATTTTTTTTTGTCAATGAAAAAACCAGGCTCAGAGAGGTCCAGTGGGTTGTCAGAAGTATCACAACTGGTAAGTGGAAAGGCTGGGGCCCGAATCCATTACCAATCATGATGAAAATATTTTCAACTATCTCATTTTTTTAAATTCTAGGCTGATAAATTTTTATTTAGACATTCTTATTTTTTATATTTATTTATTACATTGATTGGGGTGACATTGGTCAACATGAACATATAGGTTTTAGGTGTGGGTTTCTATGTTAAAAGACCTGTATATTGCACGGTGTGCCCACCACCCAAAGTGAAATCTTCTCCTGTCACCTCATATTAGGCCCCCTTCTCCTCCCACCCCCTTTCCTCTGGCAACCATCACACTGCTGTTTGTGTTCATGTTTCAATTTTATATCACACACATGAGTGAAATCATATACAGTGGGGCCTTGACTTACAAGTTTAATTCGTTCTGTGACGGAGCTCGTAACTCAAATTACTCGTATGTCAAATCAACAGTGAACGAGTGAGACACGTGATGCTGGGCTGATGTTGTGGCATTCACTGTGACGTTCGCTGTGCCAACTAGCGGTGGGGTATCTGAAGCTGGCTCGTAACCCGAATTTTAGCTCGCAACTCAAAGCCAAAAATCGGCCGAGAGACGGCTCGTATCTCGAAAAACTCGTTGGTCGGGACACTCGTAAGTGAAGGCCCCACTGTAGTTCTTAGCTTTTCCTGACTGACTTATTTCACTTAGCATAATGTTCTCAAGATCCATCCATTCATGTTGTTGCAAATGGTGCTATTGCATCCTTTCTTATGGCTGAGTAGTATTCCACTGTGTATATGTGCCACATCTTTTTCTTTTTTTAAAATATATTTTTATTGATTTCAGAGAGAAAGGGAGAGGGAGAGAGAGATAGAAACATAAGTGTTGAGAGAAAATCATGGGTCGGCTGCCTCCTGCACACCCCCTACTGGGGATCCAGCCCACAACCCGGGCATGGGCCCTTGACCGGAATAGAACCCAGGACCCTTCAATCTGCAGGCCGACGCTCTATCCACTGAGCCAAACCAGCTAGGGCATACCACATCTTCTTTATCCAGTCCTCTAATGTGGGGCACTTTGGTTGTTTCCATGTCTTGGCCATGTGAATAATGTTGCAATGAACACGGGGGTGCATATCTTTGCGAATACATGATTTCAAGGTTTTCAGGTATATGCCCAGGAGAGGAATTGCTGGGTCATTTGGTAGGTCTATTCTTAATTTTTTGAGAAATTGCCAGACTGCTTTCCATAGTGGATGTTCCAGTCTGCATTCCCACCAGCAGTGGATGAGGGTTCCCTTTTTTCCACACCCTCTCCACCACTTGTTATTGCTTGTCTTGTTGATAATGGCCACTCCAACAGGTGTGACGTGGTACCTCATTGTAGTGTTGATTTGCATTTCTCCAATTGCCAGTGAGGTTGAACATCTTTTCATATATCTATTGGCTGTTTGTATGCCTTCTTGGGAGAGGTGTATTTTCAGATCCTCTGCCCACTTTTTGATTGGGTTGTTTGTTTGGTGTTGAGTTTTATGAGTATTTAAAAATATATATATATATGAAATTAAACCTTTGTCGGAGCTACTGTTTGCAAATTTCAACTCCCTTCTGGTTGGCTGCCTCTAAGTTTTGTCATTAGTTTCTTTTGCTGTGGAGTAGTTTTTTGCTTTGACATAGTTCCATTCGTTTATTTTTATCTAGGCACTCTGAGAATCAGGTTTCAGAATATATTGAGATTCTGTGCTATACATGGAGGTCTACATTTTTGTCTTTCCTCGCAGTTTGTACTTTGTAACCAGTCTCATTTCCTTTTGTGCCCAGGAAGAGCCATCATTGCTAACCGCCTGCTGCTGTTTTTTTTTCTATCTAAGCTCTTTTCTATCCTTTTCATGTTTTGTTTTGTTTTTAAGACATCAATGCTCATAATGGAGATAGTTATTTCAAAAGTTCACACTGTCTAAAAACAAATACATTTTTAATCTGGGAATTTCAACAGGAGGCATCTTTGCCAATCTATTTGTTTGGTGAATTTTACATAAAGAAAAGGAACTGGGGAATGATATACAAATGCATAATTACATGATATAAATCAGATATGATGTTTGTAAGACTTAGATAATAATTTTACCCATGTGTGATTTGAACTTTTCTACCACCACCCTTCACAGCATCTTTCCTTCTTACCCTCCTTCCAATCCTATTTTTCAGCTCAAATCTCACCTCTTCTGTAAATATCTTTCTTGATTGTTCCAGACAGAAGGTAGTTAAGCCAACATTCCCGTTTTAATGTCTCTTTTTATTGTCCTATGTAGTTGTCACTTAAGCTTTTTCTTGTAATTCACTTTTTAAGTCTGTCTCCCCAAATAGATTGTGAGCTCCCTAAGGGCAGGCACCAAGGACACCTTTTGCATCATTGCAACCCTCTAGCACCTACCATAATGTCTTGTTTATAATAGATGCTCAATAAACACTTGTTCTTTCTTTGAGAATTTCCCAGAAGTAAATAAGTAAGCTCAACAGATCTGGATCTTCTAGAATTTTCAAAAGTCTACCAATCAACTGGCTATCACATGACTTACTATCATTGTGGTAGATATCATGAAGAGGTTAAAAAAAAATTTTAAGGTCCAGGGCTTTCTAGAGGATTTAGAAATCTCAGGGAGGCAACATTTATGCCTAAGAACCAGTAAGAAGACAACAACAGGGTGCATGTGTATCAAATGAAATTGGATGAGGGGTGTGAAATGAGCTTCCACATGACAGGGAACATGTCTTATTGAATCTCTAACCCCTTGGCGTCCAGCATGGAGTGGAGTAGGCTCTTGGAAAATATTTGTTCAATGATCATGCCAGTCTCTCCTCAAGGCCTTTGGTCGGTGCTGCATGGCCCTCCTGGAACCCACTAGATACTGACATCCAGGACACACCGGGGTTTGGCAATAGGTGTGCCACTCCTTGTGTAAGAGCGGGATCCCTTCGCAGTAACAGGAGGCTGGGCCCCTCCTTCCATCTCACGTGGGAAGTCAGATCTCCAGCCTGGCTGCCTTGTAGTTCCATGTATCTGCATGGAATTTCCCCGTCCCTGGGATGCTGGGATCTTGGACCTAAGTGCACTGGCAGGAGTCGTTTTGTGCTATGCTCTGACCAGTTCCATTTCCCAGGACTGGCCCTTTTCCTCTTATTCCCAAGAGACCCTGGGTCCTGCCCAGTGATTCTAATATTGAAAGCTTACATTTCCCAAACCGTTCCTCCATGTGCCACCCTAGAACCACACTCTCATCTCCTCAGGTCTGGACAGGATTTTCCACACTCTTGGCTGGAGCCGATTTATAATTGTGGGTCCATCCTTGGCGCACCACTGTTATTTTATCTACCTTTCTTTGGACCCTGGTCCCTCTGCTCTTACCATGGCAGCACGGTAAGCTGCAGGGACAGAGAGCAAGAATTTGAGATGGATGCCGTCACCTCAGTTTCTGCCTCCCAAATCTACCGCAAGACATGTTTGTATGTAAGATCATGTATGTGAAAGTGCTTTGTAAGTTATAACATCCTATACAAATTATGATTTTCATTATTCAGTTTTTTTCTGATTACTAATATAATGCATGCTTACTTTGAAAATGCAAATGCGGAAAACCCAAAGCTCTCTGTATTGGTTTCCTATTGCTGCGGTAACAAATCGCCATCAACTTAGTGGCTTAAATGGTCAGATGTCAGAAGTCTCCCTGGGCTAAAATCAAGGTGTCAGGAGGGCATCATTCCTCCTAACGGCTCTAGAGTAGAATGTGCTTCCTTGCCATGTCCAGCTTCTAGAGGCTGTCTGCTTCCATTGGCTCACTGTGCTGCCTCCATTTCCAAAGCCAGCAGGACCCCGTGACTGCATTGGCCAGCGGGATAATCCAGGGTCATCTTCAGTCTCAGCAGCCTGAAGTCAGCCACACGCACATGCTGGCATTTATGGTAACATTCACAGGTGGCAGGGGTTAGGATATGGACATCATTTGAGTGGGGGGAGTATTACTCTGCCTACCACACCCTCAGTCCTCCATGCAGAAATAATCATTTGTAACAGCTCTTATTTCTTTGTGCTCTGCATACATTTGTTTTTTCTTTTTATAAAATTATATATGTATATATTTAGTGTCTCAAAAATGTATACACATACTTGGAGTAATTATAAGAGCAAGGCTTATTAAAATACATTTCATTTTGAAAATTGAACTATCAGCTGCGTATAATATACATATACATACAGTGTGTATACATTTTTTGGGGACACACATTATACATACAATTTTATATATTGTTTTGTAATCTGTTTTACCCTTTCAATATTCCATAAACAGTTTCCTGTAAGATATTCTCTAAAAACTTGAGTTTTACTGTTTTTATAGCATTCGGTTCTATTGATCTATCATAATTTGCTTAATGAATTCTCTATTATTGGAATCTGGAGTATTTGGAAATTTTTACTATCCTTAATAATGCTGAGATTAACATATGTGTACATAAATCTTTGTGATTATTTTCTTGTGATATTTCTAAAAAGTAGACTCTAACTATTATCAAGTTTTGAATGTAAAAAAATAAGTACTATGAAAATATTATTGGGATAAATAATTTTTGAACTGGAAGGTTCTTCAGAAGCCAAATAAGCTCCCCTACTCATTTCACAGCAGAGAAAACTGAAGCTGAGAGAAAGAAAGTGAGAAGCTCAAGGTAATACAGTCCTTTAGAAAAAAACTAGAGCTGACTATTTGAAACTTTACTATGAGAAAGAACGTTACAAATAAACTTAAAATGCAAATGACAGGGTTCAGTATCCACGCACAGGAGACTCAGGTGGGGCCCTTTAGTGGCAGGTGAAGAAGACAGCAGGATTGATTGGGAGATTAGTTGTTTACATTGAACAAATAAATACATTGATTGAGCAAATAAGCAAACATACTGAGGAAAAAGAGACAAAGGTTTATCACTTTTGGAAAAGCTATTTATTTTTTAAGTATGGAAAAGGGGAACTCTAGAATCTTGAGGTGTTAGATTGGAATTAGAGATATTGGCAGGAATGCATGGTCTGAAAATATATACACTAATAGAGGCTTGTCAAATTGAGATCAGCACAATTTTAAAGCTATGACATTAGGTGACAACTAGAATAATAAAAGCAAAGAATTAAATAAATAGAAAAATATATACATTGATAGATATAGAAATAGTTGTAGAAGCATAATATATCTATGTCTGTGGGTGTATTGTGCATATATTATCTATTTCTTGCTTTGTCTACTGAAAGAGACCGGAAGCAATGACACTCCAGAAGCAATGAGAGCGCTGAGAGCTCAGATCTTAATACTGTCTTCCACTAGAAGGACCCAAGGCTCTTAGGCTGGCACTAGGTCTGGGTCAGGGGAAGTGGAAGATAAACCTAAAACATCTCATTGTGTTAGAAAGTAAGACAGTGCTCAAAGAATAATGGGAACACACCAAAGGAACACAAAAGCCACCCTGAAGGGTCTCCCACTAGGCAAATCTGGGACAATTTTAACCTCAAAATGATGAAAGTATGTAATGCGGTTGCCTAAAGAGAATAGAAACTCATGAGTTCCAACTGTTATAAATACATACACGTATACACATATATACAATCCATGCATGCTTACATAACACATGTACACATACATAAATGAAAGATGGAGAGGAAAAGGCTCTTCCACGCAGTAAATTGCCAATGAATAAATGTAGAACGAAGTATGGAAATAAAAAATTACAGTGGGACTACATCAAACTAAAAAGTTGTTGCACAGCAAAGGAAACCATCAACAAAACGAAAAGACAACCCACTGGATAGGAGAACACACTCACCAACGATACATCTGATAATGGGTTAATATCCAAAATTTATGAAGAACTTATACAACTCAACACCAAAAACCCCAAACAATCCAATTAAGTAATGGGCAAAGGACCTGAATAGACACTTCTCCAAAGAGGACATTTGGATGGCCAAGTGACCTACAAAAAGTTGTTTAATGTCACTAATCATCAGACAAATGTAACTTAAAGCCACAATGAGATGTCACCTCACACCTGTCAGATTGGCTATTATCAATAAATCAACAAACAACAAGTGTTGGAAGAAAGGGAACCTTTGTGCACTGTTGGTGGGAATGCTGACTGGTGCACCCACTGTGGAAAGTAGTGTGGAGTCACCTCAAAAAGTTAAAAATGGAACTGCCTTATGACCCAGCTATTCGACTTCTGGGGATTTATCCGAAGAAACCCAAAACACTACTTTGAAAGAATACATGCACCCCTACGTTCATTGCAGCATTATTTACAATAGTCAAGCTTTGGAAGCAGCCCACGTGCCCCTCAGTAGATGAGTAGAGAAAAAAAGCTGTGGTGCATTTACACAATGGAATACAACTCGGCCATAAAAAGGGAAATTTTGCCTTTTTGCAACAGCATGGATGGACCTGGAGAATATTACACCAAGTGAAATACACTAGGCAGAGAAAGGCAAATACCATATGGTTTCACTTATATGCAGAATCTAATGAACAATATAAACTAACAAACAAAATAGAAATAGACCCAGAGGAACAGAGAACAGACTGACAGCTGTCAGAGGGGAGAGGGGTTGGGGAGATGAGTTAAAACAGTGAAGGGATTGAGCAAAAAACAACAACAACAAAACCAACAATAACAAAACAAACAAACAGAAAACCCCTCATAGACACAGACAGCAGTATGGTGATTACCAGAGGGAAAGGAGGGGGGAGGTAGAAGAGTGCAAAGTGGGGATAAGTGGTGATGGAAGGAGACTTGACTTGGGGTGGTGAACACACAATGTACAGATGATGTGTTATACACTTGAAATCTTTGTTCTTTTATTAAGCAATGCCACCCCAATAAATTCAATAAAATTTTTTTAAAAGTAAATTGCCACCATCATAGTGGTGGCTGACTCAGGAGAAAGTTGGCAATGGGTGATAAGTTTCGCGGGTGGGAATTTGATGAGGAATAAGATATTGGTGTACTCTTGGAATACCTTTCCACAAATATTACTTTGTAAAGTAACCAACTACAAAAGCAAAAGTTACAAAATCAATAAATTACAAAGGGAGGATTATGATTTTTATGGTGGAGAAACATGGCTAAAAAAAAAAAAGAGAGAGAGAGAGAGAAAAGCCACAGATGACAATCTGGGAGAAGATATTTGCAATATGTACAACCATCAAAGGGTAATAGTTCCTTATCTATAAAGAGCTTGTACAAATCAGCATTTATATTATAGTTCAATTTAAAAGGAGCAAAATATATGATAAGGCAATTAAGACAATATATATAAATGGCCAACAGACATATGAAAAGGTGTTCATTATCAATAATAATCAAAGAAATACTGAGGAAAACAAGATGACATTTTCCCGCTGTTAGACTGGCAAAAAAAGAAGAGGTTGATAGCATGCCAGTCTCTTCATTGGCACCACAATGCCTGTCAATTAGAAAAGAAAATAAGGTGCTTTCTGCAGTGACACTGTTTGCAAAATGGCTAGAAAATACTCAAGTAATTTTGCAAGCACGTACATACACTACACAGAGAGCTAACCTACTTCCCTCGCCAATGTAGAAACACCCTTGATGTACTTCCTGAGAACTTCCTCCACTGTCCTATTGAAAATTGTAACCCAAATGGCTGTATACTCAAGTATTAACAGGAAGGGATGAGAAATCATATCGCGATAAAACCCCAGAACCCTGGGCTAATATTTATCTGTCCCATACATCAACTGATGTCTGAGCTCTTTCTCTAAAAGCCTTGGCACCACCATCCAGCATCTGCTAGAGTACCCTCTAAATTGTTCATTAATTCGTTCTTTCAACAAATATTTACAGGACGCCCACTTTGTTCTCGGGCAGAGATTGTGCTAAGAATTGAGTAGGGAGTTAAAAGAGACACAGTACATCTCCTCAGAGAGCTTATGTTCCACAGGAGGAGACAGCTTTAATCAGATCATCATGGAAACACTTTTAAAATTGTAACTATGGTAAGTAGTGTGAAGGAGAGGTACATGATGATGTGAGAACCTAAATCAGGTGAGTTTGGCTTTGTCAGGGAAGACTCCCCTAAGAAAGCATGGCTTGCGCTGAAATATAATGAATGGGAAGGGGGGTTAACTAGGTAAAGAAGAAAAGGCAAGAGCATTCAGGTGGAGGGGCAGCATGTGTAAAGGCCCTGAGGCAGAAGGTGGTATGATGACTAAGGGCAGCAGAGAGAGGCTGATGTGGTTGAAAAAAGAGAGAAATAGCCCTGACCGGTTTGGCTCAGTGGATAGAGCATCGGTCTGCGGACTCAAGGGTCCCAGGTTTGATTCCGGTCAAGGGCATGTACCTTGGTTGCGGGCACATCCCCAGTAGGGGTTGTGCAGGAGGCAGCTGATTAATGTTTCTAACTCTCTATCCCTCTCTCTTCCTCTCTGTAAAAAAAATAAATAAAATATTTTTTAAAAAAGAGAGAAATAGAGAGAGAGTAATTGTGAGGAAAGATGGGCACATGGGACCAGTCAAGAGAAGGGTGGAATCATCCCAGAACCACAGAAGGGTGGGTCACCCAGGGACAGGACCCGCTCACTGCCATGTGCAATTCTCCCTGTACCAAATGCAAAGAAATAAAAACCACAAGTTAACTAGCCCCATAGTTCCAACCTCCCTCCTGCCCCAAAGATGGCAGGTTTAATCCTTGTTTCTCAATACAAACATTAGGGGAGGGCAGCATCCCCTGCTCCCTCCCGCAGCACCCCCCCCCCCCCCCCCCCGCCTACTTCCCTGCCACTCAGCTCTTCCACCAGAGGCACTGTTTCTTTGCTCCCTCCTCCCAGGGTAGATTATTTCTGAATGCCCTTTAGTTGTCCTTTACTTTCTCAACATGTGGACCTGAGAAAGGAGTGTAAAACCAATGGAGGGCTTAGGAAGGCACATGGAAAATGATTACTGAACAACCCAAAAACTGCCCAAACATAAACTTGCACTTTGAAACCATCATCGGACTGAAACGGTTAATCATGAACCTGAGAATAATGAATAGAAAACAACTACAGTGCATTTACAATGTTGGATGGCCAGAGGATCTCGGGAGAGGGAGGGCAGGAGGCCTTTTCATCCTTTAGACAGAGGTCTGGTCACCCATCACTAACAGAGGAGGAACTGAACATTTAAAAACAAATCCTGCTGAAACCGGTTTGGCTCAGTGGATAGAGCGTTGGCCTGCGGACTGAGGGGTCCCAGGTTCGATTCCGGTCGAGGGCATGTACCTGGGTTGCGGGCACATCCCCAGTAGGAGATGTGCAGGAGGCAGCTGATCGATGTTTCTCTCTCATTGATGTTTCTGGCTCTCTATCTCTCTTCCTTCCTCTCTGTAAAAAAATCAATAAAAAATATATTTAAATAAATAAATAAATAAATAAATAAATAAATAAAAACAAATCCTGTGAAGTAGTAGTGAATTTAGACATTGTTATCAAGAATGTTATACGTCAGAGCCACACATGTCCACATGAGGATCTTCCAGATGAAATATTGAATATAGAAAAGCATGTTGTACAATGACAACATATAGGATGTTCTGATCTATAAAAAGTTTTGCAACTATATACTATATATTGGTAATCAATGTGCAGCAAAAGCATAAGGATGCTGAAAGAAATCAAAGTCCTAAATGTGACACAGTGGCCACCTCTGGGAGGAGGAAGGGCCACACGAGGAGGACTGGCAAGGAGTACATAGGACTGGAGTGGTATTGGCACCATTTTATTTCTTAAGCTGGGTCTGGACACATACTATTAATTATATTATTATTTAAACCTTTTTATATTTATAAAATATTTTCCAACACATTTTTTTAGAAGAAAAAATTGACAACCCAAGTTTCTGGTGAATTACTAAGAAAAGGAACAGACACAAGGACTCAACTCCTTTCTGATGATTGACGTTCTATTTAAAAATAGATTCTAGACAGGTTCAATCCCTAGATGGCATAAAATAAACTCATGATAAGACACAGAGAATTACGGCCCAATCAACAGAGCTATGTGGCATGAGCTGTGGTCATTTTAACTCCAACTGTACCCAAATGAGAAGACCCTGTATTTCCAGACATAAAGCCCTGTCTCACATGGATTGACACAGACCATGTGGGTGCTGAATTACAGTCAGCTCAGCCAGTGAGCAGTGAATCTTAGAAGCTCCCTTCCATGCCCAGTTGCATGGGTGTAAACAGTGTGGAGTCTACATATTTTAGAAGTTCATGTGGCATCAAGTCGACTTACCTTCTGTTCCATGGTGCTTGGGTCAATAAAGGTCACCAGGTCTATAGAAAAGTAACCGACCACATTTCTCAGTTTACAAGCTTTTCCAATTTGGAGGCACAAAGAAATGAGAACTTGGGAATTCACTGAGGCCTGAGGCATGGTGGTACCGGAGGAGATGAAGGGGCCCTCTGCATGCAACTGGTCCCCCGTGGACAGCACTCTGATTTCTCCGTTGGGCTCTATGAGCATGTCCACGGTCAGGTTGGTGACACTTTCCACAGGTGGGTATGCTTCGACCACACCTCCTGGTGGGAAAAGCATGGAGTAGGTGAAAGGATTTGCTCCCTGGACTGAGCCCACTTAGAGCAGAAGGAAAGAGGCCAGGCCTCGGCAGATGGACTGGGTCTCAGGTTGTGCATCTGCTGTGTCTTGGGAGACTTTGGGCAAGTAGCTTCAATTCTCTGAACTTCCTTTCCCTCACCTCTACAATGGGTGTAATAAAAGCAACTGACCAGGTTCTTGTGAGTCTTAGAGGTGCAGTGTTTATAGTATGTAGCCCAATGGTTGGCATACAGAAGGGCTCAATGGATGGAAGTTTTCTGATCATACTAAGGGGAGACACCGTTTGCCCATTCATTATATAAATGATGAATCTAAGACCAATAGGCAGATGCCTTAGAGGCAATTAGCTGCTCATGGCCCACAGTTCATACCTTGATGACTAGTGCTCTTTCTGTCCAACTGCACTGCTTTGTGAAGTTTTGACAGGGCTTTTATCAGGTGTAAGAGAACACTGGCCATCATGTCGGCCAAAGGACTCCTATTGAAAGCCAGTTGTAAATCATTTTTGAAAATGCAGAGCCAGGAGATGCTGCCATTCTTGAGGGACAGGTTGTGCCTCCTCCTTGCTGATAATGAGAGCTTTATAATTTACTAGAGGCCTGGTGCATGAAATTCGTGCACGGGGGGGGGGGGTGTCCTTCAGCCCAGCCTGCACCCTCTCCAATCTGGGACCCCTTGGGGGATGTCCAACTGCCAGTTTAGGTCCAATCCCTGTGGGATCAGGCCTAAACCGGCAGTCAGACATCCCTCTCACAATCTGGGACTGCTGGCTCCCAACTGCTCACCTGCCTGCCTGCATGATTGCCCCTAACCGCTTCTGCCTGCCAGCCTGATCACCCCCTAACCACTCCCCTGCCAGCCTGATTGATGCCTAACTGCTCCCTTGCCAGCCTGATCACCCCCAACTGTCCTCCCCTGCAGGCCTGGTTCCCCCCCAACTGTCCTCCCCTGCAGGCCCTCTTGTGGTGGCCATCTTGTGACCACTTGGGGGTGGCCATCTTTGACCACATGGGGGCAGCCATCTTGTGTGAGGGTGTGATGGTCAATTTGCATATTAGCTCTTTATTATATAGGATCATATTTATCTTTTTCTCTGCATAACAAAAATCACAAATTTGATGCTTAATCACAGCAACAATATTAGCCCCAGCTAATGTTGTGGGCTAGCCCAGTGGTGTTCACAAATATCACATGGCCCTGACTTTCTGTTTTTTAGGCCTAACATAAGTCTTACTGTAGATATCCCATTTGTAGAAAACAATTTTAAACATTACTTGTAAAGAATTAGATGATGTAATTTAAAAATCAAAACAGCTAAGCGTTCCCTAGACATGGTGGGCTCAGGAGCCTGACAGTATGAAGATAAACTTGGTCTGTTATTTCACAAACATGCTGGGAGGTGACCTCTGCCCACAGGCTTTGAGCAGCATCCACGGTGAAATCCTGAGACTTTAGTGGTTCTTAAATGCAGCCATCTGTTATTTTATACAAAGGCACTTTCCTTACATTTCTAGAAATGTTGTTGGAACTGGCCCTAAAGAAGGCTGAGTTTTAGAAGGAAAATGGACTTATTTTTTTGGTTGGTTTGAGATATGCTTTTCTTCAAATGAGGGCTACTAGGGTGTACTGTACCTGAATGCCAGCTGTTGGGGAGTTAGCAAGGTTGACTCAATAAAACAACAACAAAATCCACAAAAAACAAAGCAAAACTCATCAAGTCTCTCTGATTTAGATAATTTTATGGCTTTAGCTGTCACCTGCATTTCGAAAGACAGTGCTTCAGTAGAAACACATTGTCCTTTATACCTACGTGATTACTTTAAATTTTTACTTCAAAGTAGCTTATTAGTATGGTCCTCTCAGCATCATGACCACAATGTTTTCACTGTTAATTTTGTTCCTTTCAAAGCAATTAATTCCCTTTTAAAAATAAAAAGGTATTGCCTTTGATATAATCCTATGGCAATGCAGAAATCAAATTTGTAGGACATTTTGTGGCCATAAGCACACTTGAGAGAGCAGAAATGAAACGAGCCAGGCAATGGTGGGAGGTGGTGGGTGGTGGCCTGAGGGTCAGAAAGCCTGGGGGACAGCCTTGTTCAATCAGTGAACCTTTACTAGGCCTGATGCATGCACTAGGCTCAGAGCTGGGCAGAGGTTTGAAAACACATGACTTACTAGAACGGTTTTTTTGAGATGTGCTAAAATGGCAGGCTCTCACTGTGTTCCCTTTCACATGGAGTAGTGATTTTACCCAAGTCACTTCTTAGCTTTGAGCCTGTTTCTTCATCTATAAAATTGGTTCTTCGATATACCTAGTTCTACCTCTCATAAATAGGCACTGTTTATAATATGGCTGAAAGAAAGACAAGGAAGGAAAGAAGGGAGGGGAGGAGGGAGGGAGGAGGGAGGGAGGGAGGGAGGGAAGGAGGGAGGGAGGGAGGGAGGGAAGGAGGGAGGGAGGGAGGGAGGGAAGGAGGGAAGGAGGGAGGGAGGGAGGGAGGGAGGAAGAAAAAGAGAGAAAAAGACTGAAAGGATAGAGATGACCAGAGCGTCAGGTGAAGCCTAAACTTGTGGTTATACATCCCCGAGGAGATGAGACGGGGCTTGGAACACTCTTTCTAATCTGCAAAGATCACATGAAAATACATAGATTAAAGGAAGGTTTGCGGGCTGACCTTGGACGATCTGGGAACTTCCTAATATCCTGTCCTGGATGGACCTGGAGAACTTCACGCCTGTCTTTCTGTTCTAACTTAAAAAGGATCCCTTATTCTTTTTTTTTTTTTTAAATCCTCACCCAATGATATGCTTTCATTGCTTTGAGAGAGAGAAGGGGGCGGTGGGGGAGAGAAACATCGATTGCCTCTGTACTCAATCTGACCTGGGATAGAATTTGTAATCTTTTGGTGTACGGGACAACGCTCCAACTGACTGAGCCACCTGGCCAGGGCAAGAATCCCTTATTCTTTTTGTTGTTGTTGTTAATCCTTAGCTGAGAATATTTTTCCATTGATTTTTTAGAGAGGGTGGAAGGGAGGGGGAGAGATAGAGAAACATCGTTGTGAGAGAGACACATCAAGTGGTTGCCTCCCTGGACTGGGGAGGGGATGAAGTCTGCAACTGAGGTAAAGTGCCCTTGACTGGCATAGAACCTGAGACCCTTCAGTTCTCGGGGCCAAAGCTCAATCTACTGAGCCAAACCGCACAGGGCAAGAATCCCTTATTCTTGACCATTTTCTTTTGTTGTTGTCATCGGTACCTTGTTTTCTTCTAGTTATGCTTGGGGTTGACTCTTTTAGTTTGGTCTTTCTGTCAGTGGGCACATGGAAATTTGTGGAATTATAGACATGTAGATTTGAGAGAACACTGGGCATCATGCAGCAATATCTCCCCCACCCGGGAAAACCCTTTTCAACATTCTTGTTATATGGCTGGCCATCCAACCTCTTGCTTAAATAATTCGTTAGCTGTGTTGGCTAAGCCGTCCCACCCCACCCTGCCCAGCCAGTGTATTCCGACAGCCAACAGGTCTCGATGCTCTCCACACACTGAGCCAAGAGGTGTTCCTTGATAAATATACCCACCGGCTCTGGGCTCTGGCCAATATTCCTGGAGCAACACGGGCATGGCCTTTTGTTGACTCTATTACATAACAGAGTGGGCTGGGGCAGGGTCGCTGACCTCTTGTACTGCAGATTCCCCCTCTATAACACAGGGTGATAATGGTACCCACCTCATAAGGTTATTAGGAAGACCAAATGAATTAATATACATATACTTAGAATAGCGCCTGGCACATAATATGCACCATTGGTGCTTATTAGGCTATCAGCACTGCCATTAGCATGACTGTGCTGTTGCTGCTGCTGCTGTTACCATATAATATTACAGTATTAAGATATTATCACATATTGATGTTAATATAATATTATCACCTGATGGTGGTGAATAGATGAAAAGGTATCTTCTGTAGTCGGTTACAGTAGCCTTCTCTTTTCATTCATGTGGGTAAGCATATAAGAATATCTGCCCGAAGCTGTAACCTCCTAGGGAGTAAGCGGCACTGCATGGGTGTCTCTGGGTGTAACACTCCCACAGGGATCTCTGCCACTGGGGATAAATATCATTCGCTTCATTCATTCCCTCATTCATGGGCCTCCTAATGTCCTTAGAAAATGAGGATGAGTTAGGAGGAGGAGGATGAAAGGAATGGAAGCTGCCTTTGTTCCCGAACTGTAGAGGATCCTTATTTAGCAAGTAGAGGCCAGGTGCACGAAATTCTTGCAGGGGTGGGGGAGCCCTCAGGCCGGCCTGCACCCTCTCACAATCCAGCACCGCTGCCTCCTGCCTGCCTGCCTGATTGCCCCTAACCACTTGCTTGCCTGCCTGCCTGCCTGCCTGATCACCCCTAACCGCCTCTGCCTTGGCTCCCGCTGCAGCAACTTCATCTGGAAGGATGTCTGGAAGGATGTCCGGAAGGTCATTCGGCTGTCCGGTCTAATTAGCATATTACACTTTTATTATTATAGATTCTACCTTCACAGGAGGAGGTGAGGCCACTTCTACCCTCCCAGGAAACAGGAGGAAACTGACATTTATTTCCCATTGCAGGTAGAATCCTTCACATCTGTTTCGCTGACTCCTCCCACCAACTCTGTGAAGTAGGTGAGTGCAGAAACCCGGCCTCGGAGGGTTTAAGAACTTTGCTCCTGGTCGTGGTGAGATCCAGATCCAGGTCACCAGGTCGCAACGCCCACCTCTCAGGAGAAGTCTGTGGTGCCATAAAGGGCTGCGGTCCTGAGCTGCGCCTGCCACGCTTGGCGTGCCCAGTTCCTATTTACTTAAGGGGCAGAGTGCAAGATAAACATTTAGGCAAAGTTTAAAAGAGGGAAAGCGTCTGCTGTTGGAGCCCTTTTCCAAACCAACACAAGAGATGCGAGGTGTTTAAACTGGCCCCAGGTTGACCCAGAACTAGAACTCAAGGTTGTGGAAACGGGTGCTCGATAGAAACTTTACAGTCTTATTTACCTTGACTGAGAAGTGTGGAGAGGAATTTCCTCCACGTGGGGAAGCGTTTCTCATTGACTGGCTGAGCGTGCTGTGCTAGAAGGCCCGCCAGCTCCTCGGAGATCTTCATCAAAGCTGGCTCCTGCAGAAACAAATTAAATAGAACCACAAGCAATTTTACTACAGAAATGAAAACTGCTTGTGGAGTGATTAAAAACCAGGCCTCCAACAGGCAAAAAAAAATGTGGTTACTGTTTACCCAGAGTCAGAAAGCCATTTTGAAAAGTTTCTCTATTTTCCCAGCCACTTCCATTTTCATATTTCAAAGTGATGTGGCCCCTAAATGTTGCTGCTCACGTGCCTGTTGTCCCAGAAAGGCAGCCTCTGTCTGCGCAGCAGGCAATCCGGGTTTCAGCCCACAGCTGCCTGACCAGCTGTTGTCCTTGGGGAATGTGCCTCCCCACTTGGGGCCTCAGTGTCTCATTCTGTAAAATCAGATCCTTTAGACCTGAATGTTTTCACTCTACGACTCTACCAGGGCTGACCTGGGAGAAATTAGAGTGGGGAGGGGCTTTCTTGGGCACCTCCATCTCTTTAAGCTGTGCCCCCTCCCCCTGGTGGGGGGCTTCCATGTAACCATGTGAACAAAACCTTAAGCTTTGGGCTGACGCCGTAAATGTGGGGCGTTAGGTGGGGGCAGGATGGAAGAGTGAGGTGAGGGGGGCTGGCCCCAGTTCCCCATATTCACCATGGGTCACAGCTTCAGTTGACTAGACGTGAGACTGGCCTCCTAGGATCAGAAAACATCTCAAACTACAGAGCCTCCTGTCAAAATGAAAACAGTGGGAAACCCTCTTATGCATAAGAAGCTTGGCTTTTTGATATAAAAAGCTTTGGTTTGCCAGGACAGTTTTTTTTTTTTAAATAATCTTAGGCTTTTTGAACATTTTCAAAGAGAAGAGACTATCTAAACATTTTCAAATGGAAGCCATCTTTAGATTTCACTGCTGCATGAAGTAGGGCAGGGCTGAAGATGTAAAACCATGTAATGGGCAGTCTTCATATTTAAAATATGGGATGCTTAGCTGGTGTGGCTCAGTGGTTGAGCATTGACCTATGAACCAGGAGGTTATAGTTTGATTCCTGGTCAGAGCGCATGCCCAGGATGCGGGCTCAATCCCCAGTAGGGGATGTGTGGGAGGCAGACGATGGATGATTCTCTCCTGTCATTGATGTTTCTATCTCTCTCTTCCTCTCTCTGAACTCAATTAAAAAAATAAAATAAAATATGGGGACACTGGCAAGAAGAACTCAGGCTTGCTTTGGGCTGCTGAGAACTTCCAAATCTATGAGTGAAGTCTCAGTAATTTGGGGATTGGGGGAAAAAATAAACTTTGGGGAGTGGGGCCAGAAGGAATCAGAAATAATCTGTAAGCTCATTTATTTCCATGTTCCCTGACATTAAAAAGTGATTTCCTCCCCTTCCCCCCAGCTCATTGGCACACCTGGCCCGTTCTGGGTCCAGTGCCCTCTGAATTTCTACATTAGAAGACAATCATCTGAGAATACATATACCCTAGGCAGGTCCAAATAATCTAAATAATTTCTGAATATCCAGAAATATCCAGAAAATCCTGGCGTTAGGGTCTGATTAGTTAGCTTAGCAAGTGCTTGCACACAAAACAAGAAGGCCAGGAGAAGGGGAGTGCCCTGGACCACACTCATTCAGGAGGCTCCCGGCACAGTGAGGGGAGTCCGTGAAGAAGGGTTCTGGGGAAGGGGGGGCAGCGTGCAGCAGCCCCTGCCTGGGGAGGTGGAGGCAGGGAAAGTGCTGCCAGAGCAGGGGTCTTTCCCCTTCCATATCTTGCACACTGTACACGGCTGTCCTGCTCTTACTGCCCATCCCATCAACTCTCACAGGCCTGCATCTAAACCACAAACAAGTGCACAGGACACGATTCTGGCAACCTCCGTCTTTGAGCACTGTCCTCCAAACTCCTTTCTTTTCTACACTTGTTTCCGTTAAAACCATTCCACCTTATTGACGAGACTGATAGTCTGTGATTCATGAAGTGGCCGACAGCTGGGGCCAGGAAGCATCGCTGTGGATTCCCACCCTGCTCGGGACAACCGAGTTCAAGGAAGGGAGCCCCGCAGGCCGGGCCCTCTCCCAGGACAGCGAGACTTCCCTTTTGTTCCGCCTTCTGCCTGCTTCCGACAGGGGTTGAACCATCTTCCCAGGGATCTGTTATGTGATCATTCACATCAAGACATCAAAGGGAAAGAATTCACTCATTCATTCATTCATTCATTCACCCATCCACATAAAAAATTACAGGTACAGTAGAATGGTGGTTGTTGGGGCTGGGGAAGTAGGGAATGGGGAGTTAGTTACTGGGTACAGAGTTTTAGTTTTATAAGAGGAAAAGAGTGATGGAGATGGATGGTGGTGATGGTTGCACGACATTATAAACCTATTTAATACCACCCAGCTGTACACTTAAAAGTCATTAAGATGGTAAATGTTATGCTGCATGTATTTTAGCACAATAAAACTGGGGACAATGACAGGATGTCAGGCCTTTTAAGTTGCTGAACTAGGGAAAGACGTGTGTAGGGACTGTGGGAGATTGCCATGGAGAGGAGGTGAGAGCCTGGCCAGCTAAATCTTGAAACTAGATCTCCACCCACTTGACACCCGAGGAAGGGCCTCTGTACCTGGCCTCTGGTCCCTAATGTAGCCTCGCTTGTCTCCTCTCCAGCTCCCAGCCTCACCCCTGCTGCCTAGGGCCCATCTCAATGTCTGCCTTCCTTCCTCCCCTCCACCCCTGGCTGCCTCCTTCTGACTCTTTGGCCACACCTCTGCCAGGAAGCCTTCTCTGCTACCCAGTGGGTGTCCTCTCTCTACTCTCCAGCTTCTTAGTGGTGTGGTCGGTGGCTTTGAGGTCATTCTCCCCAGCGCTCGGCACAGGGAGCACTAAATGTTTGCGGAATGAATCCTGGCAGCAGTAAACACAGGGACCCAGCCCTGAACAGCTGAATAAGAGAAAATGGAAACCAGGCTCCCTCCTTGCTGCCCAGGAACTGCCCGAGTGATGACCCCTGAGGAAGCACGAATCTTCCTGGGTGGAGGCTACGGGATGCCTGCCTCTGGGGGGCGCTGGGAAGAAAAGTGAGGTGGGCTTTATGAAGTGTCACCTCAGATGCCGCATGCTGTGTGAGGGCCAATGAGGAAACCGGAAGACGGCAGCGGGCGGGAGGCCTCTGGACACTGTGCCAGGCGCCACCGCCACCTCTGCTCACAGGCCAGCCGTGTGGCTTGACCCGCAGCGTTCATGCTGTGTGCAAAGCCCCAGCACGGGGCACGCTTCCCAGAGGGAAGTCTGCTGTGGGAATCGGAGGGTGACTGAGTCCTGTCATGAGAAGCCCACTGCTGGGGGCGTGGGTGGGGTGACACTCAGCGGGGGATGCGGGGACCCACAGAGGCAGCTCGGGCCATGATTATCTTTCTGAGGAAAAGACATGGAGACAAATAATGGGGAGACAAATAAGTTAGTATCTGTTAACTTATTTCTTTATTTTTAAAGCACCTGGAAGGAAATATAGTAATTCTACTAAGAGTGGCCTTCATACCAATAAATTATCCCTCTATGCCTACTAAAAAAAAAAATACAGCAGGACCTGCAACTTATATTTAAGAAAGGGCAGCAAAATGATATTCTGTGTAAGAGATTCAATTTACCCCACCCCTGACCCCTGTCCCCTATCCCCTCCACAGCACAGTGCCTGCTGGGGACTCAGCTGCTTGTGAACGGGGGGTGAGGCCAGAGCTCAAATCCAGGTGCCAAGGGCTCCAGCACAGCAGCTGACAGGCTGAGGTGCCGCTTCCTTAGGAGCACGCGGGCGCAGTGGTCACACAGGGCCTCCTGGTGTCGGTGTGAGTTCTCGGCATTGAGGGCAGTTTCTGTTCGCTAGTGATTATCATTGGGCAGAGTACAAACATAATGACTGCACCTTTAAGGGCGGATGCTGGCAAGGGAAGATCTATAGCTATTTGGGTTCATACTGTTCAGAATAAATTTAAATACACACACACACACACACACACACACGACACAGCCATGCCAGAGAAACCCCCAAGTTCATGTGGACCATCAAACAGTATTTGTAGAATACTTCCTCTTGTCAGAGCAGGCTCCCGTTCATTGTCTCATTCAGTCATTCTAGTAACACCCGGAGGCACAGCGCCCTCCCTTACAAATGGGAAGCGGAGGCACCAGGAGGCCTGTGCCAGGTCACCTGCCGAGCTGTCACATGCTGTTATTGGTTGGTTTTTAACATGTGACTGAGAACAGAAAGCAATGGCGCTGGGGAACCATTGCTCATCTGCTTTCTTTTCTGCTTTCTCACCCTCCCAGAGTGTGTATGTGTGTGTGAGTGAGTGTATGTGTGTGTGAGTGTGTGTGTGTGAGTGTGTGTATGTAAATGTGTGTGTGTGTGAATGTGTATGTGTGAGTATGTGTATGTGAATGTGTGTATGTGAATGTGTGTGTGTGCATGTGAGTGAGTGTGAGTGTGTGTGTGTGAGTGTGTGTATGTAAATGTGTGTGTGTGTGAATGTGAGTGTGTATGTGTGAGTATGTGTATGTGAATGTGTGTATGTGAATGTGTGTGAGTGTGTGTGTGTGCGTGTAGTCTGTTATAGGCCAGCAACTGGGCACACGTTCTCCATCTCAGAAACTTGGGAGTCAGTGTCTTTTCATTGACGGACCCCCGAGTCAGTGTTTCAGAGCGCCTGTCACCCACCTGGAGCCGACCACTGAGACCCGCGACTCTGGGGCTGTGGAAAGTATGTACCTTGTTGACAATAAACAAATGTTAGAAAAATATCTTTTACTTTTTGGAAAAAAAATCAGAATTCCAGATTTTCATTCCATCAGGATTGCTCTGGCTCTGCCCATCACAGTAGCTGCTGGCCTGCGTGGAGCTGATAACTCCAGAGCTGTTCCCACCTCTGCACAGCCTTGCCACCCTTTGTCCAGCACCCACATTTATCGCTCAGAGTGCGACAGTAGTCATGACCTTGGAGTGTTCCAGGAAGTGTGGACATTGCCTCTCACCTCTTTCTCTTTTTCTATCAAGAAAGTGTAAATTTGAAGGAAGAGGTATTTGACTAAAGGAAATTCAGGACATCTCAGGGGAAGCTGCTAGCATATCCAATTTAATACTGACTACAGCTACTTTAAACTCCTGAGAGTTAACTTTCCCAAGTATATTCTGTGTATGTGTGTGTGTGTGTGTGAGTGAGTGTGTGTGTGTGTGTGTGTGTGTGTGTGTTGGGGAGGATGGGAGAGGAGGAAGAAGGAATACAAATTAGTATCAGTCCCACCAAAACTCATTTTATCTTAGAAGCTTTTCTGCTGGCTCTGCAGCAGTGAGTTAAGCAAATAGCGTTTAGGCTAATCACCTCCATCTCCCACATCGGGCATTGCATTGTTTGACAGCGCTCAGAAGAGAAACCCAGGACACACCTAGGCAGCCCTGCTTTACAGAGGGTTCTGATGTCCCCAAAAGGAGAGACGGGGGTAGCATAAAGCCAGAAGCCAGAAGGATAAGACAGTGACCTGGAAAACTAAGCAAGCGGTCAGGACTGGAGGGGCCTAGGGCTATCCAAGCGAATGTCCCCTGTGCCAGAGAGGGCTGGGGCGCGGCCACTGGTCCACGGCGGCCGCGGGAGCTCTCTGGCTGCCCTCTGACCTGGGTGGGCGCTCTCCACCACTGCTGCCCCCTCAGAGGCAAAGTGTGGGGTGCTGTGCAAAGTGCTCAGGGTTGCAGTTGGCTCGAGGCACAAAGATGAAGAGAAGGGAGGGATTCCAAATCCGAGGTTGCGTTTGCTGTGCGTGAGGTGAGCTACTTTTTACCGTTGCAGTCGCTTTCTGGGTACGATAACAGCTCTCACTTGTGGAAAGCTTACCAAGTGGCAGGCCTGTAGCAAGGGGTTTATATTTACTATCTCAAAGCCATTCTCTCAAGTGGTTACTCGATTCCCTATTTCATGTCACACAGACATGAAGTAGCAAAGCTGGGATTCAAATCCAGACAAGATCAGGCGCGTTCAGGGTGGTATGGCCAGAGACAGGATTCCAATCCAGTTGCTACGAGGATGGCACGGTGCAATGGGATCTGTAACTGCCGTCGGCGGGCATAAATGATCACGCTGGGTCAGATTAGGTCATCCGCACGTGAGGCTAAGTCTGTGCTGTCAACCTGACAAAAAATGGTAGCGTGGACAACTGTTGTTGGCTGTCCAGCATCTTTGTCCCTCCTTCAGGGTAATGATGTCCCACACACCTCAGCAACTACCGCTATCCCATTCTTAGCTATGCAAGTTGATTGAGAGTGACTCTCCCCTCAGCTCCCAGGGTGGGGCCCCGGGTAGCAAAGCCATACCCTGGCCACAGTCATTGGTGCAGGATGGGCACGTGACCCACGTAGGCCAGTCAGATGTTAGGAAGCCCTTGCCGGGGCCTCCTGAGAAAAAGGCTTCATGCTCTTCTGAGAATGCTACCTACCAGGCGAGATGTTCTCTCTTCCTATTGCCTTGACCGAGGACGAGCTCCAGGAGCCCCTGCAGCCATCGGAACCGAGGACAGCAGCCTTGGGATGGAGCAGACACGGTGTGAAGTAGAGAGGTGAGAGGGAAAGCAACTGGATCCTTGGTGACACGGAGCCACTCGATAAAGCCTTGTTGGGAGCCAGACCAATCTTTGCCTTTTCCGTGAGCCGAGATAATACATTCTCTTTATCTTAAAAGCGATTTTGAGTTGGGTTTGCTGTTACTTGAAGCGGAACCATTTTAAACTGATACAAGTGGGCGGGCCGCACCACGGCCTGTGGAACCCATGGTGGACGCAGAGGCCAGCAAGTGCTCTGGTCACTCCTGGGCCTGGGTTCCTCTCGTCCTGGCGCCAGCGGTGGAGTTTGCGCTCACTCCTTTCCACGAGGAGGGTGAGAAGCACTCCCTCCTTAGAGGCAAAAATATGCTGAGGGGACCAAGAAAAAATGCCACGGTCTCCGGCAAGTCGTAAACTGCTCCCCACACCTACTTAAAGCGTAAGACTGCTTTAGTGCTCCATGTTTAATTGTTAATTGAGAATTTAAAAATCAAAAATGCCAACTTTGCCTTCGACGAGATGGAAAATTATGCTGCTGGAGAAGGTAACATAATGTAAAACAGCCCACATTACCGAGGCACACAAATGTTTTTGGTATGTAAAATTGCTTTGTAAAATATTTGCTCCATCTGCCGAAAGCGGCAAAGACAATTTTCCCTTGATAGCTAATGGCCCATTTCGGCTGTGTGGCAAGTGATTCGCTGCGGTGGCGGCTCTCATGAAACAGAATGGTGAAAACGCGTCCGTAATCCCACACTTACGTAGCATTATCCACTCGCCGCCCCCCTGGGAGCCTGCCCCTCGCTATCCCGGCCTCCACTTTGCACCCACCTGCAGGCCTAGCAGGTGATCTGACTTGAGAAGCGTTTTGTCCAACTGAGGCACATATGTCGCGCCTCCATCCCGAAGCTCAGCACAGAAACTCTAGAAAGGTTCATTCCCGTTCAACTTTCCAGCACTTAAACTGCTGTTTCTCTCCCCGCCTCTACACGGGGTGCCGTGGCTTTCTTCCGAGGCTCACCCCATCACGCTGCAGCTGGGGTTTCCGTAGATAAAGATGAAGCATTTCTTGAAATTCCTAATTGAACTGTTGCACATGCACAAAAGCAGAAATAAATCCTCCCCGTGCCGAGACTGCGGTCACAAAAGCTGGAGGGATGCTGCCCTTGCTTCCTGGTGTGTGTGGCGGCCTGCGATCGCTCTCTTTAAAGGAGTTGTTTACACTACACCCTAAATTCCTTCAGCATCTGCTAAAGAAACAATTAGAAATAAATAATCCAGGGTGGTTTGAAAACAGAAGAATATGTTCTTGTTTTGGGAATGACACGGAAAAGTAGTTACAGCAGCAAGTGGCAGATTTTTTAAAAATGTTTCTAATGTTGGAAGATGGGTTCGAAGGAAATTCTATTAAATACGAGTGACATCAAGCAAACACATGTGACTGTCTTAAAGATCACACAGTATCTGAAAGCAGAAACGGTGCGGTTTAAAGCTCAACCGGAAGTGGAAGTGGCTATAATTATTATTATTGGTGAATGGTTTCTTTCTTTTCAGATAGACAAACATTGCTGGTTGGAAAAAAAAAATTGCAGAAGCTGATAAAGCTCTTGAGTTGAAAATTAAAAACAAAAGAAAACATGTGCCCTTTGGGGTTTAATTTTTCTTTCAAGTGGTGGGGGAGAAGGGTGAATTTGTGGAATGCAATGAGAGGCTCTGGGGAGAAATTATATTTTAATTTCAGACAGAAGGAATGGACAAGCCTCTACTTTTTAAAATCAGAGTGAAGAGCTGTGCCTTTTCTGATATTCCTCCGTGCACAGATGCATATACATAAGGTGGATGCGACAGCATTATATACGTATTATTGCTTTCTTTCTGCAGACCATGCTTTGTTAAAACGCCAAAAGTGAGGACTTGTGTTCGATCTGGCACAATTACATGAAAGTCCCGGTCTTCTCAAGGGCATCCCTCTCTGCCCGAGGGGCACGCGGGACAGATGACCAGAAGCAAATGGCGCAGTCGCGGGCAAGGAGAGTGAAACTCATTTGAATCCATTCCAAGGGCCCGGGCCTGCTCTGTGGTTTTCAGCAAAGCAGATATTTCCAAAAGACCTCCAGCAGGGACTCCCTGGATGTGAAAACACTAACCCATTCTCGTTCCTCTCATCTTTTGCTTTATTCCTTCCTTCCACACTGTTATTGCAAAAAACTGGCAGTTAAATTCAATTGATTCAGAATATTCTGGATCCATATGGCCACCAACCCTGGAGCTGAGGCGGCGATAGCGCCTCACTGCTGTTTCCCAGCATTTGCCTCTCCCCTGGTCCCCAGATGGTGGGAGTAACATTTAAACCTCCTTTTCTCTGCCTCATACAATAGACCTTGGCACCATTTCAACTGTTTACTCCGGTAATTAACAGCTCTGATACCACAACAATTACAACTCCTCCACTCTCACCACAATAATGCTATGAATTAGTGAGAGCTAATGGCTGGAAGGTAGAGTGTTTCCAGACTGCGAGATCTGTGCATTTTTAGAATAAAATAAAAGGTACAAACAGCACGCTTGCAGTAGACAATGATTACCTAGTAATTAGTTTACACAAAGCTTCCTATTTAATGGCAAAACGCTGTAATTAACGTGTGACAGAAAATCAAAGGGTACTTTGTAAGCATATGAAAAATTAACACTGCAGGCCCATAGCTTTATGTACTGATTAGAAGCATATTAAATCAATAGGACACACAAACCAACAGCTTGTAGAGCTGATTATTATAGGTCCTCGGAAGGGGGACCTGGCTTTCATTTAACTCGGGGAGGCAATTTTCGCTCTCCTGTCATCTTCCTCAGGCACAGAGAGGCACCTCAGACCCAGCCCTGGCAGCTTCATGAAAATAACCACTGAACTGGAAGAAAACATTCTAAGTCATTTTCAGAGATAAGGAAAAACATGTAAATGATTAAGACTTTCCAGTGATTGTGGTGACGTGCTGCTACACTAATTAGAAAAGACGCCAACTGGAACCGGAAAATGAAGCATCCGGGTCTCAGTCTTATGGTCAGAATAATCTCTATCGGGTCAATGCCTCTTTACTCAGCATGCAGGAAGTTCAAGTAACTGGGATCGTTTTCTCTTTTCAAATGATAAGAAGCCAGGCGCTATCAAAGTTTATTCTTTTAAAGGCATTATCTGGGTAACTAAGTGGGTAGGCACAATTGGGTCACCATTCTGCATCTTCCACAGCCACACATTTATATAATGACAACTGATGCATTGAAAATATTCTGGAATCCTGCAAGACCCTAAAAGACCTTCTACATCATCAAAGAAAGATTATATTGTGCAGACTTGTTCAATGTTACCTGCAATTTAATTGTAGCGCAACTTTCTGGTAATTTCAGTAATAACAGGGAGCATCTCTTGAAGGCGTATTATGTGTTGAGTACATTGCTAGTCGATTCCCAAAGGTTATCTCATTTCATTCTCACCACCTCCCCTCGAGGCAGGTACCCACATTATCTCTCTTTACAGATGATAGAGACTTGGAGAGCCCATGGTCCCTCACTAAGTAATCGTGGTGTGCCTCGGCCAGCCGTGGGCAAACTACGGCCCGCGGGCCGGATCCGGCCCGTTTGAAATGAATAAAACTAAAAAAAAAAAAAAAAAAAAAAGACCGTACCCTTTTATGTAATGATGTTTACTTTGAATTTATATTAGTTCACACAAACACTCCATCCGTGCTTTTGTTCCGGCCCTCCGGTCCAGTTTAAGAACCCATTGTGGCCCTCGAGTCAAAAAGTTTGCCCACCCCTGGCCTAGGCTGTGGACATTTGAGAGCAAAGGTTGCTGCTATTCCCGGGACCTCTGTGTTTTTCGCAAGTCTCTGTAGAAAGCAGAAAACTTGCCACAAGGGTAGCAGGTCACAATGGCAGGACCTGGTGGAGAATGTTTCTCTGGGATTTTCAAACAAGGAGTCTTTTCTAAATGTGGCAAGAGCACTGGGCCAGGAGGTATGGATGTGCGTTTCAAAGTAGGCACGGCCATTTGTTATCTATATGAACTTGGGCAAGTCACCTAACGTACCAAACATCAGTTTCTCCATCTGTAAACAAAATAGCAATACCTTCCTTTTCAGAGTGGTATGGGAGCAAATGAATAAAAACCTTAGAATTTTCCTGAGATTGAGTGAGACAATTCTGTAAAGTACTTAAATGCCTGACACCCAGCTGGTATACTATAATGCCATTATTGTTGTTGTTGTTAAATACAAAGAAATGCAAGACCTTAACAGTTTATTCATGGACCTACAAAAGAGGTCAAGTTTTTAAGATGTAAAAATAAATATACATAATAAATGACTAATTATTGCTATATACTTACTGATTAAGGGAAAGTGATACCCTAGATTTTTTTCTTAACCTAGAAAACCTAGATTTTCTCTTAATACCAAGATGTTGTGTTTTTGATATTAAAAAAATAAATAAGGACACAAAAAAGAATCTCTTCCTAGCAATTATAAGATGTATTTTGACATGTAAAAAAAAGCAAGCTGGAATAACGTAAAATTTCCAACTTAGCTGAATGGTTTAACACAGTGATGGTGAACCTATGACACATGTGTCAGAGGTGATATGCGAACTCACTTTTTTGGTTGATTTTTCTTTGTTAAATGGCATTTAAATATATAAAATAAATATCAAAAATATAAATCTTTCTTTTACTATGGTTGCAAATATCAAAAAATTTCTATATGTGACATGGCACCAGAGTTAAGTTAGGGTTTTTCAAAATACTGACACGCCGAGCTCAAAAGGTTCGCCATCACTGGTTTAACAGGTCAGAGTAAATCAGTATGAGAGAATATTATACAACCATTAATTGTGCACTGGGGGGGTCCCTCAGCCCAGCCTGTGCCCTCTCGCAGTCTGGGACCCCTTGGGGATGTCCACCTGATGGCTTAGGCCCACTCCCCGGCAATCAGACATACCTCTGGAAGCCCGGGAGCCCTCAGGGGATGTCCATTTGCCAGCAGAGAGCAGGCCTAAGCTGCAGTTGGTCATCCTTAGTGCTGCTGAGGAGGCAGGAGAGGCTCCCACCACCACCGCTGTACTGGCAGCTGTCAGCCTGGCTTGTGGCTGAGCAGAGCTCCCCATGTGGGAGCGCACTGACCACAAGGGGGCAGCTCCTGCATTGAGCATCTGCCCCCTGGTGGTCAGTGTGTGTCATAGTGACCAGTCATTCCCAGTCTTTCTGCTGTTAGGGTCAATTTGCATACTGCCCTTTTATTATATAGGATAGAGGCCTGGTGCACGGGTGGGGGCTGGCTGGTTTGCCCTGAAGGGTGTCCTGGATCAGGGTGGGGGTCCCGCTGGGGTGCCTAGCCAGTCTGGGTGAGGGGCTGAGGGCCGTTTTCAGGCTGGCCACACCCCCTTCAGGGAGGGGGTCCTCACTGGGGTGCCTGGCCAGCCTGGGTGAGGGGCTGATGGCTGTTTGCAGGCTGGTCAAGCCCCCCAGTGAGGACCCTCACCCCATGGGGGTTGGGCCAGCCTGGGTGAATGGCTGAGGGCTGTTTTTATGCTGGCCACAGCCTCTTCAGGGTGGGGAGCTCTACTGGGGTGCCTGGGTGAGGGGCTGATGGCCGTTTTCAGGCTGGCCACAGCCATGGGCTGGAAGCAAGTATCTGGGGCTTACTTATCTTCTATAATTGAAACTTTGTAGCCTTGAGTGGAGCTCAAGGCCAGCAGGGCAGGCGGGAAGCTTGGCTTCTTCCATTGCTGGGGACAACCCAAGCCTCCTGCTCGCTCCAGCTCTGTGGCTGCTGCCATCTTAGTTGGGTTAATTTGCATATTCACTCCCGATTAGCTTGTGGGCATGGCTTTTGGGTGTAGCAGAGGTACGATCAATTTGCATGTTTCTCTTTTATTAGGTTATATATATATCCTATATAATGAAAGGGTAATATGCAAATTGACTGAACAGTGAAACGACCTGTCTCTATGATGCGCACTGACCACCAGGGGGTAGACACTCAATGCAGGAACTTCCCCCTGGTGGTCAGTGTGCTCCCACAGTGGGGAGTGCCGCTCACCCAGAAGCTGGGTTCACGGCTGATGAGCACAGCGGCGGTGGTGGGAGCCTCTCCCTCCTCCGCAGCAGCACTAAGGATGTCCAACTGCTGGCTTAGGCCCTCTCCCCGCAGAGAGCGGGCCTAAGCCATCAGTTTGACATCCCCCAAGTCTCCTGGACTGCTGAAGGGCACAGACTGGGCTGAGCGGACCCCTCCCCTTGAGTGCACGAATGTTGTGCACTGGGCCTCTAGTATGAAATATGACAGTATACATCAAAAGGCTTGGACTGTACTGGTGAAGAGATGCACAATAATGTTTAACAAAGTACACCCAAGTGCAAATACAGGTACAACTTCTCTTGCCCAGGGCTAAAATACAAATATTATATAGTAGCTTAGGGCCAGTTCAATTTCCCTTTTCTCCTTTTTCTTGTAAGCGGAAAATTTGTGATGCCAAGACCTCTACAGCTTATACCACCCACCCAGGGAAGCAGAGGCCCAAAGAAGGTCTGCCGGGAAAACCCAGAAGTAAACTGGTTTAGCTCTCTCTACGGAGAAGCCGTTCGACAAAGATCTCTCGAAAAGCAGCGTCACCTGTAGCATCACGGCCACCAAGCCAACCTCCCAGGAGTGAGGGAGGGAAGATTTACCCTTTAAAAATGGAAACAGAGAGAAAGCACTGCAAGGACTGGCACCACAGCGAACGTCCACCTGCTCTCCCTACACTGCCTTTGGTGAGTGTGTCCAGGAAGACTTTCCCCTACGAGTGTGCCTTCCTTGATGGAAGCCTTTATTCCTACTAAAGAAGTACCTCCGGGCGCATGGGGTTTTGTTACCTGGTAGGATGAAGAGAATGAGGTTTGCACCGAGCCACCACGAACGAAATGAGATTTGTGCCCCATTTTTACTGAGGCCATCATGTAACATTCCGCTTTTCCTAAAATCACCGACATGTCTATACTGATTTTTAAAATGTGACTACAGCTTTTCAGCATTTGTTGACTCCATGACCTTGTTTCGAAGCTCAACCCCAACCAGTTAAATAACCGATTCTAAATTAGATAGGTAGGAAAAAAAAGATGGCCTTTATATTGGATCCTTGAGTCTACACTGAATGATGCCTCCATCTAAAACCAATATCCAGCCCTGGCCGGTTTGGCTCAGTGGATGGAGCATCGCCCTGCAGACTCAGGGGTCCCTGGTTCGATTCCGGTCAGGGGCGTGTGCCTTGGTTGCGGGCACATCCCCAGTGGGGAATGTGCAGGAGGCAGCTGATCGATGTTTCACTCTCATCGATGTTTCTGACTCTCTATCCCTCTCCCTTCCTCTCTGTGGAAAATCAATAAAATATATTTTAAAAAAATAAAAAAATAAAACCAATATCCACGTAAGACACAAGAGAATCGCAAAACAGTTCCAACTCCCATAAACAGCCCTGTTTTTAATCTGTTGCCTACAATATACCAATGAGAAAAATCATGGTATCGTGTCATAAACAGCTATGCAAATGATGCTATTTGTAAGTATTAACATAATTTAGTGCTTACAGTCATAATCTCATTTCTAATAATTCTCCCAGAATGGAGTCTTTCTCTGGACTCTTAGCCTGCAGGATAGTCTTTCATCAAGAAGCTGAAATTTTTAATAACCTGCCAGCATATGTTTTGTATGTGCCGGGCTAGGCTTGATGACACAACATCTTCATTATGAAAAGAAACAGGTCCACAAACTGTAATAGGACATTAAAACATGCCTGTGCTCATAAAGTAATGCTTTGATGTCTAAATGTGCACCATTATGACGGTCTTCTGGAACAAAGGGTAATTCTGATCCTAAATCCTCAATAGCTACACTCAATGGAGATAGCAGGTCACTTCCAGTCTGGGTACAATTTCACTTTGAAGGCAAAAGAATGTCAATAATTTCCCCCCGCCCCACCCCCCAAAAAAGCTCTTCAGAGCTGCTTTATTTTTAATTTTTATTTTTGGCTTCTAACCAAAATGCCCATGGCTAAGCACAGGTTTCAAAGATTAAAAAGATTTCTGAATAATTATTTTTTCCTTATTAAGTTAAAAAAAGATTTCAATAGATTATTAATTATTCAAGATTTTCACATTTAATAACATTCATGATAATGCCAAAAGTGGTTGGTGACAATTTAAAATGGTATAGTTTAAAATAATTGAAAGTAAATAATGTATAGTTAGGCTTCCAAGTGCAATTCAGCCAGTGTCAATATGTTAAATATTTTTTAAACCTAAAGTCAAATATTTTAAATTTATCATTGTCTAGTTTCAGGAGAATTAAAAAAAAATATTGGTTTGAAATATTAAGACCAGCCCACTAACATTTCAATTTTTGAAATGAAAAAGTCATATTTTCATCATTGACTCTCCACAGTTTTGCTTTAAAAAGAAAACACTATACAATATGAAGTAAAATCCAGTTCAAAGAGAACCCTCTATGGGCCTCAAAATTAAATACATTTTCCTTGTTTTATTTTTTTCCTAGGAGAGTAATTCACTTTGGTATCCTTTAAATAATATGTAAAAAGCTGGCCATGACAGGTACTGCATTTAGTCCATTCTCTGACGGAGGGGGAAGAAAAGCCCAGGATAGATCATGGGGAGAACAGACACATTTGTCAAAGGCAACTCTCTCTTCTGACTGTTCTCTAGATTTATTCGTTGTTTCACTTTCACAAGAGTAATGCGGTTCTCTCTGGAGTGCCCCTCCCTTCCTATCACTTGTGTTTTGATTCATAGACTTCTGCAGTGGGATGCTCAGAGGAGATGCAAATCACTGCGCAGCCCACTGTTAAGCACGTCAGTAGGGAAGGAATCGGTGAAGGGAATTTACGTCTGAATTTTCCTCATCAGTTATGCTGTCACAAGGAGGTCAGCCAAGACAGAGATTTGGGATTAAGAGAAGCCAGGCCAGTCTAGACTCTGGATGCAAAGTGAGGCAGCGTTTAGAATGGCGGGTTTAATTTATATAGTAAGCCATATAAGATAACTTTAATTATTAAGCAAGTTTGGAACGGACTAAGAAGTTGTACAATTCATCCTTCCACCAACATACACGGAAAATTCTCTACACAACCACTTATATGCTAAGATTTCTTGCCTATTGTTTGGCTTTGGCCTGGAGATTTTCTGGGTAGTAGGTACTATTTTCTCAACAGGGGCCAGCAGTTACACAAATGTCCTTGAATTGACTTCAGAAACATTTGACTGCTGATAGAATGCTATTATACATTAGCTTCCAGGTGACTACCATTTACTAATAGAATTTCCCTCTCATAATAAAATGCGGGTAGCTTATTAATGTCAGTTGTTAGAAGCATATGATCAGACCCACTTAGAGCGAATGATGAGACTTGTAATGTTACCTGAATATGATTTAAAAAAATTACTTCCTAATAATCATAATCAATTTGAAGACATGAATGAAGACTTTTAGGGCCCAATGAAAGGACATTTAAAATAACCTAATCAACCCCATTGCCTCAGAAAGGTAAAATGATTTGCCCAAGGTCTCACTGCTGGCAGGTGACACTGCTGAACCTTGAAGAAAGTGCCTTCCCCTCCTTGCTGAGCCTTTTGCTTCATCTCCTAACAATACACAGACGCTGTGGATTTATGTCACCATTGAATACTCACCTGTGCCCATTTCTTGCTCCAGTCTTCACGGCTGTATTTGTTATACTCCATTAGGAGCCAGTCACGGCACTGGAGGTGGGAAAGAATGTCACAAAACGCAGTCCCATTTCCTCCAAATTCATAGTCCATTTTAAAGAGCCAGCGTTGGATTTCCGGGTAATCGAGGATCAGCTGAGTCAGCTGTTCTATCATCTGTGGGTATGAAGACGTAGCAACATTTAATGTAGCTGGTGTCCTGGATTCCTTTGTACTGTATTAACTCAGTTGTACTTTTCAAGTGTCTTTATTTCAAATGGTCTGTTCATTACGTTATCCTCTAGTTTTTAAGACAGACTGGAAGAAGTTTTAAATGATGTAGAGATGATGTGAAGAAACCACTAACCAATGGGACTAAAGGCACATTTAAAAGTATAGTCCTATTTATGAGAAACTGAAATTATCATTTGCCTGCTTTTCAAAGCAAAATAAAAAATTGAATTTTGGTATTGTTTTCTTTCCTTTTCAGAGAATTGTGTGTTTACTTATTGATTCTTCAAATGATTTTTTTATAGTTTCAAGACTATAAAGATTTATAGTCTTGAAAACTTTATTTGGTGCTTTGTTGAGCTTTTAAATGTTATAACCCAGTGGTCGGCAAACCGCGGCTCGTGAGCCACATGCAGCTCTTTGGCCCCTTGAGCGTGGCTCTTCCACAAAATACCACGTGCGGGCGCGCACGTACAGTGAGATTGAAACTTCGTGGCCCATGCGCAGAAGTCGGTTTTCAGCCTGGGCGAGTCTATTTTGAAGAAGTACTGCTGATATTTGGCTCTGTTGATTAATGAGTTTGCCGACCACTGAGATAGACGAAACAAGTCTACAAGACGAGTGTGGATGGGAGAGTTGGAAGGGGTCGACCTCAGCGAACGTACCTCAATCAGATTGAGGACGTTTTCAGCAAAGGCCAGCTTAGGAGTACCCTAATTAAGTTAATAACAATATACCTACCTGTATAGTTTAAGTTTAAAAAATTTGGCTCTCAAAAGAAATTTCAATCGGTGTACTGTTGATATTTGGCTCCGTTGACTAATGAGTTTGCCGACCACTGTTATAACCCATAAAACATTTAACATTTTCCTCATTAACATACATGAAATGCATTTGTTTGGCTGGTCAATTGGCCAAGTGCATTATATAATATGTATCACATGAACACGAGCGGTAAAGGAGATAAAACGTTCATGGAAGCAATGTTCCTGGAATGCACACCTATCCTATTTAACACGGTACTCCCTCAGGAACTGGGCTCCATCACATGGAAGTTTAAGGGGTAAAAGTTCAAGCTCTAATATCATGGTGATAATAATGATACTATCTAACATTGCTGAACTCTCAGCAGGTGCCAGGCCTTTGACTAAGCTCTCTACATGAGTTTATTTTTAAATTGAATACTCACAAAACCTCTGAGGCAGGCACCATGTTTAGTTTCATTTCATATATAAATAACTGAGGGACAGTAAATTTGAATAACAGGCCCACGATCACACAGAACCGAGCGGCAGAGCAGACTCCGCCCAGGTTGCCCTGACTCCAACACCTAAGCTCATTCTCTCGCCACTGGGCTGCCTAGCTCAACCTGCAGAGAGGAGGAGGAGCGATGGGTGGAGGGAGAAGTTAAAAGAGAAGCAACTTTCCTTCCCACCAATAGCCATTTGGGATAAGTTTGAGTCAGACAAAAGTCTAAAGCAATATTATTTAATTATAAGTCATACTGTTCTAGTAGAGCCTTGGAGAAAAATAACTCACTAAGTCACAAAATGATGTGTGTGTGTGTTTTGTCTTCTCATCAGACTTTCCAGGGTACTTGTATACTTCCCGAAAGAAGCAAAGCATTACTAAGCATTTGCTTTGATGAGCCTACCCACTGCTGTACTTGGCTATGGTCACTTATACTTAAGGAGGTCTCTGCAACATTCTGTTTTTATTTATTGATGAGGGAGAGAGAGAGAGAGAGGAGAGAGAGAGAGAGAGAGAGAGAGAGAGAGAGAGAGAGAGAGAGAGACATCAATTTGTTGTTCCACTTATTTATGTATTCACTAGAGAGGCCCGATGCACAAAATTCATGCAAGAATATAGGCCTTCCTTCCCCTGGCTGTTGGCACCGGCTTCCCGCTGGCACCCAGGACCTAGGCTTCCCTCCAGCCCCTGCTTTGTCTGGAAGGGCATCCGGAATGATGACCAGTCTAATTAGCATATTATGCTTTTATTATTATAGATTGGTTTCTTGTATGTTCCTCGACTGGGAATCAAACTGACAGCCTCAGTTTGGGATGACACTCTAACCCATCTGAGCTGCCCAGCGAGGCTGCAACACTCCTATTCTCTTCTCTTTGGATGATGTTTTGGTCACCAGATGGAATGTTTTTCAGCTAAAGTGTGTGAAAGGACTAAAGATTGTGGTTCTGCTGAAGTACAGAGCTGGAAGATTAAAATTATTTTGATTAAAGGTACAATCTGTTTTCTTGAGTTGTGTTTTTTTAGCTGCTCTTCCTGGGAATGTTACACTACCCAGCGGTGTGGAAGTGACATCAAAACGGGCATTCTTGGGATCCCTGGAAGCCCCGTGCAATCATGGGGTTTTCAAATAGGGTGGACATGGAATTGTCTTAGTTCCCTAATTATCAAGTAGTGTCTGTGGATAATTTGGGTATTTAAATTACAAGTACTCTGGTCTACCCACCATGTAGCTATGAGCTTTGCCTATAAAGGTTTTTAAATGAACCTTTCAAAGTTACATCCCTTCTTTCTCTGGTATTGTGTTGAGAAGATAGATTATATATTTCATCATATTTAGCTGTATTATGATCATACTTTGCAGAAGTAGAAATAGTCTTTGGTGAGTAATCTATAATAATAAAAGCATAATATGCTAATTAGAGTGGATGTCCTTCTGGATGACCTTCTGGACGAAGCCTGATGGCGGGGGCTGAGGCAGAGGCAGCCTTGGCGGTGGCGGGGGGCCGAACCCCTGCACGAATTTCATGCATCGGGCCTCTAGCATTTTATAAAATTACTTTGCTGGTGTAAGAAAAGGTGTTCTGGCATAGCATTTTTATTGTATATTTGGAAATATTGTGTATTCAGAGACTCAACTACTAACAAAATTATCATCTGTTTCTTCCAAATCCTGTTATTTGTTGCTTCTGAGAGTCCTATAAATGGGCGTCTGTTGATGGATCCCCTACAGAATGAAAAGGATCAATAATATTGTAAAGACTGCACCATGGGAAAGAATTATGTGCTATCTTTAAGTGAAAATTGAACAGTGCTTTAAAATAGCACCACTATTTTTGCTTATTTAACCAAAGCTGTCAATATTTCATATGGAGCATATGCCAGAAAAAGAACTTGCGTGGTTACTTTATGGATCAAAACAGGACATGCTCACGGTGCTCACACTAGACTTAAAAACTAAATAAATTACTTAATCATAAACCAAATGACTTTACACTCTTTCAGAACATTTATGATTCTTTGTTTGAGTTTATCTGTTCAAAAGAAGTAATATAATTTTAAATTGCCATTCATTTTACACTGGTGTAGAGCAGAAGTAGAAAAATGACTACTGCTAAAATCCAACTGATAGTCAGGAATATTTATTAACCTAAATTAAGATGATCACAGTTTTCCTTCACCAGCTTTAAGTTTATGATGCACAGCGGTAAAAGTCAGTGCTATTGATTCATCGCCATCTGCGAATTCAAAATGCTGACACACTCAGATAGCTTAGGTAGGATAGTCAGTATCTGGAAAAATCTCAGTGGAGTACTTCAATTCTTGATGACCTCAGACGTATGTTTTCCAAACAAGTAGAGTAGAACTCAGTTATAAGTCTGTTTAAGGTGATGCAATTTGCATGTGCCATAGGTGAAATGACATCCCTCAAATCTGATGTGTCTACAGGGAAGTTTTAAATCCTACTTCTGAACACCAGCACTAGAGGAAGGTTGTCCTGCATTGAATGTGCCTGCATCTTTAACCACATTTCATGGCAAAGACTGCCTGAGTTCTCAATCAGTGAAGATGAAATCAAGACTCCATACAACTATTGCACATACATTTTAGAGTTTTGGAAATTATTTAATGTAATGTACACTCCTCCCTTTATGGCTCTTTCCTGAGGGACCAAAGGATTTTTGTACTAGCGAAGGATGTCTGCAGCCCTCTGCCATAGGCCCTCTGCCACCTGCCTTGACAGACAGGTGCCCCTCGTGGAGCTTTCCAAACTGCCTCCTTTGAGCTAAAATTGTCTTTCCCATTTCTCAGGGACCTGCTCAATGGATGGCTAGCTAATACGATGATGAACTAAATAATCCCTGTCGAGGCAATCAATATTGATAGCACATTGGTGCACTAACAGGGTCTTCAATGTCTTAATCCAAATGAGTTAATATTTTTCAAGGACAATACTTTTAAACACGAAGTCCTAAAGTAGACCTAACAACTCAACACAAGTATTCCACATAATCTCCACTGGGCAGGGCTGGCTCCAGAAGGCCTGAGATCCCTGCAACTTCAAGAGGATGTGCTATATTTGAATAGAGCCTCTCTTTTCCACCCCGCATACCTGCTGGTGACTAAAGATGTCAGATATTCCAGGAGGGAATGGCACATTGGCGCTGGCAAACATCTGTTTACTTCCAGACTTGGTGCTATAAAGATGAGCTATTTCAGGCTCTGGACCCAGGATGGGTACGTCTAACATATCTGCCACGGCCAGATCATCTTTGTGGAGGAACCCGCTGACAATGTAGGCATCTCGTCCACTGATGAGATTTTTTATTCTTTTGATTGCCTTGGGACTGTACTTCAGGTGAGTCGCCAGGCACATATGTTGCTTCTAGGGGAAGAGCATATCATTCTTGTTAAAAGGTGTTCTTTTTTTTCTAGTCCATGCACCTAATTTATAATGTTGCACACCATAAATGCATTATTAATAGCAGGCTGGGTTATGACCTATCCTGTTGGTTAGCAGTTTAAATTGATAAAAGCTGTTGGGGTGAGGCTCTATAATCGCTCACATCTTTAGTGTGTGGGAAATAGGCTCACTGGGAATAGAACTAATTACTACACATCTGTATTTATTTGATCCACGTGGAATTATCCTTCTGTCAGAAGGAAAAGAGGCTGGCGGCCTTTGGATAATAGTGATTCATCTCTGCAGCACTTCTGGCCTGGTTTAACACTAAAGCGCCTGGAAAATCAATACCAAAAATGAAGAAAAACGTCCCATAGGATTCCTCTCTGTACAGGACTCCTAATCTGGCAACTCTTTAAATGATTCGGTAGGAAAAAGGCGTTTGGCTTGATACTTCCTTTCCAAAGCTCTGCCACAAAGTCTGTCTCAGAGACTATGTACCTTTTATGATGACTATCCTGGTTCTTGGCCAATCACTTTGGAGAGGATTCATGAATGAAAAAGTATTTGAAAATTTCAGCAAGACTGAAGCTTTCATTTTAGTTTTGATTATTTAGACCCAGCTCAGCAATACATGCGACTGTCTCATTCAATTAAATAAATAATTCTGGCATGTCTAATAGGGGCTGAGGACAGAGCCAGATGGTCATCACACACCAAACGAATACAACCATGTTTCTGCATTCAAGGAGCGGGGGCACAAATGAGTACCGTTAATGCATAACTAATCAAAGCAGAGAAAAGCCATAAAGAGCTACAGAAGGCCCCGGAGGCATGGAGAAGGGAAGCAGAGGACACATGCTGATGGGGAGAGCTGAAAAGGCAAATGACTCATTCTCCTGGGGCCTTCGTTTCTTCACCTGTAAAATGAGTATAATACTAGTACTCATCTCATAGGGATGCTGTAAGGTCTGAATGAGATAATGCATGTACAGCACTTAGCACAGTGGTTTGGACACAATAAGCACTTAATGAATGGTAGCTACTACTACTATTATGAAAGAGGTTGGGGTTGAGGTGAATTTTGAAGGATGGGTAGGTGAGGATAGGTGTGGGAAAGACATTAACCAAGGATGAACTATGAGAAGCCAAGATCATGCTCACTTCCTCTAGAGAAGGGCTGGGGTTAGGAGTCAAACAGTGCTGGCTTTGAATCTGTCTCTATCATTTATAAGCTACCTGAACTTGAGCAAGTTTGTAAGCTACGTGAACCTGAGCCTAAGTTTTGCCATCTGTTAAATGGGAATAAAAATACCCATTTTCTGGGTTGCTCTAAGGATAGAACAAGATCATGAAAGTAAACACCTATTATAATGCATGACATTGAGTTGCTATTCTATAAATGATAGTACTTATTATTACAGAGAAAACTCTCTTTTTAAAGTCATTAAAATGTCATGTAGAAAATATAATGCAAGTTGCCAGAGAGTTAGGGAGTTCAAGGAATTTTGTAGATTAGCACCTACTCCCCCAACTCTAGTCAAAATTATCTACTCAACATGGCATGAAGATATGGAGAAACACTGAGCAACTATTTCTGCGAATATCAAACTGTTGTGGGTGTAATAACTGCTGAGTATGGGAGAAAGAGACCAAGGAGAGCCCTGGGACTTCAGTCTTGCCTGGATTTCTAACTTGCAAGGTGAATTAGAAAACTCCCCAATATTCAAATGAAAGGTTGGACTAGACTTCTCTAGGGTCCTTCCAGCTCTGCAATAACTTTTTCTTTAAAACCAGAGCTCTTCTGGACTTATCGCTTAATGGGTTCAGAATTTCTGCTTGGGATGTTGAAAAAGTTTTGAAAATGGATAATGCAATGATTGCCCAACAATGTGAATGTGCTGAATGCCACTGAAATGTACACTTAAAATGGTAAATTTTATGTTATGTATATTTTACTCCCTCTCTTCCCCCCCCCCCCAAAAAAAAGGGAAAAACACACACAAAAAAACCCAGAGCTCTTCTGAGAAGAGGATTTATTGATTACCCTTCTGGGCCTTCCTTCAGAGTAGGTGTTGTAGTCTGCGTTCCTCAGATCTGTGCAACATGCCTTGTCTACCGTAACCGAAATCCATTTTCACAACCTCATCCGAGAGCGCAGTTCTAGGAAACCCAATGCTCCACTAGACAATGGCTGGTAACAGCACCTCATGAGTTCGTGTTTCCCATCTGGGTGATCCCTGTCTTCCCCCTTGTTTATTTCCTTCCTTTCCTTTCCCCGCAAATAATTTCCACTGGGAAATGTGAAAATATGAAATGTGTGGGAGACCTGGTGACAGAGTCACAGTGTACCTGGTGGCTTTGCAGGGGCCCTAAGAAGAGTGCTTCAGGGTGGCAGTGTGCTCATGTTAAGTCCACAAGGTCAAAGCACTTTGACATGTATGTTCTCATCTGATCCATACCACACCTTGCCAATTAGCATCCCCTCTGTTGGAGATGAGGAAACTGAGGCTCAAATGATTTGCCCAAAGTCACACAGCTGGTAAACAGCAGAGGTAGGATTTAAACCCAGGTATTAGCACAGTTATTGTGCCACAGCAGCCAAATCTCTCCCCTTTCACAGACTGAGAAGTGAGGGTCTGGTGAGTTTATGAGGTGTGATGAGGGGAAGTCGGATGCAGCAATAGAAAGTAAACTTAAAGTTCTGAGCACTTCTCCAGCCAGGATGCATTTCTGTCTCCTCTTGGTTTGCTTATTTCCATTGGCAAGTACTCTACCCGACCTGTATCACAGTCATCTGTGGCATGCCTTATTCTTCAGGCAAGATGGTGCCCTACTATTGTGTTCAATATGTGTTTAAGAAAGATATGAGTATGAATGAGTGGCAGAGTACACATTATTGACGGCAGATCTTGTATGACCATTAGATCCAGGCTGTGAATTAACGCAGCTTGAAAAATATAAAATATTCCGAATTCCATAGCACTAAAATTGCATTTACTTGATCACCACTGACCTTTTTTAACCTGAGACAAAAGGCATTTGTTGAGGATATCTTCATAAACATTAAAATGTTCAAAAATAGACACGACTTTATAATAGCACTCTGTACCATTACAAATCCAAACATCGTATAGTAACTTGGAGAGATGTACAAGCAGATTTTTGGCACACTTTTTAAAAACCTCCTCAAAGCCATCCATTTGAATGAAAATCAGCACGGGTACAATCTCTCCAACCCATTAAAAAGAAATAGAGCAATAACTACACATGAGCAGGAACTGAAGTGAGAACTTATTTTTTTTGTACTTTAAAATGTTGATTGCCTATGAGTGATTGCTCAAATAATTTAAACTTAAACTGTGAGAAGTATTAAAATTTACTTAAAATATTCCCTACTTGTTTCTACTCTCAACAATGCAAACCTGAATTCTGAACGAAACTCAGTGCACCTGCGAATGCTCACTGCCTCGTTCCTGCTTGAAAATCGGGGTGGGCTGGCTGACAAGGGTGCACTTCTCAGGTAATAGGATTATAGGGCTGAGGAGGACTTTGAAATGACCCAATTCGCCACCTCATTTTACAGACAAAGAACCAAGAACAGAGAGGCAAAGGGCTTGCCCAAGGCCACAAGGTCCTCCAGCAGTAAAGCAGTCATTCCCGTTCATGACAGTGTTCCGGGGTCAGACAGCTTTAGGCTTGGACTCTGGCCACAGTAGTAACTTGGCTTCCTCACCCTTAGAAGGAGATTGGTCAGTTCTATCTTGCTGCGTTGTTCTGAGGATCAAATGAGAACATGTATCTACGCCTTTGATATATGTTAGCTCGCTCACCTTCCTTCTCCCAAACTAGTGCCCCTTCCCCATGTGATGCCTCCTCAATGTATATGGACATTTTAGATGCACAGAAACTCCTCATTAGCAGCTATCAGGAGAAACTCGGGAAATTAACTACATACTCATGACAGTTTTTTCTTCCTTTCTTCCTAAAGCCCCTGCATCTCTGCCATTGAGGCCAGGGGACAGCTGGGAAGCACAAGGCAATCCCTGCATTGTTGTGGATATCCGTAGGCCCCTAAGAATGGTAGTGGTGATGATTTGTCCCCATCTTTTCTTTTGCTTGTCCTGCCTGGGATTTTGCCTTTCTCTTCCACAGCCCAGGGATGCCACTAAAGCAGAGATTTGGGGGAACATTAAGGTATCCAGTTATGAAAATTTAAAATCTTCATCTTGGTAGAAGAGAGCAAAATCTGATGACAATTCACTGAGTATTTCAGCAAAGCAGAAGTATTATAGCAACCCTCCCCCGCCCTGGCAGGCCTTTTATGGGGGGAGTGGTAAAAATTATGGCACATCCAAAGGTTTAAGGGGTAGGAAGTAACTCAACACATATATGCTTCCTATGTAAAGCTTGCAAGCAGTTTCTCTGGCAATAGATAGAGAGTTGACTTTGGTATATCCCACTTTTGAATGGAAAAAAGCTATCTGTATTAGCAAATTCAGACTCTTGATTCACACACACACACACACACACACACACACACACACACAAAGGTCTCCTCAAAACTGCATAGTCCACTGGGTATTAAAATATTGTTTGTTTAAATGGAAAGTTTAAATTATTGTTAAAATATAGCGAAGTTCATTCAAGCTATCTCGTGCGCTGCCTTGTTTTTGAACACTGCCCTCGGGGTTCCGTGCATGTCCCCAAAGCTCTAGTCTACAGATGGAATTTCACTCAGAATTCTTTCCATTCGTTAAAAATCAGAAAAGTTAACACACACACACACACACACACACACACACACACACACACAGACCCTGAGCCTTGTTCACTATGAACCATGGGATATGGTAAATAAGACCAAATTCCCCTGAGTGGGGGGTGAACCCAAAACCATGGATCTGAAGGAATAGCGGTGTGGAAGCCAGAACACAGGGCCCTGGCCTAGATTCTGCCCTGAACCAGCTTTGTGACCATGGGCAGGGCCAGCCTTTCTCTGCTTTGGTGTCCTCCACACACAATGAAAAAGAAACCGTGGATGTTATAAATTCACCTACTTGGTGGTACCGCCCAATAACCCCAATTAGGCTTCAGCTACAGAGAAACTGGAAGGGTTGCTCAACTACTGGTAAGCCTGAAAGTTAAACTGGGATATTTATTGCCTACAGTCCAACTAGTCATCTAATCAGTAAAGCTGTTAAACTTGCAATAATATTTCACTGATGTGTACCAGAGCGTTGCAAGTTATAAAATTTCCAATTTAATTTTACTGCATCCCTGAAGCCGTGGTAATTAGAAGACAAACTCACAGTGAAGATCTTTATAGCTTCAGGGGTGATAATTTTGAACCTGTCCTGCAGGTCACTTCTGTCCTCAAGGTTCCCCGATTTGACAGCTGCCTGTAGACTCAGGATTTTATGGTAATACAGAAGTAACTCTTCATTCATTTGATGGGAGCAGATGTAGATGATGCTTACATTGGCATCTACAAACAACAGGCACAGTGTTAATTACTGGTATAAAGGTAAACGACATTATGAACTCTGGCATCGGATGGATGTGGCACAGTTTAAAATAAAGAGCATATCCAAAGCCACACTGAAGTTAAGTCAGATCGGTTTTGTACAGATCTTAGCAGTGTAACTGGCTTTTGGGCGCTTTAACATTCCTCTAAAGAAAAGATATATTAACACTATCCCTCCTAAAATGGACACAATGATTCTTTCAGAAGGAAGGCTGTGAGGTCCCATGGAAGTCTACTTTCAAATAATGCAGAGAGACTCAACCCCAGAACTCCCATTAACATCAATGGGAATTGCATACTGCTTTAAAAATTTATCCCATTAGCTTCAGTAAATTATGAAACAGAGCTATTAACTTTAAAATGCTGATGAAATGGCAATTTCTTATTCTGCCTGGACTTGGCAAGGCCAATTCGGGAACTTCCCTCTCCAAATAAATCGTAAGATTATGACCACAGCAATGGTTATTTCAAGAGACCAACCTTTCCCCTGCTCCATTCCCAAGGAGGAGTAGATTAATTATGTAGGACATCTAGTGACTGTCGGTTTAAAGGAAACACTGTCTTCATTCAACTGTTCTCCTTCTTAAGATGTACTTATGGACTTAGAAAGAAATCCTCATTAAATATCCCACCCAAATGGAAGTCAGGTGAGATTACCCTCTCCAGGCTGCAAAATATTTCAAGGAGTATGGACAGGAAATCAGCAGCCAATAAAGTCAATTAATTAATTAATTAATTAATGAAAATAACTGACCAGTAGGAGCAAAGCACTTGACAAGACATGGAGGGAAATACAGGAAGCAAAGCAATGGAGATGCTGGCCATGAAAAGCAACCCTTTCACCCACCCGACAGCCATGAAGCATGGTGGAGAGCAGTGGGCATGAGGAAGCACGCCCACCCGGTGCTGGGGAAGTTCACAGGAGGGAGCTCTGTAAATGTGTCCTCGGGGAGGGAGGCCTGAGAGGAGATTTGGAGACGCCTCTGTTCGGTCTGGCAGAGGGCACAGAGCATAGACTGATTGAATTCTGGCTCAGCTGCCCAGGGACCCTGGATACATTATTTAACCTTTGTAAGCATTGGTTTCATCAACTGTAAAATGGGGGATAAAATCACCGGGGGCACAGTTTTAGAGTGTATTAAATGAAAGAATACATGATATTCATAGTTATATACAGGGTGGGCAAAAGTAGGTCTACAGTTGTTTGCATGGAAAAAGGCATGCAGGTATAGCTTTATTAACTCTGTGTTTTGCATACTCACAACTATACAACCCCTTTTGCCAACCCTTGTATATATATGGCAACCGGTGCCGTATCTGTCACATAGTAGGTGCTCAGCAGACAGTACAAACATCCTCCATGGCTTACCCTTCCTAGGCCAGCCACAGGTACTCCCCACAGTTGTTTGCACGGAAAAAGGCATGCAGGTATAGCTTTATTAACTCTGTGTTTTGCATACTCACAACTATACAACCCCTTTTGCCAACCCTTGTATATATATGGCAACCGGTGCCGTATCTGTCACATAGTAGGTGCTCAGCAGACAGTACAAACATCCTCCATGGCTTACCCTTCCTAGGCCAGCCACAGGTACTCCCCGCGGCGCCCTTCACACCTGTGCTCCTTTTACTCAATGCCTCAAGATTTAACACGATGGAATCACATCCTCTGCTGTTCTGCCTTATTGATCTTGTCTTTCCAAACTCCTAAAAGGTAAGGTGCATACTCTTTCTTATATTCTCCCAAGTCCTGATACAGTATAGAGTGTGCAGGAGGTACTTACTAAGTACTTGTGGGTGGACTGAAGGGATCTGGGAGAATGGAGAGATTCAGGACCTGGAACATCTCACACAATCAGTGAGCTCCCTGGCATCTGGGAGACATGTCCCGCTCCTGAGACAACATCTGTGACTAGAAGTAGAGTCCTCCGAACTGACCTGGTGCTCCATAAATGTAACTACGTGAGGGGCTCCTATTTAATTTGGGAACCCAAACGCCATAAACCTCAAAATAAACTAACTTAGATGACAGTGGTAAAATTGCTGAATGACCAAACTAGTTGTTCCAAATCTTGTGTTTTTAAGACGAGACTAGTGCCTTACCAAACTAGTGGTTTTAAAAACCACTAGTATTTTTTTTAAGTATTGATAAAGGACACAAAACAAATAAAAATAACTTAAAGACTCCGTAACAGAAAACTAAATTTTTCTTGGGAAAAAATTTCTAGGTTACAAATGATGACAAGTCATGTTGCTAATTTCACCTTTCCTGTTCATTTCTGGCAAAGGAATACGTATCATTAACACTAATATCCAGTATTAGTGTGGCTTGACTGTGAATCTATAAACATTCAAAATTGACAGGTAATTTTGGAAAGGAATTAATATGAAAATGAAGATTGCTTTGATTGCTAAGCAATAGTCAATATCAATCACTCTCTTGCTTAACTCATCTAGAAATTGAAAATACTAGTCGTTGCGTCTCCACCTGGCATTCTGACTTCATGGCCAATACGTGAATGACAAGTCTTACCAACATGATCAATCAGATTATCTTTATTTCCCCTGAATAAACAGAAAAAAATCAATACCCTTTACTAGGAATTAATGGAATTTAAAAAAAGATACTCATGTGAATTACAGCATAAGGAATATATTCAATAATATGCATGGTGTCAGATGAGTACTAGAATTCGCAGGGTGATCCTTGCATAAGATATATAAATGTCTCATCACTGAGTTGTACACCTGAAACTAATATAACATAAAAATAGAATTTAAAAGATAGTAATTTATTCTTCCACAAGATTGTTGCTAATTTTCTTAGTTTCTTATTTCACAATCAGGTACCTTGTCTAACTACTCCTCGAGAGGTTTTAGGATTGCCTTCTGTGCCATGAAGATAGTGTAGCATGAAAAGGCATTTGGTTCATAATCTCTCAGAAATGTCCATTAGCAATATTTCCCATTGCAGGTAGACCTACACGGAATTACTGAATTATTTAAAATAGAAGTTTAATACTTTCAAGTCTTTTCTAATAATGAGAATCTCTTGTAAAGAAATTCTTTGGCGATGGTTTGTGCTATATGAAAAAGCTAAGAAAAAAATTAATTCAAATAAATTAGAGCAAAGTCTGCCCTCTGCTGCACTTCAGTGGTTTCCACCCGGTCAGGTTTTTAGTTGCAATAGCTCAGCACTAACAAATCAATCTCAAGTCATTAAATTTATTTTTGTAAGGCTGAAAAACAATATGAGTGCCTAGATAATAGATTAAAGCAATTACACTATTATTATTTTAGGACACTGTAAATTTCAAGTACGGATGTATTTTTGTTACTAAATGGCATTTATAAAATAATAATGATGCTGAAATATATGTGAAGCGTGTAAAGTATGTCATTCCAGGGAGCCAGCTGAGTTGGTCATTGATAATTTAAAATCCTTCTTTGTTTTGCTTAAATAAGGGCCAAAGCAATTATATTTTTAACAAAACGAAGCAGTTTTTATTTGGTAACTAATAAAAACCTAGTTTTTGTTTAACCCTGAATTTTGCCTAGTACATCTCAAACTGCTTCACTGTTATTGCTTGGCCTTTGCAGCCTTTATTCTTTAAGCCTGGCCAGCACCCTAGCTTTGAATGGTATCAGTCAAATTCTCGTACCCATCGCTCCTGGGTCCAGGTGGTGTCTGATTTGGAACTGACCAAATCAGTATTGGAACTTGACTTTTACAAAGGTGTATCTATCACTCAAAGTTTGTACTTAAGAATTTCCTCTATTAGGCATCCTCTGTTTTCTAATAACTAGATGCTATATATTAGATAAAATCTTTTAAAAATCTATCCTCATTTCCCTCTTATTCTTACAATGAAGACACAATGCTTTTAATTTCTGATACCACCTTCCACTCATTCCCCAGATAATATAATAGAGAATATTGGCACAAACATGGTAATTTCACTCCCTGCAAGAATTAGTAAATGAAGAAGATTTGGGGCTATAGGAGAGAAATCCTTATCCAAACCTGCAGCAAAGAGAATTTAGAAAACTACCCAAGTAAATTGGTTAAAGATGTCATTTTTTAAATTCAAGTTGACTTCACTATAAATCTGTCCTTTAAAACAAAACATTCAATTGCCCTGCAAGTAAATGAGAAGTCTGAGCCTTTTACTTATAGGGAGAGGGAAAAAAGCAAAAACAAACAAAAGAAACCCCCTCAAAAACATTTTATCCCCACCCACTGATAAACATTCCAAAGAGTCATTTGTGTAAAAGTGTTTACTGTACCTATGATGTCACACAGCCGCCCCAACTGCATGTTCTGTTGAGTGTCGAAGTTGTCAATATTTTGTCGCACAGGCTGGGTATAACCTAAAAGGCAAACAAGGTGTCAAAACCCAGAAAGAGAGAATCAGGATGGCAACATGGCACACCCAGGATTCCAAATGTCACCATTCACATTTCCAGGGAAGAGTTTTCTCTGGAGCATCTTGCAGAAACAGCCTCACTCCCAAGAGTGAGGTCCTCGCTTCCCAGGGGAGTAAGCATTATTCCGGGAGATGTGCTCAGCAGCACTTTCTGCAACAGACAGAGGTTTGTATTTTTCAATACTGGCCAGGCTGCTGGGAATCAGGGTTATGAAAACATGGGGAAATTTTCTGACGTTTAACATGAATGTTCAAAACAACATGTAAAAAATATGCTCAGGTTAAAACACACACACACAATTTTGGCTTTTTAACTTATGTTTCCTATGGGGCATTTTGAATATGTGTCCCAGGGTTATTCTAAACTGACGCACAGATTTCAAGAGAAACCTCTTGCTGTCAGGAATATGTCTTTACGTGAAAGAAACATGCTTCTGCTCACACAGTCAAAAGGACTTTTAACCTTTAAAGGGCAATAAAGCTTCTTGCAGTCAGTGCAGTATTTTATCAGTGCTAACGAAAGTCCTGCCGGTTGCCTTCGTGTCCAGTGGAAACAGAGCAGAAGGAAAACCCACGTGGGTTACTATTGTCCAAAAATCTTCCACAGCAACAGACAGCAGCAACAACACTTCCTGCTAATACGTCAGGGTTAAAAATATAAGTGTGTGAAAACATGAACTTTAAAGGCATGCATGCTCACAATCAGGTATAATGGCTTACACAAAATTCAACAACTGTAGGTGCAACTCATTTTTTTCTCTCAATAAAATTGCTTTTCACATTTTGAAGAAATGCTTCAATGCCTCCTTGTGGTTAGTGAGCCCAAACACATGTTTCAAGTTAAACTGCCATAGATAAAGTGATTTTAAATACTGCATCTTTGAGATGGCACAGACTTCCTTTTCAGCGAAAGGAAAACTATAGCAATTCAGGCAACAGGGCTTCAGATCAAATGAACTCAGATAATTGGCTCCTTGCTTTGATGTCAGTGTTTAAACACTAGACGACCTCTGGAAATTAAATGAGTTTACAATTCCTCTGAAAGCCTCCCTTTGGCTTTATGCAGATAAACTAAAGAGGCAGAAAGCCAAATGTGTTGTTGGAGTTATTTTTGAGAAATTATTAAATTCTAAAATAATTTGGGGAGCCATTCCATGGAATATGAAAATTAATATAGACAGCTACAAACAATGCTGTCTTGGTGTGTGGTTGCAATATTGTAACTTGGGATTTTGCATATGTATAATTTGAATAAGTGTTTAGAAAGTGGCATTATGAATAACATATATTAAAACTATAAGAAGGCAGAAAAAAATGCCCTAAAGAAATAAGGTGCTATTAAGAAAAGTGCCTGAGAGCATTGCATGAACACATTTCTTTTCGAAAGTAAAGATAAAAGGCAGTGTGATGTCTCATTAAGCTGCTGTCCAATTTAAAATATAAAGGCTGTCTGGTCACTTTCTGCAGCACAGGAATGAATATATCTGTGTTTCAATCAAGTGCTTGAAGTTAGTTTTCCAACAAAGTATTTAGTACCTCTGTTACCACTGATCAAGGATGCATATAAAGTATCTACACAGAATTACGGGGTATGATAGAACTGGTTACTCCGTTAAACCTACAAATACACCCATTTTAAAGAACTGCATATTAACAATCTCAGAACATTGTTATAGAAGATCATAATGAGTAACAGATATGAAAACATTTTGCAAAGTGTAAAGTGCTGGGCAAACATAGGTATTTTAATGTTGTGAGGTATGTGCCCTTCCAAAGCTTGTAAGAGCAACAACAAGTTCTGTGTATGTTGCAACAGACCACTCTACTTGGGCAAGATGCAATGCAATGCACAGTGCCATTGGCAGAGCAGATGTTGGGAGTCAATTTTTAAAAAAATCAGATTTATTCTTATGTTTTGTATATCCACAAAGTAGATGACTCCTAGGTGAAAAGACCTCATTAATGCTGATGGCATATATTAAATACAACAGAGACTTAACCAGGAAACTATCAGCAAGGATGCTCTGGCTTTGGGAACTTCAGCAGTTCCAGTGGCAATGAACCATCACAGTTTGGAATATAATCTACAAAGACGGGATACTTCAACGGTCAGACTAGAAACGCTGGGGGAGTTCTGAGAGCCCACTCCTCCTACCCCGCCATGTTATAGATGGGGAAGCTCAGGGGAAGTGCCTTGTCTCTTGTCCAAGGTTGCATAAACCTACAAGTTATTATACAGTTCAGATACTACAGATTTAGCTCCTGTGACAAATGTGGTTACATAAAATAGAGAAAACAAGACTCTCCAAGTGTGAGCAGAGAACTACAGAAGGGACAAAGAGCCTTTGCCACTCTTAAGACTTATTTCCAATTTTGTAATGGGCAGAAGAATGACCCTTCAAAGATGTTCTTGTCCCCACCCCTGGAATCTGTGAATATGTTAGGTTACATGGTAAAGGGGAAAAAAAGTTGCAAATGGAATGAAGGCTGCTAATCAGCTGACATTAAAATAAGGAGATTGGCTGGGCCCAATGTCATCAAGGGTTCTTAAAAGTGGGAGACAGAGAGAGGAAGAAGAGTAGAGTTAGAGATGTGACTGCAGAAGGAAGGCACAGAGAGCTGCAATGTTGGCTCTGAAGATGGAGGAAGGCTCCAAGGGCTTTTCTTGTTAATTCCTTTGTGGGTGGCTTCTAAAAGCTGGAAAGGATAAGGAAACAGATTATCTCATAGATCTCATAGAACCCTCCAGAAAGTAACACAGCCTGCCGACACCTTGATCTTAGCCTTTCGGGTTTCTGAACTACAGAACTGTAAGGTAATAAACTTGGGTTGTTTTAAGCCACTAAGCTTGTAGTAACTTGTTACAAGATGATAGGAAACCAATATGACTTTCTACCTTCCCTTGCCCTCCTGTATGCATCACCTCTCAGATATCTTGCTTCTCTTTCACTCTAACTGAAAGATGAGGAAGGGCCAAAATCCCCAATAAGAACTCATAATAAGCATTAGATAAGTGTTGTTGTTGCTGTTATTATCTTTTTTCTTTCTTAACTTCAGCTGAGCCAGATTGCAATTTTCAAAAGGAGCCTCATTTTTACAAACCTTACTCTTACAAACATAAAATTATATTTGAGCTATCAGAGTACAGTTCTTCTCGCTTATGCAGCTGATAGGCTCTCATCGCTGTCAAGTGTGTCGGAACACCCTTTTCTAAGAAGATTCTCAGTCTTCCCTCACAGTCACTCTCTTGCACCCTTTCTCTGCTATCCTTTTCTCATGTTGTCATTGTATGTTTCTTTGCTTGTTGGTTTATTGGTTGTACGTCTCTCTTCTCCCCTGCACTACTCCGGCTCCTGTAAACAGACTGCAAGTTCCATTAAAACAGACAGTGAGATATCCCCAGTCAAATGAATGAATGAAATGTGTCTCAAGATCCTAGTCAAAGAATCTGAAATTCCTAGCCCTTTCTGCCATGTGTTCTCATCATTTCCTCTCCTCCTTTCAACTCTTTTAAAATTGGGTTCCCTGATCTGAAGAATTTCTAGGAAATTCAAAGAATGGTCAGTGGGCTCTGTAGCTTTTCTAGGTCCTCATCTGCATAGAATAAAACAATAGTGGCCTGGCCGGTGTGGTTCAGTGGTTGAGAAAACTAAGAGGTCACCAGTTTGGTTCCTGGTCAGGGCACATGCCCAGATTTCGGTCTTGATCCCCAGTAGGAGGCGTGCAGGAGGCAAGCAGTTGATATTTCTCTCTCATTAATGTTTCTCTCTCTCTTTCTCCTTTCCTCTCTCTCTAAAAATCTATTAAAAAACATATTTAAAACACTGGCCTACAGGGGCACTCTCTCCTTATCACTACAGAGGGAACTTAGCCTCTTTCTTTATGGCCATCCTCATCACCTGCAAAATATTCCTAGTTTGATAGAGTATTCCATCTTTTTTTCAAAAAGTTATGCCTCTGCTTTACAGCAAAGAAGGGTACCCACAAGCTGCCTCTCTAAAGTTATCCAAGTACTTTGGTCCTCTATTGAACCAAGAATACTCATCACTAGTTCAATTATGCTCATACTGGCTGTCATTTCTCCATCTTCATTTCTACCTTCATCTTTTTTCCCATTCCCACCCTCACCCCCATACAAACTCCTATCAGATGATGCTAATTGACTCTTTGCAAGCAGTAAGCTAGCTGTGCTAGGACTGGCTTTTCCTTCACAGAAACCAAGGCAACACTCAGTGACTAAGCTCTCTTAGGACTATGCATGGCTCTGTGACAGGCCCCTGCCCCTGTAGTAGAATCAAATATTTTTGAACACCTGCTCATTACCCTGTAGTTGACTCCTAGTTTCTTTTGTCTCCAAGTCCTATTCCTTGTCATGGTACCTAAGGCAGTGAAGGGGTTTAAAACTGACTTCTAGTTACTAGGTAATTCTCATTCATCTGATCACCCTGGCCTGAGATGGCAGTCAACCATGCCTCAGTATGAGGGACTGAAGCAGTAGTCTCAACCTTTTCCCCATTTTGAAACACATGATGGGAGATGTTCAAATGTATCACACACTGCTAGGCATATGCAGTACAGAAGCAACAGTAGCTCCATCCCTCTCTCATCCACTCAAGAAAGCATACTGCCAGCTCAGCAAGAGCACCATTATCACAGAGATGATCTTGAATTGCTCCAATTCATTGAAAAAATTATCATTAGTCAACTTCGGTATTCTAATAGTAAAAATTTAGGGGAACATGTGCCATACTTCACAATTGATTACATGTCAACATATTACAGTAATCTAGAGAAATGTGATCTGGACATTATGGTTATACCCCGCTTTTAATTAGTTGTGCAAGTGTGAAAGCACAAGATACTGAGATAGGAGATAAGATGTAGCAAGAGAGAGGCCCATTTGGGTTATTTACATAGTATTCATGGCCCAGGACACGGATTTGTGCATACTGAAAGGAAATTAATTAGAAGAAATATTTTAATATCGCTATTTGCTTTCTCTATAATAGAAGAGTCAACCAAATTCACAATCGGCAATGACAGATCCCAAAACACACACATGTGATTGGCACTAGCAAGAGCTTTCAATGTATCGCACACGTGCAAGTCAACTTAGCCTTTTATATATATACTAGAGGCCCGGTGCACAAAAATGTGTGCATTCAGGGGGGAGGAGGGGTCCCTCAGCCCGGCCTGTGCCCTCTCGCAGTCTGGGACCCCTCGGGCCATGACCACTTGCTGGTTTAGGCCTGCTTCCTGGGGGATTGGACTTAGATGGTAATCAGACATCCCTCTGGCAGCCCGGCAGCCCTCGGGAGATGCCCACTTGCCAGAGGGGAGCAGACCTTAGCACTGCTGAGGAGGCAGGAGGGGTTCCCACCACCACCGCTGTACTGGAAGCCATCAGCCTGGCTTGTGGCTGAGCAGAGCTCCCCCCTGTGAGAGCGCATTGACTACCAGGGGGCAGCTCCTGCATTGAGTGTCTGCCCCCTGGTGCTCAGTGTGTGTCATAGTGACCAGTCAATCCCAGTCTTTCTGCTGTTAGGGTCAGTTTGCATATTACCCTTTTACTATATAGGATAGAGGCCTGGTGCACGGGTGGGGGCCAGCTGGTTTGCCCTGAATGGTGTCCTGGATCAGGGTGGGGGTTCTGCTTGGGTGCCTGGCCAGCCTGGATGATGGGCTGATGGCTGTTTGCATCTGGTCGCACCCCCTTCAGGGTGGGAGTCCCCACTGGGGTGTCTGGCCAGCCTGGATGAGGGGCTAATGGATGTTTGCAGCTGGTCACACCCCCTTCAGGGTGGGGGTCCCCACTGGGGTGCCTGGCCAGTCTGGGTGAGGGCCTGAGGGCCGTTTTCAGGCTGGTGGGCAACTGAAGCTCCCAGCCTCTCCTTTTTTTCTTTTTTAAAAAAATTCTGGGATTTATTTTCCTTCTATAGCTGTCACTGGAGCTGCGAGCCAGCTCCAGCTCTGAGGCCCGGCTCCAGCTCGGAGGCTTGGCTGGCTGAAAGCAGGTATCTGGGTTTGTTTAGCTTCTATAATTGAAACATTCTTGCCATCACTGACACTCTAAGCTCTGAAGCCGAAGCTGGCTGAAAGCAGGTATCTGGAGCTTGTTTAGCTTCTATAATTGCAACTTTGTTACTTAGAGTGGAGCTTAGAGCAGGCCGAGGCAGGCGGGGAACCTGGCTTCCTCCATCACTGGAGCAAGCAAGCCTCCTGTTCGCTTCAGCTGTGTGGCTGCTGGCCGCCATCTTTGTTGGCAGTTAATTTGCATATCCTGCTGATTAGCCAGTGGGAAGCCTAGCGGAGGTATGGTTAATTACCATGTTTGTCTATTATTATATAGGATAGAATAAACTTGCTTAATTAGACCTGCTTTCTGACTTAGCTAGACTTTTTCCAGCCCAGTGAAGCACCCCAACTTCTCTTTCAGGCAATTGTCAGCAACACAGCAGAAAATATCAACATGAAGCAGATTATTATTGTAGATCATGCAGGGAGAACAAAGGGTAAAATATTTAACTGCAGCAGTGTTTGACTATATTCTGCGCAGTGAAAAAACCTGAAGTCATTTTCAAGGTCTATTATTTCTTACTTCTTTTCAGTTGGGTCAAATTTCTAAACTTTCTAAATCTCCATTTTCCAGCTAATGAAAAGAAAATAGGATTCTACCACGTCTCCTATCTACCTACTCCAGGACTTCTGTGAGGATCAAGTGAGATGAGGCATGTGAAAACGCTTCATAGACATTTGGTTAAAGTGTAAAATGTTTTCACCTGGCTATAAAGCAAGTCATGTTCCTGGGCTGAAGAAACTCCAAGGAGGCTAGTGGCTAGGGAGAGGAAACTGGGTGTTGCTACGTGACATCATTACCAGCGCCCACAGCCACTGTTTCTGGGCTGGGCTGTGGGCCACATTTTGCACCATGGGGTCTTGGCAGCATTGGCTGCAATTTGGTGGGCTGTTGCTCCAGGGTGGTGGTGGGGCCTGTGTCCCACTTAGGGGAAACTGAGTGTTGCTTTGTCGGCACCAGGTCTGCAGTGCTGTTTCTTTGTAAATGGCCAGTACGTGTCACAGCAGCTCCTGCATTGAGCATCTTCCCCCTGGTGGTCAGTGTGTGTCATAGCTACCAGTCGGACGGTTGGAGGGACACTTATATATGTATAGACATCCAGTGCCAGTTTGTTGAAAATAAAGCTGAGAGTTGTGTTTTGGGAGGTGGTGAGGAGGGTTTGGGAATTTTGTGATGAGGATGTAGAAAGCACAGGAGGTACTTAAATATTTTTAGAGTTTTAAAAACGTTCTCAAACCAAACCTGCCAAATGGATTCAGTGTGGTTCTGAAGACCTTCTTTTCAAAAGGGTGAGGACTTTCCTTTGTTTAAACTTTTTGTCAGTGGCTGGCACGCATTGCATGCAACAGAAGTCAGTGATTCTCAAAGTGTGGTCTGGGGACCCTTTCGGGAGGTCTGTAAGGTCAAACTATTTTCAAAATGATACCAAGATGGTATTTGCCTTTTTCAACCTTATTGTCTCATAAAACACAAAAAGTTTATTGATGTGATTTTAGATTTCACATTGCAACTAACACTTAAGAATTATTATTGTTGAATTTTGGTATAAAATCAAAAAAGAATGTACACAATTATCTGAAAAGGCTGTAAAAAACATATTATTCCCTTTTCCAAATACTTATCTGTGTAGGGCCAGGTTTTCTTCATATGCTTCAACCAAAACAACAGATTGCAATAGACTGAATACAGAAATATATCTAAGAACTCAAATATGTTCTATTAAGAGATTTGCTAACTTGCTGATGTATGCCATTCTTCTATTTTTTTTTTGTTTTGGAATGGAAAATAAACTTTTAAAGAAAAAATAAAATTACGTTATTTAGTTTAAAATTAGTGATGGATTTATTTATTACTATTTTAAAATAAACATTTTTAAGTTAATCAGTTTTATTTTCTAATATGGTGAGTATCTAGAGATATAACCTACTTAAACCAACACTCTGGAGTGTCCTCAGTAATCAACACAAGTATAAGTTGGAGAACTGCTGAACAATTATTTTAATATTTTTATGAGAATGACGATGACGAAAATCATAGCTTTATCTTAGTATTTGTAAGACTCTTTTTAGAGCATACCTTTTTAGAAAAATGTTTTTATTGATTTCAGAGAGGAAGAGAGAGGGAGAGACAGACAGAAACATCAATGATAAGAGAGAATTATCGATTGGCTGCCTTCTGCATGTCCCTTACTGGGGATTGAGCCAAAGGCGAATTGAACTGTGACTTCCTGGTTCATAGGTTGATGCCCAACCACTGAGTGACTGTGGCTGGGAGAGCATATCTTTTTGTTGTTAATCCTCACCTGAGGATATTTTCCCACTGATTTTTAGAAAGAGTGGAAGGGAGGGGGAGAGACAGAGAGAGAGAGAAACAGACATTGATTGGGTGCCTTCCACATGCTCCCCAATCAGGGCGAGGGATCGAGCCTGCAACCGAGGTACGTGCCCTTGACCAGAATTGAACCCGGGACCCTTCAGTCCATGGGCCGATGCTTTATCTGCTGAGCCAAACTGGCTAGGGCCAGGCGAGCATATCTTAATGTTAATTCATTTCCTAGAAAGCCCAGGGGCTAGTCAATTGACAACCAGTTTAATGCTGTTTCTGTATTTCGTGGTACAACATGAGACAGCTCAGGACCAACTGGGTAATTTAATATTACAGGGTCACAGGGCCAACGCTGATCTAATCAGCGGATGACTGTTGAGTTGGCTTACTTGGATGAATACAACATGGATGAATACAAATATGTTTTCATTTTAATTTGGGCTATAAATAAACGTGAAAGTTAAGTGTACTTTGTTCCTGATCCCCAAAGACCTAGATGTTTCTGGGAAATGCTGTCTGGGAGATCTTGGCAGTACATCTGTCTCGGGAATTAATATGGCAACCCCACCGCTAAACTATGGATTCCATACTACTTGCCAAAATACATGTTGAAGACTGCAAAGATCTGATTGAAAGTCCTGATTTCCCAGTCCCGAGGTGGAAAGGAACAGAGTGTATCTTGTCTTTGACTTGTCAACTTAAAAATGAGAAGGTAGAAAGGTGCCAATGTGCTTGGAGGCGCAGTAAAAATGTGATTTCAGATCTAACACTCTTGGCTGTGTTCCTCTACCCTGGCCCTGCTCACAAATGAAGGTGAGCGCAAATTCTTATCTTCTGGAGGAAGGGAGTAGAGTTAGGAAGCCACCCTCTCAGGAGCATTTGTGGCTTTCTCAGTTCAGGGTCCAGACAGTTGTGCACACAAGTAAGTTTTCTATCTTTTAGGTATTTGTGACGGCATAGAACAGCAGAAAATGTTGTTTTTCACAACAGCAGGATCCGTAATGTTATAGAATGGAGTACCTTGGAGACCACTAGTTGTGTTAGCCCTAAGGATAATTTGCTGAAATAAAGCGGAGAGGGGGGAATGAGATGAACAATATACCATGCTTTTAGCCGTTAAATCATTTAGCAATGAAAAAAAAATCACATACAGAAAAGAGAAAATCCCATCTCGGTATATCCCTTGTTTTTATTTTAAAGGAGGAAGAGAAGTGGGGGAGGAAACCCAACACTGGGGGTGTAATTGGCTGGCAGCGGCCTCATATACCTGCTCACGGCATCTGAGCCCCATACTTGGCACATCTCATTTAATGTCATCTTATTTTAAAATGCCACTGAGTTTAAGTGTAGCACCAAGTGATGCACTGCAATAAAGATGCACAGGGGTTAAATTAAAAGTGGGGGAAATAACGTGGCCAAAGAAACTGGAAGCAGATCAGCTTGCAGGTTTTGTTTGGACATCTGCTTTTCTAGAGGAATTAGAATTCTTTGTTGCAGTTCTTTCTTATTTGACTGATAGATTTTGCTTAAAATTGACCCTAGTATTCTATTCCTGATATGAACCATAGTAGATTATTTTGCTATAATTATATTTCATTAATAAAAAATGATAAAAATATGAACTATCTAATTAAGAGATCAGCCTATATAATCTAGAAAGAATGACTTTTTATAATCTTATAAAATTACAAAGTGATTAGTTTCTTTGTACAATTAATCAACAGGATCCCACCTCTCCTGTTGGTTAAAAATAGCTAAGCTCTCTGTTACATCTAGGAATATTACCCAAAATATATGTCAATTGTGTTTCATCACTCCTCCGTTCAAAGAGGTTACTTCGCAATGTGTAATTGTCTTTATGATCATATTATCAAGCCATAGATTTTAAAATACATGATACATATTTGGGGGTCAAAATGTTCCTAAGCCCGGCTGGTGTGCTCAGTGATTGAGCGTCAACTCATGAACCAGAAGGTCACAGTTCGATTCCCAGTCAGGACATATGCCCGGGTTTCAGGCTCAGTCCCAGTAAGGGGCACGCAGGAGGCAGCCAATCAATGAGTCTCTCTCATCATTGCTGTCTCTCTCTCTTCTCTCTTCTCTCTTCTCTCTCTCTCTCTCTCTCTCTCTCTCTCTCTCTCTCTCTCTCTTCCTCCACTTTCTCTCTGAAATCAATAATAATAAAAAAAAGTTCCTGAAAGGCCATCCTTTTGGTTTGGAAAGTGCAATTATTCCTGTGTGTGCAAAACTGCATAAATGCCTACAACTGCAATAAATTAGGCAGTCATCAGCTACTAAAAGTTCATTTTTAGGGCTCAAACAAATCAGCAAGCCCCAGTTGGCTAGTGGCATGATGTCATAATTTCCAGGGCTAATTCTATACCAGAACTGATTGCAAATTTCCTATGGAAAGAGAGAAAGAGGACAAGGCTGAAACTTGTATTAAATGCCTACCTGGACCTTACACTCCTACCAACAGATTTTTATTATTGAAGCTGCCTAAACTCGAAACAGAATGACTGTATTGAATAGATGGGAGGTGGGGGAGGGGGGAGAGGGGCATGTATTTAGAGAAAAAAATGCTTCACTTTCAGCCACTTCTATTTTTGTGAATTAAACAGGCAAGTCCTTGGTGCAGGACAAAGTAGCCATGTTGTGACTGGCTGAAATCTTTGTCAAGTGTTCCCAGGGGAAGTGGTCCACAAGAAAAAGACACACCATAATCCTTTTTTTTTTTCAAAGGTATAGTTTGAGAATTATGTCTGTGGGATAGGTATGAGATGGCAGTTTAATGTTACTCAAAATTAATTTAATTTCCACAAGCCATTTATAAAACCTAAAGTACAGATTGTAGAAACAAATACTATTTTATCAAAGCCCAAGTATAACTCTTGTGTGAAACAGTGTAATGGGGCATTTTAAATGCTTAGCTGAGAAAAATATCTGAGCTTGTTCGTATCTCTAGGAAAAGACACGACTGGCCATTTTTCTTTAAAATGGGTTATTATGTTGTTAACAAACAAAAGTTACGGCAATAGGGGAGATTTTCAGATTTATTATGCATTTATTTAAACTGAGTCTGTGTAATCTAGAAGAAAACTAGGTTTAATATCAGATTTAGAATAATGCTTTCTAATAATTTCTGAACAGGTTATTTTTCTACTTCATTTGTAGTCAGCAAGCCCTTTTGAAAATTTAAGATATTTTCATTAATTTTTTTTATTATCCAGTTCAGATTACTGACCATTCTTTTCATAATTTTACCTCTTCAGTAAAATTATCGGGCTTCTCTGCAGGGCTGATTTGCATGGGGGTTTTGAAGAGTCAGAGGTGGGAGTATAGAAGAGAAGAAGTTTGTGGAAATAGTGTCTATAATACCTTTCTTGGTGCTCGTCAACATTGCAAAGTGGGGGGTCTTGTTTCTATTTCTAGTTTTGGAAAAAAATGGAGAATGCAGAGCAAAATTTCCCACATAATATCAGGTCAGGTCCATAATTTGTTGAAGAAGAGAAGGCTCTTTCACCTTATTCTAAGGACTGGAGTCAATTAATTGGGTCTGCAATTAGCCTCTCTGGTTGCAATCAATTACAAGTGCAATTTCTGTGTGTGAGCTAATTTTGTGTGCAAAAGTAGTCCCACCAAAACAAAAGCCCAAGTTAAAATAGAATTCAGATCTGTCTTGCTTCACATCCTAAAAAAAACAACTAATTTTTTCTATGAGTCATAAAGACCAAAAGTAAACTCAAGAATTTTTAAAACTTTTCTACAAATACTTAGGAATATAAGTATTTGAGAATCTAGGAACGTTTGCATTATTTTATTATTATGAATATTTTACTAATTTAAAATAAAATCTTAATTATATTTATATTATAATTTTTTTGCTTTTAATGTTATATATATATAATATACATAGTGTATGGTTCTATACTACACATAAGTACACAAACAAATATACTCACCCAGGAGCATAAATAAATTGCGATTCTGAGTTCCATTACAATAGATCACTTGGTGCATTGCTCTACTTGAAAGGCCTCAACAAAGAGCTAATATGTAATATGAAGATTCCATGAATTTTACTATTTGTCAAAACTCTACCAAGTCAGCTCGGCCTCACCAAAAAAATTTAACACACCAGGTAGATAAAAAGCAAAACAAAACAAACAAGCCAGCAAACAAATCCCAAACATTTTGACAGCGATTCATGTTTTAAAAGAACTTCCAATGCAAATTTCTCATGTCATTTTGGCATACCTATTTTACCACCGTGTTGTAGACAACAGCTTTTAAGTTCCCCAATTCATAAATGTAATTAAATAATTACATTAGTGCTAATTAACATGAAACTGCAGATTATTTAAGCGCAAAAAACACTATTCAACTTCTTAATTATTCTTGTTCACACAGCATTTCCTTTTGCTCAGGCGCCCTAGGTGCAAATAAAGCATCCCATCTGCTCGTAATTAGAACTAAATAATTTCAGAGAATGTAGCTTATCATTTTGACTGCACATTTGATTAAAAACAGTGTACAAGCAATATCCCGGCTTATTGGCATAACCGCAACAACACACACAAGCCTGTGTTCTCCTATCATTAAAGAAGATAGGAAACATTATCTGTTATTTCAGGGGGAAAAATACAACTTTTTAGTTCATTTCATACAGATGAAAGCGAATTACAGCAAATCACCTCTCCACTGAATAGCAGCCCCCACATAATGACTTTATTTGCTTAATCCCCAAATTAAACGCCGTTTCGAGCGAGGGCCCTGTGTTATTACTCTCATCATGTCGAGAACATTTTCCTGCCGAGACCAATTTGAATAAAACAAGGGGCCTTCCTTGAACTCAATCAAGGAGCCATAATGTGGTGGGTAATAGAGGTTGCTGATAGATTTGCAGGCAAAAGTGTTATACCTAATGATGGGATATGGATAATAGTCCTCCTGGAGGTCCTGATGCGATTCCAGTTGGCTGCCAGATGCTAAAAATCAAGAAGAGCATTGATCAGTGACAGGAAGCTGTAGTGGATTCATCTAGTCAAACTTCAGCTGTGTTTCCACTGTACAGTTAAGCCAGGCATAAATTATATTAATTGATTTAATTACATACTTAAAACATCTTCCCCAATTAATTTAATTAGGTGGCTACATGATGCTACTGGCAGGGGAAGATTAGAGGCAGCTCACTTAATTAACAGAATATGAATGAAAAAAAAGAGAAAGCAAACATAAATGAAATTGTGAGCACTAATTAAAAGGCTGTCTGCAAACTTAAATACTTTCTGACAAAGTGGTGACAGCAGTGTAGACAAGACAGGATTTTTTCCCCTAGCAAATTAAAGTGCCAGAAGGTATATACAGGGAGAAAAGGTAATGCAGTTACACCATTGATTTCCTGACAGAACTACCACAGTCAACGTGAAGGGACCTTTTTCCTATAGAAAAATTGCAGCAGGTCTTGCAGATTCCTGGTGAGGACTAAAATATGATGCATGGTACAAACAAACGTAGGGTTTGTGCATCGCACACGGAGGAGAGTGGAAGGTGAGGGAGGCGGAGGGGGAGGGTCGTTGGAGAGAGAAAGGACAGATAAAGAGACAACTTATGGCAATCGTTCAAGCAAGGAATGTTTAGAAAAAGAGTCTGCCTTAACAGCTGGCAGCCTGGTGTACCTTGGCTCGAATGCGGAAATTCTGCAGGTGTCTCTCACGTGACTCCTTCAGGATCTTCATCAGTCGTGTCTTATGGCAATGTAAGAGCCACGCGATGGCAATCACACCCGACGCCCACTTCTGCTGGCGGAAAACGTGGAAGTATTTTCTTGCTTTGTAGCATTTCCATGTGGCTTGGATCTTGCTGGCAGCATTTAACTTCCCACCTTGGCCTTTGTATCGCTGGCCAGGAACAGTTAACATCTTTTGGATGGGAAGAGGGTTCTCAACCACTGAGAGGAGGTCATTTCTGGTAAGTTTATTCTTCAGCTCAAACTCTGGAAGGAGGCCCACCAAACTGTTCCCTTTGATTTTGACTTCCGGTATTGCATATTCCCTGAGGAGCTTCTCGATGTGTTCCAGGAGAGAGAGAATGCTTCCCCAGGATAAAATAAAATGTGACTTGAATGCTATGAAGTCTGGGGCTGTGTTGTCTATGACGCCATCATGAATAAAAAAGTCGTGATCCCACGGTGATTTCAGAGCTCTGGAAGGTGGTGTGAATTTCAAGCTCTGTGGAGAGATGAAAAAGAATTATGATCTACCTTAAAGGAGTGGGCAAGAAACACACAATCACATTATCATCTACTACTCGATGGAAGGAAAATATAGATCCTAGTTTGGATTTAATACCTATATGCCATAATATGGAAGTCTGGCCAGTATCTATCATAAAACTCATTACCAAAAGAATATTTTAGAGGTTGCTCAAAGCTATTATAATTTTTAATAAAAGTGTTATTTAATTGCTCGAAACTGATCACATACAAGTTGTGCATTTAGTTCACTTTGATGTGGCCAACTGACCCTGTAATCTCTGTGATTTACTTTTCACGTACGCATGGATGGAAGCAAATCACTGCTTTCTTGTTCATACGTTATCCACCACCGAGAGAAGGTCATTATTTGTTTGTTTTTTAACCTCACCTGAGGATATTTTTTTCCATTGATTTTTTTTTTTAGAGAGAGTAGAAGGAAGTGATGGAGGGGGAGAGAGTGAAACATTGATGTGAGAGAGACACAGTGGTTGGTTGCTGCTTGTACATGCCCTGACTGGGGCTTGGGATCGAACCTGCAATCCAGGTACATTCCCTTGACTGGGAATCAAACACGAAACCCTCCGGGGTGCTGGCTGGCACACTAACCACTTAGCAACACTAGCCAAGGCTCTTTGCTATCTTTATGATAATTTCAAATATGCTCATCAAAGATTTCCTGTCTATTCTGACATCTAACAGGTCTTCACTTTCTGGTGTTTTGAAATTCTGCCACCTTCTCTTAATATCTAGGAGTGATTTTATAAGGAGCATTATGTTGTCTGTTATCACCATGGCCACTTTCTAGGTTCTTTTTGACATATGTTCTTTTATTCTTAAATCTGGTATCTTCTTAGGGATATATCTGGTGCTATCCTCAGGTAGAATCTGAAATGACCTAACAAATAAAACCAAGGAAGCATTTGCTTCATTTTGTTCCTATCTATACTGATTGAATTTTAAGTCATGAAAAATACTACTTTTGTTTTTAAATGCTGAGATGGGTTCTCTAAGAGTGGGATGATGGGCAGTTTTTTCTTCTTTATTCTTTTCTGTATGAAAATAACTGAGTAAATGCTATTTAAAAAATAAAATCAGAAGTGGCTTGGATTATAACAGCAATATATGTTACACACATTAATAAATGAATTCAGCAATGTAGCAGGATACAAAATTAACACCCGGAAATCTATGGCATTTTTATACACCAATAGTGAACTTACAGAAAGAGAGATTAAAAAAACAATCCCATTTACCATCACACCAAAAAGATTAAGATACCTAGGAATAAACTTAACTAAGGAGGTAAAAGACCTGTACTCAGAAAACTACAGGACACTGAAAAAAGAGATAGAGGAAGACATAAACAGATGGAAGAAAATACCGTATTCATGGATTGGTCATCATCAACATCATCAAAATGTCCATACTACCCAAAGCAATCTATAGATTCAATGCAATCCCCATTAAATTACCAATGGCATATTTCACAGACCTAGAACGAACTTTCCAAAAATTCATCTGGAATTAAAAAAAAGACCCCGAATAGCTGCAGCAATCCAGAGAAAGAACAAAGTAGGAGGGATCTCAATACCGGATATCAAGCTGTATTACAAAGTCACTGTTCTCAAAACTGCCTGATACTGGCACAAGAACAGACATATAGACCAATGAAATAGGATAGAGAACCCAGAAATCAACCCAAACCACTGTGTCAATTAATATTTGACAAAGGAAGCAAGAGAATACAATGTAGTCAGGATATTCTCTTCAATAAATGGTGTTGGAAAAATTGAACAGATACATGCAAAAAAAATAAAAAGAAAAGAAAAGAAAGAAAGGAAGAAACTAGATCACCAACTTACACCATACACAAAAATAAACACAAAATTGATAAAGGACTTAAACGTAAGACAGGAAACCATAAAAATCTTAGAAGAATCCACAGGCAGCAACATCTCAGACATATGCCCAAGGAATATCTTCACCGATACAGCTCCTAGGCCCGCAGCGGTTGGCAAACTCATTAGTCAACAGAGCCAAATATCAACAGTACGACGATTGAAATTTCTTTTGAGAGCCATATTTTTTAAACTTAAATTATGTAGGTAGGTACATTGTTATTAACTTAATTAGGGTACTCCTAAGGCTTAGGAAGAGCCACACTCAAGGGGCCAAAGAGCCGCATGTGGCTCGCAAGCCGCAGTTTGCCGACCACGGTCCTAGGGCAATGGAAACTAAAGAGAAAATAAACAAATGGGACTACAACAAAATAAAAAGCTTCTGCACAGCAAAAGAAACCATCAACAAAACAAGAAGAAAGCGCACTGCCTGGGAGAACATATTTGCCAATGTTATCTCCGATAAGGGTTTAATCTCCAACATTTACAGGGAACTCATACAACTTAATAAAAGGAAGATAAACAATCCAATCAAAAAGTGGGCAAGGGACCTAAATACATAGATACTTTTCGAAAGAGGATATACAGAAGACCATGAGACATATGAAAACATGCTCAAAGTCACTAATCATCTGAGAGATGCAAATCAAAACGACAATGAGGTACCATCTCACACCTGTCAGAATAGCTATCATCAACAAATCAACAAATGACAAGTGCTGGTGAGGATGCGGAGAAAAAGGAACACTCATGCACTGCTGGTGGGGATGCAGACTGGTGCAGCCACTGTGGAGAACTGTATGGAGTTTCCTCAAAAAACTAAAAATGGAACTCCCATTTGACCCAGTGATCCCACTTCTAGGAATATATTCCAAGAAACTAGAAATACCAATCAGAAAGGATATATGCACCCCTGTGTTCATAGCTGCACAATTTACAATGGCTAAGATTTGGAAATAGCCTAAGTGCCCATCAGCATAAAACTGTGGTACATCTACACAATGGAATACTATGCTGCTGTAAAAAGAAACTCCTACCATTTGCAACGTCATGGATAGACCTGGAAAGCATTATGCTAAGTGAAATAAGTCAGTCAGAGAAAGATAAATATCACATGATCTCACTCATTTGTTGAATATAATGAGCAACATAAACTGATGAACAGAAACAGATCCAGAGACAGAGACGCATCGATCAGACTGTCAAACCTCAGAGGGAAGGCAGGGGAGGGTGGGGGCAAGGGGGAGAGACCTACCAAAGGACTTGTATGTATGCATATAAGCATAACCAATGGACACAGACACTAGGGGGGTGAGGGCATGAGCAGGGAGGTGGGGGGGCAATGGAGGGTTAAGGACACATATGTAATACATTAATCAATAAAGGAAAAAAAGAAAAAGAAAGGAATTTTTGTTACGTCCACATCCACTGTGAAACCATTGCATTTCATTACTGAAACCTGTTGCACTGAAAAAATAGACACTCTGCCTACTGTCCAAATGTTCCTAATGGCCTAGGGCAGTGGTTGGCAAACTATGGTTTGCGAGCCACACGCGGCTCTTTGGCCCCATGAATGTGGCTCTTCCACAAAATGCCCACTTCTGCGCATGGGCCACGAAGTTTCAATCTCACTGTACGTGCGCACCTGCACGTGGTATTTTGTTGAAGAGCCACACTCAAGGGGCCAAAGAACCGCATATGGCTCACGAGCTGCAGTTTGCCAACCACTGGTAGGGGGTGAGGGCACATAGATGTTTTAGGCCCTGCCTTCTTTGTGGTAAGCAGGTATCAACTCACTGTGCTCACTGCTTCTTGCTTAGGGATTTAAGGAACAGATTGTCCTCAATATGTCAATGTTTTCAGATGTATAAACTCATCTTTACCAAATTGTAAAATGATGCTACTCTCTGCATTTTGAAGAACTCAAAAAAAAAGGACCCAGTTAAAGTATCAGTAACTATTATGCCACAGCTCTGTGCTGAGTATCACTATGTTAGAGACTATTCATGCTCTACTCTTATTTTTAAAATGTCAACTGATACTAACAAATTCAAGGCAGAAAGCTATCAAAGACAAAAGCAAGCCAAGCGATATAGTCACAATAAAATACAATAAGGAGGATTCCAAAATGGTGATGGAGCAAGTGGAAGCCACACTGACACACTCCCAGGACAAAACTGGAATTACAATTAAAATACAGAAAAACCATCTGAATAATCAACTGAAGACAAGCTGGAGACAACCCTGATAACCAAGGACAGAAGGGGAGACTGCATAGAGTCTGGTAAGGGGTACAGAGGTGCTCAAGCGTTGGCTGGGATCCCAAAGACAGCAGCTGAAGATCCAGAGAGATATCTCAGCTCTATGGTGTTTCCACTGAGAATTCTGAGGTATAAACTCCAAGCTTGGCCTCCCAGCCCAGTGCACCGGAACTGAGAAAGGTGCCCACAAAATGGTTGTGAAAAGCAGCAGGGTTGCTGTCTGCCTGGGAGAGATGGCTGGAAATGCAGGCACCTCCCTAAAGGGCCAAAAAAAAAAATTTCATGTGCAACCACTCACCTTGGGCTCTAGCAGAAGGAGGGTAGAGTGGACTGGAATTGTGTGAACAGAAGCCAGGGTTGGGGGCTCCGGGGTTAGACCTCAGAAGGTAGACACTCTGGTTTCCTGTGCTGAGCCATTCCCTCATACTGAAGAGGACATCTTTCTCTGGCATACCTTTACCATCCAGGCAGCTTTTGCCTGGGGAGGGAATCAATTGCCCCACCCTATTGGAAAACCCCTTGCCCCACCTTGTGGAGTTTCTGAGGCCCATTAAGAAACTGAGAATAACAATCAGCCAGAAGCAATTGTCCCACCTTATTGGAAAACCTCTTGCCCCACCCTGTGGTCAATAGCCTGAAGCTAATCCAAACTGAATAATAATCAGACTGCAAGCAGAGGTGGGTCTTTGGAGGCTTTGAGTCTTTGCCTCATCTCCTTTTGGTCCCAAGGCTAGGAAAAGCAGATCTTGGTGTACATCTTGGTCCTTTCCAAATGCACCCAGCCCCAGCAGAGGAAGCCACAAGCTGTGGATCACTAATAATTCCAAACAGGGTCTCAAACAGCATCTGACATTGTCCTGCATTAGAGATTAAGATCTACTTAATACATAGACACAAAGCCAAACAGGCAGCCCATTAAAATGGGGAGATAAAACAAAGCTCAAAATGGAAGAATAAGAGAATTCTCCAGAAGAGATAAATGAAATGGAGATAATAAATTTATCAGATATAGAGTTCAAAATAATGATGGAAAGGATGCATGAGAAAATACATAGTAACTATGAAATAAAGAATGACATAGTATTAATAAAGAACACATTGGAAGGAATACATAGCAGATTAGTGGAAGCTGAGGATTGGATCAGTGAATTAGAAGACAGAGTAGAAAAAAAAACCCACTCAATCAGAGAACCAAAAAGAAAAAAAAAAATTAAAAACAGGAGGACAGCTTAAGAGAGCTGTGGAATGACATGAAGTGTAACAATATTTGCATTATAGGAGTACCAGAAGGTGAAGAAAGTGAACAAGAGATAGAGAACCTGTTTGAAGAAATGATGGCAGAAAGCTTTCCTAACCTGGTGAAGGAAAAAGTCACATAAATTCAGGAAGCACAGAGAGTCCCAAGCAAGAAGAACCTAAATAGGCCCACACCCAGACACATCATAATTAAAATGCCAAAAATTAAAGACAAAGAATCCTAAAGGCAGCAAGAGAAAAGCAATTTATTACCTACAAAGAAGCTCCCATAAGGCTGTCAGCTGATTTCTCATCAGAAACTCTACAGCCAGAAGGGAATGGCCTGAAGTATTCAGGGTAATGAAAAACAAAGATCTGAAACCAAGATTACTATATCCAGCAAGGCTACCATTCAAAATAGATGGTGAAATAAAGAGCTTCCCAGATTTTGAAAAAAGCTAAAGAAGTTCATCACCACCAAACCAGTACTACAAGAAAATCTAAATGGACTCCTGTAATAATAATAAATATATAGAGAGAGAAACACAGGCATAAAGAATTAAAATGGCAATAATAACTACCTATCAGCATGCATATAAACATAACCAATGGACATAAGACACTGGGGGATAGGGGAGGCTAGGGGACTGTCTAGGGCGGGGGGATAAAATGGACACATATGTAATACCCTTTGTAATACTTTAAGCAATAAATTTAAAAAAATAAAATAAAAAAGAAAAAGAAATAACTACCTATCAATAATAACCTTAAGTGTAAGACATAGGGTAGCTGAATGGATATGAAAACATGACCCAAATATATACTGTCGATAAGAGACCTACCTCAGAACAAAAGACTCATAGAGGATAAGAGTGAAGGGATGGAAAAAAAATTTCATGCAAATTGAAACGAAAAAAGGCTGGGGCAGCAATACTCATATCTGACAAAATAGACTTCAGAATGAAGGCCATCACAAGAGACAATAAAGGTCACTACATAACTCTAAAGGGAATGATCGAAAAAGGGATCTAACCCTGGTAAATATATAAGCACCCTAATACAATCAGAAATGAAAGTGGTGAGGTAAAACTGACACCACAGAAATACAAAGGATTGTAAGAAAATACTATGAACAGCTATATGCCAACAAGCTGAACAATGTGGATGAAATGGACAAATTCCTAGAAAAATACAATCTTCCAAAACTCAATCAGGAAGAATCAGAAAACCTGAAGAGGCCAATAACAACTAATGAAATTGAAGCAGTAATAAAAAACAACTCCCAGCTAACAAAAGCCCTGGTCTAGACAGCTTCACAGGGGAGTTTTACCAAACATTCAAAGAAGAATCAACATCTATCCTCTTTAAACTATTCCAAAAAATCCAAGAAAAGGAGACACTTGCAAGCTCTTTTTATGAGGCCAGCATTATCCTAGTACCAAAACCAGATAAAGACACTACAAAGAAAGAGAATTACGGGTCAATATCCCTGATGAATATAGATACTAAAATCCTCAACAAAATATTATCAAATTGGATCCAGCAATATATTAAAAAGATCATACACCATGACCAAGTGGGATTTATTCCAGGGATGCAAGGCTAGTACAATATTTGCAAATCAATAAATGTGATACATCACAAACAAATTGAAAGACAAAAATCACATGATTATATCAATAGATGCAGAAAAAGCATTGGATAAAAGTCAACACCTATTTTTTATAAAAAAATGCTAAGTGAAATAAGCCAGTCAGAGAAAGACAAGTATCATATTGTCTCACTCATATGTGGAATCTAACGGACAAAATAAACTGATGAACAAAATAGATCCAGAGACATGGAAGCATGGGACAGACTGTGGAATCTCAGAGGTAAGGTGGAGTGGGTGAGTGGATGGGAAGAGATCAATCAAAGAACTTGTATGCATACATGTATCACCCATGGACACAGACAATAAGGTGGTGAAGGCCTAGGGTGGGGGAAGTGGGTGGGCTAGAAGGGGTCAATGGGGAAAGGAGGACATATGTAATACTTTCAACAATAAAGATTCTTTTTATTTATTTTTATTTGTTATATATTTTTATTGATTTCAGAGAGGAAGAGAAGGGAGAGAGAGAAACATCAATGATGAGAGACAATCATTGATTGGCTGCCTCCTGCACACCCTTACTGGGGATCGAGCCTACACCCCAGGCATGTGCCCTTGACCAGAATTGAGCCCGCGACCCTTCGGTCCGCAGGCCAACGCTCTATCCCCTGAGCCAAACTGGTGAGGGCTAAACATTCTTTATTAAAAAGCACAATAAGCAAACATAGTAAATTAAAAAAACAACTTCACACTCTTTTTCTTTTCTTAGGTTCTAGGCAATGGAATTAATTACTATCACCTCAAGTATAAAAATACTGAAAAGTTAGTGTTAAGCACAAAGAAGGAAATTTCCTTGAACTTTAAAAGTTGACTTTAAATAGCAACGAGCTTTTTTATGCTATTAATTTAAGAGTTATATATATATATATATATGGCAAATATGCGAAGTCTCTGACAGTCCAACTGGTCACTATGATGCACACTGACCACCAGGGGGCAGATGCTCAATACAGGAGCTGCCGAGCTGCAGTGACTTGGCAGCAGTGGTTCTCAGGTAACGCACCCTGAAACCAGAGAGGAAGGAGCCCAATTCCTCACGGGGGCCATGCAATTGCACCTTCGGCTGTGGGTTATGTTGTTGCTGGGGCACTGTCGGCCCTGAATCTGGTTTACTGCACACTTGCATTTGTGTTCCACACCCTGTGTGACAGCAACTTATCAGAGTGCCCTCTTGCACTCTGGGACCTCTCAGGGGATGTCGGAGAGCCGGTTTTGACCCGATCCCCACAGGCTAGGCAAAGGGACCCCACCTGCTGGAGGGACCCCGCTCACTCCGCAGATGCCGGGGAGGGACCATGGGAGGTTGGCTCCAGGGCGTGTCCAGCCCATCTTGCCCAGTCCTGCCCCGCTGGCCACCTTCTAATTAATTTCCTTTCAATGTGCACGAATTGTGCACTGGGTCACTAGTTATAGGCATAAGAGCGATGGTAAAAAGCCTTCTCGCCAAGACACTAGCCCTTTCTGTTCTAATCAAGGTGCCAAGAACTCAAACTGGTAAATGGAAATAAATTCCTTCTTTGGGATGGTCAAGAGAGAGTTAGAGAAGTAAGCCTCCTGTAGCAGCCATCAGTGCTGGCAGGAGGAGCTGCCACTCCTGGAAGAAGACAAGTGGCACGTGCTCCCACAGAAATGGCCCATGGCTACACTTCTGCCTTCCTTCACGAATGGGTTCTGATGATGGAAAGGTTTGAATTCAGAAAAGAATGACAGTGCTTCGTCAGTGAGAAACAGACATGCAAAATAATCACAGATGGGCATGTATGGAGCTGGCTGGTCCTGCCAGTCCCATGTTTGATTCTGTCAATGTAGACCCTGAGACTCCCATAAGAAGTGTAGCTATGAACAGGAGATCTGCCAGAGAATCTGGTCTCCTTGGAAATGTTAAAAATATTTTGAAATTCCTTATTTTTACAAAGAGTTGTGTAAAATTGGGGCCATCCTTGAAAAATGGAGCAACCTGGGGAGAAGTTTATGAAAGAAGAGGACTTTTAAGTCTCTCTGGGACAGTGCCTTTCCCTGGGGTAGGTCTAAGGCATCTACCTATATCAGCAAATGCTTTTCTGACCTTTATAAAGAACTAGGGTCCCAGTGCATGAATTCGTGTACCTTGAAAGGAACTGTGGGCCACGAGGCTGCAGTGGGCACAGGGGTGGGTCTTGGCCCATCCTCTGTGCCCCAGCCCAGCCCCTCCTGTTGTGGCCCCCAGTTCCCTCTCTGCTGGCAGCCCCGCTCCCACTGCTGCCGCTCCCATGCACTGATGGCACCAGCCCCACTTGCACCCCCTGCCAGTGCCAGCCCTGCTCACACCCACAGCCAGTGCTGGAGCCGCCGCCTGCACCCACTGCCAGCACCCAGTGCCAGTCCCAATTGCTTGGCGCTGTCAGTGGGTGTGAGCAGCAGCTGCTGCCCGATTGCCCCTCAGGAACAGGGGGAGGTGGAGAAGCCCTGAGGGGCAATTGGGGCCAGCAGCCACTGCTCATACCCACTGACAGTGCCGAGCAATTGGGACCGGCACTGGGTGCTGGCAGTGGGTGCGAGCGGTGGGTGCGAGCAGTGGCTCTGGAGCTAGCTGCGGGTGCAAGCAAGGGCCGGTACCGGCAGTGAGTGCAAGCTACAGTTCCAGTGCCTGCAGCATGTGCGAGCGGAGCCAGCGCTGGCAAAAGGTGTGAGTGCCAGGCAGGACTGTGCCATTCAGGAGCAAAGAATTTTCAGTAACCACCAGAGGCTTGCCCCAATGACAGCGACCTGCCTTGGTCTGGCACTCCCGCTCACCTGCTCCACCATCCCACTGTGGCTGACGCCCGCCATGTTCCATGCATGCCCCCTGATGGTCAGCACATATAGCAACCCATTGTTCGGTTGTTTGGTTGTTCCGGTTGTTCTGCCATTCTGTCTATTTGCATATTAGCCTTTTATTATATAGGATATCTATGGGGTGAGAGTGGGGTTACAGAATTTAACAATGGCTCTCTGAGAACAAAGGGATTACACCTCTCTACCTTCTTGGATGATAGTCTAGTAAAGACCTGCTCTTAAAGGAAACACATTCTTGGACATCAAATAGACCACTCAGGCACGGGGAAGCTATGGGTTTGGAGTCAGCTAAAGCATAACTGTAGTACATCTGTCACAGAGAATGCCACACTTGGGAGCACTTTAGACTTAGAGCAAGAAAAGACATGTCTCTCAAGAGAAAGACTTCCCAAATTAAAGCAGTGCATCAGCATTGTGAGACCCATTGAGCAGGTAGAGACAAAGCTGTTTCACAGCCTGCTAGGAACAAGAGCCCTGATTAAAGGTCAGGCCATGCTTCAAGTTTTGGTTCCCTCTGATATTCTTCCTTTACCATTCATCTCCATGAACTTGTCTACATTCCCTCCCTTCCTTCCTTCCTTCCTTCCTTCCTTCCTTCCTTCCTTCCTTCCTTCCTCCCTTCCTTCCTTCCTTCCTTCCCTCTCTTTCCTTCTCTCTCCATCTTTTCCTCTCCTTCCTCGCACCCTCCTTCCCTCCCTGCTTTTTGGTTTAAGTTGTGCAGTACTCCCAATGAATGTCACTGACTCAATAGCCACATTGTTTCCTTGTAGTGGGGATAGATCTCTGGTCCACACAGAGCCCAAACCTGTAGCCATGGCCTAATTATTAGCATCCTGCTCTAACTGAGTCAACTAGCTGGGAAATGCTCTTCTTCATTTGCAAAGTGTAATCACTAGTGAGGTAACTGTGAGAGTTTCTGGAGCAGTTGTTTAGGGAAAATTCTAATTCTAAAACAAATAGCAGGAAGCAGGATGATGACTACATATGCCAGTAAGTCACAGATGTGAAGCCAAAAAGGCAGGCCCAGTATGATCTAAAGTTTAGAAATAAGTGCTACGAAGAAAAATTCCAGAAAAAAAGGGCATGTATTTCTAAGCTGAATGTTTTTATGAAAAATGTTCTTTTCATACATGTGGACAGCATGTGGATGTAATATTAAACTAGAGTCAGGGATCTCTAAATTAGATATAACCAAGATCTCTTGGTGCAAGATGGTCAAGTACTTGGCATAATCCAACACTGATAATATCTTTTTTAAAAATATATATATTTTTTATTCATTTTTTTACAGAGAGGAAAGGAGAGGGATAGGGAGTTAGAAACATTGATGAGAGAGAAACATTGATCAGCTGCCTCCTGCATAACCCCCACTAGGGATGTGCCCGCAACCAAGGTATATGCTCTTGACTGGAATTGAACCCGGGACCCTTCAGTCAGCAGGCCGACACTCTATCCACTGAGCCAAACCAGTCAGGGTGGATAATATCTTTAGAGAATGATTTGCCTAGAAGAGTAGACTAAATTACTATTGGATCTATAAGCCCATGTTCACTTACTCAAACACCAAACATATCCATTAGTTATTGGCCTCGACCAGTGGTTGGCAAACTCATTAGTCAATAGAGCCAAATATCAACAGTACAATGATTGAAATTTTTTTTGAGAGCCAAATTTTTTAAACTTAAACTATACAGGTAGGTACATTGTTATTAACTTTATTAGGGTACTCCTAAGGCTTAGGAAGAGCCACACTCAAGGGGCCAAAAAGCCGCATTTTGCCAACCACGGGCCTAGGCAGTTCCATTGTGTGAAAGAGAAGAGTTCCTCCCAACATCGAAGCTCTAAGTGAGAGTCTAGCTCAGAGTATGGGTGGAGTGACCCTCGGAGATGAGTCTTCATTCTTCTCTGAAGACCAGGGACACCATCTCTCCGGACTGCGCTTTAATATTTGTCAAGGGTCCACAATGTGTTAAGTTTTGTACAGAACAGATGTCAAGACCTCAGCTTGCTAAAATGTTAGAAAGATACATATAATATTTAGAGAGATTAGCTGACTAAACAGGATTCAAGGACTCAGCATAATCACAGTCCTGAATTTGAAAGCGTGAGGGATCTTGAAGGTCATTGGCCTCACCTTTTACTCCCAGGGAAATAAGTCTTACTAACCTGAAGTCTTACTAACCTGGAATCAAGTCCAGCTCTCTCACTATTATGTTACGTATGCTTGGGCAAATTGCAACCTGCCAAAGACTGAATGTTTGTGTTGCCACAAAATCCATATGTTGAAGTCCCAGTCCTCAGTGTGATGGTATTCAAAGGTGGGGCCTTTGAGAGGTAATCTATATATATAAAAGGCTAATATGCAAAGTGTCCCCTCAGGAGTTCGACCTGGAGATGGGGAGTTCGATCGTTTGCTATGACATGTGCTGACCACCAAGGAGTGGCATGGAATGAAGGAATGCTTTCCCCGGCAGCCAGCAGCTAAGGAAGGGAGGCCCCAGCCAGCAGCCGGAAGGCTCCATGCACAAATTTTGTGCATCAGGCCTCTAGTAAAGAGAATAAAAGGCAAACATGGAGAACTCACTGAGTGGAGACATATAAAGGAAGAGAATTGAGTATACAGGCCACTCAGATCAGCAGCAATTTTTCAGTGATAATTTATGCTATTGCTTTGAACAGTATCTTCATTCAAATGAGTCTTCCTGAAACACTTCCTGAGGAGAAAAATCCTCACCCCTAAATGCATTCTTATAGAACAAAAACACTCAATGGATCCAATTCTGGTTGGAGATCAAACAGAAGGAAATCAGAAAGATTTTAAAAAACAGAATATATTTTCAGTCAAAGGTGAAATTTCCTTTCCTAGAGAAACATTTCACTGCTGCATTGACTACACCTTTTCTGCTACCCTTCTAATATTCTCTGAAAAAATATGACATCTTTTCTGCTACCCTTCTAATATTCTCTGAAAGAATGTGACATAGTTAAGGACCACTTGGTGACAATTATGATTGATGGATGGAACTGCTGGGAGAAGTGCCAGGAACTGGCCAGGATGGACCTCAAAAGCAGCCTGGATTCTTAGTTCCCCAAGATAAGTCACATCATCACTTTCTCAATAGGTAAAGGAAAAAGAGGAAGCTTTGAAAAGGACCTCCATTATCAATATAAAGTAAAACTTTACATTACAGTTATCCTGAAGAAAATTGTGCTGATCACAGATAACTGAAGAACACTTGCAGAATTCTTATAATACCCCACCTTTTCACACCCTAGAGATCTACATGTGTATTCTGCTTTAATTCATATCACTTGTCACTACCTGACATTATAGTAAGTACCTGTTTATTTTCTGCCTCCCTCACTAGAATATAAATCCCACAGGGCAAAGACTTGGCTTGTTTTTCCTCACTGCTGTATCCTCAGAACTTAGTACACTGTCTGGTGTATGGTAAAAGCTTAATAAATATTAGTTGAATGAATGAATGAATGAATGAATACTAAAATTTAGGCTCATAGCCACTTGGGCTGAGTCTATAGCATAACACTGTTCTATGATCATACAAACTATTTGCAAACTCGTAGCTTGAGTTCTGCAGCACTAATAGAAACTAATTACTTGTATCTGAAAATGTCCATACCCTTTGACCAAGGAGTTCTACTGCTAAGATGTAGCCTAAATATAAATATTTATGTACAAATATGAAAGATGTTCATGGCAGTTTTATTTACAAAAGAGAAAAACTGGAAATAATGTCATTATTTATTAATAATAATAATTTGACATTGATAATTTAATGTCCAATAGGATATTAACTAAAAAAATTATGGTATACTAGAGGCCCGGTGCATGAATTTGTGCACAGGTGGGGTCCCTCTGGGTGGCCTGCAGGGATCAGGCCAAAACCTGCAGTCCAACACCACCTGCAGCTCCTACATGCTGCTCCTGCTCATCCCGGCCCCACTGTGTCTGCTGCAGGCTTGTGCCCAATCAGTCCTGAACAGGAGAGGCTAGCGCTGCCACAGCAGCACTCACCAGCCATGAGCCCTGCATCTGGCACCCTCCCAAGGGGAGTGGCCTGCAGAATAGGGCTGAAACTGGCTCTCCGACATCCCCCGAGCGGACCTGGATTGTGAGAGGGCCCAGGTCAGGCTGAGGGACCCCACCGGTGCACGATTGGGCTGGGGAGGGACTGCAGAAGGGCTCCAGGGCATGCCTGGCCCATCTCGCTCAGTCCCGATCTGTCAGACCCCAGCAGCAAGCTAACCTACCAGTCAGAGCATCTGCCTCCTGGTGGTCAGTGCATGTCATAGAGAGCCATTGAGCAGCCTTAGCATATCATTAGCATATTACACTTTGGTTGTTCGGTTGTTCTGCCATTTGGTCTATTTGCATATTACCCTTTTATTATATAGGATCTTTAAGACAGATTATTACGCAGTCATTAAAATATTTTATTAAGTTTTAAATCATATATGTAAAGGCTTTGATAAATTGTTAGGGGAAAAGAGTAAAATCACAGTTGAATATATAGTATAATACCAACCAAGGGACATGCCAATTCTTAAATAATGTGGCATGATGAAAAATTTTTCTTGCATATTTTGGCATTCTTTTCTCCTTTCTGAACTTTACAAATTTTCTATGAGTAATCAGGCCATAATTTGATAAATGAAAAATATAAATTAAAAATGTAAAGATTCTATTTTGTGGCTCACTGATGATTTAATCTTTTTCTGGTGTCAATAAGTAAAATTGTTAATTACATGTAATACAAATGTATACTTAGAGATGCCATGAAGGGAAATAAAAACAATATTATGAACTTTTTTTCTTGTCAATTCCTTCATGCAAGAAATGTTTTGAAAATAAAACTATACTTTTAATTCAAAAGTTTCATGTCAAAACTCCATAGGTGAGGGTGGCAATTTCTAATAAATTAGAGAAAATGGAAAATTGCTTTGAAAATATTTTCTTTTGTTTTCAGATTTTTTCCTCTCTTCTTACTTTAAGATGATAAATTAAATGAGGTTTCTTGAGGGAAAGCAAGTCTAAAAGAGAAAAAAATGGCCTTGGATTTTTAAAAAGATCTCATCTTTTGTCTCCAGGTTGAAGAACTCTAGTTCTTGTCAAAGTCTGACCTCACTCTCTTGAACCCTTTAAGACAAGACAAGAAAGGAGACTAGGTTGTTTTGGAACCACAAATCCACCTGGAGAGGCACTCTACACATTCAGGAAGCAGGCTTATTCCTCCACTGGGCTGGACATATTAAAGCCAAAATGCTGGGAGAGACAGAGAGAGAAACATTGATGTGAGACAGAGACATCGATTGGTTGCCTCCTACACAGCCCCAACCAGGGCCAGGGATCAAGCCTGCAACCGAGGTATGTGCCCGTGACTGGATTCGAACCCGGCACCCTTCAGTCCACAGGCTGACTCTCTATCCAAACTCTAGCCAAACTGGCGAGGGCCAGAACAGTGTGGGGTTTTTTTGTTTGTTTGTTTTATTGATTTTTTTTTATCAAGAGGAAGGGAGAGGGATAGAGAGTTAGAAACATCGATGAGAGAGAAACATTGATCAGCTGCCTCCTACACACCCCCTACTGGGGATGTGCCTGCAACCAAGGTACATGATCTTGACCAGAATTGAACCTGGGACCCTTCAGTCGGCGGATGCTCTAGCCACTGAGCCAAACCCGTTAGGGCACAGATCAGTGTTTTTAAGAGCTTCTACACCCCTACAAGGCTCCCTCCAACTCCCCCCAGGATAAAGAGAAAAGTGGAAGTTCCAGCAGGTGGGCCCAGGCCCTTCACACCCACATCTGCTGTGTTAACTGTTTCACCTCCTTACCAGCAAGTTATGTTTTTGAACAAAGAGTGCCAGGCTTAAAAATACCTTAGTATTCCCAAAGCACACCCTATTTTTAAATGCAGAAGCAAGTTCACAATTTCCTCACAGCAAGAAGTCAAGGGGAGCTAGAGGAAGGATTTAATTGCATTGACTAGTTTATCTAGAAGCCATTTGTCTAGGTTTAGGACTGTATATGTGGCAGTGACTAAACACAGTCACGGCTCTGCAGAATTAAAAGGAGATCCCAAAAGTGGGATATTTTTTCTTGGGAAGGGATGGTTAAGCTCCCTTTGAAATTCTTACTGCTAAGATGAAAGGGACACCTGGAAGGTGCTCTTAAAAATAGACCAATGAATTATGGTAACAAGTGCTTTGTAGTCCCAAAGCACATCCACATGTGACATCAACTCCTCACACCCTCACAGCAACCCTGTGGGAAAGGTGGTGTTATTCTCATTTGCCAGAGGAGGAGAGGGAGGCACAGAGAATCTAAGTAACTTGCTGAAAGTCCCTCTATTAGTAAGAGGAGAAACCAGCTCTTTGTTGCTTCAAATTCAGAACTTTTATTACCCATGCATGGCCCCATGGAATGTTCCTGGCTGGCATGCACTTGCAGCATTGTGGGACTATTTCATTTTTCCAAATTGTTACCTGATTTGTTTTAGTTTAGCTCTAAATCCACTACCCTTACCTATTATATCATATATGCAGTGTGTGTGTGTGTGTGTGTGTGTGTGTGTGTGTGAATGCATACACATACACACACACGCATAAACATGCTGGGGGACAACTGTTTTTTTTTGTTGTTGTTGTTTTTTACATTTTATTTCGTTTTAAGTGCACTTTTAAAAGATAAAAATCTTAGATTGAGGTTGAAGACTGATGTGATTCACCCAAATTTTGAGTATGCTAAATAGCATTTTTGGACTGAAGCCTGAGAAGTAATTCAGTCCTAACAAAGGGGAAAAATTCTTTTCCACTTTAAATGAACCATTTTTCCCCCTTGAAAACATGACGTAATTTTTTTTTATAAAAGAAGAGCAAAGAACTTTTGTTACTATCTCCAGCTGTCAAACTTGCCTCCCATATTTCTGCCCTGCAGCAAAAGGAAGGGACATCAGGTGACAGACCCCAAATTTCAACTAGTCACACAAATTACCCACCTTCCTCTCCATAGATAGTCTTGACCTTTTGCCTTTCCCCTACAATGAATAATGAGACACAGTTTAAATCAAAATGACTCTCATCAGCAATTTTACAAAACAAATACAAGGCACAGTCTCCCTTCCCCTCCCCCCACGCCCCAGGTTCCCTCGCTGGGCCAGCCTGTTCCCTTTTCCATGCAGGCAGGAGCTAATGATTGGAAAGACCTTCCCCACCCCAGACAATGATGCTCTGCCTGCCAAAGGCTCTGTTTACTTTGAAGAAAGAGTCTGACAAAGTAAATATTTTCAAAAACAACTATACCCAGATGCCAAGCCCCACTTCTGGGGGACCCGTGGAGCAATATTTACAGGAAAGGGCTTCTCGGTGTGGCACCACACTGCCCAGTGAGGGGCACTGATCCCAGAGGCCAGTCATATCACAGTCTCTTGGCCTTGTAACTTCCAAGCTGGGGCACTTTTCACAGAGTGTATGAATAATTGCATTTACTGCTGAAGAGTCAGTTAAAGAATGTACCAATCTGGGACACAGGAAGGAATCTTTAACTATGACTGCTTCTAGCAGGAGGGAGGAAAGCTTTGTGAAGTCGATAGGAAATTAGAGGCAGGCTTAATTAGTACTTAGAAAATGTCATTCTTTAAAAAAATGTTTAAGCTTTTAATTCTTTCAGCTTAACGCTTCAAACCTAGTCATCCTTGTATTACCTGTAGATCTGTTGTCTGCAAAACGGTGGGACCTGGGAGCTAGAACACGGTGGGAATCGAAACAGGTGCCCCCCTTGTTCCCATTACACACATTAGCCCGTGGCCTTCGCACAGCCTGTTAAACAGCTGAATCTGAAACAATAATGGTGCAGGCCAAACGCTAGCCTGGGGGCCTGTCTGTCTTGGGATTTGGCCATTTACATTGATTTTTTTTTTTAACTGACAGTTTTCATGAAACACAAATATTTGCCATGGCAACTGGAGTGTCACATGACATGCTGCTACATAAACAGCTTGGAAATCTAAGAGGAAACAGCCCACCAGCGCTGCAAATACAGTGCAAACATCTTGAGGAGGATCTGGGTGTTAAAAGATGAAGGTCTGGGAAGAGCAGGTAACAGAATACGATGTAGACACAGTAGGATTAATTTTTTCTATGACATTTTAATTTCTCTTTTCTTTTTTCTTTTTCTTTTTTTTTTTTTTAAAATGGGAGCAGCTGTAAACATGACCACATAGAGTCAGGCCAGAAAAAGACACTGCCAGCTGTCTCCTTTCTATGGTGAAAAGTTTCAATTATCACAGGTCTGTCTGAGGCCATAAACATAAGAAAGCAAGCTACAAAAACCCAGCACTTTTAGGCCAAGAGATTCTCCATGAGGGTGAATATGTTGTACTGGGAGGTCCCAGTGTCAGAGAATATAAAATTCCTTCCTCATGAAGGCATCTGTGCAAAATTGGAGAACTTGGCTTAAAGACAAGTGAAAGACAGCAAAACCTCACAATAACACACTACGCAGCACAGATTTGGATGTAAAGCAATAGCTATTGTGTTCTGGCTCCAGGACTCGGACCCAGCTAGCAGCATAGGCTGACCCAGTCATTTAGTCTCACAATAATTGGACATGACTGACAACGTCACGGCAGACGTTACTTGTACCACAAACTCCGCTTTTAAACATCAAGTGCGTCCCCGAGACAACTGAAACGGTGTTGATTTCTCTGTGAAAGGTATAATTCTGTAACACATGATTACTACAAATCTCACTGAGAATATTATAAAGAAGAACAATTTTCTTTCATTAGCTAGGAATATGAATACCTTTGCTTTTTGTTTCGTGGGAGAGATCTTCTTCACTATTAGAATCGGCTTTGGTTTTGGGGCCGCACCCAAAGGGGCTATGGCTGGAGATAGTACCAAGTTACCTGTTTCAGAAAGAGAGGCCGAGTCATTGGGTTTGATGGGGAAAATGAGACATTTTTTTTTTTGGGGGGGGGGGTGGAAACTGAATCTGTGCCAGTAACCTAATGTACATTCTTGATGGCCTATAATTAAGTCACTGCGCCTTTCTCCACAATCTGTTCTTGCAAGACCGGTTTACCTGCGTACTACTCCCAATTTACAGAGACCACAAAGCATGAACAACGCCCAGACGGGGTTATCAGTGCTGGTGCCAGGCCAGGCCTTTAGGTGTGGTCTCACGGCCCCCATCCCAACACACTGGGCTTTTCGCAAAGCCCGCGAAAGAGCCAGAAGTCCCATCCCATATTGGGGGGACAGAGAAACCAAAGGGTATAAAGGGAGAGCTTCCTCCATATTGGTTTGCTCAGGATTTGGAGAGGAACAGTCTCCCCTGAGTCCTATACTAGTACATGTGAAACATCTGAAAATAAATGGGTTTTTCCTGTGCCTCCGGTACTCCCATGTAGTTTTTGGTCACCGGGTAAATTTTGTAACAGGTTTACTCCTGCGTATTTTTTGGTCGCCTGGTAAATTTTGTAACAGGTTAATGCTATTGGGCTTGCACCTTGAAAGTAAAATGGTTCTGTCACCCATTGACTGTTCGCTGTCAGTCTTTCCTATATCAAGTCAATGAAACCTTTGTGATCATTGACTTCAGAAGGAAAGCAAAAAGCATAACAGCAATTCCATCAGAGTATAAGGTCAGCTCGCCTTCTGCAAACTGCCTCGGCGAGAAGGCAGATTTTAAAAGCAGGCAAACTAGAGAGCACTAGTTGTTTTTTAAAATGTTTCCCTGTAAGATTTCTTTAAATAGCCAAGTTCATTTAAAAGGTAAATTATTATAATTACATATGATGGACTATTCTATTGTGTAGTCATTAAAAAATGATTCTAGAGAATTTAAATGGCTTGGAAATAATGCAAGTGAAAAACACAATAAATATTATGTTTTGAAATTCATTAAATCTAGAAGCAACTTTTGGAGAACACATCTAGTCCATAGCATCTAGCTCATGTGTAGCACGTAAGCCCACATACTAGTCAATTCTTGGGAGAGAAATCATATCCCTCCTGATGTCTGCAGCAAACCCACCTGCCCTTTACAAACAGCCTGACAGTCTCGGGAGAGAAAAATCCTTACACTACTCTTTCCAAGAAAAAGAACAAATAATTTCTTTAAGTGGTTAGTTGAGTCAAATAAATGAGGCTTCCTTCAACTCAGTTCCTTAGTCCACCCCTTTTCTGTCAATTTTTAGCCACAGTCTTAGGAAGACTTGACGGTTGTTGATCAAATACAGCAGTCAGCGTACAATTCAGAACCCCATACCTTGAGACCTCAGTTCTCTCACATTGCCTCAAGTGGGGTGCAAGGAATATCCTCAGCCATCTCTTAAAAACTGGCAGCAATTGGAGACTCTCATCAGTAAAAATCAACTCCGCAAAGGGGGTTTGTTTGTTGCATTGGACTAACCCAAGTTCACCCCTTTCCTGGTTTCCCTGGCGTCCAGCGAGCCTCCCTGACTGGGAGACTGCCCGCCACCTTCTCTGAGTCTGGGCACTCGGCTGTCGTGTGTGGAGACTTCGTCTTAAGCCGACAAGTTTCAGCCTGGAGCTCTGTGCTTCTGCCCTGTGGTCCCCTGGGACCGGGCCTTCCCTCTTCTGAAAGCCAGTCTACCCCCTGCTCCCAGCCTGCTTTGAATCCAGAGAGTAACCCTTTTATAAGGCTTGTTATTCCTGTATATGCAGTCTCCGTTCACGTTTTTTTTGTTGTTTATCTTCACTCAAGGATTTTTCCTTTGATTTTTTTAAAAGAGAGTGGAAGGGAGGGGGAGAGACAGAGAAAGAGAAAGATCGATGTGAGAGAGACACATCGATGAGTTGTCTCCCACGCTGCCATGACCGGGGCCAGGAATTGAACCGGAGACACTTCAATCTGTGACCGATGCTCTCTATTCACTAAGCAAAACCTGTTAGGGCTCCGTTCACTTTTTAATTTTCAGGTTCTTGCAGCCAAGTGAAACTTAAGTTCCCCTATTGAGACAAAATAGCAGCTAACAAATTTTCAAGTGGGCATAAGTTAAAAAGTAAGATGTTAACAAAATTTGGTAGGATAAAGATCTAAAAATATTTGTAATTACACATGGATAATCCACTGTTAATAATATCTCTACAAAATTCTTCAAGTTTTTCTTAGTCACCTGTAGAAATCCTGCCACTAAATTATAACTTCAGGTAGCCTTGGATTTTATGGGACACATGCAGTTGAAGAATGTGTTTGCATCTTCAGCAAAACGGTATCCTAAGGTATTTCCAATCCTGCTGCTCAATTTCCCTTCTGGAAAAGTCTATGATAAATTTTGCCCGTGTTAATGTCAGGAGGAAAAAAACCAGTCTTTCTGGTCAAACTTGTATGTTTCTGTGGCCGTTAGAGATCGGTGTCTGTCTAGGAGCCATCCCTTTCTTCCTTGCAGGTTTTAGAACCCCAGGTTTTTCAGGGTAACAATATGCCCAGCACCTAGGGTTGGCTGTTGAGCAAAAAAATCTTTTTAGAGGACACATAGTTAAATATTAATTTTAGATACATAACATTTTACTGTAAGTATGCCCTGATATGAAATATGGTTAATACTGGACAAAGAACAGAATTTTCATGAATGGCTCAGACCAGTGGTCAGCAAACTGTGGCTGGCGAGCCACATACGGCTCTTTGGCCCCTTGAGTGTGGCCACGAAGCTTCAATCGCACTGTACGTGAACGCCTGCACGTGGTATTTTGTGGAAGAGCCACACTCAAGGGGCCGCAGTTTGCCGACCACTGGCTTAGACCAAGTATAACTTAGTATATAGTGTAAGTATGTCCCAAATCCTAACCCTAACCTGGCCCTGGACATCCACTTTTCTAGCCTTTCCTGTAGCTAACAGTGGCCATGTGACCAGTGAGTTGTAAGGGGAGGTCCATCCAGGGGTATCCACTATTTTCCCCTCTTTCTGCCTGCAGTGTGTACATTAAGGCCCAGATCTGCAAGAGACCCCTTAGAGCCCAGAGGTAGCCAACATGAGGATGAACTCTAACAGGCTGAAGCCTTCGAAGCAGAAAGAGAGCCCTTAACCACGCTGTTGATCAGCACGACCAGCCCTAGACGGCCTCCTTCCTGACTTCTTACGTGTGAGACAAACGAACCTCGTTATTTTAAGACACCAGTAGTTACGGTTGCTGATATTTGCAAACACATGCATTCCTGACTGGCACCCTCCCCCCGGCCATTCTTTGTCTTATCGCATGTGCTGGGGCCTCCAGGACAGTGTTCAGTAGTGGTGGCAGGAGTGGTCATCCTGGAACTACTTTTAATGGAGAAACAGAATGCTCCTACAGTTTCTCTACTGAGAATATTGTTTGCTCTGGGGTTTTGGCTGAAAACGATAATCAGGTTCAGAATATTCCCTTCTACTTCTACTCTGCCCAGAGGTCCCCCCCACCCTTATCATTAATGCTGAATTATATTGAATGACTTTTTTTTTCAATTTGGAATATACTGAGATCATCATTGGGTTTATCTTTTTAAATCTGTTACTATTAAGAATTATATTACTAGGTTTTCCTAATAGTCTTCCTTGATCATGGTGAATTTTTAAAATACTGCTAACTTTTATTTAAAATGTTTGTCTCTATGTTCTTGAGATTGATCTCTCTCTATTTTTAAAAATATATTTTTATTGATTTCAGAGAGCAAGGGAGAGATAGAAACATCAATGATGAGAGAGAATCATTGATCGGCTGCTTCCTGCATGCCCCACGCTGGGGATTGAGCCTGAAACCCTGGCATGTGGCCTGAACAGAAATTGAACCCTGACCTCCTGGTTCATAGGTCAACCACTGAGCCACACTGGCTAGGCAGAACTCTCTATATTTTTTCTTGCACGGTCCTCATCCAGTTTTGGTTTCAAAGTTAGACTAGCTTCATAAAATCATTTGGTAAGATTTCCTTCTTTTCTCTTTCTATGGAATAGCATAAAATAAGAATTACCTTATTCTTTAAAGTTGGTAAATCTTGCCTATCTGAGGCCTGCAGCATTTTTTCCTCTGGTTTATTTTTATGTTCATGCATGTGTGCACCTGTCCATGTGTGTTTAATTTGGATATTTTTGACTGCCAATTAAAATTATCTAATGAAATTGTTTTCTTTAAGTTTCCTATTTTTTTTTCATGAGTTAATTTTTGCAACTTATATTTTTCTAGGAAAATTTTCATTTCATTAAAAAAATATTGGTATAAAGTTACCATACTATGACTTTAAAAATATTGTATGTATCTGTAGTATCTGTCTTAAATATTATTTGTGCCTTTATAAAAAAAAGTCAGCGTTTATGAGAGCTTAACTGGCAAAATTGTAAGATATTTTAAGTGTACATTGTGGTGATTTGATATGTGTACCCAGTGTGAAAGGATGTCCTCCATCTAGTTCGTTAACACGCCAATCACCTCACATGTTTAACTTTTCCTTTATTAGTGAGAACATTTAAGTTCCACTCTCTTAGCAGATTTCAATTATACAATACAGTGTATCAACTATAAACTGTCGTTACCAGTTTTACATGGGATCCTCAGACATCATTCGTCTTATAGCTAAAGGTTTGCATTCTTTTACCAACTTTTTACCTATTTTCCCCACCCCTTTACATCCCGAGCAACCACTTTTCTACTCTTTGTTTCTATGAGTTTGATTTCTTTTTTAAGATTCCACATATAAGTGGTACCATGCAGTATTTGTTTCTCTGTCTTACTTATTTCACTTAGCATAAAGCCCTCCAGGTTCAGCCATGTTGTCACAAATGTCAGGATCTTCATTTTTAAGTGTAAATAATATGCCATTATATATACATATATCAATATCTATCTATCTATCTATCTATCTATCTATCTATCTAGTCATCTATCAACAGACACTCATGTTATAGCCACACCTTGGCTATTATGCATAATGCTGCAATGAACATTGGGTACAGACATCTCTCAAGATAATGACTTTGTTTTCTTTGGATAAGTACTCAGAAATGGAATTGCTGGATCATATGGTCATTCTATTTTTAATTTCTTGAGGAACCTCCTTATTGTTTTCCATAGTGGCTGTACCAGTTTACATCCCCACCGAGAGTGTACATAGATTCTCTTTCACCACATCCTTGCTGGTATCTGTTATTTCTTGTCTTTTTGATGATAGCCATCCAAACAGGTGTGAAGTGATGGCTCATGGTGGTTTTGATTTACATTTCCCTGATGATTAGTGATGCTGAGCACCTTTTCATGTCCCTGTTGGCCATAAGTTCGTAGTCTTTGAAAAAATGTCTATTCAGGTCCTTTGCCCATTTTTTAATTGGGATATTTATTTTTTTGCTATTGGGTTGTATGAATTATTGTACATTTTTTGTATATTATCCCTTTATCATATATGTAGTTTGTACATATTTTATCTCATTCCTTAGGCTGCCTTTTCATTTTGTTGGTGTTTTCCTTTGCTGTGCCTGAGAGCTTTAGTTTGATATAGGCCTACTTGTTTATTTTTGTTGTTGTTGCCTTTGCTTTTGGTGTCAAATCCAAAAATCATTGCCAAGACCTTACCCCCCTTATACTTTTTTCTAGCAGTTTTACAGCTTCAGGTCTTATGTTTAAGTCTTTGATAAATTTGAGTTGATTTATGTATATAGTATAAAATAGGGATCGAGCTTCATTCTTTCTCTCTCCATGTGAATCTACAATTATCTCAAATTCAAAAGTTTAATTAAAAAAAAGACACCAGTAAGAATATGAAATGCCAAGTCACAGAGTAGGAATAATTGTTTGCAATTCATATAACTGATAAAAGATTAGTATACAGAATTTATAGTTAATTCATTTTTTCTTGCTTAATCCTCACCCGAGGATATTTTTTTCATTGATTTTTAGAGAGAGTACAAGGGAGGGAGGGGGTGGAAGGAGAAAGAGAGAGAGAGAGAGAGAGAGAGAGAGAGAGAGAGAGAAACATCAGTTGGTTGCCTCTCCTGTATGCACCCTGACTGGAGATGGGACCTTCAGCCCATGTGCACAGGCCAAAGCTCTAACCACTTAGTCACACCGGCCAGGGCCACAACTCATTTTTTTTAAAACAGGTTAAAGTCTTTTTTTTTTTTTAAATATATTTTATTGATTTTTTACAGAGAGGAAGGGAGAGAGATAGAGAGTTAGAAACATCGATGAGAGAGAAACATCGATCAGCTGCCTCCTGCACATCTCCCACTGGGGATGTGCCCGCAACCCAGGTACATGCCCCTGACCGGAATCGAACCTGGGACCTTTCAGTCCGCAGGCCGAAGCTCTATCCACTGAGCCAAACCGGTTTCGGCAAAAACAGGTTAAAGTCTTAACTCGCCTTTAAAAAGAATATACTCAAATGACCAGTACACATCCAAAAACTGCTCAACTTCATTGGTCATTAGGGAAAGAAAAATTAAACGCACCAAGAGATACCACAACAGACTTGTCGGGATGGCTAAAATTTAGAAAGTAAATGACTTGCCTGAGGTTCGGCAACTGAGTAGTAGATTCAGGCCAGTGCTTTTCCTGAGCGCCCTATTCCATGCAGCCTCCTCCTTGAAGTCTTCTTCTAGCACCTCAATCCCTCAGTAGTCATTGCTCTGAGCTCATGCAGCATTAGACTTTAACATCCATTTGGTTTTCATTCTCTACTACTTTGTATTGGTATTTACCTTTCTCTGTCTTGTTTTCCCAACCACGCTGCAAGCCCCCTGAAAATCCCAACCTTCTAACACACAGAGAACACAGGCGCGTAGTAGGTATTCTACAATGAGACTGAAGTTACTTTACTCAGTAAAGTGAAACCTAGAATCATTACAGTTTTCCTCTTGTCCTATTATTGAAGGTCAGAGTTGGATAGTGGGAGACTAGATTTGGGTGGGAGGTAATTTCTGTGTGTCCCCAGCTAAGCATACCAGCCAGGCTATCTTACCAGCAGTTGGAGTCTTATGTGATTCACCAAATTTATGCAGAGGGGCCGCTCTGGGTACAATGGGCGGATTCTGAAAGTTAATCTTTGCTGTTGGTGGAATCAATCCTCGTTCTATCATACTTAAAACCCCTAAAAAGGAAGGTTAGAAGAATATGAGTTTAACTTCCAGCATTTCCCCACAGTCTGAGCACTATACATTTCACAAGTGTAACTTACTCAATTCATCATCTTATTTGTGAACGTGTATCTAGTGCCTTAATCCTTTGCATGAAAAAATAGCTACAGTACCTGTTTATTTAAGCCTAAAGTGTTAATCCAAGAAAAAATGGCATTTCCAATAATGGCAAAATGAAATAAACTTGTACTAAGATCATTTCATTTTAAGGTAGAAATATAATTTCAAGGCAAACATCAACTTCTCATACATATGACATTTTCAATTATCTTACCTAATAATAGAAAAACATGTAAATTGACCGTCCCTCTGCTACGCTCACCAGCCAATCAGGAGAGTATCCAAATTAACCCAACAAAGATGGCGGTTAATTTGCATATATAGGCGTGTAGCGGCGGAGCGAAGACTGAAGGCTCAGGCCAGAGCAGCGAAGGCCTGGGTCCCGGGTGCCGGAGGAAAACTGGTGCCAGCAACCAGGGGAAGGGGAGATCTATTGCACGAATCTCTTCGTGCAACAGGCCTCTAGTTGATAATATTGTTATTTCCTTTAAAATTCAGAGAAATAAGCCTGGCCAGCCTGGCTCAGTGGTTGAGCATTGACCTATGAACCAGGAAGGCACAGTTCAATTCCTGGTCAGGACATATGCCTGGGTTTCAGGCTCAATCCCCAGTGTGGGCGTGCAGGAGGCAGCCAATCAATGATTCTCTTTCATCATTGATGTTTCTATCTCTCTCTCCCTCTCTCAAGTCAATAAAATATATTTTAAAAAATAAAATAATATAAAAATCAGAAAAATTGGACACATAGTCTTAATAACTAAAGAGATCTTTTGTTCTGAAAGAAGGGAACTCTGTGTGCTTGAAACCATGCCTTTGTTGTTATAATGAGTCATATTTTAGAAGAGTTATTTTTGGACATTTTTCATGTCACCAGAACATGTGAATGCCTAAAGAGGTTATTTTAGTGTAACTGGGCAACACATTAGTATTAATGCAACTAATTTACAATTCCTGGAACTCATACTGTGTCAGCATGGCTGGTGCCAAGGCTTTTTAAGGACAAGACATTGTTAAATAAATAAACAAATGAATAAATCGACGAATAAATGAATAATTGAACAAAGCTTGCTGTCAGGGGCAAAACTTTCATTAAGGTGGATCTATTGTATTGAAGCCAGAAACCCAGAAACTCTGGGAGTACTTGACAGAAACTTGTGATAGGGATTTAGCTCCTTGTTGCTCTCATATAAGAAAAGTAAAGAACGTTGGGTCTCAATAAAATCCTAGTATACAAACGCTGTACCAAGGTGGACTAAGTTGAAGAAGTTGACACATATTCTAAGAGGGACAAATATTACTTCCATTTGCCTTATGACCTCTAATGACTATATTGTGTTATTATTAAAGGTGCTTGCCCTGGCCAGTATGCCTCAGTTGGTTGAGCATCATCTCAGGCACTGAGAGGTGGCCAGTTTGATTCTCAGTCAAGGCACATGCTAGGATTGTGGGCTTAATCCCCAATAAGGGGGGGTGCAGGAGGCAGCTGATTGATGTTTCTCTCTCCCTTTCTCTTCCTCTCTCTCTAAAATCAATAAAAACATGTTTAAATTTTTTTGAAGGTGTTAAAGTCTAGTGTTATAGGAACTCAGAAAAATGACTACTGAGGGATTGGTGGGCTAAAGGAGACTTCACTTGATTACAAAGAAATATTCAGTTTACTTACTGCAGAATCATCTGGGGAGAATTTCTTATCACAAATGCAGATTCCTGGGCCCTCCAAGACCTGCCCAATTTTCTGCAGTCCGTGTCTTGGAATATGCATTATTGAATATGTACCCTGAAGTTCAAGAACCCCTAGAATTGAGGCCGAGTAACCTACATTTTAAATAAGCACTCCAGGTCCTTCTTTTATACTCTGAAAACTTAAGAACTACTTACTGATCCAGAGTACAATTCCTCAAGCCCTTTTTGAAATGAATACAAATGCTTTAAAATATGTAGACTAATTCTTTGTCCTCACAAATATTTTCCACCTATAAATATCAAATCTCACTTCCAAGAACTACGCCTGTTTTGCAGATGTGAAAAGCAGAGCTCCTTTTCAGTATATTTTTATTGTGAGAGTGAGGGTCATTCTCTGAAAATCCCAAAGAACAGAAGCATGATTTTAATCCTTGCTTTAGTACAGGTTGAAGCAATTCACTTAATTTTAGACACACACACACACACACGTGTTGCATTTACCACTGAAAAGAAAACATTAAGACTATGGAATAAGCAAGACAGACTAGTAAATGGCTTTGCATTAAAATGCTGGGCACCTCTAGAGATGATCAGACCATATAATCACCTTTGGTTTTAGTTAGTCTAATTTATAATTCTGTAGAGATTAAGGCTAATTTATAGAAAACTGAAAGCAATGCAAATAGTTCTTGTTTATACACATGCCAATAAATCCTGTCACATGGAAGGACAATTCTCCCCCCAACCCCAAAAAGCCAGTTTTGCACCTACTTGCACATTTATTTCCATGCTTTCCTAAATGTGTCTGTTGTTGGGATTATCCTTTGAATCAATTGGAACATTGGATTAATCTCCTCATTTAATTAATGAGTTAAATAACACTCTTAACCTCATCTTCTATTTGTATGAGTCATGATTGTACTTTAAAACATATAAATAAAATATCCTTAAACCATTTTGGAGACACCACTAAGATAAGCAAAAGATTCACCTGAAATTGCCAGAAATGGTGTAGCTCAGACAGAATGAAGCCCAGGTACATATTTTTCTTGGCTTCCACAGGTGAATTCAACGTGGAAACAGAATTTTGTTGACTCTGTTTTTCTCATTTTAATACTACTCCCTATTAATCCTGTGTTTTGTTTTTGTTTTTGGTTCATTTACGGCTGTTAAGTTATTCCTGTTGTAAGCTAAAATGACTGGAAATTTGGTGATCTCTGTGTATGGATTAATGTCTTCTGCTCCCAGTTGAGTGAGAAACAATGGAGAATACAGTTTGGTAGTTTTTTTGTTTGTCTATTTGTGTATTTTGAACACAAATCAATGAGGATTTTCATGCTCACAAGAAAGGAGAATAACTGATATCTAGACCATTACGTTTTTGTGTTTCTGTGTTTATTTTAATCTGTGTATGAAATTGTAGAATGGAAGAGATAGGCTTTCTCTGTATCTACATGTCTATGTATCTAAAATTCAGAAAGGCCTTTATCTCTCACTGCAAATGTATGAGTCTGTATGAGAAATTTCCTGTCTCCAAATGGTATTAATCAATTAGATTGTAATGTCTCTTAAAGAAGGTCTGTTCTGATTGACTTATAGAGAGAAATAATGCTATGTAATAAATTGAATATTCCTAAAGTTTCCAGAAAATAAACTTCTAATACTTTAGATGTGACCCCCTCACTTCACAAATTCAGACAGTCTCATTGAGTCTCCTTACATTTTTAAAAAGTCCTCACCTGAGAACATGCTTAGAGAGAGAGAGAGAGAGAGAGAGAGAGAGAGAGAGAAACATCAGCCCATAAATGCCCCAACCGGAGATTGAATGCAAAACCCAGATAATGCCCTGATTGGGAATTGAAACAGCAACCTTTCGGTGCACAGGAGATGCTCAGCCACCTGAGCCACTCCAGCCACTCAGTGCCTCCTTACTTTTAATGGCAATATAGTTGTTTGCATTGTGTCAGTAAGAATCTGTTTTCCTTTTACGAAGATACTAGAGGCCCGGTGCATGAAAATCGTGCACTTGTGTGTGTGTGTGTGTGGGGGGGGGGTTCCTCAGCACGGCCTGCGCACTCTTGCTGTCCAGGAGCCCTCGGGGGATGTCTGACTGCCACAGAGGCAGGAGAGGCTACCACCACCGCCACTGTGCTTGCCAGCCATGAGCCTGGCTTCTGGCTGAGGGGCGCTCCCCCTGTGGGAGCGCACTGACCACCAGAAGGCATCTCCCGCATTGAGCGTCTGCCCCCCTAGTGGTCAGTGCGCATCATAGAGACCAGTTGTTCTGCCGTTTGGTCGATTTGCATATTAGCCTTTTATTATATAGGACTAGAAGCCCAGTGTACAAAAATTTGTGCACTGGCAGGGGGGAAGGTGTCTCTCAGCCCAACCTGTGCCCTCTCATAGTCTGGGACCCCTCAGGAGATAACCACCTGCTGGCTTAGGCCCGCTCCCCTGGTGGCAGATGGCACACCCAATCCCACAGTGCCTGCCCTGTCTCCCCCGATCGCAAACAGCAGGCCTGGTTCCCATGCTGGGGCGGGCGGCAGCTGGGGATCTCGCTGCCGCCCGGCACCCCCGGCCCCCCGCCCTGGGCCTCACACGGCAGGCCCAGATCCCACGCTAGGATGGGCGGTGGCTGGGGATCGTGCTGCCGCCTGCGCAGGGCTGCGCAGTGGGATCTGCCTACAGTATGCAAATTTAACGGCCATCTTTGTTGGGTTAATTTGCATACTCTTCTGATTGGCTGATGAGTGTAATGAAGGTACAGTCAATTAGCATCTTTGTCTTTTACTAGTGTAGTTAGAAAAATGGGAATTTAATATTTAAGAATGATGCGTATTAATCAGGTATAATAAATCACTTTTAAAAAATTAAGGTTGACTTTATGATGCTAATGCTTACAAAGCCTCCCAAACTGGCCAGTTACAATGTTTACAGGTAAGGAACACTTCTTGGCAGGCCTGAGACCCTTAGAATATTTAAAGTACCTCTGGGAGAGAGGAATTTACCCAAATGTATAGGTCCTGTCATTGAAATACAGTGGACAGAGTTTCTTGGGCTTGATTTCTAGCCTCTGTAAAATAAATAACAGAGGTTTTTAAAGTTCTATCTGAATTCCTTAGGAAGACTTCAGCAGAGCAAATTTGAAAGGCCATACATGGTGAATTAACATTCTCGCTACCCCTATGTAAACAACCAGGCCAAACCTAATGAAACTAACCTTAGTCTGTGAACATGTAAATATATTTTTGGAGATCCTAATGGGAGAAGACTGTAAGAAAAGTATTTTTTTTTTAAGGTTTTGGAATAAGTAAAAGAGATGGCTGATGCCTTTTCAATGGAATGCAGCAGCTGCCAGGGAGTATCTGGGCCTAGTCTCAGAGGATACTATTTTACAACTGTAGAGATTAAGGTTGATTTGCAAAAATATCTGATAATAATGCAAATAATTCTATCCATAGGCATAAATGGAAATTCTGTCTGGTGTAGGAACACGGAAAAGCCAGTTTTGCATCTATTTGTGAATTTATTTCAATACTAGAGGCCCGGTGCACAAAAATGTGTGCACTCAGGGGAGTCCCTCAGCCCGGCCTGTGCCCTCTCACAGTCTGAGACCCCTTGGGGGATGTGCACCTGATGGCTTAGGCCCACTCCCCAGGGGATCGGGCCTAAGCTGGCAGTCAGACATCCCTCTGGCAGCCCAGGAGCCCTCGGGGGATGTCCACTTGCCAGCAGGGAACAGGCCTAATCTGCAGTCAGACATCCTTAGCACTGCGGAGGAGGCAGGAGGGGCTCCCACCACCACCATTGTGCTGGCAGCCATCAGCCTGGCTTGTGGCTGAGCAGAGCTCCTCCTGTGGGAGCACACTGACCACCAGGGGGCAGCTCCTGCATTGAGCATCTGACCCTGGTGGTCAGTGTGTGTCATAGTGACCAGTCATTCCCAGTCTTTCTGCTGTTAGGGTCAATTTGCATACTACCCTTTTATTATATAGGATAGAGGCCTGGTGCATGGGAGGGGGCCGGCTGGTTTGCCCTGAAGGGTATCCTGCATCAGGGTGGGGGTCCCACTGGGGTGCCTAGACAGCCTGGGTGAGGGGTGGAGGGCTGTTTTCAGGCTGGCCACACCCCCTTCAGTGTGGGGGTCCCCACTGGGGTACCTGGCCAGCCTGAGTGAGAGGCTGATGGCTGTTTGCAAGCTGGCCAAGCCCCCCAGCGGGGACCCTCACCACATGGGGGTTTGGCCAGCCTGGGTGAGGGATTTAGGGTTGTTTTCAGGCTGGCCGCATCCCTTCAGGGTGGAGTTCCCCGTTGGGGTGCCTGGCCAGCCTGGGTGAGGGGCTGAGGGCTGTTTGCAGGCTGGCCACAGCCCCTTCAGGGTAGCGGGCCCTACTGGGGCTCCTGGCCAGCCTGGGTGAAGGGCTGAGGGCCATTTTCAGGCTGGCCACACCCCCTTCAGGGTGGGTGTTCCCACTGGGGTGCCTAGCCAGTCTGGGTGAGGGGCTGATGGCTGTTTTCAGGCTGGCCACGGCTGTGGACTGGAAGCAGGTACCTGGGATTTATTTATCTTCTATAATTGAAGCTTTGTAGCCTTGAGCAGAGCTCAGGGCCTGCAGGGCAGGCAGGAAGCTTGGCTTCCTCCATCGCCGGGAGCAACCCAAGCCTCCTGCTCACTCCAGCTCCGTGGCCACTGCCATCTTTGTTGGGTTAATTTGCATATTCACTCCTGGTTGGCTGGTGGGCGTGGCTTGTGGGTGTAGTGGAGGTATGCTCAATTTTCATGTTTATCTTTTATTAGATTAGATTCCAGTCCTACAAATGTGTGTTCTTTGGATTCTCCTTTAAGCCAGTTGTGTCGTCTTACAGATGCCCTCTTTTAATTGATAAGGTAAATAAAATCTTTGACATGTGTTCATTTTATATTTGTATGAGTCATGATTTTACATGTTTTTAAAAATTATCTATCAATACCATTGTCTCATTACATTTTCGTAACACTCCTACTTTCCTGTTGAACAGATTAGGAATTGAAAGTTCATTCATTATGTCATTCATCTAACCAATATTTGTTAAGTGCCTAGTATGTATCAGGCAGTACTCTGGGGGTTAAGGATGCAGTGGTGAGCCAGAGAGACCTCATGGAGGCTCTAGTAGTGAAGGCAACCTTAAATAAACCCACAAATAAATATATAACTACAAACTGTGATAATATTTGAAGAAACAACAACAATAGATGCTTGAGGAGGTGACTTGTACAGGCAGAGGTAAAGGCACTAGTGAGGGCCTGATGTGAAAATGTGTTTGCCTGATAAGGAACAGAGAGAAGGCCCATGAGGCTGGCATGTAGAGAAGGCAGTGAGATGAGCGGGCCAGGTCAGGTGTGCCTTGTTTATAGAGTTTAGAGTTTATTCTAGATCAGAGAGCAACTTGCTGGAAGTCACAAAGAGCCTGAGTTGAAAATATGGTTTGTGTACTACTGTGAGACATTATTCTTAACCATTAAAAAAAAAAACCTTCCTTTTTTGGATTTGGCAAGATAATTCATGAAAAAGCAGGGAGGTTTGCCCTGCATTTTCCAAAAATGATTCTTTCTTCTGGATGTTGTTCATCTTTTACCTCATGCTGGACTTGTGTAGACCTAGGGTGAGGCTTAAGTGACATTTAAGAGCATCAGAAATATGTAAAAAATCTCCATTGCTGTGGCTTGTGCTCCTGACGCTCAAAGTACCTTGCGCAATGCCAAACATATGGCAAGTATTCAATAAATACATGTCGATAAGTGGGTTGATTAATCACAAATGTTATGGTAGGCCATGTGTTCTCTGGTAGACAATTAAGAGAGAAAAATGTCATTTTTTTTTTCTGGACCAAGCTACCATATTTCTAGATTTATCTTTGTTTTACAGCATTTTTTTTAAATCATATCTATTACTAAAGCAAGCATTAATTGATTGATTTATTTGTTCACTATTTCATCCATTCTAACTGATCTAGGAAGAATATAAAATGGCACTAAAGCAAGAGAGACTCTGCTGATGTGATTCAGTACTCCCAGGGAGTAAATAGTATGTAAACTAACAAAATGCATATGTCACAAAGCTTTATGAGCAGTGATGGTTCTTAACTAGGAAAGTAATAGTTATCGTTGTGGGAAGCTTAACAAGTTGAGACTTATAATGATTCTGGGTTCTCTTGAGCTTTGCTATCCCTCCATCAGCAGGTCAACAAGCAGAGAATATAGGAGCTATAAGACTTTACATCTCCAGGTGCCAGAAAAACCCCTGGGAACCAACTCTAGGTCCAAATACCTCCAGACAACAGATAGAAAATGAGAAGAAATAATTAAGGACCAACTGCCTCACTTGGTTATATTAGAGATTTGAAATAAGACTTTAAAATGTTACCAGGACAGCATGAGAAACTATCTACTCAGCAGCTTGAACATTTCTAGAAATATCACGAAACACAATACTTTTAATATGTAATAACTCAACACTGAAATCATATTAAATCTATAGAATGATGGGTTTCAGAGGTGGAAGGGGCTCTATGACCATCAGTCCGACCCAGCCGGCCAGAGTGAGGACTGGACTTCTAAGGTCACCTGGGAGAATTAGTTGCTGAACCAGAATTCAAACTCAGGCCCCCGACCCCACCTCAGTTCTCTTTCCTTCAGATTCCTAGACACATAATATGGTTACTGAATCACTAACCTTTACTGGCATCTTTTTGTAAGACTGGCACCGGGGTGAAATAGGGATTCGTGCGATGAGAAGCTGGCAGAACCGTGAGGCTGGTGACGGTGGGCCCTTTCATTAACTTCTGAACGCTTGCCTAGATGGTCAAAAATCTGTTTTCAGCAGACATTTTTGCTTTCAAAATGAAGTTTTCTTCTTGTAAACAATAAATAAGATTATGAATAGTTTCATTACATTTTAATAAGGTAGCAATATCAGCTCCAATTTTATTGCTCATGAGTACCCTGTGCTATTGTCTACTGTGAGGAGTTTGTGTAATTTAAAATAGTTAATTAAATCCAATTAACATGTTGTGATTTCCACTATGCAAAGTCAGTATAGTAGTTAATAAAGGAACATTAAGATTTTGTTCAATTTTAATGACTACAATATAAAAGTGCTAAATCTTGGCAGAAGAGGTTTTGAATACAACAAAGTTTTGTACTAGCAAATTTCCCAGGAAATACATATTAGAGTTTTGAGGATTAAAAAAAAATAACCTGGGAGAATTTAAAGATAAATACATCAGTCAACACTCAGATGAACTCTGAGTAGACTCTTGCAGATCTCAGAAATGGTTAAGACATAGATCAGTTACACAAGATGATTACTTTTCCTAAAGTCATAAAATGTTTTATTACAGTTACGAAATGTGAATTGTTCCTATTAGATGGTGTCTAGACTTAAAAGATTATATGTATTGCACATAAATCACATTTAATTGTATAGCGCACTAACAATATTTTTACCTTTATTATGGGAGATTATGAATTACCTGGGCCCTCTCAGCTAGGAAGATGCAACTGTTTGATATTTCTAGACTGATTTAAATTTTCAAGTCATTTTCCAAACATTAATTAATTTGCATATCTTCCAAGGGAGCCAGGTAACGATTCGCTATTTAACCAGTAAAGAACCAGGACAGAATGGTTAGATTTGTTCCAGGTCACACTGTATATTAGATATACACAGATATACACACTTAAAATATACTATGTACACACTAGATATACACACTTATAATTATACAATTTTAAGATGAATCTGATTTTACATTAGTGAAATTTGCCATTGGACTTGGATGTACTGCACCTGATTGCTCATCAAGGTCATGGTGACCTTAAGGAAAAAGAAAGGGAAAATTTCACCAAGACTCATGGGAGAAAATCACGTTACAAAACAAATACCTGTTGGCTGAGAAATGTCTGTATGAACAAGTTGGTAGGGCCCCATTGCCAGGATGTGGAACCTAAGGGAAACTATAAGAAGCTACCATCCCATGAACACCAAACCCTCTGATGCTGATTGGTGAGGACAGTTTAAAATGACTGTAAATAGGATTTTATTTTACAGGAGAGAGAAGACTGTAAGTGCAATCTGTCTCCTTCCAGGTGAGTTGGAGGAGGAAAGGGAAGTGCTACAGGCCTGGCCTTCAGGAAAGTGAGGAGCCTTAAGCACGTGGTGTTGTCATGGACCTGGGGTCCTGTTGAGGTGCCTCGGCCTCTCCCTCATCTCCAGCTCTCCTCGTCACAGCCCTCCTCCAGACATAAGCAGCTCCTAAGTAAGGTCTTCTCCTCATCAGCGAGGCTGAGATGACCACCCAGTGTGCTGCACTCCAGACAGGGCACATTCAGAGCTGAGGATATTCAGCACCAAAAATGTCCGGGTCTCCACTCCTCTGATTGATATGAGGGTCAAGGAGGCAAAGGTAAATCGGAGGAAGGAAGAGAGATTCAACTTAAATAAAATTGTCAAGCACCATGAAGATGTAAAATATGGGTCTGGCAGTTTCAGGGCACACAGCACAATTTATCTGGATTTTCCGAAAGCCTTTGACAAAGTACACCTGACAACCTGCTCCTGAAAGCTGAAGTGGCAGGATCCGACATAAAACACCATGTAAAGTATGACACAGAGGACAGGGCAGACAGCAGGTGACATTCGGATTCTGTCAGGCAGTCAGCACATTCATAATGCTGCTTCTTTCATTCTTCCAACCACATCAATCTCAACAATGGAAAAGCCAGACCCAAAGGCAATGCAGAAAAGGCAGTGAGGGGTGTGAGTGTGTGTTTAGGGACATGGAAGGGAGGTGATATCCTGGCGAGTTTATAGAAATTAATTCCGCAGACAGTGTCACTGGATGTGAAACCTGAGCCCACTCTCCCGTCCTGTTCCCATGGTAAAGATAACCACATCTGCATACGCTTGGTTGGAGGGAGAAGGACTGTAACAACCGCATTTATTGAGCACTTACTATATCACACTAACTTTAATACAGTGAGCATTAAATTTCATGAGCACTGGAAAAGCTTAGGGCTGTGGGAGTGCAGAAGAGGGAGTCATTAACTCTGCCTGCTGGTATGGCAGAAGGCTTTGCAATGACTCTCAACCCTGACTGTATGTTAGAATCACTCAGGGAGCTTTTTAAAAATACTGCTGCCTGGGCCCCAATCCTGGGCCTTTAAATCCGAATAGCTGGGCTGGAGCCTGGACCTTGGTATTTTTGTAAAGCTCCCAGGTGATTCTGACGCGCAGCCAAAATTGAGATGTACTGCAGTAAGTGATATTTAAATTGCACCTGAACAGAAGCATTGAACTGTGTCAAGTGGAGAAGAGGGTGCAATTACATGGGTAGAAAGAATGGTGGAGACAGAGTGAAATAGCACACAAATGCATGAAGTTATTGTTGAAGGTGAGGAGCTCTATGGGGCTGGAGTATGGTGTGTGTGTCAGGAGGGCAGGTCGGGTGATGAGACTGGAGAGCTAGGTTGAGATTAGTGCAAGTTAAAAATACCAGCTTTATGACTGTGACGATTGCCTAACAGAAGTTGAATATCATCTCCTTCTGGCTGCTCCTTTATGTCATGCTTTCTATTTTATGCCGGAATCATGCTTTGGAGTTTGTATAATATGGAGTACCATATTATTAATGAATTATATTTTAAATAGAACACTGTCCCTTATATCTGGTAGTTTATTACTATTTCAAAAACTATAATTCATAACTCTATCACTTTATGCTTAAACCGTCTACAATAGCTTCACATTTTTTTTAATATTTAAAAAACACACAAAAGCTTAAAGAAGAAAACAGCAATTACTTTCCTGTCAGCCAGAATTAATCATTGTTAATATCTTGGTGTATTTGCTTCCAGTGTTCTCAAATAGAAAACCATTTTATTTTATTATTCTAGTAAAAATGATATATGTTCATTATAAAGACTCCAAATAATACAGAAACACACAAAGATACAAGTTTAAGAACCCATGCCAAATAGCATTAGGTAACCCATTATCCCTGACATCTCTGGAATAACTGATATATTATTTTATTAAAAAATTAGATTTATATTATATTTTAAACTTAATTTGACATGAATTTAATAGGAAGGGAAATGACTGCATTAAACCCAACAAATTATTAAACCTCCAATATTTCTTAACACAAGATTCCTGTGAGTTAAAAAAGGCTTCTCTACAAGAAGCCTTTGTCAAAGGCTTTCTTGGCCAGTTTTTTATTTAAGGGCCAAATAGTAAGTATTTTAGGCTGTTCAGGTCCATGGTGTAAGCAAAAGGGTGAATCTATGTTCCAATAAAACTTGACTTACAAAAACAGGTGGTCAGCCCTCAGGCAGCACTTTGTGGTCCCCTGCCCCTTCGTTACACACAGGTGATCATGAAAAACATTTTGATTTTTGAAAACCACATGGTTTCATTTTGGATGACCCCAGCTTCAAAAAAATGAGAGCATTAGAACTCTCTTGCTGCTCCCATCTCCCCTCCCTACCCTCCCATTTTGTATTATATTATTAATTTTACACTCTCCAGATTTATAGGATTCACATTGTTTTGAAACCATAATTGCTATGACTGTTTAGTATTAATTCTACCTGCAAATGGACCCAGTGCTCACCAACAGTTTTTTGTCCTTGTTTCTCTCCGATTGACTTCTTTATTTTGATCGGTTTCTTAATTGCCTGGCTTTGGTTGTCAAGCAGTTTTTCCCAGGTGTTCAAGGGGATTTTACTTCTCTGATCCCTTACACTTCAATTACATCTGGGGGCATCCTTGCTTTTCTCAAAGCATGGTCGATACTGAACCACTGTTATGAAATCTGATGCCAGCTTTATTTGTTTAACCCTTTGCAGGCGATTTTTCTTTCCACTTGAATGTTTGAAGCGTTTTTTATTGATTTGAAGTTTGGGTATTTAACTTAGGAAACAGCTTCATGTTAAATATTCTAAATAAAAATTTCCTGGGATTCAGTGTTGTTTTTTCCACCTACAGATATAGTTCTTCACTTCTGGAACATTTTTCTTCCTTTTTATCTTTGGTACAACTCTTTCATTTGCTGGTTCTCGTTTTAGGGGCACCAAGTGCCTTTAAATGTTGGCTCATCTTTATCTTTCATATTGCGATACCTAACTATTCCTTCTCTCCTGGTTCCTTTTACTTATTTTTTTATGTTTTATTTTTTTATATATTTTTTCATTTCTTTATTGATTAAGGTATTACATATGTGTCCTGGTTCCTTTTAGAGTAGGACGCCCTACATTTTAGCTGAGCACATGGCTATATGGTTCCAGACTACATTGCCCACTGTCCCCTGTGACTAAATGTGGACATGTGACCCAATTCAGACCAATTAAAATGTGAGTAGAAGAGATACGTGTAACCTTTGGGACATCTTCTAAAAGTTCTTGTCCCATCTTTATCCTTTCTTTGGGCATAGAGAGAAGCCAGTTTCAGTCATTGAAATGAGAGTGTCTGTAAACACAGAAATGAGGAGATGATGGAGTATCAAGATAGCAGGAACCATATCTTGGATAACTGCACGGAGCAGAGCTGTTCTGCCAGCCTTGAACTTCTCACCTGTGCACTATTTTGTGAATGAGAACTAAACTAACTTATATAAAGTGTTATATTTTTCCATGTCTTTGTTACAGCAGCTTAGCCTGTTAAAAACTAATATACATGTGTATTAGCTTCTAAATAATTTCCTTTATTTTCCCTCCGCATTTACTGTGCTTACAGTCTTTTCTTCATGCCAATATTTCAATATTAAGCAGTGTTAGTTTTTTCTATTTATAGTTTATTAGTGCCATAAAGCATTTTGGTATTCAGTTTGTTTCCTTATATCTTCAAACTCCCTTTTTGTCTCATTCTGCTATTTGTCATCTCATGGTTGAGCTCCAGTTTTACTTAATTTATGGTCCAATCAAGCTGTGCTGTAATGTGAAGAAATTGTGAAAAAATTCCTCTTGTTCCTTGAGTTATGTCTTTTTCTAGGCTAGGCTTTGCCTTGTGCAGCCCATCATCCTCCCACCCTCCTCCCTTCTCTCTCCTTTTTTAGCTGCGGGTAAAATATTGACTTTATATAATAGATCAGTGTAGTGACCATGTCATTGCTATTCCCCTTGCACATACTCAGGCAACTGCGCAGACATTCTGCTTGCTCTGATGTGGTATCTCCTCCCCCACTGTCCTGTGCCAGTGTGCCTTCTCTCCCTACACATGAGAACTGGTTCTTCTGGGTTTTCTCTACTGTTTTGCTGCCTGAGGACTTGGGTGGGAAAAGCCTGTTTCAGGATGTACACAGTCTTTGTTGAAGTCTGTAGACTCTCCTCCCTCTCCTGAGATTTTGATGAACTTCCGCAAAGAGGAACTTCCTAGTTGAGGACGAGGCCATCCCTCCCTACCCCATCCCCAGCGGCTTTGGAACATTTTGGTGGAATTTTGAGGGCTTCACCACTCTCGAGAAGAAGCAAACACATTGTTTACTTCCCAATGTCACCTGTTTATTCCAAGTTCCCTTGTCAGAAGAGACTAAAGGTAAGGATGCCTGCTTGATTGTCTTCCCTCCAGATTTTGTAGTGTTTCTGGAAATCCCAATATTTTGATACCTTACCCGTAGTATTTCTGAGAGGTAGGAAGGGGTTAAGATCGAAGCTATGCTGTACCCCTCTGCTCCACAATCCTCTGCTTGGTGAATTTTAAAAATCGTGCACAAACCTGCGTGACCATATTTGGCAACCCTGCCCCAGCCCTCCTCCCCTTACTATGGATGGGGAAACTAAAGGTTGGGAAGAGAAAATAGCTGGGGCCCACATTCAATATGCCTTTTAGCTTGGAGGCAGAACTGAAATGCATGCCACTGCTTCATGGCTCAGGCCACCAGCTCTGTCCCTCTGTTCTCAGGGCAAAGCCCTACCTCACTCCTTTCCCAGAGCCATGTAACTTAATATAGTAGGAGTCTCACTTTCTCTTAGACTAAGGTTTACTAGCATCCTTGGGCTACAAGAAAACTCCCTGGAAAGGCATTTATACTATCAAAGCAAGAATACTGGGCTCAGTGCACCAGATTTGAGTCCTAGCTCTGTCACTTAATTACCCAGGTGCAGGGGGGAAATCATTTAACTTTTCTGAGTTTGTGTTATCTTCAGTAAAATAGGGATATTCTTACCTACAGGGCAGCTAAATTTTATGTAAAGGATCTGTTCCTGGAGGCATTTCATAATTCTCAACTCATATAATTCAATACAGCCAGACAAAAATGGCAGGTATGGCAAAGACTGCTGGCTGACCTTAAATGTGCTGCCTGGCCAGAAGCTACATTGCCCAGCCTCCCTTGCAGCTTCATGTGTCTTTGTGATGAGACTCTGGCCAGCAGTATGGGAATTGGAGTGATTCTACTGGTGGGAATACAGATATGATGGTGGGAGCATCACAGTCTCTTAGATGGAAAATTTCCTGTTTAGGACAGAGCGATCCAATGGAAAGTGCACGAGTACCTGACGCTACAGAGCTGCCATGTCAGCCACAAATGATTTGTGCTCAAACCGTGACATGAGAGAACATTATTGTCATGTTCAACCTACTGTTATTTGTTATAGTTGCTGAGTAATACAGGGTAGCTTTATTTACTCAAGTGGTACCTCTCCACGGAAAATTCAGCATAAATATAGCTTAAGTTCACTAGACTGTACCAGCTGTGAATAAAAATGAAATTTTGTTTCATTTTTTAAAGTTGGGGGATTTGCATGTCAAACTTTGTGTATAAAGCAATACTTTATTCTTATTTTGCATTATGGTATTTCAGATTTATATAATCCAGTTTCACATACGAATCAGAATCCCTGCTCTTCCACATGGAGTTGTGAGGAATTAATAAATTAATATATGGAGACATACATCATAAACTTTTTTTCACATCATATTGGGTTTTATTTTTTTATATAAATATTTTATTGAAGTTTAACTTTCATTTTTAAAAAGGCACCAATCATAAGGTTCTCAGTTGACCCACTTCCAAAAAGTGGACCCTGTGGGTAACTGACATCCAGAACAAGCAGAGCATGGCAAACCCCTGGAGGCCCCTCTCATGCTCCTCCTGTCGCCACTATAACCCAAAGGTAACCACTGTTCTCAATTCTGTTACCAGCTGTTATTTTCCTGTTTTTGAATTTTACATAAGTGGATTATCACAGTATGTATTTTTTTTTTGTATTTGACTTTTGGCTTTTAAAATTGGTGTGAGATTACCCATATTTTCGTGTATAGCAGTATGCTCACATCATGAACTTTCAAGTACTAATTTTGAGTTATAAATTATATTTATAGCTGTAACCAGTAAGACTTGAGCCTCCAAACTTTCACTTTTTTTGTATTGCTTATCATGTTCTTTCCAGAAAGTTCTCTGTCCCTCTCAGCTTTAGTTTTGCTACTAAATTCCTGTCCCCTTTTTTACAACTAGCGTAAAGATAACCTTCCCTAGAAAATCACCTCTGGTCTCCTCCTCCTCTGGCCTCCTATGGCTTTCTCTTGTATATTTCTCTTACTACGTTTACGACAGAGGTTGTAAGTCTTTGTATAGTATTCTGCAGGCATTACAAAATTCAGAACCCATCTAATTTTATCTTATTATATCATTAGAACAGCGGTTCTCAACCTGTGGGTCGCGACCCCTTTGGCGGTCGAACGACCCTTTCACAGGAGTTGCCTAAGACCATCCTGCATATCAGATATTTACTTTACGATTCATAACAGTAGCAACATTACAGTTATGAAGTAGCAAATAATTTTATGGTTGGGTCACAACATGAGGAACTGTATTTAAAGGGCCAGAAGGTTGAGAACCACTGCATTAGAAGAAGGAATAGAGCAAAAAAAAAGTGTTATAAGAGAAATATAACCACAAGGTTTATTGAGAAGGAGCAGTTAACACAGATATATTAGCAGATATTTTCCTTTTTGATAAAGGTATTACAGTGGCAAAGCTAAATAACCACCTAGTTACCCTTGTGGAGTAGCTTACAACAGACTTATTCTCCTGAAGGTAATTATAAACTCTGGACTTTTTTTCTTTTTTCAAAAGAAGATAATGTCACCAGCAAGCATGTATTATAAGAAATGCTTCAAGGAAGTTCTTTAGGCTGATGGAAAATGACACAAGTTGTCCCTTTCTTGTAAATACAAAAGACTCAGATCCTTCTGGTAAATATAAAGACTATATTTTTCTTCTCTTAATTTCTCTTGAAGACAATTGATTGTTTATAGCAAAAAAAAAATTATAACATATTGTTTAGTTTACAATATATGTAAATTACATGACAACAATAGCCAAAGGATTGGGAGGTAAATAGAATTCAATGCAAGTTCCTTACATTGTATATAAACTGGTGCAATATTAACACTAAGGAAACTCTAAGTTAGGGATGCATATTGTAATCCCTAGAGCAACCACTAAAAATAATGCAAAGAGATATACTTTAAAAGCTAATATAACAGAATGTTAAAAAAAAGTCTTTTAAATCATATAACCCTAAGTCAGGCAGAAAATAAAGGAATAATGGAAAATAGAAAATAAGTGGGGATAATGGTTGTTCTAAATAAAAAGCTGTTCAATAATTACATTAAGTGGAAATGGATTAAACACTCTAAACAGGACGATTTATCAGACTGTATTTTAAAAGCAAGATAAAACCACATGTTTTCTATAAGAGATGAATTTTAATTTTAAAGGTACAGATGGGAGTAACAACAAAAAAGGGATTTATATACCATGTAAGCTAAAAAAGGAGTGGCTATATTAATATCAAACAAAGTAGACTTTAAGACAAGGTGTATTATTAAAGAGAAAGAGAGATGAAAAGGTCAATTAGCCAAGAAAACATAAAAATCATAAATATGTATGCCTTTAATATTAACACAAAATGCATGAAACAAAACTAAAGAAAGAAATAGATAAACTTTAATCAGAGTTGAAGATTTTAACATTCCCCCGTCAGTAATTTGCATAACAGATGAATTTTTAAAATCAGCAAGGATATAGAAGATCTGTACATCACCATCAGCCACCTTGACCTAATTGATATTTATAGAACACTACAGCCAACAACTGTAGGACATACATTATTTTCAAGTGTACATGAAACATTCACCAAAATAAATTATATTCTGGACCATAAAACAAGTCTCAATCAACTTCAAATGATCTCAATCTTACAAAATATGTTCTCAGACCATATGAAATGATATTAGAATTCAATAAGAATGAGGAACATAAAACTATTCCCAAATATTTGGAAATTAAACAACACAGTTCTAAATAAATCACTAGTAAAAGAAATCAATCACGAGGGGAGTTTTGAATTGAATGAAAATGCAATGTATCAAAATGTGTATATTGCAGCTGAAACACTGGGTAGAGAGACATTTCCCAGTCTAAATGTTTATATTAGAAAAGAATAAAGGTCTAAAGCCAATGACCTAAGATTCTAAAAGCTTTAAAAAAAGAAGAGTAAAATAAACTCAAAATAAGTAGAAGGAAGAGAATACAAGAGTAAAGAGGATAAATCAATGGAATAGAAAACAAATAATAAAGAATATTAACAAAGCCAAAAGTGATTCTTAGAAAAGATTAAGAAAATTGATTAACTTCAGTAAGACTAATCAAGGAAAAGAGAAAACAGAAATAACCAATATCAGAAATAAAGGAGGGAGAGAAGGAGAGAGAGAGAGACAGAAGAAGGAAAAGGAGGAGGAGGAGGAGGAGGAGGAGGAAGAGGAGGAGGAGGAGGAGGAGGAGGACGAGGACGAGGACAAGGATGAAGAGAAGGAGGAAGAGGAGGAGGAGGAGAAGGGAGGGAGGAGGAAGAGAAAAGGCACACACACACAAGGTCACAGTTCTCAGAACTGAAGTGGTCTCAGAGTGATAAAAAAGGGTAGAAGTGACCATGGGCTTGTGAACAGACTCAAAGAATGTGGTGAGTAGAGATGACCATGGAGGAGATTCCAGAAAAAATATTATTTTGAACACATAGAAGTCTGAGTGTGAGCGCTCAGACTGCACACCTTACGGGCCTGCATATCACATTTAAGAAATGGTTTGTTATAATGCCCCAAAGCCCATTCAAGAAAGTATTAAATTCCAGGAAAATGTGACTAAGGAAGGAAATATATATAGTATCTTCTAAAAATGTCCCATTAAAAATAGTTCAATAAAATCCAGCACTTCAGCAACATCCTAAAGATTCAAAATGCACCTCAGTGTGTTAGTGACTCCAGGTGGCCTGATGGTATAAAAATTAGTCCGACTCTCTTTAACTTCATGTTTCCCAATTTTATGGGACCACAAAACTTTCCTTTCAGGGAATACCTATTAACATTCCAAGGAACCAGTATTCTTTGGAATACATTTTGGGGGGAAATGATCAAAGGATTAATACACAGCTAACAATTATAATTGCTATAATGTGTTAATATTATACCATTCTGCCAAGTTAAAAGATAGGTGATCCCTTGATTTTAGACAAAACTTTTCTTCAGAGCTTGAAACACAAGGGACTCAGGATTTTTTGATGGATTCAGATTGACAAGTAAAAATCTATTTCTAGTTGCTATATTTTTCTATATGTTTGATAGCATTTATTTATACATTCCATTATAAATTTTAAAATTCTAAAAAGATCATCACTAGAGAACAATAAAGTACTGGCATTTCACCTGCATACCTATTACATCTCATAAAAGGGAAAAGAGAATGCTTTGTGACCTTTGCCTATTGGTGGGCATCATGCCACACCACCACTCAAATATCGTCACAAGAAACAGAAAGGAAAGCAACTGGATTACCTCTGCCTTTTACGTAACTTTCCTTATGGTAACTTAGGGCTGTAGATTAAAACCTCATGCTCAGACTGAATCTACTGTCTCAGCCTTCACTAGGGACCACATGAGAGGAAATGAGTTTAAATGGTAATCTTTTCAGTTAAGGCCTAAGAAAGGCTTTGTGAATGGGTTTATCATTTATTATGATTATTTTTGCTATTGCTGCTTATTCCCCTATTAAAGAACAGTGTGCCGGTCTCCAGGCATTTTTGTTTAAATACCGGCGAGGGTCACAAGTGAAATGAAGTTTGGTCCTCATTTACCTCATACCAGCAGTTGGGTTGGCACGCAGCTGCAGAACTGCTGGGGCTCTTTTTATTTAATTTGGCATCCCTTCCTGAGCAGTATTGAGACTTTTACTTCAACGGCTCCACTGGGCTTTGCCATCATTTCTGTGCTGTATCAGTAAAGTCTGCAGAAGAGATGCCTAGGCAAGCCTGAAAGGAGGCTAGGAGCAGGTCTAGTTCAGTTATTTTTGCTTAAGTCAATGAAGGAATTAACGCCGCCCCCCCCCCCCAATACAAATTAAATCCATTTTTAAAATACAATATTAATTTAGCAAGGAAACTGATTTGTGAGGAATAGATCATCTTAATACTGCATGTGCACGTGCGTGTGTGTATAAGTGTAAAAGTTTGTCCTTTTTGCATAATTTCTCTTGGAATAATTTTCCTAAGCGCTGAATCAGACTGTCAGAAAAAAACATACGTGCAAATTCTTCGTGAGCCACATATTAATGTTATGACTTAATCATACATCTTAACCTCTACAATCCTATTTCTTATCTGTAAAAGGGGTAATAATCCGACATGTCCTAAGTATTAAAACAGATAATGCATTAACACCACTTGGACAGGGTCAGGCACATCGTAGGTGCTCCGCAAATGCCTTGTTAAAATCAGACGTGAAAAATGGAAAACATGAACACCTCTGTGAATTTTATTTCCACAGTCAGAGGTGAAAACAGTTTCACCTGGTCTGCTTTTCTGTTTTACCTTCAGATGTTGGTGATTGTAGATGGCAAAGGAAGGGAACAAAAGGAATACATTTTGATCAGAGTCAGAATTGTGGGTTTTCAGAACTGGAAGAGACCTTCGAGATGATTTGATTAAATGCTCTAAATCAGGGATCCTCAAACTTTTTAAACAGGGGGCCAGTTCACTGTCCCTCAGACCGTTGGAGGGCCAGACTATAGTTTTTTAAAAAAACTATGAACAAATTCCTATGCACACTGCACATATCTTATTTTGAAGTAAAAAACCAAAACGGGAACAAATACAATATTTGTATTTGCATGTGGCTCGCGGGCCGTAGTTTGAGGACCCCTGCTCTAAATTCACAAATGAACAAAATAAGGCCCAGGGAGTGAAAGTGATCGCCCCAAAAATATATAGAAGTTGGTGACAGATCCAGGCTTGGAGCCCAATATAAACATAGACTTCTCTTGTAATGAGGACTGTTAATATTGTATGAGGTTATAGCGTTTGAAAAAACCTTCCTTTGACTAACTTGAAAAATAGTTCTGTTTTTGTGGTTTGCTTATTTCTTTGCTTTTAAAAAACATTTTACTTTAATTTAATCCTTCTGGAATTTTCTTTGATATAGGATGTAAGATTTAACTTAATCCTTTTTTCCAAATCATTAGCCAAATGACTCAGCACCATTTAGCTAACAAGTCCTTCCTTTACTACTTAGAGTGTTACCTTTATGACATTCTTAAAAGTTGTCTTTTATTCAAAAATCAACATCTCACTTTTTTTCCATTGACCTATTTATTTTTCTACCCATTGGACGCTATTGTAATTACTGTAATTATATCACATGCTTTAGTAAGTAGTATGAAAAGTTCACCTTTATTAATCTTCAGGCAGGGGAGGGGAATGAAGCCTTTGCCCATTTGTTTTTCAAGATGATGAGCACTGGCAAGTTGAAAAGAATTAATATTCCACACAAATCAAACAATACCCATAAGAATTTTGATTGTAATTACATTAGATATTAAGATTAATTTGTAAAGAACTGGCCTTCTTATTAGAATTATTTTTCCTTTTCAGGATTATGCTACACATTTGTATTTATTCAACCATTCTTTTTTAAAATTGATTTTGAAAGAGACAGAGAAACACTAATTTGTTGTTCCACTGATTTATGCATTCATTGGTTGCTTCTTGTACGGGATTGAACCTGTAACCTTGGTATATTTGACGATGCTGTAACCAAGTGAGCCATCCGGCCAGGGCTATTCAACTGTTCTTTAACGTTGCTCAGTAAATTCAAGGCTTGGCATGTAGAAGCTTTAAATGCATACAATGACAATCTAGGGAAGGGAAAATTAATTCTACCTAAAGAGATCTGGGAAGACATTTTTATGGCCCAAAAGAGGAGTTCTCTACAAATGTAGTCAAATGAGGTACATTGAAATTTCATTACTTAAATTAACTTGACACAGCCTAACTCAATTACACAGGCCCTTAACAAGTCGTTCAAAGTCATTAACTACATACACACAATAACAGTACATTTAAATTGGATCCTGACCAGATTGGACACTATGCCTTATGTTGGAGATATGGTCCCTGCCCTCAAGGGGTTTACAATCTATTTGGGGGAAGTTTCCATCTTAAAAATACCAGCTCTAGGAAGTATATCTTATATGTTTTCACCACACGCACGCTCATGTGTGCATGCGCGCGCGCACACGCACACACACACGAAAAGTAATTATGTGAGGTGACAGAGGTATCAACTAACCTCATTGTGCTAATAATTTCACAATATATGTGTGCATCTAATCATTACGTTGCACACCTAAAATTTACACAGAATTCCATGTCAATTGTACCTCAATAAAGCTGGAGGGGCACAAGTACCAGCTCCTCTTCTTGTTCTAATCCTTGAGTTAATGTTGCCTCTTACTAAGAAGTTTGACCCTTTACTTCTCTTCCCAGACCAAGGCAGAGAAATTCTCCACAAATTCCTCGGTCATTGAGGAGACAGTTCTTGACTGGGTCCCAGATCCATCCCTGGGATGCAGGTCAAATCACCATCCTCAAAGCTCCATGCAGGTGGTACAGAATAAGGGCCAAGAATGCCAACTTGGAAGTCAGACTGGCTGAACTTGAATGATGACCCTTCGACCTACTGCTCTGTGACTTTGGGCAAATTATTTAACCACTTTCACCACCTCAGTTTCCCCGAGTATAAAATGAAAGTAGTAACAGTACTTAACCTGCAGGGTTATGGTGAGGATTGCATGAGATAACCTGTGCATGTTGTACTTGACACCACACCCCACGCAGAGAAGTACTTGGAAGCGCTGGCTTTGACGCCATATGCAGTTTCCTGAGCAGATGATGCACGGCAGTTTGCAACGCAGCCTGGAGCCCCGGAGGCTCCGCTAGGTGTCCTGTAAGTGTTCGAGGTTAGAAAATGGAGGTTGTGCGGGAATTACTTTCCCTTCTACTAAAATATAGGCCTTTCACTTGAAACTACAGGTAAAAGGAATAAACCCTGTGGGAAGATGGTGACGGGTGCTTCCCCTGGGATTTTAATGCTTTAGATTAAACAATAATTCCATAATGAGAGGGTTACAGTTTTTTGAAAATCCTTTGCTGAAAGAGTCAACCCTCTTTCCCCCTAATCACCATTACATAAAACAATCCAATATTAGATATCAGTTACATCTTTAAGCGTGTGGAAGAAAGGAAGTCGAGATAACATTTTCTTGGTGGTCAGCTACCTATCTTGGGTAAGTGCCTGCTTTCACTTTACAACTTCTCCTGATAACCTTCTGCAAAGATTGTCCCTCATAAAAGAGGTTTCTTAGGAACCTCTTAAATGAGTAGTTAGGTCCTCAGGCAGGCTTATGTGAGATATGTATAGCAGATTCTTGATTGGCATTTCCTTCCACATTGTTTTGTTAAAACATAAGAACTTTGGTTTATATCCAAGAGACTACAGTAAAATTGGTTTTGTGATGTGTTGTTTCCCTTAAAGTCACAGAATCTATCAATGATGTTAAGTGAGGACTTACTGTAAAGTTGAACCTAACCCTCAGCCAGGCATGGGGGATTAAATCTTTTGCTCTAAGTGGCTTTAGTGGCTTGGGAAACATGGGGAGATAAGGGAAGCAGGGTATCTCGCCAAGAAATCCCCCAAGAATACTTTTCATTACGGACTGGTTCCTTCCCACATCTTTTCCTATCTTTCTCTCTTTCCTCTGATGTATCCTCTTTCTTTCAGCCAGTGCTCTTCTCCTCCTCTGGGTAATACAATTCTTTAGGTAGGAAGCATAGAGTGGTGACAGGGAGATGTTCCCCTATCCCTGTTCCCAACTCTGCATGTTAAACAAGATAAATAAGTACATGATCATGTGGCCAACAACATGTTGAAGCTGATTTAAACGATCAAGGCCCCGAATCCTCTCCCCAGCCCCGGTCCCCAGCGCCCTCCCCAAGCCCCTCCCCGGGGCGTCAGAGCCCAGATTCCCCTTTTAGGAGGAATGTCTCCTGCGGTCGCAGACACGTGGTAACTGCGGGGCCCAGGACACGGTCGCAAAACCATCGTGACTGCCGCCGGGCTACTTTCTACGTTTAGGACGGGGCTGCGTTTTACAAACCCGACCCTGATTCTTTGTGTTTTCTCTTTCGAGCCGGCGCCGAGTCATGGGTAGGTATCTCTCCGGACAACTGGCACAAGCGCCGCAAGACCGGGGGCAAGAGGAAGCCCTACCACAAGAAGCGAAAGTATGAGCTGGGACGCCCTGCTGCCAACACTAAGATTGGACCCCGCCGCATACACACAGCCCGCGTGCGCCGCGGCAACAAGAAGTACCGGGCCCTGAGGCTGGACGTGGGCAACTTCTCCTGGGCTCAGAGTGTTGTGCGCGCAAAATGGGGATGATTGATGTTGTCTACAACGCATCCAACAACGAGCTGGTCCGCACCAAGGCCCTAGTGAAGAACTGCATCGTGCTGGTTGACAGCACACCGGACCGGACCGACAGCGATACGAGTCCCACTGCGCACTGCCCCTGGGCCGCAAGGAGGGGGCCAAGCTGACTCCTGAAGAGGAAGAGATTTTGAACAAAAAACGATCAAAGAAAATTCAGAAGAAATACGATGAAAAGAAAAAGCATGCCAAAATCAGCAGTCTTCTCGAGGAGCAGTTCCAGCAGGGCAAGCTGCTTGCACGCATCGCTTCAAGACCAGGCCGGTGCGGTCGAGCAGAGAGCTATGTGCTCGAGGGCAAGGAGCTGGAGTTCTATCTGAGGAATAATAAAAGTGTTTATTCTAAACAAAAAATCTAAATAAAAGATAAAAGACCAAGGCCCCAAATAGGAATGTAGTCTAGTTAGTGTTATTATTAAAGAAACAAGATGTTGGCTGCAGGCGAGTGATCTTTGTAGTAGGCCCAATGAGAAGGCTCTCCACCTACTAGGCATCTCCTGGGCTTACATTACACGTTCTGATTCAGAGGCTATGCTTTTAAAGAAAGTATAGGGTGAATCACTCTCATCTCTGGATTCTTACTTCTATTCTACCAAAGAGGTTTTAAAAGGTTAGGAATGTATACTTGATTCCAAGTACAGTTTAAGGTACAATGGGTTAGAATATTGGAGAACACAGCAATAGTATTTATTCATCTCAAGTACCTCTCAGTAGATAATTAACCTGGGTCATGATAAAAACAGTTCTATTAGGCCCATTTCTCTTATGGCTAATGCTATTGTGCTACTTGCAGTAGTACTTCTCCTTTGCCTCATTTTAATCAGAACACTTACTATAATATTGCAAGTATTATCACATTTGTGGCTTTTCCATTTTCCTGCTTGCTATAGGAAAGCAACGGTAGTTAGATGAAAGCATGAAGTTTTATATTTTCACTCATGAAGATGCAATTCTTATGAAAATCTGGAGTGGCAGTCTAGATGCACCCACTTTTTTTTGCAGGTTTCATGCACCATCAACTGAGAGCAGTGGATCTGTCATCCACAGGAATACAGTGTTTTCAAGTTACTTCTCTTTTCTGACACATACTTTGCCCCACACTGGATATTTGTGTGAATGAAAGGGAGGCCTATCAGAGAGAGTTCTAATTTGGGGGTTCATGGACCCCTTTGGCAGTCTGGTGAAGCCTAAGAGCCCCTTTGCAGAATAGTGTTCTTATAAATGCATAAAATAATAAACATTGGAAACCAATTACATTATAATATAGTTCTGTCCATGGGCTCCTTGTGCCTTAAATCTCTCATAGAGCTGACTCAGGCTCCTCTATCGACCTCATTTTTGGCTCATCCACGTGGAACTATGAGATTAGAAACATAACCTCTTAGTACAAAGTCAAACAAATACAAAATTCAAGTCCAAATCTCAAGTCACTGAGTGCAAAGGCACTGGGTCCCACCAGGGATCCTAGTTAGCAGGTGGCTCCTGACCCGGGATGATTCCAGGGCAGGGCAAAGGCTCTCTCGCTGCATCTCCCAAGTCCCTCTTCTCCCTGCCCGCTCGTGCTTGAAATCCCTTAATAGAGTCTAACTCCTCGGGTTTAATTAAATAGAGGATTTACTCTTGTTAAAAAGCAAAAGCCCATGGGAGAGGTAATACTCTACGGTAGTGCCAAAGATTTTTAAATTTATTTTCAGCAATAGAATCTATTTTTCAAATGCAACCTTAAGTAGAATGCTGATATGTAAATAAATGCAAGTTTTATGAGAATTTAGTATAATTTTATAAATATGTATATAAACAAGTAGGACAAAAGTAGATTTGCAGTTTGTATGGAAATAATACAGTAATTAATTAATCATAATGCAAGAGTGAACTCTTGTGTTTCACGTACTCACAAGTGTAAACCTTTTTTGCCCCACCCTTTATGTTAGTTATATATATATTTATATGTATATATGAATCAGCACTGGCACCAATGAGGTTGTTTTGATGAAAGCAAATTATGAAATCAAGAGTTATAGGTAATAACTGTAATCTTACTTCCATCACAGCAGACAATTTGTTTCTGTGTTTTATTTTGCCTGCACAAGGTGCAGAAAATCCTCATGTAAACAGATAAGTAATTTCAAATAGCTAACAATTTGTTATGGTACTTATAATCTCATGATTTTCTTCAATTAAAATAATTCAGAAGTTTTAAGGAACAGCGGGAATTTTTGTTTCAAAATAGAATCACTAACAATATCTAACAACTACTCATGTTCCTTAATAATTAAGGATTAGTTGTTAAGTATTCAATTTTGGGAGATTTGACAAATAGACTTCATAAATAATTTGAATCCTGACTCCCTTACTTCATAACCTTAGGCAGATAGCTAAATCTTAGTCTTACTTTCCTCAAGTGTCAAGTGGTTATAAAAACTGCATCTATTTTATAGGTTAGGGGTAAATAAGATAGTGTACATAAAGCACCTAGCATCATGTCTGGCACTCTTAATAAATGCCATTATTGCCCTGGCTGATGTGGCTCAGTTGGTTGGGCATCGTCCCATGCACCAAAAGGTTGCCAGTTCTATTCCTGGTCAGGGAACATGTCCAGGTTGAGGGTTTGATCCCTGGTTGGGGAGCATACAGGAGGGAAACAATCAATGTTTCTCTCACATCAATGTTTCTCTCTCCCCCTCTGCCTTCCTCTCTCTCTAAAAATCTATAAAAACATATTTTAAAAAATAAAATGTTATTATTGAAGAGTTGAATGATCAAAACTACTTTTCAAATGTGTCTTGTAACATTTTAATATGCTCCATCATGTCCCATTTAAATTCTTTTTGGATATCTCAGCACTTTTCTCTGTCAGATATGCAGTTTCAAAACAACCTATTTTATTTTGTCTGGTGAGTCCATATTTTAAGATGATGCGTTATTACTGGTATTTTATCTGCAGTCGTAAAATAACATTACAACCTTGTGATGCCAAGTGAAGACTGTACAGCACATTCCTAACCAGGTAAGAGCCAACCCAAACCTAAAGTGAGCAATGAAATGATCTATAGTGCTGTATTATCACGATGCAACATGCAGTATTGTAACTGTACAACTGACTGATATGTTGTCCCAAATGTGTGCACCAGAGAACTTGCCTGTCTTTTAATGAATACCAGCACATTCATTGAATGCTTACTAGGGGCTAGGCCAGGGGTGGGCAAACTTTTTGACTCGAGGGCCACAATGGGTTCTTAAACTGGACCAGAGGGCCGGAACAAAAGCATGGATGGAGTGTTTGTGTGAACTAATATAAATTCAAAGTAAACATCACTACATTAAAGGTTACGGTCTTTTTTTTTTTTAGTTTTATTCATTTCAAATGGGCCGGATCCGGCCCGCGGGCCGTAGTTTGCCCACAGCTGGGTTAGGCACTGCTTTAAGATCTTGATATGTATTAGCTCATTTAATCTTCACTTAATCATTTGAATGATTATTATAGTTTACTAGAGGCCCAGTGCACAAAAATTTGTGCACTCGGGAGGGTCCCTCAGCCTGGCCTATGCCCTCTCGCAGTCTGGGACCCCTCGGGGGATGTCCACCTGCTGGCTTAGGCCCGCTCCCCTGAGCTGGCAGTCAGACATCCCTCTGGCAGCCCAGGAGCCCTCAGGGGATGTCCACTTGCCAGTGGGGAGCAGGCTTAAGCTGCAGTTGGACATTCTTAGTGCTGCTGAGGAGGCAGAAGAGGCTCCCACCACCACTGTGCTGGCAGCTGGCAGCCTGGCTTGTGGCTGAGCAGAGCTCCCCCTGTGGGAGCTCACTGACCACCAGGGCGCAGCTCCTGCATTGAGTGTCTTCCCCCTGGTGGTCCGTGTGTGTCATAGTGACCAGTCATTTCCAGTCGTTCTGCTGTTAGGGTCAGTTTGCATATTACCCTTTTATTATATAGGATATGAGAAGATAACTGATTTTCAAAATATGACTAGTACAGAGATGCATCCTATCTCATAAAAGTACCTTTACAAAAGTTCAAATGTACATGTGCATGAACGCAAATGCACCCATGCATATGCATGTGTCCATGTGCTCACAGAGTGAACTTGAGAGCACCAATTAAGATGGTATCTAACTTAAGTATGTATGTATTGTTCTTTATTACACTTTATTTAAAATATATGTTTTTATTGATTTTAGAGAGAGAGGAAGAGAGAGAGAGAAACATTGATGAGAAACATTGATGAGAAACATTGATAATCTGCCTCCTGTACATACCCTACTGGGGATCGCACCTGAAACCTGGGCATGTTACCCTGACCAGGAATCGAACCAGCAACCTCTTGGTGCATGGGAGGATACTCATCCCCTGAGCCATACCTGTCAGGCATACTTTAAAATATTTATCAAAAAAATGAATATGAATTAAATGTTTATAACCTTTCTGAAATGCCTTGGAGTTCTCTATAACAGTTTGAAAACCAGAGTGTTAAACCCATCACTCATTTACACTGGAGTGTGAAAGGAGCCAAATCAGATCCTTTTCTCAACACACAGGTTTTAGAACAAGGGAGGAGGAAGTATGAGCTCTTTAATTTTAATTCCTTTTTCAGAAAGGCAGAAACCTTATTAGGCAACTGTCCTGTGCCTGCAGTGTTAATATATTATCTATCACCCCCATAACACCCTTGCCTAGTAGCCGCCATCATCCTGACTTTATAGAAGAGGAAGCTGAGGACGGAGATATGAATTTGCTTACCTAGGGGCACACACCTGGAAATGGCAGATAGGTCCCACACTCTGATCTATGCGACTCCAAATCCTGCCCGCCACACCAGACTGCCTCCTATCTGGCCTACCCATTTTACAAATGAGGACAAGAAGAATGAACAAGGTAGGTAACTTGTTCTAGAAACAGCTAGTTAGTGGCAAGGCTGTACCGGAATTCAGGAGCACAGGGTTTCATTAGGTAAGCTCCCTCAGATGGCCCAGTGGGAGGATGCTCTGTGCAACCATGGCTACGGGGGGGGGTGGGGGTGGGGGGGCCAGAAAATCGTCACTTCACTTCCAGGCTGGAAGGCACCTCAGTATATACTCCTTCTCTCTCTCAACCCCTACAATAATGTAAGTTTTAGATGACTGTCTAAAACATGGCACAGTATGACATGTGAAAACTGCCAAGAGTCATAACTAATATTTATGGCACTTACTGGTGCCAGAACCGTTGAATCATCTCATTTAAATCTCAATGCAATCCTATGAGATAGCCTGATTATGAACATTTTACACATGAGGAAAGGGAAGCTGTTTCTGGGAGGCCCCAGTCTAGTAAGAATTCACACCAGGCATTCTGACCCAGAATCACTATTCCCAGAGCTACAAATGTTTGCAGTTCAGCATAGGGTTGGCTTGGGTGTGAATGCAGGATCTTAGCACAGAAATTCAAGATACACAGCATTCTTGAGAAGTCAGAGAAGTCACTACAACCAGATTTCCTGTGAACATTGTCTGATGAGGGTATATAGCCTCTAATTGCCTCTCTTCACTTCCAGAGCAATGGGCTTGGGTGAGAAAGCCTGACACCAGCCAATGGCAACTGTCATACCACTGTCTTCAGCTTTCCCAGAACTTCAAACCAATGCAGAACTAAAATTCTAAAATGCAGCAACTTGCAAAGGCAAAACACCCCCACTGCCGGCAGCACCACTACTACCGCAGGTGTGGAATACCTTTCAGAGGCTGCAGGCCAAGAGCAGAAGTCATTGTTTCTTCAAGAATCTCTCTAAGCAACCCGGAGGAGAGCTCTCTTTCAGTGATAGAAGTGGCCATCGCAGTCCGAGGAATGACTGTGTCATAAATAGGATATGGCATTTTTGAATGTCTTTAAAGCTATTTCCTTTTGTTCAACTAATTTAATTTACCAAATGCTCCTGGGAAAAGGGAGGGGGACCAAAATGCTGACTCCACATTTCCTGAAAAATCAACATTTTCTTTTTAAACTACTCTCAACGCGATTACATCTGATCGTTGTCTGCTGGCTCCCTTAAACCCTGCCTCTGTCAAAATTCTGCCCCGGCAGGTGTGAGAAAGAATAGAAGCCGAACTTGAGCGAATACCCACATCTGTTTTTGGAAAAAGGGAACAGAAGCAGCACAGAAGGAAGTGAAAGAGATAATTGCTGGCTTGAACTGCAATACATTTTACTTATGGGCAGAGGGCCAGCTTACAGCAGGCGGAATATGCAGGCCCATCTTATTGGAATTCAGGGGTGGGCCTCCGTTCTTGTCCGGAGACAGCTGTAAACCAGCAGCCCATAGCATCCCAATCAGGCGGCGAGTTTTGTCAAGGAGTGCTGATATGTACAGAAGCATCTTTGTCTGCTTCCACCGCACCCCTGCCTAGTGAAATGACAGTCCATCTCTGATTCCAGATGACAAGAACTGGATAAAAACTTAAAACAAATGGCGACCTTTCAAAAGATTAATTTGTTTACCAACAAAATGTTCCCTCTATGTCATCCGAGATGGGGGTGACCTTCACTTTCCCATATCTGGGCTGAAAGGATGCTGACTATAGTCATCTGTTAAGTTAACTCCATCTCAGCAATTATTCCCTTTTTTATTCTTAGTGACAAGAAGGGTTTATTAATTCACTCTGCTTCTTGTTATGGTTTATAAATGCAACAAGCTCATTCTGAATTACTGCAGTGTAACATCAATTTGTTTAAATCTAATTCTGCTATCGTTGCCAAATTATGTTGTGACTGTAATTGTGGCCATATGCATGGGCTTAAAACACAATCATGTTTTGAAATAGCCCTTCTTTCCCACCCCCCGCCTCCTTGCCCCCGCCCCTTACTTCTGATGCTTCTTCTAATCATTTGACATTAACACAATTGCCTCACTTTCCATTACTTTATCATTTCAGAAATGAATGTGCTTTCAGCGAGAGAGATTACAATGTACACCCCACGTGAAACAGTAAAGAATGAAACTATGATTTGTGAAGTGTGGTTGCTACCCAACTAAGTTAGTGAAAAACACTGCATAACATATGACTCATAAAATCTAGAAATCATAATAGTATTAAATTCAACCTCATGAATAAATAAAAGATTCTAAGTTTACATTGCATTATATATTTATTTATTTGGAAAGTGGGACCAAAGAACTAGTATAATTCTACAGCAACTCACATCTTGCCAAAAAGAAAAATGTTTTTACGATTCTTTTCTAGGTCATAACAGTTATAATCAGAGTTATTTGCGCAGCAATTCAAAGCAATGTTTTGTTTGGCTATTTTGTTATGCATTCATAATCGTTCTTTTAAAATTCATGTTAACAGATCCATGTTTCAAATCTTTTAAGAAACCCTTTTTATTTTAAAAAGTAAATCTCAGTCAAATTTTCTGTAGGTCTTTTAATGGGTTGCACTGGACTGTCTGGCTGGAACTAAATGTCAGTCAGTACAAACAGTTTCAGAGGTTCCTTCTGGTCTCCCCATGTCTACAAGGCCCTTCTCACAAACCTGCCAGAGGGTTTGCTACCATTATTATTTTTATTACGCACATTTAAGGTATTGGAAAAATCGTCAGTAAGTTTCACTTTTAATATTTTGTTGTAAATTGATTGTACTAATAGAGGTCATAGGATATAACATGCTGAAGGCAGTTTTGTGGGGGGCAGGGGGGATTGTACACGTGTGTCTGGGGTATATGTGTTTTCAATGCATTAAAATCTTTATACCAGCCTCTTATTATCAGGAAGGATATACCTCTTCACAAAGTGGAGAAAATACCAGTTTCTAAGAACTGATCATGTAAATTAGCAACATATTCAAGTTTGCTCTGTCAAAAAATGCCTGAGATCATGTACAGGCTTTTGACAAGCTGTTTAAGTTTCGAAAGTAAGGAAACACACGGCCCTCGGCCACCAAATAATAACCCTTTTGAGTGTCTTGAGTAGTTCTAGAAAGCGATTAGCCTTGATGCTGCTTTTCTAATTAACGACACAGCACAGCGCTAGACGCATGGCTTCGGTTCGGGTAAGTGCTTTCAAAACCAGTTTTCTGAGCGGCACATCACAACCGCATGTGTTCCCAGGTGCTCTACATGTTCCTTTAAAACCAAACACCTGAATATTTCTTTCACGGGGCCTTCTGCACAATGCTCTGTTTTATGAATCCAAAGTGAAAATACTACTTTAGTTAGTACCATCATATATACATATATCAACATAAAAAGATAGGGTCAACTGTTTTGATTGAAATGCCAGTAGTCAATCTGAGTAAAATGTACCTAATGTATATACATTTTAAAGCGCTCTGGTGTAAGTTTTACAAACCCCAGTTTTATGAAAAAGGGGGATTTTTTAATACATTAAAGGAGCATGCATTATCTATATGTCAGACAAGGCAAAGAGCTTCCCCATATCCTCTACGTTCAACATGCATGGGCACAATAGCCAAGGCTCTTAGCCTATTTTAGAATTGGAAAAAGTACATAATAAATGACTAGGATTCTACCCCAAATTTTGATATAATTTTGAATTCCTATTTAGGTCTTCACTAAGATTCATTAAAGCAAAGCATAATCCTCTCTAAATCTGGAATGATGCCTTTTTAAACCTCAATACTCATCAGGAAAAGTTTGCATGAGATGCCGCAGTTGCCTTGGGCGACAAAGCCTCAGCGCTCCACCAGCTAAGCCAATATTAATTTTAGATGGAAGCGGGGAAAACCAACAACAACAAAGGAGAAATCTGCTTCTGTCTCCACAGCCAGAGAAATAATATTTTTATTTCAAGGGCTTTGGGCTCATGGGAGCAGATAAAAACTCTTTCACATTATTCACAATGACATTTTAAATAAAGTTTCAGCAGGAATAAAAATACCGAACTTTCTGGTTATTTCTGAGGCTATACAAGTATTTCTATGATCAAGTACTCTTAAACCAAACCTGTTAGAAAAACATAAAGCACATAGAAAGCAACTAAAAAATGTATTACATGGTTACATGAATGAAGCAGGCAGCTGAAAATGGCTATGCAGGAGGCTTGGAAGATTAATCTAAGACGCTATTATGATGGTTAGAAGTGGTTTTGTGATTCTAAAATGGCAAATTCTAAAATTAACCAGTTTTTAGTTTTGATTTGACCAAATACATTTAAGAGCTTTTGAGAGAAGCCAAAGGTTAAAACTGTATTTAATAGTGTATAGATGTCACCTCTGTAATTGTTTTTAGTATCAGAAATAATCTCAAATAAAAGAATTTCCCAATTGAACGAAGCATTACTCTTCATTCTCCTATGAAAACCTCACAACACAGAGAAAGTCCAATCCTTGCTTTGGGACACTCACCAGAAAACCAGTGCAAACACAGGCACAGACTCTGAGAACCCTGATGCAACCCCCATGTGGTTGCTCTCCCCTCTCGTCATTTTGCCGACCTGCTGGCTTCAGGTTTAGAATGATTTTCTCAAATGGTGTGTATTGCATCAGTATACACCACTGACGCTGCTATCATGCTGTTGTTTCCTTTTGAACTAAGCCTATTATCAAAGAAATAAAATATTTAAAATCTCTCTACTAATTCTCTTTGTTGTTAAATTCGCTCATCCTTGTCAAAAATGATGGTACTAGATTATTTAGGTACATCAAACGAAATAGAGAAATTTGAATGAGCGGCCAATGAATCTTTTAAAAACAGGTTCACATGTTTTAATCATTTCTAATTATAAACAGAAGGAAAGCCGCTCCATTAAATGCTAAGAACAAAGGGGTCAAAATCTTTACTTAAAATCTACATTATATCTTACACTACTAATGTATGCCTTTTAATTCTTAAAAAGACGAAGAGCTCATTAAAACAACTGATTACTTACACAGGCTTTTCTCTGATTAATACTTGGCAAACTGATTCCGTAGTTCGCACTGACAGCAGCCCTGTGGCGGAGGTTTTCAGGATCCTGCATGATTTTTACATCCAACCCTATCTTTCGCTGAAACAAAGAAACAATGAAACTTTCATGCTGGATAAACAAAAATGCTTACTAATATCTTATATCCTCAAAGGAGTATAAAGTTCTTTGGAAAGAATTATTTTAATGTAGTTTTCACTGGGAAGAAAAGACATATTTGGGTCTTTTATTTCTGCTGTTAATTGTTCTTACTTATTCACAGAAAAGGAACCTTCTGCAGATTTCCCTCCATGTTTCCTATTGCTCATACAAATACATCCTCAGACAGCATTCATTTTTTCACAAAGAATGGTACACGCCACCCAAGGTGGGACAAAGGACTAGAATACCTGGTCTTCATTTGTTTTTAGCTTTTTCCAGGTCAAGGATTTTGCCAATGAAATCTATACTACACACACACAGGTAGAGGGCTCCCTTGGTCTGTTAATGTGGCACTTTCCTCAAGGGACAGACAGTTACAGGTAAATCTCTGTCTGGATTTGGTACATTTACCACAACAAATTTATTTACTCCTTCACAGAGATATTGCTATTTTTAGGGAAAAGGCATGCTTTCATTAGAAAAAAAAAAAAGCATATCATTTGAAGCACATGTTCCTCACTTCATATAAGTCAAATGAGTTACGGCAGAGATGCTTAAATAGTAACCAGCAGTGTAGGCAGCGCAGTGGTGGTGGAAAGGGGCACAAGAGGGGTCCTGAGACTTGGGTTCCAGTCTTACTCTCCCCTGGACTGCCTGCATGACCTTGGGTAAGTCACTTCCCTCCTTTGGAAGCCAGTTTCTTTTTTTTCAAAATGTGACAGACTTGATGGTCTCTTGAAGAATTATTCACCCTCCTCAATTCCCCCCAACCACCCTCCACCCCGACACACACAACCCTCTCTTGCTTTGGCATTCTATGACTTGATGTTAAAAGGTAAGCTGACACTTAAGAAATATGTTATTACCAACAGTTTCTGAAGTCTTGTGACTTTTTTTATTGTGGTACAATTCATATACTATAAAAGCTCCTTTAAAAGTGTGTAATTCAGTGGTTTTTAGCATATTCACAAAGTTGTATAACCATTATCTATCACCCCTCTTTATTATTATTACTAGAGACCCGGTGCACAGATTCATGCACATTGAAAGGAAATTAATTAGAAGGTGGCCAGCGGGGTGGGACTAGACAAGATGGGCTGGACACGCCCTGGCGCCAACCTCCCACCTTCCCTGGCCAGCCGCACCTGGGGTAGCGCTGTGGCTCAAAGGGTGTCTATGGAGTGAGCAGGGTCCCTCCAGAAGGTGAGGTCCCTCAGCCTGGCCATGGGAGTCAGGCCAAAACCAGCTCTCCGACATCCTCCTAAGAGTCCTGGAGTGCGAGAGGGCACTCTGCAAAGTTGCTGTCACACAGGGTGTGGAACACAAATGCAAGTGTGCAGTAAACCAGAATCAGGGCCGACAGTGCCCGAGCAACAACATAACCCACAGCTGAAAGTGGAATCGCATGGCCCTGCAAGGAATTGGGCTCCCTCCTCTCTGGTTTCAGGGTGTGTCACCCGAGAACTGCCGCTGCCAAGTCACTGCCACTCAGCAGCTCCTGCATTGAGCATCGTCTGCCCCCTGGTAGTCAATGCACATCATAGCTACAAGTCGGACAGACACTTAGCATATGAGCCTTTTATATATATACTAGAGGCCTGGTGTACGAAATTCGTGCACGGGGGGGTGGGGGTTCCTCAGCCCAGGCTGCCCCCTCTCACAGTCCGGGAGCCCTCAGGGGATGTCCTACTGATGGCTTAAGGGAGCGGGCCTAAGCCGCAATCTGGCCGTGGAGGCTCAGAGCAGGCGCCCTGTGTGTGTGTGTCCGCTGGGGGCCTGCCCCCAGCTGTGCCTCGGAGGCTCGGAGGCTCAGAGCAGGTGCTGTGTGTGTGTGTGTGTGTGTGTGTGTGTGTGTGTATGTCTGCTGGGGGCCTGCCCCCAGACACGCTTCGGAGGCTTGGAGCAGGTGCCCCTCTTTGTTGATTCTCAGGTTCTGGGCTGCGCCTGCCTGTTGTTCTCTCAGGCAAGGGGCCGAGTCCAGCCCCTCCTCCTGAGCTGGTCGTGACTGTTATGGAGTCCCGACCTCATTTGCATATTACTTCTTTACACACACACACACACACACACACACACATATATGTGTATATATATATATATATATATATATAGAGAGAGAGAGAGAGAGAGAGAGAGAGATATTAATTTTTATCCTTGCCTGAGAATATGCTTATTGATTTTAGAGAGCAAGGAAGGGGGAGAGAGAAAGAGAGAAACAACAATGTGACAGAGAAACATCGATCAGTTGCCTCCTATATGCACTCCAACTGGGAATCGCGCCTGAAACCTGGGTCATGTGCCCTGACTGGGAATCAAACTTGCCACCTTTTGGTGTACAGGACGACCCTCCAAACAACTGCGCCAGCCAGCCATGGCAATCAAAACCCCTCTTTAGAGAAAACCCACTGTGTGGGAAAACATATTTGCCAATGTCATATCTGATAAGGGCCTAATCTCCAAAATCTATAGGGAACTCATACAACTTAACAAAAGGAAGATAAACAATCCAATCCAAAAATGGGCAAAGGACCTAAATAGACACCTTTCAAAAGAGGACATTCAGAAAGCCAATAGACATATGAAAACATGCTCAAAGTCACTAATCATCCGAGAAATGCAAATCAAAACAACAATGAGGTACCATCTCACACCTGTCAGACTGGCTATCATCAACAAATCAACAAACGACAAGTGCTGGAGAGGATGTGGAGAAAAAGGAACACTTGTGCACTGCTGGTGGGAATGCAGACTGGTGCAGCCACTATGGAAGACAGTATGGAGTTTCCTCAAAAAACTGAAAATGGAACTCCCATTTGACCCTGTGATCCCACTTCTAGGAATATATCCCAAGAAACCAGAAACACCAATCAGAAAAGATATATGCACCCCTATGTTCATAGCAGCACAATTCACCATAGCTAAGATCTGGAAACAGCCTAAGTGCCCATCAGTAGATGAATGGATTAGAAAACTGTGGTACATCTACACGATGGAATACTATGCTGCTCTAAAAAGGAAGGAACTCTTACCATTTGCAACGTCATGGATGGAACTGGAGAGCATTATGCTAAGTGAAATAAGCCAGTCAATGAAGGAAACATACCACATGATCTCACTCATTCATGGATAATAGAGACCATTATAAACTTTTGAACAATAATAGATACAGAGGCAGAGCTGCCTCAAACAGATTGTCAAACTGCAGCGGGAAGGCCGGGGAGGGTTGGGGGGCAAGAGGTAGGGGGGTAAGAGATCAACTAAAGGACTTGTATGCATGCATATAAGCATAACCAATGGACATAAGACACTGGGGGGATAGGGGAGGCTGGGGGACTGTCTAGGGCGGGGGGATAAAATGGACACATATGTATGTAATACCCTTTGTAATACTTTAAGCAATAAAAAAAAAAAGAAAAAAAAACCCTCTTTAATTCTGTAACATTTTCATCAACGAAAAAAGAAACCTCAAACCCATTATCAATCACTCCCCATCTCCTCTCCATCCCAGCCCCTCCCTGGCAACTACCAATCTATTTTCTGCCTCTTCGATGTGTCCCATTCTGCACATTTCATATGAATTGTAAATATGTGGTCTGTAACAGTTTAAAAGGAGGTATTGTAAGGGATTAAAACACCTGATTTCCTTTCAACTGCTGTCTTTGTTCTAAGGGATCTGATGCAATTGCTAAAATTGTTGTAGGAACCAGATTAGTTCAATGGGCTATGCCTACGGTGGAAGTGAAGGGAAAGACTGCAAAAATATCTACAGAATGTATGCTGTCTAGTTACTTCTTAATACAGGTGCCAAACCTTCCTTTTATTTTTTTAATAGCAGTTTTTAAACCAAATAACTGTACTTAACTGCCCACTTTATTTAACCCATGCAGGGATGCAGGTTGCAAACAAGACCTATCTGTTCCCTTCTCCTTGAAGTACATGTGGTCATAAAAATAATCTTGTGCCTAACAGCTATCAGGGGGTTTCCTTCTGTGGCTAACCCATACTCAACAGCACTATTCCGGGTGTTTGCATGGAAGCAGAGTGTCTCTTTCATTGAAATTAATACCTGGACATAATTTGTTTCTCCTTAATTAAACTTTCAGAATAATTTTCATTCTACAAAGTTTCGGGACATTACCAATATGTGTTAGATTGTCTGGATGTGGTTTCTGTAATTAGGGTGTTTTAAAAATGTGTATTCTGGATATAATTGATGGGAATGGCTTCAATGTCATATCTTAGGTTTGCTAGAATTTTTTAATCCTGGGATCATTGGCTAGTGGGCCATTGAATTTTCTTAGTTTTATTATGGTCCTTCAACTTTCTGTGGCTATGGGACTGGTGTAAGAAAGAAATGATCAAATACCAAATTATTGTTAAAACTGGCATTAAAATCAATTGTTTTCTGCCCAATTTTACATTTCTGTGGCCCTGGCACAGATAGTTCTGGTAAGAAATCAAAATATAAGCAGAAACTCAAGAGAAATGATTGGCTGCAATATCAATTCTTTATTAGTTGGCTTCTAAAGCCATGGGAAATGTCTTTTAAATTATTAACATTTTAATATTCACTATTTTGGCACCAAAGCATGTGTATACCAAAATAATATGCAGCACACATGATTTAATTTTCCTTCAAAAACGTACAAATGAGCCTACATTTAAATAAAATTAACATATCAAATGGTTTCACTGAAGATCACTACCACATACATTCATAATCTGAATTTGTCTTACAATTTTACAAGTTACATCTACAGAGATGTATAGCAAAATACTTATCAGCATAAGCTGCCTTATCAGACCCAGATTTTCCTAGAAAAACAATTATAGATTCAAACACAAAATGAATCAATCCATTAAGCAGGAAAGCATGTTATGAAGGTGATCATTTTTTACCAACAGTAAAATAAGTATCAGAAATAATTTCAGAAAATTTTCTTAAATTGGTCAAGAAAAGACACCAATTTACTTAATCTATCTTGAGTCACTAAATAATCCATACTTTATTCTCCCCTTTGATAGTAATTACAAGCAGATATATCAAATGTGACTCTCATTTAGACTTTGGTTTGTAAGAACAAAAGTTATTATCAGAGCCAATTACTGTTTTACCTACATGGCTGCACAGAAGCAGGGAGCTCAATTTTCATCTCATCAGTGATTTTGTGGTATTTATTTTATTACTATGCCCACAAAGCTATATAAGAAAGAAATAGCTTATGCTATTAAAACTAGGGCTTGAGCATAAGAGGCTAAGGTTTCTTTTAGGAGAAGTTCTGAATTAAAAACACTAGGCAGCGTGTAATGCCAGGTCCCCAGACATGGGCAGACCATAAAATGACACACATCTGAGCAGTAGATCCCACACAGAGTAATCAAAATTGAAATGCTTCACAAACAAAGTTGAGACAAGCTATTTTATAGTATTATCAGCATAACATTATTCTCAACAGTGTTTGCTACAAGTAATGCCTTCTAAAGTGTATATTGCTTAATATCATAGTCCCGCTGGTTAAAGACATCTGCTGTTTAATCTCGAAATCAGGAAAAAAAAAAAGAGAAAAAGAATCCAGCTTCCTTTAACATTCTGATTCTTTCAACCATTATTATATTTAATGGAAGTACAAAGGACACCAAGTCTGGTTCAAGCCATATGTTCTAGATTTATTTGTAAAACTGGGTAATAATACCTACCTTCACAGAGCTGTCTGTGAGATTTAAATCTTGCAAATTATAAAGTACTACTCAGAGGCCAACTTGCAAGGGGTTTCTACTCATCAAATAATAACTGCAATCGATCGAAACACTTAAACGATATATAAAAACGATATATAAAAATCCGTAAGTTCTTAATAAAATTTCCCCATCTCCCCCAGAAATTTAATAAAATTAATAAGTTAATCTTAACCTTGATAAATAAAAGAACCAAACATTTATCCTGCTTTTCCTGAAAATCTATATTTAAGATTCACCAAAGAGTTATAACGGAAAGTTCTTCATAGAAACTAATAAATGCAGAAGGAAAGATATAATAGTAAAATCACCCCTTGGCAATCCCTAATGAAATAATGTATTTGGGTAAATGTCAATGGTTGCTCATACCATTAAGGCGAAATGTGGAAGAGAACCTTTATAAAGCAGGGGTGGGGAACCTCCAGCCCGCGGGCCACGTAAGGCCCTCAAAATCATCTAGTCTGGCCCTGCCAAGGCATTAGGGATGAGTTAGTTAAATGTTTGACCAAATACAGCGGGCTAATACTTAAGTTGATAATTTTGTATGGCCCTCGAATGATGTTATAATTATCCAAATGGCCCTCGGCAGAAAAAGGTTCCCCACCCCTGTGATAAAGGACAGACTGAGCTGGTAATACCTGGACTCACTGATCTATCTCAGCATCATGAAAAGAGAAAGAAGAATTTGCCTCTGAAAATGCTCTAAAAGGAAAGATACATCACCACCTAGTAGGTATCCTGCCAAAAGGATGTTTCCTGAATTTGATCAAGCTTCTAAGTAAAACTAGTTGATAAGAATTAGTAGGGACAGAGAAGCATGTAAAATGACACCACAAGACTGTGATCAACCAAATTGAGACTGTGGGAAAAACCTATATGACAAATGCTCTGGTGTCTTAAAATGATATTTTAAAAAAATGTTTTATTGACTTTTTACAGAGAGGAAGGGAGAGAATAGAGATTTAGAAACATCGATGAGAGAGAAACATCTATCAGCTGCCTCCTGCACACCCCCCACTGGGGATGTGCCCCTAACCAAGGTACCGAAATTGAACCTGGGACAATCAGTCCACAGGCTGACACTCTATCCACTGAGCCAAATCAGTTAGGGCAAATGACATTTTTTTAAGTGAGGAAAACTGTTATAGATAAAATGAGATACAACTGCAATGTGTGGACCTTGTTTACATCCTGATTCCAATAAAAGTAGAAAGACAAACAGGGAAAATTGAACGTGGGCTGGGAATTATATAATATTAATGCACTATTAACAACGTTCCCCGCCTGCCGCTGCAGGCCTCTGAGCTTCAACTCTAAGCAACTATGTAACAAATATAGAAGCTAAACAAAACCCCAGAAACCTGCTTTAGTCCACCGGGCTTCAGCCAGCAGGATCGCAACATTGTAAGCAAAGGCCAGAAACCTACTTTCAGCAGAGGAGGCCTAAGAGCTGGAGCCAAGCCTCAAAGCTAAAGCTGGCCCAGAAAAAAAAAGAAAAAAAGAAAAAAAGGAGCGGTTGGGAGCTTCAGTCACCCCCAGCCTGAAAACAGCCATCATCCCCTCACCCAGGCTGGCCAGGCACCCTAGTGGGGACCCCCACCCTGATCCAGGACACCCTTCAGGGCAAACCAGCCGGCCCCCACCCGTGCACCAGGCCTCTACCCTATATAGTAAAAGGGTAATATGCCTCCCAGCACCGGGATCAGCGTGACAGGGGGCAGCGCCCAAACCCCCTGATCACCCTGCTGCTCTGTGTGTGACAGGGGGCGGGGCCACAACCTCCCTATCCACCCTGCTCTGTTCGTGACAGGGGAAGGCGCCCCAACCCCCTGATCAGCCCTGCTCTGTGCCTGATAGGGGGGAGCTCCCCAACCCCCTAATCGGCCCTGCTCTGTGTGTGACAGGGTGCAGCACCCCAACCCTCCCCCCCCCACGGGCCCTGCTCTGTGTGTGACAGGGTAGAGCCATAACCTCCCCATTTGCCCTGCCCTGAGTGTGAGAGTGGTGGCGCCCCAACCCCCTGATCGGCCCTGCTCTGTGCGTAACAGGGTACAGAGCCCAAACTCCCCTGATGGGCCCTGCTCTGTGAGTGACAGGGGGCAGTGCCCCAACCCCTTGATTGGCCCTGCTCTGTGCGTGACAGGGGGTGGTGCCGCAACCTCCCCATCGACCCTGCCTTGAGTGTGACAGGGGGCAGTGCCCCAACCCCCCAATTGGCCCTACCCTGAGCGTGACTGAGGGTGGCATCGCAACCTCCTGATCCGCCCTGCTCTGTGCATGACAGGGGGCGGCGCCCTAACTCCCCAATCAGCCCTGCTCTGAGCCTGGCCAGGGGCTGCACCTAGGGATTGGGCCTGCCCTCTGCCACCCGGGAGCAGGCCTAAGCCAGCAGGTCGTTATCTCCTGAGGGGTCCCAGACTGCAAGAGGGCACAGGCCAGGCTGAGGGACCCCCCTCCCCCCCGAGTGCACAAATTTTTGTGCACCGGGCCTCTAGTATATAAAATAAATATCAAAAATATAAGTCTTTGTTTTACTATGGTTGCAAATATCAAAAAATTTCTATATGTGACACGGCACCAGAGTTAAGTTAGGGTTTTTCAAAATGCTGACACGCCGAGCTCAAAAGGTTCGACATCAGTGTCCTAGTAGGTCAGCAGGAAGGGCATGAGAAATTTGGGATGCCACCTTTGAAATATTACTGGAGCCTGAAATCCCACCTAACAAAATTCAGGTAATCTTTGCAATTGTAGCAAGTAGTTTATGTTCATGGCAAAGGCACTATGGGTCAATTATATGCAACTAATTGAATCTTACCATAGAACCAATGTTATTAGAAGATATCATCGTAAGGCTTATTTTTGATGCCCATTTTTTTATAGAAACAACCCCAAATACCACACTTAATCATCTGTTCCATTAGCCATAACTTATGTACACTGTAAAGTATAAACCTCTTTAAAGTATATATGTAAACCAATTGAATGGGAACCAATTATAGTAAAACAGTATTACATATGATAGAGTATCATAATGTATTTTCCATAATTCTAATGTAGCTTCATAATTGCCACCTTGGTGTGGCCCCAGAAAGAAAAGCGTCACCTTTATCAGGTGCAGTGCACTGAGGAATTTTGCTGGGCAGGTTTAGAGGGACAGATCTGAGGATAATTCTGGGGATAGTTAGAGTCATTTGTGGACAAAATCAGGAATCTATTTCACTTTTCTTCAATTGTAAATTTCTTTGTGGCAAACACAGGAAAACCGCTTGAGTTTTTGTATTTTTTTTTTCCAGTGGCGAGGAAAAGCCCGGACTCTGAGGCCAGAGAGACCTGAATTTGAATCCCAGTACTCCTGTTCCTTAGCTTTAAATTACTATCATCCATAGACCTCAGTTTCCTCGTCTTTAAAGTGAGGATTCCAATAATTCCTTCCCTCAAAATGTTGTTGAGGGTGTGATATGGTCTCCCTGCTTCTGCCCTTGCCCTGTAACATCATCATATTCTCACCACGACACCCAGAATGACCCTTTAAAATTGCAAATCAGACCATGTCGGCCCTCTGGTCCTCCAATGGCTTCCCATCTCACTCAAGGAAATACCCATAGTCCTCACGGTGGTCCATAAGATCTGGCCCCCTTCTACTGTTCCTACTTCTCTCCCCCTTGCCCATCCCTCTTCAGCTTCCCTGCTGTTCACACTCCTAATCCTGGGTCTTTGCATCTTCTGTTTCCTCTGCCTGGAATGCTCTTCCTCCAAATGGCCAATGGCTTGCCCCTCAAGTCTATCAAATTTCTGTTCAAGGATCCTCTTACAATCGAGACCATTCCAACACCCTTCCCGCCCCCTCCCAGCTTTTCTTTCACCAACCAACATACTATATATTTACTTGTCAAGTCACTTTTTGGTTGTTTTCCTAATGCCTACCCCACACCACCTAGAATGTCAGCTGCATGAGAGCAGAGGAGTTTGGCTGATGCCTAAAATTGTGCCTGGCACATATTAGGCACCTAATAGAGGTTAATCAGTATCTGTCAACAAATAATAATTATCACTTATATAGCACCATGTGTGGGGCACTGTGATAAGCATTTACATATGTGAATTTATTTACCCTTACACAACCCTATGAGGTCGATAAGTACTATTATTGTGCTTATTTTATGGGCAAGAAACTGAGGCACAGGGAGGTTAGGTGACTTGCTACGGTATAGGATGTGAATCTATACTTTTAACCATTATGTTTTCATTTACTGCAATCCTATTCCAGGCTGGACACTATTTAGGCATTGGGTATTGCAGTGAACAAAACATAGTCTCTCTGCTTTAGATTAATAGAGACTTAAGAAATAAAATAATCAGCTGAAACCGGTTTGGCTCAGTGGATAGAGCGTCGGCCTGCGGACTGAAGGGTCCCGGGTTTGATTCCGGTGGGGGGCATGTACCTTGGTTGCGGGCACATCCCCACTGGGGGATGTGCAGGAGGCGGCTGATCGGTGTTTCTCTCTCATCGATGTTTCTGACTCTCTATCTCTCTCCCTTCCTCTCTGTGAAAAATCAATAAAATATATTTAAAAAAAAAGAAATAAAATAATCAAATGCAAGGAAAATCTTAGCAGTTCTGGGTTTGCATAAAAAGAGCAGTAGAAGCCATCTGGGAGATAATTGAGGAAATCTGAATATGACCTAGGAATTTCTTATATATTTTAGATGTGATAATGGTATTGTGGGTAAGCAGCAATATGCTCATTTTTAGAGATGCATGTTAAAGCATTAGGGGTGAAATGTCATTAGGTCCATATTTTAAAACACTTCAATAAAAAATAGGTTAACAACTGTTAAATCTAGGTGAAGGAGAAATGGTTATTAATACACTATTCTTGGTTTGTTGGAATATTTTCATAATAAAAAGGTTTTTTTAAGCCATAAAAAAGCGGGGGGTGGGAGGAGGGGGGTGGATATGGAGCTTACATTCTAATGAGAAGACAGAGCCCACAGTGGCCAGCTCATTGCAGGCCTTCCTTTCTCCCCACTCCATTCTGTAAAATCCAACTCCTGCTCATCAGCAAACTTATCCACCCTGATGCTGAGTGACATGAACTCACAGGGAAAACCTCTGAAGCAACCCTTACTGGCCCTGGCTTTTGCCTTCTTTGCTCTCTCACCATGTGGATTGTGAGAATAAACAAATCATCTTTTCTGTCAAAGAACAGTTTAGACAGCCGTCATTTTGGGCTGCCTGACTTGGCAGCTGCCATGTTGGCCGCATGGCTTGCAGTTTCCTGGGGGTCACCGGCTTGAAACAGCAAAGGCCAACCCCTCCCTTTGAATTAGCCAATCTGGAAAGACCGTGAGCCTGAGCTCCAATCAAGAGCAAGGGACAGGTCACACGGGTCAGGGATTATAAAGCTGAGCAGCCCGCCTGCTAGGTTGGTATGCGGCTTCCAGACCATGTGTGCGCACCCTTCTACGTAGAAATAAAGATGTTTGCCTGCTGCCTGGCTCCCGAGTCTGGTTTGTGCTCTACCAGGGCCCCTGAACTTGGGGGCTCGCCTTATTTCTAACAGGATCATGTCAGATATCCTCAAAACTTTCGTTTTGATCAGATTTTGAGAATCACTTTCTCAATTAGATCCCAATTCACAAAATTAAAGATTCTTCCATCTAAGACACAGGTGTTGCACATGGCTGCATCATATTCAATCACACAGTTTTTGTGTGTTTCATTGATAAAGCACCCATTTTATGAATTAATATAGAGAATAATTCAAGCAGTGAGATGGCTTTATTTCCCTGTTCCACAAATGTACCAAGTATATCATGTTTCCAAGCTGGTCCTCTGATCTCAACAGTTTAGAAATGTCTATTTTCTTTTTTAAATATATTTTATTGATTTTTTACAGAGAGAAAGGGGAGAGATAGAGAGTTCGAAACATCAATGAGAGAGAAACATCGATCAGCTGCCTCCTGCACATCTCCTACTGGGGATGTGCCCGCAACCCAGGTACATGCCCTTGACCGGAATCGAACCTGGGACCCTTCAGTCCGCAGGCCGACGCTCTATCCACTGAGCCAAACCGGTTTCGGCTAGAAATGTCTATTTTCAAATTGCCTTCAGACTTAACTTGCCAGACACAACAAGGAAATCAAATACTTTCTTGGCCTATAAGCCTTTCTCCTTCTCTCCCTCCTTCTTCTTTATCTTTTGTGTTTATTTCAAACCCTTTCCTTGACTGTTAGGAGTACACATGCCCAAGGTGCCCATAGAGGGTTTAGGCTGGTGTTGGTAGGGAGCTAAATTACACAAGCCATCAGAATACGGCTTTTTCAAATGTAAAAGAAAATTAATAAACAATTCTTAATTATGATGCTTTATTACAATGGAGCAATTCCTAATTGTTTTTCCCCTAAGTGTGTTGGTGTAAAATGGAATTCCAAAAACTGCTATCAACTTTGGAGAACCAGAGCTTAAAGAAGCAACTGGGGTTTACCTAGTTTGAAAGGTTGGCTGTGGGCAATTAAAGGTAATAATATCCCAGTCGGATTTCACAACTGCTTAATACTTCAAGCGTTTGAGTTGGTGCAGTAGGCCTGCTGGAGCAGCTGGCAAAACAGCACTGTTTGTCATTGACTTTGCAATGCAAGATCAGGGCTCTGCTTCGTGTGGGCGGTTATGCATCTTTAAGCAGATGTCATTGATATTAGAGATAGAACAGCAGTAGGGGTCCAGGCGCTAGAGGTAAAATCGGGATGGGAAACCAGTCCTTGCCCCTTCCTAAATAGAGCTCACCCATGCTCACAGCATTTCAAAGAACCCGGGGTTCTACTCAGCACATTAGACTCCTTATCTTTATCAGGATTCAGAACTCTTTCAGGAAAGTAAATTTCTGGCCATGGTATTTTTTTCTTCTTCTGGAAGAATCAAGCGATTATACATTCAACAACAGTCCTAATTTCAGATATTTTACTTTATTGTCTTTGTAAACCAGAGATCTCAAATCTTCTGTCTGTGGACCAACTGTGGTCCTCCTGAGATTCTTGACAAAAAAAAAAAAATACAAATTTAACTGAAGCAGATACTTAATAGTAAAGAAGTTTAAGCTCCATTTATCACAGCATTCTCTTTTCATCAAAGCCTTTATTATTACCTGGTATTTTCTTATCAATGAGCTGTTTCCCCTCCCCCAACTAGAGCAAGCTCTGTGAAAGTAGGGATCTAGTCCAAGCTGTTCATCCCCGTGTGGCTCTAACAGTCCTTGGCACAGTGTACATACGCCACAGGGAGTGGCTGGACAAACCCAGTACAATGACAAAGGTGGGAGTAGGCTGCTTTGGGAGTGTAGCCTGGACTAGTATTTTATGGGGACGAGTACACCCTTAGACCCTACTGGGGTGGTTTCATTTATTTATTCAACAAACATTTATCAAGAGTCCCCTAAAATTATAGAGCAATGAACAAACTGACATGGATCCTGCCCTCCTTATAATCTAGTGGAAAGACAGACATTTTAAAAAACCATACAACTTAATATCTAATTACAAATTGTGGTAAGTGTGATGAAAGAAAAATACAAGTTAATATAAACAGTTATAAAAAGGATACCATGTGTTGACTGTACAATTTTGTGTATATACTAAAAATGACTGAATTAAATACTTTTTAAAAGGTTGAATTTTATAGTATATAAATTATCTATCTATCTTCTATATATATAAAAGCCTAAGAGACAGGCTGATCAGCCGACCAGCTGGTAGGTATGATGCACAATGACCACCAGGCGGCATATGCTCAACGCACAGGCATGGAAACATGGAGCAGACTGATGAATCTCATGGGAAGAGGGGAGGGCAGGAAGAGGTTAACCAAAGATCTTATATGCATACTAGAGACCCGATGCATGGATTTGTGCACCAGTGGGTCCCTTGGCCTGGCCTGCAGGGATTGGGCCGAAACCAGCTCTCTGACATCCCACAAGGGGTCCCAGATTGCAAGAGGGTGCAATTTCTTTAACATTCTGTACCTTGGTTTCTTCATCAATAAAATGAAGGTAATGATAACAACACCTCATCCTAGGTCCATTCTGAAGGTTAAACGAGTTAGTATTCCCAAAGCACTGACAACAGTACCTGGTACTGAAGGGAAGGGAGCTATTATTACCCTTGGTGAGTCAGGGAGGAAACAGGAGAAAATTTAAAAGACCACCCCAAGGAGGCAAAGTCAGACACCTCTTGAGCTTTATTCTTGCCACCTGGAAACTTTCTTTCTAGGACTCTGTTTAAAATTTGAAGGCATTCTGTTCTGATTTATTTTGCTTTCTGAAGAAAGCACTTGTCAGAGAAACTGACCATACCATGAATATCTGAAAAAACAATGACATGTTTTCTCATTTAGACACAAATCAAATTTCCCAACTTTACTCTTAACTTTTTTTCTAACCGCCTTATTGAGATATAATTCGTACACTTTAAAATCTCCTTTTTAAAGAGTACAACTGGACGGTGTTTAGTACAGACACAGAGTTGTGCAGCTGTCACCACTATCAAATTCCAGAACATTTTTTATCATCCTCAAAGAAACTTGGTACTCATAAGAGTCACTCCCCTTCACCCTTCCTCCCAGCCTCTAGCAAACCACTAATTACTCTGTTTCTACAGATTTCTCGATTCCTACCTTTGTTCTTGGAAAGGCATGTGGAAATACACACTGTCTTTGGGGTGGCCAAAGTTTACCCTCAGATTCCAAAGGGAAAATAAATAATTTCTGATCAATTACAGTTGGAATCAACCTAAAGAAAAATAATAATTTCAAATCAAATTTGCTATCTTAAAAGCTTCACAAATTATAATTTAAAAGCAATGCATCATAGTTTGAGAACAGAATATCAATTAGATTTTACAGGAAATATTCTATTGGTAATTATAATAAATTAGACCAATTTTTAGCATTTTTATCAGCATAAAACTGCAGTTGTTTATTAAGCATATGAACTTCCAAGTCTGATAAAGACCATTATAGCATGAATATAAATCTCTATGTCTGGCTGAGTTTATATGATGCACAAATGACATAATTACTGAACTATAAAGCATTCCTTGGTAAAGAAAAACACAATATGCTGTACTTTGTTTAATAAAATCAAATCACAGGGTAGCCAATGTTAAATATATCTAAAATGCTGGTCCCCAAAGCAGTTCATACTTATATTCTTTAAACCTCTACTATTTAATGTAATTACAAAGATTTAAAAATCAAAGATAGTTACAGATCCTTCTTATTAAGCAGTGGGCAGTTCCATGAAAGACCAATGTAAAACAAAATAGCGTTGTAAGAATGAGTATATGTATGTCTTAACATTTTTAATTTAAAAGCAGTTCTTTAAAATGGTCAACATAATTAAGATCAATAAATCTCAATCTCTTGATTCCACTATGATATCCACTTGTGCCAAATTATCATTAGAAAGTAATTTATGGCCCTAACCAGTTTGACTCAGTGGATAGAGCATCAGCCTGCGGACCCAAGGGTCCTAGGTTCGATTCTGGTCAAGGGCATGTACCTTGGTTGCAGGCACATCCCCAATAGGGAGTGTGCAGGAGGCAGCTGATCGATGTTTCTCTCTCATTGATCTAACTCTCTATCCCTCTCCCTTCCTCTCTGTAAAAAAATCAATAAAATATATTTTAAAAAAAGAAAAAGAAAGTAATTTATGGACTTCTGGTTTCACCCCAACAGGTAGAGAGCTTAGATGCTAAGACTCCCAACTGTACAACAAGAAGAAAAGGTGAACAAATCAAAAAAACAACTCATCTTGGATCCATCAGAGAATTCAGATCATAGAGAGAACTGCTGCTGCCCAGCACACTAGAGAGAGGTGGAGAAAGCCCAAGAGTGGAAGCCTGCTGCTGAAGCTGGTACTGGCAAGAGCACTTTAACTCCAATCGACAGATCCCTGGAGGCTCTATGAGTTAGCTTGAAAAGTTAAAAACTCCAAGGGGCCAGGTCTTAGGGAGGGCCCTACTTTCATGACCTTTACCTCCAGGAGCCCCACATGGTCTCATGGTAAACAACAGAGAAAAATCCCCTCCTGCTACCAGCAGAGAGAAGGGAAAATAAACCATTTCAAAATACTCCCAGAGGATTCTGTTCTTTGTTCTGTTCTCTGTCATAAAGGCAAACTATTTTACCGAAGCCTTATCTGACCTGAGGAAGGGCAGTTAGCTAACTCCAACCTCCTCAGTCTTCCTGTCTCAAGTAAGGAGTAAAATGCTGAGAAAAACTTGTGAAGGTAACAATCCAGGGACATAGATCTACCAACAGACTGCGACCTAATCACAGGATTATCAAACGCTTCCCTCCAACACACACTGTATCTATAGAGGACGATGCAAGGCGCAGACTCCATTTAGGAAGGAGTTTCTAGGGAAACCCAAAGACAACAGGGAAGACAAACGGATAGTGGAGGACATGGAAGCCTCAGACACCTACAGCTACAGCAGACAGTAAACACATGAAGGCCTACTTATCTCTATTCCTATTACCTAATACATCAACAAAAAAATGACAAGGCAAGAAAAAATGTTTGGCTCTTGCTGGTGTGGCTTGGTTGGTTGGAGTGTCATCTTGTACACTAGAAGGCAGTGGGTTTGATTCCTGGTCAGGACACATGTCTGAGTTGTGGGTTCAATCCCCCCTTGGGGTGCATGTGGAAGTGATCAATTTCTCTCTCTCTCTCTCTCTCTCTCTCTCTCTCTCTCTCTCTCTCTCTCCTTTTCTCTCTTTCCTCCCTCTCTCTGAAATCAATTTTTTAAAAAAAGTCTGAAGAGACAAAGCAAGCATCAGATTCAAATATAACATAGATTTTGGAATTTAAAATAACCAAGATTAATATGCTAAGAGCTCTAATAGGAAAAGTGGACAAGTTGCAAGAACAGATGGGTAATGTAAGCAGAGAGATAAAAACTCTAAGAACCAAAAGGAAATGCTAGAAATAAAAAACACTCTAAGAAATAAAGATTGCCTTTGATAGGATTATCAAGGATACAACCAAAGAATGAATCAGTGAGCTTGAAGAAATGTCAATATAAATTCCAAAACTGATATGCAAGGAGAAAAAGGACCGAACAAACAGAACAGAATATCAGGAACTGTGGGAAAATTAAATCTAACTTACCTACAGAAGAACAAGGATGAGAATTACATTGAATTTCTCTTAATAAACCATGCCAGCAAGAAGAGACTAGAAGGATGGGAAGAAAAAACCCACTAACCTGGAATTCTGTCTCCAGTGAAATTATCCTCCAAAAATGAAGGGGAAATAATGATGCTCTCAGATGAACAAAAACTGAGAACTATCTTGCAAGAAATATTAAAAGAAATTCTTTAGAGAAAGGAAAATGATACAGGTCACTTATGGGATATACGAAGCAAAAAGAAAACCCAGGGACCTCACCACCATATTCTTCCTTGTGTCCCAAGGTTCCTAACTGGTGTACCTCCTCTCCATCCTTCAAAGTCTTCTTAACTTTGTTATATATATAATGCCCAGGGATTTTAGCTGTACTTAGAAGAAGGAATAGGGTATGTCTACATCATCTTCCTAGAAATGGAACTTGATATATATATATATACACACACACACACACTGGTGGCCCGGTGCACAAAATTTGTGCACTGGGGGGGGGGTGTCCCCCAGCCTGGCCTATGCCTCGTCACAGTGCGGGAGCCCCGTGATCCATTGTCCCAAAGAGGTAGGCCGCACCCACCCATCCAGGGCTCCGTGATGAATTGCCAAAAAAGTTAGGCCAGAGCCGGGGAAGGCCTGTGGACCCCTGGGCCAGGCCATGGCGAAGGCCTGCGGACCACCGCACACCTGTGGATCCCCACACGCCTGCGGACTCCCAGGCCAGTGCAGGGGGGCGGGGACGCAGCCTGCTTATCCGTCATTACATGACAGTGTCCTGACCAATTTGCATATTATCATATATATATATATATATATATATATACACATGACAGTATTACATATGTCTCCCATTTCCCCCCTTTCCTCCCCTCTGCTCAGACCCTTCCCACTCTTAGTATATTTCCTATGAAGCCTTTTCCTTCCATGAATTATGTTTTTATAAGTGAATTTGCATTGAGATATAATGTTGTATCCTGCTTTCCCTTCCCTCAACATATACTGTGAAAGTTTTTTCTAGATCATTAAAACTTATTGGACAATATTTACTTTAGTAGATATATAATACACATATATATTATAGATTTAATCATTATTTTACTGTTAACATTTAAGGTATTTTCAAAATTTATTGGTATTAGATGTAACACTGAAATAAATAAACTTATACAGAGATTCCTGTATGGCTCCTTATTTCCTAGGATAAATTCCTAAAGGTATAACTACTAAATTAAAAATAATAATTTAAAAAATTTCACATATTTTGAAAAAATTGCCTTTAAGAACTTTATGCCTCCACCAGTAATAGAAAAGTATGGCCATCCTGCTGCCCGCTCATGAGCACTAAGTATTAGGGTAGTTTAAGTGATCTGTTTTGCCAGTTGTAAAGAAGAAGTATTAGTAATATATTGTTTAACGTGCATTTTCCTGGTTTAATATGTTTCACATATATACTGGCTGTTTGCATTTCTCTGTTGATGTCCTTTTGTCTATGTCAAGTATTTTTTGTTGTCAAGAGCTCTTTGTATTTAAGACCATTATTAATTTTTATATCATATCTGCTGCAAATGTTTTTCCAGTTGTTATTTTTAATTTTATGATGCTTTTTTAAATTTTATTTTTTGTTTTTAAAAAAAATCAAACCCACCGAAAAACTGAAAGAACAGAGAGCCACCCAAATACTCTTCACCTAGATTGTGACGTGGTGATATCTTGTTACCCATTCTTCATCTCTCTCTATGAGTAGGAAGCAGTCATATTCTCTCCGAGTGGGATTTGCAGACTGCTTTGTAATAACCCAGAAGAGATGGGCTCCAAGGTGTGTGAATAACTGAGCAAAAATGTACCTTCTAACCTCCTCCCACCATTAACAGAAACCTCTTCTTTATCTCTCAATGTTTCTCACTATTATTGATCTGCTTTGTACTTGTTCCCCGCCACCCCCACTCAGACACTAGCACAACAGAATGTAAAATGAAGATGTCTGTGCAGTTCTGGTAGTGCTGGTACAGATGGTAGTCACCCTCCTGGTGTCAATAAGCAAAGCGTGGTCGTTAAGAACAGTGTGAGCAGACATCGCAAGCCATAAAATCTGTGAAAGCTGGTAATGATAAGAGGAAGAACCACACTTTAACACAGAAGAATCATTGACAGAGTGCAGATAACAGTGTAACCTATTTGGAAAACAACGTGAAAGCATTTCGAGCTCTTTGGAGAAAATATGCCACTTTTGATAATGTTCTTATCATTGTTTTCTGAATGACTGCTAGGAAAATCTTACATTTGCTGGCATCCATTATTATCACTTTGTGTACCTACTGGTTTTTGTTTCTACTAGACAAAACCACCAGATTTTCCCTGGAGCAAGACTTTCTAAAAAGGAAAACGGTCTTTTGTGAAAATGAGGTTTCCTGTCTTTCAGGCAGCTCTGGTGTAGGAGAAGATAGTAATTGTAGACATTTGATAGAACTTGAATCTGAGACTCACCATTGACCACCTGTGTGACCTGGGGCTCATGGGAGCCTCAGTTTTACATCTTTGAAAGGAGAGGGTAAATATCTACATCATAGGCTTTTAAAAAGTCCTCTGCAAAACTGTTGAATGTCATAAAATTATTGACGGTGATGAAATGCATGATGATGATGATGATGATAATGAGGATGATAATTATTTTATGTCTGTTGTAAATCATTGTTAAAAATATACCCAGGGAGAGAAGTCATTTGGAGTGAACTCTCAAGATTCCCTGGGTTTCCACAGACAGAATGAAGCCCCAAGTATCGGGACAATGTTGATTCTCATTTACTCATAGGGACTGTGTGTTCTGTTGTCAAAGGAGCAACAGAGATCTACCATCTTTATTATATGCCATTCCTCTCAGGAGGAGCTGCTGCCCTGAACTTTTGGCCTCTGATACTTCCAGTTTAAGCAGATATTGACAGTCCTACCAGCCTGACTGCCAAGTCCCACTCCTGGCTCAATCCCAGTGCACGAGGCTTACTCCAACCCTTCATAGCATCAGGGTAGCAGAATTTCCAGGACCAGGCTCTTCATCAGACAGAGGCAAGCCATCTCTGTGGCCAAAAGAATATTGATTCTAGGGAGTCATGCCTGTCCCAGGCACACATTGTCTACATTAGGAATAATGAGTTTGTTTGTTGAAATGCAGACTCCAGGGCCCCATCTGGGAGCCAGTGAAAGAGGATTGCAAACCACAGTTGAAGAACCACATGAGTGTGGATCACTCCTGCAGTACATTCATGAGCCATAATATTTCATTTTAACTAAACTAATCCTTAAAAAAGACCAATGTTTTTAAAAGATTCTTACAAAAAAACACTGTATTTTTTAGTGATAACGATAACAAGCATCAGTGACAAACAAGAAAATGGCAAAACTGACACTTTTATTCCTAACACGAGCTTTTCCACAGATACATTGGAAAGTAAAAATGATAACCCCATTGAACTTATGAAAAGTCAGTCCCCCCAAATCTTAAAAAAAAATTTTGAAAGAGTAACTGAAATATGGACTTCCATCTAACCAGCATTAATGCTGAATCTCACCGAAGTGTAGAGCAAATTTTGGGATATTAGCTACAGTCAGTATAAAGTCATCATGATTACCAAGGTTAAACAACCAGGACATTATAATTAGTCACCTTTTTTAGCAAGAGAAAGAAATATTGTTCTGATAATAAAGTAACTGGACAGTCTGGCATCGGGACAGGAACATGAGGGCAGCTTACTCTTAGAGGTGCTCCCAGCGAGCATTGTTCCTGCATGGGTGCGCAGGATGCAGAGAACCAGAGACTTCTCAAGTTCAGGGCAGCCATTACTGTTTGCTCTGCCCTGGTGATTCCCAAAGACCCCGCCCCACCCAATGTACAACCCCACCAAGCTGTACACATCAGCTTTTGCATATGAATGGCCTGTCCTTTTGCCTAAAACAAAAGGCAGCTGGGTCAGAGAGCCCCAGAGGTTCCAAAAGAAGGCCCACTACCTGGCAGCAGCAGCGGCCTTGCTTCACAGCTGGGCCTCGTCTGGGCACTTCCAAACCCCATACAAAGAGGAGAAACCTGCAGATGTCTCTGTAGCTCCTGCAGGGTGGCCCCAGACAGTGGCTGACCTTGCACCTCCTTGGAGATCCAAGAGCCAGTGTACCCAGTAGTCAGAGTGAGACCATAACGGATTACAACTCTTCACATCCATAAGATACACACTCAAGGGGCAGACTCAGTGAGCACCAAAGCCCCACTGAAGCAAGTCCTGTCCCATAAGGGTGTCTCCTGCACAACAGATCTCCCAGTGTAGACACAGCTGGTCATCACAGCCAATTGGCCTGGAGGTCAAATCCTCCCAGTGATACCAACAGCAATCAAGGGTTAACTACAACAAGACTGTGCAAACAGCCCACAAAGGGGTGCACCAAGAGCGTCGACCTCAGGTGATTGGGGAGGCTGAGCCATGGGGCCCTATGACACCTACCACACAAGGCCACTCTATCAACTCAAGGAGACTTAACAGCTACCCAGTACATAGAAACAAACACAGGGAAGCAGCCAAAATGTGGAGACAAAGAAACATGTCACAAATGAAAGAAATGGATGAAAGAAAAATACTGGATATAGAGTTCAAAACCACGGTTATAAGGTTACTCAAGAATCTTCTAGAAACCTATGAGAAATTTAGAGACCCTCAAAGATATGAAAAGGACCAATCAGAAATTAAGCATACACTGATTGAAATAAAGAATAATATACAGAGATCCAACAGCAGACTAGAGGATCGTAAGAATCAAGTCAAAGATTTGAAGTATGAAGAAGCAAAAAACACCCAACCAGAAAAGCAAAAAGAATCCAAAAATATGAAGATAGTGTAAGGAGCCTCTGGGACAGCTTCAAGCATACCAACATCCGGATTATAGGGGTGCCAGAAGAAGAGAGAGAGCAAGATGTTGAAACCTATTTGAAGAAATAATGACAGAAAACTTCCCCTACCTGGTGAAAGAAATAGACTTACAAGTCCAGGAAGTGCAGAGAACCCAAAACAAGAGGAATCGAAAGAGGACCACACTAAGACACATCATAATTAAAATGCCAAGGGCAAAAGAGAAAGAGAGAATCTTAAAAGCAGCAAGAGAAAAACAGTTAGTTACCTACAAGGGAGTACCCATACGACTGTCAGCTGATTTCTCAACAGAAACTATGCAGGCCAGAAAGTGATGAAATACACAAAGTGATGAAATATACAAAGTGGTGAAATATACAAAGTGATGAATAGCAAGAACCTACAACCAAGATTACTCTACCCAGCAAAGCTATCATTCAGAATTGAAGGTCAGATAAAGAACTTCACAGACAAGAAAAAAACTAAAGGAGTTCATCACCACCAAACCAGTATAATATGAAATGCTGAAGGGTATTCTCTAAGAAGAGGAAGAAGAAGGTAAAGATAAAAATTATGAACAACAAAGTGACAACAAATACATATCTATCAACAAGCGAATCTAAAAATCAAGTGAATAAAAAATCTGAAGAACAGAATAAACTGGTAAATATAATAGAATCAGGGGCATAGAAAGGGAGTAGACTGACAGTTCTGGTGGGGGTGGTGTGGAGGAAGAGATTGGACAAAAATCTTACACCTATGGATGAGGACAATGGGGGGCAGTAAGGGCATGGGGTGGGGTGAGAACCGGGTGGAGGAGAGCTATGGGGGGGGGGAGAGGAACAACAGTAATAATCTGAACAATAAAGATTGATTAAAAAATAAATAGAAAAAGAACTTAAGTGGGAAAAAAAAAAGGTCTCACCAGAATCTGTTTGCTGCAATTGCTCCCTAGTTCATTCTTTTTAGCTGTCATAACCTACAAATCTATAGCCAGGCTCTCTGTTCTTTGCCAACGTGAGAGTACAAAGGGAAAGCTTGGGGAAGGAGAGCTTTCATTAGAGTTGGGGAAGACTCTCCTGTTTTCTTTCCCCAGCTCCTCCATTTGGCGGCTTTCTTACTTGCTGTTTGCATGCCTCATCCTTTGGCCACATACTTCCTTCACCTCTCAAGATCTCCTGGCTGTTTCTAAACAGGCCTTCCACTTTGCCTGATGGGTACTCTTGATTTTTTTGAACTAAGCATCTATATAAATTTGTAAAGTAACCTCCAACATTTTCTTACCCAAGAATCCCTTTTATTATTTTCCATACAGTTTCCTTGTTTTAAAAGATTACGTATATTAACCTACTTGCAGGTCATATTTTTATTCCCAAATTTAAAAAATTGAAGATATAAATGACTAAAAATTAGACAGACTAGGGAAGGGCTGTCTCTACCCAAGGATGATGAATGCCGGTGGCACTATCTTTACATGGCGGAAAGGGAGTCAGGTGCAGTGTAACCCAGGGTTCTTCTGAGTGCTGGGACTTGACTATGTCTATAGATATCCAACATTCTTTGTGCACCTTTTCTGACACTTGACCTCACTGTCTGATATTATTCACTTACTTGATACAGCAGGTCCTAGGATAATGTCACTTTGTTCCACATTATTTCATTATAATGTTGATAAGAAGAAGAAAAAATTGATTCCCAGCCAGGACCACTGTCTGTGTGGAAGTTGCACGTTCTCCCATGTCTGTATGGGTTTTTTTCAGGGCCTCAGTCTCCTCCAACATTCTAAACATGTGCAGGTTAAGTGAACTGGCGTTCCTAAAATGCCCCCGTCTAAGTGAGTGTGTGTGTGAACGGCCCTGTGATGGAAGGATGTCCTGTCCGGGGTGGGTCCTGCCTGGAGCCCTGAGTTGCCCAGATAGACTCTGCCCCTGCACCCTTGAACTGGAATGAACAAATACAACAATAATCACCTTACTTGTTCTCATTAATCATCCTTAAATATGTGTATAGCTCACATTTATTTCTGTGTTCAATACTAGAAGTGTTTGGGTCTTTATTTAGAAGTTTGGTGATTTTTTTGTGTGACCAGAAATATGCTGTAGTAACTTAACTCTTCTTTTTATCAATGGTAATATTGGTTTCATTGCACATGTTTTACTAAAGTCACAGTTTCTAAAAGCTTATAGACCTTAACCTTGGACTTATTGCATATATTTACCATGCAAATATGGGCCACAAAGGTTTTAAGCTGAGTACAAAACCTTAATTTACAAAGAAATTGAGGAGGCAAATGTATAAGGAGGCCCAAGGTGAGGAAAGGTCATTTCTCTTGAACTCAATTCTAATTTTAATAAATCATCTCTTAGGATGTATTTACATAATGAATATTTCAAGCAAGTTTTATTTTATTTATTTTTTTACCCCGGACACCAAAATCATCTTTACAATAAAGCACATATGCTAAAAACTGTAAAGAAAGAGCCATGCAATCCAAATAGCGTAAAAACTGATTTGCATTAAAACATTTCCTTTAGCCCTAGCCCATGTGGCTCAGTGGTAGAGCATTGAACAGCACATCGAAGGGTCTCGGGTTCAATTCCCAGTCAAGGGTGCTACCTGAGTTGCAGGTTCATTCTCCAGCCTGGCAACCAATCAATGTGTCTCTCTCACATTGATGTTTCTCTCTCTCCCTCCTCCCTCCTTTCCACTCTCTAAAAATCAATGGGAACAATATCCTTGGGAGAGGATTAACAAAAAACAAACAAAAATTTTCCTTCAGGAATTAAATTTTGGGAACATTTTACTAAAAAGATAAAAAGGAATTACACCAAAATATGACCCTAAAATCACTGATAGGGTGTCAAGCATGAGAACTCAATAAATGTAACCAAGAATAAACTATTCAAGTCCAAATTGTGCCATTAACTTTTTTCATATAATAAGCATCCTTTATACAATATTTGCAAAACATAATCTTTTCCATTGACTTTTTTGTGCAAAACTTCTACTGAAATTAGGATATCAAAAAAGCCAAATAAAATTTTGTCTTTACAGTCATTTCATCTGAGTGAGGAAAGTTACTTTTTTGTACTTATTTGGATCCATAAATGTCTATTTTACTTACCATTGGGAAGTGTGGGGAGAAAATAACTTATTCTCACTAATGGGAGTCGTTAACACTTGATGGTTTACAACATTTAAATACTTCTCAATGTGAATCTGTTACAGAAAAGTTAAAAGTTTAGGTCATTATAGTGGACTTAAGATACTCAGTTAATTTACTTCATTTCATTAGGTTAACACTCTGAATTGTGTAATTAAGCCAAAAGACACAACATGCTATGTGTTTATTAAAAGCCTAAGGTATAATTAGGCACCTCAAGGCCAAATTACTTTATCCCAAAAAGCATTGAGACTCAAAGCTTGAGTGACCTGTAGCACTCTTCACAAGTGAAACTATGCACAATAGTCAGTAAATTGCTTAGCCAGGTAAATTTACTAGGCAATGCAGATATGGAGTAATGTTTTTTTTCTTTCAGGACGTCAAGCAAGCACCGAGGAAAGAATTTGGCCTTCAGGTAACATTGAAAATGGCCAACCCAAAGACTCCAGCTGAGTCCAGCCCTCTCACCACCGGGCAAATAGGACAATGTGTGCTAGTCTGCTGAGGCTACAAAATCAAGCACACGTCTCACAGCCTCAGGAGCTGACAGATGAAGCTCAGAATATGGTAGCATGAAAGTCTGAGGCAAGAGCAAGGGTACTGACAGAGAGCTGGAAGATGGAGATATGGTCCTTGTTTGGATCCATGGACTCCTACATTCTTGCTGTATTTTATTTTGTTTTTAGTTTTAAAGAAATTGAAATATAACGTTATATTCGTTTCAGGTGTATAACATAATGATTCGATATTTGTATATATTGTGAAATGATCCCCACAATAAGTCTGATTACAAATATTTTTCTTTTAAGATCTTTTAAGATGTAATCTCTTAGTAAGTTTCAAATATACAGTACAGTATTTTTAACTATAGTCATCTTGTTGAACATTAAATCCCCAGAAGTTGTTTTTTTATAACTGGAATTTGAACTTTTGACCACCTTTACCCATTTCACCCACCCCCACTTCCAGCAACCAGCAATCTGTTTTCTGTATCAGATGTTCTTGGGGGGTGGGGGGAAGTGTTAGATTCCACATATAAGTAAGATTATACAGTATTAGTTTTTTTCGGGGGGGGGGGGGGCGTCCGGCTTATTTCACTTAGCATAATGTCCTTGACGTCTATCCAAGTTGTCTCAAATGGAAAGATTTCTTTTTTTATGACTGAGTAATATTCCATTGTGTGTATATATATATATATTTCTCTTTATCAATGAATAGTTAGGTTGCTATCATGTCTTGGCTATTGTAAATAATACTGCAGTGAATGTGGGGATGCAGATAGTTTTTAAGTTAGTGTTTTTGTTTCCCTTGGAGATACAACCTTGTTTGGCAATTGCATATTATTCTTGTCTGAAGATTGGATTCTCCCCGCCCTAAGATCTGTCTATAACAGCGATTTTCAGCCTGTCTGCGGCAATAACTTTTAAAACATGCACTATCTGCCTATTTCGTCAGGGGCACTGACCTCTTTTCCCTGAGCTTGTCAAATTAAACAATGACAACAGTCCACACACCAAAATGGTACCTTTTTGTGTCAGATCGGCAAAAAATATATTTTTGGCGTGCTGCAGAAATTTAGTAATTAGTTTATGTGTGGACCATGAAATGAAAAAGATTGAAGATCACTGGTCTATAATTATGAAATCCTGATTTACTTTATTTCTGTTTCAAAATTGGTATATTTCTTTGGTTTTACCCATTAGGTTACTATATTTTAAAAAATGTCTATTCTCAAAATACTTAAGCTATTAGGGAAAGTCAACTCTTATTTCTCGAGTGAATCTGATAGAAACTCTCTATGATGTCTTGGCATGAATCCCCTTTGGTCAGACATATTGTTTGGACTAATAGTGGTTATTTTTAAAATTCTTTTTTTTCAAACCACATTTTTGAAGTTATCATTGCATAATCTGACATTATCAATACCTTAAATTCTTTGTGGGATGTGACAGGATGTGAATCAATCAGTTAATCATCATTACCATTTAAAAAAGGGATGAGAACAAGCTGATGATCACCCTAAATCCCTCTCTGTTATAGGATTTCACAGAGTCCTGTGAGAACCACAATTCTTTTCTTGAGGCATCTTCGTTTCCTCTGGTATTTTATTTAATATTGAAAGTTCTACTTACTCTTAACCCCATTTCAGTCCGTTTGATTGCTGTTTTAAGATTCTGAATGTCTAGGGTCTCTCCTTCTTCAGATGGGAAGTCGGCTAATTTCTCCTTTAATTGCTGAAGGTCATCATGGACCTGTAGGCGTAAAAATATGAAATAGTAAAAGTATACATACATAGTCCATCTAGAACATTGATTTTAAATGTTTGCAATTTGTGCTGTATTTGCTAGAGATAGTAAGGTTGATTTTACAGTGTTCATTGTAAAGGACTGTCTTATGGTTTTAAGACAGTTTTTGTTAGAATGTTCCAATTGTCTTAGATTTTGAAAAACTAAGTTTTTATACAATTGTCTGTTTTCCCTTTCCCCCTTAGAAACAAATCCAAACTAAATATGCAACACAAATGGTTTCTGCTTTTTCAGATGGTAGTTGAATCAGGGACCATAAGAAGTTTATGCCAAACTCCGATTTCTACTAATTGGTTAAAAGGTAAGAAAAGAGAACGTTTTGTGGCTCAGTTGGTTGAGCATCATCTTGTGCCCTGAAAGGTTGCTGGTTTGATTCCCAGTCAGGGAACATACCTGGGTTGGGGGTTTGATCCCCAGTTCTAGGGAGAGCTGTGTCTTTCAAAAGAGAATTGTAAGTATGTTGCCAGGGCCTGTGGGCTTTCCTGTCTAGCTGGGTTTTCCCGCTAACTGTTCTGAAGAACCGGTTCTGTAGGACAGGTGTGTGGCCCTGACTTTGTTTTATGTGGTCAGAAATGAAAATGATCCATGAGGCAAAAGCTACATCTGTTACTACTTTAACATTTTCTTTCAATTTTTATTTTCCTTTGAAATGATGACTCTCTCTCCAATGTCAAGCACCCTCAGAATAAAATGGGCACTGTGAAATTAGCACCAGATTCTCTGAATTCATATTAGAAATCAAACTTCAACAGATAAATACAGATGGCACCAATTATTATATGGGCTGCTGCCACAAGAAAAACATTTTGTTATGCAAATGTATGAACCCAACACCTGTCTCACCGATAGTCCCACCAATAACAATCTGCAGACTGGGTTGCTAAAGGCATTTTGAAACAGTTACCTTTCTCTGTTCATCTACCTGGACTTACTCATTGATCCAGCCTATGTTATCGATTACTCTTAGAATATTCCCACTGAGCCAAGTATTCAAAAGATCAGAATTTGCATCTTTTCACTGACAGCCATCACAGTCTGGCAGGCACATCTGGTCACTTGGTACTCTGCACAAACTGTCATGTACAGCCTTCAGGGCTCACAGATTGAATATCAACACGCCTACTGCTTGCTCGGAGGCTCTGAGGATGAAGATGTCCTTCTTTGCACTTGTTTTGTGCACATTACTGCTGCAAGCTGATCTGCCACCTATTGCCTAAAGACATTTGGACAGTACCAAGAAGTGGTTCAAGGGCAAACCCCACTTCCAGACCCCTCTGAGTGCCTGAATTTCCTTCTTGTAGCTCTCACATGTGTGCCTTCATGTGTCATTCTGTAATTGTGCCTGGAAAGTGCTGGAGAGAGTGAAAACTGGCCTGGATGACTAGCAGGAAACTGAAGGTCTGACTTCTTCATCTGCCTTGTGTGGACAATTACTCTCTTCATAGAGTCGTGAGATATGTATAGGTCTGGTACATAGTAAGAATCAGTAAAAGGCAGATGAACGTAATTCCTTGTTCTCTCACTGGTCACATGATGTCCATGTACATCACCCACATTTTCTCTAGCTTCTTCACCAAGAAAAAAAAAAAAGAATGCTTCTACTTCACAGAATTGCTGAGTGAAAAGGAAGCAATGTGTGTAACAATGAGTGAATATGGGCTTTGGAAACAGACGTAAACTAGAATCTACTTCTTCCTTTACTAAACCGGGCTTGGCAAATTCACCTAGCTTTTTAGAGCCTTCGTGTTCTCATCTATAAAATGGAGGTAAATAACTACCTCTCAGAATAGTGTAAGAATAAGATGAGTTAAAGTGTGTCAAGTGCTTTGTGTAGGGCCAGCCACATAGGAGAGCACTGAACAAATGCTCCCTCTCCTCTCCTGTGAAACCTAGTGAAACTCCTTGCACACAACTGGCACCTAGTAAATGTTCACTGATTTGAACTGCTCTCTTAATCTTTCTCAAGAGCTTTCACTTTACCTTTCTCGCCAGATAGTTTCTTCTCCCCACTTAATGACCGCACATCTGTATAACTGCTTTAGAGCCAAGTACTGTAGGAAATCTTTCACCACACTTGGGTAGGAAAAGAGATTAAGTTCTAAATCTCTGTTCTTTCTTCAAATAGATCCAATCTACCTTATTGAAATTTCACATGTCACCCATCATCTCTGTGATCATCAGACCCATTGCTTTCCATACATTTTTATTTATTTAATACATTTTTTATCATTGATAGTATTATAGATAGCTCCCATCTTCCCATACATTTTGAAATCTACTTGGAGGAAATTATTATTTTGACAGTTTGGGGATAGGGCTGCTTAATAAGAAGGCCTTGAAATATTTAATGCAGTAAAGATTTGCTCTAGAATTTAAAAGAGCCGTGCAGCCAGACTCCACATTGTCAAAAGCAATCTATCTCATAATTACCATTTTACTCATCTCTGCTAAAGATAGAGTTAGGCGGAGTCATTCTCATCACATTTATGTTGTACGCTTCTGACAAACCAGACAAAGATAATATCAAGGTCAATTAACTCCAATGTTTCCAAGGTTGGTGTTAACACACAACTGTTGCATTTTGGAAATAAGATTTCCAGCCTGGCCGGTGTGACTCAGTGGTTGAGCATCGACCTATTAACCAGAAGATCATGGTTCGATTCCCAGTCAGGGCACATGCCTGGTTTGTGGGCTCGATCCCCAATAGGGGGCGTGCAGGAGTCAGCCCAACAATGATATTCTCTCATCATTGATTTTTCTCTCCCTCTCTCCCTCTCCCTTCCTCTCTGAAATCAATAAAAATGTTTTTTAAAAAAAAGAAAAAGAAATACAATTTCCAAAACTAATTGAAAAAATAATTTAGATAGCAAGACTAGGTAATCCTTGTTGCACAAACATATGTTCAATATTTGGGCCAAGCAAGCATTTATAAAGGTATTTAAAAGGTACCACATTATTGTTAACAAAGCACACAAAGAGAGCTTCTAAGAGTTATTAGTGAAAGCAAGCATCTAGGAAGCTTCCCAGAGTTACCGCCACACTTTTTCAAGATAGTTTCACAAACGTGCCATCACCTGCGTAAGATTTATCGCTTGGGCAAGTTGCTTTATCTCATTGTACATTAGTTTCTTCTACTGTATGTTGGGATAAAAATAACACCTTCCTAACAGAGTTATTGTTAGGACTTGAGAAAATCTAAAGCTCTCAGTACAGTGTCTGACTCTCAATAAATGTTGGCTACTATTTTAATTGTAAGGATGATTATTATGGCTATGATAAAAAGCTCACTATTCTGATTAGTTGAGGAAAGATTCAGCTAAAATCGTAAACAGCCTGCATTTAGACTCAAAAGTGAAATTTAGTTAAAATAAGCATTTTGAAGTGAAAGAATTTAGTTAACAAAATGCTTTCTAGTAGAACTCTATGTGGAAATAATAATCATATTTTCTGAACCGGAAAGGAAAACATGGACTTTAATATATGATCTGACAATGGGATGGAATATTCACTAACAGGACTGTGCTGAAAAATCTAAACATCTAAGCACATGCTCACATAATAAGTCACATGGAGTTTATAATTAGGGCACTGATTAATTGTATTTAAAAATCTTCTCTTAAGTATTTTAGATATTTTATCAAAATATTACTTTTACTATAAATTTGTACCAATTATTATGTTTACTAAATAATAATCAATGTTAGTCCAGCTCCATTCTGCTGGGAACCAATTCCAACATGTCAGCAAGGGCTGAATCATCTGGAGTGGCAATGGCATTTCCCCAAACCTGAAAAGGACGCATTAAATTGATTGCTTGCTGCCAGACAGCTCAGGGCATCTTAATCTACATATTATTGCCTCCTACTGGCCAAACACCTGAACAGCCGAAGGCAGTTTCTCCAAAACCTGATAATCTGACAATGGACTGTGTATAGAAACCTGACCCTTTGATGTGTATATCTCTGCCTCGCCTCAGGACAATTTGTGTTAATAAAAAGCATGGGGTCCTGAGATGAGGAGATCTTACTTCCTTTAGCTAGGCTCCTCTGACTTTCTATAATGCCTTTCAAAATTATGCTTCGTCTCTGGACTCTTTATTAAGTTACACACAGCCCTTCTCCAGATTGCTGAACCCTTCTAGATGCTGGAACAAGAACGCCGGCACATTCACTTTTGAACAGAACATAAATTACTGGAGACTGAATGAATGAGTAGATTTGTATCCAGTCATCCATGATTGATGGACCAATCATCTATTAGGTAAAATGGGATACCCCCAAAAATCAGTTGTAACAGGGAAATAAGGCATACCTTGTTTGCCAAATTGCAATACCCTTAAAGTTCTCATTAAGAATAAAGTATTCCTAGTTAAAAAGACAAGCTAAAATTAACTTTTCTTCTTTTTCCAGCAATTTAGAGAACAAGCTAATCTTAAAAAGACACAGAAATGTACACAAAGCTAAGTAATATTAAATGGTAAGAGACCTAATCATAACTGCCATCTATTGAGTGTTGTACTTTATGTTATTCTGTATTCCAAGGCTCCTAAGAGAGAGTTCATATTATCCTCATTGTATATTTAAGGGAATGTGAGGTTTAAAGTGGTTAAGTAACCTGTGCAAGGTAACACAGCTGGCTAACTGGTGGAACTGTTCAAATCCAGGCAGTCTGAATCCAGACTAAATAATCCTCCTATATAATAAAAGACTAGTATGCAAATCAACCAAATGGCAGAATGATTGGTCGCTATGATGCACATTGACCACCAGTGGGCAGATGCTCAATGCAGGAGCTGCCCCCTGGTGGTCAGTGCACTCCCATAGGGGGAGTGCTGCTCAGTCAGAAGCTGGGCTCATGGCTGGCGAGCACAGCAGTGGTGGTGGGAGCCTCTCTTGCCTCTGCTGCAGGCGGGCAGTAAGGAGTGAGGGGTCCCAGACTGAGAGCCCGGAATGTGAGAGGGATGTCTGACTGCTGGCTTAGGCCTGATCCCCGAGGGGTCCCAGACTGCGTGAGGGCGAAGACCAGGCTGAGGGATCCTCTCCCCCAGTGCACAAATGTTGTGCACTGGGCCTCTAGTCTATTAATAATAAAAGGGTAATATACTAATTAGACCGGATGTTATTCCGGATGTCCTTCTGGACAAAGCTGGGGCTGGAGCAAAGCCCGGGTCCTGGGTGCCAGTGCCAGCAGCAGGGGGAAGGAAGGCCTACTCTTGTACAAATTTCGTGCATCAGGCCTCTAGTATACTAGTATAATAAAAGCCTAATATGCTAAGTGTCTGGTCGTCTGGTCATCGTTCAACTAATCAAAGCATAATATGCTAATGACATGCTAAGACTGCTTAACCGCTCACTGTGACATGCACTGGCCACCAGGGGGCAGGTGCTCCGACTGATAGGTTAGCTTGCTTCTGGGGTCAGGCCGATCGGAACTGAGCAAAACTGGCCAAACGTACCCTGGAGCCCTCCCGCTGTCCCTCCCCAGTTGGCCAACCTCTGCGTCCCTCCCTGGCCCTGATCGTGCACCAGTGGGGTCCTTCGGCCTGGCCTGCACTGTCTGGCAATCCGGGAACCGCTGGGGGAATGTTGGAGAGCTGGTTTCAGCCTGATCCTGCAGACCGGGCTGAGGGACCCCACTGGTGCAAGAATTCATGCACTGGGCCTCTAGTAGTCAATGTTAGTACAGCTCCATTCACAGAGAAGCCTAACCATTAACCAGTGCATGGAGAATATCTACCAATTTGCAAATGTATGTTTTAAATGTATAAAGCTAGAGGTTGGTGAAAATTCAGTAAAAAGGGCAGGGTTTAAATATCTAGAGGAGCAAAAAGGGCCAAAGGAAGACTCTCTTTTTATGCCAGGGTTGGATTGAAAAGGCTTGAGAAGATTGCTTGCATTTTCCATGTATATGGGTCAACTCACAGGACTCATCTTTGGTCAGTTTCTTTTCTATAATGTGAAATAATCATAATAATTATCTGGTAGTCTTGTTGTACAGGTTAAATGAGTTAAAATTTATATAGCACTTAGCACCATGCATGATATACCTGGTAAATACTATGTTAGCTTTGATTATTGTGATTTTTCTTGAAATAGTATTAGAGTTTATGTTTGCAATATGATCTAAATAGTAGCTCTCAACCTTGAGCATGTATCAGAGTTGTCTGAAAGGCTTGTAAAACACAGATCATGCCCTGGCTGGTGTGCTCAATGGTTAGAGCACTGGTTTGATCCCTAGTCAAGGGCAGTACCTGGGTTGCAGGCTCCTCCCCAGCCCCTGTTTGGAGTGCATGTGGGAGGCAATGTTTCTCTCTCACACTTTCTGCCGCCCTCGTTCCTTCCATTCCACTCTCTCTCTAAAAAAAAAAAAAAAAATCAACGGAAAAAATATCCTTGGGTTAGGATTAACAAAAAGCAAACAAACAAAACAGGTCACTAGGCTCCACCCCCAGTGCTTCTGATTTAGTAGATCTGGAAAGGGTTCTGAAAATATGCATTTCTCACAAGTTCCCAGCTGGTGCTGTTAATGCTGGTCCTGATACCACACTTTAGGAACCACTGGTCCAAAGAGTTGCTTAATATATCTGATTGAGACACAGACCAAATATACCACATCAGGGTGAAACAAGTGGAGATCTGAAGTAACTGTTTTTCTGGCATATATACCATATATAATATGTACATATGTATATATCATATAATACATAATATATACATATATTACATACAGAAGTGGGCAAAAGTAAGTCAATAATAATACAAGAATTAATAAATAATACAAGAATAAACTGTTTTGTGTACTCACAACTATAAACCTACTTTTGCCCAACCCTGAATGTATGTGTGGGCGTGTGTGTGTGTGTGTGATTTGATTGCCTAATTGTAAAGGAAGGAAGTGGATTTTACAATGAAAAGAAATTATGCAGCTTTGGGGAAATTGAGACAATTTGTTTAGAGGTGTATCTAATCTAAGCTATGTATTGTATAGGAGAGGAAACTGAGACCCAGAGAAGTGAAGCGACTAGCCCAAAGTTGCCCACCTGGAAGAATGCCATGCCTATATCAGACCTTAGGATTCTGCCTCCCAACCAAGTGTTCTTTCCAGCACTGTTTATTGGCAGTCTGTTTGAAAGAAAGAAACCACAGCCCCAGCGAGAAATGAAATCCATGTGGCATGTCTGAGAGTGGTGCTGTATGCTCACAAATACTCAGGACTCAGTGGGAAAATAGGAAAGGTCTTCCACATTTTCCTCATTATATGTATGCTATACATTACCGGGGAGAATTTTACATTGTATGTGTCTAGAGATCAGCCTCAGCAATCAGGTTAAAATGTAGGCCCTGTTTCTCTACACAGCCTCGACACAGTGTGTCCAGAATAACCCCTTTACGCAGATAGAGGTGCTGATCAGCATGGATACGACTGTTCTAAACTCTTGTTCCATTTTACAATTTGATGACAACGGACACAGAAACTATAATGTTGTATCGTGGACTGACCAAACAGATACCTCGGGATCTCACTCCAAAATGAAAAGACTTCTGCTTTTCAGTCAGTATCTTATCCTACACTCTTCCAAACCACTATAGGCATGAGAATTCTTCCTGGATTCTGGTCTTTTTTTTAAGAGTTGTCTCAGGTCTGGAGAAGTAGGGGGAGCTATAGAGAAACTTAATGGCTCCTGTAGTCAAATGAAGTATACTGTTGGGAAGAACTGGCTCTTTCTAAGTAAGAGTCTCCATTAGTGTTCTGATTGTTTGGAGTCTGTGAAAATGGGCTCTGGATTTGGAAGGGGGTATGTGTAGTGAATAATTCACCTCACCTAAAGAGGAGTCTGGCTTTTCCCTTAGACAATGGGGGGTGATCTGTAGGCCCATGTTTCCTGCTTGATAGGAATGTCTTTGCTTTGGAGGCTTTGGCCACCCGACAGTCTAACAGTGGGGTTTATGATGGGGCTTTGAGCCACACTGTATCAGTTTCAAACGTTAGGAACTGAAGGCTAAAAGCATTAGTCTGATCTCTGGGAAGGGCTGGAGAGGAAAGGTCAGTCATGTAGGACAGTGTGAGACTGATCTCCAATAAAAACTCTAGATACCAAAGTCTCTGTCCGGTAAGCTTCCCTAGTTGACAATACTCTGCACACTGTCATACACTGTGGCCGGGAGGAGGTAATGCTGTCCGATTCCATAGAGAGAGGATGACTGGACACTCTATTTGGACCCCTCTTGGACGCTGCCTTATACATCTCTTCCCTTGGCTGATTTTTAGTTGTATCTTTACCCTATAATAACGCTGTAATTGTAAACATAGCACCTGTGAATTATTCTAGGAAATTAGCCAATGTGAGGGTGGTCAGGCCTCCCAAATTATAGACAGCTGGTCTGAAGTGAGGGTAGTTCTGGGGACTCCTGAACTTGAGGCTCATGTAGAAGTGAGGGCAGTCTTGTGGAGACTATTTCCCCAGACTTTGCAGTTTGGCTAAACTCATTCTAGGTGATGGTGAATAAAAGGGTAATAAGAGGTGCAGTAAAAAGATTTGTGTATGATTCATAATGGAGAAGTCTATGAAACTGTTAAGTTTAGGGGTTTGTATTTTGGAAAGGTGAGTTTACAGAGGTCTTTCCTAGATAGGAGCTAAGAGATAAAAATCCTGGCAGGAAGAAAAATTAGACCCATTGCAGATCTGAATGAGAATCCTAATAGTGACCTTAGGAAAGTTACTAAAGTTAGTCAAATGGAACTAAATATAAGAGTTAAAAGTGACGATATATGTGGAAAACATTTTAAAACTATAATGTGTAAATGTTCTTTTACCGGTTCAGAAAAATCTGAGAGTATCACAAAATGAATTATACTTGGAGAAGTTAAGGCTTTCTTGATATTTACCCCTTCAGAAATAATTATTCCCCTGAGTTTTTAAACTTGTCACATTTTATATTAAAAACTTTAACTTGATTTGCTGTTATTTTAAATATATTTTTCTATGTGTGCATCCCCAAGCAAGGGACTTTTATTTTATTAAGATATAATTGACATATAATATTATATTAGTTTCAGGTTTACACCATAAAGATGTGATATTTGTATATATTGTAAAATGATCACAATTGGTCACATTCATCGGCAGTTATAATTTTTTTCTTGTGATGAGAACTTTTAAGATTTACTCTCTTAGCTACTTTCAAATATTACAATACAATGTTATTTACTATAGTCACCAGGCTATATTCATTACATCCCCAGGACTTATTAGCAAGGAACTTTTAGGTCCCCCAACTTTGGGTGCTTAAGAAAAGCAGTTCACATATCTCAACTTCTCCCCCGAATTTCTTACTACTCCTGAAAAGTGTTTGATTTGTGTCCTCCCCAATCCCCTACATCATGGATTCAAATTTCTCAGAACAATACATTTTAAAATGGTGCCTCGGGGTGAGGTGGCTTTCACCGAAGTAAAGGTTCCGGGTGCGGTGCGCGGTCTGGGAGTTTTTACCAGAGACACCCAGAGGTGAACTAGGCTTACGAGCGAGGTCTGGGTTGGGAGCTCTCCGGGGTCAATCTGGGGGCAGCGCTCCCAGTCGGTGGGTGCGAGTGGATCTGCGCCGCCGGGCTCGCTGGGCAGTGTGTTAGCTGGGCCGGGCCAGGAGGGGCCCAGCTCCCACCTGGATTAAGATGGTTCCGATGGGGTCCTGGTTTTTAGTCTCCTGAGCCATGGCGAGGGCCGGGGAGGGCTGGAGAGCCCGGAAACATTGGTGGAGGGAGCTCGTTCCCTTGGCAACAGCACGCTCGGCCCGGGCTGTCCCATGCCGGGAGCGGAAGAGGGGGAGAGGGCGGAGTCAGGGCCGCCGGGCCAGTCAGAGAACGCGTCCTTCCAGTCGCGTCCCCCCCACGCGCCGGCGGCCGTGGTGCAGCCCAAGGCGGAAGCGGCTGCTGGACACACCGGGCTCCCGAGTGCAGCTATGGCTGCGGGTGTCCCCTGTGCGCTTGTCACCAGCTGCTCCTCCACCTTCACTGGAGACCGGCTGGTCCAACGTGAGTAGCGAGGCTCCTGGGCCGACCTCGAAGCTCTCCAAGTCCCGGCGGGCAGCCAGCTCGCGGCCTCCCTTCGGCCTTTGCCCCGCCGCGGTCTGGGGCTCCTCCACTCTGCGCCGGCCCGAGGACCCCTAGCCCTGTCCGTGTGCCCCGTCCCCCCGGGTGTCTCCGACCCCTCACTCGTCACTCTTAGGCCTGCCCGGCCCCTATCGCGTGTCTTCCAGCTTCTCCGGCCAAGGGGACAATCCCTGCCCAGCCCACGGGGTGTGGGGACCCTTTAGATTTAGAATCTAAAGTCTACATGAACCCGCAAGGCGCTCTGGAGATTGTGCCGAGTGACGCGAGTGGAAGGGCAGGAAGGGTGATTTTTGTTGCTATCCCTGCTCCTACGGCAGAGGTGGTTTCCCCTTGACTACCCCGTAGTATAAGATTTGCTAGCCTTGCGCCCCCCTCCAACCCTTATTCTGTAGCCACTCACTGCCTTGCTTTCCTCCTGAGGCGCAGGCGGCTCGCCGACCTTAGTTTTGGGGTATTGCTGGGCCTTATTACCTTTCCTCTGGACCTTCACAGCGGCTGGCAAGCTAGGTAACTCTGAAAAGGGACCGTAGAGGAGACCAGGGTGGTAGAGGGGGCATAGGACGGGGGCATAGGCCCAACGCTTCCACCAAGGACTCTGGGAAGTTGATTGTAACTCAAGACTCCTGTTTTCAGTGAGTGGCCTTGAGTCGAGTCGGAGCAGCGTTCTCAGCTGTAAGAAAGTGAGCACAGTTAACCTCTGCCCTTCAGTTTCCCATCTGTAACATGGTGATGATTTTCGCCAGATCGCTGTGCTTACCCCAACATCGTAAGCGTTGATAAATGGCAGATGTTCTTTCTCCAACCCTCAGTTTCCTGATCTTTAAACCAGGCACATGAACCTATCTCACAGGATTGAGGGACAAGTGATGTGATATGTTGAGCACTTTGTACACTGTAAAGCATCATACAACTACAGTTTTTTTTTCTGAACCTGTCAAATGACAGAATTAGGCAGCATGTCCCTCTAGCACAAATATTCTCTAACATCATTTATGACCACTTAAAGAGTTCCTTGAGAAGGTAAAGTTTAAGTATAGCATTTACTAAATGATAACTGCTCTAACTATTCCATTTTCTTACCTAAGCAGTGCTTCCTCCTATTTATTTCCTTTCTTTTTAAAAAATAGTTTTATAGAAGTAGTGCATACCCCTTAAGTAAGATTTATCATATGGAGAAAAATATCACCCATGGTCTCATCACCTAAACACAAATACTGTTCTGTGCATTTCCTTCTAGAGTCAGACTTTTCCACATTGCATAGATTTTTTAAAAAATTGTAATTACATTTCACTTACAATTTTTAACCTGATATTTTCGATATAATTTTAAAATATACTTTTATATTTTATATATAAAAATTTAAAATAGTTTATATATGTTTAAATATATAAAATAACATTTATATAAATATATAAAGTTATGGATTTATAATATACTTGATACATATGATTTATATAATAAATAGATATACTTACATAAAATACATTTTGTATATTTTATAATAACATTTTATATATAATTTTTATTCAGATATTTTACATTTAATATTACATCATAAATTAGTTTTCATTATATATTACATCTAGTGAACATATCAAAATTTGCTTAAGATTCTTGGTGTATTTAACATTCCAAAAGAATTACAGTTGACCCTTGAGCAACATGGTTTTGAACTGTGTGGATTTACTTATATGCAGATTTTTTCAATAAATACATAAATTCATTTTCTCTTATGAATTTCTTAATAACTTTGTTTTCTTTATTGTAAGAATACAATATATAATACATGTAACATGCAAAATATGTGTTAATTGACTATTTGTTATTGGTCAACAATAAGCTTTTAGTAGTTAAGTTTTGGGGGAGTCAAAAGTTATATGTGTATTTTTGTTGGTGTGATGGGTGGGGGTAAGTGCCCCTTCCCTCCTTCCCCCCCTCCCCGTGTTGTTCAAGGTTCAACTATAAGCATTTGAGTTTCCATTACTGATATCTAAAATTCCTTTAAAACCAACCTCAGAAATATTTGTTAAGTATTCTGATGATTACAGTATTCCCTTCATGTGCTTTAAGGATCAGAATTGGGAGATGTGTTCACTTCCTTGAAAGAGCTGATACCTATAGTTGGTGAATAGTATCATTGTACCTTAAAGTATAATGGCATCATTGGGGGAAATTATATAAAATAATGCCTCTTTGAGAAATCAAAAGCTAACTTTTATGTTGGTTAAAATTAGATGACGTTTCCTTTGTGATTCTATTAATGTTATGTGGTGAAAAGTAAGAGCAGTTAGTGAAGCGATTATTTGAGTAAGGGAAAGTGAACTGTGAAAGGGGGCTTTGTCATTTCTTCCCAGGTTCATGAGTAGGCTAAGAGTGGACAGCATTAGAATGCAGTATTTGCCGAGCACTATTCTGTTTTGCTGAAATTAAAGATTGAATCAGATTAGTCACAAGTTGAGTCTAATTTTGGCATAAGAGATGGAGACTACCATAATGAATGACTTTTGTCAAGTGTCCAGTGACATTAGGCTATAGTATGATTTTGGGTTGAATCTGATCTACCTTTTTGGGAAGATTTGGTTTTATTCCATGCATCAGGAAGAGGAACCTTTAGAGTTTCTCTTTCCTTTGACAGCTGATCTATTTTACTGCTGTTAACCAACAATGGGAAATATTTCATAACCAAATAAGCAAGTTTGGTATAAATATTACATGAAATAAAAATCCATAGCCCTCTACTATGGATAAAGTTCATATGTGGTGAAAGTGCATTTGTGAGAATTTTTTTTTTTTTTCATTTTGTCACGCAAAGGCCTGTTTTACAGTATTCTGGGTGGAGGTCTGACATCAGATAAAGGGTGGCATTACAGATTACAGTGTAGACTTTTCAAGGGAAATGAAGGCTCAGGATGCTTGAGGAACTTGTGCAAGCTATATGAGGTGTGAGAGCAGGTGTCTGTACTCCAAGGCCACACATCTTTCCATCTCACACATATGAACATTTACTTGTATCCTAGAAAATTGTATTCTCACATTAATCACAGAGCTAGTCTCTGTGCCAGTTACTTAGCTAAAATGACGACTAAGGTACTACTCTTGTCCTCAAGAGGGATGTAGTGAAAGTGTGTGCTCCACCTGTGAAAATATTAAAATATATACCTAAGTTTTAACATCTTACTCTACTTTCCTAGAAGGAACTATAGATAGAAAAGTCCCTGGAGACTTGTTTGAAGTATGTAATGCCAATTCAACAACCATAAGCCTCAGATTCTACATTTGAACATTTGGAGCAAAATTATTTTTTCAGTGAAGTGTGGGAATTTTGAGACCGTATAAACATATCAAGCATTTGTGTGTATGTCAGTACTCTTCCCAAATACATTTTCACATTGTTTAATTTGTCTCTAGTATCCCTGTGAAGTCATGCAGGCAGGCTCTCTCTATTTTATAAATGAAGAAATCAAGGTTTGGAAATACTAGGTGACTTGCCAAAAGTGCTCAAGTAGCCAGTGCTGGAGCATAAGTTCACATTCATGGTTTGTGTGCATGGAATGTGTGAATGAAATGAGTTGGAATTTCTTAGCAATCAGCAGTATTTCAATTTACGGTGGTGGCATTGGTGTAAGAAATGACAGAGAAGATTAACCCTAAAAGAAGGTATTAAAATAATTACACAGGCAAAGCCAGCCATCATTTATGACATTGCTTGTTTGGGAAACCTTCGTTCTTCTGCAAGACTGGAGTTTGTTTCAAGTTCTGTCAGACTCCTATCTTACAAAAGGATCTTAAAGTAATTTAGTAAGGAGGACATTCTGATTTGAAAGATAAGGGGCTATTGTGTAGCTTAGCCAGCATTTTCTAGCAAGAGAATAGGAATAAGAGTTTGGGTCTTCTAATTTGTATTTTTCTGTAGCTGTTTAAGGTATTCTGATTGGAACCTTTTGGTTTATTCTGGGAATAACTAATTTCTGCTTAGGCAAAGTTGCTTACTTTGTTGTAGGGAGGACACTGCCTTTGATTGTATTATATTTCCATACTTCCAACTCTTTATTTTCTTTTTTAAATATTTTATTGATTTTTTTTTACAGAGAGGAAGGGAGAGGGATAGAGAATTAGAAATATCGATGAGAGAGAAACATTGATCAGCTGCCTCCTACACACCTCCTACTGGGGATGTGCCCACAGCCAAGTTACATGCCCTTGACCAGACTCGAACCTGGGACCCTTCAGTCCGTAGGCTGACGCTCTATCCACTGAGCCAAACTGGTCAGGGCTCTTTATTTTCTTCAAAGGAAGAAAGATTGGGCCAGCAAGATCTACCACAAAGACCTAGAGTTGTCATCACAGTGATTATGTAGATGATCAGATTAAAGCAGTGATTTCAGCTGGTAATGCGGGTGGGTGAACTTTGATTTGTTTTTAACCATGACATATTTTAAATTTTTCAGTTAACATTAAAAGAAGGCTTAAGATTTTTATCTTTATTAAAGGAAGAATGTTAGGTCACCAACCTAAGGAGGAGGGAAAGATTAGGTACAAGTTCCTTATCTCCACCCAACAGGACTTAGAAAACATGTTTGTATTATCCTCCAGTGTGTGTGTGTGCGCGCAAGCACGTTTGTGTGTGTATGAAATTAAAGCTCCAAGAAGCTGTGATTTTCTAAAGTTTTCAATTCATAAAAGTTAGGAAGCCAAGATTCAATTCCAATTCTTTTATATATGCAAAATATGATGACCTTGCCAACCAGAACTGCATATATTCAAGGTGGAGATAGGGATAGGAGAAATTACTGAAGAAAATTTTACTACTAGAATGAGAATTGTTATTGCTCATAATAAGTTTTTACTTTTTCTTTTATGGTAGTTGGAACCTTAGTAGATGAACTATGATAAATTTAATAATTAATGAAAATGCCTCTATTGGTACCCAATTTGTTTTCCTTACTTGTGGAGCAGGGAATTTGACTTTAATTTGAAGTTTTAGACTAATACTTTAGATTGTTGATGAATGAGATGATTCTAAGGTGTTGATCTTCCTCTTTCCAGTAAATGGGGGTGGAGAGTAGGAGGAGAAACACTAGTGGAAAAGTATTACGCATCAGCCCATGTTGTACCAAAACCATTTATGGGTGTATCTAGATTCAGACTTTTATTTCAGGGCCATTTAGCTGTTTGCTTTTACATAGAAAAAGGTAAAAACATCTATAAAGTATGTAGTGGTCATTGGTTTAAACAACTTCCTGCCTTTTGTATAACTCCTCAACAAATAATGACACTCAATAAATAATGAAATCTCATATAAAAACAATTTTTAAAAGTTTAAAGTATGAAAATTGTCTTAAATATGCCTGTCAAGAATAATAATCTGGACATGATATTATATTCATGTTGGAGCCAGTACACACAGATACTGCAAGCACATCTCCAATAATTACTTGTCCAGGAAGCAAGATTGACGTAGGTGAAGACAGAGAGGATAGTTGTGAAACTCTTAAAGAGCCTTTATGATGTTTTAGGTTCAGTAATGAATAACCTATTTAGAGTTTAATTTTCCAGACAGACATGAAGGCTGGTTCTACTCAGAGGTGGGGAAAAGTAATATCGTGCTTGGATCAAAATCAGTATGCTTAGAGCAGGAAAATGTGTGATCATTTGGTAATAAACAGTACTGTTGTGCTGACATAAAAGAATTGCCATTCTGTTTGAATTCTGCTGGGATTGTTCAGGATTTTTTGTTGGGGGAAAAGTGTGTGAATTGAGCACTGAGTACTACCGTCTTCCTAGCTATCCAACTTTAAGTTAACTTTTCATTCCACAAATATTTACATGTCTTTACCTGTGCCATCATTGTTCGAAATATCTCAAACATGTGCCTCAGTCACCTACTTCCTCAGCTAAATGAGAGGATTATCTTCCAGCTTCCATGATTTTGTTTAGCAGCTTTATTGAGATGTAATTTAAATGCCATAAAATCCAACCATTTTAAGTGTAGAATATTTCTATCATTCTAGAAGGAAATCTTGTGTCCATTTGTAGTCATTTCCCATTCCCACCCCAGTAACCACTAATGTGTTTTCCCCCTTACAGATTTGCCTTTTCTGAATATTTTATAGAAAAGAAATCTGTCTATATAAAAGACTAATATGCTAAGTCTCCTTCCCACCTTCCGACCGGTTGCTATGACATACATTGACCACCGGGGGGCAGACGCTCAATGCAAGAGCTGCCGTGATGTGCACAGAAAAATGGCACCGTGGACCTGGCACCCACAAAGCAACACTTGGCTTCCCCCAAGTGGGACACAGGCCCCACCACCACCCTGGAGCAACAGTCCACCAATTTGTAGCAGACGCTGCCAAGACACCATGGTACAAAATGTGTCCCACAGCCCCGCCCAACCCTGAAATGGTCGCTGTGGGGGAATGACGTCACGTAGCAACGCCCAGCTTCCTCTCCCTAGCAATGACTAGCCCCCTGCAGTTTCTTCAGCCCTTCAGAAACACAGGTGGAAACGTTTTGCATTTTAAGCAAATGTCTGTGAAGTGTTTTCCCATGCCTCATCTCATTTGATCCTCACAGAAGTCCTGGAGTAGGTAGATAGGAGACTCAGTGGAATCCTATTTTCTTTTCATTAGCCAGATTTATTAGAAAGCTTAGAAAATTGACCTGACTGAAAAGAAGTAAGAAATGGTGGACCTTGAAAATGACTTCAGGTTTTCTCACTGCGCAGAATATAGTCAAACACTTCTGCAGTTAAATATTTTACCCTTTGTTCTCCCTGCGTGATCTACAATAGTAATCTGCTCTGTGTTGATATTTACTGCTGTGTTGCTGACAATTACATGAAAGAGAAGTTAGGGTGCTTTACTGGGCTGGAAAAAGTCTAGCTAAATCAGAAAGCAGGTCTAATTAAGCAAGTTTATTCTATATACTAGTATATAAAAGGCTAAGTTGACTCGCGCATGTGCGATACATATGAAGCTCTCGCTGGCGCCAATCGCACATGTGTGTTTCGATCTGTCATTGTCAATCGTGAATTTGGTTAACACTTCTATTATAGAGAAAGGGCAAATAGTGATATTAAAATATTTCTTCTAATTTCCATTCAGTGTGCACGAATTCATGCACTGAGCCACTAGTTCTGTAATATGTGGCCTCTTATGTCTGGCTTCTTAATGTTTTGGAGATTTATCCATGCTGTAGAATGTGCTCTATATTCCAATGTATGGATATACCACATTTTATTTATCAGTTCATCAGTTGATAGACACTTGGGTCATTTTCACTTCTTGGCTATTAATGAATAATGTTATGGGCATTCTAAGAACCTATTGTACTATTTTAAAAAACTGCTGCCCAGCCAGTGTTGCTCACTGGTTGAGTGTTGACCTATAAACCAGGAGGTCACGGTTTGATTCCTGATCAGAGCACATGCCCAGATTGCGGGCTCTATCCCCAGTTTGGGCGTGTAGGAGGCAGCTGATCAATGATTCTCTCTCATCATTGATATTTCTATCTATCTCTTCCTCTCCCTTCCTCTCTGAAATCAATAAAAAATATATTAAAACAAAAAAAAGAAACTGCCAAACTGTTTTTCAGAGTGGCTGCAACATTTTACATTCCATCATCAATGAATAAGAGTTCCAAGTTCTCCACATTTTTACAGCACTTGTTATTGTCTCTGTTTTTTATTTTAGCCATTCTAGCGGGTATGAGGTAGTATCTTATTGTGGTTCTTCTTGGTTCCAGAAGAGTATGTACCATGAATGTAATGTTTCTTGCTAATGTAATGTTTCTTGCATTTCCCTAATAACTAATGATGTTGAGAATCTTTTTGTGTACATATAATTATTCATATGTCTTTGGTGAAATGCCTGTTCGAATCTTTTGCCCTTTTTTATTTTTTTTGTTTTATTGAGTTGTAAGTACATCATATATAGTATTCTAGATACAAGTCTCATATATAATTTGCAAATATTTTCTCCCATTCTGTGGCTTGTCTTTTGGTTTCCTTGATGGTATCTTTTGAAATGCAAAAGTTTTTCATTTTGATGAAGTTTAATTTATCAGTGTTTTCTTTTTCCAAGCTCCTTTGACTGTGTGTTGCCCAATCATAATTTTACCCTTCCTGAAGGACGTTTTGGAAACTGGGATATTGAATATATTAGCTTTGTAATGTTTTTCAAACTTACCTAATTTAATAAAAGACAAACATGTAAATTGACCATACCTTCACTTACACCTTAAGCCAACGCCCACCAGCCAATCAGAGCAACTATATGCAAATTAACCCAACCAAGATGGCGGCTGGCAGCCATGGAGCTGGAGCGAGCAGGAAGCCAAGCTTCCCGCCTGCCGCAGGGCTCTGAGCTCCACTGAAGGCAACAAAGTTTCAATTATAGAAGGTAAATAAATCCCAGAATAAAAAAAATAGAATAAAAGGAGAGGCTGGGAGCTTCTGTCGCCGGGGGGCTTGGCCAGCCTGAAAACGGCCCTCAGCCCCTCACCCAGACTGGCCAGGCACCCCAGTGGGGACCCCCCACCCTAAAGGGGGTGTGGCCAGCCTGGAAACAGCCATCAGCCCCTCACCCAGGCTGGCCAAACCTCCATGGGGTGAGGATCCCCACTCGGTGGGGGGAGGGGCTTGACCAGCATGCAAACAGCCATCAGCCCCTCACCCAGGCTGGCCAGGCACCCCAGTGGGAACCCCCACCCTGAAGGGGGTGTGACCAGCTGCAAACAGACATCAGCCCCTGACCCAGGCTAGCCAGGAACCCTAGTGGGGACCCCCACCCTGATCTAAGACACCCTTCAGGGCAAACCAGCCAGTCCCCACCCATGCACCAGGCCTCTATCCTGTATAATAAAAGGGTAATATGCAAATTGACCCTAACAGCAGAACGACTGGGAATGACTGGTCACTCTGACACACACTGACCACCAGGGGGAAGATGCTCAAAACAGGAGCTGCCCCCTTGTGGTCAGTGAGCTCCCACAGGGGGAGCTCTGCTCAGCCACAAGCCAAGCTGATGGCTGCCAGTACAGCGGTGGTGGTGGGAGCCTCTCCCACCTCCTCAGCAGCACTAAGGATGTCCAACTGCATCTTAGGCCTGCTCTCCGCTGGCAAGTGGACATCCCCCGAGGGCTCCCGGGCTGTCAGAGGGGTGTCTGATTGCCAGCTTAGGCCCAGTCTCCTGGGAAGCGGGCCTAAGCAAGCAGGTGGTCATCCCCCGAGGGTGTCCCAGACTGTGAGAGGGCATAGGCCAGGCTAAGGGAACCCTCCCACCCCAAGTGTACAAATTTTTGTGCACTGGGCGTCTAGTCTACACTAATAAAAGAGAAAGATGCAAATTGACCATACCTTCGTGATGCCCCACCAGTCACGCAAATTAACACAACAAAGATGGAGGGTTAATTTACATACGCAGGCACCAAGTGGCCGGGGGCGTTCCGCACCGCCCCAGCCGCTCCAGGCCTCTGGGCAGTGTGGGAAGGCAGAAAGGCGGCTTCAGGCCGGAATGAAGGCAGAAAGGCGGCTCCGGGCTGGAGCGAAGGCAGAAAGGTGGCTCTGGCCAGAGCAAAGGTGGTGCTGGCAGCCAGGGGATGGAAGGCCCATTCTTGCACGATTTCGTGCATCAGGCCTCTAGTCCTACATAATAAAAGGCTAATATGCAAATCAACTCAACAGCAGAACGATTGGTCGCTCTGATGTGCACTGACCACCAGGGGGCAGACGCTTAATGCAGGAGCTGCCCCCTTGTGGTCATTGTGCTCTCACAGGGGGAGCACCACTCAGCCAGAAGCTGGGCTCACAGCTGGTGAGGGTAGTGGCAGTGGCAGGAGCCTGTAAGCCGGCAGGTGGACATCCCCCGGAGGGGGGGGGTTCCGGGACTGCGAGAGGGTGCAGGCCAGGCTAAGGGACCCCCTGCTCCCCCAGTGCATGAATGCTGTGCACCGGGCCTCTAGTTTTCAATGTTAGAATATGCTGGCTAAAGAGTAAATGTTCTTCATAAACTTACTCTGTTTGGGAAATTTATCTTTGACATGTTTACTTTTCTTCACAGTAAGTTAGCATCTACTTCAGATACTATTGTCCTCCTGAGCAGACATTGACATTTTTTGTGAGGTTTTATTACTCGATGCTGATTTGTTTATGAAAAGTTACCATTTGAATATAAAAATTATTTTTATCTCATAATTGTTCTGTTTCTGCTTATGTGTTCTTTCTTCCAGAAAACCACCATCATAAATTTTTTCAAAGCATATAAGATTAATTGCTAGATAATTTTTTATTTAAATTCTTTATTGTTTAAAGTATTACATGAGACTCCTTTTCCCCCCATTGACCTCTCCCTGGCCACCCCCAACCCCAAGCACAAGCCCTCAATTGCCAGATAATTTTTGTCATTAAGATAATTAAAGAAGACATTTGAGATAGATTTTTATCAGAAATAGATGTTATCAGATACAAATGAAAGACATTTATTTATGTGGTGGGAGGTTATGATGCCTGGCTGTAAAGGTTAGTTTCACTTCTATGAGAAAGAATAAAATGAACTTTGCATTCCAGAACTTTTATTTTGTTTTATGAGTATAGCTAAGTTAGTTCCTTTGTTTTAGATCAGAGTTTCTCATTCTTAGCTCTGTTGACATTTTGGACTGGGTAATTCATCCTGTGCATTGTAGAATGTTCTTGGCCTCTGCTCACTAGATACTAGTAGCATCTCTCCATTTGTGATAACCCAAAATGTCTCCACATGTTGAAATATGTCCCCTGGGAAGCAAAATTACCTCCCCATAGTGGACCACTGCTTTAGATGTATATCTACAGCTAGATCTTGAATGAATGAATGAATGAATGAATAAATAAATAAATAAATAAAAGTAACAGAATTTAAAGAAGCCTCTCCCCTTCAAATATACATAGGAATTGTCCATCACTAATGCCACTGGGGTCTTTGCATTCAGCCCACGAAACTTTGAGGCTGGTGGTTCCTCAACCCTCATAAAACTCTCCTCTCCATTCTCTCCTTGCCAGCTTGATGCTTTTGTGTTCATGTTTGTCTCTGACTGCTTTGTGAGGTCTTCTATGGGCAAGCAGAGACCATGTATCTTCTTCCCCTCTGCTTGGAAGTTGTGGTGCCCTATTCCAGATGGCTTTTGGGAGAAAGTAAACTTGAGCAAAAGTAGGAGGACTAAGTTGAATTTCCTCCGCTTCAACTTTTAAAATGTTTCCACTATGATATAACAAGCCCCAGAGCATGCGGATATGAGTATTTTGGTGAGACCAGAGAGAAGGAGCGTGTGAGGGAAAGGTAATGAAGTGTTGTAAGCAAACCAGAATTGCTGTGCTCTTGTAAAGCAGTGGTACGGTGCTTTAACTCAATCCAGTTTTTCTTCCCTCAGCAACTTAATACTGCTCCAGTGATTGGTCTGTCATATGGACTGACACAAATATTGCAGACACAGTTGACTCTTGAACAATGTGGGGTTAGGGGTACTGACCCCCTCCCACGCCAGCAGTTGAAAATCCACATGTAGCTTTTGACTCCCCCAAAACTTACCTACTGTATTTGCACCAAGAGGCTGCAATTTTTATTATTCAGATATGAATTTCCCAACCTTTGTGTACGGTCCCAACATTAAGCTTGCACTTTGAACCTTTAAATGCCACACAGGCTCCATTATATCAGTATCATCTACTCCTAGTACTTGGGAAATAATCTGTTAGCTAATAACTGCTTCTAAGTATTTGCCCGAGCAGCACCCAGCTTGCATGACATCCTCATGAAATTGTGACTAATTACAGTAATTGTAAGTGATTACAACTTGTGAAACAATTCTGATTTTTATTTATATTTTAATCCTCATCTGAGGAAGGTTTTAGAGAGAGAGGAAGGGGGAGAGAGGAAGAGAGAGACAGAGACATCGATGTGAGAAACACCAATTGGTTGCCTCCCATTAGCTCCCTGACTGGGGATCGAACCCTCAACCTAGGTATGCACCCTGACTGGGAATTGAACCTGCAACCCTTTTGGTGTATGGGACAATGCTCCAACCAACTGAGCCATCCGGCCAGGGCTGGAACCATTATGACTTTGAAGTCTCTTTGCCCATCCTTGCCAGTTAATGAAACCTCTGGCTTCTTTGCCGCCACCCCCCCCCCCACCCCCGCCCCCGCCCCCAATCACATTTTGGTCATTTCTTTGCTTTCATAATGACTACTTTCCCCTTCAACTGACGTCAGATTCTGCTACCTCCTATAATTTTCCTAAATGCTTTCTCTTCTGTCTCAGTTTATGTCTCAACAATGGAAAAGAAAAATATGAGAAGGCCTGTATTGGGAAGGGAGGGGCCAGAGTGGCTTAAAGGAGGCGGTTATTTCCTAACTGTAATGTTTCTCATGAACTCTCCACAATGCTCTGTAACCTACCCTCTTGTCAGTAGTGCTGTCACATTTACAAAAAACTGAGCTGGGGCGGAGGAAATGAACATTTACTGAGGGCCTACTGTGTGCCGGTGTTTTATTCTGTGTTGTTTCCCTTTCTCTTCAAGAAGACGTTTGAGAAGTGTGTTTGTTCCGATTTGCAGGTGAGGAAATGAGACACCTATGAAGTTTAATTTGTCTTTCTCACAGAGGGCCAGCATTCAAATACTGCTCTGTGTCACCCCAGGTCTGTGCTCTGTTTTATGGCCTGTTCTTTTCCGGTCTGGTTAGTACTGTCATGACAAAGGGAGGGCTATGTTGGATCCTAGAAGAGTGTATACCATGAAAGACACTTGTATCTGGGGTTGAAGTTATGTTATGAGACCTGTTTGTAAAAGCAGTTTCAGTTCTGTGAGAAAGAAGAAAATCAGCTGCATTCTCAGAAGAGCGCTGATTTCTGGAAGGATTATCTTGATTTGAGGTGGCAGCTATCACTTCCCTCAGGGCATGGAAAATAAGATTTAACTACTGGACAACTTCTCTTTATAAAGAATGCCATGGCTAATTAAGTGTACATTAATTCTACTGGTATTAAAAGTGACCTTAATTCTACTAACTATATACAGGGTAGGGCAAAAGTAGGTTTACAGTTGTGAGTATGCAAAACACAGTTTATTCTTGTATTATTATTTATTAATTATTGTCATGTCCATATGAACAACTGTAAACCTACTTTTGTCCCATCCTGCATATTTGTGCGTGTGTGTGTGTGAGAAAAAGAGAGAGAGAGAGAGGGAGAGAGAGAGAGAGAGAGAGAGGATATTTGTGGTAATTTGGGAATTCACCTTGGAACTTCAGTTGGCTTCCTAATTAATATTAAAGAAAGTATCACCTTTTATTGGGTCTGAACCATAGAAAACTAGCTACTTCCTTTCCTACCAAATGTACACTTTCTCTGAGGGAAGGAACATTAGAACAGACAGTGCAAAGCAGGGCGGGATGAAGAGGAAGCTTTGGATTACGGAACCGAAGCACTTCCTTGGCACACAGCTTTCTTCAAATCTCTGAATCTTTCTTTCCGTGTGGAACTCTGGGGGAAATGGTTCACCTAGAAAGCAAATAGGTGTGGCTGGAGAACTGGTGGCTATGCAGAACAGCTTCTCAAACAGGGAAAAGCATGTATATTTGCACTTAAAACTGGGGACAATGTTTATCCTTACTACTGGATCTGGTTCAACATTTAACTTCTCATCTGAAAACGCTACAAATTAACTATTTTAACCTGTGAAACTAAGTTTGTAGTAACAGACCCAGCAGTCCGTCACCTAGTGTTTGTCTCTTACAAAATGATGGATTACAGCTCCACCAGGTGGCTGCCAACAGTGAGAATGATACAGGCTGACATCCATCAGGAGGAGGGAGAAGCTGCTCTAATTTTATTTGTGCATCATTTGTCTATATCAGATTCAATTTAGTGAAGGGCAAAGAAGGGAGACCATTACAGGTTTTTCTAGGAAGTCTGTCTGGCATCCGCCCCCCCCCCCCCCCACCACCACCACACACACACAAAACAAGATCACTGTGACTCACTTTTGACATAGATGTACCCGAAACCCATAGACAGATTCTGATGGGTAATTGTGCTGCAGGCTCATGTATTCTGGTGCCCTCATTCTGACTATTCTTTTTGGTTTTCCTCAAAGGACCATAGGTTAATTTTGGCTTCTGACCATTAGATACTTGAGTGTGATGTGGCTTAGATGCTAGCTGTCATGACAGTGTGGTAGGAAAGGATGCTGGTGACCCGAATTCCATTTTAGGCTCTGCTCCCATTAGGCAGGTGACTTTTTTTGGCTCTCAGTTTTCTCATCTGTGGAATAAGTGAATTGTAATGGCTGATCTCCAGAAACTCTTAGCCATGTGCACAAGCATTTTAGTGATTTTTGTTTTAATTTGGAAAAGAATGAACTTGTTAAATATTTAAAATCAAATACAAAAGATGAGGGAGAAAAGCTATATTTAGAATAGACATTTGCATTTTTTAAATTAAACTCTACATTATGACATTGATGATAAGAACTAGAGTGAAACAATCTTCACTATTCTCTCTTTAGTACAAATGTGGCACAGATGTGATAATAAAGTCCATATGCAGCCTGGCTTGAAAGTATCTGATTAGACATAAAATGTTAAAAATAAGTAAATTGAGCTATCAAGTTGTTTTAGGCAGCACAAAGAATTTTTTAAAAATCCAGCTACTAAAACATTGAAAGACGAAATTCAATTTTTCAATTGATTGGTTCTATTCTCATTTAGGTTTAGTGAAAAGAGAAAGAAGTAGCTTCTTTCTCTGTGTTAAGTAAATATCTTAATCATTTGAAAATGAAAGATAGTGTAAAATTGGTATTTTAAGAATATTCTCTGGTTTGTCCTCCTGTATTCATTAATAAAATGAACTATCCTTAATCCTTAATGAATCCAGGTATTCTAAATTGCAGTTGGAAAGTGTGACATTTTAAGTGATTTTATTTTTTCATATTAGTTAAGGACATTGTCTTGAAAAAAAGCATAACCCGAATTCTATTCCAGTTTTTAACAATACAACCAACTTAGGAAATACCAAGAACTGATTGTGGTGATAGTAGAAATACTAGTCCCCATGCTCCTTGTACTTTCCCCATTAACAACAAGTGAATTCATTATTTTACTCTTTCTGTTTCCCTCTTAAAGAATAGTTTATTTGTTATTTAAAAAATTACCCATGAATGAAGACTGATCCATTTGGTGGTTCCTCCTACCCTTTCAAAACAATCAGTTTATACATTTTTTGCTACTCTTTTTGGGTTAGTTTGCCTTCTTCCATATGTGCTTTTATTGGCATATTGCTGTGCCACCTGCTTGGAGTTTTGGAGTATATTAGCTTTGAATGCAACATAGACTTTGGTCTTTTTTTTTTTTTTTTTTTTTTGTCTCGTGAGACATTTAGATGAAAATAGAATCTTTGATTTTAATAACTTATGTGTTCTTTCTGTTTATTTCTATGAGGGACATTGCAGCTGGTTGCTATGGAATTGCTTGATAATTAATAAAGATTATAACTTTAGATAGAAATTGAAGAGACAGGGTAAAATCAGATTTTCAAATATTGGCCCAGACCTATTAATTTAAGAGTAACAATTATGGTTTTGGTGAAAAATTTTAGAAAGTTAGGTTCAAAGTGTGCCTTATGTCAAAGGGAAAGTCTTAATTTTAGTTCCTGCTAATAACCACATGATGAAAGGTTACCAATGGGGGGAAAAATGCACATACACAGATACACATATACTCTTTATATATTATTATTCATGATTCCTAACAGTCTTTTGGACTAAATAATTTCCCTGTATATTTTTGTTGAGCAAAAACGAAGGTAGTGTTCTAATACATAACCTTAGTTCTGGAATTTAAAATTTAATTTTAGTTTCAGTGTCCTTCTAATAGTGAGTTTAAAAAATACATGTTCATTACTAGTCTGCATTGAAAAAGGAGTTTGTGGCCATTTTGTTGTACATTCTTATAATAACTTGATTAGTGGCATGTGATTTTACTTCTCTAAGTTTCTTTTCCACATTTGTTTAAAATGGAGGTTGTAGGTATGAGCATAAGAGATGGGAGTGTAGGTTAGAACAATTTCTAATATTTCTTCCATTTCTAAATATTTTATGATATTATGGAAGCAAAATGTGTTGATGGTTCCATGACAACATCTATTTTTGCCTTAGGGGTTTCTGAAATATTTAATTATATTCTAAATAATTCAATTTGGTTAACTAGTAAACATTTAAAATTTGTCAGAAGTGTCTTTGTCAAATAAGAATTTGATTTGACTTTCAAAGAATCTGAACAAGGCTGAATATAAATGGATTGGAGTAATTTATCAGTACCCATTCTTTTCTTTTATTAGTTGAATGAATTTGTAAGCATTTGGCCCAGGGAATATGTGTAACTCTTCATTTTATTAATGGTTTAGCCTTAATGCTATCTTTCTTTTAGCTTGCAGTAAAAAGTAGTTACAAACTTTTTATGGTTCTTATCTTTCATATATATATGTATATGTATGTATATGTGTGTGTGTGTATATATGTGTGTGTGTCTATGTGTGTGTATATGTGTGTGTGTGTGTGTGTGTGTGTGTGTATATAATATGCCAAGTGTCCATCCACCTGGTCACTCTGACGCGCACTGACCACCAGGGGAAGACGCTCAACACAGGAGCTGCTATGACACACACTGGCCATTTACAGAGAAACGGCACTGCGGACCTGACACCCACAAAGCAATACTTGGCTTCCCACAGTGGGACACAAGCCCCACCACCACCTCGGAGTGACAGCCCACCAAATCACAGCAGACTCTGCTGAGACTTCATGGCACAAAATGTGACCCATGCCCAGCCCATTCTGGAAACAGTGGCTGTGGGTGCTGGGTAATGACATCATGTAGCAACGTCCAGCTTCCTCTCCCTAGCGAAGACTAGCCCCCTGCAGTTTCCTCAGCCCAGGAACACGACTTGCTTTATAGCCAGGTGGAAACGTTTTACACTGTAACCAAATGTCTGTGAAGCATTTTCCTGTGCCTCATCTCATTTGATCCTCACAGAAGTCCTGGAGTAGGTAGATAGGAGATTCAGTGGAATCCTATTTTCTTTTTATTAGCTGGAAAATGGAGATTTAGAAAGCTTAGAAACTTGACCCGGCTGAAAAGAGGTAAGAAATGGTGGACCTTGAAAATGACTTCAGGTTTTCTCCTATAAAGTTCATAAGCAATAAAATAAATACAGCTGTCATTCTCTTCTACTTATTCTTTTCTGGATGTTTGATGAGGTGACTATTTTGTTCTCTACCTAATATAGTTGCAATAGTGTTTTTTCTTAAAGAAAAAAAAGCCAATAAGTTAAATTATGTTACCACTATTTTTATAATCAAACTAGTGGCCCGGTGCACAAATTAATTAGAAAAAATATTTTAATACCGCTATTCACCCTTTCTCTATAATAGAAGTGTCAACCATATTCACAATTGACAATGACAGATCGGAACAGGTGCAATTGGCACCAGCAAGAGCTTTATATGTATTACACATGCGTGAGTCAACTTAGCCTTTTGTAGATATAGAATAAACTTGCTTAATTAGACCTGTTTTCTAATTTAGCTAAGCTTTTTCCAGCCCAGTGAAGCACCCCAACTTCTCTTTCAGGTAATTGTCAGCAACACAGCAGTAAATATCAACACAAAGTAGATTATTATTGTAGATCACGCAGGGAGAACAAAGGATAAAGTATTTAACTGCAGCAGTGTTTGACTATATTCTGCACAGTGAGGAAACTTGAAGTCATTTTCAAGGTCCACCATTTCTTACTTCTTTTTAGTCAGGTCAATTTTCTAAGCTTTCTAAATCTCCGTTTTCTGGCTAATGAAAAGAAAATAGGATTCCACCGAGTCTCCTGTCTACCTACTCCAGGACTTCTGTGAGGATCAAATGAGATGAGGCATGGGAAAACGCTTCACAGACATTTGGTTAAAGTGTAAATGTTTCCACCTGGCTATAAAGCAAGTTGTGTTCCTGAGTTAAAGAAACTACAAGGAGGCTAATCGCTAAGGAACAGAAGCTGGGCTTGCCACGTGACGTTATTACCCAGCACCCACAGTGACCGTTCCGGCTGGCCATGATGTGTTGGCAGCATTGGCTGTGATTTGGTGGGCTGTTGCTCCGGGGTGGTGGCGGGCCTGTGTCCCACTTGGGGAGACACAAGTGTTGCTTTGTTGGCCAGATGGGCGCTGCCATTTCTCCATAAATGGCCAGTGTGTATCACGGTAGCTCCTGCGTTGAGTGCCTGCCCCCTGGCATTCAATGTGCATCATAGCGACCGGTTGGGCAGTGGGAAGGACACTTAGCATATTAGCCTTTTATATATAGACTAGAGGCCCAGTGCACGAAATTCGTGCAGGGGGGCTGTCCCTCAGCCTGGCCTGCACCCTCTCCAATCCGGGACCCTTCGGGGGATGTCGGTTTAGTGGTATCGGGCCTAAACCGGCAGTCGGACATGCCTCTCGCAATCCGGGATCTGGGCAGCTTTGCCCGGGCCACAGCTGCAGGCACCTGGGACTGGGACCGGGGGCAGGTCGGCTTCACCGGGGTATAGCTTTGTCAGAAAGGATGTCTGGAAGGTCATCCAGAAGATATCTGGTCTAATTAGCTTTTACCCTTTTATTAGTACTGTAGATGATCAGCAGAGAAAATACCCTAATAAGTGTGAGGCCCTTTGAAATCTTTGGGTGAAGGGAAACAGCCATTTAACTCTGGTGTCCTATTGAGTAATGTACATTACCTATGTACATTAGTTTTGCACTTTCCATGGTGATGTTGTGTCGTTTATTTAGACATCCTTGGAACAGAAGATCTTCTTGTGGAAGCCACTGCCAATGATGCTGTGAGATTTTATCCTTGGACCATTGATAATAAGTACTATTCAGCCGACATCAATCTGTGTGTAGTGCCGAACAAGTTTCTTGTCACTGCAGAGATTGCAGAGTCTGTCCAAGCATTTGTGGTTTACTTTGACAGCACACAAGTAAGATTTTCTTTTCCATGGAATTTTGAATAAGAATTTATCTTATGCTTTCTGTTCCCCCTCCTGCTTTTTTTTGTGAGTTCTCTTAATGCCTGTGTTTCTGCTTTTGTTCATTTTTCCTCCCTCTAGAAATCTGGTCTTGATAGTGTCTCCTCATGGCTTCCCCTGACAGAAGCATGGTTACCTGAGGTGATGATCTTGGTCTGCGATAGAGTGTCTGAGAATGGTAAGCACTTGGATGGGATGGATGGTAGTTTGTACATACATTTGCCATTTCTTGGTAAACAGAGTCTATTTGCTTCCTTAACTTAGACTAGTGTATGTCATGTGACTTTACTACTTTACAAAAATACTGTTAGCTATTTCTCTTTGGAAAATTGGGATATTTACCTTTTTTTTCTTATTTTTCTAAATAATGGACACTTTTGAGAAATACTTTTCTTTATATTGTGGTTCCTACAGAATAATATTGACATTAATGGAAACACATTTAAATTTATGAATACTAATGCAGCAATATTCATATTTTATTTTAATTAAAAATTTTTAAAATTTATTTATTTTAGAGAGAGAGAAACATTGATTTTGTTGTTCTAGTTATTTATGTATTTATTGGTTGATTCTTGTATGTGCCCTGACCTGGGATCAAACCTGCGACCTTGGCGTATCAGGATGACAACCAAACAGGCTCATATTTTACTTTTATTTGTAAATATTTTTTAATTTAAAAAATTACTATTTTAGGTGTAAACCGACAAAAAGCTCAAGAATGGTGTATAAAACATGGCTTTGAACTGGTAGAACTTAGTCCGGAAGAGTTACCTGAGGAGGATGGTAAGTGTTTATGTTGTGAGAAAACATGGCATGTGGGTTGAGATATGAGATTATTTAATTCTTGAAAAAATCACAGTGAAATTCAAAAAACCTTTTTCCCCCAGCTGCTTGAAAAGATTTGTGCAAAATTCATTGAAGTGGTCTTATTAACCAAATAATTCATTGATCAATTTTAGGACTTTTTTTTTTAATATTTTTTATTGATTAAGATATTACATATGTGTACCCTCTACCCCCCCCCCCCCCCCCCCCGCTCATGCCCTCACCCCCCCGTTGTCCGTGTCCATTGGTTAGGCCTATATGCTTGCATATAAGTCCTTTGGTTGATCTTTCCCCCTTGCCCCCACCCTCCCCTACCTTCCCTCCAAGGCCCGACAGTCCAATCAATGCCTCTCCGTCTCTGGATCAGTCCTTGTTCATCAGTTTATGTTATTCATTATATTCCACAAATGAGTGAGATCCTGTGGTATTTATCCGCTCTCCAGTTCCATCCATGTTGTGGCAAATGGTAAGAGTTCCTTTTTCTTCTTCCTCTTCTTAAAGAATACCTTTCAGCATTTCATATAATGCTGGTTTGGTGGTGATGAACTCCTTTAGCTTTTTCTTATCCGTGAAGCTCTTTATCTGACCTTCCATTCTGAATGATAGCTTTGCTGGATAAAGTAATCTTGGTTGCAGGTTCTTGCTATTCATCTCTTTGAATATTTCTTGCCACTCTCTTCTGGCCTGCATGGTTTCTGTTGAGAAATCAGCTGACAGTCGAATGGGTACTCCCTTGTAGGTAACTGACTGTCTTTCTCTTGCTGCTTTTAAGATTCTCTCTTTATCTTTTGCTCTTGGCATTTTAATTATGATGTGTCTTGGTGTGGTCCTCTTTGGATTCCTTTTGTTTGGGGTTCTCTGCGCTTCCTGGACTTGTAGGTCCATTTCTTTCACCAGGTGGGGGAAGTTTTCTGTCATTATTTCTTCAAAAAGGTTTTCAATATCTTGCCCTCTCTCTCCTTCTGGTACCCCTATAATTCTGATGTTGGTACGCTTGAAGTTGTCCCAGAGGTTCCTTACACTATCTTCATATTTTTGGAATCTCTTTTCTTTTTTCTTTTTCGGTTGGGTATTTTTTGTTTCTTTGTATTTCAAATCTTTGACTTGATTCTTGGGATCCTCTTGTCTGCTGTTGGATCTCTGTAAATTATTCTTTATTTCAGTCAGTGTATGCTTAATTTCTAGTTGGTCCTTTTTCATGTCCTCCATGGTCTCACTATACTCCTTGAGGGATTCATTAAATTTATCGGCGGTTTCCATAAAATTCTTGAAAAACCTTATAAACGTGGTTTTGAACTCTATATCCAGTCGTCTGCCCTCCTCCGTTTCTGCCATTTGTGACCTGTTTCTTTGTCTCCGCATTTTGGCTGCTTCCCTGTGTTGATAGAGTGGCCCTGCGCGCCAGGTGTCCTGTAGGGCCCAGTGGCTCAGCCTCCCCAGTTACCTGGGGTGGACACTCTTGGTGCACTCTTGGTGCTTTGGTTGTTGTAGGATCACTGGGAGGAATTGACCTCCAGGCCAATTGGCTGTGGGAATCAGCTGTGTGTGAAGTGGGAGAATGGTCCCCCTCTGACCACTGGGTACAGTGGCTCCTGGATCTAAGGAGGTGCTAATTCAGTCCCTGCCTGAGGCCACACAGCAGGAGCCACGAAGAGGCTCAGCTGTGAAGCAATGCAAGCCGCTGCGGGGCCTTGGGCCTTCTCTTGGAAGTTCCGGGTCTGCCTGGCTGGGCTGTAGTTAGGTACATTCACATGCAAAAGCCTCTGCCGCAGCCTGGGTGGGGCGGGGTCTCAGGGAGTCAAAGGGCGGAGAAAGCAGCTATGGTGATTCTCCGCGCCCGGAGTCGCGCATCTCAGTGTCCCGGTAACGGCTGCAAGCACCTCTGAGGGAAATCCGCCCTCAAGTTCACCCGCTGCCGCCTGACAGACCAGCCTCTCCCCGTATGAGTCCTGGGTCCCCAGAGACTTCCTGGTACCGGAGTTCAGAGCAGTCGGGAGCTTGTGATTCAAAAAGACAGCCGCGTCCTCAGGTGCCACCCCCTTTCCGTGCGCGCGAGCCGCCGCCGTACCTCTGCACTTCACCTCCGCAGCTCCTCTGGCTCTCAGCGTGCTTTTCTTTTCTTCTAGTTGTAGAAATTACACTCAGCCAGCGTTCCTGTTGTTCTGGACGATGTTTGCTCCGTCCTTTGGGATATTTTTCAATTGTTGTGTGAGGCGACTATTTCCCGGTGTTTATCTATGCCGCCATCTTAGTTTCTCCTCAATTTTAGGACTTTTGAAATGTTTGTTTTTCTTATGCATAAAGATAGAAGATTTCTACCTTAAATCTTAGTCATTTCCCTAATCTCTTATCCTTTCTCCACATCCAAAAAAGGAGAGTTTATATTCATAAATAGGTAAAGTTGCCTATTTTGAATTCCTACTAACCTGAGGCTGAATCCCCAAGAACCATAGGGGTTATGTCAGTCCTATGTGTATGTCTTTTGCACATTTGAAATAAAAAATAGACTCAGAATGCCCTCTAGGGTAGCTCTGCATTTAACTGCTTTCTACTATAGTCTGGACCTTCTTCTGTTTCTTCCTCCATTTCATTTCCCCTCCCCCATTTCTCTTCTCATCTTTGTTCCTTCCAAGTATACGTATGCTAGCTGCTATGGGATCTACCAAGATAAGCTGGCTTTTGGGCCATCAAAACCATATAATCTGGTACAAAAGATAAAACATGTATATAAATAAATTACTAAGTGGGACATCTTAAGTTTGATTAAAAAATATTGGTACTGTGGTATTTCAGAGACAGAAGAAATTATTTTAAAGAATGAATTGGCACCATGAACTCTCGCGTCAACTGATCCATAGGGGAGAGATGGAAAATATACTGGAATTGTATTTAGAGGACTAGTGGGGAAGTAGCATTGAGAAATGCCAGTTGTTCCAAAAGACATTCTAGGCAGGGGCATCCAGTACAAATTAAATTATGTAGATAGGATATAAGTAATCCTTACATGAAACATATATTTTAAAGGAGCTAAAAATGTTCTTCTATATTATGACTTGTTTAGAATTTTTTTCAAAATCTTACCTTTGGGAATAAAACCTTGCCAGGGAAGAAGAGCACAAAAATGAAATAAATGGCGGATTTTTCTCCTTGTACATTTTTAAGAATATTGAAAAGTAACAAGCGCAATTTCTCCTTCCAGGTTCTTCTAAGTCTCCTAAAACTTGTGTCCTATTTTATGTATGTGAACATGTGTGTAGTCACTTACTTTTGGTACTAGAATTTTCTCTTCTTTTTGTCCTTGAGAGTCAATATTTGAGTCATTTATTTACATCTGTTTTCATTTTGGAATCTTTACTCCTTTATACCAGTACACTTCTTGCTTCTTGTCAGAACAATGTTCTTATATTAATTCAGTTTAATCTTAAAATAGATTTTTGACATGTCATCTTTAGGTAATGTAACTAAAACCTTCCTATAAGCTTTAAATGCAAACAGTTCTCAAGCCATATGCCCTCATCCTTTATTCGCATGTATTAATTTGAACATCAATCAATATGAGAGTTTATGCTTGTTTGTATTAAATTTCATCTTACTGGCTTTTCCACTTCAGGCCTTATTTTTGACTCCTGGTTATATCATCTGATATATTAGTTATTCTTTCAAGAATTGAATCATTCATTCATAATTAAGATAAACAAACGTTTATTTCTTCATTTAAACATCAGTGGTGATAAACTCATTTTTGTAGAGTATTTTTGGTTTAATCCTCATCCTATTTCTGTTAAGTTGCTGGGTTGGTATTCTTTAAATGATTCATCAACCCAGCAGTTACTAAGTGCCTGCTGTCGTTCAGGCACTGTGTTAGGCAGCGGGAATAATGAACTCAGTAAGATATGATTCCTGCCTTAGGGAGTATCCAGGCTGGAGGAGTAGGTTACACTAGCAAATCACCAGTTCCACTGCATCTTTCCTCTAGGAAAGGTGTGCACGGAGTGGTGTCATCCCCACTTTGCTGTGATAAAGCGTAATTGATATTTGCTCTTGATCAAATAGCTAATAAGTTGCAGAGCCTGGGTTCAGATTCAGATCTTCTGACTTCTAATTCTGCGCTCTTCCACTAGAGACAGACTCTCTGTGGACTGTGCTCTATAAACGTGTAGGAGACTTTCTTCTTTCAGCCATACGCAGTCTTATAATACTCATTATCTGAAGGGTCTCCATTGCCTTTATACTCATTCATATATACAGTGTAACTAAGCATACCACTTATTATTGGTACGCTAACTGGGATTAGTGCCTTGTTGTTTAGAGTAGTATCAATTAAATTCCAGAAGCAGGAAAATACCAATACTAAACTAACTAAGTTGTTGAATATTTTTAATGACACTTTTCCTGTGTCTTACACTCTGGTTATAGTAACTTAACTTCTCACTCTTAAACTATCTTTCTCTGATCAAGAATTTGTTCTCTAGATATCTGTTTTAAACAATAATTATTTTATGATTCCTAGGAGAAGAAAGGGATTTTTTAGCATACTAAGAGGACTATTCCTGCCGTCAGCAACATCATTCTCTATAAATTACCAAGATTGGTAGTACTCTCGTACTCTCCTAGGGTTGTGTAATTAATGGAAATTAACATTTTCAGGAGGGTATAAGTAGGTGTGCCGTTGGTGAGGCAGTGGGATGATGTTATAATATAAGACTCTTATACTGTGTGTTTTCTCATTGTTTTAGTTTCTAGAATATTCTTAATGGGAGCTCTGAGCTTGGTATTTGCTTAAATTTTTCCTCATATAGGTTGCAATGTGAAGAAGTAACAACTAATAAGCAAAATAATTAAACCACAGTTATTTAAAAATGTGGCTTACAGTGTGTGTGTATACACACACACACACACACACACACACGTATGTATGTATGTATAAGTCCATGTTTAAATATATATGCTCTTTATCTCACTGATTAGATGACTTCCCAGAATCTACAGGAGTAAAGCGAATTGTTCAAGCCTTGAATGCCAATGTCTGGTCCAACGTAGTGATGAAGAATGGTAAGTAACTTGGGACTAAATGTCCTGAGGAGTTTTCCTCCTATTTCATGTAAGTTTAAAATTATTTGGATATATGTGGATTATATAATCCACAAGGATTACATGAAACCTATAGATTTGTTCAATTTTGTCCCCAGTTGAAAGAAGGGCCCAAAGTAATACTTCTAAGAATTTTAAATATATGTTTAATACTTCATTCAATAAAAATTTAGGACTTGTCTGTAATATGCTTAGAGTTGTCTTTGGCTTTGAGAAGTACCCCCAATATTGTAAAACACAAACCCTCTCCTTAAGGAGCTCATAGTCTACCTGTGCAAAATGTGCACTTTTTAAATGTTAGGTAATCGTGCAAGGCAATTGGAGATGAGTGCGGAATGACTGATACAAGCAGTAATGCCGAGACGTCACAGAAGTGGCCTTGGCTCTGGGCTTCAATATATAGGGAGAGCTTCAAGGAGAAAGCCAGTCTTGGAGTGGCTTTATAGGGTGGTCAAGAATTGGGTTGCGTAGAAGGAAGGTGACAAGCAGGGGAGGAAGCATCGCATCAGTAACAGTGGTTGTATATTCTAGTGTCACTCGCGGAATCACACCTAGCAGTGGGACTAGCTTAGAAGATAGAGGCCTGAGTGCTAGACAGAAGGATCTGGGCTTTTCCCCATAGGAATTGATGAGCCACTAGAGATTTTTTAACAAGAGAGTGATGCAAAGAAGTTGTCATCTTTGAAAGGTTATCATGGTTGAGTGCGGGTGTGTTTGGCAGTTGAAGCAAAGGTAGAGTCTGAAGTCTGAAGTCAGGGAGACTAGGCAGCTGTTACAGCAGCTCGTGAGGGAGGTGTTGGGGCCTGGGCTAAGTGGTGGCTGTAGTCATGAGGTGGAAAGCTGGATCTGGAATGCAGTCTGAAGCAGGTAGGCCTAGTGGGTGCACATGAGCTTCTTATTGTCTGGATTGGTTTTCTGGGGCTGCAGTAACCAAGTACCACACATAGGCTGGCTTAGAACAACAGGTATTTATTGTCCCATAGTTCTAGAAGCCAGAATTCTAAAATCACGGTGTCAGAAGGTTCATGCTCCCTCTGATGGTGTTAGGGAAGGATCTGCTCCAGGTCTCTTCTAGATTCTGGTAGTTCTTTGGCTTGAGCAGCATAACTCCAATCTTCACACGGCATACTTCCTATGTGCCTCTCTGTCCAAATCTCTTCTTTTTCTGAGGACAATAGTTATATTGATTTAAGGACCCACCCAACTCCAGGAAGACCTCATCTTAGCTAAGTACATCTGCAATGACCCTATTTCCAAATAAGGTCACATTCTAAAGGATTGGGGTTAGGACTTAAACATGAATTTGGTGGGGGATACAGATCAGCCCATAACATAGTCCTTTAGGAACTGCTGCCTGAATAGTGTGTTTCTCTCTTGTGGCCTTGGCTCCTCAACAAGAATGCTGTGCTTGGTGAAATACTGCAGATGGGAATGAGAAAAATAGTATTTATAGTGAGCTTACCCCATCTTCCCTGAGATAAAGGGTCTAGTTGCAGATGAGTTTTACAGAAATAAAATATTTCATCTCAATTTTTGGTCAACACTCGAGTGTTAAGTGCGATTGGGGCTCTTGAGCTTGCTGAGCTCTTGTCTGACCTGTGTCGTTGCTGGAGAAGCTCCTCTGCCTAGTAAGAGTTCCCTCCTCCCTCTCACCCCTCTCCTGCCTACTTAGTCTTTCTAGGGGGATCTAGAATTGCAAAGATACGAGATTATTTTATTGTGATAGCATTCAAAATAAGGTCCTGATGTAGAAAAAAATAAGGAGATTTTACCCTCTGTTATCTCCCTGTTACCAAAACAAACTCAAATTGAAGCTTGGTCCTATTCATTCAGCAAATCCTTGTTGAGCATTTATCATAGTGAGGCATTGCTGTACACTATATCTTCACTATAAAAACATCTTTAAGGTATGGTACGTAAACTGGATCAACTTGAAATAAAATTGTATTCAATGGTGCTTATTATGTATATGAGAAATATTTTCAGAAAATCTTATTTGGCCCAACTGGCATGGCTCAGTGGTTGAGCATCAACCTATGAACCAGGAGGTCATGGTTTGATTCCCAGCCAGGGCACATGCCCAGGTTGTAGGCTCAGTCCCCAGTGTGGGTGGCACCTAGGGGGCAGCCAGTCAATGATTCTCTCTCATCATTTATGTTTCTATCTCTCCCGCTCCCTTCCTCTCTGAGAGCAATAAAAATATATTTAAACACACACACACACAAAACTTATTTGCCCTGGCCTGGTAGCTTTTTGGTTAGAGCCTCGTCCTGATACATCAAGGTTGCAGGTTTGATCCTGGTCAGGGCACATACAAGAATCAAACAATGAGTGCATAAATAAGTAGAACAGCAAATCCACGTTTCTTCCTCTCTCCCTTCCTTCCTTCCTCTCTCCCTTCTCTTTCTCTACATCTGGCATAGCTGACCACTCCTTTCACCTTGACAACATCCCACTTCTGCTTCTAGAACTCTGTACTCTTGGCTTTCCTACCTCACTGATCATTCTTCCTCAGTTTCTTGCTGGCTCCTTCTCTTCTCCCTATCCTCTTAATTTGAAATGTCCAGGGGCTGAGTCCCTGGTTCTTTTTATTTACTACACTTACTTTTGTGGTGATCTCATCGGGCCTCTAGTTGGTAATAATAATGTCTTATGGTGTGACCATGGGAATACATGGCTGAAGTGAACAAGGAGATGGGAAAAATAGAGATTGTCTAGTGTAGGTTAAGTTTGGAAAAACCAAAGCTCAGAAGGGATTTAATTGGAATCTCTAGTTAGGGTATGAATAGGGTAAATATGGACTTGATTTCCCAAATCCTAGACTGCTATTACTTAGGGACATTCCCTAAAGCTTAAAAAAATGAAGGCATTATTGAACATAGCAGGAGGTAATTTATGGAGTACATTACACCAAAAGATGATCCAGGCAGAAAATTGATATGGCTCACAAAGGGGCTACAATAGTTCTCATGAATGACACTTATATTTAATTCAAGTTAGGAAGGTAGGTAGCCCAAACTTTAAAGGCTTATCTTGGAAAGCAATCATGTTTTCCTTCCCAATATTTTTCTATGCAGTGTTTTTTCTATTAAGTCTTGTACTGGCTGTTCTTTGAATTACATGTTGTTGAATTTTATAGAATTTAATAAGGAGCATTGTTTTGTTTGGTATGTTAGTATATGTGAACTAGCACATTGTATGCGGTAAACATATTTATATGTTTTACGTATTTATACGTTCTACCAGTGTAGTAGAGCGCGGGACACATATTAATACGTTTTTTATAGACTAGCGGTAGAAGGCGGCTAACGTATAAATACGTAAACTAAAGTTATCGTAATTTTACTGAACGCTGCCATTTGCGCAAAAAATTAGCAAAAATGGCTCACGCCACCTGTTAGTGCGCGATAAAAACTACCCGCAAGCAATGTGCTAGCTAGGTACAGGCCTTTAGAATGTAGAATCTCCATGCATGCATCTGGTATGACATCTTCCTTTTCCAGATGGGAAAATGAGGCCTCAGGAAGGAGAGGGGACTTGCCTATATTCTCACAGTGAGTCAGTAGCTAAGGTGGGACCCGAGGGCAGGTCTCCTGACGAGGAGTGCTGTGTGTTTTTCCATTACAGTGTGCTGATTTACATTATTGGCTGGTTAGAGGAATGAGCACAGTGGTTACATAATTTACCCAGGCTGCGTGGGAAATTATTGGCAGAGCTAGTTGAGTTCATCCCTATAGAACCCCATCAGCGTAGGTGTTCTGGCATGAATAAGATTTTAATGAGACAGACTAGAAGTAATGATCAGAAGTACAGGTGAGAACCTGAGACTTGCACTTGGTGTCTGAAGTGGGGTGGGGGAGAGGACAGCTTAGTGGGATCTTGCCCTTAACCTGGGGCCGGGGGTGGGGGGCAGAATTGGGTTAAATTGTAGGACACCCAGTTGGTGTCCTCCGAGAACTGGAGAATTGCTTGGTGTGGAAAACCCACACATCTAGTGTCAGAAGTGTTGGTTATGAATAGAGACGGAAATGGAAGTTTTTTCTTTAGGAGTCTGATGAAAATGGTTGAGAAACACAGGATCTGGTTGGAGATACTTAGCTCTATCTTAGAGGAAATCCCCAGGTATCATTGTATTGATTGTAAAGACCAATCTTCTAGGTAAGTCAGAGTTTCCGTTATACGCATTAAAGACATAACAAAATGGTCCAGGAAACGAAGTGGTTAGGAGTGTTTACATTTGGGCTATGCATTCTAGACGTCTCCATCCACATCAGTTTGCTCACTGTATAACCTCTCCTATGCTGTCTTGTCTTACATTTCCTAGACCTGAAAGTCTGGCTGTGGCTCAAGAAAAGGGATGTGGATAGAATTTCAGCTGCCTACTTGAGTTACCCTCAGTCCCTGCTAGAGCTGGGCTTATGGCTGTGGAGAACTACTATTTGGGTCTATCTATATAATTTGATAATGTCCCCTTATTATCACCATGAAAGGAGAAACTGTGGGTCAGTGCTTTATGCCAAATGCGACAGATTTTAAAAGTTGATTCTTCTCACCTGTCTCGTCTCCAGTGAGATTAACTTCTTTTTTTATTTATCTGGTACGCCAGAAAGCCTGGTTGCAAAATACTTTATTTTCATTAGATGGTCTGGGCATTATGCTCAGCCCTGTGCCTTGGACTTGGGAGCACTAGGTAAATAATAAGGTTTGATTTTAATGGAAAAGAAAAGTCTGATGCGTTGTTTTGGTTTTCAAAGGAAGTTGTCACTGTTTCACATGGGAGGGTAGCAGTGTCAGTTTAATTTACCCAAAACCCCCATGCTGGGCTTTGTCACCTGTGCACTGATGAGGGAGGGCCATGAGGGGTTTAGTCTGTACTTATGGATCTCAGGTATTCAGTGGGTCTTTTTGCAAATACCACCCCTGAGTGAAGGGCAAGGAAAGAAATTCTGTGATCTTCTATTGTTTCTAATCAGTAAAAGAGGGATTAGGCTAAACAAATATTAGAGTTGTGACTTTGGTCCCTCAGTGATAAACAATAATTGTAGAGATTGTATTTCAAAAGCCCTGAGAATGTTTATCCATAATAGTTTAATCTCCAGTGATGCAGGTGGGTAAGGAGTAAGTGGGATTTTAATAGTAGAAATGATTCTTTCTTATGATAGTTTTGTTTCCCATTACAAATGGAAAGAATTATTTATCTATTAATGCATGCTCCCCTGAATTTACTTGGTAACAAGATACCATGGCAGAAGTCCCAGATTCCAGTTTAAGGAATAATTTGCAACTGATGTACAGAGCAGTGGCAAGAAATGAGTGCCAAAAACACAAGATCTGTCTGGCTATCTGATGCCTGGGCTACTCTCCTGAGACAGTAGATGGCTAATGCCTATAATAGAAATCGTTTTTTAAAAAGAGAGAGTAAGAAACGATTAAATAAAAATTTAAGTTTAGTGTTACAGAAAATAAAATATCAAATTAGCGAGAGGAAGAATGGTTCATGAAGAGGATTCTAGTGGAGTCTGTCTCTGCTAGGTGATCTTGGGAAGATGACATCATGTCTCTTGACCCCAGTGTCCCTAGGATAGGTAGAATTATACCAAACCTATAGTCTATGGATCTGAGTTCCTTGAGACAGAATGTGTTGCTCCTCTTTATCCTAACGCCTAATATTGGGGAACTGAAAAATTATTTGAGTAATCTCTGACAGCTGTCTAACTGAATATTATCATCAAAACTAAGATAAATAAGACATATACTGATTTCTCTGTGTTTAGAAGGCATAATTTGGTGCGGGGTGGGGGATTGTGTTGTAAAAGGAAAAGGGGAAGAGGGAATTGTGAAAAATTAGAGAAGCTGGAAGGGAATAAATGTGTGAGTCAAATGTGAGACTTTGTTTTAGGAAATAATGCCCCAAATTGTCCATAAGCAAATGAATGATGGGAAATCTCTTCAGATTAGTCACTGTGGTAGCACATACAGGCCTCCTTCTGCAGCCACCTTGCAAAACATTTTTGGTAGTCTTGCTTTGGAATTATTTTTAGAGCTGGCTGTGAACCACACATAAGATAAATCATCTTTTCCTTTACCATAAAGTCTTGTTTCATTGCTCTCATTATTCCCCACACTTGGCTCTAAATGATATTTTGCTTTGATTCTAAACATTCCTTTGAGAATTTTCAAGAGTGTGCTTCAGACTCCGGAGATTGGATTTCACAATGGGAGCATTATTAGAAGTAGTGTAAAGCTTTCCTTTACAAGACCTTTGAAAGGACAGTGCTCATTTTGATGTTTAGTTCACTTTATTAAGAATTTGTAGCCTGGACCTAGCCGGTTTGGCTCAGTGGATAGAGTATCGCCCTGCAGACTGAAGGGTCCCGGGTTTGATTCGGGTCAAGGGCATATGCCTGGGTTGAGGGCTTGATCCCCAGTGGGGGTTGTGCAGGAGGCAGCCAATCAATGATTCTCTCTCATCATTGATGTTTCTATCTCCCTCTCTCTTCCTCTTTGAAATCAATAAAAATATATTTTTTTTAAAAAAGGGAATTTGTAGCCTAGCCTCCTGAGCATTGACATATGCGCCAGGAGGAGGTCATGGTTTCATTCCCGGTTAGCTGATCCATGATTTTCTCTCATCATTGATGTTTCTATCTCGCCCTCTTCCTTCCTCTCGGAAATAAATAAAAATATTATAAGACAACACTAGGAGGACACACACACCAAAGTATTAATTGGCATCTTTGGGGATTTTTAAAATTTTCTTGTTTATACTTTTTCTATTTTCCAAATTTTCTACAATGAAAAAATGCTTTACAATCAGGAAAAAGAGAGAAAATACTGTGTAATTACTTTCTGGTTCAGTTCATTATGTGCTCAAGAAACGTTGCTGACTTGTTGAGCAGGTGTCCCCAATGTCATAGGAAGAGCCCAGATCCATGTCTCCAGAATCCAGAACCAAATCCAGTGTTGCAGCCTATTTCTCAAAATAAGTGCCGTTTTTAATAATATATTTCGAAGTTTTACCCTTTGCAAGCAGTAGTTTAGTAAAAGAATGAATCAGTTCTAATTATTTTTTATTTTAAAAACATTTCAGTTTATCAAGCAGATGTGAAAGGTGATATAAAAGTATAGGCTTATTTCCCTGATATCAGTGAAATCATTTCTGATGAAGCACTGCTTAAAATAAGTTTTTATGTAAATAGTATGGTGTGATTTAAAAATACCATTCAAAAATACGTACAGCTTTTCTGTGTAAGTTGAAATATCTTAATTGTGCTTATGGTAAGTCTGATCGTGTTTATCACATGGGTGGAAACGAAAATATTTTGTGGGGAACGAAAGGGGATGTGAAAAACCTTAAAATATGGGGAAAACGAACTTCTTAAGATGATGCCAAATAATTGTGGCTTTAAGGAAATAAAAGCTGAAATATTAATACAGAAAATACATAACAGGTCATCCTAAGGCATTTTGGGGTTGTGTTTACAGAAATTCTTAATATTGTGATCAGTATATATAAGTTTAAAGTAAAAACATCTATGTTTAGCTAATGCTTGCACCTCTGTCATATGAGGCTGTCAGCAGATATTTCAGCATCTCTGCTGTATACTTAACACTCTGCTGGGAGCTGTATTGTCTGTGTGTGCAAGGCATTTATAATAGAGTTAAAGATGGCAGATTGACTTCAGACAAGTACCTATGCTAGCATTTCTCTCAAGGCCTAATTGAATAGTAAGGACATAAAAGGCAAATGGCACTGAGGTAGAAGTGATTGTGAGCTAAAATCATCTGTAGAAGTTTTCCAGAGTAGAAGGGAGATATTTATGTTAACAGGAGATAAGATGGAATCTCTTAAATGTTTTTACCCTCTTTTTTCATTGAAAATATTTTCAAGAAATGACTTAAAACCTGAGAATTTTAGCCAAAAATTTCCTTTCCTCAGTAGATCTGTATCAGTGGTTCTCAATTGGAGATAATGTTGTGTTTTCCCCACCCCCAACTCTGGGGACATTTGGCAGTGCTGTAGGCATTTGGTGGGTATAGGCAGAGATTCACCGGACTCTCCCTGCCACCCCCATACACACACAACAAAGCCTCAAATGTCAGTAGTGCTGCTTTGAAAACCCCTTTTTAGGTACCTTGAGGGACAGTGAAAGGATAGTGAGTCTTAACCAGTTAACTGCCACGGGTTCAAAACAGAAACCATCTCCACACATTTAATTGCGTCTATAGACGCTTATGGTGTACAAAGGGTTAACCACCTGTCTGCCACTAGTTTTATGTGACTAATGCCTCCAGGAGTTATGGGGCTGGGCTGGAATTAATGAGAAGCATTAAAGTGGTATATGATTAATTATTCAGTCCTGAGCTTAGTTTAGTTGAAATCAGTCTAAACCAAGGATATAATGAAGGATTATGGACAAAAGAGAACTATGGTATATGTGAATAAAAAGACATATTTTTGCATTTGACCCAGGTTTGTGTCATATCCAATATTTGTATCTTAAGCATTGACTGTCTCAACTTTTATTCTTTACATGTTATCTCTGGGCTTAATGGAAAGAGGAATTGATAATTAGAGAGTTCTGGATTTCATGTTCAGGTTCTAGCTGTGTGTTTTTGGACAGTTTATTTAATCTCTCTGAGTTACAGTTTACTCTGTAAAAAAGAATAATAAAATAAATCCTCTGTAAAGAAGATAACAAAATAAAGGAGATAAAAGTTGATTTCTGTTTGTGTGTAGAGGGCATATTTTGTTAATTGTGAGGATTAAAGGAGCATTGCATCTTTAGTGCTGAGAATGTTAACTTACACATACAGAGTAGGGCAAAAGTAGGTTTACAGTTGTGAGTACAGGAAAGTTTATTCTTGTATAATTATTAATTAAGTAATTATTGTGTTATTTTCCAGATGAACAATTGTAAACCTACCTTTGGCCCACCCTGTAGTTAGCACTCAGTACATGTTAGCTATTATGATTATTAACCCTTATAATAGTTCTGCAAGGTAAGAAATGGTATACCCTCTGCATAAATCTGGAAACTGAGGTACAAGGGCATAACTTGTACAGGACCACACAGTAAGTAGTAGAACTAGGATTCAAATCCATGCCTTTATCTCCAAATTTATATGCTTATCATATTGCCTTGATAAATTAGTGGAGAAGAGCAAAGAAAATTAGAAGAAAAATATACTTTATTAAAGAATGACTTTGCCCATTCCCCATATTAAAATTTCCCTTTTTGCCTAGGTTTTTAATTCTCTAGATGTCTCATGGAATGCATGTCAAAATTTCTGTGAGATGAATTTTGATTGTAAAATAACCATGTGCCTTTAGATTTGTAAAGAGATATGCATGTAATTTCATATATTATAGTTTTCTTGAAACTTTCATTTAAAATAAATAAGAAAAGCTCCTCCCAAGGTTTAAGAATTTCCCATTTCAAATCTTTATTCTAGAGCAGTGATGGCGAACCTTTTGAGCTCGGCGTGTCAGCATTTTGAAAACCCTAACTTAACTCTGGTGCCATGTCACATATAGAAATTTTTTGATATTTGCAACCATAGTAAAACAAAGACTTATATTTTTGATATTTATTTTATATATTTAAATGCCATTTAACAAAGAAAAATCAACCAAAAAAAATGAGTTCGCATGTCACCTCTGACACGCGTGTCAGGCTCGCCATCACTGCTCTAGAGGCTTTGGTTTTGTTTCTGACACTTCCTGGAAGAATTCTATGCTCATGACCAGCACCATTGGGTTTTTTTCTTCATGGTACTGTCATTTTTATCTGTTTTTCCACTGGTGCCAATTTACTAGTCTACTGAAATTGAATGGGACGTTTTCATAACCAGAGTTTAATATACTTACTATGCATTTCAGAATAAATGACTTAACAACTTCCCCTTTCCGCCGCTCTGAGGTTCCAGAAGAATCAGTTGAGTAGGTAGATTAATTTATTCCTTCCTACTCTAGTATTTTGAGGTATCAATAAAACCATAGATACTAAAGCCAGTTTCAACAACTACCTGCTAAAAGAATAAATCCTTCTTAATAGGATGGCATTTCCATGCCCGGAATCGGTGGAGAAAAATCTGGCAAACAAGGGAAGATTTGTGTAATCCTTTTCTATAAGAAGAATAATCTTTACAGAGGGTGCACATGGGCAGAATTTTGCTAAACATTGAACTAACTAAGCAAAACTGAGTTTTTTTAAAATTGTAAATGTGTAAAGTAAAAGCCAAGATTTTTGAGCTATCAGCATTGGACAAACAAACATGAATTGTTTTACTAATTGGGAAAATTTATGCGTAAAACTTTCTTAAAATATAAGCAGTAAGAACATAGTGAACTCTCTTGTTAGTTAGCTAAATGCTCCATTGTGTATAAGAAAATACTGAGCAAAAGTCCTTCCAGCTTATTTTAATTAGCCCAGAACCTGATTATAAATTCAGTCATCTGTGAACCTTAGAACGGTTCTGAAATTTAAGGTTCTTGTTTTTCTCTCTATTAAGTAATTTTTAAAAATATCTAAGCCCAGCCAACTCAAATTACTGTCAAGAGAAGATAAAGAATGCCTCTTTACTTTATAAAATCACTAACTTCTAGAGCAGAATGGACTTTAGCTATCATGTATAGCAACCCTCTTATTTCACAGGACAGAAAATTAAGGCACAGAAAAGATTGCTTTGTCCAAGATCGCACTGGTAGGCAGAGCCAGGAATGAAATCCACGCTTTCTGACCTAGCCCACTTCTCTTCCCACTATTCTGACTTTTTCATAATTTTGAAAAATTGGGACGTTCATTTTTTTATTGTGTAAATACATTTAGCACATAATTGTTAAATTAACAACAAATCTCTTTGACTAGTAAACACATGAACATGAAATGAAAAGTTTACGGTATTCAGCGACGAGCCTAGCTCCCTCTAACTCCTGCCTATCCCAGATCCCCTCCGTGGCAGCCATTTGAAGGAATCAGGCCTTTTATATAGATTGCTTTGGTCTAATAACATACGCAAGATGGCATTCTTCTTCTTGGATTGCAGACTGACCTGCCAAGGTTAGATATTGCCCAACAGTGGAAAAACATAAGCTGTGGAATTGGAATATGGAGAGATTTGTGAATTGGATTTGAAAATTACCCCAATCCAAGTTATTTTCAGTAATAGAAATGTTCTCTTACAGCAGTACTCTATTACTCAGATAATGCCTTTTGTACAAAGAGCCTAAAGTACTTTATAAGAGCCCTTGTGTATCCTCTTGACATGTGAAATCCCAGTCTGAATATTGCACAATTGTATACAACTGCTGTAAAGTCTGTAGCACATTCGCCAAAAAGAAAGAATTATGTTGCTGTTTGAATAAATCTCCCTCGTTAGTGGAACCATCAGTGTGGGACACCATATGGAACTGCTTATCAGCCTCTGCAGCCTACCTCGTTGAAACCTCAGTGCCTGGTCCTGAATGGAGCACATCCAGGCATTTGGCCTGGAGAGTTACTCCCAGAATGAGCAAGCTGGATGAGGAGGTGAAAGGGGCTCCAGGGTGCACCTGCACCTGCGGCCCTGCTGCCCCAGGTGAGGTTGTGGAGCAGGAAAAGCAGCAGGGCAGCAGCAGGCGTTCAGAATTGAAGCCTTCAAAGCCGAGGTACTGGGTCGATAGCCACACGCAGTAGGGAGGCGAGGCAGCTCCCCATGTGGGGAGAGGTCAGGTTGGTGCAAGCTTCAGTCTAGACCAGCCGTGGGCAAACTACGGCCCGCGGGCCGGATCCGGCTCGTTCGGCTGTTCTATCCGGCCCGCGGAGCCGAAAGAGCGGAGGGTTCTCTTGGTCTCCCCTCCGCTCCTTCACCAGCAGCAGTGTTAACATGTATTAGTTCACACAAACACTCCGTCCATGCTTTTGTTCCGGCCCTCCGGTCCAGTTTAAGAACCCATTGTGGCCCTCGAGTCAAAAAGTTTGCCCACCCCTGCTCTAGACCCAGGAGGCCACACCTTGGCTTTGTCCCTGTTGAAAAGGCAAATCTCCCCCAGGGGAAAGGAAGGAGGACTGACTTTGATACCTGTGTGTGCCTGAGCCTCTGACAGCAGTTCCACCTGGCAGGGGAGAGGACACAGGAAGTTTGTAGGTGGTTGAAAGAGAGAAGAGAGCAGAGCTAGGGAGAGGAAAGGCAAGGTTGGAGGAAGTTGTCTTTTTTTGAGAGAGTTGTCTGACTTCTATACTCTTAGACTCTTGAGATGTGGGTTTCATGTTTTACTCTGTGGCAGTGTTTTGTTTTCAGTGTCCCTGATGCTAACACTCTCCTGGAGTACGTGGTAAAAGTTCAGATTCCTTGTCCTCTGTTTCAGAGATTCTACCTCCATTGGAAGTAGGGAGAATACTGCCTACTGAATACTGGTGTAGTTTTAATAAGTGCCAGGTGGGTTTGGGGGGAACACTATCAAATCAGGGCTTGGGCCTTTACTTTCATCAGTTCTAGACGTTCTGCTCTAGATTTGTCCTCCATTGCAAACAAATATCGAGAGTATCAGGGGCCTTCACTGCAAGTAGCTCATTTATATCAAAATTAGAGGTGTTTTTCCAAAGAGGCATGCATGTTCCTCTTCACTTTAAAACACTGGGATATTACTAATTCATAGTGACTGTTAAAACATCAATGCTGTTAATCTTGACAAACAGAAGATATGTTATAATGATTCTGTCATTATATTTGACCTGGACTAATACTCTGATTTTTGAAAATTATTCAGTATTTAGAGAGTATGGTAATTGGTAAAAACTATGTTTTACAGTTAGAACTTTTATAGTGAGGAACTAGCCATTGTTTCATCATCACAGTCATTTTAACAACTTAAAATGTAAGTTAAAATTTTCAGTGATTGTATTTTTTTCTTTTCAGATAGGAATCAAGGCTTTGGCCTTCTCAGCTCATTGGCTGGAGCAAACCATAGCATTGGATCAGCAGACCCGTGTCACTCAGAGGTAAGATTTTGCCTTTATCTTTTCTCCTCTTTTACTTTAATTCCTCCTTGTCATTATGAATCTTTACATCATTTATTATTTTTTCCTTTTCATTTAAGAAGTGGCAGAGAATATTCAAAATAGATAAAAGGAGAATCTACAGCAGTCCTCTTGTGCCTGGTACCTGTGAGAGAGGCTGGTTCAGCATCAGAGCAGTGAGCCTTTCAAGATGTTTGCAATCTGGGTGGTTCCATGTGTTCTTGCTAGCGTGTTTTTTAAAAAGTGCGAGGATTTCCTTGAGGCATAAAGTTGCCTCCAGATCTTTAAACATAAAATAAAATTGATGTTTTTTTTTTCAGTACTTCCCATGTACAAGGCCCTGAATAAATCTGAGGCAAAGTCCTTGCCCTCAGAGAGCTTAATAGGCTGATTTCAACCCTCTGTCCTCAAGGACTTTGGTCCAAGTTTACCTTGTTCGACATGCTGGAACCAAGGGCACATGAGGGCCACGTTGTGCTTCCAGGCATCTTTTTCATCAGTCTCTGAGCTGTTTATGATATGATCATGTTCATTTTCACATTTTGAATAAAGCAGGGATCTTAAAAAAAACCCCACTATGTTTCAATAGTAGCAAAATCATGACACTTTCTAATTTTTTTTTTAAGGAAAATACTCCTAAGTTAGTGAATTTTTAGCCATTTATTTTTTTATGTGATGTTGAGCCTTCTTCATCCCTCCTTGTCTCCAGCCCCTAATACTGCTTCTCTAAAGCCAGCCCATGGGTGGAAGTGTGAGCCTTTTGGATTTAGTTCTGAAGTAGCCTGCTATTAAAGTATTGCGTGTGTGTTGTGTGTGCTCCTCAACAGCAGCCCCGTTTGCCAGCAGCAGATAGGACTGAATCCCTCCTGGATCGTCGGAGTGGTGCAGCTAATACAGCAGATGCTCAGGTCGATAGCATTGTGGGTAAGTTCCTCCTTTGGCTGCTAAGAGACAGCTCTGTGGAATTTGGAATAGCCAATGTATCAGGAAATGAATCATCTGGGGAATATTGACTTTATATATGGGCAAGGGAAGGAAGTTGATAACCCCAAGTGAATGTGAGCCTTGAGATGGCTATCAGAAAAAGGAGGAAGAATAAACACATTGCAAATCTGTATCATTTTTGTCTCTGATTCTCTTAGCAAGATCTTCATTCAGATCATCTAGCTAAAATAGACAGGACCAGGTGGTGAAACAGCTTTATATCTCCATATTACAGTTTTTTTCATAGTATTTAACAGTAGTTAGAGTTGATGGTATCAAGAATAATATCTATACTAATAAAAGGGTAAAATGCTAATTAGGGCAGATGTCCTCTGGAAGACCTTCCAGATGTCCTTCTGGACAAAGCCACAGCGGCTGTGAGGGCTGAGACATGGCTGCGAAGGCCAAGGTGCAGCTGCGAAGGGCCAGCCTCAGGCCAGCAGTGACAGCAGCAGAGGGGTAATGGGGGCAGCGCCTTCCCCTGATCCGCCAGGTCGCCTCCCACAGAGGGAGTCCAGACTGCGACTTAGGCCAGGGGCCGAGGCAGAGACAGTTAGGGGCGATCAGGCCATCAGGGGAGCAAGTTAGGGGTGATCAGGCTGGCAGGGGGGGCAAGTTAGGGTCAATTAGGCCAGCAGGGGGGCAAGGTAGGGGCGATCAGGCCGGCAGGTAGAGACAGTTAGGGGCGATCAGGCAGGCAAGCAGAGGAGTTAGGGGCGATCAGGTAGGCAGGCAGGCGAATGGTTAGGAGCCAGCAGTCCCAGATTGCGAGAGGGATGTTTGACTGCCAGTTTAGGCCTGATCCCAGCAGTCGGACATGCCCCTAGGTGTCCCAGATTGGAGAGGGTGCAGGCTGGACTGAGGGAAACCCCCGTGCACAAATTTCATGCACTGGGCCTCTAGTAACCTTATAAGCCCTTTCACATCCTTTTAAAGTTCTTTTATATATCCTCTTTCTCACCTGGTAATTAAGTTTGGCAGAGAAGTTATTTTATGGAGATGATGGTGAGGCCCAGAAGAGTTCAATAATTTGCCTAAGGGTATCTAATAAGAAGGTCCTAGAACTGAAACTAGAATCTAGTCTGCTGTCCAAAAGCTAGAAAGCCAAGGAGCTTAGTTGAAATAACTATAAATATTCTTTTGTTAGGGAACTACTATAATCTCTACTTTCTCTTTATGCCACAGTAATAGTTGTTTGCAGGCCTGATCCACTGATGGATGTTAAAATTAATAGATGAAAATTTTAGAAGAAACATGACATTTGCATAGTCTAAAAGCATTTCTGCTAAGTTATTTATTTATTGCAGAGGGAAAATAGTAACTTTATATTAGAAAACTTAGATACTACTTCAAGTGATGAAGATGACCTCACCAGTAATAATAAGATATACTGACATCATCTCCCCATGATCTGTACCAAACAGGCACTCACTTTTGTGCTGTTTATGCCAAAGGCATAATCTCAATCTAATAATAAGAAAACATTAGACAAACCCAAATTGAGGAACATTATACAAAATAACTGACCAGGACTCTTTAAAAGTCATAAAAGACAAGGAAAGATTCAGGAACTGTCAGAAATTGGAGAAGTCTAAGGAGATTTGACAGCTCAATTTTGTGTAGGACCCTGGAACAGAGAAAAAAGGCTTTTAGTGGAAAAGTTGATGAAGTTTGAATGAAGTCTGTGGCTTAGTTAATAGCACTACCCCATTATTAACTTCTTGACATTTATAATTATAACATGGTTATATAAGATGTTAACATTGAGGAAAGGTGGGTGAAGGGCATATACTATTTTTGCAACTTAAAAAATCCTCACCCGCCCTGACTAGTTTGGCTCAGTGGCTAGAGTGTCGGCCTATGGACTGAAGAGTCCCAGGTTCGATTCCAGTCAAGGGCATGTACCTTGGTTGCAGGCACATCCCCAGTAGGGGGTGTACAGGAGGCAGCTGATCAATGTTTCTCTCTCATGGATGTTTCTAACTCTCTCTCTCCCTTCCTCTTTGTAAAAAATCAATAAAATATATTAAAAAAAAAATCCTCACCCAAGCCCTAGCTGGTTTGGCTCAGTGGGTAGAGTGTCAGCTTGTGGATCAAAGGGTCCTGGGCTTGATTCCGATAAAGGGCACCTACCTGGGTTGCAGGCTCCTCTCTTACAGGAGGCAACCAATCAATGTGTTTCTCTCACATCAATATTTCTCTCTGTCTTTCTCTCAATGGGAAAAGATCCTTGGGTGAAGATTAAAAAAAAAAAAAAAATCCTTACCCAAGGATATATGTTTAATTATTAGAGAGAGGGGAGGATGGAGGAAAGGAACAAGGGAAAGAGAGAGAGAGAAATACTGATGTGAGAGAGAAACATTGATCGGTTGCCTCCTCTATGCACCCAGACTAGGGATTAAACCCACAAATGTGCTCTGATTGGGAATCAAATCCGCAGCCTTTTTGGTGTATAGGATAATGCTCCAAGCAACTGAGCAACCTGGCTGGGGCTTTGTTACTTTTTTATAAAGCTAAAATTATTTCAAAAAAATTTTTTTAAATTTATCTTTATTGTTGAAAGTATTACAAATGTACTCTTTCCCCCTCCCTTTGACCCCTTTCACCCCACATTTGCCCTCTGCAAGGCCTACTGCATTGTCTATGTCCATGGTTATGTATATATGCATATAAGTTCTTTGATTAATCTCTTCCTTTGCCCCCTCCCTTTTCTTCCCTCTAAGATTCATCATTCTGTTCCCTGCTTCCATGTCTTGGATCTCTTAGTTTATTTTGTTCATTATATTTCATACACACACACACACACACATACATATACATATACAGTGGGGCCTTGACTTACGAGTTTAATTCGTTCCGAGACCGAGCTCGTTAAGGAGCTCATTAAGGAGCTCGTTAACTCAAATTACTCTATAAACTCAATGCAAAAAAATCGGCCGAGAGACAGCTGGTATCTCAAAAAACTCGTTAGTCAGGGCACTCGTAAGTCAAGGCCCCACTGTACACACACACACACACACACACACACAAATAAAAGGCAAACATGCAAATTGACCATACCTTTACTACGCCTTAAGCCACGCCCACCAGCCAATCAGAGTGACTATATGCAAATTAACCCAACCAAGATGGCGGCGGCAGCCACGGAGCTGGAGCAAGCAGGAGGCTTGGTTGGCCCAGTGATGGAGGAAGCCAAGCTTCCCGCCTGCCACCGCTGGCTCTGTGCTCCACTCAAGGCAACAAAGTTTTAATTATAGAAGATAAACCACAGATACCTGCTTTCAGCTGGCCTTGGCCATGGAGCTGGAGCAAGCAGGAAGCTTGGGTTGCCCCAGGCGATGGAGGAAGCCAAGCTTCCCGCCTGCCCTGGCCAGCTCTGAGCTCCACTCAAGGCTACAAAGTTTCAATTTTAGAAGGTAAATAAATCCCAGAATTAAAAAAAAAAAGAAAAAAAGGAGAGGCTGGGAGCTTCCGTCGCCAGGGGGATTGGCCAGCCTGAAAACGGCCCTCAGCCCCTCAGCCCCTCACCCAGACTGGCCAGGCACCCCAGTGGGGATGCCCCACTCTAAAGGGGGTGTGGCCAGCCTGAAAACAGCCATCAGCCCCTCACCCAGGCTGGCCAAACCTCCATGGGGTGAGGGTCCCCACTGGGGGGGGGGCTTGACCAGCATGCAAACAGCCATCAGCCCCTCACCCAGGCTGGCCAGGCACCCCAGTGGGAACCCCCACCCTGAAGGGGGTGTGACCAGCCTGCAAACACTCATCAGCCCCTCACCCAGGCTGACCAGGCACCCCAGCGGGACCCCCACCCTGATCCAGGACACCCTTTAGGGCAAACCAGCCAGCCCCCAGCTGTGCACCAGGCCTCTATCCTATATAATAAAAGGGTAATATGCAAATTAACCCTAACAGCAGAACAACTGGGAATGACTGGTCACTCTGACACACACTGACCACCAGGGGGAAGATGCTCAATGCAGGAGCTGTCCCCTGGTGGTCAGTGCACTCCCACATGGGGAGCTCTGCTCAGCCACAAGCCAGGCTGATGGCTGCCAGCACAGTGGTGGTGGTGGGAGCCTCTCCTGCCTCCTCAGCAGCACTAAGGATGTCCAACTGCAGTTTAGGTCTGTTCCCTGCTGGTAAGTAGACATCCCCTGAGGGCTGCCGAGCTGCCAGAGGGATATCTGACTGCCATCTTGGGCCCAATCCCCCAGGGAGCAGGCCTAAGCCAGCAGGTAGACATCCTCTGAGGGGTCCCAGACTGCAAGAGGGCATAGACTGGGCTGAGGGACTCCCCCCACTCCCCTGAGTGCACAAATTTTTGTGAAGCGGGCCTCTAGTGTGTTTGTGTGTGTGTGTATTTTTTTAAGGCAAAGCTAAACCAACAGATGTAAAACACTTCAACTCCATGTTTCCCTCCTTTCTTTACTAAACTTATTTCCATTCTTCACCTCCCATTCACTCTTCAGTGCACTCCCATCTAACTTTTGCCTCCATTTCCCACTAAATCAGCTCGCCAACAAACTCCATGCCACTGAATCTAATAGATGTCTTCCATTTCTCCTCCTGGCCTCTTGGCAGCATTCAATATTAGGGAGCAATCCCTTTTGAAACAATGTCTTTTCTTGACTCACCCAACACATCTTAGTTGGGTGATTTATCTGCTTTCTGGTTATTCCTTCTCTTTCTTTAGAAATTTACCCTTTTTTTACCCAGCTTTTAAATATTGCCATTCTGCAATGCTCCACTTAAACTCCTCTTTCAAATCTGTAGCTAAAGCATGAAGTGGTTCTATCCATGTCCACAGTTCAATTATCATGTATACACAGACAAGTCACAAATTTTTATCTCTAGCCCTGTATGCCAGTTGCCAGCATGATATGCTCACTGAACTAAAACAAATTTATTAACCAAAATACATTTTTAACACCAAATTATCTATATGACATTGTAGTAGATGCAGAGGATTATAAGTTATCATCCTTGTCTTCAAGGAGCTTATAGTCCAAAAATGCAGAGACAGGCCTTGTAATGGTTAAGGTTGTGGGCTTGAGTCCTAGACAACTGGGTTCAAATCATGGCTCTACCACTAGTAATGAAATGACCTGGAGTAAGTTAGTTAGCTTCCATGGGCATTAGTTTCTCCTTCTGTAAAATAGGGGTTAACAAATCTTCCTTACAGTGCTGTAGCAAAAGCGAAATGGAATGTGCAAGTTAAAGCACTCGTGGTGCAGATAAAAAGCAAACTCTCTTACTATGGTAGTCTTTATTATAGCAATGTGGCGAGGTGTCAGAATACAAAGTAGCATATGCCAGTGCCAAGACAGTTCTGTAAACATGAAGTGTGGGAGCATTAAAGGAAGGAGACAGACCTGTGTGCTGGGATGGTGGGCCTGGAGTGGAGGATGAGTTAAATTCTCATTAAACTTTGATAATGAGGCAACATGCTGAATGGTAGTAGGAGTACAGGAGTTTAAACCAGCTTTACCTCTGAACTGTTGTAATTTTTGATGAGTTGTAATTTTTAAACCCGGATTTTTTCATGTGTGAATTGTGGACAGTGAAATCTATTCTAGCCACCTTATATGGTTGTCAGTAATAGACGTGAAAATATATGTTGTACAGTAAAAGATGGAATAAATTTCAGGCTTTTAGTGCTGAATTGGTGTACCTTAGTGGAGAGTGTGGCCTATAGAGTTGGAAACACCTAAGACTGAACCCAAGGTCACATTTACTAGCTGTGACCTTGAGCACGTCACTTCAACACCAAGCTCTAGTTTTCTCATCTCTAAAATGGAAACTGTGTGCCTTGCCTCATTATAGTGTTGTAAGGATAAAATAAGTTACTGCTCATTTGTGAGGCCCACTAGCAGCCAAGCAGGGTGAATGAAGCCCTCTGAGTTGGAGGCCAGTACCTAGAGCACTCATTCAGTGGTGACTTTAATCAAAGCCAGGATTGACTGCCCTAGGATTCTGTGTATTTAGCACATCCTATATAATAAAAGCCTAGTGACCGAAATGGTGGAATGACCAGAGACCAGAACACCACAGCCCCTTGCCCAGGCTGGCCCCGCCCCCCAGGGAACAGGGGTTCCCCTAGGCAACGCAATAGGATGCGAGTTTGATGGGGGAAAGTCGAAGAAATAGGGGGGAAGGTCTTAAGGGTCTGTGGGGTTGGTGTGGTCAGACCCGGAGTAGGTTTGGAGTGTGCTTGGGAAGGAAGAGGAAGATCCGATTGGAAAACGGCTCAGCACAGTACCTTTCTCATTGCGAACCGGACTGTGCCAGCCGTGGACTGAATGAGCAGTTGTTTCATGAATTCACTTGGGACTGACATGTTCATGGCAGCGGCAGGACTCCCAAAACTTCACTGATTCCAAATAGTAAACAGCTATCAACATCAAAGAACAGAAACATCCTCTCCCACTAGAGGCTCTGGATGTTGCAACATGACTGAAGGAAACATCACTTAAGGAGGAGTTAGAAAAACCAGAAGTATACGACCAGAGGATTGTGGTATTGTGGAGGATGCCTGGGCGTCTATTGCTAGAATGTGAGCCTGTTATAGTGCATGTACATAGTCAGCCCTATAGTCCTCAGTCTCACAGTATTTGGATGTGACTTCTGGCGGGAAATTATTTCGATTGAGGTTTGCTGTTCCATTGCGGCGAGGAAGATCAGAATTAAAGGTTTCATTTGTTACCTTGGTTTGAAGTGGAGGAAAATGGGATAGTGACGAATAAGAAACTTTGGAGATAGTGAAGGGCAGTTTGTCCAGACTGTTGAGAGCTCAGAATTAGAGTTTAATTGGGATAGAAATCCTGCTAATAGCACCTGATGCCTGAAATCTGAGCACTCTACTTTTAGCTTTTCCAGTTCAAGTTTTTGGAGACTGCTTATTAAAACATTCCTGGTTGGAAAGTGCAGAACACCACGACCCCTCACCGAGGCTGGCCCCGCCCCTCCAGGGAGCAGTTAGAGGTGATCAGGCAGGCAGAGGTGTTAGGGGCGATCAGGCAGACAGGCGAGCAGTTAGAAGCCAGCGGTCCCGGATTGCAAGAGGGATGTCCACGGGATTGGGCCTAAACCAGCAGCCGAACATCCCCCAAAAGCTCCCAGATTGCAAGAGGGTGCAGGCTGGGCTGAGGGACTCACCCCTCCCCACCCCCTGCGCATGAATTTCGGCACCAGGCCTCTAGTATATAAATAACGTGTGACAATGTGTTGAATCCTTATTTCAGATCCTATGTTAGATATGGATATTCAAGAATTAGCCAGTCTTACTACGGGTGGAGGAGATTTGGAGAATTTTGAAAGACTGTTTTCAAAGTTAAAGGAAATGAAAGGTAAGCAGATGAATCCATTGGGCCTAACATGTTCCCATATTGATACTCCCTGGTTTTATATAGTAGGATTTTATTTGGTAACTGCTAATTCTATTCCATTCTCTGGTCTCAGCTATCTTGAGAAACGTAGTTACTGGGAGACTGTGCCATCCTCTGGTGGTAAAAATCCCCTGGGGTAAATTTTCCTTTTCCCTCATTCTCTTTCCTCTTATTTTCCCTTCTTCTCTTGCCTCTGTTTCTTTCAGTGTGTCTCATTAATGTGGAGTCAGTGACACCCCTACCAATTTACTCATATAATTCCCATCTGGAGAATTTGTAAGACTTAAACTTCCTCACAGCTATAATGACTACACCATAAGCATGTCTTTGAAACCCATCTCCCATCTCCCAGTGTTAGAACATTGTACACTCCAGATTCTCTTGTGCTATTAGATGAATTTCTTAAGATATATTTTCCCCCTAGACAAGGCTGCGACGCTTCCTCACGAGCAGAGAAAGTTGCATGCAGAAAAGGTGAGACAATCAGTCAGGTATTTATTACCTACAAAAGATCCATGCTGTTAGAATTATAGCACTTATTGATTGATTATACTTTTTTATTTCTAAAGTGTCTTAGTGTGAATTTTTCATTGGATTTTAACTTATAACTAATTGAATGTTTACACAATAGTAACTTAGTTGCTGCAGTCAAACCAAGATTTTTCAAATGTTTGTTGAGTGACACGGAACTGTCATTGAGACTCAGCATGTTTGCCTTCCTAACTATTGGGCTGGAAAACGCAGTTATTTTGTTTTAGTTTGTTATTACCAACGCAACACATGTTCTTAGCAGGAAACATATATGGTTTATGGTATGTGTTGTATGAATGTGTCATAATTTACCCACTGCACTTTTGGACAGGTCATGTGCAATTTTTGCTTCTATAAAGAGTGAAGCTCTGCATATCCTTACCCATCACCATAGTACACAACTCTGATTATATCTTGAGTGGAAATTTCTAGAAGTGGAAGTCCTGGGTCTGGATATTCAAGGGTTTTAATATATGTTGCCAGAGGGTTGGAGGACAAGGTATAGAATTTTAGTCTTAATCAAAGTGTGACATGAAATGAGCTGAAATTTAGCTGTTGGCTAAAATGTGTTGCATGTTTCTCTTGACACAGGTTGCCAAAGCCTTCTGGATGGCAATTGGGGGAGACAGAGATGAAATCGAAGGCCTTTCATCTGATGAAGAACACTAAATTACTCCTACTAGGGTTTGACTAACAAAGATGCTAACTCGCACTACCTGAGATACTTTCCTGTCAACCCCGTTACGTTTTGCTGAACTTTCCGTCATCCTGTTGACTGCCAGATTTGTTCATAGGATCCTCTTAATTTTAGTTTTTAGTAGAGGGTTAAGGAGAAAGTTTTTCTCCCTCGGGATATTGTAAAGGAGTGAGGAGTATAATGATAGTAAGGACTGATAATTTTTCAGATATGCTTTTTTGTTCTAGGAATGGAAGGGAATGAGAGGCTCAGAGGTTGTGTGTGACTTGCCCAAGTTAAAGAAGAAGCCACTCTTAGTCAGCTTTGCTGGCGCATGCCCTGTGGTCACACTTGATGATGCAGATCAGGAGCTTGTGCCGCCTTTCCTGGGTGTTCTGGATCTTCTGCTCTGAGCTTCGATGCTTTTGCATCAAAAGAAAGGAAGCAGCTGCGGATTCAATTTGTGCCGTAGTATAGGTGGGGCCAGTGGCAGTGGCCCTCAGGTTAGTATCTAGCTAAAAAGTTGCTCTGGGCATTTCAATTAAAGTATAGTGTCTGAGCTCATGCTAGAAAGTATTGAGGAGCCAGTGTAACATTTTAGACTATAATAAATGAGGCAAAGGTTTCCTACTCTGGTAGGGATAAGACAGATACCTTTACAAAGTTGGGGGGTGAGGAGGGTGGGTGCGGTTTGCATGTGTGTAAGAGACAGAGAGGAACTTAAGTAATTCCCTGTAATGGGCCGTTGAAACAGTCTGTGATCATATACGGAAGTTTTGGCATTGCCTTTATCATGAATAAACTCTTCTTCCTTAGAGTTTTCTTGAGATGTCAGAGCTGTGTTGTCACATTTTATACCCTCCTCTCTGAAAGACAGACCACTGCCTAATAGTAATACTAAGGAGTGATTAAGGTAGAAAAGGATGTGAAAATATTAGGCAGTGAGTCCTTGAGTACCTTGTGTTACTTCCTGGGCTGAGTGGGTCAGCCCCTGGGGAACTGACCACCAAAAGGAAAGTTTCCAAAGGAAGAGTTGGAAATATAGCAAATAACCCATCACTGTGGTGGCCGCTGCATGGCTCTAAATGTCACAGGGTCCCAGAGCTGGGTGGTGCTGGAACCGGGGCTGAGCACTACTTCTTGGTCTGGTGTGCTCACTAGCAGAAACAACTTTCAGACCCCTGTGCTCCATCTTCCAAGCACTGGGACGTGAGGCAGAAGCAGAAGGAACGGAGGCTCACGGTGCCAGGCCAGGGCGACCACAGGAGCAAAGGTTGCAGTGATTGGAGCATTCAGGAAGAGCCATTTCAGGGAACTTTGGTGGCTGTCTTGCTTGGTGACTTTTTTTTATTTACTATTCTGAAGGATTATTCACCATTCCATCAGTGTTTCTTTGAGATGACTGGATCAGCCATTCATTAGGAATATAAGGAAAGTTAGCTCCTTGCTGCAAAATAAAAGGTGGAACATGTTTTTCTTAAAATATGAGAGGTTTTAGAAAATACATGAGGATCATTGGTTAGAGAAAACAGACTAAAAAAAAGCTGTGAACTTGATTTTGTGGCTTAAACCAAGCCAGATGATTAAAATGTGATTTGCATATAAAGTCTGCTAATGTGTATTATTATGATTTTGTTGTTTAGTAGAGGATGTATATGGAGAAGTCTTTCTTCCTTCATTGGATTAGACATAAATAGTGAATAAGGTAAGGGTTTGTCAAACTCACTATTTTGGATCCAACATGCATATGTATACTGACAACTCACATATTTAAGACCTCAGCTATCAGCCTCTTCTAGGGGAAATGTGGGATAAAAGAATCCAGTGGCATCTACTAAAGGCCCAGGTTAAGAAGAGTGATCATGAGCTAATCCTATATAATAAAGAGGTAATATGCAAATTGACCATCATACCCTCACACAAGATGGCTGCCCCATGTCATCACAAGATGGCTGGCAGGGAAGGGCAGTTGTGGGCGACCAGGCTGGCAGGGGAGGGAAGTTGGGGGTGACCGGGCCTGCAGAGGAGGGAGGGCAGTTGGGGGCGACCAGGCCAGCAGGGGAGGGCAGTTAGGGGTCACCAGTCCCACAGGGAGGGCAGTTGTGGGGGACCAGGCCTGCAGGGGAGGGCAGTTAGGGGTGACCAGGCCAGCAGGGGATGGCAGGGGTGACCGGGCCGGCAGGGGAGGGCAGTTGGGGGCGATTGGACTGGCAGGGGAGCAGTTAGGCATCGATCAGGCTGGCAGGGGAGTGGTTAGGGGGTGATTAGGCTGGCAGGCAGAAGCAGTTAGGGGCAATCAGGCAGGCAGGCAGGCAGGCGAGTGGTTGGGAACCAGCAGTCCTGGATTGTGAGAGGGATGTCTGACTGCCGGTTTAGTCCTGATCCTAAACACCCCCCCCTCCCATGCACGAATTTTGTGCACCAGGCCTCTAGTATCTACACTAATAAAAGACAAAAATGGTAATTGGCGTACGGCGATACCTTTTTCATTGGCTAATCAGGGCTATATGCAAATTAACTGCCAACTAAGATTGGCAGTTAACTGCCAACTAAGATTGGCAGTTAACTGCCAACAAGATGGCAGCTAATTTGCATATGTAGGCACAATGCAGGGAGGCGAAAGGGAAAGCAGGAAGAAGCCCCCTGCCACTGACAGTGATCGGAAACCCAGGGGGGAGCTAAGAGCTGGGGGGCAGGGCAAAGGTGGCCCCAGCCATGATCGGAGAATCAGGCGCCTTTGCCGCCCTGGCCAGTGATAGCAGGAAGTAGGAGTGGAGCCAGCGATGGGAGCTGGGCATGGTCGAAGCTGGCAGTCCCAGGAGCTAGGGGTCCCTTGCCTGGGCCTAAAGCGAAGCCCACGATCGCGGCGCCCCCCGCTGCCACTGCAGGTCCCCGCTGCCTGGGCTGGATGCCTAGGCCAGAGGTGTCAGGCCTGGGCAGGGGCGGAGCCTGCAACCGCGGGGAGCTGGGGGTCCCCTGCCCAGGCCTGACACCTCTGCCAGAGGCCCAGGCCTGGTCAAGGGGCCGATCCGGTGATTGGTGATCGGAGGGTGATGAGGGTCAACTCTGGCCGAGGCATCAGGCCTGGGTGGGGGGTGGAGCCGGGAATTGGGGGGATATGATGGTCCCCTTGCCCAGGCCTGAAGCCTGGGTCAGAGGCGTCAGGCTTGGGCAGGGGGTGGAGCAAGCAATCAGAGGGAGATGGGGGTCCCCTGCCCAGGCATGATTCCTGGGCCAGAGGCCTCAGGCCTGGGCGGGGACCAGAGCCAGTGATCGGGGGTGATGGGGGTCCCCTGTCCAAGCCTGACACCTCTGGCGGAGGCGTCAGGCCTGGGCAAGGGGCCGATCAGGCGATCGGAGGGTGATGGGGGTCAACGCCTGAGGGCTCCCAGTATGTGAGAGGGGGCAGGCTGGGCTGAGGGACACTCTCCCCCCCCCCCCACACACCCAGTGCACGAATTTCGTGCACCGGGCCCCTAGTATATATATAAAAGCCTAAGTGACCAGTTGCTATGATGTGCACTGACCACCAGGAAGCAGATGCTCAATGCAGGAGCTGCCCACTGGTGGTCAGGGAACTCTCACAGCAGGAGTGCCTCTCAACTGACCAACCAGCTGGTGCCAGATGCCAGGCTCATGGCTGGTGAGCGCTGCTGCGGCAGCGTGAGCCTCTCCTGCCTCTGCTACAGCGCTACTGAGAGGCAGCATGGCACCCGGTCTGGGCTCAGGCTCCTCCTTGGCCGCCTGCTGCTTTGCACACTTCTACATCCCTCGGGGGATGTTGGACTGCGGGTTTTGGCCCGATCCCCAGATTGCGAGAGGGTGCAGGCAGGCTGAGAGACCCCACTGGTGCACAAATCCATGCAATGGGCCTCCTGTAGTGTAATAAAAGTTGTACTTTATCTAAAGTGACCTCTGTAGTTGCCATTCACAAGTTATTATGGACTGTCCACCTGGGATTTTATATGAGAGAATTGTCTACCCCCCTCCTCTTGAAATATTTATCTATTTGTATAACACACTGTTTGGCACATAGTGGGTCCTTAATTTTGGTTTGTATTTGTATTTGATAGTTTGATGAATATTATCACAAAGTTTGAAAGTCCATGAGTGTTGGAAGGTAGGGAGAGACAGTAAGCTTTTTTCCCCCTGAGAAAATTGTGTGTTATGTAATAATTTTAGAGTGATGAAGACATAGTTATTTTTATAATTTTAAAATATGTTATCCTGCCAGAATATGAGAAGATTGACAGAAGCAGTTTGCTTGCTCTCTATTTATAGAACTTGGCCACATCTAATTCAGAGAAGCTGGAGATTCAGAGAAGCTAGACTTAGATGGCTGAGTAATATGGGATGTGGTTCAAGGACCATAGAGCATGTCAGGCCATTACTGCAAACCACTTATACCACATGAGATGTGATAAATGGCTAACTGCAAGTTCCCATCATGGAGAGGTGGGGATAAATGTGTTTGCCGTGGCTGATGTTGGACCCCCTCCACCTTGGGCCAGTCTCTTAACAATGGCCATAGGGAGAGCACGTGGCATGCACCCCTTACCCTGCCTTGGCCTGCCATAGAAAGACAATCTTAGAAGAATCACTGTCTAAGGGTAAGATGAGAGCTCCATGAACTATTCTGAGCTTGTGTTTGCTGATGCAAAGCTAAATTTAGCAAACATGTGTCTAGTGTGGTCAGAGGTCCTGATTCATTAAATGCTCTGATTGATGGAGACAGACTTCCGGAGAATGCTGTAATGAGTTGGAGTTGTCCTTCACACACACACACACACACACACACACACACACACACATTTAAAAATAGGGAAGACAATTTAGCTACAGCATTCTGTCATTAAATATCAAATTTCATTAAAAGATTGTAGGTGGAGAAAATGTAAAATATCTGGTCAAGTGTACCTACTTACTAGGATTGGCTTGAAAACAACACCCTATTAACTTCCCATCATTTGTATATCTCATAAAGTAGCATGCTGACTATGCAGGGCAGAGTTCTAATTTTGATTTAGATTCTACTTGGAGGTTAGTTTAGTGATCCATGCTTGCACCTTTGGCATATTAGCTCTTGTAGAAAGGGTCTTAGAAATTCTCTAAGTTTTATATTTTGGGCATGACCTATATGCCTGTTATTAACATCACAGGTCTTGCTCTTAATGTAGATTTCTTTATTCAGAGTGAAGTGTGTGTGTGTGTTGCAGTTCTTCTAGTAGAGGAAGCGTCTTGCTCTGTTCCGAGGTGTTTCTGATTTGCAGAATGAAGAATTAATAGAGGTAATAGCAATGTATGGGCCTTTTGTTGGAGCACCACTGAGCACATTCCAGCTCTTAATGACTTACAGTTCTACTTTGTTTCCCATTGGGAAAGTACTGATTCAAAACCAGGACTTAATAGTTATTACTGCATCTTTGGAACACAGGTTTGGCAAGAAAAGAACTTTTTTTCTCTAGACCCCTTTAATATCTGTGGGTATATGTTGATAGACTCAAATACTCTCTCCCCATAACTACAAATTTGGGCAGCACAAAAAGGGCACATACAGCAGATCACGACCAGCCTTCCTGGTTCTCTCCTGTGAAAGATGTGAACAGTCATTGCCTCTCCCCTTTCTCATATCAACCAGGTGGCTTTAATGCTATAACCACATGGGCTGAGGCCTGGAGTAGGAACTGTAAGAAAACAGCAGCATAATTTAAGAGAGAAAAGATTCTCTTCATCTGAACCCAAGGTCTGTACCAATCCTGCTGCTCCAGGGAATTCTCAGGAAGTCATGTATGGTGAAGTTAGGTCTAAAGGGTGAGGAAAAGCAACTAACCTATTCCTTTAACCTGATGAAGCAAGGATCCAGGGTTCAGCCAGCACTGATTGGGAACTTTCTTGGTGCCAGACTGGGCCAGGTGCAGCAGAGGCTGCAGACTCAGTAAGGATGTATTTTCTCTGCTCTAGGAGCTCATCGTCCAACTCGGGTGGGAGGAGGGGACAAGCAAGATGAGGGCACAAAAGGTGGAATGCTGGGCAGAATATGCAGAGCACCCTGACCAGCCCTAATTGCTTGTGGGAAGGAGAGCACTGTTGGGAGGAGCATAAAACACAGCTGGGAGCAGGGGTTCTCAAACTTGAGCCCACATCAGAATCACTTGGAGGGCCCCACCCCAGTTTCTGATTCAGTAGGTCCAGGGCGGGGCCTCGGAATGTGTTTCTACCCTGATACTGATGTAACTGGTTAGTGACCACATTTTGAGACCCACTGACTTACAGGAAGTGATGCTTGCATTGAGCCGAAAGGACATGAATTTGGGCAGTAGGTGGAAGTTACGGCATGAACAAAGGTATGGAGATAACGCAAGGAGTTCTGTTGGGAAAACTCCGGTAGTCCAGTTAGAGGAGTGGTGATGGGTAAGGATGGATTGATGTTGGAGAGAACCATGAAATCCTACTTTGTGGGGCCTGTGTTTCCTCTGGAGGTAATTGAGGAGTCAAGAAGTTTGGAGCAGAAGAGACATTAACTATAATTACACTCCAAGGAAATCGGGCAGTGGTATTAGCCAACACTAATTAATTAGCACTATTTGGAGAGAAGCGTTGAGAAGGATTCTGAGGCTGAGAATGGACCAAACACTGTGATTAGTGGTTTCACCGTGGATAGAGAATGGTGGCAGTTTTGCCCCATATTTGCCATTCCTGGACTAGAGGGAGACAGATTTAGAGACTATTGGAATAGCTCTGATAAAAGGTAATCAGGAACTGTTTGGTGGTATTCCTTTGGCTATTTATAAGGACTTACTATAGAATAGTACATTGGAAATGGATGCAAAGGTATTGCTGAGGTAGAATCTTCTAAATTGATTCATTTATCTAACAAAAATATGCAGTGGCCAAAAGAAGTTGGGGGTATAAAAATAAGATACAAACTCTGCTCTCAGGGAACTCGCAGCCTAGAGGAGGAGAAAGCCATGGTGAAGACAGTTGAGAATGTGGTGATAGATTCACAGAGGGCTTCCTGGAGATGTCTGAAGGCAAAGCATTAGTGACCGTTAGCCAACAGAGCTGGTGGTGCCTGTCAGAAAGGCCAGGGCCGGGGTTAGCCTGGGGAGGAGGGGTTAACGTTCCAAGCAGAGTATAAGGCAGCCAGCTGAGAGCGCGACATGGGCCCAATGATGAAGGTCAAGTGGTCCGTGTTGAAGACCTTAGAATGTGTGCTGTGGCTGAGGAGGTGGGGGCATCTAAGGTCAGGTAGGTCACTGGGGGTGGTACGGATGCTGCATGTACAGGAAAACAGGCTGGAGACTAGGAGAGTAATTATTAAGCTGGTGCAGTTGTCCGGGTGCTCGAGGACCTGTGTAGGGCAGTGAGAATGGGAAACAGGACTGATTGGATGTGGGGAGTGAGGGAGGGTGGACGACTGTGACTTCTGTGGGTGTAGGATGGGTAAATGGGGCTGAAGGCCAGGGGAGAGGGTGATGATTCAATAAGGGCAGTGGTGAATTTGCTTTTTAAGTTATGAGTTTGAGGTATTTGTGGCATCTCCACGTCCCGTTAGCCCACAGGCTGCTGGCTACAGATATGAAGCCCGGGATTGATGTCCAGGCTGTAAATACTGATTTGGAAGTCATTGGCATTTACGTGGCCTGAAATTTTGTGAGTAGATGAGATCACTTGGGGAGGAACATCAAGAACACATGCAGTGGCTTGGGAACACCAACCGGACAGAAGGAGTAAGTGCGGGTACAAGAAAAAGAGGAGGTTGTGCCAAGGGGAGCCAGGCCATTCAGGGAGCAAGGCCTTTCCGAAAGGGAGGTTTGATTGACAGGCAGCAGAGGTGATGGAGAGCAAGGAAGAGATGTGCATCAGGCTGCTCAGGAGTTGGAGAAGCGGGGGAGGGAGCTAGAGAGAAGCTACTGATAAAAATGGGGAGTCAGGAAAGGAGTTAGCTCGCCACATATTTTGGTTAAATAGATGATTCAGTGTGTGGGTGTTATGTTTTAAATCACATTTGACAGGCAGCTGGAATTTAAAGTTTAGCTCAAAGGACAGGTTGGGTTAGAGGTATGGATTTGAGCCATTTGCTGAGAAATACAGATTAGACAAAACCTTAGTGGGGAGTCTTTATAGGGCAGGAGGGGAGAATTGGCCAAATAATAATCACAAAGGGAGGACTTTGATGTAGTTCCTGTGAACTCTGCCTCCCTCCCTTCAGGAGGGGTCTGAACTCTGGTAGGGTCCTTAGAAGGAAGGCTGCTGTGTAAGCGGCCCAGCTAATGACTGTGCCGGCCCCATTCTGTCTTCCTCCTCCAAACTGTTTTAATCATCCTGGTTTGTATCTACATCAGCTGGGGTCAGTGTAAGATTCAGCCCAGGAGGAAATGTTGAAGTCTGTCTTCTTGGGAGTTTAAAATGAATTTTCACAGGAGGCTAAAGAGTCATCTGAGCTGGAAACCTCACTTATGAATCTAAAACTGTCTCCATGCCTAGGGGAAGAGTAGTCTGGTGGCATCTAATCATTTCAAAGGCCTTTAAGTCCAGGGGAAAAGACTGCAAAGTGACAGTGGAGAGACAGCAGCTGTAGGGCCTGTGCGTGCCAAGGCAGATGCAACGGGGGTGGGACGTTTCACCCAGGGGCTCCTGCTGGCACTGCATGTGGCCCTTGGGGAGGGAGTGAGGCCCGTGGTGCATTACATGAGGCTGTGGCACATCCTTGGTCAAAGGACATTAGGGCTTAGAGACATTTGTCCCCAGCGCCCCACTGGATTCCCTTGTAAATCCCCTCCCCACCCAGACACAGCAGCAAGGAGGAGACTGCTCCAGGTGCAGGAGCTTTTCCAGGAAAAGTTTATTAGAAGGGCACTTAGAGGGAAGAGAAGGACAGAGGGGACAAATCTTTAATAGTACAATAGTACACTGCTTAACCAGGTGCTCTGCTCTTACGATACAAAAGTTAGAAAAAGCTAAAACACTATAAATACGTACATGCTTTTTACAAAGGTATTAAAAGGTCAGGCTGGCTGAGAAGTGAAGGTGGTCGACGTCGTCCATGCTCTATTCCCATTCCAAGAGTCCCGACCTGAACAGCCTTGTTGCAGGAGGGTGAGTGGAGGTGTCTTGGAGAAGGGGCTCCCGCCCTCCATGTAAAGTTCTCACCCCCAGGCAGGGAGAGGCCCAGAGCTGCCTGCTGTCACACGCCTCGACATGATTAGCGAGCCTGGGCTGGTGTGTCTGGATGCTGAGCCAAAAAAAGCCTCTGCGCCCTCAACCCACATCAGAACTGGCTGTGCCTCCAGCTCTTCCCAGCCACTGGCTTTGGGAGGAGAGACCTTTCCAATTTTCTTCAAGAAAATTAAATAGTTGTCTGTCTTGAATAGTTATTATATAAATAGAAAACACCAGGATGCAAGAGTGTACATTACTTGAGCATAAAATCAATTACAGAATCACTGAGAAGTTCTCGATCCAGTTTACATGATAGGCAAGTTTGTTTCTGCAGTGTTGCCTGGATGTCCGGTCATTTCCTTCTACCAGAGATGCCTCATCTTCATTTTTGATCCATGTCCTCTATGTAAATTTTTCTACTCCCCCCGCCCCCCACTTGAGAAGTATCTGATGCTCTTTAAAAGGGTGATATACATCTTGAAGATGGTTACTTGAAGGGATTCTGGAAGGGGACATTTATGCCACACAAAGAAAAATGGTACAACTTCGAGTCATCGATGGAGATTTTGGGAAAACGCCCAACTCTGCCACTTCAAGTCACACAGTAAGGCACAGGGTCCGGAACTAAACTCATGCCCTCTCTTGCTACTGGTAACCCCTGGTAAGTAAGTAGTCCCACGAGCTGTTTGCGGATTCCTCTCCCTCCACCTTTTAAGGACTAGACAGAGTGGCCTAGTGGGGCTCCCCCCTTGCAGAGACGTACAGGGAGCCTCAGAAAGGGCAGCTAAGGGTGAAGTCAGATAGCTGCCTTCCCCCGACTGCTCATACATGCAGACATGCACACACTGCTTACAGAAAACCTGTTTCTGCGGTCTGAGTAAAAGCATTTAGCCTTGGAATACATCCACACTCTAGGAAGTCAAGGGGAGATGGAGAAAGAAAGAAAAAAACTAAGCACAAGATACGTGCTACAGCTCATTCCAATACATGAACAATGATTTTTAAAAAATAATCACGGTCGATAAAAAAAATACAGCACAGACCACATAAGGACAATGGAAAAGCCTGCCAGCAGCCTTGCCCTCACGTGTTCTGAGAGTCAAAGGCCCTGCTCCTGACTCTCGGCTTGTCTCAAAATGTCAGGTCTTCGACAGCCCGCAGGGAAGCTGGCCAGCTGAGATGATGTTCCAGCACAGGCCTGTAACCGGAACCGCTGGGCGGCTCCTGCGTGTGCTCTGGAAGGATCGAAGTTACTAAATAAAGTTTGGAAGGGGGAGGAGAGGAAAGGGAATAGAAGTTGGCTCCTGGGGGAGGTGCCGAGGCCCCGCGCCCCAGGGCTAGCTACTCTGGGCTGCAAGGTGAAGGCAACCTGGTGGGGAGCCTGGACAACTACACTTTGCTACCTAACAGCTACTGTCACCCTCTAGAACGGCCCTTGTTTGCTCTTGCGCCTTTCAGCTGTCCTTTAACAAAGCTGTTAAATGTATAAATGCCTTTCATACAACAGGACTTAAAAAATATAACTAGTTTTGTGACAAAGAAAGGACACTGCTATTACACATGCCCCAAAGCACCTGTGCAGCCTCTGTGACCAGAGCGGCCAGGTCCTAAGCTCTAGGTAAGACCAGATTGCGTTCAGTGGTGCCAAAGGTCCGCTTACCTGCATTTTCCTTCTGCTGCCTCCCACAGGAGTCTAGTCTACAAAGAAAAAGGACCAAGTAAGTAGCTTTTGGAAAAACAAAGCACTGAGGGTTCTAAGGCACCATTCACATATAGCCAACCATGGCCGTTCAATCACCAAAGTTGGGCTGTACCTGAAGCTAAGTTGCCAAGTACCTACAGGACAGCTGGTGCCATAGGAAGCCCTCACAGGATCGTGTAGCAGGTGGAGAATGCAGGCCCTCAGGAACCAGTGCCCATGGCTTTTAGGAGAGGCCACAGTGGAATAATGCGCACCACAGGTCAGACCTGACCGGGAGTACGGCTGCACATCCAGGCGTCCCGACGGCCTCCTGCACCGGTAAGCAGCGGTCCACAGGTCCTTTCACACCAGGCACAAACTTCACAGTGTTTGGCCCTCAGGTGGAATGCGGAGCTGTGCATTGTCTCGGTTCTGTCAGTGGCCCTGTGAGGAGACTAACACAGGTCTGGCAAGTGCTGCTCCCCGTCTGTCTCTTCCTGTGTCCTCAAGAGGCGTGGTGAGCAGCTCCCACCCGGAAACCTCAAGGCTGGGGCTTCAGAGGCGTAGGATCCTGCAGGCGAGGCTCTGGCAAGCCTCCCACCTCTCCACGTAGCATCAGAAATGTCATCACATTTGAGGTGGATAACCTGCCAAAAGTATATACTTTCTTCCCTTCACCTGGAATTAAGACAGGACTTCCATAGGAAACCCCTTTATTTTTCCTGGTAGAAATTCATGCAAAAATATGGGATAAGTCATTTCATATAAAAACAGCAGCAAAGAATAAAGTACCAATTGCAAGTAGCAATGCTGTCTGCTGTATTCTGCAAAAGGGCTCTTTTTTTTCCAGTTGAAATAATTCATAATAGTTTCCTCACTAATTGCCACTGGGAGCAGTACTTATTACACAATATAACTGCTAGAGTTGTCACTGGTAATCCTCTATGAGAACTAGATAATCTTATACCCCAGGGGAAAGATGACAGACCTCTTTGCACCAAGTCTGCAATTTTCAAAGGTGTAAAAAAATGTCAATAGCCCTTTCATTTGCCTATGTTGGCCTGAGAGTTTTCCCTCCTGGTGAATTTGCTTCTGTTTATTTCAGCTTCCAAAACTGCTGGCAGGTGTCTTCTCAACAAAACCTGCACCTTGGGGGAGATGTCGCTGGGTCCCACTCTGGTTTCCAGTCCATGAGCCAGCCCAGGATTTAAGTATAAAACAAAGAGCACATGATAAAGCTCATTAAATTAATGCAATGGACTACATAAACAGTAGCCCAATGCGAAGTGAGCTCTTACGCCTGGGCCCTACGCAGTGTAGTGCCACCGTAGCCTCAATGCCATCGCTCCACAACACCTCTTGCTTTCTGTGAACACTTCACGTAATTCAAATCTCTCTGAGATTAATGTGACGAACTGTACATTGCGTGTGCACTGAGCCTCAGCAGATCCTTCTAACTGCTCCAAGTGAGAGAGGACATCTAAGCGCGTTTTGGAAAGAGGTCGCTCCCACCAGCTTTCCCCACTGCCCCTGGCGGTCTGAACGCTGGTTCACACCAATCCGCTGGTTCACACCAATCCGTTTGCTCTGAGCGGGAGGAGACCACAAGCCCCTCCCAACCCCAAGTCGGCCCAGTTCCCAGTGCAGGGTCCGCTGAGGGAGTGCTGCGGCTCGCGGTGCTCAGCTCAAGAGGCATGTGTCAAAAGCGCCGGAAGGTCGGGCATGGGGTTTACTCACACCCCTGCAGGCTCATCCCTACCTGGAACACCCAAGGTGAACTCCACACTCCAGGCCTTTGCGTGTTGGACAGTGCCATCCCAGACTGCGGTCATCGAGAAAGGAGGGGGCGGGGGCAGGGAGCAGGTGGTGACATACTACCTGTTTGCTCAAGCCACCAAAGCAGAAGGCATTTCTTGCCCTTCAAAATTGGGCCAGAGGGCAAATGTTCAGCAAACAGCTGTTCATAAAATCCATCTCTGGATTTGCTTTTGTGTTTTGGAGAACAGGTTGGTGCCACTTTGGTTGAGGGAGAAAAATGTCTTCTTCCTTGACAACAGTGAGTTGAGTCGAGTTCCAGTTTTCTCCACCTCCTATGTGGCCATTTTCCCCAAGCCCGCCCTCCCCTTCACCCACTGTCTCTAAGACACACTGGAACAGCGGATGCTTGGGGAGCCCATCTGGGTGAGGACCTTGTCAAGCCACTGCAAAGGCCCATTCAGGTGCAGCTCGATCCAGCAGGGGGTGCTGGTCACCGTCTGTCTCCTACAAGACATAGGGAAAGGGAAAGGGGTGGGAGGTGTTTATAATGTCCAGAAGGACACACAGATAAGTACACCTTTTGCTGCTTCGGTGACAGTCTTCTCCCCAGAGTCATAGATAGACCCTGGCTTGCTAGACCCCGAGGACCCTAGAGGAGGTGCCGATAACTTGCAGAATCTGCCACGCCCAACTCTCCGACCAAGAAGAGCTTTGAGTGAATCAGGTTCTCCTGATGGGCAAGGAGATGGCCCTTAAAGAGTTAAAGTGGAAAGCAAATTCCAGGGCACCCCAGAGGCCCACCAGTGGCTGTGAGGGGCCCCTGACAGCCTTCAGCCTGAACAAAGGTCTCCCCGGGTCCCCTCTGTCCTGAATGGGCGCCTCAGTTGCCCACGTCCAGCCCCGGCCCAGCCCCAGCAGCCCGCGATGACGTGTGTCTGTCTGATTGAGGGGTGTTTTTTTACAAAGCGCCGACAGAGTCCGCATGCCGTCGGTTCCCAATGTGCTGATATAATTCCCATCTACGGCCTTATTTTGGAAAATCTTACCAGCAGAGCGAGCCATGAAACAATTACTGGAAAAAACCAGGGCACACCACACGTTTCTTTTCCCCAAAGCGCTTTGTCTACACTCAGGCTGGTTGGTGACGCAGCCCGCAGGCGCGCTCCCAAAGGCCTCCGCTGAGCAAAGGCTATCTGCTGAGGCCGGCACCGTGCCAGCTGGAGGTGAGAGGCCTGGGCCCGGGCCTGCTCTCGGCCACCTCACAGAGAAGGGATGAAACCTTACTCTCTTTGGCCCAGGAGGCAGGAGGAGGGCAAGGCTGTTCTGGGAAGGGGCCGCACCCACCAGTTAGGCTGCCCTGCGGTGCTGCCAGGTGGCAGTGATGTGGTGGGCCGCCCGGGACGGGGTGTGCTGGCACTGTGTCCAGCGCGGTGACACAGTGCCCCCAGAGAATGGCTTCCGTCACCAAGGGGCCTCTTCCCAGCACTTGAAGCTGAGGGCGGTGGTGCCACGCCAGGTCAAGGGCCGCTGGCCTCAGGGCACCGCCCGCCTTGCCTCACCCCAGGGGAGGGCGAGAAATGAGCTTGCAGACTCACCCTGGGTGCCTGCCTGACCTGGGGCCTGAGGGTGGCCCTCAGGACTGTCGTCTGATGTAAGAAGAGCAAATGGACCTCCCTCTGGTTCTTTTCCATTGGGCCCATCTTTAAACACTTCCCTTCCCCAGTAAAATATGTGTATTAATTTTCTAACCTTTCAACTCTTGGTCCCCGAGTGATTTAGTCAGGGCTAAAAGGTGGGCTAAAACGTCCCTTGGGCTAAGCCTCTGGGCCTGGGCTAATCGCAGGCCATTAAAACTGTGTGGAGAGTTCTCCTGAGGTCTGACCCCTTTAATTGCTCAGTTGGCCACTCCTGGATTTCAGGGAGACCCCCACAGACCAAGGCGCCGTGCTCCCTGGCACTGTGGGGCATACAGGGAACAGCAGCTAGAATACGGTAAATGGGAGAGGAAGATTTCACGGACCCAAATCCTCTAATGAGAATCTGACTTTCCATAAGTCATGCTCATCTGGATTTCATTATAAACGGTGGCCCGGAGCCAATACCGAAATGGGTTTGGCTTGGGTGCAGAATGACTGCAAAACAAAATGGATTCCAAACATCTGGAAAAATGAAGAGAAGGGGAGAGTAACTTGCAAGGCACTGGCTCCTGCTGATGTGTGGGTACCTCCGCGTCTGCCTCAGGGCTGGGCTGGGGCGTGAGCGGGAAGCGGGGGCTGTGAGCAGGGGGAGGGGCCCACAGCCCTGCCTCTCAGGAGCCCCCGTCCAGGTGTGAAAGAGAAGGGCCTGGATTCTCTAAGCCCAAACCCGAGTGGTCTGAGAGCCTCAGAGCAGACCAGGGCAGCCCTGACCAGTGTTAGGTTAAACCAGTATCTGAAATTCCGAGAGACACCGTTTCTCTTCTGAGCAAGTCAGCTCTGTTCCTCTATGACTACCCACATCTCCTCCTCCTCCCCTGCTTCTCAGTTATTTCATGTTCCAGGTGCTCAGGGTCACCCAAGTCAGAGATGGAGCCACAGAGGCTGGAAGGAACGAGGAGATGAAAGGTGACTCCGTGGAGCAGGTCGCGCCAGACCCATCTGCCCGAAATGAACAAGGAAGCCAAGAGGGTACCACCTAGGTCCTAGGTTCAGCCTTTCCACGAACGATGTGGCTTTGGGCAGTCACTTTCCGTCCCTGGGCCTCAGCTCCGCCACCACCCCCCGCTCCACACACACACACACACACACACACACACACACACACAGCAGGGTGATGCAGTGTCCGCCCAGTAGTGTGAGGTGGCACAGAGCACGTGTCTGAGGCCCTGGGCCAGCGCTGCTCAGCTCTTCCTTATCAGCCTGCCAGGCCGCGGCCTCTCGGATCCCTGCCTCTGTTCTTTGGGCGAGGGCTGGCCTGGGTCATCTCTGAGGGGGCCCTGCTCTGCTGTGTGGAGCCCGCTGCCGTCCTTGGGCCCTCAGACACGCGCCCCCCAGTGCTGACCTGTACTCTGCTCCCCAGCCTTTGACGAAGCTCATGCGAATGGTGCACATGCGTGTCAGCTGGTAGACGGCCTCGAAGCCCTGGTTGACCGACTGAGCCAGGAGGGCAGCAAACTCCTGGTTGTTAAAGATCTTCAGGTTGCATCCTGTCAACAGAACAAAAACGGTGCTCCTGAGGACGAAGGCCGGGCGTGTCCGGTGCTCCGCTCCTGGCTAAGACCACCCCTGGGTCACCCGGAAGGTCCCAACTCACACCTCCTCCACGCTCGGCACCCTGCCCTGAAGCCATGCCACCTCCATGGGGGTACCGCTGGCATAGGTGAGGGGGAGAATTAAACACTGGCCTGCAAGCGCCAGCTCCCAGAGCTGTGGGGAACACTGGGGAAGGCAGTACAGTGGGCCACCAAGAACAAGGGAGAGGGCTTGGAGAGGTGGGCCTGCCCTGGGCTAAGGGAACAGAGAGACAAGGGACCCGAGCCAGAAAGCCCACGGCTGTGTGGGGTTTGGCCGACCGCCTGGGGAAAAATGACCCCTTGTCATTCAACAGAGTGAGTGGGGCAGAGACAGGCCAGCGGAAAGCTACGCCTGCCATCCCATCACAGAACTCATCCCAGGGCCCCAAGGCGCCTCCCGCCAGCTCCTCCGAGTCCACCTCATGTTGGGGCCAGGAGGGAGGGAGCGACCTGGGCCCCTTTTTGGCCTCTGGGCACCAGGCTGGGTTGGGGTGACATTCACAGCAAAGTGAAGGTGTGTGTCTAACTCTCCAGGCAGTAAAACTAGAGACAGGCACAAATAAAGTTTATAACAAATCTCTTGTTTGAAGTCCTGCCGCCCGAGTGCCAGGAATGTGTTCCCCAGAAAAAATAAAGACAAAAGCACATGCTGGAGATGCCCGAGAGGTGAGCTGAGGTGACACTGACCAATGGGCCAACAGGAGGCTCCGAATCTCGCTGTGTGACTCTGGGCTGGTCACTTTCTCTTTGTAAGTGGGTGTCTCCTTTATAAAATGAGGGGCTGGCCTCAGAGGACCCTGGGCGAGCGCTGACACTCTATGAGCGAACAGACACCACCACAGCCAACTCAGCCCTCACCAAACAGAAGGGGGGAGGGCTGGGGAAGGGAGCGGGCAGAATGCCAAGAATGCAACCCGGCTTCCTCTTCTAGTTTTCTCCAGGGGGAGCGCAGGGAGGTAGGGCCAAAGTTGGCTCCAGACGAGCTGAGCCAAACAGAGGGGCATGAGGAGGCTCGGGAGTCACACAGTCAGTCCTGGGTTCACCTGGCTCAGCCACTTACTAGCTGTGCACTTTGGGCAGGTGGCTTAACCTCTCTGAACTGGTCTCCTCAATATGCCTCCTCACCTGAAGAGCCAGAATACCTGGGGAAGACTAACAGCAGAGATATAAATGGACTCTGTGGGCACAACCACACAACGTTCTGGGAACACAGAGCACTTATCATTTCGGGGTATCTGGGTTCTGACGTTGGCCTTGCCCAGGACCCAGGGTTCCACTCTCATCCGCTCCTCAGTGGGAAGGAAAAGACAGGCCACACCTGCCTGACGGTCTTCGGCCTGACCGGGGCCACACCTGCCTGACGGTCCTCGGCCTGACCGGGGCCACACCTGCCTGACGGTCCTCAGCCTGACCGGGGCCACACCAGCTGGTCACAGGGCCACACCAGCTGGTCACAGGGCCACACCAGCTGTGTGCGCCGTGGCTATACTGGACGCCCCGTGAAAAGTGGGCTTTGGCTGGGCCATCTGCCTCTGTGTTTGTTCTAAGTCGGGAACTTAGCTGGAATCGGCCTCCTGCCTGGTCTTGCTTCCCAGGCCTGGCCCTGTCCAAGCCACCCTTTCCTGGAGTACAGGTGGGGTTCATCAGCCCTGCGCAGAAAACCCTCAACACGCCCTAGCTGGCTTGGCTCAATGGATAGAGCGTCAGCCTGTGGACTGAAGGGTCTCGGGTTTGATTCCGGTCAAGGGCACATGCCCGTGGGTCACACCAGACCAGGTTGCAGGCTCCATCCCCAGTAGGGGGCGTGCAGGAGGCAGCCAATCAGTGATTCTCTCTCATCATTGATGTTTCTATTTCTCTCCCCTCTCCCTTCCTCTCTGAAACCAATAAAAACATATTTTTTTTTAAAAAAAAAAAAAAGAAAGAAAACCCTCAGCAGTTCCCCAGAATAAAAGCAAAACTCTTATGTCCTTCCATGGCTGGGTCCCCTCATGCTTTCTAAACATTTCCCCTGTCTTCTACATGGCCTCGCCTCCAGCCAGAGTGCTGCCCCTGCGTGCCTGCCCTCCACCCCCTCAGGCCCTCGCCGTATCGTCCCCTCAGCCTGGAACCCCTCCCCGTCCTCACCCCTCGTCGCCCTGTGCCTATGCTTCTCCTACACGAGGGGGTCCCTGGTCCACCCCACAGTCAAATGCTTGTCCTTCCGAATCCAAGAGCACCTTCTCCGTGCTGCTCTGCACGCTCTGCTGGTGTGTAAGGCCTGCGGAGGCGGCAGCAGGGCCCTGCACCCTCTGTCCCCTGTAGCACCACCTTTTGTGGAAGGAAGGGAGGAAGGAAGGAGACTGCCTGAGCGTCCACACACACGGGGCACTGAGCAGGTGCCCACGGGCCAAAGGCAGTCCGTCCGACGCTGTGTCTGCTCCCTAGAGGGCCAGGGAGGGCGCTGTGAGAAGGTACGGCTCAGAGAAAACCCAGATGGAGCACCTGCGGGTTGGCCATGCCAACCACGAGGAGGAGCAAACACCAGGAAAACAGCAACCTCCCCAGCGACCCAGGCACGCGCCATGGGGGAGAGGAGCTCCGAAGAAGGGCGTGTGGAGGTGTGATTACCTGGTGGGATCTTGCAGACGGTGGCGGGGTGCCAGCCATAGCGCTGGTTACAGTTGGGGGACTGCACGAAGATGGCGCTGTCGCTGAGGCACTCTGCGAAGACCTCCCCTCCGATGTAGTAGAGCCGCACGCCTCGCCCTAGGGAGACTCGGGTCAGACCAGACCAGGGCGCCTGGCCTCACACGATGGCCCAGGGCCGGCTGGGCTCTCACAGGGGCAGAGCCAGCTAGGCCTGTGGTGGCGAAGCTATGACACGCGTGTCAGAGGTGACACGCGAACTCATTTTTTTGGGTTGATTTTTCTTTGTTAAATGGCATTTAAATATATAAAATAAATATCAAAAATATACATCTTTGTTTTACTATGGTTGCAAATATTAAAAAATGTCTCTATGTGACACGGCACCAGAGTTAAGTTCGGGTTTTTCAAAATGCTGACATGCCGAGCTCAGAAGGTTCGCCATCACTGAGCTAGGCTCCAAGTGACTGGTTCTTTCCAGCTTCACCAGGCACATGGGACCCAGAGCTCAAACCTAACCCGCATGAGGGGGCATGATGGGTGAGGCTGTGTTCCTAAAGCCAGAGGAGACAGATGACGAGAGAGGGGCCTGGGGGAAGCCTCAATTCAGCTTCTACCACTGACCAGCCACACCTCAGAGACTTACTCCAACCTCTGAGCTAAGGTGGGGACAGTCATGACACCCACCTCACAGGGGTGCTGTGAGCCACACAGTGAGTGCCTGCAACGCGTCATCTGATTTCTGCTACTAGTCCCCTCCGCTCCAAGATTCAGAAATCTGTTCAGTAAACCTACAGAGCTCCCTCGCCGAGGCAGCCGACGCCAGGAGCCCTTCACAGCAGGGGTGACTTACTGCCACACTACCTTTCTCCCCTCAATGCAGTTTTCAAGAACATTCCGTAGGTTTATATCATTACCTCTCCTTCATCTCTTAAATCCACTCCAGATGGACAGAAATTATTTTTAAATGGGCTCTGCAATTCAAGCAGTTATGTAAACACTCTGACAATGAGTTCCCCATGCAGCCGGGAGGGAGGGGGGGCTCCCCTCTCCTGCAAGGAAGGGCTCCATTCAGCTCCTAGGGAGGAGGCCCCGAAGGCTGGGAAACGGAGCCAGACTACAGGCACAACGTCGAGTGGGATGGAAACCAGACGATGAACTGACAGGCCATTGGAGGTCCTCCTGTCTCCTCACCCCATTACTGTCCCACCCCACCACTCCCCATTCCTTCCTGGTTCAGTGTTATAGGACAGACTTGGGGTTCTCAAGGAAGAACCTCTGTGCATGTCCATCAAGAGTGGGAGGCAGTCCTGGTCGGGTAGCTATCTCGGACACAAAATGTTGTCGGTTCAATCCCTGGTTGGGACACATACAGGAAGCAACTGATCAATGCTTCTCTCTCACATCGATGTTTCTCTCTCTCTCTCTCTCTTTCTCTCTCTCTCTCTCTCTCTCTCAAAAATCAATAAAAATATATCCTTGGGCCCGGCCAGTATGCTCAGTGGTTGAGCGTTGACCTACGAACCAGAAGATCATGGCTCGATTCCCCGTCAGGACACATGCCTGGGTTGCAGGCTCAATCCCCATTGGGGGGCATACAGGAGACAGCTGATCAGTGATTCTCTCTCATCATTCATGTCTCTATCTCTCTCTCTCCCTCTCCTTTCCTCTCTGAAAGGATACATACATATATCCTTGTGTGAGGATTAAAAAATAAGGTGGGAGGCAGACGTGGAGGTGGGGAGCCCCAGACCAAGAGAACAAAAATATTTTGTTATGGTAATTTTTAAAAAATTTAAAATATAGAAAAGTATAAAGAGAAATCAGCAACTCCCAAGATCAGTGTCTTCTTTAAAGTAAAGTAACGGGAGTCTGTCTGGGAAGGACGCAGGCTCAGAGCAGGGGCTGTTTGTCATGGACTGTGTCACACTTGCTGTCTGGCCCCTGCAGGGCTCTGCCCCTTCCTCGCAGATGATTCTTGAAAACGAGCACACGGTCTACCCTTGGCTCCAAACTTTTCTTCTCTCGACTTCAAAAGCCTCTCTTCACCTGTTAACGCCCAAGATCTCACACACACACGAGCAGCGGTGCTCTGGTCCACGTGGGCCTGACCCCGCTGCCCTGCCCAGTTTCCGGCTTTGCCCTGGAGCCCCTTGACCAGCCCTGGGGGCTACGGATGCTGCCAGAGAATCCCCTCCTGCACCCACTACAGTGCCAAACACGTCAAACTCGCGGCCAGCGGGCTGCATGCCTCCATTTCCACGGCCTTTCTACGTGACTCTGGGTCACAGAATTATGAATATCCTTAGTGTGATCATTTTATGAGCAAACCAAGTGATAAATATCGAGGCTTCATTGTGCCTAACCTAGGTAATCTTGTCCTGTGTTTTGGGTGTTGGAAGGCAGAACACCAGCAGCAGTGGTGTCCCAGCAGTGGGCAGTTCATACTATAAGTTTCTAAAATAATCATCATCATGTACGAAATTAACAAACAAAAGATCACACCTCCAAGACGGACTACCCACCTATCCACCCAGCAGTCGTTTAAGTGCATAGTTATTAAGAGAACCACATATGTGTCCTAACCGGTTTGGCTCAGTGGATAGAGCGTCAGCCTGTGGACTCAAGGGTCCCAGGTTCGATTCCGGTCAAGGGCATGTACCTTGGTTGCGGGCACATCCCCAGTAGGGAGTGTGCAGGAGGCAGCTGATGGATGTTTCTCTCTCATCAACGTTTCTAACTATCCCTCTCCCTTTCTCTCAGTGAAAAATCAATAAAATATATTTAAAAAAATAAAAATAAAAATCATCATTCTCCCCTTTTTTAAAAAAAGAGAGAACCTCATACGTTGCCTTTCGTACAGATTCCCCTTTCTTGTCCCCTTAAGTGAGGTGTTTTCCTCTGTGGCTTTCAAATGTTCAGAAACGATCCGTCTGTGTCCGTGAGTGAGAATGACCAAGCAACCTGAACTCTACCTTTCTGGTCCCTAAACGAGACAATACAAAATGGGAGGGTGGGGATGGGGCAGAGTCCTCTCCCCAGTCCCTAGCAGGAGGAGGCCCAGCACGGAGGCTGCACTGGGGCCAGGGGTGGGAGAGGGGGGAACTGGCAGCCCCTTCCCTTGCTCTTACCAATGTGCCTCCGCGTGAGCTCCACGGCGGCGTTCCTGTTGACGTTGGAGAGCAGCCCGAGGCAGAAGCGCTCCGAGTTGGAGGGGTCGGTGAAGCCATCCACTGTCATGGAGGGCTGCGAGGCGTGGAATGTCTCCCCGACACGCTGGTTCAGCTCGTAGTAGGAGATGGAGCACCAGAAGGCTGGCTCGCAGTAGGTGACGGGCTGCAGGTCTGGGAGACAGTCCAGGCTGCGGGTCAGTGGGGTCCCCCGGATGCTCCAGAAGACCGTTTCTCTACCTCTCAGAGGGCATTACCATCCCGCCCTCATGCCTTTTATTGTCTAAAACTTGCAGGATCCCATGGCCTCAATACTCAGGTGTTAGGAGAAGTTCCCACCAGCCCCTTTAGTTTTAGTTCTCAGGGCCTGTCCTGCCTGGCCTGGCCTTGGGGTGAAGCAGTCTTCAAGGAGGGGCTGGGCCAGGCCCCGTGCGCTCACTGCGCCGACATGGCCGCTTCCCAGCCTTTCTTCCAAGTCCCTTACGTAACCCATGCTGACCTCTGCCCCCCAAAGGGCTTTCTGCCTTTGGCTCTGCCTGTGCTCAGGAAAGCGCCGAGCCTGTCAAGCAGCAGCGTCCCAGCCTTGAAGCAACGCAGCCCAGGGGGCCCTGCGCTGTGCACAGGGTCGGCGACCACAGGGCACCTGGCGCTGCCTGCAGAGCGGGCCGGCCCACGGCTCTCATTCCGGAAACTACCTCTGGATGCCTCCAGATGCCACCTCCTGGAGTGGCTCAGGCACAAACGCGCCTGAGAGAAGTTCTGAGTTTGTCCTAGTTATCAGTCTCTAGTCCCAATTCAGGGCTCCTCAGAGCAAAACGGCCGTCTTGTGAGGTGTTGGTTCTCTTTCTCAGAAGAGTCCAGAACCCCTGAAATAGCAGTTTCCCCTCATGTGATTCCACATGACCCCTAGCCTTCCTGTCACCTCCAGCCATTCTGGGCTCCCCAGCCGCCCCTGTCCTCCTCCTGCCCGCCCGGCATCACCTCTCACCTCTCTGCACTGGCCGGCACTCGTCACTTCTCACTCACATCATGTCTCCAGTCCCACCCCTTCCAGCTGCCTCTCTGCACTGCTTGCTCCACTGGCCGGGAGGCCGAGCTCCCCACATCCTGCTCTCTGCCTGCGTGGCTGGAGGATCAGGGAGCCCCTGCTCATTCTCCCCGGCCCCCATCTCAGACCCCCAGCCTGATCACTCACTCTGGCTCTGACATATATTTGGAGCGTGGCGACCTGGGTGTGTCCCATGGGAGCTGGTGAGTGGGCCAGGCCAAGTCTCAGCACAGGCCTGAGACCTCTGCTCACCATCTGCCAGGTAACTTCCTGGGGCTAGTACCCGCAGGACCCTCTGCTCACCAGACCTCTGAAAGCGTGTAAAGCCCAAGAGAGAGAAACCAGAAGCTGTTCTGAGAGGGGCCTGGGTGCCCCCTGCAGGGCCAAGTGGCCCTCATCTCCTGGGGTCTGTGCCCACGTTCCCTTCTAAGGGCAGAGGCTGTGTCCACGCGTGGGAGGTACGGATCGATAATGGACATCCGTGCCTGCACTCAACACACACCCAGAGCGTGTCAGCCAGAGAGTTAGGACGCCCAGATCAGTTACTCAGCCGCGGCACTGTTGACAGGTTGGAGCAGATACTTCTTTGTTTAGGGGAGAGGGAGACTCTGGGCATTACAGGATGGTTAGCAGCACCCCTGGTCTCTATCCACGAGACGTCAGTAGCGCCCATCCATCTCACCCTCCCAAGCTGTGGCAACAAGAAATGCCCCCAGACATTGCAAGCTGTCTTCTAGGGGACAAAAAGCCACTGGTTAAAAATGATTGTCCTAGCTGTCAACCAGGTCATGGAGCGCCAGCTTTAAACCCAGGTGGACCCGAGTTCTCTCTCTGCTCTGGCACGGACTAGCCGTGTGGCTGAGCAAACCATTCCCACTCCGAGTTCCAGCTTCCAGATCCCCCGCCCCAGCCACCTGAGCGGAGAATCTTTTCCACCACCAAGCCCTGTTTATGGAGGGGCGGAGACAACTCCTAAGAAGTGCGGACCTCGCATCAAACACTCGAGAAATGGTGTGTACAATTACAACTTTGATTATTTGAACTTGAGTACATCCTGTTCCTGTTCTGACCTCCATCACAAGAGGACGCTTTGCCCCTTTCCTCTCTTCCCAGGGGGCAGGGAGGGAAGGGAAGGAAGGCAGGGGATCTAAGCTCCTCAGTGGGCGGGGCGTGATGAGGCGGGAGTGACCGTGGCCTGTGGTTTGTGCGCCCCAAGTGGAGCTGAGCCACTTCCGGCTCAGGCTTTGCGGGATGCTTCCACATTCCAGTGAGATAAGCTATATTCTAAACAATGTGGTCACTAAATGTGAGCCGTGTTGCTTTGGAAACCTTAAAAAATAAATAAACCCAAGTGCAATTCAAGCCTTCCAAGTGGTCGGGCAACATGTCAGGGCCAGAGGTATTGGGGAAGGGCCGCCGGCCACCACGGCCAGCAGGCAGGCTCTGCTGATCTTGCTGTGTGCCCTTGCGGATGGGGGACGTGACTTCCCTCTCTGGCCTCAGTTTCCCAGTCTAAGAGTATCTGCAGTGCGCTAGAGGACAGCTAAAGCAGACCAGCTAGGTCACTGTGCTTCTGGCATGCGTTGGCCTGAAGGTGCAGCTGTGGCTGATCTGGGCTGGCCCTGGTTGCCCAGCAAAGTGCAGAACAGAAAGAGTCCTCTCCCCAAGTTATAAATCCCTATCCAGCACTCCAGGGCTTAGTCCAAGCGGAAGACAGACAGCGAGGTACCCAGGGACACTGACATAGCCCACCTACCAAAAGCCGCCAGGCCAACCGTCCGGTGACATGGAGCTGGAACCTCACTCTGGGGAAGTATGGATTCAAGATGTCTCAACCAGAGAGGGGCTTAGGGACCTGGCCCAAGAGGTCCTCCCAAGCAGATCGGAGTCCTTATCCAAACGTCCCTGCAACTTGCAGACACACACTGGACAGTGTTGTGGAAAACGCTGGACGCAGGAGCCTGACACGTAATTAAGGAGATGCTAGTTTGAAGGCGCAGTGCATTCAGGCCGAGACGGTCTGGAAGCAGCCATTTCAGAGAGGGCTGTGTAGACGCGTTGACCTGCATTCCGAACCACACAGCACCCCCAGCCACACATTTATTACTCTCTGCAAATAATTCAAAGCCCGCCATGCCTTCCACCTCTCTCCTTCCCCCAACACCCCTCAGCTGCTCCTCAAGGCACTTCTGCAAGAGGAGCAGCAGACCCAAAGTAAGAACACCACCGCCGAGCTCTGCCTTGAATGGCACTTCATTTTTAAACCTCGCATACGCCCTCATTTCTTTCCCACCTAAAGACGTATCCACATCATGGTTAAGTACAAGAGAAACAAAGAGTCAGGACCCTAGAAAAGAGAAGGCTACACATGGCATAACCATAGAACGATAGCTACTGAAAGAACCCTCACCTGGGCTCTGAGCTTCCTAGCAGACAAGGCAAAAAGGGAGAATATGCTACAATTCTCTGGTTGGTGGACAGAATTCTTACTAGTTCTGCAGGGGGAAACAACGCTTGTCTTAGCACAAAACCTTAAAAGAAGTCCATCAAGGGGGTAACCCCTCCCCCACTTCAATCAAGCCAGCCAGGCCTGGTTTTCGAGTTTCCCAACAAATGCAGAAAGGATTTTACATAAGGTTGCTTCTTCAAAGGAACCTGAAGACACCCCATCCAAAGGCTACTCTGGGAGGATGACCCTGTAGTCTGGTGAGATGCCTCGCCCCAGTGGAGCATGGCTCTGCATCTCTAGGCCAAGGGCTTGGCACACCTGGAATGGGAGGTGACGGAGTGTGCCCAGGGCCTTCCCTGCTTGCGGCCAAACTGCTGAGTCGGTGCTAATCTCTGTTCCTGGAGCAGAGGCGTCAGAGACGCAGGAACCTCCAGCTCTAGCCGTGCTCGGCCCCCTGCCCCTACCGGTGTGATGTCGGCCAGACTTCTCGAGTGGCATGGGGCACTTAATTCATGACTGGCCCCCTGCCAGTCTTACACATGGGCTGGCTTCAGTTTTGAGCCCTATTCCAAACTGGCATAGACTTTCTGTTTTGTTTAAGGAAAAGAAAACAGAATAAAACCCAGAAGGCAACACTTGGATTAAGGGATCCCTATTAAAAACATGTGCAAGAAATCCAAATCCGGTAAAGGAAGGGGGAGGCCAGAGGGGAAATTAACTTTCTACTATAAATCGAAAGCAGGGAGCCGGCAAGGCCAGGAGCACGACACTGCAAGGCCAAAGGGCGAACCTGAATGGCTGGCTTCCTCTGGGCGCTCGCTCCTCAGGGTGAAGCAGCTCCACCTCAGGCTGGGAGGCTCCCCACGGCCATCCCCACCTGCCTTCAGGCTGCCCTCTCTCCTGCTGTTCCCTCTACCTAGGCGCCCAGCCCCGACTGTCAGAGCCAAGCTCCCGAAGCTGTGGAGCATTGCCTGACCACTCCCTGCAGGATGGGCCCCTTGTGTCTGAGCCACCTGCGCACCTCAGCGTTATTCCTGCAGACCCGGGCCATCTGGGTCCCCGCCTCTGGGGCACCCATTCCAGCCCATCTCACTGAAGATGAGGGCCACACACCAGAGTGTACACAGAAGGAACCCCGCGCAGTCAGCCTAGCGCCAGCTCGCCCAGACCAGAAACCATGGCAAAGTCTCAGAGCGGGACCCTCGGAAGTGTGAGGGCAGGGCGGGCAGCTGACTTCCTGCCATTGAGCTCCTCTGACTCCCCTGAGGGAAAGGCCATGTGCAGCAGCAGGAAGGGCTGTAACCGGACCCAAATCCTCTGTCAGGGCCCCGGGGGTCCTGCTGCCCTCCCCCAGCCCTTCTCCTGGCAGGAGAGGAAGGGGCCTCTGCCCCAGGCGCTCTGAGGAACTTTTACCTCCTTAAACTCACTCAGCTGCTGCCCTGGGCACTCCCTGGTACCCTGCTTCCCTAGGTCAAGGCCCATCCCCAATGTCTCACTTAGAAGCAGAAAACAACTTACTCACCAGCAGGATCCAGATCGTTATCATTTCCTTTCTCCCCACCTCCCTCCTCCTTCCTCCTTCCTCTCCAACTGCCCCAATCCTTCTGCCTTAGGTGCTTAGGAAATTCCAGGTGACTCAGGCAGCACAGTGCGAAATAACAGGAACATCACCTGCTCACACCCCGAAAACACAGAAAACACAGCCCTGGGGTCTCCGCAGCCTCTGGCGGGAGGCTGAGCTGGCTCTCAGTCACACACTGGAGCTCCCGTGAGTCACCTGGTGGCGGGAGGCCCAACCGTTCGCCTGGAGTGGGGAGGAAATGAAGGAGCCAGATAGCCTATGTCTTATTTCTTTTTGTGTAATAATTTATTCACAAGAAATAACGAGATGTCCTGAGATGTCCCCATCTTTCTCTAGGAAGCACTTGCTGTGTGCCTGCCATCTCCCTACCGTTTGGGACTTACCGTCTGGTATAGGGGCCGGAAGAAGGAACCCAGAGGCTGCCGCTGTGGGCTCCCTCCCCGCCCTCACCCTTTATTTGCCCTTCAGCCCATTTCCGACCAACTTCCGCCACCACCCCTCCCCACACCTGCTCTCCAAAGGATGCCCTTGAACTCCTGATGTCAAACTCTGGGTCTCTTCTTAATTTCATTTTGCATCTCTGTGGGACCTCCCTGGCATCTCCCATCCCTCTGGCTGCTGTGGCCCATCCTGCACCTGACCCTCAGCCTCTTCCTCAACCCCGTCCCTCCCACAAGGGGCCCCCCTCTCTCTCTCCTTCTTGAGCTGGGTCTCCCACTCCACTGAATTCAACCACTCCTACGACTTCAGCCGAACCTTCGTCAGTGTTTCCAAAGTGCCGTCTCTGGGCGGGAAATGGGATTATAAGACAAAAGTGATGGAATAGCGGTCAGGTCCGAGGGAGCGATGCTGATCAAACAGGCCTCCTTCCTGCAGGACTTCTCGGAGGCTTTACTATGCCAGTGCCTTGGGGCCCCATGAGAGGGGAGTGCAGGCTTTCCAAACTTGATGACAAAATCCTGTCTCCTGACCCCACTTTGGAAAAGGCTGTCCACCAGCTTGTCCTTGGAGCTCAACCGGCCCTTTCATGCCATTCCGTCCACCTGCAATGTCCTTCCCTCCTTCCTTCCTCATGGCATCCTACTTGTGTGTCCTTCAGGGTCCAGCTCACATATGTCGCCACAGCTCTGAGGTCTTCCCATCTCATCCGGCACCTTCTTCCTTGGCATATATCGTTCCTCCCTCCTCTGTGCTTGCTCCCTTGGCATCTGGCACAATGCCTCCCAGGTGGGCACGGACACCTCCAGCCACTCTGCCAGACTTTGATTCCTAAGTGTCATCCCCAGCTCTGGACCACCAGTGTCAGTGCATCCTGGGAACTCAGCCAGTGCTGACGAAATGAGTTCATACATAGCAGACACTGGCAAGCCTGTACCCACTGGAATACCACCGCTACCTCCTGTGACCTCTCAGGGTACTTCATCTGCACCTACTTCTTGTTTTATACTTATGCACAGTCCTGCCTTATTTATCCCAGCAAGGCCGTAAGCTCATGGAGGACAGGGTCTGTGAGTCCTCTTCAAATCCCCCCAACCTGGATGGGCACACAGCCACTGGGCAAGAAGTGCCTGGGGAATGAGTAAGGAAGAGACAGGTGCAAGTGGGCAGGTTCCCACCCAGGGACCAGATGAGACACTGTCTTCAACCGGACATTTGTCCCTGACTGTAAATTAATAAATGCCCTTCTTGAGCCTGGGTCTTCTGAGTAAGGTGGTGGGACGAGGGAAACTGGTCTAAATGCCCCAGCAAGGCAGTGCCCTGCTGCAGACAGGAGCACGTGCTCTGGGTCCCGAGGCCTGAGTTCAAAGCCAGCTTCCTCACTTACTAGCTGTGTGACCTGGGACAAGTTAGCCAAGCAGCCTGCCCCTTGCTTTCCTAACCTGTGAAATGAAAAACTACCAAATCACTACCTTAGACAGTTGTTATGAAGACTGGCCTGGAACAATGAGCGACACAGGAAATAGTAAGTTCTCAAGAAATGTTTGCCATTGTCATCACCGTCATTTCCTCCCTTCCAGCTCTGAGGCCAGGAATCCACGAGATTTTACGGGTGGAATGAAGCCGATAGTTTTAAATGGATGAAGGTGGGGGTGTGAGGGCTTGAGAGAAAGCCAAGCCTATCAGCATTGTGTCTCACCATGAGTCCTAACCCTGACTCGTCAACTGACTCGTCCCCCAATTCAGACCTTCCCAGCAGAGTGGCACCCACTCTTTGCTTTCCCAGCTCGAGACCTGTTCCTACCTCTAAGAATCCTCAACCCTCAGAAAAGGGCCTGAGGAATGGGGAGGAAGGGATGCGTCAATAGGACACTCTGCCTTGGGTCCACGTTCGAGAACCATCCTGTCATCCTAGTCCACACAAGGCAGATAGGAGTTCACAGCAAGTGACAACTGCCCATCTGCATCTTGAGTCAGGCAGTGAGGTCTCCCAGGTGAGCCTGCTCCAGAGTCTAGGAGGGGAAGTGCTGCCGGGGTCACGGGGTGGGGTAACCTCAAAGGCCAAAGCCCAGAGTCCAATTCACAATCATGACCTTTCATTTCTCGAGTGTGAGTGTGGCTTCTAGCCCACAGAGTCTGTTTTTTAAATAATTCAATCAGTCCTCTCCCATCGAATGTGACCTTCCCTCTCCAAAGCCCAACACTCACAGTGATATTATTTTACCAAGATGTTAAGACAGATCTCAAAGTCCCATCTCACACTGCCCCCGAGTCAGCCCACATTACAGGGCTTTCAAGCCTCTCTCACTGTTCCAGGGGATGGCTTTCTTCACCTGATGCTATCAGTCAAGGCCTGGAAACAGAAGACAGGCCAATCCCCTCCGATTCACCAAGCTTGGGTATTACCTATTTCTTTTCCTGAGCCACACATTAAGCCCCAGCAATGAAGGCCAAAACAAAATCAAACTCACATTTTTCTAAAGCTGCCAGGCCAGCACATAAAGGATTCCCTTCAATAAAAGTGGAATGGATGTTTCCTTTGCTTTGAGCCCTTCAGCAGGCCCCACACTAGAGCTGAGGTCTTCCCTGGGGTAGAAAAGCAAATCTCAGAAAAATGGACCCAGAAGTCCACGGGCTGAGGGAAAGTGTGAAAATCATGGTCCAGCTGCTCCAAACATCAGGAGCTGATGCAAAATGATCAACGAGGCACCGACATATGGAAATGTGTTTACCAAAAGCACAAAGAGGAGAGAAAAAGTAAAAAATGGATATGCACTATGATCACGGTGGCAAGGCACAAATATCTATGCTCGGTCCACAAACATCAGAAGGACTGTGATAGAGCAAAACCAGTGGTTTGGGGTGGAGAGACTGTGGGCAATTTTGCTTTTTTTCTCAGGCTCCTTATATGTGTCCGTTTTAAATACTAATGACATCACTGTAAGATGAAATGCTCAGGCAGACTCCAAAGAAGTGCACCGGAAACCTCTATGAAAGCTGGGGGCTGGAGTCGGCCGCCCATGGCTTTCCATCCAACCACGCACGCACGCTTGGCTGACCACAGACCCTCGGCTCCTGGGCACGAGGTTTGGGGAATTTTCACTCACTCACGTCTCAGCATCACGGGGGAAACACAACCCGGCACAGAGTGGCCTTTCCTGACACCGCTGTTCTCAGGTTTCCCGTTCTGTGGGTGACCCCAGAATCCCTGTAACCGGAAACCCAACGGGCTGAGCTGGCCCATGTGGGGGGTTGGGGTGGAGCCTCACCTTCAGGACCCCCTCCTCACACTGGCCACCTGCCAGGACTGCAGCTAGAGGGGAGACAGTCACACAGACGAGCAGACACTTACCCAAGTTACTGTGTGCTGGGGACATCGGGTTCGGGGATAGATTTGGAGAACCTGCAAAGTGAGACACAGGCGTGAGATTTCATAAAAGACTTTTGGCTGGAGAACCCAATTCCTGACATCAAGGTGGGCAGCTGGGTGGCCAGCAGAAAGAAACCCCGGGCTGACCCTCCAAGGCCCAGGAGAAGGCCTATCGCCACATCCTGGCCCGTCCTTGCCCTCCACGGGCCCAGGGGACATCATCTGTGGAACATGGATAAGTGGATGACCTGGGGGTCTCAGCCACGACTGACAGGGTGCTGCTCTTCCCCAGGACCCACAGCTCAGGGGTGCCGAGTTCCCAACTAGGGAACAGACCCTACACCACACCCTCCTGCCCTGTAAACTGTGCCCCCAAGAAAGTAAGAGAGGGCAGCGAAGGCCCCCTCCCCAGCTCCTCAAAGCCCCAAGCAGTGAAGGCCAGCTGTGCCGCACAGGTGGGGCCTGTGGCCACCCAGACATCACCTCTCACTGCTCTCAGTGGCTCAGGCACCTGGAAATACCATTCCAACCATTTCCCCAGGTTTCAGAAAACTCACCAAGCTGCCTCAGAAATCCCACAGCTCAGCGACCAGACTGACATTTTATATAAGACACAATGCTGTACGTGGCAAAAGTCCAAACCTACACAATTCTTCCTACTTTCTGACCCTCTCTCCATCCCTCAGCCCCAGGAAGAAAAACAACCATATGGCATCGACCTTCCAAAAAAACCAAGTGAGTGCCTTTCCACAGGGCACACTGGCACGTCCCTCCTCTGTCCCTGCACCACCGGGCGACGGAGAGTTGTTCACTTATTAACAGCCTAGTGGGGCTGGCTCCTCCCTGAAATCTGCCAGTCTGCATACATACGGCCCCTGTTCACGGGGGGTTGTTCCTGCTCTCGCCTGGGTTTCTTTTTCTCCCCCAGCACCTAATCCACTGGGATGTGGGAGAGCCTGGAAGAAGCAGAGCTTCCGAATCAGGGGCCCGGCCATGCCGCCAGGCATTAGCTGTGGGACTTGGCTAAAGAGTTTTAACCTCGCTGAGCCCTGACCCTCCCCCTCAGGCATAAGGGAAATCACCATCTACTGTGTGATCTGTAGAAACGAAGGGAGAGCGTGCATGTGAAACTGCCTTCCCCGTGACTGGTACATAGTAGGTGCTCAGTAAAGGCCGGCTTCCTGTTCTGTGGCGGCTCATGTAGACCCAGGAAGGCTACGGAACCTTCTCACTGCTCTGAGCAGACTTGTGTGTTAGGGAAGACCCAGGACCAGACCAGGTGATCCTCGGGCTCCAGCCGCCACATTTCAGCTGTCCATGAGCAACTGGACTGGTTTCCAAATGGACAACTTTGAGTGAAGAAGGGAGAATAAATAGGAGGCCCCACCCGCTCACCCACAGGCTGGCTGGGGTCCACAAAGCCCCATGTCCACTTTCGATAAATCACTAGTGTTCACAACAGGGCCCTGCAAGTACATTTATGGGAGGAGGACAAGAAGAAGGGAGAGGGGACAGAGAAAGTGGGGTGGCGAGGCAGGTCAGGAAGGGGCAGAATGGCAGCTGCTCAGCCCATATACAGACCCTCTCCTTTGGTCTGTTTTCTTTTGTAACAGTAATCATTCCACAAACATGAGGGCAGCAAGGAGGGAAGAGGGAAGGGAGAGTGAGGAGAAATGTAGCATCTGGAGAGATGCTGTTTAGCTGGCCGGCTTCCCATGCCAGCATTTAATGGCTGCAAGCTTGCCATGGCCACTTGGCATCGAGTACAGGAAGGTCTTCAATGCATTCCACTGGGTTCACACTGTCAGCCACTCACCCAGGGGGTGTGTGTGGGGAGGTGCTAAACCCCAAAGTGACACGATGCCCAGGCTGGGTATCAAGCAACTACGTTTACAGTGGACATGTGAGTTGCTTTCGTCCATCTTTCAGGAATCGCATACTCTCTTTTGGGCTGTGCGCAAGGCAGGTGGCTATGTTTTGTCTAGCGGCTCTGTGGGCACAAGGCATGCCCGCCATCATTGGAACAGAACATCTGCTTGGCTCCCTCCTCCTCACCCAACCGCACATTCCATGTGGCAGCTGGGGTTCAACTCCAGAAACCACTGGTTTGGAGCCCATTTGGTCCCATAATAAATGACATGGGAACATCTGGAGATGTGGCTGGAGACAGCTGGGGTGGGTCCCTCACAATAGGAACACATATCACATTTGGTCACCACACAAAAACAGATGCTCCGGGGGCCTGCCTCCACTGGCCAGCGGCAAAGACCTTCCCTCCACTCAGGCTCTGGAACTATTCCTGGTGATGGAGCCCACCCCATGGCCAGCAACATGGCACTGAGGCACAGCCCCTGCTGAAAGCCTGCAGTGGCTCCCCGTCAGCTCCCGGCCACACGTGAAGCCTTGAGGGGCGTGCCCTCCTGCATCTCCCCATTCTGGAGGAGTAGGTCACACTGACTGTTTACTGTCCCAAGAATGCACCAGGCTCTCCCGCTTGTGCCCCATGACTCTGTCTGGCACACCCTTTGCCTGACAGAACGACTTGGCTGAGACCTACATCGCTCTAAGACTCAACTGAAGAAAAACCTATACTGCAAGGTACTGCTCCGCCCCAGCACTTCCCCTCTAAGCTGGAATAGGGGCCCTCTCTGCGCCCCTGATGCCTTGTGGCGACTTCCATCAGGGAGCATAGAGATGCACAGTAACTGCTCCCTGTCTTGTCAGGCTCCCCACCAGCTGTGGGCTGCTCAGGCTCCTCCTCTATCCCCAGCCCCTGGCTGAGTGGCTGTTCTACAAATACTGGATAGAGGCGTGGAGGGAGGGTTGGAGAGAGAAAGAGGGCAGGAGGGAGGGAGGGAAAGGAGGGCAGGCGCTCGGGGTTCGGAGCGCACCCCTGCAGGACTCTGACCTGCATCCATGCTGTGGTTCATCTGGTGGTCACTGGTTTCTCCATCTTCACTCAGGTAGCCAGGGGGTGGGGTTTCTGAGAATCAGAAGGAAAGGGGTTATTAACTGGCCTCCACACTTGGAGAGAGATTTTTTTGCAAACTCTCGCACATTCGCACCCTGTGCCGGTAGCAGCGCTGGAGGAATCATGGGCCTCCAAGCAAGGACACAGCTCCTGGTCCCACTGTCCTCCGCCTCCCACCTCAGGCTCCCCACCCGATTGTTACCTCATTCCCACCCCTGTTCACACCCTCCCACTCCGAAGTCTGAAATGTCTGTTTCTAGAACCTCGGCCAGGCTGGCTTTACCCACTCCTTCGAGTTCCGGTTGAAGACCACCCTCAAGGGAGGCTGTTGACTTGCTGCAGCCTTGCCCATCCCTGTCCTCCAAAGGGCGACCCCTCAAACCAAACCGCACTCTGGCTCCGGCGCCGACTCCTGGGCAGGTGCCTGGTTATACGCTGTCTCTTTAGGGGACCGCTTAGCTTCCCAAGTGGCTTGCGAGTCCAGTGGCAGCAGAGACCGTGACCTGCTTCTCTGAATGACGCCCGGCCCTGACTGAGCTTTCTAAGCTGAATGAACACAGTGGGGGGCCTGCCCCTGGACAGCAGCGTCCGGTGCAGGATCTGACAAGGCTGGGGCTGTCAAGTGGGTCTCTCCTGGCTGCAGTGACCCACACGTACAGGCCCGCCGTCAACCTCGGCCCAGGAAACTCACTAGGGTTAAAGCTGGTCCCCATAGGACGCTCTGAAAGGAACACAGACAGCATGGCCACCACCCAGCAGCCACCGCCCTGCAGGGACCAGCCCACGTGCTGCGGGCTGTTACCCGAGACTCCGAGAGTGCTGCTGGTTCACGCTGTGTTTGCATGTCAGTGAGGGGCTTCTAAACGCTCCTGCACTCTCTGGGGCCCACTTCTCCCTGGGGAGGGAAAGCTCGAACTGGGCCTCCGCCCCCACCCAGGCTGTAAGCTCAGAGGCTGACTCACAGGCCAGCTCTGCACTTGCCCACGCGGCTCAGAGCACCCACGGCCTCGCAGCCCCTGGGCCGGCAGGGATCCTGCCTGACCTTCAGCGCCGGCCGGCCTCCAGGGCGGTGAGAGGAACACAGCATCGCTATTTCCGCTTCCAAAATAAATGACTGCGCTGAGGCCGGGCGGAAGGGTCACACCGCCACTCCTCGCAGCCAAGAAAAGCATCGTTAGTGAGCGGGAGCCAAGGCCACGGGTCCTCTCCCAACAGGGATGTGGTTCTGAGTCAGGGGCCAGCGCTGTGTGCTCAGAGGGGGTGACGGGGAGGCCAAGGGGGCCCAAGGGGAGCAGTGGGACCCATGTCCCCCGCCGGCCCGCACTGCCAGCACCCACCTGGAATATTGCTCTGCGGCTCGATGCCCGCGGGGAAGTTAGTGTTCTCGGGGATGGAATGGCTGTAGTCGTCCAGCGGCGGGAACTCGGCCGGGATCTCTGTGTGGCGCGGCACCAACACCGGAGGTAGAACTGCCCAGGGGAGACAGAGCAGACGTGAACCGAGGCCCTGCACCCCCAAATACACTGCAGACCCTCCCTCAGGAAGAGGAAGGAGGAGAGGAAAGGGGCAAGGGGAGGCGGTGACATGAAGCACCTGCAGACCCCAGACAGGGGGCCATACCTGGGGTCTCTACCCTCTGGTAGTGGTAGGGGTTCACGCAGACCTCGTCCTTCTTCATGTTGAAGGCGAACTCACACAGCTCCATGGCCCGCAGCTCATGGTGGCTGTGCAGGTCGGGCCATCGCCACAGGCGGCAGTAGATGACATGGGGGAGCCCTTTCCGATGAGACACCTGCAGCCGGCCATCCAGGGACCTGCCGGGAGGGGAGGGCAAAGAGAGACAGTGAAGTGGACGTGGCGTGCCTCCTCCAAAGTCCTGCCGGCTGCGGCCCGAGCGAGCCTGCTGGCAGGGACGGGAGCCCTCCCTCGCTCCCTTCTCCCCAGGGCGGAGGCCCGGAGAGCAGAGACCCGCTAACTCAGCGCTGGACCGGATCCCGGGAGGACACAGAGGCCCACCAAGGAAGCCATGCCTCCCGGGGCCACAGAGTGGGCTTGGCTCTCCCAGGCCCTGGGGGAGGGCTCACCCCCACCCACCCCTACATAAACGGAAGGGCACTGGAGCCCCGGTCTGCACAGGTCCAGGAGCCAGGGGAGGTGGGCGGGGCAGGGATGAACGAGAAAATGAGCTCTTTAGGTGTGTGCGCGGGTGACCGAGCACACAGCATGGCTCTCATCGCTCTCCACACTCACCCAGTGCCTCCCTCACACATCAGAAAACAAGAAAAACAAACACAAAAACAACCTCAAACATCTCTTTCTCAGGTGATATTTGTGATGAGTCCGGGAGAGAAAGAGGGACACTAAAGGGGCTTTTAAAAGGCGAGCCTACACCTCCCAGGAGTGCCTCTCAGTGTGAGGGGTGGTTGCAGGGGGACCCAGGTGCCACCCACAGGGCCGTGCGTGGGCCGAGCAGAACACACCACACTCGGTTCTGAGACGGTCCCCAGCCCAGATGGGCCAGACACACGCCAAATGGCAGTGCCCTGTCCCTGTCAAGCCACGTCCTCCGTGGTGACCAGCCTTCGAGCAGCTGGGACCCCCTCCTCTCAGGCCAGGCCCAAGTGTGGTCCGGGACCAGCAGGTCGGGTCCACGGAAGCCTGTGTAAAAGGTAGAGCCTATCCAACCGACTAAATCAGAACCTTCCTCTTTATAAAAACCCAGGTAACTGCATGACAAGCACGTTGGGCAGCAGACGGGACTGGGGAGCTCAGGACTGGCAGGGGCACCATCAGCCAAGAGCAGGTGGGCAGGCAGGTGGCTTCCGGAGAGGAAGGAGGCTTCAGGTGAAGCTAGTCCCACACAGGTAAGGGGAGTCCAGTCACACACACAATATTAACATGTATTCTATGAACACCTACTATGTGTGGCACCGGGGAGAGGGTAGCGGGCACAGCTTTTCTACAGCTGGGCGGGGCTGGCCCAGAGGCATTTGCGAGCTTTCCCTCGCTGTCCCCATGTGACGGAGGGCACCCGTATGCCTGAATAAATGGGACTCATGGGCACTCTGTGAGGAGCAGGCAGAAATGGGGCAGCCAGTGGACACGATGAAGGTGACGGAGGCCAAGGTCTGAGTGTGAGGTGGGCTGTGACGTGGTCATCGTGGGTTTTTGTAGTTGAGGGACGGGAAAGAGGGTCAAGAAGGGGGTGAAAGAGGACAGAAGGTTATCAGATCCGTAGGCAGAGAACTTTTGTTTCCTGGTTCCTCATCCAACCCTTTCTATGTTTGTGGGCTGTTTCCTCGGGGCCTGAAGAGCTTGGCTGTCTATTGGAACAACTATGTCACAGAAAGCTCCAGGCAAAGAGGAGGGAAGGAGGAGAATGGAGGAGAAAGGGATTAAAGGGGAGGGGTACAGGGGGAGGGGAGAGGATAGGAGAAGCTGGTGGAGGGGAGGGAGAGAGGAGGGACGCAGAGAGGAAGGAAGGATGGATGGGGGAGGAAGGGGAGGCCGCAGAAGGGGGGACGAGGGTAAGAAATGTCCTTCAGGTCAAGTAAAACAAACTGAATAGATGCATTTATCTCTGTTCTGCCCCAAACAATAAGTAGGAAAATAGCAGAAGTGGAAAACAGATGATGGAATGGGAACAGACAGCAGAGTGGAGAGAGCTGAAACCAAGCACCTGTCAGAGGAAGCCAACAAAAGTGATTCCATTGGCGCCTCAGAACCTGGGACTAGGGAGTTGAAGGTACCACACACTTCGCAGGATGAGGCTGAGAACAGGGGGATGGGTTGAAAGCTTATAGAAGAGGCAGTCAGATCCCGTGCCCCATTTCCAAGCCCCCACCAACAGGGCCTCCCCGATCCTGTGAGAGGCAGGTTTGCTCTCTGCAGAAAATAAACTGGAGAGGGGGCTCTGAATGGGGCCACCAGGGCACAATTTGGGATGAAGGTCACATGAGGGCTGGGATGAGGATTCCTGGAGGCTCCCTTGCTCACTTGGGACCCAGAACAGTGACGAATGGTCCGTGTCCCCACCCCTTCTGATGAAGAAATTAAACAGCTCAGCCCACAAGGGACCTGCAATCTGACATTTGGGGACCCCCCCCCCAACAAAATGACCCTATGCCTGCCAGCTTCCCCTATACAGGGTAGTCCACCAGCCACAGGCTGGAGCATTTCATGTGTTTTCATTGCCTCGCTCTTAAATATGAATGCACAGCCCAAACCCAGCATTTTAAAGAAAGCCACTAGCAGGAGGCACAGAGGAAGAAATAAGGAGGGAGGGAAAAGGCAAGTCTGAGGCAAGAAAAAGGAAACTTCCAAAGTAAATAAAACAAAACAAATACTACTCTCAGGGAAATAGGATATTGCAATCCTAAAATAGGAACCTTTATAGACTATTAAAAAATAAAACCTCTTGGAAACAAAAAAGAATATAAATTTAAAAATGCAAGAAAGAATCAAGTCAAGGACTTCTTGAATTCTTAAACTATTATTTACATTAATTATTTTGATAATATAATTAATTTTTTAAAAAACAAGGGAGCTACAGTAATCAAGGCAGTGTGGTCATGACAAAAAACAAACAAACAAATCCCCTGAGAAACAGATGATGGCACCTAAGAAAGTCCAGAAATAGTCACATATATCTGGACAACTGATTTTGGACAAAGGTCCAAAGACAAAGAGAAAGGGCAGTCTTTTCTATAAATGGAGCCAGGAGAGCTGGGTATCCAAATACAAGGAAAATGAACTTCCATCTACACTGGCCCCCAGTACAAAAATGTGCTGAAGTGGATCCTGATAGAAAGCCTAGCACAAGGCAACCTCTAGAAGGAAAACAGGAGACATGCTCTGTGACCTTGCGATAGGCAAGCACTGCTTAGCTCTCACACCAGAAACACCTTCCATTTTTAAAAGCTGATAAATTCGACTTTATCAAAACGTAAGCTTCTGGTCCTTGAAAGTTACTGTTAAGAGACTAAAAAGACAAGACACGAATTGGGAGAAAACATTTGCAAAGTACCTATCTGATCGAGGTCCTATGTCTGAAATATATAAAGAACTCTATAAACTCAATATTAAGAAAACAACCAGCCCAACTATAAAAAACACACCAAGAACAACAAAGTCATTTGACCAGGATCACAGGGCAGTCTGCACAAGGCCCAAGGGGGAGGCCGACACTCCTGGCGGCCAGGCTGGACCCAACAGAGACAGCCATGCTCTCCAGCTCACAAGCACGTGACCCCTGGGCTGGCGGGGCAGTATTTTCCAGAAGTCATCCGGTCCATGCCCCTGCTTTGGGGCCATACAATCCCTAACTCATGACATGGATGGCATCTCATTCACTCCCAATGCATCAGCGACAGCTCCTCTTGGTTTACCCTGGGCTGCCCAGAGCCAACGCTGGTAGTCCTCCTCCTCCCCTGTCCCACTCAAAACACACGCCGATGCTTTCCAAAGTAATACTAGCACATGGGGAGTTTCAGCTGCTGGATTTAATTTAGCTGATGTGTCCGTTCACACCCTCATGAGCCTCAGAGGGCACCAGGCCTATTTTAAGTTAATCCAATAAATAGGTCTTCATTCTGAGCTGATGTTACCATAACATGCTCCGTTGCAGGAAAGGATCCCTTTGTGACACGCTCTCCTGACCCAGCGTTTCTTGTGGCCCAAGACCAGTTGCTGGGCCCAGACAGTCCCAGGAACCTGCCTTCGCCTCCTCCCCATCTGTGACACAGATCTCTTCCACACCCTGGCTTTCTGACGAGAGACCCCCTGAAAGTCTTTCTCCAGCAACTCCCTCCAGCTCCTTTGACAGAGGTTTTAATCCTTAAATATATTCTTCACCAGCTGAACCATTTCCTGTGGCAGGAAATTAGGTTTCCTCCCATTGGCTCCAAGTGGGATCCATAAAATATCCCAAAATGGTGGTGGGAGCCACAGCCAAGGATGTGGACATGCGGGAGTCCAAAGCCAACAGTGAGAGGAAGCCTGCCAGAGGCTCCCGGGGGGAGAGGGCAAGGCTGGGCCCACCTCCTGCCGCATGCCACTCGTGTCCTCTGTTGCCAGGGACCATCTCCCCACAGCCATCTGGAGGCCAATGTGAATGCTGGTGGATTTGGACATGGGTGTTAGGGAGAAGAGTGGAAGCAAAGAACATAAGCTCCAGAAACACACAAAGATCTATCCAGCATGAACCATGTGCCAGGCACACAGCTATCGTGTGAGAATAGGAAACTGACAAAGCCCAGTATATCCTGCCCTCACCAAGCGCAGAGAACTTAAGGGGCTTGCCCAAGGTCAAATAACTTGTGAAAGGCAGGGCCAGAATTGAAACCCAGACCAGTGCTGAGAAATGGAGGGTGAGGAGTGGGATGAGCAGTACTTTTTCTGCTACCCCATGCTGCATCCCTATCAGGGAGTGGACCTCTTAGCAATCATCAAATAGTTCTGAACACCTATCATATCCCAGGCACTGTGCCGGTTACCTGAGTCATAGAAGTGAACAAAAAGTAAATTTGTGAACACTATCGTATTTCCACTGAAACTGATTTTATTTAGCGCACATCCAATGCGAAAATTTCTAGCTTCTTTCAGAAACAAGCTTTCTCTTGTCCTATTTTGAGTAGTAGTAACAACAGTGGGCAGAAGTTACTGCCACGCTATGCCAGGCCCTGTGCTGGCCACTTGATGTCTGCAGTAGGTGGAATTAGCCACCCTCTCTGTACCCTTGCCCTTTGCTGGATGGCTTTGCTGCTCCTCCTACCATGGGTGGAGTGTACGTCCTTGTTCCTTGACTTTGGGCTAGGCCAGTGGTCGGCAAACTGCGGCTCTCGAGCCACATGCGGCACTTTGGCCCCTGGAGTGTGGCCACGAAGTTTCAATCGCATTGTACGTGTGCGCCCACACGTGGTATTTTGTGGAAGAGCCACACTCAGGTGGCCACAGTTTGCTGACCACTGGGCTAGGCTATTGCTTTGGTCCATGAAACATCAGCAGGAGGTAAAGTACCATCGTGTGTTTCTGCTTGCCCTCTTGCACCACCTCTGCCCTCACCATGGCAAGAGCCGTTCTGGAGCAGCTGCTGCCCCTCAGCCTGGGCCCAGGAACCAACACAGTTGGAAGAGACTGAGCCAATCCTGCAGCAAAGGGCCACGCCCAGGTGAGCCACAGAAGCATGAGTCAGCATAAACCATCATTGTTTTGGGGTGGTTTGTTACCTAACACTAGCTGACTGCTACACTGACTCCACCACCAGTCTTTCCAATAAACTTGCAAGTTTTACTGATGGAGAAATAGAGTGTCTGAAAGGTCACCCAACTTTGCAAAGGCCCAGAGTTCATCTAATGTGAGGGCAGGCTTTGTGACTCACTCTTCCCTAACTGTAAATGGCAATAACGCTATTTCCTGACCATGACTAGAATACCATGATATGACTTGACCATTTCAGAAGGACATCGTTTTTATTTCTAGAGAACAACCTCCCTATAGGCTTTCGGAGTCAATTTGCATCAAATATGAACTTATACCCAAATGCTCAACTAATGTTAATTTCTTGAAGTGGCCCAAGTAGCATATTGATAACTCAATATGTTATCAATATCAATCCAAACCTCTGGCATCCATTTCAATTCAATTTATTCTTTATCTTTACTTTTCTCCTAGCATCTGCTATATGTTGGTGTAAGAAAAGGGGGTTATTTCCCATCTTGGGTCGGATTACCAACTACTACCACAAAACCACACTCATGCCCATACTTCCCAGAACATGCAGGCTGCAGCTGGCAGGTCCATCTGCTCTGAATGCCTATACTTCCCACACCAATGGGATGAGTCCTCACCTCTTCCCCTTGTACAACAAGCCAGCTAGCCTGCTAGCCCATGTTCACAGACCCACAAGAAAATCTTTGCACTCCACTCTTCCTGAGCTTTGTATTTTATGTGGGTTTTATTTTTGTTTCTTTTTCTCATTCAAAATAAAAACAAGGTCTGAACGACTTCAAGTTTGAGTTAGGTGTGCACTCATCAAGCCTTCTAAGAGGCAAAACAAATTCGGCTGGAGACTTTAAAAGGCCGCTGGCATGGGGTCCACTTGGCCTCTGAGCAGGGGTGGTCTGTCCTGAGATATCGCTCTCTCTTCTGCACCTTAATATGCAAGTTTCAGAAGGTGTCTCCAGTCCTCCACGCCATGGACAGCCCAGGTCAGCTAGTTGATAGAGCAGCAAACAGAAAAGCCCTGAAAACTCGCCTGCTGAGAGTTTTTATTTGGGGGTTCACCCAGGATCACTTCCTTTGGGTAAACATAGCCCCAAACCAAAGCTTCCTTTGTTCTGAGCAGAAGACCTGCTGGGGGCTGTGTGCCGAGCCCCCTGGCTGCAGGTGGCACACCGCAGAGGCCTCCCGTTCAGGGAACAGTGTCCTGCTCAGCTGAAGCTCTGGCAACTGGCAGTCCACCCGAAACCCACTGTGGAGAACGACAGACCGCTGGCACCTGTGGACCCTTGAGAGCATCTTGCCGAATCCCTCCCTTCTGTGGTTGAGGAGACCGAGGCGGATGTGTTAAGAACCTCCAGGTCACCAAGCAAATGAACTTGGAGCACGAAGGCAGCCTCCCGACTGCTATTTCCCTGCAGCTGGGCTTCCCCGCTGATGAGCCTGTGAAGCGCGAGTCCGCTCTCCCGCCTGGTGAGTCAAGTACGACGAAACATATTCTTTTTTTTGGCTGTACTGAATCTTAAAGTTGCCTGAAGGTCTCACGCTTTAGGATGGCAAAAGCTGTTTTCAAAAATGAGCTGAGCAATCGGTGCCTCTGGGTGGACAATGTACACTGTAATTCCTGTCCTATCATTGCAACTTTCTGAGGTTTGAAATTATATTAAAATAAAAAGAAACTGAGCTTTGAGCTGTATGCTGAATATACTATTCCCAGACACTTTCAACATTGTCTTTGGTGGTTGGTGTTTAAATAAAAAGCAACGTCTCCAACGTCAGCGTGTTCTGTTCATTTGGCACCACCGAGAAGGCCGCTGGCTAGGTGAGGCTTGTGGTGGGGCAGGTTCTGGATAATGGAGGATTCGCTGGCAGCTCTGCCGCAGTGACCACACGCTCTAGCCCAGTGTCGTAAGTGTCCTCAGCAAGTTCTGGAAGTACTTGAAGCACGTTTTTAATGTTCCAGTTTAGACTGGCCCCTGAGGAGCTGCAACCGGCATTTCACAACCCTGATACCAGTCATTGAACCATTTCCACCAAGAACAGCTCAATTCCCATCTGAACTCGCAGATGGATCATATCCGGTGTTCCAGGCTGCCAAGTCGGGGGAACACCCGTCAAATGCCCGGCTGAAGCCCCCGTGCTGTGCTTCAGAGCGGTGGCGAGTCTCTTCTCCACTCCTCCCCCGGAGACTCTGCCAGCAGCCAGGTCAGGGCCACAACAAGTAGGGGCTCGTGGGGCCTGGAGTGTGAGTCCCAGAGGGGGCAGGAGCCTCAAGGGAAGAAGCCAAGGACCAGCGGCCCTGCCCTCTGTGGGGGGCTGAACCCCACAGGAAACACGGGACGATCACCTGGCCCTCTGGGCTTCCTTCCTTCCGAAGGGCTGGGGATGGGCACGGAGCGGGAGGCTGATTTATGGAGAAAGCTCGGCGTCCTTCTAATCACTGGACAGCACACGCACACGGACAGCTTTCCCACATCCGGCTATGAGAAAGGCGAGCCCCACTGTTTCTCAACCTTAGTGCTCCCAACGTTTGGGGCCAGATCACTCCTTGGGAGGGGGTGCTGTCCTGTGCGCTGTAGGATGGTCAGCAGCATCCTGGCCTCTGCCCACCAGAGGCCAGTATTGGCCCCACCCCCAGCTGTCATAACCAAAAATGTCTCCAGATATTGCCAAAAAGTCCCCTAAGAGGCAAATCACTGCCCTGGGTCCCTTGAGAACCATGGGTAAAGAGAAGGTTCTGGGAGGTGGGTGGAGGTCGGGGAGAACTGAAGCAATTCATAACTCAGAGTTAGGTGTTTTCTGGTACTTCTCAGGGGCTACAGGAATGCTATGGGCTGGGGACCCCTCTCCCATTTTACAGGTGAAAGATTCATGGAACGTTGGATAACTTGCCCAAAGATGCCAAGAACAGCAAGAAGAAGTGCCTGGCCTTGAATCTGGGTGTTACACCCCAGACCTGGTTCCCTATGAATGCAAAACACAGGGTTCACTGTGTCAGAATCATCAGAGATTCTCCTTGGGCTCTGGGGAGACTGCTGTCCCTGTCCCCTCTTTTCCCCATTGCAAAGAAAAGTAGTGAAATCTTAAAGGAGAAGGAGGGAAACGAGAAGGGGGAGGAGGAAGAGAAGAGGGGGATTTCATTTGTAAGCTTTCTATTTAACAGCTTCCGTTTCACAAACTCTTTTCTCCAAACACCAATTTGATGGGCATGGCTTTTTCTCAAGTGTCAGGATCACAGAGGTTTCAAACCAGAAACCGAAGATGCTACAGAGACCTGGGCTGGTCTCTGGTTGATGGAAGAAGGGGAAAGAACAATTATGAGGCTTCACAGAACTTTCTGAACGGCCATTTCACTCTGCCAGTTGACATTCACTGGGAGTGGAATTAAGCCTGAAGATCATCCTCTCATTTGTTTTTAAAGAGATCGCTCCTGGCCCATTCAGGATTCTCACAGTTCCTGGCAGCCTTCTGATGGGCTTAAGGCAGAAAGCACACTTCACCCCAGCTTTCACAACCCCCAACCACAAAGCACACCTCATAAAACACAGGGAGTCTGAAATGCAGTCATGGATCCAGGTGCGTTTAGACACCTCTTCTCATTGCTCTGGTGCTGCCGGCCCCCCTGGGCAGGGAGACTGCTCACCAGCCAACACTTAGAGCAGCGGTTCTCAACCTGTGGGTCGCGACCCCTTTGGCGGTCGAATGACCCTTTCACAGGGGTCGCCTAAGACCATCCCGCATATCAGATATTTACATTACAATTCATAACAGTAGCAACATTACAGTTATGAAGTAGCCACGAAAATAATTTTATGGTTGGGTCACAACATGAGGAACTGTATTTAAAGGGCCAGAAGGTTGAGAACCACTGACTTAGAGGCTCTCTGTTTCCAAACTGCTTTTGGGAAACGGATTCATTTGTATTTTCAATTTGGGGGGGAATCAAAATAAAATGCCAGACTGAACCCACAGGCCCAAAAAGAGTCCTTCTCTCTGTGACAGAGTGAAGCTCCATCTAACTCTGGAGGGGAAGCTGAGAAGAAAGAGCCTTTGGAGACTGTTAGGTAATTATCTTGGCTTCAACCCGCTCCTCTGCCTAGAAGAAACAGGCTTAGAGGTGGCGAGGGGGGTGGAAATACAGACCCCAGCCTTCTGTTGATGAAAGCCTTGAAACTTAGAAATACGTTTGCACTCCTGAGAAGTAAAAAGAGCAGAGCAGCAGAAACTCACCTCCCCTGGCAAGTGTTCCTCTCGTCTTATCTGCCAGCGAGCTTCTGTGTTAGCTCACATCACTACACAAACAATTCTTATTACGAGACTCTTAGTCACTCTGTTTTTCACTTTCTTCCACGAAGCAGCGACCATTAAGGCCTGAATATCCTCTCTGGGCCGCCTCTCCCCAGCCCCGGTTCCCAGCCTCCCACCTCCTGCCCCACCTCCCACCTCCTGCCCCACCGGCTTTGCATGAATCCAGTCCCTGAATCACTTCCTGTGGGCAGGCTGCACGTTCAGAGCGGGGTTTTCTTTCTTCTTTTTTTGGAGAAGATTCTCACAGACATTTGGGGTTAAATGAGTGAAACCAGGAGAGGATGACTGGCTGTCTTATCCTATCAAAACACATCAAAGTTTCCAAAGACTTACAGAAAAATGGCGGCAGGCATTCGTGACTCGGGGAGTTGGGGGTGCGGGGGGGGGAGGTGAAGAGGGCAAATAAGGAGGTTTTGTGTTAATTGCATAGTTTGTACTTTCTTCGTGATGAGTCACAGGCCAGAAAGATAAAACAGTGTCACAGGCATTACAGAGCAAGCACAGGGGAAACTGGCAACTCGGTGACATTCACACGGGAGACGTGCTTGCTCAAGCTCCAACCTCACAACAATTCCTGGTGAAATACCATACAATATGGGCTGGGAAAGGAACGTTCTAGCATTTCAGTCTTCACCACATTTACAACTCTTTCCCTATTTTTAAAAGGGGCCCCGAAGCCCTTAGGCTCCTCCAACCTTTCCGTTCAGCCACCGTGGGGGAGCTGAGGCAGGGAGGGGTGGGAAGCAGCTACATTTTTAGAAGACATTAGTTTAAGGACCATGAATTTAAATAGCTACCTTTGTACCCAGAAAATGCGGCATTTGCCGGATACCAACCTCTAACATTCGACAAGCACTCTGCCTCTTCCTGGACCAGCACTTTATAAGCTTACATAAGCCCTTTCCATCTCACCAGTAACAAAGAACACGTCCTGTATATTCTGGGCACCCATGTCCTGAGGACAGTGAAGCAGCCAATTAGCATTCCTTTCAGTCTAAGGGGACAGGCTTCCTATTGTGCCTAAACAAAAGGTTCTGGTTCATTGGGGGCAATTTCACCTAAGACAGCAATGGACCCCTATGGGCAGGAAGATAGGAATTCCAAGTAAGCAAGCCGGGAGGATTCAGACAGGCCAGGGGAGCACTCACAATGTCAGGGTGGCAACAGCCAGCTGCTTAAGCTGGCCTCATCCATTCAATGGCTCTCGGCCAAAAGCTGCATCCCAAATACAGAAAGGCTTCCAGGTGAGGCCCCTCCCCTGGTCCTGGACACTCACAACCCCCGCACCAGCCCGCCTAGTCCCAGTCAAGATTCACATAGTACCTGCCCACCCACTGCTTCATCAGACGCACCGCCCCCCCCCACACACACACACACTTCCCAAACAGAAGGAATATTTTTCAAGGTCTGATTTACAGGTTCGGAAATTCAAAGTGTGGAACTCGCCCAAGGAGCAGAGGTAACTGCTGCAGCCACGCACAGGCCCTGGGCTTCGGCCTCCCCAGCACAGACCGTCAGCCAGCGGCAGCACGCGGCGGCCACATGTGGGTCCACAGGCTCTCTTCAGCCCCGTGACAGACCCCGTTATGCCTCTAGCTCAAAATTCATCCCATTTTGTGTCTCTTTCTGCAGAATGATCTCTCTCTTTGTCCCCCCCTCCTCAAAGGCTTACAGTCCCTAACGTCCTACACTCACCAAGCGGAGCGTCACTTAGCACGGAAGACCTGCTACCACTAAGCAGCCTCACGTGTCTCTGGCTTCCCTTCCCACCGAGGGACGGGAGCTCCTTGAGGACGGAGCACGGGGCTTGCATAGCGCATTTGCTCACAAGTAGGTCATGAGTATGAAACTATTCCTGGGCACCAACAGTCAGAGGAGGCAGCAAACAAACAAACAAAAGCCTCAGGCTGACCCCAGCCTTATAACCCAATCAGGGCATCAAGCCTGGTGGCGAAGGGACCCACAGTCGCACCTCACCACCAGAGACCAGAAATGCGTTTTAAGCAATCCCTTGGTCTGGAGAAGTGCAATTAAAAACAGCAGGGGAATGGCAACCTCACGTTGTTATGCTAAAGCAGCCAGTGGGGAAAGGCACTTGGAACCAGGAAGTCTGCCCATTTCACTTGCCATCGGAAAGAGACAAAGTCATTTGTGACTTAGGAGGCCTTAGGCAGACAGGAGATAGGAGGCACTGCAATAAATTCACTCAACAGGTATTTGTTGAACAGAGATGTTAGCAGTGTTGGATTTACTAGAAGAGAAAGCCTGCATACATCTGGGGGAGTGGACTGGAACATTAGTGGTAGCTGAGTAAGGGGCGGGGGTGGGGGGAGGGAGGTGTCTCCAGGTATGGGTCATCCCATGGGTAAAATGATGGGCTCAGCACTGACATTCCACAGACCTGTGAAATTCTCTAATTTGAAGTGGAAAGCAGCTTAAAGGTGGCTCTGTCTACACTTTCCATTCCTTTGCTGCCTTTAGGCACGTAGGGCCTTGGAGAAAACAAACCTGAATCAATAGCAGCAGAGCAAACACATGAGCAAGAGTGAGGACGACCCACAGAAAGCCCTTTCTCCTCTGCTCTGCGTGGGTGAGAGAGAAGCTGCAGAACTCGGCCTCTTTCTGCAGGTGAGAAGCAAAACAACACAAATAGCCTCTCAACCCTAGCAGCCATATCAGCAAAACAGAGGCAGTCGTGGCTGTGATGTGATAGGAAGGCATTAACCTGGTATCAAACCGCTTCCTGACAGAGAAGATAGCTTTAAACCAGGAAGGTGAGGGGGTCTGCCGATTGCTGACCTCGAGTGAGAGGTCACGGAGTGGAGGCAATGGCTGCAGGCGTGCTCACCTCTGTGGCTGGCGGGCTTTGGTGGAATTCGACCCGACAAGAGTGAACACAGATGACCTCTTGTGGTACAAGAGCCACAGGCCTTCAGAGACGGGGGTGGGGGCTCCGAAGATCAGCCATTTCACTGTACCTCCCTTTCCTCCCCACACATGGGGAAACTCAGGCCCAGAAGGGGACAGCATCTACTCAAGAATCCTTCTGAGTGAACTGGGTGTTCTTTTTCTGACCCAGGAATCCGTGAGCCCCAAAATCTCTGTGACCCAAAATGGAGAATTCAGCTGTCGGCTCACAAAACTAATACCACAGCACAGGGCTGGGGCTCCATCCCCGGCAGGAAGACCGGAGATTTCTGTGGAGGAGGACTGTGCTGCTGCATGTCCAACCTCCACACACCCAGCTGGGGCCCGGTGCCATCTCGGCCTGTCAGTCAAGTAAGCTGGGGGGGAGGGGGGGACGGGGCGAGATGGGGGGGGGGGGGGATCTCCCGGTTCTGCAAACAGTGCTGCTCCCTCCTCACCCCTCCTCCCTCCTCAGCCAGAGCGGCCAGAGCGCAGAACAGGCCTCCGCTGGGGCCTGGGGCGTTGGAATGTGACAATGGAAGGAACATTAAACAAGGGTTGAAGAAGTGAATTTCTGAGTTCTCCAACAGGACCCTTGGCAGGAGCAGAGCAGAGGAGGGGCCTTGGAGGCTGGGCCACTGGGCGCCTGGTGGGATGGGAGGAAGACTTCCCGGTGTTCCTTCTTCCACCCACTAGGAGCCCACCAGCTGCCTGGCTGGGACCAGGCAGCCTCCCCGCCTCAGGCAGATCCAGTTCCCGAGTCACCTTGGCCATTTCTGCAGATCTCCTGGGTGGTGTCTGTTCCATGTATTGGGCAGGAGGAGGGGTGGAGGAGTATCTCTTCCCCAAACACTGACCCAACTGTGTCCCCTCCCCACTTAAAAAGCCTGAACCTGAGACGAGGCTGCGGCTGGCTCCCCGCTCCGAGGGAAGGGGCGCATTCTCCTTTCTGCCCACTCAGCTTCAGTGACTTCAGTGATGTTCTACAGGACCACACAGGGACCATGGCTGGCACGACTAGAAGGTGAAGCTGAAGTGCCTGACAGCAACGTCCTCCCCGCCCCGTTCCAACTCCGCACCGATTCCCACTCAGCCTGGCCGCCCGGCTGTCATGGCACAGCCCCCTTCAGCACCGCATGGCCTCCCAGCCTCAGCTCCGCTGAGCAGCCACCTGCCCTGGTCCCGGGCAGCACCTTCACAGTCTGCTCTCTGCCAGGATTCTGTCCTGTTTTAGTCAACTAGTGTGTGGGGTGTGCAGGCACAGGCCCTGCTGCTCTAAGCATCTGCGAGGAGGGTGCCTGATCAGCCAGACTGTATTTATTGAGGACCTACTACGTGCCAGGCACTGGGTGAGTACCTCAGTTTCCTAACTTTGCAAAGGATCAAAAACTAATGGACCAAACCAGGAACCGTAAGATTCTGTGTGCAAGGAGAGCGGGGCCAAGGGCCCCTCACAGTTGGCGCAGGTCTGTCCTAATTTCTGCTTTACAGGCTCCTTGCACAACGCCACAGTGTTTGCCGCACCCGCCTCACCTTCATTAAAGAGGCAACACTGACCAGCGGCTTCCTATAAGCAATGTCTTTGCTAAGCACTTTTTATTTATACACTTTAATTCTATAAGACAGGGCCCCCTTTTCCAAAAGACGACCATGGAACTCAGAGGTTAAGATTCTTTCACAATAGAGCATCGGCCTGCAGACTGAAAGGTCCCAGGTTCGATTCCGGTCAAGGGCATGTACCTTGGTTGCGGGCACATCCCCAGTAGGAGGTGTGCAGGAGGCAGCTGATCGATGTTTCTCTCTCATCAATGTTTCTAACTCTCTATCCCTCTTCCCTCCTCTCTGTAAAAAAAAAAAAAAAAAAAATCAATAAAATACAGGTGGCTGACCTTCAAAAAAAAAAAAAGATTTTGCTTAGGAGGAAAAAACAAAAAAAGGATTCAGCTTAAAAAAAAAAAAAAAGATTCTTCCACAAAGTCACACAGTGAGCAGGAGAGCAGAGTGGAACTCTGAACTCGCAACACAAGCCCAGAGTTGTCGCGGTGTCATGCCGATACCCTGCACACCCACTTGCCTTGAAGGGGGACATGGCGGAAACAAGATGAGACTGGGAACTGAGAGCTGGATTCCAACTCTGCCTCCTCTCTTTGCCACCTGGGTGACTGTAGGCAAGGTGTCCCCCCGCTCGGGGCCAGTTTCCTCCCTGGGAAAGACTGGGGACTGGCGAGAGGTTCCTGTGACAGCTGCGTGTGGAAGTTCTGCATGCACTGAGGAGTGCTACACAAGGGTTAGGCGTCACCTATCACCTTTCAGTCACAGGCCAGGAAGGCCTGCCCAGCAAGGCTGCCGATCACCCACCCTGGAATTTTTAATTTATTCCTGGAACAAGTTGCTGACAAGTTGCTGACTGTGAGACTCGAAAACTTACTAGAAACATCATGTGGGGATAATTTATGGTGTCTTTTTTTTTTTTTTTTTTTAGGTACAAGCAGTTTTGAGCATAGGCTGAGAGAGTAACAATTTCCTTCTCAAGCCTACCAAATTTTGCCAAGTCTTCTCGAAACTCCCACCCTCACAGAGTCTGAAAGTGAAGGTCTACAGCAGTGATGGCGAACCTTTTGAGCTCGGCGTGCCAGCATTTTGAAAAACCCTAACTTAACTCTGGTGCCGTGTCACATATAGAAATTTTTTGATATTTGCAACCATAGTAAAACAAAGACGTATTTTTGATATTTATTTTATATATTTAAATGCCATTTACCAAAGAAAAATCAACCAAAAAAAAAGTGAGTTCGTGTGTCACCTCTGACATGCGTGTCATAGGTTCGCCATCGCTGCTCTACAGCATTGGCCTGGGTCTCCCACGGGGCAGGCTGGACCAGAGGTCCCTGAGGCCCCTCCTGTGATAATGTGACTATGAGCCAGAGGCTCGCTGCCTTTTCTCACACAGGGACTTCTTTCAAGAGAATTTCACTGAACAATGGGAAAGGGAGCACATTTCCAATTTCCCAGCAGCACTATTCCGCGCTAGTTCCTGTTGGCAACCCGCCAAGTGCCGGGAACATCACTCCCACGGTAAACTCCCGCCTCCCTGTGTGTGTGGCTCTGGGAGGGCGAGGGAATCCACAGGTTCCTTCCTGCCTGCACTCCACCCCCTCACGCAATGCTCTGAGCAGGAAGCGTAGGCATCACGGGACTGCAGAAATGCAGCCCTGAGATCCCGTCCCCACGCGGCCACAGAGAGCAAGGGCAGGGCAGGCACATCTGCTGTGAGGGTCTGCAGAGTCAGAAAACAGCGTCAGGGCCTGTCAGGCCCTAGAAGACCGTGGCAGGCAAGACTTCAACGTATCTGCAAACATGGCCGAGTTCCCTGTCTAAAAGCACCGCAGCTCTATCGCATGTAGGATGTGGTGCCACCAACTGCTGAGAAGCAAAGAACTACTGGGTGTGATGTGAAGAGCTTCTGGGCTCTGCAAGTACCAGAGTGAGCACTCAATACTGACTGCTTTAACAAATGAAAAGCCAGGGCCAAGTGAGTTCTAAATGAGTATTTGCTCTTTCAAAGCTCATTTTTTTAAAAAATACTCTTCTATAGGAAACTTTTAAAACAAACGAAAGAAAACACAAGTGTAGAAGTTGCCCGTTGACATCATATTTTATATCACCTACTTCTGATATTCTTCGCTAAAATTCTTTGCTGATTGCACCCTTAAGATCAAAACTCCTGTTTATTTCCATATAATGAAATATTACCCAGCCACAAAGAGGAATTCATGATTGCAACATGCAAAAACATGGACGAATCTGAAACCAATTATGTGATATGAAAGAAACAGACACGCCCCCCGCCCCCGCCCACCAAAGAGTATATCCTGTACAATTTAATTAATAGAAAAATTGAGGAAATTCAAACTAATCTATAGTGACAGAAAGCAAGTCAGTGGTTGCCTGGAGGTTGGGGGCAGCAAGCAAACAAAAGGGTGAAATGATAAAGGGCCAGGAAGAAAGTTTTGAGGGTAATGGACATGGGCATTATCTTGATTGGGTTGACGGTTTCATGGTATATACATACATGTATCATACTCATGGTATATACGTATGTCATCAAATTATAAACTTTCAATATGTGCCATTTATTGTATGTCAATTATGCCTCAATACAAATGTTTTAAAAATACCTCCCTAAACTCTGATGGGAAAGTGATCAGAAGCCTGATTTTAAAATGCAGCAAAGCAAGCCAAAGGCCCAGACACGTATTACTCCCATGGACTGTGCAAAGGTGTCCTCCACTGCTCAGCACACGATAAACTCTAAAGACAGGCAACACTGAAACATGCATTGGTGCGTTATGTTCCCAAAAAAGTGTTACAAATACACACACGGAGATGTCATTGAAAGAGTAGTTCTGGCTCGTCTTCTGTTTAGTTATTCACGTGGAAATGTGTGCAGATCCATTACTTGATGACGTGTAAAGTACCACCTGGGCTGACACTCCTCGTAACAACTGCTCATCACTGAAAAGCCCTGAAGGGCAAAGCATCCCCAAGTGAGTCACCGAAGTCCACGCTGGCATTAGAGAACAAACTGTATACAGACACCCCACCCCTTCCTCAGTGGCGCCAGGACTGGGGCACAGACACCTGGCTCTTACCTGGAGGTCTGGTCCGGCCAGGAAGGATCCACTGAGCAAAGGGACGTGCCAGTTAAACTGAGGAGGGTGTTCACACCCAGGAGTGAACTGTGGGGGGTGCGTGTGAACTGCGGGGGGGTGCCAGATGCTGGGCTCTCTCCTGCCCACAGCCGTGAACCAATGCTCTAGAGCAGGGGGTCCTCAAACTTTTTGAACAGGGGGCCAGTTCACTGTCCCTCAGACTGTTGGAGGGCCGGACTATAGTTTTAAAAAAAACTATGAACAAATTCCTATGCACACTGCACATATCTTATTTTGAAGTAAAAAAAACAAAACGGGAACAAATACAATATTTGTATGTGGCCCGCGGGCCGTAGTGTGAGGGACCCCTGCTCTAGATCAACATGGTGGGCCCACCTGGTGAGCCACATGGCCCTTTCACAAGCATCACAGACTATTTCCTAAGTTCTTTTTTATCCCTGTTAAATTCTGAGTCATTACAGCTTCCCTGTTACTTAACACAGTGGTTTTCAAATGTCTTCAGATGCCGGGAAGCTTCTATAGTCACTCAGCCTCCAGACCCTCCTATCCCAGCCCCTTACTCCAAAACAAGAGTCAATCTCTGTCCATCACGAAGCTTGAGATTTGGGGTGGGAGGGTTCATGGGGTGGGGGACATCATTTGGAAACCTCTTATCTAGGACGCTGAGCAGGAAAAGCAGTTAACACACTTAAGATCAACACCAGGGGGAAGCAAAGCTGGGGGGCAGCATTAACAAGGTGAAAAGTAGAGTGTCGCCATTCCTGCAGGGAAATTCTTTCTAGCCCATTGGTGACTTGTCCTCCAGAGTTCTGCAGAAAGACCTAGTTTATTTCCAACGTAGCCCCAGGGTCGAGTGTTTAGTACAATTCTACAGAAACCATGGAGGTTCAGTAAAAGTTCACAGATGGTGATGAATTCCTACTTGTGGCCAAGTGCACGGGGTGGGGGAACCTAGCTATTCAACATTTGAACGCTTATAGCCCTGAACCAATTGGTGGCAGCGGGGAGGGCAGGGGAGATGCATGGAAGAATGAAGACACAAAAGGAAATTACAAATCGAACAGTTTAACATAGTGGAAAAGAGAGCGAAGCAAGTCAACTAGGGATCTGGGACCCAGCTCCTCATTACCCAGCGGCGTGGCCTTGAGCAAGTTACTTAAGCTCTCTGTGCCTCAGTTGCCTCAAACCATCCTTTGGGTAGGTATTATCCCCAATTTAAAATTCATGGTGCAGGAGACCGGAAAATGTGAGTGGCGTTTCACAGCTCCAAGAGCTACTATCCCCCCACCACCTCGGCCCTCCCCAGTCTGTTTTAGTCAGAGTTGCACTGGCTTTTCTGGGGCACCTGACTGCAGGTTCGGCTTCCAGAGGATACAAATAAGCCAGTACCTGATGAGAACCCATCAGCATTAAGAGCCAGGAACCAGGAAGGGTTTAAGGACTAGGATTCTAGTGGGTGTGCAGGAGGGGGCCTCACGGAATCAGACTTTCACGATAATCAGAGACCAGCTTAGAGGTCCTTTAACCCAACCACAGGATGCAGAGTCCTGTGAGCAAGTTCTGCCGTGTGCAGAGCCGAAAGCCGTCTGTTCCTCCATGACTTCTGGTCCTAGTCCAACCATCAGGGACCTCGCAGAACAAGTGTCCCGGCTAGGCTCCCTCCTTCCAGCTTCCATGTCCCAGGTCTTTCCGCTGATGAGGACCATCTCCTGGGACCTTCTGCTGAGTTAAGCTGACATCCAGTGAGCTTTCCAGGGCCTGAGAACTGGACCCCAGGTTCTCCTCCCCAAACCCCCTCTCGAGATTCCTCCCATTGCATCCATCCTGGTTATAATCCCAGGGGAGCGGGCATGGATCCACAATGTCACACAACATCAGGAGTCCATCAGCGGAAAACACAGCTCATCCCAACCATTTTTTTGTTATCATTGTTAATCCTCACCCTAGAATATTATTTTCATTGATTTTTAGAGAGCGTGGAAGGGAGGGAGTGAGAGAGAGAGAGGGGGGGAGTGGGGGAGGGAGAAACGTCGATGTGAGAGATACATCTATTGGTTGCCTCCCGCATGCACCCAACTGGGGCTGGGGATGGAACCTGAAACCCAGGTACGGACCCTTGACTGGGAACTGAACCTGCAACCCTCAGGTGCACAGGCCAACATTAACCACTTAGCAACATTAACCACTGGCCAGGGCTCATCCCACCAATTTAAACAGAAAACTGTAACAGAGAAAGGGCTTGGAACATAACAGGTGTTCAAAAGATATTTATTGTGCAAATGAACGTTCAGTCGAAGCCAAGTCAAGCCCCTCTCCTCGGCCCCACCTCCCTGTGGTCAATCTGGGCAACTTCCGTCAGAAACTTCCCGTTGCCGGAACGCGGAGACACAGAAGACAGCCACCAATTAATCTGGTCTGGGCCGGAGATCGAAAACAGGCAGCAGCCCACAGATGTTGTGCTTGGCCAGCACCGTGTTTTTGAAATATTTAAATTAGGTGCCAACTTTTAAAAGCTGGGAGATTTCATATGAAAATCTAGATTTTTGGGTTCTCGTGAAAAAATATCAGAAGATCTGGCAACACTCGGCCACCGGCTGACGCTGTTGCCCCTTTAGACTGCGAATGCAGCCTCAGTCCTGTGCTGTCCGCTTACGCCCGGGCCCACTTCCCTCACGCCACTGCCCTGTGAGCACCTGAGCTAGTGCTGCCAATGGGGAGAGCATCCCTATGAAACAAAAGGAACTGAAGGATTGGGGGCTGGCCTTTGTCGGGCAACCACACACTGGATTGTTTAGGAGCATTCAAGTCACATCTATTGTCCTGGCATCTATTAATGGCATCTCCTTTCACTCTCAGATTCCTGTTTTGGGTAACAAATTGTATGGCCACCCTGAGCCTCTGCCAGCTCTCGGCTCACCCCAAGGAATCTGTACCCAAAACCTGAATATTTCAAACTCTCACAGAGCCTCAAGGGGGCCCTCCCAAGGCTGTGGCAACCGCCAACCCTAGGGGACCTGCAGCAATGGTGCCAGAGGGGCTGGGGATATGTGTGTGTGTGTGTGGGGGGGAGGAATGGCCAGGACCTCACAGTGCCGGTGGGGTAGGCAGTCAAGAGAAATGGGGGGAAAGATGGGAAAAAGAAAGGAAAACACAGAGAAAAAGGAGTCTAATTACCAACCCTACCTCCGGGTACCATTTCTCTTGTCTGAAGTCAAAAGAAGAACTAAGGCTACCCCACTCTTTACCCCAACTCTCAGAGGGGACCCAGGAAGAGAGAGGGTGGCAGTGTTTATGGCGAGACAAGTCATCAATCTGTACTTACCTCTTCCAGAATCTGTGGACAGACTTACCACGTCTTTAACTAAGTGAAGTTGGATTAGGGTTAAAAAAAAAAAAATCTAGTTACCCACCATTTTGGGGCCGTTTAGCATAGCCTGCTCAGTACCTCGCTTGAGAGGGGGTGCTTGGCGAAGGCACAGTGCGGGAAGGGAAGCAGGTAATGTGAGCTGCTTGTTATACCAGATGCTCGCTGTTCTTGAGGATTCCCTAATGAATTCCAGCCTCGGCCAATGAGGAAGACTGACACTTAACCCTAAAATCCGGGTATTCCCTTCCCAATCTCTAAAGCAGGGGTCCTCAAACTACGGCCCGCAGGCCACATGCAAATACAAATATTGTATTTGTTCCCGTTTTGTTTTTTTACTTCAAAATAAGATACGTGCAGTGTGCATAGGAATTTGTTCATAGTTTTTTTTTTAAACTATAGTCCGCCCCTCCAACGGTCTGAGGGATAGTGAACTGGCCCCCTGTTTAAAAAGTTTGAGGGCCCCTGCTCTAAAGGGTTAAGGGCTGGGAGGGAGTGACTTCTCTGAGGGGGGAGGATAGCAGGTCGGCCCCCAGCCACTAGTAGAAATCTGACCAGAGCAGACAGTGTGCGCAAGGGAAGACGGGCAGGAAACCCGGTATTGCTGTCCTGACATTTTATAAGAAACCTGACGTAACTGGCCATCACAGGGCATCGGAGGCTTGTATTTTTCCCCTGATGTGAGCGAAGAGAAGAAAACCTGCTGTTTAAAATCCTGAAGGTCTCCGTGCACTGAGAGCCCTAAGCCTCTTCTCTTCCCAAGTGAGTGCACCCCACAGCGTGGCTGCAGCCTCAGCTGTTTTTAAGTTTCCTCTGGTAGCTGCCTCACGGGCCAAAGCCCATTTTATTGGGCAGCGGAGAACGAATATGAGGCACAATCTGTGTTTAACTAGGTTCCCAACACATCAATCTCTCAAAAGTAATGTTGTCAACAGGCCCAGGGAAGGGCTTTTGCTTTGAAGTGGGCGGGGACTCACCACAGGGGCTTACACGCTGATCACATTCCACGGAAGGATAAAGAGAAAACACATCAAAAGAGATTACATCTTGCATCTTCCCTGATCAAGTCCACCAACAGCTTTGGTTAGAAGGGTTAATGGGATACATCGCACATCTCCCAGGGAGGGGAGGAGCTGAAGGGTATTTGTAAATTCTCAGCTGGCCTTTGGCCAGGGCTGCTTTTATTGATCGAGACAAACACAAATTATGATGGCCTGACAAGACTTGTATATACAAATAGCCATCTGAAAACAGTCCCAGGCCTAATTGAAGGAGACAGCAAGAAATCAAAGGAAGGACAGACGGGAACAAAAAATGCCCAGACCCACAGAGGAGCATTCCAGCTGCCGGGAGGCTGAGCGGAGGCCTTTCCTCCGAGGGGACGTGGATGTTTACTCACACAGATGAGTCTGGTTCCCCCGGGTGCAATCGTCCCAGGGAGCCACTCCGTTCAGCCCTGATTGGTGAGAAGGAACAGTAACCCTCGCCAGCAGGCTCAGCCCTGATGTCATGGGGGACCAGGGTCCCGCGGACCCAAACTGAGCAGAGAGCCCTGAGCCCTGAGCCCCGACTCTGCTTCACCCATGCAGGGAGTTTCCTCCAAGTGGCTTCCTGACACCCCAAGCATCCACATATCTCCACCCAGAGAAGAATGATGCCGGAAAACCTTAACTAGCTCTGGCCAGCAGCCCCACGGACGGATGGAACATCAGCCAACAGAGGAGAGGGGACTTCTGCCCAGTGTGGGGCTTCTGACCCCCAATGGTCTGCCTCCTAGCGTACCAGCCTGGAGCTGCCCCTGCTGACGCTGGCCCAGGGTGCAGGCACTAAGTGTGAATGTGGGAGGTCACAGAGCAGACAGCACGGCCCTTGCCAGGAGAAGTCTGACCCCTAAGAGCTCCCCTGGTCTCCGGCACTAAGAGGAAAGTCCTGGCAACACCCCAAAACAAGCTTTTTCCAAACTCTTCACGAAAGAAGCCATTCTGATCTGTCATTTGATCCCCATGGGCATTCTGGCCAGACCACCAAGAAAAATTAGACTTGAGAGAAACAATCAACCCCAAGCCAAACTGGTCATGGGTAAAATCACACACCTTAAACATTTATTAAAGATAAAAGGCAGATCAAAGAACCCTATCTTCTTAGCAACAAGGAAAAACTGCAAAATTGACCCGGGTGGGGTGGGGTGGGGGGGACAAAAAAACAAACAAAAAACCTCAGAGAAAAATGTTCAACGCAAAATAAAACTGAAAGCAGATAAAATTGCAGGCAATAAAAGTCACTAAAAATTGATGAGGCCTGGCTGGGTAGCTCAATTGGCTGGAGCATCATCCGCTTCGCCCCCACCCCCCGGACACACACATGCACCAAAAAGCTGGGGGTTTGATTCCTGGTCAGGACACATACCCAGGTTGTGGGTTCAATCCTCTGTCAGGGTGCATATGGGAGACAACCAATCAATGTTTCTCTCTCACATTGGTGCCTCTCTCTCTTCTCTCTTTCTCTCTCTCTTTCTCTTTCTCTCTCTCTCTCAAAATCAATAAAAATATATCCTTGGGTGAGGATTTTTAAAAATTGATGAAAAAATCCAGTAACATACACACATACACACAAAAAATGCCAAAGTGACAGAAGTTAAAGTCAGTACCAACAGCAATCAAACAAACAAAGACAGAGCAAGTTTTGCAGCAGAATGCACATGGAAAAGAACTCATGCTAACGAAAATCATTTCCGTTATAAAGAACAAACAAGAACTCGGGAAGAGTTTAACGTGGTACCCGTGGTACCCGGAAGATGGCCGAGGTCTACATCAACTTGCAGTCAGTTTAAAATGGTAAAACAAAAAATGTCCTAGACTTTTTCAGAAAAGGTGGTCAAAGGTCAAGCCCAGGAAACCCTCAAAAGCAGCCAGGTCTGCTCTGTTGGGCACTTGTCACCGAGCCTCTATCAGGGCCAGGCACCTCAGAGGATGAGACTCCAGCACGAAGAGCAGACGTGGTGGGAAGGGCGCCTTCTGATCGCAGCCTGACCGCTGACCTGACCTTGGGCAGGTGGCTGGCCTCTCACTGTGCGGACACACACCCCACTGTAAAATGCAAGGTGGACCAGACAGTCTAGGGAGCCCTATGGGACCCCATTTGGAGGACCCAGTGACCTCCAACTGTCTACCCTGATGCGGGTGGAGGTTGGGGGTAGAAGTGCAGTGAATGATTTTAATCTTTACTGTTCGGTATGTTCCAATGCTCCCCAATAAGTGTATATTACAGTTGTGATCAAGGGTGGGAGTGGGGGAAGCATTAAAAAAAAACCAAAACACCTGCTGTAAGAATAACTGACTCTGGAATGTATTTACTCACGTGGAAGGTCCAGGGACTTGGGAGCTTGAGGTGGCACCAGCTCCAATTTATCTGCAACCACGCTTGGGGCAGGGCGGGGGCAGGTTTATGCCAAAGGCAATGGACTTACAATTTGGGAATTTCAATTTGTACTCGGGTGGGTGTGCGCTTTCTGAAGTCACTCCCTGGCCTGGGGGACTCAGGCTTCCTCTCCCAGAAGCTGAGGATGTGCTTGGTGGTTCGAGCACATTCCAATGGGGCTTTTTGGCTTTGCAAATAACACGCTGCACAATCCCGGCTGGGAGGCACGCACACCAGCTTCCAGAGAGTAAATACCTGTGAGAAGGGGGAAGAGTGGGTGGGGCGGGGCTCACAGGAGACCTTCAGCAGTTCTTTGTTTGTTCGTTTTGTTTTGTTTTAGTAAAGAAATAAGATATTATAGATATCTAAAGTGAATGTGGGAAAATATTATCATTTATTGAATTTGTGGAAGGTCCGTGGGCAAGTTATAATTTACCTGTAACGTGTATGTTTCAAATTTTTATAATACGGTGGGGCCTTGACTTACGAGTGTCCCGACTAACGAGTTTTTCGAGATACAGGCCCACTCTCGGCCGATTTTTTGCTTTGAGTTGCGAGCTAAAATTCGGGTTACGAGCCAGCTTCAGATACCCCACCGCTAGTTGGAGCAGCGAACGTCACAGTGAACACCACAACATCAGCCCAGCATCACGTGTCTCACTCGTTCACAATTGATTTGACATACGAGTAATTTGAGTTATGAGCTCCGTCACGGAACGAATTAAACTCCTAAGTCAAGGCCCCACTGTACAATAAACACACACACACACACACACACACAACCCCACCGGCAGCAGCAGACCGAGGAAGGGAGCTGCTCCTGGCGTCTCGGAGGGCGTCTGCGTCACACAGAGCCAGCTGAGAAATCAGAGTTCAAAGCCCTGTGGTATGTAAACACTTAGGAAATTCTTGGCCTGGGAGTATATACAGCAACATATTAATCTGTCTCTGTCTCCTAAAATTTTTGTTATCGTAGGAGGAAAAAGTCTTTTAAAAAAAAATGAGGGGAAGGGAAAAGGAGGGGCCTACGTGGTCCCAGACACTTTACACGGAGTTTGGGGTATCGGCTCATCTAATCTTAACCATGAAGAAGGGTGCTGTGACCCTGTCCTTGTGCTGAGGAGGAAACTGCGTTTCTCAGGGGCAAGCCATGGCCAAGGTCATGCAGCCAGCAAGAAGGGCTGGGAGAGAGGTAGGCGGGCCCCCGGCACTACCTCCAGGACTCCTGGTACAGGAAGGGGTTCCCAGAGTGAGAGGGACTCACAGCGGCTGATCTTTCTTAGCCTGGGTCAGGTCATCCTCACATGCCCAGAGCCCAGAATGCTGACCCAGGAAACAGACAAGAAACTTCCCAAAACACGGCCCTTCCCTGCCGGCTTGTCTCCTGGCGCACCCTAACCAGGCCAGGTCTGTCCCCAGCGCCTCCCCAGCTTCCACACCACTCTCCAAGGACAGTGCCACGTGGGACACAGCTCCCCCAACAGGACACTGGGAGGGTTTGGAGGGCAGGCGGCTTAGGGTCCAATCCCATCCCTAAACCTCACAGGCTCATTGAACAACTTACCTCTGTAACTCCACCCCCCCACCCCCCCACCCCGCTTCCTCATCTCTAAATGAAGGTATCACTGCTCCATCTCCCGTGGTCACTGTGAGTGTTTGATGCGATAACACACCTCCTACGGCTCTCAGAGGGGGGGGGGGGGGAGGGGCTGGCACAGTCACTCGAAAGTATTTATCAGCAGTAGAACTGTCCTTAACAACTGCAAGTAAACACAGCTTTTCTCAATACCTGGACTTCAGATCCTTGAGAGCAGGAGACGTGCCTTTGGGAATGTCACAGTCCCCACAGCTCCCAGTGTCCGAGGGGGAGGGAAGGAAGCCAAGGGGCCGAGGGGGGGGGGGGGTTAGGTGTCCACCCCGGAGAGAGCGCTGCTCGCCTTGGAGGAAAGGGCACCCCGAGCCCTTTAAGACATCCTGTTCGCGCGGAATACAACGCAGGCAAGGGCTGGGAACTCTCGGCAGTGCTTTTCTTAGTGCTGCTCTGCCAGCTCGGGGTCCCTGTGTAGCACACGCCCCGGGGAGCTGACTTCACAGGGCTGCACCTCCAGTGGGTCAGAGAGAACAGCATTTCAGAGGCCTCCGATGGCTCATGGCATCTAAAAGCCCCCGTTCATCTGAGCTCAGGGAGGCGCAGGAAGAGCTCCTGCCGCAAACATCTCACACTGACACACACTCACTGCTAATTACCCGCAGGCCGGTTTCACTCGGAGCAGCAGATCCTACATGTGCAGGGCGGGGGCTTGGCGTGGGGTGAGCTTTGGGAATAACCAGGCTCCTGAAGGGAGGGAGGACCCACTGCTTTCCCCCTTTAACCAGCATGTGCACCAGCACACCTGAACCCCGAGAGCGCGCAGGAGGCCGGCTCGGACCCGTGGTTCCCGCTCCTCTGCTCTCACGAGGAGCAGCTCCTCAAACAGGCGCGCGGCTCCAGTGCAAACATGAAAGGCTCCAGCAGACAAGCACCCACGAGGCATGGCCATGGCGGCCAGGATGCTGGTGCATGGGCTCCGGCTGTGTGACTTGGGGCAAGTCGCTTACCCTCCCTGAATCTCTCAGTTTCCTCATTCGGAAAAATGAGAAGATTAGGACAGATCATTCTGAAGGTCCCTGATAGTTTTTAAATTGTTGGAAAAGTGCTTTCTTCTGGGGGATATTTGAGTCTGTCCGACTCTCCCAAAGCCACAGACTTGAGTGAAAAACAAAGCAACTCTTGGGTGCCCGGCCCCCCACCCATCTGCTTCTGCTAGAGCTGTGCGTGCTGCTCCCTGAAAAGTCCTCTCAACCCTTTTCTAATTTGTAGTTAATTACAAGGAACTGCACTTACATTCATTTTGGGGTTCGCAAATGGAAAATACTAATGACTTTGTAAATTAATTTCAGATTTGGCTCCATAATTTCTGGCAGGAAGATCATACTTTGTTTCCTTCTCATTGTTTTTAGAGGCAAATGAAAACACAGCCCACCCACCCCCAAAAATGCATTAAAAATTCCAATTAAGTTTTTCTGAAAAAACACGATATAATATCGGCATCTGGGGCCAGCTTATGCTACAGTGCGGAAGGTTACAGCTCTAAGCCTGGGAGTGCTCAAATGGGCCGCGTGGGACATGGCTTTCCTCTGGCAAGGAGACAGAGAACAGGTCCGGGAGGGCTTTTCCCATTTCCACCAGAAGCTCAGCAACGCCATCGAGTCCACCCTCCCATAGATCTGACTGTCAGGCGACCCGGAGGGCAGGGGACACAGACCCCCCATCAGGCCACGGCTCCCCTACTTTGGCCGGGCTACTGCGTCCTGTCTTGGGTGTGACACCAGATCAACCATAGACAACTTGGACAGGCACGTAAAGGGGAGTGACCAGGAGGGGCAGGAGGTGAAACACCTGGATCGGAGGAGGAACAGGTGCGGAAGCTGTGGATGCTTTGCCTGGAGGAGAGATGTCTGAGGGGACAGGGCAGTGTGTCCCAAAGGACAGACGACTGAATGGTGGGAGCAGAAGTTACAGGGAGGTTGGGGAGTTTATTAGAAAGAAGAGAGAATTACCATGGGCTGCCTTAGAGGGACAGCCCATTGTAATCTGGAAGTGGAAGGTGTCAGCAGCTCATTGATGATTTAAAAAAAAGATAGCCTGTCTTATAGAAAAATCATGCTTCTGGTCATTCAGTGCTGTTAAGCATGACACCTCATTTCACTCATGCAAGTTTTGCAAGGACAACAACCCAAGCTTATTTGTGAGTTCATCTTCCTCGATATGGCCACAGGGGCTCAGAGAGGGGGTGCTATGCCCCAAGTCACACAGCTAATGAATGCAGGTGCAGGGACCTGCGCCCAGGCCTCCTACTTCCTCCTACTACAGAGCCTTGGAGTCCCTCTCTCTTGGATCAGAAGGCTGGGAGTCTACCTCCTGGGCCCCTGGTGAGAAGCATGGGGTGTCCATCCTGGTCTAACTCCATCGTGCCTATGGAGAGGCACGCAGATTCCCAGGGATGCCACCCTCCACACAGTGCCAATGTTCCTTGATTTCCCATCTCTGTTTAGGGCACACGATGAGGTTGTGCCTTTCCAAGCCCCTGGCAGGGGTGACGAGGACAGTAATTCATCCAGCAGGTGTTTAATTCTCAGCATCACTTCCTGTGAGGCTGGCTGAGGTTCCCAGCATGGGAACTTGCTCTTCAGACACACCTGAAGATACAAAGTCTATATGGCTGATCTCTCTGGGATTTGGTTTCCCCCTCTATACAGTGGACGGTTTGCTAGTTATTCTCCAAGATGACTTCCTGTTCTGAAGCCCCGTGTCTCTGAAGTGGAGGACCTCTCCAATGGCCATCAGGTTGGAGTGGGTTCCCTACAGGTCGGCCTAGGCCCATGGTCAGTAAACTGCGGCTCGCGAGCCACATGCGGCTCTTTGGCCCCTTGAGTGTGGCTCTTCCTAAGCCTTAGGAGTACCCTAATTAAGTTAATAACAATGTACCTACCTATATAGTTTAAGTTTAAAAAATTTGGCTCTCAAAAGAAATTTCAATCGTTGTACTGTTGATATTTGGCTCTGTTGACTAAAGTGTTTGCCGACCACTGGCCTAGGCGGCAGCTCCAGGATGCTCCCACCAGGCAGGCCCACATCCTGAGCTTGCCCTGCATAAGGACGGAGAGGGGGAGCGAGGGAGGGAAGAGGTGCCTGAAGGGCTCACACATTCTCCATTCCGCTCGCATGGTCTGCAGTGTGCTTAACCAGGCAACTCCTCCAGGAGCAGTGGCTCCTGGGCAGGCTGATTTTTAATGAGGGTGGACGGGCAGCTCCTGTCCCCACTTAACAGGTGGCAAAACTGACGACCGAGCATAGCCTCACAAGCAGGTACCGGGGCAAGCTGGGCTTCACTTCGGGACCAGTGCTGGACCCTGGTCAGGGAGGGCACTGAGGGGAAGCGGCTAAAGCAGGACTCCGGAAAGATAGGCTGGGGTTGAAATCCCAGCTCCACCCAAGTCAGGTGACCTTGGAAAGTCACATGTCTCTGTGCCTCGGTTTCCCCCCTTTACAACAGGCCTGGGAGGAAACCCCGGAGTAGCCGGTGACCAGCACCCCATTCAGTGCCTGGCACGCAACAGACATCAGCCACCATTCAACATCCGGTAGCATTGTGATTGCGCTTAAATATAAACTAAAGCAATCACACTGCAAACAAAACCAGAAAGATCGAAGAATGTAGCTCAATGCCTGGCAAACAGACGGAGCTCAATGACTGGCTGCTGGCTACACAGACAAATGAGTCAAAACCCTTTAGTTCTGAGGTCCTGGGTCTTCCATTCAGTGGCCATCTAATCTCTTGCAAGAGATCTCCACTCTCTGAGGAGGGTGTTAGAAAGGAGAGGAGATTACAATGGGCTGCCTTAGGGTGACGAGGGGAGAGGGGGATAATGTGCGTGCTTCAGAGGGTTGCTGCGAGGTCTAACCACGCTGACGAACAGACTCCTCAGAGGTATTAGGCAAAGGCATGCAGGGCAAGATAACACCCATCATGCTTGCCCAAAGCACGTATTCGATAAATATTTAGCGAGTGAGTGACTGCATGAATGCACGCATGCATTCGAGAACTTGCTCAATCCCGGCCTCCCCACATTCTTGGGATTTCCCGAAGCAGAAAGTCTCCGCTGCCTGGAGCTGCACAAACTGAGCGGCCTTTCTAGGTGGCAGGGAGATTGCCGCCAACCCCTGGCTCCCACCCCTGCCACATACCTGCAGTGGCTGTCTCCAGCCCCGCCCCCCACGGCTTAGAGTTTGACTTTAAGAAAAAAGCTGGGATTAGAAGGAATCCTGCTTTTACACACACATCACCTCCTGAGCCCTTGTTTAGTAGGCCTGCAGTGGCGCCCCTCCTGTGCCCTGGAGCTTTCCCTGAGTACCTGGCCTAAGTACTACGTTGTGTTTAAATCCTCCGTCTCTGTATAGGGAAAGCAGGACAGGTGAAAGGAAGGCTCTGGAGTCAGCAGGCCCTGGTCCGAATTCCAGCTCCACCTCCTGTCTGTGTGGCTTTGGGTAGGTTGCTTGGCTTCTCTGAGCCTCTGCTAGCTCATTTGTAAAATGCACATGATACCCATCTACCACACAAGGCTGTTGTGAGAATTCAGTGGAATCACAAAGGGAGAGTGTCTAGCACAGCGCCTGGGACACAGCAGACCCTCAGCAAATGCCAGGCGCCCCTGCTCCTAGTGGAGAGAAGACCGAACCCTAGATCACTCTGCTCTTCAGTGGCTGTATAACCCCAACAAGTCACACCCCCTGGGAGCGCAATGATCCCCCCTTCACAATGCAGACAACCTTAGCTGACCTAACAAATCCATCCTAGAGCTGTGATGTCCCATGTGGCAGCCACGTGTGGCTACTGAGCACTTGAGATGCAGCCCTTCCAAGTACAAGTGAAGAGAACACGCTGATTTCAAAGACTCATGCTAAAAACCAGAATGTAAACTATCTCATTAACAACTTTTATATTGGATACACGCTGAAATGGTGTTTTTGGATACATTGTGTTAAATAAAATATGTTATTAAAAGTTAATTTCACCTTTTTCATTTTACATTTTAACATGGCTAGTGGAATTCAAAATGCATATGTAGCTTGCATTCCCCTCCCCCAGACAGCACTGTCTAGGATACTAAATAATCAAGAGCTATTACTGTGGGTGTTGTTCCCTCCCCATGTAGAAGGCAAATCCTTCTGGAGAGAAGATGCCTGTTAGCTCTTCCTAACCCCTCCCCCCACCCCACCCACCTCCATTGCACTTATCACAGGCATACCAGAGTACCCTCAGGAATCTTATGAATAAAAATCTTAAGGTTTTAGATGTGATCAAGTAGTCTCTATGCACCGGGATCCACGTCAGTGAGTAAAAACATATCCCAGCTCATGTAGTCCTTAACCCAGGGGGTAAATTTCACTCCCTGCCTTTTAGAGATAAGGAAGCTGAGGCTCAGAAAGTCGAGCCACCAGCCTAAGGCTACTAGATGGTCAGGGATAGCAGCTGGGATCCAAACCCAGGCTGTTCTGACTCCAACTCCTCTCCGCTGTCCTTGAGACAAAGAATGCAGCCCACACACCTTGTTTACATGAGGCCTCTGCATCACACATCCCAGGAGAGCTCAGCCCAGCAAGGCTCTGCTTCCCACCCCACCCCCAGGCCGCCCAAGGCTTTCCCAGCAAGTCAGAAAGGACACACCACAGAGGGCGTCCATGCAGAGCCCTCTCCACGCCTGGCCCGGGATCACTTAGCTCAGAATTACTCACATCTTAAAAGGGCTGAGTGATAGGGAAGGTGAATTGATTTTCTTGCCTAGGAACTTCCTGCCCGAGGTGCAGGCAGGAACCTGGAATAAAGAACCGGTGAATAGCAAAGGGCCTGATAAGATGTTTGTTTCAGAGGAACTCACTAGTTAGGCTGAGTATTCCCACGTTTTAGAAGCTCAGCTTCTGATTCCATTAAAAACGGCCTCCCTGCCCACACTGTCCTCTACACTCCAGCTCAGGCACAGACCCTGCAGGGCCCGGTGGGGAAGGCCCTGCGCTGGACACAAGGTGGGCTGGTCAGAGTGTGTGTTGTTGGATGGGTGGGTGAGTAGGTGGATGTACAAAGGAATGAACCCTTAAAGGAATAGAAGATATAGCCTTGCGTCTTACGGAGCACACCAAGTATGGTACAAAGAACCTGAAAAGTGAATGGACGATGAAAGAGCTGCATACAACTACTTGTCAGATGAGTACTGTCTGCGAAGGGGAGCAAGGAGACAGAGGAGGACTGAAGGAGCCTCCCTTTTGTCTAATCCTCTGGAGTTCTCAGGTAGAAGAAGGCTGCCTGCAGGGTGGGCCAGTCAATCTGGGAAGGCTTCAAGGAGGAGGACACGCTCCCAGGAGGAGCAGGATTCAGACAGGACCAGACGACATTCTGATGGTTGGTTGTGTCAAGCCAGTCACTTAACCTCTTCACCTCTCGGTTTCCTTTTTTAAAAGGAGGAGGGATAGCAGGCAGAGAGGGAGGAGAGAGAGAAAAACAAAACGCCTGGTAGACAGTTCATATTCGGCCTCAGACAGGGTAAATATTTACTCATCCATTCATGGCCTGGCTCTGGTGAGCGCCCTCCGTTGGGGCCACCTGGGTTTACGCTGGTGTCTGGTTTTGATTTAAGGCCCGAGGCGGCCAGTGTTTAGCCCATGGCACAGAGTCCAGCCCTACACCTGTCTGTCTGGGAAGTAAATGGGTCCCATTGGATGGCAGTGGAAAAACTGACCGCCCGCATGACCCTGCTGCTCACGCCAGGACACCAGGGAGTCGCAGGACATGCTACCCTCGCCTGAGCGTCCACCTGCGGGAACTTCCGAAACCCGTGTGCCTGCGTGGGGAGTGTTGACCTTCTCCCTGCCAGGAAGCTACAGGGAGGTAGACTGGCGCCCCCATTCCACGGATGAGGAAACCGAGGCTCGGCAAGGCCACACAATTTACACAGTTGCACAAAGGGAAACTTGAACCTGACCTGCCATATTCTATCCTCCACCCTCCCACACTGACTACAGAGCTGAGGAAAACACTCTCATCCAGCAAATATTTACCGAGGGCCTACCAGGTGTCAGGACTGTCCAAGGCACTGGGGGCCCAGGACAGGATGGTCCCGGTGCTCGGGGAGCTGGCATTTCCAGCGAGGAGACTGGCCGTAAGCACACAATACAAAATGAAGATAACTCCGGGGTCGGTACAGGTTTAATGCCTGAGGCGGGCAGTGTGAGCAGGGTTAGACACTGGGCCACGTTAGTGAAGGTCCATAGAGACCACCAGGAAGCGTGTTTACAATGCATATTCCCAGGCCACACTGCGGGGTCCCATTAGAAGTCTAGGGAGAAGCCAGGGAATCCACAGCTGGTACTGGGCTAGGAGACGGGAGGCAGGAGGCCCTGGGCCCCAGAAGCCTAGGGTCCGGGGCTTCCGGGGCCCAGGGCCCAGGAGCAGAGTTCAGGCCTTGCCCCCCCACCTGCGAAATGACAATGGACACGAATCTCAACTCACACCTCAGTCTCCTCATCCACGAAATGGGCATGATGACACCTGGCCTGGCGTCCCGCCCAGGGTGGCCATGAGGCGTGAAGAAAGCTAACGAAGGCTGACTGTAAAGGGCTGGCCAATTGGGAGTTATGCATATCCTCTAACCGCACTGCTGCTACGAGTGGACCGAGCAAAAGAAAAGAAGAGAACCAAGCAACACCCGAGAGCTGCCTGTCCAATGAACAGCTGCTCAGTGACAAATACCCCCACACAGAACCCACCCTGCCAAATAAGATAAGTCTTGCTCAAGCGTGGTTGCTCAACAGGGGCCGCGTGTGGGTTTCCATGCAGTCTCCCATCCTGTGGGAACCCAGTGTGTGGGGTTCCGGGTTGGGCGAGCGGCTGCAGTAAATCACCCCACGGCCGGCCGCACCAGCCCACATGTTGCTCTGATGGTCAGCACACTTCATCCCCGCAGTGACCTGACCCCAGCGCCAGGCAAGTCAGCAGCAGCCTCTCCTGTTACCCTCCTCACAGGCACCAGCTCACATTTCAGGCCGTTTGCTCCCCTGGGCATGACTCAGAGAGTCAGTTGTCTTTAAAAAATGCTTTTCATATTTCAAATCAAAAATAAATACCACGCACTCTGGATGGAAGCCACCACAGATGTCTCTGTTGAGCTATTAAAGTGGAAAGGTTTGAGGCAGTAAAAAAAAAAAGTGGTTAATTCCTATCGTCCTGTCCCGACCGCCTTAATTGACGGTGAGCTAAAAGGGGCCAGGGCAGGGGCTGGTCTCTGGCGTGAGCAGTATCGGGGTTCACGCGTTCGTGGGGACCTGAGGAGATGCTAAGCGAATGCCGGCAGGGTGATCCCACAAGAAGACATGTGGAGCTAGGTTGAGATGGGTATCAGCGCCTCAAACAGGCTCTCTGTTCCCAGCCTGGAGCAGGTCTGAATCCCTAAAGGAAGGTGGGTGGTCAGCACAGAAGCTGCGAGGCTGAGAAACTGCAAGGCTGACAGCGCCCACGCTAGCACTGTCCGGCAGGGAGCGGCCTGCCCAGCACACAGGGACGTACCGGCCATCAGGGCCCAGGCCACTCCATGCATTTGCTTCCCATGACTCCCTTCACCCCTTCTCCTGACCCACCCACGCCCTCTGACCATTTGGCTTCCTGGGTGGGGTACCCACAAGAAGAGAACGCCCTGGTCATAACCTCACAGTGGTTGTACTTTTCAACAAATAAACTGGTGGCTTGATTTGTGCTTTAGCTACTTGCGAGCTCGTGGGAGCCAGCAGTTCCGACTCCAGAACTGAGAAAATGAGGTTTCTGGATGGGGAAGGCCAGGCCCAGCTCCCAGGGACATCCACCAAGATCAGGGCCACCAGCCTTCCCCTGGCTGCCCGCTGACACATCTTTCCTTCGACCCCTCCAGATGCATCCTCATATGGGCACGGGGCTGAGAGGACTTTCAAGGTGCTCCAAGGCCACACCTAGAAGAATACTGTGGAAAGCTGAACTTAAAAGCTGCAATTTCGCCTTCCGTCGTGTTTAATTTCTATTCAAACGCAGTCCCAGGCGAGGCCTTGATCAGCTGTGATGTGTGGTAATGAGGCATTCTGATTTACGAATATTCTCATTAACCAAAGAGAGCCAGAACCTGTTAGCCAATTCCGGGTGAAGCTATTCTAGAAAGTATCTGTCCACTCACCTTCCTCAACACGTCCATTTTCTCTAAAGGCGATATTCTCCTTCTAAAGACAGAGGGTCTCTCCAGCCCCCAGGCCTCATTATGAAATGAATTCTCACTGCAGACCAACCGGCTGGGGAAAGCTGCAAAGACGGGCGGCTGCCACCAGCCATGTCTCTTTCAAGGGAACTAACGCCTTCAAATAAAGTGACAACAATCTATTTCCTGTGAATTTTTCCCCCAGTCTTATTCTACAGGGCATCCAAAAAGTTAGAACACAGGGCAAGCGATCTGCCGTCTGCTTCCGACCTTTGGGACAACCTGGGGCGTGTGTAGTGAACCTTTTTATATTAGCAGCTGGACCCGTCCCTTTACATTGAGAGGCTCTCCACCTAAAGCGAAGCCCAAGGGCTGCAGAGACACACTGAGCATACGATCTGGAAATGTGACCAAAAGACTGTTTCAAATTAAGTGACTCCTCTTTCCCAACTTCGGGGCATCCTGAATCTCCGAGTGCCTTGTGTGCTGGACGCTCAAGCGAGAGTCCTGGAGGGAAGTGATGATACCATCATTAATATTAATAGCACCATCTAACGAGCATTCACAGTATATCCCAGGGCTTGTCAAACCCCGTACACGGGTTACAGTTTAACCTTTGAGACAAATCTAGTGGGACAGTTCATCCCTGTTTTACAAATGAAGACACTGAGGCTCAGAAAGGTTAAGTCCTTGCTGAGGTCCCCTAACTTCCACACGGTGGGGCCGGGATTCGAACCTAAAGCCCTGCTCTTCTCCGCCCCTCTGTGCTGCGTCTCGGACGACCGGGAATGTCGCTGCAGTGTTTTTCTCTCCGGGAAAAATCTACCCCTGTCCTTGGAGCGATTGCTTTCTTAAGGTTATCAGATAAATCCTGGCTTGAAAGCAAAAGTTTCAGAGCCAGCTCAGCTCCTAGCTAGTCGCATGGCCTCAGAGTACCCCACTCTCTGGTCTTCAGGATATTTGGTTGTGAAACCAGTATATGTTTCTTCCTGAGACCTGCTTTGGCTCTAACAAAGGCCCCCGCCACCTCCGCCACCCCCGCCACCTCCGCTACCCCCGCCACCTCCTCCACCACCACCCCCAACAACAACAAAAGCCAGCGATCACTACCCATAATCCTCAAATAGCAAGCAGGCCAAAGGATTGCCATGAGGAAAGCAGTCCTAGCTTGCTCACTCCCAAACGCCAGTGAGGCAACCAGCAGAAACCAGACACCCACAGCAGGATGGGGGCGGGGAGGGCGAGAGCGACCCTCACAGTGGGCGGTGAGAGATATCGCATAAGGTAGCCCTCCGTGCAGTGATAAGAACGGAAAGACATGCCATCTGTGACCTGCCTGGGCAGTAAGCTCTTCTAGAGGGAACATGCATGGTGAGGTGGGTGGAGGCCCCGTCCGTGGAGATAGGTTTTTAAAGCCGAAAAGCCTCACTTTGAGAAATGGAGGGTGTAGAAGCTGCCAGAGAGAGGGAGACACACAGGCATCGCAAAGACCTAAGGAAATCAGATGTCATGGGATCGCCCCCAAGCGCGCACACGAAGGGGCTGGAAGTCCGCTGTTTGGCTTTCTTCACAGATGTTCTTATCGGCAGCTACAGAGAGGCGTTTCTGGCCAGGCTGGGTTTTTATAACCCCAAACGCCCCTGGACAAACTGCCCGTGGGCAAGCTCTCCCTGGCAACAAAACCTTCCCTCCGAGGCAGCCTCCCTGGGGCCCCTAGGAGGTGCCCACAGCACCCAGCCCCACAGAGACAGGGCAGCCCTGCGGGACGCACCCCAGTGGGCGAGCGCTGCCCACGGGCCCGGGGTTCCCAGGGTGGGCGGTGGCAGCGGCCGGGTCGGGAGTGCCCACCGGTGCTCGCTGGCGGCCCGCCTGCGTCAGAGCCCGGCAGGAAACAAGAAGACAGCACGGGCCGCGTGGAAATCCCCACCGGGCCCCACGCCAGAGGGTGACTCAGGGGGGCCGGCCTCCCGCCTCGGCCGGGACCCAGGGGCTCGGCTGCAGGAAGCGGGGCAGCCTCTGCACAGGCGGAGACACCAAAGTCCTTCAATATTAGTAATGATGCTCCAGATATAATCTGTAAACACGTGAGACAGCGCCCCAGCATCTCGGGTGGGGGCTAAGGTCCGGTTACAACAATGCAACGCACTGGCTCTACAGGGGCTTCCCAAGTGCCAGTCCTGAAGCTGCGGCTAATTTAAGACACCACGTAACCTTTCCGGGCCTGCAGGATAAAGGGGCCCGGCCAGGGTGAGATCCCCATCCTGTCCAGGCCGCCTTCCTGGGGAACCCCAGCCCACAGCACCTCGGGCCTCCACCCAGCCCTCCTACCTGCCCTTTCTGTGCCACTCGGCGGCAGGTCCAAGTCAGCCCTGTGATGTGAACCATCCCAAACATGGACATTGTGCTACACTCCCCCCTCACCCCCATACTGAAGTCACCTTCAAAGTGAACTTGACACATAGAGGGGTCTCCAAAATCACTCATGTATTAATCCACAGATGGCACAGAAAACTGACAGACTTACCCCTGGCACCTGTCCCACTCCAAGTCACAGCGGGCTGCCAGGGGCTCCCGCCACCTCCACTACTCACTGTCACATTCAGGAGCTCAGGGCAGAGTCTGCCCCCTGATCTTTCCCTTGCCCCCAAAAGATGCACTCATCCCCCTTACCGCCCCCCCCCCCACTGTGAGTTAGAGCCCCCAAGGTATTCCAGGGGCTCCTGGCTAGTACTCAGCAAAGAGAAGCAACGAAGTTAAAACAACAACAAATACAAAAACATTCCTAGTGAGATGCAAGAGACTAATCCAAAGTCTTCACACTTTGAAGTTACTTGAAAAATCTGACCTGCATTATTTCACTGGAATAACACCAACTTGCCTTGACTTTTCGCCTTCAGAAGCTCTCTTAGGCAACTCTATCTTTGAACTAGAAACTTCTTACAAAAGAATCCATGCACCCCGTTCCCCCGAGTGTGTATTGGTCTGAATTTGACAGGCGTCTTTAGCAAGTCTGAGATACAACTTGGCCAGTGTTCCCCGTAGCTACTTAAGAGATTGGCCGAAGAGATACTCACGCCCCACCCTTCACCCCTGCCCCGGCCCAAGGGTCCCCCCGGACCCAGGCCCGCTCTCGTCCCCACCCCGAGGCTGTCCTCCCACACAGGTGAGCCACCAAGGAACACCCACGCGCTGTTTCCTCTTCCTCTCCCCCCACTGCGGGCTCACTGCACGGGCTCCGGCCCCCAGCGCTCCCCTGTGACCGCCCTTACCACCACTTACAAAATCGAAAACATGGGCTCTCACCCTTCTCATTGCGGGTGCTCGGTGACATCCAGCACTGCGGTCCTCCCTCTCAGCCTCCGTGTCACCGTGCACTGGCGTGTCCTCTCCCTCCATTCCCAAATGCAGCTGTGCCTCAGGTGCTGGCCTGGGCCTGCTCGTCCCACCCTCCCCAGCTCCCAACCTGGCCTGGTCTGCGGGACGATGACTCACAAACACGCATCTCAGCGCAGACCTCTCCCTGAATTCCACATCCACCCACCCAGCGCCCGGCGTAGGTCACCCGGAACCCTGAGGACCTGCTCGGTGCAGGGCCTGTGCTGGGCACCACAGGCGACGGGTGCCCCCTGGGCTCCAGGGGACCCAGGAGGAAATGCTAGGGACGCGCAGGAAGGACAGGCCGCACTGGCTGGGGCTCCCCAGGAAGGCAGCACTGAGAAGTTAGCACTTCTTGAAAGACAGCGCAGGAAACCAGCTCTCCCATCCCATGGGGAAGAGTACTCGGTACCACATCCCGCTGGGAGAGCGCACGACGTACTTGGCCATTTACTGGTAAAGCTAGTGCTTTGCATCCCACACTGGATGAAAACCTTCTTGAGAAAGACGTCTTCTAAGCAGAGCTCTTTGGGGGGAGGGGGGGGAGAGGGTGACAAATTGGCCCTGGTCCCACCCTCCCTCAATGACAGGGATTTACCTTTGGGGCAAATACCAAAGACCACCAGAAACCAAGTAAAACAAGGACTGCCATTTTCTAGCAGAAAATACATTAGATTTGCCGTACTCTGGGGTAAGGAATACTTTAAAGAGGAAAGCTCGATCCACGTTCTCATTTACCCTCGCCTTCTCTCCGTCCCCTCTCAGCTGGATGGCAGCCCCTCACCGGGCCCCCCATTCCAGTTCCCACACGGGATGACCTCATTTACCCACTGGGAGTTAGAGCTACCCAACACCGTGCCGGGCACGTGGTCAGCACCCCACCCGCACGCTGAAAGAATGAATTTCAGGCTCTTCCTAAGGACTTCTGACTGTGCATGGCTTGTGTGCTGTGCCGAGTATTGTTCGCTCTCCGTTCTAACACTGAAACACCACCCCGTGATGGTGTTTCCAGGCATGTCCAAGCCAACGGGAGCCCCCTCCAAAAAAGTCTTGAAAACCTGTGCTCAGCAAACCACGTCTCTCCCGTGTGCTTGGAGGGGCTCCCAGCAGGTGGGGAAACCTTGCACCCACCGGTCTCACACCCTCGCCACCTGCTCCAGCTCCACCTGGGGGCCTGGGCACTTCCCAACCATCTGAACGGGACAGCCACCCTGAGCCGAGAAGGCAGCACGGTGCTGGGGCTCTGGGGCCTGAGCCTGAGGATTGGCCCCACCACCACGTCTGCTTTGGGACATGGGGCTCCGTCCCTGTAAAGCGAGGGGCTGGGACTGAGGAGGTCTGAGGTCCCCGCTGGCTCTGGCAGCAGCTCTTACCATCCTGGCTGGACGGAACAAAAATGTGCCACCCAGTTCCTCGTGGGCAGGACGCAGCTCACCACTTGAGTGAGGCCAGCGTCGCGGGAAAGCAAAGGGCTTAGTTTGTGTTCTCATCAGCGTGCTCAGTCTGGGAGGCCTCCTCGGAGTTTATGCCTTCAGAGTGGATGGCCCTGCTCTGCCTGGAGAGTGCGCTAAGCAGGCGGCCGGGCCCACACTCAAGGAGCCTTTTCCCCACAGCGTGTCTGGGTGCCGAGGAGATGGCGGACCCAGGGAGCTGGGTGGGGCAGCCCAGACGGACAGCTTCCTGGAGGAAGTGAGCGTGGGGATTTCCGAGCAGTTTACAGCTTATTTCAAGATAAACACTGCATGTATCCGCTGCCTCGCCTCCTGGCCTCTGTCGTCCAAATCGGACATGCCATGGGCTCCATCCCAACCTTTTCCTATGACCATGAAGCAGAGAGCTGGCGGGGTTGTTCCCCGTGACCGAGACGCTATCTGTCCAGGTCACTGACACACGCCCACTGCCTCCAGACCCAGTGGACACCCCTGTCACCCAGGTCTTCCTCATTCCTGCTGCTCAGGTCTCCTGCCTCCGCACACGAGCCTCCTCCTCTCTGCCACCCGGCTGCCACGTGCTCCGAGGAGCGCTCCCAGCACAAGCCGCCTCTCTTCTTCTCTGATTTCCCGTGGCATCTACTCTCAAAACGAATAGCAAGACCACCAGGAATAATCACCATAATCATTGTGGCAGGCCCCCTTCACCAGGTGCTCCTCTAGCCAGGCACTTGCTTGGCACATCACAACGGTGATGGCCGCAATGCCCACCCCCTCGCCCCAGAAGATGGTACGATTGTTATCCCCACTGTGCCAAGACCCCCTCGGAGATTCCAAGGTCTGGTCCCTTACCTGAGGCCACAGGGCCGTCTGCAGGGAAGATTTCTAAGTTCGAATCTGCATCCTAGGGCCACAGGACGGGTGATCCTTCCCACCCACTTTGAGCCAGGCCTTGAGGATAAGGAGATGCGCACATCAGCCATCAGGCCCTGACTTATTGGGAGCGGCCCCGGCACCCGGGGATGCTCTCGGGACCTGCTCCAAGAAGCCTGCTGAACTACCCTGAATGGGACATGATAGAGAGCAATGCCCAGTCTTCCAGGTGGGCCTCTCTCTAGTGTTAAATGTCCCTCCCCGCTCAGGGCTTCTGCACTAGCTTTTCCCTCTGCCCAGGCTGCGCGTCACCCACCTCTTCTCCTGGTGACTCCTACTCACCCTTTGAACTTCAGCTCCAATGTCACTTCCTCCGGAAAGCCTTCCCTGACCACCACTCCTTTCCCAAATGGAAATCAGGTCTCTCTCTGCCTACAGCCCCAGGCTCCCTCCCTGTCCTTTCCATTCATGGTCTCCATGGCCTGCAATGTGACATATGTGATTGCTGGGTTCCCCAGATTGTAGGGACTTATTTCAAGGTAGGCACTGTCTGGGCTCATCATTGAATTCAGAGCCTGGCAGAGTGGAGTCGCCAATAAGATGTGCTGGATGAATGGAGAACTGAGTTCAAGCCCTTGAGTCTTATTTCAGCTGCACCATCACTCCAGTGGGGAAGCCAACCAGACATCATCACACCCCCTTACTGATAAGGAAGCTGTGGCTCAGAGGACATAGGTCTCTTACCTGAGATCAGAGGCATGGTCAAGGCTCTGACAAAAGTGCCCCGGAGGGAATTAGGCTTTTTCTTGTTGGATTCTTTGGCAACTAGCACAGTACTAATCGCACCGATTTGGACACCCAGGTGGATGGAACCAGCAGGAATGATCTGAGAGGTGGAGCCAGAAAGACTTGTTTTCTGGTGGTTGCTGAGCTTCTCACTCCCATTACAGACTCTGGGGGGAGACCACATTCTGGGTGCATTTGATTCTATTCTACCCGCTCTGATCTGAGAACTGGAGAGATACAAAATCCACAGGTGTGGGGGAGACCACTTCCGTGGGAGAAAAGAAGACTTTCCTATTGTCTCATCACACAGGTGATGAAGGGCGGAGGTGCTCCCAGAGCCACTCACAACAGCTAGACTTCCAGGAATTCTAAGTGGTGCAACTTGGCACACATTGGCTCAAGGGCTGGGGCAGAGACCTGGCTTCTAAGCCTACCTCTGCCCCTGACCACCTGGTGACCCTTGGCAATTCAGCGTCCCTAAGGGCTCAGTGGGGTTAACAGCACCCACACTACCTTCTTCCCAGGGCTGTGGCCAGGCTCAAATGAGATGCAGGTGTGAAATGTTCTTTGTAAGCTACAGGCAACAACCAGACGTCTGTGTTATTACAGTCTTACCAGGCTGCTGCTGGCACAGCGCTGACGGGGCTGAAGGTGATCTTTGAGGGTTGCTTGTTGCTAGCCTTCCCCATGGAGGCAAATGTAACTTTAAAGGAAACCGTACTAACCTGTCCAAAGGTGGCTGAGGCAGAAAGAATGACGGGCTCTAGCAGCCCTTCAGTTAAAGATGGGGGGTGGGGAGGGGGTGGGAGGGGGGCAGCGTGCGGTCATCACAGGTAGAAAAGGAAGGAGAGGATGAAGTCAAAGTCAGGATTCCCCAGACTTGAGTCACATCTGTGCCTGTCACTAGCCATGTGACTTAGAGCTTATGCATTCTGCGACTCCATTTCCCCATTTGTAAATTATGAAATAATGATAACCTCTCTAGAGGTTGGTGTTCAAATCTTTTTTTTTTTTCAAGGATGCCACAGACAAGTAGAAAAGCCCTTTATTGGGGAGGGGATGGAGAGGGCCACCCAACACGACATATGCAGTCAGTTAAAGGCAGCTTGTTCCTTCCCCTGTGAGGGAGCCTGGCTGGGTGGGCCTCCTTGCAGAGTGGCCATCCGGTGCCAAGCACAACCATAGGTGGCAGTGGCCCCAGTTCCATGAGAGGCTGTCCACTTGGGCCAGGACCTCCCGCACACACGCTGGGTTTTTCCATGCGGCAGGGAAGCTGGAATGCTTCACTCAGAGAGAGCAAACGGAAAGGCCCTCAGCACCTCGGACGGGAAGGTGGGTAGGCTTCCAGGCCCCTGTGAAGCAACGTCTCCGCCCTTCTCTCTAAGTCACTGCCATCCCTCGGGGCAAAGACACACACACACACGCTCAGCCCAACGCTGACCCCTGCTCAGCCGGCTCTCACGGAACCAAACGAGAGAACTCACTTCTGAAACGCAGCCAGAAGGGCCACCCTGCCACTTCTCTATCTCCAAATCAGTCCCAACCAATCCCAACCTGATCACAGAAATGTCGCTGGAGGAGGTAATAAACATTCTGAATTTCAGAAAGAACTCAATCACGATTTTTTTAAAGCACCTCCACATTCGTAGGCACTGGCGGCGGGGGGGGGGGGGGGGGGGGCAGACGAATAGACACAGCTACTGTCTTCAAAGGGCCATCAGTCTAAAGCAGCGATTTTCAACCGGGGCTGAATCAAGGGCACTGACCTCTTTTCCCTTAGATTAGCAAATAAAAAAATGACAACAGTCAATATAGCAATAGCTGTCTGATGTGAATGAATCGAAATTATACCTTTTGTTAGAATGGTACAAAACATATTTTTTGGTGTGCACAGAATTTTAGTAAATTAGTTTACGTGTGCATGGAGGTGAAAAGGTTGAGAATCGCTAGTCTAAAGGGACAGAATCAACGCAAGCGTAACATGCCGCGCTTAGGAAACTTTGGTCCTGGGGTCCACAGGAGAAGTCCTCTGCTGCTGCAGTTTGTTGTTGTTGTTGTTGTTTTAGTCTAATGGGCATACGTTAAACTCTTGTCAGAGGTCACATGTTCATTTCAGCGTTGGCAGCTCTGACCCAATTTGCAGGCCGCATCTAACCACCTACAAAACGTTATGCTATGCAATGTGGTGCACTAGCAAAACCTTTGATCCCCTCGTATTTTCCTACCATTGTCTCCTCTTCCCCTAACTTCCTTGTCTATCGCTATCCTTTTTCATTCACTGCATTTGAGAGCTACCTCAAGTTCTTTTTTGAAACAAGGCAAATTATATTTAAAAGTACATTTAACAAATTAATACTAAAAACTTTAATACTCAAGACTGGCACGATCCATGGAATAGAACGGAAAGTCCAATAATAAAACCTGACTTTTATGGTCATTGATTTTTCAACAAGGGTGCCAAGATCATTCAGTGGGGCTTTCCAAATAGAGCTTGGGCAACTGGATATCCAGATGCAAAAGTATTACATTGGACCCCTACCTCACATTGGACCCCTACCAACAAAATCAAGAAGTAAAAAAACAAACTGACTTTCAAAATTCAAAACTTTTGTGCTTCAAAGGACACCATCATAAAACTGAGAAGACAAATCCACCAAATGAAGAGAAAATATTTGTCAACCATTTATCTGATAAGGGACCATATATCCAGAATACATAGGGGACTTTTACAACTAACAGTAGAAAGACAACCCAATTAAAAAATGGACAAAGGTACCCTGGCTGGGTAGCTCAGTTGGTTAGTGTCATCTGAATACATCAACATCACGGGTTCGATCTCTGGTCAGGCACATACATGCAGCAACCAATTAGTGTATAAATAAGTGGGACAAAAAAATCAATATTTCTCTCTAAGATAAAAAAGATAATGTAATAAAATATTTTAAATGAGCAAAGGATCTGAACAGATGCTCAATAGCATTAGCCATTAGGAAAATGCAAATCAAAACCACAATGGGATACTACTTCACACCCAGTAGGATATCTAATATAAGAGACAGATAATAACAAGTGTTGGAGAAACTGGAATCCTCATGTGTTGCTGGCGAGATTGTAATATTGGTACATCCAGTTTGGAATAGGATTTGGCAGTTTCTCCCAAAGTTAAATATAAGTTATCAAGTGACCCAGTAATTCTACACTTAGATATCTCCCCAAGAGAAAGGAAAACCTGACCACACGAAAACGTGTACACAGATGTTCTTAGCGGCATCACTCATAACAGCCAAAAAGTGGAAACAACCCAATTGTCCATAACTGATGAGTGCAATGGAGTATTATCGGGCCATAAAAATGAACTACTGATACATGCGACTCCATGAACTTTGAAAGCATTATGTTAAGTGAAAGAAACCAGTCACAATGCCCTAGCCAGTTTGGTTCAATGTTGAGAGCATTGGCCCTTGAACTGAAGGGTCATGGGTTGGATTCCAGTTACGGACATGTACCTTGCTTGCAGGCTCGATCCCCAGCCCTAGTTGGGCGCATATGGGAGGCAACCAATCAATGTGTCTCTCTTACTTTGATGTTTCTCTCTGTCTCTCCTCTCCTCTCCCTTCCACTCCCTCTGAAAAAAAAAATAATAAAAATCAATGGAAAACACATCCTCAGGTGAGTATTAAAAAAAAAAAAAGCCAGTCACAAATGACCACATATTATATGACTCCATCTATGGGAACAGTCCAAGAGAAGCAAATCCATAGAGACAGTAAATAGATTAGGTTTCCAGGGCTGGAGGACGGGGAGTGGCTGCCAACGAATATGAGGTTTCTTTTTTGGGGTGGTGAATATGTTCTAAAATTAGGTAGCAGCGAGGGTTGCAGAACTCTCTAAAAGCCAATGACTTGTATACCTTAAAAGAGTGAATTTTATGGTATATGAATTATAAGGCAATAAAACATTTTTTAAGAGGTTGATTAATTCAAGTCTGGAGTTGTATTAACAGTAATGTACTGATGTTGCTTTCTTTTTTTTTTTTTTTTTTTTTTTTTTGCCAATCCTCACCGAGATGTGTTTATTGATTGTAGAGAGAGGGGAAGAGAAGCACTGATGTGAGAGAGAAACATCGATTGGTTGCCTCCTGAACATGCCCACCCAGGAAATCAAACCCGAAACCTAGATATATGCCCTGACTGGAACTGAACCCACAACCTTTCAGTGTACAGGGCGACGCTCCCACCAACTGAGCCACACTGGCCAGGGCCTGGTGCTGGTTTCTGAATTTTGACAAATATACTGTGGTAATGTGAGATGGTAACCCCAGGAAAAGGGGTACACAGGAACTCGTGTTATCTTTGTTAATTTTTCTGTAAACCTATAATTAAAAAAAAAAAAAAACTAGAGGCCCAGTGCACGAATTTATGCATGGAGGGGTCCGGCCAGTCTGCCTGAATGGGGCCCATCAGGGGCGGGGCTGGCTGGGGGTGGGGCCAGCCAGGGGGAGGGGCCACAGAAAGGCTCCAGGGCGTGTCCAGCCTGTCTCTCAGTCCCAATGGGCTGGACCCCAGCAGCAAGCTAACCTACTGGTCAGAGCGTCTGCCCCCTGGTGGTCAGGGAGTGGTTGAATAGCCTTAGCATATCATTAGCATATTACACTTTGATTGGTTGAACAGATGACCAGACTGGACACTTAGCATATTAGGCTTTTATTATATAGGATAAAAGGTTTATTTCAAGAACAAGTCGACCATATAGAGGAACTATTATGTAATAGTGTGCCTCCCCTCTGAACCGCAGCTATCCAAAGGCAGGGACAGCCCACCCAGTCTACGCTCAATGAACTAGCCATGACAACCATGGTCCTTTTCCCTCTAGCTATCTCCTCAAGCCTCACAGCTGAGTGAACTGTCACCCAGGGAGAACGGCTCAGCCCAAGGTGCTGTCAGCAATCTATCATCGCACTCCCACTTCTGTTTATATACACACACTTCTGCTTTGTCAAACCCATCATCCTCTAAATCCCAATCTTCTGATGCACCCTGCTGTGGGCTGGGGTCATGGGAAAACTCGCTGGGCATTTCCTGGCCTTCCCTGCCCCCGCAGAGGTGGTGACTCTGGTGATGTTCCATGGATCCTTGTATATACATTGATGGGAGCCCTGTAGATCTCCGCATGTTTATGAGTCTTATCTCCCCAAACGAGTATAGAAGTCTAAGGGCAGAGATAGCGTGTTATTCATTCCTACCCCCAGGTCTTAGAGATCTATGCCCAAGCAAGGAGTGAGTCTATTCAATCATTCACTAACTGATGACTCAGAAGAGTTCAGAAAGCTCAGGGTAAAACCACCCCCTAAGGAAATCTGGTTTCAGGCAGAGAACCTCTGGAAAGCTAAAATTCTTTTTGGCCCTCTCATGGGCATCACTCATGGGCTGGGGTTTTGTTTTTTGAGAAGCCTTGTGCTGGTTTCCTACTCTGAGTAGCCTGGGAGTGATGGCTTCTTGCTACCCAGAGACACGGGTGGGTGGGAACTGGGCCTCGGAGGGGGCAGGCTGTGCACGCTCCACCAGGCTGATGGCAGCCCTGCTTCCTGTGCGGCCGCGGCCGCTGACATCACTGAGAGGCAGTGTGAGCAGGCAGCACGCGGGGTCATGTGAAGTTCAGTGCTGGGGCTTTCTCAGCCCATTGGGTTTTACTCATCCCCTGCCCATTAAGAGTGTCTCTCCCCCTCGCCTTTTCTTTCTTTGTGTGCGTGTGTGTTTTAATTATTCAATGGCTCTTGGCTTGCTTTCCTAACCCCACATGGACATTTCTCTCTGCTACTGAGAAACGAGGCATTCCATCCACTGGAAAGCAGTCAGAGAGGCCAGGGAGGATTCCAGCTCTGTGCACGAACCCTTCGGGACACGGCCCGTGTCCAATCGCCGAAGAGGAGGATGCGAGAACTCCACGCAGTATGTGCGAGCAAAAGGCTCTCAGAAGCCACGTCATCCACTCCCACCTCTGGCCCACTTTCCAGACGAGGGTCGCGTGCCCCAGAGGGTTACAGCGACTTGCACAAGTCACCCAGGTTCAATCAAAGCAAAATGACTCCGTTTTTCAAAACGGCTACCACAAAGCCTTTCCAGCCTAGGAACCATTCCGCACACAAAGCATTCCCACACACAAAGGCTTTACACTGGAAAGGGTGTCTTACAATTAGCAAGCCATGGGAATTTTCTAATCACCAAGCACTGAAAAAGCCCAAATGCACATTCTTCCCATGCATTCATTCAACAAGCATTTATTACTGGTAAGTGACCGCTCTCTGTCAGGCACTGTGCTGGGCTCAGACGATCGTGGGGTGGGGGTGGAGGAAAGAAGGCCTTGTCATGAAGGTGACTAAGAACTGGTCCTTCTACCTTCAATGAGAACTCAATTGGGAAAGACCAACCCATGGAAAATAAATCTATGTCAAACAAGCCTTGATTTATGTAGCATTCATAATAAGTAATATCTTCTTTGATCTTCATAATTTTATCTTAACCTCCAGCTCAGTGAAATATCTACATCGCCACTATTTTTCCTTCTTTACAAATAAAAATGAAGCACAACAGCCTATTTCAATATATTAAGTCATAAACCAGAAGGCCAAGAGCTCAGCTGAGAACCAGTGCAGCCCAGAGAACAGAGCTCACACAAGGCAAGCTCGCCCTGTGGTCCAGGTGAGTGACATGCACCAAGTGACCTGGGCCAGCACCCTGTCCACCTCGCCTCTCACCCCTGCCCTCACTGCCTGGGACTGAAAAGGACGTGTGTGTTCAGCATTTGTGGGGACACAGGAGGAGGGCTTGGCTGGGGGGTGGGGGGCGTCCAAAGGCTGCTTCCTGGAGAAGATCAAGACGAAATATTTTGGAGGAAGCTGGTTGAATAGGCTGGGACATTCCAGGCTGGGCATGAGGCAAAGCAGGAGTCAAGAAATGGCCTGCGGCAGCATAACCAAGGCACGCAGAACTCAGTGTCCTCGGGATGGGGACTCCACCTTTCTGGGCAAAGAGTGAACTCTGACTTCCACAGACTCTCGAGGACGGTAGTTGTACTCATTCTCTCCACAGACAATGGGAGTGTCCGGGGAATCCCTGCCTCTCCGCAGCGAATACCAACCTCCCAGGCTGCAGAGCTCCTGCCGGAGCCACCCGGGGTGAGGCTGGGCTGGAGGAGATGGGAGACACTGCACAGACCCGAGGACGAGCCGAGTTAACCCAGACTGAGATGGATCTGAGCGGGGAGGTGCCAGGGCAAAACTGACCTTTAGTAAGATTACCCTGGGCACATGGGATGGGGGGCGTGGGGGGGGGGGGTTATGGGGGGTGGGCTACAGGGGAAGTGCCCCGGAGGCTCAGTAACCAGGGGAGGGAGGAGGTAGTCTTCCAAACCAGATGTCAGTGTCCTAGTCTCACACCCCAGATCATTCCCTTCCAAAGCCTAAACTGAGCCCAAACCACCCACTCACTTTAAACAGTAGTTGCCCCCACTCTGCATCCAACGCTAACACAAATCAAAAGGGAGGGTTTTCTTAGAACAAAACATAATGGCTCCTTTCTTCCTGCTTCCCCAAGGCCACATCCACATGGGGGGCGGGGGGTGGGGAGACGATTGTGGGGTGGGGGTGGGGGTGGAGGGAAGGAGGCCTTGTCATGCAGTAACCACAGCCAGACAGGCAGTGATTGGGTTACACAAACCAACATGACCTTGGCAGGGCTCAGGGGCCAGGGGGGCCGGGGAAGCGTCTCTTTTCTCAGTGCATATCTCTAGCCCTTTTGCTGTTCATGGCCCTCAACCTGCACATGACCACAAAATGCATCCGATGCGGGGGGGAGGGGGGGGGGATGCTAAGACTCGCCCCTCCTCTGGCACCTTGGAAAGCAAAGAGTTGATCAATCTCATCCTGGGCAGAAGGACAAGTGCGTAAGTGATTTGCCTGGTATGGTGGATGGGGGAGATCTGGATTCAGGGGCCCTGAAAGGTACCCCCATCTACCCAGATAAAGCAACCTCTCTCCTGGCTTCGGATACTACCATGGCCACTGTGCCTGGAATTCCCACCCTTTGTCATTCCTCTGGCATCCAAGGTCCAAAGACTGACTACACCGAAAGCTTTGGTTAAAGCATGAGTCATTAAATCTAACCCTCAATTCGCGTAGTAAAATGTTTACTGGGGGCCTGACCATGCCAGGTGCTGTGCTGGGTCCTGGGTGGGAGAGGAGATGTCGAAGGCCTGGGGGCCTGAAGCGGCAAAAGGAGAGGAAAGCCAGATTGCGCAGACAGGGCCTCGTAAACCTGGCTACGGAGACTAGGCTCTATTTGGACTCACTGGAAAGTTACTGAAGTTTTAAACCCCAGGAGGAACGATACGTTTTAATACCATCATTTTGCATTCCCTGGGGTAATAAACACTCTGTCATTAACACTATTAACACCTTAGTGTGAATTAGGTAATCAGATGAAGTGTCACCTTGCAAAAGACTGAGATGTGGGGCTGATAAGTTCTGAAGCCAGAGGAGTGAAGCCAGGTGCTCGGTGGGGACAAGAGAGTAATGGGCAGGGCCCGAGGGACTAGGGTGCCAGGCGATGGCAGCACAAGCACGCGTGTCCTACACACACGATTCACGCCTGCAAACGCTTCCTGAGCGCCTCAGTCCTGGGCCCTGGGCAGAGTGGAGAACAGGAGACGGTGAGGGGAAGACGGACAACGAACACATAACCTCACAGGCTTATAACTACAGGCTGGGTGAGGAAAAGAAAGGGGTGCTCTGAGAGAGGGTGTCGGGTACAATTAGAACGGAGGGAGGAGTCAGGGAGGGCTCTCTTAGGAGATGCTGGTTAAGCTGAGATCACATTAGCCAGCTAAAAACTGTGGCAAGAGCATCCCAGGCAGAAAGAGCAGCCTGTGCAAAGGCCCTGAGGAAGGCGACGTAAGAAAGCCCGAGTGGGGATGGGGGCCCAGTCGGGAGCAGAGGTTGGAGAGGCGGGCGAGAGCCAGATCCCACGGCCTTGGAGGGCTTTGGACCCTCACCCTCAAGGCAGCAGAAGCTCCTACAAGGTTTCAACAGATGAGCCAGGTGATAGGAGGAGCTTTTTGAGAGATCACCCGCGCTGCAGGTGGAGAATGGGCTTGGTGGAGAGGTGGGTGCAGGCAGAGACCAGCTGGGAGGAAGGCAACGCCAGAGAGACCCTGGTTCAGATGAGGAAGCCACAAGAGGAGGGCGGAGCAGATGGATGGAGATGCTCTGCCGGAGATCGACTGGACGATGGGAAAGGGGGAGAGAAGGTGACCAGGTGACTTCCTGAGGTCTGGCTCAGGCACCTGCGGCGGTCCTTTCACTGAGAGAGTGAAAACTGGAAGAGGCTGAGCCGATGGGACAAAGGGTGAGGAGGAAGAGGGCGGAACAAGGCTTAGATTTGGGACCCACTGGATGGAGGCCCAGAGAGGTGTCCGGCAGAGGAGTCAACAGGGGGCCTTCACAGGCAGAGGTGGGTCACTGGTGGTTGAAAACCCCGTGGGCTCTCCAGCCAGGGCACCAGGGTAGGAGCATTTCGTGGCACCTGGGCCCAAGAGGCCCACTCCTGCTTCCCTCCTGGGCCCTGTCAGGGAGGAAGGCTTTCCCTTTTCGGGAAGTGTCAAAAACGCAGCACAGGAAACTCCTCCGCTGCCAGGGTGACTAATATTTATCACTGGTATATACAGTAGCATTCTTCAAAGCCTGACACGCTGCCCACAGTTACAGCCGCAAGCCTCTCCGCAGCCCTGCCCAGGCCCCGCCAGCCTCAGCATTCCACAGGCCTGAGTAATACCACTTGCTTTCCATAGGTGCCTGCTTCCCCTGCACCCCAGCAGCCTCCCAGGGGCCTGGACTGGCCGCCTCCAGGTCAGGGTCAGAGTCCCCGCTGTGGCCACAGAGGTGCACCATGACCTCCACCAACCTGCCCCGCCCGCCTGGGTTCCCAGGGCAGGAGCGAAGCCAGGCCTCCCTCCCCGTAGACAGCAGAGGATGGACACAAGGGGCAGGGACTTTGGAGAGCACCCCAACCAGCCTTTTTGTTTTGGGGGAGCAAGCTGAGGACTAGCAGAATCAAGCAGCTTGCCCAAGGTCAAACAGCAGGGCTGAGATGAAAACTCCAGGCCAGGGCTCGCTCTTTGGGGTCCCAGCCATAGGATCAGAGGGGGCCGGGCCCAGGTCAGTGAGAAGGAACTGTGGGCAGCTTCACACTCAGACCCGCGGGAGAAGACAGGAAGCAGATCGGAAAAGCAGCCACTGGGATACCCCGCGAGATCAAACTCTTGAAGAAGTTGGTATGTGGGACGCCACTCTGTCTGTCCTCCCTGAACAGCTCTCAAAAGCGAAGCAGGCAGCGATACTAAAGGTGGGGGAGAACTGGACCTCAGGAGGCTGACGAACGGGTCCCGGGGACATGGGGGGCTTCTCAGGGGAGGCTTTTAGTAAGACCCCAGCTCTTGACAGAAATGGTTTCATATGTGCAACGTAGTTTATGAATTTATCTAGGCCCAAAGGTTTCCACAAAATGATGCCCACAGAGGAAGTACTTTGTGTGACAATAACCATCAGGGAAACGAGATAACAGGATAGCACAGAACACAGCGATCGGTGTTATAAACTTGGCCATTTGGCAAGGTTGCCTAAATCACTGACCAGAACAGAGGAGACAAGTGGGAAATCTACTGGACAAAGGGCACTGCCCACAAGGACTCTGAATTTTTACCACTTAGAGTGTGCCGAACACAAGCCGCTGCTGGGAACTGGGGGAGAGAGGGTCTTCACTCTGTTCCAGGATTCAGGAATAGGGAAGGGCGACCACAAAATGCCGAAGGCGGGGACACAGAGGGCCGCGTCCAAGGGCAACCCTCTCCCCCAGGAGCCCCATCTTCTTCTATAACCAGACACATGGTTAGTATGTCTTAGCCCATCCAATCTGCTACCACATGACGGTATGTGCACAGGGGCACGCTTCAGGGATGAGAACTGGGAAGTCATTCATTCGGTCACTAGACATACATTGTGCTACACACAGGGGTTTCAAAGGTTGGGGGAAAAACACCCAGCCCCTGCCCCGCCTGCCCTGGAAAAGCTTTCCGTCATCTACGCTGGGGGAGGAAGGTAGAAATCCTGAAATCTGATCTTATCGATCTTCCTGCCTTTGAACACCACCACCACCAAGCCGGTGGAGGCAGGCACTTTCGAAAGTAGGGGCCTGTTATATACACTTTCTCAGCCACTGGCCCCTCCCTCTCCTCCAGGCCCCCCCCCTCCCCCCGCCCCGTTCTGTGCCATCACCCCAGCCACCCTAAATGTCAACACCTCTGGAAAGAGCAAAATAACTGCCACCTTCAATAGGGCAAACGGTCAGGGGAGTGTTGATGAACATCTAGCGATAAGCGAGGCGCAAAGAAAGAGCCCCGGGGTGACCACTCCAGTGGCCTCGAAGCTGCAGTGGCCCACCCAGAAGCACTAAAGGCCCGAGGAAACCTTCTGAACTGTTTCAGCTGAGTTCCAGCCACACAGGAGTGGGGGGACCGTGTCCACCGCCCCTCCCCCACACACCTCATGACCACAGTGGCAAGGGAAAGGAGCTGAGGAAACTGAGGCCCAGGGAGGGTGAGTAGGACTCAGGGTGACACCTGCATGCACCAGCCCGCCACCACCCCGAGGCCCCTGGCTTGGACCCAGCAGGAATGTCGGGTCACAGTCGCGGGTAGCCTCGCCACGAGACCATTACCAACTCGTGCTTGTGTCGTGCTTTGCAGCTTCCCAAAACTCCCTCCCACCCCTCTCTCTCCCCTGAGTATCATGGTAGCCTTCGCTATGGGCAGGGTGGTCTCACTGTCCATGCTTGGTGTGATATGATGTGAGGCACAGAACAGGGAGAAGTGTCTCGGCCTCGGAAGAGCCTGGCTACTGCTTTCATCAGGCTGCTGAGAGGTGGGGAGGAGTCACAACGCCAGCCTAAGACACAACTCTCAGGCAGGGGGAGTGGGCGATCACATCTGGGTGGATTCATGACACACAGACAAGTTACCTACCGTGGAGAAGGGCCAACTGACTACCCTATGTGCCAGACCCAGGAAGTGATTCAGGAGGCCATTCGGAGAAAGGTGAGGCGGTCGCAGTGAGCTAGGAGAGGCCAGGAAAACGCAACCGAGGAGGTGAGACTCGCTCTGGGTTTAAAGGCAGAAAAGCGCAGAGGAACCCAGAAAAGTGTCCCAGGAAATGCAAGGGTGAGCCCAGGTGAGGCAGTGGGTGTGGACACACAGGTTGGGGAGGAGCTATGACGAGCCTCGTCTGGCAGGAGCGGGGCCTACACAGAAGGTAAGCCCACAAAGTGGCTGGCTCTCGGGGGCTTTAAATACCAAGCGAAGGGGCCAGTGTACCCTGCCCAGAGAAATGCGGAATGTCCGGTTCTGCCCAGCCCAGCCCAGGCCACTGCCTGCGCCAGGCCACCAGGACTACCAAGAAGTTCGGGGTTTCACCTGTTCACAGAACCCCCTGGGGCCTTGCTCCCACACATGGCCAGTCCATCCACCACACACTTCCCCCGGCTGGCCCTGTGCTAGCCCCTTGGGCAGACACAACATTCCTGCAGGTGAGGCAAGATCTGAACACTCACAAATCAATTCCCGTTCAACAGAATGTGGGTGTAAGGCATATTTTCAAAAAGGCCACATTTCACACATTTTAAGTGGTTTTCACACATTTCTGAGTAAGTGCACAATTGCTCTGTGTGGATGAGCATAACAAGTTTAAAAAAGGAAAAAACAGTGGGTAAATCTGACTCACCTCATTCTCCCAGCTTTTTTCTCATTCTACACCACACACACACACACACACACTCACACACACACACACACACACTCACACACACACACACACACTCACACACACACACACACACACACTCTTGCAGCATCTCCCCCAGGACTCTGATTTGAATAGCGCAGTGGGCCTGCGGGCCTAGAGTACTCATGGGGTCAGCTGACTCACTCTGAATGTGCTTTACTTCTAGGCCACTGGTAAAAATAAAAAATAAAAAAACACACAATTACACTGTGAACCCCTGGAGGGCAGGGACTGGGTTTCACTCGCCCTGCCTTAGAGTAGGTGCCTCATAACCTGCTGACTTGGTGGCAGAAATAAATATTCATGCATTCTGAATCCTGTTCCCCATGACTTACAACACGCCTGAACATAAAGGGGAATTCAGCCCTAGCTGGTTTGGCTCAGTGCACAGAGCATCGACCTACAGACCAAAGGGTCCCGGGCTCGATTCCAGTCAAGGAGCCTACCTTGGTTACAGGCTCCTCCCCAGCCCGGGCCCTGGTCAGGGCGTGTGCAGGAGGCAACCAATCGATGTGTTCTATCACATCTATGTTTCTCTCTGTCTTTCCCCCTCTCTTCCATTCTCCCTAAAAAGCAATGGACAAATAGCCTCGGGTGAGGATTAACAACAAATATAAAAATAAAGGCAAATTCAGCTCCACAACTCCCAACAGAAACCAGTCTGCATTAGTTCTTCAATATTCCTTTCAGCCCCTGTCCCCTTTGGTTTCCTAAGTCACCCGAGTAAGAGCCTGGACAGCTAACAAGGTACTTGAATGCCCATCCTCTCACTCAGGGGCTCATATCAACTCCACGACACAGGAGAGGCCGGGACGCTATTCACATTCCAAGATGAGGAAGTGTAGCTTAGAAACTTTGGGCTGCTTGGCTAATAATTCCTTGTCCATGGATCTTCCCAAGGGTATAATAATGAACTGCCGAGACTCTGGAACTTGATTTGTCTTCTCCTAAGGAGTAAACATACATACAATTCAATGACACCTCAGCCTCTCTAGACGTCATCATTGCCATCATCATCACCATCACTGTTATTTCCAACCAGGACAGTAGGCTGGTGGGCCTAGTACCACAGAAGGGGGGGAGGGGACCAAGGGGCTTGCTAAAACTGAAACCTTTTCTGACATCCAAGCACTTAAACAGCTCACTGCCTCCCCTACATAAATATCACTAAACACTGCAGTTTCATTTACCCTGAGCGGGGGGCCAAGCAGGTTCGAAAGTAGAGTGAGTGCAAATTAGGTACTGGAAAGGCTCTTATTTCCTGTAGTGTCAGATGTTCACCGTCAAAGAGAAAAGAAAAGGAGAAGCAGTGTCACATGGTGAGCCTCCCAGCAAACAAAATGTATGTGTTTACACACAACTGGTCCCTTTTGCCACATGCCAACACGGAGCTGCACGCCTGGAACTGTGCACGGGACACAGCCTGGGGCTTTGGCTATTTCTACTGAGCAGCCCCAGGGCCTCCTGGCAGTTGAGTTAATCCAAGGGCTGGTCCACCAGCTGGGACAGCTCCCCATATACCCAAGGCAGGCACACAACCCCAGGTGCAACAGAGCTGAGCCTTGCAGCCCAGAACTGACCCAGGGACAAAAAAAAGAACTAAAAACAAACAAACAGAAAAGCACTTTCCACTCTGAGTTTTCTAATAGAATGTGAGAAAGCTAGAATCCAAATCCAAACTTTGGTACCTGGCTCTGGGCCCCTGGGCAAGCCCCTGGCCCTCTCCGGGTCTCTGGTTCCCCATAGAGGTGGAGCCTGAAGAGAGCAGCATTGAGCTTACTTCAGCTTCAGGGCGCACGGAACTGCCCCCTTCCCTTTCTCTCCCGCTCAACACAAGCGTGTCAGAAGCCACGTTGGGGAGAGGGACGTCAGGAAAGGAATACACTAAATAAATAAATAAATATGTGTGTGTGTGTGTGTGTGTGTGTATCTTGCCACCTGGAATTTATCAAAATAGGAAATTGTTGGGGACATAGTGTAATTCTTCATACACACACACACACACAGTGATAAAATACACATAACAATCTGTCATTTTAGCCACTTTAATGTGTATAATTAAATGGCATTTAGTTCATGCACAATATTGTGCAACCATCATGTTTATTTAGTTCCAGAACATTTCTTTATCACCCCTGAAGGAAAACTTGTACCCATTAATTAAGCAGACACTCCCCATTCCTCCCATCTCGACCCCCTTGTAACACTGATCTGCTCTCTGTCTCTCCGGATTTGCCCGTCCCAGAGAGTCCATGGAATCATACATTGTGTGGCCCTGTGAGTTTGGCTCCTTTTGCTCAGCATGTTTTTAAGGCTCATCCATGTTGTAGCATGTACTGCATATCTCGGCTGAAAAATCTTGCATTATATAGAGGAATATGCCTTTGAATTCATTGGTAAGTAAGTCCTTCACAAACTTCAGCACTATTAATTGTTAGTTATAATTAAATGAGATAATCTATATAAGGTCCTGGGCACATCATGAGTCAATCAGCAATAGCTTCATCATTATCATCATCATCATCATCATCACTAACAAAAATTCCTCATAGCACACCTCACTTGCCAATCACCACTGGCCTGGGTGCCTCCGGGGTCCCACCTTCTCTGTGCATGTGCGCTAGCTCCCCAGCACGCGCAGGTCCCTCTTGAGCCCCAAGAAGTGAACCATCCTTATGCAGTAAGGGTCCTAAGCTAGCAAAACAGTGGAACACCCCCCTCTTGAGCAATCTTGCCACCTGGAATTTACCAAAATAGGAAATTGTTGGGGACATAGTGTAATTCTTCATTTTTCAAAATGACTCACAACAGGATTCCTTTAAATGGTTTTCCTGGTACACTTAAAACATAATTCAATTTGCACAACCAGTGTTTCAGCAATCCACCTTTCTCCATAAAACAGTATGCGGCTGTCAGAGTCGGTCTGACCCTGGAGGCCAGCGATGGTTACAAGGCAGTGAGAGTTGACGCTTGCTGTCCTCTCCTGTAATTAGCAGACGCCACCTGGACACAGAAGTCCTTTGCCCACTTTCTGGCCCTGAACAGCCACTCTTTTGAGGGTCAGTTTACCCTTAGGGAATACAGAAGTTGCATCCACTTTCCCTATGGCTGGTGTGAGAATCAAAACTGCCGCAGAGATATCGTGACACACAGACTGCCTGCCGGGACATAGGCTTTGTCCACAATTTGGGACAAAAGTCCAAATTTATGAAGCATTTTACAAAACACAGTTTGTCCTATCTTCACGGGTAGCTTGAACTTCTTCTATGCTGGAAGGACTCACAAACCGAGATCATCCTCCCACCCCACTTAGGCCCTCCCCGTGTCCCTCCCCGGTCTCCTGGCTAAGGAGCAGTAGGTCCTCGGAGCAACCCTGGGGATGCGTGGGACCCCGGCCGCCCACTTCCACCTGCCTTCCGGGGGCTGTGGAGGCCTCCACCACCAGAGCAATCCTCCCCAAGTGCTCTGTGGCCAGTTCTCTCCAACTTCCAAGCTTGTTTTCTTTAATTAGCTCACTGTGGCAGGAGGAAAACGCAGCCCCACCCTTAAAATGAGCAGATCTGGGCCTCAAATGTACTCTGTGGTTTGCCTCTGTGCTGCCAAGCTATTAGCCAGGGAGTAACAAGCTACCGGGGCTCAGGAGGCAGGGCTGGTGAGAAACCCCCGCTGCACTAAGCTCGGCCTTTCTCTTCCCAACATCTGACGTTTCGCAACCACAAGGCTGGGCTGCACCCCTTCCTGAGTCCCTGAAACCTGCCATTGTGGTTCCCCTTGGGGGACGACTCCAAATTCTGCTGGTTTTCTTTCTCGCTTTCCCTCTCCCTCCTTCTTTCCTTCTTTTTGAACCTGCTCAGGGGGCAGTTTATGCTAAATCCAAGTCCCATCCTCGAACCTCCCAGATGAAGAGCTGAGGCCCAAGCAAGGCGACTGCGTCTTAGTTTCTCACGACAACAGTAAGCAAGATCGAAATAAATACTAAGATTTACCAGAGACGTCTCCCTGGAATTTAAGCTCATGGATGATTTCTACAAATGTCACCTCAGCAGGGCCTCATCCTGGAAGGCAGGTGACCCATCATCACTCCATGTCACAGATAAAGAAAGTGAGGCTGGTGGGGAAGGGACTGCCCAAGGCCCCACGACTGAGGGTGACAGAGGTGCGGGCACAAGGACCCAGATCTTTACACGCCAAGCACTACAGGTTGTCTCTCATCGCAGCAACGTCTAACATACAGTCCGAAGAGCTGCTTAGAAGACTGAGGCTAAGGTTCCCTGGCATTCATATTCGCAGAATCTCTAAAGGCAGACCTCGAAGGCGGGGTCCCAGTGTAATGCTACCGCAATCCTAGCACCCCGAGGTGGTTTCTTTCTCCTTCACCATCATGGCTGTTCCGACCACTTATTCAATACCACGTACCAGGCACAATGTTAACCTCTTCCCCTGTGCTCATTTTACACCCTCTGGAGTGGTTGCAATATCCCCATTTTACAGATAGGGAAACCAAGGATCCAGCACTAACAAAACCCAAAGTCTAAGAACTAATTCAGGGGGAGAGAAGAGATTTGACCCAAGATCAGCCTCCAAGTAGCTCACAACCCTGACAGCTACATTACAACCGAGAGACTGGGAATCACTATTTAAGGAAACTGGTCCAGAAACAAATGACTTGACCAAGGAGAGCAGGTCAGAGCTGGGATTCGAATCGGGGCCTCTCTCCGTCCACGGCTGGCTCATACCTTTACACTGGGCTGCTCAAAAACCCGCAAGAGTGGCCCTGGCCGGTTTGACTCAGTGGTTAGAATATCGGCCTGAGGATCAAAGGTTCTCAGGATTGAGTCCCAGTCAAGGGCACGTACCTCAGTTGTAGGTTCAATCCCCCCAAGGTGGCTGGGGTGGGAGCGGGAGGCAACCAATCGATGTGTCTCTCTCACAGGGACGTTTCTCTCTCTCTCTCTCTCTCTCTCTCTCTCTCTCTCTCTTCCCCCCCCCCCCCATCCCCTCCCCTCCACTCTCTCTAAAAAAATCAATGAAAAAAATATCCTCACTCCTGGGGTGAAGATTTAAAAAATTTTTTTAAAAATTTTTCTTAATCTACAAGAGGGATGCATTGTCAGCCCCAAAACACCTCCAACAAGGGTATGTTTGTCGCCTCTAAAATTCCTCAACTGTGATCTATCAACAGACCTACCCTCACCTGGAACAGCCTGGAATCTTCACAACAAATATCAGTGCTCACCTGCCCATATGTTATTTCTTGCTTCTGCAGCCCAGAGGAGAGTGTGAGAAGAACAGGCATCCAGCAAAGGGCCGGCAAGGCCAGCCTGAGACCTCCAGCCCCAGGGGCCCGCCAGAGCTGGCTGCATCATGTGGGGCCCGGTGCAAAGGGGAGGGAAAAGGAACCAGTAACGGTATTCAAATGTAAGGCTTTTCCCCTTTCTTCCACAGTCGCTTGACTTTATGCTGCTTTTATTTACTATATAATACAGTTCTAGGAAAAATTGAAAATTTAGATCAGCATAAATTTTACCATTCATGTTTATATTGTGCAATGCCAGTCTTAAATGCAAACATAGAGCATTAACTAGAAGGTGAAATCACCAAAATCACACTTTCATTTCCGCCCCCAAAATCACACATTAGTATTTCGTAGCTTGACACACATATACTTCATGTGTGTGACTTACCAGAAGGGCAACACTATATAAATCTAACTCCACTGCTTCTACTTTACCTCTTGATCCATGCACAATCAATTTATTAACACTCTCAACCTTCCGCTCACCTATGAGTAACACAGGGCTGGAAGGACAGGCTCTTTGGTTGTGTTCGCTTTCCTTCCCATGCATGTCATCATTTTCAGCGTCAGTGGTGTGCTGATACGGGGAAGGAACATTAGTGAGAAAGCGTGTGATAGGGCTCCTTGGTCAGCAAAGCTTCTTAGAATGACGCCACCTTCTTTGTGCATCCAAAACAAGTTCTGGTTCAAATGGAAAGTGGCAGGGCTGGGAGGGCAGAAAGGAACAATGCATCTCTTCTACACCTGAGCATGCTCCATTGTCCCATCAGGCTTCATTTACAAAACACTGGCTCAGAGGGAACTAAAGAATTTCAAGATGCTGACCACAGACTTAAACCAAACACAGGGCTCTCCTGAGCGTGGGGCTGTGTGTGATTGAACTCTCGCAGCTGGCCTCGAAGCCAACCACACCCATGTCAAGAACAGGCTCAAGACACACGCCACGGCCGTCCTCTCCTTTGCGGGCTGGCTGCTCTAAAGCCAAATCAGCTCAAGTCCTCACACTCAGAGGCCTTGGGTCCGCCGAGATATGTTGGCTAAAGGCTCCAACACTAAAACAGGAAAAAGATCGGCATTCAAAGGCTCACTGGCATTTTTTTACCGTTCTGAGGCTGCCATACTGTGTGAAGTTCCTTTGTCAACACAGTAAAGCAGGTTAGGTGAGCAACCAGCCATCTTTTGATCTGGTTAACACCAAGAAGGGCAGAAAGGGCCAAGCATGTACAGGCTCTTAGCAAGGGGACAAAGACCGAGCTAAGCTTTGCACCTGCATTAACTCAATCTTACAACAACCCTAGCAGACGCTCTCACTACCCCCGCTTTCTGCTGGAGAAACTAGGACTCAGAGAAGTGGTGTGACTTAATGATGTCTCTGAACTTATTACCACCCTGCTGAGGTCCCTTGTAATATTGTGACTCATAATAAGAAATACATATTCAGTCTCTGTCCACAGTCCCCGGTACGTAGCTCCTAAAGTCCTTATAATGTCCTATATAAGAATCATAGGAACATTTATTACTGTTATCACATTTAGTTTTGTTCCCACTTAGATATCTCCAGAGCAATAAGGTGAACCAGGTATCTTTGTTATTCATAACAAGCCCCTTTCAACCACACCTACGTGTATGTTAATGAGAGTTTTGTTAAATCCCTAAAGAGAGGGGGATTGTTGCCAGGGAAACCAACCATTGATCAGAAGGTTGGAACTTTCAGCCTCCCGCCTTCAAGGAGGGGAGAGGAGCTGGACATTGACATTGAACCAATCACCAGTGGGCGAGGATTTAATCCATTGTGCCTAAGTAATGCAGCCTCCATAAAACAACAACAACAACAACAACAACATAAGGACAGGTTCAAAGAGCTTCCGGGTCGATGAACACGTGGAGCCGTGGGGAGAGCTGTGTCCAGAGAGCAGAAATGTTCCAAGCGCCTTCCCACATACCTTGCCCTATGCACCTCTTCCACCTGGCTGTCTGGAGACTCCCTACTACCCATCCTTTTATAATAAACCAGTAAAATGTTTCCCCAAGTTCTGTGAGCCGATATAGCAACTTAACTGAATCCTAGGAAGGGGTGGTGGGAGGGTCAGAAGCGCAGGAAACATCCTGGGCTTGCGAATGGCATCTGAAGTGGAGTGAGGGCGGTCCGGTGGGAGGGACTGAGCCCTTAACCTGTGAGATCTGACACTGTTTCCAGGTAGGTAGTATCAGACGAGTTGAGCTGTAGGACAACCAGCTGGTGCCCAGAGAATCTGAGAGTGGCTCGGTGTGGGGAAATCCCAAACACACACACACACACTTGGTGACCAGAAGTGTCCAAAGTAAAGTACCCTGTGAGGATTAAGAATAGAAGATACACATGGAGTCTTTTAAAGACTCCTCACGCAGCCCTTCGGTGTGCGAGGCTGGATAGTGGGGATCTGGGTTAAAACTTAAGTGCACTGAAGTCCAGGGCAGCAGAGAAAAAAAGAGAGCCACTTTGACTCCGAAAGTTCGGGTACATCAAGGCAGCTGCAACCTGCCAGGGTTTACATAAAGAACAAACAGGAAGGCTCTGTAACACACCTGTGAGGTGGACGTGGCCACAACCTCACCTGGGTTAGTGCAGTGCCATGGGTCTCCCTGAACGCCTCTAACGCAGACCTCAGGTAATGATCTCCGGTCACCCCTGGCTGCATTAGACGTAATGTGTATTTATTGAGTCAAAAGCGCAGGTCCTGCCTCCAGCGCGGTGATTAAGTGGCTGGGAGCTGCCCCGGCAGGCCCTGATGCCATGTTATCATGCCCCGCCCTGCCCTGCCACAGCCTTCTCCTTAGGGCAGCAATTTCGAGGAGAGCTTGAACAATAAGATTTTATGCTGAGTCTACCTTAGAAGGTGGCCAGGTAAATGGCTTCAGCCCTGCGCTGTAGGAGCCGCCAGGTAGGATGGTGACACCCACTGACCCCCAAATGCAGGGGGGTAATTGGTGCTCTTATCCCAAAGGCTTCACCTCCTATCCTGATGTCACTTCTAGTTGCAACCCAAACAACAGAGTAACACATACTGGCTGGAGGGGATGTCTTCCGACTTTGCTGGACTCGGCACACTGCAGACCATCTCATGCAGACCTATGCTCCCCCACCCTCACCCCCTGCAGCACCCTCTACAGGAAGGGTGGAAAGGGTTTGGAAAACTGCAAAGTGCTGGCCATGCCTGGGTCTGGGAAGCATCTTGGTGTCATGCAGAGAGCCCTAGGCCAAACACAATATGATCTGGGCTCCAATCCCTTGCCTATGTAAGCTCAGGTAAACCACTGACTTCTATGAGCCTCGGTGTCCTCAGCCATCAAATGGGGAAGTCAGTGAAGTCTGCCGTGGACGGTGGCTGGTGCTCCCATTGGCCTAAGAGGTTTCTCTCAGGTGCTGCCAGAGGCAGAAGACGGGAATGACTGGAGCCCTTGTTTCTTTCAGGTAACCAGCCTCCCGACCAGCTCCGAATGGCTCCTCTATTCCACCCACAAGACCTGTGAACCCAATATACCGCCAAAGTCAGCAGCGGCAGCCTTCACCCGGTTCCTCTTTCCCTTCTTAGCAGCAGCCGCTCTGTGGATGGCTCTGAGGCACAGGGTGCCTCTGTCTGTCCCTGCAGGGCCGGGTTTGCTCACATCCTTCCTCTTAAGCTATCTGAGCCCTGGTTACTGCTTGTACGACTCCCTGCTGGACAGGGTTGCTGGGAGAATTAAAAGAGAAAGATGCGTGGAAGCCCCCTGGCCTGGTGCTCTCCTGCAAGTCACCGTGGATGACGATGCACCCAGATGCCTGCCTCCACTGACAAACAAGGACTAGGCGCTTCCTGCGCTGGGAGTAGAAAGAGAGGCTTACAGAGGTCGCTCGGCTGACCACGCTCGCTGGCGGAGGTGTGGGCCCTAAAGGCTGTATATTCATGGGGCTCACTCACTAAGACGTTCATCCATCCCCCGATCTGCACCCTGGTCATCAAGAGAGGCAAGAAGGGCCCTAACCAGTTTGGCTCAGTGGATAGAGTGTCAGCCTGCAGACTCAAGGGTCCCAGGTTCGATTCCGGTCAAGGGCATGTACCTTGGCTGCGGGCACATCCCCAGGAGGGAGTGTGCAGGAGGCAGCTGATCGATGTTTTTCTCTCATTGATGTTTCTAACTCTCTATCCCTCTCCCTTCCTCTCTGTAAAAAAAATTAATAAAATATATTTTTTAAAAAAAGAGAGAGAGGCAAGAAGGTAGAGGTTTGACAGGTAAGGAAAGAGCGGCTCAGAAAGGTTCAGGGATACGCCTAGGGGTACACAGCCTGCCCAGGAAGCCGGGGGTCCTGACCCCAGGGCTCTTTTCACGCCACCAAGAGGCCGGACAAGAAAGAGTAACAGGATAGCAGCAATCACGGCGTCAGGTTAGAACACGAATGAAAACAGAGTGGGGAAGAAGCTCGACTATGGATATCAACTCTCAGTCCAGGATTCCTATGGACTCAAGGCTCATCCGCCAGCCTGCTAAGCACTCTCCACTGACTACATGTCTCAGGTCCTGGCACCCGGGCCAGTTCTGCCTGACCCAGAAGCTACTGTTATTGCCACACTTCCTGCCCCAACGCCCCAGGAGAAGGCGACACGTAGAAAACATCATGCCTTTTATTTCCTTTCATCCTCACACCGCTACCACGGTTTGATAATATGTTTAGCTATTTAATGAAGGAAAGAACCGCCCAGGCAGGGTAAAGGCAGGGTGGGGCCTGACCCTGGAGGTGTTCAGCGCTGCAGTCTTGTGCCTTTTCTGCTACACCCCGGGGCTCTGGCTACAGACCCCTCCCGCCAGCACCCTCCGCATCCTGTCCCCACCTCCAACAAGGTGCAGCATCACCTGCAACAGGGGTGCTCACACTGGAATGCTCATCGTCATCCCCCAGAGGGCTTTTAGAGCGCAGGCTGCCAGGCTCCACCCAGGGTTGCTGACTCAGGAGGTCTGAGTGGGGCCTGGACTCCGCATTCCTCACAGGTCCCCCCGTGATGCTGATGCTACTGGCTGGGCCCACACGGTGAGCACTGCTGTTTATATCACTTGAAGGACTCGCTCAACAGGTGGGAAATGGTTAGGTTAACTATGGCACATCCACTGGAGATAACACGTACGGTTATGAAGAGCCTGTGGAAATGGGGAAATGTTTACGATAATATCAAATTAGGCCAGGTCCTGCTGTCCTCCACTCCATTTCTGGGCATCCTGGGCCCTGCTCTGTATTCTCAGGGTTGACCCCTGACTTTCCAGGCCCTATGTCAGGGACACCCGGCAGGGTTTGGACAACAGCAGGAACCCATGGGAGAGGGGAGGGCAGGAGGAGGGAGAAGCCAGGGCCTTTCTCTCCTCTCTCTCTATCTGTCTTGGGTGGGCATCTTAGAAGCAGCTGCATCTATTCTAGGTAGGCCCACCGGTGACCTGACCCTGGGCTCTGGGAACCCCACCTCTTCCTCTGTCCCTCCAGCCTAAAGGTGGCAGTGGCTTCCTGCCACTAAGTCTGGGTCGCCTCACCTTCCCATGTTTGGTTTCTCAGCTCCTTTATTGCCTGTGTAACCAAGGCCCTGCATTAAGTTCCCTTCATGGTAAATACTTGATGGAGTTCCTGCTTTCCTGCTTAGACTGACTGATGCACTCTGATTACAGCCACATAAAAATGCGTATGCACATGGACAGTTCTAGCAGGCAGTATGGAAACATTAAAAGAGGTAAAAATATGAAGGTGTTTTCAAATATGTTGATTTGAGAGAGAGAGGAAGGGAGAGGGATGGAGAGATAGGAACACTGATGAGAGAGAAACATCAACATCAATCAGCTGCCTCCTGCACGCCCCCTGCTAGAGATCAAGCCTGCAACCTGGGTATGTGCCCTCACCCGGGAATCGAACCAGTGACCTCTTGGTGCTTGGGTCAATGCTCAACCACTGAGCCATACCAACTGGGGTGAAGGTTGTTTTTACAAATGGTAGAAGCATGTCAGTTATTTATTATTAATTAATATGTAAAACTGGCACCAAGTGTATGATTTAAAAGAAAACAAGGTGAATCTTTATGAGGAAAAGGTTGGGGAGCCATGAATCTATGACAACACATCCAAGGAAACCAAACCCTCTACTTTCACTTCTAATAACACCTTATTTTGGAAACCATGGCCACAGCCACAGTGATACCAGCAGTTCCCCTGAAAGTCCTGGTGGTTACCTGGGGTGAGTGACTCACTGCTGAAGAGGTCACGTAGTATGTCACTGGAGCACCCCAGACCCCTGCAGCCCTCGCCCCATGTCAATTCAGCCTCTGGATGGAACCCATCGGGGAAATCCCCCCAGAGGAGACTGGGGCCCCCACACAGCCAGGGGAGCAGGAATAAGAGGTGAGAATGTCAGAAAACCGAGAGGACTCTACCCAGCCACACCCACCAAGCATCATGGCAGCAATATGGGTGCTTGGTGGAGAAGGGGCTGGCTAATTTCTCCACCTATTTTAGGACTTTGCTCTCCCAAGAGGCACAATTAAAATAAAAAGAAACAGACTCCGTGAAACCAGATGGTAACAATACAAGAAATGACGCTGGATTCCTGGGCTGGAACTCGCACAGCCTCTTGCACTGAACTGAACACTGGCAGATCATCAAATGCTCAAGTGGGGAGGGAGGGTCTTGGCCGCGGACCAAGCACAGTGTGGTGGTCTGTTTATAGTATTTCAGCCTGACAGCGCTGCATGGAATAGACCAAGAGGCGCACCGCGGTAAGGGGTACTTTCAGCCCCAAGCCAAAGATGATTTAAAGCCCCAGGGAAATGCGGGTGGAGAATGCAGTCAAGAGAAGCATTGAGGGTTTTGAGAGAAATGTACGTCTACTTTCCAAACCTTTGACTGGAACATCTCAGCATTTGAACCATGTTTACCACCAAACATACTTGGGAAACTAGGATTCAACTTACAATGGTTCACATCACACAAGCCACAAAGCGAGTTGGGCACTTTCTTCGCCCTGCCCCGTTCTGCCAGCCATTCTCCCCTCCCCAAGAAGCGGACATCAGAGGCGGCACACTTTCATCCTTGGATGCGAGCTGACTTCCCCTCCTAAGACGACTGACTACTCCACTGAGGGGCCAGAGTGTGAACTAGCAAGAAAAACTATCCCAGATGCACGCAAAACGCAAACAAACAAACCAGCCCAGCATGAGCTCAACAGACCTGGTCTTCACTCTGGCTCTGCCACTAATTCACTATGATCTCAGGCAAGTCACCATACCCCTCAGGGCCTCAGTTTCCCCAGCTGTTAAGGGGGTTGGACGAGATGACCTGTCTAGTCACTTCTGACCAGAAGAGTAACTCTTGTATGACCCACACTGTGGCAGGGACCCCAAGCTTCTGACGGGCATGTTGACTACACCCAAGTTGAAGGTCAAGTGTGGAAGGGCACGTCCCACAGCTTCTCGGTAGCAGAGCCAGAACTCCCGACAAATGTCAGACCCCAGACGGCACCAGGAGAGGCTCCAGGTTGGAAACTCCACATTCCTAGACACGCCCTTCAGAGTCCACCTCTCAGGGCCGTGAACTAGGAGGGCCCCACCCTGAGCAGGGTGAACCCTGACTCTGGCCACTTCCATGCAGCCTGTCACCACACCCTTGGAGTGGCCCTTCGCCTGACCTGGGTGTGCCCCCTCCTTGCACCCTGGTCCAGGCTTCCACACCGGCAGGACATGCACAGGCAGGCCCTCTGGGCGGGCATCATGCTCAGGAACAAGGACCCTATGTGGCTTCAGAAGCAAGAACCACAAAACCCAAAGCCCCGACTGCTGGTTACACCACCGAGGGCTCCCCTGGACCCGCTCCCACATGCCCGCATCCTGCAGTGACACCCCCCACCCCCACCCCACTGGGCGCCCGGGGCCAAGGCACGCCACGCCTGCAGGGCTTCCCTTGCTCATCTACCTCCAGGGATTGTCACGGAGATAAAATGAAATCACAAGTAAGAAAGTGCTCTGGAAACTGTAAAATGCTGTACACGGGAAAGGTCACAGTGGTGGTGTTTCCCCTTCCAGGGGACAGCAGTTGAAATGACGAATATACTGGCGATACTCGTGGGCACACACACACCATGCGTGTTTATTCGTGAGGCAGCAGTGTAGTTAGTAAAAGAACTACTCTGTCGAAGACCGGAGGAATGGCCTCCGTCCCTGGCCCTCCACTCGCCTGTAACGTGTCCCCGGTCACACACAGAAAAGGGGTAAGACCCCTTGCCCTGCCTCCAGCCAGGGCTGCTGTGAAGGCAGGACAATGGGAAATCGCTTTGCAAACATCAAGTGTGCTGCACATCAGCCCACCCTGAGGCTGGAGATGGACTGTCACAGACAGAAGGAAACTTGGCTAATGTTCCTGCTATTCTAAGTCGCCAAGGGGCTCCAAGGGAAGAAAAAGAGGGGGGCAACAGCACGGGGCGATGGCTGTCTGGCAGGGAGCGCCGAGGGGCTGGGGAGTGAGGGCAGGTCCTCGGGGTGCCACCCTCTCCTTCCTCTGGCGGCTCCTAGCTGGCTTCTTCAGAACTGAAAAAGCAGCGCCCACCCCATCCCCCCTCTCAAAGCCGGCTTTGTGGGAGAACGCTGCTGGGCTCGCACTCAGGACTGTGTTCCATGGCAGTGCTTCATTGGGGGGTCTCCCAGGCACTCTGTGGGTCAGGGTACGGAGGGCCCCCAGGGGAAGGCTCCTCGCTTCTCAGGGTTCCATGGGCTCTGTCTGAAGAAAGTGGCCTGACCAGCCCTGGCCATGCCACGCGCTCCTGAGGCCGATGGCCCCGGGTGTGAAGTGCTACAGGCAGCTGCACCCCCTTCTGTTCAGGGGGGCGTCTGGAACAGCCTCCCCAGCAGCGCTGCACTGAAGCGGCGTGAAAAAAGGCAAAGACTGCTGCTTCCTTCGCCGCTGCCCCACCACACGGACGGACAGTTCTGCTGCTTTTGTGGGATTTTCTCCCCCAGCTTTTCCTGCTCGCCTCCTCCCTCCTCCAGGTGTGTTCGCCCCCGCCTGGCCTGGGCCTTTCTCTCCACCACGTGTGGCTCCGGTGGCTTCCCCAGCCCCTCCTGACAGGAAAGGAACACCGTCTGACCCATCAAGTCTCTCCGGAGAGGCCAGTTCCACTGGGTAACGGGGAACATAGTGAGTGCCCGCCTCCCAACCGCGGTCCGGGAATGAGTTCCAGGCCGGCCTCGGGCACTTCATTTCCAGGGAACAGAAAACAAACCCAGACCAGAATCACACACGGACGATGCTCCTGCAGCCAAGGTGATCATGGGGATAGGCTAACACCACCGGGTGCCCCCTCCCCCGTCATCTCCAGGTCCCTATGTTTACTCTCCTAAAGGAGGTGGAGCAGTCCCATCCGAGCTGTCCACCGGCTGGGCCGGAGGAACTCTAAGAACTCTTGATCTAAACCGTGGCTTCCACAGGGCCTGGCTGGCTCCGCCCGTTTCGGTCAGGGCTGGCATCACAGCAAAACAATTTCAAAGCACAGAGACCATAAACACAAAATTAAAAGGTGAAGTTAAAAGGGAGGAGATGTTTACTGGAAACTTAAGTTCGGCTGCCCAGAAAATATAGGTCTTTTTTTAAACACACACACACACATGGCCTCTGCCGCCCACCTTAAGAAATATGTACTTTGCTCTATAAATGGCTTCTTATCTGCCCCTGATTATGCTCGGCTCGTGACCATGAAGCCTGGAATAATTACCCCCAGAGAAATAACAGCCTTGGCCGCAGCCAGGGCCGAAGGGAGCCCGTCTGCCTTCCCCGACGATCACCCAACTTGCTCAGAGGACAAGCGTGCGTTTCCCGATGCACATCCTCCTTCCCGTGCACACCTGAAGTGCAGCTACCTCGCGACGGGTGCCGGGGGGCTCCTGGGCTCCAGAGCAATCACATTACATGGTATTCCCAGGCCAGACAGAAAGGCTTTTCAACTGAAACTAGGCAGGAAATTAAGGTGGGCAGATGGTAACCATCAAAGCAGGGGTCTGGCAAAGACCACGCCTCCCTCGCAGGAAAAAGAAAAAAAGCTAGAGGAAAATTCCCTCCCGGGTGCAGAGAGTTTAGATGGGTGCAAGAACATCAAGTCATTCCCGCCAGCAAGGGGGCGTTCACTGAGGCTGGTCCCCAAAAACAATCCACATCATGTCAGAAGCGGGAAAATACACCCCATTCCATTGCGGACTGGTGTGCCTCCCTCTCACTAGCTCAGGCCTACATTCCTCCATGCATTTGTCCCCTCCCACCCCCACGGCCCCTCCTTCTGAACCCCGAGGTACTCACCCGCGACCACAGCACAGAGATCTCCATTACCGCTGTCCCATACTTGTGTACGCAACCCCCGGGGAGGCCGGCAGCTCCTGGAGGGCAGGGGCTCTATTGCCCATTTCTCTGAGTGCCTCGCTCAGCTGCACAAATACTTGTTAACTGACAGATTCCTCACCCGTCTGAAAAAAAACCCAGCAACCTATCCTAGCGTGTCTGTCCCTGCATCTCACGTCTACATCTCGTTTTAAAGGCTCCTCAAGCCCCACCCCAAACCTGGGAAACACTTCCGGGTTGATGGGCCTTGACAGGTTTTCTTCCCACCTGCAGCTCATGTCACAGCGTGGCGTTCCTACCACCATCACACCATGCCTGCTCCTGCACCTGAGAGGGTTTCCAATTCTGCTGCCCTTCCCCTTAGTGTTTAACCCGGACAGCTGTGCCCCATCAGGTTTCTTGGGCTGTGGGGATGGATTCCTCGCAGGGAGCCACCAAATAATGGGGCACAAACAGTGTGTTTAGGTGCTACAGCCTATGGACTCTCACAGCCCCTCGATTCCACCGGGCATCGCCAAGGATCTGACACGGAGGGGTGCCAGCGTTGGCCAAGGCCTCTGACTTAGTTTCATGAAGAAAAAAAAAGTGTGATGGCCTGTTTAATCCATTCCCACTCTACCCCTGCCTTCGCTCCACCCCCCCCCACCCCCCCACCCCTGACTCAGTACTGAGTTTCCTGAGCAGAAATAAGCAGCTACAGATGGTTCCACTACTTCAGAGTTGTGGCGAAACCACTGCCCCAGAGATAGGAGCGAACTGGGGCTCCAAACCTCAGGGAAACGTTCCCCAACGGCAGCTATGATGACCAAGTCCGCTCGCGTCTACCATCAGAACTTTTTTTTTTCCTTTCGGTGTGTATGCACTTTTTGTCTTCCTTTTTTAAAAAAACTAACCACTATCACTTTTCCCCCGAGAACAGTTGCCCCGAACTCTGAACCACAGCTTTATATAAGATTTGGGGCTGTGACTCTCAATCCTGGCTACACCAGAATCACCTGGGGAACTTTAAAAATACAGATTTCCCAGGCCCCACCCACAGAAATTCTGAATTAACTGCTCTGAGGTGTGGTCTGGGCATCAGAATTTTCATAAGCAGCCCGGGTGAAGAACCTTCTACGGTGAGCCCAACCATCCGATGTGAATCATTAGGAAACAGGATTCAAGCTGCCACCGTTAACCTTGAACCTCAAACCTCTTTCCATCCTGCCTTCAACTGCAGGCCCCCTTCGCCAGCCCCCAGAGTGACAGTACAGTGATCCTGAAACTACCTGAATGAGTAACAGGGTCAGTCATTTCTTTGAATGCAGGCTCGAGAATCAGAACGTTTAAGGCGGAAGAAACTTGAAAATCCTGCCAAGCCAATGCCTTTCGTTTGTAGAAAAGGAAACCAGGGGCCTCGGGTGGCAAAGGGACTCACCCAGGGTCACAAAGCTGGTTCATGGGGAGCCAGGCCCAGGGCTCCCACCTCTCGTTCTCCCTCCTGCACACCAGAGAGGAGCCCCCATGGGGACAGGTTCCCGACAAAAGCAGCAGCCGCCCTCCAGTTGCTCCATCTCTGGAGACACCATCTCCTCAATGGCCTTAAACCAGCTGAAGGCGGAGATGGTTGGTTCTTCCCTTTCACAGTCCCTGAGCTGGTTGAATGGTAATCCCCAGAGAAGATACCTGCTGGCTGGCTGAGGCTCAGGGGAGAAGCTTTAGCAGAGGGAGTCTACCGAGTTTTGAAAGGGTGGCCTGTTGAGCGGCAGGCCTGAGAGACCAGGAGCCAGCAGTGGATTTAGTTGCTCGTGGATAAGAGGGTTGATTGTTGGTTTCAAAATCTCTAACCAACCTGTGAACACGGTTCCCTTCCTTCCTGAATTTTTATGGCACCAGGTTGGAACGCAGGAATGCAGCTGGTGCCTCGGAGCACAGCTACCAGTGCCTCAGGCTACATGAGAATTCCTCTTTGCCTGCAGCCTGGTTTCCCCACGCCTGGGAACAGGGGACAGATGATCATCAGGTGAGCCTCATTTCAACACAGGCTCTGGGCGGGCGGGAGTATGTCTGACTGTCCAAATCAGCAGCGCATGTCCAGCTCCTGGCCCACAGAGCCTGGTGCCCCCTCACTACCACCAGCAACTAGGGATGCTTAGTAAATATCTGGTGATTTAAACCATGACAGCACTGAATAAGGTCATTAAGAAATGGGCCACCTCTGAAAGTAGGGCATCAGATAACAACTTAGATCTGTCCTCCAGGAAAGTACGCGCATCAAGACAAAAACTAAAGGCAAGCAGCCGAGGAAGAGAGGGCAGGGAAGAGCTGTGACATCTTCGAGCTCATGGGGACCTTTGAGAGTCTCTTCGGGCTTGTCCTTGTGTAGAGGCGAAGACTGATACCTGGAGACACCAAGCTGATTCCCCCCAAAGTCAGAAGGCCAACCTCCAGCAGAGTGGCCATGGGGCCTGGCCTCACTGGGCAATAGGACGCCCAGGTCTCAGTTCCTTCGTGTGCACATCTGTGTGTTCACTCGCTGATTCTACACCTGACTGGACCCGGGAGTTCTGATGATGATGAAGATGAAGACCAGCGGAGGAGGAGGACCGGAAGAAGTGGGACAAGTTCAGTCCCAGGCGTTGGTGGGATGCGCCGGTGTTGATGCCCAGGGAGCAGCTGGAACCGAGGGTCTCCAGCTGTGAAGGGCGACAGGCCTGGAAGTCCTCCCCACAATGACACCCAGGGAGAGAGGGTGTGGTTTGAACTGCAATTCTGATTCAGCCCAGCTGGGTAGAACGAGCTCCGGCACGTGGTTCAGTTTTCTCATCCCTGAACTTAAGGCCGATAGGCAAAACGCAAAAATAAAAAACACAGTGGCCAAAGATGATATTCAGAAAGAGTCTTGGATCAAAGCCCCTTGGCGAGTACTGTTATTTCACCTCCTCCTGACGGTAACCACTTCCCACATGCGCCCCAGTAAGGCAACCGTGCAGCCCACAAAAGAGATAGAAATATGACCACACTTCCCTCTTACAAACATCTGAGACCACTGGCCCACAGCCGTGGTTAAACAAAGGGTGGGGGGCACCCTGGAATGGCTGCGGGGCCTGCCTGTCCCCACACGCTGACTCGCCCTCTGTGAGTGGTGAACTTGGGCCATTAACTTCAGAACTGAAGCTGATCACACAGAACCGGCCTCACACTGGGGGAACTTAGTTCGGTTTCACGCCTGGGCTCACCCGGCCACCACTCCTGGAAACTCAAGAGTTTTCAAGGAAAGTAGCTGCCTTGTTTCCAGGCCATGTTCAAAGGTGCCTCTCTGAGGGGACCACAAAAGAGGGCAGGAGGATGCGGCCACATGTTTACTGAACTGTGCAAAGCTGCTCCCTGCCCCCAACCTCACCTCCTTAATCAGCGGTGGTGATAGGTTCTCTTTTTTCAACAATAAAAGCCAAAGTGCAACTCTCTCAAACAAGCAAAGAAAACAGGCAATCCTCAAACAAACATCTTTAATTGGCTTTGAGATGTTCCCCGGGGTCCTGAGTGATCCCAGCTCCTGGAGCAATAGGAAAAGAAACGCGAGGCCTTGGGACAGGCTCTGTTTGCTCTGAGCTGGAATGAACAAGCAGGTGCAGACCCGAAGTCAGCTATTAGCTGACGGCGGCAGGAACACCCCAAGGTATTTCATGTCTGCAGAAAGTTCCAGCAGAAGATGACAACAAACTATATACATCAGCCAGCACGTTGGTTTTAATGACCAAACATGTATAGAAATTTTATTTCCTCATCTATAAGCTTTCAGAGAGAGTTTCCAGTAGATCCAAAGCCAGAGATGCAGAAAGACACTAGACATCCAAATGAAGTGCACATGGCATTGCAGCTAGACTACCACAGGCACCTTGAGAAACCCTCCCCAGGGGGCAGGGGGCTCTTGGCTCTGTACTGTGCCCCCACTCCCTACTCAGAGGCAAGTCTTTACTCATTTTGTCAACAGGAAAACAAGACTGGTGGAGGGTAGAGGCGGACGGCTGACCTGCCTGAAAGGACCTGGCGTAGGTCACAAATGTGTCATCTTCAGGCATCTCCATTTGTGTCCTAGAGCCCCCATTTCCCCCTCTCCCAGAGCTGCCCTGGGAGACTGCTCTCCTCCACCCTGCTAGATGCTCCAAATTGTTTCTCCATCTCAGCGATGAACTCCATGAGAGCAAGAACTGGTCTCTGACTGGTTTACCACCAGAAATTAGCAGGACATCAGGTAAGTGTTCAGAAGTCTACTCATAGAAGGAAATCAACAAGCAATCAATACATATTATTTAAAATTCCCTAAGGGTCTGGCACTGTATTAAGTACTAAGAACATAATGTGTCAAAGAAATAGCCTGCATCCTTGACTTCAAGAGGCTTATTCCAATCCATTCTCTCAGCCATTAGCTGCATATGACATAAAAGTGACCAATGAGATACAAAGAGTTTCTGGGAACGGTTTTCTTCCTGGGTGAAGAGCCCCCTACCCATCCCGCCCTCCCTCAGGGCCTTTTCTGCCCCTGCATGCAATTCAGTAAAAAGGGTATCGCCAGGAGCAGCTGCTGCCAGCCTTGGACCATAAGGGGTCACACCTGAAGAAAAAAAGGGATCAGGCAGAAGATGGTGGAGCAGAAAGATAGGAGGCACCCACGTCCTTGCTGATGCCTGAAACCTTTCTGTCCCCAGACTTCTTAGGGGAGATAATAAGCCCCCACACTGTGGAAGCTGTTAGTTGGATTTCAAGTTACTTGCAGCCGAAAGCATCCTAAGACAGCGAGTCCGGCTCCTGATACAGAATATCGGCTGCATCAGAGAGGGAAGGGGCCACTGGCTTACTGCGGTACCCAGGCATGAGGGGCCTAGGCCTCTGGTGCAGAGGAGAGGGTGGCAGTGGTGGAAAGAACGGGAACTCTGGGCACAAAAGCAGATTCCAGCCTCATCCACAAGATGGCTTGGTCATCTCCATGAAGCCCTGGGCCCAGTTCCCATGCTGACTATCTGATGAACTGGAACATAAATAAGTAATACTCCCTGCCCATACTCACCCACTCACATGCCTCCTTGGGGCGGGGGGGGGGGGGGGGGGGGAGGGGGGTGGTGAGAAAAAGGGATGGGGTGGTAGGGAGAATGCATTTCGTTCTATTTATAGAACACGGCACAGCCCCAAAGGATGCTGACCAGAGCGCCACAGGATCAGCTGAAGTTCTCCAAGCAAGTGCCAAGTTCGGTTTAAATTTACATTTCGCTTTTCTCAGCCAGTAACCGGTCCACTCCGTCACACCAGCTGCTCTCCCTGCAGCTCATCAGACAGGGCCTAACCCACGGTAACAGTGTGGTTGGAGGGCGCAGAGTTAGAGTCCCTCTCCAGCCTCCAACAAATCATCTGGGGCAAGAGAAGAAGGGTGAGGCTGAGAGCATCAAGCAGGAGTGCCACAGCGAGTCTCCCCACGTCTCCGACAGAGAACTCTGCTGGCAGGGGGTTATTTGGGGCCACGTGCTCCACGGAGGCCCTGGCACATTCCATGCACTTACCACAAAGAGAGAGAAAAGGCAGCTTGCTGTTATTTTTAATTCCTTCCTCAACGCCTTCCAAGATTCTTCAGCAGAGGATGATCCGCTAACTCCCACCAGCTCCCAGCCAGTGGGATCGCTGAGGCCTCAGCTAAACTGGAGCAGGGGAGCAGGAGAGGTCAGCTCACAGAAGTCCCTGCTCCCGGCCACTAGATATCATTAAGTTACACTGGGCCCAGTGCCACCTCCCGGGTTTGGAAGGGACATGGATCGGTGAGGATGCAGACATTCTAGAGGCAGTCGAAGGGCCTACCATGCCCTCACCGGCAGCCCGGCAGCCCCGCACCCCCGGACACACGCCACCTCCACCTGTCACCTCTGCCCACTTCCCTTCAGGGTTTCCGTCAGCACAGCCAAATGTTCCCTAACTGGTACTCCAGTTAAGAAAGCGCTAGTGCTAACTGGACTATGTTAGATTATCTCTAAGGTCTCTTCCAGCTTTAAAATACTATGCTGCCAACTTGCTGAAGAACCTTAGGCAATTAATTTCACTGAGAGTAGCAGTACATAATCCTGACAGGCCCTTATACTTTATCAGTGGCATATGAACTGGCTGGTCTAATCCTGCCAGTTACCTTGGTCAGGTATCGTGATCCCTGGCACAGAAGTGGGGTGACTTAGGGTGACTGTTGACCCCCGTTTGTCTGGGCAGCTAGGTGGATGCCAATTTTCTGGCCATAATTAATAACAGCAGTGCCCACTTCACTCTTCCAATTGTCCTGGTTTGTTCAGTTAATTACACAGTCACCCTAGATTCTAGAAAGAGCTTCCGAGGCAAACCCAGCTCCATCCTGTTATCTTGAGACGTCACGAGGATGAGAATGGGAGTCCTTTCCTGGGAAACCTGGGGGCAGACAACCAGAGTTGATGCCTCAAAGCCTTGATCTCCTTCCCCATCAACAGGGCGGCTCCTCTTCCCAGAGCCTGTGATGGCTGAAGAAGTTGGTCGCTGGCCCACCGTGGTGTCCGGCATACAGTTGGCACCTGGTCCATGTCACACGTACCAGGATCACCAGGTGAGAGGGCTCAGGTGATCTGCTACAGGTCACCACAACTGACCCAAATCCTGGCTCGGACCCAGCAGAGAGCATCAGCTCACCTAAGCTTCTGGTACCAAGCCCAGACCGTGCACGCCCTGAGTTCCCCCTCCTGTTGAATTCTCTGCATCATTGATGATTTTTTCTCTGTAAAAACCTGGGTGTGCTCTTGGAAGATTTAACTCCCTCTCTGTCGGTTTTTAGCAATACCCTAGAGTCGTGCTTCATGAAGAAATAGGAGGGGGCACTACAGAATGCTTCACAGTCTGCAAAGTGCTTTTAATGCATAGCTTATCCAAGTGAAAACTTCAATAATCCTACCGAGGGAGGTATTGTTTTTCCCACTTTACGGGTGGGGAAAGAGAGGCTCAAAGGAGTTGGGTGACTTGTCTATAGTCACCAAAGCAGTAAGTGTGGGAACAGGGGGTTGAACTTGGGCCTCCCGGACGTAAACCCAACGTTCTCTACCGTGGAGTGATGCCCCTTTCGCAGCAGGTCTCTATCAATATTTTCAAAAATGGCCCATGAACTAGAATTAGGACACAAAACTTGATCTTCTGAAAACCTATAAACTTAAATTAACAACAACAGCAAAAGCTGACTCACACCAGGTAAGGTTAATGGTACCCAATCTCTAAATGATCAATATATTTTCTGTTTACTCCCAGTGATAAAATGAATGAATGCCACCAACTTAAACTATTTTTCTCTCTTATTAAGAAATATCATGTATTTTTAATATACTTATCGCATTCGATGAGCCTGCAGGAGAGAATTTAGATCTTTTTGCTGATGGCAGTGTGGTCTGGAAGTGGGAAGCCTGGCCTAGATATTCATCAAAAAAGAAATGAAAAACAGTGACCAGAGACATTTCACAGAGAGACACTGTGCCAGGCACAGGGGAGACCCAGAGAGAGGCCAAGACCTGCCTGGGAGGCTGAGGTCCGACGGAGAAGCCTCAGCCTGGGGACACCAGGCATCCGCATGGAGCCCAGCAACACTCGCTTAATTTCCCAAGGAAACCATGTCGAGAGGCTGGCGTGACTCACGAGCTAATTACCTGAGCACTGGGGCTCCCAGAGTCCTCCTGGCTGTACAACTCGTCTTCTCTCCTGACAGCAAACAAAACGCTATTTTCACCCTGGTCCAGACATCGCCTAAAGCTGTCCACATGGTGGTGTCAGGGATTATGACTCTGACCTGGATAACTCAGGCAGAAAAACCCGCCGTTACCGGCCATGGGTGGGGGGAGAAAATGAAACACGAACAGAATAGTGGCTTTGGCCACGCCACTCCCCGCTTTAAAATCTCCTGGCGCTAACAGAGAGGCCAGGTCCAAACGCCAAGCTTGGCCAACCAAAGCCCTTGGCAACATCCTTCTCCAACTCCTCTCTGGCCACTCCCTCTCCCACGTTCTGGCCACCCTGAGCTGCCCTGCCTGCCCCAGACACCAGGCCCTGCGTGCTCTGTCTGGCCAGCACTCCCTGCAGCCTTCACCCCACTCGCACTCCTAGCCATCCTTCAAGGTCCTGCTTGAACCTACCTCCTGGGGGAATCCTTCTGACTCACCCAGAAAGAGAGCCGCTCTTTCCCTGGGCTCCCAAACAACACTGCGTTCAAACTTTAGGAGGGTTTTCCCCATGAGCCCAGTGTAACTGTGGTCATTGTGTCCCTTTTTGCCTTCGCACAGTGGAGAGGCAGGACTTCGGTTCTGCATCTGCACCTCCTGAAGCCCAGCATACAGCCAGTGCCCAACGCCCGTGTCCAACGAGCAAACACATGATGTTGTCCCGCTCTCCGCTCCACCTCAGACGGGCCGCTGCAGCCTGTGTCACCTTCTCCCTCATCTGCATTCACGCTGAGCCGGGTTCAAGGAGAGGGAAAGCAACTCCTCAGGGAGTCCCCACCATCCTGTCCGCACGCAGCTGCCACGCTGAGAGAACCATGTGGGAGGGGGCCATGGGTGAGTCCTCGCACCGGAGAACACGTGAAGGCTCCCATCATATGTCACATTTAAATAGTAGAAAGCCAGGTAACAAGCTGTTCAATAGAATGTGTTCTATTCTCCCATCTTGAAAGATAGCGGGGCGAGGTTTGGAATTCTCTGACTCTTGGTGGCACAATAGAACGTGGACCCCCAGGGACAGCAGACCCCGAGTGCCCGCCCACCCCCAGGGCCATCCCACACGTAGAAGGGCTTCCTGCACACCCACGCAGACACCACAAGCCCACGTTCCATCTGATTCCCCCGCGCCTCGTAGCCCTGGTCAGCCCACGGCGCGCACACTGTCCGCGGTCAGGGCAACCTTCCCTCAGGCAGATGGGCCTGGGAGAGAGGCCACACAGGACTGGGAAGCAGGCGCCAGACCCCTGGGGCAGGGAACTAAGGGTCAGGACCCAGTGTGGTCTGAGAGGAGGAAGCGAGGCTCTGGAAGGGCCACCCCTTGGCCTCACAGCTCTGCCCCCAGAAAAGCAGCGCAGCCCGGGGAGGACCACAGCAGGGCCTCTCAGCCCGCGTCCCCTCTTGCAGGCGCTAAGGGCAGACAAGGGACCATTGTCCACGTCTCGGTTATAGCAGAGCCCCGAGTTTCTGGCGCTGCCCATTCTCGCTTGCCAGCCAAGCCCACGGGTAAGGTGGTGCTTCAGGGAAAGCCGGAGCTGCCTTGCAGCCGGGCCACAAAACACAGCAGCAACAGTAAACATCACCCGCTCCGCACACTTACGGGCAGGCTATCGGTGACCAGGGCATGAGTCACAGCGTTTCTTCTTCAGGATCTTCCCATCCCCCACCCAGGGGCACTGATTCATCAAAGTTTGTTTTCAATACTATTATTTTTAGACAGCCAAACAATTTTAAAGCTGGCGATAGAGAAGGGGAGAGGGAAGGGCAGAGCCACCTAAGAAGGGGAATTGTTTCTCTTTCAGTAGCCTGCCGAGCCCCCAACGAGCAAGTGGCATGGTTGTGCGCTCTTGGTGTGATGGGTTGATGACAGATTCTGTTACTACATAACCAAGGTTCTCCAAATGGTGAGCTCTGAGAGCAAGGGGTTAGGGGGGTGAGGAAGGAGGGCGGTCCCCTATTGGAATTGATTGACACCATCAGTCAAACTCCCCCCTTGAGAGGGAAAATGAGTGTTTACTGAGCACCTCCTAAGTGCTGGATCTATCTTATCTCATTTGGGTTGATTGACATGAAGTAGGTGTTCCCATCCCCGTATTTTACAGAGGAAGGAACTAGGGCTCAATAAATTGAAGCAAGTGAACCCCAAGTGCCAGCCCACGGGCAGGCTCAAACCCAGGTCTGTCAGATTTCAGAGCCCTCTGCTCTTTCCTCATGACTGAGCTCTTGCTGTCCACCCGGCCCCCCACCTCTGCTCCCCAGGTGTTACTGTAAGAATCTGTTTGGGTACAGATGAACGGCAACACACAACACGTGAAGGGCAGCAGAACGAACGAACTTCCTCTGCCCTCCCGGGCACAGCGAGAAGTAAGGCTGCCGGTGAGCCTGCGCGCAGTGAGGCGAAGGGCAGGTTTAGCATGGGGGCGACAGGAAGCCGAGAGAAAAACCCAATTTCCATCCTCAGCGCCTGCTTTCAGCCACTTGTAACTACTCAAAAAGTCCTTTCTGGATCCATTACTCCACATTTGGGCTTAGCCCAGAGGTGATTTTTTAAGGAAAAAATGCCTTTTGGCATTTTTGAGCTGTGACAGCATAAAAACAGACCTTTAAAAAACACACACCCAAAAAGCATTACTATTTTCAAAAGCCCCGTTGAAGAGAGAAAACGGGTGACACCTCAGAGCTACAACTTGGCCTGGCCGTTTGTGATGCAACACCCAGCGGCAGAGGTGAGCAGGTCGGGGCCTCTGAAGGTCTCAAAGGCAAACCCTGTCCCCATGTTTCTTAAACAGCACTCTCATTCTCAACCACCCCCCCGCCCCGCCCCCCGCAAAGCAAAGCAGCGGGAGCAAAACTCGCCCGATGTACGTGGGGGAAAGCCATGTGACACAGAAAAGGGACTATTTCCGGAGAAACGCACTTTTCATTTCCTAGCTGGGGTTTAAACTTGTCACCTCCATGCGGCCTAACAAAAGGCACATGCTTACGCAATCAAGTGCGGCCGTTCCTTATATAGATGCCAGAAAATTTAAAAAAAAGGAAGCTTTCTGGGTAAACTCTGACATATGAGCAAACATTTTCCACAGGTATCCTCTATAATGCCTACCTCTTACATTTTTAGGCATTTGTGGTCATTAGTTTAAGTAAACTTCCTGCTCTGAGAATAGCCAAAAATAGCAACAAAGAAGAAAAACTGCTCACTGCATCTAAAGACACACAGCCTCCACATCTTTATCCTAGGGTTCGGCTATTTTTATATTCCTTTGTAGTTAAATTTCATTGATTCTGACTCACAAGGTAAGGGAGAGGCGTGGAGGAGTGTGGTGGTGGTGTGTGTGTGTGTGTGTGGGGGGGGGGGGGGTGGAGAGGGAGGATGACCAAAATTAAAGACTGAATTACAGTTTTATGACTTTCATTTATACAAATGGATTGGCATCTGCGTTATAGCTTTATTGTTTTGAATTTATATAAATGGATTGGCACCAGACTGGTGGGGTCTTAGGACATAAACCATTAAGGAAGATTTGTGGTTCCATGATCAACTGGATTTGTGCCAGGGGAGCTTCTCAGAGGCTCGCTTGGAAGCCGCTTTAGGGTTAGAAAGGCTCCGACGGAACTGATCCAGCCTATTTTCCAGCTGAGCACATCCGAGGCCCAGAGATAGGAGGTGCCTTGCCCAGGCCACACAGATCATGAGAAAGAGAACTAAGTCTAGAACCTACCCAGGTCTGCCGACTCCTGCCTTCCAAATGACCCCCCGAGCCTTCTTTATAACTAGGATTTCTTTGACAGCATCTATGGAGAGGAAAGGCCTGCTAAACAAACCTTAACCTCGTCCAGAATTAGCCGGCCCTCTTCATTAACAGGCTGCTCCTGTGTCTTCCTCTTAAACCGAGTCTCTCTGTCCAAACGTCCCGCAGCGGCGCGCACTGGGCAGGCTGCTGTTTCCTCAGAGGCCCGGATAATCAACAGCAGATAGTGGGACTTGTACTATAGATTTGTTATTTCTAAAACTGTTAATTAAGTCCAAACAAAGGGTAATGTTACACACACACACACACACACACACACACGTCTCTTACCCTCACCAGGAGTCAATAAACGGCAGCGCTGGGGGGATTTGGCTCTCTGACATCAAGAAAACAGTACTCACACATTAACTACAGTGAGCACACCCCCCGTTATTTCCACTACACAGAACCCGCGTTGGCTGCCAGTGGACTAGAAGCTACAGGAGGGCACGGACGTGGCTGCCTTCCTCCGGTCTGTCTCTGCTGCCTAGCACTGCGTTTGGGTGCCCTGGGGGAAATGAAGTGGACAGGCTCTCCTGGAATCTTTGTTCTAAAACTTGGACTAGAGTAAAATTAGAAACCAAACTTCTGCAGGGTGGGGTTAAAAATGGCAGCTTCCAGCTGTTTACAGGAACCATTGTGCTTGGAGATGGAAGGCTTCTGGCCGGGAATCTGTCCGTGGTCAAGAGATGATTCCCGGCCCTCGGTGGGGAGGAGCTAGTCCCATCCAAGGGTGCACCAACCATGGTGTCTGCAGAGGGCGGGTCCCCCTCCCAGCCCCCTGCATGCCCAGCAGGCTGCCCTCATGAGCACTTCTCTCCCCAGACAACCAAAACTACCAGGTGTGGATCTGGGGAAGGGGGTAGGTTGATTTTTAAAAATAGGTCAACATTTCAAAGGAGATAAGGACAAATGTTAACCAGGCCTATTCGAGCCTGGTTCATTGAGAAAGCAGCATTCCACCTTAGGGAACATAAGTACAGAAAGCTGGGGGGAGGAGGACAAAACAGGTGGGAGAATAAGGTGGGTAATGGGAATAATGTCTGATTTAAACTTTTTAAAAATTTTAAATTAATATTAGAAAGGAATGGAGAGGCAGAGAGAGATAGAAACATCAATGATGAGAGAGAATCATTGATCGGCTGCCTCCTGCAGGCCCCCTACTGGGGAATCAAACCCGAAACCCAGGCATGTGCCCTGACCGGGAATTGAACCATGACCTCCTGGTTCACAGTTCAACGCTCAACCACTGAGCAACAACGGCTGGGCTGATTGCAATTTTCAAAGCAAGCACTGCTTGGTTCTATCTATTTCTTAAAGGAGCGCATGCAGAGTAATGGCTGTATTGTGTATCAAATGGCATTAAAATCTCCTAAAAATTAACAAGTGAAAATTGATGGTCGCTCAGTCCATTAAATCATGTTAATTTTACTTCCATGGTAATAATACAGCAATTACAAGTTTATGTCATTAAAACCAATATTTATTTTTCAAAGAACTCATTTTAATTGGATTTTTGAATGTGATAAGCTTGAGCCAAATTCTCTCAATTTCATCTGCTTTTTGCTTTCCTTATCAGAACTAAGTGACTACTGTATTCACTGACTTTTTTCTATTAGTAGAATCATCATTTAAAACCTTACATCCTTGCCAAGACCTTTCAAAATATGTTAGTAAAAGCTCTTACCTCCATACAGAAACTCAGGCTTAAATAATTTGTTTTTAGCAAGTGTTAAGCAGAGAAATGAAAGCCCAGGTTTCACCAAAACTCTGAAATGCTATGCACCCACAATCCTCTCCAAGGTGTCCACTTTTTATTGACACTCTCTGTTATATTCTGAGCTAAAATATCTAAGGTCGCTGTTCCCATCTCGGAAACCTGAATTTCAGGTTTGCAATACTAAGTTGCTTTTTACTTCAAAGAGAAAACGCTTAATGATGGAGTTAAAGACTGTCCAGGGGTCACTAGCCCTTTGGTGCAAGCCACATGGTAACATATTCACAGCAGAGCTCCCTTTAGCAAAAGCAGAAGGTAAAGATGTCATCCGCTGCCTCATTCTTGCAGGCAACTATCACCATGTAAAGTGCTCATGATCATAGCGCAGCCCAGAAACTTCCTTCAGAGAATAACTTCCGTACTCCTTTCGGTGTTCACCGCACACTGACCCCTGCCCCCCCTCCCCACCTCCTCACAGAATGAATGGCCTGCCCCCCATGTCTCCGCACCTTGTACACCCCTTGGGTGCAGCTCTTGCCCTGTACCTTTGGGCAAGTCTGTCTCCCACTCTACACAAGGAGCTTCTTGAGAACAGGTGCCTGACCTTGCTCATCATGGTAGATATTTAATAAATGATTAAATAATTTTGTAATGAATGAATGACACCCACAAGAGGCTAAGCATAGATCGCACTTACGTCTGTCAAACTCTCTGGTTTACAAAACGCTTCACACGCCTTATCTCATCCTGACTTTACAGGTGCAGACATGAAGACTCTGAGACATCCAGTGGACTCTTAAGTCCCAGCCAGGTATTAAAATGGCAAGATCCCGGGCCTGAGTTCTGGGCTTTCTTTCCAGAGAAAAGAGATGGCTGTCATTATTTTGTTTTCTAACAGAGTGACTTCTACAGTATTTAAAAGACTCAGTATAGGTTCCCCCCCCGCCCCCCCCCCCAAAAGAAATAATTCCACTCCACACCTATTTCTTCTTTGGCTGGGACTAAGAAAAAAATAGCAGCTAGGCACTCCAATAACGCCTACAGGTGTTTCCCTTACTGAAGTGTAAGCCCCTCGCAGGCAGGGGCCATCTCAAATTTATCTCTGCATCCTCCCCCATTGCCTGGAATACTGACTCAGACATGACAGGGCCAACAGATAACCATGAATCAACAAACTCCAACTCTAACATTTAATTAGCAACTGTGAGCAAGGGGCTGTCTGCATGGGCCCAAACATTCACCTCCTGAACGCAACAGAAGTTCCAGGGCTCCAAATGTCAAGGGAGCATCAAGTTGATCCTGGGTTCAACCAGGGCTCTGAGCCAGCCCCATAGTCAGCTACTCGTTGTCCTGTGGGCCCCTTCCCTTCCCAGCCTTGTGTGTCACTCTCCCAATCAAGGTTAACAAGCAGCCATAGCCATAGGTCTGTCCCCAGAAGTCGGAGAGAGGAGTTTTAACGACGAGGATCTTTCCCTAGGGTGAGAGTAGCCTGGGAAAGTCCAGGTAGGTAACAGGAGGAGGCTGTGCTGAAAGAGAAGCACAAAGAAGCAGGAGTCAGTGTGTATCAGGAAGTTCCCCCATGTTCCTCTGGACTTGGTGCTTTGATACAAGAAAGCCCAAATTCCCTTCCAAACAGACCCAGCCAATAAGCTTGGTCCAGCTCCCCAAACCCGTGACAAGGCATGGATCCTGTCGGGGGAGGCACAGGTTATTGGAATGCATCAGAACAGGCGTGCTAAGTGTGCCTGTCTCCTTCCTGATTGCTGACATAACCTGCACACCCCTCCTCTATCCCTCAGAGGCAAATGGTATGGCTCCATTCTTACAAGCTGGCCAGGTAGGCACCTGAAGCTTTCCTCGGGTACTCAAGCAGGTGAGGAGTGAGATGCTGTTATACTACTTGTCTACGTCCTGCCCATCCTGCCAGACCTCAGCGTATCCTGATGGCCCACGTCGGTGTACCTCAATCAAGCTCTCACCACTTCCTTGGCGCTGGGCTCTCTTACATTCTTGATATCAATAAGCCTGTATCACTCCAGCTCTTCCGATCACAGAGGCAGGTTAGAGCTGGTGGAACAAAGAAGCAGGCACGTGGTCTGGAAGGCCCTAACATACAGCTATAATTGCCAAATGTTACTGTTGCTGCTCATAGTCACAGATTAGCCAAAACACGCTTGTCAAAACCTCCTGGGACTGAGGGCTTCTTAAACCCTAAGGTCCAGCTCTCACAGAACACTTGAGGGTGCCCAGCGCCCCACCTCTCACACACAGGAGGGTAACTTATAAAAGGCAGTGTGGAGAGTGCAGACAATTTGACAAGCAACACAACAATCTACGGGCTTAGCAGACACATCGGTATCACTAGCGTGAGGCCAGCTAACCACCTCCCCGAGACTTGGCCTTTAGTTGTCTGCCCACGACCAAAACGGCAGCAGCTATTGCCAAGGGAGACAAGGTGAGCCAGAGGCGTGGGCACAGAATCCAGGGATGGAAATCCATCTTGTCTGGATCCACCCAAGCAACTGGGTTTCCCTCACTGCGAAAAGATGGAGGAAAAAAACCAAAACATCCACAACAAAAAACTCTGCCTTATCAGTAGGTCCTTGCCAGGCAGGTAGACGTCCCAGTCCTAAGAAAGTGGTGACAGACCAGGGAGCAACTTAACTTGAACTCTCAGAAACATCCAAAGCTTCATATACCTCAGGCCGCAGAGAACTCTGGAAGAGGAAAGAGGGGGCCAGGGCTGTGTTCCCCCAGAGGGCAAACTTCTACTGAGGCAGGGGAGCGCAAGGCCTCTCCTCCAAGCTGTCACCAGCCCAAGACTGAACACTGGCAACCCTCCCAACAAAGATCCACACTGCCCTGCCCTCCATGCCCCCCCCACCCCCCCGTTTGCAGTATTTGAGCATTCAACAAAAAAACGTATTGAGAACCTTCAAAGTAAGCAGCAGCAGGAGGCAGAAAAAAAGAGCGCAGTGGGTCAGAGTCCCAGGGCTACTCCAACCTGCCTTTCCACCTCTCCCCTCGGACATTTTCTCAACATTAACTCTGAGATAAATCTTAAGCCCAACCGCCTTATCTGGTTTCCACGAGTTACTTTCTCTTTTTAATTTCGTAAAACCATGTGAAAGTGCTCGGTGAACTGTAAGACACTTTGCACAGCTGCTCGTTTTATAACTGATATCATTTTTGTTTTCTGTTTCAAGGCAGAAAGCCCTTGTCCTCAATGCACCTGGGCAGCTACGAAGGCCGGTTTCCAACAATCCCCTCCCCTGGCGGGAGCAGTGGGACTCGCATTCATCCTCCCACCCGTCCCACCCCCACCAAAGGAAGAACGAAGAATTAAGAACCAGAGCTGGGACCAGAACCCAGGGCTCGCTGACCATCACAGCACACCACCTCCTCTGAAGTCAGTTCTGGCTCCAGATCACACACCCAGAGCGCCCTTCCCAGACAGCACACTGCCTTCCCTCCCCCTTTATTGACTGGATCCACCCAGTTAAAAAAAAATTATTATTTTTTAAGTCAGTGCTCCCACCATATGTGGCATTTATTTCCAGAGGAGGCCTGCCCTGGGCTGCCGGGACAGATGTTGCTTTGTGCCTGCCTGACACGGCTGGCAGCTCTCCTACAGCTGCTCCAAGCAGGTGGCCAAGGATGGAGTCCACTCCTAGCCCAAGGGCAAGGATGGCCATCTCTGTGGGGCTCAAGCCCTGGGGACCCTCTTCTTATTCCTCTGCAGCCTGGGACCCCAAGAACGCCTGCACACACACTCCCTGGTACACAGTCAGACTTTAGAGGGGCTGAGAGGGAGAGACAGGAGGCCAGGGTGCTCCCCCCTCCACCCCAATTTCCAGTGAGGCACAGCTCAGCTAAGAGGAGTCCTGTGGATGGGAGAGAAGTCACTGACCCCTTCTACCAGCCATCTGTGAGCTCCCCCCTGACCGCCTATTGCAACGTGCATTGTAAAGGCGTCAGGACAGATGGCAGAGCGCTTCGGGGAGGAGGGCTCTGCAGGAATGCAAGGGCCACTGCGAGGCCCTCTCTGCGTGTGTGTTATCTGCTGGCCCTGAGCACCCTCTGCTCTGCATCAGCCTGAAATCTCAGGCTGAAAGGCGAGTAAGAAACGATGGGGGGCGGGGAAGGGAGAGGTGGCGATGGGGGAACACTACTCTGGGCCATTTCTCTCCTTTGAAAGTCGGAGCTCAGCACTGCACCCCAAGTGAGCGTGTGCGGAGGGGGGGCGGGAGCTGGCATCACCGAGTCTAAAAATACTCTATAAAAATGCTAATCCCGACGGCAGAAAGAGAAGGGAGAAGGAATCTGTCAATCACCGGGCCCCAGCTGTACGGACTGCATTCCTGTTGAGGAGGAAAGACGTGGGGGGACCGTGCTGAAGAAAAGAAAGGGAGAAACACCACCGCCACCTCCACGGGCGCGGGCCGCGGGGGCGGGGGGCGGCGGCGGGGGAGGGGCTCCAGCCGCCGAGCTGAACAAAGCGGGCCTCAACTTGGGGCCCCGCAGCTCCCCGTAGTGGGGGCGGCCCATTCGAGCAGCACCCCCTTTCCGGGAGGTGAAAAGTGAACGTGAGGTCTGAAAGTGAGAGTGCCGCGTGGAAGGCCCAGGCTCGAATCTTTGCAAACCCGGAGAGGTTTTGTTTGGGGTCCCCTTTCCGCCCGCGCTCCCACCTACACACACACACACACACACACACACACACACGCACAGACACGCACACTATCCCTCCCGATCCAGCCCCACCCGGCCGCCCCACCGCGCCAGGAGGCTGGGCCGGCGCGCCCCCCGGCCGCTCGGGCCCCCACCTGGGGATGGTGATGCACTTGGTGTTGACGTTCTGCGTGGTGATGGCCTTCTCCAGCTCGTCCAGCTGCCCCGTCTTCTTGAGCTTCTTGACCAAACTCTTGACCGCCTTCTCGCACCACTTCTCCTCCTGCCCGTTCTGCTCGCCCTTCTTCCAGCCCAGCAGGCGCTTCACGATCGGGGGGGTGAAGGGCAGGATGGACGACATGGCTGGGGAGGGCGCGCGGGCACCGAGGGGCGCCCCCGGCGGGGCTGAGCGCGGCGGGACGCCGGGGGCGCAGCGGGGAGCTGGCCGGGGCCGCCCAAACTTCTTCGCCTCAACTCTCGGCGAACTTGCCGGTGCTCCGGGCCGGGCCGCGGCGCTGCAGCCTGCGGGGCTCCCACGGCGGAGCGAAGGGCGGCCCGGGAGGCGGGCGGGCGGGCGACAGCGGCGCCGGGTCCGGCAGGCCCCGAGCGCGGGGCGGAGGCGGCCGCGAGCCTCGGAGTGGCAGAAGAAAGTTTGGGTTTCCGCACGGGCTGGCTGTTTGGGTGCCGCCTCCAGGAAGGAAAGTCCAACCCCCCGCCAAACTTTGCTCGCCTCGGTCGCTTTGAGGCGCGGATTCCCCCGCCTTGGCTGCCTCGCCTCCCCGCTGCCCTGCTCTTTCACCGCTCGCTCGCTCGCTCCCCGGGCCGGTCTGGGCCGTGCGCCGCGCTCCCGCTCCCGCTCCCGCCCGTTCCCAGTCTGTGTTTCATGCAAATCCGTGTGCAGCGCCCTTTCCAAGCGCTGTCGCCGCCCCCTTGCCGCCGGGGCTCCCCGCCTCCTCCCCCGCGCCCCGCCACCTCCTCCCGCGGGCGCCCTGCCCGCCCCCAGCCTCCGGGAGGGCGCTCGGCCTCCCCCGCCCGGCGCGGAGCACGCCCACGTGGGCGACCGGGACAGCGGCGGCCCGGGCTGGAGCGCGCAGGACCCCGCGCGGCCCCGACCGGAGTCCCGCGAGCGCCGGGAGGAAGTCGTGGGAAAGGAGAGGCGAGAGGAAGCTCAGTTGGAGTTGCGGGCCGGACAGGGTTAGGTTTGCAGGGGCTGGCGGTGCGCCCCTGGGAGGACCCGGGTCCGAGAGGGAGCGCACCGAAGGCTGAGGCCCAGGAAGTGGGGACGCGCACTTGGACGCGCGCGCGCGCTGATCCCGGTCCGGGGCCTCGGCGGGCGCCGGCGGCCGGGAGCTGTTTTTCTTCTCTCTCCTCGCTGAGATCACACCGGCTGAAAGCCCCGAGACTGTATGCGAAGGCGGGGGCTGGGAGGGGGAGAAGTGGGCTCTCAAAAGTGGGCATCTGGGAACCTCCGTGACTCCCTGGGTAGTCAGTAGCTGCCGCAGGGGTCCTTTGGGCCTTGTGAACGAGTGTCCGGTAGAAAACCGGCTTCAAAGACATCTGTTGAGTCCTTGAAGGAATGAATGGGGGCGCTTTAGAATTTATCTTTGGGAGGAAATTGCATTACAGGGTGTTTGGAATCTGACGATACAGAAAGATCCGCAATTCGACGCCCAATAAATAGGAGAGCTTTGTTTCCAAAGCTGTGACCTCGCAAACAGTGGGGCAAAGGGAAGCACCAGGGTAACTTATGTATTGAAACGTTAGCCTTGGGAAGCCAGGAAACATTGGGGTTTGGGGGACTCTGGGGCTTTTCTCTCCACAAGCAGAATTCAGGGTCATCTACCCACAAAGCCTTCAACTGCTTTCGGGAGTTAGTTACCCCCGCCCCCAGGGCCTTTCTCCTGCTGCCCCGCCCCTACCAGGCCTGTTGCCTGGTGTCTAAGGCCTTTGTTTGTTTTTAACAGCGGGAAACCCCCATTGTGAGAAAGAAGTTATCTGCAAACCTTCAGGCAAGGGAGTTACAAAGCCCTGTGAGGTTGGGCTGAATCCACAAAGTCAGCCTAGAAACTGCAGGGGTCCCTGCCTTGTCAGAGTGAATGGCCTCCCGCAGGCCAGTCCGCTGCCGCTGCAGCAGAGCCCTGGCTCCCCCCTCCCGTCCTTCTAAGTCCCTGCCTGCATGGACCTTAAAGGCGAAGCCCTGAATCCCAACTGGGGCTTACAGACCTGGTTCCCATTCCTGGCTGGTCCTGTGGCTAATCTGCAGCCAATGTAGCCTTGGGTTTCACTCCCTTCTTCCCAGCCCTCAACACAAAAGCAAAGGAAGGAACACAGTCAACAGATGGATGGCTTTCTTCACTCCAGGCAGCCCAAGTGCTGCCCCCTGATGTGATCTTCACAATGGCCCTGGAGGTAGATGTGCTGTGCCTCCCAGTAACAGATTAGGATACTCACTCAGGGTCCCAAGCAGCAGAGCTGGGATCAGGACCCAGCGCTTTGTGAGGCCTCAGTCCCCATGCTTGCCACTGCACCCAGCTGGTAGTTGTGGAAGGTAAAGATGACATCATTGATAGATCTCTTTGCAAAACAAAAGTTCCTTACACAGGCGTGCTATTGTGACACTCCAAGAAATGTTTGCTCACCTGTGAAATGGTTGTGGGAATCTAATGTGAAAAGGTTTGCCAACAGTCAAATGTGAAGCAAGAGAACCATGCCTTGGGGCCCAGGGGAAGGCCGTGAAGAGTGGTTCAGATGAGGGAGCGCAGTTCAGTTAGACACACACTGGTTTCTGGGACCACTGACATGAAAAATGAAGGTCCCTAAACTCCAGGAGCTCACAGCCAAGAGAAGTTCAAAGGGATGGGAGGTGTGTGCCTGGGAGAAAGGGGCCCTTGCAGTCATCATCTCCCAGGAACACATTAATTTTCACCTGAATCGAATCAGGCAGTTCCAGCTGTTGAGAGGTGGTCTGAGTGAACGGACCTCAAGCTCCATCAATGACTGACGTGACTTTCAATCCTGGCTCTCTCCCTCCCTTCACCCTACTAAGCGTCTGTTCTCTCAGCCGTAAGAACAGGGTGAAAGGTTCTTATTGTACAGAGTGGTGAGTCTAGAAAGAGCATTAAAATTGTTCTCCAGTGCAAGCCCCTCATTTCGCAGGCGGAAGCTATGTCCGGTCTAGGGATGCGATTTGCACGGTGGAGGGAAGGAGCCTAAGAGAGATCTGGGGATTAAATGTCGTGGAAGGGCCTGGCATATACCTAACCCTCTGCAGTCATACCATCGGAAGGGCCTCGCCTTTTGCCCTCTCCTTTTCCTGAGAGGAGGAAGTAACTAGTCAGCAGCCAGTTATGTGACTAGCCATGCTTTCCTGAACTTCCTTCCAATGCTGGCATCCGTGTGAAAGGGACAGCTGTGCCTGCAGAAAAACAGTGCTGGGCCCACGTGTGAGTCCAATGCGTGCATTTCTGGGCTAGTTCTTTCTCCTTTGGCCTCAGTTTCTCCACGGGAAGACTTGAGGGAATAAGCCCAGTCTCCCAAAGCAGTGAGGGGGGCGAGGAGTGGATCCCTCCGGGTGCCAGGAGGACCCTGCATGCTCCCTTGACATGGCGATGAGCGGGCAGGCTGTTCCAGAGGGGTAGGAACTCTGTTCTGGTGCTTGGTCTCCTGGGGCCCCGGCAGGCCAGCTTTTGCAGGGGTTGTCCTTGGAAGGAAAACGTTAGCCCTGTTAATTTTTCATCCTGGTAAGTGCAAAGTTCAAGAGAGGTGGGCTGGGACCAGAGGCAGCGACTCCGTTTCCCTGGGGTTAGTCCTACCAGGAAGGAACTATGCAAGTGGACTTGCCAAAGGGTTTGCATGTGTTTGGAGTGACTCCCAGGTGGAACACTGGAAGAAAGGAAACACCTGATTTCAATTCCAGTTATTTTTCCTTTAGCTAAAGGTGTTTCATCAACAGGTGGTAAATCTAGAAAGGGCATTAAAATTCTTCTGTCTTCATATGACACAGACATAAAGTGACATCTGGTAAAGGGAGGTGACTTGCAGTATGGAGATGCGATTTACCCTCTGGAAGTAAGGAGCCTAAGAGAGATCTGGGGATTAAACAACAAAATAACAGAAAATAGCTCCGGTGTGCTCAGTGGTTAGAGCGTCAGCCTGCACACAGTAGGGTTTCAGGTTTGCTTCCTGGTCAAGGAAATGTGCCTGAGTTGCAGGTTTGACCCCTGGCCCTGAATGGGGTTGTGTGCAGGAGGCAACCTGTCTCTCCCCCTTCCTTTCTCCCTCCCTCCCACTCACTCTAAAAAAAAAAAAAAATCGATGGAAAAAATATCCTTGGGTGAGGATTAATGAAAGAAAGAAAGAAAGAAAAAAGGAAAGAAAGAAAGAAAGAAAAAGTGTTGGTGAGTATGTGGAGAAATTAGAACCCTTGTGCATTGTTTGCTGGTGGGACTGTAAAATGATGCAGCCACTGTGGAAAATGATATGGTGGTTCATCAGAAAATTAAACATTGAATTACCAGCAATTCTGCTTCTGGATCTATACCCGAGAGAAGCAAAAGCAAGGGCTCAAACACAGGTCTGCACATCTATGTTCATCGCAGCATTATTCATGATAGCCAAAAGGTGGAAGCAACCCACGTGTCTACTGATGGATGAATGGATCAACAAAATGCGGTACATACAGCCAATGGGATTTTATTCAGCCTGAGAAAGAAGGAAGTCCTGTCACATGCTACACCATGGGTGGATCTTGGAGACATTGTGCTAAGTGAAATATGCCAGTTACAAAACAACAACAACAAAACAAATACTGTGTGTGCCGTTCATAGGAGGCACCTAGAATCCTCAAATTCATAGAGACAGAAAGTGGAATGGTGGCTGCCAGGGGCTGGGGAGGGAGGAATGGGGAGTTGGTGTTTAGTGGGTACGGAGTTTCTGATGGGGAGATGAATACGTTCTGGAGATGGATGGTGGTGATAATTGTACAACAACATGAATCTGCTTGATGCCACAAAAGTGTACATTTAAAAATGGTTAAAATGGTAAGCTTTATGTTATATTTTACCACAATAAAAATACATAGAAACACCATATTGAACGCAATAGAGTAGGTGCTTGAGGATGGGTGAATGGGAATGGGGATGAGGGGAAGGGGGAAATGGTGAATTCCTGGCTTTGTGATGAAGTCTGCACCCTGAGGGGTATGATTAACTTCGCCCTCCGCTCCAGAGCTGCAATAGTCCAAAGTGTTCAACACACGGTGGTCAATGCACTCATTGTTCTCTAGTTTGCTCAAAAGACAGAGCCCTTGGTTTCCAGCACCTTCCAACCCAGGCACCATGCTATCCCACATGTGGAGAACCCAGTCAGATTTATTGGCAATGCCTGCCTCAGGGCAACCCCTAGGAGCACGTGCCCCACCTCACTAGCTCACGGAACTGAGGGCCTGAGGACTCATGCCATGTGTGGGTCTGCTCGGCGCAGGCTCTGGGCCAGGGATCAGGGTCAGGTCGTGTTTGAAGTTCTCAGTCACCCCACGATGGTTGCTGCTTCACAACAACAACATACTACACCATGGATGAATCCTGAAGACACTGTGCTCAGTGAAATAAGCCAGTTACAAAACAACGACGACAAAACAGATACTGTATATCCCATTTATAGGCGGTACCTAGAATAGGGACCAGAGAGGCAGGGAGTTCGGTGGCTGCTGTCCAAACTGGATTTTTGCCAGCCCAGCCTGGGCCTTTCTGTCTCCAGAGGCCCCAGCAGGGTTCCCGTTGTCAATGATAGTCCCTGGGAGCAGTGGGCTGTGACAGAGGAGCTGGTATGGGCGCTGTCCAAGGAAGGTACTGAGAAGGAACGGGTCTGACTTGGGGAGATTTGGGCCCGGGAACTGACTTGGGGTGAGGGATTCCACGGCTCTGTGCAGACCAAGGCCCAGGTCCAGGGGGAAGGCAGGCTGGGCCTGTGGGCAGGCAGCTGGAGCCCAGAGTGGGGATCTCGGAGCTATTTTGGGTGCTCCTGCAGGAGCTCCTTCCCAGAGTTCAGAAATTGCAGGTCTGGGAATTGGGGGTCAGGTTAGTGCCTGGTTATGGCTGTGTGTGTGTGTGTGTGTGTGTGTGTGTTTGGTTTTACCATCTGTGTATGTCCTGGTGTGTTGGCCACCCTCTCCGTATGCAGAGGTGTTGTTGAAATGCAGGTGTGCTGAGTTAGAGGTCTCCATCTGCCTGCACCTCTGAGATCTGTCTTGTTCAGGACACACTAGTCCAGCCCTGTTTGTTTATGCAAAATGGGTCCATGTTATGTGAGTTTGCTCCCCAGGTTCCAGGCTTTTGTCTTTGTATCTTATATGTATACTAAAGGCCCAGTGCACGAATTCATGCACCAGTGGGTCCCTCGGCCTGGCCTATGGGATCAGGCCGAAACCGGCTCTCCAACATCCCCTGAGGGGTCCTGGATTATGAGAGGGTGCAGGCCAGGCTGAGGGACCCCACCAGTGCACGATCGGGGCCAGGGAGGAACATGGGAGGTTGGCCAGCCAGGGAGGGACTGCAGGACGGTTCCAGGGTGTGTCCAGCCCATCTCACTCAATCCTGATCAGCTGGACCCCAGCAGCAAGCTAACCTACCAGTTGGAGCATCTGCCCCCTGGTGGTCAGTGTACATCATAGCGAGTGGTTGAGCGGCCTTAGCATATCATTAGCATGTTACGCTTTGATTGGATGAACAGCCGACCAGACGACTGGACATGTAGCATATTAGGCTTTTATATATAGGATATTTGCATAAAGGGCATTGTTTTCCCTTTCCTATTGTCTGGGACAGTGGTTGGCAAACTGTGGCTCATGAGCCACATGCGGCTCTTTGGCCCCTTGAGTGTGGCTCTTCCACAAAATACCACGTGTGGGCATGCACGTACAGTGCGATTGAAACTTCGTGGCCCATGCGCAGAGGTTGGTGTTTTGTGGAAGAGCCACACTGAAGGGGCCAAAGAGCCGCATGTGGCTCGCTAGCCGCAGTTTGCCAACCACTGACCTAAACGATCATACTGGAGTTGGAAAACTGTTGGTCTGCTATAATTGCACTTGTGTTTAAAAGCAGACGTGCGTATGGACAGCCACACAAGAGTGGTGTGCCAAAATGAAAATCTAGTTCTATGGCAGAGAGATTAGCTGCCTTTACATCGTTTTTAATATATTGGCAGGCTTAATTTTACATTTAAAATGAATACAGTATACTATATCAAAGTGACATCTCGATTTAAAAAATATTTTAAAGAGAAAAAGAAAACCATGTGAGGTGAAAGCAGAGTGGGGCCTCTCTAGGGTGAGGAGTGTGGATTCTGGGGTGGAGGCCCCAGGCAGTGGCTCTGAGAGAGCTCTGAGGCCCTGTCAGTGCGGCTGCGCAGTCAGGCACCGGACGTGTGAAAGGAGGAGCAGGAGCCTCCCCTCTCTCAGACTGACACACACACGTCTGGAACACGCTGCACATTATATACAATCCAGCCTCTGGGAACAGCCTGCTGTTGACTCTGACATCGAAGGGATGAAATAAAAGTTAGAGAAATGAGGGAAAGCTGTCCCTCTCGCAGGCATTTTGACCTAACCAGCTTAAAGAGAGATGGGTTTGGTGGTGGTGGTTTTTGTTACAAAAGTAACATGTCTTCATTGTAGAAACATTAAACATTTTTAATAATCTATAATAATAAAAGGGTAATATGCTAATTAGACCAGACAGCCGGGCGACCTTCCGGACGACCTTCCGGACGAAGCCGGGGCTGTGAGGGCCGAGCCCCTTGCACAAATTTCGTGCATTGGGCCTTTAGTAACATCAAGAAAAAAGGCTATCTGCAATGAAAATGGTATGGACGACCTTTGAAAACACAATACTAAGCGAAAGAGCAAGTCACGAAAGACCCCATGTTGCATGACCCCATTTCTAGGAAATGCCAACAATAAGCTAATCACAGAGACCGAAAGTAGATTTCTGGTTTCCAGGGGCTGGGGGAGAGGCAGGGGAAAGGGTTTGGTTTCTGGGGTAATGAAAATGCTCTAAAATGGACTGTGGTGATGTTTGCACAACTCCAACTACACGGAACACCACTGAATTTTTCATTTTTAAATGGGTGCATTGTATGATATGCGAATTTTATCTCAATAAAGGTGTTTTTTAAAATAATAATGACTCGCACATGTTAAAGTCTTAGGAGTGCTAGGCCCTGCTCTCAGCACTTTACATGGAATAGGTTACCTCAATTTTGACAACTGCCCTTGGTGGGTGTCATCATCCCTCCCCCGGAAGAGGACTCTGAGACTTGGGAAGGGGACTCTAGGCGTGGCCTTGCTCGGGCGGCCTTGCTGGACAGCCCTTGCTCTGAACCACGATGAAGACAAACAACAACCAGTAACTAGAAATAATCAGACGCAGCCAACGGCTTTTTCATTAAATATATTGTGAACATCTTTCTGTGTCGATAAATATGCATTTACTACCTTATTTTGAAAAACTGCGGAGCATTCTGTCACACGGATCTATTAGAATTTACTCAACCAGTTGCCCATGATTGGACATGTCGGTTGCTCCCACTCTTATTTGGTATCATAAGTGCTGTGTTTTTTTAAAAATTGTATCTTTATTGGTTTCAGAGAGGAAGGGAGAGAGAAACATCAATGATGAGAGAGAATTATTGATTGGCCGCCTCCTGCACACCCCACACAGGGGATTGAGCCCACAACCCGAGCATGTGCCCTGACCAGGAATTGAACCCTGACCGCCTGCTTCATAGATCAACACTCTACCACAGAGCCATGCCAGCCGGGCCATAAATGCTGTTTTTAAACATTTTTTTGTACATAAGCATTTGTGTACATTACTGGTTTTCTTCTTAGAATAAGCCCCTAGAAGAATTGCTATTTTTGCTGCCATTACCAAATAGTCCCTTGAAAAGCTATTGTAGCAGCTTACCCTCCCCACACCAGCTGCATAAAGTGAGCCGGCACCTGGGACAGCATCTTTCCTTATTGTCTCACTTAGTCATCCATAGCTCCCTTCAAGGGGGCCGGAGTGCTTCAAGCCAAGGGTTTCTGCGGGAAGACCTCTGGGCCTGGAGCAGAGCTAGCTGCCTGCCCTAAGGTGAGGAATCACAGGGCGTTACTGTCGCGGGTACTAGAGGTAACTCATACATTTCAGATCTCTCCTCCCCCCCCCCCCCCCAGATGTTATGGTTCCCCAGAGCCAGGTACTTGCCTCTTTTCGCTCACATCCTCTCCCTGGGCGATCTTACTCACCCTTGAGCCTCAACTAATTTTTATAAAGTGTCTCCCACATCCAAGTGTCCAGCCAAACTCCTCTCCAGAGCTCCATTCTATCCCCAACACACGTGCCCAAGTCCATTGGAGGTGCTTAATAAATATGTCCCAGTGAATGACTTGATCATCAGGAAACAGACCCAGACAGACCAAGTGCTGTGCCCGAGGTCTCATAACTAAAACGTGGCATCCTCTCTTGCGTGACGGCTCTCGACCCAGTGCTCGCTCAACTGTAGTGTCTGCACCGAAGGATTTACGTGAGGATTGGTCTGAGGGCCAGCTGCTAAAATCCACGCAACCTGGACCCCAATCCTGCTGTTTCTCATGTGGATTCCACATCGGCTGCGCTGTCTTTACTGTCGTCAAATACTTGCTAGGAGAAGACAGGGACCAAAAGACCCTCAGGGGCCTGGTGCTGGGTGGCCCACAGGTCTCCATCCAGGCTGGCTTCCCTCACAGATGAAGAGGGTGACTGTGACTTCCCTGCAAAGCACCCGAGGTGCTGGACGCCTGGTTAAGTGGCAGGAGAACCGAGTGCCAGGGGTCTGGAGGGTCTGGGTTCCATCGATGGACCTGCTCCCGTCTTGGGTGTAACTTACACTTCCAGTCTCGGCTTCTTCATCTGTAAAACTAAGGGCTTAGACTGGTTTGGGGACTGTAAGTACATGACTCAAGCATCCACCTGTGTATTGCCGGGGCAGACACGTCAGGGGGTGACTGAGTCCTTGCCTGCCTTGAGATTCTCCAAACTCTGCCATGGAGCTGTCACGCTTCCGGCGGACGCCTGTTCGCCTTTGTGCCTCTTCTAGCTCTGACCTCCGAATTCCATCCTGGAGGCGCATTCCTCCGTCTTCGGGAATCCCCTCACTCGTTGCCAATGACTGTGGGAGAGTAACACCTCGAGTTCTTGTCAGCTTTAATCAACAGCTCAACTCAGGGCCTGATCCTGCCAAGGCCACCCAGGAGGCGGGGAGAGCAGCTCGGAGAGGAGGTGGCAGGAGGAAGGGAAGTCCAAGTGCCCACTGGAGCATCAGGACACACGATCTCTCTTTCATTTGTAAGCCCGGTGGGCCCATTGCCGAGCATCCATTGTGGGCGCACTTGTGTGGAGCCCTTCGTAGAAGAGAGGCCACAAGAGAAGGGCCTGGCCTCCCGCCCTTGGGGAGCACGCAGTTTAAGCCGGGAGTCAGAAATGACAGTTCTGTCCCCACCGACTTGAATAAAACAGAGCAGGAGCCTACCTGTCTAATTAGTGGATGTGTCACCAGGGCCCAGCACAGCATCTGGTACAGAGCCGTCAATACATATTTGAATGAATGAATGAATGAATGAATGAATGAATGAAAAATTAACATATATGCACCAAGAAATGAACACTCTAGCTATCCTTGAAGCTTAGCTGGGTAGCATGGACTCAGACTTTCATCGTTTTTCCCCTCCTCCCCTCAGATTTTTCCAAGTGAGGCCATGTTACCTTAACCTAATGTCTAAAACACACACAATTATGCACTCCCCCTCAAATTCAAGCCCCACTTTCAGTGGTTTTGTGGTGTGTGACACCTTCATTAAATGCATTTTTGCCATCATTGGTATTTTTTTAAGCACACCCAGGCTGGTTTTAGCAGGACGTGGTACCCATGCAATGCATCTGCTTGGGGCTGCCTTAGGAAACTAAAATCCCTTTGTAGAATTGTATCTTCTGTGAAGTTGGGGGTCCCAGGCCCAGCATTCCATTTGGGTCAGGGTGAGCAACTGATCTTTCTGTGGGAAACTTGTCCACAAGGGTCAGTCAGCACCAGGGGTCAGTCTGCACCTGGCCAGATGTGGAAACTCCAAACATGAATATTAATTATGAGAGAAAAACATGTTATCATTTTGCTGTTCCTTCAAAATGGAATTAATGAAAGTTGCTGAGGTTACACACGTCCTTCCCCCTCCCCCATGTGTGGGGATGTGTGTGCATACATGTGCATGTGTGCATGCTGGGCTGGCGACACCCCAACACAGAGATGTTTGGACTTAGTCCTCCCCTGGGAAGTGGGCACACCTCATACAACTCAGAAGACGTGGGCACTGCACTCTCTGTGTGCAAGGCCCCCTTGGCAGGCTGGGTGACTCAGGAGGCAGAGCAAGTAGGCACTTAGGAAGACAGCAAATCCCTCCCCCCACCCCTCCCCCCACCTCCACCCCACTCCCTGCCCACGGAGAAAAGTTCAGCTTCCTCCCATTCATCCAGGATTTTGCAATCTGAATCTCTAGAAGGAAGCTATTTTGAGTTTAGCACGCATGAATGGGTGGTACTTTTTCAGGTTTAGGACTGTTTTTGTTTGAATTTCCTCTGAGGGGCCAGATCCCTCCCGGCATCTTGGGATCTCCCTCCAGCTCGGTCCCATTGCAGCCCCGGTGGGAGCGAGGCGACGAATCAGACGGTCTCCAGGGCATGGCCCACACAGAGAAATGACCGCCGCTGTCCAAGCTCCAGCCCATCGGTCTGACGCTGGCCACGAGGAGCAAGGGATCCCTGTGGCCACACAGCCCCGCACCACAGTGCTGGAGCCCTGGACGGAAGCCACAGGTCGCGCTGGGTTCTGGGGACGAACACAGTCGCCTCCGGGGACTCCAGGTGGCATCCGAGGAACATTCTGTGTAACCAGAATCTGCTGACCTGGGAGTCAAGGATTACTACGGTTCTTCCCTCAGCTCGGCCAGGACTCCCGCTGAGACCTGATGCCTGAGAGTCCTTTGCCATCGCAGCCCCCATGTTCGGTGGTGATTTATGATCCACTCCTGTTGCTACCTCAAGGGCAACACAGAGCTTCCTTGAGAGCCAGGCCCTCTCCTGTTAAATGATGTAATAAACGCAGCCCAGACAGATGCGAAAGCTTTTGAAAAGCATGGCAGTGGGCAAGATCAACTGCTTTTAGCATCATCTGCCTTCCCCACCACCCGCCTAACTCCCTGCCCCCTCACAGGAATAATAGCGACGGTGCCCGGTGCCCCGTGCCAGGCACTGGGCTCAGTGATGGGCATCCTCATTTACATAACAGCTCCCGGGAGCCCTCCCCTGGTCCAGGGCTGAAGGAATTGAGTTCCGTGTCGGGAACGGGCACCAGGCGCCCCGGTACAAAAGGCCTGAGGATAGAGCAGAGCGCCCCTCCTCTGGGGTGTCTGCCTCTTTCCTCCAGGGAGCCCGCGGGAAGAGACAGAGGCCAGGAGAGAGCCCTGCCCTGGAGCTCCCCCTCTCCCCAGCGGGGTGGGCTCTGCCTGTCCCCCAGCGGGACTCCTGGGCCAGGGGCAGCTGTGTTCCCAGGCTCCAGATGGAGGGTGGGGGCCTAGGAAAGCAGGTTTCAGATTTTGCTGATGTGGGTCTCAAACCGCACTTTCCCATTCGTGGTACCAGGTTAAGACAGTTCCAGTGTGAACGAATTTCCCATCTCTGGGCTATGCTATGGCAAATAACTTACTCATGAGTAATGCGGCCATGTTTGTGCAGAGTTTATTTAGATAAGGAAAACAACCCCGGGCCTCATGGGAGGGGCTGCTCAGCAGGGCAGGGCCAACCCCATTTCCTGGGCCTGCCTGGGAGGGCCAGGCCCTTGGGCTGCTGAAAAGCCCACCTGCCCCCAGACCTCCCTGGGCCCTGCTGCTGGGAGTAAAGGGGAGGGAAGGGGCAGAGGAGTGGGGGGGGGGCGGGGGGGAGGGGGCGGGGAGGGGAAGCTGGGAGTTGGATACCGAGAATGGCTCTGTCCCCCGGAGCACTGTGGCCTTGAGTGAGACACCTCCACCCTCTGAGCACCAGTTTCCTCTCTTTGCAAAGTGGTGGGTTTAGGGATAAAATAATAGCATCCACCGCACAGAGGGCGTGGAGAGTGAAGGAGACCATGCGAGGGAGAGCACGTGTAGGCTGCGGAGGGCAGTGCACGGGTTAGTTATTCATTAACGTCTGGATGAAGGCCGTGTTTTCAGGCCCCGCGCACCATGGAATGGGCACGCTGCCAGAGCTCGAGGCCCGGGTCCAGGTCCTACCAGTCACGTGACCTGCAGTCTCTTCACCTCCCTGTGCCTTGGTGCTCTCCCCTGCGGGGTGGGAGCAGTCAGTCCCCCACAGTCCTCCTCTGGCTGGCCTGGCTTGAAGGAAAGCAAGCTATGAGCGTGGTTTGCAAATTGCAATGCGTACAAATGTGAGATGACTACGGTGCCAAGTTATTTAAAATGTTTCTCATCAACCAACCCATCAACACATGCTTAGGGAGCCAGACACAGAGGAGCAGAAGTCAAGAGCCGAGCTGGAGAGAAAGGAGGGCTGCAGGGGAAGAGTTAACAAACAGTGCACAGCAGCTGGCTCGGGCTGAAGGGGAGTCACTCAGCACTCCCATCAGACACAGTCCTGTTTTACCTACAACACTTCGTGAACATGCCTTACCTCAATGCCTCGTCTTCAAGCATTTTATTTTTAAAGCAGAGTCTATTTTTTAAACAAAGAGTTAAACAGAATGCCAGGTCAACAGCATGAAAGCAAATCTGCTCTGGCGACAATGGGTGAGGGCCCAGCCCAGCCAGTGTGGCTCAGTGGTTGAGCATTGACCCAGACGTTAATGAGAGGTCACAGGTGGATTCAGTCAGGGCACAGGCTCGGGTTGCAGGCTGGATCCCCAGTAAGGAGGGTGCAGTAGACAGCCGATCAATGATGTTTCTCCCTCATCAATGTTTCTGTCTCTCTATCCCTTCCTCTCTCTCTAAAAATCAATAAAACATATCCTATATAATAAAAGGCTAATATGCAAATTGACTGAATGGCAGAACGACCGGTCACTATGATGTGCACTGACCACCAGGGAGCAGATGCTCAACACAGGAGCTGCCCCCTGGTGGTCAGTGAGCTCCCACAGGGGCAGTGTCACTCAGCCAGAAACCGGGCTCATGGCTAGTGAGCACAGCGATAAGGATGTCCAACTGACGGCTTAGGCCCTCTCCCATGGGGAGTGGGCCTAAGCTGGCAGTCGGACATCCCTCAAGGGCTCCTGGACTGCAAGAGAGTGCAGGCCGGGCTGAGGGACCCTCCCCCCACACACACACATTTGAGTACATGGATTTCGTGCACTGGACCTCTAGTTTTAAAATAAAATGAAATGAAATGGGTGAGGGCCCAGAGCCAGGACTACCCAAGACCCCTACCCCATCCACCCACCCAACTCCCTCCCCAGTCCTGCTCCTCAGCAGCCCGGAGGCACCTCCTTGAAGCGCTGAGTCTCTCCAGCTCCAAAACCGCAGGCAGGTGGATGCACACAGACAGTCTCATACCGGGAGGCCCTTGTGCATATGTTCACTGAAGCAGCTTGTGATGACGAACACTGTAAACAGCCTAAATGTCCATCAAAAGGAGAAAGGGCAAACAGGTGGTGAGCTATGGATGTGGTGTAATTCACTTCGGTCCCATGAAAGTGAATGGACCGGAGCTGCACATATCAACAAAGATTAGTCTCAGAAATGTACTATTGAGCACAAAAAGCAAGTTGCAGAATGTTCTTATATTTCTGTGTTATTAATATATATTATTTGTATTAAATCTAAAGATATACAAAACAATATTGTGTATGCTTCATGATACATATGCATGTAGTTAGAGGATAAAGATGTATGTGGGAAATGATAAAACTTCTAGGGGAGAACATAGAATAGCTTCATGACTCGGGGGCAGGAAACGATTTGTTAAACAGTACAAAAAAACTAACCCTAAAAATTTGATAACATTTAAAAACTGATAAATTGGACTTCATTAGGATTAAGAACCGTTCGTGAAAAAGACAAAGAAGAGATATTTAAAAGTAACAGAGAGTCAGAAAAGTTTTTTTGCGATATAAATACCTAAGGACCTTATGCAAAACATATAACAAGCTTCTGCAAATCAATAAGAAAAAGATGACTTAATTTTTTAAAATTGAACTTGAATAGACACTTTATAAAAGAGGATATCCAAAGTCTACTAAGTCTGTAAAAAGGTGTTTAACATCATTAATTATCAGGAAAATGCAAATTAAAATATAACGCCACACCATTATACATCCCTTAGGATGGCTAAAATTTTAAAGACTGACAACACCAAGTATTGGCAAGGACGGGGGTCAATCAGAGTTCCCGTACATTGCTAGTGGGAATGGAAATTGGTGCAACCGTTTTACAAAGTGGTTGACAGCATCAATACAGAATGTATGTAAACGTCCCCCAGAAATTCTATTCCTGGTTATATACCCAACAGAGATGACTATTAAGTCCACCCAAAGACATGTACAAGAATGCTTATATATTCATAATATCCCCAAACTGGAAATAACCCCAAATGTCCATCATCAATAGAGTAGATAAATTATGGCATAGACACAATGGAATATTACTCATTTTTTTCAAATGAAGTGCTACACACAACAACCGTATATGTTAATTGTATAGAGGAAATAAACCAGATACAAAAGAGGATATACTGTATATCATTCATGTGGAGGCCCAACCTTCTGAAGTTCTAGGAATGTCCCGTATCTTGATCCCAGTGGTAGTTACACGGGCATATTCATTTGTAAGATTCATTAAGCTGTAGGCTTAAGATTTGTGCATGTAATACACGTGACACATTGATCAAAAACTTACAAAAGAAAAAGTTGTGGACGGAAATGAAAATTACCAAGTTTGGGATAAGGGCTCCATTCAGAAGTGCTTCTTATGCAGGGAGGGAGAGATCCCCTTGAACAGCTTCATGGAGAAGGCGGGCTTTCCATTGGACCTTAAAGAACAGAGCTGGGGTGGGGGTCCTTCCAGGAGCACAGACTGGACAGGAGGAAGCACAGAGGTGCTTGGGGGTCAGAGAGAAAGAGGTTGTGGCCAGAGCAGGGGGTTCAGCTCAGGCCGGGCAGTGGGGAGAGAAACAGCCCGGCGTGGTGGATGCCGGTGGCTGGGAGGTCAAATCCTAACTTCACTACCGTCGAGCTCTGTGACCCTGGGGTGGTCCCTTCGCCTGGCCGAGTCTTAGTTCCTCCTTTTGCCAATGGGCGTTTCTGTGAAGCCAGGTAGCTAAGCTGCCTCGTGTAGTGGCTGAAACCATGTACCCCCGTAACAGGAGTGCCCATCACCGCCCTTGCATTAGACACTCTCCTAAGAAGACACGACAACGGGGTGCTAGCTGACTTAGCTCAGCGGACACCCCAAACACCTGAAATAATACAGTGGGTGCCAAGGATTCCCACGTCGTAAAGGGCCTGGGCCGTGTGCCTGGGACAAGCCAAGAGATGGCGGAACATGCTGCCAGCACCTGCAGGACGACAGAGTGGACTTGAAAGAGGACCCTGGTGAGAAGGTCTTAGAAGAGAGCCGCAGGGTGTCCTATGCTCCCTGACGCGCAGGGGAAGGGAGGCGGCGCATCCAGAGGGCCCGTGGGGAGTTCGGTCGGTAGGAACCCCAGGGTGTGGAGGACACAGGGACTGGTGTCTGACTGTGGCTGGGCCATGAAAGGTGAGGGACTAGGTGCACAGGCTGGAGCAAGGAGTGGGGTGCTGTTCAGAGGGTAGGGAGCACCCCACGGTTTTTCCGTCAAAGGCAGACTCATTGGGGTCTTCTCGACTGGCTCCCACTGCAGATGACGCCTGGCAGAGGGAGGGACTCTAACAGAGCGGTAGTCAGCTGACAGCCCAGGCCGAAGGGGGTGTGAGGAGCAGAGGGGAGAGCAGCATGGTCCACGCAGGGGGCACAAAAGACAGTGGACCCCAGAGCACCACCACCCCAGGAAGGGTGACCTATCTTGCCCCTCACCTCTCCTCCACCTTGTGCCTGCTCTGCAGGGGCCAAAGCAGCAAGCGGGGTGGCGGTAGGGGGGAGTGAAGAAAGGTGAGTAGTAGCCATGAACCCTAGAGCAGGCCCATGTGATAGGGCTTAATTCGATCAAAGCCTGGAGTTTTGATATGAAACTAGATTAGATTTTCTATTTAGTGAAGTGAGACTGTCTTGAAGATGGAAAAGACCCAGGAGAGCTACAGGCCTGCCTGCGGTTTCATTTAGGGATGGGAAGAAAGCGCTGTCTACAAGAGACAGGAAAAAAAGTGAAGCTGACTTCTGTTTGCATGTTGGATCCAGCTGGAACCATAAAATGGTTACATCTGTGTGAAAACGCCTGGTACATACCAGATCACCCACTATTTCCCCTGGACCCTGGGAGGAGCTGCTTCCGGGTCATCCTGGCCCTGCTCCAAGCCCAAGAAGTGCCTCCCACTCCCAGGAAGGCCTCGAGGCCGGAGCTGCACAACGTTGCCTCAGCCTCTGGACTGTGCACCCGCCTCACTGTCGTCCGCTGAGCATTCCTGCCTGAGACTCCAGCCTCACCATGAAACAACTGCTCCTGGCTGGCAGGGGCTGGCAGGGGCTGGCAGGGACTGGCGGGCCTCCCCAGCTTCCGAAGTGCTGTCAGAGGCTGTGACCTCACTTCCCCAGCCCGCTCCCAGGTGGGCCTCCTCGTCCTGGATGCGGGATGCTGAGCAGGACTAGGTTAGGCCGCTGTGGAGTCCCACCCCGGGGCCCTTGTTCAAAGTGCAATGCAGAGGAAGTACCCAGCCCCGTGCCGGGAGAGCTGGGGGACGTGGATGTCCGATGAGCTTGGCTTCCTGGATAAGTAGGAGGAGAGGAGCTGCCATTATCGAGTGCTTACGGTATGCCAGGCCCCGTGCCAGGGGCTTTACCTGGGCTGTCCTAGACTCCTGAAAAAAAAAACCTGTGTGAGACGGATATTATTATTCCCATTTCCAAGATGGGATGGAGGGATGCCCCAGACATGAGAAAACTAGCAGATGGTGGGGCTGCATTTTCCACGTGTTTTTTCCTCAGACCGCACTCCTCTGGCTATGGTGCGTTCTCTCATGACTGTGCTCCTCAGCACCTGTACTTTCAGGAGCTTCGAACCTTTTTCCTGGCGTACAGTATGGAATGGAGAATGGCAGTGTGAAATGAAGCGCTGAGGGCAGGGCCGGCCTGCCTGAGCTCCCCCGCTCATGAGCTATGTGCCCACAGAGGAGTTACTGAACGTCTCCGAACCTCAGTTCATGATCTGTAAGGAACCATACCAATGGCATCTCTCCGTTGCATTGTGAAGGTGGCAGGCGATCATGCACAGAAGCCCTTAGTCCCCACTCGGCGTGTTGTGTGTGCTCAGTAATCATTTCTTGGAATGACTCTTATCGCAGCCTAGTGAGGGATGGGATAGACGAGGGTGACCTCATGTTGACAGATGATTAGGACTCTGAGGTTCAAAGGTTAGATGATATCCAAGATCTCACATGATCACCGAAATGGCCCTATCCACCGCCTGAGTCTTGCTTGGCAGGATGCCAGCCCCTTCAAGGGTCACCTCTCACCTCCGGAGACCTCCCATGGGTTGCGGGGCATTTGCCGACACACTCTCCCCTCACGGCCGGAGCACAGGGGAGGCACTGAGCCACACGCAGAGACGGGGAAGGGTGTGCAGGTGGCCGGTGCTGTAGGCTCCCAGGGGATGTGGCTCTACTAGTCTACTCCGGGGAGCAGTTTGCAGGGTGGGAAGACTTGTGTGCTTGGAATGGACAAAACGTACAGAAGACTCTGTAGGCAGCAAGTTCTCCCCGACTCCTCTGCGCCAAGCCCTGCCAGGCTCCTTCTGCCCTCGGGAGAAAGTCCTTAACACAGTTACACATCGTGTTACATCTTCTCTAGCTCCTTCCCAGTTTGACCTCTTGAAGCATTCTAGTGAACATCGCTGTCCCTTTCTCCCTGGCCACCCCCTAAACACACTCACACTTGCCCGGCGCAAGCTCCGTTCCCCCAGGTTCGGCTGGGGCCCTCCCTCTCATCCTCAAGTCCGCACATCTGGGCATCTGGACCGCTGCCGGCCTGGACTCTGGGAACAATAGCGAATCTACAAGCCAGCGGAGGAGCCCAGCTCATTCTGAGTAAAAATAACCTGTCAAATCAATTACAGTGGCAGAACCAATGAGGGTGACCGCAGGGGAACAAGCATGCAGTGTTTAACTCAACCATCGTTCTGTTCCAACGGCACTCCGCAGGCTGCGTGACTAAGGCGAATGACTGTTATGTAACTGGTATTTTTATCCTGTGCCCCTCTTGTCAGAAAGAGAAGCTGTTAAATTTCCTTTTTCTTCAAAGCGGGACAGAAGACAAAGGGAGGAAAAAAGATTGTCTCTGAACTCGCACAAATGACAAGAAAGCCTAGAGCCCTCCATTGTGAACAAATACATGTAAAACTCCTTGTTGGTTGCGTGACCTTAGGCAAGGCAGTTTTCTTCTGTGGTTCCCCGTCTGCGAAGGAAGAGATTTGAACTTGGAGATCTCCAAGAGCCATCCTTACAAATTTTAGCTTTTTATACCTAGGACCACTTTGACCCTTAAGTCCTACACAGCCACAGTGGGGGTCTGATTTATCTTTGAGTCACCCCATGGCTCCTTGTATAGTGTCTGCATGCTGAGTTGCTCCATCAGTACTTACTGAACCAAATTAATGGGTTCACTCTCCCTGTCAACATTCGGTTTCTCTAGGACACTTGCCAGGCACTAGAAGATACATAGCAAAGTGGTATAAAGAATAATGTCCTTGTCCTGGTAGGTGTGGCTCAGTTGGTAGGGCATCGTCTGAAAGGTCGCCAGTTCGATTCCCGGTCAGGGTACATGCTCAGGTTGCAGGTTTGATCTCTGGTTGGGGTTTGTGCGGGAGGCAACTGATCAATGTTCCTCTCTCACGGTGATGTTTCTCTCTCTCTCTCCATCTCCCTTCCTCTCTCTCTAAAGTCAATAAAAACATATTTAAACAAAGAATAATGCCCTCCACTTGAGGGAGTCTGGGCTATGCCTGAGAAGTGCCACTGCCCTGGGCGATAGGGTAAATGAGTGCCATCTGTATCAGAGAAGAAGGCTATTTCTAACCCTAGGATGGTCATGAGCACTTTCCGGAGGAGGTGAGATTGGTTTGGGCTTTGAATTCAATTAGATGGAGATACTCTAGGGTAGGGGTGGGGACATGCGGGCCATATAAGGGCCTCAAAATCATTCGGTCCGGCCCTGCCAAGGCATTAGGGGTGAGTTAATGAAATGTTTGGCCAACTACAGCAGGCTAATTTTTAAGTTGGTAATTTTGTATGACCCAAGAATGATGTTATAAATAGCCAAATGGCCTTCGGCAGGAAAAAGGTTCCCCACCCCTGCTCTAGAGGTGTCTGTGGGCGGGGCCTCTGCAGGGGAGGGAGGAAGCCTGGCAGCAGTGAGGGTGGTGTTAGAAAGCACAGACTAGGTGTCTTGGAACCAGACGATGAGCAGCTTTGGAAGCTGGGTGGGGAGGGTGGTGTCAACATCCTGGGTGCAGTGGGAGAGGAAGGTGGGACGGAGCCTGTGAGAACACCACCTTCTCCTCTGGCCGGTGGGTAAACTTGTCATTGTGAGTAGAGATGGACACTGGTGTCAGGCTCTGGGGGCAGCCTAGAGCAGTGATGGCGAACCTTCTGAGCTCGGCGTGTCAGCATTTTTGAAAAACCCTAACTTAACTCTGGTGCCGTGTCACATATAGAAATTTGTTGATATTTGCAACCATAGTAAAACAAAGACTTCTATTTTTGATATTTATTTTATATATTTAAATGCCATTTAACAAAGAAAAATCAACCCAAAAAATGAGTTCGGGTGTCAGAGATTCGCCATCACTGGCCTAGAGGTCTAGCATGAGGGAGAAGGAGCCGGGGGTTTGTTGATATGCAGATATTATCCCTTTTATATAAGGAGCTTGAGCACCCGCAGATTTTGGTATCCGTGGGTCCTGGAGCCAATCCCCCAAGGGCACGGAGGGATGGCTGTACTCACATCTGAATCCTTGACTCAAGGTCAGCTTTGGGGGAAACCCAAACCAAGACAATTAATGAAAGTCATCCTGTAGCTCGGGAAACCGAGGCCCAGGAGGAAAAAGTGGTTTGCTCAGGGTCGCTGAACAGCTGACTGAGTCAGGGCCTGCGCCTGGGCCTGCAGCCCCAGCCCAGTGTCCCACCCACCAGACCAGCCGTGGCTTAGGTTAGTGCTCCCTCCCCTCTGCTCCCCCGCGAGGCCCCCAAAGTCAGGAGTCAGCACTGGAAACTATTCTTCTTCCACTCCTATTTGAACAGAAAGCAAGAGGCCTCAGGAAGGGGGGACAGGCGGAGTCTGAGGCTCCCAGATGTGGCCCCCATTATTCTGGAAAGTACGCTTCTGTCTCCGCGGTAACCAGGGCAGCCGCCCCATTTATCTGATTTCAGCAAAGTGGCCACATCCTTTGGTTCCAACATTTAGGCTGGGGCCTAAATGGCATATTTGCAAAGTGGAGTCATAAGCCCTTAAAAAAGGAGAGAGAGGAGGAAGGTGGTGTTTGTATGTGTGTTTTTCTCCAGGAAAGAGACATGAAGCTTGGGGTCTTTCCATGTCAACATTGAAGAAGTGTGGTATCATGTAAAGATAGCAACCAGAAAAACGGAGTGTAGATGGATAGAGTGGTGTCCCCTGAAAAGCAAGCAAATACATCTTAAAATGGTGAAGCTGGTTATTGTCAGCGAAAGGAATCCAAGGGGAATATCACGGAGGAACAAAGACCCGTTCTGTCTCTTTAAATAACTCAGGGCAGTTTGACATCTTAGTCAACAGAAGGAACAAAGATATTGTGTGTTCAGGGAAAGGAAACTATTTTTCTCTCGAAAAGAAAGCAGATGTTATCACCTAGCTCTGGAGAAGTTTGAGGAACCGAAGTACAATTTGACACTTTTCCAGGTTCAATAAACACTGCTTTGATGCTAACAGCCCCTAATGAAGCTGGTCGCTTAAATGAGCTAACCTTTAGGCTTCTAATAGATTGTTATGACAGTTTGCCTTTCTGCATATGGGACCTTAAACTGCAGACCCCTTGAGCAAATCATTTTGTTCTTGCCTTGCCAGGGAGTATTTGTGGAGGGCTAATTGCAAATTCATTCATTCAGAAAATTCATTTTTACTATTTGGTTGAAAAAAGAAGATATATGCAGATGATGGATTGAATTAGTCATACTTGTAATGTAAGGTCAAGAAATGCCCCAGCCCTAGCCAGTTTGGCTCAGTGAATAGAGCGTTGGCCTGGGGACCGAAGGGTCCCAGGTTCGATTCCAGTCAAGGGCACGTTCCTTGGTTGCAGGCTCCTCCCCAGGCCGGGCCCTGGTCAGGGCTCCTGCAGGAAGTAACCAATCGGTGGGTTTCTCTCACATGGGTATTTCTCTCTGTCTTTCCCTCTCTCTTCCACTCTCTCTAAAAACAAACAAACAAAACAAAACAACAAAAACAGGAAGAAATAAAGAAAGAAAGAGCCCCAGAGTGCTGCAGGCAGAACAAGGAAGTATCACTATGGCCCAGGGGAAGGAAAGGGAAGATTTCACTGAGCTTAAATCTCTTTTTCTCTGGTTCTTATATGTTTTGGGGAGAATTTGAATAAATGGGTGGGAAGGTAGCCAAGGTCAAAGCCAAGGTAGCCAGGCTGGAGTAGATGGTATATGATGTGGAGTTGCTGGAGAGGAAGATGAAAAGATAATTTGGGTCTCAATTCAGAGGACTAAAGTGTTATACAAAGAAATCTAAGCTTTCCCCCTGCAGGCAATAGGGAGCCATGGAATGTTCAAGATCATATGGGGAGGAAAACTGAACTCAAGGTGCTTAGTACAAAAGGCAGTCATTAATATCCCTGAGATGGTGTTGATATGAGGAGTCTATTATGAAGTCCAGTCACACATATGGCTAACTTTTGGGGCAGGGATGGGGAGAGAGGACCGAAGGGAGTGAGCTATTGGAGATTTTAAGGTACAAAGTGGAAGAGGAATTTCTCAATTGGATCAGACAACAAGGACACACTCTCCTTGCTGGGAACCAAGACCCAGCTGCTACCCAGGTCTGGCGCACACCATGAGATGATAGCAGCACCTGTCTGAACCGCTAGTGCTGCTGGGTTTTCCGTGATAAACCTTCACACACCTAACATTCATATGGCTCAGGTGCAAAACTGTTGCTGTAGGTTGGACCTCAGCCTGTTACTCGCTTAATTAATTTGGTTGCTTTTTCCCCCCAGCAGTCCTCCAAAACCTATCTGAGGAAATAAAACTTCACAAGCTCCCTTGCATGTCTGAATTATTTGGGTTTTTCCCCTTCCATTCCTCTGAGACCAGACGTTGGGAATGTATGTTGCAGTCAGGACTTTATTAAGCCGAAAGCTCAGGGAGTAGGGGAGGCGGGGTAACACAATTTTCTGGGTAATGGAGAGATCTGCTGGTAAAACTCAATTTGTTTCGGTCTTCCTTGTGGCTGCTAGTTATTAAAAAAATGTCAGTCGGCTTTCTCTGCCCTCCAATTGTGATTAAATAGATCCTTGCTGAAGAGGGTTCCTCTGGGTCACGGAGGAGGAGTGTGGTCATCAATAACCACAGGCCGGGGCCAGAGAGGGAGAAGGAAAAGGAGAAGGACAGGGGCCATGGCCCCTGACCATGTGGCCGAGAGACACAGCGGGAACCGAAGGCCAGCTGCGGCCACATCCCTCACTCCCCTCCCCAGCCTCCGCCCCCACATACCCCGGAGGGGGAAGCAGGTCAGAATCCAGGCACAGACTTTTTTTTCTTTTCTTTTTCTTTCTTTTAACTAATCTTCACTTGACTTTCAGGAGGAAGAGACAGATGTTGAGGGAAGTAAAAATCTTAAGGGGATTTGTTTTAAATGGCAGCTTCCAGAGGGAGGCCCTGAGGGTTTGCACACCCTGGGCCAAATAGGTGTTAGCACGTTCACTTGGTGCCCTGGCTCTGCTAGTGGTTACCTGCGAGGCCCTGAGCCAGGAGCTTCTAGTCCTGTCCAGGCCTCATTATCCGCCTGCACGAAGGGAGGGGCTGGCTGTGGTCTGCAGGTCCCTTCCCGGGGCCTGCGGAGGTGGGATACAATGCCTTTCCTGCCCACCTCAAGGGGGTGTGACGAGAGGGGAATAAAGCTGGTGGGAACTGGGGAAGCTGCAAAGCCTCCTAATTGGGAGAGGGGAGTCTGTGGGAGAGGCTGCCCTCCTTGCTTAGGCTTCTCGATGCAAACCAGGTGTCGGTGAGGGCAGAGGGCCAGGGAGACCCCAGGCCTGGGGGGGTGGGGACAGGAAGTCTGTGGGCAGCCTGGCCTCTAAGAGTGTCCCTTCGGACAGACTCCCCATTCCACCCTCAGTCTCTGTACCCAGCAGGACCCCCCCCCCCGCCCCGCCCCGCTTTGAGCTGCCCTGTCCTGTGGTGCTGTGAGCACCTCCGCTGCTCCTATGAGTCTTCTGCCAGGGTCCTTGGGACATGGCTGGCAGGAAACAGGCAGATTCCTTTCTCCTGCCCCCGCCCAATGAGCAACGGAGCCACCTCCAGAGAGAGTTAGGGGATGGGCCCAAGTTCCCCGGCAAGTCAGAGCCGAACTAGACCCGGGTCCATCGTATTGTGGGCACAGCCTGGCTCTGGGAGCAGAGGGCTCTCATTCCTGCTGGGCCCGCTCTCGCACGGCTGTGTGGCCTTGGGCAAGCATTTCACTGCTCTGTACCTCACTCGCAGACCAATCTGGAGGCCGTCTGCAGGCTTCTCAGGAGCTTTCAGGGGAGTTGAGCCCCTACCTGCAGCTGTGAGCTCAATAGTACCCCTTATACTGGGCAAGCCTGGCCCTGGGGAGGCACTCGCAGATGCCAGATGCAGCCGAGACTGGGAAGTGCACTGGGTTTCAGGCAGCTTCGTGGAAAGCTCTGAAAACCTAGCCCCTCCCACCCTCCGGCCACCTGGACCCTGTCTGCAGAACCAGGGCCTCGCTGGAGCCCGGCCTGACTCCCACACAGCTTCTCCTCACGCCCCGCCCCCCCACCTTTGACCTTGAGGCTCATCTGTTCTCATGAGGGGGTTGGAACAGACTCGCAACTCGGGGACACCATCCCTCCTCGAAGGTGCAGGGACGTTTTCAGGAAGCAGAACTTGGAATGAGCTTCACTTTGGCCAAGAGGGTTGTATTTTGGCCCCTCAGGCTCGAGGTTTAACTGAGCCTTAAGACACATTTGGCATCTGTGTGTAATCTCTGCTCTGTGTCCCCAGCTGCAGGACAATGGGGGCCGTTTATAACTTTGCACATGGAATGAGAACATCTGGTTCCAATAACACACACACACACGCACACACGCACACACACGCGCACACACACGCACACGTGCGCGCGTGCGCACACACACGCACGCACACGCACACACGCACGCACACACACGCACACACACACGCACACACACGCACACACACACGCGCACACACACGCACACACCCCGAGACAGGAATACATTACAATGGAGACAATCACTCAGTGACTCTCCTGCCTCCCAATCCAGGGGCCACGGAAACAATAAATAGGTCACCGTCCTGCCCCGGAGGAACCAGGGGTTATCTCATCTACGTGCTCGCCTTAAAGGTGGGAAATCTGAGATGGAGACTAACTATCGGGGGTCACACAGCAAATGAGAGACAGCGGTGGGATCGGAATCCGGAATCCGGAGGCCCCGCTTCCGCGCTAAAGCCTTCCCCCTCTGCCTGCAGGAATGCCCTGCAGAGGGACTAAAGCAGGCCTCTCCCTCTCCTGCCAAGAGGTCAGGGACGCAGGGCCCCCATCCAGGAGGTGGCCTTGGATCCCCCGCAGCAAGGCCACCTGGCGCTGCAGGGGAGACGCAGAAGCATGGCATCTGCCGGCAGAGCTCTTTGGCCAGCCAGGTTGGGGTAGCACACCCCAGGGGGCACAGGGCCTGTCGGAGGGGCAGCGCAGGTGGGACGCTGGGGAGCCCCGTGTGGGGCAGCCGGTCCTGCAGCCTGCCCACCCCACGGGGGCTCTCCCCTAAGTTGAAGCTTCCTCCATGAAAACAGCTGTCTTTTCTCAGTCTGTTCTGTCCTCCCCATCCATTAGGGTCCTGCTGCTTTGGGTCCCCGAGTGGACTTGCCCTGGGGAGGGGACGGGGCGAAGGTGTGGAGCCCTTGTCCCATCTTGCCTTTCCTCTCCATGGGGGAATGAGTGGTTGGTTTCTGAGGCCCTGTGGGATGAGAAGCATCCTTTCCTGTCCTCCCGGAAGGCTGTCTTCCACCCTCTGTGACCTCAGGACGCTCACCCCGCAGCCACAGAGCAAGGCTGATGTGCATATGGGCTGTGAGCACAGGGAGGAATCAAGGATGATGCCTATGCATTTTTTTTTTTAATCTAACAGCCAGGAGGACGGCATTGCTGTGAACTGAGATGGGGAAGATGTGGGCACAGGCTGGGGCCGTGCAGGTCAGAAGTTCCATTTGGGATAAATGTTATTTGTGGTCCCTGTTGAACATCCATGTGGGAATTCTCAGAAGGCCATTGGATGTATGAACTTAGGGTCGGATTTGAGGGGGAAATTTGGGAGCCCTCAGAATGAATGATACGTGAAGTCCTGCGACTGGATGAGATGGCCTTGGGAGGGAGTGTTTTTCTATACCCACCTTCTCCGAAGTGCGGTAACCAGAGTACCTTCCTCATGGGTCGAAACGCAGTGATGTATGTTGGGTGCTTAGTGTGACAGGTTTTAGGTGCCTGGCACCTGCTATGTGGCTACTGCAGACGGTACAGGGAGGCTCAGGGAGGGAGGGGCAGTGGCAGAGACCTTGGGAAGGGGCAATTGAAAATAGATTATTAACGGTAGAACCTAACCCCACCCCTTCTTAGGGTGGGGTCACCCTCTCTGCAGAGGTCAGATTCCCAGGTGCTCTCTGGACCCTGACCCTTTAGTCCAGGCTGTCCTATGCTCCATGCAGCCAGCTAGAGGGATGTCTGGCCATCCCAGCCCTATCAAGACAGACTCAGGGCCTCAGCCTTACCTCGCTCCAGGTATAGTCTGGCTCCTGGCCTCTGACTGCTGGGGCTTTCCGTCTCCCTGCCTGGCACGCTCCCATTGGACCTGGCCACCGACCTGATGTCTTCCATGCCTGCACTGTCCCACTCTATCCCCCAACAATCCTATTGGCAGGCTCTCCTGTCACCCTCTTCAGAAGGATGGGTAAAGTGACACCACTCCCTCCCTAGGTCATCTCATCCAGTCCTGTGACCTCAAACACCAGCGATACCAAGGGCTCCCAAACGTTTCTCTTCAACCAGATCTCTCTCCTGAACTTCACTCTCTTCTATCGACTGCCTTTGGGGTTCTGCGGAGCTCGCTAGAGGAACCTGAGGCCAGAATGAGATCTGGTAACCTCGCTGTCTCCCTTTGGAGGGGTCATTGATTTTCTTAGATAGAATGTGAGTTGGAAAAGATCCCAGTGGCCATCTGGTCCATCTCTTCAGTTGTTATAGATGAGAAAACTGAGTCCCAAAAGAGGAAGTGACCTGCGTAAGGTCACATTCAGGATTAAGCAAGGCTCCGTGTGCTGCCCACCATGTCACGTCTGCCTTTCTGAAAGTAGGGAGAGCAGTGACAGTTCAGAGTCTGACCTCATAGCCCTCCTGTTCTTCAGGGGTTCCTTATTGCTTCATCACCGTGAAGTCAAACTGCCTTAGGACGACAGGTGAGTGAGTCCCTGCTACCTCCACCAGCTGCGTCTCCTACCACTCCCAGGCTCCACCGCCAAATCGCCAGTGTGTGCCTGAAAACGCCCTCACACCCCACACCCTAGACCTCTGCACAGACTCTCATCTCTGCCTAAATGCCTTTCCACTTTATTTACTTGGTCAACTCTTACTCATCCTTTACTTTAATAGATGCTCCGTCTTTCAAGATATCTTCTCTACAGCCCCGCAGGCCAGAAAGGCGCCCCCTCAGAGGCCACATAGCTCTGTCACCAGGGGGCATTGCGTTCCCTGCGTTTTAGCTTCTCTACATCTCAGGTTTGGTAAAGTTTACAGCTTACATAAAGTACAAAGCGAGTGACGGGGTCAATCACAGGAGGTGGTGTGTTCAGTTTAAAGCAGGAAAGACCAGGCCCCAGAGAGGACTTTGGAGCGGGAGGTTGGGGATCAGGCAGGCCTGGGCTCAAACCCCAGCTAGGGCAGCTCTCAGCTGTGGGACCCATGCTGCTCTTCCTGTAAATAAGTTAGTAGTCATGCCCACTTTCTGAGTTGTTGTGAGGATTAGTGGAGGCCAGTCCTGGGACAGAGTGAGGCTCAACAAATGGGAGGAGCAGCTTCTGTCATTCACAATCACCCTTCTTCCTTTTGGGAGAGAGCGCCATGGGGAATCCGGGAGTGCTGACCAGCAAGCGGGAAGGCCGGGCTTTGTTTGAAAAGGGTCCGAGTCGCCCTAACTGGTTTGGCTCAGTGGATAGAGCGTCGGCCTACCGACTGAAGGGTCCCAGGTTCAATTCCGGTCAAGGGCATGTACCTTGGTTGCGAGCACATCCCCAGTTAGGGAGTGTGCAGGAGGCAGCTGATCAATGTTTCTCTCTCATCGATGTTTCTAACTCTTTATCCCTCTCCCTTCCTCTCTGTAAAAAATCAATAAAATACATTTTAAAAAATAAATAAATGGTACGGTTATTATTTAGGGAGACAGAGACTCAGAATGTGCACTTAAATGTGCTTTAAATGTGCTCCACCACTTCTTAATTTTGGGATCTTGGGCAAACTCCTTTAACCTTCCTAAGTTTGGTTTCTTGATCTATGAAATGGAATGAGTAATGTCTATTTTGAAAGGTGGGGGGGGGGAACGAAGGCACAGGTAGGTTAAGTGACTCCCCACATTACACAGCCAGCAGGCTTCCAATGCAGGATCCGGAGACCCTGGCGCCTGCTCATTGAGCACTACTGCACAATGACATGGTGACACAGAGGCCCCTTAACAAGGAAGCAGAGAGAAAGGAGCCATCACTTCTGCTGGGGAGTGGGGAGCGCTGGGGAAAGCTGTAAATGGAAGGTGAAGTTACTCTAGTCCTGGGGAGATAGCGCGCATGGCTCAGCTGAGAATGAGGTGAGAAAGTCCCCCCGGATGGTTGCACAACAATGTGTATGTGCTTAATGCCACAGACCTGTGCACTTAAAAATGATTAAAACGGTAATCAAGTAATTTAAAATTTTTAAATTAAAAGTGAAAATGCAGCTTACCATTTTCTTTAAGATGACAAATTACCATAGAGATGTACATTTTTTGTGTGTGAACAGTCAGGAAATGCAGATCATCAAGAGAAAAATGAATAAAATAGATTGTTATTCCACCATTCAGATGTAAATAATGTTATTTTAATGCATAACTCTCCAGGGTGGTTTCATAGTTACGTTTCGATTGTTATTTACTAAATATGGCAGCTTGTTGTATTTCTGTACACGTCATTTTGTCACTTACTTTGTCCACTCACTAAATTATAACACTTCCATGTCATACAGGAAAAAAAGTCATCTCAGGTGGGAGGACTGGCGTGATCACAGGCATGGAACGATGACGGTACACAGCAAGCCTGGAAACAGTGAGGCGTCTAGGATGACCAGAGCACAAATTACAAAGAGGAGTCCAGCGGGAACAAAACCCGGATTGGTTGTTTGGACCTGGAGACTAGAGGGCCTTAAAGGAAAAAAAGTAATTATGACCAAAAAAAATATGAGCTAATGGGAGGTACTACTACCCTTTATCACCAAGCTCAGCTGAGGCCCCTGGTAGCCAAGGCCTAAGGAGAACCACAGAAAGAAAAAGAGCTTCTCTGTTACAAAAGATTGAAGAGCACGCGCTCTGGAGCCTGGCTCCCAGGGTTTGAGTCCTGGCGCTGCCCCTGCTGGCGATGTTGTTTTGACAAATTAGTTCACCTGTTTGTGACTCGGTTTCTCTCCTTATAAACAGCACAGGCAGGGGTGCCTGCTTCATGCGGATATTGTGAGGATTAAGTGAGCGAATACTTAGGACAGAGCCTAACGCACTGCGAACTCCCAATAAAAGTTAGGAATCATTTTTATCTATCATTTCTCCTGGCTGGATTCTACAGTAAATGTATCTTGAGGTTTCCTTATGCAAAGAGCTGCGAGCAACATGAGGGATAGTATTCTCAATGAAAACCTGACAGCACCCATCGCTGCATTCTCAGTGAGCCTGTGTCTGCTGTCTGGAAATAAGCCAAGAGCAAGCAAAGGGCTCGAAGAGAGACCGGGTGCTCACATCCAGGCCTGCGGCTTCCGGACTGCCTGCCATGCGCCGGGAGAGCACTTGGAAAACGCTGAGAAAGGAAAGATTTTCACTCCCTTCCTGCTTGCCCTCTCTCTCCCTGTGCAGGTCATCCTCTCAGCCTGGCTTTCTGCCCAAGCCGTTTCCTGTTTCCTGGACATTTATCTTCTGCACATTCATGCTTTTTTCTCCTATCATCCCCCTGCCTGGAATACTCCTTCCTTCCAGAACCCTTCTGGCATAACCTTCAAAACTCACCTCCGCTCTCTGGCGCTCCCTGACGCTTCAAGCTCTCCTCTGCTCCAGGAGGACTCTGCGCCTCCCTCTGTTCTGTGGTGTGTGGTGGTGATGATGGCGCTAGGAGAGGTGATGAAGATGGCGGTAGATGACCATTATTGGCCTCGAGGCACTGTGCTAAGTGCTTTGCAATCATTATTTCAGTTCATTTTTTACAACAACCCTATCAGGAAGTTGTTATTTGCACCCATTTTAGAGAAAAGGAAACTAAGGCACAGGGCGGTTAAATCCCTTGCTCGAGCCACACAGCTAGAAGCAAGAGAGCTGGACACACAGTAGGCCTGCAGTAAACATTTGCTGGTGAGAAGTTAACTGAATCCGGGTGTGGGTGGTCCAAGAAAAATGTGCCACGACTCAGGCATTTCGAGTGCGATGCATAGTTTCCAGCCCAAGCACTGAGAAGCCCGCTATTTTTGGATGGCCTTGCACAAATTTTGTGTGGGCTTCCTTTTTGCTACTAAATGTCACTGCATTAGTTTCCTAGTTTCATTCCCTGCCTGGGCTGGGGAGGGTTATGCAACCAGAGCCTGGAATGAGTCATCGGCAGCTCAGCGGCCAAACTGTCCACAATTGCTGTGATATGGTACAGTCCTTTTCTTTTCCACTGGTTGTGGGTGGTTTTGTTTAACGTTTACAGTTTTCTTTCTTTCCTTCTAATTTTGCTTCTCCCTGTCTTTTTCTTTTTCTTTGAGGGAATGGGCTATGGGTCCTGTAGGACCTCGAAACGCCCGCCTTTCTGTGCCTGCAAGCACACATTCATCTACCCTACGTGAAACCCAGGCGGGAAGAAAACCCTTCTCGTGATGATATTATGGCAACTGACCCGCAAAGAAAGGTGGACGATAACTTCAGGGCGGATGGGGGTTTCTCTCCACCGGGCCAGCAGCTGCCACCACTCCCTCCCCTGCCAGCCTGCTGGGAAACAGGCAGAATGGACGCCAGCACCCCAAACTACGGCCGTGCCCTTCTCGCTCCTTACATGGCCTGTTTCCGGGATTTGCTGAGCCGCTGTTTACGTCCAGCAGGACCTTGAGTCAGGGCGGCTGTGGGGCCAGCCCCCAGCCCTCACAGGCTGAGCAAGGCTGAGCCGGCTGCAGGGGCCAGCAGCTGTGGGCTACACAGGAGAGCAAAGCCCAGGGCTCAAGGCGACTAACAGGCATGCCACCTCCTTTGTGCGAGGTACAGCCCAATAGAAAGAATGGCCCGATGTCTGGCTATCAAAGTGCTTCTTTACACGGGCGGATGGCTCCCTGGACCAGGGCAAGGTGGGCCTGTAGGTGAAGCCAGCGGCCCCGCAGGTGACGGGTGGGAACAGGAGCGGAGACTCAACTCAACGCTCAAGCGTTGGCTCGGCAGGCACTGAGGACCTGGGTCAAGAGGACTCCTTGGGAGCGTCTTCAGCTCCCATCACGCTTGCCATATGTGCAGCACCAGATCATTTCCGGAGCACTGTCCATGCATGGCCTCAAATGGTGCTATACATAGGTGCCCAGAAATCTGGGTTCGAGAAGAGCCAGCTCTGCCTTCCCCACTCCCAGTTCTCAGAGGCAGGTGCCGAGGTCATCATATTTGGAAACCACACATGAGCCTGGAAATAGCTCTGGATTAGAAGGGAGAGAAGTCGGGTTTAGAGTCCTGGCAGCTCAGGCTGTGTACAGGTGGGCAACTCTCTTAACCGTTCTGAACCTCAGTCTCCTCCCCTTTAAGATGGGGGCAACAATACAGTTGAGAAATGAGCTAACAGGACAGTGCCATTCTTCTGCTTCACACTCTCCAGTGGCTTCCCATTCCACTGGGAGGAAAATCCAAAGGCTCAGGACTCCCTGCATGACCACCCGGTCCCCTACTACTCCTCTGACCTGGTCTCCCACCCCTACCCTGGTCCAGCCCCAGTTTTCCAAACACATCAGGCTCATCCTCACTCACCTCAGGGCCTTTGCACTGGCTGTGCTTTGCCTGGAGCACTCTTTCCACGGGTGTCTGTGCAGTACCTCCTCACCTCTCAGGTCTTTGCTCTAACATTAGCATCTCAGTGAGGCCTTCCAAAACCCCCCTAAAATGGCTTCACCTCTTTCCAATATACTCAGCCGCCGCATCCACTAAAATATTAACTCCATGGACACAAGACCTTTTTATTGTTGTTCTCTGCTGCAACCCATGCTCAGAATAATGTCGGGGGGCACACCGTAGATGATGCTTAGTAAGTATTTTCTGAATGAATGAAGTATAAAATGCACCAAGAGGTCCTTAGTACCGTTATCCTAGAGCAGTGATGGCGAACCTATGACACGCGTGTCAGAGGTGACACGGGAACTCATTTTTTTGGTTGATTTTTCTTTGTTAAATGGCATTTAAATATATAAAATAAATATCAAAAATAGAAGTCTTTGTTTTACTATGGTTGCAAATATCAAAAAATTTCTATATGTGACACGGCACCAGAGTTAAGTTAGGGTTTTTCAAAGTGCTGACACGCCGAGCTCAGAAGGTTCGCCATCACTGCCTGAGAGTCAGAGAGCCAGCCCCAGTTCCAGCACCCTGACCCACCACGGCCGAGGTCTTCGGATCTCTGAAGCCTCTTCCCTCACACAGCCACTCCGAGGCCCCGTTTGATGAAACAGAGCCTCGGTGCATCATGAAGCGGGCGACTGCATCTTGAACATCATGCTAATGGCTTGCTCGTGAGAAAATGGGCACTTGGCCTGTCATCAGAATCAAATGGGGTGAGAGAAACGTCTTCAAATGCCCAATTTCCTAAAGAGAGGAGCAATCCGTCTGCAAGGAATAGGCCTGATCTTTTATGAGGAGCAGAGGTGGCAAGCCCAGCCCCGCTCCTGCCTGTCTGTCAAAGGGAGGAGCAGATTTGGAGCAGGACCGCGTCTTGCTTCTTAAACTTGACGGCCAACAGCTCAGAGCTGCCGCTGGGAGAAGGCCGGCTGACTCCTCCAACCTCAAGTCCCAGGAGTGAGTTTCTCCAGGATCCTTTTGGAAGCTGGCTGTTCCCTAAGTGATAGTGCGTTCTAATCTCTCCCCTTTGAAGGCAGATCTTCCTTAAAAGGAAAGGCTAGCTAATTCTCTCACGCAAGGGTAGGTTTTCCTTCCACCGAAATTCTAGATTTTTAAATGTTTTTCTTTTCTCTCCCTGCCTCCCCTGCCAACCCTTCGTTCTGAATAATTAAAGCACACTGGGAGAGGGGAGATGATTATATGTTGCGTATCCATACACTTCCCCACAATGCTTTTACATACATACACACACACACACATAAAAACACACATGTGTGTGTATACAAGAAGCTGGACATATTTATAATTCATACACTTTAAAATGCTTCTCTCATCTCTCTTTTCATTCTCACAACCTTCCGCGACTGCTGCCTTTGTTGGTGGGTGTTTTGGAGATTCTGGATATAAGTCAGGCCTACCTGAAAACTAAAAACATAGCTAGGCACCACTCCCCAAGGTTTGCTAGTGCCTTCGCGGCACAGAAACCAGCCGAGGCCCCCAGGCGGCAGCTTCAATCCTGGGGTGAGCTGAGGCCAACCAGAGAGTGGGCAGAGAGCCCAGACCTGGTGTCCAGCAAAAGCTGAGTCTGAGCGGCCTGGGACGCAGCCAGGATGGGGGAAGCCCTGGCAGCTTCAGGATCCACGTCTGGAGAGGCTGATAAGGCGGCAAGGCCAGGTAGGGGAGCCACTGAATCCAGGTGGGAGGCCCGGGGACCTAACCCCTGGAGGTCTGGGGAGCCCAGCCCAGCAGCCCGAGGATCAGCAGCAGGACACAGGGAGGCACCGGGCGTCTGTCAGAGGCCAAGCCCCAACGGTGACATGGGATGTCCTCGTTCTGCCACACGTGGTGACAAGATGCAGATGCTACTGCAGATCTGAATGGAGTGGCACCTGTGCTGCCGTGAAGGGGCACAGCGAAGGCCCATGTCACCCCACAAATAACAACAGGAATAATAACACTTCCTTGAGTCCTTTATTGGGGAACAAGCATGGTGCCAAGTGCTTTATTTATTATTATTATTGTGTGTTTTTTAAATATGTTTGTATTGATTTGAGAGAGAGGAAGGGAGAGGGAGAGAGAAACATCCATCGGCTGCCTCCTGCACGCCCCCTACTGGGGATTGAGCCCACAACCCAGGGATGTGCCCTGACCGGGAATCGAACCAGCAAGCTCTTGGCGCAGGGAACACTGCTCAACCACCTGAGCCACACCGGCCAGGGCCCAAGGGCTTTGTTTCGTTGGGTCATTTATTCTTTACAACCCTATGGGTGTACAGAGATACGAATGCTCATTTTCAAGCTGCAGACACTAAGGCAGGCGGCTGGTTGAGTTGCTCCAGGCAGAGCTGGGCTATGAAGTCGAACTTTATATGCGGTTCCTCGGTCTTGGCACGGGGCATGTTGGGTCAGGTATCTCTTTGTTGTGGGGCTGTCCCGCCCACTGTAGGAAGGTGAGCAGTATCCCTGGCCTCTACCCACTAGGTATCAACGGAACCCTCAGCCCCACCCAAGATGCGACAACCAAAGGTGTCTTCAGACTTTGCCAACGATCTCCCTCCTTGCTGAAAAGTACGGTGCTCCAGCCAGGACCGGCCACTTCGAAGCCCTGCCGAGCAGCTGGACTGGGCAGCCCCGGGGGTGGCACTTGCGACACATCGAGGAGAGAGACTCGAGGTGGCTGCTCGTGCCGGGCCTCCCAAAGGGATCCCACCAGAGTCCTTGGCGTTCAGGTTCCAAACCCCATGTATGAGCTCATCGAGAAGCAACCAGACCCAGGAAAACAAGCTCCTTCTAGAGAGCTTGCACACCAGCTCTGGCTCACGTATCACAGGGCAGGGACGGGGGTGGACGGTCCGGCTGGCTGACCACACAGGACAGTCCCTTGGGCAGGTGACCAAAGTCTAGAGCAGCGAGAGGATGCGGATGAGGGGATCCGTTTCCTTGCTGTGTTCTGGTCCCGAGCCTTGGGCTACTTACTTGTTTTTCTCTGTGAAATCTGTCCCAGGCCATGCCTTTTCCCTGCCTTGGAAGGCAGGCAGGGGAGGGAAGTAGGTGAGTCTGGTGGTCAGTTGAGCCCGAGACGGAGCAGGACTGATTGTCCTACTTCCAGAATGCTCTTCCCACCACATGCTACCCTGTGAGGAACCTGTGCTCCCTGTAGGCCTCTCCTCCCTGCAAAGGAATCTACTCCCCAACCTCCATCTTACGGTTTGCAAACAGACTGACAGGTAACCCGTGGTCTTCTCAGAGTCACACGGGTAACTAGCGATAGAACAAGGACAGTACTTCTCAGAAGGCTGAAGAATGGGGTCTGCGGGACCTGAGCCTAACCTCCCTTAAGGACCAAGTCACGGTTATTTATCGAGGTCCTACTGTGCACCCACTGTGCACCCACTGTGCCAGGTCCTGTGAGGATGCCAAGAGGTGCAATTCGCAAACCCTAACCTCGTGGAAATGACAGTGTAGCTAAGAGATGAGACAGATGCTAAGCAATTCATCTACAAGTAAGATGAGAGGAGGAAGGACTGCGAGATGCCACAGGGAGCTCCCCAGTTGGTTTCGGCACTTGGGGACACAGGTGGAAATACGGGACCCAGGAGAAAGTGATGACTCCCTTTGAACCACAATGATTTGAAAGGCCTGTGGGGCCCGGCCGGTGTGGTCCAGTGGCTGAGCACCAACCTATGAACCAAGAGGGTCACAGTTCGATTCCCAGTCAGGGCACATGCCCAGTTGCGGGCTCGATTCCTAGTGGGGGCATGCAGGAAGCAGCTGATTGATGATTCTCTCTCATCATTGATGTTTCTATCTCTTTCTCCCTCTCCCTTCCTCTCTGAAATCAATAAAAATATATTTTTTAAAAAAGAAAGGCCTATGGGATGTCCAGGGTAAGGCCAGGTAGCCAGGCCAGAAGCTCCTGCAGGACCCTGGGCCAGGGGTGGAGACTGGAGGCCATGGTTGTACAGAGAGATTGAGCTGCGGGAGCAGGTGCGGTGACACAGGAGGGTGTGCAGAAGGAGCTGCCCGAGACAGGAGAAGCTGCAGGGGTGACTGAAGGGGTAACTGGAGAGCAAGGAGGAAAGCCAAGGGGGGCAGCGACCCCCAAGCCAGAGGGTCCTGCCAGGAGGGCCGGTGAGATGAGGACGGAAGAAGACTGACCATCATTAGCAACAAGGAGGTGCCCAGGACCTTACAGAGAACAAGCCAAGGTGGGTGCTGGGGCAGCAGCTAGAATACAGCTGGCAGGGGCGGCGGGGAGGTGAGTATAGACCCCACCTTCAAGAAGCATGGCTGTGAAGAAGAGGAACGGGACGGGAGCTGGAGAGAAATGCAGACTCTCACTTTCAAATTCCTGCCATTGGGCCATCAGAGGAACTGGGAGACGGGGAAGCCCCAAGCTGTTTCCCCACACAGCTGCGGAGACCGCCTCTCCCACTTCCTCCGCGGCCCGCCCACCGTGCGCGCCTCTCTGCCAGCCACACCGGGTCTGATTTGGTGCAGACCTGGCACCCTGTGTGGCCGGGGCACACGTAGTGAAGAAGGGCCCGCACCAGGTGACGAAGGAAAGGCCCCTGGGGTTCTCAGTGTCCTAGAGGGAGGTCGACAACAAGAGCGATGGGCTCTGAGCTGGAATGCATTTGCCAACACCGAGTCCAGAGCAACCTCAGATCTTTCCAATGCAGATCCCCGACGACACGTGGGAAAGAGCTGATACCCAGGATCAGGGCAAAGTGGAGTATGGAGCAGCCATGACAAGCCCAGTGTTTCTATAAAGCCTCGTGTTTTAGCTTAAAAATTCCTGCCCTTTTACCTTCTACTCTGTGATGTACTTGTGTGTTTGGGAGTTTTAAAATTACATTCTAAATTGCTTACCTTCATGTGAAACTGACACCCAAGGAGATGTGCTGGTTTGTCTGTTGGTGCTCCAGGTAGAGTGATGGAGTCTGACATGTGACTTCACCCCCCCCACATCTGCATGCACATGTGTGTTCATACATGCACACACACACACACACACTTTTTACAAGTGAGGAGATTGAGGCTCAGAACTGGGATATTTTTGCTGACACCTAATCCAAAACATCAGAGAGGGGAGGTCATGCCCAAGGTCACACGGCAAGTGCAAAAACTGAACTCTAGGTTCATAGACTGCCTGTCCAGTGCTCCTTCTATCCACCTCTACTGCCAAGAGAATCAAGGATGGCGTAGCCTCATAGGGGGTCTCGGATTTCACCTTCGATTTTGGCAGGTGAAATCAGAAATGGGGAGCAGATTTATAGTGGAAAATAAGTAATTTCATTATTTGGGCTCCACAACTAGATTCTGATGCTTTTAAGACTCGACACTATTGTTAGAATTAACCTCCACACTCCAGGAAAGTTTTGAAAATCTTCAAGAAGGACTTTCTCTTCCAAGTGATCTCTTCTATTCTCATGTTAAAAGACTTGGAGCCCGGCTGGTGTGGTTGAGTGCCGACCTATGAACCAGAAGGTCGTGGTTCGATTCCGTCGGGGCACATGCCTGGGTTGCGGGCTCGATCCCCAGTAGGGGGCGTGCAGGAGGCAGCCAATCAATATTTCTCTCTCATCATTGATGTTTCTATCTCTTTCTCTCCCTCTCCCTTCCTCTCTGAAATCAATAATATATATATTGATTTCAGAGAGGAAATAATATATATATTATATATATATATAAATATATATAATTTTTATCCTATCTAATAATAGACAAACATGGTAATTGGCTGTACCTTCGCTATGCCTCCCATTGGCTAATCAGGGCGATATGCAAATTAACTGCCAACAAAGATGGTGGTTAATTTGCATATGTAGGCTCTAAGAGGCGGAGGGAAGACTGAAGGTGAGCTGGAGCAGCAAAGATCGAAGACTGAAGGCGGCTCCAGCCGGAGCAAAGGCCTGGGTCCCGGGTGCCGGAGGAAAACCTGTGCTGGCAGCCAGGAGAAAGGAAGGCTTATTGCATGAATCTCTTCATGCAACAGGCCTCTAGTGTATATATAAAATAATATATATAAATCAATAATATATTATATATATATAAAGACTTGGAATACACCTTCCAGTTAAGCATCGCCCTCTCCTCATAAATTATTGTTAGGGACTGAATTGTGTCCCCAGCACGTCCGTTAAAATGGGGTCTTTGCAGTGGGCCCTCACAGCGTGAATGCTCTCCTGCTACGAGAGGAGACGAGGACACAGAGATTAGCGCGGAGGGAAGACGATGTGAAGAGACACAGGGAAAAGCTGGCCACCTAGAAGCCTCGGAGGACGGCCTGGAACAGAGCCTTCCTCACAGCCCCCAGTGGGAACCACCTCTGCAGACACCTTGATCTCAGGACTCTCGCCTGCAGAGCTGTGAGATGATGTGTGTCTGCTGGTTACGCCACTAGGAAATGAATACAGCCATCCCTGCAGAGGCTTCCAGTTCTGGAAGAAAAGCAATTGAATTCCTGCAGCGGAAAAGCATGATCCCTTAGCAAAGGCGCTTCTGTTTCTGAGCGGGACCCTTTGCTGGGTGCCTGCCTCATACATGGCAGTGACTTCCTCCTCACTGGAGAAATAGTTACAACACAAATAGCTGCTCACATTTATCCAGCACTTACTGGGTACTGGGCAGTTTTTAAAACTTTACATTCAATCACCCTTACCAGGAATTCTGAGGCACTATTATTCCATTTTACAGATAAGGAAATTGAGTCCTAGCAAGGTCACGTGCATGGTCCCAGGCACTCAACTAACAGTAAATAGCTGGACCAAAATTAGACAGCACTTTCCAGCCACCTTTCAAGCCACTTTTAGGGGGAATGAGTTTTCCCGGGCCTTCCCGCCTGAGTGCACGGGCTGGAGCTGACCCCGGGGCTAGTGCGGGAAGAAGAGGAAGGAGGGGACCGCCCCCTGGTGCCCGGAACCCTGCACCTTCTGACCTCCTGGCAGCCCGCCCTCGGCCCCCCTGCAATTCCAATGGGCTCGGCCCCAGTCGGAGCTGACGCTGACGTAAGCCTGCTGGAAATTCCTCTGCCTAGCGATCAAGGCGTGCAGAACAAAAGCTCCCACCGCAGGGAAAAACTTCCTGCCTGGCTCGAGCTCTAGCGAGAGGGCTCAGATTTCCACCACACAGCCGGTGAAGTCATCAGTCCCGGCATGGCCGAGGGGCTCCGCGGGCAGGAGCAGCTGGGCGGAAGGCCTGGTGTGTGAGCTCTCCCTCCAGGCAGGGGCCTGCCAGCAGCTTGGAGATTCCCTGCTGGTAGCGGAGAAGGGCTGCGGCTGGCCCTTGTCTGAGCCCTTTCTCACCTCTGACCTCAGCCAGTCTTCCTACCGTGATTGGTCCATGGCCATTTGCCAGTGGTGCAGCTGAGGCCCAGAGAGGGGGCGTCGGTGGCTCGGTGATAGTCAGTAAATTGGACTTGAGGTGGGAGGACCTGGACCCTGTCCTTGAGCTCCCCCTCAAATTCTTAGGAGAAGTTGAGCTCCTGGTCCTTTGGACACTAAGCAAAGGGGAAAAGAAAGGTCCTCCAACAAAGTCCTGGGTGGAAAGGAGCCAAATTGCAAAGACACCACCTCCCTTTTGCCATCCTGCCCCCAGTGGAGCTCTGAGGGCTGAGAGGGAGGACATTCACTTATTCACTCACTCACTCAGCACATGAGGCGCCCACCAGGTGTGTGGGTGGGGTGTGAGCTGGGGTGCTGGCCAGCCTGGGCACCACATGCACCCAGCTAACTTACTTCAGTCAACTCTGCAAGGTGGGTCCCACGATCAAGGCAAAGGGAGGAAGTAAGGAAGAAAATGGACAGTGAGCAGCTGGAGACAGGGAAGCAATTGAACAATAGTGTTCCCTCAGAGCCAAGCACCAGCCACAAACATGGCCAGGTGGCACACGCTCCATCCACAGCCCAGGCTCCGGCCCAGCCACTTCCCACGGAATTGTGTTTAATCTTCACAAGCACCCTAAGAGGCTGTGGAGTGGACACCAGGATCCACAAGCCCCCCCCACACTTCCTTTGGGACCTGGACCCCTCCCCCATTCACGTGAGCCAGTGTCTGAGGCCTTATTTGTCCTGAGTGGCCCTGCCCTCGGGTCATATGTGATTGAGTTAGGAGTGGGCACATGACCCAAGCTGGGTCAATCAGATTGTCCTTGAGAATTTGGAATTGGGATGTCATATCAACGGAGGCTCACGGGGATCAGTTCTAGAAGGAGAAAGAGAGAGCAGGAGAGAAGGCTAAGGCGGGAGGGGGAGAGAGAATGAATAATCCAGCAAGTATGCTGAGGACAGCAGAGGGGCTGCAGGTGTTCCAGTCTGGCTGCGTTCCACGCTGGGTTCCCCGGACATGCCTGCATCTTTATATTGTTCTGCTTTTGCCCATGCTGCCCTCAGTCTATGTCTGTCGCTCTCATTCAGGGAGTCTTAGGCAGACAGTTTCATGACAGCAAGGACAAATCTCGATCACCAGAGTGTCCTTGGGACTTGGCATATAAAACATCCTCTGTAAATATTTGCTGTGGGTTTTATTTTTATGAAAAGTAGAGGTTCAGAGAAGTTAACTGATATGGATTCATCCCGCACTAACAGCTGCGATTTGAACTGAGTCTTCTAGGGTCAGAGTATATGCTTTTCCTACTATACCTTTTGCACACTGTTGTTATTATATTAAAATCTAAGGCAGTCTGAGCTGGGGGGGGGGCAGGAGAGAGAGAGAGAGAGAGAGAGAGAGAGAGAGAGAGAGAGAGAGAGTGTGCTGGTCACTGGAATGCTGTAGTACTTCTAAACCTGTTGGAGAACAGTAGCTGCCGGGAGCCCCCAGGGCCCCCTCTCTCCCTCAGCCCCTCCCTTGAAGACCCTGAGCCTCCCATTACCCACAGGCCCATGGTCAGAACTGGTGCTGCTCTGCCTGTGACATGCTTCGAATAGCAGCCCTGCACCTACCTCATGTGATCTGAGGAGTCTGGTCACTTTGTCTCCCCATTAAAGAAAGCCTCCCAGGGCAGCTGAAATGCCACTGCTCAGTGATGGTTCATGCATCCATTCATCCGTTCATTCTGCCCATGTTGACTGGGTGCCCCTTCTGGGCCAGGCTTCCAGTCCCCAGGAGCTCTTGCTCCCACTGCCTCAGATGTAGGTGGCATCCTCAGCTTCGGGGCTTGGGACCCCTAAAGATCTTAATCTGGTGGCGCTGGCAGGCAGCTGAGAGCAAATTCCACAACCATGGACATGGGCAGGGCTGCAGTTCTCGGAGGAGGAATGAGGAATCCAAGGCGCATTAGGACTTCTAATACCAGGGCCCCTCCTTGGTACTTTGTGGTGCAGGAGCTCTTTATACCTCAAACCAGACTAAGCAGATTGAATAGATTGTATAGATTGAATGGACTACCTATTAAGGTTCCCAAGGAATACTTTATAAGAGCTTGAAAAGTGAATTAAATGGTTAAAAAGACTAAGCTTCTTTTTAAAGGGTGTGATGGTAAATTTAACCGACCAGATTTCATAACATATTACAAAGTGACAATTACCCAAACCATATGGTAGCAATGGGGGGGGAAAGGATCTGTAGAAGAGACTACACGATCTCAAATTAATTCAATATAAAGTAAAACTAGAAATAATCTCACAATGAGGAAAGTCATTACGACACCATAAATGTCTTGGAGTGAACTATGAGTAATACAGAGAAGAGTTGGAATAAGATTTCCTTATTCCATTTTACAGGATGGAGGAAACAGAGTCCATATTGCTAAGCAGTTTTCACAAGGGGACATCACTAATCATTAATGGAACTGGGATTTGCACCTTCGTGTGGCATTTGGTCAATATCGGTTGAACGAATGATCTTTCTGGCTCCGAAGTCCATGTCCTTTATACTACAATCAGGAGAAAATGATGTGAATGTCACCCCTCACCCAAATAATAATAGTTAACACTTACATAGGACTGACTGTGTGCTAAGCACTGTTCCAAGCACTTTATATATCTTGACTCATTTAAATTTCCTTTGACAGATGCGGAAACCGCGGCACAGAGAGACTGTCACTTCCTGAAGTGGCCCCTGGTGGAGCCAGTGTTCAATCCAGCAGGCTGGCTGGAGAGACCCCACTTTGAACCTCTCTGTCCACCCTCCCGATCCCGGCACAGGGTTCTGCCACTCGTTGCTGAGCCTTGGACAAACACGTGCTGACCCCTCAGAATCGGTTTGTTTGCATGTCCCTCATTTCTGGTGGCGTTATGCACCTGTCTGTGTTTTGATTTACCACCTGTACTTCCTGTGTAAACTGTCTGTTTATCTCTCTTGCTGCTTACAGAGTGGGAACTGGTCACTGATTTTAGCTTTTTGTGAAAAAGCAAAAGTTAATATATTTTAGATGTATCGGTGGCTTATGTTTTCCAGGCTGTTATTTTCCTCTTGTGATTGTCCTATATTTTATTCAACCAAAGGTTGGTGTTCTTTACTTTGAAAATCTAATCTTTGTTGTCTCTGGTGATGGATTCTTTTCCAATGTGATAAATGTGGGATTGTACTTTCTGGTCATTTTTTTATGGTTTTTTCCGACATGCATAAAAGTCTCATCTGCAATTTATGGCATAAGATGATATAAGAGCAACTCTTCTCTGTATTACTCATAGTTCACTCCAAGACATTTATGGTGTCGTAATGACTTTCCTCATTGTGAGATTATTTCTAGTTTTACTTTATATTGAATTAATTTGAGATCGTGTAGTCTCTTCTACAGATCCTTTTTCCCCCCATTGCTACCATATGGTTTGGATAATTGTCACTTTGTAATATGTTATGAAATCTGGTCGGTTAAATTTACCATCACACCCTTTAAAAAGAAGCTGAGTCTTTTTAACCATTTAATTCACTTTTCAAGCTCTTATAAAGTATTCCTTGGGAACCTTAATAGGTAGTCCATTCAATCTATACAGAAACTCAAAGAAAATTGTTGCCTTTGCTATTTCTAATTGTCTAGTCTGAAGGGAGTGGGCCCTCTATTTATTTTCACCTTCCTTTATTTCTCCCAGGAGGGTTCTATAACTTTCTTTGAGGAAATCTTATGTCTTTAAGTTAAGTAATGTCCAAGTCTTGAATGGTTGGTGTTTAAATGAAGGTAACAGACTTTCTCGTGTATTTTCTATCTATGTAGCCAGGGTATGTGTGTCAGAATGGGAGCTCTTGGTCATGGGGAGATCTCAATGACTTGACAACTGGGCATTCACCTTGGAGGGGTCAGGTGCCTTGATAGCTGCAGGCAGTGTGAGGAAGGGCCCCTGGGGAGATGAGGCTTGGGGTGGGCAGATCCTTGGGGCCTGCAAGAGGGAGGCACCCAGTGGGGGTGAGACCACATGAATGGGCATGGCCTGCACAGAAGGTTCACACAGAGAGTGGGGGTGAATGAGGAGGAGGGCTGTTTGGTTCAAGCCTTACATTTATACTCTTGACATTAGCTCCAAACGAGATTATTTACACAGTCTGTGGGTTCCTTTGCGAAGCCATTGGCTAAGGGTTTGACATCCTCAGAATCCCTGGTATGCTCCTACCCCAAATCCTCTCCAGTATCTGAAAGCCTGCTTTAGGAGGAGGCAGGAGTCTGCCACTTCTGTTGAATGCCTACTGTACATACCAAACCCTGTGCTTGGAGCTCTATTCTTGCTATCCTGTTTAATCCTCACTACAGCCTGATGAGGTAAATATCACTGCACCCATTTTGAGATGAGGAAACTAAGACCGCAAAAGATTAAAGATGAAGCGCAAAGAACTAGTAAGTTTTAGATCTTGCAATTGAACTCTGTATTGCCTTCAAAGCCCATATTCTTCCCATTCACCACTATGCTTTTTCATAGTGCAGGATCTCAATGAGTGGCTTTGGGAAGGAGTGAGACATGAATGGACCCCGAGACTTGGCCAGGTCATCCACCCGCTTTCTCATTCATTCACTTATTTGTCCAACAAGCATTTGTCAGGTGTCAGTTGTGCATTCCACTTCTCCCAGGGTGAAATCATCCAAGGTTTCAGCCACCAACATGCTGAAGATTCTCACATCAAGCCTTCCAGCCAAGAAGGCAGGATTCTTTTTTAAATATTTTTTTTATTGATTTCAGAGAGGAAGGGAGAAGAAGAAATAGAAACATCAATGATGAGAGAGAATCATTGATCTGCTGCCTCCTGCAGGCCCCACAATGGGGATCAAGCTCACAACCCAGGCATGTGCCCTGACTGGGAATTGAACCTGTGACCCCCTGGTTCATAGATCGATGTCAACCACTGAGCCAAGCCAGCTGGGTGGCAGGATTCTTTCCTAAGAAAAGTTGGGTTTCTTTCTTAAACTTCCCACTTGAACAGCCAACTTCCTGTTGGTAAATTGAATAGAATGTCTCCTATCTCAACATGTCAGAATGCAACAGGCCGTTTCTCCTTCATCTCCCAAACCTGTTGTGTTTTTTATCATTGAATGATGCCCACATCTAGCCTCCCTCTTGTTCATTCCTTCCAATTTTTCACCAAGGCTTACTGATTTTCTTTTGAAACATAGTGAACCTGTGTCTTCCTCTCGGCCCCAATAACCACCCCCTGGGGCTGAATCCTGCCCATTCCCTGAGTCTGCTCCTTGGCTGCTTTCCTCAGGGCCTGACTTTGCTCTGGCATCCCTTGTGTATGTCAGGTGGGCCTTCCTGAACCATGACTCTTGACACCTTCCTAGGCTGAAAAATGCAAATCCATTTTTTTTGTTGTTGTTACTCCTCACCCAAGAATATTTTCCCATTGATTTTTAGAGAGCATGGAAACGAGGGGGAGAGATAGAGAGAGAGAAACATTGATGACACATCGATTGGCTACCTCCTGCACATGCCCCAATGGAGGCCGGGGATCAAGCCTACAACCAAGGCATGTGCCCTTGACTGGAATTGAACCTGAGTCCCTTCAGTTCTCAGGCCAAGGCTCTAGCTATTGAGCCAAACCGGTTAGGGCTATGCAAATCCATTTTTGGTGCAAAACCTCCAAACTGGACTTTCAGGTCCCTGCTAAGGAAAGCTGGCCCCACGATGACCAGTGGTGGCCACCTGGCCCAAAGACAAATGGCTGACGGGTTTGGTGTAAAAGAGCATGCTAGGTCAAGCAGATTCTCCTGCGAGAACGTGGGCACAGAAATACTGAGAATGAGGGAGCTGGCAATGGAACTTGAGACTGAAAAGTCATGACGCAGAGTTAGGGCTGGAGAAGCCACTCACTGGGGTCTGGTGCAAGGCGGAGTATGCAGAAGAGGAAGCTGGCAAGTACAGATAGGAGGATGGAGCGAACAGAGCCCAGGAGCCGTGGAAAGGAAGCTGTGCGTCATAACTAGGATTCTTTAAATGGGAGCCATTTATCTTTAAGGAAAAACTCTCCACTTGGTCCTTGTTTTCTTGTTTTGCAATAGACCAGTAAAGATCACCGTGGGGCTTGGGGGCTCCCCAGCCTGGCTCACATCAAACAAGCCCTCTTTGAGACTGGGGGCTTGAGAGAGGCAGCAGAAGTCCTGCAGGACTAGAGACACGGCCTCAGATCTTCCCTCTGGGAAAGCGAGACAATAGCAACGGCCGGCTTTTTTCCACTGAAGTGTCGCCACACGGAGCGAGGCACGGATGCTCCACTTCGGTATTTAGACTTCGGAGCTGTGGGAGTCAGCGATGTTTGTTATTCTGACGGCTGGTGTTTGGAGAAGCACATTGTCTCTGCCATGATGCCCGGTGCTCACCCGTTGTTCCATTGTCTGGAGGCCCCGCCAGCGTGAGATCACAGGGCTGGTTCAGCACCCGCTCTTTCCTATGAGGCCCCAGCAGGTTTGGGGCCCATCTGAATTCCTGAGGGAAGTTGGTGCCCTGCATGGGTGCCAAGGCCAGAACACAGCCTGTGGGCACAGCCATGTCACTGTGTAAAGAAGAGGTTCATGTGCGTGGGCCCTAGACTCAGACCTCTTGGATTTGTAAACTGGCTCCACCACTTAACAGTTATGTATCCTTGGGTAAGTCACTTAATCTCTCTGTGCCTCAGTCTCCTCATTTGTAAAATAAGGATAATAATTGTATATGCTTCATAGAGTCTCTTTCATGATTAGAGGAATGGATTAGGTTGACCTATATAAAACTGTCACTTTTATTGGCAAAAAATAGTTTATCCTAATACAATTGTGACTAGCACATAGTAAGTGCTTAATAGATGCCAACTATTAACATTATATTAACATTTATTATTATTATTTCAGCCCTTTTCTGACAGTGAGTACAGCTGTTTTTGACCAGTCCCTGCCCAGACTGGTGGAAAGGGTATGGGGTGCCAATGTCCACTCCTGTGCTACTGGCACCAGGAGACTTCGGGGTCCCTAAGGCTAGGTATAGATCTGCCACTATCAGCTGTGATGCTTCCCCTCCAAGCTTCTTACTCTGACAAAAGTCATGGTTTGGACAAACTCATAAAAACCTCTTCTAGCTTTGATGATCGGATTCTAAGTGTTCTCAGACCATAGCAATCTCTCCTTTTTACTTCTGAGTTACCTCAATAGCTTGTGACAACAAATTAGGCCTATCGCTCCTCTTGTTGCCCAAATTATTGCCTAGGCCACAGCCAGCTTTACCATAAGAAGTGTGGGATTTTTCACTTTACCTTACCAAGTAATATTGATAACAACTACCATTTATTTATCACAGTCTGTCTATCGGGCATTGTTCTGAGGGCTTAAAGTGTTAAATCATTTAACCCTCACAACTTTGTAAAGTATGTCCTATAATCCCCATGTTACCATTGAAGAAAATGAGGGGAAAGCACCCTGCCCAAGGCCTCATAGCCAATATGGGCAGCACTGGGATTTAAACCAGAGTCCACGTTCTCAGCTACAAACTCTACTCTGTTGGTAGTCCCTGGAAATTCTTACCTGTTCCACACAACAAAGAAAAGCCTAGGGCCAGATGGCTCCACTGGTGAATTTTATCAAACGTTTAAAAAAGAATTTATGCCAATCCGCAAACTCTTCTAAAAAAATAAAAAATGGGCCCTGACTGGTTTGGCTCAGTGGATAGAGTGTCGGCCTGCGGACTGAAAGGTCCCAGGTTCGATTCCAGTCAAGGCCATGTATCTTGGTTGTGGGCACATTCCCAAGAGGGGGCTGTGCAGGAGGCAGCTGATCGATGTTTCTAACTCTCTATCCCTCTCCTTTCCTCGCTGTAAAAAATCAATAAAATATATTTTAAAAAATAAAATAAAATAAAAAATGAGGGAACACTCCAAAACTCATTTTGTGAGGTCAGCATTAACCTCATACCAAAATCAGATAAAGCCACTGCAAGGAAAAAAATTCTAGGCCAATATTCCTCATTAACATAGGTGTAAAAATTCTTAACGAAGTATTAGCAAACTGAACTTAACAACACAATAAAAAGATCATACACCGTAATCAAGTGGGGTTATCCCTGGGATGCAAAGAAGGTTCGACATATGCAAATTAATAAATATGAAACTGCATTAACAGAATAAAAGATAAAAATTAGCCCTAGCTGGTTTGGCTCAGTGGATAGAGTGTTGTCCTGTGGACTGAAGGGTCCCAGGTTCGATTCCGGTCAAGGGCACATGCCCGGGTTGTGGGCTCAATCCCTAGTAAGGGGCGTGCAAGAGGCAGCCAGTCAATGATTCTCTCTCATCATTGATGTTTCTCTCTCTCCTTTTCCTTCCTCTCTGAAATCATTAAAAATATATTTTTAAAAAATTATATGATTATCTCCATGGTTACAGAAAAAGCATGTGGCAAAATTCAACATTCTTTCATGATAAAAACTGTCAACAAATCAGGTATAGAAGGAATGTACTTCCAAATAATAAAGGCCATATATGACGAGCCCACAGCTAACACCACACTCAGTGGTGAAACACTGAAAGCTTTTCCTCTAAGGTCAGGAACAAGACAAGGATGCCCGCTCTCACCGCTTCTGTCCGACATCATATTATCGGGCACCCTATCCAGAATAGTTAGGCAAGAAAGAGAAATAAAAGGCATCCAAATTGGAAAGCAAGAGGTAAAATTTCTATGCATATGACATGATCTTATACATAGAAAACTCTACAGACTCCACCAAAAACTATTAGAACTAAAAACAAATTCAGTAAAGTTGCAGGTACAAAATCAACATATAAAAGTCAGTTGTGTTTCTATACACTAACAACAAACAATTAAAAAAAAAAGAAATTAACAAAACAATTCCATTTATAATAACGTCAAAAAATAAAATGTCTAGGCCTAACCCGTTTGGCTCAGTGGATAGAGCGTCGGCCTGAGGACTGAAGGGTCCCAGGTTCGATTCCGGTCAAGGGCATGTACCTTAGTTGCGGGCACATCCCCAGTAGGAGGTGTGCAGGAGGCAGCTGATAGATGTTTCTCTCTCATCGATGTTTCTAACTCTCTATCCCTCTCCCTTCCTCTCTGTAAAAAATCAATAAAATATATTTAAAAAAAATTCAATGCCTAGAAATAAGTTTAACCATGGAGGTGGAAGATCTGTACACTAAAGACAATAGAACATTGATGAAAGAAATTGAAGAAGATAAAAATAAATGGAAAGCTATCCCATGTTTATAGATTGGAAAATTTAATGTTGTTAAAATGTCCATAGCACCCAAAGCACTCTACAGATTCAATGTAATCCATATAAAAATTCCAATGGTATTTTTCACAGAAATAATTTTTACAAAATCCTAAAATTCATATGGATCCACAAAAGACCATGAATAGCCACAGCAATATTGAGCAAAGAAACTAAAGCTGATTTCAAAGTAGATCACTACCTGATTTCAAAATATAATACAAAGCTATAGTAATCAAAAGAGTATGGTACTGGCATAAAAACAGATGTAATGACCGATGAAATAAGTAGAAAACCCAGAAATAAATCCATGCTTCATGGCCAATTGATCTTTGACAAATGTGCCAAGACACACAATAGGGAAAAGACAGTCTCTTTAATAAATAGTGTTGGGAAACTAGTTATCCCTGTGCAGAAGAATGAAATTGGAGCCTTATCTTACTCCATATGAAAAAACCAACCCAAAATAGATCAACGACTTAAATGTAAGGCCTGGAACTGTAAAACTACTAGAAGAAAACATAGGAAATAAGCTTCTTGATACTGGTAGGGCAATGACTTTTTTTTAATATTACCCCAAAAGCACAGGCAACAAAAACAAAAATAGACAAATGGGGTTGCATCAAACTAAAGAATTTTGGTACAGCCAAGGAAACAATAAAAAAAAAGACAACTAACAGAATGGGAGAAAATATTAACCAAAGTGTATACAGTAGTTGCAGTTATAGGCTATAAACCATACATCTGATAATAGGTTAATGTACAAAATATATAAGGAACTGAAACAACTCAATAGCAAGAAAATAAATAACCAGGTTAACAAATGGGCAAAGGGCCTGAATATATATGTCTCAAAAGAAGACATACAAATGGGCAACAATCTTATAAGAAAATATACTCAACATCACTAATCATGAGGTAAATGCAAACCAAAACCCTAATGAGGCATCATCTCACACCTATTAGGATGGCTATGATCAACAAAATAAATAGATAAATAAATAAATAAATAAAAGATAACAAATGTTGTCAAGGATCTGAAGAAAAGGGAATCCTTGTACACTGTTAGTGGAATTGTAAATTGGTACAGCCATTATGGAAAACAGTCTGGCTGTTCCTCAAAAAATTAAAAATAGAGCTGCCATATGATCCAGCAGTTTTAGTTCTGGGTAAATATTTTAAAAAAATGAAATCAGGCCCTGACCGGTTTGGCTCAGTGGATAGAGCGCCAGGCTGCGGACTGAAGGGTCCCAGGTTCGATTCCGGTCAAGGGCATGTACCTTGGTTGCAGGCACATCCCCAGTAGGGGGTGTGCAGGAGGCAGCTAATCGATGTTTCTCACTTATCGATGTTTCTAACTCTCTATTCCTCTCCCTTCATCTCTGTAGAAAATCAATAAAATATATTTTTAAAAAATGAAATCAGTATGTGGAAAAGATGTCTGCACTCCCATGTTCAATGTAGTATTATTCACAATATCCAACATATGGACTCAACCCAAGTGTATGTTGATGGATGAATGGATAAAGGAGTTATGATATATAACACAATGCAAAATTATTCAAGGAAAGAAGGAAGTCTTGTCATTTTCAACAACATGGATGGAACTGAAGGACATTATGCTAAGTGAAACGAGCCAGGCACAGAAAAGACACGTACTGCATAATTTCATTTACATATGGAATCTGAAAAAGTCTAACTCATAGAAGCAGAGAGCAGAATGGTGGTTATCAGGGATAAGGAGGTGGGGGAAAGGAGGAGATATTCGTCAAAGTGCACACAGCTGCAGTTATGCAGGATGAGTCAGTCTAGACCAGGGGTGGGCAAACTTTTTGACTCGAGGGCCACAATGGGTTCTTAAGCTGCACCGGAGGGCCGGAACAAAAGCATGGATGGAGTGTTTGTGTGAACTAATATAAATTCAAAGTAAACATCATTACATAAAAGGGTACGGTCTTTTTTTTTTTTAGTTTTATTCATTTCAAATGGGCCAGATCCGGCCTGCAGGCCGTAGTTTGCCCACGGCTGGTCTAGAGGTTTAATGAAGAGCATGATGCCTTTAGCTAATATACCGTAGTGAATGCTGGAAATTTGCTTGACGAGTAGATTTCAGGTCTCTCACCACACACCAGAAAATGGGAACTATGTGAGATGATATGCTAACTAGCTTGGCTACTAATCATTTCACTATGTACATCATATCATTATGTTGTACACCTTAAATATACACAATTGTTTTTTAAAATAATTTTAAATAAAAAAAAAACTGCTCACAGTGAAGTAGAAAAAAGGTTGAACACCCACCTGCCATATAGTCTAGCCAGGTATTTGCCCAAGGGAAACAAAAGCTTATATCCACACAAAGACATGTACATGAATGTCCATAAAATATTATAAACATAGGGTATAATTGTCATGGAAACTACTTCATAAGTGGTTAAGAAGGTCATTCTAAAATAACATTACTTACCAGGTATTTGTGAACTCACTGTGCAGTGAATCAAATGTAACTAGCTGTGCTTTAACAGACCCTTAGCTTTAGCTTAACATGACTGTGTTATTCAATCTAAGACTGTTAGATGAAACTCACAGATTACACTAAAGTATTATTTTAGTAAAATCAATAAAACTGCCCTAAGAGAAATAAAAATGAAATGGAAAATTTAATCATGATCCACTTTTTTTTTGACAAATCAACTCATTTATTTTTCCTTGTTCCCATCTGGTACTTGTCTGCATGCATAAAACACTTTCACATAGTTGTAAAATTCCAATTTTGTATTCAGCTTTGAAAAACAATTGTAATGTGGCAAACTGTTTTCCATATTGCTACTTAGTTTTCACAATTATTTTTTTACTTTTGAGAGAAAGGGGGGAGAGAGAGAGAGAGAGAGAGAGAGAGAGGGAGAGAGAGAGAGACATCAATGTGAGAGAAACATCGATTGAGGATCCAACCTGAAAACAGGATATGTGCCCTGACCAGGAATCAACCCACAACCTTTCAGTGGACAGGACAGTGCTCCAACCAACTGTGCTACACTGGCCAGAACCTCACAATTGTTTTTAATTACCATGGTCTTTACTTTATGAATCTGCCACTCTAACATTTTCCCTATTGCTAGACATCTATAGATTTTTAAAAAATTTTAATTTAAAAAATGTTTTTGTTAATATGTTCATGTATAAACCATTTTCTTTCTTTTGGATTATTTCCTTGGAGTGGAATTATTGGGTCAAAATATACGAACATGTCTATAGCTCTCAAAATACATTGTTAAATGGATTTCCATCTATTCATTCACCACGTATTTATTGAGCCCTTTCTTCCTGCCAGACACTGATTACGTGCTGGGGTTACAATGCTGAGGAAGAACATACAGTCTACTTTCATAGGCCCTACCGTCTAGTCAGGGAGACAGACTCAATCAGGTCATCACACAAATGGATAAAATTGCAACCATGCTAAGCATTGCTAAGGAATGAGAGACATGGAACTATGAAAGTGTGTCATGGTGGAACTTTGCCTGGTGGTTAATGGAAGGCTTTCCTAAGGAAAAAGTGATTGAGCTGGGGACCACAGGATAACCAGGAGCTAATTAGACCAAGGAGGAGGAAAGAACAACATTCTACACAGAGGGAGCAGAGTGTACAAATGCCTTTGGCAGAGTTAAGAAGACTCCGGTACTGAAGCTCAAAGAGTTGGGGAAGCCTGGGGCAAAACCAGGCAGGGCCTGTGGGCCATGGAAAGGGCGTGTCTTTCAGGAGAGAGCAGTGAGACCCTCCTGAGCTGGATGTGTGCTTTGAGCACACTCTGACTGCAGTCAATGGGAGCAGGGAGTTTGAAGGCATGAAGACCAGTGGGCAGCTGCTGCAGTGGGCAAAGTGAAAGACGATAGCCGCTTAGATGACAAGAGGAGGGACAGACAGAGATGTGAACACATATGGGAAATATTAAAGAGGTAAAATTGACAAGACGGATTTAATTTAAGAAGTATGGGGGAAGAGAAAGGAGAAGGGAATATAAAGGAATAGGATGAATGGTGGTGCCATTCACAGATACAGGGGACAGTGAAAGAAGACCAGGATCGGAGGAGGGGGGTGTGTTTCATAAGGAGGTCAAGGTGTCTGAGATAGGCAAGGGGAGCTGTCAGGGGGGCAGTGACACTATGGGTCTGAAACTCAGAGCAGAGTTTGGGCCAGAGCCATGAACTGATGAGCCATGAACTGATGAGTTATGACAACCAAAGCCACAGGCATAGATGGGCTTGCCTGAGGGGAAAGGTGACAAGTGGACATAGTCTAGACCAGGTGAGTGAGGAACTCCCACTTGCAGGTGGAAAAAGACAGCTGGTCGAAGAGCCAAGAGAAATGCAGAGGACAGCCCTGTCATAGAAGCCCAGGGCAGTGTTCCAGGAAGGGGAGAGTGGTCACCAGTGTAGAAGGCTGCAGGAGGTCCCAGCACATGGATTTAGATCAGTGGTGGCTTTGGCAAGACCTGTAATGATGGAGAGAGAAACAGGGTGAAGAAATGAATGAGAAATGAAGACACGAGGATGGTGTGTCTGTACAGCCCTCTCCAGAGCGCGGCTAAGATGAGAAGTGGACGGGTAGCTGGAGAAGATGGGTTGAGGGCTTAAGGGAGGAGTTTTTGTTCACTTTTTCTTTTTCCAGAAAGGGGGGCTTGTGTGTATGTTAAATGCTAATGGGAGAGCTTGGGTCAAGAGCACGTGGGTGAAAGTCAAGAGAACAGTGACAGTAGATAACCAGGTCTCTGAGCAGGTGGGAGGGGATGAGTCTGAAACACCAGTGAAGGACCGGCTTTCGGTGGAAGGAGTACCTCCTCTCCTGTAACGGAGCTCTACAAATTCACCTGCGGACTCAGAGGAGCTTAGAATTTGGTTTAATGCTCTGCTGTTGCTGTCTTGAAATTCTTAATCATTTTTGAACAAGAGGCCCCACCCTTTCAGTTTGCGCTGAGCCCTGCAGATCCTGGAGCTGGTCCTGCCTTCACCAACGCCAGAGCGATTCCTTCCCCTACAGACCTCTCCAAACTTGGCTATAGCCATCTACACCTTGGTGTTATGGCTGCTAATTTAATAGGTGGAAATGTGCACCTTGGTTGTTTTACTTTGCGTTTCTTTGATTCCTGGCCAGGTTGACTGTGTTTCCTCACATCTGTTTACTAACCGTATTTCCTTTTGTGTGGACTGCTGTGTTCTTTGCCCATTTATGATGTTTTCAAATGCCAAAACCAGTTTCCTCTGTGGGGATGAATCACGGATTTGCTGAAACGCATGGAGAGAATGTTTTCTGCCGAGCAGTGTTGAGGAGGGTGTTGGAGGAGAGAAGGCCCAGGCAGGGGTGCCTTGGGAAGCAAAGGTCCTTCGTCTCGAGAGAGTCCCACTGGTACATGTGCACGGCAGCCTTTCTACCAGCACCTTCGCTTCCAGGCGCCTCTTTAACCCTCTCTCTCTGCAGGAGCTCCGCTCGGTGCTTTGTCCTGACTGTTCCTCCTGCCCAGAGCCCTTCCTCCCTTGACTTCCCCGCAACCAGACTCACAGCATTCTAATCATGTTGGTGTATTCAAATATTCACATACACCACCGTTTATTGTAATTATTGGTTTCACATCTGCTTCCCCTTCTGGGCCATGAGCTCCATCATGCTCCAGTCTATAGCTTCTTTTGCTGTCTCTCTCTCTTGCTCTCACTCTTTCTCTTCGTCCTCGCTGCCTCACATAGCGTCTGCACAAACAAGGGGCTTGGCCTCCGTTGACAAGCAAATTAAGTCCACTTTGAGTGATTTGTATATGGAGCTCTCTGGACCGCCTGCTTCTCCTCCTGCACAATTCTTTGACCCTTGTGCACATCGGTGCAGTGCGTTCCCTCTGGGACACCAACTTTAAGGAGTGAAGGTCTCCGAGAGCAAGGCCCCTAGGGAGCAAGGGATCTGGGACACTGTCATCAGATATTTGAAAGCTGTTGGTTCCCCATCGTGCTGGAGGGGCAGGTGGGTGGGACAAAGACTGATGTGTGCTCAAATCCAGCTCGGCCACCAATTAGCTGTGTGATTAGAAGTGGCGTGACTCCCAAGATTCTGTGTCTATCAAAAGGGACCAACTTATTTCATGGGGTGTTAGGGGATGAAAGGAAATGAACAATGCAAATTGCATAGCCCAGGTCCTGGTGTGGAGTAGGCGCTTATTCATCTGGAGTTGGTTTAGAAAACTGCCCTAGAGATACCTCTAGTTAGCAATGGAACCAATGAGTGGAAGATGCAAGAAAAAAAAGACTTCAGATACAACTTTGCAACAGACAGGGCTGGCCAGCGATGGTATGAGCTCTGTGCAAGAAAGTGAGCTCCCTGTCAGGGAGGATATGAACACAATAATGATTTAAGGGCCGTAGTGCAAGTGGACTAAGTCATCTTTAGGGTCTCATCCAACCATGAGGAGCTTGGGTTCTGTGCCTGATAATGGAAAGCCCACTGTAGGAGACATCTACTGGATGCACCCCAAACACCCACTCTTCCTCTTCTTTTTCAAAAGGCCTCTGGTCTCCTTGCCAAGCCAATCAGTTCATCTGACCCCCAGCCACAGAAATTGGTTTGGAAATAGATATTTTAAGCCAAGAAGATACAAGAAAGTGTTTGCTTGAGGTTCTTGGGAAAAAAACTATCTCATTTATTCGAGCTATCAAAGAGAGAGGAAGAGAGAGAGAGAGAGAGAGAGAGAGAGAGAGAGGGGGAGAGAGAGTCAGTCTTAGGATAGGGTTGTCTGATAAAATACAAGACACTCTGTAAAATTTGAATTTTAGATAAACAACAAATGATTTTTAGTATAACTATCTACCAAATATTGCATGAGACATGTTTATGATAACGAACTATAGAAATGATCCCTGAAAGTATAGTCTTATGAGACATGTTTATACTAAAAATGTATTCAGTGTTAATCTGAAAAAAAAATTAACTACATAGCCTTTCCTTTCTCTCTCTCGCTCTCGTTCTCTTTCTTCCTTTTTTAAATGGAGGCCCAGAGGAATGAATTGGTTTGGCCAGGATGACCCAGAAGGAGGTGCTCTTTTTTTCTTTTAATTTATTGATTTGTTGTTCCACTGATTTATGCATTCACTGGTTGCTTCTTGTATGTGTTCTGACTGGGGATCAAACCCGCAACCTTGGCAAATGGGGACAACACTCTAACCAAGCTACCTAGCCAGGGCTATCCTGTATTATTTTTCTTGCTAACTCTGACAACTGAATGATTCCATGGAGGGCAGAGGATGCAGAAAGAAACTACAGTAGGTCCTCGGGTTACATCGGAGATCCGTTCCTACGGCTCGACTTAACGAGATTTCGCCGTAAGTTGGAACCCACCTACATAAGCACCTACATCACTCACATGGAGCACATACACAGCAGTAATGAAGTGAAACAGTAAAAAAAAAAAAATTTAAAAAGATAACAATTCGTGACCTTTATTTGTGGTAAATAAATAATAAAAAACATAAAGCACATACGTACATACGTTGAAATGACGGAACTTTCTTTTTTTTTTATAAATAAATGGGAGATGGCAACGTAACCATGAAACGACTTATGTCAAGTCCAACGTAACCTGAGGACTGTCTGTATATTCTTGGTGATACATTTGAGCCACTGGATCAACTCTTGCCTGAAACTCGCACTTTTGAAATTTTCAGGTACAAGAACCAATAAACTTTATTTTTTCTTTACTTTTTAAATATTGTTTTGAGAGAGGGAGAGAGGAAGGGAAGGAGGGAGAGAGGGAGAAGGAGAGGGAGGGAGGGAGGGAGAGAGAGAGAAAGAGAGAGAGAGATCAGTTTGTTGTTCTACTCATTCATGCATTCACTGGCTGATTCTTGCATGTGGGATTGAACCCACAACCTTGGTGTATGGGGAGGATGCTCCAACTTAGCTTCCCAGCCAAGGCCCAATAAATTATTTTTGTTGTTAACAACATTTGAGGCTAGTTTTCAGTTCCTCGGAACCTTTCTCACTCTAACAGATTTATCAAAAGCTGAAAACTTTGATCTGATTGGGATACAGGTCTTGTTAGGAGAAGGCTCACTCTGCTCTTCTCTTAGTCTGACTGCCCTACTCAGGAACTTCTGCATGGTTCCATCCTTTCTTGTGATGGTTAATTTTATGTGTCAACTTGTCTGGGCCATGTGGTGCCCAGATAATTTGGTTAAACATTATTCTGGGCAAGAGGGTGTTTCCAGATGAGATTAGCATTTGAATCAGTAGAATAAGTAAAGCAGATTGCCCTCCCCAAAGTGGGTGGCCCTCATCCAGGCCACAGGAGGCCTGAACAAAACAGCAGGCAAGGTGGGGAGCACTTGCTCCGCTGTCTGTCTTTAAGCTGGATGTCGGTCATCTCATGCCTTCTGTCTTAGACTCAGAACGAAGCTTACACCATTGGCTTTCCTGGCTCTCAGGCTTTTGGACTGGCACTGGGGTGGGGAACGTCCGGCCTGCGGGCTCTATAAGGCCTGCATATTCATTTGGCCTGGCCCTGCCAAGGCATGAGGGGTGGGTTAATGAAATGTTTGACCAAATACAGCAGGCTAAGTTTCAAGTTGATAATTATGTATGGCCCTTGAATCATGTTATAAATATCCAAATGGCCCTCGGCAGAAAAAGCTTCCCCACCCCTAATAGGCTATCCTGGATCTCCAGCTTGCTGACTGCACATTGTGGGATTTTTCAGCTTCTAAAACCTCATGAGCAGTAGCTACATCAATAGAGATAGAGATAGAGATAGAGATAGAGATAGAGATAGAGATAGAGATAGAGATAGAGATAGAGATAGAGATCCTATTAGTTCTGTTTATCTGGAGAATCCAGACTAATAAACTTCTCTACTCAGACAAGCATCCCTGTGGGCACTCCCTAGCTAACTCTGTCTTTATTTTTAGAATGAGACCTTTACGAGAAGCGAGAAGTACCGTTTTGTCTTCGGCTTCCTCTCCCCGCACCCGGAGCGGTCTGAGCCCTGGCCAGCTCCCTCCGAGAAGTCATTACCGGCCGGTGGGAGCTCAGCCTCAGCCCGGCACACAGACTGCCCAGTGTCTGCTTGGCTCTGGGGCAGTGAGGAGCTGCCTTGGGACCGGCAGAAAATTGACCAGCTTGTTTTTCTTTGGGACCAGAAGAAACCAGTTCCTTTTAATTCTCAATGGCCAGGCTTGGAAATGGAGTTTGCCAGAAGAGAGGGAGGGTGGGGAGAAGCAGCCCTTTTGGGGGAGGCTCTGGCCAGGGCATTAAAGAAGCGGCACTTTGCTGGAAATTGTGATCTCTGGCCAAGACCAGGTGGAAAGATCAATTGGGGCTTTATGAATTAGTCCCTTCATTTTTCTGGGTCTGCTTTTCCTCATCTGTAAAACAGGTTGGGCCACTGGGCTGCGTAGCAGACAGCAGTCAGGGCCCAGGACAATGACGTGGGGTCCCAGTTACTGGGCCTTGGACTTGAGGCAGAGGCTGGAGGGCAGGAGGTGGGAACCAGGAGTGAAGCAGGCCCAACTGCGAGAGCAGCGGCTCCCACCTTCAGGTCAGCTCCCCTCAGAGATCAGGCTGGGCACGGCTGCACATCCCTCACCGGCCCCGTGGCCCATCTCCCTTCATTTCCGACCTGACTTTGCCTCGCTCTTAACCCTTAACTCCACTCACACCCCAAAGAGCTCACATCTGGTATTTAGGCACCTCAGTCACACCAACTGGATCAGTGGTTCTCAACCTTGGCTGCACATTAGAACCACCTGGGAATCTTTTTAAAATCCTGGTTTCTGGGCCTCATCCTCCGGAAATTCTGTTTCTTTGTTACTAATGTTGTGGCCCCACCCCATAACAAAGAAACAGAATTCCCAGAGGATGAGGCCCAGAGATCAGGATTTTAAAAAGATTCCCAGGTGATTCTAATGTGCAGCCAAGGTTGAGAACCACTGATCTGGATCCACACAGCTGCTGACTTCGATCTGCTCTTGGGCCTCTCCTGCTTTGGTCCTCAGGTAGGACAGCTCCGCTCTGGTATACTAGTTAGGTATTACCATGAAAAATAGACCCAAACATATAATAATCACGGAGTTTGTTTTATGCCTCACCCACCAGTCCCGGGAGGTTCTAGATTGGGGTTCAGGTGTGCTAAATGCGGGGGCATCCTTCTCCATGTAGCCAGCCAGAGACTTGGGCTGGTAACAGTCATGCCATCTTTAAACCGGCTTCCAAAACCATGCTGTCCCAGTCCTTTGACCAAGAGAGAGTGTGAAGGGTTTTATCAGTCAGGCCTGGAAAGAGCACACATCTATCACTTTGTATTGATTAGAACCATGTTGCATGGTCTCGCCCAGCCACAGGCATGGAGTCCAGCTCCGAGCCCAGGAAGAGCAGGAATGGGCTGGTGAACAGCTAGAAAGTCTCAGCATGTCTGCTTCAGCCCAGAGGCATCTGGCAGCCCGGGCTCCTGGCCCACTCTGGCTCGGACACTAGGCTCTGTTTAGGGTTCCTGAAAGTCCTCTGACTGGGAATGGGAGTGGTTTGGGATTTGGGGAAATGCCATTTCTATCTCAGATGGCTGAAGTGGAAGAATGCGGAGCCCTGAGCCAGGCAGGATGTGGTACCTTTGCCATCACCACCATCACCCGTCACCATCATTAAGCACATGCCCTCCAGGCCTGAGGAATCTACTTTTCCACGGCAGAGGGAGGACTGTGGTGAGGATGAGCTTGCTGGTGAGCTCACCAGAACCTCAGGAGGTGCTTCTCGGTCCCTTGGCTCTGAGACTTCCCAGGATACATGGGTGTGTAGATGATCATCACAACGATGCAGAGGTGTTATTAACCCATTTTACAGATGAGAACATTGAAGCGCAGAGAAACCGTCATTTTCCTAGGTGTGAGTGGTAAGCCAGGGTTTGGAAACGGGTCCTCTGACTTCACTTCCATACTTCTCTCCCTATATTGTGCTCTTTCCCTCCTTCTCTCTCTTATGTCCTTCAATCTTCCCTAATGACAGCTCCTCGCGAAGCCTCGTGCTCCTGTCTCCGAAGCCCCATTGTCCTTCGTCTGTGCCTCCGTTAAGTCTGCCGTGTGGTAGGAGCTTACTCCCCTGTAGGCCTCTTGAAGGCAGAAACAATGTCAAATTCACCCGGAACCTCTCCCTCCCGAAAGCAGCCTACAGATAAATACCTATCTGGTGAATGAATACTTTAGTCAGAGAATTCTTGAATTTGGTTAAATGGAAAATCTAAGCCAACCATGAAAGAAAGATCAAAGGACAATTTATAGCCAACGACACACTGGCTCCTGTATTTTTTCTTCACACCCTGTTCCCTGCTCTCACCTCCTGGTTTTCCCAGGCGGGCTTCCACGGGGCGTGGCTCATTCTCTGGCTAGAGGAGTTCCTAACATTTTGTTTATTATTAGTAGTAGTAGCAGTACTACTATTACTATGAATAGCTGCAATTTATAGAACCTCTAAAAGGTGCCGTCCTTGAGTGCAGGGCCTGTGTCCTGTAGGCCCCAGCACGGGCTGGCCCACTGTAGACTTTCCATATGTATGTCTTTCTTTTTTAAAATGTTTTTATTGATTTTTTTTTAAGAGAGAGAGGAAGGGAGGGAGAGAGACCGAGAAACATCGATGTGAGAGAGAATCATCCATCAGTTGCCTCCTACACGCACCCTGACCAGGGATCGAACTCACAATCTGGGTATGTACCCTGACCGGGAATCGAACCAGTGACCTTTCAGCGTATGGGACAATGCTCCAACCAACTGAGCCACACCATCCAGGGCTTGCTCAATATGTGTTTCTTGGGTAAATGAGTAGATCTGTTTCGTGCTAGGCATCGGGAAAACTCTCTGAACATATTACCTTTAGTTTTCAAAACAATCTAGCAAGCACTTTACTGTACTCATTACTTTACAGATGAGGAAACGGAGGCTCAGTAAGGTTAAGTAACTTGCCTAACGTCACACAGATAGAGTGCCGTGATCCCAGGTGTCAGTCAAGGACCGTCCGACCCCAGAGTGCACCCTCCTGCTATTCAATCACACCGCCTCCTGGTGCCCTTTGCCTTTTGCATCTTGGTCTCTCTCTCTTCCCTCTACCTACTCACTCACTCAGGAAATATTCTGAGCATCCATTACCTGGGTGGTACCATACAATTGGTTGAGCATCAATTATGTGGGGTGAACAGTGCAGACACAGTGTCTATACTAATGAAGCTCAGGACCCAGGGGTCAAGCCAGGTGTTAAACAAGCAAATGCCCAATTAGCTACCCACTTTAAAGCATGGTGAGTGCCATGAGAGGAAAAAGGAGCATGCCAGGCGGACTTTCTTGGCTCAATTGGTCAGAGAAAGCCTCTCTGAAGCTTGGACTTGGTGGATTAAAAAGTAACCAAGAGCCAGCTTAATGAGGAGGGGCTGTTCCAGGCAGTGGGAACAGTACTGGGGTGGGCCCTGAGGCAGGGAAGCAGTGGTGGGCACAGAGAGAAGGCCAGTGTGACAAGTGGCACAGAGGACTGTGGGTGAAGATGAGCTGTAAGCAACGGACAGTGGCAGGGCCATTGGGTGGGGAGCCTGGATTTTATTCTGGATTGCAATGGCGGGCAGGGAAGAGTTCGTGCAGTGAGTAGATTGGACAGAGACCAGAGTGGGAAAAGGAAGGAGGGTACTGCAGTAAGCCAGGCAAAGAGATCAAGGTGGCTTGAACCAGGGAGAGGCCGTGAAGGAGGAGAGGAAGGGACAAAAGGCGCAGGTGGAGCTTGGTGGAGGCGGAGCTTGGCAGAGGCCGCCGGACTTCCCTGCACTGCCAGGGGTTGGGCTGGATCTAGTCCACGGGAACAGGGAGGCGCTGAACTGGGTTTTCCAAGAACGTCTGGAACAGAGGCTCCAGGTTATCCCATCAAGTCAAGGCAGCTGACTGTGCGAGAGGCCATGCGGGCACTCAGGGAGTGCGGTCTTGCCTGTGCGGGTACGACTATCACAGCGTGGGGGCACACGACACTGAGAGGGGCCAGGCCCATCAGAGGGACAGTCTGCCCGCAGCGCTGCCAGTGGCTCAGGATGAGCCAGTCCAGGATGCAGCATTGGAAAGAGGCGTTTTCTCCTGGTCCGGGGAAGGGGCAAAGTGGCTAGGTGTCAGGAAGCAGGCTGCGCCAACGGTGGGTGGGTCGGGTTAGGGGACTGACGCTCAGCCTGGGTGGCACTGGCTAAGCAGGTTAGGATGGTGCTCGGGGGGACCCAAGGAATGGGAAGGCCTTCGTGATTCATTCTGCAACTTGGGAAAGGTTTAGGGGCATTCTCCCCTCTAACGTCTTTCCCAGGAACTCTCTAGGGCAGTGGTTCTCAACCTGTGGGTCGCGACCCCTTTGGCGGTCGAACGACCCTTTCACAGGGGTCGCCTAAGACCATCCTGCATATCAGATATTTACATTTACGATGCATAACAGTAGCAACATTACAGTTATGAAGTAGCAACGAAAATAATTTTAAGGTTGGGTCACAACATGAGGAACTGTATTTAAAGGGCCAGAAGGTTGAGAACCACTGCTCTAGGGGATCCCCCAAATGCCTATTTCACTTGGGGGAGATTTGTTAGGAGCATCTTCATTTCATTTCTGGGGTTAGCCAAAGACACTGGTTTTGCTGTGGCTTGGTAGTCCTTGGGTTCCAGTTCGGAAAATAATGGGATGGGAGTTTTTCCATTATGTCTGCTCTCAACCTCCCTTCTCTTCTCCTGGCCTCCATGCTGCTCCCCGGCTCTAGCTGCACCCACAATCCCAGCTCTGGGTGGGATCCGTTCTCCCCGCCAGGAGAGGGGCTGGGACACCGCCACTCCACTCAGAGTCCTTCATGGCCAAGAAGGCAGGTCCCGCTGGCCCACGCTCTCTCCTGAGGAAGCCAGGCCCTTTGAGCAAACCTTCAAGGGCCACCTACTTCCCCTCCTTTTAAAAATAAGCACTCCCTGCGGCTCACGCTGGCGCTCACCCTGGCGAGGCGAGGCCTTTCCAGAAGCCTATGTCAGAGCGTCCTTTGTAGCCTCAGGGAAGAGAGAAGGTGGAAAAAGGGCTTCTATTTGTCCGGATGTTTGACATCCAGAGAAGGAATATTATTGTTTCTCCAGTCAAATCCTGGGGCCGCACTGAAAAATATTTTCAATCTGCCAGACTGCAGGCGGGCGTCTTTGTGAACCTGCGCCAACAGACGCAGGCCCAGGGGGCTGGGTCGGGGCCTGCTTCTCCCAGGCGGCGCATTCCTGCCGGTGCCCTGAAAATGGCAGGTCTGGTCTTGGCCACGGGAGCGGCTGCTATGAATTCTCTCATCCTATCAGTGGGTAGAATTCTCCCTGCCATTACAAGCCTGGCAACCTGGGGGCTGCCAGGCAGGGGTGGAGCCATGCCAAGGAAGGGCTGTGACCAGCAGGCCACAGGGACGATGTGGCTGGAAGCTCCTTCCAGCCAGTATCCTCCCCGATGGAGGAGAGGCCTGCCTCGCGGCCCAGAGGCCCACAGAGCTCACCTCCTCGCTCCTCCGCCTCTACATGAAAACACATCTGGGAAACATTGACACGCAAAAGGACAAAATGAAAATCAACAAATTCCTTATCTTCCAGAGAGCATCATAACTATGTCCAATATATTTTATATCATTTGAACATTAGCTTCATGTATGATATACACCTTTTAAAAAAACACAAAAACGATATCATACAGTATATCTACTATTTTATAACTCACTTTTTCTCACCTGCGTATCATGAATATCTCTCCCTTTCATTAAATACAACTTTAATAGCTACATGGTATTTTATTCAACTGATGCATTACCATTTTTAGACAATTCTCAATTAGTGGATATTGAGGTAGTTTTCAATATTTTACTACTCTAAACAACATTATGAACAGCCATGAGGCTCAGTCTTTGGGAGCACCTATAATTATTCATTGAGAGTGATAATAGCCACCATATTTTAGTGTGCACGTTACTTTATCTGCAAAAAGACAGCTAGCTTACCCAGAGTGCACAACAGTACGTGTCAGAGGCAGAGTTCATACCCAGTGTTATCTGGCTCCAAATCCAGATCTCCAAATGGCCATTCCCTGAGTAGGTTGATGCTTTCCAATGATGGGGAACATGGTAAGACTGGCTACTTCCCTGAGCCTAAGCCCACTGATGCACTTCATTAGCTGTGAAATGAGTTCCCTGGTCAGAAGCAATGCCGTGTGAAATACCATGACAGTAAACAAGATATTCTGTGAGCCCGTGGATGGTGATGTGGGTAGAAGCGCTGCGGGCAGGGTAGGCACGCCCATATCCAGGAAACCCACCTACTTCAGGAGGGAAACAAGTGCTTCCAAAATGAAAGTGGGCCCATGAAATGCACCTACCGCCAGGTGTCTGGCCGGTCTCCGCAGAGATGGTGTTACATGGGGAACCCTGTGTCGGCAGGTGGGCTGAGTATTCAGCAGTGACTACGGCCAAATCGAGCTTGGTGAGTGGAGGTCCATGTTGCTGGGCACATGCAAAACCTCCGCCCACACTATCAGGCTGCTTTGTTTATGAGTACGTGGGCATTCACAAAACGGATCATCTCATCAACCCGATTATTAAACTCATGCTGTGCTGAGACTGCTCTCTGAGGAGCACTCACTTAGGGCACAAATATCTTCACCACTGAGCCCATGTGGAGAGGTTTACTGAAACACCTCTTCTTCACACCTCTTCGTCATCAAATTTCCAACTGGGTTCCTTCCAAGTCCCTGACCAAACCTCTAGCCTAGCCGTGTCCATGAATGAACATGGATCCAAACCTCTGGCCATATTTCCTTCCAGGCAAAACAAACACCCAGGTTTTCAGAGTTCTGCCTGCCGGGAGGCTTTCCCTTCACTGCTGTCCTGCAGGGCACCCTGGGTGTGCTGGAGTACATGCCTTGCCCATGGATCTCTCTCCACAGGCCTTCACAGTGGGATGCCTAATGAACTCCCCAATGGCAATTATAGCGCTGCAGAACTCTTGTAGACATGCCCGAATCCTTCACATTTGCGCTGAGAACAGCCACTCAATGGCCCAGACATTGGGCTGCTCTCTCAGCTTCATCTTGGTGGTCCCAAGGCAGAGACCGTGTCTACCGACCCCCTTCACCTTTCTCCATCATGGGGTGCTCTGCAGGAGTGGCAGGGACAACTGTACCTCCCTGTCCTGGTAGTCAGTGTCCAGATCCAACGCCCAGAGCACTCCGCACAGAGCCTGGGTTCCTCTTCCCAGGCCCTTCCCTGGGGCGCAGAGTCTGTACGGGATCCCAGCCACCCCAAGACTCCACTAACCTCCCCTCAGGGCTCAGGGCTGTTTGGGTGAGTATGGCTTAGGAAGTTGTCCAAATATCTCAAGTTGTCTCACTTCTCACAATTCTGAAACTGCGCCCTGTCTTACAATGCAATGTTTGCATTTGCTGTAGGTCCTCCTTCCCCCCAAATAAAACCAAACAAAAATCAAACTATTGTGTCATTTGTTCTTGACATTGAGGTATTGGGAAAAATGATAGCCAAAGCCATGGGAATGGGTGAAGTTACCTAAGGAGATGATATGGGGGAGGAAGAGAAGTAGGAAATTTAAATATTTAAATATTATTATATGACTTAACAAGTATTGAATGCTTACTGCATGGTAGGCACTGTTCTAAGGGTTTAATTTATTAGCTACTTTAATTCTTATTATAATCTTATGAGCTAGGCAGTGCTATCAGCAGCAGGATCCCATTTTACAGATGAGGAAACTGAGGAGTGTTGTCCAGAGTATACAGCCAGTCAGCGATAGAGGTGGAACCCCCAACTCAGACAGTTCTGGCTCTGGAGTCCTCTCTTAGCTTGCATGCTTTGCCCATCTCAGGAGTAGGCACTTAATCAGAAATTTGCCAGGTTAGATTTAAAAAGTGCTATTCTGGGCGCCCAGGATTTACCCATCAGAGGTCTTAGTTGCAAGCAACAGAGACAGGTTTCCCTGCAAAGGAAAGGCATCAATCAGCAGCGGTAGGTAGGCCCATGAGAAGAAATGTTGACCACACGTCCCCCCCGATCACGTCCCCCCCGATCAATCTCAGCTCCATGAAAAGAGGAACATCTGGACACTTAAGTGTCCTGCTGTGGCCACCACCTCTGATGTATTCTTGACAAAATAATGAACAGGAATTTAATGAAACCTCTGATGTAGCACTCAGTTTCCAGGAAAAGGGAGGCCAGGGGACATGTTAAACACATCTGTGAGACACCATCAGCCAAGACCAGAAGGTAGAAAATACTCTAGACAGCGGTTCTCAACCTGGGGGTCACGACCCCTTTGGCGGTTGAACTACCCTTTCACAGGGGTCGCCTAAGACCATCCTGCATATCAGATATTTACATGACGATTCATAACAGTAGCAACATTACAGTTATGAAGTAGCAACGAAAATAAGTTTATGGTTGGGTCACAACATGAGGAACTGTATTTAAAGGGCCAGAAGGTTGAGAACCACTGCTCTAGAGAAACAACTCTACTTCTTCAGGAAGTAAGAGGCACTAAACCAAAAAAGGAGGAAAGATTTTTATAGACTGAAAGACATTTAAGAGCATGTTAGCCAAATGCAATGGATGGATATTGCTTGGATCCTGATTTGAATGAACCAACCACAGAAATACCTTTTATCAGACAATTAGGGGAAACTGAACATAGTCTGCATATTAAATGGCATGAAAGAAGCATTGTTGGTTGCACTGGTGGCATCGTGGTAATGTAGCTCGAGGTGTGGTTTTTAAGTCTGTATCTGTTAGAGATACCTACTGAAGTGTTTACAGGTAAAATAATAGAATGTCTGGAACTTGATTTAAAATAAATTATGCAGGCCCTCCCCCTAAAGGAGGGTAGCACAACCCCCACTCCAAGTGTGGGCTGTCCATGTGACCTCCTTCCGAAGAGGACAGTACAGAAAGGGGGGCGGTGAGGTACCCTCCACTGGGGGTACCTAATGAATACTATTCAGCCAGGTATCACAGCCAACACCAGCAACAACAAACCATGCTGATGGTATATCCCCTTAATTCAGTGTGATGGAAATAGTACTTCACCTCCGAGGCCTTATCCTTACAGCCCATACACCTGGTCTAGTCATGAGAAGAACAGTAACCAAGTTCCCAGAGGGGCATCCCACGATATACCCGACCAGCACTTCTCAAAATTGTCAAGGTCATCAAATTCAAGGAAAGTCTGTGAAAGAAAAACTATTTCTCTCTTCACAACACTTCTGACACCAAATACGTGGGTTTTCCATGCCAAGAAATTCTCCAGTTTTCTCGGGACACCAACTGGGTGTGCTACAACTTAATTCCACTCCGCTGCTAACCACCTGGAGTTAATGCAGCCCCCCAGGTTAAGGGCTCAGTCCCACAAAACTGCCCCCACTTCAGATGCCAATTGCAAGTGGTAGGTCTCCAGGTTACCCACACTTCTATCTGACTTGGTACAAATCAGAGTTTCCCACAATCCTCTCCTCAGTTTTGATAATCCTATATGATAAAAGGCTAGTATGCAAATAGACTGAATGGCAGAACAACCAGTCGCTATGATGCACATTGGCCACCAGGGGGCAGACGCTCAATGCAGGAGCTGTCCCCTGGTGGTCAGTGCACTCCCACAGGGGGGAGTGCTGCTCAGCCAGAAGCCAGGCTCATGGCTGGCAAGTGCAGCGGTGGTGGCGGGAGCCTCTTGCGCCTCCATGGCAGTTGGACATCCCCCGAGGGCTCCTGGACTGCGAGAGGGCGCAGGCTGGGCTGAGGGACCCCTCCCCCGAATGCACAAATTTCGTGTACTGGGCCTCTAGTTTGCTATAACAGCTCACAGAACTCAGGGAAATACATGTGCTGGTGGTATTATAAAGGAAGTTGTAAAGGGTACAGAGGTACAGCCAACGGAAGAGGCACAGAGGAAAAGTCCAGAAAGGTCCCAGGCAAAGTAGCCCTGTCTCTCGCACCTGGGTGTGCTTACCACCCAGAAGCTCTCAGGGTATCTATACCTGCAGGGTATGGATCTCTATGGCAGCCTCATCGTGTAGGATGGGAGATTACTTAGTCCATCTCCAGCCCCTCTCCCCTCCCTAGAGGATGGGAGTGGGGTAGGACTGAAAGTCCCTACTGTCCAATCCTGCCTTCATCTTTCTGGCAACCAGCCCCCATCTGGAAGCCATCTTGGTGGGGAGGGGATCCACCAGTCATCTCATTAACATACTCAGGACACTCTTATCACTCAAGAGATTCCAAGGGTCTTAAAACTCTTGAGTCAGGAACCAGGACTAAGACTAAATTTATAATAAAGATGCTCCCTTCACCCCATCACTCAGGAAACTACTGGGGTTTTAGGAGCTTATACCAGGAACAATATCAAGCATGTATTTCTTATTGCATCACACTATCGCAGTGCTTTACTTCTGTGATCTTCCTCTCCCAAACCCATAACCCCAATCTAAGCATGAGAAAACCAGTAGGCAAATGCCCATCGTGGGACATCCTACAATATGCATGACTGTCATCACAAACAAGAGGAGTGTGTGAGCCTATCATAGGCTAAGAAAACAGGACAGCTGTATGGAACCCTGGGACAGGAACAGAGCATCAGGGTGAATAAAGCATGGACTTTAGTTAATAATAAGGTATCGATACTTGTTTGCTACTAGTAATAAATGTACCATACTGATGTAAGATGTTAATAATAGGGAAACAGGGTATGGGATGGGGTACATGAGAACTCTCGTTACTGCCTGCTCGAATTTTCTGTAAACCTAAAACTGTTGGGACACCAAGTCTTAAAATCTTTTTGAGAAAAAAATGTTTCTGGGTTCCTTAAGAGGGAAGATGAACAAAAACGGCAGAACGTTGATGAGTTCTGAAACCTGGGGATGGATACATGGGGGTTCTTTGTGCTATTTTCTCTACTGTGGTATATGCTCCTTTGGTAACATATACCCATGTCTTCCAGGTGGCTGGGGCCTCCTCGCCGAGGTCCACAGCAGGAAATGTCACGCACATGAAGCTCCTGAACTTGTCAGGAGGACACCTCCCAGCCAGTGCTGGACACTGGACACAGGGGAGGCTGAGATGGGGGCTCCTGGCCTTTCCAGATTCTGAAGTGGGAGGTGGACTTGGCCCTCCACCACGATTCGCTATGGGGGGACTTCCCCAAACACAGGGGAGGGGTCAGCTGCTGGGGCCAACACGTTCCCTCCTCAGCCTGTGATAGCCCAGGCGCTTCTGTGTTTGGTCCATTGTCATATCCTCTGAGCCTAACACCAAGCTTGGCTCCTGGGGGGGCACCCAAAAATGAACGCATGGATGGATGAGGAGATCTGGTCATGGAGCTGATCTTGCCTCTTAGGGAGGTGACCAAATCCTGGAGTTGTGAAGCTAGCGTCCTGGCCCTGACTCTGCGTCCCACCGGCGCTGTGCCTTGTGGGGAATCACTCCCTCCTCTGAGCCTCTCTTCTTTCTCTCTGCAGTGAGGGAGGTGGGCCAGATCATCTTGTAGCTCATCCGTTCCTCAGCCCAAGTCAAGGTCACTGCCCGGACAAAGAGTCCAGTCCATCGGGTTCTGCGGTGGCTCACGGCTGACCTGGTGAGTCCCCGAGCAGATCCCGCCCTCTCTGCTGCAGACGGGGGCAGGTGCCGCCACAGACTGATGAGGGACCTTCAGAAGGGTCGTGAGGGCCCTGAGGACTCTCTTCAAGTCCGTTTCCCCATCTTACAGATGGGGGTGGGGTGGCCAGTCCCCAACGACCTTCCGTGGGGTTTTCTCACATCTATGGAGGCCTCATCACACATGTCCTGGCTCAAGGACATCTCCTAGAGGGAAGGCCTGGGAGGAAGGGCCAGGCCATGGGCGCTGTTTGCTGAGGACCTAGGGTGCGTCCGAGGTGGGCCCCGGGACTGGCTCTGCAGGTGCACGGGAAAGCCAGTGTGGGCGACACAGGCTGTCTGTGCACAGGGAGGGAGCCTTGAGAGAGGCGCGGATCCTGGAACATAAATCAAATGAGGTGTAAAATTGTCCTGAGCCACGCTTCGTAAAGCTGCTGCAACATGTGCTAATAGCAGCCCCAGAGCCAGGGACACACGGACCGGCACCTGGCGGCAGGTAGGGTGGCAATTAGTCCAGGAGTGATGATGGGGGGCTCACGGCAGATATGGGGGCAGCCACTGTTTACTCACCCTGGCCCTCAATGTCCCTCCAGCAGAACCCGAGGAAGGCGGCGAGGTCGGCACCTACGGCCGCTTGTCCTGACCAGCACCTCCACCTGAATTCTGCTGAGAATCACACGGTGGGCACCTCAGTGTCAGAAGGGCACCTGAGAGTGCCCCCGCACGTACAGCCCAATCTACAGAGGGGTCCAACTCAAAGAAGGGTAGTCAGCAAACCAAGAAATGCCCAGGGCCCAAGGTGCCCAGCCTGGCCAACGGCAGTACGCTGCTAACCCCCCTGCAGTCAGCCTCTCAGCCAGCGGCACAGAAGGCGGCCTGCTTGGGTGATGGGGGACCTCTCAGTGACCTCAGCCCTAGATGTCCAGGGTGCAGGGGGGCTTGGAGAGGAGTCAGGCCGGTGCTCCAGGTGTGGGCAGGGCAGTGGAGGAGCCTTAAAGACAGACATCACTTACAGAGGCAGGGAGTGCTCTGGGTTGGGGGTTGGGGCTAAGAGCAGCTTCTTGTTCACAAGCGGAGCCGCCCCCTCCCACTCAGGACCTCCAGGAAAAGGGAGGGTCTCGCTCTGTGCGTTGTCAAGGCTCTTCCTAGAACTGCTAGCCGTGTGGGTTTCCACTTTGGACTTACACCCGGAGCCCTGTGGCTTGTAGATCTGCTTCTACAGGAACCCCGTCCCTCCACCACCCCCCCTCCGATGACCTGGCTGGCCCCTCTACCCCCAGCTCCCTGCCCACAGCAGGTGGCCTGGACTCTGTGGATTATATCTGGTCCAGGACATCCACCATCTGCTTCCTGCACTCGCCACCTCCCCTTCTCCATCACACTTGTCATCTACACAGCACCCTGGCCTTGCTCTTTCAAGAGTGGAGGGTGGGAATGAACCGCCCCCGCCTCCTTCCCCCAGCCCTTCCTCCTGGTCCTGGGGAGGTGCAGCCGGGACTCCTGGGGAGACAGAGCTGGGGGAGGAGGGGAGGCAAGGGGGAAGCAGGGAACGGGATTGTATGGAGGTGCGGGGGAGCGCATGGGGGCCTGTAGGGGCTCCACATTCCTTGGGGACCCTCCTCCAAGAAACTTCATGCTCCAGCAAGAACTCATACAATCAAAGCTGCGCTTCCATATGCAATAATTTACCCAGAACGAGTGATGAAAGCTTCCCTCCCATTAATCACTGGGGGAGAGGCTAATTGATTTACAGGCGTGTGGTCTGTGCAGCCCTCCGGAGGGTTCTGTGCGGTGTGATTGTGGCTATGACATCATAGGCTCTCCAGCTGGGCATTCACGACCTACCGGGGCAGGGCCAGGCGGGGCTGTCCGTGTCCCACCTGCCTGCTCCCCATCCCTAGACCTCACCCCAACTTCTAACATGTTTTTGAAGCTGCTCTTGTAGAACCAGGGCCAGGGCTTATGGCCACGCCAGACAGGTTCTGACTGCTTCAAACGAGTCACCACAGGCTGAAACCTCTTCTCACCAGCCCAAGTCCGTTCCAGCTCATTTCCGTTCTGACCAGGAAGAAAACGGCTTCTAACATGATCCGAGGTGGCCACGCCAATTCAGACCTTCTGAAATCGTGCCTCTAAATGGATGGAACCAGCGCTGCCCAGACCGAAGCGACGCTGACTGGTGTCCGTGCGTCCAGGCTGGTTCCGGCCCTGCCTGTGGCTTCTACTCTGACCCTGCCACACTGAACCTGTCCTCTCCCAGCCTCCTCTGGAAGGTGTCACCCAGCTGACTGTTCTTGAAGAAAGAGGGCTGGGTACGTCTTTGGGTGTAATTGGACCTTGAGTGGGAGGCTGCTATTTTACTAGTAACGCACACCTACAGGGGGCCGAGTGCCTGTGCACACACTGTTCATGTGGCCCCACTAGGAGCCTCCCAGCCAGGGGGCCGCTTCCTGTGCCGGCTGTGTCGTTAATGGGGCTGAGAGGTGGGCTTGGAACCTTTCACCTGACAGCTTTTTTTAAAAAATATATTTTATTGATTTTTTACAGAGAGGAAGGGAGAGGGATAGAGAGTTAGAAACATCGATGAGAGAGAAACATCGATAGCTGCCTCCTGCACACCTCCCACTGGGGATGTGACCGCAACCAAGGCACATGCCCTTGACTGGAATCGAACCTGGGACCTCTCACCCCACAGGCTGACGCTCTATCCACTGTGCCAAACCGGTCAGGGCCACCTGACAGCTTTGTGGCTTCGGTTTCCTTTCTCTGAGCCTCAGTTTCCTCCTCTGGAAAATGGGGATAATAATCATGTGTCCTTCGTGGGGGGACGGAGTAAAAGTTGCTCATCTTCATCACAGCACTTACGCCCTGTTGTCACCCACAGCAAGGGCCCAAGCTATCAGCTCTTCCTTCTTATTACTATGATCACTGTTGTGACTGTACAATCATTATTCTCATCATGCAAATGGGAGGCCACGGGGCCTGGGCCTGGCTTTCGGTGCCATTTGAACCCTGACCTCTCCTGGAGGGTCCGCAGCAAGTTAGAGAGCTGGTCACCACGGTGCTCGCCTCTCTCACCTGCCAGGGAGGCCCCGGCTGCCCCTGGCTGGGTTTCCAGTGCTGCTCTGGGAATTTATCGCTTCTCAATGGCTTTCTGACAACTGTCAGGGGCTTGCTCCTTACTGAGCGCTTCCTCCCCTGGGAGGAAATGCCGGAGCTCTCCAGCCACATCTGGGGGGGTGGGAGGAAGGCTCTGTGTGGGCTGAGAGAGCCCTGGGCTGAGGACTGGGGTCCTGGGGTGACCCTACCCTCCTTCAGGCCCCTGTACCTCCCCAGGGACCTGGGGACCTGAGTGTTCGGGACAGAGTGTGGAAGGCACTTCACACCAGGAAGGACCCAGCTCCTGAGGCTGGGCCTCAGATCCCCTCTCTCTGTTCGCCCCCTCCGCAGCCCCCCCCCGCCCCCCCCCCCGCAGCCCCCTCTGCTCCTCTCTCAAGAACGAATTACGCACACCCCACTAAACACTCCAAAGGAACAGCTTACCTGCATCACGGCTGCTGGGGGTCGCTGTGTTCCGCGCACTTTCCTGCGTTGTCTTTGCTATCACAGATGCCAGGAAAGAGGTGCTGTTGTCGGCCACAGAGGAGGAAACCAGCACAGAGAAGGAAGGAGGGAGGCTCCTAACCCCACCCCTGACCTTAACTCTCCACTAACCTTTTCTCCTCTACTCCCCAACCTCCACCCCATCCAGGGGCTGCAGGGGCCTGGGACGCGGCCGAATATTAAAATGTGGTAGCTTGTCCTCTATCTTAACAGTGTCGCTTACGATGGTGGTGGGATAGGGCTCAAACCACCCAAATCCTTGGTTGCGAAGGGAGCTCCCAGGCCCCTCCAAGCAGCCACTGACCCCACTGGGCACTTCCCCCGCCCCCCACACTTGCACTCCCTCTGCCCAGGGCCCCTGCTTCCCTAGGGGTCCCACCTACTCAGGGGTCCGGCTGCCGGAGCAGTTCCAGTAGCTGGGCTGCATCTATCATGCACCCCAGCTTTAGCCACGCCCCCACACACGTAGGAACAGGACGGGAGGATCTGTGAAGTGTCCTTTCCACTCACACACACCGAGTGACTGAGGAAACCTCTCATTTAATCCTCACAACAACCCCATGAGGTAAACGCTCTTATGAGCTCCATTTTTTTATATTAAAAAAAGTCATTGCGGCAAAATACACATGAAGTAAATAGCGCGGTTTTAACCGTTTTTCGCATCCCGTTCAGAAGTGTCATGTGCACTCACTGCTGGGCACCCATCTCCGGACTCTGCATCTCTCAAAGCTGCACCTCTGCGCAGCTCGTCAAACTACCCCCCCCTCCCTCCCCGGCCCCTGGGACCCCCTCCTGCTTACGGTCCAGGAATGCGGCTCCTCCAGATTCAGAACTCATCTTCCTGTGGTTACCAGCTCCATTTTAAAGCAAAGAAATAGAGGCTCGGAGCCACGAAGCCACTTACCTGCCGTCACCAGCGAGTAAGTGACACGACCAGGTGTGAGCCCGGCTTCTCCGCAGAGGTCCGCGCGGCCCTCCTAGCTCACCGGCGTCTCTACGAGCCAGCCCGGTCCCAGTGGAAGGGCCCGAGGCCCGGGTCCCAGGTGCGAGTGGTTGTGGGGGAGCCGCACACCTGGCTCCAAGTCTAGCGATAACTCATCACTCCCTTGGATTCGGCATGGAGGTGATTCGGTCAGTTGGGCAGGAGGGTGCGCAAATCTTTCTCAGCTGCTCCCTGAGGCCCAACTTGCTTTTCCAGACCCTTTTCTTCCCCAGGAGTGTGGGGCGGGGGAGGGGGGCGGTTAGAAAAGACACCGTGCGACCTGTTCTTGGAGTCTCCACTTAGTGACTGACACTCATTGTTCATCCTGAGCGGCCCATGACCACCTACCTGTCATAGGTCCAGGCCCAGGGGGGACAGGGAGGCTCCAAAACAGAGCATCACCTCAAAGACCTCCCTGAAGTAGGAAGAGTCGTGTCACCTGAACACAAGTGACTGCAGAGGAGGTGGGGCTGGAGGAACATTCCTTAGGAGGCACAACCCAAGGGCTAAAGGGAGTCTGTAGGCCCAGGTTGTTTCCAGGTGGGCAGTCAGGGAGGCCTTCTCGGAGGAGGAAGCACGGAGCTGGGAGAATCTAGCAGACGTCAGGCGGCGGAGAGAGTGGAAATCCAGACCACAGGCACAGAGGGCCGCGAGTGTCCATCAGTCTGGCCACCACAATCAGGGCAGGCCCAGGTCCTCAGTGTCCAGGAAGTGCTCAGCGGGTGAGCAGGGATAATGCGAGCTCCCGGAGAGGAGGAAGGGATGGGCCTCCGTCCCCCTCTCCTCCCTCCCACACCCAGCAGGGCACAGACTTCACAAAGGCGGCCCCTTCGGAACGGAAGCCCCCCTCTGACACCTGCGCCCCTCCTGAGGGTGCCGAGTGCCGGGTGGCCCCCTCAGCACCTCGGTTATGCAAAGTGCTGACGTCGAGAAAACCTCAGCTATTACTTGTGGGTTCCAAAGAAATAACCCGGAGGACTGGCTGTGGAAGACATGGGTTTATTAGGACTTGCGCGTGCACCGGCCAACCCGGTGAAGTTTCCCACCACACCCGCGGCCACTGGTGAAGTTGTCCTGCTAAGTCCCATCGGCCTGCGGGCGGGCTGCACCGGGGGTGGCTGGCTGGTGCTGTTGTTTTGCCACCCCCTGACTTTCCCAGCACAAGGAAAAAAGAAAAACAGGGCACACAGGGCGAGGCAGACGGCCCTGCACAAGCTGTGTGAGATCAAACACTGGCTGTGTGCATGCAGCAGGCTCACAGCTAGAAGCAGTTTCTCTGGCCTCTCTTCGACCAAGCTGCTGGCCGGGCTCCCAAGGTCTCCCGTCTGCTCACAGATGGCCTTCACTCTATTTCCCACAGGGGGGTGGGGGGAGGACGGGGGGCAATGGGAAGGGGCCCATGTTCCCATTTTTCATCAACCTTGCATAGTAGGTCTCAGGAAGTACCTTCATCATAACTTCTGTTTGGAAGGAAGGGGGACAGGCCCGGTGGGGATCCTGCTCGTACAGAGTGCTGGCTGTGAGTCACCTGGGATTTCCTAAGTGAGTAAGTCAGGTGGAGGGAGGGCGGGAAGAAAAGAAAAAGGATGTACTAACTGTCAGTGGTCGGCAAACTCATTAGTCAACAGAGCCAAAGATCAACAGTACAACGATTGAAATTTCTTTTAAGAGACAAATTTTTTAAACTTAAACTATATAGGTAGGTACATTGTTATCAACTTAACTAGGGTACTCCTAAGGCTTAGGAAGAGCCACACTCAAGGGACCAAAGAGCCGCGTGTGGCTCGCGAGCCGCAGTTTGCTGACCACGGCACTAACATGTGTGAGAGGCAGAGAGCCCCCTGCTGTGGGCATCTGTGGAGTCTTCCAGGAGCTGGTGGCACTTGCTAAGGCGGCCTCTGAGCACAGAAAAGATTCTGAGAAGTTGGCATGGTGAGCGGAGGTGAGGGCAGGCGCCCTGGCGGAGGGAGCCGCACGGGCAAAGGCCCAGGGGTGGGACAGTGTGGGCCACACACAGGGCCGAACGCATGTCCACGCTGGCTGGAACCCCAGGGGAGTGGAGAGGAGCCTGGGCCGGAGTGTGGAGGTGGGCAGACGTCCCAGGTCATAGGCCCTGTGCCGCCGGGCTCTCCCGGAAGGTCGTGGAAACCCCTTGGAAGTTCTTGAGCAGAAAACCTGAGGGAGAGATGCCGGCAGGTCTCCACCAGGAGCTGCAGCCTGGAGAGGGGCCGGCCAGGGGTCCTCACAGACGTAACAAGAGACGTCAATGGTGCTGATGGGAGCAGGGAAGGCTGACACAGGACTTGCCAGCAGACCCTTTCACCGAAAGGCTAGTCCCTCTTCCTGTTTTCCAGATGGGAACGCTGACTGGCATGGCCCAGGTCACCCAGCTGGCCAGGCGCCTGACCTCCATCTACGGCAGCAGGGACGGCAGCCCTCGTGGATCGGAGCGGCTGCCAGGAGAGCCCCGGGGAGGAGGATTGCAAACGAAGGAAAGGGTGGTCTGATTGTCTGGCCATGTCCGCCATGGGAGACGGAACAGAGCAGAGCAGCTTGGGCTGCACCTCCCTCCCCACCCCCCCTCCCCCACCCTCACCCCCACCCTGCACGAAGCAGCTGCAGGGATCAGCAGGGTCACGTGAACGAAATGTTTTGAAGACTATCAGGACTGTGTGAGTAGGAGGGGTTGTTCCCATGGCGATGCGGGCCTCTCTTAGTCACCCTGGTCCCGGTGCCAGAAAAAACACACAGCCCCCAAGATCCTCGACAGCTTTCACCCACCAAATGTCCCGGCTTGTCGACTCGCTGGTTGACTAAAGCCGGCTGAGTCACAGGTGCTGCAGGGGGCTGAGCGGGGGAGCATATGGAGGGCTGACATAGTCAACAGCCACAGACCAGGGCCCGTGAGTCACCGCTCCTGGGCACCCGGAATGGAGGGCCAGGGCCCTTTCAGGACCAGAAAGGGCCTGATCCGATGGAACCTGCGGCCAAGTTCGCTGTCTTTGCCACCTCTTGTCAGATTTCAGCTCATGAAGGCGTTTCTCTGACCAAATCCTCCTGTCTGCACTTCTGTGTGATGTCACCGTACCTGCTCCTCTGCTCCCAGGACAGTGGCCCCCGAGAGCTGGACATCAGGATGCATTGAAAAGGCTTCGCGGAGACAACCCCACCACATACATGGGGGACAATCAAACAGAGCCCCTGCACCCCCCAAGCTGAGGGGGAGGGACACCCCTGGGAGCTCAGGTCATGTGCCAGGAGACTGGCCATCCCCAAAGGGGCCGCCACACCCCCAGCCTCTGCAGCTGCCTCCTGCTGTGAGGCCCTTCCCAGCCTCCACACCCAGCGTCCTCACACGCCCGCTTTGCCCACACTCAGCCCACGACCCACGTCTGTGCTCTTGCCTTGCTGGTCCTCCTGCCAAGAGCGTCCTCCCTCCACCCACCTGCCGACTCCGTGAGGATCTTCCCTCCTCCCAGAAGGAGGAACCTGGTGGATTTAGGGAAGCATCTCAGGGTTTCCTCCCCACCTCCCCCTCCCCAGAACACCCCCCACACCCACTCCACACTGGTCCCTGTTGTTGATTTGTCACTTACACACCTGGTCTCCGAGATGCCCAGATGCCCAGCACCCTGGGCATGTGGGAGCCAGTGAGGAAGGCTCGGCCACCTGAGCTGGGTAAGCAAATCATCCGTCTCCGGCCTCGCCCCCCCCCCAACCCCCCCACCCCCCGTGGAGGCGCTGACAGCAGCTGTAGGCCACTCCACACCCAGCATCACAGTGGCCACGTGGAGACTCGGGGCTTTTCACACTGACAAGTAGTGAGTCTGAATTCAAGGCAATTTTCCCCCCTGCACCCCACTTAGCTGTGACCTCCGGATTCCCGCCAGACCCCAAGCCAGCACCCCCACCCCCACAGGCTGCCGCTCTACCGGTGCTGGCTCTGCCCCCACACCTGGACTACTGCTGTTGAGACAGGCGCTCCTGCAGGGAGCCCTCCCGCGGCCACTAGAGGCCGGTGCCCGTCAGCCACACGGCCCACTGGGCTTCCCGGCTCAGGCATTTCAACCTGGGCCTGGAATCCCCCAAAAGGACATGCACACATGTGTGGGGGTGGGCATGATGCTCATGGGTGACTTCCAGAAAGGAGGCCCACCGCTCTTCCTGGGCCCCCGAGGGCCCAGCGCCCCCAAAGTATCAGAACTACCCCACCTCCTATCACTGCCTCATTGCACAGATGGCCCCTATGTCTGTGGCCCCAGCTGGACGGTCGCTCTCTGTCTTGGCCTCACAAGCACTGGCTCCAGGTCTGCCGCACGGTCAGCCCAGCACTGTGTTAGGAGCTGGATAAATGTGCATTTACTTGCCCTCAGGGTGGCCGTGGGGACCCCTTCGTGACCTTGACCCGTGTCTGATGTGGAACACACTGCCTGAGTCACACACACTCTCCCGGTCTCCTTCCGCCGCTAAGAGGACACATTTACTGGGAACCTGCTGAGCGCCCGGTGGAGCCCTGTGCATACTCACCTGTTGTCCTGAGTCCTCGCAGCTCCGTGAGGCAGCAGCCAGGCAAGCGAGGTTGCCCGCAGGAACAGAGCCCCGCCTGCCCAGGGCCTGCACGGCCTTCCTCTTGTTCATGACCTTGCAGGGTGGCTGGGCCTGTGTCCGTGACTTTCCTGTTCTCACTCTGAGGCCCAGACAGTCAGGGCCACTCCCCGCAGCAGAGGGAAGAGGCTGCCCTATCAGTGATTACGTGATCGAGCTCAGACATTACACGCCTCCCTTCTGCTCGTCAGTTACCAGCCTGCACTGGTCACACAGGCCCACCAGTCACCCCATCTCACGTGTGGGGGCACGACAGCTGGAAGCCCACCCAGTGTGTGCAAGGGCGGCCTGGCTGGGTGCTGATGCACCGTGACCCCTCCAGAGCTGAGCCCCGTCTTTGGCACCACCCTGCCCTGGAGAGGGGCTGCCGGGGGCCCAGGAGCAGCCTGAAGCTGCTTGAAGAACCTCCAGGGGCCGGCCCTTGGGTTGAAGTCGGGTGGGGCTGCTCTAATGTGAGAAGTGCTGAGTAACGACCAGTGGCAGGTGGCACAGGCCCCTCTTGGCCAGGTCCTTTGCAGAAAGGACATACCTGTCCCTCAGAGGTGGACTGAGCTGCTCCAGTGTCCAGCTAGAGTCTCCCAGTCCAGCGGTGGAGCTGGGATGGACACAGTTGTAGTGGCTGGACCAGCAGGATGAGTGAAGACGGCAGGCGCCGGCATCCACTTCTGCTGCTTCCTTAGTCCTCGCCACGAAAACTGGAAAGGGTGACTTTTTTTCAAAAAAAGCACAAAAATTGAGCCTGGAAAGAGAAAATTCCAATAGCCACAAGTACACCGAGTGCCCGGATCTTGGCTTCTAGCTACCACTCTCCCCTTTGGGAGCCAGGGCTCTTGGAGGAATGGCAGATTCCAGAGAAAGTACACGATGCGCCTGAACATCCCGAGGTGCCGGAGAGCATGAAGTACTCAAGGGATGGTGGGAGGTGTCAAAAGGACACAGGCGCTGCCCTAGAGGGGCTCCCACAGGCACCTTTGGGACAATTTGAACATCCAAATATATGATGTTGGTAATAGACTATAACTTACCGAGTAGAATAATAAACCCTGAGAAAGGAAGAAAGAAAGAAAATAGAAAAGAAGTGGGGAGAAATGAGAAAGGAACCCCAGCCTCCTGCCTCGGCTAAAGTTTCCTCTCATAAACCGTAAAGATACTTGTGTCCTCTGCCTTCCGAGTTCCAGGAGAGTCTCTTTCTGGCCGTGGTGCTGGTAACCGCCCTGAGGACAGACCCCTGGGAATTTTCTGAGACAGACTAAGAGAGCTGTGAGCTCATGCTCATATGAATAAAGAAATGAATGCACTGAACAGAATAGTTACACAATGTCAAAGTACCTCCCACTAAATACTTATCAATTACAGAAGGCAAAAGAATACGCTGTGGTGAAGAAGCCTGGCAGACACCACCCTATCAGGTAATCCGGAAGGAGACATTGAAATCATGCCCCGCCCCCGCGCTCCCCACACCCCCCCCCCCCCCCCCGCTTCCAGGCAGGGTGCAAGGAGAAAGCAGCATCATAGAATTGGCCCCACCAAAGACGCAGGGCCCAAATCCAGTCATGAGAACCATCAGACAACCCCAAACTGAGGGACATCCTCCAACAGTGTGTGTGTGTGGTCACAAAAGTCAGAGAAATACCAAGGAACTGGTCTAGACAGAAGGAGACTATAGAGGCTTGACAACTAAGTGCAAGCATGTTTCTGATCCGGATGCTTAGCCACCAAAAAAAAAAAGGAGGAAAATTGGCAAAGCATGAATGAGGGCTGAAGATTAGGTGGCAATAATGTTTCAACATTAATTTTCTGATTTTGATGGCTGTAGCATGGTTAGAATAGTTCCTTGTTTGTGGGAGGTGCACTGTAAAGAACGTGGTGAACTTGGGAAATCATTTCAGCAGTTTACCCTTAATGGGCTGGTGGAAAAACTACCGGTACTGCACTTGCAACTTTTCTTTACATAGGACATTGTTTCAAAATGAAAACCAATAAAAATGAAAGGCTTTTCTTGCCTCTCTAGAGAACGGTTCAAGGCGTGTCTTTGTTGGTACGAGGGCGCCCTCTTGTGTCCTCACAGCATAATGCAGCACTTGGTACCCGGTGGGGACTTACTCTTCCCCAGCTGTAGTTACCCTCAGAAGCCCTCTCATCCAGCCTCCCGCCTCACCTCGACCACAAAGACACCTGTGTCCTCTGCCTTCAAAGTTCCAGAAGAGCCTCTTAATGGCGCTGGTGCTGGGAACTGCTCTGAGGATGGGATCCCTTGAAATTTTCCTGGACTGACCAGGAGAGCCGTGAGCCAGTGTGATGAGGGGCGAGCTGCAGAGGACAGGGCCCAGCTGCGAGGCCAGAGGCGTCCCCCAACCATCTGCCTGGATGTGGGCCCATCACCTCTCTGCTCTCAACCCCAGTGTCATCACTTCCGCATCGGAGACCATGAAACTTGCCCAGACCTTCACCGGAGGTACTGAGACCAAAATATTAGATCCCAGTCCCCAGGGGCTGGACGACCCAGGCTGCCCGGAAGGAGGCTGGCTTGCACCTGCAGTCTAGCTTATGACGCCTCCTTCTCTCACAAGCATCCCATGGAGGAGACTAGATTAGGGGTGGCAAACTGCAGCTCGTGAGCCACATGCGGCTCTTTGGCCCCTTGAGTGTGGCTCTTCCACAAAATACCAACTTCTGTGCGTGGGCCGCGAAGTTTCAATCACACTGTACATGCGTGCCCGCACGTGGTATTTTGTGGAAGAGCCACACTCAAGGGACCAAAGAGCCGCATGTGGCTCGTGAGTCGCAGTTTGCCGACCCCTGGGATCATTTGGTCACGTTACCAAGTGTAGGTGACCTAGCAAGTGAAGGATAAATCAGATGGCAGCAGCCGCCTGTGGGCTCACTTCTTAAGGAATTCTTGAAAGCCCTCGGGATTCTGAGCCGTTGAGGGTTCTTCCCATCCCTTCCACTCTGGGCATGACCCTTGTAGGAACAATGGGTACCAACGCATGTTAGCACCACCCCCAGCAAATCACAGAGGGCGAATCCTGGTTCGAGCTGGGAGCTAAGCCCTCCTTCGGTGGCTGGGCACCTGGTGGTTGGCCAGCAGGGAATGGGTGCCTTCAAGAAGCCAGGAGTCTGGGCAGGTAGGTTACAGATGATTTGTTGAAAACAGTATTTCATATCAGACATTTGCTCTGGAAGAAAATGAGAGCATCTCTCTCCCCCTCCCTAGTAAGGGAAGCCCCGGGCTTTGAGTTCCAGGGTCAGAAAGAGGTGGGTGGAGTCAGTCTGTGTGTGTTTCAGGGGTTGTCACCAGGCTCTGTTCGCCCGGGAGTGGATCTGGCTTTTCCCGGGGGGAGCCTGGGCGGTAGGGTGCCTTGAGGGTCAGAGAAATGGCAAGCAGTGCATGGAGGGTGTTGGGAGAGGAGATGAGGGGGTAGAAGTTCCAAGGTGGGGTCCTGGGCCTGCTCCCCTGTGTGGAAAGGACCCTGGTAGGCAGGTGTGGGCTGGGGGCTGGACAGGGATCCCTGTTGGCTCTGGGTGCAGCCAGCCAAGTAGACCATGTCATGCAGCAGAGGGCAGAGGGGAAAACCAGGCCCCAGGCACCTGCAGAGGAAGGGACAGCGGCCACGTAGACTGTGGGCGCCTGTGTGTGTTTGCCACTGGCCTGACCCCTGTACTTCGTTGCCACCCTTGTAAGTCTTGCCATCTCAAACCCTGCAGGGGAGGGGATTCTGGGAAAGGAAGTTCAGAGTCTTAGGAAGGAGCAGAGATGCCAATCTGACACCCCACCCCCCGCCCCCCCACACACACACCCATGCACAGTGAGTCTAGGCCTGAGGTCAGCAAACTGTGGCTCACGAGCCACATGCGGCTCTTTGGCCCCTTGAGTGTGGCTCTTCCTAAGCCTTAGGAGTACCCTAATTAAGTTAATAACAATGTACCTACCTATATAGTTTAAGTTTAAAAAATTTGGCTCTCAAAAGAAATTTCAGTCGTTGTACTGTTGATCTTTGGCTCTGCTGACTAATGAGTTTGCCGACCACTGGCCTAGGCGGCAGCTCCAGGGGCGCTGAGGTTGGGCAGCTAGTCTGGCCGCTGCACATCTTCGGTAACCCTCTCTCCCTGCTGCCCGCCCACCCACACCACACAGCCGGGCAGCCCCTTCCTGCTCCTCCTGGAGCCAGAGCAGATGCCTGGGGAGCGTGGTGGGAAGTGTGGCTCCCGCGGCGGCTTCCTCGGGGAGCCAAGAGGCTCCAACGTTCAGAAGAGAGAGACGAGGCAGGGAGGGGGGACCGGAGGACTTGCCGTGGGACCTGGACAAGTGACCTCCTCCCTTAGGCTTCCTGTTTCCTCTCTCCTCTCCTCTTGTCTGGGCCCTCCAGGTGGCACCGCGGGCACAGAGCCCCCTTTGCCCACAGCCCCTGCCCTGAGGGTGGGCCTGGAGGGGCAGCAGGAGCGCCCACCAGACCTGGCCCTGCTCAGGGCAGCTCCGAGGGCCTGGCTGCTGCCTCCTCAGACCAGGCTCTGCTCACAGCGCTCCGTGCGTCCCCCTCCCCAGACCCCAGGAGAAGACAAAGCCATCACCCCCTCAGCCAATCCCTCCCTGCCCCCAAACACCCCTCCCAACTCCCCTCTTGGGATCAGCCGGCTGCGAAAAGCACCTTTTCCACAGTGGCCTGCGAGAGGCAACCCTGAATGGAGTGGAAATTGCTAGAAGCAAGAGATCAAGCTCCAAGGCTAAGCCCAGCCCCTACCACTCCTGGCTGTGACCCTTCAGGCTCATTCCTTCCTGAGCTTTGGATGAGCCTGAGTTTCTGCCCGGGAGGAACAAGTGGTCCCTGCCTCTCGGCCTGCAGGCAGGATTGGTGCAGAAGCACAGGTGCAGCCACAGGACTCAGGGCTGTTGAAGAAGGAGGACGCCCCGAGGGCTGGGGAGAGAAGGCTTGCTGTGCAAGGTGACGCTGAAACATGCCCCGGGGACAGAGTAGAAGCAGCTCCTGTGAGGGCGTGGCAGGGGTGAGGGTGTGAGAGCCATGCACAGGTGCTCCTGTGAGGGCGTGGCAGGGGTGAGGGTGTGAGAGCCATGCACAGGTGCTCCTGTGAGGGCGTGGCAGGGGTGAGGGGTGAGAGCCATGCACAGGTGCTCTGGGCAAAGAGTGTGGCAGGGGTGAGGGTGTGAGAGCCATGCACAGGTGCTCCTGTGAGGATGTGGCAGGGGTAAGGGTGTGAGAGCCATGCACAGGTGCTCCTGTGAGGGCGTGGCAGGGGTGAGGGTGTGAGAGCCATGCACAGGTGCTCCTGTGAGGGCGTGGCAGGGGTGAGGTGTGAGAGCCATGCACAGGTGCTCCTGTGAGGACGTGGCAGGGGTGAGGGGTGAGAGCCATGCACAGGTGCTCCTGTGAGGGCGTGGCAGGGTGAGGGGTGAGAGCCATGCACAGGTGCTCCTGTGAGGACGTGGCAGGGTGAGGGGTGAGAGCCATGCACAGGTGCTCTGGGCGAAGGGCGAGTCGGGGAGCACCCAGGGAGAGGGTGCAGAGGGAGGGGCTCTCGGCAGTTAGCACGCGATAGCTGCTACAGGGGAAGTGAAGCCCTGGGCTCCGGAGGGCAGAGGCAGTGAGGGCCTCACAGAGGAGCTGGGCAGACGCAGGTGAAAATAGTGACCATGAGTCGTGCCTGCTGTCCCGTATAGACACGTTCGCAGGTGGACTTTTTCTCACTGCTCTTCCTCACAACCCTGGGAAGCACGTCTGTCACCTCCTCATCTCCATCTCACCCATACATTGCAAGCCCCTCCTCTTAGAGGGGGAAACAGGCTCAGAGGGGCAGTGCTTTCCCCAAGGCCCACGAGGTGGTCAGGACGCCGCCGCTTGCTTGGACCTGTGGTTTAGAGAGCCCAGAGCCGGCAAAGGCGGGGAGCTGCCCTGGGCTGCCCGCTGGGTGAGAGGTGACAGAGGCTGGAGCAGAGGGCCTGCCCTGGGGCCTGCCGAGCCTGAGGGAGGTTGAGAGGTGGGTTGGGAGGCAAGGCAGAGACCTGACAAATGAAAACGCAAAGCCCGGCAGGTGTGGCTCAGTCGTTGAGCATCGACCTATGAACCAGGAGGTCACGGTTCCATTCCCAGTCAGGGCACATGTCAGGGCGTGGCCTCGATCCCCAGTGTGGGACGTGCAGGAGGCAGCTGATCAATGATTCTCTCTCGTCATTGATGTTTCTCTCTGCTCCTCTCCCTTCCTCTCTGAAATCAATAAAAATATACATACATATATATATACATATATACATACATATATATACATTTTTTTTAATGAAAATGCAAAAGCAATTCTGACTTCCTCTGCTGAAGTGCTCAGGTGTGTAGCCTTCTGGGGGACGCGGGGGTGAGGGCGGGGCTGGGAGGCGGAGCTCAGCTCAGACAAGGCCTCCACCGCTGGTGAGCAGACTTTTCCACATACCTCCTCCTGCCCAGGTGAGCGTTAGCCTCTCCACCACAGTTCAGAGCAGGGAAGGGAAGTCACGTCCGGAGGGAGGGCCACACAGGAAGAGCTAGGACCCTTTATCCACGCCAGCGTCTTCGTTCACTAATGCCATCTTCTCTCCAAACATCAGAACTGCTGATCACCAACAGGAGCCGGGTGCTCTCTCTGGATTGCCTTTCCTCTATCTGACCCGCCCTCACTTTATGGGGTAGGACTCTCGGGCTCAGAGAGGCTAAATGTCATGCCTGCAGCCACACAGCATTCAACCCAGATCTTCCTTGACTCCAAAGCCCATACTCTTTCCTGAAGAGCCTGTTTCCCAAAGTGTGTTCCATGGGGTATCCATTCGTGTCCTGAAAAGGGGTGGAGGGCTGTTGATGGAAAACATTTGGGAACATTGGGTAAAACAGTATCTTGACATTAAGATTTTTCCGTTTTAATCTAATATATTTTATGAGTCTATAATAGTGGGAACTGGTATGCCCAAACATATTTAGTCCCCTTTTCCCTTTTATCACAAAGCATTGTATTAGTTACAAATGTGTTGAGCTGTGAGTAAAAGAACCACCACCCCCAATAGTAGCCAAGAGCCAGTACAGAAATAGGCAGTCCAGGCCGATGTGGTGGCTCCGACAGGACACTGCGAACCCAGGCTCTTCCTAGCCTCCTGCTCTCCTGTCCTTAACATGTGGCTTCCATCTCTACAGTTGCAGAATGACTGCAGCCCTCCCAGGCACCACATCTACATTCCAGGCGGGAAGAAGGAGAACGGCTAAGAGCAAAGGTTAGTCTGAACCTTTGTATCCTGGAAGCTCCCCCAGCAGACTTCTGCTTACATTTCATTGGCCAGAAATATATCACATGACCACCCTAGCTGCAAGGGAGTCTGAGAGATTGAGTAATTTTAAGGGGCACATTCTGACCTGCATGGAATTAGAGGTCTGTAGGTAAGGAAGGGTGGAAACCATAAAACCCCTCCTGGGATTGGTGTTCTATGAACCTGGTTTGGAAAATGCTGCTCTACATGCCTGCCACCTCTCCTTATTTTTTTGCCCAGTGAAAGGCAACTCATTCTCCAAGGCCTGCATATGGCTCCTCCCCTGACAAGGCCCTCAATCCCACCTCCTCCTCCTACTCCCCGCCCCTTGCTCCTTTCAGTGCCCTGCAGGTGACAGAGTGAGGAGCAGGGGTGTTGGTTTCCCCTGTGGATATGTTACCTGTGAGCTGCTGGAGAGCAAGGACATAGCCCACCCATGTACCCGCCGCAGGACAAGCCCTGGCACAAATGTCACATAGCTGCGTGAGTGGCACGCGGGGGCAGAGAGTGGCTCGGAATGCCTCGCGTGGTTAGGTGAAGCAGGTACCAGCTTGAACCAGCATAAACGGAAAAGCAGCTTTTTAAATGAGTTGTTTTTAGAGAAAGAGGAAAGGCAGGAGCCAGAAAGAGAGAAAAGCATCAGGGTTGCCTCCCATGCATGCCCTGACCGGATCGAACCCACTGCCTGCTGGTAAACGGGACCACGCTCCCACTGGGCCACACTATCCAGGGAAGAAAGGCGGACATCTGACTACGGGGGTGCGGTGCTCCGGGGAGCACAGGCCTGGGACATGGTCGGGGCAGAGTCCGGGAGGGCACTGGGGTCCCGGGCAGCCTCTGTCCCCGTGGGCAGCTTCCCCTGTGCGCTCTGCAGCCCGGCCTTTCTGCTGCTCTGTCCGGGGGCAGGAGGAAGGCGCCACACTTCCGCTCCCAGTCAGATCAGCCCTAGATGGAAGCGGACCCCTTAGCCCCATTTCCAAGTCGGGGACAGACTCTGAGTAGCTCAGCGTGGGGCCAATGTCACCTGTCCAATCGATTGTACCCCTTGGTGGTGGGGGGTGTGGTGGGGGCTCATGTAATACAGTGGGTGTGAGGGACAGCTAAGGCAGACACCCTGACGTGACCACCTCAATTTAGGGTGTGAGTGTAGCAGGGGTCAGCAAACTATGACCCATGGGCTGACGCTAACCCACCACCATTTTTGTAAAGAAAATGGTATTGAACACAGCTAAGCTCGTTCCCTTACGTGTTGTCCACGGCTGCTTCTGTGCTCTGGCCGCAGCGTTGGTAGTTGTGACAGAGACCACGCGGCCTGCAGGACGACCTGGCCCTGTACGAAACATGCCTGCCAACCCCTCCACCATCAAGAAGTGTGTCTGTCTAGGCCAGCGGTTCTCAACCTGTGGGTCGCGACCTCTTTGGCAGTCGAACGACCCTTTCACAGGGGTCGCCTAAGACCATCCTGCATATCAGATATTTACATGACGATTCATAACAGTAGCAACATTACAGTTATGAAGTAGCAACGAAAATAAGTTTATGGTTGGGTCACAACATGAGGAACTGTATTTAAAGGGCCAGAAGGTTGAGAACCACTGGTCTAGGAGCTTGCAGGCAACTTGAGGGCAAGGATATGTCATTCAGATCTGCTGGGGAAAGGGAGGGAGGAAGGGGGGAGGGAGGGAAGAAGGGAAGGGAGGGGGGAAGGGAGGGAGGAAGGGAGGGAGGGAGGGAGGGCAAAGGCAGAGCTGGTGCCGGTTCTAGTTCTGGGACCACTGCTGGCTTTGGGCAGAGCAGAGGGACGCTGGGGAAGGGGGTGTCTCGGGTTTCTCCCTCCTCTCGCGCAGCCCTGCATCTGCTCTTAGCCGCGGCGGAGCGGGCCGAGCCTGATGGGGAATGGCAGGTGCCGGGACGTGGTGAGCATTAGGGAATAGTCACTTGGCGGCTCCAGAGCTGCCAAAAACGAAAGTGTGCCGATGGGCCAGATGTTCGCTCATTACCATCCGCTTTCCTCAGAAACGTTTTAAAGGAACATTTGTTCATTGAGGAAGCACAGCTGTTCCCAGGGAAATGGGTTTCCCTCCTTCGGGCAGAGGAGCGGGCAGGGGCTGTGGGGGGAAGGACACTGGGGATGCCCGGGGGCGGGGGGGGGCAGCTGAGACTCCGTCCAGGGACTGGGCGTGAGGACAGTTCTTAAGGGACTGGGGGGTCCGAGTACACCCAGCGTGACTCTCTCCACGCTCAGAGGGGAGAGCGTTAGCCCCATTTCTCAGAGAAGGAACAGAGGCCAGGAGGCCACGCGGGGAGCAGTGGCCGTCCCAGCCAGAGCCTGGCCCCTGTTCCCACCGTCCTCCTCGGCTGTCGGGGACACAGCCCTGCCCCTCCGTCTCAGAGGCTCCGCTCCCCGCCTGTTTGGGTTCTTTCTCTGCGCCTTGTTAATGTCCCGTCTCTGCCCCCTTGTCCCTGGGCCTCTGTGGTTTCCGCTGCATGTCCCCTGTCCCCTGGGCCTCTCTCCGGGCTGTGGTGTCAGCGGGGAAAGGCTCTGTCTGTGAGTAGCTCTTTCCGTCCATCTCTCCCTGCTTCTCCTTCTCTCCCTGCCCTTCCTCACGCCCGAGCCCTCAGGGAGGCCGGACCACCGGGCGGCTGACGCCGGGTCTGTGTGACTTCCTCTTCTTTGGGGTCACTTAGGTCTTCCCTCTAGTTCTCTCTCTCTCTCTCTCTCTATCTATCTATCTATCTCTCCCTCTCTCTCGCTCTCTCGCTCTCTCAACTATCACTGTATTTCTTTTGTATGGTGTCTATCAAGTTGTGTGTCATGAAATCAGCTTACTAGATTGTGACCAGAGATTAAATAAACAAACAAAAAAAGGGAATAAAATAGAAAATCTCAGAATACGTCGCACATACTATCTTCTGAGTTGTCGCAGCTCTCACAGGACTGGTGCACTGGTTACCAATGTGAATGCTTTCACGTAAGATTTGGTAACAGGAAACTAAGAAGAAGCCTGAAAGCCACTGAGCGGAGATGCTTTGGCGGCAAGCTGCAGAAATCTCCGACCAGCAAGCCCAATGACGGCCTTTGTCGTTGGCACTCCCAGAAGCCCCGGGCAGGCCGCTCCACGCTGGCCAGACAGCGCCCCCAGGAGTCAGGAGCTTCCCCCTTTCCTTCTGCCCTCAGCCGTCCAGCCCGCTCACTGTCCTCATGGTCACTGTCCTCATGGTCACCCACCCCTGACAGGTCCAGGAGAGAAGGAGGAGCCCTTTGATCCCCTTTTCAAAACTAGGCAACCTTTCCTCTCACATCTCATTGGCCAGGACAGGGGCACATGCCCACCCCTTCACCAGTCACTAGCCAAGGAGACCAGGCTTACTGTGACTGGCTTAGACGACTCAGGGGGAGGTCTCTTTCCTGAGCCTATGGATGCACAGAAGAGGGGGGACACCAGACGCCCTGGGCCTTCTCCTGCCAGGAAGAGGAGGGACCCGAGGAAGAAGAGATGTGGGGCTGCCACGCCTCTTCCTGTCCCTTCTGTCCGGGGACCTGCCTCAGTTTCCCTCCTGGTCCCTCTCTGGGTCGTCCTGAGGGGAGGCCGCCGTCAGTGAGGCACAGTTTGGGGTCCCTGTATTAGTCTCCTGTGGCTGCTGTAACAAATAGCCACAGGTTTGGCGGCTTAAGACAACGGTTTGATTCTCTCACGGTTCTGGAGGCCAGAAGCCCAAAGTCGAGATGTCGGCCGGGCCACGCTCCCTCTGAAGGCTCCAGGGAGAATCCGTCCTTGCGGCTCCAGCTGCCAGTGGGTCCAGCTGTCCCCTGGCTTGTGGCCGCATCGCTCCTACCTCCGTCTCCCTCTTCACGTGGCCTTCTCCTCCTCTCCCCACCTCTCCTCTCCGTGCCTCCTAGAAGGGCACTTGGCTTAGAGCCCACCTGGATAACCCAGGGGACCCCATCTCGAGATCCTTAACTTAATTACATCAGCAAAGGCCTTTTTTCCCAGGTAAGGTCACCCTCCCAGGCTCCTGGGCACAGGCATGTCTTTTGCCGCCTCTGCTCACCCAGCCCAGCCCAGGCTCTGGGAAGGGCAGGGCCCTGAGTCACAGCCTCTCTCCCACTTACCACCTTGCGGCCTTGACCTCTGAGCTGCAGGGTCCTTGTCTGCCAAACAGAAACCTGAACGAGCACCTGATCCAGAAAGGCCCGGCAAATGCCAAGAGGCAACATGTTCTCCTAGTGTCTCTTGTCCTTTAAGAGAAAAAGCAACCCCGCAGGGGTGGCTCAGTGGTTGATCATCGACCTGTGAACCAGGAGGTCACGGTTCGATTCCCGGTCAGGGCACATGCCCGGGTTGCGGGCTCCATCCCCTGTGTGGGGCGTGCAGGAGGCAGCCAATCCATGATTCTCTTTCATCATTGATGTCTCTGTCTCTCCCTCTCCCTGCCTTCCTCTCTGAAATCAATTTTTAAAAAAAATTTTTTTTTAAGAGAAAAAGTAGGTTGACTTTTCCCACCAGGGAATGGGGGCCTTTTTGGAAACTGCACTGAGACAGTGGGGCCTGGTGAGCTGTCAGAAAACCACCCCCAGGTCCCTTGTGAGAGTCACAGGGCCCGGCCTTCCCCTCCCAGTCACTTCCTGAGTCAAAGCATAAGATCTCTCGAAGGCACCTCTGCTAAGGCTGCACCTGTTCCGGGGGAGGGGCGGTGTGCGGGGGCGGTGGGAGAGGAGGGGGGGGTGCTTACCTGGCCACAACCACAGCTACAGAAAGAGTAAGAGTTACTGGCCCTCACAGCTCCCCAAGGGCCCCCCACACATAAGACTCCAGCAATGATTCTCATGGTTCAGGTAAAGTGATTAAAGCATATTCATTCATTTATTCATTCACTCACTCATTCATTCAACAAATACTGACTGAGCACCTGTTATGCGTCTGTCAGGCACTGTTCCAGGCCCTGGGACTCATCAGTGACAAGACAAATATCCCTGCCCTAATGGCGCTGACAGGTAGCACAGAGAGGTTACGTGACTTGCCCAAGGTCACATGGAACTAAATGACCAAACCAGGCCCAGCACTGGGTCCCCTTCCTGTTCACTAGCGGATGGGCCAGTGGTCTTCTAGAAAGGGCTGTGGGGGTAGTGGGATAAGGGTGACCAGGTTGGAGGGGTGTGCACTAAAGAATTTGACTGGCTTTTGTCCCCTTTCCCTTGGAGTTAACTTCTTATTCCTTGGAATTTCCTAAGTGATGTTTTCCTTATTCACAGTGAGTCCCCCAGAGCTTACGCTAATGAGATGGCCTAGGATGGAGACTTGCTGTATCAGAAAGACCAGCCTTGTGATTGCAGGGTTGGGGCTTTGGGTCATGTGATACCAGCCTCACCTTGGGGGCGGAGGGCCAGTGATTCCTCAATCACACTTGCATAATCACACTTGCTTCAACAAACACTCTGGACAGGAAGCTCAGGTGAGCTGCATGGGTTGGCAGTACGCTTCGAGTTTGCCACCCTTCGGTGCTGAGAGGGTAAGGGTACCCGAGGGTGACAGAAGCTTTGCACATGGAACCCTCCCAGACCTCACCCTACATGGTTCTCCCTTTCACTGGTTCATATTTATAAGCTTTTCTATAATAAAACTGTAATCTTCAAAAAGACAAATACTCTATGATGCCACTTACCTGAGGTGCCTAGAGTAGTCAAATTTATAGACAGTAGTCAGATTTATAGAAGAACAGATGCCAGCGGCTGGGGCCAGAGGGGAACAGAGAGTCTGTTTAATGGGCACAGTGTCAGCTTTGCAAGAGGAAGAGAGTTCTGGAGATGGTGGCCCAACAATGGGAATATGTTTAGCAACTCTGAACTGGTACACTTATAAATGGGTTAAGATGGTGAATTATATGTTACTAGAGGCCCCGTGCATGACATTCGTGCACTGGGCGAGTGGGGGGGTCCCTCAGCCTGGCCTGTGCCCTCTCACAGTCTGGGACCTCCAAGGAGTCCTTAGTGCTGCTGGGGAGGCAGGAGAGGCTCCCACCAATGCCACTGCGCTCGCCAGCCGTGAACCCGGCTTCTGGCTGAGCAGTGCTCCCCCTATGGGAGTGCACTGACCACCAGGGGGCAGCTTCTGCATTGAGCATCTGCCCCCTGGTGCTCAGGGCAGGTCATAGCAACCAGTCATGCTGCCATTCGGTTGATTTGCATATTTGCCTTTTATTATATAGGATGTGCATTTTACTACAATTTTAAAAAACTATAATCATAAATATAGCACGTGCCTGAGTTCTGTGAGTCTTCCTAGCAAATGCTCACCCTGAGGGTGGTGACAGGAATGCCTGCATTTGCAGTGGCTGGTCATACCAGCAGGAGTCCTGGGAGCCCTAGGCTTGCAGCTGGTGTCTGGAGTAAGCATGGGGCCCACCTCCAGGTCAACGGGGCCAGGGGAGGCAGCGGGTGGGAGCTGCTGGTGCAGCCGATGCCTCTGGAATCCCGTCCAGCCCTGCGTTTCCATGATCCTTCCAGGAAGACCCCAGCCCCCGAGCGCCAGCCCGCTGTCTGTTTCACTCACTTGCTATATGTCTCTCCCTTCAGTGTCCTTTTCAGGGTGTGTGTGTGTGTGTGTGTGTGTGTGTGCTCGCACACACCTTCTCTCCCCATCAACACGGTGCTCCTCTAGGCCCGGAACTACACATTCTCTAATTTTGTTGCCTTCACTGCAAAAGGGTTTCTTTGTGGATGAACTGAGTAGCCTTTCCTCGCCCTCTCTGAGGCACCTGTGGGCACTCCCTGCTGGCCTCCATCCACGAGTTTGCTGCTTTGGTTTGTGCTGGGTCGTTCTGTGGCAGTACCTCTCGTGAGAGAGCACAGGAGGGGGGAGGAGAGGTGCTCCACGCTCATCACTGCTTCCCCTGGTCCCAAAGGCAGTGGAGGAGCCAGACCTCCTTCTCGAGGATGCCCTGGCCGCCCTGGGGCGGGGACTGTTTGATTAGAACACCCCCGGTTGGAAACACACCCCTTCATGGGGAAAACAGGGACCGGCTTTAAGGACATGCCGTAAGTTTTACAGTTATTGGATTTTTCAACTTGTTTACAAAAGCAATACTGTTAAATGGCCAGCGGCCAGGCCCAGTTGTTTTTCCTCCTGTGCCGTCTGACAACAGGAAGGCATACTGTCCCCCCCAGCCAGCTCCCAGGAGGTGCGGAACTGCATTCCATTTTGCTATCTGTTTAATTATCCATTCAGCGGGGCTTTCGCTGAAGCGCTTTCTCGCCTGTTCACAGCCAGATCTGTTCTGGAATGCAGCAAGGAGCTCCTCCCCCACGCCTCCACCCCCTGCAGCAGCCCCTGCACGCACGCAGCTTCACACGGAGAAAATGCCAACCTCCCCCACCCCCCAATCCTGTCCCTTTGGAACAATGGATCCAAAGGGACTGTGGTCACCTGGGTGACCTTGATACTTGGCTTAACACTCCTGACTCATGGGCTCCTCACTGTTCAGAGAAAGAAGATTGCTTGAGAAGAGTGGTTTCCAAGCAAGGCTGTGGACATCAGAAGCCCCAGGAGAGATGTAAAGCCAGAGCTCACCCTGTCTCGCTCCCAGGCCCTGCCTCACCCCCCCCCCCCCCCCGGGACTCTCATAACCTAGCAGCCAGGTTGAGTCCTCTGGATTTGAACATCTCTGCCTGCCTTTGGCCCTGAGGTTCTGGGATGCTCTGTCCTGGTGGCGGGAGGGAGGAAACCAGGCCTTCCTTTTGCTCTTTTTTTTAAAATGTATTTTATTGATTTCAGAGAGGAAGGGAGGGGGAGAGAGAGATAGAAACATCAATGATGAGAGAATCATTGATCGGCTGCCTCCTGCACTCCCCACACTGGGGATCAAGCCTGCACCCCAGGCATGTGCCCCGACAGAGGATCAAACCGTGACCTCCTGGTTCATGGGTCAATGCTCAACCACTGGGCCACACTGTCTGGGCTCCTTCTGCTCTTTATACCAGCACCAACTAAGAACACACCTGCTCAGCTGGCTGAGCAAGAATAAGCTCACACCTGGTGAAAAGTCATGCGGGGGGCAGTGGGGGGGGACATCCAGGTGGATGGAGCTTCATTATCAGGGAGATATCAATAAGCTGGGACATGCATCTGAGCTGATGCATGGGTCTGGGGGATAGTGTTATCCTGGGACTCCTGCACTGGCTCAGCAGGGCATCTGCAGGGCCTGGGAAAATGTATTCCTGCCCACTTTCTTGGGGCAAGTGCCTCCAGATGAAAGTGGACTTAATAACTGCTGTTGGCCTGGAGCAAGGGCATAGAAAGGAGGGCGAAGGAGAGATAGCTTGAGGAGGGAGCAGGTTTGTCCCCCAGAGAAGTAGACCCGAGGAAGGAAGGAACAGGAGTTCCTGTATTCAAACTCCTCCACCCCGTCCCCTCTGTAGTAGTTGGAGTAAGAAGAGTAACAGCAGCAATCATGACTACACTGTGGATGTAAAGGGAGCTGTGATAAATCTAACCAAGTCACCTCCCATTTATGGTGACTGGACCATAAATTCCTAACTAGGCAGGTCATGGTGGATAGACACACCCCAGGCCTATGATTTCTTGGGTGACAGGGGTTGTTGTTTTTTGGTTTTGTTTTAAATATATTTTATTGATTTTTTACAGAGAGGAAGGGAGAGGGATAGAGGATTAGAAACATCAATGAGAGAGAAACATCAATCAGCTGCCTCCTACACACCTCCTACTGGGGATGTGCCCACAACCAAGGTACATGCAGGTACATGCCCTTGACTGGAATCGAACCTGAGACCTTTCAGTCTGCAGGCCGACACTCTATCCACTGAGCCAAACCAGTTAGGGCAAGGGTTTTAAGCAAACCCTGTCTGTTGTTCTTGTGCAGCTCGGTTAACACGGCTTTGAAGTGCCAGAAGTGATCCTCTTTTTTCCAGACCCCGTGAAGGAGAAACCACCCCCAGGAGAGCACATCATCTTGTTAACTATCCTGTAATCCAACCCCTGCCTGGCTTTCTCCCACCCTCACGAAACCTTCCTTAAATTCCCTCCTTAACTCCAAATGCATAAGAGGAAAGGCAAACTGTATTTAAGATCTTGCTTCCAGGCATTGTTGTCAGTTTGGATTCAAATAAACTCTTACAAAAGTTCTTTACATCTTTGGACATTTCTCATGTGGAGAAACACTAAGGCTTCCTTTTTCTATAGCACTTAATGGTCTATAACAGACTTGTACATCCGGTATCTCGCTCCATCCTTTTACTAGTTCTGAGGTGCAGGCAAGGCAAGCCCATTTGACAATTGAGGGTCCAAGAGAGGACCCAGTGTCTTGAAAAAAGTCATAGTGTTATACACAGTTAGACAAACATGAGCAGAGCAAGGACGATGGGCCAGGTACAGAAACTCCCCAGGACAGAAAGGCCCGGATGCCCAGCAAAGGGCAAAACTAGGAAAACAAGAACCTCGTCCCTCCTAGCTTATCACTATCCTCCCCTAGCTTATCACTGATCCTGTGGTTTGAACCTCCTGACCTTTTCCTTCCTATAGATAACATCTAGGCCTCAATTGTATTTCAGCTCCAGGCCCAGAGAAGCAACAACACCAGACAAGCGACGCTGTGGCTGTGGCTGTGGCTGTGGCTGTGGCTGTGGCTGTGGCTGTGGCTATGGCTGTGGCTGTGGCTGTGGCTGTGGCTGCCTCCACACCCGCTGCAGTGACTAATGACCCCCTACCTTGGCACCGACCAGTCGGTCGAGACCATGCCCTGCAAGAGCATACCTGGGAAGGTGATGAGTATTCAATCAGGACTTTCCCCTGAGAACTTCCCTAAGATTCCCATCTTCGAGAGAGAGAGAGAGAAATACCCTCAACACAAAAGACCCAGTGCCCTCTCCCTCAGCGGGCCACACCCTCGACATTCCCTTCCCCTTCTGCCCTCTAAGGGACCTCACAAGTTTGCAACCCCAGCAGCCATGGGCAACAGCAGGTCGTCCCAAGCTGACACCCTGAACCCGTCTCCGAGGCCCCTTTTCTCTGACATCCCAGTGAGCCAAAGCAGCCCAGCCTACGCTCTCCTGCTGCTTCTTCTAGGCCCTTCCTTGTTTCACTGCCCTAAATAAATTCTTGCCTGTGTTGCTGCACTTTGTCTCTAGACTGAAGTCTTTCCTTCTAGAAGGCAAGACCCAAGGTCTCACTGTCTCACCAGTAACAACAGGGCTGCTAAGGGGAGGAGGTGGAATTTGCCCTCAGATCTAATCCCAAGTCTATAGCCCCATGGCCTCCTTCATTAAAATACACGTATTGTGCAGGGCCTTCGCCTTTCTCAGAGTGCTTCCATATGCATGACGCTATTGGACGGCGCAGGGAAGGTTTCAGATCCTTCATTGGTAACAGGAGTCTGCAGCTCTGAGAAGTCACACTGACCACACAGCTATGCTGCTTGCAAACCAGGAGCTATAAGAAAGAAGAAGAAAGCTGGGTTGGGGGGGGAGGGTGTGGATAGCAGAGAGAGTATAAGGCTTGAAATTAGACTGTAGCTCTTACAAACTGTGACCCTGGGTAAAGTATTTAAGTGTTAAGTTTCCTCGTGTATGTTAAAAGATAAATTTTTAAATGTTAAGTAATCACTTCAATCCTATCCTATATAATAAAAGCCTAATATGCAAATAGACCAAACAGCGGAACAACCAGTCACTATGATGCACACTGACCACCAGGGGGCAGACACTCAATGCAGGAGCTGCTCCCTGGTGGTCAGTGCACTCCCACAGAGGGAGTGCCACTCAGCCAGAAGCCGGGCTCATAGCTGGTGAGCGCAGCAGCATTGGCAGGAGCCTCTCCTGCCTCCAAGGCAGCACTAAGGAGCAGCAAACCCAGCATTAAGGAGCAGCAAGCTGGTGGGTGGTAAGGAGCAAGGGGTCCTGGACTGTGAGAGGGATGTCTGACTGCCAGCTTAGGCCCACATGGGGAGCAGGCAGTCAGACATCCCCTGAGGGGTCCCAGACTGTGATAGGGCATAGGCCGGGCTGAGGGACGCCCCCCCCCCAACCACACACACACACACACACACACACACACACACATATACACCCAGTGCATGAATTTTGTGCACAGGGTCTCTAGTACAAATATAAAGATGAAAAAGGGTCAAAAAGATTCTATTTAACTCACTGATTAATGAGGAGACCAGTAAGGTGTTCAAAACTGATTCTGTGGAGAATTCAAAGAGCTTACACACATCTAGGCAATTGGAAATGAATTTACAAATAGTTGCAAAACTGGTCAGTATCCTCAGGGCAACAGTCGTTTGCATTCCAACAGACAAACTTATTTGCATCTCTATAGACAAGAAGCATTTGCATTATTATCAGTTTCCTACAACTTGTGGAGTTGTAAAATAGCTAAAAGACAATAAAATGTACAGATCACACAGAAAGGGGCACTATTGAAGGCATCTGGCCTTTTTTCCCCCTCCTTTCAAAGACTTACATGATTTTCCTGACATTGTAAAATAGGGATGACCCAGAGGCCATTAGAAGGATTAAGTGACATGGCATGTTTCCTGCCTGTCATGAAGGAGATGCCCAGTGTTAAAAAAAAAAAAATAAACAGGCTCAAAATGGAGTCACTTGTGCTAAGCCCCACATCACCAAACCAAGACTTAAAACCTAATTTAATTACAGTGCCAGCCCTCCCAGGAACGGAATCTAAGCCAGTCGATTTGGAATTACCTAGTAAGCACCAGTGAGGTAACCTGCCTGATAGGCCCGTGCTGTCCCCTAAAGAAAGGTGACCTTGCCTGTAGGGAGCGGCTTTAGGGTGAAGCCTCCGACTGACCTGTGGCAGGGCCACAAACAAGTCCCAGCTTGGAGGGCAGAGCCCTCCTAGCATAATTAAGCTTAACCTTATAATCCTCCTAGTTCCTTCCTAGGTAGCTAATGGGCTGTGGGAGGTGCAGCAAGTGCTGACAAAACAAGGTGAAACTCACAAGAACATTGTAAACATGTTGACCACTTCCCTTGTTTTGCTCTCACTATAAAATAAAGCCCCGGCTTGCAGGCTGGGTCTTTCTGTATCCTCATCTGGGCACGGGAGATCTGCTGAGCCCCAGCTGTATTCTCTTTGTCTGTCTTCTTTAATCCTTCACCACCCCTCCTCAGGTTCACCGAACCCTTGGCTGTGCTGGCCCAGCACACTTGCCACAAACAGCTCCTTTAACTTGCTTATGCTGCCTCCCGTTCTGCCTGTGAAAGTCTTTCATTTTGAACAGCTCTTCAGAACTCCTTTCTATATGCTAGATGAGATGCTGCCCAATTCATGAATCATTAAGCCAAACCAATAAGATCTTTAAAATTTACTCAGTTGAATTTTATTGTTTAACAGATTTGGCCCCACACAGGATCCAAAGGAAAACTCTGACTGCTTTGTGGACAAGAAACACAGGCACCGGTACCTGTGAATCCTCTGTGTTGAGTTCTCTGTGTTTCTTGCCATTTTCAAGGACTATGGGTAAGTTCCTCTCGATTCTGAGCTTCACTCTCTTTGCAACGACCTCCCAATCTCATTGGCTTTCTGGGACAGCCTTAACAGGTCAGCCTAGACCAGCGTTTTACCAGTGTGCCATGAGAATTTTTAAAACTTGCAATACCTGGCTATTTCATCAGGGGCACTGACCTCTTTTCCCATAGATGGTCAAATAAAATGACAGCAATCAACAAAACAATAGCCATCGGTGTGAAAGAATCAAAATTATACCTATTTATTTTTGTCAGATCAGCAAAAAATATAAGTTTTGGTGTGCCGCAGAATTTTAGTAATTAATTTATGTGTGCCATGGGACAAAAAAGGTTGGAAAATGATGGCCTAGATCAGTGGTCGGCAAACCACAGCTCACGAGCCACATGCGGCTCTTTGGCCCCTTGAGTGTGGCTCTTCCACAAAATACCATGTGCGGGCGTGCATGTACAGGGACCGTTGCGGAGTGAAAGAAGATGTAGTGTCGAGGATTGAGAAAGGTATGTTGAGATGGTTTGGACATATAGAGAGGATGAACAAAAGGAGATAGATGAAACAAGTATACAAGATGAGTGTGAATGGGAGAGTTGGAAGGGGTCAACCTCAGCAAACATACCTCAATCAGATTGAGGACGTTTTTAGCAAAGGCCAGCTTAGGAGTACCCTAATTAAGTTAATAACAATGTACCTACCTATATAGTTTAAGTTTAAAAAATTTGGCTCTCAAAAGAAATTTCAGTCATTGTACTGTTGATATTTGGCTCTGTTGACTAATGAGTTTGCTGACCACTGGCCTAGACCGACAGGAGGCTCTAACAGAGAGCCAGTCTTTAGCAGTCTGAACAAGCAACCTTAAGAAAATAAAAACAATAATTCTGCCCAGCTGGCATGGCTCAGTGGTTGAGCATAGACCCATGAAATAGGAGGTCACGGTTCAATTCTAGGTCAGGGCACATGCCTGGGTTGTGGGCTCAATTCCCAGTAGGGGGCGTGCAGGAGGCAGCCAATCAGTGATTCTCTCTCATCATTGATGTTTCTCTCTCTCTCTCTCTCTCCCTCTCCCTTCCTCTCTGGAATCAATAAAAATATATTTAAAGAAAAAACAGAAAACAATAATTCAAAAAATGCACTCCTATGATTGCAGCATTATCCTATCTAATAATAGACAAACATGGTAATTAACCATACCTCTGACATGCTTCCCATTGGCTAATCAGGGCGGTATGCAAATTGACTGCCAACCAAAATGGCAGCCGGCAGCCAGGCAACTGAAGCAAACAGGAGGCTTGCTTGCTCCAGTGATGGAGGAAGCCAAGGTTCCCCACCTGCCGCTGCCGGCCTCTGAGCTGCAGTCTAAGAAACAATGTTGCAATTATAGAAGCTAAACAAACCCCAGAAACCTGCTTTAAGCTAGCCAGGCCTCAGAGCTGGAGTTGCAACATTGTTTCAATTGTAGAAGCCAAACAAACCGAGGTCTCAGAGCTGGAGCCGAGCCTCAGAGCTAAAGCCGGCTCTCAGCTCCAGTGACAGCCATAGAAGGTAAATAAATCCCAGAATAAAAAAAAAAAGAAAAAAAGGAGAGGTTGGGAGTTTCTGTCACCCATCAGCCTGAAAACGGCCCTTAGCCCCTCACCCAGATGGGCCAGGCACCCCAGTGGGGACCCCCACCCTGAAGGGGGTGTGACCAGCTGCAAACAGCCATCATCCCCTCATCCAGGCTGGCCAGGCACCCAAGCGGGACCCCCACCCTGATCCAGGACACCCTTCAGGGAAAACCAGCTGGCCCCCACCCATGCACCAGGCCTCTATCCTATATAGTAAAAGGGTAATATGCCTCCCAGCACCGGGATCAGCAGAGCCGCGAGGCCTCACGCCCCGGGATCAGCGGAGCAGCGAAGCCTCCTGGCCCCTGGAGCAGTGTGACGGGGGCAGCGCCCAAACCCCTGATTGCCCTGTGGCTCTGTGTGTGACAGGGATGGGGCCACAACCTCCCTATCCGCCCTGCTCTATTCGTGACAAGGGAAGGCGCCCCAACCCCCTGATCGGCCCTGCTCTGTGTGTGACAGGGTGCGGCGCCCCAACCCCCCCATGGGCCCTGCTCTGTGTGTGATGGGGTGGAGCCACAACCTCCCCATCGGCCCTGCCCTGAGTGTGACAGGGGGGAGTGCCCCAACCCCCTGATCGGCCCTGCTCTGTGGGTGACAGGGGGCAGCGCCCCAACTCCCCTATTGGCCCTACTCTGTGCATGACAGGGGGGAGCTCCCCAACCCCCTGATGGGCCCTGCTCTGTGCGTGACAGAGGGTGGCACCGCAACCTCCCCATCAACCCTGCCTTGAGTGTGACAGGGGACGGTGCCCCAACCCCCAATTGGCCCTATCCTGAGCGTGACTGGGGGTGACATTGCAACCTCCCAATCTGCCCTGCTCTGTGCATGACAGGGGGCAGTGCCCCAACTCCCCAGTCGGCCCTGCTCTGAGCCCGACCAGGGGCTGCACCTAGGGATTGGGCCTGCCCTCTGCCACCCGGTAGCGGGCCTAAGCCAGCAGGTCATTATCTCCTGAGGGGTCCCAGACTGTGAGAGGGCACAAGTGGGGCTGAGGGACCCTCCCCCCCCCCCCCCCGCCAGTGCACAAATTTTTGTGCACCGGGCCTCTAGTATATACTAATAAAAGGGTGATATGCTAATTAGACCGGGAGACCTTCCAGATGTCCTTCTGGACAAAGGCAGAGGTGGTTAGGGGCGAGCAGGCAAGCAGTGGGGGCAGTTGGGGGCGAGCAGGCTGGCAGGGGGACAGTTGGGGGCAAGCAAGCCAGTAGGGGGGGCAGTTCGGTGCAAGAAGGTCAGCGGGACGGGGGCAGTTGGGGGCAAGCAGGCTGGCAGGCAGAGTTGTTAGGGGTGATCAGGCAGGCAGGTGAGCGGTTAGGAGCCAGCAGTCCCAGATTGCGAGAGGAATGTCTGAGGGGTCCCAGATTGGAGAGGGTGCAGGCCAGGCTGAGGGACACCCCTCCTCCCACCCCATGCAAGAATTTTGTGCACTGGGCCACTAGTGTTATAATAATAGCCACTTATATGTGGAATCTAAACCACAAAATAAATGATCATGCAAAACAGAAACAAACTCATAGATACAAAGAACAAGTTGATGGCTGGCAGATGGGAGGGGCGTTGAGGGGCTGGGTGAAAAGGGTAAAAGGAATTAAGAAGTACAGACCACCAGTTATAAAAATAGTCACAGGATGTAAAGTGCAGTATAGGGAATACAGCCAATAACATTCTAATAACTACGTATAGCATCCAATGGGTAGCAGACTTACTGAGATGATCCCTTGGTAAGGTATGGAAGTGTCTAATCACTAAATTGTACATCTGAAACTAATATATTAGTTTGTATTATAAACTAATTAAACCACAATTAAAATAAATATTTTAAAAAATAAAAAGGGGTTAACATGGTAAATTTTATGTTATGTATATTTTATCACCAAAACCAAAAAAAGGGAAGAAAAAATAAACCTAAGCTGTGAGCTCCCTGTAGGCGAGGCCTATATTTTTTACTTCTCTGGTTTCTGCGCAGTGATATCAACAAAGGCAATGCCTGGGGAGGCGATGGAGAAAGGGAGGGCATCTGTGGGTCAGCAGCCCATGAAGATTGGCGATAGGAGCTGTGGGGTCCTTGCAGTTCTCTGCCCCCAGGACCCGCATCTCCTATAGGCCCTCATAGACCAGCAGCCCTGGCTCCCACCTCTCCTGGCCTGAAGCGGGCACTGTAGCCACACACCTACCTACCAGTGCTCCATCCCTGCTGACCTGGAAGGCCACTGCACTGTGTCCCCAGGCACTCAAATCACACCCAACAAATTTGTTCCCAGTTGTGCCATGTTCTCACCACCTGTCTGCGCCTTTGCACAGACCATATCCTCCGTCTGGAAAGTCCTACCTCACTTGCTACCTGGTAGAGTCCACCTCATCCTTCAAGTCTCAGTTCACACCTCACCTGCTCTCTGAGGCCCTCCCTGGTCTCCTCTTCTGTGCTCCACAGCACCCTGCTGTGCCTCCCCCTCAACATCTAACACCCCCATCTGTAATTGTTGGCATCTCTCGCTGGAGGGACGGGTGGGGGGACAGGTGGAACACACCCCCTTCTTCCTAGCTTAGGGCCCGACATTTGCGCAGCTGACCCTCTTCTGCCTGGCCATGGGGGTGACGCCAGCCCCAGCCCCAGGGAGATGCATCCTCATTAGTCTACTCCAATCACAGCATCCCATTTCTCTGACCAGGAACTGGCTGAGGAGGGGGCACATGATCTAATTCTGGCCAATGAAATGTGAGAGGAAATCTGCTGGGGGTCCTGCAGGAATGTTTCTTTGTGCTAAAAAGACCTGGGACTGGGACAGGAGGAAGGAGGCCCCTTTCTGCCCCTGGGCTTGGTCACCAACATTTGTTAGGTGGACTTGCTGCAGCCGCCCTGGGATAAATCATCACCAACTCACTGAGGATGGGGGGGAGGGGGGCGCAAAAAGACATGTTATCAAGCAAGGTCCAGGCAGGAGTCAAGAACCATGCAGGCTATGTTAACAGAAAAATTTTGCTATGAATAACTAGGGGCCCAGTGCACGAATTTGTGCACCTTGAAAGGAACTGTGGGCCACAAGGCTGCGGTGGACACAGGGGCGGGTCTCGGCCCATCCTCCATGCCCCCACCCAGCCCCTCCCACCGTGGCCCCAGTCCCCTGTCTGCTGACAGCCCCGCTCCTGCCTCTGCCACTCCCACACACAGATGGCACAGGCCCCACTCCCACCCGCTGACGGCGCGGAGCAATTGGGGCCAGCACCAGCAGCAGGAGCTAGCAATGGCTACTGCCCCAATCGCCCCTCAGGAGCAGGGGAAGGTGGAGAAGCCCTCAGGGGCAATCGGGGCTGGCAGCCAAAGCTGTGCGGGTGCCGAGCGATCAGGACTGGTGCTGGGCACTGGCAGCGGGTGCAAGCGGCAGCTCCAGCTCCAGCTATGGGTGCAAGCAGGGCCAGTGCCAGCAGTGGGTGCTAGTGGCGGCTCCGGTGCCAGCAGCGGGTGCAAGCGGGGCCGTCGCCAGCAGTGGTGTGAGAGGCAGCTGCTGCTGGGCGCTGGCAGCAGGTACGAGTGGTCTCCTCCCCTGCTCCACCATCCCGCCACAGCCAACACCCACCATGTTCCACACATGCCCTCTGGTGGTCAATGCACGTCATAGTGACTGGTTGTTCGGTTGTTCTGTCATTCGGTCTATTTGCATATTAGGGTTTTATATATAGAGACTAGAGGCCTGGTGCATGAAATTCATGCTTGGGTGGGGTTCCTTCACCTGGCCAGCGATCGGGGCTGGTCAGGACCATCTCGCCCAGTCCCGATTGGGGCCAATCGGGCTGGTGGCCTGGGAGGGACCATGGGAGGGACTGTAGGAGGGCTCCAGCCAGTCTTGCCCAGTCCCGATCAGGGCTGATCAGGGCTGGCCAGCTGGGGAGGGACCATGGGAGGGCTCCAGGGTTTGTCTGGCCTGTCTCACTCAGTCCCAATCGGCCAGACCCCAGCAGCAAGCCAATCTACTGGTCAGAGCATCTGCCCCTGGTGGTCAGTGTACATCATAGCAGCAGTTGAGCAGCCTTAGCATATCATTAACATAGTACGCTTTGGTTGAACAGTCGACTAGTCGACTGGCACTTAACATATTAGGCTTTTATTATATAGGATTATTAACTGGGTAACCAAAGGGTAAAAATGGAGGCGGTGACTGAAGGGAGCAAATAGCACTTTCAAGGCTGGGGGACAAAGCGGAGGTCAGAATTTAACAGCTGCATAGAGGTAGGGTTCCATGGAGCTGAAATGTGGACCTCAGAGAAGGAGGGGCTGCCTGGCTGGTGCTGGCATCTCTGAGCTTGGAGTATGAGCCCACTGCGGCCTGGACCCGGGCTCTGAGGAGGGGGTACCATGCGGCTGTATCTGTTGGAAAAACAGCAAATTGATTCAGGAGGAATGGCCTCTGCCCGGTGAAGAGGGGCTGCCGGAGCGATGCTGACAGGAGCAGGAAGTGCCCCCTCCAGCCCCAAGGCCTCCCTCCAGCGCCCCCTAGTGGCCGATTTTGAAGGGAGCCGCCCACAAAGCAGAAGTGTGTGTGGAGTTCCAGCCTCGGTGTCACAAAGCCCAGCGTGGGAGGGAGGGTTTGGAGCGGAGACGGGAGCCTAAATAACCGATACAGATGCAGAGCGCCTGCATCCTGGAAGACATGGCTGAGCCAACAGAGGGAGAAACCATGCAGCTGCTCTACCCCAGACTTCCTGTCGTGAGAGGACATCCGTGTCTCCAGGCGTGTGGCTCCTGCTCCGCTTTCCTGTTACTGGCCCAGCGTCCGCACGGCCCTGCCTTGTCTCAGTCCGCCCTGTTCCCCCACAGGCCCCGGCCCTGCGCTGCCCCGTGGGTAACCCTCCATGAGGCTGACCGGAAGCCCCGCCAGCTGCGGCTGGTGTGCTGGTGGGGCTGGGTCTTTGACTCCTGCTCCTGGGTTGAATCTCTGCTCCTCGCTCAATAGGCCAAGTCAGGCCCCCTCTCGCCTTTCCCAGCCTCCATCTCCTCGTCTACAAAAACGGGGATATTAGGAATAGAGGGCTCATCGATCAAGGCGAAGGCTAAGTGAGGGTCTGTGCGGAGTGCTGATGCCGCCTCCCAGAGGGCACTGTCAGCACCTTGCATGCTGCTGTTTTGTCAGTCGGTTGGTTGGTTTTTTGGTTGATCCTCATGCGAGGATATTTTTCCATTGATTTTTAGAGAGAGTGGAAGGGAGGGGGAGAGACAGAGGGAGAGAAACATCGATGTGAGAGAGACACAGCAATTGGTTGCCACCCGTACACGCCCCAACCAGGGCCACAGGGATTGAGCCCGAAACCGAGGCCTGTGCCCTTGACTGGAATCAAACCCAGCACCCTTCAGTCCTCAGGCTGATGCTCTATCCACTGAGCCATACTGGCTGAGGTGTATGCTGCTGTTTTGACAAATAGGCTTCAGTTTGGCCCTCAGAGAAGCCAGTTCCACCCCATGCCTCCCAGGGAGAGCCAGACTCTGTGCCTTACCTCACTGGGCTCAGGGCACTGGCTCAGGAACCTGCTGGCACCTGCCCCAGGCTCCCAGGACCCCTCCCCGTTTTCCTGCCTCAGAGCATGTCGGAACCTTGTTGCTGCTATGGCTCTGCAGCATGTGCTACATGCAGATACCCTGTCTGTCATCAGCCTGGACTTCCTTTCCTTGCAGCAGGGCCTGGTTCTGCTTCTGCATTCTGCTCCCTTCCCAGCAGTCTTGTCCCTCCCCGGCTCCCTAGGCCCTCTCATGGCCTCCCGAGACATGCTCATTTCACTGTGTTGCTCTTTAGCAGTGTTGGCTTCCTAGGGCTGTGCTAACAGCCACATGCTTGGCGGCTTAAAATAACAGAGACCTATCCCCTCACAGTTTTGGAGGCCAGAAGTCTGTCAGCATGGCCACACCCCCTCTGAGGGCTCTCTAGCCCCTGGTGGCCCAGGCGGACCTTGGCTTTTGCAGCGTTACTCCACCCTCTGCCTCTGGCCTAGCCTGGCCCTCTCCTCTCTGTGTCTCTATGTGCCTTCTCTGTCTCTCCTAAGGATGCTCTCGTTGAATTTAGGGCCCACCCTCCTGCCGTATGAGCTCACCTCAAGACCCTTATCTTAGTTACATCTATTTCCAAATACAGTCACATCCTGAGGTCCCAGGTAATATGAAAGCTGGGGAATACTACTGAACCCACTACAAGTAGAGAGATCCAGATGCAGTGAGGCATGCTAAAGACAGAGCAGCCGTCTGCACCCAGACATGGGGGTTCCTTTTTCTGGAGCCAACTGTCACATGTGGGGCAACCCCAGCATTTCAACCCCTGCAACCACCAGCTCCCGGCGGGCAGTGGTCACTGCTAGACTCTCAGTAAGTTACGGGACACCTCCCTCCCCTTGCAGCTTATCTACAGGTTGTTGGTAAGGTCTGCAGGTCAAACACGCACTGTAAATACAGCCATTTCCATTTGGGAACTGGGGGTGGCAAGAGGGGAAAAGAGAAATAATTAAACAAATAAAGGCAAACTCTTCATCATCCACAAAGCAGTACACAAAAGCCAGGCCATTCCTCTGGACCATCAATAAATAATCCAGACCGCAAAAATAACGCATCAGACAGCTTGGATCACAGTAGCATGCGAAAGCCTGTGGAACTTTCTAAAATTAATTTGCTTCATTTTGGTTTATTAAAATTGCACTCATCTATCTCCCCTGTTAAATATTTTATTTTTTCATATTAATGGCTGCAATTTCAGCTTGTGCCTGTTTCTTTCATTAACACTGTACAAACTTAATATCATTAGTAGTTTTTCCCTTAATTATGTGACTAGAGAAGAAAAACACCAAAGTTTCCGTGAAATTGGAATAGTATATCTAAATTGCCTCATGTTTATTTTAACATTAACAGTAAATGAAGCTAATGGGCTTTTATATTATTAAAAGCACTCATTTGTGTCCTGCCTGTTCTAATATATAACAAAGCTTTAAAAGATGTTAAATAATTAGTTATTTAATAGGGAGAAGTGGAATCGATCAAATGAAAGCGAAAGTTGAAGGTAACCAATGGACACAGCCGAGGGGTCTGTCCCTTTTAGGGGTGTCAAACAGGAGTCCCTCGCCCCAGGTGCCCTGCCCCACTGTCAACATGAGAGTCCCATTCATCATGACGCTGGGAAGACCAAGCAACAAAATCTATTGCTGCAGCTCCACGAAGGACACACACGTGGGGGAGGGGGCAATAAAGTTTGCAATTATTTCCGGCAACCTCCATTCATAATTCAATACCTGCGCGCGGCCCGTGGCAGGCTGGGACTCGGGTCCTCTGCGGGAGGGAGGCCCTGCTGCAGCGGCTGCGGGCCCCGCCCCTCCCTTCCAGCCGCCTCACCTCCACGCAGAAGGGTCTCCGGGGATGCAGAGGATGCTGATGCATGAAGGCCTCCTCTGCGTTAGGCGCCCAGTGAGACGCAGGGGAGGATTCTGGCCTGTGGGTCTAAAAGGGGTGCCGGACTACTGTCACTCTCCTACTAAACACCGACAAGGACTCCTGTGGCCTCCTCTGTCAAGGCCAGCCTCCTTGCTTGGCACGTGAGGCCCTGCCTACCCGAGCCTCGCTCCTGCTCTTCCCAACATTTGTACTCCTTTCCACCCCGCTGGGCTCCTCCCCGGGCCCAGCACACGCCATGTGGTCCCATCTCCTCACCTTTACCCATACCGTTGCCCTGGCCTGAAACCACTTTCGCCCTTCCTCCTGCCTACCAACTGCTAGTCATTCTTTGCCGTGCAAATTCCAGACCCTCCAGGAGGGACCGCCTGGTCCCTCTGTCTCCTGAATTTCTACAGCGGTGGTTCTCAAACTTGAGCGCGCATCAGACTCGCGGAGAGGACTTGTTACACATGGATCGCTCGGCCCACCCCGGGAGTGTTGGGTTTCACAGGTCTGAATTTCTAACACCTCCCAGGTGCCACTGCTGCCGCTGGTCTGGGGGCCACACTTGGAGAACTACCAGAGCAAATGCAGACACTAGGCCGTCAGGCACTGTGCCTGAGAGCTTCTCTGGGCACGTGGCCAAGCCTTGTCTCCTCACACAGATAGCAGGTTCCTTGGGGGGCAAGGACTCTGGGCTACGCCGCGATGTCCTTTAAAACACCACCAGCTCAGGCAGGGATGGGCTTGTGGTGCTTGAGCTGATGATTTCTGATGAACTGAATGACTAGTTGCCATGGAGTTGCATTCATTCCTTAGAAAAATCTCAGTTTTAGAGGAGAGGAAGCTGAGGTCTAGAGAGGTGAAGTAAGTTGCTGAAGGTCACACAGCTAGTAAGTGACAGACAAGATCTGAACCCAGGTTCATCCCCAGACCCAGGGCCAATGCGTTTTCATTATGTGATTTTGACATGAGGATGTGGGAGGACTCGGCAGCTGTGTTAGGAGGAGGCTGGCTGCTTTTGTCACTGCTATGCTAACTTCCAGGGAAGTTACATCTTGTAAGGGGGGAATTAAAATGCTTCCCTCTCCATAGATTAGTGACCCTTTAGTCTGGGCAGAATAAACATGATGACTAAGCTGTATCTCTCCTGCTCCCCTCCAATAAATTACTATGCTTTGTCACCCTGAACTTGGGTGCAGTCTCAGAATCCTTCTCAATGTACCAACTGATTGGCATTTCTATGACAAGATAACATATATTTGCCATTCAAATTCTAGTCCAGCCCTGCTGGTGTGGCTCAGTGGTTGAGCGTTGACCTATGAACCAGGAGGTCATGGTTTGACTCCTGGTTGTGGGCTTGATCCCCAGTGTGGGGCATGCAGAAGGCAGTCAATCAATGATTCTCTCTCATCATTGATGTTTCTGTCTCTCTCTCCCACTCCCTTCCTCTCTGAAATCAATAAAAATATATATTTTTTAAAAATTCTAGTCCAACTTCTCCACTATGCAGACGAGAAAACTGCAGCCCAGAGAAGAAATGCAAACTGCACACACAGCAAATTAGTGCTATGTATTAGTTAGCTCTCACTGTGTAACAAATTATCCCCAACATCAACAATTTAAAACAACAACCATTTATTGACCCATAGTTTCTGTGGGACATGAATTTGGGAGTTTAGCTGAGTGGTTCAGGCTCAGGGTCTCCTGTGTGGCTGCAATCAGGATGCTGGCAGGAGATGCAGTCACCTAGGTCTTGACAGGCTGGAGGCCTAAGTTCCCCATCACTTGAGCCTCTCCATAGGCTGACTGAGAGTCCTCCTCTTCCTTGAGATCAATAAATTTAAGAGAAATTGATGAGGAAGTTACAATGCCTTTTCCAGCCTGGTCTCTGAAGTCACACATCATTGTTTCTACTTTATTCTATTTGTAAGAGACATGTCACCAAGTCCAGTCCACATTCAAGGGGAGGGGAATTAGTTTCCATCATTGCCGGGAGGAATGTCAAAGAATTTGGTGGCTTAGTCTGGTAGTTCATTTGGTTAGCAGTGGTTCTCAACCTCCCTTTAATACAGTTCCTCATGTTGTGGTGACCCCCAACCATAAAATTATTTTCATTGCTACTTCATAACTGTAATGTTGCTACTGTTATGAATCTTAATGTAAATATCTGAAATGCAGGATGTATTTAGGCGACCCCTGTGAAAGGGTCGTTCGACCCCCAAAGGGTCACAACCCACAGGTTGAGAACCGCTGGGTTAGAGTCATCCCAACACGCCAAGGTTGTGGGTTCAATCCCCAGTCAGGACACATATAAGAATCAGCCACTGAATGCATAAATAAGTGGAACAAATTGATGTTTTTCTTTCTCTCTCTCTTCCTTTCTCCCTTCCTCTCTCTCTAAAATCAATAAAAGCTTTTTTAAAAAAAGAATTTATGAACACCACATGATGGAACAGGATCTACAGCTCAAAGTGTCCAATTTTTTTCTCACTTGTGAAATAAATCAGACAGACGATATGACTGTAACCTGCTTTTCTCCTTCCCTGGCAGCTTGCAAAGCCTTTTCTTTGTCCTTGGTTCTCCAGTTTCACTCTGATTAATCTACCTGTGAAATCTAGTGGTTTAACCCCTTACGGCTTCTTAAAACTATGGACCAATATCTTTCGTCAGGTCTGGAAATTCTTAGCCATTATTGCCTGAATTATTGCCTCTGCCCCATTCTCTTACTCTTCTCCTTCTGGAACTCTGATTCGATGCACATTACATATTTTAACTTTATCTCCCGTATCTCTTGGCTTCTCTTTCATATTCGCCATCTCCGTTTCTCTCGCGGCTACATTCATCTTAGTTCACTGATTCTCTCCTCAGCTGTGTCTAACATGCTGTTATACATATCTGTTGAATGTTTATTACACTTTTGTTTTTCACTTCTAAATGTACTATACCAGTGATGGCAAACCTTTTGAGCTCGGCGTGTCAGCATTTTGAAAAACCCTAACTTAACTCTGGTGCCGTGTCACATATAGAAATTTTTTTGATAGTTGCAACCATAGTAAAACAAAGATTTATATTTTTGATACTTATTTTATATATTTAAATGCCATTTAACAAAGAAAAATCAACCAAAAAAAGAAGTTCCCGTGTCACCTCTGACACGCGTGTCATAGGTTTGCCATCACTGTACTATTTCCTTCCTTTTAGAATCCATGAAGCCTCTCTCTTTCTCTTTTGAAATATGTTCCTCTTCCCTGCAGATATTACCAACTTTGTCTTTTTGCTCCTTTCAGATAATAAGCATTGCAGCTCTCTAGTCTGTATCTGATAATTCCAATATCTGAAATCTTGCAAATCTGTTCCTGCTGATTCTCGGGTCCTCATTTCCAGAGCATTGCTTCCTTGTGTACTTTGTTAGTTTCTGTCTGAATTGATTTTCCTTGGAAAATTGCTTTTGGTGATTCTGTGTGGTCTGGAATAAAATCATCTGTGTTCACCTCTGCCCAGTACCTTAAAGGCATTCCCAGTCCAACACTATTTAAGTTATTCTGACCATCCAGGTTCTGTGCATTGGGCCTTGCCGCCTTCCAGTCCATTCTCCTCACTGTCTCTCTCCCAGGGTCTTCTGAGACACAGCGCTGATGCTCTGTCCCCACAGCTCCCAGCCCTTCGCTGGCTCCCGGCACTCAGGACCCACCCAAGCTGGCCTCCAGAGCTCCACTATCCCCTCCAGCCTCTCTCCCAGGGGTCCCCACCAGACTTAGGTGTCTGGATCCTTGGACGCCCTCACTAAGACTTAGGAACCCACAGCTCAGTCTCGAGTTCTGGGTGGGCCAGTGGAGTTGATGGGCAAACCAAGTTGCCCCAGTGTCCAAAGGCAAACTCTGGCATTGGCTACTTCTGCCTTGTAATTGTCTCCTTGGGAACCAATGAAGATACTTCAGTCTCCATCCTATAAGGATATGGACCTGGCCCCACCTCCCCACAGGCTCCTAGAGATGATCCAGTTGGACCACTCTCTCTGCTCTTCCAGGAACTTCCCCTTCTGCCTCCTCTGAATGCTCACAGCTTTGTCCCAGGCTCCCCTGGTGGGGGCTGTCGGATCTCGCTCAGGAGTCCCTGAGATGGCCTATTGCTTCCTCTCTTCCTGACAGTCTTCTTGCCCTCTCAGCTATAACCTTTGGCCTGGTGGATGCCTTCAAGGCCAAGCCATCCCTGCCTTTGGGGGACACAGGAGGTCACCCCTGAAGGAGGGAGGATGGCACCTGAGAGAAGGTGGAGATGGAACGGAGCCTGGTGGGTGGTGGAGGCCGAGTTCCAGAATGAAGGCACGGACCCCACCACTCATTCATTTGTTCAGCAAACAATTATTAGGGGCTGCTCCATGCCAGGCACTGGGTGGACGCTGGGAGGGAACAGGCAGACATGGTACTTTTCCTAATGGAGCATATAGCACAGGGGAGGGGCCAAGGGCCAGTGAGACACTGAGCAGTCACAGCAGTATGGTCAGGGCTGGGGCCAAATCACTCCTTCCTGGATCTCAGTTCCTCATCTGTAGCCATTAGCCACCTCCTGGGGCAGGTGGGATGGTCAATGAGATCACACAGAGAAAGTCCCCACCGGTGAGGGGAGCCTGAGGCATTTTCCAAAGTGAGGGCTGAGTCATGAGAATGGGATGCAAAGAGTTTAGTGAGTCATGGACAAGTTCTTCTACAAAGGACACAGAATAAAATCATTGCATGCATCATTTTAATAAGGGTACTGTCTTGATAAGCGCCTACCTTACTTGTAAGTGGGTATGTGTGCAGACACTGAATCATGTGTGGAATATGTACTTTTTTTCGAAGAAGGTTGAAGGCCACTAGCTGAGTGGTTCCCAGCAGGGTCTGGGGGTCACGCAGGTTTAGCTCAAATCCTGTCCCCGCCCGTCTCACAGACACTGTGTGATGTGGACGCTTCCTTCACCTCTGAGCTCCCCGGCTGCTGTGAGGACTGATGGGACAGCGCGTGCGAAGTCGCTCAGAACAGCACCCAGACTTCGCAGGGCTTCAAAATGCGGGTGCCTGTTCTTCGTGTTGGCTTTGTTTACATACAACAGGACCTCAAAGGCTAATCACAGTATCTCTGGTTTAAAACATGACAAGTCAAAAGACAGCTAGCGTTGTTGTGGTTTTATCTCTATCAGTGACTAACACTCTTAGGTGTTTGTGTACCAAAAACCAACCTCCTTTAATCCTCATGGCAGCTCGGTCAGGTAAGTTCTACCATTATTCCCATTTCACAGCTGAGAAAACCAAGGTCATGGGAGGCTGAGACTCAGGGTGGGTCTCACAGGTGGACCAACCAAACTCACCTCCTGCCCCAGCGCCAGCAGACGCCCCGCGCGCCCGGATTCAGGGCCTCCTCTGGCCCCAAGGCCCAGCGGCTCCAGTTTCCAGCCTCCCGGGCTGGTCCTGGCGCTGGTGCTGCTCTCTGCGGCCCTATCTGCAGGTGCCCTGGCCTGGCGCTCTCCCCCAGGGCCCTCAGGCCTAGCCTGTCCTCTTGCTCTCACACTCCAGCTGCTTCTTATTTAAAACCCAGCCCCTCAGGCAGTGGTTCTGAACCTGTGGGTCACGACCCCTTTGGGGGTCGAACAACCATTTCACAGGGGTCACCTAAGACCATCGGAAAACACATATATAATTACATATTGGTTTTGTGGTTAATCACTATGCTTTGATTATGTTCAATTTGTAACAATGAAAATACATCCTGCATATCAGATATTTGCATTACGATTCATAACAGTAGCAAAATGACAGTTATGAAGTAGCAACGGAAATAATTTTATGGTTGGGGGTCACCACCACATGAGGAACTGTATTAAAGTTGGGGGTCGCGGCATTAGGAAGGTTGAGAACCACTGCCCTCAGGGTTCCCCGAGGCTGCCTTGGGCCTTGGCAGTGGCCAGGGAGCCGGTCACAGGCACCTGGGGAGCCAGGTCTTTGAGGCCGGCGCCAGGCCTGGGGGCAATGGCCCTATCTCAAATGGCCAGGGGAACGGGGGCTTAGCTTCTGTCTCACTGAGAAAGCAACTGAAAGGAGGTCTTCCCCCTGGAGCCCCAAATTGGAAGATGACTCCTGGCCCAGAAGTGGAGTCTGGGCAGAGGACCGCCAGGTGGGCCTGACCTGCCCACGCGGAGGAAACCGGGAGCATGGGCGACATCCCGGCGCAGTGTCAGCCGCTGGCTCATCCACATCGATCATCCAGTCCTTAAGACATATTAAAATGGATTTAAAAAGACATTTTGCATTTTCTCTCCTTAACACCCACATTATTGCCACACATCGGCTTTTGTTTTAATTAAAATCGGTTTTGAAATCCTCCATGAAACTTCAGTGGGATTGTTAAAGGCAGCAATTTCCTTATCGGCAGTGCATCCCCACAACATACTGTAATAGTTATTTTGCAACAAAGCACAAGTCTTATTAATTTAGCTCAATCAAATCAGCGCCACGTTAATTTATGGGGCTGTAAAAACCTGCCAGTGCCGCTCTAGATCAAGGAACTTAGGGCAGGCAAGACACCAAGTGGGATGTTTATTTTGTACAATGGTCCCTAACTGCATTTCTGTGATTTAAAAGCTTTTCGAGGCGTGCGATGATAATATTACATGCATATAGAATTGTGTGTTTGCTATGCCTCATTACTCCCCACAGAGACCCAAAATCATTTGGTATTCAACTCCTACCTAAAATATTTCCTTTTACATACAAATATTTTTTCTGCTTTAAATGGCTTCTCTATGTTAAATTTTTTTTTTCCGAGGCTGTGAAGCAAGATCGTTTCCTACATGAATTTCTATTTTGGTCCAGTATTGATATTTAGTGGCGGTTACTGAGTGGGGAGTTGGCATTCCCCCCTTGTTTTCCTCTCACCCATCCCTCCGAATTCGAAGTAGGTGAAGTTTCCTGTTGGGTTTATTTTGCGTTTCCCCCTCCCTTCCAGATCCCTGCTTCTCAGTTTACTTTGCTGATGACTTTCTTCTTCAGAGACTAGCAATGCTTCTCTCGCTCACATCTCACTAACAAAGCTTCACAATAGTACTTAGGGTGATTTGCAGGAGATACAGCTCAGCGGCCAGCAGAGGGTTTGAAAGGCAGTGTGGGATGGAAAATGATAGGTAGCAGATGTGGGGTGGAAATGGGGAGATGGAGGCTCAGAGAGGGCAAGTGACCTGCCCGAGGTCACACAGCATTAGGAAGAGCACTGAACTCTGGGGCTCAGAGGATCTGAGCCCCACTTTTCCACCAGTAGAATGAGGCCAATTAGAATTGGAGCAGGGATACTCGGGTGAAGGGCCTCGCACAAGGCCGGGCACAGTGTGAGGGCTCAGCACTGTTAGATACAGGTATCATCAGATTGCCCTTCCTCAGCAAGGCCAGGTCCAGCTTTTTGTTTTTTAATATATTTTTATTTATTTCAGAGAGGAAGGGAGAGGGAGAGGGAGAGAAACATCAGTGATGAGAGAGAATCACTGATTGGCTGCCTCCTGCACGCTCCCTACTGGGGATCGAGCCCACAACCCGGGCATGTGCCTTTGACTGGAATCGAACCTGGGACCCTTCAGTCCACAGGCCGGCGCTCTATCCACTGAGCCAAACCAGCTAGGGCGAGGTCCAGCTTTTCGCGCACCTGACCCTGAGTAGCAGAACTGGACTATGCTCCAGTACAAGCAAGAACAACGGCCCTCGCAAATGCTTGCGCCCGCAGAGCTTCGCCAGTGCACAAAGATGCTTCCTTCTGCTCCCGGAGGCCCCACGCCTGCCTTGGGGATACAGGCTGGCACTGAGATCCAATGTTTTATTAATTAATGGACGCAACACCACCTGTCCAAGACAGCCAGCCATGAGACCCCACTTAGCGGATGAGAAGCCTGAGACTAGCAGGGAGTCGTGACGATTGCCATGGGGTCAGATAGATGATGGCAAAGGGGACATTTTTTTTTTCTTTCAGAGAGGAAGGAAGGAGGGGAGAGAAAGAGAAACATCAATGATGAGAGAGAATCACTGATTGGCTGCCTCCTGCACACCCCACATAGGGGATGGAGCCCACAACCTGGGCATGTGCCCTAACAGGGAATCGAATGTTGACCTCCTGATTCGTAGGTGGACACTCAACCACTGAGCCACACCAGCAGGGCACAAAGGGGAGAGTCTTACCCAGAGCTATGGACCACAAGGGCAGTGCCCTTTCTAGCACACTGGCCACCTCTGGCACCCCCGCCAGTCTGTCAGAGCCCAGGGGGACATGAGGTTTGGGTAGGAAGCGCATTTACTGCTGGTGGCATAAGCAGCTGCTGCTGTGACAGCATTTAAGAGGCCCCAGAATGCGCCCTTTGCTCCCCTCCTGAGTGTAGCCAAGCCTTAGAGAGAACTGTCCTCTAGGTTAAGTCCTGCTTTCCCCCACGTAGGCCTTTATTTACTTTAATGAAATAAGTTCCTTCTCGGTCCGGTTAGTGAGAATGGCTTCTGGTTAGTCTAGATCAGCGGTCACCAACCTTTAGGACCTCGCGGGCCACCAGTGGTCCGCAGGCCACCGGTTGGCGACCGCTGGTCTAGACAGCAGGAGAGCCCTTGGTGCCCAGAGGGGCCTTTGTGTTGGGGGCGGAGAGTCTGATGTGTGACTCCCGCCTGCCATCTCATTTTGAGTGTTGATGACTGGGACTCACTAACGCCAGAGACAGCCCACACCACTGTAAGACAACACTCTGGTTTGAAAGTCACCGTTTCCTGTGGAGCCCAAACCAACATCTTCCATCAAGAGTCACCACTTCATTGTAAATGGCCAGCATCCTGTCCGACCTGCCCAGTGCCAGAGGGTTCCAGAGCCACCTGGAGATGGCAGGTGTGACAACCAGGCCAAGCACCACCTCAAAACCACATCGCTGGGGCAGGAGGGCTGTCTGTGTGGGCCTGGGCAAGCTGGGGCCCAGCTTTTAGGAGGGCGGAGATGCAGAGGTGAGGTCACCAGGCAGGGAAGGGGCATTGCAGGCCTGGGGCAGCTGCAGCCCGCTGCCAGGCAGTGCCTGGAGGCCTCTGGTGAGAAATGGAGCCACCTGGCACTGGGCAGGTCAGACAGGGTGCTGGCCATTTTCAATGAAGTGATGATGCTTGACGGAAGATGTCAGTTTGGGCTCCCCAAAGAAAAGGTGAATTTCAAACCAGAGGGTTGCCTAACAACGGAATCAGAAAAGTCATAGCCAGGCTCCGTTCTAGGAAAATCCAACCCCTCTGGTCAAGTACCAGAGAAGAACCATGAAAAGGGAAGGTGAGGCGTGAGCTAGAGCTTCTGGGAGAAGCTTCGAAGGAGGCTTCAGGAAGGGGCAGTGATGCCAAGACCAAAGCTTCACTGTCAACTTAATGCAACCAGTCCTTCGGGAACCTGCTGTGCGCCCAGCACCAGGCGGCTCTGAGAAGCAGAAGCAGAGAGCATGCTCCATGCAGGGCCCGTTGCCCAGAGCACGCCCTCGGCCATGAGTCTGCAGGCGCCGGGTCTACCCTCGGTCCCAGTGAGAGAGTCCTCCCTGTCCCCATCTCCGGCCACATTTGGTTTCTCCTACTGGAGTCGGTGCTGGCTGGGCGGGGCAGGGGGGCCCAGCAGGAAGTGGAAAGGTACCCAGAGGAGGTTGCTCCTTGACTGTCCTAGCTCGGCCTCTACAGACAAAAGCTAAGCCTGTTCGATGCCAGGCCCCATGTCGGACCAGCCTGGGAGGCACCTGCTGCCACAGAAAAGAGGCAGCCACTTGCTTGCTTTCAAAATGGCTTCTCCGACAAGGCCAGAGCTGGGACCTAGGGTGCCTTTGTGCGAATTAGAAGGCACCCTCTTGGGGCAGACACAGCCCATGGGACCTCAGACTGTCACGTGGGTCACCGGTGGAATTCAGCCTTCACGGCCCCTGGGCTGGGCTCCCCTGAGCAGTGAGCAACCTGTACAGCTGTAAGTCGGTGGCTGTGCCCCAGGCCCCAGCTGCACGGCTAAAGCCCCCAGACCCTTATCGATCATTATTTGTGAGAGGACGCAGACCCAGGCTCCCTCTAAACATACGGATCACCCCACATCTAAGCCAAGTCTCCCGCCCAAAGATGAAGGAAACTGAACTCAACACTCCCACCTACACACAACCAACCTGCGCGGAAGCCCAGTATCCCAAACCTGACCTCTCCGTCATGCCAGCGTCCCTTCACGGAGGACGGTAGGCATGGCAGCGGGAGGGGAAAGAGCCCCGAGACCCCTTTCTGCAGCAGTGCCAAGCCTGCCCTCTGCTTGCTGCTCTTTAAGGCGGCTTTCTAAAGCAGAGGAACCTTCCGTGGGAGCAGATGGCGGATAAGTAGGAATGGTAAATAGTTTTAATTACTGCATAATGTAAGTGAGACAATAAAGGGGAGACAGTGGAAGCAAGCTGCTGCCGCCGAGGCCCTGGAAGTGTTGTGGGGCCCAATTTGTCTGGCATGTGCTGTTCTCAGTCTTGGGAGGGCTTTAAAGAGAACGCCGAAAATATTAATTGCCTGCCTCCCTGGCCCATCCATCTTCACAACCGAGTAACACGCTTTTTTAATTTCAGGGGAATCGTTTTCAAATGGGAATCATGCAAATGAGTATTTTAGCTATTCATTTGTTTTACTGCGAGCGCTTTGTGAGCAAATGGCCTACAGCTTGCAATGAATTAAAAGACATGGGCACTGGAGACCGATTTTTAATACAAAGTCTTGACTCGGAGACGACCCCGACCAGCAGCACAGAAAATGTTGGCATAGCAACTTTGGGCATTTTCATGCAAATTGGCTTCTATATAGATGATACGAATGCAATGTTTTCCTTCAACTAATCATCATAAAATTAGTTTCACTATATTTAAATGCCTCCACTTAATGCATTATATCCATATGCATGAAATTGCCTCCGCTAATGCAGTACATAAAATGCCAAAGATACAATGAATAGCCAAATTGCAAGCAGTTATGTTATCTCCCATAAAAACGACGCCCCTCCCCCCTTCTTTTTTTGTGAGTGTGGGTGTTATTGAATGTGTGGGCGCCAAAGGCATCTATCACAAATTGCTATTAACACACAGACTCGCGCGCGCACACACACACACACACACACACACACACACACACACACCAAAGTCCTCTTCAGTTAAGTAACGTTAAGGTTGTAACACAAGCTAACAAAAGCCAGGCAAGTCAGGGGCTGGGCTGGGGGAGCTCACCTGAGCTGGCCAACCTCCCCTCACACAGAGTGTGCGGCCAGAGGAGACAGCGAAGCAAAGAGCACCTCACCTGCCTTGGCTTGAAATCAGGCCCAATAGGGGGTAGTTTCATGCCTCCTCCCCAGTCACCCATTGAATTAGGAGGCCAGGAAAAGGTGTGTCTGAGCTGATCAAGGTCCAAGAATCCAAACGGAAACAATCCAAGGTGGAGCCACTGCTGGTGAGAGCAGCCCCCGAAGGCTGGCCCTGGCAACCCGTGAAGACGAAAACTTTAGAGGAAAACGATCCAAATCGATGACTGAGAAAGGACCCGACAGGAAGAAAGAGGGACCGTCGATGGAACCCCTCCATTCTGGGTGCTGTGCTGGGCTCTGCACATCTTCCATGATACGTCATCATCACAACAGTGGAAAAGGCGATATGAGCATGGCTGGCCGATGTGGGCTATGAAATGAGTCTCAAAGAAACTGAAGAACATGTCCAAGGTCATGTGACCAGGAAGGAGCAGAGGAGGGATTCACACCCAGGTCTCTGTGATTCCAAAGCTGCACTTTCCGCTGTGCCAGGTTGACCCCTGCAGGTGACATCACGCAACGGCAGGAATGGGTTCCATTACCCTTTTTGCTGTTGCAGGAGCCGCCCTCTCTCCAGTAAGGCCGGGCTGTGAGGATAGAGGAGTTAATGGCTTTGTGGGTCTCTCCTTCAACACGTAGGCTTGATTCTCCTTGTGTATCTGACGAGTCCTCCATATGGGCTGTCAATTCCCCCTGGGTGAAGAGGATTAGCTCACATGGAGCAGAGCTCCCCAACTCCCTACCTGGACCTTACTATGTCCTCCAATCCTGCCAAGGAGTCGGAGTTCTTTTCTGCTCCGGCCTCGGTGGATTTGGGATTTGGCTTAAATGTACAGGTGCTACTTATGTGCAGGGTGAGGGTCAGGAGGAAGAGAAGCAAGAGGTAAACTAGGAATAATGCAAGCCCTTTCTTTCCACCTGGAGATGGAGTTCCACTCAGGAACGCTCCTGTTCTTATTCCTTGGAGGACTTTGTGTTTGGCTTGAGTAAGGGTACACTTCCCCACAAGAATGCATGAGGAAGCTGTGGAAACAGTATGGTGGTTCCTCAAACAATGTAAAACAGATACCATCTGGCCCAGCAATTTCACTCCTGGGTGTATACCTAAGAGGAGTGAACGCAGGAACATGAACAGATATTTGTACACTCATGTTCACAGAAGCATTACTCACAATAGCCAAGAGGTGGAAGCAACCCGAGTGCCCATCCCATCTAATAAAGAGGGAATATGCTAATGGACCCTCACGCATCACAAAGATGGCAGCACCCACAGCCAATAAGGAAGGAATATGCTAATTGACTGCCCCACCCTCAAAGATGGCAGCACCCACAGCCACAAGATGGCTGGCAGGGGAGGGCAGTTGGGTGTGACCAGGCCTGCAGGGGAGGGAAGTTGGGGGCAACCGGGCCGGCAGGGGAGGGCAGTTGGGGACAATCGGGCCAGCAGGGGAGCAGTTAGGCATCAATCAGGCTGGCAGGCAGAAGCGGTTAGGGGAAATCATGCAGGCAGGCAGGCGAGCAGTTGGGAGCCAGCAGTCCCAGATTGTGAGAGGGATGTCTGGCCTGGTCACCCCTAACTGCCTTCCCCTGCCTTCCCATAGGGATCAGGCCTAAACCGGCAGTAGGACATCCCCTGAAGGGTCCCAGATTGGAGAGGGTGCAAGCTGGGCTGAGGGACACACCCCCCCCCCAGTGCACAAATTTCGTGCACCAGGTCTCTAGTCAAGGGATAAATGGATAAATAAAATGTGGTGTGTAGATATGATAAAATATAATTCAGCCTTAAAAGGGAAGGAAATCATGGCACATGTTGCAGTATGGTTAAACCTTGAAGACAGTATGCTAAATGAAATAAGCCAATCACATAAAAGATAAATACAGTCTCATTCCACTTGTAGGAAGCAAATTCACAGAGATAGAAAATAGAGTGGTGGCTGTCAGGGTCTAGGAGGAGGAGAGGATGAGGAGTTAGTGTTTAATAGGTACCGGATTTCAGTTTGAGGAGATGAAAAGGATCTAGAGATGGACTGTGGTGATGGTTTCAGAACAATGTGAATGTTCTTAATACTACTGAGTTTATACTTATAAACTAGAGGCCCAGTGCACGAATTCATGCACCGATGGGGTCCGGCCGGCCCTCCCCAATCGGGGGGTGGGGTGTGGGAGGGGGGGAGGATTGTGGGTGGGGCCAGCCAGGGGGAGGGGCTGAGGGTAGTTGGCCGGCTGGCCCATCCCCTGGCCAAACTCCTGGTGGAGGGGACAATTTGCATATTAGCCTTTTATTATATAGGGTTATATTGGATGGGTAAGGTGGGAAATTTTGTTATGTCTATCTTACCACAGTTACTAATTAAAGAAAAAGAAAAGAATGAGCCTGGCCAGTGTGGCTCAGTGTTTGAGCATAGACCCATGAACCAGGAGGTCACAGTTCGATTCCCGGTCAGGGCACAGGCCCAGGTTTGGGGCTCGATCCCCAGTAAGGGGTATGCAGGAGGCAGCCAATTAATGATTCTCTCTCATCATTGGTGTTTCTCTCTCTCCCTCTCCCTTCCTCTCTGAAACCAATATGAATATTTAAAAAAAATGCATTAGGTAGGAAGATATCTTTCCCAAGATCCCAAGCATGTCACAGAACTCAGGGGCCAAACCCTGAATAGCTTGATACAAAGGTGAGAATAGCTCCTGCTGATCCCTCAAGACTGAGAGCACCTCCATCTCCAATGCAGGCCTACTGCACTGAAGTAAATTAAATGGCGAAGGGAGGGAGACCCCTTAGAGCGGCAGGGTCAGTAAGACAGAGGTCCGAAACTCCTCCAGCCTCATTAAGCTGATTCATTTTCATTTCCTTCTAAACTTCTCCCCTCGTCTTCTATCTTGTCCGGACCAGCCCCTCTACCCGTCCCCAACGCACAAATACTGATTAAATTTCTTGCATGGGTCGTTTTTTCTTGGTTTCTTTGGTCCTCTCACCACCAGGGACTGTGAATGGCTACTGTGCCTTACAAACCCTAACGTACGCTGGCACACTGTCTTGCAAGTTGAGTGATTTATCCTGTGCATTGTTACCCTCACCAACCCTTATCCTTAACATCGCCCTGTGATTACAATAAGCAGCCACCAGGTGGCAGGTTTTGGAAATCCCAACCTCTGTCAATTGTTGCCAATGCTGCCTCTGGTGGCTATGGTGAGATTTGTAGGCATCATGCCTAGGCGGCCATGGACCAGGACTTGAGGAGGCACATCTGTATTAAAAAACCAGCCCTTTTCAGAGCTTTCGCCCCACAGCTCCAGCTGCTGCCATGTTTCCTCTGGTTTCTTTAGCTCCAGAAGAACCAGGGTGGCGCTATGTCTGCTTGTGTATAACCTGCCTCAAGTACAGGACTGCAAACTCCAGCCTTAGCAGTACTGGACGGCCATTCTCTCCCATGGCCCAGAGTCCAAGGTGAGGTCAAATGTTCCAGCTCATTCCATGTCTACTATCTTTTCTAGGTTCGGTTTTTAAATTGTACTCTCATGGAAAGCCTCCTGTGGCCTGGGTCCTAGCGCCCTACCTGAGGCAACTAGCTTTGCTACTTCCTTCCATGTCTACTGGCAGGGGAGGGAGGGGGGAAGGGAGGGGGAAGAAGGGGGGGGGCGCCCGGGGGGCTGAACTGGGCCTCCTACTGCAATGCAATTGTCATCCTCGACCTGCAAAGTTGTTGCCGCCCTTTGCAGAACTTCCTTTTGCAACTGATAGTATTTTCCTAGTGTATAAGCAGTTAGAAAAAAAGAAAAGGAAGGAAAAAAGAAATGGTGACTACTAGGAATTAGTGGGGATTCACTAAGAAAAGTCAGGCCAAATTCACCCGGTTTTCCTTCTGCTGGGATATAATGTATTATGTTAGCCGTGTGGGAGAGACGGGGCAAGGAGCGCGTTTCATATACAGATTCACGTCTGCCCCACACCAGGAATAGAGCACAACTGCCTGGAAGATCACTGGTGAGAGGTTGTAGGGCCCAGCCTCATCTCTGGTCTATTCTGCATTTTACTGCCCTGAACAAAGATTCTCAAAGCAGACTTGCTGCATTTCCAGGCTTCGCAGAAGCACTTGAGTGACAAAATATCCAGTGGGAAAGTATCTAATAGATTACAAGAAATATAGGCTGGCTGAATAAGGTGGAATTTAGCAGACAAAAAAAAGAAAGAAAGAAAAAAGTAAAGCTACCCATTTAAGTTCAAAAATCAGTTGGTTGAGCATAGGATGGGGGATGCTTGGCTCGACTGCACACCAAGTTAAAATCCCTAGGGATCTTGTTAAACTCCCTGGGGTTTTAATCATCCATAAACTGACTCCTCCATTTAAAAGGATGAGGTAGAGCTGCTGCAGGAACTCATGCCCGCTCAGATGGTATCAGTGCGAGCATGGGGGGCAGATGGCGGTGGTGCCAGGCCCACTGAGGACACCGGGGCGAGGGGCCCAGGCAGCCGGGGTGACGCGGTCATTTCGTGTAAGTAACGGTTGAGCTACAGAAGGAAACAGACAGATCTAGTCCCTGGTGGACAATTCTGAGGGAAGGGCCCACAACCCATTTACTTTTGTATCCCCCAAATCTACTACAGCACCCGACAGAAGAGAAGGTGCGAGCATGCTTGTTGAAAGAACCAGTGCGTGGAGGATTGGAGGGTCAGGAGGCTGTGACTATGGAAGGGCTTTCACATGAAAGAGGGAGCCAGGGCTCACTGTGATGGGGGCCCAGGGTACCTTTGGTACCTGAACCCCCGTGCCTGTGAGCCCACCCACAAACCTATCCATGACCCTCCGTTCCTAGGACTCCACGCTTAAGTACTTTTGTATCCTGTAGTGAAAGGAAACATCAACGGCTGGGTTCAAGTCTTTCCCTAAACTTCCTGTGTGAGCCTGGGCGAGCGAAGGCCTCCGCGCCTCTTTCCCTAAATGCCCAATGGAAGTGAAACTCCTGCCTCCTCCATAGGGTTGTGGTGAGGATTAAAACCAATGGATATGTAAGGAATGCGCCCATAATAAATCACACACACACACAGAGACACACACACACACACACGCCAAAAAAAATTGCAGAATGAGGGAATTTCCTCTGAGCACGCCTCATGCACCTGGTCACCCCGGCACCTCCGTGTCACCGATTCAGACAAGACAAAACGAAGCCTGTGCCACTGCGTCCTGCTCTTTCTCCAGGGACAGAGCCCCTCCTGCCTGAGAGGCGTCCCTGACCACAGGGTGCGGTTCTTCCTGCCTCTTCCGTCCCCAGCTCACTCAGCGTCTCTTCCACGCCCTGCTCCCCGCCTCCCCCAGGGGAACCGAGGGACACCTGCAGGGACTGCCTGCCATCTGGGTCTGCGCTCGCTGGCTCCCAGACCGACATCCTGGTTCTGCAAGCGGGACTGGGCAGTGTGCAGTAGGGAACAGCAGCCTGACCGGGGACTCTAGACTCCCAGACTACCCCAGCTGCCAGAAAACGGGGCCCTTCGCCCCTCTCCAGGCCTCACGGAAGTCCCCACACTGTCCGCCCGCACGGGGTGTCTCTGTCACACTCCAGCTCCGTGGCATTCTCAGTAACTCCGGGGAAAGATGGGTTCTTAGCAGAAGGGGGTGCCCTTTTTACCCTGCAAGGAAGACTCAGGTACTTTGAGACATGACACGCTCCCCCCCCCCCCAGCATATTTGTCCAAGTGTTTCCTTCATTGCTGAGGAGATTCCGGTCTTTAGGCCCCTTCAGGGTGCGCTAGTGTCCGTGTCGGAATACCGCGCCCTTGGAGGCTCCTTGAACCCTCCCTGGTTTCTCGGAAGTAGAAGCGTACTGAGTGGGGGGTCTCTAATCCCTGGGGGCCTTGGGGAGCCTCCTTTCCCCTCTGGACCTGACCTCCATCTGTAAAGGGAAGGGATTCGGGTAGAGGAGCTCTACCCGAACATCAAAGTTATGTATCTTAGTGTCGCCATCTCCCCAATAACCGAGGCAGAAATACCAAAACAGGACCAGGGGTGAGTAAACAGAGCCCGTTAAATGGAACCTCAAACAATTATTCTTCCCATCTTAATCAAGAGACCCACATAATCTGGCTTCTCAATTTGCTCCAGCAATTTCCTTGCGTTCCTGCTGTTGATTAGTTCGGGTAGCCAGCTAATGGAGTCGGCGCACCAAACCCATTCATTTTGTTTTCTCAGAGGCAGGCTCCATCTTGGAGATCAGAACCAGGAGGTAATGGCTCCTGATGTATTTATTGTCGGGGGGAGAGCCAGGGAGTTTTCACACGGCGTCATGACACCTGGGATCCCACCAGAACAGTGACCTCGAGAATGAGGATGAAGAAGGATGGGGAAGGATGTCCCAGGTGGAGGGTGCCCAGCCATCACTGGGCATAGGATGGGAGTGGACGTCTGGTGAGACAGGGCTGACAGGGCTGGGCAAGAGGTTGGGACCTGGGGTGTCCGGTGGTATCATTTCAGGGAGCAAAGTGGTCAATAAGGGAATTCACAATGGGTACTGAGAGGCTGAGCCAGACAGGAAGCAGAAGTCCTAATTCCATCAGAGAGAGCTGGCAGCTGTCAGAGGCAGGAGCAAAGGCTCAGGGCCCAACAGGCTCAGAGCACGTCCAATCATTCACAATATTTACTGAGGACCTCCTACATGCCAACCACTGCTCTAGGCACTGGGACACCGCCATGAAACGAGAGAAGAGCCCTGCCCACATGGAACTAAGCCCAGTGGAGAAGCAAATAACAAATAATTACATAACATAATGTCACACAGTGATTGATAAGGGCCATTAAAAAGGGAATGGGAGTCCTGGCTGGTGCTAAATGGTTAGAGCATTAGCTTGCGGACGAAAGGGTTAGGGCTCAATTCCCAGTCAAGGGCATGGACCTTGGTTGTAGGTTCTCCAGCCCTGGTAGGGGCGTGTGCAGAAGGCATACAATCAATATGTTTCTCTCACATCAATTTTTCTCTGCCTCTCTCTCTCTTCCCACCTCCCTCCTTCCACTCTCTAGAAATCAATGGAAAAAATATCCTCAGGTGAGCATTAAAAAAATAAAAGGAATGGCAAAAGGAATGGAGAGTGATGGGAGCTGCTATTTTAGAGAGGATAATCAGGGAGGGCTCTCCTGAGGAGATGACAGGGAACAAAGACCTGAATGAAGCAGGGAGTGAGCAATGTGAATATCAAATGAATTTCACCTAAAGCTGTTCTTGTCACCATTAATTTAACTCACTGAAAAGGTTACAGAAGCCCAGCGGGCATAGCTCAGTGGTTGATTATTAACCTATGAACCAGGATGCCATGGGTTTGATTCCCAGTCAGGACACATGCCCGGGTTACAGGTTCAATCCCCCATAGGGGGCATGCAAAAGGCAGCCAATCAATGATGCTTCTGTGTCTCCCTCTCTCCCTTCCTTCCTGAAATCAATAAAAATATACATTTTATTAAATGGGGGGGGAAAGGTATGGGATAGGCGGCCCAGGGCTGGAACAGAGGGTTAAAGGGACCCCCAGCTCCCGGGCTCCTCTCCTCTCTCTGTTCTACTATCCTCGCATTCTTGTCTTCAAGGACAAAATGCCCATGAGGCAGCTGCTCACCTCTAGGCACAGAGTACAACATCAAGACATGAAGGGAGAAGAGGGACAGGAAGAAAGGGACATCAGCTGAGTCTGTCCCCATAAGCCAGCCGTGGGCAAACTACGGCCCGCGGGCTGGATACAGCCCGTTTGAACTGAATAAAACTAAAAAAAAAAAAAAGACCATACCCTTTTATGTAATGATGTTTACTTTGAATTTATATTAGTTCACACAAACACTCCATCCATGCTTTTGTTCCGGCCCTCCGGTCCAGTTTAAGAACCCATTGTGGCCCTCCAGTCAAAAAGTTTGCCCACCCCTGCCATAAGCCCTACCCAAAGACTTCTGCTATGTCTTAATGGCCAGGATTGGGTCACATGGCCAACCCTACACAGTCACTGGGAGAGAGAAGGGGGCTGTGTGTGGGGCTGGGTCAGCCGGTCAACACCATCCACCGTGGGTCATTTCACTAGCGCCTCCCCGCTCAGAGGGCAGCTCTGCAATGGCTTTCACCCTGAGTCGTCTGAAAGTCCTTCTCTCCTCAGATGAGGAAGAGCCTTGGAAGGAATCAGAGCAGCCCCACTTCTGCTGTAGCTCTGGTGCAAGCCTGCTGTGCAACCTCGGTCCGGTTGCTTCTTGTCTCTGGGTCTTGTTGGAGCAATCATGAGACCACCCTCTGTTTCAATGGTCTAGGGTCCCAAGTGCCACCCCCATCTCAGCCACCATAAAGTCTGCCCCTCAGAGCCCCTAAGAACCCAGCTGAGCCCTGGAGGGACACACAGAAGGGCAATTTTACCAAAGGAGACAGGAACTCTACGAGGCAACCCAGCTGGCAGGGTCGGAACGAGGGTTAGGAGAGTGAGGCACTCGCCTATGGGGACACAATTTAAGGAGGCACCAAGAAAACTCAATAATCAAGATACATGATATGCTATGCAATTTTTTAAAAAATAAAAATTAATGCCAAAAACCCATGATGAAAAAAAATCAAAATATTAACTACAGACAAGCTCAGTATTACTGACTTCACCTTTGCTCAGACTCCAACATGGCTCAGTGCTGTATGGCATTGCTATTGATGCTGTCTTTATTTAAAGTTTTAAAATTTTGTTTGTCATATTTTTTTGCACTAATTTTGATTTTTAAAAATATATTGCACTAGCCTGGCTGGGATGGCTCAGTGGTTGAGCACCGACCTATGAACCAGGAGGTCATGGTTCGATTCCAGTAAGGGTACATGCCTGGGTTGCAGGCTCATTCTCAGGTGTGGGGCATGCAGGAGGCAGCCAATCAATGATTCTCTCTTATCATTGATGTTTCTGTCTCTCTCCCTCTCCCTTCCTCGCTGAAATCAATACAAATATATTTTTAAAAAATAAAAAATATATTGCACTAAAATCCTATTTGATTGCTGAGTATTTTGGTGCCCATTTAAATTCTGCACCCTTGCCCTAGCCGGTTTGGCTCAGTGGATAGAGCGTCAACCTGCGGACTCAAGGGTCCCAGGTTTGGTTCTGGTCAGGAGCTGCGGGCACGTCCCCAGTGGGGAGTGTACAGGAGGCAGCTGATCGATGTTTCTCTCTCATCGATGTTTCTAACTCTATCCTTCTCCCTTCCTCTCTGTAAAAAATCAATAAAATATATTTTTTAAAAAAATAAAAATAAATAAATTCTGCACCTCACCCACCTCACCTGGCCCCACCCTGCCGGCCGGAGGCCTGGAAGGAGCCCCTTGCTGGACAGTGGCCAGTCCGCCCAGCCAGGCATTTACTATGTTTGGGGACTTTGGGGTCACACAGCGGACACGTGTAATTTTTAGCCCTTTGCCATGAAGTGTTTGGATTAAAGGCCCTGCTATTTCTTTAATAAGAAAAACAGTCTGTAGCCATTAAAAATTTAGTCCCACAAATTACTAGTTCCTCTCCGAGGTGCTGTATTTATTTAATCATAGTAAATTTGGGTCAAATCCTCTCTTGGGGCCTCTCGCACCTGCCTCCACACCCCTGAAGAGTTTGTCACTAGGACCACGCTATCTGCACAAAGTCCCTCTGCCCGTGGCTCTCCTGGCCCGCCGGCTCACAGGGAGATAAACACCTTAGCCTCATTACTCAGATGGCTAATTGCGAACTAATTTAATTAAAGTACACAGATATTTCCCCAAGTTAGTTACATTTCATATCACTCCATTAGGAGTAATTGGCTGGAATGAGGAGCCTCAGAGAGGGAGGCTGGCCAGGTGGGTGGGGAGCCGGGAGCCCCCTCAGTCTGTGCAAGGCTTGCTGCCTGACTGTCGGGGTGGTCTGCAGGCGATCCTGACAGTACAGGGTCACCAAGAGACCCACCTCAATACAACAGTCTCCTGGGATGTCTGTGGGTCCTTTTCATCACGTGCCCTAAATTGCTCACAGGCTGGGTGGGAACCTGGGTTTCCAGCCCCTTCCGTCACTTACAATCTCTGTGACCTGGAGCAGTCGCCTAACTCAGCTTATCCCTCTGTAAAATGGGAATAACAGTAATGTCTACCTTAAATGGTTGGTACCAGATGAAATGGAACAATCCTGCAAAACGTTTAGCATAGCACCTGGCACATAGTTAATGTTTAATAAATAATAATGGCATCATTTGTGAATAGGTACATGGCTTCAGAGTGAAGAGGTATAGGCAGTGAAAGAAGCACTTTTCTCAGAGTCAGAAATTTTGGGGTCTGATCTCAGGTATGCACCTAACTTTCTGTGCAATTTCGGGCAACTTGCTTCATTCCCTGGCCCTTAGTTTATTTGCCTGGCAAATTAGGGAAAGGCAAATTAAGAGACTGATGTTGGCCCACCCTATAGCATCCTCCTTTCTAGCACAACACTGACTGGGGCAGCAATGTACCAACGACAGCATCCACATTCCCCAACCTCCCTTATCGATACAGCTGGCCCCATGACCAATTTGGCCAATGGGACAGAAGCCAAAGTTGTTCTGTTCTTGGCTGGGGCTCCCAAGAAGTCTTCTTTAAGAGGGAGCTGACTCCGCTGGAAGGCAGCCCTTCCACACTCCCCCTTCCTTCTTTCTCCCAAAGAGAACGTGACTGTGATGGTCGGTGCTCCAGTGGCCATCTTGTGACCATGAGGTAAACTTTAAAGGTGGAAGCCACTTGCAGAGCCACTTGACTAAGGAGAAAGACCGGAGGTGCCAGAGCCTGGGATGGCATCTTGGAATTGTTGCCCCAGCCCTGACCACCTGGATTTCATGGGCCCTGAGAGAAAGCTAGGCCTCGGCTTGTGGGCTTTGTTTAGCTTTCTGTTTTTGTTAAGCCTTCGCTTTTTGGGTCTTGGTTACTTGTTACCAAATGCTACCCCTACCTGATGCAGGGTTTCCTGATGTATCCGAATAATGAAAGCTTGCTCTCTGAGCTGCTCAGAACTGCCTGCCCATCTGCTTCCTGCACCAGCCTGCAGCCGTGTCACCTCACTCCCACCCTGACCCCAGCCACAATCGGATCGCCCAGGCTCTGGATCTTCGCTGCAGAGCCAAGATCCCCATATCACTAGCCTGTATGTCTCAGAAGTTAAGGAGATGAGAAGCAGCCCCCTCTCACTGAGAGATCAGGCCCCTGACCTCCATACTTCCCAAGTGCCTGCAGGGCCAGTCCATTTGCCAGTGCCCATGGCAGGGTAGCAGACTGGGGAGAAGATTTATTTATGACAGCTCTGGTGTGGTGGAGAAAATGCAAGGATCCACTGCTGAAATATCTGCTTTTAATCCCTGTTCTGTGCCTTACTGGCTGTTTGCCTGCTGGAGACTGAATGTTTGTGTTCGCCCAAAATTCACATGAAATCCTAATGCCCGGTGTTTTGGTATCAGGAGAGGTGGAGCCTGTGGGAGGTGATTAGGTCGTGAGGGCAGAGCCCTCCTAAACGGGATTCGTGCCTTTATGAAGAGGCCCAGGGAGCTCACTGGTCTAGGAGAAAATGGGCTCTCACCCGACACTTAATCTGCTGGCACCTTGATCTTGGGATCTCCAGCCTGCAGCACTGAGAATGAATTCCTGCTGTTTATAAGCTGCCCAGTCTATGGTATTTTGTTACAGCCGCCCGAATGGAGTAAGACAATGACCTTTGGAAAGTCTCTAAGTCTCTCCTGACCTTGGTTTTCTAATCTGTAAAGTGGGCATAATAACAACACTGTACCCATTTTGAAGGGGTGGGGTGAGGAAGTGAGATGTATGCAAAATGCACTATAAACCGAAAAGCACTGCACGCACACCAGGAACTGTCACTGCCAGAGGCCATTTTTGAGCCAGGCTGCCAGTCTTGCCTGAGCCCCTTCCCCGGGCCAGCCCCGCAGGCTGGTGAGGAGAATACCAGGAAAGTACAAGCCACTGTCCTCCAACTCACAGAGGAGGGAATGGAGGCCAGAGAGGGTGAGCCACGGGTCTAAGGCCACCTTGCTAAGCAGTGGCGGTGCTGGGATTTCAGTCCAGCTGTCTGAGCCCAAAGACCGCCATGGCCTCACGACGCAGAGATGAAGAGCTGTGGCCGAATCCAGCCGCCACCTGGTCGCATAAATAAAGTCTTACCGGACCACAGCCGCACTCATTTCTTTACAGCTTGTCCGGGGCTGCTTTTGCACGACAGCAGTTTGGTTGAGATTGTACGGCTTACAAAACTGCTGATCCTTCACAGAACACATTTCCTGAACCCTGATCTACACAGTCCAGTCTATTCGCCCATCCTCCAGCCACCACTGAACACCCCTTGCACGCCTGACACTATGCTGGGCACTGGTGATTCAGAGACAAATGGGATATGAACCCAGCTGCTTCCCAGGTTACCAGGGAGGCTGGCCCCATTTCACAGATAAAGAGACTGAGGTCTGCACCTGCTTAGCTTCCCCAGATCCCAGAGAGACTTGTGGTTGACATGGACCATGGCACCTTGCTGTCCCACTTCCCCCCACCCCACCCCCATGGGAACTCTGCAGGCTCCCTGGGAAGGGCCCCAAACCCCGCAACAGGCCCCACTGAGGGGAGAGCGATGGAGAGGCTTGAAGGAATCAGTTTCTCTCTCCCTCTGTCTCTTTCAATCCCTTCCATCAATTCCCAATTGTTAGGAAGCCAGGGCTGCAGGAATGAAAAATAACACTACTGACAAGCACTAATTCATGGATTAAGTGCTCCATATGCACAGGGTTCTGGTTTCCTTCTGCCTCAAAACCCTGACCAAGCCCTCCCACTTCCCTGTCTCTGAGATTCTTCTAAAACAAGAGGACGTTGGGTTTGCCGGTGTTTGGACCCCAGATGGTGCTGCCTCCCGGCAAACGAGGTGAAGAGAGAAGCTGGGTTTCAAAGCTGCTGGAGGTGACAGTGTTAGGAGAGCAGCAGGCTCAGGTGACGCCTTGGCCAAACACCTGCCTTCCCTACCCTTAGGCGGCAAGCTTGGGCCGGCCTGCTCGCACCTGCATCAAGACAACCAGGTCGTCTAGGAAAATCCCCAGGACACTCACAGTCCTGACCCTTTCCCTCCCTCTCCCTTCTCCACCAGCAGAAGCCGCCTCCCCGACAAGCGGGTGCTGGCCCTGTGCCCTGTATGGGAGCCTGACCCCACAGCGCCCACCCAGCCTCCATCCCTTTACGCCTGCCCTTCCAGATCAGATCAAAGGACCAGGTGGTCCCACTGGCTCACACCCGACAAGCCCCGAGTCCTTCCAGCCCCTCCGTCCCCAGCCACCTCGCTGGTGTGTTTACTTAAGGCTGAACGTCGTATCTGGAAGTTCATTAATTTTTTGTGGGTGCCAAAATGCGGATCATTTGTGCTTATCCTCCACTAAATAAGTCGGGTCATAAGAGGTAATGCCATGGGTAGTGGAATGTAAACAAACACATTCTACCTCAATAAACATGCTAATTCCCAGCTACAATATTCACAAGTAAAAGATCCATCACGCCGACCCTATTTGGCAAAGGCAGCGGGCCTCATCCGTCAGCGAGGGAGGCTCCCGCCAGTTCGCTGCGGGAGGGAAATAGTACAACTTAACTTGCTTGATGACGCCCTCAGGGGGAAACATGAGCCTCATAAATGAGTCTGGAAATGTGATAAAAGGATAATCTTGCATAAATGAGCCGATATCATCATTACCTGCACCGACCCAGGCCAGGCGCAGGCCCTGAGTGATGGCGTCGCATTTCATAGAAATTAAGGCCGAGGAGCCGTGCGCCAGGCCAGCGGGAGCTCTCCGTCCTCGCCATGTCCCAGTGGCCGCCCTCGCCCGAGGCTGCCACGCGGGATGCGTGTGGGGCGAAGGCGGAGGCTGGGGCCTGGCTGGGGCCGGGGTGCTGGCGGGGGCAGAGCAAGGACAGCCGGGCCCTGCCTTCGCAGGAGGACCGCCTGGCAACGGGAGACGGCACAGGGCTCTTGGCCCTGTCCCCATCTCATAGAAAAACTAAGGGACCTATTACTTTATTTGCTCAGGAATATTTACTGGACACCTATTAAACGCCAAGGCACTGAGACAGGCACTCGGAAAATCGAAATAAGATGAAGCCCTTACTGTTAAGAATTCACAGTGGGCTCAGCGGGGTAAAGCAGGCCCACACAGCCTGCTTGTCTGTGATCAAGTGCAGAGGGCGCTCCCAGGGAGAGACCCCGGGACCTGGCTAAGGCCGTGAAGGTCATAAAGGACAGTGGGCCCCTCCGTCTCCTCTTGGCCCCTCCCCAGCCCCAAGGGCTCTCTAGAGACCCTGCCCCTGCCCCTGCCCTACCCTGAGCTCCTCTATCCCTGCCTGTGAGTCCTGGTAGCAAAAGACAGGGTGTCCTAGGCAGCGGGAACAGCACGCCCTTTCAGGTCTCACTTCCCAGCAAATAGAGCCTGGGATGTCAGGTGGAAAGGGCTCACCTTCACCAGGGCTGAGGGTGGCCAGGCCTCCTCCTGCACTAAATGCTTATTTCAGGAATGAGTGGCTATGTGCAAGCGAGTGAGCAGCAGCAGTGTGACTACTCCTCCCGGTGGGAGTGGGGGGTGGAGGGGGGGGTATTGTTTCCCCCCGGGCCATTGCCCCGTGGTGCCTGCTCCCTCTCTAGACCAGAAAGTCCTTTACAGTCCATGAGGCCCAGCTCTGCTCTTCGCACAGCACTGATGCTTAGTAAATACTGGCTCCGTGCTTTAAACTGTTGACCTGAGCGGAGAACGAGGGTGTCACCAGGAGCAGAGGTGCTGAGGTGCATAAAGACCTTCATCCTTCCATTTGCCAGACAACTTTGTGATGAGATAGCAGGATCAGTGACCCAGAAATAGGAAGAGAGGAAAGAGCGGCGCACCTACTGCGCGCAGGAATTGTACTAGGTGCTGTCATGGGCTGCACTTAAACCTCCGGATAACCTGGAGGTGGGCCGTCGTTGCCGTTTCACTGACGAAACCCAGGGGAGCAGACGTGCAGTTGACAGCGAGGTGTGCCGAGATCCAGAGTCCCTGCCTGCTCTTTCCAGCCTGGCTCCCTTCTTCCATCCCAGGGGAGGATGATTTTAAATCAAAGTTGCCGGGGTCTGGAATGGGTTAGCCAGATCTTCCTGGAGCAGAAGATCTGGAAGACCCCTGGGTACCCCTTTCAGCAGAGAATCCTCTAACTCAGGCTGCCTGGGCACATGAAGCCTGTAGGAGTAGGTCCCCCTTCCCAGGAGCAGGCCAGCTTCTAATAGAGGGAAGGCCTGGCTTCCAGAATGGTCCGATGCAGAGCCTACTTCAGGGTTAATTTTCTGAAGGAAGGAAAAAAGGTATAAAAGATGTTGAGAAACCGAGCTGACAAGCTCGTGGGAAACCTGAGCGGCAGAAGTCTTAGGCAAAAGTGCTGGCTGAGAAACGGCCGGCCCCTGCCAAACGCCCAAACCCGGCGAATGGGAGCTTGCACATTCCTGGGGCTGCGTGCTTCAAATACTTTCCGCGGTTTGGCCCGCGCAGGGCCGAACGAGAAGAATCTGTCATTGCCAACTTGGGTCTGCAAAACAGCTTGGCTGGCAGGGAGCAGTGAAATCACAGGAGCCGGAAAACCTGACTCATGAGCTGCAGGGGGGAGCGGATGGGGGGGGCGGGGGGAGGAGAGACACCCCAACCCCAGACCCACAGGGGCAGGCGCGGCTCCTCTGACTCAAGGCATTCTTGCCAGCTAACCACTGTGACACCCCCTCCCCCCGGGTGAGAGCCTCCTGCGTCTCCATCAGGGCAGACATTTGCTGAGCACCTACTAGGCGCCATGCATCCTGCTGAAACATCGGATTCAACGACCTGAGGAAGTTAGCAGAGTGGGCATCATACGCCCATTTTGCAAATAAGGGAACTGAGAGCCAAAACGGTGCAAGAAGTGCCCGGTGCCACCCAGCAACTGTGTGCATGCTCCCAAGCTATGAACCCCCTATCGACCGCTCCCATCGCCTAAGACTGTGGTCCCTCAGGAGAGGGCCCTAAGAGGGAGCAGCAGAGAAGAGCGGGCAGCAATGGGACCTAAGGGTCCAGCCCCTCACCAGGCTCCTCCTCCCAGCCGTCCCGGCCTGCCCAGGCCCCACCCTCCCTCAGCACACACACATGCCCTCTGCTGTCCCGCTCTGAGCCCCCAAATGCCAGGCTCTCCAATGGGAATGTGCCTTCCTCCCTCCCCCTGGGCCAACTCCTCCTCCGCCTTCAAAGTGGCTCAGCTTCTCCAACCCTGTGTGGTCTTCCATAGCATCACCCACTCCTCCGACCCCTCTTTGGGGTCTGGGCACCCCCAGCTCTGCACCCCGTACGTCATCAATGGGAATCACGGCTAGTGAATCTGTCTTGTGTCTTTCCATACGCTGTCTGAGGGCAGGACGCGTGTTCATGTATCTTTCTGTCCTCAGAGGCTCACGCTTACAGCTCCGGAAATGTCTGCTGGGCAAGTGAGGGTAGGAAAACACTCAAAAGTTGTTGAGACACCAGAATCACGGTCCTATCCTGACCTTTGTTGTCTTTTTCCTTGGTTGGTCATGGACAGTAGAGCCGAAGAAAAGCTCACAGAGCGGGCTGGCGATGCGGGAAAGGAGCCGCAGGGCCTGGTCAGGGGGGAGTCCTAAACCCAACCTGCAGGGAGCCTGGTGCGCAGACCAAGGGCAGGGGATAGGGGACCCCGACCAGAGCCTCAGAGGTCAGTTCTGCTGTGTCGCACAACCACTCGCAGTTGAATAGGCCATGAGGTGGCCCTGTGACAAGTCCCTTCTTAGGACAATGTGTAGCAGCGCAGTGGCAGTAAAAGGTTTTCTAGCTGTGGGCTCCCCACAAAATCCTACCTACAAGTCCAACAAGGAAATAAGTGCCCTGTTCGAAGCGAAGGGCAGATGGGGGTGGACTTCCTCTCGACAGCCCCTGACCTTGAGGCAAACCACTCTGCAAGTCCCTTGAGGTCCACAGACCATTTGCAAACCACCGGCCCAGTGGGAAGGCCCGGGTTCTAGTTTACTCTGCTGCATCCAGGCTGTATGGCCCTGGGCGAGCCACTTCACCTCTCTGGCCCTCGGTTTCCTGTCCCCACAGCAGAGAAGACATCTCCCTCACAGGGCTGCGGAGGGGCTATAACCAGGACAGCTTGGGCCTTATTATGGTCACAAATACAATTGTTGCCAAGAGGCCCAGAAGGACCTGAGAATCAAAGAGGAGCTCTCAGAGGCACCAGGCCCCGGGCTGCAGAAGACACATGACTGCGAGACTCGAGGCCGCCTTTCTTCTCGGGGTTTCAGGCCCCAAGTGCTCAGGAGGCGCCTCTTTGCCCCAGACCTCATTACCCAGCCAGCTGGGGCCTCGCACAGCCACTGCTTCTCTTCCTTGGGTGTGGGGCGGGGACACGTGAGCGTGAAACATTCCTCCCCTTCCTGCTCCACCAGCCAAAGCCCAGTCCCAGGCCGGGACCTGGACCCCTAAAGGGAGAAGGAGGCAGAGTGTTCTAGCTCCGGGAACCAGCTAATGGAACCTTGTTAATTACTATGTAAATTACTTTAATAGCCTGGATCTCCCTCAGACAATTGTTTAAGGGCTTGAGGCCCTAGACTGGGGAGATGGGGGTCCCGGGTGAGGGAAGGGGTGAGGGAAGGAGAGGCCTTTCCGGGGCCCAAGGGCTCCCATGTATGTCCCCGTGGGGCAGGAGCAGATGCACAGTCTCCCATCCCCAGCCCAGGGGTTCCCACACTGGCACCTGCAGGATGAGCTGGACGTAGAGTTCTTCCTGAAATATCATCTGGTGATTCTTTCTCAGTTTACAGAGAGAGAAAAAAGTTCAAGGAAGGCATTTGCTGATTTTTAAATTCTATGTGTAGTTGTGTTTTTTTTTAAAGATACACTATCCTACAGACATGATATATATTTATATTTTCTTCTATAAATGTGCTCTTGTACTATATAATTAAATATGTCAAAATGCCATAGCCTTCCACGAAGGACACTATGACTTTGACTCTCTGACCTGCCTGGCTAGTGTGGCCCAGTGGTTAAGCGTGAGCCATGTGTCTCTCATCAAGGTTTCTATTTCTCCATCCCTCTCCCTTCTTCTCTTGCTAAAAACAATTAAAATATAGCTCTAAAGGAGACCCTCAGTCTTATTTTAGTTTCAATTTTCCAGATGTGGGAGGAGACACCCCGAGAGATGCTAACGACTTGCCTTGGGACTTCTGGCCCAGGAGTGCTGTTCCCCAGGCCAGCTCTTAGGGTCCCCTGCAGACTAAAGTGAGCAGTTCTGAAAGGGGAAGCTGGGAAGGGAGGTGGTAAGTGCCAGCGGCTGCCGCCAGGACGATGAGCTGGTGAGGGGGTGTCCGAGCTGAACTTGACAGGCATCCGACCTGTCTCCTGGCTCTCCCGGGTGTGCGGCTCCCTCTGCAGCACACGCTGCACTTCAGAAAGCAGCTCTGCTGGCCCGATGAGGCTGGACTGGTTTTTCTGCAACATGGCAGCTCTATGGTCAGTACTGCCTGTGTGACCATGGGCATGTGGCATTGCCTCTCTGAGTCTTGATTTCTTCATTTGAAAATGAGAACAAAACTTGCCTCACAGGCTGTTGAAACAATGAAATGAGATGGTGCTAGGCACCTGGACCAGTGCCTGGCACAAAGTAATCACTAATCTCTCTCTCTCTCTCATAAATATTTTATTTTGTTTTAATTTTTTATTTTTTTAATATTTTTCTTTTATTGATTTCAGAGAGGAAGGGAGAGGGAGAGAGAGAGAGAAACATCAAGGATGAGAGAGAATCATTGATTGGCTGCCTCCTGCACACTCCACACTGGGGATGGAGCCCACAACCCGGGCATGTGCCCTTGGCCGGTATCGAACCCAGGACCCTTCAGTCCGCAGGCCAGCGCTCTATCCACTGAGCCAAACTGGCTAGGGCTCATATAAATATTTTAGAATCAGAGTCAGGTGCACGGACCTGGGGTGTGTCACTGTCAGCGCAGCAGGGCAGTGTCCTCGTGCCCCCAGTGCCAAGCATCGACCAGAGGCTCTCAGTGCCCGGGGAGGCTCCCCAGCTTCCCCCTCACTGCCCTGCAGTCCCAGGTCTGCGCTGGGCACTGCCTGCTCCCCATCTGAGCCTCCCCGCAGTGGGCATTGTAGCCTGTTTGCCTGTCTGTCCCTGCCCTGGACTGAGCTCTAGAAAGGGAGGAGCCACATCTTGTTCGCCTGGCTCTGGACTGGTTTTGGTTACAAGTAACAGAATCCAACCAAGCTATTTAATCAAAGAGCAGGATTTGCTGGAAGGCCATGACTGTGGTTTAGGGGGCCAAGGAGATGCAGATGGCCTCAGGGAGGGCGGAAACCAGAATGGATCGCCCTCCACACTTCCCCTTCCTCTCTCGCCCCTGCTTCTCTCTCTCTCTCTCTGCAGGATTCTACAATGTAAGCTTCTGCTGAGCCCCACCATGACAGATACACCATTACCAAAGGGAGCAACACACAGGGCCCTGGGCACAATTGTAAAGTATGTGGTCAAAGAGGCTATGAGAGGTTGGGAGTCAGAGAGGAAGAGGCTGAGGAGGAGGACTGTGAGCTGGTCTATATGCTGCGGGCCCTTTCCATTGATGACGAGAAATGCTGAGATCTAGGGCTGACGGGGCATTTAGCATGTGCCAGGCCCCACACTAAGTACTGTACATGGATGATGGAATTCAGCCCTGCCACCCGACATCTGCGGGAGGTTCTATTCTTCTCCCCCATTTCCAGGTGAGAACTGAGGGTCGGGAAGGTTAACTTGCCTATTAAGTTGCAGAGTTGGGATCCAAACTGGCTGGCTGACCCCCAGGCCCTGGGTTATGCTGTGAGCTGTGCCAGCCTGGGGGTGTGGCACATGGGTGTGTGCTGAGCACCACACATCCATTGGACAGTGCTGACATGGGTGCTGTGGGTGTGCCCTTGGGGTGCTGCACACGGTGTGCATCAGGCCAGCGCACCCCCCAAAGGGGAGACAAGGAGGGAGGTGCTCTGACTTCTCCTGTGTCTGGCTCGTTATCTCCCAGGCAGTGCTGCTGGCACTGCACCAGTTGTGCACTTTGGTGACCATTTTCCTTTGTGAAAAATGTAGTGAACAGCAAGCAAACTGGTTGCTGAGCACGGGGGACCTGGGTGGCGGCCAAGCTGGCAGAGGGAGCCCCAGGGAAGTGGGCAACGCCCATGTGATCACTGTTCCCACCTTGTCAGGGCCGCTCGGGTAAACTGTGACCACACACAGGGGGAAACACGTGGCTTGGAAGACCCTGGAGACCTCAGCGGCTGCATTCTTTCTGCCTTTGCCACTCACTGGGCAGGCTCCCCTCAGCCTCGTTTCTAGCCCCTCCTCCACGCTGCCCCCAGAGCTGCCTGCTGAACATCCACTCCATCCTGCCACCTCCTGCCTCACGGCCTCCAAGCTCCCTTCTACCCTAAGCACCCACTCCACTGCCTGCCCTCTGCCACCTGGCCCAACCTGCCTTTCCAGGCAACCCCTCGAGGCAGGTTCCAGGGCTGGCACTGGGTGAGGGGGAGATGCCCAAGGCACAAAATTCAAGGAGGCCCTTTCTATTCAGATCTGGCCCACCCCCTGCCCCTCCGTATCCTCCACCATCTCTGGCACCAGAGTGGGCAAGTCCATGGGCTCAGAATGGAACTGACGGTGCTGCACCCAAGGTGCCGAGGAAATTCAACTCTGATTCAGCAAAGGCTTGAGCTCAGCTCGGTGCTGGGCTCCACAGACTTCCCGTCGCCCGGCCTCAGAGCCCCCTGTGTGGTGAATGGGAACACGGGCCCCTTCCCGCGCTCCAGCTCCCCCTCCCGCCCCCTGGGAGACACAGCGAAGGCCATCAGTAAGCGGACAGCGACAGCGAGACCTTGGGAGCCTGGCCAGCTCCTCAGTCAAGAAAACAGCCTTTTGATCTCACACAGTTTCGCACGACCCCTCCCGCTGCGTGCCCTGTTTCTCTGCGTTCTGTACTCTATAAAACCTTGTGTTGGAAAAGTCTGGGGGGCAGCGAAACAATAGCACCGGCCGGCCACCCCCCACCCCGCCCCGCCCCCAGTGTGGCTCCTCCGCAGGCTGGATGGGACTTAGTGGTTCACCTTCCCGGTGGGCTGCCACCGGTGTGCTTGTAAGTCCTAATAAACCCACGTCCTTCACAGCCAGGCCTCCAGGGCATTTCTTTGGAATCCAAGAACAATAGCCTGAGGTTTTCTGGGGCCTCAGCACTCGCCGTGACAACCCCATTTTGAAAGTGGGTACCTCACCGCCCTGAGAGTCTGATGTGCTGAAGCCACAGAGCTAGCAAGGAGCAGAACAGTGATGACGACCATGGATTAAGAACCTACGACTGCCCAGCCAGTCAGTGTGGCTCAGGGTTGAGCGTCAACCCTGGAATCAAGAGGTCACCGGTTTGGTTCCCGATCAGGGCACAAGCCTGGGCTGCGGGCTCAATCCCCCGTGGGGGGCGTGCAGGAGGCAGCTGATCAATGATGTTTCTCTGTCATAGATGTTTCTCTCTCTCCCTCTCCCTTCCTCTCTCTCCAAAAATCAATAAATAAGTCCTATATAAGAAAAGGCCAACAACCATAACAACCAGAACGACCACTCGACCAGTTGCTATGAGGTGCATTGACCACATCTCGGTCCCTCCCCTACCCCTGCCCCCTGGCCCGCAGGTTCCGATTGCAGCATGGTGAAGGGGGGCGGGGGGGGGGGGCATGGGGAACTGGGTGGGTGGCGGTGGGGCAGGACTGGGGACTGGCGAGCGGGCGGAAGATCGCCCTGATCGCAGGCTAGCATGATTTCGTGAGCTGGGCCTCTAGTATGCATATAAAAGCCTGTCTAGTATTATACATATATTTACTATTAAAAAAAGAAGAAGAACCTGCTATGGGGCAAACTGCTAAGGGGCTTCCACCTGTCACCCAGTTACCCCTGGTGGCGACCCGGGGAGGGTGGTACTACGGCCGCCCTCATGGTTCGCAGATGCTGAATGTGCGAATTTGCCTACTCAATGAAATATATGCTAACCCCCAACCCACTCACTGTGCTCTCAGGGCCATTCACAGACATGTGTAGAGTGGGGAAATCTGAGTCATCGACGCACACGCGCCCCGCTGCCGTCCGACAGGGCTACCCTCTGCCCTCTCCTCTCTGCTCTCTCACTGTAGCAGGTGTCCTTTCTGCCAGGCTTTTCACACTTTTGTTTATTGTTGGGGATTTCACTATTTTAAGTGGCTCCAAACATAGTGCTGAAATGCTTTCTAGTGTTCCTATTTCCTTGTGGGGTTTTGTTTGTTTGTTTGCTGGGGGAGGGGGCGGGTTGCTTTTTTTGTTTCATTTATTTTTCTCGTGTTCCTAATTGTAAGAGGCTGTGATGTGCCTTACAGAGAAAACAGGTGTGTTAGAGCAGGTGTGTTCATTTGTTAATGAACCATCAATACCTTAAATAAGGTATCTAAACAGAAACACACAGAAAACAAGATTAAATATTGGTCGATTAATGAAAATGTAACCCAAGGTTCCCTGAAACCTAACCCTGTATTTTTTCTAGCAATGATCATTTAGTACTTGCTGATTCAGTGTTCCCTGCTACTTTACCAAACATGACTTCTGCAAATACCAGAATCGACTGTGCTTTGCTCCGTTGCCATTGAAAAACTATGGCTCAGAGAGGTGAAGTCGCCCACCTGGGCTTGCGCAGTTAGTGAGCTGTAGGCCGTGGTAGAGGAGTCAGGAACAAGGCCCTGGCTCTTTCATGAAGTGTGGGGTTGATGCCGGTGGCCAGGGACACGTGAGAGTGGGGGGCAGGCACAGACCTGGTATCACACAGCATTCTCTCATGTTCTTTTCCATTTGTCTTTCCATCCTTAGGCTTGGATACACGTGAAGCCTGGGTTGGGTGCTAGTCAGTTCTTAGCACCTCTCACGCTCCTCCTGCTAATTCCCCTTCCTAATACAGAAACAGCAGACCCCAGGTTCAGACCTCAGGGAGTGTCTAGCTGATATTTAGTAACAATTATTATTATTTTAAAAAATATGTTTTTCTTGATTTCACAGAGAGAGCAAGGGAGAGGGAGAGAGACAGAGAGAAACATCAATGTGAGAGAGAAAACATTGATTGGTTGCCTCCCACATGCAACTTGAACGGGGACTGAACCCACAACCTGGGCATGTGTCTGACCGGGAATCAAACTGATGACTTTTTGATGCATGGGACTTCGCTCAACCAACTGAGCCATATTGGCTGGGGCTAGTAACAACATTTTTTATATGTGCCTTCAAATAGAATACTTGCATAAATAATGCTCATAATAATGGTTTTTTACTTTCAACAAGGTGATAAAAAGTTCCTTTTCAAATAAATATAGTTAAATAAATGTGTATATATTTAAAGGATAATGTTAAGTAATTGTAAGGAAAATCTGAAAGTTGGCATGTAGTGGGACATGGATGAGGCAAAAATCAGGAAGGTGATATGTGAATGACTGATGTTTGGGGTGCTAGCAATGTCTTTTTAAAATCATTTTATTATTATTATTTTTAAACATATTTTATTGATTTTTTTTACAGAGAGGAAGGGAGAGGGATAGAGAGTTAGAAACATCGATGAGAGTGAAACATCGATCAGCTGCCTCCTGCACACTCCCTACTGGGGATGTGCCCACAGCCAAGGTACATGCCCTTGACCGGAATCGAACCTGGGACCCTTCAGTCCTCAGACAGACGCTCTATCCCAGCTGTGGGCAAACTACGGCCCGCGGGCTGGATCCGGCCCGTTTGAAATGAATAAAACTAAAAAAAAAAAAAAAAGACCGTACCCTTTTATGTAATGATGTTTACTTTGAATTTATATTAGTTCACACAAACACTCCATCCATGCTTTTGTTCCGGCCCTCCGTTCCAGTTTAAGAACCCATTGTGGCCCTCGAGTCAAAAAGTTTGCCCACCCCTGCTCTATCCACTGATCCAAACCAGTTAGGGTGCAATGTCATTTCTTGATCTGCAGGCTGAATACACAAAGGGGTACTAAAACTTTTAATGGCTTGCCCGGCTGGTGTGGCTCAGTAGTTGAGCATGCACCAAGAGGTCACCAGTTGGATTCCTGGTCAGGGCACAAGCAGGCTTGATCCCCAGCAGGGGGCGTGCAGGAGGCAGCGGATCAATGTTGATGTTTCTCATTGACATTTCTCTCTCATTGATGGTTCTATATCTCTATCCCTCTCCTTTCCTCTCTCTCTAAAAATCAATAAAAACCTATTTTTTAAAAAAACTTTAAAAAATAATAATGATTGAATAAATGAGGGAGACAAGACAAATCTCTGGTGCAAAAGAATTCCAAATAATTTAGGAGACACTCCCTCCTCAAAGAAGGGGAGCATAAGCTCCCAAGTCTTAGGTGTGGGCTGAGCATAGTGACTGTCTTCCAAAGAGCACAGTGAGGGAAGGGGGGGATGTCAATGAGAAACATCAACATTGATCCGCTGCCTCCTGCACGCCCCCTGCTGGGGATCAAGCCCACTTGTGCCCTGACCAGGAATCCAACTGGTGACCTCTTGGTGCATGCTCAACTACTGAGCCACACCAGCCAGGCAAGCCATTAAAAGTTTTAGTACCCCTTTGTGTATTCAGCCTGCAGATCAAGAAATGACATTGCACCCTAACTGGTTTGGCTCAGTGGATAGATCAGGGGTGGGCAAACTTTTTGACTCGAGGGCCACAATGGGTTCTTAAACTGAACCGGAGGGCCGGAACAAAAGCATGGATGGAGTGTTTGTGTGAACTAATATAAATTCAAAGTAAACATCATTACATAAAAGGGTACGGTCTTTTTTTTTAACTTTACCATGGAGACACCCCACAGACACTACTTCAGCAGGCGATCAAGGCCAGCGCCCCCAGGGGTCCGTCATGTTGATTGGTTGTGCACGCCTTTAATCCAGCGTGCTGAAAACGGCACTTCACCTCTGTGGTCTTCCTCCCAAAAACCTGCACCCTGGTCTAATCATGAGAACAACAGCCAAGTCCCTTCGAGAGTGTGTACCTGATCAACACTCCCCAACACCGGCAAGGTCATCAAAAACAAGTCTGAGAAACTGTCACCGCTAAGCGTAGCCTAAGGAGACGTGACAACTAAATGCGCTGAGACACTGGAACAGGAAAGAAAGAAAACAGACGGTCCTGGCAGGAGGGCCCCGGCTGGTGTGGCTCAGGTGGCTGGAATCTTGTCCTACCAGCGGTCGGCAAACTCATTAGTCAGCAGAGCCAAATATCAACAGTGCAACGGTTGAAATTTCTTTTGAGAGCCAAATTTTTTAAACTTAAACTATATAGGTAGGTACATTGTTATTAACTTAATTAGGGTACTCCTAAGGCTTAGGAAGAGCCACACTCCAGGGGCCAAAGAGCCGCATGTGGCTGGCGAGCTGCAGTTTGCCGACCATGGCCTTAGACTGAAAAGCTGAGGGTTTTATTCCCAGTCAGGGCACATACTCAGGTTGCAGGTTCGATCCTTGGCCAGGGCACATGCAAGAGGCAACTGATCTATGTTCACTCGCACATCAGTGTCTTACTCTCTCCCTCTCCCTTCTTCTCTCATTAAAATCAATCAAATCATGTCCTCAGGTGAGGATTAAAAAAAGACAGTAGGTAAAAAATAAAAATAATAAAAATGTATAGACTTTAGTTACTAAGAATGTAGCACTATTGGTTTATCAATTATAACAAACTAGATGCCAGTTGCACAAAAATTTGTGCAATCGCGGGGGAGGGGGGTCCCTCAGCCCGGTCTGTGCCCTCTCGCAGTCTGGGACCCCTCGGGAAATAACAACCTGCTGGCTTAGGCCCGCTCCCAGGTGGCAGAGGGCAGGCCCAATCCCTAGCTGCAGCCCCTGGTCGGGCTCAGAGCAGGGCCGATTGGGGGGTTGGGACACCGCACCTTGTCACACTCAAGGCAGGGTCAATGGGGAGGTTGCGGAACCACCCCCTGTCACGCACAGAGCAGGGCCCATCAGGAGGTTGGGGCACTGCCCCCTGTCACTCACAGAGTAGGGCCCATCAGGGAGGTTGGGGCTCTGTACCCTGTCACGCACAGAGCAGGGTCAATCAGGGGGCTGGGGAGCTCCCCCCGTCACTCACAGAGTAGGGCCGATAGCGGAGTTGGGGCACTTCCCCCTGTCACACACAGAGCAGGGTGATCAGGGGGTTGGGGCGCCGCCACTGTCACACTCAGGGCAGGGCCAATGGGGAGGTTATTGCTCTACCCCATCACACACAGAGCAGGGCCCGTGGGGGCGGGGGGGGGTGGGGGTTGGGGCGCCGCACCCTGTCACACACAGAGCAGGGCCGATCAGGGGGTTGGGGCGCTGCAGCCTGTCACATACAGAGCCGCAGGGAGATCAGGGGGTTGGGGAGCTCCCCCCTATCAGGCACAGAGCAGGGCTGATCAGGGGGTTGGGGCGCCTTCCCCTGTCACGAACAGAGCAGGGCGGATAGGGAGGTTGTGGCCCCGGCCCCTGTCACACACAGAGCCGCAGGGCGATCAGGGGGTTTGGGCGCTGCCCCCTGTCACGCTGATCCCGGTGCCGGGAGGCCTCGCGGCTCCACTGATCCCGGTGCTGGGAGGCATATTACCCTTTAACTATATAGGATAGAGGCCTGGTGCACGGGTGGGGGCTGGCTGGTTTGCCTTGAAGGGTGTCCTGGATCAGGGTGGGGGTCCCCACTGGGGTGCCTGGACAATCTGGGTGAGGGGCTGAGGGCTGTTTTCAGGCTGGTGGGTGACTGAAGCTCCCAACACTCTTTTTTTTCTTTTTTTTTTTAATTCTGGGCCAGTCTTAGCTTTGAGGCTTGGCTCCAGCTCTTAGGCCTCGGCTGCTGAAAGCAGGTATCTGGTTTGTTTGGTTCTATAATCGAAACACTGTTTCAACTCCAGCTCTGAGATCCTGGCTGGCTGAAAGCAGGTTTCTGGGGTTTTGTTTAGCTTCTATATTTGTAACAATGTTTGAAACTGCAAGCTCAGAGGCCGGCAGCGCCAGACGGGGAACGTTGGAGTCCTCCGTCACTGAAGCAAGCAAGCCTCATGTTCACTTCAAGCTGCCTGGCTACCGGCCGCCATCTTGGCTGGCAGTTAATTTGCATATCACCCTGATTAGCCAATAGGAAGGGGAGCGAAGTGACACCAATTTGCATGTTTCTCTTTTATTAGTGTAGATGTACCAAAGTATGTAAGATGTTAATAATAAGAAAAGCTGGGTGTGGAACATATGAAAGCTCTCATTACTAGCTTTGCAATTTTTCTGTAAATATAAAGATATTCTAAAACTACAAGTTTATTTTTAAAATAACATTAAATAATGATTTAGTGTGTACATTGAAATTGTTAAAACTATATTTATCTGACCATTAAAAGTGATAAAAAGAATAATTTTGGTATATATAAACATATATATAAATATATATAAATTTCTTAGCCATATATGCTTCTAATACCGTATCACTGGTATTTTTCTGAAGCATGTATGTTTTTTAAAATTTTGATCTCTCTTTTCCTCCAAATAATTGCCTATAATCATCTTCAAAGTTACATTTATGATTAATAACAGAGAAATTGTTGGCATCTTTCATAGACTCCTCTTTATAGATCATAATATTTTTAATGAGGATATAGTTTCTCTGCAGGGGTAACTGACAAGCTCAGAGCAAATTCTGCTTAATGGATGATATTCTCAGTTCTACTTTCTTTAGCTAGAAATGGTTAACTATTTCCACCCAAATATTCTCATAGGTAATACATTTTTATTTCCATTTAGAATAGTTTTCTTTTTAAAAAATATATTTTTATTGATTTCAGAGAGGAAGTGGGGAGAGAGAGAGAGAGAGAGGCATCAATGATGAGAGAGAATCATCGATCGGCTGCCTTCTGCATGCTCTACAACCCGGGAATGTGCCCAGATCAGGAACTGAACCATGATCTCCTGGTTCATAGGTTGAGGCTCAACCACCAAGCCATGCCAGCCAGGCTAGAATACCTTTCGTTAAAAAACATTATGAGAACATAAACCTCATCCGTAAGTTGACTTTGCAATTCTTTTTAATATTTTGCCAATTGTAGGTGCTGCAAAACTATACGCCTTCTGCCTTCCTTTCAAATCAAGTACAAAATAGAATTTGCTTGATTAAAAACAGGAGCACCATCAAAATATTCTTCCCACAAGTGAAGGCATGCCAAAGAAAAAGTACAGAATGTCTAAATTGAATCTTGGCCACCACTTGAGTTCTCATTACTTAATTTGTTCAGCAACCCTTGCTTTCGAAAGGTAAAAGTGAATGTTTCCCAGTGTGAAATAAATGAAATTTGCTAAAAGCTTTGTTTACAAGTACGATACCTAAAATTTGATAAAAGTTTCTAAAGTTAAAGTGTATTTTGGCACACTTGTTGAACTCTCTGACTAAAGATTTTCGGTTGCTTTTGAACAAAATTTAGAGGACTCATTTATAAAATGTTCAATTCCATTGTAAATACTTAAGATTATTTACAAAGTAATTCTTCAAAGGCTCAAACATATTAGAAATCCGACCAATGGCAGACAGCAAAAGGAGAAAGCATTCTGCTCTGCAGTCTGTGCCAAGTCAGAGGGGAGCCGGAGACAAAAGGAAACACTGAGAAAACCATCTGCGCTTCATTTAAAGTTCTGATATTTTGTTCATCATGAATTTTTACATTAATTTTGATTTTTTTTAAATACTATTTGTTTTAATTACTGAATTTTTTGGTGCCCCCTTAAACTTTGCCCCAGAGGTGGGCACCGCACTCCCCTCCCCCTGCTCCTGGCCCTACTACCATGCTGAAATGTTTTATATTCAACATCATCTTTGCCACAAAAAATACTGTCGTGTGATTACTCTTTATGTATAAGTGTGTGTATGCAAACAACCACCGTTTCTATTTCAATTGCCAGGCCATCGCAGCTTGTTTTATCTCAATTTTCAAGTATATGTGCACCACCACCACCAAGTCCAGGCTCATTTCTGCTTTATAGATTTCCTAATTGGATATACATATTGTGTTTACCAGGCTGCTGGGTTCCACTAAAATTTATATTCATACTTGAAAGCACAAATAATTCTGTCTTCAATGCTGAACTCTGTATATGAATTTGCAAGAATGTTTACAACAATGTTGGATGCGTCACCCTCACCAGAATGAACTTCCAAAAGCTTGACTTTGATTTCATTATCGAAATCAACTGAATTTCTGTAGGAAGCGTCTGATGACCTTACCTTAAAACTGCTGAGGGCCAGTAGGGTTAGTGGCAAGGAGCAGAGGCCCTTTCAAACTACTCAGCCTGGGGGACTGTGAGCGGGTGACGCCAGCAGGAGCCAGGAGGGATGCTCACGGAGACAGACCTGCACTGGAGCCCGCATGCGCCAGCTGCTGAGAGACCACGTGGGCCCACCTGCAAGTTCTTTCCATATAGGCAGGTCAAGTTCATGAACCAATCTGGCCAGAACAGTTTTTGAGCCAACGACATGGGTGGCTGGCCAGCCTATGGACTGGCTGCCTGTGAGTTAGGTGCCAGCCTTTAGTCCAGTCAGCTGAGACCAAGGGGCAAGAGGTGGTGCATGGGCACAAGGGGCAGAACATGGCCTCCTGAGCATGTAGGCATTGCCCTTAAGGGGGGCCGTGGCGCTGGCCTCCGTGGGCACTGATGGTGGCCCTGGCCCCGTCAGCACACAACTGCTGCCAGGCCCCCGTGACTCCTCCTCCAGGCAGCTCCTCTCTGCTGGTGGCCCATGTGACATGGGTGCCCTCAGCTCCATTGCTGGAAGCTGCTCTCCGCGTCCATTTGACCAGACATTCTGAAAAGGAAACTATGTCCTCCACAGTGACCGTTCCTCACCACCCGGAAACCACATTCCCAAAATTACCCAGAGGAAGCTGCCAGCCTCTGCTCATGTGGTCTTGCACCACCTCAGAACCATAACAGCAAAAATTTATAGCGTCCTTGCAGAACATTTCCCAGCCTCCCTTGCACTCTTCACATGCGTGGTCATGTGATGCAGGCAGCGGTCAGGGCAGCCTGTGGGGTGACATTTCTAGGAAAGCCCCAGAGAGGGGACAGGCTCAACCACCACGTGCCTTTGGACTTGCTCTCTCCGGGGCTGTGGGTGCGCAGAGAGAGGAAGAGCAGCCACACGGACCACGAATGAGTGACAGGAAGGATTCCGGGCCCCTGACGGCATCAAGCACCCATCCTACCAGCACTGGGCTGCCTGCCTCTGTATTTCCTTTACTCAGAGGAAGGAGATGAAACTCTAATTTGTTTAAGCTGCTGCTTGTGGGAATCTCCCACAGCATCATTCCTAACTGATTCAGCATCCAATCTTTCCTTTCCCACTGAGTCCAGTGCAGGGTAACTGGATGGAGCTGCTGGGAGGCACAGACATATACAGTCAGGGTGACACCTACCCCACCCCCACCCCCACCCCCCATCCCTGGGTATGGTTTTCTCAATCAGCTGCAAGGAGCGGGAGCCCTTAGATACAGAACACAGTTCTAGGAAAAAGGAAGGCTCACATTCCAACTCTTCAGGAACGCCTGCTCGGATGGGGCTGGGAGGGAAGGGACATTTACTAAGTGTCCATTAAGGGGCAGGTATTATTTAACGCTCAGAAGAACCTTGCAAGGGAGGTGTTTGTTCATTTCATCCAGGAGAAAACTGGGGTTCTGAGAGGCTGTGAATTGCTGTCTTAGGCTGCTATAACAAAATATCATAACCGAGTGGCTTATACACGACAGAAATGTATTTCTCAGCTCTGGAGGCTGGGAAGTCCAAGATCAAAGCCAGCAGATTTGGTGTCTGTGTTACGGCTGCTTCCTAGAGCCTAGGTGCCTTCTCACCCTAGCCTCGAATGGCGCAAGGCGAGGGAAGCTCTCCAGCATCTCTTTTATAAGGGCACTAATCTCATTTGCGAGAGTTCCACCCGCATGACCCAATCACCTCCAAATACAATGACATTGGGGATTCGGTTTCAACACACAAATTTTGGGGGGACACAGACATTCAGCCGATAGCAGTTGCCCAGGTCGCACGGCTAGGAGGAGGGTGCTGCAGAGCTGGGAATGGAGTTGAGACATCTGATGTCACTCTCTGCTCTCTACTGCACTGCACTGCCCTGGCCGCAGACAGCCCCTGTGCAGCCTAGGGAAGCACTCCTGTCTTCGGGGAGAACTGCTCATTCCCCCCTCCAACTTTGTAGGTTTTTAAAAAAATATATTTTTATTGATTTCAGAGAAAAGGGAAATGGAGAGAGAGATAGAAACATCAATGATGAGAGAGAATCATTGATTGGCTGCCTCCTGCATGCCCCACACTGATGACCAAGCCTGTAACCCAGGCATGTGCCCCGACTGGGAATCGAACCGTGACCTCCTGCTTCATAGGTTGATGCTCAACCCCTGAGCCATGCCAGCCGGGCCAACTTTGTGGTTTTAATGGGGATTGCCAATCATAGGCCCTCAAGGGTTGGTGCAGAATCCACATTGGACCAATCGCTGCAACTGAAAAATGTGAAGCCAGGTAGACACATGGAGGAAGCCGGTCTTTAGTCCGAGAAAATGGTGTTGACGTGCAGAGAGAGCCTTGCAGGGGCTCCTCCACCGCTGAGCAGCTGTACCCTCCCTGGTCCCACAGTTTGGTTGTGTGAACCTATATACTTTTGTTTTTTAATCCTCACCTGAGGATATTTTTTCCTATTGAAGGGAGGGAGGGAGGGACAGAGAGAGAAACATGGATGCAAGAGAGATACGTGGCGCTTGACCAGAGCCGGGGATCAAACCTGCAACCCAGGAATATGACTTTCACCAAGAATCAAACCTGTAACCTTTCGGTATGCAGGCCAACGCTCTGACCACTAGGCACACCAGCCAGGGAGAGCCTATACACTTTCTGACGAAGCCACTTTGAATTGGATTTCTGTCAGTTAGCTCCTGGTGGGAATGCAATTAGAAAAACTATTGGGTGGTATCTATGAAAGCTGATCATATGCATATCCCGTGACCCAGCAATTCCACTTCTAGACATATGCCCAACAGAAACAGAAACACTTGTGCTAGGGATTATTCCTAGCAGCACTATTTCTAACAGCCCCAAGTGGAAACAACCCAAATACCCATCAACAGGATAATGGATAAATAAATGTGGTATATCTATACAATGGAGTGCTACACAGCAATGAGAATAAACCATCTATAAGTATATATAATAATATGATTGAATCTCACAGGCATTAGATGGACGTAAAGTGCATACTGTCCATTCCCTTTCTGTGGACTTTAAGAACAGGCAAAACTCATCAGTGGTGACAGAAGTCAGAATAGCTGACATGGGAAGTAGGAAAAGGGGCATGAGCAGGAGCAGATCCCTGTTGTAGGGAAGTTTCTGTGCTTCCTTTGGAAACGGGAGTCCTGCAAGGAAGCGTTTTATTCTTCTTCTAAGCGATCTGGACACCTCTGAGCTACAGACTCAAAAATACTGACAGGGGAAAGAGGCGGGCAAGGAGAATGGATCCCCAGGGTCCCGCTCCTATCCGACTCGTAGGGTCACATCAACAAACTCTCTCGTCCATGAGCAATTTTCTCTGTAGCTTGCCATGCTACTTGACAGCATTTTACCCGCAGTAAAATTTCCTTCAAAATTGGAGCCAGTTCTCTCAAAGCCTGCCATGCTTTACCAACTAAGTTTGTGTCATATTCTAAATCCTTTGTTGTCATTTCAACAATCTTCATAGCATGTTCACCAGGGGGGAAAAAAATGATGCTAACAGACTTGTTCAATGCAGGATTGCCACAAATTCTCAATGTGTAAAAAACACAATATCGGCACAGCGTAATAAAGTGTAGCACAATAAAATGAGGTATGCCTGTGTTTTCTTTGTATATAGAACGCTGGGTTGGGGGGGGGGTGTTTGTTTTGTTTTTTTCATCACTTCAAAACATTGTTTCACTTCCTTTTAACCTCCATAGTTTCTGATGAGAGGTTGACAGTCTTTCAAATAAATTTTCTATATGCTTTTTTTTCTCTAATTACTTTCAGAATTAATTTATTTATCTTTAAAGACAAAGTTTATAAGTGTGATTATCATGTATCTGGGAGGCAATTTCTTTACATTTATCTTATTTGGGATTTGCTGAGTTTCTTGAACCTATAAGTTTGGAGAAGTTTTCAGCCATTATTTTTCTTTTTTTTTTTTTCTTCCTTTTTATTTATTTATTTTTTTATATTATTATTTTTTTTCTCATTTTTTTTTTATTTATTGCTTAAAGTATTACAAAGGGTATTACATATGTGTCCATTTTATCCCCCCGCCCTAGACAGTCCCCTAGCCTCCCCTATCCCCCAATGTCTTATGTCCACTGGTTATGCTTATATGCATGCATACAAGTCCTTTAGTTGATCTCTTACCCCCCTACCTCCTGCCCCCCAACCCTCCCCGGCCTTCCCGCTGCAGTTTGACAATCTGTTTGAGGCAGCTCTGCCTCTGTATCTATTATTGTTCAAAAGTTTATAATGGTCTCTATTATCCATGAATGAGTGAGATCATGTGGTATTTTTCCTTCATTGACTGGCTTATTTCACTTAGCATAATGCTCTCCAGTTCCATCCATGACGTTGCAAATGGTAAGAGTTCCTTCCTTTTTAGAGCAGCATAGTATTCCATCGTGTAGATGTACCACAGTTTTCTAATCCATTCATCTACTGATGGGCACTTAGGAGCCATTATTTTTCTATTATTATTTCTTGAATTGCATTCTTTCCTCTCTCCTAGAACTCCAATGGCATGAATGTTTGATATTTTGTTACTGTACCACAGGTCCCTGAAACTGTTCAAATTTTTCAATTTTTTATATCTCCATTGTTCAAACTGAATAATTTCTATTGATCTGTCTTCGAGTTCACTGACTCTTTCCGCTGTCAACTCCATTCTGCTATGGACCCTATTCAGTTATTTCTAAATTTTGGTTATCATATATTTTAGTTATATCATTTCTATTTTGTTCCTTTTTGTATCTTCTATATCTTTGTTGAGACTTTCTATCTTTTCGTTCATTGCAAGAGTCTTCACCCTTACTTCTTGGAATATATTTATAATAGCTGCTTTAATGTAGTTTTCTGATAATTTCAAAATTTATGTTATCTTAGATTTGACATTGCCTTTTTACTGTGAGTTGAGATTTTTCTAGTTCTTCATATCCCAAATCATTTTAGATTGTATCCTGGCCATTTTGAATACCATGTTATGTAACTCTGGGTCTCGTTTAAACACCAAAAGGAATGTTGATTTCTTTTTTTTTCCTTTTTTTTTTTATGTTTGCCAACATCTGATGTAGGCTAGGTACAGGTCATAAGTTTTAACCCACTTTCTGGGCTCTGTTTCCATTATCAGCTCAGTTTTCACAGCCTTTTGCAATTCTGTTCAAATGTGGCCTACACGTGTAACTCCAGTGGCCAGTCAGGCCTGGTGGTCTGCCCCATAGTTCTGTTCTCAAAGCCTGTCATGTTCTGTTTAGGATCAGACCAATGCATTTACAGTTTGGAAGTGATCCCAGAAGTTCACACACAAAGTTATGGGATCACTCTTCTGTGCTTCTCCTTTCCACAATCACCCAACACTGTTAGGCTCCCTGGGGCCTCCCTTGCCAGGCTCCCAGCCAGAAATCTCAGGCTTTAGTTTCTCAGCTTTTCTATTGCTTCTTATGACTGTATCTGCCCAGGACTAACTAGTAGGAGGACAGAGAAGGGGGGAAAGCAACCTGCCATTCTCTTGGGTTCACATCTCTTCTGGTAAGAGACAAGATTTTCTTTCCTCAGAATATTAGGCACCTACTTGGCTGATACATACTGCCATTCCCATTGCCACCGCCACCACTGCAAGGCTGTTTGGAGACTGGGATGGGAGGTGACAGCGGAAAAGAAAAAAGAAGCAGGAAAACATCCCCGTCTCTGATGCTAAGGAACCTTTCCTACTCTTCAGACCAGAAAGAGAGCGCCTTTGCTCCCATGAAGTTCTTTCTGTCTCTACCTAGGGCGCCCTTCCAGGTTTGGGGCTGCATTTGAGTCCAGGCCGGGCAATACTGTAGGGGAGGGGGTCAGGAAAGGGAAACTCATCCCAGTTCAGTTGTATTTCAAATTCTTTTTCTCTCTTCAAACTACTGGCTACTATTTAATTTTCAGGTGGTCAGATAGCTGGTTCATACATCCCATCCAGGGTTTATAATTGTATTCAGTAGGAGACATATATGTTTACGCTGTCTTTCTCAGAACCAATCTTTCATCTGCTGGGTTTTAATTTCAATTATATTTTTTTATTTCCAGACTAGAGGCCTGGTGCACGAAATTCGTGCATGGGTAGGGTCCCTAGACCTGGCCGGCAATCAGGCCCGATCAGGATCTCCACCTCCCCGCCTCCCCGCCTCCTCCTTCCCTTGCTCCCAGAGCACCCTGCCACCTCCGCTGGTCGCCCACCATGTTCCACGCCACCCCCTGGTGGTCAGCACACGTCATAGCGAGTGATCGAACTCCCGTTCGACCAGTCAAACTCCTGAGGGGACACTTTGCATATTAGCCTTTTATATCTATGTATATAAAAGCCTAAGCGACTGAACGACCAAACAACCAGAACAACCGGAACGACTGGTCAACCAGTAGCTATGATGCGCACTGACCACCAGGGGGCAGACACTCAACACAGGAGCTGCCCCCTGGTGGTCTGTGCACTCCCACAGCAGGAGCGCCGCTCAGCTGACCAACCTGTCCCAGCAGCCCACCAGCCCGGTGGCAGCCACTCCCTCCCTCAGTAGTCCTGCAGGTCCAATCTCCAGCGAATGGGCCAGGCACCTACGGACCAGCGCTGCCAGCACATCCTGACAGTGCCACCACTGCCGGCCTCCTGAAAGTCAGCCTCGGGCACCAGGGCCACTTCCCCTCCCTAGACGCTCCGCAAGGAAGAAACAGTATAAAAGCAGCCTCCAGGTGGCTCCCAACAACCAACGCGAATGTATCGGGATCCTGGGCCTGGGCTGGCAAGGGCGTCCCACCAACCACCTGGAGGGCTGATCGCATCGTCCACCCTACTCCCCTCAGAACCCCACCTGTGCAGGCCTCTAGTATATAGATATTGTACTTGGGTTTTTTTCAAGCTCATCTAATCAGTTCTGATACACTTTCTCTTATTCCTCTGTCAGACACTCAACCACCTCTTTAATTTCTTTAAGAAACCACACATAATTATTTTATCTTCTATAACAGATCATTCCAATATCTTCAGTGGTTGTTGGTCTGATTCAGCAATATTGTTTCTGCTGACTCTCATTTCATGTAGCTTATTTCCTCTTCTGTTTAATGATTTTTTATTTTTATTTTTTTGTGTGACCTCCTGTTCCTTGGAAGTTTATCTGTGATAATTCTTAAAGCCTAGATTTAAAGTGTGTTCCTCTGGGAGCATTAGCAATTGCTTTATCAGGCATCTGGGGAACTGCATTTTTTTGCCAGTTGTTTTTTTGTGGGTTTTTGTTTGTTTGTTTGTTTTTAAGGAGGGGCGCACAGGGAGCAATATAGTGTGAATTCAGGTGCCACACCCACTTGAAACTTAGAGACTCTCAGGAAAGATCTTTCTTTCCTCTGCTCCAACCCTAGTGAAGACAGAGGCAGCTGAGTCTCTGTGGCTCTTCTTTTTTCCTAGCCCTTGGGAAGCCTAGCTTTATGCAGCTGGGATCTAGCTGTTTCTAGCTGTCTTTCTAGGTCCCACCTTGCGTGGACCCCAGGAATTATCTTCTGTGCCATGTGCTGTGTGGCCAGACTTTGGGTCACAGGGATAGGCAGGGTAAGTGCTGGCTCCAAAACGTGTTCACCTCTGTGGACTCAAGCTTTCTTGATGCTTCTGAAAATGACATTACCCTCGCTTTCTGTCATCTAAGTTATTTTTTTTTAATATTTTTTTAAAAAAACGCATGCAGCATTTTAGGCGTTCTACCCCAGGGGATATTTCTCTCTGCACCTGCTGCACATGGCATCTTTGACTTCTGCTAGGAGAGTCCACTCAGATCACGGTTACTGTGATAGCTAATAACCTTACTTTTATTGTCTCCGCCTAATTTTGTATTTACCACTGATTATATTTTCCTCCCTCTTTCTCCTTTTCCTTTTCTGGCTTGGCCAACTTTCTCTTTATTCCTTATTTCAAATCCCACCACCACCACCACCACCATTACTTACTTATTTAGAAATTCTACTCTGCTTTTCAATTTTGCAGCTGGTTTTGCCTGTTAACTTCTCCCCAACCCTTTTTGAAATCTTTAGAATCTTTTTATTCTCTACTCTCCAAAATGCGTTCCCTTCCGTGGATTTGCTAGTGACTTAGACCAGCGCTGTCCAGTGAACTTCCTGCAGTGATGGAAGTGTTCTGTGTGCTCCGGCCAACACAGAAGCCACTGGCCACGTGTAGCCACTGAGCACTGCGAAGGTGCCTAGAGCAACTGAGGAACTAAATGTTAGGTCATACTTCATTTTCATTAATTTAAATGTAAGGAGCCGCATGTGACTAGTGGCTACCGCACTGGACAGTGCAGACTTTGATGATTTCATTTCTGACTTTTAAACACATGTCCCCTGACAGCATGGCTTTCTTTGTTTGAAGAATCCCTACTTAACACTAAAATTATTAACCACATTGTCATAATTCATTCTGATTTAACTATATGCGTCCATTCCTTCCGACTGTTTCCCTGAGTACTTTTTCATCCCCTGTTGAGATCTCTCTTCTAACCCAGTTTTCATATCTCCTTGAGTACTTCTTTCACTCCTTGTGTGCCCCTCAAAATTACCCTAACAGAATTAAGGGTAAGACTCTTGGGTCTTAATCTCGGGATTAAGACTCTTGGGTCACAACTCCTTTCCCTAACAGCCTGTAGAAGTTTTACTGTCAGTATTGCAGATGTAAAAATCAATGCTAGTTTGATTCTCTTTGAAATCACCTGCATGAGCCTGTATGATGTTCTCTTTACCCTGGGGTGGCTGGTAAGAATCTCCAACCACAAACTGAGGAATATGAGGAGAATAACTGCTTATCTAACTGAATCTATTGGAGCCCTCATTTCACGTAGACGGGAAACACCGACCTAACCTTTGCTAAGGCTACGGCTCAGTCACCAGTGTGGGGGTGGGGGAGCCCCAGGAGGACCTAGTTCTTGGTCCTTTGCCACATTCATTGTCCACACAAAGACGTCTCGACATCAGACATCGGTGCCCACCAATTATGCCTTGCCTTCCTCTGGGCTCCACCTCAGCCCTCCGTGCCCTCACTGTGCCACACTCTTGGGCACAACAAAAGCACCCTGCCACGTGCACCCCATTCCAGGCTGTGGGAAACCCCTTAGGCACACAGGAGCCTCCTGCTGCTCCTGGGAGCTCTGGGAGGCCCTATCAGGCCCACGTGCCCGGATGTGCCCAATGAACAACGTCCACTTCTGCTCCAGGACCTGTCACAACACAAGGAGGTCGGGCTCCTCCCACCTCCTTGGCCACACCGGGCGCAGCGCCTCCCCATTCGTAGATCCCTAGGCCCATCTGGGCGATCCATCTCTCCTCTCACTTCCCCTGTGAGTCTCCTCCCTACCCAGCTCATTCATCTTTATTTGGCTTGGGAGCCACATAGAGAGTGAGAAGCAAAGACTGGATTCAAATTCAGGTGTCCAGACATGCAAGACAGGCCCCTCCCAAGCCTGCAGGGAGCGCTCACAAAGCAGGCGCCCTGCCCCGTGCAGAAGCTGCCTGGGAACCCCTCGGGCAGGGACTTACCTGCCAGACAGGAAGTATTCGATAACTGCTATTGGAAGAGGTTGAGGCCACCCAGGCAGAAGGTGTGCAATGCTTTCCCACTCTTCACGCATGGCTGAGTCCCCGCTGTGGGCCTGACACTGATCACTGCTTGACCCATCAGCCAGGGAGCTGCGAGGAGTGGGGCTGGGGAAGGGATGAAGTTAAGAGATGAATGTGTGTACCCCAGCATGTTGGATAGCACAGTCACATCACAAGGATTGATGCCAGATGCCATGCTCAGAGCTTTCTGGCTCCTCACATTGCCTTTTCCAGAACGAAAGAGTCTTCTCCGGTCCCCTTTTATAGATGGGGAAATTGAGGTTTCGAGAGATTGAGTCACTTGCCCAAAGTCACACAGCAGGTAACTGGAGAAGTTGGGATTCAAATCAGCTTGAAAGTTGAGGCCCAAACCTCCACACCGCCCAGCCGCTGCTCCACCAGCTGTGTGTGATGCTACCCACTGAACAGATGAGGGACTGAGGCCAGAGGAAGGAAAGAACTTGCTCAAGTTAGTGGGAGACCTGGACCCAAACTCAAGACTAGAGCCTGGGCTGTTTAACCTCAGTGGTGCCTGCCAGAAGGGAAGACAGATCCGGATGTTTGTGCCCTGGGGTGGCGGCCATCAGTACACCTGGTGCCCGTCCCGGCCAGCAGAGGTCAGCCTTTCGGGGTGAGCAATAGCAAGGCAGGCCCACAGGGTCACCTGGAGACCAGGCAGTGTGCAGCCCCCAGCACGGAGGTAAACAAGCCCCTGGCTGTGTCATGCTGCGAGGATACGTTTTGCAAGAGAGTCTCACCCCCCTCCCCCCTGCCAGTGCCCACACCCCACAGCGCTCACCTGCACTTCAGCCCGCAGGCTCAAGGCCCTGCTGAGTGGGTAGCCAGGAAAGTGTCTCCGCCCTCTGACCTAGTTGATTGGGCCAGAACCGGGCACCCGACCGGCTGGGCCAATCCACTTCCTTCTCTCCTGATTTCACAGGAAGTGCATCTCCCTCCCTGCAGCTGTGGGCCTGGGGCTCCCGAGGCCAGGCTGGTGGGAGGAGGCCCCGCCAGGCAGAAGGCCGTGGTGGCCGTGAGAAGGCCCCTTAAGCTCTCTGACTGTGGGGAGCAGAACTGACCCACGGCTTCAGCAGCTGCGCTCTGGGCCTTAAAGGTCAGTAAGTCCACCTGCCTCGTTCTACATGCGAGGAAACTGAGGCTCAGAGAGGGGGTGGTGTGGTCACGGTGAGGGAGGGAAGGAGTGGCCATATCAACGGCTGGCCTTGGACAGATGGCTCTTCACCTGCAGTTTGAAAGGTAGCAGCACTCAGACTGAGAAAGAGGCCCCCTTCCCCGACTGCATCCACAGGCTCCGCTGGCCAGTGCTGGGCACGGCCAGAATACGGAGCAGGCCCATTCCCAGGACGGGCGGCACCTTCTGACAGGCACCTGGGCTAGAGGGCTCCCTGTGGGCCTGGCCAAACTTCCTTAAAACTGCTCTGCAATTCAAAATGCGTCCGCTCAGCCTGCCTTCTTCCCTCCCTTCTCCCCTTCACCTGGTTCAGATCAGCAGCTAGGCCTGGAGCACCGCAACCACCCCAGCCTCGTCCCCATTTCCCTTCACAGATCTGCTCTCTAATAAACCACTTGCACATCGAATCCTGCCTCGATGTCTGCTTCTCAGAGAACTGGGATGAATTCCAGGCCTCACCCTGCGGGCCAGTCCTGGCTCCAGGGCCAGCCTGTGTCTTCCTGAAGTGATAGGACATCCATGGGACACACACCAGCTGGGACAGTGGACAGCGGGAGCTGGTCCTTATCCTGCCCAGGACCCGTTACTCCCTAATGCGCAGACTCAGGGAATGCTCCCCTCCTGGGACCCAGGTGCCACCTTTCCCTGGAGCCCCTGCAGCCGCTCCCGTCTCAGACAATCCCAGTTCTGGGACCTTTCCTACGTCAGAGGTGAATGTGTGGGTGTGAGGTAGGCTGGAAGCAGAGCAGAAAGGGACCGTCATATACTCATTTGTGTCTTATGATCCAGGAATTCATCACGCACCCACTATGTGCAAGGCACAGTGACAGCAGAGTACGCCAGGAACGGCACGAGGTTTGGAGACGCTTGGAAAGGTAGAATTGAGTTGCAGTATTCCCCACTCAGAGCTGTGCGACTTTGAGCAAGTTACTTAGCCTCTCTGATCCCATTTCCTCATTGATAAATGGATTGTGTGAGAATTTCATGCTTCAGAGAACAACAAAGTGGCAATCACAGATTTCTACAAATAGCCAGAGGTTCCATTGTGAGGGCTGCATTATTACTTCTGTCCTTGAAGGAAAGAGCCAGCAGTACCAGCGTCTGATCCTTCATGCTGAGCACCCAGAGACCAGCCTACTACACACTGTCAGCAGCTGGAGCCTGTGTCCTGGCCAGTCACTCGCATGCTGAAGGACAGGACCGAGTCTGGCCCACGACTCATGCCTTTCTCCTCTACCAACAGACCTCCTTCCACGAGAGCAGCTTCTACTGGCTAAAGGCGAGGGCATAGAGAAGGTGGACGGGAGGAGCGGGAACCAGGGCCCTACAGAGGATGGCCTGGCCACCAATGGAAGGACTGAGATGTGAAGCCGACGTAGAACCAGTCCTCGGGGATGGGCTGTGGAACTGGACATCTTTGACCTGAGTTACCTGGTTAAACTCTACAAACTCTCTACATTCCAGGAGACAGATGTAGACAAAGTTACCAGCAGATTCTGAGGAAGGAGAGCTCAGACCCAAATGGAAAAGTCAAGGAGGAGGTGGCATTTAGCCAAGTCCTAAAAGATTCTGGGGGGACTAGAGAAGGTGGGAAACTCTGAGAAAAAGAACCAGTATGAGCAGAGGCTGGGCAATGGGAAAGGATGAGAAAGCGTCCCCCTGGAGTGGGACAAAAAAAGGAGAACAGTTAAAAATTGCACCATAGGAGTGACAAAGCAGGAGTCAGCTTCTGGAGGACCCTAAATACCCTGGCCAGGCATCTGACATTTACCCTGTTCAGCAGAGGGGCAACAAGGATGGTATTTTGAGCATAGGAATAATGCTCCCACATGTATTGGCGAGATGGGTGGCCCAGGCAGACCCCAGAAAGATTTGTCAGCCCTTGCCTTTATTTTATACTAGAGGCCCAGTGCACGAATTCGTGCACGGGTGGAGCCTGGCTGGCCTGCCCTGATTGGGCTGGCCGGGCTGGCCAGGGCACGGGCAGTTGGTGGGCTAATCCCACCCCTGATCAGGGTGGGGGGGCTGACTGGGGGTGGGGCCAGCTGGGAGGAGGGGGTCGAGTGCAGTTGGCTGGCCAGCCCCGCACCCTGGTCTAATTCCCGGTCGAGGGGACAATTTGCATATTAGCCTTTTATTATATAGGATGGCCCCATCTCTCTGTGTTGTGTGTGTGTTTTTTAAGATTTTTTTATTGGTTTGTTTTGTTTTTTTAGAGAGAGAGAAAGGGAGGGAGAGGGAGAGAGAAACACCGATGTGAGAGCAAAGCATTGATTGGCTGCCTTCCACATGCACCCCACTGGGGATTGAGCCCCCACCCTGGGCACGTGCCCCGACTGGGAATCCAACTGGCAACCTTTTGGTACATGGGACAACACCCAATCAACTGAGCCACACTCTGGCCAGGGCTCTGTCTGTGTTCTAATCAGGGGGTGAGAGTTAGGGAAACTATGCATTCTATATGTCATGAGCCTGTCACGCATCTCCTATGCAACCTCTCCCAATACACAGGCACGCTCACACTCACATACACCGACCCATTCCCAGATTGCATGGCCAACATTAGCCACCAGAGGGCGCCTCCAACACCCCAGCAAAGCGGGAATCACACTGGGCTAGCACCAGCCCTAAGCAGAAGGGGCCTTAGAGATCAACAAGTCCAACCTGCCTCATTTCACACGTGGGGAAACCAGGGCACAGAGGGCAGGGTGCTATGGTCAAGGTGAGGGAGGAGGGAGTGGCCACCTCAACAGCTGGATCTGAGCAAATGGCTCTTAAACTGCAATTTGCAAGTCAACAGAATTAAGACCGAGAAAGAGACACCCCCACATGCCAGCACATATGGCATTCACATCCCCACTTCTCCAGAGAGGTTCTCCTCACCAGCCACCACAGTGCCTGCCTTTCCACCAGTAGAGGGTCACTCTTTTAGACTAAAATACACCATGTCCAACACCCTCTGTGCAAATGTCCTGGTACATGTCCCGCAAGGTGACAGGTCGCATCTTCGGGCCCTGAGGTGGGATGTCCACACTCTAACTAGGATCCCACTGCAAGCTGGGAGTGGGGCAAATCTCCCCCCTTTTCCCAGGCGCTGCCCTTGCTCCTCCCATTCCTGGAACACCCCTTCTCTGACAGGGAGGCCCTGAGAGTGAGGTCCCTCATCCTTCACCCTCCTGTCACTTTCTCTGGAAACTTTCCCATGTTTCTCTCCACCCTGTTCTCCACAGCTCTCTGGGTGCCCCCCGCCCCCCTGCCAGCCCCCCACCCACCGCAGTTCAGATGGTTATCCGTTCTGATGTCCTCAGCCCTGGCCTCTGGGAGCCCCTCACGGGTACAGGACTGTGAGCTGGTGCCTGGCTCACTGCCTGGCTCCCCCAGCCACGCTACTGAACGTCTCCTCGCTGCTGTTTGATGGGAGGAGACGGCGCAGTCCCACAGAGTCGGGGCTGAAATCAGGAGCCCTGTGTTCCAGTCCCAGTCCTGCTACAAACTGCTGGGGGTGCGCCCCTCCCCCTCTCCCAGGTCTCCCTGTGTCCTTTCTGGCCCTTAAGAGAAATGAATGGCCGAGGCACCCCTGGGATCCCTTCCCACTCAGACGTTCTGAATCGGAGGTTTAACTTACAACGGCCCTTCAGAGAAAAGCCAGGTCCTGCTAGTAGACGATTCCCAAGGCCAAGAGAGCGGCTCTTCCTTCCACCACTGTGGGACCACCACCTCCCATTCCTTGAAGTACCTCCTGTGAACAGCAGGGGGCAGGAGCTCTTCAGTGTGCGGACGTGAAAGAATCGCACAGAAATGCTTGCAAGGAGGCTGCTATTGCAGACAATGCCCTCAAACTCAGAGCCGTAATTCCAAGAACTATTAACTTGAATTTTCTGATGGTTACGAGGCCTTTGAGATTCTATAGAATCCATTTTAATGGTGGACCTTGGATGGAAACTGGCAGCAGTGGAGAGGTTGGAGATTTTGGAAAACATTCAGGAGCCCTTGATCTTTGCTTGTCAGGGCCTGTGCCCCAGGCTGGTTTGGCCTTTAAGGTCCTAAACCCCCACCTCTTCCTAGGCCCTGCAGGCTCCTCCCTCTTGACCTAAGCACTGATACATGGTCACATGAGTTCCTTTTTAAAGTAAACACAGGGCAAGCTGCTGCCTGAGGATACGCTCTGGACGATAACTGGAAATGGGCCCATGGCTTTCGTCTTTGTCTGCAAGGGGTTGGGTCGAAGGGGTGGGAGGTGAGGGTGGGGCCTCAGGAGACCTGCCAGCCCGAGGCCTGCATTGAAGAGACCTCAGGGAGAAGTGGAGGCAGAGCTGAGTCTGGCCTCAACCTCCTTGCGGACAGCTGAGCCTTCACGAGGCAGGGGCTCACAGTATGAGGACTTCGTGAGCCCCAAATTCTCCCTCCTCCTGCTCCTCGTCTTCGCCTCCTCCTCCTCAAGCACACAGTTGCTTTTGAGGAGGGTGGAACCCAACTCTGGGAGTCAGGAGGTACAAGTCTGGTCCCCACCCCTGTCGTCTGACACGTCACTTCCCTGACCTGGGCCTCACCTATCCCATTGGTAAAATAGGGACAAGAACCGCCGCCCCGCCGAGCACATCAGAACTCCCATGTTCCTTCAAGCTCCTGAGCCTTTGCCGATGCTGTTCCCCTGCCTGGATGGCCTCTTCCCAGGCTCCCGGTGGCAAACCCCTGCTGTCCTAATGCAGCCGAGCAGCCTCCCCAGCATCACCCTGCTGCTGATGTGCTTAATTTGGGGGTGGGAGTAAGGCACCCATAGAACTCCCCTGAACAGGGAGGTCCATTTCAGTATTATCTGCAATAAAATAAAGTTAGGATTTGAATGTCCACAATTGGGAAAAATAGTAACAATGATGATGACAATGTCTGACACTCACCAAGTGCTTACCATGCACATGATTCACAACCAACCCTCACAAGGAACTTACAGGGAAGCAATTACTATTCCATTTGACAGATGAAGAAACTGAGGCACAGAGAGGTTAAGTGGTAGAGGTAGGACATGGTTCATTCATTTCATGGCATATTACACGGCCATTTAACATCATGATGATGTGCTGAAATCCAACACCATGAGGAAATATGTATGATCTAATGTTAAGGGATATGCATATATATGTTTGCATAAAATAGAATATATAAAAATAAAATATTTTTTTAAAGTTGAATAAAAATACAACAAAATGACCACAGTGGTTTACTCTGTAATGGGTTATTTCTATTTTCTTCTTTCTTCTCTGCATTTTTCACACTTTTTTACAATAAGCAGACACCCTTTTAAATTGGGCATCAAATACTGTCTGCAAGCAATTTGAAAGGGGCAAACTGACCCAGTTAGGTCTGAAGAGAATGTGAGGGGTGAAGAAACCTTGATCCTGAAGGTGCTTCTCCACGCTTCCCTCTGACTTGGCTTCCCAGGCTGAGAAGTTGTTTTATCCTAACAGGATTCATTCATTCATTCATTCATTCATTCCCTCCCTCGCTCATCAGGTGCCAGGCATGTGGAGGAAGATACAGAGATAATCAGACTTAACCTGTCCTTCACTGAGCGGAGACTGGGGGATCGCTGAGTGGCAGGAGAGGGGTCAGGGCGCAAAGGGCCCACGGGGATGAGGGAGGTCTGTGATCTGTCGAAGGCCGTGCAGCCCTCAGGGCCACCCTGTTCAGAGCCGTATCCCCAGCATCGAGCAGCCTAAGATGAATGAATGAACAAATGAACAAATAAAGAAAAAAGACAAATGGTCAACTGGGGGGAAATACCTGAAAGTTTATCACAGAGAAGGCACTAATGCCTCTAATTTGTAAAGAGTGTCTAAACACGGGGAAGGAAAAAACCAACACACTCCTAGAAAAGTGAGCTACGAATCTTACCAGACAAGTCACAGAAAGAGAAACGCAAAAAGACCGTCACCATTGGAAAGATGATCAACATTGCTCAAATAAAAGATATGCAAATTGAAGATACCATTTCCCACCTATCAGATTGGCAACAGTCCAAACGTTTGGCAGCGCATTCTGCTGGGGAGGGAGTGGGGAGACCAGCGCTCCTCTAGGTAGCTGATGGGAATGCAAAATAGTGCAATCCCTTTGCAGAACATTTTGGCAAAAGCCAGCAAAATTGTGAGTATATTCAACCTGTGACTCGGGAATCCCATTGCTGGGAATCTACTCCAGCAGATACACCGAAAGCTGTGAGCAGAAGGGTTGTTATTGCACCTCAATTAGTAAGAGCAAAAGGCTGAAAACAAGGAAGAGGTCCGTCAGCAGGGAGCTGTGGCTGCGGCACAGCGGAGGGTTCCGGCTGTGAAGGAGAACAAGGGACACCCTGATAGACTGACTGCTGCAGGCGGACCACAGGCGGAGCGAACCATGACTGAAGCAAGGGGAGGGCAGTGCCATTGCAGGTCAACACTTACCTGAGAAAAGGGGGAGGAACACAAATACATATGCACGTATGTATGTATTCTATATATACCAGTATGTGTGTATAGATCTATATAGACCAATGAAAGGAAACGCATACTTTTTAAAAATAAATAGTTATGGGAAGGGGGTTTGGGTGAGGGGAGATAAATAAAAGTTAGAGCTTTCTAAATATTAATTTTTATTTTTTTAATCCTGATCCAAGGATATTTTTCCATTGATTTTTACAGAGAGGGGAAGAGAGAGGGGAAGACAGAGAGAAACATGGATGTGAGAGAGACACATCAATTGGTTGCCTCCCGCATGTACCCCGACCAGGGCCCGGGCCAGGGAGGAGCCTGCAACCAAGGTACGTGCCCTGGGCCAGAATCAAACCCAGGACCCTTCGGTCCACAGGCCGACACTCTGGCCACTGAGCCAAACTGGCTAGGGCCTAAATGTTCTTTATTTTGTATGATAGACTTTGAAACCATAAATAAAATTTAAAATTTTTAAATAAATTCATAAAACCCACAAGCAAAATGAAGCAAATACATGTGTGCATTAGGTTAGGGGTAGACCCACACAAAGAAGAACCGCTCCAAATGGCTTCCAAGCAAAGTTACTGCAAGACCCATCAGCCAATCCCAGTGTGTGCACCTTATTTGCAATCTTTTACAAACAAGATGTAAAAGACAAAAAATAATTCTGCCATTCATGAGATAATGAGGAAAATGTGAGCACTGGCTAGGTAGTTGGTATTAGCTGTGACGATGGCACACATTTTAGGTGAGATAATATTGAATATTTATGAATGAAGTGATAGCACAGCCTGGATTTGCTTTAAAAAAAAAAATGGCCATGGTGGAGAGTGGGATGATGAAACAAGATCAGCCCCGAGGGGGTAATTGCTGAAGCCGGCTCACGGGTGGGCAGAGCCTAGAGCCACCTCTTCCCTGTCACTGCATCAGTTGTTGCCCTGAAGGACCTGTCCCCATGGGTGGGTGCTGTAGGGGAGACACAGTTCCTTTCCTGGAAGACCCTTAGTCTAACCTGATGGGGTAACACTGACCGGACCCCAAGGGTTCCCAGACTGGGGAAAACCAGACCCATTCTGTGGTTCCCAAGCTTGACAACCTCCCCAATTTTTTTGAGACTTAATAATATCGTAGTTTCTTGAAGACGAAGTTACAGAGGTGAACGTGCTCTAACTATTGCTACGAATGCGGAGCAAGAAGGGACAAGGTGGGTCCAAACTTGTGAGGGGAGGGCCCAGATGTGCCAACGGAGGGAGGTGGGTTAAAAAGGGAAAGAACAATTTTCAAGAAAAATGTCCTGAAGGACCCAGCAGGGTGATTCAATGTCGTTGACGGGCTGTAGGGGGCGCTAGAAGAACGTAAGTATTGGTGGGCAGCTCTAGGGAAGATAAGGCTTGGGAAATTTCAGGAAGTTTCAAAACACAGTCTTCCCAGGGGCATGTGTGGCACTTCACTTGTAAAGGCTGAGAGGACGGCATACCTGCCTCCCATGGTTATTGGAAAGGTCGGTGTGAGCACATACCAGCAGGTGAAACAGGACAGAGGAGTTATGTGCAAAAAGGATGCCTGAAGCCAGGACAACCCAATGGCAGTGGGTTATTAGACATGTACAGTGGGGCCTTGACTTACGAGTTTAATTCGTTCCGAGACCGAGCTTGTTAAGGAGCTCGTTAACTCAAATTACTCTATCAACTCAATGCAAAAAATCTGCCGAGAGACAGCTGGTAGCTCAAAAAACTCGTTAGTCGGGACACTCGTACAACAAGGCCCCACTGTACTGTCTAAGCCAGTTCTTGCAATGTAACGGAAGGAGCACTTAGAGTCAGAGATCTCTGGTTTCGGCCCTGTTTTCCCCACTGCAGAGCTGCGTGGCATTGGGCAGCTCACTGCACCTCTCTGAGCATCAATTTTCACATCTGTGAAATGGCCATAGCACTCTACTCAGCGGTTGTGAGGATTAAAGGAGAGAAATGCATGAGCGTGCTTGGTACCCACTGAGCCCAGCCGGCAGGAGGATCTTGGTGAGTGAAAATGAACCAACTAGGAAGGCGAGCCCACCTCCCAGAGCCACGCTGAGGAGCTCCAGACTTCGGGAGGCTCTGAGGGGCAGAAGGGTAGGAATCCAGATTGCGTGGGCCGTATTGGGCCTGCTGAGGAGGCCCCCGCCCAGGGGTGGGGCCTCAAAAACCATGGAGACACCTGGGCACGCACTCTGAGGATTTGGCCGTGGACTCAAGTCCTGGTTGCACTGCCTACAAACTAGGGGAGCCTAATGACGTGTCTTTCCTTCCTGCCCTTCACTTTCCTCTCCTGTAAATGCGACTACTCTGGCCATCAGTGTGTGGGTGTAGCTGGGTGGAGTCGGCATGTTCCCAGCAGCTTCTCCCAGGCCCAGCTTTGCCCCTCAGCTCTTCCATCCCAGGAACGCTGGGGAGGCAGATCTGAGAGGAGGGGAGCAGGTAGAAGCCTGCGTGACCAGGCCCAGAGAGGGAAGGGACCTATCCAAAGGCTCCCAGTAAATCAGAGGCAGAGCCCGGCTGCTCCCTGGAGGAGGTGGCCTTCAGGAAAGCAAAGGGCCTCCCTGTACTTATTAGAGTTCTTATGTCTGAATCTGTGTCCTTGCACCTCATTCTTTGACTTCCCAGGAGCTCCCCCCACATTCCTCCAGGCTGCCTGCATTTCCTGACTTCCCAGGGAGAGGTGGTCTTTGAGGGAATAGGAAACCTCTGTGCCAGACCCTGGACAATCCTGAAATCAAGTGACCAGAAAAAGGAGAGGTTTGGGGTGGCTGTGAGGTCTGGGGAGAAGGCAGGAGTGTCCAATGGGGAGTCCATGCCAGCATCCCCAGACCCCAGACGGAGGAGCCTCATGCTAGGACTCGATGCAGACAGAGGGCGGGAGAGAGAAGGCCTGAGGAGAAAAGCACTAAAAAGCTTCAGGAGAGGCGGGAGCTGACAGCCATGGGCTTCATGGGGCCTTTGAGCAAATTCCTGGTAGCACCTGCCTCAAACTCTGTCCCAGGCCTTATCTTTTCGTGACACATGCTGACATACTTATGGATGAAATGACACCATATCTGGGTTCAAAATAATCCAGGTTCCAGGAGGGGCGAAAGGTTTCCCTGAAACAATACTGGCTACGAGCTGATGATGGCTGGAGTGGGTGTTGAGGACACGGAAGTTCCCTGTACTATTTGTGCATGCTTGCCGTTTTCCATAACAAACAGTCCCTATGCCCAGAATCCGCCATTTCTCTGCGGCTGCAGTGACCTCGCAGGTCAGCCAGCCTGGGCCATGACCCTCCAGCCTATTCTCAACACGGCCACCAGAGGGAGCCTGTTACCACATGAGTCCTGGGCTCAATCCCTCCGGTCCAGAGGCCCCATCTCACTCAAAGTACCCGGGCCTCCGAGTCCAGGCTCCATCTCGCCCCTGTTACCTCTCAGGCTCCCCTCCAGCCACACTTCCGTTTCCCTAACTCTCCTTCGCACTCTTAGGGCCCTTTGTGCGGGTGGGTGGTGGTGGCGGTAGGGGTGGGGGGTGGAGAGAGATCTGATATGACCAGATCTCATCGACCCCTCATGACACTGCAATATTACATGGGACATAATTACACTTATTTTTTAAATCCTCACCGAGGATACTTTTTCCATTGATCTTTAGAGAGAGGAGGGGAGAGAGAGAGAAACATCAATGTGAGAGAGACACAACTGGTTGCCTCCCATCGGCGCCCCAACCAGAGGCAGGGATCAAACCCTAAACCCTTCGGTCTGCAAACCACTGAGCCAAACCAGCCAGGGCTACCTTTTTTTTTTTTTTAGCTTGTCATTATTTATCTCAGTGGTTCTCAACCTGTGGGTCACGACCCCTTTGGCGGTCGAACGACCCTTTCACAGGGGTCGCCTAAGGCCATCCTGCATATCAGATATTTACATGACGATTCATAACAGTAGCAACATTACCGTTATGACGTAGCAACGAAAATAATTTTATGGTTGGGACACAACATGAGGAACTGTATTTAAAGGGCCAGAAGGTTGAGGACCACTGATTTAGCTGAATTCAAATCCAACTGGGAGCCCTGTAGTATATCTGGCAACCTATCCCTAACAAATCATGAGCACCTACCAAGAGAACCTGTCATGTTAATGTCCCCAAGCGCCCACCACACAGAGCGGCCCCTTCCTAGCAAACAGTTGCAATAAAGCACCCTCTGGCTGTGGCAGCTCCTGCCCATCGGCGAGTGTTGGGGCCCACTTGCTTCCCTGGCGAGTGCACAACCTGCCCAACCAGGCATGGCCGCCCGCAGGGAGCCAGAGAAGCAGGTGCTTCCAGAACGAGGGGCTCAGCCAGCCCGTCCAGCTCCTTCTCTCCCCGCAGCGGGCAGGCCCTGGGAGGGAGTGACCATGCCAAGGCCTCGGCTGGCAGTCCCTCTGGGTGCCTTTGGATGTGTGCCCATCTGGGATGGGTCTGAATCCTTGCAGTGCCCCGTGGTGGTGGGTAGACAGGCTCCATGCCAGGCGCCAGCTGCCCCTGTGGCCTGAGGGTGCCCACTCAAACCATTCCAAGTAAACATTTGACCAGCCCAGCCCCAGCCCTCAGCCCACACCAACACTTGGCCCTTGTTCCTGGACAGGCCCCTCTGTCTCCCGTCCTTTGTGGCTGACATTTCGGCGAGGCCCTGAAGGGGCCGGGTGACCCGGTGCCCCATCCACATTCTCCAGACAGGCCCCGGGGAGGTGGTCCTGTGGCGGCGGGCACTCGGCGGGGGAGTCCCAGCAGACGGGCCGTCGCCAGGCTGGGCCAGTCACCCCCTGAACACCCCCCGTGGGCCCCGAGGCTGCGGAGCCCACGGTCTGAGCCGGGAGCCTGGTGCTGCCAGCTGACTCGGCCGCTTTGTTCCAGGCCTGGAGTGGTCTGAGGCTGGTTGAGGACTGTGGCTCCTTCTTTGCTGAGAAGCCGCAGATAACGCTGGCGACAGGGCCTGATAAAGCGTCTGTCGGAGCCTCCCTCCCAGACAAGCCCCGCTGTTCTCACCAGCCCCAAGGGCCCGGCAGCCCACGCCTGTCCCCAGAGGTCAGCGCCTCCCCGGGATCTCAGCCCTTCTCTTCCAGAGGCGGGGACCAGGCTGGCAGCCCCCTCTCCTCGGGCCTCCGGGCCCAAGAGAAGAACACACTCATACTCTGATTTATTTCCAGGAAGAGACCGTCAAGGAATGTGCCTCTCCCAGTGGAATGCCAGAACTGTGGCTCCTGGGGAGCTGGGGGGCAGGGCCGGGTGGCTAGAATCTCTTCCTAGAGTCCCGCAAATGGCATCCTGAGCCACCCCTTTTGTGTCACAAGAGCCCACATGATGCCAGGCTTTAGGTGGGCACAGAGGACACAGGGACAAATAAGACACAGCCCATGACCCTGGGAACTTCCAGGAAGAGGGCGCTAGGGATCTAGCTGCCCTGACCTAGCCCAGACACGCCCCCCCCCCCCCCCCCCATTAGAGAGCCTGGCGGGAGGGAGTCGGAGGTGTACAGGGAGCACAGAGCCAACTGGGGGCCCAAAGGGCCGCAGAGCTGAGACATGAGGTCCATGAGCAGAGTCTCCAGTGTGAGGGGGGAGGCATAGGCCCTGACCTAGGGAAGGTCCTGTCTGCTGGATGGGGCGGCGGGGGGGGCGCGGGGGGGGGGATGGGGGGTGTCGGAAGTCACCTTTGCCAAGGCCCAGAGAATGGGCGTCATTTCTGAAGTCAGGCCTCGCAGCGTCCTGAGCGGGGTTCAGGTGAGCAGGTGTGGGCTGCGGGCTCCGCCAAGAGAGACTCCGCCTCCGCTGACCACCACGGTCCTGCTCCCAGAGACGCAGGGGGACGCTGGGCTCCCAGGTTAACTGCAGGGAGCGTGTGAGGTCCAGGTTTGGGGCTGCCTTCCCTGTGCTGACCAGGCTGAATAAGGCCCTTACACATGGCAGACTGGAGGAGGCAGGGGGTGTGGGGGTGCTGGAGGCCCCAGGCCTAGACCGAGTCCCAGCCTGGAGTGGTTCCAGCTCTGCTTCTCCTTGCTTGGGGCCCAGGGCAGGCCTCTGGCCCTCCCCGAGGCCTGGGCTAGAGGCTCTCTAGGGCCTCCGGGGAGAGAAGCCACAGGGAGAGCCCCCCGGCCCAGGGCCCGTGTGCCTGGAGGGAGAGGCCTGGCTCCTCCCCTCCCTGCGAGGAGGAATGCTCTCCTGGCTCCGCGTGGAGTGCTGTGGGGACCCAGGTCTCCGGTCCTGTGGGCCCAGGACCCTTTCCCAGTGCGGGGACTGCACACATTTTCACAGGCAGGCCTCTCGCTCATAACAGGGGAGCCTGCGTTCCCAGGTGCCCAGGCTTCAAAAGAGTCCTCCTGCCCTCCAGCCAGCTCCCTCTGAAACCTGTGCAACCACAGGCTCAGCGCAATGGTACACACACACACACACACACACACACACACACACACATGCATACACACATACACATACATTCATGCATACACACACATGCACACACATACACACATACACACATGCATACACACGTATACACACGCATACACACATGCATACACACATGCACACACATACATGCATACACATACATACATGTATACACACACACACATACACACACACACACACACACACACACACACACACACACCCCGGAATCACCCCTGCCTGCCCTGCTGTCTGTATCTCCACCAGAGCAGCTCTTGCTCATTCACTCATTCTTCTCTCAAAGATCTACTATTCCTGTGCCAGACTCCAGGGGCCCAGTGGTGAATCAAAGAGGCGCAGCCCCTACCCTCGGGAAGCGTACAGTCCTGTGGGAAAAGGCAGACCAATCAACAGGTAACTACAAGTCAGTGATGTGGGGGGTGAGGAAGCAGAACAGGCAAGGAGAGAGGATTGGGGCAGGGCAAGGTTAGCCAGGGCAGGTTACATGGAAACTGACACCTGAGGAGGTAAAAAGGGAGAAACAGAGTCTGTACTGGTCCCGGGTGGGCCCCATTCATCTCTGGAGTCTCCCTCAGGCCACGCCCATGGCACATCCAGCACGGCCAGGCGGATTCAAACCAAGATCAGGCAGGTTGCAAACAGGGGTTGCCTGTGATATTTCTATGGGAAGCAAGGCAAGGAGTGGCACCAAGGGCAGGTGGATCCTAGATTGTGACCCTGGGATAGAAGGAGCTGAGACCATGGGACTCACCCTGGACAGTACACGAGAGAGGAGCCCAGCCCTCCGTGCCGAGTTAATAATAAAAGTGCCCCCGTTACTGTCATGGATGTCCTCCGCCCTCAGAGCTGGAGGGCACACTCTCCCGTCTTTGCTCAGGAGGGGCCTTGCCCCATGGGCAGGAGGGGAGAGCGTGGCCAAGCCCAGGCCTGCCGCCTCCAACCCTGCCCTCTGCATGGTCTGGCCGGATGCTGCTGCAGACTTCCTGTGTGGCTTCTGGGAAGCCACGCCCCTCTCTGGGCTTGGGACAGTGACTTCGGGACAGGGTGGGAAGGTGGAACCGGTACGTTGTCCCCAGCGAGTGATCCTGGGAGCAGTTCACATGTGGGCTCATGGGAGGCGAGGGGTGGGGCTCTGCCAGGCCATGGCGGAGGGGATTTGGGATCCTCACGCAGAGAGAGGGGGTTGCTGTCAATGCCATCAAGTAGGCCCCAGGCTAGGAAAGCTGAGCACTTCCCACTCCAGAGTTTTCTCCACACACCAGGCCTGGGATCTGAGCACAAGTAAGTTGCCATATTTAATGATAAAAACAAGAATTTTCTCAACACAAAGCAACAGGAAAAATACCCCCCCCCCCAAAATAAAAAGACCCAGTCCCATTTCATTCCTCAATTCCAACAGCACAGCATCGTCTGACCCAAGCTAACGTTTGGTCCATGGAGGGACAGGCTAGGCAGGGGCCTGGGCGCTGGGCGCTGGTCCCTCAGAGCGGCACCAGGGAAGCAGGGAATGTTCCCAAGGGCCTCTTCCGAGACAGACACAACTCCAATCTGTCTCATTTACCCTTCACCAGCTATGTAGGCAGTATACCTCTCCCCTTTTTACCTTTTATTGAAATACTAGAGGCCTGTTGCACGAAAAGATTCGTGCAATAGGCCTTCCCTTCCCCTGGCTGCAAGGACTGGTTTTCCTCAGGCACCCAGGACCCAGGACCCAGGCCTTCGCTCTGGCCGGAGCCGCCATCAAAGCCCTCGCTGCTCTGGCCGGAGCCGCCTTCAGTCTTCGCTCCGCCACTTCGCGCCTACATATGCAAATTAACCACCATCTTTGTTGGCGGTTAATTTGCATATCTCACTGATTAGCCAATGGGAGGCGTAGTGAAGGTATGGTTAATTACCATGTTTGTCTATTATTAGATAGGATAACATACATAGCACAATGCACACGACTCTCAAATTGTTCATGGAATTCAAGTCCAACGAACTTTTACACGCACATAAACCTGTGCGACACTGACCAGATCATGATATAAAACACCGCGTGCCAGAAAGTTCCCTCCAGTCCCCGGCCAGTCAGCACCCCACAGGGGTGACCACTATCACCACTGATTAGCTTTACCTGAACTTCGTGTTAATGGGATAATGTATACTAGTGTCTCTGTAGATGGCATTGTTATGTATGCCCCACCGCATGCATCACCAGACCTCATGTAGCCGTTCTTCCGCTGAAGGACTCAGTTGAGTCCATGTTAGGGCCACGTTGACCAACCCCCAGGGATGCCTGGCCCGTGCCTTTGCACACGTGCATGGTTTCCCTCGCTTACGTCCCTAGGAGTGCGCCTGCGGGGTCAGAGGGTGGGCAGCTCAGCTTCTAATGCTACATGGGCAGTAGGTGTGCTTAGCCCTGTTTTGCAGGTAGCCCAGTGATGGCAAACCTATGACATGCGTGTCAGAGGTGACATGCGAACTCATTTTTTTGGTTGATTTTTCTTTGTTAAATGGCATTTAAATATAGAAAATAAATATCAAAAATATGTCTTTGTTTTACTATGGTTGCAAATATCAAAAAATTTCTATATGTGACACGGCACCAGAGTTAAGTTAGGGTTTTTCAAAATGCCGACACGCCGAGCTCAAAAGGTTCGCCACCACTGAATAGGAGGTGGAGGTGGAGAGAGTTTAAGCGGTTCATCCAAACTCACGCAGTTCCTAAGGAGTGGAGCCTGGTCTGGAATCCAGAGATTTCTGACTCCAAATTCTTTTCAGGGGAGGTCAGCTTCCTTGCTGCTCTTTCTAATCCTGCCCTTTAGAGGGAGCAAGAGGGGAGGGAAGCCAATAGGGGTGATCACTTCCTCAGGATGCCCGGGCTGCCTCAGGAGGGCACAGCTCCACCCAGGGCAGACACAGAACAAGCGGGCCTACTTGGAGCCATCAAGGGCACTCACAGTCCGGCCCCTCTGCTCTCCATCTCACGTCCTCTCTCCCTCCCCCGCTCACTCCAGCCACATGGTCTTCCCTGCCGTCCGCTGAAAACGCCAACCATGTTCCTAGGAGCCTCATGCCCTTTCTTCCTTTAGCTCCCTCCTTCAGAACTTCTGCACCCGCCCTCCGCGGTGGCCTCTGAGCACCCCCATCACACGCCGCCCCCTCACCTTTCACCTTCATCTGACCTAATACTTTGTGTCTACTTGTTTATTGCCTGTCCCTGGTCTTAAAGGTGAGCTCCAGAGGGCCAGGCCTCATCATCTTGTTTGCTGTTCCACCTTCAATGTGTGGAGCAGGGCCTGGCACTGATAGGCTCTCCAGAAATACTTGTCGAATGAAGAATGAATGAATAAATGAATGAATGAATGAATGAATGAATGAATGAAAGCAGCTCCTTGTTGCAAGTGGTGGCAAAAGTTACAGGCCAAGAGGGGCTTTTGGTGCCAGATCTGGCTGCTATGTTCAAGGTCTGAGATAAAGCTCCTGCCAGGGCATTGGTGTAGAGACCTGGGGAGAGTGAAGGGGTACCCAGCCTGGCCACGGTGGCCTCCAGGCACTGCTGCAGCTCAGCCATCACAGCTGGCTCTCCATGGACCGATGTGCATCCGGGTACCTGCTGGGCTGGCCCTTCAGGATGAGAGAAACAGGATTCCTGGGTTAAGAAGGGGAAGCCAATAGCCACAGATTTCCCCAAATGACCTTACCCTGGAGGGGCCCAGGGAGAGTCCCACCTCTCCTCTGCCCCTGAATAGAATGCACGCTCCTCTCCACGGCCGCTTGCTGGTCTGGGAATCCTTTGCGAATTCATGTTACTCCTCTGGCCTCGGTTCCTTCCTTCTGTAAAAGAGGTGGGATTTGGCCCGAAGTACAGTGAAGACACAGCCTTAGAGCAAAGGTCTGCCGGCACAAACGATCAAACCCCAGGATGGCCGTGTGTTCGCTGGAAAAGTTCTGCCCTCTCTGGGCCTCCGGTTCCCCATGTGTCAAATGAGGGAGAACTAGCTCCAGAGACTGAACCCCTCCCTCGGTCTGATTGACGTGACCTCCGTCCACTCCCAAGGAAGGGCAGGTTTGGCCAGGGCGGCAGGGAGAGACAGCCGGGATGGGAAGGGGGTCAGGACATGAACTGTGAGCGTAACCGATGTCACGGCTTTGCCCTGACCTGGACCAGCTGAGCTTTCTTCTCGGAGCCCACTGAACGCCTGGCTGAGACTTGGACACTGCGGGCGGGTGGGGGGCGTGGGGGGGATTGCGTGCTACTGCTTCTCTCTACATAGACAGGGCTCTGAGTCCCAGCGGGGGGCCAACACCAGGCCACAACCGGGAAGCATCGCCCAGAGTCTGTCAAGCTGCTCCGACTTCTGCTACTTGTCTCCCCGTCACCACCAAGGCGGGGAAAGGGTACATCCACTTTTCCTTCCAAGTCAGAGAGAGACCCGATTTTCAGCTGAAGAAAACCAGGGTCTTCCTCGGGGCCCCGCAGGCCCTTCCTCTGAGCGCATACGCACACCACGCGGGGCTTGCCGCACTCCCCTGTCGCCTCACGCGAACCTCTGAGGAACACACCGCTGCGCTCCTCGTTTGACAGAGGGGAGAAGCACCACTCCGAGAGGTCACCCCGCTAATGAGCGGCAGGGCCAGGATTTAAACCCGGCCTGGCTCCAGGTCTACTCTTCACGCGTCCCTCCTGCAGGTTGGTGGAGAGAGGGGAGCCGGGACCCTGAGAGATGAAGTCTGCCAGCAGGGGGCAGGCAGGAGTGGGGGCCAGGGCCTTGCACCTGCCATTTGCTTTTTCCAAAAGGCCTCCCCTAGACAGCTACTGCCTTGCTCACTGCCCTTCACTCGGGCCTTGGCTCCAAGGGCACTTTTCCTGAAGACCTTCCTTCCTGGACCACTGAGTCTACAATAGCACCCCCCCCCCCCCCACCCCACAGGCCTCCCCTCACCCTGTGTTTTTCTCCCTGGCACCTAGCACCATCGGAGGCATTGCCTTGTCTGGGGTGTGTATTTATTTGTGTACTGCTGGTCTCCCCTGAGAGTGGCAGGTTTTATCTGTCTCACTCATCGCTATAACCCAAGGCCTCACACAGTGCCTGGCGCGTAGGTGTGCAACCCGGATGTGTAGACAGAAGGCCTGGGTGACGGAGCGCCTGTTTCCCTAGCAAGTGAGAGGAAACGGAGCACCCATTATATGCTGAGCATGGAGGCCCAGGCACATGTCATCGCATCCAGAGCTGCGGTTAACCCATTTCGCGGATGGGAGAACTGAGGCTCCCTCCAGCCTCCAAAGCCTATGGATGGTGAGTGGAGCTTAATCCCTCCTTTGGGGCTGAGGCAACTCAACCCCCGGCGGTCTGGCTCCGAGCCCAGGGCCCAGAAAGGGGGGCGGGTGCCAAAGGTCCCCAGAGCCCTCGCAGCTCACGCTCTGTCTTGGGGCCGCACCCGGGCCTGGCCGGCTCCAAACGCCTCCCGCCCCACCCTGCGCCTGGCGCCGCCCCGCCCGCGGTTCCACCCCCACCCTCCCTTCCCCTCCCCACCCTCCCCACCCTCCCCTTCCCTCCCCGAGCGCAGCGCCCAGCCAAGGCTGCCCCGCGGGGGGCCGGGTGGTAATGACCAGCGAGCCGGCCAGGGCCACTCGCGACCCCCAGACCCAGGGCGCCGCAGGCCCGGGTCCGCGGGAACCGGCCGTCGCCCCCGCCCGGCCCGCGCCCGCTCTGTACTTAGCTGATGACGGGTTCGCGGCCCTAATGGCGGGGCGGGCGGCGGGCAAAGCCGGCCCAGCCGGTCCCGTGCTCGGCTCTCAGGCGGCCGCCGGGCCTGTGTCATCCACCAGGAATTTCTCTTTTCCCCTCCGCGGGGCTGGAAGAAAAAACAATAATTAGGTCACTGGGCAGGCGGCAGAGAGGGTGTGGGACGGCCCGGTGGCGCCCTGGTGGGCAGGGAAGGGGTCTGGGAGGCTGATGGGGAAGGAGAGGCCCCCCAGTGCTCCCCGTCCCCCGCCCTCCCCGCGGTGCCAGCCACAGGAACAATGGCACCGCTGACCCTGTCTGCCACGCGCTCTCGTCCATTCATCCCAGCACTTATTGGGCCACATTCTGCGCTAGGCGCCTGGGCCTGCGCATCCAACAAAGAGAAGGAAGGACTTGGTAGAAAAGCCCTACAGGCAGCCATGCAGTTAATATGCAGCAGGAAACCCACTTCAGGGGGCGGAGGAGCTTCAGGGGACCCTGCTGCCCAGAGGGCTGGGGGCGGTAGCTAGGGGAGGCTTCCCCCAGGAATGGCACCTGTGCTGAGGCCTGAAAGCCAGTGAGGATGGGCCAGGGAATGGGGGTTGGCCAGGCACCTGGAGGGGAGGCAGGAAGTGCACGGGGATGGAAGGAGCAGCCTGGGCAAGGCTTGCCGGTAAGAGGACAGACAGCACGGAATACCTACAAGAACTGAGTGCGGAGAGGAGCAGCACATGAACGTTTAATCTGACTGTGACTCCACTGATTAAAGACATGTTTTTGATCCCAGGAGGCCCCTAAACACAAGCCAGCTACTCTATCTGGTGCTCCACTGGAGACGTAGCCTCCTGTTTCCACACGGGCTCACTGAGAGGGTCCAGGTCTGGAGACTGTACCTCGGGCAGCTTAGGGACTTTCAAGGGCCACTGGACTTAGCACCTTCCTCACCTTTCACTCTGACCTTAGGCCGCTCCCTGGGAAAGATGGGAAACTGGAGCCACTCTATCTGGCCATGTTGCTCAAAGTATGAGCTCTAAGACTAGGGAGGTGAGCAGGATTGGAACAAACAGGATCTTACGACCTGGCCGGTGTGGCTCAGTGGTTGAGCATTGACCTACACACTGTTGGCTTCTGGTCAGGGCACATGCCCAGGTTGTGGGTTGTGGGCGCAATCTCCAGTAGGGGGTGTGCAGGAGGCAGCCGGTCAATGATTCTCTCTCATTATTGATGTTTCTATCTCTCTCTCTCCCTCCCTCTCTCGGAAATCAACAAAAATGTATTTTTAAAAAATAAAATAAAAAAGGATCTTATGGGTCCTGGTAGGGAGTTCAGACTTTATTTTCAGGGAAGGAGGGAGTAATGGTTTAGAGCTCCCATTATGTGCCAGCACAGGGCTAAGTGTTTTACGTACATCTCTCTAAGCTTGGCGCCAGTCTAGTGAGAACGTTTCACAGTCCCATTTTACAGAAGAGGAAAGGGCCAGGGAGGTTATCTGCCCCAGGTCACCTGTCAGTAAGGGGCAGAACCAGACTGAACCCTGCTAGGCCCTGTTTGGGGAACTGTAGTGAGAAAGAGGGAGGCCCTGTCCCTGCCTCAAGGAGCCTGTTGTCTGCTGGGGACGAGCGTGTCATGCATTGGTAAGAGTTTACTTCGCTCTCCTCTGACGACCCAGGGAGATCGCTCAGGACTGGGACAGTGACCACACTCCACGAGGCTGTCCAGGCATCCAGGCCCCTTCCAGCTGCTGCTCTGCCATCTTTATATGTCCAAGTTGGCTCTCCTCCACATCCACCTTCTGGGCAGAGGAAAGGAAGGGGAGGGAGCATATTAATTCTCCTTAGGAAGCACCACTTCTACATCGTTGTTGATATCTGTATCTGCAGCGATACCTGTACCCGAATCCACATCCACAGATGAGTCTATGCCTATATCAATAGATCCACCAACCAACCAGTAGTTCAAGCATCAGCTTTAAGGCTAGAAGCTTCAGTGCCAAAAAAGTGAAATACAATGATCGATGGAACCAGATCCTAGTGGTGAGGTCTGGAAACAAAACATTACAGCAGAGACCATCATGTCACTTCCTACACAGAACACTCAATTCTCCTGGACAAAATAATGCACTTTCAGAATGGTTATGATAAAAAAGAAATTAAATTTTTTTTCAAAAGCGTTTCCTTATAAAATTGAGGTGTGTCATTTATATTTGTGGGTTTTATGGGTCAGCAAATATGGGAGCTGCTGGGCAAATAGTTGCAAAGATGAACAAGACAGGGCACTGCCCTTATGGTTCTTTCAACCACACCCCACTCCCTCAAAGGAGGCCGTGCCTATGCAGGCACTTGGGGACACTGCAGGCTGCCATCCGTCCATGCTTTGGGGACCATCAGGAGAGCGACTTGGGAGACGGTCTAGAGCACTGATCCTCAAAGTGTGGGCCTCCCCCAGCCACATCAGCACCACCTGGAAATATCAGGAATGCCCATTCCCAGGCCCTCCCAGGCCTACAGAATCAGAAACTCGGAGGGCGCGGCCCAGCTACCTGGGTTTTCACAAGCCCTCTGGATGGTTCTGACACAAGCTGCCGTTTAAGAAGTCCTGGCCTAGAGCCCTGCACGCTGGGCTGAGGGTCGGAAAACCCTGGTCCTAACCCTGACTTGTCAATGCCAGGCTCTGGGACCTTGGGCAAGTCAGGCCCCCTCTCTGGGCCTCTGAGTTGTTAGGTGGAAACTGGTGAGGTTGCCCTGGGAGAAGGAGATGCGCCTCCCGGGCTCAGACAGCTAGGAGCGGGGTCCTAGGCCTTGAAACAGGAAATTGCGCTTTCTTGGGAGGGAGAGGCACTCACTCCAAAGGATTCTGATGACAGGAATGTGGAAAGTGGGATCACATCAGAGTCCCTTGAGTGTCCCGACCTGGGATGAGGTCCGAGCAGTCCTGCCCTTTCATGGCCTCTCTGTAGTCCGAGAAGGATGAGGGCTCTCAGTGCACATTTAGACTAGCCGCACAGCTGAATCTGGGCCTGGTGAGAGCTCTGTGAAGTTGTTTCTGTCACCCATCTTTCTGCCTGGGCCCAAGCCCCAAAAATCTGTTAGGCCCAGGTCCCAGCTAGACGTGGAGACTGCTTACCCTTCAACTCAACTGGGGATGCATCTGTGTCCATGCTCACTCGCATGCTTGTTGGCAGGATTCAGTGCCTCCTGGGTGCTGGACCACAGACCTCAGTGGAAAGGTGCAGCAGCCTCCCAGAATCCTCAGCACTTCACTAGCCTTCCTGGCCTCTCTGGCTGCTGGCCAGAGGCCTCCCTCAGCTCCCTGCCACATGGCCTCTCCACCAAACAGCTCACAACATGGCAGCCTGGCTTCACGCAGAGAGAGCAGAAGGGTCCCCACGATGAAGTCCACGGTTTTTTGTAACCTGATTTCAGAAATGGCATTCCATCATTTGTGCTGTATTCCATCTGTTAACAGCGGTCGTTAAGTCTGGCCCGTTCTGAAGGAGACGGGGTTACACAGGGGCGTTAATACCAGGAGGTAGGGATAATGAGGGTCATCTTAGAGGCTCCCCACCACACCTGCAAAGCCTAGTTCCAAGCAAAGAGTTCTAAATGGGGGGAGATCCTGAGAGAGGCCAGAAAAACGTGCCGCTTTATGGGGGAGCTCCCAAGACAGGGTCCCCAGTGCCTGCCCACCCTGATATTTATCTTTACTGCAGGGCCTGTCTGATGATGGGGGTTATTTGCAGCAGCAGGAGCTGCATTCCAGGGCTAAGTACTTAACATTCCAGAGGAGCTCTCAGCTAATTATTGCCTTGCCCAGCCCAGGCCTGGACCACCCAGCTCCCCTGAGTTCCCTGGCTTGGCCAGAGGACTCTCCTGGCTTTGTTCCTGGGTCATATTGAAAGGCCCAGGTCACACTGCACGGAGTCAGTGGCAACACAGGGGCTGGAGCCCAGGTCCGTTTACCCACCGCTGTGGGCAACGGGCAGATGTAGCAGCAGCCTTGGGGCTGAGCCTCCTGGGGACGAGGGAACTGAGGCAGACCTCAAGCAAAGGACTACTTCTCTGAGCCTCTGTTTCCTCACCTGCAAAAAGGTGAGCTTTCCCCATGTCCCATAACATGTGACAATGACTCTCCTTGAACGAACTTCACACAGACTCCTCTGAGCCCAGCTTTTGATTAGGCCTAGTCCTTGGCCCTGGTCTTGAGCCCAGTGTTAACAAGAACCCTATGTCTGTGTAGTGAGAATCCCCCCACCTTGGTGTCTGCTCACCCTGGCCTGCCTTCAGCAGGAATCCTGTGGAGTTGGTTTAGTTAGAATCCCACCCTTGATGCCACCTCTTAGTAAGTTTCCACCCGCTGACCCCCTCATGCTGGTCGTTGGCTGTAAGTCGCCACTGTCTTTGCTGAATCCAGAGTCTAATCTCTACCCCTGCTGTGGTCATCTGGACGTCTCTTGCAGTAGTCCCGCATAACGTCTTCTTTGCTCGCTGTTTTAACAAGGGGCAGGGTAATTTTTTCTTTAACACATGTGTCCTGTTATATGTGTCCCAGTCCCTCCCGTGTAAAGGCGCATTCCCACTACTGCTTGGGTGGCGAAAGGGGAGTACAGGCCTGGAGCGGGCAGCCCTGGGTCCCAACACCAGGAACGTAGGCAGCAGGAGGCCTTGGGCCTGGGAAAGGCCAGTGGGGACAGAATTCTCTGGACACCCTTCCCACCTTCTCCTATGGGCCTGCTCAGCTCTGAGGTCTTTAGGGCAAGGACTGAGAGCTAAAGGAGCAAGATGGCGTGAGAGAGGCAGGAACGGTGTGAGCCTTGAAAGCTCAGTGGGACTCAGCATGTGAAAATGGAGTCAGGGCATTTCCAGGGCAGGCACAAGCGTGGCAGAGGCATAGAAGTGTGTGGCATGCGCTGCGTAGGACCCAGGGGATGGAACCGCACATACACGGAGATGCCTGTGGTGCTGAGGATTCTGGGAAGGCTGCGGCACCCCTTCACTGCCAGGGGCTCTTCGTCAGGGTCCTCCAGCTAGAACCAGAGGCAGGCGGCTTAGGCGTCTCCTCCACCCAGGAGCAATGCTCACCTGATTCTCCCCTCTTTCCTCAGCACCCAACTCCTGGGATTCCCTCAACCTCCCTCAAGGAGTAGGACACTACTATAAATATAAATCATGTAATTTATTAAATAGGTTCACCTACAAATGGCAAAATCTCTCCCTCCCTCCCTCCCCATGTCCCTACCACCCGGTCCCCCACCCCTAAGGCAACCCGTGCTGGTGCAGGTATACATGCTTTTCTTCTGACACAAATAGCTTACTGTGCATTCACAGTAGGGCACCTTGCTTCTTTCACTTATTGGTACATCTGGTATTATCCCATAACAACCCATGGCAGTCTTTTGACACCTGAATAGTATTCTATTATATGAACATGCCAACATGTATTTAACTAGTTTCTAAAATGGCGGCAGATTCATACCGGCACCTCAGCTTTTGTTAATAAACATGTGTGGAGTGTCTACTACATCTCAGGCGCTCAGGACACCCTAGAGATACAGGGGAAGTTGTGACCTGTCTGTGTGAATTGGAGCTTCCGGGCCCATGCAAGCAACAGAATGACGAGTGCGTTGCAGGGTGGACTGAGAGCAGAGGTCCTTCCAGGAAAGGCTGCTTCCTCCCGGGGAAGAGAGCGAGGTCTTTGAGCACCGGTGAGGGCTTTCTTTGAAGGATAAGTTGACTCCGTGACAGGAAAGGGAAGGACAGCATTCTAGGCCAAGGGAACTGCATGAGCCAATTGGAGGAGGGAGACGGCCGTGTGTGTTGTGTAATGAAGGTTTCCAGGGCATGTTGTCGGAGGTGGGGTGAGGCTGTTTGGAGCATGAGTCTGGGGAAGACTTGACTTTCAGGGAGATGGTTGTGGCTGATTCCTGCTGTTCTCCCAGAGCCTTCCCGGTGGCCACCTCCTCTGGGAAAGGAGGGTCAGGGGAAGGACTGGGAGGAAAGGGGGTCCCTCTAGGGAGGAGGCAGGGCAGAGGCAGCTCTAGGCCGGAGGGAGTAATGGCCCTGTGCTAGGCATTTAATTTATTACATTTACTTTATCTCTGAACTATTGGGGCTTTAGTTGCAAACATCATGGTATGTCACTCTGTGTATTTCAGCAGTTCTCTCTTAAGAATTAGGACATTTTCCTACACAATCCCTCTATACAGTGATGGCCCTCAGCAACTTTAACATGGCCATGCTATTATCTCATGTACTGACTATATGCAAATGTGCCCGAAGGTCTCAATAACGGCCTTGATAGCTTCCCCATCCTGCCCGGGATCCAGTCAAGGATCACCCTTTGCATCTTCTTTAATCTAGAATAGTTCTCCACACTTCTTTCCCTATTGCTTTCATGCCATTTACATTTTTATTTATTTTTTAATATATTTTTATTGATTCAGAGAGGAAGGAAGAGGGAGAGAGAGATAGAAACATCAATGATGAGAGAGAATCATTGATCGGCTGCCTCCTGCACGCCCCTCATTGATCGGATGTCACTGACATTTTTAAAGTCCAGGCCAGACTCTTCGACCAATGTCACTCTGCTTGATTTGTTGCCTCATGGCTGAATTCAGGTTTAATGTTTTCAGCAGGAGCCTTCATGTTGTGTGCTTCTCAGGTGGGTTTTCGCTGCTATCAGTGACATTAATGCATTTTCCATTATAATGCATTACATTTTCAATGTTCTCCTCCACTTCATTTTGCAGATGGACAGTCAGGCCCTCTGCTATTTTCCCTGGGACCCCATGGCTGCCCATGGCTCAGCCCATGTTGGGTCTTCTCTCTCCATCTGACCCTCCAACAACAATCGCCCACCCATGGGGGGTGGGGGCCAAGTTATCCCAGGTCTCAGCTTTATCCTTCATGGTTATTCAGCAGGAGAACCCAACCAAGGGCTCCAACATGAGTGTTAGGGAGAACAGAGGAGAGAAGGTCACAGTCACATGGGCCCTAACAGCCTCTTGGAAGGGGTGGCTTAGCGTCTGGGGGAGACCCATTTGTGCCCTAAGCTGCCCAGACCCATGACCCACAGGCAGGCCTCAAAGCTGTGGCAGGACGTGGGGGCTCAGCAGGCCCTGGCTGGGCTCCCCAAGGAGGCCACCTCCAGCCCAGTACTAAAACCACAGAGCCCGACCAGCTTGCTTCTTCTCAGATGTGCAAACCTATTTCATAGGACAGCCAGATAAGCCGGACGCATCATGGGCTCTGCACGAGGCCCAACAGAACCCCCAGGCCAGCGACTTCCAATACAACCACAAGAGCAAAGTGCGCAAGTGCACAAGAAGGCTGCCACTCTGGCCTCCTGAATCCCCAGCCCAGCCTCAGTTTCCTGTCAGCTCTGTGACTGAATGCAGATGCTGTCCTCCCTGGGTCTCAGCGTTCTCATCTGTCAAATGGAAATAAAAACAGTACCCACCGCACAGAGTCAGCATAAGGAATAAATGAAATGATGCAGGTGGAGCTGCTGACTCAAGCAACAGTCGCTCCAAACTAGATCTCACTGGGCTTTTCTGTAGAGGAGGTGCGACTAGGTCAGTTACAGCAGAAACTCAACTAAACTAGCTATCCCAAATAAAAGGAAACGGTGGAGGGGGGCAGGGGAGCCAGGAAGCTACTGAAAGGAGCCTGGTATCTCCTGGAATCCCAGGCCAGGACCTGGTCCGGCTCAGAAAAGGGTGCCATCAAGGCTGGCAGTCCTGTGGGTGCCCAGCTGGGCTCCCTCCTTCTCTTCCCTCTCCTCCGTCCACAAATCAGCTCCTGGGTTGGCATGGCTGGCAGATGGGAAGACCGCCAGCCTTAGTTGAAGCCTTTTGATCCCAAGTTCAAATTCTCTGCAGAAGATTGCTGACTGGCTCAGCTTGGGCCAAGGGCTCACCACCCGGGGAGAATACATGTGGTAAATCTTAGTGGAAGGAAGCCTGCGGCTGGCGATGGTGAAGAGCAGTTCCCACAAAGGTGATGCTGGGCAAAGAAAACGATAGGGCTCTCTGCCATGCCTTGGTTCTGCCCACCCCATCACACCTCAGACACCCACCCCACCCACCTTCCGTCACAGAAGGAAAGCAGACGGGCGCTTCTCTCCTCCAGGCCGGCTGATTTTGTCAGTTTGTAGAAAAGCACTCTCCCTCCCCCTCACACACCCAGAGCAGACATTTGTTGTTGGGAAACCAAATCCCAGTTTGCAATACTGCTTCTTCGAATGGGTACAGTGTGTAAAAACTCTTCATTTGACTCGGGCGGGCACACCCGCACCCAGAGGCTGCTGCCCCCTTAGCCCCTCCCCGCATGGGCTGCCTGCGTGGTCCCCGGGCGTGTGAGCAGTCGGTTCTACGTGGGTGAGTATTCGCTCTAGAACCTGGGCTTTTAGCCATGCAGGTCGCCTCAGCCCCAGTCTCCAGGCTCATGGAGGGCTGGCCTGGTCTTAGGAGCCAGGCTGCTGGCTAGAGTCTGCGTTCAGAGCTCTGACCGAAGGGCTGGGCCTACTGGAGCCAGAGGATGTGAGAGGCTGGGCGGTGAGGGGAGGGGTTCCCAAATGGTGGAGGGCAGCTGGGCCTCGTAGGCCAGGCAACACTGCCTTGTTGAAAGCCCAGGCCTGTGAGGCTTCTGAAGGGACGTCACCGTTGGGAGGCCTTTCTTTTAGCGTCTCCACAGTCCCGAGCGTGCGTGCACAGCACCTGAGCTGGCAAAGGCCTTTCCGTCCACCATCCAGAACCCTCGCTGTGCCCTTGGAGAAGCAGACTACACTGTACGGATGGGAAAGCGGGCACTGCACTTCGCCCAGCACATCCCAAGCAGAACTGGAGCAGGGACTCTCCTGCTTTTTGCTTCCACACCCAGCGTGGGAGCTCCGTGTGGGGCCTGTGCTTCCCGCTGCCCACTCCAACACCCATCCTCTGTGGGTCCCTGTCCTCCCCACCACCACTGACAACACGGTCCCGGCCCGCCATAACCAGCTTATCTGTACGATGTGACCTGTTACATGCATGTGGGCCCTCCTCCCTGAAGCACCAGGTCCTGCCAGGCCTCAGGCCCCCAGGACTGACAGGACAGCTCTTCTCCAGGGCCCCCTCAGAGCCCCGTCTCCTGACGTTTGCTCACAGCATTCCCCGGGCCTGGGGGGCCCTCTCAGACCCCTGCCCCAGCTGTCCAGACCTAGGTCAGAAGCCTGGTGAGAGCTCTGGCTCTGTCCTCTGTGGGCCCTCCACCAGCAGCCCCACCTGCTCAGCAACCACCAGCTCCTTGAGGATTCATCCAGCATCTCCATTCCTCCCAGGAGTGCCTCGAGAAGGAGGGAGCCTCCAGAACAACAGGAGAGCTGGGAATGGGGCATGTCTGCCTGGCGAGAGGCTAGACTAAAGGTAAGTCCACAGAAGTAGCCACGATGACCCTCAGGAGAGCAGAGTGAAGGTCCCTGAAGGCTGGGTGGGGACAGAACTGGCCACTTCAAATGCCTCAACTGCACAGGCTGCCCCTTCTACTGGGAACACCTTTCCCATCCCCTGTCTTTAGTGGGCCAGCTGGGCCAGCTATGACTTTCAGTGTCTGTTCCTCACGTCCTCCCAATTCTCTGCTAGCTGCTCACATGGCCAGCCAGAATAATACGTGTATTTCTCCTTTGCCATGGATGAAGTCTTGACAGTGGCTTTTAGTACTGTGTGCAACTTGCAGGAGTTCGCTTAAAGGCATAGGGTTGCTGGAACTCCGGCGACTTCCTTGAACCATGAAGAAGTGTGGGATGGGGGCCATGCTTCAGGATATCTCGGAGCAACAAGATGGAAGGAACCTGGATGCCTGTCACTGTGGAGCAGCCTGTGAGCCCTGAGCCTCCACCACCAGGTTTCTGCTTGAGTCAGAAATAAGCTTCGCCCTAACCCGTTTGGCTCAGTGGCTAGAGCGTGGGACTGCGGACTGAAGGGTCCCAGGTTCGATTCCAGTCCAGGGCATGTACCTTGGTTGCAGGCACATCCCCAATGGGGAGTGTGCAGGAGGCAGCTGATTGATGTTTCTCTCATCGATGTTTCTAACTCTCTATCCCTCTCCCTTCCTCTCTGTAAAAAAAAAAAAAAAAAAAAAAAAAATCAATAAAATATATTTAAAAAAAAAAAAAAAAGAAAGAAAGAAGCTTCATCTTGTTTAAGCCACTATTATTTTTGAGTTTATGTTTTTGGTTTTGTGAGAATGGTGGTTGCTGCTTTTACTCAGAGTCGAATGTAAGCCGAACTGAAAAAGCCAGCACCCTCCTTGTCAGTCTTAAAACTCCATTCAACGGTCTCTTCTCTCAGGAAGCCTTCCTAATTTCCAGGCAAAATACACCGTTCCCAGACTTAACCATTCTTATTTTATTTTTGACCAGACTTATTCTTATTTTGATCCCTCTAAATTATACCTTACCTATTTAGATGTCAGCTATACCTCTAGTTTGTGAGACTATGAACTCCTTCAGGTCAAGAATACTGAAATATCCAGCTTGGAACCCCTGGGACATAGTAATAATAGTGGTAGAGGAAGAGGAGGAGGATTAGAACAAGAGATAATATTTATTGAGAGCCTATAATGAGTCAGGCACTATCTTAAGAGTTTGTATATATTAACTCACTTAATCCTTACAGGAACTCTATGGGATGGGCACAGCATTTTTACAAATTAGGACATTGATGCACAGAGAGGTTAAGTAAGTTGCCCAAGGTCACACAGCCAGAAGTTGGCAGAGCTGAAACTTAAATCTCAGGAGTCTGACTATAAAATACATAGGCAGCAAGCTCCTTGACATTGGTCTTAACAATGATTTTGTGGATTTGACTCCAATGACAGTGGAAACAAAAGCAAAAATAAACAAATGGGATCACATCAAACTAAAAAGCTTCTGCATAGCAAAGAAAACCATTAACAAAACAAAAAGGCACCCTGGCTGGGTGGCTCAGTTGATTAAAGCATCATCCCATACACCATAAGATTGTGGGTTCAGCCCTAACCGGTTTGCCTCAGTGGATAGAGCGTCGGCCTGCGGACTCAAGGGTCCCAGGTTTGATTCCGGCCAAGGGCATGTACCTTGGTTGCGGGCACATCCCCAGTAGGGAGTGTGCAGGAGGCAGCTGATCGATGTTTCTAACTCTCTATCCCTCTTCCTTCCTCTCTGTAAAAAATCAATAAAATACATTTTTTTAAAAATTAAGATTGTGGGTTCAATTCCTTGTCAAGGCACACATGGGAGGCAATCTCTCTCTCTCTCTCTCTCTCTCTCTCTCTCTCTCTCTCTCTTTCTCAACAATAAACATTTTTATCCTTGGGTGAGTAAAAAATAACTAACTGCGTAAAAGGCAACCCACTGAATGAGAAAAGATATTTTCAAATTCTGTATCTAATAAGGAGTTAATACCCAAACTACATAAAGAATGCATGCAACTTGACAACAACAACAAAAACATTACTGGATTAAGAAATTGGCAGAGAATCTGAACAGACATTTTTCTAAAGCAGACATACAGATGGGCAACAGGCACATGAAAAGATGCTCAACATCACTAAACATTGGGGAAATGCAAGTCAAAACCACCATGAGTTATTACCTCACACCTGTTAGAATGGCCATTTTAAAAAAACATGAAACAACAAGTGTTGAAGAGGATGTGGAGAAAGGGGAAACTTTGTTCCTGATTGGTGGAAATGTAAATTGGTATGTAATTATGGAAAATATTATGGAGGTTCCTCAGAAAATGAAGAACTGAACTACCATATGATCCAGTAATTCTACTTCTGGGTAAGAAGATGTAGCACACGTACGCAATGGAATACTACTCAGACATAAAAAAGATAAAATCTTGCCATTTGGGACAATGTGTACGAACCTTGAGGGCATTATGCTTAGTGGAATAAGTCAGATGGAGAAAGACAAATACCATATGATCTTACTCATGTGTGGAATCTAAAAACAAAACAAAACAAACTCACAGATGTAACCAACAGATTGGTGGTTACCAGAAATGGAGTGGTGTCGAGAGGGCAAAATAGTAAAGGGGGTCAATTGTATGGTGATGAATAGAAATTAGACTGTTGATGATAAGCACAATGTAGTAGATGTAGATGGGGATTATAATGTTGTAAACCTGAAACTTATACCCCATATAATAAAAGGCTAATATGCAAATTGTCCCCTTGGGAGTTCGGCCGGGAGACCAGGAGTTCAATCGCTCGCTATGACGTGCGCTGACCACCAGGGGGCAGCATGGAACAGAGTGGGCAGCCAGTGGCAGTGGTGGGGTGCTGAGGGAGCGAGGGAAAAAGAAGGCAGGGAGGACAGGAGGCGGGAAACCCAATTGGCCCTGATCGCCGGCCAGGCCTAGGGACCCTACCCATGCATGAATTTTGTGCACCGGGCCTCTAGTAACGTTATAAACCAGTGTTACCTCAGTTTACAAAAAGGTCATGTCAGCAACTTTCAAAGTGCCCACCCCAGACCATCACTTAAGCCCAAAGTGCATACTCATGAAGCTGGCTGACTAGCCATCCCCAGGGGTATCTCGGGGAGGGGGGTTGTTGGGGGGAGGGGGTTGCCAACCACAGTGCTGATGGGCAGTTCTTATTTAGGTCTTGGATTATTTAGAAACTAGAGGCTCAATGCATGAAATTTGTGCAAGGGTAGGCCTTCGCAGCCGCAGCAGCTGCCTCAATCCCGCAGCTGCAGCCCTGGCTTCGTCCGGAAGGTCGTTGGGAAGGTCGTTCTGCTGTTCCGCCGTTCAGCCGATTTGCATATTATGCTTTTATTATTATAGATGGGAATAATGATTTAATGAAGTTCCTTTGGGGGTCACACTGACTTGCTCTGAGCCTTGGCCTGGCCCTTTCCATGCGTATCTTTAGCAGCACCACCCACCTGCCTCCCAGGTAGGCTCCTTAACTCTGAGGCTGGAGAGATTAAATGATTGTCCCCAAGTTGCCCACCTGGGCAGTGACAGAAGCTGGGGTGTCTTAAACTGGCAGTGACTCTGAGGCCATTTCTCACTCATTGGTGCAAACTTCGTGGTGTGGTCTGCCCGAGGGCGGGAAAGGACAGGTGGTAGATCCCGTTACATGGAAGTTTCCTTCTCCAAAGATCTGTCTGGCAGACAGAAAGCCTTCAAAATGCGTGGCCACATTAGGAGAAAGGGAGAATGGCTGCTGGTGGAAGTCCGGCTCTCACGGTGGGCTCAGGTCTCCTCTCTGAAGGGCCCTGGCCTTTGCTCCCACCTCTGGTACCAGCGAGCCCAGGGCCCTGAGGTCACGCCTCCTTCCGGCAGAGCACGCTGGACCTGGCCTCCCTGGGCTCTGAGAGGGGAGGCAGTGTTCTCCGCAGAGCAGGGCCTCCAACTTGCCTCTCGTTTTCTGATGCCAGTTGCCTCTCTCCCCCCAGGGAGATCATATGTGTTCACGTCATGGAGCTGTGGTTTCCACTCAGGCTCTGAAGCCAAACTCCATGGAGTTTCAAATATCCCCAAGGCCGCGGAGGAGGAAGGCCGTTGAGCAAGTCTGGGGAAAGGGCTGCATCTGGTCTGCGTTAACCAGTAGCTGCCACTGCCTTGAACCATGTCGGGAGCAGGGCTGGATGGGGAACCTCAAGGGAGGACCCTGGAGGACAGGGCTCAGCCTCCTGGTAGCCTTCCTCCGTGGTGCCAGCCCTTCACAAGGTGGAGAAGGCCCTTTGAGATGTTCAGGCCACGCTTTCTTAGGGCGGAAGACAGTTCCGTGGCAGGACCATGAGGCATTCGGGGCTTCTCACACCAATCAAGAGTTCTTTCCACTGCCCCATGCCAGACGCTTAAACCCTGGGCAGGGCCTTCTCTCAGGAGGGGCCACTGCCCACAGCCTCCTTGTCTGTCCGTCATGCTGCCTCAAGATGGCACAGACAGGCAGCCGCTGGCAGCCGGCCCAGGAGGAAGCAGAAACTGGCGCTAGGGGTTCACATGGCTTGGCGATGAGGTAGGGAAAGCACCAACACTGCACGAAGAAATGGTTCACAGACGGCACGAGTTCCCAAGCCAAAATGGAAAGAGGGTTTCTCAACACACAGGCTTTTTAACCTGCAAAAGGTTCCTCCCACCCCAGGCCCACCTTCCCACATTGGGCTCAGCCCTCACTGATGAGCTCCGGCCGAGCCCCTGTGTCATTCCAGTGGTCGCTCACAACAGTGCCATTTCATAGCGGGCACGGGGTTCCCCTCTTGGGGGGAATCTGGCTACTGTTCTCCTCTTCTGAGCCTGAGCCAGGGCATGCGGGGGGCCCCCTCCTGGGGTGTGCTGGCCCTGCTTCCTATGCCCCCCAGAACTTTGTCTTGGGGCTCCACCTGGGCCCAGCTTGACGAGGCGCAGACAGCAGAATGGTTATGATCTGGTTTTGTTTGTGTGCTTGTTCTTTGGCCCCCTAGAAGCCTCCACAGGAAAGCATTATATGAACAAGAAAGAAGGGGGGATATATTTTAAGAACCGAGTCTACTGCCACCTCCCCAAGCACACCCCAAAAAGAAAGGAGTGAGAGGAAGAAAGAAAAAGAATGAGGAAGGAAGGAAGGAAGGAAGGAAGGAAGGAAGGAAGGAAGGAAGGGAGGGAGGGAGGGAGGGAGGGAGGGAGGGAGGAAGGAAGGAAGGAAGGAAGGAAGGAAGGAAGGAAGGAAGGAAGGGAGGGAAGGAAGGAAAAACAAAAGCAAATGTCCCCAAACTCATGAAAGCACAGAATGGAGATCAGGAAGTATTGACATTACACAGCTTGCATGTCGGGAGTACAGAATGACGTGGGCACCCCCTGCTCCACCACGAGGAAGTTCTCAGGGCAGGTGACCCCGCCTAATGTTAGTTATCTAAACCTTTGACTATATATTTTTTATTTTTTCCCATTATGCTTCTGAACAAAATTAGAAATTCTGAGAAAACTGGGAAAGTGAATTGCCAATACTCCTACCGTCATCTTATAATCAAACAGGCACACACACATACACATGCATGCCTACACACACAGCTATATATACACACACACACAAATTTCGTATTTTTATTTTTTCACTTTGCAACAGACCAACAGGCTTGCTACCTTTCTGTTCTTGATTTCCAGTTTTATTTCTTTGTGACCTGGGAGCATGATTTGGTTTTTTTTGTTTTTTTGTTTGTTCGTTTGTAAATATATTTTATTGATTTTTTACAGAGAGGAAGGGAGAGAGATAGAGAGTTAGAAACATCGATAAGAGAACGATCAGCTGCCTCCTGCACACTCCCACTGGGGATGTGCCCGCAACCCAGGTACATGCCCTTGACCGGAATCGAACCTGGGACCTTTCAGTCCGCAGGCCGACGCTCTATCCACTGAGCCAAACCAGTTTCGGCCTGGGAGCATGCTTTGTATGCTCCTGTCCTTCCCCATTTCTTAAGGTGGTTTATATGGCCCCGTATGTGGTCTATCTTGGCGAATGTTCCATGTGAACTTGAGGAGAAATGTGCATTTTCCTGTTGTTGGATGATGTACTGTATCACTTAGATCCAGTTGATTGATGGTGCTGTTTAGTTCAACGATGTTTTACTGACTTTCTGCCTGATGGACTGTTGGTTACCGGCAGAAAGAAGGGTGTCGAATAGTGGTTTGTCCATTCCTCCTTGAGTTCCATCAGTGTTTGGCCTCACGTGCATGACTGCTCTCTTGTTAGGTGCATACACGTTAAGGATCATTATCGCTTCTTAGAAACTGCATCCCTTTGTCATTATGGAATGCCCCACTTTATCCCTGATAATCTTGCTTGTTTTGAAGTCTGCTTGTTCTGAAATTAGTGTGGCTACTCCAGCTTTCTGACTAGTGTCAGCATGGTTTATCTTCCTCCATCCCTTTAATCTATCTGTATCTTTATGTTTAAAGTGGGCTTCTTATAGACAACAGATAGTTGAGTCTTGTTTTTTATTTCTCTAATAGTCTGCTTTTTATTTTATTTATTTATTTATTTATTTATTTATTTATTTATTTAATTTGATTGATTGATTGATTTCAGAGAGGAAGAGGGGGCTGCCTCCCACACGCCCCCTACTGGGAATTGAGCCTGCAACCATGTGCCCTTGACCAGAATTGAACCCAGTTCCCTTCCGTTTGCAGGCCAACGCTCTATCCACTGAGCCAAATCAGCTAGAGCAATAGTTTATTTTCTAATTGGTGTATGTACATAATTCACATTTAAGGCGATTACTAATATCTACCATGATATTACTAATATGTAGGTTAATATCTACAATGTTTGTAACTAATTTTATATGCTGCACTTTTTCTGCCTTACCTGGTTTTATATGATTTTTCTCCCCTCTCTTAGTTATAACAATTAAATTCCTTTAAAAAAAATTAGTTGTTGCCCTGAACTTTGCAGTATATATCTACAACTGATTTAAGTCCTTTTTTCAACAGCACTATATCATATTGTGGTGCCTGATAGCAGAATATTCCCAATTCCTCCTGCCTATCCCTTATAACAATGCTGATATTCATTTCACTTACTCACATGCTAGAATCACCCAATACTTTTTAATTATATTTTTGCTATTACTTTAAACAGTTACCTTTTAGACCAACTAAGAATTTAAAAAAAGGTTTATTTTATCTTCATTATTTCTTCTTTGATACTCAGGCTTTCTTTATGTACTTCCAAGTTTCTGACCTACATCTTTTTCTTTCTCTCCAAAGAACTCCTTTTAACATTTCTTGGAAGGCAGGCCTATGGGTGACAAATTCTCTCAATTTTTGTTTGTCTGAGAAAGTCTTTATTTCTCTTTTAAATATAATTTTGCTGGACACAGAATTCTAGGTTGATAGGTACTTTAATTTCAATACTTTAAAATTTTCACTCCATTCTCTTCATTGCATGGTTTCAGATGAGAAGTCTGTTATAATTCTTATCCTTGTTGCTCTGTGGGTAAAATGTATTTTTCCTTTGGCTCCTTTTGAAATTTTGTCTTTGCTTTTCTGCAGTTTGAACATGATATGCTTAAGTATAGGTATTTTTGTATTTATCCTGCTCAGTATCCTATGAGCTTCCTGATCTATGGTTTGATGTCTGTCATTGATTTTGGAAAACTCCCAGCCATTATTTCTTTGGCTTTTTTTTCTCTTTCTTCTCCCTCTGGTATTCCCATTACACATGTGTTATATTTTTTTTATAATTGTCCATACTTCTTGTATATCCTGTTACTTTTTTTTTTCTTTTCTCTTTGCATTTCCGTTTGGGAAGTTTCTATTGATATGTCTTTATGCTCACTGATTCTCTCGTTGGCCATATCCCATCAAAGGCATGCTTCATTTTGTTAGGGTGTTTTCGATTTCTCACATTTCCCTTTGATTTTTTCTTAGAGTTCCAATCTCTCTGCTTATCTGACCCAGGTGTTTTTGCATGTCATATATTTTTTCCACTGAAATATTAATCATAGTTATTTTAAATTGCTTGTTTAATTTCAAAAAAAAATCTTTGTGAGATCTGAGTCTGGTTCTAATGATTGCTTTCTCTCTTCAGGCTGCTTTTTCTGGCCTTTTGGCAAGACTTTTCTGTTGAAAGGCAGACATGACATACTGAATTATGGGAACTGAGGTAATTAGGCTCCTAGTGTGAGGTTTTGTATTAATTTTACTGGGAGCTGGGCTGTGCGTAAGGTTTGCTGCTAACTGTAGGAGCCAGAGGCTTCAGTTCCCTAGAACTGTTTGTTTTCTTCCCTTGTTATCTTTGGGTTTCCCTGAGAACTCTTTCTTAAAAAGAGTCTGTGCCTGGCAGCTCTTTTACTTGTCATTCGCTCTTATTATACTGAAGACCTGCTGTTGGTGGTAAGATGTTGGGGACGGGAAGCCTCCTACACTCATCGTTAACCTCAGCGTTTTAGTTGACCTGAGTCCCTGGGCTGTGACCTTGAGAAGCCCATCGTAGCCCTTTTTCCCATCCCTTCAATGAGACAGGGAGCCTCAGAGGGCTGGAGTTGCCTAACTGCCCTCCCCCAGGTCAGACAGGCTCTGGTAAAGTAGTTTCTCCTGAAGGGTAGGCCTTTGTTATGGAGAAAGCGCTGGGCATATTTCAAAATGTTTATTTTTCCTCTCTTTCTACCTAAAACAGAGGGTTTTCCCCTGGTTTTTACCATGTGGACCTGGTGGGGTTCCTGGGGATAAAACCCATGATAGTATGGGAGGTTTGAGATGGGCCCCCAGAAACTTTTAACTTTCAAGCTAGCCCACGCTCAGTGTATGGCACAGATTGTAATGACAGTTTCACAGGTCTAGACTTACCTGCAACCTCATCAAGTTGCAAACATTAAATATGTACAGCTTTTCTGTATGTCAACCACTCCTCAATGGCGTAGTTTTAAAAATTATCATTTAGGTGTTTCCAACAGTTACTGGTTCTGGAGGCTTCTGCTGCGGGTAAGTTGATCTTAGTTAGGATTCTCCGTATGCACCCATTTCTCCAGATTTCAGAGTGGAACTCTACCTGTGACATGAATTCTCTGATGGATCTAAGGAAAGGTGTTGACTTTCAATTTGATCCGTTTTTTCTTGTTGTTAGTGTAGAATGACTACTTCCAAGACCTTTATGCTCCAGAGTTGAAACCAGAGTCCTCCTTTGCTGGGTGTTCACACATCTTCCAAAGGCCTGCTTTCTAGTCACAGGACAGAGGGATGGACAAACTTTGTTGAAGGAGCAAGGCCAGGAGCAGCTAAATCCCTACAGGTCCACTCGGCAGATCTGACCGGCACCTGCAAGAAGGAAGCATCACAAAGGAGATGGAGGCCCTAAGGAGAGAGCCCTGAGCATATCCTTAGGAGCCTCCACCCACCTCTGCCAGCTCAGACCTTCTAGATCCTCGATCTCCTTGGGGACAGGGTTTGGCTGTAATGGAGGCAAAAGCATGGCGTCATGTGAAGTGGGTACGGGACTGAGGGGAGGTTGACCAGGCAGCCCACCAACACTAGCTCTACCCTTAAACAGTTGTGTCCTTAGGCTGGTCACTGTACTTCTGGAACCTCAACCCTCATCTGTAAGCTCAGAAAATAACACTGCTTTCCAGGTACAAGTGGAGAGGAGGACAATGCCTGGCAATGATATCGTACAGGGATCATTTCTTCTTCCCCCACAGGAGCCCCTGTCACCTCCGGAATCCAATTCAGCAGCCCCGCCTTGGCACTAACTCTTCACAGGTCAGGACTACCTTTTCTCTAGCCTGCCTCAGCCCACGGGCCACCCAGAAGAGGGAGAGCGGGAAGAATGAAAGCAGGTAGCTAATGTTAATGGAGTTGTGTGCCAAACACTGTTTTAAGTACTTTATGTGTATTCACTAACTTAATCAGCCCCCCCAAAATATGTGATCTAGGAAATATTGTTACCCTATTTAAAGAAAAGGAAAATCGAGGCACCAAGAAAGTTATAACAGGAACCAGTCAATCTAAATGGCAGAGCCTGAATTTGAGCCCAGAGCCCACCTTCTAGGAAGAGAGTATAGGAAGTGAAGACCCTTGATCTTGGGGAGAGCAGACCTGGCAAAGGGAGAGTCCCGCCCGCCATATTAGTTTGGCTATGAGTTTTAAGGGCTGAAGGCTCACTCCAGTGCCCTTGGGCTCCAGAGTTTACTGAAGGGATGCTTGTGTTAACACTGGAGCCCAAGCCCAAAGGATGCAGATCCCAGATCCCATGACCCTTCCCTCTCTGAGGCAAGAAGAGACTCAGGGATATATGTACTTACGTGCCCCTGCCCATGCTTCTCGAACTTGAAAGTGCACATGATCATGTTAGAATGCAGATTCAGACTCAGGTGGCCTGGTGGGGCCCGAGATCCTGAATTTCTAATAGGCTCCTGGGTCATGTGGATGCTGCCGGTCCAGGGACCACGTTTGGAGAAATAAGATTCTACAGCAAACATGTCAAACTCGCAGCCCGCAGGCCACATGCGGCCCACAACGAACGCTTTTGCAGCCCAGTCAATGTAACGGTATGTAAGAAATGTTTTAATAAAAATTTCGTAACTTAATTTTTACAATATCCTGTTATACATAATTATTAATAACGAACTACAACGTTCAGTAATAACTGATTACTATAATCGTGTTGCATTCATTTCCCTTACACACCTTACACTAATACTAGCAGCGAATATTTTAGCAGCTGATTGTCACGTCATTAGTCTTGGACTGACTTGTTTCCTGTGCACAACAGGAAATATTTCGCTTTCGGAGAACAAGAAAAATAGGTTTATTTGCATTATGCTTACTAATTTGTGCAAATATTCAGTGTCTGGTAAGTTAATGGTCAAGAAAAATATTAATTTTTATTAAAATGTTCTATTATTTCATGTTAACGATTACTTATTTATTTCAGCCCTTCGTATTCAGCATGTCTATGGAAATAAACCTACGTTTCTATGAAAATTGAAGCTTTTGTTTTTTGCGGCCCACATACACTTACACCGTGTGCATTTGGCCCGCGTTAGCCTTTGAGTTTGACATGCTTGCTCTGGCGGACCCTGTGTCTCTCAGCCCAGCCTGTTCTCTTCTTCCTCCTCTGACTCCACCTGCCCGATTGCCTCTGCACTCCCCACTTCCCGCGGGAGAGCTTGCCCTGCCACCACCTCTCAGGCAGCAGGGCCGCCTCAGAAGAGCATTTAAGACAGTGGTTCTCAACCTTCCTAAGGCCGCGACCCTTTAATACAGTTCCTCATGTTGTGGTGACCCCCAATTTCATTGTTACAAATTGAACGTAATTAAAGCATAGTGATTAATCACAAAAACAATATGTAATTATATATGTGTTTTCCGATGGTCTTAGGCGACCCCTGTGAAAGGGTCGTTCAACCCCCAAAGGGGTCTAGACCCACAGGTTGAGAACCGCGGATTTAAGAAAAGCTACCCAGGGAAAGGTCAGCTAAGAGACCAGGTAACCAGCATGGGCGAAATCTATCAGTTGGGCCCTGCATCTCCCATCACCTCCAAGGTCCAAGCATGCTGGCTTCTGGCCAAAAAATAGCACTTATGTCACCTGTAAAATGGAGCAATTATCACAGAACCTGACCTCCGGGTGGACGTGAGGCTTCAGCGACTCGGCGTGTGTAAAGCAGATAGCCCAGCACCCGGCACGCAGTAAGCACGCCTTAAGCATTACCTCCTAGTTCTTTGAATGAATAACCAGCAGATGTGAGTTTGAAGCCGACTTACAGACCTTCAAGTACAGCGGCCCTCCAACTTCAGTGTGCGTCAGGATGGCCTGGAGGGCTTGTTAGAACACAGATCTCGGACTCTACCCCAAGAGTTTCTGGCTTAGTAGGTCTGGGGTTGGCGCCTGAGAATCTGCATCTCTGACTAGTTCCCGGCTGATACTGATGCCGCTGGTCCAAGGACTGATTCTGAGAACCTCTGATCCAGGGCACTCTTGCCTCTGCCCCATGAGGAGGAGCCTCGAGGCCAGGCCAGAACTGGCAGTGCTAGGCCAGGTCACACCAAGAGGTGGGGGCCTTCCCAGCAGCCCAGGTTCCCAGGACACCAGAGAGGGGCCTGCCAGGCCCCAGGCCCCTCTGCAGGCCTCTCCTCCAGGCTTGCTCCCTCCTGCCTGGCCCCGTGCCCCAGCCCTCAGAAGGCCCCTCCACCCAGCTTTGTTTGCATTCCTGGAGCCTGCGTCAGCCTGGGCAGCAGGCATGTCTATGCGGGCAGGCCTGGCGCGGTCCTGCTGGCGGGCCCTGGGCTCCAGGCCTCCTGGGCTTGGGGCCACAGTGTCCACGCAGAGCTCACTTGGCAGGCTGGTGACTCACACTTCCTCCCGGATTCCGGGAAATGCTTTCCTGCTGCTGTAGCTGATGCTTTTTTTCTTGTTTAATGAGAAGTTCTCTGCAGACTTCCATGGCAACGTCAGGATGGGGAGGCAGGAGGAGAAAGTGGACAAATCCATTCCCAAGAAGGGCCCCCAAAATTCCCATCTCACACACAATCGCACTCACACACACACATACACTTGCACGCATCCTTCCATCCTCTTGCCAGCCTTGGCCTGAGCCCCCAACCCACCACGGAGCTTTGGTCCAGGAAGGCCAGCCCCAGAAATGCTTGCTTTTATTAAAAAGGAATGGCCTCACAAAGGCACGACTGTAGGAAAGGCTGTAATTTGCCCAAATAAAACTTAATTTGATCCATGAAATAGCTGTGGTTTATTGTGTAATAGATGTGCTATGTGTTTCAATTTAATAGAAGCCAATATAATAGGGGGCCAGCTAGGGCCTCCAGAGGTCGGCCTCTTTCCCACCACACATAGTAGGGCCACACAACCTGCCTTGATGGTGGGACCCTCCCGGCCCAGACCACAGAGGCCCATGGACGAGACAGCCCAGGGGCAGATAAGTAAGAGTGCTTGAAGGGAAAAAAAAAAAAAAAAAAGAAAGAAATGAAAACCACCCTTTTTCAAAAGCAAGACTGTGAGTGTGTGAGTTTGAGGAGGGGGTTGTGGGGGTTGAGTCACCTTCCTGTCCCCTGCCGGAGTGGGAGGGCCTCTAGCAGGGGGTGTAGGAGAAAGAAGGATGGGTCTGTCACCTGAATCATGGTGGGAGGGACCCTCCGGAGAAGCCTTCAGGGACAGTGCCTGGGCAGCGGCAGCGGGCAGCGGCTTAAGCCCCCAGGCTCTGTGGGCAGGCTCAGGAGGAAGGTGGTGCAGGCTAAGAGGGAGCTGGGGGAGGGAGCTCACGTGGGTATGAAGCCCCAGAGATGGTCCAATTGGCACCCTTGCTCCCCGCCCACTCAGGCAGTCCAACTGAGGCCCAGAGAAGGTAAGTGAGCTCACAGGGTCATACAGTCAGGAGCAGCTCAGCTGACTCTCATTCTATAAACCCTGTGACACACTGGTGCTACGTCAGGGAGAGGAAGGGCAGGATGCCAGGCTGGTTCTACGAATGCCCCCAGAGTGCGGACTGACTAACAGAGACCAGGAGGAAAGGAAGAGTGGGTAGGAGGAGAGGGGCCTCGCATTTGTCGGGCATCTCTTATGAATGCTCTGAGAATGCCATGTGCACCATCCCATTAATCCTTATGACAGCCCTGCACAGTAGGTACTGGTGGCCCCATTTTCCAGATGAGGACATTGAGGTTGGGTTGGTGGCTTGTCTAAAATCATAGCTACCCCTGGACACTCTGCTGCCTCCTGTGGGTGGAGACAGTATCCACCCAGTCGCCCACCCCTTCCCTAGACCTTTCTGGCTCTGGGGCTCTGATCCTGGGTCCAGGTTACTCCAGATTCCTTCTCCCCATTATGCTTCCCTAAAAAGGCCTTTATTTGTCCCAGTGTGACCTTGGCCAAACCTCTGAGCCTCCATTTTTCTCATTTGTAAAATGAGAATAATTATACATGCCCCACAAAGGCTGTCCTGGAAATTAAATGAGATACCACATACAGATCACCAAAGCCAGGGCTCGGCATTCAGTAGGTACTCATTAAATCCATTCATTTCAAATGCCTCCCACAAGAATATCATTTGCTGGGTAAGGTCTGGGTATTAGTTTGGAAGGGAGAACCATCCCTCCTATCTGAATTCCACCTCCGCCATGTATCTCTTGCCAAGTATCCAAACAGGTGATTTCACCTCTCTGAACCTCAGCTTCAAAATCTATAAATGGATATAACATGATCTAGTTCACAGGGGTGATGGGATAATTAAATGAAATAAGAGATGGCATATAATAGGTGCTCAGTAAATGATAGTTGTTACTTAGTATTGCTGTTGTTACTGTTATTCTCTTTCTAAATCTCTTCTATGGCTTGGCCTCCAATGTGCATGACCAACATGTCCGGTGCCGTGCTGCCCCCATACTCCTGCCTGTGCTGCTCCTGCCCCCCCAGGATTTCTCAGTCTCTCCATGAACTGGGGAATTCTGCGCGGAGGCTCAGAGGGCCCTCTGTATCCTGAGCACCCCAGAAACAAGTCACACATAAGTCACACATTGACAAAATCACTGATGAAAGAACAGAAAGCCGTCAGCCTGGGAGCATCGGTAGAACATGGTTTTCTCCTTTGTTCTTCCGAGGAACGGTAACCCCTTCGCCAGACCCACTTTGGGGATGAGAAAGGCAGCTCCACGGGCATGGGGAGCAGCAGGACCCTCATTAGTCCTTACGGGTCTTCCAGGGACAGCAGCCAGGAGCCTTCTCTGAAGCCAAGTGAGAGATGAGATGCACCCCATCCCCTCTTGAGGACTGTGGGTGTGCTCCTCTCCCCTCCCCTCCCCTCCCCTCCCCTCCTCTCCTCCCCTCCCCTCCTCTCCTCTCTTCTCCTCCTGCCTTGCCAACTCCCACCTGTGCCTACCAAACCCTGGAGAGGCCAGGAAGCCCCTCAGAAAGCCGTGCTGTGTCCTGATCATCTAAATATGAGATTGAGGCCCTTGAACACTGTGACTTGCCCAGGGTCATAGCAGGTGTGTGTGCCAGGTGTGTGTGCAGTGTATGTGTGAGAATACTTTCCCCATCACTTCTTGTTGAGTTTCCTTATCCCAATTCCTTACAGGGGTGCTGCAGAGGGTGAAGGGAGGCAGCCAAGTGTGGAAATGCACTATTAAATGATACAAATGTGAGGGTTCATTTATTGTCCCTTAGTACAGACAAACTTCAATTAATCTGAATACTGGCAGTTATAAAAGATCAATTGAGCTTTAATACCAAATCCCTTTTGGTTCAACATTTACTGTGGAGAATCTATGTGTGCATTTTTAACTATAATTTATAATAAACTTAGTGTAATGAAGATATCACATACTCATTGTAGAAAATTTGAAAAATGTGGGAAAGTTTTTTTAAAATGTGAAAAGCCTCCCTAACTCAACCGTGTTCCCAGATATATTGACTGGTTACATTTTACATACATATATATGCATTACTATTATAATATAGAGATGAATATATATTCAGCACTTTATATGTACAAGGGCTGAATCCAGTGCTTACTCGTGATCTACATACATGTAAATGAAGTATTTTAGTGTGTATATGTAGGTTTATTATCTGCTTTTATTCCACCCAGCATCATGATAACTTTTCCATATGCAGGTATCCCCTGCTTTTCAAAAGTTTGCTTTATGCCACTTCACTTTGATGAAAGACATTGCTGCCTGTTTTTGCTCACCGAAAGAAATCCGAAGAGGATTTTTACTTTTACAAAAAAAAAAAAAAAGGCAAAAATAGCGATCAGTGTTTGCTCTGCAGCAAGCGTTATAGAAGCAGAAGCATCCAGAGCAGTGAGCGTGGCCCGACCAAGCCCCTCCCCTGGACCACACTCAGCATCTCAGCATCAAGACAAGCAGCTTTGAACTGGGTCTGTGAGCATCTGGGCTTTATTGATTTGTGCCTCCGCTAGCAAGATGTGTCCTAAGGTATTGAAAAGCCTAAATGAGCTCGTAAGGATGTAATTAAGTGTTTTGATCCTGGTGAACAAAATTAAGACATTGTGCATGCCTTGCATTTTGGGCCTGGGAACACTCAAAACATTTTACGTCTAAATCAGGGGTGACTGCTTCTTTGCTTGATGCCTTTTTGGCTTGTGGAAGGTTTCATAGGAACGCTCTACTTTCAGAGAGTGGGAGGAGCCTGCAATTTAAAATATTCTAAAACATGATAGTTTTCTTTATAAAAATAATACATGCTTATGGTATGGCGAATAGTCCAGAAAAATAAAAAGTGGAAAGAGAAAAAAGAGCAGTTGATATCGTCTCCCATTCTCCAAGGCATAATTATTAATAATTAAACATGATTTTTAAAGGTGAATAATATTTTATCACACAGATATGCCATCATTTCTGTAATTCCCATTATTGGATGTTTAAACTGTTTCCAAATTTTGCTGTTATTAAAAAAAAAAAGAATATTTCTCAGGAAATATCCCTAGAGGCAAAATTGCTGGAACAAAGGGCATATGCCTTTTTAAAAATGTTCTTATTGATTTTTAAGAGAGGAAGGGGGAGGGATAGAGAGAGAGAAACAGGGACCAGCTGCCTCCTGCACGCCCCCCCACTGGGGATTGAGCCTACAATCAGGGCATGTGCCCTGACCAGGAATCTAATGGGTGACCTTTTGGTTCCTGGGTCAGTGCTCAACCACTGAGCCACACCAGCTAGGCGAGCATAAGCATTGTTGAGGCTTTTGATTAATACTGAGAAACAGACTGCATGAAAGCCACCCTTGTTTACAGAGCCATCAGCACAGGGGAACATAATCTTGCTCATCTCACTTTATCTCAGCCCCGTTAGGCCTACTTTTTTTTTTTTTAAATAGTTTGACCAAAGTAATAAGTGAGAAATAACATCTCACTATTTCAATTGAATCTTTTGTTTTCCAATGAGGTTAAACATATTTTCATATTCTTACACACTTACACTTTCCTGTTATTAATTTTCATGTCCACTGTCCCTTTTTTTTTTCTATTGAGGTTTTCAGAATTTTTTTTTTATTTTCATGTGCTCTTTACATATTTGTTTTATATGATTCTATTTATGGGATGTTTTGATGTACAGAAGTTTCCACTTTTAAGTATACAAATGCATACATCTTTTCCTTTGTAATTTCTTTTATTACTGCTGTGCTTAGAGAGGCCCTTTGCATCCAGAGATCAACATCATGAACATTTTATTCTAGTTATTTCATTGTTTTCACATTTTCAGTCTCATCCATCTGGAATTTATTCTACTCTATAGTGTGAGGTGAAGATGTAGCTATTCTCTCCCTACCCCCACCCTCCCATCTCCTCGCTTCCCCCAGCACCACTCATTTAGCAAATATTCCCTTCTAGGGGACGATGTGACATGCAGCAGCCCCAGACACTGTGCCATCACCACCTGAAGACACCCCCAGTCCTCCAGCAATACCTTTAACTTATTTCCACCATGTTCAGGGCCCTCTCTCTCCCGCTGGGGACACAGAAACCAACACAACAGAAAATAGGCCAGTCACCAGACAATCACAATGAATGTGCCCGAGGTTTTAATGGGAGAGACATCTGGTGCGGTGTGAGACTCAGTGGGCAGGCTTATCTGGGCATTTGGGAGAACAGCCATTCGGGGATGGGTCCCAGCGGAAAGGACAGGTGAGCTAGAGCATTCAGAAGTGAACATAATAAAGACACACAGGCACCCAACGCACAGGGAACCCACGGAGGTCCGTGTGGCTGGGGTCTGTTTGGGAGGAGACAATTGCTATTCTATGCCATTTTGTGCCACATGCATATATCTCCTAACGAATACACTAAATATTCACAAGGATCACTGCTTTAAATGAACAAAAAGGAGTCTGACAATTAAGCAATGGGGTGGGCGAAGGGCATCCAGGAAGAGGACACAGCCTACGTAAAGACTTGGTGGAGTCACAATGAGCTGGGCCGTTGAGGGAGCATTGCTGGCTCAGCCGAGGGCGCATGAGGGCTGCAGGCTAAGGAGGCCTTACAGGTCCCGTAAGGGGCTTGGACGTCAATGGGCAGCCAACCGGTGGCTTAGCCAGGAGAACGGCTCGGCCAGGGCTGCCTTTTAGGAAGGTCCCTCTGGCTGCAGCTTAGAGAGAACAAAAGGAGCTCTGGTGGCCGGTGGCGGGGCACTGTCGGGCGGCTGGGGAAAGGTCACAGAACGACCATGATGTTCCCAGCGCCATGGTGGTCAGGGGCTGGCCCTTAGTCTGGAAGCCTCTCCTTAAAGAAACTCAATCTTTGGTCACTTTGGGATTCCACCCATGGTGGGGGGAGAGGCAGGGGGCAGGAGTTCTGGGCCAGGAAACCCCCTTAGAAAGGCCCCAGCTGCAGCATGCTTGGCTTCTCTGGGTAAAAGCCAAAGGTATAAAAGAAGCAAGGAGTCCAAAGGCAAGCAGGCCCTGAAATAAGAGCCATCTCAGTCAAAACTCCGGTTCTGTCCCTGCTCTCCCATGAGACCTTAGGCAGGTGACTGAGCTCCTCCGAGCCGCGTGCTTCCATGTCTATAACGCGGGACCCCACGGGTTAGCGTGAGTGTGCAGTGTGAGTATTCCACTAGATGGTGTATGCAAGGCTCCTGGCAGGTGAGAGGGGCACGGTATACCAGTGTGTACTGTACAATACTGCTCTAAAGAGGATGACTGTTTTATTTTATTTTTTTTTAAATATAATGTTAGCTCTAGCCCAGGGGTGGGCAAACTTTTTGACTCAAGGGCCACAATGGGTTCTTAAACTGGACCGGAGGGCCGGAACAAAAGCATGGATGGAGTGTTTGTGTGAACTAATATAAATTCAAAGTAAACATCATTACATAAAAGGGTACGGTCTTTTTTTTTTTTTTTAGTTTTATTCATTTCAAACGGGCCGGATCCGGCCCGTGGGCCGTAGTTTGCCCACGGCTGCTCTAGCCGGTTTAGCTCAGTGGATAGAGTGTCAGCCCAGACTGAAGGGTCCGGGGTTTGATGCTGGTCAAGGGCATGCACCTGGGCTGCAGGCTCCATCCTGGCCCTGGTTGGCGCCTGTGCCAGAGGCAACCAACTGAGTGTCTCTCTCACATCAATTTTTCTCTCTCTGTCTTTCTCCCTCCCTCCCATTCTTTCTCTAATAAAATAAAATAAATTATACTTTTATTGATTTCAGAGAGCAAGGGAGAGGGAAACAGAGATAGAAACATCAATGATGAGAGAGAATCATTGATCAGCTGCCTCCTGCAAGCCCCCTACTGGGGATCAAGCCTACAACCTGGGCATGTGCCCTGACCAGGAATTGAACCGTGACCTCTTGGTTTATAGGTCGACGCTCAATCACAGAGCCACACCGGCCGGGTAAGGATGAGTGTCTAGAAAAGGCACTGCTTAACCCAAAAGAATGTCCAGGATTTCAGACACAGGAAGGCAGGCAACATTGCAACTGACAAACAACGCATAGGGGAGCCCTGAACAAGGCCCTGTGTCTGGCTGGCCCTTGATTCTCTCCTCCTGGGCCATGGCTCAGATCTCATCACTGTTCACAGCAGTACCTCCAGTTTTCTAAAGCCCTTTCCAGCTCCTGAGTTCATTTGTTCCTCGCAATTCCTCTGTTGAGCAGGTTTTAGATCCATTTCACAGATGAAGAAACCAAGACCCCACAAATGGGGAGAAGGTGGTAGTGAGCCCACTGGCAGCTTCATGCTCCCTCACACTTCTAAGCCTCCCAACCACATGTCCAGAGCCAGGGCACAGGCTAAAAGGGGTGAAATGCTACAGACCAGGGTCTGTGAGGTACGTGGAAGAACCCAGCACCTTGGGTGAGGCAAAGATGGTGAGGTGGAGCTTAGCACCGGAACAAGAGTCGGGCAAACCTGGTTGCAGCTCAGTACCACCATTTGCCTGTGTGACCTTGGGCAAATGCTGGCCTTCTCTGAACTTTTGCTTCCCATCAGTAAAGCAGGCATCAGCCCACGAACGCTAAAGCATTGCTGTGAGCGTGGGACAAGAGAACTGATGGTGTTAGTTACCTACTGTTGTGTTACAAGTTACTTTGTTTTTGGAGGGACCACCTCCAAAAACCAACCTGCCCAATCCATCCTGTTTGTCAGCGCTGCCATTCAAGTGGCATCTTCAGCCCCAAAGGGTGCGTGAGCCGTGGGAGTGGGTGGGGTAGACGTACAAAAGTGCTGCTGACAGGTATTCTGCATGGGAAGTGCAGGAATTGGGGTCATCTCATGCTATTCCTCATAACTTCTCAGTTTGGGGGAAGGTTAAAGGAAATGGCAACCAAATCATGGTCAGAGCTGTCTGGCTGGGGATGAGTAAGCCAGCAGTCAGTTAGATTTAAGGCACTCGCACCACCGTGGGGGTGGGGGGTGGGCTGCCCAGGGCACTGTCCCCTGTGAGCAGGCCCTGACATCTAAGGTGTTCCCTTCCCAGCTGCTGGGTGGTTACTCTTCCTAAGTGGCCACAAAAGCAGTGTGTTCTGTTCCAGGGGCTATAACTTCACCCTTTCCCCAGTCAACCCCCACTTATATACAGAACTTTCTCCCAGGACTGGGCGCAAGAGTGATAGGATGCTGTTGGTTTTTCAAATGTAACCAGAATTCAGTTTGAATCCTCTTTTGACCAGATAGCAAGCATAGTCTGCATGAATGAGGCTAGCCATTCCATTCCGGGAATGCTCAGGAATGGTAAGGGAGCAACCTCAAATTTTCAAAATAGGTGTATATAAACCCACACCTCTTTCATCCCGCTCATGACATCCATACAGGAGGTGGCCCAGGGCGGATGATCTGCGGACAGCCACAGTCAATGACCAAGCTGCCTTCCTCAGGTTATGGCCCAAGAGGAGGTGAAGGAGATGGAGTCGAGGACTTTGACTTGACAAGACCATCCCTGTCGATGGCAGGGAGCAGGGAAGGTCGTCAAACGCCTGGACTGTCAGCCCACTGTGGAGTGATAAACAGCACACCATGATCAGACTGCACATGATCCAGAAAGCTGAAAACATGACCCAGGTTAGTTTCAAGGGCCACCATGTTGTGGCTGGAATAGGCTGAACAGACTGGACAGCAGCACCATAACCTGAAAATGTGTCAACAGCAGAGAGGCCCCCACCCATAGCCGCAGAAGGGGTCAAAGTTCCAAGGCCGTCCATCTGCTTTAAGCAGGCAGGGGCCATGCCACTGTGAGACAGCCAGGTCAGCTTCTGGCAGGAGTCACAGCAGTGTGGAACACAGAGTCCTCTACTTGTACAGGCCTCTAAGGGTCGGGGTATGGCTACATCTGCTAGGACGATAGGTCCAGGCAGCAACGGGGGGCGGGCGTGCCAGTTGGTCTCATAAGAGAATAAATGCCTACAATGGGCACCCATAGGAGTGACCCGCGCAGTTCAATCAGCAGCCTCAACTCATTCCCACAGATGGTGACCCTGGAGAGGGGTGTTTTCAGTGTGCCAGCCTGTTTCCCAAGTGGCAGACACAACAGCCAAGTCATTGGCTATACCCAAGAGACAGTACAAATATAACAAGCTGCATCAAGGGTAGTGTTGGCTAGAGCTGTGAGAACAGCCTTGACTTCTGTCCCCTCGGAAAAGTGACCATGGCCATTTTTGGTTCTGCAGAACTGACACCGAGGTGGAACAGACACAGCAGCCTAGTGGACGCCATCAGGACAAACCCAATCTGGAGCGGTAAGAGCTCTGATAGTAGTCAATTCCTCACCCATGTTTTCCTCTGGGAGGTTGTCTCAGGGAAATTTCCCCAAGAAGACCAAAATCCCTTACAGCTGCCAGGACTCGCAGTCCTTTTACTATCACCTCCAATGGATCTAAAGTTGGCATGATAAACAGCCAGAGGACCTGAGCCACCATTCTTCCTTAATGGCATGCCCCACCCTCTTGTCTCCGAGTAAACCTGCCAAAGTTCTAGTGATCCTTCTGGTTTCTGCCCACAGCGGTCGTAAATGTCCCTCTAATCATGCTCAGTGTAGGTGTCCATCTTGGTAACTGCTATCTGACAAACAGCAGCCTCTCTGCCCACCCAGGGCAGATCCTAATGCTGGTTTGCTTCAGGTGAAGAACTGAGGCTGGCCACTACACTGGTGAGGAAGTCCTCCCACCAAGAGGTGAGTTAGCCACGACCGGGGTACCATTTGGGCAGCTGCCTTTGAACCTGCTTCCCAGTACTCAGCCTGCAACCACCTCTCCAGCAGCTCCTCATGGAAAGGCAAGAGAGAGCCATTTGTTGCCCACTTGGTCATACAGTTTGGTCAACATATTTGCTACCGATTTCCATGGACGTCCCTCAAAATTTCATTATTTGGCCTGTGAGGTCCTCATCATTCCTCTTCCAGAATGCCATGTCTCTGTCAGTATTTCATCTGCATCCCCAAAGCTGTCAAGATTTTACCCAATCTGTACTAATAATAGTCTAGGTCAGTGATGGCGAACCTTTTGAGCGCCGCGTGTCAGCATTTTGAAAAACCCTAACTTAACTCTGGTGCCGTGTCACATATAGAAATTTTTTGATATTTGCAACCATAGTAAAACAAAGACTTATATTTTTGATATTTATTTTATATATTTAAATGCCATTTAACAAAGAAAAATCAACCAAAAAAATGAGTTCGCATGTCACCTCTGACATGCGTGTGATAGGTTTGCCATCAGTGGTCTGGGTGGTGTCAAGCCCTCACGTCATCACAAGATGGCCGTCACAAGATGGCTGCACGCACAGCAGAGGCAGGGCCTGGTGGCCACTCCATGCGGTGAGGCCTGGGGGTCGCGCAGCTCTGCGCAGCGTGGAGGAGGCGGGTCCCGGCGGAAGAGGCAGGTCATGGCAGGGGAAGGCAGTCATGGGCAATCAGGCTGGCAGGGGAGGGCAGTTGGGGGCGATCAGGCCAGCAGGGGAGCAGTTAGGCATTAATCAGGCTGGCAAGGGAGCGGTTAGGGGGGGCGATCAGGCTGGCAGGCAGAAGCAGTTAGGGGCAATCAGGCAGGCGAGCGGTTAGGAGCCAGCAGTCCCAGATTGTAAGAGGGATGTCTGACTGCCGGTTTAGGCCCGATCCCTGCAGGGGTCTCAGATTGGAGAAGGTGCAGGCTGGGCTGAAGGACACATCCCCCCTGCACAAATTTCGTGCACCAGGTCTCTAGTTGCAAGATAACAAGCTAGCTTGCCCTTTTCCCTGGAAGCTAGCAGAAGACACAAGACTCCTGGGACAGAGACAACAGACTTCTATCACTCCTGGCACAGCCAGCAGCATGAGCATCATGTCTGCATTGGTGTCCTTGCAGTGCAAAGAGAGACAGGTGGCACCTGTGCACTTGGTGGAGTGCTTTATAGGAGGGAAACCTTAGCTTAGGGAACTCAAATCCTATAACGGGCAGTAAACATGTCTGCCCTTTGCACCAGAGGGAAACACTATCTCTGTCTTCTAAGGCTGTTGGCTATTATATATTCTTGAAGATATAGCCCAGAACAAAGGCAGTCGATACCTCTGCTTGCAAGACTTCCCGAGAGGCCCATGGAGAATTGTCTCCCAACACGACAATCTATCTCATTTGGCCCCTCCATGGTAGAGGATACCATCCCCATTTTACAGATGAGAACACCAAGACCCAGAGGAAACACATAAAATGCACAAGTTCATACATTGTGGAAAGTGGTGGAGGCAGGATTCAAACCTATGTCCCCAGGCTCGCACTTCTCTCCAGAGCTGACCCCTTCATCCTCATTAGCAGCAGCTCAGGCATAAGGCTGATGGAAAAGGTGGGGAAATCTCTCTGTACAAAGTTGATTTTCAGTGGCTCTGTGGACTTTAGCTCCCCCGTATCTCCTCTCTCCCCAGTCATAGCAAATTCAAGAACAGACTCAGCTCAAAAGGCTTTGGCTTCTCAGAGTCACTTGGGAGCCCACCCCTAAGCCTAGAAATGGTCACAGAAGACTCTGATGACATCATCCACTCGGGCGAGGCCCAGACCAGCCAGAGCCCTCCGCCCTTGAGGAGCACCCTGGGCATCTCCAGAATCCGACTCATAACAGGATCCCAAACATGTGGACTGACAATTTCTCACTTTAAAACCCCATGTGGCTCAAGCAAGCTGTGGCAAGAGCTCCCCTCAGGACGACCGGCGCGGGTGTGTGGCAGGGATCCTGGCTCTGAGCCCAGGGGAGTCAAGTGACCCCAGGGGTCAGCTGACCTCAGCCCCCCACCCCCACTTCAGATCTCCAGAGTAAAGAGGGCCCAGGAGCCAGCCAAGGCCTGTCCCCAAAGCAGGCCAGGTGCCACTCGACTTTCTGGAGATCTAATGTGTTTTGGTTGTGTGTGCTTCCTGATGTGGTTTTGATGTTCACTGATATTATATCTGGGGCAGCACAAAGCAGGGGATTCTTAAAGAGTCTAAATAATTGTCATCATGACCATGAGTAACAACCATCCTAGTTCCATGGGTAGAGCAGGAAAGAAAAGAAGGAGCAGGGGTGGGGGTGGTGTAGCCATTTTCAAAGGGTCTGCTTCTTTTTTTTTTTTTTTTTCAGTTGATCAGCAGCCTAGCCAGGATCTCCAGCCAGGTTCTGTGTTTTTTTTGTTTGTTTTTTTTAAATTAAATCTTTATTGTTCAGATTATTACAGTTGTTCCTCTTTTTCCCCCCATAGCTCCCCTCCACCCGGTTCCCACCTCACCCTCCGTCCTCACCGCCCCCCACTGTCCTCATCCATAGGTGCACAATTTTTGTTCAGTCTCCTCCCGCATCCCCCTCACCCCTTTCCCCCCCCCCCAAGAATAGTCAGTCCACTCAAAGGGTCTGCTTCTAATACAATACTTAGGGAACATCAAAATGCTGCCCATTTTATACAACTTAAGGAACCTGGCCAACAGGATGAATAGGTTTTTTTGTTTTGTTTTGTTAAGATGTTAAGGAGAGCGCATCTTGGACTTGCCTGTATGTATGTTTTTGTGTTTTTTCTAGGCATCCCTAAAGCTTCATTGTGTCCATTACTCAATTATAAGACATAAAAAGCAAAACTTGTATTTTTTTTAAATTTCCAATTAATTTGCTGGTTCAACAAAACTGACCAAAATAAAATAAAGCTGTAGAGAACATAACATATTTTAAATTGAACAGATGCTAGATGTTACTACTAGCCAGGCCATGTTTAAACTGTTTCACAAACATAAACATTTAATCTTCCTAACCACCTTATTCTTATGCCCATTTTAACAAATGAGGAAACTGAGGCTCAGACACGTTAAGTAACTTGCTCAGGGTCACTTAGCTGAGGGCATAGCCTCTAAATAGAGCCTGTGTGCTCAGCAGCCATCGAAGTCAAGTTCAGAAGTGCTGACATCAGCAGGAAGGGAAGTAGGAAAACCAGCTCAGGAACCAGAGAGACCTGGGTAGAATCCTCGTTCTGAATCTTAGTTGTGGTGTGTGACCTCGGGCAACTCTTTCAACTTCTCTGAGCCTCATCTATAAAACAGGGTGAGGATTAAATGAGATGATACAAAGTGCCTAGTATAGTAGTCCCCCCTTATCCATAGAGGATATGTTCTAAGACCCTCAGTGGATGCCTGCAGATAGCACGGGGCCCTGTATATATTATATTTTCATCTATACATATATGCCTATGATAAGTTTAATTTATAAATTAGACACAGTAAGAGATTAACAATAACTAATAAAAAATAGAATAGTTGTAACAATATGCTATAATAAGAGTTATGTAAATGTGGTCTCTCTCTCACACAATAACTTATTGTGCTGTACGCACCCTTCTTGTGATGATGTGAGAGGATGCAATGCCCAGGTGAGGAGATGAAGTGAGGTGAAGGGCGCAGCATTGCGACCTAACAACCTGACATAGGCTGCTGGTGACCTTCTGACAATAGAAACAAGCACTTTACCGCCCCCCTCTTTGGCATCCAAATTGCCAACCTCCCTTCCTTGCACTTCGGGGCTCTTATTAAGTAAAATAAGGGCTGCTTGAGCACAAGCACTGTGATGCTGCAGCGGTCAATCTGATCACCAAGATGCGGGCAGCGTAGAGCAGAGCCCGAGACGCAGGACAAACGGGTGGTTCAGGCCACTTGCCGGACAGAGCGGGACTCGCGAGATTGCAGCGCCACTCAGATCAGCTTGCATTTAAACGTATGAATCGTCTGCCCTGGAATTTTCTATTTGATATTTCTGGACCATGGTGGACCACAGGTAAGAAACCAAAGTGAAACTGTGAATAAGAGGGACTGCTGTATACAACAAGTTCCCCAGTAAATAACTGCCATTAGTTTTGCTAAACAAAGAGTTACATTTCTAATGATTACCCCAGCTTCTCTCAGCAGGTCCAATATTAAAGTGCACTCTAGCTGCCACCCCTGGAACAGACTTTTAGGAGCGGGGCGGGGCCCCTCCAGAGCCCTTAGGCTCTCCCAGAAGGCACCCTCCAACCATCTGGTTTAGCTCTTTTACTTTTGAGGGGAAATAGACCCCCAGACGAGGAGGGGGCGCCCCCAGGTCATTCAGGTCTCCCCTGGTGCTCCAGGGAGTCCAAGGAAGGCACATTAAAATCCATCTCTCTCCTGGGCTCAGCCCATGGCCTCCGTCCCAGTCTCATGTTCAGAAATGATGGGCATTTTATCCACACTCCACTAGCCTTGCTGTGATCTGCTTTTACAACAGTCAGCAAGGCCGCAGGGCTGCTCCAGCCTGTGTCCCTAGTGATGGTCAGCCTGGACTGGACACCTTCCCCAGCCCCCTCCGCCAGCCCCCAACAGGCCAAGAGGACACCAGCTTCCTCTGGGCTATCAGGGCTGGAAGTCAGCAAAGGCCTCAACATCCCAGGCCGAGGAGCTTTCAAACTTTCTCTTCATGTGCTTTTATTAAAAAGCACAGGGAAGCCGGCTGGCGTGGCTTGTGACTGAGCGTAAACCTACGAACCAGGAAGTCAAGGTTTGCTTCCCGGTCAGGGCATGTGCCCGACTGCAGGCTCAGACCCCAGCGCGGGGCATGCTGCAGGCAGCCGATCAGTGATCCTCTCTCATCGCTGGTGTCTGTGTCTCTCTCTCCCTCTCCCTTCCTCTCTGAAACATATATATATATATTACTATATGTAGCACATGGAGCACAATGAGAATGTACTTAGTGCCACGGAACTGAACACTTAAAAATGATTAAAATGGCTAATTTTGTGTTGTGTGTATTTTATCATAATAACATACAAAGTATAAGGAAGATGAAAAGGTTCTAGAGATGGATGGTGGTGATGGTTGTACAACAAAGCTAATGTACTTAATGCCATTAACCTGTACACTTAAAAATGGTTAAACCAGTTAATTTCATGTTATACTAGAGGCCTGATGCACGAAATTCGTGCAAGGGGCTCCGCCCTCGCAGCGCCTCGCAGCCCTGGCTTTGTCTGGACGGTCGTCCGGATGGTCGTTCTGCTGTTTGGTCTAATTGGCATATTAGCTCTTTATTATATAGGATGTATTTTACCACAATCAAAACAAAATACAACAATGACCTGCACCCTGCCCTAATTGCCCCCAACTGTTTTGCTCAGGTCCCTGCTGGTTCCACAGAAGACTCTGCAGCTTTGCTGAGAGGCCAGCTCTGGAAGGAGCCCCCAGCCATGGGTTTGGCCCCCCTCTGCCACTGCCTTGCTGTGTGACCCTGGTCGGCACCCTGCCCTCTCTGGGCCTCAGTTCTGTGAGTAATGGGACTAGATGTACTCTAAGAACCTTCCCCAGCATGGGTGTGCTCTGACTCTGTGTTCTAAATATCAAAGGGACAACACTCCCAACCGGGAAGTCTTGCTACCACACTCCTGAGAGGGCAGAATAAGGCTGCAGAAGATGAGCCCCCAGAGCCCAGGGCCCAAGGATAGGGGAGAGGGTGAGGGTTCTTAGGGGCCTGTGAGGAGAAGCCAGCTGGGGGTTGTCATGGAGACACAGGATACCAAACACACACACACACACACACACACACACACACCATGGATGCCTGCTTGGTCCTTTAGCATTTATAAAATACACACCCAATCCATTACCTCCATGACCCTTTCATTCCACAAACACGCAGGCGCCCAGGACCACGGGGGCAAACAGTACGTGAGACATCTCCAGCTTCCAGGAGACTCCCTGGGCAGAGAAAGGGGCAGCGGTGTGGTCAGTGCTTGGACTGCGCGGGCTGGGGCATGATCTGGAGTAGGAGCAGCTTGGACAAAGACCTGGGAGAGAGAGACAGGGAGACAGACTGAGAGACAGCGAGACAGAGAGGTCTGGAGTGTGGTGTTTGAAGGGGGTTGGCAGGTAGAGGTGGGGCAGGGGCAGATTCCATTAGGCCACTCTAGGAGGTAGTTCCTTATCCTGAGGGTGCAGGGAGTCATGGGAGAAGAGGCACACTGTCGGATTTGCGTGCAGACCACCACTTGGGGTGGAGGAGAGTGACTTGGAGGAGGCAGGACTGGCAGGAGGCCCAGTTAAGAAGCCACAGCAGCTGTTGGGGACGGGGGTGCAGGGGGAGGCCCTGGTGTCACAGACTGGGAACATCCCAGTGGATCACCGTTCTACTTTCCCCCTGAGGAAACGGAGGATTTCACAGGTAAGGCAATTGCCCAAATTCATCAGCTTTTTTCACCTCCCTGAGCTGCCTGTCAGGCCCCCAAACAGTGAGCACTCCTGAACACTTCCTACATGCCAGTTCTGAGTGCGTAACATGCTGAGTTCATTTAATCTTCCCAAGAACCTCAGAGGTAGATGCTCTTATTTTGTTCAGATGAGGAAACTGCGGCACCGAGAGGTTACATAACCTAACGTGCCTAAGATCACATAGCTGGCCAGTGGCAAAGTCAGGATTATCATCAGGCAGCTGCAGCCAGAGGTGGCCAGAACGTTTAAGCCCCCTGAAATGTGCGTGGGGGACAGGAGAGGCGAAGGGGTGTATGTGCACGTCCTCCAGAGCACCGGAGGAATCTGTGCCCAGACAGAGGAAGCACCCAGACCGGAAATCCCGAGAGCTAAGCTTTAGGTCCAGCTCTGCCCTAAACTTGCTCTGTGACCTTGGGCTACTCACACCCCTCTCTGGGCCTAGAGTTTTCTCACATGAGGCATAAACACAGATCTGCAGAGTCCCCTCTCCTAGCTATGCTTCTCCCTAACCCCTCCACTCCCACATCCCAGACACTCCAGGAGACTAAGGCGGGGGCGGGGCTGGAGATGGGGTGCACTGTGGAATGGAGAGGAGGTGATGGGCTAATCCTTCTCCAAAAACCTAGTCAATTGCAGAATATCCTGCCTTCCCCCCCGCCCCCCCGCCCCCACCCCGACTCTAGGCCTGAGTTTGCGTTTGGGACAGTAAGCCCCACCCACATTGCTTCCCAGAGCCTGCAGGGACCAGGCTGCACAACACTCCCGAGGCCAGGCCTTGCTTAGAAAGTGTCTCCTTCGGAGCCCGAGTCACCAGCTATGTGGGTGCTACCAGGGCCGCCAAGCCTGGGCGAGGGGAAGGAGGGCAGTCCTGCCGCCACTTGTGACAGTAACTCGGCCTCTCCTGTCTGGGACTTGGTTTCCCCATCTGTAAACTGAGGGGCTGGACCTGGATTCTCAGACCCCCATGAAGAAAGGCAGCCATAGGGCCTCCCCCTGACACTTGAGGCCCCCCACGGACCCCAGGGAGGTCCCCCGCCTCAAAGCAGGGCAGGTCTGGGAGGTGAAATAGCTGTGAGGTTGATGGCTCTGGGTCCCCTGAGGTTAGCCCTGCAGCGCAGACTGTCCCCAAGGGACAGGCCATTCCGGCAGAGCCAATCACAGCTAGCACACAGGAGCCCAAATGACAGCAACTGAGCATCAGTTTCTCCATCTGAAAAGGGGGAATAACTGAGAACACTGCACGGAGATTAGGTGCATAAAAGACCCTTGGCACACAGGAAGGGCTCACAAACGGTTAGTGTTATTATCGACTTGAAAAGAGAAAATAATTCAGTGACTCCTAGCCCATCCCCAAGGAGCACAGCCCAGCTCTGCTCAGGCTCGAGGACCAAGGCCTGGGAGGTGCAGAACAGCAGAGGGAGTTGTGCCTCCCAGGAGGGCCAGGCCCAAGGCTGGCAGGGGAACCAGGACAGTTTTCTACGATAAACTGTGTGGTCCAAAGGGCTTAATTCTAGAGAGAAACAATGCCATCTGCCTGGTGGGCACCTCTGAGAATCTGGGAGATGGGGAAGGGATGCCACCATCTGGTCTGCATGAAGTAGACCCTGTGGCGGGAAGCAGGAAACCTGCTCACATCCCAGCACCCATAATCACCTGGCTTGAGATAAGCACTTCCCCACTTCAGGCCTACGCTTCCTCATCTATAAAATGGGAGAGTTAAGCTCCGTCCCTCTTGCTCACAGATGAAGGCATTGGGTGTGACTGGCTGCTGCCTCTAAGGGTAAGGAGTCTCTGTTAGTAGACTGGCATTAAGGGGCACCGTCTTAATGAGCCAGAAAGGGTTCAGGGCTCAGGTGACCTATTCCTGCCTGCAGCCTGGCCCTCCTCTGGGAAATCCCTTTAGTTTAGCTCTCATCAGCTCACTGGCCCACTCAGAAACCAGCCCATCCACCTTCTGAATGCCAACTATTCTCCTCATCTTAGCATTTGTGGGCCCCCAGCCTCCCTTCCAGCCCTGGCCCTGTATTAGTAACAGATGATAGGCACTAATGATGAACCAGGTACGATGTGCTTTGCTGGATTCTTCCAATTCACACCCACTTCTCAGGTGGGAATAATTTTATCCCCTGAACACCACCGAGGCACCTTAAGTCTCTGAAGCCAGTCTGTAAATGGCAGAGCTGGAATTGGAATGCAGGCACGAGGACCAAGGCCTGGGAGGTGCCGTGTCTGAAGACTCCCCTCTCCTGCCTCATCTGCACAGTGGATGCCTCCTGGTTTCTGCCACTCCTATGGCACTGCTCCTTTGCTCCTGCCCCCTCTGCCCCTCCTAGCCCGTCACCTTGCCACTCATCTCTCCTGCAAGGATCAGAGGTGAAGCACTGAGACTTCCTGGGAGGCCCCCGCTCCCTTCCCTCCGCACTCCCACGGCTCTGGCTCCTTATTCAGTCTTCCTGGGGATCCTGCTGTTTGAGCCCGAGGTGCCTCCACGGACCCCACACTGAGGATACCCCAGTGAGCAGGCATCCCAGAGGAGCGTCTTCAGGGCAGGGTTCAGTGAGGTGCCCTGGCCTGTCCAGCTGTCAGCAGTGAACCAGCCCACAGGTACTCCTGGGCCTTCGTATGGGGACAGGAGTAATGGGTGGGGAGTCTACTGGCAAATCACTTCAAGAAACAAAGTGAAATGATCCTTATTTTTTTGGACACAGTGGCTATGATCCCCACCTCTTGGCATTCACACTCTTGTGTAGTCTCTTCCATGTTAGCAAGAATGGCTTGTGTGACCAACAGAATGTGCAGGAGTGATGGGATGTCACTTCTGAGATAAGGTTGTAAGAGGTGACAGCTTTGATCTTGGTCTCTTTTGGATCATGTGCTCTGGGGAAAGCCATGCCATGAGTGGCCAAATGCAGAGGCTTCCATGGTGAGGCACTGAGGCCTCCAGCCAGCAGCCCCAGGAATAAGACTGGAAATGGGTCCTGCAGTCCTCACTAAACCTCGGGTTATTGCAACCTCATGGAACCCTGAACCAGAACCACCCAGCTAAGCTGCTCCCACATTCCTGAAGCAGAAACAGTATGAGATAATAAATGTTAGCTGTTTCAAGCTGTAAAGTTTTAGGATAATTTATGATGCAGCAACAGAGAAGCCACAGGACTTCTCAGAGCATTTGCTATGCTGATATAAATCTCCAGGAAAGATATACTGTATAACATAACATTCCCCTTCGCTATTTGGCCAAGGCGGCTTTCCTTTCTGAATTTCCTTCATCAGGGAAAACGGATGTAATATGGCTCTGGTCCTATAGTGAAATGCAACTTCTAACCTAGATCTGCCTCATGAGTGAGCCACTGACCCTTCCAGAACCTCAATTCTTCCCTGTTAGAGTAAAAAACCACCTGCCTTTGCGAAACTCATGAATGTAGCCCCAGACGGGCCGATGCTGAGCTACTCGGAGTGGGCGGGAGGGCGGCCTGGGGAGGCCCTAAGAGGAGCGTCACCCTGGGTTCTGCGTGGTGGTAGGTGAGCCTACAGCCCACCGCCTGCTTTTCCCCGAGTGAGATGTCGTGTTTTCTTCTAGCTTGTGCATGGCTCAGAGACAGGAGGCGTGGGCCTGAGTCTCCACCATCCGACTGGAAGTTCCTCTAGGCCAGAGCAGGAGCCTCCATCATCAGTCTGGGATGGGGCCCAAATACTCTCCCCTTTCCCTCCTCCTCCCATCCTGTGGACACACCACAGCCATGGGTAAGAAGGAACAGCAGAACTCCTGTGGTCTTAAGAGTAAACATGCCCTTCCTCCCTTTTTAGCTTATTCCCTCTACTCTTTATCTGGTAAAGGGATAAGTCAAACTTCAGGATATCTGATGGGTCAGAAACCCACTAATACCATGCATGTCCCTCTTTCTTAAAAAGAAGACAGTTAAAAAAAAAAAAAAAACCTAGAATGCGAATGCTTTATTATCAATGAGTGACTGGTTTAGCATTTTGTCTGGGCATTAATATTTCAAAAACCATACACCAAACCCAGGCTTTTCCACCTAGCTCTGCTGTATCATTTTCTTAAAAAAAAAAAAAAAAAAAAAGGAGAGGGAGGAGGGAAAGAAAGAAAATATATCTGTATTGAAAGAATTATAAGCCAAAGTGCGTCTTTCTTGTTTTGTCCATATACACACATTGCACCATACATAAATAATTACATTGTAAAAATGACTCCATAATTACAAGTATAATATATATTTCCATATAATATATAAAACTTTATATTAAATCTAGGTAGATGATATTTGGGGGGTTTCGTCCGTGGGGCTGTGTCTCTGGCACTGGCCCGCCTGGCGGTGGGCAGGTCGGCCGGGCCTCGCGGCTGCCGCTATCTGTGGTTGTTGAGCAGGATCTCCAGCCAGCAGGGGCAGGAGGTGATGAACTGCCGGGAGTAGCAGGGCCCCCAGCCCTTGGCGAAGCTGATGCGGACGCTGTTGGGGTCGTAGGGGCCGTCGGCGGCGTCGGGCTCGGGCCCGTGTTGGAGCAGGCCCGAGCGCTCGAAGTCGAACACCTTGATGGAATAGCCCGGTGGCACCTTGCGCACGACGAGGGCGCGGCCGCCGGGCGCGTCCAGCGTCGGGGAGTTGACGAAGATGGGGTGCTCGCCGCGGTTGTAGGCCCACACGCCGTCAGGCTCCTTGCTGAGCAGGATGCCGAAGCCGATCTTGCTGCGCGTCCGCCGCACCGACTCGCTGCGCTGATCCAGGTTGAGCTGGCCCAGGCAGAAGCCGCTGCCCTGAGGTAGGTCGTAGAAGATGCTGACGGCCTGGTCGTACACCGCGTAGAGGCGGCCCACGCGCGTTCGGTGCTCCCAGTATGCCACGCTGCACCAGTGGCTCGGCTTGGTGGCATCTGGAGACATGCTGGCGTCTGCGGGGCAAGCACAGGGCACAGGATGTTAGCGACTCAGGCTGGGGAAGCGGGTGGCCGAGGGGAGCAGCACTCCTGCCTGGACGCTGGGGGATGGGTGGTGTCTCTAGCAGTCAACACAGATGTCAGCAAATACAGTGGGGCCTTGACTTACAAGTTTAATTCGTTTGGTGACCGAGCTCGTAACTCAAATGACTCATATGTCAAATCATTAAAGTGAACGAGGGAGACACGTGATGCTGGGCTGATGTTGTGGTGTTCACTGTGACGTTCGCTGCGCCAACTAGCGGTGGGGTATCTGAAGCTGGCTCGTAACCCGAATTTTAGCTCGGAACTCAAAGCAAAAAATCGGCCGAGAGACGGCTCATATCTCGAAAAACTCGTTAGTCGGGACACTCGTAAGTCAAGGCCCCACTGTACTGTGTGCCAGGCTGTCCTCAGGAAATTTAACACACAGGAGGGCACCCCCCCCCCCCCCACACACACACACTCACTCACTCACTCACAGAGTAAAAACAGAGGTCATAAATGTACAGAGAAGGCAAGGCACCTACTGTGTGCTAGGTGTTGTGGAAACACAAACATGAACCACACCCAACTCCTGGCCGTAATATTTCTCAAGCTGGCAAGAGCTGGAAAAACACCCATGCACCCAAAGGAGGCGTGGACCTTGAGCGCCTGCAGGGTGCACCTGGCCTCACCGAGTCCTCCAATCACTCTATGAGGAGGCCATCTTCTCCTTTACAGAAGGACCCAAGACTGCAGGCACCAGCAGCCTGCTCTCGGCCACACAGGGAGTGAGTGGCATGGCCAGGATTTGAACCTAGTCAGTCCAAGCCTCCGCCTGAACAGAGCAGGGTTAAGTATTAGAGGGCATAGTCACCAATCAGGGGACTCAGGCAGAGGAGGTAAGTGGGGGGAGGGGGGGAGTTGGCCCCCAGGGTCCCTTCTAGCCCAGAATGGGAACTGCCCGACTGCTCCCAGCCTGGCCCTTGGGCAGTGTGCCCAGTTCCCCCAGTGCCCGCTGCACCCTGCCACTCGAGTTGGCTCTCTGGCAGAAAGTGCAGGTTGTCACCAGGACCGCAGCATCTCTGAGAAAGGGAAGGTGAAGGTCTCTAAAATGCTAGAGAAAGTCACTCCTCAAGGGCTTCGGAGTCTGCCAGCTCTCACGGTTGTGTGCTGTGTCTCTCTGGGCCTCCGTTTCCCCACAGACAAAAAGGGGTGCCCTGGAGGGTGACTGGCATCCTTTCTCCCTCCAGCCTGGGGCATCCCCGTGTGTCCAGGTGAATTTAAGTTTTCTGAGACCAGACCCCGCGCGCGCACACACACACACACACACACACACACACACACACACACACGCTGGAGTCTGTCTTGAAGTGCAGCCCATGCTCGCTGTTCTCGTGTGGGCAGCTGTTCAGAGTCAGAAGCCCTTTAATGTCTGCTCTTTCCCTGGAGCTCACAGCTCTGAGGAGCCGTGGGCACCCACGACTGCCCAGTCTGGTGACATGTTCCCACCCGGGCCCTGCTGGGGCGTCTGCCCAGAGGGAGAATTCTGCTGGAGGCCTGATGAGAACACAGCAAAGGCGCCTATTCTCCAAGAGAAACTGATTAAAGTCCAACTAAACCTGAGAGAAAAAAACCCTGCTAACAACTTCACTGAGGAGCCTGCGTATGGTCAGCTCTGACCGTCAGCTCAGCCTTACCCACAAGCCCCAGAGCAGCAGGGCAACAGGCCCCCTGACACCTCCTCCTATGTGCTAGGATGCCCGCCTGGCTACCTGGCAGGAAACTGTCTGCCTGAGGGGCCTCCCATAACCCGCCAGCTCTGCTGTGGCCTTGGGCTGGGCACGCCCCTCATTCTATGAGTGGCTTCAGGTCCCAGCCATAGGTCCCTAGGACAGCTCCTGAGGAGGCATCATTTGACCTCACATCCTCCTGGTTCCAGCTGACTGTCATGTGGGGAACGGAGAGGCCCTGCTCCCTGCCCTCACTGACCTGCCCCTTAGCCGGTGGACAGAGACCACTCTATCCCATGGTGAATGACCAAGCTGTGGGCACTGGGTCAGTCCCAGCAGGTGGGCAGCCTGTGCCCCTCTCCAACCACCCACCCACCCACCCACCTGGCACTGGTTGGGAGTTCCCAAGCACCATCCCAGCCTGGCCATCAGATTCCAGCACTAACCTTCTCACCAAGCAAAGAGAGTTAGCATAGTGCTCTCAGCAGAGAGAGGTGAAGAAGCAAAGAAGCTCTGCCTGGAGGGCTCTGGGCAATAGGAACTCCCGAGTGCCTTCCATGAGCTGGGTGCCTTCTGCACAACAGCCCTGGTTCACCTCTGTTATCACCCCATTTCACAGGTACAGAAACTGAGGCCCAGGGAGGTGCCCTAACAGCTCGAGGGCACACACAGCATCAGTTCCAGGCCATACTCCAGAAGGGAGTGCTTCTCCATACTCTGGGCAGACTCCCCCCTAAAACCCATGCACACTGAACAAGTCCCTCCCTTTCCCTAAGCCTCAGTCTCCCTATCTGTAACCATGACTATTCTCATGGTCTCTGTGTCCTAGAGGTGCTTACCCACAAGCCTATGAGTCACTCCCCTCTAACCCCCAAACAAAGGTCCTTCACTCCCCAAGGACTCACTGCAATCCCCCTTTCACAGATAAGGCGCAGAAAAAGCCACCTCTGCCCCCAGGTGTAGCTGCTCCACTGTACCAGAGAAAGAAACAGGTTCACAGTCAGAGTGTGGGGAGTGAGGGTGAGGATAATGGGACTGGGGTCGGGGTGGGGTTCCTCTCTCCCATCTCCCATAAGGCTTTCAATCCAAGGCCAGATGGGACTTCCTGTCCCCTCCTCCCACCAGCCAAGCCAAATGCCCCCTGATCATCTGCACCCTCTCCCTTCCCAATCAAGACCTGTGTCCCTGGCTTTACCCCAGAGCCCCTCACGGGGATGGTGAAATGTGCTTGGGGACAAACCTCACGGAGCTGCCCCTAGGGCCCAGCCTGCCCCTGCCCCAGCTCTCAGGCTCAGGGACACTGCCGGGGCCAGGTCTCGCCTCCTGCAGACTCTTTGGCTGAGCAGACTAGGTGACACCTCATCAGGCTTGGGCTCCTGGCCAAATCTTCCAAATTCCAGAAAATGGACGAGGCCTCAGAAAAGCCCTCCCTGACCCCTCCCTCCTGTGCAATTACAGGCTCAGCCCCTCCCTTGGCCTGAGCAGGTGTCACTGCCCCTGGCTAGGCTAGACTCTCAAATGGGAAGGGGTGGGTCTCAGTTCTGTCTGTCCCAAGGCTGCATGTATCCCTACTGTGCTCTCAAAGCCACTAAAAGGGAAAGAAAATACATCTCCAATGTTGGCACACTGTCCTCGCCCCCATCAGAATCCTGCTCAGCAGGTGGGGCCCATGGCCTGGGCCAAAGGGGATGGTGGGCAAGGACTTAAGTTGCAGGTCTGATCTGAGAACAAGCCAACAGGTGAGCCAGCACCATGCTCTGGGGAAATCCCCATCCCCATCCAGCTCTTGGGGGCTCAGGGCTCCAGAGCTTGAGGACCCCGTGACAGCATCTCATCCAGGGAGCCCCAATACTTTGGGCTTTCACAAACCAATACACTGTGTAACAGAGAGGTTGGGAATGTCACAGGGTTACCACTATTTTATTTTGTTATGACATTAAAAATCCCCAAGACCATCTACTATCACTAGCACAAAAAAAGTGTAATTTGCCCGGCCAGCGTGGGGAGGTCACGGTTCGATTCCCAGTCAGGCACATTCCGGGGTTTTGGGCTTGATTCCCAGTGTGGGGTGTGCAGGAGGCAATGGATCAATGATTCTCTCTCATCATTGATTTTCTATCTCCCTCTCCCTTCCTCTCTGAAATCAATAAAAAAATACATTTTTTAAAAAAAGTGTAACTTAACACTAACAAAATTACAGAAGTATAATTTGATACTAAAAAAAATCAGAAAGTTTGAAGTTAATACATTTAGTGATCAGCAATTTTCAACCGATGTGCTACAAGAATTTTTAAAACATGCAATACCTGACTATTTAGTCAGGGGCACTGACCTATTTTCCTTTAGATTGTCAAATAAACAAAATGACAATAGGCAACACAACAATAGCCATTCTGTGTGAATGCCCTGTCTCGAATCATACATATAGGTCATACAATAGAGCTGCATCTTATTGGTCACATTGCATAATAAGGTTGCATCTGATTGGTTAATTCTTGGTACTAGAAAAATCTTTATATAAAAGTATAGACACCTGATTTTTTTAAAAAGTCACTTTGGAGCAAAAAGGGCAGGTAATTACTACTATTATTTTCTTTTGTAAGTCAATCAAAATTATATCTATGGAGGGGAGGGGTGTCAGATTGGCAAAATATGTATGTTTTTGGTGTGCCGCAGTATTTTAGTAATTTATGTGCACCATGAGACGAAAAGGGTTGAAAATCACAGCATTTAGATTATAAGAAATTTTCTTATTTCTTTCATCATGGACCAATGAAAACTTAGTCCTAAAACTAGCCTGTGTGAACCACTGATTGAGTCCAATGTCCTTGTGCCCCAAAGATGGTGCCCCTGGGTGCAGGGCGACTCCCCTGAGGTCATACAGTGGGGTGTGGCAGAACGGGAACCAGAACTTGAAACCCCAGAATTCTAAGCTAACGCTTGCCACCTGATCTAAAGGTTCCAGAACTGCGATAGACCGAATGGAGGCAGACCTAAACTAAGGCTCTCACCACTGACTACATGTGTGGCTGTGGGCAAGCCTCAGTCTCCCCGTTTGGAAACAGGCTTATCCATAACTGAGTGCCTCACTTACACAGTCTACCTTGGGGTTTTCTGGGAACTCCCGGCAGATCAGCTGGGTGCAGAAAGAAGCAGCGGCTGTTACTGGTCCCAGCACTGGGCTGACTCTCCAGAGGCCTGGGATCCCCAGGGTGTTGGGAGTCACGGCCCACCCACAGTCACCACCATGGGAGGCTACAATAGGACCGGGGACAGCAATGCCCTTTGCAAACTGTTAAGGTTTAGCTCCCAGCCTGGGTATTCAGAAGCAAAATAATGAAGAATGAAGCAATGCAACTAAATGTCTAGAACAAAGGTGAGTAGTGCTGTGGCACTATTTCACTGCACACACATGTACATACGTACATGTGTATATTCATATCTCCTGCAGTGTCTGACAGAAGGTGGCACGCTGTCTTTGAGAGGGCTGGCGCCCCCAAACTGATGCAAAGCCCTATTCCATCCACCACACCACACCTCCCATCTGCAGCCTGAGCTGCCACTCGGGGTGCAGGGGGACAGCCTCTTGCAGATCTTTTTCTCCTCATGGCTCCACGGCTGTGGTCTAGCCATCAGCCTAATTAGGAACCGGCTCCTTAATTGCAAATAAATGCTGGGGAGTCAGACCCGAGTGAACAACATCAAAGATGACCGAGCTCTGACCGAAACTCCTGCTCACTACCCCTGCTCGGGGCCTGGCCTAATTCCCAGCCAGACTCTGGGTCCTGGCTGGGACGGTTCCTGGGGGAGGAGGGGAGGAGAGGCGCAGTCTGGTGCTGATCTGCCAGGAGTCCTAAGTCAGTTGTCCTGCCTCCTGGCTCTCATCAGGAAGGTGACCTCCTTCTCCTGGCCTCAGTCTGCCCACCGAAACAATCAGCCCTAAATTTCTGTGATTTAGTGAATGTTCACAGCAACTCTACTCATAATCACCCAATCTTGGAAAACTGCCCAGATGTCCAACAGAAGAATGGATGCTACAGACTGAATATTTATGTCCCCTTCAAATTCACATGTTGAAATCCTAACCCCCCAGTGTGATGGCACTTGGAAAGGTGGGGCCTTTGGGAGGTCATGAGGGTCATGAATGGGATGCGTGCCCTTATAGAAGACATACCAGAGCTCTCTAACCCTTCCAGAATGTGCGGAGCAACAAGAAGAAGCCATCTATGACCTAGAAATGGGCCCCTACTATATACACCAAATCTGCCAGCACCTTGACCTTGGACTTCCTAGCCTCCAGAATTGTGAGAAATAAATGTGTTACTTAAGCCACGCAGTGTATGGTATTTTGTTATAGCAGCCCAAATGGACTAAGATAATGAACAAAGATAAAGTACATCCCTGGCATAAAAACAGACACAGAGCTCAATGAAACAAAATAGAGCCCAGAAATAAACCCAGGCCTATATAGTATATGGTCAATTAATATATGACCAAGGAGGCAAGAACATATCATGGGGTAAGGACAGTCTATTCAATCAATGGTGTTAGGAAAATTGGACAGATACTTGCAAAACAAACAAACTAGACACCTTCTTACACCATATACAGGAATAAACTCAAAATGGATTAAAGACTTAAATGTACCACTCGAAACTATAAAATGCCTAAAAGAAAACATAGGTAGTAAAATCGCTAACATTTCTCTTGGCAATATTTTTTCTGATATTATCTCCTCAGGCAAGGGAAACAAAGGAAAAAATAAGCAAATAGACTACATCAAATTAAAAAGTTTTTGCACAGCAAAGGAAACCATCAACACGAAAAGATAGTCTACTGAACGGAAGAACATATTTGCCAATGAAACATCTGATAAGGGGTTAATATCCCAAAAAAACAAAAACAAATGAACAAAAAGGACCAATCCAATTAAAAAACAGGCAGAGGACCTGAATAGACACTACTCCAAAGAGGACATACAGACGGACAATAGATGTAAGAAGATACTCAATGTCACTTATCACCAGAGAAATGCAAATTAAAACCACAATGAGATATCACCTCACACCTGTCAGAATGGCTATCATCAATAAATCAACAAACAACAAGCGTTGGTGAGGATGTGGAGAAAAGGGAACCACTGTGCACTGCTGGTGGGTGCAGCCACTGTGGAAAACAGTATGGAGTTTCCTCAAAAAAAATTAAATATGGAACTGCCCAGCATTTCCACTTCTGGATATAGATCCGAAGAAACCTGAAACACCAAAAGAATATATGCACCCCTATGTTCACTGCAGCATTATTTATAATAGCCAAGATATGTAAACAACCCAATCAATAGACAAGTGGATGAAAAAGTTGTGGTATATATATACAATGCAGTATTGGTCATAAAAAAGAATGAAATTTGCCTTGCCAGTGGTTGAGCGTTGTTCTGTGCACAGAAGGAAAGGATGCCGGTCGATTCCTGGACAGGGCACATACCTAAATTGCGGGTTCAATCCCTGACTGGGGCACATACAAAAGGCACCAATTGATTCTCTCTCACATCGATGTTTCTCTCCCTCCCTCCCTTCCTCTCTCTAAGCATGTCTTCGAGTGAGGATTAAAAAACATAAATAAATCTTACCATCTGCGACAGCATGAATGGACCTAGAGGGTATTATGCTAAGTGAAATGAATCAGACAGAGAAAGACAAATGCCATATGACTTCACTTATATGTGGAATCTAAAGAACAAAATAACGAATACAATAGAAACAAACTCATAGATACAGAGACCAGACTGATGGTTATCAGAGGGGAGTGGGGCTGGGGGGCTGGGTAAAAGTAAATGGATTAAGAAGTACAAACTGGTATTTACAAAACAGTCACGGGGATGTAAAGTACAGCATAGAGAATATAGTCAATAATACTGTAATAACTATGTATGTGCCAGGTGGTACATCAGGGGACCCCTCTGTAAAGTATGACTGTCTAACCCAGTGGTCGGCAAACTCATTAGTCAACAGAGCCAAATATCAACAGTACGACGATTGAAATTTCTTTTGAGAGCCAAATGTTTTAAACTTAAACTATATAGGTAGGTACATTGTTATTAACTTAATTAGGGTACTCCTAAGGCTTAGGAAGAGCCACACTCAAGGGGCCAAAGAGCCGCATGTGGCTCGCGAGCCGCAGTTTGCCGACCATGGGTCTAACCACTATGCTGTACACCTGAAACTAATACAAAATAATATTGAATATAAACTGTAATTGCAAAAAAAGAGTTAAAAAGAAAACAAAACAGTAAAATAAACACACACACACACACACACACACAAAGAACAAGGTACATCCATACAATAGGATGTGACTTACCAATAAAAAGGAACTACTGAAACATAACAACGCATATCAGAAGCCCGAGTTGCCAACAGCCCACAGAAGTGCTATTTGTTTCTACTTATATAAAATTCTCAGATAGACAAAACTAACCTATAGTGATAGAAATCAGTACAGGGATTACCTCTGTGGAGTAGGGATGATTGGGAAGGAGCATGAGTGGGTGGGGTGATGGAAATGTTTGATATCCTGATTGGTACAATGGGAACTCAGGTATACACATTGTAAAAAATCATGACCTATACAACTAAGAGCTGTGGATTTCATTGCAGGTATGAGGCCATGAAAGAATTAAAATTAAAAAAGTAAAAATGTTCTGCCCAGGCCAGCTCTAGCTGTGGAGTAGCTCGGCAGGGCTCTGTGGTTGCCCGGGGGACAGCCCTGTGTTTCCAGACCGGGCAGGGGTGGCCCGGCTTCCTGGTGATGCCCACATTCCTGCCACCAGAGGGAGGTGGATGGCTGCGGTGGGCTGGAGGAGACGGGCTCACAATAGGCCCGCTCCCCTAAACTGGAGCCAGCCCCTCCAATGGTTGGCATTCCTTCCTCTTGGCCGCTCTGCCCAGGGAGGGTGCTTTGAGCACAACATGTAATTTTGTGGGGGTGCTGAGGCACCAAGGGGGCTAAGTGCAGTCTGGGGGAGGCGGGGAGAGCTGAAATCCCAAGAAAAGCCTTTAGCTTCTTCGAATCAGCAGTTTTCTGTCAAAACAAAGGGCAGGAACGTTCCTGTGTGCTCCCCCGTGGGCTGCACGCTCCAAAAGCTTGAGCACACGCGATGCAGCTTGTTTTCCTCTTGATTCCCCCCTTCCATTTGGCCAGACCGCCTTGGCCTCCGCCATCCTGTGAAGGGAACCTAAGACGTGCCGAGATTGTTTCTGATCCCTCAGACTCTCAGGGAGCTAGACATAAAGGCTCAGAGTATTTGCAGGAGGCCAGCCAGAGTCCTCTTGGTCTCCAGGGTCCTGGCCGTCCACCTCACCCCATGCTCTTCTATGATCATAGCCTTTGCTGCTGCTTCATACCCCTACTTGGGCCACAGCAGCCTCCCTGCCCCTCTCAGGTCTGGATGGAAAGGGTCGGCCCAGCCACACCTCAATGAGCAGGAAGCAAGGGCAGACAGACCCAGACCCCACTGAGAGCTGGGAAGGGAGCTTCAGAGACAGAAGCTCAAACAGGTTAAGTGACTTGCCCTGGATCATCCAGCAAGTTGGTGGCAGAGCTGGAGAGAAACCCAGGGCTGGCTTTTCCAATCCCCTTTTCACAAGCCAGGCCGGGGCCTCCAGTCCCCCTGGAAAACGCCTTTCTTCTGTCCCATGTCATGCCTGTGGCTTCAAGTTCCAGTCCAACCGGCAGCTTTTTCATCCATGGCTCCTAGGCCTGGGAATAATTACGTGGCCCTGCATCTGGTTAACCTAACACCCCTTTAAAAGCCTTGTTTGCCCATTAGATAAGTAGTTTTTGTTATCAAACTGAAGGGGGAAAAAAGAATTTCTACTTAACCTTCCTTTGTCATTTTAAGCTGCAGAAAGGGCTTCAGGTTTTGCAGTGAGTCCAAAGATGCAGCATTAATTAAAGGCTCTTTTTTTCTTTGTTAAGGGAGGGGGCGATCAGCCCTTTATTCACTGAGCTCGGGCAGTAAAAGCAGAGAAGGAATGTACACAGGCCCCATTAATGGTCAACAGCTTAGACCAAGGCTCTCTGCTGAACTCTTTCCAAAAGCAGGGCCCAGCTGACAGGAGTTTCCTCTTACTCGCTCCCACCCCCCACCCCCCACCTCAGAGCCAGCACCTTTGGCTCCTAGAGGAAGCCAGGCTTCCAAGAGGAAGTTCCTAATCGCTCATTACATCACGGGCGGTCTGGCCACCACTGCCGCCTACACAGGGTCCACCTTGGGGGCTCTTTCAGCCGCTGGTCACCTGAGGCCAAGGACTGTGCTTACCGGACAGTCAACCAGCCGCAGATTTGCTGGTGGCGGGGTTTACCCCCAAGACAGAGAGTAAACAGAAATGCAAAAGGAGAATGTCAGTGAGCAGAGGAGGAAGGCCAAAAATGGGACAGTCCATGTGGCCAAAATTCATTGCAAATGCAAAAACTGAGGCCCAAAGAGCTCAAGTGATTTCCCAAGGTCACAGCAGAAATTAGCCACATGCCTAGGACTGTCGGTTATCTCCTGCACAGGCTGGATTAATGTGGGCCCAGGAGCCAAACTGCCTGCATATAAAGCTCAGCTCTGCCACTCACCAGCTGTGAAATCTTGGGCAAGTGACTTCACCCCTGGGGCCTCAGTGTCCTAATCTGTAAAATGGGGATGCAATCAGTGCTTACTTCAAGTGTGTCTAATAATGCCTGGTTCAAAAAAAGCACTTCATAAGTAATAGCTACTATTATTTCACTAATATTATTACCACTGTACACCTACCTCTATATATTATTTGTGTAAATTATTTACTAGATTGATTCAGCTGGCATAGTTTCATAAGGGTATTCATATTAGGTAATAATACCTGCAAAGATAAGATGTACCAATGGAGTTGAGAACCAAGGGGAAATCATAACAGTAGTAGTGGTGGTGATAATAAAAACAACCAGCCAATAATAATAATAATAATAATGTCCGCTGACATTTAATAAACCTTTACCAAATACCAGGCAGAGTATGAAGCACTTTAAATGTACCATTGCGACATACTATTCATTTTCTCAGTCATTTCCCATTTTAAGATGAAGGAGCTAAGGCCCGAACATTCCACGTCCACAGTCCTCAGCTAGGAAGTTGCAAAGCTGGGATTTGAACTCATGTCTGTCTAGGCTTAGAGACAAGGGACTGTGCATTACTCCTATTGGGTGCAACCTGTGGTCTACAAAACCCCAGAGGACTGCAAGGGCAAGAGCATAGGGACTGTGCTATAATAACGTAGCTATGTCCACTCTACGCCGGCACATGGAGGCTCCATAAAGACCGGACAATAAAAGGGATCCTTGGGTGTGGCCACTGCCCCACACTCACTACCCACCTTCCCGTGAGGGCAGTGGGGTTTTCAAATAGCATGCCTTGTCACAACTGTCTATGGCCTCTATGCAGCCCTGCAAACACATACACTTTTTTGGTTTTTCAGTTTCTCCTATACACTCCATGCTCCCATCACCCCTCCAAACACAAGCAGCATTCAAACAGATCCTGTGCTACAATAAAGAACGAAGATCTTGAGAAAGGGCAGCTAATCCTGGCTGAGTCACTGGAGGGTGGAGGTTGCTGGGTGTCCTGTGCTCTTCATCAGTTCTCCCTCCCGAACTCCCCAAGCCCATTCTGACAGACCCCAGTGCAGCATGGGAGTCCGCCTACTGGCTGACGCTGAGCCCACCCTGTCCCCTTTTGTGCTGCCTCATCGGCCCCATGTCTCCAGCGGAACAAAGTGGCAGCCTGGCCGAGGTGGTAAGGTTTCCATTTTTTTATCTCGTGCCGTATTCAAACAAATCCTGAAAAGATGGACTCATCTTGCAACTTGACATAAAACAAGCATTAGCCCAGGCCCTAAGAGGCAGACCTGTGGGAGGAAAAAACCTGGGGCCCCGCTTTCATCAGCATCCATCTCGCCCTGGAGCCCTGGCAAGACTGTCCCAGCTTCCCTGGGCCCAGGGACCAGTGGCTTTTCTGCCTAGGCCTTGGTGCGTCCTTCTTTTCATTATTTATATATATTTCAGAAAGGGAGCAAGAGAGAGAAACATCAATGATGAGAGAGAATCATTGATCGGCTGTCTCCTGCACACCCCCTACTGGGGATTGAGTCTACAACCTGGGCATGTGCCCTGACTGGGAATGGAATCATGACCTCCTGGTTTATAGGTCAATGCTCAACCACTGAGCCACATCGGCAGGGCTCAGTGCATCCTTCTTAACACTGCAGGCAACTACGGCTTCTGAGAGCCACACTGAGGCTGCCATTAGACTGGCCTCCCCCATCACAGCCGATGGATCGGACTCCACGCCAGAAGCACTGGTGAGGGCAGGAACCGCTCTATCTCTGGCAGGCGGTGGAGGCAGGTGGGAGAATTCTGGTTCCTGTGCGCTGGGAGGGAAGGATGGTGACAAGTGTCTGAGGGAAGAGACTGTGATAAACAGCTTATACAATCAGCCCACATTTTTAGAACCAGTTTCAGCAACAAAAGGCTTCAGTGAACTCTGCTCCCATTCCAAGTCCTCTTCTGTTTTGTCAGAAAGACTCTGTGTTTGTTTGTTTTCCTACCCAGAGACCCTCTGGGCCCAGGGGCTGGGAAAGCCTGGCTTTTCATATTGGGCCTGCAAAGATTTAAAATAAGGATTCGGGAAGCTGATAAAGCTGAGTACCTTGGTCCCCAGGGAAGAAGGGAAGGGGCCCCATCTTCCTGCCTGGGGGTCTGCACTGCTGATGGCTGAATTCCTGAGTTCACACACAAACCAGGCCCCTGGCTGGCCTGGGTTCTGAGCCGAGTCTGGGTTTTCATCTTAGGCTTTAAGTGCCAAAGTTCACTGATTCGATCCAACTTTGACTTCCCTGCTGACTCCAAGACCACAGAGAACACAATCGGCCCTCTGGGGGTTCAGATGGGGACAGCCCAGGCACGAGTCCGAGGGTCCAAGGGGCAGGGATGCAGGTCGGTGGCAGACAGCAGTGTTGTGATTCAAGGAACATTCCTGCCCTGCAGGTTCCCAGAGTTAGGACAATTTGGGGCGCTTCCATTTTTCTTTTATTTCCCGAATACAATTTGAGTTTCATTAGCAAACCTCCTGCCTCAGACTTCTACTTGGACCCAATATAGAGCCATAAAAGCAAAGTACCTCAAAATTGCCCTCAATCATCCCGTCTCAATTCTAAGGGACAGGAACCCCCCACAGTGGTACACAAACATCCCAGTGGATGACCAGGTGAGGCCCCCACAAATCCTTGGCCTTGTCATCTCCTGCTATCAGGGTCCCTTAGCTCTCTGTGCCTTTAACACCCCACTCTGCGTGTACTTGGTCCATCCCACTGTCTCTGGATCTGTAAGGCTCCCCGAGACCAAAGGCAGTAGAGGTTGAACTGGTGCAAATCTTCACAGCTCTGTTCCTACGGGCAGGCGACTGCGTCTCTGTCTCCGAGTGCGGGTCTCTGAGTGCAGAGCGGGGAGTAGAGGGGGAAGTGCAACAAGGCTCTTGGTTTAAAAATCATCCAGAATTTCAATGGTGAAAGCAGAGCATTAAAGGGAGGGGAGGCCCCTCTGAGCACCGGCCTGAGCGAGGCATGTGCTGCCTACCTGCTCAGCAGGCCCTGCTCAGCACTGGCTTCCTCTCACTTCATACCTCACTCAGAGGGGTGGAGGGGATTAGTAAAGGGCCCAGAACAGTAACCAGCACTCAAGGAATATGAGCTTCCTCCCGTTCCCCCGTGTTTTCAGAGCTTACTCCACCGGCAAGACCCCGAAGTCACCTCCCTTGAAAAGCCTTCCCCAGTCCCTGGGTCTGAATCTCCTCTGTGACTGATGCTGTCATCAGGTGGGTGTGTCTCCACCCCACCCACCTGGGAGCAGGCTGGCCTAAGATCAGGCTGCTTTCACCTCTGCCCCCCCTCCCCTGGACCGGTGGCTGTGCCGCCTGACCGGGGTGCTCCTAACAATGGGAAATCATCAGGTTTTCCCTGCGTTTGAAAAAGGCACAGCCGCAGCGCTGTTCCCATTCCACAGGACACCTCTGATGCGCAGAGGCCAGGACACTGAGGCAGGGAGGGAGAAGCAAAAGCCCCTACGTTGCTGGTCCTCATGACGCGGCCTGGCCTATGGAATACGAGATGAGCTCACTATATGCAAGGTTTGTTTCAGCGGCTCAAAAAAACAACCACCAAAATCACCTAAAGCCTACAGTCATCTCATCTGGCAATGGGGGTGGATTTCATTTCTCTGTTTTGCTAAGTCAATCAGGTGAAGGGAACAGAGAGCAAGTCTCTGAATGGAAAAGCCAAAGGAGAGTGTGGGGGGCTGGCTTTCTTGTTTGCAAAGCTCTCAAAAACATGCCTCACCAGCACTAGCTTGTTGTTACTTACCAACAAGACAGTATCATGTGACCTTTGCAAGTCAAAATACACCTGCCTTATTTACATTAAAGATGCACTTCGGGATAAACAACCCCAAATTAAAGTCCCAGAGGTAAAGAAATTCAACTTTAAAATAAACCTTGCTTTAAATCATTTCCTTTAAAATATCCTTTTCTAACACAAAAGTCATAATCCACGCCTCTGCAGTGAATGCAGACTTCTCCACATGGGATTTTCTTCAAGTGAGGGTGGCCTAGATCATTCTTGTGTATTTCTGGAACACACAGGAGTGCTTTAGAATAACCAGAAAGCTAATATTGACTGGAGAGATCATTAAGCCACAATTAAATACTAATATTTGTTGTAAAGAATGCGGTGACATAAAATTTAAATGTTCCATGCAAAAGTGTTGCAAAATGACCCACGGGCTTGGCAGAAGCTCACCCCTGTGACCCCGTCTCCTGTCTGTGGCTATGCTACTGTGCACACTGAAGCAGCTAAAGCTGCTCGGGCCATCCTTGCCCAAGTTCCAGGATGCCTGAAAAGGGATAGCCTGTTTGATCTGGGGAGGGAGGTGCAGAGGAGAAAGGGAGCCAGTCTGCCGGCAAGTCCCTCAGGCTAGCGGAGAGACACAGACCTGAGCCCCATGCCTCAACCCCAAGTCCAATTAGCTCCTTTCCTGACAGGGTTGAAAAGTCACGGGTCTACTTAGAAAGCAGCATACACCTGGTGTGCATGGGCCAGCAAACATCAGAAGAGATTTGCTAAGTAATGATCCTGATTAAAGAGTTGTTGCAGGTGCCCTTTCCAGTCATCCTATGGGAATCCAGCTGCTATTGAGCACCAACTATCCATCTACCCCATCTCATTTAACCCTGAGGACAATCCTAGAAGGCAGACATAATCTTACAAAGGAGGACATGAAGGTGCAGGGAGATTAAGCCCCTGGTCCAAGGACACACAGCCAATTAGGAGGAATTTGAACCCAGAGCAGCCAGACTCCACAGCCACTCTTCCTTCCATTCCTCCTTGCAAAGTGGGCCCGGGTAGGCACTAAACTTCTAGCCTATACCTAGTTACCACAGGCAGTCAGTACAACCCCTCTCCCACGGGTGTGACTCGCGCCTCCTCCACAGAGGCTGGCGCCTGCCATGCTGCCCCCCCTCTTTCCTCCTCCCTTCCCAGCAGGCAAAAATGGCCCAATAGGCCTCCCAGTCTGCATTCCTGGAGCACAGGCCCAAGTTGGGGCCACTAAGGAGGATCCCAAGTAATTCAGCCCATAAATCATGGCCATTGTGAATTTCCCTTTTAGCCACAGGCAAAGTCAAACTTTTCCTTCCCCCACCGTAGTTAACCACTCTTTGTTCACTGTATCTCTCCCAACTCCGCCTGGCTGGGGGCCAGCTCTCAATTATTAATTAATCTGGGAGGCACAGGTTGCATTCCTGGCCACCTAACCACTTCCTCCTCAGTGGGGAACTCACAGGCCAGGCCCTTTCAGTTACATCAAACATCTCACAACATCCCAGCCCTATCTTGTGGCCATAGCTGCAATAAAGGACACTTAAAACCAGTTTAAAATAACAGCAGAAAATCCAAATACCCAGAAGCCTCCTTTCCCAAATCCATCCCGCAGGGCCAATCCAACATGTGTGCCATTATCATCATAAAACCACAACATGCCTGTTTCTGGAAGTCAGTGAAATGGGGATCCATCCCCCTGACCTGCAGGCTGCGTGCTGTGTGTGTGTGTGTGTGTGTGTGTGTGTGTGTGTAGGAAGGGGTACCTGGTACACCCTCCCCTCTGATACTTCTCACTAGCCACAAAGGGAGACACCAAGATTTAAAACAAAGCCAAGAGGCAAATCCAGAGGCCAGACTCTAACTCCATGGCTCACTATCCTCACTGGGTGAAAAAAATGACAGGCAGCTGGGTGAGCAGAGGGCAAGAGAGGCTACAGTTGAGTTCAGGTTATTAAAGTTGTTCAGGTGTCTTCAGGGGTGGTAAGGAAAAGGATGGACGTGTGAGCCCCTCTATGTCTGGGTCAAGTCTTTGGGAGGCCTTTGCATGGACAAACACCCACAAGAAATTTGGGATCAACAGAATGAGGTGACCTGCCATGGTGTGAAAGGTAGCCCCCATCTCACTATCCTAGGACCACACTCATGAACTGAGAACACAATTTTCCTAACATCAGTGCTGAACCCTTGGCTAATGGGGTAATAAGTAGGATCTTTAATTCCTAATCAGAAGTAACGCTAAAAGGTTGATGTCAGTGCCAGCTGGATGAATGTCAAAGGTAAGATATAACCCAGCGTGGGACAAAAATGATAGAAGGAATGTATCAGATCATAAAAAAGGATAAATGTTTGTTATTGGAAATTGCCATCAAGTATTCCCCACCGGTTCCATACACACCCTACCGTACGTAAACCTCACCTGGAGTGTCCACTGAGCCAGTCAAGCCAGGGACTCAAACTCTTAGGGTAATAGTCCAGGAAAGACCTTACACATCTCATGCTTTATCTACCCTGCAACAGGTCTACTTTTGATCTGGTAAGACAAATAACTTGTCCCCCAAGTCTTCATATAACACTGACACTCTTGTTTTTATCTTTTAAATATATTTTTTATTCATGTCAGAGAGGAAGGGAGAGGAAGAGAGAGACAGAAACATCAATGATGTTTCCTGTACACGCCTTACTAGGGATCAAGCCCGCAACCCGGCATGTACCCTGACCGGGAATTGAACCGTTCATAGGTTGACGCTCAACCACTGAGCCACTGGGGCCGGGCAGCACTGAGGCTTTTGGATAAAGCACTCATACTGCCAAGATAAATTATTGTACACATATAATAAAGTACCATTAATTAGGACTCATAAATCCAGACTGTAATAATTCCGAAAGCAGCTGGGTTCAAGTTAAAAAAAAGTTTTGATAAACAAATGCAAAATATAAACAAGGTTCAGGAGAACTGTTTATCCTACTAGCACTGTATAAACAACAGGCAAACCAATTACAAATTGCTCTTATCTGTTCACTACAGCAGATCTCCGAATGACCTCTAACAGTTAGCATCATAGTTTACAGTATTTGAACATCCCAAAACTTGGTTTATTAGACAGTATTCTTCCCAATCACCCACCCAATTCCCCTGAATTGGCGAGGAGTCGCCGAGTTGTCAGGTTCCCTTTTCAGTGTGTCTGGAAAGGAAGCCACCTGGACGGCTGAACCTCTAGTGTCCCCGGGACCTGCAGGCCCTTCGGTGGCTGCCCAGGAGAGACTGGTAGCCCCTGGCTGCTCCAGCACACCACTACGCCACCCAGTTATCTCCATACCCACCTTAAAGAAGCAGCGTTTCCTAGGGCATTTGTCCAGGGCACCCAGCCAACTGGGGCATCTCCAAGAGAGAGGCCCCTCAGGCGTCAACTGCAGTAGATGAACCAAGGACGTTTATGGCCTCCTTGGTGACTTACAAATTAGCCAGGCTCCATGTGTTCTCCCATGGAGAAAGAGACACTTACAACTCCAGGGGGGTCAATAATGCTTTCAGAGAAGCAGGCAAGGTGAGAGGCCCAGAGATAAGCTTGGGGAGTGTGGGGTGACAGGAAGAGGCCCCAGGCAAGTTGGGAAGCCAACCATCAAGCTGAGAGGGTGTGTTGGTCCTGGCCTGTGAGGGACAGACTGCAAGGCCCCAGAGGCGGGCAGTGGGCCAAGCTGGAAATACCGAGGGCTGCTCCAGCTCGAGGAGAAGGCCCTGCCAAGTTGGGGAGGCGGTACTGATGGGGGAATGGCAGGTTCCGGCTGGGCAGGTCCCCAAGGCCACCGAGGCAGGAGCAACCGCCTGAGTCTTTGGGCACGTGGGGGCTGGAGCCATGCCAGGAGACCCAGAGCCGCCAGTCTCCCCGGGGTGCCTCTGTCCTGGCGCTACCCTGAAGCCTGCCAGCACAAGGACCCCTGAGGAAGGCAGAGCCTCTCCAAGTGGCACTGACCTTGGGCAGGAAGTCAGAAGATTATTCACCCTCCACCTTCTAATTCGTGGGCATTTCAGACATCTTCTGGATTAACAAGACCCACTGGGTGACAGAAGCAGCCTCCGAAGAGCTCCCCAGGCTTGTGTCCCTGGGGGAAGACTCATCTTGGGAGGCAGGGAAGCCAGGTGTCCTAGCAGATACTCTTCCTCCCTCCCCTACCAACTCCTTTGGCTTCAAAAATTGTTATCAGGTAAGACCAACAAAAGCACTGAGGCCCGGCTGGCATGGCTCCATGGCTGAGCACTGACCCATTAACCTGGAGGTCAGGGCACATGACCAGGTTGCAGGCTCAATCCCCAGTAGGGGGCAGCTGATCAAAGATTCTCTCTCCTCATTGATGCTTCTCTCTCTCCCTCTCCCTTCCTCTCTGAAATCAATAATAAATACACACACATACACACACATATGTATGTATATGTATATGTGTGTGTATATGTATGTATGTGTGTGTGTGTGTATATATATTTAAAGCACTGGGCTGGGGCTTGCCACATCATGCATCCTGCCACCAGATGGATGTTCTGCCACATACACCACGGGTTTTGTAGTTGACCCACCGTTTGATCAAAAGGATCTTCTCTGTTCATATGGAATCTGAGCATCCACTTGGTTCAATCCTCTCCCTCCTCATGGCTTTTACTATAAAACGGGCACACCGACTCGCTCATTTATAAAGACCCACCAAGAACCTCAGCCTAGCAGGTCATTCACGTCAGAATCTGACCATCTCTACCTTCCCGAAGCGCCCCCTCCTGACTGCTCCGACCCAGCCACAAGAACTGCCCTGCCCAGGCCTTGAACACGTGGAGCTCCACCCTGAAACCCTGGGAGCAAATTCCCTGAGGGGAAAGAGTGGGTAGGATGTTTTCAAGAACCACTCATTGTTGGTTTGGGGTCCAGCCAACGAGTGCCACTGAGATGCGAGAAGAACATTTGCTTAGGAGGCACCTCTCTCATACTCACTAAATGCCTACTGTGTGCTAAGCACCTCCAAAACCAGGGGATGGAAGGTGGAGAGAGAATAATCTTCTGGCCCAGAGGCTGGGCCTGACCCCTTGCTCAAAGTCAGTGCCACTTGGAGGGGCTCTATCTTCCTCAGGGGTCCTTAGGCTGGCTGGCTTCAGGGTAGTGCCAGGACAGAGGCACCCCGGGGAGACTGGCGGCTCTGGGTCTCTCTGGCATGGCTCCAGCCCCCATGTGCCCATAGTCTTCCTGGAGGAATTTAATCCTGTGGAGAGGGACGTGCCGGAGGCTGAAGTCAACAGAAACGAACAGAGATGGCAAAGGAAATCAGATAATCTTGTTTTTTTAAACACCATTCCTTCTGGTCAGTTCCAAATTATTTGGTGGGCCATACACATATATTTTCTCCCCCAAACCAAAACTGCCCTCCCTGAGATTTCCAGTCTGAGAGGAAGAAAAGAAACAGCAGAAATGCTCTTTGTAGCTGGCCGATAGGCAGTGGGCACTAGCCTGGGCCTGTAGCGAACTGCAAGCCTGTGGAAAGCCCGCTCCCGGTGAGTTCTGAGGGTCATTTCCCTGCTCCCGTTCAAAACGGACTCTGTCACCTGGGGAATCCACCCCCACCCAGTGGGTCATGTGAATATCTTAGAGTTGAGGGTGAGGGAGGCATGCCACTCTTGGATGGGTGGAAACTAAAAATTATAGGGTGTTGTGGAACATACTAACAGCAACATCATGTTTATTTCCAAAAGAAGCTTAGGGGAATCTAGAGGATTCTTGGGGACTTGCTAAATGTCAGAGCTAGAGATCATTCAGCCCAACCTCCTTCCCTTTGCAGAAAGGGAAACGAAGGCTCAGGGAGCAGAAATCACTTGCCAAGAGCCAGGGCCAGGCCACACAACGAGGGCTCCTATCTCTTGAGGAATGACTTGGTCCTTGATACCACTGGGCTCAAGGAATAAATAATGCTGATGAGTCTGACCCACACGAATTATTTCTGCAAAAGGGCCTGTTTGTTGGTTCTTGTGGGTAGCAGGGAGAGAGTCCTTCCTCCGTCGCTGTCGGAACAACTCCCCGCCTCTGCCTGAGAAGTGACCCGCCCCAGCTGGCCAGCACCACCACAGACTCTCAGGCAAAGGATGTGCGTTGCAAAAATGGGGCAAAGTTTCCTATTCTGAAGATAACATTGTAAGACACAGGAAGTCTGCAAGCAGAGCCTGCATTTCCAGAAGGTCTCTGCACACCCATTCGCAACCACTTCCATTGTACAGGGTTTCTAGAGATCCGAGGCTGGGGGTGGGGAGGGAGAGGCGGGGACAATGCTGGGAAGGGGCAGCCCAGGTGAGAGTCCAGAGAGGACTGCCCAGTTCCCCAGACTCACTGGGCCTCCCCCAGGCTGGGCTTCTTTAACAGAAAGAGAAAAGGGTTAAAGAGCCAGTGATTCCCATACTTTAGGTCCTTGAGTCCAGATTCCCAGGCCCCACCCCTGGAGATTCTGATTCATGATCCTGGGTGGAGCCCAGGAATCTCTGTTTTTAACAAGATTTAAGAGGCCCCCTTTCTGGCTCTGATATGTCACCATCCCACAAGTGGAGGGTTCAACAGCCTGGCATGTTAGCAAGAGAGTTGGCTTCCTCGAGGGAGGAATGACAGGGGCAGGAAGGAGACCAAACCAAATCGACTTCCAAGAACGAGACAGACGTGGTGGTCCCAGCGCCAGGCCAGGAGACCAGCAGGGAAGCACACTCTGGAGCCACACGGATGGCCCTGACTCGGTGTGTCTGGGTGTATCTGAGGACAGGCCTTTGGGACGGTGTGCACCTCTCCATGAGATTTGGAATCAAAGACCTCAGTTCAAATCCCAACTCTGCCACTTTCTAGCTGTGTGTCTGGGAAGAACCGCCTTAGCCACTCTGGGCCTCAGGTTCTCTATCTGTGGAATGGGATCAAAAGCACCCATAACAAAGAATTGTTGGACGGGGACTACCATGCTAGTAATGTCCTGCAAGCTCACCACTTACTAGGTACATCTAGTTCCCGCAACAACCCGAGGAAGTGGATGTTATTTAATTACATTTTTTTTGTACACCCCTGTGACCAGATACTACATAACTTAATACGTGATCATCCCAATGATTGTCCCATTTTACAGATGAGGAAGGAAACGGAAGCCTCCTGACCAATCCCAGGTCACCCACTGGCGAAGAGGGTGGGACTGGGGTTCTCAGGCATTCAGTTCAACCTTTCTGCAGCAGGCAGGAGGCTCCCCACAGACACTGCCTTCCTAACACAGGCACTGCCTAGAGCTTATGCTGCACACAACACTGTTCTCGTGGGTGCCGGACCACACACCTCTGCCCTCCCAGCGCCAAGCTCAGGGGAGGAAAGAACACAACTGCAAAAGAGCATTATCAGTAAGGAGCAGTGAGACAAGGGAAAGGCAGGCTACCAAACCCACCTGGGGAGGACAGGGGAGTGCCATTACAGAAGGGGTGGAAGGGATGGGGAGGGAAAGTGATGGTCCAAGAACGGCCTGGGCAAAGGCACAGGGGCAAGAGAAGACAAGGAGAGAACAGTGTGCTGTGGCCAGACTACAGAACACAGAAGTGCTCATGGAGAAAGAAGAGTCTACAGAGGGCGAATAGGGCCAGACCATGCAAGGCCTTGGCTATCTGACTGGGTCTGAACACGTGTACTGTGTTGTATGCACAGGGAGCCATGGAAAGGTGCTGGGCAAAAAGGGTCAGGGCCCAACCAGTACATTGTTTCGTGGGTGCACATTCCAATTGACCATTAGCTCATTAAGGATACAAATGGGTGTGATTAATACTAAAATACAAGTGAATCTTAGAAGTGGGAACTCTAGGATAGTGCAAAGCACTCAACACTAAAGATACATATTTTTGTTTTGCTAACAATAGGAACAAGACAGGGATATCAGCTTTCACCACTCTTATTCAAGAAAATACTGGAAGTCATAGCCATAGCGATCAGACAAGAAAAGAATAAAAGGCGTCCAAATTGGAAAGGAGGAAGTAAAACTGTCATTATTCACAGATGACATATTGTACATAGAAAACCCTTAAAAACTCCACCAAAAAAACTACTAGATTTAATAAATGAATTTGGCAAAGTAGCAGGATACAAAATTAACATCCAGAAATAGATGGCATTTTTATACACCAATAATGACCTCTTAGAAAAAGAAACTGAAAAAACAATCCCATTTACCATTCCAAAAATAAGATACTTAGGAATAAACTTAACCAGGGAGGTGAAAGACCTGTACTCGGAAAACTACAGGACATTGAAAAAAGAGATAGAGGAAGACATAAACAAATGGAAGAATATACAGTGTTCGTGAATTGCTAGAATTAACATCATTAAAATGTCCATACTACCCGAAGCAATCTATAGATTCAATGCAATCCCTATTAAAACACCAATGGCATATTTCACAGATCTACTCCAAAAGTTTATATGGAGCCAAAAAAGACTGCGAATAGCCACAGCAATCTCGAGAAAGCAGAATTTTTTTTTTATTTTTTTTTTTGCCCTTACCTTTATTTGTCAAGCCCATTTAGAGATAGATAGACTATAGTTAAAAAAAATTACTCAAAGGGTAACCAAAGACCTCACATAGTACAGTGGGTCAAGCATCTATAAATACACACCTACCAACAAGTTTACAGTGTTCTTAATTCTCTGTCTACTGATCTGTCAACTTTTGGAAGCATTGTGTTATAAAGTTCCATTCTTCTGGGGTTTCTCAAGTTCTCTTTTTATTTCTATTCATCTTTGATTTAGATATTTCAAAGCTATGTTGTTAGTTGTATGAAAATCCTTGATTGTTATAGCTTACTGAACATTTTAGCTTTGATTATGCCAGGAGTCAGCAAAAGCCAAATTTGGCCCACCACTTCTTCTTGTAAATAAAGTTTTATTTACAGTCAAGCTCATTTTTTTATGTGTTGTCTGTGGGTGCCACAATGGCAGCATTGAGCAGAGACTGTACAGCCTGTAAAGACCCAAATGTTTACTACCTGGCCCTTTAAAGAAGAGCCTGACAACCTTGATCTATATAAAATGTGCCTCTTTGTTCCTTTTAATGCTGTTTTGCATTAATAATGCTGGAATTACTTAACCTCCTATTAATATTACTGTACTTGCTTGCTTTTGTTTAGCTTTGACTAGTATATCTCCCTTCCCCCATTCTCTTTAGTTTCAACTGTTCTATATAATTTTGTGTAGGTCTCTCTCCTCTGGGAATCCAGCATGTAGCTGGATTTATAGAAACACAGCCTGAGAGCTTTTGTCACATGTATTGTCACCCGTGTTTGGACTCGCCATATATATTTTTAAATAAACCATTCTTTGTTGATTTTTCATCCTGTTGAGTTTTAGAATAGTTAACTGTACTGACGGGTAAGAAAAAGAGGTTTCTGCTTTATCAGTACATCTTGAATCCTATAGAAAGAGAATATAACTATATTACTTGTATAAAGGCATACCGCTTTATATTTAATAATAAAAAGGAGAGGTTTAAAGAACCAAGAGCCAAGAATATACAAGGATCTGTATGACGAATTCTTCAGTCAAAAAAGTTCCAGTCACACTTTCCTTCCCACCACCTCCACCCGCAGACACACACAAAGACAACAACTTTATATAAATAGAGTTTATATAACATGGAGTTTGCTTCAAGGAGTGTCCCCGACCTTCTCAGACTAACCAGAAACCAGCCCCTCTGGCCGTGGGAAACTGCTCTCTGAGGTCACCACGCGCGCCCAGGCAGCTGCCCCCCTTCCTGGCCCCAGCCAGGCCAGCTCCACGTTTACAGAGACCTAATCCCCAGTGCCCAGGCCCATCGCGTTCCACCAGAGGCTCTGTTGTCCTGCCAGCACTTCCTTCACAGCTCGGCGGACATTCCGGCATCCAGGGTGTGTGTGCGGAATGCAGTGCTCGGGGCAAGCCCAGCCCGGGCGCCCTCCAACACAGAGCGGCTGCCCCGCTCTCCCTGCAGGCCCCACCTCCAGAATTTCCTTTAGCCTTTTCCAGTTATGTCGGGGCCAGGCAAGACCTCCAAGAGACTGGGGATGAGGGCCTGAAAGGGGCCCGAATTAAGATGAACCAATCCCCAGCCTGGGAGTTGGGGTCAGACCCATCCTGAGGGGTTGGATTCCCCTCAGCAGCCATGAGGAGTTGAGGCCCTGGGTTCAGGCTCTACCCCTGGCAAGTCTCCTGCCATCTCTGGGCCTTTGCCCCGCATTAAACTAAACAATTTGTCCACTCTTTCCTGACTCCAGTCCCTGTCATTCCGGGTGACTCCTCATTAAGGAAAGGGTGGCTGGAGGAGGTGGGTCCCTAACCAAAAGGGAAAGGGCATTTCCTGCTACGTCTGACATGGATCAGGGGCACCAGATTCTCTCTCCTCTCATGTGCCTCCCTGGGTGTCAGAGTTGGCAGTTTGTGAGGTTTTTACAAAAGCATTCCCTGGACACATGCTATGCTTCATACTAGCCCTTCCGACACCACCCTCTCCATTAGAGCCTTACAACAGGCAAGGACGACACTATCACCTATGCTTCACAAGTGGGGAAACTGAGGCTCAGGGAGATCACACAATTTACCCAGGTCATGGAAGCTAGTCTCATGACTCTCGGTGGGGGTCAGGGGTTTCCACTATGCCATAGCTGCCTCAGGTAGACATAAAGCGGAACTTCCCTCCCAACATGAGGGCCAAGCCCACAGCTCCCCGAGAGGAGGAGAAAGGTCTCTTCATAGGGAGAAGAAACAGCAAGATTCCCCCGCAACTTTCACTTTGGTCCAGAGGACCCAGCTTATATACCTCAAGTCACCCACTCTGTTCCTAATTTGCTGTTGTGACTTAGGCAAGTCACTTTCCCACTCTGACCCTCCATTTCCAAAACAAGGGGGTTAGACGATAAACTCTGGTGTCCCTTCCAGCCTCATCAGCCCAATTTCACCCATTACCAAACCTGATTATGTCTCCACTGGAAGATTGTAAAGTGTATGGGACCTCTCCTCCTTGAGGGGATGTGGGATGGAGGGGAGGGCAGACAGAGCAATGGAAAACAAATATTTTCAAGGGATGGGAGTAAACACCGCTGTTGGCATGGCAGAGCCGGTGGAGTTTCTGAACTAGAATCCTGAAACCGTTAAAAATAGGAAAAGAAACGGTACAGTTCACATATTTTGCAAAGCTAAGTTAAATCAACATCTGCAAAAAATATCCCCGTTAAACGGAATAGCAGGATTTCATTAAGTAAATTGCAAGTTGGCAAAAATTCTGAAAGAAAGGGGAAAAGCCACGGGCTGGCCTGTAATTTAAACCCTATTTTAACTGTGACAGCATGACTGCAAAGAGCTCCGTTTCCAAACGAAAGGAAAAAAATAAAACCTGAAAAAAAAAAATTTTTTTTTAAAAAAGGCCTCCTGCACTTCTGGGCACGCCCCTCCCCCTAGCTTCCACAGACCCACCATATTTTCAGTAATTATAATGTTACCTAGTTTTCCCATGGATATAACAAATGAGGGACAGAAAGAAGGGGGAGGTGTGGGGAAGAGGGAGGAAAAAGTGAGCACACAGACAAAGTCACCATTGTCACCTCTAATTAGGTCTTTTTTTTGTTTTTTTACCAAAATGGCTTGAAGCACAGAACTCTGGGAATCCTTTCCTTCCTCCAGTAGACCTTTCTGTTTAACCCCACTATGGGTTCCCCTGGCTTGAAACCCCATTCTGTGGTGGGAGCCAAGCCAGTCCTGCCCAGGGATGTGAGAGATTATTCCCAACAACCTCCCCACCCCCCAACCTTACCATCCCCACTGCATGGCCACTCCCTTAGTCCCTCACTTCCAGCAGGTCTCCTCCTTCCCGAGCCTCAGTTCCTCATCCTTAAAATGGGGTGGTAACAGCAGCATCCCTGCCCAGGCAATGATAGGAAATCATTTGCGAGCACCTTGAGAAACACAGAGCAACCGTAAAGCCCAGGGATGCGCTGTGTGTGGGCTCTTCACCTGGAGCCCAGGTAGGACCATGACTGCAGGTAATCAGATGGCTGCAGTGGGGACTTCATGGACTGGTAAGTTATTGCGGACACGGTCTTTACCACTTAGAATCCTGCCTTTCATCCTCTACCCAGCATGCCATCTTCCCCCTCTGAGATTCCCTTGAGGGTCATCCAAGGATGAGCTTAGCATAATAATATCCTTATGGATCATTTACTTGGTTCTTGAAATTTGTTTTCTTAGTTAGCAGGTGGAATACCCACTCCCCTTTCTCCCCCATACAGAATCTTACCGTGAGTCCCAGGATCTAAAATAGGGAAAAGTAGCCCGGCTAACGTGGCTAATGGTTGAGCATCGACCTATGGACCAGGAGGTCCCAGTTCGATTCCTGATCAGGGCACATGCCTGGGTTGTGGGCTCAATCTTGAGTGTGGGGCGTGCAGAAGGCAGCCAATCAATAATTCTCTCTCTTCATTGACGTTTCTATCTCCCTCTCTCTCTCTCTCTCTCTCTCTCTCTGAAATCGATAAAAAAAAAATTAAAAATAAATACATAAAATAAGGAAAAGTTCAGCTACCCCATCCCTCACGCTTTGTAGCAGCACCTGAAAGAGTTTGAAAACCACAGATCCAAGCTGTCTCCTCTCCTCTCCTCCGAAAGGGGAACTGAGGCCCAGGTACAGGGAGTCATCATGGTTTGTTGGTTTCAGGGCAGGTGGAGTCTACCTGGTTCCTTGATTGAGCTAACAGGAATGTCTGTCGGATCCCCAGCCTGGTGGTGGCTGCGTAACAGAAGGTGACCCTGAAAGCTGGACCATGATCCCCACATCCCTAAGGAGCTTTTGAAGAGTAAGGACTGTGCTGAAACTAATAAAGAGAGCTCCTTTCTGCACACAACTCATCTGCTGCCAAAATCCATACATGAACTGAGTAAGTGTACAGTCCTTATAGGCCCGGAGAGGGAAAGGGGCTTGCCTAACATCACACAGCAAGCAAGTGGCAGAGGAGGGACTAGGGACAAGAATAAAGCAGCCTATCTCTAGCCCCAAATGAAGTCATACTTCCTTGATGAGGTAAAACCTCCTTGTGCCCCCAAACCACAGAGCCATCCCTACCCCCTGCCACTGTTCCCCATGCTACTTTTGTAGGGAACCATAAGAACTCACCTTGTCCCTTGCAGTATTGTCTTAAATGGACTTCTAAGCCCTGAACTGTTTCCTTAAGTTGATATGTGCCTTTTCTCTGAGCCTCAGTGAACCTACCTGTAAAATGGGGATTATAATGAACTATACTCCCCTGACACCCCTATGGTTACAAGGATTATGAAAGACACTCTTGCCCTAACCGGTTTGGCTCAGTGGATAGAGCATCAGCCTGCGGACTCAAGGGTCCCAGGTTCGATTCCGGTCAAGGGCATGTACTTTGGTTGCGGGCACATCCCCAGTAGGGAGTGTGCAGGAAGCAGCTGATCGATGTTTCTCTCTCATCGATGTTTCTAACTCTCTATCTCTCTCCCTTTAAAAAAAAACAAACCTCTTTGTAAAGTGCCCAACTTTGTGCTGAACAGCTAGTAGGCTGTTACTCTGAACCACCCTACAATGCCCAGCACAGAGGGCACCCACCTGGTAACATCACTGCAGTGGGATAGAAAATAAAATGGGCACATGCATTATTGAGCTCCTACCAAGTACCACCAGTCGCCCTGCACAAGAGGCATGTGGATGAACGGTGTGTGTTCGTGTATAAGCAGAAGGGGGTCAGAGAGAAGTGGGTGTGATCTCTGCAAACTACAAGCCACGGCCAAGCCTTTCTGCAGCCCAACAAGAGCCTGCCCACTTCCAGGCAGTGTCACTGCAGCCTGGCCAACGCTGACCTTTCTGCAAGAGTTTGAACTCAACGCCTGCCGTGAACGGAGACCACAAGCCCGCGGCCAGCCCACTTAGTAAGAGTGGTGGCGGCTGAGGGCACCGGAGGAACACAGTCAGATAGAGAAAAGGAGGGGGGAGAAGCGCCCCCTTGTCTCAGGACCAGACAACAGCATCACCCATTTATGAAACATTTACTGTATGTGCAAAACTCATTCCCCTGAGGCAGGGCTACCATGATCCCCACTGTTACAGAGCAGGACAAATGAGACTTGCCCTTGGTGCATGTGTCAGAGGCCTCCCAAGGAAGCTAAGGCAGGAGGAGGGGAGAGGTGGCGAGATAGTGCCCAAGGGGCAATGCTGAGGTTCTGGGATCAAGGAGCCTCTGGGAATCCTTAAAGACGCCCAACTCCACCCAGATCCCGCAGCAGGGATGACTCAGGGGCAGGCTGGGGGGGACAAGGTGTTGGCATTGAGATCGCCCACTCCCATCCTGTGCACACCCTCTTATGGGACTGCTCAGCCTCATGACCTTTTGCAGTTCTCAGATCCTAAAAGTGCTGGGAAGATCTGCTCAGGCCTCAGGGCCTTTGTGACAGGGGTATGGGAGGCTGCAGGAGGTGGAAGGAAGACAAGGGGCTTTGAAACCCAATCCAAACAAGCCATCTCCCTTCTCTTAAGGCCCAATGACCTCACCTGCCAAATGGCAATAATTGAACAACCCTCCAGGCCTGTCTGTCGTAAGAACTCAATAAATAACATACGTAAAGCACCGTGTACATGGTATGTGTTTGGCGAATGCTACTGTCATCCCCCTGCATCTTCTCCTTTGAGTGTCCCTACTCAGCAGTAAACGTCACCTCCTCCATGAAGCCTTCCCACATCTACTTAGGCAATTTCTGCTGCAAACCCATAGCAATCTGTTCAGATCTTTAGTAGATTTCTGAAAACGTAATTTTTCATTAAGTGTCTACTTCCATTAAACTGCGAGCATTCTGAGAAAAGAGGCTTGACTGGTGGAGTGACCTGAGACCATCTATCCTAGTGAAAGAACTCAGAGCAGAGAGGTGATGTGACTTCTGGTAGTGATCAGCAAGCCAGGGGTGTCCTTAAATGACCCACTAAAGCCCCTTGTATGGCAGAAGAGATCACGGCTCTGGAAATTCCAAGGCCCAGGCAAACTTCCCGGGCCTCAGTTACTCCAGCTTGAAAATGGGTGATACTGCTGTTCCTTTCAAGGCTTTCCTAGAACCAAGTGAAAAGCTGGGTTGTAAACTGCTTTTATAAAAAGGAACCATTAAACGTAAGGGACTTTTATTATGTTTATAAGCAACTATAATAAAATGTATTCTACACAGCAGCCTCCTACGGAAGGAGTAGGAAGAAAAGCAAGCTGGCCCTGAGGGGCCCGGCTGCGGCTCTGGTTGTCAATAAATCACTGTGTGCCCTGGCCGTCATCCCAATACACCAAAGGTTGCAGGTTTGATCCCCGGGCAGAGCACATACAAGAAGCAACCAATACATGCATAAGTAAGTGGAACAACAAATCTCTCTCTTCCTCTCTCAAATCAATAAATAAAATAAAAAACAAAAACGTCACTGGGTGACTTGAGGAAGTCACTGGTGTCTCTGGGACCGTTTCCTCTTCTCAACAAAACAAAGGCTTGAGTGGCTGACGGCCAGAGTCCCACAAGCACCGATACCCATGCCTGGCACTGAGGATGCAGAGGCACAGATCAGAAGCTCCAGTTCTGATGAGCCTAAACATCTTGATGCGACAACCTGCTCCAGGCGGGTGAGTGGCACAGCCAGAGAGCACCCCACCCCAGGCAGGTGCACCCCACCCCAGGCAGGCTCTGCAATGTGCTTTGACCTTTGACACACACCTGTCATGTCAGGAAAGCAGTGTCACCCAGGGACACAGGAGACCCGAGTCTTGGTCTTAGCTGCTCTGGGCCTCAGTTTCCTACCGTGAAAGAGGCAGTGACACACACGGCATGTCGGAGGCCTATGGAAGGGTAGCGTATGTGTGATCAGCTTGTAAGGGATGGGAGTGGGAGTAGCCATTTCTTGGGCATCTATGTGCCAGGTACCAGGTGAACTATCATTTAATTTCAGGGTCACAACAGGCCAGCAAGGTAGGTTCGGTGGCTTCCTCAAGGCCACAGACTACCAAGTGGCCCTGACTTCTGATTCTAGAGCAGTGGTTCTCAACCTTCCTAATGGCGCGACCCTTTAATACAGTTCCTCATGTTGTGGTGACCCCCCGTTTCACTGTTACAAATTGAACATAATTAAAGCATAGTGATTAACCACAAAAACAATATGTAATTATATATGTGTTTTCCGATGGTCTTAGGCGACCCCTGTGAAAAGGCCGTTCGACCCCCAAAGGGGTCGCGACCCACAGGTTGAGAACCGCTGTTCTAGAGCAAAGTGCAGAGCTGTGGTCACCACCATCATCCTCTGACCACCCACAGAACAGAACTCAGCAACTGGCAAAGCATTTTCCCCCAGAGAACCTCAAACACAGGGCCCGTCTCACGCTTGTTCTGCAAAGGGCAGGGACTCTCTGTGCTTAGAAGAGGCTACTGCCCCGGAGGGCCAGTCGCAGGGATCTCTGGGCCACTTGGGACCAGGCAAATGGAGGGCGCTCAGCCCTCACCAGTTCAGTGCATGACCCAGCTTTCAAATACGTACCAACATCTGCTGTTGTCTGAGGACATGCCCTGAGAGCCGGGAAGGGCCAGGAATAAATGCCCAGGAGTGGTGAATTAACACCCCAGCTCCCTCACCCCTCAGATGGGAGGGACCACGCTGGGGTGAATTCTACATTGTTTCCCCAAGTTCCCAGCAGGCTTTAGCTCCAAGTGCCCCAGAGGCAACTGGCTTCATAATGCTCCCTGCACTGGTCTCCCGCTCCTTCCCTTCCCTACGCTCCCCCTGCTGTTTCTTACTGTGCATCCAAATTTTTGTCTCAGGGTCTGCTTCTAGGAACACCCAAACTAAGAATACCTCGCCTTGGCACCAAACAAATCGTAGCTTACAGTAGCTCAGTGATGGCGAACCTTTGAGCTCGGCGTGTCAGCATTTTGAAAAACCCTAACTTAACTCTGGTGCCGTGTCACATATAGAAATTTTTTGATATTTGCAACCACAGTGAAACAAAGACATATTTTTGATATTTATTTTATATATTTAAATGCCATTTAACAAAGAAAAATCAACCAAAAAAATGAGTTCGCGTGTCACCTCTGACACGCGTGTCATAGGTTCGCCATCACTGCAGTAGCTGGTCCCCAGCCCAAGCTCCTGGAGAGACAGGAGGTGCCACAGGGCAGGAGCTGGGTCTCCTCCCCTGCCCTGGGCACAGGCTGGCTCCCAGGAGGTGCCCACAAATGGAGCAAAATGAACTTAAGATGCCTCATTCACTGAGTACTCACTGGCCATATGGAATACTCGTCCTGTCCTGAGGAGCCCCCAGTCTGGCTGGGAGATAAAACATAAAACAGTTCATGAATATACTCAGAAAAAAGGAGGTATTTGGTACCAGGGGTTTTTCCTAGGCATCTAGATAAAAAGGTCATGATTCTTACTGAGAAAGGACTACCCAAGGTCACACAGCTCTTCTGTCTTATGTGTGAAAACAGATGACAAGCCCCTCGAGGGCAGGGTTGGGAGGCCCCTGTGTCTCCCATCGGGGCTCACAGCAGGCAATCAATAAAGGGCCACTGGTTAATTTTTAAGGAAAGACCTGGAGCCCGGTCTGTGGTGAACCTTGGAGGGAGTGCCTGTGTTGCTTCCCATGTGTACACATTAACCTCGAAGAACAGCACCTGGCCAAGTTTGAAAATGTGCTGCAGACCCATGATCTTCCCTTTCTCACAGATGCCAAACCCAATCTGTCAGCAGGCCTCACCGGCTCCGCTGTCCCGGCAACCTGGAACCACTGTCCACACACATACACAGACCCAACTCTAGGACATGGTGTGAAGGCCCCCTTCAGCAGGTATCGGTCCAGTCCACCTCCCGGACTTACAACTGCCAAGTCCCTAGATCCTAGAGGATTCAATGAGGTAACCCACAGCTAGCTAGCCCTCCCACCCCCGCCCCTGCCAGCACATGGCCCAGCCCCAGGAGGTGCCCAATGGCCACTGTGTCCCTACCCTCTGGATTCCTAGACCCGGAAGAGCAGCTACTCCAGTAATCTTTAACCAGGAAGGCACAACCTTGGCACCCAGGGGACCTGCTGAATCAGACTGGGCACCAAGCACGTGTGTGGTGACAAAGTTCTCCCGAGGCTCTCATCCAAGCCCCTTGGGAGAAACTGAGTCTCAGGGAGGGGTGGTGACTAACCCAGGGTTCCAAAGCCAACACCATATCCTGGCACACACAGCATCTGGAAAAGCACATCGCATGCAGGCCTCTCCAGATAGCTTTACAAGGAACTCCAGTCCAAGTGCCTTTTCCTGACATCTCCGGTAAAAGTGAGTTAGGGCACAGCAGGGAAGGGGAAAACCCGGGGAGGGGCAGCGGTTTGCCCCCTCCCCCCAGGAGCCCTGCCATCTAATGAAGCGAAGAGAACGCTTCAGGTGGCAGTTCAAAAGCTCACGTTTTAAAGATGAAAGTATGCGATTCAATTAAATGTTTAAGTAGTGTTTTCTCATACTAAATCACTGAAACATTTGTGCATTCCTTGAATTTCTCAGGGCACTGTTCATTTTTATTTATTGTTGTAACCCAATGCCCTTAGCAGCGTGAATGGTGCTATTCGAAGGAAACTTGTTTTGCAATGGGGAAAGTTGTCCCAGGTCTCTTAAAAGGTTCATTATGTACGTGGTAACTCTGTTCTATTAATAATCCCGGACTATATAGGCAGGGCTTACTTTCCATTTAGCATTATATTTTCCACAATTCTGTAAACAGCTCCTCCACACAAACCCTTTTGATATTTAATTTCTCCCTGCTTTTTTCCTAACCACTCTTCTCTCTGGGCCTACTCCTTATAAAAAAAAAAAGGGGGGGGGGGAGAAATCACCAAGCACACACATTTTTTCAATTAAGCCATGTTTGGTGCCAAAATATACGGATTGCACTAATAGCCATAAGTAATCTTAAGGTCTTTTCCCCAAAATATTTTGATTATTTTACAAATCCCCCATGGAATGTGCTCTGAGGGTGATTTATGGAGTCTAGGCAGGATCCATCATCCAGGGAGGGGTCTGGCTGCAGTGGAGCAAGTTAGGATATGGGGGTAGCTGTGTACGCCCCCCCCCCGCCCCCCAAATAATGCTAGGGCAAAGGGGAGGGGGACCCAGATGACTTTCAAGACTTTTAGGCCATCTCTGCAGGGGAGAGAAGGGTGAGTTAGTGGTTCCTACACAGGACAGATGGCTGCTGTCAGCCCTCTAAGGAAACAGCGGTTGGATCAAAAGTGGCCGCTCCAAAGAATTCCCGATGTCCAGGGATCCCCAAGTCACCCACTTTTGCCTCGCACTCTAAGGTCGGGTGTTTTGCTCAACCTCTATCAAAGGTGCACTGCTCACTTTTCAACTTTTAATAAGTGCATGTGACTAAGGGGAAAACCACGGTGGCAGAGGAAGGCTGACCTGAATGAAGAACTCCATGAACACTGTTCAGGTGAAGAAGCAATGCTGGTGGGCAGACAGGAGGTACCGATGGCCTGGTGGGCTCTGGCAACAGCATCTCTATGAAGGTCCCTGAGCAGGAAGCCCCTCAGTCCCCCAGGGAACACCCAGCAGACTGGGCCACAGATCTTCCAAGGCCCATTGGGACTGTTGGCTGGGTCCCGCCTGGGGCGGCTGAGGAGCTGACCAGGGGGCCCAAGTCCAGAACAGGCTTATTAGCAGGGGCCGATGAGGCTCTCACGGGAAGGGCCGGTGTGGCAGCCAGAGGCCCAAGGCCCATCCACACCCCCGTGCCTCACGACCTCGCAAGCAGGCAACCTCAGCCAAGCCCCAGTCTTCCCGCTTGCCGACTGGAGCCAAGCATTTCTGTCTTCCTGGCTGGGCCCTCTTAGGGAAGGTCAACTGGACTGTTCTTTGTAAACGAAGTCAGGTCAGAAAGAATTTTGTGTATTGGTATTGCTATGCCAATAACTGACATATTAAATGTCCAAATGCATAGTATCTCTCAGAAAGTAGCTTAAATGTACCTTTCCCTTATTTATGCTTTAGAGCAAGGCCAGTATCTTCAGATTACAGGAACCTACCCCCACCCCCAACTCTGGGGTACTCAGTTCTTCACACTTAATGCTGATTAGAATGTCCTGTGAATCTACTACACTGGGCGGACTTCCTGGATTCACTAGGGCAGTGGTTCTCAACCTTCTGGCCCTTTAAATACAGTTCCTCATGTTGTGACCCAACCATAAAATTATTTTTGTTGCTACTTCATAACTGTAATGTTGCTACTGTTATGAATCGTCATGTACATATCTGATATGCAGGATGGTCTTAGGCGACCCCTGTGAAAGGGTCGTTCGACCGCCAAAGGGGTCACGACCCACAGGTTGAGAACCGCTGCACTAGGGGATCATCATACCCATGCACATTAGAAGCCAGAAGCCAGCCCTCTCTGCATTACCTGTCAGCTAGTCAAATTGAACCTCATCCTTGACTGGCCGCCTGAGCAGTTTAATTATCATGCCCATCAAGGGCATGAAATCAGCAACAGACAGAAGTGGCAGACAATGTCTCAGCCTCCCACATAGCAAGAGGGTGCCCCAAAATGACATTTTCCCCGAATAAGCCAACAACTTTTCATAAGCAAGTATGCACAGATCCCAGTCCCCAGCCGCCCACCCCCCCACTGCCAATACCAGGAAGCCCCCACCCCCACCCCAGTGCAAATCCAGAGAGAAACTGGGAGCCTCGGTGTCAGCAGCGGGAACAATAAGCTGAAGTCAGGGTCCTTGAGAATGTGCAACAAAGCTGGCTCGCTGGGAAGGGAGACCTTTAACTTCCAGGAACTACACGCGTCCCATCCACACACTGCCCACATGCCAGGAGAGAGCCCCAGGGTCATGTGGCCTTTCAGGCGGCCCCAGGTTTGTTGAGGCCAGAAACGCCCAGGCTTGCACGCACATAATAGTGGAGGAGTCACCAAAGCTGCACAGCTGCAAGTCCCTTTCTCTCTGCAAGTCCAGCATTTGTCATGCAACCTCCTCTCTCACCTGAATGACAGAGCTTGGGGAGGCCCTGAAGGGGGCGGGCCCAGGCTGGTGAGACCAGTGCCAGCCAGCCCTATCTGCCCCCTGCCCCCAACACCTCCAGCTGATTCACAGGGAGCCACGGCTTCTTATCAGGGCCCGCCAGCCAGGCACCAGCACACATCCCTGCCGGCCGCACCTTCCTCCCAGAGCAGGCCTTTGTCTCTGGCTCCAAACTGGCTGCGGGAAGTGGGGCGCAAGGGAGGGGTGGGGGTGCCACAGGGCCCTGGAGGCACTGCAAGGGGCCTCCTCACCTGATGCCACAGGATACTCACCTAGAGAGAGACAAGCAAGGTGGAAAGGAACTTGAGAGGTCATCCACCACCCACCCACCCACCCACCCACCCCCTCTGGCTGAGCAAGCTGAGGCCCAGAGAGGGAATGGGACTTGTCCAAGGTCACACAGCGAGCTGGAGGTAGAGGCTTGGCTGGAGCCCCGGCTTTGCTATGCTAGGCTGCTGCTGTGCCATGCACCCTGAGCAAGTAGCTGCACTTTTCTGGTGCTCAGCGTCCTCACCAACAAAATGGATTCAGCACTCAGATCTTGAGGATACAAGTCCAAGATGGGAAAGTGTTCTGACAAAGTAAAAGTGCCCTCCTGGAGTGGGAAGCCCTTCTCTTCTTAACCTAAGCAGAGGGGAAGCTTAAGGAGCCAAGTGGAAGGGAACAGAACAGAGAAGGGAGAAGGGAGCCATCAAGAGCTGTTTTATTGTCAGGCCCAGGAAGCGGGTGGGGTGGGGCAGTCCAGCGGAGGGGTAGAGGCATGCCAGGCTAGGGGCTGCAAAAGAAGGGCCGCCAGGGATGGGGGTGGGGTGGAGGGACTGAGGCTGGAGCTCAGATTTTAAAAGCAGGATGTTTGGCTGGGGCCTCTCCTCTCAAATAAACAATCCACAATCTTATTCAAAACAGAGGGTCACTGCTGGGGAAAAGCTGGATCACCTTATTTCCATATCCCCTCCTCCCCAGGGACACGCCACCAGCCCTGCTGAGGGGTGGGATGGGAAGCAGCAGCAAGGATCTGGCTGGGAAGCAGCTGTCCTTGGCCCAGAGGTCACCTGGGGGAGCCCCCATCTTGCTGGCTGTGTGGGGCTAGAGTCTTGTCAACTGACACCCTCCCTTGGCTCCATCCTGACCAGAGGTACCCAGATTCTTGGCCTGAGAGCCAGAAGGGGGCCCTGAGAACAAAATCTAGTCCCTTCAGAAAAATGAGGCTCAGATAGTGAGGCAACTACCCCGTCACACAGGAACAGGGGGATGAAACCGACACCCGGACTCCCTGCCGGTGCACTCCGACATCAACAGCAAAAGGACTCATCCCATTTTCTTGGGTGATCTGGACCACTCCTTCTTCACTTCCTCGGAGTCATTTGTCCCAGAGAGCATCCACACTGGGTCCTAGCCAGCATTTATGGAAAAGGGGCGCTGTTCTAGGCTCGGGGTGCAGCCAGCTGTGAACAAGACTCAGGCCCCACTTCAAAGCGCTCACGTAGACTTCCACTGCTAACAAGCTGCTTTTTGTTATTCGACAAATATTCGCCACACTTCTGGTCCTCCGAGCACTGAACCAGACGCCGGGGGACGGAGGTGGCTGAGGCAGCGTGGCCCTGCCCACAGCCTGAACTCGCCGGTCCTGGGCTCGCACTCCTGTCGCCTTTCAGGGGTCCACATCTTCCCCGTCCCAGGAGCTGGGGAAGTCTCGGCACTCCTGCGTGCTCCCGCATGGCCTGACCCGAGGCAGGCCGAAGAGCATCCACTCAGAAGCTGGGAGTGGACTATTTACCAAATGCCTCCCTTCCTCTGGCAGGAAGTCGCTCCCAGCACGGTGGTTTTTATTTTTTTATTTTTTTTTTCCAACTCTTTCTGGGCTCGTGGTTTGGAAATAGCCAAGGGTTGTGAGTTACGAGATCCGGGCCCTCTCCTGCACCGCTGCAGGGAGAGAAAACGGATACAGCCTTTCCGGAGGGCACCCTGGTCCTAGTGTGCATGGCCTCTGACCTAGCAGTCCCACTTCTAGGAATTTATCCTAAGGAAGTCACCGGCGAGGCACGCAGAGATGTATGCCTGAGGGTGCGCACCAAGAAAGCACAAGAGTTTGTGACGGTTAAAACCTAAATGTCTAGGCCCCTGGGGGTTTGGTAAGTAAATATGGCACATCTGTGAGATGGCATACCTAAGAAGCCATTAAAAATCACACCGAATATTTGCTGAATTGAGGAAATGTTCTCAAGATTGCTAAGAGAAAGAAAGGGAGCTCCAAACGGTTATACGCACTTTTAATAGTGCCCTTCCTTTCATTTGGCAATACAGATGGATAAAGCTGATTTCTAGTTCCCACTTTTTTTGTTAAAGAGGATGACAAGAAAATTAATATTCTAAGCTAACTAAAAAATAAACATGATTTTCTTTCAGGGTGGAAGAGTTAAGGGTAATTTGTTTTTCTTTTGTGCTTTTCTTGTTTTCTAAATGTTCTGCATTAATCATGTATTACTTTCAAAAAAAAAAAAAAGAGAGAGAGAGGAAATGCTATTGGTGTGGGTCTTTATTCCTTCACTAACTGGCGGTATTAACCAGTCTTTTAATGACTTTGGGAACCTCCTTTATGCATCTGTATGATGAGGAAGGACATTGGTGAGATTGACAGCTAGGAAGATAATACCTGCATAGGTGTTAGTGTACATCATCTCATTTCAGTCACAAAAGCCCCTTCAAGTAGATACCCATTTTACAGATGCAGAAACTGACTCTATGCCAGCCCAGAGGTCTCTGGTCAGCATCCACCCCCAAAACAGCCACCCCAAGTCAATTAGTGGGAACTGCTCAGTAGAACCCTGAGAGAAAACTGCCCACTACAGAGCCACCGACCTTCCTAAAAAGCAAACTCTCAGGTGCTACATTCTCACTGCAAACTGCAGGGGACTCTCAAAATCACATGGGAATAAGGCACTGTAGGGTCTCTGGCTAGCAGATGCATCCAATCATTCCTCAGCCTTCCCTGTGCAGCTACCACATCCAGATCAGGGGTGACTTATGGAAGTACCAGTTACGACCTGGTTTGGGAACTGAGGCCCAAAGAGGAAAAGGTCACACATGCTGACCATGGAGGGGCATCCCCTCTGAAATGCCAGACCTCCAGGTGGGAGAATCCAAGGAAAAGACTTCCAGGACTAAAGCTTCAGGCAAGAACTCAGTAAAAGCACCCAAGCCCAGAAGCGAAGCCAGGTCTCAGGCCAGGGATCCCAGTGGGAAGTCCGAAGCAAAGGCCATGTCCTCTGACCCACAGGGCTTCATAAATAAGGGATACCGACTGTGGCAGGGTCAGAAATACCAATGGTGACCCTGAGAGCCAAGAGCTGCATCAGGAGAGGGCAGAAAGCCAATCAGCCACCCCTTCCCTGGGGGAAGGGTCAACCAGCAAGAGCCCTATGGCCGGGTGCCATTCCTGTGGCTGCCCATTACTGTCCAGGGGCTGGCTGCACAACGCATGGGGCCCCAAGACCACAAACATCAGCGCTACAGAACCCTGTGCAGGGTCTCACGGCCTGGAGACACCCGGGGGGAGGGGCCTGCCTAAGAACAGCAGACACACCCTCCTCCAGGGCAGCGCCTCCTAAACCATCTTCAGGGAGCGGAGGAAACCCCGGAAAGAACCTGCCCCTTTATTGACAGTTACTACAGTGGGAACTACAGTAACTTCTCCACCACCCCCACCCCTGCCTCAATTCTGTGGCCCTTCCAAAGACCTTTCTGCTAGGGGGTAAAGTTTCCAGGTGCCCCAAGTGTCTTGGAGGGGAACTCTCGAAGGGTGTGGCATGGGTGGGATTACTAGGACTTCACCCTTAATGCCCGGAGAAGGGGCGCTTGCTCAGGGCCACAGAGGACACTGACACACATTCGGGGTAAGCTGAGAAAGTGGAGAAGGGCATCCCTGGGGGGTGAGGAGCCCCAGGGTCATCACTGTGTGTGTGTCCTGGCTGTGAGCCCAAAGCTGCTCAAGCTGCCCTCAGAATCCCAGGCTGGGGGCTGAAGGGTCACCAGATATAAGTGACTACTAACTGGATAGCAGGGTGTGGGGTGCACTGCACAAGGATGGGAGAGAGCCTCTGCTCCCCTGGAAAGTTATGGGGAAACAGGACCACCTCTCCTAGAATCTGGCCCCTTCCTCTCTCAGAGACCCCTCATCCCTATTCACAGAGATCTGAGACACCCACTGATTCTCCCAGCAGGGAACCCAAGCAGCCTCGCCTGGTGCGGGTCCACCCCCATCCATGCCTCAGGACACTCTTACAGAGGACCCCAGAGGGACAGGTGGCATTGGAATCTCTTGGGGCACTTGTTCAAAATGTACATTCCTGCCCTGGCCGATTTGGCTCAGTGGATAGAGCGTCAGCCTGCAGACAGAAGGGTCTCAGGTTTGATTCCGGTCAAAGACACATCCCCGGGTTGCAGGCTTGATCCCCAGTAGGGAGTGTGCAGGAGGCAGCCAATCAATGATTCTCTCTCATTACTGATGTTTCTATCTCTCTCTCCCTCTCCCTTCCTCTCTGCAATCAATTTTTTTAAAAAAATTAAAATTAAAAACAAACAAATACTAAAATCTAAACTCTCCCTTAATTCTTAAAAAAAAAAAAAAAAAAAAGTACATTCCTACTGGATTTCCATAGTGATGATGAGTGCATACCACTGAGAATACACCAAAAAGCACCCAACTATACACTTCAAAATGGTGAATTCTATGTTATGTGAATTTAACCTCAATTTTAAAATTGCCCTCAAAGCATACTCTGCTAGGCCCTGCCCTGAAGATTCAGATTCAGGGGCCTGAGCATTTGCACTTAATACATGGTTCCTGTCCAGGACTGGAAACCTTCAACCCTAGATCCTGGTTTCCCTCAGTACTGGGCCTGGAAGTTACACATCCCCATTTTGCAGATGGGAAACTGAGGTCCAGAGCAGGAAAAGAACCCAAAGCTGCTGCAGGATCCTAATGAAACTCCAGTAATCCTTCCCTAAGGGAGTCCCTGGGAGGCAAAGCCCCTTGGCCAGCATGGAGTGGTGTGGACCGACCTTCCAGAAGATGAGGTGGGGAGGGGACCCCTTTCTGTCAGACTGCCCTGCACAGGGCAAAGACACCCACCAGCTCGCCACTTGGGACCCGAGGAACCAGAAGGCAAAGGAGATGGAGATTTTTTTATTATTGTTATTTTTTAAATACGAATTATTTCCAGCCGGAAGGCAGAGGGATGAGGGCCATTGGAGGCCTCCGGCCGCCGGCACCCAGCCAGCCTCGTAAATGTCTGGCAGCTGGAGGGAGACTCAGCTCATTGCTATCGAAATGAGCTCGTTACTGCTAATTTCCTTGGCTCACCAACTGATGTATCCAGTGTGTTCCTGAATCTCCAAAGACAAGTTTCCTACGCCACCCTCCAGAGACCTGCCAAGAATCATGGAGTGTAGGCGGAACTTCGGGGTGGCCTCAGTTTCCCCAACCAGAGTGTGGGCAGAAGGAAAGGGAGTAAAGACAGTTCATTCAACTGTAGCTGAGCCAACTGTACTTGGTTCAGGTTAACTTCTCCCCACTGGGCTGTTCATTTCTACGGGCGAAAGGGGCGATGCCAGGACAGTACAATCTCACTGTTGCCACTAAGAATAACCCCCACCCCTTACCAAGCTCCCACCATGTCCCTGGACACTACGAGGCACTTGGCATATATTATCTCTTTTCATCTACACAACAAACTGGCAAACAGGACATTTTTATCACTCGCATTTACAGAAACCAAGACTCAGAGAGTTCAAGGAACTTGCCCAGTCCGCACAGCGAGTGAAGGGCAAGGCCTTCCTCTAAAGCCAGTTCTTTACGAAGCAACGAAGAAAAATTGGCCCAGCGTAGCAGGGACGATGCCCACCCTGTAAGCACACAATCCAGGCAGATGTGAGAAGGCTCCTCCTTAGTGGGAGTTCAGAGGGCAAATACCCACTTGCCTCCCCAAGCTGGAGCGACCAGAGAAGGCTTCCTGGAGGAGCCATCCCATTCATGCCCAGGGTTGCCAAAGCTTAAAGGAGGGCGTGGTTAATGCCACCCATGATGGGTGTCCACCTTCCCGGGCCAGGCCCGGGCAGGAAGCAACACAGCCCAGAGGAGTGGTCGGGGAGGACCGAAGGAGCCAGAGGCACTGCCTGCCCCGGGGCAGTCCTCCTCCCAGCCTAGGCTCATCTTCCCACCTGGGAGGCCAGGTGTTCCACTGATGAGCTAGTAAGTCAGCCCTGGTCAATCCATAGGCCGGACTAGAATGAAGCCATCAAAAACAATGTTTATGAAGAGTGTTAACGACATGGGGAAATATTTATGTAATGCTGAGGGGGAAAGGCAGGATACAAAATTGTACTTTTTTTAACAGAAATAAAAAATTTAAACAGAGTAAGCCAAAATGTTAACAGTGATTCTCTCTAGATGGTAGGATTATGGGAGTTTCCTCCTTGCATCTCTCTGCACTTTTCTATGCTTTCCAAATTTCCCATAATGAGCCATATGCTTCGTTGAGAAACAAAGGCAAATAGGTAGGTGTATTTTACAGTGACCAAAGTGATGCCACTGCTAGAGCCCTCTCTCTCCAAGGGTCCTAAGCCCTGCACACCTGCATCCCCGCGCAGCTCCCGCTGGCCTGCCCTACCAGCTGTGCAGAGAACAAGGGAGCTGCACTGGGAGACAGGCAGCCTGGGTAAGGCTCTCTCTCCAGGGGGTCCTAGGAGTGGCAATCTGAGGCCTCGGGAAGATGGACACGCAGGCCACATGTTCACTGGCCACCTCTAGTGACTGGAAGGCTGCTGGGTTGAACGATCCACACCTGAGTTCTATCTGCAGTCAGATGAGAGCCCTAACTCCCCCCATAGGTGATATAGGACCAAGAGAGGGATGCCTGTGAATGTAATGCATGGGCGAAAATATGCTACATAACTATTCCCAGCATCCACTGTCCATGACCTTGCTCAAATGAGGTGCCCACAAGCTGCCGAGGTGTCTGGCCTACTTCGCCATGTCGGCCCATCCAGCTGAACCTGTTGTCTGGCGCCCAGTGTAGCCAGCACTCCCACACCCACCGGCCCCTCGGAGAGGATTAATGGTAGGAATGCTCCCTAGACAAAGCAGAGCTGATTGTGAACACTGGGAAGCCTGGGGGTGGAACACGGAAAAGTGGCTCCAGTAAGATGTTAGGTGAGAAGGGCAGGAAGGAAAATGTTATCTTCTATGCCACTGCCTTGAGACAATGTGAAAATACGACGGAGACGAGACCCTGAAGGACAGGGAGAAACCTGAGCATGGCCGTCAGTATGGAATGAGTGCTTTTTTTTCTATTTTCTGAACTTCCCGGATCACTGTGACACTCGTTTCACGCACTGTTTTCACGGGAGTGACATGAACAGATGGATTTACAGAAGTGGCCCGTGTGTGCCATCGCTCTCATCCCATTCTGGTAAGTCCCCTCCACAGCACACATCCACCTGGGCCCTCCACACTCACTCGTGTCCAACTTCCCTTGGCTCATTGGTCCAATCTGCCCCGCAAGAATGAGAGCCCCCTAAGGGCAGGGTCTGTGTCCGAAGCCATTGTAAAGTAGCCTCTCATTGTATATTTTCAACAGAAGTGAATACGAGGCGTTAAAAACCCATTCCCCTTAAAAACAAAACAAAACAAACAAAAAAAACCCTCCTCCTTTTGCAAGATGAAGACAGTTCTATGAATGGATGGTGGTGATGGCTGCACAACAATGTGACTGTACTTGATGCCAATGAGCTGTACACTTAGGTTAAAGTGGTAAATGTTGTTATGTGTATTTTATCACAATTTTTTAAAAAAGCAATTCTTTTAATACCCAGAGAACAAGTACCCCGCCTCCCCCCTCCTCCTCTTCCCCAGCCCCTTGGCCTCCTTCTGGGCCAGGGTCCCTTTCAGAAGGCTGGAGGCTTCGCTCCTCACTTCCGTGTTTATCCAGTGGAGTTCTGGGAAGTGGAGAATCAGCCCAGGCTGGCCGGGGCCTGGCTCCAAGGCTCCGGGTTTGCCACAGGGGCCTTTTTCCACCTACCCAGGCCCAGAGCTGGCACTGCACAACATCCTGGCTCACTTGCTTTTTTCTTCCCTCAAGTCATTATAAACCTATTTACCTTTGGGCTGCACAGGGCCTAGGCTCCAGGCAAACAAACGTAGATGCCAGCCCAGAAGAGGAGCAGCAGGCATGGGGAACTCGACTGGAGACAAGAGGGTAAGGAGGAAAGATGGGATCCCATTCTCATAAAATCCTTCTGTTTTCCTCCAATTCAATTCCCATTTTCCAAGTGCCTCCCCATGCCAGGCACCACCTTCAGACATGGACAAGTACCAAGGTAGCAATGCAGGGGGCCAGCAGACCCCTTAGCAGGAATGAACTGCGCTCGCAGAGCTGATGCCATCGGTCAGTGGAGGACAGAGAGGCCAGCTCCGCTGGGAGGGTCAGAGCAGGCTCAGTGAGGAGGAGACGGGAGCTGGACCTCCAGAAGAGGGCCGAGCATGCTGGCAGTGTGGGACAGGACCTGGGGCCAGGCTGAACTTGCTCCTGCCATGGGAGGGTGCTGAATTGGAGAGGGTGACCAAAGGGCTCCCTGCTTCTCCCGAGCACATTCCTGGGCCCAAGCCAGGGCGGGGGCTCCGCGTACTTTCCAGGTGCCAGAGGTTCGCTCTTGGTCTCTGGTGGACTCCTTCCCACATTCGAGAACAATGCGGTCCCTGGTAGTCTGGGCCAGTGATTCTTGGCCCTGGCTGCATGTCAGACTCACCTGCGGAGCTTTAAAAAACTACTGAGGGGGGGAGGGGTTGTCCAACAGAAGCTCTCATTTCATTAGCCGGGGTGCTCAGGCAGCAGTCATTTTCAAAGCTGCCCTCTGCTTTCAGGCAGCACCTTAGTGAGGCCCTGAAGAGAACTACCTCCAAAACCTCTTGTTAGTGCTGTACCCATCAGGGTCGAAAAACAGAAGCTTTAGTGTCAGCCCCAAACTGAGTATGAATCTTGGTTCTCCACCACTTACAATTAAGTGCCTTAGGTAGGATTGTCAGGTAAAATACAAGATGCCCAGTTAAAATCTGAATTTCAGATAAACAGTGAGAAACTTTTTAATGTATATCCCAAATGCTGAATGGGACATACTTAAATTTGTTGTTGTTTATCTGAATTTCAAATATAACTGGAATCCTGTAATTTTATTTGCTAAATCTGGCAACCCTAGACTTAGGGCTGATTACTTAACTTCTCCAACTCTCAACTGCCCCATCTGTCTCAGGAAAATAACCCAGGTGAAAGCAAGCAGAGAGCTCTTTGGCATTAAGCCAACCTTCAGAGGGTGGAAGTTACCTTTTCCTTTCTTCCTTCTCAGAATCTCATTTCACTAAAGATTTTCTTTTTCTTTCTTTTAAAAATATAATATGTATATATATTTAATATATTTTTATTGATTTCAGAGAGGCAGGGAGAAGGAAAGAGATAGAAACATCAATGATAAGAGAGAATCATTGATCAGCTGCCTCCTGCATGCCCCCCACTGGGGATTGAGCCCACAACCCCGGCATGTGCCCTGACCAGGAACCAAACCGTGACCTCCTGGTTCATAGGTCAATGCTCAACCACTAAACCATGCAGGCTGGGCAAGATTTTATTTTTCATTATGAAAAATTTTAAGTATACACCCAAAATTAAAAGAATAGTAAAAATAAAACTCCTATATAAATCCATGTAGTGGATGCTGTTACATGCCCCAACCAGGTCCCCTTTAGCCCCTAGGAGGTCAGGCTGCCACTGGTTCACAGATGCCCTTTATGGGAGAATTGTCCTGGGTCAGGTGATTAACTCCCCCCCCCCCCCCCCAACCACCAACATGGGAACAAAAGGCTGACCCTTGCCTCAACGTGTGACCAACTCTGGAGTGCAGTTCCCGCCCCAGAGCTCCCTGCGGATCAGGCTGAGGCTGGACTCCAGCTGAGACCAAATGCTTGCTGCCCCATCCTGCTTCCCTCACTCGCTTCTCCTGCAAACACCGCCCGCCCCAATAAATCACATGCATCCAAATCTGCACCTCAGACTCTGCTTTTAAGAACACAACCTAATTAACGTTCACTCATTTAACAATCACATGGATGGCTTCTTTTAGCCCCTGTAGTTAGTTATTTGCCTGTTTGTTTGGCTCAAGTGCGTACCTCATACCATTTCCCCCTACATCCATCATTACACATCTCTAAAAAAATATGGGCAGTTAGGTTTTGACTTCCTCCCCTGGTTTTCCTCCCAAAGGGGAAGGCTCTTGTGAGGGAAAAAGTCATACCTCCCATCAATGACAAGGAACAGGGACCAGAAGCCAACCAGGCGGGCACAAGACCATCCACTCCGGCTCCAGCCCAGCCCTGGACTGTGGTGTGGCTTTGGTGGCCAGCAGGCCCTGGTCACCCCAGGTCCCACCTCTTTTGTGTGGATCAAGAGTCCTCAGACCATGTCCCAGCATCCTCTTGGGGATGCTGTCAGGGTCTAAGTGTCTCTCTATCCTTAAAGAGGGGGATGATGTGGAAAGGCCAACCCAGTCATGGCTATCCACTGGCCAAAGGCCCTGCCCGCCCTTCTGCCTGGACCCTGGGCAGTCGCACCAACCAGGAGACATGGCTGCAAGGGCCCACACTCTTCATGCCAAAGATTGGGGGAAAGGGCACACCAACCTGTTATGATTATAATGCAATACAGATAATATAAAAATAACCATTTTGAAGCATACAGTTCAGTGGCATTAAGTACACTCACAATGTTGTACAGACCTCCCCACTACCTAGCTCATCACCCCAACGGAAACCCTGTGCTCATCAGTAATCTTCCCCATCACACCCGCTTTTTAGTTCCTTCACTTGCTACCTCTGTGACTCTAGTAAGTAAGTGAAACCTCTGAGTCTCAGTTTCTTAATCTGTAAAATGGGGTGGTAACGCATAGAGGTGCCATGAAAACCAAGGTTAATGAGCACTAAATGCTAAGAGCTGCTCCTGGCTCTATTTAGTCACAGCCACAGGGGCCTCTATGGCCATAACAGCTCTTCCCCTCCCTTCCCTTCTCCTCCCTGGTCATACTCCCCAGGTTCCTGGGTCATCCGCAGTGACTAGGGGGAGAGGAGGTTGCTCCCCCCTCCCAGAGGCAGAACAATGGGAATGAGCACTCATGGCTTCCAGTGTTTTCCCCTAGCCATGCCCAGACCCTGCTCCAAACCAAAGAGTTACAAAGGCCTTTAAACTCCACACTTGGGGCGAGGTCAGCCAAAACCCGAGCACAGTGCTCTGATACTCCGAAAACAGCCAAACGTGAACTGGCCACTCCTGAAGGCCACAGCTCCCAGCCGCCTTCTGGCAGGAGGCACAGATGGCCGCCTCTCCAGCCTCTCTCCCTCCTCCCCACCTCCCTCTTGGCTGTGGCAGTGCTGTCACCTCCCACTCACCATGCTGTGCTGTCTTTCCCCGTCCAAGTCAGGGGTCCTGTACTCCCATCAGCTGCTGTGCAAGCCCAGGCCAGTGTTGTACACTCTCAGTTCTGTGAAATGAGAGGGTTCCCTAAGACAGACTCAGCTCTCTTCTAAATCTCCCAGCCTGGAGTTTATGTGAACATCAAGCTCAGAGCTGGAAGGGACCTCACCACCAGGTCATCTGGCCCACTTCTCTCCACTGCCCTCATTGTACAGACAGGAAACTGACACCCAAAGCCTTAAGCAACTCACCCAAGATGTCACATCTGACTCGGTAGGATAAATTCGCACTTGACTATCTTAGGGAATGGCAGAAGGCAGAAGTGATGTTTCTGAGCGTCAAGGAGAAAAAATTCTCCATTTTGTAACTTCCTCTGGAAACATGGCACCCGAGGCAAAGCACCAGAGCCATTAAAATCCCAGGCATCCAAAAATAAAATAAAATAAAATAAAATAAACCCTATGCACCCAAGGACAATATATAAAAATTAAGTGTATGTCTATTTTCTAGTAAATAACTACAGTATGTTTTCCAATGTACAATACTACCATGAAGCATGAACTACACTGGTATAAATGTAACAATAATGTGCAAGATCTGTATTATCTGATGAGAGAAATCAAAGACCTAAATGTACAGAACCTGTACCATACTCATTGACTGGAAAACTCAATATTGTCAAGATGTCAATTCTGCCCAAACTGATATATAGATTCAATGCAAACCCAATGAAAATCCCAGCAGGCTTTTTTTGTATAAATCAACAGCTGAATCAAAAATTAATATGGAAATGAAAATGCCTAAAATAACCAAAACAACTTTGAAAAAGAGGACTCATGCTAATGGAGTGAACCTGCAGTAATCAAGATAGTGCAGCCCTAGCCGGCTTGGCTCAGAGGATAGAGCATCAGCCTGTGGACTGAAGGGTCCCAGGTTCAATTCCGGTCCAGGCACATGCCTGGGTTGAGGGCTCAATCCCCAGTAGGGGGTGTGCAGGAGGCAGCCGATCAATGATTCTCTCTCATCATTGATGTTTCTATCTCTCTCTCCCCTTCTCCCTTCCTCTCTGAAATCAATAAAGAAATATTTTTTTTAAAAAAAAAAAGATAGTGCAGTATTGGTAAAAGGATGGACACATAGACAACAAAACAGAGTAGAATCCAGAAAGAGAACACAAATGATCAATTTTTGACAAAGAGGTCAACATAACTCAACAGAGTTGTCTTTTCAACAAATGGTACTAGAACAATTGGACCTCCTTATCTCACATATAAAAATTAACTCAACATGATTATAAGCCTTAATATAAAACCTAAAACTATAAAATGTCTAGGAGAAAAATCTTTGTGACCCTAGGTTTGGCAACGTCTTCATACAACACAAAAAACCTGAAAAGAAACAACTAATAAATTGGACTTCAGAAAATTTAAAAACTTCTGTTCTTCAAAAGTCTCCATTACGAAAATGAAAAGACAAACCAACCATGGACTGGGGGAAAATAGTTATAAAATACATCTTTTAAAGGACCGACAGAATATGTAAAGAACTTCCAAAATTCAATAAGAAAGCAACCCAATATAAAAAATGTGCTAAGATCTAAACAGACACTTCACCAAAGAGGTACAGTACAGCTGGCAAGTAAGTATATGAAAAGGTGTTCAACCTCATTAGTCATCAGGAAAATGTGAATTAAAACCACAATGAAATACCACTACACATCTATTACAATAACCCAAATAAAAATAAACTGGCCATATCAAATGCTGGTAAGGGGGGTGATGAGGGGTGGGAGGGCTGGGGGAAATGGGAGATATCTCTAATACCATCAACAATAAAAAATATTTTTTTAACAAATGCTGGTGAGAATATGGAGTAACTGGAACTCTCACACACTGCTGATGAGATTGCAAAATGGTACAATCGCTTTGGAAAACCATTAGGCAGTTTTTTATAAAGTTAAGCATACCTTTAACCATACACCAGCAATCCTACTCCTAGGTATTTACTCAAGTGATTCAAAACTTATGTTCACTCAAAAACCTAAACACAAATGGTTATAATCAAAAACACTGGAAATAACCTAACATTCATCCATGCAAAATGGATAAATCTCAAATTATTATTCTGAGGTGTTTTGTTTTTTTTTAAGGGCATAATAAAAGTTACTTGCTGCCCAGCCAGTGTGGCTCAGTGGTTGAGCATCTACCTACGAACCTGGAGGTCACGGTTCGATTCCTGGTCAGGGCACATATCCAAGTTGTGGGCTCCATCCCCAGTGCGGGGCACGCAGGAGGCAGCCAATCAATGATTCTTTCTCATCATTGATGTTTCTCTCTCTCTCCCCCTCTCCCTTCCTCTCTGAAATCAATAAACATCTATTTGAAAAAATAAATAAATAAACTTGCTGTATGATTACACTTGTAGGATATCCAAGAAAAGGCAAAACCATCAAGATGGAAATCAGATGGTAGTTACCAGCAGCTAAAGGTTGGGGTAAGGGCTGACCATAAAGGGACACCAGGGACTTTCTGGGGCAATGGAAATGTCCTCTATCTTGATTGTGACAATGGTAACATAACTATCAAAATTTACAGAATGATACACTTTCAAAAAGTGTTACTGTATGTAGACTGTATCTCAGTAAAGCAAACAACAAACAGCAAACCTTATGCAGCCTCATGAGGACTTGTCTTGTTTCTCCAACCAGTCTGCAAACTCACTGAGAGAATGTGAGGGGGATTCCGGCCCAAACAGGTAGAGTGACCTGTCCAAGGACACAAGTTCTGGAGTCAACCCCACCTTTGCCACTTATTAGCTTGGTGCCCCTGGGCAAATTACTTCTCCTCTCTAAGACTCAGTTTTCTCATCTGAAAAATGGGGGTGATTAACAGAACCTACCTTATTGGGACTGAATGGGCTTAAGGAATAAGAAACACAGTGTCCGCTACATGTTTTGCTCTCAAATTTTAGCCATTATGATTACTTCTTTTACTGCTATTGACATTATTACTGTGAAAGCGCCTGGACTGAGTTGCAGGTTCCAATCAATCCATGTCTTCCTGCACAGGGTGGGCAATGCCAGGCACCAGGGACAGCAGTTTCCCTGAGGGGCAGAGGCGGGCCCAGGCCCTGAGGAGTCTGGCTGGGGACAGCGAATAAACTCAAGGAGGTTAACGCACTGCAAGGGAGTGGTAGAGAGATGAAAAGTACTGACAGTTCAGAAAAGAGAGAAGCCACTGTGGACTGTGCAATTCCTGACAGCTTCCTGGAAAAGGCAGGCTTTAATGAGCTCCAAAGGACAAATCGGGTATAATTAAACCAAAGGAGAGGAGCTACCAGGAAGGCAGGGCATCAGAAAATCCCTCTACCCCTAACTCCTCCCCACCCATCCCTGGCGAAAGGCAGTAGGCAGCCCGCATGCAGCCTCAGCATTTCCTCCCAAGGAACAGCCCAGGGCCAAGGGAAGGGCTAGGCATGACAGCACGAAGTCAGGCACCATGCGTCAGCCAGGCACCCACATGTGTCCCCACATCTGGACAGGAGGCTCCAGCAGAGGGCTGGCCTGGGATGCTGGGCTTTCACTTTCCCCCTTTTTTTCCCATGGACCTGAATTTGGGTTTGTCTGGGGAGTGTTTTCTTAAGCCCAAGTGTTTTTCCTGCAGCCCCGGCCGCCCCCTCCCTGCCCCTCCTGGCCTCGTCTGGAGTGCCAGTCCAGTGAACCGCTGCCTGGCTGGGCCGCCGGCCGCCTTTGATGCGCACCCCTCCCCAGACTTCAATGTCGCTGTGTGCACGGCCCCTTTAATAAGTTATTTCCGTGGAAAACCCTGGTAACTCCGTTGTGAATCAAGCCTATAAACACCTCAAACCCATCAAAGCACCCAAGAAAGGAAGGGGGTGGGCAAGCGAAGAAAATCTCTTACAGTAACTCACACACTGCTCCCTCACAAGGGCCTAGGCAGCTTGTTGTCAGAGGTGCCCCCTGGGGCTGAGCCAGCCCGCTGAAAAAATGGCATGCCACCCCAAAGTCCAGGGATCCAAAGCCCCAGAAGACAATGCCTGTCTGTGTGTCCTGGGGATGATGCAAGAGGAGAGTCCCGACCCAGCACCCAGCAAGATGTACACCCAGAGAAGCAAACCCGACCGCTGCTCCCGGGCCCAGGAATGTAATGTTTTGGCTACGGGTGAAAGGCCCGGTTTATTGGAAACACGCTTCTTTTCTAATGTTTGGTTTCCTTTCACTCTTTTCTCCTTTTTGTTTTTCCCAGAGTGCACTGCCCAGGGCCTTCAAAAAGGATATGGAGCTCAAACCCTGCCTCAGGGTGAAGGACGGAGGCAGCCCAGGACCAGAATTCCTCAGAGTGGCGCACTGGGCACCACCTCCACGTGGGCAGACTCTGGACACTGAGCGTGGAAACCCCAGGTCTAGATGAGCTCTGCCACTTGGGAGCTGTGGGGCCAAGGACAGGCACTGCCCCTTCTCAAGGTCTCGGTAAAATGGGTGGAATGAACCAAAGCGCCCCTAGAAGTGTTCCTGGCTGAACACTGTGGCCTTGGACAACGGTCCAGCGTGGAATAAAGCTGCCCACATGATTAATGGGGAGCCCAGAGGTCCCAGTCCCAAGAGAAGTGAGTCCTTATGTCCACGGACAGGCCTGCCCAGGAATATGTACTGTAACATCATGGACAGGCGCCAGAAAATGGAAACCTCCCAAGTGCCCTGTAGTAGTGAAAGGCATACGTTAGAGTAGGAGAACCGTGGTCTGCGCCCAGAGAATATTATCCAGCCACGAATGAGCGACCACAGGTGTCCCAACCATACAGGTGGGCTTTGCAAACATACAGAAGGGCCCAGAGGATTGGTGTTGCCAGAGGTGGGGTGGGGAATGGTGTGTGTGAGGTGGTCAAAAGGTACAAATTCCCCATTACAAGGTAAGTAAGTTCTGGGGATACAATCGACAGCACAGTGACTACAGCTCACGCGGATGTATGGTGTATACGGAAGTTGTTAAGAGTAGATCCTAAGAGTTCTTATCACAAGAAAATAAATTGTAACTCTGGGGAGTGATGGCAGTTAACTTACTATTGTAATCATTTTGTAATATATAAAAATATCAAATCATGATGTTGTACACCTGAAATGAATACAATGTATGTCAATTATATCACAAATAAAAGAAAAAAAGTAATAAAAAATAAGAACACAGTGTGTACTTCCATTTGTACCAGGTTTAAAACCAGGAAAATTCATGTATGGTGTTCCAGGTCAGAATAGAGCTTACTAATAGTTGCCCAAGGGGGGTTGGGAGTGACTGGAAGGGAACCTGAGAGGGGGCTTCTGGCACAGTGTTCTGTTTCTTGATCTGGGCAGTAGTTACACAAATACATTTGGTTTGAAAACATTGTTCACTTGTGCTGTTTGTGCTTTCTGCATATTGTACATCAAGCATGTCAAACTCAAAGGCTAACACGGGCCAAATAAACAAGGTTTAAGTGTATGTGGGCCGCAAAAATACAAAAGCTTCAATTTTCATAGAAACATGGGTTTATTTCCATAGAGACATGCTGAAAACAAAGAGCTGAAATGAGTAATCGTTAACATAAAATAATAAAACATTTTAATAAAAATTAATATTTTTTCTTGAACATGAACTTACCAGACACTGAATAACTGCACAAATTAGTAAGTGTAATGCAAATAAACCTATTTTTCTTGTTCTCTGAAAGCGAAATATTTCGTATTGCGCACACCAAACAAGTCAGTCCAAGACTAACGACGTGGCAATCAGCTGCTAAAATAGTCACTGCTTGTATTAGTGGAGAGAAATGGTGCGCCTGCGTGTAAGGCGTATAAGGGAAATGAATGCAATACGTTTATAGTAATCAGTCATTAGCGAACGTTGTAGTTCATTATTAATAAGTATAACAGGACATTGTAAAAATTAACTTAGGAAATTTTTATTAAAACGTTTCTTACATGCTGTTATATTGTCTGGGCCACAAAAATATTTGTTGTGGGCCGCCTGCAGTCCACAAGTTTGACATGCTTGTTGTGCATCAATAAAAAGTTTACATTAAGCAAACAGAACTCTACACTCCTGGGTCATGCAAACCTATTTCCTAAGGCTGCAGTCAATCTACCTATCAATCAAAAGGACTTCTGGGGCATGTAGCTGTGGCCCACCACAGAGGAAAGTCCCGCCCTTCCTGGGTAGCCTTCATGGCCCTCCCTCTAGGCCTCCCTTCTTACAGCCCTGCCAGGATCACTCCCCTCCCTAGAACAACCACTTCACATCACCTTGCCTTTGCCCAGGAGTTCCCTGGACCTGGGGTGCCCTGCCCTCTCAGCCTAGTGAAACCCTCTCCTCCTTCAGTTCTAGCTCTGCTCCCAGCCCACACTATTCACTCTGGAAACAGCATTCACCTGCCTCTCTCTAGGGTTACATTAGATTCCAAGGCATCTTCTCCTTCATGCCATTCTCTTCCTCATGCTAACACTTGGTTACCAATTCACTTAACTACCATCGACTGAAAACTGGGTGTGTGCCAGGCACTGTGCTATCGACGGTACTTGTGGGATCTCCAAAGCGTCCGAGAGGTGTTGCCCAGCCCACTTGCCAGAAGTGGAGTGAAGTGAGGCTGCAAAAGGGAGGCTGTGTGATTTAGACCACAGATCCGTCTGGCCCCAAAGCCTGGGCTTTTCACCCCTGACGTCTTGAGTCCCCAGCATCCCCGACATCTATACCCTTTACTACACACCTTACTACTCCAAGGTCTAGAAGCAGGTCTGGGCAGAGCTGAGTGGCTCATTTAATTCTTAGTAAAGCTACTGTGACCCAAGGGAGGTGTCAGGATAACAAGGAGGGCATAAGAGCTCAGGTGGGGCTGGCCAAGCTTCCTAGAGCAACCACAGAGAACCCGCCTTCCTGCAAAGACAAAAACCACATCTCCACGCGCTCACTTTCCGCTGAGTGTCTTTGAGCAATCATTTTTACCACCCTCCAGACTGAGCTTTCTCACCTGAAACCTGCAAGTACAACACCGGGTTGTAGCAAGAATCCAACATGTCGGGACCTGGTGACCCTCAGAGGGACAGTCCGACGTGACCTCACTGGTGCACTCATACCGCTAAACCCCAGGACACATACCACAGCTCAAGGGACCAGAGCCGGGCAGCTCACAAACAAAGCAGGCTGCTCTAAGATGCCATGTGTGCCCGTCCCCAGAAATGACAAAGTACAGGCTGGGGCCCAGATATAGAAAAGGCTCCTGCCTTCAGGGGAAGATGGCTGGATGCTCTAGGTCAGCGATGGCGAACCTATGACACGCGTGTCAGAGGTGACACGCGAACTCATTTCTTTGGTTGATTTTTCTTTGTTAAATGGCATTTAAATATAGAAAATAAATATCAAAAATATAAGTCTTTGTTTTACTATGGTTGCAAAGATCAAAAAATGTCTATATGTGACACGGCACCAGAGTTAAGTTAGGGTTTTTCAAAATGCTGACACGCCGAGCTCAAAAGGTTCGCCATCACTGCTCTAGGTCCATTCAGACCTGTGTTTTCAGCCCTGGCTGCATTTTAGAATCACTTGGGGAAATTTTTAAAATCCTGAAGCCCAGTCTTCCCCAACCACTCCTGGAATGAGGTCTCCACTATTTAAAAAGTCTTCACGGGACTCTGCAAAGAGGGCTGAGAATAAATGAGAGAATAAATGCCTGGCCCACTTACAGACGGAGAAGCTGAGTGGAAACAATTGGAGATCACCAAAAAGACGTGAGACGGAGCCAGGACTGGGACCTGGGTCTCCTGGCCCCCAGGTGTGTCACTCCCTGAGACTTCGAGGAAGCCCCTGGGGTTCTCTCCAGCCTTTGCTCTGTGAGGAAGGGGGCTGGCAGCTAAGACACAGCTGAGCAGCCAGGTAGGAGGAGTCTGCGTCCGTGTCCCTCGCACCTGGGGCCCTCTCTACCCTCCTCAGCTCCTCTCTCGGGTCAAATAGCAGCAGAGGCTCTGGAGGCAGGGCTCCTCCACCCTGAAAAATCAGGGTCTCCTTGAGCCTGAGACAGACAACGTGAGCTGAGAGTCAAGGGGTGTGGAGAAGCCACGGCCGCTCTGAATCACAAACACAATCCCAACACCCACTGCACACCAGACCCTGAGCTGGGCGCCACGTGGGGAAGACCCTGGCCCTGCCCTGAGTCAAGCATCCCCAGCCCCATTCCCAACATCTGCCCTCGGAGAGCAACCTGGAGTCCTTGTTTTGGCAACAGTGTCCCTCTTCTCCTGCGACCCTGCAGGCAGGCCTGGGAGGGACCTAAAATCTAAGGCCCAGAGCTGACACGTGGTTGGCAGGAAACCACACAGTCACTGAGTAGAAGGCTGGGCCCCAGCATGGAGGATGAGAAAGGTAGGCTCTCAGAGTCTGACATGAAGCAGTGGACGGGCGGGCTGAGGAGGCGAGTAAAGACAGGCAGAAGGGGAGACAGTCAGGGACTTCCTGGGGCGCGCACACCCTGATGGCCGATGCGGACAGCCTGCCTACAAAGGTGCCTGCTGGATGCCCATTTCACCCCATGCAGCCCAAAAGGCTGGAACCGGAGTGTGCACCAGAACAGCTGTACCCTGCCTCCATCCCTCTCCCAACATACCCCACTGGTCACATCTGGCTAGCAAAGCCCCTCCCCTGAGCTGCTTCCCAGGACTGCTGAGGAGCCACACAGCCCCCAGCCCAGGCCAGCCCGGCCCAGCCCACCCCAATCCCTCCTGATTTCAGGCCATGCGACTGTGTGGCAGAGCCCACCTCTCCACCTGCTCCCAGCTCTGCCCAGTGCTGGCACAACCCTGGGCACTCAGGGAGATTGAGATGGCTTCCAGGCTCCTATCTCTGAGCTATCCTCTCCTTTTAAGTATCTCTGCAGTGATTCACTTACAGTCTGAGATGGTGGCTTGGATGTCTGCTCCAGACCTGAGACCTATTCCACCCCAGGGTGAGGTTAGCATCCGTCCCTCAGGCCAGGGCAGCCCCTGCTTTTCAGAAGTGCCAGGCCCCAAGGCCCGCCTCACTCTGGCTGGGGGTGCCGGGCCCTGACTTGGGGGTGTGTGGGGAAAGGCCTGTGGACACCAGGAATTCTTTCCACAAGGGCAACTGGAAAAGCCATGCATCTCTGCTTCCCTTGGCGGCCAAGGACCACGGAGGGAGAATGTTTAATATAAAAACATCTGACCAAGTACCTTCGGGATACATTTTTTGCATCAAAGAAGAAGCTCTTGGCAACAGCCGCTCTACTCCGACAAGGAAACTTTCAAGTGCAGCTCCCGATTGTTACAGACGCCCGGGAAAGCGTGCCAGCAGGGACAGGAGGAGGGCGAGCCATGGGGCCTGGCAGACAGATGGTTGTGATTAGGCTGGATGCAACCAAGTGCATTTACTGGAATTTCAGGTCTCCGGAGAAAACCTGCCGGTTCCCTCCGTGATGCAGGCCGCCCAAAGTGTAGGGGCCATCTGCCTCCAACTCAGAGTCGAGCAGCCCTGGACAGGAACAGGACTCCTCTCAGAAGCCCACCCACCCACCATCTCACAAGTGATTCATTTATTCATCCAGCAACCATCCTATGAGCAGAGCTGCTCTGGGGCCCAGTGACAACTGTACACACTGAATCTGGAGTAACCAGGGACACAGAAGCCCCCAAGGAGCCAGAACTGTGTGAGTCCTACATCTTGCAGGAGACATAGAAGGCACCATGCCAGACACTAGGGAACCCAACAGGGGCCAGACTAACTAGGTTCTAATCCTAGTTCTACCGATTTCTAGCTGGGTGACCTTGGGCAAGTTATTTAACTTCTCTGGGCCTCAATTACTTCTCCTTTAACATGGCCAATAAAAGTGGTTACTTCAGCTCTGGCTGGTGTGGCTCAGTTGGTTGGGCATCATCTTGGGCACCAAGGTGTTGTTGGTTCGATTCTCAGCCTGGGTTGTTGGCTCCATCCCTGGCAAAGGGCATGCAGGAGGCAGCCAATGGTGTGTCACTCGCACATCGATGTTTCTCTCTCTCTCTCTAAAAATCAATTTTAAAAAAATCTAAAAAAAAAAAAAAAAAAGTAACTAATTCATAAGAGCTGTGTGGAGGATTCCATGAATGAATGTGTGTACGGCACGCACTTAGAGAGTATCTAGCACAGAGCTGTGTTAGTTATGATTCTTTAATATGTGCTATGATCTTTCTGTCTTTACCTTTGTATGTTCTCTCTCTCTGGATCTCTCTCAGCAACCATCCTATGAGCAGGATCCTTTGTCCCAGGCAAAGTCATTTACTTATTCCACAGTGACCTCTGTCTAGGGAGTAGGCCCTGTGCTGGATGCCAGACAAGGTCCAAGGCCCTTCAGGACCAAGTACATCCCAAAGTCCCCTTGACCCCAGTGACCAGTCCCTCTCATCCAGCCCATTCCAATAAATTCAAGATACCCTCTCTGGATTCATCTTTTCCTGTTCTCCCATCTCACACATATTAACCTTCTAGCCACAAACAAACAAAGAACACACGGTGGTACTGCACACCTCCCTGCTTCTGCATAAGCTGTTCCTTCTATCTGACAGGCTGCCTATGCCCTGCTGTCTTCTTGCCATTCCCACCCCAACACAGTCCCCTGCTCTAATTTCTGTGCTGGTGCTAAACCATGCCCACAGTTCCACAGCCTTTAACACACTCACTCACGATTCTTTGCTTGCTGTCTACTTCCCCTTCTAGACCATCAGCTCCTCAAGCGAAAGGTCCAGGCGTTTTTCACTTTGTATTACCTGATACCGGCATACAGTAGGTCCTTAATAAATGTTCAATACATGGACCTGTCACCCCAAAGCCTATAGTCAGGAAACATACCAGCCCTGGGGTCCTTTGTCAGAGATCCCAGAGGATGTAAAAGCTGGTGATCTCTGGCAAGTCCGTCTCCCTCTCTGGGCCTTGGATTCTTCATCAGTCCAGGGTACCCCCACTCCATTCCCAAGCTTTAGTGTTTTAGAAAAGGGGGAGAGGGAAATCCAGGCCACCAATCCCCTCCCTCCATATGGTCTTGTCCCAGACATTAGTTTTGCTTTGGGACAATGATGACAAGCTAAGATGCTGTAGGCCAGAAGCCTCAGTTCTCCACACAACCCCTCAGGGCTCAGGACCTGGTACCCTCTGCCTTGAACACATGAGCATCAAGGAGCCCCTGAGATCAGTGACCCAGTGGCCCCATGCACACCTGAGCAAACTTGAGATTAGCGAGTGAGGAGCTTACCTGAGATCACAGCAGGGGAAAAGGCAAAGCCAGGCCTGGAACCCACTCTGGCTTTGTGGTAAACCCCGTATGCTTCATGGCCAACCAGGCTGCCCAGAACCCTTCCACCACTACCTGTTCCTCCCAGAACTGCTGAAGCCACCTTTGTCACTCCTACCCTTCACCCCTCACCACCTCTATTCCAACTTTACACAACCGGCCCAGGAAGAATGGGTCCCTTTATGAAATATCCAGGAGGTTTTAAGGAGGGAAGAAGGCTCTTTTTTCCTTTGGTTGGTCAACGCTAAAAAAACGCAAGGCAGAGGCTTGATGCAAGTTCCAAATGCTGCTGATTTAGGCTCCTTCTCCCCCACCTCCGCCCCAAGAGGAGGCAAGGAGTCTGAGGCCATTTCTGAATCGGAAGCGGCAAGCTGGTCCTGGCCCAGGAGCTCAGGGTCCATCCTCAAACCTGTCCACCAGCCCTAGACGACTGGAGCCTGACTTGGGAGGTAAAGAAAGCGGGTATGGGCCATATCCAAAGGGCAGCTCTTAACCCAGGGGGACTGATCTAGGTTCTTATCTGATTGTGTCAGGACACCGGATGGGCCAAACTCCAGGCAAAACATCCCTCTTGCCCTTCAAAACCAAACGAAACCCTCTTTTTAGCTAAAACATTACCCCCTGCCCACTCACTGGACATGCAGCGGCCCTAGGCCACAGGCAAGGAGCACTCTCACGTGTCAGGACTGAGTATGGTCATGCACAGCAATGCTGTCCAGGGTGTGATCAGTCTGTAGAAATTCACCGAGCTGGACACTTACCTGTGCACTCCGGGTATTACAGTTTTTAACAGATACTGCCCAGGCCCTGGCCTCCCCTTGCCTTGTCTCCCACCAACACCTGGTGCTTTGCTTTGCAATCCGTCTGACATCCTTTGGCTTCTCAACATCAGGCTTGCTTTCACGCCTCCAGGCCTTCGCACGTGCTATTTCTTGGACCTGGAACATCTCCCACACCCAAACCCTGTCTCTTTGGTAGGCTCCTATTCATCCCATAAAAACCAACTTGGATGTCATCTCTTGCAGGGAGTCTTCCTGGTCTACCTCCCCACCACACCCAGTCGATCACTAATCCCTTCTTCTGGACCATTTGTTACACTACTTCTCATTACTATTGTTTGTCTTTACCTGTCTCTGAGTACCTTGAGGGCAGAGAGGATACAATTTTTATCTCTGTGCCCCCAGACTTAAACACAGGGCCTGGCTGCCCCAAAGTCCTACAATAGGAAAAGGCACAGCTGGGACTTGAACCCAGGGCCTTCTGGTGCACAGTCCATGCTCTTCGGTCCACCTTGCTATAGAGCAGTGGTTCTCAACCTGTGGGTCGCGACCCCTTTGGCGGTCAAACGACCCTTTTACAGGGGTCGCTTAAGACCATCCTGCATATCAGATATTTACATTACGATTCATAACAGTAGCAACATTACAGTTATGAAGTAGCAACGAAAATAATTTTATGGTTGGGTCATACCATGAGGAACTGTATTTAAAGGGCCAGGAGGTTGAGAACTACTGCTCTAGAGGCTCAGCACACACTGACTGAACTGAACTGAACACTTTGGAGAGCTAAGAGCTCAAGGGTCTGCTAGATGAGGGCATCCGAGGAGAGCAGGCTGGGGCCGTAGCATCGGGAAGCAGCAGGAGACAATACTGCATCAACACTCCTCTCCCAGCTCCTGTAGGCACTAAAGATGAACATCAGATAGCATCGACCCCAAAAGGTACCTGTTTAGGGACCACTGGGAGGAGAGGTGGCAGGTGGGTGGGCAGCACGGAGTCACCTAGGTTGTAAACTGGCTCTGCTTGCTTATGCTTGCTGTGTGGCCCTCAGCCACTCTCCTCACCTCGCCTCACCTCTGTTCCCAAACTCTGTCAATCTACACAGTGTAAGAATCCTAGAGAAGGATCTGTGCCCTCAAGGAACTTGCAGTCTGAGTGGTGGAGAAAATCCAGCTGCGACCCCACTCTCCATGTGTTCCTGCATAGCTCCCTTCCTTCCCCAGGCCTTCTCTTTAAAATGAGGGTTTGCCCTTGCTGGTGCAGCTCTAAAGAAACCAGCATGCTGCAAGGACTGAGATACCGGTACACACATCCTAGGTCAGCAAAAGGGACAGCCCAGTCCGCATGACAGGCAGCTTACAACATGGCTGGCACACAATGGGTGCTTAATAAAGCCCTGGAACTGTTACCCAATAGGCACTAGAACAGGATACCAGCGATAAGTCACTGGATCCTGAAGAAGCCTGCACCACCACCATGGAGTCAGGCAGGTCTAGCTTCTAAAGCAGCCCCACTACGCAGCCTCTCATTAAAGGACCCATAACTCAGCACCCAGCAGCCAGCCTGGCCTAGCTGCTCCTTGTCTCACAGAGCACAAAGCTCCTTGTGTTCTGCTCATTCTGTTCTTCTAGCCTAGAGCACTGAAGAGCTGAGAGAACCTGCCTTCTTCCCTCAGCCCTCCTCAGAATGGCCATTCCCACATGGCCCTTCATCCTGTAATTCTTTGAATTACGGCGTATTCTGCCTTTAAATTGCTCAGAATGAGGGTTGCCTACCAGCCACTTACACCTTAGTATGAATTTAACTAGCTAATCTTGCTTTTCCTCCCGGAACTAAACTGAAATCAAGGAAATAGGAAAGGGGTGGAGATTTTACAGAGAGGAAGATGGCTGGAGGAGACAGACCTTTAGGGGGAAAGCGCCCCAGGCCCTGAGTTAGGCAAAGAACCCAGAGTGTCAAGGCTCTCCGATTTAAATTTGGGGGTGATATAGATAGGAGATGAGAATATTGTGCCAACCATTCAGCAGAGAGCTGAAACAAGACAGTCTCCGGTCTGCCACCCCTGCCCTGCCCACCCCCCGCTGATGAGTTCCTGCCTGCCTGGCTGTGACTGAGCCTCAAAATTCCCACCATTCCTTCTAAAGTGGCCTCAACAACAGGACAGGAAAGTGAAGCAGGGACCTTGGACTGGATAAAAATAGACAGCCCCAACCCAGGCGCTGGATTGTCATTGTGCAAGACAAACAAGGGCAGCTCTGTCGTGGGGCTGCAAACACCCCACCCCGGCAGCACACCCATCCCAAGGCACTGAGAAGGGGCAAGCTCTCACGACAAAGGGAGACAGAGTGGGCTGGGCAGCTTAGGGGCGGAGGCAGTGCTCTGGGTGGTCTGCAAGGTTTGCCTGGTGGTGACATTGAAGAGCACAGAGACCGGGCCTCCAGCCAGCTCCTCACCCCATCCTTGGTACTAAAATTGGGACTGGCTGCCCGCAGGCTCCTCTGATCACCTATATGGCCCCCCAGGGTGTGTCTCCCAGTAGGGGATGGGGACCCTTGCTGTAGAATGCTAGGCAGGGCCCTCAGGATGGGAGAGCGGGGCAGTCACTGCTCAGGCTCCCATCCCACAATTACCACTTACTAATTTGTGAATTTGGGCAGCTGGCCCAATAATGAGCCTCAGTTTCCTCACCTATAAAATAGGGAGAATCGCATCTGAGTCTCAGGGTTGTGAGAGAGTCAAGGAGATGAAGAATGACCAGCACTTAGCAAAGTGCTAAGTAGTGAGTGTCAATACATGTCAACAGTTGTCACCAACAGCAGTAATATCTGTCCTTGAATATCAGACACCTTGTCCCTGGCCCTGGCCCCAGCCCAACACATTCTGCCCCTCACCTTTCTCACCTCGCCTCCCACCCTGCCCTTGGGCACAACCCTGCATTCCATCTTTGCAGGATGACTCCAGCCTTCACCATCCAGAGACCAACACAGCTCTGGGCCTTTTCCCAACCTGAGCCTGTGCTTCAGTGTGACAGCCACCAAGCCCCAAGTCTGTGACCTCCCTGGAGGCAGGGCAGTGCCAGTCCATTAGTCCTCAGACCCTCACAGCACAAGTAAACTGGAAAGCTGAACGGTGAAGTGAAACCTGGGAGGGGCGATGACCACAATGGGGAAAGCCACTGGCCTACTGGGACCACTGGAACTCAGACAAAAGCCCACCAGACCCCCTTCAATCATTCCCCCATCAGATACCCCAAACTTCCTCCCCAGTTCCGTCACCCCTTTAGAATTACAAAGCCACTGGATGCCAAATTTTCTCATGAGAACCATAAAGTTCTGGCCCACGGGAGAGAGCAGCAGGGGCCTGCTCAGTGGCCAGGACCAAAAACTGCTCTGGAATAACTAACAGGGACCCACTGGACCCCAAAGGCAGCCAAACACAATGGCCCAGGGTCTCCAAAGATCCCCCAGCCTCCAAAGGGCGCTCTCTCCTGGGAACCAGATGGGGAGGGGCCTCGAGCAGATGCTATGGAGTCTGCTCCTTCCTGCTGAGCCGGCTACACACCAGGCCCACTCTGGGAAGACAGAGACCAAGAGACGATGACTGTCCGGCCGCACTGGTTCAGTGGTGGAGCACTGACCTATGAACCAAGAGATCACAGTTTGATTCCAGGTCACAACTCAGGCCAGGGTTGCCGGCCTGATCCCCAGTAGGGGGCCTGCATGAGGGGGCCTGCAGGAGGCAGCCGATTAATGAATCTTATTGATGTTTCTCTCTCTCTCTCTCTCTCTCCCTCTCCCTTCCTCTCTGAAATCAAACATAAATATCTATTTTAAAGAAGAGTCTATGACTCTGAATACACCGTGAACTGTAAGCCATTTCCACACACTGGAGTTTCCACCGTTAATGACAGAGGGTAGGGGGATGTCAGAAAATTACCTATCCATCCAACCAATGCTACTGTGATCCACTAAATTACACCCACTCTCAAGATTGTCCGGGACACAGACACATGCAGTCAGACATACTTTTAATCCTCTTCTTCAGAATTATATGTAGCTTTCATCCCCACAGTCACAGAGGAAAAAGGATGGATTTATCTCTCCCCCCTCCTCTACTCCCTAACATCCAAAATGTTCACTCCTTGTGTTCATCTGGTTAGGAAAAGGCAGCATAACCAAATAGGGCCAAAAGGCAGAGAAGAAAACAAAGTGACCCAATTAGAGGGACCACCAGAAACCAAAAGGCAAGTAATATCCAGAAGACCTAGACCCCAGTACCAACGGTGTCCTGAGTCTCCAAATGTGACCCTCCACAAGTCACTTCCTGCTCCAGCTTCTAGTTTCTTTATCCTTGAAACTGATGTAGTCTTACGGTCTCCCATGGTTGTGACGGAACAGAGAATGGATGGGGAAGGGTCTGCAAATGGTAAGTAGCCAGGCAGGCCAGCTTCATGAAGAGTCATGGGGAGAATGAGGCAAGAATGACAGACAGAACTGTGTGTCAATTCAGTTTATCGGGGTACATTCAGCCCTTGCAGAAAAGTAGGGGGTGGGGGGACAAGGCAGAACAGTGGTTAGGAGCACAGTGACAAATGGTTCTGCTATTAGGTGCCCCTGGCCCAGTCCCTTTACTGCTATTCTGAGAGGATACAGATAAAGGGCCCAAGTACAGGCCATGCCCCAAAGTAAACACTGAATAGCTCTGGTCACTGTGGTAGCTATTATGACTTGGGCGTGGGTAGAGGAAAGACCGCTCAGATGCAGACAGAAGCCCTCAAGCCCTCAAGCTCCAGCCTGGGGGGCTGTCACCTCATGGAGCATAGGGCCAGGCCACAAGGCCCAGCTGTCCCAAAAGGTCCCACAGACATCCGGCACCCAAGTCCCTCCTGGCCCTCTATGCCCCCAAGTCACCACCAACCTCTTACTTCTTATGGAAAGCTTGACTCAGATATCCTTGGAATGTCCCTATGGCCAACTCTTAATTGCAAGGGGTGGGAGCTCCAAACCAGTGTTCTCTCTGCAAAGGAGCCCCGCCTCCACCGCTCAAGGAAAGACAGGGAAACCACTGGCCTCTGGCAAACTCCCTCCTTACCAGACCCTCCTGAAAGCTTGTTCCACCCACTCCATTTCCCCCCCTTCTGACCCTTCACATAGCTCCTTCCCCGGAGTGGGGATGGAAGGAGAAACCCATGTAGAGAAATGTATACAAACACATCCATTTGCTGCCTCCCAACAGCTGGGAGAACAGGATCCCTTGCTAAAATGAGAGATGAAGAGCTGTACTGGGCTTTACTCACTTCCACAAGACAAGGTAGAGACAATCGGTTAAAACGTGGATCGACAGACATTTTAGGTTACCATCTTTAGGTCTCATTCTTAACCCCAAGAACACCAGTGATGAAGAGATGGGCAGTCTTCCCATCTAAGGGCTGGGAGGAAAGCGGGAAAGAAAAGGAGTGGGAATATCAAAAGGGCCTCCATCCAGCACCACTCCCACCTGTCCCCCTCTGCGAAGTTCAACGCAACAGCAGCGTGCAAAGAAAAAAAAATGCCAACCTGAGAATTCACCCGGAGCAGTGATGAGGGAGTTGGTGGCCTCCGTTTCAGTGTAAGACAATGTGGAGTCAGAGAGATCTACGGGAGGAAGGAGAAAGAAAACTGAGTTGGCTGTGGGATGTGCCTCCCGTCCCGGCTTTCTCGTGCATCTGTGTGCACGTGTGTGCACGCAAGTGCTTGCAAAGGGCAGGGTGTCCCTCCCAACGGATGCCACTCTGTAACCCTGTCCCATACTTGTACGAGACCAGGCCAGCCAGCCCTGGAATTCTTCTGGAAAATGCCAACCACTGCAGCCCTGGCACCTGAAAAAGTTGCAATTGCTCTGACCACAGAAATAACCCAAGTTCAGGGGACTGAGCAAGTAGCAACTTGGAGCCTCGCTGGGTACGGTTAAATTAAGCCCCTAAACAATTCATAGTTGCTATACTTAATTACAACCATTAAAATTCTTGAAGTTGTTCCTTCTTGCTTCCTTCCTTCCTTCCTTCCTTCCTCCCGCTGGAGCTGGGGAAACTGTTTTAACAAGTTACCAGCCATCCTCCCTCTGTCCCGCTCACACCCCTCTAATTAAGGGCTCAAGCATTTGCTCCCAGATTAACTTTTTTTCCTCTCCCCTCCTCCACTCCCTAACATTCCAACCTGCTCACAGAGCGACTTTCAATGCCTGGACCGTTGTTTTTTTAAGGTGTTCATTTTTGTGTGAGTAGTTTTAAGTACTTCATATGGCGTGCATTATTTGTTTTCCCCGGTCTGCAGTGCTGTTAGATGGGAAAAGGAAAATCTTTTGCACGTTTTTTTTCTTGAACACTGAGCTGCTAGCTTAATAAGCCAATGCCTTTTGGGGCAGGCAGACTTGGAAAATTTTTCCTGGGCCTGTGCCTCCTGCTACCAGCGATAGGGTATTGGTCCCTGTTAAGGGACAGGCCTGTCCAGGAGTTGGAAGAGGCATGTTCTGGGAGGCCTGCAGCACTTTCATCATCTCACTCAGCACAACCCAGGTCTGGTTCAGCTGGTCCCACCTGGCTCAAGAGAGGCACCCAAGCTGGGGATTCCTAAGGCCAAACCGTTAGCCTAGGCCCTTGCTAGCTAGGATTCCATTCGATCCTGCAGGACATTTTTTTTCTTTTTACCACATGGCTTGAGAGCGGGAAGATGAAACATTAACCAATTTGGCCTCTTTTTTTTTTTTTTTTCTTTTTTCATTTCCCACTTGCCAGATGCTGACTGGGTGTTCTGGGTTTTATTTTGTTTTTGGAATCATGTGATCACAGAGGCTTGGAAGTGAACTGACTTTTTGTTTATGAAAAAGCAGCAATGCAAGGAAAAGAAAATAATACAAAAAAATAACTTGGACTATTTATCAGGGCATGAAAAAGTTATCTGCCGGTAAAATGTGTCTGGAGGAAAATAAGGACAGATGGAAAAATCTCTTTAAAAGAAAAAATAACCTCAACACCTCAGTGGGATCATCTTCTTAAAAGACTGTTCCTTTTAATACTGAATGTTCCCAAAGTGTGCGCCCCGAGATTCATTACCACAGGCTGAACCCCATTTCTTAGTGAACCACTGTGGAACTAACACAGACAGCTTTGTCACTCCTGGGAAACAACAAGAGTGACAACAACAGGCAGTTTCTACCTTTTGCAGCTAGTAAGTTCTCATAATGCACTCTGCAAACCCTCACATCTGGTGCTTCTAGGGAGGTCCTAGAAGTCTAAGTGTCTTCGGGCTGTTGTAGAAAAAGAACACTCCCCACCTCCATCATGGCTCCAGCCCCAAGGACAGACCCGGCTAGAAGTCGGAACCCCCAGGTTCAAGTCACACCTCCATTCTTAGCAAAATCAGGGGTCACCAACTTTTTCTACAAAGGGCCCAATAGTACGTGTTTTCAGACCTGCGAGCCACACAGTCTCTGCTGCAGCTCTTCACCTCTGCCACTGCAGTGTGGGAGCAGCCGCAGACAATGTGGAAACGGGTGAGTGTGGCTGTGTTCCAGAAGAACTTTATTACAAACACCGAAACTGGAATTTCATACAATTTTCACATGTCATGAAATGTTATTCTTCTTTTGATTTTTTTTAACCATCTAAGAAAGTAAAAACCATTCTTAGCTCGCGAGCCATACAAAAACAGATGGCGAGCTGTCGTTTGCAGACCCCTGGGCTGTATGACCACCGGCAAGTGTCACTTCCGCTCTCCAGGCCTCAGTTGCCCCATTCGTAAAATAACCAGGACACCTGTTGACTTCCAAATGGTCACTCTGCAGGGCGAAGCGGCCTCCAGTTTTTGGTGCTTCATCGCGGGCTAACCCACAATTCCTCCGGGCAATGACCCTTGACATTCAAACGGAGTTTACTACTTTACTAAGAACATTTGAGGGTGTGTTTTTTTTCTAATGAAACTAGGGACCCTCTAAGCGACTAGTGCAATGATGTTAGGGAATGCTGAGACAAGCCTGTGAGGGAAGGATGGGGAACCCGTGAGCTGAAAAGAGGGCGGCCCTGGGTTGATGCTCGTTAGCTGGGGGGGCCCTCCCTATCCTTCAGTTTATTTCCCCGTCTATGAAGTGACAGAGTCCAATCAGATGACCTTTCCAGTTCGCCAGAAAACTAAATAAAGCTCCTCCATCCATGGGATGACGGTATGTCAAGAAAAACAACGAGGAACTTGCTATCGTTAAGCCTCTGACTCACACACCATCATGGGACACCCTTGGTCCTCCTGGACAGAGGAGGTCAAACACCTGGAGGGACCTGGTGGGCACTTGTGGCTCCACAGGAGGGCCTGGAAGGAAAACGGGGCTGGATGCCTGAGAGCCGACGACACTGAGACGGGACCTCCCAGAGAATGCTGACACACGCTATTGAGAAGAGCCTTTACCAAAAAACAAAACAAAACAAAACAAAACACACTTTTTGTGGTCACTTGTGGGAATGTGTTAGCATCACTGCCACGCCATCTGACTTTTAAAGCCTAGCGAAGTCCCATGGGAACTGTCGGGGTCACAAAGCTGTTCTCCTGGTACTATTAAGGCCAAACTCACTCACCGCACCACTAGGATTCTCCACTGGAGGAAACAGGAGGACCAGGAAACAAGCCATCTCTACTTTCAGAACCACACACACTGACACAGAACACAAGCTGCTCATCTAGCCCCAAGGTCTGCAGAGAACACGTTCTCCCTCTGAACGGGACCTGTCTAAAACGGCGTGACCACCGGGCCAGCGGCTTTGTGTACCAATGCAAGTGCTTTCTTAGAAGTTCCAACTGTTGTTCCTGCCCAGGTGAACTTTTTGGCCTAAAAAGGGGGAAAACCTATAGCTCCTCTCAACAGTGACTTCTTGCTCAACCTATCTGTCATAGTAACAATTAATACTCACTAAAGGAGAATAATCTAAGACTGGGGGAGGGAGAGAAAGGAAAAGAGACAAATACCAACCCACCTCCAATGAGATGCTTAAATCCAAACCCATTCATCTCCCACTGGCCCATGTTTAAAGGTCACAGAGAGGTTAATGATGAGCGGAGGAATTTCAAGACGTAAATAGCCCACTGGAGAGGCTTTCTGCTTCAGCCCAACTGAGGGTGTGTTTGTAATACTTCACCCCGTTTCAGAAGCAGCCAGGCCAGCTTCCCCCCACCACCCGCCCCCCAGCCCTTCGGCTCGGAGGCTGGGCGCTGGAATGAAGGGGCACCCGGGATGGACATACCTCCCCCAGGGTCGGAAGGACACACTTACCCAGTGGCTTGTACTCGTCACGAGGAGACAGCCGAGAGTAGGGGGGTGGTGGTGATTCTGGAAGACAGGAGACAGCATGTCACTGCCAGGGTGGGAAAGGTCACACTGGGATTCTTCTACAAGATTATTGATTATTGATTCCCTCCTATAATAAACCCAGCTCACAGGAAACCCTCCTTTACTCCCATCACCTCTGCTACCCAAATCCACTGGAACATCATTGCTCAGTAGTAAGGCCCAGGTATAGGGTCCAGACCTGGGGTCAATCCCTGCTCTGCCACCTTTGGCTGTGCAACCTTGGGCAGGTTACTTTACTTCTCTGAGCCTGTTTCCTCAGCTCTAAAATGGTGACACTAGCCCTGGCCAGTGTGGCTCAGTTGGTTAGACATGGTCCTGTGCACCAAAAGGTTGCTGGTTCATTTCCCAGTCAGGGCACGTGGCCGGGTTGCAGGCTCGATCCCCAGTAGGAGGCATGTAGGAGGCAGCCAATCAATGTTTCTCTCTCCCTCTACCTTCCCCTTTCTCTTAAAAAAAAAAAATCAATAAAAAAACACTTCTTAAGAATAAAAATAAATAAAATGGTGACAATAATCATATGGACCTCCCAGGTTTGCCAGGTGGGTGAAAGAAGATAATGTATATAAAATGCTTCGTACAGCTCTTGGTACTGTGGAAAAATACCTCCACAAACACTTAACAGTTATTATTGTAATGAGAAACACAGGTGCAGAGAAAAGCCAGAGCCAGGGTTGTGTGATAAAATACCAGATGCTCAGGTAAATTTGAATTTTGGATTTCCGTGGCATAGCTTTTGGTATAAGTATGTCCCTCGCAATATTTGGGACATACTTATGCTAAAAAGGTATGTGTTGTTTACCTGAAATTCAAACTTAACTGACAGTCTGTATTTTTATTTGCTAAATTTGGCAACTCTAATCAGAATTGAGTCTGAGTGCAGAGTCTCAGACATAGAAGCTCATTTCCCAACAAGCTGCATCAGAAGTAGCATTCTTTGGGGCAAGGAGGAGGGCAAGATTGGCTGGGACCCGAGAAGCCAAACCCAGCTACCTAGATGTGAGACCTTACACCAGTCCCTGCCAGCCCTCGGCCACAGTGCCCCCACTCTGCAAAGGGGTGGGACACAAGCTCTCTACTGCCTTCCAGCTCAGACCCTGTGTGATTCCTTATTGTCTACGGTATTTTTCTTTTGGTTTCCTTTCATTTGCCTAAAATACTCCTCCTTAAAAACATATACTTTGTCTTCAGAAGAATTCCTTAGCCTCTTGCTTTAGGGGAAGTAACAATTTGCTAAACTAAGTAACAATTTGCATGAATGAAATGACCCTTCATTTTCCCTAAATGAAGCTAAACACCATCAAATCGCAAACGAAAACAAACTCTCAGTGGTAGTAAAGTGGTAATAACTATTATTAGGCAGGTATCAGTAATGACACAAGGGGTAATAAGTGTTTTTCGTAATTATAATAAGGCACAATTAGCTGTAGGAGCATTTGTTTTGCTCCATACACCCTATGCAGCTTCAGCTCTTCCCCACCCTGGCTTTTCCAGCCAGAAATTATTTCAACAAAGTGAAGGCTCTGAGGTCTAGAAACAGGGCATCTTTTGTGGACAGTATTTAGGGAGAAGGAAAAGTGAATCATGGAGTAGCTACTGGGAGAGAAGCAAACATTTGCTGAAAGCCTACCCTGTGCCTCCTCCATGCCAGGCATCTTCAATTTCATTTATTGTATTTTATTCTCTTGGACCTTAGGTACAGAGTTGCTCATCGGGCACTTATTTTTATCTTATCCTTTCACAGAGACAAAATGGTCAATATTCCCATTTTACGGAGGAGAAAACTGACTTGCCCCGTGTGCCCCAGCCAATCATGGTAAAACCAGGATTTGAGCCCAAGCTGACTCTGCTCTCCACCCCAACGAGACAGGTAATCAAAAGGCACCCCATCTTCTACCCCTTCACCCCAGCTAAGTCACATCATCCGCACAGAAAGTGCTCAGTAAGCATCTGTGGACTAAGACAACAGTTATGAGGACAATGGTAAAGTTGGGGGCATCAGTGGACAAAGGTGTGGAGAAGGAGGACGTAAGGGCCAAAGTGATCACAGGAGACCCCCACCAGGACTGAAGGAGGGAGTCATTTGCCTTCAGTAGGAGTCACCTCATCTACTGGTCCTCAGGACTTGGGAGGGGCTAGAGACCACACCTGAGTGAGAGCCAGCCTCTCAGGACAAGAGTCAAAACACAGGTAGGGCTAGAGTTCCCCAGGGAAGGAGACTTGAGGCTGGTGCTCCCACTGTACAGAAGACTGGGGCCTGGGCAGTGGAAGTGACTCCCTCAGGGCCAGATAGGGAGCTGGTTGTACAGCCAGAACCAGAAGCCAGGTCTACTGACCCCCAGCCTCAGGCCCTTTCCATAGTACCCCACTAACTTATCAGAAGGACTGCAATTACTGTGTTAGGGTTCCTTTGGCAAAAATCTGAAAGGCTGAGCCCAGGCCACACCAGGTGGGAGGCTCTGTACAGCTGCCCCCAGAGATGTCCCAAAAGTGAACCTTAGCAGCAGTGGACAGTGGTGGGAATCAAGCCTCTGTCAGTCATCAACCTCCGTGTCTCTTGCAGGAGCCACCTGGACCTTGAATTGTGACACCCACCACCCATGGCCACACCTGAGGTGGCAGGTTCTAACGACATGAATGAGACAGAAAGCATCTACAAACCTGAAATGTCTGACACACCAGCTGGCAGGGAACGGCAGAGATCTCGGGAAAGACTTTCCCAGGCCCCCATTTGCACCAGCAAAGCAGTTTGCACAGAACTGTAACAACTGTGGGGACTGGAAGCTAATTACTCACTTACACACACACACACACACACACACACACACACACACACACACACACACGGCAAGTGAAAAAGAATGAAGGCCTACAGACTTCACCCCCAGCAGGAGGAATTAGAATGTCAGAGGTTTGCCTTACTCAACTTCTTGGAGTTCACCCAACTCAACTTCTTTTAAAAGACGGGGCAACTGAGATCCAGCAAGATAAAGGACCAGCCCAAGGCCACATAGAAAAGTAGAAGTTACTCTTTCAATTAAACAAAGGGGGAGGCTAGTTGGGGACCAGTATCAAGTTATGTTTTCTTAAAAAATTTAATTATCATTCACACACTCTTAAGACTCACTCTTTTGAAGTATACAACTTAGTGGTTTTTAATATATTCAGAGTTGTGAGACGAACACCACTACCCAACTGTAGTACATCTTCATCACCCCCAAACTCCAAATGCTAGGCAATCAAAATAATCTACTTCCTCTCCATTTCACACAACTGTACACATGTATGACCTTTGTGTCTTGGCTTGTTTCACTTAGCATTATGTGTTCAAGGTTCATTCATGTTGTAGCGTATCATTCTTTTTTATGGCTGAATGGTATTCCATTGTATGACATTTCATTGGCTATATCACATTTTGTTCATCCATTCATCAGCTAATGGACATTTGGGTTGTTTCCACTTTTGGGCTATTAGGAATAATGCTATGAACAATACTGGGTAACCTTTTCAAAAAATATTTATATTTTTTAATTGATTTCAGAGAGGAAGGGAGAGAGACAGAAACAACACTGACAATAGAGAATCAATGATCAGTTGCCTCCTGCACGCCCCCTACTGGGGATGGAGCCCAAAACCCTGGCATGTGCCCTGACTGGGAATCAAACTGTGACCTCCTGGTTCATAGGACTCAACCACTGAACCACACTGGCCAGGCCTGGGTGACCTTTAACTGGCACCTCCACTTCCATATATCCAGGTCCCATGGGTCTGGGAGAATGGAGCTCCAGACATTAAATCAGGTGAGCAAGGTGGGCACTCAAGTCAGACACTTGATATGTAAAACAAAAGGTTAGATTAGAAAGGTGTGAGCTGCCCTCAGACCCTCTGTACCCACCCTTCTTAGAAGCTTAGTGCTTGTAAAAGTTGTGTTCTTTAAAAATAGTAACTTTTAGCCCTAACTGGTTTGGCTCAGTGGATAGAGTGTCAGCCTGGGGACTGAAGGGTCCCGGGTTCGATTCCGGTCAAGGGCATGTACCTTGGTTGCGGGCACATCCCCAGTAGAAGGTGTGCAGGAGGCAGCTGATCGATGGTTCTCTCTCATTGATGTTTCTAACTCTCTATCCCTCTCCCTTCCTCTCTGTAAAAATAAATAAAATATATATATATTTTTAAAAAATAGTAACTTTTAGAGTCCTGCAGACCTAAATGAAAGAAATGAACATGGAGGAGGGAGGGAGAGAATGGGAAAGAGAGAAAAGGAGAGGGAGAAGGAGAAAGACAGGCAGAAAGATCAGAAGCTCCAGTCCCCTCAGACATCCAGCCTCCGGCATCAACTTCAGGAATCTCCTCCAACTTTCTTCAAAAGTGAGAGAGCAGTCAGCCAGGGGCAGCAAGTACCAGGAGACTAACGCTCAACTCAGCTCAGCTCAGCCCAGCCTGCCTCTGCTTAGCCCCCAGAGGATACCTGGCCTTTTGGGATCTACCTCATTCTAAAGCCAGAAGAGTTCACAGCCTCTCTCTGGGGCTGATAAAGTTTCCATTTGGGGCACTACTTTCCACCCCCGATCCTTGCAGCTCAGCATCTTGCTTAGGAAAGGCTCCATGACCTCCCTGGGCCTCCCAGCTCCACCTTACCAAGTGGTGGCTGATGGTGGGGAGGTAGCCTCCCAGGGCCTGTCCTCTCCTCCCCCAGAAGCCATAGGCTCAACCCCAAGCCCTAGGGTGGGAGACACAAAAAGGGAGCTCCTGGCACTTTAAGGCCGGTGGAGCCTAATTGCCCAGATTCCCCCGGCAGCCAGATAAACAGCGCAGCCGGCTGGCGCCAGCAAGAGGCAAACTGCACATTATCACCCCTTCCTCACCTCCAAGGAGGAGCTCCAAGGAGCAGGGCGGGCAGGCCAGAGGGGTGGGGCGGGGGCTTGGAAGCCCAACTTGAAATTGATCTCATTTCAAAGGGATAATGCCAGGCCAAATAAAAGGAAAACTTTCTAGCCCATTCTAATTCCTATAGTCCTGGCCTGGGAACCCTGTGTTTTCCTAGGCGGCCTCCTACAGTCATTTAGAAGTTCTCTCTCTCACTCTGTCTCTTTCCCTGGCGCAATTTGGATAATAGTAATTTACTGAATATAATTACAGAAAAAAAAAAAGTGGTGAAGCAAAGAGCAGGAGATTTATTCCAAAGTTAATGGATACTTTCGGGAGAAAGGAGCTCTATAAACACAGGTTGGAACTGTGATTAAAGTATTTCTCCACATTTCCGTCCACATAGGCACCAAGCTCAGTGAGCTGGCTTTTCCCTGGACAGAAAGACACAGAAAAGACACAGAAGAGGGAGGGAGTGCTAGGGATTGACTCCCACGGGGGACAGGGAAGCACCAGAGCTGGGCAGAAGGAACCAACTTTCTGAGACAAGCCATGAGGGAGAGGGCAGGGCAGGGGAGGTAGGCCAGTGTCACCTGAAATCTGCCCGTCAGACCTCAGGGCTTCTGTCTACCCTTACCACTTTACAGATGGGAAGACATCCAAAGAGGAGAACTGGCCCCAATGTGCCAAAGGAGGTTACAGATGGAACAGGGTTTGCTCTGAGCAGCGAGGGTCTGCACTGCCCAGAAAGGGACTTCCTGTCACTGAGGATCCGTTTGGATTAGAGGCACTGAGGTGACCGGCACCGGGTGGGTGCCCCTCAGTTGGCCTGCTGGGTGTTCCAGTGACTCTCTAGCTGTCTGTCTGTCTGTCTGCCCCAGTGCCCCAGCCCTCTCCCCCAGAGCCCTGGAAGGAGCAGTCTCCTTATCAGGACTCGCACGACTGAGCTCCAGCTATGCACCCGCCCAGCTCTGCGAGCCAGGCTGGCGGCCAGCCGGTGGGGGTGGGGTGGGCAGTAAAGGGTTCCCCAGTTCTCAGTCCCAGTCTCCATGCCATTAGACAGAGGAACGAAGCAACAGGGTCCACCTGACATAGCCTGGAAACTCTTCCAAGACCATCAGTCCTCCCAGAAGCCCCCAGGATGGCTTAAAAGGGGGGCCCCTTGGGTTGGAGAAGAGAAAGGAGAATAGACATGGCCCCTGCAATAGTGCCTCCTTCTGGGGGCAGGAAGGGAGTCAAATGCCAGTGCTTACTCTAGAATCAGATGTGGAGAATATTCCTGGAGCCACCCCCACTGACCAGTAGGGACTAGCAGGGTAGGTTACTCATCCAAGGTCAAGTCCTGTTACTGGCCAAGCCGAGCCTAGGACCAAGTCTGTGGTTAAGCACCATCCCACTGCAGTTTGTCCCTCAACGTGTATCTGCCCAAGTCCACCAAACTCAAGTCAACACCCAAGATGACTTCTCAGACGAGGAGTAGGGACAACCCACCAATTGTCCTTGGTAAGGGTGGGTCCTATCTGTTGTCCCCAGCTTTTTCACAACCCCCCTTCCCACCCACACACCTGAGCTTGCCTGGCTGGCATCTTGACTCTCAGCTGCCCCTCTTCTCCCCAACGCCCACCTCCCCTTACCCACTCTCTAAAAGGCCTGCTCCAGGTTAGAGCAAAGGTGCTCCGGGAGGTGGCCCTGTTACATACACACCCCATAGTGCTGATAGTTCACACTCCCTGACCTGGCCCTTCTCCCCCCATCTCCACCCCAACTCCCCTGGGGGCAGGGATCCTACTCATACGTCCACTCTCTCTGCTACTGCATCCAGCATGGTGCCTGACACAGAATAAGTGCTCAATAAATATTTGCTGGCAGACTGACATGGTGAGAGAGAAAATACCTGCCAGGACTTTCTAAAATAGCAGAGTGGGCCCCACCAATTATCTGCCACTAAACAATAATGACCATTGAGGGACAGGGTGGCCACAGATAGGGCCCCCTTCCCAGAGGCAGAGAGGAGAGGGGCTAGCAGAAGGGAGGAAGCCACTTCCAGGGGATGCTGTGAGAAAGAGGAACAAGGGGCACAGAAAGCCATGGGCCACAGGTCAGGGACAGTCGAAGCTCCTGAATCAGGCCTGGAATGACAACCCATGTGGGGAGCAGGGCTGCCAGGTCAATGCTGCCTTTCACCACCAACCCCCTTCTGTGAACCACCATTGAGGCACCTTCCTTTCCCCTTCAGCCACTACCCCCAAGCACACTCATAGGCCCACCCCTCCCTTTCACGCTGGGAGTCAGGAGACCTGTGATCTGACCCTCTATGGACCCTCAGGCTGGGTGCTCACTCACTCCAGAGGAACCAGACTGGAGAAACTCGGAGCCCTCCAACATCCAACAGCCTGTAACTCTCTGATAGGCACACCCCTGCAGGACCCCCAAAGCCCCCTAAAATGCATACACCTCAAAGATGCTACAGGTTAAAATGTGTGTTCCTGCAAGCTTCTGGCCTGCTAAGAACCTCCACCTGTCCTCACCTCTGCTAAAGCACCCAGGCATCCTCAGGTAAGCTGGGCTGGGGGTGGTATGTGTGTGCAGGAAGTCCCAGGGAGGGAACAAAGACAGGGAGCACTCCTCAGATGTAATAAAATACCTGGCTTCTTCACCTACTCATAAATGCCCCCAGGACCCTCAACTGGACACAGAATTGAGAATGATGATGATGGAGAGCCCTCACCTTTAACACCCAAGGGATACTGGAAGCAATCAGGCCAAGAGGGTGGTATCCACCTTGAGAGGGGTTACCCTGAAAAAGCTTTGCTCCAAAGTATACAAAGGAACAAGTGGGACAGTTTACAAACACTTTGACTCAAGCCACGAATTGTCTACACCCAATTTCACAACATATACTTGCACTTGGTGGTAAGAAAGTACAGCTTAGGTATAGGCGTATGCACACAAATGCTACAGCCTGAGCACAGACTGGGGGTAAATGAGGGGCCGCCTCGCAATCTTTGGCTTCTCCTAGGGCCTACCCTCTCCCTGTAAAGTTGGAGCCTGAAGCTACATAAAGAAAACTCCACCGTGACCCTTTTTAAGTTTGCTGGTGCCTTGATGAAGTTGCCATTTGATGAGTGTGCCCAGATCCCCTCCCCGATAGGACCAGGTTGAGGCGCCTCCACTGAAGCTCCCACCACCCAGGGGCACCCACGGGAGCGGGAGCACCGCAGCTCTGCCCACCCGAGGTGTGCGATATAAAACGGCCACGAAAGGGGGCCGGAGGGGGACCCCGCGCCCAAGCCCGTCCCTCGCCCGGCGCAGCGCGCTCACCTGGCCCGCAGAGCCGGCTGAAGTGGTAGGGGTTGCAGCACACCGTGGGGCCGTCGGCGGCGGCGGCGAAGCTGTGGCAGCCGCACAGGGGCTTCAGCTCCACCGCGTGCTGCAGGTCGGGCCAGCGGAAGAGGCGGCCGAGCAGCAGCTGCGGGGGCGCAGGCTGGCCGCCCAGGCGGAGGTCCGCGCGCGGCACCAGCACGCAGCCACCCGGCACGCCGCCGCGGGACTCCACCGCCTCCAGCAGCGTGTCCAGCGAGCGCTCCTTGAGCCGCTTCAGGAGCGAGTACGTGACCGTCTTGAGTTCCTGCTCCAACAGCAGCAGCCGGGAGCGGGCTTCGCGACTCCGCCCGCCGCCCACCGGCTCCAGGGCCGCCCCGGCCAGGGGGTCGCTGGCGTCCCGGGGCGCGCCCGCCGCGTCCCGCTCCGAGAACAGACAGCAAGTCACCGTCTCGCAGTCACTTTCGGGCAGCCAGCCCGGGCCTCCCGGTTCCGCCACGTCCAGCGGGAAACCGCCAGCGCCGGCCCCCGGCTCCGACATGGGCCTCGGGGGGCCCCCCGCGCGCCGGCGCCTCACCGCGCCCTGGGCGCCTCGCTGTCCCACCGCGTCCCGGGGCCGCCGCGGGGCTACCGGGCGGACTTCCGAGCGGCCGCAGCCTCCGCCTTCTCGTGCCCGCGGGGCCGGCTCAGCTTGGCTGCCCAAGCTCCCATCCTGGTCGCCGCCGCCGCCGCCGCCGCCACCTTCCTCCCGGTCGGGGACCACACGACTTCGCCAAAGTCGCCGCACCAGCCCCGAGCGTTTGGACCTGAACATACGATATCCTTTGGCGCCGGGGGTGGGAGGGAGGCGGTCTCCGGTTACCGCGGGTCCGTTCCCTCAGCGAGGCGCCGGCTGCGCGGGCCGCAGCCCCACATGAAGCACCGCCGCCGGGCGCCGTGCAGACCGCGCACAGCCTGTCGTCGAAGGGGCGCCGCAGGGCTGCAACATGAGGGAGCTCGCCGGGGTGGGCCGGCGGGGAACACGCGCACGCCGAGCCGAAGTCTGCGCCCGGCCAGCGGCTACATGGACCCCGGTGGCCGGGCTGCTCAGCAACTCCAGCCCCGGCGCTTGAGGGGGACCGCAGGCGGCGCGCCGCCAAAAAGTCCCCGCATGGGCCGGCGAGCCTTCAAAAGTTGCGCGGCTGGCCCATGAGCACAAAGCGCTCGCGCCGAACCCCCTAAATGTGCCTGGGAAGTCCTGCCTGTAAAACCCAAGCGCTTAACTGCATGGGCTTTTCCTGCAGGATCCGAAAGGCAGGCTTGTTGATACTCTGAGTTTTCGTCTTACTCCCTGCAAAAAGGAAAAAAAAAAAAAAAAGGAAGAAAAAGAAACCCCAAACAAACCCCAAATCCCTGGAATTGCATGCATGAAAGGCCAACTCCGTCTCAGGTCCCAGGCGCTAGATGCACTTAGAGCGAGTTTCTCCCAAACGCGAGTGTCAACACATGAGTGGAAACTGTAAAAATCCCAAAGAGCTGCTGGGAATCCTTAATTAAAAATGCAATCCAGCGAGGCAGAGGTCGCAGCCCACCCCACACGGCGCTCGGACGCCCCGGGCGCCGCGGCTGCAGAGGTCGCTCCCCCTCCCCCCTCCACAAAAAGTGCCTCCCGGTGGCCCCGCGGTCCCGGCGAAGTCCAGCGAGGCAGCGCCCGGCGGCTCTTTCTCTCGGCTCGGCTCCCTCGCTCGCTCCCCCGCTCGGCTCGCTCTCTCTCTCTTTTTTGTTCTCCTCAAACGCACACGGAGGGCCCCCGGAGGAGCGCCGCGGAGTCATTGGCTGCCTCCCATCATATGCCAGTCTAGACACTTTGGCGGCTCCGCGGCGCTGATTGTTGCGCAAACAAGGTTTCAAGTTTCTTAACTCTTAAAGGAGAACACGTCCCTTTGCAGGGCCCGCGGCTCCGAGGGGCCGGCTCCCGGGGCGGGCCGAACCCCGGCCCCCGCCCCGTGCTCGCCCCGGCACCCCCGCCCGGGCCGGACTGCCCCCACCGCCCGCTCTCGGGCTCGCGTTGCGCCGCGGGCACGGATGCGAGCGAGCACACGCGCGCGCGCACACACGACACACGGTTACACAAACCACGGGCCGGTGGCGCGAGAGCTCCACGAACCCACCGAGTCTCGGACGCAAATGGGGCGCCTTGCCTATCTCTGGCTGGGGCACAAACTTACAAACACACACTGCACGTTAGAGTTGATGCAAACTCCATCACAGGGAAAGCTAATAAAAATGGGTGTGCGTGTGAGCCTTACTGGCTTGCGTCTCTTAGGAACAGGGGGTGCTGGTTTGGTGGGGTGGTGGGATGATGGCCGAGGTCTCCACACCTCCCGAGCCAAGTCAGGGGTCGCTGTACCGGGCCAAACGGGCTGCCGTGGGACGCTTCGCACGCAGGGGCCCGAGGTAAGGAGTTGCTGAGGGTGGGGTAGAGGCGGGAGCGTCTGCGCCGGCCGAGCTCCTCTCGGTCGCCACAGCCCTCCCTCGGAGCCAGCGCTCCCGGCCCCCGCAGCGCTGATGCTTCCTCCTCCCCCTTCCCCAGTTTCCTCTCTGCACCGCGGAGAGGGGTGTGGGTAGAGGTCGTGCTTTCTCCAGCGACATTTCACCACTGAAATGGGGACGGGGTCCTGCAGGGTCAGGGACGAGCTTGGGGGCGCGGCGGCGGCTGCGGGCCCGGCGCGGGAAGGGTTAAGGCCGCTCCAGGCCCTGGAGCCGGCGCGGCGGGGTACCTCCTCGGGCGCGCTCGCTCGTCCGTGGGTGGCAAAAGTTCAAGCTTGTAAAGTCCGGATTGGTCCCGCGCGGAGGGAAAAAAGGCCTGGTCCCCCCTCCCCCTCCGGGCGCGGCGCCGATTGGCCCGACCGCGGGGCGGGCACCGCCCTCTCGCCGGAGCACGGCGGCCCCGCCCCCGGCACGGCGCCCCGCCCCTTTCCGGGCAGGAGCCGGAGGCCGGCCCCTCACTGAATGAAAGAAATTCCGCTACTCCCATTGGCCCGGGGCTGGGCGCCTTCGGGGGCTCCCGCTTGGGGGTTTCCCTTCCGGGTGCCCACGCGTCGAGCTGGCCCAGCGAGTATGCGTCTGTGCGAGCACCCGACCCGGCGCCTGTGAACACTGGGGGAGGAGGGGGACTTGCAGGAAGGGCTCAGAGCCTTTTGGCGACCTTTACCTGGAGCCAGGTACTTTTCGCACCGCGCTCCCTGGCAGAGGCAGTTGCTCTTCCGAATGGAGCACGGTACTGAGAGGCTCCCCCCCTACTGCTTTGGCCAAATCAAAATTGTTGTCTTGGCCTCAATTTCTTGTTTGTAAAATGGGGACGAAGCCTGCCTTGTGTTCTTCACAGACGCATATAGATCCTATACGAGATAGTGCATTTTAAGGACACAAATCGCAAGCGATCGGCAGAATGAATTTTTCACAAGTGAACACAATACCTGTGTAACCAGTACCCAGGAGACAAGGTAATGGGAAGGGGGGCACACCCCAGAAGCCCCTTTAAGTCACTTCCTGTCCTCAGGGAAATTAATGCATCTTAAAATACAAGGAGAAACTCAATGTAACGTAAAGTATTTTTCTTATCAGGGTATTTGCTGTTTTGGCTGTTGATTACAATAATAATAGCTCATTGTATAGACTCATTACTATGGGCAAGGCGATGTTGGAAACATTACAAAGATTTTAGTCATTTAATTCTCACAACAACCCTGATTAGGTACTATTATCTCTATTTTACTGATGAGGAAACTGAGGCACAGGAACTTGCCCTTTCAATTTGCTGTTGAAATGAAAATAGTGTTGAGGGTGCTAAAATACTAAAACAGAGGGGCATAATAAACTAGTATGGATGTTCACCCCTAACAGCTAGAAGGAGGTATGTAGGTCAGAGCACATCCTTTGGGCAGTGATTTTTCATAATGTGATCCATTTGGCCTGCTGAATCAGTGCTATGGGGTAAAGGCCCCCGACTCCATACAACACAGCTTTGGAGGTAAGTACAATTGTTACCACCGGTTTTCAGATAAGACCACTGAGGCACAAAGGCATTCAGTAACTTGCCCAAGCTTGTAGTTAGTGGCAGAGGCGTAATTTGAACCCAGCCAGTTTGGGGAAAGGGTATGTGTGTGCATAATGAGAAGCAAAGGAAATGGGACAGCAGGCAGGAGATGGGCGATCAGCTTCCACAGATGCTCAGCACCTACCGCTGGGGGCAAATCTGAACTGTGGCTCTTCCCCCTCCATCCCCGTAGCTCCCTGGGATACTATGGCATTTCTTTTTGCAGGGTTCCTGAGGGACTGCTCTGAGGGATGTCAGGTGGAGTCTGAAGCAGCTGGCCTTCCTGGGAGAGCAGCCTTCTCCCCTGGGCATTAACTCGGATCAAGTATGGCTTCAGCTCTTGCTCACCCAGAGATGTGGTATTGGGGGGTGGGGTGCCAGCCGGATGAGCCTGAAGAGTGCTGAACCCAGAGTCATCCAGGCCTAAGTTCAGTACTGAGCCTACTTAAGCTATCTCAGCTCCGAAGCCTTGGGGTACTCCTCTGTGACATGAGAATAGGAATCATGCTGGAGGTGGTTACCACAATTAGGACAGCCTGACGGGAAGACTGCCTCTGAGGGGAGATAGTATCAGGAAGGAAAGAGCAGTGACAGTGAGTCCAAGGTCTGGATTCCCAGGGCCCATCCAGCCTAGCGCAAGCTGCATTATGACCACTAGAGGGTGTGTGCAGCAGGGTCCCAGAAGGGCAGGGCCTCTGACCTCCAGCTTAACAGCACCCTCCTAGGGAACAAGCTCCAATTGCCTGGGGGTGTAGGAGAGGTGGAAGGTGGGGTCCCAGCTGCTGCTCCTCAGGTGCCTGTAGCAAGTCACTGGCAAAGTAAATCACAGAGAAGTAACTCTAACCCCTCAGATTCAAATCCGCACCCTTCCCATTATTCCAGTCCCCCCCCCCTGCCCCCGTCCTCCCCCCACAAAGCATCCTGTGCTTCCCCTTTACAGGGCTTCTCACAATTCAGAACCATACAACTCCTTGTCATTCTCCTCTGCCTCTAGAGAGGAAGACCCGAGAGATGCTGGAACTATCAGGCACAGGCCTCCCACAGCAGTGCGAAGGAAGTAGAGTCAGAAGCAGGCCATTTGATGCCATTCTGCTGTACCCACAAAGAAGCTAACTCACATAAGACAGCACCTGACCTACTCCCCCCGCCCCAGTCACTAGCACAGAGCCTGCCACATAGTGGGCACTCAGTAAATATTGGTTGTGTGGTTAATTGCAATCCCTCACTTCACCAAGCTCCATGCTCATTATCCTCCTGTACCGAACACTTACATGCACTATCTCATCAAATCCCCCCATCAACATAATGAAGAATTTATTCTTACTAGACCAGATTTTAGAGAAGGAAACAGAGAGGTTAAGGAATTCATCTCTGGTCACACAGCCAATAGTTGGCAGAGCTGGTACTTGAACCCAGGGCTGCTTGAGGTAAGTGTGCATCTTCTTATTGCCTGTTCCTAGAAAAGAAAATATGATTCTTTGTCCTTGGGAAGTTTCCACTTTAGCTGGAAAGATATAAGGCACGACACAGAAACTTACAAGGCAGAACTTACTTACTTGGTGGTGGGAAGAGGCAGGCTCTAGGGGCCACCGGTTATGAACTGAGGTATCACAGAGGGAGTCGGAGCCACCTCTCACTACAGTCAAATGGATAAGCAGGGAGACTGATTCATCCTAACCCACTTTACAATAGACGGGTGAATAAACCAGGGCCCGACTCATTACTTCTTCTGGGAAATAACTATAGCCCCAACTAAGTCGGCCTCTTTGGAAGGTAAATCTACTTGGCCAACATGGCCCAAAATGGGGGAGTTGGGAGACCCTTGGGTGGTAGACTACCCTTCTGAGGCTTTGGTGAATGCTATGGACCCTCTCACTCTCTCTTGAAAAATGCATATGTGCATGAATGGAACTTTACGTTCATTCACTCAGCAAATACTTACTGAGCTCCTATTGTATGACAGGCTGTGTTCTAGGTGCTGCAGTCAGCAAAACACAAAAATCCCTGAGCTCCAGGGGGTCTCATGGGAGGACAGACAGACCATAAACAAAGTAATCAGGTATAAAGTGTTTGGGAAGGCAAAGGTGCCAAGATCGAAATAAAGCAGAGAGGGGGAGAGAGGAATTTAGGAGGGTATGTGTGGTTCAGGGAAAGTGGGCAGGGAATGCGTCCCCTGAGAAGGTGGCATTTGAGCAAGGTCTTGACAGTGATGGGTGAATCACTATGACACTATCTGGAGAAAAAAATGTTCCAGGCACAGAGAACAGCAAGGGTACTGAGGTGGGAGCATGCCCAGCACGTTCCAAAACTAACAAAGATGTGATGAGATGGGAGAAATACTGGAGGGCAGATAATAGGTTCATACTGGACATTGTTGGGTCTTTGGCTTGTCCTCTGAGTGGGCTGGGGAGCCCCTGAAGGTTCCTGGCCTGGGGCATGATCATCTTTGTTTTAATTGGCTCCCTCTAGTGGTCGTGTGAGGAATAGATCGCAGAGGGCCAGTGGAGCAGGGCCTTGGTAGGAAGGAGGCTGTTGCTGTGGTCCCTGCGAGGCCCTGCTGGGTTGGGGGGAAGTGAACGTATTTGAAGACAGAACCAGCATGATTTGCTGTTACATATCGAGAGTGTGAGAGAACATCTGAACAGTATGCACATGTTATTGATGCTTATTTACTTAATTTTTAAAATCAACTCACCATATGTATTTAGCCTTATCATAAGCAGTGATCTCCATGAAGTCACACATGTGCTAGTTATACTTATCACTTTAAAATAAATATGTATTTACCTTTGCATCACCTGAAATTATCCTAGGAACCACCAGGATGCATGAAATGTTGGGAATACTGGTTCAACCAACCCCTAACTAATCTCACCCACTTTTAGGCTTGTTTATTTTTTGACTTTTGACTACTTTCCCTCAGAGAGAATTACCATTTACCATAGCCTCTCTGAATTGACTTCTGGTTTCACTATTGCCACTCCACAGAGCCTGTGCTTGGGCAATACAGAGTAATGGTTCTGAACCATTACTTTGTTAAACCCAACAGACCTGTGTTCAAATCCTGCTTAGCCACCTCTGAGCTTTATGGACTTGGGCAACTTCCTTCACCTCCTACAATAATCCCCAATACTGCACTATTATTATTCCCATGTTGTAGATTACAGAGTTGCAGCCTGAGACTTAACTGGTAATAATAATATTGGGACGTTGTTTTGAAGATTAAAATGCTTAGCACAGTGTCTGGCAGCTAATAAGTGCTCAATAAATGGTAGCTATTATTAGTTATATGAAATGCAGTCCATCATTAATTACCAGTTTAAGCCACTAAACTAACCCTGGAAACTACTTAATATGTAGGAGACTCAATTTCCTCATCTATAAAATGTGCCTGTTTAATCAAGGTGGGAGTTAAATGAGTAAAGTTCTGACACACTGTAGGACTCAGCAGCTCATTGTGGGAAGTGACCTGGAGAAGAAACGTGGGCTATGTAAGGGAACCAACAGAAACTTCCCTGCCAATTGCTATTGGTCACACCCCCTGGGCTGCACTTAACCCTCTATCTTTGTAACCTTTCAGGAGTGCAGGGCACAATGGGGCAGAGAGCAGGAGCCTGGGTAGATTCTAGGACCAGGAAAGGAGAATGGCTTGTCCAAGGTCACAGGGCAAATTGAGCAGAGGTTTGCTGACTCCCAGGGCTCCTTGCCCTTTATCGCAGTACTTAAGGCTTCTCACCCCCAGCTGAGCAGTGCAGGTAATGCAGGAGGTAAGAGGACAGGCTCTGGGGTCAGACTGTTAGGTCCTAATCCCGGCTCTGCCCCTTACACAGTAGCCTTGGTCATTTTACATATCCTTTCTGAGTTTCAGTTTCCCCATCTGTAAAATAGGCTTAATAATAACAGCGCCTACCTCACAGGGTCTTTGAGAGTATTGATTGAGATCAAAATGTAAAGCATTTAAAGCTGCTGTTGTCATTCTGCTGTGATGCCACAGGAGAGGACAACACCCAGTGATCAGATAAATAGAGAGCCTCATGGTTGTTGAGAGGGCTGGAGGCAGCAGCACAAAGGTCAAGGTGAGAGCTGTGGATTTGCAACAGTGAAATTGAATTACCTGCACCCTTCTCTATCTGGGCAGGGTCGTGGGGTGGCTCTTGAAGTCAAAGGGTTTTTCTAGAGAACTAATTTGACCCAAAGATGTTGGGAAATTTATTTGTATATTTTATTTATAATATGTTTCATTTGTAATATTAAAGCTAATCCAGATATATTAGGGAATAGAATGCAAAATTCCTGAGTTTTGGACAGAAATGGGAGACTGTTTTTAATATATATTTTATTGATTTTTTAGGGAGAGGGATAGAGAGTTAGAAACATCGATGAGAGAGAAACATCCATCAGCTACCTCCTGCACACCCCCTACTGGGTACATGCCCTTGACCGGAATCGAACCCGGGACCCTTCAGTCCACAGGCCGATGCTCTATCCACTGAGCCGAACCAGTTAGGGCAGAAATGGGAGACTTCTAAAGAATGCCACTGTTGCTGTGAATAGCTTCAGATCACAACCCCAGACCTGACCTGACCACTCCCCATCCCCCTGCCCTGGAAGAGGCTCACTCCCCTCCACCTCAGGGTAATACAGGAGCTGTCATTTAAAAGATGATGCCCAGGGATGTAGCTCATCTTGGTGCTTGGTTATGTTTCTGTGGGGCACTTGCTACTGGCCAAAGGCATTTAGTACAGGGAGCCCTGCTTTTCCGCCTTCGCACGTGCTGGCCCATTCACCTAGAATGCCCTTCCTTCTTTTCCTCTAAGAAACATTTTTTCTCTCTCTTCCCAAGGGCAGGCCCAAGTCTGTCTTCCTTGCACTGTCCTGGCATTTATACATGCCTCCTTCCCAGGCTGGAAATGATGAGTCTGCCTCTGAGAGCCCCTGGAGCACAGCCTGAGTGCTCCTCATGTCTGAACCCCTGGCCCAGCACCCAGGAGGGACTCCGGAAATTGTCTGGGGAGAGAGGTTTTAATATTGGATAAATAGGGCCAAATTGGCCTCCCTATAGAAGTTGTACCAGGGACAGGAAGTTCCTGTCCCTGCAGCAACACCCACACCTGTTGATGCTGCAATTCCACTTAATAAATACATACACCATACAGATGTGTCTTTATACCGTTAAACAATGCACATCTTAAAGAGTGGGAGTTATGCTCCAGAATGTTACTTTGTAATAAAAGGAAAGAAACTAGAAACCACCTTTATCAATAGAGGATCTGGTTAAATAAATTATGCTAGATCATCCGGCTATTGAGAATGAGGCAGCCCTCAGTGTCAAAAGATCAAAGTACTAAGTGGCTAACAACAATGTATATAGGATGCTACAATTTGTGTACATTTTTTACAGAGCACATATGCTTGCATATGCATAAAATGTCTTTGTAAAGATACATTGGAAACTGGGAAAGATAATTGTCTCTTGGGGTGGGGTTGCTGGAAGCCAGATCAGAGGGAGATTAACCATTCAGTCCATACTTTGGGTTTTTTGTTTGCTTGATTGTTTGTTTTAATCATTCTATTAAGTAGGTAATACTTGCACCTTATACAAAGTCCAAACAGGACCGAAGGGTTAGTAAAAAGAAGCCTCCATTTCTCTCCTGCCTCCAGACTTCTTAATGTGTACTCTTCAGTACATTCTGAAGTTTTGCACCATAGGCTGAATTAGCCATTCAAAAGAAATCAAGTATTTAAACATAAAAAATATATTCTTTTTTAAAAATATATATATATTACTGATTTTTTTACAGAGAGGAAGGGAGAGGGATAGAGAGTTAGAAACATCAATGCGAGAGAAACATCGATCAGCTGCCTCCCGCACATCCCCCACTGGGGATGTGCCCGCAACCAAGGCACATGCCCTTGACCAGAATCGAACCCAGAACCCCTCAGTCTGCAGGCCGATGCCCCATCCACTGAGCCAAACCGGTCAGGGCTAAAAAATATATTCTTAAAATAGTAAACATTTATTGAAGAAAGGAATAAATCAACAAAAGACTAGTTGATTGAATAATTACATACATGAAATAGTTCAATCACCTGCAAGCAGGACCTAAGTGACAAATGAAATGACAAAAACAAGAAGAGATGGAAGAACTGACGACAATTGGAGAGTGCATCCTGTCTTGTCTTGCCCGGGGCTTCCTGTGTGTATATCTTCTCTTCCGAGCCAGACCAGGGCAGGCTTTATGCTCTTGTTTACTTCCCAGAGCGAGGCGTACAGAGGTATGTGATAAACATGTCTTGCCTTAATCCCCACTAGCACTAGCCATGCTCTGGGAAGGGCCTTCCAGAACCCATGACTGTATGCAGGGCTGCATCATGACTTCCATGGGCTTTAGACAGTTTTGGCTACATGGGTCTCCTGTTCCATTAAAAAATACATATTTTTTTTACAAGTGTATTGGCATAAAGATAAATGTAATCCACACTGACTTTCTTGTTATTATTCATTTTTTTCTTCTGGTTTCAAACAAAATTGAAATATTTCATAGGCCTCCCCTAGAATTATTGTGAGCCCTAGGTACTACTGTGTCTGCTGTGTCTAATGGATAAGTCTGCCGTGGGCTATCCCCTGGGCCTGTGACCTGGGCTTGGCTGGTGTTCAATAAATAGGAGCAGCCTGGCCAGGGAAATACACGAGGGCTTTATCCGCTCCAGCAATTCCCACTGGGGCTCTGAAGGCATCACAAGGCTTCCCAAGCTCAGTTTCCTCCCTGCTGAAATGCAGTGTTGCAGTGAGGATTAGAAATAACATCAGGTGCTTATCAAATCCCTAATATTATGGGTTGATTTGTCCCCAGCATGGAGGGAGCGCCCTGGAGGTGGGCCAGGGATGTGGCTGGTGTTGACACTGACCACAGCCAGGCGTCCTCCTCTCAGAAGGAGAGGGGAAGGAAGGTGGTGGTGGTGGAAGGTACAGTCACCAGGCTTCTCTTGGTAGAAGTGTGGAGCAGATAAAGAAAGGTTAAGAGGCAGGACACTGCTCAGGGGTTCTTGGCCTTGACTATGTTAGAATCTCCTAGGAGCTTGAAAAGTACTAAAACTCAGTCCTCAGTCAAGAACAATTATAAGTCAGAATATCTGCTCTGGGCCGGTATTTTTTTTTTTTAAGCTCCCCCAAGTGATCCTAATATGGGGCAAGGCTAAACATCCCCATGGCTATTCCTATGGATGGAGGGGTGAGCTGAAGAATAACCTGTCTTGTCCATCAGACAACTTCTCACCCTGACAACATCTAAGACCACAAACTCTCAATGGCTGCCAGGGGTGAATTGGAAATAGGGCAAATGTCACTTGTAGAGGGGTCTGTCCAAGGCTCTGCACCAAAAAGAGTATTCTTTTTCTTAAAGATAGCCTCCCAAACTGCACAGCTTCAAGCTGTACCAGCCTATATCCACCCCTGTGAGTGCCACTCTCAGACCAGAACCTTACTGGATCCTGAGATAAAGGGGCCAGATGGCCTCTAAGGGTTATACCCTCACCTAAGGGGGCAATAACGAAGAAGATACAGGACCTACCCCAGCAAGGGTAGGCTGCGGGCCACTCAGCCTAAAGATCTGGATGCAGTTAACCTGTCCTCCTGGGCTATCCCAGACCCACTAAACCAGAGATTCCTATGCACAGAAACATTTTTGAGTTAACCCATGTTTTACATCTTGGTTAGGAAGGGGGATTACGCAATCCTATATAATAAAAGGCTAATATGCAAATAGAACGAACAGCAGAACAACTGGTCGCTATGACACACACTGACCAACAGGGGGCAGATGCTCAATGCAGCAGTTGGACATCCCCTGAGGGCTCCTGGACTGCAAGAGGGCGCAGGCCATCTCAAAACTTTGCGAGATGGTTTTAAACTTGCTAAAAAAAAAAACAAAAAACGATTTTCATGCACCGGGCCTCTAGTATACACATACTGTTAAGTCAGTAGTCATCAAGGTTTACATTTAAAATGTATACTTTATGTATCTGATTCAAAAACAAATGAAAACAGCCCTGGCCAGTTTGGTTCAGTGGATAGAGAGTCGGCCTGCGGACCTAAGCATCCTAGGTTCGATTCGGTCAAGGGCATGTACCTCAGTTGTAGGCTCCTCCCCAGCCCAGGCCCTGGGCAGGGCTCATGCAGGAGACAACCAATCAATGTGTTTCTCTCACATCAATATTTCTGTCTTTCCCTCTCACTTCCTCACTTCCACTAAAAATCAATGGAAAAATATCCTCAGGTGAGGATAAAAAAAAAATGAAAACGAAACAAAAGAGAACCAACCTACCATGTGTCTGGAACTTGAAGGAGAGTCAATGGAGGCTGCCTGGAAGAGGGGCTCTTTGAGCTGGGCCTAGACAGGGAGAGGAGCAGAGAACAGGGTGGAGAGAGTTGGGAGGCCCAGGGGGAAGAGACTCTTGTAGACATGGCAGTGGGGAGGCAGGGGGGATGGAGAGAAGGGTGGTTCTGAGGCCTTGTCAGGCCACTACCTCACTCCCACCAAGGAACAGGGTGTCCCCAGAGGCCGCAGGCTGCTGTGGTCAGCATAGGTAGCCCATGTAAACTCCCCACTTGCTTCCAAGTGCATCCAGGTCATTCTCCCCAACAAGATGGCATTGTTTGGGGTTCCAATGCAGAGCAAGAAAAACAGAGAGCCCAATTGTCCCTGTCATAATGGGTATATAATTTATAATAATGTCAGCTATTAAAGGATTTTTGGTAATTAACTGACAGTGGTGTGCTATTTCACTGCATTTTTGCCTGTTATAATGATCTTGAACTTTGCAAGATGGTTTTGAACTTGCTAAAAAAAAAAAAAAAAGCCCTGAATACAAAGAAGGGCAAGATCATTTCAAATGAGGGGTAAGAAAGGTTGGACAAAATGAGACTGTTTTCCTAGGAAGAGGGGTGAGCTGTGCCGAACCAGGGAGTCCCACTGTCTTCCCAGGGAGCTGAACAACCAGTAAAATACCTGCCAGGCCAGAGTGATGAGTAACGCTGTTTCATAATGGTGTGTTAAGGTGCATTTTTTTTTTCTCAATACATTGTTTGCATGATATACAGGTAGGAATATTTTCTCTTCCCCAAATAAATATACTTCCACTCTCACTTTTCTTAAAACACATGACTCTCTTGGTATATCTTTTGTTCTTTTGATTTTTTAATAGAGACATAGGTATAGACGTTTTTTCCTCTTTTTGATTTCACTAAGAAATAAAAAAGCCAGCACAAACCCAATGGGAAACAGTTACTGACACTGAGTGCTGAAGAGGCATTAGGAAGTGGTGGGGTCTGTGGCAAGTTGGTGAATCAGGCCCATTGTAAGCAAGGCATCTATTACTTCACTCCAGACAATCAGGACGACAGATGTGAATGTTCCCCACGTCCCGCATGGTTCAGGGCTCAAGATCTGGAAGAGGGGCCGCACGCAAATGAAAGAGACGAGACAAGAAATAATTTGGAAATTGGGGGGCAGGCGAGAGCCTATCCCAAGAGGATGGACTCCCTTGTACTCAGGCCTTGCCATCCTTTTATTCAGTTTGGGATACACCTATAACCCTTAGGCAGGCAAGTTCCAGTAACAAACTATCTGATCAGTAAGGATTTACATGACTATCTGGTGGGGAAGTTGCTTCAGCTACCATTGTCTCCACTAAACAGTGGGTGCATAGCCCTTACCTTTGCCAGGGCTTCAGTGGTCACCGGCATTCCGGGCTCCATGTCCACACCTCTTCCAGAGAAGACAATGGGCGGCTTCCCACATACAGAGACTGTTTATGGCGACCTCAGCTGTCCCTCTTTCTCTTTAATAGCAGAATGAGGATATATTTTCAGCTGGGCAAATTTTATTTATTTGTTTTTGCTAATCCTCACCTGAGGCTATTTTTTCCATTGCTTTTCAGAGAGAGTGGGGTGGGGGGGAGAGAGAGAGAGAAACTTCGATGTGAGAGACATACACCAATTGGTTACCTCCCACACGCGTCCTGACTGGGGCCAGGATTGAACCTGCAACCCAAGTACGTGCCCTTGACCAGGAATCAAACCTGAGGCCCTTCAGTCCTCAAGCTAACGTTCTAACCACCGAGCAACACTGGCCAGGGTGCCCCTGATGACCTTTTTTAATCCACCACCCTAGGCCTGGACTGCCTATTTATCTCCTGGATCCTTTCATATAAAAAAGAGGCATCTATTTTATTTAAGCTACTGTTATTTGGTGTTTTTCTGTTATCATCTGCTCGACTTGATCTTAATACAACTGGGCTCACTATCACCAGATTATCCAACTTTTTATACAGATTTGCTGGTGACATACCTAATGTCATAAATGTTGGAAACCTTATAAAAAGATTTAAAATACTGAACAGGCCAAACAAACCACATCTGAGGCACACCCAGCCCAAGCGCCTGTCTGGCCTGTTCCATCGATGGCAGTTATTAGGACTGTTGACAAGCGGCCAGTCCTACTGGGAACATAGTAGGATTCTATGTACTTTTCTACCCACCCCCACCCCCCACCCCGGCCCGAACTCAAGCGTGGCCATGTGACTTGCTCTGGTCAATGAAACATGAGCAGAAGTGGTGTGAAGCACTCCTGGGCAGGTGATTTAAGAAACAGTGTTGGGTTTGCAACATACTCTTTTCCCTGCTGCTGTTATTAGGGAAGCATGTAAACATGGCGGTTCCTTCATCCAGATCTTTGAGTGATTGTGAAGAACAGAGCGCCCTGATAACCCACCAACTAGTGCATAAACAAGTAAAGATGAATGTGAAGCCATGAGCCTGGAGGATGTCTGTTGCCACATTACCTAGCCTGTCCTGACTGGCCTGCCATCTGCACCCTGAATATTGATCAGTGGAATTTTATGAAGCCTTCCTTCAGCCTTTTTCTCTGGGGTAAAATTTCTCCATGTTTCTAGCCCTCTTACTCATTCTTTCATTCATACATTCATACATTCTTACATCAAACCCTTGGAGGGCCCTTCTATGAGTTAAGTCAAATCACTGCTATCTGGGAGCTCATGCCCTGCTTCCGATTAGATTGTTTCTCTTTCTGATATCCCATTGGACCCTTCCTAGCCTCCCTCACATCCAACCCAGCAGGAGAAAGGAATAAGGAGAGAGGGATGAAACCCTTTGAGGGCAGCCTCTCAGGACTAGGACTTGCGTCAGGGTTTGTTTCTTTTACCTAAGTCAACCCTTACCTCCTCCAGTAAGAAAACCATGGTTCAGAGAGATTAACTAACTTGCCCCAAGTCACACAGTCAGCAAGCAGCAGGCCTGTGCCCTACAAATACTTTATACCACCTGCCTCCATGGAAGTCTCTTTACTGTGGTCAGTGCCACCACCAGAAGCCATCTCTGGCTACAGGGCAGCCTAGTGGAGGGTCCGTCTCCCATTTTTGATTCTTTCATCACAGATCAGAAAAGCATTTAAAACTCTGCACTCAATTTGATGCAGTCTATTCAAGCTCATGGTCAGCAGGAGGGTTGGGTCAGTGGGAGTCTGTGGGAGTCAAGAATGCTTGCCCATGGGCTTGGAGATGGTGGATGGCACTTGTGCCCATTTAGAAGCTGTGGGCTACAAGTAGTGTAACTCAAAGTGGTTCAAAAATAAGAACCTTTATTATTTCATTAAAAAATAACTTATAGGTAGGACAGGTTCTTGGAGAAGTTCCCCAAAGTCCTTAAGGACCCAGTTCTTTCTGTCTCTTGTCCATCCTCAGTGGGTTGGTGTTGCCTTGGGCTGGTTTTCCTCACAGGTGCAAAATGGCTGCTTCCATTTCAGGCATCAAATCAAACACAATAAGAACACCTTTCCTGCTGTCTCCTTCCTAAGAGTGAAGAGCCTTTCCTCAGAAACTCAAGTCTCATTTGCCAGAACAGGGCCACTGATGGACTTAAGCTAAGGAAATGTCATTTGTTAGGGGCTAGGCATCGTCTGTTCATCCCTCCCCTTCTCCACCCTCTCTGTGTCCTGTGAGGCTGCCGTGTATCTGTAGCAATAGGTCACCTTGCTCTCTAACTTCAGGTTGGACTCAGCCAATGCGGGAGATCAGAAAGAGGGAGCAGTGAGGGAATTGATTTCCCTGTGTCCTCCTTGCTGGGTTGTCATGGATTATCTGCATTTTCTGCTGTAGGTCAGAGTTCCTGTATGGCAGCCAGACTCTCCAGACCATACCCTCTCTTGGTTCTGGTTCCTGCTCCCTCCCTTGGGGCCTCTCAGACCTATGGGGTAATAGTTCCTCCCATTGCTAGCCCCAAGCTACTCCACTGCCCTTCCTGAAATGCCCAAACTCTTCAGGCACCTTTGTAAGTAGTTCTTTATCCACCCTTCTCAATTGCCCAGTCTGAATGTGCTATTCTCTACCCTTCCCCAGACCTGACTGATATAAAACTCCCTTTGCAGTCCTGAATCACTGTCTCCTGGGCCTCTTTCCAGAAGGTCCCTTCAGCACTTAACCCTCAATCTGTCCCAAGTACCATGTATCTCTTTACTCCCCCTCCCCACATGCTGACTTCCCCATCTCCATCACCAGCATCACCAACCATTCAGCCTCTCAGGATCAAAACTTGGGTGTCAGCTTCCACATTCCCACTCCCCTGCCCTCAACTCAATCCAGAACAAGTTCCATTGATTTCACCTCTACTCTCTCTATTCCATTCCTCACCCCCTACCCAAGTCTAGGACTTCATCACTGCTTATCTGCCTCATGACAGCAACCTCCGAAATGATTCCCCAGCCTCTGAGTCATGCCATGCTGCCTCCATGCTGCCACAGGAAAATCCTTAACCACAGCTCTGATCATGATCTTAGTCTCCTGCTCAAGTACCTCCTTCCATCGCCAGCAAATTAATGCCTTAATCTGACATCAAAGCCCTCCACATTCAGGCCCCTACCCTGCTACCCAGGCTCACTTCATACTGCACATAAAACCCTCTGGCTATGCAGGTTATATCAGCTATTCCTGGGTTAAAAATAACACCTCAAGTCTCAGTAGCTTAAAACAACAACATAGTATTGCTAACAAGTCTAAGGTCAGCCAAAAGTTCTGCTGATCTGAACCAGTCTCGGCAGACCTTGACTTGGCTCACTCACATGTCTACAAGCAGCTAACAGGTTAACTGGGGTTGGGTGGTCTAGGATGGCCTCACTCACATGTCTGGTGGTTGTCGGACTGTTGGCTGGGTGAAAGACGGGTCACATGTCACTAATCATCTGGCAGACTAGTCTGGTGATGTATTGGTTATCTATTGCTGTGTAACAAATTACAGAGCTAAAAACAACAAACTTATTTTCTGTTTCTGTGGGTCCGGTATCCAAGTGCCATTTAGTTGGGTATCTCTGGGTCAGAGCCTCCCACAGGGCACACTCAAGGAACTGACTAGGCTTCAGTCATCTCAGGGCTCAGATGGGGAGGATCTGCTTCTAAAGATCACTCGTGTGGCTTTTGGCAGGTCTCAGGCGCTCGCTGGCTGTGGACCAGAGCCATCATCTCCGTGCCACCTGGGCCTCTCCATAGACCACTCACAGCATGGCAACCGGAGTTCCTCAAAGGCTGCCGGGGGGAGAGAGAGATATCACAGTCTTTTCATAACTTAATATCCGAAGTGCCAGCCCGTGTCTTTTCTATTCGTTAGAAGCAAGGCATTAAGTCCAAGCCAACACTCGGCGGGAAAGGATTACATAGGATGTTAATCGCAGAAGGTAGGCATCACTGGGGCCATTTCAGAGGCTGCCTGTCACACCTGGGCTGGGTCATACCCTGGCGGCAGGGTTCTAAGAAGAGCATCGGTGACTGTAGAATTGTGCAATGCTTCTTGAGGCCCAGGCTCAGAACTTGCATATGTTTGGCAAAAGCAAGCTATAGGGCCAAATGCAGATTCAAGGGATGGGGAAATAGACTCCATCCCTTCACCCGAAGAGCTGCCCAGTTACATTGTAAGGAGGCTACTGGAAAGGGTGGCGAATCATGTCCATTTTTTGCAAAGACCCACAGTGTTTCCCACTGGTCCCCAAATGCCTACTGCTTTCTAACCTAAGGGCCCCTGGGTACTCAGTTCCCTCTTCCTGTGTGTTGTGGCCCATCTCTGCCTGCTATCCTGCCAGTCTAAAGGGACCAACTCACATCCTTTTTTGCTGCCATAACAAATTACTACACCTAGTTTTCCTTTTGTTGCTGTCACAAATTACCACGAATTCCATGGCGTAAAACAATTCAGATTGTATTACCTTATAGATCTGAAAGTCTGAAGTCCAAAATGGTGTCACTGGGCTAAAGTGAGAGCACTGGCAGGGCTGCACACCTTCCTGGAGGCTCTAGGGAGAAGCCGTTTCCTTGCCTTTTCCAGCTTCTAGAGGCAGCCGCAAGCCTCGACTCTTGGCCCCTTCATCCATCTTCAACGTCAGGAATGGCTGGTAGAGTCCTTCTCACTCATCACTCTGACTGACTCAGCCTCCTTCTTCCACTTATAAACTTAAGGACCCTTATGATTAGTTTGTGCCACCCAGATAATCCAGGATAATCTCCCATCTCAAGGTTGACTGATTAGCAACCTTAATTCCCAGTAATCTAACATAACTACTGGTTCCAGGAACTAGGACATGGACATCTTGGGGGAGGGTCATTATTCTGTCTATCCCACTCCCACTCCCACCACCATCCTATATAATAAAAGGCTAATATGCAAATAGACCGAACAGCAGAACAATCAAACAACCGAACAACCGGTTGCTATGATGTGCACTGACCACCAGGCAGCAGAGCGTGGAATATGGCAGGTGTCAGCCATGGTGGGATGGTGGAGCAGGTCAGCAGGGGCACTGACCAAGGCAGGGTGCCAGTTGCTGTCATTGGGGTGAGCTTCTGGTGGTTAATGAAAATTCTCTGCTCCTGCCCGGCGCTCACACCTGCTGCTGCCCGGCCCCAATTGTTCCACACCAGCGTCATCAGCCTGTGGGAGTGGTGGTGGTAGGAGTGGGGGCTGCCGGCAGATGGGGGACCCGGGGGGGGGGGCCACGGCGGGAGGGGGCCGTGTAGGGATTGGGAGGATGGGCCAAGACCCGCCCCTGTGCCCACCAGCTTCTAAAGCAGATGCTATTCTTTCTAAAGGAGGAAACTGAGGCTCAGAAAGGTGAGGTTCAGCCTTAGCATTCATTAGCATCAGTCCTGGGAGTTGAACCCAAGCCAAATTCCAAAGCCAGCTCTTTCCCTTTGCTAGGCTGCCTCTGTAGTTGTAAGCAGGGTAGAAATATTTACATTAGTACCTAACTTTAGGCTGGCAATGTAGCACAGTAGTTCAATTGGAGCTTCTGAAGTCTTACTTGCTAGGGTTCAAATCCAAGCCTTCCCATTTTCTGCCTATGTGAGTTAGGCAAGTTACTTAATCCGTGTTTGTCTCAATTTCTTCATCTGTAAAATGGGTATAATAATAGCACCTAACTCAGAAGGGCTGCTGTGAAGATTAAATGAGCTAATATGTATGCCAGGCTGGTGTGGCTCAGTGGTTGAGTGTCAACCTATGAACCAGGAGGTCACGGTTCGATTCCTGGTCAGGACACATGCCGAGGTTGTGGGCTAGATCCCCAGTGTGGGGTGTGCGGGAGGCAGCTGGTCAATGATTCTCTCTCATCATTGATCTTTCTATCTCTCTCCCTCTCCTTTCCTCTCTGAAATAAATTTTAAAACATTTTTTTAAATGAGCTAATATATTTAACATGTTTTCGACAGTGATTGCTACACAGCGAGTACTCTGTAAGTATTTGCTACCGGTTCGCTGAAGATCATTCAGGGTCTCTGCCCCAAAGTCTGGCCATGCCATTGGCCTCTGCTCCAGCCTTCTTGGCATCTCTCTCCTGTGAAACTTCATTAACCCAGACTACCTAAATGGAAGGTTATCTAGGAGAGCAAAAGAGATAAATGTTGAGAAAAGGCTTTGTAAACTAGAGTGAAGGGCCCATGTTGGCTATTAATGACCGTTATGAAGTGCCTGACAACCAGGCCTAAAAACCATGGACTCCTTGGAGGATCCAGTGCAGCCCTTTTCAGCTGTCATAGTTCCTCCTCCTCTCCCATCTCCACACCCACCCCGCCCCATCCATCCTGGGGTGGCCCTGGCTGCAGGAATGCGATGGTATCTCCGCAAACAGACAGTCTGTTCCCAGAGGAGCCGGGGCCGCCCCCAGGAGGCCCCACTCTCCCAGCCACAGTAAACACAAGGGTCTGTCCTCTTTATCAGCTCGGCTCAGCAGCAGCGGAGACAGTCTGCCCGCTGGAGAGTCTCTGTGGAGCGATAAGCTGCTGGGCCCCTTGTTGGCTGCCCTCCTGGGGCTGCAGCAGAGCTGCTCCGGAATAGGAATCTGGGGCTGGCCTGGCTTGGAGCCCAAACACCTCATCCCGGGGCTGGGGGCTGCGGGTGGGGGCTGGCTGCCTGTGCTGAGGATGCTGGCCACTCCACTGAAAGAAGCAAAGGCCCAGATTTGTGCCAAGGGGCCAGGGCACACTGTCTGCGAAGCTCCCAGGTGCTCTCAAAGACCTGTGAATCCTTTAGTTAACATTGCTTTGCAAGATATCATCATCATCTTTACAGACCGTATATATGGATGATCGTCCTCCCTCCAATATTTTCAATCCGCACTTCATTCAATAAATGAGTGCACATAAAGCACTTAGCACTGGGCCTGGCACGGGCTCAGTGATGGTTAGCTTGCAGTAGGTGCAGGGTAGGAACATCCTTGTCATTGTTTTAGTGGCACAACTGACCCAGTCCCTTAAAATAATAACAGCTAACTTTTTTTTGTGGGAGGGTCAAGCCCATTATGTCCCCAGTTTCTCAACTGACTGGAGGTGGGAAACACTGGTGTGCACAGAGTTCACATTTGATTGAGGAGGAAACTGAAGGGCACAGAGAGATGAAATGCTTTGCCCAGTGCTGCACAGCCAGGACATAACATAGCTGAGACCAGCCCCAGCCCTCGCACTCAAAATCTGATGCATCCTTTTCTACCTTGGCCACTGCCTGCCCTCAGCCAACCACCATGGAGCCTGGGCTGGGTCACTGGTCCATGTCCTGGATCATCTTAGGGGTCAGGCAGGGGCAGATTAAGATCCTGGGGGTTAGGAACTGGCTAACAGCTCTTCCTCAGCACCCTAGTAAACAGCAGTGAATGGAACTCAAAATAACCAGTGGCCACTGTGAGCCTGCAGGATGAGCACTTGGTTGGGAGTCCAACAGCCCTGAGCTCCAGTCCCAACTCTGCTGTTTTTAAGCTGGTGACCTGGGGCTGGGCCCTTATCCTCTCTGGGCTTGTTCCCAAGATCTTTATTTCCTTATCTGTAAAACGTCGCCGCCATTGCCTTCGCTACCTTCTCTCAGACTTGCTGGGTGAATTAAAAACCCCTAGTTAGGCGCTCCTGAGTAAATCTTCCCCTCCTGATTAGCTGACTTTCAAACCCCTGGCCATCAATCAGTGCCCAGCTCATATGCCTCCTCTTCCAGGGAGCCCCCTCTGGTCTCTCAGCTGGGCACAACTGCAGCCTCCCAGAAGCTGTCTCTTCTCTCCTAGGGTACCCTTTCCATTGCATGGGGTCAAAGTTCAGGACTAACTCCTCATGGCATCCCCAGATCCCAGCACAGAGTCCAGCACACATTAAGTGCTTAATAAAGTGAATGAATTAATTATGAGTGAAAAAAAATTAGTGAAATGGCCATTCTGTCCCCCTCCTCTGTCTACAAGACTCAGAGAGCATGCCTCCTCCTCCCCTTTGGGCAGCTCACACTGGCAAAGTCCCCTGAGTGGCAAGTCTTCCTGAATATAGCTTCTTGGCTTTGCCACCCCCTATTCTCAGCTCCAGATCCTGGTATGCTCCCCAGGGCCCCCAGGATTCTATGCTGACTCCTTGGGCTGGTCTTCGAGGCCCTTCCCAGACAGGCCTCAATGCCTGCTCCACCTCTTCTCTGGACCCTGGTCCTGAGAGTTCTCTGTTTCTGGATCTTGCTATCTGTCCTCCTAGACTCACACAACATCTGCTCAGCCTCTATCATCAAAGGGACTTCTGCTGCCTCTTCCCTTCTAACTGTGTGCGCATGCACGCGCGCGCGCACACACACACACATACACACTGTAGACCAGTGATGGCGAACCTTTTGAGCTCGGCATGTCAGTATTTTGAAAAACCCTAACTTAACTCTGGTGCCGTGTCACATATAGAAATTTTTTGATATCTGCAACCATAGTAAAACAAAGACTTATATTTTTGATATTTATTTTATATATTTAAATGCCATTTAACAAAGAAAAATCAATCAAAAAAATGAGTTCGCATGTCAGAGGTTCGCCATCAACTGCTGTAGACACTCTCTCCTAGCCAAGGGACCTCCAGTTCTGATGGATGGCCTTTAGTTCTCATGAATGGGTCCACCTTCACTTCATCCAACAAAGCAACGGGGCCCCTGACTCTCCCTCCCCCATATCAACTGGCTCTGATTCTCAGAGTACCAGTGGGAAAGGATGGGCAGAGCTGGAATTTCTCGTAGAACAGCCCCCAAAATGTCTGAGGTTTTCTCTAGGCCACATCTTCCTCCCTGTGCCCAGTGACGTGTTCCTGCCTCCACATCGCCTTCAGATACCACATCACGGAGTGCCCCTTCCGTCCACGCTGCAGCCGCGGCCCTCTGGCTACCTCCCCAGGCATGGCCATGGCCTTGCTGCCATCCGCCCCTGAACACCCACCCTCCCACCTCCATATTTACCAATACTTACTGAGTGTACACTCTGTGCCAGGTATTGTTTAGGCACTGGGACACAGCAGTAAACACAACAGGCCTGGTCCCTTCCCTCATGGAACTTTCATTCTAATGAAGGAAATGAGAAAAACAGACAAAACAAATGAGCAAAATATATAGCATTTTAATTTAGTTTTATTATAGGTAACTACTATGATTGAAAATAAGGGTTTGGGCTAAAATTAAAGCCAGGACGGGCTTGGGGATTGTGGATGGAGCTGCTGTTTATTATTATGGGGTGGCCAAGGAGGCCAGCTTGAGAAGGTGACATTTGTCCAAACAGCTGGAGGAGGCAAGGGGGTGGGTCTTGGGGATCCTGAGGGAAGAGCATTCCAAGCTGAGGAAACAGCTAGTGCAAAGGCCCCTCTTTAAATTCATGTTCCCTCCTCTGTGCAGCCACAGTTTTCATTCCTTGATGTGTCCCTTAGCAGAATTCAAGAGTGAGAGAGAGGAAGTTGTTCACTTGGCTTCCTGTCCTGCTGTATCAGGAGCTCCTTGGAGCAAGGACCCTACAATGGTCAGCTTCATCGTCACCCCATACCTCACCCTGACATGTCCAGACACTCACACACCCAGACCCACATGCCCGGACATACACACCCACACTTGCACAGAGACCCACACACTGTGGCCAGTAGAGAGGCCTCAGTTATTGTCTACCGAGGTGAGCTGAAGGGAGAGTAAATAATAATTAAGTGCGCCCAGCCTGTCTAGTTTACAAAGGTCTCCCTTGTGCCTACTCTTTGAGCTTAAGAACTGGGTGGTTATTAAAGTGAGGCTCCGAGAGACCAAGGTGAGCAGGTTGGTAATTGGTATTTGCAATACTGGAACCCAATTCTTTTGATTACCATCCAGTATATGTTTTCATTTAAAAAATATATATATAGGTCAGATGTGAACATAGTACAAAATTCAAAATGTCCAGAGAGGTAAGTGTCCCTCTTCCCCGACCCTGACCCCTGCCCTAGGCACCCAGCTGTCTCCCTGGAATCTGAGCACACAGTTTATTCCAATTTACTTAAATGGAGACTTGGGCTCCTCGCTCTCTGTGAAGAGAATCTGCCTGGCATATACATCTGACAGGATGGAAACAGGCTGGGAGCCCTGACTCTGGAAACACCTCCTCTTAGCTCCTAGAGGCTAGGCTGTCTGGAGCCAGGCTTGGCATCCACTTGGTTTCTCCAAAACCACAAGCCTCTTGGAGCCATGACATGGTCACTGCACGTCCCACATCATAGTCCCCGGGGAAGACTCAGTCCTCATGAGGAAAAGGAGCGGGGGCAGGGGCAGGGAGGGGCTTGCAAGGGGGAGGCAGGCACCGTGGAGGAAGCCATACTGGGCTGGAGTGTCTTTAAGATGAGAAACCCATTTAATGACCCTTGTGTTCTTCCCCAACACGTACGTGTTTTACAGACAATGAATTGTGAGCGCCCCGTGAAAAGGCCGGTGTTGGAGTCACTGGATGACCACCCCACCACACCCAGCACAGTGCCCCGAGCACACTCAGCTGCGACTGTGTGCTAGTAGTGCCTGCCTCTCCTTCCCTAGGAGCAGATGAAAATGAGTCAGCCATGGCCTGCGGTCAGGAGCTAGCAGTGTAGGGGAGGACACACATACACACACACATACGCACACACCACTGGGACAGTGCTCAGGGAGCCGGGCGGAACCAAAGGATGGCTCCTGGAGTGAGTGAAGAAGAGAGAACAAGAAATACACAGGATCCCAGGCAGTGGGGATGACATATGCAAAGAGCCAGGAAGAGTCAATAGGGGTCAGAAGTGAAGGGCTTGGATGTCATGGGGGGAGGGGGCTTTATCTTATAGGTGGAGATTTTCAAGCAGGGTTATGGCAGGATCCAGTTTGTGTTTATCTGGAGCTCTCACAGACTGTGAGCCCAGTAGAGAATGGGTTGGAGGCAGGAGATTCTAGAGGTTCCCAGGGCATGTATCAAGGCCTGACTAAAGTCAAGCAGAGAGAAATATATTTATAATACTTACTAGAGGCCCAGTACAGAAAATTCCTGCACAGGTAGGGTTCCTAGGCCTGGCTGATGATCAGGGCCAATCTGTGGGGCAACCAGCAGGGCGATGGGGGAGGGCTCCTTCCACCCCCCCCACCCCCCCGCTGGCACCCACCTTGGCTGGCCTGGCACCACCCACTCGCTGGCCCTGCTCCCACCGCTGCCATTTGGGGCCTGTGGGCTGGGGGCAGTTCCTGCATTGAGCATCTGCCCCCTGGTGGTCAGTGCGTATCACAGTGACTGGTCATTCTGCCATTTGGTCAATTTGCATATTAGGCTTTTATTATATAAGATTTCTTAAATAAGGTGATGGAGACACAATGTTTGTATTTCTTATGTCAGCTCATAATGGAAATGAAATTTTAAATAAGATATGTCCGTGAATATAAGCTCCAAGAGGGTGAAGATAACAATGATAACAACTAATACTGACGCTTATTATGCACTTAATAATAGTGCTTAATAGGCACTCTTCCTAGGACTTTAGACGTATACATTCATTTAATCCTCACAACCCTGTGAGGTAGGTGTTTTACTTCCAAATTATAGGTGAGGACACTGAAATAGAGAAGTTCAGTGTCTTGCCCAAGGTCACCCAGTCAGTAGGATGGAAGGCTGGGATTCAGGACTTGTACTGCCACTCGGGTCCCGTTCACTACCACATCCCCAGCACATGGCACAGTCACGACTACAGTCGTTTTCATTGAATGAATGAAGCCCTGAGAGGTTCAGCAAGTTCCATTAGGTCAAACAGCCCTTCAAGATTGGGCCCTCAGGGAAGCCTGGTTGGCAGGCTCCTGGTTCAGTGCTCCTTCCCCAACCTGGCTGCACCCTTCCTCCCTCTCTTGATCCTCTCACTGTCTCCATTCCCAGCTGTCCCCAGTCACTATGCCGGCAGCCGCAGCCTGACTCAGCCAGACCAGCAGAGCCAGGCTGGTGGCCACATACACATGACCCGGCTGAAACCAACACGGTGTGGGGAGGTGGGACCTGTGGTGGGGTGGGGCCAGCTGTCCTTGAGCTGTGCCTGATCTCGCTGTCCTGTCCTTCAAAAACTTTGGGAGACCTACAAGAGTTGGGCGAGGAGTTCTCTCCACTGCTAGTGCCTGGGAGGCCTAGGGAGATGTCTACCCACCCCCACTCTTGTCCTCTAGCAAAGCTTCCAGTGGTTTCCCAATACACAGACCAGCGCTAGCAGGATCCCCTGAAAACTTGTCAGAAATGCAAATTCTTGAGCCCCATCTCCAACCCACTGAATAGGAACTCTGGAGGCAGCGTCCAGCAATCTGGTTTAACCAGCCCTCCTAGTGATTATGATGCATGCTCAAGTTTGAGAACCACCGCTGTAATCTGTAATTTCCCTGATTCTAGCCTTAAGCACAACTGCCATCTTTCTTGTGTTCAAAATATCATACATGGCTCCGTACTGCCACAGAATCAAGCCCTAGCTCTTCTCCTGTCATCCAAGGCTATATATTTCACAGAGGAAGAGAGATGGAGAGAGAAATAGAAACATCAATGATGAAAGGGAATCACTGATCGGCTGCCTCCAGCATGCCCCCACACCAGGGATCAAGCCTGAAACCTGGGCATATGCCCTGACCAGGGATCAAACCATGACCTCCTGGTTCATAGGTTGACACTCAACCACTGAGCCACACTGGCCGGACCACCCAAAGCTTCTGAGCAGTGGAGGGGGCCAACGAACCTGGACGAGGTCCGGCCATGCAGAAGGGGCAGGAAGCTGCCTCAACCCATCTATATCCTTGCCTTCCTAGCTCCATCGCTTGACACACTCCCATGTCTACTCCTGATCTCCATGCTCTTCCCCACCGCACAGCCCTGCTATTTCCTTTGCTAGAAAAGTAGAAGAAACAAACATTGCTAGCCCTTACTAATGTGCCAGGCACCATCTAAGCACTTCACAGATATTTACTCAGGTAATCCTCTTCACAGCTGTATATGTAGATACTATTATCCCTCTTGTGCCGTGTGCTGGTGAGCAAGCTGAGGCATAGAGAGAAGGCCTCAGAATACTAGCAGAGCTGGGATTCAACTCTTACTCTCTGAGAGTCTTACCCTATCCTTCACCATCCAGCATAAAGTCCCTCCCTATGCACAGCACCCCTTAACCTCGGTGGTTTGGTGTTTTTTTTTAAATAGTTCATTGATTTTTATAGAGAGAGGAAGGGAAAGACAGAGAAAGAGAGAGAGAGAACACATCAATTGGGCTAAACATCCATTGGCTGGCTCTTGCATGCCCCCAACCAGAGATCAACCCACAACCTGCAACACAGGTATGTGCCTTTGACCGGGAATTGAACCAGCAACCTCCTGGTACACAGGACCAAGCCCAACCAACTGAGTGAGCCACACCAGCCAATAAAAATTTTAAAAATGAATAAAGTGGGTTTTTTATAGGTAGCATAGGGTGGGATATTGCTGTTGTTGTTTTTTTTAACTTCTATATATATATATATATATATATATATATATATTATTGATTTCAGAGAAGAAGGGAGAGAGAGGGAGAGAAACATCAATGATGAGGGAGAATCATTGATTGGCTGCCTCCTGCACCCCGCGCCCCTTACTGGGGATCCAGCCTGCAACCTGGGTATGTGCCCTTGACCAGAATCAAACCTAGGACTGACCCTTCAGTCCACAGGCTAATGCTCTATCCACTGAGCCAAACCAGCTAGGGCGGGGTGTTCACATTTAATGTGACTATTGATAGGGTTGGATTTAAATCTATTATTTTGCTATCTGTTTTCTGGTTGTCCCATCTGTCATTTGTTCCCTTTTTCACCTTTTTCTGACTGAAAAAAAAATTAACTGAGTACTTTCTTATGATTCTATTTTATCTCCTTTGTCAGCCTATTGGCTATAACTCTTTGTGTGTGTATGTTGTTTAGTAGTTTCTTTAGTATGCCTCTTTAAGTTATTATAGTCCACCTTCAAATGATACTATAACATTTAAGAGAGTACAAGAATCTTGTAATAGTACTAGAAGCCCGGTGCACGAATTTGTGCATGGATGGGGTCCCTCGGCCTGGCCAGCGATCAAGGCCTATCAGCCGGCGGTGGGGGAGGGACCCCAGGTGGTTGGCTGGCTGGCCTCCCCGATCAGGGCCTGGGGGGAAGGACTGCGGGAGTTTGGCTGGCCAGCGGTAGGGGGGCGGGGGAAAGGGATCACATGAGGTTGACCGGCCAGGGGGAGAGGCCGTGGGAGGTTGGCTAACCAGCTGGGGGGAACAGGCCACAGGAGGTTGGCTGTGGGAGGGCACTGACCACCAGGGGGCAGCTCCTGCGCTGAGCATCTGCCCCATGGTGGTCGGTGCACGTCATAGCGACTGGTCAACCTAGGTCATTCCGGTCGTCTGGTCGTCCCAGTTACTTAGGCTTTTATATATATAGATACTTACATTTGTCTCCTCACAGCCTTTGTGCTATTATTGTCAGACATTTTACATTTGTAACCCTTGTAATAAATTCAACAATACATTATTATTATTTTTTCTCTTTCCAATCAATTATATTTTAAATATATTAAGTAATAAGAAAATAGTCTTAACGTTATCAATGTAGTTACCATTTCCATTGCTCTTTATCCTTTGTGCAGATTAGGTTTCCATTGGGTATCATTTTCCTTCTGCTTGAATTTACATTTTACTTCAGCTTGAATTTTCTTCTTGAATCTGCAAGAATTAAAAAATTCTTGTAGGGCAGATATGCTAGTGATGAATTCTTTCCACTTTCCCTATATTAAAAAAAAAAAATGCCTTTCCTTCACTTTTATTTTTGAAGGAGGCTTTTGCTGGTTAAAGATTTTTCACTTTTTTCTTTTGATACTTTGAGAATGTTCCAGTCTTCTATGTTTCGTTTATTACAATGAGAGATCTGCTGCCATCCTTAGCTATGTTTGTCAAAATGTAATGTGTCTTTTCCCCTCTGGCTACTTATACATTTGTCTCTTAAGCACTAGTTTTAAGCAATTTGGTTAGGGTGTGCTTTGGTTTAGTTTTCTTTATGTTTCCTTGTTGGACTTTGTTGCACTTCCCAGATCTATAGGTTTCTAGTGTTCATCAAATTTGGAAATTTTTCAGCCGTATTTCTTTTTTGTTTTGTTTTGTTTTGTTTTGTTTTGTTTTAAATCCTCACCCGAGGATATTGTTTTACATTGATTTTTAGAGACAGTGGATGGGGGAAGGGAGAGAGAGAAAAGAGGTGAGAGAGATACATCCACTGCCTCCCGCATGCACCCCAACCAGGGTGAGGATCGAGCCTGCAACTAAGGAACATGCCCTTCACTAGAATCAAACCTGCAACCCTTCAGTCCTCTGGCCAACATTCTAACCACTGAGCAAAATCGGCCAGGGCCAGCCATTATTTCTTTAAATCTTTTCTCAATCTCACCTTCTCTTTTCCTTCAGTAATTCCAATGACATGTATTTGGCCTCTTGAGGTTGTCCCAAAGTTCACTGACGCTCTGTTCATTTTTCTCAATGCTATTTTCAAAATGCTGTGTTTCATTTTGGGCAGTTTCATTAGTTCTGTCTTCAAATTCATATTCTTCCATAACATTCAATCCATCATTAATTCTATTCAGTATATTTTTCATCTTAGACATTGTGCTTTTCATCTTTAAAAGTTTGACTTGGATCTTTTTTATGTCTTATATATCTCGACTTAACATGTTCAATCTTTAGCTTCTTGAACTTACGGTATACAATTTAATAGCTATTTTTATACGCTTTATTCATTATGTGTTAATGACCCTCTCTTTAATGAGTGTTGCATTTTCCTTTTCCTTTGCATGCCTAGTGATTTTTTCTTAGATGCTAAGCATTGTGACCTGCTGGATAAAATCTTTTTGTATTTCCAAAATTATTCTTGAGATTAGTTCTAGGACATGGTTAAGCTACTTGGAAAGAGTGTGACCCTTTCAGGTTTTGATCTTAAGCTTTAATGAGCAAAACAAGAGTCACATTTAGTCTAGGGTCAAGCCTCCCCGCTATGTATGATGTTTTACACTCTGGTTATTTGGAACAGAGACTAGTCTGAGCCATGTAGAGCTCCAGGTACTATTCTTTCTAATCTTTTGGGGTTCTTTTCTGGCCGTGGGTATTTTTCTCACATATATGTGCTAATCGGTACTCAACTAAATACCAGGGGAACTCTGACTTTCCTGATGTGGATCTCTACTATCCCGTGAATTCTAGCTACTCTGGCTTCCTTGGACTCCCAGCTTCATCTTCTCAACTCAAGATGACTGCTGAGCTCTTCCTAGGTCACTCAGTGTCGTTTGCTGTGGCCTGGAAATGCCCTCCCGGAAGTAATCTGAGGCAATTATAATTCATCTCATTTGTTTTTCATCACTGTCCTCGATTGCCTGATGTCCAGTGTCTTGAGAGTCATTGTTTCTTATATTTTGTCCAGTTTTTCAGTTGTTTTTAGATGGCAGGGTACATCCAATTCCTGGTACCTTAAAGTATCAATAATGAGAATTTGAAACTTAAAACAAATACTGTACATTTAAAATAGCATTTTATTTTTTATTTTTTTTTTTATATATTTTATTGATTTTTCACAGAGAAGAAGGTAGAGAGATAGAGAGTTAGAAACATCGATGAGAGAGAAACATCGATCCGCTGCCTCCTGCACATCTCCCATTGGGGATATGCCCGCAACCCAGGTACATGCCCTTGACCGGAATCGAACCTGGGACCTTTCAGTCCGCAGGCCGACGCTCTATCCACTGAGCCAAACCGGTTTTGGCTAAAATAGCATTTTAAAATATTAAGTACAGCCCTAGCTGGTTTGGCTCAGTGGATAGACCGTCAGCCTGCAGACCAAAGGGTCCCGGATTCAGTTCCAGTTAAGGACATGTATCTTGGCTGCAGGCTCCTCCCTGGCCCGGGCCGTGGTCGGGGCTCATGCAGGAGGCAACCAATTGATTGTTTCTCTCACATGGATGTTTCTCTCTGTCTTTTCCCCTCTCTTCAACTCTTCCTAAAAAATCAATGGGAATATATCCTCAGGTGAGGATTAACAAAAACAAAACAAGACAAAAACAAACTATATATATATATATATATATATCAGATCTATCTGACCAAAGATGTGCAAAACCTATACAGTGAGAACTACAAAACATTGCTAAAAGGAAATTAATAAAACATGAAGATAGATGTACCATCTTCATGTATCAGAAGACTCAATATTGCTAAGATGTCAATTCTGTTCAAATTGACATGTACATTCAATGCAATTTCAGTCAATATTCCAGCAGGCACTTTTTGTTGAAGTTGACAAGCTGAATATAAAATCCACATGGGAATGCAAAGAACCTAAAATAGCCAAAATAAAAATCAAAGTTGGAGGACTTACACCACCTGCTCTCAAGACTTTTTATAAAGCTACAGTAATCAAGACAGTGTGACATTGCCCTGCCAATAGGCAAATAGATCAATGAAACAGAATAGAGAGTCTAGAAATAGACCCAGGAGTAAACAGTCAATTGATTTTTGCAAATCTTCCCAAATAGCTCAATGGGGAAACAAAAGTCTCTCTCTCTCTCTCTCTCTCTCTCTCTCTCTCTCTCTCTCTCCCCCTTTCTCTCTCTCTCTCTCTCTCTCTCTCTCTCTCTCTCTCTCTCTCTCAATATATATATATACATATATATATATATATATATATATCCAATGTATTGAGAGTCATTATTTCTTATATTTTGTCCAGTTTTTCATTTGTTTTTGGGTGGCAAGGTAAATCCAGTTCCTGGTACCTGAAAGTATCAATAATGAGAATTTGAAATTTAAAACAAACATATATATTTCAGAAAGGAAGGGATAGGGAGAGAAAGATAAAAACATCAATGATGACAGAGAATCATTGCATGCCCCACACTGGGGATTGAGCATGCAAACCTGGCATGTGCCCTGACTGGGAATCATCAGGAATTTTCTTATAGTGCTGGTTGGAATGAAAATGGTAGAACCACATTGGAAAACAGTTTAGCAGTTTCTTTAAAAAGTTAAACATACATCTACTATATGACCCATCCTACCATTTCTAAGTATTTACATGAGAGTAAATGAAAACTTATGTTCATACAAAAACTTGTGTACACATGTTCATAGCAGCTTTATTTTTTATTTTTTTAAATATATTTTTATGGATTTCAGAGAGGAAGGGAGAGGGAGAAAGAGATAGAAACATCAATGATGAGAGTGAATCATTGATTGGCTGCCTCCTGCACGCCCCCTACTGAGGATCAAGCTCGCAACCCAGGCATGTGCCCTTGACTGGAATTGAACCCAGGACCCTTCAGCCCACAGGCTGACGCTCTGTCCACTGAGCCAAACCAGCTAGGGCCATAGCAGCTTTATTTATAAACTAGAGGCCCAGTGCACGAAATTCATGCATGGGTTGGGGGGGGTCCCTCAGGGCATGCAACTTGTCCCGCTCTGGGGCCGCAGCCTGGCTGGTCCCCATTCCTCTCTTGCAAGCTCATTTGTGCTTGGCTGGTCCCCATTCCTCTCTCCCCAGTGTTGAGTATCTGAGCCGTTACGGTGTGAGGGCATGAGGCCATAACAACCATTTGCATATTAGCTCTTTATTATATAGGATAGTAAAAAATTGAACACATTCCAAATGCCCATCAACAGGTAGATGGATAAACAAATTATGGGACATCCATTCAATGGAATACTACTGAGCAATAAAAAGGAATGAAAGATTGATATACATAGGATATACATCAGTCTCAAATAATTGTGCTGAGTGAAAAACGCCTTATACACAAGAATACATTCTGTGTGACTCCATTTAGGTACATAAAATTCTTGAAAATGCAAACTAATATATAGTAACCTAAAGCAGATCAGTGGTTGCCTAGGGACTGAGGTGAGGGGTGGGGAGAGAGGGAGAGAGAGAAGGAGTACAGAGCAGCACAAAAAAACTTGGCAGTGATGGACATGTTCATTCTCTTGATTATGGTGATGGTTCCATGAGCATAAACATATGTCAAAACTTATCATGTTATACACTGTAAATATGTACAATTTATTGTATGTCAACCACATTTCACAGAGCTGTTTTTAAAACCTGAAAGAAAGAAACACAGAGATAAATCTGACCTGGACTCTGCTTCCAGCACCCTCGAGGAGAAGGGGAGGAGGGCTGTGCATTATAACATAATCAGAGCCTGAGGCTGGAAGGGCGGAGTCTGGGCACAGAGCTAGGCTGAGAACCGGCTGAAGGCACGAGCCTTCTGAGATCCTGAAGTCACCCTCCCACATGAGAGGCTGGCTCTGCCTTATCTCAAATGGCCTTCTCTCTCCAACATTCTTTCATCCTAAGAACTTTCCAGCCAAAAAAGACTTCCTGAAATTGGGCAGGGCAGCCTGAGGAGGCAAGAACAATAGTAGAGCCCCAACTATGGGGCCAGGCTCTCTGTGCACATTATTGTATTTAACCCTCCCATCACCCCAGTAGGAGCTATTATCGTGGCCCCGTTTTGCTAATAAACTGAGGATGGGGAAGGAGGGGGGCATAAAAATGGAGGCTGAGAAAAGTGACATGACTGATCCGAGGACAAGCGCTGACAGCCTCTCAGCCATAGCTCGCCCTTGGGAATGTTCACACAGCTAGAGGACCAGTGGTTGGCAAGGCAGTTTTGTGTTTTGTTTTCTTTTTAAATATATTTTTATTGATTTCAGACAGGAAGGGAGAGGGAGAGAGAGATAGAAAGAGAATCATCAATCGGCTGCCTCCTGCACATCCCCCGCTGGGAATCTAGCTTGCAACCCGGGCATGTGCCCTGACCAGGCATCAAACCCTGACCTCCAGGTTCATAGGTCGATGCTCAACCACTGAGCAACACCAGCCAGGCTGGCAAGGCAGTTTTAAGACTTTTCTCACTCTGGGAATTCTTATTTTGGAGACACCACCCCACTCTGTATAGTAAATATGATTTTTGCTGCGATTATTCATTTTATTGCAGTGGACTTGTTATATTTGGGAACCAAGACATGTCCTTTCCTCCAGTTTCAAACATTTTCTTAGGCTCTAAGTTCTAATGGCAAAATGGTCCTATTTGTTGAAGATCTTTTCGGGGGGTGTGATTGGAGCCCTGGCTTTGTGGACAAGATGTGAAGACCTAGTAAGAGGCCCTGGGCTCAAATACAGGTATGCTTCGTTCCTGGGGACAGTGGGAAACCTTGCTGGGAAGCCTGGCTTAGCACACAGCTCGCGCACATTACCTCACCTCTCTGAGACTCAGTTTCTTCTTCTGTGAAACTAGGATTTTAATACCTACCCAATAGGGTCAGTGACTATAGCATGTTTGGTTCAACAGTGTTTAAGGTCCTTTGCTGTGCAGAGACGTGTGAAGACTCAAGAACTAATGTCTGAGGAGGTGCTGGAAATCCCGTCCTGTGGGCCATTTCAGCGTGCCCCTCACCCCCACCCCCACCCCTGACTTATACTGTTTTCCTTTGGAGTTATCTTACCTTATCAAGTCACAAGTCCCTGAGTCACCCCCAGCCCGGGACCAGCTCCTTGGCTGTCCCTACCGCACTTCCTGTGGCCCTCCTCCGCCCGCCCCATATTGTTCCCTGCCCCACCACAGTCAGGGACGTTTTGTCTCCCTCAGTCTGGCGGCTGTGAGCTGCTGGGAACAGGAACTGCAGAGAGCCCCCGGCCATTTCCAGGAAGTTCACGTGGAATGGAAGGGAACGTGTCAAGCGGCAGGCCTGTCTGCCCAGCCCGGACTCCAGCTTTCAGCCACTTTACAGCCCTTTCCCTCCACCCCCACTCACCCATGGGAAAGGGCAGTAACAAGATCAGAATTACAGACACCAGCCCAGCCTTGGGGCCCCTCCTGTGCCTTCTATAGTCACAATGTTCACCCACCATCCTAACAGGGTCCTGGACGTGCCATTAAGGTTTCTGGATATGGGAAGGTCCAGGGGTTAGGGGAAGGGCCAGGCAGTCTGAGTATTGGAGAGGGGAGGGGAGCATTGACATCAGTTATTTAAAACACATATAGAGCCCTGACTGGTTTGGCTCAGTGGATAGAACATCCACCCACATACTGAAGGGTCCTGGGTCATTTCCGGTCAAGGGCATGTACTTCTGTTGCAGGCTCAGGCCCTGGTCAGGGCGTGTGTGGAAGGCAACCAATCCATGTGTCTCTCTCACATCGATGTTTCTCTGTCTCTCCCTCTCCCTTCCACTCTCTCTAAAAATCAATGGAAAAAATATCCTCCAATGAGGATTAAACAAAAAAAAAAGTATAACACACATATATAAGTGCATTCATATCTTAACCATGCATGCCAGCTGAAGATCAGCCTGAAGGTTCAGTCCTGTGTAGCTATGAGGTGTCACCCCTTTCAGAAGCCCTGCCTGATCCCACCAGCCAGTATTAGGGGCCCTTTCCAGGGGCTGTGTTTACCCTCTGCCATATTACTTGTCACACCATGATCCACAATATATATTCCCTTATCTGTCTGTCCTTTGAGATATTCAAGGGAGAGGGGCCCAGGCTGTCTTTTTCATCTCTATCTCCATGAAAGGGGCTATATTTTTTTTTGTTAAATGAATAAAAGTCATATAGGTTCAGAGCCAGCCAGGCCTGGGTTCAAACATCTGCTTTCCCTTTCATAGTTATGCCATCTTTGGTATATTTGTAAACCCCCAGTGCCTCAGTTTCCTCCTATGACCAAGTGTCATCTGGAACCATTTGGACAGTGTCTTCCCTCTCTTTTCACTAACCTTGAGATGAAGCTGGAGCCACCGTCTGTCAGAGGTCCAGACAGAGGGGTCGCTTTGACATTCTGGTTGGAAGGGGAAGACCTCCCGAGAGTGCACGTGAACCTGGCTGCTGCCCACCCCCTCCTAACTCTGCTAAATGCAAGGCCCATCCCGCCTTGTTAATGGTCAGGCCTTGAGTTGTGCACTGACATATGTACTACATACGAAAGAGTCACTGTCATTGTCATGGGAATAACTTCCATTTACAAAGGGCTCTGGGCGTCGCACACCTGGTCCTAACTAACCTCCCTGTTATAAGCACCCTGTAACATCAGTAACAGGAGCCTCTGTACCGATGAGGTTCTAAGCGTCCCACAGCACGCTCACTAATGGGGGTTTCAGGCAGCAGTCAGTGCAGTGGAGTAGAAGAGGAAATTGAGGAATGGCAAGGGGCTTTCCCCAGGCTTTTGAAACCTGATCCCACAGGTGATCCTGCCTCCTCTACCTATAGTTAGACCTAGAAAAGCAAACAAACGCTGTGCTCTTGCTGACTCCCTGGCTCTGGGAGGATCCAGGGAAAAACTTGGCCCAGTCAATGTACTGAGCTGGCTCTCCACCCTTCATTTTTATAAGTTCAAGCAGGAGAAAAGGCCGGGAGAAAATCTGCTACTAATAAGGAAATCAATTAGTTGGTGTGCGTGTCACGAAATGCTTCAATAAAGATCTGCCTTTCGGGGATTTTTTCCTTTCCCTTTAATTTTTTCCCCCAAAGAGACCTGGCTGGGCCAGAGGCATTTCCAGCATCCTGCCATCAGAGGGGGGCAACGCAGCTGCGTCTGGAGCTGATTACCAGAGGAATATGCTCCAGTGCCCTGCTGGCATCATGGCAGCTATGCCTGGCCTGGCCACACCCATGAAGGGTCAAGGAGGAGGCGTCGTGCCCACCTTGGTCCCAATCCACCAGGCTGAGACGAGGTTTCATGGCCCTCCAACACATACACACAGTCACTCCGAAGTACCCACGCGTAATCACACACACATGTCCACACACACACATATAATCTCTCACAATAACATTTGCAGACAGCCCAAATTGCCCACAGACCCACATATCACAACTCACATACTAGTATATGCACACATACAATTACACACATACTCACACTCACCCCCAAACACACATATATGCAATTACCCTTCTCCATACACATATATAATCACACACACTCCAATCATACACATTCACATATACAATTATTCACACATAATCCACACACATATACTCTCACACATGTAATTATACCCTATACTCACCATCCCCCACAAAGAATCACATACCTAATCATACAGTTACTCACATAATCACACACCTAATTGCCTAGAATTGCACACACAATCACACACACATATTTGATGTGAGAATTCAAGGATATTTGAGCTAGGATGGATCTTAAAAGTCTTCAATTCCAACCCCTCCTCTCATTACCAGTGGAGAAACTGAGGTACAGAGAGGAGGCATGAATTGCACAAATGGCACCTCTCCATCCTTACCCACCCAGTTAAAGATGTCTTGGAATGAGAAATATTGACCAGGGAATTTGGGGCAGAGAGAAGGTGAGAGAGAGGAACTCATCTGGAGCCCAGCCCCTAAAGAACTTCAGTCCAATCTTCTAATACGGAAATGTAAAAATAATTATCAGGAAGGCTTCCATAGAGCGCCATAATTCCCCCACCCTCTGCCTGGCCTTGAAAACAGCACAGTCTAAGTGGAGAGACCATGGCCTTATTGGGGAGACAGCTCAGGCTGCCTGAAACTTGGCTCTGCCATTCGCATGCTGGATGACCTACGGTAAGGTCCTTCATCTCTCTGAACCTCAATTTTCCCAGCTATAAAATGGGAAAAAAACTGACCTCACAGGATTGTGGGGAGGGAGAGCAAGTTAATGTCTCCAGAGCATCCAGCACTGTGCCCAGCAGGGGTAGCAGGTACTCAAACAATCCTCCTTCCTTTTCCCTCTGTCCCTTACTCGGGCCACAGTTTTGCCATGTGAGCCGGGGAAGCCATCGGAAGAGATCTCTAAAGCCAGCAGCAATTAAGCTTCTCGGCTGAGGGCTGGTGTGGAGAGTGGGCCCAGGTGGTAACCACAGTGATGGCCTGGAACTTGCCCCTGAGACTCCAGGCCTCCAGGTTCCAGGGAGCAGAGCCCTTGCCCCTCAGAGAGAAGGCTTTGGGGGGAACTCAGCCTTTGTCAGCACCCGCCTGGTGAGGCTGGTATTTGAAATATTCTTCTGAGTGGTTGAGAGACGCTGGGAGGTCTCAGGGCAAACTGGGAGGAGGGATGGGGTTGCCTAGGAAACCATGTGTTTTCACTTTTCTGAGAGGGGGAGCCTGAAGAGGAAGGGCCTGGGGTACATACAAGTGGAGGGGAGTGGGGGGAATGTGTGCCCTTGGGGGGCAGGCTGAGGGGGAAGGGAAGGAAGGAAGCCAGTTAGGAAGGGGCTCAGTGAGAGGCTTGAGGGAAAAGTTTGTGGTCCCCAAATGACTGAGGGCAAACAGTAGACTCAGAACCACCAAAATGCTTGCAAAACTACAGATTCCCAGGCCCTGCCTGGGACCCACCAAGTGGGAGGGCAGGAGGTGGTGATGGTGAAAATCTGTTATTAACCAGTTCCTGGCCTGGGAACATTGGGAAGACACCAAGGGTGTCAAATTAGAAAGAAGGAAAATGAGGTCAAGCCTGGCCCCTCTTGGGACCTGGGTGTCTTCATCCATAAAAACAGGGTGGGAGGAGGGTGGAGCAAATGTCACCAAAGGCCTCTCCACAGCTCCACTCCCTGGGGGCTGTGGCAGGAAGGCAGCAGCCTGGGCTTCTGCAACAGGATGATCTGGGCTCAAATTCCAGTTCTCCCAGTTACTGACGTAGTCTTGTTCAGAGCATTTCCTCAAGCCTCAGTCTGCTCAACTGTAAGATGGGTATAACACCTATTATTATTATTTATCATCTTATTAATGTGGTGAAGTAACATGTAATATGAAACCTGTTCTTCTGTCCTTGCCTTGAGCTGCAAGAGCTTCTCAGTCTGGCCCCAGCTTACCTTTTATCTCCACCTCCTCCAACCACCCTACATCCTTCTGCTATACCCCCGATTCTCACAGGGGTCCCCAGGCCTTTGCCCATTCTGGCCTCTCTGCCTTCGTCCTTTTAACCATCCAGGACAACTCAGTCATCCCCTCCTGGGTGTTTCCTGGCTTCTCTCCTCTCCCAGGACTCCACAAAGCCTGCTCCCTCCCTGCCCACCACCCACTCTCAACTCAGCAAACACCCCCCCCGCCCCCCCCCCGCCCCCCCCCCCCCCCCCCCCCGCTGATACATGGCACTGCCAGAGGGCGGGGGAGGGTGTGGGGAGAAGCTGTCGGGTGGCTGCATGAAATCTGGGCTGACTCACCTGCAGGTATCCCCTGCAGGACTGACCCCCTTAGATCCCTCCCCCCATGCCAAGTGTCTTCACCTGTAACTTCCTGGGTTACTTCAGACCACCTGCAGCTGGAGGGAGGAGAGGTGGCTTTTGTCCTTTTTCATGTTTAGGTTCTAGTCCCCCCATCACCTGGGGGCTGCAGTGGTCTTTGGATGGCACCTCAGAGAGAGGAGGATCCCTATAAGCTGAGGTGAAGAGAGCAGGCACTCTACGGAGAGGAACAGCAGAGCCCAGGGGCCAGTATGGCTTAGAACAGCGGTTCTCAACCTGTGGGTCGTGATCCCTTTGGGGGTCGAACGACCCTTTCACAGGGGTCGCCTAAGACCATCGGAAAACACATGTATAATTACATATTGTTTTTGTGGTTAATAACTATGCTTTAATTATGTTCAATTTGTAACAATGAAAATACATCCTGCATATCATGCATTATGATTCATAACAGTAGCAACATTACAGTTATGAAGTAGCAACGAAAATAATTTTATGGTTGGGGGTCACCACAACATGAGGAACTGTATGAAAGGGTCGCGGCATTAGGAAGGTTGAGAACCGCTGGCTTAGAATGAGACAATGGCCACTGCAGAGGAGCCCAGTCATTTGCTGGGCCAGGGCCTGGGCCCCCACAGGCCTCACTGGAGGTCGGCACATTCTGGGGCTCCACTGGCCCCTGCCTCGCCTCTGGCACCCCAGCTTTGGGAAAGGAAAGCCTTCTAGACCCAGGATGGGGCGATCTTGATGGGAGGTTGGGGGTGGGGGTGACTTTGGCCAGTTACGTCCTTCTCTGGACCCCAAGTGTGTCTTCTATAAAATGGGGACGGGGCAATCTCCCACAAAGGTCCTCCTGGCTCCAAGTTGGTCAGTTCCTCCCACATCAGCTGCCAAGGGGGTGGTGAGGGCCTCCCCGAGTGTCTCCACCCGCCTCTCTCCCACACCCTCCCCAGGCCCTAGAGACTGGAGGCAGGCCTCCTCTCTGCTCTGCGGGGCACCCCCACCCCAGCTCTGCCCTGGAAGAGTCCGGAGGGACCAGCCCGCCAGCGTGGAGCCGAGCGGGAGCCGGGTGGGGGGAGAGGCCGCCCGCCTGGGAGGCCGGCCGGCAGGAGACAGCGCGGAGACAGGCGCGATAAGCCGGCGGCTCCGGGGCGGCCCCTCCCGTCCCGCTGGGTCACAAAACCCGAACTCAAACATCCGGCGGCTCGGCGGCTCGGCGGCTCGGAGAGAGGAGGGGCAGGGCGGGAAGGGGGGTCCACTCGGGCGGGCGGGTGCACCATATTCCCTGCGTGGTTTTACCCTGTTAGGGTTTTACACTGCCTCCACTCCGCCCCCACCCCATCTCCAGGAGGCTGGGGTTTGGGAAGTCAACTCTCCCTTCTCTCACCCTTGGGGGCTGTGGGGCCCAGAACGGAGGCAGGCAGGGGTGACTAGGAACTTGGGAATGGCGCACCCTGCAGCCACAGGCCCTACCAGCCCACTGCTGGCAGGCTTTCCTCAGCAGGGCTGGAGAGTCTTCCCATTGGGGTGGGCGTCAGGAGTGGGTGCTTCCTGTCCTGGGGACCATCCACCCTGAGATGATGGTGCCTGGGACCTAACCCCCAGCCCAACAGGGACTGCACTTTACTAGTAAGACTCCGGAAGTAGGTGAGGTCTGGGTACCATAATTTCCTGACCACACACTGTGTGCCGAACAATAATTATCTTAGAATCCTTTAAAACTGACAGACTGAGAGGGACTGGCTCAGCTTGACTAAGGCCCCTGCCCCTGCGAGTATCACACTCTCTCCTTTTACAACTTCGGACTCAAACTTCTCAAAGAGTCTGCACTTGCTCCATGCATGTCCTTTAATCCTTTTGCATCTGTGTTTTCATTCATTAATACTCATTCATTAAAATTCACTAGGCCCTTACTCCATGCCAGGCACCACACCTGGTGTTGCAATTTATGGAGGACATAGCAGAACCGGCCTCTGCCCCTCACAGTGCTTCACATTCTAAAAAGATAAGAAGCACAATTAAAAAGTTATTGACAGCTGTGGGAAGTATTCCTTATCAGGTACAGTGTGTACAAAACGAGGACTGACCTGCTTTGGAGTGGGGTGGGGGTGGTTTCAGGGACTTTCCTTTAGATTCTAGTGGTTCTCAGCCTTCCTAATGCCGTGACCCTGTAATACAGGTCCTCACATTGTGGTGACCCCCAACCATAAAATTATTTTCGTTGCTACTTCATAACTGTAATTTTGCTACTGTTATGAATCGTAATGTAAATATCTGATATGCTATATGTGTTTTCTGATGGTCGCGACCCACAGGTTGAGAACCGCTGCTTAGAAGGCAGTTTGTCTATGATCTGACAGCGAGGTAGAACCAGGTGAAGGGGATGAGGGTGTGGACCATGGGGGTATCCCATGTGGAGGTACTAAGGTTAGAAGGGATCCCCGCAGATCAGAGAAGCTGGAAATGAGGCCTTGTTCAGAGCAGGGGCCCAAAATATGAATGGAGATGGGGCAGAGGCCAGAAGGCATCGAGAGTGGCGGTCCATGGTAAGGAGGGTGGTGGAAGGCAAAAGACCGTTAGAAACCTGGGCACACCATGACCTGGGTGTGTTTTTAAGAGCCCCCTCCAGGCACTGTGTTGTGAATGAACTCTAGGGTTGAGGACCGAACAGGACACCACACAAGAGGCTGTGGCAGCTGCCTGTGAAAGAGATGCCAGGGTTTGGCCTCGTCTGGTGACCTGCATTTGATAGGTTCATCAGTGATCTCCATGTGACCAAATCCCCATGATCCTTTGTGCTGTTGGGCCGGCTGGCTACTCCCTCACTAAACTGTCCCTGTCCTGACATCCTGGGTCTCATGCTCTTCAGTACCTCCCCCTGTGCCTTCCAACCACTTCTTGCTCGGCCCCTGAACAGAATTCTTTCCTTCCACTCTACCGCTAATGTCAGGACACACTGGCTTCAGGCTCACCTTTCTGTCCTCACTCTCTGAAGACAGACTCACCCATACTCCCAGATTCAACCACTGCCTGGACGCAGATGACTTTCAAATATCTTCCCCTCTACTCCAAATGCCTGTGTCCGCTGCACTCTGGTCACCCCACCTGGCTTTCCTTGGGCTCCCTGAAAGCATCCTCCCCAAAAGGACATGTTTAGATTCCCCTGTACGCCCCCAGCCAGAAACATAGAGCCCTCCTGACCACGCCCACTCCCTCACACACCTGACCCCACCAGTCCCACTTCATATCTCAAATGCATCCACTCTTCTCCCTCTCCAATCAACTGCTTTTCTGAAACACAGATCTGTCCTCAGCTCTCCTCCATGTTAGTTCTCTGGTTCTCAATCAGTTTCAGAACAAGCCCAGGTTTCCTGGCACAGCTTCCCTGGCCTCGGAGATGAGATTTACAGTCTCAAGTCCCGCCAGCCATCTGGCCCCACAATGCCTCTCTCTAAGCACACTTCTGCACAGGCTATTTCTTCTGCCTGGTGATCTGCAGACTCTGCTCAGAGGCCTTCTCCTCCCAGACACCTCTCCTGGCCCCTGGTTCTGCTTGCCCCCTGTATTTCTCCCACTTGGTGTTGGCGACGGGTGAGAAAGACAGACTTTGCCCTTCCAATATGATCAAAACTACCTGGGGAAAAGGTCTGGCCTAACAGACCTGACTCCAACAGTCATGGCCACAGAAAGACATCAGGGACAGACAGAAAATGCAGCCCCAGGCTAAACCAGCAGGATGATCACAGGGGGAGCCTGTTTAAAGATGGGAACATCCCATTGGCCCAGAACCCTCCATACCAACTGGACTTGACTTTCATGAAGGTGCTGTGGGAGGCCTCAGGAAGACATCTCACGTTGCCCCTCTCCCATCCTGAAAATCCCCTCAGATCTCTACTCCTTTCTGATAAGCATTATCCTCCCGTCTTCCCTGATCAACTGCAAATGCTCCAAGGAGGACTTTATACATTGAACAGCCACTTCTTGCTAGATCTCCCCTAGAGATCAACCATCCAAACCTGATAAGCCGGCAGGCAGTCTAGGGCTGTGTCATAGGAGGGTATTTATGTTTAAACACTCCGTGTACACAAAAGCAGACCCTGATGAACTCTGTGTTCACAAACACACATTGGAAGGATTACCTAGAAGACTGATTTGATTACCAGAGTGGGTGGCCTGCTTTGCTCTGCCGATAGCTTGGCACATAAAGTCATTTGAAATTCCTACTGTTACAGAGACATGAGCTAATTCAAGGTGCCTTCAACTCTGCCTCAGCCCTGCAGCTGACAGAACACTCACAAACAGGACCAGGAGGGCGGGAAGGGCCTTCTGAGCTCACCAGGTACAACCCCTCATTGCAGATGGAGAATCTGAGGCCCAGAGCAGGGCAAGGGCTTGCTCAGGGCTACAGAACAGGGCAGTAAACCTCAAGATCCCAGACTCCCAGGCCAGTGCTCTCCCTGTTGCCTTGGTGCCTAGGCATGAAAACACTCTGAATTTGGTGGGAGCTGTGTTTTCTAAAGGCACCAGGGACTTTGTAGTTGGCTGTGGGGAGGGGAGACTGAGGAGCCTCTCTTAATAAGTTCTGGAGGTGGACTGCTGCTTAAAGAACGACACAGCTGGCTTGGGGGAGGGTGTTCAGAGATGCTTAGAGGCACTTAGAGATGCCTAAATGGCCTGTGATTAGTTTAAAATCACTAAAACACTTATACATACAAACTCACATACAACTGCTATTTTCATTTAGCTGATTACACAATATAAGTATTCCATAGTCATTGAAGAAAATTAGAAAATACAGATAAACAAAAATGATGTAATTCATCCACAAGTCTACCTTCAGCAACAAAGAGGCAGTATTGCCAAGTAGTCAGGAGTGCAAACACAAGAGCACCTGGTCATGAATCCAGTCCTGATTGTACTGCTTAGCAGCTGTGTGACCTTCATCATGTTTCTTAACTTCTCTGAGCCACAGTTCCCTCATTTATAAGATATACACTATTCTAGAAGTGGAGCACTTAGCCTTATGTCTGACATGTAACAACCACAAGGCAAAAGGCAGTTACTTGGTGTGTGGTCTTCCAGAAACTACACCCATTTTTGAGGACAAATGCAGAGAAAAACAATTCACAGAATTGGATTACATAACCTTTGTGTTTCCACCCCACTCAGCTTCTAGAATTCTATCACATTGATAATGGGCTCCGGGACAGGGGCCTTTGTTGCCTACAGGCCTCAGTTTCTCTGTCTGTATTCTAAGCTCAGGGCTGGAACAGTTACTCTCAGGAGTCATTTCCATCTACTGGCCAGCCCTGATGGCCTCCAGCACTGGCTGGGCCATCTCTGTGCCCTGGCCCTTAAAGATGTGCCGATGGCCAGGAGGCCGGTCCAGGCGGCTGGTGACCGGTGCAGTCAGAATCTTTAGACCAGTTGTTCTCAACCTTCTGGCCCTTTAAATACAGTTCCTCATGTTGTGACCCAGCCATAAAATTATTTTCGTTGCTACTTCATAACTGTAATGTTGCTACTGTTATGAATCGTCATGTAAATATCTGATATGCAGGATGGTCTTAGGCGACCCCTGTCAAAGGGTCATTCGACCGCCAAAGGGGTCGCGACCCACAGGTTGAGAACCTCTGCTTTAGACCATGGCAAGCCTTCCCTTTCCCACTTCCCCACGGTCCCTTTGAGTTAACCCAGACTAAGGCAGCATTGTGTACTGTGACAGGCCAACCAAGCCAAATAAACAGGTGCATGTACTTCACCCAGCCTTCCCAGCTGAGCCACATCAAATACTAACTACAGGCCAATTACACCAAGACGCTGAGACACAGGCAACGGGGAAGGCGTTCCAGGCCACTGTCTCACGGATGTGGAAGGAGGTACAGAGAGATTCATCTACTCATTGACTCACTTATTCACTGGTTCATTCATTCAATAAATTCAGAGCATTGTCTAAATGTCATGCATTGTGCTAGTGCTGAGGATTTAGATTGAGCAAAACAATTTTAGTTTGCCCTGGGCTGGCAAGGACACAATTCCCCAAGGTGCTGTCAAGATACACTGCAAGGTGAGATCCAGAATAGAGCATGAGCTCTTCCAGTTTTTGAGATCAGGGAAGACTTCCCAGAGCAGTGGTCTTTGAAGCAGGCCTTGAAGAAGAGTGAGCAGGGGTGGGCCAAACAGAAAAGAGAGGACATCCTGGCAGAGGGTACAGCATGAACAAAAGCTGTGATTGGTGAGTTGATCATAGAAATCACAGAGTGAGCACTGGAAAAAGCCAAAGAGATCAACCTGTCCCATCCCCTCATGTTACAGGTGGGGAGGCTGTGGGCCGGGCAGAGCCCACGTGCAGCCAGCATTGCCTTGCAGGAGGAGCAACCTGAAAACTTTGCTACAAGTGTTATGAGTCGCTAGGCTTAGCTGTCCAAAGGTTTGAGGTTCAGGGATAACTGAAGACAGGCGTCCCAGGCAAAGCCTGTCTCTTCCCAAGGAACCTGCAAAGAGTTGTTTTTATGCCCCACCTTTATTTGGTTAGTTGTCATTACTATTAGAATAAGCAGCCAAGAACCTGGGGCTCTTTCTACTATATACTTTTAGGTAGCACAGAGGGCAGGATAAAATATGCTTGGGCTTCCGCAAGAGCGTTTTAGGTAGATCTGAGGAAGAACATTCTAAAAGTGGGCCAAGTCAGACATAGGAACTAAGGCCAGAGAAGAGGCCCCTGGGAGCCAGTTTTCTCCCAGCTTGAGCTCTCTCTCCTGTCCCACAGTGGTGCCCACCCTGGTTCCCCCAAGGAAGCTGTGCGTCTGAGATTCCCATGAGAAGGGCCCTGTGTTCTTGAGGCTCTTTAGGGCCCACAGTGGATCAGATTTGGGACACAGACCCGTTTAGGAGTCTAGCAAAGAGTGTCAACCTGTCCCCAACACCTCTCCATCCGTCCAGATTCCGCCTGCAGCTTCAGCAGTCCCCGGAGCTCCCACAGCCTGTCTGTGCTTTCCAGTGTGTGGGGAGGCTCAGAAGACTGACAGGCCGAGTTCCAAGGCAGGCCCCACCACTCACCAGCTATGTGACTTAGCATCACCTAGCAGCTCTGGGCTCAGTTTCCACAGCGTTTGGCAAGAAATTAATTAATGTATCTGGGCACTGAGTGAGGATACCTCTGTGTGTCCTTCCCTCCCTCCTGAAGGACAGGCTCATCAGAGATAGCGGGAGATACAAATTAAAAAGACAGAAACTCCTTCAAAAATTCTCTCCAAAGTGGAAGGCTGGGGCTTCTGTTCATTTCTCAAGGCTTCCCAACCTTTTTACAAAGAATACGCATGACTTGTAAATAGAAAGAATATTACAGGGGACAACAGGACCAAAAAGGAAGTATGAATAAGGCTGCCCTGTGACTGCACAGGGTCCTCTCACCTCCCACCGCCTCACCATGGCACCTGTCCCACTCACAGCCCTCAGACACACTTCTGTATCTTTGTTCAGGTGGTTTCCTCTACCTGGCACTTCCTTCTGTCTTTTTCACCTAAGAAAGTTCCAGCCATCAAAACCCACCCCAAAGATCCTCTCCTCTCTGAGTTGGACACCTCGTCTGCCCACAGGGCTTTGCTCCCACCTCTGGCACAGGTTTGTCACATTTCCCTGCCATCTGTCCTGGCCACTTGCTGAGAGCTGGGACCAAGGTTGTCATTTTCCACCTTGTACCCTGGTCTGAGGAGTAGTTCTGTGACAATGGGCAAATGTCAAACGAATGAATGTTTCTGTGTCAAAACCTAGGTGATCCCACAAACCATTCCCAGGAGTTTTCAAGGTGAGCGTAACCTGACTCCCGATTCCAGGGAAGTGAGGAAAAGGGATGAACCAACTGAGCTCTAACTCAAGAGCTGTGATTCTCAACCTTTTGTCTAAATGTCATATATTGCCCCTCCCCAAGAGCCTTTAGAGACAGTTTTATTCCTACTCCCAGTACAAAATTCTAATACTCCAGGTACACTATATGTCTATTTATAGCCAAGATTTATGATTTTTTTCATGCCTTCTCCATGAACTAATTTTTGCCCCTTGAGGGACAATATCACCCCAAAAGGATGCCTGTTCAAAGGTAGAAAGTTATTCACATCGTCTCCTCCAGCCTTCAAACCAGCCCGCGAGGCAGGCACGTTATTCCTTTTGTACAGATTTGTAAACTGAGGCACAGGTGTTGGTGAACTTGCCCAGTGAGTGACAGGGCTGGGACACAGGCGTCTGAGTGGGATGGGGAAGCAGTCCTAAGCTAGGAGTCAGGACCTTCCATGCGCTTCCTGCTTTAGGCCTCAGTTTCTTTTCTCTTAAAGTGAGGAGGGGGCCTCAGTGTATCCTCAGTACCGCCTTGGTGGCCTCCCCCATGCTAGGAGAGGGCCTGGCTGCCTGGCTGGAGCTCCTGGGGTCAGGTGGAGGGAAGGGAGGGCTGAGCCGCCAGCCCCAGAGACTTAGACATGAGCTGGCGGCCTCCCAGGGGTGCTCGGCTGGGAGCCTGGCTGGCCCCAGCTTTCCCCAGGGCCTGATAAACCAGAAAAAAAGAAAGCACACTGTGAAGGGAAGGAAGCACCAGCAGACAAAGGAGGGAAGGGCACACTGATTCCATCGGCTCCAAGCCCTCAGCCACCCTGGCGGGCTGGGCAGGGCAGGACGTGCAGACGGGTGGCCTGGGGAGCTGGCGGCAGGATGCTGGGAGCCGGCTGCCCGTGGTCACTATGCCTGCCTATGCTAGTGCCCAAGCTGGCTGGGGTGGGGACTGATACCGGGCTCCATCCAGCACAGGGTCTCCCTGGACCATCCCCCCAAATATCCCCATGTCTTGGAGCCTTTGATGGGGCCAAAGTCACACAGCCAGTCATTGGCAAAGCCAGGTTGGGTCTCTGGCTCCAGATCTCAGAATCTTTCCCACCCCATATCTCACCAGAACCTGACTCTCTTGTTTGAGGAGGCAGGGAACCACTCAGAACATAGAGATCGAATAGACCTAGTTCACGATGTACCAGGCATTGACTTAATCTTCACAAGGGCCCTGTGAGGTCAGCTATGTTATTATTCCTACTTTACAAATGAGGAAACTGAGACCAGAGAGGTTAAGGAAAATGCCCAGGGAACTGAGCTTGGAATCTGAGCCCATGTTCCTAATGGCTGGGCTTCTGCAAGGCCCTCTTGGAGCAGCCAGCTTTCCCCTGGTCTGGGGCCAGGGATGGGAGGGAGGCTCCAGGGCCCTGGGAAGGGGGAAGATAGCCTTTTAGGCCCCTGCCCTGGAGCTATAGGACCTTCTCTGAGGGCTGGAGGGGGAGGGCTAAGAGATGGGGAAGAATAGCTACACTTTTTTTTCTAAAATTAGGAACCAGAAAATATACTCTAAAACTTACCAACAGACTGAGAAGAGAGGTGAAGCCTAGCTTGGCTCTGGCGCTTCCTTAGGGTCCCGATGGGATGGATGATGCCTGAGTGCACTGGGAATGGGCAGGTGGGGGTTCAGCGCCCTGCTCTGCCCCTACCTCCGGCTGCTCCAGCTGTTAGGACCATGCATCCCTCGCTCCCTGGGCTGATGAGCGGAGCAGAGTCTGGGTGCAGGCTCTCTGCAGGCCCCAGCTCCAGCCCACTGGGCTCAGCCCGGGGTTTTCAGGCACTCCTGCTCCAGCTCCCACACGGACCATGATCTCTGGGGATCTTTCTCAAAGACTCCGGCCTCTCCCAGATGCCCCCCCACCCCCCACCCCCGCCAAAGTCAGAAATGAGGACTGGAATGAGTGGAACTGGGGAGGAAGGAAAGCCAATGTGGGGCATTACCGAGCAAGTCACTCCTGTGGACAACTGGGGCTCCATCCTGCTGGGGCCTGGGAGGAGCTGTGTAGAATGCACCCAGAATCAGTCCCCTACCGGGGATCATTACCCATTGGTTCTCATCACCTGGGGCAGAAAGCAAGCACAAAGCTGGGCTGCAAGGCCAGGGGCCATCAGTATGCACTTGCACAGAGGTAGTTGCTTAGCAAGAGCTGGCATACAAAGGTGAGCTGAAGCCCTGGCCGAGTAGCTCAGTTGGTCAGAACATCGTCCTGTTACACCAGGGTTGCAGGTTAGAGCTTCTATCTGCGGTCAGGGCACATACAAGAAGCAACCAATGAGAGCATAAACAGGTGGACCAACAAATCAATCTCTCCATTTCTCTCTGCCTGCCCACTTCCTCTCTCTCAAATCAATTTTTAAAAAATATTTTTATTGATTTCAGAGAGGAAGGGAGAGGGAGAGAGAAATAGAAACATCAATGATGAGAGAGTCATTGATTGGCTGCCTCCTGCACGCCCCCCACTGGAGATTGAGCTTGTGCCCTGACCAGGAATCAAATCATGGTTCATAGGTCGACACTCAACCGCTAAGCCACGCCAGCTGGACTCAAATAAATTCACTTTTTTAAAGGCAAAGATGAGCTGAGATTATATAAAGTGGGCCTGAGAGGTACCTGATACTATGTCCAGTGAGACACAGCCCTTCTCAGTCAGTGGTCCCCAGGCCAGGGTCAGATCTGACGCCTCCCCTCCAGGAGCTTACAGCCAGTGAGGAGCCCTCACGTACATTCTCCCACAGGAGATAATGACAACCAGACCCACCGTTCACTCAGCACCTCCTATGTGCCAGGCACCATCGGCAGCCTACAAGACAGATATCTCCATTTGACAGAAGAGCACACTGGCTCTGAGAGGTTAAGGACCGTCCCAAAGTCTCACTCCAAGCCTGAAGCCTTCCTAGTGTTTCCCGTGGGACAGGAAGTAGCGGAGGTCCTTAGAGAAAAGAGGCTGCCTGGAGGAGGTGGGTCTGCACTTGGAGGCCAAGCACTCCTCACCCCCTGCCTGTTCTCTATCTCCTGTGTCTTCCCACAATCACCCCACCTGGAGTCCCCAAGAGCTTCTCACCAAGACCCAAAATCACAGCTTATCCGGCTGGAAGGCCCTCGGGGGCCAGCTGACTCAATTCCTCAGCCACCTTCCTGTGACAAAGCCTAGCCCCAGCTCACACAGCATGGGATGGAAAGCCAAGACGGGAGCCCAGGTCTCCTGACTGCTGGCTCAGTGCTCTCTCCTGTGCAGGTAGCAATGCTAGGTTCTCTAGGGTCCTGTCTCCACTCTCAGGAGTAGAGCTCATCAGGGTGACTCACATTCATGCTCTTCTATGGCTGAATCTCCTTCCTGGGGTGTGCGGGGCTCAAAGCAGAGTGCTAAAGGGAGCCTGAGAACCTCCGCTTGGGCCGGGGCCGGGGTGAAGAGGGGCCGTGAGTGAAAAGAGGGCGGCAGGGAGGGACTAAGGGACCCTGGATATTACAGCCAGGGAAAGAGTGACAGGCTCCTCCCTCCCCTGCTACCCAAGTGCCCCAGACAGCACACAGGGCAGAGAGAACCCCTCACTCACTCAGGCACGGCAGAACTGAAAATGGGGTTTGTGCTGAGGCTGCTAGGGTGACCTAAAGTGCCAGAGATAGGGGCTGGGGGGCAATCCAAAACACAAAACAAACTCATAACCGCCCCCAGAGGAAAAGTCCAGAGTCTGAATTTTAAACAGGAAGAACTAGGCGTCAGAGTCAGAGGAAGATAACAGGGCCCGGCTGAGCAAAGAAACAACAGAAGAAAAAAAAAAAAACAACTGAGAAAGCTGCGGGGGGGGGGGGGGGGTGCAGAAAGGGGAGGGTTCCTGCCTGGAGCCTGGAACCTTCCCAGGTCTCCCTTGTACCCAGGGTGCAGGGGTGCTGAGGTGCCAGCTGCCATGCCGTGGCAAGGACACAGGCTCACCCAAGGCACGATAGAAGGCCTCCTTAGAGGGGCACAGGGTATGCAGGAAAAGGCTGGTCCCCAAGGCTGGGGTCCTTGGGCAGGTGACTTAGGAGCCTGTTTCTCTCTCTGAAAAATGTGATTAGGAATACTTACCTTGAAGTGTAGTGAGAACTAAGGGAAACAGGAATGGCCAGGGATAGGCACACAGTAAGGATTATTTTTATTATCTTGCAGACCCCAGAGTCCACAGGTCCAACAAGTAAGGCCTCTCGGCTTTTCTGGAGGCACTGGGGCACACGATTCTTGCCCTCCGACAAGTCCTGGCAGCCTGGTATCAAAGACAGTCCTTCTAGGACCAGGCAGACAACATCTAACCCATAGCCTGCTAGGGCTGCCATAACGAAGAGCCACAGCTGGCGGCTTAAAAAACAGAAATTTATTTTCTCACAATTCTGGAGGCTATGATTCCAAGATCAAGGTGTCAACAGGGCTGGTTTCTTTTGAGGCCTCTCTCCTTGGCTTGTAGATGGCTGTCTTTTCCCTGTGTCTTCACTTGGTCTTTCCTCTGTATATCTTTCCTGTCTCCTCTTCTCATAAGGACACCAGGGCCCATCCTAGTGACCTCATTTTAACTGTTACCTCTTTAAAGATCCTGTATCCTCAGCTACCTTCTGAGGTACTGGGGGTTAGGACTCCATCATACGAATTTTGGTAAGGACACAATTCAGTCCATAACACTCACCGAGTCCCCATCTGTTAAGCTGCCCTTCTCCGGGCTCCATCCAGAATCCTCTGCATTGGCACTGGAATTAGCTATAACCATCCTGAAGTCCAATTCTTGTTTTCCAAGAAAGGGCAAGTGACCATCCCAGGTGACACACAAAGAAAAATGTCCATAAATTCCAGGCTCCTGGAAGAGGGCAGGTCTGGGGAGAAGACCATCCAACGAAGATAATCTTGAGTCCCTCAGCTGAGGGCAACCAAAAGGTGACGTCCTCGTGTCTGTGCAATCTGCCAGCTCAGGAAACTTTGGAATTGAAGACTTTGGTGAGGGTAGAGAAGGGAACACAAGTCAGCCTACAACTTTTCCAGAATGCCAGGAATAAAACAGCTTGTGTTTATGAGCACCTACTGTGTGCTGGCACCTGTTCAAAGCACTTTACATGTATTGACTTGTTTTAGCTTCACATCAGTCCTATAGTCTATATGTGACAATTTGTATGACCACTTTAGGGAAGAGGAAACTGAGGCACAGAGGAGTTAAGTGACTTGCCCACTGCCGCCCGTCTGACAATGATTGTGTGCGAGAGCTCCAGAGTTCAATCCCGGGGGCCTGTCCCGGGACTGTGATCTCACTGGCAATGCTTTACTGCAGGTGAGGTGGCATGGAATGAACCCTACACTAGGTATCTGGCCGGGATGTTGCCCTCAGTGTCCCCATCTGCCATAGGACGGTAAGAACAGATGACCTTGAGTCCAAAGCAAGCTATCCCTTCCCTCTTCCTTGCCCTTTGAGGCCTCCCCAGGTGCAGAAATCTGTCTCTGGCCTCATTGCCATGGAATAAAGTTGCCACTCAGGGTCTGGATGGGCAAAGCATGGAACAAGACAAGTCCTAGGCAACGTCTGCCTCTGTGCATCCCCCATAGCTGCTTGCCCACACTGGGGTGGCCCTGGCCAAGGAGTAGCACTCTACTGACTCAGCAAAGTGGTAAATTCTATTCTGGGGATTCCATCTCTAGCTCTGCAAGAGGCCCTATGAGCCAGCAGAGGAGGGTTTAGGAGCTGGCCCTTCTTCCTCCCCGCCCACTGCAAGTCCCCTCTCAGCCTGAGTTGTCAGGAGACAGACCTCACCTCCTGAAGGCCTCCTTGGCCTTTCTCTCTCCACTCCCAGACTCACTACCCAGGGCAGAGGCCTGGAGGTAGGAACTTTTGAGTGTTACTGTCACTTAAACCACATGGGCTCACCAAACCACAGTGTACCCATCCAAAATTCTCCACAGTGTACCCATCCAAAATTCTCTACAGTGTACCCATCCAAAATTCTCCACAGCCATGAGGGGGAAATGGGTGCTAGAGATAGACACTTGTTGACAAGGTGAAATATTACGAAAATATTGATAAGTGAAAAAAAGGAAACTTTATAAAACAACATATATGAGCGGGGGGTAGGGGGATAATGTGGAAATAAGGACACATGTGTAATATCTTAATCAATAAAAAATATATTTAAAAAATAAAAATAAAACAACATATAAAATATTATTCTATAGTCTTTAACACACATGTACATACAGATATTTTGAAACACATGCATGAAAAAAGGGAGTTCTACCAAAACATTATAGTGGTTTCCCTGGGAGTTGGCACATGGATTCTCTTCCTTCCTTTCTTCCTCCCTCCCTCCCCGTTTCTTTCCTCTCTCTCTCTCTCTCTCTCTCTCTCTCTCTCTCTACCTCCTTACACTTGTGGTAAAGTCCATTTTGGAAGCAATAAAAAGACAAATTAACTAACTATATAAGCAAGTGTGAAAAATAGAGCAGTAATGATAAAAGCATTCAGACTTCGGATACCTCCTGTAATAACCTCTCTCCTTAGATGATTATAACCCCCGGCCCTCTAATGTTTCTGAGTTCTCTTCACAAACCTCACACATGCCATTCATTCTATAATTTTAAAAAAAATTGTATCAGTCTTCAGGGCATGGGTGAGGCCAGTGATTGCCACTAACACATTACGCAGATGAGGAAACCGAGGCCCAGAGAAGGGTTGTGACTTATTCCAAAGTCACCCTACAAGTGTGAGGCAGAGTGGGCTTCAGCCCTGCCTCTAGATCCCTCTTGTCTTGGGGTGCCCTCAGGAATTTGGGGTAGCTGAGCCAGAGCTTTGGCCGTCAGGTGGGATGGACTCTTTTGGGCCCAAATGAATTACTGTTTTGTTTCTGAGAGAGAAGCAAGAGAGACTTAGAGGCAAAAGAGGCACAGTGGCACAAAGTGAAAAAGCAGAACTTAGCCCTGACCGGTTTGGCTCAGCAGGTAGAGCACTGGCCCTCAGACTGAAGGGTTCCGGGTTCCACTCAGGTCAAGGGCATGTACCTTGGTTGCGGGCTCGATCCCCAGTAGGAGGCGTGCAGGAGGCAGCCGATCAATGATTCTCTCTCATCATTGATTTTTCTCTCTCTCTCCCCCCCTCCCTTCCTCTCTATAAAATCAATAAAAATGTTTTTTTAAGGAGAATATAAGCAGAGAAAATGTGTTGGGGTGTGGTGACATTGAAAGGAATGACGAGGATTGCAAAGTTAAGCAAAAGCTAGACAGAGAGGAAAATTAAGTCACATGAAGGAGTTTGGATTTTACCCAAAGGCTGGTGGGAAAGCACTAGCGGGGAAGCTGCATGACCAGCTTTGGCTTTAGAAGGCTCACTCCGAGCTGATTGGCAGCATGGCGAACAGGTAGGAGTATTGCTTTACATGAGGTGAAAAATGAAGGCGGTATGAAGTGAGGTCGTTGTGGTGACAGTGGGGATACGTGAATGATCTGACAGCACAGGGTGACAGAAAAGGTCATATCAAGGTTGACATTTAGGTTTCTGGCTTGAGCAACTAGCTAGATGGTGGTGTGATTCACTGAGCTAGATGAAGAATAACAGGAATTCTGTTTTATACATATTGAGTTTGAAGTCCTTGTAAACTGAGTCCAAATGTCCAATGTTCAGATGGACACACGGGTTTGTTACTCTGAGCCAGAGATCCCTATTTGGGACTCAGCAGCAGCGCAGGGGTAATGATTGGAGATGTGGGTGTGAATTACTTAAGAGGAGAACAAGCATGTCAAACTCCTGGCCCGTGGGCCGCATGCCTCGTTTATTTGGCCCGTGTTAGCCTTTGAGTTTGACATGCTTGGCTTAGAATATGAATCACCAACTTGCTCTGAAGTTTTCTGCCTCAGTTTCCTCAACTGCAGAAGAGCAAGCAGTTCCTCAATTGCAGGAAGAACAAACCTGGCCTTCTCCCTGTTGGCCCCTCCACCCTGAGGTGGCTAGAGGGACCCCCTCCTGGAATATTATCTGAGGCTGAGCCACATCTTGTTCTCTATTTTATGCCTCAGGCCTGGCCCCAAGAGCCATCCTCCCCACCCTCACCCCCCACTCTGCTTGGCTCCCACATTCTCCTCACAAGGCCCTGGCTCCCTCATGGAGGTGCTCAACAAGTGCACTGACTGAACGGAAAGGCAGGGAGGAAAAGGCGGCACAGCACTGGCCAGGCACTGGGCTCTGTGCCCCTGCCCCAGTCCTGGCTTATCATGAGACCCAAACCAGTCAGCCAGTCTTCCTCTCTGGGCCTCTGTTCAAGGAGAGTGAAAGCCGCACCTCCACAGTCCTTGCCGAACAAGCATTAGCTGCGCACGGAGCTATGATAAAAGAATTTCGAACTAAGTGCTGGCAGCACCACCGCAGCACGATGGACCCAGAGATGAGTCTGCAGGCAGATCCCTGCCCGTGAATGGAAAAGTGCTCTTAGCCTGCACTTTCCACTGAACAGTGAGTGGGTAATGGTTCTTCACTTCTCTAGGCCTCAGGTTTCCTCTATGTAAAATGGGAGGTCAACTGAAAGGGCCCAGAACAGCCAATTTTTTAAAACAACCACCACAAGAACAACAGTGTTTCTGGCTCTGCTTCTGGCCTCTGAGATGGAAAGCCAGAGGTAGCCAAGAATAACAGTGGGCTTCCATGGGCCCAGGACTTTATAGGTTATACTGGATTCCCAAATACCTAGTGTGATTGCTGCCTCCCCAGGCTTGCCAGAGAGTGGGTGCTTCTGGTGAACAGATCCAGAGAGGGCACGTGTCAAGGAGGGAGGCGCAAAGCCGTGTGGGAGCCTAAAGCATCTGGCCCCAGACTAGTTTGGCCCCTGTGGCCCTGGAGCTGCCCTCTAGCTCCACAGACTGAGCAACATGACCACAGAACAGTAACAGCGGCATCAACAACAACCAACACTTACAAATCACTCAGCTTGTGCCAGAAATGGTAAGTGCTTTACTTGAATGAACACATTTAAACTTCAGGCAACCCTATGAGAGAGATTCTATTAGCATCCCCTGGTTTGCAGATGAGGAAACTAAAGCACAGGGAGATCAAGTAACATGCCCAAGGCGAGGCAGCTAGCAAGCAGCAGAGCTGGGACTTGAACCCAGGCAGCCTGGCCCCAGCATTGGCTCTCTTTAACCAGCGTGTTTCACTGGCTTCCAGGCGAATGGTCCCGTCTCAGCTGCAAGCCTTCCTGCTGCTCCTGTCTCCGCCTCGATACAGGAAGAACTTCCCAGCCCATGCCTGGGACACAACAGAGGGGGACACATTAGGAATATAAGACCAGCATTCCATTGTTAACCCGCCTCCAGGTGGCTCTGTGAAGCTGAATTAGGTGAGTGCCATGACATATTGTTCAAACAGCATCTATCATTGACCTTGTTCATGTGAAACTGAATAAACGCTCCCTCTATCTGCATAGAGACATGACAGGAAGGATGCTCTCCCATGAGACAACAGTGGTTACCTCTGGGTGGTAGGGTTTGTAGGTCTCTCTTTATACTTTCCTATACTTAAAAATATATTTTACAATCACTTACATCATGTCTGTCAAAATAATTTTTTAAAAGTTTTAATAAAGTATCTTAGGGCCAAAGCCAGGTTGGAACCCAGGTCTGTGGGGCTCCAACCCCTCAATTATTTTTTGTTTGTTAATCCTCACCTGAGGATATTTTTCCACTAATTTTTAGAGAGAGTAGAAGGGAGGGAGGATGGGGGAAGAGAGAGAAAGAGAGAGAGAGAGAGAGAGAGAGAGAGAGAGAGAGAGAGAGAAACATTGATGAGACATCCATTGGTTGCCTCCAGCACGATTCCTGACTGGGGCTGGGAATCGAAATTGCAACCCAAGTACATGTCCTTGACCAGGAATTGTACCCGTGACCCTTCAGTGCACAGGCCAATGCTCGAACCACTTAACTACACCGGCCAGGGCCAAACGCTTAATACTTTGATCCTGTCTGTCACACTTCACTGTAATGCTGCTGGGAGGTGGTCCGGCAGGCCATTCCTGCAGGCTGAGGCTGGGGGTCCTTCTGCAGCAGAGCCAGCTTCCAACATCACCACGTCAAGGATCAGCCACCCCGCAGGCTGCCCTCCTTTGGAGGAGGGTGGTAGCTTATGCATTCAGCCTAAACAAAGTAATTTGAGGCACTCTGATAATATTTATGCCATCAGCCCACTTCCAGTGCCTTAAATATCATCACTAACACTTAATAATAAATAACAATAATTAATAATTGGCAAAGGAGCTACCAGTGGCTTTCCCCTTATCTCTATATACTAATATTTTGACAACAATCTTATATTGCTTTATAGTAAGAAAAAATAAATTTTTCAAAATTATAAAATTAGCAGAACTTTAAGTTTTGATCCTTGCCCTGGAACATTAAGGTTTTCTTATTTTTCACATCTCCAGTGTAAAGGCTCAATGCTATAAACATTTTACACACATTATCTATAGTCCTCAGGGATATCTATACTAATAAAAGGGTAATATGCTAATTAGACTGGACATCTTCCGGACATCCTTCCGGACAAAGCCACGGTGGCGGGGGCCAAGGCAGAGGCGGTTAGGGGTGATCAGGCCGGCAGGGGAGGGCAGTTAGGGCAACCAGGCTGGTAGGGAAGGGCAGTTAGGGGGATCAGGCCGGCAGGGGAGGGCAGTTAGGGGTGACCAGGCCAGCAGGCAGAGGCGATTAGGGGTGATCAGGCAGGCAGGCAGGTGAGCGGTTAGGAGCCAGTGGTCCCGGATTGCGAGAGAGATGTCCAACTGCCAGTTTTACCGGCAGTCGGATATCCCCTGAGGGGTTCCCGATTATAGAGGGTATAGGCCAGGCTGAGGGACCTCCCCCCCACCAGGCCTCTAGTACACATATAATACCCTTGCCAAAAAAAAGATCTCATCTGCGTCTTTTAGTGGAGGAGCTGAGCAGCTACAAGGGTAAGTGACCTGCCCAGGGTCACTAAGGTGGGGAAGTCACCCAGTCTGGGTTCAAACTCATGTCTCAGGCCCCAATCAGGGCTCTCTCCCTGAGACTGCTCCTTCCCCCCTCCCCCGTCCCCCTTCCCCTCCACATTACACACATTACCACCTCACTTCTTCCCTGCCTTCCTTTCCAATCTGGCTGTCAGCATCTGCCAGTCCACCCCCTGACCGACCACCATAGAGGAATTGGTTAGTATTTCTTCCACTAGGAGCCTATAAAATGCTTGGGTCCAGTCAGCCACATCCATGCTATAATTAGAAGCACATTTCTGCGGCTCAGTGGTGCCCACACCAGACCTAAGGCCAACATCACACTCCAGTGTGCATGCCAGGAATACCCACCATATAATTTCTACCCTTCTACAAAAGGGGCTCTTTTGCCTTTCCAAAATCACACAAAAAAACCCTCCAGGGGGCAGAGCCCAGGCCCCAGAATTGAAGGCCAGCCCCCTACAATTGGGAGGGAGGCAGGGCTTGGTGGCCCAGGACTAGGCTCAGAACCTGGAACAGAGCACATGGGCACAGAGCTGTGACCCAGGCCCTTCCTCACCTGGAAGCCAGAGAGAAGGGAGGCCAAGGCCACATACTTTTTAGGGCCCAGTTGTTCTGACCCCCAGGACAGAACCTGTCCCCAACCCCACTTTGTGAGGAGGACAGGCCATTGTCCAAGCACATGCTGGGTGCAGGGAATACTGAGATGAAAGACCAGCTCCGCCCACAGAGGAGACAGACACATACTTATAAACCAGAGCCCTTCCACACTGCCTGGCCATGTATGCCTGTATATGAGGGCCCAGACTGTGCAGGAGTCAGGGGAGCAACCAGAGCCTGGGGAGAGGGTCAAGAGCAGGGCAATGAGGAGCCCCATGGGAGAAAATAGCAGGGGCACAGGCATGGGGGCCTGAAATAGGCCCTCCCACCCCAGGTTAGAGAACATCAGCAAGACCGAGACAGTCAGGGTGGGGGGGGGAGAGCTGATAAAGCAGTTGAGTGGGCGGGCAGGGGTTCCTCAAAGGCCATGCTAAGGAGCTTAGACAGTCCCTCTAGGCAACTGAGAGCTGTTAAAGGGTTTTAAACAGGGGGGCAAACGGGTCAGATGTGCATTATGGAGCTGGAACTTGGGAAATTCTGGGGAGAAGTATGAATGAGTGGGGGTGGGCAAGGCTGGGACAGGGGGCTTATTCGGGAATGGGCCCTAATAGGAGGAAAAGAGGCTGAGCCCCTCAGGAAGGGAGAGCAGGCCCAGGCTGAGGAGATATTAGGGAGGCAGAGTCACAGGACTTGGTGACCGACTGTTTCTGGGGAGCAGGGGCCAGCAGGACACCCAGAGTGCCTGACCCGGTTGCTGGGTCCAATGGATGGTGCACCTCCACACGAGCTGGGGCAGGTCTGGAGAGGCGATTAGTACGGTGTTGGACCAGCCTCGTGGGGATGCCTATGGGAGACCTTGAAGTAGTGAGGCCCAGCCCCAGTCCCCCCTCTGCCCTGACTCTACTTTCCCAACCCCAAACCCCACCTCCTACCTCCAGGCTCCATCAGTCTCAGTCCAAAACATCCCACATCTCTAGGGGGCTTTGAAGGCCCCTCCTCCTCCCCTCTCTCCTCCTCCCGCCCCCAGATGTGGGTTTGGCCCAGCCAGGCCAGTTAGGCTGAAGTATGGTCTTCCTGTGCAATAAGCCAGGGGATGCCAGGCGTGCTGTGTCTGGGCACCAAACCCAATGGGGATTGACACACCTTGTGCGACAAAGGCAGTGGTTGGGGGCAACCCCCCATCGGCCCCAGCTGGGAACGCTGGAGGAGAGGTGAACAGAGGAGGAGCCTCTACCCCTTCCTCCCTCGGCACACAGACAGAGTCCCTGCCCATCCTCACACCAACCCTGAGAGCAGGGCAAATGCTGGACCCCGCTGCTGAGATGAGGACACTGAGGCCCAGAGAGGCCCAAGGATGCTTTTATTTATTTTCTTTTTAATATATTTTTATTGATTTCAGAGAGAAAAAGGGAGAGGGAGAGAGAGAGAAAATTAATGATGAGAATCGTTGATTGGCTGCCTCCTGCACGCCCCTTCCCCCCCAACTTCTCTCCCCATCCCACCCCCCACCCCGCCCCGCAGGACTGAGCCTACAACCTGGGCATGTGCCCTGACCAGGAATCAAACCATGACCTCCTGGGTCATAGGTTGACGCTCCACCACTGAGCCACACCAGCTGGGCTGATGCTGTTTTTCTGTCACCTTCCCCTTTGGCCTCTGTGTCCGCCTCTCAATGAGGGGGCCCCGTGCGGCTCCCGGAAGAGACTAGGAAGGTGCCTTGGAGCAGGTTCTGCCGCTGCTCTGCCCTGAGGTCTAGAACCCTCCTGAACCCACCTGGGCCTCAATCTGCTCAAGAAAACGAGCACCAGGTGCCCACCTCCCCAGGGGCCAAGAGGGCTGAATGAGGGCACGGAGGTTACAAAGTATATTTCAAACCCACACACAACAGGTCTGTCTCCAGAGAGGGGGAACTTGTAATTCACATACTGATTATTCCATAAGGAGAATGCATTTTTGGATCACTTGTATAATTTTAAAATAGCACCAAAAATTCATTCTTAAAATCCCACAGCAAGTCTGTAGCAGAGCAACTCCTGAGCACCAGGCCTGGCTCTACACACTCACCAGACACCCCTCAACCCCAGCCTGACCCCTGGAAAACACCCCCCTTTGTTCCCCACCCTGGGCCAGTGCTGCCCCTGGCAAAGGGCTGGGGGCCACTTTCCCAGCACTGAGCCCAGCTCAGCCGGGTGGGACACAGTGGCGACAGCTGATAAGGCCTGTTTAGTTCTGTCTGCCGCAGGCCTGGGGGGAGGCCCAGGCGGCAGACAGTGTGGCTGTGGCCTCTTCCCCTTCCTGGGCCAGTGTGGTGCCCCCCAGACTGGAGCAGCCCTTGCCAGGCCCCTGTTTAGAATGAGCAAGGTGTAGGGGTGAGCACAGGCATGCATGGCTGTTGGTTTAGATTATTTTATATTTGGTGTAAGTACTACATTCTCTGAATTCAAAAAGCTCCATAGGGTTTCCCTCCCTTATTTTCAGCATCTCCACCCCTGGTGCTCTCTCCAGAGGCCACCACTGTGGTAAGACTTGCAGATGGACAAGCAACTATACACGTATGTCCTTGCCTTGCTGCCCCTGCCTCTTCCCTCCAGCCCTTGCACGAGGGTGTCCTGGGTGCATGTGCTGTGTTTCTGGACAAGCCCTGGTCCACATGTGCCACATTCTCATTGGCCACCAGCTCTGCTCACATGCCATTCTTCTTCCTGGCACACGTTCCTCTCTTTTCCCCCACCCATCACTCCCTACACCCCTTCTTTCCTTCTTTGCTCCGCTTATTCTTTTTTTAATAATTCTTTATTGTTGAAAATATTACGTATGTCCCATTTTTCCCCCATTGACCCCTCCAGCCCACCCTCCGCCCAACCCTAGGCCCTCACCACCTGATTGTCTGTGTCCACGGGCCATGCATATATGCATACAAGGTTCTTGGTTGATTACCTCCCACACACCCACCCTCTCCCTCAGAGATTCTGCACTCTGTTCCATGCTTCCATGTCTCTGGATCCACTCCATTCATCAGTTTATTTTGATACTTAGATTCCACATATGAGTGTGATCATGTGATACTTGTCTTTCTGTGACTGGCTTATTTCACTTAGCATGATACGCTCCAGGTCCCTCCATGCTATTTCAAAGGGTAAGAAATTCTTCTTTTTTACTGCTGTGTAGTATTCCACGGTATAAATGTACCAGTTTTTTAGTCCACTCATCTACTGACGGGCACTTGGGCTGTTTCCAAATCTTAGCTATTGTAAATTGTGCTGCTCAGCTTATTCTTCCTCATCCTTTAAGTATCAGCTTAAATGCCCTCCCTCTGGAAGCCCTCCCTGATTCCCAGGCTTTAGTCCTCCCCTGCTGGGAACTTCCCTGACACCCCAAACGCTTTTTGACCACGCCCACCGGGAATAGCACTCTCACAGTAGGGTGGCCAACTTGTCCCACTTTACCATAGACGTTCCCAGTTTGGGGACTGATAAGACCACAATGCAGGACAGCCCTCGGCTCTGACAAATGAGGACAGTTGGTCACCCGCGCAGACACAAAGCTTCGTGAGGGCCAGGAAGGACTCTGCCTTATCCATCCCAGGCTCTCCAGAACCTACAGGCTCCATAAGTATTTGTTGCATCATAAAAAGAACAGCCCACTTACGTAGCAATTACTCTATGCTGGGCACTGTTCTGAGTACGTTATACACATAAACTCATATAATCTTCAAAACAACCCAGGGAAGCAAAAGAAGGCTCCAGGAGGTTAAGGCACTTGCCCAAGGTCACACCGTGAGTGAGGAGTAGAGTGAGGATTCAGGGTCTTTACCGAGGCCACTCTGGGTCACCCAGGCTGACAGGAAGAGGCTCCTGCAGAGGAACAAGCCCCAGGCTCCCACACCCTGCAGTGTGCAGGATTCCAGGGACCTCTCTGAGTCTCTTTCCTCAACTGTCAAGTGAGAATAATAATATTTATCTCATAAAATTGTTTGTGGATTCAGTGAATTACTAATGTAAAGTCCTTAGAAGACTGGTGACTGCTATTTCATTTTTATGCTGTGCCATCTTCCTAAAATGCCCTTCCCCACAATACGGTGAAATCCAGTGCTCTTCAAGCCTCTCCTGCCCTGTGACTCACACCTGCTCCTGTGTGTCTGAGATCAGGGAACACTCTGCACCTTGCAAGCTACTGACTCATCTATCATTTGTCATAAAGAAAAAAAAAAAAACAAGTAACACAACCAGACCTTTAACCTAACCAGTTACAATAAACCGGCCATCACAAGGCAATCCCAGGATTGTGGAGACCTGGCTGAGTGGCTTCTGTCAGGAGATTTGGGGTATGAGTGGGGAAGGGGAGGGTGTGGTGAATAGGAGTTGCCATGGTCAGGGGTTGGGTCCCAGCTCCTTTATTAGTTAACGGTGTGACTCTGTGCTCAGAGACTGCTGTTCTTCGTCTGGAAAATGTGGTACAAGCCCCATCCTCACAGCGCTATGAGGAAGATGCGTTTCGGTAATCCACGGAGGCACTTCCTCAGGACCATGAATGGCCATACTATGTGCAGCTGTGTATCTTTAGAGAGGAACTAGCCCTCTAAGTACCAGTTTCCTCACCTACAGATCTGCTGAGGAAGAAATGGAGGCAGTAAACCTAGCTCACACCATGGTTGAGAGCAAAGTACCTACCAGGGCATCTGGACAACGGTAGATGCTGCAGACAAGGTGCTTCCTTCCTTACTCCCTCTCCTTCCTGAGGGGAGAGACACAGGTGGGGAGGACTGGGTTACGTGTCACTCCTAAGCTACGTTAGGCAAGTCACCCAGTTCAGCTGGACTGGAAAGGGAGAGGAAGGAGAGAGGGGGAGAAATAAGGGAGTGAGGAAAAGAGGGAGGAAGAGATGGTAGGAGGTAAGGGGGAAGGAAAGAAGGATGGGAGGAAGGAGAGAAGGAAGGAAGAGAGAGAGAAGGAAAAAAAAGAAGGTAATTAAGAAAGAAAACCAGAAAGTAACATCACCCACATCAGTCATCCAACATAGGGCTGCTGCAAGCCCAGCAGACCAAGAGACATAAGGGTGGAGGGCTGGGTGGGCAAATAATGTTATCTGTTCAATCTGTACTAACATGAGCTTCCCAAATTGGGAATCAAACTCCATCTTCTCCCCCTAGATCTTCCCAGCCAGCCATGCAGGGATACCAGTTCAAAATTTCCTTGACAGAAATCTGCCACATTAAAATATGGGGTAGAAAAAAGGAACAAAGTTGGATGCCTCACACTTCCTGATTTCAAAATATATTACAAATCTACACTAATCAAAACAATATGGTACTAGCTAACGACCAACATACACCAATGGCATGGAATAGAGAGCCCCAGAGCAAACCTTCGCATATATAGTCAGATGATCTTGGACAAGGATACCAAGGCTGCATAATGGGAAAAGGATAATGACTTCAACAAATGGTGCTGGGAAAATAGGGTAACCACATGCAAAAGAATAAAGATCCTTACATTTCACCATATACAAACACCAAATCAAAATGGGTTTATGACCCATGTAAGACCTGAAAATATAAAACTACTAGTATAAAGCATAGGGAAGAAGCTTCTTAACATTGAACTTGGCAATGATTTCTTGGATATGACACAGGCAACAGAAGCAAATATAACAAAGGGGACTGCATCACACTTGGAAAGTTTCACACAGCAAAGAAAATAATCAACGGGGTGAAGAGGCAACCTACAGAATGCAAACCATATATCTAGTAAGGGGTTAATATCCAGAATATATAAAGAACTCCTATAACTCAATAGCACACACACAAAAAACAAATAACTCGATTTAAAAATGGGCAAAGGACTTGAATAGACATTTCTCCAAAGAAGACATTCACATGGCCAATGAGCATATGAAAAGATACTCAACACCACTAACCATCAGAGAAAGGCAAGTCAAAACCACAATGAGATGTCACCTCACACCCGTTAGGGTGGTCACTATCAGAGAAACAGAAAACAGCAAGTGCTGGTGAGGATGTGGAGAAACCAGAACCCTGTGCACCGCTGGAGGGAATGTAAGAGAGCATAGCCACTGTGGAAAACAGGAGGGTGGGTCCTCAAAAATTAAAAATAAAATTACAGCCAGTGCAAATAATCAAGATTAATGAAGGGGTGGGGGAGCTCATGAAGACAGATTTCAGCTCAACGTAAGGGAGCATTTTCTAGTAACTAAAGGGTCTCAACAAGGGGATGAGTTAAAACAATAAAATAACAGGAGTGTTTCCAATCTGCGGCCCAGCAATTGTCATCAGTTTGGACTCAAATAAACTCATAAAAATTCAAAATAAAATAACGTAAGATCCAGCAATTCCACTTCTTGTATCTTGGTCCATATATGGCTGCGTAAGGAAGTAGTCTAGACTGAGCGGCTTATAAACAACAGAAGTTTACTTCTCACAGTTCTAAAGGCTGGGAGTCTTAGGTCAGGGTGCCAGCATAACCAGGTTCTGGTGAGAGCCCATTTCTGGGTTGCAGGCCATTGACTTCTCACTATATCCTCACCCACTGGGAAGCAGAGAGCTAGCTAGTGCTTTGGTCTCTTCTTCCAAGGGCACTAGTAACACTGATGAGGGCTCCACACTCATCACCACCCAAAGGCCCCACCTCCAAGTATCATCACATTAAGATTAGGGTCTCAACATCTGAATTTGAAGACACAAATATTCAATCCATAGCAGTATGTAGTCAAAAGAACTGAAAACAAGCTCTCAAAGCTATATTTTCACATCCATGTTCATTGTAGAATTAGTCACAATCACCAAGAGGTGAAAGCAGCCTAAATGTCCACTGGAGAATCAACAAAATGTAGTATACACAGGCAGTGGAATGTCATTCCACCTTTAAAAAGAAGGAAATTTGTCATGTTATAACATGGATGAACCCTGAGAACGTTATGTTAAGTGAAACATCCATCACAAAAATACAAACACTTCATGATTCCTTTAATATGAGGTCTCTAAAGTAGTCAAATTCATAGAAACAGAAAGAATATGGTGTCCAAGGGCTGAGAGGAGGGGGTTGTTCAATGGGTACAGAGTTTCAGTCATGTAAGATGAAAAAGTTCTAGAGATCTGCTGCACAATATGCATAGAGCTAACACTAGGTACTGTGCATTTAACAGTCATTAGGATGGTAATTTTATGTTATGTGTTTCTTATCACAATAAAAAAAATAGAAAGCACAAACCTAATTACACACACACACACACACACACACACACACACACACACTAGGGAGAGAGTGCCACCATTCTACCTCAATTTCTGGTCCTTGTCCATATTTCCTCCTTGCAATCACAGTACACAAACACCACTGTATAGTTCAGGGGAAAAAATACTCTATTGTTTTTTCACTGCAAAAGTAATAATGTTCATTGTGAAAAATGCAAACAATAGTGACATGTAAAAATAAAAACCCACTTCAGCACACCCTCCAGCTCAGAAGTGACCTCCCACAGTCAGCCATGTCCTTTCCCAGCCTTCTTTTACACACTTACAAACACAGGCTCTTTGTTTTCACACAATGGAGCCACAGGGCTTAGCTATTGCCTTGCAACTTTTCTTCTTCTTTTGTTTAAATATATTTTTCTTGATTTCGGAGAGGAAGGGTGAAGGAGAGAGATAGAAACATCAATGATGACAGAGAATCATTGATCAGCTGCCTCCTGCACGCCCCCTACTGGGTCATGTGCCCTGACCAGGAATCAAACCATGACCTCCTGGTTTATAGGTTGATGCTCAACCACTGAGCCACACCAGCCGGGCAACAACTTTTCTTCTTTTGTTGTATGTGATCAATATTACTTAACTGCAATTCTCCAGACTACAACGATTCATGTGCTGGAACAAGCCAGAAGTCAGAGAGATGGGAAGCAGGAAAATGCCATGCCTCTCTCTTCCCATCACCAGCAACTATCGAGAACAGGCTGGTAGAAACCTTTCCTTAGGTTCATATGCAGGGAAGAAAGGGTTTACTCCCCTCATATGTAAAATTCCTACAAATGAAATGGAAAAAGTCAAACTATCAAAAATGGGCAAATAGATTGGTGGTTACCAGAGGCGGTGGGAGAAGTGGGTGAAGGAGGGCCAAAGGAACAAACTTCCATTATAAGATAAAGAATCCTGGGGTCCAGCTGGCGTGGCTCAGTGGTTGAGCATCGACCTATGAACCAGGAGGTTACGGTTAATTCCTAGTCAAGGCACATGCCTGGGTTTTGGGCTTGATCCCCAGTAGGGGGCATGCAAGAGGCCGCTGATTACAGAATCTCTCATCAATGATGTTTCTCTCTCTCTCTTTCTCTCTCTCCCTCCCTCCCTCCCTCTTCCTTTCTCTCTGAAATCGATAAAAACATATTAAAAAAAAGAAGTCCTGGGGATGTAATGTAGAACATGGTGACTGTAGTTAATAATAATACTGTATTGCATATTGGAAAGTTGCTAAGACAGTACATCTAAAATGTTCTCAATACAGAAAAAAATCTGTAACTATGAGATGATAGACATTAACTAAATTTATTGTGGTAATCACTTCACAATGTATACATATATCAAATCATGTTGTATACCTAAAATTTATACAATGTTATATGTCAATTATATCTCAATAAAAATAAAAGTGAAAAAAATCACTTGCCACTTTTTTCAATATATGTACCCACTTTTCTTTAAGCTCAGACAAGCATAACCAACATATTTACCCTCAGGAAGGCTTGGAGGCTTCCTTCTGTCACACACACACACACACACACACACACACACACACTTTTCTTAACACAAAATGGAATCATACTTTACACACTACTGCATAACCACCTTTTGTTGCAAAACAGAATATCACAGACAACCCCGAAAGTCACTGCATGTAGATGCAAAGAACCTACCAGCTCATTCTAGTGGTCCACAATATTCCCCAGGACAGATGTAACCAAATGTATCCACCCATATCCCTAGCGGTGGACACTGAGATTGTCACTGTGAAGAACTTCACAATTGAAAAAGTCTTTTTATGGATAAAGTTCTGAAAGTGGGATTGGTGGAGCAAAGGGCATGCCCATTTCTTTTTTTCTTTCCTTTTTATTTCTTTTAGTATGTTTTTATCTATTTTAGAGGGAGAAAGGAGAGGGAGAAAGAAACATCAATTATGAGAATTATTGAACAGCTGCCTCCTGCATGTCCCCTACTGGGGATCGAGCCCGAAACCCGAGCATGTGCCCTGACCAGGAGTCAAACCAGTAATGGGTTGATGCTCAACCGCTGAGCCACACTGGCTGGGCCCCATTTCTATTTTAATAGTGCTTGGTGGAGAACGGTATTTTGTTTATATTTTTATTTGCATCTCCCCAGCAATTGGAGTGGTCATGTGTTTTTCTCATGTTTGTATTTTCTCTTCTGTTTCGTGCTTTGTCCATTTTTCTATTGTTTGGCTTTTCTAATTAATCTGTAGGAATTCTGTATGACGAATTATGAGGGATATGAGGCATGGACACTATCTATCCTATGCACAACAAATATTTCTCCCCATCTATTATTGTCTCTAGACTTGTTTGTGGAGTCTCTCACCATGTTGACATTTTAAAATTTTATATGATCTAATCTGCCTTTTCCTTTATGGTCCTAGTTTCCGGGCTTGCTTGAGAAGATACTCCCTGCCCCCACGATTATACAAAACTTTTCCTAAATATTTACCATGCATTATACTTCTAATTTTTCATATTTAAGAAATTTACCCAGAATGATACTACTTTCTATCTTATCATGGGCAACCTTCCTAATTAGCTTACACTGTTTATCTCGCTCTTTTTAAATGCTGCATCCTATTCCATTGAAAGATACACTAACTTATTTAATTTGGGGTATTTTTGGATACTGAAGTTATTTCCGGTTTTAAATACTCTTTAATAACAGCTACCATTATTGAGTGCTCATACATAGCGGCGCAGACATAACTACATTGCACTTAGCTTATTTAACCTTCACATCAAGTGTGGGGTAGGTCCTACCATCTCTTTTTATAAATGAGGAAATACATCTTGTCAAGCTCACACAGCTGAGAAATAAGTGGTAAATCTAGGATTCTGATCCAATCCAAGGTGAAAAGACTCAAAAATCCCACTCTTAACCACCATATGCACCTTCGCTAGTATTTACAAATATGACCTGAAATATCCCATACTTTGGCTTCTGTAAGGACAGAGGAAGGGGGAAACAAACATTTCTTATGTCCTTCCTCTACCCCAAGCTCTGTATTAGAGACTTTCACAGGTTGTCTCCTGGAGTTCTCACAAAAGTCCTTTAAGTGGTGGGTTATCCACTTCAAAGCGGAAACTCAGCGAGGTTACGCCACTCACCAAGCTCTGTCGGTGACTGTGGTGGGTTCAAGCCCAGTTCTATGCTACTCGAGTCTTCCAATGTTCACTTAGAAAGATGTTCGCCAGCTTTACAAACAACACATTGATGAACCCATAGCTTTGTTTTTCCTTTTGCTACTGCTGCACCATTTCCTTGGGATACGCTCCCAGAGTCAGAGAGTATGACTGCTTGAAGGGCTTTCCACCTGTACTGCCAAATTGTTATCACAAAGAGCTGCTCCTCCTTCTCTCCACCAGCACGATGGGGGGCTTCGTGTCCCACAGACTCAAACATTCAGGTGGGAAACTGAGCTTCCAAGAAGGTGCCACATTTAACTCATTGAGCCCCTAGCATAAGCATTTTAGAGCGAACTGGGGGGGGAAAGGCCGTCTTTTAACTAAAGGGCAAATCTGACCCAAAAAAACCATTACTGATGCGGTACCCCTTGGGGAAAGCGCTCCCATCAGCTGGGCCCGGAATGGGGGAAGCCAGGGGAAGGGCCAGCCCAGGGTGTAGGGCCCGGTGGGGAAAGGGGGGTGGGGGGCAGGGCCTGGACCCGGCTCTGCCCCCATCCCGACGCCCGCGGGGCCTTAGGCCCTGGCGGGGGAGGCGATGAGTGGGGAGCGCCTGTCACCACGGCGGCCCGGCCAGGCGGGAAGGCGGGAAGAGGCCCGGCCCGGCGAGAGGAGATAACGCGCCAGGAGCTCCGGCCGCCCCGCCGAGACTCAGAGACGCCGCGGCCCCGGGAGATAGAGTCGCCCGGGCCCGGGCGGGGCTCCGGGGCCCACGGCCGGTCTCCTGGCCGCCCACGTGCAGGGCCGCCGCAGCCGGACCACCGACCTGCCCCCATCCGCGCGGGATCCTGGCCCCGCCGGTACACCCCAGTGACCCAGACAAAAGTTTTCTCCCGGGACATCAGTCAATAACCCCTCAATGCAGGGCGTGTGGTGGGCGCTTTGAGTGCGCAAGGGCCCCTCTGTCACCGAGCGTGGCCCTCCCAGGGCTCCAGAGGAAGGCGGTGGTGACGTGACCCCTCCCCACAGATGGGGTTAGGTGGGGACAGGGTCCAGAACCCAGAATGCCCTTCTCTCCTACAGCCCCACCATGAGGGGCTTCTCCCCCTTCAAGGCTGTTGGGAAGTCTCTAACAGTAGCATTTGTATTCTGCCTTTTCAGATTCCTCAAATTCCCAACATAAAATTCAGCTGGCGGCCAGACAGCCAGGGAGGAGGAGGGCAGGGAGAGCGCACAGGGGCAGCCAGGAGCCATAAACTGGCCCCAGCCCTCTGCACAGAGAGGGGGTGGGGAGAAATTCTCTCATACACACACACACACACACACACACACACACACACACGGAGCCTCCCTTTAATCACCCCACTGCCAAAACCAAACGTCTGGAGACAACAGCAAACCATCCTGACTTCTCTGCCTGGCATTCAAGGCCCTGCCCATCCTGGCACTGACCGTCCGGTACCTGCCAGGCCTCCATAGCACCCCTTCCACGGCACACAATTTGCCTGCTGCAATGTCTCGCTCGCTGGCCCTCTTGGTTCCTTGGCAATCCTAAAGGGTTTAACTCTTCATGGTACTTTCCTAAGAGATTTTCAAGTATTTTTGTTGTTTTTGTTTGTTTTGCATTAAACTGCCTTAAGAACCATACTGTCTGGGCCCTAGCTGGTTTGGCTCAGTGGATAGATCCTAGGCCTGTGGACCAAAGGGTCCCAGGTTTGATTCTGGTCAAGGGCAGGTACCTTGGTTGCAGACTCCTCCCAACCTGGGCCCTGGTCGAGGCTGGTGCAGGAGGCAACCAATCGATGGATTTCTCTCACATTGATGTTTCTCTCTGTCTTTCCCTCTCTCTTCCACTCTCCCTAAAAATTAATGGAAAAACATCCTCGGGTGAGGATTAAAAAGAAAAGAACCATATTCACTGTAACACAGCTATGGTTGATAGCGTGCCTACTGTGTGCCAGGCCCTTTCATACACTATCAAACCTTGTCAACAACCCCAGGAGATAGGTGATATCACTCCCATTGACACATAAGGAAAAACTGGTTCATTAACTTGTCCAGGGTCACAGAGCCAGGAATTGGGTTGGCCTAACTCCAGGTTCAGGCAGAACATGAGTAAAAGGCACCTGACTAGGAGACCTTTGTTCTACTAGGTATCTGGCACTAACTCGGTATGACTCCTCTTGGACAAGTCCCTCCCTTTCTCTGGGCCTCAGTCTCCTGGGAGAGAAGTGGAGACGATGAGCGTGCCTCCTTCCCAGGGCAGTTGTGGGCTCTGCAGAGAAGGATGTGGGGCTGGGCCCACAGGCCATCCCCTTCTCCTGGAGAAGTCTGGTTTATAGGCATGCCCCTTCCCCGCTAGCTTTTAGGCACTGACGCATGGAAACTGAGTTATCTGTGTCCCCTGCAACCCAGGCAGGCCTCTCCTGGAAACAAGTCTCCCATTTCCTTCTGGCACATGGGTAATACAACACCATCAGTCTCTGGGCCCTCGGCTTCCATTCTCTGTGCCTGGTCCTGTTCCTCCCTCCTCTCTTCCCCCAGACGCTCAGGGCCCTGCTCCCCTCTCCTCCCCATTCAAACTTGCTCCAGGATAAGCCACTCATCAGTCAGTTACAGGCCATCGAGTATGACTCCAGTTACCAGGAAGCTCTTTCCCAAAGAGGCATGTTATCAGCCTGGGACTCTGGACAGTTACTAATTTGGGGGTAGTAGGCCCCTCCCTCTCCCCAGGCAGGAAGGCTGGTCCTGCCCAGTGAATCTGGAATTCCATATTTTTATATTTTTATTGGTTTTTTTCCCCCTCCCTCCCTCCACATCCTGAGCTGGGAAAGAGGGTTTATATGAGCCCACTAATTAACAGAGAACAGAAGCCTTTTTATTTCATAAATAAAAACATAGATACACTGTATGAGTAGAAATGCAGAATGTTCCCTGGAGAATGTTTAAACTTTTAAAAATATTCCCCCAAGGGTCTGGGTAGGTGAGTCCTGAGGGTTTTTTCCATGAAAGACCTGGGGGGGGGGGGAGTGGCTGTCCCTTAGGAGAAGGGACTTCGGTGGGCTCTGAGCTGGGCCCTTTTGCAGCGTGGCCCCAGCTCATAGTGGCCCTCTGTGTGCTCCTTCCCGCCCAGCTGTACCAGCCTCTCTCCACATGGGTTTCTTTGCTGGGCTCTGGGCAGAGGTGAGAGAAGAGTTAGTCACAGCGGGCTCCAGGTCTAGTGGGCCCGGTTCCGGTGAGGTCAGATCACTGCTCTCTCTGGACTTTTCTCCATCTGAGGGATGGAAAGGGCAGGTGAGATGAGCCTTGGGGTCTCCTACAACACTAAAGTCCTGGGCTGCCATTCAGAGGCTGTTCTAGCAGCTGAAGGCAGACCCAGAGCTCCCCTGTAGGTGGCTGGACTTGGACATACAGGCAGATGTGGGTTTAACCTCATGACAACACAAAACAGCCTCTCCCTTTCTGCCAATAGTCCGGACACATGAACGGAGGCTCAGTGCTGGCCACCAGGCCGGGAAGAAAGCCGAGCAGAAGTGAATCATACCTTTCTGCAAATTTGGAAACAGGTCTAGAGCAGCGATTTTCAGCCAGTGTGCCTCAAGCATTTTTAAAACATGCCATACCAGACCATTTAATCAGAGGCACTGACCTCTTTTCCCTTAGACTGTCAAATTTAAAAATGACAACAGCCAACACAGTAATGTCTGGTGTGAATGAATCAAAATTATGCCTTTTTTGGGGGTCAGATCGGCAAAAATTATATTTGTGGATGTGCCACAGAATTTCAGTGATTAGTTTATGTGTGCCATGAAATTAAAAAGATTGAAAATCTCTGGTCTAGGGAAATCAACTCTGTCACAATCCCAGGGCCTTGGGAAGCACAAAGTACAAGTTGAGTGATCATGACTCAGTTTCCCTGGCTGCGACCCTTGGCTAATGGGAAGGTTGTGAGGACACATTGGAGGAGAGGCCACTCTAAAATACAAGATGAAACCAGCTCCTCTTCCTTGAGTGCAATGGCCTGAGTGGGGCCATCTGGTGGCCAGGCCTCATCACTACAGAGCTCCAAAGGCTGGGAGGCTCAGAGTTTTCTAGTTTGATTTCCCAGAGTTTCCAGAAACAATCTGAAAGAATTTTTAGCCCTGATCATGATGCAGCCGGAACTCAGAGGAAGCCGAGTTGGCTGCTGGAGCAGCTTCCACTCTGTCTGACACAGGAAGGGCTTCTTCCTACCTGGTCTCCAGGGATCCGGAGTGCCAGGCTGCTGTGGAAACATCTGCATCCCACCCCAGAGATCCCTGTACCATAGCACGATGGGGAGACTGAGGGGCTAGAAAGTCCAGTCTTTGGCTGCAGACACATAGATAATAGGGAAGAGGACAGGCCCCAGGAGTAATTGAGTATTTAATGTGTACAGCAAAGCCTAGCTTGCTGTGTGACTTTGTACAAATGACACACCATCTCTGAGCCTGTTTCATTAGAAAAGGAGGTATGCTGTGCAGATCAGATAACATCATGTGTGCAAGCGGCTTTGCACATCATGATAATGAGCTGTGCTTAATAATTATTTTTCCAGTAGATATTTCCACTGTTACTCCTCATCCTCTCTGGTGAGGGGCCCTCCTAGCACCACTTCCCGGAATAGGACACAGGACACTTGAACAGCTTGCTCTGGAATACGTTTAGTAAGTGGCCAGTCAGGAATTCAAACACCGGCTATTTCAGGAAATGCACACTGAAGTCAGAGGGGCACTGAGGTGTGATGCTAGAGGACTACTTCCGTCTGGTTCCAAGAAAAGAAATAATATGGGCAAATGAGAATAATGAAGCAAAATGGGACAGAATGTAAACAATTGGTGAATCTGGCTATACAGGTTATAGGGGAGTGAGTGCTCTGTTTTCATTTTGCAACTTTTTCATAAATTTGAAATTATATCAAAAAAATGTTTTAAAGCCCTGCTATTTCAAAGCTCTACCTAGTTTCCTCCTCGCACTCCTGGGGAGCAGATGAACCCAGGCCTCTCCGAGATCTTTGCTCCAGACCAGTGGCCAGTTCCCCAGTCGTCTGGTGGAAAACGTGACTGCTGGCAACAGCCCTGCAATCCCTCCGTGGAGAGCCAGAGGCACCCTGCCGGGCAGCCAAGCTTCCTCAGGGCCTCTCCCAACCTCCTGTCTCCCAGCGCCCCCCCTCCCCCCAGGTCCCAGCCAGGCTGTGGTGCAAGGCTGAGGTGGGGTTTATTTATAAGTTCCCGCTGATTATGAATCACTGGAGGAACTGCTTGCAGACTGGAGACAAAAGTCTGGGGCCGCCTGGCCAAGAGGAAACACTCTTTACATTCGACTTTCCCTTTGGCACAGGCCTCCCCACGCCGGGCCGGGCCAGACTCTGCCAGCCCCTTCTGTTCTCAGAGGCAGAAGTCCTGTCGGGCTGTCCGCCTTGCTGTGTAAACAGGACCCAGGGATGGCGGCCCGGCCCCACACTGGAAATGAGCCTGCCTTCCTCCTCACATCCGGAGACTCCTCAGAGTTCAGATGAGGGCTCTTGGGTAGGAGCAAGGAGAAGCTGGGGTTTTGCCCTCTGTGGTCTTCATCAGACTTGACGAAGGGTCAATAGACACATGGAGGAGCAGAACCACCCGACCACGCCCCGTCCGCTCCCTATTATAGTTCACAGTTTAGTTCATTCAGTGAACATGTACTGAGCACCTACTATGTACCAGGCTCTGAGTAAGGTGCCTGTGAGGCAGGGGAGCATGGACATATCTTATTCATATCATCATTAATTCTGTTCACTCAACTGTAAGCTTATTAAGAGCAGAGTTAATCTTTTTTTTATCATTTTTTAAATAATTATTTATGATCAAAGTATTACATATGTCCCCTTTTTCCCCCCACTGACCCTCTCCAGCCCACCTCCTCCCCCTCTGCCCCGCCCCAGACCTTCAGCACCCTACTGTCTGTGTCCAAGGTTATGTTTATATGCATACAAGGTCTTTGGTTGATTACCTCCCACCCACCCACGCAACCTCTCCTGTCTTCCCTCTGAGATTCCACACTCTGTTCCATGCTTCCCTGTCTCTGGATCATCAGTTTATTTTGTGACTTAGATTCCACATATGAGTGTGATCATGTGATACTTGTCTTTCTCTGACTGACTTATTTCACTTAGCATGATATGCTCCAAGTCCCTCCATGCTGTCTCAAAGGGTAAGAGATTCTTTTTTTTTTTTTTTTTACTGCTGCATAGTATTCCATGGTATAAATGTAACACAGCTTTTTTATTCACTCATCTACTGATAGGCATTTTGGCTGTTTCCAGATCTTAGCTATTGTAAATTGTGAAGGGAAGAGTTTATCTTGATTCATGATTCATCTGGTCCTAAAAAGTGCCTAGCATGGTACCCACACATAGTAGAAGCTTGAAAAGTTGCACTGACCTGGATTAAACCAGGGCAGGTAAACTAGAAGGAGTCCAGCCCACTCCCCTTTCAGGGCCTCTGTCCCCACCCTGCCTTGGCATTCTGTGACCTATTCCTCCTTAGAGCAACTTGGTTTCCCTTTATGAATATCTTGTTTTAAATGTGTTTTTATTTGTTTTAGGGAGAGACAAAAGGAGAAATAGAAAGTGAGAGAGACAGAGATCAGCTGCCTCCTGCATGCCCCCTACCGAGGATCAAGCCCAGAACCCAGGAATTGAACGGTGACCTCTCCATGCAAGGGACGACGCTCAACCCACTGAGCCAAACCGGCCAGGGCCCCTTTATAAATATCTGAACCAGGTTTCTATCTGAATAAATAATCATGTAGGTGATTTGATTTTAGGAAGTGCTAGAAACCCTCACCTCACCTCACCCTGAAAGATCCCTACTGCTCTGAGATGTCACCAACATTGAGGCATTTTCTGAGTTGAGCATTGCCCCCTCTCCAGAAAGTCATCAACCTGATGGTAAATCTCTCCTCTGGTGGGTAGCATCTCTGGGTGAATGAAGGCAGTTCACTCCGGGTTGTTGGCATTGTATCCCCATTTTACAGATGAGAAAACTGTGGCTTAGAGAACTGACATACTTATCAGGGCTGATGCAAGAATTGTCAGGTTTTGAGCTCAGCTCTCTACAGGCAATGCCAGGGATTCTTCACACAGAGTCAAACTACCTTACCTCCCCTTTATCTGATGCCATCTTTAAGCAGGAGGAAAGGAGGAAAACTACATCTCCTTAGATGGGGGCAAGAATGAAAGTCAAGTCCAAAAGCTTGCTATGCCAACCGTTCCAGGCTATGCCCAGTGCAGTCTTCTCATCACCCCATTTATCGATATCCCCATTTAACAGAGGGCAAAACTGAGGCTTGGAGAGGTTGGGATGGGCTCAACGTCATCAAGCTGATGATGGCAGCCAGGAACCTTACCAGGCCCCCAACACTGTCTGGAGATCCTGGGGTTGGTGCAATTCCATGGAAAAGTCACCTGATGGCCAGGGCACTGGGCAGAATGACCTGCAGCGAGAGGGCTTTAGGGTGGATGTGACGCAGAGCTTCCTTATGATGGAGAGTGTGGGGGATAGGCAAACACCTGACGGGTCTTTATTACAGTGGCTTCTGTTTTACCTGCCTCAAGGCTTGGGCAGGAGTCCTGCACAGCTGCCAAGAGCACGGCCTTCTCCTTTTCTCAATGGGAACCTACTCCCTGCACTGCCTGGCTCTAGAAGCCTCTCCCAGAGGAGACAGGTTGACCGCCAAGGCTTAAATCCCACTTACTTACTAGCTCAGGGGCCTCTGGTAAATCTATTCAAGGGTCAGTTTCCTTATTTCTTCACCTGAAAAATGGGGGTAATATTAGCCTCACAAAGCTGTCTTTGGGATGAAATGAGTTAAGACATGAAATATCTTCATAAAGCAAAGCGTCAGCAAAGAGATGATGGCCTGCATGGTCTCATTATTTCACACAACCTCCTAAAGTACCTGAAGGAGGACAGAAAGGGTGACAGGGATGCTGTGTCCTCCTGTCTTTTATCTGTACTTTTCCCTCCTCTTGTTTCGGCCTGTCCTTGCCCGTTATACCAAGCAAAATGGTATGCACCCTATCAATTCTTACTGATGACCAGAGTGATTAGACCCGGAGGTATAGGAGTGGGCTCAGGACTTCTCCCGGTCCTGTGTGACCAGAGAATTCTGGGAGCTGAAGATCTCCTAAAGCCTCTTGCCTCAGCCAATGAGGGACATTCATTGTCCCACTTAATTCACAGTAATCCTACTGATTAGACACCATGAGCCCCATTTTACAGATGAGAAAAACGAGGCTCAGAGAGGCTAAGGGACTTGCCCAAAGTCACTAGGCTACTAGGTGGTTTCAAATGGAGGGCAGGGGCTCAGTTGTACTAGTTTCAGTAGTTGAGCCTTGGTGACTAGGAAAGGCCTGGGTCTAAATCCTGGCCCTGACTGTTATGAACTCTGTGGCCTGGAACAAGTTCACTCGCCGAAGACTGTCCGTAAATAGGATGATGCCACGCTATTGGTTGTGAAGAAATTTAAATGACACAATAGGTGTAGATGCCCCAATGGAGCACTTGGCCCACATGGGGTCAAATTTATGTTCGTGGGCCATCCCCTCACCTTCACCCCGACTCCCGCCCCTGGAGTTCTCTAGAGAAATCTTCCTTGTCAATGATGACCTCAGCGTCCCAACCAAAGAGCCCTAAGGAGGTTTGCACCAACTCCAGGTGGAGGGGCTTGGCTGGAAAACATAGACTCATTAGCCGCTGAGCTCCAAAGTTTCTCTCTGTGCTGGTGGTGCCTGGCACAGTGCCCACACTAAGTGGGTGCTTGGTAAACATCGCTGCATGAATGGATGGATGTTGTTTGGATGCCGAAGGTCCACCGCCACCCATTCGCTGTTCCAGGGGACAATGGGATGGCCTATTTTGAATGGGGGGCTGTCCTGGAATGTCTGAGTGGTGAGGTCACTGGCTTGTGTGCACTGCTTACAGGAAGCATGCTAGCTCAAGAACGCCTGATGCCAGCCGGCAGACATTTCCTGACTGGCCACAGCCCCCTATCTCTTCCTCCTCCTCCCCACTGGCCCCCAGGCCTGGCCCCAAACTGGCTTCTCTCCTAGTCTCAAGTCCCACCCTGAGATTGTAATGCCTGTGAGTCACCTGAGATCCTTACCTCCCTCCTCCCTCCTAAGGACCCAGGACCACCACTGGGTCAGAGGAGACAAAGCTGCTGTCCTCTACAAGGCCACCTCCTTCCTTAGAGGCCCTGGGACCCCACTGGGAGAGGCTCCCCAAATTGACCCGTACAGCCTAAGCCTGGCCCTGGGGCAACACTTCAATGGATCCTTGTGTTATCCATGAGACAAGGGGGCCACATTATGCAAATGATGCCCAGGTGCTTCAAAAGCATAACAGCCCTCCCCGTGGCTGACAGAGGGTCAAACTGAGGCCCCTAGAGGTTAAAACAGTTTTCCAGGACTGACCAGAAGTCGAGAGGGAACTCCTGCCAAGAGCCGGGACTGGCTCCTGCTTCTCCACAGTCTTTGAGCAAAATCCTCCTCTGGGCCTCTTCTTCCTCCTTTGAGAAATGAGCAGGAAGGGTTGGACAAGCCAGCCTTCTGCCCCTTCCAGCCTTCTGACTAGAAGTACATTCTCCCTCCCCAACAAGCCACCCGTACCCCCTCTTGTGCAAGTCACCAAGGCCCCTCAGCCATCCTCTTCTGTGCTTCTCCTGCTTCAGTGACAGAGACTTGGTACAGCTCAGCAGTGTTAGCAATCCCTCACTTGCCTCTATCAGTACAGTTTTAAAAATCACTTTCACGTACAATACTTTTTAATTTTTCCTACACTCCATTTTACAAATGAAGAAACTGAGGCCCCTCAGAGGGGCTGCCCCTATAGCTGGTCAGTGGCAGACCTAGGTTTGAACCTGTGCCTGCAGGGGCTGTGTCTGACTCATCTTCCCTGTTCCCTGGGCATGAGCTCTGCCAGGCACAAACCAGATGCCCAATAAGCCTGTGTGGGCATCATTAGCCCTTCCAGGTCAGTCTGCCCATTGAAATGAGGGTCTTCTGGAGAGGGACCCCTGCCCAGGGAGTGGGTGGGACCTTCAGACCCACAGCAGGACCAAATCAGGAGGCACTTCTGCCTTCCCATATGCTCTGGTGGTCACCATAACTAGAGAGCAATTTCCTCAGTTTCTCCATCTATAAAATGGGAATAGCAATCATGCCCTCAGGGGGTGGTGTGAAGACCTACTGTGCCAAATAGCCTCTCTGCCCTGGCGCAAGGCAGCTGGTACCTTCCAGGTTCTGGGGTTTAAAAGAAGGAGCTGGCCCTAAGCCACCAAGGCAGGCTGGGAGCCCACATCTCCATCTCCCAGTTTCAGCACCGCTCACATCAAAGCCCAGCCACTCACCCTGCCAAACCCAAACCTGGCTGGCTGGAGGGGCTGGAGCCAAGAAAAAGGCTGGGCCTGACAGGGGATATTTGCTGTCCAGGGCTCAGCGATTGTGGTATAATGACCTCGGTGGCCGGCAGAGTCAAAGGGGACTCTGTTCTCTGAAGCCAGGACTCCCCCAGGGTAGAAGGGAGACAGCTACCCACGGCCTGAACTCAGAATTGCCGGCTCTGGGCCTGGCACAGGCCTCCATTTTTCACACGCATGACCTCATTTAATCCTATGACAACCCTGCCAAAGTGGTTTGACTATTTGCATTGAACAGACAAGCAAACGGAGGTGCAAGGATGAGATGACTCATCTATGGTCCCACTGCTAATGAGGAGCAAACCAGGTCCGTCTGACCCTACTTGGCACAATATATGGCCCCAGCACCAAGATCTGGTCATAACCTGTTTCTTTTTCTTTTTCTTTTCTTTTTTTAAGCTTCTTAAAATATATATAATTGATTTCAGAGAGGAAGGGAGAGGGAGAGAGAGATAGAAACATCAATGATGACAGAGACTCATTGATTGGCTACCCCCGGCATGCCCCCTACTGGGGATCAAGCCAGCAACCCAGGCATGTGCCCTGACTGGGAATTGAACCTGGGACCTCTTGGTCCATGGGACAACGCTCAATCCACTGACCCACCACAGCCAGGCTAAAGCTTCTTTTTTGTTGTTGTTTTTATTTATCCTCATCCAGGGATATTTTTCCCATTGATTTTTAGAGAGAGTGGAAGGGAGGAAGGAGGAGAAAGAGAAACATTGATGTGAGAGAGACACATTGATTGGTTGCCTTCCACAAGCACCCTGACCAGGGCCTGGGAACAAACCTGCAACCCTGGTATGTGCCCTTGACTAGGAATCGAACCCGAGACCCTTCAGTGTGCAGGCCGACACTCTACCACTGAGCCACTCTGGCCAGGCCCATAATCTGTTTCATTGTAAGCCCCCAGCAAGGGCTGACTTGGATCACCTTGTGTACCTACCATGTGCCTGGCTAGCTGCTTTTTAAAAATATATATATTTTATTGATTTTTTTACAGAGAGGAAGGGAGAGGGATAGAGAGTTAGAAACATCGATGAGAGAGAAACATCAATCAGCTGCCTCTTGCACATCTCCTGCTGGGGATGTGCCTGCAACCAAGGTACATGCTCTTGACCGGAATCAAACCTGGGACCTTTCAGTCCAAAGGCTGACGCTCTATCCACTGAGCCAAACTGGCTAGGACTGGCTAGCTGCTTTTTACAGACACACCAGTGTGTATCTCTCAAATCGATATTTCTCACTGTGTGTCTTTCCCTCTCCCTTCCATTCTCTCTAAAAATCAGTGGAAGATGTCCTCAGGTGAGGACTAACAAAAAAAGAAAATATGACTTGGCAAGAAATCAAAACTCCATTAAGGGAATACTGATAACTGGTATTACAGAGATTTGAGGAATAAACAAAAAAATTCAGAAAAATATTTGCCAATAATTATGACAAGCCAGAGTGTAATTTAATGATGTCCTTCATGTGTAAAGCACTTTACAATCAATAAGAAACAGAACTCAAAAGTGTGCCCGGATGGCATAGCTCAGTGGTTGAGCATCGGTCCATGAACCAGGAGGTCACAGTTTGATTCCCAGTCAGGGCACATGTCTGGGTTGTGGGTTCAATCCCCAGTGTGGGGCATGCAGGAGGCAGGCAATCAATGATTCTCTCTCATCATTGATGTTTCTAGCTCTCTCTTCACCTGTCCTTTCTTCTCTGAAATCAATAAAAATACATTTTTTTAAAAGTGAGTAATGGATATCAGAAAAGTTATAAAAAGGCCCATAAATATAAGAAGAGGCATTCAATTTCACTTACAGTTGAAGAAATGCAAATTAAAACACTGAGATACAATCCTCACCCATCGGGTAAATAAAGATTTTTAAAGAAATGACTTGGTAATGGCATGGGGAAACAGGCAATTACACACACAGTTTGTGAACATTTAAATGTACAAAATTTGATTTTTGCAGTGTGGTGACATCTATGAACATTTTAAACTTGTATATTCTTTGACTCAGTAAAAATTCCCCTTCTAGAAAGCTACCTTGCAGATAAATTCATATGCATGCACAAAGATTACGTACAAAGTGTCATATCAGCATTGTTTGCAATAATGGAAAATTGGAAATGACCCAAATGCCCATTAATGCGGTCATTCAAACAATGAAGGAGACTCGTGTTCCAACTTGGAAGGGTATATATGTTACAGAACAGCATGTAGGTTATGATTTTGTTTGTACAAAAAACATATATAAATATATACATAGTGCATATATGCATTGCACTATGCAATGTATAGTCTGGGTTGGTACACTGAACGGTTAATATTAAACAAAAGAGATGGAGGGCGAGGGAGAGTTTTCACTTTTTAAAAAAATCTCATAATTCTGCAATGTTCACCCAAAGAACATACTATCCTATATAATAAAGAGCTAATATGCAAATGGTCATCACGCCCTCACACCGGAACGGCTTAGACACTCAACACTGGGGAGAGAGGAATGGGGACCAGACAGGCACAAATGAGCTCGCGAGAGGGGAATGGGGACCAGCCAGGCTGAGGCCCGGGAGAGGGACAAGTCGCCCGTCTCACAGTCCCGGGCACCAGTGCCTGTACCTGCGCCTGCAGCCCAGCCCAGGAAAGGGACAAGCCACTCGCCCCACGGTCCCGGGCACCTGTGGCCCAGACAAAGCTGCCCACCCATGGTCCCCTGCGGCTGCGGCTGGCCCAGACGAAACCGGCCTGGGTCCTGGGTGCCTGCGGCTGGCCAAAGGGAGGGAAGCCTGGGTCCTGGGTACGGGGTGAGGCAGAGGTGGTTAGGGGCGATCAGGCTGGTAGGGGAGCAGTTAGGGGCAATCAGGCAGGCAGGCAGGCAGAGGTGGTTAGGGGCGATCAGGCAGGCAGGCAAGTGGTTAGAAGTCAGCGGTCCCAGATTGCAAGAGGCAGTCAGACATCCCCTGAGGGGTCCCAGATTGGAGAGGATGCAGGCCAGGCTGAGGGACCCCCCCCCCCCCGTGCACGAATTTCGTGTACTGGGCCTCTAGTTTTTGTTATAAGTAATTTGTGATGCAATTGGGTTATACTTAGTACCAGTTCAGTGGTTGCTGGAGATAGTGCTGGTTTAAGGTGGAGGCAACAATGCTAGAACTTTCTCAGGACACATGGAAATCTCATTTTAATAGTCATCAGTCCATTGTTTAAATTAAGTGATACAATATGTCTAATTATATGCCTGGATATGTCTTTATATCAGACTATAGGATAAAAGTAATTATCAGCTCACTCGAAGAAGTAGTTCAGGGAGAGAATACAGAGAAAGGGGAGTGGTGGTGGGCATTAGTATTTCATGGCTTTTGATAGCACAAAGCTAAATGAAAACTCCATTATGTCAATCCCGTCTCTCCAGGGTCACGGGGGATATGAAGGGCCCAAGGGGTGGAGCAATGGCCCAGCTAAAGACCGAACCTCTTTCCCCCAGGGCTTGGAACAGGGCAGCATCTTGGTGTTTGCCTAATTTGCAAACTGAGGAGAAGCAAGTGCCTGCAGCTCCTTCTGCCGAGCAGGTGAAGGGCTGAGGCAAGGGGAGGGGTGGGATAGGAAGGCTGCCCCTTGTGGGTGGCAGCAGAAAGTTGGCCACAGTCCACAGCAGCCAAGGTCTGGGCCTGGGTCTGGGCCTCTCCATAGAATGAGTGCCTGCCTGCCATGCCCCCACGACATGGCAGCCCCTTCCTGTCTCTTTCAGATCCCCTGGACTTCTCATGCCCAGCACTCTGGGGCAGGGGTCATGCTTCCCACAAATGCAAAGGGTGTTAGAACTGGATAGAGCCTGGAGACTCCTTGGGACAATTCCCTCCTTTTCTAGATGGAAAACAGGCCCGGGAGGAGATGAGACTTGCCCAAGGTCACCCAGAAAGTTGGTGGCAGAGCTAAAACTGGCTACTGAGTGAGAATGTCACAGCCCCTTCCTATGCTTGGCTTTCCTGGATATGCTTGGCTGCCCTTTTCCTGGATATGCTTGGCTGCCCTTTTCCATGGCTCCATCTGTTATGGAGCAAATGCTTACTGAGCACCTGCTATGTGCCAAAGAGTGTTCTAGGCCTTAGGACACAGCAGTGAACAAAACAGACAAAACTTCCACCCTTATGGAGTTTACATTCTAGCTTAATTACACTACCTACCTGTTACCTTTTTGGGATTGTGCAGCGGGAAGTCCTAGTCAGCAAAAAATGCTCTGCCTATGTCTCTGTTCTGTAGGACAGAGGTCCTTGTCCCTAGAGAAAAAGGATCATCATCCAGGAGTGGCCCCAAAGGCCCCCCAGGGCCCAGCTCTGCAGGGGTAACAGACCGATTTTTCTGTCAGCCTCCCACTTTTGGAGAGGGGAGTGGGGGGCTCTGTTGGCATTTTCTCAGTGTGCTCCGAAAAATTCAAGTTGCCTGCCCTGCCTGGGGCATACCAAAGTGACCGGCCATGGCTCAGGAGGTAGCACCCTGTCCTGGGACTCTGGTACCCAGAGCAGAGTTCCTAACCATGAGGGAGCACCAGAGGCCCTCTCCGTAGAAACACTCTATACATACCCCTCACATCATTTCGCACACAGATTCCCTGAGGCCCCATCCTTGCACCACGCTGGGCAAGGTGGACCCTCAGTGGAGCTCTCCTAATGGGAACAAATCATCTCCTGGAGTTGAAAGTTCAACACCCCTCCATCTCCTGTCCCTCATTAATTGAGGGGCCTGCAGTCATTATGAGAGGTCTCTCTGGCCAGATTGTGCTGCCCAGATGGGACGTGAGTGCCCCCTGGGGGCAGCTCATCCAAGTGTCCCAGGAAATATGAAGCTATCCACTTCCCTACTAGTGTTTAATTTTATGCCAAGATTTGGTCAATAAAAGTTGTCATTTAAAACACTGTTTTTAAATTAAAACTGTCACAGGGGGTGTTAGAAGGCAAACTCTGTTTAAATGTAGGACCAAACTTATCAACCTACTTCAACCTGCCTTCCCCTGTCTTCAGTGGTGTGACCACGTGATAGGATCTACCTCTTTCTGCCAAGTTTTCTCATCTTTAAAATGGTTTGGCTCAGTGGATAGAGCATCGGCCCTCGGACTGAAGGGTCCTAGGTTCGATTCCCAGTCAAGGGCACGTACTTCAGTTGCAGGCTCAATCCCCGCTTTGGTTGGGGCACATGCAGGAGGCAACCAATGGATGTGTCTCTCTCACCTCAATGTATCTTTCTCTGTCTCTCCCTCTCTCTTCCACTCTCTCTAAAAATCAATGGAAAAATATCCTTGGGAGATTTTTTTTTTTTAAGTCATAATAATACTCCCTCTCCCACAGGGCTTCTGTGAGCGTTAAATGCGCATGAAGCACGCAGAATAGAGCTAACTCCTGGTAAATGGAGTCTTTTATTACTGTTACTACTTTTATTATTATTATTAAAGTTCTTAGGTGCTAAAGTCTAAGAACCTCTGCTGGAGCCAAGCTCCTGCTAAACAGAAGGACTAAGCTTCAGACCCCACACCCATTAGGAACCCAGGCTCCACACACCCCCAACTCCCCCAGCTGCTCCCCACTTCCCAGCTCCCCCATTCTATCAGGGCACCAGTTCCAACACAGCTCCTCCAGCAGCTCAGAGGCGAACCATGGCCCCATGTCTGTGGGTCTAGATCTAGGTGCTACAGGTCCAGGAAGCTGAGGGATAGGACGTGCTGGGCAAAATGAGGACAAGAAGGAGGAGACACTCCGTGTGAAAAGCACTTAGTAATACTCATGACCCTGAGAAGGGCCCGAGACAGCCCTGGTGAGGAGCCAGGAGACTAGGCATCTAATGGCCACTGGGTCACCCACTTGATGTGTTACCTTGGATAATTCACGTTCCCTCTCTGGGCCTGTTTGCTTCCAGCAGTGAGGAGAGTTGAACTCACTGGATGACTCCAAGTCCTAGCAGAGTCCTGACTCTAGCCACTTGGCATGGGACTAATTTATCTCTTTGTCCAGACCTGTAGGGCAGTGTTCTTGGCCTGTGCTCCTCAAAGCCTAATAGCTCAAGCTTGGCCTCCTGCTGTATTTTCCAGGGCTAAATATGGGGAGAGTATCAAGGTTCTCATCTGTGTGGGCTCAAATAAGTTGTGAGCACTGGAGGGGGCTCAGTCGATCCTCTAAATCCAACCCTCCATTTCACAGCCAAGGAGACTGGGGTCTGAGGGAAATGCAGTGACCTGCCCAAAGTCACAGAGTGTGACTCGATGGGCCCAAGGGCTCTGCTTCCGGGTCCTGTTGATTCATAAGCCCCTGGGACAACCTTCCACGGAGGCCAGCTTGGCAGCGGCCTAGCATGGAGGCACAGGGCACCAAAAACAACCCTTATACCTTCACTGGGAGTGGGGAGGGCTGTGGCATCCTGCCCAAGCATAGAACACAGAAGTGAAGGAGGTTGGACCCTGTTCTCCTCTCCCCGCTGGCCAGCCTCCAGGCTGAGAAAAGGGAAGTGAGGGAGGGAAAAAGATATGGTGATAGCTCGACTCAATTTACCTAAGACTCCCAGGAACTGCAAACCAGGAACAGACAAGCCAGGACCACTCTCTCTCCTTCAGGGAAGTCAGCCTACACCACCTCCCTTGACTTGATCAGGGAAACGAAGCCCAGAGGGCTTTCAGAGCCTAGCTGGGCCACAGACCCCATGGTCCTGGCAACTCATGGTTGATTAATGATGTCAGAGTATTATGTGACCTGCTCCCCAAGAAAGACAGTGGAAGACCACCTTGACCCTCAGAACACTGCTGCTTTACTCCCATCAGCAGAGTTGCCAGGAACTAGGGTGGGTGCTCTGCCCACACTAGTGGTCAGTCTCCAGGAGCCCAGAGGCCCACCTCCCTTGCTGCTCACCAAGCCTGCAGCCCCCAGCCCCCTGGGTTGCAGGGTAGGTAGATGATGGAACCCTGGGAAGTGGCTGAGCTCAAGGTACATTTGAGGGTCCAGGCACCAAGGAAGCCTCCCTTAGAAGGGGAATCTCTGGGGGCAGCATGTCTAGACAGACAGCACTGTTAGCACATCACAGACGTTTCTGGGTCCCAGCGAGGCCTCAGAACGGTCTGAGGATTCCCAGGTCCATAACAGTGGCACTGAGTTGGGAGAGAGCTGCCTGCAGAATTGAGACCATCCTTTGGGAAAAAGAGGAAAAACCCAAACAGCTGAAGAATAACTTTGCACCACTTCCCCCTTCCGCTTCCCCTCCTCAAGGAGGGCTTAAAGTAACAGTAAGTGGAATGACGGAACAACCTCTTTTCTATTTCTTGCTCACCTGAATCACTGGCCTGAGGCTTACTCCTGCTACACTGCCCCTTCACACCCTGAAATCCTCCCTCCCTGTTCCCAACCCCCCTCAAACATAAGGAGAGGATAGAGGAGCTGAGGGAAAGATGAACCCCAGCAGGAGGCACAGATGCATCAACTATACTAGGGTTCAAATACCTGCTCTGCAACTTACCAGCCATGAGTCTCTGCCAAGCTCATAAAGCTTCTGAACCTCAATTTTCCCATCTATAAAATAGGGATACCAAGCTCCATGTCAGGGACTTATAAATAAGCTAATTCCCATAGACCAGTGGTTCTCAACCTTCCTAATGCCACAACCCTGTAATACAGTTCCTCATGTTGTGGTGGCCCCCAACCATAAAATTACTTTCATTGCTACTTCATAACTGTAATTTTGCTACTGTTATGAATCGTAATGTAAATATCTGATATGCTATATGTGTTTTCCGATGGTCGCGACCCACAGGTTGAGAACCGCTGCCATAGAGTGACCCTGATTCAGTATTCATTTCCTCCTTCTACCTGGGGACTTTGCCCACCTGTACCATGAGCAGGCTGCACCAGCTGGTCAGCCAGGTGGCCTCTGGCTCTAGGGTCAGTTGGCTCAGACTGGCTGTGACCTACAGAGGGTTCCAGCATGAAATAGTGACCTCTGCCAGAGCACAGCCCCAGCTTTCAGGGGGAGGGGCACCTCAGCCCTGATTAAATCCTGCTGAAAGCTCTGGTTGGCCCTGGCCAGGCCCAGCACCCAGCACACACCTGTCAGGAATGAATGACCCTTTATACGAGAGCTGTCCTACAGACCCCAGCCATCAACCCTGCACCCCAGACAGCCCCCTCTGTCTGGGAGTCCTCCTTCACACACTCACATTCATTTAGGAGTGATTCTGAATGGAAGGACTAGTGTTTGAAGCCACAGACAGGTGGGCTGGGCTGCCTTCCCAATCACAATGCACAGATGGGGGAGGGGCCGCCCAGAGGTGCGGTCAGGCCTCCAGGTGGACCGAATCTAGCATCTGCCAGTCTCTTCTCCCAGCATGTTCCTCTAGAGCAGCCGTGGGCAAACTACGGCCCGCGGGCCGGATCCGGCCTGTTTGACTGTTCTATCCGGCCCGCGGAGCCGAAAGAGCGGAGGGTTCTCTTGCTCTCCCCTCCGCTCCTTCACCAGCAGCAGTGTTAACATGTATTAGTTCACACAAACACTCCGTCCATGCTTTTGTTCCGGCCCTCCGGTCCAGTTTAAGAACCCATTGTGGCCCTCGAGTCAAAAAGTTTGCCCACCCCTGTTCTAGAGCCAACAGAGCCTGGGCGTTCAGAGAAGGAACAGGCAGATACAGCCTTTTCAATGGGCACCCACCTCATTAATTCTGGTGCAAGGAGACGAAGGGGACATGAGAGAAAAGAACAGAGGGAGGTACTGAAAGGAGAAGGGAAGAGATCCAGCTTAGACACGGCCCTCTTCTAGAAACACTGCCTGCTACTCAAAAGAGGACGTGGCTGCCCCAGCCAGGACTCCACAGGGATCCAGAGCTTGGCACTGACAAGAGCCCACTGCCCTGTCCTCCTGGGTAATGAGCTGCCCTAACAATGCCAACCCCACCCCAGTGCAGCCAGCTGGTCCTCTTCTGGGGACCCACATCACAGCTTCTCCTTTTTTATTTTTGAATATATATTTTAATTGATTTCAGAGAGGAAGGGAGAGGGAGAGAGAGAGAAAACATCAATGATGAGAGAGAATCATTAATCGGCTGCCTCCTGCACACCCCCTACTGGAGATGGAGCCCGAAACCCAGGCATGTGCCCTGACCGGGAATCAAACCGTGACCTCCCGGTTCATAGGTCAACGGCCCGCTTTTCCTTTTTCACCTTTGAACACAAAGGGCGGCCCATTCCCCACTTCCTGGACAAGAACCGGCTGCCCCCTAGGGGACCCACCACTCTGAGACGCACACGAAGCTTCTGATAGGCACCACTTACCTCTTCCCTGAGAGAAGAGCAAAGAAAATCCACAAGTTTATTCTCCAACAGGGCCTTCTATTACACTTGCTTCGTAGTTACTCATGCAGTTTTTAGGGCTAACAGTTGGGAGTTTGGGTTAGGCCTGAGCTGTTCAATATGGAGGCAACCTGCCTTGTGTGAACCTGATCTGGCCAGTCTGGGTAGAGATGTGCTGTTAGTGTAAAATGCACATGAGATCTCCAAGACTAAGTTAAAGAAAAGAATATAAAAATCTCATTAATAATGTTTATATGGATTACATGTCAAGATGACAACATTTTGGATATAACGGGTATGAAAATTGGTTCTACCTGTTTCTTTTTACTTTTCTTTTTTTTTTTAATATGGAATGCTTCACGAATTTGCATGTCATCCTTGCCCAGGGGCCATGCTAATCTTCTCTATCATTCCAATTTTAGTATATGTGCTGCCAAAACAGCACTGTTTTACTTTTTTAATATGGCTACTAAAACAATTAAATTACACAATTACATTTCTATTTGGATGGCACTGGGCTGAATATTTCCTCCCTTCAAGACTGAGTTCTCTGAGGGCAGCAAGGACAGTGAGGGCAGCATGGGGATGGGGGGAGAGGGGGTTGTGGGAGGGACAAAGCCTGAGACAGATCATGAAAGGCCTGAAAGCCAGGCCTAGGGGTCTGGAGTTGCCTTCTCAGCACTGAGTCTTGGAAGAGGTTCTCATAAGGCCAGCGCCATATACCAGGAAGGTAGACTCCCAGCCCCAAATCCTGCCCCACTAGGGAGAGGAGGAAGCGGTATTTGAAAAGAGAGGAAAGAAGACAGGACTTCCAGGAGAAGGCAGCTGTCTGAACAAAGGCTCAGTGGCAGCAGAGTCAGGTCAGACTGGGAGGGGCCAGAGAGAAGGGAACATAGAGCGGTCAAGAGGGAAAGAGAAGAACCGAGGGTGGGAAGAGGAGACCAGCTAACAGTAGAGAACGGAGAAGAAAAGGGTAGCCATCTCTCAAGGGGAAGTCAGTGCAGTCCTGCTCATCTGAGCTCTCCACACTATGAAGTTGGTTTTCAAAGAAAATCTCCCAACCGCCTACTTCCCAGAGGAAGCAAGGCCCCAGGTAACACCCGTGGCCTCCCCCAACAGCCCTGGCCATCTCTCTCCCCACCCTCTCTGAGCCTGCAGCCCCATCCCACACGGGCCCAAAGGCAGGCTTGGAACTGGTGGAGAACAGGGCAGAAGAGGGGCAGCTTTAGGGCCAACTTTTGCCCCTGCTTCCTGCCCCAAGACAGATGTCAGACGTGGCAGAGCCAGGCCCTAGAGAAGACCTGTTTAAGAAGGAGCTGGGTCTTCAAAGGACTTGGACTTAGGGAACATGGCTCAGTTCATGAACAGATCATGAAAGGTCTTGAAATCCAAGCCTAGGGGTCTGGAGTTGCCTTCTCAGCACTGAGTCTTGGAAGAGGTTCTCATAAATCCAGTACCATATGCCCCTTACGCTTCTATTCTGAAGACAAGCATCCCGACAAAGGGACAAGTATAGTATCATGGCCACTGGCCTCTGAGAGGCAAAATCCCAGACCTAAGAAGGCATTGGTGCCAGTGGTACCTTTTCTGGTTATCAGAGGACTTAGGGAGGTGTTTGTAGAGACTGTGAGCTAAGAATAGTTTATGTATTTTAATAGTGGGAGGAATCATAAGATAATTAATATTTCGTGACATGAAAATTATATCAAATTCAAATTTCAGTGTCCCTAAATAAAGTTTTATTGGGACACTGAAATTCATTTATGGATTGTCTATGGCTACTTTCACAATACAATCACAGATTTGAGCAGTTATGACAATGTGTGGCCCACAAAGTCTAAAATATTTACTTTCTGGCCCTTTATAGAAAATAGTTGCCAACCCAAAAGTCACTGATTTTGAGAATCTGCTGTAAATCTGGGTCCCAGGTTCTAGTCAGACAGACCTGGGTTGAAAGCCTTTTCCTAATGGGATAACTTTGGAGATAATAAGTCAACCTTGAAGGGTTGCTGAGAGGTTTAAGTGAGATAGTGCATGTCATGCTCAATAATTGTTATTATATAACAAATATTATTATAATTATGATTCCTTTTAAGTGGAAGTGTCTGAAGGCCCTCAAATATCGATCCCCATCCCAGATATTGAGTTCTGTAGGATTGATGCTCTGTGCCCCCAAGTCTGCTCCTCTTGTTCTCCTCAGCATCTCCCATCTTGGCTGGGAATCATGTCAAGTGCCCCTGACTTTGACTCCCAACACCAGCAAATCTGAGGTGGGCAGCTCACATCTGCAAGCAGGTGAACCAGGCAAGGCTTGGCAGCTGGATGATGAAGGAAAGAAGAGATGAGAGGGATGTGTATGGCATTACCCTGTGCTAGGCAACCTTGATCATCCTTACAAGGCCAGTGGTGTTATCACCATTTTACAGAAAAGGAAACTAAGGCTCAGAGAAGCCAGGTGACTTGCCTAAAATCACACAGCTACAAAATGGCAAGACTGGGATGTGTGTGTGTGTGTGTGTGTGTGTGTGTGTATAAAACACTGACTTAATTTGAAATTCCAAATGTAGAAAATAATACAGTAAAAAGTCTGACCTCCAACTCTGACTCCCAGCCACCAAGTTCTCTGTTCAGGAAGCAACTGGCCTCGTGTGTCCTTCCAAAAATATTCTACTCATATAAAAGCTATGAAAAAAATATACACATACATATTTAGATAGATAAGTATAGATATCCTTCCCTCTCCATTTTTACAGTAAACTATATTCACTGATCAATGTATTGCTTTAACACCTACAACATATCTAAAGATCTTTCCATATTACTACACTAGACGCCCAGTGCAGAAAAGTTTGTGCACTCGGGGGGGGTCCCTCAGCCCGGCCTATGCCCTCTTGCAGTGTGGGACCCCTCGAAGGATGTCCACCTGCTGGCTTAGGCCCACTCCCTGAGAGATCGGGCCCAAGCTGGCAGTCAGACATCCCTTTGGCAGCCCGGCAGCCCTTGGGGGATGTCCACTTGCCAGCGGGACACAGGCCTAAGCTGCAGTTGGACATCCTTAGTGCTGCTGAGGAGGCGGGAGAGGCTCCCACCACACCGCTGTACTGGCAGTCATCAGCCTGACTTGTGGCTGAGCAGAGCTCCCCCTGTGGGAGCACACTGACCACCAGGGGGCAGCTTCTGCATTGAGCATCTGCCCCCTGGTGGTCAGTGTGTGTCATAGTGACCAGTCATTCCCAGTCGTTCTGCTGTTAGGGTCAGTTTGCATATTACCCTTTTATTATATAGGACAGAGGCCTGCTTCATGGGTGGGGCTGGCTGGTTTGCCCTAAAGGGTATCCCGGATCAGGATGGGGTGGTCCCGCTGGGGTGCCTGGCCAGCCTGGGTGAGGGGATGATGGGTGTTTGCAGGCTGGTCACACCCCCTTCAGGGTGGGGGTCCCCACTGGGGTGCCTGGCCAGTCTGGGTGAGGGGCTGAGGGCCGTTTTCAGGCTGGCCAAACCCCCCGGCAACGGAAGCTCCCAGCCTCTCCTTTTTTTCTTTTTTTTTTTCTTTTTTTTATTCTGGGATTTATTTACCTTCTATAATTGAAACTTTGTTGCTTTGGGTGGAGCTCAGAGCCACCCGCAGCAGGCAGGAGGGAAGCCTCCTGCTCGCTCCAGCTCTGTGGCCACAGCCGGCTGAAAGCAGATGTCTGGGGTTTATTTACCTTCTATAATAGAAACCTTGTTGCTTTGAGTGGAGCTCAGAGCCCCCGCGGCAGGCTGGGAAGCATGGCTTCCTCCATCATTGGGACAACCAAGCCTCCTGCTTGCTCCAGCTCCATGGCTGCCGGCCGCCATCTTGGTTGGGTTAATTTGCATATAGTCACTCTGATTGGCTGGTGGGCGTGGCTTAAGGCATAGTGAAGGTATGGTCAATTTGCATCTTTGTCTTTTATTAGTGTAGATAAAGAGTAATTTCATTCTGTTTTGCACAGGATTCCATTGCATAAATGTCAGTTTATTTACCTAATCCAATAATGATAGACAGTTGGGTTGTTTCCAATCTTTTGCAATGACAAAAGTAATGCTGCAGCCCAACTGGTGTGGTTCAGCAGTTGAGTACTGATTGACCCAGGAACCAAGAGATCACTGGTTCAATTCCAATCAGGGCATATGCCTGGGTTTTGAGCTGGATACCCAGTAAGGGGAGTGCAGGAGGCAGCCCATCAGTGAAGTTTCTCTCTCATTGATGTTTCTCTCTCTCTCCCACTCCCTCTCTCTTTAAAAAAGTCAATTAAAAACATATTTTAAAACAAAGTAATGCTGCAATGAATAGCCTTATATATATGTTGCTTCATATATGTGTGAGTATATCTGTAGGATAAATTCCTAGAAGTTGAATTGTTGAGTTAAGGCATATGTGTGTTTGTAGTTTTGATAGATAATGTCAAATAACCTGCAATAGAGATTGACCCAATTTACAATTCCTTCAGCAACAGGTGAGCACAGAGTCAGGATTTGAATCCAGGTCCATCTGGTTCCAAAGCCAGTGCTTGTTCTGCTGCAGTGTGACCATCAATGCCATCACAAGAAACTTTCTCTTGATAACAGGCCACCTCCAAGTCTTGGGTCCTCTTGCTCACTCACCTGGAATGTCAGGCTCCTCCTCCAGGAGCACTCAGTCCTACCAAACGCCCCCATCCCCCGGCCTGAAGGTGAACTCTACTTCCCCTGAAACCCTGGCCACCCACTCAGTCCTAACTGATTTCCAAGCATCTACAGCTCTCTCCTTGTGTCCTGGAGGAGAGAGGTGGTGCCACACATCTTCAGACAAGGTACCTGCCATGTGGGATGGATTCAATAAATGTTTGCTGAATAAATGAGCCCAGTTTTTAATCCAGATGCCTGGAAGTTGTCCCTGTTTCCTCCTCCTCCTCCCTCAATATTTAACTGATACCAAATCATATTGGTTCTACCTCTTAAATAGTTCTTGAATCCTTCCACTTGTCTCATCCGAGCTGACCCTTCACAGTCCGGACCATCTTCATTTCTAACTTGGATTATTCTAACAGCCTCTCACCTGGTCTTCCTGCCTCCATGCAGGAGGCAGGCTTTCCAATCCACTCTCCACATCTCTTGCTTTATGGACAAAACTGCTAACTGTTCTCTAATATCCAGCCTCCTTTTCTTTATTAACAGAACCCCTGTGTTTTGGCTGGGCACCTTTCCCAGCCTGCCTTGTAGCTAGGTGGGACCATGTGACTGAGCTCTGGCTTCCTGGTATGAGCACTAAGACAGGCAGGGCTTCCATCTGCCCTTAAAGGGGAAAGGCACACTTTCCATCCCCCTCGACCCTCCCCACTGCTGGGACTTGATGAACAGTCAACCTGGACCTCGAGATGGAGGCTTGGCTTTGAGGATGACAGAGCCACAAAATAGAAGGAGCCTTGGGAGGCCTCTGGGCAAAGGGCAGGGCACCTGACAGGGACACTCCAGGCAGGAGTCCTGGCTGATGTACCAGCGGCACTGTCCACCCTGCCTCAGTGCCTGAGAGCCAGCCAGCCAGCCAGCAGGGATACGGAAGGAATCAATACTGTAAGTGTCTTTTAATTTATAAATTTCTTGGGATTTGACTTGGAACTCAGCCATTGAAATGTCATTCTCTTGGGTTCCTCACACACACGCGCATGCACAAATGCACATGCTCACACCTGGCAGCTCTCTGCTAGGAAAGAATGCAGCCATTTCCCTTTCATCCATCATCACTGTGCTCTCAGGCAGCCTGCATTCCTCCTCCCTGAAGTCAGCAGCCTCTCACTCTAAGCAGTCACTGAGAATCTACATACTCAGTGGTCGATTCAGCTGGGCCAACTCTCTACTATCTAGGCCAAAGGAAAAGCAATGATCAGCACATACACACATATACACACACACACACACACACATACACATAGTATGCATGTGCATGTATCTCCTTTATCTGTAACCAGGAATGTCCACTATGGGCTATATACTTAGCTGGATCTTACAGGACCCATGAACAGGGAGAAGCAATAGCCCCTGCTCCCCAGAGAGAGGCCAGTATTGGTGACATCGTGTCATTCAAAGCTCAAATCTGTGTATAACCCATCCATTTCACAGGCTGTGGCCCCCACCTGCCAAGGCCACCTGAACAATCCCCTGCCAAGTTCTCCTAACTATGTCTTAGGTTCCCAAAGCATACTCAATGTGATTTCAATTATTCTGGCTTTTCTAATTTTCTTGATTTTCTCTATAAATTTTAGAATCAGCTTGTAATTTCTACTGAAAATATCCCATCAGAACTTTAATTGGAATTGTATTTAATCAATAGACCAGTTTAGGAAAATTTGACATCTTGCCAACCTTGAGTCCACCAATCCATGGACATAGTATATCTCTCCATTTGTTTAGGTCTCCTTTGATTTCTTTCATCATTTTTTAGTTTTCAATATACAGATCTGGCACAGTTAAAGTGCTGCAAGAGAGGGGCAGGTCAGACTGTGGATGCCCAGAAGGATCATGCCCTGGTGCAGGCATAAGGAAAGGCTGCCCGGAGGAAATAGACCCAGTACATAGTGGGCAGGCAATAAATATTTTTCTTAATTTCTTTAAATGTCCCAGGAGACATCTGTGGACTAATTCTCTGAATCCCTGAATGGAGCTAATGGTGGAGAGGCTGCCACTGCCATTACTTTGCATTCCTGAGCTCAGAGAAGCAACTATGTCCTCCCAGCGGCAGGGAGATGTCTGTCCTCAGCCTGGGGGAAGGTGCAGGAAGCTGTCTGTACCAGGCAGCAAAGGGCAGAGGGATGGTAAAGGCACGGAGACTAGGGGAACGAAATGGCCTCAGGATAAGGGCCTTAAATGTCACTCTAAAGCCAGCAACTCCGTGATGACTGCCCGAGCACAGGCGGATGTCCATGTGCTGCAAGGCCCTTCATGCACATGTCTTCTGTGCCTGTCGTGTTTGAGGCTGTATGTCCAGAGCCCAGAACTGCACATGGCACAGAGTGGGTGCTCAACAAATACTTGTTAGGTCTCTAAACTAATAAATATAATCCTCACAATACCCTTGTGTGAATATAATTATCCATATTTTGCAGAGGAGGGACTAGAGTCCAAAAGTATTCAGATCCAGCTTTTGTGGGAGGCAGAATTCTAAGCATGATACCCAATGACCCTTGACCTTGTAGAATCCCTACCCCTTTGAGTGTGGGTGGTACTTATGAATATGATGAGATATTCCCATAGTTATGTTGTATTATATGACAAAAGGGAGATTATCTGGGTGGGTCTAGTCCAGTGATGGCGAACCTATGACACGCGTGTCAGAGGTGACACACGAACTCATTTTTTTGGTTGATTTTTCTTTGGTAATCCTACCAGACCACTGTACCAATTTTTCGGTAATTTCTGAATTTGCCGCTATACCGCTGCCCCTAATTTTTGGTACTTTGCCTAAACCTATTTTCTACAATGTCTCCAAGTTCCATCTTATTCTAACCACTTGTTTGCATGTAACTAACATTTTTCTATATCATGTTTGTTTTTTCTCTTTAATGCTCAGGAGCCCAGGTATAGGGGACAGTTAGATTCAGGGCCTCAGGTCTGGTATGGTTAAATGGCATTTAAATATATAAAATAAATATCAAAAATATAAATCTTTGTTTTATTATGGTTGCAAATATCAAAAAATTTCTATATGTGACACGGCACCAGAGTTATGTTAGGGTTTTTCAAAATGCTGACACGCCAAGCTCAAAAGGTTCGCCATCACTGGTCTAGTCTCATCATGTGAGTCCTTTAAAAGCAGAGTTTTCTCCAGCTGGTGGAGGAAAAGTCAGAGATTTGAAGCACCAGAAGAATTCAATGCACTGTTGCTGGCCTTGAAGATGGAGGGGCTACACAGAAGGCCAGAGAGTGCCTTCTAGTTGCTAACTACCCCCAGCTGACAGCCATCAAGGAAATGGGACTTCAGTCTTATAACCACAAGGAACAGAATTCTGCCAACAACCTGACTGAGCCTGGAAGTGTATTCTTCCCTAGCACCTCCGGAGAAGAGCCAGCCACGACTTGATTTTGACCTTGTAAGAAGACTCTAAGGCTTAGAATCTAAGCAGAGAACCCAAACATCTCCAACTGGATTTCTGATGTACAGAATTGAGAACTAATCAATGCACGTCAGTTTAGCTGCTAAGTTTGTAATAATTTGTTAAACAGCAATAGAAGATGAATACCGCCCTGTACACAACACATAGAGCACACAAATGCCACATCACACATGGTGTGTAACGATCTCACGCATGCTATAGCTCCCCACTCAATCCAGCCTTCTCCTCCATCAGAGCCTCAGAGATGGCCCACACCTCACCGTTTCCCTCACTGGCCTCAGTGCTCATGTGAAATGTGTAAATAAAGTACCTACCACAGAGGCACATCATTAGCAATGATAATGACAGAGATCAGCTGAAATGACCTTCTCCTCCTCCCAATCTCAGATTGTAAAATACCTCCCTGTCCTTCACAATGACCCAGGAGACATCTCTAGGGAGCCTGTGATGATTAATTTTGTGTCAACTTGATTAAGCTTAAGAGTGCCCGGATAACTGGTAAAACATTATTTCAGGGTGTATTAGGGAGTGTCCAAAAGAGATTAGCATTCAAATCAGAAGACTGAGTGAAGAAGACTGCCCTTACCAATAAGGATGGGCCTCATCCAGTCCACTGGGTCTGAACAGATAAAAAGGCAAAGGAAGGGCCAATTTGTTCTGTTTGAGCTGGACATCCATCCTTCCCTACCCTTGGACATCAGAGCTCCTGGTCTTGGGCCTTCAGACTCGAACTGGGACTTATACCATTGGTTCCCCCAGTTCTCAGGCCTTGAAGTGTAGACTAGAACTACACTAATGGCTTCCCTGGGCCTCCAGCTTGCAGATGACAGATCATGGGACCTCTCGGTCTCCCTACTTGCATGAGCCAATCCCTCATAATAAATCTTTTTCTATAAATCTATACATTTCCTTTTCTCTGAAGAATGCTGACTCATACAGGGCCCTCCCAAGTGCTCCCAGGAATCATGATTCCCCCTTTCCAGCACTTGGGTCACACAATTCACCAGCACTGCCCATGTGTCACAGGTTGGGTTCTCTGAGAAGACTCTAAGATAGAGTTTATGGTGCAGGGTGTTTATTAAGGAGGCCCTTGGGATCAATACCTGTGGAAGGGAGGTAAAGAAGCAGGAGTGGGCAGAGCGAGAGACGTTGAGCTGTGGTGCAAGTCCAACCCTATGGGAGCTCTGGAGCACATGTGCCCTTCAGGGGTGTCTTGAGTGGGACTGAGATGACCAGGCCTTTATATTCCTGCCTCAGTAAGTCAGAGGTTGTGGGCCACCTGGAGAAGGGGTGTAACCTACCACAAAGGGACATCATTAGCACACAAATGCCACATCACACATGGCCATACAGATCTCACACATGCTATAGTGAAGCAGCTCTTAGTCGCTGGGGCCATCCCTGAAGACCTGCCAGCGTGCCCAAAAGCTGGGGCAGCAAGTCCTTCCTAGTCCTTCCTATACCTCCTTGTCCACCACAATTTGTCATGTGGCTGTCACTTCCCCCACCTACTCCAAAGTCCCTGGAGGGGAGCGAATCTAGAAGCTGAGTCAATTATACATATATTTTTTATTTATTTATTTATTTATTTACATTTCAGAGGGGAGGGGAGAGGAAGAGAGAGAGAGAAATATCAATGATGAGAGACAATCACTGATCGGCTACCTCCTACATGCTCCACACTGGGAGTTGAGCCTGTAACCCAGGGATGTGCCCTGACCAGGAATTGAACCATGACCTCCTGGTTCATAGGTCGACGCTCAACCACTGAGCCACGCTGCCAGCTGGGCTAGACGCTGAGTCAATTCTTTATCCTTTGCCTCCCGCCTCCCACCTCAATCTACAAGGCTGTCATCTTTAGTAAAAACCCCTGTGCTGGCCAAGTTCAGAGGGTGCCTCTGAACTGGGGCCAAGCAGGAAGTCAGAAACTCTGGGTTCCCTGTGTGGCCTCTCAATGCTGATCCTCAAAGAGCAGATACTGCCCCAGGACATATTGTATAGAGTTTGTGGGTATGTGTGTTAGTTGTCACAATGATGGGGAATAGGGCATCACTGGGGGCAAGAAAATTGTCCCAAGTCCCATATTGGGGAGAAACTTGTTTATAAATCTCTAAGTCTAGAACCTATTTTATATATAAACACAAGTATTTTGTTGTATGACTTTAAAAAGCATACACTGGAATTCAACCACTCTGTAAATCAAAGAAAGATAGGTACTTTGTTTAGTTTGGCATTTTATCAAGAAATACTCCTCTTTCAGAAAAGCATGTCAGGTATTTGATTCACAAGAACAACACCCCTGTATTCACCTGCATTTCACCAGTCACATGCTCAGTGCTTCTATTTATAGCTAAAAGCCAGGGGTAGTGAAAAATTACAAGGTTTTCTAGTATAGCAATGCTTAAACATTTACAGCTGAAATACTTTGTATTTTATTCTCAACTGATTTCTTTCTATTTCTCCTTCTATATTACCATTAAGGTAGTATATTTGTTTTTTCATTCTGTCTCTTGATTGGTGGTAATATCTGTGAATTTTATTTCAGGATGGTAAAAGGGAATCCAGAATATTATCTATTAGAAGGAAGGTGATAGGTCTGACAGGCTAAGAGTCTCTGACCTGGGTGAGTGTCTTCCTTATGGGCCTAACCTATCTCCAGTACACCACCACCAACACCGGGCAGATGGGCTTTGAAACACGTGGAGGGAGGGTGCCCTCTTGAGGCCTAGCCCTTTAATGGGGGCACCTTCCAAGCTTCATTTCCTTTTACTCAAGGCTTCCCCAGGAAAGTGCCTCAGGACTAAGAAGTAAGGTTACCAGGTAAAATACAGGATGCCCAATTCATTGAATTTCAGATAAACAACAAATAATAAACCTATATAATAAAAGCATTATATACAAATCAACCGAACAGCAGAACAACCGGTCGCTGTGATGTGCACTGACCACCATGGGCCAGAAACTCAATGCAGGAGCTTCCCCCTGGTGGTCAGTGCGCTCTCACAGGGGGAGTGCGGCTCAGCCAGAAGCTGGCTCACAGCTGGCAAGCACAGTTGGGGGTGGCAGGAGCCTCTCCTGCCTCCGCTGCAGGTGGGCAGTAAGGCGTGAAGGGCCCCAGACTGCAAGAGGGCGCAGGCTGGGCTGAAGGACAACCCCCAACCCCCCGTGCACGAATCTCGTGCACCGGGCCTCTAGTTTTCATATAAGTATGTCCCATGCAATCCTTGGAACATACTTATACTAAACAAGTATAAATTGCTCACCTGAAATTGAAATTTAACTGGGCTTTCTGTATTTTTATTTGCTAAATCCGCAGCCCTACTCAGGAACCACATCTACATGTTTGTGTGTGACCCAACACTGTCAGTGTGAGTGAGTATGGGGACATTGTGTGTGCGGGAGGGAAGCTGCTGGTACAAATCCCAAAGGCACATGGGAAGGTGGACTTAGAGAATGATATTACAGTGAATGCCAAGCCTGAGGTATGCACCTGTTAAGGAAACAAGGGTGTTCAGGAACAGCCCATGTGGACCTAGCCTTGAGTCCTGGGCCTATAACCCGGCAGTTCTCAATCCCAGCAGGGCTCCAGGTTCCCCTAGGGTTCGGATTCCCAGAAGTGCCTCTCCACACACATATACTCGGATTCTGGTTTGTTTGGTCTAGGCTGGAGCCTGGCCCCTGTTTCTCACATACCCTTTACTGGGTTGGTTGACAGTTATGTCATCAGTGCAATTTAAGGCCTAGATCTGGGCCTCAAGGAATGGGGAGCACCCAGGGGACTTCCTCAAAGGTGAGTGGGCTCAGACCACCAGTAGATGCACTGGCTGGAGCCCAGCTTACCTTCTGATGTCAGCAGTCCAACCTCCTGAACATAGTCCATTCTCCCTGCTCTCCGTCTCCTGCTTCCCTGTAGAGAGGAAGGTTCTAGTATGAATGACATTGTTCAGATGAAGATACTGAAGTCACAAGACAGGGCTGGGCCTGGAACCCAGCCTGCCTGAGCCCAGGCTGACAGAAGGTCCAGGTTCCCGAGGGTGCCTACCAGCCAGCACCAGATCAGGTCTCCCTCCCTGCCTCCTCACCAAGGGCCCTCAGGCCTGGCAACCATTCATTCATATTTCTCAGCCTGGCCAGGTCCAATTTCAAATAGTCTGTGTGCTGTCCCTTCTCAGCCCATGCATTTCAAGTTCCTGACTACATCTTCCTCCCTACCCTCCTCCTCTCTGCTGTCCCTGCTCTTACTGCACCATATCATGATTATCTCTGGCTCCCCCTACAGGTGAGTGCTTTGAGGATGCAGACCATTCCCATTCACTGCTGTGTCCCTCTGCCTGGTGTTCTGGGAGTTCTTGGAGAATGAATGGAGCAGCTGTCTCATAAGCAGCCTACAGAACTGACTTCCACAACTGTATTCAGTTGCCAGAATATTATCAGGGAGCCCAGTAGCTTCAGACACCACCTTCTAGGAACCCAGGACTGCCAGCTGTAGAAAGTGAACACTGCCTGGTTAGAAACGAACCAAAACACTCCCGTGAGCAAGTGCTTACATAGCCACACAGGAGGAATTGTGAAGAATATAACTCCATGTCTTCAGAACAGTGTGCTGGGCAAACACACTGTGTAGAAAACATGGAACTTCCATTAATTTTGTTGTTGTGGTCATGCAAAAGTCCTTAAAATTCAATGGAATGGAAATTTACACATCTTAGGATCACATGGAATTCAGAAGTCCTAGGGCTAAGTAAAAAATTCTATTTATATAGTGTATTAATTTCCTACTGCTGCTTTAACAAATTACCACAAATTTAATGGCTTACAACAACACAAATTCATTATCTTACAGTCCTGGAGAACAGAAGTCCCAAATGGGCCCCACTTGGCAAAAATCTAGGTGTGAGCAGGACTGAACTCCTGCTAGTGGCTCCAGGGGGGAATCAGTTTCCTTACCTTCTCCAGCTTCTAAATAAAGCTGCTCTCATTTCTTGGCTCCTGGCTCCCTTTCAGTCAGCAATCCCAGCACTCCAGCCTCTGCTTCTGCTACCACATCTCTCTCTGTGACTCTCCTGCCTCCCCCTCCCTCATAGGGCCCTGTGATTACATTGGGCCACCTGGATAATACAGGCTCATCTCCCCATTTCAAGACCCTTAACTCAATCACATCTGCAAAGTCCCTTTTGCCATGTAAAATAACAAACACATTCACAGGAATTAGGATGTGGACATCTTTAAGGGGGTGCGGGTTATTAACACCTAGTTTAAGGTTCAAAATCCAATCAGGTTATCAGCGAGAGAGGGAGCTGCACCAGAAGAACTGGGAAGTATTTAGAAAATTTGGCACCAAAGAAGTGGGCTACTTGATTTTATTTTTCAGGGGTTTTTTTTTAAATACATTTTATTGATTTCAGAGAGGGATAGAGAGATAGAAACATCAATGATGAGAGAGAATCATTGATTGGCTGCCTCCTGCGCCCTCCATACTGGGGATTGAGCCTGCAATCCAAGCATGTGGCCTGACTGGGAATCTAATCATGATGTTCTGGTTTATAGGTTGATGCTCAACCATTGAGCCACACCAGCCAGGCTAAATTTTTATATTTATTTATTGAATTTATTTAATTTATTGGGGTGACATGGGTTAGTAAAACCATATATAGGTTTCAAGTGTACAATCTACACTAATAAAAGAGAAACATGGTAATTGGAGTACGACCGCTACCCTTTTCATTGGCTAATCAGGGTGATATGCAAATTAACTGTCAGCCAAGATGGCGGCCGGCAGCCAGGCAGCTTGAAACTGACATGAGGCTTGCTTGCCTCAGTGACAGAGGATCGTTGGAGGAAACCAACGTTCCCCGCCTGTGGCTGCAGGCCTCTGAGTGGGCAGTTTAAGAAACATTGTAACAAATACCTCCGGACTTCAGCCAGCAGATTCGCAACATTGTAAGCAAAGGCCAGAAACCTACTTTCAGCCGCAGAGGCAGGCCTAAGAGCTGGAGCCAAGCCTCAAGGTAAAGCTGGCCCAGAATAAAAAAAAAAGAAAAAAAGGAGCGGTTGGGAACTTCAGTCACTCCCAGCCTGAAAACAGCCCTCAGCCCCTCACCCAGACTGGCCAGGCACCCCAGTGGGGACCCCCACCCTGATCCAGGACACCCTTCAGGGCAAACCAGCCGGCCCCACCCATGCACCAGGCCTCTACCCTATATAGTAAAAGGGTAATATGCCTCCCGGCACCGGGATCAGCGTGACAGGGGGCAGCGCCCAAACCCCCTGATCGCCCTGCAGCTCTGTGTGTGACAGGGGGCGGGGCCCCAACCCCCTGAGCAGCCCTGCTCTGTGCCTGATAGGGGGGAGCTCCCCAACCCCCCCTCCACAGGCCCTGCTCTGTGTGTGATGGGGTAGAGCCATAACCTCCCCATCGGCCCTGCCCTGAGTGTGAGAGTGGCGGAGCCCCAACCGCCTGATCGGCCCTGCTCTGTGGGTGATAGAGGGCGGCGCCCCAACCCCCTGATCAGCCCTGCTGTGTGTGTGACAGGGGGTGGTGACCCAACCTCCCCATCGACCCTGCCTTGAGTGTGACAGGGGATGGTGCCCCAACCCCCCAATTGGCCTTACCCTGAGCGTGACTGAAGGTGACATCACAACCTCCCAATCTGCCCTGCTCTGTGCATGACGGGGCAGCGCCCCAACTCCCCAATCGGCCCTGCTCTGAGCCTGACCAGGGGCTGCACCTAGGGATTGGGCCTGCCCTCTGCCACCCGGGAGCAGGCCTAAGCCAGCAGGTCGTTATCTCCTGAGGGGTCCCAGACTGCGAGAGGGAACAGGCCGGGCTGGGGGACCCCCCCCCCCCCGAGTGCACAAATTTTTGTGCACCGGGCCTCTAGCCTATATATATAAAAGTCTATTATACTAAGTGTCCCTCCAACTGTCCGACTGGTCGCTATGATGTGCACTGACCATCAGGGGGCAGACGCTCAATGCAGGAGCTGCCGTGACACGCACTGGCCATTTACAAAGAAACAGCACTGCAGACCTGGCACCGACAAAGTAACACTGGGCTTCCCCCAAGTGGGACACAGGCCCCACCACCACCCCCGAGTGACAGCCCACCAAATTGCAGCCAACGCAGCCAAGATCCCATGGCGCAAAATGCGGCCCACAGCCCAGCCCAGCCCAGAAACGGTGGCTGTGGGTGCCGGGAAATGATGTCATGTAGCAATGCCTGGCTTCCTCTCCCTAGCGACTAGCCCAGGGGTGGGCAAACTTTTTGACTCGAGGGCCACAATGGGTTCTTAAACTGGACCGGAGGGCCGGAACAAAAGCATGGACGGAGTGTTTGTGTGAACTAATATAAATTCAAAGTAAACATCATTACATAAAAGGGTACGGTCTTTTTTTTTTAGTTTTAGTTTTATTCATTTCAAGTTTGCCCACAGCTGGACTAGCCTCCTTGTAGTTTCTTCAGCCCAGGAACACAACTGTATAGCCAGGTGCAAACATTTTATACTTTATACTTTATGCTTTAACCAAATGTCCATGAAGCATTTTCCTGTGCCTCATCTCATTTGATCCTCACAGAAGTCTTGGAATAGGTAGATAGGAGACTCAGTAGAATCCTATTTTCTTTTCATTAGCTGGAAAACGGAGATTTAGAAAGTTTAGAAACTTGACCTGACTAAAAAGAAGTAAGAAATGGTGGACCTTGAAAATGACTTCAGGTTTTCTCACTGTGCAGAATATAGTCAAACACTGCTGCAGTTAAGTATTTTACCCTTTGTTCTCCCTGCATAATCTACAATAATCTGCTTCATGTTGATATTTACTGCTGTGTTGCTGACAATTACCTGAAAGAGAAGTTGGGGTGCTTCACTGGACTGGAAAAAGTTTAGCTAAATCAGAAAGCAGGTCTAATTAAGCAAGTATAGTCTATATATATAAAAGGCTAAGTTGACTCATACATGCGCAATACATATAAAGCTCTCACTGGTGCCAATCGCACGCATGTGTTTCCGTCTGTCATTATCAATCATGAATTTGGTTGACACTTCTATTATAGAGAAAGAGTGAATAGCAATATTAAAATATTTCTTCTAATTAATTTCCTTTCATTGTGCACGAATCTGTGCACTGGGCCACTAGTTCTATAATAATACATCATCTGCATATTGTATTGTGTGACCCTGATTTTTTTATTAAGAGACGATCTTTATATATTTGGTACTCTATAATGCTTGTAATGTATAATATAATTTGGTCTTTTAGAGTGATGGCTTTTTAACTAATTATTGAAAGTGTATAATTAAATAATTTAAACTGAGGATTTTATATTGAACTCTTACTGAATTTATACACAATATCTATCTATATAAAAGCCTAAGCAACCATCGCAACCAAACGGACGACCAAACAGACTGCGTGGGGTGACCAGGCCGGCAGGGGGGTGAGGAGCGACCAAAGGACCGAGCAGCAGGCTGCGTGGAGCAACCCGGTTGGCAGGGGGGTTCAAGAGGGGCGACCAAACAACTGAGCAGTAGTCCGTGTGGGGTGGCCAAGCCATCAGGGGGGTTAGTGAGGGGCAACCAAGTGACCAAGCAGCAGGCTGTGTGGGGAGACCAGGTCAGCGGGGGGGGGGGGGGGGAGTTGGGGGCAATCAGCTGGCAGGCAGAGGCAGTTAGGAGTGATCAGGCTGGCAGGGGGGCAGTTAGGGGCTACCAGGACGGCGGGGGGGGGGACACAATGAGGAGTGATCAGGCCAGCAGGCAGAGGTGGTTAGGGGTGATCAGACTGGCGGGGGGGGGGGGGCAGTTACGGGTAGTCAGGCAGGCAGGCAGGTGAGCCGGTTTAGGCCCAGGATCAGGCCTAAACTGGCAGTTGGACATCCCCCGAGGGGTCCTGGGTTAGAGAGGGTACAGGGGACCCTCCCTCCCCCGTGCACAAATTTCGTGCACCAGGCCTCTAGTTAGAACATATAAGAGAACTTTAAATTTACCATATTTTAATTTTCACTATTTTTCAATCCTCATCCAAGGACATGCTTTTATTGATTTGAGAGAGAGAGGAAAGGAGAGGAAGAGAAAGAGAAACATCGATGTAAGAGTGAAACATCAATCAATTTGCCTCCCACATGCACCCATACTGGGTATTGAACTCACAAACTGGGTATGTGCCCTGACTGGGAATCTAACCTACCTTTCCTCCTTTTTAAAAAGAAAAAATAACATCATTACATTTTTCTATTGATGTCAGAGAGGAAGGGAGAGGGAGATAGAGATAGAAACATCAATGATGAGAGAGAATCATTGATTGGCTGCCTCCTGCACACCCCCTACTGGGAATCGAGCCCGCAACCCGAGCATGTGCCCTTGACTGGAATCGAACCTGGGTCCCTCCAGTCCACAGACCAATGCTCTTTCCACTGAGCCAAACCAGCTAGGGCTAACCTACCTTTCAATGCACAGGACAACACTTCAAACAACTGAGCCACAGTGGCCAGTGCAGGACGCCTAACTATTGAAGTTTAAAGTATTTTAAGATACCTGGTATTTGATTAACTAACTTTATAAACTGATCAAACATTATTCAAAGAGTTGTCAAAGGAGATTGTTAAATTTGCGGCACATAAAGAGAATAGTAAGATTTTCAAGCTGAATTTAAAGTCTGAAAGGGAACCCCCAGTTTTACTACCCCTGGAAGCATTAGCCTAGAGGGGAAAAGTGTTGCCCTAAGGAAAAGCTGGAGGGAGGCCCTAACCAGTTTGGCTCAGTAGATAGAGCATCGGCCTGCGGACTGAAAGGTCCCAGGTTCGATTCCAGTCAAGGGCATGTACCTTGGTTGTGGGCACATCCCCAGTAGAAGGTGTGCAGGAGGCAGCTGACTGACGTTTCTCTCTCATTGATGTTTCTAACTCTCTATCCCTCTCCCTTCCTCTCTGTAAAAAATCAATAAAATATATTTTTTTAAAAAAAAGCTGGAATGAGATCCCACAGAACTGCACAGACTCAGGACAAATTACATCTAGATGGATGCTGGGTTTTTTATTGTTCATATTGGTATTGTTGTTTTGAACTTTTGTGTGTGTTGTCAGAAAAAATAAATAAATACTTATTTTTTTATATAGTTTCAATTTAAAAGAAAAAGGGGTATAATTTTAAGATAAAAAATTAAGCCCTGACCAGTGTGGCTCGGTTGGTTGGAACATCATCCTGTGTACCCAAGCGTCGTGGGTTTGATTCCTGATAAGGTCACCTACCCAGCTTTCAGGCTCCATCTCTGGTTGGGGCAGGTACAGGAGGCAACAGGTTGATTTCTCTTTCTCTCTTTCTTTCTCTCTCTCTCTCTCTTACTCTAAAATCAATAAAAAAAACATATCCTTGGGTGAGAAAAAAACATATTAAGTAAGAACACTAGCCGAAACCGGTTTGGCTCAGTGGATAGAGCGTTGGCCTGTGGACTGAAAGGTCCCAGGTTCGATTCCGGTCAAGGGCATGTACCTGGGTTTCGGGCACATCCCCAGTAGGAGATGTGCAGGAGGCGGCTGATCGATGTTTCTCTCCCATCGATGTTTCTAACTCTCTATCTCTCTCCCTTCCTCTCTGTAAAAAATCAATAAAATATATTAAAAAAAAAAAAAAAAAGAACACTATCATGTTAGAATCAAATTGGAGAGAACCTCTACTTTCAGTAAAGACAGACTTAGATGATTCAGACCAACTTTACTACTGAAAGCAACTTTAAAAAACTGGCTACAATCTATAATAAAAGCGTAATATGCTAATTAGACCTGGCGTCCTTCCGGATAACCTTCCAGGCAAAGCCGGGGCTGCTCGGGAAGCCCGGGTCCCAGGTGCCGAAGGGAAGCAGGTGCCGGCAGCCGGGGGAAGGAAGGCCTACTCTTGCACGAATTTCATGCATCAGGCCTCTAATATTTTAATAATCTAAAAAGCATCAAAAAACTGACAGGATACAAAGAAATTGCCTGGCCAGCAAGCCTCGTATTGGGAGGCACTTCTGCAGTAGAGTTGGCCAATCAGGGTGAAAAAGCTGAGAAGGCCGAAACCGGTTTGGCTCAGTGGATAGAGCGTTGGCCTGCGGACTGGGAGGTCCCAGGTTAGATTCCGGTCAAGGGCATGTACCTTGGTTGCGGGCACATCCCCAGTGGGGGGTGTGCAGGAGGCGGCTGGTCGATGTTTCTCTCTCATCGATGTTTCTAACTATCTCTCTCCTTTCCTCTCTGTAAAAACTCAATAAAATATATTAAAAAAAAAAAAAAAGAAGAAGAAGAAGCTGAGAAGCTGAGCAGAACCTCTGAGAGCCTTGAGGGGGTCAAGAACAGAATTTAGGGCAGAACTGGGAAATTGCCCCACATTCAGGACTGGGAAATCCAAGCGGCTGCATTCTAAGAGTAACGGTGAACCAGAAGTAAACTGGTTCCAGCAAGGCCTATGCTCTGGCTTTGAATAATCTGGGTAAGCCACAAGCCTTAAAATTGGACCAAGGTGGTCCTGAATTGCTAGTACCCCAGATGCCTGGCAGAAGCTAATTAAACTCCTAACTGAAGGAAGATGACATCGTTTTTGGTCTCCAGTAATTACTGAAGGTCACGTTTCAAACAAATGTCTATTTTACAATCAAAGATAACCAGGCATACAGGCAGCAAGACAACATAACCAAGAGTTGGCTAAAACAATAAATGTCAAAAACAGACCCATGCTGTAAAACAAATGTGTTTGTAATTTCTCATAAAAGGCATCATCCAGTATGTCCTCATATATATGTTCCCACGAGGACAGGGCTGGAAGGGAATGCCGGCCTCCTGCACTCCGGCCTCCTTCCTCTCCCATCCCCTCCACTCACAATCCACACCCTGGGAAGTCTTGATTGAACTTTCATTCCTGCCTTTATGCCTTTGTTCCAGGGGTTCCCAGGTCCTAGTGGAGCCCCCAGGATGAATGCCATTTCCTACAAGAAGCCTTCCCTACTCCCTCCAATCTGGCACCTTTTTATCCTTCTGCCTTGTAGTTTGAGCTGTTGTATTCCTGCCCCTCTCCCCAACAGTCCAAGAGCTCTTTGGGGCATGGATCTGGGGTGCCCCGGCTGCTTTCACCTTGTACTTACTCTGCTCAGGGCTGGACACTTTAGAGGACGACCACAGGGGGACAGTAGACAGGCTCGTTCAACATGCTCATCAATATCCCGTTAATGTCTACCACTGTCATTCTGGCCATGGCTCTAAAGGCCCTCAGAGTATCTCACGTCCGCCCCAGCCCTACCACAGGTGGACATGTACAGACTTATTACCCTAGCGCTACATTTTCAATGAGCCTGAATAAACCCAGGGCCCCGGCTGTTTCTCAGCAGCTGTGGAGAATAGGCATCATTAGCCCCATTTGACAGGCAAGAGACTGAGGCTTGGGGATGACTAGCCCAGTGGATCTCAAGCCTGGATGTACTTTGGAATCACCTGGGAGCTTTTAAAAATTAAGTCAGAATCACTTGGGGTAGAGCCCAGATGTCAGTATTTTTTAAAGCTCTCCAGGCAATTCTAATATTTACCCACTCTTGAGGACCATCAGACAAGCTCAAGGCCCACAGCCAGTGGGAAGCAGAGCCAACTCTAGAATTCCAAATCTCAAGACAGTGCTCTTCCTTTATCCCAAGAAGAATTTGGGAGGTTCCTGGACCGTTGGCTATTTGGGGTCCCACAAGCTGGAAGACAGTGTTAGAAGAGTGGGCTCTACAGAAATCCTGGCTTCTGTGAGACCAACCTCTTCCCTCCTTGTCCTTCCTTGACTCCAAAACTCGGGCCCAGACAGCCAAGGCCCAGGGGACAATGGGTGACTCAGATGCTTCCTGTTTTCTTGGCCACAGTGACAGGGGGATGGAAACAGCATGGCTTGGGTTCATGGCCTAAGAGAGGGGCCCTGGAGAGAGAAGGAGGCTGAGCAGTGGGGCCAGCCTGCCCTGAGATGTGGGAGAAGTGAGCTAGGCAAAGTCACACGGGGTGTTTACTGGCCTGGTTGGTGGAGACAAGGGTGGTTTGTTGGGTGGCCAGGTCAGTAAAAGAAGGGAGGATTTGGGGCCAGTTTTTCTTAAAAATTAGGGATTTTCTAAGTTCTCAGGTTGAAGGAGAGATCTGCAGTTCCGCCTGGATATTTGGTTGAGGCAAAGCTGCAAGCTGGGAGGCTGTGCGGGTCAGAGGGAAGAGCTCTACCCTGGGGGCAAAGGATCCTTGTTACCTTATCCAAGCCCTGCCATGAATTACCGTGTGACCCTGAGTAAGCGCTGCTCATCTCTGAGCCCCTGCTTCCTCTCCTATGAGATAGGGAGGCACTGGAATAAACTGAGCACTGAGAAGCCCTGTGATTCTAAGAAAAACCACAACCTCTCCCAGCCTTACAGAACACAGCACAGCCTCTAGGGGACTTTTCATTTACGTGATTTTGATTTCAAGTCCGACAGTAACCCTGAGAGGTAAGCAAGGGAAGTACTAGAATTACCTAATTGCTGTTGGAGACATTAATAATCAGGAAGACTAAGAAAAATGCTGGCCAAGGGAATGTGAAAATGAGGGCCTGGACACTCCTGGTGACCCCACTCGGCCACACCCATCCTTGAAGGACAGCACTTTGGAGATGTTTATGAAATAGCTTGCATGCTTGAACCTTAGCTTCAGTCATCTCCCTGTTGGGGTCACCCTCAGGAAATGATCTTACATTCAGAAAAGGCTTGTTGGACCGGAAGATGTTCACAAAATAATTTTGTATTAGTGAAAAGTTAAACACAGCCCAGGCATTCAGCGATGGGAAAATGTAGACCACAGAATGTGTTTTAGCTTCCTATTCCTGAGTAACAAGTTACCCTCAAACTTAGTGGCTTAACAAGCACTTATCATTATCTCCCAGTTTCTGTGGACCAGAAAGCCAGGTACAGCTTGGCTGGGTGCCTGTGGCTGAAGGTCTCTCTGGAGGCCGCAATCTGGGTGTGGGCAGGGGCTGCAGACATCTCAAAGTCTGACTGGGAAGGGATCCACTTCCAAGTTCACTCACAGGGCTCTTGGCAGCCTCTGGTCCTCGTTGGCTCTTGACTCAGCTCCTCAACTTGTGGGCTCCTTGGTAGAGCAGCCACAACATGGCAGCTGGCTCCCCTCAGGGCAAGGGAGCCACCCGCAGGCTCTCAGTCCTTCTGTAACCTGATCTTGGAAGCCACCCCACCCCCTAATTTTTGCTGTACTATCGTCCCTTGGTATCTATCTGTGGGGGATTGATTCCAAGACCCGCCCAGAAACCAAAATCAAATGGGGTCTGGATGATAAAGCACCTTCATACATTGGGTCTTTTGCTTTTCCACACATGTACTCATTTATGTACTCCTCCCCCGACTGCCCTCGCAATTATTTGTTCTCCAAACTTAAGTTTGTAACTCCTTTTCTGGCCCTGGGTGCCAAGGGGCCGTGCAGGAAGGAGTCCAGTCCAGTCCCACCTTCGGTTCTTGAGCCTGTGGAGCAACAGGAAGCTATAAATTCTCTTACTGGGGCAGCCGCAGGGGATGTGTTCCAGGCAAATCCTAACCACCTCTAATTCTCATTGCATATTCCTGGGTTCCGTGGAGCCCGAGGAGTGGGCTTTGGGGTTGACTCTGAGGAAAGCATTGCTTGGGGAGGATCTGGTTGTAGAGGAGGTGGCAAGGAATGGGGAGACAGGAAGTCACCCAGGGAGAAAGGGGAAAGCGGCTGGAAGTTGAAGTCCGGGCCTGCCAGTCACGTGAGGGTGGGACTCATTCAAGGCTCAGTTTCCTCATCCATAGAATGGGATGAAAATAAATAATACTGCCTCCCTCGGAAGTTCAGCTGGGTTAAATGAACTAAAAAAACTCTGTAAACTATAATGCTCTGGACCAGTAGCGATTTCTTCTGGGATTAACTACTGAGCTCCCCGCAGGAGTCAAGCCCTTCCCCAGCCACCAGCAGGCGCCCTGTTGGCTCCCACATCCTGAGCCACAGGCCCATTATCATTCTAACTGATTATGTCGGTTAGATGTTGACATTGACTATATTCTGGTTAAAAAGAATGAAGTTACCTCTAAAGAAAGATGATTTGGCAACATCCATTACAATCAGAACTGACTCAGCAATTCCACTTTTAAAAAAGAATAGATACACACACACGGGTATGAAATCACATCGCTGCAGCGTTCTTTGTGAGACAAAGCACTGAAAAGGAAAAAAATGTCCCTCCACAGGAGACGGGCGAGGCCAATTACGGGACACCCATCCATCCAATAAAATGCTGTGAAGCCATTAAAATGAATGAGGCCGCGCTGGGCGAACTGATCCAGAAAGATCTCTAATATATAACATGAAATATTACCCATCTCCACCCATGTAGAAAGGCAAACCAAACTGCATATGTGTATATTACCTGATTTGTAGGAAAATACAGAGGCCATTCGGGAGGGGTTCGGCCAGCTGTCAGAGGGCACCTGGGGAAGGGAAGGTGACGGGGGACAAGGGCCTTACCCTTTTGTACTCCATAGACTTCAGGTACAGTTGCCATTTCTTTCTTTTCTTGCTTTCTTCTCCCCCCGACCCTCCCACCCCCTTTTTTGGTTAAAGGAACTATTTCGTTTTTGTCAACCTTATTTTCATTTAACGGCCTAAGGCCCCTCGGTGGGCTGCCTCCCCATTCCGTGCCTGCACAGTGGGGGCTTAGGCGGGACCAGCTGCACAGGCACCGGCACCTTTGTGCCTCCGGACTGTGGGCGGCCTCGGGTCGAGCAGCAGTAAGTTTGGGGGCTGAAGCGGTCCGTTCACCCTGAGACTTGCCTTCAGCCACAGCCTTTCACCCTGAGACTTGCCCTCAGCCACAGCCTTTCTGCAGCGGCCTGCTCCTTCTCTGTAGAAGTAGAGCTCAGGCTGGGCCTCCCGCAGGTGCTCACGGGAGATGGTGCGCGCGTGCGCAGAGCCTCCTGGGCCAGGATCCTCCACGAAGAGCCTCCTGGGCCAGCATCCTCCGCGCAGAGCCTCCTGGGCCAGCATCCTCCGCGCAGAGCCTCCTGGGCCAGCATCCACCGCGCAGAGCCTCCTGGGCCAGCATCCTCCGCGCAGAGCCTCCTGGGCCAGCATCCTCCGCGCAGAGCCTCCTGGGCCAGCATCCTCCGCGCAGAGCCTCCTGGGCCAGCATCCTCCGCGCAGAGCCTCCTGGGCCAGCATGCTCTGCGCAGAGCCTCCTGGGCCAGCATCCACCGCGCAGAGCCTCCTGGGCCAGCATCCACCGCGCAGAGCCTCCTGGGCCAGCATCCACCGCGCAGAGCCTCCTGGGCCAGCATCTTCCGCGCAGAGCCTCCTGGGCCAGCATCCACCGCGCAGAGCCTCCTGGGCCAGCATCTTCCGCGCAGAGCCTCCTGGGCCAGCATCCACCGCGCAGAGCCTCCAGGGCCAGCATCCACCGCAGGCCGGAGGCGTGAGTCCCCTGTTGCACGGGGATGGCCAGGTCCACACGCGCGGAGGAGAGTCTGTTTCACAGGGCGATGGCGGGCAGGTTAACCTAACACGTCTCTGTGGGAGGCTGGTGGCCAGCGGGCCATCAGTGACCACCGGAGCAGCGGCTCCTGGCAGGCCGCCTGGAGCTGGTTAGCGCGTTGCAGGGGTGAGGCCACCAGCAGCCCGAGCGGCTCCAGGGCCGCAGCGAGCGGTAGCACGCCTGGCCGCGGGCCGGCATTGCTGCAGGGCAGGACACGGACTCCAGCGGTTTTCCACGGCAACAATGGCAGAGCCTCCGGTCCATGATGCAGGTGCCCGCAGTTTTCCTCTTGTGATGAATTGTTCTATTTGAAAGTCAAGGTTGGTGCCACCTAAGTGAGTTCCTCTCGCGAGGACACTGCCGATGCCAGTGTCTGGACTGAGAAAAGAATCGTGTATGTGTACACTGCATACTCGCGAGAAATGTGAGGACATCCTCCTACTTCGTTTTCAGGACTTCAGGGGCTCGAGTCATCGTGCAAGTTTCCCTTTAAATTAGGAAGGAAAAGCAGAAAGACACGCTGTGGACAGTCTCTGGGTAGCATGGAAAGGGGTTGCCATTTCTCTGTGATGTGAATATATTAATATATTTTCCATGTAATTCTTAAAACAAAATGTAATTTTACTTTTATATTTTTAATTTTATGTAGTTATGTTTGTACTTTAGTAATAGTTGAGTTTTATAGAATTATATAAAATCACTGTTTTTAAAATTTTAAATCCCTGGCCCTGGCCAGGTAGCTCACTTGGTTAGAGTGTTGTCCAGATATGCCAAGGTTGTGAGTTTGATCCCCAGTCAGGACATATACAAGAAGCAATCAATGCTTGCATAAGTAAGTGGAACAACAAATTGATGTTTCTCTCTCCTTTCTTCTCTCTCTTTAAAAGTCAATCAATCAATAACATTTTTAAATCCCTACCTGTTGTTTCAGAGAACTTCTGAGATCATCATTGGGCCTATGGGTACTTATTCCCGAGGATGGAGTCGCCTCTCTAGAAGAACCCCGGCTCCCCTCTTCCAAGATGGTGCCCCTTACCAGGTGAGGTGCTGTATGCATCTATGAGGGTTGTCAGACTGGGACCCCAGAACCCCCACTCCCTGTCCACGTAGGATCCCTTGAGCTTGTTCTCACATCCACTGTGCAGGGATGAAATACTAGTAAAAACAAAAAAACCTTAATCCCTTCCTTGCTTCCTTCCTTAAATAAATAGTATTGTCTGAGCAAAGCCACAGGGACTCGATGGTGAATAACAACAGACAAGATTAGAATCTAGTGAGGAGACAGACTCTAATCAAACAGCCTCCTAAATCAAAGTGAAATGAGGCCTGTGATGGATGCTAAGCCGGATCCAGAGCATGTCCTGAGGAGAGAAACGCTGCAGAGGCAGCTTTTCCCCTCTCCCCACCCGACATCTCCATCCTGCCCACCTTTCATGAACTGGAACCAGAGGGCTTGGCTGGGGTCTTCAGCCGCCGCCCCAGGGACTCCCCACGAGTGGAGATGGGGGGGGGGGGGGACGGGGGAAGGGAATGTAAGTCAGGACCCAGGAAATCACAGCAGCTGAACTCAGACCAAAGAGCCTGGTGGGGCTGTGCTGTCCAGCATGGCAGGCTGGTTCCAGACCCGTCACCATCATCGTCTCCCGTTCACAGGCGCCACCCTGAGGCCGTCCAAGGCTGCTGCGCAAACCATCCCCCCAGCAAGGCCCTGCTGAGTGGGACCTTTGAGTTTGGAATGGACGGTGTCACTGCCCATGCCAGTGTCTGGACTGAGAAAAGAATCGTGTATGTGTACACTGCATATGATACACACAGGTCCGTTCTCTGTGCGTAGGGTGTCAATTCATTCCAGATTTACTGGGACAGCTTCCATTTTCACATATTTGGGCACCACAAACCATTGAAACATCCTGAAAATTCCAATATGATTATTTATGCAGCACTCCTTCAGTTTCTTCCAAAAAAAAAAAAAAAAAGGATTTGAGAACCAGCTTGCAGAGTTGTATATAGTTCAGAGGACTTAAAAATAACAGACAAGGGAATTGGGGAGAAGAGAGAGTAAGATGACACACAGAAAGGCTTTGCTCAAGTCCTAAGTGCGTGCCGGAAGCAGGCTGTAGCGGATCTCGGAACTTCCAAGCAGCCAGAGCTAAGAGGGAGACAAGACAGCGTGGATCCCTGCCGTTTTGACCTGCAGGAATTTCCCCCAAAAGTCCTCAGAAAGATGCAGTGTCACTCAGAGTTAGAAAGGAATAAATGCAATGTCCATCTCTTAATAGTGCTTTGGTTACACAAATGACTGCATTTGTCAAAACTCACCGAAGAGTGCACTTAAGATTGGTGCATTTTACTCAGCAAACTTTACCTCAAAAAGAAAAGAATTATAAACAGGTGTAGTTAATGATATGCCGGCTGAAGTGTTTATGGGTGAACGGACATCGCAGCTTACTTTGAAATGCATCAAAAAAAGTCAGATGAATTGCTGGGTGGAAGGAAGACTAGAGGGATTGACATGCAATGAAGCACGTGTAGTAAAACGGTGGTGGGCACACAGTGTGGGCTGTACAATTTTTTCAACTTTCTGTGTTCGAACATTTTCTTAATAAAAGGTTGGAGGCTCTAAGAAATGAAGTGGACACAGAGTGGTGATGGGGGGGGGTGGAGGAGAGTACAGAGGGGGATAAATGGTGACGAGGAAAACTGAAGGGGACTTTGGAAGTTGCCATCAACACCTCAAAGGAGAGAGGGCCTGAGTTTTGTTCCCAGAGACAGAGCCAGCGGCTGAGCCCTGGGCACGGGGGCCGTGGGCAGAGTTGGGGCTCTTGGGTGCAGAGCTCTGGCTTCAGCAGGGACAGAGGCCTGGCTCCTGCACAGCCCACAGCATGGCGGGATTTTGTCATCTCCCAGACAGAACACTCAGATCATGGAAACTGCTTGTCAGGCATCAAGGAGCAGCTCCCCTTGGAGGCCTGTGCCTCGCCAGAGCGCCCTCATAAAGGGCAGCGTTGGATTTTAGCCTTGACAGTAGGGTGGCGTGGATGACCGGGGTCATTTAATGGGGCTTGTCTCTGCTGGCACTGCATTAAGCATTTACATGTCATGTAATGTTTAAGTGACCCTAGGACACAGGTACCATTGTCATTCCCATTTATATGTGAAAAATGCCTTAGAAGAGTTCAGTAACTTAATGTAATGCTCAGCTGGCAAATGCTAAGCTGGGATTCAAAGTTCTATTTGACTCCAGAGACTTCCATCTGCCCTCTTCTCCACAAGCTGCTGCCCCATCCCTTCCACTTTCTTTCTCACCCCCACCCCCACCCCCAAAGGCCTGTCGCAGACTGTCTCTGCTCTGGCCTCAGAAGAAAGCGCAGGACAAAGTCTGGCTCGGGCCCAGGGTGCTCCTTATAAACCAAACACCCCCTCCTGCCCCTGAACCTTTGATCCCCAGGAAGCTGCTCTGACCAGTTTCCCTGCTACCACAGAATCAAAACCTCGACACTTGAAATAGCCTGTTCCCTCTTTAATAGAATCCCAGAGCTGAGCCAGGCTCCTTCGATTTTGCAGAGGAGGCAAAGAAAGCCCAGAGAGGGGCAGTGGCGGGCCTGATGTCACACAGCATGCCAGGACTGAGCTTTGTCTCCTGGCTTTTGTCCCCTTAGCTCAGGGCTGAGTTCAGCTGCAGGGCTGGTGGAGGCGGGGGTAGGGGAGCAGGGTGAAGGGAAGTGTAGATGGGGCCTAGAAACCCCCCTGGAAAGGGCAAGACTAGCTCCTAGGGCCAGGGAAGAGCATTACTGGGCCCTACAATGTCAGCCGGGAGGTCCCTGAAAGAGCAACTTTCATTCATAGATGGGAGATTCCATTCCAGAGAGGAAGTGCCTGTCCTGGATCCCACCGCCAGTTCCTAGCCACATGGAGGTAGGAATTCATTTTCCTGAATCCCCAGTGTCCTTCCCACTTTGCCCCTAGGTTTCCTCTGAGGGATCCTCAGGCACAGAGCAGGCTCGGGTGGCCCGGTGAGACCCAGATCTGCACCTCCCCTGTGTCCACACTTGCACGCATTAGTGCTCCCCAGGACCCAAGACCAGACCTTTGGCTTTTACCAGGTCCCTTCAGTAAACACAGGCCTGGGCCCCACAGGGACTGTTGGCAGAAGGGCCCCCAGCTCTGCAGCCCCTGGCAGGGAGGGAAGAGGAAGTTACAGGGGCTCAAGAGCGCCCCCTCCAGCAGCACACTTGCTCTTCAGCCAGGCCTGGCCCAGGGACATCAGACCCCCACCCAAGAGAGGAGGCCTGCCCTGCTTGCTCAGGCCTCAGGGCCCAGGCAGCCCCCAGAGTGTGTACACGTGGGGGAGGGAGTCTGTAGGGGGGTCACCCAGCTGTGAGGCCCACGTCCTTCCAGCCAGAGCCAGGCTCCGAGTCATGGAAGAACAGGATCAGACAGTGGAGACCGAGTGCACAGACAGACCCCAAGCAGCTCCGGCTATGCCAGGCCAACCAGCAGACCCTCCAACACAAACACTGGGCCCCTGGCTCTGGCTCTGGGAGGAGAAGGGGGCATTTTTCAGAGGTGACATCAGCTCTTAAAGTTTTATGTTTCCTGCCTGCTCAGCCCAGAGAGCAGAGTCCCCAGAGCCTGTGAGCCTGGAGAGGCAGGCACCAGCTCCAGAGCAAACAGCACATCCCTGGCCCTGGGCACCTGAGCAACCCCACGGCCAGCTCACCCTGAGGACACAGCCCCGCCTCCCAGGACAGATGCCAGAGGAGAGGTCTCCCAGGTCCCAGACACGCCCTGGGGTCTTTGCTCATGTGTTCCCTTTATCACGTACTCTGCCCTCTAGCAAAAGCCTCTCCATCCTTCAAGTAGCATGGCCAGTGTTCCCTCCTCTGTGAGGCAGCCCCACCTCCCCAGCCTCCACAGTGACCTGTCCATCCTCCCATTAGAGGCCTGATCACTCTGAGCCATGTTTACAACCACCTCCCTTCCTCTCTACCCCCCGCCCCTCCCCATCAGACCAGAGCCCCTGGAGGGCACAGGCCAAGTCCCAGTTCACTCTGGTCCCCAGGGCCTCTGTTAGCACTTGGTGGGGACTCAGGAAGTGTGAGGGAAAGGATGGAGGTGGTGGGGTTACTCAGCAACCCCCACCCCTTCATTGCATATTTGCTGAGGGACCAGCCCTGGCATCCACTCCAAGAAGCAGTTTCTGCCCCATGAATCTGCCTGGGCACCTCTGAGTCCAGGAGGAGAAAGCCCTCATCCCCTTTGGCAGTGGAAGCCCAAGGGAGCCAGCTCCAGCCCCTAGCTGGGCCCCTGGGGTGAAGGGTTATGAGTAGCCCCTGCCTGTGTCCAGGCACCTGCCCCTAGGCCTCCCTCAGCAAATCTCTGGAAAATTGCCGGGGCGGCAAGGCCTGGAGGAGCTCCGGCGGGAAATGGCGGAGGCGTTCAGAACAGGTCCAGTAGTGGTACCAGCCCCAGAGCACGGTCACCCCCGGACTGGTGTCAGGCAACAATCCTGCCCTTGCGGGGCCAGGAAATCCACACCCGCTCCCCCCATCAAGGCTGAGGTGCTGCTGTTGCACGGGGTGCTGAGAGGATGACATGGATCAACATGTGAGAAGACTGGACTGCAGGAAGCACCCAGTAAGTGTTTTTAGAATAATTACTGTGTTATTTAGATTGAACTCACATGACTGAGCATCAAGTAAGTGCTGGCGCTGGGAATGCTGGGTGAACAAGGCCGGCACGCCCTCACCTCCCAGGGGCCTGCAAGGGGGCAGAGGCACAGATACACAAGCAGCGGACATGGGCGTGCAGGGCTGGAGGTAAACCCACGGCTCCTAACCTGACCTGGGGTGGGTGGGTGAGGGAAGGCTTCCTGGGGGAGGAGGTGCTGCTGCCCGTAGAGGAGCTGAAGGATGAGTAGAAAGAAATGAATCAACTACATAGAGGTAAACCCTTCCCAGCTGAGAGAGCCACCATGAGGGCTCAGCTAAAGGCAAGAAGAATGTGGGCCGGTGAGGTGCAGGGAGCAGCAGGCCTGGCGAGTGAGTGAGTGAAGTAGTAAGCGAGGAGTCCACGCAGAGGAGGGCAAGGTGGGAAAACCAGCTTTACCGTCAATAGTGAGCTCTCTGGTAGCAGGAGAGGGTAGACACAGAGACATATGTACCCCCCCCCCCCCCGCGACACACACACACACACACACACACACACACACACACACACACACAGATTCCCACTCCGATACCTCTTCCCTAAGCTCAGCAGGCTAAAGTGTGGCACATCAGGCTCAGAAAGGGTCGGCGGGACTAGGTCACTGCCCTCTGCCCTGGGAGGGGGCGGCCTGGATTCCCCTGGACCCAGAGCCAAGCTGCCCAGCTGCTGACTCAGGCCCCACTAGCCAGCTCAGCATTCCCAACCCCCCACTGAATGGGGTTATTGAAGCTCTTTGTAGGGGGCGGGGGGGGGGGCGGAGTAGGCCACTGACCACGCCCCCAACCAGAACCTTCGGCAGGGCTGTGGGCTCTGCTGTGAAGGGGCCAGTCTGAGAGCCCTGTGGCCACCAGGTACTGCTCTGGGGGTATCTGGGACCAGGAACAGTCCTAGGTAAGCTGGCCAGGCATCAGAGAGGGGATCCCAGTGAGAGGGAATTGCCCTGACCCTCAGAACTGGAGGCCCCAGGGTGGTGACCCTGCTCACCGTCCCCAGCTTGAAAATGGGGGTGGGGGGGTCCATCCCTCTGCATGCACAGTGTGTAGGTGGGGGTGCTGCAGAGGCGCTCTGGTTGTCCTGCCTGTCCCATCACACATTTCTCTAGGGAGAGGTGGTTTCCCATTAGACCGGGTCTCTCACAGGGTGTGGGCTGGGTCCCCTGTCACACAGGGAGTGGGGTTGATGGGGGGCCTTCCCCATCAGACCCAGAGCTCCCCAAGCCCAGCATCCATCTCCTCCTTAGTGCTTCACATCTGCAGGAATTACATCTGGTGCCCAGCCTCAGCCTCCGCTGCTGGGCCCCAGCTGAGCCAACGCTGCTCTGGATAAAGCGCGCCTACCTCCCCTCCACCTCCCCTCCTGGCCTTGGCCCCAAGCTGGGGTCCGGCCCCCCATCCCTGGCTGTGTGGGCCTACACCTGCCAGGTGCGCTTTTGCAGGAATGGGGGCGGGCCAGGTGCCATGAAGCCAGTGCCGTTTGTCACCCTTTGGTGGGTGCTGCTTCTGGTGTCTGGGCTGGGGGCCACCAGGAAGGGATCCCCAGAAGAGGCCTCCTTCTACTACGGAACCTTTCCACCTGGTATGTCCATCCCTCTGTTGGTCTGTCCGTCTGTCTGTCGGCTTGTCCACCTTGGCTGGCTTTGCCAGGGGATTTGGTGTTTTAGCTTCCCGACAGGTAGAATGTAGAAAATAACTCTCTGTAGTGTTCTCAAATAAAAGAAGTTCCTAACAGATTTGTTTAGTTACTCTACAGATAGCATGCTGTGAGAGCTAACACTGCAAGAACATTTTTAATGCATTCTGTCTCCTCCCATCTACCCACCCACTCCCTCTCCTAGAGATGGGGAGGGGCTGCCCTGCGGCTGGGAGCACAACCCTACTCCCCAGCTGGACAGTGGTGGGAGCCCCCTGAGCCCAGCCTGGGGTCTCTACTTGCAGGATTCTCCTGGGGTGTGGGCAGCTCCGCCTTCCAGACGGAGGGCGCCTGGGACCAGGATGGGAAGGGGCCCAGCATCTGGGATGCCTTCACGCACAGCGGGAAGGGGAAAGTGCTCGGGGAGGAGACAGCAGATGTGGCCTGTAATGGCTACTACAGGGTCCAGGTGAGTGAAGGGTGTGCGTGTGGGTGGGTGCTGGAGCACGCAGCTAGCTGAGAGGTGGGAAGTGACATCCTGAGGGAGCCCAAGTGACAGTCTCAACCCAGTGCTCTGCGAAACACTCCCCACCAAAGGGGATGGGGCGAGTGGGGATGGGGACTGGGTGTGTGGGCAGGATGTAGGACGGTAGATGTAGGAGGAAAGGAGAGCAGGGCCCCACCTGACTCAGGGCCCTGCTGTGGTAGCCAAGTGAGGGGTAGCCGAAGGGCAGATGTTATGGCCCAGGGCCCACAGGCCACAGTGGCCTGAATCCCTGATCCCTGCATGTGAATCAGCCCCTGTGGAGGGAGTGGGACCAGCTCATCCTCAATCCCTCTGCTCAGCATCCACTCTTCTTCTCTGGACTGACGTTTTTGGGGAACTCATCACCCACATTTATTAGGAATACCCTATGGCCCTCGCAAAGCGCCCCATATCCTGCATTTTATTTGACTCTATCCCCAGGAGGAAGCAGGGGCGGGTGGTATGTATCACACCTGTTATATAGATGAGGAAACAGCTGCTTCCTCACCCACGAGGAGCCTAGACATGAGTGAGCCTTGGCCTGGGGCCCCTCAGGGTGCCCCCTACCTGCCCACCGCGGGGCCCCAGGCCACCTGCCCTGCCTCCCGCCCTGTCTGCACAGGAGGACATCACTCTGCTGAGGGAGCTGCACGTGAACCACTACCGCTTCTCCCTGTCTTGGCCCAGGCTCCTACCCACTGGTGTCCGCGGTAAGCTCGGCAGCCCCTTCCCGGCCCCAGCGTGGCCCCTTTAGGCCACGGAGAGGGAGAGTCCTGGGGACGGAGACCACGGACAGTTTCTCTGGCAGCAGCTTCCACAGGCTCTGCAGGCAGCTGGGCTCCCAGGAGTCTATACCACCCCTTTGAGGTTCACGTGCTGGTGGTCTGAGGTACCTTCAGCCCTACGAGTGCAGCATTTCAGAAGGCCCAGGCCACGGTCCTTTCTTGTCAAGCCCCCTTTCATCTCACCTTCAGGTGACCAGGTGAACGAGAAGGGAATCAAATTCTACAGCGACGTCATCGATGCCCTTCTGAAGAGCAACATCACCCCCATCGTGACCTTGCACCACTGGGACCTCCCGCAGGTGAGGGCTGTGCAGGCGCAGAGGCCCATGGGGAGCTCAGCTCGGCAGCAGGGGGCCTGATCTGGGCCCTAGGACGCCAAGGTGGGGGCCAAGCCTGGGGTCCAGACACAAAGATGGGAAGGAGTCAAGAAGAAATCTGACTCACTCGTGGCTGGGAGGTCGCTGGTTTAACTGATATTTGTAGTAAGTGATTAACTGCGGATTTTGAGGTTTTCCAGAACATTTGTCCTAAAAACAGCAAATCAAACTATAAAGAGGAAAACATCTTTTTGAGTAAGATCTGATGACATGCTATAATTAACAAGTTTGTTTAGCCTTTTCCCCAGTTTGTTTGAGCCAGCGCCATATGTGCTCACACGCGAGCCCCACCCCCTCCCCAAGCAGTTTCCACGAAGTGTGAACACGCTTAAGAACATCACTGTGAGACATCACTGTTCCTTCAACAGGACCACCCAGAGCTCACAGCCCAGCCAGGGGAGGAGCCGTGTGTGTGACCCTGTGACACAGGGTGCTGGGAAGGCAGAGGATAGGACATGGCCTCGGGGAGGTGCTGGGAGAATGAGTCTGGTCAGTGCTTTGCAAGCTGGGGCATGAAGTGGGAGGAGCGGTGTTCTGGCAAGGAGCAGGGAGCGGCTGGGCAAGTGATTCGGTTAGAGTTTGGGGAGCAGGCTGGAGGGGGCAGGATAGAGATGGGAGGGGCAACTTGCAAGGCCTCAACCGCTGAGCTGAGGTGACAGGGTTTGTTCTATGGGAAGGGAAGTCTCTAAGCTGGGGCTGGGGGCAGAGAGCAGCCTTTAAGCAGATGAACTGGAAACCATCCCCCAGCTTCGTCCTTGGCTGGTTGCCTTCACTTACCTACCATTTAGCATCCCCTCAAACCCCCCAAGGAGAGCTGGTAGGTAATAATGATGGAATGCCGAACCCCGGGAAAGCCGGCCCTCGTGAGCAGATCCTCTGGCTGGGAGAGAGCCCTGTGCTGAAGGAAGCGGAGTCCTCTCTCATAACAGGCTCCTCTGCGGTTCTGACAGCGGCACGGCCCTCAGAATCCCAAACAGAGCTTTCCTGCCCAGCGCCTTATTTCTTCGGAATTTATATTTACGATTATTTCCCCATGATCACGCTTCTTTCCCTTGGCAAATTTTCTTAAATATGCACTCTATCCAGTTCCTTCGAAGCATGAATCTCAAACCTTCCCTGCTCCCAAGGTCCCTAACACAGTTCGTCCCCACATTTACGTGTCATGGTCCATCACCGCCATCATCTTCAGTCTTAAATGCTCAACGCCCTGCGTCTTTGCCGCCCTCTCCTCCCAACATCCTCTGTAGCTGTACTCGCCCGCTTCTCCCACACACTGGGCCGATCAGCTCCGAGTCTTTTCTGCAGACAGACCCTTGGGGCACCAGCTCCTCTCTGCGCCCCTCTGTTCGCAGCTGCTCCAGGTCAAGTACGGCGGGTGGCAGAACGCGAGCATGACCAACTACTTCAGTGATTACGCCAACCTGTGCTTCGAGGCCTTTGGGGACCGGGTGAAGTACTGGGTCACTTTCAGTGATCCGCGGGTAAGCAGGGCCCCTCTCCAGGTGAGAAAACCCACTTCCCAGGCCAGAGCGTCCCTGCCACTTCTCACAGGCCCTATCGGTCCCCGCTTGCCATCCCTGTAGACAATGGCAGAAAAGGGCTATGAGACGGGCCGCCACGCACCAGGCCTGAAGCTCCGCGGCACAGGCTTGTACAAGGCGGCTCACCACATCATCAAGGTGAGGCGGGCTTTCTGGGAGGGAAGTCTGGGTTCAGGGTGGAGGGACAAGCCCCAGTGTCCGCTCTGCATGCCCAGGGGTCCGAGCCTGAGCTCTGTCCTCTGTGGCCCCACCTCAGAGCCAGCATCTTCCATAGCCCTTTCTCACCGTCCACTTTCCTTCCATGAGGACTGACCGGAGTGTCCTGTCATCCGGTGCTCTGTGGGACACTGAGGCTGAGGTGTATCCTGGCTGCTCGCTAGGGCTTACAATCCAGCCAAGGGGTGGAGGGCGCGCATGGGAAAACTTGTCCCCTGTAGGTCTAAACTGTCTTGTGTGGAATGGTGACAGGAGCGGAGGAATGACAGTGAACTAGAGGCTGAAAACTTCAATGAATGAGCAGAAGTAACTGGAGGACAGTTAGTGAAGGACAGTAGTAATTTAAGAGCACTCCTCTGATAACATGGATTTCAAAAGGCCTAGGGTTTTTTGTTTTTTTCTTAAATATGATTGATTTCAGAGAGGAAGGGAGAGGGAGGGAGAGATAGAAACATCAATGATGAGAGAGAATTATCAATCAGCTGCCTCCTGCATGCCCCACACTGGGAATCCAGCCCACAACCCGGGCATATGCCCCAACGGGAACCAAACCATGACCTGGTTTATAGGTCAATGCTCAACCACTGAGTCATGCTGGCCTGACAAAACCTAGGGTTTTTGAAGGAGGAAGGAGAGATGGTTTAGAAGCAGCAATAAAGAGCAACTGTGAATATTTAAAGGTCAGAGCTCTGGAGACATCAGTTGGTCACTGGGAGAGAATATAAAAAGAAGGTAGGCTGGCACATTTTGAATCCCATTTCTCAAGGATGTGCCAGGTGCTTGGTATTTTCCTAGCTTCCTGAGCTCGGTAGGGGAAAAGTACTGCCTATCACTGCAGTGGACCACCAGGAACATGAGAAGCTTTAGCAAAAACCTTAGAAAAAACAGACAGGTAGTGGTGGTTTATGTGTTTATGCCAGATTTAGACCAAGTTTCCTGTATCGTACAAAGAAAATAAGTGCCCCTGGAGGTCAGAGGATGGGAGACTATGGATTGTGATAATCAAGGCTAGACTCATGAGAATGATGGGACTCCATCTGGATGTCTAGAGTTAGGAAGGAAAGGGAGGAGAGAAATGGATGGGTCAGGCCTCCTGATGAAGTCCTTCCTCTTTCAGGCCCATGCCCAAGCCTGGCATTCTTACAACAGCACATGGCGCAGCAGGCAGCAAGGTGAGCTGCACCGCCACACGTGCTGGGAATCACGTGTCCGGAGGAGTGATGGTCACTCCTGACTGCCACCCCTTCTTTCTTTTCCTTTAAGGGCTGGTGGGGATTTCATTAAACTGCGACTGGGGGGAACCAGTGGACACTAGTAATCCCAAGGACATAGAAGCTGCCGAGAGATATCTACAGTTCTGCCTGGGCTGGTTTGCCAACCCCATTTATGCTGGTGACTACCCCCAAGTCATGAAGGAGCGTATTGGTGAGCCAAGACCCATTTTAAAACTGCAGATGCCAAGACCCATTTTAAAACTGCAGATGTTCAGTACAGCGACAGTACTGAACTTAGGTGAAATGAGCAAAAGGCAGGAGGGTAGAACACCCTGGGGTTGGGTGAGGCTGTCAAGAACTGAGAACTAGTTGTTTAAATTAGGCCAGTGTGTGTATGGGGGGTGGGGGTGGAGGGCGGCGCGGATGACAACACCCAAACAAATCACAAGAAGTTCAAAACCCAGGAGAAAAATGTAGCAGTTCTCTGGGCTGCTCTCTTTTGTGTCCTGCTGTCCTGCCTTTTGCTCCCCAATCCACTCCTTTTTAACTGCAGGAAGTAGAAGAGAGAAATCAAAGACACAGTCATGGGTGGTGTCAGTTCTATTGCCAGTTTTTTCTGTCACTTGAGAAATACTTCCCAAGCTCTGGTTTCCAGTGTCAGAGAAGAGAATAAAGATAGGTACAGCGCACATGGCCTTATCAGTTTGGATGCTTTTAAGTGCCACATAACAGAAAACTCCAACTAAAGCCACTTGGAAAGTAGGGAATTTATCATCCCAAGTCTAGAGGAGGATGATCCAGGGCTAGGTTAATCTTTGAGGACTCAGCTCATTCCACCTTTCCCCTCGGCACCATCAACTACTCCCAATGCCAGACGCTGCAGCAGCTCCAGGCATCACATCTTTACACGTCAACACGCAGGGGCAGGAAAAAGGAAATAGCTCTGTCATATGTTTTTAAGAACAAGAATCTTCCCAGGAAATAGCTTCCACCCAAAGCTGCTTTCACTTCGTGCCTTAAAGGACAGAACCACGTGCCTTAGAGTGCCCTAGGCCGCCAGAGGTAGGACCTCAGAGGCTAGGGAGGGACCATAAAGGACATGGCACCTGGGAAGAGGGCAAGGAAGACAGGCCTGGGACTAGAGGGCAGGCATCCCGCAGCGCCTGGCCATAGGAATGTAAACGTATTATCTCTGTGTGATTTAGAGGCCTCAGCTCACACTCCACTACAAAAAAGACAAGGATGGCATTGAAATAGGTTACAATCGCACGTGTAATGAGGCTATTCTGGATGTTTGAGAACAGCCAACATATCAAAACTTTCCCTTTCTACAGCACCATTCATCAGACTTATCTGATTCCAACTCTGCAACTAACCAGTGAGTGACTGGACGAGGTGCTTCACTTCTCTGAGTGTCAGTTTTATCATATGCAATGAAGGATCAGACAAAATAATCTCTCAAAATCTCTTGGCAGTAACAGTTCTGTGACACGCCTGTACACATACACGCAAAATCTTGGGAATGATTTCTTCAAGATGCACAAGGAAGAAGCGCCATGGCCACAGCGCCCGTGTTCCTGCGGCACGTCCATCATTCACAGGCGCACTCACTCTCGTGACCCTGAGGGCATCACAGGAGCCACAGGACTGCACCGAAAGCCAGACTGATGATCTGTCATAGAGCAGTTTTCTTGGGCTTAAGGCCAATCATCCCAGACCCTACCAACTCCCACTCTGTGATAAGTAGAACTGGGCTGAGGTTTTCCTTTACACAATGTGGAAAGAAGGGACCTCTGAGCAGTTGACATTTTCTTTAGGAGTGAAAGCATCTGCTTGAAATCTTGTTCACAAATTACTTCCAGGCTCCTCCAGCACCTTTTTATTCACAATAAACATATGGACAAAAGTAATTCTACACCAGTGCTGACCAATAGAACTTTTGGTGATGACAGAAACATTATGAATAATGTATATATATTTACACACAGATATATAATGATATATACAGATACACATTACACACACACAATGTATGTCTATGCTATCCAATGACAGCCTATAGCCATTTGTCTACTAAAATTAAAAATTCAGTCCTTCAGTGTGACTGAATTAAAGATGCAGTCACAACCTGGTCAGTGTTGCTCAGTAGAGTGTTGGCCTGTGCATCAAAGGGTTGCAGGTTCAATCCCAGCCCCAGTCAGGGCCCATGGGGGAGGCAACCAATCCATGTGTCTCTCTCACATCGATGTTTCATACTCTCTTTCCCCCTCTCCCTCCCTTCCACTCTCTCTTAAAAAGAAAAAAACTCAATGTATGTGTCCTGACCAGAGATGGAACCCACAACCTTGGCATATCAGGACAATGTTCTAACCAACTGAGCTACCTGGCCAGGGTGTTTCAAATTTTTCTAAGTACAAGATAGTACAAAGTGAAAAGTCAAGCTTCTGTCCCTCCCTCCCCCTCCCCACCACTCTCATCCTCCCGGGAGGAAGCACACTCCAGGCATGGATTGTACATGTGTGAGCAAAAGCACTGCTGTGAGGTGGTACCTGGTATCATAGGCAACGTTCTGCAGCTTTGTTCCATTTAAACATGTACCTGGGCATTCTTTCCATGTTGGTATACAAAGTACTGCCTCATTCATTCCAATGGCTGCAGGTGTACTGATAGATACCCCATTTATTTAACCATTCTCTCCTGATAGACATTCAGATTGTTTCTAACCTTTTGCTACTTAATCTACAATGAAGGTCCATGTACATACATCTTTTTACAAGAGTGAATAAAAGGTAGGATAAACAGATTTGTGATTGATCAGTGAAAGGACATATACCTTTATAAAATGTCCAGCCCTGGCCAGGTAGCTCAGTTGATTAGAGTGATGTCCCAATATGCCACGGTTGTGGGTTTAATACCCAGTCAGGGCACATACAAGAAGAGACCAAAATGCATAAATAAGTGGAACAACAAACCAATGTATCTCTCTCTCAAAAAAAATCAATTAAAAAAATTTCTAGCACAGAGATGTACCAGCTTACCCAGCATGAACGTGACCATATGCCCCACCTCCCACTGGCCTTCCTGTTCCTTTCCCAGGGGCGATTAAAATTACCAATTTTTGATGTAAGGAATAATATAGGAATCCAACACTACTATTTTCCAGATGGCTACACACTTGTCAACATACCACTTACTGAATAATCTATGAAAGTATTACTTTTAAACAATACAAACGTTTACATTTTTGGATCATATTCAAATGTCAAAATTCCAGTTTGAAAAGCTAAGGTTACATTTTCCATACAAATGAATCCCAAAGCCCATGATCTGGATAAAAGGTTTTATGTCCAACATGCCAGTATCATCATGGTACATAAAATGATTGTGAGAATCACTGTTAACTTCTATTTTTCTCTCTCAATAGGAAGAAAGAGTGCAGAGCAAGGCCTGGATGTGTCGAGGTTACCTGTGTTCTCACTCCAAGAAAAGAGCTACATTAAAGGCACATCTGATTTCTTAGGATTAGGTCATTTTACAACCCGGTACATCACAGAAAGGAACTACCCTGCCCGCCGGGGGCCCAGCTACCAGAACGATCGTGACTTAGTAGAACTGGCTGACCCAAACTGGCCTGATCTGGGGTCTCAGTGGCTATATTCTGTGCCATGGGGATTTAGGAGGCTCCTCAACTTTGCTCAGGTGACTATTACATTAAGCTATTTAAAAGGCATTTTTGACCTGAATTCATGGTCTTAGAGCTTAAGTACAGGTGCTTACATTTAAAATTAACAACACAAAACAAATGCAGTTACTCATACTTCAAAGGCTAATACAGACCTTACAGTCGAATGCCTACTGTAAGTAAGCATTTCAGTGTGTGTACCCTGTAGCTAAAAGTCTTATCCCACTTTTAGTTATTCTGCTGCCCTTCTCACCTGAAATGGAATATGTGGAAAGAACAAGATATGAATATATTATCTCTACAATGATGCTGATTTACTGAGAAACGTATTCTTTTAAATGAACTTGCCTCTTGCCTGCATTCATCTCTAAATATATTTAAATGTGTGAACTGGAATTTACTAAACCCTAAACACACTCGATTAAAATATGGCAGGCTTGAACATGTGTGTCTATAGGTACCTCAGACTCAGAAACCCACCTGTAAGTTGGATTTTTAAAGATATTTGTTACTATGACTCACTTTCAGACTCAATATGGTGATCCTCCCATATATGTGATGGAAAATGGAGCATCGCAAACATTACACTGTACTCAATTATGTGACAAGTGGAGAATTAAATACCTTAAAGGATATATAAATGAAATGTTAAAAGGTGAGATACAAACCAAGACTGTCTTCTCATATTTTTCTATTTAACTTGAACAAAATTTGATAATACACATGCTTGACAAAAACTTGTTTCTAAATCTCATAAATGAAAACATTTAAGATTATCTTCATATTATTTTTCCAAGTAAATGTAATACATTAAAAATGGAATAAAATGTCTTTGCAGCTATAAAAGATGGTGCTAACATAAAAGGGTATACTTCCTGGTCTCTGTTGGATCAGTTTGAATGGGAGAAAGGATATTCAAATAGATATGGATTCTACTATGTCGAATTTAACAACAAAAATAAGCCTCGGTATCCAAAAGCTTCAGTTCAATATTACAAGAAGATTGTCACTGCCAATGGCTTTCCCAACCCAAGAGAGGTAGGACTAATCCCTGTTACTCATTCTGGACTTAGAAGACCTGGGCAGCTGGGCACACAGAGTTCGGCAAGCACCTCTCTCCCCTTTCCTCCCTGAAAGAGGACAGGGGTCTGTGGGAGCATGGCCTTTCGTCTCTGACACTACCTCACACAACCTCTTTGCTCATTTGCTTAGAACAGGGTATACACACATTAAAATCAATCCTAACATGCAGAACATTAAGGGCAGACTATGATAATGCAGGAGTCCTGTTCGCTTTAGGCTGTATTAGTCAATAAAGACTTTAAGTTCAATGTTCTTCTAAATGTTATATCTTAATGTAAATAAATATTGCAAATTCTTTAAGAGACATGAAAAGTCAAGGAAGTCAAATGTTCATTTCTCTTCCCACCAAATGGCAGAGTCATACAGATGCACTGGTTCCAAATGAGATTAAAAATAATTAAATGTAATAATCCTTTAAAACATACCAAACATTTTCAATAACATATAATTTTTTTCTATCAGCTCTTTATGTTGCTGTACCTAATGACAGGGAATAGAAAATGTAATTTAGAATGTCTTAATGAAAGTCATTTTTACACATTTCACTTAGTTCCCAATTCTTTTAGGGGGACCCCAGTGAGACGTGGAAACAGTGACGGACAGCGATCGGGCATTCTCTAGTCTTGCATTACTAGGAAAGCACTAGATTATAAGCTCCTTAAAAATAAAGACTGCGTTTTGACCCCCTCACAATGACTCACATAGGTATTTAATAAGTGTTAACTAATTTAATCTACAAGCAGATTAAAAACATTAATTACCAAGCGGCTTTTTTTTAGGTGGAAAGTTGGTACTTCAAAGCCTTGGAAACTTGCTCTATCAACAATCAGATGCTTGCTGCAGGTGAGTATATTTTAACTCTTCCCTTTGAGAATTAAACTACATAATTACATAGATAATAACATTACCAAAATCTCAAAATGTGGACCTACCCTATGTCAATCTTCCAAACCACATAATTAATAGTAATTTATTTTAATTACAAATGTCTATTTTATAAGCATTTAAAATATATTTTAAAAACTTACCAGAAAGAGAAATTTATCCACTTTATTCTTATTCTCCCTGAATCATAATGTAAACTTATATATCTTTAAGTTTTGTTATAGTAGGCTTTGTGGAAAGGGGAAAATTCAACCATTATACCAAATGACATAAAGTCAAAGAACACTATATATTTTATTCACTCATTCAGAAAGTGATTGTTAAGTACTCACTTTTAGGAAGGGGGTGTTTTAACCTCTGGGGATACAGCAATGAACAAAACAAGGTCCCTGACCTCACGAAAGGCTTTTTTTCCCCCTTTCCTTTTATGTTTTTATTGATTTGAGAGACAGGAAGGGAGAGGGAGATAGAAACATCAATGAGAAAGAATCATTGATCAGCTGCCTCCTGTAAGCCTCCTCCTGGGGAACGAGCCTGCAACCCAGGAATGGGCCCTCACAGGGAATTGAACTGTGACCTCTTGCTTCATGGGTTGACGCTCAACCACTGAACCACACTGGCTGGGCAGAAGGCATCATTTCTTATGCAATGGGATTTTAAAAGCTCAGAGATGTAGAATAATAAGAAATGCCAACACATACCATTTGTTTCTTTGAATTTTGTCATCTTTTTACAAGGGCAGAGAAATACACTTCCTGATTTTTAAATATATATATATATATATATATATATATATATATATATATATATTCTTTTTTAAAATTTTTATTGATTTCAGAGAGGAAGGAAGAAGAGATAAAAACATTAATGGCCAAACCGGTTTGGCTCAGTGGATAGAGCGTCTGCCTGCAGACTGAAAGGTCCCAGGTTCGATTCCGGTCAAGGGCACGTACCTTGGTTGCGGGCACATCCCCAGTAGGAGGTGTGCAGGAGGCGGCTGGTCAATGTTTCTCTCTCATTGATGTTTCTAACTCTCTATCCCTCTCCCTCTCTGTAAAAAATCAATAAAATATATTTAAAAAACAAACAAACAAACAAACAAAACACATTAATGATGAGAGAGAATCATTGATTGGCTGCCTCCTGCACACCCACCCTGGGGATTGAGCCAACTCGGGCATGTGCCCTCACCAGGAATTGAACCGTGACCTCCTGGTTCATAAGTCGACGCTCAACCACTGATCCACACTAGCCAGGCTAAAGATGTGTTTTAATGAACACATCTTTAATGTGGTATAGAGGTGGAAAGTGCTAGACCAAACCCTACCAATTCAGCTATTTTTATAGGCCAATATACCACTGTGCCTATCACCCTTCCCACATCTAAATAACCAGGCAATATTAAGGATGCATATGCCATTCAACAAAAATAAACTTTTGCCAGTACCGGTTTAGCTCAGTGGATAAAGCTTCGGCCTGTGGACTCAGGGGTCCCGGGTTCGATTCCGGTCAGGGCCATGTACCTTGGTTGCGGGCACATCCCCAGTGGGGGGCGTGCAGGAGGCGGCTGATCCATGTTTCTCTCTCATGGATGTTTCTGGCTCTCTATCCCTCTCCCTTCCTCTCTGTAAGAAATCAATAAAATATATTTTAAAAAAATAAAATAAAATAAACTTTTATCATGTACAGACATGATGGGGAATTTGTTGAGCTTATAAGCTCTTAAAGAGCAGGGCCTGTGCCTTATTCACCTTGGTAACCAGGGTGACTACACAAAACCTAAAGGCTGGTATTGTATCAATGTCCTCTACTATATTCACATACATGAAATATGCTTAACATTTAACTCTTCAGGAGTAACTATGTTAACTATGCCACAATAAAGAAACTCCTATACCTTTTAAGATACACAATAACATCTTTGAAAGACTGGAAGTGTTTCCTAAGGATTTTTCTTTCACAAATTCCCCCAGTGAAAATTATAAAACCATGGGATATAGCTGCTTATAATCTGAGATTAATTATGGTCAGCACAAGGACACTTAAGACTTTATTACAGTACCTATGGAAGAATCAAATTTAGGCATTCTTTGTCCTGTTTTCTGAAATATTTTCAAATACCTCACATAACTTTTTATAACATTTAATTCTTTAATAGCAGGGGAGAATAATTAGACAGTGTGATGCCATTTTCCAAGGTTTTCTAATACAGCTAAAGCTTTCAGGATGAACTATACTTGCTGAAATGATCATGTTCCCATTTATGGTGGTGTTCCATTTCAGAGCCTTTGCTAAGTCATATGCAGATGGTGACGGAGATCGTGGTACCCACAGTCTGTACCCTCTGTGTACTAATCGCTGCAGTTCTCCTAATGTTCCTCCTGCGGAGCCAGAGCTGAGACAGGGTTACCCATTTTGCAGCTTCATCTTTCAGTAATCTTCAGGCTCTTCCTCCATTTTCTGCTTCAAAAATTTACATACCTCTGTTTCAGCCATAGTAATGTTTTTCTTTTTGCTTTTTTGGGCTTATGCTGGGATTTAAGAATTAAAAAAATAAAAAATAAGTATTTAATAAATAAAATAAAAATCACCTGTCATTTTACCATTCTCAAAGTCAAAGTTAATATTTTGCTGTCTAATACGCACCTATTTTCTTTTTTTGGAACCTATTTTCATTTTGCAAAAAGGGATCACAGTGTACAAACTTTTATAACTTGATTTTATTTTTAAGTCTGTCCAGAAACATAACTTTAATGTAGAAATAAATGCCATCTAAGCACTGTCTTACACATGATGGATAGTCAATCATCTATAAATAACAATCCTTTCAGTTTATAAATCCTATAAGGCAACCAGAGAAAGCTTAGGTGGGTACCAAGCAAATGAGCACATACACTTTCCTAATTTCAATATCTCGAAGAAATATAATTAGTTTATATATATTTTCTTTAACTAGTTATTTTGCTTTTTAAAATTAGGATTCTTTTTATTCTTAACTATGCTAAAATTATTCTCCATTTATCTGAGGACAAAACATGGCTTAAGAAGGCATAATATCAGGCATTTTATTCATTATCTTACTACTCATTATTTAATGTTGTTTCTGAAACACAAAAACATTAAGATAGTAGGAATGCTATTCCATTAATTCTTTTGGTTGGTTAATACTGTCAAATTAAACATTTTTTAAATGGGGTTTATTTAGTCTTACAATTGGGCTGGGGTAAAATTGCTTTTAACAAATCTTTGTTTTCAATGTCAAACTGATGCACCTTTCCAGTGTTTTTCTCTTCCATTAATATTTTTAAAATCAAACTCTTTCTACTCTATATCCAGCTTTAAGGTACAATATTTCCACTCAAAAAAAAAAAAATTTTTTTTGTTTCCCTGGTTTTAGAATTAAACTGACCTAGTAAGTTGACTGCAGAAAGTAGACAGGAAATTAAAGACTTTACACTGCTCAGTAGCATCTGGTAAGTCTTTTATATGATTACTGATAAGTAATCTATATTCCTAATGTATTAAGTCAGCATTTATGTTGTAGGGGGAAAAAACATAACACATTACAAAGTATTCAGAGAGAACAAACAGTGACCATACTACCTGACAGAGGAGCCCATCAGCACACTTCACTTGAAATGCACCTGGCTGCAGGTAACCATGATAGTATAGGATATCCTTTCTTCCAGGCTACTGTTTAATATGGATTCAGAAAAATCTGTAACTAGAAGGACAGTGAGATCAGAATTGTTTGCACCCTGCTGACTTTTCTACCATATACACTGCTGAATTTTACAATAATAGAGGGGTAGCCTGAATGATGTGTCTTCTACTTTAAGAGAATTTGTTAAACCAAAAGCAGCAAGAACAATTCCTTTAAGTAGTGAACACTCTTGGTGCATTGAAAACATGACTAAACAAATTAAAATATAAAGATTTTTTTTTAAATTACATATTTTTTATGTTTGTGCCTCATCCACTACAGTTAAATAATTTTTTCCAATCTTAAATATGTATCTCAGAAAAAATATTCTACCTAGGATTTGTAGTTTTAGGGTTAGACACATACCTGTTTTTTCCTCCTGAAGTCTGTTGTATTTCAAAATAAATGGTACAATTAACATTTAGATGAGATTGTGTGCACTTTCTTGAGGGTCAACATTTTGGTTTCCATATTCTCACCATTATCAACAATCATTTCCTGAACACCCTCTGGGTGAGCAATAGTCTACTGGACACTGTCTTTGTCTCCCATTAACTCCAAACTATTATTCTCTCTTCCCGTGGCAGATAAAGGTACATTTTTCTCTCGTAAGTCTTCCTGCTTTTGATATCAACTGTTCTACTCCAGAGTATAATACCACTAGATATCTTGAAAAACTAGTATTCAACCAAAGTGTTTAGTCCAATGAAATAGAAAATCTAACTTCTTAATACATATGACCTTTAGAAAAAAAAAAATCATTACTGGGCTTTAATATTTACAATCAGTGTTTTTGAATATAAATGAGGTCCTTCAATAGTGGGTCTTGTTTTGGGCCAAAGGTCACTGAAAAATTTCTAGACAAACACATCAAGAATATATGATGGGTAGAAGAGGTTATATTATCCAGGCCAAAATGAAGTTTGCGTGTATTTCTAAGCACACAATTTCATTTATATACATACAATTTCATTTAAATTTTATTTTCATAGACTCATTACACCAATGCATTAACAAATTGTTTTAACTCTAACATTAAAAATCACTTTCACTCTTTTTTTCAAACGAACTGCATCAAAAAGACTGAAAGATATGTTCAGTATCCTTCACTTATTCAGCATCATTGGAAAAAGGTGTTTAATGTTGCATGAATTTCCTCATGACAGAGGTCATTTAATCTTTATGTAGTAAAATTTTAAAACAGCATTTTCAAAAATACATCACATATGTTCATGTGTTTAAAACTTACTTTTTAATCATAAAAGTAATATATATCTTAAAAAAAACACACACCAGAAACAACATGGTAAATAAAATAAAATGTTTAAATCGGTGGTTCTCAACTTAAGTTGCACAAGGGAATTACCTGGAGAACTTTAAATATTACTGATTTCCAGGCTCTTCTTCCAGAGATTCTAATTAACTTGGTCTGGGTATAAGAACTTTAAACTTTAAAAATTCCCCAGATTGCCCTGGCTGGTGTGGCTCAGTGGATAGAGCACCGGACCTGCAGACTGAAGGGTCCTGGGTTCGATTCCGGTCATAGGGCACATGCCTGGGTTGCCGGCTTAGTCCTCAGTAGGGGGCGTGCAGGAGGCAGCCGGTCAATGATTCTCTCTCATCATTGATATTTCAATCTCTCTCTCCCTCTCCCTTCTTCTCTAAAATCAATTGAAAATTAAAAAAAAAAAAAATTCCCCAGATGATTCTAACATTCAGCCAAAGATGAGAATCACTCCTGCCCTCACCTTGCTACACCTCAGGAATTTGGGTGTATCCTTCCAGACCTTCGTCTATGCCCGTCCTTATGTTTTCTCCAGTATTTTGCTACTGTAAACATTATGTACTGCAATCAATAATCTTGTTCATAGGTCTTTTTGCACATCTGGTTATATGTGTGGAATAAGTTCCTATTAAGGAAACTGCTGGACCAAAAATATGTATTCTTGTAAAATTTTGGTGGATATTGCCCTCCAAAGAAGCTGTACAACTTTACACTCCACACAGCAATGTGTGAAGTTGACTGACCGCCTGTTCCCCCATGTCCTTGCCAGCACTGACACCTAACTTTTTGATCTTTGCTAAACTGATAGGTGAAGGTAGGTAACATGACATATAACATAAATTTGCATTTCTCTGATTATACAGAGTTGAGCACCTTTTACTTATTTATTTTTAAATATTTTTATTGATTTCAGACAGGAAGGGAGAGGGAGAAAGAGATAGAAACATCAGTGATGAGAATCATGGATTGGCTGCCTCCTGCAAATCCCACACTGGGGATCAAGCCCGCAACCTGGGCATGTGCCCTGACCGGGAATTAAACCGTGACCTCCTGGTTCATAGGTCGATGCTCAACGACTGAGCCATGCTGGCTAGGCTGAGCACCTTTTATTTTTACTTTTTTTTTTGTTAATACTCACCCGAGGATATTTTCCATTATTTTTTTTAGATAAAGTGAAAGGGAGGGGGAGAGACAGAGAGACAGAGAGAAACATCTACATGAGAGAGACACATCGATTGGTTGCCTCCCACATGTGCCCCAACCAGGGTGGGAATTGAGCTTACAATTGAGGTACATGCCCTTGACCACAATCGAACCTGTGTCCCTTCAGTCCAAGGGCCGACACACTATTCACTGAGCCAAACCGGGTAGGGCACCACTTTTTATTTTTTAAAAGATAATTTTATTGATTTCAGAGCAAAAAGGAGGAGAGATAGAAACATCAATGATGAAAGTGAATCATTGGTCAGCTGCCTCCTGCACGCCCCCTACTGGGGATCAAGCCTGAACCCTGAGCATGTGCCCTGACTGGGAATTGAACCTCCTAGTTCATAGGTAGACACTCAACCACTGAGCAACACCGGCCAGGCATCACCTTTTATTTTTTAAATGACATTTGAATTTCCTTTCTGTCGAACTGTCCATATTACTTGATTATTTTACTAGGGAATGTAGCCCCTTTTCTGAACTTGAGCTACAAATTTCTTTTCCTAATTTGTCATTTGTCTGTTGTTTTGCCTCCAGTATTTTTTGCCATGCAGAAATTATTTTATTTTTATATAGTTTATTTTCTATCGTTTATATAGATTCCATGTTTTCTATCACACTTAGAAAAGACAGCATGATTCTAACTGATGATTTTTAAGAAAATTCTTTCTGTTTCTTTAGGATTTATACAGTTCAGCCATATGAATAGAGAAGTTTCCATTCTAGTTAAGAGAAGTTTCCATTATGCTTGAATTAAAATATATTTTGGGGAGAAGGATAAACATTTTCTGGAAATAATTTTGCAAGGTATTAATCACTTAAATAGGACTATTTGTATTCCCAGCCGTAGTTAACTATAGGCTTTTGAAATCTTGGATTTTTTCTTATAACCACTAGATTTGATTTTGGATAATACTTGCAATATTTGAATTCAGTCATTTAAGACAGATACAAGTAGAAGACTACAGCACCACACAATCCACATGTGTGAAGATGACAGTTTTATACGTGTTTAACAAAGGAGGCAGACTTTATAGGCCAGCTAATTACACTAGGGGCTAAAAAACATTCTTTAATAGAATACTAGAAACCTCAACCCTTATTCCAGACACAGAAGACATTTGGGCAGAAATATCACTATTTTAAACAGTGCACAAAAGTGTGAAGTATGGCATTTCAATCTTTTAACTTATTTTTATTCCTATTGCTTGATCTCACTTAATAAAAGCTCCTTTATCCAGGTTAACGAAAAAAGTACTCTTTCATGATTCCTTTTTTCAGAATAAATATGTTTACATGTAGAGTTTAGGAAAATCATTTAAATGGGCACAAGAGCCCAGCAGGTGTGGCTTAGTGGTTGAGCATCGACTCATGTACCAGGAGGTCATGGTTCGATTCCCAGTCAGGGCGCATGCTGGGGTTGCTAGCTTGATCCCCAGTAGGGGGCATACAGGAGGCAGCTGATCAATGATTCTCTCTCATCAATGTTTCTATCTCTCTCCCCCCTCTTTCTTCTTCTCTCTGAAATCAATAAAAACATTTTAAAAATATTAAAATTGAGCACAAGACCTAAAATAATAATCTCTACCAGTAAAATTTTATTTTCATTTTCAATTTCTCTAAATAGATTACAAACCATATTTACCAGATCTGTGGCAATTCAGATGGTCTACAGGTAGACTGTCACTCAGTTGCCAAACTGTTTTCACCTTTTTCTGACCACTGTTTATTTCCACTCTCCATTTCTGTGGCTTCTCACTAAGGAAATAAAAAACATCCAAGGGGAAAAGTAGTTACTTCCTTTCTTCCTTCCTTCTGCAGTCATCAGTGAAATCCTTATGTGATAAGCACTAAGGAAGAAGAGACAAACAAGTCAGAATTCTAAATTTCAGACTTTAGAGGACGCTGAAGTTGGGGGCTCACTCTAAAAGGCATTTAGGAACATGGGTCTGAAACTCAGGAGGAGCTAGAGATATGGGCTGTGAATTATTAGCCCAGAGGAACTGAAACCTTGAGTATGAATGTAATCACCCAGGGAAGATAGAAAGTAAAAACAAAAGAAGTCAGAGAATATAGAGTTCTGGTGAAAACTCACATATAAAAAGCAGACAGAGGAGGGAGAAATTGATAGGGAACTATTCTCAGTCTAGGAGGTGGACCAGAAAGTTAGAATTAAAATTAAGACAGAACCTAATGTCACAGAAACAGAGGAAGGGAAAGGTTCGAGAAAGCAATTGTGTTAAACGCCAAACTGCCTTGTAAGTGCTTACTGAAGGAGAAAGAATTGGTGGGCCAGCTAATTGCACAAGGAGCTAAAAAACATTGTCACATTGGAAAGTGTCCACTGGATATGGTAATTATAAAGACAATAATAAGCCCTGGCTGGGTAGCTCAGTTGGTTAGAGCACTGCCCTGATATACCAAGGTTGCAGGTTTGATTCCCCGTCAGGGCACATACAAGAATCAACAAATATGCATAAATAGGTAAAACAACAAATTGATGTTTCTCTCTCTCCTTCACTCTCTCTCTCTCTCCCCCTTCCTCTATCTCCTCCTAAAACCTAAATAAAATAAATCTTAAAAGAACAGAGAAGGCCACTGATGGCCCCTGCCAGAGCAGTTCCATGGGAGTGCTGGGGTTTCCATCGGAGGGAACTAAATAGAGGAGGGTATAAATGAGAGTGACTTTAGTACAAGAGAAAGTTAAGTGTATTATATGCTAAGGGGAGACCATCATTTGAGGCAAACTCAAGTGTTCAACTGGATGGCTAATGTGTCTTCTTAGCCTCACAGTTCTCTACCTCCTCAATCCCATACTCTTCTTTCACTCCCACTGCCATACCTTTGACTTTATCATTACCCTGATCACTCTTTTTCCACTGTCATTTCCTTTCTGGTTATACTTTCTACACTGTTCAGCAAAGAAATCACAAATTGAGAGAAAAATGAAAGACTAGAGGCTCAATGGTCGAAAGGGAGTAGACAAAAGGTCTGGGAGAAGGCAGGGCAGAGGGGGAACTATCAGACTATGAGCAGAGAGGGGGTAAGATGATGAAGGTTTCAGAGGAGAAGCAGCTCTGGGTCCTGGGGAACAGACACCGAAACTGCCTGGAATCATGACTGGACTTAAAGTACAATTTAATTATTAAATTGCTTACCTTTGATACAAATTTTTTACAGCAGTTGGTCGGACTGGCAGCTGAAAAATGTGTTGCTCATCAAGAGGATTTTGTTTATAATATTTTATGCAGGATCTATAAAAGTAAAAAAAAGACCCTATTTTGGAAAAAAATGCCACGTGGAGATAAAGGCTTTCTGGTAGTCTAAAATGCATAAGGGAACCATTTTTTTGAATGCTACTAACCATAACGTCAACAACAGATTAATTTCAGGGACACAAAAGTAAAAAACAAACATACAATACCTCTACTCCCAACAAAACATTGGTTATTTCTCTTTTTTCTTTTTCTTTTTTGATGGAAATATCATTTGCTTTTAAAAAATTAGTAGTAGACATATTTCTCGTAAATATAAAATACATTTAAATTGAGCCCAAATAAGGCTTAAGTGGCGAGGGGGTGGGGGTGGGAGCAAGAAAAAAACAAAGAGGCAAAAGAGAAAGATACAACCTCCATGGTTTTCAGAGTCTGGGGAATTAAAGAATTAACTTATTTATATACTTATCTTTAATGGAGAAAAAAACAATAACAATTTCTTAGTACCTTTCCCTTCACAACTGAGGCAAATTCTAATTTTGGAAAAGGGAGAGGTACATTTCCTTTCAAAAGGAAAAAAAACCTCAATTCTGCCACTGGATGGTTCACTTACTTCTGGTTTGAGACTCCAATACACACAAGACACCAGCAATCCATGTATGAGAACTATTTCGAACTAATTTTAGTCAAACTGATGGACAGAAATCTCTAAATTACAGTAATGCTGTTGACAGAGGTCTGGTAATATTTAATTCCATTTAGTTACCATATAAATGGCTAGCAACTAGTTTGGCCCAAATGTATAAAAATGTAAAAAAAAAGACAAGGAACTAATATTTATTAAGCACCTATTAAGTGACAGGTACTGTATATACATTATATCACTTAATCCTGACAACAAACACATGAGGTTATTAGATCCTTTTATAGATGAGAAAATAAGATGCAGTGAAAGGAAACTTCCTCTGGAAATTAGGAAGTGCTAGAGCCGAGTGTTAAACTTATTCCTTCTGAACTCAAAGACTTTTCTTCCTATGACAGTGACTTAGAACCATTCTGCTACTGTGAAGACAGGATGTGCAGATTCTATCCTAACCAATAATAAAAAGGCACATATTTTGGCTGCAACTATTTCAGAAGAGAATGCTATGTTAGTAAAAACAACAGAGAGAGTTTCTAAGGATCATGTCTGCGAGTCAACATCCCCGATCCAGAGACAATGGCCCCGATGGAATGGAGCCTGAAGGCGTCATCGAGAGTAACTGGAATGAGATCGTTGACAGCTTTGATGACATGAACCTCTCAGAGTCCCTCCTCCGTGGCATCTACGCCTATGGTTTTGAGAAGCCCTCTGCCATCCAGCAGCGAGCCATTCTTCCTTGTATCAAGGGTTATGATGTGATCGCTCAAGCCCAATCTGAGACAGGAAAAACAGCCACTTTTGCCATATCGATTCTGCAACAGATTGAATTGGATCTAAAGGCCACTCAGGCCTTGGTCCTGGCACCTACTAGAGAATTGGCACAGCAGATACAGAAGGTAGTCATGGCTTTAGGAGATTACATGGGTGCCTCCTGCCATGCCTGCATTGGTGGTACCAACGTGCGTGCAGAGGTGCAGAAGCTGCAGATGGAAGCTCCCCATATCATCGTGGGTACCCCAGGACGTGTGTTTGACATGCTTAATCGCAGATACCTGTCTCCCAAATACATCAAGATGTTTGTACTGGATGAAGCTGATGAAATGTTAAGCCGTGGGTTCAAGGACCAGATCTATGACATATTCCAAAAGCTCAACAGCAACACCCAGGTGGTATTGCTGTCGGCTACAATGCCTTCCGATGTGCTTGAGGTGACCAAGAAGTTCATGAGGGACCCCATTCGGATTCTTGTCAAGAAGGAAGAGTTGACTCTGGAGGGTATCCGTCAATTCTACATCAATGTGGAAAGAGAGGAGTGGAAGCTGGACACATTGTGTGACTTATATGAAACCCTCACCATCACCCAGGCAGTCATCTTCATCAACACGCGAAGAAAGGTTGACTGGCTCACTGAGAAGATGCACGCCCGAGACTTCACCGTCTCTGCCATGCATGGCGATATGGACCAAAAGGAACGAGATGTAATCATGAGGGAGTTCCGCTCTGGCTCTAGCAGAGTATTGATTACCACTGACCTGCTGGCCAGAGGCATTGATGTGCAGCAGGTTTCTTTAGTCATCAACTATGACCTTCCCACCAACAGGGAAAACTATATCCACAGAATCGGTCGGGGTGGACGTTTTGGCCGTAAGGGTGTGGCTATTAATATGGTGACAGAAGAAGACAAGAGGACTCTTCGAGACATTGAGACCTTCTACAACACCTCCATCGAGGAGATGCCCCTCAATGTTGCTGACCTCATCTGAGAGGGGCTGGCCTGCTGCCTCATCCCAGCCAGGGTTCTCAGTCCTTGGCAGGCTGAGGAGGAGCAGGAGGGGGGAGGGAAGGGAGCCAAGGGATGGACATCTTGTCAATTTTTTTTCTTTTTTCTTTTTTTCCCTTTGAATAAATGTCACTTTTTGAGGCAAAGAAGGAACCGTGAAAAAACAAAAAAACAAAAAAAAACAACAACAGAGAAATACTTACTGTGTTAAAGAAAAGAGAAGCTCATGTTGAGGTTTAATGAAAAGCTTGCAACTGACTATTATTTCTAGAATATGGTGGAGTTTTTGAACACGACAAACTTGCTCTTGTATATCTACTGATGGAGAAACGAAATATTCCTAGAATGAAAAAAAAAAGTATAAGCAAAACAGGGAGTTAGTTAAGGGAAATCTTTAGAAAGAATATGGGTATGCCTGCTAAACCTAAGTCTAGAACAGGGGTGGGCAAACTTTTTGACTCGAGGGCCACAATGGGTTCTTAAACTGGACCGGAGGGCCGGAACAAAAGCATGGATGGAGTGTTTGTGTGAACTACTATAAATTCAAAGTAAACATCATTACATAAAAGGGTACGGTCTTTTTTTTCAATAGTTTTATTCATTTCAAACAGGCCGGATCCGGCCGGCGGGCCGTAGTTTGCCCACGGCTGGTCTAGATGCTTAATTCATAGGTGGGAAAAAAGACAGGAGGCAGCTAGATAGAATATACCACCTTTCAATAGTATTTCTCTAATTAATCTGTAAGTAAAGTCTTCACTGAGGATATTCTCAGCAAACCATCCTACATATTCTCTGGTGAAGACAAATCACAGAACTCCTTCACTCAAGGAGGCCCAAGAGGGTGGCTACTCTACCGACTAACCTCTCCAGATGGACTAAATGGCAAATCCAGATAATTCTTAACTTCAATACTCTTGCTATGTTGATGGACGTGTCCACCTCTAAAATAGGTAGTAAACCTGAAGTACCAAGAAATTAAGCAAGTGTACGGGTAAGATTCCACTCACATATATCACTGGTAAATTGGTACAACCCTTTAGAAATTTGGCAATGTATGCCAAGCATCATAAAATGCTCAGGCTAATATTATTTCTGAGAACCCATCCTAAGGAAATAGCCCTTGGCAAATATGGTAGGTGGAATTCTACAATGGTTCCCAAGATTCCCACCCCTCGGAGTGCACATCTTGTATAATCCCCTACCCTTGAGTAAGCCAGGACCTCTGAATATGATGGAATGTCACTCCTGTGAATAGGTTCCTAACTGATGGACATTTAATCAATCAAGAGACAGATCACAGTCATTACTACGGCCTAATCAGGTGAGCCCTTTAAAAGGTGAAGATGCATTAGCGATATCTCCCACAGGCTCTGAAGAAACAAACTGCCTGTCATGTTTGGAGAGGGTCACATGGCAAGGACCCACAAACAACCTTTGGGACTTAAGATGATCCTGAGCTAACAGTTAGCAAGAAAATGGGACCTTTGTCATAAGTCACAAGGAAAAGAATTCTATCAACAACAAATGAAGGAACTTGAAAGTAGATCTCGCCCTTAAGCCTCTGAAAATGCAGCTGACACCTTGATTTCAGCCTTGTGAAGACCGGAGCAGAGAAGACTCAGCTAAAATGTGCCCAACTCCCAACCCTTGGAAACTATAAGATAAATTTGTGTTCATTTAAGCGTTTAAGTTTGTGGTAATTTGTTATGCAGAATAGAAAACTAACATAGTAAGGGAAAACATCAGTTATTTGGAATAGGAGATGGCTTGTTTAAAAAGACAGTTACTGAGCCCTGGACTTACCCAGTTACTGGGCCCTAGAAATTAGCAATTTATCAATCCTTCTAGGAGATTTTCAAGTTTAAGGACTATTATGTCAAAAGTTTGGAGTCAAAACCATATTTTTAAAAAACAGGCATATGAAATGACTAGAGGGGAATTCATAAAAATTAGAGTACTAATATTTGGGTGGTGAGATTAAGGGTGTATTTGTCCTATAAGTATTCTAACTTTTAATAGTGTTATTACTTTTCTAAGTTTAAAAAAATTTATCAAACCATTCCCATCTGGGCCCCCCATTAACATATATACATATGTATACACACACACACACACACACACACACACACACGTATGTTTCCACTAAAAAGATATATAAAATGTTTAAAATTTGAAAAGCAAAAATTAAACCTCTAAAGAATCCAGCTGAATCTTACTTTGCACAACAGACCAGCTAGAGTTTTTTATCTTGTATTTTTCTAAGACAAATGACAAATGAGTTGGTACTATAGATTCATTTCTAAGCCCCACTGGTGTGGTTCGATGGTTGACTGTTGACTTAGGAACTAGGAGGTCATAGTTTGATTCCCAGTCAGGGCTCATGCCAGGGGTTATAGCTTGATCCCCAGTAGGGAGTGTGTGGGAGGCAGTTGATCAATGATTCTCTCTCATCATTGATGTTTCTCTCTCTCTCTCTCTCTCTCTCTCTTCCTCTCTCTGAAGTCAATAAAAACATATTTAAAAAGATCTTCCATCGAATGTCAAGGGTCAGTACAGATGCTGTTTAATTTCCTAAACTTCCTAAATAAAGACACTAGAAAAATACAGAAGTTTGTAATCATGACCCTGAAGCCCAGAAGTCTATTTTGAATCAATATATTAAAGAATACTGTAAATTTTTTGGAATTTGTGTGTAATAGAAATGAGTTGAGAATATAAAGCAAAAATTCCTTTATAGGGCCTATAAAGAAAGGCATTCTCTAACCATTTTACTTGTATATGTTTTTTAAAATATGTTTTTATTGATTTTAGAGAGAGAAGAAGGGAGAAGGATATAGAGATAGAAACATCAATGAGAGAGAAACATTGATTGGCTGCCTTCTGCATGTCCCCTTACTGTGGATCAAGCCTGCAACCCAAGCGTGTGCCCTGACCAGGAATTAAACTGGTGACCTCTTGGTTTGTGGGTCGATCTTGAACCACTGAGCAACACCGGCCGGGCCCTTACCAATTTAGATAAATGGGAGTTGTGAGAGTACACTGGCTTCAGCAGGACACAACTGTATGTCAGTAAGATAAATTTAAAGAAATGATAAATGATACTAAAAGGGCTACTTTTTTGTCTGTCTAGTTACTAGACAGTAGTAATTAAGGGCATTGACTGTCTCATTTATCTGTTTCCTAGGACCTAGGATAGAGGGACACAGATTAGGCACTTAATAATTTTATATAGAGTCAATAAATAAAAGAAAAACCACATTTTGATTAAAAAAATAAACTCACCAAATGATTCAAAGATGCAAGTTCTTGACCTATTATGAAAAAAACATACATGCAAATAAGATTTAGGTATTATCTGTTGCATGTTAAAGAACCTAAGTAAAAATTTTCATAGTTAATATATAAAAGAGATGCTCAAGCTAAATAGTTTCTCAAAAATAGTCAAATTTTCTGACACATTACACCATAAAGACATACTATTACTTATTCTAAGAATGATCACAGTTTGCCCTAATAAAAACAATGAAGTGTTGGGTATTAAAACAGCATCTCCTAAAATCGTTTTTATTAATTACATTATACTCATAGAATCTCAAAATGAGCAGAATCTCAACTAAAAACAATCAAGCAAGCATTATAAGTATCTTTAATTTAATACCTTTATCAAGGGAGAAACTAAAGGGCCAGAGAATGAAAGTGTCTGTCTCACAGTGAACCAGGGGCAAAGCCAGAACTACAAATGACTAGGGACAAGTAGAAAGATAAAATCTGAGAATACCTATGGGCTGACAACTGTGGTGTACTTTTTAATTTTTTGAGCTGGGCAGGTACTTACCTATGAAAAAACTGATATAATCTTTCTTTAGTTTGTCCAAACCAATTTCCAAAAGCATCTGAACTGGAAGAGTCCCACTGAGAGAAACTGTGTCCATGGCTCCATGGTAAGACTGATGAATGAGCTTACTTAGCAAACTGTTACTTCCACTATGGAGCTAGAAATCAAGAAAATTTTATAAAGCCATAAATAAATCCAATAAGCAAAAGAGAAGCAAACTACATTAGCTACAAGCTAAAAATTATAAACTTGCATCTTTAATCTCTTGGTACTACAAATTGTTTGAATAAAAGCCCCCAAGTTGCTTTCTAAGGTGCCTTTCCTGCCTCATTTGTTCAAGTCCAAAGCCATTAAAAAGGGCTTAAACTTATTACTCCCAGATGCAATTCCACCAAAGAGAAGGCAGAGCTGGGCCTTTGAAGCTTTATAACTAGGAATTCTCTTCTCCTGGCTAAGTGCTATTGAGCATCTTTGCCCAAATCAAACATTTTCAACTACACTAAAAATCTACTGTAGCAGAAAACTCTCTCAATGGTCCATGAACATGCCATAAGGAACTCCTTATTGACTACGATATCCAACATACTAACTTGATCACTTGCAAATTAAAAAGAGCTGCAAACTTACAGATCTGACATATGTTCCAAATGTTAAACAATTAATTTTAAACATATCTAAAGTATTTTCTCACTACTGTCTTTTTATGATCTCTAATTTTCATCACAATTTTTTGCATTTTCTTTTTTAAAACTACTTTCACTTTGTACTCATTGGACCTGGCAGGGATATACTGGTAAACACTTCACAAAAAAAGTCTCAAGGAAAAAATCCAATGGCCAAGACTACACTGTCTAGAATCACTAATGCCCAATTAATTAGAGTTTGCATGTCTTTGCTCTGGAGTGTACATTTGTTCACACTTATGAGTTTCAAAGCTTTACAGGCATGAATTAGCTGTGACATTATTTAAAACTAGAGACCCGGTGCATGAAAATCTGTGCACTGGAGGGGGGTCCCTCAGCCCAACCTGCCCCCTCTCACAGTCCAAGAGCCCTCAGGGGATGTCCTACTGACAGCTTAGGCCCGCTCCCCATGGTCTGGCCTCCCTCTGCAGGAGGCAACCCAGCTGATCAGGGAGAGGCACCACCCCCATCACCTCACTGCTGCTGCTGCCACTGCTGGGCTGTGGCAGCTGCGAGGTCTGAGCCCTGGGCATCGCAGCTGCCAGGGCGCACAGCTGCCTGAGCGCACGGCTGCCGCAAGCCCCAGGCCTCACAACTGCCTGAGCCCACAGCTGCTGTGAGCCCCAGGCCTCACAACTGCCTGAGCCCACAGCTGCTGTGAGCCCCAGGCCTCACAGCCGCTGTGGCTTTGTCTGGATGGAAGTCTGGAAGATGTCTGCCCTAATTAGCATATTACCCTTTTATTAGTATAGATAATTCCTATTAAATAAGGACTCTTTTTGTTTCTAGCTTTTTATATAATCTCTTCTTGATTGTAAAAGCACAAATTCATTATGGAAAATTCATAAAGTATAGAAATGTATAATGCAGTTAGAAAAACTCACTTGTAACCCTAATACCAAAAGTACTGCTAAAACATTTATTTGCTTCTATGTTTTCGTCTCCAAAATTTACATTCTTTAATACAATAGTGTATATTCTTGTCTTTTTACTGAACATTATAAGAATTTCTCCATATCTGTCAGCATCATTTTTAGCAACTATTACATGTGCCACATGTGGTTGTATTATTATTTACTTAGTCATTTCATTTATAGTGGAAATTTAGGTTACTTACATTTTTTTCTACCATAAATGAAGCTCTAATGCCTATTCTAATACATAGAATCTTGATACACATTTCTGTATGAGCTTAGGATGGATCTTAACAAAAGAATTATTGATTCAAAGGGCATGACACATTTGCAGGATCGTTATGAAAATTGCTTTTAAGAGTGTTCCAAATTGTACCCTCATTAGTATATGAGAATTATCATTCATAACAATAGTAACAATGACAATATTGGTAGCTTACAAATACCAAGTACTTACCTATGAGCTAGGTGCTAAGAGCTTTACATGAATTAAATTATTTAATCCTAAAACAACACTATGAGGTAAGTATTATTCCTACTCCTGCTTTACAGATGAGGAAACTGGCACAGAGAAATAAAGGAATCTGCCCAGCTAGTGAGTCACAGGGCTAGAATTCAAGCTCAGGTAGTATGCTCCAGAGCCTATGTCTTTAACCATGATGTTGAGAAAACATTCAACACACACTACTAAACCTACCCATGGCTGTATGTCACCACGTTGTAGACTCTGAATGATCAATGTGAAACACTTCACCAAGTCTTGATATGATATCACACCTTGAAAAACAAGTCAGTCTAACATTATGTTCATGGTATTTCTGCAGATGATGTATGTCATTAATCTTAAGGACACACAAAGAGGCAGACAAGAATCTGTATTTTATGGATGGAGGAAGAGGAAAGAAAAAGGCAAAAGACAATGTATTTCTAAAGAAAGAACTTAAACTGCCACAAAATAACACACTTAGTAAAATATTAAGGAATATCTTTTCCTTTCTCTAATAATTATAATTTCACTAAGGTATATGTTTTGATTCATATAAACACAGCTTAAAAACCATCTACCTGGTAAATCTTAGCAGAAAAGGATATTCTATGAACAGCTTTATATTATTAGTACAATTCTTGAGTAGAATGTGCCGGTGCGTTACTAGAAATGAATTTGTAAAACAGGAACTAAACTTGCACACAAAACTAGTAGAACGTACTGTGTTATTTCCAAAAGACTTAGTTAAAGGTAAGCCTAAGGAGTAACAGGAAGAAGTTTTATTGTACAACCACGATGAACACCTACTACTACTCATTTTGCACCACAGCTGCTCAGCAAAATCCAGATCGCCCCGTACTGTGAAAAGACACTCGATGGAACGATCAAATGCAGTACTGTCGGGCTTCACTGTCTGAAAAAGAAGTGCCAGAGAATACTCAGTTTAGTTTTTTTATTTTATTTAATTTTTAATATATTTTTATTGATTTCAGAGAGGATGGGAGGGAGGGAGGGGGGGAGAGAGAGAGAGAGAGAAGAGAGAGAGCATCTGGCATATTAACACGCTGTCTTATGTTAATATACTAAAGGTATACCATGTTACAGTATATTAACATATTCATTTCTACTTCTCTACAGTTGAGAATTAATAATACATATGTATTGGTTCTATTTAAAACTATCAGCCCTTAAGGCAGTGGTTCTCAACCTTCTGGCCCTTTTAATACAGTTCCTCATGTTGTGACCCAACCATAAATTATTTTCGCTGCTACTTCATAACTGTAATGTTGCTACTGTTATAAATCGTAATGTAAATATCTGATATTAGGCGACCCCTGTGAAAGGGTCGTTCAACCCCCAAAGGGGTCGCGACCCACAGGTTGAGAACCGCTGCCTTAAGGAAAACAATGCTGACATTAAAGACCAAAACAAGACTATCTTCAAAAGACTGCCCATGCTGTATGTACCAGATCCATTTGACATGGATGGTACAGCATGAAAGATAATACAACCACATTTAAAAGCTATTTCAGTGTACATTTCTTTTTTGTTCTTGAATATGTATTTTTTGCTGAAAAATATCATTAATAAATTAACATACAATATGTACAAACACATGAGTAAATAATGTAATGACAAAGGACTATCTTTGTGGAAAGTGTTTTTTAAAAAATATTTAGATTTCAGTGAGTGTACAATGTAAATGCTATCACTTACCTCTGTGTCTTTTTTTGTAGAATCACCAAATCCATCCAGCTTATTTAAGTCTAGAAAGTGGCAACAACTTATTAATTCTGGATTTCATTTTTCTGCTTTCAAAATTATTTCCATCCTAATCCTATTTTCAAATGACAAATGAGGACAATAAAAGCATAACTGGGGATTTTAGCAAATTACTTAACTCTCCATTGGAAGTCATAATAGATAACCCCTGGGTAGGGGTGTGAGGATGAACTGAGGTACAGTGAAAGCTCCAACACAATGCTGGACATCTGGTAGGTGCTCGAGGTTACTGTTGCACCCCTCTTCTACGACAATCTCAAATATGGTTGTGGTATATTAATTTTAAATTAAATCTTACTCTTAAAATTACTTAGGCTATTACCATTAGCAATTCAGAATGAAAGCCATCCTCTGACCATGACAGACTTCATAGTTTACTAGTATATATCCCAACCAAAAAGAATACCAAGCCTAAAAAGACAACTTCATTTAAAAATAGCAAGTATAAATTCCCAATTAAGAAAAATAAACAATGTAGAAGCATGGATTAGGAAAACAAACACCATTTAGAAACTCCTGCACAAGGTCAACAGCAGATTTTGCTTCCAGAGGTGCAGGCCATTCGGTTACACCAGTCCTCAAACCAATAGCCAAAACCTATAGGAGATTAAAAAACCCAAAAGCTTATTAGCAGAAAGCACAGTTTAATCAATAAGAATATATTTAATAATATTGTTATTTCTTGAGTATTTACTCACATGCCAGGACTGTCCTAGTGTTTCATATGTAGTATGTTATTTAATCCTCACAAAATCTCTACGAGGCAGATATTACTATCTACCTTCATTTTATTAAGAAGAGACTAAGATAACCTGCTTAAGGTCATACAATTAGTAACTGACAGTACCAGGACATACACGCAAAGATGGTGTTCTGAACTATGATGCCATGTGTATAAATACTACAGGATTCAAGACTGATGAGCCTGCCCTAAAGATGCTTGTTATTTTGGTTAAGGACTAGTAATACAGATGAAATAATTGGGAACAACAAATGTAAAACAAGTTGGAAATTTACATAAAAATAATATAGGCCCTGGCTGGGTTGCTCAGTTGGTTAGAGCATCATCCCAATATGTCAAGGTTGAAGGTTCAATCCCCAGTGAGGGTACATATAAAAATCAACCAATGAATGCATAAATAAGTGGAACAACAAACTGATGTTTCTTTCTCTCAAATCTATTTTTAAAAAAATAATAAAATAATCTATATATATAAAAGGCTAATATGCAAAGTGTCCCTTTGGGAGTTCGACTGAGAGACTGGGAGTTCGATAGCTTGCTATGACATGTACTGACCACCGGGGGGGGGGGGGGGGGGGGCGTGGAATGAAGAAAGGCCCCGGCCAGCGGTCAGCAGCTGCTGGCCAGGGGAAAGGAGGCCCTGATTGGCCCTGATTGTGGGCCAGGCCTAGGGACCCTACCTGTGCACAAATTTTGTGCATCAGGACTCTAGTCCATATATATATACACACACACACACACACACACACACACACACACACACACACATATATATATTAGCCTAAGTGACCATTACAGTGGAATGACCAGAACGATTGGTTGCTATGATGCGCACTGACCACCAGGGGGCAGATACTCAATGCAGAAGCTGTCTCCTGGTGGTCAGTGTGCTCCCACGGGGGAGCACCACTCAGCCAGAAGTTGGGTTCATGGCTGGTGAGCAGAGCTGTGGCGGCAGGAGCCTCTACCGTCTCCGTAGCAGCACTACTGAGTGGCGGCAGCAGGCCAGGATGAGTGTAAGCAGCATGGCGCCTGGCCCCGGTTTGGGCTCCTCCCTGGCCACTTGCCACTTGGCCCAATGCTACATCCCCCAAGGGGTCCTGGACTGCAAGAGGGCACAGGCTGGGCTGAGGGAACCTCCCCCTGTGCACGAATTTCATGCACCAGACCTCTAGTAATAATATAAATGCATGTGCCTATACATACAATAATTTAAACTGAAGAAAGGAGGTCAAGATGTCCTGGAATAGCCAGGGGAACAATGTGAAACCTCAACTCAACTCCAATCCAAATGTGAGAACTGTCGGCTACAGAGCAGAGAAGGAGATGAAGAGGGTGGGGTGATTCCAACCAGTGGAGTATAACACCTAGAGGACACTAGAAGATTACAAGGAATGGGAGCTACACAGGAATAGTGATGTTAAAACTTAAAAGGATTTTTTATTTCACATGGAAGACAACAGCCACTGTTGATTTTTTGGCAAGAAAATGACATGACCAAGTAGTTACGAATTCCTCCATCAGAAATACCTAGGATTTTAAGGAAAAGAGAAAATATAATATTTCTCAACAAAAGTGATCTCACCCTCGACCCCCAGGGGATACTTGAAAAAATGTGCAGATAAGTTTTGGTGTCACAATATCTGGGGGTACAGGAGCATTTAATTTGGTAGAGGCCAAGGATGCTAAATATTTTGCAACATGTACAAAGTCCCAAACCACAAAGCATGGTCCTGCCCAAAATGCTGAAATGCTGATACTGTCCCTGTTGAGAAACAATAAATGATCATTAGAGTGGTCCAAGAGGGAGATAAGAGCTTTAACTAAGATGGGCACGGTGAGAGAAACTTCAAAGGAAGAAAAGAACACTATATTTCAGAGAGAGAGAGATAGGTAGGTAGGTAGGTATAGAGGTATATACGTGGAATAAAACAAAAGAAAAAAATCCTACTCATTTATAAAAATACAGAGGACTAAAATTGGAGAGCCTATGTCCCTGTGCATATCTAAGATTCTGTGAATTTAAGGGAGATTACAACAAAGCATGGACTTTCCTTCTTTTTTTTTTAAATTTTATAGAGAGGGAGAGAAACATCAATTTGTTGTTCCACTTATTTATGCATTCATCGGTTGATTTTTTCAAAAAATTTTTTTATTGATTTTAAGAGAAAGAGAGAGAAACATCCATCTATTGCCTCTAGTATGCACCCTGACTGGGACTGAACCTGCAACCCAGGCATGTGCCCCAATAGGGAATCTAACCGGTGGGTGACCTTCCAGTGCATGGGACAACACTCAGCCAATTGAGCCACACTGGCCAGAGTCATTGGTTGATTTTTGTATGTGCCCTCACTGGGGATCAAGTAAAACTTGGCATATTGGGATGATGCTCTAACCAACTGAACTGCCTGGTCAGGGCCACAAAGCATGGACTTTCAAGTTAGACAGACCTGTATTTGAATGAGTTTTGAACCAGCTCTCCCACTTGCCAGTTGCTGATGCCTTAGGCAAAATAACTAAACCACCTAGCACACGTTTGGCACACCGCAGAGTGGCAGCTTCCAGCTGTGGTGGTAAGTGGTGGTGGTAGAAACAGTTCTTACTAAAGTAAAACACAGCTGACCAGTGAACAATATGGGTTTGAACTGCTCAGGTCCACTTACATGCAGATTCCCCCCCCACCCCCAATAAATACAGTAAAAGTATATTTTCTTCCTTATGATTTTCTAAAAATTTTCTTTTCTCTAGCTTACTTTATTATAAGAATATAGTATAATATATGTAACATAAAAAATATGTGTTAATCAACAGTTTATGTTATCAGTAAGGCTTCCAGGCAACAGAAGGGTATCAGCAGTTTTGTGGGAGTAAAAAGTTATACATGAATTGCTAACCATGCAGGGGGTATGTGCCCCTAACCCCCACATTGTTCAAGGGTCAAGAGAAATGAAGGAATGGTGGGATCATATACGGGTTTCTAGTCTGAAGATCTAGTCTGGAGAAGATTTCATGTTTCATTTTGGATATACTGTACTGAGTTTGAGGCCACAGCCTGTACTCAAGTTAGAAATAATTTGGTGGAAGTAGGAAAGCTGGGAATTAGTATCAGCTTAAAGAAGGGATCTGGCCCTGGCTGGGTGGCTCAGGTGATTAGAACATCATCCTGTACACCAAAAGGTTGTGGGTTCAATTCCTGGTCAGGGCACATACCTTGGTTATGGGTTTGATCCCTGATCAAGGCGTGCATGAGAGGCTACTGATCCATGTTTCTCTCTCTCTTCCTCTCTCTCTAAAAATTAATAAAACATATTCTCGGGTGAGGATTAAAAAGAAAAAGGGAAAGAAGGGATCTGGAGTTCCTTCATAAAGGCATTAGTCAAATCACTGAATGTGTAAGCTCTCTGCCAGGGTGGACAGAGAAGGGCAGAGAGACATAAGGGTAGAAGTATGATGGCAGCCCACAGTAATGATCTTGGAAGAGGAACTTTTAAGAAGAAAAGTGAGAAAGGTAGAAAAAGTACCAAGTTTTACACAAAAATAATATGAAGGAAATGTATTAGAATGCTTGGTACTACACCAGATGTGGAAGGTACAGCAGGGTACCTGGCACTGAAGTCCAGTAAGGAAAAGAGATAAGTAAACAAATCACTGTGATTGATAATCACTCTAACAAGAGGTGTGTGTTGAGTTCTCTAACAGCACAAAGCACAGGTACCATAAGCCATTCTGAGAGGTCAGTGCAATCATCCTAAGCAAAAGATGTCACAGAGAGCTCACCCAGAAAAGAGGTGGAAGGGCATACCAGATCAACACACACACACCAGAAAGTGACTAAGTGTGACAGAATCAAGCTACTGATTTACAAGCAGGGAACTCAATATAGGCAGGGTTGGGGGTTCAGTGGGAGCGAAAGTAGGGTGTTAGATTAAGCTAAAGAAATAAGTAGGCACCAATAGGAACATGAAAAGATACTAAACGCCATTAGCCATCAGGGCAATGCTACATAACAAGATACTACTTCATCTCCAGTAGGATGACTATGAACAAAAACAAAAGCAGAAAATATCCAAGTGTTGGCAAGGATATGGAGAAATTGAGCCCTCATACACTGCTGGTAGGAATGTAAAGTGGTGCAGCCACTTTAGAAAATAGTTTGGCAGTTCCTCAAAAGATTAGAGTTACCACATGACATAGCAATTCCACCCAAGAGACGTGAAAAGACATGTCACACAAAAACACGTACGTGACTATTCATGGCAGCATTACTCAGAATAATTAAAAAGTAGAAACAACTAAAATGTTCATCAGCTGATAAATGGATAAACAAAATGTGGTATATCTATACAATGGAATGCTATTCAACAATAAAAAGGAACAAAGTACTACAGAAAGTACATTGGTGGTTGCTAGGGGCTGATGGGGGTGAGAGGTGACTGCTAAATGGGTATAGGGTTTCTTTTGGGAGTGATGAAAATGATCTAAAATTAAAGGTGGTCATGGCTGTACAACTCTATAAGTATATTAAAAACCACTAAACAAGTGAATTTTATGAAATGTAACTTATATCTCAAAAAAGCTGCTAGAAAAAAGAAAAAGGTAGAGCAGTGATTGGATATAACTGACTTTGTATGCCAGGCTAAAACACTTGGAATTTCTACTGCATTAAAATGAGGCACCCCCTTGAGATTCAATTTGTAGAGTGGAGCTAAAATTACTGAAACATAAAATTCTTGAAACACATGCTCATTATTCTTTTGCATCAATCAAAACCCAAGTTATTAACAAGCAGATTATATGTGCATCTGAAATAAATTGGCATCTAACCCACCTGGAAAGCGAGAAATCCATCATATAAATAAAAACCAAACACTCCAGTAAAAAAGGCAGAAGAATGGTAGCTATTAATTATCTAACTAATGCTCCCTTTGAATGTAAGAACCACTACCACATAGTACTAGTAAAATTAAGCCGCCCAAATTGCCAAGAGTATCCAATGCATATATAACATTCGGAACAATTTTTGAAGAACACAAAACTAAATAACAATGATATTAACAAATATTCTTATGAAAACATGAGATTTAATGCAAGTAACAAATTCCAGAAGGATACTCACAAGGAGAAATTTCAGTTCTCTGTGAAGATGATTCAAAGGACTTCTGGGATCTCCTGATTCCACTTTAATATTCTAAAAAGTTCTCAAAGTCAGTTTTCACTGGTAATCCCATCTTTTTGGCGTAAGGGTCAGAGTTACTTGCATTTCAAACTACCCACACATTAAAAAATATATTTTATAAAGCACTAATAGATTGAAAAAGTAGTGCAAAACTTCATTTAGAACATCTCAGAGATATCCTGCCCATCCTGATATAGTAACTTAAATTCAGGCCATCACACTCTATTTCTATACCACAATTGTACCTACATGGAACTAACTGTTCTTACACGCTCTCCTGCTCTCTCCTACTGAATTTTCAAAGGACAAGTAGGAGAAATATAAATACAGCTCAGGACTCAATGATAAACTTAGCATTACTACACACCAAAAATAACCCAGCCTCCCCAATATATATGCTCCTTAGAAACAAACTAACTAAACCAGTAAGTATGCTGTCCTACCTGGAGGTAAGGTTTTACAATTGCAAGATATTATTTAAAAAGGGGGGGGGATTAAAAAATTCTGTTGTATGTAAATTTCTATTGAAGGAAAAGCATTAAGAATATGATTATCCATAATCCCACCATCCTGCGGAATCACTATTAACCCTACCCAGGCTTCTGTGTACCCATTTTTTAAAAACATAGTTGAGATTCTACTAAATGTTCAATTTTGTACTTTTCTGCTTTTGTCTGCTTAATAATAAGCATTTCCTATTATTATTAAAGACACTTTAAAGATTTTTAAAGAATGTGTAATATTTCATCATGGAAATCTATTTTAGTGATTATCCTACTTGTTTTGAATATTTTGGAAACACAGCTATATCACTGCAAATAGCTTTGTACATATATTTTTGTTAGCAATTCTAATTAACTTCCTAAGACAGATTCGTAGAAATGTTAAAAGGTGAAAGGCTTAGTAATATAATAATTCTTGATGTATTGCCAATACATGCACTCTCTATTTTAAGACTAGCAGATGACAGGGATGTGAAGTACAGCATAGGAACACAGTCAATAATATTGCAATAGCTGTGTATGGTGCCAGGTGGGTATTAGACTTACCAGGGGGATCTCTTCGTAAGTTATATGAATGTCTAACCACTATGCTGTACACCTTTAATTAATATAATTTAAATGGCAGCTATAATGAAAAATAAAAAAAAAACTATAAAAACGATAGCAGAGATAATGTCCCAACTCAAGAGACTATTAATCACTGGAAAATCTTAAGTTACATACTTCCAGTGCTGTGAGCAATTGATAGATCAGATCACCTGTAAAACCTCCACTGGCTTCTCTAGCTACTTCAGGGGTAAGCTGTCAGAGCTCAGAGAGGGCAGGGGCTGGGGGTGGGACAGGAGGCATGCAACCCCAGCAACAAGCAAGTTAAAAGTAAACCCACACTGAGTAAACGCAACAGAAAACAGGGCTTACTCCTACCAGAGTTGCAGTTGAAGAGAGTGGAGGGATTTGAAGAATCTCATCCACAGGACTCCAGGAAATATCCAAAGTGATCGTAGTTTGTGATGTGGGGACTGTATCATCCAAGGTAGTGGACTTCAAGAGCTCATACTGGGCAAAGCCCCTGGCTGTAACCTGAAAAGAGGGCATCCAGCACACCAGCAGCTATGCTTTCACATGACCAAAGGCCATTTTCAAAACTACTTTGATTCTCTCCTCAAAAGAAGAAAAAGTAGCATACTTTATCCCAAATGGAAAAATAAGACAATTATTCTTAATCACAAAGATTAGCTAAAAGGCAAGAGGGCATATATTTTAATTTCAGTCATTAGCTGATAGGAAAATAAATACAAACATTTTGATATTACAGAAAAATATGTAGTCATATTAGGAGTGAAAGGCAGGTCAATACAGTTAGAAGAAAATAATATGAGAAGAGAAATACTTACAGCAGACAATTGATGTCTTTTCTTATGTGAATTTTTTAAGTCTTCAAGATTTATAGAATAATTTTTATCAGCTATGGGACATGAAAAAAAACCACATTTAAATATACAATTCAAAATTACATCTTAATGCTAGAAAATTCAAATTCTGAGGGTACCGTAGTTTAACACTAATAATACTTGAAGTTTTAAATCACAGTTGAATGGAATGTTTATAAAAGAATGAAAGTGGAACAAAGCTCAATACTATCATAAAAAATATAACTGTATGCCTACTATAAAACTGGAATTATATTGTCATTATATTCAATTTTTGATCCTCTAATGAAAATTCCAAAAAATATACCCATACAAATAAAATGAAACACAAACAAAACAGCTATAAACTCCTATCCAGACTTTTGGAGATCTGTTTCTGGTGTTTCTGGAATATCACCTACATGCTGCAAGTTTATACAGTAGACTAGATTCCTGGCGGCTAACATGAATTCCATTGTGTGCACTTCCCCTATAACAATATACACTTTCAGTAAAACCACAAAACAGTAACTATCAAATAAATAAACATATATACACACACCCATACAAGTAGTAAGAGCCAGCTCTCACCTTTACAATTGACCGCATATAAGACAATTCCTGTGATGCTGTTACTTGTTGTGATAAGCTCAGCTCCTAGCCAACAGGTCGCTTCAGGATCTGAACTGTCACACCTTACCCAAAGGGGAGGAAGGGCAGTAACTGGCCGATTAATCTTTATGTGGGTCATGTTAGGATTGTGAGCCATGGTGTAAAGTCCAATTAACTGCCTTGAAAATAAGAATAGAAAGAATAAATTATAGTTAGAAATTGCCATTCAGTCAAGAATTTTCTTTTCCAAAGATATCATGAAGTGTCTCCCAGAAACAAAAATCTGAAAAATGCACATAAATATTTCACCCAATGTAGAAGTGAGAGACAAGCACACAAGGCAGATCAAGACTCACACATCAAGCCGGGACCGGTTTGGCTCAGTGGATAGAGCGTCAGCCTGTGGACTGAGGGGTCCCGGGTTCGATTCCGGTCGAGGGCATGTGCTTGGGTTGCGGGCACATCCCCAGTGGGAGACGTGCGGGAGGCAGCTGATCAATGTTTCTCTCTCATCGATGTTTCTAACTCTCTATCTCTCTCCCTTCCTCTCTGTAAAAAATCAATAAAATATATTTAAAAAAAAAAAAAAAAAAAAAGACTCACACATCAAAAAATGACAACGACAGGTTCAGAGCTACTACGAGCAGGGAGTTCAATACAGTGACGGAAAAGGTTCAGTGAGAGTGGAAGTAGGGTGTGAGTTCAGGCTAAGGAAATAAGTAGGACATATCAACTATCTATACTAAGGGTAATATGCTAATTAGACTGGGAGACCTTCCAGACATTCTTCACATTCTTCTGGACAAAGCAATGGTGGCGGGGCAGAGGTAGAGGTGGTTAGGGGCCAAGAGGGGAGGGCAGTTGTGGGTGATCAGGCCAGTGGGGGGGGGGAGGGGGGGGAGCAGGCCGGGGGGCGGGCCAGTTGGGGGCGAGCAGGCCGTCAGTGGGGGTCAGTTGGGGGCGATCAGACTGGAGGGGAGGTTAGGTGGGGGTGAGCAGGCTGGCAGGGGGGAGAGTTGGGGGTGATCAGGCTGGCGGGCAGGCAGTTGGGGGCAAGCAGGCCGGTGGGTGGGGGTGGGGGGGCAGTTGGGGGCGAGCAGGCTGGCAGGCAGAGTAGTTAGGGGCAATCAGGCAGGCAGGTGAGCAGTTAGGAGCCAGCAGTCCCAGATTGCGAGAGGGATGTCCGACTGCCGGTCTAGGCCTGATCCCTGTGGGCAGTCAGACATCCCCCGAGGGGTCCCAGATTGGAGAGGGTGCAGGCTGGGCTGAGGGACACCCCCCACTCCCCCCAACCTCCCCATGCATGAATTTTGTGCACTAGGCCACTAGTATCTCAATAAAGCTGGGGGTGGAGGGAAGAAAGTAGGAGCCAATAAGCACATGAAAAGATGCTTGAAGTTAATAGTCATTGGGACACTTAAAGAAATTAGAATATGAACTGTGAATTAGATAACAGTATTGTAACAATGTTAAATTTCCAGATTCTGATCATTGTTCTGGGTTATACAAGAGAATGTACTTGTTCTCAAGAAATATATAGTAAAGTACTTAGGGGTAAAGGAGTACAATGTCTCCAACATTAAAAAAATTTGTGTGTGTGATATGTGTATATTATATAGACGGTGGCAGTGGGAGAGGAAAAGGAAGAGAAGGATTAAAAGAAAGAATGGCAAAGCAGATATAGCAAAATGTAAACAATTGTTGAATCTGGGTTAAGGACATACAGAAGTTCCTCTATTATTCTTGTAACTGTTCTGTAAATTTGAAAGCATATCAAAATTAAGTTACCAAAAATGTGGCTTAAGTTTTTTTTTTTAAAGAGATGAAAACTGAATTTATTATCAACAGATGTTCAGGAAAGGAATTTCTAAGGGACTGTACTTCAAAAAGGAAATACAATAATCCCAGAAGGATGGTCTGAAATGCAAGAAGAAATGGAGAGCAAAGAAATGATAAGCATATGGGTAAATCCCAACAAACACTGGCTGGAGAGCACAATATAAATAATAACATTTAATCCTGATAGCTAGGATTTTCTTGTTTGGGAGGTGGGGGAGGCCAGGCAGAGGGAACTGCATGTGGCTACACAGGGAAGAAGCAGGAAGTGAAACTGGCAAGGCAGACAGAGGCAGCAGGGTTTCTAACAGGGGAAGATCATTCCTGATTGGGCTGCAGAGCCCTATGCATGGCAGGACGTTTACAATCCATGGTCCAGGCCAACAGCTCCCCTCGTCTTCATGACGGCAAAAAGTACCCCTGCAATTTCCAAATGCCCACTAGGCATGGTACCCTTGGTAGAAGACCACTGAACCAGACAGGGAAGGCTCCTATGTATCACTCAAAAGGAATTTGGATGTTATCATGAGGCAGTAAGAATCGCTGAGGGACTTTCTTGGCAACAGTGAGGAGGAAAGATTGGAGGGGAACCAGATTAGACACAAGGAAAACATTTAAGAAGCACCAACAAACAGTATAGGAGACTGGAGAAAAGGACAATCACAACAACCTTCTTGGTCATGTCTGAGATATCAATGGGGCATTCAGTAGAGAGTTGGGTATACATATGTAGGGGCAGGGGGAAGAAATGAGGGACAGATCTGCGCTAAATACATAATTGTTTTCTAATGTTTATAAGAATGCTTCAATTTAAATTCCTACCCTCCACCCCTATTCCTATCCCAATACTAAGAAAAAACTTACCTTGCCCTCTCAACTGGTAAAGCAAGTGGCCCAACATTCTCACCAGTAGAGAAATCAGAAATAGCAGTTTCTTCAGACTGTAGCTCTTCAACATGACTTGTTTCTTCCTTTTCCAAAGGCTTTAAAATTTTTTTAAAATTATTTAACCAGGTAAAAGAACACAAAAGATAACAGTCAACTGTTCACTATGCTAAAACATAATGCACTGATTCCAAAACTTTGAGCATAAATGACTGGGCTATGGCAAGAATCATAGCTACACACCAGTTTGGTACCAACTCATCTTGCCATCAGAAGCATTTCCACTGTCCTATCAAGTTCCTACTAATAAAGGAAGCATCTGATGTCATTAGAGAAAAGTGTCCCAACATGCACAAAATGCTAAAGACAAAATACCAAGGGGAAAAACATCGGAGACTCCCTGATACTCCCTGATTTTGTCAGATTCTTCATTTCCCAAATGTGAAGATTCCTTAAAGTTATTCCTCTTAGGGCTATCAAGTCTCTGTGTTACAGGGTTCTGATATCTATGTGTTTAACTACTTAACTAGCTCAGAATTGCCAATAATAACAATAATTATGAGTTAACATTTTCTGAGCATTACTAGGTACCAGTTACTGTTCTACGTTTTCTTTTATTCTTCATAAAAGCCCTGAGACTGATACTATTGTTAACTCTGTTTTAAAGACGGAAGAACTGAGATAGTGAATGGTTAAATAACTTGTCTAGGATAATAACACAGCTGCTGAGTGCAAAGCCAACATTTGAATCTAGGCAGCCTCTCCTAGCAGTAAATCCTCTGCAGAGTTAATAGGTATCAGACCTAGATGTTTCCTCAACTTTGAATTTCTTTTGCAAGATTTCAGATTTCATTCCCTTGCAGGTCTGGTTTTCCAAAAAGTTCCTTAAACTAGAGCTCCCAAGAAATATCATTTTTTCCTCTACTCTACTTTTCAACAATCATGCATTAAGCTCCACTGATCTTTGCAGAAACAAAGGCCATTTTAATTGTTCTTCGTCCAAAAATGCCAGGGCCTCAATGAATTACAGGTAACTCTTTAAAACTCAAAGCTGCATTCTCCCTAGAATCCTAACCCAGATTTCCACAAATGCCCTCTGTTCATCTTTACCATTTCCAAGATAATTTAACTTTTTCAGCTTTTCTCCTACATACATGCATTTCCCATTTCCCCATAACAAAAGTCTAAATTCAACCACATAATTCACCTGTAGTTATTTTCCAAGCATTTGCCCATCACAGACAAGCACTAATACACCCATTCATGAACTCAAAAAGACAAAGAAGTTCCCCTCCTCAGAAAGGAGTGTTCTTGCCCCGGCTGGTTTGGCTCAGTGGATAGAGCACTGGCCTGTGGACTCAAGGGTCCCGGGCTCGATTCCAGTCAGGGCACATGCCTGGGTTGAGGGCTCCGTCCCCAGTGGGGGCTGTGCAGGAGGCAGCCAATCAAAGATTCTCTCTCATTAATGATGTTTCTATCTCTCTTCCTTTCCCTTCCTCTCTGAAATCAATAAAAATATATTTAAAAAGAAAGAAAGAAAGAGAGAGAGAGAGAGAGAGAGAGAGAGAGAGAGAGAGAGAGAGAGAAAGAAAGAAAGAAAGAAAGAAAGAAAGAAAGAAAGAAAGAAAGAAAGTTTTCTTGTGTGTGCATTTAAAATAAAGAGCTCCTAGTTCATTCACCACAATGTCTATCCAGACTGCATGAGGGTCGTAAAGCAGACAGAGGTGTTCCTTCTAAAGAAACGTTCACTTTCCCTTTTAGAGCCTGTTCCTATCTACTTCAGGAAATGATGTAAGCAAAGGAATGGTTGCTCCAAGCAACCATTAACAGCACTCAATAAAAACCACAACTGCCAAAACAGTTACATAATTAAAACAAAAAGGATTAAGGTTGTAATTATAAAATGATACAAACAATAAGAAGTTCCCTCTTGTTACAGTTAATAAAATTAAAGAAAAATTTCCATGTGTCATAGCTACTTATGCTGTGCTGTTCAACACAGTAGCCACTAGCCACATGTGGCTATTGAGCACTTGAAATGTGGCCAGACCAAACTGAGATGTAAGTGTAAAATACACACCATATTTTAAAGACGTAGTATGGAAAAAGAACTTAAAATATCTGATTAATGATTTCTATATTAATTAGGTTTTGAAATTATAATTTCAGATATATTAGATTAAATTTTTAAGAATTACTACACCTAATTTCAGATCCAGCAATCCCACTCCTGGGTATTTACTGTAAGGAAAAGTTATGTGCAGCCCGGCTGGCATGACTCAATGGTTGAGCGATGACCTATGAACCAAGAGGTCACAGTTCAATTCCTGGTCAGGGCACAGGCCAGGGTTGCAAGGCTCTGGGGGTGTGAAGGAGGCAGCCAATCAATGATTCACTCTCATCATTGATGTTTCTATCTCTCTCCCTCTCCCTTCCTCTCTGAAATCAATAGAAATACATTAATAATTTTAAAAGAAGTTATGTGCACACAAAAATTTGTACAAAAATGATTATAGGAGCTCTTTTCATGATTGCTGAAAACAACCCAATTGTCCTTCAAAGGGTGAATGAGTAAATAAGCTGTGGTATATCCATACCATGAGACACCACTCAACAATTAAGAGAAATGAATCACTGATACACACACAACTTGGAAGAATCTCAAAAGCATTAAACAGTGAAAGACATACTGTATGATTCTATTCATAACATTCTTTTTTTTTCTATTAATAACATTCTTAAAAGTACATTTTACTGTATGATAATTTCACTCATTTATATTTTAATGAGTTACCAGAAAATTTAAATTACATATGTGGTTCACATTATATTTCTATTGGACAACACTGTACTTACTTATTCCTAAAAGAATTAGAATCCATTTTTTAAAACATGTTGCCCTGGCTGGTTTGGCTAACTGGTTAGAGCGCCGACTCACTGACCAAAGGGTCGTAGGTTTGATTCCCAGTCAAGAGCATGTACCTCGGTTGCAGGTTCCCAATCGCCAGTAGGGGCATATGTGAGAGGCAACCAATCAATGTCTCTATCTCACGTCAATGTTTCTCTGTCTCTCCCACCCCTACTCCATCTCTTCCACACTCTCTCTAAAGGTCAATGAGAAAAATATCCTCAGGTGAGGATTAACAAAAAAAATGCTGATAAAAAAATGTATACACTTGAGTTTATTCCCATTAAACCTAATTTGGCTATCAAGAATAGAACAACCACATAGCCCAAGCACTACTTACCACTTTTTCCAAGATGAATACAATATCATTTTCATTTAGAATATTTTTCAAAGGATTTGGTTGGCCTTTGCCAATCAACTGCACTTGGATATCAGCCTATTAAAAACAGATAATGTTTTATGTGATTAATATTTGTACAAATATATAAAGACAAGTTTCATGCAAGTAACTGGAAAGGAGAATTTGAACAGACACAATGTTTTAAAAGATTTCATTTACTCTTTGCCCACATTATTTTTCCTGTGTAGAAAATGTAGTTCATATCTATATCTACACACACTTCAAGGCCCAACTAAAATGCACCCTGCCTTTTAATTAGGATCACGCTGACAACCTTTTCCTCTAATCACACGGTATTTATTTTTAAGTACCACAAAATTAACCCTTTATAAAATGTTATCCTTTCTTCTGATAGAACTATGGAATTTAGAACTTTATCAGTTTATAGGAAATGCAGTCTTTCATTCCAGTCACAATACATGTTTATTGTAGAAAAGTTTGAAAATAGATAGCTGAAAGAGATTTTAAAAAACTCACCTATAATTCTACTAGCCAGGGTAATCATTACTGTTATTAGCCTTACTGGTACATATTTTGCCAGCTCTTTTTCCAGGCATATAAATAAATCTATTTAAATTAAAATGTATCTTATTATTTAGATATAGATAAGATTTTGCTTAATAAAAATAGAATATTCTAATAGTTTTTATACCATGAAATTCCATGCCATTAAATGTTCTTTGTCTGGTATCATGGCTCTATCATCATATAAATAATTTCACATTGTTTGACATTTAGGTAGTTTCAAGTTATTCCCTATTAAAAGAACAATTGGATTACTTTCTTAAGATGGATATATAAAATCATATCGATATTGTCAATTCGCCATTCAAATATACCATACCCACACATTTGTATTCCTGTCACTTACGTCAACACGGTAAGTATTTTCTGAGCATTTTCATTATTTTTACTGTCTCGTAGCAAGAATATAGTATCCTGCCCAGCTGGCATGGCTCAGTGGTTGAGCGCCGACCTATGAACCAAGAGGTCACAGTTCGATTCCTGGTCATGCCATTTATAAGCTCTATCCACAGTGGGAGGCATGCAGGAGGCAGATGATTAATGATTCTCTCTCATCACTGATGTTTCTATCTCTTTCTCCCACTCCTTTCCTCTCTGAAATCAATAAAAATATATTTAAAAAAGAAAACAGTATCTTGTTATTGTTCTAATTTTTCATTTATTTGATCACTAAATGAAGATGAACAGTCTCTAATATGCTTATTATTGACAAGTATCTCTCATTATTTAAATGTTTTATTTCTTATTTTAGCTATTGATGCATTTAGATACCAAGTTCAGAGAGCCAAGGATTTGTTAGAAATCAAAAGATAGGAGGAGGCAAGGAAAGAACCTTTCCCAGAGCCTCAGTGGGAACATGGCCCTATAGGCACTTTGATTTCACACCCCTAGTCTCCAGGACTGTGAGAGAATGCATTTCTGATGTTTTAAGCAAACCAATCTGTGGTACTTTGTTACAGTCGCCCTAGGAAACTAATATAGATGTCAAGTGGCAAGAATTCAGGGAGGGATTAATACATTTACCTGGATATACTGAGTTTCTGAGTTTGGTTAGTGAGGATTCAGATAGTGTAAGATACCTATATTTGCTTTTTTTCCCTGTGATTACTTATTTGTGTCCTTCTATTATAGTTGTCTCTTTTCCTTAATTGATTTTAAAGAGTTTTTAATATATTTTTAAAATATGGATATTAACCTTGATCACTTATGACTATTTTTCCCGAGCTTATTTGTCTTTTAGTAAGTAATTTACCTTAGTTTACTCATTACTTTAAGGATTAAACTCTATGGGGAGTTTACTTATAGAACGGTTGGCATATATTGGATGCTTAATAAATCAATACATATTTTTAGCAGCTTTGCTCATAACTATCACAAACTAGACACAATCCAAGTGGTAAATGGATAACCAAACAGTAGTGCATCCACACAATGGAAAGCTGTTCTGCAATATAAAGGAATGGACTAATACACACAACAACGAAGATGAATCCAAAATGCATTATACTCATTAATGAAGTCAAACCCAAAAGGCTACATACTGTATGATTTCATTTACATGAAATTACGGAAAAGGCAAAAGAAAAGACAGAAAATGAGATAGAAAACAGAATAGTGGTTTCAAGGCACTGGGAACAGGAGAGAGGGTTGACTATAAAGGGACATGAGGAAACTTTTGGAAGTGACAGAAATGTTCTCTATCTTGACGGGGATGGTTATATGACTGAATGCATTTATAACAACTCCTAGAACTGCACTCCACAAGAATGAAACTTACTCTATTTAAATTAACTTCAATAAACCCAACTTTTAAAACACAATTTTAGGATTATTGAGTTGTGTTTAAAAACCAAATAAATTTTTCATACCTCATAGATAAATGGGTCTTTACAGATTCCTTTCTTTTCTTCATCAAATTCCCTGTGATACAGAACCACATGTGAAAAATAGAGTTACAGAATTCTGTCATTTCAACTCAAGAGTTAGTCATCATGTGTGACAACAGTGAGAAAAGCAAAATGCAAAGTAGACATGGCAGCCTTAAGGCATAGTTGGGAAGAGGGGGAAAAAGCAGAAAAGAGTTTTAGGTTAAGAAGAAATAGAAAAAAGAGATATAGTAGAGATTAATAGACTGCTGCCCACAATTGGGCACAAATGCTTCTAAGAGGCAGCTCTACTCTTTTTAAAAATACATGACTAGTTACTATTAAAATGTAATTTACCACATGACTTTTGGGAAGTAAAAATGACTGGATTTTGACCTGCCAATGAATCAGTGGGCCACCACAGAAAAGTTATTTTAAGAGACCCAGGCCTTAGATTTCTACAGCTAAAATGGTAACATCTATCCTCCCTCTAATTTTATGAGCTGTTAACAAAAAAATTTACAAAAAATTAGTAAATTTGATCACATTAGCTCTAGCTGGTTGCTCAATGGTTAGAGCAGCAGTTCTCAACCTGTGGGCGGCGACCCCTTTGGGGGTCGAACGACCCTTTCACAGGGTTGCCTAAGACCATCGGAAAACACATATATAATTATATATTGCTTCTGTGGTTAATCACTATGCTTTAATTATGTTCAATTTGTAACAATGAAATTGGGGGTCACCACAACATGAGGAACTGTATTAAAGGGTCGCAGCATTAGGAAGGTTGAGAACCACTGGGTTAGATAGAGCATTGGCCCGCAAACTGAAGGGTCTCAGGTTGAATTCCAGTCTAGGGCATATACCTCAGTTGCAGGCTAGATCCACGGCCACATGTGGGAGGCAACCAATCAATGTGTCTCTCTCCTTCTTCCACTCTCCCTAAAAACCAATGGAAATTTTTGGATTAACAACAAAAACAATAGTAATAATAAAATAACAATGTAAGCACAAAACTCTATCATTTCAGTCAAGAGAATTTAACTTTTTTTGTTTTGTTATTCCTCACCAGAGGATATTTTGTCCACTGATATTTGGAGAGTGGAAGGGAGGGAGGAAAGAAACAAACAGACAGACATTGATGTGAGAGATACATTGATTGGTTGCCTCCCGCATGCACCCCAACCAGGGCTGGGGATCAAAACTACAACCCAGGTCCTTGACCAGGAATCGAACCCATGGCCGTTTGTGCTCAGCTGACACTCTAACCACTGAGTCAAGCTGGCCAAGGTTTTTTGTATTTTTGTAATAAAAAAAATGTTTTTGTTAATCAGTCAAGAGAATTTTAAAATAGTGATCTCAAAGCACGTAAAACTATAAACTATTAACATACCAAAATGCACATCAGCCCGCTACATGCTCTGAAAGAGGAAAGATTCTTTTGTGTTAAGATCTTTAATTGATTTTTACAGAGAAAAAGGAAAAGGAAGAGAGAGAGAGAAACATCGATTTGAGAGTGAGACATGGATCCTTGGCTGCCTCCTGCACACCCCCCACCAGGGATCGAGCCCTAAACCTGGGCATGCGCCCAGACCAGGAATCAAACAGGCAACCCTTCAGTGCACAGGAGGACACAACCAACCGAGTCACACTGGCCAGAGTGAGCAAAGAATCGTTAGTGTCCTAAAGGAACCCAGTGGAATTGTTTCAGGACACCATTTATTATTTGATCTACTCTATGATTTACTGAAATAAAACGGGAAATACAAGCTTGAGACTGATTCACTTTTGCCACTTGGACAAGACTGTGACTTAAAGATGTCTGTCTTTAATGTACAACTCAGAGAGGACCATCAATCATTCAGCCATAATTTCTCAAGCATGTGTGTCTTTCTCTAACCACAGAATGAAATAGTATATAGCCATTAATAAGAACAAAGAGATCTAGAGACGCTCCTACTGGAAGCTATCCAAGACACTGTTAGTTTTAAAAAGCTAGTGTTCTGTCTGTAACGATCAAAAAATTGACAACAATAACCACTTTTGTAAGCAGAAAAAAGCAATAAACAATGAAAACGTATAGAATTTAGAAAACAAGGGGCGAGATTATACCAGCGGTTCTCAAAGGGTGTGAGGCCAGCAGCATCTGCTTCACCTGTGATGTGCTAGAAAGGCAAATTCTTCGGCCCCACCAGACCTACTATGTAAATAAGAAACCCTGGAGCTGGGGCCCAGCCAGCTGTCTTGACAACCCTCCAGGTGAGTGTGATGCACGCTCCAATCTGAGGGCTCCTGGATTCCATTTTTGGGTCGGATGCAGGACTAGACGGAGTCCCCTTGGGTACTATCACTTCACTATAAGGATAAAATGCCGCCGGCCGGTGTGGCTCAGTGGTTGAGCGTTGACCTATAAACCAGGAGGTCAGGGTTCAATGCCCCCGTCAGGGCACAGGCCTAGGTTACCGGCTCAATCCCCAGTAGGGGGCGAGGAGGAGGCAGCCGATCAATGATTCCCTCTCTGAAATGAAAATATATTTTTAAAAAAGAATAAAATGCTATCTTAGAGCACAGTGACATAAAAGTACGTTAAAAAGCCAACACACCAACACGTTATCATAACCGTGGCTCACATGATAACTATCCCGAAGAGGCTACACAGCAGTAAGTTTCACACCGGCCAGGCTTTGCACGGGTGGAGGGTGCCAACACCTGGTTTTCCATACACAGGAAAAGTGCCTCCACCATCCTGCAAGGCGTGTGCATTACCCGAATGAATAAGGTGCCTCCTGGAAAACTTGTCACTTCCCACCACGATCGATAACGCACAGCTATTTTCTCCTAAACGACACCACCGGGCCACACTGGGGGGGGGGGGGGGGCGGGGAGGGGGTAACCCCCGGAGCCCAGGGAAGCTCAGCCTAACGTACGCGCCACCGAGAACGGACAAGGCGCTGATCCCCATGGCTGCGGCAAGAGGCTTGGGGGGCATACAGATACCCCGAGGGAGTAACGCTGTCCTCGCAACCGAGCCAACAGCAGGAGCTACGACTCACTGCAGGAGACGCGTGTGAAACTCCTCGGCAGCCTGGTTTATTCGCGACCACATCCCGCCTCCGTCTAACAGCAGAGTCCAGGCCTCCAAACCAAACTTCGCGCGGGAGGCGGAAGCCCGGCGCCTGACCCCGCCCCCGCCGGGACTACTTCCACCGCCCGCCGCAGGTCCCCTTAGTTCACAAGTGAAATTATTGCTTTCAAGCACACAGCGGGTTTTTTCTTCCCAGTAGCTTTTTTTAAAAAATTTTTCCCAATAATTTTTCATTTCCCTAAGAAAATGTTAAAATACGGTACAGTAGTTGCAAGGAAGACACCTCATCTCGCGAGATTTGGCCACTCCCACTTCGGAATTATTCCGCCAAAAGGAGTCCCCCGTTTCTAAACGCTATTGTTGACTCTAGAAGTCAATAGATACCGTCATTTGACGCAGATTAACAAATAACGTGCTATTTTTTATTTTTTCGGAGTGGTAGAGAGGTATGTGTGTCTCTGGATTGGCCCTGAGGCGGAGCCGGGTGGGGAACGAGTCGCAGGTGACATATAGAACGAGGGAGTGCTAGGCACTTCCTTTTCCTGTGGGAGCCGCCGGGTAGAGAGGAGCGTGGCCTTCTCCTCTCCCCGCCATGGTGAGTGCAGGTTCTCTCGGCTGGGCTTTCCCCTGCTGTCGGGCCTGGCAGGAATGGGTTGGGGGTTCCGAACATAAGTTTTCCGGAGGTTGGAACGCAAGGGAAAGGAGAAGACCGAATGTGCCTGTGTGTTGCGGGGAGCCGGGTAGTGCGGCTCTAGGGCAGCCATCTTGGAGGCAACGTGGGCCTCCGGCGCGGGCGCCCTGGAAGCGGCCCAGGCCACCAGGCGTTCTCGGACGCGGAGGACTTGGGCATTCTAGCTTTCTGTTCTTAGAAAGCACGAGCTCCGCGGAAGACTTGGAAGTTGTTGGGCCCTAAGACGGACGGTGGGGAGAGAGTCAATTTTAGGCCCTAGATCTCCATGTAAGGAATGTTTCGTCTATTGAGATTTTGTTGAGAGTTTTTCTGAATTCCCGTATGTTCGCCTTAAGAGTCGCCACTATCAGAAGCACTCTGATCCTCTTACCTTAAAAATTAGTTTTTCCTATTCGGTGTCCCCTAAATGTTTTCGCTGTCAGCCAGCTCGTTGCACGGCAAATGTTAAATGTACCGCGTTTCCACAAAGAATGTTTTTATATATACTGTGTAGTGTGCTGGCCATGGGGAGTTGAGTGAACAAAATGGGCAAAAAAAAACGATCGGTCTGATGTTTGGACCGTGATTGAGTTAGCTGTAAATGCAGCACCGATCGGCGGTAGTGAGGCCTGGGCATGGGGGACGGGGACGGAGGCGGTCGCTGGGCTTCAAAGAGGCATCCGAGGGAGGTGGGGCCTCCCTGTGGAGGGGAGGACGCCCGCTCATGTCTGGGGAGAAGACGCAGGTGGTAGGGGGATCGTTACTCTGAAGAGAAGGTGGGGGTGAGGCTGAGCATATTGTCTGGGGGCCAACCTCAGAGCTAGGTGATAAGTCTTGGGAGAAGGTGGAGCAAAACGGAACGACCCGTGTTTTTACTCCGGTAAATGTTGGGGGATGTGCTTTGAGCGGGATGAAGCTGGCAAGGATGGAACAGTTGGGAGAGGAGAGTTGTGGTAGACAAGGTTTGTTACCGTCTGGGGTGAAAGTTTAGATAGTGGTTTTAACGTTTTCAAGCCTTAAAATAGAGTTTTGGTCATTTTGCTTTGTAAACCTTGGTTGGAAAGTTCCACGATAAGCCATTCTCTTATATGTGGCAGAATTTGATTCTAATCGTTGTTAAGAGTTTTACTTGCAATGATGTTGTAATTTGCGTCCTACTCTGTTCTCAGCGACAGTTGCCTGCTGTCAGTCAGCTGGTTCAGAAGGGTGACGAAAATTCTTCCTGAGCAAAACATACTAACCTTTCTTTGAGTTAGCAGACTTGGTACATTGGTGACGTAGCCTTTGTGGTAGCTGTAAGGGGTGCCTACCCCACCAAACTCGTTTTTTGTAACTGAGCAATTAATGGAATTGTTGGCATATAAGAGGAGTGCTTCTGACATTGCTTGTTGGTATAAATATCTTTTCCTTCTCCCCAGGCGTGTGCTCGTCCACTGATATCTGTGTACTCTGAAAAGGGGGAAACATCTGGCAAAAATGTCACTTTGCCTGCTGTGTTCAAGGCTCCCATTCGACCAGATATTGTGAATTTTGTTCACACCAACTTGCGCAAAAACAATAGACAGCCATATGCTGTCAGTGAATTGGCAGGTATGGATTTAGGTCTTTTATCGTTATTGGTTGATACTTTAAGAGCTGCTTAAACAGTAGTGATGAGATTCCACTCCATTGGTCCGTGTTTCTGAATCAGATGATTTTCCTGGATGTTCTGATGCTGTTTGCTGCTATGCATAATAGTCACAGTGGTGTGGTTGGGTAGCTAAAACTTTCATTTATTTCCCAATTTCAGGTCATCAAACCAGTGCCGAGTCCTGGGGTACTGGCAGAGCTGTGGCTCGAATTCCCAGAGTCCGAGGTGGTGGAACTCATCGTTCTGGCCAGGGTGCTTTTGGAAATGTATCCTTTGTGGTCACTGCCTAGACCGGTCAGCCATCATGGAATCCAGCAGACTAGACCTGGTTTGTTCATACTGGTTTGAAGATATTTTTGTCCAAAAAACTAATAGCATCCAGATAACTCTAGACAGATTTGGAATCTGGAAGGTTTTTTGTTAAATACTAAAGAATAAGTGCTGGACATTAGAGAAAGTTTTCCTTGCAATGATGTCGTAATTTGCGTCCTACTCTGTTCTCAGCGACAGTTGCCTGCTGTCAGTCAGCTGGTTCAGAAGGGTGACGAAAATTCTTACTGAGCAAGACAATCTCTTCCCCCTAATATTTGAGAAATGTGATTCTTAACTGGGAAAAATAGATGTGTCGTGGGGGCCGCATGTTTGCACCAACCAAAACCTGGCGCCGTTGGCACCGCCGAGTAAACACAACACAGAAACGATATGCCATCTGCTCTGCCCTTGCTGCCTCGGCCTTACCAGCACTGGTCATGTCTAAAGGTTTGTGATATTTTGTATTGTAGGAGTGATAACAAATACCCACTTTTCCCATCCTTCACCTGTACTTCTTACGTTAATAATAACATGTAAACTATTCATCCCAGAGTGCCTGACTAAATTTATTATTACATACTAATTCTAACAAATCAGTCATTGGTGAGTGCTATGTAACTGGCGAAGTGCTTTAAATACAGTGATTTAGCATATTAGAAACATCATTTTAACTTCATGTTGCCTATTCTACTTTTACCTGTCAAAATGATGAGATTCCACTTCATTGGTCCGTGTTTCTGAAACACATGATATTTGTGGAAGTTCTGATTTGGCAGTTTGTATACTGTTTTTCTTCTGTGGGTTATATAAAGTGCTGCTCAATTTTTCAAAGGTTCAGGGTAACCAGGTCAGTGTTAATTGGCTTTGTCAGGTCACCGTATTGAGGAAGTTCCTGAACTTCCTTTGGTGGTTGAAGATAAAGTTGAAGGCTACAAGAAAACCAAGGAGGCTGTTTTGCTTCTTAAGAAACTTAAGGCCTGGAATGATATAAAAAAGGTAGGTTTAATGAACACATTTATAGGTTTTGATAGTTCTCACAAATTTGTCAGAATTTTTTTGAAAAGATTGCTGAAGGACAGTATTAACTATACATCCTGGCTGTGGGAACAAGGACTCTGGAACCATATTATAGTCGGATACTGCTTAACAAGGACACCGTTTGAGAAATGCATTGTTGGTGATTTGTTATGTGATTATCATAAAGCACTTACACAAACCTAGATGGTACGTAGCCCGCTTATTACACAGTTAGGCAATGTAGTGTACCATTGCCTATATGTGGTCTGTCATTGATGGAGATGTTACACAGTGGGTCACAGTACTGGAGTTTGGATTCTGCTATTTGTAGCTGTGTTTTAGTGTTACAGAAAGTCATTTTTATCTCAGTTTTATTTATAAAATGGTGTTTTGTAACAAAATACCTGTTATTGGGATCATCTTAACCAGAATACTAAAGCTTCTCACTTTGTAGGTCTATGCCTCTCAGCGAATGAGGGCTGGCAAGGGCAAAATGAGAAACCGTCGTCGTATCCAGCGCAGGGGACCTTGTATCATCTATAACGAGGACAACGGTATCATCAAAGCCTTCAGAAACATCCCTGGTAATTCTTCTATTGCCTACGTGTTTTGATTGCCCATACTATACATGCTTACTCAGCTTTTATTATGATGAGATTCCACTTAATGGTCCGTGTTTCTGAAGCACATGATTTTGTGGAATGTCTGATTCTTGGCTGAATGAGTGAGTGTACAGTTAATGGTTGAAACTTCATAGTTGATAGTTCTAAGGTATCTTATCTAGCACATAAGCCATAAGGATGATTTATGTTTCTTTTTAAATATATGCCCCCTAATTCTCCTTTCCCTTTAAAAGGAATTACTCTGCTTAATGTAAGCAAACTAAACATTTTGAAACTTGCACCTGGAGGGCATGTGGGCCGTTTCTGCATTTGGACTGAAAGTGCTTTCCGCAAGTTAGATGAGCTGTATGGCACTTGGCGTAGAGCTGCCTCCCTCAAGAGTAACTACAAGTGAGTGTTCTTACGTTTATAAACTGAACATAAATTTTTATATTATGGATATTTACATTGATAATTGGTTTCCTTGTTTTCTAAATAATGGATTGCTTTGTTGCTATTTCCCTTTATATACAGATGTAATATACTGAAATGGTAAGATACTCTGAGAAGTGGTAGTGTAGTTGGAAATTTCAGTTGAATTCTGGAGAGCTTTTAAATGGTTAAAACTTTATCTTCTGTTGAGGTTCATGTTAATCACATGAGAAATAAGATTGGGCATCTATTTTCAACACCTTGGTTTTTCTTTCAGCCTTCCCATGCACAAGATGCTCAATACAGACCTTAGCAGAATCTTGAAAAGCCCAGAGATCCAAAGAGCCCTCCGAGCACCACGGTAAAGTTGTGATATTTATAGTAATTCTTGCCCCAACCTCAATATACTTGGTTATTTTTAATGTAAATAAACTGTTAATATAGTGTCTACCTTTTTATAGCAAGAAGATTCACCGCAGAGTCCTGAAGAAGAATCCACTGAAAAACCTGAGAATCATGTTGAAGCTAAACCCATATGCAAAGACTATGCGCCGGAACACCATTCTTCGTCACGCCAAGAACGTAAGTGATGATTTGGCTTTTGCATAGAGGATACCTTTTTAGCGAATTTGATTCTTAGATTTTCTTCTTAATTTGTTGCAGCACAAGCTTCGGGTGGATAGAGCAGCAGCAGCACTAGAAGCCAAATCAGATGAGAAGGGGGTTCCAGGCAAAAAGCCTGTGGTAGGGAAGAAAGGAAAGAAGGCTGTTGGCCTTAAGAAGCAGAAGAAGCCTTTGGTGGGGAAAAAGGCTGCAGCTACCAAGAAGCCAGCAGCTGAGAAGAAGCCGGCAGAAAAGAAACCCACCACAGAAGAAAAGAAGCCTGTGGCATAAACTTACATTTGTTTATTCCATAGCGGTCAAATCACTTTGGACAGCTAATTTTGAATAAAAATGATCAAAGGCAATGAGAAACATAACTTGTTGCATTGTTTTGTGAATCTTGGTTACAATTTTTTTTAATTGACATTTTGTTCTCCGTAATTTCAGCCTTTCATTTGTTAGTCTGGTCTACAACGGAGCATTGGGTTTATAAAGAATCTATGCTGTTGATTGAAAAGAGGGATGTTCCATAAATCCAGATGTAAAATCCATTTTGTAAGTGATGTCTTGAGAAAGCGATGGTTGAGAGACTTGTCTTAAATATATAGAAGCTGTTAAGATTTAGCCATCCCTCACCACCAAAAAAAAAACCTTACAAAAATTACATAAAGTTAGGACATTTTCAGTAACCACAAGAGGGCAGAATCAGAATATGTTTTGAGGTGCAGCGGTAAGGAGCATGTTCTCAGAAGTGTTCTTGTTGCAACCCACTATGATAGAACACTGTTGGAGGGTGTTTGCCACCCTCTTATATTTTGGCTCTTGGGAAAGTGCCAGAAGTATTTTTCAGAACCACTTGTGTATTCAGTTTTACTAAGGAATGAATACATTGATTTGATAAGCATGGTGCAAAAAAATCATGTACACACAAGCATGTTATTTTTCTAAACCTTTTAGTTTGTCACTTAATGTCTTAACCACTCTAGAGTTGGCTCATGGCTGGATCTTGATTTTTCTCCCATTGAAATCAAGATCCATAGCAAGGTTGATGTATGATACTCCCAATTTGCATATTCAAGAGATAGTTTCCTAGTATTTAAAGACACCACCCCCAATATTGTTAGCTGCTTTATTTTTCATTGTCCAATTTGCACCGACATTCTGGGAAACATTTAAAAATGGAATCTTGGTCTACAAAAGCTGTAGGGCACTTGCACCTGTGCTAAATGCTGGTGATGTTAGTCCCTGCTTTAAAAGATGCATTGTAGGATTTGTGCATTTTCATTAACCACTTCATTGTAACATCCACGCTGGAAGTGGGAGTACTGTCCCACCTGAAGCATTTGCAGCTGGACACAGCTTTAGTATTTTGTTAATCCTTACCCTACGATGTTTATCAATTTGAGAAACATGGATGGGTTGCCTCCCATAAGCACACCCCCCTCCCCCCTCCCCCCCCCCCCATCGGGGGACCAAACAGCAATCTAGGTATGTCCTGACCTGAATCGAACCCACGACCTTTTGGTGTATTGGTAAATGCTTCAACCAACAGAACCAGGTCAAGGGCGCTACTTGAGCTTTTATTTAGTTAATCGTCACGGAGGATGTTTTTGCATTGATTTTTAGGGAGAGTGGAAGAGAGGGAAAGACAGAAACATGAGATCAGGGAGGAGACTGCAACCAAGGTACAAGCCCTTGACCGGAATCAAACTGAGGACTCTGGTCTGCAGGCCGCCACTATCCACTTAGCAAAACCGGCTAGGGCGATACTTCAGCATTTTTACCTTCAGATTATGGCTCCGACGGCCTGTGCTTTAGGAATCCTGCTCATTACTCCAGCCTACCTTTAATAACCTTAAAACCCCCACTTTACGCTGGGTGAGGCGGGCAGGAAGCGCTCGGGCGCACGTGCAGCCGGCCTGCGGTTCCGTTTCCGGTAACGCGGGCTCGGTGACGTCATCACAGAGCGCCCAGCCGCCCGGGCGTGTGGAGACGCGATGCTGAGCCGGCTCCAGGAGCTGCGCAAGGAGGAGGAGACGCTGCTCCGGTTGAAGGCGGCACTGCACGACCAGCTGAACCGGCTCAAGGTGACCCCGCGGCCCCCACCGCCCCGCCACCCCAGCCCGGCTCTGCGCGAGCCCCGGTGTCTGCAGCGGCCCCCTGCGGCTGGTGATCCTCCCTCACCAGGCGGTTGGGGCGCTGATCTGGTGGCTTGCCAGCCCGGCAGGCTTGTTTTTAAGATGAAGGCCCACCTCAGAATCTTGACCCTGCAGGTCTAGGTTGAGGCCCAGCAGTCTGCACGTTTGGCGAGTTCATTCCCACACCGACACTCCAGAAGTGCAGGGAGCTTCGGAAGTGCCACCTCCCGAAGGCTCGTGTTGATGCTCCCCGCCCACCGGCCTCTTCCCCGGGGCTCTCAAGGCATTTACTAGCCGCGATTTCCTCGCTCGTATTGCCGCTTGAAACAGCTCTAGTATTGCAAAGCTAGAAGAGACTCGCACATTCTCCCATTGTGCGAAAAAGGACAACGAGGCCCGAGAGAAAAGGCTTGTCGCAGAGTTCCCAGTAGCTTTTCTTCCTGGATCTGGTTATTGAATACACGGCTTTGACTGGGAGGAGAGATTTGGGCCCACCAGGACCTCTTCCCAGATCTTTGCGTAATTCAGCCTCAGTACAATGGTCCTGATAACTCCTACTGCACCCTTCTTCAGGATTTTTTTATATCTATTTCATTGATTTTTACAGAGAGGAAGGGAGAGGGATAGAGAGTTAGAAACATCCATGAGACTCATTGATCAGCTGCCTCCTGCACACTCCCTACTGGGGATGTGCCCGCAACCCAGGTACATGCCCTTGACCAGAATCGAACCTGGGACCTTTCAGTTCGCAGGCCGACGCTCTGTCCACTGAGCCAAACCGGTTAGGGCTTGCTTCTTCAGGATTTTTAAGTCCAAATGAAAGCCCTTTTTAAACTGAAAAGCTTTGTAAACTGAAAAGCTTTGTACACAACTGTGACATATATCAAAATAATACGCACTTTTCCTCAGGACAGTTGTGATAGCCTACAGTTATTTACGTTCTCAAAGCACCACAAGACCTGCAAAGGCACCTGAAGTGTGTGTGTGTGTGTGTGTGTTGATGATGGACCTCCAAAGCCTAAATTTCTTTATGCTCCTGGAAACACTTCCATTTTTCTTGCCTTCAGTGTCTCAGTACTAGGTAGAGAAGCTCAAGCCTAAGGAATCTGCCCTCAGTGGCATCAGCAGATGACACTTGGCTTTTTAAAGAGCTCGCTTGTGTTTTTCCCCCCGAATCGCTTGATCTGGGCTAGTGGATCATTGCTCAGTCAGAACACCTGTGCACCCCACAGGATGGGGCTGGAGGCTTGCTTTGGTCATTTTCTTAAAAGGCAGGGAAAGCTTAAGACCCCCCACCCTTCTCCCGGGAGCTGCAGGGAGATTCCACTGTTTCCACTTATGATGCCAACTTTTTACAGCATGGATAGTAAATTTTTCCACACCAGTGAAATAGTAAGGAAAATGTTAATTCTTCTTTTCTAGGTTGAAGAATTGGCCCTCCAATCAATGATTAGTTCTAGAAGAGAGGATGAGATGCCGTCTTCTCCAGCTGCACAGGAACAATCACATGATGTAAGCTTAACCAAGTTTGGGCCTAGGGAGCAAATGCAAAGTCCATTCTGCTGTCGGTGTAAATTACATTATCAAGACATAAGGACTCTGGGAAGTACTGATAAGAATATTCTAGTTTGATAAACTGGTTATTCAATATTGCTGTTTTAGTGAGGAAACAGCCTTGCTGGTTACACCTTGATTTAATATTGACTTATTTTTTTTTTTAATATATTTTATTGATTTTTTACAGAGAGGAAGGGAGAGGAATAGAGAGTTAGAAACATCGATGAGAGAGAAACATCGATCAGCTGCCTCCTGCACACCTCCCACCGGGGATGTGCCTGCAACCAAGGTACATGCCCTCGACCGGAATCGAACCTGGGACCCCTCAGTCTGCAGGCCAATGCTCTATCTACTGAGCCAAACCGGCTAGGGAAATATTGACTTATTAATTAGGTTCTTGTATTGCCTCCACATCCTAGTCATCCATCCTCAAGTCTAGTTATTCTAATGAACCCAGGGAGAGTGGAGATCTTTGCAGGATATGTCAAACCTCTTGCTCCACGAGTAAGTTTGGGTTCAAAAATAATGTAGCTTCAACTACAAAGCATAGTGCTAAAAAGTGAGTTCTAGTCCTCATTGTGTCCTCCTCTTACCAAATGCCCACTCTAAATCAGTAAAATCATCTTTCTAAATATACCATAGTTTAGCAGCTCTCTCAGTTGTGTGTGAAGCCACTTAAACCCATTTGAAAGCATAATTCTTACGTAAGAAACACTGTTGTAAATCAGGTAACATTCTGTCAAATCTAGGGCATTTATCCTCCCATTTTGGCAATGCAGGTTGGGGTGGAGGGCGGACAGGGTAGAATTTGGAGAAACAAGAAAGTGGCCATACCTCTTAGTGGTAAATACTGGGAATGAATACACAATTGGTATTTGGTTTTAAACCATTTTTAAGAATTTGCTGTTTTGAGACTAGTGTTCTCCTAACTCATAATGTCCTTGGCTAAAGCAGATGGTGGTGCATGTAGACAATGAAGCATCAATCAACCAAACTGCACTGGAGTTGAGCACAAGGAGCCATGCACCAGAAGAGGAGGAGGAGGAGGAAGAAGAAGAACCAGATTCGTGAAGTGGGGAAAGAGCCAGGGTTAGTTACACAAATTAAATTTCTAAGTCGCAGAAACTTTCTAAAGTATTCTTGCCCTGGGCCCTATGGCCTGCTTTAAAAGGAAGCAAGACCTTTAGGAGGATGTGTATAATAATTCTCAAGTTTCAGAATGCTTTAACAAAAATTAGTGACATATAGAAAAGCAAAGATGCAGTGTCTTAGCATTGAGCAATATGGGTGGTGCCGTGTCTGCATTCTGGTCAGATCCAGTAGTTGTGTTCAAAACAGAAGATTTCCTCTGAAATGCTATTGAGCAAGTTTGGCATTTGCCAAAAGGGCAGAGTGTAAGTACAAGGCAGCCTTTTCAATCAACAATGCCTCTTTTAAGCAAACCAATTAAAGGCTGTTTGCGTACCATTGAACGCTTGTAAACATAGCTAAAGTCTAGGAGAGAAAGATGACAAGGAGGACAGAACACCACTTGAGAGCACCAGATGTTGCCACCTCTCAGTGACATCGCAACGTACTGCCACTACGGACTGTTCTGTGCGGCTGTAATCACTTCTAGGTTGAGACATCACAGTGATAAAATGTGCATAGAAATACATTGTAGATGAGTAGCCGTCATGCAGCTAGCTGGTTTCGATAGCAACAGGGGAGCGGATCAGTCCCTCCTCTGGGGAAAACAGGCCAGCCAGCAGGATGGTTTAAAACCCATTTCTGAACTTCGGAAGAAATGTGCCATTAAGAAGGAATCACTATGCTTGGGAGATTGGATTTTTATAATAAAGAGATGTTAGTTACAGAAAAAGTGTTTGTTAAAACTTAGTGTTTGAAGTTGAGATTTATTTCTGCATACTGTCCATTTCCCATTAAATGTACAGTTAAATAGTTACTTAACTTTATAAAAGTTATTTGCCCTGTCCATGCAACAGAAAAGCCAAACAAAACACAAAGAACCTCCTCAAGCAGGACGTCTTATGTAACTGTTCCAGAAGAGAGAACATGGATATGTTTGTTAATCAACATTTCATTAAAGTTATTTTGAGCTACTCTTATAGGAAGTAGCAGGAAGTTTAAATGAACATGCTTCTCAGAAAACACAATGTGAAGATAGTTTTCCATAAAAAGCCTCAAGGCATACATTTTGGGGGTCTAACTTAAAATATGAGCATGGGTTTCTAAGAGCTAGAAAATCTGATCGCTTGCCCTCTCACATCTTTGCAACTCTCACTTTCCCATCTGTAAAATGAGGGTATTTGTACCTGCTCTCGCGATTTTCACAGGTTCCTGTGAGATGCTAATAATATACTGAAAAACCCAACTACTGTTGGTGTTTCAGGAAGAAGTTTGAGGAAGGAATTTGGCATGCAGAACTCAACATAGCAAGACTGATGCAGGGGGCATCATTCTTGAGAATGAGATCTTAGTAATTACTGGAAAATAATCCTTTACCTCTCAAAATGTAGTACCTTTGGATATGAATAGAGAATTTAAAAACACCCCTCAAAAGATACAGGTTACATCACTCCTTCCGTCTCAGACAGAATTTACCCGCTTTAATGAGACATTCTCAGTAGTGGTTGCATTTTACCTGTTAGCAAACGACAGTATGAGGAAGGTGTGGGTCTTAAACCTCAGCCTGAATATTTATATGTCAAAAATTATACGGTAGACTGTTGACTTCGAACAGATATTAGCCTCATAGCAAGAAAAAAATATTGACTAGCTAAGGCAGCAGTATACAACCCTGACCAGTTTTTAAAATCCTGGCCGAGTTCCAAGCTCTGATAGATCTGGAGTGGAACTATCTGCTCAGGAGATTTACCCAAATTCTGTTTTTAATTTGAAAACAAAATAGGCTTTTTGTTTTTAAATATACAGGGTGTGGCAAAAGTAGGTTTACAGTTATATGTATGGAAAAACAATGAACATCTGAATAAACTTGCGTACTCGCCACTGTAAACCTACTTTTGCCCACCTGTATATTCACTTTGGTTTTCTATATTTTTTGGTTTTCTTTTTTTCTGCCCTGTCAAAAAAGAAAATGAGGTCTGAAGAGGTGCTGACCAGGCAGCCTCACATGGACCTCAAGTTCCAAAAGTCACTTTCCAAAGAAGGAATGGGTACCAGTGGCCAGCTCGGATACAGCTTTTTTTGTGACCTCACTGCCACCTCACAGACGTAACAAAACTAATGCCACATATTCCTCCTCTTCAGAAAGGTGTAAAGTGTAACTAACTAGTGAAAGAGGGAAACCATTGCTCAGTGGAGCAAAGCAGCATGGACAGACCATCCCAGTGGAGGCTCCAATGCCAGCCAGGCACTGTTCACCACCAGCAAGGCGCTCCTGCGAGCATGCTGGCAACCCTCCCAGCCCACCCACCTACTGCTTTTCCCTTACATAAAGAGACAGAAGGAGCAGACGGGATCTATTCACAGGTCCACAGGAAAGGTGGCTGGAAGATTCGAAGATTAGGGTGTTTGCTGAGAAGAGTTGGACAAAGTCCAAAGATTGGAATTTCAGGAAACCCTATTAGTTTTGTCCAAAGCGGTGACGTCCTCAGGGCGGCATTTTCACCTTTCAGACCCCCTTTCTCTCTCTCTCTTTCCCCTCACAAATAATGCTTGGCTAAATCACCTGATTTCTTATGTATTAGAGACACCACAAAAGTAGAAATATATCTTTCAGCCTTTTAACTTGATAGTATATTTATTAGAGTAAGAGATTAGATTTGTTAAACATTTGCATTAAAATGGTTAAAAGGATTTTCGTACAATTTGTAGGCACTGTACACACTTGTTTACAATAGCATCATTACTTGGATTTGGGGAAAGGTAAATCGCATACATTTTAATGCCTTGATACACTTGTAACGTTCAAAGTAACTCCATTTTAGAAACACTAATCCAAACTTAAAGAGACAGATACCACTAAGTATCCACATAGTATATTTAAAAATAAATATAGAAATATAACCAGAAGTCTATAAATCATCAAAATAGACAGACTGGTGAAGCCCCAATTATCATGGCAGTGAAGGGCTCTGACTAGATTTTGATGGAAATTGCTGAATTCTATACCGAAAGCAAAAACATAATAAAATACCATGACATACACGTTCTGATGCTTATTTTCATAGCAGCAAAGCATGCTTCACATGCACTGCCTGTGAAGGCTCTCACAGGGCTCCTTCCTCAAGTAGAAAGAAGGTACGCCCAGCAAGAATGAAGTACCACCAAGTATCAAAAGAATCCCCCAAAATACAGGTGGCCAGCCAATCATGGTGAGGGGAGAGCAGTGCAATATTCAGTAAGAAAGACTACTCACAGTCGCCAAGGTTTCACTGTAATTCAACGTTGTACATGTTTTGAACATTGACACACACAAAATAGCCCCAAGCACAAAGCCAATCCACTTAGGGAATAATAACAGAATAAGGATGGTAATATTAAAAATGACACATAGAATTTTGGCACATGCTGAGTTCATCCTTTGTCGTATGTGAAATGCAATCTGAACAGAGGCATGGGAAAGGCCCGAAAGCAACATGACGTGCCACTGGGCTGGGACTCGCTCTTTGCTGTTCCCTAAATGCTTAGACACCAGCCGCATGGGTTGGTGTGCTGGGCTGGTTAAGGCCGATGGTGGAGCAGAGCCAACCTGCAAAATCCACTTCCTCAGCATCAGATCTCTTGATAAAAGCATGAACCTGCATGTGAGGAAAGAGGAAGTGTTGTTAAAAAACACACCAAGAATTCAAGAGTCCTGGTAGGTCGAGAGCTTATGCCACATCTGGAAGGAGCTCCCAAAGCCTGCCCTTGAGCAACGGTGGGGCCAGAAAAGCAGGGCCAGCTGAAGAACGAAGGTCCAGCCCTGCCTGGCTCTGCCAGTCACACCAGCTGTGAGGCCTGGGGCGCTTTGCTCACTTCCCTGAGCCCGCGCTCTGAGCTGTAACATCGGGATAATAGCTCTGCCTTCAGTGTCTCACTCCACTGTTAGAGGGAACAAAGGAACTGATGGACTTGACAGGGTGTATTACACTGTACAGGCTCTACAGCCACGTAAGCTCATATTAGTGTTAGTCCTTCCCAACTCCTCCGGCTCCCACCACCACCAAACAAGAGGAGGCAAGTGCAGATGGGGAGGAGCACTGGGGAGGGTGCTGAATATAAGGTGAGACAGTGGAAGAAAAAGACCGTCCCCGTGACTCCTGGACTCCCGGGTCTGCAGGGCCACCCCAGTTTCTCCTTTAAACTGATGGGAGGGAGGACAGAGGGGACTGCGATCTGGTATCCTGCAGCAGGGCCAGCTGCTCTGCCGTGATCAAGGCAGAGCAGAGAATGGGCTCAGGAAGTACTGGACGGATGACTAACAGAACAGATGAATAAACAGGTAGTATAAGAATCTGAAATAAATGGACTTACCATGAGTTGCTTCAAATCTGCTCTCTCTGCAGGGTTTTTTATTAAGCTTAAAAGGAGAAAGATAACATGAGAGCTGCTGCCTAGAGCTGCTTCTAACTCCCAATTACTTCTGTTTGCCGCCTGTGCTCCCCACACCCCATGGGCTCTGAGGAGGGCCTGAGCCTTATTCACCTTCCTGTTTGTAGCACAATATCATGCCCACAGAACATTAATAAATGCTTGCTGAACTAAGGTCAAAAGGCACTATGCCAATCCATGTAGAGCAAGTGCCAAAAGTAGTGGCTATTTAACCGACTGCAATTGTCAGGTGGGGTGGGGAACCTTACAAAAATGGGTACTCTTCCAGTTAACAGGGAGCCAACTTACCATTTATTCACAAAATCTTGAAATTCCAGACTGAATACTCCACTGGGCAGTTTTGGAGGAGGCTGCAAATACATGTCAACACATAAGAAATGTCAGGCCTGCTGCCCTGGCCAGTGTGGCTTATTTGCTTGGAGTGTCATCCCATACACTGAAAGGAGGCAGGTTCAATTCCCAGTCAGGACATTTACACGGGTTTTGGGTTCAATCCCTGGTAAGAGTGCATATAGGAGACAACCAATCGATGTTTCTCCCTTCCTCTATCTCAAAACGAATGGCATATCCTCAGGTGAGGAATAAATAAAACAAATCTTTAATAAAATAAATAAATAAATAAATAAATAAATAAATAGTCTGGCTTCCTGCCCCAGGCATCTCTCCTCTCCAACCCTGTCTCTGGGCAGTGCTGCCTTTATCGAGTCAAGGAAAGGTCAAGGGTCAGGGCCAATGGCTGGCTGCTGGTGGAACCACTGGTCTCAAACCAGTTAGAACCACTCACCTGTTTAGTTAATGAACAAATCACTGTTCCTCTTGAGTTTCAGTTTACCCTTCTATAAAACGAGGAGGGCCTCATGGCCTTTCCCACCTCACACTCTACGACAGGAAATCTTGGAATGTGGCGTGGGAATAGCCAGCAATTAATAGCAGCAGCTAGGGGCATGTGCAGCCACCAGGCACACTCCAGCTCAGGCAGCACCTGTGAAAGTCACTGAAGGCTAACTAGCTAAACAAAATGTATATCCCCCTTCTAAGCCCTGAAGGAGCAGAGAAAGGTTAATAAAACATTAACTGGCAGAGGCTGCGTCTGGAAGAATGTTAGCTGCATGCTCACTCCGGGAATGAAGCTGTTTGCAGTCACCAGAGCAAGAACACTGGCCACAGCTCATTTTCCAAGGGTGCATGGTGGACATCACTCAGAGCTACCAGGACAAGGCCCTGCAGCACCCTGCTCCTATGCACCACACAGCTCAGAAAACATGACCCACCCATGTGACCTGCATTGGGCTGTGTGCAGCTTCCTTGTGAGATGTCACCCAGACCCAACCCAGGATGCCATTGTTCTGTTGGGTTGCCCAAATAAACAGGTGGTTCAAGGCTAAAAGTTAAATAATAACACTACCAAAAATTCTAGCCTAGCCCTCTTCCCCTGAATGCCTTATAAGAACAGCAGGTGAGCCCTGACCGGTTTGGCTCAGTGGATAGAGCATTGGCCTGCGGACTGAAGGGTCCCAGGTTCGATTCCGGTCAAGGGCATGTACCTTGGTTGTGGGTACATACCCAGTAGGGAGTATGCAGGAAGCAGCTGAATCGTTTCTCTCTCATCGATGTTTCTAGCTCTCTATCCCTCTCCTTCTCCCTTCCTCTCTGTAAAAAAAAATCAGTAAAATATATTTTTTAAAAACAACAGCAGGTCGCCCAGCCGGGTGTAGCTCAGCGGTTGAGCGTCAACCCAGGAACCAAGAGATCACCAGTTCGATTCCTGGTCAGGGCATATGCCCAGGATGCGGGCTCGATCCCCAGTGGGGGGCATGCAGGAGGCAGCCGATCAGTGATTCTCTCTCATCGATGTTTCTATCTCTCTCTCCCTCTCCCTTCCTCTCTGAAACAATAAAAATACATTAAAAAAAAAAGAACAGCAGGTAAATAAGCCTAATCTGAGGTCAAGGACTAACCCCAGCTCTTAGACCCGCCCTGAAGACTGCTGCTGAGGGAAATATGAAGGGAGCATTCACGGGTGAAACCAGAGCTTGGCGTGCAGAGGCCAGGCCAGTGCTGAGTAGGAGGGGGCCAGGCAAGGGAGGGAATGTGCACCAGCAGAGCCTGAGGTGCATGCACCTGTCGCCACGCAGCCCAGCCTCCTGGGACGTTATGGGGGTCTGGGGGTTGGGAGGAGTAGGTGCTAAGGGAGGAACAGCACTAGGTGGGAGGAATCTGGGCCACTTTCATCCTGGAGCCGTTTCCTCACCTATATGAAAAGACAACAAAACCACTGGACCCGCCCAAGCAGTGCCTGGAGAATGATTAGGAAAATGTGAAAATATGGAAGAAAGCAGTGCATACTAGGCAACTGGCAGCTCATGTATAACCTCAGGCCCTCTCTTCCCTTATCATGGCTCCCAAGCACCACTCTCAGCTTAGGTCCCAGCAGAGGATGGCTTTCCTGACTACCACCAATGCAATGCACACGGCCTTTTCTGCGTCCTCAAGCAGCCAAGATCAGATCCTGGACTTCTTTCTATGTCCCATGGTGCCGAGCTTAAAGCTGGGCAGTCAGGAAAGACAGGTCAGTTAACCTCACTAGACTGAGCCAGAGTCAGTGATTTATTAACTGCTAGGGTGTGCCGGGATCTTCCCTGTCGGGTTTGTCATAGATAAGGGGGCCTTTATGAGCCTTTTGGGATCTGGTTTTAGAGAGCAGTAACAAAGTATGAAGTTACTCCACTAGTCTCTTGAGGAAGAAGAAAACAGGATGATGCCCTTTCCTGTACACCCAGCTGAATGGGGGCCTTCAACTGCCTTCCAAACACACCAGAGCTTGTGCATACTGTCCACTACCCTGCTCCTGGGGCCAGGAGCGCTGGCCTGTCCTCAGCCCCAGCCCAGCTCCTCCAGCCCTGCCCCACCCCCTCTACGCAACCATGGTGCTAGTCCATAGCTTCCCGTACCCCCCAAACCCACGCAAATTTGATGAATGCTTATCAATCTCTTCCTTCCTTGATCCCTCTTTTTCCTTTTTTAACCATTTAAAATTTTTTATTGATTTTTAAAGGGAAAGAGAAACATCGATTTGTTGTTCCACTTATTTATGCACTCACTGGCTGATTCTTTTATGTGCCCTGACTGGGGATCGAACCCATAACCTGGTGTTTTGGGACAAAACTCTAACCAACTGAGCTACCTAGCCAGAGCTATCACTTTTTTTCATTTAAACATACTGGTATACATATTTACAAATAATATGTATTGCTTGTATTAAAGTCAGCTAACAGCGACAAGCAAAAAGAAACCTTTAATTATCTATAATTCTATCTGTATTGTATTGCTTTTCTAGACTTTATATGCACATATATGCATATATACTATTTTTAAAATTGATTTTTAGAGAGAGGAAAGGAGAGAGTGATTATAATATACATACTGTTTTATAATCTTTTTTGCATGCAACAATTTATAGTGAATATTCTCCATATTTCTATGCTGTAATTTTTATTGTTCATTTCTTAATTTATTTTATTTTATTGTTTTAATCCTCACTCAGGACATGCTTAGAGAGAGGAAGCAGGGAGAGGAAAAGGGACAGAGAGGGAGAGAAAAGGAGGGAGGGAGGGAAGGAAGGAGGGAGAGAAACAGCAATGTTAGAAACACTGAAAGAAAAAATAGAAAGAAACATTGATCAGTTGTCTCCCATATGCTCCTGGACTGGGGATAGACCCAGCAATCCAGGTATGTGCCTGACTGGGAATCGAACAGGCAATCTTTTAGTGATGGGACAGGCTCAACCAACTGAGCCACTCTGCCCGGGCTGTTCACTGCTTTTAAATGGCACAAGACAAACCTTACATTGCAATTATAAATGCATCTGTTTGCCTCCCCTACACAATTTAACAGTTTTTAAGACCAGGGACTTTGGATTTTCCCATCTTTGGATCTTCACCACATTCCTGCCATCCCACAGCCTTTAGCACATAGAACATGCACAAGAAATGAAGACATGAGAATGTAAATGGGTAAGGTGGAGGCTCCTGAATCTGAGAAGAGAGGAGGGACTCAAACTTACCTGAAGATGTTCCCTGGGGAAGGGATTCCTGCAGCCTCTAAACCAGCAACTCGATTCCAAAAGCATGATGCACAAAGCAGAACCCATGATCCTGGGTCCCAAGCAGCCCATATTGTGGGAACGACTCACAGGTTTCCCAGTCAATTCAACTGTGAGTTTTTCTTAAGAGAACCAAGTAGATTCCATGGTCAAGGAAACTATGCAGTACTTACCTCGTTGACTATGTAATCCAATAACTCAAAAATTGCCATGGGCGGTCGGCTGTCCATTCCATAAGCTACAGATTTTATAAAAAGAAAGAAGAAAACACTTCTCAGAAACAGACAGGGGAAGTCTTTGCCAGTAAGAGGTTAGGTGTTGGTCATGGATCCCAGGGACCAGTATAGGGTAGTGGACAGTAAAGAGACACAACAGCCACAGATCAGGCCTGAACACACAGGGGACCAGCAAAGGTCACAGAGCCAGGCCAGCCATGGTATGAGTCTGGGCTCTGCCACATCAAAGGTTTTTTACTTTGGGCAAATTAATTGTCACTGAGCCTAGTTTTGAGCTTTGGATAATATTTATGTCTGCCCTTCCTTATATTGAGAGAGGAGCAAATGAGATAATACTAAACAACTAAAAAACTTAGTTTTAATTCTCCCTGAACTTGTTTTTTTTTTCCTTTTTATTCCCGAGTCACAGACCAGCCTGAGGGGCTGCAGCCACCAGCCTCTCCAATGCTTCTCCCTTCATACATGCCCTCTCCCATGTGGGCCTTATGAGGATAAAGACCAGGTCTCCCTGGTCAGACAGGATGTCCTAGCAGGACCTCTGTTAGAAGATGGCTGGGCCAGGATCTTCTGAGTACCAGCTTTCTCGCCTATTCAGGTTCAAAGAGGCAGGCAGTGCTGCACAGTGATCACCTCCGAGTCAGAATTGGCCAATCCCAACTGTATGTGGCCTTTGCAAGTCAAGCACTCTGTGCCTCAGTTTCCTCATATCTAAAATAGAGATTATAATAGTGCTTACACACAACTGTTATTAAAATTAGACAATGGCAGGTAAATCCATGGAGACAGAGAATAGATTGCTGGGGATGAGGTGGGGGGAGTTGGGAGTGAATGCTAATGGAGATGAGGTTTCTTTTTGCAGTGACGGAAATGTTCTGGAATTACATAGTGGAGATAGCTGCACTACATGGAGGAATATACTAAACACCACTGAACTGAACACTTTAAAATGTGTGTTTTATGTTATATGAATTTTATCTCAGAAAAATAATCTACCTAAAATAAAAAGAAGAAAATGTCATGACTTTTAAAAATTAGATAATGCACATAGGTGCAAAGTGCAGTGCTGGGAACATAGCAGCATTCAATAAATGGTAGGAAGTTGTTGGTTATAACAGTAATTTCCTACACTTACCTGGAGACTTCTGCCCTGCTCCCCCTAGCCCCAGTCTGGTGTCCTGAGACAGGGAACCAGCCCTCCAGAAATGACCGACAGTAAGCGACGCCCCCCCCCCACTCCAAGCTGGAGCACACCATGACACTCACAGCTAAGGGGTCTCCCAGGGGTCCTTGGCCGGGGTGGTGTCTCAGCCGCATCTCCCTCCACCTGGCACCCAAACATCAGCTCCAGCTCCTTGGCATCTGGAGGAGGGATGGGATACCTCCCAACCGCCATCTCAACCAGAGAGAGCCCCATGCTCCAGATGTCCGACTGCACCGAGTAATGAGTCCCCTGGAGTCTCTCTGGCTGCAGGAGAGACAAACGTTACAAACACCTGTGAGCCAACCTGGGCCCATGCAGAAGAGGGCTGGAGTCCCTCAGTGGGAGCCTCAGGACTTCCTGCCCCCGTGAGACTTGCCTGCACTGCAGGAGCGTGGGCTTCCCCTGGGTCTGCTGATACATTTCATTTTCTTTTGCCCTTTCCTCTCCAGAGTTCACATGTCATGTTAATACTTCCACTAACCTACTGAATTTGGCCTTCTGCCTGTCCCCAAATACTGTGCTTACCAGTCCTAGCCAGCTCTCATGGCTCTGACCCCTCCTCAATTCTCTGTCTCCCCTGTAACCTGCCCAGAACCGCATCCAGCCCAGCTGTGGTTCCACCGCTGCCCAGCCTGGCCACCATCTTGCATGGGTGGGCACTCTGTCCAGAGCCCAGCATGCGAGGCTCACCTTGTTATCCGAGTCTGAAACATGAAGCTTCTGGAACATGGGTCATGAATGAGATGGTGCAGTGAGTAGAAAGAAGTTCAAAGCCCAGCTCTACCAATGACTCACTGCTTTTGGAATGGCAGAAAAGCAAAACAATCTGGGTTCAGAAGACATGGGTTCAAAGCCCACTCTGGGACTTCTAAGCTACATGATCCTGAGCCTCCATTCCCACATCTATAAAATGGGGGCTGGCGATGATGGTAACAACAGTAATAACATAAAATATGCGCCCTACTTACTAGGGTGATCAGGGAGTTCAAAGCAAACGAAAATACATGTTGTATGTTGCAAAATATTGCATGAGTTGTTACTAGTGGGAAGAGACAAAGAAAAAGAATATAGTGCTATATAAAAGCATTATTTGAAATAGCACATGTATTTCAAAAACTATAAAAATCCTTATTCTGATCATCATACTTTTTTTTTTTTAAGATTTTTAAAATTGATTTTTAGAGAAAGAGAGAGGGGGAAAAACATGATGTGAGAGTGGAACATCGATCGGCTTCCTCCTGCATGGCCCGTTTCGGGGATCAAGCCCAAAACCCAAGCATGTGCCCTGACTGGGAATTGAACAGGCAACCTTTCAGTACACTGGCCGACACCCAACCAACTGAGCCACACCAGCCAGAGCCATCATACATTTATTTAGACAACAAATTAACTTCTCCCATAGGATTTTCCCCCAACTCCAACACTGGACTACTTTGGAATTGACCACATAACCACAAAAACTCAAACCACTAAACAAACCCCTGGATCAATAAGTCCCAGAGCCTGCTAATTAATTTTGAATTTGAGAGTTGGCAGTTGAGTGGCCCAGTTTTTAGACATGTAAGGACTAAGCAATGAGGGGATGGCAGAGAAAGCGTTCTGAAGGGCCATGGGTTCATGTTAAGACTGCGGGCCACTGGAGTGGAGGGCGGAGATGTGCGTCAGCACTGGTTGGGCGATGTCAGCAATGACTGGAGTTGTGGAGGGGGAGGGGCAGGCGAGAAGAAATGAAGATGTGAACACGAACTTCCACCAGGGAGGCCTGGGACAGCTTACAAATCCCACCTAAGAAGCAAGTGAGGGAAGGCGTGCAAAGGCAGACTGACTAGCAAGAAAGAGATCTAGCTTTCAATCCGGGCTCGGCAAGGGAAAGCAAGCAGGTCACTTAATCCCTCAATCTGATTTCCTCAGCTCTAAAATGGGAACATCACATGGATCAAATGAGATCGCCCAACGATGTAAAAGTGCCTGACAGATAACTCCTAAAACACTCTCTGTCAAAGACGCCCGAGCCTCTGCCTGGCCCTCCAATCAGCCTGCACTCGTGTTCGCCTCCGGCTCACTCTAATGCTCCTCTGCTCTGCTCCACTCAGCACTCATCCAGTCAAGCCTCCCCTTTCTGAGTCATCCTAAGGAGCGTGCTAGCCACTTCCCACCCATTCAGTCAACCAAACATTCACCCACTCACCAACCATCCCCCCTCAGCACCCACCCTGTGCCAGGCCCTGAGCCAGAGCCTGGGGACAACACAGACACCTACAGTCGTATCCCTGCCCCAAGAGCTTGCTGTATGGAGGAGGGAGAAGAGCTGGTGCTGCCATGGTCGTGGGCACAGCCTGACACAGCTCTGGTGGCAGTGGGAACCGCGGAGTTGGAAACAGGAGGGAAGACCTTCATGACCAGGCCCAGAACCCCAATTATGCTCAAGGCCTATGAAAGGCTAAGACCATCTATCTCCCTGTTAGACTGAAATCTCCTCAGGAAGGGACCATAATGCTTCACCGCTCATTTCTCCCCCAAACCCCCCATCACCAGGTTCTGGCTCCACAGGAAAAGACACCCACTTAGTTCCTATCCCTGACCAGACCAGAAGCTCGAGAAATGGAACCCATTGCTCATACCGACATGTAGGACCTTGTGCCCACGAAGGAGTTGGCCATGGAGTCGATGAGCTGCCCGCTGACTCCAAAGTCACAGAGCTTGATCTCCCCACGGGAGTTGACTAGGATGTTAGAAGGCTTGACATCTGCAGGGAAAAGAAAATTGAAAAGTAGGCAACTGCCCTGAGCATGTGGCTCGGTTGGCTGAGTGTAGTCCTGTGCACCATAAGATCACCGGTTCAATTCCCAGTCAGGGCACATGCTCAGTTTGCTGGTTCAGTCCCCTGTCTGGGTGCACACAGGAGGCAACCGATCAATGTTTCTCTCTCACATTAATGTTTCTCTCTCTCTCTCCCTTCTTCTCTCTCTAAAATCAATAAAAACATTTTTTTTTTAAAGTAGAAAAGAAAAAGTAAAGTATGAAATTGACACAGGTAGGTTGGGGAGAAGAAGAGTCAGCATTCCACAGACAGACCAGCCCTGACCATGAGTCTCAGGACATACCCCTGCCCCCGTCAGAGTCAGCCCTCAGACTGCAAACACTTGATACCAAGACCTCCTATTCCCCCCTTTCAGGGTTCGAGTAAAGACTGTCAGGAGAGGAAATGGCAAGCTGCTATAGAAGCAGAGCAGAAAGCCAGGATATTTCAACTCTTTGAGAATCCCAACTTGGCCAGATGACCATTAGAAGGAGTCAGTCACCATGAATAATCAAGATTTCAAAGTCTGTTGCTTCAACCATCCCTTTTAGCAGAGCACGTGGGTTTTAGGAATATGTGTGGCAGTGGTTAGGAGCTATCATGATTCTTTCACTAAAGTCATTTCCCTAACAGCTTACACAGCGGTGTCTACCTGTTAGTCAAGGAGAGCTGGAGAACTAGAAAGGCCTGGAAAACTGCTCCTCGCTATGTTCCAGGCAGTGCCCCCTGGACCAACCCCATCCCTCTTCCCTGCACACAGACCTTCCCACTTCCCGCCCTCGCTGCCCTGGTCACCACTGCTAGTGCACTGGCCCTTCCCTTTGTTTGCTTCCGCCGTCTCCTCTAATTCAAGCAGCTGACCTGTAAAGTGGGCAGCCCAGGGCCAAGTATTATTCTCATTTACAGGTGGGAAAATTGAGGCTGGGACTTTGTAAAGGTCCCGGGGCTAGGACTTTGTGGCAGACATCAGCAAACATGAGACCCACTCAAGAGCAGGCCACACCCAGGGACGAAGTCATACACCATGACAGGGAATCTTTGTCAGAAGTAATAGAGACACTATATAGAACATCAGAGAATCAGGGTAAAAACCAAATCCCCATAATTCCAACCTACCAGAACTGCTATTAATATTTTATTTTTCCCTTTAATACTCTCATATGAATGTATTTATTTTTAAACAGATTCTAACACCTCTATTTAAGTATTTTTCCAAGAATAAATTGGAAAAAAAGATCACCCTTTCATATCCCAGTAAGTCCTTCCCCTACCCCACCCCTGCCTAGCCAGCCCATCATCTTCAGCTCAGGTGGGGTCATAACCACAGCACCCCTCTCCACCTACCATCATCAGCTCCGAGAGAGGAATGTTGGCTGTCTGTCTCACCACTGTAACCCCAGCATCAGGACAAGACCCTGGCACACACCAGGTGCTCCAAAACACAGTGAATGAAATATTTAAATTCACAATGTACCAATGCACACACTCCAAACCATCTGAGCAGTCTTTCTAAGACCCAGCCCTCATAATGTCATAGTAAACAAGACCTTTCCAAACTCCTCTGCAACCCTGTGGCTCCTACATACAGACTTTCAGAACGTAGGCATCAGAAGTGGCCTTAGAGATCACCTGGCTCCTCCCCTTCATGGTGGCGATGAAATGTCTAAGGCCCAAAGGAGTCCAGGGACTTGGCTGAGGTCACACAGCAAAATACTGAATGAAGTTGGAATCAGAACTCAGACCTTCTGATACCTAGACCTGTCCTCTTCCCACCTACCGTACTGCCACATTACCCAACGGTTCCACTTATTCACATACGTTCACTGAGCACCTACTACATGCCAGGCACCATGCAGCAATCAGGAAGACAATAGCGAGCAAACTGAGCATGTCTAGTGTAAAATGAAGTATACATTTTAGTACTTGAGGAAACAAACTGACAAACCAATGTGTAACGTCAGATAGTCTCAAGTACCACGAAGAAAAGAAAAATAACAAAACCATGAAAAAGCACAGACAGTGGAGGTGGGGTGCTGTTGTGACAGGGCAATGAGGGAAAGTCTCGCTGTGGAGATGATCCTTGAAGACAACAACCTGGATGAAGTGAGGGACTTGTGCTGCCTCCTGGGGAATTACTTCAAGCACAAGGGGAGGTTATAAATGTTAGGAGGTCAGGGACTAACCTTTTTTTCCCAGGCCTAACATTAGGACAAGCCCAGACAAACACTTTCAACCACGGAGGTCCTCCTCTCCACAGGACTGTCGCCCTTCTCAAACAGATGTGGACAAAAGGGGCCACATGTTAACCTGACAAGCTCAGGGGAGGCCTGCATGACGGTCTTGCAAACTCAGAGACCTAAAGTAACCACAAAAGATGGCCTGAAATTAAACTTTAACTAAAAGCAGTTATGGTGGGTAGTTACAACCTTGGCCGGTATCTTCACTAACAAGGTCAACCTTTACCTTAATTAAGCCTGTCTGTCTTTTTGCATCTATAATAACATATCCTTGAAATGTCTGGGTAACTTGTAACTTCCCTTTTTCTGGACCCCTTGTGGCACAACCTAACGTGCCTGGGTGCCAGGACAGATACCACAAATTCTTTCATTGTTATCATGTTAATTGTTCCTGCACCCACCTAAGTATGTGTCCATCATTTTACCTTTTATCCAATCCCAGGGGTTTCCCCCGCTTTGTTTTCTCCCGCCTCTCTAGTCTATCACCAATGGATTTCATGTAACTCACCTACGTCCCTTCCTTTGATTGCAATCCTATATAATAAAAGGCTAATATGCAAATCGACTGAATGGCAGAACAACCAGTCGCTATGACACACACTGACCACCAGGGGGCAGATGCTCAACGCAGGAGCTGCCCCCTGGTGGTCAGTATGCTCCCACAGGGGGAGCACCACTCAGCCAGAAGCTGGGCTCATGGCTGGCGAGCGCAGCGGCGGTGGTGGGAGCCTGTCCCACCTCTGGGGCAGCACTAAGGATGTCCGACTGCAGGCCAGGCTGAGGGGACCCTCCTCCGCACCTCCCCCCCCCCCACCCCGTGCACAAATTTCATGCACTGGGCCGCTAATGTATAAATATAGATGTAACCCGCCATTCTCCAGAGCATTATTTTAATTTGTTGAGGTTCTGCTTCCTGGCTTATGTTGACAGTTTGGCTCAAATAAACTCACAAAAATTCTTTACAGGTTTGAATGTTTTTATGTTAACACAGAGGACGACGACTAACCCCTAGAAGTTGGTGTTCAGGGTGTGGAGAGTGACGCTGAGTACCTGGACAGAACTGGAAAAGCGAGGCGTGTGAGGTATTTGCTGGGGCCCTGCGGGGAGAGCACATGGGAAGCATGGGCCTCTCTCCCCCACTCCCACCGAATGCCACAGCCCTTTATCTGGGCCAGCCCTCAGCTCCCTCACCTTCCAAATACTCCATGGCCTATTTAGGAATGGCCTATTAGACCTTGTTTTAAAGCATAAGAGCGGCACTGGCTAAAGAGACAAGATAACTTGTATGCAAAGCCTGACCCTGCCACCTACCATACATGCGGACTTGAGCAAGTCACTTCATTCACTTCTCTAGTCTGTGATTTGCCCATCAGTAAAGTGCAATCACAGCTCTTGCCACCTCACCAGATGGAGACCAGGATCAATCTAATGAGGTGTGGGCATTTAAAATGCTACAGGAACACAAAGAATGATTCTTCCACAGGCTGCCCTCCAAGACAAGACAGCCCCAGCTCCTCCCATCCCCAATGCCCAGGACTCCTTCCTCTGCTGGCTCAGACACTTCCCTCCAGGCTGTAGCTGCTCTTAGGAGTGACTGCACTGCAGCTGTAGCTGTAGCTGTAGCTGGCCTTGTGTCTGATTTCTATTCACATGGCAAGCAAGCCTCCTTTTTTTCAGTTATGTAACACATTTTCCTCCGTCCCTGGCTGTCAACAACAGCTTTCCCCCACCTGCCCCAGGGAACAGCATTGCTTGGGAGGCTGCAAAGATCCCTGATGGGGGTAGGGTCAGAAAGGAGCAGAGCGAAACCCTGAGGGGCATTTTCCTGCTTGGACCAGTCTGTCCTAGGAGCCAGATGCACTACACATGGCCCCTCCTGGTGACCCGGGAGCCTGACAAGAAGGTGCTTGAAGACCTGGGCACACTAAATCCCTCAACTCCAGAGCATGTGGCTGGAGCAGCCAAGCTGGAGCAAGCTCCTCCCTGCAGCCCCAGCCAAATGGGGCTCTTCTCTGAAGGCACAAAAGAGGTACATATTAGACAAGATCAGAGAGAGAGGTTCCCTCTGTCAGCATCCACATTTGCTTTCTACAATCGCCTCCTTCCTCTGTTCCTGCTCCTCGTATCTTCCCCCTCCAGCAGGACAGCACCTACAGATGCTCCTGTCTGCCTCAGAGTGCAGTCCAAGCCCCTTGGCCTGCCTTTCCGAGTCTTTCATTGACCTTCCTTACTTCTCCACATCTCACGTCCATCTCCTCTGGGCTCAGGCTTGCCTGCCTCTCTAATGTGCTGTTTTTTCCTGGCACCTGCATCTAAAGCATCCTCCTCTACCACCCACCCTTCTCACTTCTACTTCTAGATGCCTCGTTCTTCCCAGTCCCCTTCCCAATGTGGAATACTTTCCTGCTCTGGAGCCCAGGGTTTAATTGGCTTCCTCCCATATATCTCCTAGCAGCAACCTTAAATATTGTTCAAATCATAGGCCCAGTCTCTCCCTACTTGGGTTCTCCAGGCCTTGGGTTCTCTTTCTGACCCTTCAATATCAAAAGAGTGAGGCTAGGGCCCTAGTTGGTTTGGCTCAGTGGATAGAGCATTGGCCTGCAGACTGAGGGGTCCCTGGGTTTGATTCCTGTCAAGGGCACATGCCCGGGTGGCGGGCTCAATCCCCAGGAGGGAGCGTACAGGAGGCAGCCAATCAATGAGTCTCTCTCATCGTTGATGTTTCTATATCTCCCTCTCCCTTCCACTCTGAAATCAATAAAATAATAATAATTTTTAAAAAGAGAGTGAGACTAGGAGAAGCCTCAGCACCTGGTGGGCTAGGCTGCATTCTGAAGGAAGCATCCACCACCCCGCTAGGCTCCCGGGCTGACAAGCCTCCCTTGGAAACCCACAAGATGCTAAAGTTTGATATTCTCATCCTGTTCAGACTCTGCAACAATGAGGATGGGTAATCACCCTTTCTCCAAAAACGAACTAGGAAGGTTTAGGGAAAACTAAGAGGAAGAAAATATGTTTTTCTCTGATATTTTCTGTCCCAGAAATAACCAAAGCCCCTTGCGCCCTCCCCCTCCCCCAAGAACATATGACTTAAACTTAATTTCTAAGCATTTTCTACCTCTCTACAACAAGAGATTTGAATTAAGGAGTTAGCAGGTCATTTTTTTATTCTATAAACACCTATAGAATGCCTGCACTGAGCTGTGAGTGAAAAGGACACAGTCCCTGTCCCTGTCTTAAGGCCACTGCCACTAGAGACATAATCAAGCATATATCCAGAATGCATGCACACGTGTGTGACAGTAAGAGCAATGGCCAGGGCACTATGGACTCAGCTAGTCTAAATCCTTCTAACCAGCCAGGACCGATGCCAAGGTGGCAAGGCCCCATCAGGCAGATAAAGCAGGTGAGTATCAGCCCCCACAGGGTGCTACGTTTGAGTAACCACATTATGTTTGGTTTAGGCTAAGGCTAATATCACAAGATGCATTACCTATTAGAGGGGGGAGGCAAGATGGAAGAAGGTAGAACATGGAGGAATGGAAAGGCAGAGGAGCAGGGCAGGCAATGGGGAGCGGGAGAAACAGGAGAAAAGACATGGAGGGAAGAAATGGGGGCCCCAGGGAAGCAATCTGAGGACAGTTGGACACTAGACTCTGGCTCATCTGTGACAATGATTGAATCCAAAAGTAAGATAATCTTGGATAAGTGAGAGTTAAAGGTTAAAGAAAAAAGGCAAATGAGATTTTAAAATTATGTCTCGTGGCTTAAAATGACCTCTTCTTAGCAACCCTGCAGACCCTTAATAACCCTTCTCTAAAGATGAAGAAATAGAAGGGAAAGGTAGCTGACCCTCATAAGTCAAGTAACAGTCTCCACAGAGCCACCTCCAGTTATCTATAGCCTCAGGGAGCTAATTAAGCAGCAAAGTTAATTAAAATTCAGAGAAAATCCCAAACCCTTCAATTAGCCATGACCTATAACCTCTTTATCCCACTCAACCTTCCCCAAGAGCATTGAAAAGTGGCTCCAGCCTTCTCCCTTCATTGCCTCCCTCCTCCCCTCTCCCCCTCTTTCCCATTTTGTTCCTGAAGCTAAGCAAAATGAACAGAGCTGAAAGTAGGGTGGGAGGATGGGAGGCCAGGAAGCCCAGCAGACCTGGAAAAATGCCACAATAGCTCTGGGTCAAAGAGCACCTACTATGCCAGGCCTTCCCCTCCCCTGTCCCCCAGGCCTTTTAAATATAGCGTCTCCTTTAATTCTCACAACAATGAGAAGTAAGCATTAAAAAACCTTGTGTGGAGATGAGAAACAATGAGGTCCAGAGTCCAGGAGTCCAACAAAATTACACAGTGAACTAATGGCAGAGGCTAGAGTAGAACCCATAGACTCTTGAGTGATTGTCCAAAGCCTAGGTAATCTGGTTCTAGACAACAGATCAAGTGGCAAATCCTAGTGAGTTGTACTCCAAAGTTTCAGAAAAGCCATGACTAAGTTGTAGTTGAAGGTGGTCAAAAGGTAGAAATTTCCAGTTATAAGATAAGTGAGTCCCGGAGATGTAACAGTGCTATAGTTAATAAATACTGTATTGTCTATTTGAGAGTTGCTAAGAGAATAGATCTTAAAAGTTCTCATCACAAGAAAAAAAACTATGTATGGTGATAGATATTAACTAAACTTATTATGATAATCATTCCACAATATATAAATATATCAAATCATTATGTTGTACACCAAAAAAATCTCAATTTCTAAACACTGTGGTTGGGGAAAGGGTCACTCACATAGCAAGCTTTAGCTGGAATAGGATCTGACTTGGGGTAGGGTGACATCTGGTTGTGAGAGAAAATAACTCTCTGCTCTGGCTTAGCGAGTGCATGCTTCCTTCTGAGCTCCACCTTGACTAGCTTAACGGCAGGAAGCAGCAGGGACTAGAGGTTGTTTCCCTCCCACCTCCTTCTGATTGACAACCGGGTTCAACAGGGAGCCAGGAAGCGCAGTCCAGGTCCTGACAGCAGCTGTTCATCTCTCAGCACTTTCAGGAGTTTTGCAGTCAAGCCCAGTAGCTGTGTTGAACTTTCTTCCCTCCCAAGACCCATTGATTCTGAAATGCATTATTCTCGGCCTTTGTGCACCCCCCTCTGCAAATTCACTACAGCATTTCTGACCCAAAAGCACACAAATGCTGACAATTAGACAGGAGAGGGTGCTGCAAGAGTCAGAACTTGGCTTTCACTAGCACACACCATTCTAAGAAATGATCTAAATTTTTTTTTAAATATATTTTATTGATTTTTTACAGAGAGAAAGGGAGAGAGATAGAGAGTTAGAAACGTCGATGAGAGAGAAACATCGATCAGCCGCCTCCTGCACATCTCCCACTGGGGATATGCCCGCAACCCAGGTACATGCCCTTGACCGGAATCGAACCTGGGACCCTTCAGTCCGCAAGCCGACGCTCTATCCACTGAGCCAAACCGGTTTTGGCAAAATGATCTAAATTTTTAAAATAGGATGTAACAAAAGCCAGACCAACACAAATAGGGGTTACACTAAAGAGAGAAACAGAGAGAATGAGGAGAAGAAAAGCAAAGGGGAGAAGAAAAGGAACGAGGGACAGTAAAGGAAAATGCTTATGGGTCCTAGATTCCTGACCTATCATTTCTAATAACCCATAATATTTGGCAGAGCAGCCCCATTTTACAGATATGGAAATTAAGGCTCAAGTGAAGTTCCTTGCCAAAGATCATAAAACAACCTTTCCATTAAAAGAACATGCCTTAAAGTAGAGGCAGGCTGGAGGTTTGTTGATTTTTAAATGGAGTAGGAGAAAATTCCTACTCCATTATGGAAACCCAAGCTCCACCAAAATAAGGCTTTATCATTTGTGCCTGGATCACAGCTCAGCGTGATTCACCAAAAAGTCTGGAAAGGAGGTCAAGAGGCCACTCGCCAGTCATTCACAGCTCTGGAGCGGACACAGGAATTTCTACCTTGGGACAAGCCCCTAAAGAAAAGCACTAGAAGAGCGTGTTTGCCTATTTAAGGACAAATAGAAGCAAAAAGTAACAGACATTCCTGGTGTAGTCTACCGAGAAATCCTCTCCCCACCACACACACTTCTCTGGAAGAAGTGCTCCTTCTCCACTCTAGCCAAGGCCTGAGGTGGAAACTGACCACCTCCTCCACCACCTCCCCTAAAAGGCCCCGAGGAAGCACTCTCCCTCCTCCAGCTTCCAGACAAACTCATCTGGAGCCATAATCACTGCTGTGGGTCTAGCAGCTGAGATAATTCTAGAGAGAACGTGACTCTATTTCTAACTAAGGGACCAGCATACTGGATACCAGCTTCTCATTAGCCACTGTTTCTCTCCATCTGTAAGGTGCAGCGGTGTAGACCGAGTCCAGAGAAATTGATATCCCTATAGATTCACTGCCACCTTAAGGCTGTCACCACATGGCTGGGGGATGAGACAGGTGGGGAAAGGAAGAAGAGGAGCAGCCAGGACTGCCTCCTGGACACATGGACCAACTTATGAATCAAGACACAGACAATATCTACACGCACGTGCGCGGGCACACACACGCACACACGCTCACTCACACACAGGGATTGTACTCAGGACAGAATCCTATGTGCAGCCTCAGGGGCAACTCTGAGTTTCTGCTCAGATAAGCCTGGCAACATCCCAGAAAAAGCCTGGCAGGCAGGGAAATAACTTGCACAGGTCACAGAAACTCATTACATGTGAATCTGATAACCAAACAGCCTGTAAAACAATAACAAAACAAAAAAATCTCAGGCCACTGCAGATCTTGCCTATCTGCTAACAGCAAGTCTGACTGAAGTGAGAAGAAGATTCAGAAGTTGAAATCCTGGCTGAGGCTGAGGACCCAGTTCCTCTGGAAGCTGCTGCTGGGATACCCACCCAGGAGGTGCTCTGGACGCCCATCTGTCCCCAGGAACAGGGTCCAAAAAACTCTTATAGTCTCCAAAGAAACTTTAAATTTCATTCTGACTCAAGACATTCCTGTTTTTATAAAACTTTACCCTGAGCAATAAGGAACTCTTCTAGAGCGGACTTCAAGCAGGATGGCCTCAAGGTAAAAACTGCTCTACCTCTAAAGAGTCATCTGGCTTGTTCCAATTGCAGTCTGGCTCATGGCTCAAAACTCTAGGCTGGCTTTCCAGTACGTGGCAGGCTCGAGCCACTAATTCAATATTGGGCATAAAGATCAGACAGGTTACACACTGTTTCATCTGATAGAAGGGAAAGAAAAACAAGTTGAGGCATAATTTAACACTGTTCTTGGCCATTTTATTGATCATCAGCCAGCAACTCCAAGGCAGAAATAATTTATGAGCTAAGTTGTATGAACTCCGTATTGATCTAAATCATGTAATGCTTCTTTAGGGTCTTGATCAAAATAAAACCTTGGTAATTAGGGTGGGCTAAGAAGAATGGCAGGCTAACAATGCAAATCACTGCTTTAAATGGTAGGAAACAGGGCTGTATCCTACTCCCCTCTCCCATACACACAGTTTAACCTAACCATGTGGAGGTCAGCTTTGGATGAAGTGGACCTTCGACCTCCTGCCATAGTAAGAAGAAAGACTGCACAGAAAACTTGTTAGCTAATTCATTTCAGAGCTCCAGAGTCAGGGGGAAAAAAACCCTTTCCTACCTATGTCATCCATCATGTTTTCATTAAGAACTTTTTTTCTTTTTAAAAATATTTTTATTAATTTCAGAGAGGAAGGAAGAGGGAGAGAGAGATAGAAACATCAATGATGAGAGAGAATCATTGGTTGGCTGCCTCCTGCACACTCCCCAGTGGAGATCGAGCCCACACCTGGGCATGTGCCCTTGACTGGAATCGAACCTGGGATCCTTTAGTCCAAAGGTTGACGCTCTATCCCAGTGATGGTGAACCAAGACTTATATTTTTGATATTTATTTTATATATTTAAATGCCATTTAACAAAGAAAAATCAACCAAAAAAAATGAGTTCGCGTGTCACCTCTGACATGCGTGTCATAGGTTCGCTATCACTGCCTATCCGCTGAGCAAAACCAGCTAGGACTCATTAAGAACTTAAAGCTGATAAACTTAAATCTAAGTTTGTGATTAAATTCTAGTTTGCTCAGTCATAGGATTCTTCTTCCCCTTAACTCAGCGGTCAGGAAGCTTTTTCTGTAAACAATCAGAGAGCAAATATTTTAGGCTTTGAGGGCCACCTGGCCTCTTTCACAAACTTTCTCATTAGCACAAAAGCAGCCACAGACAACACTTATACAAATAAACATGCCTGTGTTCCAATAAAACTCAATTTGCAAACACCGAATGTGAATTTCACACAATGATCACGTCCCAAAATTCTGAAAAGCAATTCTTAGCTTGCAACCACATAAAAATAGGCAGCGGGCCACATCTGGCCTGCAGGCCGCCAGTCTGCCCCCTCTTGCCTTAAAGGCTCAATTACTGTTTTGATTTATGTTAAGTTTTTGTCTTTCTGACCCAATGCTTAACAGTATTACAGTGGAAAACTTTTTTTCTAATTTGCCTGCTTTCAGCATCCGTTTCTCCTCCCCGTCTTCTAGTAGGAGAAGTCCTCTTTTCCACTTGGGATATGCCCCTCCCCAACAGCAAGTGTTTCAGTTAGGCCCTAATTGTTAGTCCAGTGATGGCGAACCTATGACACGCGTGTCAGAGGTGACACGTGAACTCATTTTTTTGGTTGATTTCTCTTTGTTAAATGGCATTTAAATATATAAAATAAATATCAAAAATATAAGTCTTTGTTTTACTGTGGTTGCAAATATCAAAAAAATTTCTATATGTGACACGGCACCAGAGTTAAGTTAGGGTTTTTCAAAATGCCGACACGCCGAGCTCAAAAGGTTCGCCACCACTGTGTTAGGGTTTCAACTAAGCCCCATCTATTTGGCCACTGAGGTGGGTTTATAACCTAGGACGGCCAAACTACTCTAGTCCCCTGACACAATGATTGGTCCATGAATGGGCAGGCACTCGAATCAGAGCCAATCAGTGGTCAAGCACTGATCTGGATGATGGGGAGAGTTGAGGGGGGTGGGGAACCCTTTCTCTAAATTCTCATCCAGCATAAAGACATTTGAAAGGTAGGGAAATTAGCATGTGCACACCCAAAGCGGTAATCCTCAATAGGCCTAAGACACACTCACCTAGTTGAAAAAATATAGAACACTACATAAATGGTGCCTGAAACAGTTGGTCCCCCCCCTCCCCCCGCAATAACATTTACTTCTCACTTAAAAAGTAATTTGTAAGTACAGGCATGCCTAGTTTTGTATCACTGACACATTCCTAAAAATAAATGTTTTAATCAAATTGTGATTTGCTTGCCTTTGTGAAGATTCTGTGAAAATTTAACAGTTGAAAGATCCTGTACTGAATGTTTTTTAAAAAGTAAAGAATTGCCCCTGGAGCAACTTGTGTTGTAAGTTATTTTTATACATTAGTTTTACTTAGAGCAGGGCACACTAGAGAAATCACTTTCAACCTAGTAATTTAAAATCCTGAGTGTCGTCTCTGTATGCTAGATTAGGTAACAGGGTGCCAACTGCCTCCAATACTCAACAGGAGGGCTGGTTCCCTTGATACCTGCATGATTGTTGGGAGTGTATGCTTCACAGGCACTGGCCCCTCTGGGAGGTGACTGAGCCCACAACCCTCCCGCTACCCACCCCAGCAACCCCACCCCCGCCCCCAGAGGCCTAGCAGTAGGTATGGACTGGGGGCAGCTGCTGTTCTGCTTGAGTGACCCACCTTCCCAACCACAGTAGCCCTGGTCCCTGTCCTACCAAAGTCTATGGTTCAGCTTTTCAAAGGATTCTCTGAGCTTTCCCCAAATCCTTCTAATGAGTAAGTTTTGAAAAGCTTAAACCAAGTTAGGCTGGTTTCTGTTGTTGGTAATCATAAAAAGCTATACCAATTAATCTGCTAAACAGCAGCTAATCTTTATTAAGTGTCTACTATGTGTCAAGCACTACTCTAAGTACTTTGTAGGCATTATCTCAAATAATCCTCACAACCCTTTAGATAGGCACTATTTTCCCCATTTTTCTGAGGTTTGGAAAAATTAAATAATTTGTCCAAGGTTACACAGTAAGTAGCACAATGAGGATGCAAACCATGAGCTTTTATCACTGTGACAGAGTGAAAAAATATTGGCCATGATATTTTGTAGCTCCTCCCAACAAGACAGAGTCTATCCCACTACGCTGAATCTTGTCTTGACCATGTGACTTGCTTTAGCCTACAGGGCAGTAACAAACCTGACATAATCAGAGGCTTACACGGTGGTTGACTATTGGGGTGACCCCCTCTTGCAACTAAAACCCTAAGGCCATTATGGGAAGAAGCAAGGGCTTTAACCTCCCAGAGGATGAGTAAAAATATGGGGAGATAGGTCCTGCCAACGCACAGGATTATAGAAAGTAATAAATGGTGTTTTTTTTTTAAACTACTAAATTTAAGGGTGGTTCATTTCACAGCAAAAACTAACTCAAATCATGATTAAGCTATCACCAGCAACTCGGTATCAACAAGTAGGAGTTAGTGAAAATTTGAGGCAGAGAAAAAGCTTCTTTATTCTTCCTTTTCTTCACAGACAGAATGCGAAGAACAGAATTTTAAATTTCATCAAGAAAGAATATAGTATTTAGACCAGAGAAAGAACTAACTGGCAGCAAGGAGACCGACATAAAGACAGAGGCAGGCAGACTCTCTCATTCTCACCCTAACTTAGATTTCCAGGAATCATCCACTCATTGCACTTCCTGCTCTGGAATCCTGTGCAAGGAGTGCTATTCTAAAGGCCAGGCCTCCCAGCAGGAATCTGAAGAGCTGAGAAGACCCACAAACAGCAGGAGTCTGTAGAGCTCAACAGTCAGGCCAGGCCAGCCTGCACACACACTGCACATTAAGGCAGAAGGCCTTCTAGTGACTTCTCCTTTTTGGCAAATAGTGAACTCTTCACCAAAGACATCTATCCAGAGACCTATCTGGCCCACAAAGCAGCTCTTCATGCCAAAGAGCATTAACTGGTGAAGCCAGAAAAGAAATTCCTAGGAAAGTGGGGGCAGCACCAGGCTGAAGGGGAAAGCAAGCTGGTTATTCCAGGAATGAGCTGAAACCTTCCTCTCTCCAGAATGGAAATAAAGCTAGAGCTTTTTGTCAAAACCACAGAGAAGGCGCAGGGGTAGAAAAAAACACAGGACTAGATTAATGACTGTGTTAAAAGGAGAAGACATGGGTTTTTGGCCCAGTTTCACTGTTGATTCTTGTGTGTTCCAACAAAACCCAATCACACAAACACCTATAATAACTCCCTAAGAGAAGCTATTTTCTGCAATTATGTTAGATAAATTAGAGATGTTTCCTGATTTAAAGAAACTCAAAGACTAGTGAGAAAGCCCTGTAAACTCTGTGAGCTTTGGTTTCTATAAGTGTAAAATAGGAAAAATATACCTATTTCACAAGGTTACTGTGAATAACAAATAAGTAGCATAGAGCACATAATACGGCACTTGGTATACAACATGTCCTCAATAAATAATGATCATTATTTATTACAATAAGGAAGAAATGGACACTGTGCCAAAGGAATATAGAGACAGAGTATTTAATCCATTCAAGGAAGGAGATGGCCCATGGGAAAGCTTCTCAGAAGAAGAGACGTCTGAACTAAATAATTTTACTATTTGCTAAAATTTATTGACTTATGAGGAAGACTAATTCCCACAACTATATGAAATAAATATGTCACATGCAATTATTGTTCTTTGGCATGAATTATCCTCATTTTACAGATGAATAAATAACAGAGTTTATACACCCTTTTATATACATTTATGAGTCAGGATTTGAACTTTAACTGGCTGATTCCCCAACCTCAGTGCTGTATTTAAAGGATGAGCAGCCCTGGTTAGTGTGGCTCAGTTAGTTGAGCACCATCCTGTGCACCAAAAGGTTGCTGGATCGATTCCTAGTCAGGGCACATGCCCAGGTTGTAGGCTCAATCCCCAGTAGGAGGTGTGCAAGAGGCCGCTGATCAATGTTGTGCTCTCACATCGATGTTCCTCTCCGTCTCACATTCTCCCTTCCTCTCTCTCTCTCTCAAAATCAATTTTTAAAAATCTGTTTAAAATCTTCTAAAAATTAATAAATAAAGGATAAGCAGACTCAATCTAGCAAAGGTATGAGTATGAAGGAGTAGGGTAGAGATGTGGAGTGCTCCCTGGAAGGCAGTAGTAGAGCAAAGGTGAGGGGCAAACAAAGGTACAGCTCATAAAAGGAATTTAATTTCACTGGGTCTCAATTTCCTCACTAATTAAATAAAGGAATAAGGAAGGCAATTAGCATGTGTTAGGCCTTTCTATATGCAAAACACTCTTCCAGTTGCTTCGTTTTGTAATATCATTAATTCTCATAGCACCGTAGGAGTGGGCATGAGGATTCCATTTTATAGGCAATGTAATGGCTTTCCTCCACCAGATCCCTCTAACACCAACCTCCTAGGTTCTTCTCAGTGAGATGATGTATGTCAATAGCTGCCCTAGAACACAGCCCCATGCTCAAGAAATGCTCAGTTCTCCTCTTCTTTCAGCTGCTATTTCCTGGAATATACTAAAATATTCTAACATGGAATTCAGATCTTAACCACAGATTAACGGCCATAAACTGCTGGAAAACTGCTTTCCCCTTAAGCCATAACATAACTCCTATCAGTGGAAAGAGGACAAAATGGTAGCCAGTGCAAGTAGAAAGCAGAAGGTTTTCTTATATTTCTGCATTTTAAGTGTATAATTTGATGCATTTTGAAAAAAAAAATGTACATATCTATAAACCCACCACCAAAAGCATTTAATATTTTAATTACTCCAGAAAGTTCCCTCATGCCCCTCTGAAGTTAATCCCATGCTACCATCCCTACCCCCCAGACCCTCAGGTAATCACTGATTTACTTTGTTACTGTGGATTAATTCTCTCTGTTCTAGAATTTCATATAAATGGATTCATACAATATGTACTCTTTTGTGTCAGGTCTCTTTCACATAGAATGTTTTTGAGAGTCATCCAAGTTGTGTTTATCAAAAGTGTTCATTTTTATTGTTGAGTTATTTTCTGTTGTTTGAATATATCAAAATTTGTTTGTTTCTAGTTTGGGTCTATCAGGAATAAAGATGCTATGAACATCTGTATACAAGCCTTTGTGTGAACAAATGTTTTCATTGCTCTTAGGTCAATATTGAAAAGTGCGGTTGAATTGTATGGTTTAATTTTTAAAGAAACTACCAAACTGTTTTCCAAAGTGGTTGTCCTTTCCCTGAATGTTTTTAAGACTCTCTATTATTGGTTTTCAGCAACTTGACTTACTTTTTTGCTTCTTTTTTATAGCTTTACTGGTATATAATTTTAATATAATAAATCCATATACTTAAAGTGTTATCATTTGATGAATATATGTGACCATCACCACAATCTAGATTATAAACATATCTATACCCCAAGAAGTTTCTTTATGTTCCTTTATAATTCTTCCTGTCCTCCCCCTCCCTCATTCCCTACACAACAATTGATTTGCATTTTGTCACTACAGATTAGTTTGCAACTTCTGGAATTATATAAATGGAATCACATATGTGAGAATAAACAAATCATCTTTTCTGTCAAAGAACAGTTTAGACAGCCTCATTTTGGGCTGCGTGACTTGGCAGCCGCCATGCTGGCCGCATGGCTTGCAGCTTCCTGGGGGCCGCTGTCTTGAAACAGCAACCGCCAACCCCTCCCTTTGAATTAGCCAATCGGGAAAGACTGTGCACCTGAGCTCCAATCAAGAGCGAGGGCCAGGTCACATGCTTCAGGGATTATAAAGCCGAGCAGGTGTGCACGCACTTCCAGACCACGTGTGTGCACCCTTCTCCGTAGAAGTAAAGATGTTTGCCTGCTGCCTGGCTCCCGAGTCTGGTCTGTGTTCTACCAGGACCCCTGACTAGGGGGGCTCGCCTTATTTCTAACATATAGTATATTTTTTTTGTCTCTTTCACTCGGCACCATTCTTTTAAGATTCATCCATATTGTTCCACGTACCAATGGTTTATTCTTTTTATTGCTAAGTAGTAAACTCTTTATGGATATAACACAATTTGTTTATCCATTCAACCACTGATGAGCATTTGGGTTGTTTCTAGTTTTTGGCTATTACAAATAAAATCAATATGAATATTCATGTAAAAGTCCATTCATATGACTGGACATATGCTTCTGTTTGTTTGTTTTAAAATATATTTTTATTGATTTCAGAGGGAGGAAGGAAAAGGAAGAGAGAGAGAGAAATGATGAGAGAGAATCATCGATCAGCTGCCTCCTGCATACCTCCCAGGGCACAAGCCTGAAACTGAGGCATGTGCCCTGGCTGGGAATCAAACCATGACCTCTTGGATCATAGGTCAATGTTTAACCACTGAGCCACACCAGCTGGGCTACTTTCATTTCTTTAGGGTAAATCCTGGGAATGAGATAGCTGAATATATATGAATAGTAGGTACATGCTTAACATTTATGAAACTGATAAGCTGTTTTCCAACATAACTGTACCATTTTACATTCCTACCCAGCAGTATCTGAGAGTTCCAACTGCTCCACATCCTCAATAACATACAGGCATCAGTGTCTTTAGAATGTAGGTGTTTTATGATGTAATTAAAACCACAATCTCATTGCAGTCAAACTCAGATCTAGTCATGGCTTTGGGCCTATGCACAATCTAGTCCAGCAAGCAGTCAGTGACACTGGGGGCTGGGTAACTAAATTCTAGCAGAGTCTCTGTGATGAGCTTGCTGCCCTTTATGCCCGTTACAGCTTCAGGTAACAGGTGTACAACAGACCAAGAAGAGGGTGGAACTTGCTGTTCCAGCCATCAAGCTAAATAGCCAAAGACTTGTAATAAAAATTAAAAATGTTATTAAATGGCATATACACCAAAACACAAAAGAGGATGCAACAACTTTTAGATTTCAGCTAAAATTTTAAAAATAACAACTAGCAAGTAAGTTCTTACCTCTATGCATAATCTTGTGTTTCTCCCTCAGATATGTCAGACCTTTTATTACCTAGAGGAAAGAGAATGTAAAAAGATAGCAAATGGAAATGGTGGTGTTTAGAAAATACTCAATGTCTCTATTTTAAAATGACCTAGAAAATATTTTATCTAACATCACAAATTTTTTTATTCTTTCTTTTGTTTTTTTTCAACCTGCCCTATCAAGAAACCATCTTTTTACATGGCATATAGAGTATTATTTTTAAGTAAAATTGATTATTGCAAGTTTAAACAACATTAAAAACCACTTTACTTGGCCCAGCCAGTGTGGTTCAGTGGTTAAGCATCCACCTATGAACCAGAAGGTCACAGTTCGATTCTGGTCAGGGCACACACCCAGCTTGGGGGCTCAATCCCCAGTGGGGGACATGCAGGAGGCAGTCGATCAATGATTCTCTCTCATCATTGATGTTTCTGTCTCCCTCTCCCTTCCTCTCTAAAATCAATAAAAAATATATTTATTTTTAAAAACCACTTTACTTGAATTCATTTCTTTTAAAATCAGCAATGAAAAAGAGGCTTTCTAATGCCACAAATGAGAATTCTTTTGAATACCTTATTGTATTTTTCAAGACACAGATTTTAACATAGGGTCACTTTTCTAATTTTAATTTGAGAGAGCGAATTGTATAGGGAATATTCTAATGAGTAAACCCCATTTTCTTACAAACTTTACCCTGCTGACTTCCTAGCTTCCTCTTTTGTCTATTTCCTACCATGTCATTAACTTATCAATGAGGGGACTTGGAAGAAAAACTTCACAATATACTCACAGCAATGCTAACTTTTCCTAAAATTTGTTCAGGAATTCTTCCAGCTTTCTTCAGGACTTGATCCAAGGAACCCCCATCCTAAGAATAAAAATACCAGCCCATTTAGTGAGAATGTTTCTAACTATTCATTCAAGTGTTAAACTTCATGAGGAAAGTGAGTCACATACATGGCAAATCCAGATATCAAATATTATATGAATGCAAAACATTGGGGGGGGGGTTATCAAATAAATAGTTACTCAAATCCTGTGAATAATCATTAAATTACTAATTCAGTAGTCAAAATAACAACTTGATTTGCATTGTACTGACACTATAGTGTAATGATTAGTAGTGCAGCCTCTAGAGATAAACTGTCTAAATCTGAATCCCAACTCTGCTGCTTACTATCTAGGGGGCTTTGACCACCAAGTTAAACAACTTATAAATTGGTGGTGATGATAATTATAAGGCTATTATAATAATCATCGGGCTATTAAAAGTATTAAAGAAGCTAATCAGAGAAAGCATGAAGAACAATGTCTAGCACACAGTAAGTGCTCAATCAATGTTAGCCATTTTATCACCATCATAGAAGTCACAACTTACATTTGGTATTATCCTAACAAATCATAATTAATGAAAATGTTTAAAATGTCATAGAAATCAACACATTCGTTCCACAAATCCTACCAAGTGCCATGGGCTATGTCAGGTTCTATGGCAGACAAAGATATGAAAAGGACCTAGTTTCTGCTCTCAATAACTTTACAAACTAACATGGAAAATATACATCTCTTAATAAAATATAAAAAATATAAATATAAAAGTGTTGTAGACATGCAGAAGAAGAGAAAAGTAATTCTGACTTAAGAATGGCATTTGAGCTATAATCTTACTCAAAGAATGAATATGATTTCCCCACCTGGAACAGGAGAGGAGCAAGGGGAGAAAAGAAGAGGGTATTTCACTAAGATCAAAAGCACAGAAGCATTAAATTGCATGGAATGACAAGTGGTTCATTTCACTGTGGATACATGAAGAAATGCAGTGATGGATCAGGCTGGAAATGGCCGGCTGTGGCCACATCACAGAGCCCCACCAAGGAACCAAGACTTGACTTTATATAGGCAGAAGGATGGGAATCCCACCAGGGTATTTTAAGTTGGAAACAACTGCATCCCTTTCCCCCCTCCCTTCTACTCTCTCTAAAACAATAGAAAAAATATCCTCACTCCTTGGGTGCGGATAAAAAAGAAATAAATAGTACAGGTGTGGATTCTCAAAAGCACACTAACAACCCTGAATATATTTCACTTAAGGATGGCATTATGAGTCTAGAACCAAACAGAACTCCCCTGTGAACACGCTTATTTTCCACGAGCCCTACTCAAGGTGAAGTGGAAGTCATCCTGTGAGCCTGGCTGCCTTCATAATGCCATAGGCTCCTGGTGTCCAAACCAAGACAACACAAATAGCCCAAGTAACCACTCCCAAGTCAGCTGGCACCTCTCAATTTCCTTTACTGATGGGAAGAGGAATCCCAGTGCAGAAAGTTTCCCAGCCATTTCTATTTTGCTTCCAACTGAATGTGGTTTCAGATCCTCTGTTTGAATGGCTCTGCCTAATTCTCAGGGAGGACTTAAAACAAGGTAACAAGACAACTCTGTCAAAATCTGGTTTGAATAGAGTAGAAAAGCTAACCCTGTGGCGCTCAGGTTCTACCACCTAGCATAGAGAGTAGCTAACTGTCTTGGCTTACACTTTCCCTGGGAGTTGTGATAAATATTTCTAATGAAAAGGAAATATTTCCTTTCACCTCCGTCTGAGCTATAATCAGAGTTACAGTGTGAACAATGGAATTAGCAAGATTTAAGAAGCATGAACCACAGTCGGGATTACCCAGAATTGCCTGCAACTCACCTCACAACCTTTTAATTCTGCTTCACTGTTGCCAAGGACTTGCCTTCACTAACTAAAGCTGCTGAAACTGTGCTTATTTTTAGAAGCTGATTATTAACCAAGTCAATGGTGCTTTTGTGAAGCTTTTCTATAGAAGAGATAAATGATTTATGGAGAGAAAAAAAAGAGCTCAAAAGCTTTGCTACTGCATGAGAACCATCAACCCTGAGTCCCCAGTCCTCTGGTTGCCCAGCTACCAGCAGAGTAGAAATCTACTTCCCCAAAGACAAGAGCATTCCTGTTTTGATCAGGGAGCACTCATTTACCCCTGGGGTATCAGAATTCAGATGGGGCAGTGCACACACAGCTTATCTCTAGGAAATGCAGACCCTGGCCAAGGGTTTTAGAAATGAAGGATTCCAGAATGAGGAAGCCTCAAAGCAGGTCAATTTATGGTAAATTGAACAGACTGTCCTCTACATGGCAAGAAGCCATGTAAAGCTATTACAAGAGGTTCCAGCAAGGTCTGAATAAATGAATAGGCCACTGCCTATCAATATTTGAACCTAATCCTAACCTCTAAAGCAAGCACCCTGAAGTTCAACCATGCTCACTCCACAAATTGCCTCCTGTTTGCCCTATTAAAGGAAGAATTCTGGGTGGAAAACTTGGAGGAAAGAATTTCTGATGGATCAGAAGACAGCAGGCATGAAATGACACATACTTGGTGCTCAAAAGCCCTCATGTCCACACTGATACTCCTCACGTGAGCATCAATAAGGAGTATCAGTGTGTGGCAGCTCTAGGGGCAGAGATGCTACTCACAATGTCTCTACCTCTCAGCTCCTGTGGCCCCTTGTGTCTAACTGGCACTATAAATAACTGTTTGTGAGGCTGAACCCACGTTGATTAACTAATATAAATCCTTGACAGGCTGTAAATGCCAAAAACCATAGAAACACAAAATGTTAGTTTGGGGTACTAATGGCCATTTTACAGATGAAAAAACTAAGAATCAAAAAGATAAAGAAATTTGCCCAAGGTCATGATGAGCGAGTGACAACCAGTAAACAAATAATTATTGAGCACCTGCTGGTGCCAGGACTACTCTGGGCTTTAGAGACACAGTGGCAAACAAAACAAACTATTTGGATTGTTGTGTTGAAGTCTCCTGTGCCATGCTGCCTAATGGGGACAGAAGAAAATAGCAACCATGAAGCCAGCCTCTCTCTCTTTGAAGTTCTAGGCAGCAAGAAGGAAACAGCTCCAATCACTATCCAGTAGATTCCTCAAGGCACAGGCACTGAGGTCAGACTACATCAGTTTAAATTCTACCAATAACACTTACTAGCTGCATGACCCTGGGTAAATTATTCCATTTCTCTGAGCTTGTTTCCTCATTTGTAACATGCACACAATAAGACTGTTATGAAAATGTAATAAAATATTAATTTGCTCAGGATAGTGCTTGATATAGTATACCCAATAAAAATTAGTTTATCATTATTAGTGTTGCTAACACTATTATTGTTAGTCAGTGGGAAGAGAAAAAAGGTCCAGGCTGTTAGTGGCAAAAAAAAAACTGGCAGTTCACAAATATATGATTAGCCCATAAACGCCCTCTCACACCCTCTGTCATACATCAGATGGGATTACCTCTCTACATGTTCAAAGACTCCTTCAGGCTCCCCTTAAAGCAGATTATAAACTCTCTGAGGGCAGGACTGTCTCACTCATCTTCATAACCCCAGAACCTCTCAGACTAAATATCAGACCAAAGCTACCCAACTCCCAGGCTTCAGAGGCCAATAGGTGGTCACATACCATATGCTCCATGCAGATGCTGATCTCTCCATCGCTGTAGAATGCACCATAGAAGCCCACAATGTATGGGGAGTTACACTCATGTAGAACCTGCAGCTCCCTTATTATCTGGTTCCGGATCGCAGGTTTGATCTCCAGGTGAATTAGCTAGAGAAAAAAAGGTGCGAAGAAGAGAGGTTTTAAAAACATATAAATAGCCCTAACCGGTTTGGCTCAGTGGATAGAGTGTCGGCCTGCGGACTCAAGGGTCCCAGGTTCGATTCGGGTCAAGGGCATGTACCTTGGTTGCGAGCACATACCCAGTAGGAGGCAGCTGATCGATGTTTCTCTCTCATCAATGTTTCTAATTCTCTATCCCTCTCCCTCCCTCTCTGTAAAAAATCAATAAAATATACTTTAAAAACATATAAATGGATGGATGGATGCAACTTTCTTAAATGCTTAAGCTCTTAAAGTAGGATAAGAGGAAACAGGCAAGTTTTAACAAACAAGTTTCCTCTCAACCAAAGCACTGAGTGCCAACATACCAAGGCAGATGCTAGCACTTGAGGACGTGTAACCAGGGGAGGGCCAGCTGTGCCCCTGCTCCTAGCACATTGTATGCGGGAAACGTATTTATACGTTTTACATATTTATACGTTCTACCAGTGTAGTAGAGCGCGGGACACGTATTAATACGTTTTTTATAGACTAGCGAAAGAATGCGGGTAACGTATAAATACGTAAACTAAAGTTATCATAATTTTACTGAACGTTGCCATTTGCGCAAAAAATTAGCAAAAATGGCCCGCGCCACCTGTTAGCGCGCAATAAAAACTACCCGCAAACAATGTGCTAGGAGCCAAAACTGAGAAAGAAGGACTCACCCTCCCAAGAACAAAGCTGAAGGACAGGTTTCTCCCAAAACGACCTGTGAAGCTGAGGGATGAAAGGAAAGTGGCCTTGAGAACTTGGTTGATTCTCAAGGGTTGTAGGAGTAGAAAGAAATGAGGAACTGGGTATGCTGACCTAAGCTGCCCAAGAGATTTCTCTTTGACCTCAGAAGCCTCATGTGGTTGAGATTTAGTCAAGTCCTCAGGTGCCACCTTATATCCCCCTAATTTGTCCCGTTTCAGCCAGGGAGACAGGTGACAGAAACATGAAATGGTTTCCGAATAAGGCTGAACTTCTAAAAAGAGCCACAGACCAGGAGTGCCAGAGGACACGGAGGTAAGCAGTGGTTATCAGTGGGCTGCAGCAGCTAGTGCAAGCTAGACAAGAGGTGGGCCTTGAACATGCAGACTCTTTGAAATGATGAATAGCACAAGCAAAAATATATGGACAGGAAGGACCACGTGCTAAAAACATGGAAGAGTCCAACTGCACTGGAGCAAGAGGCTGTTCAGAAAGAGGACCACCCAGGGTAGACAGGAAGGGAAGACTGCATGCCATATGGTGGGGAGCAGAGATGTTACACTGAAGGGAAATGAGGGGAACCCTGGCAGGGCTGAAGCAAGGGGAAACAACTTAAAGTGAGTGCTTTGCGCATCACTGGGGCTGGGTAAACGAAAGCAGCTTCTCCTGCACTTGATAAATAGCACACACGAAGGATCCCTTGCTATGATTTTCCAGTCTGGGGATGGGATACACTAACACACCATTAATGTGTTTACCTATAATCTGATAGATAACACGAGTTTGAAATTCAAATAGCACAAAAGGTACTGAGTGAAAAGTCAGTCTTCCTTCTACCCTTGCCCCAGGCCCCCAGGTCTTCTAAGAGATAAATCAATTACATGTTTACCCAGCAAACTTATTCAGTCATTTCATTTTTTAAAGGCAGCCTCACCTTTCTGGCCATAACCAGGCCGGACGGCTGGTGGGAGACCTTGAACACCACACCACCATTGCCAGCACCCAGCTCACTGATCTTCTCAAAGTCATCATCCTTCAGTTCCCCCACCTTCTGCTTCTGGGTAAGAAAGGCCTCAAGGCGCTTCCGCTGCTGCTCATCGAGCTCCAGCTCCTCCAGCTTCTTCTGCAAAGCCTCCAGGTTGGTCCTGTCACAAAGGGGAGAGCACAGGTCAATCCTGTCACCGGAGAAGGCCACCCAATGGAAGAGGCTGGGGGAAGGTTCCATCACTGTGCCTCTGCCCTCTTCACTCTGCCACCCTACACAATTTACCCCTGCCAAGGCCTCGGCTTCCTCATTTGTAAAACACGGGAATTAGGTCTCTCTCGATACGCTGTGAGCCTGCAAGAGGAACCAAGGAAACTACTGAACTGAAGGGGACTCCAGAATGAGCCATCTTAATTTGCTTCATAAGCCCAATTTCAAAAGCCCCACTAGTGTTGGTTGTATTAAATTGACACCATGTACAAAGTAAAATCTATTTCCTAAAACCACTAAACTGAAATCAAACCAAATCATCAAAAGAGGCTCTAAACTGAACCAGAGCAGTAGACATTCTCTTTTCCAATGGGATCAAGTCAGAAACCAGGTTAATCAAAATAAAGCAAGAAATCATAAAAAGATATACCTAATTTTTTTTATTTTTGCACAATATATATAAATATACATCTGTTCACACATATTTTAACATAGGGCAAGGCCCTCTCTTTGAGTAAGAGTCTGACATCATCTTTCTCACATGAAGCAGAACAATGTCTATCATTTCCAATTCCTGGTTCTTTAAAAAGAAATAAAAATGCAGACACAGAGTAATATTGGAATAAAATTCTAACAGTTTTATGATTTCCCCAATCTTAATGTTCAACTAATTGGAGAGTAATAATGTTTTTTAGTGACTTGAACTTGAGTCTTTCCATAGCTTTTAACTAGTGTTCACAGGAGGGAGAAAAAGAAAGAAAATCACCTCCTTTGCAGCCACATTTCATCAGTTTTTCCAATATTTAAATATATTACTTAATTACAAATACCAGCTAAAACTGTACAAATGGCTTTGGGAACAAACTGGCTCTTGGTAAGCACATAATTCAACCAGTGGGTGCTAAAGTGAGTGGGCAAGGCAGAGAGCAGCCTGCTAGCTGTGCATTCAGCATGCTGTGGGCATCACTGTTTTACAGAGAGAACTGAAAAATGTTCATTACTCCTGGGAGCTCGATAAGAGGGTGGTGAGGAGGGTGGTAAAGAGAGCTTCCACTGTGTTTCATTTTATTTCAGTCCTAGTCTAAACAAACACCACAGGTGACAAGACAGGCCATCATCACACACCAGAATGTTTGTGTGCCCCCCCCTCCCCCCCCCCCCCCCCACACACACACTCAGAGACACACCACTTCTGAGCTTGGAGGGTAGAAGCAAGCATGATTTCCTTTCTTTATTCACACTCTATTCCAATCCTCAAGAAGGCAGGAAGATGGAGATCTAATGCCTCCCCAGTGTATGGGAAGATCCAACACTGCTTTACAAATAACACAGCACATGGAGCCAAAGAGGACACAAGGCTGAACTTACCATTTTCCTCACTAGGAAACTCTGGGGAAAGAAAGCTGATGTTATGGATTGAATTGTGCCCTCCCCCGCCATTCATATGTTGAAACCCTAACTATGTTTAGAGATGGGACTTTTAGGAGGTAATTAAGATTAAATAAGGTTATATAAGTGGAGCCATAATCAGACAGAATTGGTGGCCGCCTTACACTCTTGCACACATTGGCACTCTTAGAATTCAAGCCTCCAGAACTGTAAGGAAACAAATTTTTGTTGTTTAAGCCACCCAGTCTGTAGTATTTTATTATGAAGCCCAAGCAGGCAAGGACGGCTGGTCAATATTCTCATCCTACTAAAAGGCTCAACTAAGTCTCAGCTGCCCCCAGACCCTCAGGTAGGACTTGGGACAGTGTGACTGGACTGCACTGTGCACACCCTCTGGTTTCCTTTCTTTCAGGTCTCTCCACAAAGGAGCCCATTGATGACAACATTTAGAAACACGTGTCAAATGCTGACCCCATTATCTAAAACTTAGTTGCTGTTACAGTTGCCTGGAGGGCTCATCAGGCCAGCTAGAAATGCAACTCCAAAAGGTATTGTCAAACACACATCCACTGAGTGGATATGGGGGGGAGAGAGGGAAGGAGGGCTGTGTATTCTTCTGTTTCATATGCATTCATGCATTTAATCCACAACCCTAAAATTACAACAGACAGCACACTCAAGCACAGGCAGGTGAAATAACTTGTCCAAAGTCACAAAGAGAGTACATGGCAGAGCCAGGATTCAAACCTGGGCAGAAAGAATCTCTAACCTTAACCATGATGCTGTGTAACCTCTTCAAAATATTCAATATGCTTTCAAGGGAGGCAACTTGCAAACATAGGTAAGCTCCTAGTGTAGGCATTTAACAGACCAGGCTCAATTAGACATGAAGATGGTTTCCCTACATGAAGAGCCCGTTGCCCCAGATGCAATCCTGTTTCCCCTGCACATCAATCTGAACACTGCCTTGCAAGTAACAATGGCCACAAGAATTTCCACCTGTATAGATGTAGGTGTGAACAAAACTAACTCCATCTGTGTCCTGGATTCAATTTCATTTTTTGTTTCATGTGACCTTTGACCAACCTCACTGTCCTTAGTAAAGCATATCAAAGATTGATGATTATCTGTGCTCTTAAGATGTAGCCATACATATTTTCATTAGTAAGAGCCAGAGTGGCATTGAAATGGGTCAGAAACAGAATGTTGGGGAACCAGCTAGTATTGTAAGAAATATTAACCATGCTCTGTTAACCATGATTGTTTTATTCTGATTAAAGAAGGCACATTCCACCCTGGCTGGACCTGACCTGGAGATGCAATCCTTCCTCCCCATTTGGAGCTACCTATTATCAAAAAGAGATTAGCAAACATTTGTTACAGAAACCAGAATTGCCAGCCCTTTGAAGATCCTCAGCCCTTTTGCATACCTGCAGGCCTTTGCAAATCTCCAGCCTGCTTACCTGTTAATTTTGGCACTCCCTTTGGCTATTTCCCCTTGTAACTCCAGCCCTTGCATATCACTAAGCCCTTTGAAGACCCCTAGTCCTTTTGCATATCTGTAGACTACCCTTTTGCCCACTTTCCTTTGTACTTATGCCTATACAAGCAGCTGACTTACGGTGGGGTGCAGAGCAGATTTTTGTGGATAACCTGCTGCTCTCCCATGCTGCCGGGAATATAGGAATAAACACTCAGATATGATTCAACCCTGTCTCTGCTTAATTGGCTCAAGTAGTGACAGGCAGCACAGACTCATTACTTGTCCAGTTACAGCATGACAACTGGAATAAATAACAAAACTGATTATAGTACCTATAATAATAAAAGGGCTAATAAATATGCTAATTAGACTGGACCAGAAGTCCTTCCTGACGAAGCCAGGGCGGAGGGAAGCCAGCCCCAGTCTGGGTACCTGCGGGCAGCCAGAGGAAAGCCAGTCTGGGTCCTGAGTGACTGCCAGTGACCGGAGGAGGGAAGCCCGGGTCCCGGGTGCTGGAGGGAAGCCCGTGCCGGCAGCCGGGGGAAGGCCTACTCTTGCACGAATTTTCATGCATCAGGCCTCTAATCAATTATAAACAATCATCTCTGATAAGACTACCAGGAAGGATGGCCCCTGGTATTACTGCATTCTTTGCCCCTTTGTCTTGTCAATCATTAGAGTTACACTATCAAAAAACTATTGTAGGCTCTTTCTTTCCAACTTGCCGGGCACGATGGCTCCTGCAAAGAAGGGTCGGGAGGAGAAGAACCAAAATGGCAGCCTAAGTAAACACCTATACTTGTTGCCTCTCACAACCACATCAAAATTACAACTAAAAGACAAAACAACTTCTACCCAGAACTGCGGGAAAGCTGGCTGAGTGGAAGTTCCACAGCTAGTGAGGTGAAGAAAGCGCATTGAGACTGGTAAGAGGTGGGGAAGCACGGAAAGTGCTGGGACCTGGATGTGCTGCTCTTTTAATCGGGAGGGAGATACAAGCTCCTGCTTGCTCTGAACTCCAGTTCCGGGTGAGACTCTGGGGGACCCAAACACATACGGGGAGAAACTGGACTGTCTGGCATCGGGACAGGAACGCGAGGGCAGCTTTCTCTCAGAGGTGCTTGCAGCGATCATTGTTCCTGCGCAGGGGTGCAGAATGCTGAGACGTGGGGACCTCTCTGGTGCAGGGCTGACTGGCAGCCATTGCTGTTTGCTCTGCCCTGGTGATTCCCAGAGACCCCGCCCAACCCAATTTACAACCCCACCCAAGCTGTGCCCAGCAGCTTTTGCATATGAATGGCCTGTCCTTTCTCAACCTAAAACCTGCCAAATTGCAGCTGGGTCGGAGAGCCCCAGAGCTTCCAAAAGAAGGCCCAAGGCCAGCGGCAGCAGCAGCCTGCCTTGCTTCACAGCTCAGCCTCGTCTGGGCACTTCCAAACCCCATACAAAGAGGAGGAATCTGCAGATCTCTCTGTAGCTCCTGTTGGGCAGCCCCAGACAGTGGCTGACCTTGCACCTCCTTGGAGATCCAAGAGCGAGTGTACTCAGTAGTCAGAGTGAGACCATACCAGATTACGATTCTTCACATCCATAAGAGACACACTCAAGGGGCAGACTCAGTGAGCACCAAAGTACCACAGAAGCAAGTCCTGCCCCATAAGGATATCTCCTGCGCAACAGATCTTCCAGTATAGACACAGCTGATTCTCACAGCCAATTGACCTGGAGGTCAATTCCTCCCAGTGATACCAACAGCAATCAAGGCTCAACTACAAGACTGTGCACACAGCCCACAAAGGGGGTGGTCCAAGAGCGTCGACCTCAGGTGACTGGGGAGGCTGAGCCACGGGGCCCTATAGGACACCTACCACACAAGGCCACTCTATCAACTCAAGGAGACTTAGCAGCTACCCAGTACATAGAAACAAACACAGGGAAGCAGCCAAAATGCGGAGACAAAGAAACATGTCACAGATGAAAGAAATGGATGAAAGAAAAATACCGGATATAGAGTTCAAAACCACGGTTATAAGGTTACTCAAGAATCTTCTAGAAACCTCCGAGAAATTTAGTGAGACCCTCAAAGATATGAAAAAAGACCAATCAGAAATTAAGCATACACTGACTGAAATAAAGAATAATTTACAGAGATCCAAGAGCAGACTACAGGATCCCAAGAATCAAATCAAAGATTTGAAATACGAAGAAGCAAAAAGAATCCAAAAATATGAAGATAGTGTAAGGAGCCTCTGGGACAACTTCAAGCATACCAACATCTGAATTATGGGGGTGCCAGAAGAAGAGAGAGAGCAAGATATTGAAAACCTATTTGAAGAAATAATGACAGAAAACTTCCCCTAACTGGTGAAAGAAATTGACTTACAAGTCCAGGAAGCAGAGAACCCCAAACAAGAGGAATCCAAAGAGGACCACATCAAGACACATCATAATTAAAATGCCAAGAGCAAAAGACAGAGAGAGAATCTTAAAAGCAGCAAGAGAAAAACAGTCAGTTACCTACAAGGGAGTACCCATACGACTATCAGCTGATTTCTCAACAGAAACTATGCAGGCCAGAAGGGAATGGCAAGAAATATACAAAGTGATGAATAGCAAGAACCTACAACCAAGATTACTCTACCCAGCAAAGCTATCATTTAGAATTGAAGGTCAGATAAAGAGCTTCACAGACAAGAAAAAGCTAAAGGAGCTCATAACCACCAAACCAATATTATATGAAATGCTGAAGGGTATTCTCTAAGAAGAGGAAGAAGAAGAAAAAGGTAAAGAGAAAAAATTATGAACAAAGTGACAACAAATACATATCTATCAACAAGTGAACCTAAAAATCAAATGAATAAAAAAGCTGATGAACAGAACAGACTGGTGAATGTAATAGAATCAGGGGCTGACAATTCTTGGGGGGAAGGAGTTGTAGGGAGTGCGGGAAGAGATTGGACAAAGAGCTTACACCTATGGAAGAGGTCAGTGGGGGTGGGGAAGGACTGGAGTAGGGTGGGAACTGGGTGGAGGGGAGCTATGGGGGGAAAAAAGAGGAACATCTGTAATAATCTGAATAAAGATTTTTTTAAAAAAGAAAAGAAAAAAAGAAGGGTAGCAAGAAGAAGGGCTGCTCCACCATCAACAAGGTGGTGACCAGGGGCACACCATCAACATCCACAAGCGCATCCATAGCATGGGTTTCAAGAATCGTGCCCCTCGGGCACTCAAGGAGACCCGGAAATTTGCCATAAAGAGATGGGGACTCCCGACATGCGCATTGACACCGGGCTGAACAAAGCTGTCTGGGCCAAAGGAACAAGGAATGTCCCATATCGTATCCAGGTATGTTTGTCCAGAAAATGTAATGAGGATGAAGATTCACCAAACAAGCTCTATACACTGGTCATCTATGTGCCTGTCACTACTTTTAAAAATCTACAGACAGTTAATGTGGATGAGAACTAACTGCCGATTGTCCAATAAAGTTATAAATCTGCCGAAAAAAAAGTATTGTAACTAGGGTCTGTTAGGGGAGAATAATCTGCATTCTGACCCAATCTTCCTGTAAGTAAATTACCCTATCATAAATCCTGTTACATTCTATGGAGTTGTCTGCTTGTTTTATCAGTCTTAAGATACCTTCTCATTACAGTGTTCATTACACTTTTGTCCCACTGTGGGACACCACCCACTTGGTTTAAAAAAAAAGGTGGTGGGGGGGGGGAGAATGCTGGCTGTTCATTTTCCCAATTCTCTGTAGAAATAAGTAATTCCCCCACCTTCAGGAAAAGAACACTAAATCTGGGCATTGTGCCACCTTCCTCCCTCTCCTACCTCCTATGCTGTACTGTCTAACCACCTAACCTTCCAATAAGGCACTGACTCTTGCTTTGTGCTTTCAGAAGGTGAAGCACGGAGAGACACGCAAAGACTGTATTGTAAGCTGTGGTGACAAGACCCTCCTAATGACCAGGGTGGGATAGTGCTGCCAGACAAACAAGTCATTAGTAATCTGGGATCCTGGGTCCTTATCCCACAGGTGGTCATCAGCTGGCTGGGTGACCATGCACAGGTCATTTAACCTTGTCGCATCTCCATTTTCTCTTCTGTAAAAGAGAGTAACAACTCTATGCTTACATCAGCAGCAGAGGATCAAAATAGAAAACTAATGGGAAGAAACACTGGAGTTTCGACACATTTCTACACCACTGTTAGGACAGGTGGGGGTAGGTTGGAGGATAAGGAGCAGGAACCAAGGCAGCAATAGCAGGATCCAGAAATACTGCCTTTCCTTTAATAATTCTTAATCCTCTAAAAGTCTTTAAAAACTGTTTCATAGAGTGAAAGACAAGATTTTTGCTGAAGGCGAAAAGAAAATTCTGAAATCAAAATGGCTTTCAGTACTTATAAAGAAATCACTCAATAATTTAACAGTATTCAGTATTGCTTCCTCTGGCACAGGGAGTTGATGACATTCAATATGGCTTATTTCTACCGTTCCAAGGTGAAATGTCTCAAGCAAAGGAAACAGAAAGAGAGGGGCCCCTCACCCCTCAACTACACCACAAATCTCCAAAACTCAGAGGGCAAGAGCCTGCCTCCTTCATAATTTTTGGGTATAAGTGAAAAACAGCAAACAGAACTAGGGATTGAGAAACGACACTGGAGCCCAGCACAATAAATCTCTGACACACACACATACAGCCCTTTCCAGGGACCAGCTGTGATGAGCTCTGGCCCCATCAAGTTCACCACAGCAGAGAAAACCACACACTGTACCGTGAATTCTGCACCATGGCTGTCTTACACAAGTTCATCGAGATACAAGGAGATTATAGGTTTGAAATGGGAACACAGAATAAAAGAAGGAACATGAAAAAAAACAAGGGTTGTCATTTGTGTTCTAAAAACACCAGGGAAGCACAAGGAAGTGGGTGGGGAGAAGAAAATCCTATGGGCTAGAGTATCTCCTCCCCTCTCAGCTTGCCCATCTGCTAAGCCTAATTACTCTACCACAACTGGATTCCTTTATTTGTGGCTCACTGGTTTAAATCAAAAAGCAGTAGCATCGGCAGGGACCTTAAAGACAACATGATTCAACACATTTTACAGGAAAGAGAACAGGTCCAGAGAGGACAAGGTCATACAGCTTAATGGTGATAGATCTTCCAACTCCCAGAACAGACTCCTTTCAAGGCCCCACACTGCCACCTCCAACCCTGACAGTCACTGAAATGGAAAGCTGAACTAAAGAAATGACTGAAGGGGGAGGGTGGTGGTGTCAGACAAAGGAAAGGGGTCCTCAAACAGCCAAACTCGAAACAGGAATGGGCCATAATTGCATGCCAAACACAAGCCAGCTGTCGCCAACCTGAGCCTTGCTCTAGCCTGGCAAGCCCTGTCTCTGCCAGGAGAGAGCACAGAGGATGACAACCAATCACTGTGCTGGAAGGAAAGAAAGGGTCCCAGTGCAGGTGGTTATCCTCACCAGAGAGCCCAGGGAGTTGTAAAGTTCTCTCTCTCCTGGGGCATTTGTCAAGTAGGAATGCTCTTCGGGCAGAAAGAGGAAAGTAAAGGCAGAAAGACCCAAGCTAAGAGGTAACAGCACCTAAGACTAAGGCTGCAACCCCTTGATCCACATCTTATACCACTCCCCATTTGTGAGATCTTGGGCAAGTTACCTCAATTTCTGGTCCTATTTCCACACCCATTAAAAATGTACTTGAGGGCCCTAGTTGGATTGACTCAATGGATAGAGCGGCGGCCTGCGGACTGAAGGGTCCCGGATTCTATTCCAGTCAAGGGCTCGATCCCCAGTAGGGGGTGTGTAGGAGGCCGCCAATCAATAATTCTCTCTCATCATTGATGTTTCTATCTCTTTCTCCCTCTCCCATCCTTTCTGAAATCAATAAAAATATGTATATTTTTAAATGTACATGGGGAAGAGGAGAGGTAGTGAGGGAAATGATGTGATGATCAATAAAAAGTGAACATAGAGACAGAGTATAATGTAAAAAAAAGAACCATTTAAAGTGCTAAACGAATACTTAATAGTTATTCTACTGTCAGCTAATTATTAGTTAAGAATAACATTTGACAGTTAAATCAAACGTTAATAAAATACCTGCTCTGTGCCAGGTATTCTCTTAAATGGGGATGAGCTCCTTTAATCTCCTACAACCACAAACCAGACATGTGCCCAGACCAGGAATCAAACCGGCAACTCACATGATGTGAGTACCACTGTTAGCCCCAATTTACTGATGAAATTCCTACAATTTCATTTTCATGCAATAAATATTTGAAAAAATGTACAATTTTATTAAATACTACTTTTATTGCCTTTAATTGGTTTCACCACCGCCCCCCCCACCCCCCAAAAAAAGACTATGGAACAAAGATTGTCCCAGAGGTCCACTAATTCTCACAAAGTGCCTAGGAGACAGATGGCTCTGTAATTCAGGATATACTAGAGTAATCAGAGTAAGTTTTGTAGGGAAATTAAACCTGAATTGGTGTAGAACAATACATAAACTTTAGATAGATGTTGAATTATAATCTTGTACAACTGAAAATTATATTTTATTAACCAGTTACCCCAGTAAGTTTAATTTAAATTTAAAAATTTTTCAAAAGGAAAAGGTCATTCTAATAAGGTCCACTCTGTAGACAATGGTATACAACTGGAATTAAGAATATTATAAGCAAAGAGTAAGTGTTGGAGAAATAAAACAAAAGTAAAGGAAAAAATGAGAATTTAAGACAGATGGTTATCTTTAATTTCACTTTAGATCAAATGGCTTCCAAACAATAAACAAATTAAAAGTCAAGAAAACCAGTTTAATTAAGAGGCAAATAAGAATAAAAATAGCCTTAAAAATAAAAATCAACTTACCCCTTGGAATCAAACATCCTTCTGAAATCAAATAAATTACGTTCCCACAGTATGTTTCTGCAGACAGACTCACTGAAAAACACACCCATACACACACGTACACACACACAAAGAAACCTCTGGAGTGATAGGACTACCCACTCACATAGACTCCTCTTAAATATTAAACAACAACCTGAGTCAGAGAGGGGGTGTCATATTGTTACTTGAAAGAACCAACATCCTACGGTTCCTTTTGCCCCAGTGGTCATAATTTGTTTCACATTAGCCACCTATGAATTAATTCCTAAAGGATCAGTCTTCCTAGAAATACAAAAAAGAAAAGTAATGGAGTTTTGACGGAGCAGGGGGAAAGATCAGAAGATAGAGGACAAAATGGAATGTCACATTTACTTGATAGGGGCTATTATGGTCGCTGTAGGAAAACATGAGGCCAAAAGGGGTAAAGAATTATGAATTTATTAAGTCATCTGGAAAACCAGATAGGGTGAGCCCCAAAATGACACTAGAACCCAGGGACAGGGAATCAGAGATTTTAAAGGACTCTAGGTGGGCTTTTTCTAGGTGGAGAATTCTCTGGGGAGGTCCTGAAGGGAAAGATAATGGTCTTAGCAAGTGGAATGTGGTCTAAGCAAAACGGAATGTCGGTTGTGAAGTGGTCTAAAGGTCAATTCCCAGGGGAGGGGGTATCCATTCAATTATTTGATCAGACCTAACAGAGGCAAAGAGGGACATAACAGTCTGGAAATGAAATTGAGATATAGTTAAGAGGTGAACTTAACTTGTTTAAACCTCAAAACATTAAAAAATAGGTATGTTGTACCTTGGCTAGTGTGGCTGTTTGTTGGGCATCATCCTGTGCACTCTAAGGTTGTCGGTTTGATTCCTGGTCAGGGCACATGTCCGGGTTGTGCACTCTATCCCAGGTAGGGGGCGTGCAGGAGGCAATTGATTGATATTTCACTCTCACATCAGTGTTTCTTTCTCTTTCTCCCTTTATCTCTCTTTCTCTACTTTCCTCCCCCTCCCTTCATCCTTCCCTCTCCTTTTCTACTGCTCTAAAAATCAATTTAAAATCTTTTTTAAAAAATAGGTATGTCGTTCCCATTTTACAAATATGGAAATGGAGACCAGAAGCAATTAAGTAATTTACCCAAGGTGAGGGCTGGAACTCCAAAGCTTGATCTTTTCTCTATACCTTGCTGAAGAGTTCACCTTCTTCAAACAAATCCCCCACCAGCTCATCCCTAAAACCAGGTATTTACGCATTAGTGACTTATGTCTTTGAGGTAAAGGATTGTGTTCTACTAAAAGGTCAAAGTTCCTGTAAGGGTAGCAAATTAAATCTACTCAAAGAAGAACTCCCTTCAGAGGAACAAGCAAGGCTGACATATTTTGATTAGGGTGGAAAGGGAAGAGACAGGACACTGCCCAGGTAAAAGCACTTGTAAAAGCAATAAAAATTCTGCTGGCCATAAAAAAACAGGGCACTACTGAGGGAGAGGAGGATAGAAAGGAAGGGCAGGGAGTGTTGAAAGGAAGAAAGCACCAAGGAAAACCTAGGTGGAAAATACAATAAATATGTGGTCACCGTCGGAAAGACAAAGGGAGCCTTGGGTCTGGTGGTGCCACAGAACGAGCACGGCTGGCTACTCCTGAAAGAACAAGCTGGTTGACTGGGGCCTTAGGAATATGCTGTACTTGACCCCACCCATTCCCTGTTCTTGAGAACCCGACCTTTTAGAAATACCTTATGTAATTATGGCCCATACTGCTCTGTGAATCAAAGATGCAGATGGAAGAGGTAGAGGACCCGATGTGACCACAATCTTAGACCTCATCATCCAAAACTATGAGAAAAATCAAGTCCCTAGGACAAAAAGATCAATACCCAGTAGGTGCCCAGAAGCACAGCTAAGGGCAGGAAGATACAGTCAGAAGAATCACAGCACTCAAAACCTATCCAATTCTAGTCCGTATTGAGGAATCTTAATTCCCCAGGACTGTTTACTCCCTTAAATACAAAAACACGTTTGGCCCTTCTCCTTGCCCAAAGTACACGGGTGAACAAACCTCATCTCTAGGGAAAATCCCACTCCCTACATCACTCTCTAGCAATGGGCAGGGAGTCCTGATCTCAGGATCAGGGCTAGAAATCCATACAAGTGCTCACCTAGGCAATTCACCTCCTCACTCTAGTGCGTGGAAAACTACTAGTCAGGCCCTCAAATTAATAGTAGTTGGCTTGGTAGGGTCAAAACCTACCTAACAGCAGTAATATCATGAACCAGAGAAAACAAAATTTAATTAAAACCCAAACTGACAGTGCTTGCTTCTATCTTCTGAAAGAAGGTGCAGGGTAGAGAATGTTTGTGCTAACCAACCACCTCATAGCAGAGGCTACCAAAGGACCAGAAAGCTTGTCCATAGTTAAGAAGGGCTTGCCCCTGAGTCTTGGCATAAGCAAAAGCAGGCCTGAGCAGCAGCACGTAGAGTTAGAGCTGGAGAGCTAAGTTATGCTGCAGAATAAAATGGGAGAAGCTTGTTTTAGAAGTGGCTATGAGGTAGCAAGAGAGGAAGAAAGGATGCAGCATGGCAGAATGGCATAGGTCATTTAAGACTGAAAATATCTAATAGTAGATTTTAAGTTGTCTTTATTGTTATAATAATTCTCCCCACCCCAGACTTCAAATCCAATCTGCCATGCACACGAATAGCTTTGTGTATATTTTGTTCTTACTGTTGTTTGGTGGAAACCAGGGAAAGGGGGCCAAACTCCAAGCTGGTTCAACACAGAGCAAAAAAGAAGAGAAAAACCCCAGAAAGGGAAACGTGAGTCCCACAGAAGCAGAAGTAACCATGAGAATGTAAACCTCTAAAACTGCTCCAAATCAGAAGAGGACAAGAGATGGGGAACTTGAGCAGACATCTGGCTTACACCCATTTATGCCTACAGCTGTGGAAACGCAATGCAGATTTATTATGGAGCACCCACTGTGCAAGAGGCACTATCTATGCTAGAGGCTAGGAAGGTGTAGATGAGAAAGATGCGGTCCCTGCCCTCACTAGGCAATCTCAGTTTATGTGTGTATAATAGACAGGGAGACAGACAGAGATGAAAAAGAGAAAAACAGGGAAAGATACTATCAAGTACAGCAACAACTGCAGAGTAAGGTAGATCATAATGCTGAAAGAGAGGTTGGCATAGTGAGCTATGGGAACAGAAAAAAAAAGACTCCAGTTCCATCTAAGATGAGGAAGGGAAAGTAAAAGTTAGAATATGTAATGCCCAAGTTTAGACCTGAAGGATATCAGTTTTTGCGCAGAGAAAAAGGCACCCCGGCTTGGGCCTCAGCATGAACAAAAAGGTACTGAAAGTTACAAGCTGTTCCAAGTGGCCAGAGAGCAGACGCATCCAGAAGAGAGCCCATTTGAGGCTGGTGGGTAAGCCGGGGTACACTATAAAGGGCACAGTACACCATGCCAAGAAATCAGGTTTTGATGAAATGTTGATCAAAGGGTACAAACTTGCAGTTAGAATACTGATAGGCCCTGGAGATCTAATGCACAGCATAGCGATTATAGTCAACAATACTGAATTACATACTTCAAAGTGCCAAGAGACTGAGCCTTAAACGTTCTCACCACAAGAGAAAAATGGTAATTATGCAGCATGGTAGAGGCGTTAGTTAATGCTATGGCGGTAATCCTACTGCAGAACATAATGTGCCAAATCAGCCCTGGCCACTGTGCTCAGTGGTCAGAGCATTCGTGGGCACACTGAAGGGCCAAGGATTCGATTCCCAGTCAAGGGCATGTACCTGGATTTTGGGTTTGCTCCCTGCGCCCATGTCAGGGTGCATATGGGAGGCAACCAGTTGATGTGCCTCTCTCACATTGATGTTTCTCTTTCTCTCTCTCTTTCTCTCCTCTCTCTCCTTCCCTCCTTTCCACTCTCTCTGAAAAGCAATGGAAAAAAATATGCTCATGTGAGGATTAACAGAAAAAAGTGTCAAATCAACACATTGTACACCTTGAACTCACACAGTGTTATATGTCAATTATATCTTAATACAAAATAAATTAAAATCTTAAGGAAAACAAATAAACAAACAAACAAAAGATGGCCATAGCACACCAGCCTAGAATGCCTCAGGAGGGTTAAGGCTCAGCAAAGAGCAGCCTGACATCTTAGCTTCTAAAAAATGCCATAAAAATACTTGTTTTAATACACGGGTGGGCAAAAGTAGGTTTACAATTGTTCATATGGAAAATAATACAATAATAAATAATAATACAAGAATAAACTCCATGTTTCACATACTCACAACAACAAAGCTACTTTTTTCCCACCACTATATTTAAACATCTAAAATACATGCAAGACATCACAATTTGACTGGAATGCAATTTAAGCATGCAGTTTTGGAGTCAAATCACCTAAAATGTGCTTATGCGATGCAGACATTTGATAAATCACCTAAAATGTGCTTATGCGATGCAGACATTTGATAAGTGAACAAATTCCAATTTGGAACCTTCATAGGGATGGAGTCAAGAGGTGTACAACTCAGGAATTACTGCCTTTTTTGAAACAAAAAGTATATAGAAATCTGAAGTGTAAAAACTGCTGAGCTCAGCTTTCCAGATCCTTGGAAGCCCAGGTATCTTTTAGATAATTAACCTATCATTACCTGGTCAAAGAAATAACCCTGAACCTGAAGTCAGGAGTTCTGCTGATAACTGAGCATCTTACCCTGAACATCCCTCATCTGCATTAAATGGAAGTGCACTTCTTCCCAAATTGCCATTTTTATATTCATTATGTTCCTGTTAATTTTTTATAATAATATTAATTTTTCATATTATGCTGTTTTACTAATGGATTTTTGTAAATATATGATAGTTTATGTATTTAAAAAAATGATGGAGTTGAGGTCTGTTACAGTCACTAAGTCTCCTGTGTTAATACACCTATTAAGTCTATATCCTGCCGAAACCGGTTTGGCTCAGTGGATAGAGCGTCGGCCTGCGGACTGAAAGGTCCCAGGTTCGATTCTGGTCAAGGGCATGTACCTTGGTTGCGGGCATATCCCCAGTAGGAGATGTGCAGGAGGCAGCTGATCGATGTTTCTCTCTCATCGATGTTTCTAACTCTCTATCCCTCTCCCTTCCTCTCTGTAAAAAATCAATAAAATATATTAAAAAAAAAAAAGTCTATATCCTATCTGCAAAAATATACCTAGGGCCACTTGCACATAATTGACACCATACCAAATGATAACCTCACAATTTTTCCCACCATTAAAGCCCACGTTTAACTTTGAAAGGCATTGCCAGAAGAATGCCTCTAAAAAAATCCCACTGCGGATGAAGTCTCATCAACTGCTTTTTTTCTACTGTGTACTTCATGAATTACCTCATCATGATTAACTCCAACCACTAGAATTAATTACTCCAGATGATATAGAAATTGGTCTTCTCGATTCTTCTGAAATTTGTTGAGATCGTCCCACAAAAGCAGGGGAAGAGTATAAATAAAGCAAAAATTGTCTTTGAAATACTGGGAAAATAAATAAATAAATAGAAGCAGACTCTTGTCCTGTATCACAAAGGACTGTTATGAACACCTGGTCAGAGAATGGGTGAGAATATGTTCTAAAACAGGAAAGCAGGTACACACACTGAAGAGACACTTTTCTTAAAAAAAAAAAAAAAAAAAAAAAAGCATTTCTTCTAACTTATTCTTGGTTACAAAAGAGTGTGGTTGTGGATGACACTTCACATTAACTGTGAGTCCTCAAAGAGCATTAAAGAATATACTAATGATCAAGATTACAAACAAAATCTACCAAAACAATATTCCACTGCATATTAAATGAGTTTATTAAACTTGAGCTGTAGAGAAAAAACAAGAAAACTTGCAAAACCAGCATTATTAAGCATCCACTGGACCTTGGTCACTTTGGGTCAAAATTCTACATGCTCTGCCTGGTATTCAACAGGGATGCATGTTCTTACAGCAGCAGATAAAAAGATCTGTCCACCAAGCTCTTCCTCTTCACTTCTCCCCACCCACTTCCTCTTCTTCCAAAGGAGAAAGGCTCTCATTTTCGCACTGGTTTGCCACATCCTGCCTGAGAAGCTATTTCCTAGGAGCTGCTTGGGCTATTCTGAGAGAAGCTTTAACACCTTCATGCCCCTAGACCAGCGATTTTCAACTGGTGGGTTGCAAGAATTTTTAAAACATGCAATATCTGACTACTTAGAGCCACTAACCTCTTTTCCCTTAGACTGTCAAAAAACAAACAAAACAAAACAAAACACACAGCCAACACAATAGCCATCTGGTGTGAATGCCCTGTTGTGAACCATAAATATATAGGTCATATTTTTAGAGTTGTATCTTATTGATTATGTTGCATAAGGTTGCATCTGATTGGTTAATTCTTAGTACCAAAAATCCTTATATACAAGTATAGGCACTGGATTTTCTTGTTTTGTTTTGTTAACCCTCACCTAGGATATTTTTTCCACTGATTTTTAGAGAGAGTGGAAGGGGAGGGAGAGAGAAAGAGAAACATCAAAGTGAAAGAGACACATCAATTGCCTCCCGCACAAGCCCCAACTGGGCTTAGGGATAACTCAGGTACATGCCTTTGACTGGGAATCAAACCTGTGGCTCTTTGATTTGCAGGCCAACACCCTAACCACTGAGCCATGCCAGGCAGGGCAGCACCTGTTTTTTTTAAAAGTCACTTTGGAGCATACCCCTTTTTTTGTGTGTGTCAGATCAGCAAAAAATATGTATTTTGGCGTGCCACAGAATTTTAGTAATTCGTTTATGTGTGCCATGAGATTTTTTTAAAAAAAATTGAAAATTGCTACCCTGGACCACAAGTATATTTATGATATCCCTAACCACCATACTTATACAGTCTAGTAACTAGACCAGCCGTGGGCAAACTACGGCCCGCGGGCTGGATCCAGCCCGTTTGAAATGAATAAAACTAAAAAAAAAAAAAAGACCGTACCCTTTTATGTAATGATGTTTACTTTGAATTTATATTAGTTCACACAAACACTCCATCCATGCTTTTGTTCCGGCCCTCCGGTCCAGTTTAAGAACCCATTGTGGCCCTCGAGTCAAAAAGTTTGCCCACCCCTGAACTAGACTCTCTCTACTTGACCAAATAATACTCCCAACTCCTTCATGCCAGGCACTGAATTAAGAATTTACCTAAGACAGAGTCAGGTAGAAGCCACACCTCTTAGTCCCATCTGGGCTTCCACAAGCCCAGCTTTTGCTTAATCAGTCAAAAAAAAAAATTAAGGAGAACTACACTCCCAAACATAGGCAACAAACTTGAAGGAGAAACCCCAAATGAAACATAAATAATTTTATTGAATGCTTACCGGGGTGCCATGCAGGATCTCTGGCTCTCTCCTGTTGGGGGTGGGCGTATTCTTTGTTCAGGTGGGAACTTTTGGGAACTTGCGTGAGTGATTTAGGTGTTATTTGCAAGACCTTTAATTCTCAAAACAACCCTACAAGTTAGGTATTATCAACCTCTAATTTACTAATGAGGAAGTTACCTGTGAGAGAAGTTAAATAACCAGCCCTACTGACACAACTTGTTTAGGGGTGAAGCCAGGACTCCAACCTCAGCTGTCTCTCTCCGCAGATCATTCCTATATCACTAAGATCCAGAACAGAGTTTATATCTGTGAGGGAATTGGTCATGGTACTAGAAGAGGAACAGGGCATAATTAGCTCCTTTTTCCCCCTTAATTAAAGAGACTTGAAATTTTTGTAGTCAAGAAAGAAAAGGAATATTTTTTAAAATATTATCTGTGAGATCCTGTGCAAAGAATTGTTATCATCTGCTGTGTTACAACTGGACTTCTTGTTACAGCTATCACCCTAGCATAGGTTAATCATGCTCCTTCTGGCTGGCCAGGCATGTGTGTCCCTCCCAAAAGTTCGCACCTGAACGAAGAGTACGCCCACGCCCAACAGGAGAGAGCCAGAGACCATTCATGGCACCCCAGTTGCTTAGCTCCCAAGCCCATTAGCTAGAGAACATAGGACACTGAAGCTTCTAAGACAAATGAGAAGTATTATTTTTTCAAGCTTCAAACTTGGACCTATTGTTACATTTCAATAATCTATAGCAGTCTGGACACCTGCCTTATTTGAAACATCAAAATCTGATGATTTTTATATCCAAAAGTACAGCTAAGAAAAAAAATTAACAATACTTGTTCTCTTCCTCTACATATACTTATTATACTTCCATTTCTTTTTTACCTAGAAGTTAAATCTTATCAAATTCACACAGGGTTACCCTTAGGCTGCAGCTGACTGTATAGAAACATGTCAAGACTTTAATGGCCCTTATTAAAGACCAGAGGCCCGATGCACGAAATTCGTGCAAGGGCCTGACCCTGGCCCCTGCCCACCGCAGCTGTGGCCGGGGCCTCTGCCGCCTCTGCCTGCTGTGGCTTTGTCCGAAAGGAAGGAAGGAGGTCCGGAAGGCATCCAATCTAATTAGCATATTATGCTTTTATTATTATAGATATGTCAAAGAGAGGCTGTAAGGGTTAACAGAAAAGCTGCTGGTGGCCTTTAACAATGAACAACTGAATAAAACAAACAAAGAACTGGTCACCTTTATTCATTTTAAACTGCACACATTAAATTCTACCTTTTTGGTAAGACAGATCAAAAAGCAGGCAGTAGGGCAGGGCAAAAAACAGAAGCCTAGCTAGAAAGTCAGGGCCCTGGACCTCAATCCAGGCCTTCAGCAGCATTTACTGAGTAAAATGCCTAGCCTCTCTGGGTCTTAATCTCTTCATACTTCCAGCAGGTTCAACTATCAAGATCTATCCCTAGCATTTAAGGACAAGCAGGCACTTATACTCAGGGCAGAAAGCATGAAAGGTGTTGGTGGTGAAAATGATGATTAACATATTGTAATGCTATCCTGGGTCCAGAAATAGCCTGGCTTAGTGCTACATTCACCTTATCAGCCTAGATTTATTGGGAAGAGGGAGGGTTACAGGAGGACTGGTGGGTGGGAATCACAGCCACCTACAGTGAAATTAAACTGTTCCCAAATGAGTTCTGCTGAAGTGTGATTTATCCAGAGTGTTAAACAACTACCAGCAGTATGAAACCGTGGTACTGAAATTGTGTTACTGCACAAACTTAACTTTTCCCCAAATGTGATTTGCAGAGAGGATGCAGCGCTGAGAATCCTATGTCTCTGGCCATCTGTCCTATCGAGTCCCTGGAGAGGCGTGGGGGGAAAGTGTGAAAAGCCACAGGTGCCATGTATATTCAGCCATGATGTCACATATCTATCAAGGAGCCCTGCATTTGTTGAGGATAAGCATTCAGCTCAGCATGCAAAAAGGGCTTGTCAATCCTTCCGGCTCCAAACATTCCCTGAGCCTTCTTCTGTGCCAGGCATGGGGCAGAGGGAACGCCACAGAATGCCACTGCACTAGCAGGAGCCCTGGGCTGGAAGGGCAGTACAGAGGCCTACCAGCATTCTTAGCTGTCTGCATGACTTGCACAAGGCCCTTAACCAGAATCCGTTTCCTACGTACAGAGTAGAGATAACACATATCCCGCATGCCTCATGTTGTTGAATTAGGAAGTAAATGGATATAAAAACAATGAACAGTATACAGAGCCTTGCAAAACAAATACTATGATTACTACCAACACTGTGACCCTCTTGTACCAAGATACTATAAACTGAAAATAATCAACCATCAATAAAGTCAAAGCCTTCACAGGGATTAGCAAAGCTTGATTTTGGGAGCGCAGCATTTTCTGCCCTCTGCCTTTACTGCCATCTCAAGGCTTGGTTAGTCATTCAACAAAATTTTACCAAACTAGATGCCAAGGAACATGTTATGCACTGGAGATAATGATGAATAAGACCCAGCCCCAGACTTCCCCAAGTCCAGCCCAACTAGACAGAGTCACACAAACAATTTAAGTGGGATATGTACAGAGAGCTCTTAAAGGCAGAGCAGATGACCACTGCCTGGAATGGGGTGGAGAGGTCTGTGATGATTTACAGAATTGGTGACTTACAAGTTAAGCTCTGACGTAAGATTAGGATTTCAACATGCACTGAGAATGGAGGAGGGAATCCCAGGAGAAAATGCAGTCTGAGCAGAGGCCAGAGCCCACTGGGAAAGAGGGGTGGATGAACCATGGAGAAGTTGAATCCAAAATCTACCTAGACCTGACTCCCAACATCTGGCTAGGGTCACAGGAAGAGTGTGTTACCTTCCCTTTATGTCAATGACCACCCCTCCCTATTCCTTCCTACACACACACACACACACACACACACACACACACACACACACACCACCCAGGAAACCCTCTTTAAACTCGGAGGAAGCTGAATTTGCAGCCTCCTGTTCACTGAAAATAATTCTTTTGCTTCCTGCACATCCCCCAAAATTGCAAGTATGGCCGGCATTGTCTCCATTCTCAGTCTGTGTAGATAAAGAACAGGCAAAAAAAACCCATCAGAAGTTCTTTGGGAAGTGAGAATTTTCTCTCCTTCTTACTTGATAGAGAATAAGGCACTCTACGTTGGGAATCTGGTACTGGCCCTTACTATTAGTCCTGTTAATCATAAAAAGTTTACAGTGTCTATGAATCCTAGGAAGTGGTGTCTATGAATCCTGGGCGGGTGTTATTATGCCAATTTTACAAATGTGGAAATAAACCCAAGGATCTGAAAGAATTTACATAACTCAGATTGTGAGAGAAAGGGTCGAAAAACAAACCCAAGTCTGCTGACTCCAAAGCTTTCCCGCTATACCACCCTGTCTCAGGCTATGTTTTCTCAAAAGTCACACTCACGATTCAAAATAGAGCCTGCTGTGTAATGAGGCCAACTTCCCCTAACCCTTCTTTGTAGCCCTGGGTTCTTTTCTCTGCCAAAAGATAGGATAGCAACAAAGATCTCCAAGATCCCTTTCAACAATAAAATTTAATCTACTTAATATCTTGGCGCTCGAATGTGTGCCCAGTGGTGAACTATATGATCATGTGAAGTTCACTGTATAAACCTCAAATGGTAGCAAGGCATTGCCATGACCACCACTTTGCAGAGAAGCAGCAGGCAGAGTGGCCATGTGGTGAGTGAACAGTTGCACCGGGGAAGCAGCTCAGACCGCACACTTTTCCGCTACACAGGCACTGTTATTCAAAAGCACTGCAGCTTGAAAATTCTGAAGCCTGCAGACTCTCAGATCCCTGTGGAAGAGAGGATAGTCTCTGGATTCAAATGAAACACTTGGAGAGGCAGAAACATTCATTCAAAATCTGATCAGGAAGCTGAGCTCTTTTCACTGCACTGTTAACACCCAAAACAAGTACCACTCTGAGACGTGAACAGTATGTCCTCCGGTAATCCTGCATTTGGCCTGTCCACTCCAAAACTCTCGTAGCCTATATCCAACTTCCTAGAAATTAGACTCCCCTCTACAAAACAACACGTGGATTCATCTGGGTGCTCGGCCCCACCCCACCACTACAGAATCTCAGCTAGAAAGACCAGATAGAGGTCAAGCTCCTTCAGATCCCTCCCAGCTGTCTCCACCATCTCTGAAGTCCTCTCCACTCCTGCCTTTGTGCTCGCAGGGAACACAGGCACTTTCCTGGACACCCTGCCATCATTCCATTTTCTCTGTTTTTAATCTCTCTGAGCATATTCATGCATGTGATTTTAACATTTCTTTAGAAAAAAACCCCAAACTTTAATTACTCAGTTTCTGAAAGACAACTTTCTAAACCATGAGTCTATTATAATGAAATCAAACATCACATTTTGTCTTCCTAAAAATATTACCCCAGCACAATGTCTTTTTGTTCCCACATGCCCATCACCCAAATGCACACACATATACTTTAGACTGTCATTTAGACACTGGAGTGTATAATTTAAATGTCTTTAATAGCATCTACTCAAAGGACATTTGCACATGATTCTTCACTTTACTTCAAAGCGCTGATGAAAACTGCAGTTTTTACTAAATAGGAAAATATGTGGATGGCAAATGCTGACAAAATTCTGACAAGATTTTAAAATGCATTCAATTCACCCATTAACAATGGCATCTTTTTCAATTTTCAGCAAAAGTCCTTTATATCCATCTCTCAGCCCAGTGCCTGGTATATATAAAATATCTACTAAATATCAGTTAAATCAATGTTAATACATCTTTATCCTCTTAACACACAAGTCAGACATCTATTGTAATTTTAGTCATAATCTAAATCTATCTAACCTCAACATAAATGCCATTCGAGTCAACAGCAAGTAACAAGCAGCTGCTTGCATTCAAAGTATACATACCTCTGTCATTTGACCTGTTTTGAAGTTGTCTTCTTGTTTGGAAGACAAATGGTTAGCAGCTGCAAGTTCAATTACAAAGTGCTTGGTAGGAAGGCAGAGAAAGAACCGGAGGAATCAATGTGTTGTTTCACATATTAAGTGTGGAATTTCTTTCCAACAAATATCTTTCATTTCCCCAGGGAAACCCAATCTAAGCATGCCCTTTGAACTTAGAAAAACATACGGCTGTACTTTGGGAAGAACCTAGTTTGAAGGCCAGCAAAGCTGTGAGAGCAGGGAGTCACTCCTTTTGCATTATCTCCACTTTGTTCATTTTTTTTAAGGGAGAGTGTGGAGCAATGGAAAAGCCACCAGTCCAAAGGCCTGGATTAATTAGATATATGACAATGAACAAGTTACTTCCTGCCTTTGTCCATCATTTTCTCCTTCACAAAATAAACAAAAATCAAATAAATTAATAAAAGGGTAAAATTGTATAACCTCTAGGCACTAACAGAATTTTCTGCAATGATGGAAATGTTCTAATCTGTGCTCTCCAATACAGTAGCTACTAGCCATATGGGGCCACCTAGTGCAGCTTAGGAACTGATTTTTAAACTTTAATTTTAATTAATTTAAACTTATATAGCTACATATGGCTAGCTACAGTTTTGGAGAGTGAAGCTCTAAAAAGACCTCTAACATTTTATGCAATCTTTGGAGGGTGGTGGGAAAAGCCTGGGTGTTAAGAGTAGGACAGACCCGGGTTCTAAACTTAGTTCTACCACTTACTACTTGTATAACCTTGCACAAATACTTAACTTCATTTTCCTTCTTTGTACAATAGAATAGTATGACCTTTCTTGCAGAATTTTAGAGCGAATTCAAGATAATGATGTAAATGGACCAGATAAACTCTACATAACAGTAGTTATTTTTCCAGTTATGATGTCCTTCAGGGATAAAAGTTTCATGTCTTTTGACTTCATCCTACTGTTCCTTCCTGAGCTAGGACCCATACTTAATTATTACCCTACATATTTTATTGATTTTGGAGAGGGAGGGAGAGGGAGATGAAAACATTAATGATGAGAATCATCGATTGGCTGCCCCTGCATGGTCCGCCCCCCGCCCCCCCTCCCCAACCCCCAATTGGGGATCGAGCCAGCAACCCAGGGAATTGAACCGTGACTTCTGGTTCATGGGTCAATGTTCAACCACTGAGCCACACTAGCCAGGCTTACCCTACAGATGCAGCCCTTGTCTTTCAAGAATACAATATGCTCAGGAATTATTCCAGGTCCTCAGCTATGGGCGAGCCCTCTGTAACTCAAATCCTCTGCGCCTCCGGAACTGCTGATTTCCGCTTATCCTGTGTCCCCTCCAGCTCACACCAGCATTCAGGAATTCACAAAACTCCTCCCTGTGATTGCATATCAAGCTGAAACTTTGTTCAATGTAACTAAAGCACCTGTTGCTGGTTTCCGGTACTTTCCTCACGAACTCTCCCCTTGATTTCCCCTAATAAATATTTTATGGCCTTTTTAAAATTTAGAAAAGCTTATGACTATCTTTTTTTTGCAATTGTTCAGTATACTCAGAAATAGAAATGCTGCAAACTACATTTATGTCTAATCCAGCATTAGTCTAGTTATCAAAATAAAACAAGGTACAGGAGACTGTTTTAGAAAGAGTGTTCCACTAAAATAGTAAAAGTGTTGCAAATCTCTTATCTAAATTAATATAATGTGTTAAGGGCTTGTTCCAAATATCCCACTGGTCCGTCCTTTGGTAAATGGAACCTTTACATGGTTTAAATGACCAAGTTTACACAAATGACCAAGGTAAGCAGGATAAATTATCTGCCCAGCCGGGTGTGGCTCAGCGGTTGAGCATCGAACCAGGAACCAAGAGGTCACCAGTTCGATTCCCAGTAAGGGCATATACCCGGGATGCCAGCTCGATCCCCAGTGTGGGGTGTGCAGGAGGCAGCCAATCAATAATTCTCTCTCATCATTAATGTTTCTATCTCTCTCTCTCCCTCTCCCTTCCTCTCTGAAATCAATAAAAATATATATTAAAAAAATTATCTATTATTAATAACTCTTAGAATGTTAAGCTGCTCTCTTATTCCCTTCCCCTCCCCCCACTGGAGGAGAGGGCTAGGGGAGAGGTACGCTGAAATACAGGCTGGCATTTTAGTTGGATTTCCATCTGGATTTGAGTAAGCCATTAGACAAAGGTTTACAGTCAGCTTGGATTCATGGTAACTTCTAAGGCCTCCCCCAATAAAGACATTCTTGAAGGATCAGTTACTGAAGGATGGTATGAAATCAAATAAGACAAATAATTTTGACTCTGGACTCTCAAATATAATGAAGGTCTCATTTAATTATTTAAAACTAACCTGTATATAACTCAATAATGAAGGAAACATAACCTGGATCCAGACAAACCTGTGAATACAGCAATATGATTGGCTAGTCATGCCTTCTTACATCATCCAAATTTTCAAGATTTAACCTGAATCTAGAACCCAAGTAGCTCATTCACTCAATTGTTCCACTTTGTCTAAAAGTTAATGCACTTAAGAGCATTCAAAAGATTCTGAACTTTTCCTGGTAACAGTTAAACTCAAAATAGGTCAATTCCAGAAAGGCATTCATTTTAAGGGATTTTTGTCTGCGGTTATTTTGAAAACCACTGCTTTTAAAACTGACATTATGAAGCTTAAAAATAGGCCTCTTACTAAGGATCTTGGGCTAAAATACCCTTTCCTTCCCCCATTTCCTTATTTCCCTTTTCTCTCAAACACCTAGGAGAGTGACACTATAGAGAGGTATCTTCTCCAGAGCTTCAGATTACTATCTGAAAAGGAGTTTTTAAAAAATTTTTTAGGATATTGGACAAAGTTACCAAAATTCAGGGTTGAGTAAAAACTTGAAAATTTTTCAAACCAAATGACAACATGTAATATATACACCATAAGAAAATGAGTGGGAATGAAAACTCAGCCACCTCTTTCCACTCCAGCTGTGTGAACTGCCTGGAAGTTCCTTCCCCTCCGTGAGAAGGGTTTCCCTAGTCTCATAAACGAAGGCACTGGGCTAGAGAATCTGTAAGGTCCCATCCAGCTCTAACAGGCTCTACTTCTCTAAAGCTGGGCCACTGCTTCCTACTTTCATGGCTCCTTGGAAAGAGTAGAAAAGTCCCTGGGCCAGAAGGTTCTTGGGAAGCTTCATCATACTTACTAGTGTTCCCTTGGGACACAAGAACTGCTAATGAGAGCAATGAAAGATGAGATGGCTATAAAATATAAAAGGTGTTGAGAGGGAAAATTCATGTTTTGCAGATGACACTAGATCTAGAAATGCACATATATCCAAATCAAAATATTACTAGATATAATAAGTATATTTAACAAAGCCGCAAAACAACTCATACAAATCAAACCATAGTTAAGCTGGAAATACAAATTTTAAAAGGTTCAAACACAACAGCATCAAAGTGTTAAGTATCTGAAATATATTAACTCAGGACACAAGAGAATTATTCAGAAGAAACTATAACACCATCACAGGAAACGTTAATAAATGAAAAGTATACAATGAAAACTTAAAGCTTTCTATAACCTTACCAAATTAAAAAAGTACCAAAACTATAAGAGTGAGTTAAAAGGAAATTTTATAAATAGAACAAATTACCACAAAGACCAAATAAAGGTAAACTGAAAATATAACAGATGGATAATTAAATCATATTTAATTAACTCCAGTAAGATACCAGAACTCATTGTGGAGAAAAATTAACTTAAACCCCATACCTCAAGTCAAATACATTAATTCATTAATTCTACATGGGACAAAAAGTTAACCATATAAGGGAGAGAAAAAGCTGGAAGAAAATGAAGCCACATACTCCTGCTAGTTATGAAGAGATAACAGATGCCTAAATGAAGAAAAGGAAGCTATACCATAAAAAAGGAATGCTTCTGAAGAGAAAAATAAATAATTTTTTTCTGAAGCAATACAACATAAAAGGAAAACATCACAACAGGGCAATGTAGTAACCACATAATTTATAAAACTTTAAAACACAAAGCACACTGACCTATTGCTTCAAAGTCAGAAGACAAGCAATTGTGTATGGGTTAATAAAAGACATGAACTAAGAAAAAATAAATAAAATACAAAGCAAATAAAAACTATTCAAACATATTTTAAAAAACAGAGGGGAAGAAAAGTTTGCCCATGACTTTTCAAAATGTCCAGCTAGCACCAAAAATCCGTCCCACCTACCTCTCCAGCTTCATCTCCTGTGACCTGCACTGATGCACCGGTCACACTAAACTACTTGCCGGCTCCTCCACCCATCCCAAGCTTTCCCACTTGTGTGAAGTGGCTCATCCTTCTCTCTCTTCATGCTTCCCCCACCCCCATTCCCATGGAAATCCTAGCCATCCTTCAAGACCCAGCTCAAATGTCCTCTCCTCCAAGAAGGCTCTCCTAATCTCCTCCACTGGATGTGAGTCTTCCTCTTCTCAATAGCTCCTACAGTACTTTCTTTGTGCCTCTTCTCTTAGGGCACCTTTCTTACTCTGCAGCCATTTGTTTCCTTCTTGTGCCCCTGGCAACCTCTTCCACCTAGATGGGATTTTTAAGATCTTGGGAGGCAAAGACAGCCTTACTCACCGACCTACAGTTTCTAGCATAGTGAATTACATTCAGTAAACAGTCAAAACATATGAAACTGAAATGATGAAATACAGAAAAATAATCCCATTTCAAAAATACAGTCTGGCTAACTATTAACAAAAAGCAGACTGACCTTTAAAGGAGCCCTTGTACTGCCTACTAAACTATCAAAAACCACTAAACTTAAAACACACACACACACACACACACACACACACACACACACACACAAAACACTTCCTGAATCTGGAGGAAACAGTTGAAATTAATTGTAAATTTCAGTTCTATCTTTTTTGGGGACATATTCTATTAATGTGTAAGGCGGCAATTACAACAGTGGTAACATGGTTCATTGCCTCTGATTCTGTGTATGAAGTAAAAACTAAAGCAGAACAACATAAACTGGTTCAGAACATTTAGAAGAATATCAATAAACAATAGTGATATTGATAAAATCTGAAAGCCACCTAAATAATTAACAAAGTGTCATTTGTGAAGCCAGACCCTATCAAATACTACTCTTCAGCCAAAAATAAACAAGTATGAGGATTATGTCCCTGTGTAAAAATGGAGTGGGGGGGACTCATCAACTGATCACAACTATCTAAATATGTATATTAATGGAAAAACCAAATTAAACTGGAAAACTTAATGTCTGTAGGTTCTTTCTTTAAAAGGTATTTATACATTCAAGTTTTTTGAAAGTTGTGCTTAAGCAGGTTCAAAGAAGGAGTGAGGGAAAAAGAGGTCACTCTATCCTTGTGCACTTTTTGTTCAACTCCCATGTAACCTCTTCTTAAACTGACGCCCTTGCTGACATCAAAGCACGATGCCCTTGGGATCTACACCAAAGAAATTGGAGGCAGGATCAGCATTTTTAGCAGTCGGCCTTGCACCAGGATTCAGAGAACACCTGCTACTTTAAAACAAAACGCCATTCATTGTGGGAGGTGTTAACTTTATAAACAGGTTTGTGAGCCTCCAGTCTCCTGGGCTTTCAGGCAACAGAACCAGGACACAGGACATAAAGTAAAACCACAATCAAGTGTAAGAATCAAGGATGATTTTTCAAAACTGGCTACTTCTGCAAGGAAACAACAGAAACAAAACCCTAAGTTTTCTTCTGAGGCTCACCTCCTCTTCCCAGCCTGTGGGTTCTCTGGATTTGTTTTCTCAACATGTCAGAAAGATTCACTATTGCTTGACCTGTGCTTCCTGTGGATATGCTGGAAATAACTATCAATTTATATAGACTAAAGCTAGCAAGAAGTCTGTTTGCTTAAAGATTATTTTGGCTTTGTCCACTCAACCAAAATTTTAATTGGTATCAACAATGTTATAAGATTCAGGGGTCCGAAATGGTATGGTCCCTAATAATCAAGAGTGTTATGATTAAAAATGATATTGCATTTAATGTGATATTACACAAATAGTTCAAAAGGAGAGAAATGCAAGTTAACATTAAAAAGGGCATTAAGTGGTTGAACATCAATCTATGGACTGGGGGAGATTGCAGTGCGAACAGGGCAAATGCTCAAACTGTGGGCATGATCACCAGAAGCGGGCATTCTCTCTCATCATTGATGTTTCTATCTCTCCCTCTCCTTTCTTCTCTGAAATCAATTTTTTAAAAAATTTTTTGTTAATAAAAATACAAAGAGCATAAAACTTAGGATGAATTTCGTTCTTTGGGTACTTTAAAAAAATGTATTATGAATTTTTCCAAACATACAGAAAAATGGAAAAACAAAAACAGCGAAACTCATAAATTAACTAAATAATTGTGAACATTTGCCCCATTTGCTTTTTCCACTATGTGTCTATGTGTATTTTTTGCTGAAACCATTTCAAAATAAGTTTCATGCATCATCTATGAGTCACAACACTCTCCTACATAATCATACTACTACTATGTCTAAAAAAAATAATAACTCTCTATTCAAATTTCCCCAATTGACCCAAGAATGCATTTTATAGCTGTTTCATTTTTTGACTCAGTACCCAATTGAGATTCATGCATTCCATTTAGTTGGCATGTTCCTTAGTCTCTATTCCAGAACAGCACCACTACCCATCCCCCACCCACCCCTTTTTTCCTATGACTTTGACTTTTTAAATAGACTGGACCAGTTGTCCTGGAGAATGTTCTGCATCCTGGATTTGTCTGATTGTTTCCTCTTGGTGTCATTTAACTTGTTCCTCTGTCCCTGTGTTTGCTGTAAATAGGAAGTCAGGTCTCAAGGCTTATTTAGATGCAGGACTGGGTTACGTTTTAAAGGATGGACAGCATGTTTAATGTCAAAATCTGTATGATTTATCAACATTTGCAATTTAGTATTAAGAATAAAGGGTGCCTTGGCTAGAGTGGCTCAGTTGGTTGAGTATCATCCTGTGCATGGAAAGGTTGCTGATTCGATTCCCAGGCAGGGCATATAGCTGGGTTGCAGGTTCAATTCCCGGTAGGGGAACATACAGAAGGCAACCAATCAATGTTTCTTACATCGATGTTTCTCTCTCTCTTCCTCTAAGCATTTTCTCAAGAGAGGATTAAAAATAAAATAAAGAGAACCAAGATGGCAGCATAGGTAAACACCTATCTGTACTTGCTGCCTACCACAACCATATCAAAATTACAACTACAATACAGAACTATCATCCAGAACCGCGGGAAAGTTGGCTGAGAGGAAGTACTACAACTATAGGGGTAAAGAAGAAAGCGCATTGAGACTGGTAAGAGGTGCGGAGGCGCAGAACAGGCTGGCACCCGGGTGTGCCGCTTTTTTAATCGGGAGGGAGATACAAGCTGCCGCTTGCTCTGAGCTCCAGTGCTGGGAGAGACTCTGGGGAACCCAGACACATATGGGGATAAACTGGACTGTCTGGCATCGAGGCAGGAACATGGAGCAGCTTTCTTCCAGACAGAGGTGCTCACAATGGTCATTGTTCCTGTGCTGGGACTGCCCAGGTGAAGGGCTGACTGGTAGCCACTGCTGTTTGCTCCACCGTAGAGATTCCCTGAGACCCCGCCCAAACCAATTTACAACCCCACCCAAGCTATGCGCAGCAGCTTTTGCATATGAATGGTCTGTCCTTTCTCAGCCTAAAACCTGTCAAATAAATTGCAGCTGGGTCAGGAAGCCCCAAAGCTAGCAAAAGAAGGCCCAAGGCCGCACCAGCAACAGCCTGTGTTGCTTCACAGCTGGGCTTCATCTGGGCACTTCCAAACCCCATACAAAGAGGAGGAATCTGCAGATCTCTCTGTAGCTCCTGATAGGTGGCCCCAAGCAGTGGCTGACTTTGCACCTCCTTGGAGATCCAAGAGCCAGTGTACCCAGTGGTCAGTGTGAGACCACACCAGATTACAATTCTTCACATCCATAAGAGACACACTCAAGGAGCAGACTCACTGAGCACCAAAGCCCCATTGAAGCAAGTCCTGCCCCATAAGGGTGTCTCCAGCACAGCAGTTCTTCCACTGTAGACACAGCTGGTCCTCCCAGCCAATTGGCTTGGAGGTCAATTCCTCCCAGTGATAACAACAGCAATCAAGGCTCAACTACAACAAGACTGTGCACAAAGCCCACAAAGGGGTACACCAAGAGCATCCACCTCAGGTGATTGGGGAGGCTGAGCCACGGGGCCCTATAGGACACCAACCACACAAGGCCACTCTATCAACTCAAGGAGACTTAGCAGCTAGCCAGTACATAGAAACAAACACAGGGAAGCAGCCAAAATGCGGAGACAAAGAAACAAGTCACAAATGAAAGAAATGGAAGAAAGCAAAATACTGGATATAGAGTTCAAAACCACAGTTATAAGGTTACTCAAGAATCTTCTAGAAACTTCCGAGGAACTTAATGAGACCTTCAAGGATCTTAGTGAGAATGCCAAAAAAATGGAAAAGGATCAGTCAGAAATTAAACATACACTGACTGAAATAAAGAATAATATACAGAGATTCAACAGTAGACTAGAGGATCCCAAGAATCAAGTCAAAGATTTGAAAAATGGGGAAGCAAAAAAACACAAAACTGGAAGAGCAAAAAGAAAAAAGAATCCAAAAATATGAAGATAGTGTAAGGAGCCTCTAGGACAACTTCAAGCATACCAACAACTGAATTATGGGGGTGCCAGAAGAAGACAGAAAGCAAGATATTGAAAACCTATTTGAAGAAATAATGACAGAAAACTTCCCCTACCTGGTGAAATAAATAGACTTACAAGTCCAGGAAGCATAGAGAACCCCAAACAAGAGGAATCCAAAAAGGACCACACCAAGACACATCATAATTAAAATGCCAAGGGCAAAGGACAAAGAGAGAATCTGAAAAGCAGCAAGAGAAAAACAGTTACAGTGGGGCCTTGACTTACAAGTTTAATTTGTTCCGTGACGGAGCTCATAACTCAAATTACTCGCACGTCAAATCACTGTGACGTTCGCTGTGCCAACTAGCGGTGGGGTATCTGAAGCTGGCTCATAACCCGAATTTTTTTGAGCTTGCAACTCAAAGCAAAAAATCGGCCGAGAGACAGCTCGTATCTCAAAAAACCTCGTTAGTCGGGACACTCGTAAGTCAAGGCCCCACTGTAGTTACCTATAAGGGAGTACCCATACAACCGTCAGCTGATTTCTCAACAGAAGCTATGCAGGCGAGAAGGGAGTGGCAAGAAATATTCAAAGTGATGAATAGCAAGGACCTACAACCAAGATTACTCTACCCAGCAAAGCTATCATTTAGAATTGAAGGTCAGATAAAGAGCTTCACAGACAAGAAAAAGCTAAAGGAGTTCATCACCACCAAACCAGTATTATATGAAATGCTGAAGGGTATTCTCTAAGAAGAGGAAGAAGAAGATAAAGATAAAAAATTATGAGCAACAAAGTGATAACAAGTATATATCTATCAACAAGTGAATCTAAAAATCAAATGAATAAAAAAGCTGATGAACAGAACAGACTGGGGAATGTAATAGAATCAGGGGCATGGAAATGGAGCGGACTGACAATTCTCAGTGGGAAGAAGGTATGGGAGGTGGTGCAGGAAGAGATTGGACAAAGATCTCATATGCATGTATGCAGTACCTATGGACGCGGACAGTGGGGTGGCAAGGGCCTGGGGTGGGGTGGAAACTGGGTGGAGGGGAGCTATGGGGGGAAAAACGAGGGACATCTGTAATAATCTGAACAATAAAGATTAAAAAATAATAATAAATAAATAAAATAAAAAAGAACAAAGGGTAGGAGTCAGCTTTCTGAGAAGAAATCAGATTTAGATAGCAGTCCAGTAATCATAAAGTGCTTTCATAAACATTATTTCAGACTAGTGGTCCGGTGCACGAAATTCGTGCACAGATCACGGGGGGGAGGCAGGGGGGGTGTGGCTGGGAAGGGGTTCCCTCAGCCCAGCCTGCACCCTCTCCAATCGGGGACCCTTTGGGGGATGTCCAACTGCTGGTTTCGGGATCCTGTGGGATCAGGCCTAAACTGGCAGTCGGACATCCCTCTCACAATCTGGGACCACTGGCTCCTAACTGCTCGCCTGCCTGCCTGCCTGCCTGATCGCCACTACCTGTCTCTGCCTGCCTGCTTGATTGCCCCTAAACCCTCTGCCTGCCTGCCTGCCTGATCGCCCCCAACTGCCCTCCCCTGCAGGCCTGATCTCACCCCCAAATGCCCTCTCCTGCCAGCCTGATCACCCCTAACTGCCTCTGCCTCCACCACCTTCTGGCTTTGTCCGGAAGGAAGTCGGACATCAGGAAGATGGCTGGTCGACCCGGTCTAATTAGCATATTACCCTTTTATTAGTATAGATAGATAGTTTATATAGGATAGGATTGCTTAAATGGCAGGGGGAGCCTTTTTTTGCAGGAGGAGCTGCTCTTGGCAGACAAAAATACATAATCCCTGTATCTGGACTGATAGCCATATGCACTATACTGCAAAACCGGTCACTAAAAAAATTGAACCACTCTCTTACACCTTACACCAAACAGCTGTTGCCCTTAAAACCCCTCCTCAGCCCCCACCTTAGGTTCTGCCTTCGCAGTTCACCCAGATTAGGTTGTTTTTGTTTGTTTTTTATTTGTTTTTTAATATATTTCTTTATTGATTTCAGAGCAAAAGGGAGAAGAAGAGACAGATAGAAACATCAATGATGAGAGAGAATCATTGATCAGCTGCCTCCTGCACACCCCCCACTGGGGATCAAGCCCGCAACCCAGGCATGTGCCCCTGGCCAGAATCGAACCTGGGACCCTTCAGTCCGCAGGCCGACACTTTATCCACTGAGCCAAGCCGGCTAGGGCCAGATTAGGTTCTGAATGGTCGGTTTCTATGCCAGTAAGCGTCAATAGCTCCACCTCCTAGGCAGTCATTGGCTCCTCACAGTTCACCCAGATTTGGTTCTGATTGGTCGGTTTCTATGCCAGTCAGCATCAAAAGCTCCACCTCCTAGGCAGCCATCTTGTGATGGTGTGATGGAGTGTTAATTTGCAAATTACCTCTTTATTATATAGGATTATTATATAGGATGATGTTCACCTGCCCACCTTCCCTCACAGGTTTGTTAATCACTAGAGGCTTGATGCACGACATTCGTGCAAGAGTGGGCCTTCCTTCCCCGGCTGTCGGCACCGGCTCCCCTCCAGACGCCAGCAGGCACTCGGGACCCAGGCCTCTATCTCTGCCTCTGCCTCAGCCACCGTGGCGGCCGGGGACCTCTGCCTCTGCCTCAGCCACCATGGAGGCCAGGGGCCTCTGCCTCTGCCTCAGCCACCATGGAGGCCAGGGGCCTCTGACTCTGCCTCAGCCACCATGGAGGCCAGGGGCCTCTGACTCTGCCTCAGCCACCATGGAGGCCAGGGGCCTCTGACTCTGCCTCTGCAGCTGCCAAGGCCCCTGACCGCAGTAGGCGGTGGCCTCTGCCTCCGCCCCCGCCCGCCATGGCTTGGTCCAGAAGGATGTCCAGAAGGACAGCTGGTCTAATTAGCATATTACACTTTTATTATTATAGATTCTTACTTTACTAATGAGGAAATCTTGAGATTCAGTGAAGTTAAATGATATGCACAAGGTCAACAATTAAGTGGTATAATTAAGTCTAGAACCAACATCCTAGAATAGCATGGAGTTACTGATGGCATAAGAGATTTATGTTATGTCTTTAAAGATGGGTCACATTCATTTATTCCAGACACTCTTCTAAATGCTGAAGAAATCTCAGTAAACAAAATAGTCACGGTCCCTGCCCTCACAGAAGCTAAAGTGTGGTGGCAAGTAAAAAACAAAAATAAAGTCACACAGGAAAGCAGAGGAGGGCATTCCAGACAAAGGAAATCATGTGAGCAAAACTAGACAGAGGCAAGAAGCAGTACGCTACCGCCAGGGGTAGGACAGTAAAAGGATGAATCAGTATGGACCAAAGCAGGTGAGTTGGGAAAAGGAGGAAAATCAAACTAGATGGGTAAGGCAGGGCCAACAGCTACTCTACTGAAGTATCCTCTCCCTTTCTTTAAAATATGGGTAAATAGCCCAGCCAGTGTGGCTCAGTGGTTGAGTGTCGACCTATAAATTGGAAGATCACAGTTCGATTCCTGGTCAGGGCACATGCCCAGATTGCAGGCTCCGTCCCCATTAGGGGAGTGCAGTAGGCAGCCGATCAATGATTCTCATCATTGATGTTTCTATCTCTCTCTCAATCCCTTTCTTTCTGAAACCAATAAAAATATATTTAAAATATATATATATATATATGCATAAATAAGTGAAAGTAGAATTTTGTGTTTATGTTCAAACAAGAGCCCCACACACAACTCCTTGCCATGGGCTAAATCATCTTTATGAATCAATTGCCATTTCTGTACCTGCTGCATCAAAAGCAGAGATGGTCTTCCCAAGGGCATGGGCTTCAGCTGGTCTTACTTTTCAGAAACTGTTCTCAAAAGACAACACCAGCATTAGTTATTGCAGCAACAAACTAGTAGAAACATCCAAGTTCAAAACTACAAAATCAGTTACAACCACATCAAAGGCTCCTAGTTATCATGGTGCACAGCCCTGAAAAGATCATAAGAGGCCTCTCTCTCCCCAAAAAGAACATTAGTCTATCTCAACTTTTCTGTCCCTTCCTTAAAGGCCTCACACACTAACAGATGTATGTCCCTTACAAATCTGGCAGAACTGCTGATGCTATAAATTGTGCTCTGAATGCAAAAATTAAGTAAGTCTGAGTGATTCAGGGTTACCTTGAAACAGTTCCAAATTCAAAATCTGTGGATGCCACCAAAGCCAAGCAATGCATCCTGTTTATTCAGTACCTTATAGCCTTCAACGCACTTGGTGTATTTAATCTTCACAATACTCCTTCAAGTTAGGAGTATTTAATCAACAGGTATCTACTGAGTCCTTCTTAGGGGTCAGATACTGTTCTACACACTGAGCAAAAAACAAAGCCAAGCCCCCCCCCCACCCCATGAAGCTTATACTTTAGTGGGAGGGTACAAATACTTGTACACCAGGCAATAATATTTAGTGGTACGCTATGAAGAAAAATAGAGCAAAACAAAGGAGTAAAAAAACGACAAGAAGTGTTATATTAGAGTGATCAGGATGTCCTCTGTGTGGAGACATTTGAGCAGAGGTCTGAAGGAAGTGAGGAAGCAAGTCATGTGGGTATCTGGGAGAGAGCATTCCAAGTAGAGGGAAAGGCAAGTACAAAAGGCTCTGAGATGGGAATGGACCAACCCTAGTGTGGGACAGCACAGAAAACAGTGTGGCTAGAGTGCATGAGTGAAAGGGGGCAGTGGAAGAAAACAAAGGGCCTGATTAGGGAGGGCCTTGTAAACCATTAAGGTAAAGATCTGGTAAACAATTATTATCCCCACTTTACAGACAAGGAACTAAAGGTCAGAAGGTATAAAGGACTTTCCTAAGGTTAAAAACCAAAAAAGCAGAAACCGGTTTGGCTCAGTGGATAGAGCGTCGGCCTGCGGACTGAAAGGTCCCAGGTTCGATTCCGGTCAAGGGCATGTACCTGGGTTGCGGGCATATCCCCAGTAGGAGATGTGCAGGAGGCAGCTGATAGATGTTTCTAACTCTCTATCTCTCTCCCTTCCTCTCTGTAAAAAATCAATAAAATATATTTTAAAAAAAAAAGTGAGGTTTTAACAAGTATCCTGTGCTATCACTGAGATTTCTCAGATCTCAAGCTTCCCCAGTGGAGACTACAGGTGTTCTTTAAAAAACAAAGACAGGCCGAGACCGGTTTGGCTCAGTGGATAGAGCGTCGGCCTGCGGACTGAGGGGTCCCGGGTTCGATTCCGGTCAGGGGCATGTACCTGGGTTGCGGGCACATCCCCAGTGGGGGATGTGCAGGAGGCAGCTGGTCGATGTTTCTCTCTCATCGATGTTTCTAACTCTCTATCTCTCTCCCTTCCTCTCTGTAAAAAGTCAATAAAATATATTTAAAAAAAAAAAAAACAAAGACAGAATAAGTGCCTCATCTTGGAAGGAGAGGCAAGGTACCTTAAGACCCAGCAATCCCATTTCTGAATACTAGTACATTCCACAGGGAACTCTCACAAGGATTCAAAAGAAGCTATGGTACAAAGACAGTCTTGGCCGAACTATTTGAGGCAGCAAGGGAATGGAAACAACAAAGTGGTCTAATTCTAGAGGAGTAAGTAAAATGCATTACATGCACATGATTAACTGCTCTGCAAATGAGAGAAATAATGAACTAAATACACATAAATCATCATGAATAGAGCTCAGAAACATTCTGTCTGGATTTTTAAATAAGAAGATAAGCCCCTGCTTGCATGGCTTGGTGCAGGTTCAATTCTGGTCAAGGGTTGCAGGTTTGATTCCCAACCCGGGTCAGGGCACATGCTGGAAGCAACCAATCGATGAGTCTCTCTCACATCGATGTTTCTCTGGCTCTCTCTCTCCCCCTCCCTTCCACTCTCTCTAAAAATCAATGGAAAAAATATCCTCCAGGTAGGACTAAACTAAATAAATAAAAATACGGCACTCAAAAATCTGGTCTGTTCACATATTCTTGTTCTCTTCCAAGGCCCCCACCTGAAGATCAGTGTGGCCATGTGATATGCTTTAACCAATGAAATGGTGGCAAAAGTGGTATGTATCACTTGTGGGCAGAAACTTAAGAGCCAAAATGTGGTTCACAAGATTCCCTTCTCACATAAGCATATCAGTCTAGTCCCGTGGTCAGCAAACTGCGGCTCGCCAGCCACATGCGGCTCTTTGGCCCCTTGAGTGTGGCTCTTCCTAAGCCTTAGGAGTACCCTAATTAAGTTAATAACAATGTACCTACCTATATAGTTTAAGTTTAAAAAATTTGGCTCTCAAAAGAAATTTCAATCGTTGTACTGTTGATATTTGGCTCTGCTGACTAATGAGTTTGCCGACCACTGGTCTAGTCCCTGAAGGAATCTGATCAACAGAGCTTCCCACTGACCTGCAAGTGTGTTAAATTAGTTAAGACTTTTGTGGTGTTACCTCAATATAACCTAGTCTATCCCGACTAATGCAGAGTTACAGTACAATAAAAATGCATGTTTAAAGTGTACAACATAATGATTTGATATACGCATATACAGTGAAATGACTACCACAGTCAAGTTAATTAACATATCCATCTCCTCATATAGTTACCATTTTTTAAAAAACATTTTTTATTGATTTCAGAGAGAGAGGAAGGGAAAGGGAGAAACATCAATGATGAAAGAGAATCATGGATCAGCTGCCTCCTGCACACCCACTACTGGGGATGGAGTCAGCAACCCGGGCCTGTATCCTGATTCAGAATCGAACCATGACCTCCTATTTCATGGGTTGACGCTCAACCATTGAGCCACACAGATCAGGCAATAGTTACCATTTTTTAAATGTGGTAAGAACACTTAAAGTCCACTCATAGCACATTCCCAGTAGTCAATACAGTATTAACTATAGTCATCATGCTGTACATTAAATCTCTAGACTTATTCATTCCACATAACTGCAACTGTGTACCCTCTGACCAACATCTCTCCATTTCCCCCGCATCTCCACCCCTGATAACCACCTTTCTACTCTCTACATCTGTGTATTCCACTTGTTTAGATTCCATATATGTGATAACATGCAGTATTTTTCTTTCTATGTCTGGCTTATTTCGCTAGCATAATGTCCTCCAGGTTTCCCACATTGTCGCAAATGACAGGACCTCCTTCTTTTTAAGACTGAAGAGTAGCACAATAGCATTCAGCTATACTCTAAGCCAGGGGTGGGCAAACTTTTTGACTCGAGGGCCACAATGGGTTCTTAAACTGGACCGGAGGGCCGGAACAAAAGCGTGGATGGAGTGTTTGTGTGAACTAATATAAATTCAAAGTAAACATCGTTACATAAAAGGGTACGGCCTTTTTTTTTTTTTTTTAGTTTTATTCAGTTCAAACGGGCCGTATCCGGCCCGCGGGTCGTAGTTTGCCCACGGCTGCTCTAAGCACAGAAACACACAAAACACCTATCTAATTCCCAACAGTACATATATACATAATGGGTGGAATTATAAGATCATATATTAAATATCCTAGAATGGGTGAATGGTGCCTGTGAAAGAAGATGGGGATTGGGAAATGAGAGTAAAAGGGAAAATAAATAATGAATAGATATAAAAAGGTTTGTTAAACACATTTTACAAATATTAGAAACTTCATTCACTCACTGATTCACTCAACAAACACTGGTGCAGTTATTATGTGCCAGGTACTGTATTCTAGGAACTATTTACAGAGCAGTAAATAAAAAAATGGCAGCACTATACTTATAGTTTATGGTGTACAGAAGAGAGATATTTTAAATATCCTAGTAAAAAATTATAGAAAGTGAATGAGCGCCATCTAAAAATGAGGTAAGCCCTAGCCAGTTTGCCTCAGTGGATAGTGTCCGCCTGTGGACTGAAGGGCCCCGGGTTTGATTCCAATCAAGGGCACATACCTCAGTTGTAGGCTCCTCCCTGGCCCAGGCCCTGGTCGGGCACGTGCAGAAGGCAATCAATTGATGTGTTTCTCCCACATCAATATTTCTCTCTGTCTTTCCTCTCTTTTCCACTCTCTCGCAAAATCAATGGAAAAATATCCTCGGGTGAGGATTAAAAAAAAAAAAAAAAGGAAGTAACATGAGAAAGAGGGATCTACTTTAAATTAGAGCAGCAGTTCTCAACCTGTGGGTCGCGGCCCCTTGGGGGGTCGAACGACCCTTTCACAGGGGTCGCCTAAGACCATCAGAAAACACATATATAATTACATATTGTTTTTGTGATTAACCACTATGCTTTAATTATGTTCCATTTGTAACAATGAAATTGGGGGTCACCACAACATGAGGAACTATATTAAAGGGTCGCAGCATTAGGAAGGTTGAGAACCACTGAATTAGATGGTCTGTGAACATCTCTGTGGAAATGACATTTAAGAGGTGAAGGTTACTTCCTTCCTAGCTAAGGAAGAGGGAGGGATGAGTCAGTCCAGGAAAAGGAACAGCCTGCAGGGAGTATGGACCATCCTATGGAGGAAGTGAAAGACAACTAGTATGGAGGAAGAAAAAAGCGGCAGGAAATGTGATTAAAGAGATGGGGTGAGGGGCACAGTGGGTAGATCACTCCTATTCTCATAGCCCAATATAAGAAGTTTGGGTTTTATTCTAACTGCAATAGGACCATGAAAAACATTTTAAACCAGGGGAATATGATCTTATTTCCAATGTATTTCATTCTAACACTTAGCATCCTTGCAATATGATCGTGTTTCTGCAAAACTTGCAAAAAGAAGTATTTTTGCACTTGTTTTCTTCAAGGAACCTCCCAGAACTTGCATAACATCAGGTCCCATATAATCCAGCTCCATCTGAATGAGCTTAAGTGCTACATTAGAGGTAAATCTCAAGGTGCCAGGGAGCCACAGAAGAGAATCAACTTGCCAATTTAGTACCAAGAGTTCTTCACTGTCAATGTTCCTTTTTCTTTAGTTTACGTTGTATGACAAGCATGTCAAACTCAATGGTTAACACGGGCCAAATAAACAAGGTTTATGTTTATGTGGGCCACAAAAAAACAAAAACTTCAATTTTCATAGAAACATAGGTTTATTTCAATAGAGACATGCTGAATACAAAGAGCTGAAATAAATGAGTCATCATTAGCATAAAATAATAGAATATTTTAATAAAAATTAATATTTGTTTCTTGAACATTAACTTACCAGACGCTGAATAACTGAACAAATTAGTAAATGTAACACAAATAAACCTATTTTTCTTGTTCTCCGAAAGCAAAATATTTCCTGTTGTGCACACCAAACAAGTCAGTACAAGACTAATGACGTGGCCATTGGCTGCTAAAGTATTCACTGCTTGTATTACTGGAGAGAAATGGTGTGCCTGCGGGTAAGGCGAGTAAGGGAAATAAATGCAACACGATTACAGTAATCAGTCATCAGCGAATGTTGTAGTTTGTTATTAATAATTATACATAACAGAATATTATAAAAATTAAGTTACAACATTTTTATCAAAATGTTTCTTACATACCGCTATATAGGCTGGGCTGCAAAAATATTCATTGTGGGCCGCGTGCGCCCTTCAGGCCAAGAGTTTGACATGCTTGTTGTATGATAATGTTCAGAATTGTAACCTGGTCTAAATCACAGAAATCATGAGAACAGTAGCTTTTTTTTTTAAATATATCTTTATTGATTTCAGAGAAGAAGGGAGAGGGTAGAAACATCAATGATGAGAGAAAATCACTGATCAGCTGCCTCCTGCATGCCCCCGGGGATCGGGCCCACAACCCGAGCATGTGCCCTGACCGGAAATGGAACCATGACCTCCTGGTCACAGGTCCATGCTCAACCACTGAGCCATGCGGGCCGGGTGAGAACTGTAGCTTTGCTGGAGAAACACTCTGGAAGGTGAAAGATGAAGACGTGTACAGCTTTCAGGACTCCTGTTCGTAGTGGGACAGTCCCTGCTTGTCTCAGGCAGCCTACATAAAGGTGCCTCCTATTGTAACACAGCAATGTGTGATGGAGGTAGATGCATATGGCACACAAAAACTAAGCAAGGGAGATTCATTTATCCAGAAGCAAAGGTACCTTAACACACATATCCACCAGGAATGAAAATTACCTTCCAGTTTCCTCCAGCCTTTTCAACACTTACCCAGTAACAAAGGCACCAAGAGCTAACATCTATGGGAGACTTACTATGTATTAGCTTATTTAATCTTCATAACTATCCTAAGTCAGTTCTATAATTAGCCCCATTTTTGCAGATGAAAAAAAAAACCACAACAAAAACAAATAAGCCTAAGCCTTAAAGATTAAAAAATTTGTCCCAAGTCACAAAAACCACAAGTAACAGAGCCAAGCTTCAAACTTAGCCTGACTTCAGAATCCAACCTCTTCCCCACTATTTAGAATCTCCTAGTCCCACCCAAATTTTTCTGCCACCGACTCAAGTACTTTCTTCTTTTCCTTCCTGTACTGTTTTCTGTTAATGAAATTTCCCCCTTGATAATACAGCTGTGGTGTTACAATTAACAACAGAACGACCACAGGTAATTCCACTTAGTACCTTCCTCCAAATAAAACAGGGCAGGATGACCAGGCCACAACATTCAGCCAGAATCCACTGTGGTCAAAACAAAAGGTCAACAATTTGACCTGAAAGCAGTGACGTAACTAAGGAATCTCCGCCTCTGGGGGTTTTTCAGTCTATTTTAAGGGGATAAAATTCTGTAAACTAAAACTGAACGAATGTACGAGTCAAAAACATGCAAAACAGACACTACAGTATTGAAGAGGGTACCCTTTGTTGGGAGCGGGTGTGAGGAACTTGTCTGAGCTCACACTACAGGTCCAACAATGGCCTGATGACCATTACAGAGGTGAACATTCACCAAGCCAACAGGTCCCTGGAATATTAAAATCCAGAGAGAGGAAGGTTAGAGAAATCACCAAAGGACAGGAGGTCCAGGCCTACTCTATTCGCGTCATCCGCTAGTTAGTTTCCTAAAGTCTTCAGTGTTCAGGTAAAAGATTAAGAGCCAAATCTTTTCCGGTGATTTCTTCAGAGGGTCTCTCTCCCTCACAGTCTTTTTTGTCCCTTACCCAAAACCCAAAAGAATTGTGAGAGCTCCGAAACCCCCATGAAACAATTTCATCAGATTGGATGGATGGGTGGGTGGGTGGGTGGGTGGATGGGTGGGTGGGTGGATGGGTGAGTGGATGGGTGGATGGATGGGTGGGTAGGTGGATGGGAGGGGGGATAGATGGATGGATGGCTGGCTGGCTGGGTGGATGGATGGTGGATGGATGGGTGGATGGATGGATGGGTGGATGGGTGGATGGATGGATGGATGGATGGGTGGATGGATGGATGGGTGGGTGGATGGAGGGATGGAGGGGTGGAGGGGTGGAGGGGTGAAGGGGTGGAGGGAGTCAGATGAAGAGGAGCCGCTCCTTATAAGACCCGATAGTCTCCAGGAAGAAGGGCAAGGACAAGGAGTCCCCAAGTCGGCAATGGAAGAGCCACCTGGAAGTCAGTGCACACACGCCCCGCTGGCCAGGCAGCGGCGGCAGCGAGGCGCTCCCGGCCCACAGGTGTCAGGCACCGGGTGAGAATGCTGCCGGTGGATCCCAACTCCGCTCTGCATTTCGAGCCGCTCTCAAGTAGATGCGGTCTTAATTCTCTCCATGACCTGTGTCCCCTTCGGGCCAGAATCCCAGAGGATCGCACTTAGAAACCCGCTGGGGAGGGGCAGTGGAAGAACCAGTTTTTTGTGGGGGTTTTTTTTTCCTTGTGGCCTGGGATGACCGAGAGGGTCGGGAAGCGGGTAAAACTCCAGACTTGCTGGGTCCACTGACGGGCCTGAGTCAGGAGCACAATCAGTGCTTAGTCACCGATATCGCGGCGGCCGGGACTTCTCCGCTCCTGCCCGCCCGCCCGCCCGAGACGTACGTGACGAACTCGAGCGGAGCCCAGCGCGCGGCGCACGCCCGACTCGGCTCAGGCAGCCCCGCGGGGGCCTCCCCGCTCCGGCCCGCGCTCGCCGCCCCCCATACTCACTCCGCCGCGCTGGTCCCGTTAACCGCGGAGCCGTCCGGGGCCGGGTTCAGCTGGATGGGCGTCGGCTTCTTCTTGGGCATTTTGAACCTGGGAAAGGCGCTTCCAACTCCGCGGGGAAAGCGGCCCCTCGGCTTCCTCCCTCTGCCAAGTCCCGAGCCCGCCGCGCGGGGCCAGCTGGGGGCCGCGGGACGGGGGCTGCCTTCGGAGGACGGCGCGCCCCGCGAGGTCCCGTTAGCGCCTCGGGGCGGTGGAGGGCTCGGGGGACCCCCGCCCTACTCGCCCGGGGCTGGGCTCCACGCGCAGGGAACCCCAGAGTTTCCCAGCAGGCGCAGCTCGGCAGCCCAGGACGCCCTCCCTCTCCCTCCGTCAACCGGTGGCTCGGGCTCGAGGCTCCGGGCTCTACAGCGCGCGAAACAGAACCCCGCTCCCGCCACCGCCCGGGAAAGTGCCGCTGCCTCCTCGCCGCGCTCCCAGTCGCTCCGCGCAGCGGTCCCCGGGAGGCGCTGCAGGGCGGGGGAGGGGCGGGGGAGGGGGATGCCTCGCTCCCTCCCCCGGGCGCGGCCTTTTCCACACGCCCACTCGGCTCCGCCCGCTTGCCTCGCCGACAGCCAATGCGAGCCGGCCTCCGCGGCAGATGACGCGGAAACACGTCACGGGGGCGCGGCGCGCTGCCCTGGGGGCGGGGTCCGGCGAGGGCTCCACAGCGCCCTCTACGGGCAGGAGGCGCCGAGGTGGACCCACCGGGAGAGGAGGTGGTACATCCTGGATGCCACAAGGAGCTGAGAGTTTGTCCTGGTCTGGTACCACGCTGCCTCCCACTCTGTGGTGACTGGAGTCCTCCGGAGGTGAAATAACAAAATAAATAAGGAAAAGGGCCCCTTCTCTTGTCCAAAGGAAGGACAGAGTGAGGGAATAGAAAACTTGTTTAGAGACTCCTTGCCTATAATGGTAATACTACTGATCTATTGACTGATGAGGGTACAGAGAGAACGATAGTGCTGATGAGATTGTAAATTGGGGCAACCATTTTTGAGAGTAGATTAGTAATATTTTTTAAAGCCTTAAAAAAGCCCATTTTATCCAATAATTCCAGCTCTTATGAAACTTGAAGTATTAGTAAATAAGGAGTTTAGTAAAATAAGAGAGGTACAATGCCTATTCAAAATGCACATTCAGCCTGATATATACACTAATAAAAGAGAAAAATGGTAATTGGCGTACGGCGATACCGTTTTCATTGGCTAATCAGGGCTATATGCAGTTAACTGCCAACAAGATGGCGGCTAATTTGCATATGTAGGCACAATGCAGAGAGGCGAAAGGGAAAGCAGGGAGAAGCCCCCTGCCACTGACAGTGATCTGAAACCCAGGGGGGAGCTAAGAGCTGGGGGGCAGCCATGATCGGAGAATCAGGCGCCTTTGCTGCCCTGGCCAGTGATAGCAGGAAGTAGGGGTGGAGCCAGTGATGGGAGCTGGGCACGGTCGAAGCTGGCAGTCCCGGGAGCTAGGGGTCCCTTGCCTGGGCCTAAAGCAAAGCCCACGATCGCAGCGCCCCCCGCTGCCACTGCAGGTCCCCGCTGCCCGGGCCGGACGCCTAGGCCAGAGGCGTTAGGCCTGGGCAGGGGTGGAGCCTGCAACCACGGGGAGCTGGGGGTCCCCTGCCCAGGCCTGACACCTCTGCCGGAGGCCTCAGGCCTGGTCAAGGGGCCGATCCGGTGATTGGTGATCGGAGGGTGATGAGGGTCAACTCCTCTGGCTGAGGCATCAGGCCTGGGCGGGGGGTGGAGCTGGGGATTGGGGGGATATGATGGTCCCCTTGCCCAGGCCTGAAGCCTGGGTCAGAGGCATCAGGCTTGGGCGGGGGGTGGAGCAAGTGATCAGAGGGAGATGGGGGTCCCCTACCCAGGCATGATTCCTGGGCCAGAGGCCTCAGGCCTGGGCGGGGGCCAGAGCCAGTGATTGGGGGGAGATGGGGGTCCCCTGTCCAAGCCTGACACCTCTGGTGGAGGCGTCAGGCCTGGGCAAGGGGCTGATCAGGCGATTGGAGGGTGATGGGGGTCAACGCCTGAGGGCTCCCAGTATGTGAGAGGGGGCAGGCTGGGCTGAGGGACACTCCCCCCGACACACACACCCAGTGCACGAATTTCGTGCACCAGGCCCCTAGTATATATATATTCAGTTTTCCTCACCCCCTTTGCCCTTCCTCAAGTATTTAGTCCTAAGGGCATTAGGTGTGCAGAGCAAGGTAAGCATCTGCACCTGGCCATGCAGAGCAGGGTGTCAGGGGCAGAGAAGGAGGCTATAGAAACCCCAGAGGGTGAGGAGGGCTTGCCCACCCAGGAGGCAGCCCTATACTGGATCTTGTAGCCCTAGAGCCAAGTGGGTAGGGCAAAGCCTTCCAGAGAGAGAAGCATGGCAGCTTAGATGGGAGCCTAAATGTGATTAAGGATAATACGAGCCAGGTTTCTCACTGTGATAAAAAGTTTCAAATCAAGAAAGGAAGCAAAGGGAAATGAAGAAAATCCTGTGATGTTATATTGGAATTGAAGGTATTGATGTGAATTCATAGTTTTCAAAATATAGAAAAAGATGTGTGAATGTGTGTGGGTAGGTGTGATCCTGTATTTATGCATGTTAAACATGCAAACTCTTCATATCAGAGTACAATAATAAACATTAAAAATTGAGGCCCTGGCTGGGTGGCTCAGTTGGTTGCAACATTATCCCATACACCAAAAGGTTATGGGTTTGACTCTAGTCAGGACACAAACCTAGGTTTCAGGTACAATGCCCATCGGGGGGTATACAAAACGCAACTGATGGATGTTTCACTCACATCCATATCTCTCTCTCTCTCTCTCTCTCTCTCTCTCTCTCTCTCTCTCACTCCCTTCCTTCCTATCTCTCTAAAGTCAATAAAAACATATCTTCGGGTGAGAACTGAAAAGAAAAATTAATTGAGGCTCTGGCTGGATAGCTCAGTTGGTTAGAGTGCCTTAGATACACCAAGGTTGTGGGTTTGGTCCTCTATCAGGGTATATGCAAGAATCAGCCAAGGAATCCTATATAATAAAAGGCTAATATGCAAATCAACAGAACGGTGGAACGACCAGTTGCTGTGTCGCGCACTGACCACCAGGGGGCAGACACCCACAAAGGAGCTGCTCCCTGGTGGTCAGTGCACTCCCCCAGGGGGAGCGCCGCTCAGCCAGAAGCCCTGAGCAGGCCTCACGGCTGGCAAGCACAGCTGTGGTGGCAGGAGCCTCCCGCCTCCACGGCTGTGCTAAGGATGTCCAACTGCAAGAGGGTGCAGGCCGGGCTGAGGGACGCCCCCCCAAATGCACGAATTTCGTGCACTGAGCCTCTAGTGTATAAATAAGTACAACAAATTGATATCTCTCTCTCTCTCCCTCTCTCTCCCTCTCTCTCCTTCTCTGACCCAGAAATGCCATTGTTAGGAATTTTTCCTACAAATTTACTTAGACATTTATACAAAAAAATCTTGCCCTAACCGGTTTGGCTAAGTGGATGGAGCGTTGGCCTGTGGACTGAAAGCTCCCAGGTTCAATTCCGGTCAAGGGCATGTACCTTGGTTGCGGGCACATCCCCAGTAGGAGGTGTGTAGGAGGCAGCTGATTGATGTTTCTCTCTCATCGATGTTTCTAACTCTCTATCCCTCTCCCTTCCTCTCTGTAAAAAAATCAATAAAATATTTTTTAAAAAAAATCTTTAAAGGCATGTTCACTCCAGCAATATTTAAAATATTTTTAAAAACTGATATCAATGCAATAATCTATTGAAAGGAAATTATGACATACAAAAGTTATAATACATTTATAGAAAGAAGTACTATACAGTCTTTTAAAAGAATTAGGTAGGCTTTTCTATGCTGTTATAGAAAGAGTTCCAAAATGTATAATGTTAAAAAAAACAGAAGGGGGATGAGAGCATGAGTGGGGGCGCGGGGGGAGGTTGGGGGTTAAAGAGGGGATGAGGACACATTTGTAATACCTTAACCAATAAAGAAATTTAAAAAAAAGAGCAGAACAGTGTAAAATGGTCTTATTTGTTATAGGAAAATTGATATAGCTGCATATATGCTTATATGTAATAGAAAATTTCTGGAAAGACACAGAGAAACTATTAAAAGTACTTGCCTTTTGGGAGGAGCCCTGAGAAATCTGGAGACAGAGTAAGTTTTCATTTTGTAGCATTTAGTATTTTTTTAAAATATATTTTATTGATTTTTGGTTTTTTTACAGAGAGGAAGGGAGAGGGATAGAGAGTCAGAAACATCAATGAGAGAGAAACATTGATCAGCTGCCTCCTGCACACCCCCTCCCGGGATGTGCCTACAACCAAGGTGCATGCCCTTGACTGGAATTGAACCTGGGACCCTTCAGTCCGCAGGCCAACACTCTATCCATTGAGCCAAACCAATTAGGGCCAGCCTTTAATATTGTTGTAATTTTTTATTATACATATAACCTGTTCAATTAAAAACATTAAAATTTGCCCTAGCCAGTTTGGCTCAGTGGATAGAGCTTTGGCCTGAGAACTGAAAGGTCCCAGGTTCAATTCCGGTCAAGGGTATATGCTCGATCCCCAGTGGGGACCTTGCAGGAGGCAGCCAATCCATGATTCTCTCTCATCGTGGATGTTTCTATCTCTCTCTCTCTCTTCTTTCCTCTCTGAAATCAATAAAAATATATTTTAAAAAAATAAAATAAAATAAATAAAAACATTAAAACTTTCACCCAAGCTGATTTGGCTCAGTGGCTAGAGCATCGACCTGCAGACTGAAGGGTCCCGGGTTTGATTGTAGTCAAAGGCGCGTACCTCATACCTCTGTTGCAGGCTCCTCTTTGGCTTGGGCCCTGGTCAGGATGCATGCAGAAGGCAGCCAATCAATATGTTTCTCTCACATCGATATTTTTCTCTGTCTTTCCCTCTCTCTTCCATTCTCTCTGAAAATCAATAGAAAAATATTCTCAGGTAAGGATTAAAAAAAAAAAAAATTTTGCCCTAACCGGTTTGGCTCAGTGGATAGAGCGTCAGCCTGCGGACTCAAGGGTCCCGGGTTCGATTCCGGTCAAGGGCATGTACCTGGGTTGCGGGCACATCCCCAGTGGGAGATGTGCTGGAGGCAGCTGATCGATGTTTCTCTCTCATCGATGTTGCTAACTCTCTATCCCTCTCCCTTCCTCTCTGTAAAAAATCAATAAAATATATTTTAAAAAAAATTTTAAAGTTTAAGAAAACATTAAGCCCAGCCGGTGTGGCTCAGTGATTGAGCATCAGTCTATGAACCAGGAGGCTACAGTTCAATTCCCAGTCAGGGTACATACCCGGGTTGCGTGTTCAATCCCCAGTTGGGGGTATGCATGAGGCAGCCAATCAATGATTCTCATCATCGATGTTTCTATCTCTCTCTCCCTCTCCCTTCCTCTCTGAAATCAGTAAAAATATATTAAAAAAGAAAACAGTAACATGGGAATATAAAATAGTGCAGACACTTGGAAAACACTCTGGCAGTCCTCAAACTGTTAAATGTACAGTTAACATATATCCTGGCAATTCCATTTCTAACAATATACTCGAGAAATGAAAATGTATATCCATACAAAAACCTATACACAAATGTTTATAGCATCATTACTCAGAAGTGCCAAAAAGTGGAAACAACCAAAATGTCCATCAACTGATGAATGAATAAACAAAATGTGGCCTATCCATACAATGGAATATTACTAGACCATGAAAAGGAATAAAGTGCTGACCCATGCTACAGCATGGATGGACCTTGAAAATGTTATACTAAGTGAAAGAAGCCTGTCACAAAAGACTACAAATTATATGATTTTATTTACATGAAATGTTCAAAATGGGCAAATCTATAAGAGACCAAAAGCAGATTAGTGGTTGCTCGGGGCTTGGTGGGGCAGGTAAAGAAGGGATAGAAGGATGATAGCTAAAGGGCATGAAGTTCCTTTATGATGTGATGAAATTGACTGTGGTGATAATTGCACATCTCTGTGAATTCATTACAACTATCGAATTGTGCCCGGCTGGTGTGGTTCAGTGGTTGAGTGGCAACCCATGCACCAGGCGCTCAGTTTGCTTCCCAGTCAGGGCACAGCCCAGGTTGTGAGCTTGATCCCGTGCAGGAGCCAATTGATCAATGTTCCACTCTCACGTGGATGTTTCTCTTTCTCTCTCCCTCTCCCATCCTCTCTCTCTAAAAAAATCAATTAAAATATTTTTTAAAAAGAAAAAGAAAGCCACTTCCTTTCAACAACAACAACAAAAAAAAACTATTGAATTTTACACTTTAAATGGGTGAATTGTGCCCTAGCTGGTTTGGCTCAGTGGATAGAGTGTCGGCCTGCAGACTCAAGGGTCCCAGGTTCGATTCCGGTCAAGGGCATGTACCTTGGTTGCGGGCGCATCCCCAGTAGGGAGTGTGCAGGAGGCAGCTGATCGATGTTTCTCCCTCATCGATGTTTCTAACTCTCTATCCCTCTCCCTTCCTCTCTGTAAAAAAATCAATAAAATATATTTTTAAAAAAATAAATGGGTGAATTGTATGGTATGTGAATCGTCTGTCAATTAAGCTGTTATTAAAACAACAACAGCATGAACAGGGAAATTAAAGGGGAAGATAGAATAGCCATGACAGTGTTGAAGAACAAAGCTGGAGGACTTACACTACCAGATATCAAAATCCATCTAAAGATTGAGTACTTAAGGCACTATGGCACTGACACAAGCACAAACAGACCAGTGGAATAGAATTGAGAGTCTGGAAACAAACCCATATGTATTTTACCACCCAATTTATGACAAAGACAAAAATACAGTACAGTGGAGGAAAGGTCTTTTATATAAATGGTGCTGGGTCAATTAAATATCCATAAGGAATAAAATAAGTATTGCACCCGACCTCTTACCATACAAAACAAATCAACAATAGATGGATTATGGAACTAAGTAAAACTTTTAGAAGAAAATATTGAATATCTTCATGGCATTAGGGTAGGCAAGGATTTCTTAAACAAGACACAAAACATCAAATAATAAAAGAAAAATGTGATAAATTGGACTACATTAAAGTTAATTACTTCTGACCTCAAAAAAAAGTAAAAAGAGAAAAGACATTTGCAATGTATATATTGGGGGGAAAACTCACAAATAAAATGTAGAAAGAACTCCTACATATTAACAAGAAAAACAAAGCAGACAACCCAATAGAAAAATGGGCAAAAGGCTTGAACAGGCATTTCATAAAAGAAGATATCCGAAGAGTCAATAATCTTGAAAAGATGCTGAACTACTTATCAGGAAAATGCAAATTAGAGCTACAATGTGAGTACTTATTGCCACTAAATTATACATTGAAAAATGGTCAAAGTGGTATATTTTTGTTGTTATGTATATTTTACTATAATAAAAAACACACATACTATGGTGGGAGTATAATTTATGCAGCTAGTTAGGAAAACTGGCAATATTTACTAAAGTTTAACTTACATTTACCCAAGACTCAGCAATTCTACTCCTAGGAATCAATATATATGTTCTCCAGAAAACATGTACAAGAATGTTCATAGCAACACTATTTGTAATAGTTATTAGGAAAACAACCCAAATGTCCATCAATAGTAAATAGATATGTAAATTGTTGTGAATTCATAAAATGGAATACATAGCATTGTGCAAAATACTTAGTAACTACTTCCAATAATATGATTGAATCTCATATACATCCTCTTGAGTAGAAGAAACTACATGAAAGAAACTAAAACAACTTTATAATTTTATATACAATAAAATACAGGTGTGTTGCCCTGGCCAGGTGGTTCAATTGGTTGGAGCATTATCCCATACACCAAAAGGTTGCCTTGCAGGTTTGATTCCTGGTCAGGGCACATACCAAGGTTGCAGGGTCAATCCCCAGTTGGGGCACATACAAGAAGCAACTGATCAATGTTTCTCTCCCTCTCTCTTTCTCTTTTTCTCCCTTCCTCTCTCTCTCTCTAAAATCAATGAAAGTATATCCTCAGTTGAGGATTTTAAAAAAATATAGGTGTGTTTTCCATTTATGATTTATGCACTTTTCTGGATATGTGTTACCCTTTCAATAAAATAATTATTATAGAAAAGAAGAAGAAATTTATGCTAAGACTTTTTCCCCCTCAGAAAACAGGACAGAATGACCAAAATGTATTTTTATTTGTTCTGCTTTTCTTTTCAAAGTGAAAGAATAATATAGGTATTTCTTACATTAAAACATTTGCATTTTCTGAGCATTATGTTTTTGTTTAGAATTTTGTGGGTTTTTAAATATATATATATATTTTTTTTAAAAAAATATATATATAACTAATTAGAGGCCCAGTGCACGAATTCGTGCACTGGTGGGATCCCTCAGCCTGGCCTGCAGGGATGAGGCCAAAACCGGCTCTCCAACATCCCCCGAGGGGTCCAGGATTGCAAGAGGGCGGTTCTCTGGTGACACAGCCCAGAATCAGGCTTCCTCCTCTCTGGTTCCGGGTACATCAGCTGAGAACCGCAACTGCCAAGTCACCTGGTGGTCAGTGCGTGTTATAGCTACCAGTCGGATGGTTGAATGGTCAGACAGTCGCTTAGGCTTTTATACATATAGATACCAGCTTATTCTGTGGGGAAAAACTAGAAAAGTAGAAAAAAGATCATAAAAACCATTCTTGATACACTACTCAGTGATAACTTCTGTTTACTTATGGAGTCCTGTATTTATATTAGGCATACACACTATTGATATTACAGGATCAGTTAAATTTATGATATTATCAATTTATGAGCTTTATTTTAGAGGAAAATTTGTATCTGTCCCTTACAAATTAAGGTATTTTGTTTTATTATGAAAAATTCAGTTGGAATATTGAAAATAAAAAGTGTCTAGTTATTGTAAATAGAAGTTATTTCATATGAAGAAATTCCACTTAGATTTTTCTCATTTTAATACAATATTTTCCAAATCTCTAGTAACGAGAGAACTCTGATCTTTTAAAATTAAATGCTTTATACTATCATTAACTCCCTTCGCCTATAATTCATTCTGTTCAGGGTGGGGCCGATTTTTAAAATGCTTAAATAAATAGCTAGGAATCCCTTCCTTAGATTTTTAAGCTCCTGTGAGTTTGGCAGCTGTCTCTATTGAGTAACTGTGTGAAGGGTAACACTACCCGTCTCCTCCTTCAGAGGAGGTGCATCCGCTTCCTCAGTTCTGGATGTCAGACATTCTGAATGCAGTGACACCACTGGGCTATTTTGGGAGCAACTTTTAATGTTCACTTGCCCTTCATTTAAAGGAAAAGATGCCTCAACAAAGTGAGGAATGATGCCATTTCAGTGGCTCTCTAAGGATATGGTTTCAACCAACAGGATGTCAAATAGGGCACGTTTTTGGAGGGGAGTAAGGATAGGGACCTTGCCCCGGCTCAGCATTCCGGAGAGGAGATGTGGTACTTTGATATGACTCTTGAAAGAAGATATATGTACTTGGCCATACCAGCTTCCTAGACAGCAGCTGTGGAGAAGGAAGTCCTGACTTCCTTTTGAATCACAGTCCAGGATCCCGGATATCCTTATTCTCATAACTAGTGTGAGATTAAGCAAATCTCTTTTCCAGAACATTCATTGGAGTGCTTGGCATCACTGGCCTTTTGAACATTTTTAAATGCTTTCTTCTAATCCATGGAAAACCCCTGCATCATCCTTTTCCTGCCAAGTGCTCTGCAAAGATTACTAGCAGGAAATTCAAAATGAGAATGACCATTTGAACTAGAGTGGTTTGGGAGCTGTGATAAGAGCATATGGGACATACACATGCAGAGCCATCTTAAATCTGTCAATCTTTTTTTTTTTTTATCATTCTCACTCTTACTCAGAGGTCAGGTCAGCTTATAGAGAGCTGAGAATTTGCCTGAAAGAGTTTCATCTCCAACAATGAACTGCAAATGACACATAGTTTGGGGTATGTATACTTTAAGATATTATAAACTATAATTGTTGATACATTGTTGTGTTTTGTAGTCTTATATACTTCTGAGTAGCAAGGAATCTCTTCTCTGCAGTGTGCAAGATTGTTTTAATTATACAGCCTCATAAATTATTGTTATGATAATGATAGCTTTTATAATAGTCATTACAGTTACTACTGAACCACGTGGTTATTTATCCTTGCTCCTTTGAGCAAGGATATCCGTGCTTTCTTTGAATAGACAGGCCTTTATAACTTGATTAGGGAATGGCATCTGATGTGAGGCTTCAGCATATAGAGAAAGACACTGTGAGTTCATTTTAGAATTTTAGAGTTGAATTATAGAGATCATAGTGTCCAATCGCCCCATTTTATAAATGGGAAAACTGAGCCTCAGAGAGTTCAGTGGTGTCATTCTATGTCACACAGCTAGTTAGGGGGAGAACAGGGACATATTTCCCAATTCCCAGGCCAATGATCATTTGAAAAGTTTTGGTACCATCCTGGCCGATGTAGCTCAGCGGTTAGGGCATCGGCCTACGGACTGAAGGGTCTCAGATTTGATTCGGGTCAAGGGTGTGTAACTTGGTTTCAGGCTTGATCCCCGGCCCGGACTGGGGCGCATGTGGCAGGCAACCAATAGATGTGTCTCTCTCACATTGATGTTTCTTTCTCTCTCTGACTCTCCCCCTTCCTTCCCTCTCTCTAAAAATCAATGGAAAAATATCCTCAGGTGAGGATTAAAAACAAAAACAAAAAGCATCAACAGATACTTCTTAGGTGGGAAGAATAACAACAATTTTTGGTTTTCTTCTGTGGAGTTAAAAAAATGATATTATCTTAAAAATTAATGTCCAAACATAGAGGATTTTATGATATATCCACATCAATTTTTAAATCTCTCTTTAAAAGAGTAATGGGGAAGAACCAACATGGTGGCATAGGTAAACCCCTGTACTCACCACCTCCCACAACCACATCAAAATTACAACTATAATACAGAACAACCATCATTCAGAACCACCAGATAGCTGGCTGAATGGAAGCCCTACAACTAGAGAAGAAGAAAGCATATGAAGACTGTTAGGAGGAGGGGTGGAAAGGGCTGGTCCATCACCCATGTGTGGCGTTTTGTTTGTTTTTAATCGGGAGGGATATCTTGGCTGCAGAGGCTTCCTATGAGGAGCAAGGGGTCCCAGCCCTATACCAGGCCCCCGGCCCAAGGTTCCAGTGCCAGGAAGAGAAGTCCACGTAACTGTGAGCTGTAAAAACCAGTGGGAATTGTGGCTGAGTGACACTGAGGCTGCTGGAGACCCAGGCAGAGCCTCGTAAAGGGCTGGTGCACGAATTTACATAGACTCTGAGCTCCAGCGCTGGGACAATGGCTTGGGAGGAATTCAGGGACATAGAGGGAGGAACTGGATTGTCTGGCATCAGAGCAAGAACTCAGAGGCATCTTTCTGCTAGAAAGGAGTGCTCGTGGGGATCATTGTTCCTATGCTGAGACCTTCCCAGTCACAGAGCTGACTGGTAGCCATATCTTCTTAGTTTCCATCAGCCTGGCTCACACTGTTCGCTCCACCCTGGTAATTCCCTGAAACCCCGTCCCATTCAGTTTGCAGACCCACCCAAGCAGCAGCTTTTCCATATGAATGGCCTGTCCTGGTCAGGCTTCAGACTCTCCTAAAATCTCTCAAGCAAAGATTACTAGCAGGAAATTCAAAATGAGAATGACCATTTGAACTATAGTGGTTTGGGAGCTGTGATAAGAGCATATGGGACATACACTTGCAGAGCCATCTTAAATCTGTCAATCTTTTTTTTTTTTTTTTTTTTTTTATCATTCTCAATGTTACTCAGAGGTCAGGTCAGCTTCCTGCACATAGAAAGGAAATTAATTAGAAGAAATATTTTAATATCACTATTTGCCCTTTCTCTATAATAGAAGTGTCAACCAAATTCACAATTGACAATGACAAATTGAAACACATGTGTGCAATTGGCACCAGGGCGAACTTTATATGTATCGTGCGTGTGCGAGTCAATGTCTATTTTTAAATTGCCCGTGCACATAATATGTACCAGCTGGCCTTTTTATATATATAGATATGCATTACCTCTGGACACAGACAATAGGGTAGTGAAGGCTTGGAGCAGGGCAGGAACCGGGTAGAGGGGGGCAGTGAGGAGAAGAAACGGGGACATCTGTAATACTCTCAACAATAAAAAATTCAAAAAATAAAGTAAATAAAAGAGTAATGGTACTGGAATGGGAACGTGTCCTGAAAATAGTAAGTAAAGAAAGCACTTATAAAAAGTATGTACCATCGCCCTAACCAGTTTGGCTCAGTGGATAGAGCGTCGGCCTGCAGACTGAAGGGTCCCAGATTTGATTCCGGTCAAGGGCATGTACCTTGGTTGCAGTCACATCCCCAGTAGGGAGTGTGCAGGAGGCAGCTGATTGATGTTTCTAGCTCTCTATCCCTCTCCCTTCCTCTCTGTAAAAAATCAATAATTAAAAAAAAAGTATGTACCATCAACAAATGACAGGTGTTGGCAAGGATGCAGAGTAAAAGGAACCCTCTTGCACTGCTGGTGGGAATGCAGACTGGTGCAGCCACTGTGGAAAACAGTATGGAGTTTCCTCAAAAAAATTAAAAATGGAACTCCCATTTGACCCAGTCATCCCATTTCTAGGAATATGTCCCAAGAAAACAGAAACACCAATCAGAAAGGATATATGCACCCATATGTTCATAACAGCACAATTCACCATAGCTAAGATCTGGAAACAGCCTAAGTGCCCATCAGTAGATGAATGGATTAGAAAACTGTGGTACATCTACACGATGGAATACTATGCTGCTGTAAAAAAAGAAGGAACTCTTACCATTTGCAACGGCATGGATGGAATTGGAGAGCATTATGCTAAGTGAAATAAGCCAGTCAATGAAGGAAAAATACCACATGATCTCACTCATTCGTGGATAATAGAGACCATTATAAACTTATGAACAATAATAGATACAGAGGCAGAGCTGCCTCAAACAGATTGTCAAACTGCAGCGGGAAGGCTGGGGAGGGTTGGGGGGCAGGAGGTAGGGGGGTAAGAGATCAACCGAAGGACTTGTATGCATGCATATAAGCATAACCAATGGACATAAGACACTGGGGAGTAGGGGAAGCCAGGGGATTGTCAAGGGCAGGGGGGGAAAAAGGACACATATGTAATACCCTTTGTAATACTTTAAGCAATAGAAAATAAATAAATAAAAAATAAAATAAAAAAAGAAAGGATATATGCACCCCTATGTTCATATCAGCACAATTCACCATAGCTAAGATTTGGAAACAGCCTAAGTGGCCATCAGCAGATGAGTGGATTAGAAAACTCTGGCACATATACACAATGGAATACTATGCTGCTGTAAAAAAGAAGGAATTCTTACCATTTGCAACAGCATAGATGGAACTGGAAAGCATTATGCTAAGTGAAGTAAGCCAGTCAGAGAAAGATAAATATCATATGATCTCACTCATTTGTGGAATATAATGAACAACATAAACTAATGAACAAAAATAGAATCAGAGACATAGAAGCATCGAACAGACTGTCCAACCTGTGAGGAAAGGTGGGGGTGAGGGGGTAAGAGATCAACCAAAGGACTTGTATGTATGCAGATGAGCATGGCCAGTGGACACAGACAGTAGCAGGATAGGGGCATGTGCTGGGGGGTGGGGGTGGCCAGGGAGAGGTCAATGGGGGAAAAAGGAGACTCATGTAATACTTTAAACAATAAAGAATTTAAATTAAGAAAAAAGTATGTACTACATGTGAGCACCATTTTATTATTAAAATACAGTATATAGCCTGGCCAGTGTGACTCAGTGGTTGAGCGACAACCCCATGAATCAAGAGGTCACTGGTTGGATTCCTGGTCAGGGCATGTGCCCTGGTTGGGGGCTCGATCCCCAGTAGGGGGCATGCAGGAGACAGGTGCAGGCAATGATGTTTCTCTTTTATTGATGTTTCTATCTCTCTATTCCTCTCCCTTTCTCTCTCTCTAAAATTCAATTAAAACATATTTTAAAAATTGAGAACTTATTTTAAAAAACATAGTAATATATATATATATATATATATATAAAATAAAAAGCACAATATGCTAATTAGACTGGATGTCCTTCTGGACATCCTTCCAGACAACCTTCCAGATGAAGCTGGAGTTGCGAGGGAAGCCCGAGTCCCGGGTGCCAGAGGGAAGCCAGTGCCGGCAGCCGGGGGAAGGAAGGCCTACTCTTGCACAAATTTCATGCATTGGACCTCTAATATATATATATATATATATATAATGGAGTGAGAGAGAGAAGACAAAGGAAATATCTCATAATGTTAACATATATCTAGAAGGTGAAAGTACAGGTGAGACTATTTTATTTTGTGTTTTTAGTATTTTCCAGATATTGTTGGTGAACATTTATTAGTTGTCAGACTGGGTCCCTTTTTTGTCTACACTCTCTGCTTAGGTGGCCTCTACCATCTATATATTGATGAGTTCCCAATTTATTTCTTCTGGCTAGACCTCTACTTCTAAGTTTCAGACACACAAAGCCAACTGCCTCCTTGGAACTGCTACTTGGTTATATCAATGGGCATCTCAAACTCAAAACATCCAAACTGGAGCAATTGATTTCACTCCCATACCCACTGTAACCACCTTGGTTCTTCTCTATCCAGCGCCACCCACATCCAACCTGTCACAAAATTCTGAGGCCCTGCTCTGGGCTGTGGTTTCTGAGGTTCTATTCTGGCCCTTGTCTGGCCACACCCCTCCCCACATTGTGAGGAGTCCACAGGACCAAGGGGTCATGTCTGCACAGAGCCTGTGCTCTTCCTTCTAGCCCATTCTCTGGTCACCCGAGGCTCCAGAGCTGGCTCCCAGGGCCTGCAGGGGCCACTTCCCCTGGCCCATCCTCCTGAGGGCAAAGTGACAGACTGCACTCAGGCATAGACTCCTTTAGCCCCGAGAAATGACCAAGGACCTGTTTGAAGAGTGTGTGGACAAAGTTTGGCTGGTGAGCTGGATTTCCACACACCTGTGGGTGAAGGTCCTTGCAGGGTGGGAAGAGAAGGGGAACAGACAGAGGAAGGAACAGATAGAGTTCTCCCCTAGTCCCATTACAGCATTCCAAGGAAGCTGAGAAATCCACATTTCAACCTAGACTTCCACATTCTTTGAAAGTATATTTTTCACGGTAGGAGGATAGAACATATTATAGTTAATGGTCTCCAACTTAATTTATAACTTTTATATATATAAGCATTTGAATTTGGGTTTCCATTTGTTCTCTGGCCTTAGTCCCTGCAACCACAAGAGTTGGGCTTGGCTTTCTTTAAGTTCTATTTCCCAAATATGTAACCCTAATCAGCCCTCCACTTTCCTGCTGCCCTCTTGATAATCCATTCTCCACACAGCAGTTAGAGGGTCTTAAAAAAAACAAACATTAGGCCTGGCCAGTGTTGCTCAGTGGTTGAGCATTGACCTTTCAACCATGAGATCACAGTTTGATTCCTGATCAGGGCATGTGCCCAGATTTCAGGCTCCATCCCCAGTGTGGGGTGTGCAGGAGGCAGCTGATCAGTGATTCTCTCTCATCATTGATGTTTCTCTCTCTCCCTCTCCTTTCTTCTCTGAAATCAATAAAAACATATTTTTAAAAAATATTTTAAAATCTGCTTTCTTTTAAAAAACAAAAACTTAAAAAACAAACATTAATGTACTGTGGTTCCACAGTGAATCTCCCAGTGAATCCATCTTCAAAACCCTCATCAGTCCTTTCCAGCTCTGCCTCCTCCGTCCCTCACCTCATCCTACTTTCCGCCCCCTCCTCGCCAGATGCTGGCCTCTGACCTTCTTTCCTCTTCTGAACACTCTTGTTTGTTCTCACCTCGGATCCCTTGGGCCTCCTGTTTACTCAACCGTTTGCTTAACCCTTTGCTTGCCTGCCCACTTGTCATTAGGACTCTGCCCCAAAGTCACTTCCTCACCCTTTCTTCATTGTTCCTCTAATCACTCTGTCACGTTGCTATTTTATTTTCTTCTTATCTTATTTATTTATTTACTTATTTATTCTCTGGTCCCCTGCTGGAAGAGAGGGATCTCATCTATCTTGTGCCCCATTTCATCACTGGCTCTGAGAACCACACCTGGCATATAGACAATAAATATTTGTCAAATGAATAAATCTCTTTCTTCTCCTTCTGACCAGGTCCTGAAAACAATATCTCGAGGCACGTTAATTAAGTAATATAACCCAGTGTGATCTCTGTTTTATAGAAGATGCTGGTTGCCAGCAAAGGTTGGGTCACACTCTAAATCAGTAGCAAAGATTGGACAGGATTCAGGCCTTGAGCCTCACCAGCCCCAGTCTCTTCCCATAGCAACCTACCTGAGAGCTCACTAATGCCAAAGAATTCCACCCTCCTCTTTGTAAAAATATAGAATTTTGGCATTTTAGAGAAGGAAAAATCTTAGCAAGTTTCTGAAAAAACTTTATCTATGATGCGCTATAATGTCATTATAAAAAAGAACTATTCCAAGGCTTTTACTCAAAACTCTTTGTAATAGTTTTTCACCCTCATTGGTGATTTAAAAATACATATATGGTTTTGTTTTGCATTAAATTATTTTGTTTTGTTTCAAGCCATTTAGCCAGTTTGCAAGTAAATATAAAAAGAAACATGTTCACCTTGAATGGTTAAGACTGCTGGAGAGGACAATTGTAAAATGAAGTAATCAGCTAATTCACATGGCCCTTTTTATTCCTCCCTTTACAATCATAGTACTTTTTCTTGTTTTATTTGCCTTCTAATACAAAAATAATTAATAAGACAGAAAGTAATTACTCCTTAAATTCCTATAAAGCAACAGGTCCTAAATTCTGCACTATATACCCTCAATAACTAGGAACTCAATAAATACAATCAAATTAACTTAAATACTACTTAGGGAATCTTCTATATTTAAAGAAACATTTCTTATACTTTGAATCTTTTTTTTTTTTACAGCTTTCTTGAGGTATAATTATGTAAGATGGATGGCACACATTGAAACTGTAAAATTTGAACAGTTTGGACATAAGTGGACAAACCATCACCACAGTCAAGATAAGGAACACATCTATCATCCCCCAGCAGTTTCCCAGCATCCTTTTAGAATTACTCTCTCATCTGCCCATTGCCCCCACTATAGTTTGCATTTTCTAGAATTTTATATAACTGGATTGCATGGTATGTACTTTTTTAAAATATATATTTTATTGATTTTTTACAGAGAGGAAGGGAGAGGGAAAGAGAATTAGAAACACCCATGAGAGAGAAACATCGATCAGCTGCCTCCTGCACACTCCCTACTGGGGATGTGCCCGCAACCAAGGTACATGCCCTTGACCGGAATCAAACCTGGGACTCTTCAGTCCACAGGCCTACGCTCTATCCACTGAGCCAAACTAGTCAGGGCTGGTATGTACTCTTTAATGTGCTCTTTTCTTAGCCAGGCTTCTTTCACTCAGCATAATTGCTGAGGTTCACCTATGTTGTTGTGTATTTCCATAGCCTATTGATTGCTGAGTAGTATGACATTTTATGGTTATACCACAATTTGTTTATCTATTAGCCTTTTGATGGATATTTGTGTCATTTCCAGTTTTTTTGCTATTTCTAATAAAGCTACTATGAACATCTGTGTGCAAGTCTTTGTATGGCTATGTTTTCATTTCTCTTGGGTAGGTACCTAAGAGTAAAATGGCTTAGGCTATTGTTAACTTTTAAGAAACTTCCAGACTGTGAGTGGGGAGAAGCCTGGGGAGGCAGGGCGGGGGCAAGGGCACACACACACACACACACACACACACACAAAGAAAGAAACTTCCAAACTAAACTATTTTACATTTCCACCAGCAGTGTAGGACAGTTCCAGTTGTTTGACATCTTTGCCAATATCTGGGCTGATCAGTCTTTTAAATTTTCAACATTGTACTGACGGTGTAGTGGTATCTCATTGTGGTTTAATTTGCATTTCCCTACCGACTAATGATATTAAACATCTTTTTATCTCCTTATTTGATATCCATGTATCTTCTTTGTTGAAGTGAATATTTAATCTTTTGCCCATTTCCAATTGGATTGTTTGTCTTATTATTGAGTTGTAAGAGTTCTTTATGTACTCTACATACAAGTCCTTTGTCAAATATATGAGTTACAACTATATTCACCTTACTTGTGATTTGTCTTTCCATTTTCTTTAAAGAGCAAGTTTTTTATTTTGGTGAAGTACAATTTATTGATTTTTTTTTTGTAAGAACATTTTTTTTAGCTGAATAATGAATTGAATTAAATAAATAAATTTAAAGATCAAAAGTAAGCTAAAATTGGTTTTTCCCCCCACTTTGTTAAAAGGATAAAGATTTTCCTCTTGCTTTTTGGATATAAGAAGACATTTTTAAAAGCAATTTGGCAAATTATATATTTTTCTCTTTATTTGATCCCTCCAAAATTTGGCAATTCTTAATGAGTGAGTCTTGGCAATATATTTCTTTTCTTTTTTTAAAAATATATTTTTTTATTTCAGAGAGGAAAGGAGAGGGAGAGAGAGATAGAAACATCGATAATGAGAGAGAATCATCGATCAGCTGCCTCCTGCATGCCCCCCACTGGGGATGAAGCTTACAACCCAGGCATGTGCCCCCTGATCAGAATCAAATCTGGGACCCTTTAGTCTGCAGGCTGACGCTCTATCCACTGAGCCAAACCAGCCAGGGCGGCAATATATTTCTTTGCATGAATTCAATAAGATCACTTCCCAATTATAGTCTTATTAACCAAGACCTTGACTGGAATGTCATGTCTGAAAGAGACATGTGTGGAATGTGTGGATTCTGGATGTCACCAAAATCCTTAAGGAATGAAGCTATATATTTCTTTTTTTTCTTCCAGAATGGAAGGGAGAGGGAGAGAGATAGAAACATCAATGATGAGAGAGAATCATTGATGGGCTGCCTCCTGCATACCCTGTATTGGGGATCGAGCCCACAATCTGGGCATGTGCCCTGACCAGAATCAAACTTTGGCCTCCTGGTTCATAGGTTGATGCTCAACCACTGAGCAACACTGGTGGGCTGAAGATTGACTTTAAAGCCATTAAGAGCCCCTTAGAGAAATGGCCTGGTAACTTATTTATTCATATGGTTCATGACAATCTTTCCAGGTAAGAAACGAAGGTTGCTGAGAGATGGCAAGGAAGGAACCACAAAGTATTTTGGGAACCTCAAGAACTTAAGGAACTCACCCACATGTATGTGTAGCAGTGGAAAATTGTACCCCATCCCACCCCACCATTCTTTTTGACGTTATTTCTGTAAAATGCTGACTCTGACTAATATGTAACTTGTAGATCAACAGCATGTTTGTATAAGAATCCTAAAAAGTATCTTCAGAAGATATAGACTCTGACCTTCAGTCACCACAGCTCTAGGGGAATTGCTTACCTTCAACCATAACACCAGGATGACAAAGAACCATGATAACACACACTAGAGTAGACCATCATTTGACCCATTTTAAGATCCTTTTCGGAATGGACTGTACTGGACTGCACGTAGAGAACTTTTCAATGACCTCCCCTTGATCTCTTTGTTCTGCTTTGCTTCTCCCTCCTTATGAAAACCTCTGCCTGTACTGAGATGCTGATATGGACTTTGTGATAAGAGTCCCCTATCTCCTCAAGTGATCAGCAGTTGAATAAAACCCCTTTTCTTTTTTAAAAAAAATATATTTTTATTTATTTCAGAAAGGAAGGGAAAGGGAGAGAGAGATAGAAAAATCAATGATGAGAGAGCATCATTGATCAGCTGCCTCCTGCACATCCCCTATTGGAGACTGAGCCCACAACCTGGGCATGTGCCCTTGACTGGAATAGAAACTGGGACCCTTCAGTCTGCAGGCCAATGCTCTATTCACTGAGCCAAACCAGCTAGGATCCTCTTTCCTTTTTCAAAGTTAAAATTAAATTAAATTAAATTAAATTAAGATTAAAACAACAACAACAAAACCAAAAACGCACTAACCTGATGAATATTTTCAGGCAAAATTAAAGTTTATCTCATTTTAATTTTATATATATATATATATTTAAATATTTTATTGATTTTTTACAGAGAGGAAGGGAGAGGGATAGAGAGTTAGAAACATCAATGAGAGAGAAACATCTATCAGCTGCCTCCTGCACACTCCCTACTGGGGATGTCCCCGCAACCAAGGTACATGCCCTTGACCGGAATCGAACCTGGGACCTTTCAGTCCGTAGGCTGACGCTCTATCCACTGAGCCAAACCGGCTAGGGCATATTTTTCTGATGAAATGTTGTAAATGGAGTTGTTATTGCTCCTTATTATTAGCATTTGATCATAAAACTGACCTCCCAGAGTAATTTCTTTCCTATCTTAAATGTATGCTATGAGCTTCTTTTTCAATCCAGCCCTCTCCCCCCAAGAAAAAAGTTCAGCTAAAGCTATGGACCTTCTGGATGACTAATTATTTCCCAATTTAGAACTCCTGGAGATTATTTCCCAGTTTAGAACTCCTGGAGACTTTGGTCTAGTAGAGGAAGCAAAGTGGGTTCCAGCCATATATGTATGTGTGTGTGTGTGTGTAATATGTTTTTATTGATTTGAGAGAGGAAAGGAGAGGGAGCGATAGAGACATCCATGCATCAACATCAATCAGCTGCCTCCTGCACACCCTTGTTGGGGATCGAGCCCGCAACCAAGGCATATGGCCTGACTAGGAATCGAACTAGTGACCTATTGGTGCAAGGGTTGAGCAACACCAGCTGGGCAGGCACCTATATTTTATAGAAGACTAGAGGCCCAGTGCACGAATTTGTGCATGGGTGGGGTCCCTCAGCCTGGCCGGCAATCGGGGATAATTGGGGCCATCTCACCCAGTCCCAATTGGGGCCATCGAGGCCGGCTGGCCGGGGAGAGGGACCATGGGAGGTTGGCCAGCCACAGAAGGTTGGCTGTGGGAGCGCACTGACCACCAGGGGGCAGCTCCTGTATTGAGCGTCTGCCCCCTGGTGGTCAGTGCATGTCATAGTGACCAGTCATCCTGTCATTCAGTCGTTCATTTGTTTGGTTGCTTAGGTTTTTATATATATAGATTATCACGTACAACCAGGGTTGAAACACAGCAAGGTCACCATGTTTAGAGAATAAGACTAGCAGAGGGTTGAAAAGAGTAATATATAAACTCCAATTTGATTCCAATCAGGGGAGAAAAATTATCTAATTCTAATATATTATCACTTAAAAATGCATAACTAATGCAATATGAAAGAAGTTAATCACTGGGAGAAAATCTTAGACTTCTTAGGCTGTGCCTCGTACAAGTAACAAGAAGTGGCTCATGAAAATTGAATAAGTACTTCTTTATATCTAAAATTAATTTATTAGAGCTCCATAAGGGCAATGGAATAAGCGGAAGATACACTGACACTCTCCCAGGACCAAACTGGAATTACAACTAAAATACAGAAAAACCATCCTGAAGAATCAACTGACTGTTAGGTTTGATCAGATAATTGGATTGATACCCCTCCCCTGGGAACTGACCGTTAGGCCACTTCACAGGGACATTCCTTTTCACTTAGATCACACTCCATTTGCTAAGATCATTATCTCTCCCCTCGGGACCTTCCCAGGATCCAGATCTACCCAAAGAATTCTCCCACCAGAAAAATCCCGCCTAGAAGCCTTTTAAAATCTCTGACTCCCATCCCTAGAGCTGATGCCATTTTGGAGCTCAGCCTATCTCGTATACAGATGACCTAATAAATTTTTAATCCCTTACCACTTTGGCCTTGTGCATTCCTCCTTGACAACTGTAACAATGAAGACAAGTTGAAGTGAACCCTGATAACCAAGGACGGAAAGTGGAAACCACATAGAGACTGTTAGGAAGCGTGGAGGTGCAAAAGGCCTGCCCGGGCTCCCACAGATAGCAGTTTAAGATCCAGCGGGAGCCCTAGCTGGTTTGGCTCAGTGGATAGAGTGTCAGCCTGCGGACTGAAGGGTACCAGGTTCAATTCCTGTCAGGGGCACATGCCCGGGATGCAGGCTTGATCCCTAATAGGGGGCATGCAGGAGGCAGCCAATCAATGATTCTCTCTCATCATTGATGTTTCTATCTCTCTTTCCCTCTCCTCTTCTGTGAAATCAATAAAGATATATTTTTATTTATTTTATTTTTTTAAATATATTTTATTGATTTTTTACAGAGAGGAAGGGAGAGAGATAGAGAGTTAGAAACATCGATGAGAGAGAAACATCGATCAGCTGCCTCCTGCACATCTCCTACTGGGGATATGCCTGCAACCCAGGTACATGCCCTTGACCGGAATCGAACCTGGGACCTTTCAGTCCGCAGGCCGACGCTCTATCCACTGAGCCAAACCGGTTTCGGCAATAAAGATATATTTTTAAAAATCCAGAGAGCTATCTCAGCTTTGGGGTGTCCCACTGAGAACTCTGGGGTCTAAACCCCAAGCTGGACTCCCCAGCTCAGAGCATCAGAACAGAGGAAGGTGCCAACATGACATCTGGCTGTGAAAAGCGTCAGGGTGGCTGTCTGTCAGGAAGAGAGAGCTGGAAACACAAGCACCCTCTTAAAGGGTCAACACACAAAATTTCATGTGCAGCCACTCACTTTGGACTGCGGCAGAGGGAGAGCAGAGTGCACTAGAGCTGTGTGAGGAGAATCCAGGGTTTGGGGTTCCAGGGTTAGAGCTTAGAGGGCAGCCCTCCCAGTTTCCTGTGCTGAGTCATTCCCTCATGCTGCAAAGGACATCTTTCTTCTCAGACCTTTGCTATTTAGGCAGGTGTTGCCCGGGAAGGGGTGAGGGAAGGTAGTTGTCCCACCCTGTTGGAAGACTTATCGCCCCACTTTGTGGTTGATACCCTGAGGCAAATCAAGACTGAGTGTCAATTGGACTGCAGGCAGAGGTGGATCTCTGGAGGCTTTGAGTCTTTGCCTGACCTACTTCTGGGCCTGGGGCTAGGAAAACCAGACCCTGGTGCGCATCTTGGTCCTTTCCAAGGCAGAGGGAGCCACAAGCTGTGGATTGCTGTTATCTCCAAACAACTTACTCAGGGCCAGTCAGAAACAGCGTTTGACATTGTCCTGCACTACATAGACACAAACTCAAACAGGAGCCAAAATAGGGAGAGAAAAAAACAAGCAATCCTTATTAAAATACCAACAGCATATTTCACAGATCTAGAACCAATACTTCAAAAATTTATATGGAACCAAAAAAGACCCCAAATAGCTGTAGCAATCTTGAGAAAGAAGAACAAAATTGAAGGAATCACAATACCAGGTATCAAGTTATACTACAAAGCCACCTTAATCAAAACAGCCTGATACTGGCACAGGAAGAGGCATATAGACCAATGGAACAGAACAGAGACCCCAGAACTCTACCCAAGCCATTACGCTCAATTAATATTTGAAAAGGAGGCAATAACATACAATGAAGTCAAGACAGTCTCTTCAATAAATGGTGTTGGGAAAATTGGACAGATACAGGCAAAATAATGAAACTAGACCACCAACTTACACCATACACAAGAATAAACTCAAGATGGATAAAAGACTTAAATGTAAGTTGGGAAACCATAAAAATCCTAGAAGGAACCATAGACAGCAAAATCTCAGACATCTCTTGTGGCAATATGTTTATGGATACATCTCCTAGGGCAAAGGAAACTAAGGAGAAAATTAACAAATGGGACTACATCAAAATAAAAAGCTTCTGCACAGCAAAAGAAACCATCAACAAAATAACAAGAGAGCTCACTGCATGGGAGTTAATATCCGATAAAGGGATAATATCCAAAATAGATAGGGAACTCATATAACTTAATATAAGAAGACAAACAATCCAATTAAGAAATAGATATTTCTCCAAAGCAGACATACAGATGGCCAAGAGACATGAAAAAATGTTCAAAGTCATTGATCATCAGGGAGACGCAAATTAAATTGACAGGTATCACTTCACCTGTCAGAATGGCTATCATCAACAAATCAACAAATGACAAGTGCTGGCGAGGATGTAGAGAAAAGGGAACCCTAGTCCACTACTGATGGGGATGCAGACTGGTGCAGCCACTGTGGAAAACAGTATGGAGTTTCCTCAAAAAATTAAATATGGAACTGCCATTTGACCCAGTGATCCCACTTCTAGGAATATATCCTAAGACACCTGAAACACCAATCAGAAAGAATGTATGTACCCCTATATTCATAGCAGCACAATTTACAATAGCTAAGATCTGGAAACAGCCCAAGTGTCTATCAGTAGATGAATGGATAAAAAAGCTGTGGTACATTTATACCATGGAATACTATGCAGCATTGAAAAAAGAAGGATCTCTTACTCTTTGAGACAGCATGGAGGGACCTAGAGAGTGGAACTGAAGAGTATCACGCTAAGTGAAATAAATCAGTCAGAGAAAGACAAGTATCACATAATCTCACTTATATGTGGAACCTCATGAGCAAAATAAACTGATGAACAAAACAGATCCAGAGACATAGAAGCATGGAACAGAATCTCAGAGGGAAGGTGAGGGAGGGTGGGTGGGAAGAGATCAACCAAAGAATTTGTATGCATAGATGCATAACCTATGGACATAGACAATAGGGTGGTGAAGGCCTGGGGTTGGGGGTGGGGGCAGGCTAGAAGGGGCTGAATGAGGGAGGGGGGAAGGGGACATATGTAATACTTTCAACAATAAAGATTTAATTTAAAAAAAGGAATGACAAAAAATTCAGGGTAGTGATGACATCAATAGAATGGGAGGTGCAGGGGAATAGGAGAAGGGATAAATTCATAGCTAGATGTAAAATATTGGCTAATTCTCAGATTGAATGATATGTTCTCAGGTGTGTATATTTCATTGTTGTGCTTTATAACACGTAAGTATTATTATTTTTTAGGTGTCAAATATTATGTAAAAAATATTTAAAACCTTCTAGGGACTATGGGGAAAAAGATCATCTGATGAGACCTCTCGGTTCAAAATAGCGATCCTAACCTTATTTATCTTTTTCCCCAGCAACATAATCTGAGTTAATTAGATCAGTCTCCTTATTGAAGTTTAATCATTTTTTATGCTTTTATTATTTCTCTTATCTTAGGGCACCTTCCTATACATCTACCCAAATCCTACCTAATTTCAAGGTTCTGCTCAAGTTCCAGATCTTTCCAGAAGTCTTCCCTGACTAATGTTATGCCCAGATTTCAAGATCCCCCAAAGATCCACCAGGGAGCGCCGAGTCTGATGCAAAAGCAAAGAGTCTTTATTCAAGCTAGCTTGAGCTCCCTGTCCACCACACTCGCCGACATAGCGGCAGGAGGCAGAGAGAGAGCTCTGTGGGGAGAGGGGTTTTATAGGGGAGTTAGAGTAAGGGGAGGGGAGAGGACTGTGGGCCCTGCCGATTGGCCAGGCGCAAGTCGGGGTCTTGTTACACAGGATGTGGTTGTGTCTATGGCGCGCACCTCCCTTGATTATCATTGGTTAGTTTAAAGAAATCCTAGGTGTGGTTAGCAGAGGCTTGGGCTTCTGGGAAGAAGCTCCTTGCTGAGCACATGGCTAATGGCTGCTGCCCCAAAATGGAGGATCCGGGGCAAGATGGAGGGCGTAGCCCTCGCCCTTTCAACTACTACAAGAGTTCATCTTTCTTTCCTCTAACACTTATCAACTTTGGGGTACCAAGCAATTCAGCACTTAATTATATTGTCTTATATCATTTATAACCAGTCAGTGAACGTTAGTGTTACTCATTGCAAATAACAAAACCAGTCTCATTACTAGTTTAAACACAAAAGAAGTTTATTAAACGATATGGATGGCTCATATATTCTCTGAGCAGAACATGAGACTAGGAAGCTATACAGGACTGATACCAAAATTGTGCTGTTCTGCTGCTCTAGTGAAGACCCCACTGGTAACCCTACTGTGGAAAAGTGAACTTCCGCTCTCACCACTGCCATTGGACACTGAACAAGAACATGATCACTAATACCTCTAGTCCCACTGCCCTTGGAAGCTGGTGTTTTGTTGTTGGTGGTGGTGGTTGTTTTTTTAAAAATTTATTTATTTTTTAAAAATATACTTTTATTGATTTCAGACAGGAAGGAAGAGAGATATAGAAACATCAATGATGAGAGAGAATCATTGATCAACTGACTCCTCCATGCCCCCCCACTGGGGATCAAGCCCACAACTCAGGCATGTGCCCTTGACCAGAATTAAGGCCAGGACCCTTTAGTCTTCAGGCCAATGCTCTATCCACAGTGCAAAACAGGCTAGGGCTTATTTTTTAATTTTTTTTTCTTCCAGAATAGATTGAAATCTCATTCAGTTGTGGAACTGGAGTACCAGTGTACACCTAGCCATATGGGACCTAAGAAGCTGAGTTTTTCACTTCTACCTTAGGGATGAACTCATAAGATGGTGAGAATCCTCAAACATAAAAATGGTAGTCAAATGTTATATTATCTTACCAATTTGGTTTACTACCTAAAACACATAACACTCAATAAATGCCTACTAATTTATTACCTTTCAGTATCTTTCATTAAAACAGTACTTTGGGGATAATCTAATCCACACTTATCTATATATTTAAAAGCCTAAATGGCCATCTGACTGGCCAACCATCCGACTGGCCGACTGGTCGACCAGTAGCTATGACACATACTGACCACCAGGGGGCAGACACTCAATGCAGGAGCTACCAAGTTGTGGTGACTTGGCAGCTGCAGTTCTCAGGTGACGCACTCAGAACCAGAGAGGAGGGAGCCCAATTCTGGAGTGTTTCACCTGGGAACTACCCTCTTGCAATCCGGGACCCCCCAGGGGATGTCAGAGAGATGGTTTTGGCTTGATCCCTGCAGGCCAGGCCAAGGGACCCCACCAGTGCACGAATCCATGTACCAGGCCTCTAGTTGTATTATGAAGAAGAAAACAGAGCCATAAAGTGATATGGTTATGGTCAGACTTTTGATCTTAGTAGAGCTAATATTGTAGGATAGTTTGAGCATATATTGTAGGAAAGATTCCAAAAGGCGTGATACAATGTACAGTGATGTTATAGTCTTCCTGTGCTGAAAATTGCTCGTGTGCATTAATGTGAAAGTACTAGCTATTCACATTTTTTATTTTTAAAATAAAAAATTTAATATAGGTTTTAATTGATTTTTAGAGAAAGAGGAAGGAAGAGGGGTAGAGAGATAGAAACATCGATGAGAGAGAAACGTCATTGATCAGCTTCCTCCTGTACAGTCCTTACTGGGGATTAAGCCTGAAACTCAGGCATGGGTCCTGATCACAAATCGAACTGGTGACCTCTTGGGTCATGTGTTGACACTCAACCATTGAGCCACACCAGCTGAGGGCTATTCACATTTTTAATATTTATTTTTGGAAACACTTCAAAATTGTAGGTTTGCAAAATTAATATTAGTTTTTAATTTTTTCTATCTTGTTATATGTAGTAGTCTGTTAGTTGTCCCTTAACATCTTTTCATCCCTTTAACCCACAGTAATAGAAACCCTGAATTTTTACTGGACCATGACCACCAAGAATAAAGACTATGCTCCCAGCTTCTTTTGCAGCTATGTGTGGTCATAGAATTATACTCTGGATGTAACCAGAATTGTTGTATGCAACATTTGGGAAATGTTCTTAAAATGTGGGGCTGTACCCTTTCCTCTTTCCTCCTTCCTGCTGACTGGAATGTAGTTGGAGCTCTAGGAGCTATCTTGGACAATGAGGTAATCTTGAGAATGGAATGCTCACATGGTAAAGCAAGAAGACAGGAGACTGGATTCCTAACACCATGGAGCACCATACCAACTGTGGACTTATGAAAGACAAACTTTCTATCTTGTTCATTATTTTAGTTTATTTTTTTTTCTGTTATTTGTAGCTGATCCAGATTCTAATTCATAATCCCTGACCTGGTCACTTTGATTGCTAATGTGATGCAGGCCTAACTGGGTTGGGTGATATGAGCCCAGCTGCCACATATAAGGCAGGGAGGGGCAAGTGTATGTCATAACCTTGAGATGAAGTCCTCAAGTACACAGCAGACCACTACTACCAGTCAGACTCCTTACCTAAGTGATAACACTAGCCAATCAACAAGACTCATAGACTTTGGTATATATAATTGATTTCAAAGAGGAAGGGAGAGGGAGAGAGAGATAGAAACATCAGTGATGAGAGAGAATGATTGATCTGTTGCCTTCTGCTCACCTCCTCACTGGGGACTGAGCCTGCAACCTGGGCATGTGCCCTCACCAGGAATCAAATCATGACATCCAGTTCATAAGTGCAATGTTCAACCACTGAGCCACACCAGCCAGGCTAGACTTTGCTTTTTAAATGTGGGATAGAGATAATGATGGTCTTTTTGTTTAAAAGATTTAGCCTATTTCTCCTCTTTCAAACCTCATCTCTGGACTGGGTTTTCTGCTTGCCAGAGTAACTTTTACACTCCATACTCAATTTTTGATCTTTAATGGTTTAGTTTTATTAACACTATTCATTTTTTAAAATATGAAATTGATTTTTAAAAATATTTTTTTTTATTTATTCAGAGAGAAAGAGAGAGAGAGAGATAGAAACAATGATGAGAGAATCATTGATTGACTGCCTCCTGCACGTCCCTACTGGGGATCAAGTCACCAACCTGGGCATGTGTCCTGACTAGGAGTTGAATCGTGACCTCCTGGTTTATAGGTCGATGCTCAACTAGTGAGGCACACCAGCTGGGCAATATTAAATTGTTTTAAAAGCTTTAATGATATGGTCTATGAGAAAGCTATCTTTTATATCTCTGATGAAATTGCTAAGGAAAATATATTTCTAGTATTCCTCACATATGAAAAAAAGAAACAATTATTATCCTTTGACAATAATATGTCAATGCCTTACAACTGTGGTAGTTATATTCACATGGACCCACAAATAATTACTTACCAAAGTATTTACATTTTCTGAAAGGCTCAGATATTTTTAAAATTATATGAATAATAATAGGTAATATTTATTAAGTACTCTCATTTAATCATCCTTATAACCCTACAAAGTAGGTACTATTATTAATAATGAGGAAACTGAAGCATAGTCAAAAGTCATTAAGTATTAAATAATGGAACTGAGATTCAAACCCTTGGAGCTTCTGCCCTAGGCTTTCTTTTATTTTTTTTTGGTAGGGCGTGGAGGGTGGTATATAACTTTTTAATTTCTCAAAGTGCTTTTGTATTTACTTTATTAGACATAAAGTAGAGAATATAGACTATCTAGATAATTAGAAGAGTGCCTCTTGCCTCAGTTATTCAGACTCTTGAGACATATTTTCTATTAAATTAGTGTTAATTTAGTTAATTGCTGAATATTATCTTGCATGTATAGAAATAAACCATAAAACTAATGAAAATGTGGTATATATGCATATTTACACACATAGTTTTAGATAGAGCTTACTGTTAGGTCTGAGCAACTAATTAAATCAACACCTCCTCCCCGGGGACTGACCTTTAGACCACTTCACAACGGACATTCCCTTTGGCTTAGAACATATTCCACTTGCTAAGACCACATTCCATTTGCTAAGACCTTTATCTTTCCCCTCAGGACTCGCCCAGAGAATTCCTCGCCCAGAAAAAGCCTGCCTAGAGTCCTTTAAGACCTCTGACTCCCTATCCCTGGGTGCTGGCGCCATTGGGGGGCTCAGCCCATCTGGTTTTCCAGATGACCTTGTAAATTCGTAATTCTTTATCCCTTTCGGCCTCGAGTTCTTCCTTGGGCGACCTTAACACTTACAATTTATTTTATCTTATTATTTCACACACTTGATTCATTCTTTTATAATTTTAATAAAATATTTCAAGCTACAGAAAAACAGAATAATGTTGGGAGCACTTCTCATGTTTTTGGTTTGTCAAATCTTGATCCTATATTTGCTGCAGTAACTTTTTTTTTTTTTAGTTTTTTGAATAGTTAACACATTTATATGTTTAAAAAGAGTACAGAGTTAGATCCCCATCTCACTCTGTCCCATATGCCCAGTTCCCATCCCGACAGGTGTTATATATTTATTTTCCCCCAGTTTTGTGTGCCAGTGCGCATATATATCTAGAAACAAATAGGAATATATTTGGACTCACTTTAAAAAAACACACACATTAAGGGTAACAAATCTTTGACATTCTACTTGAGATCTACACTCCTTCATCGCCTCTTTCATCTCAGCTCATTATTCAATAAGCGATGCAAAAAACTCCACGTTCAAGATATTCTGTTAACTACGGAGAATCGGTAGTTTCTCATCAAACTGTTTTCCTCTACCCTTTCTACTCCATCCACAAGCCAGTTTTCTAAAACACTGAGACCTGCTTCCAAAGTCTAAAATGCCTAGAGCGCAACAAAGGTGGACTTGACGCGAATAAGGAGATGTCACCCCTCCGAGGAATTCAGGAAGAAGGAAGCTGTGGGGTGGGGAGCAGGGGGATGGGCGGGACCCGGGAAGGGCGGGGTGGAACGTGGGTGGGCGGGGCCCGGGGGTGGGTGGGTGGGACGTAGTGGGCGGGACCCGGGAAGGGCGGGGTGGAGACGTGGGTGGGCGGTGCCTGGGGAAGGGGGCGGGCCCGTCAGCCACGTCCGCGCCGCGCCGCGCGCAGATTTGGCGCCAAGTAACTTAGAGTCTCGCGAGAAGCGCGGTTTGCGAGCCGCGCCACGCCGGGAGCTGAGTCCGCGTGAGGTGAGAGCGGGCTGGCGGGAGAGAGAAGTCGCTCAGGGGAGAAGCGGCCGAGGGGTTCAGGCGGAAGAGTCGGGGTGCGGGGAGCAGCAAGGAGGGAGTGAGGGGGGTGGACTACAGGGCTGAGGTGAATTGCAGAGCAAGAGAGGCGCGACCTGTGGGGCGAGGAGACCGGTGGGGACAAGGGGTGCACATTGACTTTTTGTTTACGTTTGGGGACCGCCTCTCACTAAACCCGGCCTTTTAGCGGGAGGGGACGTGTGTCAGGAACATCTTTACCTGGCCAGCTCCTGCCCCCGGGCTTCTAACGCGGAAGGCGTGGGTGACTGGAATGAATGAAGGGAGAGACGGGGCGGGCGAGCATGGAGGGGTGGGAAATGCAGTGTTCTCGCCGGTTAGCAAAGCGGGGCATGGAGTTTCCGGTGCGAACTTCCCGGGGTAAAGGGGCTTCTGCTCGGGTAACGTGGAAGAAGTTGGACATGGGACACCCGAAGGGTCTGGGAACCAACTAGTTTGAAGGTTACGTTTCCTTGTTACGTTCGCTCCTCTGGGGGTTTGAGGCCTAGAGGAAGAAGTAAAGAGGATTTCATGGATGTCTAAAAAGGAGACAGTGAAGAGACAATGCAACAGTTACCAATAAGGGAAAGACATAAGAATATAAAGTTAAATTTTAAAGAAGCGACAGATGGATCCCTTGTTCATTACCAGTTTACTGACCAGCCCACGCCATGCTCGGCCAGCTCCTTGCATATAGGAGCCACCCTCCATGTAGCTTGTGTCCTGCCCTCAAACTCGGCCTCAGAGGTGCGAACCCCATTTCTTCCCGAGGGCGTAACTAGATGGGGCTAACTATGCTTATTGTAGCTACTGCAGCGGTTACCGGCTCTGACCGCCTTTCTTCCAATTTTGAACATCTATGGTTCTTGACTCTTGTAGATACAGGGGTCATCATCAAGAGTTTATACTTTGTTTTTATATATGACTAGAGGCCTGACGCACGGAATTCGTGCAAGAGTAGGCCGTCCTTCCCCCCACTGCTGGCATCGGCTTCCCTCTGGCACCCGCGACGCAGGCTTCCTCCGGAAGGTCGTCTGGTCTAATTAGCATATTATGCTTTTATTATTATATGTGATCATGGAAATTTAGAATTGGAGAGATTAGGGATCATCTAGCTCCAGAAGGTTTGCAGTTTTGGGGGAAGTTTTGGAATTCTTCATTTCGTCATTCACCAAATATATATTGAGCCTCTGCTGTGTACCAGCTTTGGGAATGCAGTGGTGAAGCACAGAGAGACCAGTCTGGTCTCTGCCCTTTTAGAGCTACAGTCTGGTATGAAAGACAACATTAAGGAAATAATCACACAAATAGAACTTAGTATTGAAACGGGGTTAGTGCTGTGAAACCTGCACCTGATACTTTGAGTGCTTAGTATAGGAGGATTTAGTTTGGGGAAATTGGGGCAGACTTTTCTGTGGAGGTGATAGTAGAGATCTGAAAGAGATTAGGAGTCAAGGAAGGGCCTTCAAGAGAGGAATTGTCCTTTGCAAAAGTCTAGAGGCCTGCCCTAGCCGGTTTGGCTCCGTGGATAGAGCGTCGGCCTGAGGACTGAAGGGTCCCGGGTTCGATTCCATCAAGGGCACATGCCCAGGTTTCGGGCTTGTTCCCCAGTAGGGGGTGTGCAGGAGGCAGCCCATCCATGATTCTCTCTCACCATTGATGTTTCTGTCCCTCTCTCCCTCTCCCTTCCTCTTTGAAATCAATAAATATATATTTTTTAAAAAGTCTAGACTAGAGGCCTGAGGGATATGGCTCTTTCAAAGAACTGAGAGAAAAGAGCATGAAGAGTGGTGTAAAGCTGGAGAAGTAGGAGGGTGCCAAACCATGCCGAGCCTGAGCTTTATCATTATCCTAAGAACAGAAGGAAGCCATTGAAATATTTAAGCCACGTGGTAAAGCGATCAGCTTTATATTTCCATAGGTTAAACTTAGCTGTAATGTGGAGAATGGATTGGAAAAGTCAAAATTGGATAGGAGGAATGGAGTAATCTAAGTAGAAATGTTATGATGTGATTTGGAGATATGGAGAAATGGACAGACTCGAGGGATATTTAGGAGGTAAAATGGATAGGATATGTAGGGTAGACCCGTGGGGGCGCGCACGTACAGTGCGATTGAAACTTCGTGGCTCGTGCAGAAGTCGGTATTTTGTGGAAGAGCCACACTCAAGGGGCCAAAGAGCCGCATGTGGCTCACGAGCCGCCGTTTGCCGACCACTGGGTAGACAGAAGGAGTTGTCAAGGATGACTTGTAGGTTTCTGACTTGCCTAGCTGGATAGATGGTATGCAGTGAACTGGGAAAATTAGAAATTCAGTTTTGTACATGATGAGTTACAGGTACCAGTGAGAAACTTAAGAGCTGTAAAATGGAAAGTAGGGATCTGGAGCTCAGATTTGATGCCTGGGATGTAGATAAAGAATTAGTCAGTTATCCGTAATGCCATGTGTATAAATGAGTGAAGAGGGCCTACGATGGAGTCTTGGATACTTACTGACCAGGTTAGAGGAAGATGCATCTTCAAAGAAGATCCAGGAGGAGTGTCCAGAAAGGGAGAAAAGTCAGGTGAGTACTGTGTTTCAGAAGTCAGCGGAAACATTTGTCCAGAAAAAGGAACTGATCAAAAGTTTCAGATGTTGCTGAGAGGTCAAGTAAAATAGTACTGAAAAGCATTCTTTCAGGTTATCAACCTGAGGATTATTTCCCTTTCTTCAAAGGAACCTTACCTAGAAGATTAATATGTAAACAGATTTTTGTTATAAGCTTCTCTGGTTGAAGTGGCAGGTGAGGTTCCTGTCCTCTGCATATTTCACACCCATTTGGATCATAGTTTGAAACCCTCTGAAAAGTTCAGATCATTTTATGATAGATGAAACTCAACAATTGATGTAAAATGATTTGTTCAAAAGTATATTATTATTTAGTGTTTAGAACCCGGTTCTTCTGATTTTTAGCTCAGTTCTTTTCCATATCTATTATCATTTCCAGCTTTCATCATGTCTGAGTTTGAAATATGGTTTAACTGACTGAAGCACATGTATTTTGCTGCAGGTGGATCCTAACTGTGTAATAGGAAGACTGCTTGGATGAATAAACGTGTTTACTTCCCCCCCCCCCCCCCCCCCAGAGGAAAAGATGCTGGAACCACAGGAGAATGGCTTGATTGACCTACCAGATTATGAGCATGTAGAAGATGAAACATTTCCTCCTTTCCCTCCTCCAGCTTCTCCAGAGAGAGATGATGAAGGAGCTGAGCCTGATGACGGTCAGTATAGAGTTCTAAAAAAAGTGTCTATGTTCAGTTATCCATCTATCAGCTTAGAAATGATACATTTTACAAGTGAAGCTTAAATTATTTAAGTAATATTAAATCTTGGTATATCTCACCAGAGTCAGGAAGAGGAGCACCTGTTCCTGTACCTCCAAGGAGAACAGTTAAAAGGAATATCCCCAAACTTGATGCTCAGAGGTATATGTACTGTTGCCTTAAACATTCGTATTTTTTTTAATATCTTTTTTTCTTCCTTATGTTACAATCTGTTGGTAAGGATGATTTGAAAATCAGATATTTATAAAGATATTAGAGGCCCCGTGAATGAAATTTGTGCACTGGGGGGCAGGGGGAGGTAGGTCCAGGACCCTTGCTCCTTACCGCCCACCTGCTCACTGCTCCTGCTTGGCTTGCTGCTCCTTAGTGCTGCTGCAGAGTCAGGAGAGGCTCCCGCCACCACCGCTGCGCTGACCAGCCGTGAGCCTGGCTTCTGGCTGAGTGGCACTTCCCCTGTGGCAGCACACTGACCACCAGGGGGCAGCTCCTGTGTTGAGCGTCTGCCCCCTGGTGGTCAGTGCGCATCATAGCGACTGGTCGTTTTGGTCGTTCCGCCATAACAATCGCTTAGGCTTTTATTATATAGGTTTTTTTCAGTTCAGATAATATCTTTTCTTCTTATGGTCTTGGTTTGGCCTTGATAGTTCTAGAAAACTTGGAATTTAAAAACATATTTTTATTCACAGATTGATTTCAGAGAGAGGGCTTCCAGCATTAAGACATGTGTTTGATAAGACAAAATTTAAAGGTAAAGGTCATGAGGTAAGAAATGCCTGGTTTTTATCTTTGTTTTTGAAAATATAGTTGTCCCTCACTATCTGTGGGAGATTGGTTCCAGGACCCCTGTGGATGCTGGAATCCACAGATGCTCAAGTCTGTTATATAAAATGGCATAGTATTTGCATATAACCTACTTTAATTATCTCTAGGTTACTTGTAATGCCTAACAGAATGTAAATGTTAAGTAAATAGTTGTCATTATATTACATTGTTTAGGGAATAATGACAAAAAATGTCTGTACATGTTCAATACAGATGCAGCAACCATCATAGGCCTAACTACATAGCACATGTCAGCAATAGCATAACATTTATTTTCCCTGAATATTTTTAATTCACAGTTGGTGGAATCCATGTATGCAGAACCCACTCATAGGTAGGGCTGACTGACTATAAAACTGGGTCTGCTATCATGTTAGGAATCTTAGAGTGTTTTACAGATGTAATCATTCATCATTGTATCTTTTGAGAAACTGTGATGTGGAAAGGGCACTGTTAGAAGAATCAGAAAACATGTCTTGGTTTTGCCACCGTATGACTTTAGTAAAATCATGTATGAGTCAGTAAGCCTGACTTTGTACTTCATAATTTTGAGGAATAAAATTTACTTTGTCTACTTCAGAGAGTGGTTTTAAGCTTTATGAGAGCAAGGACTTTACCTGTATTGATCACTTAGGTGTCCCTAAGATAAGGAACCATGCCTGGTTTATAATAGGCATCAGTTAAGTTTTGTTGAAAAATGGAGACATTTAAGAACTGTCACCCTTGCCAGGTGGCTCAGGAATTAGAGTATTGGCTCGCACACTGAAGGGTCATGGGTTCAATTCTTGGACAAGGGCACATACCTGGGTTGCAGGTTTAATCCCCCAGCCCCATGAGGCAACCAATCGATGGTTCTCTTTCCCCCTCTCTCTCTTCCTTCCATTATCTCTAAAAATTAATGGAAAAAATATCCTCAGTGAGGATAACAACAACAAAAAAGCTTTGTATTTCATTTAATATAAAAAACTTTTAATGTTAAGTTGAAATTTCAAACATAGGTATTCTGGTCTGAGACTGTTTAAACTGTTCTTGCTGGTCTTCAGTACTTTGTTCTTGGGATTTCTGAATGTATTTTCACAATGCTGAATTCTCAATGCTTTCTTCTCTATGTATGATTTAGGGGACCAACCACTTTGTTTAGTTATTCCTAAAAGATATCTTGATATATTTTATTAAAGCTTATTTTTAGGGTTACTTTACTGTCCTGCAAAACCACATGTGATTATCTTTTAACTTCTATTAAACTTTTTTTAAAATATATTTTTATTGATTTCAGAGAGGAAGGAAGAGGGAGAGAGAGAGAGAGAAACATCCACGATGAGAGAGAATCATTGATTGGCTGCCTTCTGCAAGTCCCCCAGTGGGGATCAAGCCCGCAACCCGGGCATGTGCCCTTGACCGGAAACGAACCTGGGACTTTTCAGTTCACAGGCCGACGCTCTATCCATTGAGCCAAACCGGCTAGGCCCTATTAAACTTTCATCTGTTTTATTTCCTCTGATTAAAAAAAAAAATTTGTATACAGTGCTCTTTTAGACTGCAATCCTCTAAGCCCTTAATAAATATTTTTCTTTTTAGAATTTCTTCACCTTATAAATGTAAAGTGACACCAATGACTTTGCCATTACTATTCAATTCTAAAATCTGCTGACCAGATCAGTTCTGAGAATGAGTTTTCTCTTTAGCATTTTTATTTTTATGTGCCAGGCTGAAGACTTGAAGACGCTAATCAGACACATGGAGCACTGGGCACATAGGCTATTCCCTAAACTGCAATTTGAGGATTTTATTGACAGAGTTGAATACCTGGGAAATAAAAAGGAAGTCCAGGTATGTGTTGAGATTATTATGAGTTTCATTCAGTGTTGAATAGTACGAGGTAAGATTTAGTTAAGGCTGAGTAGCTGTTTGGGGGTCTTAATTTTTAAATCTGTCTTGGTAGAAAGAAGGAAAATGAGTAGTTATTTAAAGAACATCTTTTTTGAAACTCAGAATGGAATAAATGACTATTTTCCTCTAAATGTTATTAACAAAAATATAAAAATGTCTCTTTCCAGACCTGTTTAAAACAAATTCGACTTGATCTCCCTATTTTACATGAAGATTTTATTAGCAATAATGGTAAGAATATAGGCTTGTCTACTTCATAACAATTTTTCTTTTAGAAATGGACTTAGTTGGGTGGACAGTATTACAGGGCTGGTTTTAGTCTATGTTGAGTATACTAGTATAATTAAAGTACAATAATGAGTTTAAATGCTTTGGTAGATTTAGAATGTTGTGTATGATATTTTTTTCTTTAGAGAAATGGCTGCAATGCTATTAAGAGATGTAAAAATGTATTTAGCCATAGAACATGAGCTTTTAAGAACTCTGATGGTGACCCACTGATCCTTTGTGGTGCTTATTAGTAAAAATATATGACAAAATACATGTACACCATTAAAAACGTGGCTCTGGGAAAATTAGGCAGAATAATTTGATGATGAAATAGTTTTTATTTCACTTAAGAGTGCAGATCCTGGCCTAGCCGGTGTGGTTCAGTGGTTGAGTATTGACCTATGAGCCAGGAGGTCATAGTTCGATTCCTAGTCAGGAAACATGCCCAGGTTGCGGGCTCGATCCCCAGTAAGGGGTGTGCAAGAGGCAGCAGATCAGTGATTCCCTCTCATCATTGATGTTTCTGTCCCTCTCTCCTCCTTTCCTCTCTCTGAAATCAATAAAAACATAAAAAAAGAGTACAGATCCTGGGTATAGGACTTTAGTAAGACCTATGTGACTGTTCCTGGTATTGATTGCATTTGTTGGCTGTACAGTGCAACCATAGGCAGTCACACACATCAAAACATATGGTTCCTGCCGACAGGGTCTGTATAGTTATCAGATTTCCTGTGCGATGGCTCCATACATGTTTGTTTGCTTTTTAAACTTTTAATATATGTGGTGGAAAATACAGGCTCCATATAGAATTCCCCAAAGTTATTTATAAATTACTTTTAGAAGTGAAAGATTGTGATTTAAATAATCCAAGATTAATTGATATTTTGGTAATATATGGTATGTACTGATGGCATAGGATTTGACATATGGAAAGGGATTAGCTATTACAGTACTAAATCCCACACCATCTACCACTGAATTAGTTTATTCAGTGACACTTTTAACCCCCCCAATCAAATCTTGGTTTTTACCTTACTAAAATACATAAATCCACATGGAAATAAGTCATTAATTGTACTTAATAAATCTCAATGTTCATTTTTAAATCCATTCACCAATGCAAGGTTTTTTTGTTGAAGTTTACTAGAAAATTTCATTTACCATTTTGTAATCAATTGGTTTTCTTAAAAATTAAGCAGGGGTTATACTTTAATATTTTTTACTAATGTGTAGTCTTGTTACTCCTCTGCTCAAATCCCTTTAGTGGCTCCTTATTTTGCTCAATGTAAAAGCCAAAACCCTTATAATGTCCAACTTGGCCCTACAGAATCTGTTCTGTGTCCTCAACCCATTCCCCTTGCCTCTATGACTGTATCCCTCCCTACACTGCTTCAGCTACGCTTGCCTCCTTAGCTGTTCCTTGAACCTTCCAGGCACATTTCTGTCTTAAGGCTTTTGCACTCTCTCACTCTGCCTTAAACATTGTCCTCCAGCCTCCAAATTTTTTACTATCTTCAGGACTGTGCTCAACTGTCAACTCTGTGAAGTCTTCCTAACCACATTGGTAAAATTATACTTAATTGTTAATCCTGATTTCCCTATGCTTTTTTTTTTTTAATATATTTTATTGATTTTTACAGAGAGGAAAGGAGAGAGATAGAGAGTTAGAAACATCGATGAGAGAGAAACATCGACCAGCTGCCTCCTGTACACTCCCCACTGGGGATGTGCCCGCAACCCAGGTACATGCCCTTGACCGGAATCGAACCTGGGACCCCTCAGTCCGCAGGCCGACGCTCTATCCACTGAGCCAAACCGGTTTCGGCTCCCTATGCTTTTTAAAATATATATTTTTATTGATCTCAAAGAGGAAGGGAGAGGGATAGAGAGATAGAAATATCAATGATGAGAAAGAATCATTGATTGGCTGCCTCCTGTACACCCCCTATGGGGGTTGGAGCCCGTAACCCGGGCATGTGCCCTTGACTGGAATTGAACCGGGACCCTTCTGTCCGCTGATTCAAAACAGCTAGTGCTCCGTATGCTTTTTTTTTTTAATCCTCACCTGAGGATGTTTTTCCATTGATTTTTAGGGAAAGTGGAAGAGAGAGGGAAAGACAGAGAAATATCAATGTGAGAGAAACACACTGATTGGTTGCCTCCTGCAGGAGCCCCGAACAGGGCCGGGGCCAGGGGAGGAGCCTGCAACCAAGGTACCATGCCCTTGACTGGAATTGAACCCCTGGGACCCTTTGGTCTGCAGGCTGATTATCCACTGAGCCAACCCGGCTAGGGCCTCCCTATGTTCTTTTAAATAGCATTTGTTTCTCTTTATTAAATAATTTGCTTATCTTTTAGATTATGTGTACCAACATGATAGCATCCTGTAACACATTGAATATATCTGGCTTTAGCTTCTTTGCCACAATAGTCTGCCTATGACTTGCAGTAAATGTATTTCATGTGTGGTTCTCATTTGTTTTTAATCCCATTTTTATCCTAGTCTCAGCTCCAGCAGTGGTTACATTCACATTGTTTTTCCATAAAACATTGTATTAAAGAGGCGATTTCTTGTTGATGATATCTTTCCTTTTATAGTTCACAAAAAGTAGATCTTTATCTATTTCATTATTATTAATTCAGAATCTTGTAAGCCCTATGAGGTGAAGCATATTAGAAACCCTACATATTGCACAATTGGTTCTAATACATTGCTTAACTTCCCCAGCAAAGTTTTCTACTTGTATGCCATTAATATTTCCCGATAAAGGAATGCATTTTAGTTTCTTGCCACGAATTTTTTCCATGTCAGGAAGGCAGAAACCTCAAAAGGGGTTTGAATTGTAAAAGACTGGATTAAATATATGAATTTTAAACCTCACTAGAATAATTGTAAAGGTTTGTCTTCATGTTTGAAATGTTTTGATATTTGTGCTGGTTTTTACTATCACCAGCTGATCTCAGTGCATAGTATCTACATAAGGATGGTGTATGTAAATTAATATTTCATTTTCTTTATTATTATTTTTTAATGATGGTCTTGGTGATAAGAAAATTTTTTTTCTTGCCTAGTTGTCAGATTTGATGAAGTTATGTTTTAACCCTATTATGTGAATGATGTAAAAAGAAGGGAAAGGATCAGCTTTGCCATTTATTTTTTACTAGAGGCCCGGTGCACGAGTTAGTGCACGGTTAGGGTCCCTTGGCCTGGCCAGTAATCATGGCCTATGGGGGGGCCAGTCGGCATGGGGGAGGGGCAGTGGGAGGTTGGCTGTGGGAATGCACTGACCACCAGGGGGCAGCTCCTGCGTTGAGCGTCTGCCCCCTGATGGTCAGTATGCATCATAGTGACTGGTCTACCAGTCGTTTCAGTCGTTTGGTTGTAAAGGTCACTTAGGCTTTTAGATATATATTTTTTTAGTTTGCTTGTACTTGTATTATCTTCTACTTTCAGGTGTTTATTTTGCAAACAAATCTTTTTAAACTACCACTTGTTTATTATGTTGGGGTTGTTTTGGTTAAAATTAGTCTGTTAGTCTACTTAACTGGGCAATCAGAATCAGCTGTGTGTCACAATATGCTGAAATTAAAAAATGAGTGAGCCCAACTCTCCTCCCCTTCCTCAATGTGGAGCTGCCTTTATTAAGTTAGCTTATGCCATAGGAAAGCTGACATATGGATAAGTGATAGTTTATCACTGCCCATTCTTATTTTAAATATGGTAGTAAAATTTAACTTTTCATAATTCTTAAATGAATTATAAATGGAAGATTTAATATTTACTTTCCATAACATCGTGGATTATTTTGGGGGTATCCTACTTTGAAATAACTAGTGTACATGGCTTTAAGAGTTGATTAAGAGTAAAAATGTAGAGAATAATGCGCTGAATTAAAAATATTAACTTGGAACTATGTCCACGGATCTCTAAATTTCTCTCCCTAGTTTTGTGTCTGGGTTTTACCCTATTAAAAATAGCCTATATAAAATTATTACTGTGTATTATGGCAAGCTATTAAAATGTTTTTGTTTAACATAAAATAAGAATATTCTTTGGATTCTTTAAGTTCTTTTATTAGTCCAAGCATAAAATATTTCTAATCATAACTAAGAACTTTTGCTTTCCATTCATATATATATTTTAATCCTCATCTGAGGATATTTTTTCCATTGATTGTTATTTATTTTATTTATTTATTTTAAATTGATTTCAGAGAGAGAGAGAGAGAGAGAGAGAGAGAGAGATAGAAACATCAGTGATGAAAGAGACACATTGATTGGTTGCCTCCTGCATGCACCCTGACCAGGGCCAAGGATCAAGCCTGCAACCAAGGTACATGCCTTTGACCAGAATCGAACCTGGGATCCTTCAGTCCGCAGGCCAGTGCTCTATCCACTGAGCCAAACTGGCTAGGGCTTCCATTGATATTAGAAAGAGTGGAAGGGAGGGGGAGAGACAGAGAGAAACATCGATGTGAGAAACACACATCGATTGGTTGCCCTCTGCATGTACCCCGACTACCGTCAGGGATTGAGCTTGCAACTGAGGTACGTGCCCTTGACTAGAATCGAACCTGGGCTCTTCAGTCAGCAGGTTGATGCTCTAACCACTGAGCAACCGGCCAGGGCCGTTCATGTATATTTTTAAATTAGTGTTTTTATTTGACTTAAAATGCCTCTTTAAAGTGACTTATAAATATTCCTTTTACTTGTTTGAATCAAACATGTTTGTAACATTCTCATGCCTCACCAATTGTTTCTTCTGGTCTGCACCTGTCACTTTAAACTGGTTTTAAATTAATAGCTATATAAGCTCTTTTTCTAACTAGTTTAATACTAGAGATGTACTCACTTTTTTTTTTTCTACTGCAGATGAAGTAGTGGAAAATAATGACCATGATGTAACTGCTACTGAATTAGATCCATTTTTGACAAACTCATCTGAAAATGCGACGTTTGCTTCTGAGTCAAGTAGAAGCCTAACTGAAGAGCAACAGCAAAGAATCCAGAGAAATAAACAGCTGGCCTTGGAAAGAAGACAGGCAAAGCTACTGAGTAATAGTCAGTCCTTAGACAATGGTAAATGTTACGCTGGTTTTTATGTGTTACCATTAATATAGCAAGGGCATGTTAGAAATTTTAACTTCTCTACAATCTTCCAAATAAAATACCTCTAGAAATAGAAAAATGATATAGTATATTAAGTTTATGTACAGTTGAGAGAAAAAGACTGTGTGTGTGTGTGTGTGTGTGTGTGTGTGTGTGTATGTGTATGTGTGTTACCTATTTGGAATCTCCAAAGAAGAAATTATCCAAGATGGTTTTCTGAATAGTTGAATACCTTTTAAAGAGTTATTTTAATAATTTAAAATTGATTCTGAGTCTTTCAAAAACTTATTCTTCCCTGACTCCTTAATGCATGTAATATAATTTTATCTTTAGGATCATAATTATGAACATTAATTATTATGGTACTTTTCCTAAACATATAAAATGCTTTTTGCACCCAGTGAGGATTTTAGAGCCATTTGCTAAGATGTGAATAAGTGATCCTAAAAATTTAAAAAAATATATATATTTTCATTGAATTCAGAGAGGAAGAGAAAGAGAGAGAGAGAGAGAAAGAGAGAGAGAGAGAGAGAGAGAGAGAGAGAGAGAGAAACATCAATGATGAAAGAGAATCAGAAGAGAGAGAGAGAGAGAGAGAGAGAGAGAGAGAGAGAGAGAGAGAGAGAGAAACATCAATGATGAAAGAGAATCATTGATTGGCTGCCTCCTGCACATCCCTCACTGGAAATCGAGCCTGCAATGTGGGTGTGCCCTGACCAGGAATTGAACCGTGACCTCCTGGTTCATAAGTCGATGCTCAACCACTGAGCCACACCAGCTGGGCCCTAAAATGCTTTGTTGTTTTTTTTGCCTTGTGTCACTTGTTGTGAGCTATCAGTTTGATTACCTGTTACATTCCCTTCTCTCTAGAAAAACTGCCATAAGATGAACTATTTTAATTTTTAAAAATATTTTTATTGATTTTTGGAGAGAGAGGAAGGGAGAAGGAGAGAGAAAGAGAAACATTGATGTGAGAGCAGAACATCAATTGGCTGTCTCCTGCATACTCCCTATCTGGGCACATGCCTGACCGGGAATTGAATCAGCAACCTTTTGGTGCATGGGATGACACCCAACTGAGCCACACCATCCAGGGCAAATTGTGCTGTTTTTAAAACAGACTGTGGGTTTGGAAACTAGACAACCATGTTTGTTAAAGTTGTATTTAAGCCCTGGCCGATATGTATGGTTCAGTGGTTGGATGTTGGCTTGTGCACTGAAGGGTCTTGGGTTTGATTCCAGCTCAAGGGTAAGTACCTGGTTGCAGGTTCGATCCCAGGCCCCTGTTGGGGCACGTGGGAAGACAGCCGGTCGGTTTCTCTCTCTGCCTCCCTCCCTTCCTCTCTTCCGCTTTTTGTAAAAATCAATGGAAAAAATATCCTCAGGTGAGAATTAACAAAAACAAAACAAAACTGTATTTAGAAATAACTGCCGCCCTGGCCAGGTAGCTCAGTTGGTTTGAGCATCGACTCAATATGCCAAAGTTCTGGGTTTAATCCCCAATCAGGGCACATATAAGAATTAACCAATGAATGCATAAATAAGTGGAACAACAGTTGATGTTTCTCAAATCAATCAATCAAAATCAATAGGTAGGTAGATAAATAAAATTGCAAATTGGCTTTGAATGAAGCAGGATGGCATGTCATTCTCTATTTCCAATCCAGTTTTTCCTTTTGAAATAGGAAAGTAAGAATTAGAGTAAGTACTGAAGATTATCATGTCATAAAACAAAGTTCACCCAAGATAATAAAATTCTCAAGTGGAAAGTATTGTGACTACATTATCATGATTTTTTATAATTAAAATGAATTTAAGTTTTAAATTTACAAATGGATGTTTTATTTCCATGTGAAAAATTACATAAAGATAGAACTATTGTTGATAGCAGTGTCTTCCTTGTCATCATCAATAAGCATTTTAAGGCTCATTTTCTATTTATAATATATGACTTTAAAAATTTGCCCATGTAGATACAAATACCTGAAATTTTCTTTACTATAGATCACTTTGACATACAGCTGTTAAGAGCATTTGAACTTTTAAAACGTGTCTAGTAGTTGTGATTTTGAATGAGAACAGTTGCATTTGGAAGTGATTCAAGTTTGAGTTCAGTACCTTTCAAGACCTCTTACATTAAATTTTTTTTAATTTTTATTTATTGATTTTTAGAGAAAGGAAGGAAGGGAAAGAGGAACATTGATTTGTTCTTCCATTTACTTATTCATTCATTGATTGTTCCTTGTATGTGCATGATAGCAGCCTTGGTAATAGAACCACAACATTGGCGTATTAGGAAGATGTTCTAACCAACTGAACCACCCAGCCAGGGCCAAGACCTCTTGCATTTTTGAATGGACTTTATACATGTATAAAAATGGCTTTATTTGGAAGTAATCATAATTAACATGAACTAAAATGGTCATATTTATCATTTCTATTGATCTAAGCTTGTGAAGAAATTTGTGTTAGGTAAGATTGGATGAGGTGCTTAAATAATGTGTAACAATGATTTCTCTTTCAGACTTGTTAATGAATACATCCAGGGCACAGACAGTTGAAGATGTTAATACGGGTGAGGATCAAAACAAGGAGAAGTCAGATGAACTTAAGGAAGACATTCTAGATAATCTGCATAATGATGCTGCTGCCAATACTGTAAATGAAGAGGAGGAATTAAAAATAGAGAAAACTCAACTGGACCAGTCCTTTTAAATGTACAGCATTAACTTTATGCTTCATTCCGAAAAGTTATTGAAGTTGAAGAGTCCTCAACTAAAAGGAAATTAATTTGGTATCCTCAAAGTTTGAGATTACTATATATTTTGTCTACTTTGAGTGAAATCCTTATGTAGTAAAACCTTTACAGATTCCTGTTTAAAATCTGGTATTTATAATTATACTTGCTTCTCATTAACTTTAGTTAAGCCTATTTACTTTCTTTAGTGTTGTATATAGATATGACTTCATAACAATGACTGGTAGTTAATAAGCACCTTCTGCTGCCAGTGTGCCATTCTGTGCCTTGTTTTCACTAAATTAGGTGGAGTTTTAAGATGTAAATATATATGAATATTAATTTCCATTTAAATAAAAAAAATAAAAATCTTATCAACTATCTAGAGATGCTTTATAAAAGTTTCTTTTTTAAAAAAAAATCTTTTTGTTGAGAATATTACAGATATCCCTCTTTTCCACCCCATTGCCTCCCTCCACCCTGTCCAGGCCTTCACCACCCTATTGTCTGTGTCCATAGGTATGTATATCTATATATATAAAATAGAGAAATATGCTAATTAACCGGGACACCATAATGGGTTGACCAGACAGGAGGTTGCATGCGCAGGGGCGGGGCAGCACGGGCCTCCATTCACCTGCACTGGGGGAGGGCCTGATTAGTAGCAGTCTCAGCTGCTTCCAAGGGTTGGAGAGGGAGGCAGAGCCGGACCGGAGGGTGGGCAGAGCCACCGCACGATTTTGAATTGCGCACTGGGCTCCTAGTATGCATATAAGATCTTTGGTTAATCTCTTCCTGCCTGCACCCCTTCCTACTGAGATTTGTCTATTTTATTCATCAGTTTATTTTGTTCATTAGAATCCTTGTTTGTTTGATTTTTAGGTATAATTGTTGATAGATATGTATTTATTGCCATTTTATTCTTCTCTTCCTCCTGTTCCTCTCCCTCCTCCTCTTCCTCTCCCTCCTCCTCTTCCTCTTCCTCCTTCTCTTCTTCCTCTTTCTCCTCCCCCTCTTCCTCCTCTTCTGTAGAGAAATCAGCAGTCATATGGGAGCTCCCTTGTAGGTAACTAACTGCTTTTCTTTTGTTGCTTTTAAGATTCTTTGTCTTTAACCTTTGCCATTTTAATTATGATGTGTCTTGGTATGGGCCTCTTGTTTGAGACTCGCTGCCCTTCCTGGACTTGTAAGTATATTTCTTTCACCAGGTAGGGAAGAGTTTTCTGTCATTATTCCTTCAAATAGGTTTCAATATCTTGTTCTCTTCTCCTTCTGGCACTCCCATAATGTGAATGTTGGTACGTTTGAAGTTGTCCCAGAGGCTCCTTACACTGTCTTCATATTTTGGGATTTTATTTTTCTTTTTGCTCTTCAGACTGGGTGTTTTTTGGTTCCTCATATTCCAAATCGTTGATATGATTCTTGGTATCCTCTACTCTGCTGTTCATTCCCTGTAAATTATTTTTCATTTCAGTTAGTGTATCCTTCATTTCTGACTGTTCCTTTTTCATATCTTTGAAATTCTCACTAAGATCCTGAGCGTCTCACTAAGTCCTTGAAACTCTCATTAAGATCCTTGAGCAACCTTATAATCATTGTTTTGAACTCTGTATCCTTTAGTTTGCTTGCTGTGATTTCATTTAGTTCTATTTCTGGAGATTTCTTCTGTTCTTTTATTTGTGACATGTTTCTTTGTCTCCACATTTTGGCTGCTTTCCTGTGTTTGCTTCTATGTATTAGGTAGAGCTGCTAATTGGTAAAGTGGCCTTGTGTAGTAGGTGTCCTGTAGGGCCCAATGACTTAGCCTCCCAAGTCACATAAGCTGGGCACTCTAAGTTCCCCCATGTGTGGGCTGTGTGCACAGTCTTGTAGTTGAGCCTTGATTGCTGTTGGCATCACTGGGAGGAACTGACCTCCAGGCCAATTGGCTGTGAGGGCCAGCTATGGCTACAGTGGAAGAGCTGCTGTGTGGGAGACACCCTTATGGAGCAGGGCTTGCTTCATTGGGGCTTTGGTGCTCCCTGAGTCTGCCCCTCGAGTGAGTCGCTTGTGGATGTGTAGAGTTATAATCTGCTATGGCCTGAAACTGTCCACCTAGGTACAGTGGCTTTGGGGGCTCCTGGAGGTGCAAAGTCAGCCACTTCCTGGGGCCACCTGGCAGGAGCTACAGAGCTATCTGCAGATGGCTGCTACTTGTGTTGGGCTTACAAGTGCCCAGCTGAGGCCAAGCTACGAAGCAAGGCAAGCTGGTGCTAGTGCCAGGTCTTGGGCTTCTAATTCATAGATATGGGGCACCCTGATGCCAGCTGCTGCATGTTTGAGAGGTTTTAGGAATGTCTGAAGCCTGAGCCAGGACAGGCCATTCATATGGAAAAGCCACTGCAAACAGCTTGGATGTGGTTGCAAATTGGGTGAGGTGTAGCCTCCGGGAATTTCCAGGTGGAGCCAACAGTGTGAACCAAGCTGATGGAAACTCAGATATGCTACAAGTCAGCTCTGTGGTAGGGGAGATCTCAGCATAGGAACCATGACCCCAGTGAGCACCCCCACCTGAGAGAAAGCCACCCTAGTTCTTGCTCCAATTCTAGATAATCCAGATTTCTCCCATATGTCCCTGGATCTTCCCCCCTTCCCCCGCCCCCAAGCTGCTGCCCCAGTGCTACAGCTCAGAGGAAGTGAGTCCAAGCACTGGCTCTTTATGAGAAATTGCCTGGGTCTCCAGCAGCCTTTGTATCACTCAGCCAATCCCTGCTGGTTTTTATAGCCCAAACTAGAGGCCCAGTGCATGAAATTCATGCACAGGTAGAGTCCCTAGGCCTGGCCAATTATTAGGGCTAATCTATGGGGCGACCGGCGGGGTGATTGGGCACCCCCTGCGGGCACCTGCTTTGGCTGGCCTGGCGCCACCCACTTACTGGCCCTGCTCCCCAATCGCTCTGCAGCCAGTCACCTTCCTCTGTGGGGTGACTGGCGGCTGGGTGATGGGGGCGGGGGAGGGCCTGTTGGCACCCACCTTGGTTGGTCTGGGGCCTGCAGTCTGGGAACAGCCCGTGTTGAGGGTCTCCCCCATGATGGACAGTGTGCGTCATAGTGACCGGTTGTTCCACCCGTCGTTCTGCTGTTCGATCAATTTGCATGTTAGGCTTTTAATATATAGGATTCCCAGCTCTGGAACCCTGGGACCCCTTGCTTCTCTCAGGTCGCCTCTGCAGCTGAGATATCCCTCCCGATGAAAAAAATGCCAGATGTGGGTGTCCGACCAGCCCCTTCCGTGCCTCTGCCCCTCCCACCAGTGTTCATGTATTTTCTTTACTTATTTGTAGAAGTTCTATTCAGTCAGATTTCAGGCAGTTCTGAAGGATGGTTGCTCTGTATTCTAGTAATTTAGATGTGGTTGTGGGACACTGTAACGTCATTTACCTATGCCACCATCTTGGTTCTATAAAAGTTTATTGCTCTTTAGTTCAGCAATTTTCACTTTTGGTAAAATGTTTAAGGTTTTTATATGTGTTCACATGTATTTTGAGAAATGACTTCAATATTTAAAGGGTCACATGAAAGGTTGATATATTGCCTGGCCTGCCTAGGAGTTAGGGAGGTTCAAATGCTCCTTGCTACCTACTGACCAGTTGGAGAGAAACTTGAAAAGTATTATGAAGATAGGGTGGTTTCACAGGAGACCTCTGAGTTAGAGATTCCAAGGATTGGGGATTTTAGAGGGGTAATTGCAGATAAGGAAGTACTACACTGACAACTAAGTTTACAGAAAATCTCTCTAGTTCTTGGCAGGAGATTCCCATTGGGGAAAGGGAAAGGCAAAGCTAGTTTTCACAAACGAGGAGATGGGAAAGTTGCTTTATATGAGAAAGACTGGCAGAGGGATGGTGCTGAAGTGGCTTCCATCCATGAAGCTGGGCAGCTTGCTCACTTCAGGCTTGCTGATTCAGGTGGGGTGACAAGGATGGTTTGGTTAAAGGCCAGGAAGTACAAGAATATATGAGATAATGGGGGCTAGGGAGGCTGTAGTCTTGCTGGGGGCTGTTATAGTAAGCGGCCAAGAGGCATAAGCTTTGAGGATTGTGGCTTGTTCTATCAATAGGGGGATCAACTAGAAGATGGAGCCCAGTCTCTTTAGATGCAACCAATGGCTAGAGAAACTGCTTTCTCAGAATGGCATGTTCTGGCTCTTCACCCTCACCAGCTGGACTAGAGATGACAAAGGGAAAGGGCAGTTACTTTTCCAGTGGGATTTGCTGGTGAAGTGACAAGTCTCCAACAAGAGCAAGACCAAGACCAATGTAACTCATCATCAAAAATGAGGGTGGAAAGGGAGGTTTGAGAGAACAGCTTACCTGAGCACCCCACCCTACTCCTATGCCCTATCACCAGCTGGTGCTGGGGATAGCATGGAGGTTAGAGTCAAATATGAAATAGCTTAAAAGGGATAGGTGGACAGGACCAAGTCTCACTATCTGAAAGTGACTGAAAAGTTAATCTGACAGATGTCAGAGGGGCCTATGACTCCAAATGGCCCACTGTTGCAATTAGTGGAAAGAACTGATTTGAAAGAACTGTTTTTAGGCAAGTTAACCAAATATTAATTCTGGGTTTATTAAAGAGCAACTGGCAACCTGATTTGCAGAGCCAACATTCACTATTCATTTCTGAAAAATCAGTTTCCATAGTGACCTAACTGTACTTTATTTAATGCAACTTTAATGATGAGAAAACATTTTACACATACAGTAGTCCTCCTTAGCTCCAGGGGATATGTTCCAAGACCTCCAGTAGGAGTCTGAGACTGGATGGTACCAAATCCTATCTACACTGTGTTTTCTCTATATATACATATCTATGATAAAGTTTAATTTACAAGTTAGAAACAGTAAGAAATTAACACCAATAATTAATAAAATATAATTATAACATGCTGGAATAAAAACTATGTGAAAGTGGTCTCTTAGCAGACTAGCATGAATTTCCTTTTCCTTCACAATTTCACAGACAGAAGATTCATTCTTACTGTAGATCTTAGTAACTTTAGCATATAATTTTTTTTCTTCCTTACTGAGAACTGTCACCTTTTCACTTAAGGAAGCACTTTATTGCTTCTCTGTGGCACATTTGAATTATCAGCATCACTTTGTGCTTTTGGGCCATTATGAAGTAAAGTAAGGGTTTCTTGAAACACAAACACTGCAATCCTGACAGTCAACCTGATAACCAAGATGGCTGAGTGACTAACAGGTTGGTTGCATACACTGCTTTGCTGTGGGTACACTGGAAGATTCGTGTCTTGTGCGTGATGGAGCAGGATAGCGATATTTCATGCACTTTGCAACTTACGAATTGTTTACTTCTGGAATTTTCCATTTAATATTTTCGGACTGTGGTTGACTGTGGGTAACTGAAACCATGGTAAGCAAAACTGCAGGTAAGGTGGGGGGGGGGGGCTATGGTAAGGGGGGACTACGAAATATTTACCCAATCTCAATCGATTAGAACATTGGGTGACACAAACATTCGACTAATGTTAATGTCGAAAAAAGGGTAAAACATTCACGTAAGATAAAACCCTTTTATTTTATTGAAGTAAGATGAGTATTTCCTATTCCATGACTGTTTGAGACATCTAGGAGAGCTAGGTCCCGTATCTCCTCTAGAAGCATGTACAGGCTTCTTCCCTTGGTTTGGCAGTATTTTTGAAAATCTTCCTGAATGATGTTTACTTTGACTTCTTGGGCAAGCTGAGCTTCCTCCACAGATCGAGTTACTTCCTTCACCAAGTCACTCTTTAGCAAGAGGGAACTCTGATGAAGAAGTTCTGAATCTGGTATCATGTACGGTTTGTTGCTCATTATTTCAAGCCTGATTGTATCAGAATGGCATCGTGAGGCCTGTACGGATATTCTCACCTGTCACAGAGGATAAAATGCGTATTACTAAATCACATTCTTTGTTCTTTACACTGAAAGCAATATGTAATGTAAATACAAGACTTACTGTTACATGGTCAAACAAATGGAACGTAATGGATTCCCCTCCTGTTGTGGTAGAGGTGATTTTGTTCTGAAATCGTTGAAGGGATCCTGGCTTCCATTCAGAACGGCTGTCTGGCCCACATGAGATTACTAAGCCATCTTTATTTTTTAGGTAAGCAGCACCTTTAATCCCAAACCTGAATCATTGCCAGAATAAAAATCCAGAGATAATATATTCTTAGTAGCAGATCTAGAATACTTATCTACAATGCTGGTTTTTCTTCTAAATTAAAAATAACTTTTCCTGTGATTTACCTCTAAATTTTTATTTCATTGATCAGATAGAAACAAAATATCTTGCTACATAAGTAAAATCCTATCCTAAGACTGATACAGACATACTAGACTCTAATCTTTTATACTTTTATAGTGAATTATACAGGATGGGGCAAAAGTAAGTTTACAGTTGTCAGTACGTGAAACGTAGAGTTTATTCTTTTATTATTTAATTACTAGAGGCCCGGTGCATAAAAATTCATGCACTGGAGGGCTCAGCCCAGCCTGCCCCCTCACAGTCTGGGAGCTCTCAGGGGCGGGAGGCAACCTGGCTATCAGGGGAAGGTGATGCCCCATCACATCTCTGCTGCTGCCACTGCCGGCAGCACAAGACTCAGCCAGTCCTGGTTACCTGAGCCTCGGACGGCCCTGGGCAGCTGAGGGAATTGGGGGTCTCCGGAGGCAGGCATCTTGTGGCTGTGGGTGCTGCCATCTTTGAGGGCATGGCAATTAGCATATTCCCTCTTTACTGGCTGTGGGCACCGCCATATTTGAGGGTGGGATAGCAATTAGCATATTTCCTCCTTATTGGCTGTGAGCACCGCCATCTTTGTGATGGTGTGAGGGTCAATTAGCACAGTCACTCTTTATTAGATAGGCTTGTATTATTTTCCATATGAATAACTGTAAACCTACCCTACCGTGTATAATACATTATGTACATATGGTAACTATAAATAATTGCTAAAAGCCCAGCTGGCGTGACTCAGTGGTTGAGCATTGACCTATGAACCAGGAGGTCATAGTTTGATTCCCAGTCAGGGCACATGCCTGGGTTGTGGGCTTGATCTCCAGTGTGGGGCAGCCCATCAATGATTCTCTATCATCATTGCTGTTTCTCTCTCTCTCCCTCTCCCTTCCTTTCTGAAATCAATAAAAATATATTAAAAAAATAATAATTGCTAAAATAAATAAATTATATCTAAAGTACTGTTTGTGTTCTATATTTTTAGTTTAACTATAATTTCTTAACAATTTTTATGTTAGACATAACATACCTTGGTATAAATACGAGCACTCCATTTGTTCTAATTGAATAAATAACCCCATCGGCTATGCAGCGCTCCTCCGTTTCTTGGTCTTTGTCTTTAAAATACATGCACTGGAAGAGCTCAGTAGACTGCTTCTGAGAATGCTGTGCTGCCTGTAAGAAGCACAACCCCAAAGCATGATGAAGACTTCTCTGACATCCCAGACGAAGCATGAAATTTATAGTCTCATAGGACCAAGGTCTTCAAACAAGCGAGGTCTGTCCCAGGCTGGAGCGTCATCCCATACACCACGAAGGTTGTGGGTTCGATTCCCGGGTGGGGCCCATACCTAGTTTCAGGTTTGATCCCTGGTCCAGGTGCATGAAGGAGGCAACTGATTGATGTTTCTTGCATCAATTAAAAACTTTTAATTTAAATAGCCAACATGGCTGGAGGCTATAATAATACTGCAAAGCACAGAACTATAGAACATTGGATATAGAAAATTATATTAAACATTAAGGTAGTTTCTAATCTTATGTGTCTACTTCTATGCTATGCAATATTGAAGCCACTAGCAACAATATGAAATAGAACACAAAACAGCTTCTAAAACAATGATGTAAGTATATTGACATGGTGTGCAAGCAATAACAGATGTTTTAAGTGGGAAAAGGGCAGATTTCAAAACAACAGGTATGGTAAAATATTTTTATAAATAAGCATTATCTAAAATTGTTAATAATGGTTATCTCTGGATGGTAAGATGATAGATGATTTTTTACATTTCTACATTTTAGGGGAAAAAATCTATTGTTAAGTCTTCCAAATCCACATTACGTTATCTCAGGACATTTGTAAATGTATTAAGAGCTACTCAACAAGCTTTATAATTTTTCATGTGATTTCATTGGTTAGAATGATTCTAACGTTTAATTTGCTAGAATATATGGTACTTCATTCTATTACACAATAAAAGGTGATTTAGCGAAGAGATACTGGGTGAAAAAAATTAAAACCCCTCTTACTCGGTTTCTATTGTTGATATGTTTGCATAATTCCTCAAGATCTTTGTTGCTGAACAAATTTTCCTTAACTTCCATTTTCTTATCTTTTGAAATGGCTGCCATTAACAATCGGTGTACTATGATATCTGCATATCTTCTTATTGGAGAAGTAAAGTGAGTGTATTTATCTAATGCAAGACCTTCAAAAAGAACCAAAAGATCAAAATAAACAACAGAAAGTACTTTTGAAACAACCTGCTCAAGGTCAGGGCCACACAAGGAAAACTTTATCGTTCACCATAGTGAAGGAACTCCTCCTCTGCACAGGATCCGGTGGAGAAATAGAGTGCATTGGACATGGCCTGCGTAGCCATAGAGCGGAGCAGTCTGTTCACAATGGGATCATTGGGGTCATTCGCGTTATCCAGAGAATCAGCCAGTGTCTTATTGGACCTGACAAGAAAATGGAAAAACATTTACTTAGTTCCCAGCAATGACTTATAAGCCAACACTCTGAGGGGAGCACCTCACTCGTCAGTCTGTTTCTTAAGCAGTAAAGAGAAATGTGGTGATACCTACAAGGTTAAATTAATGCTTGGCACGTGGCAGGCGGTCAAATACTTGCTGAATTCCTAACACCCTTAACCTAAACATACTGTAGGTCAAAGAATGGACTTTTTCTTTTCTTTTTTTAATCCACACCTGAGGATAGGTTTTCATTGATTGAAGAGAGGGAGGAAGGGAGAGGGAGGAAGAGAGAGGGAGAGGGGGAGGGAGAGAAACATCGATCAGTTGCCTCCTGTATATGCCCAACTGGGATTCGAACCTACAACTTGGGTATGTAACATGACCAGGAACCAAACCACCGGGAATCAAATGATGCTCCAACCACCTGAGCCAAACCGGCGAGGGCTGGACTTTCTCTTTTTTTTAAATCAAGAATTATGGAGTCAAATAGAGATAAAAAACTAAACTAAACTTGAGATACACAAGTAAAAGAAACCTAAATTATTATTATTTAAAGAGAGATAAATCATTCTATTTATTTATTTATTTATTTTTAAAATACAGTATATTTTATTGATTTTTTTACGGAGAGGAAGGGAGAGGGATAAAGAGTTAGAAACATCGATGAGAGAGAAACATTGATCAGCTGCATTCTGTACACCCTCCACCAGGGATGTGCCCACAACCAAGGTACATGCCCTTGACCAGAATCAAACCCGGGACCCTTCAGACCGCAGGCCGACGCTCTATCCACTGAGCCAAACAGGTTAGGGTTCATTCTATTTATTTACTCTCAAATAATTTTCAAAAATCCAGGAAATTGCCTAGCTGGTGTGGGTCAGTGGTTGAGCATTGACCCATGAACCAGGAAGTTATAATTTGATTCCTAGTCAGGGCACATGCCCTAATTGTGGGCTTGATCCTCAGTAGGGGTCGTGCAGGAGGCAGCCAATCGATGTTTCAATCTTTCTATTCCTCTTCCTTCCTCTCTGTAAAATCAGTAAAAAATAATTTTTTTTTTAAAATTAAAAAAATCCCAGGAAATATAGGATTATACTAAAAATTTAATAATAGAGCATACAATTCAGTTCTGTATGTAACCCACTAACAGAAAAGAGGGAAAGGAATGATGGAGAATGAGGAATAGGAAAGCAAAGCAATACAGTGAACAAAAGATACCATCAACTAAGATAGCGGCAAAAAAATCCATTGTGATTAATGAATAAAATTAGCACCTGTTACTTCAAAATAAAATACTGAAAAATCCTCTTATACATCATTTTTAACAGGGAAAGATTTTATCCTGGAGGTAGGGAGTAAAAAGTCTCCGTCCATGGAGGCTTGGACTAATTTGCCATCAGTGTGGTGCCTATGATATGCTGCATTTTTAAAGTAGTGAAATAAATTGAATAATTTTTTGGGATTTGCCTGAGGACTAGAAGAAATTGAATCAAGGTTCTTTACTTCTGTATTACAAATTGTAGTGGGTCTAAATTATGCCTCAATAGACTTGTTTTAATTTTGAGGCTCTATACCTACATTTTAGTATATGAAGAAAAAGCCAAGAAGTTTTCTATTTTTGGTCAACGATCTGGCTATCACATTTTAAGATCTACTGTAAGATAAATAAGTATACAACATTCCCGCCCATTCCTCTGCCCCCTCAAAAGAGGAATTACCGTGTATCTATGAAGAAGCCTTTTGCTTTAGCACATTCTCTTAACTCTGAGAAAAACTCCTGGTGTGGAGGAGGGTGTTGGCGCAACAAGGCCTGGTGAGGAAAGCTCTCCCAGATCTTCTTGGCTACCCAGTGGTTGGCTAGGATCATGCATTCAGCCACCGTCTCATGGACTTCCAGGGGCTGCTTGGGGATGAGGTCACGAATGTTCTTCTTCTCATCCAGCTGCACTCGAACTTCTACCCCTTCCAGTTCCAGGGCACCACAGAGGTCTCGTTTAGCTCGGACATGGCGTGCGATGTCGGTCAGCTTTCCAATCGCCCACACTAACTCCTCTAGCTTGGCTTGTCTGCTCCTCTCATCCAAGTCTCTGAATTCTGGAATATCATCGATGATGTTAAAGTTTCCGTCCAGTAGTTCCTGGGCTGCTTCATAAAACAGTTTGTATGATGATCGAATAATGGTTCTGCCATACCACACTTTCTTAATTTCATAGGAGGTCTTATCCAATTCCCACATGATGCTTACAGCATACCTACAAACCAGTAACACTGAGATGATTATTTAATTCTTCCATGTTTGAAGCAAGCAGAACTCAACTCTAAGTGTAACTTGAAATAAATGGCATTGCTACAAGTTTTTGGTCTGATGTCGCAACCTAAACACTGCACCACTAAATCAACGTTAGACTAGATTTTGTTGAGCTCTGAGCAAATCTGAAATGAGTTCACCTGTAATGTTAGAACTCCTCCCTTACAGCTTTCCATTTTAATTAGAATAGCACAGCACTGACAGAGGGAGTCAGGTCTGCTGGCTCTCTAGTAAAGAAGAGCTAAGCCTTCCAAATCCTACAGAATGACACTGAACCATGGCATCAGCCTTGACGGTAGGTAAATTAGCAGAAAGTTCGTTTACCACTCAGCTACCAAATCACTCTGTTTAAAAACCTGCAACATTTCAACTCGTAAAAACAAAGCGCTAGCCCAGCTGGTGTTGGTAAGTGGTTAGAGCGCCGGACGGCACACTGAAGGATTTGGGGCTCGATTTCTGGACAAGGGCACATGCCTGGGTTGCAGGTTCAATCCCCAGTCTTGGTCGAGGGCATGTGCTGGAGACAACCAATCGATGTGTTTCACATCAATGTTTTGCTCCCCCCACATGCCCGTTTTCCTCCCTTCCGCTCTCTCTAAAAGCAAAGGAAAAAAATATCCTCACCAAAACTCCCCCCCAAAAAACAAAACAAAAAAACTCTACCAAGGGCTATTTTCCCCCCAAGATAGAAAAAGCTCTTATAAATCAATTACTAAATAGATCAAAAACTCAAAAAAAGGGTAAAGAAACATAATTAATTCACAGAAAGGGATATGTAAATGACTCATAAACATAAAAATGTTTAACTTTACTTGCAGTAGTTGAATTAAAATGCAAACTAAAACCACTCTAAAACACAATTTTCATCTATCAAATTGTCAAAGTTAAAAAAATTACAACATACTGTGTTGGCAAGGCTGTGGGGAAACAAGCATTCTCATCCATAGATGGTGAGAACGTAATTATTGTAACCTCTTATAGGGAAATTTGATTAAATCTATCTAACACAAATAATATACCTTTTAAAAAAATTTATTAAATATTTTTTAAAGGTTTGTTTTTTTAAAAATTTATTTTTATTTTATTTTTAAAAAATATGTTTTTATTGATTTCAGAGGGGAAGGGAGAGGGAGAGAGAGATAGAAACATCAGTGATGAGAGAGAATGACTGATCGGCTGCCTTATGCACACCCCACACTGGGGGATCAAGCCTACAACCCAGGCATATTCCCTGACCAGGAATCGAACTGTGACCTCCTGGTTCATAGGTTGACGCTCAACCACTGGGCCACACCGGCCGGGTTATATATACCCTTTGACACAGAAATTCCACTTTAGGAATTTATCCTCCAGATACAGTGTGCTTTTACAAATATGAAATGACTTACGTTCCAAGTAATTCAGTACAGGTTTGCAGTACAGGTTTGTTTATTAATTATGGTATTGTTTTCCACACAAACAATTGTAAACCTACTTTTGCCCCACCCTATATATAACACCAATCACCATTTGTGTGAAAAAGAAAGACCACATGTTGCCCTAGCTGGTTTGGCTCAGTGGATTAAGGGTCCTAGGTTCGATTCCAGTCAAGAGCACATGCCTGGGTTGCGGGCTCAATCCCCAGTTGGGGTGTGCACTGGTGGGGTCCCTCGGCCTGGCATGCAGGGATTGGGCTGAAACTGGCTCTCTGACATCCTCCGAGGGGTCTCAGATTGCGAGAGGGTGGTTCTCAGGTGACGCACCCTGGAATCGGGCTCCCTCCTCTCTGGTTCCGGGTGCATCACCCGAGAACCACAGCTGCCAAGTCACTGTAGCTCAGCATTGCCTGCATTGAGTGTCTGCCCCCGGTGGTCAGTGGTGTCATAGCTACCAGTTGGATGGTCCAACGGTTGCTTGGGCTTTTCTATATATAGATGGGTAACTAAGGGAAAGTGATAGGAGGGATTCTTTCACTAAATATGTTTTAGAAGTATAAATTTTGGACTACATGGTTTTATTACCTATTCAATAATAGATAGAAACTTTAACTACAAAAAAATAACACACCTTCCTAAGTTCATGCTCCTCATGCAAAACAGCCTCAACCAGGGACTACAAATGCACAAATGTTTCCAGACTTTAGCCAACATTAAAAAGCCAAAAACAGAGGGAGAAATGGCCTCACAGGGAGAGAAGGAAGAGAATAGAAGGCTGGAGAAATAAAGCTTTCTGAAAATAAGTGGTACAGAACGGTGTAGAGGATACAGGGAGGAAGCAGGGGTGGGGTGTGGGGTGATAGAGCGTGTTAGAAATAAGAGGAGAAAGAGGCCAGAAGCAAGAGCACCAGGTGTCACACAGGTAAAAATAATGAATTCACCTATCAACGCCTCCCAGGAGGGAACACAAATCCGAGCTGAGGATGGAGGGCAGCATATCATAGCGTCGGTCTGCTAAATAGTAAGTGGTAGCCCTGTGAAAGACACACATACGGTACATGACCTTCAGCAGCAAGAAGTAGAACTGCTGACTGCATGGGTTGCTGTGAGGTAAACGGCCAAAATCTCAGTACAAATTCCCCAAGGCTGTTGTTTTTCCATAAAGTGCAGCCGACTGGGTAATAAAGCTATTCCCATGTTCCCACTTTCCTAAGCGATGCTGCTTCGGGCTGAGTATGCTTCCACTGATATAAAAAAAGAAAGAGAAAATGACATGACTCTTAGTTGTATAAAAAAAAATTAGAGTGTAATGATCCAGTATTTATATAAAATAGTATATTGCTACATGAAAAATTTAACCCATTTCAATTTAGAAAGAAATAATGTGTGAAAAGGTTCTGTTACAAAAAGCAAGGTACATTGACCAAGGTACTATTTTTCTAAAGGGAAAAGGGGAAGTGTATCTCAACGTTTTCTTCTGGAAGCGATCTTCAGAATTGTTAATAAACTGTGAAATCTATGTTTTGAAAATCTGAAACTAGCATAGTTACAAAATATGTTATAGTTACATACACGTGATCACACTGCTGACTTCAAATAGCATTACCTTGTCTTGGCTTCAATGTCAACATAAGAATTTGGAGCGACAAAGTGTGTGACATCTGCAATGTGGACCCCGAGCTCCAGGTTGCCATTGTTTAAGGTTCTGACTGAGAGGGTGTCATCCACATCTTCACAACCTTTGGGGTCAATGCTGAATACAAGATGGGTTTTCCTCAAGTCTCTACGTTCTCGTTCCTCTTCAGGACTCACCTTCCAGGGATTTTCTGGTGTGTTTACTGGCATCTTACACATCTGTACAATGAGAGGCCAAATACTGATTAATTCCCCAGCACACAATTCCTTTAAAAATCTACTCTGACAATCTCAATGTGACCTCATAGAAATCCCATTCATTACCTACTACCCTCTGCAATTGACCTGTGCTTGCTTCTTTTGATCAATAGTGATTTATCAGGTGCCTCATATGTGTCAGGAAATGTGCTAGGCTCTGAAAAGTCAGGAGTCAATAGAAAAAACACAGTCCCCTTCCCGTGGGGATCCTCCCAGTCTGACAGGAATGTTCCACAACTTTTACCAGCCTCTTCAGTTATGGGGCTCGAGCAGAAATGAATGGGTGGCTTATATAAAGGGTACAGCCTCTACCCCACTTTCAAACGATCCATTTATTTAAATGTAGTTGAGCTTTTAATTCAAGTCAAACCCTGAAAAAAAATCAACATGTCCCAAATATTAAAAGCTTATTTTTTTAAAAAAAGGTATTCCTCAAAGATAATTTAAGCAGGACCAATCTAGGGTATTCTCTCTCCATTATTACCCACTTAAACCATCAATTTGTAGTTCAGTAGGCTAAAAGGGAAGAGCATTCTAGTCCTGTAAGTCTAATCCATGCTTTATTTTATTCTAACATTTTCACTATGAGCTGAAACAAGTCAACAAATATTTCTAAAAACTAATGTTAAACATAAAAATTTAACAATGTAAAATATTCTGAAATATTTTACTAATATATCTACTGATCTGTCAAAATTCCACTGAAAATAACACCCAATGCTCTTGATGGCAATGCAAACTGGTCCAATTTTTCTGAAGAACAATCTGCCAATACATAACAAAAGCTATTTAAAATTTTTATGTCCTTTGATTTGGTAATCTCACTTGAAGGATTACATTCCAAAGAAAATGATTAAAAAGAAAAAACACACAATGTTTATAAAAGTACATATTTGAAATAGTATTTTTTATAATACTGAAAAATTAAACAGCTCAAATGCCCAATAACTGAGGAACACTTAAGCAAACTAGAGTACATCAATCTATATATATAAAAGCCTAATATGCAAAGTGTCCCCTCAGGAGTTCGACCAACTTGGAGTTTGATTGCTCGCTATGATGTGCGCTGACCACCAGGGGGCGGCATGGAACGAAGGCAGGCCCCAGCCGGCAGCCACTAGGGACCTATCCATGCACGAATTTCGTGCACTGGGCCTCTAGTATACAATAATTTGCCATAACTATTAAAAATAAGTAGGCTCGGGCGCATGCGGGGAGGAGGGAGTCAACTGGAAAAACAACAACAAAAAACAAAGGGGACATCTGTAATACTTTCAACAATAAAGATAAATTAAAAACATTAAAATAAGTAGGCTACATTAATATATAAAAATAATTTTAACTGAAAGAAGCAGAAGAGAAAATAGTATGTGCACACTAGGAATATAGCTATGCAAGAATAATAAACAAGATTTATGAGGATTTTAAAAGATTGCAAAGTGATGAAAATAGCTGATGCTTTATGTTCATGAAAGTTTTGTCTTCTGTAAAGGTTACAAAAGCTGTTTCATAATAAGCAGGATATTTTTTACCCAGGATCAGAGATGTACGGAGCCCAACGAGCTGCTTCCCGCAGCCTTCTGCAGGCCTCTGTGAATGATTATGACAGGGAGCAGAGCCCAGTGGGTCTGTAACTAGGTACCCGTGTAGTTGCTGGGGATGGATGCATACTGACTATAAGATACTGACATGCCATTTTTAAGCACAGTTGGAAAATGTAAAAATTTGAGAGCTGTGAAGCTATAGGAAACTAACTGCACTTGAAGCTGATTTCAGTCTGGTTCAAACACAGAATAAAGAAGAGTGAGAATTTTTCATTGTGTGTAGCTTTAGACAGTGGGTTGTGATAGTGCAAAGATTTTTTTTCTCTCTTAATGATGAAACAAACAACAACGAAGGCAAAAAGAATATGCACAAAATGTCTTTCACCCGACCAAAGTTCTCAGAGAAATCTGACCTGAGCTTCTGAGAAAGGGGCAACCGAAATGTTGTTTTCCACCAGGATGGTTGCAATTTCTCCTTCGAGATCTCCAATTCTTCCTAAAACACGCACAAAATGTCCATTTGGGTACACGGATGTCGACTCCCAGGAATCAATGCGCACAACCACCCTGAAGTCCTGCACAAAAGGAGAGAAAAAACAACCACTACCATGAGCCCAGCGCCAGGAGGTAAGTGGATCAATTAGCAGCACCAAACAAACAAGACATAAACCGCATCGAGCTCCAAAAGTAGCCAATTTGCAAATAACGGGTGTGTATTTTTTAAAATAGGTCTTCCTGTTTTACCAAATTTCCACATGGCATATAAATGCCTAGCACAGTGCTTGGGAGGAAGGCATCACCTCTCTACATTAAATAAATGGGCTGGAAATTTTTAGTTTATTAAAGAAAGTTTATTTAAAAAAAAAGCCTACTAATACATTTTAGTTAACATTTGCAACACAAGGAAATAATTCATTTATGCATAGTCCAAATTAAATTCCAAAACAAAAATCTTAATTTTTTGTGTGTGGGAGTTACTTTCTTATTTCTTAAGTCATCTTCTGTGGGGAAGAAGGTATCAGTGTGATTGACGCCAATGCTCCCCAATTCTAGCAAACCATGGATAAGGAAAGCAATATTTCCAACCGGCCTCAGGAAGCTGTATAAGGCTTCCAGACGTAAAGGTACACAATGACCAGGTTACTGTCTCATTTAGAAACAGCAAAACATCAGGCTAATCCAATTGGGTGATGCTTATACTCTTCACCACAGTAAAAGTTTAATTTCTAACTTTCTTGTTTATGCCTTCTCTCTGGTGCTATATTCCTTTATGGATAATCGATTCTGTGAAGTATCACTATATCATCTCTACAGGGCAGTGATCGTATTTCTATCGCTTGCTAGAAGAAAGCTTGTTAGTGTTGGCACAGTGTATCTATTCAAAGTTTCTGTGTTGGACAGCTGGGTAATGTATGTTCTCTCTGGTTGTCTTACACAGCTCTTTCTAGGACGGTTTCTCTCTGGCCTTCATTCATTAACCAAGGACTATTTAATAGATGGTTCTATATATTTAGAATTTTTAAAAAATGGGATCTCAAATGCCAGATGCTATCAATAATTTATGCCTTCTTCTTCTTCTTTTTTAAAAAATATATTTTTATTGATTTCAGAGAGGAAGGCAGAGGGGGACAGAGATAGAAACATCCATGATGAGAGAGAATCATGGGCTGGCTGCCTCCTACAAGTGCCCCACTGGGGATCGAGTCCACAACCCGGGCATGTGCCCTTGACCGGAATCGAACCTGGGACCTTTCAGTCCGCAGGCCGACGCTCTATCCACTGAGCCAAACCAGCTAGGGCAATTTATGCCTTGTTATGCAAAGGAATTAATAATGTTTTCTGGAACTGTTCAAGAGCTGGCAGAAACAGGAGGAAAACAGTAGAGGTACAACGTCAGCTACCTGGAGGGCTTCTGCCTGCTGAGTGCTAATTCGGATTTTGGGAATTCTGTAATCCCAAGGTGTAACTAGGATTTTCTGAGCATTTTTCCCCTGAGATTGGACCTCTTCTTTGGATGGAAATGTCACCACATAATCCCGCCAGTTCTTCTGAAGGATGCCCACCACTCTGCCTTTGGGGAAACAAAACAAAACAAAACAAAACCTTAAGTGGTGAGATGTCACCTATTTGGACTCAGACAAGTTTAGCAGTAAGTGAGGAAGAAAGCAGGAAATACAACATCCCATTTTTTTCAAGCACATCCACACACGTCAAGAGATGCTTAAAATTTGCCTTCCTAGCATTTTATTGTTAATACAGATTTTTAAAAAATTAAAAATATATATTTATTGATTTCTGAGAGGGAGAGGGAAAGGGAGAGAGAGATAGAAATATTAGTGATGAGTGAGAATCATTGATCAGCTGCCTCCTGCACATCCCACACTGGGGATGGAGCCCAAAACCCAGGCATGTGCCCTTGACCAGAATTGAACCTGGGACCCTTCAATCTGCAGGCAGATGCTTTATCCACTGAGCCAAACCGGCTAGGGCTAAAAAAATTTTTTAATAACATTGGCAGTATGCCCTTTCTTCTGAGGGGCCTGATGTGACATTTAGAATCCCTTAGTCCCACTTTCTCTTTTGTTCTTACCTTAGTGACCTCAGGTTTAGGTATGTTGGGAAAAGTCAATGATTTTCATTGACTGGGTTTTTTTAAAACCCACTCCCTCTACTGGGCATTTTTACTATTTTTCTTGCATTTTCCCACCGGCCAAGACTGTTTGGCTCAACATGATATACAGAAAAGGATACAAATCACTTAAGTCTGAAACACAACACTTTTAAACATCACTGACTGAAAAAACAAGTGTTAGTATTTAAAAATGTTGCCTTTGCCTGGCCAGAGAGTCTCAGTGGTTGAGCGTTGACTTACGAACCAGGAGGGTACAGTTTGAGTCCCAGTAAGAGCACATGCCCGATTACGGGCTCACTCCCCAGTGTGGGGTGTGCAGGAGGCAGCCAATCAATCATTCGCTCTCATCATTGATGTTTCTATCTCTCTCTCCCTTCTCCTCTGAAATTAATAAAAATATATTTTTCAAAAAGTGCTATCTTTTCTTTTCATAAACATTTATTGAGCCTCTATCAGCATCCCGTGCTAGGTACAGGGAATGTAGCAGTATCAAAACAAAGTCCTTGATTTCCTGGAGTGTACATTGTAGTCTGGGTGTCTGTAGGGCTGGGAAACAGTGAACACAATAAATATATGCGAGATAGTAATGATTGCTAAGAAAGATATAAGTAGGGTAAGGTAACCCAGAGTAATAAAGGGTCAGAAGTAGCAGTTATTTTAAATAAAGTGACAGGTGAGCAGAGACTTGAAGTGAGGAAAGGAGGTGTGAGGATGTTGGGGGACAGCTTGTTTCCGGGGGTGGAAAGGACAAGTTGGTGAATGTGGCAGGAGCAGAATGGTGAAGAGGACAATAACAGCAGGCAGCCCACACTGGCAGGACCTTGCAGGCCAGAGTAGGGACTTTGGATTTTATTGAGAGAAACAGGAAGTAGCCATTGGAAAATCTTGAGTGGAGATGTGGCAAGACCTAGATTTTTAAAAGGACCACAGTGACTTCTGTGTGGAGAAAAGACTATCTGGGAGCAAGGGTGGGAGCAGGAGACCAGCGAGGAGGCTGCTGGGGCAATCTCACCAAGGAGTTGTAGTGGACCCAATTAGGAGAGAAGCGGTGGAGGATGGAGTGGCTGAATTCAGTTGGAGATGCTAGGACTTGCTGACGTGTGAAAGAAAATTCAAGGATGACTCCAGGGTCTTTGGGTTGACCAGTTTAAAGTGAACAGGCTATTTATGGAGATGGGGAAGACTCAGGGAAGAGCAGGTTTGGGGGTGGAAATAGGGAATTTGTTATTAGGCATGCTAAGTTTGAGATGCCCATTAGACATCCAGGGGAAGATGCCAAATGAACAACCGAGTAGACAAGACTGGAGGCTAAAGGTGTCTGGGCTGGAGATAGAAAGCCAGACTGAATGAGAGCTCCTATGGAGAGTGTGCAGGAGAAAGAGATCCAGAGAGGAGCCAGGTGCATGCAAGAGGACAGACAATAGGCTGAGAGGAACCAGCAAAGGAGCAACCTGCAGGGGAGCAACCTGCAGGGGAGGGAAGAACCTGAGGGGGAGCAACCTGCAGGGGAGGGAAGAACCTGAGGGGGAGCAACCTGCAGGGGAGGGAAGAACCCAAAGCCAAAGACGAGGATGTGGTCCAGAGGCCAATTGCTACCAACAGGTACATATGCCAAGGACTGCTGGCAATGAGGTCGCTGGTGACTGTGACAAGAGGTCAAGGTTTTCTTTTTAGGGTGGGGAGTGGGGGACGCACCTGAATGTAGTGTCTTTGGGAGAAAATGGGCAGAGAAGACGCAGAGAGAATGCAAGTTAACTGTTTCACTGAGTCTCGCCACAAACTGAAGCAGAGAAAAGGGTGGTAGCTGCAGGGGATGTGGGGCTCAGGGGGGTTTTGTTTTGGTTTTAAGATGGGAGATACTGCAGCATATTTGGGTGCTGATGAGAATAAAATAAACCTGCAGAGAGGGGAACAGATAATGTAGGAAAAGAGCCGATATCGTGTATTAATAATTGCAAAATTTCTGGATTGTTGAGGAGAGGCAAAATAAACATTTCACAAGAAAAACGGGTAACCGTGGGACTTTCCAGCTGGCTCACCTGTGGGCATGGGCTCACTGGGGGACTCCCCTGTGGCCTTGTCATCACTGTCGTTCTCACACAAGGCAACGGTTCTTCCTTTCCATTCGCTTTTAGGAAGCAGTTCCACAACCACCGTGTCTCCATGAATTGAGCGGTTTCGAGCCTTCATCCCGTGGATGAGGATGTCGCTAACTAAACCTGTGTTTGGGATAGCACAGAGAAACCCCGTAAAGTCAAGGGGGGTGCCACACCAGGGAGGCGCTTCGAACATAATATATCTGAGGTCTAATCAGCTTTCCTACAAAGAAAAGCCTCCTTCTTTAAAAAAATAGGTCAAGCTTCTTTATTTTGTTCACAGGCTAGGAATGAGGAAACACAGCCACCATGTCACACTCTATAATGTGCTTTCATAAAGGATCACCTTCAATCATCCTTTAAAATAGGTAACAGTTCCCTACATGAGACCATGTAAGCCTACACTGGGATTCTGTCACACACCTGCAGGGGCCACGCAGCCAGGGCGAGGCCAGCAGGCTGATGAACTATGGATACTGCAGCACTGACATGGAGGGGGGTGGGGTGGGGAATTCTGACGAGCAAAAGCCCCGAGAAAGCCATTGCGTCTCATTCTCCTTTAGCCCAGCCATGCTCCCTGACTGTCAGGGTTTTCTGCACCTTGTCATTGTAGAAGTACGAAGTAGACTCCATCATTCAACTTATTTACATATTTTCTTCATTTTATACTTTTTTAGTGATTCCAATGAGGTAATATAGCACATTGAGGCAATTCAGGGCAATGTCTTAAAATCACGGTCAGACTGCCTCAGTGGCAGTCTCAGCCCCCCACTCAGCAGCTGTTGATCTTGGGCAAGTTACTGTGCTTCCCTGGAATTTAGTTTCCTCACGTGTAGCCTTGTGTATTCTCATGTAGAAAAGGTGGAAAACAATAATACCTATGTTAAGTGTTCAGAAAAGTACCTAGTATATAGTAACCACTCAATAAAATATTAGCTATTATAATTTTTAAAGTTTCTGACAATAAATTCAGAAATTATCAACAAAAAGTTAGAGAAGAGAAAAAATCAACTCATGATCCCACACGCCCAGTGTACATGGGGATATCTGACATGGCATATACGATGTGACAACTTCAACTTTACTTTCTTCATTGTGTAATATCAGAATGAAAAGCTAGTATGGAGATTTATGTAAGGTTTATACTGAACCTGAATCTTTACTGCTGGCTCCTTGAAGTCGCACAAAAGCTTCTATTTGTGCTCTGTGTTTGTTGACGTTCAGAATTCCCTGAAATCATAATAAAAATCAATGTGAAAATTTTTTTCCTGCCTGCTTTACCTCCAAAAGATAAAAACTTAAATTTAAAAAACCTATATAAAAATATCCCCATAATACTCTTATAAGGTCTGTGATCCCTTTGTTTTGGACTAATATTCATCACCTCAGGTTTCTTTTCTCCAGAAAATACACCATCATTTTGAACTATTCTTAGTTATACCAAGTGTTGAAAGTGCCAGGATCTATCTTACCTAAGCGATGAGTGGTCTTTAAAAACCTTCTTTCTCAAAGAACTCTCCCAAGAATGTTGTGAAATTTACTCCCAAGTTGGAAGAATTAGTCCTTCTAGGTATATTAATTTAAAATGCCCACACTTAAGGGAAGGAATTCAGTGTTGTATTCTCAAATATCTGCCTGCATAGAAGTAATCTGAGTAGTTTGTTAAAAATGTAAAATCCAAGACAGAACAATTCTGTATCTTGATTGTGGAGGTAGACACACAAATCTAACCATGTGATAAAACTGCATAGAAACACACACACACACACACACACACACACACACGAGTACATGCAAAACTTAAAATCTGAATAATTTTATCTGCTTTATTCTCAAGACCCTGACAGCATACGGGTTCTAAGTTCTGGGGGGGTCATAAAGGGCCCTTGAAAGGGGTGAAAAAATGACAAAGGAATGAAGAAGCCAAATTTCACAAATTTTACAATTTTGCCAAACCTCCAGACCTTGATTCAAAAATACATTCTCTTTCCTAGTGATAGAAGGCATTTACAAGGTTGCTCATGTGATGCTCAATGTGTAATCCAATTAAGAACACGACAGAGCAGTTCCAACCAGACAGCCACGTCTACAGGAAGAATGACTCCCAAAGCACCTTAAACATCGCTGGCCTGGGCTTGCTCATACCCACCCATCTTGTTTACAGCCTTTGACATTAGACACCCCTGACAGGAGACAAGAAGAGCACATACTGGCCGGTCCTGATGTGCACTCTTCATTACCACCTCACCTGGATATAGCGTCCGGACTTAATGCCAGCTTCTAACACTTCCAGGGGAAGGTGTTCAGGGTACTCCTTCCTGTGGCTCTCCTGACTCTCATTTTCTCTTTCCCGCCGAGACTGAAGGATAGAGTCACAAAGCTCGTGGGCGGCTTTTAAATCAGGCCAAAAATTGTCCAGGTAATTCTGCATTCAATGGAGGCACAAGAGAAACATGGTCAGAAGAGAATAACTCTTCATTATAGTAGCATTATAAAACAATCCCAAACAGGAATGGCCAGCATGCAGTTTTGAAGATGTGTCAAATGAGCATTACTTTCCTAAACCTCATGCTACCAGTTCACTTCCTGCCATCTCATTAACCCCTGAAGCCTTGCCAATGAGCCCCAGGGAGGCTGTTCCTCCATGGAACCCTTCCACCTCCCTGATTACTCTGAACTTTCAAATCTCCTTCTCTCTCTCTCCACAGACAGGCATATACACACCAACAGTCTGCCTGGCATGTCATTGCTGCAGATAATGGCCTATAATGAATGGACAGAAAAAGCTCCTATCTTCTTTTTTTAATACCTTGCAATGTTTGAAATTTATAAGAAACTTAAGAACATAAACATGGCAAGAAGTAAAGTGTATAAGAAAATGTCTCCCTGCCCTCAATCCACTGGCAATGCCAAATGAGCAGAAAGTGGGGAAAGTCAAGTGAGCAGAGTACTGGTATTCTTTGGTGTTAGGCTTTCCCCCACTTCATAAGCTCCCAGAAGACTGAGCCTTCTTCTCAGGCTGTCCACAGATGTAGTAACACTCCTCATGTAAATGATACTCGAAGTTGCCATTAGTGTGATGACCTGGTATGAACATAACTTTGAAGCAAGTGGCCAGAGTACCCCCTGGTATTACCAAATACCATTGACCATCTTGGCGTAGTTCTTTCAGAAAGGCCCTGGACAAAACCCCAAGGCGATCACGCACAAGAGGACGGTGTGGTGGGTAAGGTTAGCTGGTTACTTCTATTCTGTGTGTCCAGGGAACACTCCCTCAAATGGACGACTCTCACTAAACAAAATCAAATTTAGATAGGATTTTTAATTCAACTTTAAAAAAATATTTATTGATTTCAGAGAAGAAGGGAGAGGGAGAGAAAGATAAAAACATCAATGATGAGAGAGAATCATTGATTGGCTGCCTCTTGCAGGCCCCACACTGGGGATCGATCCGGCAATCCGGGCATGTGCCCTGGCTGGGAATCAAATCTCTTGGATTATAGGGTAACGCTCAACCACTGAGCAACACCGGCTGGGCATTAATTCAACTTTAAGTCTAAGGTAGGATCTAGCATTCTCTTTCTGTGCTTAAAAAGAAAATAAATGATCCTTGTTAACTCTAGCTTTCCTCCCACTAATGTCAGGGTCCTGTTCAAACTACTTCCTTTCTTACCCTAGTCCTCCCAGAAGTTCTTTCTGTGCTAACATTGGTACCCCAATTCTGTGGTCACTTATCATTTATTAGCACCAAGAATTAGTCTCTGCTCAAAAAAAGCAACTGTTGCACACCATGAGTATGAGCCTCAGATACCAAAGGCTTGGTAAAAGCTGGGTTTGATTCTTCCTAAGCAGAATAGGAAATGTTTACTTAGAATTAGTGGCAGTTGCTCTTGTGGTGCAGCTGGGTAAGGTGGAAAAGATAATTCAGAAAATTGTGTGGGGGGGAGGTCAGGAAAGACACCAGAAGTTACAGGAGCCTTGGTAAAAGTTGTCTGCTTAAGTATGTGTGTGTTTAAATGTATGCATTTTTATTTAACAAATAACTTCAGTAAACAGCACTGTAAAGTGAACTGTTAAAATTAAAAGGCATTTAAAACAAGAATGTGAGCAGTATGAAACAAAACTCGGTGAGAAGTGAATATACAGTGGTCTGTTTTAGTGCTAATTGAAAATAAGGCTTGCTTAAGTGATAGCTGTTGCATAAGCCACAGTACAACTTAACATGTTCATTGACAAAGCAAATAAATGTTTTATAGCTAAAACATCAAGGAAAAAGTGCTGATAAAAAAGTCTGCCCGGTCAATCTGGCTCAGTGGTTGAGTGTCAACCTATGAATCAGGAGGACATGGTTGACTTCTGGTCAGGGCACATGCCCAGGTGCCTGAGTGCCTGGGTTGCGGGCTCGATCCCCAGTAGGGGGCATTCAGAAGACAGCCCATTGGTGATTCTTTCTCATCATTGATGTTTCTGTCTTTCTCTCCCTCTCCCTTCCTCTCTGAAATCAATTAAAATATATCTACACTAATAAAAGAGAAATATGTAAATTGGTCACCACTCTGCTATGCCCACCAGCCAATCGGGATGAGCATGCAAATTAACCCAACAAAGATGGCGGGTTATTTTGCATACACAGAGATGGAGCGAAGACTGAAGACGACTGAAGACTGAAGAGGCTTGGCTTCTCCGCTGCAGCCAGACCAAAGGCCTGGGTCCCGGGTGCCGGAGGAAAACCGGTGCCGGCAGCCAGGGGAAGGAAGGAAGGCCTATTGCGTGAATATTCGTGCAATGGGCCTCTAGTATAAAAATAAAAGTCTTACTCCTAAATTGCAAAAAAAAAACACACCCCATACATAAATCTAAACTAAATTGCAACTAACTACATTAAATGATTAGAAGTGATTTTATTTTATTTATTTATTTATTTTTAGAAGCGATTTTAAAAAAAGCAACAGGCTTTAAACAAAATAAAATGAATAAAATAAAATAAATTCATCCAAAGGTCTCCAATTTAGCAAATTCTATATAAATTAAGGACTTTATGTAAATCAATAAATTTATTTTGCAGAAAAATTTCCAGTACTTTTATCCAAGGTTTGAATTTATAAAGAGAAGGCATAAAAGTTACCAAGATTAAATTTTACTATGATAAACCACCTATTCCAGAGGGTTTATCGCCTTCGCTCTTCCCCATCTAACTTCAAGTCCCCACAGAAAATTCTGGGCTTCCTTCACACATGATCTTCACAGTATCTCCTTTCTCCTGTTATCATTCACTTCTATGAAGCCCTCAGTCACAGAGGAGTTTGCTTAGGAGATGCTATACAAAATAAAACTGTACTATACCACTGAACTACAAAGAAAAGCAATTTTCACAAAAAGCAGAAAAATGTAATTTTAGTCAACTGTCCTCTGCAGGAACAAGACATGATATATTGCAACAGAAAAAATAAGTGACACTGCCATTAATATCCAGTGCCCTGGAATTCACTGGCACGCCAGAACACTTTTTATAGTGGGGCCAAGAGAATTCTATTGGCAAATCTTTAACAATACACACACCTTGAAACACTTATAGAATCTACAATTTGAAATCCAACTAGACTTTCTGTAAACTGACAGGGGTAATGGAGGGCCTCATTCTAGTCTCTCAATCAAAAAAAGATATCAACCATTGGAACTTGATTGACCAACTGGGCAGACAGAAGAGACAAGTAATCGACGGAGAGATTAATACTCATCCTACTGTCCCAAAAGGTACCTACGAAATAGGAGAACTGTGTTGCTAAGACGGCCCAAGAACCTGTCACCGAGAATGCTGCTCCTTCCTGTGATCTGTACACCAAACAGCCCTCACATAAACAATATCATGTCTCACCCCTTCCTTTAGGCTCTCAACCCCCATGCATATTCATAAGTGGGGAAGAGTGAAGAAACTAGACTGGCCTTTAAAACTGTGTTTTATGTGCATTCAGAGGAATTATTTGGGAGCCAGTAAAGCATGATAGTTAAGAGCTTTGAAATAAAGACTGCCTGGGTTCTAATCCCAGTTCTACCACTTTCTACCCATGTGACCTTGGGCAAGTTGCTTAGCCTTCCTGTGCTTTAGTTTTCTTCCTCACCAATAAAATGGGGATGATAACACATACCTCACTGGGTTATTGCCAGAATTAAATGAAATAATACACTTAGAACAGTGTGTGGCATAGATATGTCGGCTATTGCTAGTTGGTGGAACTATGTAAAATCACCATTTTGTAGGTCAAAACAACAGAACCGTGGCAATTTTATAAGATTCAACCTATCATCATCATCATCATCATCATCACTAATATTGTTATTGCTGAAGCTACATAAGTTTCTGTCAACAGGGGCTTGTTGGACTGAGGTCTCCGATGCTATAGGCCTTACAGTCACAGGTAGTTTGCCCATATTTGCAAAAGTCAAGATTAATTAGCTGGGAGTAATGAAGATATGGAACTTCTTCAAGTCTTCCTTCATTCTTTATTTTCCTTTCCTATATTGCCAAAGGGATCTAGAGTGCTCTGGGAACTACTCAGGAAATGAACACACACACACACACACACACACACACACCAGCTGGAAATACCTTGAAAGAAATCACAAACACTCCTTCTGTTTCGCTTCCATACTGTGGAACTGCCTCTTCATCTTCTGTCACCATAATGATGGGCATCCTGTCCTGGCAGTGGTGATAGTACCAAACGGCTGCATTGTATATGCTCCTAGAAAAGCAAAGGGCAGGTGAGCCCTCAAACACAAGCTCTTACTCAGAATTTTATATCTTACTTTCGATCTGCTATCCTTTGGTTTATACAGCGAACTATCCACTCAACAAATACTTCCTGAACACCATTATAAATACACCCGGGTTGGGTACTCTGGGGGACACAAAGATGAATCAAAAAGTGCTTGACATCTCTTTTCCCTACGACATCCAGCCACCACGCCAATCTCTTTCACTTCTTCATACGGCCTAAATCCCGTGAGGTTCTGCCATCTGTTAACACTTTTTAATTAGAGGGCTGAGTGACACAGCACCACATGGATGACAAGCTATGTGAGGCTTAAACGATAAAGAAACCAGCCCCGGCTGGGTGGCTCAGTTGCTTGGAGCGTCCTCCCATACACCAAAAGGTTACGGGTTTGATTCCAGATCAGGACACATACCTCGGTTGCAGGTTCAATTTGGGTCAGGGCGGATATGGGTGGCAACGGATGGATGTTTCTCTCTCCCCCTTCCCTTCTCTCTAAAAATAAATGAAAAAGCATATCCTAAAAAGCTAAAGGGGGCACTAACTCAAAGCCCTAGCCTCCGACCTTCGAGGTAACTTCTTACGCACACACTACTCAGCTTCTCAGAGGATCCCAGCAGGACGGAGCCTCGGTCTCCACAGCATTAACACATCCTTTCCTGCGTTCCCTCCTTCTCTGTCTCACTCTCCCTACTTCCTCAGTCCCGCTTATGGGAATTGCCTCAGAAGTAAACAACTCACACCAAGTCCTTGCTTCAGGCTCTGCTTTTAGGTGGATCTAAACCAGTCGTGGGCAAACTACGGCCTGCGGTCCGGATCCGGACCGTTTGAAATGAATAAAACTAAAAAAAAAAAGACCGTACCCTTTTATGCAATGATGTTTACTTTGAATTTATATTAGTTCACACAAACACTCCATCCATGCTTTTGTTCCAGCCCTCCGGTCCAGTTTAAGAACCCATTGTGGCCCTTGAGTCAAAAAGTTTGCCCACCCCTGACTAAACTATGACACGGCTCTTCCTAAAACAGATCTACTGGAATTAACCTGCCAGTTTCAGCTTAATAAGACTAGCTGGGATAATAGAGCTATGCCAGAAAAACTGAGATCTTAGCTTAAGAGTAGGACTCCCCGTCTTCCCACACACAAGCATTAAAGTGATGATGTTTGGATCACTGGAATGACCCTGCTAGCTATTACGGTCTGGGGCAAACTTACTCTGGGTATAACCTCCCTAATTGTAACTTCTAAAATAGATCAATTAGGTATTCAACTGACATATCTAAAATATTGACATGGTAAGCAGTTCAACATTAATCATGGTTCCAGAATAATTGTTGATTTTAGCATACCGCTTAATGCCCAAATAGCCAACGATAAAGAAATTACAGAAGATCATATGAACACTCACAGCAATTCAGTGCCATACCTGGTCTGCCACTTTTCCATGGATTCTCCTCTTTCCCGAGGGAGATAGCAGTATTGCTGGAATTCATTAGCAAAGAGAACGCAATCATGACGCGCATCCTTCAGGAGGTTTCGCAATTTATTATACTGTCTGTGACACAGAGGAGAAAAATAAATCTAACATAGCAGGTACTCATCTACTGCCAGCTCTTGCTAAGGATCAAAAAAGATGAGGCAGTTTAGAGAAAAAGATGGATCATTTAAAACCCGAGAACCATTTATTTAATATTGGCCTTCGTGTGCACAGTATCATTGGGCTGCTCTTTCTCAATTTCTGTCTGCTAGAATGTGCCTGGGCAGGGCCTCATTAATCAGTCTGTGGATCAACCCAGCCCCTCTGGACCTCTTCCTCCTTCTGGGACTTCTGGCCATTTATTATGTAATTATACGACGCTGCCCCACAGAGCCCCCCACTTCAACGGCTCACGGCGGACACAGGCCAGCAGGCTTTTGCACGTTACTTTTGTACCTCACTTTGCTCTCTAAGTGGCAATAGGCATTAGTAGCTTTTACTTTTTGCTGGCAGCCCTAGAAAACTAAGTATGGGGGTTTATCTGTAAATTTTATTTATGCAGCCACGTCATTTACATGAGTGAGGCCAGCTTCACCTGTCAGAGAACTAACAGAGAGTTTTAAGGTTTCCCATCAGGAGATCCTTCCAACGTTAGTCCAAGTCACAAATCAAATATGAGGTCTTATATGGGTCAATTTCTGAGAAGGTGCTTTTCAATAGTCTGGGTAATGTGGACTACAGAATATTTAGTTATTTCTCAGGAAGACAATGTTTATTTAAAAAGAGATTGATATTAAACCAGATATTAAATTAGCATAAAAATTATCCAAGGTCAATGCCTTATTATTATTTAGTATAATAAAATTTGTGCCCTTCCATTCCCACCACCAGGTTGCCACCATGGGTTTTTAAGAAATTAGTCTTTTCATGAAAGCAAAGGCAGAACTCTCCAAATAAATGCTAACCACCATTATCTGCATGGCCTCAACATTTCATTAGAAAACAAGAAACACTGATTTTCTTTTCTTAGTAATCTAAAACTGAGCCAACATAAAAAACATTATTTGAATCATCAAATAATACAACTTATAATTCCCTAATAAACAAAGGGATTGATTTTCACTTCTGTGGATGGCAGCTTTCCTTAACAGATCCCACTGTGCAGAAAAAGCTGCCCCACCCCAAAATGCCTAGAACCCACTAAATTGGTAACTTTCCCATGTTCACAGATACACTGAAAATCATTTTTAAAACCTCTTAGATTATGCACAGAAGAGTCTACACCACCTGTCAACAGTGATCATCCCTGCAGACCGGTGAGGCCAAGACTTTTACTTTCTGCTTTACACATTTCTGTCATGCATGAATTTTTTCAAATCAGCATTTATTTGTTAAGCAATAAGAAATATTTTAGAAGAGGCTTCATAAACATCTACAATTTATTATTTCAGAGGAAACACCAAAAACATACTGCCCATTTTTCCTGATCATATCCTTCATAGTTTGTGTTCCCTTTCTCTACCATCACATTTTATACACTCCCAATAAAGCACCTGAACTTAGTGTAATTATTTGTTTACAAATCATCCCCCTTATTCAACATCCTTCATCCAGCAAATTTTTGCTGCTCTCTTCCATGTGCCAAGTCTTTTGCTCCACCACATGCCCTCAGGGGCCGCCACCCAGAGATCTCACTGCTGTCCTTTGTCTGAAGCAGTCCTGCTCATGGTAAACCCAACAGAACCACCCCTTCCTCAAAAAAAAAAAAAAAAAAAAATGAAATGAAATAAAATAAAAATAAAAACGAGAACTACCAAAAGACCCAGCAATCCCACTTCTGGGTTGAGACCCCGAAGAATTGAAAGCAGGGTCTCAAAAGATATTAGTACACCCCTGTTCAGAGCAGCATTATTCACAATAGCCCAAAACTGGAAGCAGCCTAAGTGTCCTTTGACAGGTAAATGGAAAAACCAGAAGGTGCTATATATCTGTATGTATCATGGGATATCATTCAACCTTAAAAAGGAAGTTCTGGTACATGCTATAACATGGATGAAGCTTGAAGACATGATGTCGAGTGAAATAAGCCTGGCACAAAAGTGCTGTATGAGTCTGCTTATATGAATTTCCTTGAGTAGTCAACTTACAGACAGGAACTAGAATGGTGGTTGCCAGGGGATGGGGAAGGAAAGAGTGGGAAGTTAGTGATTAATGGGGGTAGAGTTTCAGTCTGGGAAGATGAAATAAGTTCTGGAGACTGGTTGATAACAGGAATGCACTCCATGTCACTGAACTGTACACTTTTAAATGGCAAATGTTATGTTATATATATTTTACCACAATTTTTAAAAATAGCTATACTAATTGGTAAAACAAAATAAAACAAAAACCAGAACTGCCCATTTTGGTGGGACAAGTGCCATGAAGGCAAAGTTCGGGGTGTGACAAGAACACGAGAGGGATGGGGAAGGCATCTGGGAGGAGGCAACACTGGAGTCCTGAAGGATGAATGGGAGTTAGCCAGACAAAGGGCCCAAGGGAGGGAGAGGGTACTGATGCTCAAGACAGCAGACAGTGTGGTTCATCTTTGTATCTTCAGTGCTTAATCCAAAACAGGTGCTCAATAAACGTTTTCCAAACGAATCAATGAACTCACAACCTCTGTGTGACAACAGTGATCCAAATACAGGATATTCCTCAGAAGAAACTGACATTCTCAGAACCCAGTTACTCTTTTGCTATGCTTCCTACACAACACAGCATTTGTTGTGCCACTGCATTTTTTTTTTTTTTTTTTGTGAGGGATTACAAATTTATTCGATCATTCGCACACCAGGTGGCTGAGCTTGGATGGCTCCAGCCGCCACTGCATGTTTGACCCAGGTGTTCTCAAATCCTGTCCTTCCCAAATACTGATGTTCTTGTTCTACAAGCCAGATCCAGGGGGTTTAGCACCAAATGAGAAGAAAGATAATTCTTCCTAATGTTTAGAAAATTACATAACTTAAAAAAGAATTTTCTCAATTTTAAGTTTCATCCCCTTATATTTTCCTTAGATTTTGAGTGTGCTTCCACTTGTCAACTACCTATCAGCTGGATAAAACAAATAAACAAATGGCACAAGACTATTAACGGGGAAAGCAGGAGAGAAACAGGGAATCACTCTGAGTGTGACATTTGGATTTTCTTGTAGGCATGGGGGCTCATGGTTATAATTTAATAGTACACACATACAATACAGTCATTTTTTTTTGCTAGTCAGGGTTGGCGGTGCATATTATACTAGTAGAATTGAGAAACTTGCATGGAACCAACAAAGAACATCCATAGTGCCTTGAACAAGTTTGGCCTGAATGATCGGAGAATAATAGTTTTAGACAGTGAAGTACAATTAAATTATCTTAAGTTTTAAAAATTCCAGTCTTACAGAAAACCCCTAGTTTCCCTGGACTGGCTTCAGTGTTTTCCAAATCTCTGTTATCAAAAACATTTCAAACAATTTCTTAGTGGGGCTGAACTTACCTTCTTTAAATTGATTTTTTTTTTTTTTTTTTTTTTTACTATTTTTATTCAAGGTGATCTCACAGATGCAACATCCCTTCATCCCATCCCCCTGCTGACTATACTCTCTGGGGATTAGAAGTGGGTGTCCCACAATCAGTGGGGAAGTGAGTTGCGCATTCAGCATTGTGTTTCCTCAACCAGTTTCCCCAGAACCTTGGTAGGGTCTAGTAGACTTACTTTCAAAGGTCCTTGAGTTTTCTACAAGAATTTTATGTTTCCATTTATATTAGGTGATACTGTTAAAACATTTCTAACAGAGTATCTTTTGGACCAGCTGAATGACTGCCTTCTAACTGCAGTGCCCTTTGAGGTCAGCGCCTGCCCTCCTGGCAGCCTCAGACACTTCAAACTCAAGACCTCTCTCTGCCCCTCCCCCTCAGACCTCCTTGGGTGCATCCTCTCTCCATCCACTTACATAAGCCAGAAAGCTTAGCGTTATCCTTGACACCACCTTCTTCCTCACCTCACTTATCTAAATCCATACTAAGCTCTACAGATTTTTTTTTTAAAAAAGTAACAGCTTTATTGAGATATAATTCACATACCATAAAATTCACCCTTTAAAATGTTCATTTCAATGGTTTTTAGTATAGTCACTGAGTTATGTAACCATGCCCACGATCTAATTCCAGAACATTTCATCACCTTCAAAAGAAAAATACCCATTAAGCAGTCATTCTCCATTTCCCCTGACCCCCAGCCCCTGGCAACCTAACTAATCTACTTTCTGTTTCTTGGATTTACCTATTCTGACATTTTATATAAGTAGAATCATACACTATATAATTTTTCTGTGTGGTTAGTTTCTTTCACTTAGAATAATATTTTCATGGTTCATCTAGTTGTGGCATGTACCAGTTCTTCATCCCTTTTTATGGCTGACTAATATTTCTTTGCATGAATAAACCACATTTTATGTAACCATTCAGCAATTGATAGACATTTGGGTTTTTCCATTTTTTGGCTAATATAAATAGAGCTGCTATGAACATTCATGTACAAGTTTTTGCGTGGACATGTTTTCAATTCTCTTGGTCACATGCTTAGGAAGTTCTATAGATTTTACCTACTAAGTAGCTATTTGAAATGTCTATTTCTCTCCATCTCTAAGCTACCAACATATCTCGTCTGAACTAAAGCAACAGCCTCCTGTCTTCTGCCTGCCTTTTCTCCACTGGCCCTGGCATCTTTTCAAAACAGCAATCTAATTATGTCGTTTCACCCTGCTTAAGACCCTTCACTGACATCCCTGAGGCCCCGAGGTCTACCATCCAATCCAGGGCATTTTTTATGTTCCTTGAGCAGTATTCCCTTCCCTATGACCTTGCACAGCAGTTTCCTCACCTGGGAAGCTTTTCTCTGGTTTATACCCACTCATCCCTCAGAGCTCAGTAGAGGCACCGCCCTCAGGAAAGCCTTTCCCGTCTCCCTGATGAATTCCAGCTCTCCTGGAGCCCTGTACCTGGCCTTCAGTGCACCTGTCACAGCTGCAGTTCTCCATCTGTTTACCTGATTCTGCCTGTTCCCCTCAAGACCATATCCACTTTTGTTCACTACTGTGTCCTCAGTGCTGGCAGTTTCTGGAACCTACAGTCTTTCAATAAAGATTTGTTGAATAAAAAAACAAACACCTGTGAATGAATGTGGTCAACAAGACAGCCTTACAGAGTTATCAAGAAACCCCTCATTAAATAGTCATTTGAGGATTGTTAGATGGCACAATGTGTGATTATCCTGAACAATCAAAACCTTAACTTTTCATACTGTTTTGTATAATATACTAATGAGACCAGGCCATTTTTCTGCATCAATATTATTTAAATAAAAAACCCCCAAAGTCATATTAAATATAGGAGCAGATTAGAGCTATGGCTCTCTCCAACTCTGGTAATTTCACTTCAGTAAATTAATGTCATCTGTCACATTAAATTAATGTTCATTTGCAGTTTTCTGATTTTACAGTTTTGTTTATTGAATTTGAAGGTTTGATTTTTTGTTTTGTTTTGTTAATCCTCGCCCTAGCATATTTTTCCATTGATTTTTAGTGAGAGTGGAAGAGAGAGGGAAAGACAGAGAGAAACACATCAATTGGTTGCCTCCTGCACAAGCCGACCAGGGAGGGCCTGGGCCAGGGAGGCGCCTGCAACCAAGGTATGTGCTCTAGACCAGAATCAAACCCAGGACCCTTTGGTCCACAGGCAGATGCTCTATCCACTGAGCCAAACTGGCTAGGGCTCTATTTGGTCTTAGTGTTGTATTAAGTACTTAAGCATGAGGACTTACACCTAGATTTATGTTTAAAGATATTTAAATAGTAATACAACAAAATAATTTAAATTAACACTGTGTGTCCATGAGAAATGTTTTCTTTTAGAAACAAAGTCAGTGATATTACTCATATTGAGTAACACTGATGTATTGGATGGGGATAGATCATGTTGGCCTCTTAGATCCTCTTTGACTATAATAGTCCATGATCCCTATCTTATGATATATATTGAGGAACTAGGCACGAACTATTGAGACTCTGAAGCTATACAGAAGAAATCAGAAAGGGGGGTCAAAAAGAGAAAGCAAGGCATCCTTAAACTAGACACTAGACCAGAGCAGGACTTTTATTTTATTTTTTGTTAATCCTCACCCGAGGATATTTTCCATTGATTTTTTTTTTTTAATAGAGTAGAAGGGAGGGGGAGAGACAGAGAGAGAACACATTGACTGGTTGCCTTCCGCATGCACACCCTGAGCCCGGGATCAAGCCTGCAACTGAGGTACCTGCCCTTGACTGGAATCCACCCAGGACTCTTCAGTCTGCAGGCTGACACTCTAGCTGTTAGGTTTGATGGAGCAATTGAGTTGATACCCTTCCCCCAGGAACTGGCTTTTCATGTCATTTCACTATGGACATTCTCTTTGCTGAGACCACTTTACACTTGCAGTGACCACATGCCATTCTCTCCACTGGGGGTATGCATAAAGAAGTCTCCACCCAGAAAAATCCCACCAAAGGTCCTTTAAAAGCCGCTGACTCCCCTCACTGGGTGCAGGAGCCATCCAGGCTCAGCCACCTGGTGTGCGGATGATCAAATAAATTTGTAATCCCTCACCACTCTGGCCTCGTGCATTCCTCCTTCGGAGACCTAACACTAGCCACTGAGCCAAACCGGCTCTAGCCAGAGCAGGTATTTTTAACTGACAAAGCTTTCCTAAGCAATACTGTTCCTAAAAGCATATAAAAAATTATTTACCAGCATCTCAAAAATTTCCAAGGAAGAACTGAAAAACAAAATGTTTCCCAACATTAAACGAAGCAAACACCACAGAGCTTCTGCTAGGCCACATTTGGTTAAATATAAAAAGTCAAATGACTTACACTTTTGTACAATATACTAATGAAACAGGCCATTTTGAACACTTATGAATGCCAGATTAATAAAGCAAACTCCTGGATGTTATCTATTCAACAGCTATCATCAATTCTAAAGTTAGTTTTCAACATATGACACTTTCTAGGGCTTAGGTCATTTAGCTATGTCAATCTGCATACACCAGCTGGTTGCTTAACAGATAAACAAAGCACCAAGTCCCAAACTTGCTGATTCCTTTCCTGCCTCTTTTTTCTCGACATCAATCATGTTCATTATCCCTCCTTTAAGACCAGTCTCTAACCCAGTCATGGCGAACCTTTTGAGCTCGGCGTGTCAGCATTTTGAAAAACCCTAACTTAACTCTGGTGCCGTGTCACATATAGAAATTTTTTGATATTTGCAACCATAGTAAAACAAAGACTTATATTTTTGATATTTATTTTATATATTTAAATACCATTTAACAAAGAAAAATCAACCAAAAAAAAATGAGTTCGCGTGTCACCCCTGACACGTGTGTCACCTTTGACACGCGTGTCATAGCTTCGCCATCACTGCTAACCCTTTCAGAGGACTTTGTAGCTTAATCCTCACACCCCATATATACTTCTGCACTTTGTATAGTCCACATTAAATTATCCCACCTGTGTCTAAGGTGTGTCATAATTACCTTCTTGCTTCTTGCATCTGACCCCAACAAGACAATAGGTCTGTTGAGAAAGGAACTAAGACTGTACTACTCCAGAAGGCCTGAAACTAGGGGCTCAAAAACTGCTTACCAAATGGGAAAACCAGGGTATTATCTTATGGCCTACTTTATAACTCATCTTTTGTTTTCACATTTAGTATATTCATAGACATGGTAAAGCGATGGAAAACCAATAGTTTTTCATCAAGTTAACTACTTTTGAAATGTTCAGGAGAAAAGACATTTAAATCCCAATTCTTTGTTTTTTAATGTCCCAGCAATTGGTTTTAAAAACAATCCTTAATATTAAAAATATTTTAGAAAACAGAAGCTGAAAAGGCTCTGCAGTGTGTTAGCAATCTGAATGATAACAACAAATTGATTTTAGTAGCAGAAATTGAAATACGACACCTAGAGCAGCATTTAAATCTGAATGTGTATAAACATCTATATCTTTCTGTCTGAACAAAATCAACTTCAAGCTCATTTAAAAATATTCTGTCTGAAAAACCTGCACACAATCTAGTTAATGCATATTTTTTGGAACTGAGCATATAATAAGGACAACTTATCATTTTCATATACAAATAAACACAGTTCATCTTTTACGACCAAGATCTGAAGAAACTACAACATTTAAAAAAGAATAAATGCATAGTTTCTGCTTTTTAAATGACTTGGGCTGTTAAGAGTCTGGATATATAGTTTGTAATACTGTATGCTGTTTCCATACAGTATGAGGCTTCAAGTTCAAATCATAAATCTTTTCCCAATGTTAACTGAAACAAAACCAATTTTTGAGCATTTGTTTAAAAGGTACAAGGCAAGCATTTTAGACTGATTTCAATAAAAAAATCCTTTGTTTAGCAAATACAATTACTATGGTTGGTAGTTATACTAGTAACCTAAAAATAAAACAAGTTATTTCTGATTTCATTGAATAAATCACTACAAATACGATTTGTATCTACCATAACAGAGTCTAAAATTTAAAAATAAAGTACTTTTCTCCAAGGGAATAAAAAGTAAGCATCTGAAACAATAGATCTATAAATAAGATTAAATAATATGCATTATCAACAAGAAATAAGCAATAACTGCTATAAAATGTAAACCAAAAGCCAAGAATCTTACATACCCAATACTGGGGACACTGTAGCTTATTGATCTACAGTCAGATCTTTTGGACAGATGTTGAAGCAGAAATATAAAATAATGTTATTGCATTCCTACCAGCAAAGAGAATACTAAATTAGTTCAAAAACTGTTTTCTGACAAAATAATAAATGCATCCCCTCCCGCTGCAACAAAGGATCTTTTCTAAAAAAAGGTGTGTGTGGGGGTGTATCAACGCCATAAATAAATAATGCAAAACAGATACCTCCGGCCTCTTTGATGCTGCACAGCTTGACAAGCTGTTTGCATGAAAATAATTCCCTTTAATTCAGGAAACTCCAGGATCTCGAGGTAATCTTGAACAACTTTCCAATCGGGGATCATGTAATGAGTCACATCACCAGACAAGAGTTTCCCCTCTGAAACATAATTCAAAAGGTAAGAGATTAGACAACACTTGCAAACCTGGTTTATTACTATTTCAATGTCATGGTGCCCTCCTGTGCGAAATAACTTCCAACCTTAACTACGCTGTGAAGTTTTTAAAGGACAAGACAAATGTGCTCTGGTAGAGGCCCAACATTCAGGTAAATTCAGCACCTTCATTTTTCTGAAGTGGTGATAAATAAAAGTTCAGTGTGGTTTAGTGTTGCCAGTGGAGGAGGGGATAACTGATTTTTTTTTTATTTTAAAAAGGGCACATCTTCACACAACCTGAATATTTGTGTTAACTCGGGAGAACCTCACATTTAAACGAGGCACTCAAACATGTACATGTTAGCCACTTGTTTCTGTCCAGCAGTTCCAAGCCGGTACTGGCTCCGGTTTGTGAACATGCGCAGAAGCCTCCACGGTCCAGAAAAGACGCTCGGGGCAAGCGAGGGCGGTGGCAGGGTGCCCGCCCAGACCGCGTTAGGGCGCTGGGGAGCCAAGCGGTAACCGAAATGCGCACCTTAACCATCAATTCCCAATCAAGATAAGGATTCCAAATAGCCGTTGAAAAGGCCCAGGACGCTCATCTCCCCCAGAGGGAAGGGGACCTGCAAGTAACCTTCTGCGCCCAATGGGCCAGTGCGGGAAGGCCTAGTGCACTGCGGTCCCCAGTCCAGCTCCCCCTGACCTTCCCGTTCACCGGGGCGCACATCGTTCACTAACCCCAGGTGAAGAGGGCGCTCTCTCCCATGGATAAACGCCCGAGGCATCGGTGCTGGGGCCAGAGAACGTGTAGGGAGCGAAGAAAAGAGCGGCGGCAGGGCCCGCGCCCAGGCCACGGGTTCGCGTCCCGCCCGTCGCTGAGGGGCCCGCAACTCAGGGCTCCCCGGTTCACCGCCTGCGCCCCTGGGGGCAGCCAGGCCCGGCTCCCGCGCTCAGGGCTCCCGGGGGCCCAGTCCCCAGGCTTCGGGGCCGGGAGGTAGCTGCTCTGGGCCCTCCATTTCCTGGGCGCAGCAGCCGGGAGTCCTACGCGGAGCGCCCCCCAAGCAGCGCGCCCCGCGTCTCCGCGGCTCGGGGCCGCCGCTCCCAGCTCCCGACGCGCAGTCCGGACGCAGGGGAGGCCGGGGCGGCGGGAGGCCGGGGCGGCGGGAGGCCGGGAAGCCGGGAGGCCGGGGCCTGGACTCGGCGCGTCCCCGGCCTCGCGCTCCGCCTCCAGCCGCGTCCTTCCGCCGCCCGGGACGCACGACTCCGCCTCGCCGCCCCCGCGCCCTCCCGGCCGCGGCTCCCCTCGCTCCCGCCCGGCCGCCCTCGGTCCCGTCCGGCCCGGGCCCCTAGCTCTCGGCCTCGCTCTCCGCGTTCGCCCCGCCGCCCGCCTCCGCCGGGCTGACCGTTGCGGCAGGCGGCGGGCTGCGGGCACAGCGGGCTGTTGCAGGGCACGCTGGGCCGCAGGTAGTGCTCCCGCACGATGCGCAGCGTCCGGCCCTGGAAGGTCCTCAGGAGCAGCACCTTCTCCCGCTTCTGCAGCATGGCGGCGGCGCGGCCCAGCTCCGGGCCCAGCTCCTGGCCCAGCTCCCGGCCCAGCTCCCGGCCCCGGGGCCGCCCCGAGCAAAGCGGCGGGCGCGGCGGGGCCGGAGGCGAGGCCGCGGCTTCGGGCCCGCCCCCTCGGCCGGCGGCCTGGCCCGGGGTGGAGGGTTGGGGGGTGCTCCTGGCCGGCTCCGCCTGCCCCCCACCCCCCCTCCCCGCCTCAGTTTCTCCCTCCCCTCAATTGCCTGGGAGCAGGAAGGTGGCGGAGGGGCAAGCAGAAGGCTTAAGGGAAGATAATCTATGGAAGCTACCCTGGGGTCTTGTGAAGAGACACTTGCTACAACTACAGAGGATGATTCTACTTTGTGTCTACCCCCCCCCCCCCCCCCCCCGGTCCAGATGGGAATGAGCAGCCATATTAATAAGGGTAATTATTACTGTGTTCTTGCTGTCCCTGAAAGAGCTAAACGAATCAGCAAATAAGCCAGGAACCCTGCCAGCCCGTTCCCCCCCGCCCCCCTTCAAAAAATTGTATTTATTTTTTATTCCATGTATTTTTAATCCATATTAAAATGGAAACAATGCAGAGGAAATGAAAACCAAGCCCGTCCCTTGAGGTGTAGACATGTCTCTAACCCCCATGTCGTAGCATTTGCAGCCTCTGGCAAAGGAAGTTTCCTTTAAACTGGGTGGAGACTCACGCAGTTTCTTCTGCGATCACACAGCCTTAGTTGGAGAGAAGCCACTGTTCGTTCAAGCTCTCAACAAAGACTTTTGAGCTGCACCAGAAGCATTACATACAATTGTCACGTTTAATTTCCGCAAGTCAGGGGAGTCCGGCATTATCATCCCCAATGTACAGGCGATGAAACAAGATTATTAGGGAGGTTAAGTGGCCAAAGTTACCCAGTTATTAAGCGGAGGAATCAACATTGAGGCCAAAGCAGGCTCTTCACTAATTACTGTGCTATTCACAGATGAATAAAATGCAGCTCTTGTATCTAAGGAGCTGATAGTCTGCTTGTTGAGCTCTAGTTCAGGCAGTTGGACCAGCTGGCTGGGAACATCGGAGTTTCCTGTTAAGCTGAAGGAAGCAGAACTAGGGTGTCCTGTTGGATCACTTACTTTTATTCTAGGGGGACATAGTAAAAAAGAGTCATAGTCCCTCACTCATTGTGTTTTTATGCCAAGGTATCTGCAGTATGGGATAATGTGAGGGAGATCTGAGGTGGAATTTCACAAGTTAGGAAAACATGATAGGGCTGGTCCATAGACCAGAACACTAGGAGGCCCCATAAAGCAACCCGCAGTGCAGGAGACCCCCCCTAATTCAGGAGGCCAGTTCTGGAGATCCCAGAGGATGGCACATTTGTCCTCCACATAAAAATGCTTCCTACTGCTGCCCGCAGTTCCCTCCAAAGCTCTCCCATTTTCATTTTTCTCTAACTTCTAATTCTATGTTCTTAACATCTCTCCTTGGCATTTTGTAGCTTTAAGCTTTCTCTAAATTGTAACTAATGATCTTTTGAGGAAGAGAGTGTATCTGGCAGCTGTATGAAAGCTGATTTTATCAGTATTTAAAATAATCCATAGCTCACCAAGCTTTTTTAAAATTTTTTTGCTTGCATTGAGGCAATGATGTATAAATTATGTTCTTTTAAAAATATATATATATTTTTAAATTTATTTTTTAGAGATTGGAAGGTTGAGAGGATCACCAGTTGGCTGCCTCCCTGCTCACCCCCTAGTGTGTGTGTGTGTGTGTGTGTGTGTGTGTGTGTGTGAAATCCAACCTGCAACCTGTGTATGTGCCCTGACCAGGAATCAAACCTGCCACCTTATGGTGTATGGGACAATGCTCCAACCAACTGAGCCACACCAGCCAGGGCTAACTTAAAAGCATGGCCCCTTAGTTCTTGGAAGTGATGACCTAAAATGGACAAGCATCTGATTCACAGACCATCTGATTCCTGTTGCCTGAAAAAAAAGAGGTTTCTATGTCAGAATAAACTAGGCTATGCTGCAGTAATATACAACTTCAAAATCCCAGTGACTTAAAAAAGCCAAGATGTTGCACGGGTGACTAGAAGCTCCACTCTGTTGTCCTTCACCAGAAGCTAGACCGATGGAGGCCAGTCCTCTCTGGAATACTGTTTGGTATTCTTTGCCAGAGGGAAAAGAGCCCTTTGGAGAGTCTTCCCCCAGCAATTAAAAGCTCAGACAGGAAGTAATACATGTTCCTTCTGCCTGTTGGCTGGAACGAGTCACATGACCACACACCCAAAAGCAGAGCACAGAAACCCTTTGGTGAGCAGCAGTAGTGGCGGAGTGTCCTCAACTCACACCCTTTTGTCAGTCTGTTCTGCCATCACCTTAACCGTTGTGCCTGTGACTACTCCAGCTCAGCCCCACTATCCAGTGTCTGCTTCAGTGTTCTACTGCTCACCTCTTTTTACATCCTCACCCCTCTCCTCAATAGCAAATGACCCAAGCATAAGTCACCATATCATCTGTAATCCTTATTACAGTCCTTCAAGGTGAATATGTGTTTTGTGTGTGTGTGACAGAGACTGGCTCTCATGTTCAGCAAATCCATGCCCTCTTCTTCTCTGGGCACACAGATGAACCACATTTCCCATCTTCCTTTGCACATAGATAGGTGTGGCCACAGAATGTTATGGCACCATTTCCAGGACTGGCCCATAAACACCTCTCATGAATGCTCCTCTTTCCTGTTCTACCAGCTAGATGCTGGAAGCTCACGGGATCTTGGAAGCCAGCATTGAAGACAGCAAGCCCCCTCCTGCCCCCGTCAACATGGGTCTCAGAAGGACTATGCAGAGCAGAGCCCTGCTTCTCCCACCCAAGAGCATCCACAGAAGATTAATATAAAGAGAAATAAACTTTTGTTATAGCAGCTAGCATTACCCTAGCTAATACACACCTATTTACAAAGGAGAGTAAAGGCTTGAGAGTTGACTATTTGTTTAAAGAAAACACACCCTTAGTAGATAGTAAATAGTCTCGATGAAGCTGCTCAAGGATGACAGCAGTTCTAACTTGTGCAATCCTCTAGGACAGTGGTTCTCAACCTTCCTAATGCCACGACCCTTTAATACAGTTCCTCATGTTGTGGTGACCCCCAATCTTAAAATTGTTTCTGTTGCTACTTCATAACTGTAATTTTGCTACTGTTATGAATTGTAATGTAAATATCTGATATGTAGGATGTATTTTCATTGTTACAAATGGAACATAATTAAAGCATAGTGATTAATCATAAAAACAATATGTAATTATATATGTGTTTTCCGATGGTCTTAGGCGACCCCTGTGAAAGGGTCGTTTGACCCCCAAAGGGGTCGCGACCCACAGGTTGAGAAACCGATGCTCTAGGAGGTGGGAGAGCAGCTGTGGTCTTCCGTGCTCCGGTTTGGTCGGGGCTTTGGTGCCATGGCAGTGACACACGGGAAGGATGCTTGGTGGCTTGCCTCTCTTTTCAGTTTTTTCTTTCCCTGTCAATCTAAGTGCAGAGAGACAGCCTGGTGCCCAGATAGCAGAATGCTGTGACAGCTCTCAGCACTCTGTTGCTGATGGAAATCGCAGTGGTGGCCCGGCTTCCCTGGTGCATGACTGCAGCCCCTTTTCAGGCTGAGCCCCAGCATGCTTACACTGCAGGAGTCTGTAACATTTGCATGCCTTGTGCAGATGCACTCTGGGAGTGCAGACATCAGCAACCACTGGATTATAATCAAAAGGTCTCATCAAAAGGTTAGTCTACAGAGGGTAGGACATCTGTACAAAGGGCTAAGAGGACAAGGAGGTTAAATCTATAAAAGGCATTCTGGAAGCTGAGCTCCAAGGGCTAGAATGGATTACTGAAGCAGGCTTTGAAATATTCTGTCTTGACTTATCTATTTAAAAGTACAATGGTACAACATGCTTGTTGCGACACATTCCAACAATACTGAAGTATGCCAAGTAAAAACATTGATGTTCTGCTTGCATCCAAAGTCTCCTTCTCCCGAGTAGTTTACCGTTGTTGATAGTTGGTATTCATCCTAGAATTTGCAACTTTTTGAACAGCTTGTCAATGTATGCAGTATCAGCTAATTACACCAACGTTTCTCAGGTGCCAGGCACTGTTCTAAGCACTTTTCTTATGTTTTTTCATTTGATCCTCAAAACAATGCCTTGACTGTGATACTGTTACCAACTACATTTTACAGAAGCACAGAAGGATTGAGACACAAGTCACACATTCAGTGTGTGGCAAAGCTAGACTTAGACTCCGAAAAGTTTGGCTACAGAACTCAGACGGTTGACTCAGTCATTACACTTTCAGCTAGTAAACAGTGAGTTACCTAATGGAGCACATTCTATATGGTGGACCATGGGTGAACCCACTTATTTTAGGGTTAGAGACCTGGAAACAGTGCCATTCAAATACTGACCCCACTACTTTCTTTTCTTTTTTTTAGGTTAATCCTCACCTGAGGATATTTTTTCCATTGATTTTTTTAGACAGTGGAAGGGAGGGGGAGAGACAGAGAGAGACATCGATGTGAGAAAGACAGATGTGAGAGACACATGTTGATTGGTTGCCTCCCTAACATGCCTGGACCAGGGCTGGGGATGAAGCCTGCAACTGAGGTAGATGCCCTTGACCGGAGTCAAACCTGGGACCTTTAAGTCCGAGGGTTGATGCTCCAATCACTGAGCCAAACTTGCTAGGGCAGTGGTTCTCAACCTGTGGGTCGCGACCCCTTTGGCGGTCGAACGACCCTTTCACAGGGGTCGCCTAAGACCATCCTGCATATCAGATATTTACATTACGATTCATAACAGTAGCAACATTACAGTCATGAAGTAGCAACGAAAATAATTTTATGGTTGGGTCACAACATGAGGAGCTGTATTTAAAGGGCCAGAAGGTTGAGAACCACTGCGCTAGGGTGACCCTACTACTTTCCTAACTTCCATGAGCCTTAGTGATTTTGACTATAAAATACAGCTAGCAGGACAGATGTTGTTGGCCGTATTAACAAGTCAATGATTCTAGAGTCATGTACGTGTCTAAAATTATCCCATTTATCTGAAGAATCAACTTACTTTCAGTTGTGTACTAGCTCAGCGGGAGAGCCATGGGAGGACAAACGGCTGCTGAGGTTACTCTGCGACTTGTTTTAGGGATAATTTAATTTCATATGTTAAAGGCTCTTAAGCCTAGATTTTCACTTTCCCCAGCAGATACAGTGGCTCCCTTTTGGCTTTCTAAAGATGCTATGAATTCCCATAATCCACTTTGCAATGATTAATCTAAAATGTTCTGCTTAACTCTTTCTAATTTTTTTAAAGAGAAAATTATTTTGTACTTACCAATTTTATATCTCAGCAAGTTTGTTACTGTACTGTTAACCTACCAATAATTTTGTTCTTCTTCCACTAAGGGGCGCTGTTTATTGATATATATAATTTTTTTTTTTTTTTTTTGTGGAGGGGAAGGGCTCTTCAGCTGAACTCCTTTTTTGTGCTGGTATCTGAGTAGCTGAAACTTGGCCTTTTGCATACTACCATTAAAATACATCCAATTAGTTGAGACAAACAAATCTCAGTAATAACAAAAGGAAAAAAACCGTTAGTATTAAACAATACATTTATCCACAAGCTTAAAGGTTCAGATGCTCCAAAATTAATTAGAAACTAAGCTTCATTGATTAATACAGAAAATAAAAATACTTTAAATCTTGAGTAAGACTAGAAGAAAATTCAGTTATATGGATAGCCACTTATAATTCAAAAATAGAAGCATTACTATTTGTCATTTAATTTTTTCATATTGATCTTATTTGATGAAATTAAATTTTCATTTATCTTGTAGGATTATCATTACCAGTGGAATATTAGCCATGATATATTAGTTATTTTATTGGGTGAATGTATTAGAAGGAGGTTTCCTGTTTATTTGCTATGTTCTTACTGCATATGTTTAAATTTGGGAAAGTGAATTCCATTTTATGTCTTATAAAGATAGACTATGCATTATAAAACCTTATAATTACAATAGAAAAGTTGTGAAAGTGGCATAAAGAATAAGTCGTGCTTAACAATGATCCTAACTTCTAGAAAACCTTCTAGGTTTTGGATAAACAAAGTATTAAACTTTTCAATTTAACTTATTTAATAAGTAAAAGGCATATTAAACGACACTTTTGTATTTGGTTCCAAAGGAAGAAGAATGAGGGATGAGGGCTAAAAGTTAAAGTTACATTTATACTTAACTTTCTTTATATTTTAGGCAACAGTAAGAACGTTATATCTGCTTGTAATAGATTTCTATTGCTGCATAACAAGTGACTGCAGACGTAGCAGCTTAAAACACACTCATTATCTCAGTTCCCGTAGGCCAGAAGGCTGGGCATGGCCACATTAGGTTTTCTCCTCAGGGTCTCTCAAGACTGAAATCGAGGTGTTGGCTGGGCTGATCCCTTTATGGAACTTGGGGTCTTCTTTAAGGCTCACGGGGTTGTTGGCAGAATTCAGTTCCTTGCAGTTGAAGGACTGAGGCCCCTGTTCTCTTGCTGGCTGTCAGGCAGGGCAGCTCTCAGCTCCAGAGGCCCCTGCAGTTCTTTGCCATATGGCCCCTCCACATGCCTTCTCACGCTTTCCCCAGGAAAACCCAGTCCCTTTAAGAGCTCACCTGATTAGGTCAGGGCCACTGAGGATAATCTTCTATTTTAAGGTCAACCGATTTGGCAATTTAATTGCATCTGTAAAATCCCTTCACAGCAGCATCTAGATTAGTGCTTGAATAACCTGGAGATGGTATGTGTATGCCAGGGCACAGGAATCTTGGGAGCCATCTCAGAATCCTGCCTACCTCTCTTAGTCCATTCAGGCTGTTCTAACGAAATACCATAGTCTGGGTGGCTTATAAACAACAGAAATTTATTTCTCACGGTTCTGGAGGCTGGAAGTCTGAGATCGGGGGGCAGCATGGCTGCATGAGGGCCCTTTTCTAGGTTGCAGATTTCTTGTTTATCCTCATATGGCAGAAGGGCTCTGGATCTTTTTGGTTTCTTTCTTTTTTTTTTTAAGGCACCAATCCTATTCATGAGGGTTCCACCCTCATGACCTAAGCATATCTCAAAGACCCTACTAATACAATCATCTTGGGAGGTTAGGGTTTCAACATGAGTTTGGGGGAACACAAACATTCAGACCATAGCACTACCGTAATAATTTATAATAAACAGTTTCTCTCAATAAATTATATTTAAAACTATGGTATTTAGTAAGTATCTGAGAACAGCAAAAGTGATGTTCTTAAAAAGAAATGAGAGACCTAAGCCAGTAATCCAGAGGCTATAGCAAAAGTAAATGAGTGATAGATTTATGCTGCCTTAGTTCAAGCTAAGGGGGAGAAAACTGCACCAATACAAACACACATTCTATCAACCTTAAGTAGCAATGATTTACACTGGGCCCAGATTCACTTAGGAATCACTGCATAGAGTCCAGCCGCTTTTGCTAACACAGGATCAGCTTGGAGAGGGCTGTGTGTCTGGGGGTCTTGTGGGTAAAAACCATCTTTTGTTTTAACCCTCAGTTCCTACCTAAGAGGAGTGATGCTGAGTCCCCCAGATTAGAATCCTTTCTCAAAACCCCACTGTGACAGGTGATAGAAAGCCTGGCATTTTTTGAAGATTTGAATTTTAAATATAAAATTTAAAAAGGATGTCATCATCAGAGACATCCTTCATCGGGTGGCTAACCTGGGAGACTGGTTAGCTGCTGGTATTTGCTGCCCACCTCCCATACAGAATTGTGATGGGGTCAGAGCTGTGATTAAGGAACCTTCTCTGATTGGTGTGTTAGGTTGGGGAAAAGCAGGAGGGATTTTTTTACATTTTTTTCTATTATACCTGACATTTTAACATTTAAAAATATTCTTTTGCCCAGGAGAGAAAAGGCCTGGATTTTTGATATCTTTCATTGAAACAATGAGACTCTTGTTATGTTTGCCACTTTAGCCTTCAAGGTCTTATCTTTTTTGACTTGGAGAACTGAAGGCATTTTGATCCTCTTCCAGTTCTACAAATATTGTTTTTTAATAAGCTTGAGGCATGCCCTAGCCAGTTTTTCTCAGTGGGTAGGGCGTCGGCCTGCAGACCAAAGGGTCCCGGGTTTGATTCTGGCCAAGGGCACGTACCTTGGTTGCAGGCTCCTCCCCAGCCCAGGCCCTGGTCTGGGTGCGTGTAGGAGGCAACCAATCAATGTGTTTCTCTCACATCGATGTTTCTCTCTGTCTTTCCCTCTCTCTTCCACTCTCTCTCTAAAAAAGGAAGGAAGGAAGGAAGGAAGGAAGGAAGGAAGGAAGGAAGGAAGGAAGGAAGGGAGGAAGGAGCTCAAGGCATCGCTGTTGAGAAAGAAAGAAAAAAAGAAAGAAAGAAAGAAAAGAAAAGAAGCTCAAGGCATCACTGTTGATCAGAGAAAAGCATTATCTCCCTCCTTAAAGTGAAGAGCACCTGCCAGTCTCCCTATCCAGAAGCAAGAGAGAGGAAGAGCTGTTTATTGAACCCACAGAGCACCATTATTTCAAAAGTACAGAAAATAGAGAATGACATTAAACCCATTGCTTCATTGATCGATACAGAATATAGAGATATTTATAGACTTAAAAGCAAGGCCGTGGACCCACTTACCCACCAAACATATTTATCTATTTATGACTAGTGTGATATTTGTGACATTGAAAACATGTTGCATTTCCTTTAGCATTATGTTCATCATCGTAGTGAAAATGTAGAAAGGATAAATGATTAAACAGGAAGTAAAGTGTATTGCTAATCAGATGGTTGATTAATAATGAGCAGGCTATAATAAACCATACTTTTCTTTTATGAGCCACTTGTTTTAGGCTTTCTTCAATTTTAGAAGAATAGGAGGTATACATATTTATATGTATATGGATGGATACATCATATATATGATATATACATCACATATATGTAAAATCAGTAATGATTGGCTGGGTTATGCTGCAATAACAAGTAGCCCTCAAATCTCAGTGGTTTAAAAGAAAAAAGGCTTACTTCTGGCTCACATCATATGTCCCTCTGCTCTGTGTCATCCTTACCAAGAGACCTAGCCTGATCTCTGCCATGCTTCTGCAATTGCTTGGCAGGGGACAGGAATGAGACAAATTGTATGCTTGCTCTTAAAGCTTCCATGACACCAGTGACTTCTGTTCACATATCAGTAGCCAAAGCAGGTCACTTGGTCACATCCAATTCCTAGTGTAGACAGCCAGAAATATTTGGTGAACAGAACTAATCTCTCTCTCTCTCTCTCTCTCTCACACACACACACACACACACACACACTTTAATGTGTAGATTGAAACGGGGGAAATAAGTTCAGTTGCTGAAGAAAATCAACTTTGACTTATCATTGTAATATTGTTACATCAGGAAGTTTAGAATTAGTAAAAGCAATGGCTTAGGCTGTGTTCATAGAATATACCACAGCCAGGGAGAAGGATAAGGCAGATATTTGTATACATTCATGCAAATAATCCCTAGAAATATTGAATTTTTTAAAAAGCTAGTAGCAGAATATCATGATCTCATTTATTTTAAAAGATACAAAATACATAAATATGTTTATATGCATATGTATGTGTCAAGTGCATAGGAAAAAGCCTAGACAGCTGATTACTAAACAGTTACTATTCATGGGGAATATGGAGGGATTTGTATGGCACATAGGAGATTATAATCCTTTTTACTTTACATAATCCTGTATTGTTTGAATTAATTACGACCATTTATGTATGTATTGTATTAGTTTCCTAGGGCTGATGTAACAAATTACCACACACTGCTAAAATAGAAATTTACTCTTTCCCGGGGCTGGAGGCCAGAAGTCTGAGGTCGGCCACGTCCCTCCCTCTGGAGCAGGGGTCCTCAAACTTTTTAAACAGGGGGCCAGTTCACTGTCCCTCAGACCGTTGGAGGGCCAGACTATAGTTAAAAAAAAACAACTATGAACAAATTCCTATGCACACTGCACATATCTTATTTTGAAATAAAAAAACAAAACGGGAACAAATACAGTATTTGTATTTGCATGTGGCCCGCGGGCCGTAGTTTGAGGACCCCTGCGAGGCTCTAGGGGAGAATCCTTTCCTTGCCTCTTCTAGCTGCTGGTGGCTGTGGCATTCCTTGACTTGTAGCCCCATCACTCTAATCCCTGCCTCCATGGTCACATTGTTTCCTACTTTTCTGTGTGTTCCCGCTGTGAATCTCTTATGAAGACATTTGTCATTGGATTGAGGCCCCGCCTGGATGATGCAGGGTGGCCTCACATCTCCAGATCCTTAAGATTCTTTTTCCAAATAAGGTCTCACTGACAGGTTTGAGAGACAGGACAAGGACATACATGTTTGGGGTGGTAGGGTGGGGGGTTGGAGGGCATCATTCAACCTACTACACTTGTGTAACCCGAAAAAATTAAAAAGGGAAACGATTGAAAAAAATTGATCATTATTAAGAGTGATTGCTTCTGGGAGGGAAACATTTCCAAATTTTCTATAGGGAACCTAATGTAACATTAATAATTAGAAAAAAAAGACATACAAAATATAGAGCAATAATAACCACCACAACAAAAGCAAAACATGGGCAGATCCTAACTTACACATACTCCATTAACAAGTGATCTTGACGCTCAGAACAGAGTGGAAAGGTCATATCCTCAACTCAGGGATAGGGCCAGGTAGGGGCTTAGATTTAGGACAGGGGCCTTGTATCAGCCTCGGGTTCTTAGAGCACTAGATACATTAGCCTTCTCTCACATGCAAGGCAGAGCCTTCACCTGGGCCCAGTGCCCAGGAAGAGGCACCCACACCGCCAAAAGAGAGGAACTACTTCCCTGGTATTGACTTACAGAAATTAAATTGCTTTTCTTCCAAAGAAGCAACATTATTGAGCAGAGGTTGCAAGCATGGGCCAATTTTAGTCCACCGATGAGTCCTGTTTCATCTGCACTGTGTGTATAAAATTTTTTTCAAATTAGTTGCCAACTATTTTCACATAAAATTTTGGTTTTTGGCTTCTCCTGATCTGCTGCATTGGGTCTGCATTCTCCCATGGCAGCCACCCACTGGAGCTGGGGAGCGGCGCTCCCTTTAGATGAACAACACACGCGCAGCACAGCCCCTGTTATTTTCTATTTTCCTGACCTGACTCTCCTCATTTGCATTGCCTACCTGACCACTATAGGTATTTGAGTTTGCAAACCCCTGATGAATAGAAGAAAAAATCACTTTGTGATATTATGGTGCAGTCCATTAGGGGTTAAGTAGGCTTATGCACACCCTTGCTTCCAGGAAAAAATGCATTCTAAGTTCCAAACAGCCAACAAATGAACCTGAAGCATGCAACCAGTTCATAAATTGGTGGCTCCTCTACAGTGATGTTTTATAGTCTGCCTAAACAAGTAATGGAAAATGCATATCCATATATGCACTCATATCAGAAATTCAATTCCACAGGCTATTTGGGAACGAAGTTTCAAAATTCGGCTGAGGATGATTATGTCGTCTGTCTGAGTTTGTGCAGACGGGCGTGTGTGCACCCACAGGAACATGAGCATGTTTTCACTCCACTTGGGCCAGAACCTGTCCTCCTGACCCCTACTGAGGGATTACTATGTCATGAGCCAAAATTAGTCTCATCATTATTGGGTTGGAACCAGGACCGCTACAGAATTTTCTCATAGGGGTCTGCATTGACTCTTGTCCAGTGTTTCCAGTGAAATTCTTGAATTTTTAATTTGAGTTGAGCTGTGGAGGTGAGAGGAAGTGGGTTGTAGAGAGTGTCGCCTCAGTTGGGGCTGAAGCCTTTGGGAAGGCAGTCCTTTTCTGTGATTTCCAGAACAGATTGCTGACTTTCAAGATCTCTGTGTAGAAGAATGTTCTTAAGGTTTTCCCCTCCTAAATTAATACGTATTTAATGAGTACCTATTCTGTTCAGAGCACTAGGCTAGGGCACACACACAAAAAATGGACATGGTGGCGCTTTCAGTCTGATTAGGAAGACACAAAGAGGCAAACATTAAATAACAGCACAGTGTTATGTAAAACATGAAATGCCACAGGTAATGAGCCATGATTTGCCCAGTGGATGTTTATTTGGAAGTGTATTGCCAAATACACTTAGAGACTATAAATGTACAATTTATACCTTCAGAGAAGAGAAATATCATTTCAGGCCAGCGGATGGCCAAGCATTAAGTCTAAGCAGAACAGAAGGTGAAACACCAAGAAGACACTTGGCAGTGGAAAATGGTCCATGACAGAGAACTGGGTCAGAATTGTGGAGGATCTTGAATGACAGGATAACCAATCCTGTGCTTTGTTGCATAGGCAATGGGGAGTCCTGGAAAGTTTGCGATCAGAGGAATGGTATGATCCAAGAAGTGTATTTGGAAGATCAATCTGGAGGTGATATCAGGATGATTTGGAACAAGAAGGAAATGAGAGCAGAAGGGACACTGGGAAGGAAGTTCCTGTAGAGGAGAAATGGCTTAACCTTGGAAAGGCAGAGGAACTTGAAAAGAAGGGATAGATCGGGGGCATAAGGACTGCGGGCTAGACAGGTTGTAATGAACAGGGGAGGAGGAGGAGCAGCAACATCATGGTGGAGGAATGACTCTAGGTTTGGGCTGGAAATTAGGATATCAGTGATACCTTTGGTAAAAGAGCCAAGTGTGGCAGGAGGTCCAGTGGGAGATGGCAGGAAGAGCAGATTGATTTGAGTCCTGCTTGAGGCCTTGATGGGGCACCCAGAGATAGTTCTCTACATTTTCAGCTGATCTTTGCACATGGTCATCCCTTCACTCACACTCCATGGACTTAACACCAGTAAGTGGTTGCTGACTTGTTGGACCTGCAAGCCCCCCAAACCTCCTCCAGCTGGTGGTCAGTAGTCTCCGATCTAGTAGACCACCCATCACACATCCTTGCCTGGTTGAGTGTTTTATAGTTGAACGACTTGAAAGATATGTAGTAGTTACTCTAGTCTATATCTCTATCTTCAGGAAGCCCACACCTCTGAAATTCAACAAGCTTTTCTTTTTTTAAATCCTCACCTGAGGATATTTTTTCCCCATTGATTTTTTAGAGAGAGTGGAAAGGAGGGAAAGAGGGAGAGAGGGAACCATTGATAACATTGATGTGAGAGAGACACTTCGATTCGTTGCCTTTCACATGAGGCCCTTGTCCAACCAGGGCCAGGGGAAAAACCTGCCACCCAGGCACTTGCCCTTGACTGGGAATCAAACCCACCACCTTTCGGTGCGCAGGCCAATGCTCTAACGACTGAGCCACACCAGCCAGAGCTCAGCAAGCTCTTTTGACTATGCTTTCAGGGTTTACCACACTCCACCACTGAAGTCCTTCCTTATGCTTATTTTACCTTGCTCAAATTGAGCTTGACTTTCACAATGGAGTTACAATGTGCCCCCCGCCCCCTTTCAACTAGTTCCCCTTGAGGTTTATGAGCTCATGTATGTATGGAGTAACTCTGTTAAAAGAAATGCCAGCAGCGATATTATTATGCTTCTATTGAATACTCATTAATTACTGCAATGCTTTTGTCAGAATTGGGGGAGGCAAAGAAGTTGGCACCCGACTCTTTGGGATTGTTGTTGAATGCAAAGACAAAAATCTCCAAATGAAGCCTGTACTTAGGTACAACAGCGGGTGCATTGTTTAACAGGATTCTGAGTAAACGCGTCCTTATTCCTTTTTATTTTTCCTATCCCTTTGTCTTCAGTTTTCCCCTGTCGGGCATCAAGTGCTTTTTCTCCGCCATTTGTGTTCCTTTCACTTTGATCTGCATCTCCCTTCTTTGCCAAACACAACCAGTCTGCATTGATATTCATTCACCCCACAATTACCCAGTCCATTTTGTGGTCGAAAGCTGAGACTGGTGACGGGTGCAACTTGGAATATATAAACATGACTCTTTTTCAGGGAGCATCTAAGATGCCAGTCTTAGCAGCCTCATTTTAAAAACTATTTATATTCACAAAAGTCTATAATAGCATTTTTATTGTGTATGTCTGTGAGTTGGGTGCTTTTTCCCCCCATGCCTGCTTCTTATTATCGCTCAACGCTGACTACAGCCTTAAATGATAATGAAAACAGAAGCACTCTTTTCAAGAGGCGATGACTGCTTCCCACGTCCTTCAGTGTGTATGTGCTCCCCTGCCTGAAGGGGCCGGGTTAGTGTTTAAAACATCCGCTCCGACTCAGTCAGAACCCAAGTTTATTTCCTCGCAGCGTTGACTCAGTCTTTTATTCTTCTGCAGAGAATAAATTGAATACCAGTGTGTGGGTGTCTTTCAGACGAGACCTTAGGGGCTCTCTGTGACCACTGGGGACATTGGAGTTCTTGTCCTGCTGTCGTCCTTGGTCTGAGCTCCAGAACCTGGCTTGGCCCCAGATGTCACACACTCGCCTTTGAAGAGAGATGTTTATTTGGGCCTTTCTTCCTTCAGGTGCTGCTGTTTCCTTGCTTCCAGAATGTGACCTGCTGCTTTCACCCTCTCGTTTTCCAGTGCATTAAAAAGCACACCAAGCAACAAAAGAGCTTGCCTCAGAGTCAAAGGGCTACAAATATAAGCTTGTTATCTGTGTTCCATTATTGTGAATAACTCACAACTCTATTGCCATGTGTATGATTGACTTGCAATTATGGGTTGTGTTTTACAGCAGCTCTGAATGGTATTCTCCCCTGGTTGTTCCTTAAGCCAAGCCTGGAACCCCTGGGTCACATGAGAAAGGGGGGATTTTTATAGACTCCACCCTATCGTTGTTGCTTTTTCCCCTCCAAGCCTTGATATTGGATCTGTAATTAGTGATGTAATAATAATACCTTCCATTTGCTATATTATAACTTTTCAAAAATGCTTTAGCATGCTCTCCCTCCTGGGAGCACGCCCACACCTTCCCCTTCCTCCCTTTTTCCCCTGAGGCGCCTTACCTTTACCTTTCTCTCTCCTAAGCTCCAGGGCTCTTCTTTTGCCTCTATCACTTGTATCCTGAGCCCATTTCTTCTACTGCTCACATCTTCTTCCTCTGTGACTTTCTAAATAAACTTTTTCTGATCAACAACAACAACAAACACCCCAAAATGCTTTACAAGTTCTGTGATTGACTCTCCAAAAATGCTTTTGGTACAGGGAATGCAGATCTTATGGCCTTATTTTATAAGGAAACAGACAAAGCAAGGCTACATGACTTGCCTAAGTTCTTACAGCAAGTCTAAGATGGATCTGGAACTGAGACCAGATTTCCTGATTTCAGGGTGTGTGGTTTTCCTCAGGCCACTGCATTTTATAACAAACACAAGACAATTGTTTTTACATACAGGGTGGGGCAAAGTAGGTTTGCAGTTGTGAGTACATGAAACAGTTTATTCTTGTATTATTATTTATTAATTACTGTATTATTTTTCCATATGAACAACTGTAAACCTATGTTTGCCCCACCCTATACAAGATTTCATTTGATTCCATGATGACCTCACAAGCTGGGTGAGCAGGTATTATTATTTATATCTTCCTGATCAGGAAGTAGAAGCCCAGAGAAAATGAGTTACCAAGATAATATGGTGATAAACAAAAGAGGTGGGATTTGACTCCAAGACTCCAAGCCCACTCTCTTGGTGACACTTTGCTAGCTGATTAATGACAACACCACTCATTTAGTTGCCTTGACCAAAAACTGAGACTCATCCTTGACTCCCCTTTTTTTTTTCTTACCCCATGTCTAAGCCATCAGCAAATCTTATTCCAAATCAAGCATTTCTCACTACCTCTACTGCTGTTATCCTGGTCTAAGCATTTGTCTTTCTCACCTGGATTTCTGCAGCGATTCTGCAAGGCTAGTCTCCAAAGATGGTCTCCAATGAACCGGGCCTCCTGTGGTCATGTGGTTCTACAGTGTTGAATTTCAGCTGCTCTGTGAGTAGTTTAATTAGTAGAAGGTGGATGGTGTGATTCTGTGCATTTCATGAAGGCTTTTGTACTTCTGAGAGCCCTGAGCCACCTCTAAGAAATCCAGTTACTCTTCTGGAGAGACTAAGTGAAGAGACCACTTGGAGAGGCCACGTGAAGAGGGAGCGGCCCAGAGGCTGCGTGGAGTGAGAGAGCCCCAGCAGTCAGTGCTCCAGCTCAACCCAGCCTCTTCACTGTCCCACGAAGGTGCTAGGTATGTGAGTGAGCTTGATGGACATTTCAGCCAGTTGTACCCTCCTAGGACTACAGCCCAAACTGGTATCACATGGAGTAAAAGAACCACCCAGCTGAGCCCAGTTGACTCACAGAGTCATGAGAGATAATGAAATGGTTGTTGTGTTCAGCCACTAAGTTTGGGGTTGGTTTGCTATGTAGCGATAGATAACTAACATCTAGGCTCCTTTGCTTTCAGTCTTACTTGCCACCAGTCTATTTTCCATACAGAATATATATCTTTTTAAATTGTGGTAAAAGAAAACTAACATAAACTCACCATCTTAGCCATTTTTAAACCATTTTTAAGTGTACAGTCAGTAGTGTTACATCCATATTGTTGTACAATCTCCAGAACTCTTTTCATCTTGCAAAACAACTCCTCATATCCTCCTGCCTCCAGCTCCTGATAACCACTTTTCTTTCTGTTTCTAAGAATTTGACTCTCTAGGTTCTTTGTATAAACGGAATTGTACAATATATGTTATGTTTTTTTTAAATAAAATATATTCTTAATGATTTCAGAGAGGAATGGAAAGGGAGAGAGAGATAGAAACATCAATGATGAGAGAGAATCATTGATTGACTGCCTCCTGCATACCCTCTTTTGGGGACTGAGCCCAAAACCCAGCCAGACATGTGCCCTGACTGGGAGTCGAATCATGACCTCCTGGTTCATAGGTCAACACTCAACCACTGAGTCACACTGGCCAGGCACGATTTTTAATTTTTTGAGGGTCCTACATACACAGAAGATTTTCAAACAAATTTTGTCACGCCCTTCTCAAAACCTTCCATTGGCTTCTCATTACTTTTAGAATAATATTCAAGACCCTGACTATGGCCTACAAGGAACCAATCCATGGCCACGTCACCAGTCTCATCTCCTGTCCTTCTTCCCCCTCCTCTGCTTTAGCCATTCTTAGCATCTTGATGCTCCTTGTCACACCAAGCATTGTCCTACTGCAGGGATTTTCTACTTGCCATTTTCTCTGCCTAAAATGCACTTCATTGGTAACTAGCATGGCTTATACTGTCACCTCATTCAAGTCTCAGTTCAAATGTCCCCTCCTTCTGAGATGCCTTCCCCCACCACCCAGTTTAAAATAGTACCCTCATCCTCTCAATATCTTTATTTTTATTTTATTTTTTTAAATATATTTTATTGATTTTTTACAGAGAGGAAGGGAGAGAGATAGAGAGTTAGAAACATCGATGAGAGAGAAACATCAATCAGCTGCCACCTGCACATCTCCTACTGGGGATATGCCCGCAACCAAGGTACATGCCCTTAACTGGAATCGAACCTGGGACCCCTCAGTCCGCAGACTGACACTCTATCCACTGAGCCAAACCGGTTTTGGCTCAATATCTTTATTTTTGATTTGTTATTTATCTCTACCTGATAAGTAGGGAATTTATATTCATGGCACACACATATAATACAGACTATGTGCCTGACACATTAAATACTTTACATAATTGATATAACTGATCTTAATAACAACCTTGTGAATTAGGTATCGTTATTATCTCCATTTTACAGATGAGAAAACTGAGACACCAGATGGTATATAACTTCCCGAAGGTTCTGCCTCTAGTAATTGACAGAAGCAGGATTGAACCAAGGCAGTTGGGATCCAGAATCTACTATTATACTCATCTCATTATAGATGTGTATGTGTAAAATATGTATAAATCATGTATGTGCTTGTTTATTGTCTATCTATCCCGTTGGGTGTAAGCTCCACAAGGACAGGACATTGTTTTGTTTACTGTTCCCCACGCTTAGGACAATGTCTGGTACAATTAGATTTTCAATAAAAATGTATTGAATGAATGAATGAGTGAATGAATACATGGGTTATTTGCATACATATTTAAAAAAAATTTATTTCAGAGTGGAAGGGAGAGAGAGATAGAAACATCAATGATGAGAGAGAATCACTGATTGGCTGCCTCCTGCATGACCCCACTGGGGATGGATCTGGCAACCTGGGCATATGCCCTGACCAGGAATTGAACAGTGACCTCCTGGTTCATAGATCGACACTCAACCACTGAGCCACGCCATATATATATATATATATATATATATATATATATATATATATATATATACTCTCAATTGTTCTCCATATTATTTTTTTCTCTCTACTTTTCAATTATGTAGGAGAGTCCTTCTAGCTACCCTTTTCGACCAGATTGTCATTGAAATGCAGGTCAAAAGAAAGGAAGACTGGTGTCTATTGAAGAGTGGCGTCGATGCATTAAAAGGTACCCTGGTGGCCCTAAAGACTTAATGCAGCTTTATAAAATGGCTAATTTACACACTGGGCTGCTCCAGCTTACCCAGGTGCGCCTGGATTACATTACACAAAAACGTAGATGGCACACAAATATAATAAGCTGTGGCTCGGCTCAGTTATGCCCTTATTGTCACTGCTAAAGACGAATCTCATAATTCCCTGGTAGCAATGTCAGTCTTTTATCTTTCCCTGGACTCATGAAGATACAAGTCACATCCACGGTGCCTGTTCTGTGTGTGACAAGGAAACTCAGGCAGCCAATCGTTACAAAGGTGATTCATTCATTTGCATTCAGAAATCCTGTTGGTTAAAAAGCAATAAAAGTGTTGGGGGCTTTTTCCCCCACTCTATAAAAAGTGGCTCACTGATGAAATATACGCCTTCACTCATCTGGCAGACCTGCTATAAAAAATAACATTTGCAGTGGAAAGTGGGACTTTTGCTTGAGGAACTGATGTGTACATATAATATTTGTACATTTCTTAGATGGGCATGGACACTTGGCAATGCTTTCAGGTTCCAAAGTCTTGCAAAGATAAAATTTACTGTAGTGTGGTGGGTCTTGATGTTTAAAGTGTATGCAAGGAATTGTAAAGCAGGAGATTGCAGGATGAAGCGGTAAGACAAATGAAAGGACTGGAGCAGTAGGATGCTGACCTTCAGTGGAGTGTTAATTTGATTCACATGCCAGTCCTAAGAAAACACTGGCTTTCTTTCCTGCATGCTCCCTGCCTGTTCTAGCTCCATCTCGGCCCTGGTTGTCTATGTCTGCTCCTGCCCTGAGTCTGTTCTTTAAGCCCTGACTTTGGCCACAGAAGCCAGTGTAGGGCCAAGCAACCCAGACAGGGCCCCGGAGCACCAAGCAGATCCAGAGACATGAAGTTGCTCAGGGAAAGGGAAGAGACAGCATCATGGGGCAGAGGGAGGGTGGAGTATTCCTGTGTTGCTGAAGGCTGGTTCACCCCGCTGGGGCAAAAACCAGTAGGGAGGTGTAGGTGTTTATTTTCAGAGCAGGAGATGCACCTTCACTGATGCTCTGCTGTGCTAAGTACAATGCTGGTGCAGATAAATGTTAATAGCAGCAGCCATCATGATGAGGACAATACTGATGAGGACAATAATAATGTGGTAACCTCACCTCGGCATGCCCGTGGTTAAGAGATTTAACCACTTCTTGTATTTGATGTTAATGTACCAAGGCTAGGGGTCCTTGCCACTGATCCTGACACCCTGGTATTTTTCCTGTTTTTCCATCTTGGACTGACTCCGGGACTATAGAAAAGAGGTCCTGGAGACCAGAGCTTCCTGCGTAGTCATCTTCAGAACAGTCACTCTGAGAATGAGCACATGCCCCTCATGTGTCTTGTCTGCCAATCAGACCCCTCTGTCTACAGAGAGCCTTTTAAAAAACAAGAATGAGGCCTTCATTTTAATTGTTGTCTTTTTTGGTCCCATGTCAGGATTATGACTTTTAAATAAGCTATACCAGAATTTCTTTTTTCTTATCTTGCACCTAATTAAGAACGGTGAGGGGATATCCTTTGGTCTTATTGTCTTATAATTTTAATTACACTGATCTTGGTTTAAAACAGGACCCATTTAAGTGCTGAAACGATATGTATTTTCAGTGAGGTGTTTTCTTTTCCTTTCACGCCCCTTAGCAGAGGACACAGCTAAGAGATAGCCCTTCTCTGGGCACCAAACCTAACTAAGCTGGCCTTGCCCTGGATGAAGGGCGAGGAGCCTCCAGGGGCTCCAGCTGCTGCAGGAGAGAGCCCTGTAGCCTCAAGAGGACGGAGTCACATCATGGTGGGAAATAAGAGTTGGGATGTCAGCTCCCAGAAATGTCCCAGTGGATGCTGGAGGGGCTGCCTCCACAGGTGAATGATCTCCTGTGACTGTTCCCTGTCATTCCTAGCACCTGGCCTGGTCATGCTTAGAAGGACAGTCATCGAGCCATTTTCCTTTCTGTCCTCTTCCTTCAAGATTCTCATCTAGCATGGCCTTCTGGAGTACTGCCACTCTCTAGAGTCCATGTGATTCAGTGGTAAAGGATTATGAGCGCTGGTGCCAAGACCAAGGTTTGAATCCCAGCCTGGCCAATACTGGTGCTGCCATCTTGGGCAAATTATTTTCCCACTGATCTTGGGGGGGTCTTCTCCCATAAAAGGGGATCATGATATCTACTTGGTGGGGTGGTTGAGAAAGATGCATATGATAATGAGTGCAAGAGAAGGATGCCTCCTGGCATGAGGTAGGCGCTCCAGGAACATTTGTTGTCCCTTGTCATATATGTGTGGGAAAGTGCCTGAATGTGTGGGCAGAGATTTGAAGGGCTGAATAATAACGATAGTAATTCCTGAGTATGTGAGCACGCGCGAGCACGCGTGCACACACACACAGTCTATTTTGTCCTCTCTGCCTGTCCCCATCCCATCCATTTCTCATGCCCATTTCTGCTGCCTCCTTCTCCATGAGGTTTACTCTATTATTTCCTATGTGGATCCTGCCCAGCTCTTTTGTACTCATTGCTCAACCACACAACTTTATATTTTACTACAAACTGTCATGAGTTGTATGTGACGATCTTCTCTCTCTCTAATAAGGTGAGCTCCTTGGGAAGGGACTAAGTATGATTCTTTTTCCTGTGCCTTTGCAGCAGCCAGCATGCAGTGAATGTTTAATAATTGATTATGATCATAATAATTGATTATTAAATGCAGTGCCATTACTAATCCTACCTGAGGGTAGAGACTGAATTTACATTATTTTTTTTGTATCTCCATTGCAGTTGGCCTAGTGCTAAGCATCTTAGATACTTGTAGGTACTCAATAAACATTTGCCAGGTTAAAATTACTGTAAGCTTTGAGGGATGGGTTTGAGAGGTGGCTAGCCATTTGTATGAAAAGGATAGCAAGAGGCCTGGGGAGTAAAAGCTGAGTCTACAAAAGGTTCTGGAATGCTCGTGACTTGGGGATGATCTATCTTCCTTTGTAACAGTTTGTGAATCATATGCTGGCAGGGCAGAAAAGCACTGCATAGGGAGTTTGGAGACTTGGCTTCTGGTCTCCACTGGGGTAATTTGTCTGATCCAGGCAAGTAGGCCAGGTCTGGAACCAGGTGGCCCCCTGGCTTTAGGTAAAAAAGAAGTTTCCTCTTGACTCAGGGGTCCTTTGGAAACTTTTCACCTCTCAGTGACCCGATTGACAGCTCCCAGCTTCTTCTGATAGGTTTGATCTCAGCCCATAATCCTTAAATAGATAAAACTTCCACAGAAGCTGGTTTGCATTGGACTGAAAGTCAATCAGGCTGCTGCCAGAATATGAAATTAGGCCTCGGGAAGAAAAGGCAGTTATTTTTCAATTATCTACAGGTTGGAGGCTGCAGGGGGCTGCTTATCTGCAGTTGCCTTGAGAAGGTGACCCTCTGGGTCCCTAAGTGTGCTCTCCATCTCTCCTAAGGCCGGTCATGAGGCACAGGGCCTGTGTGCACAGCACTGGTCCAGCCCCTTCTGGGCCCTGGTGAAGGGACTTCTGTGGTCGGTGGTCAACATGATCCCTGACCTCGAGAGCTCAGTTCTATAGGCCTTTGTGCTTCTCAGTGTCAACTTGGGAAGGGACTAAGCATGATTCGTTTTAGACACAGTGGATTCTATAGGAACCATGAGATGTAGCCTGGTAGGCTCTACAAAACCCAGCAATGACAAACCCAGAAAAGGCACACATTCTGACCCTGAGCTAGCTTCATGCTGTTCTGGTGGCAACACGCAGGGGTGGCCTTAAACACAGGACTCAGGGGCAGGGCGAGTCCTGCTTTGTTGTTGGTGCTTCACACAGCCGTGTTTCTCTTTCAGCATCCTGATTTCTTTCAGCCTTCTTTTGCACTATCCCAACAGGGAAGGGCAGGAAACCTCACCAGCCAAGCTTGAATAGAGTTCCAGGGCAGCAAGGAGCCCTCCGGGAGGGGCTCTTCCAGGGCAGAGCCCGCACGCTTCCATTAATTCACAGAGCGCGCTCCGTGAGGGAGCCAGACAAGCGGCATTATTATTATCATCAATCACTCCGCACTGAAGAAACTGAGGCAGCTGAGGGAGTGGGGGCTGCCCACGCCGGCTCATCCAATGGGACAAGGCGGCCTCAGCCTGGCTCCCTCAGCCAGGGGCTCAGAAGTGAAAAGGCCAAAGGATGACCATCCTGGGGGAGCTGCCTTTCAATCAGATACCCTACTGATCGTTTTCTTTTTGGGTCCCTAAAGCAAATACATTTTGATTCAATTTGGATGTTCTGAATTAGTGGAAGGGAACGAGGTTTAAAAGAGGTCAGCTCCATTACTCAGCATTATTAATGATGTTGTCGGCTGTTAAAATCTCAAAAAACTAGGAAACTAATAAATTTTACATATTGAAAAATCACAGATGGATCAGGCAAATGTATACATTCTTAAAAGTATTTAATATCTGTTAAGAGGACAGAATGATAAATTTAATATTGAAAACCAATATCAGATTCACAATTACAGGCCATTTATCATAACCAACTGCATGGACAGCATCTTATGGCAGGGAGCGCGCTGTGATTCATAAGCAGAGACCCGGAACAAGTCCATATGAAATGAGAAATAAATCTGCTTTACATATTGGAAACTTATTTCCACTTCCTATCTTTATTGCCAACAATAATGTTAGCTTTCAAGAACAAATTGTTTCACATTAAACCCATACATAATGAGCCCAATTGAGTAAAAAACTTCCCTAAAAAGAGCTTTAAATTATTTCAAATTGGGTTATTAGCTTTAACTCTAATTCCTCTGAGAGGGCCCACCAATCTTACAGTAAGTTTCAGCACCTAGCCAGACAATGGGTTTTCCAGGGTGGGCCTCAAAGGTCTAGATCTGTTCTTTCTTCTTCTTCCCCCTTCCTCCCCTGAAGATCGACACCATCAGGCTAAAGAACAAACATGGTCATGTTTAACAGAAGTGTTGACTAAACAAATTGCAATGTTCTAGCGATGTGTATTTTTACTTAAGATGAATTTTTCTGCCTTTTTTTTTTTTTTTAATGTTTGAGTACCTATGCATAAATGGGATGATTTGAATTTGGACCCTTGCAGGTCATGGTCAGGACACTGGCTCAGCCCATGTGTGGATCTCCACACATTCTAGGATCACGTGGCAGGGGGATGATCTGGCTGTGACATTGCTCATTTTGTGGACTGCCCCGGTAGACCTAGATGACATGATTCAATCAAGACACAGGGTGCATTTCTTTCTCTTTTTCTGATTTGGAGAATGAGGTGCTCAAATGTAGAAAATTTGGAATGTGTAGGAGGGAGGGAATCCCAATTCCCTCACAGAGGCCACTGTTATTTATATTTGACATGTCTTTTTTATTTTTGGGATTTTTATTTTTGCTATGTATTTTTCTTTACACAGTTATGTAATCTTCTATCCTATGCAATCATTTGTTTCCTAGTTGTTTTAGATTTTAATGGTTATATAATACTCCATCACTTTATAACAAACCCTTTTCTCTACTATAAATAAATTGTAATTATCTTTGTGCGTGCAAATTTGGGTAAATTTCTGATTATTTCTTTAAAATGTGTTTCCAAAAGTCTCATTACTGGATTAAAGAGTGTGAACATTTAAAAAAATCTTTTAAAAATAAGTTTAATATATATATATATATATATATATATATATATATATATATATATATATATTTATATTGACTTGAGAGAGAAAGGGAGATAGAAACATCAATGATGAGAGAGAATAATTGATTGGCTGCTTCCTGAATGCCCCACACTGGGGATAGAGCCCACAATTCAGGCATGTGCCCTGACCTGGAATCAAACCATGACCTCCTGCTTCGTAGGTTGACACTGAACCACTGAGCCATGCCAGCCACCTTTAGGCTTTAATAATATTCTCCATTATCTCCAGAATAAAATTTGAACTTGTTATCAGTCACTATCAGAGTCCAGCTCACCTTTCCAACCTTTTTCTCCCCTTTTCCCCTGCAGTTACATTTGCTCCAGCTGCCTGTGACAGGCATCCTTCATGAGTGTGCCATGTGCTCTCTATCACTACTTATGTCACTTCTCTTTCTAGCCTGTTTTCCCCTCTTTTCATTGTTTGTAAAACTCTACTTATGGATTTAGGCTTGGCTCAGGTATCAGCATTTCTGTCAAGCCTCCCGATACCTCCCAAAGCAAAATGAGTATGCTTGTCTTCTGAGATCCCATAGCACCTGTGTATACCTGGGTGGCAGCATCTCTCAGTCTTACCTGTTACAGTAGACAGGTACGCTTGAGTTTCTCTCACTAAACTGGGGCTTTGTAAAGGTCAAGATCATGTCTTATTAATGTTACATAGGTGGTGGGTATGATCAAAGAAATCTATAAATGGCATTTAAAGACAAATTGAATTTCAACTGAATTGAAACCTGATTGGACTTTAATTTTTTATTTATCATGGGATCTTAAATACAAACAAACTTGTGCAACTGTGGAGTGTTTTCTAAGCCTTGAAATACTTAATGCTATTTGCAAAGCATTTCTAGGCAAATTATGGAGATTTCAAAATGTGCAAGGAATTTCAGAGGACCCTTGTAAACATATATCTCATGGGAGACTATGGTAAATGTCCATAGGTGGAGACACCGAAGTCCAGGAAAGAGCATCTTCTAAGTTATTGGGACCCTGAATTTCCTGCCTGACTTGATATTATGGTTAAAGCTGAAGTTTAAAATAGTCTTCATATTGACTCGATACAACACCTAACTAGCCTGGTAAAATATCTGAGTCATGTTTAACTGTTAAGCACTATCATTATGATTATTTTTGTCTGTTTGGCTCAGTGCTGGATCTCTGGTACCTAGAACAGTGCTTGGCACATCATAGGCACTCAATCATTATTTGCCAAATGACCAAATGAATCAGCGATCACATTGAGTATGACCCAATCTGCATCCACTTGGGGCTGTTTAGTTCAACTTGATAAATCTTTATAGAGTGCTTTCTATGTTCTAGACATTCTGCCAGAGAGCTCAGGGTATGAAGATGAATAGTGTATGGCTCCTGTCTTCAAGCTCTCAAAGGCCTGTGTGGGAAGTAGTGACATAACAGATAAATGCCCTATGCTGTGGTTTGTAATAGGAGAGGCCTGTGCACAGGGTGCCAGGAAGCCCAGAGGAGTGGTGTTCTGTCCACCCCAGGGGCTTCAAGGAAGACTTCCTAGGGGAGACTGTGCCTGAGCTGGCTTGCTGAATGAGGAAGAATTAGGTTGAAGAAAGATGGAAGAGCATTCCAAACACAGGAGATGTCACTAGCAAAGACAAAGTATGACATCATATTCATTAATTCATCTAAGAAACAGTCACTGATGGCCTACTATGTTCCACAGGTGCTGTGTATATGGAGGTAAACAAGACAAACTCCCTTTCTTGATGGAGCTTGTATTCTAATGGACACATGGCCCACAGGCCTTTCAACATTGCTGGAGAACCCAGTGCAGAGCAGGGAGTGGTGGCAGAGGAAGCTGGAGAGGAGGGTGGCAGTTGCTCTATGTGTGAAAGTTGAGTACTCTACCTACCTCCACAGAGGACTGAGGCACTTATAAAAGCTAAGGATTAACAGATCAAGCTACCACTGGCAGGAGTCCAACCCCCAACTCCAGCCCCTTTCCCCAGTCTCTTGGATGCTGCAGGGAAAATGCTAATAGTGCTGGACAAAAGAGGCTGTTCCTGGACCTGTGTGCTCCTGGAAATCCTCGTGTGTTGATTCAATAATCTGGGCTGTGACTCAAGGCAGAGAGTGGAGAGCCTGGCACATTGTAAGAACTTCATAAATGTTTACTGAATAAAAACATGAGGGTAACGATTTTATCTGTAAAACAAAGGCATGCCTAGTCCCTTGAACTCTGACTTGAGTCTATGAATGATGACATTATGAGCTTCCTGGAAAGGAAGATGGCTCCTACACCAACACCTTGCTCAACTCAAGTCAAAGGATAAAAGCCAAAAGTAAAACCCATGTGCCTTTATATAAAGTCCAATCATCCATCCACTCAACCAACATTAGGCCAGACACTGTGCAAGACACTGGAGATACTGAAATGGCTTTATGAATTCACCATCCAATAGGAACAGATCGATCTGTAGATGTCAAACAGCAATGCGAAAAGTGCTAGTGGAGGTAGATAAACAGGGACGGTGAGGAGGCCAAGGAAGACCTTGTCAATGAGCAGTTTTTTTTTGTGTGTGTGTGTGTGTGTTTTTAAAAAAATATGTTTTATTGATTTTTTACAGAGAGGAAGGGAGAGGGATAGAGAGTTAGAAACATCGATCTGCCGCCTCCTGCACACTCCCCACTGGGGATGTGCCCGCAACCAAGGTACATGCCCTTGACTGGAATCGAACCTGGGACCCTTGAGTCCGCAGGCCGACGCTCTATCCACTGAGCCAAACCGGCCAGGGCAGCCAATGAGCAGTTTTAAAGGATAAGACTGGAGTTTGCCAAGCTTGAAAGAGGATGGGAAGGGAAATTAGACTCTGAGAACAGCAGAAATAAAATTAGGGCCCCAGCCCTAGTTGGTTTTGCTAGTGGTTAGAGAGCATCGACCCAAGGACTGAAGGGGCTAGGGTTCGATTCCTGTGAAGGGACATACCTCCTGGCCTGGTCAGTTGGGGTGCATGCAGGAGGCAACCAACCGATGTGTCTCTCTCACATCAATGATTCTCTATCTCGCCCCCTCTTATTTTCTGTAACAGTCAGTGGAAAAAATATCCTCGGGTGAGGATTAACAAAAAGAAAAAAAAAAACAAAAACAAAACCCCAAGCAAGCAAACAAACAAACAAACAAAAAATTAGGGAACCCAGAACACTATGTCAAATTCAAGGCATGCAGGTGAACTCATGTGGCTATCTGTTAAGCTGCGAAAATTGACAGATTATTGAAAATGGGAAGAGAGGGAAGTTTTAGAGATATACTTTTTCCGATTACTAGTATCGGTTGCAAATAAAATAAAAATAGTATCCAAGACGTCTGCTTATGCGGACTTTGATTCAGAAGGTTCACTCTCCACCTGACAGTGTCATTGTCATTACTATTCTTTTGGCAGCATCATTTACATTTGCTTTAGACCCAAATCAAAGCAAATCAGAATTTGACAAAGGTGTGTCGGTGAGATGAGGTGTTTGATGGAGAATGCATTTGCTCTCTTTTGTGAGTGAGCAGTTTACATCCTGCTGGGCCGCTGCCTGCTGTGGCATACAGAGGACTGTTTCCAATTATTTAACTTCAGCCCCTAACAAATTACATTTTAAAATTACTTATTACCCAGAGAGTGATAGGTAATTACTTATTAATATAATGGTAATATGTAAAATCTGCATCTGTGGATATGCTAAGTTCATTTATTAATTTTTGGAATCTCAAATCCTCCAAGGACTTTCATGAATCTCCATGATACCTTTGAAAGCTGCGTTTGCATCTGATTCTCTGATTTTTATAAATAAAGATCCAGAAATTCATATTGTTGTCACCAGTCCACAAAGCAGAGCTTCTTCTCTTGGGCAAATTGGTCTTAAACAAAGTATACCACATAAATTGCTTCCAGATCGTTTTGTGCCTGTGGGAGGACTAAGGGCTTATGCCAAGGTGCATTTTAGTGTCATCTTTGGTCCCTTTTCCTGGTAAACATGGAGGAAAGAGAACAAGAAACCCGATCCAAGTTTGCCTGGATGCACGGAAATTCAGTGTCCAAATGCCACATTTCCTGGAACTGTGTAGTAATTTGTTATAATAATGGAGCATCATAATAAATGATAGAGTAATAATGTCATGGTGATAACCTATAATTTAAATAAATCCGTGGAAATGTAGGATGGAAAGATCTCCAGCATTAGCTTTTGAGAGTGAGGCACAAACTCCATTCTCAATTCAAAGCAATTGGCACTTCTGATGTTTATATGTAAATAGATCTCATTAAATATTCAATCCATATTCAAAGTTATTAAATATTGATCACAATTTAATAAGTACAACCAAGTTAATCAAGGCTTCGATTGGTGGTTGTGGGTTCAGAAAAAGCTTTTGAAGATTCGTTTCACTTGGACTTTATTCTGATCCTCCACCTCCCTCCCGTGTTTGAGTGAGTGCAGGAATTGCATTATATGCATGTGTAGGCATTGGGTGTCTGTTGGTGTGTCCATGGTTGCATTGGGTTGCTATCCCTGAGTGATTTGTACATTGGGCAGACTGTGGTGAGTGGAGATACTTGAGGCTGTGTTGGGGTGGACTCTGTCAGGGTGTGTTATGTGAGCAGATGTAACACTGGGGAGTTACCTTAGATCAGAGGTCCTCAAACTACGGCCTGCGGGCCACATGCAAATACAAATATTGTATTTGTTCCCGTTTTGTTTCTTTACTTCAAAATAAGATATGTGCAGTGTGCATAGGAATTTGTTCATAGTTTTTTTTAAACTATAGTCCGGCCCTCCGACGGTCTGAGGGACAGTGAACTGGCCCCCCGTTTAAAAAGTTGGAGGACCCCTGCCCTAGATCCTGCCTGCTCCATGGTTTCTTCTCTACACCTTGTCCATGGCTATGACACAGTCCCTTATAATTTTTTGGAGGGGGAGTATCCAAAGGTTGTTTTTTCTCAGGGTTGTGCAAGTGTAGATGGTACTTGAGAGTGAGTGCCTTCTTAAACGTTGCCCTAGGCCCTTTGCTTACCTCACCCTAGTCCACCGCTGCAGCACAGGACACCAGCATTGAGCAAAGAGATGTGAAGAGGCCTGAGTTCAAATTTGGGTTCTGTCACTATGTGGGCTTGGGCAATTTATTCCCTAAGACCCTCAGTTTCCCCCTCCATGAAAGGGGGTAATAATGCCTGCTGTGTAGGATTGTTGGGAGTTTAAATGAAACCATGTATATGCTTTATTAATAAGTTGTAGATATTTATTCTTGTAACAAGGCAAGGCCCTATGCTAGGCTTTATAATGTACATGAAGGTAAATAAGACCCCAAACACCTTAGAGTCTGGTGGGAAGACAGACATGTTCTCAAGCACTCTCATATGTCAGGTTTCACTTGAGGAGTTTAAAAGATTGTAAAAGTTCCAAAATCTTTCCATCACTCAACAGATTCCAGTCATCCCTGGTGTGTGCTGCATGTTTGTCCCTGGGGATTGGAGCCAGAGCTTTGCAGGAAGAGGGAGGGGAAAGGTGTTCCCCGGCAGAGAAAGGAGGTCTGAGCCCTGGACAGTCTGTCTAGTGTCCTAGCTATTTGATAATTTATTTCTAAGAAGAAAGAGGTCCCACCTTGGTCACCAGAGTTTTGGCCTCCTCACCTGCCATCCCCATCTAGACTGAATGGTGCAGAGCGGGTGGAAATGGAAGTGGGTTTCAGATGTCATCTCATTGGAGAAGAGACACTGGGATCCCGGTAGGAAGGAAGATCAGAGAGGCTGAGGGGGGAAGGTAGAGGGTGGGAGCAAAGGCTATAAGTGAATTCTGCTTGGGCTCTGCTTACTGTCTGAGCGAACTTGAGCCAGGCAATTCTTCTCTCTGCGCCTGAGTTTCCTCCTCTATAAGATGGAGATAATAGCAGTGCTTATCTCACTATCATTCCCATTCGGCAGATGAGAACACAGGCACAGAGAGATGAACACGTAGCTAAGTGATAGAGCCAGGATGTGAACTTAGGCATCTGTTTCCAGGGCTCCTGCTCTCAATCGCCTCACTCAACTCCTCGGTTTTATGGTCTTCTTGCCCAGTTAGAGTGTACTTTTTTTGAGAGCAAGGCTTACAGCTCTTAACAGTGGACTCTTGTCTCAGATTATGCCTTTAGATGAGTAGTGGGGTCCAAGACGTTGCCATAACTTCCAAAGTAAACTTGTTGCGGCTGGGTTGAGCATATAGGATGTGCAAAGCAGTACCTTTCAGTGCCGGCGCCCAGGGGCTGGCAAATGAATGATGGATCACGGGCTCCAATGTGACCCCAACCTGACCCTCAGAGACATTTGCTAAAAGTGTTCCTGGCTCTGTTGGGACATGAGTCCTTGGAGGCCTGCCAGATGGGTAGAGAAGGTGCAGCTTTATAGATCTAGGTGGCTTTTTAGAGTATGGCAGAAAACCAGGCAGTCCCCAGCCTGGCATGGCGGGGGGCCAATACACTCAGCCTCACAGTTCCTGGGCAGTGTGGGAGGGTGTGTGAGAGAGACACGGGTGCTGCCCATGCATTTGCTTATTGAGATGGAGGGGAATCGTTTTCCAGCAAGACCTGCCCACCTCCCCAAACCTGTTAGAACTAAGGTTTAAGAGTTATAAATGGACAGCTACCACACAGAAGTGAGGGTGTGTGTGTGGGGGCGTGGAGGTGGAGGAGGGGAACTGTAACTCACAATCCAAAAGGGAATGGGAAGATGAAGAAAAGATAGCAAAAACCTACCTTAAGTAATATTAACTGCCAATAGTTATCAAGTGCCACTGTGTGTATTATTTGGTTTATTCTTCCCAGGGCTTACAGGACTGTTATCATTCCCATTTTACTGATAGAGAAGCTGAGGTCAGAGAGATTAAGTGTCACAGTAAGTGGCAGAGCAGGAACACACACCCAGAAAGTTAGAACTCGTAGCCTGAGGCATCTCTGATCCCCACAAACTGCAGTACCTCTGAGCTGGAGAAACCCTCAGAGAACATCTTTTTCAGCCTCTTCAGCATGAGGTAGGAAAACTGAAGGCCAGAGAACTGCAGTGATGGACCAGGGTCATACAGCTGGTTAGTCAGAACGCTAAGATTTGACTTCAAGGCCAGGATTAGGGTGAGGCAGGAAGGCCCTAGGATGTAGCATTTAAGGAGGTATTCTCTCTTAGATGCCAGACCTGCACTTGCACAACCCTGAGAGTGACTGCTTCCTTAAATCTTGTACCTTAGGACCCTCACTTGCCTCAGCCTAGTCCCAGCCCTGATCAGATGCTGCTTCTGATTTTGTGTTGTGACAACCCTGGCCCAGGCACGTGTTTATTTATTTATTTAATTTTTAAAGACCTGTTTTTATTGATTTTAGAGAGAGGTGAAGGGAGAGATAGAGAGACAGAAACATTGATGAGAGAGAAACATCCATTGGCTGCCTCCTGCACACCACCCACTAGGGATCGAGCTGGTGACCTCTTGGTTCATGGGTTGACGCTCAACTGTTGAGCCACCCTAGCTGGGCCAGGCATAGGTCATTTATTTGACTTGATGTCCCAAGGAAGAAACCTGATGGGATAGTTGTGTGGAGTTTTGGCAACGCCCCAAGCAAGGTGTCTACCCAGGGGCCGAATGGAGGGTCTGCTTCTGGTTACTACCACGGAAGGGACTGTACTGAAGGGGAACAACATCTGGCCCCAGCAATCAGGCATGAACCTAGGAGAATCATGGTCCTGTCTTGATAAAGCAGGGTGGCAGAATGGGGTCTATGAAAACAGGGCCCTTCCTCTCTCTGGATTCACTGGGCTGAGATGGGGAAGTGCCAGGAAAAGCTTCCAGGGCTGGGACTTCCCTGATCAGAACCAAGTCCATTACCAACGGTGGAAGCAAGAGGGCTAGGTGCTCAGACATACGCAGGGACTCACCTTTCCTCAAAGCCTCCGATAATGTGTGCTTTATTCTAAAAAATTCCTCCCTGAGATGTGCATAGCACCTTTCCCCACGTCTGGGCCTTTCTGCTCTTGTAGTTCAAGGAGAGAAGGAGACAACTGCACAGCAAAGCACCCCGCGGCTGCTGCTCCCCCCCTGACATGCAGGAGAAAGATGGGAAGTCCTGCCTTTTTTAGAGAGGGGTCCCGGTGGGGAGAAGGGTTCCCAGAGTTACATCCGTTGCCAGGTCCTCCCCCGAATCCGGTTGGCTACCCAGGAGGGACATGGGGTGGTCCAAGGTGCTCTCCTGGGGGGAGAAAGCTTCCTCTCTTGGCACTGGGGTCTCGGGTCTGGGGGCTTGGGGCAGGCAGAGAGGCTGGAAGGATTGGATGGGTCCCTGGCCTCTTACAATTCCCAGGTCAGCGGAGGAGCCTCGTCCTGGCTGCGGGGAGCAGTGATGGACTAGTAGGCCCTGACTCTGGACTTGACCTCGGCAAGGTAAGTCCCACGGTCTCTGCTCTCTGGGACTCAGTTTCCTCATCTTCCCAGGCACGACTAGGGGCCTGACATTCTGGGTTATTTGTCCTCCAGATGTTTCTCAAACCCTTGTCTGGGGTCCCAGACTCCAGCCCTGGCACGTCCTCTCTGTCCTCTGATGGTGACCAGCATGGCTGGGGGCTCCCCTGGTACCCTTCGGTCCCAGGGGCTCCCCCGCTCCCCTATTCGGAGCAGCTAGAAGGAGGCGGTGGGCAGCCTGTTCTGACCCACCCCGACAGAGAGGGGAAGTAGGGATGAGAAAGGAGAGTAGAGACCTGCAAAGGTTAGAAGGAGGAGAAAATAGCAGAGAGAGGGTAAAGAGAGAAAAGAGGGATAGAAGAGAAGCGAGCAAAAGAACGAAAGTGGGGGAAGGGAGGTGAGAAGAGATGCTGGCAAAGGTTGAATCAGAGAAAAGGGAACCCAAAGGGATCTGGAGAGAGACTAAAAGATAGGAAAAGAGCGAGCGAGAGAGCAGGGTCTGAAAAGACCGAAGAGGGAGAGGGAAAAAAAGGAGAGGGGGGGCGGGGGGACGGAGGGCGGGAGACGCGAGCAGGGAGAGGGCGGCTGGTGGGGAAGGAGAGGGAGGGACCGAGGGACGGAGGGGGTGGGGGCTGGCTCCGCAGCAGCAGCGCGGCTCCTGCCGCCCGCCGGCTCGCTCACTCGCTTGCGGCGCCCGCCGCCCGCCGCCCCGCTCCGGGTAGCTCACAGCTGCGGCTGCTGGCCCGGCGCTCCGGCGCGGCTCGGGCTCCGGAGGACCGGACCCAGCGACTGGCCGGCCGAGCCCAGGGCGGCCGCGGAAGCAGGTAGGCGGCTGGGCGGGGACTGCCAAGACGCGGAGCTCCGGGCCGCCGGGGATACGGGGGGACGCGGGGCGGGATAGGGCTGTGCAGCCTCGCGACTAACTTTCCTCCGGCTCCGCGGATCCCCGTGGTGCTGCTCGGGTCCGGGTCGCGGAAGCCGACTTTAGAGCGAGGAAGGGGGTGAATTCCGGGGTTTGGAGAACGCCAGGGGGTCCGGGCAGGATGTGAGGGGGTGGCCCGGGAGTAGGCACACGCCAGCCCTCCGGCCGCAGTCGGGACGCAGTGCCCGCGCTGGGGAAGACTGGAGCTCAGCGCGGCGCGTTTGTCCCCGGGAAGGCGCCCACCCGCCCCTCACAGTCCGGGGACGCCCACCCCCGAGCCGCCCTGGGCGCGTCCGCCGCGCGCCTTGCAACCGGCGCCCTCCGTGCCCGGGTCCGGGCTCAGAGCCTGCGGGGCGCGGCCAGGCCCCCGCCCCGGCCAGCGGAGCGCCTCGCAGGCACCCAGCCCCAGCCGATGCCATGCGCGCTTTTGCTTTTTGGAGGCGCTAAACGGAACGTATACCCCCTTCATGTCTTTCTCTTCCCGTCGCTCCGACTCTCTTCAGAGAAGTCCTGGGCGCCGACGTTTGGGTTGACACCTTGTACGTCCCTCCTGCCCTGGGCGGCGACCCCTGCTCCCGAAGTTAAGAGGAGCCAGTCACTCGCCGTGCGCGCCCGGAGCGCGGCCCGGAAGTTACCAACTTCTCGCCAGCCCCCGTCGGTCGTGGAGGAGGCGGGGAAATGGGTGGTGGTTGTAGCCGCAGAGCGCAACCGCCTTCCTCCTGGACTTGGTTTATTTTCTTGATTTGTTAGAAAAAATACGACTTAAAATATGCAAAATCGTTCCTTGCGGGCGTCAAGGTCCGTGGGTGGGACGGAGCCTTCGCCCTTGGGGAACCCGGAGCGCGCAGCCTCGGCTGGACCGTTCCGGAGCCCCGAGCTCTGGCTGCGCTCTCCCGGACCTGACTCCCGGCTCCGTCCTACAGTAGTCACTTCTCAGGCAGGATCTGTCCCCGGGAGCCCGCGCTGCGAGGCTGGTCTGACTCTCCCGCGTGCTCCTGTGCTCTAGAAAAACATTTCAAAGTGCCTTGGCTTCGGGACCTCCCATTCTGTTCCCCGGGGAACGCCTAGAGCACGGCCCTGGCCGGCTGGAGGAAGCCTTTCGGTGGCTTGGGCTCCCGGTCATCTCCGCTCGCTCTGGCCGGGGAACTCGTGCCCGGGCATCGGCGCTCCTCCCGCGCTCTGCCTGGAAAATATGAGTTAATGCCCGGCTCAGGTGGCTGAGAGCGAGGCTGGCCTGGGTTGTCGGAGTCTGCCGTGGACTCGGGTCTTGGCTCCTGGAGTCCAGGAGGCCGGATTCGCCGCGCGGTGCGGCTTTATCCGGACCAGCGCAGCCCTGGCCTCGCAGCCCTCTTTGTTGGAGTGCTGTTGAAGAGGTTCTGTTGAAAGGTTTACAGTAGGTTTAGTGGGACGGAAAACGGGGGGCTTTGCGGGGAGGGTCCCTAGGCTATCGTTCCCTGCAGGTTGGGCGGGGTCCCCCCAGGAGCACTGCATTCTCAGCTGGTGCACACCACGCACAGGTCTCTATGTTGCTTAGATATTGTTTAAGCCCCTGGAAATTCAGAGTCCACCATTGCAGTCCCACCTCTTTCTCCCATCCCACAGATCAGCAAACCAAGGTCCAGAGATGTGACGGGACTGGCTTAGAGCTAGTTAAGGTTGGGAGGGAACTGTAAACCAGGTGGGTCTCCGGATTCCTAGTTCAGGGCTTTTTCTAGCACTCTATGCTGATGTTACCAGTTCTCAGCACAGCACAGGTGTTCCCAGTCATGCCACAGCAAGTCATTGAGGACTGGGCATGTATGTATGAGGTTAGAGGCAGAGGACTGGTCTCTGGATTCTCTTGTTAGGTCCTGTGTTAGCATGTCCCAGAAAAAAATCACTTAGGTGATAGTTTGTTGCTACCCATCCTGTGCCCAAACTTAGGTCTGGGGTAAAGAGTCCATAGACTCCATAAACTGCAGTCCACAGGGAAAGAGCAGCCATTGTTTTGTAGCAAAGGAAGACTGCATAGGCTTCTCAGGTGAGACTGATTTTGGAGGGGGCAGGATTAGGGATGGTCCTTGAGAAGGGAGGATTTGGGATTTAGCCTGGGGTAGATTTTCAGCTGGGGGAGGAGGATTGAGGAGGATTTTGGAGCACAATGTCTGAGTACTAAGAGAGAGGCAGGAAAGCGCATAAATTGTTAAATTGGTGATCAAAGAACAGCAGGGTCTGGGCAAATGAGAATTTGACCTTTGAATCTCAAGAAGCCCTAGGGCACCTAGAAGGTCCAGCTGCTCTGCATCCAAGCTCAGAACCTGGCCCAGAGGTCTTCTAGTTCGGGCTAGCAATTGGCTGGGAAGTCAGCACCCCAAGGTGCTGGGAAATATTCAAGCTTTTGTTTCTCCTTTTCTTCTTTCTGCTCGTTCCTGGGTTTCAAATACAGTTGACCCTTGAACAACTTGGGATGGTGAGCAGGGGTTAGGAGCACTAACCCCCAGTAAAAAACCCGTGAACAACTTTTGACCTCCCCAAACTTCAGCCATTCCTTGCTATATCAGCCAAGGATTGGTTCAAGGACCTCTGTGGACACCAAAGTCAGTGGAAGCTCAAGTCCTTATATAAAACTAGAGGCCCGGTGCACGAATTCGTGCACAAGTGGGGTCTGGCTGGCCCGCCCTGATTGGGGCGATCGGGCTGGGTCGGCTGGAGGGAGGGGCCATGGGCAGTTGGTGGGCCACCCCTGCCCCCCGATCAGGGTAGGGGGGCCAATAAGGGGTGGGGCCGGCCAGGGAAAGGGGCCGCAGGCGGTTGGCTGGCTGGCCCCGCCCCATGATCGAACTCCCAGTTGAACTCCCGGTCGAGGGAACAATTTGCATATTAGCCTTTTATTATATAGGATGGTATAGGACAGTGTATATAGTCATCCCTCTGCATCTGCAGATTCCCAACCACGGGTGAAAAATACTGTTTTATATCTGTGGTTGGTTGGATCCGTGGATGCCAAATTTGTGGATATGGCAGGCAGAACTCAACATATTGATTGGAAAAAAAAAATCTGAGTGTATGTGGACCCACCCAGTTCAAACCCATGTTGTTTAAGGATCAACTATAGTATCTTTGTCCCTTTCCAACCATAATTTTAGAATTTAAATACTTGAGTGTTTTGGACCGACTACAGGTAGGGCATTTACTGGGTTAGGAATAGTCAACAAATAATTCTCGAGCTCCCACTTTGTGGTAGGATTGATCTTGGGGATACAGCAGTGATCCCAACAGGCAGAGTCCCATACCTCATGATGCTGACATTGTCGGCTTCAGTCCTCCACAGATTTAATGTCTAGTTGCAGAGTGGAAGCAAATTCACAAAAAAATATCTGAAAAAGTGCTGAAGTGGGACAATATAACACAGAGAATCCTGAGCCTCCTCTCTAGTGGTTCAAGGCTCCAAGGTGAAAGACTTGAAGCTGTTGGCTATGAGATTCTGAGATTCTGTGGGCTTCCATGACCCCAGCTTCTGGTTGCCAAGGGTAACCCAGAGGCGGCTGCATTGATGACCTCAGATATGGCAGTGGAGAGAGCTGCTCTGCAAAGCTTCTGCAGTCTCCAGTCAGGGATGTCAGAAGGGAGCTGGTGAGTGTTGGCAGCTGTGGTCTTGCTAGGTATCCATAGAGACTGGTGCCAGGTAACCATATGCCTCTTAAATTTCAACATCCACAGCCATTGACGAATTCTATAGCCCCATTGTACAGATGAGTAAATGGAGCCTTGACTCTGCAAATTGGGATAGCTATGCAGAAAGGGCAACCTAGCCACTATAGAGTCCAGGTATCCCTGATCTCTTTCTTCAAAATGATGCTCTTTTCTTCCTATTTTGTAGACTAATGGTTCTCAGACTTGAATGTAGAAGGCTTGTCAAAAACAGATTGCTGGGATCCACCCTCAGAGTTTCTGATTCAGTGGGTCTGGAGTGGGCCCAGTAATTTGCATTTCTAACGAGTGATGCTGATGCTCTTGGTCCAGGGACCACACTTAGAGAACCAGTGTGGTAGAACAAGGGAAAGAGAGTTATTTTCTTGAGATTTATGCAATGGGGGAGCCTGAAACAAAGGCTTTGATTTTGCTCTAGGAACTTCCAGAACTTGCCTATGTATAATCCTCTTCCCCTTACCCCCAAGGAGGCCACAGAATTAAAAGAATATTTTATCTTCATCAGTGCACGCAGAGAGAATATATTGCAATATAATTAGGGAATACATAGGTGTCGCACGTTGGATGTAGGCTCCATGCCCCATGGCTCTGTGGGGGTTTATTATAGCAGTTATAATTGAAAAGGTGTCATCCACTCTGAGAGCCCCCATGAAACTTTCATGGCCTGGGTGGTCATTGTCCAAAAAGGCATGTCTTCTTCATTTAAAAGAAAGTCAGAGAGATTGCTTCTCCGGCTAATGGGATTATCTGTGTTTCATTTGACAGTAACTGTGCAATGTGTTCTTAAGGGAGAGAGAAGGAAATTGAACAGCCATTGTGAACAGACAGAGGTTGGAGGAAGTCCCATCACAAGTTTACGGATCTGTTTGTTAACATGTCAACATCTTTTGAAACTCTGTCTGTTTCACCTATAAAATTTCTGACTTTAAGGTGTATCTCAGCAGGAGGAGAGTTTGTGTTTCAACTTAGCTGGTTGGGTGAACGTAGCAGCACACTTTATCCCCAATATGTTAATTAGACCCAACAGAAGGGAACCATAAAAGAGTTGTTCTAAATGCTGGCATTTTTCATCTGGATTTTATTTATTGATTATTTTACAGTCGAGAAGTAGCAAAAAAATCTATGTTTTTACAGCAAATAAAGCTGGCTGCAGTAATTATGCAGGCTCAACATGTCTGTTCTGGAGCAGGAAGTTGGAATTCAGCCTGACTCTCAAACATTTGGATGAGATCTAATTGAAAAAGACATTTCAAAGAACAAATATTTAGGAATGCAGAGTTTCAATGATGGTCTCTCTGGGCCAAGTGCAAGCACCTTTCTTTTAACTTGATCTTCAGATGTGGGGGATGGCGTCTTCAGGGAATATATCCCCCGTAACTGGTGAGCAAAGGGCGGGTCACTTAATCAAATATAGATTGAATAGTTATTGAATGTCTAATCTTGGAATAGGCACAGTGTGGGTAGGGACCAGGACTTTCCCCTATTACCAGTATATATCTCCCATAATGCTTGGCTCTGGTATCTATAGTGACAAGAGCCCTTGAATGGAGAGTCAGCATCAGTCAGGGCTGCAAGTAGCAGAACGCTTGAACTCAATGTGCTGAAATAGTAAGGAACTTAGTATCTCCCATAACAAGAGGTCTAGGCTATGTCTGCCCCAAGCTTGGTTCTTTCACTGGTTTAACAGCATCATGAAAGATCCAGATGCTTTTCATCTTTCCTTGTTCTCAAGGTCACAGATGGCTGCAGTAGTGCCAGGTGTCACACCCTTACCGTGGTGTGCAGAGGCAGAGAGGCAGGAAGGGGACTTTTCCCAGGAGCTCCTCAGCAGACTGTCCCTTCTCTCATTGGCTGGGATTGTGAATCACACGTCCATGCATTAAGCAATCACAGGCAAGGGAAGGAGATCGTCATAATCGGCCTAGAATAATCTGGATGTGTGTGTTGAACCCCAGAGAAGAACAACATTAGGGTGCTTTGGAAGGGAGAAAGAAGCAAACAACACCGCCTACCACAGAGTTTAAGGCCTGGGTTTTAATTCTCTCCACTCCTTTTTACTCCTGTGACCCTGGGTAGGTATTTCGCTTCTTTGTGCCTCAGTTTAATGGGAATTTATTGGGAACATAAATCTGGATTTAACCCAATAATTACACTTGATTGACATAGGAGAAGTAGGTGATTATTTAAAGATTTGATCTCTGACATCAAAGAAGTATCTAGTGCAGGAGACATGTGAGGACTAGATCAGAGAGCAGAACCAGAGAGAAAATAATTATGACTTGCTGACCAACTATGGCAGGAGGAACTGACATCAGTGAAAAACACAATAGTTAGAGAAGACTTCCTGGAGGGAATGGTTCATGGTGCACCAATATTTAGGCATGGAGGACTCATGAGCTCCTTCTGCCTAACTTGCTTTTCTTTTGTCAGTGGTAAATGGGACCATTAGGCCAAGATGAGATCTTATTTCTACAATCACAGTGTCTTTGACAGTCAACCCAAATATGGCCGGTTGTGGTTCTGGGAGGCAGGTCACAGTGGCTTCCTTGCCAATCCTGGATTCCTGGTTTCCACTTCTGAATGACCCATCAAGCTCCACCTCTCATACTACATTTCAGTTGCTTATTAGATATTATTATTGTTTGGGTGTCTGGCTGTCATTGTAAAATCCATATGCCAAAAGGAAGTCTAACGTCTTCCCATCTCTTAAGCCGTCTCTCCTGGATTCTTTGTTTTTGTTGTTGGCAGCACTATATTCCCAGATGTTGGTATTAAAATCTTAGCAACACTTTTGATGCCCACCTCCTTCCTCTGTTTCCAATATTCAAACACCAAATTTTTTTGGTTTTCATTATGTTTCTTGAATGTAAGTCCTTTCTGACATGAGATATCTGCTTTGTTCCTGTTCTTTCCATCTCATGTGGGGTGATGGCACTGGCCTCCCGCTCTGATCTCCCATCCTCAGGGCAGTGCATGGGGGCCATAGGGATGGATGTATGTCTTTAGGAACAGTCCATGCATAGTCCAAATAGCATAGTCTGTAATTTCTACTGCAGGGGTGGCAGTGAGTCTAAAATCCATGGTTGCACACACATTATGTTGCTCAGGTGCCATTTTCCAACCTCCCATCTCTCTCTCCTTTAAGTCATCCTAAAACATGGTGTTGTTTTTTTTTTTTAATCCACCGATTACCTTACATTTTTTTCATAGTACTCACTGGATGAATGAAGCTCAGACTCCTCAAATATATATTTGAAAGCCTCCACAAACAGCTGCATCCTATCTTGTCTTCCCATCCTCACTGCTAGGACTCACCAGCACTGCTGACTCCGCTTCAAGTTCTGCTCTTCTCTGTGCTTAACCCATACCACTCTTTCTTTCAAGGCCAGTGTTGAGCTGCATCCTTATTAGACCTTTCCTGACCACTGGAGCCCACGGCGATCCTGAAGCATCGATCTTTCCTTCCTCTGAACTTCTGTAGCAATTATTGCCTGCACCACAAATTCAGTACTTAATAATGCGCTGCTGGTGCCATTGTTCAGCGTTTTATTGGAATGTTCCTCAGCTTCCCAATTGGATGTAAGACCATGGAAGTCTGAGATGAGGTCGGGTGGATCTTTCTTTGTACCCAGCATTGTGGCCAGCAAGCACATGACCCTTTGATGCGTATTTATTGATTAATAAATCACAGGAATAGGGGAAATTAAGATTATTTATCTGTCCTGGCCGGTGTGGCTCAGTTGGTTGGTCATCATCCCAGGCACCAAAAGATTGCCGGTTAGATTCCAGGTCAGGGCTCATGCTCAGGTTTCAGGCTTGATCCCTGGTGGGGGGCATGCAGAAAGCAGCCAATGTTTTGCTCTCACATCGATGTTTCTCTCTCTCCCTTTCCCTTCCCCTCTCTCTTTAAATCAATAAAAATATGTTTAAAAAATTATTTACCTGAAAATAATGAATCTTCACTTTTTTTCTTTAACCTCAATATGTAGAAAGAAATTGATGAATGGGCTCTGTGTAGGGCACTATTTTAGGTGATTTTTAAGGAACTGTTTTAACTCAGCTTTGTAACAACCCTGTGAGGTCAGGATTATTGTCGTCATTTTATAGGTGAGGAAGTGGAGTCTGAGAGAGGTTAAGTGGCTTGCCAACCTCACTCAGCCAGCAGGAGGCAGAGTGAGGGACACAGTCAAGTTCTTCCCTCTGTGCTCTGTTTCATATCTCTTGAGGTTCTCCTGACCCTGTGGGTGCCCTGTTCTCTGGTCCCTTTCCCCCGATTTGCCGTGTCTCCTTGCCTCATCCTGTTTCCTTTCTCTGACAATCCTCAGATCCCCTTTTGCCCTGAGAGTGTGTTTGGGGACTTTTTAAACGCTGATATTTACGTAAGTCTTTCCTGAGGACCTTCCCCTCCTGTTAGATTGTGGCTTCTATAGATCACTCACTTTTTTACCTTGACTGTGTTTCCTGTCATCCTCAAGCCTAAGCCAGAGATTCCCTTTAGAGCATAAAACATTGTGCTAGTGGCATCAAGCTGGGTCTGAGAGCCAGGTTTTCTGAATTCCTCTGCCCTTCCTTTGCCCACATCTGACCTTATTCGCCCACCCCCAACCTGCCATTACTCCAGTTCTGTGTCTCAGTGTCCTTACCTGGGGAAGGAAGACACTGCTGACTTGTCAACAGGAGGTGGTCTATTGGAGGTCTCTACCAGCTCCAGAAGCTATGAATGTCATTCTTCCATCCTCTGTGGCATTCTTCATTCGTTCATTCATTCATTCATTTAATAAGTACTGAATATTGACCACATGCCCAATATAGCAAGGTACAAAACAAAGTCCTTGGCTCATGAAACTTGCATTGGAGTGAGGGAAGACAGATGGTAAAAAAGCAAACACAGTATATAATTTGATGGTTATAATGAAGAAAAACAGCCAGGTAAAGGGGTATGCATGATGAGGGAATGCTGCTGTTTTACACTATTTTACAAAGAGAAGGCTTCTTTGATGGTGACATTGGAGCAGAAATTGAGAGGAAGGATGCCGTGTGGATATTGGGGGCAGAGAGCACCAAGCAGAGGGAATAGTAAGTGCAAAGGCCCTGAGGTGAGAACTCACCTGGTGGGTCCGAGGATCAACAAGAAGGCAGCAGTGGAGATGAAGAAAGCTTGGTAGGAGGTGAAGGTTCCTTATCTTCAGCCTCCTCACTGTCTCAGAGTCACCCTTCTCACAGCCATTTCTGCTGGCTGAAATAGCCACTTCTTTCCACTCAGCCAAGTGCCATTCGAACTTCACTGCTCAGTCCTGGTCCCCCACCTCTAGGGCAAGCATGACAAACTTGCAGCCCACAACGAATATTTTTGTGGCCCAGCCCATATAACGGTATGTAAGAAACGTTTTAATAAAAATTTCATAACTTAATTTTTACAATGTCCTGTTATACATAAGTATTAATGAACTACAATGTTTGCTAGTGACTGATTACTATAATTGTGTTGCATTCATTTCCCTTACATGCAGGCGCACCATTTCTCTCCACTAATACTAGCAGCGAATATTTTAGCAGACGATTACCACGTCGTTAGTCTTATACTGACTTATTTGGTGTGCGCAACAGGAAATGTTTCGCTTTCGGAGAACAAGAAAAATAGGTTTATTTGCATTACACTTACTAATTTGTGCAGTTATTCAGTGTCTGGTAAGTTAATGTTCAAGAAAGAAATATTAATTTTTATTAAAATGTTCTATTATCTTATGTTAACGATTACTCATTTATTTCAGCCCTTTGTATTCAGCATGTCTCTATTGAAATAAACCTATGTTTCTATGAAAATTGAAGCTTTTGTTTTTTTGCGGCCCACATACACTTAAACCTTGTTTATTTGGCCCATGTTAGCCTTTGAGTTTGACCTGCTTGTTCTAGGCAGGGGGTTTCCATCTTTGCCATCTCTTACTGGTTTACCTCTCCTCTGAGTTCCTACAGCTCGCTCCTCTCCTCTGCACAACTGAGCCCTTCATTACTTGCTGACTAGTTTCCCTTCCTGGGGGCGTGGCCTGGCCTGTGTATGTCTCATCCCTCTAATGAGCCAGCTTCTTGAAAATGGTTTATTACCCCTCCTCAGGACCCAGCACAGAGCTGGGCTCAGTGTCTATTCACTGGTGATGCTAGTGTCAGATTTAGGAAAGAGGTGGGCTCTGCAGAATCTGTGGGTGGAATCTTCTTTATGCTCTGCTCTTCCCTGGTCTCCTTAGAATGGACAGAAAATCTTTTATTCCGGGCCTTCTCCGAACACTGAGCTGGATCTGGGAGAGGACTCCACCTTTCCCCAGGACTGGTGTACAACTTTGGCTCCGAGGGGGGAGGGAGCGGAGCTGGGACGTTGAGGAAGCCCTTCTTTGTTAGCTTTTATTTCTCAGTCCAGGAGGAATAGATGTTTCAGGAGCAAGGGGGAAGGAATTCACCCAAGATTCTGGAGACATCTCTGCCATCCAGGGCAGGGATATTGGGAGGGAAGGTTGACCTGTAATTGACCTTGGGCAAGTTACTTAATCTTTGCCTATTCTATTGCACTTTCTTCTCAGCCAAACCTCCATTCTCCCCATCCATTGTAGAAGAGAATAAACAATAGATCTGATTTTTAGGGATTCTAGCTACTCCCCAGGTTGGTCTCTGCACTAATTTTTAGGCCAGTGGTTTTAAAACTTGAGAACTGTACAGATGGTTCTATTTTAAAGGGGGAAAGCTTCCCATAGATCTCCAATATTATCTTAAATTATTAATATGATAATACAGGGTGGGGGCAAAAGGTTTAGAGTTGTTCATGTAGAAAATAGTACAATAATTAATAAACGGTAATACAAGAATAAAATCTGTTTCATGGACTCACAGCTGTAAACCTATTTTGCCCCATCCTGTATTTAAATATATATAAACACAAAAATAGGCATAAGCCTTATGCCTATGCTTATAACTCTTACACAACCTTAAATTCCACACAAGTTCATAAATTAAAGCGCAAACTACAAAGCCAACAACATTCAGATTAACAGCATTAATTTAATGTGATAGATGCTGTTGTTCCACTAAGACTAAATCACCCCTTGCGACGGGATTGTGGCTTTGGCTGTGTGAAGCGTTTTAGCTGCTTCCTCCACCATGTGCCCTGTGGTGACTCTACTCTCCCACCACTTTCTCAACTGGAACAACGACTCTGAAACCTTTGTTCCTACACCTGCGGAGGGGTCATTTGGCTGGCGCTTGGCACAGAAGCATTTGTGCATTAGCGGCTGCTTTTTCCTCATTAGCCCACGACAATTAAAGGAGCTCTGTTTAATTCTAGTGCAACAGCAGACCCTGACGCAAACAAAGCTGGGCATTGAGACTGAGTGTCACTGCTTAGTTATTGAAATGAAAACACAAGCAAAAAACAAAAACAAAAACAAAACACAAAACAACAACGCATAGACACAGGCAGCAATATGGTGGTTCCCAGAGGGAAAAGCCATGGGGCAGGTAGAAGAGGGAAAAGGAGGGGTAAACGGTGAAGGGAGGAGACTAGACTCTGGGCGGTGAATATGAAATACAATATATAGGTGAAGTTTTATAGAATTGTATACTCGAAACCTATATAATTTTATTAACCAATGTCACCCCAGTAAATTCAATTAAAATATAACATTCCTTTAAAAACACAACACCACACCACACAACACTACGCTACAGAATTGGTATCGCGCCTATGGAACCACTGCTTGAGAGCAGCTCTTGGGGGGCTCAGAAATAGCGCCCCTAGTGGTCTGAATGAGTTAAAGCCAGAACTGCCCATTGTTCTGTAATCAGAATAACAGAAACCCTGCTTTGAACCTTTGTTATGTGCCATTATCTCAGGAGGGAGGTAGAAAAGTATCAACCTCATTGTACAGATGAGAAGGTTGAGGTTCTGAGAGAGTGACGGGTCAAGGTCCCTTTGGTAATCAGCAGCATCTGGATTCCACCCAGTTTTGCATGACTCAAAGCCCATGAACTTCCTACCAGACCTCACTGCCTCCTTACCTCCAGACCCTCACAAGTCTTCAGGGCGCGTTGAATTATGAGAGTACAAGGACTTTGGGCGAATTCAGGAACCTCTAGCTTCTCAGAGTGGACGCAGAGCTTTCTGGTGAAGCTGTTAAGACATGCTATGTGGTTCAAAAAAGACAAGGGAAGCTGGTAAGGAGCAGGATAGAACTTACTAATGGTCCTCAGACCCCCAGAAAGCTGTAGGTGGCAGTGGCAGGGGATGGAGCCTTCCCTGAAGGTGCCTGGGAGGAGCGGATGCTGACTCCCTCAGGAGAGAGGTGGGTGTGATACCTTAACAACACCTACCTTTATTAGGGTTTTACACTTTAGCAAGCACTTGTTTTTACTGTGCTTATTTTCCAGTGTGTTGTTTTTAAATATTATTTTTGTTGTGGTATAATACACATAACAAAATTGACCACTTTATTTTTAAGTGTACAGTTCAGTGGTATTAAATACATTTATTAATGTTGTGTGGCCATTGCTTCTATCCATTCCATAACTCTCTAGTGTGTATTTTACAACAACGTTGAAAAGTGGGTTATCATCCTCAGAAACAGGGACTCAGGTGACTGGTTCAGAGTAACACCTCATACCTGGTGCCTGCCTCTCGACAGTGACCTTGAGTGACAGTGGTGGGCTTGGTTTCCCAGAGGCTTGTTTGGGGTGACATGAGGTGGCCAGGTTTCCTGAGATAGGGCTTTAATGGGATGACCTCGGAAGGGCTGTCCTGGAATTGATTCTGTGGGTCGGGGTAAGGGGCCACTTACTTTTGTGGATCTAGGCCCCACCTTTCCTCACAGGGAAAATTATTTAAAAGCCACTCCTGCCCTTGGAAACTGCCCTTCTCCTGCCCGACCTGCTTGGGTTATCATCCAAGCTTAAAATAAGTACAATAAATAAAAACACCCTAAAAATTTTTTATCCTGCAGTGGATGAGCAATAATCTACATATGCAAATAAATGGCACGCCAATCCCCATGAATATTAATTTGGAAAGACAGCCCGAGTCCCTAAAATACACTCAAAACCAACAATGTGGCACTTTGCAACTCCTCCGGTCTACTTCGAAAATTATTATATTTTAAGGTTCCCCTGCTCTCAGCTCATTTCCTTTCTGAACCTCTCAAGGTGACTAGGGGGTCATAGTGTCTCAGGCTGATGGCTGAATCTAGACTCTGGGGCTGTGGCTGACCGTGTCCTTCCCAGGCCTTAGATCCTCTTCAGATCCCAGCATTAGCAGTGAGTCCCCAAGGCCAGGGGACAGCTTTGGGAACACTCCAGGCAGCTGTAAGCCTCGGGCTCTTGTGCTGTCCAGGGGATGAGAGGTGGGAGAGGTAAGGGGCCTGGGGAATTAGCTCGTCTTTACCACTCCCAGGCAAATGAGGAAACTGAGGCTCTGGGACAGTGGGTGACTTGCCTAGGGTGACATAGTGACTTAACGACAGGGAGTGGGAAATCTTACTCCTTCTTTTTGTTTAACCCGCACCTGAGGATATTTTTTTCCATTGATTTTTAGGGTGTGTGTGTAGGAAGGGTGGCAGGGTGGCATTTAAAGTTTGTATACTTGGGGGGAAAGAGTCATTCTTCTAGTGTGAACCTTCGCTCAGAGATAGGCCGTGACTGAAAACCTGGTTTTGTATCCCATCTGGGGTTAAAGAAACGATTTTCTTCCTCCCCCAGTAGATTTCTCAATTAGGTTATATATAGGCCAGAATTAATGTGAGGTTGCATTGTAGTGCACATCCCAGCTGATAAGACGAAGGGCAAGATAGAAAAGAGTGGGACTGTGTCTGAGGAAGCCAGATGGGGTTAACAACTGGCTGGGGAGGATCATGAGGTGGAAAATTAATTGGCAGTAAATTCTGTGTCCCACTATGTACAGGAAGGCTCTGCTGGGTGAGGGGAATGTTGCAGCATCACTATCATATGAAGTGGGAATCTCTTTCCTGCTGATTACTGGGTAAGCATGGACAGTTCACCTTTGCGCACCCTTCATCTTGTCAGTAGATGTTGGGATAATCACCTCACTTTTTAATGTTGCTTTGTGAAGATTACATGAGGATTTAAAGTTCCTGCACGATGTCTGGCACAAAGTAGGTGTTCATACATCCAGATTCCTCTCTTTCCCAGATAGATTTATCTGACAGGCTGCAGTGGGTCGGTATGGATGTGTGTGTGTATCGGTGCTTGTGTTTCCATGTGGGTCTCTTTTTGTGTCTGAGTTGGGGTATTTCTGTGTGCGCCTGTCTGTGTATGTTTATCTGTGCGTGTGTCTCTGCTTTCATGCATGTGTCTGCTTTTGAGTGGTGGTGTAGGTAGGTATGTGAGTGAGTCTGTGCCTCGTGTCTGTGTTGGGATGATAGTTTTCTGTTTGTGAGTGGCTAGGTGTCTCTGTTTCCATGACAGCATAACTGTTACTGCATGTTTCTGTGAGTGTGAGCTTTAATGCCCGTGTTCGTGATGACAGTGTTTGTGTGTGTGTGTGTGTGCATGCACGTGTATATAGTGCAGGACTGGCATAACCAGATGCGCCATGGGGTTGGGAAGGTGTGTAGTGCATAGAGAGCCCTGGACCGGGAGTCCTCTCTAAGGTGCTCCCACCCAGAACACCCAGGCCCTGACCCCAGGTCCCTGGAGCCCTAATTGGCCTCTGTCCATGCTCCTTTATTAGCCTCTAGAGCAGTGGTTCTCTACCTTCCTAATGCCGCGGCCCTTTAATACAGCTCCTCATGTTGTGGTGACCCCCAACCATAAAATTATTTTCGTTGCTACTTCATAACTGTAATTTTGCTACTGTTATGAATCGTCATGTAAATATCTGATATGCAGGATGTATTTTCATTGTTACAAATGGAACATAATTAAAGCATAGTGATTAATCACAAAAACAATATGTAATTATATATGTGTTTTTCAATGGTCTTAGGCGACCCCTGTGAAAGGGTCGTTCGACCCCCAAAGGGGTCTCGACCCACAGGTTGAGAACCGCTGCTCTAGAGGCAACCTGGGCTGAGGCCCTGGGCCCATTTGCATTTGCGTTTGCATATCAATGCATCTCATTTTCATTGTCTACATAGACTCTGCTTTCAGTTCTGCAGTTTTCAAGGTAAAATGTAGTTGCTCTTCTCGAAGGTCATTAAAAATTGCTGCGTTTTCTTTTATTTTTTCTGGTCCAGCACTCCCTCCCAGAATTGGGGGGCTAGGGATGGATAGAAACCTGTTTACCTTCTGTCAAATATTTCGTGGCCAGAGGCCTTGGGACCCTGGGCAGAGCAATTGAGAGAAGATTTTCTTATTCCATGGTTTGTTGCAACTCTGTCATGTCATAGCCAGGGATAAATACAGTCCAACTTGTGGCCTGTTGCTTGCTTCCCTAGTGCCCACGGGATGAAAAGGAAGGCCCACCTTGGATATTTCGGCTCCTCTGTACCCGTCCCTGGCTGGGTAGAGACCTTGAGGCCAGGGCTGGCCTTATAGGAAACAAAGAAGCAAAGGATGTCTTTTCCTTTCAAATACCTAGTACATAATTAATGAAATTTCGAATGCCACAGAAAATACCAAACAAAACACCTTCCCCAGGAGGGCTGTATGCCCAAAGTATCTTCCTTATGGGCCATCACTGTGCTCAACATCCCCTCTTTAGATATGGGTTTGAGTCCTGCCTGCATGGTTTCTGGCAAGTTACCTACCCTGTCTGAGCACCCATTTTCTCATCTGTAAAAGGGGGAATAGTAATAGTACTTAATACTAATAATAGTACATAGGGTGTTGTGAAGATTAAATGAACAATGCAGGTAAAGGGCTTAGCGTATTGCCTGAGACATAGTAAAGACTCAGTAAATGTTAGCATTCCCAGTCCCCATGGGCTCCATTACAAAACAGAGGATCTGTAGTATGTCTTTACACCCTAGTATACATTGTTCATCAGACACTCCTCAGGCCAGCAACAGGCTGGATCCCTTCAGCGCCTTTCAGGAAGGCAAGTCCCCAGAGAACGGGCTGCCTTCCCACGGGCACACTTGCACAGACAGCTCAGAAGCGGGAGTGCCCTTGTCTTTGTCTCCAAGGATTCAGGTCCCACTCTCCCCTCATCAAAGGGTCAGCAGCATCTCGTTTCCTTTTCAAAGTCAAGGAATTTATCGTCTCTGTGTGTCTTTACTCTGAGCAAGGCCCTGCTGGGCACCAGGGGCCATCCACAGGTGAGCAGATTTTGGGTTCCCGGAAAACAGAGCTTGAGGCAAAACGAACTAATGCTTTACTGGGAGTAGGGGCGCAGTCTCAGGGCAAGGAGAGTGAGAGGAAAGGGAGGTGAGGCAAGGAAGCAGGCAAAGCACATGCCAGCCTGCCACAGCTGCCTGAGGACGGAACCCTGTCTGCTTGGTCAGGAAGGATACCTATGGTTAAGCTGAGTGGAACCACTGTGACTCAGAATAAATATTGAGGGTCAAGGGAGAGAGTTTATCTGCCAGCATCTTGGTCTCTCCTTGGCCCAAGTTTTCCCCATGAGCATTAACTCCCTTGTACTTCTGGGTCATATCATTTGGTCCCTCTGGGCAGCCCCTGGAGAAGCCTAATCCATGCCCTGTGGCATGGCATGGCACCTCAGCTGAGTCCAGAGGAGGTGAGAGCAGCCAGTGCCACTATAGGCCCAGTGGGTTGAACCTGGGTACTGGAGCTGCTATGGCTCCTGTGGTGGGTGCAGAGGAGGTTGTGCCAGCGCCTGGCCATCACCAGGGCAGGCTGAGACAGCTGGTGGTGTTAGCTGAGACCATGCAGTGGTGGTGGCCTGGTTGTCCATTGAAAAAGTAGCTGAGAGTCTGAGCAAATCTGGGAAGGCACATACTTAGGGCCCGATTCAGCCACCATTAGTCAATTAGCTAATCTACTTTTGGGATCAGGTGCTGGAGTCTGGACCTTATCCTGTAGACCAGTGGTCGGCAAACCCCGGCTCGCGAGCCACATGCGGCTCTTTGGCCCCTTGAGTGTGGCTCTTCCACAAAATACCACGTGTGGGTGTGCACGTACAGTGTGAAGTTGACTTAAAACTTTAAGTAAAGTTTATTAAGCTAATTTTAGGGAACGTTGTGGAGTGAAAGAAGATGTAGTGTCGAGGATTGAGAAAGGTATGTTGAGATGGTTTGGACATATAGAGAGGATGAATGAAAGGAGATAGACGAAACAAGTAAACAAGACGAGTGTGGATGGGAGAGTTGGAAGGGGTCGACCTCAGCGAACGTACCTCAATCAGATTGAGGACGTTTTTCGCAAAGGCCAGCTTAGGAGTACCCTAATTAAGTTAATAACAATGTACCTACCTATATAGTTTAAGTTTAAAAAATCTGGCTCTCAAAAGAAATTTCAATCGTTGTACTGTTGATATTTGGCTCTGTTGACTAATGAGTTTGCCGACCACTGCTGTAGGCCGTGAGGAGCCATCAGCATTCTTGAGCAGGTGAGAAACCCACTCAGCACTTAGCAATGACAAGATGTATTAGTCTGCTAGGGTTGCCATAACACAATGCCATGGACTGGGTGGAAATTTATATTCTCACAGTTCTGGAGGCTGAAAGTCCAAGGTCAAGATTGTTGTTGATTTTGTTTCTGGTGAGGACTTTGCCTCCTCACTGTGTGCTCACATGGCCTTTCCTCCAGTGGTGCTGGAGGGAGTGTGGGGAGGGGGGACTCGCTGGTGTCTTTTCTTACAAAGTTGATAATCCTATCAGATCGTCCCCCTCCCCTCTTAATTACTAACTTCATTTAACCTTAATTTCTTTCAAACAACCACACTTGGGGCTGGGGCTTCAACATGATTTTGGCGGGACATAAATATTCAGCGCAGGACACAGAGGTTATTTAGAGAAGGCCTGTTTTTGCTTGTCTTGCCCACAAAAGGTCAGATGGCAGCTGTTCCGAGAAGCCCCGGCATTCCCAGCTCAGTTCAGGTGAACAGAAAGGGCTCAGAGATCACCATTGCCCATGAAGCTTTCAGCAGCGGCGAGGCTGGGGCCCCCTGTAACAACTGCATATGTCTTCATCGGCGAGGAGAATGTCCTTCCTGGGCAAAGCGTGCTGATTCAGAGCACTGGGTCAGGGACCAGAGTGCCTGGGTTTGAACCCCAGCTCTGCCATGTAAAAGCTGGGTGATCTTGGGCAGGTGGCTCAACCTCTGTTCATGTTCATTGAGCCCCTGCTGTGTGCCAGACCCATTCTAGCTGCTGGGAAGACAGCGGTGAGTGATATAAAGCAAGCAGACTGAAATGCCTGCCCTTGTGGAGCTTACCTTCTCGTGGCGAGAGCTGGACTGTAAACAAAATAAGCTAGCAGATGATAGAGGATACCTGAAGGTGACAGTGATTGGTTACAAAAAAAAGAAAAGCAGGAAATGTGACCAGGGAGTGATGGGATCGGGTTGGGTTGCAGTTTTAAAAAGAGTGATCAGGCAAAATCTTAATAAAAAGGTGACATTTAAGTAAAGTCCAAGGGAGGTGAGGGAGTCAGCAATGCTGATATCTAGGGGAGATCGCTTCGTGCCTCAGTTTCCTACCTGACAATGGGATCATGATAGCATCTACTGCACAGAGCTGCACAGCACAGTGAGTTAGTCCATGTGGTAGCCTTAGAGCTGGTGGGCACACAGAAAGCACTCATTAATGTTGCCTGTTATACTCACTGCTGCTCAGGTAGGAGCCTGTCCCTGCTCCTCCTGATAACATGCTGGGCTCCAAACTACGGGGGTTTCTGTGGCCTTCCTCTTCCCTGGAGTGGAGGCAGCCTCCTCCAACCCTCCCATCTCCTCATTAAAAGGGGACACACAACATGCACTTTGAGAAGCAACACATGCATTTTCTCTTGACTTGGGCGTCTAACCCCCAGAGGGAATCACAGAAGAGCTTTTAGCAAAACCCAGGTTTTTAGGAAGTATCTTCAAGCCTTTCTCTGGAGCATCTGCAGACTGAGGCGGGCAGGGGTTTCTGGCCCAGCTCAGAGCTGGGCTGGGGGAGGGGCCACCCACCCAGAAAACTGGACCCCCATCGGTGGGGACATGGGGTCTTGCCCTGCTTCCCTCTCCTGGCTGGCTGGCTGCCCAGCTCTCATCAGCAGGCGCTAAGAATCCCCTCAGCAAGTGTGACGCCATTATTTACTGTCGCAGAGATTTTTGTGACTGTAATTTACCACCACTGCGAAGCCCAGGGACCTGAGTCCCAGTAGCCCTCAGTGAAGATACTGCATCTAATCAATCCTCTATTACTATGCAAATACATCCTATAGGCAACTGACGTCTTTTCCTTTCAAACACTTAATACATAATTAATGATACTTCTAATGCCATGGATGAAACCAACCCCAAAAGCTTCCTGCTATAATTTATACCCACCCAGACAAGAAGATGGGTTTATTGGTTCACTTCTCATTCAGGAATATGCATCCCCCATCATCCCTGGAAGGGGCCGTAGAGTCCATAGAAGCAGTGGGCGCTAGCAGCCTGTCCGCTAGGTAGCATTGAGCCGAGCAGGCGATGGCTGTGCCTGGGCGGGCACCGCGTGCCTGAGTCTTCATGGATTGTCTCATCCAGTTCTCTCAAACCGCCCTGTGAGAGTGGTCCTTCTGTTTTCCCAGTCTCTGGAGGAGGAAATTGAGGCCAGAGAGGTGACACAACCCCAGGTCACACTTGGGCCTCTGCATGCTGGTGGACTTCACAGGAGAGCTTGGTGTCCACGCTGGGACTGGGAAAGGTGTGCCTGGGGCAAGTGGCTTAGCTTCTCTGAACCTCAATTTCTTAACCTGAAAAAATGTAGTAATAGTCGCTACTCAGGAGGACTATGAGAATTAGAGATAATGGCACAGGCCAGGCATTGAAAACATGCTTGTTGATTTCCTTACTTGGAGGTGAATGGTGAGAACATCGTTTTTGAGGGTATTGTTTTGGCAGAGAGGTGCAGGGAGGGGTTTGGAAGGAGACAGGTGTTGGCCCCCTGCCATCAGGAAACAGCTTCTCTGGGCAGACTGGGCGCTATGATAAGGAAACTCACCCCCGTGTTCACACGGGGAGTCTCTTCCTCAGGCTGAGAGTAGCACCAGCCTGAGGAACGAAGGCAATGTGGTCCCTGTCCCGAGGCACCATGTCCAGTGGAAATGAACAGATTCAATAATCAGTGTGACAGCGCATAATGGCGGTCAGGACACAGGCGCCAGGACCCCAACAGCAGGAGCACCCACATAGTGTCACCGGTGGACAAAGGAAAGGGTTGTTGGGTGTTGGATGGGGCGTGGCCTACGCCAGGTACACAGAGGGCCCTAAGAATGATGAATGAGGTGGAATCTGAGTATGAGATGGTGGGGGCAACAGTCCAGTCCTTCCCTGGGGTTGGGGTTGGCTGCCCATCTTGACTTGGCCCCTGCCCCTCTGTTCTCATGGGGGAAATGGATGGTATTTAGCAGAACTTCCTCCCCAACCCAGGTGGGAAGAGGATCTGGAGGCTGAGCAGAGACAGGACGGGCCAGGGGTCTTGGGGGTGACAGCCTACAGCCACTGTGGCCAAGTGGGCATGGAGGCTCACAATGACCCCTCATGAACCAAAAGACTGGGGTCCTAGTTATTTTCCTTCCCTCCAGTGCAACCTTTCTTATGCCCCATGGATCCCCCAAGCTGCCCCCTCACTCCTCCTGGACCCATCCAGACTCCATCGATGGCCTTGAATGGTATTGAGGGCAGACACAGCTCGTGCCCTCAGACCGAAGAACTGCTCCTCCCTCAAGAGCCCTCAGCCTTGCCTTGAACCTTCTCCATCCTTTGCCTGCAATGCCTCCTTCCTCTCTTCTCGTCCCTTCCTAGTCCATACTCCCTGTGGCAGGCAGAGGGATCTTTCTAAAGTGCAAACTGGACCATGTCCTTGTCCTGTCGAAAACCCTGTAATGGTTCCCCGTTTACCTTGGGGTAAAGGCAAAGCTCATTAGCACAGCAGTCAGGGCCCAGCTGCCTCTCCAGTCCTCTCTCCATCATCTACTCTTACTTTATGCTGTGGCAACATCAACCTGCTTCTGGTACCCCTGCCCCGGGCCACGCAGGCTGCGTCGCCGCTCTGTGCCTCTGCTCATGCTGTTTTCTGACGGCAGTGCCCTTCCCCGTTTCCTTAGTCTGGTTGACTCTTACTCGTCCTTCACAGTCCAGCCCAGATACCACCGCCTCCAGGAAGCTATCCTTGAACTCCCCTCCCTCCGTCGAGGTAAGTGACCGTTGTTTCTGCTCCCCTGGCACTCTGCGTACGACAGTCCTATAACACAGTAAGAACATCGGGAGCAGGGACCTGGCCAAACAGGCACACGGTATTCGGTGCCACCCTGGCACATAGTCAGGCTACAGATATGTTGTACAGAACTCGTTGTAGAATAGTCCTTGCCCTTGATATGAGACCCTGATGCCTGTGGGGAAGAGCTGGGATTTGGCAGCCAATTTTGGGGTGAACTGTGAGATGTGGGAACCTCGGCAGCCTTGAGACCCATCTAGGGTTTCATTAGAAGGATCAGGCTTTGCTGGATTTTAAAGACCGACAGTGTTCTTAGTGCCCGGAGGGTGGCGGGGAGTGTTGGGTGAAGTGATATTGAGGTGCACCCAGAAGCTTGAGAAATGAGGATGCTCCTCTGCAATGGAGCCACCTGGGTGGGTAAAGTCATTTAAAGTCTCCATGTTCCTTCTTGGTCATGTCTATGGGTTTGTTACATATTTTGGTATTTGAATTGCTTTCATCAGCTACCTATTTTTTTGTCTTCAACTTGGTCCACACACTCCCATGTGTAACAAAAGGGATTTAAGAAGAGGAAAGTTTTCAGAAAGTAGGAGATTCTGTAATGGGTTTTCAGGGAGACAGAGGCGCCTCCTTTCCTGCTTTGTGCTGAGTAGGGGTCAGAGGTAAGCCCAGCAAAGAGCCCCATGCTCTGGGCTGCGAGGGAGGACAATGCGATGACATCACCAGATCCTGGGCTTCGTGGGTGGGAGGGGCAGAGAGGGCCTGGTTCAGGGCCAGGAAGTGCGTGGGCTCCTCAGAGGAGGCTCTGTGTCCTTTTGGGTGATTTCCACCTTTAATTTCTCAGCGTTTTATGAACAGGGAGTAAATCAGGATCCTGAACTGACTGCTTCATGTAAAGGATTAATAAACTGGAGATTTATGGGGCAGCAGCAGAGGAAGGCGGTGGAAATGGAGACTGAAATGAGACTGTTTCCCAAGGGACCGGACTGGCTCCAGGATCTTCCCTCCACCTCTGCTGAGGGCCCCTGCTGGGATCCTTGTGCTTGAGGGCTTGGAGTCATGGTTGGCTAGACAGGCCTGTGTTTTTGAAACAGGCAAGCTCAAGGTTGAGGAGATGGAACCATCCTTGGTTCTGTCTAGGTTGACAGCTTGATAGTCAGTCTTTAGAGTAGCATACAGCTACAAGTTCTGAGCTTGGACTCAAGTGATTTACGTGTGTGTATGTGTGTGTGTGTGTGTGTGTGTGTGTGTTTGACCATTTACTCTGGCATTTTAATTTATTTTTTAAATTATTTTATTGTAATTTAATTTTACTTTTTAATTGAATTTATTGGGGTGACATTGCTTAATAAAATTATATAGGTTTCAGGTGTCTATTCTGTAATACATCAACTGTGTATTGTATTACATATTCATCCCCAAGTCAAGTCTCCTTCCGTTACCATTTATGCCCTCCATATCCTCTTCTACCTTTCCACACTCCCCTTTCCCTCTGGTAATCACCATACTGTTGTCTGTGTCTATGAGGTTTTTTTTCTTTGCTTAATCCCTTTACCTTTTTCACCCAACTCACCAAACCCCCTTCCCTCTGACAGCTGTCAGGCAGTCTGTTCTCTGTATCTATGAGTTTGTTTCTATGTTGTTTGTTTATTTATTTTGTTCATTAGATTCCACATATAAGTGAAATCACGTGGTACTTGTCATTCTCTGACTGGCTTATTTCACTTAGCATAATACTCTCCAGGTCCATTCATGCTGTCACAAAAGGTAACAGTTCCTTTTTTATGGCCAAAGTAGTATTCTATTGCTCTCTCTCTTCTCCTTCTGGTACCCCTGTGATGTGGATGTTGTTATGTCCAGCTACCTACTTTTGAATCTAGAGCCAGAGAGATGTAGTCTCTTTGGCTACATCAGAGAGGCTGCAAATAATAGAAAAGCACGGCATCAGAGGCTTATACAATAAGAACTCCATGTTTCTGGCTGCTCTCCTCAGCATGTTGGCTTTTTTTGTGCTAGTGCCTCAGGGTAGTAAGATGGTTGTTGCAGTTCCAGTCATCACATTTCAGAAATGGCAATGTCCAGTGGAAGAAGGGGGTGCCCATCTCTTACTGGGCATCTGCATGTATGAAATGTTACTCAGAAACCCTCAAGAAGGCTTTCCTCATATCTGTTGGCCAGAACTGGGTCCTATGCTTCTTCCTAAACCAATCACTGGCATGATGAAAGGAATTACCATGATTGGCTCAACTGATGTAGACTCACTTTGTTTAAGGTTCCCTGAGTCATGTTGGAGAGGCGTGGGCACCTGGACACAAGTGGGGGCACTCTGGGAATGAAGCACAGGACATGGCTGCTGGGCAGGTGTTTACTGCAGTGACTTTGAGTAATTGGTTTTAGTTCTCTAAGCCTTATCGTCCCCATCTGTAAAGTGAGGATAATAATAATAGTACTTTTCTTATCATGTTGTGAGGATTAAATGCGATAATTCATGATAAGTTAGTACCAAGGTGCCTGGCACATAGTTTGTGCTAAGTTAGGTGTTAGTAACAGCATGTGAAGTTGAGCACACTGTTTAGCCTGTATGGGTGTCAGCGCTATGTAAAATGGAGGTATTATCTCCTCCAGGGCTACACCTGCCTCTGTTAACAGCAGCAGAGTTGTTATTATGGTCCATACACTATGGCACCTTTGTTAGCACTGTTGGCTTTTGAATCAGGCTAGGGTTCTCCACTAACCTGTAGTTAACCTCTCTGAGTTCCAGTTTCCTCATCTATAAATTGGTGATACTATTACTTACCTCATAAGGTAGTTGAGTGGGTTAAATAAATGAGTCAGATGCACAGGTACCTAGTGGGCATAGGTGCCTGGCACACAAGGAGGCTTCAGTAAAACTCCCATCCCTTTCTTTCCCATCCTGGGTGCTCATTTCATCTAGAGCAGCAGTTCTCAACCTGTGGGTTGCGACCCCTTTGGCGGTCAAACGACCCTTTCACAGGGGTCGCCTAAAACCATCCTGCATATCAGATATTTACATTACGATTCCTAACAGTAGCAACATTACAGTTACGAAGTAGCAACAAAAATAATTTTATGGTTGGGTCACAACATGAGGAACTGTATTTAAAGGGCCAGAAGGTTGAGAACCACTGATCTAGAGCAAGACCCTAACCAGAGAGTGGAGGTGTAGGATCAGAGTCCACTCTCTTGGGGGAGGTAAGGTGAAGCAGGCTATATTAGTCAGAGTTCAGGTCCCCAAAGGACTGCGGTGCCCATTAGGAAACAAAGCAGAAGCCCAATATTTTAGAGGGAACCAATAGGCCATGGGCAAAGGGCAGGCCAAAGCTCAGGTGGTGGGAGGTTGCCCAGAGCTCCCTGGGGACTTGGATGCTGAGTCTCTGACAGCACAGCTAATTCAAACTCCCACTGTCTGCTTTGACCGGGACTGGTCCAGCTACAGGTAAAGGCCTCCCAGCTGCAGGTGACCAGGACTGGGGGTGGGGGTGGAGACAAAAGTTCTGTGGTTGCTGGGGATGGTCTCTACAGCCTGAGGGTCTTGTTAATCCAGGCTGGCTGCCCCTGGGCCATCTTTGACCCTCAAAGTTTTCTATTGGGAACAGTTCAGCTCTGCAGGCTCCTGACCAGGGATTGTCAGCTGGGGGTGGCTCTGAGCAGGTTTCTAGAATCCTCCTGCCTGGGTTCAAGTGCTAACGAGGCTCAATCTTACTTAGCTTCTGAGATCAAACCAGATCGGGTGCGTTCAGGGTGGTAGGGCTATAGACCCCCCTGCCTGGGTTCCAAGCTCAGCTCTAACACTCATTATCTGGTTGACATGGGCCAAATTCCTCCACCTCTGTGTGCCTTAGGTTGTGAGTCTGACCTACTTCCTAGAGTTTTTGGGGTTGTAAGTGGGTAAGCACTCAGCACAGGGCCTGGCACACGGTAAGTGCTCAATAAGGATTGTTTGTTATTTGAGGATAATACACAGATACATTTCCAGCTTTCACAGAACAAATCATATTTCCTCTTTCTTGCTCCTCTACGACCCAGAATCCCACTACTGAGGGGAAGAAGGTGGAGAGGAAGATGGAAAAAGCCGAGCTTCATTAGTGATTAAGCATTAATATAGCTGCCCAAAGGGCCTGTGAAAATGCCAAAGAAGCTGGTGTGAGCACAAAACGGTCCAGGGGTGAGGGATTAGCAAGGAAGGGTGGGGAGGGAGCTTGAATCAGCAGCTCAATTCATGGCTCAGGAGAGGGTTAGAGCATCTGTTCCTGGAGAATGCTCAGGAGCAACCTGTGCAGGAAAAACAGCCGCTTTCCATTCTCCAAAACGAAGCTTCCTGGGGCCCTGACATCATTTGGGAGCCTAGATGGTCAGGCCCAGGGACAGCCTAATGTGCTCTCTTGGAATTGTTGACAATTCCTTTTCTGACTCGGCCCTTAAGTAATTTTCATACTCTATGATAGTCCCCCACTCCCCTGGAAAATGGTGTTTGTCCTACTCCTGTCACCCAACACTTTGCGCACACTCGGCAGGGCACAACTGCAGGACATCCTTCCGTAAGGATTTCATTCAGATAGCGTTCCGGTCTCCGGAAAGGTAAAAAAGCTCTGAGGGCTGGCGGGGGTCGGGATGCAAGCATGAAAGGGCTCCTCTGTGCCTGTGGGTCTGAGGGAGCCAGATGTTTCCCAGTTGTGTTCTAGAGAGCACTGTTCTACAGAATGTCCTGTAAAGGCTCTGACAAGTCTCGCAAAATGGACCTGATGGCTTTGTTTAACCTTTTGTCCAACTTATTTAACCACGGGATCTCCGTTTCTGAGGAACCCCTTTAACATTCCAAGAAAATGATGTTTGTGGGACCCCCTTTGGCAACAGCGATGCAGGAAAGAAAGCACCTGCCAAGGTGTGGGGGTGCTGCTTCTCTAGCCTCAGTCGTGTGGGTCTGTACAAACGTAGTGACTGGGGCCAGCCACGCCCCCTCGCTGAGCTTCAGTTTCTTCAGCTTTATAATGCCTCTTACTTTACTCGAGTGTTGTTGGTTTTTAAACTCTTTACAATGGAATATTTCAAACAGATCCCCAAGTAGAGAGAAGAGTATAGTGCCCTCCATGCCCACATCATTCTGCATTGGCAGTAATTTGCATTTTGCCTGTGCTGGTTCGTCTGTTCCCCCTTTTCATAAGAATAATTTGAAGATGATATAAAATTAAGCCTAAGCCTATGAAAGTGCTTTGCAAACTTCAAAGTGCTCTACAAATGTAAGGCATCTGTCATTACTGTTATTAGGTTTATTATTTCTTATTCTTAAAGTTCAAAGTTCTGCATAAATGCAAGGCATCTGTCATCATTATTATTTTGCTTATAATCTCCTATGACTATCCAGGCACGTCACCAAAAATGCCCAATAATGTACATATTTATGCATCTCCATTTGTAAGAGGATGGTCTGAACCCTGAGCGGTGTGACCCTTCCGCTCCACCCTGCTGCCAGGGGCGCAAGGTCTCACAGGATGGAAGATCTGACAGGCAGCCTTGCAGTAGCTGGTGGTGCCTGCGCAGTGCCAGAGAGGAAGCGACAATTCTGGAGCATTTCAGGGAAGGAAAGGAGCAGGGGGCCGAGGAATGGCCAGCTGAGGCTTTTCCTCATCGGAGGGATTTTTCCTACCCAGTGAGTTTGGGAGCTTGGCTGGACTTGGAGGCAGCTGGAGGGATAAAATGCCCTTTCTGGGGACATAGCCACCTAAGCCCCACATGATTTGATGGTCCTGAAGGCAGACAGATGCTGAGCCTCTGTGAAGGACACTAATTTCCCGCTCTCCTTGCAGCTAACGGTGCTGCCATCACCTTCGCCACCAGGACGGGGAGCACCTACTGCTGCACCTTTCCGGTAGAACTTAGTGCAGCCTCAAAACAGAGTTTGGAAACAAACAAACAAAATAACCCAAACTTTTCTGAGGCCAGCTCATTGTCCAGTGGGTCCTCTGCTTTTTTTTTTTTTTTTAGTATTTATTTATTTATTATTTATATATTTTTTATTAATCTTTATTGTTGAGATTATTACAGATGCCCCCCCCCCCCACCCCATAGCTCCCTTCCACACCAGGCCCTCGCCACTCTATTGTCTGTGTCCATAGGTAATACACACATACATATAAGATCTTTGTCTAATCTCTTCCCGCACCCCCCACACCCCCTTCCCTCTGAGAATCGTCAGTGTATTCCATTTTCATGCCCCTGATTCTATTCCATTCATCAGTTTATTCTGTTCATCAGATTTTTATTCATTTGATTTTTATTCAATTATTGATAGATAATGTATTTGTCATCATTTTGTTGTTTTTATTTTTTATCTTTACCTTTTTCTTCTTCTCCTCTTCTTAAAGAATACCCTTCAGCATCTATATATATAAAAGAGTAATATGCAAATCGACCAAACAGCAGAACAACCGCTTGACCAGTCGCTATGAGGCTCACTGACCACTTTCTGGTCCCTCCCCCTCCCACTGGCAGGCTCTGATCCCCTGATGGCGAACGGGGAACTGTGGGTGGTTGGCGGTGGGGGGTGGGGCTGACTGCTGGCAGCCAGGGAAATGACCCTGATCACAGGCCAGACCTAGGGACAGTACTTGCATACGAATTTTAGGCGCTGGGCCTCTAGTTTCATATAATACTGGTTTGGTGGTGATGAACTCCTTTAGCTTTTTCTTATCTGTGAAGCTCTTTATCTGACCTTCAATTCTGAATGATAGCTTTGCTGGGTTGTAATCTTGGTTGTAGGTTCTTGCTATTCATCACTTTGAATATTTCTTGCCACTCCCTTCTGGCCTGCATTGTTTCTGTTGAGAAATCAGCTGACAGTCGTATGGGTACTCCCTTGTAGGTAACTGACTGTCTTTCTCTTGCTGCTTTTAAGATTCTCTCTTTGTCTTTTGCCCTTGGAATTTTAATTACGATGTGTCTTGGTGTGGTCCCCTTTGGGTTCCTCTTGTTTGGGGTTCTCTGCTTCCTGGACTTGTAAGTCTATTTCTTTCACCAGGTAGGGGAAGTTTTCTGTCATTATTTCTTCAAATAGGTTTTCAGTATCTTGAGCTCTCTCTTCTGGCACCCCTATAATTCGGATGTTGGTATGCTTGAAGTTGTCCCAGAGGCTCCTTGCACTATCTTCATAGTTTTGGATTCTTTTATCTTTTTGCTCTTCTGGTTGGGTGTTTTTTGCTTCCTCACATTTCAAATCATTGATTTGATTTTCGGGATCCTCTAGTCTACTGTTGAATCCCTATAGATTATTCTTTATTTCAGTCATTGTATGCTTAGTTTCTGACTGGTCCTTTTCCCTTTTTTTTTTTTTTTTTTTTTTTTTTTTTTTTTTTTTTTTTTTGGCATTCTCACTAAGATCCTTGAAAGCCTCACTAAATTCCTCGGAGGTTTCTAGAAGATTCTTGAGTAACCTTATAACTGTTGTTTTGAACTCTATATCCAGTATTTTGCTTTCTTCCATTTCTTTCATTTGTGACATGTTTCGTTGTCTCCACATTTTAGCTGCTTCCCTGTGTTTGTTTCTATGTATTGGGTAGCTGCTAAGTCTCCTTGAGTTGATAGAGTGGCCTTGTGTGGTTGGTGTCCTATAGGGCCCCGTGGCTCAGCCTCCCCAATCACCTGAGGTGGATGCTCTTAGTGCACCCCTTTGTGGGCTGTGTGCACAGTCTTGTTGTAGTTGAGCCTTGATTGCTGTTGTTATCACTGGGAGGAACTGACCTCCAGGCCAATTGGCTGTGAGGACCAGCTGTGGCTTTAGTGGAAGAGCTGCTGTGCAGGAGACACCCTTTATGGCGCAGGACTTGCTTCAGTGGGGCTTTGGTGCTCACTGAGTCTGCCCCTTGAGTGTGTTGCTTATGGATGTGAAGAATTGTAATCTGGTGTGGTCTCACACTGACCACTGTGTACACTGGCTTTTAGGGCTCTCGGGAGGTGCAAAGTCAGCCACTGCTTGGGGCCATCCAGCAGGAGCTACAGAGAGATCTGCAGATCCCTCCTCTTTGTATTGAGTTTGGAAGTGCCCAGGCAAGGCCCAACTGTGAAGCAAGGCAGGCTGCTGCTGGTGCTGGGTCTTGGGCCTTTTATTGATAGGTTTGGCACTCCCTGACCCAGCTGCAGCTTGTTTGACAGATTTTTAGCCTGAGAAAGGACAGGCTATTCATATGCAAAAGCCACTGCCCACAGCTTGGGTGGGGTTATAAATTGGGTGGGGTGGGGTCTCAGGGAATCACCAGGGCAGAGCAAACGGAAATGGCTGCCAGTCAGCCCTGCACTGGGGAGGTCCCAGTATGGGAACAAAGACCAATGTGGGCACCTCCGTTTGGAAGAAAGCCGCCCCCAAGTTCCAACCCTGATGCCAGACAGTCCAGTTTCTCCCCTATGTGTCTGGGTCCCCTAGAGCCTCGTCTGGCACTGGAGCTCAGAGGATGTGGGAGCTTGTAAATTTAGTTCATGGCGCTGGCCTTTTAAGAGGAGCAGCTGGGTCTCCAGCAGCTGTGTGTCACTCAGCCCCAACCTGCACTGGTTTTTACAGCCCGTAGTTCTTACTGCCCATAGGGACTTCTTTCCCCAGCTCTAGAACCCTGGGCTGGGGATCTGGTGTGGGGCTGGGACCCCTTGCTCCTCCGGTGGCCTCCACAGAGGCAATCTCCCTCCCGATTATAAAAGCGGCCTACCCGGGTGCTGGACCAGCCCATTCTGCACCTCTGCACCTCCTACCAGTCTCAATGCACTTTCTTCTTTGCCTCTGTAGTTGTAGTACTTCCGTTCAGCCAGCTTTCCCGCGGTTCTGGGTAATAGTTGTTCTGTATTTTAGTTGTAATTTTGATGGGTTGTAGGCAGCAGTGAGTACAGGTATTTACCTGTGCTACCATCTTGGTTCTCTCCAGATCCTCTACTTTTAATCACCTCAATCGAGTTCTCCATCTTGGCCCACTCTGGTCCCTGGCCTGGGACTGTTTGCCTCACTGCTGCCTGCTGCCCATCTCTCCCCAAGGCCTGGACTTTGCCAAAGGCCCTCTTCCCAGGAGGACCCTTGCCGGCCCTCTTCCCTCTCTACAGCAGAGACTCGCAGATTTGAAGTGCAGCCTTGTCAGGGCCACCAAGCTGTGATCCCTCTGAATTGTGTGTGTAGAAGATGGAATTTCAGCATCAGAGTGTAACTCAGGGAAGAACAAACAGCTCTCTTTTGTCAATAGATGTGTTAGGCTTGCATTTCCCTTTTAAAACACATAAGCGAAGACAAAAAAATTCACATAAAAATATGAGCTTTCAATTTTCTTTGAATAATTAGATCTGTACTTCCATGCCTGCATTTCTGCCTGACAACAGGGGAGGGGGCTGAGGTGGCCTCCGTTCAGCTGGGAACGGCGCTGCCTGAGCCACCCTGGCCCCCTAGGAGTTTTACTCTCATTGCCATTCCTGGGCATTCGGTGGGAGGACACCACTGAGAAGCCACAGGCCAGATGACTCCAAAGCTATTTCTGCCCAACTTTCTTGTTTCTGGTCATGATGGTTTTGTCACCATTATTTGACCAGGAGCATTCTCCTTGAGTGATACATTGGGGTCCTGACAGGAAACGGGTGGCACAGTGGAGCGGGTAACTGACGAGAGTGTAATAAAGGGACTGCTTATGAAGGTGAGGCCAGTAGGAAAACCGACAGAGGACGGTGTAGTACCCTGAGGCCGGCAACCATTGGCCAAACCCCACTGGAAGCCAGAGACCAAGGGAGACTTATACAATCTATCAGCTTCCTGGGGCCGTCAGAGCAAAGGGGAGCAGTGCAGAGAGAAGATCTGCAAGAACGAATGGAAAATACCCAGCACAGGCAGTGTTAGTACAAGTTGACAAATTGCAGGCCCTCAGCCGGCTGTGGTAGGAGATGGTTGAGTCTGCAGGGGGAAGCGGCCTGATAATGGGGAGCAGCTCCCTCAATGAGGTGGGGCTGTGCTTTCTGGGGGCTGAGGAGCTCCTTCCTTGCAGGCTCGCCTGGCCTGGCTCCATCCTGTTGGGTCTGTCTCCTCTCCAATATGTGTCTGTGTGGGTGGGTGGGTACCACCCCAGCTCCCCCTTTCTCTGGGGCTCCATAGGCTTTCACAGGTAGCTCTAAAAGGAACCCTAGAGTAGGAGGGGGATCAGGGCTGGCTGACTGTGGGGGTTCGCGTGGCAGTGGTTGGGACAGCCTCCAGTAAGCCCTTGGGCAGGGCAGCGTCTCTTTGTTGACTTTACTGCTTGATTGCCCTCCGTGTGTGGCAACTTCTGAAGAGCCTTCCCGACCTGCATGATTTACAAAACTCCCTCACCCCAAATTGTCTTCCCCACTAGCCTGCCTTGGATTTTGAGATTCCATGCAGCTTCCCGCCTCAGAGGAAGTTACAGCTTGAAGAATCTTTGCATCCTCTCATTTGGCAGAAACCAGATTGAGGCCCAGAGAGGGGAAGTGACTGGCCCCGGGTCACAGGGTGCTTTAGGGCTAGAGCAGGAGCAGGAACCCGGACTAGTTCCTGGGGTTGGGGTCTTGCGCCTCTACCCCAGTTACCTGGTTGGTGTTTTGGGGGTACAATGTGACAGGAAGGCAGGGGCAGTTCAGAGGTGGGGTGGTCAGCCGAGGTGGTCTTAGGAGAGGGGAATCTGAAGCCTAAAGGGGTCTCCTGCTGAACTGAGCCAGGCTTAGCCCTTCCCTGGGGGCCCCAGGCAGAATGGGGATGAAGAAATGTAAGAGAGCCAGCCTGTGTTTGTGGGACGAACTGTCTGCTCCAGCCCTCCCTCCTCCCCTCTGCACGCTGCAGGGCGATGTGGAGAAGCCAACAGGTGGGGCCATGCAGTGCACGTAGAGAAGAGCAGAGAAGAGGAGGGAATTCCCTGGGGGTAGAAGACCCGAGTCCAGCTCTGCCATGTGGCGATGTGATGTTGGGCACAAATCATCGAAAGTGCTGGGCTTTTGTTTTTATTTTTACAAAATGAGGGAAAGACTACCTCACAGGATTGCGGTGGGATTTATTGTTACTAATATGCATATAGATAACAATACCTAGGATAAAAGCTAGCATTAGTTGAGGCTTACCATGTGGCAGGCACTGCACTCCACAGTTTCTGTGCATTATCCCATCCAAGCCTTACAACAGCTCCACGAGGAAACCGAGGCTCGAGGTGATCGGCAGGTTAGCAGTACGGCAGGGATTTTGTAAGTGTAGGAAGACGCTCTCCATAAACTGCAAAATCTGGATTTCTGTGACCTCAGCAGAAGTAAGGCAGCCCTCACCATCAGCACCACTCCCACAGCCTGTGGGCATGCGGGGGGTTCTTCCAGAATGGGGTGTTTGAAGTCCCTATGGGCGTGTGTGCTCTCCACTCCTCATGCCACCTCGCTGGGAATGTTTCTCTGCAGGAGGAAGCGAGCCTGCAAATGGGAACACAGTCTTCTGGGCCCCGATCAACTGCTGGGCCCCGATCCTGTGCTCCCAGGAGAGCACAGAGCCCTGGAGGCTGAGTGTGTGTGTGTGTGTGTGTGTGTGAGCATGTTGATGTGTAGGTGTGTGTGTGTGAACATATGTTTGTGATTGTGAGCACAGGTGAGTGTGAGTATATCCATGTGTGTTTGTGGGTATGAATGTGTGTGGAGTGAATGGGTGCAGATGAGCATGTTTGCATACGCATGAGGGTGTGTATGGGTGTGTGCATGAGTTTGACTATATGTATATAAGCCGTTTATGTGCACATGTGTGTACTTCAGTGTGTGTGACCATATGTGTGTGCTTGTAAATGTATGGCTATGTGAGTATATATGTGCGTGTGTATAGTGTGTGTATGCACATGTGTATGTGCATGAGTGTGTGTGTATGTGCATGTCTGTCCATCAGCTGTTTATGGGAGTATGTGACCTTCTGTGAATGTGTGCTTGCTGACATATGCCTGTGTGTGAGTGTGTGTATACCAGACGTGACCAGGGGGTCGGGCCCACTGGGTCCCCTCCAAAGGGCAGTTGTTTGGGAATATTTTAATTATCCAAACGTGATGGAGGAACCTGGTAGGCGCAGAGTGGCATCACCCACTGAGCACTGGTCTCCCACCTCCTCACAGGAGCTCATAAAAGCCGTGTTGCCTACTGAACAGCTCCCTCCACCATCACCCTCCTTGGGAGAGAGCTGGTTCTTATTGCCAGACGTAAGCGAAATGGAGTGCGGACGACGGGTAAGCACATGGTAGAGGCCTCTTTTGGGCAGGGCTGCTCACCTCTCTCCCGTGACAGGAAATGGCTGGTTCTTGGCGCTGCTCCCACATGGGCATTCGGTAGAAGTGCTGGGCTGTGACCAAGTGTGAGTCCATGCCAGGCCACACACCTTGGACAGGAGAGCAGATGGCAGGGCCGGCCCTTCTGGTGGCTGCTCCGCTGTCCTGGGCCTCTTCCTGTCGCACACCGGCCTCCTCGTCTCTGGATCCCGAGGATGGCCAGAGTCTGCTGCTGTGTTCTTTCTCACCTCCACATCCTCTAACACTCAAATGAGCCAAGACCTTTCCCATATGGGAGGAGAGGGATTTGGCAGTGCGGGCTGAAGGGAGAGAGGGCTGGGGAAGAACTGTGTAACTCAAGGAGAAATGGAGGTTTGGAGGTGTTGACTGAGATGGGTATGACTTTGTAAGATTTGCCCATCACTAAGCCAATTAATGAGATTCACTCCCTCATCTTGGGACCTATTCTAGCTAATCCTTGTATAGCACCTATACTCTGACAGGTACTTGATATGTATTAATTCATTTTCTCCACACAATAGCCTTATGAGGTAGATGAAGTGTTATCCCTTCATTTTACAGCGGACAAAACCCAGGGTCAGGGAGGTGAAGTAACGTGTCCAAGATTACACAGCTGGTAACAGGCAGCGCTGGGATTTGATACGAAGTGGTTTCATGTTAGGACTGCTCTTAACGGCTACACTATATTAAATCTTGAAGTAGCAAGTTGTCCTGTTGTTGATTAAATATCCCCCTTGCAAACTGATTCAAAGAAGGAGAGCAGTCACTGTCCTTGTTGGGCCAAGCGGGGAACTGCCACCTTGAGGGAGGTTGTAATAGTGGAGGAAGGATGCCCCCACTCAACCACACTGAGTAGAGGTGTGGCCAGGGGCTCAGGCTACTGCGGCTCAGCCTTCTAGTACTCCCCTGTCCTCCAAACATAGTAAGTGCCCAGCAAACAATATATAAAAAAAATTGGGTAACAGCTTTATTGAAATACAATCTATATACCATACAATTCACTATTTAAAAGCATATGATTCAATGGTTTTTAGCATATTCAGAGTTGGACAGCCATCACACACGATCAACTTGTGGTGTGATCACCACAATCACCCCAAAGAGAAACCCCACGCCCATTTTCAGTTACTCCCCATCCCTCTTCCCCCAACTCCTGGTAGCCAGATCTATTTTCTGTCTTTATGGATTTGCCTGTTCTGGACATTCCATGTAAATGGCATCATTTGTGATTGGCTTCTTTCACTCAGCACAATGTTTCCAAGGTTCATCTATATTGGAGTATGAACTAGCACTTCATTCCTTTTCACTGCTGAATAATATTCCATTGTATGGATATACCACATCGTACTTACCCATTCACCTGTGGACGGATACTTGGGTTGTTTCTACTTTTTCAGCTGCGATGAATAATGCTGCTATTTTTGTGTACAAGCTTTTGCATGGATATACACTCAGTGGCCAGATTATTATGACCACCCCATCAGTACTTCATGGACACTTCCAAAAATACTGAATATTGAAAACTTACTAAGCAAATACTCTCAAGGTTTTATTATTATTTGCATAACTGATTCACTTCATTGTACTGATAGGGTGGTCATAATAATCTGGCCACTCAGTGGATGTTTTCATTTATGTTGGGTATACACAGTGGGGCCTTGACTTACGAGTGTCCTGACTAACAAGTTTTTTGAGATACCAGCTGTCTCTCGGCCGATTTTTTGCATTGAGTTGATAGAGTATGGGAAGGAGAGGGATTTGGCAGTGCAGGCTGAAAGGAGGGAGGGCTGGGGAAGAACTGTGTAACTCAAGCAGAAATGGAGGTTTGGAGGTGTTGACTGAGATGGGTATGACTTTTGTAAGATTTGCCCATCACTAAGCCAATTAATGAGATTCACTCCCTCATCTTGGGACCTATTCTAGCTAATCCTTGTATAGCACCTATACTCTGACAGGTACTTGATATGTATTAATTTATTTTCTCCACACAATAGCCTTATGAGGTAGATGAAATGTTATCCCTTCATTTTACAGCGGACAAAACCCAGGGTCAGGGAGGTGAAGTAACGTGTCCAAGATTACACAGCTGGTAACAGAGTTGATAGAGTAATTTGAGTTAACGAGCTCCTTAACGAGCTCGGTCTTGGAACGAATTAAACTCGTAAGTCAAGGCCCCACTGTATGTGAGAGTGGAATTGCTGGGTCATATGGTAACTCTGTGTTTAACATTTGAGGAGCTGCCAGACTGCTTTTCAAAATGGCTGCACCATTTTTCCTTTCTGCCAGTAGTGTATGAGGGTTCCAGTTTCTCCACATCCTTGTCAACACCTGTTATTTTCTGTTCTTTTGATACTGGCTATTTGATGGGGAGAGGTGATATTTCACTGTGGCTTAGGTTTGCATTTCCCTAATGATCAGTGATGTTAAGCATCTTTTCCTGTGGTTATTGGCCACTATCAGATCCCTTGCCCATTTTTAAATTGTGTTCCAATGACTTTATTGAGGGGAGGAATGAAGGGGCGAGCCAGCCATCCACATGTAGGCATGGGGAAGCCACGATGAATAAGACCCAATTCTTGCCCTCAGGGAGCCCAGAACTGGAGACAGATACATAATTCAGGAATCAGTGCTTGTACATCAGTAGGTACAAGAGGCTGGGTTAGGAAGGAGGGCTTCTTGGAGGAGGAGCCATCTAAGCTTGGTCTTCAAGGGAGAGGGGGAAAGTAAGAATGAGGAAAGGCTGCTCAGGTGGAAGAACTAGCTGTGGGAGGAGAAAGCACAGTTTTAGTTGGGGAGCAAGTAGGAACTAGAAGGAAGGGCGTGGCCGGGTGGGATTAGGCATCTAGAAGGTGGTTTTGGATCCAAGGAGAAGGAACCAAGGGAAATGTCATGGTTGAGGTGTATGGAGTGGCGGAAGCTGACCGTGGTTTTAAATTTGCCATTCACAGCCTGCTTGTCTGCAAGCCTTCCTAACGGAATTGCTGAGGCTGCTGCTGTGGCATCGAGTGGGCCCTTTTATGTTTCAGCGATTATCCTGTCACCCACCCAAAATAATTTCATCCCGGGAAGAAGGAAGGCTTGGTGGTATTGGAAACGGCTGCTGTGTAAGTGTAAGTGGCCTAATTGGGATTCATAAATCCACTTTTTAACAAGCACAATTAGGAATACTTATTGCAGGCCAGCTTGAGGAAGCAGGAAAGTGCTGTTCTCAGGAACAGGTTTTATGTGGCTTTATTTAATGGATGGAAGACTTGGTCTGAACCTGGCATCCCAATTAGTCATGAGGGGGCAAGTCTCAACTTAAAAGTGGAATTTTACCCGAAAGTTTAGTTTTGAGTAGGTTATTAGGCAATTCTATAATGGGAAAAGGGTCTTCTGGACTGTTCTTTGGGGGAAAATGGCCAATTCCATAAGTTTGGGAAAAGATAAGACAGGTTCCCCATAAATAAGACTGATGTGGACAAATACTCAGAGGGTCTGCCCCTCCCTCTGTTTTGCTTTTGTTCACTCAGCGGTGGAGGGCCCTGGTCTGGCTGGGAAGGTTGAACTGAGGCTCACGGTGGTTGTGATAGCAGGTGAGATCCGGAGGCTTTGGGGTGAGGGGGTAGAAGGCAGGGAGCGTTGGGGAGAGAGTAATCTGGAAAGCTGTGGAGGGAGAAGCAGGACTGAGCTGGGGCTGGGAGGATGGGCAGGATTCAGGAGTGAGGAAGGGAGGAGGGACTGTGAGCCCCTGACCCAGGAAGCCCTCTCCCAGGAGAGCTGCCCGGAGGAAGGCAGGTGGAACTCTCAGCAGTGACAGCGCTGCTGGGGTGGAACCTGTGCTGAGGGGGCTGGACACAAGCTGGGAGGCTGGGCGGGGGGAGGGGGAGGGAGGGAGGATTGGGGGTGCGCACTAGTCCAGGCCCTGCCACTATCTCCCAGTGGGACTTGAGACAGGTGCCTGGAGAATTCCCATGGTGGAAAGGTTGAGACTTTGGGGGATGTGGAGTAAAGAGGAACACCTGAAGGTCCTCACATGCCTGAGGCCAGAGCACTCAGGGGCCTGGTCACTCAAGGAAATCTCCACGGAGAGAAAGGATTTCCAATTGCCTCTTGATGAAATGAATGAAAGAAAGAAAGAATGGATGGATGAGAGCTTGATGGGCTTCGTGCCTGATGGAAAGGAAAGATCCCTGCTTTGGACCGGCAGGCTTGGGTTTGATCCTATTCTGCCCTTTACTGGCTGTGTGTTTTTGGTTATGTTACTTAACTTTCCTGAACTAGGTTTTTTGTGTTTTTTTTTTTAATCTGCAAAATGGAGATTTTGATAGTACTTATGTCATAATCTTGTTGTAATAATCATATGAAAGATAGTCAAGTGCCTGGCACATGGTAGGTGGTTAATCATGTGAGTTTCCTTCTCTCCTTCCTATTCCTCACCCACCTCCCATTGTGCACCTCTTTTCACTTGGAAAATTGGGATTCTTACACCTGCTCTGCCTCTAACCAAGGTTGTTGGGGGTCTAAGGAAGTACAACATGTGTAAAAAGTACTTTGTAAACTGTACTTAGCAACCGTAAAGGAGCAACTCTTGTTTTCGCAAGACCATTTGGAATAGTAGCTGGAGTAATGATGGAGGGGAGGGAAAAAGGGGAGGTAATGGGGGTCTCAGAGCAGACAGGGTTACTGGCTGTCCCGAGTAACACAGAGGGCCAGAGGACAGGGACACTGGCTGGAGCTACCAGAGGGGGTATTGTTTTCATGGAGGTCGGACCTTCAGGCCGCTCTGCCCAAGGTGGGCCCAGGTGAGGAGATCTGGAAGCCCTGTATTCTAGAAGAACCTGGGTTCCCGGGAGAACCTTCTTTGACCTTGAAGGGTGGAATCATTACAACAGCAGGTCCAGGAAACAAATTGGAGGAGCTGCGTCCGTTGAGATGAAGAGGGGAGCTAAGATTTACTCAGCAACCGTCCCTGGTTAGCCGCGACTTCAGATGCTTTTCCATACCGTCGCATCTGTAATAGGTGCACTGCGTGTCATTTCTGTATGAGAATTTATGTGTGAAGAACCTGAGGCTCAGAGAAGTGAGGTTAACTTTTCCAAAGCTATAGCGTTAGCAGGTGGTGAAGTGGAAATGCTAGCCTGGGTCTGTCTGTCTCCAGAGCTTTCTGTAAGTCAACTCTGACGAGTAAGAATATATATATTTTTTACACTTGTAAAACATTAAGTCGTCCCAACACTCCTTTTTAAACCTTTTATTTTAAAATAATTTAAGGCTCACAAAGAAGTTGAAAAATAGTGGAGAGTTCTCAGGTACTCTTCCCCCATGATAACATTTTTACATAACCGTAGTTTAATTATGAAAACCAGGAATTGATGTGGCACCATGCTGTTTACCAAACTGCAGATCTTATTTGGATTTTGTGTTGTTGTTAATCCTCACCCAGGGATATTTTTTTCATTGATTTTTAGAGAGAGTGGAAGGGAGGGTGAGAGGGGGGAGAGAGTAACAACGAGAGAGAGAGAGAGAGAGAGAGAGAGAGAGAGAGAGAGAGAGAGAGAGAGAAACATTGATGAGAGACATATCGATTAGTTGCCTCCTTCTTGTGCCCCGGGGTAGGGATCGAACTGCAACCAGGCATATGCCCTTGACCAGGATTGGAACCTGTGACCCTTTGGTGTGCAGGTCGATGCTCCAACTACTGAGCAACACTGGCCAGGGGGATTTTTATCAATTTTTACACGTGTGTGTCTCTCTGTGAATTTTGTTGCATGTAAACATTCATAGAACCACTACCACGATCAGGACACAAAATTGTTCAATCACCCCCAGGAACTCCTCTTGCTGGTCCTCTATAGGCCGTCCCTTCCTTCCCCACTCCCCTGCTGACCACTGATTTGGTTCCTGTCACTCTCATCTTGTCATTTCGAGACGGCCATATAGATGGAATTGCACAGTATGTAACCTTTTGAGAGTGGCTTTTTTCACTCTGCACAATTCTCTGGAGATGCACCCAGGTTGTTGGGTGTATCAGTTTGTTGCTTTAGATGGCTGAGTAGTGTCCTGCGGTGTATGTTTCCTAGGGCTGCTGTAACAAAATACCACAAATGGGGTGGCTTAAAACAACAGGCATGTATTGTCACAGTTCTGGAGGCCAGAGTGTGAAATCAAGGTGTCGGCAGGGCCACGCTCCTTTGGGAGGCTCTGGGGAAAAGCCTTCCCTTGCCTCTTCCTAGAGCCTGCTGTCTGCCAGCCAACCTGCTGCTCCTGGCTCAGGCGCATCCCTCTGCCTCCCTCAGCACATGGCCTCCTCATAAGGACACTGGTCTTTGGAGTTAGGGCCACCTTCTCCAGTAAGACCTCATTTTAACGAATTATATCTGCAAAGACCCTATTTCTGAATAAGTTCATATTCTGAGGTTCTGGGAGGACATGGATTTGGGAGGAGACTATTCATCCGGGTATATACATGCTATGGGTGAACTATAGTCTGTTTAGCCATTCACCCATTGAAGGGCATTTGCGTTGTTTCCAGGTTTTGGCTACTACAAACAAATAAGGCTGCTGTAAACCTTGTTGTGTAGGTTTTTGTGTGAATGTAAATTTTTATTTCTCTGGGCTAAGTGTTCAGAAGTGCGGTTGCTGGGTTGTACGGTAGTTACATGTTTAGTTTTGAAAGAAACTGCCAAGCTGTTTTCCAGAAGTGGCTGTACTATTTTAAATTCCCACCAGCAATGCATGAGCAATCCCAGTTCTCTGCATCCTTGCCAATATTTGGTGTTGTCACTAATTTTTGCTTTAGCCACTCTGATATGAGATCCTCAGCAACATCTCATTGTGGTTTTAATTTTTATTCCCCTAATAGCTAATGATGTCAAACATCTTTTTATGGGCTTATTTGCCATTTGTAGATCCTCTTTGGTGAAGTATTTCAAGTTCAAGTACTTACGCATTCTTAAATTGGATTGTTGATTTCTTACTGCTGAGTTTAGAGAGTTCTTTTTATATTCTAGACACAAGTCCTTTGCTGGATATGTGATTTGCAAATATTTTCTCCCACTCTGTAACATGTCTTTTCATTCTTTTGACACCATTTTATTTTACCGAGCACAGGTTTTAATTTTGGTGAGTTCTAATGGATCAATTCTTTCTTTTATGGGTCATGCTTTTGGAGCCGTGTTTTAGAATTTTTGCCCTAGGAGATTTTCTCCTACCTATGTTTTCTTCTAAAAGTTTTTAGATTCTACATTTAAGCTATCCATTTTGAGTTAAGAAATATGTATCTTTATATATCTCTATAGAGACATATCTATACCTATCTGTATATATAAAAGCCTAAGTAACTGAACGACCAGTCGACTGGTTGCTATGATGCACACTGACCACCAGGGGGCAGACACTCAATGCAGGAGCTGTCCCCTGGTGGTCAGTGCGCTCCCACAGCCAACCTCCCTCAGTCCCTCCCCCCGCCAGCCAGCTTCCCCCATGCCCCCCGATCAGCCCCGATCGGGGGCAGGTGGCCAGCCAACCTCACGTGGTCCTTCCCCGCGGATAGCCCGCTCCCCCATCACCCCCCCCCCCATTGGCCCCAATTGTTGGCCAGGCCGAGGGACCCCACTAGTGCACGATTTTGTGCACCCGGCCTCTAGTATCTATATATCTAGAGAAGGCTTAGGTCAAGGCCTTATCATGTGGTTCCGATACCATATATTGAAAAGGCTGTCCTTTCTGTTCCAATACTTTTAAGCTTCAGTGTGGTGGGGTGAACAGGCACTTTAGTCTGATTTTCCTGCTGAGGAAGCTGGAAGCAGAGAGGATGAAGGACTAGTTTGAAGTTACACTTCAAGTTATCAACAGAGTGGGAGCTAGCATTCCAGTTTCCCTGGTTCAAGGACATCCCCATTTTAAGGATGAGGAACATGAAGCTAGTTAGTGACAAAACAGGCCCTGGCTTCCCACCAGGGGCCACCTTTTATAAAACAAGCAGATAGGCAAGCACACAGAATTCAGCACAAGAAGCTCATCATTTTGGTGATAGAACCTATGACCTGCCCTACATCCCCGTTCCCTACTGAGTCTCACCCCGCAGGAGGGGGTGACTGGCCGTCTGCGGGGATCTGAGACATTGGTCCCACCTGGGAAAGCCAGGTTCTGGTGCTGATTCCAGGGATTCCCTCCTTCTTGGCGTGGAGAGCAGCCCGGCTCTTGCTGGGGAGCCTGACTTGGAGGGCTGGCGTGCGCAGTGTTTGGGAACGATCGCTGTGGTCCTGAGAGCAGGCTTTTAGCTTAATTGAACCGAATGTCTTAAAATGGCAACTCATCAGTCAGCTTTCATTTTGCTCCTTTCGTTTAATTGTATTTTCCTCTAGGGATTAACCAAATCAATGCAAATGTTGGGTAATTTGTAATTCTGTTTTCTTTTTTCCATCTTATTCCATCAAATTTGGGGGACACATAGATAGGTGATTGTGATTGTCAACTGAAATAACCCAGCTGAGAATGATGACCGTATTTTTTTTCCTTAGTTGAAAAAAGCTTCCAATAAATCTCGTAAAATCTTGGAGCGCTTATGCCCCGTTCTGAGAAGGATGCTGATGAGATGCGCCAAAGAATGCTGAGAGACCAGGAGTGTGGTTTTTGCTTAAGAGCCCACAAAATGACAGAGTGAAAGCTGGGGCCAGCAGGGCCAGGAAGCGACCTTCCCCGATTACTCATCTGGGCTGAGCCTCCTTCTGGGAGGGATGCTTGGGGCCTTGCCTTTCTGGAAGGTTCCTAGAGAAGCATGGAGTCAGGAGGCCCCAGTTCTCTGCCAAGGACTGGTCGTGTAGACAGAGACAAGTCTCTTCTCTTCTCTGGTCCCCTGGGCTCTGACATGAAGGACTAGACTAGACAAGGTTTCTCGTGCTGCCTCCACTTCTGTGGCACCTGCCATCTCAGGGCTTGTCTGCCTTGTGCCCTTTGCCATCAGCCCCTGGGGGAGTGAAGCAGCACAGTGGGGCAGAGGGAGAGGCTGGGCCGTGAGGTAGTCACACCTCAGGCTTTGCCATCCCACAGGGAGCTGTGCAGGAGAGATGGCCTGCAGAATTGCCCCACCTTGAGGCAAGAGGGCCAAGCCTTATGACTCCTCTCCCCTTGGCCAACTAACCAGGCATTGAATGCAGCTGCCCCCAGTTCTGGGACATGACCTTGAGCCAGGCGGCTCTATCTGGCTGAGGGTAGTTCACACAGAGGGACTTAGGGGTGAATGTTTCAGCCTCAAGGGGGACTCTGGGAGGCTCTCCATAACCTCCTCCATCCTCCTCCATCCTCCCTCTCTATAGACCAGGCCTGAGCTATATCAGTCTCTCCGGTGAAAAACCTAGGTTTCTATACTTCTGATTGCCAGGTGCCTCTGGCCTAGACCAGGGTCTGAGCAGAACTGAGTTCTGGGACGTACCTGTCTACCACCTCCCTTCTGTGGCTGTCTTCGGACTTGTGCTGTGCCAGAGAAGGGTGCGGTTGGAGTGCGTTTGCTCAGCAGGGCCCTGTCCTCTCGGGTCTGGTCTCCTGTGAATGTTGCTGAGCACCAGCGAGGTGCCAGGCCCTAGGTGTTAGTGTAGGAGGTGTGGGGGGCTGAGTGTGACCCGGCTGTTCTGTGCCTCAGCATCTCCTTCTTAGGGTGATGGGGTGTCCTTTAGAACCAAAGCCATCTCCCGGGGATGTGGACCCCCTCCACTGGAGAGTGGGTGGGTTTCAAGGGGGATCTGGAGTCCTTCCCCAAAGACCCCACCAGGCCAGCCGCTGCCACTGAGCTGCCACCCATGCCTTAGCATCGAAGGAAATTCTAATTTACGGACTGTGGTTTTGTAGAGATTTTGTGGCAGAAGCCATCAATCTCCGCATTTTAAATTTATTTTATTTTCCCAGCCTGGGTGCCTATTCTGCTGTGAACTCGGTCTGTCTAATCAGCTCGCAGGCAGTTGAAGGAGAGTGGGTGTCCCCTTGATCCGGGCGGGGGGAGAGGGGGGAGGTTATGTGCATAATTCCCTTTAATTCATCTCAGACAGGGTTTGGAGAGCCAGGATTGAGAGTGATTTTCAAAGTCGGTCTCCGCAGTTCAAAGATGCATCTCTCCAGCCGGACCAGTAAATTACAGGAGCAATTTGCCATGAATTTCCAATGTGGAGTGATTCCAGGTCCTCTCGGGACGGCAGCCCTGCGCCCCTGCGCCCCTGTCCCCTCCCCTGGTGGGGGTGGAGGTGGAGACTGTGCCCTAGTGTGTCTGGGAGCATCTGCCAATGCTGACTGGACCCCGTGCACTGCACCCCGCTGGCCTGCATTGTCCCCTGATCCCAGCGACCCTCCTCCAACCAGCCCCCCATTTCAGTCAGCTCAATTGTGGGGGGACCCCAGGTCAATTGTGCACAAAACCTTTATCCCGAGTGTGTGTCTTCCCGCTTTACTCACCTGTATGATAAATGCAATTTCCGCATCAAGACTATCAGTCATTTTCTGATGTGATCTGTGTGGCTCTGCCTGAATTGAATCAGCTCCTGTATTATGGTGACAGTTTATTTGGTAAGAAAATGAAATAAGATGTGTAAATTAAAGTGGAGGTGCGCTGGGTGTGAGGCGGAGGCCCCGCGGGCTCAGGGGCCCCAGCTGGGGCATTTCCATTCTTCTCCCAGCTCTCCTGCCTTCGAAGCCCAGGGATAAGACCAATGCAAGGATGCAAAGCCACGCTCGGGGGAGTAAAGATGCTAGGTTATGCCAAAGGATAAGCAGATAAAGAGCCAGGATGCACTGAGACTGGAACTCAGGCTTAGCATTACTGTGTAGCGTTAATGCAATGGTCTGGGGGTGGGGAGAGAGAGGGAGGGAGGGGGGAGGTGGGCAGAGAGCCAGAGAGAGAAAGAGAGAGCCAGAGAGAGAGAGAGAGAGAGAGAGAGAGAGAGAGAGAGCCAGAGAGAGAGAAGGAGAGAGTGTGTTTGGGAGGGAGAGGAGGCATTGTAGTTCTAAACTGGATGTTAATGGTAAACAGGACGTCAGGACCCTTTTCCTGGATCCCCTGGGCTCTGCCTCCCCCTGCTCTTTGGTCCTGGCCAAGCAGGACCGGTGCTGGCTCAGGTGGCAATTGCTCCCTTTTCCCTGCTCTCCACGCCCTTTCACGTGCTCACTTCACACCAGCCCTGAGCTGGGCGCTGGCCACGGTGTGACACGGGAGGGAGGCGGCAGCCTCTGTGTGCCATCTGTGCAGGAAGGATGTCCGCACGCCGTGAGCTCCTTTGCGGAGATGTCAGCTAGCGGGTGAGAGCGCAGGTAACAGCGCAGCACAGTGCGGCCAGGGCGAGGCTGTGTGGGAGCTGGGAGACGAGAGGGAGAGGCGGTCGCTCTGCCTGGGGGTCCTTGGCAGCAGGGTTCTGCCTGGCTGGCTGATAGAAGCAATCTCAATGACCCACGCTGCCATGGCTCCCCTTCCTGAGGCTGCCCCTTTTCCTTGTGCTGGGTCCTTTCCAGCTGCTGTTAAATAGGCCCAGGCCAAGCCAGAAAAACTAGGGTCTGCCTCCTGCACAAGACCTTCCAGAAGGTTCCAGAATACAGTAGAAGAATGCTTCCCTCCTGCGGTGTGAGGACCAGAACTGGGAGGGGTCAGGCCAGCCTGACCTGGAGGGAGAGTGTGCCTGAAGCAAGGACAGAGACACAGTTTTGCCCTCAAAAGTGGCCGGTCTGCCCCTGGGATATTTCCATTTGCTTCCAAGCGGGAGCAGCGGCGGTTCTCTCCACCTTGAACAGCGATGGGATAGTTCCCTGCCCGGGGCACACCGTGGGGGCCTCTGGGGTCCATGGCACCGGTTGGTGGTGTTTCCCCAGGTGGAGGAGCTGGTCTGCTTAGCCGTGGGCAGAGTGGAGACAGTACCTACTGAACTGAGTTCTCTAAGGTGGCATTGTCCAAATATTATAGCTAATAACTACATGGGTTAATTAAATTAAAATTAATTAAAAGGAAATAAAATTAAAAATTTAGTTCCTGGATGAAAAATGACATACCATGCAAACATTAACCAGCAGAAAGCATGAGTGGCTGTGTTAGTATCAGGCAAAGTCTACTTCAGAGCAAAGAAAATGCTCAGGGATGGAGAAGGGTATCGCATAACGATGGAAGGGTCAGTCCAACAACAGAGCTGTGAAGTACGTGAAGCAAAGATGTTGTTCTTCGGTCACACCAGCCACATTTCAAGTGCTCAGAGGCCACACGTGGCCAGTGGGCAGCAAAGTGTAGGCATTTCCATCATTGCAGGAAGTTCCCTGGGTGGTGTTGCTCTAGGTTGTTAATTCATGTCTGTTTTGCTTACTGCTGTGTCCCCACCATCGGAAAGAATCCCCAGCACACAGTGGGTGCTCAATATTTGGAGACTTGAGGAGTTCCAGCCCTGGTGCTGCCACTGTCTGGCTGTGTTGCTTCTCCGCTCTGGGTCTCTTCCTCCGTAAGTTAAAGGGCTGGTCTCATCCCTTGCAGCTTTCATGAGCTATGATCTTAAGTATCTAGTTGGCTGATTCCATTTATTTTACTCACAAGGAGGGTCAGCGAGAGCAGGAGAAGAAGAGGGGGCCAGTTTGATTTTTAGCTTCAGGTCTGACCGAGCTGGAGCTCACCAGCACTCCTCCAACAGGGGATTTGCCAGCTTTGTGTCCTGTGACTTTTCCTTCCCGCCCTTCCTTGTGCTACAGTTTCCTGATACCACCGAACAGCTTTTTGGCCCTCCACAGCTCTGCCTGGAAAGCTGGCAAGGACAAGGGGGCTGACTTGCTTACAGAGCTGGGCCCTGAGCAGCTGTTTGGAGCCTGCAGTTCATTTCCCCTTTGGACACCTGTGTTCTGCGTTTTGAGTAACCTGCCCAGCCCTTGACTTGAGTGCCCCCTGCTAGTGTTCCTTGTGTGGGCCCATGGGAGTCCTGGCTGGGAGTCCCTGGCAGTGGGGACTCTGCGGGCTGTTCCCTCAGTGCATCTGCCAGCAAGCCTCTGGGACAGGCCCTGCCATGGGGATGCTGAGTTTGCGGGTGGAGACCAGGCAGAGAGCTGGGGGGGAGAGGGGGGGGGAGGGAGGGTGGGAGAAGTACATCCCTGTGTTGTTGGGGCCGTATGACAAGAGTGAAGGGCCAGTCCAGCCGACTGTAGGCCTTTGAGCATGGAGGGTCTGGCATGTGAGGAGGAGAAGCCCCCTTTACTGTCTCCCTTTCCTGGGGGCCCAGGGCAAGGCCAGAAGCCAGGAGGATATCTTGGCTTCACCTTGGCAGGCAGTCTTCCCAGGACACGCCACGCCTGTGCCGATGGGGCAGGACAGAATCAGCGGATAGGTGTGAGATGGGAGGTGGGTGCTGGGTCCTGCAGCTGGGTGGTCCTGGTCTTTGCTGTGTCACTGACTACGTGTGGCAGGTGTCCTCTGTCCCTTTGGGTCTCTGATGGTCTCGCCGTGCCTCTCGGATTGCCACTTGTGCTCCTCACACCCATCTCTACCCTTCTGTGCCCAGAGAAGCCCATTTTTGCATGGCCCCCCCTAGCTTTCTGCCTTCTGATTGGGTTTGATCAAAGGGAGGCACATTGGGAAATTAGAGGGCGGCAGGAGAGAGAGAGGTTGGAGGATTTCTGCCCTATTGAGCTTCTTTTGGCAGCGGCTGCGTCAGTCCTCCATCACTGTAGCTCCGTGGTCCTCAGCTCTATCCCTCACCTGGATCCTGCCAACCTGATTCACTTTGCCCTCTCAGGACTGCGGGTCTTCCCACCATTGCAAATCTCTAAGTATTTTAACATTCCTTGTGGATTCCATTAATCCTTCCCATGCCTCTGTAAATGTCCCCCTTAGTGAACTCTGCCCAGTTAAATGCTTTTGAGTGGAATTCCGATGGCCCCTTTGAGCCTGTGCATGACCTGGGATGTTTGACTGTGCTTCATTAGGCCTCTGCTATGGGTCTGTATTATTGATTTGGGTCCCAAGGGCAACAAACCAGTGTGTTTTTCTCTGATTTCCCCGGCAGGTGGAGTTATGGAGGGGAAGGGACACAGCCTGGCATTTTGAATATACCCAGCGGAAGGCAAGGCGCTATTTCCACCAGGCTCTCTCACGTACCATGTGGGCCAGGCGAGTGTCCCCCCCAGTGTCATAGTCAAAGTACTTGACAGTTGGTACATGGTAGCACAGAACAGTCAGAGTGAGGCACTGCCCATGGAACAGGCTCCTGGCAGAGTTCAGAACAGACACCGGCCTTAGCAACTGCCGAGCTGGATCAGGGTAAACAGCTGGTGACTAGTTCTGGACCATGTCTCAGCTTTGCATGCTTGCCTGGAACATGGGGCCGAGCCACACACTTGGCAAGACACTGCTTTTATTGTTCCAGTTATAAAGTTCATAGGGAAGGAAGTGCCCAGGGAGATATATAGGGACCTAGGGCCCGGGATAGGGATATGCAGCGAGAAAGCCCAGCTTGCTCAGGGCCTCAGAGACCTTTCTTCTGTTTATCCAACGTTTCTAATTCTCCCAAAGAGGGTGTTTTAGTCCTGGTCTCTAGCAAACAGAAGCTGAGGTAGGATCGTATTGCTGCTTTGTGGAGGAGTGTAGTCCTGGGGAAGTGGGAACGAGGGAAAAAAGAAGACTGGGAAGGAAGGGGAGAAAATACAAGGCAATGCGTTACGGAGCGGGCACTGCCGGTGGTCAGCTCCGTGGGCTCCATCTTGTCTGTACCCACTCCGGCATCGGGGGAAGAAGGAAGGGTTAACTCCAGCTCCTGTATACGAATGGGTGCTGCCTTCCACACTTCTGGGTTGCCTCGGTGTGGGTGCTGAGCGGTCCCCGGGCATCCTACACCACAGGGACCCCAGGAAGTCCTGTGGCAGGAGGGGGGCTTGTGACAGGGGCATGAGGCCAGGTGAGGTCAGCAGAGGCTGGCAGAGCGCACACGGGGCTGGCAGTGGCTGAGGTGTAACACCTGGCTAAGAGCAGGGAAGACAGGTGAGGCCAGGAGCAACTGAAGAGGCGAGGAGGGGTGTCTGATACTAAGGGAGTCTGATTAGCTTGGTGCCCCACATCCCGCCTGGTGTGCTTCTCCTGAGAAGGGAACGCTGGCCGCTTGGAAGAGCCTTGACTTCCTGAAATGCAGGTCATATAAGGTGATTAATTATTATTGCTTTTTGCACTTGTCTTTCAAATCACATACGAGCAGAAAAAAGTTACGAAAAATTAGGTTTAAACTGTCTTGTGAATTTTGAGGTCCCTAGTTGGTCTGCTTCTTCCTTCCACCTTTCACAATCTTCTTGTCTAGGTATATTTAGCAAGGAATAGGGGAAAGTACATTTACTTTATCTTCTGGGAAGTGGAAATCCTTGAATTTGCATTTAATTGCCTCATATTAGACTGACCCTCTTACCAAGTAGGGGAGATGCAGAGAAAGGACAAGAATGAATATTTATCGAGGGCCTGCTGATATTATGCGCTTCCACAGGTAAAAGTTCACTGACTTCTCACACGCTGGTGGGGATGATTTTATATTCCTGCTTTACGGATAAGAAAAACCTGAGGCTCAAAGAAAATACGTTCAGGCAGCTAGGAGGGGCTGGGCTGGCCTTGAACTCGGTTCTCTGTCTCCAGTGCATGTGCCCTTTCTGCTAAGTCACTCAGCAGCGGAAATCGAGGTTTGCCCCTGGCACCACAAACCCTGGAAGTGTTCCTGTGGTTCTTCCTTCCTTCTTTGAAGAGTGTTTGTTTTGTTATTTGTTTGTTTTTGTTTTAACCTTTTAATACGAAAATCTTCCAAGGCATAGGCAAGTGGAAAGAATAGTATAATTAAAATCCACATACCACCAGCACCATTCAACAGTTGTTAAGATTTTTCTATATTTGCTTCATCTATTATCTTTTTTTGCAGAACTATTTTTAAAGTAAATGGCAATGTCATAATATCTACTCCTAACCATGTCAGTGTACATCACCCCAAAATAAACACATTTTTAACAGAATCACAAGAACGTTAGCACAACTAACAAAATTAATGATATCCTAATATCTTCTAATACCCAGTTTATAACAAAGTTTTCTCTGTTGTCCCCCAAATGTCTTTTATAGCTTGTTGGTTTTTTTCCAAACCAAGCTCCAATGAGAGTCATGCATCCTCACATCGCTTGTTTGGTCTCTTTGTCCTGTTCAATCTGAGTGATTATTTCTAACCTTTGAACAGTCTTGTTTTGGTTAATTTTGGTGGAGTGGGGAGGAAAGAACAGAAATATCTGGGGTCAAAGTTGGGACCCCCTGACTCAGTTTCCCTCTGGGATCAGAGTTCTCCTTGGGATCATATCTTTCTTGTCAGCAGGCCACGTGTGGCATAAGAAGGGGTCTGCAAGGTCACCCCTCGGGTACTCATAGTCTGTGTTCAGGACAACGTAGGCTTATGCTCTAGTTCCTTCACTGGGACCCAGAGTCTGACTAGAAGGCTCCAGGACCCACCTCCCCCCCAATGCCAGTTCCAAATGAAAGAACAAGTTGACTCACGCTGCCTCTTGGGAAACCAGACAGGATGGTGGGTGCAATTCAGAGTGACCTTTCCCTTCTGCCCCAGAGGATTGGTCACGCCCCATAAACACTGCACAGTGGCCTGTGTGTGTGGCCACTCCAGATATCTTTGCTGCCCACTTGGCGGGTGGGGGGTGCCCAAGCTCAGGCAGGTGGGGTGCAGAAGGCACTTTGGGGTTGCTGGGGATGGGCAGAGAGGCAGGGTTAAGGTGTGTGGGAACTGGGGCTGATGTCTGGGAGTTAAAGCTGCTGGAGCCGCTTTCTCTGTGGTGTGAAGTGAGGATGGGCCTTTCTCCAGCCAGGAGAGGTGAGGGCTGGGGAGGAGCTGGGGGCATAGCGGCTGTCTCATGTGGCCGGACCCCTCTGGTCAGTTCCTTCCGGCTCTGAGGGTGGAAGGACCCAATGATCAAGGCTGAAAGAGAGCGGTGACTTTCCTTGTCACTGTTCACACGTTCTTCATATGTCTGCCCCGGTCCCCGCTGGGCTGGGCCCTCTCCCACTGACAGGACACTCACCTCCTCCTGGGACCCGAGCTCCGGGAGAGGGGAGCACAGCCCTGCCTGGCAGCCAGTCCTGAAGGAAACCCAACCACAAGAACAAAGGGAAGCTTCCAGAAAGAGAAGGAATTGCTCAGAATGCTGTGTTGGGTGAACAGTTAGGGACTGGGGTGTTGCTGCTCAGAGACGCTGGGGAAGGAAGAAGATGGGTGGGCAGGCTGTGGGGAGGGCAGGGCCAGGGGCAGGGCCAGGGGCCGCAGGGGCTTTCCCTGAGGGTGGTGGGGGATTGGGTAGCAGCCTGTCAAGCAGCTGCAGCGCGCTCCCTCCCCTCTGAACCGACAGGAGACCCCCCCTTTCACTCTGGCTGAGAGGCTGTTACTGAGAAGAATGGAACTTGACCTTAGCGTGGAGGGCCATCATGTGCACTCACCGCGGGCATGATTGCTCTCCATTGCCATTAAATATTTCATTGGGAAAACAACGGGGTCCATACAGGCTGCCCAGCTGGCACCAGGCTTGGATTGCTCTAATGGCCGTGTTGAGGGCATGTGTATGTGTCTGGCATGTATGCTACATGTGTGTATGTGTGTGGTGTGTGCACATGGATGGTATTTGTGCTGTGTGTGTAAGCTCGTGTGGTGTGTGTCTGTAATGTGTGTTTGTGCATATGCGTGCACGTGCATGTAAGTACATTAGGTCTTGGCACTCACAATGGCCTTGGCCCCCACCTGCCATTCCTCTTCCTGGACACCGGGAAAGCCACCCATCCATGGCAGTAAATGGCAAGGCCTGGATGCAGGTCTTTATCCATAGGAAACATGTCAGGGTGTTAAAGACATCATTTGGAAAAACAGTGTTTGGGCAGGGAGTGCTCATATACATTGCAGGGTAATGTTACTTCTTCTGTAAGACTTCCCCCACCCCCTGTTCATCCATGTTTTTCACAACTCATCACCTCACCCTCTCATCTAGTACACACCCCTGCACAGCTCTGCTCGGCCTCAGCTCCCTGTGCACCTGTGTGCTTTCATTTGCCCTTTTTTCCCCTAGTGTCTTCTGCTTTCTCTGGGTTTGTCCTCCCTGCATCCTTATAGTTACTCGAAGAGTAGCTGTAAGGTGGGGCTTCTCCTCAGCCTTGAAACAGCCTCTCTCATCCCACATTCAACTTGGAGGAAGGGGAGGGAGCAAGGGAACCATGAGACTGGAGGAGAGGCTGTGTTACTGAGACAGGCCTGGAGGAAGACGGGGTGAAGGGGGTGGATGTACTGGGGTTGGGGTGGGATGAGGGAGAAGTGTGAACCTCACTGGGGTCCAAGGAGTGTTGAGTGCTGATTATGAAGGTGTGAGGGCTTCTGTTCCGGTCTGTCATTGGGCATCAGAAACCCTTCATGTGGCCCTGGGTGGCCTGGAGGCATCTGGTTCTATCACAGCTGGTCCTGGATGAGGTGTGCATGTCCGGCAGCCTAGCTCACTGGCTTCGGGTTTGTTCTGAACACTCCTGTTGGGCAGTGGGAGGTTTCGGGATGCTTTGGATCTCAGCGGTAGTAATCCCCAGAACAAGACCCCCTCAGGACTCCATAGAGGCACACCGGGATCTTAGGGGTGGAAGGAGGCTCCAAGGGCCTGCTCTTACCCAGCCCACTCCTGAGGCCCGTGGGGGTTACACCTATTTCATGGTGTAACCACCACATTGAAAGGAGAGTTCTGCCTTATGTCTGACTCCACTCTTTGTACGTCTGGATTCCAGTGGAGAGGGGGTTGACTGTGTCACAGCCCCTTTGCTAATTTGGGCCCAGTCACTAGTGCTCGGGGCCTCTGAGGGTAGGGAAGGGTAACTGATGTTAAGAGGGAAGATCCTTAAATTTCTAGGGAGCGTAACTACCCAGAAAAGGTACCACCCTTCCTCTAGAAGAAATAACACCCTATTGCACCCAGATTTTTACAAAGGGTAAAAAAATGTTGTAAGCCAGCAGGAATTACTACATACAACACATATTTTCAATTCAGTCTTTGGATTCACAGTATAAGCTCTTCCAAGAAAAATACTGTTAGTTCTCTTTTACTTTTATAAATAAAAAAGTAAAACTTGCTTTTTGTAGAAAATGAGAAAAGCCCAGAAATGTATACAGTAGAAAACCCAAATCAGCCTTGATTTCATAACTCGGTCTAGCTCAGTGCTGGACAGCGAGTACTTGTTGAATCACGTGTTGAATGAAGGCAGAGAAAGTCTCCAATTACACTGGTGAGTTCCCTTCTAGGCTTGTTTTCCTCTGCATACGTACAATTTCGTAGTTGAGGTTACACTTGTAGATTTTGAGGCCTGCTTTGGCACTTGATGTTATAGCTTGAGAATGTCCTCATGCCATTAGAAATTTCTGGAGAATATAATTTTTAATGGCTGCATAATATATACCCTAAGTTTTATTTTCCCTCAAAACCCAACTGGTAGGTATTTAGATTCTTTTTAGTTTCGACTAGGTAGAAAACATTTAAGGGACATTTTTTAAAATATAGATTTTTATTGATTTCAGAGAGGAAGGGAGAGGGAGAGAGGTAGAAACATCAATGACGACAGAGAATCATGGATCGGCTGCCTCCTGCATGCCCCCTACTGGGGATCGAGCCTGCAACCCTGGTATGTGCCCTGACCGGGAATTGAACTGTGATCTCCTGGTTTATAGGTCGACCCTCAACCGCTGAGCCACACCAGCTGGGCAAGGGACATTTTTATATTGTTGATATGTATTGACTACACAATTACCTATGTAAGTAGAGCCCTGGGCTTTGAGCTGGACTGTGGGCTCAGGAAATGGGTCATAGTGTGGGAGTCTCTGGAGCTGGCACGGGGAGCAGGGTTCCGACCCATCTGATGGCTGGTCAGCACACAAGGGGCCTCTGGAACACCGAGTCCAGGAGATCAGGTGGAGAGCAGGCCAGAGGGCTGAAGCAGATAGCAGCAGAGAGGAGATTTGAGAAAGGTGGCAGCTAGAAAAACACCCAGACAATAGGACTGCAGGAAGGAGGGATAGAGAAGAGAGTAGGGGATAAAAGAATCTTCCAACAGTGGCATTTATATTTTTTGGATTGTCCACTGCTTGTTTTTTAAAAAAGGTTTGAGCTCTACTCCAATATATGTAAATTTATTAATAAAGTATCTACATGTATTTTTTGTCAATGCACACTAAGTAATAACAATGATTTCTCCTTTTAGAGCAAGTAATACAAATAGGAGATTTAATTTTTCCACCTTGCAAGCCACAGATCCCTTTGTGCACTCCGCCTTGGAGAACACCTGCTCTAGAGGGTGGGATTGTTGGGGCCCAAGCCATTAGGAGAAGGCCTGGGCGGAGAGAAAAATAGCCCGTGGGTGGGTTCAGAGTCACACCCAGTGGTTTACTCCCAAGATGGTTATTTACCGTTTTTACCTGGGATTTGGGAGCCAATATTCATGGTGAGCTTCAGGCATTCAGCTCAGGTGGGTGGGGGACGGGCCAGCAAATAAACCACAGGGAAAAGGGGAGCGCTTTGAGAACGGTCAGAGAAATGGGAGGCGAGGGGCAAAGTGAATGAGGATAAAGGAGTATATATAACAGTGGTTTCCAACCTTACAGGGGTCCCTTTAAGAAGTAGATCCAGAATTTCAAAAAGAACCTCCCTCCTTCCCCCCATTGAACATTTATCCGTGTTAAGAGACATTTTCTCTGCTTTTATCTGAGATGCTGTCAAGTTCACGTGGCAGGTGGTTTCATGCTGGTCAGAAGCTCTTGAATGGTAGTTATGAATGTCTTTGATTAATTTAAAGTTGGAAAAACTATTAATTTTTTCTTGGTACATGTAACTTGTTCTGTGGGCAAAATTTCTTGAAACCCAGAGGCGTTATTGAGGGTTGGGGCTCAGGGAGAATTAATAAAAGTGGCCCCACCCAGCCAGTGTGGCTCAATGGTTGAGCATTGACCCATGAACCAGGAGGTCAAGGTTTGATTCCGTTCAGGGCACATGCCCAGGTTGTGGGCTCTATCCCCAGTGGGGGGCATGCAGGAGGAGGCAGCCAATCAATGATTCTCTCTCATCAATGATGTTTCTATTCTTCTCTCCCCCTCCCTCTCTCTGAAATCAATAAAAACATATTACAAAAAAAAAGTGGTCCCTACTGGAGCAAATGTTCAACTTCTGCTGGGAGTGAGGCTGTGAGCTACCCATTAGGACAGCGATTTTCAGCCAGTGTGCCGCAAGAATTTTAAAAACATGTAATGCCTGACCATTTAGTTGGAGGCACTGACCTCTTTTCCCTTAGGCTGTCAAATAAAATAACATCAGCCAAGCCGAGGCCGATTTGGCTCAGTGGATAGAGCGTTGGCCTGCGGACTGAGAGGTCCCGGGTTCGATTCCGGTCAGGGGCATGTGCCTGGGTTTCGGGCACATCCCCAGTGGGGGATGTGCAGGAGGCAGCTGATCGATGTTTCTCTCTCATCGATGTTTCTAACTCTCTCTATCTCTCTCCCTTCCTCTCTGTGAAAAATCAATAAAATATATTAAAAAAAAATAACATCAGCCAACACAACTATTGCCATCCAGTGTGAATGAATGTAAATTATATCTATTTTTTTTGTTAGATCGGCAAAAAATATAGTATATATTTCTGATGTGTCGCAGAATTTTGGTAATTAGTTAAGGTATGCTGTGAGATGAAAAAAGTTGAAAATTGCTGCATTAGGACACAGTCAAGGACAAAGGAATTTTGGAGACTTTGTAGATATAGTTGGAACCTAAAGACATCAGCTCTGTGAGAGACAGTGGTCCAAAAGGCAGAGAAAATGTGCATTTAATGAACCTGGAATGAGACTGCATATATTGTCCTGCTGAGATGACACAAAACATTGAATTGTCAAGCCAGACTCTCCTGAGTCAGAGACCTTATCCAGTATCAAGATTTATGAATAATTTCAATAATACAGGAGGCACAAGTGAAGCAGGGAGAGGTCTGGGACCATGACAGCAGCTCACCAAGTCCTTTTTCAGCATGTCAGGCCTTGCTCTGCCCAGCTTTCCACTTGAGATCTCTAAGAACCGTATGTGATTATGGAACTTCCATAGAAGGGGGCTGGTTTGGTTTTGAAACATCTCAACTTTATACTCAGATAGTTACATAGTGACACAAGCGATACGTGCTCCATGCATTCATAGATTTCCATATTTATTTACCATAAACAATCCTAAACACCCAGGTCAACCAGGTACATCTGCTAAAAGCACTCCATAGATAAGGACTCCCGGCTAGCAAATTTCAGTCATTTATTGCCAGACATCTGTTATTAGCATGTTTACTAGGACATTTGGCCAATCATCTTCTTCCTTTCCCAGGAGGCCTTCTCCTCCTACTTATCCATTTCCTTCCCAGGAAATCATTTCAAGCCATGATATATCTACAGGCACCACAGGCAATAGTTCATTTAGTTAGAGGTACTGACCTCTTCGTTTTGGGTTTTGGTCACCTTCATTCCTGGTTGGAAGCAGGTAGGATGAATGCTGCACTTCAGGAAAGTCACAAAAGACCCATGCTTTTCACCCCAAACCTGTCTCCACTAAGTAGGTAAACTTTCAAAACACACATTTGTTATGAGGCTCTCCCTATCCCTGCTTAAAACCCCTCAATAGATCCCATCCCTCCTAGGGTAATGTTCCGAGTCTTTGATAGGGGCCTGCATTGTCTGGCGTGTGCCTGCCTTCCCAGCCTCTTCTCTCACCGCTGATTCTCCCCTGAGCCCCAGCTACACGGACTTCTCAGTGCTCTGAATGTCTGTGTTCCCTTCTGCTCCAGGGCCTTTGCACATACTGTTAGAAAGCTCTTCCTGCACTTACCCTTCTCTGGTTCACCCCTCCTCATCCTGCAGCTCACAGCTTGTACTGATACCTCTTGGGCCTCACTTCATATCCTCTCACCTCCACGTCTTACTCCAGCCCCTGCTGTGGGGACCGGTTCCACACAGGCTTTAACCAGCTTTGCACAGTTGTGATCTGACAGGCTCACCTCGGTCCACTCCCCATGCCTCTCGCTTGCTGTCCAGGGCTTAGTTCGGACACTGAGGTGAGAGACTCCCCTGGGAACCCACATACAATGTAGATGTACAGTGTGGCCATCCCTAATCAATGGGAATCACGGGGATGGATAATGCCTCTTCCTTTCATTTCCTGGGTGGATACTTCTGAGATGCTTCCTAGGAGCCCCAGCACTATGAGCCCAGTTGCCTGTCACATTGGCCTGCTCGACAGTGCATCCTCGTGCTGCCTGTCTTTCCTCCTGTCCCTGTCCCCTGCCCTCTGATCACCTCTCAATTCAACTACCTGCACACACGCCCTTGTTTCGGGGCCTACCTTTGGGAGAACCTAGGACAGCGGTTCTCAACCTGTGGGTTGCGACCCCTTTGGCGGTCGAACGACCCTTTCACAGAGGTCGCCTAAGACCATCCTGTATATCAGATACTTACATTATGATTCATAACAGTAGCAACATTACAGAAGTAGCAACGAAAATAATTTTATGGTTGGGTCACAACATGAGGAACTGTATTTAAAGGGCCAGAAGGTTGAGAACCACTGACCTAGGCCAAGACACAACTCAGATGTCACTTCCTCAGGAAGGCCTTCAATGACCCCCCCTACTCCCACCCCCCCACAAGTCAGGTTTGTGTTACCTGTTCCCACTGTTATATGCCCCCAACTTTTATTTCTTAGAATATTATTATGAGCTGAATTATATCCCCCTTAAGTTTATATGTTGACATGCTAATCCCCAATACTTCAGAGTGACTGTATTTGGACATAGAACCTTTAAAGTAGTGATTAAAGTAAAATGAGGTCATATAGGTAAGTCCAAATCAAACATGACTAGTGTCCTTATAAGAAGAGGTTAGGACATGGAGGAGAGACCAAGTGAAGACACAGATAGAAGATGGCCCTCTACAAGCCAAGGAAAGAGATCTCAGAAGAAACCAGTCTTGCCAAGACCTTGATCTTGGATTTCTGGCCTCTAGAACTGTAAAGAAATACATTTCTGTTGTCTAAGCCACCCAATGTGTGGTATTTGTAACAGCAGCCCTAGCAAATTAATATAACTATATTATAGTTAGTACTTATATACTTAATGATTACTCTATTAATAGCTCTCTCTTGAGGAATGTAAGCTCCATGAATTTAGGGTCTATACCTACTTGGCTTCATATCATACACTTGTGCTTAAGACAGTGTCTGGCACATAGTAGGTGCTTAATCAATTTTTGGTCCAGAAATGAATGAATGAAGTGGGAAATCCTTGAAAGGACTCAGGGAGTCACTGGGTACAGAATAGGGGCAGCCATAGAAACACAAATGAATCTGCTTCTTCAGGGACCATGAACAGCTGGGTGAGGATGTGCCATAGACGTGTAGAATCACAATGGCTTGGAGTAAAAAAATGAGTTTTTACCAAAACCAAAAGTACCTGTGGGTCTTTTAGGCAAGGCTGGGTATTCCTGTCTGGCAGAGCGCTTCAGTAGGGCAGGACAGCCCTCCAGCAGACAGGGAGGTCCCTGGGGGCGGGGGCCGTGTCTTCCCATCATGTCTGGAAAGGCAAGGCTGTCTCCTCTGTGAAACAGGCCCAGTTGGTGGTGCTGTTACTGACGAGCTCCACCGTCCTTTCATCAGGATGTGAAAAGCGGGGATGTTCATTTCCAAAGCCAACTCTTTCCAGGTGAGGGAAGCTGAGAACCATAATTATGTTTAGAAGCAGCATTTCTTAGCCTTAGGGTTTTTCTTTGGATCAAGAAGTAGAGGAGAAAACAAGCAGAAATTTACCTCATCCTTTGAGACAGGAAGCTATGAATGGGCTCCAGCGAGAACCCAGCGTGCGGGGCAGCCGCCAGGGACCACGCTCTGCGCCAGCAGCAGCGCCTGCTGAGGCAGCACAGTGCTTTCCTGCTCCAAGGAGCGGAGGTTTGTGGTCATCAGAGGAATGGGAAGTGGCCTTCCTAAGAGGAGCACTGCTGCCCCAGGGTTGGGGGAGGGGGGCAGCTTAGGGGCTGCCCACTGAGATCACGGGAATATTTCCATGAGCTCAAGATTTCTGGGAATTGACAGTGGTATAGAGTCATCTGAACTGGGCAGATGGCTCAGTCTGAAGCCATCTTGACATCAGGGACTTACCCTCATCATTCTGAGGTTTCATCCCATCTTGCCCTTCTCTCTTCCCAGAGAAAAGCAGACAGTTGCCTGCTCTGTGGCTCCCACTCCATGGCGCCATCTCCGTGGCATCCTCTCCATGGCACCCTCTCTGCAGCACCCTCTTCATGGCATCTGCTCTATGGCACCCTCTCCATGGCACCCTCTCTGTGGTGCCCCCTCTTTGGTTGCCCTCAGGGTCCAGGTCTCAGAAGCAGCATATAAAGACTCTCCCCCCCTCACCCCACACCCAGACAGTTCCCTCCCTAAGAGGAATTCTGGTGCCAACTGTTAATATAATCGATTTTTCTACCAACTATGTGATACAAAGCATCAAGTGAAACCCCAGTGTAAGAGCTTGGAGTCAGGAGGGACCTTAAAAGCTGAATCCTTTGTGCTTTGGCCCTGACAGGGTGTCTATATGAATTAAATGACCGTTCTGAAGAGTGGGCCTTCCTCCAGGCTGGGCTCAGCCAGGGCTGGGTCCCTGCTCAGGACAGGACAGCAAATAGGGTTTGATGTCTGGCCGTGTTACTGAAGAAGTGACACTGCTCTGGCCCTTCTTCTGAGGCAACCCTCCTTCTTACCCCTGGCCTGATTTGGGGGAGAAAACGATTTTTCCTCTGTCCCTGCAGGTCCAGCCAGGATGTGTCTTCATTGCCCCCCCCCCCGCCCCTGCCCACTGCCCCCCTCCTACCCCTGCCAGGTCCTCTCCAGGCTGCAGTGTTAAAATCTCCCCTGTGACACTCTATGATGTTAGGTTGGAATACAATTGCAGCAGGAGGGACAATAAATAAGCCAATTTATTTTATCTCACCTGCTTAGTGTTGGGGTCTTTCTTGAAAGGAAACAAGTAAATTTATGTAAATGACATGCAAATCAGACCCTTCCTGGATTAATAGACAGGAAATTGAAGCTCTGAGTAGTGCCCAGGGCCTATGAGGGTATATTGTGAATCTCATTGTGCCTCGTGGGGTGGGTGAATGGAGCCACCCCGGGATGGTGTGCACATCCTAAGGTCCAGAGTGGGGTGGGGCTGTCATGTTATCTGGAGTGTTCCTTTGAGGGTCTCACGTGGGCCAGGCTCACTTAGAGGCCTTTGCCTGGCATTTTGAAGGAGCTTTCTCATGATTACCCACCACCCCTCCTACCCCACTCCTTGCCCGTTCTACTGTCCGGGGACCCAGCTTGGTTTGGTCCCATACATGTGGGGGAGGGCTTCTGGAAAGCCCCCGACTCTTCCTGCTTCTGTTCTCAGTCACAGAGGGCTCATTTCTGCTCTTACCCGCCCCCAAGAGGGACATGCCACATTGTCCCTTCCAGAGCCCCTGAGAAATGCTCCACTGAGTGTCTGCCCTGAACCCTCCAGTAGCAGAGTAATCCATGTTATATCCACGTCTTCATGTTATATTCCAAGTGGAGGCAGATTAGCATAAAGGCCATGACTGTGGTTGCAGTTGGACTCGCCCAGAGGCCATAGACACACCGAGACTCTGGTTTGATTGCTCTGGGAGCTGCCTGGGCTGCGGGGATTTTAGAGCCTCCTGATGCTTGCAGTGTGCGGCCGGCCTGGGCCTGTCGGCTCAGGGTAGACGCAGATGTCATGCCCCTCGTCTTCCCCAGGTGCTCCTTGGAGGTATAAGGGCCCCGTTCATTGGAAAGTGGCTAGGTGCCAGGTGCCTTAGATACACGTCTCCTGAAACCCTCTTAACAGCCCCATGCGGTAAGTATCACCCGCTTTCCCTCTAGGAAACAGGCTTTGGGGTGAGGTTTCTTTCCCAAGATCGCTCAGCAGGGCAGCAGCAAAGGTGGGATCAGGACCGGTTGGTGTGACTGTCCCCTCCCGTGTCCTCCTGGAGGCTGGTCCAACAAACAAGGCAAGGAAGGTGGGTGGGGGTGGGGGGGAGGGGGGAAGGGCCTCCCAGGCCTTTGTGTGGGAGCAGGGCTCCAGGCTGGTTTATTGCGTTGTGACCGTGGACCTTAGCGTCTCACGTGTACAATGGGAATAGCAATGTGGGCCTTCTGGTGGGTGTGAGGATTAAATAAAAATGAGAAAGTGGGTTGTAGACCATGAAATGTGATACCCACATTAATTACGCTTCTCACTCCCCCTGCTCACTGTTATTTGTGCCACAGCCCACCTCTCCCTCCACCCCCAACTCACAGGCATTTTGAAACTTCGATTCTCTCGGCCTCGCCTGGCTAGTGCTAGTGCCTGAGGATTCTGCTTAATCCTCTCTGCTCCACAGAACACAAGCGACGGTCTCCCCAGGAGAGCCGGGTGGTAATTAGGTTAAATAATTTAAAAGAGTAACTTTTAATTTTTAAATAATTCTAATTTGCATTTGTGCAATTTACTTTTCTTCTCTCCCCATTCCTTCCCCCCACCGCCTTCCTTGCCTTGTTTGTTTATTTATTAATTGGGAAGTTTGGGGTATTTCCCCCCTGGATAACCAAGTTGCTCCTCATGGCAGCTAGCCAGTGTGAGTCTGAATAATCGAGATCGCAAAGCAAAGGCAGGAGGCAAAACTGCTGACTTGGAAACATCTGAAAGGCTACTTTGCCCAGCCCAGTACTGCCCCTTGGGAAAGGAGGGTAAAGAAAAAACGTGCATGTGATTAACATTTGTGATGTTTATTTTTGCAAAGGAGCCCACAGGTGCTTGGTGGAGGCTGGGAGAGCCCAGAGCTCACTCTGTGCTTGCTGGGGAGCAAAGGGGCGAGGAGCAGGGCTAAGTCCTGGGGCACCTTGGCACCTCCTTGCAGCCTTGGGCTCCCCTTCTGTCCAGTGGACGTTCCAGCACCTTCCTCAGGGCTGAGGCTTCAAGGAGCACATGTGTTTGGAAGCTCTGGCAGGCTCTGGCACGTGCCGATGCTGACAGCTGTGGGATCATAACCAACCTGTGAGCAAAGGCCCCTGGGTAGAGATAGAGCTGGAACCCTCACAAGTTCTTTCCTTCCTTCAACTTCCTTCCCTCCCTCCCTCCCTCCCTCCCTCCCTCCCTCCCTCCCTTCCAACTACCTTCCTTCCAATTTTCTTCCTTCTTTCCTTCCAATTTCCTTCCTTCCTTCCTTCCTTCCTTCCTTCCTTCCTTCCTTCCTTCCTTCCAACTTCCTTCCTTCCTTTGATTCTAAGTACTCATCAATTTTTAAAAAACTTTTTACTTGGAAATTATTTCAGACTTACAGGAAAGTAAGGTTCACATTTGACATTCTCTCTCTCTTTCTGGTTCTCAACAGGGAGCGGTTTGGGCCCCACTGGCCCCACTTGGCAATGTCTGGAGACAATTTTGTGACACTTGAGAGTGGGGGGTGGGTAGAGACCGGGGTGCTGCTAAATACCCTAGGATGCACAGGACAGTCCCCTCTCCCCCAATACCAAATTATCCAGCCCCCAAATATCCATAGTGCCGAGGCTGAGAAACCCTGTCCTGGGTGTGTATCTGAACTGTTTGATAATTGAGACATGACGCTCCTTTACCCCTAAATATTTCAAGGTGAATTTCCTAAAAGCAAGGGCACTCTCTTATATAACTATAGCTCAGTCATAAAAATCTCGTGGAATTGACATTGGTGCAGGGAGGTTTAGGTTTGATTCTGGCTGGGGGTCCTCAGCGAGTACACGGGACTCTGTAAAGGGCACCGGAATAGGACACGGAGGTGGGCAGAAATGGGGGCTCTGGTCTGTTGAGATCAAGCCCCATGGCCCTGGACAATCTTTTGTGATTTTCTTCCCTGTAAAAGGGGGCTGACAACTGCTTCACTGCCCCCCGGCCAGCGCTCCAGGGGCGGTGAAGTGAGTAAATAGATGGGAGAGGCAGTGCTTTGCACGTGAGCTCACAAGGCTGCTGTGATGCCACCAAGCACCTGGGGCCTGCCTGTGGGAATCTGAGATTGGGGTGGGAGGGAAGCCGCCCTCCTGGCTGGTCCTTGGGTATGAAACAGCTCTGGCCAGTCTCAGGGTTGTTGATGGACTTCCACCCTTAGAGGCAGGCCTGGCATAGCCACCGAACCACGCACAGCAAGTGGGTGGGCCCCAGTGGACAATGAACTGGCTTCCATGCATTTGGAAGGAGGGGCAGGGGAGGGGGCAGTGGAAGAGGACGCTGCAGCACCCAGGTGGTGCAGACAGAGACCTGCTTGGCCAGACATGTTCTTAGATCCCACTTTCTTTCTTTTTTTTTATATATATATTTTATTGATTTTTTACAGAGAGGAAGGGAGAGAGATAGAGAGTTAGAAACATCGATGAGAGAGAAACATCCATCAGCCGCCTCCTGCACATCTCCTACTGGGGATGTGCCCGCAACCCAGGCACATGCCCTTGACCGGAATCAAACCTGGGACCTTTCAGTCCGCAGGCCGACGCTCTATCCACTGAGCCAAACCGGTTTTGGTGGATCCCACTTTCTTGATAACGTGTTTCCTTTTTCACTGAAAAGTCCTTTGCAACCTCCATATTGGAATTGTCCCAAAACAACATGTTTTATGGTTTGGAATTGGAAGAAGAAACCAACACTAATTAACTGCTTCCTATGTCACCGCACTTCCATCTTGTTTTATGCTCCTGGTACTGTGTGCGACAGATAGTAATTACTGCATTTGTTAGGAGAGGAAATGGGTTCAGAGAGGTTAAAGGTCCCACCGTCACACAGCTGGGAGGTGGCAGAGCGAGGATTACCAGGTGGATGGGATTTACTTCAAAGTTGTTGCTGCCTCTGGTTTAAGCCCTGGCTCATCCATCACCTGCTCTATGTCCTTGGGCAAGTTTCTTAACCTCTCTAAGCCCCAGTTTCCTCTTTCACAGGAGGTGATAATCATGCCTGTCCTAGCTGCCAAGGAGGAGAGAAAGCGATTTATAAACTGTCCGCCAGTTAACGTTTTGTTATTAGCATGAGGGGAGTTCACCTTTGGGTTTCATTTTCCATCCACTGGGTGGAGGCTCAGCATGGCCGCTGGCTTAGCAGGTCAGGGCCACTCCGTGACAGACAGCCGGTTCCCGAGTGAGGGAGACGGAAGAGTAGGCCCACAACTAGCCACATGTCACGTGGTCCATGCGTTGTCTTGAGGATGCTCTCCCTCTGTGTGTAGCTTCCTGTTCTCTAGCCTCCTTTCTGGAAGCCACCTTGGGTGACCTGTAAGCCTTGGGAGAATGATGCCAGCTCTATCACCATGGAGGCCGATTCTTAGGGCTTGTGGCAGAGAAGGGATGCCCACAGCATCACCACCCTCTGGGTCTTCAGGAAGCAGCTCGGGAGAGAGAGGCCCACTGGGCAGTCCAGGGACAGAATGGACAGAGCCCAGGTGTCAGCTGCTCCTCCTACAAACACTCTGGGCTCTGGGGCAATGCCTGGACTTCAGGGACAGCTCACTGTGAATCTCTCTCTGACTTCCAGGAGGTCTGTGCTGTGAAATTCCTCCTTCCTGTGTCATCTCAAGCAGCGGAGAAGCCTGAGAATGATGGGACGTGTCAGGGAAACCCCTCACGCATGTCCATGTCCCCATCGGGCGGGGCGTAGCTGGACTTAGAAGAAATGTCCAGAGGTCTACCCTTCATGTCCTCCCAGGTAGCTGCTGAGGTGGTCCTCACACCTGGATAGGCTTTGGGAAGAGACATGACCAGGGTACTAATGGGGAGCGGGGAGAGCTATAGCAGAGGGAAGAGCAGGAGTGATGACAGCTCCGGGAGAGAGTGGGGGCAAGGGCTGCTTGGGGTTAGTCTAGGCCAGTGGTCGGCAAACTGCAGCTCAGCAGACTACGGCTCGCGAGCCACATGCGGCTCTTTGGCCCCTTGAGTGTGGTTCTTCCACAAAATACTGACTTCTGTGCATGGGCCACGAAGTTTCAATCGCACTGTATGTGCGCACCCACACGTGGTATTTTGTGGAAGAGCCACACTCAAGGGGCCAAAGAGCCGCATGTGGCTTGCAAGTCGCAGTTTGCTGACCACGGGTGTAGGCCCTCTGGGTCTCCAGATGCCTGGCTGTTTGCCCAACCCTTTGAGCCCTGCCTGGCTCTACTTCTGATGATCTGGTCTATCTGGCGCCTGGCTGCTGACCAGGCATCTGACCCCCGCCCTCTGACCTTTCCTCCCCGTGAAGCACCCATTTCTCTTCCGGTGTCTCTGCTCCTGATCCATCTCCTCCATCTCATCCCCTTTGGAGTGGCCCCTCTGATTCCAGAGCCTTTGACCCGGGCTGGGAGCAGTCCTGAGGCTTGGCAGCCTTGCCTGAGGGGACTTTTGTTTACGTCCATATCGTCCTCTGAAATGTACCACAGTTTGGGATCCAAGCCAGAAAGGAAACAATTCTATCTCAACATAATGGTGTTGAAACTGTGGAAAGAAAGAGGCTCACAAAAGCAAACATGCTGTTTACATTATGCAAAGTTGCTTATAAAGGAGGGTTAAGGATCAGGTGAAATGTGAGGGAGAACATTCGGGTTACCTGCGCTCTTGGTAGATTGTGGTTCGGGTCTTCCCCACAGAGCTTGAGTCTGGGCTGTCGATGAGCTGTTGTCCCCAAATCCTAGTGATGTCTTTCCCTAGGGATGGCCAGTTCCCTGAACATTCTTTCAACAGCTGAGTACTTATGGAGCACCTCCTGTGGGCCGAGCACTGTGGGAGGGGCTGGCATAGAGGTAAGCAAGAGAATGGCACTCCTTCCCGGAGCTCCTGGTGCAGGGGAAGAGGCAAGCCTGCATCAGGCACTCACACTGGTCAAGGAACGGTGACAGCCCGGAGCACATGCTCGGAGGGAAAGGAGCATGGCTCTAGGGAGACGTAGAGAAAAGGAGCCTGGGCTGGTGGCGGTCAGGACAGACGGTGAGGAAGGGACAGCTGAGCTGGACTGGAGGCTGTGCAGGAGTTCACCAGGCAGGAGAGGTAGGGCAGCAGGAGAGCATTGTAGACAGAGATCCCGAGTGGGTAGAAAGGGCTTTGGGAGAACTAAAAGGAAGTCAGTGTGGCAGGGGTGGAGAGTGAGAGGGGAGGGGTGCTAAGAGGGTTTTGGGGGAGTAGGTGGGAGGCACCAAAGGCAGGGTGCACCTTTTGGTCTTAACATTTTTTTAAATTTTATTGATTTTTTTAGAGAGAAAGAGGGAGGGAGGGAGGGAGGGAGGGAGAGAGAGAGAGAGAGAGAGAGAGAGAGAGAGAGAGAGAAATTGATTTGTTGTTCTCCTTATTTATGCATTCATTGGTTGCCTCCCTATGTGCCCTGACAGGGGATCGAACCTGCAACCTTGGTGTTTTGGGGATGACACTCTAACCGACTGAGCTACTCAGCCAGGGCTGGCTTTTGGCCTTTATACCCTTTGTCTTGAAGGATTTTAAACTGTCGGGGTTAGGAGATGAATGGATGAGAAGGTGACAAGGGTGGAATTGGGGCACAGACTCCCAGGCAGGCCTGGGTGAGATGGTGGTCCCTGGGCTAAGGCAGGAGCTCTGGAGGAGGCAACGGGGTGACTCCAGCCCTGGAGAGCATTTTCTAGCTAAAGCTGTTCTGCTCCGCTTGAGGTGCAGATAGGGCATCTTTACTGGGAGTTAGGACACAGGCCCTTTTTTGTTTGTTTTCAGTTTTGTTGAGGTATAACTGATGCACAGTAAACTGCGCACATTTGAAATACAGTTTGACGAGTTGGCATATGTATGTACCTAGAAAACCTGTCACCATAATCAAGATAGGGAATATATCCATTATCTCCAAAAGTTTCCTTTGTAACCCATCGGTCCTCCCAGCCTCAAGTCCAGGCAGCCACTGATCTGCCTTTTGTCATTATGGATTAGTATGCATGTACTAGGGGTTTAGATAAATGGAAGCATCCATTATGATAATGTACTCTCTTTTGTCTGTCTTCTTTCATGCAGCATAATTATTTTGAAATTCATCCATATTGGATATGTAGGCTCTTACTTGGACTTTGCTGCTCATTCTTTATCTTGGGTAAATCTCTTAAGCCCTTGCAGCTCAAAGTGAGGTCCATGGTTCAGCAGCATTTGTATCTCCTCCCCTGCCCCCCACCCCAGCATGGTGTTAGCAATGCAGAACCTCAGGCCCCACCCCAGCCCTTGACTCAGAACCCGCATTTTAACAAGATCCCAGGACATTTGCATACACGTCAAAGTTTGAGAAGCCCTGCCGAGACCGGTTTGGCTCAGTGGATAGAGCGTCGGCCTGCGGACTGAAGGGTCCCGGGTTCGATTCCGGTCGGGGGGCATGTACCTGGGTTGCGGGCATATCCCCAGTGGGGGATGTGCAGGAGGCAGCTGGTCGATGTTTCTCCCTCATCGATGTTTCTAACTCTCTATCTCTCTCCCTTCCTCTCTGTAAAAAATCAATAAAATATATATATATATAAAGTTTGAGAAGCCCTGTCTTCATCAGTCTGGACTTTTGTTGCTTCCTCCCCCCCACCCCGCCTTGTCTGTGGACTGCAGGTGCAGGGAGTTGAGTGAATTACACTCAGTTAATAGCTTTGTATGGTCTTTCTTTGTATATTTTCTCCTTCCCCTGTCCTCACTCTTATTACCCTCCTCCCGAACACATCCATCCTAATGTGTTTGGAATATGTTCTAAAATATGCATGTATCACTATGAAATATGTAGTGTCATTCTGTGTATGTGTTTTACATTTACATACATTTTAGTGTGCAGCAAACCTTCCATTCCCAACTTTTCTCCCTCCACACCGTGGTTTGGGATCTACTTTATTGCTTGAGGTGCAGCCAAGCCCATGGTTTCTTACTGATGCTGAGTTCTCTGTAGTGTGTTTTCACCACTTGTTACTCATCCATTCCCCTGGTGACGGGCCACCGGCACCTAAGGATGCCACCAGCTCCCCTCTCCGCACTGGCTTCATCCCGGTGGGCTGAACACAGTCTCCGTCTGTATAAAAGATGTGTCTTTGATTAAATGACCGAGTTGCCTGCAGCTGTGACTCTGGTTGCTTATTTTGCCTGTGGAAAGACCTCATCAAGTTGCAGGCCTCCAGACTGTCAGGCAGAAGATCTGAATAGTTATGTTTTCCTTTGAGTTAAGTTTCTGGCTGACACCGTGGATGGTCTGAAATCATTTGATAGCCAGAGTCCCTGAGACCTCCTCTTTCCCCCTGAATTCATCAAGTGCCTAACTTCTGCCTTTCTTTCCCTGTGAATAATACACCAGCTGCTCCAGGGAGCTGAGTGTTGCACCGGTTTGCAGGTCTGTTTAAAATCCCAATTCTACAAACTCCTCAGAAGGTAGTGACAGTTCCCACTTCTCTGTAATCATTTATAGATCAGGTAATGATTTCCCACTTGGCTTAATGACAGTTCTGTTCCCGGGGGAGCTGGCCAGCTTGTCAAATACTGCTGATGTTCCCTCTGGAGAGAACCGGTGGATCAAGCATCGCGGCTCTATCCAGCCCTTCTCACCCCTGGCACCTGCAGTAGGTGAAAAGTCACTTCTTCCAAAGGAATCTCAGGACCAGTGAGAGTCTGGGGAGCAAGCTCATGGAGGGCGTGAGGGGATGAGGAAGGGCAGGCTCTTATTGCCTTTGGTTCTGAGATCACTGGAAGACATGACTCCCTCCCTCCCTATTCTGCATGCTGACTGTCCTTAGACTGGGAGTGGGGTGTGGGGGGGGAGCTGCCTTGCAGAGAGGAGGCTGGGGGACCTTGAGGATGGGGGGTTCCTCTGTGGCTCAGGGGACTGTCCAGTGACTTTTCAATGGAATTCAGCAACTGTTAAGTGAGCCTCTCCATGTGTCAGGCTGTGCTGCTTTGTGGGACGTAGGGAAGGAGGCCTGGCTGGTTGCCTAGAGGACATTCCTCCAGGAGAACGTCAGTGGAACTCTACCTTGTTTTGGGGCAAAAAGGTCAGCACTGGAGGAACCCAGAAGGTGCGAGGTTGGTCCCCTTGCAGGGATGAAAGTGGCCCTTGATTACCTGGGCTGCTGAGCAGCAGCAAGCAGAGACCACACCTCTCCCAGCATCAGCTCTAAATAAAAATCTAATGAAGAAAGATCGGTCCATGCCAGTGGTTTCCAAAGGCGATCAGTGGACCTGTGCTAGACTGTGACCAGGTTTCCACAGAAGAGATCAGAAAAATGAGAACAAGGTAGCGAGTTATTCATGAAGCTAAGTGTATGCACTATTAAGGACTTTTTCTTTATTCTAAAACTTTCATCCTACGTCCCCGTAGGTGCTCGTGCAATTGGGATGATAATAGAAGATGAAAGAAGATGAGTGCATAGTCCGTAGATGGCTAAGTAAAAATATGGAAAATCTCTGGCAGGCCCTCTGATGCGCATGTGTGTGCATGTGTGTGCGTGTGTGCGTGAGCGTGTGCACCGCTGTGCTAACGTCTACTTGTTTGTGAGCCTCCAAAACCTGTGAACAACACACAACGCTGGAACCAGATAGACTTCGATGATGATGTTTATGAAATGCTATAGGAACTTCACTCTTGTTTACATCCATATTAGCCCAGGGGTCCTCAAACTTTTTAAACAGGGGGCCAGTTCACTGTCCCTCAGACCGTTGGAGGGCCAGAATATAGTTTAAAAAAAAACTATGAACAAATTCCTATGCACACTGCACGTATCTTATTTTGAAGTAAAAAAACAAAACGGGAACAAATACAATATTTGTATTTGCATGTGGCCCGCAGGCCGTAGTTTGAGGACCCCTGCATTAGCCCATGGTAAAAATTGGTTTTGTTTTACTTATAGTTGCAGAACCTAAACACACCCATTTAAGTGAGGACTTACTGTACCTAACACATTGTACCAATTTGTGCCTCAGTAATACGTTATTTTGTTTCTAATAATAACAGTGTTTAAGTTACCTTTGAACAAGGAGCAAACTCCAAATATTAGATTAACTTAGTAAACATTTACATTTGAATGAATATATTCTGTTACAGATCACATATGTTAAAATGTAAATGAGCAGCAGCAGGAGGAGATGGTGAGTGCTCAGCTGAGGGTAATTGAGATTCACGTGGCTATTCCGCTGAGGGCGTGGGGTGCTGGGCAGCACCCCTGCCGCGGAGCTGGGACCAGGACCAGGGAGCCTCCGCAGTGCCCGCTCCTCTACTGTATTTAAATGGAGAGTCAGAGTGAGATCGTAATTAAATTGTGGCCGTAGAGCTAGACAACTTAACTAGAGGCCTCTCGTGCTACATGCTCCAGAATTTAATTTTCCAAATAAACTCAGTGTGGCTTTGATGCCCAGGGAGGATCAATAGAATGGAAATTGCTTGCAGTTTCCCCTAAAGTGTTACAATGGATTACTGCTCTCACATTTCCCCTCCACACTCCTTTTTTTTCTGCCAGAGAGAGTGTAGTATTCATTCCAGGCACATACTGTTTGAGGAAACAGAAAAAAAAAAGAATATAAAAGGAAACTACAAGCCTTGCTGAGGAGCAAGATGCAATGTGGCCTCGCGGCCTGTGAGGTGCGTGAGGGCTCCCGGCTGAGGGCTCACCTGGAGGAGAAGAGCCTCCCCGTCCTCGGGGAGGGTGTGTGCGTGGGGTTCAGGTGCTCTGAGAAGGGACATGCAGGGTCTGCCTCTTATCAGGTCACTTTCCCAAGGAGGCCACCCAAGAAGGTGAGCCAAACCTCAAGTCCTGACCAGGGATGCTGCTGCCTGGGACGCCATCACCGGCTGATTTGTCCTGGAATTGTGGGGTGCGTTCTCGTTCCTTCACATCCTCTCAGAATAATCGGGTCAGGGGAGGGTCCTGGCTGACGCTAGTGTGTTTGTTCCCATGGGGCTCAGGTTGTAGAAGAAGCCTGCAACCTATAGACGCTCTTGGGTCTTAATCTGAAGTTTTCACCTGTGGAGCTAACTTTACGGGATCAAGTCTCATGTTTGTTTGTTTGTTTAATATATTTTTATTGATTTCAGAGAGGAATGGAGAGGGAGAGAGAGAAACATCAATGATGAGAGAATCATTGATTGGCTGCCTCCAGCACACCCCCCCCCCCGCCCCCCGCCACCAGGGACTGAGACCACAACCTGGGCATGTACCCTAACCAGGAATCGAACAGTGACCTCCTGGCTCATAGGTCGAAGCTCACCACTCAGCTATGCTGGCCGGGCAAGTCTCATGTTTTTGTTTGCTCCTTTGGGGAGACACGCATGAGCTTGTACAGTTGGCAGGCAGAAGGGACTCTCCAGATCAAGGTTCCTGGGTCCTGAGACCCCAGCAGTAAGGCCTGGGAAGTTCTTCCTGGGTCTGGGGACGGCAGACAGGCTGGGGCTGGGCGAGGAGGAGGCTGCAGTGCGACCTGGGAGACCTTAGCTGGGCGTGTTTTGTGTGTAAGGCGGTGCTAGGCACTGTGGTCTCGGGAAGGGAGGCAGGGGCCAGAATGAATAAGACTCAATCCTTGCCCTCACGGAGTCTACAGACGAGACAGGGATCCACCTGGCTTTAATGCTCAGCAGGGAAGCTGGGTCCAGGAATCTGAAACTGGATTGTGTACAGTCTCCTCATCTTGCCCTTTGGAAAACTGAAGCAGGAGGCGTGTGTGCGCACGCGTGCGAGCGAGTGCGTGTCCGTCCCGGGCACACTGCGCTGTGTCCCGAGGGCTGTTCTCCTGGCTGCAACAGGCGCAGGGATGTGGCAGCAGAGCAGGCCAGGGTGGCGAGCCTGGTGCCGAAGCTCCCGGCGCTGGCTGTGTGCTCCTCAGCCCCTGCCTCCCGTGTGGCACAGGTTCCAGGATCACCAGCCCCTACAGCAGATGTTGGCAGTGCCTCCCGGGCTGACAGACACACCGTGTTCTGAGATAGCTGGAGAATGAAAGTCCTGGAAAATTAATTAGTGGCAATAGACACTGGCTACCCAAAGGCTGCAAAAAATTAACGGGGGTTTGTTTCTTTTTTGTCAAGGAATAAGTTGTCAGCATGCGTGCTGATTGATTCCTTGCTAAATTCCTCTCTGTCTTAAAACAACAGCAACACTCTGGCAGGTCGGAGTCCCTTGAAGCATTTTAATGAACTCGCTTCCTGAGTCACTTGTTCTCCCATCTCTCTCTCAGGGGTTCTGACTCCCAGACCTGCAAGGGGTTGGTCCTTCTGAAGGGCAGGGCCTGGATGAGGCACGCACAGCGCTTGGGGCTGAACAAATTAAGGAGGTACTGGCTCTTGGTGTTTGCAAGTGCAGGGCTGGCACCTGGGAGCCAGCACCTCCTTACATTTATCCCTTAGGTGCCTCACTTACCTCGCTCAAGTCCCGGCCTTGCTTTCCTGACTGCTATCCACTCCTTCACATCCCAGGGCAGGGGTGGGCAAACTTTTTGACTCGAGGGCCACAATGGGTTCTTAAACTGGACCGGAGGGCCGGAACAAAAGCATGGATGGAGTGTTTGTGTGAACTAATATAAATTCAAAGTAAACATCATTACATAAAAGGGTACGGTCTTTTTTTTTTTTTTTTTTTTAGTTTTATTCATTTCAAACGGGCCGTAGTTTGCCCACGGCTGTCCCAGGGAGAAGCAGCGGCAACGTCTGGGAGTTCAGACACAGGGGCCCATGGATGTGAACAGACAGAGAACTGGGGGTCCTCTAAACGAGCCTGGGTGGAGCCCGCCCCTCACAGGTGTGGTAGGAAGAGCTTCATGTCCTCCCCTCGCAGGGATGGGACGGGCCAGTGGCTCAGTGCTCCCTTCTCTGGCCGGCTAGGTGCCTGAGGCGTGTCCCATCCTCAGAGCCAAGCCCTCCCAAAGGCCTGGGAATTGAGGACCAGGACAGGCAGGGAGCCCCATGTTGCTTTTTGGAGCTCACGATGCTTACAGGGCATCAGTGGAGGTGAAACAGAAAAACAAAAACACAGCTGTTACTAATTTAAAATGTGACATTTCCCTCATCTTACGCCCGTGGAACCGGAGGAGAGGAATTATTGAATATGTGACATAGGAGGAGAAAGATTACTGTGCATATTAAGCAAGAAGAAGAGTGATTGCTGAATGCATGATGTAAAAGGAGATAGTCACCACAAAATTAAATACAAAAATTCAGTGGAAACTAATTATTGTCTATACATTATGGGCCTGACATATGCTAAGTTTTCTACTTTTAAAAGCCTCCTGTAATTTCTGGATAACCCATTTAGCTGTCTGCTTCTCCCTCCTCCACCCCCACCCCTGCCAGGCTTCTGTGCTACCAGAGACGGGTATTTTATTGGTTTTTAACCCCTGGTGGAGCTTTCCCAGCCATGTATATGAATGGTTTCTGGAAAAATGGAGGACTCCAAAAGTGATTGCTGGGGTTTTCTGAGCTTCCTCTGGTCACGCCAGCAGAAATATCCCAAATCCTGGGGCCCCGCACGTATTCTCTGGCTCTCCTCTGCCCCCTCCCTTTGCATAACGTCCTTGAAGAATGGGAATTAGCAAGGGACAGAGCAAACGAAGGAGAGGCTGGCTAGGGGATGGTCAGTGAACATTGTCATTTCTTGAAACGTAATGTCTGTTAGTAACTTCTTCCAGGTGCTGGATGACCGTTAGCTTGACTGTGTCCTTCTCAGGTTCTGGCGGGTGACCAACGGCTGTCTCTCAGGCAGACAGGGCCCCCCACCCCGTGGACTGGAGAGAGTGGGCTTACTCTGCCCCAGGAAGGAATCAGGGAGCCAGAGGAAGCCCTTTGCATCAACAAGGCTCGCCTCCAGCCTAGCATGTCCACGAGCACTGTGTGCAGTGATGGAAGTGTCCGTATCTGCTCTGTCCAGTAAGCGGCTGCTCGCCCTGTGTGGCCCCTGACGACATGACGTGTGACCAGTGTGACTGAGGATTTGAGTTTTAAATTGCATTTGATCTTGATGAACTGAGGTTTAAATAGCCACACGTGGCTACCAGATTGAACAGCGTGGTTCTAGATCATCCAGGCTCCAAAGTGGATGGCCTGGAGAAGGGAGAGGAGGCTGGGGGAGGAGGTGTCTGCCGGGGATTGGGGATCTTGACTCCTTTTGGGATGAGCTGGGGCAGATCCTCAAAGCAGCTTCTTCCAACAGTGAGACAGGCCCAGGGGTGGGGCTGGGCTGGGCTGGTGTCCTCCTTGCGGCTCTATTGAAGGAAGGGCATTATGGAGTTCTGGTTGTCTGGAGTGCAGTACCAGGGTTTAGGCCATTGCTCCTCCTTTTCCCCAGAAAACGGCAGTCACACCCCTCAGAGCACGAAGACTCATCTGATCCAACCCTCCTTTTACAGAAGAAGCCTGGATGGGGAGTGGCAGCCTTGGGTAGAGATCCAGGCCTTTCAATCCCCTGCCAGGGGTTTACTCAAATACTGGGGCCAGTTTCCTCCTGGTTTAGCCCTGGATCCAGGCTTTATTCCCCTCTTGGAAGGAGTGGGGCAGGGCAGTTCCCTGAGGGCTAACAGAGCAACCGTCTCCCCCTCCCTCTCCCTGAGCCCCTTTCCAATTCCTGGCCTCATGCTGACCTTTGGGGAACCTTTTTGGGTGATTGCCTGTTCCATCTCAAGGTGGCTGTGGAAATAGAATTTGCTGATGACTTGGATTCGGGCCAGGTGAATGTGGACTTGGCAGTTTCCTTGGGTTCCCACTCCTGTGGAATAGAATGTCGTGCCAAGAACAGACCACAAAGCCCCGAGCAGGTGACGGATCACCACGTGTCTGGAAGCCCAAGGAGAGGATCTAGTCTCAGGGAAAGTGTGTGCGGGCATGTGCGCCAGTGGCTCAGGCCAAGGGAGAGCGCGTGGTCAGCCCCTTCTGGGACTGTTCTGGAGGGGAGGCCCTGGCTACAGAGGGGAACACTGACTGAGTCTGCTGTGATGGCGGCTGATTCGAGGCACACCTCTTGCAGTGCCGGTGCTCCCGTGAGTCTTGGCGGAAAGGTGGGTTGGTCCCTTCCTGTGCCGCTCACAGGGCTTGGAGTTGTCCCTCTGGACCTCACTGGTCACCTTGGGGGCAGGGAAGAAGGGCGGAGGAAGGAGGAGCCAGGTGTTCATCCTCAGCTTTGTAGATTTTGTTTCAGAACACCCTTAGTTGTAGTTGGCTGTTTACATCCCCTGCTCGACTAACTCTAGTGCCCAGTCTAGTCTTTGGCCCATAGGAGAAGCTGGAATAGAAATTTATTGACTAAATACTTGTCTTCTGTAATGAAAGACTTATTTAAAAAGACAGGCTTTTTGGTGGGAATTTAAACCTCCAATCTGTTGATTTGGTTGAGGTTTGATTATGAGAGAAGGTGGCCTGGGGCTCAGCATGTCCACTAAAAGGTGCCCTGTTGCCTGAGGGGCAGCTATAAAGACTGGAAGGAAAGTGTCTCAGCCACAGAGCAGCCGGAGGGGGTGTCCCAACATCAGGAAGGTGCCGAGGAGACTAGAGTTACCCTGGGGATGTTACCATCCCTGGCAGGGGCAGGTCTATGATCCCCACTGGCACCGTTGTTCATGGCGTGGCCCGAATAAAGAGATGTGTTCGATGGTTAGGCGGGGGCAGGGGAAGAACACGGAAAGTCAGGTGGCATCATCTTATGGGACAGTCGGAAGACCTGACTCGGGAGCCAGCCCTGCCATAGCTCATGGTGTGACCCACAGCAAGCGCTGGTCCTCTCTGGCCTCCGTTTCCTCGTTGGTAAGATGAGGTGCATTGTTCGGAGTTTCTGATAGGGCTCCAGCAGGAAACGAGGCACACGCAAGCTGGGTAATGTGAGGAGAGGTGAATGGAGGGACTGCTTACAAAGGTGTGAGTGGAGCAGAGGGAAAGGTGAGTGACAGTGAGGCTGTGTCTAGCCCTCACCCTGAGGGGCGAGGAAGGGAGAGAAGAGGGAAGGAGCTGGGACCTCCAGGACACAGCCAGCCCCAGGTGGCCCTGCAGGGAGGGGGTCCGTCTAATAAACACATGACCTCCCTCTCGTCCCTCCCATTTGCTGCCGGGGCTCCTCATTGGTTGAACGCTGCCAGACGCAGCTACCAGGAGGCCCACTGACGGGCAGTCCAGCCCCGAGGGAATGGCCCCAGTGACCTTGCTGCCCGAGGGTGGACTCTCAGAGGGAGGCAGGGTGGGGGAGAGACACTTATTGGTTCCTGCTTGATGTCTTGGGTCTATGCACTTGCCAAACAGCGCCTCCCTGCCAGCCTAGACAGAGGCAGCCGTCATTCTCCTGCTGAGCCAACTTCCCACGCAGCCTGGTGCTGGAGGAGGCGCCGGGCCGCCATGGCCATCCACTGCCACCATCCGTCACCCTGCCAGCCTGGGAAGTAATGATAGATTAGTGCGCATTAGGCCTCCCATCCTGCAGGCCTACCAGCCGGGCTTTACCAATCAGTGCGGGGCGAAGCCTGTGAGGTGAGCGGGGCTCTGCGCAGGGCGCTGGAGGCGCAGGGAGTTAATAAGCACTTGGAGACGGCAGGGGTATTGAACTCGTCCCTTAAATCAATTCTTAACCAAGAAGGATGAGGGAATGAAATTTTGGACAATTAGTGGGTAATGACCTTGTGAAAGGAGCTGTTGACAAAGGGTGTGAAGGTGGGAGGGGGAGACGTCTGGTGGGGGCATTGGAAGGAAGAGAGAATGGTGGTGAATCCACAGGGAGTGACCCCGCTCCCATATTGGATTTGGGGAGCCCAGTGGAGGCGGTCTCCGTGTGGGTTAAAAGAGACTTGGCAGGGAGAGTTCGTGGAGACTTGAACCGGTGACTCAGAACCAGCGCTGGCCCCCTCCTCCTACCTTGCCATCTCCTTCTCCAGGGACCCCACCCCAGGGGCGGAGCACATGGCAGTGTAAGGCTAGGGTCCCTGCATCCTGGACAGAACCCAGCCTCATTTCAGGTGAGGGACCCCCAGTCCTCTCCATCCTTGGAATCTCGGGGTGCTTTGTGGCCGGGCTTTCCCACCACCCGCATCAGCTCTGTTCTTCCAGGAGCAGATGTTCCAGGAGCAGGTCTGTTCTTCCTAGGGGCCGAGGCCGGGGCCTCGCCCTCGCCTTGGTGGGAGCCCTGCCTTCCTCCCTGCTCTGGCTTTTCCACTCTTCTCCTCTTCAGCCACGCGGGCGTCTGTTTGGGGTCTGGCAGAAACACTGGCTGTCCTCCTCCCTCCCGGCGCTGCCGTGGCTTCCTGCCAGGGCACCGTGGTCACCCCGACTCCAGCAGCAGCCAGGCAGCACTAGGGGCTCTGGCTGTGGAGGCTTCTTCCGCGGCTTCCTCAAGGCAGAGCCTGAGACAAGGATTCCGAACATGGGTTTATTCTTGGGGGGCTCTCAGAACGAACCTGAGAAGGGGGAGGGAGACGGGGGGGGGGGGGGAGGGGAAGGAGACAAGCAAGGGCGTGGCTTCGGGGAAAGCCTAGCCTGGGCCTGTCCCACGGAGGAGGCTCTGGAGCCTGAACCAGAACTCAGAGAGATTCCCAGGTGGGAGAGAGCCGGCCTTTTGTCTTCCTCGGTCATCGACTGAGAGCATCGGGACAGGGAATTGATGACCTGGACAGGGGGCTCTGGTCACCGAGGGCCGTGCTGGGCAGGTGGGGCGAGGGGAGGGGAGCAGGGAGCCTCTACAGCCCACCCTCACAGCAGGCGGGGCAGGGGCACCGGAGTGTCCACCTCGACGGCTTTCAGAGCCCCTGTGGCCACCACTTCCATTCTGTGGGGATGGTCATCGCTGGACTGTTCACAAGCTACGGGATGCTTTCAAAAGTTACCCCATCACTCAGCCCACTTTGCAAGAAAGGTCTGACCTGCATTTTCTAGGCAGGAAGCTGAAGCCCCAAGATGCCCCTTCTGGCAGTGAGGAGTCTGGGACCTGCACCGCCGGGGGCCTGTGCTAATTGTCCCCCATCGAGGCTTCCCTGTTAGAGGCTCTGCTCTCTGCACGGGAGGAAGAAATGCCCCCAAGTAGAGCAGGTTGTTAGTGTCCTGTACAGACATCCCCCCTCCCCTGCCCGCCCCACTCCACCCCTCCCCACCCATCAGCTTCTTAGCCAGTCTCCCCTGCAAAACGCAAGGAGGCTTTCCTCTTCTGAACAAGACGCCTCTCCCCCAAGGCTGAGAGGAAGGAGGCATCGCCCTGCCTTTCCTCCATCCGCCCCCTCTCTCCCCATTGCCCATCCCGGCTCCTCGCTTAAGCCTTAGTTGTTGTTATTGTGATTATAGGGGGAAGGCCACCGCATCGTTAATGCAGCATTCTAGGTAGTAGAAAATGATTAAAAGGAGCCACACTTAATTTAAAATGAGTAGTTGGATTTTTTTTTTTGGCAGATAGTTACTCTTAGTAAATTACATCTGACATCCCCAAATAAATTGTGCCCAAGATTTATGCTTTCTGTGGACTTGTGGAGCTCAGCTGCTGAGATGGCAGGGTGAAGGGAACCTTGAGAAGGACTGGCTAATTGTGTGTGTGTGTGTGTGTGTGTGACTGACCGGGGTGGTCGGGATGCTGCCCATCTGACCCCGTCTGCCTGTGGGTGGGAGGGTTACAGGACAGCCCTGCCAGGGTCTCACCCAGGGATACAGTGTCAGGATGGAGCTGTTCTGGCCTAGGATGCCTTAACCACAACAATGAAACAAGACGGGGCAGGGAAGCTTAGATAAGGAACCAAGGACATGGCATCTTTGAAAGTTTTCCCAAAGGAGATGTCAGTGTTCATTGAAAGCGCCAGAATTTACTTTAGCTATTACTATGGATGAATAATTATGGGCAAGCCAGCAAGTACTGTGGGTTCACCGCAGGTTAATTGGGAATAATGGGTTTCATTCCAAACCATGAGAAATGATATTTCAGAGAGAGAGAGAGAGAGAGAGAGAGAGAGAGAGAGAGAGAGAGAGAGAGAGACTTTGCTCATCCTCACTGAGTGTGAGGCCTGCTCTCTCCTGGCCTGGCCAAGCCTCTGGAGTCCACCCAAGCTCTGGGTCCTTGTTGCACTGGGTAGGGTGGTGGGTGATGAGAAGGTGGGGAGAAAACCAGAGAGATCCGGTGGCTTATTTGCATCACTTCTCTTTCCTGAAATCGGGATGGGCAGCCTGGTGTGCAGTCACTTAGCAAATGTTTCTTGAGTCCCTGCAGTGGGCACGGCACCATGCAAGGCGCTGGGGCCGGGGGACCGCCGTGGGAGTGCACAGTGTGAGCCGGAGGGGCGCTGAGTGATGGAGGCAGGTGCTAAGCAGATCAGCGCATTCCGATAGATAGAAAATGCCGGCCACGTATGTAGTTAAAAATTTCCTAGTAGCCTGATGAAAAAGGCAGGAAGAACAGGTAACATTAATTTTAACAATATATCTTATTTAACCCAGTACATCTAACATATTATCATCTCAACATGCAATATAAACATTCTTAATGAGGTATTTTATACTGAGGTCACATCTCAGTTCGTACTAGTTGAATTTCAAGTGCTCAGTAGCACGTGTGGCCAGTGGCTAGTGTGGCTAGTGTATTGGATGATGCAGGATGAGATCATCTCTAATTAGACACACACAATGCAGCGAGTGCTGCAAAGGTTCATGAGCCCAGCAGGGAGGCCTAACAATCGGGCAGGGCCTGGAGGGGTTAGAAATAACCACCGTTTGAGCTGCAGTCTGAAGGGCAGGCAAGATACCAAGGTGAGGGGGGTGAAGGGAAAAGCATTCCAGGCAGAGGGAACTGCATGTACAAAGACCATGGAGGGGAGAGCAAGGGGAAGAACGGTGGAGGCGGGGCTGCCAGGGCAGGCAAGAGCTTTACAGGCAACCTGAGCATTTTGGCCTCATAGTCAGAAGGGAGCTGGAGAGGAGTTGTGAGCAGGGAGTGACCGAGGATCAGATCTTTATTTTCTGCAGCTCACTGGCTGCTGGGAGGAACCTGGCTCAGGGGATGCAGGAGGCCCCTCAGGCAGCCATTGCAGCATGCTGCTTGCCGAGGGGGACCCCAAAGGGCGAGAGGCTGCATCCCCAGAGACCAGGCCTGTCAGAGCTGTGGCCCACCCCTCTCCCCATCCTGGGAGACAGGCTGAGAAGTACATGTTTGGAGCAGATCGCTGCCTGGAGATTAAGGCTCCAGATGGGTATTTCAGCTTCACCTCCTGGCTGTGCAGATCAGACAGATCTCTCTCCCTTCAGGGTCTGTCTCTAGCTGTAAAAATGAAGAGTATGTGCATCAAGGGTCTCTGAAACTTCATGACAGTAGGATCAGGTCTGGGTTGTCTGGGGGCACAACATCCTTTGTTCTGGCCGGCCCTGGGCTTGGGCAGTTTCTCTCTCCCTAGCCCGTCGTCCTGCAGCTGTTTGCCCTGTCAAGGTGCCAGCTCCACTGTGGCTCTGCCCACGGGAGCCATGTGGCTGTGAAAGGCAGGGCTGGGGCAGTGAGGCCGCATCCATGTGAGGAGAGAGGATGGCCCTTAGGCCTCTGCATTGGGTGCAGCCACAGGGGCTGTGACCAAGCTCAGTGTGTCCAGGGGAGGGAGGAGAGAAAGGCAGGGCATCGGAAAGCCACTCCCGAGGAGCAATTTGCCTGCCTCTGCTGTGTTCTTTCCCTGCTGCTTTAAGAGTCTGCAACTTCTTTCATTAACATTCATTCCGCAGATACTCATCCAGGTTTGCTCTGTGCCAGGCGGCATGCCAGACGCTGGAGCTGCTGGGTGGGTGTGGACAGGGTCCGGAAGAGCACCTCAGAGGAGAAGACTTGAGTGATGAGAAGGAGACAGACATGGGGAGTTCTGGGGAAAGCTTTCCAGGCAGAAAGGACCGCATGTGCGAAGGCCCTGAGGTGGGAACGAGCCTGGTTTGCTGGAGGAACAGACAGAAGGTGCATCAGGCTGGAGCAAAGAGACAAGGAGGGGTTGATGTGAGATAGTCCGGAGCTGGGTCATGGAGGGCCTCCTAGGCCTCGTAAGGAATTTGTATTTTATTCTGATTGGGAAGGGAAGACACCAGAGGAGCAATAGGATCTGATTTGTGTTTTCAGACACTCTCCCTGGCTGCTGGGTGGAGAGGAGACTGAATGGGGAGGTTAGGAAGCTTCTGCAGGTGAGAGATGCTGGTGTGTGGCTCAGCTGGTGTCCTCCCCAAGGTGGCAAACCCTGAGGCAAGGGGGGACCAAGTTCCACTGTGTTGATGTGGAGTTTGAGGAACCTGTTAACCATCCAAAGAAAGATGTCGAGCAAGCAGTTGGTATGGACCTGGAGCTTGGGGGCGAGGGCCTGCTGCTATGAATCTGGGTGCTGTCACTACTGATGGTGTTTTAAGCTGAGCCGGACGAGATCACGCAGGGAGCAGATCTATGGAGGGCCCGGGGGACCTTATGGCACCAGAGCGGTTTTGCTGAGGGCCCTGTCCTGTACCCTCCACCCCCCTTTTTGGTTATTGTTCTCAGCAGCTAAGCCCAAATTCTCCAAAAATTATGCCTTCTCTTTTTTTTTTTTTTGAGAATATTGTTTCTAAAGTGCTGTGAGGGGAGGCCAGGGTGTTGCCCTAGTGTGAGGATGAGCCGGTGCACACTCAGAGGGCGGCCAGCTCTCCCGGAGCCTCCCAGCAGCTGGAGATGGGGGGCTGTCAGGAAAGCTCGCCTGTACTCTGTGGTTGCTCCTCCTGCCCCCAGACCCTCCCCCTGGTGGGCACAGCTGTTGGCAGCTGCAGTCACCTGCCTGGGCCTGGCAAACAGATGGCCCCGGCTTTCTGGGACAGTTCCAATTTCCAGGGTTCTCTCTGATTGTCAGACAAATGTACTGCGTTTTAATTCAGAAATGAAGGAGCACCTACGCGTGCCTGTGCATCCTGTCAGCGCTTGTAGGTTCTGTGTCAGAAAGGTGTGGCCCCTGAAAAGGCAGACGGTCACAGGCTGGCCAAGAACTGGGACTGGGGTCTGAATGGACTCTGAAAGGGTCACCTGTAGAAGTTGCCCTCTATCCACATTCCACAAAGCCCACAGGAGACACGCCTGGCCTGTTGAGAAAGGTCCAGCAGGACAGGAATTAATATCCCCATTTCACAGGCTCAGAGAAGCGGTGCACTGGCCCAGGGCCCTCGGCAAGTCAGAGAAGAAGCTAGATGTTGAACCCAGGTCCCGACTCTTGGGTCAGTGTTCTCTCCACCACTCCATCCTCAGGAAGAAAGGCCTCCGACGTACGTCCAGCAGGCCTGCCGCGTGCAGCCGTCTGGGCTGTGACTGCACACGTCCTTTGACATTGGCAATGATATGAAGGGCGCCTGCAGAGTTGTGCAGTGCAGCGACCCCGAGTCCAGGGCAGTCGGCCCTTCTCTGCTCTCCCACCCCAGTCCTTGCTGTGACAGAAGATGCAGGAAGGGTGCCCGCTGCCAGCCTCCAGAAGAGGGATGATGGCTCCACCGTGGTGCTTTCCGCCTCGTTCAGGCCACACTGGCTCCCTTACCCCGGCCAACAGCCCTGCTCTCGGGCGTGTGGTTCTCCGTCATCTGCTCACTCACACCCTTTGCTTAGGGGTAGGACTGGAGGGAGGTGGGTTTAGGGGCTCTGATGGGAGATGAGGACAAATGAAGGCTACATTTAGGGCTGTCTCCTCCTCATTCTCCCCCACCCGCCACATACATCCTTGGAATTAAACCATGGTAGACGCATCTCTTAAATATGACACATTTGCTCATCCTGTGCAGGAGGGAGAATTTATAGGTGAGAAGCCAGCAGACTGATCTTCACTCTGCTCCAGTGGTCAGACTGTGGCTGATTGATGCCCCGGGCACCCCACAGCCTGGATGGCGCCTTTTTATAGGCTCTGCCCGCCTCCCTATAACTCAGGAGGGAGGCCGTAAATTCTCAGGGGCAGCAGAGCAAGCCTCTATTAGGGCAGCCACCTGCAGTCCCTGGCGGGAACCTTTCACCAGTTCCACGTCTCATTGTCAAGGCAGCTGTGGGCTGAAGGGACATGCCCAGGAGAGGGAGCCAGGGGATCTGGCCAGCTCAGAAGCTCCCGGAGAGAAGGGGTGTCAACGTCACCGGGTCCGAGTGTTCAGCTCATGCATCGCCTCTGCTGACGGGGAACTCAACTACCTACCAGCCCATCTTTGGAGAGTTCCTCCACGTTGGTTCACAAGCTCTTTCTTCTCTCACGCTGGAGTCCTTCTTGCTAGTGTTTCCATCTTATTTCTCTTCCTTGGGGCCAAATGAAAGGAACCTAAGGATAGAGTAATGGCTAGCTTCAGAACCCAGCTCACCTCATTCTCTCTACAATGAGCAAATCAGTTTTATCACTAAACATGTTATATAGTGGCTTAAAGTTAAAGCAGGACAGAACAAGCCTGGATGGGTGGGCAGGCCCTTTAGATTTCCTCCGCCCTCCCCTGCTACCCAACACGAGGTGACAGTTACTGTAAAGAAAGGTGACTGCCGGCCCTGGCATCCATGCCTCAATGTCCTGTTTTTCTAGCCTTTGTCAGGCTTAGTGTTACTCAAACTTTAGCGTGCATAAGCGTTATGTTACAGGGCCGTATACACCCACGTATGTGAGTCTTCATGGGTGATTTAAGAGATTGCAAGGGCAATTCTGACTACGCAGCGTTTTCTTGACTTGATAACTTTTGAACTTAACCTCCACCCACGAAGTGATTTGATCATGTTTCTTTTCTTTTTTAAATGTTCATTTTCTTTAAAAAATACTTTCTTCCCTTTCCTATTGAGGCATCATCTACAAGCAGCAAAGTGTGTAAATCTTAAATGTACAACTCGATGAATTTTTACAAATGGATGATCCTGGGTGGCGCCCACCCAGGCCAAGAGATAGAACATTTTTATCACCCCGGATGGTGACTCATGCTCCTTCCAGTCAATACCATCTCCCCTCCCAGAGGTGACTCTCATTTTTGCTTTTATTGCCACCCATTGGCTTTGCCTGTCCTTGAACGCCATGTAAATAGAGTCATACAGTCAGCACTCGGTCCGTCTTCTTGAGCTCAGCTTGATGCCATGCTGCCGTGTGTGGCAGCAGTTCCCTTTACAACACTGCGTAGTATTCATGAAGCCACACAGCCCTACACTAGCTAAAGGCAGTGCTTGTGGGCATTCTCTCTAAGTCTAAAAAACATTTTTGTGATAAAGTAAGTATATGTTACAAAAAATTTACCATTTTAACCATTTTAAAGTGCACATTTCCGTGGTATTAAGTGCATTCACATAGTTGTACGACCATCACCACAATTGGGCCATTCTCTTTGTAAAATGTCTGATCGTCCCCTGGCCCCCCTTCTGGTCTCAAACATTACTTCTCAGAATGGTCAACCCTGACCCTTGGTCTTTGCTGCCCTCGCACCTGCTTGTTCCATGTTATGGCACGTGTCCTGGTATAGGTCAGTGTTTTCCACATTGCTGATGGCGGTGGCAAGCCACAAGCGGGTCACTGAATCAGTTCAGCGGGCCCCCACTTTCATTTTAAAACTTTTAAAATAGGAATTTTTTGATTGCCTCATGTGTAGCATGGGTAAATATAACTTTGTGTGGCTTTGTTTCTGTTTTACACATATCCGCATACATTTTTGTTTTTTTTTTACAAGCTTCAGTGGCAAGATTTATTAAAGTGAAAGCACACTCTTAGAGGGGGAGAGAGAGAGAGTGGCCAGGCCCGAAGAGCAACTGCACATAGGTATACACATTTGTATCTAGCGGGTCATGGTGACAAGTGTACTTCTTATTGTGGGTTGTTTTCAAAAGTGTGACAGCCACTGGTGGGGTTGTTGCTGTTTGGATGCTCTGTGAGGCCACTTCTCTATTCCCAGAACCAACAAAGTGGCTGGCGCATAGTAAGTGCTCCCTGGACGTCTGTGGGTAAGAGAATGGAGGCGTGTCCTTCCAGGTGCCCACTTCTCCTGTTCCCTACCTAGCTCCTTCCCCAGAGGGGCCACCCCAGGGCGCCTCAGCTTGGCCTCTGACCCTGAGTGGATTCCAGCTTGTCTGTTTATGTTTTAGCTTGAACGCTGGCCTCTAGGGGCATCTGTTCTGACCTGTGCAGAGAGAGTGGGGCTGGCACCCTTGTTTAAAACATGTCCGCTGAGAAGAAGATGGAGACTGCATTGTTAAATTTTCCAGGGAACATCCTCCTGTTGAATTTCCTGCCGTGGAACAATTCCGGGCTTTCCTCACTCCCGTGACTGCCATGTCTTTCCCCACTTAGGGCTGTGCTGTTGATATTTTGGATGAAAAGCACAGTCACTGCCCTTTATCCCTGTTACCTTTCATCTGTGTCCATTCAGCCCATTGCTCCAGCCTGTCAAGATCTTTTGACACCCTCCTCCCATTCCACTGGACTTCACCTTCTTCAGGGATCCTCTGAGCTGTACTCTAGATGTTTTTCCAAGCCACTGAGAAGTAAGCTGAAGGGCTGGGGGCAAGCCCTGCAGCCGGATGGCACAGCCTACCTCCCGGAAGGCATGCTCTCCCCGTCAGCACGCACAGGCTGCCCTTCCATCTGCCTGGCTCTCTCTCACCGCCTTCAAATCTGAGCTCGGATATCACCTGTTCAGTGAGGCCTTTCGGACCATTCTTTTTCAAGCTGCACCCCCTCTCCCAGCCCTGGCATTCCATGCCCCCCCTTTTTTGCTTTATGTTTCACCATAGCACTTGTCACCACATAACATATACATCTTTTATGTATTTATTTTCTCGGTCACCTGTCTTTTCCTCCCCACAGGCATACAGGTGTCTCAAGAGCAGGAGTGTGTCCTTTTGGTGGCCAGGACGGTGCCTAATATGTAGCAGAAACGCAAATACTTGTGGAATGAGTAAATGAATTACACTAGTAATTATATTTCTACCTTACCCACATGGCTATGTTAGTTAGTACAGCATTCAGTTGAAAGTTGAATGCTGAACCCTCACACACCAATTACAGTGTTTTCAGCAAATAGACAGAGATAATTCCTTCTCACATAGCAAGACACATGGAGGTTGGGTATCTGACACTGGCAGAGTGGTTCCATAGTGCCACTGAAGACCTAGGCTTTTACTTTCTTTGACTCTGCATCTTTGGCATATTGGCTGCGTCTCATGGTTACAAAGTGGCTGCTACACCCTCAGGTATCACATCCATGTTCCAGGCAGGAAGTGGGGAGAGAGGGAGAGCTTTTCTTCAGGAGGCTTTGCCCTTTTACTTAGGAAAGAACGTCCTCTAAAGCTGACTTCTTGATTCAGTTTATTACCAGAACAGTGACATGTGCTCACACTTACATCAGTCACTACATCAATCACTAGCCAAGGGTAATGAGATCGCCCATCTCACCTCATCCTTTGGGGCTGGTGCTCCTTCTGAGGTGAAGGTCTCCATCTGCCATATAAACAAATTGGAGATCCTCTTGCAGAGAAGACGGGGGACAGGGAATGACTGTGTCGTGAGAGCTAGCAGAAGTCTTTCGGGCGATCCATTGTGCGGTTTTCTGCTTTTTCCTCACCTGGAAGAACTGCAGTTACGTCTGACGAGCCTTGTTCACAGGGCGCCCGAGGAAGGTCCTGAGACCACTGCTCTGTTGTCTAGGGCCTCCCTGGACTCCCCCAGCTGACCCCCAGGAGTCCTTCCCTCTACGCTCTCCCATCTCCTCAGCACTCTGCTTCACTAAATGGCCCCAAAGGGTACGATGCCCGAAACTGTGCCCCGAAGCCTGTCCCCTGGGCTGGTGTAAGTGTCATTGTGGTCCCTCTGGCATCAGTGCTCAGGCCTAATCTTTCCCTCTCATCCTCCCAGGTCCTGTGAGGTCCCTGAGGGTCCCACTGAGGTGGGGGATGTCGGTGGGTTGTGCAAATGGTGTCTGGAGTGACCACAGTTGTGGGCTAATCAGGATACTGAAAAGTCTGGAAAGGTTTCCCCTCCAAACTCCAAACAATGGATTCAAAACATCTTCCTTAAATGGCCTCAACCTTAGGCTCAGTCATTTCTGGGGGTTCTTTGTTTTTTTTTTTTTTTTTTAAAAAAAATATATATATATTTATTGTTTTCAGAGAGGAATGGAGAGAGAGAGACAGAAACATCAATGATGAGAGGGAATCATTGATTGGCTGCCTCCTGCACGCCCCCCACTGGGGATCCAGCCCTGACCGGGAATCGAACTGTGACTTCCTGGTTCCTAGGTCGACGCTCACCACTGAGCCATGCTGGTCAGGCCATTTCTGGGGTTCTTGGTTCTTCCGTGGGCTCTGGGGCTTTGGACACAGCTCTGGAATGGAGGATGGGGAGAAAAATGTTTCAAGATGGGCACAGTCGGTGTCAGCACAGCTTGGCATTGGCTGTCAGGTGGAAGACTGCCCATTGGGTGGGTCTCTTAATCACCAGTCTCTGCTGCCCTCATTACTGCTGTCTCAGTGTGGATGCTCCCCTGGCTCCTTGTCTTATACCACAGCCTCCTACCACCTGAGAGAGGAGGGTTGGACCAGCCCCGGGAAGCAGTGCGCTCCCCCTCACTGGAGATGCGCGAGCAGAGACTCCACAGCCGCTGGGGAGGGGTACTGTGGGGCAGGCTCACGCATCTGGTAGGAATGTTTCTGGCTGTGCCAGAACCCGACTTCTCCGAACTGTAGCATTTGCTGGCCCAGGTCTGGGAGCAAATCCTTAAAACTCTCTGACCCTCAGTTCTCTCATCTAGAAGGTGGAGGCAGTAACAACTGTGAGAGGATTGCTGGAAATCACATGTGAAGATCATGGGCCTGGAAACATTTCATAACCCGACAGAATTAGAATCATTATTGCTCAAGCCAAGTTCAGGCACATGGAAAGCCTGTAAGATTAAGTCTTAAAAAAAAAAAAAAATTGAACCTCATTCGGACTTAGGTATAAACAACAGCTTAAAATGTCCCTTAAGAGTAAGGGCATGAAAATGTTTGTTTTCCAGCTTTATTGAGACATAATTAACATATAACATCGTGTAAGTTTAAGGGGTACAATGTGATGGTCTTATGTTACAAAACGATTGCCACAATAAAGTTAGTTCACACGTCCATCACCTCACATCATTACCGAGTGTGTGTGTGTGTGTGTGTGTAGAACATTTAAGATCTAGCAATTTTCAAGTATTTACTACACTGGTATTAACTATAATCATCATGCTGCACATTACATCCCCAGAACTTATTCATCTTATAATTGGAAGCTTGTACTTTTTAACTAATGTACCCCCGTTTCCCACACTGCCCAGTCCCTGACAACCACTCTTCTACTCTCCGTTTCTATGAGTTTTGCTTTTTTAGGTTTCACATATAAGGGCGATAGTACAATATTTGTCATTCTCAAGGTCCTTCCATGTTGCTGTAAACAGCAAGATTTTCTTTTTATGGCTGAATAATCTTTCATTACATATAGATATAGACCACACTTTCTTTATCCATTCATCCATCGACGGACGCTTAGGTTGCTTCATGCCTTGGCTCTTATAAATAATGCTGCAGTAGACGTGGGAGTACAGATATCTCCTCAAGACAGTGATTTCGTTTCCTTCGGATCTTTACCCAGAAGTGCAATTGCTGGATCATATGGCAGTTTTACTTTTAATTTTTTGAGGAACCGCCATAATCTTTTCCATAGTGGCTTTACCAATTTATATTCCCACCAATAGTGTGTAAGTGTTTCCTTTCCTCCAACTCTTATTTCTTATCTTTTTGACGATAGCCATTCTAACAGGTGTGAGATAATAGCTCATGGTGGTTTCAATTGGCATTTCCCTGATGATTACTGATGCTGAGCACCTTCTCATGTACCTATTGGCCATTTGCGTGTCTTCTTTGGGAAAATGTTTATTCAGGTCCTTTGCCCATTCTTAAATGAGATGATGATGATGATGATGATGATGATTATTATTTGCTGTTGAGTTGTATAAGCTCCTTACATGGTTTGGATATTAGCCCCTTATCAGATAGATGGTCTGCAAATATTTTCTCCCATTCCATAAGGGCATTTAAAAAGAGAGGCCACTTAGGTTTGTCTCAAAATGTTAGAGTTCAGACTCACAGGGTTGAGTGCTTAGAAATGTTTAAGTAGAAGCGGAAGCTGGTTGTCTGGCCTGTTTGTAAATGTGGTTCATGCGTGAGTGGGGAGTGCTGTAGAAATGGGCCTCTGTCTGAAGGGGGAGTTCAGGCACCAGAAGCTGCAGGAAATACTTGAGCAGTCCCTGTCACCTCATCAGGGCGAAGAGGCCCCTGCTTCCAGAGCCCGGCTGCTCATTAGGGTCCTGGAGAAACTTTCAGAACTCTGCTTCCTGGGCTCCATCTGTGGAGAGTCCCAGCAGCGGGGCTGGGCCCAGGAACCTGCATTTTCTAAAATCTCCTTCCCTTCATGCTACCCTAGGTGATTGCTTACTTAACGTTTGTATTATTTTTCAATTACAGTTGACATGCTGTATGTTGATTTCAGGTATACGACATAGTTGGTTAGACATATATAAACTTTATACAGTGACCACCCTGTTAAGTCTAGTAGCCACCTGTCACCATACATTATAGGTGATCCTGATGTGCACTTTAGGACCAGGATCCAGAGGTGGGTGTAAAGCGCTGTCTGAGCTCAAGGGCAGCAGCCGTTGCTGGAACGTGGCTCCCCAGTCCTCTTCTGAGCTCAGGCACAGAGCGGGCAGGCTCCGCGAAGCCACTCTGAGGCTGGGGCCAGATGGTCCCATCCGATGGGAAGAGGGGGCTGTGTTCTTGTAAAGCCTGCCTTTAGAGAAGGAGGACGTTAAATGGTTGGCTGCAGTTAAACCAGATTTCCTCCGCTTCCTATACAAAGCTTCTGGCTATTGACTCTGCACGCGGGAGGAGGAATACCCATGGGTGAGGCTGTCTCGTGATGTTCCCAGCAGTCCTTTTGGTTACGGGGACAAAATGATTCAGGGCTTAAAAAGTGACATTTTAAATATTTAGGCCCTTTTCTGGCAACATATGAATGAATCTTTGAAATCTGCAGCCACATGCATTTTCAGCCTATTCGCAAGCGAGCATTTCATCTGACAGATGGGAACCGCTGTGCATCACCCACAGAGGCAAGCATCTCCAAGGACCTCAGTAGGGGGCGGCGGGAGGGGGAATCCAGGGATTAATTTAAAATAAAATTCTATTCCCATGTTCCCATTACCACCTCGGGGGCTGGCGTACATATACAACTTCATACCTTTCTTTCATTTAAATTAAAAAAACCCCCACACACCATACTTTGCAGTAAAACTTTAACCTTCCCTTTAGAAATTGGCCCCAAAGGTCAGAGCTGTGTTCCTGCAGATTTCCTGGGCTCAGCTGGGAACTGATTAAAGCTGCCAGCCCTGGCTTGTCAGCTTTGTCAGAGACAACTATATACATTCTTTGTTATGCACTTTGCTGTATATTACAACTATATTTATCTTCCTCTGTCAGGCATCTGCAGGACAGGTGCTGGGGGGCTGGGAGTGCTGCTTAAGTGCTCCCGACAACGTCCTCTCTTAGTGACATTCGTGCAGGGGACAGGGGCAGAGGTGGCAGGAGATTCTGGAGCCAGGGCTGCTGGAGGGCTGTGGGTGGTGATGCTGGTGGGGCTACAGAGGCTACCTGGCACCAAGCCGTGGTGCAGTCGGGTGGCCCCCTCGAGCTAGTGTCCCCCAAGTTGTGGATTCCCTGTGGTCGACTGGTGTGACCCAGTGAGGGCTCTTGCAGCTGCTGTGACATTGGGTGTGCAAAGTGACGTTGGTGGGACAGGACACTTATGCTTCTTCAATCACTTTGACTAATTAAAGCCAAGTTGGTTTTTGTTTTCAAAGATTAATACCATTCTGCCAGTTGTGATCGGGAAAGCGGAGAGTGGATGGAGGGCGGGTGGCAGCGTTTGCCCTGGAATTGTCGCTGTATGTGATATGGATGCCTTGTCCATGTCTGATGTGTCAATACCAGAGCCTGGGCTTCACTCGAAGCGCAGTGCGAACAGGGAGAGAGCCCTGTGAGCAGGAGCTGGCGTTGGAGCGTCTGACTCCCAGCTCCCGGGCCTCCTGGAAGGACTGGGCTGAGGGCGTTCGCCCAGCGCTGTGACCTGTGGCAGCTTGTTTCCTCTTGCTGAGCACTCTTCTCTGGGTACAGAGGGAATCGCCCTGAGATGGCGAGGCCCTGTCGGTTTGGACACTGCCCGTGTCTAGACGCCCTGACTTGGACAGAGGTGGGCGCAGGCTCACAGGGCTGTTATGCTGGCTGTGAGCTCCGCCGACAGGGAGGATATGATTTGCCTGTTTTAGTTAACAGGTAAAGAAGGCTGAGGGAACCGGAAGGGGGCAGTCAGAGAAGCAGAAAGCTCAAATAGAGGGACTGGCAGGAGCCTTGATGTCTGGAGAGATTTCTCCCTTCCCTCAAGGTCCAGCTCTGCCCGTCTGACTCAGGAGAGGTGGCGGAGACAGGGCCACAGCACAGCCTGAGCCACCAACGGGGCCTGCGTCCAGGAGAGTCCATGGAAGTGCCAGGTGAGGCTCCCTGACAGGGGCCGGTGGACCCAGTGACTCCCAGGGTGGGGGGAGAGGTGGCCAGCAGCCCTGATTCCGCAGTGGGAAGCCCTCATGGAGCCGTGCTGGTGAGAAGGGGACTTGTGTTCAGTCGTGAACATTGCGTGGAGCACCGTGGGGCCAGTGTGTGGAAAGGTGTGGGAGCAGTCAGAACCGGCCGGGTATGGGCGATCCTGGCAGGGCGGTGTCTGAGCAGAGGCTACTGTGAGAAGATCCACATGGCGGGAGGTCAGTTCAGGGCCTCTGTGCTCCCTGCCAGCTGGAGACTTCGGGAGGAGTCCATATGCGGAGGGGACCAGATGTGTCCCTAAATGCCGGCGTAGGCATCGAGACCATTGATCCCTGAATACTCCCTTCCCTGACCTCTGACCCAGCAGCTTCCCTACAGGGTCTCCAGTGGGAAGAAGCAAGTCCTGGGTTGGTGGTTGGGTGCCACTCCGGGGTACCATCACCCTCTCCCACCACTTGCTTGGAAGAGCTGTGCTCACCATGGAAGCAAGTCACCAAGTCAGGGCAGGGGTGGAAACAGGGAGGCAGCGAGGAGGCTACTGACAGGTGAGAGATGATGTGGCCAGGGTGGGGGCAGTGGAGGTAGGAAGAAGAAATCAGATTCAGGATGCATTTTGCAGGAAGAGCCAACAGAATTTGCTGAGAGGTGAGATGAGGGGTGTGAGAGAAAGAGAAGAATCAAGGATGACTCAAGATTCTCGGCCCGAGTCACTGAAATGGGGAGGGTGTGGGAGGGCAGGTTCGGGGCATGTTAAATTTGAGATGTCTACTAGACATCCATGTAGGGAGATTGAGAAGGAAGGTGGAAACACAAGTCTGGAATGCATGGGCAAAAAATGGCTGAAAACCCAAATTTGGGAGTGATTCATGTCTGACAGATGCTATTTAAGGCCACGAGACAGGAGGAAATCAGCAATCATGTGAACGTCTGACACCCAACCCCTTAACCTCTGCCTCACATCCGGAATTTTGGGTGTGCTTTCTTCCCAGGCTCTCGGAGCCCTGTGTCTTAGGGTCTGTCCAACCTCCTTCCTGCCCCCACTCTCCCTACCCTCACCCGGAGGCAGATGTGGGCAAGTTCCTCATCTCCCCCTTTGTCCTGCCCTGGTGGGCATCGCTGGTTGCAGCCCAGCGTGGTGACCTGGGACCTGGGCTTAGCTGTGGTGGCAGAGTCAGCACAGCGAGCACTGCAAGGGCGAGGGTCCCATCAGGCCCTGCTCTTAAGTCCCAGGCCGACCAGGAGCAGCCTCAGTTTCCACACCCACCGGCCCGGATTGGACAGGACCCTCCCAGTGATCCCTCCCAGCTCTAACATCCCGACTGATTCCGATTCGGCCCTTGGTTGCCCCTGAAGGGAACCTGTTGGCTGTCAGAGAACTTGGTGGCTCCCCAGGAAAGCAGGGAGTTTCGCTGGGGTAACCAGGGATGAAGGGGTGTGTGTGTGTGTGTTGGTTGGTTAAAATATTGAACATCTTCCACACTGGTTGGTAAATAGCGGAGCTGCTGCCCCTGGTCCCCTGAGGGCTACTCTCTGCCACCCCAGCTCTCCCCTGGCCCCCCCCCCCCACTGACACCACACCAAGATCCATCAACTTAAAGGGGTACACTGGCTCAACAGGAGGGCAGCTGGTCCATTCCTCTGCCCCACCAGTTGTTACAGATTTTGACTCTCACCCAAGCATGTGTGTCTTCCCCTGGCCGGTCCCCAATAGACACAGGTGGCATTTTAGAGGTGCTCTGTCCCCCATGCCCTTCTAGCACTTGGCTCTTCATTCTAGGAAAAGAAATATGATCCCAGCCAATAGAAACCAGTGGCTGCATCTCTGTGACAGGGAGTCAGAGGCTGTCTAATGTTGAAATCCCTGTTAAGTCCCTGGATTATTTGTAACCCAGATGTTGACAGCTGCTGGGCGGGTATGTGAGCCTGTGGGCCTTTCCTTCCTTCTCCTCTGGGAAGGCCGGTGTGCTGATTAATCCTGCAGCCCTTGGCTCCTGGAGGCAAATACCATTTGCTACAATTCCACAAGGGATGGCTCCTAGCGGGGCTGACTTCTGGGCAGCGAGATGGAGAGCGAGCCAGCACGAGTGAGCGTGGTGGGGGGAGGAGTGCAGCAACAGTTCAGGTGTTAAACTACTGAGGTAGAAAATTGCTCTGACAGTTATGATGTTGTTGTTTCGGGTAGCAAGGGTTACACTATCATTTACTTCAGCCACGCCTGCTGGCGCCGCCGGCGGCCTGTCTCAGGCAGCGCTGCTCCCTGCCCAGTGTCAGAGCAGCGCTTCCCGCCTGTCTTTGGAGAAGCAGTTTACCTGAGCGCCCCGGGGGTGGCTATCCTTGGGGAGCTGGGGTTGGCAGCACCCTGTGCACTGCTCCCCAAGCTGCTGATACCCGTCGCCGGGTCTGGATTGGAGCCCAGCGCCAGCCAGTGGGAGGCCGAGGGGATCTGGCACGTAGGGAGCTCATGTGCTTGAGCTCCGGTGACCCGAGCTGCCACGCCGCCGGGTGAGGTGACTGTGGCTTGGAAAGAAGGCACAGATTGCTCAGGGAGCTCAACAGGGGAACGGGAGCAGAGCTGGAGCCCAGTGCCATGATTCCAAAGCCCCAGGCCCATGGCATCTCCATCCTCCAGGTGCTCCTGCAGAGGCAGGTGAGAAGTGGCTCCTCTGGACCTGGGAGAACCTTGGAGTCCGATTCAGTGGCTGAAGGGAGCAGGAAGGGGGTGTTTTTTGGTTCACACCATGCGTCGGAGCTGGTTTCTTTCTGGGCTTTTCATTAAGCTAAGGGGCACCTGCCTGACTCTTTCCATCGGCCCATCCCCTGAAGAGCTCTGGCCATCAGGCAATTGGCTCCAAGGGAGGTGTCCGTGCTGGGGGGCATGTGGAAGTCACATAAACCTGTGTCCTTTCCCATGAAGAGCTGAGAGCCTCGGTGGAAAGCGGCAGGATCAGTGTGAAAGGACGGCTGGGCATGCTAGAGACTGAGGACCAGAGGACTGAGAAAGCAGTGAGGGGATCAAGGGCCAGAGAAGATGCCTGGAGGAGAAGGGAAGGGGGAGAGGAAGGAAGGTGAGACGGCGCCAAGCAGGGTGGTGGTGGTGGAGAGGGGATGGGACCGATTGTTTGACACCCGAGTTTTCATCCAAACTTTACTGACAAGGGGCATGGTTTCCTTCCTTTGAACCCCAGATTCCCCATTTGAAAACAGGGGACTAGATTATGATTCAAAGTGTTTTCCCGCTCAAACCCTAAGATTCGAATGGGTTCCCAGGTGAACCTCTTTATTCATTCACACATTCTTTCATTCAGCTAACAAATCTTTATAGCAGGCCTACTGTGCGTTAGCCACTCTTCCCGAGGGATGCAGGCCTGCCCACTGGAGACAAGGAGAGTGGGTTTCCTGACGTCACTAAGTCACCACAACCGGGGGCGGGCGGAGAGGGAGTCCCTCACATAGGCCCTGCACCTCCTCAAAGAATCTTAATTACTTTCCAAGGAAGTCTTCATTCTGAGTCGTTCCCTTTCTCTGGTAATTAACGTTACATGTCATTAACAGTCAGGGAACATTGTATGATCAAAGGCAGCATAATTTGTAGCAAGATTCTGAAGAATAGCACAATATTTGTTAATTATGCTATTGATTCTCATGGTCTGGAATGTCCTAATTATTCCTGATCCCAACTGGACCCCACCATGCCTGCCAGGCTGGCTTTGAACTGCTGTCCTCCCCTGGGTGGCCCTGCCCCCGCTCCAGAGCTGGTGGGACCACAGCTATCCGAGGGATCAGAGCAGCTTCATCTCCCCAGAGCCACATGAAAGGGGGAGCTGGTTGGGACTGAGCGAAATGGAGCATCTCACGTTCATTAGCCAGATGCTGCTAATTGACGTCTGGGGGGCTCCAGTGGGCCCCACTTCAAGGGAGCAGCGGAAAAGGCATTGTTCTCGGCCAAGGCCGCTTGCTGCCTCTGAGGACTGGGTGCTGCTCCCCAGGCCTGGTGGGAAGGGGAAGCCCCTAGGGGTGTGGGCTCCCTGCCTGGCTCTAAAACCGCTACATGGGATGGTAGATTTCTGTCAGTGGCATCATTACAGGATGAGGCTTGCTCCTTAATTGGTTATGTTTACGAGTGGGCCACGCTCCCTCCCTCCTGTCGAATTCTGCAGTTAACCTTTGTAAGTGTGTGACAGTAGGCTCTGTGCTTAAGTTTTGCTGAACCCCCGTGGCTGCATTCTGAGTGAGGCTGACAGGAGATGTGGTCTGTCCAGCTCAGGAGGTACCTGGGCGTGGGGACAGGGTGGGAAGATAGACTTAGCCTGGGAAGATCGTGGGCATCCCCACGAATAAGAATTAAAAGCAGGCTTCCCCAGGCGGCACTGCCTCATTCTCAGTCCTTACAACGACCCCTACAAGTAGGTCCTATCAACAGCCCCACTTTACAGATGGGGAAACCAAGGATCAGAGAGACCAAGTGACTGAAGGTTACATGGAGACAAGGGGAGTGGGGCTCTGATCCGGGGCTGTTGTCCTTTATCCCAGCAGGAATCAAGCCCCTCTAGACCTTCTGGCATTATGACCTGCCATTATCACCGAGGGTTTGGGGGGCAATTTTGGAGAGTTTACTGATGCCACTGTCAGGGGAGCTCCACAGGCCCTGCATCTGTGGTTGTGGTTATTGGGAAAGGGAGGTGGAGGGTCCTGAAAGGATCTGTGTGTGAGACCCAGGGCAGGGGGGGTGGGGGGGGGGGAGGAGGCTGCGAGAGCTACTGCCATTGGGCTTGGACACTTGACTTCCTCCTACCAGGGGCATCTGCTCTCTCTTTTTGGTCTGCTCTTTTCAGCATCTCCTTACAGCTCTGGAAGCCCTGAATGGCCTTGCCCAGGAACCAGCAGTTATTCATTGAGCGCCCTGGGGGAGGGAGGCGTGGAGAGATGGTTCCTGCCTCAGGCAGCCTCTAATCCAGTGGTTCTCAACCTTCCTAATGCTGCGACCCTTTAATACAGTTCCTCATGTTGTGGTGATCCCCAATTTCATTGTTACAAATTGAACATAATTAAAGCACAGTGATTAACCACAAAAACAATATGTAATTATATATGTGTTTTCCCATGGTCGTAGGCAACCCCTGTGAAAGGGTCATTCGATCCCCAAAGGGGTCGCGACCCACAGGTTGAGAACCGCTGCTCGACTCTAACAGGCAGAGGTTGAGGAGGGCAAAGTTGGAACAGATGAGATGCCTGAGGTTCACTCACCTTTGGGCCTCACTGGCAGGTGAAGAGATTCAGGGGACAATCCAGGGACTTAGCAGCTTTGAACTGGCCACCACCCCCCACCTCCCGACCCCAGGTCAGGAAAGGTGTCCACATTATGCCTGCGTGGGAAAGAATGGCCTCTGGAGTTTTCAGGTGGGAGCATCATGGGAACCCGTAGGAAGTAACCAGAGAAAGCAAAGGCAGAGGACATGGGCCGAGAGGGGCAAGCAGGTGAGAAGGAGGCGGGACGTTCCACGAGAAGGTGTCAATTTTGTAAACAACACAGGACCAGGAGCTGAGAACCTGGCTTGTTCTCTGCTCCCACTGCCTTCTGGATACTCAAAGTATACGCTACGGATTGATGCCAGTCCACAAGCTGTTGGGTCTCTAGTGAGAGAAGTTCAGAAATTGAGAAAAAAAACCACACTAGAAACTTGATAGCAATTTGACACTGATAGGGGATTCCTGTCATTGACGGGGCGGAGATGTGTGGGAGGTGGGAGTGGCGGCCAGACCTGGCATGAACCCCATGAAGTCACGCGTGAGAGGGCTACATGGAAGTTTGTGTGTATTGGAAATAAAAATAAACTTCTTCTAGACGGCGAGGAACTCCCGTCCGCAGGGTGACCACTGGCTTGTCGCTATCTTTCCCGAGGACGGAGCGTGAAGACACACATCCTGTGGGAGGGGCTTTGGTGACACATCTGTAGGAATGGACAGTTGCCATTTGCTGTTACTGTTGTCTGGAGGAGGTGTAGGCTCTTTCTCTGAGGTCCTGAGAGAGACTGTCCTTGTTGTCTGGGCAGGGAGGCCAACCATGGGAGCTGGGAAGCCTTCCTGCTGGAGGCCAGTGTTGACATTCCCACACCTGTGTCACTTACTATACATTTCAAAGCACTTGTACTTGCATTACCTTTTTGATTTTTATAACCCCCCTCTAGATCAGCGATTTCCAACCTTTTCATCTCATGGTGCATATAAACTAATTACGTAAATTCTGTGGCACACCAAAAAAAAAAAAAAAAAAAATTTTTTTTGCTGATCTGACAAAAAAGAAAAAGTATAGTTTTGATTCATTCATACCAGGTGGCTATTGTTGTGTTGGTGGTTGTCATTTTTTTATTTGACAATCTAAGGGGAAAGAGGTCAGTGCCCCTGACTAAGTAGCCAGGCATTGCATGTTTTCCAAGGCCTTGCGGCACATGGGCTGAAAATCACTGCGCTAGATAGATCAAAGCAGGATCTTTGTAGAATAGACATTTAAAAATCAGAGAGGTTAAGTCTGTTTCCCAAAGTTACCCAGCAAATTGGAATCAAAAAGGGATATGAGACAGCACCCAGGGGTTTTCATCAGTGGCAGCGAAAGGGGGTTTGGGAAACTGAAGGAGACCGCGTATAAACAGCAGCGACTGTTGACTGTGTGCCCAATAGTGAGAACGGCTATATCTGATGAGTTTTTACAGTTTATCCGATACTGTGTGTAATTACCTCATTTAATTTTCACAATGGATACAATTACCATCTCCACTTGCAGATGAGGAGACAGAGCCTCTGGAGATTAAGTCATTTATCCAAAGTCACTCAGCTAGTAATGAACAGAGCTGGTTCTTGACTTAGGCCAGCTGATGGGAGAGCACGTGTTCGTTCTACACCCCTGTGCCATCAGCCAGACAACACCACACGTGGTCCTCCGAGGTATACGTGCTCTCACCAATCGCATAGCCAGACCCCAAAGCTTGGTCACATTAGGGACTTTTCCCAGGGCCACAGACCTAGGGGTGTTCAACCCCCTCTCAGCATGGGTTCAAGGTGAGCCTTGCTGATTCCTGATCCTCATGCTTCTGGCACATTCTGCAGCCTCTCACAGCCACAAGCTCAGCCGCAGGGCCCACAGGGTGCGGGCTGTGAGGATAGGTCAGCCCACGCCATGGACCTAGTTTGCCCCTTCCCTCTCCATGTAGTGAGGGCTTGAAAGGCAAATGCATTCAGTTCAGCACCTGCAACTGCTAATTTTTAACACCCGAGCTGCTGGCAGCTCTTTGTTATGTCACGTCACATGGAAGATTTATGGCCACTTTGAAAGTGGCTTTGAAATGAGACAAAACTCAATATTGAATTTTTTGCCTCTTCCCTTCGGGTTTCAGGGCATATGATATCAGCTTCCTCCCATTAGCATATTTCTAACGAGCGTTATTAAGGTGAATTTCATTGCAGCTCTCAGAATTTTCATTAGAGGAGGGAGTCGGAGGGAGGGCAAGACAGGTAGACGGAGGCCTCAGGCTCTCAGATCTGGGGCTCTCGGACCTGAGCCTGCTCTTGGCTCCAGCCCTCTCTACGTGATCTCTGCTTTCTCATCCACACAGAAGGGGTCCTGCTGCTTTTCACAATGGGATTAGACAAAAGGACCAGGCTGGGCATACAGCAGGGCTCTCCATGCAGAAGGACGGGGGTGGGCTCAGCCACTGCCTGGTGATGGGCGGGCCATCGCTCTTCTTTGAGCCTCAGTCCCCCCATCTGTACAATGGGGAGTACAGTACCTTCCACGTGGCTAAGCTCTGTGGGGAGGAAAGGCCTACTTTGTCCACTGTTGCCCTCCTCCCCCCCAGTGCCTGGCACGTCAGGTAGAGATGAGAGATGGGCCAAGAGAAGAAAGACAGGTTTCCCAGGAATGGGATTGGCCATGGATGCCGGTTCGGTGCTGGTAAAGGGATGCTCATTCATCGTCTACGGTTGGGCTCTGGTGGTGTTGACTGGTGCCCAGGGCACTTGTGCCAGTCCTGGGTGGGCAGGGGGTTCTACAAGGCCCTCTGCTCTGCGTGTGTTGCCATATAGATGTGCTGTGGGGAGGGGTCGATGGGCCTTTCTGGGATAGCAGCTTTGCCCTCTCCATTCACCTGGACCTGGCTGGCTTCTTGGAGGCGCAGGCAACTTCCCTAATGGCTTAGCAGACCCTGCTTCTGCCACACAGTGACTTTGATGGGGCAGGGACCTGTGAGTCCAGGGCAAAGCCAGGATATTGTCAGGAAGGGGTACCTGTCGGCTGGAGTGAGAAGGGAGAAAGAGACAGCGAAAGGATGAGGTCACCCCCTGGGTAGGTTTTTCTCAATGAGGGTCCCTGGGTCTGCTCTCAGGGAGTCCTAGTGCGCGGTTCTCCACCCTGGCTGCTCATTAGAATCAATGTGGAGGTTTAAAAAACCCATGCCCCAGCTCCACGCATAGGAATTTGGTTCTAATTGGCCTGGAGTGAGATTGCAAGCATAGATATTTAAAATGTCCCTGGGTGATTCTAATGCGCAGTCACAGGGGACACCACTGCTGAGTGTGTGTGTGTGCTGGGAGGGGGCAGCTGGATGTCCTGCCCCGAAGGGGCGACCTCCCCAACCTGCCACCCACTTGGGGAGTGCAGCCCTGCCCTGAGCCTCTGATTCGGGTGGGTGCTGTGATTTCTGCCTTTGCCATCTCCTAGGGACAGAGGAGGTGCCAGAGGAAAGGGTGAGGTGCCTATTGCCAGCCTGCTGTACCTGTGCCACCCAGTCCCCACTCTGCTACTGAAACTTTGGGCCCCTCCTCACCCCACCCCGAGTCCCACCTCAGCATCCTCAGCTCTAACAGGCTCTTCTAGGATCAAACGAGACAGTGGATAAGGACATGCTTGGTAACAAGCCGATGAGAAGGTGAGGGATTGCCAGTGCTGGGAGAAAGGACCGCGGAAAATGGCTTCTGAGGGTCCGAAAAGCAGGGCAGCGAGGAAAGAGTGGCACCAGGCTGTGGCTTCCTGGCCTAGGAAGTTAAATCCCAGAAGCTTTTCTGCATGTGACAGGCAGAGACCCTGGCCAGCGACCGGCTGTCATCTCTGCCCCCAGGAAAGGAAATCCCCTGAGGATAGGCTGGGTGAGTGGGCTGGACAGGCAGCAGACACGGGTTTGACAGAGGGGCTGGTGCCTAGAATCCGGTGTGTCCAGGTGGACCTCACCATCCTCCTCTCCCCTCAACTCACCGGCCGCCCTACCCTTTCCTGAAAGCATGGTGGAGTGGGAGGGGCACTGGGTTTGGGGGCCCAAAGAACTGGATTTGAGGTCGGTTCTATCAGCTGTGTGACCTTGGGCAGGTCTCTTTCCTTTCAGCCTCGGCCTCATGCAAAAACAGACACCTGCTCATTGCTTAATCGATCCAGTCATTGGCTCTGTGCCAGCTGCCGAGGGCCCTGAGAGGGAGCCCTTCTCCCTTTCATCCGCTGTTGCTGCAGAGACCACTGTAGAACTTGGAAGAGCTGTGGCAGACCTTAGCTAGAACCCAAGTTGGGCTCTAAAATGACAGGACTGGGAGTCACCAGCTTTTTATAAATGGGGAAACCGAGGCTCAGAGAAGCTAGGGGTCTTCCATGGTCCTATGGCTGGTGGGTGATGCTAGAAAGCTCCAACTCAGGCCTTTAAGCCCCTGCCCTCTGCTCAGGTGACCACCCACTTGAGAAGTGATTCTAGCTCCTCCTCATCGGGAGGCAGCCCGGAGAGGTGAGGGCTCATTTAGAGTCACACAGCTGATTATCGGTAGAACTGGGGTGAGAGACCTGTTTCTGGGTGTCCCTGTCCCTGGCCTGCCTCAGGCGCTCCGCTCAGGCTGTCCTCAGACCTGCAGGCAGCCCCGTCAGCAGATCTGTCCCCTCATGGCAGCTGCGCCGGGCTGGGGGCCGCACTCGCTCACTCGCACTTCCCACATTTATCGTGCCCGGCACAGAGCCGCACAGCTCTACCATTTGGTGTTAGTGATTGCTGCACAGTGGGTGAAATCGTTTGAAATAAACGTCTCCTCTGCCTTCCTCCCTCGGGGTGATTTTAGCCTCGTCTCCACTTTGTGGAGTGATCCAGAGTCTGGCATGCACCTGTCCTGTCTAGATATGTCCTTTTTGATGCAAAGATGTTGCCAGGGCTACTGCTGAGCCCGATGTTTCTTGAGAACCGTGGGAGGTGGCTGCAGAATCCCACAGTGCACTGCACCTTCCCACTGCCTTGGACCCACCCCCACCTCTGGGGGCTCCCGAGCAGAACTGCAGGTGAGGAGGGCCTAGGCGTGCTCTCACTGATTCGACTATTTTCTGGGAGGGGCAGGAATGGGGTGGGCCTCGCTCACGCCTGGGGCACAGATGACTGCTCCATCTTGCTGGGGAACTGCCCGCTTCTGCAACAAAAGAAATGCCACTCCTCTGAGGGCCGGAGAGGTGCAGGGGCAGTCATGTGCTTCATTATTGCTCCCATTCAGATCTCTTGCCAATTATTGCTATTCCTCCCCCCTTCCCCACCCACTATTCAGCTAGCCTTAAGGTTAGAGAGTGAGGGGTAGGGCTTATCCCCTTAAAGATCTGTCCCCAACTTTTCCCTTGATTCCTCAAAGCACAGCTGAGGCAAGATTGGCACATTTAAAGGTGGTAGTTAGGCTAAGGCTGTGGTTGGCAAACTGCAGTTGGCGAGCCACATGCGGCTCTTTGGCCCCTGTAGTGTGGCTCTTCCACAAAATACCATGTGCGGGCGCGCATGTACAGTGCGATTGAAACTTCGTGGCCCATGCACAGAAGTCGGTATTTTGTGGAAGAGCCACACTCAAGGGGCCACAGAGCTACATGTGGCTCGCGAGCCGCAGTTTGCCGACCACTGGGCTAAGGGATGACACAGGGAAATACACGGAGGACACTGTCATTTTAGATAATCTGGTCCAGGGAGTCTGGTATCCTCATCTGCAGCCTTGGCTGTGCTCAGGAATGTCGCCCCGCCCAGTTCTTGTAGCGGAGGCACGCACCCTCCCCACCCACCTCCTGATGACAGAGCCACAGGGGCCTAAAGACCAGCTAGTACCTTCTCAGCCAGGTTCAGGAGAGAATTCAGCCCTTTGGCCCTATGCTGTCCACTGCATGCCATGCACTGGCTTTTCCTGAACATCTAGATGATACGAGTCATGGACCCTCCTTGGGAGAGTTGAGAAAATAGTCACTGCATCATTTTCCGGGTTCTGGGGTCCAGATGAAGAACCCTGGCTAAGAAAGGCTTCCTCTCAGCTAATAGAGGACAGTGAAACGCCAAGGAGACAGGGGACTTGCCCAAGGTCACACAGCTCGCCGAAGCCAATCCTTTCTCACAATAGCACAGCATCTCCTCTTCCTCTGCTCAGATTCGGTGAGCATGGAGGAAGCTCTGATCCAAAGAGATGACCTGTCCCTCCCCAACACGCCATACACGGCACGTGCATGAGTACATGCACACACACACACACACACACACGCACACACACACAAGCTCTTGAGTCTGAAGGGCAAAGACACAGCTGCAAGCATAGTGCTGGGCAAGCAGGTAGTCCTGAGTTCAGATCTAGTTCATCCACTTCCAAACTGTGAGCCTCTGTTTCATCACCTGCAAACGGAGATCATAATACCGACTTCCAAGAGCCACGCGAGGACTGAGTGAGATGCGCCAGGTGCCTGGCACAGGGCAGGCTCCCGGGCACCACTCATTTCCTGCTCTCCTCCAGCACTCAGGGAGCTGCTCCTCAGTTGGTGAGTGAACTAAATGTTCACTATTTGACTCAGTCCACATCCAGGTTCTCATCCAACAAGGCCTATTAACAGGGCATTCTTAGTACATGCTCCCAGGTACTGACTATGGCATTAGCACCCGATGCTCCCTGCAGCTCAAACTTTCAGTGCCAGCTCCCCCAACCCAACTCCTACCCACCTCACTCCCCTTTTCTTTCCTCTCCCCCTCTTGGCACAGCCAAATGTCTGTGTGGCAGAGGCCTGCCGTGGTGTAGCAAGCTTCTGGCCTGCCTCCTGTTCTTCCTACCCCATTGAGTCCCCGTACGTGTTATGGCAAATTTAGAAATTTGTGGGCACACCACAGAATTAGAACATTGGGGAGGCATGGTTTAGACTTGGCACAAACTTCCTGTTTTTGGCATATGGGTGATTCAGCATAAGGAAGGTTAGTGCCTCACCAGCCAAGCCCGCCTGGAGAAAGGGCAGGAAGCAACCTGGAGAAGCTGGAGCCATAGGAGGCACCTGCCCGCCTCCATTCTGCCTTGAGGAATGGGAGGTTCAGATATCTGAATTTCCTGTTGAGTTGGGAGTTAAGCAGAGAGGACCTTTCTATGGTTCCAACATCTGCTACCAAACCCTTTTGCAATTGTGCCCTTTTCCATTCCTGCCTTGGTAAGTGGGCTGTGATGAGTGGGACCCACTCTCCAGGATCTATCAGGAGTCTGCATGATTTCAGGGCCATCGTCGCTAAAGGCCTGTCCTTGTTCAGCAGTGGGTAGGAAGTGAAGGGAATGAAGCTGAGTAAATGATCAGAAAAGAAGCTCGCCCTGGAAACGGCTTTTTAGGACAGGATAAAAAATCCCATCGGCCCTGGGGCGGAAAACACCAAGTGAGAACCAAGCCTGGCTGGCGCCAGGGGGTGTGGCCAGCTGGTTCTGTGCGGCCCAGCTCCTTGGGACTTGGTTACATGTTTTTCTTGGGCGCTGGTGCTCAGGATGGCCTTTGCCAGCTGGGCCTAAGTCAGCGACTGGACCCAGATCATCCTCACTTCCTCCTCGTAACCTGCCGGGCCCCTCTCGGGCCCGAAGGCCGCAGTCGCGTTGCTCCACGCTCCCTCCCGAGGAGCTGCTCTGACATGTTAAGCTTTTTCATTTAGCACACACCGTGCGGAAAGGCCCCCAGACAAAACAGAATTGATTTATAATTCTCTTAATGCAAGCACAGGCTTTAGTTGCTCCAGAAATAGATCGTTACCTCTGCCACCTTTGTGTAATTTTTTTCCCTCCCGTTTTTTTTTTTTTTTTTTAAAACACCACCGTGGTCTTAAAATATGACGTTTTATTTCAGCCCTCTATCACAATCCACTAAATGCCAGACATGTCTTTTTAGACCTATAATTTATAGCATGTTTGTTCGGTTTCACTTCATTAATTAATGTTCTTACGGGCCCCCATGCCAGAGTCTTTGTGTAATGTTCTCTTACAGTAAGCAGGTGCTTTTATCCTTAATGAACAATTTCCTGGAAAATACCGAAATAAACAACGAATAATCAGGCCAGGAACACAATGAATCTGGGAGCCGTGTGCCATTCTGCAAATTAAACCCGGGGAGAAGCGGGGACAGGTCTTACCTGCCACAGCGCTGTTTTTGCGGCTCCTTCCTTTGGGGGTGGGGGCAGGGGGTGCTGAAGTCCTGGAAGGTGAGTGAGCGCCTCTTGCTCCTGCAGGAGACAGAGCTCAGAGGAACTGTTTTGTTACGAATGCATGCGGCCGTGGAGGTGGTTGTCAGACACAGCCTAGGCCAGAGGCGCAGCCAAATTGGGCTCCGGTTTCAGACTTGGAATCATCGCTAGCTTAGCCTGTGGGTCAGCTGGGCTAAATCACAAACTTATTAAAATCCATCTTCAGTCCCTTTTTCTCTGTCTTGGCAGACTTGTCCCCACCCCAAAGAGGCAGTTCTTATTGGAGGACCCTAATAAACGTGTTCTCTCTCTGTGTAGGCTCCCCCGCGCCCCAGGAGTATTTGTAACACCCCCCTCCCCAGCCCCCAGCACGAGGATCAATGATGACCTTATTGATGCAGTGGTTTACTGTTTACAGGCCCTTCTCCTAGTCCTTATCTCTGGATTCTGAGGACCCTGGGAGTCAGGCTTTCTTATTGTTCCCACTTTACAGAGGAGGACACTGGGACTCCCAGAGGAAAAGTGACCCGCCCAAGGCCACACAATTGGTCAGAGACAGGACTGGGATTAGGACTCGGGAACTGAGTCCCGGCTCCAGGTGCTTGTTACCCCCGGAGGAGCAGAGCCTGTGGGGGTGCAGGTGACTGAACGAGCCCTGGAGTGAGGCGAAGCACCCACACTGCCTTGACTGGGCTGCGAGCCAGAACTCATCAGTGCCATTGACAAAGGGCTGCAGTAAATTTCCTTTAAAATCGGAATACCTGGTTCATTTATTTTACTGAATAGACTGACAAAATCGTACGTTAGCCATACATTTTTCCACGTCGTAAGATCATTTTAGGTCTTTGAAGTGACATAATGTTTTCCATCACAGCATGGATACAATGGCAGCATGGACACATGCCACACAATTGTGATGGGAATGTCCCCCCGGCTTGGTGGCTCCAAGAGCCACCTGGGGAGGACCACAAAGTGGCCCATGTCCCTAGAGGGCTTACTGAATCCCTGCTCTGGGAAAATGCACCCCAAAAGGAACGGTGAGGGAGAATCTGGGCTGGGAGGAGGGTAAGCTGGGGAAGAGTTGCCCATATTTTGTCTTTTTGTTTTCAAAATGAAGATGTCTTTATTGTGGTTTTTCAGATTTAAAATTGAGACCAGCTCATCATAGAAAATATAAAATATGGGAGTGTAGAGAGGAAAGTCAGTCACCTGAAATATCATCATCCAGGTATCTGTGTTAACATTTTTAATAATTTTCCATATATCTTTCTGTTCCTGCTCACTGTCTCTCAACAACCCCCCCCCCCCACACGCACACAACATCTATAATAATAAAAGCATAATATGCTAATTAGGATGTCCTTCTGGACAAAGCCAGGGCTGTGAGGGAAGCCCGGGGCCCGGGTGCCAGAGGGAAGCCAGTGGGGGGGGGGGGGGGGGGGCCTAGTCTTACACGAATTTTGTGCATTGGGCCTCTAGTTTTATATAAATGTGATCATAATGTTTCTGCTGTTTTGTAACATGTACTTTTCACGTAATACATCAGGGTCATCTTTCCATGTCAGTGAACTTAACGTATATTAAAATATTTTTGCTTTTCTGATTACCTCTACTAATAAAAGGCTAATATGCAAATGATCGTCATGCCCTCACGCCGCAACAACTGATCAGCAGGAGGTGCTGGAGCACCTCTCAGGTCCTCTCCCCGGCCCCCGAGCAGTGGCTCTCATGGTGCGGCAGGAGGCAGGGCACCTCCTTGCATGGCTGGTGTGGATGGAAGGTGGGGCCTCCTTGAGTGGCCTGCATGGATGGGAGGTGGGGCGCGTCCGTGCCTCTTTGCATAGCCGGCACGGGTGGGAGGTGGGGCACCTCCTTGCGTGGCTGGTGCAGATGGGAGGCGGGGCCTCCTCGAGTGGCTGGCATGGGTGGGAGGTGGGGCACCTTATGCGATTTCGTGCGCTGGGCCTCTTGGTAGTGATAATAATGCTCATTGTCAGAAACACTAATACAGCAACATAATAGTTTGACTTAGAAAGCACAAGTCCTATATATTGTCCCCTCTGCCCCCTGCTCCAAAGATGACAGACAGTATTTTTCACACATCAGTATTTTTAATGTTTGCCTACTATTTTGTTATGTAAACACTAGAGGCCTGGTGCATGAAATCTGTGCACAGGTGTGGTCCCTAGACCTGGCCGGTGATTGCAGTGTGAACATCTGGCATGGAAGGGCAGGTCCCAGCTGACCTCTAGGTCCTGGGCAGTACCTGGGCCCTCAGACCCCCCTCCGCCTGAGTCACAGCACCCAAGGCCCCACACAGAGATGTGGTGAGCATGGCTTGATGCCGTGGGCTGGGGTGCAGCATGGGCCTCTGGGCCGCCCAGCAGCGCTGCATGGAAGCTGGACAGGCAGCGCGCTTTCTCCTGGCCGGCCTCACAGACTGGCTCCTGCACGAACCCATGGGGAGCCCGACTGGCCCCTGCAGTCCTGGCGGCTGCGGCCTGGCTCACCCGGAAGATGCCATGTGGGTGCGGGGCGGGCTCCTCGCAGGCGCCTGACACCTGAGTGTGGCAGCTTCCTTGGCCCACAAGCCCTGGCATCTCAGGGGAGGATAGCAGGGGGAGTGAGAGTGAGCTTGGCGGACACCTATCATTCTCATCGCATCTCTGTCCCCATCACCCCTGCTCCCAGGTAGCCGGTGAGAGGTTGCAGCGCATCACTGACGCCTGCCATGTTCTGTGCTGCCCCCTGGTGGTCAGCGCATGTTATAGTGAGTGGTGGAACACTTGGTCAAATGACCGCCTAAGGGGACAATTTGCATATTAGGCTTTTATTATATAGGATGGTGGAATTTATTTAGCAAGGCCCCCACTGATTTAGATATTTAGGTTGTTTCAATGCTACAACTAATATCTCTTTATTAAGAGACTAGAGGCCCGATGCACGAAATTTGTGCATGGGTAAGTTCCCGAGGCCTGGCCGATGATCAGGGCCGATCTCTGGGGCGACCGGTGGGGTGATCGGGGGACCCCAATGGCACCTGCCTTGGCTGGCTTGGAGCCGCCTGCTTGCTGGCTCCGCCCCCTGCTGCCGCCAGTCGCCTCCCTCTGCGGGGAGACCGGTGGGGTCATCAGGGCCCCTGCTGGCACCTGCCTTGGCTGGCCTAGGGCCTGGGGTCTGGGGGCAGCTCCTGTGCTGAGCATCTGCCCCCTGGTGGTCAGTGCACATCATAGTGACCGGTTGTTCCACCGGTCGTTCCGCCGTTTGGTCGATTTGCATATTAGGCTTTTATTATATAGGTGATGCAGCAAATATTCTTGAACCTATCCTTGGCCTTGGTTTATTTTTAAAAATTAAATTGCAGCAGTGAATGCTCTGGGTTAGAGATATACATGAAAACATGCTGCTATGGACCGCCAGGCTGCTTTCCAGAGAAAGCACATTTTTACTACCAGTGCACAGGCATAGGGCCCTTCAGGCTTTGGGACAGTTGGTGTCTGGCTTCAGAATCTCCTGGCCTTCATGCATATGGAAGGTTCCAGAAGGAAACCTCGAGAGGCAGCCCTGATCTGATGCCATGTCTGCGGCTGACAGCCAGGCCCTCATGTTTAGCTCCTGACTGATGGGAGGTGGTTCCTGACGTGTGATGGGGCAGAGGCTGCCCTGGTGTGGACACTGGGCTGGAATAGAGGACAATACTAGAGGCCAGTCTTCCAAAGGATGCTGAGGATTGCACAGAGAGGCGGGCAGGACTCAGGGTCCCAACCGTCACCATGCCGCTGATCCCTGCATTTCCGGGACTGGGCTGCAGTGATCCCCAGGAGAACCTGTTCTCCCCTCCTTCTCATGTAGTCAAAGAGGAAAAGAAGGCTCAGAGCAGCGAAACGAGCTCTCCAGGATCCAAGACTAGAATCCAGTTCTCCTGCCTCTTCTACTCTGTCTCCTTGCTGCTGGGAGAGGGGGCAACTCCCGAGGAGGGTGAAGAGAGGAAAGAATGTGAGGAGGGACGGGCAGAAAAGGGCAACACATTGTAGGTGAGCTTGGAAAGCGGGGAGGGTCCAAGAGAGGATGCAGTCTGACCCCAGCCTTGGGGACAAGCAGAGAGAGAAGCTCAGAGAGGGAAAGCAACCTTTCCGAGGTCACACAGCAAGTTAATGATAGAGGGGAAGAATTAGGACCATGGGAAGCTGAACTGCTCTTGAGCTGAGGTGGGAGTCAGGGTGGAAGACCCAGGGGAGAGAGGAAAGTACAGCTGCTCTGAGCCCTGGCGGAATGGAGCGGGTGAATGGGCTGCTCTACCTTCAGAGGCGGCTGCCTGACCAAGAGTAGCTTCAGAGGCAACTGACATAGAGATGGACCAGACTCACCTGTGAAGGTCCTGTGGGCATGTTAAGCATCGATTCTGCAAAGGTCTCTGATTTCCCATCACACTTGCCCGAGGCTTCCTGCTGGGAAAGGCCTCCTGCTTTGAAATAAGCCACCTCCTGGGTTTGCTGCCCTCTCCCGGCATTCCCACCCACCCTCCGGCAGGTGCTTGGGGGTCTTGGGGCAGGGCCCTGCCCGAGTCATCTTTGTGTCCACAGGGACTGGCACATCTTCAATAAATGTTTGCTGAGTGGATGGATGAAAGATGAGACGGGTCTTGATAATTGTATTGTTAAGACCAGGAGTCACCATATGGCCAAGCCTAGGTTTTCCGGCAGAGGATTTTTCCATTAACATCTCCCCCCCACCCTTACTCCCACCCCCTCTTCTTGGAAATACCAGAAGTCAGAATTATAGGGCTTGGAGGATCTTTGAGGTAGGGAATGTGAGTCAGGAGGAAACTAATAATTTACCAAGTACCTTCTAGTGTAGCACTCAGACCCAGAGCAGGTAAATGATTTTGTCCAGGTTATGTAGCCAGTAAGACAGGGTCAGGATTCGCGCCCAGTTGAGTCTGAGTCCGCCATTCCCTTCACACGAGCCCTGCCACCAACGTGTCATGTGAGCTGGGGGAGTTTTCCCTCCTGTGGGACAAAGCATTGGACGGTCGATGCTCAAGTTCTGTCCTGGTCCAGCTCTGAGAGCACATGGCTTGCAGTCCAGCCCGTTGTTCTCACAGTCCAGCCTCGGACTGTGAGACTTGACCTTGCAGTGATGGGTGATTGGTTCCCCAGGCCCGTCCCTCAGTGCTCTCTTCCCTTATGGGCACTGTGTTCTGAGAAATGTTTGTTCAGAGTGGGCAGAAATGGGGACTAGTCCCCACGGGGCTGCCTGGCCCGGAGTGACTGACTTGTCTTGGGAGGTGGTATGGATGTGGCCATGATTTAGTGCCAGGGCGAGAGGGATTCCCATAGCCTCAGAACCCTGCAGCCTCAGGAGAGGGTGGAAGAGGGAAGCTGACAGGCCTGGAGTGGGCTGGGTTGGGGGGAGGGACAGGCAGCCTTGGGGTTGGCCAAGCCAGCTGAGTGTGCCCTGATTTGCAAAGAAATGGAAAGATGAAGATAATTGCTTTGCAAGAAATGGAATGGCCTAAGAACACAGATAAGTTTCTCCTCATCTTTGGAGGGGCTGGAGGCTGGGGGTACAGCTGCTTCCGGCTTGGTAAGGGGAGAGTTGATGGCTCAGAACCCAGAAGTTGTGCATAATGGGGGCTGGGGGGTTCTTTATTAGTTTAGTGGTTTCTACACCCCTGCGTCTACCCTGCCCTGGGAACAGCCCACCGCTTGTTCTCTGCGGGGCTGAGGGTGCAGGGGACAGGGCAGTCTTTCGATCCTGATTAACGGGTGCTGCAGGCCTCCATGGTGCCATTTTCAGGATTTGCAGCCCGAGGCTTTCCTGGCCAAGGAGAAGGCAGAATTTATCAGGGTGGTGGAGCCCAGACGCAGAGGAGGACATTTACCATGTCTTCGGAGGGGACTCCAATCCCCTCTGATTTATCTAGTGGGCAGGCACCTGGCAGGGCCTCCACTTGGCTCTGGGATGTGTTCCTGCGGTCAGGGAATCACTCTTCCGGAGATTAAGAGCTGTGGATTTATTTTTAAAACTTTTTTCTTAAGTGCAGGAAGATTAGAAAGCGTTCCACATAAACCTGGCCCCTGGCGGGACTGCTGGGAGGCTGGAGGCTTCATCAAGGCAAAGGCTAAAGCCTCTTAATTATGGGCTGATCGCGGCTCCTCTTTCATCTCACGCTAATCAGACCCCAGCAAGGCCAGTGAACAGAGAGGGGCTTGGGGACAGGAGCCAGCTGAGGGTGCAGCCGGCAGATGAAGGGCAAGGGCATTGCCCCGTTACCAGCAAACTTGGCTCTTTTGTTTTATTCAGAAAAAAAGAAGTGTGTGTGTGTGTGTGTGTGTGTGTGTGTGTGTCTGTGTCTTCTATAAATAGAAGATAGAAATCTCTATGTACACCCACATGCTTGGAGGAATTTGAGGCCCCCACCCCCCCACCTTTTTTTGGTCTCAGTTTGGGTTTTGCCTCTGTTACTTTCTGGGCCTGAAAGCGCCTTTTCATGAGGCGCTTGGAACACCAGCCAGCCCCCAGTTGCAGCTTGAGGTATTGAGTGGGCTTCAATGCCCGCCTTGTGCTGGTTCCTGGGCAGGCGAAGCCCAGTGCTGGTGGGGTGGCCTGGGCGGGAGTCTTTGAATCACTGTCAGGATGTCACTGTGCCCTCTGTATCCATCGCCAACACATTGGTATCTCCATGGTGCAGTGTTAACTCAGTGTGGGATGCCCCCTGCAGTATGACCTTGGCCTCTGTCAGGCCAGACACAAGCAATGTGGCTGATCCTGAGGCGTGGGATGTCTGAGAGGTTGAGGAGGTGGTTTGCTCTTTCTTCTCAACAAATTTGCATTAGTGCGAGGGTGGCAGTGGTCGGGCACTATTTTATGGGCCCTTGGAGGTTTCCGCTCACACACAACACTGGGGATCAATTGGTGATGACTGCTTGGAATCATTCTATGCTGAGAAGCAGGCTGAGTGGGGAAGTGTGCCACAATTGAGTAGTAATGCCTGTCTTGGGCACTGGATGGGAGAGAGACACACAGGTGCCCATGCACTTGTCATCCCTGTCTACGTTGCTGAGCAGTTGTCACTAACTTTGGAAATTCTTCCTCTCCTATACGAACCATCTATAGCAGTGGTTCTCAACCTTGGCTGCACATTAGCATCACCTGGGAATCTTTTTAAAATCCTGATTTCTGGGCCTCATCCTCCGGAAATTCTGTTTCTTTGTTACTAATGTTGTGGCCTCACCCCATAACAAAGAAACAGAATTTCCAGAGAATGAGGCCCAGAAATCAGGATTTTAAAAAGATTCCCAGGTGATTCTGATGTGCAGCCAAGGTTGAGAACCACTGATCTGTAGCCAACCACCCCCTTGACCTCTCAGACACTCCAAGCCTCAGGATCAGTCACAGCACTTGTGTCTGGCCTGACACAAGCAGGATGACCTGCTGTTGGGACAGGTCTTTGGTGGCTTCTGTCAGGCCAGGCACAAGCAATGTGGCAGACAACGCTGTGGGTGCTGATGACAGCAGTGAACAGAAAAGACCAAAACCCCTGTCCTTGTGAAGTGTGGTCAGCGGTCCCAAGGGAAGGGAAGTGATGGTAGGTTCCGAGGCCAGCCCGAGCGCTGCGGCCACATCTAGATGATTCACAGAGGAGAGGGACAATTTCCAAAGTTAGTGACAACTGCTCAGCAACGTAGGACAGGGAGGAAAGTGCATGGCACCTGTGTGTCCCCCTCCCATCCAGTGCCCACCGCAGGCATTACTAATCAATCATGGCAAGCTTTCCCACTCAGCCCCGTTTCTCAGCATAGCAGTCCAACAAGTCATTACCAATTGATCCCCCAGTTTTGTGTGAGTGGAAACCTCCCAAGGCCCATAAAATAGTGCTGCCCACTGCCACTAATGCAAAAATTCGTTGAGAAGGAAGGGCTCCCCGGAGGAGACTGGGATGAACAGAGAGCAGGTTCTAGGTATGCGGACCAGGCTCCAGTGTCGAAGGTTTTGGCACAGTCAGGAGGACTAGGCAGGTGGCAGAAGTGAAGCAGTGGGGGAGGAATTTTGCACAGATGGACTGTGAGGTCATAACAATGGATCCCAGGGCAGAGGCCATCTGTTTGTCTGTCTGCCCTCTGCCCCAGTTTTATGCATCTTGGCTAATGTGCGCAGCTGGTGTCTGGCCAGGTGTGTGCTGCCATCAGAAAGACAGGCTGGACTCTACAGGTGCTGGTGATGGGGGTCCCAGCAGAAGGCAAGGCCCTCCAGAGGAGGCCATTATCTCTAAGATCTGCTCAGCCTGCAGAGCCGCCCGGGCCAGAGCCAAGGCCCAGGCGGGGAGGAGGGATTCTTTGCCACGGTGTCAGGGTCTCTTAACTACCCATTGGCAGATTCCCCTCAACACCACCTGCCAGGCACAGAGGCCCTCGGGTGCTGGAGTAAGCAAGTGACTACGAACTCTAAGGATGCAGATCGGCAGGACCAGGCCTTCCTTCAGACCTGAGCGTGACGGAGGCCCTCTGCTCCTAGCGTGGTCGCCAGAAAGAGCTCTGTGGGAAGCCGGGTGAAACCAAGTAAAAGAGGTCTTTGCTTCAAGGCTTCTCGGAGCCTGAGGTGTGCTCAGACACGTGAGGATATTTAAAGTGAGGACAGAGCATGCAGCATCTCCTGAACGTAGTCACTCACGGAAACCTTTGTCTGGGAGATTCCTATCACTATCCCGCGGGCCCAGTGTCCCATTGCACCCAATTCTGGAAACGCCTCCCACAGTTTTCTGCGTTTCCCACCACAGCTGTGCTGTGCGGCCCTCTGCTGCCCAGGCCCTCCAGCACTGCCTGCACGGTCCTGCCTCCACGCGCTTGCTTGTGCTGTGCCTGCCCTGGAAATCCCCCTTTTTGACCCTCTACCTTTCCATATTCTGTCCACCTTTAGTCCCATCCACTCCACAGTGTGACTGCACCACCAGCTGCCTTAGTCTCCTCAAAGAGACGGTAGCTGGCTCGTGTCACTCCTGTGTCCTCGCAGCATAGCCCTGGCCGGGCAGGTGGCCCTCCCGGAGCCCTCAGCTGGTCAGTTCAGGCCATGGCGGGGGTGCAGACTGACTACACCCGTGGGCAGGTGTGAGAGACTCACCTCCTGGCTACCTTCTCTCCCCTCCGATCCCCATGCGCAGTTCATCGGGGTAAAGCACACACACGCCTCCGCGGGGGAAGGCACTGCTCCACCTCTGGAACCTGGCTCCCTTCCTCTACTGCTTGATATGCAGGGAGCAGGGCCAAGAGGGAAGGGAACCCCCTGATCTACTTACATGTTCTCCTCCTCTGCAGGGGGACAGGGGCATTTTCTTATTTAATTATTAATGTCCTAACGGATGGTGCTCGATACGTTAACCTCTGTCACTCCGAATGGAGTCGGCCTAGTAACCGCTGTGACAGGATTGATTTTCCCTCAGTCAGGGCATAAGCATACCTGTCAGTGGGATCCATCCTCCGAGAGCCCAGGGAAGCCCCCTCAAAGTGAATGGCCGTGAGTTGCCTCCATGTGGGAGCAGTTCCTTTGTGTCTGCTCTTCACTCTGCCTCAGTGACATGTCTTTTTCTGAAATCAGTTCCCGAAAGGAATTGACTAGTGCAGCTTAGGACCTGGCCCCACCTTCAAGATGCTCACAGACACATTGGAAAGATCAAGTAAACATGCGAGGGAGACGGCATGCAAGGTGGGGCGTGGGGACTGCTGGCCAGGCTCTAGACTGCCGGAGTGAGACGTGCCTGGCACCCAGGAGGTGCCAAGCCCTGCAGGGGGAGGAGGGGCCCCGGGGCCTGAGCTGGACCTCGTGCGGATGGTATTTGGATGTGCTGAGTCGAGGAAGAAGGGGATTGAGGCCGGTGAGCAGTGTGAACAGGTTGGGCGTGGGGGGCGGTGGTGGAGGAAGAGCAGGAGGGAAGACTAGTCTGACCCAGGAAGGAGGGCTGGTGATAAGATTGTAGATGAGGCCAGGTTCAAAGGAAAAGTCTGAGTGGGTATCCAAGAGGAATAATCTTTTCTACCCCAGCCTGGGTGTCCTTCTGCCCCACAATCCCTCCCATCCTCGCCACACTGCTACAGAGGCGGACTTGGCCTCAGGTGGGGAACCTGGCAAATGCTGGGGATGGGACTGTTCAAGGCGAGGGTGTGAGCCTGGGGAGCCCTGCCTGGTAAGCCTTTAGCGCATTCACACTGTTGGTCTAAACGCCACCTACTGTCTGCGTCCTTGTGTTGCCCTGGCCCTCTCCACTTCCTGTGTGCTCGTCCAGACACCCATCACCCTCTCTGCGCCCCAGTGTCCAGGCATCCCACTGCCAGCGGGAGTCAGCTACACTGTCCTGTCCAGACCTGACTCTGAAAGGAAGAGGTTTGTATGAAGATTTAAAAAGATCTTCCCAGTTATAGCAATGCTCCAAGTTACCTCCATCTCCCACCCCTTTCCTGTCTCCATGGATCCAAGGGGCCAGAGGAACAGTCTCCTCTTGTCAGGCGGCCTCATCCTCTGTTCATAAGTTTGAAGTTCCATAAGTTTGAAGATGCAGTTGCGGGGGGGCGGGGAGGGAGGGGTTCTTTCAGGAAAATGCTGGCGATTCCAGGGGCAGCCAAGGTAAGGAGACGGGGCCACAGAGAGAACCAAGAAGGGGCGTCCTCTGCAGTTGGCCTTCAGGCTCCTTGCCTTTCAGGGTGCGGTGTCCCTTAGTTCATTTTTTAATGTGATTTCTCTGACGTCTGGTCAGCCCAAACCCCGCCTGGAAGAACATGCTCATCACTAAGACTCAGTGCGGCGTCCTGCGCAGGCTCTCCCTCAGCCGGGGGCATCTCCTCTCTGAGGAGAATGGGTTGAAATGACCTGTAGACTCCAGTTTGTGAAGGGCGAGCTGCGGAGGGGGATTAGGTCTCTGAGGACCAGGATCGGGGTGGGGTGGGGTGGGGGAGAGAGGTGTGGCTGTGGCTTGCCCCCTCCCGGACTCTGCATATTGAGCAGAAACACCAGGATCCCTGTTCTCCTTTCGAACCGATTTTCAGAATGCATTTAGCCAGATTATTTCCAGATCTCAAATAGAGAGAAAAACCTCATTAATCATTAATTTGGACCCCCGTGGTGTTACAGAATTGGCGACATTTGTTTATCTTTGAAGGAGCCGGTAGGAAAGAGTTTAACAAGGACATATTGGGGATGGGGAGGAGAGCGGCGAACCCTTCAGGGAGACAGGAGCTCCACTTAGCTTCCCTCTGTGTACAAGAGGGGGCGTGTGCAGCACCCGCGCCCCTTTTCTCTGTCCCCACGGAGGCAGCGGGTGATGCTTCCTCATCTGTAAGCTCAACCTCCTTTCAAGCTGGGGACCCCTTTCCAGTGTCAACGTATTTTTAATACTATCCCTGGCCCCCAGTTGATAGGAGCTGCATTTTTTTAGTGTGTCTGGTTGAGAAGAAAAGCTACTCTGAATTCAGTAAAGCTTCTGACCAAATCATGATGGCACCTGTGTACGCATGAAAAATGGTACCATCTTCTGAGTCATGGTGTCCCTTTAGTCTGTAGCCGATGTGTGAGCACAAAGGGATTCCAGGTCCCCCGAGGTGGCTCTGGAGCCCCCTGCACCCCCACTCGGTGGGAACCCTTGGGAAGTTCTCAGGGGTCATTTCAGCTACTCCCACCTCAATGGTTCTCTGTGAGGAGTCCTTTGTTGGGGACAAGGGGGTTGGCATTCTTTGTAGGCAGACTAACGCCTGTCACAGGCTGTCCCTTTAGGGGCTTGGATCCAGCTCAACAAACTGCCTCCCTGAAGCCCCTACCAAGCTGCCCAAGCCCTTCATCCCATGGTGGGAACCACGTGCTCTCACTAATGTCACTCTGGCCGGCAGCGACTTTATATCCCGTAGGAGCAGAGAAGCAAGACGCAGCTCTGGGTGGCTTGCTTGACCAGAGCTGCCTGGAAGCTCCCCCAGGGCCACCCCAGCCACCTTCTTCTCTTTCTTCGTGGCAGGAGGGGGTGTAGGGAGAGGAAGTGAGTGGGCAAAGAACATCAAAGATGAGGGAGAAGGGGACAGAGGGATGGCGTTGCCTGCAAAGTAGTTAAATCAGGGCTCTTGGTCCAGGGATGGGCTCATGGGCCTGAGCACACCCTGAAATCATAGCCAAATGTGTGGGGGCATTTTTCTGGGGAGAAAGTCTCTAACTTTCATTAGAGTCTCAAAGCGGTGTGTAAGCCGAAACACTTTTAGATGCCCTGGTTTGGGATTTTGACTTTTCCCTGAGTCAGGCTTCCTACTCCTTGGTTACTCAGAACCCGCGAAGTGTTACTGCATTAGTCAAAGACTGCACATGTAAAAATATCAAATGTTCATTGCGCAACGATGATGGGGAACTTCGTCTGCTTAGCCGGTCTGCTTAGCCGCTTCATGCGAGAAGTCTCAGCGCCAAACAGATGCCAGGGAACGTGGCTGGTCAATGACGCTACCTCCTTTGTTCTCCTGCACAGGGCCCGGGATGGCACGCTCAGGGGCAGGGCTCATTGTCTTCTCCCTCCTGCAAACCGTCCTCTCTCTGAACCCCGAGGACCCCAACGTGTGCAGCCACTGGGAGAGGTAAGGCATGGGTCTCAGATGGCCAGACACTCACCTGAGCTTTGCACTGTCGGGACAGAAGCAGAGGCAGGAGGTCCAGAAGCTGTCCACCGAGGGCCAACAGTCCAGCTAGAGAGACAGCATGGAGCTGAAATACAGGACAAAGCAGGACAGATTCTGTCTGAGACTCAGGGTGGTGGGAGGTCAGGGTGCAGGGGGTTGAGTGACAGGCCATTTAAGTGATGCAGTCTCACAGTTGACAATGTACTCATGTTCCTCCTTGCATTCCCACTTCCCAGTCATTTTACAGACGAGGAAGTAGAGGCCCAGTGCCCATTCACAGCCAGGTGGGTGCAGTGAGTTGTTCTGGTCCAGATTTGTTGTTTTCTGATGCAATAAAGTCTTTCCTGGTCTCCCAGGACTGGCAGCAGTGCAGCAGCCTGGACATGTGGGCGGCCAGCAGCCTGCCCTGAGGAGATGGGGGAGGGTTTGGAGGGCTGCTCAGGGAAGGGCAGTTGAGGGCAGAGGCAGAAGAGCCGACTGCGGCACGAGGTCCTCGGGGAGTAGGCCAGGGCCCTGCAGACGGTCTGACTTTGAAGCACAAGGTTAACATATTGATTTTGGTGAGCAGAGGACAGTGACCAGAGACCCAATCAGGAAAAACGAAATTAAACCCTGGAATTGATTGGCCATGCTGACCAGGATGACTCTGCCACTTAGATGTTAATAAATCAAATGAATAAAATTAAGACGAGGGCCCGATGGGGGAAGCAGATGGTGGAGGAGGAGAGGTGAGGGGGTGGTCCATGCTCTATGCTCCATCCCCATGAGGGTGAATGTCCCGTCTCACGGCAGGGAAAGCCCCTCACTCAGGGGCTCTGGAGGGACAGTGCCTGTACCAGCATGGTTTTTGGTGACTGGCGCTCTACGGGGAGTCCCCACAGAGTCAGGCTGGAGCAGAAGACAGTGTGCCCCTTTTCAGTGAAGTGGGAAGAACATGAGATCTATGACCAGTAGACCCTGGTTCATTGCAGCCTGGAGTTTTCCAACTGTTAGTTCTATGACCTTGCGCATGTCTCCTAACCATTCTGAGTCTACTGCCACCTCTGTAAGGTGGAAGGGGGGAGAATGAACCTCAGGCTTGTTGGAGGGTCAGGGAACCAGTTTCGCAAAAGTGCTTTGCGGAACAAAAAGCTAATAATTGCAACTCTGTCTTTGTAGGAATGTCTATCACAGATTTTATGCACACCAGGCTCATGGGAATGTGAAGGAAACACGGAGTCTGCTGAGACTCGATTCCATTGGTCTGGGGTAGAACCTAGGAATATGTATTTTTCATAAGGTTTCCATAAGGAATGTGTAAGGTTTCTTAAGGTGATCGTGAGATGATTTGGGCCCCTTGGCCTCCTGGTTATGGTGAATTTAGACCTTTATTTCCCAGTGGGTGAAAAGGCGAGCAGGTGGAATTCCATATTAGTCTCTGGTTTATGGACTCTAGTCTCATCAACCCTGACTTGTCCACCCGTCCGTCCCCATTGAGACAGTTGCTTCCTGCCCGCATACCTCCTTCCCTGCTCACCTCGGCCTTTCCTACTGCCTCCAACTAGGTCTCTCTCCTCTAGGGAGCCCACCCTGACTTCCCTCTTGTCTGGGTCCCATTTGCACCGGTGGATCAGTTCAAACTTAAACCAAACTCCCTAAGTTTCTAAACCTGCCCAACATGAACAAGTTTGGAATGTGAACATATTCTGAGCCCAGAGCTGGCATTTCAGGTTTACAAGGCTGTCAGCTGAATATGTAGCTTTGGTGGGAGAACAAAGAGTAACCCTAACAGCTAAAATGAGGTCTGAGGATGCTCTGGGCATCTCTAACCCTCTTGAAGTGATGCCCTGTGATACCAAGTGCCTCCTTTTTCTTGGCTTTTCCAACTGAGTTCTCTTGCCAGTTACACATGGATGGATCTAGTCTGTGTCATTCCAGAAACACACCCCGGTCCCCAGAGACCACTTGGGGAGAACTTCCCAGTTGGATTAGTGCTTCTGGCGGTCTCCTCGTTAATTATACACCTCCACCATAAAACCCAGCGGAAAGACCTCCCCAGGCTAGTAAAGCCCAGCCCTACCAGATTAATCTGGCCTCTCATTAGCATGTTGGCAAATGAGCATGTTAAACCATCCAGCCATGAGACCGGGGGCACACACTTCACCCCCGAGTCTTGGAGTTGGTTCAAGGTCTCGTTGACAGACTTGCTTGGCTCAGGGCACTCTTGCAGAGCCAGCTCTGTTCCTCATGACCCCCTCCCCACCCCCTCCTACGGGCTGATGCCTTTTCTCTGAGCATCCACTGTCCCCAATGCTGGGGGAGGGCGGGGGTGTCTGAACCCTTGAGTGCTTAACAAAGGCAGGGAGGCCATTCTGTGGGTGGGTCTTGCTCTGGCTCCCCTACCATGGTCCGGGAGGAAATATTCCTCAGTGCCTGGCACAGGAGGTGAGCTGTTGCCAGTCTTATAGTAATGATGGCTAGCATGTTAGACACTGCATTTTGCATTTATTATCTTCCCCCCACCCTGAGATGTAGACACTACTATTGTCCTCTTTAATCCCCACAATAGCTACATGAAGTCCCTGGGAATATTCAGCACAGATTTCCAGGTGAGGAAAGGGAGGCTGATAGGAGTCTTGTATGTGTAAGGACATGCTGCTAACAAGAGACAGGTTTCAATCTTGACCCAGAGCCCCCATGCACTCCCATCCATTCATTCATTCTCCCTCCTCTAAGTGAAGTGTCAGAGCACAGGGTCATGGAGTTTCAGAGTGGAAGGGGCCTTTGGGAAGCTAGGGGTGGATGTGGAGCTGCCTCTGTTTCTCCAAGCCTGGAGATAAAACAGGGCTTTGGGCCAAGTCTGCATAGATATGTGCCTCTGAGGCATGGCTTGCCGGGTAGAGTCTCAGCAAGGGCCCTCTGACATCCTCAGTGCTTCAGAAGAACAGCATGTCCCACCTCCCCTCTCCCTCCTGGACAGGGCTGACTGCCCTGGCCTCTTCCTGAGTTCTAGACCTTTCACACTTCCGGCGTCAGAGCGCCTGCTGTGGACTGAGTCAGGGAGCTGGTCTGCCCAGACCCCTTGCAAGTAAACCCACAGTTTCCTCAGGCAAAGCAGATGGGCTTTTATAGCCTGGACCTGGCCATCTGGCCCAGGTCAATGAGCCTTCTGGGAGGAAAACACGGAATAGTACCAACATACATAAAAATGAATTCTGAAATCTCAGCCTGCACAGGAGGTGTGAGTCTGTGCTTTATGTTCTGGCTTGGCTGCCTTCTCATACAACTCCTGGCAGGGTGGGCAGGAGGGAAGGCTTGTTTTCATGAAGTTGAGACCTGCTTCCCTGTGGCTTCCACCCATGGGTCCATTTTTACAACCAACAGGCAGGAAAATGAGATGCCACCTTGGTAGCGCAGAAGGTAACTGGAAACTTTGGGGAAGTCACTTGGCCTCTCTGATGCTCAGTTTTGTCAGCTGTGAAATGAGGATATAGCAATGCCACCTCCCTTATAAGATTGTATGAGGATTAAAAGGGTTTAAACCACTTAATGCAGGGCCGTCAATACATATTGACAGTGATTGCTACCAGCTGTGTGACCTGGGCACGTCACCTCTCTCTGAGCCTTGGTTTCTTCATCTATAAAATGGGACCACTTACTTCACAGAGTTGCTACAAAAATTAACTTCCATGCAGGTGTTTTGAAAACCATAAAGATCTAAACACATGTATTTTTTAAAATACATTTTTTATTGATTTCAGAGAGGTAGGGAGAGAGAGATAGAAACATCAATGATGAGTGAATCATTGATCGGCTGCTTCCTGCACACCCCACACTGGGGATCAAGCCCGCAACCTGGGCATGTGCCCTGAATGGGAATCAAACCGTGACCTCCTGGTTCATAGGGCAACACCCAACCACTGAGCAACACTGGCTGGGCTAACTACTTATTTTAAAACTGTTGGCTCTGCTTTCTAAAACCACATAGAATAAACCTAAACCCTCCTTTATTCTTTCTCTGTTAAATGAACAAATGAACTAGAATTTCAGGAAATGAGCGGGGCCAAAGGGCAGTAAGGCATGTGTCCTAGATCCAACCAGGCATCAGGGAGGTGTGGATGCCAAGGGTATCCAGGGAAGAAGGAGGATAGTGGGGCGGGAGAGAGTGGGTGTTGGAGCCCCTGGACACTTGGCTGAGGCCTGGCTTCCCTGGGGAGGGAGGCTCCATCCTGAATATCAGCTCAGACTCTCAAGTGCTAACTGTGGCTTCCATCTCCTGTCTGGTTCTCAGCTATGCTGTGACTGTCCAAGAATCATACGCACACCCCTTTGATCAGATCTACTACACACGATGCACAGACATCCTCAACTGGTTCAAGTGCACCAGGCACAGGTGAGTACCTCTCGCAGACGGCGGGGCAGGGAAGGGTACTGGGCCCTCAGCGTTTGCCTTTCTGCCAGTTAGTAAAAGGCCACTGTGACACATGTGGTCAGTGCATCACCTGTATCCCCTTGGTAGTCACTCTTCACACTAAACCCCAGAGATGCTCTGCCGAGGGCTTCTTTCTGGCCAGAGGAGCAATGGGCCAGTCAAGGCTAGACTCGAGGCACCTGAGAATTAATGTCCTTGGGGGCATTCCTCAACCGGTAACAGGTAGGGAGTTGGTAGGTAAATACCCCAGCTTCCTGCCCCTGAGAATAGAGGGGACAAGTCTGAGTGCATTCCAGAGGTGCTTGGTCACCCACAGCAGTAACCTGCTCAGTAGCACACCCGACACTGGCTGCCTTTATTTCCCCGTCTCACTTTCCCGTTCCCCTCCTAGTGCTTTCTAGGATCACCTCCTAAATAAAGGACTTGTCCTTGAATCCTTGTCTCAGGTCTGCTTTTGGGGGGAAATCCAACCTAGAACAGCCATTCCCCCTCCGCACCCCCTACCCCGAGCAGATGAAGTCCCATGCCTTGGAGAACAGAGTGCAGGCTAGAGGTCAACACCCTCTCAGCATCTCAACCACTGCCTGTGGGAATCCTGCTCCCTTGCCTCAGCCCTCCTGCAAATCATGACATGCTCCCATGTCTCAGGCAGAGGTGGTGGTGGGGGAGGGGAGGAGGGAAGGAAGCGAGAACATGTTTTGTTGGATGACCCTGGGCAAGCCATGATGAATGATCCTTGCCTTACCTACCTGCCGGGTCCTGTGAGGCCAGGGATATGAAAGTCCTTTGGAAAGTGCAGGGGAGAATGGAGAACACCGAGGTATTAGACCCAAGGTGGCGTTGTTACTTCAGGGTTGGAAAAACAGCAGGTGAAGAGTAAAAGAGGGAATGAGTGAGAGACCACCTAGAAGGTTCACTTCCTAGTTGCTGAGCATCTGCGTTGGTTCCAGATTTCCTTGCCTCCTCCTTGCGGGCCTAGCCCCTCTTTGGGGTTCATGCAGGAGTCATGGTGGGCAGCATGTGGAGGGGAAACCCACCCTATGCTGAAAAGCCAAAGTCCTGGCATTTGGGGTTTTCTAGTAACTTCCTGTGAGACACTGAGCATAGATATAATAACCACTTTAAAATCCTTGCCTACTAATCCAACTACTGGGCCATCTCGAGGTTGGTCTCCCTTGATTGCCTTTTCTCTTATGTAGGTACTGTTTTTCTAGTTTCTTTATATGTCTAGTAATTTTTCATTGTATGCTGACTGTTATGAACAGCAGAGACGGTAGCGACTGAATTCTGTTATGTTCCTTTAGAGCAGGGGTGGGGAACCTTTTTTCTGCCAAGGGCCACTTGGATATTTATAACAGTATTCACAGGCCATACAAAATTATCAACTTGAAAACTATGTTGCTATGAAAACAGCAGGGCCAGACAAAATGAACGCCCCATGGGCCGGGCGTTCCCCACCCCTCCTCCAGGGAGTATCAGTTCATTGTTGCTTGCTTGCTTGTTTGTTTTATCAGCCAGTTAACTTGGATAAACTCAATTTCCAAACTGAGAGTTCACTAGTTTTAGCTTTACCTGGGCTGCTTGTAACCTGCCCTCCACACACATAATTTCAGGGGACAGAAGTTTGGGCAGATTTTTACCAAGAATATGGCCTTCCTCTTTGTGGCTCTTGTCTTTCTGGAGTTTCCCTTTCCACTCTCTAGTTGCCGAGTCCACCCTGTATTTGTCCTGTGGTTCTTCAAGCCAGTAAGGCTGCATGTCTTCTGTCTAAATTTTAGCCATCTGGAGTTTTTTAAAAAATATATATATTTTATTGATTTTTTAACAGAGAGGAAGGGAGAGGGATAGAGAGTTAGAAACATCAAAGAGAGAGAAACATCGATCAGCTGCCTCCTGCACACTCCCTACTGGGTATATGTCCACAACCAAGGTACATGCCCTTGACCGGAATCGAACCTGCAACCCTTGAGTCTGCAGGCCGACGCTCCAGCCAGTCAGGGCAACCATCTGGTCAGGGCAACCATCTGGAGTTTTTATTGCTGACTTTGGTCTGTCCTTGGACTAACCTTGACCAGTGTCATTCCCTTCGTCCAGGTGTCCACTCCGCTCTAGTATCCACCTTTGTTCTCTCCCTAGTGCCTTCAGGTAGTTGTTTTTCCTACTTTCCCCAGATTGTATAACTGTTTGCAGGAGGGTTGGGCTAACAGGAACTACTCAGCCATTATCCCATCCCCTTCCTAAGCCCTTGGCTGTGAAATGAGGAGGTGGGACCCAGTGCCTCCTCCCAACTCCCCCAGTTGTGCCGAGTTAGCTGCCTGTGGACCTGGTCAAGGCAGAGGCAGAAACAGAAGTCCCGTTCCCTCCCTGAGCCAGCCAGGCTCTGGACCAGCCAAGCTTGCTCTGCGGCAGCGTGGCTTTGCTGGGGACTTGGAGTCCCGGCTGCCGTCCATCACGGCTGGGGAAGGGTGAGTGAGTGGCTGCTCATTAAAATAGGCTGCATTCCTGGAACACGAGTTATTTTGCTAAATTATTGAGTCGCCTTGCAGCCTTCCTGATGACCCAGAGTGTGAGGCTGACAGCGGCACCATCAGTCTGCTCCGTGCGGAGGGCCTTGTTTGAACGAACGCAGCATCATTCTCCTGACAGCAGCCTGGCCCCGGCTCCTTCCCTCTCCCGCTTCTCACCCCAGCACTGGGAGCCAGCAGGGATGGGCAGGCCAGCAGCAGTGGGAGCATCTCTCTCCTGAGAGGCTGTGGTGATGTGAAGACCACCTCTCCGTGGGAGGGTTTGGGGAGAGCCCTGTTTGGAGGGAGGAATGGACTGGTGACCACCGAGTCAATCCCCGTTGCTCTGTACCTGAGAGGTGCTTACCCCGCCCTCGAAGCTGCCAGGAGCTGCCTCCCTGTGCCGGGAAAGTAGCCTCACTCTGAGAGCAGCTTGCTTTCCATTATGGGTTTTTGACAAAGTAGAATGACCTTAGTTTACGACATTCCCAAATATCACAGATTTCCCCAGAGTCCCACGCTGTCATTTGTCATAAAGCGAGGGCTTTAAGGACTGGGGGCCTGTGTGGTCGGACTCCCTCCCCAAGTTGGCCTGACCCTCCGTGGAAAGCGGACTGTGGGCATCTGCAAGGACCAGCCCCTGCTCTCTGCCCCCTGAGGCGGGGTCCACAGGCCATGCCCCCCGGTGCTGGCTGGCGGGGAAGTGAGAGAGCTCTGGCCTCAAGGCCCGAGGACCTGGGTTGCGTCCTAGGTAAATGACGTGACCTTGGGAACTGGCTTTCTCGTCCTGGTCCTTACTGGCCCCTTCAGCTCTCCTCCATTATGACCCTGTGCGTGAGGAGGGAGCTTTGCCCTCAGTGTCCCATTGACTCCCTCCAAGGACACAGTTCTCACACCATCCATTGCCCTTTTCTTACTCCCACGATGGCCATCCCATAAGCCCAGCAAGCCGCCCTGTGGGAACTGGCACAGGGCAGCAGGTTAAGCTGTTAGCTTTGAAATTAGACTGACGCGGGTTTGAATCCTGGCTCTAAAACTGTTTAGCTGTGTGACCTCGAGCAAGTCAACTCCGAATCTCGGTCTTCTTATCCATAAAACAAAGTGGGAGGCGGTGGTACATACAATTAAGTAAGAATAAAAACCCTAAAAAGAAATGAAATAAAGGGCATTAAGGAGCTACCTGCCTCAAGGAGGGAAGGGAAGGAGATTTTGCCTATAAACCTCTCTGGCACAGGGCGATGTCTCCACGCCCATGTCAGCAGAAGGACGGGAACCCAGGTCTCTGATTCCCAGTCCAGAATGCCCTTTGCTTTCCGGGCCTTTCGGCTTCCCTTTCGTCTTCCCTTCCGTATGTAGCTTCGTTCTCTGAGAGCCAGGCTTGGTTCTGAGCCTTCCCAGGGACGGCAGGCAGAGCCCTTTGCAGGAGGTGTTGATTTTGGTGTGAGGGAGACTAACTCACCTCTGGGTCTGAGTCAGACTCAGAGCGTCCTTTTGATGACTGTGCTCCAGTTCTCCAAGTGAGTGGACCAATTTCCAGGGGGCCATAAGCAGCCTGCTTGTTGGGGTGTTGGCAGGAGGCACAGAAACTCTCAGAATCCCAGTCCCATCCAAGTCACCCCCTGGGCCCCTCCAGCACAGGGCCTTGAAGTTTTAAGGAAAAGTCCCGTTACCCTCCACAATGTCACCCAGACAGCATCTCCTGCAACCCTTCTAAGTATCACTCTGAAGGGAGTGGGGAGAAGTCAGGAGGTGTAACAAACACTGTTTCATTTGGTATTACATTGCCCAAACCCCGTCATCGATTGTTCTTTATTGTGTTCCTTCATATTCGAAGCCACCATGCATTTTAAAGTGATTATTGAATGGCATCCTCAATAGAGCTTAACACAAATATCATTCTAACAGGAGTGATTGATTTTCAATACTTTCAAGTGGCTTTCTCCCTGTGCCTTAGGATCAGCTATAAGACGGCGTATCGGCGTGGCCTCCGGACCATGTACCGGCGGAGGTCCCAGTGCTGCCCTGGCTACTACGAGAATGGAGACTTCTGCATACGTATGTAGGGGCTGCCACTGCTCTGGCCTCAGTGGGGGTGGGAGGGAAGTGGAGGGGGTTCTGAGGGGAAGAGAGGTAGAGCTGTCTTTGGGGGCCTGGGCCGCAGGTCTCAGCTGACCTCAGAACTCCGAAGTCCCTGCCTGCCGCCAGCTCGGAGGGAACCATGGGTCTAATGCGAGTACATTAGCACAGAGTTGTCTATCACATCAACCTCCTAAGAGGGTTGATGGAAGCGAGTCAGGCCTAGGCTCTGAAGGGGTGAGGAGAGAAGTGGACGTTTCTGGAGTGGGCGCTCTGGGGAGCAGCGGGGAAGAAGTGCCTGGCACAGAGCTGAGGGCACAGTAGGTGCTTACGAAGGCTTTGTGGGATGGAAGGGAAGCTGAGTGGATAAATGAATGGAGAGATAGACGGATGATGGATGGATGATGGTTGGCTGGATGGATGGGCGGAAGGAAGGCAGGCTTGATTACTGGATGACAAAATCATGGTACCTCGAAGAAGGATGGCAAGAGTAAGACATCACAAGGGACCTATTCCAGGAAGTGGAAAGGTTTCCAAAAAGAACTGGAATACACCAAAGAAAATGTTGGTTTATGAAAGACACTTGTTCCCTCTTTCCCTTTTTGTCTGCAGTGGCTCAGTAAACTGAAGCCTTGGGGACCAGGGCTGAGTTGCTGGCAGCTGCAGGCCCTCTGGGTCGGGGGCAGTGTGGTACAGTGGGAGACACCCGGGAGTAAGAGCCTGCAGGTCAGGGTTTTGGCCTCAGCTTCCCAGGCATGTGGCTTTGGCAAGTCACTGACCCTCTCTGGGAGAATGGTTGAGGGCCCTGCTGGAGTCTAATGGACTCTCCCCGCACACCTCTGACCAGTGGGAGGGGACCCGCCTGGGGCTCTCCGGTGGGCATTAGAAAGTTTCTTCCTCAATGGCAGGACACTGTCAGAGAAGCTGGGAGCCCCCGTTTAATTCCTGAGGGGAGGCCGCCCACACAGCTTCTGCCTCTGCATTTGGAGGCAGATTTGAAGAGTGATTTTCCTTGTTAGTATTCTCCTTGCCATCTGGGTGGGTAGAGCGAGCTAGCACCAGAGAGAGAATTTGGGCAGAGTGGGCGTGTTGATGTTGGGAATGAAACGACAATTTTCCCCTACTGTTGTTACATCTCCCCTAATGCTGGAGAAACTCGATTCTAATTGCATTACAGGAATGAATGAAAAATGCTCCGGCAAATGGGGTCAATACCGATGGTTTTGCAGGAACAATACAAAGATACTAACCCAACACAAACTCAGAAAGCAGTGCAGAGAGGCCTGGGCTGGGCCAAGGCGTGGTCAGTGCTTCACCTGGGATGGGGTTACTATGGGGACCCAGGTGTAGAGGTGAGGTCAGAATGAAGACCTTACAGCTGCCGCTCTGTTTGCCTGGAGTGGAGCGAGGGTCAGGCTGCCGGTGGGACATGGAGCCATGAAGGTGGAGCGGGATGGGTGTGCACGGCCCTTCTGAGCTCAGGGCGCAGTGACGGACTCAGAGAAATCATGAATGGAGTTCGGATGTCAGCACGGGGCCCCAGGAATGGATGAGCACCTTCCCCTTCTAATTCCCATTGGTGGATGCTGCTCAAGCTCTTGGGAAATGAAGAGCAGGGCAGGAGTGCGAAGTGTCCGGGTTGCGCAGGCTCCGTCTTGCTGACTGGGAAGGCTGCTCATGACCTGCCGCCTGCTCCTTATGTAACTGCCGGGCACTGCCTGCTGAGCTGGTGGCCACGGCCCGTCCTCCCAGGAAGCCATGCTCCTCAGGACGGGAGGCTTTTCTTACTTAGGAGGGAGGAGCGTTTTGCGGTGAGAGGGGGCATTGTGGCGCACTGAGGCTGGGAGTGGTAATAGAGAGGGGCAAGAGGCACACAGGCCTGGGTTGAATCTCAGCTCTGCCACTCCCAGCTTCTTCCTCTTTACCCTCATCACCATCCTCTGCAGAGTCCAAGCACCATTCTGATCACTTTACATCCATCAACACATCAGCTCCTCTCAACAGCCTATGAGGTAGGAACCCTTCCTACTTCCAATTTACAGATCGGGAAACTGAGTCACAGAGCAATTCAGTAACTTGGCCAAGATCACCACTTTCTAGCTGTGTGATTTTGGTCCATATACTTAAACGCGCTGTAACTGAGCTGGAAAGCAGTAAAAGTGGAATTTGAACCCAGGTTATCGACTAGTAGCTCCAGAGTCTGCTCTGAGCCACTTGGAATAGGCAAGACATCACCTCTCTGAACCTCAGTTTCCACTCATGTAAAATGGGGATAGTAATACCTAAACCATCAGGCACAGGATAGGGGCTTAATAAATGTCAGCTTCCTCCTCTGCAGCTTTGGGTCTTAACATTTTTTTAGTCTTGGCTCTTATTTTAATTTCTCAGAGATCCATGGACTCTCTCCCTGGGGAAATGCATACTACATATGTAAACATGCACATGCACACGGCCCTTTGCACACAATTTCAGGGGTTCGTGGATCCTTTGAAACGCTTACAGGGTCTTTGGACCCATGGTCAGTTGTTTCGGCCATATGCTCATGTTTATCCATTCAACGTACACTTGTTGCAAATGCAGGGGTTATGCACGCACATGAGCGGTAGATGCTGCCTGGAGGAGCTTGCAGCCTAGTGGAAGGAAACGATCTGGTACAAAAATATGTGCAACCGAGTGTTGTAGCTGCTTTGACAGGCATCTTTATAAAGTAGGGCAGGATAAAGAGGAGAGGCTGTCTTTTTGGCCACGCCCACTCACCAAGTGTTATTAAGAAATCAGCTACAGCCCTGACCGGTTTGGCTCAGTGAATAGAGCATCGGCCTGCAGACTGGAGGGGTCCCAGGTTCGATTCCAGTCAAGGGCATGTACCTGGGTTGCAGGCACATCCCCAATAGGGGGTGTGCAGGAGGCAGCTGATCGATGTTTCTCTCTCATCGATGTTTCTGGCTCTCTGTCCCTCTCCCTTCCTCTCTGTAAAAAATCAATAAAATATATATTTAAAAAAGAGAAAAAAAGAAATCAGCTACAGAGAAGAGTGAAGGGGGGCACCTGGGGAGGGTGTTTCAGCCCAGTGGTTCTTAAATGCCTGCTGTGGCCACCCACAGTGCTGTGCTGTGGACAGAATGTCAGAAACAGCTCCTGCCCTCGTGGATCCTACAGTCTTGTTGGGAAGGCAAGTCTAATGTACAGGAAGTCATTAGAGAACAGCCGGAGAGGAATGTGGGAACGGCTAGACAGGCCACACAAACCAGGCAGGAGAGATGCTGCGAGCTGTGATCCCTCGCGGCTTCATGGGGTTTGAGTTGATGGAAGGGCATTGTTGGAGTGGATGGGAGAGGGAGCCCCATCAGCAAAGACGCGGAGTGGGCCTGAGCAGGGTGGGCAGATCTGGGCTGGGAGAAGGGGAGGGGAGGCTGGCAGGGGGCGGCAGTTATGAATTCCCTAGGGCCGCTCTTACAAAGCACCACAGCTGGTGGCTTAACTAGCACGAGTTTATTGTCTCACAGCTCTGGAGGCTAGAAGTCTGAGATCCAGGTGTTAGCAGGTGGGTTCCTTCTGAGGGTTGTGACAGATGTTCCAGGCCTCTCTCTGGCTTCTGGCAGTTCTTCAGCCTGTGGCAACATAACCCTTCTCCACACGGAGTCCTCCCCCTGTGGGTGTCAGTCCCCCAATTTCCCCTTTTTATAAGGTCACAGTCATATTGGATTAGGGCTCAGCCCAATGACCTCATTTTAACTCGATTATCTGTCTCTCAGACCTATCTCCAAATAAGGTCTCATTCTGCGGTTCTGGGGGTTAGCTAGGAATTCCACATGTGAATTTGAGGAGGACACAATTCAACCCATAACGGGTGGTGTCCGTCCCCCGCAGGCTTTGTCACCTGTGTGTGAGAGAATGGAGTCCGAGGGTTGGGGAACTCGTGAGCAGGAGAAATGGTAGTGAGAGGGTGCAGGATCATGCCCAGGATGCTGGTGCTGGATGAGAAGCTTGTAGACCTGGGAGCATTCAGGATCCCAAACCCTGCAGCCCTGCCCCTCCTCGCCTCCTTCCCCACCTTCCAGAGGCCAGAGGACCTCCAAGTTCACCAGAACCTGGTGAGAACTCATCCAGTGTTGAGTGTCCTCAGGACTCTGCACAGGAACATCACCCGAGCTCTGGGAAGAGCCATGGGGACGTTGACCTTCCTCCAAAGCCACCTTCCTGGAGCCTTATTTCTCGGCACATGGTAGAAGGACACTGGCCTCGGAGTGAAAGCCTTGGCTGACTGCCAGTACCTTGCTGTGCAATCTTGGGCAAGTCCCTTTGCCTCTCTGGTCCCACTGGGTATAGGATGGATCATCTCGGTGTATGGAAGGAGAAAGATGAAACAGTGAATGAGTGTCCTGGAAAGCAGATTCAGATGCATGTGACACTATTTTTCTATTTGTGCCATTTCCTCTGGCCCAGAACTGCCATCCTTGGCAGCCTTTCTACAACCTTCCACACCAGAGCCGCCCACACCTGACCATTATCCACAGATAAGCGTTAGTCTTGTTCCTCCTTGGTTGCCTAGGCATCAGATGTTTCCTGAGGATCGCTGGGCGCAAGCACACTTCCTTCTTTCTTTCTCCTTGTGAAATAGGGCAGTGGGCATCTTTACCTCTGCAGATAGAACTCATTTTAAGTCATGGGGTGGGGGTTTGAGGCATTTTGTGAAGCTCTGTACTTTGAAAATATTAGCCTGCATCAGACTGGATGGGCTGGATTATGCTACAGTAACAAACAATACCCCAAACCCGGTGGCTTAAAACAATAACATTTTTTGTTCACATTACATGTCCATTGTGGGCTAGCCAACGGCCTGCTCCTTGTCACCTTCACCCCAGGACCCAGGCTGATGGAGCAGCAACCCTGCAATGTTGCTTGTTGCCATGGCAGAGAGGAGAGCGCTGTGGCAGGTGTTGGAGGCCGAGGGCCAGCGTAATTAGTGAGCAGTAGTAACGCTGACCACAGGTTCCACACAGTAATCACAAATTACAATCCGTTCAAATGTTTTACTGAGCACCTGGTAACCTAGTATCAGAATCACCGGGAAGACTTGTTACAACACAGACTCTTGGGCCCCAGGCTCAGTGTCTCAATTCAGAAGGTTTGGGTGGGGCTGGAGAATTTGCGTTTCTAACTAGGTCCCAGGTGATGCTCCTGTGTCTGGACTGGGAACCACACTGGGAAAACCACTAGTCTTCCTATTCAAAAGGATGGTTGCTGCGCTCACCAAGTGAATTGCAGAGAGCCCAGCAGGTTGCTTAACAGGTGCATCCCCTTTACCAAGGGCTTCTTCTGATGGGCCACGGGGAGCAAGCAGGTCTCAGCATAGCCAGCAAGGAGGACTCACCGGCCCAGTCCTCCTGTCTCCTATTCCCCGTGGTCAGAGTCTGCCCCATGGGGAGGTAACTCCCCCGAAGTTCCAGGCGTGTCCTCTGGCCCTTTCAGCGGCGGCTTGGAACGCCAGCACAGCCTCCTGCAGTGTAGTTTTCATCCAAACCCAGAAGCGGAGGAGTAGCCAGAAGCTCCAGGTACATGGCTGATGGGCCTGGCTGGGTTGTGGGCTGGGGGTGCTCAGCAGACTTGGGCACCTCGCCAGGTTGGCTGGGAGGAGGGACTGCTCTGGCCTGGTGGGGTCAGTCTGCTCTGGGTGGCCGAAGGGGAGCAACAGCTGAAGGCCTGGGGGACTGGCTGCACTGGGGGAACCTGAAGGTGGGTAAGATTTAACCCCTTAAATGCCTCACACCACTTTGGAGGTTAGATAGCCCTGTTTTATTATTGTGGTTGTTTTGTATAGTCGATTATTACTTAAAGCCAACTCCTACGTTTACTGATTTCTTTGCTCCTCATCTATTCTCGCATCTCGCTTCTCAGTTTGGCTGCATTCTTGAAAGGCCTCTTTCAAGAAGTTCTTTCCGGGAGAGTCTGCAAGCGACCAACTCTCTTATGCTTTACTTGTCTGGAAATGCCTTTATTTTGCCCTACTCTTGAATGATGGTTGAGTTGCCTATGAAATTCTAGCTTTTCAGTCATTTTCCTTCAGCAGTTTGAGGATGTTTTTCCGTTGTCTGGACTTTGTCACTGAAGTGCTTTTCAGTTTCCCCCGGATATGTCCATGTGTGGCGTTATTTTTATTCATAGTGTTTGCTCCTCAGAGGTATACGTCTTCCTGAAGCCAAGGCTTCGTGTCCGTTACACTTCTGGAAATTTCTCAGCCATCTCTCTTCAAAGATCTCCTTTCCTCCACCCTCTAGTTCTCTCCTATTGGAGCTCTAAAATGGACTCTTACTTCATCCTCTCTCTCCTGGGCTCTCATTTTTCATCTCTTTATCTCGCTGTGTTGCATCTTGGACATCTTCCTCGGATCCATTATTCAAATCCGTTAGCTCTGCTAATTAACCTGTCTGTTGAGGTTTTAATTTCAGTGATATGTTTTGTTTCTAGGAGTTCCATTGGTTCTTTATCAGATCTGCATGCTGTTTCTGTAGTGTCCTATTCTTTCATTATGAAGTCTAATCCTTTTATTGCTTTAATTATTTTACACATATTTCTTTTATGGTCTCTTTCAGATCGTTCTATCTTGAGCTATATAGTTCTATTAGTTCAAGTTCCTCGAGTATCAATTTTCCTTTTTATGGGGACTGCTGATTCTCGTTTCCTGTGGGTTGTGTCCTCATGTAGATTGTAATTTTTTTCTTTTGCTGTGAACTCTAGTCTTTCCCCCCTGCCCCCACTCCCTGAGTTGAGCAAGAGCCCCCCACACACACCAGTTTTGCATTTTCTTATTAGGCACACTAATGGTTTTCACTGGCTCCTTACCAGTCTCTGCGGTCCTAACTTGGTTTGGGAGCCTATGTTGTGTGTGATGAAGGCTTAGGGTCTTTTTCCTTTAAATTTTTTTTAAAAGGGGAACTCACATAATAGTAACCATTGTGAAGGGTACGATTGATTTTGTGACATTTAGTGCAGTCACAATGTTGTGCAGTTGTGACCTCTATCCAGTTCTAAAACTTTCATCACCCCTAAAGAAGGCCCATACCCATTGAGCAGTCACTCCCCCCACCCCCATTCCTTGTTCTTTGTTTCTTGCGGGAGACTTTTTTCCTCGTCCAGAATCGCTTGCTTTTTCCCTCGGCTGGTGGGCAGCAATTTTAAGTGTCCTCTGCATGGATCTGGCAGCTTCCAGGGCCAGAACCTCCCCTCTGTGGGGGCAGGAGCAGCGGCCAGCCAGGTCTGACGTTGCCTGAGCCACTTCCCTTCAGCATCTGACCTCTGTAACTCCTAGGAACCCACTTAGGGACTTACCTTTCTCTCATTAGAGCTCAGCTATATGTATTTTTAAAACAATTTGTATTATATTTTGGGGGCATTTTTGTACTTTATGCCACGTCACTGGAACGGCCCCTGTTTTATAGTGAGTGGGGGAGTGGGGGGCGTTATAACCGGATCCTGTGACATTGAATTCGGCGCTTTCTTGGACTAACTTCCAACAATCATAAAACAATAGTGTAGCGTCCGGCGGTTTACCCAGCAGTTCCCATACCGTATACCGCCTGCTCCTCACAGACTAGGGAAGTGGTTTATATCACTGTCCTTGGACAGCAGAGGACACAGAGGCAGGTGAGGCTAAGTGACTTGTCCACGTGGATAAACAGAGCTCAGGCACTGAGATCGGAGCAGTGTCCCCTCCTGTACTTCCCCCTCGGCAGGAGGGACCTGTGGCCAGAAGAGAGAAGCGGGGTCAGACAAGAGGGCAGACGAGAGGTTTGTAGGGAGAGGAAGGAAGTGAAGACAAACTGGTTTGATTTCAAAATGTTGCAAAGGTGGGTCCCTGTAGGTGCCCAGATCAAGGTACCAATTAGGGGATTGCTGTGTGTGTGTGTGTGTGCGTGCGTGCGCGCGCAGAGCTGTGGGTTTGGTTTAGGGGGCTCCCCAGAGAATCCTGCCTGCTGCCCTCCCCAGAAACAGTGCTGATGCTGTCCCTTGGGTCACCAGCACCTGGTGCTGAGCTTTGCTGCCTAGGACAGCATCCATTCTTCTATCTGACCATCCATTCATCAACATTTACTAGATGACCAGCACTGCTGAGTCCTGGGATGGACATGAATACAAAGCACCTGGGCTAGAGGGGAAAATGTGTGTGTGTTCTTTTTTAACTTTCGAAAAATAGGCAGTCACAGTATGGTAAGCACACTTTACATAAGCAGGCAAAGAAGCAGAGGGTGTCCCCAGGGTGGTGGTGGGGAAGGAACGGCTGCCTAACTTCCCTGGCAGGTCCTCGCCGAGTGACTGAAGTTAGCACAGCCCCCACGATGCGGTCCCCAGCTTGTGGGCTTAGAACAGTGATGTAGGATGTCCAGAGTGGCTGGGCTGCAGCTGATTCACACTGATCGAACTCATAAAATACCGATGCTTAACCCTGATGCCCATGAATTCATTTACAATGAGAAACACAACTACCAAAGGTTTGCTCTTGTCCACTGGTCAGTGCTTTTCAGGCTTCAAGAAATAATGAGTGAATCACGGTCCAGGTTCCCCAAGGCCCAGTGGGTTCTCTGGACACCCCTTCTGTTAGCACCTTTTTCAGATTTCTCCTGTTTCCTCTAGAGCAGTGGTTCTCAACCTTGGCTGCACATTAGAATCACCTGGGAATCTTTTTAAAATCCTGATTTCTGGGCCTCATCCTCCGGAAATTCTGTTTCTTTGTCATGGGGTGGGGCCACAACATTAGTAACAAAGAAACAGAAATTCCGGAGGATGAGGCCTGGAAATCAGGATTTTAAAAAGATTCCCAGGTCATTCTAATGTGCAGCCAAGGTTGAGAACCACTACTGTAGAGCACCACGTGTATGGGATCCACGTGGCCGTGGTTTGTGTGCTCTGCACCCAGAGCCTCTGGGCCGCTGTCAGCCTGTCCCACTGGCTGTGATGCTCCTCGCCTGTCCAGCTATTCCTCCCGAAAGTGAGTTCCTGGAGCAGGGGAGCCATGTTATTCCCGGGGCCAAGCACAGGGCCTGGCCCCTAGTGCTGAATAATCATTGATCGAGGGAGTGGGAGTATGAATGAAGGAAAGAGACTTTAACCAAATACGGAGAGGTGTCTCTTAGGAGGAGCCACTAACTCTGTCGGGGGAATTGCAGGGCAGGGAGGGCCAAAGAAGTCTCCTTGAAGGAGGTTAGTTTTGAGTGGAGTCTGAATGGTGAGGAGGACAAGAGAGGAGCAGTGGCTAAGACAGCACCAGTGTGAAGGCCCCTCCTTCCCCTGTGGCCCTGGGCACGGTGTCGCACCTCCCACTACCTCGGTTTTCTCATCCCTAAAATAAGACAGGGCTGTATTGAGCACCTATACCTTTGGGCTGTCATGAGTTTCCACAGAGAAAGCGTCTGGCACAGGGCCTGGCACGCAGTAAGAGCGCGGTAACTGTTAGCCACGGCGGGTGGTATTATTTTTGTGGGGGAACAGCGTGGGCATAGAGAGATGGGGAAGAGCAGGCAGCGTCAGGGCCCCGTGGAGCACAGGAAGAACGGGGAGAAAGTGGGGGGGAGACGGGGCTGGGGCTGGCCCCGCAGCACCACACCCAGGAGCCTGGACAGCCTCATGAGGTCCCTAAGGGTTTCAGCAGCCAGTCACATGCCCACGGTGGTGTCTGGGCTCCGCCCGTGGCGTGGGGGCAGCAGCATGGAGGACTGAGAAAGGCTGGAGGACAAGTGAGGAGGTGTGTGCAGGATGGGAGAGCCGTGACGCTCGTGCTCAGGCACCTTGGCCCCGGGGAGAAGGGGAGTCTGAGGTCTAGCTGGCTGCGTTTGCTGGCCCAGCCCTCAGTTCCAGGGCGGGCCTTTCCCGCAGCGCAGCCCCAGAGGTGCCAGCAGGGTCCTGGGTGCTGACGCAGCTGTGGAAGAATCGAGGCGCTGCTCCTTAATTACCAGCTGCCGCCGTAATTAAACCCCGGCTCTCCGGACGGATGGGCCCTCCGAGGAGAAGCCATTATGAGTGTCGGAGCAGCCGGGCTTTATGTAAGTCCCCGTGCTGGGCGTGCTGGGCGTCCTGGGCCAGGGAGAGCCTGCGAAGGAGCTGGCCCGGCCCATCCTGACTCCCCATGTCTTTGTGGGAACGTCCCCAAGGCTTTCTGTCTTCGGAATTCCCTCAGCACCCGTGTAATGCCTCCGCTAATTTCTGGTCCTTGTTGGGCGTGTGCTGTTGCTTTGATGCCCTCCCTGTGCTGCCAGCCCCACGTGGCCTGGCCCAGCTAACTGTGACCCAGCTCCTCCCAGCCTTCCTCTCCCATGCCGGCCTCCAGGCTCTTCCTGCATATGCCTCACATTCCCGCCTCGGCACACAGGGAGCCCCATGTGCTGGTCCCTCTGCCTGAATGCTCTTCCCCCAGATACCCATGTGGCCCACTCCCTTATTTCACTCCGTCTCCTCGAAAGAGTCCCCTCCCTCACGTCTTTGTTCACCCCCTTATTCTGTGTGGTTTTTGTTTTTTTTTAAATTAGTATTGTCACTGCCTGACATAGAAATATAGAATCTATGTGGGGTTTTTTATTTTCTAAAATTCCTCAACTGAAATATATGTCTGATAGGAACAAGGGACTTTGGTTTATCCTAGCTGACATTCCTACTCCTAGAACAGTGTCTGGCAGATAGTAGATGTTCAATAAAGGACGAACGAACGAATGAGTGACTGAACAAGTCAACTGTAAGCTCCTAAGGCCAGGAGCACCTTTTAAAACATATCATTTGGTCTCCAGTGGCTTCCAATGTGCCAGGCACAGATAGTGGCTCAAAAATACCGAGGTACCGCCACTCCATTCCAGTTCTGCCTTGTCCCCTCCCATATTTTTTGACACTTCCCTCCACGTGCCCCACTACTGCTCACTCAGATGCTGTACCCTGGCTTCTTCATGCTGAGACTCGACCTTCTACATCTCGCTTCCCCAGGGTCCCTCTACAGTCTGTGAATCCCCTCCCACCCAGGCAACTACATTCTCCTTTCTCTCTCACCCTGCACCTTCCTACAGGCTCTCCCTGCTTCCTAGACCCCTGATCCTGCTCTTCCCAATTTCTGCCTAATGGCTCTTGGAGACTCCAGGAAAAGCTGCGTTGTTTCTGGGAAGCCCAGCCAACACCTGCCCCTCCCACTCCCAGTCCTGATCTCAGCCCTTTCCCCCCTGTCACCCTTCCAGTGGTCAGCTTCTTACTCTCTCTCCCTAGGCAGTGAGGCCCCGAGGGCCCAGGCTGCAGGACACTGACTAGCGCCCAACACAGAGCCCAGCAGGACACATGCTCTGTGTGGCCTGGTCGAGTAGAAGGAAATGGGCTGGCTCTTCCTGGGTGCCTCAAAGGATACCCAGTGGAGTGGTCTCTGAGCAGGCCCTGAGACCCAAGAGTGGAAGGTGGCCTGCCTCTTAGAAGACCCTCATCCCCACTCCTCCCTGTCCCTTGGGTTCCCAGAGTTCCTCCCAGAGTTCTGGTGTCTGCACCCCAGGTCACACGGGAGGGAAGGGTCTGGGGACCCTGCTTTGGGGCTCTGCAGGGACTGAGACCACTATTCCAGGTCCCGGAAGGCCAGCCCTCTGGTTCGAGCTGAGCCCCATCAACGCCTCCTGGTTTGCAGAGCTCCTTATTTCCTCCTGGCCCCTGGCCTTTGCAGCAGAGAGGTTTCAAGAAGTGGCTATTAATGGGGTTTTGCAGATGATGGACACTCCGGTTGCCAAGTCTGCTCTAATGCTGGCTCTTTGACGAAGGGAAGCTGAGTGGCTTCAGTGAGGGTGAAAGTGATGACTCAGAGCCTCCCCTGCCTCCCAATGGCCACTTCAATGTCCTCATCTTTGAAGAGCTCTGATCAGCTGCCCATCAAGGGCAGTTGGGGGAGCTGGACACCCCCATACTATGCTGGCCAGGCATTGGCTAAGAGTCATGGAGGGCCTGAGAGCCAGACCCCCGCACCTTGTTGCAGGTACACATCCCACTGTCCCCACCTTGTCTATACCTGGGGTACAAATGAAAATATTTAACACTAAAAGTAGGGCACTCCTGCCAGTAGGTTAGAACAGAATAGGACCCTGGAGGCCTCTTGTGGAGCTAGGGGTTAATCTTGTAAGGTGCTGGGAGAGGGGCAGGGTGGCAACCACTTACCAACCAGAACAGAAGCATTTTAATATTTTAACATTTAATAGTACCCTTCTCTAAGTCTTGGCCTGAACTGGAGCACCTGGGCCTCATTTGACCTGGAGATGTGTCTGGACCTCTGAGGAAGGGGTGTCTCAGCTTGAGCACCTGGCTGTGTGTGTGTGTGTGTGTGATTGCGAGTTTTCATGTGTGGATGCTGCTCCCAACCCATGATGGGTGCTCATGTGGCATGTTGTGCCAGACAATGTAAATGTCAAAAGCATAAACCCTTGAGCCAGACACTTGTCTACTGCCTGTGTGAGTGTGGGCAAATTACTTAGCTTCTCGGTGCCTCAGTTTACCCACCTGGAAAATGGGGTAGCAATCATACTATCCTTGTGGGGTTGTTGGGAGATTTAAATAAGTGAGTGTAAACCAAGCACATGGTAAGTGCTATGGTTATTATTACATACACACAGGTATACTCATGACTGTGAGGTTTTGCTCTGTGTGAAGAGTGGACCTCTTACGTGTGTGTGTGCACATGTGTGTTCTCTGTGTGTATACTTGCTGTTATGTGTGTGTTGCATGTCTGCCCATGGAAAGGGCTGCCATAACCCGCGTACCAAGTGTCTGTCTTCAGGCTGTGGGCTTAGAGTTTGTGTTTATGCCTCCCTCGTTTCTCCTGAGTCACCTTCCCTCTCATCCTTTCCCACTTCACTTTCTTCTCCTTTTCAAGTAGCGAGTGGTACCAAATTGTCACCAAAGGAGCCAGAATCACATCTTTGCTCAGGATGGGGTGGGAAGGGGGAGCCGATTACATCATCATTCTCATCCCCCTGATGGGGGCAGACCTGGAACCAAGGGCAAAAGCCAGGAGCCTCCTCCTGCCCCTGGCCAAAGAACTGCCCCTCGGACACTTCTACCCTGGGCCGAGCCTCATAGGAAGGAAAAGGAAAGTCCCACATCTGGGAGCCAGAGGTGCCCCAACCTAAAGGCAGCCCCCATCCCTTTGGTGTGGCCAGGCAGAGGGAGCAAGGCCTTGGCCCCTGTTTAACCACAAGGTTCTATCCACCAAACAAACTGCAGAGGCCTGATAGTAAATCAGCAGTGAGTGCGATTTAGAGGACTCTGTTTGCTCAGCTAAGCTATTGGCAAGGTAAACGCAGAAGCTGCAGAAAAATCTCTTTAAACAGCTGGAGGGCTCAAACGTCCTTCAGTCCTCCATAAAGGATTCTCAAAATTATATGGACTAGATTAGTATCTCTATTACATAAAACCATTTCAGTGCCTGCTCAGGGCTTTGGGAATGAAGTCACCGGGGCAGACCTTTTGTTGCCCAACCTGCCAGCACATGGTAATTGAAGATTTCCCTTTAAAAGTGTGTCAGGTGGAAAGAGCTCCTAATTTACTAAGTGGAGGGGCCTTTGTTAGGGAGGCCGATGCTTTGTTCCGCCTGTCCCTCCTAATCTTGTTTCCGTACAGTGGACGTACATAAAGCACTTCCAGCCGATTTGATTCTGGGGAGGCAAGCAGGGCAGGGCCTGGCCTTGCAGAGGGACTGAGCAGGACCTGCCCTCCCTCTTCCTGCTCGTCTTGCCTTTCCCTTCCCTCTTCTGGGCGCCTACCTGTACCCATGGGGCAGGCGCGGGCCCCAGGACAAACTCTGTGGCTTCGTGACAGCAGCTGCCCTGGTCTTTTTCTAATCAGAGCACACCTCCTCCTTTTTAATTGCCTCTCTGCATGGAAACACCAGAGGCAAGATCCAGAGTGGGAGTTGCATTGTCTGTGGGTTGCCGGGTTTGGATCTAGCCGAGGTCTTTAGCCCCAAAGCCCAACGCCATCTGGTGCCTGATGGGACGGTTTTGGTTGGAGGGGCTCCACGTTCCAGAGGCATGAGGCAGCATTTGTTGTCCGAGAGTCCTCCCCCACGCTGGCTTCTGGCTCTGACGGGGAGGCCACTGGAGCCTGGGTGCGAGGACTTGGCTTACTCCTCTAGCAGGGAGTCACCCTCCTGGTGCGGCCAGATGTGAGCCCTGACTTGGCTTTCAGAGAAGGCGTTCTCCTCACGCCCCGCGGTCACCTTGCTGTGCGACTGGGTGCACCGGGCCTGAGCTTCCCCCTCTGCGGCGTCAGAAGCTCTGAACTTGCATGAAGAAGGAGTTCAATGACTGGGGTGCGGAGGTGTTTCCCATTGTGAAGCCAGTGGACAAAGTTAAGATGAGACCATTGGTGTAGTTTGAAACGAAACCATGCGATTGCAGTTCTTACTGAAATTAATCGGAGGGAGAACCAAGTAGAGGCAATGCGATCGGTAAAGAATCCTGAAGCAGTCACAGAGGTCTCTGGAAGCTCTGTTCGGTTTGCCTTAAGGTGGTGGATGAGAGGTTCCCAAGCCTCCCAAGGGCAGGACCTCTTCTTCCTGGCCCGTGTCCCTAGAGGGGCTGGCGCATGTGTCCACAGGCTCTTCTTGGGCAGTGGTCGGCAAACTGTGGCTCGGCAAACCGCGGCTCACGAGCCACATGCGGCTCTTTGGTCCCGTCAGTGTGGCTCTTCCACAAAATACCAACTTCTGCGCGTGGGCTACGAAGTTTCAATCGCACTGTACGTGCGCGCCCGCACGTGGTATTTTGTGGAAGAGCCTCACTCAAGGGGCCAAAGAGCCGCATGTGGCTCGTGAGCCGCGGTTTGCCGACCACAGCTCTAGGGACTTGACTACTTGCCAGTGGGGACAGGAAAGAGGAGCTGACAGTGACCACAGAGGGTAGAGCAGCTTTAGCCACGTCCAGCCCATCCGGAACACATCCTAGATAACGGCCTCCTTTGGAGGACTCCACCTCCACAGAGAGGGGCTATGGGCGGGACTCCCATGTTGGGTGTCGGGCCTTCACATATGTTCTCATTTTACCCTCAAGATGACTTTCTGGGAATGATTCCTCTCTTTCCACTTATCCTGCTCAGTTTCTATTCTAGTTCCCATTTCCTATTGGGATGAAGCCTGGCCTGGGGAACCCTGCTATTTATCCTCTCTGTACCTCACTTTTCTCATCTGTGTAATGGGGATCATAAGAGTTCCTTCCACTTAGGCTTGCAAGGATTAGGTGAGTAAATTCATGTGACAAGCCTAGAACAGTGCCTGGCACACACTAAGTGCTTAATAGGCTTCGGCTCTTGTTATCCATTGTGGCAGGATAAGACAGAGAGGGCTTCCCTGCTAGGCCAAGGGCAAAAGGAACGGAAGGAGACAAGGGTTGGGAGGAGGGGCACACAGACCCCCCCCCCCCCGCAACTTCCAAAAAAAATGTTTGAAAATGTCAGAAAGAAATGGCAAATAAATATTAATGGGCTCAGAATATGTATCATGGGAATGGGGTGGAGCCATCGAATATACCGGAGGCCAGCTTTGTAAACGGTAGGCACCAGTCACAGCTCTGCTTGCTCCGGGAGGGTGCACAGACGGCAGCATTTCCACTTGGAGAGCTGAGAACGTGTATGCTGCACCATCAAGGCCCTGGGTGTCCCAGAGGGAAACAGTGACTCAGAACTGTAGAGAGGGGTCCTCCAAAGAGGGGTGGGGACCCGCCTGCCGGTGACAGGAAGCGTCTCTGCCCTCTGGTGCTCATTATTCCCCACTGAGGAGGTCAGCGCATTCCCAAATCACAGCTAGTCTTAAAGGTCTTTGCTCATAGCTTTACAACTCAAATGGTGAAAAGTGGAAGATTTATCTGTCTCCATCTGTGCTGACATGAGCCTCCGTCAAAGGTCACTTCCAGCATAGAATTCTGGGGCATGTCTGGGTGGGGTGAGGGCCTGCCCTGCCTTGGGTGGAGAAATGGGGAGCTGACTTGTGGGCAGTCTCGCTGTACCTGTGATGGCAGACACTGCCCTGGAGTAGAAGGCAAAGGCCCCTGTATTTACCTTGAAGGAGCTTTCAAACACGGCCCTGACATGTGTACAAACCACGCAGGGAGCAGCGCGGCCGCCTGAGGGAGGTCTTAATTACCTGCTAAGAACAAGAGACGGTTCTAAGATCTGGGAAGCTGCCTGTGAACGTGGTTCATTTCCCAGGGCAGGGTGCAGAGCGAGGGGAGCCATATGGCCCAGCGGTGGAACAGCTGTCTCTGGAGAGGGAACAATTCGGGAGCTTCCACCATCTGGGTGAATTATGAGACTTGCAATTTTCATGCATGTGTTGCAGGAACCCACCAACTTAGCCGTCAAGGGGTGGTTGACAGAGAGAGATGGACTGTCCCTGTGTTCTGTGCTCTGGCCCACTGCACGGCCATTCATCCCAGGATCCCTGACTCAGCAGCCACCTCCTTGCCAGGCTGTCTGGCCAGGACCTGCCTCTGAGGTCACGTGGGCCGATACCCCATCAGCTCCCCTGGAATCCTACCTCATCCCGGGCAGGTGGGCTTCCTACTTCCTCCTGAAATAGACACATCATTCCTTTAACGGTGGCCGCTGCTTGCCTCTTTGGCAGGGCTGGGCAAATCTAGTTGAAGAGTGCTTAGTGGTTTGGGGCTGTTATATTTTCCCTGCTCTATGATCCGTGTTAGGTTAAAATGTCCAGAGCTGCTTTTCTTTCCCACAGAAGATAACTCAACCCGGGCAGGCTCTCTCTGGGAGAATTAAAGGTGATGAGGGACTTCTGGTTGGCTGGAATCCTTGAATCCTCCCCGCAGGGCGGCCCTCCCCTGCCCCCAGCTCTCCAGCCGGTTGGAATGATGCATAGATTCCAGTGTATTCTTATTCCCAATGAAAGCTCTTTGCTTCTGCACGTGCTGCAGACCCAGGCAGGCAGAAGGAGAATGACGCAGGGCCCACAGTGTGCCAGCATCATGGTGGGTGCTCCCCTGCCACCTTCCGGCAGTGCTTGGGCAGGGGGGTGGGGGGAGGGCTCGTGTTATTCCCATTTCACAGATGATGACTCAGAAGAAGCACAGAGAGCTCAAGTAACTGGCCAGAGGTCCTCAAGCTAGGAACCAGAAGAGAGGACTTAAACTTAGGTCTCTCTGAACCCAGAGCCAAGGCTCTTGCCTAGGGACTCTGTAGACCTGGACAGAGGTGGGTCGGCCCACATGATGTGAGCTGAGGGTATCTATCTATATAAAACCCTAATATGCAAATAGACCAAACGATGGAACAATCAACCAAACAAACAGCTGGTTGCTATGATGTACGCTGACCACCAGGGGGCACACGTGAAACATGGCGGGTGTTGGCAGCAGGTGGTAGAGCACAGAACATGGTGGGCATCGGCCACGGCAGGATGGTGGAGCAGGTGAGAGGGGGCACCAGACCAAGGTGTGGTGCCAATCGCTGTCGTCAGGGCGAGCCTCTGGTGGTTACTGAAAATTCTTTGCTCCCGCACGCCATGCTCCTGCCAGGCGCTTGCATTGGCTGCCAGCACCAGCCCTGCTTGCACCCACTGCTAGCACCCAGCACCAGCCCCGATAGCTCGGCACTGTCAGTGGGTGCGAGTGGCAGCTGCGGCCCTGATCGCCCCTGAGGGCTTCTCCACCTCCCCCTGCTCCTGAGGGGTGATTGGGGCAGCAGCCATTGCTTGCAACCACTGCTGGTGCTGGCCCCAATTGCTCCGCACTTTCAGCGGTGGGAGCAGTGGTGGCAGGAGTGGGGCTGCTGGCAGACAGGGGACCAGGGGCCATGGTGGGAGGGGCCGGGTGGGGGCGCGGAGGATGGCCCGAGACCTGCCCCTGTGCCCACCACAGCCCCATGGCCCACAGTTCCTTTCAAGGTGCACGAATTCATGCACTGGGCCCCTAGTGCTTTTAGAGAAATGGCGTCACAGAAATTGCTATGTTTCAGGGCCTCTCAATAGCCCTCCCACTGACAAGCCAGTAATTTTCATGTGAGAGAGATTCTCCTGGGTGATTTCCTGGTCTGCAGAAGGTTCCTGCGAAACTGTAACGCTGCTACCTGAGGAGGTAACGTGTTGGTCTCCACGCTCCCAGGATGGAGAAAGTGGTACTGGAGAAGGGAGGGAGATGTGGCCAGAAGATAGCAGTGCCCTCTCGCCTTTAAAACTTGATCTGGAGCCAGCTCTGCCCCCATCTTGACCACCCTGTGCCTCTTGTTAGGAGGACATCCCACCTGAGTCTCTACAATGAGACCTAACAGTCATCTCAGTGAGTTGGCCTTAGGGTGATTGCCCCGGGACAGCCCAGCTGGGAGGGAGCATGGCCTGTGGCCCCCTCATTCCCTGGCTTGTGGGGGACCCAGCCTTTCAGCCCCCTCCCTGAAGGCCCACCAGGCAGGGTTTGGGTCTAAATGGTTCCATGGGGCTAACAGGCAGTTAGAAGGGTTTCTTGACTATTTCAGAGTCTGCCAGGAGGGACTCTGGGGAAGTCAACATTGTCTCTCCCAGAAGGGGCTGGGGCCTTGCCCAGTTACCTACAGCAGCAGAGGGGCTGATCCCGGCCTTTAGGTTAACCCTGCCCCAGAGGCAGCGAGTCTTGCCCTGGGAGTGGGCAAGCAGACCCAAGCCCATTGGGCCTTTGGTGCTGGTGCTCATGTGGCAAAGGCCACTGATCAATGAAGCCGAAGCTGGAAATGAGAACTTCATTCCTGCCTGGCTTTGTCCTCTCCCACACCCCCTTTCTTCTCCTTCATGAATTTCCCTTTTCCTTGGGTAGAGGCCATTCTCCTCTTGCCCCCTGAGAGGGGAGGACCGTGGGTGACAATTACATCAAATGACCTTCAGAGGCAGCTGGCACCCAGTTCCTTAAATGGCCACCTCCCTCTTCTCCTGTGTCTCTGGGTCCAGCTGAAGCCTCCTTCCAGTTGCACCCTCGTTCTCCCCACATGAGGGCTCCTACGTGCCGGGGAGGTGGGGACACCTGGGAGATGACCCTCAGGGAGGTAGCCGCTCCAGCACCCCGAGCCAGACCTTAGGATGTATGAGTGAGATTGCTCACTGATGGCGCAAGGTGGGGAAGATGCACCAAGGGAAAGTGGGTATCGGGGAACCCACACTTAGGGGTGGAGGTTCAAGTTTATGATCCGCAGCAAAGTCCTGTTGGGAGAGCAAGGGTCAAAATGCAATGCAGTAGCTGAAGCTCGGAACCAGGTGTGAGACCCTCTGTTCCAGAACCGCTGGCCTCATGTCCATGGAGGGTTGTCAGGGGGAGGGGACTGTGGATCTGAAGACCTGGGGTGGATCCTGACCCTTCTCTACATCCAGGTCAGAGAATCAAACATTCTCGGGGCAGGTGGGACCCTGCAGGCCCCTGACCCTGGGCACACCTCAGAATACTAACCTGTACCTTGGCCTCTGGCCATCATTTACACACGGCTGATGTTTGTGAATATGTAAATGGAGCTGCAGGGCGCTGTGGAACATGCAGGCCCTACTGCTGTCACCGCCACAGAGATGGTTGTTCACGCTCAGTTTGATTACCTTGGTTGACGGGGAACTCACTCCTTCATAAGGGAGCCCGGGTGGGTTTGGACTGCTCTCAGTGGAACAAAGATGCCCCATAACAGGTCTCTCTTTTCCACATAACAATGTTTTAGACATTTAAGAAACTGTATCCCCTTTCCTTGTTCCCTCCCCCTATTTTCTTTTCCACGCAAAATGCCATTTGTTGATTTAGCAACTGATTTTCAAGTACCTCTTATGTGCCAAGCTCTGGGCCAGGTGATGGAGAGACAGGAATTAATAAAACAGACATGGCCCTTCACTCAGGGAGCTCACAGCTCCGCAAGGCATCATTCCCAGCCTTCCCTACTCTCCTCTTGGCTGTAGGAAGGGCTGCAGGTCTGGTTTGATCAGGGTAGAGGTAACAGCCCTGCTTTCTCTCCATACTTCTGTTAACCTCTATGCGAAACTGGGGAATCACTGAGCTCCCAGGCACAATCTTGAAGATAGCAGCCTATTTACCTTACCAGTTTAATGTGTGGGATCAGGCATGAATTGGATTTTTACTGTTACACACAAATTCAAGGTGTTATTTACATCCAATTCCACGGAGGTATAGGGAGGCAGAAAAAGTTGTTTATTTGGGTCCTCACCTTACGACAGTGATTACTGCACCTTTTCAGAAGGAGGGCCATTTATTTAACAAACATTTGCTGCGTGCCTGCTCAAATGGCTAAACAGTGCGTTCATTTACTGTTCATTCTAGCAACATGTATTGAGTGCCAGGGGGTGGATGTTCCAGGGTGAACGAAAGAGATGGGGTATCTGTCCCATGAAGCTAATAACTTAGTGAGAGATATGTTTTTAATAATCGTCCCCCAACTAGATCAAGAATGACACTTTTGATGGGTGCCATGAAGGAGAAGAACATGGGTGATGAGAGGCAATGCTAGGGAGACCTCCTTCCGATGGGAGGAGAGGAAATCAGGGGAAAGGATTTGGAGCTGAGACCTGAAGGATGACTCGTGAGTCCTGAGGATGGGGAGGGAGCTCCTGGCAGGGGAATTGCTCTGGCAAAGACTGAGATGGGACCTCACTTTATGCATCTAAGAAACTAAAGATGGTAGAGGGGAGAGGGTAGAGGGCTGGGGAGGACGTGGCAGGGGGTGGAAGAGAAGAGGTGGGGATGGGACTCCCAGGGAATAGAACCCCTGGCCTTGGCATCACAGCTGTGCTGGAGCCAGTGCAGGCAAGAGTCTGGAGCAGAGCCGGGTGGTGATGGGGTGGTCGGGGGAGGCATCATTGTTCCCACAGGTAGGCATGCTCTGTGCACTCTCTGGGGCTCACCTCTTTCCTTTGTGGGAACAGGACTCGTGCTGGGGGGTGATGGCTCATGGGCCTCTGGCTCTCTCTCCGGATGTGACTCTTCCTGGGTAGTCTAGTGCCCCTGTGCCCAGCACGGTGCCCCGCTGCAGCAGGCTTTGCTGCACTGAGTTCTGGCTGTGACTCTGCTGTTAACTTGTACAAAGTTGGCCAAGTTCTCTGCCTCCTCTGAGCTGCTTGGGGTTCTCATCCATCTCCTGACAAGTAATCCTGGCTGTGAACTCCAAGTGAAGGGGGAACAGAAAAGCAAGGGAGCTCATGGGAAAAAGGGTCTTTGCAAGCTGTGAAGTGCCGGAAGATAGAAGGTTGCTCTGGTAACTGAGCTTATCTCCCAGCCCCATCCCTGTCCCTTGGCCAAGGCCCTTTACCAAGAGAGCCCAGAGGCATGTGAGGAACCGAGGCAGCCAGCAGTTAAGGAGCTGCCTTGGTAACCAGTTGCCTAGCTGGTAAGTGGTAGAGTTGAACTTGGAACTCGAGAACCCCAGCTCCAGGGCCCACAATCTAACCACTAGGTGGTCCTACGGCCCTTGTATTTTCTGCAAAGTACTGGTCCGTGTACCCCGTGGCAAGGAAGAAGTCACTATCCTCATTTTCCAGGTGAGAAAACTGGGGCACCAAGAAGTGTCTCTCCAGGTCACACAGCCCTATGTCCTGACTCTGGGATGGGGAGCTTGCCTTCCTGGAGGCCTCAGTCTGAGCTATAGGAAGGTGGAGCGGGGCACTGGGGGTGGTGCTTGCATGCTGGTCTGTAGGGAGCCTTGGAAGCATGCAGGCTGCAGCCCTGACTGCTGCCTTCCAAGGGCTTCTCGGTTGCCATGGCAGCCCACGCGCCACCATTCTGGGCCTGATCTTATTTCTTGTTTTGGTAAAATATTTTGTTGAGTACATGCCTTTTGTACCCTCTGTAGGTGCTCTGGATTGGGGCCGAAGGAGCAATGTTATCTGTGTTTACTAGTAAAGGGTTGAATTACTTGTCACTTTCTATACTTTTCTGCCCCCAGGGAAAAGTAAGTGTTCAGTCTTTTCCGGCTTTCTGGCTTCTGGAAGAGTGTGTCCTCAGGCACTGGGGGAGCCAGCAGTACTATGGGCTCCCAGCCCCCATCCCAGCACAGCTCCCTGCCTGGGCCTTGCAGCAAGGCCTACATATGGCCAAAAAGACCAGCAAGTGTCCCCTGGCCGCTGTGCAGTGCCAGGCTCTGGCTGTGTCTAACACTGGAAGGAGCATCCATCGGTCAAGGGTCTCTGCCCTCCAGCAGCTGAGAGACCAGCCTGCAAGATGAGCCCCCACATATCAGGAGAGAATAATTAATCGTGCCAGCTGCTCTAGGAGGCAGGCCAAGGGAACGCTACAGGTACTGAGCGAGGCTGTGCCAGTCGCCAGGGCTGGAGCCGGGAGATCTGAGTTCTCGCCAGCTCAGGTATGGGTGACCTTGGGCAAGTAACTTCACGTCTTTGAGCCTCACTGTTCCCATCTGTAAAGTGAGTTAGTGACAGACTTGTTTTGCCTCTATTTTAGGGGATGTTGGGAAAGCAAATAAATGACAAACATAAATGTGCTTTAGAAATTATGAAGTGTCAAATGAATAGTAACTATAACATGCTTGGAAAATTCAGAGGCAGAAATCGGTTTTGTCTTTCTTCAATTCCACCCGCCCTCCCTCTTTTTCTTCTTTCCTCTCATCCTTTCCCTCCTTCGTTTCCGGAAACACCTGCCAAATTTCTTCCCTTTGTAAGTACTGTGCTAGGTGACCAGTCAGGGTTGGGGGAGAGACCTGGGCACAAATAAAGGTCTACCTTTTAAGGAGTTTGAGATAGTGAGGAGCCAAGTGTCACCAGAACCAGGACAGAGTAAAGTGTGCCACCTCCCCGCCAGCCAGGGTTCCTGGCAGGATGAGTCAAAAGCAGGGGCATGGGCTGAGCCTTGGAGGGAAGGTGGGAAGGTGGATGGGCAGTGAGAGAGGAAGGATATTCCCACATTCCAAGAGGGAGTTTACTGCATGGGGTGGAGGGCGCAGAGAGGAAGGGGTGCAGGGACCCAAAGCAGGTGCTCACATGTGGGAACGCTGCTGTGTGGCTGGGATGCAGTGTCCTCTCGAGAGCTGATGCCGACCAACCCGGCATCCCTTCAGGCTCTCCTGGGGGCCCTGGCCTAAAACGACAGAGCGAGTCCAGCACATGCTGCTGCCTCTGCCCTCCCTTTCCCCCTCTTCCCTCCTACTGCCCCATCCCTTCCCCCCCTTCCCCGGCCAAAGGGCCCGAGTGACCAGTCTGGATGATGAGCCCGGAACTGTGCCTGCTGAGCCTGTGAGATGCTCAGAGCAGGGCTGTGAATGAGTTAATGCAGAAACAAAGTGGAGGAAAGGCAAGTGAGGGAGTAAATGAGAGGAGAAGAAAACACGAGGAGGCAGGAGAGAGAAAGGGATAGAAGGAGGCGGGCATCTTCCAAGATTAGGTTGAGGAGTTGGAATGAGGGAGAACAAGGGTCTTATTTGGAAAAAAGAAAATCAATACTCCTCTCAGTGTGACGCGGAGAGAACGTCATCTCCGGGAATCTGTGTGATTGTGTGCTATAGGGTCTCCCAGGGCTGGGCTGAGACCTGCAGCTGCTGGGAAGTCTGTGCTCTGCTGGCCTCACCCCTCTCCCAGGCGCTGCAGAGGCCCTGGGGAACCTGTTCTCACCCCCTTCCCCCCGCCCCCACCGCCAGGCTGGCCTGGGCTGGGGGTGACAGACCAGGCTATTGCTGGGGAGGCGACTCCTCAGGCCCTCACTCAGCAGCCTAACATCAGACTTTCAGGCTGTGGCCAAGGGTTGGCCCCTTGAGTCAAATAAACGAATGAATAAACGTTCTTCAAAAAGTACCGGTCCTGAATCCTGTCCCCTCGGGGTCCTGCTGTGCTGATAATTACTCTCACTGGGGACTAGTAAATTTGACACTAATGTGTTTCCTCTCCCAGAGGATTCTTCTGAATGTTAACAAGAGGCCCTTTTCAGAGTGTGCCTTAATTTTTGTTTGATTGATGGATTGATTTTAGAGAAACAGGAAGGGAGAAATTGAGAGAGAGAGAAGAGAGAGAGAGAGAAGAGAGAGAGAGAGAGAGAGAGAGAGAGAGAGAGAGAGAGAGAGAGAGGCAGGCTGACTTATTGTTCTACTTATTTATGCATTCATTGCTGACTCTTGTATGTGCCTGGACCGGGGATCAAACCCATAACCTTGGCATATTAGGACGATGCTCTAACCGACGGAGCGACCCTCCAGGGCGTACAGTTTTAATGGTATCTATTTTCTGCACAGGTAACACCTTCCTCTGCTTTAATATACAGCAGTTACAAAGGGATGCAATAAAAAAGCCTTTTCTCAGTTCCCCCTTCCTGGAAGAAACCAGTATTACCACATTTTTGTATACCTTTCCAGAGGCGTTTTATGCATATGTAAGGAAATATGTTTATGCATTCTTTCCCTATGCTTTCCCCCCCAGTTTTATTGAGATATAATTGGTATACAGCACTACATAAGTTTAAGGTGTACAGCAGAATGACTTGACTTACATATATTGAAAAATGATTACTACAATAAGTTAACATCCTCATCTCATACAGAAACAAAAAAAAAAGAGGGGAAAAATGAATGTTCTTTCCTTGTGATGAGGACATTTAGGATTTCCTCTCTTAGCAACTTTCAAATACACCGTACAGCAACGCTAACTGTAGTCTCCATGCTGCACATTAAATCCCAGTACTTACTGATCTCATATAGTAACTGGAAGTCTGTACCTTTGGCTGCCTTCCTCCAGTTCCCTGAATCCCCATCCCCTCACATCTGATCTCTTTTACTGTGAGTTTGGTTTGTTTTTTTTTAAGATTCCACATACAAGTGAAATTATATGGTATTTGTCTTTCTCTGTCTGACTTATTTCACTTATGCTCTCAAATTTCATCAGTATTGTGGCTAATGGCAGGATTTTCTTCTTTTGTATGGCTGAATAGTATTCCATGTATACAGACAGTCCCAGACTTATGATGGTTTTTTAATGTTATGATGGTGAGAAAGTGTACTTTGAATTTTGGTCTTTTCCCAAGCTAGCAATATGCAATATGATACTCTCAGTATGCCCGGCAGTGGCAGCGATCTGTAGCTCCCAGTGAGGCCTGCAGTCACCAGAGTGGACTGTGTTGTCAGCATTTTGCATATTGAGTTCTGAGCACATTTAAGGGAGGCGAGGCTCAGCTATGATGGTCAGTAGGTTAGGAGTACTAAATGCGTTTTATCAGGATGTAACTGTCGTAAGTCCAGGGCCATCTATATGTGCCACATTTCTTTATCCATTCATTTGCTGATGGATACTTAGGCTATGTCCATATCTTCCCTACACTTTTAAATTTTCACTCAAATGGTAGCCTGTTCTAGACCCTTTCTGCCTTTACGTTTTCACTTTAGCTCTAGCTTTGTGTGTGTTAACATACACGAAGAGTGTTCTGGTTCCTTTTATGGCTGCATAGCTTTCCGCTGTGTGGCCACGTCAGAATCTATGGACCCTCTCCCCTGCGGTTGGCCATTTGGGTTGTTTTCCAGCTTCTGCTCTCATAGTCGGTGCCGCAGGACATGGCCATCCTGCAGAGTGAGCGTTTGTCCTTTTCTCAAGTACAAGTGTGCTGAGGTGGTGCCGTTTCCTAAACACGCAGAGGCAGGCCTGTGGGTACAATATTTAGGGGAGAACAGTGCCTGCCCATTCTCATCTTTCTGTGCATAGCTGTAGGGCTGCTCCAGGGCAGGGTGGGATGCGTGGAGCAGGGAGGGGTGAGAGGCAGGGCCATCCTGCAGAGTGAGTCAGGGTGGGAGGCACAAGACTGGATGACACCAGAGCCAGACAATGGCATGTTCTTTGCCTTGAAAAAGCAGGAGGTAGGTGACCCTGCTCTGCCCACTGGAGTGAGAGGAGAGAGCTGTTTGGGACTGTGTTTCTCAGACCTCAGTCTGCCCAAGTGAGGTGCTTCCTACCACCCCACTGCAGTTTTCTCCTCCACTAAGAAGCCTTCCTGCCTAGCCCATGTGGCTCAGTGAATTGAGTGTCGTCCCCACACACCAAGAGGTCATGGTTCGATTCCCAGTCAAGGCACAGGCCCAAGTTGTGGGCTTGATCCCCAGTAGAGGGTGTGCAGGAGGCAGCTGATCAATGTTTTTCTCTCATCAATGTTTCTGAATCTCTCCCCCTTTCCAGTACTCTCTCTCTAAAACAATCAATAAAAACATTTTTATTTGCGTGTGTGTGTCTGTGTGTGTGTGTGTGTTTTTTAAAGTAGCCTTCCCTGCTCACTCAACCCATGTGCCAACATTGCTCCTCTACCTGGCTGCCCTGCAGGCTTAGGCCTGCTAATTGGGAGAGGGGGAGGAGCGCCGCTCTGGGCCCGCAGAACCCTGGGCTGGAATCTTGCTGTGCCCCTTAGAAAATTCAGGGCAGGTGATGGCGATTTTAAAATGGAAAAGGTTACTAAAAAATAAGCTTCCCCTCTCATTACGACGGCATTACATGTTCAGATAGGCCTATTTGATATATAAAGACATACTTTGGGGTTGTTACTGTTGTTAATCCTCACCCAAGGATATTCTTCCATTGGCTTTTAAAGGGGAGAGAGAGAGACAGACTGACAGACAGAGAGACACATGGATTGATTGCCTCCTGCACGCACCGTGACTGTGCTGGGGATTGAGCCTGCAGCCAAGGTACATGCCCTTGACTGGAATTGAACCCAGGACCCTTCAGTCTGAGGGCTGATGCTCTATCCACTTAGCCAAACCGACTGGCGCTGTAAAGAAATACTTTGGGCTTGAACTTGGGTAAGGAATGGTTTGGGTCAGGAGGATGGAAATCTCCTCTAAACTCTAGTCTGGGGAGGCCTGCAAATTCCCTGCGCGTACATCAGGCTGTGGAGACTCTGAGAGTCTGTCTGTCCTGCCACCTCCCACCTTGTTCAGGCAGGAGCTGTGAGTGGTCCACATGGCGAATGAGTCATAGACTCTCAGGCCAGGGGGAGAAACGGTCTTTTCAAAGAGGGCAGGAGATCCTTAAACACAACTCGGCGAGAAACAAATACAGCCCAGGCTGCCAAGGGATGTGGTTGTGATGAGCACTAATTCATAAAAGCACCAGCTCCCATATGGTGGAGCCGAGGGAATTGAGGTGTCTCCAGTCTAGTCAAGATGCTAACAGGAAGGCAGGGCGGGTAGAGGAGGTTGACAGTGACCTTCACAGCTGCCTTTCCCTTCCACTTTGCATTATTTTTATTAAAGCCCTAAATCAGTGGTGCTAAGTAGCTCCTGATTTAGCTGCTCGATAGCAATGAGATTTAAACCCAGCGGGACACGGGCTGTTCCCGCTGGGACATGAAGCAGCAGCGCTCACAGACCTGGGGTGGGCTTCGTCGTGCTGGCTGGAGGCAGCAGCCCCGCGGGAGTGCCCAAGACAAAAGACTAACTTTGAGGAAAGGAAGGACACTTCGCTGTGGGACACCACTGGTGCCAGCTACTCCCTCCTCCGAAGCTGTGGGCTCCTGTCACTTGGTTTCTCATCGGCTTCAGTCCCAATAGAGAAGCCCTCCGAAGGCCTGTCATGTGGAATCGGGGGTGGGGAGCAGGAAAGGACGGACTCAGCACCAATATGGGCGAGTTCCGACGAGGCAGATTTCAGCCCAATGAAGCAAAAAGCTTCCTAGCAATCAGATCTGTTCATAAATCAAAGGGGATTCATTGATGCATCCATACGTTCAACAGATGTTCATGAAGCCTTTGTTCTGTGCCAGCACTGTGCCGGACCCGATGGTGAGAGAGAGAGAGGCATGGATTGGTTGCCTCCTCTTTCAGAGGCTCCTGGTCCAGTGTTGAAGACAGTCAAGCAAGCAAAGCAGGAATACCTAACCTGTGCTTTGACAAGGAAGAGTAGGTGCTACGGGAGCATGTATCAGGGACACCTAACCTATCGAGGGTGGCTAGAGACAGCTTCCTGAAATCAGCAACATGTAAGAGAGATGAATTAGCCAGGCAAAGAGGAGGCTGAAGAGGGTCTCTGGCATGTGCAAAGGCCCAGAGGCTGGAGAGAGTCTTTCTCACGTGAGGATGTGATGCAATTGAGTGAGGTTGGAACAGAGTGACTGCTCCTGCTAGGAGAAGCATCTCCGTAGAAGTTTGGTACAGGAACGCCGCGCCCACCCCCCCTTAGGCGAGGGGCTCCAAGCACTGGCTAAAGCAGTGACAGTGGGGACTCTAAGTACTTGGCCCCTTCTGTGAGATGCTGTGGTCCTGAGTGCCTGCTGAAGTCCCTGAGTTCCGCATGTTCACGTGTTGTGTGTGGGCCGCCTCCTCCAAAACCAGCCATGATGGTAAGAGTTGGGATTTGTGGGGCCCTTGCTAAGAACCCACTCTATCAACCCCTTTGCAGACATTATCTTATTTAGCCCCGGATAACAGCCCTTTATTTAGGCTATTGGCCCATTTTTACAGATGGAGAACCTGTGGCTTTATGTTGTTAGGTCATTTTCATTGACTGAAGGACACACAGCCAGCTAAGGGGAAGAACCAGGACTTAAACCCAGGTCGGTCCAAACTGAAGCCCATGAGCTTAATCACATGCTCTGCCTGTGGCCTCCTGTTCATACGTGTGCCCATCCTCCCTGGGCCCCCTCCTTTGGGACCTGACATGTGTGGCTATGAGAAAAGACCAGCTCCTTCCTCAGGGAAGACAAGTCGCAAGGCAGAACCAGGGGACAGGTTTTTAAATCAGAGCATTACAAAAATGCTCAACAAGCTTCGTGTTGTGCTTTCCTCATAGGTGGTGAGGATCAATTTCCCAAAGGAAAAATCAGTCAGTTAGAATGTGTCTTTCTGGAGAAAGTCTGGCATCTGTCAAATGGGGAAAAAAAGGGCCCAGAAAAAGATTTTCTTGGGTCGTGTGCTGGGGGTTGCTGACTCAGGCCCTGTGCGCCAGCATCGTTAACAAGCTGAAAAGCTGTTGCTCCTTGCAGGAATGCAGGATTGGTGGTTTGAACAGCTCCGCCTGGAAAATCCTTTACAAAGCTTGGAAAACCGAGGGGGTACCAAGGGCGTCCACAGCAGATCTGCCCCCTGCAGCATCCATCAAGAGAATTGACTCAGCACCCGCCTTTTAGCAGCAGCCCGTGGTTGGGTGTGATTGTTTTGCACAGGAGCTCAATAGGGACAGTCTGACAGGTTGCAATTTTAATTGATAAACAATGATTAACAGTTAAGCCTTGTTGAGGTGAGCCATAGAAGGCAGGCTAGTATCTTTGGGTGACTGGTAGAGATACAAGAGAGGTCCCCTGGGAAGTCTGTGATCTGACAACGGCTTTGATGGTTGAGGGCCCCTGGGGCTGGAATGGGGTGGGGGGCCAAAACCCAAGACTGAAATCCTTCTTGTTGGGTTTTGCTGGAACAATTCTGTTTATTAGCTGGAGAGAAGCTGGAATTTTTCAAAAGAGCATTTCACTGTCCCGCCACGGGGGCATTTAGAACTTGAACTCAAGTCTGTGCATTGCCCTGGTGTCTTAGCTGAATTATATATTGAACCCCAACCAAACTGGTATGGCTCACATTGGAGCCAGGCAGGGCTCTGTGTGAAGGGAAAGGAGATTCTTTGCAGATTCAGATACTTATTCATTCCACATATACTATTGAACACCTGCATTGTGCCAGCTGCTGCGCTGGAACATAAGGATGAACTACACAGGTCTGTTCTTTCCTTTGGGAGCTGACCGGAGACAGACAAGTGGCACAGAGAAGTTGGGACAAACTGGATGCTGTGGGAGCAGGGAGGAGACCCAACCCAGCCTGGGAGCAGTGCACTCATGGAAGGCTTCCTGGAAGAAGTAGCATCTAAGTTAATGTGAAGTATAAGAAGAAGTAAGAGGTGAGAGAGCTGGAGAGCTGAGTTTTGGATGAAGTTTCAGGCTGTATGAAGGCCCAGGGTTGGACCCATTCAGAACTGGAAGGAATACCATGTACCAAAGAAGAGAGGGCAGGAGGGAGGGCTGAAGCTGGAGAAGTGGAGAAGAAAGAAGGTAAAGGAAGTTTTCTTCCTGCAGAAAACCCTGAGGTAGAATTTCCATGATCTGTGAAAGTGGGGAAGGTTGATACAGTATCTGGCACATGGTAGGTACTCAGTAAATGTACTGTCAATGGATGTCAAGTTGAGCATCCCCTCTCGGACCCCCTTCCCCTGTCCGCCAACATACAAAAGAATTACCTTCTCTTGGGGCCCATCCTATACCCTGAGCTGGCTGTGATTTTAGCATGAGGAACATTTTAGTGCCCTTGCCCACTGGCTCACTTACCCGCCCTCCCACCCACCTGACGCCCACCCACAGGCCCACTTTCTCACTATTACATTGTGAAAGTTGGTACTTCGGCTTTTATGGTATTCCTAGTACAGTGTCTGGCATATAGCAGGTGCTTAATAAATGTTTTTTTGAGCGAGTGACTGCTCCGAGGCAGGGAGATGGAATAGATGGCCTTGAAGAAAAAAAAAAAAAAGGTTAGGTTCCATGTGCCAGGCTTTGTTCTAAGCAGTTCCCATGTATTGATTTAACTTAGCAACCAACTTATGAGGTAGAGGACCACTGTCCCAATTTTAAAGATGAGGAAACTGAGGCCAGAGAAGTAAAGCACCTCCCCTGAGGTCATACATCTAGAAGGTGGCAGAACCAGAACTCGAATCCAGACAACCAGGCTCCCAGGTCCATTCTCTGATCTCCCATGATCCTGGCCTGTCACGATCAGCACGAAGCCCTCCTCCCTCTGCGTACCACTCTCTGAGGGGGCACCCAAGGCTCTAAAGGGCCAGAGGGACTCCTTGGGGGGAAGGGGTTAAGAGCAGGCAGGAGGAGTATTCACCATCTGGGAGTCCCAAGGGCAGGGTCAGGCCTGGCCACTTCTGCCTTTTGGGCTCCTCTTCGTAACCCCTGCCCAGGGGCCCAGCACGCAGCAGGCTTGAGTGAATGCATGTGCGAGTGGGAATCTGCATGAACAAGCGGAGGGTATATGGGAGCAGAAAGGACCTGGGATGCAGGGACCCTGCCCCAAGTTCACATTTCCCCGCAGAAGCAGAACCGGTGCTTCTCCGCGAGAGAAAGGGCCTGGCAGCCAGACTGGGGCCTCCTGTTTTTCGTGCTCCTTTTAGAAACAGACGAGGAAAGGGCTATGTGGGTGACCTAGGACTCGCCACTGCGCTGAACCTGGGTTGTCTCCTTCCCTGCCCCCAGCGCCCCACCTCCAGTGTTCCCAGTGAATAAGGAATTCTCTATGGATCCAACTCAGGCCATCCTCTCATCCTTTGAGCTGGAAATGAGCCGTGTGGGTCGTCTTGGGTGGACTGCATCTGGGGCCATGGCCCTGAGAAGAGGAATATTAATAACAGCATAAAAAACAACCAGCCAGCAACAACTATCACTCACCCCTGGTTCTAGGTGCTTTGCATGAACTCGCTTATTCTTTGCAATAGCTCTCTAAGTCCACAGCCATTTTGTAGGCAAGGAAACTGAGGACAGACAGTTCGCTCAAGGATGAGCAGCTAATGAGTGGCAGAACAGGGACCCAGGCTTTAGATAATGCTGGACTGCCAAGGCATGAAACTCAGCCAGGGTAGCACTGAATTACGAATTATGAGTGGCTGTGAGCCAACTCAGCAGGTAAGGTGGGGGTGGCAGACCCCTGACTACCCAGTCCCAGAGTCCTCTATGAGCCTCCCCAGGAACCCCCATTAGGGAGAAGAGGAACCTATAGGCCTACAGGCCCGAGACCAAAGCAGTGCTTGGCTTTTAATGTCCTTCCATCTTATCAGCCCAGCAGGTGAAATGCTTCTTTTAAAAAAATTGACTATTCATGTCTTGGAGCCAGATATGACCACAGCAATTAAAAGCCAGCTCTGGATGTGCTGAGAGGAAGGGCCACCGTCTTGGCTTTCCCTGGCTGTGGGGGGACTCAGGGTTGGCAGTTACAGAGGAATAAATGATACACACCTATGAATTGTTTTAGAATTCCCTTGGTGACTCCCTGACATAGACTCACACACACCCACGTACCCCCGCCCATGTTCCGTGTGACCTTGGGCATGGCAGGATTGCTGGTGCTAAGTGTGTCACTTTGGAATTGGCACGCAGGTCCACTCCGATGTAGGTCATTTTATTTCCAAGCAGAATCTAATGACAGCCTGATCTGAGGTACCTGCCAAGAATGCTAATGGAGGGCTGATCAATGTGCCTTGGAGCTCTGGGGAAAACTCCAGGAGCCATATGCTGCGGAATTCTGGGAGGCCACTGCTCCTCTCCCTGGCTCCCGAGCCTTCTTTTGTCCTAACGGGGTATCAGGCTAGTTGGCCAGGAGCATGGAAGTTGTCTTTATTTATCTTAACCTTTTTGTGCAATTTTTATAGTTCCATTAACTAGTAAGACCATTTGCAAACCGCCAAGCAGAATATATTACCAGGAGCACCTCAGGGATTTGCGGGTCATCTTGGGCGGAATGCTAATCGGATCAAGGACTGAGAGCTTCCCATGAACCAGGGCCTTAGAGAAGGACTGGTGTTTTCTCAGCAGTTTGCAGAGGAGACCCCATGTCTGACTGGCCCCTTTGCTCAATGCCTGCTCAGACTGGGTCCTGGGCTGCTGATGCAGGCTCACTCCTGTCCAGGGCGGACACTCTGCCCCTGCACCTGTCCCTCGGGCACATGTGTCCCATGCCGAGCTCTGTGCCTGCATTTGTGGGACGGATTCTTCTCAAACTTGGCTTGAATCAGTGAGGTAGTGATTAGCAACCAGTGAGGTAGAGGACCACTGTCCCCATTTTAAAGATGCTACAGCCGAGCCCTAGGCTCCCAGAGCTGGAAGGGACATTTGGATTAGGTCGTGCAATCCCTTCATCTCACACACAGAAACAGACCCAGTAGAGGTGGAAAGTCGGTGGCAGGTCTGGTGCTGGAACTCACTTATCTCAGCCTGTGGTCGGGGTGGTGGGGGGACATGTGGTTAAGAGCAGGCCTTGCAGCATCACACAGATGTGGGTTCAGTTCTCGTCTTCGCCACTGAATCAGGGTCCCAGCAAGAAACCGATGGCATGTTCACTGAGGAGAGTTTAATAAAACATTTATTAGGGCATGGGAGGGGTAAGGGACACCAGTAATTGATGGTGCAGCATTTAGGGCTAGCAACCAAGGAGAGCCACTGCATGCCTGCCCCCCACTCACACACACCCCGGCCTGGAGCTATAGGGGAGGGGACCACCACCACCAACCCATGGGCCAGCCTCCCACCTCCTGCTGCTATTTGCCATTGGCTAAACCCATCCAAAAGCCAAAGGGCAAAGAAGCAGGTTAGTGCGTCCATGGAGATGCCCCTGTCAGGGCACAGACAGGGGTGGAGAAGGGAAGGGAGTGACCGGGGGAGCAAATGGAGAAAATCTGGCACATGCATTTTTAAGGGGTAAAAATGTGTTCTTTGTTTATACACAAAGCACAGATATACATACAGTACACACACAGATATATAGTGTATCGATGGTAGCAGAATTTCATGGGGGTGCGGGGGGGTGATTAAGAAAAAAATGTTTAAAATGGGTCCTGGTTGGGCTTGGGGGGAGGGCAATCGTGACAAGGAGGTTGAGAAACACGGTTCTAGCGCAGCCCCTTGGCCGCAATGAGATCTGCAGTTATTCAGTCCTTTCTGTGGTTTGGAGTCCTCTCTGTAAGGGGAGTGGTAAAAATACCTGCCTCAAGAATGAAACGGGCCATGGCATCTCAGTGCTGAGCGAAGAGAAAGGACGTATCATTTGGTCTCTTTTTCATGCACGTCTTTACCAGTGTCTATCGAACAAGACCATCAGTTGTAACACAGTGGTGACGAAATCATCCGTATGTCTTGTCCCCAGCCCCGGGGGAAGGAGAGGTCTGCAATAAAGTGCCAGGTGAGCATTTGTGGCCACTGAAGGTTATGCCCCCGGCTTGACGGCCCCTGTCCCTTCAGGTGGACACTTTAGAAAGGAGACCGGCTTCATCGGCATTTCCTACGCACATTTTGAGCTTCTGACCATAATGGGTGATGAGTAAATGATACATGAATAGAAGGGGAGAAGGGATCTGAAATGTCTCATAGTCCGATTTTTTCATCAAACCAGGAAACCTCTAGCGCAGGAGGCTCCATAAAGCATCAGATAGTAAATATTTCAGGCTTTGCTGACCAGCAGTCTCCGTGGCAACAACTCAGCTCTATCCTTGCAGTGGAAAAGCAGCCATGCACATTATGTAAATAAATGGGCCTGGCTGTGCTCCAACAAAACATAGCAGTAGGCAGCCAGTGCGGTTGGGCCTGGGAGTCACGGCTAGCCTGCCGGCCGCTGCCCTCCAGCATTTGTAGGTCCTCTGTGCCCTGCTTGAGTGTTACCAGTGATGGGTTGCTCCCTGCCTGTAGAATCAGTCCTTTCTGTGGGTTGGAGTCCTCTCTATAAGGGGAGTAGTAAAAATACCTGCCTCAAGAATGAAATGGGGCCATGGCATCTCAGTGAACTACTGAACCCATTCTGGTGTTAGAAAGTCTTGCTTTGGGTTAGAATGAAATCTGCCCCCTTGCCATGTACGTCCGTGGGTCTCTGTTCTGTGTGGGACAGAGTGGCTTCCACTTTGCTTTCAGCCTGTCAGCTGCCTGTGACCTGCCCCACACCCAAACGCTTTCTTCTCCAGGCTACACAGTATCCCCCAAGCCCCAACCTGTTGTGTGTCCACACCCTCTGCACCCTGAGCCTTCTCCCCGAGCTTGCCAGAGCACAGGTACTCAGAGGGATCACCATCAGACCCACACGGAGTGTCTGTGAGTCATGGCTCACGAGGAGATCGGGGATGCTAACGATTCTGGTTTTACCCTCAAGGAGCTCACTGTCTAGTTGGAGAGACTAGATGAACCCGTGCTAAAGGGGGATGTGGCAGGAGACCAAGTGTGCCGTGTTCCCCCACATGGGCAGCCCCCAGAGAGAACCATGGGATTCAGAGGAGAAGGAGGCTTCTGTGGGTTTGGCCAGTCAGAGGGGACCTCATTGGATTAGGGGATTCTAGTGGGAAAATATTTCACTTTCATTAATGTACAAACTAGGGCAGCTGAGCCGTCCTACCTTCTTGGTGGCGGTGGGTGACCCAGGTTGGGGAGCCCAGTGGAAGCATTTCAAGCTTCCAGCTGCCGTAAGGTGACATGGTGAGCCAGGGCAGCCCTAGGAGCATCGTGGGTGTCAGCAGTCGAAGGAGCCTTAAGGGTGACGTGTTCCAATGTCCTTGTTTTACAGTCGAGAGAGAAATACCCAGAGTTGTATGTTGGGTGGTACAGAGCCTGAATCCGCACTCCGTTCTCCTGGCTCCTCTAATCCAGGACAGAAGCCAGGAGTCCCTGTGTCAAGAGGAGAGGTTTACTAGGCCATAGAAAGGGGATGGGGTTTGGGGGACAGGAGGTGGGACTAGAGCAGCCGTGGGCAAACTACGGCCCGCGGGCCGGATCCGGCCCGTTTGAAATGAATAAAACTAAAAAAAGAAAAGACCGTACCCTTTTATGTAATGATGTTTACATTGAATTTATATTAGTTCACACAAACACTCCATCCATGCTTTTGTTCCAGCCCTCCGGTCCAGTTTAAGAACCCATTGTGGCCCTCGAGTCAAAAAGTTTGCCCACCCCTGCACTAGAGCCATGGTGGCCATCCAGGCATTTCCTGGAGGGGTGGGCGGGATGGCAGTGCATGGTGATTCTTAGCTCAGTGGGACTTCAGGCCTCATCTGGCTTAGTCTTGATTTAGAGTCGCAGGGCTCAGAGAGGAAGGGGAGTTGCTCGATAGCACTGAGCTTGATGCTGGTAGACGCAAGCCCAGGTCTCTTCACATCACAGCTGAGCTGTTCTGCTGCACCCGCACCACCATCTCTCAGGTCCCCCAGCCCCCTGGTTCCACAGGCCAGGAACAGCCTGAGCAAAGGGGCAGGGGCAGAGGCTTGGTGGCTTTTCTGTGACTGAGCTCCGAAGCTGAGCTCGGGGAGACAGCCACACCCTCCTCACATGTATTTTGGTGTCTCTTCTGGCACAGGTGGCTCTCTCCCTGTGGCCCACAAGTCATGAGCACCTAGGTACCGGGAAGCATGAGGGCTTAAAAAGGCCAAGTAGGAAGTGGCTCTGTCCCTTAGGGACTGGAGATCTGCAAGGGAGAGACAGGTGCTGACCCAGCAACTCTCTCAAGGTGACCTGGGATGGCCTCTGACAGGGGTTGAGGCAGCATGTGTGAAAGCTCCAAGGCCTGGCACTTAGTACATGCTGAGAATGGCAGTGCAGATAAGTGGACGCTGAGATAAGTGGTAGCATCTCTTAGCTGTCTTAGACATCAAGTCAAGACCCCATAGTGAGAGAGTGTGTGTATGTTGGGGAGGGCGGGGGGGAGAAATAATAATAGCACTTACGCTTATTGAGCACTTAGTGTGCCAGGCACTGGTCTAAGCACTTCACATGTACTGTTTCATTAAATCTTTGCAACAACCCATGGAGTAGGTACAGTCATTCGTCACTTGACAATAGGGATACGTTCTGAGAAATGTGTCTTTAGGTGATGTCATCGCTGTGCACTTACACAAACCTAGATGGCACAGCCCACCGCACACCTCAGCTGAATGGAACAGCCTCTGGCTCCCGGGCTGCAAGCCTGCGCAGCATGTTACTTCGCCGAATACTGTAGACACTTGTAGTGCAATGGGATTTATGTATCTGGAGATACCCAAACACAGAAAAAGTACAGTAAAAACACAGCACAAAAGATAAAAGACGATACACCCATACAGGGCACTTGTCATGAATGGAGCTTGCAGGACTGACTGGAAGTTGCTCTGGGTGAGGCCGTGAGTGAGTGGTGAGTGACTGTGGAGGCTAGGACATTACTGTACATTACTGTGGACTTCATATGTACACATAGGTTACACTAAATTTATAAAAAAATATTTCTCTTCAGTAATAAATTGCTTTTAGCTTGCTGTAATTTTTAAACATTTTTATCTTCATTGTTGAAAATATTGCAGATGTCCCTTTTTTTCCTTCCCCATTGATCCCTTCTACCCTGCACCTGCCCCTCCCAGACCTTCACCACACTATTGTCTGTGTCCATGGGCTATGCATAGATGCATATAAGTTGCCCAGTTAATCACGCCCATCCACCCATCCTCCCTGGCCTTCCTTCTGAGGTTCAGTCTGTTCCATGCTTCTATGTTTCTGGATCTATTCTGTTCATCAGTTTATTTTGTTCATTAGATTCCACATATGAATGAGATCATGTGATACTTGTCTTTCTCTGACTGGCTTATTTTGCTTAGCTTAATATTCTCCAGGTCCCTCCATGCTGTCTCAAAGGGTAAGAGATCCTTCTTTCTTACTGCTGCATAGTATTCCATGGTGTAAATGTACCACAGCTTTTTTATCCACTCATCTACTGATGGGCACTTGGGCTGTTTCCAGATCTTGGCTATTGTAAATTGTGCTGCTAAAACATAGAGGTGTATATATTTTTTTTCTGATTGGTATTTCAGGTGTATTAGGGTATATTCCCAGAAGTGGGATCACTGGGTCAAATGGCAGTTCCATACTTAATTTTTTGAGGAAACTCCATACTATTTTCCATAATGGCTGCACCAGTCTGCATTCCCATTAGCTGTGTACTAGGGTTCCCTTTTCTCCACATCCTCGTCAGCACTTGTCATTTGTTGATTTATTGATGGTAGCTATTCTGGCATGTATGAGGTGATACATCATTGTCGTTTTAATTTGCATCTCTCTGATGATTAGTGACTTTGAGCATTTTTTCATACGTCTCTTGGCCTTCTGTATGTCTTCTTTGGAGAAGTGTCTATTTAGGTCCTTTGCCCATTTTTTTACTGTAACTTTTTTACTTTATAAATTTTAAAAATTTTTTAGCTTCTCAATTGTTTTATAATAACAGCTTAAAGCACAAACACATTGTAAAGCTGCACAAAATATTTTATTTCTTTATATCTTTATAAGATTTTTTTCACTTAAATTTTTTGTTTCCACTTTTCAAACTTTTTTTGTTAAAGGCTAAGATGCAAACGCACGCATTAGTCTAGACCAGTGATGGTGAACTTTTGAGCTCGGCGTGTCAGCATTTTGAAAAACCCTAACTTAACTCTGGTGCTGTGTCACATATAGTAATTTTTTGATATTTGCAATCATAGTAAATCAAAGACTTATATTTTTGATATTTATTTTATATATTTAAATGCCATTTAACAAAGAAAAATCAACCAAAAAAAATGAGTGTCATAGGTTCACCATCACTGCTAGGCCTCCATAGGGTCAGGATCATCAATATCGCTGTCTCCCACCTGCACATCTTCCCCACAGGAAGGTCTTCAGGGGCAGTGATGTGCATGGAGCTGGCATCCCTGTGAGAACAGTGCCTTCTTCTGGAGCACCTCCTGCAGGACCTGCCTCAGGCTCTTCTTGGGGAGGTGTCACTCTTTTCAGAAACATATCCATGCTGATTTGCTCAGCTTTCTTCCTTCCTTCCTTTCTTTCTTTCTTTCTTTCTTTCTAATAAATTTGCTTGTAAGCAGATAATGTATCATGAACATTTCTCTCTTTAATGAAAACCTTTTTCATGGTTTTCATGCTAGGGACCATGTTTTCAAGCTTTTATTTATTTTTTAAATTATGTTCTTATTGATTTTAGAGAGAGAAACATCGATGTGAGAGAAAAACATTGATGGGTTGCTTCCTGACAGGGGATCAAACCCACAACCTGGGCATGTGCCCTGACCAGGAATTGAACCTGCCAGCTTTCAGTTGCACGGGGATGATGCTTAACCAACTGAGCCACACTGGCCAGGGCTGTTTTCAAACTTTTAAAGAGGCTTGTTAGAGTTGGCAAAAGCTTCTGCTAAACCCTTCACTACGCAATCTTATGGGACCCCTGTCATATATGTAATCTGTTATTGACTGAAACATTGTTGTGTGATGTATGACTACTATTGTCCCCATTTTACAGATGAAAAAACTGAGGCATGGAAGATGAAATACTTGCTTATTGTCCTTTAATTGTAACTGTAGCTTAACTCATCTATTACCCTGGCCTCTCCACCAGGGGTAGAGTTGGAACTGCCCTTCACACCATCCCCATCCAGTGGTCTGTCAGTAGGTACCTACAGTCTACCCCATGTGTCCAGGACCTGAGTGAAAGGTGAGAGAGAGGGAGATGACCTATATGTGAAGGATAAAAGAGGCTCAGCCATCGCAAGGACCCTCCCCCAGGTCTGAGGACACCCTACAGATAATAACAGCAAGACTCATACAGCACTTCCTGTATATACCCCCGGGTCCTTTGTCAAGTCATTTCATCCTCACACACAGCCTGAGGCCAGTCCTGTCACTGTCCCCCATTGAACAGATGGGGACTGACGCAGAGAGGGTAGTAATTGGCCCGCGGTCTAGAGGTACTAAGTAGCATCGCTGGGTCCAGACTGGCTTTCTGGGTGCAGACTGTGCTCTTAGCCATGATACCAAGCTGTTTCTCGCTAAAAATGCCTGTGGCACCTGGGATGCTGGGAGGAGGACCAAGGCAGGACAGTAGACTGGGGGAAGCTGAGAGAGCAGGAGTTCACATTTCTCAGTGGGGCCAGGGGAGGGCCTGGCCTCAGTCACACAGCCTGTCACGAGCAGCAGATGGCTGTGGAGTAAGGGAAAGAGGGATCAACCAAGTGCACCCATTGTGAGTTACAGGAGCTGAGAAGAGGGAGATCAGGGTCGCAGGCTCAGCCCCACTTAGGGGGTCAGCTGGTGGGGGTGGGCGCTGGAGTCAGAGAGAATGCTCTGGGAGCAGTTGCTATAGAAGTCCCTGCCCGCTCTAGAGGGGCTGCCCCTGCTGGGTAACCCCAGAGTTCTGGCGTGGGAGTCAGCCACCCAGCGCCAGGGTCATGGGTCTCAGCTCCAGCCACCCCTCCTCAGACGACTCTCCCTGCAGCACCCCCATCTGAGTCTGTCCCCGCCAGGTACACAAACACACAGTGGCCCAAATGCCAAATCCGACCATCTGAGCCTGGGCATTTACTATCAATATTTCATGCCTCAAACAGCACTGTCTAAACAACACCTATGAAATATGAATGGATTGAAGTTTCGACAAACAAATAGCCCAGGCATAATACCAGGGGGAGGAGGGGAGAGAGGTAATGAGGTCCGGAGGGACCACATGGAGTCAGGCCAAGGGTTTGTGGGGCGATTGTCCTCAGTGCTGGACACAGGGCTGAGCTGGTGAGGGCCCGAGGGAACAGGCAGTGTGGAGTGGAGCCTGCTCTGCAGCTGAAGGCCTTCACTTCCAGCTGGGGGAGGTGGAGGGGGGGCAGGTGGGTCAGAGGTCAGGTTTTTAGGGTCAGAGAAAGGCAAGGGTTGGTAGGGTGCTGGTGATCCACCCCCCCCCACCCCCCCCGCCAGTCCCTCCATTGAGCAGCTCTGAGCCCGTTTCTCAGGCCCACCCTGTAGATGCTCATCTGTCCTCTCCCGCTCTCACCCTCCTGGGGGTCAACCACAGCACCCCTATGTTGTTCCCTCTGGACCGGCTCCCCCAGCCCCTGAGGCTTCTGGGCAGGGGAGGACATCCCATTTGGGTGACATAGGGGTGACATGTGAAGGCCCCATGGCCTTGGGCACCTCTCACCTCTCTCTGCCTTCACAGGCTTCTGTCCCCAGGAGCCTCGTCCCCAAGCCCCTTCCTCCCTGGCCAAGAGGCCACATATGTCCACGAGGCCAGGGCATGGAGGCCTCAGTTTCTCCATGTTTACAGTGACGGGTTGGCATGATTTTTCTCTGACACTTGGTAGGTTCACTGCCCTCTCTACACCTGACAGAACCCCCAGGGATCAAAGAGCTGCTTTCTGGTCAGAAAACGGGGCGGTGTCATGAGCTAATCTGACAGGCTGATGGGAAGGGTCTGCTGGAAGGCAGGGGCCCAGCTGTGGAGCATGCTGGGACCTCAGCCGGCGGGAGTGAGAGATGGAGGGAAGAGGGAGCAGCTGAGGCCAGAGCTAGGAGCTGGCTGGGCCCAGCCAGGGGGTGGGGAGGGACACATGGTGTCCAGCATATATTGGGAACATTGACCCATTCGAGCTTGTTTGGAAAGTCTGGAGGGAGCCCGGGGAGCCAGGGCAGCAGGGATGATCAGCTGGGGTCTTGTTAGCAGCCGGGTGAGCAGCTCATGTAGTTCTAAGCCAGTGGTTCTCAACCTTCTGGCCCTTTAAATACAGTTCCTCATGTTGTGACCCAACCATAAAATTATTTTCATTGCTACTTCATAACTGTAATGTTGCTACTGTTATGAATCATAGTGTAAATATCTGGTAAGCAGGATGGTCTTAGGCGACCCCTGTGAAAGGGTCGTTCGACCGCCAAAGGCGTCGCGACCCACAGGTTGAGAACCGCTATTCTAAGAAGAGCTGGTAGGTCCCGGAGCTCTAAGTGAGGGGCTGTGGAAGTCTTCAACACAAACCGGAACTCTGCCCAAAGCCACTTGTACCCATGAGGACTCGGGTGCCAGGGCTCTCGCAGAGGACAAGCTGACTGCAGACCACTCACCAGGGGGCATCTGAAGTGGCTCTTCTGGGTCTCCCTTGCCTGGCGGCCTGGCCAAAGCTAAGGCAACAGTGTCAGGGTCAGCATCTGTGTTTAGGAGGGGCCAGAGGACACCACACCAACATGAAGTGGGCTTTGTTGTCTAACTTCTCAGTGGGTTCTCAAGCCAGGCAGTGGATGTGGAAGCAGAGGGGTGTTTGTAGCTCAGGGACAGCCTTTGTGATCGGGGGCCACCTGCTGCCCAGGCCAGTGCTAGGCAGAGAGAAGGGCGCTAGCTGCTTGTCTGAAGAATGTGCTTCATCTCGCTCCCTCCTAAGAAACGGGCAGGGTTGGTGGTAGCTGCTGACTTCCCAAGCTCACACAATTGGCGGGGGTGGCCATGGGGTCTTCTGTAATCCTTCACTGATGGCTTAGATGGTGGGGCAGATCTCTCAGGAGCAAATGACCTTGAGGAAATGTGGAGGTCAGAGGAAGAGAGCCGTAATCTCCCCCGGCCTCAAAGTACTGCCAATAAGCCGTCTCCGCGCTGGAGCAGTTGATGGAAACTTCGCCGCTGCTGCTTCCCAGCTCAGGAGGCTATAGCCTTTGACTGCGAGATAAGAAATTGCCAGGCACCTCCTAATTACAATTATCATTATCGTGGATGTCTTTCTTAATTACTTTCTTATAATTAGCAGTTGCCTTTTCCTCAGCATTTGTGTACTTTGCAGATTTGCTGACATTTGAGAGCCTCAAAAATAGGGACATTTGGGGAGGAGGGCCGAAAGATGGGGGAAGCAGGAGAGGAACCCATTCTTTTTGGGTAGCCTGATAGATTTCATGGCAGAAAGCAATTGGGGAAAGCAAATGATGGGTGTGACAGGTCATTTCCCGAGCAGATGGGGAAGGAGCAAGGGTGTGGATGGAGGGGTTAGGCTTCATGGAGAGTCGCCGAGTGTTAAACCTCGGAGAAGACATTCTTGAAAAGCCACCAAGGCTGCCATTCTTCAGGCTTGGGTTTCATCTCAGGAAACAAGGCTGGGATGAAGCACACTCTTGTGGGATGCATTTCGGAGTTAATTAAATAGCTGAGGTCTGGGGTGGCTTGATTTTTCTCCAAAGCCAGTGATGCGCTCGGCACATCCATGGGCCTGGGGGAGTCATTGTAAAGTGGTTTATGCTCCTTGACCAGATGGTTGGTTTTCATTGTCTGTTCCTGTTCTTCCTCCCTCTCTCCCGGCCCCTGTAGCCCTGTGTACGGAGGAGTGCGTGCACGGCCGCTGTGTTTCCCCTGACACCTGCCACTGTGAGCCTGGCTGGGGAGGACCCGACTGCTCCAGCGGTGAGTCTGGGGTCTTTGAGGGTTGGATGGTGCTCTGGCTCTGGCTCAGGAGGGCCTGGGCTGAGTACAGGCTGAATTATTCGTGTTGGGCTGCAGCTGCCTGGGCTAGCGCGGGCATCAAGGGAAAGGCCTACCTGCAGTTTGGTGCATGATGGTACTTGGAGGAGAGGGTGTCAGGGGCGAGGGGGTAACGGTTTGTGGAATTCTGGAGCAGCATTGTGTGTTGTGTGTGTATGTGTGGGGATTGTGGTGTCATCTGTACAACCCTGACTTTTGATAAAACACCTCGAGGTGCAGACCCAGGAAGTCACCGTGGTCAAGGCCTGGTCCTTAGCTTTGCTGGTCCAAAGGCTTCGTTTTGTGGGTGCTCATGGAGGCTCAGGGGACTGACTCATGAGCCCGATGGGCACTGGGATGCCTCTGCCCAAAGGTAGGAGAACAGGACACTTGTAGGGGAAGGTACCTGTGCTTCCCATCTCTCTGGGGAAGGCTTCCTGGTGAGCAGGGAGTGAGGCGGATGCCCTTGGGACTAATCAAGTGACACACAGGACATTGTCTCCACTGTGGGGCTGGCCAATGAGAGGATGGGTCTTCCTAACAGCTGCTCAGGGGAGTCCTTTGCCAAGAGCCCAGGTAAAGGCAAATCCTTCCCCTCTGGCTGATTTCCCCTAAATACTTACAACTGACCCCCTTTCCAATGGTGCATCTTGCAATCTATGATTGGTTAAGACATGGTCTTACTTGATTTTCAAAGAGGGCTTGATAGTGTTGAAGCCCATTTTCTTCCTGTTTGAGGTGGGGTAGAGTGACTTTCCTTTTTATTGTGACTTGAGTAGAGCACATGGCTAAGCTAATCCATTAGGGGTCTAGCCCCATTATTGACCTGTCGAGTAAAACTCCCTCCACGTTCTGCGTGGAGTAGGGTTCGGTATCTGAAAGAGGAGCCACACAGCAAATGAGAGAAAAAGACAGGAGATAATTTTGCAATATTGGGGGACCAGGCGGCCAAGTCCCGAAGGACTTCCTCCATGCTCAGGCCTCACCAAGCTTTTATTGATCTGGGATGCACCCATAGCATAGCCCTAGGCAGGTGACCCCCTAGTAACAAGCAGACTAGCCCATCAGCAAGGATTTACATAATAATAAATGGGGGAGTAGTTTCAGCTACCACTGTCTGGACAAACAGAGGTGGCACCTAGCTCCGAGCTTTGCTAGGGCTTCAAAGGCACCCAGCCTTTGGGGGGTTTTGGGGAGTTCTCTGTCTATGCTTATCAGATAGTGAAGGCAATAAACTGGTTCCCACATTGACCCATCTTTGGAAGCCACTGTCCCATGGTGACTACAGTGGTGGTGAAAACATGGAGAGGGAATGTTGGGTGGCCCGATGTGGTGCTTTTGCCCCTTTTCACTCTCTGCTGGGGTGGAAACATCTAATTATGGTCCTTTTTTTTCTAAAGGCCTTTCCTGGAGCCTCCGTGTCTGCCTGGTACATGGGAGCATACTGACCAAAGCAAGGCTGGGTGTGCTTTTGTTTTGAGCCTGGGTGGTTATCTTGGATCAGGGAGTCCAAGGTCCATTTGGGTTCAAAAGACTCTCCAATGTGTTGGTGACTGAGGGCGGGGGGGGGGGGGGGGGCGGGGGGCTCCTTCTCCCGTCAGTTTTACCGCTTTGAGGTGTGCTGCACTGAGACAGGGCCAGGGACTCATCCAGACAATGAAGGGTGAACCTGAGGGACACGCGAGTTAACGGAGCGTGCTCAACCAGCCATTCTGTGGACGACAGGAAACATGCTGGTTGAAATACCTGAGAGCTTTCCACCCCCTTGTCCCTGTTCTGTTTTGTGTAATTTTTCTTACAATGAATCTTTGATGAAGAACTATCTAAGTTGGATTAGGTGAGCTCTGCTGGGACAGATCTGCTTGCTGCTGCTGGATTATAATGTCAAGGGCAGCCTGATGGAGGCTGAAATGCATCCTGAGTCCCAGGGGCCCCGAGTGCATATAAATCACCATTCAGTACCAGTGTGTTTGTTGCTTATGATGTGCTGGACTGTGCTGGGCAGGGAGCAGGCCCTGGAGGGTTTTTCAGGCATGGGCCTCTCAGGGTTTCTGGGCTGGGGAAGGAACTAGAATGAAGGCAGCACTTGATGAACAGGACCAGGCAGTTTAGAGTAAACTTTGCCTCTGGAGTGAGTTTATCAAGCACGTAGGGAAACAGCCTTGCTACTTGATATTACAAAACAGGGCTCCCCAATTTTCTCACCTCAAATCAGTCATCAGACTTGGTGCTAAGCAGCCACAGCTGTTTTCTCAATAAATCCAGCCTCATGGGTCGAAGAGCCACCATCCCTGGGTATACTCAAAGGCATGTACTACTAAGTCCATAGGAAGTCCTAAAGGACGCATTCCAACCCTGTTTTGAGGGATAGCCGCATTGAATGAAGGGAATTCACAGAGTCTCACTCTCAAAATCCTTCAGAGCAGTGACTGTTTAGATGCCCTGCCATGAGCTTTCCAACTTCTTGAATCCCCCCCCTTTAGCAAGGAGCTCACTGCCTCCCATGGAAGCACATTCTGACTATTGGGAAGTTTTCATTTCTCTTGAGTGGAAATCTGTCTCTAGCTTCTACCAGTTGGTTCTCACTCATGATGAAGGCCAGGGCAGCCATGACCCTCCTTGCCATGTTGGAATTTCTTCCAAGGAGCTCAGTGGACAAGGCCACTGTGTATGGAAAGGTGGTCATCTCAGAGCACTTGATAATAGCCACTGAGGCCACATAGAAGAAACCAGAGTCCCCTTCCATGGATCAGCCTTTCAAATATGGTAAGATAGTGATCACTTCCCTCCCCCAAGTCTTTATTCTCCAAGCTCCTTTGTTTCTCACACGACATGGCCTGAACTGCCTTATCCATCTGGTTTCTCTCCACTGTCTGTGGCCTTTATTCCTTTTAAACCAGTGGTCCGCGGACTACTGGCAGTCTGCGAGGTCCGAAAGGTTGGCAACCGCTGTTTTAAACTATCATTACTTCTAGGTCTGGCCTTTATTCCTTTTCAACTATTATTCCTAGGTCTGGCCATATAAGTGCAGCCTTGTATGAAAAAATAATAATAAAGATGAGTACTAGTGATTGAATTTTACTCTGCACTAGGCACTTTATCTTCTCATTTAGTCTCCACAACAAATCTATGGTGTAGGGTTTATTATTAGCCCTCTTTTACGGATAAGAAAGTTGAAGCACAGAGAGGCTAAGCAACCATCAACCGACACACAGCTAGTAAATAGTAAAACTGGGGCTGTTAGTCAAGCAAAAACGTGGGTCCTAAACCTAAACAATTGTTATGCTCTCCTTCCTTCTAGATGCTCAGCCTCTATTAATACAGCCTTAGGTTGAAATGGATTAGAAGACATAGGTGCTCACAGGGAAGGAAGGATCTGCTTGAAAGTTGGGGCCCTGAGATATTGTTCTGGCGATAGAGGAATCGGCCACGGAGCACACTGTGACTGGGTTTACTCCCAGCAGCTTGAAGCTGTTGGCTGTTGTGCCCGTGGACGCCTGCCGGCCTGCGTGTGCTCCGCAGTGCCTTCGGGTCTTTGTGAGGCCTGTGTTCGTGGGGGTGGTGTTCCAATAGTGCAGTGTGTGTCTCTGGAGAATTCTGAATGGGATCTGTCCATAGACATGTCTATGCAGGTGACACCCTTGCAGGGAAGCTTTCATTTTTGTTGAATCAAAAGCATCATTCTTATTGTTTTCTTTTTTTAAAATATAGTTTTATTGATTTCAGAGAGGAAGGGAGAGGGAAAGAGAGATAGAAACATCAATGATCAGAGAGAATCATTGGTTGGCTGCCTCCTGCACATCCCACACTGGGGATTGAGCCCCCAACCCAGTCATGTGCCCTGACCAGGAATTGAACCGTGACCTCCTAGTTCATAGGTCAATGCTCGACCACCGAGTCACACATTCTTGTTGTTTTCTGATTCTAAAATTATACCTGTTCATGTTAAAAAGAAAATTCAAATGGCACCAAAAGTGTAGACAAAAAGGTTAAACCCGCACACCCAGGCCCAACCTCTTCTGGCAGTTGGGTGCTTGCCCTCCCTGTTATTTCTGAACACATTTGCACTGAGAGCTAGATCTGATACAACGTGTATTATTTAGATCAAATGTATGTGCTATTCTGTGACTTTTTTTTTTTTTTTAACTCAACTTCATGTCATGTATTCATTTCCTTGTCAACAAACATGAATTCCCCCTTCAAGTTTTTAATGGCCTTATAGATTTTCATTCTGTGCATTACCCAAGTATTTAACCAGTCTCTTATTGATGGGCATTTAGGTTCTTCATGATTTTTCACTATCTGAGGCCCACCATCCTTTATCCAAGATCCTAGGGACCTGTTGGTTTCACAATTTATATTTTTTCAGAGTTTATGGTGATTATATCATATATGACACATTCCCTCAGTGGGGCAATACCCTGGGATGAAATATAATAATTCTTCTGAAGTGACATGTAACTGATCACATCTAGTGGCTACAACCACAAATCAGTTCCATGGAGATTTTGTTTCTAAATGAAATTTGGTGTCGACCTTAAAAACAATTTCCTATGGACTTTCTAGAGATTTTTGGACACGTGGATCAGGGGCCGTGGCCCTGTGTAAAAATACTGCAGTAATTCTTCTTGTGCATAAATCTGTGCCCACTTGTCCAAATTTCTTCTTAGGTTAAATTCCTGGAAGTGGCAGGGAGGGTTATAAAGATCCATCATCTACTGCCTGCCCCTGCCCTGCCCTTTGTGGCTGCCAAGGGATTTATGACTCTGATGGTTGCGAAGGGGACGAATCCAGCACTGGCGTGGGGGGGGTGGGGAACTTTTCAGTCTCTTATAGACGTATAACTCTGTAGCTTAATTTCTTTAAGGCCTGAACTAATTTTTTTCTGCTCCATAAAGGAGGTGAGGTGATGCTGATTTGCCTGGTAGGTGGACACACATCAGCTACTGTGGGTAATTCTGAGATGTTAGACGGACCAATATGGGGAAATGCAGTGGCTGCATGCTTGGTCATAAACCTCCATCCTATATAATAATGAAGAGTAAAAGGATGAAATGTCAGTCTACCCTGAATAAAGACGACAGAGTGACTCTTATTAAATTGCACTAATCTCACAAGTGGAGATAAAAAGAAAAAAAGTTTTCCTATATTGAATATCTAGCTTTTTAAAGTAATTAGGAATATTAAAGCAGTGACAATGATTGAGATAGAAACATTATTCATAACTTTTATTTCCGCGCTGGGCAGTGATCCAGTATATTTCATTTATGAGGTTTCAGCTGTAAGGAGAAGGACGTGAGCCAATTCCTAAATTAAATATGCCCTGTTAACTTTTATAAATGTTACCAAAGAATCAACTTGGAAATTTAAGCCTTCAGTGTATTATTTAATTATTGTATTTCTTGGGTGCTGCTTCTCAGCTTCCCCTCCCATGGTGCTTTGAAGTGTGGGTTCTGGGCTATGGAATGATGTTTCGGTTTTGGTCTCAGGCCTCCCCTGAAAGGCTGGGTTAGACATGACAGAGACCCCTTCCCCCCATTTCTCTGCCATCTCTCACGTCCTTAGATTCCACTAAACTGGTTTCATCCACATGCACACACAGGCTGCAGGACAGAAAAGCTCGCTACACCCTGTCTACTGTCTGTGGAAACTGCGCCTCCCTCCCGCCAGGCAGGAGGCAGACCGCAGAGCCGGCTGAGTAATGAAGGCAGCGGGAACCAAGTTGGGACACCACCAGGAGTAGCTTCTGCCAAGTCAAATGTGTTCTTATCTTGAATGGTGTGTGGGACCCCTGGCTGACTTGGCTGTTGGCTATCCTTGCAGATTCAAATAAAACATTTAACAGCTCAGAAATAGGCCCACGCTCCTAAACTAGCCTGGGATTAATGCTTTTTGACCTAAGGTGTTTGCTAGAAATTTTTTGTGTGGTAAAATATACACAACATAAAATTTATCATTTTAACCATTTTTAATTGTGCAGTTCTGTGGTATTCAGTACAGTTACGCTTTTGTGCAACCATTATTACCATCCATCTCTAAAACTGTTTCATCTTCCCCAACTGAAACTTTGTACCCATTAAACACTGACTTCCCATTTCCTCTCCCCCCCAGCCACAAGCAACTACCGTTCTATTTTTTTTTGTCTATGATTTTGACTACTTTAGGTATCACATATAAGAAGAATCATAAAATATGTGTCACTTTGTGACTGGCTTATTTCACTTAGTATAATATCTTCAAGGTTCGTCTATGCTGTAGCAGTGTCAGAACCTCCTTGTTTTATAAGGCTGAATGATATTCTCTCCCGTGGTCGGCAAACCGTGGCTCGCGAGCCACATGCGGCTCTTTGGCCCCTTGAGTGTGGCTCTTCCACAAAATACCACGTGCGGGCGTACACGTACAGTGCGATTGAAACTTCGTGGCCCATGCACAGAAGTCGGTATTTTGTGGAAGAGCAGGTATTTTGTGGAAGAGCCACACTCAAGGGGCCAAAGGGGCCAAAGAGCCGCATGTGGCTCACGAGCCGCGGTTTGCCAAGCCGCAGTTTGCCAACCACTGGTAGACCACATATTGTTTATCCAGTCATCTGTCAATGGACACTTTGGTTTCTTCTACCTTTTGATTCTTGTGAATCATGCTGCTATGAACATGGGCGTACCAATATCTCTTTGTGGCCCTGCTTTTTTTGGGAGATATACCCAGAGTGGATCGGTGGGTTATATAATAATTCTATGTTTATTTTTCAAGGAATCGTCATAAAATTCCCCACAGTGTACACACCAGTTTACATTCCCACCAGCAATGCACTGGGTTCTGATTTCTCCACATCTTTGTCAGCACTTGCTATTCCCTGTGTTTTTGATGATTGCCATCCTAACGGGTATGAAGTAGGATCTCGCTGTGGTATTGATTTGCATTTCCCTGTTGATTAGTGACGTTGAGCATCTCTTCATGTGCTTGCTTGGCCATTTGTGTATCTTTTTTGGAGAAACGTCTATTGAAGTTATCTGCCCATTTTTAAAAATTGGGTTGTTTTGTTGTTGCTGCTGCTGAGTTGAACGTGTTCTTTATATGTTCCCGATTTTAATCCTTATCAGATATATGATTGAAAATATTTTGTGGGGTGCCTTTTCACTCTTTTAATAGTTTTTAATTTTGATAAATTCCAGTTTATCTATTTTTTTTTTGCCTGTGTTTTTGGTGTCATATCCAAGAAATTATTGCCAAATCCAATGTCATAAAGCTTTCCCCTATGTTTTTATCTAAGAGTTTTATAGTTTAAGCTCATGCACATGGCATTTGATCCATTTTGAGTTAAAATTTACACATGGTATAAGGTAGGGGTCTAACTTCAGCTTTTTACACATGGATATCAAGTTTTCCCAGCACCATTTGTTGAAAAGACTTCTGCTAATGATTTTTGAAAGTATAGAGTTTTAAAAAAAAGAAAGTATAGAGTTTACATTTTTCAGCGTGCAATGGCACATTAGTTACCTGACAAGTAATGTAAGTATTGTTTCTTACGTTAAAACATACATATATGTTATAGAACTGAGTGTAGAATTGGCATTTATTTTTTTAAATGTGATAATGTGAGCCTTTGGTGGACCTCTGTGGCTACGCCTGGAGGCAGGGTTATTTTAGGGGTGAAGCTCGAGAAGCAGTGGGAAAGGCAGGAAGACCATAACCAGGATTAGATCTCTGAAAGCTGGCGACTGTTTGCAAGGATGGTTTGGAGAGGAATCAGGGCTCAAGCCCTTTCCCCACTGCATTTTCTGGGGACTCTGCCTTCCCTCCAGCATGCTGGGCTGTCTTTTGTACCCCCACTGTCTGTGCCTGGGCTCCTGGGCTCAGGGTTGGCATAGGGGCTCATGCTACCTCATCTGGGCTGTTCCATGGCCTCTGCACTTTCCCACATTGCTCAGTGCTGGCCTACGAGAGCTGAGAGCTGAGACGCATACGACCTGCATTTCACTGGCTTGGGTGGTCTGTTTTCCTGGAGCCGTCTTCACGTATATGAAAGCCTAGCTCCACGTTCTCCTTGAATGGAGTGCTAGGAAGTATGGTCTAATATCCCAAATCTAAAGTCCTGGCCACTGGGGTCTCATGATGTAACTTGAAACCATGAAATCAAGATCTGGGAGGAACTTCAGAAATTGCCTGGTCTAGTCCTTCCATTTTATACGTGGGCAAACTGAGAGCCAGAGAAGGGAAACTGCTTGCCCTCCGTCACCCAGGGAGGCGGTGGCAGAGCTGTAGCTTAATCCTGGGTCTCCTGACTCCCATGCCTTTGCCTCTTACCAGCTGCCCTTGGAGTTCAAGGCTAGAGTTGTCTTCGGGGCAGGTGGGTCTCATTATAGCAAAGCAAACAGGCCAAGCTGTTCTATAGACTTTTGTGCAGATGACCTAAAGCCGTGGTCGGCAAACTGCGGCTCGCAAGCCACATGCGGCTCTTTGGCCCCTTGAGTGTGGCTCTTCCACAAAATACCACATGTGGGCGTGCACGTACAGTGCGATTGAAACTTAGTGGCCCATGCGCAGAAGTCGGTATTTTGTGGAAGAGCCGCACTCAAGGGGCCAAAGAGCCACATGTGGCTCACGAGTCGTGGTTTGCCGAGCCGCAGTTTGCCGATCACTGACCTAAAGGTTTCAGATGCTCCTGGTTCCTTCTCTGGGCAGGCCTGGAGGTCAGGCTGGGGGCGCTGGGACTGGGGACTTCCAGAGGGACCAGCCTTGCCATCTGCCTGGCTTGGAAAGTACATCAGGGACGAGTCCCATCTCGGGCTCGGACACACGTCTTCCCGATGAACTGGAGACGGCACAGTCTGGCAGCACAGGACGTGGGGGCAGAGCAGACGTATAGCATGTGGGCCGGGTTCCTGCCTCTGTCCTGGAGCAGCCGAGGGGGTCAGAAAGGAGACAGGCAGGGCCAAGCAGGGACGCGAGTGGGCCCAGCCACGCAGATGTGCTGGGAAGGGCCTCTGCCAAAGCTCTGGGGACCCTTCCTGGTGAGGAGCCCAGCGCGAGCAGGGGGAGAGGAGAAGGGAGGAGATCAGAAAGAAGCATGCGGGGGCCACAGGGTCTGAGAAGGAAGGTGAATGGGGATTCCTGCTCCCACCGTGCGCAGGTGCTTGGAGAGGCCATGTGCGTCATCGCCCTTTCACAAGCAAAGGAATCCAAGCACAGGGAAGTGGAGTAACTTGTGATATTCACCCAGCTAACAAGGGGCAGAGCTGGGATTAGAACCCAGGACTTGTGTTCGTCCCACAGTTCCATGCTGCCTCCAAAGGGCTGGAACTCCTGTGTCATAACATGCAGGGGAGCCGGCTTCGCTTCACACCTCTGTCTGGGTGACCCTAGCTAAGCCCCCCTGTCCCTGACTCTCAATTGTTTCACCTGTAAAATGAGAGGAAAGTTTGTGTGGCTATTCCAGCTCTAAAATCCCATGATGCTCTGTTTCTAGGAAGTCAAAATCCAGTATCATGTCACCTTATCCAGGCCCTGATGACCTTTCTGCTGACCTCTGGGAGGGCATTCTGCCACCCTCCCCACCCACCCCACTGTCAGCATGTGCGGCCTTACAGTGATTCTCTCTCTTTGTCCTTGGACTTGGAAGAGGAGTGGGAAGGGGACAGCCATGGAGGGGGCAGCCTTATGACTCACACCTCACCGCCCCCCTGTGGGGGCTCCTGGTGAGCCCTGGGTTGCTTCATCCGGGAGGGGGCGTGCAGAGGGGCGTCTTGCCAACCTGGAGGCTAGGCTGCAGCTCTCTCGGGCTCTCTATTCACTACACTGAGCCGGTTGTCAAGGTTAAAGCGACTTCAGATGAATCACCACAAAGCAATTACACTTGCTGGTCCTCCGCTCCTCTCTGCCCAGCCCGCGGCCCTCGCAGAACCGCCTGGGCCGCCTTCTGCCGGCATCTGCTGTGCCCGTGGGCCTCCCCGGGCTGGTGGGCTCCGTGTCAGCACCGCGCACTGGGCGCAGTCACCGTGACGGGGACAGAAGGGAGCTGTGGATGCGGCACAAATGCTTGTTCAAGGTCTGTGCGTCAGAGGATTGCTCTTCACCCCAGAATTCTAATTTTGAACAAAAAGGAATTCAATAGCCGGGCCACAGGCCCGGTTGGCTCGATGTTCTCTGTCCCTTGAGTTCCATTTAATCCACATTTATCGAGTACTTCTCAGACGCCAACACTGCCGGGGTCCAGGGCTACAGGGGGAGGTTAGGGTTGAGGAGGGTATAGTCCCCCCGTCCTCAGGAGCTAGAGCAGAAGCGAGAGCTACCAGTTCAGGGCAGAGGGAGGAGGAAGAGCCTAGGGAGAGAGGAGGCGGGGGCTTTTACTGGAGGGGCACCTGGGTGGCTCAGGAAAGCCATCATGCGGGAGGTGGGGGGTGGCAGGGCATGGAGGAAGGAAGGAACCAGATATGTGCTATGATCTCATTTGAGATTAAGAAATTGAGGCAAAAAAAAAAAAAAAAAGAAAAAGAAAAAGAAAAAAGAGAGAAAAAGAAAGAAAAGAAATTGAGGCACAGAGAGGTTAGCGAGTGCCTGGGGTCCCACAGCTGGTGAGTGTCAGGGCTGGGTCTGTCTGACTCTTTCCACGGGACACAGAGGAAGGGGGCTAAGAAATGTGAGAACCAAGTCACTTGTGAGGGGCAGGTGATGGAGGCTGAAAGAGACCTCAACTCAGCCCGGCCCGAGTCCCGCAGGGGAACGATGGCAGGAGGACGGATTTGCTGGCCTCCCTGCCTCCTTCCGCCCTCGGCCATCACCTCTCCCAGCCCGTCTCCCTCTTTCTGGGACACCCTGGCCTCGGCTGTGCCCTGGAAGCCACGAAGAGGTTTGTGTCCTCTCTTCTAGAAGTTCTTCCTTCCTGGAGAAATGAGAAACGAGAGAGAGCAGACATGGGGTGCCCTGCCTGCACAGGGCCCAGACCATTGTAGGGGTGAGGCTGAGGCTGAGCTGGGGCAGCCCGTGGAGACCCCAGTACCCAGGACTGAAGGCAGCTGGTCCCCCACCCGTCTCTACCTCCGGACTGAGTCATACTCCTGTGATGCTGCCCACCAGGAAGGAGGGGAGACCTTCTGAGAGCCCCCTTCCCAGGCCCAAGGAACCAAGGAGGCCGTGGGGAGGAGGGGGCCTGGGGCAGCCGCCAGAGGTTTCACTCCTCCCTCCTCTGCCCCCTGCCTCTCAGACAGGAGAGAGACTGGGGCCAGTCCCATCTGAGCAGGGTCGGGCAAAGCCCTAGCTTGTGGAGCCGATCCTGACAGTCAGTGTTATTTTGTTGTTGTTGTTTTTACCCGAGAAAGACGGACATTGGGTAGCCTGAGTCTGCATGAGCTGTGTGTTCAAGGGACTGTTGCAGGGGAGTGAGGGGAGGTACATTCTGGCCAGCTCCGCTCTGGCCATCTGCTCCCTGAGAGCAAAATTAATAAATAAATGACACACAGGGAGTCCCAAGCACTGGGAAGAGGGAGGAGGGTGAGAGAACCCGCCCGGAATCTGACAAAAGCAGAACACCGGGCCAGGAGCCAAGCTGGCGTCATCGTGTGGGGCTGGCAGCTGGTGCTGACACCTCTCCCGGCTCCTCGCGGGCATGAAAAGGACACTGGGCCCACCTCCCCCCCGCCCCCCACGCACACATACGCACATGGCCTCCACTTCCAGAGTGGGCACGTGGGCTGGGTCTCCATGGGAAACACAGCTCCTTAGAGAAGGGAATCACGAACCCTTCCCACCTGCCCCGCCAGCTGGAGGGCAGCCTGGAGCCCTGCAGGGAGCGGGGTGGGGTTGGGGGGCATCCTCTGGGGCCAGGAGGAACCTGCTCATGGCAGGTCGGGCTCTGCAAGAGCTGCCTCGTCTTAAAGAACTTTCAGTTCAGTCCCAGTCAGCCCAGGCCTGCTGTGGGCCAGGCGCCACGTGAAGAGCTTATTCGTCTTCCTGCCGCCCCACCGCCCGTGAGGTGGGGATTACCGCCCACTTCACAGTTGAGGCTGAGGTCCAGGGACAGTGAGTCACTCACTCCGCTGCTCCAGAGGGTGTGCTCTTTCCACGGAGGCACATGTCAGCCGGCACACGGGGCTGTGGAGGAGGTGACATTTGAGGCTGAAAGGCAGGACGTCTGGGCTTTGCTTTGTCTAAGTCAGCTTAGATTTCTCTCCTAACTCATAGCCAGCACTTACCGTGCATGCTATCCCACTCATTATTCGTTATTGTTCGTTATTATTTCCCCATCTTTCAGATGAAAACACTGAGGCTCAGAAAGGTTACGTACCTGGCCCAAGGGCACACAGCTAGGGAGAAGCAGAATCAGGATTTGCACTCTCCGGAGACCACGCTTGCAACTCTGGTTAATGCTTCTTTATAGGGCTCTCTGCCTTCCCTCTCCAGCCCCTCCCATCAGTGGGAGATAGGAAGGTGGTTAAGATGGAAACTAGATCATGTCACTTCCCGGGCCCCCTTTACCTGCCAGGAAGTGCCCCAGCTCCTTGATCAGCCCTTCAAGACCCCTCTGGGCCTGGTACCTGCCTAGTTTTCAGCCTCACTTCCCATCATCCCACCCCACTCCTCTTCCCCTCTCTCAACCCTTCTCTATCCCCTGACCCATTGCCCTTTTGCCTTCAAAGCCCAGCTCAGATGCCACCTCTGCTGTGATGCTTCCTGATTCCCACAGACCTCGACTGTGTGTACATGGCCAGCTGGTCCACGCTTCCCTGGGGGATTATCATTTGATTGCATATTTGCTACCTTCTCAGCCCCCAGCCCCTGAGACCATCTCCATGGAAGGAGGTCTTGCTTGTCTCTGGCATCTGGTGCCCAGCCTGTGCAGGCATTCAACACAGTGCTAAGTGGGGTCCAGTGGATGTGTTCTCCCCCTTTATCAAGTGTTGGTTCTTTCAGATGATGCTTAAGTGGGGGTGGTGCTGGGACTAGGGCAGAGTGTGGGGGCTGTTGGCTGGATGCCTGGGAGAATTTGAAGCCATGTCCCTTGATCTTCCAAAGCTCCTTACCTATCAGTGCTGCCCAGACACGTGCTTGCAAGGATTGCAATGTGGGCCAGGCGTCAGGTTGGTCCTTCAGAGGAAGGCAGAGATTGCATCTAGCTCATAAAGTGGGGAAGATGCTAAGAAGGCAGTGGAGCTGGAGCTCAAAGAAGGATGAGGCTTGAAGCTTCGATGGTCAGGTGTGGAAAGAGAGGGCATTCTTGACTCATATGAGCAAAGGTACTAAGTGGGGAGCAGGCTCGTGTGGCTGAAGCAGAGGGTGCCGCTGAGGAGGCGTGGGAGCGGCTGCGCTGATAGGCCAGGCCAGGTGGGATGGTGCTCTTACAGCAATAGCCCGAGGGCCGGGGGCTTTACTCCATGGGCCCTGGGGAGCCCCGAAGGCTCATTTTGCATCATCTATGTCTGCATTGCTTCTCATAGGGCCACCTCCTGTTTCTTCTCCCAAGTAACCTGTGACCAGATCTGGGCCCAGATATAGGAGCAGAGGGGAGGTTTTAGGCTCTGATTTACACCTCCAGTCCTGCCTCGTCCCTCCAGGCCAGCTGGCCCCTGCTCTCTTCCCCTGCCCCTGACCGGAGGTGTTCAAATAACATATGGCAGGTCATCTGGGCACCGTGTGGGAAGCAGATTGGATGGGGGAGACCACTGTGATTAAGAGTTGATGAAAAATGGATCAGGGAAAGAGGGTGACCCACAGAGGCTGCGTTGGACGTGTCCTGACACCTTCCTGCCTCCCTGGCCAGATCAGACGAGGCAGACCATGCAGAGCACCTGGAGCTGGATCTATTGGTCCCGGGACCTCTGACTCCCAGCCTGCCTCTCGGGGAGCTGTGCTCTCCATCTCCAGTTCTCAGACACTGGTAGGGCCCCAAGGCAGGCAGCAACTGCCCAATAGTGTTGCAGCAGCAGAGGCAGCCCCAGAACTGGGGAATCTGTCACCCTCTAATAAGGAAAGCCCATCCTGGCAGGCTGGGTAATAGGCCTCAAATTGAATAATTAATAAAGTTATAAAAATATGTCTACTATATGGCCAGAATAAGTCAGCGCAATTAGAAGCAATTATTTCTTGCAGTTATGCCACTCGGTATTTTTTATGAATTGCTGTAGCAACAAGACAGGATTTCCAGATTTGGCTGCATATGAGAGTGGTTGTGTTGAGACCAATCCTTCCCTATGGCTTCTTCCAGATGTGAAATATCCATCTCTTCATCCATGCATCCATCTGTCTAACCATGTATAAGTTTATCCATCTGTCCATTCATCTATTCCTCCATCATCTATCCATCTATGCACACATCCATTTGTTCACCCATTTATCCATCTATTTTGACATCCGTTCATTCAGTAGACATTTCTTGAGCCCCTTCCACGTGCCAGTACACTAAGTTCTGGGCAGGTGGAGATGGGTAAGACCCTGCTCCTGCCCCCGGGGAGCTCCAAGCCCAGGCAAGCAGACCTTTGAGTTGTGCAAGCTCTCATTCCTGGTCCTCTTCAGAGGTCCTGCCAGATAGGATTTTTGTCCTTCTTCTTTTGCCATGTATTCCAGGGACACACATGTAAATATTTGGACTTATCCCTGGCCTTGAGCCGGTAATAGGTTTCTTCCTAAGCTGGTTCTCCTTATTCACCTATATTTAAGAGTTTAGGGGTCTGTTGCCTTTAAAACACCCACTGCTCCAACTTTTTATCAGATGGAGATCAGGGGATGTGGGATCCAGTTCTGCCCTGGCCCCTGCCTTCAGTATGACCCGGACAAGACATTTACTTGTTCTTGGCCTGTCCGTAAAGTATGAAGAATCACTGTGAGCTCACAGGAATGTCAAGAGGCCTGGGCCACCTGTTAGAGACCCAAGTTTGTTTCCTGGGACACTGGGCATAAATTGAATTCTGAGTTAAAGCAACTTGTACTTTATAGGCACCTGTACTTTATAGGCACCCTGCCAGTAAGCCTTCCGTAAAGCCAGTGCTCTTTTAGCAATGACGATGTCCTCCTCATGATTTCTCTGCTTGGACGCTGAGACTTTTCTTACGGTGCAGCAAAACCGTGACTCAATTTATTAAATCTCCAAAGAGCCCTTGCTCTGTGCTGGACAAATCTGATAGAGTTACCCAGTGAGTGGTATTATGCTCACCAAACATTTACTAGGGGCCTGCTATATTCAGGGCTCTACTTCCTGACTCAGAGTCAGCCTCTGACATGATTCCCGTTGCCTCATTGTGAACCAGGATGTCGGAACTAGCAAAGCAATGTGAAAAGGGAAAACACAGACTGGGAGAAGATAATTGCAACACACATCATTCTCAAAGAATTAATATCCACAATATATATTTTAAAATCTTACAAATCAATAAGGTCAACCCAATTCAAACACTGGCAAAGAATATAAGCACGCACTTTATAGGAAAAGGATATCTCGGGGCAATAAGCATATGAAAAGATGCTCACCTCACTGGTAATCAAGAAAATGCAAATTAAAACTAAGAGATGCTGCCAAATCACACCCATAAAGTTGGAAAAAAACTGATGTAATACCAAGTGTTAATAAGGATGCAGGCAAATGGACACTCTCATATGCCACTGGGAAGAGTCTGAATTGGCAGTACCATTTTAGGGAGCCATTTGGTAATTTTAAATAAACCTGAAGATAATACCAACCCCATAAAATGTGTCTCAAGTAGACTTTTTTTCCTACCACACTGGAGATTGAGAAATGTGTTTTATATTGTGTTCTAGCACATACATATTCACACACTGATATTTTAAAGTCTCTTCTGTTGGATTTTTAAAAAGTGACCGTTGTGACCCTTTACGTTGACTTCATGATTCTCGTCTGGGCTACAACCTAAAATTTGAGAAACTGCTCCCAAGACCTCAATGTGCGCAAACACGTGTCATTGTTTGTGACGGTGAAAAGCTGCCAGGAGCCTGGAGGTCCTCGGGAGGCAGTGGGTAAACGGGAATGCGCGCACACAACGGGCTCTCCACAGCAGTTTAAAACAATGAACTAGCATAGTGCCTGTCTGCCTGGGTGAATCTCAAAGATATAATATTGAGTGAAAAAGGCAAGTTGCAGAGGGGTACACACATACCATACCATATCATGTATATAAAGTTTAAAAGCATGCAAAATAATGTTATTTATGGGTGCATCTGGATGTAGTAAAAAATATAAAAACAGACATGGAAATGAGAAACACTAAATTGAGGATTAGATACTCGCAGGGAGGAGGAAGTCATCGGGAGGGATACACAAGGAGTTTCAGCAGTGTGGTGTTTTATTCTAAAACAAAAACATCTGTATCAAAAGTGGGGAGTATTAAGATTTGTTTGATGAATATACTACGTTTTAATTTTCTCTAAACTTTGCATTATGCTTGAACTATTCTATATGCAAAAGAAAAGGCCTTTGTCAGCTCTTTCTCCACCTGACCAGCACCTAAGCTCATGTGAAGAAGAAAAACAGTGTTAAGTTTGTACTAAACTTAGGTGTCCACGCCATTCAGTTTGGTTCAGCAAATGTTTATTGAGCACCTACTGTGGGCCTGACAATGCCAGGTGTGAGGAATGGACTAGGCAGGAAGGTGGGGAGGATGTTACAGGCGAGCATTTGGATCTCAGCAAGGGCACAGGCTGCACGCTCTTCTCTGCAGGTACTCATGCATGCCACAACGAGGGCCCAAGGTTCAGAGCCTGTGTCTCCCAGGAGGTGAGTAATGAAACGGGCCTTGAAGGATGGACAGGGATTGATTAGTTAGAGACTCTGAAAGGAGAGGAACCTTGAGCTCCAGAAAGATCCAGGTCTGCATGGGAAAGAAGTGAAAGGCAGCTCAGGCCTCTGAACTGGGGCACTGCAGCTAAGTTGGGGAAATGTGCCCTTGATGGTGGGGCCCAGCAGGAGATAGACAAATGGAGTGGAGAGGGGGTCTAATTCAGTGATGGCGAACCTATGACACGCATGTCAGAGGTGACACGCGAACTCATTTTTTTGGTTGATTTTTCTTTGTTAAATGGCATTTAAATATATAAAATAAATATCAAAAATATAAGTCTTTGTTTTACTATGGTTGCAGATATCAAAAAATTTCTATATGTGACACGGTACCAGAGTTAAGTTAGGGTTTTTCAAAATGCTGACACGCCGAGCTCAAAAGGTTCGCCATCACTGGTCTAACTCATCACTGGGGCTTAGGAGGGCTGAGTCCCCAGAGGCTGTAGGAGATTAGAGACAGCCTGCTGGCTGCAGGAAGGCACGGCCTCTCAGGGACAGTCTGCTCCACAGCCCCTCCTTGGATGAGGGCCCCAACAGGGAAGAGGGGACAGAGTTTTGCTGGAATCCCAAACCTCACATTTATTTGATGAGCTCCCAATAAATCCCTCACGCTGGAGTCCTCGCTATCTATCTCTGGGTGGCAGGGCAGAGGTGTGGGTAGACTGCACAGGAGGTGTCCGTCTTAGATTGCTCCGGGACATGTCTGCATGTCTTCCCACGAGGCAAGCCCCTAAATCCTCCTGACTTGCTCCCCTTCTAGTAAATCTGAATAGTTTAAAATAACTCCCCCTGACCTTGAGGCTGGTGCCGACTTTGTGTCATCCACCGGCCCTAACCAAGTTCTTATTAAGGTTCTGCTGTTCCCTGGGAATGTTACCACCTTAAATCAAAGGGCTGATAGGGCAAGGGAGAGACGGAGCCGGAGACAGCCAGTTAGGAGAGTGAGGTTCTAGTCCTACCACTGGGGCGCACTGACTGGCCTGGAAGGCCCCGGACACAGTTGCCTCACTCCGTGTGGCTTGGAAAGGCTGCCAGGGAGGAGCTCAGAGGTAAGCCCCTTCCTGTGGTTTCCCAAAGCCATCAGGGAGAAGGCTCAGGGAAAGCGGACTCCATTCACCCTTCATTCATCCACTCATCTGTGAGTACATTGCACGTAGTTCATCCATTTGTGTGGGATGCCTACTGTGTGTGCCTGTTCTAGGTGCTGGGGAGACGCAGTGAGCAAGACAGGATGCTGCCTTCATGGAGTTTACCTTCGAGTGAGGGTGACAACTAACAAGCACAGATATAAACATGGTAATTTCAGATTTTGGCTTGAAGACAATAAAACAGAGTGTTGAGTGAGGCAGGGTGGCCAGCACAGGCCTACCTGAGGAGGGGACATTTGAGCCGAGACCTGAATGATAAGAAAAAGGAAAGACCAGAGGGTTGGTGTGTGGGTAAACCTTATTAGTACTTGGTCTGTTTTTGACTTAGTTAACCGTGGTCGGCAAACTGCGGCTCGCGAGCCACAGGCGGCTCTTTGGTCCCCTGAGTGTGGCTCTTCCTAAGCCTTAGGAGTACCCTAATTAAGTTAATAACAGTGTACCTACCTATATAGTTTAAGTTTAAAAAATTTGGCTCTCAAAAGAAATTTCAATCATTGTACTGTTGATATTTGGCTCTGTTGACTAATGAGTTTGCCGAACACTGACTTAGTAGAACAGAATTTGCTTTATGCATGGAGGACGATTGCTAAGCCAGGCTCTGTTGAGGATTTATAGGTGGACAGGCAAGTTCATGCCCACGGTGCCTTCAGTCTAATAGTCTAGTGGCTGTGATCACCAACTACCGAAGGAGCGATAGGCCAGAGCACAGGGTGAGACCACAGCCTTGTGCTGAAAGCTCAAGGAAGACACAGGTCCCCTCCAGCCGGGATGAGCAGGGAAGGGCTCCTGGAGGGAAGAATCCACGGAGTCACGTGGCAGGACGTGGGCGCTGTCAACAGCGCTGGGCCCGGATAGTGCTCATTTATTCCCTCAGGTCAAGTCCTGAGTGGGCGCGTGTGTCCTATTAATTACCGAGTGAGCCAGGGCAGGGAGGAACTCGGATTTGGAATCAGCTTTCTTTTAATAATTGGGAGCAGGATGAGTGATGTGGATTGAGTTTTCCTTGCTGTTGCTGCTGCCAGAGAAAATTACCAGGGTGTCCCCCTCGTTTCTGCATTGCATGTCTCTTGGCCCCGGCTCACAGCCCTGACTGGGAACCAGGAGCCCGGGAGGTCCCGATCACGGGAAATGACAGGTCCGCCCTACAGCCCAGGGCTTCTCTGGGAGAGAGCACTAGCCACGCAGGCGGGCCCGCTGTTGAAACGAGCCGCTCGCTTTCATAGTCAGTCCGATTTGCTTAGCGAGCGAAGATAAGCAGGACAGACTTCTCTGCAGGTGGTCTCAGCGCTCAACGTCTCTGACACTGGTAACAGCCAGAGGGGTCAGAGGACAACCGAGAAACGCGGTGACTTTCCATGTAGCTTCAAGGCTGACTGGCTGACGTCTTCCGAGGCCAGCACTGAATCTCGCCGTGAGAACTTCCGCGGAGCCGGTCCGGGCTGGCACGGGGAGGCAAGGCAGTAATGCAGACCCTCTCCTGAGGGAAAGGGAGACAAGCGAGTCAATGGCATGCCAGGGTTGCGGTGCTGCCTGATGCCTGTGTGCAGGATGCGAGGACCTTGGTGAGGTTTCCATCGCCCTGCTCTACATCCATGCGGTACTTGGCACAGAACAGAACAAGCGTTGTGAGACACCTGGCCTCTGAGTTACACGGAGAGGCCATAGCTGAAATGAATGACAGCCGTCTTTTCCTAGTGCTTGGGCTGTGGGAGGTCAAGCTGATGCATCATTTCCTTTCAATTCTATATTTCTTTGTTTTTAAAATCTTCCTTTGGTTTCTACAGCAGTTTGACTGCACAAAAAGCTAGGGAGAGGGATGGAACGTTATTAAGCACCTACAATGTGGTCGGTGCTGGCTGGGGTGGCACGCGCAGACATTGGTCTCATCTAGTCCTCCCGACAGCCTTGCCAAGCATTCTCATTCGGACGAGGGCACTGAGGCGGCGTGGCCAGGCAGAGGCAGGTGGGTTTGGAAGACTGTGTGTGAGGTAATACTTGCCTGAGTCCGAGTTCCCTGGTTAGCGAGGGACACCCCCACTCAGAGGCAGCCTCTGGTCAAATACCAGGTTACAAACCTCTGAACCAGTGATTGTCGAACGCCACTTTGGCTCCGTGGGAACCCCATAATGCTGGGTTTCTTCCTTTCCTGTCAAGGTGAATGTCATTGTCACATCAGACATCCATGTCCCAGCCAGGGCAGGTCTGGGCAGCTGAGGTTTGGTCACGACGAGTCACTGCGCAGCAGGTAACACCCCCCGCAGGCAGGTGTGCCTTTCTAGTCCCTGAGCCCCGCTCTCCGGCAGCTCCCCTCCGGCTCTCATGGAAGGGGCCGCCAAGCCAGTCACAGCTCCCACAACTCCCAGGCTCCAGGACCTTGTGCCAAAGCTGGACTTCCCAAGCACTCGCCACCTATGGCTGCCCCTCCACTGAACTGTCCCCTGCCCCAGTGACCTGTATTCTAGTCTTTCCTGAATGTCCTCCCCAGACCACTGGGGCCATTTCCCCTGGGCTGGGAAAGAGAGACAGGGACCTAGGCTCTCTTCCTGATTCTAGCACTTCTCTTAAAGCAGGAGTCAGCAAATGGCCCTTGGGCCATGTCTGTTCCACAGACCACCTTTATAAATGAAGTTTTATTGCAGCGGTTCTCAACCTGTGGGTCGCGACCCCTTTGTGGTTGGAACGACCCTTTCACGGGGGTCGCCTAAGACCATCGGAAAACATATATAATTACATATTGTTTTTGTGATTAATCACTATGCTTTAATTATGTTCAGTTTGTAACAATGAAATTGGGGGTCACCACAACATGAGGAACTGTATTAAAGGGTCGCAGCATTAGGAAGGTTGAGAACCACTGTTTTATTGGAACAGAGCCATGCTCATTTGCTTCTGGATGCCTGTGATTACGTTCTCACCACAGTGGCAGAGCTGAGTAGTTATGACAGAGACTGTCTTGCAAAGCAAAAAATATTTTCTGTCTGGTTCTTTACAGAAAACCTTTGCCTGTTTCTCTGTTAGAACATCAGAATTTTTGTCCCAGTGTCTTAACCCCATGAAAAGTATTAAGTGCCTTAGACAGGGTCACCAAACCTGTTCATCGCCAGGGGTAATATTGTAACAACGATAATGGCGGCAGTAGCAGGGCTGGGTCTGTGCTGGCCCTGTGGAGGCTAAGGGCCCAGGCTGCGGACGCACACTGGCTTCACCATTGGCCCCACTGCGGGAACTTGGACAAGTTATATGACCTCTCTGTGCCTCAATTTCCTCTTGTAAAATGGTTGCTACCTTGGGGTGGGGGGGTTGTTGTGGGGGTTGAATAAGATATTACATGTAAAGTGCTTAGACATGCGACAACTGGTTTACTCATGTAATCCTCATGGCAAATCCCTTATCGGCACTGACAGGGCCTGCCTGCCCCAAGCCTTGCTATCTAGACTCAGGAACAGAAGGTTTTGGATTAACCACTCACTAGACAAATTCCTTTCTGAATTCAACTAGACTTGGATGAGGGACACTGTACACTTGTGATCTTTAAGTTGGTGTGATTATCATTCCCAAATTATAGACGCAGAAGCTGATATTGAGACAGGGTAAGGGCCATGGGAGGACAGGACTCAGCACTCAATTAGCCAAGCACCTGCCACTCCCAGGTGACTCTCAGCCAACTGAGTCCCTGGTGGTCCTTCATAGTAGGTGCCCTTGCTTGATGAGTGAATTCATGAGTGAGAGACAGTATGAAGACAGAGATGGTTGTGCCCTGCATTGTCACCAGGGCAGGGGAGCTTTACAACTGGCTACCTGGTCCCCTTCCTGACCATCACCCCCATTACAGGATGACTGAGGCAACAAGCCCACCACTAACGTTCTGTGTGACTTCTGGAAGTTACTTTCCCTCTCTAGGTCTCAACTTCCTCATCTTATATAATAAAAGCCTAATATGCAAATCGCCCAAATGGCAGAACGACCAGTCGCTATGATGCACACTGACCACCAGGGGCAGACGCTCAACGCAGGAGCTGCCCCCAGCCCTCAGGCCCCAACTGGCAGCAGCAGGGGCGGGGCTGGCAAGTGGGCAGCACCAGTTCAGCCAAGGAGGGTGCCAGCAGGGGTCGCCAGATCACCCCACAGATTGGCTCTGATCACTGGCCAGGCCTAGGGACCCTACCCATGCACAAATTTCTTGCACCGGGCCTCTAGTGTTTCAAATAAGGGCTTTAAATTTCACTAGATCAGTGGTTCTCAATGGGGAGGGATGGGTTGCCCTTCAGGGGACACTTCACAATATCTAGAGACAGTTTTGGTTGTCACAGCTGGGGAGGGCGCTACTGGTATCTGGCAGGTAGAAGCCAGGGATGCTACTAAACATCCTACAACATGCAGGACAGCCCCACCACAACAAAATTATTGAACCACAAATGGTGATAGTGCCACTGTAGAGAAACCCTACGACCTAAAAATCTGCCAGGGCCCTTCCACCCTTTATTTGTTCATCAAGGATGTATTTATCAGGTGCCTATTGTGTGCCAGGCAGGGAGCAGGACCGAGTCCCTTCCCTCTCTGGGCCCACAGAGATAAGGATAGTGATAATAAGAGTTCATATTGGCTGAGTGCAAGCCATATAATGAGTTCTTTACATAAATGGTCATTCTTGATCCTCAAAAACACCTACTCCCATTTTACAGATGAAGAAACTGAGGCTCAATGAAGTAAAAGCCTCTTGCCTGAGGCCACACCGGTGATAAATGGTAGCACTGACATTTTTACTCTAGAGTCCATGCTTCTAACCATACATACCCTTCACTGACCCCGAACAATGGAAGGAGGACAGGTCCCGGCCAGCACAGACCTTGAAGACAGGCAGCCTGGAATGCTTGGGCCCTGTGGTCTCTTTTCATGCAAACCGTTTAGCGAACTGGAAAAGGGCCTCATGACTATAAACCAGCCGGTAATGACCTGACAGGCAAAGGGGGCCAGAGAAGTGTTAAGGCCACGGAAACATTAATCTGCTTCCAGCCACTGCTGCTGGAAAGACATTTGTTATGCAGCTATGGGAGCCATAAAAGACTGTTTGATAGGACGGCCCTTCCTATGGTGGCAGCAGGAGCCTCTGTAAGTGGGAAAGGGGCCCCTCGGGCTCAGGTGTGACTGGCCATGTTGGCCAGAGGCAAATGCTCCCACTTGCCACTGGTGAGATGCTGTGGAGGTGACAGGAAAGAGTGTGGGGGAGAGCTGGATTCTGGCAGCTGCAAGGCCCCCAGCAAGCCCTGCCATTGCTCTGGGCCTCAGTTTCTCCATCTGTAAAGTGGAGATATGAATGTTTGTCTCACAGGGCTGTTCTGAGGCCCTGATGTGGTGACATGTGACAGTGGACATGACGTATTTTACTGAGCTAAGCATCACTATTGCTGCTGGTGGTCATAGGAGTAATAGCAGCTGCAGCAGCAACATACAGCGCTGTCGCTGAGATTTAATCAAACACTAGACCTGGGTGTAGCTTTATGGATCCACCTGGCCCGCCTTCCCCACTGTATAAGTAATAGCTCCCATGCATTACACACTTCCTGTGTGCTAACATTATTCTAAGCACTCTGTCTATTACTCATTTAGTCCTCACATCAAATCTATGAGTTTGGGATGGATATTATACCCATTTTACCGATGAGGAAAACTGAACCCCGGAGAGGTACCGAGGCCACCTAGCTGGTAGCAGGCAGGCTGGCTCCACCCTCATACATAGATGAGAAATGGAGTCAATGGCAGGGTGGCAAGTGGATGGCACCGTCCTTCCTGGGGGGCCTCCACTGCCTCCTGATTGCTGGGGCCACAGGGCATCATCTGACCTCAGGCCTCTCCTCCCCTCAGGGAAATGGCCGCACGCTGGCTTGTTTTTGCGGGGTTTGACTTTTCCTGGGAAGTGGGATAACTCCGAGCTTCAGCGCAGGGCCTGATAGGCTGACCCAGGGCAGTGCCTTCCAGAGGCAGGGCTCAGCCCTGTGGTGGCATCCAGAGGAGGCATCCCAGCCCCATTGGGGGCCTGGCAAGGAGATGGCAGGGCCTCGCCTCATGGGAGCCTGGAGGTCTGGGACATTTCTGTAATTGGAGCTTGGTGTGAGGACAGTGCTGGCTTGTCTTGGACAGGGACGCATAGGGGCCAAAGGTCTCCACTTGGAAGCCGACCAGGAGAGGAGCAGCGTGGGGCCCACCCCAGACAGATAGAGGCTGGAGACCACAGAGGGCAGCTCGATGCTCAGTTACCATGTGGTCAGCCGGTTCCCACAACATGCTGGTGTGTGTGCGTGTGTGTTTATAATTATCATTAAAATAGTCACATCAAAAATGTAAATTCCTGTCGATTCCTCTGGCCCTCCAACAAAACTGCAGAAACATCACCCGATGAATTCCAGCACCTCGGTGGGTGAGGAGGCCTGGAGGAGGGAGGGACCGTCAGTGACTAGGGAGATGGGCCGCAGGCTCCGTGTTGATGCTGGGACCCCAAGATCCACTTCTTCTGGCCCCACATCCCTGGAATCTTGCTGCGTCCTTTCTCCTCCCCTGCTTCTGTTCTCAGGGACACGTCCTCTGTAAGCCTCTCGTGATCTTGTTCCTGAGCAGCCAGAAACCCTACTTTGCAGGCTCGCTCTATTGAGCCCTTCCTTTCTAGGGCTTGGGAAGTTCCTAGGCAGAGCCAGACCCCACAGAGCTGTCTAGTGCCTTCCCTTCAAGTCGCTATCCTTGTGGCTCCCTGTTCAGAACCGTCTGGAATGGGAGATGGACAAAATGGCCTTTTCACCCCCGAGTCCTGTTAACTTGGGGTATCTCTTTGTAAAATGCAAGGGCAAACTGCTCACCCCCACCCTGAGGTATGCTCCTGACCCCTGGTCCCAGCCCCTCTGCAGCAGGACATGTGGGTGTTCCTTAGAAGAAGACGAGGGGAACCCCAAATGCTCCCCACCTCCCTGTGCCCTCCTCAGGGACCCTCAGCAGTGAAAAGTCAGGGGAAATCTTGCTGTTGGCCAAATGACAAAGACAGGAAAATCAATAGAAGGAAAAAAATCTCATTTTCAAGCGTCTAAGCAGGTATTACAATCAATAATGCAAAGAGCAGTGGGAGGCCATTAAGCCGCACTTGGCAGTGTCCTCCTGGCCCGGCCCTGGAAATGTTTGCTGAGCAGCGAACTTCAGGGGAGGCTCACCACCCACCCCCCGGGCCTGCCCAGGGGCAGCCTCTCTTAGGGGAGCCAGTCTGAGGCTCTTGAGGCAAACCCTTGAAGTGAATTAACCAAACCCGTGGACCCCAATGTGGTGGGCCCCATGCTCAGCCAAGGGTGACCAAAGCAGGGAGGGCGCTTCCAGGCTGCCAGGAGAGGGCACTGGCCACTTTCCTCTTCGTTTTCCTTTTCAATCCTGGTGAGAAACTCAACTCCCGCCCCCCCCCCCCCCCCCACCACCACCACAGAACAAATAGACTCATCGTTTATATTGATTTCCTAGCTCTTTGGTATACTGCAGCAATGTTTCATTTTAAATCCTGTTTCCAGTAATTGCCAAAAAATGTTGGGTACCATGGTGGGGTGTTGATGTGTGCTCTGATGGCGGGCACATCTGCCCCGTCCTGCCTCACCCATGGCCCAGTTTTTGCTTCTCTTCTTGCCCACGTCAGTTTCTAAAACCCGCGGGCTCTGTATGGACACAAGGGCCCAGTGAGTAGAGACTGCGGATGGCCTAGAAGGCAGGGCTGATGAGCGGTCCTCAGAAGACCTGGTACCGCCAGAAGCTCCCAGGTTGTGCGGGAGCTTGGGGCTCTGACTCACAGAGCTCCCGGCTGATGGAGGAAGCTACACCCTGCCTATGAGACACTTAGGGAAACATACGTCATTTCACAAACCTGTATCCTCTCAAGACATGGTCCTGCCTGATTCATTAATTGTCCTGGGATGTGGTTGCTTGCTCAGTGTTGCTTGGCAGCAGTAGTTATTGGGTGGGGTTTGGCCTGTTTTATAGTTTTATTCTCTCGCAGCGGCACTTCACCACAGTGCTGGTTGGCTGGCATGGTGGTGGGTTCTGAGCATGGACTTTCTGGAGTCGGACGCGTGGGGTTCAAATCTCAACTGCAGGCTTGAGATTCTGTGTAGTCTTGGGCCTGTTGCTGGACTTTTCTGAGCTTGTGTCCTCAGGAAAAAAATGAAGACGGTCACACAGATCACATGCTTCCCTTAGGAAATCCGGGCCCCCAGCACAGGACCAGGCAAGTAGTGAGTTCTTACAAAATATTTGTTTTAGTCCTTTTATCCCTTTCTTCTGTGAATTTTTTAAAATTGATTTCAGAGAGTAAGTGAGAGGGAGAGAGAGAGAAAATTCTATGATGAGAGAGAATCATTGTCGTCTGTCTCCTGAATGCCCCCTACCTAGGCATGTGCCCTGACCGGGAATCGAACTCTGACCTTCGGTTCATAGGTTGACGCTCAACCACTGAGCAATACCAGCTGGGTTTTTCTGTGAACTTGATTTATTTTTATGTATTTATTGTCTAAAGTTTTACATATGCCTCCTTTTTCCCTGATTCACACCCCTCACCCAGCCATTCCCACCCCGGGCAAGCCCCCACTGCCCCAGTGTCTGTGTCCATTGGTTATGCTAATATGCATGCATACAAGTCCTTTGGTTGCTCTCTAACCTCTCCCCTCCCCTGCCATTTGTCTCTGATCTATTCTTGTTCATCAAATTATGTTGCTCATTATGTCCCCCATATGAGTGAGATCATGTGCTATTTTTCTGTGAACTTTAATCTGACTGATGCAAATTTAATGGAGAACTCTCAAGTGTGGAGAGAGCTTGAGGACTGAGGAATACTCCAAGTTCGGGGGAATTAAGAAGGGTTCCCAAGGAAAGCCCAGTCTCTCCCCCAGGCCCAACCAGGGGTCCTCCTAACCCAGGCAGAAAAGCTAAAATGTGAAATTGTGGCCCCTGGCACAGAATTTGCACACAGGAGGTGCTTATGCAACCCTAAGGGCTTACAGCCTGGTTTGGGGCTGAAGCTGTGGCCTAGAGTTTCTGTTGTCTAGGATGAGGGCCAGGCTATGTCACTTCCCCACCCTTTGCAGGCCACACCAGAAACCAGCAGCAGCAAAGTCTCTCTTTGTTTACCAAGACTAGTGCAGCCACCTCCCCCCTGGCCCCTGAGCCCACCCTCGCCACCCTGCAACCTGCTCTTCACCCAGCAGCCAGTGTGGACTCCAGAACACGAGTCAGATCAGGGCCCTCTTCACTCAGAACCTTCAGAAGCTACTTAGGAACGATATTTAAAGCTTTGAGAATGTCCCAGAGTGTTTCCAAATAAAAGTATCAGTTTATCTAGGTACAGAGCTATTGGTTTGAAATTATATGACTTGTTAACATTTGAATAAAAGTGAAACTTGGGGACAGTGAGTGCACACCTTTTTACCACCCTAACTATGGTTCAAGGGGCATCTTAATTGCTCTGAATACATATGTTTATGTATGTATCATAGTTGTTTTGTAGATTGTATTTTTTAAATTCGCATCTTCTACAGTTGTTCCCTTGCCATTCTGACCTCTGTGGGATTCCTTTCCTGCCCCAGGGCCTTTGCACTGGCTGTACCTTTGCCTGGAAATGTCTTCCCATAAATGCCTGCATAGCTTGCTCTCTCACCTTATTTTGTTTCCTATCAATGCATAACAAATTTAGTGGCTTACATCAACACAAATTTATTATCTCATAGTTTCTGTGGATCAGGAGTTCAGGTATGATTTAGCTGGGTCCTCTACTTGATGTCTCATAAGGCTGAAACCAAGATGTCAATGGGCTGCAGTCTCATCAGGGGCTCAACTGGGGAAGATGTGCTTCCAAGCTCCCTCCCATTGTTACAGAATTCCTCTCTTTGCAGCCATAAAACTGAGGCCCTATTTTCCTGTTGCCTGTCATTTGGGAGCTGCTCTCAACTCCCAGAAGCCACCCACAGTTCCTTGCCATTTGCCTCCTCCGTAGGCAACTTACTTATTCTTCAAGCCAGCAAGGGAGAAAAGTCTTGCTAGTGGAGCAAATGGAGCTTTATACATAACATAGCATAGCATAACAAAACGTAACGTAACGTAACGTAACGTAACGTAACGTAGCGTAACATAACGTAACATGCAGGAGTGCCAGCTCTGGTTTCCCTGGTCTTCTGAGCACAGTCAGGGCTAAACCCCTTGACCCTGCCCACAGGCTTAAGGGGTTAAGGGTGGGAAGGCAGCCTTTAGTCACCACTATTCAGTAATATGCCTTTAAGTCACATCCTTTAGTCCCACCTGAGGTCCAGGTCTCTCTATATCTAGCTCCCTGCCTACTTCCTGGGCTCCCCTTCTTTTACTCTGGCCCTGGCTGGGGTCTCCCTGCTTCCTTCAGTCACCTGTCCAGCCCCCTCTTCCTCCAGGAGGACTGGGAGCCAGTGCCATAGGCCGTGGGCATCAACCGGTGGGCTTGTCCAAGCCAGATGCAAGCCAGCTGCCTCCTGCCAAAGGGTCTGGGCCCCAGGGGCTCTCTGTCCCCTGCACTGTTGTCTCTGTGAACCTGTTATCAGCCTCTCTCTCTCTCTCATAACACCTGGGTCTTGGTCCACATTCTCAAAATACCACTCACTCAATGTGCTAGGCACCAAGGACACTACAGTGAATAGCTATGGTCTTTCCTCAGGAAGCTCACTTTCTAGAGGAGGGACAGGCATGCCAAATAACCAAGGAACCCAATCTGGTGGGTGGGAGAGTGCCTTGGGGGCCAGAGGACGGAGGGTTGTTTGCCTGGAGGACACAGTCCACAGAGGAAGTGGCATTTGCAATGGGTGGAGGAGGAAGCCAGTGTCCATGGTGCTGTAGAAAGAAGGCCGCCTGGGTGGAGGGTTCTGCCCAAGCAAAGCTGTGGGGGCTGGACCGCTTGGGGTCATTCAGGAGCCGGGGGCAGTTTCAAGCAGCATGCGCATGGGTGTCAAGATGAGTCTGTCAGGGGCGAGGCTGTGGTGGGTGGGGCCTTAACGAGTGCCCATACCTCCACCCGTCTCTTCCCAGGTTCCCACTGGGCTCCTTGCTGGTCTCCCTGCGGCCTAGTCCTCAAGCACCCAGGCAGGGAGGTGTAGTTGCATTTTGAACAAGAGCACAGACCCGCCTTACTTTCCAGCTTGTTTGTTTTACTATAATTAGGTAAATAAATCAGCACATTAGCTTCCTGCTTAGGAGCCAGCTTCTAGAAAGAGCGGCTCTATACACAATGCAGGCCGGGGAGTCCCTGGGGGTCTGGGATGTGTCCCTAGCATTTCTCAAAGGCTGCCGGCCTGCTGGCCCTCTCCTGACAAATCCCTGCCTCTTCCCGAGCTGCACAACCCGTGCTTCTCTGACTTTAAGAGCCTGGAGCAGGCGGTGTGCCGGTCCTGAGGGGTCTCCGGGACTGGGCAGGGCGAGAAGGTGAGGGGCTCTGCGGAGCCTGAGCAAGTGGGCCATGGGGGCCGCAGGTGTTGCTCATTAAGCCTGGATGGGGCCCAAACGTGGAGGCCGAGGAGCCCCTGCCCCGCTGCCAGGACCATTAAAACCCAATTAGCAGAAAGAGGACCTGCCGAGCAGGGCACCGTCGTCCTCTGCTGGAGAAGAGGCAGTGGGGCCCTAATGAGGCGGTCAGGACGAGCCAGAGAAAGTGGGAGCAGTAAAGACTTGGGTTAGAGCTGGGGAGGACTTCCGCATGGTGAGCATGGGGCGGGGACTGCACCACTGGCCTGGGTTGCCCCTGGCGGTGCCACCAATTTACACCCTCCCACTGGTCCTCCTTGTGAGTTAGGTGTCTAACTGGGGCCAGGTCTGGAGCAGGCTCCTCCAAGGTAACTAGGAGTGATGTTGGGAATAATGTGTGTGTGACGAGGGATACTGACCTACCCACTCCCAGACCCCAAGCTGAGGGTTGGAATGACCCCTTTCATTGCTGGGTGGTTAGGAGTCCTGGAGGGGCGAGGGAGGTCCCAGGAAGAGGTCAGGATGCGTGGGGCAGTGGGAAATGACTCTTTACCAACACGTATGAAAATATTTCAGAATTTAGTCACTGGAACAGACAGACTGACGCATACCAGCTGGATAACAGCACTGCATGTCATCAAAGGCAGCACCGTTTCTCTCTCTTTCCTCAGAGGGGGTGGGACTTGCATTGGAGTGGGGCCACTCGGAGGGAAGGCGCAGGACACAGTGACCTCTTGAAGTCTCCCTTCTGCAGAGAGGGGACATGGCCGGGCCACCCAGAGGCACTTTGATCCCTTCCTCTGGGCCTCCGGAACCGCGCAAGGTGTGGAGAGGTTCATACGTGGGGTGTCCCAGCTTGCAAACCATGCCCCAAACCTGCCTCGGGCTACAGGGGTCCCCTGAGTCCAGCCCAGAGCTGCCACTCAACCCTAGGGAGGGATCTTTTCAATGGCTCCCAAAACCGCTTCCTCAGCTCCTGCTTGTCTTAGCCTAAGTAGGCCTTCTGGATTTATTAGTTCTGGGGGTGGGAAGAAAACAGCTTCTCCAAGAAGTGTGTTTAGTGCCACATTTCAAACTTCCCGGCTTGATTGAAATGGTAGTTAAAACATTTTAAGGCTCTTAGGTAAAGTTGCATTTACCTTCCGCACGGCCTATATTCTGATATTATCTGTTTATTGCGGCTGCCTTGTTATATTGCTCAGAGGCGGTGCTTTATCGTGAGCTGCCAGCCCATCCTGCAGGGATGTGGCCCCGGCTTCCATCTGTGAACCCATCTCACCGAAGCCACCAAGAAGAAAAAATGTCGCAGGATAATTGTGCATTTTAATTAAGCCTCAGTGTGCACCCTATTGTGGAGAGGCTCATATTAAAGAATTTTCACTTTGCAGGAAGCTGGAATATTTGTTCCCCGTGTCATTTTTATATTCCTTTTGTGTGGCAATTAATATTTAACTCCTGGGAAATAAAGCTGCCACCTGATATCGTCTTTATGGTGTGGTATTAAAATAACTGTTCCTGATAAACTATTGTAATAAAGTATTGGGAAGACCCAGCTGGAAGGGGGTTTAGTTCAGGTATTAATTCTACTCAAGGAGCCGGGCCTAGAACAAGTCTCTTTAGCCTACTTGATTCCATTTTTCATGATGACACGTCAGCGAGCCTAAACATAATCATACTAACTGAGGAGAAGACAAGATGGTGTATTTAAGGGGTGGGGGACTCGGTCTGCCTTTCATGCCTCCCATAAAGGTATTTCCAATTAGCCTGATCGCTCTGTAATTATGGTGCCTATAACTTGGCCTTCATCTGCTTGCATCACCTCTCTCCAGAGCATGTCCTTGACGTAATAGAGAAGGTGAAAGCAGCCCATTTGCAGTCACGGTAGGAGCTCAGCTCTACCTGATATCAACAGTGTTTAACTGGGAGACCTAATTTGAGTGTACAAGTGATTACAAGCTGTCCTGTGGGACTCTGCTTGCCCATGAATTCTCAAATAAGTTGCAAAACAGTGACGAATTAACTTGTTATGCTGTCAAAATCAATTACTGCAGAAGACAGCTTAACTTCCCGGCCTGTTCTCCGGGCCCCCGAGCCCGCGCGGCCACCCTCTGCCCTGTGAGAGCCGATCAGGAGGATGAGCCCGTTCCAGTCTCCTGTCACCACCAACCTCGCCGCCCTCACTTCGCTGCACTCAAAGTCTCCAGTTTGAATCTGGGGAAGTGACTTATCAAGATCAGGGAGTGAGGGAGAGGGAAGGGAGAGTCAGTCTGACATATGGTCCCCACCCCTCCACCCCGAAACGATGTTCTCGCCTGTGAAGGCTGGGGGAGATTGATTCTAGCTGGGGCTTTAAGTGAGATAAACATCTGAAGGCCCCAAGATCTTTACTCTGCAACATTGAATGGAAGATGCAATTTATAAATGTTCCCTTAATATTTCTGAAACAGATTGGCTAGTAATTTATAGACTGCAACATTGAGGACTGAATTAATTTTCCCAGTGAGCACAGTCTGTATGCAGCTTGGCAAGAGCTGTTCCCTGCATCTCTGAGCAGAATCAGGGATTGATAGAGTTTTAGAAGGGTCCTTGGAGGTGATGAATTCCACCCTCTCGATCCATGGCACAAGTGGGGAAACTGAGGCCCAAGGGCACCCATTCAATTCCTGTCTGAGTCAGGTCTGGAACCCCAGTCTCATAAGTCCTGACTGGTTCTTTAATTTGCTGCCATTATTGGTAAGTGATATCTCCTTGTGGAACTTACCTTCTGTGTCATTGGTACCTGTAGCCTCATAACATCGGTCCCTTAGATACTCTGGCTTTTGCTTTCTTTCTTCCCAGGAGATGAAGGCTTCTTCGCCTGAATTAAGAGTGGTAGGCCTCGTGCTCAAGATCAGAGCACTAAGGTATGTGGGATTCATGTAGGCAGGGAACTGCTATCTACTGAGCACTTCCTGTGTGTCAGGCACAGGGCTAGACACCAAGGCTACATTGTTTATAACCCTCACAGCAACTGTATTTTGCTGTGAGGGACTGGTATTTTGACCTCCCATTTTACAGATGGGAAAAATGAGACTCAGAAAGTTAGGTCCTGCTGCCTTTCCTATTGCCCACCCTGCCGGGTCTGCAGCTCCTCTCTCTTCTTCTCAGACGCAGAAGAGCAAAAATGCTCAAATGGTCAGAGACTTCCAACAATTAAGAGATTCAGTGGGGCAGCAACGAGACCAGTGCTTCTCGCATGGTAATGTGCGCATGAATCCACTGGGGAGCTTGTTAAAGCACAGGTTCGGATTCAGTAGCTGGGAAGGGGGTGGAATTTGAGGCCTGCATTTCTAACAAGCTCATGTGTGAGGCCCATGCTGCTGGCCCAGGACCACATTTCAAGTACTAAGGGCCTGGATCACCCTATCAGAGCCTCTGCCGCCCTGCTTTCCGGAAGCCTTTGACCCTGTGTCATGTAATCACCCACTCCTACAGCTGGCAATGCCTTCTAGTGGCCATAAAGTCCACCCCCCCCCCCGCCTCTGGAATTTGGGACTCCTCTAGGAAAGAGGGGGGACCCACCCCCACACCCCAAGAGCCTCCTGAGTCCTAGTGAAGCTGCTCTGTACTTAAAACCTAAGCGTATGGCCATGTGAGGCCTCCCACCATGGTGATTTAATAACTAGCAATTGAACAACAAATCGGTCCCTTACATTTAGTTGGCCCTTGAATAACAGAGCTTGCTTCAGGGGCAAGATATTTACTGTGAAAATTGAGTTGAGACCGGAATGTTACCAAACATTGTAAGTAGCACCGGTTTGTTTTCCAAATGCTCCATATTCTGAGGTGGGAAAAGAAACTCACAGAATGTCGGAATCAAAGGGGCTGCCGCTGTTCTCCCTACGCTCCTGCGCCCGCGCAAGCACAAGCCACCCAATGAGGCCCCCTGGTGCAATTATGTTGTGGATCACGTCTGAGCAGCTCCTTGTACATGACATTTACAAAGAAAAACACTTGCAAATTAAATGTTTGATTAACATTACATCATTTACAGTTGAAAATGGGTGAGCATAATTGAAAGATTAGCTAAGGAATATGAACTTTATCTGGGCTTTATCCTTGGCCTGTGGAGCTCGACAGTTTTACTGAATCAATGGGCAGAGAGTATCACCGCGTTTCATGAAATAATCTATAGGTTCAGGGGTCTGCAGCCCATCAGAGGAGCAGTGTCACAGCGCGTGAGTCTTGTCCAGCGCAGTGTGCCACTCACGGTGGAATTGGGGGCGTATTTTACCAAGACTGAGTTGGTGGCATGTACTCTTTCTTGTGTGGTTCAGTACAAGAGGGGTAGTTATCCAGGCTCCATGTCTGCACCCACCACTCACCCTGACTCTATGTCTGCACCAGTAATGTCACCTGCTTTTATCACCTGTTTCTAGAGACTAGCCACTGACATTAATCTCAAGATGTAGACACACTTTTTGGACTATTGTCTTCTTTCCTTTTATATCTCATCCTCTTTTCTTCCTTCTTTCCTTCCTTCCTCCCTCCCTTCCTCCTCCCTCCCTCCATCTCCCCCCTACCCACACCGATAAACCTGGCTGTGCTTCCTAAGGTAGTTCTCCTCCATGACTGTGTGTTTAAAATGAGGACTTTTATAAAGTACAGTGAAACCCTAATTATTTGGATTTCCTTATGCTGCGATTTTTAAAGAACAGCATAAGAAATGAAGCCCATGGTTCCTTTGTTCGCTCACTCGCCATTGCCCAGGCCGGTAGAGAAGTCTTCATGTAGATGGCCCGGAGCTGACTTATAAGGACTCCTTTGCAGTTTGTCAAGTGAAGAGGCTGGAGTGGGGAGGGGCACTCCAGGCAGTGGGAACAGCACATGCACCCACCCATCCATTCATTCATCCACCCTCTCTCCTTCCCGCCCTCCATCTGTCTACCCATCTACTCACCCACCTGTCCACCGGCCACCCACCCACCTGTCTACCTATGTATCTATCCATCCATTTAGCATTTGATACAATAATTACAAATTGGGATCCAAATCCCAAGTGGCTCTCCCAGCTTTGGCTGGATATTAGAATCAAGTAGGCGTTAAAAACACGGATGCCCAACCCTACCCAAGATTCTAATTTATTTGGTCAGCGGTGGGGCTTAGCGTTTGGTGTGGGGGGTTTGGGGTGTGTGTGTGTGTGTGTGTGTGTGTGTGTGTGTGTGTGTGTGTAAGTTCTCTAGGGATTCCATACGTAGCCATTGATGAGGGCCCCCTGAAGTGGTTAGCAGTGCAAAGGTGGGAGGCCGGTGAGGACCGGGGCATGCAGTGGCCCTCAGTGCTGGAAACGTCCTAGAAGCACTCTGGTGCGGCCTCCCATTTTAAAGACGAGGAAACCGCCCTCGCCCAGTTTGGCTCAATGAATAGAGCGTCGACCTTTGGACTGAAAGGTCCCAGGTTCAATTCTGGTCAAGGGCACATGCCCGGGTTGTGGGCTTGATCCCCAGTAGTGGGTGTACAGGAGGCAGCTGACCAATGATTCTCATCATTGATGTTTCTATCTCTCTCTCCCTCTCCCTTCCTCTCTGAAATCAATAAAAAAAAATTTTTTTTTTTAAAAAAAAGATAAAGATGAGGAAACCGAGTCCCCGTGAGGAGACGCTGGTTAATGTGAAGTCAGGACTTAGTACCCTCATCAGCTCAGGGTACACTCTCCGCTAGCAGCCAAGCAAAGTGTCAAGAAGGAGGCATGTTGAGCTGGGCTTTACGGAGTGGGTAGGCTTGGGGTGACAGGAGGGAGAATGGCATTTTATCGGAGTCACAGCACAGCCAATGAGGTGGACCAGGAACGAGGGTGGCGTGTTTGGAGATGGGAACCTCTGTGGTCTTTCAATGCACAAAGCACACCTCTTCCCAAACACTCAAGCTCCCCTCTGTGGGACACCCCGCCTCTGGCTCACACCTTCCCTTCGGGGAAATAACGAGAACGCTGGGCTGTGCATCATCTCACTGTCAGAGCATGGACTCCGCTGTCCTCTGAGCAAACACCGCGTCCCCAAGCCTCGGCACTGCCCGTCTGGAAGGCAATGAGGAGAGATGAGCCTGCTGCAGGGAGGACGTTTAAACAATTACTTTGCTCTGATTAAGAAGGATAATGGCCCTCTTTGAGGAGCAGCGTTAATGCGAAAGTGGGGATGATGGATGCCCGCCCCCCACCCCCGCCCCCATAAATCTTACCTGTGTGCTTTTGTTGCCTCCTCATGATGCATGTATAAGATAAATTCTCCAAATCTATTTTTGTGCTGTTGCCAGCAGCCTGCCGATGGAGTAAATAAGAGTTATGGCCACCATAATAGCATCACTTATGAAGGGCTAAAAAAAAGCAAACATGTCCACACAGTTCTTATAAATCTATTATGAATGTGGGCCCAAGCTCCCGAGGAAGTTCCACTAGAGCGCACAGCACCCTCCCTCTCCCCGGGGTCCAGGTGAGTGACTGAGCAGGCAGGTGCCAGAGTGGACCACAGGTGGCCCGAGATCACCACAATCCCTTCTCTGTGGCTTCCTCCCTCCCCCTGAACCCTAAGCCCTGGTCAGCTGGGAGAGCCACAGAGCCACGCCTCAGAGACTCCAGCCCCTACATGGCCTTAGCGCCTTCACTCAGCAACTCTGGGACAGGCCAGACTCTGCCGTGTGCTGGGCCAGGCATGGAGAGCTGAGAGAGGGCCGATTAAGAACCAACAGCCCTTGTCTTCTTCACCTTATTCTCCTGAATGCAGTGGAGCCAGCTTCCTCTGTGGGAAACAGGCTCTGGGACCTAGCAGGTCTTAGATGGGGCAGGCCTCAGAGTCACCTCCCGGAAGTCCAGGGGTCTAGGGCCAGAAGAAGAACTTCCCTTTTCCTTGTTTCCCATCCCAGCCTCTATAGGGCTCGTCTGGCATGGAGGACGGAAGGCAGCAAGGCCCCTCACGCCCCAGACTCATCTCCCAGCCTCTCCTCTCGGTCCTCACTCTCTGTCCTCCCACTGAGGCCTCAGTTTCTCCATCTGCAAAGTGGGAACAGTCACAATAATGAAATAATTTTGTGAGAAGTGCATGAGATGATGTAGGGATTTTGTGAGTCGTCACACGCTGGGAGGCACAGGGCTTGTAGTTGTTTCCTTCAGGACTCCTGTCTGTCAGGGAGAGACGCCTGAGCCCGCTCCCTGTGCTGAGAGGCCCTCGGTGATTCCCTGGGGGAGAGCTCTCGGCACATGCTTCAGGGTAAGGCAAGTCATTGTCTAACACAGGCATCTCCTCCCCGCAGAACAGGCTCTAAGCCCCCGGAGGTCAGCGCCAGCCTCTGAAGTGGCCTCGAAATCCCAGCTGAACCCCAACACATGTTAGAGAACTTCCTGGTGGTCAGAATGGGCCCCTGACTGGGGAGGTTTGTGGACTCACTTTCTGCAGGTAGCCATGGGGACCTCTTACCTGGATTACTGCCTCAGGCTCCTAATTGCTCTCTGTCCTGTCTCTCTGACCCCTAAAATCTGCTCTCCACACAGCTGCCAGAGTGGGCCTTTGTGAACACTGGTCCATTCCTCTCTGGCTCCGTGTGGCAGTCCGAGTACGCTGAAGGCCCAACGCCCTGGGGGAGGCAGCTAAGACCCTGCATAAGCGTGGCCTCCCTCTCCCGCCTCTTGCTCGCTCATCTGCAGCCACCCCGACCGCCTTGCTGACCCCTGCATGTGGCAGGTCTCTCTGGGGAAGCTCAGGGCCTTTGCACTGGCTGCTCCCCCTGCCTCCATGTGGCTCACTCCTCACTGCTTCAGGTCGTTGCTTAACCATCTTCCTGACAAGGCTCTTCCTGGCCACATTACAAATCTCCCACCCGACACTCTCTCTTCCTTCCCTGTTCTATTGCTCTCCCACGCACACTGCACATGTCATAGTCCATGTGTTGTACGTATTTACTTTGCATATCCTGTGTCTGATCTGCTAGAACGTAGGGGCCATAAGGACAGGGGCTGGGGCTAGTCTCTGCTGTATACCCAGTCCCCAGCACATAAAGCCCTTGATAAGTGTCAGTTGCTTAAATGAATAAATGGATGGATGGATGGATGGATGGACGGACTAAAGAATCAGAGAGGTCCCTGGCTGGGCTCGAGGAAGCCCACCACACTGTCCAAAGGCAATCAGCTGGATGCAGTAACCACTGGAAGGCACAGTCCACCCTGGGTGGAGGGTGGGTTCGTGGCAGAAGGCAGGCAGGAAAAGGACCTTGATCTTTTAGTTCCTTAGATTGTGCGAGAGTGGAGCCTCCGGGCCCAGCCCAGACCTGAGCCATCCTCTCCCCCTACCCTTCCTGGGAGGAACCAGAGCAGGGAGAGGGTATAAGGATGCAAAACCAGCTACATCTGGAAGCCTCATACATAATAATTCCCAGTCACCAAACCTGTTCAATGCAGCTTGACCTACACCCTGTAAAGTATGGAAATGACATGGGGGACTCGGGGGGTCACATCACAGGCTCTGAGTCCCCATTAAAAAAACATTGCCTCCCTCACTGCAGCACTCGGCTTGCAGATTCTAAATGTCAATAGTTCCCCCAGTGAAGGCAGACAGAAGGTTGAAAGGTTAGCCGTCTGAGGAGGCTAATTGCCGTCCGTAAATTAGAACGATGAACACACCATCCCTTTTCCTTTGTCACCTCTCCCCTGCCGTGACCCGTTCCTGGCCCCAGGGCCCCAGGAACAACACAATTTGAAACCCAGAGTTGGGACCTAGAGTACCGTCTTCTGTGACGAGGAAGATAATGGGGAATAAATTTCCACCTTCCTCAAAATAAGTGGATCCTGGTGTGATTTGTGGCCAGCGTAGGAGGTGGCCTCTTGTCTAGAGTCAGCTCTGACCATTCCAAAGGCAGGGGTGACTCTGGCTCAGGCCCCTGCTTTTCAAGGGCGAGTCAGCGGAGGGTGGGACATGCAGGTCAGACACTGGCTGCCTCCCCCTGAAATTACGCCCCCACCCACTCAACTCTCAGCTCTTTTCTGTAGCCCTTCTTTCCTGTTATAAGAAACACCCCTTATGGTCTCTTCTGTGAGGAGCGAGAGCTGGGCTGAGGGGCATCACAGTGCCTCCGTTTCCCTAACTGTAACCGACGGGGATGATGGGGTAACTCTTCATGGGGCTGTTTTGAGGCCCAAAGCGGGTCCGGCCTGTAGAGTGCTCAGCCCAGAGCCCCCGCAAGGCTTCCTAAGTGACAGCAGTCAGGATGTTGTCTGTTAGTGCCGGTGCCGCATAGAACCTACAATATCACGAACAGGGCAAGTTAGCCTCCAATGGTCTCACTTGCTCGTCTGGACCCTGGAATGGCCAGGCCTTCCCCTCCCTGCTTGCCGCCCACCGGGGGCCAGGGTAGACAGTCACTCGGCCAGCATAGGCCAGGTGCTGGGCGTCAGGGGTCCAGTCCATGAGTGTTTCCATGGAGCATCCCCTGTGATGGTTACAGTGAAGTGGGAGGCAGGTGTGAAGGGTTGGGGAGGGCTCAGAAGTCGACGGCCCCTGTCACGCGGCTGCTACGCCCAGCAGAGCCCTGGACGTAGCGAGAAGCCATCTCTGCCTTGTCAGAATCCACACAGATGGCTCTCTCTCTCTCTCTCTCTCTCTCTCTCTCTCTCTCTCTCTCTCTTTTTCTTTGAACTTCCCAGAGAAAGGCACCCCCTGGGGTCCCCTGATCCCCACTCCTCTGAGGCTGCTCCATGGACACGCAGGAGAACAAACACTCCTCCTGTGTGATCACTTAACTCTCCCTCAGGCTCTAATCCTCCCTCCCTGGGCCCCGTGGCACCTTCCACTTCAGGCCCCATGGCTGCCCCACTGGAGAGCTTGTCGGCCAAGGAGCCGCCTGAGCCTGAGTCAGGAGGATGCCTTGAACTCAGGCATCTTGCGAGACCTGCTCTGCCCAAACTCTCCCAGACTCTCTGGGTTTCCCACCTGCTGTCAGATCCTTTGTTCTCGTCTTTTCAAACAGCTTTACTGGCCAAAGGCAGCTTTACGGGGCTCAGAGAAGATGAATAACTTGCCTGGCTAGGGAGTGGTGGAAGTAACAGAAGTTCAGAGATGTAGAGCAACTGACACAAGGTCATATAGCCAATAAAGTGCAGAGCTGGGATTCAGACCCAGTTCTTCCATTGAAAAAGTAAAGGACTTTTCATTAGGCCGTGTTAGGGACAACGGCACAGCAGCTGTTCAGATGCCTGCTCTGAACAGCAGCATCAGGAGAGGACCTACCTGAGTCCTGCCCGTGCGGACAGGGCTTTGCCTCCCAGTCCCGCTCCCGAAGGGGTCAGGTCAGACAATACCCTCTGGACCCAGCATTTTGGAATCTGCTTCGTGTGCTGCCCTGAAATCCACATGTATTGATTTAGTCACTGATGCTATCACACGGCCTGCAGAGGGACCTGGGGAAGACCATCCTCCCTGCCTTGTTTTGTTTTGTTTTTTCCATTCCCGACAGGTGATGGACGGTAGGGAATGGAGCATGAAGTTAACTGGCTGAGTGTATATAGGAGAGCTCTGGGCAGAGCTGACCAGGCAGAGGCGAGGGAAAGGTATTTCTGGTAGAGGGAACAGCCTAGGCAAAGATATGGAGGCGGGCAAATGCTTAAGGCGTGTGTTGGCAAGGCCAGCCTGGGCGGGAGGTGAGGGTGAAGGGCTGCCTGCTCCAGGCTTTCTCTTTAGAAGTGGGCATAGTGTGTGTACGCGAACAAATCCCTTAAGAGCCAAGCAAACAAGGAAGCCCCATGACCCCAACACTCAAACTAAAGCCCCTGGGATTAGCCTTAGCCCTTGGCGGAGGCCCTCTGCTCACAGCGGCTGCGGATCATCTGCCTGATGCTGAGCAATGCCCGTCTGAAGAGTCCGCTGTCCTCCCAGATCCGCTCAGCGGAGCTCTCGAGAAAGCCGAACCGCCAAGCCCACCGTGAGACCCATGCATGAGGCTGAAGCCCACCTTCTGGAAGTGGGACTTCCTGAGCCTGGGTGGGGTCCCCTCGGTGAGGGTAGGAGCTTCCAAGTGCAGTCTGGGATATTTGGTTATTTGGGATGGCGGGTGTGTGTCTAGAGGTGAGGGGATAGACAAGCTGGAGGGAAGACAAAAACCAACATAAGACAAAAAGGGCCAGCGGAGAGACAGTTCCCTGCTACTTAGCTGCCTGTGACCTGCAGCAGATCACTTCACCTGTCTGAGCCTCAGTTGCCATAACTGGAAAACGAGGATATGGTCATCCTTCTAGCACAGGTCGTGGTAAGGCTCAAATGAGATCATGGTGGGGAAAGTGCTTTGCAAACTGTCAAGCACTGTGCCCACATGAAGCACTGCTGTTGTTAGAGAACAAGAGAGCCAGAGTATGCGCCGGAATCACAGGTACCCTCCCTCACCGCCCCCTGCTCAAGACTCGTCTCATGGCCCCTCCGGGCTTCTGGAAACTATGGCGGAGCACATGGATGTTGGGTGGGCATTAATGTCCCTGCTACAAATGGTCAAGCAGAGAAGCCCAGCCAGGAGGCCCTGAATCAGAGGAAGCTTATGCAGAGGGAGGTTCAGGGCATCGGATAGGAAGGTGACCCCTGGGAAAGTGCCTTGAGTGGCAAGCAGGCAGCAGCAGGCTCCCTGTTCCTCCACTCTCTCCTGCCAGGCCTGGAGTCCTTGGCACAAGACCCTAATACAAAAACCCTATTGGGTTCTGCAGCCCCAGGACTCTAGGCATGGACAGGAGAGGGAGAAGGTATTGGGGGTGGGGTGCTGCCCCCTGCAGTAGACATGGAGGCCTCATAATGAGATGGTGGAGCCACAGAATTAGAGCCACACAATTGGAGCTTCCTGGATTGCTGACTGCATGAAGGCCAACCACCCTGGAAAGCTCCCTGGACCCAAAGTAGAATTTGAGCAAAATATAAATCTTTGTAGTGTTGGTCCTCTTAGATTTGGAAGTTCTTTGTTATGGCATCGTTGCTCAGACTATCCTGATGCATATGCTTTCTCATCTTGTACTGTTTGGGCTTCATAACTGCTGTTAAAAACTTACTCTAGCTCCCCATTATATGGACACAAGTCTCCTGGTTAATACACCACCACTCCATTCTCTTCATCCTCCAGTTAAATTTCTAAAAACAAGTGCCCCCCAATGCAGACCTAACAGAACTTTCCATGGGCACTTGATGAGACACGGGCCCTGTGTGTGGCATCAGTGATATGAAGATGTACACTATCCCTTTCTGCCTCGAAGGAGTTCAGAGTGTAGAGTACAGCACAGAGAGAATACAGTGTTATGATGGATGGATGGATGGATGGATGGATGGATGGATGGATGGATGATGGGTGGGTGGATGGATGCATGGGTGGATGGGTGACGGACAAACAGATGAGTAGATGGATGGTGGATAGATGGATGGCTAGATGGATGATGGATGGATGATGAATGAATGGTATTTGGATGGAGATGGATGAATGATGAATGGATGAAGATGGATGGATAATGGATGGATGAGTGGGTGGATGGAAAGTGGATAAAGATAAAAAGTGGATGCATCAATGTATAGAGAGATGGATGAAATGATGACTGATTTAGTGCAAGGCCCTGTCTTGTCTATTACTTTCTTTTAATGCCAACAATTACTCTGAAGGTAGATATTACTTGGGAGTGGGATTTGAACTCGTGTCTGGGTGATGCTGGGAACAACTTTTCTTCTGCATCATCCTGCTATAACAGAGCTGTGTATAAGTTCTCCAAGGGTAGATGGCTCCTGTCCTTTCTCAGATTAGACCCAGGTCACTGCCTCTTCTAGGAAATACTCAACACACTCTTTCTCCACCCTACCCCCACGGCACCAAGTGCCCCTTGCATCTTTTCTTTTAAATTTTTATTTCTTAAAACTTTTCTTATGGAGTATTTGATATATAAACAAAAGTAGAAGAATAGCATAATGAATCTCATGTAACCATCCCCCAGCTTCAACAAGTATCAATGGCTGGCCAGTCATCTTCCATCCCCACCTACTTTCCCCGTGTCTAGTATCATGTTAGTTTATCTGTAACTGTTTCAGCATACGGTTACCTATTTCTGCATATCTTTTCCTCTCTTGGGCTGATATTAGGGTCTTTTTCGTCCTTAAATCCCCAGTGTTTAGAAACTGCTGATTAGAAACTGCTCAGGATGTGTTTGTTGAGTGAATAAATGCCTGAGTCCTGTGTGGGACCATGAGTAGGTGCCTGGTGTATCTTACTGCCTCCATGTCAGCTCCTGCAGAGCTCTGTTTCTCAACAGGGCCAGCCCTGCAGCCAGCACTTCTAGATGGAATGCTCCTTAGATTGTGCATGTGTGAGAACCTTCCTGTTGCAATAATCTGAGACTTTGGGGGTGGCTGATAAGACCTTCTCAAATATGGCTCTGTTTGTGTCAACATCCCATGTGCATAATTCCATTAGCTGTGCAAACATGTGGGCACAGGGCCACTGGGCTGTGTGTCATCTGGATGCCTCTGCCCAGACATCCCTCGGCAGCCCTGCCAGGACAGCAGATGGGGCCAGTGCCGGGCCCTCCTACCCCAGGTGGCCCCAGCCTCCCAAGTGGCTGGCAGTGCCTGGTTTATTTGCATCTGATTTCAGCCCAACAGGAGCCACAGAGCCAGTCCACCCTGTGGCCCTGTAGCCTAGCCACTTTTCCAACAGTCACCAGGGACAATTTAATCTTTGGGTTGCCAGCTGCTATTGAACACTTACTGGGTGGAGACAGAGGGAATAAGACCCAGCCCCAGCCTCAAGCAGCTCTCAGTCTGTGGGGACAAGACAGGCTCTGGAAGAGGACATTTGCATTGGAAATCGCCATGAATTCACCCCACCCTGGTGGCCTGAAGGCCTCTGTTCGCTCTTTCTCTGTCTCTGGCTGGCTCCCTGACTCAGAGAAGAGTTGGGACAGCCCCCTCAGAGTTTGAGACATTCCTTATTATGGGCTGAATCGTATTCCCCTCCAAAAAAAAGATGTCAAAGTCCTAACCCCCAGTACTTCAGAATACGATCTTACTTGGAAATAGTCATTGTCTGTGTAATTACTTAAATTAGGATTCGGTCCTGATGGAGGAGGTTGGGCCCCTAATCCAGCTTGACTAGTGTCCTCATAAGAAAATGGCCATGTGGAGACAGAGACAGGAGGACGCCATGTGACGATGAGGGTAGAGCTTGAAGCACTGTAGCTACTAACCAAGGAACTCCAAAGGCTGCCACAAACCTCTGGAAGCCAGGAAAAGGTAAGGAAGGATCCTTTCAGGCTTCAGAGGGAGCGTGGCCTTGCCAGGGCTTTGATTTCAGATGACTGACCTCCAGAACTCTGAGAGAACATATTTCTGTTGTTCTAAGCCACCCAGTTTGTGGTCATTTGTTCCTGCAGCCTGAGGAAACTGGTAAATTCCCTCAGTGCTCTGAGCATTCCTGGGAAAAAGTCTGTTCCCCAAAGTTTATCTGAACCTTTTTTGGTCTCATTTTCCACATCAGCCCCGACCAGCGCTCCCCTGTGCATTCTGTCTCTGTTATTTATGAGCAAGAACATTCTTCTATTTGGCTTTAAGGTGTTGCCTTAAGCCCCTTTTATACTTGGGGTCCAGGACTTTGTAAATGGACCCCTGCTTTAGGGTCAAGAGGGAAGATGATTTTGTATTGTAGAGCATGTTTGTATTCAGACAAGGCCCCTGCCCACACTGGTTTGAATCCCAACTCTGCCATTTCCCTGCTGTGTGACCCTGGGCAAGTTAATTAACTGCTCTGTGTTTCAGTTTTCTCATCTGTAAAAAGGAGGTGATAATATTAGTACTTAACAACTCAGGGTCATTAGAAGGCTTAAATGTGTTAATACAGGGGTTGGCAAACTTTTTCTACAAAGGGCCAGATATTACATATTTTAGGTTTTGTGAGCCACACAGGTTTTGGTCACAAATACTCAACTCTGCCATTGTAGAGCAAAAGCAGCCACAGACAGTATACAGATGAATGACATGGCTATCTATATTAATAAAAGGGTAATATGCAAATTAACCATCACTCCACAACAAAGATGGCGGCGCAAGCCAGAGCCACAGAGCCAGCCAGAGTGGGCAGGAGGCTTGGCTTCCTTCATTGCCCCAGTGATGAAGGAAGCCAAGCCTTCCGCAAGCCCCGCTGGCCACCGAGGGCCGGCCTCTGGGCGGTGGTCACGGAGCTGGCCAGAGCGGGCGGGAACCGGCTCTGGCCCGGAGCAAAGGCGGGAACCAGCTCTGGCTCAGAGTGAAGGCGGGAGGCGGCCAGAGCAAAGGCCAGGGTCCCAGGTGCCAGAGGGAAGCCGGTGCTGGCAGCTAGGGGAAGGAAGGCTATTCTTGCACAAATCTTCATGCATCAGGCCTCTAGTGGTTCAATAAAACTTTATTTACAAAGCAGGTGGTGGGCCATGCTTGGCCCACAGACCATAGTCACAAGCACTTAGTCTACCATGTGACACAAAGCTGCCCTCTCTCCATGGGAACTATTATTTGTAGTACTTCAGAAGTTACAAAATCCTTTCTCATACATTTCATTTGCTCTCACAGAAACCCTATGAGGTAGGGGTTGTGGGAATTCCCACTTTACAGACAAGGAAACTGAGGCCCAGAGAAGCTATCATCCTGCGCGGTAGGGAGCCCGAGGTAGGGAGCTGGCGTCTTCTGCTCGATAGCATGTGCTTGTTCACTCACCCAGCTCACGGTGTGTCTTAGCAGACTAGGTTTATCTCTATCCCAGTGGATTGATTTACCAAGGCTCTGCTATGTGCTTAGAGCTGTTGAGCTTAGAGAGGGGGAACTGGGAAAGTAGGAAAATACTCGAGATAACTATAAGCCACAGTTCCTGCCCCCATTTTCTGAAAGCTGGCTTCTTACTTATGAAATGGAGTAACAGACCTGCCCATCTCAGAGTTGTTCTTCCTTCCATGAAGTCATTCTTGGATTTTTGCTCATTTTCATGCTGTTATTGATGCAACAAACATACATGGAGGTGCAGATACGCGTCCAGTATTTGCTGGGCGACAGGGATACAGTTAGGAACAAATAAGCACAGGATCAAGCAGGGACACCACCAGCCTACGTGGACCCTTCGTGAAACTGCAAAAAGGCGGCCCTTCCTCTGTGTAGACACAGCCTCAATGACAAGTTGAAGGCAGCCTGGATTTCAGCTCCTTTTCCTCTTGGCCAGGAACCTTGAGCCGTGCACAGCTCACCCTCCCCCCACACCCTCCCCCCGCCCCCCTTGCATGCTGTTCCCGTTGCCTTGTTCTCTGGGTCTTCAGTCTGAAGAGCGTTGAGGCATGGAAGTGTTAACAGCAGTGGTGTGAGTGCTCCAAACGAGAGATGAGTAGGATGCTCTGGGATGCCCTCAACTTCCCTCTCCATCTACCAGCTTCAAACTCCCGCATAACCAGCCCTCAGCCTAGACCCCTCCACCACCACCGAAGAGCACCTGCCTCACCTTGCAGTGCTTGGAGGGACGCTGCTGGAGGACTGAGTGCATGTTCGCTGTGGAACGTGCTTCCCGATGTACCCAATTTGCATTAATGTGTGCCATTAAAAGATAATTATGGTCTGGGAAAGAGGTCGGGGAGACATCAGTGGAACATCTGGAATTGTGTTGGAGGCCTGATGGAGAGCCAGTCTGATGTGCCAAACTTTCTGCAGCCAACACCCCCCAAACTGCTCCTGGTCCCACTCATCTCTCCCCTCCCTGAATTGCTAAGCCATTCATGTTGGTTCTTAACCACTTTCTCTCTGGCACTAGGAACTGTTTCAGTTGAGTTACATTTGTCTCCCCGATTGAACTCTAAGCCCTCGGATCGCACATTTGGCATTATCCTCTGCTAAGCCTTAGTGAACGTTAAAAGACCAGCAGCTCCAACACCTTCACTGAAACTTGGGAGGATCTGCTAAGACGTAGAGATTGGGGAGAGCTGGGCCTCACCTCGTGTTCACCTGATGCAGCTCCGAACCCTCAGCCAGATGGCTCAGCTGTGCCCTCTCTGCAGGTGCCAGGCTTTGGGGCAGAGCTGGCATCCTAGACACTGAAGTCCAGCAGAGAGAGCAGGACGGGGCTTTTGAAATCATTGACACCTGGGTGTAAACATAAACCCTACGCCACCACTTGGGCAGTCTATGCAAGCTCCCTGCGCGCTTTCCCCCATCCATAAAATGGGGATGTTGTCACCTGCCTTTCATTTGTGAGAACTAAATGAAATATCTAGTGCTTAGCACATCAGGAAGCCACAACACATGTCCATCCTCGTCCCTCTTTCCCTGGCCAGCAGAGCTGGCTCACGGGTGGAGTTGGGTGGCACAAAATCTACTGAACTCGCTGCACCCCCTTCCCTTCCCTGCGGCCATCCACACCTGCTCTGGGCAAAGCACCTCCACCACCTCTCGGAGCTGGTGTGTCACCGCAGTCTCTCTCCTGGGCATTTCTCCTGCTGGCCTCCTCGCTGTGGAAGGAAAGCTCCTCTCCCTCTCCCACCTCTCCTCACATCTGCCCCAGGCAGATATTTTTCAGTGGCGTAATGAATGAGATCCATTCCTAAAATTCATTCCTAACATTGTATCATAAAGGTAGCCACCTCATTACCTCGTATAAAATTGAGCCATTTATCATTCATTTCTGATTCAGTAGGTCTGGGGCAGGACCTGAGACTTTGCATTTCCAATTAGCTCCAAGGGGAGACCCACGCTGCACTGCTGCCTGGGGACCACACTCTGAGAACCAGGCCCTAGACCAGCGGTTCTCAACCTGTAGGTCGCGACCCCTTTGGGGGTGGAACAACCCTTTCACAGGGGTCGCCTAAGACCATCGGAAAACCCATATATAATTACATATTGTTTTTGTGATTAATCACTATGCTTTAATTATGTTCAATTTTTAACAATGAACATACATTACGATTCATAACAGTAGCAACATTACAGTTATGAAGTAGCAACGAAAATAATTTTATGATTGAGGGTCACCACAGCATGAGGAACTGTATTAAAGGGTCGCAGTATTAGGAAGGTTGAGAACCACTGCCCTAGACCAGTGGTTCTCAACCTTCTGGCCCTTTAAATACAGTTCCTCATGGTGTGACCCAACCATAAAATTATTTTCGTTGCTACTTCATAACTGTAATGTTGCTACTGTTATGAATCGTCATGTAAATATCTGATATGCAGGATGGTCTTAGGCGACCCCTGTGAAAGGGTCATTCGACCGCCAAAGGGGTCGGGACCCACAGGTTGAGAACCGCTGCCCTAGACCGATGGCGTATGTGAGCTGTGAAGCCCCCTAGGTGCTGAAGGGTTAAACGAAGCCTTCCTTGCTACTCCCGTTTCTATTTTTTCCCTCCTGTTTTGGATCCAGGAGCTGCTCAGCACAGGTGCCAGTGAGACCCGGGTGATTGGATTAGTGAACTTGGCTCGATCCCCCATCATCTGCTCCGAGAAATTGCCTCATATGGTGGGAAGGACATAGGTTTGGAGGCAGCACCTCGGAGCAGAGCCTTGGTGCAGCCTGGCACCTACTCCATAGTAGGTATGACCTTGAACTCTTAGGAGTTGTAATTGAAGCAGTGGTGACCTAGCTCATCTGGTCCTCAGTTTCCCTTCTGTAAAATGGAGACAGCAGTGTTAGGATGTGCGTGAAAGAGCTTGGTTAAATGAAAGTGTCAAACAAACTATAATCTTGTCCCCAGTGTGAAAGAAGAGGAAAGAGTAACAAATGAATTTTAGCACAAAGATGCCCTGCCTTAGCTACAGGAGGGACTTTGGGTAATCGGTCCCTTTAATATCTCCCCATTTTACAGAGGAGAGAACTGAGACTCAGAGCCAGGAAGTGACATACCCATGGTCAAAGAGCAAAACCAGGAAAAGAACCCAGCCTTCCCCTGAGCCCTGCGCTTTTCTCCATACCAGAGTTTAAACATTCCCCCCAACGTGGGCTCAGAAGTCTCACCTCTCCCCGTCACCCCAATTTTGAGGAGAAACCAGGTGCGTGCCTCAATTTATCACCCCCAACTCTCTTGGGAAGTTTTCATTATTAATCTCGTTAATTACTCCTTTCTTTCTCTCCCTGGTTCTGGGCTTGTCTCTTTTTCTGCCTCTCTCAGCCAAGACTAAGATAATAAAAAAGTTTTATTACATATAAAACTGCTTTGGTAAGTACTGCCATTAGCTGATAATAAAAGAATTTTTTTTTAATGTTGCAGCCTATTAATCGCTTAAACTTCCAGGTCTGGTGTGGCCAAGGGGTGTCAGGTTGAGGGCGCCTCCTGTCCATGTTCCTGATACCTGCCCCACACCCCTCCCTGACTTCAGGGGCTCCCAGCCTGACGGGAGAGGCCTGCGAGGAGCGGGGAGCCGGGGAGCGTAGCCACTGCTCTACGGGAGGTTCTCTTTCCCGAGTGTGGGAGCCTCCCTCTTCCCCGCCCTCCCCCACCCCGTCATGGTCATGGGAGAAGTCTAGGCTACAAGGGCCAACCCTGGGGGAGCACTGACTCTATGTCAGGCCCTGATCCAGGCACTCACACAGGAGAACTCATTTTGTCCTCACAACAGCTCTGAGGAAAGGATTGTCCCTGAGGAAACGGAGGCACGGAGAGGTTAAGTCACCTGCCTGAAGCCAGCCAAGCTCAGATATGAAAACTGGCAGGCTCCTTTTGTCAGGTATTGAGTTCATTCATTTCCTGGTTATAGTAGGTGCTCCATAAGTGCTTATTGAGTCATGGGCCGGTGTGAGTATTAGATATAAATGCTAAGTGCTACAGGATTTGGTATCTGGGAGAGTCAGGAAAGCCTTCCCAGACAGAACATGTGGGTTTTGATTGGAGAGCTGGATGCTACTGGGACTGAGTCTTGCTCACCCACCCAGCAGAGTCACTCAGGCGGGAACTTGGGATTGCTGCTGGCAGGCCATCTGCACACAGGTTAACAGGCCATGAACATCATTACCAGCGTGTTGTTCTAAGAAATAGCTCAGGTTATTGCTGGTAGTGCTGGCCAGGGAGGGGCTCAGGCAGCCTTTGCCTCTATATTACTACAGGATGGTCCCAGGGCTGGGGGGGGAACCCTGGCGAGGCCAGAAAGAAAGAAAGAGGTAGAAGAGGAAGTGAGAAGGATGAAATGTAGGGAGAAATTAGAGAAAAGTGGAGGGGAAGTTGATGGAGGCCTCTTATTTAATGAGCCTGGCACAGAAAGACTATCCTATATAATAAAAGCCTAATATGCTAAGTGTTCAGTCATCCAGTTGTCCATTCAACCAATCAAAGCATAATATGCTAACAATATGCTAAGGCCTCTCAACCGCTCTCTATGATGTGCATTGGCCACCAGGGGATAGACGCTCCAACTGGTAGGTTAGCTTGTTGCTGGGGTCCGACCGATCGGAACTGAGCAAGATGGGCTGGACATGCCCTGGAGCCCTCCTGTGGTCCCTCCACAGCTGTCCAACCTCCCACTTCCCTCCCCAGCCCCAATCATGCACCAGTAGGGTCCCTTGGCCTGGCCCGCACCCTCTCACAATCCGAGACCCCTCGGGAGATGTCGGAGAGCCGGTTTCAGCCCAATCCCACAGGCATAAAGGGCTAATATGCAAGTTGACCAAATGGTGGACCAACCGGTTGCTCTGATGCACACTGACTACCAGGGGGCAGACGCTCAACTCAGGATCTGCCCCCTGGTGGTCAGTGTGCTCCCACAGGGGGAGTGCTCCTCAGCCAGAAGCCAGGCTCACAGCTGGCGAGCGCAGCGGCAGTGGCAGGAGCCTCTCCTGTCTCCGCGGCAGTGCTAAGGATGTCCCACTGATGGCTTAGGCCTGCTCCCCGTGCCGTCAGATGGACAGCCCTCTAGGGTTTCCAGACTGCGAGAGGGTGCAGGCCAAGCTGAGGGACAGCCCCCCGTCCCCGAGTGCACAAATTTTGTGCACCGGGCCTCTAGTATGAATGAATAAGTGACCATTTTAAGAGTAGATGGCAACATCAAACTGGGTACCAAGCTGGATCCAGCTTGTATTGAAGTTCACCAGCTCCTCCCTGAGTGTATTGGGTGAATTCGTTTCCTTTCCTCCCTTCCTTGCTCAGCCTTTTGGGGTTGCCTTTGGGGTAGGGAGATGCAGACTCCAAAGAGTTGAATTGATGTGCGAGGCAGAATGTGACCGGGGGTCAGAGAGTGTGATAGAAACCATGAGGGCTGTCTGGAAACATGGGCAGTGAGGCACAGTGCAGCCCTGGTGGTCACAGCGACACACTGAAGGCCACGGAAGTGTCCATCGACCAGAGAGAGGCTATATATTCAGACCTGTTCATTCTGTGGAATGCTGTGCAGCTGTGGAAATGAATGAACTAGAGCTGCACAGGCAGTTCTCTAGACGCATGTTGAGAGCAAAAGCAATACAGTCCCTCACTATCCACGGGGGATTGGTTCCAGGACCCTGCAGATATCAAAATCTGTGGCTGCTCAAGTTCCTTGTATAAAACTGCATTATAGTTGCATGTAACTTATATTTGCACTAGGGGCCCGATGCACGAAATTCGTGCAAGGGGCTCAGCCCCCGTGGCTGCCTCTGCCTCGACTGCCTCGGCCCCCGCCACCACAGCTTCGTCCAGAAGGTCGTCCGAAGGACGCCTGGAAGCACATCTGGTCTAATAGGCATATTGTGCTTTTATTATTATAGATATCCCTGCACATTTCTTTATTTGTGTGGATTCATCATTGTGCTTGGTGCATGACAAATTCAAATTTTGCTCCCCCCTGCCAAATTATTTTTATTCCATTGTTGGTTGAATCTGAAACCTGCAGATACAGAGAGCTGACTATCCTCTCTTAGCTTGGGTTCCCCAAAAGCAGAACCTGCATACAGGGAGTTGCTTTGGGAGCTTTGCCAGGAGGGAGTAGGGGGAGGGCTCAGGAAAGGGAAAGCCAGATAAAAGGGGATTAATCTAATGATCTGTGATGTTGAGCATCTTTTTCTATGTCTATTGGCCATCTGTATGCCCTCTTTGGAGAAGTGTCTATTCAGGTCCTCTGCTCATTTTTTAATCGGGTTGTTTGTTTTTTTGTTATTGAGTAGTGTGAGTTCTTTATATCAGATGTATCATTGGTGAGAATGTTCTCCCATTTAGTAGTTTGTCTTTTCATTTTGTTGATGGTTTCCTTTCAACTTTTTAGTCTGAGGTAGTCCCATTTGTTTATTTTTTCTTTTGTTTCCCTTGCCTAAGGAAATAGAGCAGAAAAATCTTGTTAAGAAAAATGCCAGATATTTTACTGCCTATGTTTTCTTCTAGGATTTTTATGGCTCCAAGTCTAACATTTAAGCCTTTAATCCATTTTGAATTTATTCTTGTAAATGGTGTGAGAAAGTAGTCTAGTTTCACTCTTTTGCACGTATCTGTCCAATTTCCCCAGCACCATTCATTAGCGAGACGATCTTTACCCCCTTGTATGTTTTTGCCTCCGTTGTCAATTATTAATTGACCCATATAGAGGTGGGTTTATTTCTGGGCTCTCTATTCTGTTCCATTGATCTACATGTCTGCTTTTATGCCAGTGCCATGCTGTTTTACATGGCCTCGTAATATAGTTTGGTATCAGGTAGTGTGATACCTCAAACTTTGTTCTTCTTTCTCAATATTGCTAAGGCTGGCGGAGTGCCCCACGTGGGCTTGTGGCACAGAGAACAAGGGAGCCTGCTACAGATTCCATGCCTGTGTGTCCAGCTTAAAAACACGCAAAACTACAAACCTGTATTGATAGGGATGTAGGTGTAGTAAAACCTGCAGACACTCCTGACAGAGATAAATATTCGGAAGGCTGGTCACCCTGGGAAGAAAACATCACATTCGCAATCTGGAGGGAACTGGGAGCTTTCAGTTGCATGTGCGATTTGTCTTCTCTTTTGCAAGCTAAGCGGGGGGCATATGGGTGTTTGTTTCATTACTTTCTGTTTACTTAAAATATTTCATAATAACAAACACCATAGAAATGCACACAGAAGGACCTCAATGTGAGTGATGAGAGAGGTGGTTCATGGTGGAAGTTGGGCAAGAGCTTTGGCTTTGAGGGAGCAGTAAAATTTGCCTGGACAAGGGAGGAAGGGCCTCCCAGCCAGCGGGCCTTGTGAGCAAAGGCTGGAAGTGGGCGTGAGCATGGGAGACCAGCCCAGTTGGATGGAGGGAAACAGTTGTGTTGGGAGCTAAAGGTGCAATATACAGGGGGAGGCTACATCGTGGAGGGTGTTCGGCAGCAGCAGCAGACATAATATTAACAATAATAGTAATAATAGCAATAATAATAGTATACTGATTATACAGTAACTCCGTACTACTGCTTAATAAGCTCTTACTCCATGTCAGGCACTCCATTACACACTCTATGCACATCAGTTCATTTAAACTGCACAACAACAATCCCATGAGGAATATAATGTTATCCCATTTTACACATCTGGAAACTGAGGCCCAGAGAAGATAAGCAGTTGCCCAAAGTCACATGCTTAATGGGTGGCACAAGGTGGATTTGAATCCAGGTTGGCTTTGTGCCAAAGCCCAGTTTCTCTGCCCGTCTTTCCTTACGGTCTTTCCATGATTTGCTTGTGGATGGTCTCTCCACCCCCCAGTAAACTGCTGAAGTGGTGACAGCCCTTCTCTTGGCGGGGCACAGTTCTCATCCTTCACACCAGGTCTGATCTGGTGGTGGTGGGGTGCTGGGTTGAGGGGGAGGAGAGTGTGGTGATCAGAAAGCAGGTTGTCAAGAGAGTCTTGTGATTGCTAACCCTGCGCCCAGGCCTCCCGTCCTCTGCTGTATCTGAGGGAGGGCAGCACAGCGTGTGCACAGATGGGGACATGTCCTGGGGAGCATCAGGTGTGCATCGGTGCCAAGAAGGGGCTCTTCTCCATGAAGAAGTGGAGGGACCTTTACTCGGGTAGAGCATGGAACCCACCAAGTGATGCTCGCAGGACATTCCAACTTGGAGGGTTTGGTCTTGGTGCTTCGGAAAGGCAGGCAGAAAAAAGACCCAGCTTTCCTCCACTTGGACGAAGTCTGCTGTTCTGTCAGGCTGATCACCCAGAGGTTTGGGTTTGGGGAAAGGATGGGCGAATGTAAGTGGCCCCTAAGTCCTACTGACCTGGCACGTCAGCCCTCCAGCTCTCCATTTCTTTCTCTCAGAATGGAAATCAGGTCTGGGGTCAGACCCTCAAACCCAGCCTGGGAATTAATTAGGCACGTAATGCTCATTAGCAGTAATGAACGCTCCGCGCTCAGTTCTTGTGCAGGGTCGTGTGGGACGTGGCCTCTGTGGCGAGAATTGAGCATTTTTGCCTGAGCAGGATCTTGGCACTGCAGGAGCCCCAAAGCGTTCGCTGAGGTGTGTGTGTGTGTGTGTGTGTGTGTGTGTGTGTGTAATGTGTGAGTGTGTCGTGGATGTGTGGTCTGAGGCAGGTACTCAACATGTGTCATGTGTGTTTGATAGCATGAGTCTCTGGAGAGTGGGCATTATATGCTAAATTCTTGATGTATATGTCAGGTACGTGTTGTGTGGGAAGGTGTTGTCTGCTGGTCATGCAGTGTGAATGCCCGCAGTTTTGCATATGGCACGTACATAGTAGGCATATCGCAGACATGTGGCTTGGGTGTGAGAAGTAGTGCCCAAATCTGTCGGTGAGTGTGTGCGCAGGTATCTGAGCCTGAAGGCCTTTGTCACTGTCAGAAGCAATAGATTGCTGAGACTTCCCATGACATTGGGCAGAATTATGATCCCGTTTAGCGCTGAGATAACACTGGTTGGAGAAAGGGCAGATGAAAAATGTCTTCAGGAGTAGAGAAAGGAACTCAACTGGCTCAGCAGAGGATGCGCTGGTACTGGTGATACGGGAAAGAATACCTGATTAAAACGGAAAGTCTCTTAGTTGGAGGAAGGGGTTCAGAGGAGGGATAGGGACTGCTCAGCCGAGAGGAAGGCAGGAGAGGAGACACAGCCATTGGAAGCAGAAGGGTGTTAATGTTGGTGGAGAGATGCAGACAGAGGATGCTCCAGGAGGGGAGAATGAAGGCTCGGGGCCCCCCCATGAGGTGCCTAGGACAGAGACAACACTTGGAAGTTATGAAACAGGGAACTGGGACCCACCTAAAACCTATCTTGACATCTCTGAGTCTGAGCTTCCCAGGAGAAAGACACACCCAACTTCTCCTATTTTCCTGCCCTGATGCAGTTTGGGTAATGTGACCATGTCTCAACTGGGACACTTTGGAGACTAAAAGGAGCTATTAATAATTATGCCAGGACAGCAGGGGAAACTGGAACTGTCTCAGTCACTTGGGATGTGGCTTCTCAAAGCTCGGAGGTAAGGAGAGGTGAGTGTGGAGAGAACGGCTTCTCCTTCTTCATCAGGCTCAGTCTGCCTCCTGTGGGCGATGCCCTGGCAAGAAGACCACACGCGCCATCAGCCCCTTGAGCTTGAACATCCTCTGAACCCTTCCCTGGCCCAGCCCCCAGAGGTACATGTAGGGCAGCAAGGGATTCTGGGAGACTCTGAGAAAACCTAACCTTCCCCCAAAGGCACCCCAAATCATTTAGGAGCATCCAAAAAAGCAGGGTAATTCTGTGTTCACATGGCCAGGCTTTTCTAAGGCTCAGCCCCATCCAGAATCCCACTGTTTATTCAGACCACAGGGAATCTAGCCCAAGAAACTCTGGAATAGAGATGAAGCCGGATCCAGAGCTGCCCCCCACAAAGCACTGCTCACTCTCATCTCCCTCTTCTTGCATTCTTTGACAAACATTTATTATTCGGCTACATAACTTTTGCATTGTGAAAATGGCATTATAACAATCTTATAGGAAATGTTTTAAAAAATAAAAATAAGTTACCTCCAGTCCTACCACCTTAACACAATAATTAATTTCATTTTGCCTAGTCCCTTCTGATCCTTGTCAGCATGCCTACATTTTTATTACATAGTTATAATGTGTATATAATTTTACATTCTGTGTTTTTTTATTTCACATTTTACCATAAGCATTTTCCATGTTACATAGTTTTCATAAATATTTTAAATGGCTGAGGAATAGTTTGTTGAGTTTATATACCATAATTTACTTAACAGTTCCCCTATTGTTGAACATTTAGGTTGTTTTCCGTTTGGGGCTATTATAGATAATGTTGCAATGAATATCTTCATGTATATGTAACACTTGTTATTCTCTTGAATGATTTCCTTTGGATGCAGCATTAAGAGTGGGATAACTGGGTCAAAGTGAATGAGCATTTTTATAACCCTTGATTATATATTACCATATTGCTTTCCAAAATGATCATTCCAATTTTCAACATTACCAGTGATATGTGTACCAATTTCAACATAACATTGCCAGTGGTGCATGTTATCATTTCCCCCCCTAAATTGCTAATTTGGGAAGTATGAAATAGGACCTTTATGTTGCATTAATTTGCATTTATTGGCTCTCTAGCCAGGATACACATTTTCTGTGTTACAAAAGACTCTTACTGGATATTTGTTATGTGCCAGCACCTGTGCTAGGTGCTGCAGGGGCTATATGACAAACTCCCTGTCCTCAGGAAGCTCATAGTCCATATATGCTTATACATAAACTAGAGGCCTGGCGCACGACATTCGTGCACTGGAGGGGGGTTCCCTCAGCCCAGCCTGTGCCCTCTCGCAGTCCAGGACCTCTCGGGGGATGTCTGCCTGCCGCAGTGGCAGGAGAGGCTCCCACCACCACCGCTGAGCTCATCAGCTGTGAGCCCGGCTTCTGGCTGAGTGGCACTCCCCCTGTGGGAGAGCACTGACCACCAGGGGCCAGACCCTGTGTTGAGTGTCTGCCCCCTGGTGGCCAGTGTGCATCATAGTGACCAGTCATTCTGCCATTCAGTCAATTTGCATATTAGCCTTTTATTATATAGGATGGCTGTCAGGAAGAAGAGACTGGGCACAGTAAGAGATGTCTTCCTGGAGAAGATGCTATTGAGAAGGCTCTGGAAAGACTGAACTTCGAATCTGAGAAGGGAGGAAGAGCAACCCATGCAGAGGTTACAACTTGAGCAAAGACATGGGGATGGGAAAGCATAGAGTGTGTACTGGGAACTGGGATGGAGGGTGGGAAGAGAGTGAGCTGCAAAGGTGAGGTGCAGCCAGCAGGGGGAGCCTGCACTTGTCAGGCCAGGGACCCTTGGAAGGACCTTGGTGGCCCTGGATGGCTGGGCCTGGGGCAGTTTTGTGGCAGGGACTCCAGGAGGACGCTGCTGTGTGTCCTAGCGCCACAGCGCTCAGAGCACCTTGCCCTTGTGTGGTACATCCATGTTTCCTCAGTCTTGGTCTTTTTTGAACCCGAATATTCCTCCAGGATGATTGGTTTCATCACCCCAGTGTGCAGATGAGAACATTGAGTCCCAGCTGTTGAGTGAGCTTTAGGTCACAGCTAAGGTGCAGAGCCAGAACTTGAAGAACCCGGGGTTTCTGATTCTAAACCCAGTGCTTCCTAATGGGCATCAGCATGGGGAAAGGACAGTATGGAGGACAAGGGTTCTCAGTCCCACCCAAGACCTGCTCAGTCTGAACCATGGCGCTGAGGCAGTGCTGAAGCTGTGGCCCACTGAGAGCAGATGTGACGGGAGGGGGAGAGGCTGGAGTTCTGCCACTGTGAATGGGGGAGAAGGAGTGGCACTCATTGTCTCAGCAAATGGTTGCAATTCAGAGAGATGGAGAAGAGAGAGCGGCCTTGCGTTGCCATGCGTTCCCCCTGCCCTGTCTTCCTGCCTGCCTGCAGGAGGTCAGCTTGAAGAGACACTGGTGTGCGGGCACCACAGCCCAGGCTGCCTCAGAAGGGGGTGGTTTGGAGGCTGGTGGTTTATGAGGGTTGCTGGGAGCCCAAATACGGGCTCGGCCGTGGCTGGAAGGGGCAGAGTCTGGATTTGAACCCAGGTCCTCTGAGTCTTGTGTGTGCATAAATCTGGAAGCAGGCTTGGTTCTGAGTGAGGTTTCTGGCCTGACAAGGGCTTTGGAGCTGGAGAGGGTGGCTCAGAAGCCTCTGCATAGCCAGCATGTCTAGCGCAGAGGTCACCGACCTTTCGGACCTCACAGACCACAGTGGTCAGCAGACCACTGGTTGGCGACCGCTGGTCTAGTGCACACTCACTTCAGACGTGTAGGGGTGTGCAGGTGCGTGAGGGTTGCCAGAGATAATCAGCCAGAATAGAGGCACTAAGAAGTCACGAGGGTGGAATGTGTGTCCTTCGGTAGCAGGTGAAAGAAGAAGAAACAAGAATACTGATATCAGTTTATGTTTCATATACATGATGTCATTTTCTTTTCTCACTCATCCTATAGGTTTGTGGGGCACTAACAGCATACCTCTTTTACAGATGCAAATACTGAGGGCCATGGTTGATAAGAGTTTTGCCCTTATCCACAGAGCTAGAAGAGTAAAACTAGGATTCAAATACAGGCCACCAGGCTCCAAATCTACTGCTGTCTCAATTGTGGGCGCGTTAAGTTCCACAAGTGGTTACTGAGAGCGTACACTGTGCGGAAGCCTGCTAGGGCTGGCAAAGAACAGAGATGGAGAAGACCTGTGCCTTTGTCAGGGCGGTGCTACTCTAAATGTGGACCCTGGACCTGCAGCGTCAGGATCCCCAGAGCTTTTAGAAATACAGGATCTCAGGCTCTACCCAGACCTCCTGATCAGAATCTGCATTCCAACGAGGTCCCTAGGTGATTGTCACACACATTAAAGCTCAAAAACCTGGTTTCTAGGCAGAGGTTCTGCATGCTGGCCGCCCATTAGCATCACTTGGGGAGCTTTAGAGAAAAAAGAAAAAATCCCCTTGACCACACCCCAGGCTAGAGATCTGAGTTAAGATCTGGGGGCTGAATCTTGACACTGACTTTTATAAGTTCCCCTAGGTGACTCGAATGTGCAACCAAGGTGAGGAAATTAGTTCTGGACGCCTTAACCAATTCTGGTCGGGCCTCTCTCCTGCGCCCCTCCTCCACCTCCCCTCTAGTGCTCCCCCCACCCCCACAAGTTTTCTCCTAAGTATTCAGTGTAATGTACTACAGTGTTGGTCAGTGTTAGTTATCTCTGGGAATCCATGGGCCAGGAATTTCCCATCGTTGTGTGGTGTAGAGAGGTTGATCCGGAGCCTGGAAAGAAGGTGCTTCCATCAGAAGTTTGCACAAGCTTAGGTCTGCAAGCCCAGGCTGGGTCAGGGACAGGGGAAAGCTCTTAGAGGCCCCAGGCAAAAGGATGCCCATCACTTCACTATCCACACAGCCTGCCCAGCATGGACCCGGGTGTCAGGTTCATTATCATTCCACTTTAGAGGTTAAGAATTTGAGACTTGGAGATTTTTAGATTTTACTTCAAGGTCACTTAAGCTTGTAAAACATGGACTTGAACCCAGGCTGACTACCATGCTACCCTTGTCCTCAGGTTAAAGACAGGAGACCTAGAGGGGCTAGGTCCTGTTGCACCTAGCCCCTCCCATTTGAGCTGTCTTCATCTCAGCTCCTCCTCTTCCCTCCCCTCCCTGCCTCTAGGCTGAATGAGGGGCCCAGCAGGAGTGTCAATGAGCCTAGCTGGAGTGAGCCAGGAGGAGGCCCCCACCCAGAGTCAGTGTGGGACCAGCCCCTCCCTGGGGTGGCTGCCAGCAGCTGGGGATTGAGGAAAGAATGTGAGTGTGTGTGTGTGTGTGTGTGTGTGTGTGTGTGTGTGTGTTCGTTCCCCCTTTCTTGGGCACCAGGCCAAGTTTTGCATCTACATGCTGGAAGAGAGAGCTCAATTTGGCCCTGATACAAACTCCACAGTCACTGAACTGCCGTCTTCATTTAGTTAACGTTCTTTCTGGGCAGACCTGGCTGGGATTCATCTTCATTATCAGTGAGGGGGCTCACTCCCAACCAGGCTTTGATCTCGGAGGAGCAGACAATCCCCTCTTGTAGATGATTTCCCTGAAGGCCATGCGCAGGAGCGATGGGAGGCTGAATTACAGAGAGGCACCTGCCACAACCCCTCCCCCGCTACCCCCCCACCTTCCGGCAACACACACACACACACCACCACCATCGCCACCTCCACCAGCACACATATACCTCATAGCCCCATTCCACCCAGATAGGCACCCGGTTCACCTCCTGCAAGTCCTAGTTCCTCTCTGGCCTCACTTAGCTAAGCTGAGAGGAACGGAGATCCTGGCTGCTTCCTCTCTTTACAAAACCCCTTCACATTTGATTTCCACAAGATCCCAAGCCACACCCGCCAGGTTCAAATCCTGGCTTGGCCACTTGCACACTGTGTGGCCTTGGGCAAGTCACTCACCTCTCTGAGCAAGTTTCCATACCTGCCAAATGGGGTGATCCCACCAGCCTACAGCATTCTTGAAACAAATCCACGACATAATGCACATTAAGTGCTTAGCGTAGTAAGTGCCAGCACTCATGACCATTTCTGTGAGGCAGCTATTGTCATACCTGTTTCACAAACAAGGAAACGGGGGCTCAGGGAGGCCCCCTGACCAGCTGTGTGACGCTGGGAAAGCTACTTCTTTCCAAGCCTTGCTGTCCTCCCTTGTGAGGCCCCAGTGGTAACAGTCCCGCCGGCGGGGCTTGCTGGGAGGGTCCTGTGAGGTCTCGTGTGTGGGCAGGCTGAGGAGCCCCAGAGGTGCGGGTTCAGAATTCTGGAGACCATGCGGCTGCCCTCCTGGGGGATTTGTTCTGGGCAACCTTGGGCTCCTAAGCACCTGGGTTCTAATGGAAATCTGGGGCTTTGGGGGACTTTGTGGATCTTATAAGAATTCTCCCAGCGTTTGACTTGGGCTCCAGGATACAGACAATGCTGGATTAGCAGGATTCCGAGTCTGGCTGCCAACTCTGCTCGTAGCCCTCCAGAATAATTCAGCCCCCACCCTGGGCCTACACAGGATCCTCAGCTGGCCAAGGGCAGCCTGTAATGCTGCCCCCAAGGCCTCCAGGCTGGGCCTTCACCCACCCATCAGCCCATCCCACCATCCCCACATCCCCAGCCTGTTATTGGCTGATAGCCCAGCCTCAGGCCTTTGGGGGGAGGGGTGGCCCCAGCTGGCTTTAATCCCCTGTGATTGGCACTTTCTTACAGTGCTAGGTACGGACATTTGGTCTGAGCAACTGGCACTTCGCTATTATCTGCCCACAGCAGCAGAGTCTGTAATCCAGCCCATTGATTCAGCCGCTTTTCCTCTTCTGCACACGCTCCCTGCACTCCGACCCCACTTGGATGTCTGTGCATTCTGCAGGGAGCAAAGACAGAGGGGCCTTTTCGCAACGGGGGCCGCAGCGTGTTTGGGAGGCATCTCCATTCAGAAAGGCCAGCTAGCAGGGAGTCAGAAAGTGCTCTGCAGACCCAACAAGTGCCTTGTGTTCGCTGCACAGCGCCTTGGCCGACTTCCTCACACCTGGCCGCCCATTCATCCGCCTTTTAACTGGGTCTGCATGTGACCGAGGCCCACGGTTACATTCTCCAGCCCCAGCTGGGCCTCCTGCAAACTCCGTCACCCTGCAGGGCCACGTCTAGTGGCTCTTGTGGATACAACCCTGCTTCTCCCAGGCAGGCTCCAGCCCCAGGCTCTGAGCTGCTGGGCAGTTTACTGCAACCTGGCATTCAGGGCAAGAAGCAGTTGCTCCTGGAGTCTGTCCAGAGGACAAGGAAAGAATAGGATCCCCATCTGGGCTTTCCTCTGAGCCCAGGGGCCCTAGGAATTCAAACAGAGATGAGGTTTTTAAAAATATTTTTTAATTGATTTTAGAGAGGAAGAGAGCGAGATGGAAACATCAATGAGAGCATTATCAATTGTCTGGCTTCTGCATGCCCTCTCCTGGGGGCTGAGCTCACAACCTGGCCATATGCCCTGACCAGGAATCAAACCCTGACCTCCTGGTTCATAGGTCGATGGCTCAACCACTGAGCAACACCGGCCGGGCTCAAATAAAGATTCTTAACCTGAAGTCTGGTGAACTTGGGCCCCAGTAAGACCGTGAGCTCCTTGAACTTACAGGCATATCTTGGAGATATTGCGGGTTTCGTTCCAGGCCACTGTAATGTAGCGAGTGTCACAATAAAACAAGTCCTAATCCTCTTGCTGGTGGAGGGTCTTGACTTCAATTTGTATAAAACACAACACAAAGCGAGGAATGCCTGTATGTGCAAAAGCACATGTATGTGTGTGCATTTTGATAGGGAGAGTCTGTGACTTTCATTATTACAAGGGTCTGAGACCTAGCACTGTGGTCAAAGCACAGTTGCCTTACACCAGTGGTCATGACCATCAGCTCTAGGTGGGAGCTTAGAAGTCACCTGGGCCAAGCCTCTCACTTTACAGGTGAACCAAGTGGGCTGGAGGCCACGTCCAGGGAACCGCCGGGAGGGCAGAGGCAATGAGTCCGTTGTGAAATGACGGGTCCTGGACAAAGGCGAGTGGGCATGCAAAGTGGGACACCAAGGAGTTTGAGGGAAGTAGTATCAACAGAATTTGGTGACTGGTTAGTTCCAGAGAGTAGGGAAGAGGAGAGTAACTAGAATGGTTTCTAATGGATTTGGGACTCAGGGGCTACCTAGTGGTTCTGAGATGAGAAGAGGAAGAGATTTTGCAAATTGGGTAGCACTCTGTTCTGGTTGCAGGGGTCTTAATATCTGACCTGTTGCTTGTCCCTGATCCTGAACCTTGAGGGACCCTCCAGACCCACCCACCTGCCTGGCCTCCTCATTTGTCCCTGCCCTCGATCCCCAGCTGATGGAAGAGCCCTCCCACGCCTGTCTTCCCCAGCGCCAGCCCTGTCCCAGGCCCCCTCCCCCCACTCCAGCCTGAAGGCACCCTCTAACTCTGGGGAGATATTTTTCTCTCTTGCCAGAAGCCACTTTGAAATGTGCAAACTCTTGCAAATGGAAGCAATAGTGAACAGATTGCAGAAAGGAGTCCCTCACCAGTGCCTATGCTCTCCCTGTCCTCTTCATCCTGAGTTTTCACACTCGCTCACCTGGGGCTTGGTTCCACACTTGGCTACGCCAGCTCGGAATGGCCGGGGCACCTGGGAAACTCCTCTGATGCCCAGGATCTCCTAGAAAAAAAGCATCCAGGCTTGAGACCTTGGGAGCTGGCTGCTGAGCGTCTCCCTGAGACTCAGCCTCTCTCCGTCTCAGAGATCACCGGGCAGGAAGGAGCCTGTAGACCACTCGGCCAGTTCTTCTCTACTTCAGATTTCGCCTTGAGGACAGCATTATTGATTTTTTTAAAATTTAAATTCTCAAAGAAGTTGTGAGGTGAAGGACAGAATCCTTTCTTTGTTTTTATTACCCCAAGTGTCTAAACATATTAAAGACGTAACTATGAGCGATGTTAGAGCTGGGTTTGAGTTCATCATGTCCACCCCCTCATCTCACTGACAGGGGAACTGAGGCTCAGATGGACATCTGACCTGCCCAAGGCTTCATGATTCAGAGCCCAGCCTGTTACTACACCTTTGTTGATTGATTGATTGACTGATTGATGACAACATTGAGGAGCAAGAGCTGCAGGGGAGGCAGGGGTGGGTTGACCCCAAGAATTGCCCCTGCAGGACCCTACATCAATTCCCTAAGGGATGCTGGGAATTTCTCAGGGGAGCCAGCACTATAGCCTCTGATTGCATTTGAATTCTTTTTGTTGTTATTAATCGTCACCTGAGGATATATTTCCCACTGATTTTTAGACAGTGTGTGTGGAGAGAGAGAAAGAGAAAGAGAAACATTGATGTGAGAGAGACACATTGATTGGTTGCCTCCCGCACATGCCCCAACCAGGGCCAGGGATCGATCCTGCAACCCAGGTATGTGCCCTTGACAGGGAATCAAACCTGGGACTCTTTGGTCTGCAGGTCAGTGCTCTAACCACTGACCAACACCAGAAAGGGCAGCATTTGAATTCCTTTTTTTTTAAAGGTACAAAAGCAAAAACACCTTTACAAAATCATCATAAACCAGAGCAGTGTGCAGCAAGCAGTTTGCAGGATGGTGAATTAGAGCCTGAACAAATTCATCACAGCATAATGTGAGGACCACAGTGTCCCTGACAGAGGCAGCTCTTAGCTGAGGATGGGTGCTGTGGATGAACCATGGGTCAGCTACATTTCCTAGCCAGAGAGGAAGGAATGAAGATCCTGCCAAGAGCTTGGAGTATTCATAATTTCCTCACGCCAAAGGGAGAACACAGAATTTATTTTCCCTGAGCACGCAGGGGTTGTGACTGATACACACTGGTCAGGTGAGCACGGGGGTCACTTCAGCCACAAACACAGTGACATCAATCAGGTAGAAGGCCTCCGCACACAGGCAAGTGCAATGCAGCTCCTTAAAGCCTCACTTGTACCTTAAACTTAAGAGGAATCTAGCACAGTGTCTGTCCCAATAAAAGGGATTTATATTCAGGTAGATGGGTCTGCATCTCCTTCAGTGTTGTTGAGTGAGAAAGACAAAACATTCCTTGCACATGTAAGGCTTTTCTCCAGTGTGAACTCTCAGATGTCTACCATGGCTGGGTTTGCAGCTAAAACATTTCCCACCTTTACTACACTCATGAGGCCTTTCTCCAGTGTGACTTCTCTGGTGGTCCCTGAGCTTAGAGCTTTCCTGAAGGACGTCCCACAATCACTGCACTGATATGGCTTTACTCCAGTATGAAGTCTCCTACGTCGATTGAAGTTAAAGATATGTCTAAAAACTTTCCCACGTCTGCAACACTCATAATTTACTTCTCCAGCGCAGACACCCTGACGTTGAGCAACTTCCTGGTTGTGGCTGGCAGCTTTTTCAGCTTCATTGGCTTGGTGATGACTTTTCCCACTGAGAAATTCCTGTGACATCTCACTGCCACTATGGGGCTCCTCGGTGTGAAGAGGGCCTGGTGCTGGAGAAGCCCTGAGATGTCTGGGGAGGATTTCCCAACCTCCCCACTGGTTGAAGGCACCCAAGATAAGTAGAATCTGCACCTGCTCGAAAACGAGACTAGAGCTTCTCTCCACTGGCCACCCCCTGCTGCTGCTGAGGGTTTGCAGTGAAACCGAAGTTTCTCACACAGGCGTCACTGAAGAAGTCTTTCTGTTCAAAGCATGCTGCTTGGGACTCAGGCCGGTGTAGAGTATCTTTTAACACTGAGAAACACTGCTCACACAGAGGGGTCCTCTGGGTTGCTGGAGCTGCCTTAGAAACCCTGGCCTGTGACTTCTTGTACAGTACACTCTGATCGGAACAGGCCTCCTCAGCACCCGTTTTATGCCAACAACCTACAGGTAATACAAATGCAAAAACTTGCAGCATCGCCTCGCAGTACAGAAGTCTCTGAGCCTCATCCAGGAGCCCCCACTCCTTCTCAGAGAAGGCAATGGCCACGTCCTCAAAGTTCATATCCGTTCTGGATGCTGCAATCTGGGCTGCAGGACCTGAGAGGCGCCCACACCCGAGGCTGGAGGGTTAAATGGGGTGACGCTGAGTCGAGCTCTGTAAGCAGAGAGGAGTCTGGGAGGCACGGAGGCCTCAGTCCCTGCTTATTGAGGTTCACTAAGCCTCAGGCACACCTCTGCAAAGTGGGGTTGCTGCCTCCAACGCCTCCTCCTACTCGAGACCGGCCCGTGTGCTGAAGCCTGTGAGTCCGTGAACAGACCCCAGAGGTCAAAATGCTGAATTCTGAAAGGTGCCTCAGGGGTGAGAGGAGGGGACCAGCCAGCTGAAGCCCCACCATTTCTTTCAATCTAATGTCCCACTTTCCCCAGACATTTTCCTGGGGAGAAAGAAGGCTCTAATTAGTGCAATGAAAAGACATGCTTCAGATCCCAGGCATTAACTAGTACTTTTTATTGTAAGTGACAGAAACCCAACCTACGTTGGCTTAGGCAGAGAGGGGGATATGTTGCCTCTTGTAACTGGAAAGAACAGCAAGTGGTGGTTGCTGCAGGCACAGCTGCATCATGGGGCTCAGATGATGTCAGTAATGTGTCTCCACCTTGGCCGTTTTCCTTTGTGTTGGCTTCATTCTCAAGTCTTCTCTTCTCAAGGAATTCCCAAGTAACTGAAGTGGACAGCAGCAGCTTCAGGTCCGCAGTCGCTCAGCCTAACATCTCCAATGAAAAGAGAGCACCTTTAACCCAATTGTTCCCACAAAAGTCCCAGAATTGAGTCCCATTGGCGTGGTTGGCCCATCTCAGAACTCTGACCAGGGGGGTGGGATGTTCTGATTGGCCAGAGTTTGGTCACATGTCCTCCTTCTGCGACCAGGGCTGGAATCAGCCCCTGGCTTCAAAGCATAGGTCCAGCCAGAAGGAGGTTGGCTTTTGCGGGGATAAAATTTTGTGGATAACTCGTACTTTGGCTCTCAAGCTCCAGGAAATATAATAACTGATGTATATAAAGTTGTTCATTTACATCTATTCTGTCTTTATTGGTGGTTGTTGATCCTCATAAGACTGTTGTTACGGTAGGGAACTGAAGCTCAGAGAGTGGTAGAATGGGACAGAGGTCGCACAGCAAGTCAGTGTCAGTGTGAGTATTCGCGCCATCCGGAGCTCCTGGCATTGCCCTATTCCTGAATCCAGGCCAGGCCCCCTGGGGAGCTGATCTGGTGGTGGTGGGAGACAGAGGGGGCCTGCCATTCCTCCTCCACTCTGGGAGCCGTCCCGGGCACTGAGCAGGGGCCTGTGCTGCCTCCGGGGAGGGAGGCTAAAATTGGCCTGAGACCGGTGCAGGCTGCAGAAGGAGGGGGCAGCCTCTTGCAAATGAAATATTCATGGTGGTTATTGAATCAAGCTTTATTGGAATAAAAATACACTTGCTGAATACATTTATTTCCCCCGGTTCCTTTCAACCCCCGTCCTTCCCTGAGTGATTTGATTTGATTTGGGTGCCAGGGAAGGTTTTTTTCCCCAAGTAAATTAGACTTAGGTCAGCAGAATAAGCATGTCATGTCAGGATTGGCGCTTGGCAAGAGAGGAGCATGCTGGGGCTGAAGGTGGCCTCCGGGACTACTGAGGGGGAGGGAATGTGGGTACGGGGGCAGGGTAGGGGGGAGGCAATGGTCAGGGCCCCTTTGCAGGACATGCTCCCGGTTCACACTCACAGGCCCTGTAACCAAACTATCCACACATGCCCGAGCACACGTGCTTTCTCCCCTTCCTCAGCCTCCTCTCTTCCCTCGGTCATTATAAGGGAGCAAGGCCAACATTTGGAACACCAGAGCCCCCCGGGCCTGGGGTGGGGTGGTGGGTCTCACGGTTAGGCTGACCTGCCAACTCCATCTTAGGGGGATGCCATCTAGGGGGACACACAGGCATCACTGACTCTGCCTTCTCGGTGGAATCGCTAGCTTTTTTTTTTTTTTTTTTAAATATATTTTTATTGATCTGAGAGGAAGGGAGAGGGAGAGAGAGATAGAAACCGCAATGAGGAGAGAGAATCATTGATCTGCTGCCTCCTGCACGCCCCTCCCACCCCCCCACCCCCCCTCTGGGGATTGAGCCCGCAACCTGGGCACATGCCCCTGAAGAATCCAACCTGGGACCCTTCAGTCCGCAGGCCGACACTCTATCCACTGAGCCAAACCAGCCAGGGCAGAATCGATATCTTTTTAATGCTCTTCCTCCTCAACTTACTTTTCTGTCAGCTCCTCTTCTCTCCACAGATCTTCACTCCTTTTCATTGAAGTTCTTAGCCTCCCCCTGGAGCCTCTCTCTCTCCAAAATATTTCTCTTGATCTCGGCCTCTCTTTGGCTCTGTGTGTCTGCCCAACCCTGTAAAGGTCTCCGTTTCTCTAATCTCACTTTCAGAAGTATTTCACAACCACACACGGACTCTCACACTCTGAAACATTCACACCCACAGTATTGCAGACGTAATCAGGATGGGGCAAGAGTAGGTTTACAGTTGTTTGTACGGAAAGTAATACAGTAATTAGTAAACAACTGTACGTTTCACGTACTCACCACTGTACATCCTGTACACACTCCCGCACACACAAGCACTCACTCTCATACTCTTCGTTTCACACACCCTCTCTCTCGCTGTCACACCCAGTCCCAGCTGCTGGCTGACTCAGCGGATAGAACCGGGGTCCCTGTCTCTACTCCCTACCTTTGGGTGGGCATCAGGGGTTCACCCATTGCTTTGCACCCAGCCTATAGGGTGCCTCTGAGGCCACCTCAGCCCTGGGCCACTTGTAGGCCACCCTCTGATTCACAGGGTCAGAGGTAAGAGCCAAGAAGATGTTCCCTGCCCTGCAGGGGCAAGGTTAGGTGGGGTGGAAGTCACTCCTGACTTGGCAGTGCCTCCGGGGGGCCTACGCCCTGCTTGGTCACTGGATGGAGATGGAGGGGCAGACCCTGAGCTGTGCTGGGGGCTTCATGTGACTGAGACTAGACAGTCAGCCACCAGGATGGACAGATGTGAGCAGAGCCTGGCTTTCCCCCCTGTCCATCCCTGACCATTGCCCCCATGATCCACTTAGCCTTGTCCTGCAGGCAGCCCACCCAGCTCTGAGGCCTGGGACCCTACTCAGGTCTGGAGGTCCTGCTGGGCACTGTGTTTGGGTGCAGCTTGTGGGGCTGCTTCTTCTTTATCCTTGGCCTTGTCCAGCCCTCCCCCATCCCACACATCCTGCAGTGCCCTTCCTCCCACCTCCGCTGACTCAGCTGTTTCTTGTTTCAGCCCCAATAGGCTCCTTTCCAGGGAAGTTTGAAAGTCAGGCTCCTTTCCTTCCCAGAAACCCTCTCAAGTCTTGTCTCCAAGGGCCTGCCTCATCTCTCTTTCTTCCTGGGCTTTACGTCTGGTCACCCCTGGGTCAGGTTCCAGGGCTTACTACACTCTGCACACTGGTTGGCAAGTCAGGTCCCCGCCCCCCCCCCCCCCCCCCCGCCCCCTGCACCACCACTGCTCTCTTTGGGACACATCTCTGCGTGGGCCTGACCGGCAGTCCTTGGAAGATGAAGAATCCAGCCCGGAATCATCCTGTGCCTGGGACAAAGACAGCGGCAAAAAGCCCCCTGGGCTGCAGCTCCCCAGACTGCCCCCTAGCAAGGAGCCTGTGGGTCCTGAGGAAAAGGGTGACCCGCAGGAACCAGGGAACAAGCAAGCACCTCCTGGGGGAGACACTCTGAGAAAGGGAGAAAGGAGGCTCCAGCCAGCCGGGCCAGGACCCAGAGTGGCGAGGATGAAAAACACACACATCTTTTTCTGAGAAGGAATGTGGGGGCCAGACAGACCTGGCCCTGTTCCAGCTTCTTCCGTTTACTAGCTGTGTGACCGTGAGGAGGTCACCTAGCATTTCTGAGTGTTGGTTTCCCCTTCTGCAAAATGGGTACTGTTACACTCATTCAGGTGCTAAAGGGGGAAACCTTGGCGCATAGGAGGAGTTCAGTTAATGGCGGTGGCTATTGTCACCATCATTAGCAGCAGCATCCCAAGGACCTGTGGGTGCCAACAATTCCCCGAGGTGGCACTGAGGCCTCCCGTCAATCTGACCATCTCTGCCAGGCCTGACGTGTGCTGTCTGTTGGCAGATGACAGCTCCAGTGCGGTAATAACAGGCCTGGCTTGTGGGGCCTCCCCTCCTCCATCCCCCTGCTGCTTATGATAATTTAATTGATCTTGCTCACACCAGCTCTGCTTCTCCAGCAGCTCTTCTTGGCTTAACTCAGATAGGAAAAGAAAAAATAAATAACCCCTGTCCAACATCCCTGTTATTAGAAGGGATTTGGCTCAGTCCTGAGTCAGGTGACCGTGAGTGAACCAGAGGGAGCCACAGTTTCCCCTGTGGGAGGTGTCAGAGGAGGAGAGAAATCAGCCTGGGCCCCAGCTAGGCCACCTTTGGGACAACTTCCTGTCTCCATAGGCATCCCTTTCCCCATTCACAGGGAGCTCGATAATTAAGCCAGAGTAATGAAGACTCATTCATTGCTAACATTGCTAATTCCTGCAGTGCCAAAACAAATTTACATTCCTGTGTAAAGGAAAAAAGAATTAAAAATTTGAAAATAAATAAAACCTCAAATACTTGTATAGCACTTCCTATGTACTAGACACTCTTCTAAGCCTTTTACAAATAATAACTCATTTAACTTGTCGTTTTGAAGGTGATATTCGGCTGTCAACTTGGATTTGTAGCTGGAAGCTTTGCTTAAAAAAAGACAGTTTGGATCAGAGACAATTTGTCAATGTTGCAGGTTGTCAAGGGCGTTGCTAAGAGGAGTCACTGTGTTTAAACTGCGTTTAACTCCTTGCTTCCATTAAAAAAAAAAATAGATGAATAGGAAGGAGATTCTTTAAAAAAAAAAGAATAGAATGACAAATTGTTTGTTTATATTGGAAAATTCAGAGTTATAATTCTGATCTCAGATAAAATTATTTGAACCATATCAATGAGACAGCCTGCTGCTCTCTGGTGGCAGCATAGGAGTATTGCAAGAAAAGTACTCGAGAATATTTTTCAGACCTATAGCAAAACTCAACTGATTTTAATTGATCATTGAAAGAAAAAAAACTAGGGGGAGGGGCAGAGATCAGGGAGAATTGATAAGATGAAATAAGAGAGGCCATATGCTGATGATCACTGAAGCTGAGAAAAAGTGTTGTTGGTTAGCTAAATAGAAGGAAAAGATAATTCTCTAAACAAGGAGCAATTTGCTCCATCTCAACCTATGATTGGAGGCCTAGAAATGCCAAAGGATCTGTCTCCTGGCACAGAGACAGTGATCTTCTGCCCAGCCGCCCGCCCGCCCTTCTGACTCCCTCAGCAGCACAGGGAAAGAAGAGGACCACTTGCTGAACAGAGATGCAGGGTCAGGGGACCCTCTCACCAGCCTCCCAGGCTATGGCCAGCGGTCATCTTCGCAATCCCAAGGACTTCCAACATGGCGCCTTACTAGAGCCATCGATTTGACTATTTTCCACTGAATATTTGCTTTCCTAAATTTGACACGCATTTCCTGAGCTCTTACTCTCTTCCAAGTACTATGTAGGGAGCTTTCTATGGGTGTTCCCCTCCATTTTCTGGAGTAGATCCCTTGGTTGAGGAAGTCACTTCCTAACCCGTGATATTATTGTTTTTGTGGCTCTTCTCCACCAAATTGTGAGCTTTTTCATCTTTATTTTCCCATTATCCTATCACAGTGAAGATTCGATAATTGTTGGGTGAATGAATAAATGAATGAATAAATGAATGGTTCATCATTTAACAAGAGGTCATATGACTTACCCCAGTTACACAGCTAGTAAGTGGCAGAGTCGAGATTCAGATATAGCCCAGAGCACCTTTTGCAGCACCACGGCTTCCCAAATGATGCACAACTTCCTCAATAAGTTTTACAACTTCTAAATTCATATCTATTGGCTGATGACCACTGCAGTGGTGACTAATCCAAAAGGGTGCTGGCTGGTGGGGAGGGGAATTGTGTGTGTTAGACCCCTCCTCATGCTCCCTGGTCCCCAGGTAACTGTGTGCAATGGTGTTTTGGAGCTGGCTCACACTAGCTCACAGGAGCTGATTGTGTGCATCTATCTCCTCCCAACTCTGTGTTCTGTTATTTCATACTAGAGGCCCAGTGCACAAAAATTTGTGTACTCAGGGGGTCCCTCAGCCCGGCTTATGCCCTCTCGCAGTCCAGGACCCCTTGGGGGATGTCCAACTGACATCCTTAGCACTACGGAGGAGGCAGGGGAGGCTCCCGCCACTGCCGCTGCATTCACAGCCATCAGCCCAGCTTGTGGCTGAGCAGAGCTCCCCTGTGGGAGCGCACTGACCACTAGGGGGCAGCTCCTGTGTTGAGCATCTGCCCCCTGGTGGTTAGTGCGCGTCATAGCAACCGGTCATTCACAGTTATTCCTCTGTTAGGGTCAATTTGCATATTATCCTTGTATTATATATGACTAGAGGCCCGGTGCACAAAAATTTGTGCACTCAGGGGGGAGGAGGGGGTCCCTCAGCCTGGCCTGTGCCCTCTCGCAGTCTGGGACCCCTCGGGAGATAACGACCTGCTGGCTTAGGCCTGCTCCCAGGTGGCAGAGGGCAGGCCCAATCCCTAGGTGCAGCCCCTGGTCGGGCTCAGAGCAGGGCTGATTGGGGTGTTGGGGCGCCGCCCCCTGTCATGCACGGAGCAGGGCGGATCGGGAGGTTGCGATGCCACCCCCAGTCACACTCAGGGTAGGGCCGATTGGGGGGTTGAGGCACCGCCTTGTCACACTCAAGGCAGGGTCGATGGGGAGGTTGCGGCACCACCCCCTGTCACGCACAGAGCAGGGCCAATCCAGGGGCTGGGGCGCTGCCCCCTGTCACACACAGAGCAGGGCCCATCAGGGGGGTTGGGGCTCCTTACCCTGTCACGCACAGAGCAGGGCCCATCAGGGGGGTTAGGGAGCTCCCCCCTGTCACGCACAGAGCAGGGTTGATCAGGGGGTTGGGGAGCTTCCCCCTGTCACGCACAGAGCAGGGCCCATCAGGGGGTTGAGGAACTCCCCCCTGTCACTCAGAGAGTAGGGCTGATAGGGGAGTTGGGGCACCGCCCCCTGTCACACACAGAGCAGGGCGGATCAGGGGGTTGGGATGCTGCCACTGTCACACTCAGGGCAGGGCCGATGGGGAGGTTATGGCTCTACCCCATCACACACAGAGCACAGAGCAGGGCCCATGGGGGCGGGGGTTGTGGCGCCGCCCTCTATCACCCACAGAGCAGGGCCGATCAGGGGGTTGGGGCGCCAGCCACTCTCACACTCAGGGCAGGGCCGATGGGGAGGTCATGGCTCTACCCTGTCACACACAGAGCAGGGCCCGTGGGGGGGGGGGGGGGCGGCGGGTTGGGGCGCCACACCCTGTCACACACAGAGCAGGGCCGATCAGGGGGTTGGGGCGCCGCACCCTGTCATACACAGAGCCGCAGGGTGACAGAGGTTGGGGAGCTCCTCCGTATCAGGCACAGAGCAGGGCTGATCAGGAGGTTGGGGCGCCTTCCCCTGTCACAAACAGATCAGGGCAGATAGGGAGGTTGTGGCCCCGGCCCCTGTCACACACAGAGCTGCAGGGTGATCAGGGGGTTTGGGCGCTGCCCCCTGTCACGCTGATCCCGGTGCCGGGAGGCCTCTCAGCTCCGCTGATCCTGGTGCTGGGAGGCATATAACCCTTTTACTATATAGGGTAGAGGCCTGGTGCATGGGTGGGGCTGACTGGTTTGCCCTGAAAGGTGTCCTGGATCAGGGTGGGGGTCCCCACTGGGGTGCCTGGCCAGCCTGGGTGAGGGGCTGAGGGCTGTTTGCAGCTGGTCACACACCCTTCAGGGTGGGGGTCCCCACTGGGGTGCCTGGCCAGTCTGGGTGAGGGGCTGAGGGCTGTTTTCAGGCTGGCGGGTGACTGAAGCTCCCAACTGCTCCTTTTTTTCTTTTCTTTTTTTTTTTAATTCTGGGCCAGCTTTAGCTCTGAGGGTCCAGCTCTTAGGCCTCCGCTGCTGAAAGTAGGTATCTGGTTTGTTTCGGTTCGAAACAATGTATAACTCCAGCTCTGACTCCAGCTCTGAGATCCCAGCTCGCTGAAAGCTGGTTTCTGGGGTTTTGTTTAGCTTCTATATTTGTTAAAATGTTTCAAACTGCAGGCTCAGAGGCCTGCAAGGCAGGCGGGGAACGTTGGTTTCCTCCGTCACTGAAGCAAGCAAGCCTCATGTTAGTTTCAAGCTGCCTGGCTGCCAGCCTCCATCTTGGCTGACAGTTAATTTGCATATCGCCCTGATTAGCCAATGGGAAGGGTAGCGGTCGTACGCCAATTACCATTTTTCTCTTTTATTAGATAGGATGATTGGTAGCTTGTAGTTGGCCATAGTAGGCGTATTTACACCATGGAAATTGGCAAATGCTACAAATCAGGGTTTTTCTGTTTTTTCTTTGCAGACCTGGTTGTTAAGCATTTATGAGCACCCCACTGACTAGGTTATAGCTGGTATCAGGAAGCTGCTAGAGTGAATTGTGACTATGAGGTACACATCTCCGTGTGGGGATTTTCTCTGGGGAGGGCTATTAGTCCTCATAGTTAATTCCTGCCACTTGCTATAGTTGCTGCATGTGCTGTAATGCTGACAGGAAGTTCATGAAGATAAAAGAAGAGACCCTTCCTTCTCTTGCCTCTTACAGAGCTTGCTATCTCCATGTTGGGGGTGCTCCCCAGATACTTCATGAATAATGGGCAACCCCAGTTCTCGCTCCTGAGGTGCCTGGGGAGTCTCAAGGCAGTTTTTGGTGACTATCACTCTCCCTCTTAAATTTGTTCTTCTAAATAGTCTTTCTAAGGCATCCTAGCTAGGGATTCTGGAGCAACTCTGTGGCTGGAAGGAGGGTAAAGGAAGACGGGTGGTGGTTTCACACAGTGCTGTCTCATATAGGGAGTTGTTTCACATAGCGGTATCTCATCTAGCCCTAGGAAGGAACCACCCAGTGAGGCAGAGGTGTTATTCCTCCGTGTACTGGAATGAACAGTGTCCCCCAAAATTCATGTCCACTTGGAGCTTGTAAATGTGACCTAACTTAAAAATAGGATCTTTGTAGATGTAATCAAGGTACGATGAGATTATCTTGACATGCCAGTCACCCAAGTACAGTCCAGGGGTCCCCAAAATCAATTGATTGCAGGTGCTACAACCCTACTTGAGTCTTGGTGTTGCTGTTTTCCCCATCCCTGCCAACACTGCCTTGGTTCCAGGTCTCCCTGGCTTGTGCCTGGACTGTTGAGGTAACTTGCTAACGGTTCCTGCTTCATCTGGTCTGTCACCACTCACCCATCCTAATCAGATGAGGATTCCTGGACCAGCACCTTGACCATGAATCTCCTCTGTTCAAAGCCTGCAGCTGCTCTCACTGGCCCCAAAGAGGAAGTCCAGAGTCTTCTCTTGGAATTCATAAGTCCTCCATGATCTAGCCCCAACCAATTCCTCTAGCCCCGTGGTCGGCAAACCGCGGCTCACGAGCCACATGCGGCTCTTTGGCCCCTTGAGTGTGGCTCTTCCACAAAATACCATGTGCGGGAGCGCACTACAGTGCTATTGAAACTTCGTGGCCCATGCGCAGAAGTCGGTATTTTGTGGAAGAGCCACACTCCAGGGGCCAAAGAGCCACACGTGGCTCGCGAGCCGCGGTTTGCTGAGCTGCAGTTTGCCGACCCCTGCTCTAGCCTCAACCCTTCACCTGCCCTAAGCCTTCATGTACCCAAATCCAACTACTCTTGTTCATTCTTCACACTTTCCTACCTTTGCCAGAGTCAAATGTCACTATTCTGTTTATTGACTGGGTGTTCTCTCTGGACCCCTTCTCTGTGTTGTTCTGAGAACCACAGAGGACGTTTTATAGTCTCCACTGTTATCTGCCTTTCCTGATGCCTTTCCTTTTTCTCTCCTGCAAAGGCGTTGTGGTGGCCTTGGAGTAAGGAAGTCCCAGGTTCAAATCTTTGCCCCTCACTTGCTGAGGGAATATGGCAGATTACTTTCTCTCGGCATCGGTTTCCTCATACATCTGTTCTTCAGCGAGTTGTGGAGATTACATCAGATCACGTGTGTAAGGCGCCCGCACAGAGCAAGCACTTAGGGCAAGGGCTTCATCTGCTTCGCCAAGGACGTGGGATTGCAGACATGTAACATCAGTCACCATGTGGATATCAAGAGCAGTTGTGGAGGCGGGAGGCTTGGGGTCGGGGTTGGAGGCTGAATTCTCAAGGTCCAGGAGGTTAATAATGGGAGCCAAGCCCAGAGCCAGGGTGGGAGGGTGAGGTCAAGATCACCAAGCCCACCCTGAGTACCAGCCTTTCCCCGTGGTAAAAATCAGAGGCACAAGACAAAACCTGTCCCTGCCCACCAGTCTGCCCAGCTCAGCTGGGCACACTTGCTGCTCCATGTGGGTGGGAAAGGACATGGAAGCCAAAGACTTGAGTTCCAGCCCCAGCTGTGCAATGACTCAGTGGGCCCTCTCGGGCAAGACCCTGGTCTTCCATAGACTTTGGTTTCTTCAACTATAAAATGCCTGGGCAAGAGAGGAGGCTCTCCAAGGCACTTACTACAAAAGGGACAGTGAGATGGAGTTACTCTCTACCCATTGATAAAGCAGCAGAATTCTAAACAAATTCTAAGCAGAGCCCAGACCCGCTGGCCCGCAGACACTGTGCTGATCCTATCTGCAGAGTCCCTGGTGCCTCTGCAGGCCTGTTATCAGTCACCTTCCCTGCTTCCTCAGGGAAGCGAACAAGGGCTAAGAAGGCCTCCCCAGGGCTCCTAAGGGAAGCCCTGCTGCCTGGCGGCTGTGGCTACCGGGGGATGGGGGAGGGCAGGTGTTTCTGGGTCTCATTTAGAGATGACAGCCACATCTGCTGTACGTGTGCTTTCCTTATTTGTTCCCAACAGGAAATCAATGATATCAGAAACTGTGGGATAACTCTTCAGCCCCAATCAATAGACCCTGATTAATTCAGTTGAGGCCATTGGGTAAATTTGCTGCATCATAATTAGAATTATTAATTAAAAATAGGAAATCAATTGATGTAAATTAAGCAAAAGAGGAGTCAGTTGGGCCACTTTGACACTGATTGAGCAGGTGCTTGAGAACATTTCATGTGTGGCTCTAGATCTGGGTTCCGGCATCCCAGCTGACCCCCAGATCCTTTGGCTTGTGGGAGTCCAGAGCTCCTAGGCCTCCAGACACCAGAACTGGAGGCCCCGCAGGAGAATCTCACCCGTTACCCTTATTTTTTAACATAAAAAACAGAATTTGGGGAGGAAAAAAATCCTTATTTTTGCTCATTATTTTGTATTCTTTGTTCACATGCATACCTTATTTTATCATAATGTATACATATGGCATGTGATAGTATGTTCTCTCCTCTCAATGGCATGGCATAATCACTCTTTCATTTGCCACATAATCATAATTTTGAATGGCTGCATAATATTCCATAGATATACCATCATTTGCCTAACCAGTTCCCTATTGTGGGTCATTTGAGTCGTTTAATAGTAATAGCTAAAACCATTGGGACATCCATTCTCACAGCTTGCACTAGGGGCTTTACATGCATTGCTTTGTCTAATCCTCACCACAGTCCTATGACGCAGGTAATGCCATCATCCCCATTTTACAGATGGTGAAACTGGGACTCTGAGGAGTTAAGGGACTCATCCAGGTGATTTGCCTAAGGTCACATGAGGCTTTTCGGAGGCGGAACTTGTAAGAAACGGAGAGTTTTTTAACACAACACTATTCTGTCTCTAGTTTCTCTATATTCACATAAACAGGTTGCCACACACAGCTTCCCACATCTTGCTTTTTTTTTCTGCAATTATCATTTTGACAGACAAGGACCTGAAGTCTGAAGAAATTTGGTCCAAAACCCACAGCTGGGCAATGGCATATCCAAGAAGGGAGCCAGGCCTTCTGCCTCCCTGGTCACCATTCTATTACTCCTTATGCCCCGTGCCACCTCTCTCCTTGCCCCGCCCCCCTCACCATTCTTCCCTCAGGGTCCTCTGAGATCTTGTGGTGGCCAAATGTTGGCAGAGCAGTCCCTGAGACGTCTGTCCTCAACCAACTGCAGAGGCTGGAGCTGCTGGAGGGACAGGCAGGGCAACCCCTGCCGCAACTGGGCATTTCTGTTCCAGCTTTGGGACAATGGCCACCTGTGCTGCTCCTACCAGCCCCCCCCCCCACACACACACACACACACACACATCATGCCACTTAGAGAACCATGGGGGACTCTCGCTGGGGAATTCCTCTCCTCCACCTTTGGCCCCACCCCCACTGACACCCAGTGGCTCCCCACCTATGGGAGTGGCCCACTGACCATGTCTTCCTGCGTGGTGTTCTCAGTCTTTATTCCACCCAGATGTGGTGACCTGCGCTATTCACATGGACTGGGGTCAAGAAAGGTTGGCTGTGGGTTCTGGGCAATCTCAGTCGCTTCTGGTGGTGGAACCTGGCCCTGCCTCCCTCATTTGAGAAAACATCTAGAAATGCAAATGATACAGAGGGAAGTTATCATGCACTTCACAATCTTGACACTTCAGTTATTTAGCATGAAAAACAAATTATTCACCAGCTTTGTACTACACTAGTGGCAAATCACTTGTGACAAATGTCACACTCTATGGTGTTATGTTGGTGTGTCATGCCTGACACAGCAGGAAGAGCATCTAGTCTATAATACATAGCTTGCCCTGCTATCAAAAAATATTTTCTAAAATACCTGCAGCTTTAGACAGTTCTTCAAGGCTCCTTTCCCTTCCCTTTTATTTAAAAGACCAAATGTGAGCCAGCACTTTCACTTGCTAGATCCTGCTCAGCAGCACCAGCCTCTGCTTTTGAAATGCCCACACTCTGCCGCTTTCTTTCCCTCTGACACCTTCCTTCCAGGACAGTCACTGGGCCTTGGGGAAGGTAATCCCGAGTCGCAGATGGGAACCTGCCCGGTAGCCTCTCAGCCCAGTGCACATCTTCACTTCCTTCTCTGCCTCTTCCCATCCCTGCTGTCTGCAGTCCCGAAACCCCTCGGAAGGGGTCCCCAGGGACACTGCCTCTTCTCAGAATAAGGTGCATGGCCTCCTGTGACTCCCACAGGGGCCCGTTAAGGGACTGGTCTTCTCTCTACTGGTAATTTACGGCACTTGTGTTCCATAAAAAAGTTAGTTTGAAGTGTTCTCTAACCAACTTAATTACCACAAGCCTCCTTCGGAAGATCGTTCCAGCTAGTTGAATATTAATCTGCAATTCAAAGAGTCCCCAGGCACAGATTGCAAGATCTTGTGCATGCAAGTAATTAAGACCATAAGTAGACAGACTCCAAAGAACCAGGAGTTTTCTCCCAGAATGTGAGCGAACAGCTCTGTGAACGTCAGGATACACTGCTGTCCTTCCTGCAGCTGCCCAGCCCACCTGGCAGGCCAGGATGGGACAGGATTTCAGGTTTTGCTATTGCATGGGCTCTAGAACATGGGATGCTGTTAGGTTAGAGAAAGGCAGGATGACGTGGCAGAGAGAGCACTGGACTGGGAGTCTAGGGACCTGGTTTATAGCTCCTGTAACTCTGTTACCCTGGGCAAGTCGCGGTCCCTCCCTGGGCAAGAGCATCCTCACCTATAAAAGAAGGGAGTTAGACCAGACTGTAAGCCCTGTGTGCAGTGATCGCGTGTCAATGTGTGTGACTTTATTTTCCTAAAGTTGTCCCAAGTAAAACGCTGCATGAGCCTCATGCTGATAATGATGTGCGTTAACTCTGCCATCAGTGTGAGGAGGCAGCCAGGGCTGGCAGAAATGCCTGGTGACGCACATGTGCTGCAGACCCATGAGCCTCCTCCATTAACTCACTCAGTGCTGAGTGTGGACCCCTAAGCCTTCGCAGGTCATGGTGTGCAGCCACTGAATCAGAACCTGAATTAGCCTTACGGACAAGCCACTGAGCCAAGAGGGGAAAATGGTAGATACAAGCACACCTCGTTTTATTGCGCTCCACTTTGCTGCACCTCACAGGTATTTTATGAACTGAAGGCAAGACCCCCCACCAGCAAAAAGGTAACTTGCTTTATTGCAGTGGTCTGGAACCAAACCCTCAATGTGTCTCTGAGGTATGCCTGTAGGAGTAGGTAGCAGGAGGAATGTGGAGAGGGGCACGCCTGGGGTGGGAAGGCTGAGGGGCTTGTGTTTGCTTGTGAGGCTGGATGGCCAGGCTCTACTTCCTTCCTCTGCTTCCCGGGGAAGGCAGGAAGGTCCCTCTCCTGTTGTGTGTCCACATGCACAGGCCTCCCGTGGGCTCTCTTCCCTGGAGCCCACCTCTCCATGCTTCCTGCTCTGGCCTTTAGAAAGGGCTTTTATATACAGGTTACTTAATGGCATTCAGATATCTTATTCCTGGGATATAGACTGGAACAAAAAGCAGAATGACAACAGCAATTAATTTTCCTGTCGAGGATGCCAGCAGCAGGGAGAGCCAGGCCAGAGGCGGCGAGCTCAGCAGAACACGGAGACTGTCACAGTCAGAGCCTCTATCCGGAGTGTCCAGGGCCGTCATGTACAAGCCATTCCCACTGGGGCGCTCAGCCACACATGGAGGAGAGAGGGGAAGGGAAGTCTCTTCACTCTGGTCTGTGATGCTTGTCCCTTCCAATCAGCAATGAAATAGAAATGAAAGTAGTTGGGTTGGCCCTTCCTCATCTCCCTCAGAGAGAGCTCCAGGCCAGCATGGCTTTATCTCTGTGGGCTCAGGGAACCCAGGGAGAAGCCCAGCGCATGGGTTTGTAGGACATTTCAGCTGGAAGGGACCAAATCCCATTTTAAAGATGTGGAAGCTGAGGTCATGCATTTAAATAGTGGTAGAGCAGAGACTAGAAAACCCCAGTCTCTCTCCTCTGACCCATTGCACCTCCTTTCTTTCCTCGAAATGATAGCAAAATGGATATGAGGGTGTGTGACTCTCCTCCTATCCTTAGTCCACTTACAAGGTCGGGCCTACTGTCTCCAGTCTGCAGATGAATACCGCGGCTCAGGAAAGTTAAATCCCAACCACCACACAGTGCTATAGGTTAGCGATTTCGTTTTACTCTTGTAACCACCCTATCCTGGTGGACAGACTTTAGTGCATATACCCATTTTCCATCAGAGAGAACTGAGGGTCAGAGAAGTGAGGTGACTCTCCCAAGGTCACACAGCTAGTCAGCAAGTTGGACTTGAGCCCAGCTGTTCTCCACTATGTGAACAGGTTAGTGGCAGAGCCAGGACAAGAACTCGGGTCCTGACACTCGGCCCTGCAGCCTTTATCCTGTCCCAGGAGGGCCTCATTTCCCTACCCAGTAAGACTGCCCCTCAGCTCAGTGGGTGCGAATGACACCACACCATCCTTTTAGACGCTTCACTGCCCACCTTCATCTGAAACTCTGTGATGTTTGCAAATGTCGCCGGGCACCATCTGAAAAGGTTTTAATTTACCCTCAGGGAAGCCAATTGGACAGTTTTTCTCAAAACTTTCTGGAGAGTTCTCTTAGCTCAACTCAACCTCCCACACTCACTGCCTTCTTTGCTTCCCACCCTGAAAGATAGTTCCACTTCATACCTACTGGAGCAGGAATCCTAATAGTATTACCAATTAAGGATCATATTGCACTTAAGTGTTTTTGCAAGCATGTGTTCAAGCGTTTTATCACCTGGTGCAATTATCTCCACTAGACAGGTGAAGAATCAGAGGCTCACTGTAGTGAAGAGATTTTCTCTGGGTCATGCAGCCTGTCATTGGCTGAGCTGGAACTCAGTCCCAGACTTTCTGGGCCCCAGTTCTGTGCTTATTTACAATAGGGTTGGGAAGGAAGCAGATACTAGCAGGAGGTGTGGGTGGAAGAAGAAGTTTTAGGAGAGCAAATACCAGAAATCGCTATAAGAAGGGCTTCTTGCTGTCATTTTGATCACCAGAATCTCCTGGAAGTTGAAACATTAATTTTTATCTAAGAGTGACAGGAATGGAAGGAATTCTTATTCTGCTGTTCGCTCTTCCATGGTGTGTGCAGAAGTTCATTCAGCACCAAGGACAGCGCCACTGGCCCCATAACCCTGGTATTACAAGACCTGCGAATTAGCAGGGTGCTCTGAGGTCACAGAATCCAACCTCCACCCTCTCTCCAAACCACTTCCAATATTTAGAGCCCATCTGACCTCTGCTTGAATACCTCCTTCAGTAGGGAGTCTTACTGCTCCCTATTCAGTCCTTTCCATTGATGTATGGTTTGTACTTGGAGATGATGCAGTGGACAAGTCAGGGAGATGGTTACTGCAGAGAAGAGGATGGCCAAATTCTTTTTTAAGTTATTAAATATTTGTGACCTATAGAAAATCATATCAAAAATACATACCACCCAGACCGAAAAAAATCTTAATATTCATTGTATCTGCCTTAGATACTTTTTATTTTTTTTTTTTTTTTTTTTTTTTTTTTTTTTTTTTTTTTATTTTATTGCTTAAAGTATTACAAAGGGTATTACATATGTGTCCATTTTATCACCCCGCCCTAGACAGTCCCCTAGCCTCCCCTATCCCCAGTGTCTTATGTCCATTGGTTATGCTTATATGCATGCATACAAGTCCTTTAGTTGATCTCTTACCCCCCTACCTCCTGCCCCCCAACCCTCCCCGGCCTTCCCGCTGCAGTTTGACAATCTGTTTGAGGCAGCTCTGCCTCTGTATCTATTATTGTTCAAAAGTTTATAATGGTCTCTATTATCCATGAATGAGTGAGATCATGTGGTATTTTTCCTTCATTGATTGGCTTATTTCACTTAGCATAATGCTCTCCAGTTCCATCCATGCTGTTGCAAATGGTAAGAGTTCCTTCCTTTTTAGAGCAGAATAGTATTCCATCGTGTAGATGTACCACAGTTTTCTAATCCATTCATCTACTGATGGGCACTTAGGCTGTTTCCAGATCTTAGCTATGGTGAATTGTGCTGCTATGAACATAGGGGTGCATATATCCTTTCTGATTGGTGTTTCTGGTTTCTTGGGATATAATCCTAGAAGTGGGATCACAGGGTCAAACGGGAGTTCCATTTGTAGTTTTTTAAGGAAACTCCATACTGTCTTCCATAGTGGCTGCACCAGTCTGCATTCCCACCAGCAGTGCACAAGTGTTCCTTTTTCTCCACATCCTCTCCAGCACTTGTCGTTTGTTGATTTGTTGATGATAGCCAGTCTGACAGGTGTGAGATGATACCTCATTGTTGTTTTGATTTGCATCTCTCGGATGATTAGTGACTTTGAGCATGTTTTCATATGTCTCTTGGCTTTCTGAATGTCCTCTTTTGAAAGGTGTCTATTTAGGTCCTTTGCCCACTTTTTGATTGGATTGTTTATCTTCCTTTTGTTGAGTTGTATGAGTTCCCTATAAATTTTGGAGATTAGGCCCTTATCAGATATGACATTGGCAAATATGTTTTCCCACACAGTGGGTTTTCTTGTTGTTTTGTTGATGGTTTCTTTTGCTGTGCAGAAGCTTTTTATTTTGATGAAGTCCCATTTGTTTATTTTCTCTTTAGTTTCAAGTGCCCTAGGAGCTGTGTCAGTGAAGAAATTGCTTCGGCATATGTCTGAGATTTTGTTGCCTTTGGATTCTTCTAGAATTTTTATGGTTTCCTGTCGTACATTTAAGTCCTTTATCCATTTTGAGTTTATCTTTGTGTATGGTGTAAGTTGGTGGTCTAGTTTCATTTTCTTGCATATATCTGTCCAATTTTCCCAACACCATTTATTGAAGAGACTATCTTGGCTCCATTGTATGTTCTTGCCTCCTTTGTCAAATATTAATTGAGCATATTGGTTCGGGCCGATTTCTGGGCTCTCTATTCTATTCCATTGATCTATATGCCTATTCTTGTGCCAGTACCAGGCAGTTTTGAGAACAGTGGCTTTGTAATACAACTTGATATCTGGTATTGAGATCCCACCTACTTTGTTCTTTTTCAGGATTGCTGCAGCTATTCGGGGTCTTTTTTTATTCCAGATGAATTTTTGGAGAGTTCGTTCTAGATCTGTGAAGTATGCCGTTGGTATTTTAATGGGAAGTGCGTTGAATTTATAGATTGCTTTGGGTAGTATGGACATTTTAATGATGTTGATTCTACCAATCCAGGAACACGGTATGTTCTTCCATCTGTTTATGTCTTCCTCTATATCTTTTTTCAACGTCCTGTAGTTTTCTGAGTAGAGGTCTTTTACCTCTTTAGTTAAGTTGATTCCTAGGTAGCTTAATTTTTTTGGTGCAATGGTAAATGGGATTGCTTTTATAATCTCTCTTTCTGAAAGTTCACTACTGGTGTATAGAAATGCCTCAGATTTCTTGGGGTTAATTTTGTATCCTGCTACATTGCCAAATTCATGTATTAAGTCTAGTAGCTTTTGGATGGAGTCTCTGGGGTTTTGTATGTATAATATCATGTCGTCTGCAAATAAGGACAGTTTTACTTCCTCTTTTCCAATTTGGATGCCTTTTATTTCTTCTTCTTGCCGAATTGCAATGGCTAACACTTCCAGTACTATGTTGAACAGGAGTGGTGAGAGGGGGCATCCCTGTCTTGTTCCTGTTCTTAGGGGAAATGGTGTTAGTTTTTGCCCATTGAGTATGATGTTGGCTGTGGGCCTGTCATATATGGCTTTTATTATGTTGAGGTATGATCCTTCTACTCCCACCTTGCTGAGAGTTTTTATCAAAAATGGGTGTTGAATTTTGTCAAATGCTTTTTCTGCATCAATTGATATGACCATGTGGTTTTTTTCTTTCAGTTTGTTTATGTGATGTATCACGTTTATTGATTTGCGGATATTGTACCATCCTTGCATCCCTGGGATAAATCCTACTTGGTCATGGTGTATGATCTTTCTGATGTACTGCTGGATCCGATTTGCTAAGATTTTGTTGAGGATTTTGGCATCTATGTTCATGAGGGATATTGGCCTGTAGTTCTCTTTCATTGTGTTGTCTTTACCTGGTTTTGGTATTAGGGTGATGCTGGCTTCATAGAATGAGCTTGGAAGTGTTCCTTCCTCTTGAATTTTTTTTAGTAGTCTGAGGAGGATAGGTTTTAGTTCTTCCTTGAATGTTTGGTAAAACTCCCCTGTGAAGCCGTCTGGTCCTGGGCTTTTGTTTGATGGAAGCTTTTTGATGACTGCTTCAATTTCTTCCATAGTTATTGGCCTGTTGAGATTTTTAGATTCTTCCTGATTGAGTTTTGGAATGTTGTATTTTTCTAGGAATTTGTCCATTTCCTCCAGGTTGTCTAGTTTGTTGGAGTAGAGCTGTCCATAGTATTTTTTAATGATCATTTGTATTTCTGTGGGGTCTGTTGTTATTTCGCCTCTATCGTTTCTGATTTTGTTTATTTGGGTCCTCTCTCTTTGCTTCTTGGTGAGTCTGGCTAGAGGTTTGTCAATCTTGTTTATCCTTTCAAAGAACCAGCTCTTGGTTTCATTGATTTTCTGTATTGTTTTTTTGGTCTCTATGTCATTTATTTCTGCTCTAATCTTTATTATTTCCTTCCTTCTGCTCACTCTGGGGTTTTCTTGTTGCTCTCTTTCTAATTCTTTGAGTTGTAGAGTTAGATGATTTACTACCATGTTTTCTTGTTTTTTGAGATAGGCCTGTAGAGCTATAAACTTCCCTCTCAAGACTGCTTTCATTGTGTCCCATAGGTTTTGGATTGTTGTGTTTTCATTGTCATTAGTTTCCAGGATGTTTTTAATTTCTTCTTTGATCTCATTGGTAACCCAATCAATATTTAATAGCATGCTATTCAGCTTCCAGGTGTTTGAGTATTTTTGGTTGTTTTTATTGTAGTTTATTTCTAATATTATGCCATCGTGGTCTGTGAAGATGCTTTTTATGATTTCAATCTTCTTGAATTTGGGGATACTTTGCTTGTGACCCAATATATGGTCTATTTTTGAATATGTCTTATGAGCATTTGAGTAGAATGTATATTCCCTGGCTTTGGGGTGGAGTGTTCTGAAGATGTCTATTAAGTCCATCTGATCTAGTGAGTCATTTAGGATTGCTGTATCTTTGCTGATTGTTTGTCTAGAGGGCTTATCCAGTGCTGTCAGTGGTGTATTAAAGTCCCCTACTATGATTGTATTGTTGTCGATCTCTCCTTTGATATCTTCCAGGAGTTTTTTTATGAATTTGGGTGCTCCTGCATTGGGTGCATATATGTTTACCAGAGTTATATCTTCTTGTTGTATTGATCCCTTTAGTATTATGAAGTGGCCTTCCTTATCTCTTGTTATGGCCTTCACTTTGAGGTCTATTTTGTCCGATATAAGTATTGCTACCCCAGCTTTCTTTTCCTTTCCATTTGCCTGAAAGATATTTTTCCATCCTTTCACTTTCAGTCTGTGTGAGTCCCTTCTAATGAGGTGGGTTTCTTGTAGACAGCAGATGTATGGGTCATGTTTTTTTATCCATTCAGCCACTCGATGTCTTTTGTTTGGAGCATTTAGTCCGTTTACGTTTAAAGTTATTATTGAAAGGTACTTGTTTGTAGCCATTTCTGTTTTTGTGTGGCTGTTTTCTTTCTGAGCTTTTTATTTCTTATTTTTATACCAGTCCCTTTAGCATTCCTTGCATTGCTGGCTTGGTGGTGATAAACTCCCTTAGCCTTTTTTTGTCTGTGAAGCTTCTTATTTCCCCTTCAAGTTTGAATGATAGCCTTGCTGGATAGAGTATTCTTGGATTCAGTCCTTTGCTTTGCATCACTTTGTAAATTTCAGTCCATTCTTTTCTGGCCTGATGTGTTACTGTTGAGAAATCATTTGACAATCTAATGGGAGAGCCCTTGTATGTAACTTTCCGTCTCTCTCTTGCAGCCTGTAAGATTCTCTCTTTGTCCTGAACATTTGCCATGGTAATTATGATGTGTCTTGGTGTGGGTCTTTTCGGGTTCACCTTGTTTGGGACTCTCTGGGCATGTGTGACTTTTTTCTTCCCCACCTCAGGGAAGTTTTCTGATATTATTTCTTCTAATAGGTTTTCTAATCCTTGTTCATCCTTTTGTTGTTCTGGTACTCCTATTATTCGTATGTTGTTTCGTTTCATGTTGTCCCAAAGCTCCCTTAGGCTCTCCTCCTGTCTTTTAATTTTTTTCTCCAATTGCAGTACATTTTGGGTGTGTTTTGCTTCCTTGTCTTCTAATTCACTAATTCGGTCCTCCGCTTCTCCTAGTCTACTGTTGATACTTTCAATGGAGTTTTTCATTGCAGCTATATCACTCTTCATTTCTTCTTGGGTCTTACTTAAGTTGTTGATTTTTTCATCTGTTTCTTCTAGCTTCTTCCATATGTTATCGATTTTTTCATCTGTTTCGTCTTGCTTCTTGCAGAGGTTGTCGATTTTTTCCTCCATCCGGTTTATGCACTCTAGGACCCTTATTCTGAATTCTTTTTCTGTCATGTTGCATGCCTCTGTATTACTTAGCTGCTTTTCTGGAGAGTCCTCCTTCTCTTTCCTTTGGGGGTTTCTTTGTCTACCCATGTTTGATCTCACTGACATATCTAGACGTTGAGTCGTTCAGTGGTTGCTCCCTTGGTGGCAGTGACTCCTTGATCTGTGGTTGCTCTTCGGGCGGTTGCGGTAGCAGCTGCTCTTCAGTTGGCAGCAGCTCCTCTGGTGGATTCTGTTCACAGCTGTGGTGGCTCTTCTGGCTGGTGGGGCGAGGTTTCACGTACAGCTGCTGTTCCTCGGCAGAGGATGTGTTGCTCAGGAGGTTGCTGTTGCTTGGACCTGCTGCGTTGATTTAAAGGCAAAAATACAACACAACAAGGCACCACGTACCAGGCACTATACACAAATATATTCACGATATTAATAACCCCAAATAAAGGTGATCACCCCAATTAAGAGAATTAGGGAACAAGGAAGAAGAAAGAGAAAAAGATAAAAGAGAAATGAAAAGAAAAGTAGGGACCAAAAAAAAAAGGAATGCAAAAATGAAATTTGGAAAAAGAAGGGGGGAAAATAAAAGCGAGAAAAGAAAAGAAAAAAAAAAAAAAAGAGCGAAAAAGAGAATGAAGTGGAAGAGGGGAAGAGACTTTTTATATGAGGAGAATACTCCTATAGAACAGCCATTAATCCCAACAAATTCCAGCAACAGCTCCCTGGAGATGAATGCAAACTAGAAACAACCAATAATATAACGATGAAAATAGAATGGAGAACACTAATCCCAAAATAAAATAAAGAGAAAATAAAATGGCACTTTAAAAAATGGTAAAATGGTAGCAGTAGTAATACTGGTTAAAAATAAGAAGGTAGTGATTAAAAGGGTAAAATCAGGTGATGGAAAAAGAAGAAAAAAAAAAAAAAAAAAGAAAAGAAAAAAAAAAGAAAAAAAAAAAAGAAAAAAAATTGGTTTCTTAGTTAAAAGGTGGAAAAAAAAAATTGCAGTAGTGAAGGTCCCTTGGTTCTTCTATTCTTCAGTGTGGCTCGCCTTAGACCTGCCAGGTATTCAGGAGAGTGTTGAGTTTCCCTGCGATACACTGTTCCTCTGTGTTGTAAACCACAGTCCTTATTTTAAAGCAGACCGCTTTTGTTTCCCAGACTGCCTTATTTTGTGTTTAGCAAAGAGTCAGTTTGTGGGTCAGCCTCTGGGTGGCAGTGTTTTGGGGTTGGCCTCTGAGGCTATAGGGCCTTTCTGTCCAGTGGAAGTTCACTGCCCAGAGCTGGCTGCGTAATAGTTAGTTACCAGCGCTGTGTTGTTGCTGGGATTGAAAATCCCTCTATAGGCCAGACCCTGTTAACTCCCAGGGATTGATCAGGTTATTTTAATCCTTGATCTTGTACAGGGTGGAATCTGGGTGTGGCTGTGCTCCTTGCCTGGGGGCTGGGGGGAGGAGTCTCACTCTCCGGAGAGAATGGCTGCCCCAGTCCTGTGCTCAGGGGTGTCTCAGCACTCAATTCGCTGCCACCTCTCCCGGCTCCCCCTCTCTCCTCAGTCTCTCCCCAGATTCCACTCCTCCGCACACTCTCCCTCTCTTCAGCACAGGTGAGTGTCTGTATCCGAAATGTCCCATGAACAGGATTCAGTGAAAACAAACAAACAAACGCCGGCCGCGGAAACGGGGAAGGCTTGGTTTCTGTAAGCTTCTTCTCTTACCGGCACTGCATGGTCTGGTCAGCTCTTCAGGCTGCCCCCTTTAGGCTCAGTCCTCTGTGATCACAGCACTGAGCTCTCAATTCCCCCCGGCGGCGCCAGGAATCCCGCGGTTCTCCTTTCCCCCGTCAGGGGCTGTGCCTGTCCCAAGGGACGCGGCTGCCGCGCGGTCTCCCTCCGACTCTCTGGGTTCAGAGGTCTGGCAAACTTTCCTGCCCAAATCACTGGGTTTTTTTTTTACCTTTCCTGGGGAGTTCTGCTCTTCTCGGCTGCAAACCGTCTCACCAGCTGAGCAATTTCGCCAATTCGGTGTGGGTGTTACTAGTTTCAGCTGCTGACTCCATTTGCTCCGGGACACGACCTGGGACGCGTCTGCCTATATCGCCGCCATCTTCCCCGATCTAGATCCTTAGATACTTTTTAAAGAAAGAAGATGTTACAAAAATATTTGAAGCCCTCTTTGTGCCTCTCCCTGATTTAATTTCCTCTTTCCCTCTCCCTCCTGCTCCCTCTCCTCCCCACTCCCCCCCCCACCCCCCCACAGCTCATCTGTATGATTGTTAAGATCTTGCAACCCAGAAAGTTATGCTAGAGCCAAAAAGGGTTCCTGGAGACTTCCTTTCCCGTTTAGCAGATGAGGAAATCAAGACCTGGAGGGAGGACTTGACTGAAGATCTCAGTGGCTGTCCTAAGCCTCTTCATGGCCATTATCTTCTCTTTAATTTTATCCAAGGTTTTGATGTGGAGTGGGATATGGATTAGTATATCCCTTTTATAGGCCTTTTGGGTTGTTCAACTGCCTTTTTAGCTCTCCATCTCAACTCAGTCAGGTCACCCTCTGGTGCGGGTGGAAATATCAGGTAAATCATATTTGGAAGAGCTCCTTGGCTTACCCCTTATTTCCCACATGAGAAATTTGAGTCATGGTAAAGATAACTGAATAATAAAGTAAATTAAATGGACTTCCTTATGGGAGCTGAGAATGGAATTGAGTGGAGCAGCCCTCTGGGTGATGGAGCAGGGGCACTCGAAGGCAGGGTCTTTTGGGAACCTGGGCATGAAGGGTGCCTGGAGGGACTGGGCAGTGGGAAGAGTGGGCCTGAGTGTGGAGGGCTCTGAATGCCAGTCCCCATGCATCTGGACTTGAACCTCGAATCACTGTGGAGCCATGGAAGGGCTCTACGCAGGGCAATGACCCCATCAGCTTGGTGATTTAGAAAGATCATTCTGGAAGTTAGGCAGAGGTGAGGTGGGGAAAGACAGGAGAAGTGGGGCACTGGTTTGGACACTCATTACAACAAACTACAGCCACTCATGGCTTCTCTTTCTCCGGGTACTATTGGGATATTTGGCAGATAACAGACAACTCTCAGGCCCTGAAGGCTTATGCTGAGCCACCATCTCCCCACCCTCCATCAGTCACTCCTATGGATAGAAAATTTGTTTTCATGAGACATGAGGAAAATATGGAAAATAAGGGAAACCACCATCACCAACTCTCACATGGCAGGGAAAATGCAAGCGAAGGGGAGTGTTTGGACTACTCATTTACTTAAAAAAAATTTTTTTTATTGGTTTTAGAGAAGAAGGGAGAGGGAGAAAGAGATAGAAACATCAATGATGAGAATCATTGATTGGCTGCCTCCTGCACTCCCTACACTGGGGACCGAGCACACAACCTGGGCATATTCCCCAACCAGGAATCGAACCCCTTGTCCATAGGTCGAAGCTTAACCAGTGAGCCACGCCAGCTGGGCTGCACTATTCATTTCCAGCTTGCATCTGCAGTTTCGCACAGGTGCTGTTGTCGAAGTTGCCCTGGGCTCCCAGAGACCTGCTCCAGGCTCAGCGTCTCCCCTAGTTCGCCATGTGACCTTGAACCCACTTTCCCTCTGATTCTTCACCCACAGAAGGGGAGGACGGGGCTAGCTGAGCGCTAAGGTGTCGGCAGCTCTAATACTTGGCGATCATGTCATCCTCTTCATTCCCTGTGAGTCACCTATGGGATTCTTAACTCTGAGCCCTACAAATAGTTTACTCGGCCCTGGCCCTTCACAATCATAACTGCTACGATTCATTGTCCATCTGGCACGTGCTTGGCGCAGTGCTAAGCACTGTGCAATAGCATTTCATGACGATAACTAACCTCCCAGGAAGGTGCTATCATTTTCATTTTACAGTTGGGGAAACTGAGGCACCAACAGTCTTAGTAACTTGCCCAAGATCACGCTACAGAATCAGGGTTTGAACCCAGGCCTCCGTTGTCATGCTCTGAATTCCTATTCCTTAATGTCTGGCTCAGGCTCCAGCCAGGACCCCATAGTGATGCCTTCTAAGTTCTCCTTGGTCCACATTGACCCATAAGGGAAAAACTTGTCTGGGGCTCTCCTGGGCTTTGGGAGTGACCGGACCCCACCTTCACCCTCACAGGCAGATCTCTGCTGAGGCGCCTGCCTCCTGTTTGCTCATATTATTAAGATCATTCTTTCTCCCCTGAGCCTTAGTGATGACAGGTAGCTAGCGAGAACTAACTACAGTGTTAACTTTACTTTGAAATCCTCCGTGAGCTCCCCAGCTGGCGACAGCTTGAGCCATGAGCTCATTAAGCAACAGCAGCCTGTCTCCCCACTAAGATGCAGGCAAGAAAACCCTTAATAGATCTGCTTTTTACATTGAGTTGAAAAGAGCTGTGCGCGCCCAATCCCAAACAACTTGCTCTCAGCCCCCTTTGCACGGCCCCTCCCAGTATTCAAATAGCTGCCAATTAGGCTTCAAGGGTTCCCCAGCTCCGGACCCTGAACAGGAGAGGACCACAGAGCGCCCAGCCCAGGTTCAAAGGGATTTTGATTGTGCTCCTGAGTTTATCCTGCTCCCGTCACTCGGGCCTGGCTTCCTTTGGAAATGAAATGCTTTAAAAGGAAAAGAAAGGAAAACTCTACACCCTGGGGAGGTCCACCGGGACCCCTTTTGGCTCACCCATCCAGTTCAGAGGGCCCCCGGACCACCCTCCCACACATCTTCAGCACATCCTGGAAGGCAGCCTCACCAAGACCTCCCACCCAATGCCCTTGGGTCCCAGCCATTGAGGGAGGGAGATGAGAAAGAAAGGTAGGACAGAGGAAAAGGGGGTGAGAGCGGAGAGAGAGGCAGCAAAGATGGAAATGGAGGCAGGTAGAGAAACAGAGACATCAGGGGAAGCAGCCGCCTTGGCAGTACTTCAGGTTCCAGGGAAGCTGATTCTTGGAAGTGACAGTATCCCCTGCTGGGCTCTGGAGTGCTGGGGCGTGAGGTCTGATGTCACTGCAGCCTGCGGGATTGTCCCTTCTTCCTCAGTGTCTAGGCACGTCTTTATACCTCTCTCTTCTCTTAGACCAGCAAACAGGGCTGGTACACGTTGCCGTGAGGCAGGACTCTGTGTGCAGAAGTTCATGTTGTGTGCTGTGCAGATAGACATAGAGGAAGCTTTATGGGGGTTGAGGATGGGTGTGGGGACTCCAGTGGCCCCACAGGGACCTTTTCCACACACAGCCACCTGCACACACTGCCCCAAGCTGTTCCCAATCCTGACTTTCCCTAGACGTGCCCTGAGTTCCCTTCTCTTGTGAGCATTCTGGGGCTAAATCTCTGTCCCCCACCCCCAACTCTAACCCTGAGCGGGTGAGAGAGATTAGAGACACTCTAGCCAGAGACTCTCCTACACACCTGTGATGCCATTCCCGCCTCCAGGCCTGAGCTTGTGCTGCTCTCTCAAGCCTCCCTGACTCTTCTCCCTTATGCCTCCATCCAGCCTTCCTTCAGGCAAGTCCCACCTCCTCCTTAAAGCCTTCCCAACCCCAGGGGCCACCCCTCTTCTGAGTACTTCAAGTTCACAGGGTCTTCCTCCCTGGGCGTTAGTGCCTTCACTGCCAGTGTGACTTTCCCTTTGTCTTTTTCAGGTGTCACTGTGTCCCCTTCATCCCCACCCCAGGTCTTGAAGACTTGAGGGCAGAAGCCATGGCATCTTTTTATTCCCAGCCTCTCTGTTTATTTCTCATATAGAGTTCATTGGTGAATTATTCATTGAATCAACAAACATTAATATTGAGCATCCAATACATAAAAGACAGCATGTTCGGCCTTGTGTATACAGCGGGGAACAAAACAGACTTGGTCCCTATAGCAAACGCTATTGATTCCCCAGACCGCTCAGGCCTCCCCCCTGCACCCCAAAGGCTGCCTGCAACAAAGGCCTGCGACTCTGCCAGGGGCACAGTACACAGAGGGAGAGCGAATGCAGGTGCCCTCAACCGGGCCAGGGAGAGGCGAGTGGGCTGGGGAACCTCCAGGCAGTGCCTTCCGTGTCCCTCAGAGGTCCAGGGGCATGAAGCCCCAGTTGCCCTGTGTCCCCCCTCCCTCACCCGTGGGGCCACCGCAGGCTCTGCCCGTGGGAAAGCTCACACCAAGTCCCTCCCTGGAGAAGCTTATAGCCGGGTGATGAGGGTAATGACCTCTTACTAATCCAGCTGATAATTCAGCTACCTGATGACTTCACCCTTGCACATGGCATGATGCCTAGATCGATGGCTTCGTTTATTCATTGATTTCTCTCTACATTTTCTTCAAGTTTGTTGAATAGTACTGAGTCCCTCTTACCTGAGAGTCGCTGAATCAGATACGTTTGTATGGTATCCTGCAGACAACGTTCTAAGGCACCCAGGAGCCCCCTTTGATAGGCGAGATGAGGAAGCTAGACCTCAGGGGGTGATTTATGTGGCCAAGGTCACACAGGTAGCAAGGGGCAGAGATGGATTCGAAGCAGGTACCATTGATTTCAAAGCTCGGGGTCCTGACTGGTGAGCGAGCATCCACCTCAATACAAGGCAAAAAAAAAAAAGTAGTGGGCACACTGAATTTATTTATTTTATTAATTTTTTGGGGGGGAGGGCACACTGAATTTAGAATGAAGTGGGAAGCAGGAAGCATCCTGAAAACTGCTCTAAGGAGGAGGCATTTAATCTGAGCCTCAGTGGATCAGGGGGGTCTCAGGAGCTAGAGAAGCCCCTCCGCGCTGTGGGCTTCAGGACCTTAGGAGTGACTCCGGCGTGGAGGACAAGGATAGCTCCGGAGGAGGCCAAGTGTCCCCCAGCCGAGGCCTGGGCCGCTTCTGCTGAGTGGAGCTCGTTAGATTCCCTCTGAAGTCCCAGGCCCCTAAGAGCTCAAGGGGGGCTCCAGAGCAGCATTCGCCAACCGGTGGTCCGCGAGGTCCGAAAGGTTGGCGACCGCTGCCCCAGAGCATAAAATGTGGTGTCCTGCCTCACGAGGCTGCCTGCTCTGCCCACTGCAGGCCACCCCTGTGGTCGTCAGAAATCCGAAGGGTCGTTAACCTGCCCCGTTTGCTCATGTGCTGCTGGTGGTCTCAGCTGGGTAACTGACTGGTGATCCATCCCAGAGGGGCCCTGGCCTTCCCCACACCCCAAGTCTCCTTCACAGGGCTCTCAGCTGCACAGCGGGAGCCCCCACTGCTGTGACCGGCCCTCTCACCTCTCCAAGGGCTGGCAAATCAGCACCCACATTTAGGGATGGATGGGGTGTGACAGCTTCAGGAGTTGCTTCTTGGCATCCAGAGATGTAAATCACAAGGGAACTATATTTGGCAAGCCCCCACCTCTCCTGGGGGGCAGGTAGTCTATGAGATCTCAGCTTGTGTACAACTGTCAGCACCTTCCCCTGAATCTCCTGGGTGCTGTGTGCACTCAGCTGCCCTGTCCGAGTCTCCTTCCCCTCATGCCCCCTCCCCCAGTGTCTCCTGCCTGGCACAGGAGGAGGGGAAGGGCATCGCACTGGCACCAGGCAGTGCTACGCGCCAACCTGAGCAGTGGAAGGGCTCTGTCTCATGCTCACGCTCTCCCCTCACTCTAGCTCCTTCTAAGCCTGGACGTCCTGGTCCACAGGATGATGATGGGCTGCAGAGAGGGACTGCGCACCTCCTCGTCCAGGGTTGTCAGTCCTGCTCACAGGGAAGTCCTGCTTCATAGCTCTCATCGAGTCCCAGTAAACACTTAAGAGCTTTCCATTGCTCTTAACAGAAAAGCCCAGCTCCCTGCCACGGCCACATGTGATCTGGCCCTGTCTACCTCATATAGAGCCCTTTCCCTCTCTCGTTGCTCTCACAGTGTCCCAGCTCTCTGCCCTCTTCAGTGCCTTGACTCTGCCCGCCTGTACCTACCTCAGGATGTTTGCCCACACCCCTGTTTCACCTGGAAGGCGCTTACTTCCTGCTCTTCCCATGGCTGCCTCCTTCTCATCCTTCAACTCTCAGCATAAATGTCACCACCTCAGAGAGGCCTTCCTTGATTTCCCAATTGAAAGGAAGCCCCTCTCATTGTTTTCTATCAAGCACTTATTTGAACCTTCATACACTGACATATTTACTGTTAATTTATTCACTTGTTCAGCAAACATTTATTGAGCATCTACTGTACATATGCCAGACACTGTTCTAGGCACTGAGGGTACAGCAGTGAATAAAATAAATCTCCTGCTCTCGTGGAGTTGGCATTCTAGTGGGAATCCCAGACAATAAAGAAAAGGATGAAAATAATATATATAATACAGTGATTATATGATATCAGAGAGAATGAATTCTAGAAAGAAAAGGTAAAGCCAGTGGAAAGGGAAAAAGAACTTAGAAAGGGTGGCCCAACGCGACCTGAGGAGGAGTCGTTTGGGCAGAGGCCAGAATAAAGGTCTATATTTGCTTATTGTTTATTTATGCTGTTGGGCTGTTACCTTTATTTCCCACTTGATCTCCAGTACCTGACACATAGTAGATATTCAATAAAGCTTTATGGAGCCAATGAACAAATGGACAGCTAATCAGACTCCTACTGCTGCAGCACGAGTGTCTTTCCTTGGCTTCAACCTTAGCAGATCCCAGGAGGTCCTTGTCCTTTGATAATAATTCTCAATAGATGGGAAAGCTATTTGTCACTCACCCTCAGGCCTCCTCTCTGTAGGGCAATCAGAGGTCCTCGCCCAGCAGTGATGGATAGAGTGTCCTCTGACTGGCAGGTCCAGCTAGGAGTTGCTCTGAGTCCCTCCTTGTACAGAGATAAATGGACCGTTTCACAAATGACACAACTAGCTAGACAGAGTTGAGCATGGGACCCAAATACCAGAGATACAGTGTCCTGCTGAGAGGCGGGCCCTGTGTTAACTGACCCCACCGGGGAAACAGTGCCATGGAGAATGGTGGGTGGGATCAGAGCCTCAATACCTAGAGTCTCAACTCTCCTACTACCAATGGCCTTGGACAAGCCACTTCACTTCTCTGGGCCTCAGTCTATCCATCTGAGCAATGGGAATGCCAATCTTTGTTTTAATGACCTATAAGCATAGAGATGCTTTGGAACAGCGGTTCTCAACCTGTGGGTCGCGATCCCTTTGGGGGTCGAACGACCCTTTCACAGGGGTCGCCTAAGACCATCGGAAAACACATATATAATTACATATTGTTTTTGTGATCAATCACTATGCTTTAATTATATTTAATTTGTAACAATGAAATTGGGGATCACCACAACTGTATATCGCCCTCCCTTGCCTTTGCTTCTGATCCAGTCAGATTGCAATGAGGAACTGTATTAAAGGGTCGCGGCATTTGGAAGGTTGAGAACCACTACTTTGGAAGCTCAAAAGTATACAGATAAACAGGGTTATTCCAAATAGCAATTTAATTGTACAAGAACTTGGAAGAATGACTGTATAAAATGAGGCAAACCTAAATCTGTTGTTTTGTTGTAAAAATTCTTTTTATGCCTATAATTCAGTGGCTGGCTGTGAGCAGAAATTCAGAGCTCACACATGTGCCCTGAGATTCAACACTTTGCTTCCTCCTCTGGGTTTGCTGTTCTCCACATCCCTGAGTCTGTGCCTCTGAGCTTGGACATTGCTGACAGACACGCCCACGGTTGGTGGACTCAGCTGCTGACCAGGGCACAGCCTAGCGTGGGTGTTGTCAGAGCCCCATGGTGAGTGTCACACAGTGTGACCTGCGTAGGAGTCATGCTCCGTCAAGACCACGTATCTGTCCGTGTTGGACTGGAAAACAAGCAAAACAAAAAACCTGGTCCTTCCCCTCGGGCAGTTTGAGAAGCAGTGGCCTCGCCTCCCTTCAGGGAATCAAAGCCCTCAGCCGCTTCCCAGGCACCCCGCCAGGGCTCTGTACACCTTCCTTCCTGGTGGCTTTCCATCCGGAATTCGCCCTCCCTTGCCTTTGCTTCTGGTCCAGTCAGATTGCCTTCCCCTTGCGTTCCTACTTGCTGAATCCTATCCCTCTTTTTAGAGCCTAAATCAAACCCCATTTCTTGCACAAGGCCCTCCTGGGCAGATGAACCCCTTCCCCACCGCACCCAATTTCCCAGCACACTTCCACCTCCAGCAAGCACATCTCACAGTGTCTCACGTGACCCCCAGAGGCCACGCATGTACCTGACTTTAATCACTCTCTGCCCCTGGGACCTACCAGGCCCCTCCACCCTTTCTCAGCCCCACTCAGTCTGCACCTCACAACCAAGCAGTTCTCAGTAAATGCCACCGCGCTGATCCAAAGCACTGGGAGCACCCGTCAGCTCCAGGTGGTGCCTGTCCCGAAAGCACACGTGACTCAGGTGTGAATCCCTTTCGCTGGGACAGCGGAGGTGCTGCTGGTGCACCTGATGTGAGAACAGCCTTCCACCAGGCCTCTGGGCGGAGGGTCCGGGTCCCCCTGCCCCTGGCTCACCCCCTTGCCCTAGCTGACTCTATACATGACTCTTCAGGCTGCCCTGGCCCAAATCACAACTTGCTTTACCCCCCCCCCTCCCCCCCTCCCCCCCCACACACACCCAGTGCTGGTGACCTGCTAAATGAGCTACAGGAGCAGCTTCAACACAACGCCTTCCTCCCCCTCTCCTCCCTCCCACCTGGTGAGGGCCCGGCTGCGTCAGGAGCAGGGCAGCAGGTGAGCCAAGCTTGAGCTCTAAAATGCCCTGCGGGATCTGGCAGGTATGGCTCAGTGGTTCCAGCGTTGGGAAAGGTTGAGGGTCTAATTCCCAGTCAAGGACATGTACCTGGGTTGCATCAATTGGAAGGCAACCAATGGATGTGTCTCTTTGCATTGATGTTTCTCTCTCTCTCTCTCTCCCCACCCCCCAATCCCTTCCACTTTCTCTAAAACTCAATGGAAAAAATATCCTCCAGTGAGAATTAACAACAATAAAAATGCTCTGTGGGCCCCTCTACATGGCCCCAACCCCCAACCAAGGTATAGGACCTCTTTGGACGCAGTGAGTCACAACTTACGTCCACTCATCTGAGCTAATCCAGTCTCTTTGCCAAGGGGACGCTGAGGCCTGGAAGGGTGCTGCCTTGCCCAAGGCCGGTGCCAGAGCCAGAGAGAGGCTCTTTCCACCAGACCAGACCTCACCGTTTGAAGAAAGTCAGAGGGGCGTGGAACGGTGGGAAACTGGTGGACAAGGCTGTCAAAGGAGTTCACTCCTCACAGGAAATGGGCTTGGGCCCCACGACCTTCCCATGTCCTTTTCCACTTGGACTGTGAGTTCACTTCCCTCAGAGCCCACACGTGGGGGTCTCACCCCCATACTGCAGAGCTCCACCCATTTCCCTTGCATAGCAAAGTGAGGGACGGGCCCTGCTGGGCAGCGTGCAGGGCCGATGAGGTGGGCCCCTGGCAGGTCTGTGTTGTCTTTGCCGCCTGCCTTTGAAAGGCTCTCCAAAGAGGTAATTCCTCTGTGCACAGACATGATTTATGAGGCTTTCTAGGCAAATTGTGGAGATAAATGGTCTTTGGGGCTGGAAAGCTTCAAAGGCAGTGATGCAGACAGATCCGAGGGAGCTGGGCAGCCGGGAGCTGGGCCTCATTAAAAGCCTGTTGGGGGAGAGCGTTGAGCAGCTGAGGATAGACTAACACTGGCCGGCCCCTGGGTCCCACGCCTGTCCCTCGCCCTCGGCCTCACTGGCCCCATAGCTGATGTGTGTGAGACAGGAGTGCTGGGGTCACTGAGGTACTTTTATCCCAGAGACGGGAGCAGCAGGGGCGGAGGTGTTGAGGCTGGAGGGGTAGCAGTGAGTTCCAGCTTGGGCTCTAGAAGGGAGGGTACCTGTGGGGTGCACACCAACGTCTCTGCTCCGCATGGCCAGAGACCTCACTGGGGTCCGGCAGTCACCCTTCCTGCCTCTCACTGATGACTGGGACCACCCGTCCCTCTCTGGGCCCCGCTATCCTCTTGTACAAGGAGAGCCCAGTGTCCCAGGGCTGCTCTGATGCTGTGAGTTGAGGCTCTGCTGTTAAATATCCCTGGCTGAGAAACAGGCCAGAGCTCACACTGGCTGTGGGGTCGTGGGTCAGTCACCTGCCACCCCTAACCTTGGTTTCTTCCTCGGTCAAGTGGGGATGTTTGCAGCTACCCTAGGAGTCGTGGCTTGAATTGAACAAGTGGGGTACTGCAAAGGAACTAACCCCAATTTTCTTTCCCATTATCTGTCCACACAATACTGTGGCATTCTACATCCAGAACAGGCCCCCTCTCCTCTCTCCAAAAGCAGCTTAACGAACATGCACGCACCCACTTCCTAATCTGGCTCCCAGGTTTGCTCATTGCTGCTCGGATATTAACAGATAACTGGGGTGTTAATGGCTGATAATGCTTCATAATGTGACTGATTACACCCCCCCCCGCCCAACACACACACACACACACACACACACACACACACACACACACACGTCCATTCTAATAAGGGATCTCTGCAGACCCTGAGGAATGCAGTGCTGAGGATGGGTTGGCAGGCAGACTCAGATGCATCCAGCCACAGAGAGATGCAGGGCTCTGATGAAACGGAGTTGCTGAGCCTCCTCGCTCCCTCCTGATAGTTTGATGGTGTAATGTCTGGTTAAAATGGACTTGGTTGCCTGGAGCTACAGTCAAGGCTGTGAAGATGGGGTTGAGGAAGGTGATGAGCTGAAGCGACTGGCTTTGTTCCGGGCATTTTGATGTACCCACTGGCTTTGTTCCCTCCTCCAGCCCTGTTACCCTGAGACCTTGCCAGCTCCCCGGGCCTCCTGACCCCTGGCCTGACAGTGGGGCACTCTTCCTAGTTGTAGCTGCCCCAGCAGCAGCTTTCCCAGCACCCCTCCAGTCATCCCAGGTTCTGATGGGTCAACATTTCCCTTTTTGTGTGTGTTTCTCAAACCAACTGTGGGCTTCTCAGCATCTAGAACAGTGGTTCTCAACCTTCTGGCTCTTTAAATACAGTTCCTCATGTTGTGACCCAACCATAAAATTATTTTCGTTGCTACTTCATAACTGTAATGTTGCTACTGTTATGAATCATAATGTAAATATCTGATATGCAGGATGGTCTTAGGCGACCCCTGTGAAAGGGTCGTTCGACCGCCAAAGGGGTCGCGACCCACAGGTTGAGAACCGCTGATCTAGAACATAGTAGGTGTTCAGTAATTGCTTGGCAAGCAAGTAAATGAGCCTAACTCATCTCCCAAAGCTGGTGTGGGGACTGGAAAGAGCCTTAGGTTGGCATGGCCAGCTAGTTTCAAATCTGGCTTTTCAGTGCATTGGCTGTGTGGCCACAGGCAAGTCACTCAGCCTCTCTGAGCCAGTTTCTTGACTTGTAAAATGTGTGTATGGGCTGGGTGGGTACATGAGATGACCTGTAAAGCCTAGGACTAAGAAAACCAGTCTCTGGCTCTCAACTCTGACTTTTGCAATCAGCAGCAATTTTGTCCCAAAGGAGACATTTGTCAATATCTGGAGACATTTTGGGCTGTAACAATTGTGGAGGGGAAGGCGCTGCTGGCATCGAGGAAGCAGAGGCCAGGCATGCTGCTAAAATTATACAATGCACAGGACAGCCCCACAACCAAGAATTTTCTAGCCACAATGCCTGTCGTGCCAAGGCTGAGAAAGTCTATGTAGGTATCCCATGTCTCTGAGACTCAGTTTTCTCAGTTGAAAAATGGGATCGTCATCGCCTCAGATGGTTTGCCTCAAATCCTTTTTGGAACCAAGCAAGGTCTGAATAAATGGCACAGGGTCAGTAAGAGAATTAAGTAATATAACCCAGCTGAGAACACAGCTCACAGGGTTGGGGGCTCCTCCTGCATGTGGGTGTATAACCCTCCATCCCTGTCCTCCTAGGGCACCGTGAACCAAGGAGGGGCCGTCCGAACTCCACGCAGCCCCTGTGAATCCTGCCTCCCCGCAGAGCTCAAAAGGAGATATAGAGAGTGTGATTAAATAACACAGAGGAAGTAACAAGTGTAATAAATAGATCACTGGGAGCTAATGATACATCATTATAATCCTGTGCTGTCAGCATCTTCTAGGCTTAGGGACTGTGTCAGGAGATTTGGGTTTTAATCTACAGCACCTTGGTCTATTAATATTTAATTCCAGCCATCTAAGTGGTGGAAAGATAGGAGCTGAGCCATGGCTCAATTCAGAGCCTGGGTAACCACCTCAGATTTTTCTTCTCCACAAAAGGACAAGCACATCTCCTACCCCGTCCCCTCTGGCCTGTTTCTCAAGTGGGGACATTTAGCAACGGAGCATAGAATCTCAGTCAGAATGGGGAGCGACCCCAGCATTTACCTACTGGTGTTTTCTCTTCCTTTTTTAATCCTCACCCAAGGATATGTTTTTTTGATTTTAGAGCGAGAGGAAGGGGGAGGAGAGAGAAACTTCGATGTGGGAGAGAAACATCAATTGGTTGCCTCCAGTATGTGCCCCGTCTGGGGATCAAACCCACAACCTAGGTATGTGCCCTGCCTGGGAATCAAACCCTCAACTTTCTGGTGTAAGGGCAACACTCCAACCAATTGAGCCTTCCGTCCAGAGCCTTACTGGTGTTTCTTAATGAGGACACCACTGACACGTGGAGAGCATAGTTCTTTATTGCGAGCTACTGTAGGGATCGCCTATGACAGCGGTTCTCAACCTGTGGGTCGCGACCCCTTTGGGGGTTGAACGACCCTTTCACAGGGGTCGCCTAAGACCATCGGAAAACACACATATAATTACATATTGTTTTTGTGATTAATCACTGTGCTTTCATTATGTTCAGTTTGTAACAATGAAAATACATCCTGCCTATCAGATATTTACATGATGATGCATAACAGCAGCAAAATTACAGTTATGAAGTAGCAACGAAAATAATTTTATGGTTGGGGGTCACCACCACATGAGGAACTGTATGAAAGGGTCGTGGCGTTAGGAAGGTTGAGAACCGCTGGCCTATGGCAAGCTAATGACCCCTCCCCATTTTACAGATGTGAAGGCAGAGCCCCAGCGAGAGGAGGTGGGGCTGCCAGGGTTGCAGAGCACTGGCTGTGACCCACCCTCTGATTCTCCCTCAGAATTGCAGGCTGGGTCTGGAAAGCCTGAAGGGGCTCCGCCCCTGAGAATTTGCCTGTGCTGTGTCGGGCCAGTCAGTTGACAAATGGCTTCACCCCCTGGAAAGTCACTGTGTTTATCAGCTGGAATGGCTCCTGGGGGCTGCTATTCCATCTCTGCCTCCATGCCTGCCGCTTTGTAAACTTGGGAGCAACCCCATGGCCTGTCCGCTCCCCTACTTCTCCTTGGGATGGAGGGGGCACAGGGGCCATGGGGACCACGGGGAACAGACTCAGGGGACTGTGTTAAGCCTTTCTGTTGCTAAAGGGGGCAGGGGAGGGGGCGGTGCAGGGTTGGTCAGGCTCTAGTACTGGCTGGGGCAGCTCAGTGTCCGTGGATTCCAGCTTCTTTCCTAACCCTTGACCTTCTCTTCAGCGGCTCCTCCTCCCTCTCTTCTTCACCCCCCACCTCTCCCCCTCCTCCTCCTCTTCACTGAGACTCAGGATTCCCATTTGTGGAATGGGAGGAACCATCCATCTCTCTCACCCCACCCCCACCCCCCACAGCCAACGTCTTCCTGCTCATCCCCCTGAGAGGACCCGTGAGAACACAGGTTATCAGAAGGACAGTAGTTCTCACTGACTGAATGTTTTAAGGGCCTGTAATGGGCTCCAGGGCCCCAGAATAATTAAATCAGAAGTTCCAGGGGTGACGCTCAGGCCGAGTGTAGTTTATAACCTCCAGGGTGATGCTAATGAGCAGCCAGGCTGAGAACCACTGCCTGCGGGAGCACATCCTCAGCAGCTGGGAGGGGCTCCTGGGCCCCTGGAGAAGGACCACCCTTGTCAGCCCTGCTCACGCGCTGCCTGTGCCCAGCTCTGGGTGGGACGCTGTGTGCGGCTGTGTGTGCGTGTGGGGGGGCAGGGACAGTACAAACAAGAACTCACTCCAGCCCCCACTGCAACCCACAGAAGCCGCAGGCTAATTAATGGAGGAGCTCTGACACCAGGCACCGAATAGAAGTGGTGACAAAAGAAACAATGTTCAGCCAAGTTGTTCCTAATCAAGAACCTCAATAAAGGCATAGAAACATAGTTGTGCCTTTAATAAATAGTTATTTGGTACACTAAGTTCATAGCAGCAGCATTCGCAATAGCCAAAAAGGTAGAAACAACTCACGTGTCCATCAAGAGATGAACAGAGAAACAAAATGTGGCGTATTTACACGATAGATTACTGTGCAGCAACAAAAAGGAATAAAGTGCTAACATATGCTACAACATGATGCCCCTTAAAAACGTTATGCTAGTGAAAGATCCCAGACACAAAAGACGAATACTGTATGACTCCGCTTACAGCAATCTCCAGAATAGGCAAACTCATAGAGACAAGAAGCAGACAGAGGTCACCAGAAGGGAGGAAGGGATGGGGAGTGATGGCTTATGGCTCCAGAGTTCCTGCCTGGGGTGATGGAGAAGTTTTGGAAATAGTGGTGATCGTTGCACAGCACTGTGAATGTAATGAATGCCACTGAATTCACCGTACACTTAGAAATGATTAAAATGACAAAATGTGTGTTAGATATATTTCATCACGTGGAAAGTATTCTAAATAGATAAATTACTTTAACTGAAGAGAATAAAATTACGTGAAATTGGGCCAGTCATGGAAAACCTGGGCCTATGACCACCATTCACACATAAACCACCCCCTGGCCGATGAGTCTCCGTGCCTTCTCATCTCTCTGCGGATTATCCAAGGTGGCTGTTTGAGCCCGGCTGGCGGCCAACATCCCAAGTTCCCTCTCCATCCACACCAGACCACACCCAGTAGGAAGCAGGGGTTAGGAGCCCAGACACCCAGTCACTCCCTAACTGTGTAACCTTGGATACGCTATTTAACCTCACTGGGCCTCAGTTTCCTGATCTGCAAAATGGGGAGAATAATAGCGCCCCCTACAAATGGGTTGTTCTGAGAATTACTAAATGAGAAAACATATTGGACCCCTTTATCTCATGGCCTGGTGTGTTTCCACTGCGGGTACAAATGTAAAAGCTTGTCTGTGGAGAGGGAGTGAAGCCGCTCCCCCTCGTGGGGAGCCCAGAGCACACTGGGCCTGGGCCCCACAGTCTGAAGAGGTCAGCAGGGAGATCCACTGGCTGGGGAGCGGGGGAGTGGCCAGCTCCCAGGAACAGAACAAACCGGGCCTCACACTCCTGGGTGCCCCTCAAGCCCTCACTAGCTGCCCGAGAAGATATATCCACTTGAAAAATCAGCCAAAGCCAAGTGTAATTAGGAAGGAGCATCTGTGACAGAAAAGAAAAAAGTGTGTGAGGACCATTCCAAAGCCAAATTGGGTAGAGTTTGTGATTATCTGTGAAAGAAGGCAAAATTCTGTTGTAATTTTAATGATAGTTTTTATTCACCTTCAACAGGGTCGATAACTGACTCACTGCAGCTCTGCCTCATTTCTGTCATTGCGGGGGGGGGGGGGGGGATGAGGTGTTTGTAAGTGGATTTTCTAGATAACTGAAGCTCATCCCTGTGAACTCAAACCTTTTTTCATTTAGTCGCTGTGGGGAAGGGGGAGGGGATGTCTGTGAAATGGATTACACACTCCTTAATGGGAATATTTTAAATTGGATACGAGGGGCTATCCGCCCCTATATTCATGGCTGAAAAGTTGCTTGCCTTTTAGTCTACACTTTTTAGTCTGTTTGTTCCCTTGGTTTTCTACTGTGACACATAGTACTCTCCCTGCTTATTTTTCAGGAGCCCTGCAGAACACACATACACACACAAGGACATAAACCTGTACGTGTGCATATGCACACACACTCACCCAGTCTGTGGTCTGAGCACCCATGTTGTCAGGCTTACATGAGCTTCTCAAATGCCCTGACTGCCCTTATGATTGCACTTTCGCGGTGCACCATACAGGCTGCTCCGATGGCTCGGTCCCCACCAGACTGCACACTCCAAAAGGGCCCTAGCAGGTCCTTGCTAAATCTTTTTTGGATGGACGAGTAGAAGAACGAAAGCACACAAGTGTTAGTGCATCAGTTGGTGGTAAGTGAGTGGGTTTTGAATGCCACCTTAGATGTCCCTTAGACAATGACCAAAAATAACCTTCTGCTTCCCCCAATATTTCCTCTTCCCCTTGTGTCTCCTGTAAAGAATGTGATACCGATATCCACCCAACAGTCTAAACCAGAGCTGGGGTGACATGCCCTCTCCCTCTTCCTTCCCTAAGCACCCTGTCAATCACAAAGTCCTTGCTGCTTCGACCTCATAAATGCAGCTGGACTCTTGTCCCCTTCCGTCCATCCCAATGGCTACTACCTTAGTCAAGGCCACCACCATCGGTTTCGTTTTTAATCACATTGTCTGCTTTTTGCTATTGAGATGTATGAGTTTATATATTTTGGATATTAATCCTTGTCAGATAAATGGTTTACAAATATTTTCTCCCATTTGGTAGGTTGTCTTTTTTTGTTACTTTTGCTGTGCAGAAACGTTTTAGTCTTATGTAGTCCCATTTACTTATTTTTGCTTTTGTTGCCTTTGCTTTTAGTATCAAATCCAAAAATATCATTGCTAAGACTCATGATAAAGGAGCTTACCTACTGCCCATGTTTTCTTTTAGGAGTTTTATGGTTTTAAGTCTTACGTTCAAATATTTAATCTATTTTGAGTTAATTTTAATTTATGTGTAAGATAGTGGCCCAGTTTTTGTTTTTTGCATGTGCCTGTCCAGTTTTCCCAGCTCCATTTATTGAAAAACTGTTCTTTCCCCATTGTATATTCTTGGCTCCGTTGTTGTAAATTAGTTGACCATATATGCATGGGTTTATTTCTGAGCTCTCTATTCTGTCCTACTGACCTATGTGTCTGTTTTTAAGCCAATACCGTACTGTTTGGATTACTATAGCTTGTAATATAGTTTGACATCAGGAAGCATGATGCCTCCAGCTTTGCTCTTCTTTCTCAAAATTCCTGTGGCTATTGTACTTGATTTATGCCTCATTCACAGTAGTGCCAGGTGGAAAATAGACGGTGATGTTCACTCATAACTTGGCAGCTCAGTTTGTATGTGTGAATATTTGGGGCACAGATAAAGAAGGGATAAAACAAAATAGGGTGATTAGGATACGGGGCCTAGCATGGTTCAGTGAGCCTGAGAGGGGGCGGTGAAGGACTAAGAAAAGACAGACAAGAGAAGAAAGCTGGGCCTGGGTGGGACACTGCCCCCTCTGATGGAGAGAGACAGTGCCACAGCCTGCCGAGTCTTTATTTTATAGCCAGATTCCATGAGGCAAAGTAAGGGCGTGGTCAAGATGGTTACAATGGCCTCCTGGGTTTCGAATCTACTCAATTACATGCACCCGATCAAGTTTTGTTTACTTTCTGCACCTCCCACAGCTTGTATCACTTAGCCACGTGGGACCATAGGTTCGGGCCATAACCTGTGCAAACACTGTAGCCACTATCCACAACTCCCTCTTTTTTCTTCTTTCTGTTTTTAAACACTTTCATTTACATCATCAAAAGCTGTAGGCAAATATGCAGCATAACCAAAACATCAAGAACAAAACTCTAGCTATTGACGAAACAACCAACGAGAGAGAACAAAACTCTGGCTCTTAACAAAACAGTAACAAAACAATGCCAATGCAACACAGCAATAGAGAAATCAAACTACAGACATGTTCAAGTTTCTTTTGCTGCTGGTAGATATCTACTCAGAGTCCTCCGATTTGGCTGCACAAAGACTTTACAGAACACTGGCAGCTTACCAACGCTAGCATAGCCAGAAACATGGTTGAGGGAGTAGCTTCCACTCCTTGCTTTTCTACCATCTGCTGCTAACTTCTTCAGCTGACCCCATGTTGGTACCTCAGTCCCTTGCGTAGATCTTCCGCCTGGCAACTCTCAGTCTTTTGAACCGAGGAACAAGGAGCTTCTCTGGGTCCCCGGCACCTCCTCCAGCTGCCGGTGCCGCTTCTCCGTCCCCTCCATGAGGAGGCCGCACAGCCGCCGCAGGCCGGCGAGCCTCTCGGGATGGCCCCGGCATTCAGGCTGCTGACCTTGCTCTGGCTCCTCTCAGAGATGTCGTCGCCCCTGGATTCTGAGGATCAGGCTGCTTGGATGGTTGGCTTTGGGACTGAGCCGGCACCAGTCCCAGTCAGCCCCATCGGCGCCAGTGGAAGTCTGGTCCCTTCCTCAGCTTCTGCAGCCGCTGCTGCATGGAGTCCTCTCCCGCAAGCGAGCAGCCCTCGGTCCTGCAGAGCTGGAGACCTCCAACTCCGAGTCTGGCGTCCCACACAGACCCGAAGTTCCAGGGAGCTATCAGGTCATCCAACAGTCAAAACTCATATTGAGGTCGGCAACCACAGACAGTCCTTAACAAAATGCCCTGGCCTGGCTCTAAACATCCCGCTGACCAGGACTTCCATCCTTTGCTTTACAGTTCCTAAAAAACCTTACGTAAAATTGCTTCATTGTTTTAGGGATCCCCTTCCTGAGATCCTGAATTTCCCATGTTTTATACCCAGCGACTACCAAACCTCGCTCCCTACCCTACTTTCACTTTACTTTTACTTTCTGCACATGCCTCAAGGGAGCCTCCTTTCACCTTGCAATTTTAGTTCCCCCGAACTCAGGCCCCACGTTGGGCACCATGTGTGCCACGCCGGCAAGGCCATGGGTGAACCTGAACTCAGGCCCCTGTTCCCCATACTCAGACATATGTGCCGCGCCAGCACAGCCTGGTTCGGTGAGCCTGAGAGGGGGCAGTGAAGGATTAAGAAAAGACAGATAAGAGAAGAAAGCTGGGTCGGACGCTGCCCTCTCTGATGAAGAGAGACAGTGCCATGGCCTGCAAGCCGAGTTATTATTTCATAGCCAGATTCCACGAGGCAAAGTAAGGGCGTGGTCAAGATGGTTACAACCTTCTCCTGGGTTTCCAGTCTACTCAATTACATGCACCTGATCAAGCTTTGTTTACTTGCTGCACCTCCCGCAGCTTCTATCACTTAGCCATGTGGGACCATTCCGTGTTTGGACAGTTCCGACCATAACCTGTCCAAACACTGTAGTCGCTCTCCACATGGTTCCATCTACTAGAGCAGTGGTTCTCAACCTTGGCTGCACATTAGAATCACCTGGGAATCTTTTTAAAATCCTGATTTCTGGGCCTCATCATTAGTAACAAAGAAAGAATTTCCGGAGGATGAGGCCCAGAAATCAGGATTTTAAAAAGATTCCCAGGTGATTCTAATGTGCAGCCAAGATTGAGAACCACTGTACTAAAGGATGATGGACAGGATTCATGACATTGATCACTTGACCCTAGTCATCAGGTAGCAGGTTCATGCAGGGGGGTTGGTAGTCCCCAAAGATCCACTCACTGGCTTGAAGAACCTTGTGCTCTTGTACATGCCCAATACTTGAGTGCCGCTGTCTATTTGCTCATACTGAGCTGCCCCAATCCCACTCACATGCCCAGTTTCTGCTCTGAGTCTGAACCCTAGAATCACTGGAGCACAAAGGTCAATTACACACCTCATTGTCTCCAGGCAATAGGGTGACCAGCCATTCCAGTTGCCCAGGGCTGAGGGTTTCTTAGGATACGGCACTTTCATATCCAGCTGGTCACCACGATAAGGCAGGCAAGTGAGACACCTGTTACGGCTCATTTCCGATGCCTCCTCTCCCAGGAAATCTTGCCTGTCCTCCTTTGCTAGGACAACCTTCCCCTCCATTGACCGTTGTTTGTGCCTGTCCATGCCTGAACTCCACATTCATCTCTGCTCCAGGATTTGAGTGAATGGGGCGAGAGTTTGAGGACATCTTGTTGTGTGCCCTGTGTGCACCAGCTGAGGAGTAGAGTGGGCAGTGGCAGCAGGCTGGGTGACCTGCTTGGGGCTCTGCTATTCAGCTCCTTTGCACAGCTATCGAGTGAATGTCTGCAAAGCTGGCTCAGATATCACGCTTTGAAACATTTAATTACATATAACGATCTTGAAGGCTGTCTGTCACCTCGCAGGGAAACATTTCTTTTTCCTGTTCCTTCTGAAGTTGGCTGCCTGAAAAGTAATGAAATTGAACTGAAGATGAAGCAACCAGGGGTGTAGGCAGTATTGATCGGGAAAAGCAGCGGGAGAGAGAGATGGGAGGGGTGACTGAAAGATGGAGCCAGGGGAGGGGCAGGAAGTTAGAAGACATGTTCATAGAAGGTGAGGAGCAAGAGGTGAGAAAACTAATGAGTCTCGGAACGAGAGGGAAAGGTAGAGATGGGAACAGGCCTGGGGAGGTCCCCCAGAGGAGGAGGGCCACAGAGAGGAGTAGCAGACCCTAAAAAAGGGCCTGGCGGAGAGGAACAGAGAACGCCAACGGGAAGAGCTTAGCAAAGGCAGAGGGAGGTCCCCGCGGGCAGTTCCAGAAGGTCGATACAGGAGAGGGGCTCCGGGGGCATTGGTTGGAACGGGCTGGTCGGGGCTGGGGGAAGCGTTGAAGAAGTCAACTTCTTAGCCTGTGTGACTGATTACTCTGCTGGCTTGGGGAAGAGCTGATGGAGGCTAGGAGGTGCCAACGCTTCCACCAGATACCCCCTCGCTGCCGCCTATTGGGGGAGAGGGAAGCAGAGATGGAAGGCCGCTTCGGCTTTGTTCCCCCGCCCCCATCCCAAGGAGAGTCCTCTGGGCCCTCACCCTGACCCGCTCCTCTCTTGCAGGCTGCGACAGCGACCACTGGGGCCCCCATTGCAGCAACCGGTGCCAGTGCCAGAACGGCGCCCTGTGCAACCCCATCACCGGCGCCTGCGTGTGTGCCCCTGGCTTCCGCGGCTGGCGCTGCGAGGAGCTCTGCGCGCCCGGCACCCACGGCAAGGGCTGCCAGCTGCCCTGCCAGTGCCGCCACGGCGCCAGCTGTGACCCGCGCACCGGCGAGTGCCTCTGCGCTCCTGGCTACACCGGTGTCTAGTGAGTCAAGTGGCAGCAGGGTGGGGGAGGGGGGCGGGTCCCGCTGACCTGTTGGTAGCTGCATGGTCCCCACATGCTCCTTGCAGGTGGGCAGGGCGGTGGTTAACAGCTGGAAGGCCGGGATGGTCCTGGCTGTAAAATATCCTGGTCTCTCAGCCTAAATCTGCAGAGGCTAAATGCCCAGACCTTGCTCACGCCATGGGGTAAATGGTGTAAGCTGGGACTATGCATGGAAGGGCGGGCGCTCCCACGGCCAGAGGAGCTCACTACATTCCTCCCAGGAGTCCCTTGCTGGTCAGGGCCCAGACCTTGCCATGTGATTCTCTTCTGATCATAACCCACATGCCTCTGCTCACCTGGGTCCTGGCGCTTCCAGGCCACTTAAACCAGAGGTGAGGGCCTTGGCCAGATACCACACATAGATCTGGGTAGTTTACTCTGCCTGTTCCTCTCCCCTACCTCCTTCCCTCTGCCTGTTCCTCTCCCCTACCTCCTTCCCTCAGACCCCAAATAGAGACTCTGGCTCCCTGGAGAGTCTGTATTGTCAGGGGACCTCTAAGACTGCTTTGTTGAGACGCACTCAGAGGCAAGATTGAAGTGTGTCTCTCTCTCTCTCTCTCTCTCTCTCTCTCTCTCTCTCTCTCTCACACACACACACACACACACACACACACACACACACACACTCATTGAAGCCCTAGATCCTGATTGAGGGCGGTCCCTGCCCCCATGTCTGGCCAGCTGCAGGGCTAGCTCCAGCCAGAGGCCAGGGCCACTGGACTAAGACCCAAGGCCACGACCCCATGCCCATTCCTACACATGAGCCTGTTGTGGTAACTGGGAGCCTTCCAGAGCCTGGCCTGGGGTGTGCCCCAGATTCTCCCTCTCTCTGAATCTGGCAAACTCTTGAAGGCAGGATCCATGGCCACTTCTGTGTCTGTACCCATGCTGTTCCTCCGCCTGCCATGCCCTTCCATTCTCCCAGTGAAATGAGCTTCAACTTCAAGGCCCAAGTGGAAGGTCTCCTGAGGGAAGCCTTCCTCAGCCCTCCTTCCCAGAGGAACACTGTTTACACTGAAAGCACTTATGCCCTCCCACAGGTCCTGGCCCAGGCACACAGTCCAGTTCATTATATCTGAGCCCTGCTTCCCCCTCCTGGCAAGAAGCAGAACTGCATCGCAGATGACCTGTGCCTAGTACACTAATTCCTAGGGAGCCCTGGAGCGTTGGGACTGGCGGGACTGGCAGCACTGGGCCCAGCACTGGTGCTGCTGCATCTAACACCTCTTCTTCCCCATGCAGCTGCGAGGAGCTGTGCCCACCTGGGAGCCACGGGGCTTACTGTGAGCTGCGCTGCCCCTGCCAGAATGGGGGTACCTGCCACCACATCACTGGCGAGTGTGCCTGCCCCCCAGGCTGGATGGTAAGTGGGCCCGGGTGGGGTACTATAAGAGGTCCGAATGTCATTCACTAACACCCTGGAGGGCTAAATTCCTCTCCCACCCTAAATAGCCTCCCTCCTATTTATAGTCATAGGATCATTAGACACTGCCTTGGACACAGCTTTGAATCCCAGGTCTACGATCTAAGTGCTGTGTGTCCCGGGGCAAGTTACTTGACTTCTCTAAACCTGTGGTCCATCACGTGATAAGTTGTTGAATTCTTCTCATAGATGGGCTCTGTCTTTGGACATAGGTACTCACTTGAGCTGCCATGGCTTCTGGGCCAGAAGTGGCAGAAAGGGCATGGTGTACAGATGGAAGAGGTAGGGAGACAGCAGGGTATGGATCACCTGCATTTGCAGAACTTCAGGTTCCCAGCCTCCAACCCCTACATTCACACACACACACACATTCTGATTCTGTGGACTCAAGAATCTGCATTTTAACAAGTGCTCCAGATGATTCTGATGCAGCCTTAAGCAATCCAGGTCTGGGAACCACCCTTGTGGGAAGGCGGTGGGATTTATAATTTCACAGGCCTAAATTTAGGCCTCACGTTCAATGCTGTCCCTATAAAAACCCTCAGGTACTCTGGTCTCTGCCTTCCCATCTGCAAAATGGGCATAACAACAGGCAGCCCTGCCCTCTTTCGCTGCCGTGGCTGGCAGAGGCTCAGAGGCGGCAGTGCATGTCCAAAGTGCCTTGAAAATGCAAGTGCTCTGCACGTGTTTGTGTTATCTGGATGCCACAGACAATCCACAGCCGCCTTTTAGCCAAATGTCCCACGTGCCTGTGCCCCTCCTCACTGTCCATAGACCCACGCTCCTCAGAAGCAGCGAGTCACTGACGTTCCTGTTTGGGGGAAGCTCAGTGACAGCTGGGGGCCTCATCCTGGGGTCTGAAGCTTTGCAAAGCCCCAGAGGACAGGGCTGCTGAGCAGGAGCAGAACATTTCAGGAGGCTGTGCCCGTCTAGGTCACGGGGCAGACAGGAGGGACGCCTGCAGGGCCCATTGACACAGGCACAGGTTGGCCAGAGTTTTTTAGGGCAGGAAAGGACCTGGGGGATCATCTGGCCCAGCAGCACTCAAACCCGGCTGCACACTAGAGTCGCGGGGCCTGTGTTAAACGCAGATTCCCAGGCTCCACCAGAGACCTTCTGGGGCCCAGTGAACTCAGTTTTTAATAAGCTCCCAGCTGATTCCGCGGCAGCCAACTGTGTCTGCAGCTCTGCATTTGGAAATAATTGATCGAGACCATAGGAGTTCCTTCTGTGTTTCACAGAATCCTTGGGTTTCTTGGGGGTGAGAGTCGGGGCGGGAGCCTAATAATTAGGACTCGGGCGCCCACACACTCCCACTTCTCCATTTTAATCTATGCGTACTTTCTCTGTTGAGGTTCTAGGGGAGACTTCTCATAAAAACAGAGTCGCTCGGCTTTAAAAAGGTTTGAGCACCACTGGTCTATTAATACCTTCCTTTCTCAGGTAAGGCCCAGAGAGGGTAAGTGACCTGCCCAAGGTCACACTGCTGGTTAGGAGGGAGGTGGAGCTAGAATCCAGGTCTCCTGACTCCTGAATCCCAACCCTTGGTGTCTGTCTGTCTGTCTGTCTCTGTCTCTTCTGAGGAGACAAAGGGGCTGCTGCCACCTCTCCCACACCCGCCCACCTCTCCCGCCTGACCCACGCTCTGGAAACGCCTTCTTATCGGCGGCCAGCTTCCAGAATCCCAGCACCCTCCGCTGGTCCTCCGAGGCCCAGCGGCAGGCAGTGAGGTCAGATCAAGACGATCAGGACGTGGTCCCAGAGAACAGGCCCGGAGCCTGTAGAGGCCTCTAGAGAGACTGACGAGGCTGGGGATCGAAGCTGGGGAAGGGAGGAAGCCAACACATGGAGAGATTTGTTTTTGTCCCCAGCACAGTGAGAGGTTTGTTTCCTCCAGAAGACAGGAAGCTGTCAATAGAAGCTTTGGATTTGGGGACTTTATGTTTTTAATTTTATTGTAGACGATTGCATTTCTATTTTTGACACAGCATTTAACTTGCCGATTTGTATGAATTATTAATACCCCTCGGGTATGCAGAGTCCCGGTGCCGGGGGCCCCTCCCAGAGAGGGTTGGGGCCAAGGAGAGAGTGCTGGGCAGAAGGGTCCTCCCTTTTTCCTCCTCCATGGCCTCACTTGCCTTTGGCCCCTGTTTGTGTTATCTGGGTGCCACAATCAGATCTAAAGACCACAGTTGCTAACTCACACAGTGCACCTCCCCAAGGAACCGAGGCATTGTGCAGAGCTGGAGAGGAGCTGCCAGGAGCCTGGCCCTCCAGCACGCACACCCCCCCGCCCCGGGGATTCCTGCCACCAGGCCCTGAGTGTGCCCATGGGACACTTCACTTGCCCAGCTGTGCTGAGCCCATTCCAGTGGACGGCTTTGCAAAGAGCCTGGGGAATTATTTCCTCTCTTTTTCTGAGCTCTCAGACCTTTCAGAGGAGAGAAACCAGGTGTGAGTAGCTTGATGAGAGCAGGCACTGCAGATGGACGTGGAGGCAGGAGATGTGATCACCCCCATTAGGAGTTCCCAGTCTGATGGAGGAGCTCAAGCCCAAGGGGTTAGAGACCTGGGTTGCCTGCAGTTGGGGAATATCAAGCATTCATTCACAAGGATCCCTGATTCCCCCACGAAATGTTGGAAGGAAGCATGCTGTGCTCCAAACTTTCCCACTGGGCTCCTCAGGGAGCCTTGGTCTTGTGGTGTGTGTGTGTGTGTGTGTGTGTGTGTGTGTGTGTGTGTGTGTGTGTACATGAGGGCCCCACAGTGCTCCGCAATAGGGAGATAGGAGGTATAAGCGCTCCCCACCCCCAAGAAGGCTCAGAATGGTTTTTCAGGGTCAGAGTATCCTTGTCCACCCCAGGGCTGCAGAGGATGACTCAGAGGACAGCCAGAAAGACTCCTCTCTTCCCTCAAGAATCCCTAAGCTTGCGGGGTGCAGTGAGAAATGCAGGCCCCTGCCACACCCGGGCTCCCCCACCTCCTCTGAGTAGCTTTTCCCTGCCGCTCTCCTCACACACCCACTCCTCTCGCTGTCCTTCCTTGCCCCCCGCTCAGCCCCCCTCTCAGCTCCTCGCTGTCTGACTTATGTGTGCAGGAGACATCTGAGCTAAAAGGCCTCCCACTTCATTCATTACAAGTAAATTGAATGATATTGAAAGATGTCTCTGGTCAGCAGGATTTTCCTGCCTAAACTAGCTGCCTCAGGGTTGGCAATTATCGGTGCTTAGTAATTGTGTGTTGAACTAATTGATTAATTAATTGTGGGAGAATCCTCGATCTCCATAAGGGAAATAACTACCTCTGGCCGGGGAGAGGCTGGAAGGGCAGCAAGAGACAAGGGCAGGCCACGATTTCTGCTGGATAAAGATCTAAGATTCATGCTCTATTTTAAAAGTTACCTAATTATAATACCACACGGCTAATACTAAGGGAAAGGAAGTCATGCCCTGCCCCACTCACAAAGCCCACCCCCAAAGGCGACCACACTCAAATCTGTTAGTTTCTCCTGGCATTTTCCTCCACGTTTCTTCATACAACTATAAGGATGTTCACTTTCATGAGAGCAAAGGTTTTTCTTCTGTTTTCTTTGCTCCCTGCATTGTTCCTTTTGCCTATTTGTCTGCTTTGGTCTCCTTTCATGTTAGAGCCTTCCTGTTAGAAGTCTTCTTCTAACAAGTCTTCTTCATGTTAGAATCTTCTTTCATGTTAGAGCCTCATTTCAAATACCTGGTGCTCCTTGGCCACCTGCTCAGATTTTACCATGAGCCTCAGAAAAGCTGGTTGGAAGCGTGGGTGCAGGGATAGATGCCAGGTGTATTGACTGATGGGATCCTCAAATATCAGAATCTGCAGGTCTTTCCTTCTGAGCTCTCCGTGTCCCCGAAAAGAACCCTCCAGAATCCTGCCGCAGGGAGTATAGTCTGGGAATCTGCATTCTAGGAGCTGAGCAAGGAAGAGAGCAGAGGGTCTGATCCTTCACAGGAAGAGCTCTGCAGGATCCCCGTTTCCCACGGGACCCCACCCTCGGCTTGGAATCCCTGTGTCCACAGCCTGTGTGGGCCAACCTTGCTAAACTGCCAGTCTTGGGGAGCCATCTGTCTATTTGAAAAGAGGGCACAAAAATCTGGGGTCTACTTCCCTCTTTTCTTTTTTTTAATCCTCATCGAGGATATTTTTCCACTGATTTTCAGAGAGAGGGTAGGAGAGGGAAAGATAGAGAGAAATATCAATATGAGAGAAACACATCGATTGGTTACCTCCTGCATGTGCCCTGACCAGGGCCTGGGCTTGGAAGGAGCCTGCAACCAAGGTACATGCCCTTGACTGGAACTGAACCCGGGTCCCTTTGGTCTGCAGGTCGATGCTCTATCCACTGAGCCAAACCGGCTAGGGCTAATTCCCTCTTTCATATATTTTCAAATAGTACTTACTCTGTTTCATCACACCTGCACCTTGGCCTTCTGAGGTTCCTGCTGTCTCTGATTCCTGAGCTTTTCTGAGGTTACAGAGCAAGCTGATGTCTTCCCACACTCCCTTGCAGGCACTTGGCATTGCTGAGAAAGCAGAAATCTCAGCAGTTCTGTTCCTCCATCTCCTTTTTCTTCAGCAATGACATCTCTCATCCTCTATAGTCTCCCCCCTCCCCATTCCTTTTGTCCTTATAAGTTTATATCTTCACCCCTTTACTCTGGAATTAGGTGGGTTTGGGGAAGAAGTGGAGGTAAATGCATGTTCCCAGATCACCATGTTCAATCATAGCCTCTGTGTTTCCTCAGCACTTTATTGCGCACCAATGTGAGAGCACTTCGCACCTGATACCTTAGCTCCCTGCTTTGCCTTGTCTCTCTCCCCAGTAGACTGGGAGGACAGGAATCAAGTCTTAATCATATTTTTATATCTTTAGTGTCTAAGAGTGCCTGGTACGTAACAGCCACTCAGTAAATAAATGTGTGCTGAATAACTAGATAAACAAATTGGCCTCAGCCTGCCCATCTCTAAAATGGGGCTTTGGTATCGTGATGTCCAACTTTCTATGCTTCTGTGGTTGGGGAGAAAGTTCCACTAAGGAAACAGGGTGGTCGCTTAGGCCGTAGCCACAGTGCCACTTCCAGGAGAGAGTGGCCTTAGGACTGCATCTCAGAAGCACCACCTATGCTGTCTTTCCTCCTCCGTTTCAGGGAGCAGTGTGTGCCCAGCCATGCCCACCAGGGACGTTTGGCCAGAACTGCAGCCAGGACTGTCCTTGCCACCATGGAGGGCAGTGTGACCACGTGACTGGGCAGTGCCACTGTGCAGCGGGGTACATGGGGGACAGGTAAGGATGATGTTAACTCTTGCCCTTGCTGTTCATGTCACTCATTTGCACGGCAGCCTTGCAGAGAGCAGCTGATATGTACCAGCCCACAGCATCCTCCTGCCAGCGTTCCTTTCTCAGAGAGCATTCTGAGTCCTGCCAGGGAGATTTATCAACTCTTCCTTCCTCACCCTTGGGCTGCTGAATGTAGCCCCTCCCCCAGCCCAGGGACCTGAGCCCTGAACTTGCATTGACTCACCTGGGGAAGCAGGCAAGCACCTACCAGCCACTCTCTACTTTCTGCCCGCCTGGAGGGAGGCAATGGCACCAACAATGCAAAGAAGCCAAGAGTGCCAACTCATTTCACACATTTTGCACCATTTCTTCTAGAAGTGGGTTTGTATTCCTCATGTGAGTTCTGCCATCAGTTTGCATCCTCTGAAGGCCTATGGTCTGAAAGCAGACCGAACAAGAACACCAGTGTCCTGGGATCAAACCAGCCTTGCAGAGTGGGTAATCCACAAAACACATAACTAGGAAATAACTGCATGGGCGCATATGCCACAGTAGGAAGGATGCCATGATGATAGGATAGGGTGCTATGGAAGAATGAGAAACAACCAGTGGGCGGGACCAGGAGTGTTCCAGTGTCTGGTGGTGAGTAGACTCAGAGCTGGAAGAGAGCATTTGCCCACAAGACTGGGGTCAAGCCTCCTTCCTTGCACTTCCATCCACATGTTTCTCTTGGGCAGAGGGAGGAGGCCCTCAACCCCCCTGCCTGGTTCTGGGGACCCATGTTTCATCTCTGGTTCTGGATTTGCTTGCTCTGCCCAGACACGGTGGAATGAGAGAAACATTTGTCTGCCATTCCTCCGCCTCCCCTGTCCAGGTAACATCAGGAAGCAGAGACGGGGCAGAACCAACCAATGAGTCCTTCTGCCTCTGACCGGCATAACTGGGCTCCTCCAGCTCTCACTAGAGTCAGCCCCAAATCCTCATTGATGGCCAGAGTAGAGCTTTTCTGTTGTTGGCCATGGGGCTGCTTTCACCTCTTTGTGAGCCAGGGTTTATCTCCATGAGCTTCGCAAGCGCAGAGCATGGGGTGTAACAGCTGGGGATCCATCCCTCCATGATCGCTGTCAGAGACTAGGTCCCTACGGGAAGGAGGGGAGGAAGGACTGAAGCACTGAGCCCACCTTCCCATCCTCACCATCTTCCCCCAGGAAGGAAACTCTCAGGATGAGCCAATAGGGTCAGAGCGGGAAGTCGGGAGCCAGGACAGGACCCCTTTGGTTCAGCCACTTTCACAGGATGGGGAATGTAACCCCCTTGTTGGAGAGGAGCAGGCCCAGGGCTCCAGCTGCCTGGACTCAACACCTTGGACCCTGCTTCATTGGCACTCTCCATTTTCAATGTCAGGATGTCCCAAATGGAGAAGTCATCCATCCCTCTTCTTGTTGGGGTCCAGCCCTTGACCTTGGAGTGGAGAGAAATCTCAGATGCCTCAGGGTCCTCTAGCAAGCTTCACCAATCGAACAACAGAGAAGAATTCAGTAGAAGGGCCGGGTAACACTGGGTTTCCCACCACAACGGGCTGCCTGGTGTTTAATATTTTGTAAAATTGCCTCCATGAATTTTGTAGGTGACAGCTGCATTAACCCACCCCACATCATCACGAGCATATTAAAACTGAGTGGGTGTAATAACGCAGGCCTCCCCGGATAGGCAGAATCCAGTGCAAATTAAACACGAAACGTAACGAGGGCTTTGCAGCTCATTTTGTAATTTAATTGAGCAATGTATCTGGTTGTTAATGGCAATATCAGACACATTAGATTGATATGTTGCAAAGGAAGGATGTTTAAGTAGAAAACTAATTCCTGCTGTGATTACCCTTCTGTTCCGCAGGCCCCGTTATTAGCGTGCTTTGTGTAAAATTCATTAGCAGTCGTTGCTTGATCTCTAAATAAATAAGTTATTTAAATTGTGAGTACGGAAAAAAAGAGGCTGATTATGTAAATGGATTAGGTTGTCAATATTTCATTTCCAGATCCTTTTTCTGGGCTGTGGTGTCAATCACTTCATAAACATGGCAGGTGGGGAAGTGCCCTGCAGAGGAGGCTCCCTGTCCAGGGATCTGCCCTTCCTGCTGGTGGACAGGGCCAGGAATGTTCCAGTGAAAGGGAAGAGGGGTCAGGACGCTTGCGTTTCTTCCCCTGACGGCTGAGACATCCGGGGGGAGCCAAGCTCCGCGACTCCTGGAAAAATCCATTCTGAGGCAGAACAGGGCTGGCGATTCATATAGTGATTTTTTTTTCAGCTCTTCAATGTTCTGCGTCCTCCCTTCTGCCTCAGTTTCCCTCCTTGCCTGCTGCCTCCCCACCTCCTTCCTGTCTTCCACCTTCCATTCCTTCTCCAGACCTTCCCTTCTTTCCTCCTCTTCCTCCCTCTCTTTTCTGTTCTCTTTCCCTTCATGAGGCCTCAACTGGCTAAAACGCAGCAAGATTTGTAGGAAGATGATCCGGGATCATCTCAGCCACATGCTGGCTTTATGAGGTTGGAGCAGTCACCTCGCCTGTCAGCATCTCCACCTCCTCAATCCAAAGTGAGGGTGATGGGACTGTCTGCTGCGTTGGGGGCCTGGGGACAGGCTTTGGGAACGAGCAGCTGGAAGCCCCTCTCTATCTGGCGCCTGGGGCTGCAGTCATCATGACCCCTGTGGCCCCCTCCTTTCGCCACAGTGGCTATGAGAGGTGAGACTGGGTGGCATCTTCCTATGAAGGAAGTCCGGGGGCTTGATCCCAGCTACCATCTCCTCCCTGTCATTGTGGGCTTGAGGCAACGAGGACAGGGACAGACAGAGACACCCCCTTGTGTCGTTGCCAAGACTCATGCCCAACACCCTCTGCTCTATTCCCTAGGCACTTGCTGGCTGACCCTCCCACGTCACAGGGGTCTGGCCACTGACCCTGACAATAGGCAACCGAGGTCACCCAGACACAGGTCTCCAGCCCTGCGGTGGAGAACATGGTTCTCACTCAAGACTCTCCAAGATTAACAAACTAGGGCTGTATGTTTTAAACATCGTTTATTGCTACCCCTCCCAATTATTGTGGAAAACCTGGAAAATGTGACAATTAAAACACTTGTCCGTCCCCAAGTCCACCCCATTATTAACGTTTTGAAATTGTTCCCTTTGAGCTTTTTTATGTCAGAATCTGAGGCAGAAAGTCAGATGGGCTCTGTTATGAGAACTACAAAAGCAATATTTACATGAGTAATAATAATAAGTAGCATTTGTTACCGAGCCCTTACCATGCACGGGACACCTTTAAACATTTACACACATTATTTCATTTAATCCCCAAACAGCCTGGTGAGGTTTATTTCTCATCCCCTCTTGTGATGAAGAAGCAGACGCCGGAGCTGTAGGCTCTCCGTCTCTCCCCATCAAAGCAGCGGCCGGGGACAAGGATGATCCAAAACCCCAGCGGCTGTTTCTGCTTGTCTCTGGGGCGCAGGAGTTGCCCACCTCTGTACTCCACAGGCCCCCGGGCTCACCCCTTAACTCTTCAGGTCCAGTTGCTGTGACAGTGAAATTGCATCCCCTGGGCATAGCCCTGGGTGGGGTGAGGGGTGTCTGGCATGTGCAGGGAGTTAGGGAGCAGGGGTCACACCCTCCCACAGAGGGTCCAGAACCAATGGCTGTGAGTCTGAGTCAAATAATTACCATTATGCCGGGAGCTCTGAGTACCAGGCCTAAGCAGAGGCAGGACACAGACTCCTTTTTGGGGGGTTGGGGGCTCACCAGCGGATGGGAGAAGCTCAGCCCCTGCCTTGAGGGGACCCTCAGTCCAAGGAAGAGGAAGCCTCCTGTCTGATGGGGAGGGGGATTCTGAAGTCAGATGAAAGAGGCTGCCTCCGGTGCTCCTGGGGAAAGTCCACCTGGCAGAGGAGACACGCCTCCCAGCGTGAGAAAGGGAGACCGCACACCCGCCCAAAAGGCGCAGAACAGCAGAGACAGAGAATGGACATGAAATTAACCCATTTCATCAAATCCAAGATGCCACCGATTATAAAGTGCATCATTATTTTATATTCTGCGAAGAATGAAAAACACTGGTAATTGCACTATGACATGCCATCAGATATAAGACTTAACTGATTTCAGAGATGTTAAAATGCACTTTTAAAAGGTAAGGTTTAGTGTTTAACGGGTAGAGAAGTTTCACTTTGGGAAGAGGAAAACCGCCTGAAGACGATGGTGGTGATGGTTGCACAACAATACGAATGTACACAATGCCACTGAACTGTATACTTAAAGTGGTACGTTTTATGTAACATGTTTTATTGTAATCAAAAAATGAAAAAAAACCTAAGGCCTATGATCAATGAAATGTGACTGTGCAAATTCAGTGCGGGGGACCAGGGGGACCTGGCAGGAAGGGGAACCGACAGTCCTGGCGGCCGGGACGCCAATGAGCACTTTCTGGAAGAGGAAAGGGGAGGAGCTGTGGGGGTGCGGGCTGGGTGGATCTGGGAGGGCAGGTGAGGGGCATGGCCTCAGCCCTGTTCTGCTGTCCCACAGGTGCCAAGAGGAATGCCCCTTCGGGACCTTCGGCTTCCAGTGCTCACAGCACTGCGACTGCCACAACGGGGGCCAGTGCTCACCCAGCACCGGTGCCTGCGAGTGTGAGCCGGGCTACAAAGGCCCGCGCTGCCAGGAGCGGCTGTGCCCCGAGGGCCTGCACGGCCCAGGCTGCACCTTGCCCTGCCCCTGTGATGCTGACAACACCATCAGGTATGAACTGGAGGTAGGAGTGGGTGGGCACTGGTGGGGAGAGGGCTTCTCAGGGCCCAGACCCTCACCTGCAGCCTAGTCATCCAGGCAGGACGGTGGAAGAACTGGAACCTCAGCAACCACCTTTGCTGACCACTTTGATGAAAAGAAGGGAAAGCCCAGGCCTCACAGACAATCAGAACCAGGACCCAGGTCACCTGCCTCTGTCCACCACACGAGGCTGTCAGCATTGAAAATGGGCTAACCTGAGACCCCCACGCCCAGGAGCAAGGAGGAGTCTGATGACCCTCAGAGGAGTGGGGTGGGGGTGGGTAAAGTCACACAGTCCTTGGAGGCCGGGATGGCAGGCTCCGGTGCCACAGGCCCTGGGGAATCGTCCTGAAGAACATTTCACCTCCACACGCTCTGCATTTAACCAAATGCTTCCCCAGCCCCAAGGGGCCCAGAGATAGGACTGCCTGGGCAGAAGCAGGAGCCACAGAGGGCCGGTAGTAGGCGGTGTGGCTCTGCCCAAGCCAGTTTGGCTCAGTTGTTAAGAATGTTGGCCCACAGACTGAAGGGTCTCAGGTTCCATTCCCAGTCAAGGGCGTGTACCTTGGTTGCAGGTTAAATCTCCACCTTCTGTCGGGCACTTGCTGGAGGTAACCAATCAATGTGTCTCTCTCACTTCAATGTTTCTCTCTCTGTCCCTCTCTCCCTTCCTCCGTCCTTCCCTTCTCTCTAAAAATCAATGGAAACAATATCCTTGGTTGAGGATTTATATTTTTAAAATATATTTTTAAAATTGATTTCAGAGAGGAAGGGAGAGGGAGAGAGAGATAGAAACATTAATGATGAGAGATTCATTGATCAGCTGCCTCCTGCATGTCCCCTACTAAGAAATGAGCCTGCAACTTGGGCATGTGCCCTGACTGGGAATCAGACTGTGACCTCCTGATTCATAGGTCAACACTCAACCACTCAACCACACTGGGTGGGCCTTGGGTGAGGATTTTTTAAAAAATCAGTGAGGGCTGTCCTTAGCTGGAGAGGAGGGACAGGAGGGACAGAGGACAGGCCCTTCATTAAGGCCTTGGCTTGGAGCCAGCCTCTCCCTGCACTGTGTCCTTTGGGGCTTGGGGACACCTGGGCTGAAGCTGGCCCCACCCCTGCTTCCAGAGGAGCCTGAATCTGGAAAGCCGAGCTGCCCTGGGACACCTCTCTGGCTCCCTTCACTTCCTGCTTCGCACCATCTTCTGATATAAATGAGGCTGATGGTCCCCGACAAATGCCTCCACAGCCCTTTATGTGGCTGCCTCTCATCTGGGTGGTAAAGTGTGGTGAGAGGCTCCCTCCGCCCCTTGGGCGGGCAGGACAGCTCAGGAGAGGACTGGCCGCTCGGGGCAGTGCATGCTGCTGCTGTTTGCAGCCCTGTCTCTGGGACAACCAGGACTTAGTCTCAGACCCTCTTCATTTCCAGCTTCTGATTCTCCACAAATCACCCAAGAGCCTCTGGCCAGTGCAAACAGAGGCATCTTAGGGAGTGTTATGGCTTAGATGGAATCTGTCCTCAGTCCCAGTCCCTGGAGCTGAGCAGCTGGGGTGGTGCTGCCTACAAGGGCGGGGGCTGGGAAGGAGACTGTGGTAGGGGGGCCTGTATATGAGCTGAGCACTCATTTGCTCAATCATTCATTCAACAAACACTGAATGCCTGCAGGGGTGGACTGCAAAGAGGAAGTAAAGGGTCCTTCATCACGAGTCCAGCCCGAAGGTACTCAGGTCTGCGGCCGTCATGCACACTGAGCAGCTTCTATCATATTTCTTCAAAACCAGTTGTGAGGCACAGCTGTATTTTATAGACTGCTAAACAAGGAAAATGCTATCAACTGAATCATGATGCGCTATTGATTGTATAACACACTCAATATCAGAACTATGAACATGTGGGAGAAAATAAATCTTAGAATCATTAAAATATATATATGGCTGGTCCACATTGTGCTCAAGTCACTGTGACCCAGGGCTGTGTGCGGAAGGAACTACTGGAGGCTGCTATGCTGGTCAGGGAAGGAGGTGGCAACTAGGCTAGAGGCCAGGGTGAGAGCTCCCCCGCTGTAAACACAGGAGTTCCACATGACCTGTCGGGACTGGGTGACTAGCTCAGGCTGTTTCATAGTTAGGGGACACAGGAACCCCCATGCCTGCTGGGAAGCCAGTGGAGGCCCCTCTCTGGGACAGGAAGCAAGGCTGCTACTGAGATCTAATGCAGGGCGAGTCCCTGCCACAGAGATCCAACCAGGGCGCAAATGAAAGAGCTATTGTTTTCCTCCCGTGCCTGAGCAGCCATGCCCTGCGTACTTTATCGCTTCTCTGAAGGAGTCCTCGCTGCATTATTAATCTGGAAGGACTCCCTCCTCTCTGTCGCTAATCTCAGCCCATCCAATATTGATGGTTATTTACTTTACTGTCTTTAATGTGTGTCATGTTCAGAGACTGGGAGGCAGTAGCGCTGCTTAGAAGTGGAGGCTCCGAGAGCACCGGGTAGCCAACCCCCCAGGCTGGTCTCCTCGGAGTCTACGTGAGCCTGGGCTCCTTGAGGGCAGGAGCGCCCGGCTCGTCCACCTCTGCAGCCTCAGCATGGCGTAGTGCCTGCACAGAGCAGATGGTTCTGCCCTGGAGCTGCCGTAGCCCTATATTTTAAAAAATATTGCACCCCTTTCTCGTGGCATACTGCCCCGGTGGCTGAGCCCCCAACACTCACAAAGCTCAGTCTAACTCAGGGTTTCACAGTCTCACCACTGTTGACATTTGGGGCTGGATAATTCCTTTGTTGTACAATTTAGGGTGTTTAGCAGTATCCTTGGCCTCTGCCCACAAGATGCCAGTAGGAACACCCCGCCCCCAAATTCTGAAAACCAGAAACGTTTCCTGGGTGGCACAGGGAAAGCAAAATTGCCGAGGCTCAGAGCCTCCAGTCTGACTGAGCGTCTCATGTTGCACTGGCCTGTCCCCAGGGACAGGGAAGAGCTGTCTTCCTCTGTGTGGACACAGGTCACTTCCCTCTTCCCATGAACCTTTGTTCCATTAGAGAGCCTTCTCTTGGGGCCCTAGAAAAACCGAGGGACACCTCTGTAACTCCTAATCCCAAAACAGAGCAGCTGCAGGTTCTGGTGGGGTCCGGGGCCGCCGAGTCCTGACCTCAGAACTGCCTCTGAAATAATGTCCTGAGCTGTGTGCTTCTCCTCTCTCTGTCTCCATTTCCCAATCTGTCCGTCACCTTTCAGCAGCCCGGTCCGGGTAAAGTTCTCTTGTAGTCTTTGAAAGTGAAGCTTCCATCCAACTCCCGAGATGGAGCATGGACCCCCCGGGAGCCTAGCCTCATCTTCCTCCGGCTTCTGCTTGCTTCTGTTGTAAGAGCTTACGACAGAAGCCCTCCCTCCCAAGCCGGCTTGCAAGGCCTTTAGTATCTTTACGAGGAAGACAAGGACTCCCAGCCCCCACCCCAAGGAAACCCTGCTCGTCCAGCCATCCCCAGCCCGCCTGCTCTGCGCCCCTCCGGAGAGGCTGCTTCAAAGAGGTGAAGTCCACGTGCCGGGAAGGCGCAAGTGGCTGATAAGATCCCTCAGCACTCCATTCCCTTTGTGTAGTCACACAAAGAAGCCACCCTCCTTCATAAAGGAGTAACCTTGAAGGAGAGGGCCTGTGTGCCGGCCTCTCCCGGCTCCCTCCACAATCGGGTTGTCAGAGACGGATTCTAGCAGCCAGGATCATGTATTACCTTCGAAAGATTTGATTCAGCCAACAGATGCAGCACTGATAGTAATCTCAGAGCAGCCGGGGGGGGGGGGGGAGGCAGAAAAATCCACCCTGAAAAGATTCCTATATTGTTCAACTTTGGGCTCCCATGACCTTGTGATTAATCTGTGTCTGGGGAAATGGGAGAAAGGCGAGGAAGGAGACGCAGAGCAGAGCTCAGCACCAGTGGTGGTGACTTTTGCCTGAGCCAGACCAGCAGTCACTTGCCCGCCCTGTGACCCACGGGCGTGAGTGGCTCTGCCCCCGCGGGAGGAGGAGAGCAGGAGGCGTGGAGAGGTGCTGAGAAAACAGTGGCACGTGCTCAGTCATCGCCATGCGGGCAGCAGCCGTTCCCCACCCTCTTTCCAAAGGGATTTTAAAGTTTTTATAAAACATGACAAGTGACCAAATTAAGAAAATAGAGATCTTGTTTTTTAAAATGAAATTGTAGGATATAGCCCAACCGGTGTGGCTCAGTGGTTGAGCATTAACCTATGAACCAGGAGGTCATGGTTGGATTCCCGGTCAGGGCACATGCCCGGGTTGCGGGCTTGATCTCCAGTGTGGGGCGGGCAGGAGGCAGCCAATCAATGATTCTCTCTCATCATTGATGTTTCTATCTCTCTTTCTTTCCCTCTCCCTTCCTCTCTGAAATCAATAAAAATATATTATTTAAAAAGATAATAAAAGTGTAGAGATATGAAAGGAGAGGGAAAGAAAGAATTTCAAGTTTGGTTTTTAGCTTTCTGGTGCTCAGGGTGAAAAGTAAAATTGGTGCTGAGACACACCTTTGAGCAGCCAAAATGCTGAGAGCTGTGGTGGAAAATGGGAAATGCAGGCGTGCTTAGAAGTCAGCGTTTGCTGGTTCACTGTATCTCTAGCATGCTTCTCATAGGGCGGTGTTCCCGCAAGGACAAGGACCTGCAGTAAGAGATTCTATAGATGGGAAGGGCAGAAGGATGCATAAGATCCTTCAGAATCTCCCAGGCTGGGCACAGCTGATCGCTGCAGCCAGCACCGCCTGCTTGTCATTTCCTGGGTTCAAGCATTTCATTCTCCACCTCAGTGGCTGAGCCAGTCCCTCTAACCCTAAACCCAAACCTCAGAGGAGGCCCCTGGATAGTCGAAACTGAGAAAGGCCATGCCTGAGTGCTTTGCTGAGTGTTGGGACAAAAAGGAGTAACCCACACTGTCTGGCTGAGGGTCAGGGCCACCAAATGGGGCCTCCTGCCCCTTGGCATCCATGCAGGCCACTCTTTCTCCCCTTACCATGTAGGGCTCAGGGAGGAGTTTTTCTGGAAATTTTTGGAAGAATTTCTAGGCCAGGAAGTCTTTTTTTAAAATATATTTTTATTGATTTTTTTTTACAGAGAGGAAGGGAGAGGGATAGAGAGTTAGAAACATTGATGAGAGAGAAACATCGATCAGCTTGCCTCCTGCACACTCCCTACTGGGGATGTGTCCGCAACTAAGGTACATGCCCTTGACTGGAATCGAACCTGGGACCCTTCAGTCCGCAGGCCGACGCTCTATCCACTGAGCCAAATCGATTAGGGCTAGGCCAGGAAGTCTTAAAAAACTCATCCTTTACATGCATTCTTCTTTTTTACATATTTATACTCTAACTAGGGGCCCGGTGCACGAAATTCATGCACTGGGTGTGGGGGGGGGGGGGGAGAGTGTCCCTCAGCCCAGCCTGCCCCCTCTCACATACTGGGAGCCCTCAGGCGTTGACCCCCATCACTCTCCCATCGCCTGATCGGCCCCTTACCCAGGCCTGACGCCTCCGCCAGAGGTGTCAGGCTTGGACAGGGGACCCCCATCTCCCCCCAATCACTGGCTCTGGCCCCTGCCCAGGCCTGAGGCCTCTGGCCCAGGAATCATGCCTGGGCAGGGGACCCCATCTCTCTCTGATCGCTTGCTCCACCCCCCACCCAAGCCTGACGCCTCTGACCCAGGCTTCAGGCCTGGGCAAGGGGACCATCATATCCCCCCAATCCCGGGCTCCACCCCCCGCCCAGGCCTGATGCCTCAGCCAGAGGAGTTGACCCTCATCACCCTCCGATCACCAATCACCGGATCGGCCCCTTGACCAGGCCTGAGGCCTCCGGCAGAGGTGTCAGGCCTGGGCAGGGGACCCCCAGCTCCCCGTGGTTGCAGGCTCCGCCCCTGCCCAGGCCTAACGCCTCTGCCCTAGGCGTCCCGCCCAGGCAGCGGGGACCTGCAGTGGCAGCGGGGGGCGCCGTGATCGTGGGCTTCGCTTTAGGCCCAGGCAAGGGACCCCTAGCTCCCGGGACTGCCAGCTTCGACCGTGCCCAGCTCCCATCGCTGGCTCCACCCCTACTTCCTGCTATCACTGGCCAGGGCGGAAAAGGCGCATGATTCTTCGATCATGGCTGGGGGGCAGGGCAAAGGCGGCCCCGGGGCCGCCTTTGCCCTGCCCCCCAGCTCTTAGCTCCCCCCTGGGTTTCAGATCACTGTCAGTGGCAGGGGGCTTCTTCCTGCTTTCCCTTTCGCCTCCCTGCATTGTGCCTACGTATGCAAATTAGCCGCCATCTTGTTGGCAGTTAACTGCCAATCTTAGTTGGCAGTTAATTTGCATATAGCCCTGATTAGCCAATGAAAACGGTATCGCCGTACGCCAATTACCATTTTTCTCTTTTATTAGTGTAGATTGCTTTATATCTGTTTATAAATATAGGATGTCCCCCAAAAATGTATACACACACTGAAATATAAAGACAGTATTTATTAAAATACATTTTCTTTTCAAAGTTGAGCTATCAGCTGTTAAAGTGTGTTTACGTTTTGGGGGGGACACACTATATATGCTCAATTTGGGAATGTTAGAGAATACATAGAAATTTAAAGAAAAAAACTCAAAATCACTCATAATTTGTCAACCCAGAAGGGAGCACAAAAACCATTTTGTTGTAATTTGTTCATTCACCATTCATCATCCATGTCTGTATATATCTACATCACTTTTTTCATACTTTAGATCATGACTTTGTATATAATTTGCTTATTTCACTTAACCTTATATCATGTCATTAAATAGTTTGGAAGATATTTGAATGCTCTTTTAGGCATTCCTTCTTATGAATTGTCGTAATTCATTTCACCAGTATCCTTTTGTCAGAGGCAGCATGAGGCAGTGGACAGAACACAGTCACACAGACCTGGGTGTGATCCCAGCTGCCGCTGATTTCGCTGTGTGACCTTGGGCACGTCACATAACCTCCAAGTGCCACCTGTAAAACAGAGGACCCAATGCCTAGTTCACAGGCTTATTTGATTATTAGAAATATATGTGTAAAGGACCTGGCGCTTTAGCAGCCTGACCACATGTTATTTATTATTTAAAGTGCTTCCATTTTCCACTGTTATAAATAATGCTTCGGGAAACATCTGCGTGCATAAATCTTTCCCCACAGCTATGATTATTTCCTTAGGATAGATGCTAAGAAATGGAATTACCAGACCAAAGGATCTGAATATTTTTAGCAGGACTCCCGATACATACCCTCACATTGTTTTTCAGAAACCTTTACCAGCATTGAATCTTGTTCCTTTAAAACCAAAAATCTTTTTACTGTTATAATAGATAAAAAGTGATATGCAGTTGATAATTAATGAGACTAGTTAAGAATCCAACATTTTCCAAAATGATTACTAGCTATTTGCACTTCCTATTCAGGAACTGCCTGCTCCTGTCCATCCCTCATTTTCCAGGGGGTCCCAGAAGAGAAATGGCTTTGTTGGGCTTCACACAATTAGTTTGTTCATTATTTCATCCGCCAAATATGTACTGAGCATCTCCAGTGTGCCAGGGACCCTGCTCCATCCCGGGGTACAATACAGAGGTGAAACAGACAGCAGGCTCTCCCCATGGGGCTGTCACCTCATGGCGGGGGGTGGGGGAGAGACATATGATACACAAGTCAACAGACACAGAAAATAATTACTTATAGTGAAAGTACTATTCATTCCCAAATATTTAATTGGCCGTATGAGCCAGACACTGGAGATCCACCAGTGACCCGGGGAGACAAAGCCCATGTCCTTGGGGAACTTAGCAGAACTAAGACTTGCACCCAAGCTCCTCCTGCCAGCCCGGAGCAGGCTTCTTTTAACCACATCCCTTCGGCTGACGCTGGTGCAGGGAGGCAGGTAACAGGGAATCTAAGAGGCTCATCTTCTCTGGAGTGTTGGTCTCAGTCCTCCCAGAAGGAGTTGCCAAGTGCAAGAGATTTACTAGGGAGACAGCTGTGAGGGGAAGTGGGGAAGGGGCTGGGTAGGCATCATCAGACTGTCGTGCAGGTCTGACCTGTGGGAAGGAGAGAAGGAAGCAAGGAAGACTGATGGGAGGTCTTAGACCGCAGCGCTGTGCCAGGAAAGTTTGGTAAGGCGGGAAGTCTTTAAACCAACATTGCCCACCAGAGGAGTCCCAGCTCTCCCGGGAATGTGCTCTGACCTTAATATCCCTGCTGTGCTCTAGCTGGGAACAGCCCAGGGAGAGTGTGGCCTCTGGGCAAGTGCAGAGAGGGAGTCCAGACCCCGCAGCTGGGGCCATGGGTCAGTTACGCACCCGCAGAAGCCTGAGAAGCACACAGTCACCACATCTCACACCCCCTCTCATCATGAAGGGAGGCCATGGCAGGCGGCTCCCGCCGTTAGCCAAGTGGCCCTTTCTCTGGCGATGACAGGCAGGGGATGGAGACAGTCTCCTCGCTCTTAAGGAAGGGGCCCTGGCGAAGCACAGCTAGAGAGTGTCCTCTCCAGTGCAGACGTTGCCAGAGACCGGAGGGAGGCCCCGTTTGCCCTGAGGTGTCATTTAACTCAACGAACGTTCACTGAGTACCTGCAACGTGCCACTGGCTTTCACAGAAACCCTCTGTGCCTGCCCACACCAGACATCAGTCTTGGGTACAGAGCTGGTGAAGGTCTGGACTCCACAGTCCATGAGGGACGGGTCTGAGGAGGCTGCCTTCTGCTTTGGTCTCTGTGTATTTGTACTATAAAGAGCACTTGTCTGGGGGGCCAGAGACCTGCATTCGAATCCTGATTTTGTCAGTCCCTTGCTATGTGACTTCAGGCAAATTATATAACCACCATGAGCCTCAGTGTCTTGGGGATAATAAGACCACATGACCTTGGGGTCTTATGACAAGTAAATGAGACATTATACACTTTAGCCTCAGAAACCCTTTCATCCTGCTACCCCGGGGCAGACCAGGGGGTGGGACAGGCCTGCATCCCTGACCAGACGTCCTCTCATCCTCTCTCATGTGCTCAGCTGCCACCCAGTAACTGGAGCGTGCACCTGCCAGCCCGGCTGGTCTGGCCACCACTGCAACGAGTCCTGCCCCGCTGGCCACTATGGCGACGGCTGCCAGCTGCCTTGCGCCTGTCAGAATGGCGCCGACTGCCACAGCATCACTGGGAGCTGCACCTGTGCCCCAGGCTTCATGGTAAGACGGGAGGGGTCTCCCCTGGCTCTGTACCCCCCACCCTCACTCTGGAGAAGAGGGGCCAGCTCCTCCTGCCTTGGGGTGGAATCGGGGAGTGTGGCCCTGTGCCCAGGGATAAGGAATGCGAGTGTCTCCCTGTCCCCCTCAGACACAGAGCCTGTGACTGGAGAGCCCTCGGGCTGTTTTCAGAGGGCCAGTTCTGCTGGGGTGTGTCGTTGCGAAAGTAATAGGAGGGGTTCTGTCCATTGTCCCCTCACCCTGACACAGCAGTTGGCTTCTTTGTGCCCAGCTCTCCCCTGTCCATGGCCACACAATACAGACGGTCCCCAACTTACGGTGGTTTGACTTACACCTTTTTGGCCTTACAGTGGTGTCAAAGCGATACACATTCAGTAGAAACCACACTTTGAATTTTAATCTTGACCCGAGCTAGTGCAATGCTCTACAGTGCTCCCCCTGAGGCCCGGCAGCAGCAGTGAGGTGATTTTGCCCACGGGTGGGCCAACGTAAGTGTTCGGAGCACGTGCAAGTGGGCCAGGTTAAGCTATGCTGTCCTGCAGGTTATGTGTATTAAATGCACTTTTGACTTACAATATTCTCAACTTACCATGTGTTTGTCGGGACGTCACCCCATTGTAAGGCAAGGAACATCTGTATTTTCACATCATAATAATCACAGTGCACATGGGCAGTTGGCCATCTGCTTTCTTTCACCAACATTTGCTGCTGGGCTTCTTAATGATCCTTCTGCATGGCTACATAGCACCACAGGAGCGGATGCGCCCGTTAACTCAGCCCCAATGCAGAGTTGTTCTCAGCGTTCCCAGCAAGGGTTGCAAGGAGCATCTCCCTACAAACAGCTTTTCCCTCCTATTGAATGATTTCCTTAGGGTGAATTCCCAGGGTCAGTGGGCATAATTATTTATGGCTCTTGATGGATGTTACCGTATTACTTTCCTCAAGGGTTATATAAATCTATACTGCCACCAGCTGCATATGAATGTACCTATTTCAAAACAACTTTGCTAACGTTCTTTTTTTTTTTCTAATTACATAGTTAGAAAATGGCTCCTCATTTTCAAATGTTGCTCTAATTTGCATTTCTTTGATTACTAGGGATCGTGAACCTTTTCCCCACATGTTTGTTTACTATTCGTATTTCCTCATGAATTATGCTGGTGCTTATGAGGTCTGATTCCAGGGAATCAAACCTGTTCAAAGGTGGAAATTGCTTAGCGGGTCTCAGGACCCCAAAACTCAGGGGTCCCCCGTGGCCATATTTTAATTGTGCTGTAGGAAGTGGTCTGCGCAGGAGGAAGTATGGCTTTTGGAACCACGGTCACATCCAGGCTGTCCTACTCACCGACTGTGTGGCCTTGGGCCAGCATGTTAACCTCTCTCTGGATCAGCTTCCTCGCCTGTGGAATGGAGCCCCTGCCTTGCAAAGTTGCTGTCAGGTGTAGAGATGTCAAGTGTCTTGCCTCAGCACTTCTCAGGACTCAGTGACCTTAGAAATCCCCAGTGGGATTTGTTAAAGGGCGGGTTCTGATCCCATAGATCTGGGGAGGGGCCTAGGCTTCTGCATTCCTCATGCTCCCAGGTGTTACCAGTGCTGCTGCGGATCAGTGGCCTCGGTTTTATAGGAAGGAGATGGTGCTCAAGTTGAGTTGCCCATTGGAACCCCCCGGGGAGCTTTTCAGTACCCGCCCCCCCCCCGCCCCCCCACCCCCAGATGCAGATGTACTTGGTCTGGGTATGGTCTGGTTGAGGCCAGTGTGCGGCCAGGGTGGAGAGCCTACAAGGAAGCCCTTAGCACTGTGGGAGAGTGGGTTTGCTCGGTGACATGTCTTGTGGGCAGGTTGCCCCTGGTCTTAGAACAAAACTCAGTTCCGCTCCCTCTTCCTCCTGCCCGTGCAGACAGGCTGGGTGAACATTAGCTCCAGAGGCATCTTCAAAGGAAACAAGTCTGTTTCTCCTGCAGGTTTTGTCTCTAATTTACCTGTATTGTGAGCTTTGTCCGTAACTTCCATAGAAAAACGCAGTGCCTAGGTTTGGGGTTTGGGTGAGAACGTTGTTTGGGATTAAAATCTCACGTAGCTCCGGTGACTGAAGCTGAAGTTCACTGACCACACCAGCCTGCTAGTGAGGCATCTTGACCTCTGGGGCAGTTCTATGGCTTTGGGCATGTGGCTTCCCCTCTCATGGTCCCAGTTCTGCCATCTGTAAATGATGAGTGTATAGAGGGAGATAAACTATCTGACTTCTAAGGGGGTCTATTATGCAGACTCCAGGGACCAAGTCAGGAGACACACCCTCTGGGGGAAATGAGGTAAAAGTAGGAGCAAGGAGGTGGAGGGGGGTGGGGGGAGGCGGGTGTTCATTGAGGTTATTATGGTCCGATTGTGTACATTATCTATGGGTCTCCTGGGAGTCCCACCTCCCTGTTCCCCGGTCTTTACCTCCAGCTGCCTGCCTAGTCACTGCTCCTCGGAAGGGAAAATAGGACCCTGGGGGAGCCTAGAGAGGCTGGTGTCTGTGTGCCCACTGCCTGCAGGTCAGAGGTCCAACAGTCTGAAGCCAGGCTATTGTCTCTCTTCCTCCTCTCTGGGATGCAAATGACTTCCTGCCCTTGAACTTGGGGGGAAGAGGGGGGTTGGCACTTACAGAAATCAGCTAGCTGTTTAGTGCCGCCTGCCTGGGGCTTGGGGCTAAGACAGATTGTGAGCCAAGCTGCCCTGGTGAGACCCCGCAAATCTCCATCCATCTCCTCCCACCCAGCCTCATTATACCTGGGAAGGATCTTCTGGGCCCTGGCGGGTATTGAACAAGAGCCACTGGAGGTGATTACAGAAGAGTCAGTTGTTCTCATCTAGTGACTCATTCCTGCATGTACCAGGCTCTAAGGGGGAATCATTACTGTTGCCCTCACCCCAGCTTCTGAATGAATGGGACTTCCTGCAATGAGCCGGCCTGGTGAGGATGGAGGGTCGTGATAATCAACAGAGCAGACTTGGCTGAAACCCTACCCAAAATGTCCCACAGTCAATAACTATCAAAGCCTTTATTTACTGGTGGGCTTGTGAATTTATGTACCTGCCTTTTTCCTTAAAAGATTTTTAGGCCCTGGCCAGTTTTGCTCAGTGGCTAGAGTAGGGGTGGACAAACTTTTTGACTCGAGGGCCACAATGGGTTCTTAAACTGGACCGGAGGGCCGGAACAAAAGCATGGATGGAGTGTTTGTGTGAACTAATATAAATTCAAAGTAAACATCATTACATAAAAGGGTACGGTCTTTTTTTTTTTTTAGTTTTATTCATTTCAAACGGGCCGGATCCGGCCCGCGGGCCGTAGTTTGCCCATGGCTGGAGCATTGGCCCCAGGACTGAGGGGTCCCAGTCAAGAACACATACCTTGGTTGCAGGCTCGATCCCCGGGCCTGGTCAGGGCTCATGCAGGAAGCAACCAATCAATGTATCTCTCTCACATTGATGTTTCTCTCTCTGTGTCTCTCCCTCCCTTCCACTCTCTCTAAAAAACAATGGAAAAATATCTCAGGTGAGGATTAACAAAGAATTAAAAATAAAAAACAACAAAAGATATCTTTAGGATCAGCAATTAATCAGAGACTCATTAAAATAACCTTTTTCTGAGTGTTTGAAGATCCTGATCCTAGGCTCAGTAATCTTGGACCTGTCACTTCACCTTGCTGGGCCTCAGTTTCCCCATCTGTAAGATGGAAGGCACATCAGTCCTGCCCGTTTTTGGATGTGAGTAGCCAATGTGGTAATGGATGTGAAGGCTCATCCTCAGCAATCCCATCCCACCAGACCTCTCCCTGCCAAGGGCTTGTTAAGGAGGATTTGGGGATAGCTCTATGAAAGCACAGTCTCTGAGGGCTGACAATGGTCTCAGGCTCAACATAAATGTGAGGAGTGCTGATGAAGTAGTTCAGAACTACCCAGTGACATGCCTGCTCCAGCGAGGTGGTCCCTACCCACTGAGGCCACAGGAATATAGAGCAGAAGCAAGTCCCACCTGGCATTCTGGATGTGCTGGCCCTCACACTCTTTCTCCTTCCTTCCTACCTTCCTAGCTGGGGATATGGAAAGTCTCATCAGACACCCATCCAGCCATCAAGGAACTTGTGCCCAATAAAAATAATATTCACATTAGCAGCAAACAGTGATGGAGTCCTAGCTACATGCTTCATTTCCATTCCTTTCAGGAGCCCTACAGAGGTGCACTTTCACATTCCTCAATTTGCAAATGAGAGTGAAATTCTAACAGGATAAGTCATTTGCCTAGGATCACAAAGCCAGTAGCGATGAGAGCCACTGAACTATCATATGTTAGGTGACAGGTTTTGACTGACAGGTCACTACGGAACCACACAAATCTGAGTTCATAGTCTGGCCCTCCAATCCACACCCTGCCTACTGGCAAGTCATTTATCCTGCTGAAGCCTGAATTTCCTCCTCTGTAGAGAGGAGACGTGGCCATAAGAGTGAGAAACTTCATATGGAAAGTTAATGTCTCAGTGCCTGGAACACAGTAGACAACCCTTAAAAATTATAGTAATTATTAGTGAATTGTGAGAGTAGTGAAGGAGCATTGTTTCCTCGGAGAACTGCACTCTTTTCCAGGAGAGTGTGAGGATGAGCTACATCCATGGGTTCCCACTAGAGCAAAGCCCTGAACATACACTCAGGCAGATCTACCCATGTACCTTACATGGTCAGTCTCAGCAGCACTGTGGGGTGGACATGCCTATCGATGATTGATGAAGGGGACATAGAGATAGAGGTGGGAGAGACTGGGCATTTTACATGTGAGCATGGCAGCATGAATGGAATCACTTGGGGCATGCATTGCTGAGTTATATTAGGGCTTTCGGATGGCGGGAAAGAACCCGGGGCTCCAAGGCAAGGAGCTCAGTTCCTAGCTCTGGTTGTGCTAACTTCGGGGGCCTCTATTTCTCATCTGTAAAATGGGAATGAAACAATGGTAGGGGAGCCAGTCGTTCAACTGGAAGTAAGTAAAATTGGGTGTTTCAGCACCCTGGACAGCTCCACCGGTCTCTGCTTCGAGGTTGCTCTGGCAGGCTTAGACCCCAGCGTCCACGCCAGGTCAGAACACCACAGCGAACAGGAGGGAGGGGGAAAGAGTGAGGGTGTCAGGGTGGTCGGGTTAGAAGAGTGGGGGGAGTGCCCATGTGAGGAATGATCCAGAAGGAGAGGACCTTTCTTCCTGACCACTGGGCAGTAGCTGCATTGTGGCGAGGGCACTTAGTCAAGCTGTCTTTCCACTTGGAGATTAGAGTCACATCACCCCTCTCCACAGCTTCTCATATCCACCAAGTAAAGCTCACACCCCAGTCCTTTGTAACCTTTCCTCAAAACTAGTTTACCCTACCCTCGCCTCCTGCTAAGTCCTGCCACAGACCTGTGCTACCCACACCAAACTCACTTTTCCCCAAACGCAGTCTCTGCTTTGGTGCTTCAACCTGTGCCTCTTCTCAAGCATCATGCTCTTCCTGGAATGCTCACCCCAATATCCTTATCTCAGTCTATGAAAATCCTCCTCCACCTTTCAGGCTAAGCAAAGGCTACCTCTTCCATGGAGTCTTCCCTGAACGCTCCTCTCTTCAGAATTAACCCTTCCATCTCCTCCTTTCCCACAGGACATGGTTTATACTCAGAATCTGTCTCCCTCCAACCCTGTGCCCCCTACTGCCCCCTCCATGTACAATGTGAACATTTTGCTCAATATATTCTTTTTGAAATGAATGAAATTCTTGGGATGAGCAATGCCCTTAAAGCAGAAGTTTCCAGAACTGACCTTTATAGGAAGGACATTTATTGCATTTCTCAGCAGGCTCAGCCAGCAGGGCTGGGGCTTGAGTCTGCCCATTAGCTTCTCTGCGGTTCAGATAAACAGGTAGCTGCAGTGGGATGGGGCAGCGACCCCAACATCATCTCTGGGTTCTCTGGGTAAATGATGTGAGCTTCTACCATATGCAGTACTGTGTGGTGGTTGTGAAGAGACTCTGGAGCAAGATTCCCTACCTTCACATACCAGCTTTGCTGCTTATTAGCTGTGTGGCCTTGGGCAAGATGCTTACCTCTCTGTGCCTCTGTTTTCTTGGAAAGCGGAATATTAATAAAGTCCATCAGATTATTGAGTTGTTAATTAGTGCCTATAAAATATTTAGAATGCCTGGCATAGTGGTAATATTTCAACAAGTGTTAGCTATCATTATCATTACTAGAGGCCCGATGTGTGAAATTCGTGCAAGGGGCTTGGCCCTCGCAGCCCCAGCTTCCTCCGGAAGGTCATCCAGAGGGTCCTTCTGCTGTTCGGTCTAATTAGTATATTTGATCTTTATTAGATAGGATTGGTGTTAACGTTGCCCTGCTAGTGTCGTTGTTATTTACCCCAAGGGTTCCCCCATCTGAAGAGGCTGACTGGCACTGTCCGAAGCACCCTGTTTGAGGGTACAGGTAGAAATGGGGGTGAGCCTGGTCAGCGTGGTTCAGTGGTTGAGCGTTGATCTGTGAACCAGGAGGTCAGGGCACATGCCCAGGTTGTGGGCTTGATCCCCAGTGGGGGACGTGCAGGAGGTAGCTGATCAATGATTCTCATCACTGACGTTTCTATCTCTCTCTTCCTCTCTGAAATATATATATATATATATATATATATATATATATAAATTTTATTTTTTAAGAAATGGGGTGAGAATTGAAACTTTCTCCTGGCTGAGAGCTGCAGGGCCACCAAGGGCTCCCAGGTCCCCAAGAGCAGCCACAGAACTGAGAACAGACTTTCTCATCACAGGGGAGAAGGTCAGTTTCTCAGCCCCACTGTGCGCCTCCGCTGACCATCTTTCCTCAATTAGGCCTCACCTAGGCAGCCAGCCTGAGGAGGCCTCCTGTGCTGCCGAGGACTAAAGGCTGCCACCTTGGCACCTGGACGGAACAGCCGGTGAGGTCGCTGCCGGAGCTGCAAAGACTTGATTTCCCAGACCCCCTCCCAGCCTCCTCTTCCCCACGTGGAGCCTGTGTGGCTGAGAGATAAGGGGCCTCTGGTCATTCCTCAGCACAGATGCTCCCTTTCAGCTCTGGCTATAATGGGGATGAGAGCATGGGAGGAGGGGGAGACAGACCCGGTGTCCCCTCCCATGGGATTCAGGGCCTATATTTCTCCCCTGGATGACAGAATTTCTATTACCTTAAAGGGCTCATCTATTTATGCTGCAATTTTTTGAAGCCCTGTCTGCCGTTATTGAACCCTGCATGCTGGCGAGGGGAGCAGGCACTCCATCACCCAAATGAACAAACTCAGTTCCACATTTTTCTCCCCTTTCTTCGCGCTGTCGGTAGGTCATGCACAGACCTCAGCGGCTCTGGCTGGGGAAGGCGGGAGGGGGTGAGAGTTATGAAAATCCAGATCAGTGGAGCAGTGATTGAATTTTCCTCTAAGGTTTCCGATGCCCTTTAAAGATGTCACCCTCCCTCAGTCCACCTCCACCCCCTCAAGCTGGGCAAAGGGCGTGTCTGCCTCTTGTATGGCTTCTAAACTGGAACTAGGGATCAAGGACAATTGCGGGGCCAGAAGAGACTATGGACTGAAAGTTATAGCCAGGTGGCATGTATATAATGTGTGCGCATTTCCTGTTCTAATTGTTTCGTTCATCAAACTTCAGTCTGAAGACTGTTAGCCCTAGGAGCAGAAAACCAACTTCCTTTTCCCTGCACCCCCACCACTGAGTCGCTTCCTAATGATTATAATAAAAGATTTTCCTGGATGCTGTGCTGGGGATGAGGAATTCACCCTCTAGCTGCCATGCCCATGTGAGCAGAGGAGCCTAGGTAGTGCAGAGCAGTAGAAATGACACACACACACACACACACACACACACACACACACAGATTCCAGTATTCAAATCCCAGCTCGGCCATTGCCTGCTGGGTGGCCGTGGCCCAGTTACTTAAGCTTCTCAAATCTTAGTTTTTCATTATAAAGCCGACTAAATAATGGTACTATGTGATACTGTTATTCTTAGGATTGAATTAGATAAAACAGATCCAATGCTTAGAACAAAGCCTGGCATGTAGGAATGCTCAGTAAATGGGTGTTGAGGAGTTCCTTATGTGGTTGTATAAAGACGTCATACTGGAGGCAAAGGGTATGGACTCTGGGGTCAGACACGCCAGGATTGGAATCCCAAGTCTGTTGCTCAATAGCTGTGTGACCTTAGACAGTATGCTTAGCTTCTCTGAGCTCTAGTTTCCCATCTATAAAACAGGTTAGTAATCCCTGCCCTTCGGGGTTGATGTGAGCACAAACCGGGAATATTTCTTCATAATGACAGAGTTGGACCAATACTCAGCCCTTCCCTCAAGCATCTTACCATTTTACAAAGGAGGAAACTGGGGTCCCGAGAGCGAGTGTGACATATAGCAAATCATTGGAAGAACTGGAAGGGAAAGCGGGTGACATAACTCCCAGTCAGATGCTTTTTCCACCTTCGCCTCCACCTCAGAGCAGGGACACCTAGCAATTTTCCCCAGGGCAGAAAGGGATGGGGTGGAGGGTCCCTGGGGGGTTGAATCATGTTGGCAATTAATCCACAGTGCAAAGTAGGGAAAATTGGCTTTATGTCACAAGGCTGAGTCCAGCCTTCCCCCTCTGGGACCCTGAAGTTGTGACTTTATTAGGGGAAACTGCTGACTCTTCTGTTCTAGAAGCTAAATGTGCCCCTTGTCACACCTCCCCCTGCAGTGCTCCTGTGTCAGGATCAGCGCCCTCCTTACCGGGCGGAGCCGGAGCCGAGGCTTCGACCTCAGGCCTGGTGCCTGACCTCTCTCCCTGCAGCAGCAGAAGCTGCCAGGTCTGAAGCGTCCGTGCCTTAAACACTTCCCATTTTCTGTCTGTCCAAGTCTCTGTTCAGTGTTTCCGCCCCTGCCGGCTCCCAGTCCTGGCCACCCCATGGCCCGGAGGGCGGGGCTGAGAGTCAGAGGAGCCCCCTGGCATGTCTGGAGGAAGGGGACACGTTCGGAGCCCTGAGTAAGGGCAGCGGCGAGCCCTGGCCTAGGCACTCTGCTCTTCGCACATTATTGTACTTAATCCTCGCAGCACCGGTGTGCGGGGCTGTTAGGATGCCCACTTTGCGGGTGAGGAACTAGGGCTCAAAGAGGTAAAGTACCCTTCCTAGTCGATAAGTGGCGGAGTCCATGGCTGAGTCTGCACCCAGAACCTGCACTCTCAGTCACAAACCGAAATGCCTGCGAGGAGAGGGCTGTGGATAGCAGGTAAATAGCCAGCTCTGAGGCTCTCGCAGGCCTTTTCCTAGGAAGGGGACAACCCCGCAACCTCATTGCTCATCTGGAGCCTGCTGACCTCCTGACCTGTGTCTTTGACGGGGAGGCTGGGACCACCCGTCTCCCTCCTTACTTGGGGCTCAGCCATCTCACACTTGAGCTTGTCCATCCTCAGCTCTCCTCTGAGGAAAGCAGGCTGTATCTCACAGATGCGGTAGCTGATGTTCAGAGCGATTACAAGTCTTGTCTAAGCTGATCGAGCTGGGCCTAGAACCCAGGGCTTATGGTTCCTCGGCCACACTCACCTCAGGACGGATGCTCTGAGAGCGGAGGTCAGTGCTAAGCAGAGGACCAGGCAGGAGTCAGCCTGGGATTCAACCCCAGCTCTGCGCCAACTCACTGTTTTATTTTGCCCAAGTCACTTCACCTCTCTGTGCCTTCACTTGATCTTCTGCAAAATGGGGGTGCAAACCCTGCACCCTGTATCCTGGGGCTGATGTAAAGCTGAGCTGAAACGAGTTGTTGAGAATACTGAAGGAAGTGCCAGGTATGTGCACCGAGAGGCATTAGGGGGAGCAGCGGGCACAGGCCAGGAGACTGACCCGCCCAGGGCTGCAGGTCTGGAACAAAGGAAGAACCCACTCCCCTCCTGCTACCCCTGCACTCAAGTTCAAGACCCCACCTAGCATGGCCCCTCCCAGGCATCTCCCCTTAGTCATTAACACCAATAATCCCCTCAGCGGGAGTAATTATAGACCCCAGGAAGGGAAGGGATTCCTGCCAGAAGATGTGATTGTGTCTGGAAAATGAAAGATCTTGCAGAAAAGGTCATGAATAAATTATTTCAAAGTGGGGCTAATGAGAAAACTAACAATGGGGGTAAATATAAACAAAACAAAAATAAATCCTCAAGTTTTCTCTCCCAAGAACATTACTAAATAATTGTTCTTGCCTGTCCTAAAAGCCCTGCGGAGGGGTGTTAATTTCCTGAGCCAGGCACAGGGAAGCCAGGCCAGGCCGCCCACCCCCACCCCACACCCCACACCCCATCCCACCTACCCCCCCCACCACCACCACCCCCAGCCTTCAGGCCCAGGTGAGCAGGTTGTGGAGGAACATAGTGGGAGCGAAGCAGCCTGGGTCCTGCAGGCCAGGGTGGGAACTTGTGCGGAATTCAGCAGGCAGGAGGGGGCTCTTGCAGTCTTGAGCAGGCGCGTGACGAAATGGTGCTGCGTTTGGCCTCTGGACCCTGTGTGGGGAGATGGTGACATGGCAGTCTGAGAACCCAGCATGCAGTAGGTGCTCAACACATGCTGGTTTTCATCGCCCAGAAATGGTTCTTCAGTATGGCAGGTGGGCAGAGTGGGGAAGCTCTTGGAGGGCTTTGCGTTGGGGAGACCTGGGCTTGACTCTCAGCCCTGCTGCTTGCCCACTGGGTGACGTAGGGAAGGTCACCTCTGAGACCTCACCTCCCGCAGGACACCCTGCAAAACGGTTGTGAGGGTGAAGCGGGGCAAGTACGCGGAAAGTGGCACAGAGCAGGGAAATCGTGGTCTCTTTTCTTATATCCTCTGTGGGCCTAGGCTCCGAGTGGCCATGTGTAACCATCAGAATGCCTGAAGCACCTATAGAACGCCTCTGGGCTGGGCACTGTTCTGAGAGCACCGTGTATATCAACGTAATCTTCACCGCTGCCTGCCTGCCCATTTTGCAGGTAGGAAAACTGAAAGAGAGGTTAACAACTTGCCAAAGTTTGTCAATTACCCCCCAATAAAGCTGAAAAAAACACACAAGTTGCCCAAGGTCCCTCAGAGCCAGGACCTGAACCATGTAGCCAAGTTCCAGAGCCCCAGGGCTTGATGGGACCTTCTGCCCCCTTGCTGTGACCTGCCTCTTCTGTGGGCAAACCCAGAGTGATGCTCACTGCCCCCTCCCAGGATGAAACCTTATCCACCATCACAGGGGTGCTCCAGCCGCCAGAGCTGAATTCAGAGGTGGCACCAACTGTAGGGCAGTCAGGCATCCATCACGTGGCTCAGGTGGTGGTGTGGACGGAGCACCAAGTCGTCACCAGGTCCGCCATCTGTACCACAGTCCTTCCACTCCAAAACCCTCTCGTAGCCATCCTGGGAGTTCTCACAGCCCTCTGAGGTTAGGTGTCCCTGTTGCCATTTTATACACAAGGTCACCCAACTCTGAGCATCTCTACCCTCCCCACTCCCAAGCCCAGGGCTGAGCCCCTCCCCAGGCAGAGGATGCTGGGAAGAACCCCTCCTGCCCCTTCTCCCCCAGCCAGGCTCCACCCCAGGCTGGAAGCCACTGTGCTCCTTCCCGCAGGGGGCTGATCTGAACTGCGCTCCCTTCAAACCGCCCCCCACCCCCACAGGACTCATTCCAGACCCCAGTTATGTGTAGTGAAGCATTCTATGAGAACTTGGCTGAGAAACCTCCAGGGGCCAGAAGAATCCAGAGGAAGCCAGCTTTATGAAGACCTAGATAATTCACAGGACTTGGGGGACAGGAGGGATGGACCCTGTGGACAGTAGAGGCAACCTTCCTCGCCCTCATTCCCTGGTGAAAGCGTCTCTGGTTTCAACTTTAGAACTTGCTTTGCATTTGGTCTATGATTTTTTTTTTTAATGATTCCACAATCGATAAGCGGTTGGATTTGCCCAAGCCTGGGCTCTCGGCCTCTCAAATAGAAAGGAGTGGCCCAGATTCCTGCCTTTGGAGGAGGGGTTTCCCACAGTGCTGACTTGCCTGCCTTTGTCTGTAGGGTGAAGTTTGAAGCTTGGCATGGCAGGCTTCCCTGGCTGGGCCTTCTGACCTCCGGGCTCCCGTCCCCTGCTGCCCCTCAGCCCCCACGCTGGCACGCCCACTCTGCTGGCACAGTGAGGATGTTTCTGTCCTAACAGATGTTTCTGTTTCTCCACTGAACAGAAAGCTGCTGGGGGGCAGATCGATCTGATCATCCCTGTGTTGCTACCCTTTTCCCCATCCTGCCACCTCCCGACCCTAGCCCGCTCCCAGGCCTGGTACAGCCTCCCGCACTCAGCGTGATCATGAATATTCACTGACAGGAAGCTTAGCGGCACCCCCTACGTTGTGAATGTGCCACGTTCTGCTGGGACCTTAGTAATCAATGGGCCTCTGCGGGACCCTCTGTTCCCCACCATCTGGTTCCCACTTGGGAGGACATTGTCACTGTCACTTTGGTCACACTCTGACTCTGCAGGCCCCTGTCTGGGCCCACCCCACCCAGCCACACCAGAGGGTCTGGGTTCTGCAGTGTCCATGCCCCACCCCATATCCCCAGCCCGCACAGCCTGCACACCACACCCCTGCCACCGTGACCAGATCACCCTGGGGGGCTCTCTGGCCAAATGTCCAACATGCACATGCTAAGCCTACCCCACCCACAGCTGTCACGCCACTCACACACAGCAAACCGTGGTAATGTCATGGGAGTGGCACCTCCGAGTACAGCCTGCACAGCTGTACAGAGCAGCCTCGGGTCACTGACGGCCTGTTCCTTTTGGACAGACCTGGGACTTCCAGGCCTAACCATCAGCCTTCTGCACCCATCCCCCATGGGAGCCAGGCAGAATGGCTCAGCCGCAAGGGCCTGGGCATTCCCCTCAGCACAGGGAGGAAGAAGTGGGGATGGCTGTGACAAGTGGCCTCCTGCCCTCTCTCCGGCTCCCTGTTCCTCATGTCTTATGCAGAGTTTCTTCTCCCCGGCATGCACCGCTGGCAGGGGCTGCCTTACCAGTGGCACACTAATTAGGCCCGGTGAGGTTTGCTCTGCATTGAGAGGCCTGCGTGGCTGGCATTCTGTCCAACTTGTGCTCTTGTGGATCGTGTGTCACTCTTTCTCCCTAGAAAATCGCAAATGAGGCTCCCACCAGGGAATCCCACTGCCTCAGACCTGGCGCTGGGAGTGGGGTGACTGAGAAGGGTGGGCAGGGGGAGGCAGCAGCCCAAGGCTGGCACTCTGTATGGCAGAGCAGACGCTGGCCAGGGGCTTTGCAAACAGTGAAGCACACTCCACGTGTGCTCTGCTGGCATTGAGGTGACTGGCGTCGGACACCAAAATTCAGCCTGCATTGGTGGCCCTGAAACTCCAGGAATAGCAGTGGGGAGAGGGGAGTAGGAGCAACCAGAGGCCAGGGAGGCCACCGAAGGCTGCCTGCAGGACATCCGGAAGTCGGGAGGGGACTAGCCTGAGCCCCTCTCTTGCTCCAGCCTCATCTTGTGCCCCACCTGCCTCCAGCCACTGAGGGTAGGGACAAGCTCTGTTCTGCTCACCATGTGTCACCTGGCCTCACACAGTGTCTGACACATACGAGTGCTTTAAAAAACATTTCCTGGATGACTGGATTAATTCATACATATGCATTGAGCTCTGACTGTGGGCGAGGCACTGGGCTAGGGCCAGGGCCACGGGGTTGAATAAAACAGGCCCAGTCCTTGCCCTCATGAAATTTTAATTCAGTGCAATTGTGGTAAGTGCCACAGGGGCAGGTAATAGGGAAACGTGCTCTGGAAGTTGAAGAATACGGGACTTAAAGGGACTTGAGGTCGCATGGCATCTAGTGTAATGGGCAGTGAGACCCAGGCCCCGCCACAGTCCTCGGCCTATAGTAGATGCTCCACAATTGTTCGTGGATTGAATGGATGGATGAATGGGGCCAGGTCACCGTGAGCCAGGGCTTTTGCCTTACTTAAACCCATGTACTCTGGCCCCCAGTCCAGGGCCCTTGCTTGCCTAAACCATCCCTACTCCTCCAACAAGAAGACGTGTGGGCCGGGGCGACTTCCCTAGTTCCTGTGGCAGAGTCCTCTCTGCTGAGCTCCCACTGGCTGACAGGAGAACGCCACCACCACCTTGGCCAGGATCTAGAAAACCCAGTTCTACTCCATTTACTCTGCCTTGCACCCACAGAACATATTTAAGGGGACCCGGAGACGAACTTGCGCAATTGCCTCCCGCTTTCGTATGAGGGAGGGTCAACCATTCTCCATCTCCGTCTTCCACTCCAAAAAATTCTCATTAACCTCCTGCCCAATGCAAGGAAAACGGATGATGAACACAAGAAGCCCAGCTGCTGATTAATTTTCCCAAACTGGGCCAAACTACAAAGCATCATATTGCAGGGGAGAAAATTAAATAAACAGCATTGGAAACAAATTTAATAGAACATATAACTCATTACCCACCGGGGTCTGAGCCTGGGCTGCCGCCTCGTGCAAGGAAGCGGGTGGGAGGCGGAGGGGAGATTTGCATCTCTTTAGCAGGACTAGCACCAGGGGTTCCGCTCTGCCAGTAGCTCTTTCAAATCAAGTTCAAGATGTTAATAGCCAATGCTGCATCTATAATTAACAGGCCTTTGGATGGGAGGAAGAGTTCACATCCATCCCCCATTCACAGAATGAAGACACTGAGCAGGACTGGCAGGCTTTCCCCAGTGAAGAGGGAACCTCAGGGACCTGCCCCTGTGGGAAGTGAGGTGTGCGCTGTGCAGGTGAGCTGGGATGGAGAAAGGGCCCAAGCCTCTGGGCCTTGGCAAGTGGCCCTTCCTCAAGGTCAAAGCCATGTCTTCTGGATGCTGCGTGCGTAGGTGGTAAATGTGCTGCTAATTCGAGCAGGGCTATCCCAGAGTTTCACCCAAGCTGGGCTCTTAGCATTCTGTGCTTGAAATGGGAGCCAGGAAATTCAAGTTCCAAACCCATCTCTGCCCAGCATTGGCTGTGTGATCATGGGCAAGTTGCTTTCCCTCTCTTGGCCTCAGTCTCCTCATCTGTAAAGCAAGGCAGGTGGACCAAGTGATCCCCACCCATCCCTTCTAGGTCTGGCCTGAGGGACTGTCCCCCCACCATTAGGAATGGGCCCGTGGCCGGTCCCAGATGCTTGTGTACATTAGCACAGTAGGTGGCCACCCAGCTTGTGTGATCCTTACAGGCCCAGGAGGGCTCCCACCCCTGGGCCTGCATTTCCACCGTTCCTCACTCCTTTGGGTTAAGACCTCCTACTGGAGGCAAGAAGGTGCTTAGAGAATCCGAGCTGAAGGGCCCTTAGAGATGACCCGGCCAGCGGTTCCAAGCTAAACACCTGCAAAGCCCGTAGCAGGTGGCCAAGAGTGGTTTTGAACATTTCACAAAGCCTGTGGGCAAACTTCCATTTCCTGTGATGAGGCAAACTAAAACACCAAGGCGGCTTTGTTTTGTTTTTCATTGGAATTAAATTAATTCTGTGTAATATCCCAGGCTAGCATACACTGATCAGAAGCTCTGATTGGTTGTGGGTGACATCATGGGAATTTCTAGGTCATGGTTGGTGGACAGAATGCTGCCACCAGAGTCAAATGGCATGCGGTTACCGGCCAAATTGCACCTGCTCAAAATCTGATGCCTCAGGCCCCACAGAGTGACAGCAGCGTCTTTCAAATTGAGAGGCTTTGTAGAGGGAGGGTGCTACCAAGGGTTCTTGATGGTGAATGCTGGGGAGAGTGATTGATTTCAACAGCCACATATAATTGATAAGGAAACCCAGGCCTGTCTCTTACCTAGCACGACGCGAGTCTCTCAGAGGAGAAGGCTGTTTCCAGCAGTAAGATGTATGTGAGTTCTGGGTAGACATCTTGGGGAACAGCTTCAGTAACGGGCCTGAGGATATACCTCTGGCCGAGGGAGTGGGCAGAGGTGCTAGGCTATGGGAAGCATGTGTGGTCTGATCCAAGCTCACTGTCCTGGGCTCTCACTTGTCGTTTTTCCAGGAGTATAAACAGATCAACAGATGTGCATTCAGGCTGGTGTGGGCCAGGCACTGGGCTGGGGGGAGGGGCTGGATAAGACACAGTCCCTGCTCTGCAGCCAGTCCCGAGGGGCACTGGCCTGCGAGCCCCAGCTCCACCCACTCTGACTTTCAGTCTCCTCTTCATGAAGGTGATGGATTTGATCAGCTCTGAGATACTGTTCTCAGAGGATCTTGTCTCTCTGAGCGGATGCACTAGAGGCCAACAGGGTAATTTTCTGGCTGTACTTCTGACCCTCAGCCTGGCCAGCAGGGTTGGGCAAGAGGTGGCAGGGTGTGGCATGGAACCATTGACATAGTCCAGGATCTGACCTGGCTTTCCCTTTGACAAGAGCCCCCAGGGAGGCCTGGAATCAGTGTGGTAGCATGGGACCCATCCTTAGACCAGATAATATTCTGCTTCCTGTGTGTGAGGGGAGCCACTCGTTTGTTCAGCGCTGCTTATAAAGTGCCTCCACTCTGTGCCAGGTTCTGAGCTAGGGATACTGGGCGACCCAGACCAGTAAGATCCCTGTTCTCATGAAGCTTCTGGTCTAACTGGGGAGACGTTAATAAGTGGACAAACACCGTTGGATGCAGGCATGAGTATGGCTGTGGGCCCTGCCTTGGGAGTTGCCAAGGACAGAGACAATTGTCAGGCTGCCGTGTGCCCCTGGAGCCCACAACCAGGGCTGGCTCAGAGTTGGCCCCCACTCGGCAAACATTTGTTGAATTGCTTGGCATGAGAGAGAAAGCATATGGAAAGTGCCCGGTCCTCCTGGTTATGTCCACAGTAAAAGCCAGCATGTACACACAAATATCTCGTTTCAATTAACCGACATTTATCAAGGGCCCATTATGTACCAGCAGGATCCCAAGCCCTGAGAATCTGGATGTGAATAAAATCAGATCTCCGTCTCCCTGAGCGCACAGCCCAGATGGAGGCAGGCACGTGAACCAAACAGGACCCCAGTATGCTAGGACTACGGTGTCTGTGTGGACCCAATTCCCAGCAGGGCCGGGAGCCTGGGGAGGGAACACACCAGGAGGGAAGGACGAGGAAGGAATCACAAAATTATACCGAATGTACACATGTATAAACAGATACCCCCAGAGACAAGCACTCTGAGCCTCACAGGTGTGTGCACTGATTACCGAAGCACGTGCAGACATAAATAATGACCCCTGTAGACTTGGATGCCACATAGGCCATCCTGACCAAGGCCTGCTGGTGGTCCCCCAAACTGGGGAGGTGTGTGGCTGAGACAATGGCTGGTGTGTTGGGGGGTTGGCACAGGCACCCTGAGAATCACCAGGCCTAGGCCGGAGGGTGCTCTGAGGGGGGCAGAGCTATTAGTCTAAACCTGAGAAGCTAGGCTGATTATTGGCTTGTTTGGCATGGCAATCGTGAGAGATGGCTGATGTACTGCACACCAGGCCTAACCCTCAGATTGGAAGCCAGAAGGTAAGGAATTTGACAAAAAGTTTAACTGTTAGTACTTGTGCTTGCTGAGGAGTTTGAACCAAGTCGGAGTCAGGACATCAAGATGGAGGAAGGGGAGTGCTCAGTTAGCTGTACTGAGCTCACCTTCCTGCTGGACAGAACTGTGCCTTTTAGAAACTGCCGCTTCCCCATTTGGACATTTTGGCTATTAGGAGCAAACAAATAGAAAGTGCTTAGAGCAGCTCCTGGCACATGTTAGCCCTTCATTCTGTCCCCCAAGACCATGCCCTTGGTGTGTGATGGTAAAAGTTCCAGGCTGTTCACCTATGAGGAGGGAAACCAGGGAGCCAGCCTGGAGGAAGAGGCAGGAAATGGGCCCAGGAATTTGTTCAGTGAGTGAGAGGTAGATCCCTCCTCCAGAGCTGTCTTCTGCTGAAACCTTGGAGGTTTTTGTGTATTTTTTCATAAGAGATACTATTTCTTTGCAGTAATAATAGCTTTTTTTGATGTTATTCTTACATGAGGACATTTTTTCCATTGCTTTTCAGAGAGAGTGAAAGGTGAAAGGGAGGAAGGAAAGAGGAGGAGGGGAGAGAGAGAGAGAAAGAGAGAGAGAGAGAAAGAGACATCGACCTGAGAGAGACAAGTTGACTGGTTGCCTCCAGCATGGGGGATGGGGGTGGGGAGCTAACCTGCAACCTAGGTACATGCCCTTGATCAGGAATCAAACCCGTTGAGACCCTTTGGACACTCTAACTGCTGAGCCACACCGCCCAGGGCACAGTAATAATAGCTTTTATAGTGCTTTCTGACTGCCAGGCACTGCTCTATCTGGTTCACATATGATAACTAATTTAATGCTCTTAATCCTATGAAGTAGGGATATTCTTATTCCCATTTTACAGATGGAGGAACCGAGTCCCTGAGTGGTTTAAGAAATTGCACAAGGCTGCATGGTAGGATGACACCAGAGTCCGTTTTCTAACCATTGGGCTCTGCCCCGACTCTGGAAGGAAGGTCTGGTTTTTGCTCCTTCACCCTCACTAATGCACTGTGGGACCCTGGATAACTCACTGGCCCTCTGAGTTTCCATCTCCTTCTCTGGGAAGCAAAAAGTTCTCTCAACCTGGTGACCTCCCAGGGCTGTTGTAAGACCACCCTGACTGTCCATATCCTTGCATGGGCTGTGCTGGGGGAAATGGGGCCCAGATGCAGCATTCTGGGGAGCAGGTATTTCCAGCGGGGTGCTCTGCATCTTGGCCCCTGGAGCAGAGCCAGGATGGAGAGTTTTCTTTGAGCCCCACCAGCAGACCCTCAGCTGGGCACACAGGCCCCTGGAGGCCTCCCAGGATTGGGGACATGAATGAGGGCACCAGGAGAGAAGCCGCTCTCAATGTAAACTCATGCAGAGAAAATCATGAACTGTGCATGCAATTTGCACCCGGACCAGGGCTCTCAGAGTGTAAATATGTTCTATGGGCTATGTATAATCTTGGAGAAATTAGAGTGATCTGGGTAATGGGAGTGCTGGCAGACTCCAGGCTGGTCAGGGCCTGCCAGGGACTGGCAGGGGGAAGAGTGGGAACTGTGGAACCTTCTGGTGCAGGACTCTGCACTCCCCAGTCTCTCCTTCCTGACCCAGCCAGTGCTCAAGAGCCAGGAGGAGGAAAGGGCTGGAGAGGAGCCTCCCTTCAGATGGCTCATACGTAATCTTGGGTCTCTCTGTGGCCTAAATGGGAGTGAGGCCAGCTGCCTGGGACCCTTTGAGTTAGCAGTGAGCTCCTCTGCTTCCGACCTGTCATTTCACTGATGCTGGAACGAAGGCTCAGAGAGGGGCAGTAACCTATCCCGTGTAACACAGCTAGTGGGGCCCAGACAAGCTCTGGTCTCCTGGTCCCATCTGCTCAGCATCCCTACAGTACGCCTAGGGTAAGACCCCAGAAGCTGCTGGAGACACTCCCTGGGGGGATGCAGTGGGAATTCAATATCCAGCGACCACCTTCTCTAGAGCAGACAGCTCCAGACTAGGTTCTGAGTGAGGAAGGCATGTCCTGGGGGACTCAGGGAACAAAGCCCAGACTCCCTTACGTGGCATTCAAGGCTCCCAACTCCCCTTTTAAATATCTCCCTCCCCTTTCTGACACTGATCACCTCCCTCCAGCTACCCCAGAACATTCTTCACTCTCACATTCCTCTGCATTCTTGTCCACACTCTTCCCACTCGACTGCCTGACCCCGCCCCCTCCTCTTCTCTGATTAACTGAAGGCTCCCTCCACCCCACCTCCAGGCCTCTGACATCCCTCTCCTGGCCTCCTGCTCTGTGGCTTGCCCTCACTCTGAAACCCCCCCCCACCCCCCCCCCACCCCCCCGGAGCTCATAGCCCACCAAGGAGGCCTGGTGGAATGGCTGCGCAGTAGGCTGCCCAAATTCACCATTTAGGATGGAGGCCCTCCTTCCTCCCCTGCAGGAAGCTGGGGGCTTCAGGCTGAGCCCCTCTCCAGAAATGGCCCTCAGCCCAGAGCTTCCCCTGAAATGCCCCCTCCCCCAGGCAGTGGAGACCCAGTGACTGGGGGGTGTCTAGGCCCTCCCTCCCTCGCCCCGGCGGGACAAGTTCAAGGGCCATCCCAGCTCTAGAGCTTCCCCAACGATCAGTCCTGTTGCAACTGCACCTCAGTGCAGCTTCTCCCTCTGCCCAGTCCTGCTCCCCCTACCCTCCAAGAGCTCGCTAAACTCCATCTCAGAGAATGCGTTCTCGGGGAGCCAGTTTATGGCACCTGGGAACAGAATGTGTAAGCAGCCAGCTGGATTCAGGTAGAGAGCAACCATTTTTAGCTCCATGACCTGGGCTAAGTCACTAACTTCTCCATACAACTATTCTATTAAGTACGAATACTGCTGAGACGATAGTTCCTATCTCCTGAGGGTCCTGTGAGGATTAAATGCGATGATGGATGCAGGGTGCCCGATATTGAGAAAGCACTTAATAAGCATTAGCTATTATTACTTCCATTTAACTTCTCTGGGGTTCAGGTGAATAGGAATAGGAAATTATTATCTGTGTCTTGGGGTTGCTGGCAACAATCAAATAAGACTGAGAGGCGAAGGGTTCAATTCTGGGCTGCTGCGACCTAGTACAGACTCAGAGGTCGAGCTCCCTGGGGGCTTTGCCCATCCTGGAGCTGTGGTCTGGAAGCCTGACCCTCCCCCAACTGGTAAGGATCGCTGTGTTGGTTTTCTGTTACAGCCGTAACAGATTAGCACAAATGCGGTGGCTTAAAACAAAACAAATGTATTATCTTACATTTCTGTGGGTCAACAGTCTAGTCTGGGTCTGCCAGGACTACATCAAGGTGTGGCAGACTGTGTTCCTTCTAGACCAGGGGTGGGCAAACTTTTTGACTCGAGGGCCACAATGGGTTCTTAAACTGGACGGGAGTGGGGGGGGGGGGGGGCCGGAACAAAAGCATGGATGGAGTGTTTGTGTGAACTAATATAAATTCAAAGTAAACATCATTACATAAAAGGGTACGGTCTTTTATTTCAATAGTTTTATTCATTTCAAATGGGCTGGATCCAGCCTGCGGGCCGTAGTTTGCCCACGGCTGTTCTAGAGGCTCCAGGGGAGACTCTGTTTCCTGCTCAGTCAGTTGTGGGCAGAATTCAGTTACGAGGGTTGTAGGATTGAGGTTTCCCCCATTTTTCCTTGACTTGTGGCTCCCGCCTCCATCTTCAAAGGCAGGTGGAGAACATCTCAAGGCTCCCCTTTTGATGATCTTTTACTTCTAAAGCAGTGGTTCTCAACCTTGGCTGCACATCAGAATCACCTGGGGATCTTTTTAAAATCCTGATTCCTGGGCCTCATCCTCCAGAAATTCTGTTTCTTTGTCATGGGGTGGGGCCACAACATTAGTAAGAGTTTAAAAAGATTCCCAGGTGATTCTGATGTGCACCCAAGGTTGAGACCCACTCTAAAGGCTCGTGTGATTACATTGGGCCCACCTGGGTAATCCAAGATTCTCCAGCTCAAGGCCCTAATCACATCTGCAAAGTCGCTTTCGCCGGTAAGATAACACACAGACTCCAGAACATGGACATCTTGGGTCAGGGGCAGGATTCGCTGGTCACGGCCCCCCAGCATGGGGCAACCTCTGATCCAAAGCTCACCTCTTTTCCCAGGGGGAGGTCTGCGCAGTTCCCTGTGCAGCAGGGACCTACGGCCCCAACTGCTCATCTGTTTGTAGCTGTAACAACGGTGGCACCTGCTCCCCAGTAGACGGCTCCTGTACCTGCAAGGAAGGTAACGTGCCTTCTTTCTCAATCCCACCCCCCTTGAGGTGCACACTGCGCAGGGGGGCCACCAGTGGAGGGGTCTGGGCTGCTCCTGCCCCATCCACCCACACGCAGGGTCAGGGAGCCTGTACATCAGGTTCCAGCCACCGAAACCCAGGCCAGGGGCTTCAGTAGTGGGAATGAGATAAAGGGGATTTGCTACCTGGTGTGAGAAGAGCTGAAGGAGGGACAAGGGCAGGTGAGCAACCAGAGATTAGCAACTGTGGGAGGAGCTGCTGCCACTCCTGGGGGTGAGGGCCACCTGGTGGAGCTGGGACATGGACAGAGGGGCAGCACAATAGAGCTGGAGCACGAAGGAAACAGCCCCACTAGAGGCTCGAGGCAGAGAAATAAGAGACACCTGGTGTCTCTCCTGCTCCTGCCCTCCGGTCTGCGGGCCAGATCTCCCATCAGCAAGCCCGCCTGGGAGCCAGCGGAGGGGGGCTTGGGCGGTGCAGCTACAGGGGTCGGCCCCTTGGGTCAGAGAACAGAGCAGGGGAGGGGGAAACGGAGCTGAGGTCAAGCAGGCCAGTGACCAGCCTAGAGTGGGAAATCAGATCGTCCCCAAAACAAAGGGCCCTGAGACAGGCTGGCCCCCTGGGCTGAGAGCGCTCTCCCCACCTCAGCTGGTTCCCTATCCCAGGTGGGCTCATGAGCCCACCCAAAAAACAGTGAGAATTGGGAGGCAGGAGGCCGCATTCTAGCCCCAGCTCTCCTAACAGCCGGCACAGCCACCCAGCACGGGGCAACCGTCTTTCGGAGCGGACTCTGTGGAATGGTGTCCTAACCCAGCGATCTGAGAGGTTGGGGTTTGGGCAGGGTGCCCTGTGCAGAGCTGGGGAGAGTGAGCAGCAGGCTGTGCTGGGCCCGAATGGAGAGCCGACAGCCTTTCCCTCCCTCAGGGTGGCAGGGCCTCGACTGCACCCTGCCCTGTCCCGGCGGGACCTGGGGCCTGAACTGCAACGAGAGCTGCACCTGCGCCAACGGGGCGGCCTGCAGCCCCACAGACGGCGCCTGCGCCTGCGCCCCCGGCTGGCTGGGAGACGCCTGCGAGCTGCCCTGCCCGGTGAGTGCCCAGGGCTGGAAAGGTCCTTGTGGGCCCAGCATCCCCTCACCCTTCCCCTGGAGTTATTTTGTCCACAGAGAAGAGCACAGATGGAAACCATAGATCAGGTCTCGGCCCTACTTCTAACCTCTCTGGGGCCACTTTCCCACTTCGGGTCTCAGCCCTCTCATCTATAAAATGGCAAATACCTGGCAGATGTGGTCATGTGGCATTCCTTGCCCCCTGCAGCTCTCAGTAAACATTAGTTGACTCGGCATGTTTACCTGAGCCCAAATGCACCTTCAGAATCCTTCACAATACGGTGCTATAGGACGGCCTCACTAAGCCATCAGAGTGGCCATCCCCTGATGGATCATGTCTTAGCTTCTTTCCGCTTCCAGCATCTAAAATTTTATGATTGGGGTGTGGGAGGCCTGAACCAAGCACTATCCAGCAACAACCACCAGACTTAATCACCGGATCGCAGTCTAAAATATGACTAAGTTAAACCAACTGATGTGATATTGTCACATGAGTCTTACAGTCCTGGGTGCAAATCCTGACTTTGCCACCTCCTGTTACCTTGAGCATGATACTTCCCTTCTCTAACCATGTTTCCCTCTAAATCAGTGGTTCTCAACCTTCTGGCCCTTTAAATACAGTTCCTCATGTTGTGACCCAATCATAAAATTATTTTCGTTGCTACTTCATAACTGTAATGTTGCTACTGTTATGAATCATAATGTAAATATCTGATATGCAGGATGGTCTTAGGCGACCCCTGTGAAAGGGTCGTTCGACCGCCAAAGGGGTCGCGACCCACAGGTTGAGAACCGCTGCTCTAAATTGTGGGTAGAATGGAACCATTGCACAGAGTCGTTGTGAAGAGAACATAAGGCTCTTGATACCTAATGAGCACCCAACACGTATTAGTCACCACCTCTTCCCTAATAACAAAGAATAAATCAGTCATTCCTCACATGTGATTGATGTGTTGCAATTTGCCAAGTGCATTTCCATTCACAGTTTTAATGGATGGTCATTACAGCCCTCTGAGCTTGACCATTGAGAAGCAGGGCGGGACCATCACCTCCCTCCTTCCAAACCCCATGCTCTTGTTAAAGCAGCCAGAGAATTCCTTGAAGGGGCTTGATGGCCGTGTGGACACCCAGTTATAAAAAGTGTTCCCACTGTGCCCCGGCCCCAGTCTCTGTGCGTCCTTGTGGGGCAGTGGCTCCATTTTGCCATCAAATTCCAACAGAGGTGTGTGGAGCTCTGGGGAGCTGGATCTGATCACTTCGCTCTCCCCTCTGTCCACAGGATGGCACATTTGGGCCAAACTGCAGTGAGCGCTGTGACTGCAGCCACGCCGATGGCTGCGATCCTGTGACCGGCCACTGCTGCTGCCTGGCGGGATGGACAGGTAACCCCTGCTGCCTCCCCACCACCCAGGTCCTGGGAAACTGGGCTCTTGGTATTTTCCTTCTTCTCTTGACTGCTCTCTCTCCTTCATGACTTCCTCTTGCTTCCTAAATATGTACCTTTCCCTTTATTTCCTGGGCTTCAGCTCTCCATTCCATTCAATCTGAGTAAACAAGTATTTACTGAACACCTATGTGCAGGCTCTCTCCTAAGAAGGGGCACAGCAATGAAGAATCAGACAAAGGCTGACCCCTGGTGGCCATAGGTGTTTGCAGACCATATGGTGGAGAGGAGACAAGGAACTTGCTCCTTAGCCCAGGCTAGTCTCTACCTGACCTGTCATCCATCACTTTTCTCCCTCCCACGCCCCCACTCTGGCCCCCCAGGCACTGTCTCTCAGCCGGCACTGCCTTGGCCTCCTGCTTGGTCTCTGCGCCTCCCCTCTCGCCCGGCCACTTCCATTCTGCACATGGTGGCCAACGTGAACTTTTCAAAGCCCAGATCCTTTCACACCAGTCCCTGCTCAGAATGCCTCAGTGGCTTCCCATGGCATTCATATAAAATCTAGAGTCCTTAAGGTGGCCTGGGGCCCACATGAAACGGGCCTGCCCAACTCCTCTACCTCTCCTTTGCCCCCTCCCATCCCTCACTATTCCCGCCGCCCAGGCCGACCACCTTCCTGCCTCCAGGCCTTCGTAGGCGTAGTCCCTCTGCCTGGATCACTATCCCTGTCTCTGTGCCTGATAATGCCTTCTCCTCCACCAGATTTCAACTCCAAGGTTATTTCCTCCAAGGCTCTCTCCCCCAGCCACAACCCACCCCCTTAACCTTTATTTATTCTCATAATATCCGACATTTTTCCTTTTGCAGTGCGAACCGCAATTGTCACTGAACTCAGATTAGTAGCTATTTGTTTATTATCTGCCTCCCCCCGCCACCATCAGCTCTGTGGAGGAAGGGACCATATCCGCCTGGTTCACCACTGTATCCACTGCCTGCCACACACTGAGATGGATAACACAGCGGTTAAGAGTGCAGCCAGACTGTTCGGGTTGGTGACCTTGGGCAGGTCCTTTAACCGCTCAGGGCCCGGATTCTCCATTCATAAAATGCAGATAATTATAATCCTTGTAACAACAGGGTCCTTTTGAAACTTCAATGAATTAATGCCTGTAAGTGCTGACAGTACCTGGCACGTAGTAAGTGCTCAGTAAATGTAAACCTTGAATACAGGAAGTGCTGAATAATGATATTCTGCGACAATGAACCCACTAGCCAGGCCCCAGGAGAAGGAAATGCAGGCATTGCTGGCAGTGGACGTCCTCAGATAAATAATTCACACCGGCTGCTGAGCAGCCTCTTCTCTGGAAGCAGAAAGTTTCTGAGCAGCCCAGGGCCAGGGACATTGCCTCCTCGGCAGAATCTTCGACCTGGCTCCCCTTGCCCTGCCCTTCAGGATATTGGCACCTTAGACTCTTAGCTGGAGCCAAGTAGAAACCCACTTTAATTTTTCATTGCCTTAATTTCAGGTGCGCTGATAAGATTTTAATGATATCTGGTGCTTAGAAATCCTGTCTTTGATGGACAGCCTTTCAGTAAAGCCTCTGCTGTTCTAAAGCTAATTTCCCCAAACATGGTCCTGAAGACATTTCAAAGGAGCGATTGATGTCCTGGGGCTTATCATGCAGAAGGGGACTGAGGAGAGATAGGGAGGGGGTGGGGGACAGGCCCCAGCCGCCTGCTCAGTGGCCCCTCCCCAGCCCCTGGCATATTGCTTGTGCCTGGCGCCCAAAGTGTGTGCATGTCTTCTCCCCTTGCCCCCATAAGCCACAGGCTTCTTGACGACTGGCCTCATGTCTAATTCATCTTGCCCCGCACATAGTAGGTGCTTACTACAGGTTTCTTGAGATAAATTGAAAGGAGCTGGCCTATAACCATATATGGTTTTTCCTCTCGAAGTAAAGGAGACCTTGAAGATGAAATAGCCCAACCTGTTCCTGCTTCAGACAAGGAAAGGGAGTTGCCCAAGGTCTCGGGACATTAGTGACAAGGGAAGGGAGACACAGGATTCCATTTTCAGGGGGAGCCATTTACTCCTTCAGTTAGCATTTCCTCACTCAAGCATTCACCAAGTCTTTATTTGGCGGCTACCATGTGTCCAGCACTGTGTCAGGCCTGCCCGCAGTGAATGGCAAAACTCGAAAAGAGCAGCAGTCCCTAAGCACCCACTCTGTGTCAGACACTGTGCTGGGCACCAGAGATGCAAAAATGACCAAGACGACATCCCCGTCCATTAGAAGGACCAAGGAAGGAGGATCAAAGTGTCAGGAGACCAGAGTCTCTGTCATCATATTGCTGGCAGGGGAGACAGGACTCCTATACACGAAACATTCAAATAACAGGTGGGGACAAAGCTGTATGTTGGTGACTATCAATTAGATGCTTGAATCCCTAGGCAGACATCCAGGAAGGTTTCCTGGAGAAGGAGACCCTACAGGATGAGGGCTGCTGAGTGGCTGCTGGCCTTGGGGCATGAACTAGAGGCCACAGTATGTGGATTCTTACCCCAATATAGAGGCGTGGAGGGTCCTGAAAAGTGAAGCAGGAAGATTCCCTGGGGGTTAGCAGGGCAGGGACCTCTCAGGGGAATTATCCCCCTTCAACTACAGGGAAACGGGCCTAGAGAAGGTAGCTGATGAAGCTATGCCTCTTCCACATTTGGAGAGCCTCCCACCAGGCCAAGGTCAGCCCCTTCGACCACACTAGTAAGTCCCCTTCTAGAACTTACTCCGCACAGAGGGAGCCCTGGGCCCTTCTCCCCACTTAGGTCCCAATGTCTTAAATTCCAGGTAGCTCTTAGGACATAAATGAAGTTCAAACATGAGCCCCACTCCCGCAGAATCAAGGCCTAGAATAGAATAACTGCCAAATCCTAGGGCCCAATGGGCCCTTGCAAGCCACCTGCAATCCTAGCATAGTCACCTTATCCCTGTGGTTCTAATCTCCAAGACAAAGGACGCCTTCCTGACCTGAAAACAATTTGAGGATCCCACACATGAGAGTGGCTGCACTTTCAATATCCACCAGTTGGGGGGAGACAATAGCAAATGCTGCCATCAATTCAGGGTGCTTGATGCAGGGTGTCTTGCAAGCAGTGTGCTTTAGTAATCATAGCAACGTCTGCATATAGTACTAGCAAAGAGCCAGGTCTGTGACACATGTGCTTGGTCATGCTACAAAGAATATTTCCTGCGTAGGCATAGGTCCCATCAGATGGGGGAGTCCACCTTAGTCCGTGTGCCCCCAGGAACAGCAGTGTCTCTGCCGGGGTTCATGTCCCAGCATCAAGAAGGGTTCAGGAATCTGGAAAAGGGGCTGCGCGTAGATGACATAGAAATCCAGAGACTAATAAAGAGTCCGGAGACGAGATATAATTTTGAAAGGCATTGGGGGTCAGAGGACCTTCAGCCAAAGGAACTGAAGAGTACCTCCTTGCCTAGGACCCTTGCTTTTATTAACACAATTTGTCCTAAGGCAAGGTGGAGATAATACACTTCAAAGGGTAAGGTTTCAAAGGGTACAGAGGCATTGTCAGGGGAATAGCCTATGGCTGTTCAGGTGTTTGGCCAGTAGGAGGCAATGACATGTAGATTAAGATGCCCTTTAACTGTCTGGCAGCCACAATCAGTTTCCTATTCAGGTCTGGGGAAATGCCTTTAGCCATTCCCAACAGATGACTACATGTGTGACTCAACCCTGTTGAGTCCCCAAGTCTCATCAACCTTTTGATGAAACTCTTGAAATTATGACATGCTGGAATTGGTCTACGGCAGTCTCTAGGCCTGCAGCCTGCAGCCTGCAGCCTGGGTGTTCCAACAACTGAGGGAAAAGAATTCCTTGGGGCCGATGGCAGCCTCTGGTTTTGCACAGCTTCACGAAGGCTTCCCCTTGGTCTCCCCTTCCCCAGGCTCCCCTGCAGTCAGTCCATGCTGCAGGTCCAGGACTCACCTCTGTGCACCCAGCACTCCCCAGGGAGAGGCCTCCATCCAGAGGTGGAGTGTGGCCCCCAGATTCTCACTGGGGAAAGATCCCGTTTCCTGGAGAGAAGCTGCCCCTCACCCTCCGCACAGACACTATGTCCTGGAGAGGGCGCAGGCACTGCAGGATGAGTGGAGACTGTTGTTTCCCCTCCTGCGTTCCCTCGGCTGTCCTGCCTCCTCCCCCTCTCCCCACCACCCAGGCGGGCTTGTACAATTCCAGCTAAATTGGTCTCACTGCTCTCCCTCCGCTGCTAGGACTAGCTGTGTTCACTGGGCCTGTCTTCATCCTTTTCTTTCTCTCAAAATCCCTGTCCTTATAACAAGGCAGACCTGATTTTTAAACTAATTCTGATATTCTGAGCTCCTGATACTCACCTTCCAAAGCCACACAGGTCTCTAGGGTCCCCCGGTCCATTCGGCTAATTAATGCATGTGAGACGTTCTGCCTGGGAACAAACTCCACCCCAGAGCTGGGGCCTCCAGCCTCGGGCCTTTTCAAATCCCTTCTTTGGAGGTAATCACCCCCAACACATAATTTCCTCTCAGCTATAAAAGAATGTGTAGGCCTTACTACTCTTTCCATCCCCTATAGGCCACCACTGGTCAAACTGAAGGTCATTAAATCCATTTGTTGGTCACAACTAGCTTTCTTTTTTCTTAATGAATAGAATATATCACAGTGCAGAGAAAATATCAGAGTGCCTCATACACGTAAATGTCATTTTTCAAAGGCTTGGTTTCTGTTATACATATGTGTGCACCTATGATATAAAATACATATTGCACCGAGGACTGTGGTCAAAGAATCTGAAAAGACCCCACCCACTCTCTGGGTCCCAGGCCCGAGCTGGCTGGCTGGGACCCAGGGAGAACCAGTGGCTCCTGGGCTAACGTGGGTAGGCAAGTAGCTCACTCCCAGTGTGTGCAACCCCCGTAACAGCACTCACTTGCCCCATAGTTGGTTTTTCCCAGGCCTATCCTTAGATACCAGCTAATATGTCAAAAGTGAAGGAGGCCCTTATGATCTGGTCCCTTATTCCCACAATTGCATCTCTTTGCCAAATCTCATTTTAAACTTTACCAGAGGCCCAGTGCACGAAATTTGTGCACAGGTAGGGTCCCTAGGCCTGGCCTACAATCAGTGCCGACCAGGGTCTTCCAGTAGCCGGCCAGGGCTTCCCTTCCCCGGCTGCTGGTTGCCGGCCGCTGGACGGGGCCTTCCTTCATTCCATGCCACCCACCCCCTGGTGGTCAGCACACGTCATAGTGAGCAATTGAACTCCCAGTCTCCCGGTTGAACTCTCGAGGGGACAATTTGCACATTAGGCTTTTATATATACAGATGGTGCAGCCACATGGAACTATTTTTTCTTTCAAGGCATGATTCTCTCCTGCCTCCTGTTCTTTGCACACAGGATTCCCTTTACCTGGTTAGTTTCCCCTTAGCCCTTAGGACTCAGTTTGGCATCACCTCTTCCTGGAAGCCCTCCCTGATAGGCCACGCCTTGGCTGGGTTTTTCCTCTACATTCCGAGATGCACTGTTTGCTTCCACCTCTCCTACTGCATGGTGTCCCCTTCCCACCATTCTTCCTTTAAAAAAAAATTTTTTTTTAATTGACTTCAGAGAGGAAGGGAAGAGAGAGAAATAGAAACATCAATGATGAGAGAGAATCATTGATCGGCTGCCTCCTGCATGCCCCACCCTGGGTATCGCCCCACAACACAGGCATGTGCCCCAACCAGGAATCGAACCATGACCTCCAGGTTCATAGGTTGACACTCAACCACTGGGCCATGCTGGCCGGGCCCATTGTTCTTCCTTTTCCCTTACCCCTCTTACCGCTGACCCGAGTCTGCCTCTGGTCCACAGGCGTCCGCTGTGACAGCACGTGTCCACCTGGTCGCTGGGGCCCCAACTGCTCCGTCTCCTGCAGCTGCGAGAACGGCGGCTCCTGCTCCCCCGAGGATGGGAGCTGCGAGTGTGCCCCTGGCTTCCGAGGACCCTTATGCCAGAGAAGTAAGGCTGAGCCCCCTTTCTCCATCCTCAGACCTCACCTCAGTCACCTCATCCTCCCATCCATTCCCATTTAGAACTAGCCTGCCCTTCCTCTAGTCCCCTCTCTGCCCCCCTGGCTTTTCTGCCCCCAAGTTCAGGGCCCAGCCCCTCAATGGAAAGAGGACCAGACCACAGCTCTTCTCTGCACAGAGACAGGCCCTCCAAGGTGTGGTGGGAGTGGCTCTCCCTGTATTTTTGAGGAGCCTCCCTTCATCACTAGGTGGAACTGGAAGGGTGACCGGGCTGGCTGAGGCCCTTTGGGCTGCTGACCACATCTCCCCATCACCCCCAGTATGCCCCCCTGGGTTCTATGGCCACAGCTGCGCCCAGCCGTGCCCCCTCTGCGTGCACAGCAGCGGGCCCTGCCACCACATCAGCGGCGGCTGTGAGTGCCTCCCCGGATTCTCCGGAGCCCTCTGCAACCAAGGTACTGTCTCGGGGGAAGGGAGCCAGGGAGGTGAGGAGTCCTGGGAGGGAGGGAAGGGCTTGGGAGTCTCATCATAATCTGTGGAGGCAGCTCCTTGCCTCTTCAGGGCTTGGGCCTACCTTTCTAAGACCTGGGCACCACAAGGCATAAGACAAAGCCATGAGGAAGTTAAAGGCACAGGCTCAGAGAGGTAACATCATTTCTCGAAGGTCTCACAGTTAGCAAGTAGCAGAGCAAGAAACAAATTCTGATGCCAAAGCCCATGCTAAATGGGTGAAAAATAAAACAAGCATAGGTGAGGTCCTCATGGCTTATATGAGGGCCGAGTGGTAGAGGCAGAGAAAGCTGTGGGAGCTCAGAGGAGTCAGTTCTGGCTTCAGCTGGAGATGGCAACTCTGCAGTCCTCCTCCCCTCGCACTCAGGCCAACATCACTAATCACACACCACCCCGTTTCCTGTCTCAGCTGCGGAATCCTTCCCAACACCAACTCCAGCCAACCCCTGCCACTCAAAGCTTATTTGCTTTGGTGTGCTGCTAACCTGGCTCTCTGTGGGGGAGAGCTCTGATTTATAGCATTTGCAAATTTCTATAAAACATTCCCACTAAGGCTGATTCCAGTGGTTTAACACCTGTCACAGAAATCCTGAATATTTAACAACAGTGCAAAGGTCGAAGCTGGCTCCAGCACACACCACGGCTTATTGCAGCCCCAGCTTAGTGTCCCCAGGGCAGTGTGCATTTGGGAGATGGCTCCATGCTGGGCAGGACCTCACTGGGCCTCAGCTTGAAAGGCAGAGAAGGAAGAAAGGCATTCGGGTAGAGGAAACAGCCTGGGCAAAGCACAGGGGAGCGGACACGCAACCGTCCAGCAGTAGGGACGAGCTGGGGATGGGAAAGGCTGAGGAGGTGGTCGGGGCCGTCTGAACAGCTTTGAACACAAGGTTACAGAATTTGCACTCTAACCTGGAAGGAGGGAAGGGATCTTAGACTAAGATAAACTTAGAGCTAAAAGCAACATCAAGGTCATCTGTGCAGGAATCTCATCTGGCCTCTGCTTAAATACTTCCTTGAGAGCTACTACCTCCCAGGGAACTGATTCTTTTGATGAATAATCACCACTGAGCTGGGCTATTTTTATAAGTGGATGGGCCATTGTTAATATGTATGAGTGAAAAGTTGACTCCATGATGCTCTGAGGTCATGAGAAGTTTGGGCCCCAGGGAAACATATGTGACAGTTTCATTTGCTTGCAGCCCTCCTAGGACAGCTTAATCATAACCTGACACATGGAGGTTTACTTATTAAACACCAGAGGCCCCGCCATCAATACAGATAGGCTGAGTCTAAATTAGGACCTAAGCAGCCCGAGGAGTAACTCTCAGATCCTGCGATGTCTGATTTATCGCCCACTGGCCTAATGTGTATTTTCCACATATAGATCTAATAGAGTTTGCTATTAATGGCAACTGCCCTGGTTAAGTCTCAAACCTTGTAAAAAATTGAACTGACACTTTCTAATGACCAGCTTTCCAGCGAGTTACAAATTACAGACATTGCTCATGCAGAATCATTAAACATAAATATAACCAGATGTTTTCTTTTCACCAGCCCCCCTTCTCTCCACCACCCCTCTCTGTGCCTCACTCTTGATTCAGCTAAGAAGTGGCCCAATTAATGTATTATACTAATCACATTAGCAGTTCTGTGAGTGGATTTGTCAAAGACTTGTGTCTGTGACAAAGACTTCAAAGATAAGATGGTCTTGTTAGAGAAGCTCAGAATTTGTTTTAGAGATGGGGGGGAGGAGTGGAAAGCTCTAGCCAGGACAGGGGGGATGAGTTCCCCAAATCAACACCTCCCAGAGGGCCTGGACCACATGTTTTTCAGGAAGCTGAAGCCAGAGCCTGAACTGCAAAGAGGAGAGATGTTTATCATCCTCTAGGCAGTGGACCTGCCCTGGAAGGAAGTAGGGGTTTTACCAGGAGCACAGGGCCCCAATCAGCCACCCTGCCCATAGCTATTAACCACAGCCTGAGGCTAAAAGCCCCAATTCCAAGGGAAACACTGAGAGGAGTGGTGTGGTTTGCCCAAAGCTCCTTAGCCAGTAAGTGACAGAACTTCCCAGCTGTGTGCTCTGGGCCAGTTACTTAACCTCTCTGTTGCTCAGTTTTCTCACCTGAAATAGAGTTAATGAAAAGGAATAATAATGAAAATATAGAATAATGAGAGTGTTACAAGGTTCACTGAACTCATATTTGTGAAGCACTTTGAATAGTGTCTGGGGCACAGAAGTGCCATAGAAGGGCTTGTTGACCACATAAAACCTAAGCCCAAGGCTTTCGACCGGAGAGCATGGCATACCACGCTGTTTTTACTATTTGTCCCAACCACTGATCGTGTCCGGGACAGAGAGAGTGGACAATGATCCGAGGCACAGATCCTAGGCACCGCTATCTGGGTGGGGAAGGGCTGGTAATATGGGTGCCAGGCAGTGTTGCATAAAGGGGAGTGCAGCCCAAAGGTTGGAGAGGCCTGGGCCCTGGGGAAGTTGCTTCTCTTCAAGAATCAAGACTTCCCCATGATCCTCCGTGTGGAGTTCCTCCCCCATAACAGGAATGCAAGGAAGCCTGGAGGGTGTAGGGCTGCTGGTACTGGGCTTTGAGGAGAGTATGCTGAACTGAGAGGAGCTCAAAGGGACAGGAGTTTCTAGCAGAAACTATTGGAAGGTTGCTGCTCCTGGGGCCTATTTTGGCCATTCTGCAACATTTCCTGCGTGACTGCTGCATACCAAGTACTGTGCTGGGCACTCAGACCCAACAAAGAGCAAGAGAGCCAAGTTCCTGCCCTCACAAAGCCTGGAGTCTAGAGGGGAACATTTTTTTTATTTTTATTTTTTATTGATTGATTTTTTATTGGTTTCAGAGAGGAAGAGAGAGGGAGAGAAACATCAATGATGAGAATCATTGATTGGCCGCCTCCTGCACGTCCCCCACCAGGGATCGAGCCCGCAACCTTGGCATATGCCCTTGACCAGAATTGAACCCGGGACCCTTCAGTCTGCAGGCTGACACTCTATCCACTGAGCCAAATCAGCTAGGGCTAGAGGGGACATTTTTAAGCGCTGCCTTTCGCAGAAGAACCTGGGAAACGAGTGGGGAGAGGGGTGACCAGTGTATTTCCACACACTCAGCCACTGTGCCTAAGAGACTGTTGTTTCTCCAGGCATTGTGGGGGACACAAACATGGGTCGAACCCAGGCCTGGCCTGAAACAGGCTCACAAGCCACAGTAACAGAAGACCAGGGAAGAAACTAGCAGTGTTCTAGAAGCTCCAACAGAAACAAATAGCCCCCAGAACAGAGAAGAAGAAGTGAATCAGGTGGGATCAAGTTCAGCTATCTATGCTAATAAAAGGGTAATATGCTAATTAGACTGGATGTCTTCCAGACATCCTTCTGGACAAAGCCATGGTGGCGGTGGCTGAGGCAGAGGCAGTTAGGGACAATCAGGCCGGCAGGGGAGAGCAGTTAGGGGCGATCAGGCCGACAGGGGAGGGCAGTTAGGGGTGATCAGGCCAGCAGGGGAGCAGTTAGGGGGTGATCAGGCCAGCAGGGGAGCAGTTAGGGGGTGATCAGGCCGGCAGGGGAGCAGTTAGGGGGCAATCAGGCAGGCAGGCAGAGGTGGTTAGGGGCAATCAGGCAGGCAGGCAGGTGAGCAGTTAGGAGCCAGCGGTCCCGGATTGTGAGAGGGATGTTCAACTGCTGGACATCCCCCTAGAGATCCCAGATTGGAGAGGGTGCAGGCTGGGCTGAGGAACACCTCCACCCCCCCCCCCCCCACCCCCAGTGCATGAATTTCATGCAACGGGCCTCTAGTAGTTGACATTAAAAACCCAAAATATCTGGTTTGAAAATGACAAACATTATGTTCCTCACACATTAAAAATAAAACAGGGAGAAGACCCAGAAGTTGGCCACTGGGGAATGGTAGGGTATCCTACAAAGATGTCAGGGACCCAGGCTCCTTCTCTCTTGTTCAGCCATTCCCATTTCAGCACATGGCTTCCATGTCTGATGAAAGATGGCTGCTTGAGCTCCAGCCATCTCACCCAACATTCTTACCCATAATCCACATTATCCTTCAACAAGAACAGACAAAGAGACACACATTTCCACTTACCATTGGCCACAGTGTAGTCCCATGGCCACACCAAGCTCTGTAGGAGCCAGGGAAATAAATTCTTTATTTCAGGGGGCCATGGGCCCAGCTGAAACTCGAGACTCTACTAAGGAAGAAGAAAATTGATAGTGAAGGACTAGCCACTTCTTACAGTGGGATCATGCAGGAGGTGGCACTTAAGATGAGTCCTGTAGACAGGGTAGGATTTCTACAGCTGGAATGAGGGTCAGGGAAGGGAAGAGCTAGAGTGAAGATAGGCATGAGGTGCATTTGGAAAGTGGTGTGTGAATTAGTGGCTCATGTGTCTGGATGAGGTAGATTAAGTGCTGATCTCTAGGATCTAGCTTTTATTCTGGGGCACTGGGGAGCCACTGAGGATGCCAGGCAAGGCTCAGGTGTGCCAATGAAGACAACTGTGCTTCAGAGAGCTAAAGCTGTAGGAAGGTGGAGGATGGATTGCAGGGGGAAATGAAAGGGGGGTGCTCGATTAACACTCAGATCGAGTCCTAAAGTTGCTTGTGGCCTAGCTGAGGAAACTAGCCCTTCTTCCAGGGGCCAATGAGTGACTCCTCCAGGAGGGGCTGACACCAAATCCTACAAGCAACTCAGGGTGGAAATACCTTGGAAGCTTGGTTAGGGAAAGCTCCCTGTGGACCCAGGGGGCTCTCCTGAGGACAGGGCTGAGCTGAGTCTTTAGGAACAGGTCAGATTTGGAGAAACAGAGGAAATAGGTGGACAGGATAGACATTCAGGGCCAATAAACAGCAGAGAGACCTGCCTTCTGCATCTGTCCCTCTCCTTCCAGCTACATTCTCTGCCCTCATGGCTATGGGATTAGTAATGTTGGCAAGAGTGTGGTAACGGAGGGCAGAGGCTGTGGAGCACTGCAGGGAGCACTGGATGGGTGCAGCGGTGGGATTCCCAGCTCGCCACTTGTGTCTGTGAGACCTCAGTCAAGTGATCCTACCCCACAGGCTTCAATCGGTTCCTTTGCTGGAGGGGATGCAGCTGTGGGCACGAGGGAGGAACTCATTCCTGTGCAGATGGAGAAGGGCTGAGATGGGCAGCTCCTAAATAGACCAGGATGGTCATGGCTGTAGTCTGAAAACTTCTGGGAATGCAGCTGTGGGTAGTGGTCTGAGTATTGATGGAAGGGCAGGTACCAAGCTGTCCTGTGCCCACAGTATGTGCTGGAGGGCGCTTTGGGCAGGACTGTGCCCAGCTCTGCTCCTGTGCCAACAATGGAACCTGCAGCCCCATTGATGGCTCCTGCCAGTGCTTCCCTGGATGGATTGGCAAGGACTGCTCACAGGGTAAGCTGCTGCCTCCTGGGAATGTCCCCTACCCCAGGTAAGGCCCCCAATCACCCCACTCCTTGCCACTGGTGCCTCTTCCTCCCAGAGCTGAAATCTCCTGTGATAGGAATGTCCACCTGAGTCCCGCTTAGCTCTCTAGCTAATATGATGAATTATTAGGATTGATCACTGGCATTTTTAACTGCCAGTATCAAAGGTATTAATATTGTTAATATACAATATTAACAATTAATATTGTTAATACTGAAAATTAATATTCCATCAGCACCTGAGCAAGGAGTAGCCCCTATGTTTGGATGGAGAGGAGAGGGGGCAAGGACTGACTGGCATGTTGGAGTTAGGGAGTAGGGAAGTGAGGTGAGGCCAGGGCAGTCACCTTATAGGGGCGAGGGCATCCTGTGGGTGTCCCATGTGAATGGTCCTGGGCACCATTTAGGCCTAGACAGGGCATTCTGGGGGCTGTTCATGTAAGGTGTATCCAATCTAATGCTCTGTGTAGCTCCTTGGCTGATGGGTGAGACCCAGCCCGTACTCCTTAGGGAGGTCCCAGTGAGATGGTCTGGCCTGAGGGAATTTCCGTTCTGATGGCGACACAGGTGCCATCCTCAGGGAGCTCACCAGCCAAAAGAGCAGAGTCCCTACCCTGGGGAAGTCCCCATCCTCATGGGGAAGGTAGCGCTCAGAGTTCACATAGTAAACTAGGATGTTTACAATTTAACACACACACACATTCCAAATCAGTCAGTCCCAAGAGGGGAAGTTTAAGGAGCCCTCAGCTGAGAGTGGGCAGAGAATCTGGACGTAATGAAAATCCTGGGTGACTGGGCCAAGAAATGAACAGAGGAATTCTGAGAATATGGTAACCCCCCTCTCCCCCTGCCCCCCAAAAGTCAGGAAATGCCACCTGGATGCCTCCTGGCATCTTGACTCTGACGTGCACCCTTCCATCCTCTCCCTCCCTTTCCTCTGCTCCTCTCTGCCTTGCCCTTATCCTCCCATCCCACCCGCCCCCAGCTTGCCCACCTGGGTTCTGGGGCCCTGCCTGCTTCCACACATGCAGTTGCCACAACGGGGCGCGCTGCAGCGCGGAGGATGGGGCCTGCCACTGCACCCCAGGCTGGACCGGACTCTTCTGCACGCAGCGTAAGCTCCGCCTCCTGGCTGCCAGCTCAGCAGAATCCCGTGGGGGCCTGCTGGTGGCCTTGGGCATTGTTCACCGCTTCTGTGGAAGGTGGGAGGAGGTGGAGTCCAAGGGCTGGGGGAGAGGAGGCCTCTGGGCTGGGAGCACTCCCACCTCCGGGATTGAGAAGCTTGGTTGGATGCAGGGGTTAGAGCCCAGAGTCCTGGGAGACCAGGGCTGGCGGATTCCCCAGCAATCACCAAGACCAGACCTCCTTTGGACAGTGGGGCCCAGAGTGAAGAGGAGTGGCCTGTTACTACACAGCCAGGAGACCCCAGCCTGGCTTCTAGTTCCAGGACACCTTTATCCAAATGACTCGCCACCCACTCCGTGTGAGGGTTCAGAGTGTGGGAAAGGCCCAGGTGCATGGTCTCACTAGTCTTCACTCTATGCTCAGAGAGGTGGCAGGAGACAGGTCTGGTCCCAGCTGCACCTCCCCAGTTGCCCCCACCCTGTTTCTCCAGGCTGCCCAGCAGCATTTTATGGGAAGGACTGTGGGCGCGTGTGCCAGTGTCAGAATGGCGCCAGGTGTGACCACATCAGCGGCAAGTGCACCTGCCGCACAGGCTTCACCGGGAAACACTGCGAGCAGAGTAAGCTGTTCCAACTCATGCCCCTGGGTGTCGGGGCCGGGCCTCAGCCTCCCTCTTCAAGGGCCCCCCATTCCGGGCTCCACACCCTGCTTCCTTGACTTCTGGAGTAACTTCCAAGGAAAGGCGCCGAAGATCGTGCCTACGTTGGTGTTTGGTTTTTTCCTCCAGTTGGGTGGAGATGGTGGATTGTTGAGGCACAGCAGAAGCCTGAGGGGTCATGAGGGAGGCAGACCTTGTTCGATCCTTCTTTGCAGCCCCTATGGCACCCAGCTTAGGGCTTGGCATGTGGAGGATACTGTATAAATGTGTTAAATGTGAAGGAAATAGGGGTGGGTGTCCCCCAACTCAGGGGTAGAGGTGCTGCCTGCCCCCAAGTATCAAATCAAAGCATAGCGGTAGCTAGAGAAAGAAGTAGGTTCCAGTCTGTGAGGCAGAGCTGCCCACGTATGAACGGGAGGGTGGAGTGTGCTTGCATCTCACTGTCTACCCCAACTCTTCATGTTACACAGGATGTGCCCCAGGAACCTTTGGCTATGGCTGTCAGCAGCTATGTGAGTGCATGAACAATGCCACCTGTGACCACGTCACTGGCACCTGTTATTGCAGCTCTGGATTCAAAGGAATCAGGTGTGACCAAGGTAATACACAGAGGGCAGAGTCTCAGGCAAGGGGCTGTGGAAAGGGCATGCAGGCAGACTCTAGGGAGATCCCAACAGGAACAACTGGATTGCATAAGGACATCTGTGACTTTATTCACCTTTGGGCAGAGAGGGGGAGTAAGGTGGGTGCGGAAGGGAGGGAGGAGTTTCCAGATGCTGGAGAGCAGATGGAGCAGGCAGCCTCAGCTTCACTGTGCTCATCCTTGGCAAGCTTCCTGTGAGCCAAGCAAGGGTAACCACAAGCTAGTGCTGGGGAAAGTCACCAGGCCATCTGAAGATCTGCCAAATTCTGGTCTGCCAACCTGCTAGGTGTCCTTGAGCAGGTCATTTCCTTTTATCGGGCCTGTTACTCCACATGCAAAGTGGAAAGAGTAGATTAGATTAGCCCTTGTCTTCCTTCATGGCACGATGTTCCACTGAGAGCCAAGGAACCCGAAGGGGCTCAGCCTTGGCTCCAGGTCTACAGTCCGAAGACCCCCATAGGGCAGTTGGGACGACCAAGCTGAAATAATGTGAGCCCTTGAGAAATGGTTTTGTATACATAAGACCCCTATGTAAAGTGCTGCAAACAGGTAGTGAGTTCTATTGCTATTGGTTCTAAGGAAATGCGGGATAAGAATGGGCTCAGTTAACCACATGACAGAAAAGGGACCAAAACCATGCACATTGCATTCTGATGGGGGTTAGCCTATACATATATCAAGAGGGGTTTTGTGGAAAGTAATCATGGGCACACTGGTATAGCACTCACAGCTGTCATTGTCAGTCTGTCAGGTCGTGCTCACAGTCCCCTGCAGAGGGTGCAATTACTGAGCCAACTGAGGACTCTCTAAGTCACATCTAAGAAACACAGCTAGTAAGCAGGGAGAGGGGCTGAGTCCAGTTTTTCCGACTCATGAGAAACCTGACACTACCAATTACTGGTTGATCTTGGGCAAGTTACCTAACCTTTCAGTGACTCAGTTTCTCCATTTGTGAAAGAGAAAGAATTAAACAGGCCTTATTTCACCAGGCTGCTGGGAAGGTTAAATGAGTTATTATCTAACTTATTTTTTGAAGAAGAGTGAAATATTCAAACATTGTTTTGTTTCCGATCCACGATCATATTTGTCCCTGGGGAGTTCCCTAGGACTCCACTCACTTTAGGCAGTTGAAGAAATAGGCACAGTAAGGGGTTGGGATCACGGAATTAAAGACTAGGGCCAGGACCAGAACCAAGCCTCCGAGTGTTAGGAGTCCAGGTCCCACAGAGATCTGAAGAGCCAGCAGGCGCCCCAGCTGAGGCCCTCCCTCCGCCCACAGCCGCCCTCATGATGGAGGAGCTGAATCCCTACACCAAGATCAGCCCAGCGCTGGGTGCAGAGCGGCACTCGGTGGGTGCTGTCACAGGCATTGTCCTCCTGTTGTTCCTCATTGTGATGCTGCTGGGCCTTTTTGCCTGGCGCCGACGCCGGCAGAAAGAAAAGGACCGCGACCTGGCTCCCCGAGTCTCCTACACACCTGCCATGAGGATGACCAGCACTGACTACTCCCTCTCAGGTAAGGGCTATGCCCCAGCATTCCCATCTCCCTCACACACACCACCCAGGAAGAGCCACAACATATCCTTGGGGGGGCCCTGAGTTTACTGTTCAAGGTGGGTGGTCATGCCTGCAGGGTGGGTGGTGGGGGCTGGAGGCTCAGACTCCCCTAGAGAGATGATGGGAGTGGAGAGCAGGAGCCTACTTGAGAAAGGTAGATGAGGTCCCGTGGGGTGTCATTTCCTGGGCCCCCAGCTCTGAGTGCCTGTGATTAGGAGCCTCCTTCCATTTCCCCAGACCTTCCCATCATTCAGCCACAAGAGCACCCACCTAAATAGCAACTTTCTTAAACTCTCCAGGGGAACCTTTCCCCAGCCTGATGGCTCTGACAACTCAGGACCCTGTCCTAATTTTGCTCCTTTGGGTGAAGGTCTCAGAGTAAACCTCCCTTCCCAGTTCCCAGAGTCAGGAGAGCCCCAAGGGGATTGTGCCTGACTTGGGGGAGATCTGAAAGTATGGGCAACGTTCCTCTGGCCAGGCCCATTGGAACTCGGTCCATAAATGTGGTGGTAACTCTCAAACATCAGCCATGGGATTCTGGGTGGGGGGCTCGGGGGACGACACACACTATTGGGTCAGATCCTTCCTCTACCCTCAACCCTGGACTGCTGCCTTAGAAATAAGGAAGGCTTTTTGCTTCATATTTAGTTAAAAAGAAGAGGTTGAAATGCTCTGAAATTGCCCTCAGCCCTGAGCACAAGGATGACAGCTCACTCCAGCTGGCCCCATTGCTCATGGCTGATCTGAATGAAGCCTCCTACACCTTATATTTACAAAACCAACATCATGTCAGCCCTTTCCTGCTACATGTTGCCTACCGTGTGCCCAGCTCCATGCTAGGTGCTACAGGATAGAAGAAGGTGGCCCAGATACACACCTTACCTTCAGAGTCCCTGGCCTGCAATCCCACCACCTCCCAACTCCCACCCTGGAGTTTCAACCAAAGCAGGTATCCTCTGATGAAAGCCCAGAGATTTGGGGATTTTCTTCTATGACTGTAATAAGCAAGGTGGGCCAGGTTTTCTATGCCATTCCACTGGAATCCCCCAGCCCTATCAAGAGGACCTGGAAACCACAGGGCAGGAGGGCAGGACTGGAGCCAAGGGGAATAGGTTTCTCTTTATGGCCTCACTACTGGGATCTAACCTTGGGGGGAGGCAGGAGAGGATCAGCACAGCCCTAAGTATTGAGTGCGGGACAAGCAAGGCTGTCAAAGCCAACATTTCCTCATCCATGCTCCTGGTGCCACCCTTCACACTGGCAACATTACCGTGCATCCTGCATGCTTCAGGGACGGCCACTGCAAGGGAAGGGGAAATCGGGCTCCACAAATTTCAGTAGGGGTAGTGGATGCCAAAAGTTTGGGGGATGGAGGACTAGGCTATCCCTTTGCAGAGCACCCTCAAGGCTGACCAGCCCAAGCATTAGTATTGGGGCATCTCATGCCAGGGGCAAGAGTATGATGGTATGTGGCAACTTGTTCTCTTCCCAGATTTGTCTCAAAGTAGCAGCCATGCCCAGTGCTTTTCCAATTCCAGCTACTACGCACTGGAGTGCGGCGGGCCTGCCACCAGCCAGGCCAGCACTCTGGACAGGAACAGCCCCACCAAGGTACCGGGCCCCTGACTCCCCAGCCCCTATCCACTGTCCACCCATTCAGCCTTCACCTCTGCCCAGGAAGGAACTGTAACCACCCCCCACCGCCCGCCCCCTCCCCGCCACACACACTCTGGAAGGTCCCCCTGGAACTAACTGCCAATACATTAAACACAGCCCTGTGGTCCATGGGACATGTAAACACTCTGTAAGCAGGTAACAGGGAACCTGCAGGTTACATGGAGCCAACAAGCACCATGTAACCAATAGGAATCACATGTAACTAACCACAGCATCACTCAGTATAACAAACGCCCACACCCTGTGTGCAACCAGTTGGTACTAAGCCATGTGATCATATAATCATGTGTAACCTTGTCACATAACTATGTACACCATGTAGCCACTTTTGCCACATGTTAACACATGTAATCAAAATACTACACCACAAACCACCAATCACTGCAGTAGGTTACCAATACCATGTATGCAATCAGCACATTAGAGAGTAACCACTATTACTCAGGTAACCAGCTCATGTCCTTGTACCTGGACATGCCACACGTCATCAGTGCACAACCATTTATTATAATCAGAACTAATGCAAGGGATGCGGGACCCAAACATCAGCCACAGTTAGTGTTCTCGTTAACAGCGAGTCCTGTGGGCCTTCCCTCACAGCTCCGAGCATAACCCTGGGCTGGTGGCAAGATGTCATCTTACAGGCCCTTGGGCAAGGATGTCTCAGAACACATGTGTAGTAAGCCCTGCTGGTGTACCAGGACCCATACCTGGCAGAGTGGGAGGTTCAGAAATGAGGAAGAACAGCCTCAAGGACCACAATGTTTGACAGGCTCATGCTGCCCATACCTCCTGACACCCACCTATGTATATACACACAATAGCAGGCCCAGACTCCTGGCTTCCTGTAACACCTCTCCTGCCAGGAACATAGACAGGACGTTTTTATATTCCAGGCCTCTGCCCTAGAGCTCGGGGAAACCTTTCTCCCTGTCTGCTCCACAGAACTGACAGCAATGCAGCTTGAAACACCTAGACCAGATACTGTACAACCAAGGACAACCATTGTCAAGCCAGCACTCCAAGGCCACACACCTCTGATTTTCCAAATGGGAGTGCTACACACAGGATGCCTTGAGGCCTATATGCAAGACTGTGGCCATCAGCCCCATACACAGCCCTATAGCTCAGATCCCCATTCCCAGCTTCAGCTTTAGGCTTATCCGAGGAACTGAAAACTAAGGGAAAGGAATTGCATTTCCCAGGAGGAGGCCCTTGATTAACTAGAGCCACATTATCAAGGCTGCAGCAGGTAAGAGACAGAGGATGCCAGGGATGACAAGGTCCTTTGTGGCTATGTCATTCTCGGTCTCATTCTAATAGAAAAGTGTCAGCCACTTTCAGTAAAGCGCTGGAGTTCCTGCAGAGCAGCCCACTTATTAACTCTGGCTCACCTTACCCCAGGGTCCAAAGTGGCTCTGTGTGGTCCAAGACCCCTCAGCCTGGCAAATTAGACATAGGTAGCAAAAGCAGGCACCTGTGATGAAATAATATGCATATGGGTCCCAGAGCTGAGACCCTCTGAATTGTAGACCCAGCTCTGCCACAGACTCCTTGTGTAACCAAGTGCAGGACCCACAAGCAGGACCTGTAAAATGAGGATAACCATCTTTGCCTCATACGGCTCTGAAAATGCAGGAAGAGGAAAGATTACACCATAAGGACATCGTACCCTGAGCTTTCCCTTGGTCATATGAAAGGGAGACTCTCACACTCAGTCCCAGTCTAGTGGCCGAGATGCCAGTGATGTTGCAGGCGGCCTCAGCACCATCCTGTGGGAAGATGGCCTCATGTTGCAGGTGAAGAGTGCCAGAGCACACCTGCTTTCCCTGTCAGGATCAGGTTGCTTCAGGCAGGTTCTCTGCCCTTGGGAGGACCTTCCCCTGCCCTCCTTTTCCCCAAAGACCTGGAAACCCTACAGCTTCAGCCAGACAGCTTAAATGGGTGTATGCTCTGCTCTGCTGCCATCAGCCACACCAAGGTGGCCTCTCACAGAACACCTAGCTCTCCCTTTCCCTCAACACTAGGACATAGGTGGGTGCACAAGGCTGGGAAGAGTGAAGTCTGGGCAGGGGGCACCTCTAGGCACTAGGTATTAACCGGCTCTCCTGCTTTCCAAACAGCTCAGTAACAAGTCCCTTGACAGAGACACAGCAGGCTGGACCCCTTACAGCTATGTGAACGTGTTAGGTCAGTAGTGGTTTGACTATGGTCCCTTGCCATCATGTCCTACCTTGTTCTCCTTCTCTGCACTGAGGGGGGCCCTGTCCTAGCTCTAAGAGAGAAGGTTAGTAGATGAATTCTGAGCATGATTTCCCCCAGGGAGAAGGGATGTGGGGAGGAACCCCAAGTGCCTGTTTCAGACTTATAAGCAAATGAAGCCCAGGACCCTCTTCATTCCTATATTAGGGGGTAGGGAGAGGGTGGCTGTGACCCAGGGAAAGAGATGACTAGAGCCCCAGGTATGGAGATTCCAGATGGAGGCCAAAGATGCACTCACCATCTAGAAAAGGAACCCCTGTCTGACCCAGGCCCTAACAAGGTACCCCTTTCAAGGGTTTTTTCCACTGTTCTAGTGGACACCTATTCCTGTAAGGCGTGGGATGGGGGTAGGGGTAGAGGGGGTGGAGAAGCAAGGCCAATGGCCTCAGCTCTAGCAAATCCCCAAGGCCCTGCTGGCCCCAGCCCCTTTGGATGCTACACATAGGGGCCCTAATTCCTTCCAGCTTGCCCTACCATGACCCTCAGACCCCATCCCCTCCCCTGCCAAACCAGGGCCCTGGGAATAATGGCTCCTCCCTGTCATTCCTCTCACTAGACTCCCATTTCCAGATCAGTGCCCTGGAGGCCAGGTACCCGCCAGAGGACTTCTACATTGAACTTAGACACCTCAGCCACCCCGCTGAGCCACACTCACCAGGTTAGACAACCCCAGCCCTACCCTCTATCCCTAAGACTCTCATACCAGTCCAGACTCAGCACTGGCCCTACCTCCCACTCCTGCCCCTCGCTTGACCCATCCCCATTCATCCAAGAACTCTCCCCATTGAAACCCCCCTCCCTCCAAACATGATTAGTTTACAATCCCAATTCCCTAACAAATGAGACCTGCCTGCTCCCATCATGGTCAGTGGATGTGGACAAACTATGACTGGTATTAGAGGAAGGGGACACAACATAATTGTAATCCCTGCAGTCCACAGAATACAACCCAAAACCATTGAGAAATGACCTGAGGATGGCAACATCTTTGGGGTTATCTGGGTCATCTGAGTGTGTATGGCAAACAGAAGGCTCTCTCACCCAAAGCCCAATGTCCCCCAGACCCACCAGTGGCCTAGGCTAAGCTCTCCCAGATACTAGGGTAGGGCTGTCCCATAGGGATCGGAGAAGCTGGGGCAGGATGTGTCAACAAACATCCTCTGTGCTTATGTATTAGGTTTAAATTTGGTAGCCTGGCAAATATGCAGAAAGGATACTTGGAGAGTCAGTCCTGCAATGAAGATTGTGGGTAGAAGTTACAGGAGGTATCACAGGAGCAAGAGCTATGAATGAACAGAGAATGTGGGCTTCCTACAAGTGCCCCTTTAGGGCAGGACCTCAGCACACTGGACAACCTTGGCCTGAGCTCAAGCTCTAACTGGTTTCTAGAGCTCAAGGGAAACAGCTCTATTAACCCCTGCAGGTCTTTGGACCCGATACCACTAAATGAAGATTCCCATTCATCTGCTGATTGAGTAGGCATGGGCTGCAGAGACCCTAGACCTGTACCCAGGAGGCTGTATTCTTGGCTATGGGGCTCATGGGCAGTGTCCAGGGCATTTAGTAACCCCACCAATTACATCCCCCCCCCCACACACACACATACACTACCACCCCCCTGTATCTTTTTCCACACTGGAGCATCCTCTGGGCTCAGCCCAGATTTTTCCCTGCTCTGAGATCTCAATCTTCAACCAGTGTAGCCAGAGCCACCACTTAGTCATTTTGGGGTTTTATCCAACCAGGCTGGTGGCCAATGGGAGAGAATACTTGGAGAGGTCTAGCTGCAACTCAACCTCTCACTTGTTGGTGTGGTCGCAGACAAGTCACTGCCCCTCTTTGGGCCTCTATTTCCTGTTAGATGAAAAGGGGAAAAGTGAATAGCCTAGCCTCCGTCCCTCAGGGAGGGCAAAGGAAACCCTTGTCTGGTGTAAAGTGCTGACCTAAATGCCAGGGATACAGACTATTGCAGTCATGTTTCTGAAGGGCGCAGATACTTACTGGCCGGTAGAAGAATAGCAAACCTGAGAAAACCTTAGACCTGGTTCTGCCCTATCCCTCAGTAATGTATGGAAGGCCAGCAGACAAGAGTAGACTCCTATAAATTCAACTTGGGAACTCTATGTGGAGGAGATATGGGGAGTATCTAAACAGCAACAGGTTGGTTTGTCAGTATCAGAAACTAATGAGTCCAGAGGAGCCAAACTGTAAGCACTTGTTGCATGTCTTGCCTAGTATTGTGTCTTCAATCAAAAGCTGGGGGTGGGGGTAGGGTGTGGAAATGGCTCCGACTTTGAGCCAGTGTCATTACTGCTCCAACCTAAAAATGCCAGACAATTTCTTTTCTGGGATCAACAGCTGCAAAGAACCTGAGCTTGGTCCCTGAATGCCCTGTATGGCTTGAGCTCAGGACCATGCACTGAGGGAGCCTAGGAGAAATTGTGACAACTGAAAGGGAGGAAAGAAATCCTTGGGATTGAAAAACACCGATAATACTTTTCAGAGACAGCTCTCAATTAGGTGTAAATGGTCCACCCAAAAAGGAAGGAATAACTAAGAAAGCTGACTGTGGATGGGGAATGAGTGTATATCCCATAAAGATGACCTCAGTCACCTGTCCACCTCCCTCTCTGGGTCCCCTCAGTCAAGCTTCTGATCCAGAAGAGGAGAGGCAGGACCAGAGCTGAGAGGTAAGAAACAGTCTTCCACCCTGTTCTAAAATCCAAAAGAACTAGGATTTGGAACAACAAGCACCCTTCCCAAGCTAAAAAATGGTTCTGATTCATTCCTTATCATATACTTTTGGAGCCTAGAACTTCACCTATAGTGACTGTAGGTGGCATCAGAACTGTCTTTGATCGCCTCCTGTAAAACATTCCTCTCAGAATGAAGGTTAAAGAGGAGGAATGCTGAATATGCCAGGGGGCGCTGTAGCTCACCATTAATGCTTATGAGCCTTTTAAGAATTACTATATGGCCAAAAAGATTTAGAGTAAAAGTAAAGCCAGAACAATTTTCTAGCATTAAAGAACTATTTACTTTCTGGGTAGGGGAGAAAGAGAAAAAGGCAAACAAAATATTGAAACCTATACATGCAGTCCAAGTAAACCTCACACACACCCATATTTTTCTTCCCTTATACTCTTTTTGCAGGTGCTTGTGAAATGGATAGACGTCAAAACACATACATTATGGACAAAGGCTTCAAAGGTAGAGTATCCAATCCTGACGTCCCATTAGAAAGGGCTTAGCAAGATAAAGAGTACAGATCTGAAATGGCCAGAAATTCTACCAGAGAGAACTGCGCACCTGTTCCCCCCAAGTCCCTTAAAAGTTAAAAGACCACAGGACCTGGGGCTGCTGGGTAGCTCCACCCAGGAGGAGCAACCATAATAATAAATTCATCTTTCGATTTCAGTTGCACCTGCTTAGCAAATGCTGTGGGTTTTTTATAGATGCCTAATAAATGTCTTTGGAAATGTAGAACGTCATTATCCAACCAATTAGTATGAGTTAAACTGATTAAAAATCTGAAATAAAGTCAATCTACCTGCCCTAGAGGCCTCCTGTCATTGTACTGGTAAGGAACGCCACCCTGCCACCTGCTGGCTTTCTGCGCACAACGAAATGAAAATGATACCCTAATGATGAATGGCACTCCACCCTCAAGAAATCTCTGCCCCAAGAGCAGGGACACCAGGACTAATCCCAACACATGGGAACTCAAGTCGGGTCGTCCTTCTAGGAAGTCTCTGAGTAAAGCCACGATGAAAGGTCAGGTCCTGTTCCTGGGCTTAGGCTGAGGTTTAAATGACAGAAGGTGTGAAATAGGTGGCTTTGGAACCATGTCACTTGCTATTCTGTTACTTATTAACTGAGACCTTAAACTGTGAGCTCCCCAAGGCCCAGTTTCCTCATCTACAGGGTTGGGATAATTATGCCTATCGTCCTGTTGTCTAGCAAGGCTGTCATAGTATTCAATAAAATCTCAGATGGGAAGTGTTTTTGCATATTGTAAAGGATTGTACTACTGTAACAAGGCTGTCCTTTTGTCTCTGAGGTCTATTTAAGAGTCTCAGCCAAACCAAGTTAGAGATGACTGACAGCAGAGGTCCCAATGGATATCGTAAATCTAGCTGTGCACTAGAATCACCTGAAAAGCTTGCTAAAACTACAGATGTTCATACCCCATGTCCGCAAGATTGTGATGCTGTAGACCTAAAGTGGGGCCCTGGGATCTGCATTGGCACAGAGCATCTCAGGGTATTCCTATGCAGCAATGACCCAACTAACACTTAGAAACCACTGATTCAGACTGACCCAGATTTCCTGGATTACTGTTCTGGTTTATCCAACTCGACCTTAGACACACCCAAAGACACAACCATTTCCTAACGAAGGAGAGCTAGTCATCTATAGCCCTTGGTAAGGTAGCTATTAGAAATGGGGTGAGCTAAGGGTGGGTGGTGGTGGTGAGAAGTGCGCTCTGAGCAAGAGACAGGAAGGGCAAGTCTCCATCAGCATGTTAGAGTGCACACTGCTCAAGAGAATCATCTGGAGACAGGAGGTAATCCCTAGGCTCCTGGCCAGCTAGCGAACACTCCCTTGGGAGCATTATTCTGGCAATTTTCTGTGAGTTTTGACTTAAACTATCCCAATGAAGGCAAGCACCATTACAGCAGCTTCCCCTTTTAATACAGAAAAGACAGCTCTACTGCTTTAGCACTGTGAACTGAGACCTGTTTCTTTCTCAAATAGGCATGAGGTTTGGACAGAAATATTATTAAGGGCCTTTCCAGCTCTAAGAATATGCGTTACTGAATCGTAAATACGCTCAAGACAGGCCCAGACACCTCAACAAATGAGCACACAACTTTGCTATGCACTGTGTTGTCCTGCCCATTGTGATTAGAGCTACTTTCAGACTTCCAACCATGAATATAAAACAACGCTAAGGAGAGCACTGTCTCTGCTTCAGTGTCATTCATTCCTGTTTTGTGGTCATATATCTGAGCCTCTGAGTGCAGATTTTGTCTCACCACTGTGGCTACAATCGTCCTTTAACTTAGAGAGAAAAGAGGGCTGTGTAGGCAAATGTACCAGCATGTGTTGGGGACCAACATATCTGAACAAGAGAATTCAAAGAGGAAAATGGAATGTCCCACTTCAAAACTTTACAGAAGTACTTATCAAAGACATGGAACAAACCCACAATAACTGGCTGACCTCCTAAATAAATACTTACTAAACTAGTTTGTACCAGGAATGAACTTATTTCCTAAACCTACTGGACCAAACAATTAAGAGTGAAGAGTCTTTAGGTATTCTCTGCACTCACCCTTTGCACAATGATTTGGCAACAAACAACCTCATGTTCAATTCCTTGTCTATCAGGCACTTCAAACTGCTGTAGAAGAAATCTTCCCCAGTACCCTCCATCACCTTCATGATCCTGAAATCCTAAATTCCACCGTTGCTGCCATTTTTCCCACCTTATGCCCTTTGGTAATCTAACCAAGTCTCTTCTTGGAGTTGCCTTGGGTTACAAGGTAGTTAGGAGCCCACTGATATCCTGAAAACTTTTTTCAACTACTGTGGTTCTCCTGACTGATATCTTCCCTTTCCTCTCCCCATATCCTTGTCTCTCAATCCAGAGAAGATGCTAACTTCAGGCCCAGAAAAAGGCAGTGTGGCCTTCTAATAATAGTAGTCAGCTAAGATGGGATCTAAGGTTTTCCCCAACAGTAAAATATTGGCCTTAGCTAGATGTTATTTGAACCTAAAGCCCTGGTAAATTCAGATCCCACTTACAAGGTGGCCTTGGAAAGTCACTTCCCCTTCTGGTTTGCTGCTCCCTTTTACAAATTAAGATGTCTACATTAGATTTTAGAGTTCCCTCTGCCTCCCATAGTATATGGCTGTGTGTGATTTTTGAGAGGTAGGAACTAGCTGAGAGCAAATGCTAGGGCATTATTGGGCTAACCCTTTAATATTGATACTAATTACAGGCCTTGGAGGAGTGACTGAGCTTGGGTAGCCCTGGTTGATGCTTCCCCTTTCTTAGTAAAATGCCCTGAAGTGCAGGGACTGGCCTTGGGGAGGGGCGGAAGGGTGGAACTCTAAAAGGATGAGGAAATATCTTAGAGCAGCTGGTTCTTCTTCCCCTTGTCCAGCCTTCTCTCCCTCATCTCCCTCCCTCTGGGCAAGCAGGTAGATGACTCAGCTGGAGAAGAGAGCAGCTTCCCGCTTGCCTAGATGTCCCCCAACTACCAGTTCCAGAATCCAGATTATTCCATAACTCAATGCCTTCCCCTACCACCTCACTTTACCTACACACACACACACGCGTACACTCACACATTTCATCCTTTTCTTTACTGCTGACCTCTTTATGGAAAATACAGCTTCCCCCTGACACTAATCACCTCCCCCACAACCCCAACTTCTCTTTTATCCATTTAGGTGTGTCCCCTGCTGCAGATCAATTTATTCCCCCAAACTTGAAACAGCCATGACTTTTCTGGTGGAAATGAAAAGAGGGGCACTATTGCCTGGCTGGGGCTCTATTAGGCATTGAACTAGAGCTCCATGGCTCTCCCACTGCCAAGGCTCTCCTCACTGAGGCACACTGCCTTATCCCTGAATCAGTCAAGGGATATCCACGAAAAGCTTAGAGCTTGGCCTTTCTCTTTCAGCAGGGCTTGGCCCTATAGATAAAAGGTGTTCCCTGAAGGTAAGGTGAAGCTGCTGCAGATATACTTTGCATTTAGTACAGATATCGGAGAAGAGCACAGGAGCACAAGGAAACTGATAGAAGAGAAAAACACCTTGATTGGGTATCAGAGAAGACAGGGGTTGAGTCTTAACTACTTACTAACATTAAGCAAACTTTATGAGTTTCAGTTTCCACGTTACTAGAGTAGTAATACTAGTCCTTCCTGCCCAGCCTCCTTCACAGATATAACAAGTTTCAAATGACTAACCTGAAATACTAGTTTTAAGTGCCACACAAAGCGAGCTATCGATATTCCTTAAGTTCTAGAACAGTGGTCGCCAACCTTTCGAACCTCAAGGACCACCAGTGGTCCTCGGACCATCGGTTGGCGACCGCTGATCCAAAGATTTCCTTAAACCAGTGGTCGCCAACCTTTTGGACCTCACGGACTATCGGTGGTCCACAGACCACACTGGTTGGCGAACGCTGTTCTAGAAAATATGCAACTGAGGCAGCTGCCAAACAAAGTAAATGGATGTATTTGGGAGGACAGGAAGGGTGAGCTGTTAGGACTTCTCTCAGGAGACAGCCCTTCTTTAAGCAATTCCAATCCTCAGCTTCCAAACAAGCCACTGAGGCACACTGCCTTACTCCCTGGCTGGTAAGTTCAGAACACCCAAAGTGGGATCAATGAGCCATACTACCAGGGTTCCTGGATTTAGCCCCACTCCCAGTTGGAAGAAACAAAGTACTCACTAGAAGCAGGTCGTGGTACAGGACCCATAGGTACCCCTTCCCCATTGAGCCTCAACAGCAGCTGGGACAATGCAGCCTCCCTTTAGTCCTTACTGGGGCTGGCTGGGCCTGCTCAAGAATGTTTTCTCCTTCTGTCTAGGGTTTTATGCTAGAAAGAGGCCATAATCTAAGATGGAGCCAAGACAATATCCCTCTCCACTGTGGGCTAAGTTGTGATGGAAAAGTGCTCTGAGCCTGGTTCTAGAGCTTGCTTTGCTACTGATTAGCAGTATGACCCTAGAGAAGTCACTTCCCCATATGAAGCCTCAATTTCCTCATAAGCAATGGGGAGAGTGGTGAGAATCATATTATTGCTCTACCTACACCACAGGGTGTTATGAACACTTGAAGGAACTAATAGGTCAATGTACTTTTGTACAAGATTGAAGAAATGCTACCTGCTGAAACAGACATCAACTCTACCCCAACAGAAAAGTAACTCCCCTCACAAGCACCATTAGGGAAGAAAAGACTACTTGTGGTAACATATACTCAACTACTTCAGCCACATGGCATGTCTATTCTGTTCTCACTGTACAAAGGTTCATCTAGTCACCCCTAGAGTTACAAGATCACTTTCCCTTTACATTTCCATCAATTTCACAAGTTGGAAGCAGAAAGCAGAGATAAATAGCAACCCAAATGTAATTTGTGATAGTTCCAGAGAAGGATCATCCAAGAATATCACCACCTGCTACCACTTGCAGAAATTTAGAATTGAAAGGCGATTTAGATCACTCTCGACTTTCAAGCCCCTCCAACACAGTGCTTGTTTCTAGGCGCGCCCTCCCACCACCCCCACCCCCACCCCCAAGGCTGGCAGAGCCTCAGACAGATGAGGACCAGAACTGCCAGGTCACAGAGAGTAAGAGTAATAAAGCCCTGATCACTTGGGACAATCTACAAGAGGCAGTGATCACCTCCAAAAGGGGAATGAGGTAGAGACTGAAGGAAGGGCTCCCCTTTCCTCGTGTAACTCCATCACAAAGTGAACTTTCTCTAGTGGAGCTAGTTACCTGGCTTTTTATTGGGAAACTAGTTTGTATCTCTTTACCCTAACATTCCTTGAAGTATGGAGGATGATGCATGCCTGAGGGGTGGCAGGAGAGGAAGCATGAGTTCCCCTAGTATCAGAGAAAATTATTATTAAAATAGGTTTCATTTAGCATTCTCAAGAACTGAGGTAAATGACCCCAGAGCAGGGGTCCTCAAACTTTTTAAACAGGGGGCCAGTTCACTGTCCCTCAGACCGTTGGAGGGCCGGACTATAGTTTAAAAAAAAACTATGAACAAATTCCTATGCACACTGCACATATCTTATTTTGAAAAAACAAAAAAAAAACAAAAAAACAAAAACGGGAACAAATACAATATTTGTATTTGCATGTGGCCCACGGGCCTTAGTTTGAGGACCCCTGCCCCAGAGAATACATTGCAGACTTGCGAGAAAATAGGAACTTTCCAAAGGCTAGGTGAAGACCCAGGTGTTTCTGAGACCTCTATTACACTTCTATCTGCCCCACCTCTGATCACAAGCTTCTCAGAGAACAGGGATGCAGCCAATTTGCTACTGAAAGGATACCAAATTGCTAGCACCTGTGCCAAAACACACACACACAACTTCTTCTGAACCTAAGCATCTTAATCATCAGAACAAATTCAGAAAGAATGTTATTACAGAAAACGCACAGCCAAGGAGTCCCAAGGCATAGATTTAAGCCTTGGCACTGCCACTTATGAGCTGTGTGACCTTAGCCAAGACATATCTCTCTGGGCCTTCATCCTATAAAATGCAAACTATCAACTATCCTTGCAGGATTTTGTAAACATTAAATAATAGATGTGAAAGTACATTATGAGTATCTTAAATTAATCTCTCTGGTGCTATACCTGACTACTAAAAACAAAAATGTTCCTATCCCTCCAAAAACGTAAGTTTTTTTAGGAAAAGAACTCTGCCTACTTATTAAGTATGCTGAATGCTTCCCTAAGTAAATCTTAAACTGTCACAGGCTTTTACAGCTCCAGGATCCCGAAAGCACATGAACTTGCCTGCAGTCTGTTTCTGGTATTTAAACTAAGTCTTATGTTCTTGCTTATACTAAGAAATCTCTCTTGCCTTGCAGATTACATGAAAGAATCCGTGTGCAGTTCTAGCACTTGTTCCTTGAACAGCAGTGAAAACCCTTACGCCACAATTAAGGACCCACCCATCCTCACCTGCAAGCTTCCAGAAAGCAGCTATGTAGAAATGAAGTCGCCTGTGCACAGGGGGTCTCCGTACACAGACGTGCCATCCTTGTCGACATCTAATAAAAATATATATGAAGTTGGTAGGTGTCTCAAATAAGTAACTTAGCAAAATCAGGGCAATAGTGCAGCATCTGAAATAAAAACAACCCCTCTCTACTCACCCTGTCTTGAAAACACACTTTTTTTTATTGCTTTTTAAGGAATCCAAGGCAAACTGCCTTCCCCAGGACTACCCTCCTCTCTCATGCAGAAAATCAAATTCTTGTGCCAACTCTGCTTTAAAAAAAGAAACATACCAGGACTAGTATGATGCAGAAATACTGGGGGTGGGGAGTGGGTACACACACATACACCTCAACTGATTGTTGATACAAATCCCAGTTTAAAAAAGAAAACAATTAGAACAGAATATTTATTAACTTTCTAAATCACCACCTTCTATTTTCTCCCAGTTTAACCCATGTTCCTGGGCTCAGTGCTAAGAATAGCAGTGAAAACCTTACGCCACAATTAAGGACCCACCCATTCTAAATATTCTAAATATTTAGGACATTCTAAATCTCTTTGGTTTTGACCAAGCTTTGGATGGGATTCTGACAGCACACTCACTTATGTTTTCCATCTCTTAGCATTAGTCCTAACCCTCATATTTATCACAGATTTATAAATCCCTGGCTTCTCTCACCACCCAGTTAAATAGAACTCTCTTCCCCCCAACATGACAACCAAAGCTAATCTGTTCTCTGAACTCATTTTTCACTATATTCCTTAGAGCCCACAGTCAGTGTGGTCCAAGAAGGCCGTGGTCCCAACTCCAGCTATATCCAGAATCCATACGACCTACCTAGGAACAGCCATATTCCTGGTCATTATGACCTCCTCCCAGAAAGACTGAGTCCTGCCAATGAGCCCTCCCAGGACAAGCAGTCTTAAGAGGGATAAGCTTCTCTCTTGCAATGTGCTCTGCTGAATATTCTCTGACTCTGAAAGAAGACAATCCCCTGACCTGAAATAATGGTACAGACTGACTTCAGCTGCGTGTTAGTTATTACTTTCACCTGGAACTAAAGAAGAGCTTCCAAGTGGGACTGGGGTAATTGCTCAAAAGGTCTGTTTGCAAAGGTAAATCCTATCACCCACCCAACCCCCAACTCCAAAAGACCTGGATTACATGATCTTTTAAAACATTTAAGATACAGCTACTCATCAACATCAGCTAAATATAGCTAACTATATTTATTTATATATTTAATTATCTGAAACATGATGCTTAAAGAGCATGTAGAATAGGTTTTATAAACCTTCCTAGGAGGAAAGGGGGACTGGGGAGGGGAGAGGATTAATTTAAAATACCTAAAATGTACTAGTATATGTACTTTTGGTTGCTGTTACCATCAACATCTGTTTGATTACCTCAGATAATTAGTACATAGACAAAAACTGTGCTAATATCAATCCTAAAGTACCTGTACATATATGTCTAGTCTATCAAATTACAATGGCCAAGATTACAGATTATTATGTAGTCTAATGCTAACAACTTCAATTTTTTAAAATAAAATTTAAATAAATACAAATTATGTGTAGCACTGAACCTGGCTTAACATCTCAGATGAGAAATTAGAATCCATTCTCTTATTAGCACCAAGTTTATCAGGATGCTCAAGAACCTGCATTTTGCTATCTAAAATAGTATTATCTTCCGTGGTAAGCCTTTCTCTAAGAGTCAATTTCAGTTTAAAGAACATTTTAAGAATGAACCAGAGTTTGTGAGTTCAGCTATATGCAACCAATAAAACTGAAAGCTAAAATAATAATAATACATAAATACAAATTAACTTTCCCTCTTCTGCCCCTGCTGGTAGTAGAAGAAAAATGTTTTCAAAGCTCAATAGTCTCTTTCAGTCTACAACAGTATTTCTGGCCAGTTTTGACCAAATCTTGCCAATTCAAAGTTCCAGAACATAGCCAACTCAGCCCTGGCTTGTCGTATCTCCTTGGTCGCCCAACACCTGAGTCATTCCATGGGAAATAAAACTGTGATGCTTTAAGCAAGCAGTCACAGGCTGGTAAGAATTAAGTATCCCTAAAAATGGCTATTTAGCCTCTCATCAAGTTTATTTGGTTAGCATTCCTTGACTCAGAAGAGTACTTGCTTTCAAGCATTTCTTCATAAATCTAGAGCTGGATATAATATGGAACTAGAAGTGTAGAGCAGGGATGGGGAACCCTTTTTCTGCCAAGGGCCATTTAGATAATTATAACATCATTTGCAGGCCATACAAAATTATCAACTTAAAATTAGCCTGTTATATTTGGTCAAACATTTAATTAACTCACCACTAATGCCTGGGCAGGGCCAGAACAAATGATTTCTCAGACCTTATGCGGCCCACAAATCAGACATTCCCCACCCCTGGTATAGAGGAAATTAAACAAAAGAGGATATATCAAGTTAAAATTGCTTAAAGTACATTATGCTTTCTGATGGAATTAAATTGAAATGATGAAAGAATGGACTATAATCAGCTGTTGTAATGATGTAAAAACTTTATAGTAAACAGCACATAAGGACATGAAGAACTTTTACTTTCTACCCTAAACCCACCACCTGCTGAGATGGCCAAAACTGAATTACAATGAGCTAATGTTCCAGATCCCAGTATTCAGACATATCTATACCTTCCATTACTAATGAACATAGGTAAATAGGCTCAGATGAGTCTAAATGGAGTCAGCCCCCAGGCCTTAAAGAGGACCTCCTCACAAGAATGAAAGACTGAAAGGGCAAACCATGAAAACTAATGGGCACCCCTATACCCACTCCATTCTCTGATAATAGTTCTGCCAGTAAAAATACTTCCAAAAGGTATATAGAAGAGGAAGTACATGACTGCAAAGCTGGAATAGCTGCTACAGGAAGTGTGGGAGTTCTGAAGTCCTTGATACAAATTGGAAGTCTGCCATGGAACCCATTAGTTTGGCCAATAATCAGCAAAAGCAAGGACAAAAATGAGTAACCCCCCACCCCCACTTCACTCAAGGCTTAAGCAAATAAGCCTTGTTAGGGGGAAATAATCTAATACTTAACATGAATGCTGCATGTGTGCATGGGAGCAAGCAATCAGCAATAGCAAATTTACTTTCCAAAAAGTCTTATTAAATATAAATACTAGAAAATTACTTTGTAGACCCAAGTAAATATTTCTCATACATATGTAGAAAAAAATATAGATAAGAGGCTTACCTCAGTATTTCAGGGCAGCAAGTGCTCAATTACCTTTGTGAAGCAAGAACTAAGAATCATGGTGAAGTCAGATCAGCAAGGAGAACTTCATCTCAAACCCAGGTTTTATCTTCTTCCCTTACCCTGCATGTACAGTAACTGCTGCCTGGCAAACTGCAAACAAGCACTATCACTCAAGTTCAAGTTTCACCTCTTTTTTGCCAACTGTCTTCTAGGCAAATTTCAGCAAGAGGTGGCATGGTGGAATTGCTAAAGCACTGGATCAAGAGATTTTTTGCCTTCTTTGGGCTCTTTTTCCCCTGTGTGTAAAGAAAGGAAGAAGCAAATAGGGGTAAGGGAACCATAAAACCCTTCAACTCTAGCATTCTGATTTTTAAGGAAATGTACCACAAATTAAATCAGGCCATACAGGAAAAGGGAAAGACAGAGGGTGTGATTACTTGATGGTGACAACAGTTGTCTTCACAAACCTAAGAGTTACTGGTAAGAGACATTTCAATCTTATAGAGCAACTGTTAGGAACTTCTGTCTAGCACTGTCACAAGTAAGTTCATGGTCAACCTAAACATGTGCATTTTATTGACAACTTGGAAATATATGTTCAAGTATTATACAGAAACTAAGTCTTCACTCAAAGTGATGTGCATATAATTCAAATGAATAAAGAAAACAATCATTGTACAACAGCATAAGTGAGACTGATATGGCAATACTTTTTTTAAGCAACGCAGACTTGTAATATATTTGTTCACTGTGCAGAGGGATCATACCTTGTACAAAATAAAATTAATTTCTCAAACTAATTTACAGGAATGCCTACTGTTGTGCTGCAAACCAAAAATGTGTCTAAAATCTACACCTCAGGTTTACCAGTAAAGGTAAAACTAACCTACATTTTGTGTGGTCACTTTAGACTGCTAGATGAGTGAAAATTACCTCCTGGGTGCTTGAACATAAAGTGAAAAAGTTCTATCAAATCTATAACAAGAGAGTCTCTTCCTTTACAGTAATGAATGGGAACTACATATTCTTAATTCATACCCAAAAATTACTGAAATAGCTCATAAACATTAGTATACTCAAATAGAGAATTTCTCGTTTTCACAAAGATTTGGACTCAGAGGCAACTATTACAGCTTGTGCTCAGCTTCAGAGGCACAAAGGTAGTTCTATGGCAGCGGTCGCCAACCTTTCGGACCGAGCGACTGCTGTTCTATGGAATGGGGATAAAGGCAAATATAAGGGCCACCTAATTTGCATAAGAGCAATGAGTAGCTTTCCATTGGAAGTTATCACCCAGTACTATACTCTGGATGCAACTATTTTAGGACCTTTTAAAACATAACCTTGTGACCTAACTAGTAAAGAAGCAGTAGGATTAATTTTATTATAAAATACAGATGCTAAAAAAACAGCTTATTGAATGTATTTAATGGTATAATTTTAAAATTTCTCCTTCAGACTTTCAAAGGTTTGTACATACTTAAGTCAAATTAAAACATTTCAACTGGTCTGTTTACAAGGCTTATGTGATACTCAAAAAGTACTCCCATTTAATAAAATGTTTAACCAAGAATACATTTTTGCTAGTTTGAGATTAAAACTTGTTCAGAAAAGACCCTCCTCTCCTAACAATGAACAACTCTCAAGGGCTGGACCTTGACATCGTAATAAAAGATAAAACATAATCAAAAATTTTAAGGCTAAAAAGGGCATTTAGTGTTCAAGATTATGACTTAGGAGGCTCAGAATACCACCCAACACCATAAATACTGCAGGTTTTGTACTCAACAGAGAAGATTCAAGAATGATGGATACATGGGGACTCATTATACAATTTATAATTTTGTATAATTAAATATTATTTACATAATTATAATTTTTTATAATTTATAATTTTAAAAATTTTAACCTGAATGGTAATTGTCAAACTATAGCTCCCCAAGCTAAACTAAAATGAGGTGAGCCCCTTCACTCTTTAAGATGGTTCTTCCTTATCATCTAACACATGGTTAAAGGTGCAGGATAAATAGTAGGAATATAAATATGAACAAAGCACATTCATTCCCTGTCCCTGTGGATCTTACAATGTAGCAATTACAAAAGAGCAGGAGTAAATGGAGGGCCAGGTGGTTAGTGGACTTGAAGAGCTAGAAAGACCCCGAGCAGTGGTCCAATCCAAACCCTCATAAGGTAGATGCTCTGGTCTGTAGCTAGAGTTGTCAGAATCCCTCCTCATTCCAGCTTCTGCCTCCCAAGCCATTGTATGGCCCAGCAGGTAACCCTCCAGAGCCTTGTGTAAGAGAAAACATGGGGACCTAAGATCTTACAAAGTGCTGTTATTTAGGCATCCACTTAAATGTAAACCTTAGACCAGTAACAGATTCCTAACATCCTCCTCCAGAACTGCTTTCATATCAAAGATAGCCTACAGAAAAGTGTTGAATCCTGGGGCTTCCCAGACTGTCCTGTTTCAGGCATGACTTTCTATAATATTCTTAAGTCTATATGATGAAATGCTTTGACAGAGAGGCTAGCACAATATAGCCAGAAACCTCTTACAGATAAGGAACCATACCACTTCCCTAGAGGGATCTGAGAAGATGGTATGCTGAGAGACTAAGTTCTCAGTAGGGGAATGGGTACTAAAAGCAGCAGTACACTTATTCATTGGGATGGGGATAATAAGATCTAAGATCCAATGCCATTAATATCATGTTCTTTAATAATTGGTTCTACTGAATAGCTAGTGCTGTGGATTGACCTACCTTCTTTTAGATTCCTATTAGAAATTTTTAAAAAAATTAAACACAGTATGTTTTTAAAAGTTCTCTCCCAGACATGAGTATCTTTTAAAGTGTATATTAAAAACCAGCAATTTTAATAGTAAAAGCCAAAAAACAAGCAGTTCTCAATTTACAGTTGACATAGCAGCCCATCAAGTGCTCCTCCCTGCATAGCGCATATGGTACTTTGATGCATACCATATTGTGAAATTGACAGTCATTTTGCAAATGTTCTGAAAGCTTTCATCTTATTTAATGGAGTTAAGATGAAAATAAAGATAACATTCTAATCAAGTTATGATGATAAAACCAAAATCATCAAGGAAAGTATATACTTCATTTTTACTTATCTATTAAATTTGAATTAAAATGAATTATTTGGCTCTAGTACATGAAGAGAGTTCATTCACAGAATTACTAAATTGGAGCTGGGATAAACCCCATAAATAATTTAATCTAGTCCCCTCAATAACTGGAAGGTGAGGCTCAGAAATAAAACGACTAAAGAGCTGTGGCTAGAATCCACATCTCTGTCACCCAGTCCAGTGCTCTATTATACTTTCTTTTTAACTTACAGAATTTGCTTATTTTCTCCTACCTGCCTAGTATCAAGTTCCTTTCAAATAGTCTTTTTTTATCTTCCAATTCAATTTTCAGGGAAATAGATACTTCAATTAAAATTATCTCTCAGACTAATGGTTTTCCCTTACATAAGTTGTAGTGATAAGAGCATTTTGTATTGTTTTATCGTTTCCATCAGCTTCCTACAGTTTGGGAAAACACACCATTCTTTAAAACTTTAGAATGACAACTCTAGTTTATTTGGCACAGTGTATAGGTGGTAGAAAAGGTGGCAGAAAAGAGATATGGCACCAGCACAGCCCCAATCAGGAGAAAAACATCAGCCCTGTTCTTTTCAGCTCTAGTCTGATACGCTAACCCAATAAATGACGTGGTGGGAGAGGATCATTTCATGGTCTTTGTTCATTTTTTTTCACACAGGGAATGAGTATCATACACAGTCTTTATACAAAATTCATATTTTGTTTTAAATTTTTTTTCAGGCTTATGGTGTTTGTGAAACAGCAAACCAATCTTCATTTTCTCCTTTGTTAAAAGAGCTCCATAAATTGAAGCCTAACAGGTTGGAATATGTTCTTAATTATCCACTCAGTCCTTGAATTTTTCTGCTTCTGGTACTGGCCAAAATTGCCTAAGTAGTCATTTTGTCTCTTTAGGGTAGATGGAAGAGAAAAACACAATCGCTCAAACCACTGAGAGCATTTGTATTTTGTAAACACAAGTCAATAAAAACAAAAATTTAAGATGTTCATTTTCCCAATGATTAAATAAATATGCCTAGATTTAATGGGCAATCCAAACCCTTAAGAAGTTTAACTTTCCTGCAGAACCCTTCAGAACTTAAAAAACCTCTGGCATAATTCACCAGCTAGTATTCCTTAGAATATAGCATACTCAATGCAATGGCTAAATTTAAAAACTTACTCTTACATAGTAATAACTCCTATTAGAAAGAAATCATAGATAGCACTTGAGAACATTTACAAAGAAGTTTAACAAGTCAAGATGGCTGACTTTTCAGGAGAATATAATATATTTTTTTAAAAATCAAAGTTAAAAAAACTAAAAAGTAGGGTCAAGCAGCAAAATATTTCTACTAAACTGCCTTGGGCCCTAATTGTCATATTTTAAAATTTAATGTTTCTTACTTGAAACAGTTTGTCTCATGAGATACTGTTCAGGATGAAGATACTTGAAATGCAATCAAAGCCATTTTCTATTACTTCTGGTTTCTTGGACTGCTCCCAAAATCCAACCATGCCCAAGGCAACATTAAGTCTATACTTGATAAAAATTCAGTTACTTTATCATTTTCAATTCACTACCTACTTTTTCCTTCTCTTAAATAATTTTGTAAAAAACTGACTACTAATTTTCAGTAAAATAAGGAGCAATGGAGCCTCTTCCTGAGTCTAGTGACAGGGTTATGTATGAAAGTACAGAGATTAATTACTTCCCTTGTATTTCTGGTAATACTTTTTCCAAGAAAAGCACAATTGAACTACATGTCTAAAACCAAAGCTGAATTCACACAATGGTGCCTCCAACTCCATGTTTACTCTGTAATGCACGAACCTATAATATCTCATTCATCAGAATCAAATATTCTATGACTATATCCAAAGCAAAGGGAAAATGTAATCTGACAACATAAAGAATAGTCCCCCTATAACTGTTTATTAGAATATGAATATATTCCAAATCAATAACTAAAAAAAAAAGCCAAGTTACAGAGCATGCATAAAATACAAAGTAGTGATTTACAAACAGATAAGTTGTCATACTAATACACTAGAATAAGAAAACCAAAATGACAAACCACAGCAATGCCTTCAGTGTGCCCCACACATCATGAGCATCGCAAAAGACAGGATTTGATTAACTGTGAAACATAGTAATCTATGCAATCCCACACATATATATATTTTGGGGATATTCCACCATCCTGAATAGAATCACTTCAGTTGACACAACTTTCAGAACACTGCAGAGTAAGTGCTTAATGTTATCCATAAGAAAGTAAAACTAAATATTAGTGTGCACATTTGTGAATGAGAAACTAGTTGCTCCATTGATTTCAATAATGTAGTGGAAGAATACTATTTCAGGTCTGTATAATGGCCTAAATGCATTCTATTTAAACTCAAAGTACTATTTCATCTTAAGTACTAAAAGAATACATGCCGTTAAGTGATACTACTTGAGTAGAAATTAACCTCTCACTGTATTCTTTAGACATACTGAAACCAGATATTTAACTGGACTATATTCCATAATATACTGCAAAACTAAACAATCAGCATTATTAAAAGAATTATCCATGCCTGCTGGTGAATATGGTGATAAAACTAGGTTGCATTTCATTTAATGGAAGGTTTTGAGACAAAAATTACCACTTCACAATTTGATACTAAGAGCATTAAACCAGTTATTGCCTGAGCAATAAAATGCCACCTAATCTACTGCTGGGTTATTAGATAAATTAGATGACTTATCATTAAACTTAGGCTGCCTGATCATTCCAACAGAAGCACCTCAGGTAGAACTCCACCAGTCTCTCCAATTCCCAGCCTCCAGAACCCATAACCATAACACAACCAAAAACCACAATACAATCTTCTGTGTTTATTAAGATAATTCTTGCCCAGAAAAAAAGGTGCCCTCTCGAATCAACTTTGATGCTTACAAAAAGTACATAACCCTATTAAGGCATTTTAGAAAGTGACTTCCAGAATAATGGAAAATTTTCAAGCTCTCAAAATCCTGCTATGCTTATAGGGCAATTCTTAGCTTTGTGGTAATATATAATGCACTGAGAGAAGAGTGCGTGAATTGTAAGCTGCTCTGTGGCAAAATGATAGCTTATTTCTAAAGTCTTCTTAGCTTGATTTGATCAAGACCAACAGGTCTGAGCTTCAAGTGATCAAGTTCTATTATGTCCTACAGTGACAGGTTTCCATGATGAAAAGGAAACAATCATTGAAGAATCCAAACATTCAGTTTATTAAACTAAGGCTAGTGAAGCCATAGCATGAAAAGAAGCTGCAGTCATTCGGGACAAATGGATGATTTTATAAAGCTAAAATCAGACTTAAAACACAGAAAATTTGTTAAGTATGAGGAAGTAATAAAACACAAAAGTGACCACAAGAATTACAAATATATTTAAATCTCAGACCTGGGAAATGGACTATACACAGCCTTCTATGGGAGAAGAGAAACGCCTTATATGTTCTGACAGCACTGCACCTTTGGCTTATTTTCAGTGGTTGGTGGAACATGAATAGGAACCACATTGTTGCTTGGAGACATGTCATTTTCACGTCTGTCTGACATTTGCTTCTGGGAAACAATGCGGTATATCTCTGAGTGAGAGGAAAAAAGAAACAGCAATACTCAGTGTTGAACAGACCGATCCAATAGTTGACATAAAAGATACATAAAGGTAGAAGATACATTTGCAGGGAAAACTGCAAATAAACTGAACAGAAAATGCATAAATTTAAAGTTTTATTTTCAAACAGCCACTGATTAGAGTCAACCATTATTTTAACAATTTCCCTTGGATTAAGAAAAGTTTTTCCATTTCAGAGGGAAAGATTCACCAGTCAATTAATAAATCTTGCTTTAAAGAAATTTCATAGTTTATGGGCTTAGATATAACTTAAACCATGAGAGCCCTGGCCAGATGGCTCAGTTGGTTGGAGTGTCATCCATACAACAAAGGTTTGAGATTCCTGGTCAGGACATACCTATGTTGTGGGTTTGATCCCGGGCAAATACGTACAAGAGGCAAACAGTTGCTGTTTCTGTTTTTCTTTCTCTCTTTCTCTCTCTCTCTCTCTCTCTCTCTCTCTCTCTCTCTCTCTCTCTCTCTCTCTCTCCCTCCCTCCCTCCCTCCCTCCCTCTTCTTCCCTTCCTCCTCCCCCCACCCCTGCAGGCCCCTCTCTCTAAAAATCAATAAAAATATATCCTCAGATGAGTATTAAAAAAATTAGACCATGAGAGTATTTTAATTGTACCCTTAGCAAAAAACCTATATACACTGACACTGTACCACAGAAAAATAAAAATAAATTTGTACTATCACACACATTAAGGTATTTTTCTTGGCTGTATAGGGAAAAGCCCAATTTCATAAACATGCCAAAATCCCAAAGAATTCTTGGAACGGGAGGGAAAGATCATGTTTATCACTGCCTCCTACACTAAAGATAAATTGTAATTAAATAATTATTCAAAACAAGCAACTTAAGATTTTACATGACACTTACCAATATTACTTAGTGTCTACTCCTTCCACTAAATGTTAAAACTCTGTAAGGAACAAAACTGTCTACCTCATTCATTGCTCTATCTCCAGCTTATAGCAAATAGTAAAGGTCTGATAAGTAACTAACTGCATGAATGTTATTAAATTCCTACAGCAAGTATCTTTAACACATTTATTTGGTCTTACATTGCATTACCTAAGAGTATTTTCCTCTAGCTACATTATACATCTTATTTATCTTTGTTCTCCCAGTGCTTCCCCCCACCCCAAATATCCTCAAAAGGTAAGGGAATTCTAAAACTACAACAAACTGACATGATATGCCCTCCTATTATGATGTACTATGAAAGAATCAATGTATTCCCATCATGGACATCTATGTATTCCTGCCAAAAATGTTTAAAATGAATTTATCGTGAGGAAACAACTAGGTAAACTCAGATTGAGGAACACTACCAAACAACCAGCTAAGACTCTTGAAAAAAGTTGCCATAAAATACATTTTTAAAATGGGGTAAATGTTCTATATCTGTGCAGTCCAATACAGTAGCCACCTTTTAAATAAACTAAATAAAATTTAAAACCCGGTTCCTCTGTTCACTAGCCATATATTTTTTTAAATATATTTTTATTGATTTCAGAGAGGTAGGGAGAGGGAAAAGAGAGAGATAGAAACCTCAATAATGAGAGAGAATCATCAACTGGCTGCCTCCTGCATGCCCCCTCCGGGGGATCCAGCCCACAACACAGGCATGTGCCCTGACCAGGAATCGAACTCTGATCGCCTGGTTCATAGGTGGATGCTCAACCACTGAGCCCACGCCAGCCAGGCGATATATATATATATATATATATATATATATATATATATATATATATATATATATATATATATATATAAAAATTAGAGGCCCGATGCAAGAAATTCGTGCAAGGGGCTTAGTCCTCGCAGCCCTGGTTGCCTCGGTCAGCCCTTGCAGCCCCAGCTTTATCAGGAAGGTCATTCAGAAGGTAGTCTGAACAGTTGTTCTACTGTTCGGTCTAGTTAGCATATTAGCTCTTTATTATATAGGATCTTAATATATTTTTATTGATTTCAGAGAGGACGGGAGAGGGAGAGAGACAGAAACATCAATGATGAGAAAGAATAACTGATGGGCTTCTTCCTGCATGGCCCAAACTGGGGATCAAGCCCACAACCCGGTCATGTGTCCTGACTGGAAATAGAACTGTGACCTCCTGGATGCTCAACCATTGAGCCACACCAGCCGGGCAGCACTAGCTATATTTCAAGTACTCAATAACAACCTGTTATCAGTAGCTACTCTATTTGATACCCCACATATAAAACAATTCCATCAATGCAATTGACCAGACCCTAAATTTAAAATGTAATAATCAAATCTATAAAGGACATTAGTACACCCAGGAAAAACTACTGCTCATTATATACTACAGTATAAACACAAATTTCTTGGATATGGTATATGGTATTGTTATAATGTAGGTGATTACCTTGTTCTTAGGAGAGAAAATACTCAAATATTTAGTAGTAAAGTGCCAAAATGTGTACAAACTATTTTCCAAAGATTGAGCAAAGGGGGGAGGGAGGAGTATATATACACATGTAGAAATAAACTAAATGTGACAAGTTGATGATTCTAGATGAAGGGTATAAGGTGTTCACTATATTATTTCTGTAATACTTGAAAATTTAAAAAATATAAAGTTATAAAAGAAAGTAGAATTGTGTTTCCTAAATGCTCCTAGAACATGTCAACCAACTGCAATATGAACATCATTTGGATTATAACTTGAAGTGTAAAAAAAAGCTTAAGATAGGAAACTTTAATATTGTTTGGATAATAAATGGTAATAAGAAACTACTGCCAATTCCTAAGTGATTTTGTTGTTATGGGCTTAAGTCCTAATATTTCAGACATACCTCATAAAATGTTTACAAATGAAATGATGTAATACCTGGGATTTGATTCAAAATAATGGTGGGGGGAGAAGGTGGAGGAAAGATTAGCCATGATGATGATGGCTGACAACTACATGGGAGTTCATGACACTATTCTACTTTTACTATGTTGGAAACTTCCCAGAACAAAAAGTTAGAGAAAAAGAAATGTACAAACTGAATTAATACATTTTCTCCAAATTAAAAACTAATTTTCCTAAAGCTGAACTGCAAGCTGTACTGCCAGTCAATTGAATGCATAAACTAATAGAAACACTGACAACTAGCGTGCCCTTTTTTATGATTTAAGGGGGGAGGGAGTGGTACTAAAATTTATGTTTGAGAAGAAGGTTGACACTGGTTCAAAGCTTAAGAAGCATCAAGAGAAAAAATAGATTACAATAAAGACTACTGACTAGAATTTTTTAAAAACGAGGCCAACAAAGGATATGGAGTCTTCATTTAGATTATTTTCATTGAAAAGGGATGGGACCAGAGTGTGTCAAAGGTAAAAAGAAAGATAGTCATTCAATCAGACTAGTGGCTAAGGAATAAATGTAATCATCAATTTACTGTAAAACTATTCCATTCATTCTATTTTAAAATATATATATATTTCTATTGATTTCAGAGGGAGGAGAGAGGGAGAGAGAGATAAAAACATCAATGATGAAAAAGAATCATCAATCAGCTGCTTCCTACATACCCCTTACCGAGGATCCAGCTTGCAACCTGAGCATGTGCCCTGACCAGGAATCAAACCGTGACCTCCTGGTTCATAGGTCGACCCTCAACAACTGAGCTGGGCTATACTATTCATTATTCTTTACGTTTTCTCTCTACTCCCCAACTGGATGGCTGGTTCTTTTTCAAGTGCAAATGAATAAATGTGACCCTCTACAAATTTTAACTTCTCAACAAGTTATATGAAACATTACATTAGGAGAACCAAAGCAAAAAAATATTGTAGAGGTTCTTACATGAAAAGCAAATACTGGATGGGAGGAAAAGGAAGAATTCCAGAGAACATGGAAAGTTAAATAATTAAAGAGATCTTATTACAAAGCAAGAATTTTGAGCAGTGCTGTATAACTGCCTACAAGTACTGTATACTGTTTTGTAGAAATGGATTAATTTTTCATTTGCTGCAGTCACCAAAAAGATACCTGCTAATAAAAATAAGGCAATAAATCAAGAGGAAAATATTGGTCAGAAAATTAGGATATAATCTTGTTTAGAAACAAACATATGTGATACACCAATTCCTGTGCAGCCCCTTTTCAAGATGTCCAAAGAATAGGTAAGGTTAGAAAGAAAAGGAATTCTGCTTTATCTTTCTTATATAAGAATATCTTAGCAACCTAAATATGAAGTAAAACATTAATATAAGACAGCTTTAAATATAAACAGATAAAGTTAAATAAAAAAGACATATATCTATCTCTACTCTAATGGAAGTATGGATCAAGTTGCAAAGTAAATTCTAAGGAAGTCAAATGCCACTGTTCCAAATTGGGGAACAAAAAGAGCTAAAATTCTTCAATGACAAGAATTGTGAAAATAGCACAGGCCTGAGTAATTCCACTCGAGCCTAGATCAGAATTTTTTAGGTGTTCTTCAAACCCAATGCTCACCAAGTAAGTTTCTCAAAGGTCAAAAAATGCTCCAATTTAATTACTGACACATATTTAAAAGTTGCCACATTGCAAGAACAAAGCTACTATGCCTAAATAAGAGATTTTCACTGCTCTAGTAAAATTACAGAAGCTCCCCCCGCCCCCACTCACCGATCTGCAGGGGATACAGTGCAAAACCCCAAGTGGATGCCTAAAACCACAGATAGTGCCTAATCCTATATGTACTATGTTTCTTCCTATACATACAAACCTTTTCACCAAATGGAAGTACTTTTTACAGGTTAAGTTCTCTTTGGTATATCTATTAGAATCATCTACTATACTAGCATTACTACTCTTGTGCTTTGGGCATTATTAAGCAAAATAAGGGTTACTTGAACACAAGAACTGCTATACAGTCATCTGATAACCAAGAGGGCTACTAAGTGACTAATGAGTAGGCTAGTGTACACAGCAGGAAACACAGGACAAAGGGGTGATTGACATCCTGGACAGGATGGAGTGGAAGGACACAAGATTTCACCACACTACTCAAAACGGTGTGTAATTTAAAACTTACAAATTGTTTATTTCTGGAACTTAATATTTTTGGACTACACCTGCCTGTGGGTAACTAAAACTGAGGAAAGTAAAACTGCAGATAAGGGGAGACTACTGTAATGCCCGAAAACTCTCACTCCTCTTTTAAGTCAATATGCTAAGTGAATTAAAATCCTTTCAACCACAAAAAGATTTAGTCTTCATACTAAAAAGATGACTTGTACTTAGTAATTTAATGTAGAAACCTGACAGATATCACCTTAACCAAGTAACCAAAGTTAACGTCACTAGTAATGAATAAAACAAACCAGGATCATGAGCCTCCTAATATGATGCACTAAGCACTTTTGTGATGTTCCTGCTAAAAATACATAACCTGAACTTAATCACGAGGAAACAGTCGACAAAAACCCAAATTTAGTAACTGTATCCTTCAAAAAATTACAATATAGAAAAGACTGACAAACTGTTTCAGGTTAGTAGAAACTAAAGTAGAAACTAAACAGCAAAATACAATGTGTGATCTAATTCCAGCCTTTATTTTGGTAATAATTGGAACAACTGGCAAAATCTAAATAAGGTCTGTAGTTAAACACTGATCTTTAAAGTTACTACTTAACTCTAACTTTGAGAATTATACTACGGTTATAAAAGAGAATGTTCTTGTTTTTACAATAAAAAGTACAATTAAAAGTACTTAGGCAAAAACTATTTTTTTCTTACAGCAACATCAATATACAATGTAAATATGGGTAATATGGGTGGAGGGTATTTGCCAATTCTTTTACTATGATTGTAACTGTTCTTTAAGTTTGAAATTACCAAAATTCAAAGTTAAAAGAAAAAAATAAGACTATGAAAAGTACTATTGATATATAGTAATATTTCAATATATAATTTTAAAATTAAAAAGCTATTTTTTCTTTTGTTTAAATATATATATTTTATTGTTGATAGTATTATAGATGTCTCCCATTCCCCCCCCCCCCCACCTTTTAATCCCCTCCTCTCAGCCCCTACCCATCTCCCCAGGCCTTCACCCCCCTATTGCCTGTGTCCATGAGCTAAAACTATTTTTTTCTTATAGCAACATCAATATACAATGTAAATGCTCCCTTAGTACTGTTAACAGTTAAGGTGAATTAAGCTTAATGAGTATTTTTCTCTTTCCTGTTTCTTTCAATGCATTAATCCTCCCACTGGTAAAAAAAAAAAAAAAAAAAGTTTTGAACAAACATCCTAACACTTGCAAAACAGCACAGATGTCTGCTGCCATATGCAGTGATCTCTGATCCCACAGATGAACACTGAGATTTATGCAGGAAGTTGAGGAAATAGTGAATATAGAGAGGAAAAGTGGTAGCAAGTGAAGCTAAAGTCTTGTTTTTTTTCAAGCAACATTAGTCAAGCAATAACAAAAGTTTAATCTAGAGTAAATTATAAGAAAAATAGCCAGATGTTCTTCATCTTTAAGGACAAAACAGCTCCATTTTAAGTATATATCACTGTTTATGACTAGTTCAGGTTTAAGTAGATTATAAGTTCAATGTCACAAATGATGCATACAACAGTCCACAGCAGATGGAAGACTTGGTCTCACCTTTACTTAATATCAGAATAAATGGGCCAGAAATTGGATCAGGATAAATAGGCTAGAATTATAGCAGAGGAGATGCAATTGGACAAAAAAAATATCCCAACGAAAGGACTGACTAAAAAGTTTTTCAAGTGACATTTTTAGAGGCCTTGAGAGTCAGACCTTCAAGATGACTTTTTTTCTCTTTCCTGTTTCTCTTTCCTTATTTTAAGACACTATAAATCTAAGAACCAGGGAGACTCAGTGACCTTAGTTATAGAGGGAGTGGGAGCAAATAGTTAAAAAGTAGAAGCCTACCCTCCTAGGTCTAAAATTAGTATTAGTCTACATACTGAGTCAATAGAATCCACTTACGTGGTTATAAAGGAAAAAGTAGGATTTACAGATATACTGCATATTTAACCAAATCTTGCCTGTTTGAAATGATCTGCAATGAAACCACACAAGATTCTAAATGAAAGCTACTATATTTCAAAGACTATTTATCCAACCCCAGCACCAGTTCTTTTAGTTACTATTTTTTTTTAAATATATATATTTTTATTGATTTCAGAGAGGAAGGGAGAGGGAAAGAGAGATAGAAACATCAATGATGAGAGGGAATCATTGATAGGCTGCCTCCTGCACACCCTCCACTGGGGATTGAACCTGCAACCCAGGCATGTGCCCTGGGCTGGAGTTGAACCTGGGACCTTTCAGTCCATAGGCTGATGCTCTATCCACTGAGCCAAACCAGCCAGGGCTAGTTACTATTTTTTGATAACAGAAAAGAATTCTAATAAGATAGGTATACGAATCACCAATATTTAGTTTTTTTAGTAAAATTTTTTCATACCTTAATTGCTATTTAGCTACTAATTTATCAAATGTTCACTATGTACCAGGAATAGCTAAGTATTTTATATGCACGAACTCATGTACGCATTTTGAAATCTAAAGTAGATGTCTCAGTGACAGGCAATTCTTTTCTATGGATTACAGAGACAAAAACCTTGAAGTCACAACCTAACAGTTGAGGCAAATCGTATCACAGGTATTTGTTATAAATTCAGACTCTCACCAAAAAGAAAATAACAGAACTCCCCAAAACATATTTAAATTTTACAGACCAAAAAAAAAAAAAAAAAAAAGTAAGGCCTAAAAAGATTAAGTAACTTACCTAAGATTATAGAGCTAATAAGTGGAAGAGCCAGACTAGAACCCAAGTCAGGCTTCCAAATCCATGCTTTTAAATCCTAGGTCTATTCCCTACTTTTTAGAGTAAAATAAGACATTTAAAAGTTAAAACCTGTTTACATCTAATACAAGTGCTGCATACAAAGAATCCTGTTACATTATAATTGAAAACATTTATTTAACCATTTCTCCATATAGACTTTTTTAGAACAAGACTATCCTATGTATTAAAACTAGCGAGCTTTTGCCCAGCTCAGTGGTTAACTGTCTACCTATGAACCTGGAGGTCATGGTTTGATTCTGTGGTCAGGGCACATGCCAGGGGTTGCGGGCTGGATTCCCAGTGCAGGGTATGCAGGAGGCAGCCAATCAATGATTCTCTCTCATCATCGATGTTTCTCTCTCTCTCTCTCTCTCTCACCCTTCCTCTATGAAATCAATAAAAAATATATTTAAAAACAAATAACTAGCAAGTTCTTAAAAGTAACATATAATTTTAAAGTACTTAAAACAACTTATCGAAGTATTTATTAAAGGATTAAGATTAATAAAGACAAGGTAAATATGAGTCATCACAAATAAAATGCCTTCTTATACTTGAGGTTGACCTGGTCTGCATATCCACATTCCAAAAAAGCATGAACTTTGTTCCTTCCCCACTACCTAATTTTCTATATGCAATAACTGGCTGATTTTTTCCACGGGTGACACTCTGCTTCTTCTACAATATACCATGAGAAAATTTTACATCTTGTTTTTCATTTGAATTTTTAAGACCATATTTTTCCCTAGCTGCTTCTATAACACACATCAGAACCTAGAATGCCTTTACTTTACTGAATTTCAATAAGGCATTTATTATATCTTTCCATAGCCAGGATTTCAATATTTATCTTAGAAAGTACATTTAAGCATTACTCTGTGACCATGAATTATAGAATACATGGATAATAATAGAAGTGAAGAAATAATTTTCAAAGTATTTTCCCACTATAAACCAGATAAATTAGAATGATTAAAGTTCAACAAGCAGAAGTTGTAACTAATTTTATAGCTCTTGCTCTAGTAGTTCTCCAAAATGATAGTCATTCTCAGAGAATGTGACAGTTTGTTTTCCCAATTAATTTGTTTAAATTTTCTCCCTAAAACTTTTATTTCCACTGGTATAATCTGAAAATGCAAGTCTTACCTGTCAGAATTGTCTGAAAAGCAGCTTCTACATTTGTAGAGTCTAGAGCTGATGTCTCAATGAATGACAAACCATTCTTTTCTGTGGGGAGACGCAAAAAGTTCAGTTTTGTGCAAAGTTAATACAAAAGATGTAATACACTCAAGGCTTTAAATGGAAATATAAAAGACTATTCCTTTCCTTTTTTAAAAATTAATTTTAGAGAGAGAGGAAGGGGGAGAGGGAGAGAGAAATAATCGATTTGTTGTTCCACTTCCCCAACTTCTTGGCAATAAGGATACCATTCTTGGCAATAAAGGATACTTACACTTTAGTAGATTAAAATTAAACATAAGAAATTTTTACTGGGTTCATTAAAGTAAATACTTGGTATACCTAAATACTACCACAAGAATGATAACACTACTCAAAATATAGTAAATTATCAAATATCCTGCTACTTCTATCCCTTATGGTCCTTTAACCACACAGCTATGGTATAAACAAGGATGGGTATATGAGATTCACTTAGAATTCTGTAACTATATTATTTGAAATAAAGCTTCTTGCCTGGAAAACCAAAAATCGGCATAATCACTAGTGGAGGCTCACAACCTTCACTAGCCAAGAATGTACAACGCTGCCTTCTGGTAGAATGCCCTTCCAGAACAGTGGCAAGAGATAGGTAGATCCCTGTAAAGCTTAAAAGTTATAATTCCTAAGCAGCTGAATGCCTATGATCCTTGACACTCCCTGGTCTACTACTTTTCAGAACCACATAGAGCAGCTTTGGTAAACACAGAAACATAATGGGAAAAGAAACAAGAATACAGAATAGATTTCATCTACCCTTTCCACGAGAGAAAAGGAGACAATATTTATATTCAATTTTTGGCAGCAAAAACTCAAAATACTATCGTGTTTTAATGACTCAAAATTACGCAAAAGAGCCCAACAGTAATCATATACTTTAAAAACAATCCTTGCTGAACATTCATTATTTATTCATGTTTACTTTTCTGAAACTACTGTGAGTGATTAACCTCATTGGAAGGGTTATCAAAACTGAAAATATGACAGTAAGAAATACAGAATCACTGTAAGAACATGAAACTCATATCACTAACCTGCAAAAGCTCTTGCTTCATCTGTAGGAACTGCCCTGAGATGACGCAAATCACTCTTATTGCCCACAAGCATGATAACAATGTTACTATCAGCATGATCTCTCAGTTCTTTCAGCCATCGCTCTACATTTTCATATGTGAGATGTTTAGCAATGTCATAAACCAACAAGGCACCTACAGCTCCACGATAGTATCTGAAAACAGAAACATATATAGCTATTAGAAAACAACCACAAAATAGAAGGAAACACTAAGAAGAACTAAATATACATATATTTTTTAATATTTTAATATATTAAAATATTACATATATTTTAATATGTTTTTACTGATTTTAGAGAGAGAGGAATGGAGATGAAGAGGGAGAGAGAGAGAACATCAATTGGTTGCCTCCTGCACACCACCTACTGGGATCCCACAACCCAGACATATGCTCCAACCAGGAATCGAACCAACCTTTTGGTGCATGGGAGGGACAACTCAACCAACTAAGCCACACTGGCTAGGGCATGGATTATATATTTTTAAAAACACATTTATAAATAAATTTCAACACCCTAATACTGGCATTCCTAAAAGGGGGAAAAAACCTTTTTTGATAATAAAAGTCAGCTAATTAACTTAATGGCAACCAATTCACTTGATGGCAGCCTATTTCACAGAACTTAAAAAACTATTGAGACTTACGCTGATGTTATAGCTCGATATCGCTCTTGCCCAGCCGTGTCCCATATCTGTGCCTTTATTGTTTTTCCATCAACCTGGATGCTTCTTGTTGCAAACTCTACTCCAATGGTGCTCTTGCTTTCAAGATTAAACTCATTTCGAGTAAATCGAGACAGGAGATTACTCTTTCCAACACCAGAATCTCCGATAAGGACAACTGAAAAGACAAAGAACTTTATCTGAGATGAATGAGACAAGCACACCACCTTACAACAGCAATTTTCAAGCGGTGTGTCACAGTTTTTAAACATGCAATACCTGACTATTTAGCCAGAAGCACTGACTTCTTTTCCCTTAGATTATCAAATAAAAGAATGGTACCACAACAATAGCCGTCCAGTGTGAATGAATCAAAATTATTCCTATTTTTCTGTCAAATTGACAAAAATACAGGAGTATATATTTTTGGTGTGCCGCAGAATTTTAGTAGTTTGTGTGTGCCATCAGATGAAAAAGGTTGAAATTTGCTGCCTTAGAAGGTAACTTGAAAGATAAATCCTAAACCAAACAATTTGTGACTCTAACTTGTATGAGACATGAAAAATAACAAAGGATATTAGTTGGTGGTATAGAGAGAAAAAATGAATATTATGTTCTTGGTTTCTTCAAAGAGTAGATGTGACCTCAGGACTCACACCTGGGCAAAATGAAACACATTTAACATATGAGGCATCAGGTTTATAAACTTTGCCACCCAGATCACAGAAACAACATTTGCATTTAACAGACTGGCAGGAAACTAGAGACTCCTCCAAAAACAAACACTCCATCCACTAAGTTTAACAGGGAGCTTAGGAAGCTGACTAATAATTCTGAGCCAACAGGGAACATACACTTTCACTTACCACTTCATGATTTGTTTAAAAAACAGGTTTTGTTTTTTAAAACTGATTGATTGACTGGAAGAGAAAGAGAAACATCAATTTGTTGTTCCACTTCTTTATGCACTCATTGGCTGCTTCTTGTATGTGCCCTGAACTAAGATTGAACCTACAACCTTGGAGTATAGGGACAACGTTCTAACCAACTGAGCTATCCAGTCAGGGTTTTAAAACAGGCTTTGATTAGATAAAATCATTTCCTATAATTACTATTTAGGAGACAGTTTATTTATTAACTAATAAACACACGGGGATTCTTTTCACCCAAGGCAATATTCCCCTTAATAATTTTAAAAACAATGGGGATATAGGCAGTTAAATTATTTTAAAGCATGTCTATCAAAATTTAAAGAATAAAATGAGTTCACTGATTTATAGGATCTGAGCCTGATAAAACTTCTTTCCTTTGTAAAAATGTTATAGGCACTTCAGGAAATATTGTACTTATTCCTATTGTGAACTACTAATGCTTCTTTCTTCTTTCTAGCTAATCTAGACACCAGGACTAGAAAATCAAATATGCAAAAATAACACCAAATAAAACCATGCCTTACTAAAGAAACTGGGATTTGGTGGAATGGACAGGGAGTGGGGAAGAATGTAAAAGCTGAGAGGCAAAAAATAAAATAAAATGAAATAAATAAAGTAAAATAAAATAAAATAAATAATAAAATAAAATAAACTGAAAGGCAGCCCTAGCCGTTTTTGCTCAGTGGATAGAGCAAAAATATATATACTGGACTAATTTTTTTTTAATTTTTTTATTTATTGAGTTGAAAGAGAAAAAAGAAACACCAAAAAATACATATTTTTTGTAAATAAAAATATATTTAAACAAAAAACTGAGAGGCAGGTGTGGCTTAGTGATTGAGCATCGATACATGAACCAGGAGGTCACAGTTCAATTCCTGGTCAGGGCACATGTCCAGGTTGCGAGCTCAATTTTCAGTAGGGGGTGTGCAGCTGATTTTTGATTCTCATCACTGATGTTTTTCTCTCTCTCTCCTCTCCCTTCCACTTTCTGAAATCAATAAAAATTATTATTATTTTTTTAACTGTGAGAGTTCACTGCATTCTAGTCAGAGGGTGAAGAGAATCCATTATGCATTCCTTCCCTGCCATAAGAGTGGATAAAAGCTGGCCTCTGGGCAGTCTTAGAGGGAGTATATTATCAAATGCATATCTTTCTGGTTTCCTTTATCAGCTGATTCAGCAAGAAATCATCCAGGCAGCAGTGATTCCATGCAGCACAAGGAGTTATTTCTAGCAATATAATCAAGTAGAGGTGGCAAATACCACAGATATTATAATAAATGCCTTAAAGTGGATACCAAAGAATATACTAAGGTTATGAAAGTAACATATAATACACTTCCAATTTTATAGGAAGGTTGGTTGATATGTTAGTTTCCAAGGTCCACCATTCTGGACGTGAGATCAAATCCCAATTTCAGTAATAGAGTCTACCCTCTTAATAGGATACTCACTATTGCCTCTCAGTGAAAGAGGCTGAGTGTTCTGCAAATGAAACCTCCTTTGAATCATTTTTGGTTCCACACTTGCTCTGAGGTATAAAAGCCTCACTTAAAGTGGGAATAGGAAATAAAAGAAACCCAAAAGGTTAACCATTTCTATTTCATAGGCACTCAGATATCAATCAGTAATTCAGGAGCCAAAGAGCAAGACATCTAGAATGATAACACCTTTAGAAAATAAAAAAAACACCATCTCCCTCCCACAAAAACTCTAGCCCTTTAAAGTTTTTTATTTCTTCCCTTTTGACATCCACTTTAACTAGTAACTATGTTCATTGTCTCCCCATCCTCAAATCTTTATGCCATCATAAAGTAAGTGAGGGCATTTTCCCCCTCAATGTAAATAATTAACATTATGAAAAATAGCACCTTTAGCTAAAAATAATTCAAGACTTATATATGCTTTATACAGTATAAAATAGTTATCTCAACGAGACATAGACAAGATTGCTAGAATTAAGATTAGCAACTTGTTAAAGGATCATATCTTAAGTTACAACAGAAGATAATGTTTAAGAATAGTGCTGCTAAGATGCTGAGAAATGACACAATAAGGAAAGCTGCTTCTATTCAGTTACCAAATGAGAAACCAAACTAAGAAGTAAACATTTAGGCTCACTAAAAAAAAAAAAAATAAAATAAAATAAAATAAAATAAAATAAAAAGATTTTTAGTAAGAATAGATTAAATTATCTAAGCAACAGGAGAGAACTCATTGGCTATGATTTAAAAATCAAACCAAAGCCCTAGCCAGTTTGGCTCATTGAATAGAGCTTTGGCTTGTGGACTGAAGGGTCCTGGGTTCAATTCTGGTCAAGGGCATATGCCTGGGTTGCGGGCTCCACCCCCAGTAGGGGGGTGTGCAGAAGGCAGCCAATCTATGATTCTCATCATTGATGTTTCTATCTCTCTCTCCCTCTCCCTTCCTCTTTGAAATCAATAAAAGTATATTTTTAAAAAATTTTCATGGACTCAAACTTAATTTCTAATTAGTTTCTTTCATTAAGATGGTAATATTTAATTGCATTTTTTAAATGTAACACACAATATGATCACACTACACAGTTCAAGAAAGGAATTTGCAGTGACTTTCTTATTTTCTATAACTGGTATCTTAGGTTAAAAGTACTTTGAACATTCTATAACTATAGCCATCATCATAGATATAAAAGCCTAATATGCTAAGTGTCCAACCCATCAGTCAAGCAGTTGCTATGATGTGCACTGACCATCAGGGGGCAGATGCTCCAACTGGTAGGTTAGCTTGCTGCTGGGGTCCGGCCAATCTGGACTGGGCGAGACAGGCCAGACATGCCCTGGAGCCCTCTTATGGTCCCTCCCTAGCTGGCCAACCTCCCACGATCCCTCCCAGGCCGGATTGAGAGAGGGCACAGGCCAAGCCGAAAGACTCCACTGGTGCACAAATCCATGCACCAGGCCTCTAGTAAAATATATAAACATAAATAACAGCATCTACATATGAAACAACTATAGCATTTCTAAAATAGCCTGACAGTATTTATTACCACTTGGTTAACCTTATCTGCTGAATTTTAAGTATTATCTCTAACCCTAAAACTGAATTTGGCTCAATATATCAATTAGGCAGCTAAATGCCATAAAACATATTATACATATTAATTATATTAAGTAATTAAAATTTCCACCTATTCAACCACATTTAGTTTTATACACTCCCTTGCAAACTAATATACTGGGCTAATTTTTATTTTTTTTATTGAGTTGAAAGAGAAAAAAGAAACATCAATTTGTTGCTCCCCTTATTTATGCATTCATTGGTTGATTTTTGTATGTGCCCTGACTGGGGATCAAACCCACAATGTTGGTGTATCAAGACAATGCTCTAACCAACAGAACTACCCAGCCAGGCTGAACTAAAATTTAATTCAACAAATCAATCATAGTATTATCAGATCTGTAAGTTATCACCTGAAGAAAAAAGTGATAGTTTTTATACTGGCTTTTATAAATAAACTTGGAGATCTTTCTACTCTTCAAACTACAGAATGGGGCAACAGTAGGTTTACACTTGTGAGTATTCAAAACAGTTTATTCTTATTATTTACTAGAGGCCCAGTGCACGACATTAATGCACTTGAAAGGCGGGGAGTCCCTCAGCCCAGCCTGCACCCTCTCGTAGTCCAGGACCCCAAAGGGAGCGGGCCTAAGCCGTCAATCCTTAGCACTGGCATGGAGGCAGCAAGAGAGGCTCCCGCCACCACTGCAGCGCTCGCCAGCTGTGAGCCTGGCTTCTGGAGCACACTGACCACTAGGGGGCAGCTGCTACATTGAGCATTTGCCTCCTGGTGGTCAGTGCACATCATAGCAACCGGTCATTCTGCTGTTCGGTCGATTTGCATATTAGGGTTTTATTATATAGGAATAGTTATTGTATTATTTTCCATACGAACAAATGTAAACCTACTTTTGCCTCATCCTCTATATTCATAGTACCTCAAAGAATCTTCATAAGGCTGAAATCTAGACATGTTTTCCAGACTCAGCAGAATCTGAGTTGCTCAACCAAAAATTTTGAAAGAAAACTATCAAGATGCAAGAAAGCAAAGTTCCTATGATCATTTCTACTGATAATTAGCTGATAATTAATTATTACTGACCTACAATGAGATTAAAAAGAAAATGGTGTAGACTAAGTAATCCAGGTATTTTCAGAAAATATGACTGAGTGGATTGGTGTCTACCACAATATTTGTAAATAGGAACTATGGTTGATGCTTATTTCACTTATGTGTTCCACAGGGCCTTAACCACATTGTGGTTTAAAATAAAAAGTCAAGTTTTTAAAAATAAAATCAATCACCTACCAAAAGTCTTAATATTAAGTTTAACTAAAGAGTAATGTTCAGCCCTAACTGGTTTGGCTCAGTGGATAGAGCGTCGGCCTGCAGACTGAAGGGTCCCAGGTTCGATTCCAGTCAAGGGCATGTACCTTGGTTGCGATCAATGTTTCTAACTCTCTATCCCTCTCCCTTCCTCTCTGTAAAAAATCAATAAAATATATATTTTTAAAAGAGTAATGTTCAAGAACAAATACATAATTCAGATTAACTGTCCTGCTCTCCCCACATTTGGATCACCCTATACTAATCAAAATACAGCTGCTTCTTTTTTTTTAATTGATTTTAGAGAAAGGAAGGGACAAGGAAGGAGGTAAGGAGGGAGAAACATCGATTGGCTGCCTCCCATACTTGCCTAACCAAGGTATGTGCCCTGACCAGAATCTGGTTTTCAGTGTAGAGGGCCAGGACAATACCTATTCATTTTTAATTGGTTGGAGCTACAAACTAACTTCCATTCCCTCAACTATTAAGTTTGCTAGGTAAGCCTTCCTCCAAGTAGAGAGCTGCAGCCTATCTCATGTCTAGAATGAACCATTTTAAAAAATATATTAATTCATTTTGAATAATAATAATTGTATAAATAAGAATTTGGCTAAATAATCAGCAATGAAATAAATAAAAAAAAGTGACTCATATCCTTTAAGAACTTTAAGTGGAAATCCTTCTCAGCAGAATTTTTTAAACACTCTACCTTAAACAGCAAAATATACAGCAAAATGAAACCATAACCCATGAAAACAAAGTACTTTAAAAGTTCCTAGTTTTAAGTTTCCTTACTAATATTTAAATGCTCTCATATTTATAAAGATTTATGGTTTAAAAAAAAAAACCTGACAAGATCAGAGTAACTTCTTTCACATTATTACCATTTATTGAGTCCTCACAGAAACTAAAATTTTATAACCAGTCCCATTTAATTCTCACAACAGTCCTGAGAGGTACATACTGTTTCCTTTTTATAAATGAGGGAACTGACGCTAAAAAAGTTAACTTTCTCAAGGTCACAAAACAGATTTAAGACCTGAGTCAGGATTTGAATGGGCCTCTGTGACTCCAAAGCCCTGTGCTCTCAATCATTGTTAGTAGGATGTTCTAAACCCAAAATTAAGTTAAAATTCCTTAAGCCAATCCAGGATAATATTCTTAGTGAAAAAGAAATGGCTTCTATAAACCAACATTTAGGTTCCAAACCAAACAGAAGAAATACTCTGACAGTCTATCTTGTTCTGAATTAATTACTTCAAAGGTAAGCTAGCTGCTCACTGTCACGGCACCTCATTAAAAAAAATTTTGTTTTAATTCTCCCTTTAATAGCTAAACTCATGTCCAGGGTCTCACTTAAGTAATTTCACCTGATCTCAGATGACTTCAGCAAACAGTATATAAAATGCATTAGGTACCCTCTCCTTGTAAATGACTTTCCACTCTGGGGGGGTGGGGGAAAGGAAGGGGTAGATACTGAACATATTCAATATTCACCCCGTATAATAGAATATTCTGGCCCGGAGGAGCAAGTGGTGATAAGGGCATCATCAGCTAGTATGCCGAGATTTGCAAAGTACTGGTCAAGTAAAGAAATGTTACCTGCTGCATTTGGTCAATCATTCCTCCCTGGCACCCAACTGCAAAGTCAGACACCGTCACCATGCTTAACACTCTTTCTAAACTCCACCCTCCGCTGTAAAGCTTTAACAGCAATGGCTTCTCCCTCCCTGGTAATGATCTTTGTTCAGCATCATAACCACTGATGGCTGCCCTCCTAATTCAGGAGCAAAGAAAGAACGTCAGAGAGAGAGCCCATTCACTGAACAAAAAAAAAGCATTTACTGTACTCTTTTCTCATTGGAAACTGTACCCTTTATCTCTGTTGATTTAAAAAACACACCCACACACAACTATTTGGATTCTTTCCGGACTAACCAATAAGCAATTGTTTCTACCCACTCCTCACCCTCCAATATGTGTTGTCCTATAATAAACATTTAATTCGACCGACGAGCACACAACTTCTCCCCGCCGCCCACTTTTTGGGAAAGGTCTGTAGCCAAGGAGGACTCTTCCCTTCCTGCTCTAAAAACAGGTTGGGTGCTCCCAGCGCTGCAGCAGGAAGCGGCCAGTCCATGGCGATAAAGGCAGCTCGCATTTGTGCAGCGCACAGCCTTTCCTGCCCGGGAACCGGGCCTGCAGGTCTGGCAGGGATAACAGCCACCACCCATCCGCAACCCCTTCCCGCGAGCGGAGTCGGAGTCACCCCGGGCCGGGCCGGGCCGGGCCGGGCCGGGCCGGGCGCCGCTGGGGAGGGAGGGAGGGTGGGAGAGAGAAGGCCGGGTGGGCGGTCACACCCGTCGGCCGGGCCACTGCGACAAGTGCGTGCGCGGGTGACGGGCCACCCCCTCCGGCCCGGCGCCCCAGCCTCGGGTCGCACCGACGCCCCGGGAGCGCTCAGCACCGCCTGGGGAGGGAAGGCAGAGAAAGGGCTGCCAATCCCGGGGGCAGCGCGAGGGGACCGACGGCCGGAGCTGTGGGCCGGTGCGGGCCGCTGGCCACGCAGATGTTCACCAGGGCCTGGCCCCGGGATGGACATGGCTGGGGGAGCTGTATGTCCGAGGGGAAGGAGGGCGGAGGGGAGGCGCGGGGGGGGGGGGGGGGCAGGGAGGCGGATAAGGGAAGGCCGGTGGTGGCGACCGGCGCCTAGGCTAGGTGATGAGCGGGGCGAAGGGCGGGTCGCCGGGGTGCAGGACGGGGAGCGAGCCCGAGGGGGAGGGGGCGCCAAATCCCAAAGAGAAGATGGTGGGAGGGGCGACCCCCGAGAAGGGGCCTAAAACCCGGGAAAGGAAGATGACCCGGGAGAAGGCAGCCCGCCGCCAGGACACTCGGTGAGGGGCTCCGAGGCTGGCGAAGGCCTACGAGGAGGTCGCCCTGAGCCGGGCTGGTGCTGGCGAGGACCATCCCCAGCCCGTCGGAAGGAAGGAAAAGTGCTGAGCTGGGAGGCCAAGGGGCAAGCCGCACGGAGAGGGAAAGGCGGAGGAAGGCCACTTCCAGTCCTGAGGTGGCCTCACGCGGGCCCCCCGGGAGTGTCCCGGGCCCCCGGACGCGAGTCGGGGGAGAGCGGGAGAGCCCATGGCCTCACCTTTGAAGAGGTAGTCGTACTCGTCGTCGCGGGTGCCCATGGCGCGGCCGAGGAGTGAAGGGGCGGGAGCAGCAGTGGTTTCGGTGGGACCAGGGGGCGTCGCTGCAGGGGTAACCCAAGCGCCTAGCTTCAGCTGCCTGACCGGGTAAAGAACCCCTCCCTGCCGGACGCCACTTCCGGTAGACCTCAGGGGAAGTACTTCCGGGGAGGCTGCGCCCCGCCCCTGAGCCCAGGAAGGGAGGGCCGTGCGACTACCGTGTGTGTCTTCAAGTTTCCACCTCCTCCTGGAGGCGCAAAGGAGAAACAGCCCTGGACTCCTCGCTGATTACACGGTTTGCAGCCGCTCACGACACTCTTAGTGTCCCCTCCCTCGTTTTCCGCACCTCCTTGCTGGAACGGATCGATTTTGCTTCTTCACGGTGGGTTCGTGGGTGGGGGAGGGGTAATTAGAGAGCCGAAGGCGCCTTTTCGTATGTGGTGGTTCCATGGTGTAATGGTTAGCACTCTGGACTCTGAATCCAGCGATCCGAGTTCAAATCTCGGTGGAACCTGCACCATTTCATTTACGCTTTTCTGACCAGAACTTTAAATTCTTTTCACCAAGTGATAATTGTTATGACTAATATGTATATATATATATATATGTATATATATATATATATATGAAGGGAGTTTCATAAAATTTAACCCTTTGCCTACAAAGATCTCACAAATGTACCCCTTCAATCCTGTACTTTCTGTCACCTGGGTGCCTCCTAAACAACCTATTCACTTCTCCCTTTTTTAAACCTGGGCCCTTTTCTTCAAACCTTAATTGAAAAGCTTGGATTAATTTGATTCCTTTTTCTAGAATTTTTAACCTCCCAATTTTATTCAAGAGCGGGCTCTTTTTACTCACTTTCCTCCAAAGTCTCTCTAACTATTTCCAGATGTCATTCAGAGAATTTTGCCCACCCTCCTTACAAGATTCATCAAGAACTTCTTGAGCCACATCCTCTAAGCCAGCGATTTTCAAACTGTGTGCCACAACAAACTGGTGTGCTGCAAGAATTTTTAAAATGTGCAATAACTGACTATAGTCAGGGGCACTGACCTCTTTTCCCTTAGATTGTCAAATTTTAAAATGACAACAGCCAACGCAACAATAGCCATCTGATTTGAATGAATCAAAATTATACCTAATATTTTTTGTCAGATTGGCAAAAAATATAATACAGTTTTGGGCATGCTGTAGAATTTTAGTAATTTGTGTATGCCATGAAATGAAAAAAGTTGAAAATCACTGCTCTAAGTTAAACTCATTTACCTAATTAATTTGACACAGAGCAAAGATGGCAATTTCCATTTCAGCAGAAATGTGGATACTAAGACAAGTGATTTGCCAAAGATCATGCAGCAGGGCCTCTCTATATTTACAGTTATTATTCCAAAAACTTTTCCCATTTATTGCCAACCCCCCTCCCTCCCCCGCCCCGCCCGTATCACCTATATGCAAACCCTCAATTTAGACTTTTGAGCAAAGGTGATGGCTAATAAGCAGAATGATGGCTCCCCAAAAATGTTCTCTTCCCAATCCCTGGGAACTGGGGGCAAATCAAAGGGGAATTAAGGTTGCAAATAAACTGATTGTTTTGTAATCCTCACTGGAGGATATGTTTAGAGAGAGGAAGGGAGGGAAAGAGAGGGAAAGAGAAACAACGATTGGTTGCCTCACATACATGCCCTGACCTGGGATTGAACCTGCAACCTAGATACATGCCCTGACCAGAAATCAAACCTGAAAACTTTATGATGCATTTTATGCTCCGACCAGCTGAGCCACCTGGCCAGGGCAAATCAACTGATTTTAAAATAGTGAGATTATCGTGATTCTCCAGTTGGGCATGATATTGTCACAGGGTCCTTAAAAGTGGAAAATGAAGTCAGAGGAGGTCGTGATGTGGTGTGAGAAGGCCTTATAAAAAGTAATAAACAGAGCCACTTCAAAATGGAGTCATAGCTGCCATCCCAGAGGAACTACCTAGCGTGCGTTACTCCTCAAACCTGTGGGATGTTGAAACTGGTCAAAATAACCTTTGGATTGGGCCTAAAGCAGCACTGTATTCCAAACAACTGTTTGCAAAGCTAACAGGAAAGCAGAAATGAACACTGGACTGAAAATTAAGGATATTCTTTAGAATTAGCATCACTATGTTAGTACTCATGCACCTATAGAAAATTCCAGGACCCTTCAGTCTGCAGGCCGATCGGCTCTATCCATTAAGCCAAACTGGCTAGGGCAATAAAAATATATTTTAGAAAATAAAAAAATAAAAATGGATCATATATTTATTTAATAAAATAAAGAAACAATGGGCCAAAATGGAGTCAGTTTTGCTAAGCCATGTCACCAAACAAAAACTGACTACCCTTATTGCATTTTCTGCCTCTCCCAGAAGTAGAATTTTAAATCAGTGAGTCTGGAATCTCTTGATCATCAATTCCAGAAAGGTAGGTAATCTACATGATAGAACCCCTTCCATTTCCTTCCCCAAAAGAATGTGACCTGACCTAAAAATAATCATATATATAGGTATGTTTGTATTTACTTCAGAGAGGAAGAGAGAGGTAGGAACATCAATGATGAGAGAGAATCATTGATCAGCTGCCTCCTGCAAGCTCTCTACGGGGAACCAAGCCCAATAGAAACCCAGGCATGTGCCCTGACGGAGAATCGAAACTTCCTGGTTCATAGGTCAACACTCAAAACACTGAGCCACACAGGCTGGACAAAATAATCCTTTCTTTGCTTTTGCTGATAATAGCCCTTCTGCCTATAAAAATCTTTCAGTTTGAACAACCCCTTAAAGCTCCTTTCTAGTTGCTAGATGAGTTGCTGCCTGATTCATGAATTGCTTAATATAAAACCAATTAGACCTTGAAATTGAATTTTGTTCTTTAACTAGCACTTGTGGCTTTGAAGATGGAGGAAGGGGGCCAGGAGCCTGGGAATGCAAAGGCGTCTAGAAGAAGGAAAAGGCAAGGAAATGGATTTTTCCCTAAGGTCCCCAGAAGGAACATTGCCCTTAATTTTAGCTCAGTGAGACCCACATCACCCAGTGTGTGATCATTTGTTACAGCAGCATTAGACAACTAATACAGCACCATTTTCAATGCTTTCTGCGACAGTGTAAAGCAATAGAAGGTTTGTCTAAGGCCTAGATTCTTCCTTGCGCAGGGGTGAACATTATCCACATTAGAAAAGAAGCACAATATTATTCAAGCAGTTAAATATTTGCACTACACAGTCCTAGCACTACTCAGGTGGGTACACAACATGGGCCCAAGAAAAGAAGAATATCAATAACTAGACAGTTCTGAAGGAGTAAATAATGAAAGTTCTGGTGATAAGTGCCACAGGTCAGAGAGACAAAGAATTAGAACTCCCTAGAGGAGGAAGAGAAGGAGGAGGAGGAACTAGCATTGACCCCTGAAGGAAGAAGCAAGGAAGGAAACTCATTTTAGGAAATTATATGATAAGAACATGTTGAGCAAGGCCAATAATGCCGGAAGAATAATTATGAACCTTTCCCCTTAAGTCATTGTTTCTCAATGTATGTTCTTGTTATCGGAGAAATTCGGGTGTTCTCTTCCCTACTGGGTGCTGGGAGTAGGATCCTTACTATATCTCAAGAAAAATAATTTTCTGAGACTTGCATGGGAGGACAAGTGATTTTTATTTGTGTGGAATTACATCCCTGAGTTTCCAATGTCCCGTTCCAGTCATAGAAGAAGTGTAGCTGGGATTTCAGTAAAACTAAAAGCAAGGTCATTGTCCAGACTTTCCAGTCCATGTTGCAGCTGGGTCCAGTTCAGCATCAGGCTAGTTATAGCCCATTAGTCCATTGTGTCCATTTTAGCTCAGTGAGACCCACATCACCAAGTTTGTGGTCATTTGTTACAGCAGCAATAGACAACTAATGGACCATGTGGGCGACTACGGGAGAGCTCACCCTGACCAATAAGAGTCCCAAGTACATAAGGGGAATCAAGAAAAACCAAAAGCAGGAGAGAGGGAGCTTCTTTGTTCAGGGAATTAAGTATCCCAATTTTACCCACTCTTGCTGTGGCCGTGCCCATTCTGGCCAATGATCTGTTCCCTGGTGTGACTGACAAGTAAGTACCTTCCCTGTGTCCCCCCAACTTTACTGGACATGAGTCTACTCCTCCCTGTCTAGTCCCTTCCCCCAGCAATCTGTGGGAAATAGACTGGTGGCTGAGCATACAGCTTTAGCTTCCTAGTGAAGCTGTCCAAATGACAAGCCTATATTTGACCTTCCCTTTGCTCCTTTCCTGCTATTAGTAACTAGTTAATTACAATGGTATCATTCTGAGAATGTCATAGTGTTCCTCAAAAGAAAGATTGCATTGTCAAAATAAATTGAGAACTACACACCTTCTCTCCCCACCCCCTTAGAAATTCCCTTATGTATTACTGTCTACAGCCAGCCAGTAGTATGTGGGTTCTTGCAGGAAAGACGTCACAAAATGAGATCAAGTGATTTTTAGAAGACGTTTATTAAAGCTGAAGACAATGAAACAAGGAAGAGCCTAGAATAGAAGAAGCAACAGGGACTAGATGAGGGAATGAGCCGAGGCTGGGCTGCTTTGGCTCACTAAGAAGTCAGAAAAGCCCGGCTGGTATTGCTCAGTTGGTTGAGCATTGTTCCATGCACCAAGAGGTCGCTGGTTTGATGTGGTTGGATTCCCGGTCAGGGCACATGCCCAGGTTTTGGGTTTGATCCCTGGTAGAGGGTGTGCAGGAGGCAGCCGATAGATGTTTCTATCTCTCTCCTTCTCCCTTCCTCTCTCTCTAAAATGAAAATATATTTTTTAAAAATAAAATAAAAACATATTTTTAAAGTCAGAAAAAAGGGGATCTTAGGGACAAGGTCAGGAGGTTAGCCCAAGAGGAGTTGCTGCTGCCCATTGCTCCCTGGTTGCTAGCCTTTGGGGGTCCTTGTTTAAGGGATGCATGCCTGTGGAGGAAGGAAAGGAGGAAGGGAAAAGTGAGGGAGTGCTCCTAGGAGGGAGAGTAGGTGCTGGAACTTTTGTTTTTTTCAAGGGTTTTAAAGGCTGGGAGTTTAAGAGAGATCTTAAGGGAGGATCTCAATAGAATATTAATCAGTTTTATGCAAATGTGCCCAAATGACACTCTTAAGTGTTTTTTGTTCAAGGAAGATAGGATTTTGCAATTTACTAACTAAATGGCTATAAACTGTTTGGACGTTTAACTATCTATTTTAGTTTCCTTATTCCACTTGTCCTGGCTTACTATCCTGCCTCACGGGACAAAAAAGGGGCCACATACTAAACCTGACAAGCACAGGGGTGGCATGCATGGGAAGCCTTACAAACTCAAGAGTCCTAAAGTACCCACATAGGATGGTCTGGAATTAAAACTTCCTAGCTAAAGGTGAGTAGCCATGTCCTAGGCTGGCATCTATTTTGACAAAGGTCAATCTTTACCTTAGCTGAGTGTGTCTATTTTATCTTTTGGTATATCTCTGATAACATACTTTTGGAATGTCAGGGTAATCTTTTTCTAGACCTCTTAGGGCCAAACAGGTGCAGGAGACCAGAGAATCCCTCATTGTTATCTCGTTCTCCCACATACCATCTCTATGTGCTATAAATGTTCATTGTTAATATCCCATGCCTAACAATGTAAAAGTATCCCTTTTACTTTTTATCCAATCTCAGAGATTTCCACACTATGCTTTCTCCTTCCTCCCTAACCTATCACCAGTGGATTTCATGTAGTCCCCTTACAGCTTCTCCTCTGATTCTAATGTATAAAATAAGGTGCAAAACAGCTATTTTCAGTAGCATTTTCTCAATCCATTGAGATTTTGTTTCCTGGCAGTTGTTGTCAGTTTGACTCAAATAAACTCATAAAAATTCTTACAGCCATGGCCAGGTGGCTCAGTTGACATTCTTACAGCTCTGGTCGGGTGGCTCAGTTGGTTGTGGCATCATCCAGTACACTAAGAGGATTCAGGTTCAATTCCCGGTCAGGGCTCATATGGGAGGCAAATAGTTGATGTTTCTCTCTCACATCATTTCTTGCTGTCTCTCCCTTCCTCTCTCTCTCTAAAATGAATAAACTTATCGTCAGGTGAGGATAAAAAATATTCTTACAGATTTGTACCTATTTTACCTTGACACTTAGCATATTGCCACTTTAAAGACTAGCTCTTCCACTTTGAAGAAATCTTTTTTTAACTGTGTTGAAACAGAATTTACCAGACTCACCAGACCACAGACTCTTTTTCCATGGAATACCCAATAGCATGCTTCTAAACACTTTGGGGAGCCATCAAACATTTGTGGAATGAGGGGTGATTGAAGTAAACCTGGTCTTAAGGAAAGTAAGCTGGGATAATAATCAGCTTCAGGACACTGGCTAGTGCCTTCTGCCAGACAATTCTCAGTGTCTTCTGTATTGGAGTCCTTAATTCCTCATCAAAGAACTTCTGATTGGAGTCCTTAATTCCTCATCAAAGACATAAGAGCATCAGAAAACAGGGCTGGAGTATCTGGAAACCTTCACTTTAATGACTGCATGAAAAGCTGTGCCAGCAGCAACTGCCATGACCACGCGAGGAACAGCCACTGTCCATGACTGTCCGTGGAACAGTCTCTGCCCATGACCACCCGAGGAGCAACTACCTCCCAAAACCACCCAAGGAGCAGCTACTGTCACCACCATGCAACCCACCACCAAGCCCACGGCTGCAGCCACAGGTCCCATGTGACTCAACACCTAGATCCTTCAGTGAGAGCAAAAATGGGGAGACAGAAGAACAACCCCCAAAGGAAAGAAAAGGAAGAATCACCAGAAAAGGAACTAAATGAAATAGAGGTGTGCAATATGTCAGAAAAGGACTCAAAATAAGGGTCATACAGTTCATAAACTGATGGGTGAGAAAATCAACACCATATGCAAGAATCAAGAGGAAATAAGGAGTGAAATAGCTACAATAAAAAACACTATGTAAGCTTTCTATATATAATGAACAACATAAAGTGATGAACAAAAATAGAACCAGAGTCATAGAAGCATCGAATAGACTGTCCAACCTATGTGGGAAGGCAGAGGGTGAGGAGGTAAGAGATCAACCAAAGGACTTGTATGCATGCATTTGAGCATAACCAATGAACACAGATAGTGAGGTGGTGAGGGGGGAAAGGAGACTTATGTAATAACTTAAACAATAAAAAATTTAAATTTTTAAAAAAGATTTTTTAAAAAAAGGAAAAGTAAGCTGGAAAAGCCAAATAGACTGCTGAGCCACATTGGCCAGGGGAAAATACATTTTTAAAGACATGAAATAAGTAGCCAAAAGAGGGAAACAATACAAGTTCCATCAACAGATGAATAGAAACCAAATGTGGTGTATACATACAATGGACTATCAGTCAGACTTAAAAAGGAATGAAATTCTGATGCATGCTACCAAATAGGTGAACCTTGAAAACGTTCTGCTAAGTGAATTAAGCCTGGCACAAAAGGACAAATACTGTATGATTCCACTTATATGAGGTACCTAGAATGAGTAAATTCTTAGAGACAGAAAGTACAAAGGAATGGAGAGCTATTGTTTAATGGGTACAGAGTTTCCATTTGGAATGATTTAAAAATTCTGCAAATGGATAGTAGTGATGGTTGCACATCATGAATATATTTTATGCCACTGAGCCACTTAAAGTGGTTTACTTTATATTATGTATTCTTTTTATTTAAACATATTTTTATTGATTTCAGAAAGAGGAAGAAGAGGGGGAGAGAGATAGAAAATTTATTGGCTGCCTCCTGTACACTCACAACTCATAACCCAGGCATGTGTCCTGACCAGGAATCAAGCCAGTGACCTCCTCGTGCATAGGACGATGCTCAACCAACTAAGCCACACTGGCCAGGCTATTATGTATATCTTAATGCACGCACAAAATTAAAAGAAACTGGATCTCAGTTGTTTTTTTAAAAGTGGATAAAGACAGGAAACAGCCCTGGACGGTGTTTCTAAATTGTTAGAGCATCAGCCCTCACATTAAAGGGTCTTGGTTATGATTCCCAGTCAAGGGCACACACCTGGGCTGCAGGTTCCATCCCCACCCTAGTCACCTAATCAGGGCTCCTATGGGAGGCAACCAATCTATGTGTCTCTCTTTTCTTCTTCTTCTTCTTCTTCTTCTTCTTCTTCTTTTTCTTCTTCTTCTTCTTCTTCTTCTTCTTCTTCTTCTTCTTCTTCTCCTCCTCCTCCTCCTCCTCCTCCTCCTCCTCCTCCTCTTCCTCTTCCTCCCTCCACCCTCCCTTCTACTCTCCCTAAATATCAATGGAAAAAATATCCTTGGGTGAGGATTAACAAAAAACAAAACAAAACAAAAGAGGAAACAGAAGGTCAGGAAAAAGGGTAGATAGTGGCACAAGACTGTCTTCCCAGGATGCCTGTCATTCTGGGGCGATTTGCCTATTTCCTGACAGCCTCCCAGAATTTCTGCAGGCTGGCTCACTTTCTAGACCAAAGTTAACTTGTTCATTTTCATCCACACCCCAGAAATGACACCCCCTATGGCCTCTGAAATTCCACCATTACGAAGTTATTTCTTTGGATAATGATGATTACCAGCTCCCTTCTTTCCCCACACTCCTACCCTGCACCCCTAGATGTGGTTGTGTGTTTACCACTGCCTCCTATAGGAGTAAATTGGCTTTGGCATTATGGGACCACATCAAGTCCTTGCAATTTCCCATGTGCATGCTTACTTAAAAGAGAGGGAATACCAAGCAGACCGTGGTTTTTGTTTCTGAGTTGTTTATTTGGGGAGAAAATAGATGTTTTAATAATTAAAAAATAAAAATACAACAATGCTAAATTGGTTAGGTGAGTAATAAGAAAATAAAGGTGATACTTTTACATAAACTATTTTTAAAATATATTTTTATTGATTTCAGAGAGGAAGGGAGAGGGAGAGAGAGATAAAAACATCAATGATGAAAGTGAATCATTGATTGGCTGCCTCCTGCACACCCCCTACTGGCAATAGACCTGGGCATGTACCCTTGTCCAGGAATCGAACCTGGGATCCTTCAGTCCACAGGTCGATGCTCTATCCACTGAGCCAAACCAGCTAGGGCAACGTGATACTTTTAGATGTTGAGCCAAAGCTTAGAGTAGACAAATAATTACTGTATGACCCAGTCAATCCACTCCTAAGTGTTTGTCTGAAAGACATGAAAGCATATATTCATACAAAAACCTGCATATGAGTGTTTATAGATGAATTATTTGTAATAGCAAAAAAACTGGAAATAGCTCAAATGTCCATCAGCAGGTGAATGGATAAGCAAATTTTTGATATAGCCACATAATGGAATACTACTCAGCAATAAAAAGTGGATGAATCTCAAAATAATCATGCTGAATGAACACCACCAGGGGAAAAAAAAGAATACATATTGTTTGAATTAACTTGTATAAAATTATACAAAATACAAACAGAACTACAGTGACAGGAAGCAGATCAGCTGTCTAGAAACAAAATGGAAAAGGGAGAGAGGAATTAAAAGGTATGAGGCACTGGCAGGGTGGCTCAGTTGGTTGTCACATCCTATACACCAAAAGGTTGTAGGTTCAATTCCTATTCAGGGCACATACCTACATACCTACAGGGCACATTCCTATTCAGGGGCTCATACAGGAGGCAACCGATCAATGTTTCTCTCTCTCCCTCTCTCTTTTTCCCTTCCCCCCACTATCTCTAAAAAAAAAAAAAAAAAAAGTTATACCTTTTATTTATTTTTCTTATTGCATTAGGCCTTGCAGGAAAACATTTAACAATAGAAGTCATATTTGACATATTTGTCATATTTCCTTTTAAAAAAATAAGTGTTATCCTATATAATAAAAGCCTAATATGCCAAGTGTCTGGTCGTCTGGTCATCCATTTAACCAATCAAACCGAATATGCTAATGATATGCTAAAGCTGCTTAATCGCTCGCTATGACATGCACTGACCACCAGGGGGCAGATGCTCTGTCTGGTAGGTTAGCTTGCTGCTGGGGTCTGGCTGATCAGGACTGAGCGAGACGGGCCAAACATGCCCTGGAGCCCTCCTGCGGTCCCTCCCTGCTGGACAATGTCCCGCATCCCTTCCCGGCTCTGATGGTGCACTGGTGGGGTCCCTCGGCCTGGCCTGTGCCCTCTTGTAATCCTTTTGGTGTATAGGATGATGTGATAACCAACTGAGCCACCCTGCCAGGGCCTCATACCTTTTAATTCCTCTCTCACTTTTCCATTGTGTTTCTAGACAGCTGATCTGCTTCCTGTCACTGTAGTTCTGTTTGTATTTTGTATAATTTTATTTCAAGGAGATGTCGGAGAGCCGGTTTCAGCCCAATCACGCAGGCCAGGCTGAGGGACTCCACTGGTGCACAAATTTGTGCACCGGGCCTCTAGTTGAGAAATAAGGTATGTACCATAAAAATCTACCCATTAATGTGTACACTCAGAAAACTAAGGTGGATCCTAAAGGCACTAACAGTTGGAGGCTGTCTGCTAACTACAGTTCTTACAGATGCCTGAGCATTGCACTTTTTGCCATATTTTTCTTGTAATCTCTTATATATATGGTATCTCACAAAGTTTAGAATATCCTCCTCTTTTTTAAATAATACTGTGAATCCCCAAAGTGCCTATCACAGCTTCTTGCCCAGGACCTCATTAAGTATGTATAGAATAATAATAATAAGTACCTACCCATTAATTTCAGGATCTTTAGATAATTCTAGGCAGGAAAGCATATGATACAGTCCTTACCTGTAGAAAATTCTAACAACTGGTTCTTGGAAGTACTGATTTCTAGTGTTTGCTGATTTAAAAGGTGTAAATATCCCCACCATGGTCAAGTTCAACACACATGTGATGTTAACCAGGATGCAAAATTCCTAAAAAATTTAACAATCAGTCCTTTCAATCTGATACAAGCCAGCTTCAGCATATTGCTGTTCCTTACCTTCAAAGAAGTTGTGCCCGTGTGTGTGTGTGTTTATGTGTGTGTGTGTGTGTTTTCTTTCCTTTGGGTTTTCATTTATTGAAAAAAAATTGGAATTAAGTGCAATTAAAAAATAATTCACCCATAGTTCAACTACTCTAACAGCTATCAAAACTCTTCATTTTTGTGTTCTCCTCCCCAGTCTTTGCTTTATGCATACATATTTTAACTAGTCATAATCATACAATTAAAAAAAACATAGAATTTTTTAAACATATACAAAATATCTATATATACAAAAGCATAATATGCAAATCAACCAGATGGCAAAACGACCGGTCACTATGATGCGCACTGACCACCAGGGGGCAGACACTCAATGCAGGAGCTGCCCAGCCCACAGGCATCACCTAATTGGGGCCTGCCAGCCAACCTCCTGGTCCTTCCCCCAGGCAGGCTCCAATCGCCCAATGGGGAATGAGGAACTGGGGATGGGTGGTAGTGAACACAGGTGGTGCCATGCCAAGGCCCCTGCCCTGCTGGTTGCCCCACACCAAGAGGGCGACTGGTAGTGGGGGGTAGGGCCATCGAGCGGCAGGAACGGCCAACCTCTTGGTCTCTTCCCCTGACCCTGCCAGCAGGCTCCTATCGCATGATAGGGAACGGGGAACTGGGGATGGGTGGTGGCAGGGGGTGGGGCCAGCTGCCAGCAGCCAGGGAAGATGGCCCTGGCCAGGCCTAGGGCAGTACCCATGCACAAATTTCGTGTGCTGGGCCTCTAGTACAGAATAAAGTAATGAACCTCATATACTATAACCCAGCCCTTCAAAACATTTATCTGTGGCCAACCCTGTCCCATCTACATCACCAGCTTCTTGCCCCTTACCCACATTTTCTGAAACAAATCCCAGACATTATGTCCTCCCATCTGTAAATATTTCAGTAGTAATCATTCAGTGTTTCATTCTGCTTTTTTCACTTGTAGCCTAAGGAAGACAAAGACATAAATAATTCAACTAAAAAGATTTAAGTATTCTGATATTGGCAGTGAGGACTGATTGGGAGGAACAATGGAGGAGTGTCTATAAGCTACAGCATCTGCCCAGCCAGGGTGGCTCAATGGTTGAGGTTTGACCTATGAACCAGGAGGTCAAGATTTGATTCTTTGTCAGGGCAATTCCCGGACTGGCTGGGAATTGAACCTGCAACCCAGGTATATGCCTTTAACCAGGAATTGAACCCACGACCCTTCGATGCTCAGGCCAACACTCTAACCAAAGACCAACATTAGCTTTTGTTGTTATTGTTAATCCTCACCCAAGGATATTTTTCCATTGATTTTTAGAGAGTGGAAGGGATGGGGAGGGAGGGAGGGAGGGAGGGAAGGAGAGAGAGAGAGAGAGAGAGAGAGAGAGAGAGAGAGAGAGAGAGAGAGAGAGAGAAACACATTGATTGGTTGCCTTCCACATGTGCCCTGACCAAGGCCAGGAATGGAGCCTGCAACCGAGGTACATGCCCTTGACCAGAATTGAACCTGGGACCCTTCAATCCATGGGCTGATGCTCTATTCACTGAGCCAAGCTGGCTAGGGCTCCAATATTGGCTTTTTAAAAGGATTTTTCTATAAACTCCCTTGGACAGATTTTATTTATTTATTTTTGAGATAGAGTGGGAAAGAGAGAGAGAAACTGAGCGAGGTTTCTCCTGCATGTGCCCCAACTGGAGATCGAACCCTCAACCTGGGTATGTGCCCTGACTAGGAATTGAATCTGCCACCTTTTAATGTAGGGAATGATGCCCCAACCAACTGAGCCACAGTGGCCAGGGCGGATGTATTTTTTTTTTTAACTTACCATCTAATTATCCATTGGTCCAACATTCCTTGGAAGACAGATTACTTATCCCCTTCCCTCATTACATTAATTTATGCTACAGTGTCATGAATGGTGTCTCCCCCTCTGCCCTTTAGAGAAGAGCAGTATAGAGGAGGCAACATGAAGCCCAGTCCAAAAAAAGAAACTTGGCAAACAAGAAATCCTTATTATTCCCATGTTTATCATATATGGCATTTGACATTCTGGTAGAGAAACTCAAATTATAAACTGTAGGGCCAGAGACTGTCCTCATTAGTCTTATTTATTACTTTTAAATCTTTATTGTTGAAAGCTTTACATATGTCCTCCCTTTTCCCCACTGACCCCCTCTCATTTGTTTTATAACCCCTTAGACTATTAATTACAATTCTGGTCCAATACACTCTCTCTTACCCCGGCTCTACCCTGCAAGGTAGATTTTATTGTACTAAATTGCGGGTGAGAAAACCAAGGCTCAGAGATACTTCCTCAAGATCATATACTTCAATGTGATGGAGCCAGCATCAGTTGGGGTTATTTGGTTGCAAACAAAAGAAATTGGCTAAGTTCATTAAAATAAAGGGGGGGCATTAATTAGAAGTATATTGAACAGCTCACAGAATGAATATGAATCTGGAGAAAAGAGGGCTGGAACCAGGACATCAAGGGTGACTCCATCCTGCAGTGTGAAAGTGTGGATCTTGTTTTCATCCTTCTTTCATTCTGTTCAAAATTCAAAAGTTCATGAAGAGAGACTTCAGTTGATCTTTAACTTCAGAAGGAGAGCAGGGCATATCATTTACTATCCCATAAAGAAGGCCCGTGCTGTGAAAGAAGTAATTGCTCAGAAGGAATTCAGCATGCAGTCCTGAAGGGTGAAATGGATGCTGGGTAGTAAAGAAAACAATTTTCTATGGTGACACCATAAATGCACTATGCGAATCTCCTTTCAAGGAAGGACCCGTTGCCCCAGCTGTGGTAGTGTTGCTTGGAGACAGCTTTCAGCTGTCAGCTTTCCAGGAATTGCAGAGCCACCTCATCCATAGTTACATCCTTCCCAGGGCAGCCCATTTCATTGAAGTTGGGGTGTTAAGGCCTGGCCATTTCAGTTTACTGTTGGGACAATTCTCTAGGGACATTTTCGCTCCAGAGCTCCCTCTGGGGCTGACTGAGGCTGTATTTGAGCCTGCAGAACAACCCAACATTTCTCTGTACCCATTCCTGCTCTCCACCTCTCCCTCCCATAGGTCTTGATGCCAATAACATCTTAAAAAATAAATGTCTTGAATGCTAAACTCAGTCTGTATCTGCTTTCTGGAGAACACACCCTGTGACATCTCCACTCACCAATTCATATGTCCCCAAAGTCCCAACACTCTTACCCCACCCACCAAATATAATTATGCTTCATTATGACCTTTTTTTCTATTGTGTGGCACCAAAAACAAACCAACTAGGTCAACTTGTCTCATCGAAGAAAGAAGTATCTGCCCTAATACTAGACAAAAAATGGTCTGGGTCGAACTTAAAAGATGGTGTGTCAGGGACATCTTGAGGCCTTCCTGAGGGATTTTCAAGGGTAATTTTGACTATAGTCAACTTTCACCTTTTATGCTACCCTTAAAATCTCACCCATGTGAGATATACCCTTTACATTTGTGTGCATTGCAGTGGTACAGCATTAACTCATACCAAAAATTATGACATTGTAAAAAAAAATGGTGGATGAAAGTACAAGGAAAAATGACAGAAGTTCTTATTAGAGTACTTTTGGGGTTCTCTCTTCATAGGACTCTGTAGTAGTGCTGTCCAATCTACACTAATAAAAGAGAAAAATGGTAATTGGCATACGGCGCTACCCTTTTCATTGGCTAATCAGGGCTATATGCAAATTAACTGCCAACTAAGATTGGCAGTTAACTGCCAACAAGATGGCGATTAATTTGCATATGTAGGCACAATGCAGGGAGGCGAAAGGGAAAGCAGGAAGAAGCTCCCTGCCACTGACAGTGATTGGAAACCCAGGGGGGAGCTAAGAGGTGGGGGGGAAGGGCAAAGGCAGCCCTGGGGCGTTAGGCCTGGGCAGGGGCGGAGCCTGCAACCACAGGGAGATGGGGGTCCCCTGCCCAGGCCTGACACCTCTGCCAGAGGCCTCAGGCCTGGTCAAGGGGCTGATCCGGTGATTGGTGATCGGAGGGTGATGAGGGTCAACTCCTCTGGCCGAGGCATCAGGCCTGGGTGGGGGGCGGAGCCGGGGATTGGAGGGATATGATGGTCTCCTTGCCCAGGCCTGAAGCCTGGGTCAGAGGCATCAGGCTTGGGCAGGGGGTGGAGCAAGCGATCAGAGGGAGATGGGGGTCCCCTGCCCAGGCATGATTCCTGGGCCAGAGGCCTCAGGCCTGGGCGGGGGTCAGAGCCAGTGATTGGGAGGGAGACAGGGGGTCCCCTGTCCAAGCCTGACACCTCTGGTGGAGGCGTCAGGCCTGGGCAAGGGGCCGATCAGGCGATCGGAGGGTGATGGGGGTCTACGCCTCTGGCCGAGGCATCAGGCCTGGGCAAGGGGCAGAGCCAGCAATCGGAGGGGTCTGGGGGTCCCCTGCCTAGGCCTGACGCCTGGGCCAGAGGCATCAGGCCTGGGCTGGGGGCAGAACCAGTGATGGGGGGAAATGAGGGTCCCCTGCCCAGGCCTGACACCTCTGGCAGAGGTGTCAGGCCTGGGCAAGGGGCCGATCCTGCAATTGGAGGGTGATGGGGGTCAACACCTGAGGGCTCCCAGTATGTGAGAGGGGGCAGGCTGGGCTGAGGGACACCCCCCACACACACACACACACACAGTGCACAAATTTCGTGCACCGGGCCCCTAGTCCTATATAATAAAAGGGTAATATGCAAATTGACCAGAGGAATGACTATCGCTATGACATACACTGACCACCAGGGGGCAGATGGTCAATGCAGGAACTGCCCCCTGGTGGTCAATGCACTCCTGCAGGGGAAGTGCTGCTCAGCCAAAAGCTGGGCTCAAGGCTGGCCAGCACAGCAGCGGTGGCGGGAGCCTCTCCTGCCTCTGTGGCAGTGCTAAGGACCCCTCAGGGGTCCCAGACTGCAAGATGGTGCAGGCCGGACTGAGGGACCCACCCTCCCCCTGCACGAATGTTGTGCACCAGGCCTCTAGTAGGAATATAATAGACATAACTAATTTCAAAATTTCTAGTTAGTCACATTTTTTAAAAAGTAAAAAGAAACAGGCAAGGCGGCAGCGCCGGTACCGGAAGTGGATGCGCTGACAGCTGCGGGCGGCCGGCCGGGAATCTTCCTCCCGCAGCCGGGCAGGCGTCGCTGTCGCGGCCGGCGGCGCCGCTCAGGCAAGGGCTGGCCGGGGACGGCCTCGGGGCTGCCCATGGGGCGCGGGGGGCCGGGTCGGTGAAAAAAAAAAAAAAGAAAAAAAAAAGAAACAGGCAAAATTAACATAATTCATTTAACACAACATATATACAAAATACTGTCATTTCAACACATAATCTATATAATAATTATCATTGACATTTTACATTTTTTTCATACTCTATATCTTACATTTACAATGCATCTCAGTTTGAACTGATCACATTTCAAGTGTCACTTATGGGTTAGTGACTTCCTTATTGGATAGTGCAGGTCTCAAACATTTCTATCTATAAAAGCCTAAGTTACCGTTTATGACCGAACAACCAAAGGACAGAACAACCGGTTGACCAGTCACTATGATGCACACTGACCACCAGAGGGCAGATGTTCAACTCACGATTTGCCCCCTGGTAGTTAGTGTGCTTCCACAGTCAACTCCTCCCCCAGGCTGGCCAACCTCCTGTGCTACCCCCCACCCCCGCCTGCCAACCTCCTGCAGCTCCTCCCCCCAGCCGCCGCCTGCCCCCCCATCGGCCCAATCAGGGGGCTGGCTGGCCAACCTCCCATGGTCCCTCCCCTCAGCCGGCCAGCCCCTCTGATAGGCCTTGATCACCAGCCAGGCCTAGGGACCCCCACCTGTGCACGAATTTGTGCACCGGGCCTCTAGTTATAACAGAGAAATCTCTCATTTCTCTGGAAAGTTTGGTCTAATTGTGTAACATTTGAGGGAAAGATGTGGAAATATATGTAACTCTGTATCAAAACTTTGCCTGCCAGACCTAAGGAAGATTTCCATGCACTCTAGATCAGGGTGGTCAACCCCTGGCACGCGTGCCAAACATGGCATGCCAGTAACTTTTGCTGGCACACGAAACCCTCTCTTATAATCTTCCATTTACAATTTTTTTCTTAATATCGACTTTTTTATTTTTCAGATAAATTCAGTGTAGGTGCATCTTAGATAAATAAATAACTTTACATAACAAGTTATCTTAAAGACCATAGACATGGATTGACGAGCGAGGGGAAGAGCAATTTCTATGCCTCTGCCTTAACTCTCCCTGCCTTCCTAGATCCGACCAGTGTTTTGGTTTCATCCACATACGCTTGTGAATCTTTGTTCTCAGTGATGAATTTTGTTAAGTCTCATAATAGGAGTAGCCTGACGGATGAAAGTAGTAGCTCATGCATATCTCTGAAGGTCATGAAATATAAACCTGATGTAAAATCTCTGTCATCAGTGATGCAGCAGCAAAAGTCCCACTGATAATATCAAACGGAGTCATAAAGTTTTCTGTCGGACTATCAGTGTTCATGTATACATTAAAAAAATAAATGTATTTTTCATCATCATATACTGTGTTTTTGTCGCTCGAATTAATTTTATTATTTCTTCAAGGTTCTTCACATACGTACATCTTAAGAGATATCAAGTAGGTGTAACATGTTCTCAAAAAATTAGGGTTGGCACACAGAAGAATTTTGAGTCAGAGATTTTGCTGGTTTTGGCACATACTCACAAAAAGGTTGCCCACCCCTGCCCTAGATTAAAAAGTGGGCAATGGTCTGCCTGTTGGCAGAGTGGAAACCCAAACCCAGCCCTCAGCAGAGAGAGGCAACATCTCCTGGGGCAGAACATGAATCAATAGTTTCTAATTCCCCAACAAGCAGTGAATCATTAAAGTTTATTCAGGGAAAGGATAATTCACAGTGTTTTCTAATCAAGTCTGTAAATTACAGACAAGAAGTCTATTCTTCAAGTCTCAGTGCCTTTCATCCTGGAGGAGAAAACAGCAACAGCTGATAGAGAAGGCATGAAAAAATTCCCTTAGTATTGAACTGTTGACTTAATTTAAAACAATACACTCTACTTTTTACAACAAGGTAAATGAATGAAAGTAAGAGCTCAATTTTTACTGCTTCGAAACAAAATTGAAATATGGAACTGAAAACAGCTTTAAGAAAAATGAGACATTTTAAAACCTTGAAGTCCATCCTACTGATTCTGTGCCTATATAACACTAGATGAAAGGCCTAATTTATTCATATACCACACACACACACACACACACACACACACACACACACACACACAATTTGGCATCAAATACAGAAATCTTGAACTAAAAATACAACATAAAAACTTTCCCATAATTAGTGAAACCTGCATGGTCTTGGCAGCAGCGAACTGTCAAACTGACCTATTTGAAAACACCTTCAAAATCCACAGCACACAACCCCATAGGAAACAACACTACTGCAGATAAGCTCAAAGTCAAAAATTACAAATCACATAAGGAAATAAATCACTAAGAGGGAGATTAAAACAGGGAGAGGCAGGAACAACAAACGGGAAAAATGTACCTCCAAAATTCAAGATACTAGAACAATCTAAAGAGATTTAAAAATAACTTTGGAACATCCAAACCTGTAGAGAATTTTTATGAGTTTATTTGAGCCAAACTGATGAGATATGCTGGAAAGCAAGATCTCAAATGATCTCCTGGAAATTTCTTTTTTAAAAATATTTTTTTAAATTGATTTCAGAGAGGCAGAGGGAGAGAGAGAAACATCAATGATGAGAGAGAATCATTGATTGGCTGCCTCCTGCTGGGGATCAAGCCAGAAACCTGGGTATGTGCCCTGACCAGGAATCCAACCGTGACCTCCTAGTTCATAGGTCAATACTCAACCACTGGGCCACACCGGCTGAGCTCCCCTGGAAATTTCTTGAGTGAGAGAATAGAAGAGCTGATATTCTAGGTCAGCAATTTTCAACCTTTTTTATCTCATGACCCAAATAAACTAATTACTAAAATTCTGTGACACACAAAAATATAATTTTTGCTGACCTGACTAAAGAAATAGGTATAATTTTTTAAAAATATATTTTATTGATTTTTTTACAGAGAGGAAGGGGGAGTTAGAAACACCGATGAGAGAGAAACATCGATCAGCTGCCTCTCACACATCCCACACTGAGGATGTGCCTGCAACCAAGGTACATGCCCTTGACCGGAATCGAACCCAGGACCCCTGAGTCTGCAAGCTGACGCTCTATCCACTGAGCCAAACCAGTTAGGGCAAGAAATAGGTATAATTTTGATTTATTCACACCAGATGCCTATTGTTGTGTCAGCTGCTGTCATTTTTTTTTTTTTTATTTGACAATCTCAGGGAAAAGAAGTTAGTACTCTTGACGAAACAGATAGTGACACTGCTCAAACTGCCCTGAGCCCAGGGTCCAGGTGGGCCTCTTCTCTTCATCCCTCCACCCAGAAAAAGAAAAAAAGAAATTTCCAGACATGAAAAGACTGAAGGTTTACTTTTTACAGGTTCTTGCTGAACGAGCTATTAAATGATATACTTAGGAAGAAAGAAACTGAACTCTGAAGGAAGGAATGGGTGCCAAAAGCAATTGTGAGCAAGGGAACTGGTAAACATATTGATAAACCTACAAATAGCTTTAAAAAAATAACTAGCGCCCTACCCGGTTTGGCTCAGTGGACAGAGAGAGTGTCAGCCTGCGAACTGAAAGGTCCCAGGTTCGATTCCAGTCAAGGGCACATGCCCGGGTTGTGGGCTCGGTCCCCAGTGGGGGGCTTGTAGGAGGCAGCCAGTCAATGATTCTCTCTCATCACTGATGTTTTTATCTCTCTCTCCCTCTTCCTTCCTATCTGAAATCAATAAAAATATATTTTTAAAAAATAACTAGCTAAAAATATATCAGTAATTAAAATAAAAAAGAAAAGAGGCAAATATTCTGACTATGTGCGGAGTTGTAAAGTCACTCCATGGTGCCTAAAATGTTACAAATACATGAAGATATAGTTTTTATTAATTCTTTATTTTAACAAAGTTATTTTCTACCAAATTGTGTGTTTTTTAACCTGTCTTTAGACAAATCACTAGGTATCCACTATTTCCACCCCATCTCCAAAGACTTTTCATTATAAAGGAACAACAAAAATCAACAGTCTCATATGAAAAGACTAAATTTTAAATGTCATTCTGTATGCTATAAGGCACATTATCTATGTACAATCCAAATATTTTAGGAAAGGGGAAAAGAATTCCTTTCCACTCCCAGGCCAGACTTGTCTCTTATCTTAATTCCATCTAATACACAAAGCAAATATCAGATGAGATATAATCTAAATCATAGCATTTGGCTTTAAAAATCTTTATTGGAGATATTGTAAGAACCCACAAGATAGGAATGATTTTCTGGAACCACTTTCTCCTATGGAATGTGACGTTCTCCATTTTTTTTTTTTTAAGTATATTGATTTGAGAGAGAGAGAGGGAGAGGGAGAGAGAGAGAGAGAGAGAGAGAGAGAGAGAGAGAGAGAGACATCAATTTGTTACTTCACTGATTTATGCATTCATTGGTTGATTCTTGTGTGTGCCCAGACTGGGGATCAAACCCCCAACCTTGGTGTATCAGAACAATTCTCTAACCAATGGAGCTACCTGAACAGGGCTGACATTCTCTATTTCCTAAGAGTAACAGTAGAGATTTTTCTAATCAAAATTCAGAAAGATATGACTTGAAGAACATCTGTTTAGTTCACAACTTGAGATAGCAATACAAATATTTTAACTGATTATTTTAGCTGTTCACTTTTGAGATTACTAATTCAAAGGCCTACATTTTAAAATCATTTTTTATTTTTCAATTACAGTTGACACACACATTAGTTTCAGGTGTACACCCCAGTGATTAGACATTATATAACTTACTAAGTGATAATCCCAATAAATCTCATTCCCATCTATCACCATAAATAGTTATTAGAATATTATTGGCTATCCCTATGCTGTACTTTACATCCCCATGACTATTCTGTAACAACCAATTTGTACTTCTTAATCCCTTCACCCTTTTCGCCCATCCCCCCCAACTTCCCTCTCATCTGGCAACCTTCAAAATGTTCTCTGTATCCATGAGTCCATCTCTGTTCTGCTTGTTCATTTATTTTTTTTAATTAAAAATTTTTTTTATTGATTTCAGTAAGGAAGGGAGAAGGTGAGAGAGATAGAAACATCAATGATGAGAGAGAATCATTGATTGGCTGCCTCTTGCATGCCCCCCACTCAGGATCAAGCCTGGCTGCAACCCAGGCATGTGCCCTTGGCCGGAATCGAACCCAGGCCCTTCAGTCCATAGGACAACACTCTATCCACTGAGCCAAACCAGCTAGGGCTATTTTGTTTTTTAGATTCAATTGTTGATAGATATGTATTTATTGTCATTTTATTGTTCATTTTTTATTTTTTTTCTTCTTTTTCTTAAAGAAGACCCTTTAACGTTTTTTAAAAAATGTTTTATTTATTTTAGAAAAGAATAGAGATAGAAACATTAATTGGCTGCTGGAATCAAACCAGTGACCTCTTGGTTCATGGGTTGATGCTCAACCATTGAGCCACACCAGCTGGGCTGCTTTAACATTTCATGTAAAACTGTGTTGGTGGTGATGAACTCTTCTATCCTTTTCTTGTCTGGGAAGCTCTTTATATATCCTTCAATTCTAAATGAGCGCTTGGCTGGGTAATCTTGGTTGTAGGTCCTTGCTTCTCATCACTTTGGATATTTCTTGCCATTCCTCAAAGGCCTCCAATATTTTTTTTCTGAAGGCCTACATTTTTAAAAGAGGGATGGAAATCTTTGTGTAAACATCAGCTTCTGTGTATCTCTCTGTAAAACTCTAGAAATTGTGTTTGAATTATAAAAAGTACATATCTATTTCTGTGCCTTTCTTTCTTTGTATATTTCATGTTTCTATCTTAAGACAAATCAACAAGGCTTTCTTTCTTGGTTCCTCTTTCTGCTTTTCCCTTTTTTGTTTTTTTTGTGTGTCTCCTCTCATTTTCTTTCTTATCTTCTGTTTCTTTCCCTTAACTTTCAATAGTGAAAAACTTTTTTAAAAAAATATATTTGTTGATTTTTATTTGCAATCTCTTTTTCAACACAATTTACAGACTCATTCCCATTCTGGTTATATAAGTGCTAAGTGGCAGAAAGGTCTAGAATAAATACATCAAAACAAAGAGGCAAGCTGTGAAAGAAACTAAGTTGCGTGCAACAGTTCTGTCTCTGACGATGGGGGATGTGTCAGGAAATAATACAGAGTAAGACAAAGCAATTGGACAGTTTGAGCTAAAGTTCTTTCAATCATCTTTATCTTTAGCTCCATGTTTAAAGATACTTATGAACCCAATGGAATTGAAACTTCCGTTTTTGTCAGTGGGTGCTTCTCTGTACAGCTCCTCCACTTGTCTGTAAACCTACCTCCCATTCCTGTGAGCAGCTCTCTCAGATAAGCTTCCTGCATGGTGCCAGTTGCGTTGTCATCAAAGTAAACAATAGCATTGCTGATGACATCTCCAGGATTTGTGCCATCTAACTTCTCACCAAACACCATGAAGAGCATGGTGAAATATACAGGCCCTGGAGTCCGCTGGATTCTTCCCTAGAGGAGCAAGCATATCATGCAAACTTCCTTGTCACTGAAACCTCGGTTCTGATCAATCAAGTTGAAGGCCTCCTTAAACTCCCGAATCTATGACTGGTCAAACCTGACAAGCACATTAGAGAATCATTGATTGGCTGCCTCCTGCATGCCCCCCACTCGGGATCAAGCCTGCAACCCAGGCGTGTGCCCTTGGCTGGAATTGAACCCAGGCCCTTCAGTCCATAGGACAACACTCTGTCCACTGAGCCAAACCAGCTAGGGCTATTTTGTTTTTTAGATTCAATTGTTGATAGATATGTATTTATTGTCTGGGGTGCTTCTTGGTGGTGTGGTCTTTGCTTTTGCTGGACACGGTGGCTGTTTAATTCGCCACAGAACCCAGGCTGCCCCGCAGGAGACAACGAGCAACTCCTATGAAGCGGTGCCATGACCTGAAAAACATTTTAAAATAATTTATTTGAAAAATGATATAGAAGAAAGAGTACAGGTTGCAGATCACACAGACAGGGGTTCAAGTCCTAGTTCCTCACTTTCAAGTGAGGAACTTGAGCAAATTATCATCCCCTCTAAGATTCAGTTTCCTTAACTGTGAAGTAGGGCAATGAAGGTTACCCCAGACTTGTCAGGATTACCTGAGATAAAGTATGTGAAACAGCCAACATGAGTAAGTGGCCAATAAACACTGGTTCACCTTCTCACTCAAATAGTTTTATGTTCTTTGTTCTTAATTTTGAAAGCAAATAAATGGAATGTTTTCTATTTCTCTCAAAAACTTGCTTTATACTTAGCAAACCTGAATTCGCTTTTTCTTCCATTAATAATTAGTTGGGGTTTTGATGGAAATGGTTTTTCCACCAAAAAACCATTAAGTATCCTATTAGACATTAATAGAAGTCAAATAAGTTTGCATGTGATCTCTTCTGATACATTCATGGTGCATAGTGGCCTATTAAAAGCAATTCTTGCCCTAGCTTGTTTGGCTCAGTGGATAGAGCATCGGCCTGTGGACTGAAGGGTCCCGGGTTTGATTCTGGGCAAGGCCACATGCCCAGGTTGTGTGCTCAATTCCCAGAGTGGGGCCTGCATAGGTAGCCGATCAGTGATTCTCTCCCATCATTGATGTTTCTATTTCTCTCTCCCCTCTGTCTTCCTCTCTGAAATCAATACAAATTTATTTTTTTAAGCAACTCTTTGAGCACTTTCTGGTAGCAACTTTAACTCAGTATTTTACCTCCTTAGTTGACCATACTTTCATGTAATGGTTATTCACATCCTGCATAAAATTAGAGCAACCCCTTTTACAAATCTAGAGAGATGGGTGGGCTTCTATAAACTCCAAGCAATTTTCCATAAATATAACTTCTTTTAACAGAGAGATAAGAGTTAAATAGCATCCAGTTAAAAGTGTATTCTTGGGCAAGGGCCTAAAGAATTTCAATTTGGTGTTTTGGGTTGTCTTGATGTTGACTGTTTTATTCTTTTTTTAATGTGACTATCAGTTAAAGGACACTGGCTGAGTGTTCCCACAGAGTACTAAGAGTACTTTGTCACAAAGACAAATCACACACATTCATTTTTTTAAAAATATATTTTTATTGATTTCAGAGAGGAAGGGAGAGGGAGAGACAGAAACATTAATGATGAGAAATAATCTGATCGGCCGCCTCCTGCATGCCCCACATTGGGGATCGAGCCTGCAACCTGACCAGGAATCAAACCTTGACTTCCTGGTTCATAGGTCAATGCTCAACCACTGAGCCACGCCACCAGGCCACACACTTTTTTTTAAAACCTGTTTTCTTGTCATGAACGTGGGAGTCAGGTTTTTTTTACAGGCTTGCTCTGAGCACCCAATGAGATTACCTATGTGAAAGTGCAGCCTATACTGGAGCAGCTCAGACTAGTTACAAAATAATGCCTTTGGGATACTGTCAGTCGAGGGAGGGACAGAAATAATCATCATTGCCCAATTGGCCAGGGGGAGATCTTTGAGCTCAGACCCAACCAGGGTTGATTTTTCTTTCCAAAGGAATTTTTAGGGTACACATAGCACTCAGATTAGATGACTTAGGCTTGGAGATATGGGCTAGTGGGAGGAAAGAAAGAAAATACACTATCATAGGGTTGTTATGAAGGCAAGGTAAACATACAATAAAGATAAGCTATTATTAGACAGTAGTAAATGCTGTACTGTTTGAGAAAGACATATCTAAGTGTCTAATAAAAGGCACTCATGCCCACTTATAGAACTAAAAGCAGGCAAAATATCCTCAAAATTATCAGAAAGAAAAAAATCCAAAGAAAACACAGAGAATCTACTGAAAGACAGTAAAAATGAAGATAAGCCAAGGAAGCATAAAAATAGAAAACAAAATAAGGTTACAGAACTAAAACTATACATAATAATTAAAATAATAAATGTGAATGAGATGAACTTAATGAAAGAAAAATACTCAAATTAATCAAACAAACAGAATCAGTCTACAAAAAGCCACATCTAAAATTAGAAATTGATAAAGCCTAATATTGGTGATAATGGGGCAAAGCTATCCTGGGAAAATAAATTGGTATAACATTTCTGGAAGGAAGTTAGCCTAATTGTATCAAAACGTAAAGCATTCATTCCATTGTGTTGAGCTAATCCACTCTAGAGATTAGCCTGAGGAGAAAATGGCTCAAAAGCAAAATGCTGAGCTCAGGATGTTTATCATTGTGTGTTTATGATGAAAAAAAAAAAAAAAGCAAACAAACTAAATGCTCAACAATAGGAGGCTGGTTGAGTAAACCATGGTTTATACCAGTAAATATCCTGAATGTTTGGCAAACATTAACAATCATGGTGTTAGTCTATAGCTATTGGCTTGGATATCCATCCAGTACATATTCTGAGTGAAAAAAGTCATTACAGAAGAACATGTAAGTCATGATCTCATGTATGTGAAACTATACATACAATTCTGTGTGTATATACTGCATAGAGATGCCTAAAGGATGTTCACCACAACTGTTACGGCTCTTGCTCTGGATGATTTTGGGGGGATGATTTTTATTTCCTGTTTTGTACTTTATCTTGGGTAAAAACATTGGTCGTGAGAACACTGTTTTTGTGTATGTGTCGGAAAACCTATACCCCTTTAAAGCCACTGGGTCAGCCTATGCTTCATTCCTGTCATTCTCCCAATTATAAGCTTTAGGAAGGGGAACACAATGGGTGGCTATTAGGAAAGTCATACCCAGGCAGGTTTCCTGCCTGGTGAGACCAATAGGGACTCGTCAAGTAGAACCAGCCATCTCTAGGATAATAGTTAAAGCAACTCTTGCCCTGGCTGGGTAGCTCAGTTGGTTAAAGTATTGTCCCCCATATGCCCAGGTTTTGGGTTCAACCCGTCCTCAGGGCACATATAAGAATCAATAAATGAATGTATAAGTAAGTGGAACAATAGTTCTGGTCTGGTGACTCTGTTGGTTGGAGCATCATCCCATGCACTAAAAGGTTGTGGGTTCGATTCCCGGTCAGGACACATACCTAGGTTGCAGGTTTGATGCCTGGTCAGGGCACATATGGGAGGCAACCAATCTCCCACATCGATGTTTCTCTCTCCCTCCCTCTCTCTCTCCCCTGCCTCGCCCTTCCCCTTTCTCTAAAAATCAATAAGCATGTCCTTGGGTGAAGATTTTTTAAAAAGTGAAAAAATATTGATATCTTTCTTTCTCTCCTCCTTACTCTCTCTCTAAAATCAATCAATAATTTTTTTTTTAAAGGCAACTGTTAGGACAGGAGTCAAAGAGTTGCTGAATGCAGGCCCTTCTCTGTTTGTGTGTTGTTTATAACAATTTCTTGGCTTCTATGGTGTTTATAGAGCAACTAGGATTTCCCCCAAATTAGAAATATTCAGCGACTAATTTCTGGGACTTCCTGAGGTTGCTCCATGCTATCAGCTGAGGGTTCCTGCAGCAGTGGCTCCATCCGTAGCAGTGTAGCAGGGTGAGTCTAGAACAGTGGTTCTCAACCTTCTGGCCCTTTAAATACAGTTCCTCATGTTGTGGCCTGACCATAAAATTATTTTCGTTGCTACTTCATAACTGTAATGTTGCTACTGTTATGAATCATAATGTAAATATCTGATATGCAGGATGGTCTGTGAAAGGGTCATTCGACTGCCAAAGGGGTCACGACCCACAGGTTGAGAACCGCTGGTCTAGAAAGAGCCTCCTAATGCTTTTATTTATTGTCTGACTCTTAAAAAAAAAAAAAAAAAGCATCAATTACTTTTGTAAAAACAACTAAGCTAAGCTATTTTGTAAAGGATAGAGTGGTCAACTGTGTCCCAGTATGATAAGGACGGAGACTGGTCCACTGGATGCAACACAGGGAGGTTAGTAAGGGACCGGATCAAAAACAGTGTCTGTGTGGTGGGGGCAGGGGAATGGCTTAAGAGAGAGGAGAAGTGAGGAAGTGGAGAGAGTAATTTTGGACAACTATTTCTGGAAGTTCGACCATGACAAGAAGACAGGACACAGAGCAATGTGTGGCTGAAGAAAGGAATGAGGAGGCAGGAAGAGGTATTTAATTTTTTGTTTGTTTTTGTTTATTTTTAAGATTGAAAAGAGCCTGTAGAGCCTGGCTGATGTGTCTCAGGGGTTGAGCGCCGACCCATGAACCAAGGAAGGGTCTCTCTGGTCTGATTCCCAGTCAGGGCACTTACCCGGGTTGTGGGCCCAATCTCCAGTAGGAGGTGTGCAGGAGGCAGCCAATTGATGTTTCTATCTCTCTACCCCTCTCCCTTCCTCTCTCTAAAATCAATAAAAACATTGTTTAAAAAGAGAGACACATCGATCTCTCTCTCCCTCCCCCTCCCTCCCTTCCATTCTCTCTAAAAGTCAATGGGGAAAATATCCTCATGAGAGGATTGAGAGAGAGAGAGAGAGAGAGAGAGAGAGAGAGAGAGAGAGAGAGTCTGTAGATAAGAAGTGGATGATTCCCCAGGGAAAGGGGATGCTTGCTCCATAGTGGCAGTACCTGGTAAGCGGGAGGGGGTGAAAACCAGAGCACCAGGAAAGGAGCTGGCCTTAAACAGAAAGAGGAATGCTGTAACTGGAAAGGAGGAAAAGCCATGTAGAGGTCAAATGGAGACTAGAGATTGGAATAAAGATGGGCCTGCAGAGGTCAGTGCCACCGTATAGTTTTGAACTGGGAGCACTCACCCTGTTCGACTCTAAAATGGGAAACTGCCTGTATGGAAATGTTCATTATCTTGACTGTGGTGGTTTCACAGGCACAAACACACGTTAACACTCATCAAACTGTACACTTTAAATCGTGCAATTTATGATACATCAATTATACCTCAATAGAGTCGTGAAGAATTTCTTTTTGTGCTTTTAAACTGGCATGCCTCCGTCAACAGGGGGCGTGGTTGTGCACCACAAGATGAAAAATGGTTTTCCTGTGTTTTCATTTCGTGGTTTTGTTTTTCCTGATCTTTACTCGGATAACAGAGCTCTTACTTACAGGCATTAAAAGAAAGGAATTAAGTAATTACAGGCATGAAGATACAGGCAAATGGATGTGCAAAGGTTAGAGTAAAGCCCAGAACTGCTGAAATATCTCCGTGCCGGAGTAGCAAGCATTTATAGACTCAGCCAGGGAAAGGATGAGATAGCAAGACAAAAGCGTTTCTTCACAGTCATGTGGGAGCCAAGTATAGGATTCTCTGATGGCAAAGATTACAGTTGCTGCCTTCCAGAAAACAGGTTTGCCACCCGTTTTTGTGAGTAGGTCAATGCCGAGACACACATCACCCTAATGGCTGATTGAAGATGTGAAGGGTACAGAATTGAGAAGAGGCTTTTTTGCACACACGCTAGTTTGAGGACTTTCCTGCAGCCTGGACAGAGGAACCCTCGGCCCCTGACAGACAGAATCGTTGTTCTCTCCTCTGTTAACTCCTCAGTGTAACATTTTGGGGCAATTCATTTCTTTTCTTTGGGTCTCTGTTTTCTCATCTAGTCCTTGCCTTTCAGAATTAAAGTGAAAGATTCTAATGAAAACATTTAAAAAAGTAAAAGGAACTGTCTGTAAATAAGAGATCTTAATGCAACTAGACGACAATCGACAACACAAGATGTGAAAAGGTTACCACACCCTGGGTCTCCTCTGCCTCTTCCAGATACTTGTGGCCAATTTTGTTGATTGTGGACACTGGTAAATGCCTCCTTCCTTCCACCCAAGGCCCCATCCACCTTACTTATCATAACAATACCATGGCATTATCAGCCCATCTTACAGCTGTGTAAAAAGAGGTATAGTTTAAGTGTCTCTCCTTGGGTTACAAGCTAATAACACAGAAGATCTGGGATTTGAACCCAGAACTCAAAGATATACATATATTTTTTATTGATTTCAGAGAGGAAGGGAGAGGGCAAGAGAGATAGAAACAACAATGATGAAAGAGAATCATTGATCAGCTCCCTCATGCATGCCCCCTACTGGTTATCAAGATCGCAACCCAGGCACGTGCCCTGACTGGGAATCGAATCGTGACCTTCTGGTTCATGGGTTGATGCTCAACCACTGAACCACACTGCCTGGGCTGTCTGCTATCTTTTAAAACACTAGTATCTCGGCAGTGCACTCAGCGGTCCTGCAGATCTTTCTCTTGCTTCAATAGTGTTTGAGCTGAACAGACCTAGGGATGCTCCTTCTTCCAGCCTCCCACCACCTTCCAACTTCTTTTCCAGCTGTAACCTTCAGAGCCATCTTCTGCCTCCAAGACCAGTCAGCATTATTTATTGAGCTTAACTCCAATTGCCTAGCAACCATGAGCTCCCAGATTCCTTAGAATTTTTCCACCAAGGAGGAGGCCACTGTCAGCCACCTGGTCAACCTGCATTTGCGGGCCTCTTGCATCTACCTCTCTCTGGGCTATTTCAACCATGACTATGTGGCTCTGGAGGGTATGGGTCACTTTCTCTGAGAGTTGGCCAAGGAAGAACTGAAGAGCACCCAGAGTCTCTTGAAAATGCAAAACCAGCATGGTGGCCACATTCAGGACTTGCAGAAACTGTCCAAAGAAGAACCTGAACCAAGCCCTTTTGTGTGTTTTTTAACCAAGCCCTTTTGGATCTGCATGCCCTGGGTTCTGTCCACACAGACCCCCATCTCTGCAACTTTCTGGAGAACCACTTCCTAGATGAGAAGGTGAAAGTCATCAAGAAGAAGGGCAACTACCTAACAACCTCCACAGGCTGACTGGCCCCCAGGCTGGACGAGTATCCCTTCAAAAGGCTCACCCTCAAGCATGATTAGAAGTCTTTGAAGTCCAGAGGCCTTTGAGGGTTTCCTCTGCATACCCTGGTGTCAGGATTGTACCTGAGCCTCTCCCAGTAACCACTAGGCCAGTGATGGCGAACCTTTTGAGCCCAGCGTGTCAGCATTTTGAAAAACCCTACCTTAACTCTGGTGCCGTGTCACATATAGAAATTTTTTTATATTTGCAACCATAGTAAAACAAAGACTTATATTTTTGGTATTTATTTTACATATTTAAATGCCATTTAACAAAGAAAAATCAACCAAAAAAATGAGCTCGCGTGTCAGAGGTGACACAGGTGTGATAGGTTCGCCATCACTGCTCTAGGCAGCCTTTTAATCACCCTGGAGCCCTCTCCCATGCTATGGTCCAAATGGAAGCAAAAAAATGTTGGCAGAAAAAAACCAAAAAAACATGCTAGCATCTCTACAGTAGTCATTAGTCACATGTAACTATTTAAATTAAATTAATTAAAATGAACCCAAATAAAAATTTCAGTTGCTTACTAGCCACACATCAAGTGCCCAATCGCCATGTGTTGCGACCATATTGGACAGCACAGATGTAGAATCTTCCATCATTACAGAAAGTTCTCATGGACAGTGCTGCTAGCATATTATTGTCATGCATCAGGAAGATACAGGTAGGCAGACGAAACACTTACCTTTACCTGAGTCTGTCCCTCTTTTACCATTATTGTCTAATTCTGAATATGCTTTCTAGTCTCCCTTCAGTCTTGTACCTGAGCATCCACAGGGCATGCCTGGGGCTGGCCAGCTGGCTCTGCCAGGCACCCAGCACACAGGGCAGACACAGGATTGTTATGACAAAGACTGATAGTGACATGTTGCCCAAGCCCCTCTGAAGCAATCTGTAGTGACAGTACCAGTGTAGGAAGTGGACAGCCTGTTTCTGCAAATCTGCTGTATCCGTCAGAAGCAGAAAGGATAAAGGGAGAAAGTAAGAAGTGAAGTGAGGGGAAGAGAGTAGTAGTTACTAAAAACTTGATGATCAAATTGTCTTCTTAGTTCTTCCAGGCACAAAAATTTATCCTTCAAACTATGAAGGAGATAGATTTCATGTATGTTCCTACACGTGGGAGGAATTTCATAGTCGCTCACTTTCTTAAAACATGAATCACACATGAATTTATACAATTCTGGATCAAATTATGTGTTAAAACTACATCCTCCTGATGATGAAGACCCTAAAATTAGTGTTAGAACAACATGGTGCTCTAAAAAAGGGGGGTGGGGAGAGGCCATGGATGACTGTCACCTTACCTGTTCCTGTCAGCACCTATTCTACCTATTCTTTTGTCCCTACTTGGTACTCACCCTTCCACAGAAATCTTTTATACCCATGGGAGAGTTATTTGAGGACTGGTAAGGCTTTTGGCACTCTTTCTGACATCATACCATCTAAGCCACAAACTGTCCACCATGCAATTGTAACAACTTTTACTTGCATTGCTTCTCTGGCTAGTTTCTTTAGTTCTTTGTGTAAATTAGGAAGTAGCATTTTCAGAACATTATAAAACACTCCTTAAGTAATTTGGAGGTACTCTTTTGCAAGGGCCTGCCTCACTCCCGTGAGTATTATTTAAAAACACTGCCTCTGGACTCTTGGTCTTTAATTTGAAACTTTTGTAGCTGCTTCAGCCCTTCCTTCCCATTGAGAGCCCGTGGCCTTGCTCCAAAAAACACTAAATGTCTTCCTCTAGTATCCAGGCTTGTTTTGGTTTCCTACAACTGAGCTGTCACTCTCCGCACTGCTGTAGGCAAAGCCCACTGGGAGGAAAACAGACATGGGCCTCTGCGGCACCACACGTGGAGAGCTTGGAAGCCACTTGGAGGAGCAGCTGGGTGAAAGCAGCAGGCCTCCCTGGGGTTCCTGGTCCCACCCTGTTGGGATACAAAGGACACTGGAAGCCTGAACTGATCCTTTCTCAAGGGTCTGGCATCTTGCTCTGTTGTCCCAGTGACTGCGATGATAATTTTCCAGGCTTTCAAACTGGGTCAACAAGCTTTGTTTGTCCAGAGAGCTCCCCTGGGAGGACACTCGAAGAAAAGCAGGCTGACAAGGATGTTTGACCAGGTGATTCTTTTTGCTGGCTTTTAGCCTGAGGAAATATTATCAGTATTCAGTCCAGGTTTGGAGAATTAAAAGCTGCCCAGCATCTGGGCTGCATTAACATACACCGGTGTTATTAGTTAAGTGTTAACCACACTGCCAATGGAGGCTCTTGCCATTCGAGAACCGAACAGATGATTTGGGAAGGCCCTAAACCAAGAGGTCCACCTCTTATAGATAAAGGAAGACAACAAGCCTGTGCTCTGAATCTAGTCATAGAAGCTTCCATAAATTCTGTGAGTGTCACCTGATCCATTTCTTTATTTATTAAGCAATGGAGTCACACTGGGTCAGTATTTCTGAAATTTGTGAAGTTACAGACCCTAAGAACATATCTGAAGACTTACAGACCCCAATTTTTAAAGTTTCTCATAGCAGCATTATTCATACTGACCAGATTGTGGAAATAAACCGAATGTCCATCAACTGGGTAAATGATGGATACAATGGAAGAAATATTCAACCATAAAAAAGAAATAAGTGCTACCTGGCCAGTGTGGTTGTGGTTGAGAGTTGACCTATGAACCAGGAGGTCATGGTTTGATTTCCAGTCAGGGCACATGCCCAGGTTGTGGGCTCGATCCCCAGTGTGGGGCGTGCAGGAGGCAGCCAATCCATGATTCTCTCTCATCATTGATGTTTCTATCTCTCCCTCTCCCTTCCTCTCTGCAATCAATAAAAAAATATTTTTAAAAAGGAAAGAAAAAGAAGTGCTAATACATGCTACGACATGGATGAACCTTGGAAACATGCTACATGAAAGAAGCCAGACACAAAAGGCCACATGTCATGTTATTCCATTTATATAAAACTAGAGGCCCGGGGCACAAAAATTTGTGCACTTGCGGGGGGAGGGGAGGGTCCCTCAGCCCAGCCTGTGCCCTCTTGCAGTCTGGGACCCCTCAGGGGATGACCACCTGCTGGCTTAGGCCCACTCCCCGGGGGATTGGGCCTAAGATGGCAATAAGACATCCCTCTGGCAGCCCGGCAGCCCTCGGGGGATGTCCACTTGCCAGCGGGGAGCAGGCCGAAGCTGCAGTCGGATATCTTTAGCGCTGCTGAGGAGGCAGGAGAGGCTCCCACCACCACCGCTGTACTGGCAGCCATCAGCTTGGCTTGTGGCTGAGCAGAGCTCTTCCCATGTGAGAGTGCCCTGACCACCAGAGGGCAGCTCCTGCATTGAGCATATGCCCCCTGGTGGTCAGTGTGTGTCATAGTGACCAGTCACTCCCAGTCCTTCTGCTGTCAGGGTCAGTTTGCATATTACCCTTTTACTATATAGGATAGAGGCCTGGTGCATGGGTGGGGGCCGGCTGGTTTGCCCTGAAGGGTGTCCCGGATCAGGGTGGGGGTCCTACTTGGGTGCCTGGCCAACCTGGATGAGGGGATGATGGCTGTTTGCAGCTGGTCACACCCCCTTCAGGGTGGGGGTCCCCACTGGGGTGCTTGGCCAGTCTGGGTGAGGAGCTGAGGGCTGTTTTCAGGCTGGCGGGTGACTGAAGCTCCCAACCTCTCCTTTTTTTCTTTTTTCTTTTTTTTTATTCTGGGATTTATTTACCTTCTATGACTGTCACTGGAGCTGAGAGCCGGCTTTAGCTCTGAGGCTCGGCTCTAGCTCTGATACCTTGACTGCTGAAAGCAGGTATCTGGGCTTTTGTTTTGCTTCTATAATTGAAACACTGTTGCAACTCCAGCTCTGAGGCCTGGCTGCTGAAAGCAGGTTTCTGGGGATTGTTTAGCTTCTATAATTGCAACATAGTTGCTTAGAGTGCAGCTCAGAGCTGGACGGTGGCAGGCTGGGAACCTTGGCTTCCTCCATCACTGGAGCAAGCAAGCCTCCTGTTCGCTTCAGCTGCCTGGCTGCCGGCTGTCATCTTGGTTGGCAGTTAATTTGCATAATGCCCTGATTAGCCAATGGGAAGCATGTCGGAGGTACAGTTAATTACCATGTTTGTCTATTATTAGATAGGATGTCCAGAATAGACAAATCCAAAGAGACAGAAAATAGATTAATAGTTGCCAGGGTCTGGGGGAGAAAGGAATGGGCATCAGGATTTTGGGGAGGTGATAAAAATGTTCTGGAATTATATGGTAATGATGGTTGTGAATCATCAACCTTGTGCATATACTAAAACCCACTGAATTGTATACTTTAAAAGGATAAATTTTATGGTATTTGAATTATATTTCAATTTTTAAAGTTACATGATAATTATTTTAGTTGATTGTCGGGTACCAAGATAAATTTTGTGTGGGACACTGAATACCAGACTCACTTATCAGGTGGCTAGCCAGGTGGTCCAGTGTTTATGTTAACTTTAGATGATCATGGAAGAATATCTAAAATTAAAAATATTAATAGATCATTTCTGGACCTCAAGAACTCATCAGTGGAACTTTCAAGGGTCCTAAACCCCAATTTGAGAAACATTGGCCCAGATAATCTCCCAGGATTTGTTATCCTTTTACATGTTGTGTGATGAAGACTTTTCCTAAGGTGCTTTCCAAAGACAAAGCATGGACAGGGACACCTTGGAATTTACAAGTCCCTAGGCTAAGCCTTGGTAACAAATGCAAATTCCCATCTCCACTCCGGGTAGTTAACTAAACATATGTTCTACGAAGACAGAAATGCATAAGTCCCATAATGAGATGAAAAAGGAGCTTGCTACCAGGTAATTTCATGTGGAAAATTCTGAGGAATGCCTCCTGCTGGGGCCTCACTTGGGTCATAGATGGACCACCCCTGATTTAAATACCCAAGACCTTCCAAAAGGGTACCTAGCAATGGAATAAAGATGGATGTTGCCAACCTAAATCAGAGAGGAGGGCCTGTGGGCATTTATGTGAGCCAGGGGGCTTTCCCACATAGTGTGTTTGGGCATGAGCAAAAGTCGAGTACAAGACATGGTTCAAGGTTGGGTCTTCTACTTAATAAACTGCCGGACACTGTCTCAAGTCTTTGATCTTTGGTTTTCTCACCTAGAAAAAAAATCAGAAACTACCCCACTTCTTGGACTGGTCATTCAGATGAGTTCCTTTCATGAAACTCTCACCGAGCACCTGTTTCTCATGCATTAGAGACTGAGCTAGTGTTGGGAGGAAACCAGCGTGGCCCCTGCCCTTAGAGAGTCCATAGCCTGGTGGTGGAGACTATTATACTGTTATGGAAAGAAACATTATATTTAAAAGATTTTGAGAACTATTGAGTACTACAAAATAAAAGATAATAGAATATCTTGATGATTGAGTACGAGTCAATAGTTGATCTGATTCCTGGCTCTGGTATTTCTCTAATAAGAATATTTTTGTAGAATTAAGCATGGGGCAGTTATTGAATACCATTTACCTGGAAATTGATTCACCAACTCCCATAAAGATATGTTCATATTGTGCCCACTAGGTGTCTCATTATTTTGCAAGAAAATAGAAACAGCACATTTCCACCTATGTCATGAGTCAGCTTGGCCAAAATCTCAGCCACTTTCTAGTAATCGTTGTGTAAAATGCCAGTATGTGACTGCCTCTTATTTGAGAAGGGAAGATGTCTTTGTGGATCTTCTCCTTCTCAAAATCCACGTGCCTGCAAACTTTTTTTCTACGAAAGCCAGAACTAGGAAGACCAAGTAGGAATTCTTCCACAAAATGGGCACTAAGACCTTATAGACAGCAGCACTGAATCTTCACTCTTTTCCTGGCCTACTGTTTAGCTGTCGTCTGCGTATGAGCTGATATCCCCAAACCACATAATATACTTACTATCTGTGTGCCAGGCAGAAAGTATCTTCCTTATTCAATTCAGAAAGAGTTCATTTTCACAATACAGTCCAGGGTCTCTTCTTACCTTGTGATTTTCAGGTTTGTGAATGATACACAACTGCTTATCCCAATATTTTCATCTTCATTGTGCATAAGTTTTCTTTAAATGGTCTATGGCAGAACTCTGTCTAGGAGTGACGTCAGAGAGGAAGGCACCAGATAACACACGGGAGACTGATGCCTTTAAAAATCTACTTCAACTTTAAGAGCTCATCACATCAGGCTTTCACACGCTACTAATGGGAAGGTAAATGGATCTAAACTTTCTGCAATGCTATTTGGCAGTATCTTTAAAACATGCATCTAAAAGTTTATGTCTGTCAGAATCTCAAAAGGAAAGAGATTTCATGCAGGATGACTTTAATAAAGGAACTACTTGCAGGCCAGGTTAATGGAGTAAACAGGGGATGCTGAGTCACCTAGAGAAGAACAGTGGGAAGCTTTTACCATTTCTAGGGATAACAGGACAAAGGTTGGAAATAAGCTTATGAAATCTGTAAGAGCTAGAGGGGTAGAGGAGGAAGCACCAAGAAAGGGGGCTGGGCAGGAGATGGGGCGGGGCATGCAGCCACTGCCTCAAAACAGGAGGACAGAGGAGGAGATACCCACACTTCTCTTTCTTTTGGTCCTCTCATCTCCTCCTGGTGCCACTCATCAAATCCCAAAAGGCAAAGGATCTTGGAGATGCAATCTATAAAAACAGAATGAAGAAAAGCAGAGAAAAGGTGGGGTTAGCAATAGCAAATAACCAACACAATCCTATAATAATATTTCTAGGAATATATCCCAGGGACATAATCAAAAATGAAAGTAAAGAATTATGCAAGGACATATTTCATAGAGTTATGTGTAAGGGTGAAAAAAAAAGTGAAAACAAGCTAAATATCCTATCTAATAAAAGAGAAGCATGGTAATTAGCATACAACTGCTACCCTTCCCATTGGCTAATCAGGGCGATATGCAAATTAACTGCCGGCCAAGATGGCGGCCGGCAGCCAGGCAGCTTGAAACTAACAGGAGGCTTGCTTGCTTCAGTGACGGAGGAAACCAATGTTCCCCGCCTGCATTGCCGGCCTCTGAGCCTGCAGTTTGAAACATTGTAATAAATATAGAACCTAAACAAAACCCCAGAAACCTGCTTTCAGCGAGCCAGGATCTCAGAGCTGGAGTTATACATTGTTTCGATTATAGAACCCAAACAAACCAGATACCTGCTTTCAGCAGCAGAGGTCTCAGAGCTGGAGCCAGAGCTAAAGCTGGCCCAGAATAGAAAAAAAAAAAGAAAAAAAGGAGCAATTGGGAGCTTCAGTCACCTGCGAGCCTGAAAAAAGCCCTCAGCCCCTCACCCAGACTGGCCAGGCACCCCAGTGGGGACCCACACCCTGAAGGGTGTGTGACCAGCTGCAAACAGCCCTCAGCCCCTCACCCAGGCTGGCCAGGCACCCCAGTGGGGACCCCCACCCTGATCCAGGACACCCTTCAGGGCAAACCAGCCAGCCCCACCCATGCACCAGGCCTCTATCCTATATAGTAAAAGGGTAATATGCCTCCCACCACCGGGATCAGCGTGACAGGGGGCAGTGCCCAAAACCCCTGATCGCCCTGGGGCTCTGTGTTTGACAGGGTACGGGGCCACAACCTCCCTATCCGCCCTGCTCTGTTCGTGACAGGGGAAGGTGCCCCAACCTCCTGATCAGCCCTGCTCTGTGCCTGATAGGGGGAGCTCCCCAAACCCCTGATCACCCTGCGGCTCTGTGTGTGACAGAGTGCAGCACCCCAACCCCCCCCCCCCCACCCCACACACAGGCCCTGCTCTGTGTGTGACAGGGTAGAGCCATAACCTCCCCATCGGCCCTGCCCTGAGTGTGAGAGTGGCGGCGCCCCAACCTCCTGATCGGCCCTGCTCTGTGGGTGATAGAGGGAGGCACCCCAACTCCCCCTCCCCCCACGGGCCCTGCTCTGTGTGTGACAGGGTAGAGCCATAACCTCCCCATCGGCCCTGCCCTGAGTGTGAGAGTGGCAGCGCCCCAACCCCCTGATCGGCCCTGCTCCGTGGGTGATAGAGGGCGGCACCCCAACCCCTGATCCACCCTGCTCTGTGTGTGACAGGGGGCGGTGCCCCAACTCCCCTATTGGCCCTACTCTGTGAGTGACAGGGGGGAGCTCCCCAACCCCCTGATCGACCCTGCTCTGTGCATGACAAGGGGGAGCTCCCCAACCCCTGATTGGCCCTGCTCTGTGCGTGACAGGGGGTGGCGCTGCAACCTCCCCATCAACCCTGCCTTGAGTGTGACAGGGGGCAGTGCCCCAACCCCCCAATCGGCCCTACCCTGAGCGTGACTGAGGGTGGCATCGCAACCTCCCAATCTGCCCTGCTCTGTGCATGACAGGGGGTGGCGCCCCAACTCCCCAATCAGCCCTGCTCTGAGCCAGACCAGGGGCTGCACCTAGGGATTGGGCCTGCCCTCTGCCACCCGGGAGCAGGCCTAAGCCAGCAGGGCATTATCTCCCGAGGGGTCCCAGACTGGGAGAGGGCACAGGCTGGGCTGAGGGATGTCCCTTCCCCCCCCCCCCCAAGTGCACAAATTTTTGTGCACCGGGCCTCTAGTCTATCTAATAATAGGGTAATATGCAAATTGGCTGGGATGCCATCACAGTAACGACCAATCAGCAGGCTGCATGCACAGCAGGCATGGGTGGGTGGGGAATTGCAGCTTCGGGGATGGGGGCAGGGACATGCAGCGTTGGGGACGTGATGGTGGCTGCTGCTTGCCCAAGGCTGGCCCGGAGCTCAGGCAAGCCATCGATGGCCCCTGCCTCTGTGAGGGCCTGAGGCTCAGGCAATGAGGGCCAGGTGAGGCTCAGGCAAGCCACAGTGCCTGCAAAGGCCAAGGCTCAAGCAGCCTCATGACTGGCAGTGGCAGCAGCAGAGGCATGATGGGACATCACCTTTCCCTGATTGCCAGGTTGCCTCCTGCAGAGGGAGGCCAGAGTCAGCAGCAGCAAGGGGGTGATGGGGGCAGTACCTTTCCCTGATCAGCCTGTTGTCTCTGGCAGAGGAAGGCCAGACTGTGGCTTAGGCCCTGCTCCCCGTGGGGAGCAGGGCCTAAGCCATCAGTAGGACATCCCTTGAGGGCTCCCAGACTATGAGAAGGGGCAGGCTGGGCTGAGGGATTCTCCCCCCCCCCCCCAGTGCACAAATTTAATGCACTGGGCCTCGAGTTCTGTAATAAGAAACTAGATGGATAAATGATAGTGTATCCCTACTTTGGAATATCATTGTGCCATTATAAACATTTTGGAAGAATCTGTGATGATATGCAGAAATGCTTACAGTGGCTCAGTTGGTTAGAGCATCATCCCCATATGCCAAGGTTGTGGGTTCAATCCCCCATTAGGGCACATACAAGAAACAACAAATGAATGTATAAATAAATGGAAGAACAGGTCTCTCTCTCTCTTTCTCTCTTTCTCTTTCTCTCTCTCTCTCAAATCAATAAATTAAAAGAAAAAAAGGCCTGGCTGCTGTGGCTTAGTGGTTTAGTGTCAACATATGAATCAGAAGGTCATGGTTTGATTCCTGGTCAGGGCACATACCCAGATTACGGGCTTGATCCCCAGTGGGGGATGTACAGGAGGCAGCCAATCAATCAATCAATAATTTTCTTTCATCATTGATGTTTCTATCTCTCTCTCCCTTCCTCTCTGAAATCAATAAAAAATATATTTAAAAAGAAAGAAAGGCCGGAACCGGTTTGGCTCGGTGGATAGAGCGTCGGACTGCGGACTGAAAGGTCCCAGGTTCGATTCCGGTCAGGGGCATGTACCTTGGTTGCGGGCACGTCCCTGGTGGGGAGTGTGCAGGAGGTAGCTGGTCGATGTTTCTCTCTCATCGATGTTTCTAACTCTCTATCTCTCTCCTTTCCTCTCTGTAAAAACTCAATAAAATATATTTTAAAAAAAACAAACAAACAAAAAAAAAAACCAACAAAAAACAAAAAAAAAAAAAAAGAAAGAAAGGACACAAATGTGTATGGATAGTATTCAATTCCATGAACACCTATATGCAAAGGGAAAAACACCAACAAAGTTAAAATATTTATTTTTTATGATAGAACTACATTTTTCTTCATAACTTCCAATGTTTTTCCTTTGTCTTTAATATTAAATTAAGCATGGGATACTTTTGTGGAAAAAAATCAATGCCAAAAAGGAGAGCTTATTTCTCATTGAAACAGACTCTGCTCAATTTAAAATATTTATAAGGACACACAGTTGTTTAAGTAAATTAAAACCAGTGACATGAGGGTAAACTTCAATCTGTGCCTCTTTGATATCCATGGGGAAAAATAGTCAGTCCATTTCTACATTACATCAGATATCTAGATATTAGATGATTTGTATTTTTGACAACCCTTTGTACTCTTCACTTGAATGGTAGGTATCATGTTAATTTGGCTTTAGTTGGCCTCATCCTTATCTGGCAACTCTGGAAAAGCCAAGAAGTTTTAATAAACCAAACGATAAAAATAATAACGTTCTCTCTTTTAACTCTTATAGTTTAGTGTCAGTGTAATTATTAAACTATACTTTATTTTTATCAATTAGGCAAGTAATACACAACTACATTCCTGTTTTAAGGATTGGAACAGTATAAAGAATACAAAGTTCCCCGCTCACACCTGGTCTCCTCTTAGGTAACCTATTTTTAGTTTGCCTGTAACTCTCAAGACATTTGCTTATTATTTACATGCATAGATATGCATATTGAAATATATAGTTTTTTTCTAAGTAAATGATGTTATATTGTATACTAGAGGCCCGGTGCACAAAATTTTGTGCACTCGGGGGGGAAGGGGGGTTCCCTCAGCCCGGCCTGTGCCCTCTCACAGTCTGGGACCCCTCGGGAGATAATGCCCTGCTGGCTTAGGCCTGCTCCCGGGTGGCAGAGGGCAGGCCCAATCCCTAGGTGCAGCCCCTGGTCGGGCTCAGAGCAGGGCTGATTGGGGAGCTGGGGCGCCGCCCCCTGTCATTCACAGAGCAGGGCGGATCGGGAGGTTGCAATGCCACCCTCAGTCACGCTCAGGGTAGGGCTGAATGGGGGGTTGGGGCACCACCCCTGTCATGCACAGAGCAGGGCCGATCAGAGGGTTGGGGCGCTGCCCCCTGTCACGCACAGAGCAGGGTCGATCAGGGGGTTGGGGAGCTCCCCCCTGTCATGCACAGAGCAGGGTCGATCAGGGGTTTGAGGAGGTCCCCCCTGTCACTCACAGAGTAGGGCCAATAGGGGAGTTGGGGCACCGCCCCCTGTCACACACAGAGCAGGGTGGATCAGGGGTTGGGGTGCCGCCCTCTATCACCCACGGAGCAGGGCCGATCAGGGGGTTGGGGCGCCGCCACTCTCACACTCAGGGCAGGGCCGATGGGGAGGTTATGGCTCTACCCTGTCACACACAGAGCAGGGCCCGTGGGGGGAGGGGGAGTTGGGGTGCCTCCCTCTATCACCCACAGAGCAGGGCCGATCAGGAGGTTGGGGCGCCGCCACTCTCACACTCAGGGCAGGGCCGATGGGGAGGTTATGGCTCTACCCTGTCACACACAGAGCAGGGCCTGTGTGTGGGGTGGGGGGGGGGGGTTGGGGTGCTGCACCCTGTCACACACAGAGCCGCAGGGTGATCAGGGGTTTGGGGAGCTCCCCCTATCAGGCACAGAGCAGGGCTGATCAGGAGGTTGGGGCACCTTCCCCTGTCACGAACAGAGCAGGGCGGATAGGGAGGTTGTGGCCCCGTACCCTGTCAAACACAGAGCCCCAGGGCGATCAGGGGTTTTGGGCACTGCCCCCTGTCACGCTGATCCCGGTGGTGGGAGGCATATTACCCTTTTACTATATAGGATAGAGGCCTGGTGCATGGGTGGGGCTGGCTGGTTTGCCCTGAAGGGTGTCCTGGATCAGGGTGGGGGTCCCCACTGGGGTGCCTGGCCAGCCTGGGTGAGGGGATGATGGCTGTTTGCAGCTGGTCACACACCCTTCAGGGTGGGGGTCCCCACTGGGGTGCCTGGCCAGCCTGGGTGAGGGGATGATGGCTGTTTGCAGCTGGTCACACACCCTTCAGGGTGGGGATCCACACTGGGGTGCCTGGCCAGTCTGGATGAGGGGCTGAGGGCTGTTTTCAGGCTCGCGGGTGACTGAAGCTTCCAACTGCTCCTTTTTTTCTTTTTCTTTTTTTATTATGGGCCAGCTTTAGCTCTGGCTCCAGCTCTGAGGCCTCTGCTGGGTTCTATAATTGAAACAATGTATAACTCCAGCTCTGAGATCCCAGCTCGCTGCAAGCTGGTTTCTGGGGTTTTGTTTAGCTTCTATATTTATTACAATGTTTCAAACTGCAGGCTCAGAGGCTGGCAAGGCAGGCGGGGAACGTTGGTTTCCTCCGTCACTGAAGCAAGCAAGCCTCATGTTAGTTTCAAGCTGCCTGACTGCCGGCTGCCATCTTGGCTCGCAGTTAATTTGCATATCGCCCTGATTAGCCAATGGGAAGGGTAGCGGTCGTACGCTAATTACCATGTTTCTCTTTTATTAAATAGGATATTATTCTGCAACTTGCCTTTTTTCTCATGTTGAAGTTCCACTTTATTATTTTTCAATGGTTACATAGTTTTCCAGAGTTTGGGGATTTCACAATTTATCTGACCACTCCTCGTGTTGATGGTTATTTAGGTTAATTTTTGTTATCTGCTATTTCAGACAATGCTACCATGAAAAACCTTGTACATGCTCCTATGTACACATATGTGAGCATTATTTCTCTAAGGGAGCTATTGAAACATGAATTTATGGTTTGAAGAAGAGCTGCACTTAAATTTTTACTTGGTACTGCTTAGAGGTCTTCCATAAAGCTTCATCAATTTACACTTCCAATAAAAAGATGAAAAGATGCCAAGCCTCACTAATAATCAGGAAAATGCAAATTAAAATAACAATAGGACATCATTTTTGCCATATTGGGTTCAAATTTTTGAAAGATTTATAATGCAAAGCATGGAAGAGATTAGAGGCTTGTCCTCATATAAAGGTTGTTTTTACAATCAACATCTACACGTTAGGAAAGGTTCCTGGGATACTTATTAAAAGTGACTACACTAGACTGTTATGATAAATAAAAGACATCTATGTAGGAGGATTGCTGATTTTTATACATGCTGATAGCAGCCCTGCTGTTAACATGTATTCACCCAGAGCATTTTTATCAGGTGTTGTTTTGTGATTAATGATTCCTTAATTTCCCAAGTAGATAAGAACATCTCCATTTTAATAATCACATTTTGGTCCTAACCAGTTTGGTTCAGTGGCTCAGACTGAAGGGTCCCAGGTTTGATTCTGGTCAAGGGCATGTACCTTGGTTGCGGGCACATCCCTGGTAGGGGGTGTGCAGGAGGCAGCTGATCGATGTTTCTCTCTCATCAATGTTTCTAACTCTCTGTCCCTCTCCCTTCCTCTCTGTAAAAAATCAATAAAATATATTTTAAAAAATAAAATTAAAATAATCACGTTTTGGTTTATAATTTTTACAGCACTTTTCCATAGGTTATTTAAACTGACATCTGCCTCAGTGACACTGAGGTGCTATTTCAGATGAGGAAACTGAGGCTGAGAGAAGTTTACTAGTTTTCCAGAGTCACAGAGCCATAAGTGGAAGGGCAGAGGTCTTCTGACTCCCAGCTCTGTTAGCTTTCCACTTTCTCAACTGCTTTTGAAAGGAGACGCTGGCCTGGCCGGCGTAGCGCAGTGAGGGGCATGCAGGAGGCGGCCATCAATGATTCTCTCTCATTATTGATGCTTCTGACTCTCTGTCCCTCTTCCTTCCTCTCTGAAATCAATAAAAATCCATATGTTTTTTAAAAGACAGTCTCTTGACTCTAAAATTAAATAAATAAAAATAAAATGAATGACACTGGAAATCCTCGTCCTCCCTGTCCCTTACCTGGAGTTCACGTCATCCAAGAGGAACCGCAGGGCAGCCTAATGCAGTGGGAGACATAACAGGCTGGAGGCTGAGAAGCGGCTTTTGGTGGACTCTGTGCTCCCCTAGCTCTGTGACCCTAGGCATGTCATTTGGCCTCACTGGGCCTCAGTTGCCGCTTTAGAAAAATAGATATGATGCTCACACTAATATTGAAAGAAGGGGTGGTGCCTATAGTTTCTCCTAGTTGTAAGATTTTATTTTAGCTAAACTTAGATTGGTGCTCTTTGCACATACATTTTATGAAATAGCATTTTCTGCGATGGGTTTATTCTCTGCAAATATAAACCCAAAAAGGAAAAACGTACCATACAATACTTGCTTTGATTGAAGTCTAAAAATGTTCGCTTTTCTTTCTGCCTTTCTCTCTTTCTCTCTTTCTTTCTCCCTTCCTTCCCCTTCCCCTTCTCCTCTCCTCCTCCTCCTCCTCCTCCTCCTCCTCCTCCTCCTCCTCCTCCTCCTCTTCCTCCTCCTCCTTCTCCTTCTTCTCCTTCTCCTTCTCCTTCTCCTTCTTGTACTATTAGGTCAGCGGTTCTCAATCTGTGGGTCGCGACCCCTTTGGTGGTCGAACGACCCTTTCACAGGGGTCGCCTAAGACCATCCTGCATATCAGATATTTACATTACAATTCATAACAGTAGCAACATTACAGTTATGAAGTAGCAACGAAAATAATTTTATGGTTGGGTCACAACATGAGGAACTGTATTTAAAGGGCCAGAAGGTTGAGAACCACTGTATTAGGTAAACCCCTTGTTGAAGGCTAGGGAAACGCCCAGGGAATAACAGCAAATGGTTTCAGGTAACTGGCTGTATCTGAAAAGATGTTTTCTGCCTGGATTTCTTACCACTTGGCATGATCCAAATTCCACCTACATTTTTTGTTGCCTATTATTACAGATTTCCCCTAATTCCAATAGTGTAAAAGCTTTAACCAGAGTTGTTCTTTGTAGTTCCAACTTCCATAAGCCAAAGTTTTTAAGAATTGAAAGGAGTCTTAAGAGATCACTTGCTCCTGTTCTCTCTCTTTGATCAGATAAAATATTTTTCCACTTAACAGGAAGTATCTGATGCCCAGAAAGCTTGTGACTCATTCCAGGTTTCACAGTTAGCAAGTCTCCTCATACAGGACTTCTTCCATTCTTAATGCATGACAATTTATTGGTGATCCTGACTCTCAGACAGTCACAGTGAAAGTCAAAATGAGTAAACCATATGATCATTGGTTGTTTTCGTTTTATCACACATCACAAATTCTTCTAGTTCTAACCACATTTTGATGCATTAATTATGAGAGCCACCTGGCAATAGGTTTGAAGATAAAACTCTGGGAGTTTAAAGTGTGCTGCATTTTTCTAGAAAACACGCTGTATAGCTGGGATCTGTCTCTTACCTGCTCATCAGTTATAACATGGAGCAACCCGATTTGTTAACTGCATTTTTTAAAATTGGGGTATAATTTACATACAGTAAAGTGCACAAATCTTAAGTATACAACTAAAAACATTTTTACATGTGCATACACCATGTAACCACTGCCCAGATCAAGTACAGAGAATTACCAGCACCTCAGAACACCCCTTGTGCCCCAAACCACACTCTAAGGGTAACCACTATTTTGACTTCTATCACCAGAAATTAGTTTTAAAGTTCAAAAAATTCTGATTTTGAACTTCATATTAATGGAATCATACAGAATGAACTGTCTCCTTCTTCTTCCTCTGAGAGAGAGAGAGAGAGAGAGAGAGAGAGAGAGAGAGAGAGAGAGAGGAAGGGAGAGAGAGAGAAACATCTATGTGAAAGAGCATTGGTTGGTTGCTGACCAGGGATCAAACCCGCAACCTAGCTAGGTATGTGTCCTGACCAGGAGTTGAACCCTCAACCTTTTGGTGTACAGGATGATCCTCCAACCAACTGAGCCACTTGGCCAAGGCTGTCCGTTCTTTTTTTAATTCAACATTATATCTGTGAGATGTTTAACTGCATTCTAAAACACAATTTAGCCCTAGCTGGTTTGGCTCAGTGGATAGAGTGTCAGCCTGTGGACTAAAGGGTCCCACGTTCAATTCCAGCCAAGGGCACATACCTCAGTTGCAGGCTCAATCCCTGGTCCTGGTCAGGGAGAGTGCGGGAGGCAACCAATCGATGTGTCTCTCTCACATTGATGTTTCTCTCTCTCTATCTCTCCCCCTCCCTTCCACTATCTCTTAAAAAAAAAAAATCCTATATAATAAAAAAATAATATGCAAATCAACCGAATGGCGGAATGACTGTCTCTATGATGCGCACTGACCACAAGGGTGCAGACACTCAATGCAGGAGCTGCCCCCTGGTGGTCAGTGCACTCCCACTGGGGAAGTGCCATTCAGCCAGAAGCTGGGCTCACAGCTGGTGAGTGTAGTGGTGGTGACGGGAGCCTCTCCTGCCTCCATGGCAGCACTAAGGAGCAGTGAACCGAGCAGTAAGGAGCAGTGAGCAGGGAGGCAGTAAGGAGTGAGGGGTCCCAGACTGTGAGAGAGATGTCCAACTGATGGCTTAGGCCCGCTCCCCATGGGCCTAAGCCATCAATTGGACATCCCCGAGGGCTTCCAGACTGCAAGAGGGCATAGGCCAGGCTGAAGGATTCTCCTCCCCCCCCCCCCCCCCAGTGCATGAATTTTATGCTCCAGGCCTCTAGTAATAATAATGAAACAAAATTCAGCTTAGCCAGTGTGGATCAGCAGTTGAGCATCAACCCAGGAACCAAGAGGTCACAGGTTTGATTCCCAGTCAGGGCACATGCCCAGGTTGCAGGCTTGATCCCCAAGCCCCAGTGTGGGTTGTGTAGAAGGTGGCCGATCAATGATGTTCCTCTCTCATTGATGTTTCTCTCTCTATTCTTCTCCCTTCCTCTCTCTCTAAAAATCAATAAAAACATTTTAAAAAATAAAATAAGATGCAATTCACTTTCCGGCTCATATACCAACTGTACACAGGTACAATGTAGTTTAAAAAAATGCAGTGAAAAAAGGACTTTTAAAAAATGACCAGAATAGAATGATCTATAATGCTTCTGTCACTTTCTACTCTTGCATCATCAATTTCCCCCTTCATCTTTGCTTTTAAATGTGCTCCAATCCATCCAAGTATTCTTCTTTTCTTCTTCCGTTAATGGATAGGTTGCTTATACAATTTCTTTTTTACTTATTTATATCCAGCATTCACCATCAATGTTCTACAATCATTGGTTTAAAAGCTGGAAATGACCTCAAGCTATCATCTGACACACACCTCTCTCATCAGAAGAAAAACATTATTATCCTTTGTTTTTAGATTCAGCAGGTATTTACTAAACACATAATCGGTATTATATTATTTTTAGATATTATATGGGAGAGAGGGGACTACAAAAATTTAGCAAGCATGAGCCCTCTCCTCATGAACTTCCAGCCTAGTACAGATATCTACATGAAAGCTCATAAGCTATAAAGTATTAAATTACACCATTGAGATAAAAGAGGGAAATGTTCTGTGAGATCTGAGGGAAAGGTAACTTCTAGCTGGGGTGGCGTAAAAAGGCTTGGTAGGTGAGTATTTGTATTAGGAGGATTACTAAGAAGCAGGATGCCATGGCTAGGTAAGTTTAGTTATGCAGTGAGGTGGGGGGGAAGGCATTTTAGATACAGAACTGTAAGGAGAAGGATATTGAATTGGGAAATCATGTAGCACGTACAGGGAGCGGCCAGGCAGTTTGACCTAAGAGTAGGGTAAGTGATGAAGAAATTGGAGCCCAAGATGCTTGTGAATTACCCAAGGCTATAGCACTGGCGGGGAGGGGGGGCTGGGCGAGAGGGAGAATGGGGATTGAATCCCAGGCATCTTCCTTTTTTAATGTTTTCCCCATAATTTGATTAAATTAACATTTAGCCATTGCATGCTTTCCTTACAACAGCCCATTATATACTGTCCACTAATTAATTGACTCAACATTTATTGAATATCTACTATATGCAGGCCCAAATGGACTCTGTGGATGATTTGATATGTGTTATAAAATTTTTTTTTCCCATTTGGGGACTAGGGCTAATATAATATTGGACTAAAACTGATTTCCTTTCCCTTTAATTGCTAGAGCTTTACTGAGTTATATTTCAGAGTAAATATTATATATAACAGAGAGAATTAAATAAGCCACACAAAAGGATCCTCTGTATGATGTTTTTCTACATGACATCAGTATACCTAGTCTTAGCATTGATTACACATGGTTTTTCCATGACTACTTTTATTTATGTTTGAGCAAGGGGTAATACAGGAGGATCTGAAACCTTCCATTCTTAGGCGAAAGTTCAAAAACATTCCTAATACTGTAGTACAACAAGGCTCACTTCCTTTTAGCTTATCAACCACCAAAAGACATTTCCCTTGTTATGTGTAACGTAACTATGGGGATGCAACTGACACGCATGATTCTGGCTTAATGTACTCATTTTCTAAGAAACATTAAGAAAATTGTGGTCACGATTAAACCTCTAAGCTACTTTAGTATTTCAATGTAAATCCAATACATGCACTAGTAAAATTCATGAGGAAATAATTAAGTACAGGGACTATAGATTCTTTATAATTCCACTGAACTATTCCTAATAAAGATTTGTGTTAGAAAAAAAGAGGAAATTATTATTTGAGTAAATGAGGCTATCAGATACTTTATAAATTGCCGGGTATATAAAATGGAGTTTTGAGAGTTCTATTTTCAGGCATATGGCAGGCCAGACATTTAGACTGCCCTTCCCATTAAAAACAATTTTTTAACAAGGCTACATTTTTAAAAATTCCTAAACGTTTAAAAATCATTGAAGCATGAACTAGAATGCAAGGAATTATCAGCTCAAAGAGAATAGGAACCCAGACAGGTAGCTACACAACACTGTCCAGATGTATAACACCAGGAGGCACCATTCACAGTCTATTCACCTAAATGATGCCTCTGCAGTTGCTCAATCCTTTGGCCTTGAAGTCACTTTGTTCAAGCTGGTGAACTTCAGCTTTGGCTTCATTAAAGGGGGAAACAGAAGCAAAAGCCTAAGGCTTGAAGAATCCCATAGGAGACACTCCTCCCAATAACGTTAGGTGGATATAAAAAACTTACAGTCCTGGCCGGTGTGGCTCAATTGGTTGAGCATTGTCCCATGCACTGAGAGGTCGCTGGTTCGATTCCCGGTCAAGACACATGCCAGAATAGCAGGCTCGATCCCCTCCCTGTAGGTATATAAGGAGGCAGGAGGCAGCCAACGATGTTTCCTTCTCAATGTTTCTTTCTCTCTCCCCCTCTCCTTTCCTCTCTCTCTAAAAATCAATAAAATATATTTTTAAAAACACACACAAGCCCTGACCGGTTTGGCTCAGTGGATAGAGCGTAGGTCTGCGGACTGAAGGGTCCCAGGTTCTATTCCAGTCAAGGGCACGTACCTTGGTTGCAGGTACATCCCCAGTAGGGGGTGTGCAGGAGGCAGCTGATTGATGTTTCTCTCTCATCGATGTTTCTAACTCTCTGTCCCTCTCCCTTCCTCTCTGTAAAAAATCAATAAAATATATTTAAACACACACACACACACACACACACACACACACAAAACCCCCCAAAAACCTACATACCCATTCATCCTCAGACAACTGCAAGGAAAATTCCCGTGGTGCTAAGCAGAATCAAGGATCAAAAGATTCTGTCCCCCCCACCCCCCCCAAAAAAATTCTGTCCCTGAAAAAATGTAACCTTAATCTACAGCCAATAGGTGTTTTTTTTTAAGCCTCCAGACATTACTATAAATTAAATGGATCCCAAGAGTATAGAAGAAACAAATGCAAACCTTCTCTAGAGGAATGTACTGAAAAAAATCCACAAATTATTTTCCAAGGAAAACGAGCGGCTCACAGTAATAGGCACCAAGCACCCAAAGAATAAGTTCCTATGGGTGAGAGCCAGCAGGAACAATATCCAACAGAAACAAAAGGTAACTCTCACAAAAACTGCAGATATTTGAATTATCAAACACAGAAGATGAAATACCTGTATTTTATTTTTTAAATATACAAAGTGAAAAACACCTATTCAAAACAAGAAACTATAGAAAATAGCCTAGTGGATTAAAAAATTAGAACTTTTGGAAATGAAAAGCACAGGAACTGAAATCAAAACACCATGGGCAAAAAGATTTGAGTATACAGTATACTTCACCAAAGAAGAGACATGGATGGCAAATAAGCAATGAAGAGTTGTTCCGCACCATCAGTCATGAGGGAAATAGAAATCAAAACCATAATGAGATACTACCTCATACCTGCTAGAATGACTAAACTAAAACAATCTGAAATACCAAGAACTGGTAAGAACAAGGAGCAACTGAATTCTCTCATACATTGCTGGTAGCCAATGCACAATGGATAAGCCACTCTAGAAAAGAGTTTGGCAGTTGTTTTTTGTTTGTTTTTTTTTTGTTTTTAATAAAGTTAAACAGAATTACCACAGACATAACAATCTCATTCCTAGGTATTTATCAGAGTGAAGTTAAAACATGTTCACTCAAAAACCTGAACACATGTTTATAGTAGCTTTATTTGTAATAACCAAAGGTTGGAAACAGCCCATATGTCCACTGACTGAAGAAATGGATAAACTATAGTACATCCATAACATGGAATACTACTCAGCAATAAAAAAGGAATAAACTCTTGATACATACAAACAATGGATGAATTCCAATAGCATTTTGCTCAGTGAAAGAAGCCAGGCTCAAAAGACTACATATTGCATGATTACATTTATATGACATTCTAGAAAAGGCAAAACTATAGGAATACAGAGCAAATTGGTGGTTGTCTAGAGTTAAAGGTGGGGTGATGGTTTGATCACAAAGGGGTAGTACAGGGGAATTTGGGGGTTTGTGTCCCATATCTTGATTGTAGTGGTAGTTTTACCACTCTACACATTTGCCAAACTTATTTAACTATATGTTAAATAACTAAAAAACAACAACAAGATTGTCAGACTGGGTAAAAAACATAGGGTCTGACAATCTCTGTTGGCCTAGAGCAGTGGTTCTCAACCTTCCTAATGCTGCGACCCTTTAATACAGTTCCTCATGTTGTGGTGACCCCCAACCATAAAATTATTTTCGTTGCTACTTCATAACTGTAATTTTGCTACTGTTATGAATCGTAATGTAAATATCTGATATGCAGGATGTATTTTCATTGTTACAAATTGAACATAATTAAAGCATAGTGATTAATCACAAAAACAATATGTAATTATGTGTTTTCCGATGGTCTTAGGCGACCCCTGTGAACGGGTCGTTTGACCCTCAAAGGGGTCGCGACCCACAGGTTGAGAACCTGTGGCCTAGGGCAAACTTTGCTCAAAAGAAAGTTCAGCTCTCATTCTAAAAACTCCTATGAGGTTATGTATCAAACCTCATTAAAAAGTGAGCAGTTTTTCTATTTTTAGATTGCTAACATCTAGCAGGAAATAAAAACCAATACACATCAGAGTCAAATATACTTTAATATACCATAGTCTTTTTGTAACTTATACAACTGCAAAACGTATGGAGACTAAGAATCAAAGACTCTTCACCCATTGTGTTATTGATTTCAGTTACTGTGTTTTTCATTTCTGGAAGTTCTAATTTTAAAAAAATTTACATAGCTACTTTCTATAGTTTCTTATTTTGAAAAGACGTTTTCTGCTTTGTATTCTCTTTTTAAAAAAATCATCTGAAACAGCAAGATGAGTCCCTGAGTTTTTCACTTTTCATCCAGCTGTTTTGCCATCAGAGAGCTAACTTTAGAAGGAGTAATCTTATAAAATACAGTATAATTAAGAAAAATATGTTTGGGTTGTTTGGGGTTTTTTTAGACCTCTAATTCAGAGTTGTACAGGGTACTTGGTTTTCTGAACCAAGCCAGCAGCCTGAGAATAATCTGAACCATAAATCTAAGGCTAAGCCACGAAACATTTAGCTAAAGAATCATAGTTAACTTCTGCAAGAGTTGAATTCCAGCTTCTTTATATTAATGGACTTTAAAATTAAAATAAAATTGCAAATAAATTTTTTTTCTCTATCTATGAAAAACAATGTGGGAATCATAGTGTGTGGTGGATTATTCTTCCCTGCAAATTGAATGATTGCATTTGCTTTGTTATACATGCGAGAGCAATATGCTTGCCTACTTTTGCTGAAGACTATAATAGCTGCTTCCCTTGCTTTCTTTTTCTGACAGGAACAGAATCATCAGCAACATGGAACACATTGCCACATTTTTTGAGCAATGGTCTAACCCAAACCAAATAATTTTGTCCACAAAGTCCAGACTAGTTTTCCCCATTTCTCAAGATTACTAGAACTGAATGCATACCAAATCCACTTTTTGTTGTACCATCTGTGTATACACAGCCACAAATGCAAGATATCCTACATTTTTCAGGTCAAAATTAGGCCATCTTTTTCATTTTGTTACAATGACTTTTCACTTATTAACTATGAAACAAAACAGATTAAGAGAAGACAATTTCATGTAACTCCTCACAGGTCCAAGTGCTGTATGAGGAAGGATTTAAGTGTTGAGAACAGCTTACTCAATGATGAGTTTTCAATAAACTACTTAAAAAAAATCTTAATGTATAGAATAATTCAACCAATCCCAAGGCCACCTAAAATAAGTTATCTGAATCAGCCAGGAAACCAAGAAACTTCTACAGAAAAAAAAAAGACCAAAGGAAATTGGCATTTTATATTGTCCTAGAATCATGCTTTTCTTAGGCTTTTGTGCCACCTAATTTTCATAAAATAATGCTCCAAGTAACACAATAAAGCTGCTAAATAGAGCATAGACCACTGACTGCCTGAACATAGCTCTGTGTGGTTAGGAAACCATATTACTGAACTGCTGGCCACTGGCTTGTGACATTTATAAGAACCCTGACAAGTTACCCACAACAACTGAACAAAGTGTTTTAAATCTTTCTTCAAGCTTCCACATTAAAAATGATCTTACGTGTATAGGAACGGAGGAAGATGTGAAAAAGTTACTCTTGTTAGGCTGGCTTTGAGTAGACGCACCATGTTTACTAAATGTTTTGAGATGGTCAGATTAGCAGTTCTAATGACAACATATTGCACATTTATCACAAGCCATGCGCAGCCTAAGGAGAATTTTCAGTCTATCAGAGTGGCCCACATGTTGCTATTTGTCACTTCAATTTCTTATCAGAAATAAAATTGAAAAAAAAAGAAAACTTTGAAACCCAAGCAAGTCATCTGTGGCCAGAGTAATGAGGCCTCTTACAAAAAGAAAAAAGATTAACACATTTTTGAAAAACAGACTTTGGTTTTAGAGAATTAGTGCAGCTGTTTAATTCATTTGCTGTTGCAGCCCAAGTATATAGACATCTATAGGAAATTTTTAAAAATTTATGCCCTCAGTGATTTTATCATTTTTAAGAGAAATGAGAAACACTATAGTAGCTACTAAGCAGTAGCATTTATTTTCAGCATTTTAGTGACTAAAGCAGCACTTGTAGATAATGGGGTTATATCTTAGTCATAGTTCTATTCTGAATTTTATAGAAATTAAAAATGCTTTGATATAGAGAGGGTACAGGGTCACTTACAGAACAATATTCTCCTAAAAAGGCGATAGCTTTCCTTGTAAGAAGAAACATGTAAAGTCCAGCCGACAGGGTTTCACTTATTCCATTTTGATTGCCCAAGTTTTCAACCGGGCAGTATTCTATTTCAAGGCCATTCTGTTGCAAAACTTTGCTGTGTGGTTTTAACATAGCTCTGTCTGTTGTAAACCGGAGAGGACAGGAAAAAGAAAAAGAAAGAAAGAAAAGAGTACTCTATATAACTTTTCACTTGTTCACCTGAAGGTATTGTAGTAGGTAACTGATTTTTAAAACAAAAAATTCTAAGTTCTCTGAGCTTCTACTCTGAATGAGCCACCTAATATTTAAGGTGATTACTGCAGGGACTCTGAAGTTTAGGACAAAACTGGATTAAGGACAATTAATCATCTAAATAAATGATTGTCATCTTTATGAGAATTATGAAGACCAATGCAATAACAGTTGATCATCACTTATCAAGTACCGAAAAGGTATGTAATCCTATGCAATTCCTCTCTTGAGGTTTCAGAATTTGAGATGGGGTTTAGGGATAAAAATGGGTGACCGAAAATTTATCATCTGAAATAATTATCTTACGTTAAGGTTATTTTTGGCTGATGGAAGAAAGGGCTTATGCCTGTGGAACTTCTTTTGTAAATGATTGCTTGTGTGGATATATATATAGACACTTGAATGTTTTTGATGATGATAGTAATTAACAATCATTCTATCCAAATACACAGGTTGTTATAAGCTATGTAATTAAGAATTGGGACAACATATATTCACAAAATAAATGATAGGCAATGTGATGAAAGACCTAAGAAGTCCTTCAAACAATTATAGCCATGATCATAAAATACTCAAAAAGAGGAAATGGTTAAGATGTAGTTGGGGTTGTACTTGGAGTGGAAGGGAGGTAGTTAATTGAAAATTAAAGGTCAGGGTTTCCCCCTTAGTATTCCCAAATCTGGGCTAGGATTTGCTAATATCTTCATGTCTGGGCCTTCTACTCTAGTCTTATCCTATACAAAAATTCCCTTTCCTGGTTCCTGTAAAGTTATGAATTTTTTTTTTAAAAAAAGGACCTTACAAAAGTTTCTCAGAGTTCTTGAAAAGTTTCTATACAGTTCTTGAAAAAAAAATAGCATAATAACTTTCCATTCTAAGGAATTTAACTAGACCAAAAAGAAAAATATTGAGTGAGGTTTCTTAGGCCCTGGATATGAAGTTTCCCTGGAACTATAGGCTAATAATCAGGGTCCAAAGGCCCCATCTTTCACAAACAAAACATATGTCACTGACATCTCTCCTGTTCTAGTTCCAGAAAGTGACAGATCTCACTCTGCAGGTGCTTAACATCTTGTTAAGTACGCTGTCTATGAAACCTTATTCACAGACCGTGTACTCATTCAAGTCATAAGTCTTTTTCTGACCATTCGAAGTAGTGACAAGAGCAAATTATATGAGAAGATATTTCACTCTACTTAGTGTAGATGTGTTCAATCTAGATCAGCTATTTTCAACTTTTTAAAAAATCTCATGGCACACATAAACTAATCACTAAAATTCTGCAGCGCACCAAAAAAATATATTTTTTGCCAATCTGACAAAAAAAGAGTTTAATTTTTCTTCATTCACACTGGATGACTATTGTTGTTTTGGTTGTTGTCATTTTTTTATTTGATAGTCTAAGGGAAAAGAGGTCAGTGTCCCTGACTAAATAGTCAGGTATTGCATGTTCTAAAAATTCTTGCATCACACCAGTGTGCCTGCTCTGGCACACCAGTTGAAAATCGCTGATCTAGATGAAATTCCAAATCAGCTTCTAGTCCAGTTATTCACAATCTTTGAATTTCTTAGTTCTGAGTACCGAGGTGGCCATAAACAATTCTTCCTCAAATTTTCATCTGCAGCTATTTCGAATAGACTCTAACCTCCAAATTTTTTTGTTTCAACTTCCCTGTGGTTTTGGAAATTCCTACATATCATCATTTAGAGTTATTTTACATCATTGTATTTCCTTATAAATACTCGCTGTGTTCTCATCTCTAGATATGAAGATTTGTTTCTTATTGGTTGCTTTTATACATGGGATTTACCAATATTCTAAAAGTTGGATTTTCCTTAAATAAATGCATTAGTTGAAATATTAATAAAGATTCTGCATTAAATTTTGTAGATCTCTTGTCACATGTTCTGTAGAAAGATAAAACCCAACCTCAGTAAGTAAAATAGAGGGTCAAGTCAACAATCCAGCAGACTCTCCCTAAGCCACAACCACTTCTTTTCCTAATTTATAGTTTCATTGCTGGCTACACTTTTATTTTGCTTACTTTTTTTTTAGTTTCTTCCTTAGGCCTATCCCTTACATATGCTTTTGGATAATAACACTAACCTCTACTGAATTCCTCCTTCTACTATAAGTTGGCCAGTTTCTTTTGAACTCTAAGTGCCCCATACAGGGTGGGACAAAAAATAGTTTTACAGTTGTTCATATGAAAAATAATACGATACTTAATAAATAATATACAAGAATAAACTCTGTGTTTCACATACCCACAACTGTGAACCTACTTTTGCCCCACCCTGTATAGGTACATGGGTTTCTTTTTTCACTTTTCTATATGTTTAAAATATTTTTAAATTACATTTTATTCAATGATTTATTATTGCAGAAAATCCACACACAAAAGCAAAGCATTTTTAACTTTATCTTACTATCAGGAAGTAGTGAAAGCACAGTTAACAAGGTCACTTCCTCTTATACAAGAAATTTGGTCAAAATTTAATGGCTCATGAAATACAGACATTCCAGTTATAACTGTTTGGTTGATTTCCTGTAAGTTATTTTTTTTTCTTCCCCTATTTTTATTACTACTAAGTTCCATGTAATAAGAACAATACTGAAAAAAATAAAAGTTATAACTTTAATTTTTTTTTTAAACAAAAAGAACAATACTGGAATCTTTCAGGAGTTCATCAAATTCTGTTGACATTCTCTTTTAAAAGTTTTGCAGTAATTAAGTATGAGGAAATACAAATCCCTCCTTATGCATATGTGCAAGAGTTTCTCTAGGTACAGGGGTTTTCCAGCTTTTGTGACCAATATATATGATGAGAAATAATTTTACTTTCAGATCCTGTACATGCATATACGCATATATCATCACAGGCCAAATTGCTCGGGAAGCAGACTTGAGACAGAAATTTGTGAGGGGGATGTTTACTGGGGAGTGTACCAGGATCGGTACCTGTGGGGAAGTGAAGGACACAGAAATGGGCAGAGGGAGTTTTGGGATCTACTGAAATGACTACAAAGACCTCAGATGATCCTGCATTGTCTGTGGTGATCCAGAGTAATTTCAAATTGTAGCAAGAGGGTCAGGCCTTCATACACCTGCATTGATCAGTTACTGAATACAGCCAACCCAGAAAGAGAGTCTGACCTTGGACAAATAGCTCTCTTCCTGGAGAGGAAACCAGCTAAAAGCTATTGGCAGTCAACCCTCCTAGCATCTGGGTGAATTAACACTTCAGTCCTGGAGAGGGAGAATCTAAGTGGCACACAATCCTTACTATGATATTTTCTGTTCTATTTCATTTGTTAAAAATGTTTGTTATAACCTTTAAATTGATTTCACAATCCACTAATGGATCATGAATCGCAGTTTAAAAAAAAAAAAAAAAAGCTGCTTTAGAGTATATAGCCAGAAATGAAATTGCTGGATTGTAAGGTATATGCATTTTTAATTTTACTAAGTACTGCCAAACTGCTTTCTGAAAGGGTTGGGCCATTTGATATTCCACCAGCAGAGCATGAGAATTCCAGTCATCTACATCCTCAATAACCATTGGTAATGTCAGACTTTTTAATGTTTGCCCATCTGATAGATGTATTATTGGGCAATAGAGTATAGAATCTGAAACCCATCCTCTGGTGAAAGTGAAACATTCTGAATATTGTAGTGCACCAAGACTTACTTCCTGCTAGCTTATCAACAACCAAAAGGCATGTGCATTTCCCTGATAATTAGGTAACGCTCAATTTTTAGTCTTGCAAAATAGAAATCTAGTCTGGCAAAATAAATCTTACAGTTTTGTAATCTTTGCTACAGCACCTAGCACAATGTATAACACATAATAGGACAAAGTAAAGTACCTGTAGCTTGAATGAGGGAATGTGTGTAGGCCCATGACATTGAAGATTTCACATGTTTTGAGCCTCTGAGGTAGTATGGTTGGTAGAAGCCCATTGGCCCGGGAATTGGCCCAGAGGCCTGGGCTCTGGTCTAGTCCACCCACGTGATTTGGTAAATATACTCCACCTTTTTTTTTTTTATTAAAAAATTGTTTTTTCAATTACAGTTTACACTCAGTATTATTTTGTATTAGTGGTCCAGTGCGTGAATTTGTGCACATTGAAAGAAAATTAATTAGAAGAAATATTTTAATATTGCTATTCACCCTTTCTTTATAATAGAAGTGTCAAACAAATTCACAATCAATAATGACAGATGGAAACACATGCGTACGATTGGCGCCAGCAAGATCTTTATATGTATCATGCATGTGCGAGTCAACTTAACCTTTTATATATATAGAATAAACTTGCTTAATTAGACCTGCTTTCTGATTTAACTAAGCTTTTTCCAGCCCAGTGAAGCACCCCAACTTCTCTTTCAGGTAATTGTCGGCAACACAGAAGTAGATATCAACATGAAGCAGATTATTATTGTAGATCACGCAGGGAGAGCAAGGGGTAAAATATTTAACACATTGTTTGCGGGTAGTTTTAATCACGAGCTAACAGGTGGTGCGGGCCACTTTTGCTAATTTTTTGTGCAAATGGCAATGTTCAGTAAAATTATGATAACTTTAGTTTACGTTTTTATACGTTACCCGCATTCTACCGCTAGTCTATAAAAAACGTATTAATACGTGTCCCGTGCTCTACTACCAATCAACATAAACGTATAAATACGTTTCCCGCATACAATGTGTCAACTGCAGCAGTGTTTGACTATATTCTGTGCAGTGAGGAAACCTGAAGTCATTTTCAAGGTCCACCACTTCTTACTTCTTTTCAGTCAGCTCAAGTTTCTAACTTTCTAAATCTCCGTTCTCCAGCTAATGAAAAGAAATAGGATTCTACCAAGTCTCCTATCTACCTACTCCAGGACTTCTGTGAGGATCAAATGAGATGAGGCATGGGAAAATGCTTCACAGACATTTGGTTACAGTGTAAAATGTTTCTACCTGGCTATAAAGCAAGTCGTGTTCCTGGGCTGAAGAAACCCCAAGGAGGCTAGTTAGTCACTAGGGAGAGGAAGCCAGGCGCTGCTATGTGACATCATTACCCAGACGGACACTTAGCATATTAGCTTTTTATATATATAGATTAATTTCAGGTTTATAGCATAGTAGTTAGTCAATCATATATTTTACAAAATGTACCCCCTGATATTTTCAGTACCCACCTATCACCATACATAATTATAACACTAGAGGCCCAGTGCAAAAAAATTCGTGCACGGATGCAGTCCCTAGGCCTGGCCGAGTTCGAAGTGCAAGCATCTGGCATAGAAGGGCAAGTCCCAGCTGACCTCTGGGCCCTGGGCAGCACTTAGGCCCCCGAGCCCCCATGAGCCTCCCTCCGCCTGAGTCACAGCGCCCGAGTTCCCACATGGGAATGCGGTGAGCATGGCCGGACGCCATGGGTTGGCGGACAGTGTGGGCTTCTGGGCCACCCAGCGGTGCCACACGGAGGCCGGGCGGGCAGCGCACTCTCTCCTGGCTGGCCTTGCAGACCAGCTCCTGTGTAAACCCACGTGGAGCCCGACCGGCCCCTGTGGTCCCTGCAGCTGTGGCCTGGCTCACCCAAAAGAGGCTGAGTGGGTATGGGGCAGGCTCCTCATGGCCGCCCGTCCCAGGGGAGGGTAGCAGGGGGAGGGAGAGCGAGCTCGGCAGATACCCTACATTCTCACCGCACCTCTGTCCCCGTCACCCCTACCCTCAGGTAGCTGGCAAAAGGTCGCAGCATGTTGCTGACACCCACCGTGTTCCGCGCCGCCCCCTGATGGTCAGCGCATGTAATAGTGAGCAGTTGAACTCTCAGTTTCCTGGTTGAATTCCCAGTCAAATGACTGCCTGAGGGGACAATTTGCATATTAGACTTTTATTATATCAGATTATTGACTATATTTCACTCCACCTTTATGATTCCCCAGTTTCTTCATCTCCAAAATAAGGATTTTCTTGTGTATTGAGCTTACTTAATGGGAACTTTGGAATTCTGAGTTGTTGGAACTCATAGGTATTTATATAGTCAAGAAATCAAAGAACTGGAAATCTAGAGATCTGGATTCCAGTCCTATCTCTCCTCCACTGTTGGATGTATATGACCTTCGAAAAATCACAAGTAGGCAAATGGCCACCTGTGGAAAAATAGAATGGTCACTAGATGATCTCTACATTTCCTTCCTACTCAAAAGTCCTTTGTTCTGGGTCAGAGAAACATAAACTCAGTTTATGAAATTGTCATTCCCATAAAGCCATCATGACATGAGTCAGATGACACATTTTAAATCCATTCCTAATTGCCTGTCCCACCTCAATGGCTCTATAACTCCATCCATTTAGCCAAACCCTTATCCAGTTTCCCTACATGTTACCTGAACTCCACCCTTGAGATTTTCCTTTGCAACCAACCACCATTTTTATTACCTTGACTATTTCAATTCTTGCTCCAGACCTTGTAGGAAACAGAGCCGTACACTATGTGATCATCAGGAGAATGTTATAGAAGAATGTTTCTTGTCTCTTTCCATAACTTCACCAATTCTCTTTTATCATAGAGTTTGTTTAAAATGAGTTGTATTGTTATATACTCTCTTCAAACCAACATCAAGGATTCTATGGCTCTCCTTTCTTCACTGTACCTTCCATGGTCTTCCAGACAGCACTGCACAGGCAGGCAGGAGTTTGCCAGCACGGCCTATTGTGCCATCTCTAAAAGCCTTTCTTCCATTTCAGTTCCAATACATTCACATAAAAGCCTCCTATCAACTTTCTTCTACTCCCCTTTAAGCAGAATTTTAAACTCCATAGTTACTATTACGAGATCTAAATTCTATTAAATCAATAGGGTGATGTTTACTAAATTTTAAAAATGCTGTTAAAGTAATTACAACAAAATATGAAAACATGCAGGGAGGGCTATAAACAGAGAAGGTAGAGGAAGGATATCTGTTTCTAAGAGATAGTAAAGTGATGCTGACACTAGAGAGCCCTTAGGAGTGGCTTTGAATATCTTTTTTTGTTTTGTTTTTAATTTAGATCTTTATTACTAACAGCCTATTATCCTCCAAATCCCAAGTAAGCAAATTGTTAGAGTTTTCCCCTTCTGGATTAACTCTGCCCTTAATATCACTAGCTCGATATAACTAACCAATCCATCTCTTTGTACACATCTGTGTGGGAAAGGGAAACACTGTGCTTATGGGTTACTTAAATTCTTTCTCTCAATTAAGAGCCTGGCATCTTGAGTCTGAGTGTGTTCAGAATGAGAGGCTGTCTCTAACATATTGGAAAGGGGCAGGGGAGAATGAAGCATTGGCCCTGATGCCCTGCTCTTCTTAGGTAATATCAAGAGTGGACACTGATGAACTTTTCTACCGAGGATAGAATGAAAGGAGAGAAGAAGGCTAGCAGCCTCAAACTATATCTAGAACAACTGATCACATTTCTTCTTTCGAAAGATCAACCTGGAAACAAAGGGAAGGCTAGATGTAAGAGAGAAAGACAGGAGATGGGGAATCCAATTAGTTGAGTGCAGCAAAATTTCAGGTTAAATAAAATGTGTGTTTGAGCTAGCTCAGTGGAAATGGAGATGGAGAGGTAAGGAAGGGCACAGTTGATGTTAAGCAGGTGATATCAATTGGTTTGATGGCTAAGTGTTAAAGAATGAGGGACAAAAGGGGAGTTGATTACTCACAGGTTTTGACTTTTGTGACTGGTGCACTGTGGGTACTACTCAAGAAATTCGAGCATATAGGAGAAACAGGTTTGGAGTAAGCATAATGAGTTTACCTCAAAAAACGCTGAGTTTCAGAAATACTTGGTACTAAGATGTCTGGAGACAGTTGAATACACAATCCTGAAGCATAGAAGAGAGGTATGGACTAAAGATGTGTCTGTTCCTAGCCTGAAGGATTATATAGAAAACAGAAGTTGTGTGTTTTTGTTTTTGTGTTTTTTTTTCAATTGCAGGTGTTTCCCCTTGCCAGCAGAGTTCCTTAAGCCTTGACAATAAAAAGAGTGTTCCTGTTGTCTACCCTTGCAGGATGCATGTCTGGGCCAATCAATAAAAAGAAAAGAATTACGGTGTTTGATTTGTTCAGCTTAATGTTTCCCAAATATCCTAGCTGTAATAACAGAGCTGTGCTGAGTACGTGAGAAAAGCTGACTCATATTTCCTGCAAGTCAGCACAGATATCCATCCTTCCAAATTATTTGAACCTTTGGCCATTACAAAGGCAGTCAAAGTGCTGAAACAATTTATAAGTCTTTCTCTTGTTGAGAACAATTCTAATACATCTGTTATAAAGATTCAGAGTGTAAAAAAAAAAACAAAAACCCAAGCTGTTACTGCCTTGTACCACCCCCATACCCCAAACAACGATGCCTTGACCTTTCATAGAAAGTCTAGGTTCTCTCAGGACTGGTTCAAAATTCATCTATTTGTCACCTTCAATCCCCACAATCAGAATTAATCACTCAACTCCCTAAGGCACCCCAGCAACAAGTTTATCCATCTATTGTAGAACTTCTAATAGTTCCATTTTTTTTTTTTAGAGTTACACGCCTGGTGCTTATCTTTGTTTTCCTTCTGTGCCCAACATCGTGCTTTGTGTATAAATACTGACAGAAGTGAATTTATCAAGAGTTATAAAAATGTGCTATCATTTAAAAATGATAGGACAGGGTGCACACTTGACTATGGACAATGACAGTTAAAAAGACACACTACATAAAAATAATTTTCTTTTGCAGATCATTTAAAAACTAAAAATTGAATTTAGAAGGAATTGTTGAGAGAGGTAAAAGCATTCACTTGAGGAGGATGTTGAGAGGTGATAATTTTTAAATGTGTGAAAAAGTGCTCAGTCAAATATATGACTCCTCAACTGGCCACCAAGAGGGTAGAGACAGCAGTGGCTCACACTGCCGCAGCTCTCCTGTCCCTGGACATTCCTCTCAAATACCAGGTTTAGAGTTTATCAGCTGCAACATGACGTTTCTCACTATTATTTTTGCAAATTGTTCAGATAATTTGTCTTTCAAAAGTATTTCATCAGATTTGTGTTAAGAAATAAATTGATCATTTGACAGCATTGCTAATAAATTTCAGTTTGTAGATTGACTACACTGGAATGCCATTCTAACACTTTCACAGTGAATAGAATTTGGCAATGTGTGTTCTGCTTTGGAACACATCCAAAGTGTTTCTGAAGGACCACAAGTGCCTGGTGGAAAGCTTTCTCACCCTGAAGGAAGCCCCATGGCATAAATATCAAGAACCGCTTTTTTGGAAGGCTCCAGGTTTTTATTTAAAGACTAGAGGCCCAGTGCTCAAAATTCATGCACTGGTAGGGCCCCTGGCAACTGCCTGCTGCTAGCCGGGGCCTCCCTTCCTCCCCCCGCCCCCCTGGTCGGCCCTGCCCCCTGGTCAAACTCCCGGACAACTCCTGGTCAAGGTGACAATTTGCATACTATGCTTTTATTATATAGGATGTGGGAAATTTCTGGCATAGCGATTAAAGTGAATAGATTTAACAGGTGGAGAGGATTAGGCTGTACAACAGCTTCCAGTGCTGTTACCGGTTTCATAGGTCTTTCGTCCTGCATTGTTCAAGCCACAGTATTTAAAAATAACTTCTAGGAAATAGCCATATAGAGTACCAGGTGCAAAAAATGACATAATTTAAGAAATGGCATGGGGCCCACATTGCTAAGGCATATTTTTCATCTGCCCCAATCTCACTTGGGTTTCAAGTTTAACTGTGACTATAGTGACATATGCCTGGGATGCTTAGAGGACTCGTGAAATGACTCTTCAGGAGCTTTGAGATTCTTAAAGGCACTTCCTGAGCATGAGGTCAAGTACTGCTTAATGTTTCCTACTGCTTTTTAATATGTTCTTTCAGAAAGTGTTTTCTTTGATTGAGGAAAAAATACAATTGAAACCTTTTCAACTTTTGCAACTTTTTAGAATACCATTCTGTAAACTGTGCTTGCAACTATGTTTATAATATTTTAATTGGTATGCTGTAATGTAGATGAAAATGTTTGACTCTTTTTATCAACTAAAAAAGAGAGTGATTTTGCCCTGGCCAGGGTCTCAGTGGCAGCGGTTCTCAACCTGTGGGTCGCGACCCCTTTGGCGGTTGAACGACCCTTTCACAGGGGTCGCCTAAGACCATCCTGCATATTAGATATTTACATTATGATTCTTAACAGTAGCAACATTACACTTATGAAGTAGCAACGAAAATAATTTTATGGTTGGGTCACAACATGAGGAACTGTATTTAAAGGGCCAGAAGGTTGAGAACCACTGGGTTAGAGCATCATCCCAGGCACCAAAGGGTCCCAGGTTTGATTCCGGTCAAGGGCATATACCTGGGTTGCAGGTTTGATCCCCAGTCTGGTCAGGGCAAGTGCAGAAGGCAACCAATCAATGTGTCTTTTCCACATCAATGCTCTTTTCTCTCTCTCTCCCCCTTCCTCTCTCTCTCTCTCTCTCTCTCTCTCAAAAGAGAAAAGAAATCAATGGAAAAAATATCCTCGGATGAGAATTAATAAACAAACAAATAAATAAGAGTGCTTTTTGTTGCTAGTCAAATGTTTTAATGCAACAAGCTACTCCTCAAAGAGGAATTGACCTGGTAGGTATCCCAACAATTAAAACCAATGGAAGGCTAAGTCTGCATCCAATGGTGAAAGGATGGGAGGTTCCCAATTGGACTTGTACAATTTCTACAGTTTTGTAGGGATATTATTGACATATAGAGGACTACACATGTTTAAAGTATGCAACTTGATAAATTTGACATAGGTGAAACCATCACTACAATCTTGATATCCATTATCCTCAAAAGTTCCTTTTATGCTATAACTTCTCTCTTGCAATCCGACTGGCTATAGCCATGTCCTCAGGTTGGGTTTAAAACACCGTGGACGACATGGGCAAGAGGGGGAAGGGTCCAGCCTGGAAAAGAAATTTAGTTTGAGCCCTGGCTGGGTAGCTCAGTTGGTTGGAGCATCGTCCCAATGTGTCAAGATTTTGGGTTGGATCCCTGGTCAGGGCACATGCAAGAATCAATCAATGCCCTGACCGGTTTGGCTCAGTGGATAGAGCGTCAGCCTGCGGACTGAAGGGTCCCAGGTTCGATTCCAGTCAAGGGCATGTACCTTGGTTGCGGGCACATCCCCAGTAGTAGGTGTGCAGGAGGCAGCTAATCAATGTTTCTCTCTCATCGATGTTTCTAACTCTCTATCCCTCTCCCTTCCTCTCTGTAAAAAATCAATAAAATATATCTTAAAAAAAAAGAATCAATCAATGAATACATAAATAAGTGGAGCAACAAATCTGTCCCTCCCTAACCCCCCCCCCCCCGCCACCAACTTCCTCTCTCTATATAAATCCTTAATCAATAAACATTTTAAAAAATTTAAAAATCCCTGAAAATTTTAACAACAAAAATAAATTTAGTTTGTTTAGTGGAGTTAAAATGCACCATCTAGGACATATTTTAAAAAACAAAAAAAGGCAAAAAGGGAGTAAATAGGGGGGTGTCTGTAAGAGTGTCAACAATAAGAAATAAATTTTAAAAAGTTATCAACTCAGTGTTTTCAGGTCAAAATCTTGATCTTTTGAAATTCATAACTTTATAGAATGCTTGGTTATTTGAAATGTGGCAAAAAAAATGCTTTCTTTTTTATATTTTATTATTCACAAGAGTGATTTTTAAAATTAAATTTAGCCAGAGATGAAATCACTTATTTTTTAATGAAAATTAATAGCATTAAAAAATACAGTGGGGCCGAAACCAGTTTGGCTCAGTGGATAGAGCGTCGGCCTGTGGACTGAAAGGTCCTAGGTTCGATTCCGGTCAAGGGCATGTACCTGGGTTGCGGGCACATCCCCAGTAGGAGATGTGCAGGAGGCGGCTGATCGATGTTTCTCTCTCATCGATGTTTCTAACTCTCTATCTCTCTCCCTTCCTCTCTGTAAAAAATCAATAAAATATATTTTAAAAAAAATACAGTGGGGCCTTGACTTACAAGTTTAATTCATTCCGAGACCGAGCTCGTTAACTCAAATTACTCTGTCAACTCAATGCAAAAAATCGGCTGAGAGACAGCTGGTATCTCAAAAAACTCGTTAGTCGGGACAATCATAAGTCAAGGCCCCACTGTATGCATTTAGAGTAGATGTATATGAATGGAGGAACAGGCTGTCTGGACCATTTTGGAGAATGCATTTACAAGATCATAGAGCACATTTTATTGCCATGGAACACAGCTTTTACATGCTAGAAATTCATCGATCCTATATTAGTATTCCTCATTAGTATGACGTGTTAGCCATCCAAGCTAACAACTTATACTAATCCTTATTTCTTGGTGGTGGTTTCAAACTTATATGGTATGGTCTATTGAACACTTCAATGAGAGCTAAGAATTCTATTAATCACCGAGGCCATTTGCCATTTTGAGGTGGGAAGCGGGCCTCACCACATACCTTTAAAAATACATGTTTTATAAAGTAGAATAGGAGCTATTGGTTACCTAGTAGAGTTTCAGTTTGGGATAATGAAAACAGTTCTAGAAATGGACAGTGGTTGCACAACAATGTGACTGTACTTAATGTTACTTAACTGTACAGTAAAAATATTCTATTTTGTTATGTGTATTTTACAGTAATGACATTTTAAAAATCAATGTCTTGATAGCAAATTTTATTAGAAAATGCAGAGCTCAGCACTTAAAAATACATTTGAAAGTACAACAAGAAACTACACATTTATAACAGTTCATATTCTTTTCCCTTGTAGCACATTGTGCAAAATTTAGTAAGACTGACTGGTTTGGATTACCACTTGTAATCAATAAAAAATGTACTTCTCAAATAGCATTAATTAGGCAATATACCCAACATTAACATAACATACAAAACACTTAGAAACAACTTACATTATTTAACAATTTTCAGGGACAGTAGATTTTTTCTGTAAACACAGTCTCACCCATTTCTTTTTAACAATAAGGTAATTGAAGATCAGAGCATATAATTTAACCAACTTAGTATTGAAGAGGCTTTTGTTGTTGTTTGCTTTGTCAGATCTAAAGCATCACTATTCCCAACTCTCTTGTTCTAACAGAGTCGTTCCCTACTCTTCAATCGTTTTTATTTTTTTTAATATATTTCTTATTGATTTCAGAGAGGGAGAGGGAGAGATAGAAACATCAATGATGAGAGCGAATCATTGATTGGCTGCTTCCTGCATGCCCCACACTGGGTGGAGCCCCGGAACTGTGACCTCCTGGTTCATAGGTCACGCTCAACCACTGAGCCATGCCAGCTGGGCACACTTCAATAGCTTTTAGTTGCAATTACAATAAAACCCAAACTCGTTTCTTCTATGTCTTCCTAGGCCCTCTCTCACCTCTCCAGCGCGATGCCAGGTTCCTCTTTGCTCTATGCATTCCCCAGCACCATGGTCTCCACTCAGTTCCAACAGCCAAGCTCCTCCTTATCACAGGTCCTTTGCACAGCCATTCCCACTGCCTTAAATATTCACTCTTCATTTCTCACATTACTGGCTCCTTCTCATCCCTCAGATGGTCCTTCCCTCACCACCTTTTTTGTTTGTTTTTAAAGCTATCCTGTTGATTGTCAGAATTCTGCGTATAACCTTTGTACATGTTTCCCCCCTCAAAATGTGACGTTTTGTTGTCCCTCTTTTCCCTACTAGACTGTCAGTTCCATGAAGGCAGACTTTATCTGTTTCTCTAGCCACCTCAAGCGTTTGTTTCAATGAATGTTTGTTGACTGAATGAATGAATACTACAATGGAAGTTATGGCGATAGGAAACAGAGCTATAAACTTGGTTACTAAAAGAGATCAATGCCTATTCTGTGCAATTTAGGAAAACTCACTTGAAACCAGAGGGACATTTAGGGTCCTTTTTCTTCCTTCGGTTGTCCATGGAATAATATCTAACATTTATTGAGTACTTTCAGGCACTATGCCAAGCGTTTCGCATGTGTTACAGAATTTAACCCTCGGAGCAACCCTGCAGCGGTAACCAACCTTTATTACGCTCATTTCTCAGAGGCAACTTGCCAAAAGCTACTTATGGTGGAGCCATAGCTAGGTTTAAGTAGGCCATATCCCATTCATTCACTGTAATCCACACCCCTTCGGTCAACAATAGGTGTTTTATCTACACACTTTTCAGAGAACCCCACTGAAGCTCGCATTTTAACTGACCTTCAGTATCTTGGGACCGAAACCTACGAGGTGGTGGCTAACTCCTGAGCGGGTTTCCTGGGGAATGTGAACACCCTGGGTGGAGGAACGGCCCTCGGACAGACGCACGGAGCTCCGGCTCAGCGCTGTCCGGACTCCCGGGGCTGCTGCGGAAAAGGGAGCTAGGAGGTTCGCGGGTCCCCGACAGACCCCGGCCCTCCCGGCGGCGAAAAGAGAAGGGAAGGTGTGTCTCGCCCACGCGCGCCTCGGGCTGGGGATCTCCCGACCGGAGGGGGAACCACACGCCGCATTTCCCCCCAACAACACCGCGCGTCACCGGTTGAGCTCCGCCCACTTTCTCACGCAATCAGTCTCAGGAGCTAGAGCCCCGCCCCCGATGGCCGGACCTGGCCCGCGATTGGCTCTTGCGGGCCGCGAGGCCCTCCCCCCGCCCCTTCCGTCACTGCCAAGATGGCGCTGGCGGAGTTAGCGGTGGCTGGAGTCAGAGAAAGAGGCGGAGGCAGCAGCGGCCGCAAGGGGAGGGGGAGTCCCGTCTGACTGAGACAGAGGCAGGCCTGGGCGGGCGGGGGAGCTGCGCAGGGCGGAGCGCGGGGCCGGGGATGAGCTAAGCAGGCTCCGAGCTCCGCGGCATTCAGCCCCTCGTGTCCCGCGGCCGCTCGCGAGGGGACCGGGCACCGCGTTCCCAGCTCGACCCTCTGCTCGCTCGGGAGCCAGCAGTGAGGTGAGTGCGGGGGCGGCGACGCGGACAGCGGTGGCATGTGGAGCTGTCACAGCCCGGAGCGGTGACAGCCGAGGGTGCGGGAGCGGGGCCAGTCGGGCTCGGAGAGGTGGCGCGGGCGGCCGCGATCTCCGCCCGGGGGCTACTCGGAGCCCGCGGTCCTCCGCGGCTCGGTCCGCCCCGGGATGGCGCGGCGGTGCTGAGAGGAGCACTCGTGCCCCTGCCTCGGGAGCGTGGAGGGCTCCACTGTTTTCATGGGGATTTTCTATCCGGGGCTCTCGTTGTTGGGAGGTGGGGGTGGGGACGGGGGCGGTGAGAGGGGAGGTCCTGGGGCCGGGATTTTGACAACCCCGTTACGTAAGACGGAGGTGGCTTCCCGGAATCCCACCTGCTCGGTGTTTGGCACCGGCGGCTGCGGGAGCCTGGCGGGGCCCCGGAGACCCGTTTCCTTCCCAGGGGTCTGCTTAGTCTCCCCCGACCGGCGTGAGCTGGATCTGCGTCCAAGTTCGCTAGTTTCCACCTTACCCCCCAGTCTTTTATTTTTATTTTTATTTTTTATGGGGCGGGGGGCAGGGGAGGGATTTGAAACGATTCCTGGTCGCCACCATTCCTTTTGAAGTTTCTCGCATTCTGGCGGGGAGGGGGGGCGGGGGGGGGAGGAGAAGAAATGAAAAAAAGCTTGTGACCTAAAACTGGGTCGCAGCGACAGCTTTTCATTATCGTGCTTTTAAATGACAGATGTGCTGCAAGATTTTTGTTATTGTCTCAGCGTGCTTTAATACAAACGCATGGTTAAGCCTGGAGCCCTAGAGAAGGGTTTTTGTTTTTCAGGACAGTTATTTCTTGTTTGCAACAGCAGGACAGGCATCAGTCAACAGGCATGTATTTATTTAGGGAGAAAACGCGTGCCAGCCATCTAGAGACCCGTGAGGGCACAAATTGTATTACTCCGTTAATACGTTATTCTTGAAAATGTATAACACATGAATGAACATAGTAGCCCAAACGTAAAGAAGCAGTTTGATAAGGTTGCAAGCTGTGGCTTGGTGTTTATAGTCTCTATTTTCTGATTGCCTACTCTCCTCTTGGTGGAAGGAGGCGGAGACACCTGTAAACAGCGTAGCCCAGGTTACACTAATCTATTGAAGTATATTTGAGATTACTGTAAAAAGTAGTCTCTGGGAGACCTACCAGTAAGATTAGGTAATAAGCAAGGACTATTGGGCAAATTATTCAGTTTATGTTTAGAGAATATGGTTCTGGGATTCAGTTTTTGAAATTTAAGTATACAGAATTTCTGAGCCATTTGAACCCTGTTTGAACTTAGAATGAAACAAAAGATTGTATTTGACTTGTTTTATAAGAACTTTCTTTGGAATTAAACATTTTAGGCAACTTTTACATCATTTTTACAATTTTCCTTTGAACTGCAGCTCTCAGTAGGCGTTCAGAATAGCATTTTTCATCATCGTTATATATACTATATGTTACATAATTTTATTTTTCTGAATGATTAAACATAGATCTATCTCATTGTGAAATTTTATAAGATTGTACTTGTTAGAGAAGTTAATTGATCTTGACACAAGCCCAATACTGGGAATAAATGAGTAAATTTTGGCCTGAGTTTTGAATTTATGTACACAAATTTACACTCTTGAAAATTAGTAAGCGATATAAATTTTTTGTTTGTGCAAGAGAGCCACAAAACTGATGTTGATTTGTTCTGAACTTTTCCATATGACTTACCACTGGCTTAAATAGTTATTGATTCTTAAGCTTCTGGAGCTGTTGGCCTATTTATGGCAATTTGAATAATATTTGAATTAATTAGGAGGCTATAAGAAGGAGGAGCTAGAGTATATGACATTTATTACTTTATTCAAACAATAACAAATCATGACAGAATTTTAAATGAAAATTCATTTCTCATTAAGTGATATTAGTTACATTATCTTTTTTGTTTGCAGCTAATTTCTAAGCAGTCTACTTACTGTGGAAACCTGAATTTAAGCACTGATTCACACCAAGATTTTTTATATATTACAAATCTGTGCTTTTCCTGTTTAAATTGATGGTTTATTATTCTAAGTGGAAAACAAAAGTGGTTCTAGCAGGAAAATTGACTTGTTCTTGTTCTCTCTGATGTCAGAGACTTTGTAGGACTTTCTTTTTTCCCACCAGATGTGGAACAAGAGAATGATTCAGGAAAAGTTGACAAAAATGTCTTCCTTTCTTGTTTGTTTGGTTTTATAATGCCCTCCTAGATTATTGCTCAATAGAATCTGTGGGTTGGGGAGAAGTCAAGCACCACACACTTTATTACTGTATATCATAGTTACCACTTTGAATCCTAAAACAGTGGTATAGAATTTTATACATAAGAAAGTATTTTTTGTTGTTGTTAATCCTTACCCCAGGATATTTTTCTATTGATTTTTTTTTTTTTAAGAGAGAGTGGAGGGGATGGGGAGAGGCAAAGAGAGAGAAATATGATGTGAGAGAGCCACATTGATTGGTTGCCTCCCACACCTGCCCAGACCAGGCTGGGAATCTAGCCTGTAACCAAGGTATGATGTGCCCTTGACCAGAATCGAATCCCAGGACCCTTCAGTCTATGGGCCGATGCTCTATCCACTGAAGCAAACTGGGTAGGGCTACATAAGAAAGTATTATTTTCTATAGTGTGCTACTAAAATAGTGAAAAATTTGCAACAGTCAAAATGCACTATAATAGGATAATGAAATTAATAATAATTCATGTAATATATGGAGTTATTAAAAGTCATATATTACAAAATATTTACTGACATGAGAAAGTACAATTGTTGAGTGAAAAGTCAGAATAGAAGGAAATATATACACTGTTATTATTTATAACAAGTCATAGAGTATGTGGCAAAATGAATGGCAGGTATACATAAAATATTAAAAGGTGTTGTCTCTGGATAAGATTATAGATAATTTTTATTTTAGTGCTTATACTTTTCTATGCTCTATCTTTTGAATAATATTACTCTAATAACCATAAAAATGACATTAAAATATTTCCAAGGGTCATAAGAGAAAATCCTGAAAGTCCCTTATAACTACTGCTCCAACAGAGAAACTATTTTATGATTCATATTAGCAAAAAAAAAAAACAACCCTCAAAATATGGTGCTTATGCAATATACAATAATGGAAACAGCTCATAATTTAGGTGAAGGCATTCTCCTAGTTAGCAGCACCAACCTGGTAATAGTTTTAAGTTTGTGGCTGCTGTTTGGGTCTTATACGCAAAGTGTTCTGTGTTGACAGTGCCACCTATTGATGGACTTCTTGACTTGGTCTTTTTCCCATTGCCTCATCAGTCAGTAGTTAGCAGTTTTTGAATGTTTATGAGGTGCCAGGTACAGTTGACTCTTTTTTTTTTTTAATTTTGTTTTATTGCTTAAAGTATTACAAAGAGTATTACATATGTCTCCTCCCCCCCCCCCCCTTGACATTCCCCGGGCTTCCCCTACCCCCAGTGTCTTATGTCCATTGGTTATGCTTATATGCATGAATACAAGTCCTTCAGTTGATCTCTTACCTCCCCTCCCACAACCCTCCCCGGCCTTCCCGCTATAGTTTGACAGTCTGTTCGATGCTGCTCTGCCTCTGTATCTATTTTTGTTCATCATTTTATAATGGTCTTTATTATCCATAAATGAGTGAGATCATGTGGTATTTTTCTTTCATCGACTGGCTTATTTCACTTAGCATAATGCTTACAGTTGACTCTTAAACAACATGGGGGTTAGGGACACAGATCCCCCATGCAGTAAAAAGTCTGCATATATCTTTTGACTCCCCAAACTTAAGTACTAATAGCCTAATGTTGACCAATAACATAGTCAATTAACACATATTTTGCATGTTATATATATGATATAGTGTATCCTTACAATAAAGAAAAGAAAATGTTACTTAGAAAATCGTAAGGCAGCGAAAATACATTTATACTATGTATTGAAAAAAATCTGTGTGTAAATGGACCCATACAGTTCACACCCGTGTTGTTCAAGGGTCAGCTGTATTTTGCCACTCGCTGAGGATACAAGGTAACTGAGACATGATTTCTGTTCTCAAATTGTGGTTGAGAACACTTTCTTCTTAGGCTATCAGGCCATATGTGTACTCTGTTTTTTCTGTCTCACTGCTCAAGGCCTGGCACTTGAGGCAGCATCTTTCTCCTGGTGCTCATATATCCTCTTTTAACTTTCTTTATGGGAAAATATGTTCTGAGTTCCAGACAACCAATTTATAAGTAGATTTTTGGGCTATTACTTGATTGTATGTTAGAGAATCTTATATTTACACTAGAGGCCCGGTGCACAAAAATTTGTGCACTTGGGGGGGGGGGCGTCCCTCAGCCCAGCCTGTGCCCATTTGCAGTCCAGGACCCCTTGGGGGATGTCCACCTGTCGACTTAGGCCCACTCCCTGGGGTATCAGGCCTAAGCTTGCAGTCACACATCCTTCTGGCAGCCAGGGAGCCCTCAAGGGATGTCCGACTAAAGTCTTAGGCCCCCAAGGGATCGGGTCTAAACCGTTAGTTGGACACTGTCAGTGCTGCCATGGAGGTGGGAGAGGCTCCTGCCACCACCTCTGTGCTGGCCAGCCATGAGCCAGCTTCTGGCTGAGTGGCAATCCCCATATAGAAGTGCACTGACCACCAGGGGGCAACTCCTGCATTGAGCGTCTGCCCCCTAGTGGCCAGTGCACATCATAGCGACCGGTCATTCTGCCGTTCAGTCAATTTGCATATTAGTCTTTTATTATTATTATATAGGATATCCCTATTTCTTCCCCTTTGCCCCCTCTACCCAGCTCTTGCCCCCCACTTCTCTCTGGCCATCACCATACTGTTGTCTGTGTCCATGGGTTGTGTATATATTTTCTTTGGCTAATCCCTTCTTTAAATTCACTTCTTTAAATTTTTATTTTCAGATAAGTGCTTATAACTGCACTATTATATATTTTCTATTATATCATTTAGAATTAAGATATTTTTTAATTGAACCCTTGTAAATTTTAGCACAATTTAATAAATTATGCTAGAAGCAATTAGGAGATTTTTCATGAAAAGCAGATACATTTCAATTAATATTTTATTAATTTTTAATATTTTAATATTTTAATTTGAAATAATCTCATACATGTTAAAAAACTATAAAATACTACAGCATATTATATGTACCCTTCACCCAGTTTCTTAGGTGTTAATAATTTAAACATAACCATTATATAACTAACAAAATTTGGAATATATTTTTCTTATAATCTCTTTAATGTTACTTTGTTTTTGTTAATCCAATCATGGGCGGCAGGCAGGCAGCTTCTGGGGTTGCACACGGGGGCCTGGATGGTGGCTTGCGCTGGTGGTTCGCGCTGTCCCACCCTTCCTGCAGTATGCAAATTAGCCGCCATCTTCGTTGGCGGTTAATTTGCATATCATGCTGATTAGCCAATGGGAGGTGTAGCAAAGGTACGGTCAATTACCATGTTTGTCTATTATTATATAGGATAGGCTGCATATATGTTCATTTGTGGATGTTATTGTTATTTGTAAAGTGTGTGACAATTTCTTAGTACCTTATTCTTGCATCCTCTTTTTAAAAAGTAAACAAATAGAAAGAACAGAGAAGAGACAAACTATCAAAAAAAAAAATGAGGTGGGCCCTGGTTAGTGTGGCTTGATTGAGAGTCATCCTGTGCACCAAAGGGTTGGGGGTGTGTGCAGGAGGCAGCTGATCCATGTTTTTTCTCTCTCTAAACAGAAATAAAAACATTTTTAAAAAGGAAAGAAAGGAAAACAAGGTAGAAAGATATCAAAGGGCTTCTCCACCTCCCCCTGCTCCTGAGGGGCAATTGGGGCAGCAGCTGCCACTCACACCCGCTGATAGCGCAACCCTGCTTGCACCCACTGCTGGCACCGGCCCCAATCGCTCCGCGCCATCAGCAGGTGTGAGCGGGCCACGTGGAGTGGGCTAGCGCCATCAGCACGTGGGAGCAGGGGCTGCAGTAGCAGGGCTGCCGGCAGACGGGACCAGGGGCTGCAGTGGGAGGGACCTGGTGGGGGCTTGGAGGATGGGCCAAGACCCACACCTGTGCCCACCACAGCCTTGTGGCCCACAGTTCCTTTCAAGGTGCACGAATTCATGCACTGGGCCCCTAGTGTCTTCATAAGATTGTTGTGAAGCTTAAAGTTGTTAATACAAATAAAGCACTTAGAACAGTTGCTGACACTTAGTAAATGTTCAATAAATTGCCTATTATAGCTACTGTTGCCCTTGGAATGCTTTTTAAAAAATAGTATATGTTTTTTAATTGGTTTTAGAGAGAGGAAGGGAGAGGGAGAGAGACAAACATCATTGACAAGAGAGAATCATCCATCATCTACCTATTGCGGGCCCCCTACTGGGGACCAAGCCCACACTGAGGCATGTGCCTTGACCTGGAATTGAACTGTGACCTGGTTCATGGGTTGACACTCAACCACTGAGCCACACTGGCCAGGTTGGAACATTGTGTTTTTTTTAATCCTCATCTGAGGATGTGTTTATTGATTTTAAAGAGAAAGCTATGGGTAAAGGGGTGGGGGAGAGAAACATTGATGTGAGAGAGAAACATCAATCTGTTGCCTCCCGTACTCACCCCAATTGGGTATTGAACTTGAAACCTAGTTATGTGCCTTGACTGGGAATTGAACCCGCAACCTTTTTTGGTGTATGGGACCATGCTCCAATTAACTGAGCCACCTAGCCAGGGCACCCTTAGAATGTTTTAATTTATGTATCTGTGTCTCCTGCCCACTAGTCTAGAATTAACAAATGAATAAACAAACCAACTACTGTGGGTTTTAAAATGAAAGATACAGTCCTAGCTTTTGAGACTATCATGGCAAGTTGACCATTAACCTTTCTCTGTAGTAGCACCAACATTTGGTGTTCTGTCACAAATTTGAAATTGGCATTCATGATGATTAGCATTTCTTAGTTATTTAAATTTCAGCACAATTTTCTTATTATTAGCATTGTTTAAATTCTAGGAATGCCCTCTATTTTTAATCTTCATATAGTCTGTACTGTAGCATTTAACTAGCCTTTCCTATTTTGGATTAAGGTGTGAGGGTGATAACTCTATGAAGATTGTACTTTTTATTAGTTTAGAGATAAGCTGAAGCACGTTATAGAGAAAGACTGAACAAGGGGGCAGAATGGGGAAGTTGGAAAACTTACCAACTACTTCTGAGCCAAACCTGCACAGTACCACTGCACTGTGGTTCAAAATAAATTCTCAGAAAGGGGGGTTGGGAAGATGGGTGAAAAGGTGAAGGTATTAAGAAATACAAATTGATAATTATAAAATAGTCACAGGCGTGTAAAGTATAGCATAGGTAATGTAGTCAGTAACCCTATATAATAAAAGGCTAATATGAAAATTGTCCCCTCGACCAGGAGTTCAACCAGGGGGTGGGGCTGGCCAGCCAACCACCCATGCCCCTCCCCTAGGTCAGCCCGGCCAGATCAGCCCCCTCACCCCGATCGGGGCGGGCTGGCCAGACCCCACCCATGCACGAATTCATCCACCAGGCCTCTAGTACTATAATAACTATGTATAGTGCCAGATGGGTACTAGACATTTTAGGAGGATTACTTTATAAATTATATAAATGCCTAACAACCACTATGCTGTACCCTTGAAACTAATCCTATCTAATAAAGAGGGAATATGCTAATTGACCCTCACACTGTTGCAAAGATGGAGGCACCCACAGCCAATAAGGAGGGAATATGCTAATTGACCCTCACACTGTTGCAAAGATGGAGGCACCCACAGCCAATAAGGAGGGAATATGCTAATTGACCCTCACACTGTTGCAAAGATGGCGGTGCCCACAGCCACAAGATGGTGGCGCTCAGTCCCCTCAGCCCTGCTGGGGCTGCAGGCATGCGGCAAGGCTGGGCCTGCCCTTGCCGTGCGCCTGCCTCTGGAGTTCCCCAGTACCCTCAGCCCCCCAGCCGACCAGGGTTGGCCCAAGGCGCAGGCAAGCCTCGGATGTTGGCTGCCCAGCTGCCCAGGGCTACCCGAGGCTCAGGGAACCAGGGCTGGCGGAGGCTTGCGCTGCCGGCAGTGGCAGCAGCAGACGTGTGATAGGGCATTGCCTTCCCCTGATCGCTGGGTCGCCTCCCGCCCCTGAGGGCTCCTGGACTGTGAGAGGGGGCAGGCCGGGCTGAGGGACCCCTCCGCCCTCCAGTGCATGAATTTTCATGCATCGGGCCTCTAGTATAAAATACTATTGAATGTCAACTGTAATTGATAAATTAAAAAATAAACAAAAATAGTCATTAAAAAGTAAAAATAAATAAAATTCTCAGAGTATTGGACACTAATAATCAAACGTAATTTCAATAAACATAAGTCATTAAAATTATCAATCCCACTGCCGCCTTTCATTATTATAAACAGTTGAGACATGTTTACTTATGATCTTTTTTATAGGAATCACTTTAATTTTTCATAAACCTTTCTTTTTACCCTAAATTTAATGTCTTCCTCCTTTTTTTGAATACCAGAATTTGATAGAAATATCTTTTATTTTTATCTCTGAACTTGCTGTTACATTTCTAGATTTTCTCAGTCTTCCAAAATTTTGATTATCTGAAGCAAACTAGGCAGTTTTTCTTTCAAATGTAAGTTTGCCTTGATTTGAACAAAGGAGCTGTGCAGTTACTGATACTCATTCTTCAATATGGATATGAAAATTACTAAAGAAACTTTTTTATAGTTTGGGTTGAAAAAGGGAACTTCTTACTAACAAACTATAAAAATAAAATAGAAAACCTAATATGTCAGTCTTATTTTAGAAGCTAATGTCATGTAATGACTTCTATTGGGAAATGCATCCTTTTTTATAGGTCACTGTCTTCTACCGCTGAGTATTTTAGTTGAAGACTCTTTGAAGTGGCTTGTTTTTAAGATAAATGGTGTAGATGGATGGGAAAAACTGTAATGATATTTAGGCTTGTCTGATATAGGACTGGCTATTATTACCAGAAAAAAACACATCCCCAGTTACTTTTTGGTCAAAATTGTAGTAAGTAGTAGTATTTTTATTTAAAAAAATAATTTGCTCTAATAAACTCTAAAAGATTCTCTATTCCTTGTAATCCCTCACTTGTTTCTGAACTTTGAAATAGAATTTTAATCATACTGACTCACACTATGCTGAAATTGGATTTATAGGATGTTGTTTGAACCTGTTAGGGTGGTAAGTATTTTTCATTTTATTATGCTGAAGAATGCCTGAACATACCAATGTAATAGCCATTTTTTTTAACAACCCCCCACCCCCCATGATTAACTGACCTTTTGCTATTCCTGCATGACCTTTTCTTTTTTGAGGTTTTAAAATCAAATTTCTTTGGTTTGTAAGTGCTAAAAACCACATTCAAACTAATTTTTAAAAAGGGGGGAGGGATTAATGTTAATGGCAAGGATACTGGGGATTTTACAGTACCTAAAGATAGAAGTGCAGCCAAGCTTCATGAGCGGGAGGGGAACCAAGAACTGGAAACTCATCAGTAACACAGGAAGTTATTTTCTCACCACCCTGGGGCAGCATGGTCTCTCTGCTTCTCCCTGTTTGCCCACTTCATTTTTCTCTCTCTACATGTTGTCTTTTACCACTGTGCATGGCTGAACAAGTTCTCTACCTCTTAAATTCATATATTTACTCATGGTTCTATGATCACATTTAAACCCCTGGGAGAAAATTCAATTTGAGACAAGTGTCTATGTCTGGTCCCATCAGCTATGGTTGATGAAATTAAGGTCTTATAGAACATTTCAGGCCCCATTTTTATGGTAGGGGAGTGAATGCAGGGCATACAACTCTCAGAGGGAGAGGTATGTACCCAAATAAATATCCTAAAAGGTGGTGATTACAAAGGAATACTGAATAATATGGAATGAAATTAAGGTGTTGGTTTTTTTTTAAATAAAAAGAGACCACTCATTGTCTTTTATATAGTAGTAAAGAACTTAAATTATTTCATCCCTGATCCATAGGTAATTATTGTGAGAGCTGTAAAAAGATCTCCCCATTTCAAATAAAAACCAATGGAGCTGATTTTTTAGCTTCTGCATACAGAATTTGAAGTTTGAGCCATGCTGTTTTATGAACACAAATAACTTTATGTTTATTATAATTATTAATACATCATGTACTTTTCTATTCAGGAAGCATTTACTGGCTGCTGTCATTTACTATGCTAGGAACTGTGCTAAAACAGGTATTTACACAGATGGAAATGTAGCATTGCCTACTTTCAAAGGATTCCTAATCTAGTTTCAAAGAGTACACATTCACAGAAACAAGTATAGTATTGGTGTTATAATATAAATCTGTATGGGATACTCTTAAAGCATAAGAAGAGAGAATGACACTCTGTCCTGGGGAAAGAGGTTAGGGAAGGCTTCAAAGAGCAGGTCTCAAATATTGCACAGAGTGGCCATTTGAACAGGGACATTGTCACAGAACTGAATTTGCAAAGGTGGTGTGAAGTTTGCTATGACTGAAGTAAATTTTTACACCACTTAATTTAATGAAATTGAAATGAAAACTGATTTTTCATAACTGTCCTTCACATGTTAGTGAACACTACTTTTTTTTAAAGGTGAGTTGTAGATTTTAGTTTACTAAAATAGTTTTGTTCTATAACTTTTTAAAAAATGTATGTTTTTTCTTGATTTTTAGAAAGGAAGGGAGAGGGATAGAGAGATAGAAACATCCATGAGAGAGAAACATCATTGATCGGCCACCTCCTGCATGCCCGCCACTGGGGATTGAGCCTGCCACCTGGGCATGTGCCATGACCGAGAATCAAACCAGTGACTCTTAGTTCATGGGTCTACACTCAACCACTGAGCAACACTGGCAGGGCTGGTTCTATAACTTTGATATCACTTTCAAGAATGAGATGTCACTGATCATTTGCTTTCAGTTCCCTTTATCACATTTTTCAAATAGTGGTTGGTTGGTTGTTAGTTTACTTATATGGTGATTTTTTCCTATTCAAGCATAGAGCTTATAATACTTACAGTCTTGGCCAGGTAGCTCGTTGGTTAGAGTGTTGCCCTGATACACCAAGGTTGTGGATTTGATCCCCAGTCAGAGCCCAGACAAGAAGCAACCAGTGAAGGAATAAATGAATGAAACAACAAATCTCTCTCTCTCTCTCTCAAATCAATAAATTAAAAAAACACATATGAAGATCCACATTTTTATAAAAGTAAGCAATGAAAACCATACATAGTGTAAACCTAATGTAATATTAATAGACAAACTCTAAAAATGATCTATGTCAATACTGAAATCTTTTAATTTTAGATAAAAGAGCATACATATACACACACACACTATTTTGTAAAATATTTTATATCAGTTTTTTTTTCTCCTGTAGAATGGTACTTTTCTTTAAGCAAAACTAGGGTAAGCAGTTGGCAGAATGCTTTGTGCTTCACTACTCTCAGTTGATTAACACCTTCTCTTTTCAATTCCTTTATTCATTCAGTCATGATTCCTATACCACCCCCATTACAAATAACCAACCAACCAAATGAAAAAATCTCCCCCAAACCCAGAGCTCCATAGTTGACTGTTTTGAGAAGTGACTGAGGTAGGTGAGGAAAGAAAAGGGAGGCAGTTTTGTGGCTGCAGCAGTGGTGGTGGTGGGTGGCTATGTTTCAAGCATGAGGCTCATTTTCATATAGCAAGCTCAGAAATACCACCATTGTCACCATTCACAAATTGTGATTGTTTTCTCATCCCCTTCAAATCTATTAGTCTGCTTTTCATCCTTCAGATATGCTTTTGATATACTGTGTAGGAAAGAGGTAATGAACATAAAAAAGAAAAGGTTATAGTCCTCTTACTGGTTGCTCCTTTTGTTTGGAATGCCCTTTCAACTCTCTTTTATTATTCTACTCATATTTCAAGATTTAGATGATATCTTTTTCTTTTCCAACTTTTCAAGCCTAAACTGTGTGTCCTTGTGCTTTCTGTGACCACTCACATAATATAGACTTATCATTTATTGTAACTTCTTGTTTACTTGTCTGCATTCTCCATTATACTCCTACTAGAGGCCTGGTGCACAAAAATTTGTGCACTCGGGGGGGGGGGGGGTCCCTCAGCCGGGCCTGTGCCCTCTTGCAGTCTGGGACCCCTCGGGAGATAATAACCTGCTGGCTTAGGCCCACTCCCGGGTGGCAGAGGGCAGGACCAATCCCTAGGTGCAGCCCCTGGTCGGGCTCAGAGCAGGGCCAATTGGGGAGTTGGGGCACCGCCCCCTGTCATGCACAGAGCAGGGCGATCGGGAGGTTGTGATGCCACCCTCAGTCACGCTCAGGGTAGGGCCAATTGGGGGGTTGGGGCACTGCGCCCTGTCACACTCAAGGCAGGGTCGATGGGGAGGTTGCAGCGCCACCCCCTGTCACGCACAGAGCAGGGCCAACCGGGGGTTGGGGCGCTGCCCCCTGTCACTCACAGACCAGGGCCCATCAGGGGGGTTGGGGCTCTGTACCCTGTCACGCACAGAGCAGGGCCCATCAGGGGGTTGGGGCGCCACCCTCTATCACCCACAGAGCAGGGCCGATCAGGGGGTTGGGGCGCCGCCACTGTCACACTCAGGGCAGGGCCGATGGGGAGGTTATGGCTCTACCCGGTCACACACAGAGCAGGGCCCGTGGGGTGGAGGGGGGGGTTGGGGCACCGCACCCTGTCACACACAGAGCAGGGCCGATCAGGGGGTTGGGGCGCCACACCCTGTCACACACAGAGCCGCAGGGCGATCAGGGGGTTGGGGAGCTCCCCCCATCAGGCACAGAGCAGGGCTGATCAGGGGGCTGGGGCACCTTCCCCTGTCACGAACAGAGCAGGGCAGATAGGGAGGTTGTGGCCCTGCCCCCTGTCACACACAGAGCCGCAGGGCGATCAGGGGGTTTGGGCGCTGCCCCCATCACGCTGATTCCGGTGCTGGGAGCCCTCGCGGCTCCGCTGATCCTGGTGCTGGGAGGCATATTACCCTTTTACTATATAGGGTAGAGGCCTGGTGCATGGGTGGGTGCCGGCTGGTTTGCCCTGAAGGGTGTCCTGGGTCAGGGTGGGGGTCCCCACTGGGGTGCCTGGCCAGCCTGGGTGAGGGGATGATGGCTGTTTGCAGCTGGTCACACATCCTTCAGGGTGGGGGTCCCCACTGGGGTGCCTGGCCAGTCTGGGTGAGGGGCTGAGGGCTGTTTTCAGGCTGGGGGTGACTGAAGCTCCCAACCGCTCCTTTTTTTCTTTTTTTTTTCTTTTTTTCTGGGCCAGCTTTAGCTTTGAGGCTTGGCTCCAGCTCTTAGACCTCTGCTGCTGAAAGTAGGTTTCTGGCCTTTGTTTACAATGTTGCGATCCTGCTGGCTGAAGCCCGGCGGACTAAAGCTGGTTTCTGGGGTTTTTTTTAGCTTCTATATTTGTTACAATGTTTCTTAAACTGCAGGCTCAGAGGCCGGCAAGGCAGGCGGGGAACGTTGGAGTCCTCCGTCACTGAAGCAAGCAGGCCTCATGTTAGTTTCAAGCTGCCTGGCTGCTGGCCGCCATCTTGGCTGGCAGTTAATTTGCATATTGCCCTGATTAGCCAATGGGAAGGGTAGCGGTCATATGCCAATTACCATGTTTCTCTTTTATTAGATAGGATAAGGCAGGGCTATATCTTATTTGTCATTGTGTTTCCAGTGCCTAGTACACCTGACACATGGTAGGGTTACCATTTCAGGATTCTTGAATGCAAACAACAGAAATCAACTCTGGTTAACTGAAGCAAAAGAAAAGGATTTTATTGGAAGGATATTAGTTAGCTTACAGAAATGATTGGAAGACTCTGAGAACAAATAGGAAACAAACCAACCAGCCATCCTCAGTGCTAGACCGTTGCCAAAGTTATGACACGGAAATATCCTTTTCCTATTCAAGATATCATTGCTCTTCTGCCGGACATTGGATGCCATTGATGGAACACTGCCATGGGGGCTGTATGTCACTGTTCTAAAATGAATGTTAAACTGTCTTTTCAACTTTTACTCTAGACTCAAATTCTGCATGAAAGCATCTAATTGACTAATCTATGTACTTTGTCCCTAAATAGAGAAGCAAGCATATGGTCTTTTTGGCTTTCATGGTTGACTCTAAGGTCCACCATCCTTCCAGAATACATATAGTGGCATGTGTTAGTATTAAAAAAAAAAAAGACATAGGTACTTTTCAAAAAACTTTTGATAAATAATTATTAGATAAATGAGAAAATCAAGAGTCATAATTTCTGTCTTTAGTTCTTTACATTATCAAGCATTGAAGTTAAGATGGTGCCACTTCTGTAATCTAAAACAAAATCAATTCCAAACCATAAAATAAGCAAAAGAAAAGCAAAATCAGCAAAGTTCTGATTTTTAAAAGGATACCTCATTGTTAAATTTTAAAAAATTATTTGAGTTAAATTTAAACTTCTGGTGCTCCTTTTTTTTGCAATACCATAAGCACATGCTTGTTTAATTATCTGATATTCTTACACTGGATATAGCCAGGATTTGAACTTGGCCTAACTGATTTCAGAGCACCTAACTGCTATTTTTATAGTCTTTATATAGTTGTATTCAATACTGACTTAATTTAAATAAAAACAACAAATTAATATCTTAGAGACCTCAGTCAGAGGAATGTTTTTGCTTGCAATGTTTTTTTAATATTTTAAAAATATATTTTATTGATTTTTTACAGAGAGGAAGGAAGAGGGATAGAGAGTTAGAACCATCGATGAGAGAGAAACATCGATCAGCTGCCTCCTGCACACCCCCAACTGGGGCTGTGCCCACAGCCAAGGTACATGCCCTTGACCAGAATTGAACCTGGGACCTCTCAGTCCGCAGGCCGACATGAGTCTACCCACTGAGCCAAAGAGGTCAGGGCTGCAATTTTTTTTTTTTTCAAAACCATCTTACCCATCAAATATAAGGTTGTATTACAACCACTTTGGAACACAGGCATTATGTACCAGACATATAGGACATATACTCGATATCTTAATATATAGGATATATACTGTATATCCTAGCAGTTTTATTTGTAGGTATTTTTAAAAAATGTATACACTAGTGCATCATGATGTGTACAATACTTTATACATGACTTTGACATTGGAAACCAAATTCTATTAACAATAGAGTGGATAATCAAAATTATGATATATTCTCAAAATGAAAAACTATACAGAAATGAAAATGAATAAACTGCTATGCATATGAGTATAACTAAATCTCAGAAAAATTGTAGAGTGAAAAAAGTTAGACCAAAAGAATATATATGACTCCTTCCATGTTCCATGTATATAAAGTTCAGAAACAGATAAAATTAATCTAATGTTAGAAGTTAAGATAGTGTTCTTTTGGGGAAGGTTGGAGGGAGATTGGGGACTTCCTGTTACTGGTAACATTCTATTTGTTCACCTGGGAGGTTTTTCATAATGGACTAGAAGCCTGATGCACGAAGATTTGTGCAAAAATAGGCCTTCCTTCCCCTGGCTGCCGGCACCGGCTTCCCTCCAGCACCTGGGACCCGGGCCTTTGCTCTGGCCGCCGTGTCTGCTTTCACTCCAGCTGGAGCCGCCTTCCACCCTTCTGTGGCTCCCTCTACCCCCCACACCCCCCCTTATAGCAGGCGTCCTGCCCATCCCCGACCGCTCTGCGCCTGCGTGCGCGCGCTGCCCAGAGGCCCAGAGCGGCCAGGGTGGCATGGAACACCTGTGTTGTCACCATGGCCACCGCGTCCTAGCCACCGCCATCCTTGTCATGCCAGTTTGCATATTCCCTCCTTATTGACTGTGAGCACTGCCATCTTTGTTGTGGAGTGATGGTTAATTAGCATATTCTGTCTTTATTAGATAGGATGGTGTGTTCACTTAATGAAAAATTCCTAGAGTTCACTTTTCTTTAAGTATGTTATACCTTAATTAAAAAGTAAAAAAATAATAATAATAATCAGACTTGCATATGGATTACATAGCTTGGGGAACATGACTCAGCAAAATTCCTAAAGTTTTATGTAAAGTTTTATCTGAATATCTGTATGAGTATTTTAAGGAAGAGATGATCCATAGCACAGATCAGATTCTCAAAGCGGAGGGGGGGGGGGGTGCATGACCCAAAAAAGGTTAAGAACCACTTTGTCAAGGCCTGTATATTCAGAAAAATTATTGCTAAACATTTTTTTTATGGAAAGCTTGTTTTTACAGTGTAATATATTGTTGCCTGTGTAATCAGACTGTATGTTTTGGGTACCATCTCTCCATTTTCTTAAGGCTTTTGCTTTTACAGTCCTCTTGTTCTTCTTCGTCCCCATTTTATTTCTCTGATGAATGTTAATTCCTTTTTTTTAAAGTCCTTTGTTGATACCACGTCTTCTACCAACCACTCAATTTCCCTCCCCTCTTCACATCAAAATTCCTACAGATTATGTATTATCCTTTCTTATCTTACATTCTCTCCTCAGCTCATTCCAGGTAGGCTTTCTTTCTTACTAACACTTTACTGAAATGGATTTTCTCAAAGTCACAGTGATTTGAGTTTTGCTAAAACCAGTGATTAAACATTTCTCTTTGGAAGGAACTTGGGTGAGAGCAACTCAGGCATAGAGAATTGATTTAATCATATTTCTTATTTCATGATACATTTTCATCGTTGGCCTGTGTGGGGCCTTGCTTCAATTTTATTTTATCCTCCTTTATTCTCCATCCTCACTCCCATTTCCTTTCTCCAATAAGTATATACTTTAATGTGTTTAGCATATCATCCTGAATATATCTTTGAAAACTATAGTGCTGTTTTGAATGTGTTTTTAATCTATATAAATGATATTTTGCTGTAGATTCTTTTGTTTCCTACTCATTAAAAACTAAATTTAAAAAAATTATATATATATATATATATATATATATATATATATATATATATATATTGTCCTAGCCGGTTTTGCTCAGTGGATAGAGTGTTGACCTGCAGGTCCCAGTTTGATTCTGGTCAAGGGCATGCACCTCGGCAGGGCCTGGCTGGGGCACGTGCGGGAGGCAACCAAGTGATGTGATGTGTCTCTTTCACATCGATGTTTCTCTCTGTCTCTCCCCCTCCATTTCACTCTCTCTAAAAATCAGTGGAAAAATATCCTCAGATGAGGATTAACTAAAAACAAATTATATATGTTGCTGTTTACATCTATTTCATTGTTTCTGACTGCTTCATGGTATCTGCCATATTTAAAAATTATTTATTTATGGATACATCAGTTTGTTTACTCATTCATTCAGCATATATTGACCTCGTACTATTTCCAGGCATTGTTATAGGTGTTGGTTATATGGCAGTGACTAAAACAGAAAAATACCTACCCTCATTGAATTTCCAATCTTGTGAAGAGTGAGATAATCAATAAACGAATAAGTAGAACATGTAATATGTTAGTGAAAAGTAATAAGGTGAGAAAATTAAAACAAGGAAAGAGAGAATATGAGTGTTGGGTGTGGGAGGTTGTTGAAATTTTAAATAGGGCGGTCATGGAAAGCCTCACTGAGAAGGTGACTTTTTAGAAAGAAGGACTTGAAGATGTAGCTGGCTGGGCTGGCATAAGGCAAGGCTATTTCAGGGAGACAGAGCAGGAACTATAAAAGGCCCCGAGACTGGAATTTGATGGGATTGTTCAAGGATTAGTAAGAAGGCTAGCATGTTACCTCCAAGAGTGCTTTCTAAGAGTTCTTTTAATATGCTAAACTTTGTCTCTTACTATTTTTTATAAAATATTTTTATGATTTTAGATAGAGAGGAAGGGAGAGGGAGAGAGAAACATCAATCAGCTGCCTTCTGTGTGCCCCCAACTGGGGATCAAGCCCACAACCTGGGTGTGTGACCCAACTGGGAATGGAACAGGCAACCCTTATGGGATGACACTCAGTTGTGCCACACCAGCCAGGGCTTGTCTCTTATTATATTAGGACATATTTCTGCCATCTTATGTTTTCTTCTTACCCTAGACCAGGGGTGGGCAAACTTTTTGACCAGAGGGCCACAATGGGTTCTTAAACTGGACCGGAGGGCCGGAACAAAAGCATGGATGGAGTGTTTGTGTGAACTAATATAAATTCAAAGTAAACATCATTACATAAAAGGGTATGGTGTGTTTTTTTTTTAGTTTTATTCATTTCAAACGGGCCAGATCTGGCCCGCGGGCTGTAGTTTGCCCACGGCTGCCCTAGACTCTTTTCCTTTCTTTCTCTTTTACTATTTTCTAAAGATAAATAAAAACGTTGGTGTCAGTTTGAAAGTTACATATTCTTCTAATGGTTACCCTTTACTTAGTCATACTTGTATTTATATTTATTTTTGTCGGTCAATTTATTAAGTTTATTGATTATCTGTATCTTCTGCCTGAACAAGACATGTATCTTAGTAGGCTCTCACAGTCCTCCATTCTTCCCACCTCTCTGTCCCCAGCATGTTAGGTTTCTCTAGCCTTTTGATCTTCAGGATTATTATGGATATACTTTCCTTTTTTTTCTTCTTCCTTACTTTCTTCCCTTGACTTCCATTGTTTACGTAGCAACATTGAACCTTGAAGTTATTTACTCACCCTTTCTTGCCATATTTTAGTGTCCCCTAGATTTGTTTATCTTCCTATTACAATACTAGAGGCCCAGTGCACGAAATTAGTGCACAGGTAGGATCCCTAGTGGGTGCTGGCTGCTGGCCTGGGCCTCCCTTTCCGCAGTTGGCTGGCCAGCCAGCCCCACCCCCTGGTTGAACTCCCGGTAGAACTCCCAGTCAAGGGGACAATTTGCATATTGCATAGGATGTTCTCTCACAGTGTTTCACTCTAAAATTCTGAGTCTTTAGGGTTATAAAATTTAAGTGACCTTTAGACCAAAGTTTGCTTTTTTTGTTGTTTACATGTTTTCTTGGTAAACCATCCGAGTGCTTATATTTCTAATATCTTTATTTCACCCATGCATTTAAATGATGGTTTAGATAGATGTATAAAGTTTCCTTTCTTTCAATATTTAAAAATATTACTCCATTATCTTCTTGCATCCAGTGTTAGTGATTAGAAGTCTAGAGTAAGATTTTCTTTTTCTTGAGTGGGTAAACTACTTTTTATATCTAGGAATTTTTAGAATTTTTCACGTTGAGATGTTTTTAGGTGTTTAAGGTGCCTAGGTAGTTTTTCATACCTGTTATACCAAACTGACAAAGCTTTAATTCTTGGTGATAATTTCTGAAGTATTTCTTCATCTCCATTTGTTTTTTGTTTTGTTTTTTTTTCATTACATTCTGAAAGTTCTATTAATTAGATATTGACTCTAATTTTCCTAGCCCTCATATTAGGGGAGGGTTCAGAGCTAATTCTTTTATTATTTTTCCTTTTAAATGTGCTTTGTTTTCTAGAGCAGTTTTAGATTCACAGAAAAATTGAGCAGAAAGTACAGTGAGTTCTCATATACTAGTGGCCCGGTGCATGGATTCGTGCACATTAAAAAGAAATTAATTAGGAGGTGGCCGGCAGGGCGGGACTGGGCGAGTTGAGCCCGACACACCCTGGAGCCAACCTCCCTCAGTCCCTCCCCGGCCGGCTGCACCTGGAGCAGCACCACGGCTTGAAGGGCATCTGCGGAGTGAGCAGAGTCCCTCCAGCAGGTGGGGTCCCTTGGCCTGGCCTGCAAGGGATCAGGCCGAAACCAGCAGTTTGACATCCTCCGAGGGGTCCCGGAGTGCGAGAGGGCATTCTGCAAAGTTGCCGTTGCTCGTTGCTCGGTGGCTCCTGTGTTGAGTGTCTGCGCCCTGGTGGTGAGTGAGCGTCATACCTACCAGCCGGTCAGCCAGTCGGCCGGTTGCTTAGCCTTGCTGCCCCCACACAGACACAGCTTCCCTCACAATCAACATCCACAACAGAGTGTTACATTTGCTACAGTCAGTGAACCTACACTGAAACATCATTGTCACCCAAAGTTCATAGTTTCTATTAGAGCTCACTCTGTGTTGTACATTCTGTGTGTTTTGACAAGTATGGAAAAACATATATCCACCATAATACAGTATTATACAGAGTAGTTACACTGCCTGAAAAATGGTTTTGTGTGCATCCTATTTATCCCTCCTCCCTAACCACTGGCAGTCCTTAATCTTTTTACTGTCTCCATAGTTTTGCCTTTTCCAGAATGCCATATAGTTGGAATCCTATATAGAATGCCATATAATTGGAATCAAACATTTGTTGATGATAGTCCTATATTAGATATGTATTTTTCAAATATTTTCTCCCAGTCTGGGGTTGCCTTCTCACTCTCTTAAGCCTCCATATTTTAATACTTTTATAATATACTAGAGGCCCAGTGCACAGATTCGTGCACCAGTGGGATCCCTCAGCCTGGCCTGAGCCCTCTCATAATCCAGGACCCCTTGGGGGATGTTGGACTGCCAGTTTCAGACCAGTCCCCGATCCCCACAGGCCAGGCCGAAACTGGCAGTTCGACATCCCCTAAGGGATGTAGTTGTGTGTGAAGCAGCAGGCGGCTGAGGAGGAGCCTGCACCACTCTGCTTATCCCGGCCCCACTCTGCTTGCAGCCATCACTGCTCAGTAAGCTCACTGAGTGGTGCTTCCGCTGTGGGAGCACACTGACCACCAGGGGGCAGCTCTTGAGTTGAGTGTCTGCCCCCTGGTGGTCAGTGCAGTCATAGCGGTTGTTCAGTCACTTAGGCTTTTATATATAGAGATTTACAACTTTTTAAAAAATATTTTTATTGATTTCAGAGAGGAAGGGAGAGAGAGATAGAAACATCAATGATGAGAGAGAATCATTGATTGGTTGCCTCCTTCACGCCCTCCTCTGTGGATTGAGCCCATACCCCAAACGTGCCCTGACTGAGAATCGAACCGTGAGCTCCTTGTTCATAGTTGACACTCAACCACTGACCCACACCAGCTGAGCTATTTTCAGCTTTTTTTTCTTTTAATCTTTATTGTTGAAAGTATTACATAGGTCAGTGATGGCGAACCTTTTGAGCTCGGCGTGTCAGCATTTTGAAAAACCCTAACTTAACTCTGGTGCCATGTTGCATATAGAAATTTTTTGATATTTGCAACCATAGTAAAACAAAGACTTATATTTTTGATATTTATTTTATATATTTAAATGCCATTTAACAAAGAAAAATCAACCAAAAAAAATGAGTTCACATGTCACCTCTGACACGCGTGTCATAAGTTCGCCATCACTGACATAGGTCCTCCTTTTTCCCCCCATTAACCTATTCCAGCCTGCTCCTGTCCTCCCTTCCCCCTTCTCCCCAGGGCCTCATTACCCCATTGTCTGTGTCCACGGGTTATGCATATATGCATACAAGTTCATTGGTTGATCTCACCCTCCCCTGCCTTCCCTCTTAGGTTCAATAGTCTGTTCAGGCTTTTATGACTCTGGCTCTATTTTTGATCATCAGTTTATTTGATTCATTAGATTCCACATATGAGTGAGATCATGTGATACTTATCTTTCTCTGACTGGCTTATTTTGCTCAGCATAATACTCTCCAGGTCCATCCATGCTGTTGCAAATGCTAAGACTTCTTTTTATTGCCGTGTAGTATTCCATGGTGTAAATGTACCATATTTTTTTATCCACTCATCTGTTGATGGGCACTTGGGCTGTTTCCAAGTCTTAGCTATTGTAAATTGTGCTGCTATGAAAATAGGGGTGCATGTATTCTTTCTGATGAGTATTTCAGGTTTCTTAGGATATATTCCTAGAAGTGGGATGACTGGGTCAAATGGGAGTTCCATTTTTAATTTCTTGAAGAAATGCCATACTGTTTTCCATAGTAGCTGCACCAGTCTGCATTCCCACCAGCAGTGTACGAGGGTTCCCTTTTCTCCACAACCTTGAAACACTTGTCATTGGTTGATTTGTTGATGATAACCATTCTGACAGGTGTGAGGTGATATCTCATTGTTGTTTTGATTTGTTTCTCTCAGATGATTAGTGACTTTGAGCATTTTTTCATCTGTGTCTTGGCTTTCTATATGTCCACTTTGGAGAAGTGTCTATTTAGACCCTTTGCCCGTTTTTTTAATTGGATTGTTTGTCTTCCTTTTGTTAAGTTGTATTAGTTACCTATATATTTTGGAGATTAACCCCTTGTCAAATGTATCGTTGGCAAATATGTTCTCCCATGTAGTGGGGTCTCTTGTTATTTTGATAATGGTTTCTTTTGCCGTGCAGAAGCCTTTTTTTTTTTTTTCCCCATGTAGTCCCATTTGTTTATTTTCTCCTTAATTTCCATTGTCCTAGGACAGTGGTCGGCAAACTCATTAGTCAACAGAGCCAAATATCAACAGTACAACGATTGAAATTTCTTTTGAGAGCCAAATTTTTTAAACTTAAATTATATAGGTAGGTACATTGTTATTAACTTAATTAGGGTACTCCTAAACTGGCCTTTGCTAAAAACGTCCTCAATCTGATTGAGGTACGTTCGCTGAGATCGACCCCTTCCAACTCTCCCATCCACACTTGTCTTCTATACTTGTTTCGTCTATCTCCTTTCCGAAAACCGACTTTTGTGCATGGGCCACGAAGTTTCAATAGCACTGTACGTGCGCACCCGCACGTGGTATTTTGTGAAGAGCCACACTCAAGGGGCCAAAGAGCTGCATGTGGCTCACGAGCTGCGGTTTGCCGACCACTGTCCTAGGAGATGTATCGGTAAACATATTGCTACGAGAGAGGTGTGAGATTTTGGTGCCTGTGGTTTCTTCTAGGACTTTTATGGTTTCACATCTTACATTTAAGTCTTTTATCCATTTTGAGTTTATTCTTGTGTAAGGTGTAAGTTAGTGTATTTTTAGCTTCTTTATGCCTTCTTCTTTAAATTTTTTTTCTTTATTGACTAAGGTATTACATATGTGTCCTTACCAACCCATTGCCCTCTCACCCACCCATTCATGCCCTCACCTCCTGGTGTCTATGTCCATTGGTTAGGCTTATATGCATCTTTATACCTTCTTAACATCTCATTCTGATCATCTACTCATTGATTTTATTTTTAATGGCATTCATTTTGTTATTTAAACTGTCTGATTTTAAAATTTTCAGTTATTTTTAACACCTATTATCTCTAGTTGGTTCTTCATGATTCCTTATTATTTTTTTAGTGTTCTACTTAGTTTTCTGAGGATGTTTGTTATGCTTATATAAGAAATGTGTTCTGTTTGCTCTGGGATAGGTTGTTCTGTTCTTGGACCCTTCTTTGGGTTTTTTGTTCTTCTTACCTCTCCCTTGTACTTCTGCAGTGTTTATTTTTTCTTTCCTGGAGCCCATATTCCCTTGAGAATATCAACTATCTTGATTGATAATATAGGCAAAAATCCCAGATTCAAATTTATGCCGTTCCTGGTGAATTTTTAGAGTGCAGATGTGTGTGTGGCAGAGAAGTGGGTTTAGGTCTAAAGATGGAGATTTGCCAAAGAAATAGTTCTGTTTTGCTATCAGATATACAGATAGCGTTATCAAGTAGGTCTTTTGGATCTCAGTAGAGAGTCATGATTGGTGATAGAAATTCGAAAGTGAGCTGTAGTTAGTGGGATTAACATATTTTCTTGGGACTATGAAGAAAGGGAAGATCCTAGAGGTTGATTTGAATGCTAAAAGTAGGTTAAGGGGGTTTAAAGAATAGAAGTTGTTATCTAGGGCTGGTCCTGGCCATCAGAAGGTTTAGAAAGAGCAATGTGTCATCTAGCTTCACTAAGCTGATCTGATCCTTGTCAATTCTGGGTCATTGTTTCAGGCTTCCGTGGAATAGTCTACATGGTATAGTAGCAAGAGATCTGGAATAAGGAGTTTTAGGCCCTGCTCTTCTACAGATGAACTGTGCTATTTTGGGCAAGTCAAATTTGCCTTTCCACACTTGAATTTACTCAGCAACAAAATGATGAGATTGAACCAAAATATTTTTTTAAATGTGTTTTTATTGATTTTTAGAGAGAGAGGAAGGTGGAGAGAAAGATCAATGCAAGAAACATTAATTGGTTGCCTCCTGCACGCCCTCCCCCTCCCCCGATTGAGTCCACAACCCTCTGGTGCATGGGATGATGCTCAACCAAATGAGCCACACTGTCCAGAACCCAAAAGATTGTTATGGTCCTTTTCTACTCTAATTCTGTGATCCTTTAAAGAAAGTACAGTTATAAATAACCTAGACCAACAGTTTGATTTTTAAAATACATTTATTTTATTGATGATACTAAATTTTAAGATATATATGTTTGTATTGATTTCAGAGAGGAAGTGAGAGGGGGAGAGAGAGAAACATCAATGATGAGAGAGAATCATTGATCAGCTGCCTCCTGCATGCTCCACACTGGGGATCTGAGCCTGCAGCCCAGGCATGTGCCCTGACTAGGAATTGAACCATGACCTCCTGGTTCATAGGTTGAGCTCAACCACTGAGCCACACTGGCTGGGCTATTTTCTTGATGACATTATCAAGATAGAATAAGTTGTTGATAAGAATACAGTTAGTTTTAAGTAATTGATAGATTATTTTTCAGAAAAATTGTTCTATTTCACAGTGCCATTATTTTTCAAGTGTGCTTGTTTTTCTTATCACCATCAACTAGATTTTATTCATATTTGTTAATTTACTAGGTATGATGTAGTACCTCAAAGTTTATTTGTTTTTATTTTTTAAATATGTTTTTATTGATTTTAGAGAAAGAGGAAAGGAGAGAGAGAGAGAGAGAGAGAGAGAGAGAGAGAGAGAGAGAGAGACATCGACGAACATCAATTTGCTGCCTCCTGCACGTCCCCTATTGGGGATCAGGCTGCAACCCATGCATGTGCCCTGACTGAGAATTGAACCAGAGTCCTGATGCATGGGTTGATGCTCAACCACTGGGCAACATCAACTGGGATCAAAGTTTATTTTTAAAAATTATTTGCAAGACTAACAATTCTTCCAAGCATGTTAATATTTGGATTTCTTGTGTTTGTAGTCTTTGTTCATCTAGTAAGTCCTACAAGTCAAAAAATTTTATCAGTAATTATTAACTGTGACAATAACAACTTTCAAATTTGTTTTCAATTATTAATTCTCAAAGTCCTTTTCAGTTGCTTATTAGCAAGTAAATTTGTTATATGTTACAGTTCATAGGCAAAAGTGAAAAGGGATTTTTTAAAAGGCTTAAAGTACCTTTAAATAGGTGATGAGATTAAGAAATTAAAATGTTAAGCATTAATCCAATAACAGCAGTATAAATCTAATATATCTACTTTTTAAGAAAGGTGATATTTTTAATCAGTGGCTCTCGTTTTTATTATATAGTTGTATAACTGAATTTTAGATTACTTATCTTATGTAAATGTTTTTAATCACCCCAATGAATATTATTTCAAGTTCCTTGTGTATGTGTGACTGAAATACTGAAGAAAAACCAGATATTGTGTGTTTGAGAGAAACTTTTGGGAAGATTCCAGTGGAGGCAACAATTCATTTTAGATACCAGCTAACAAATGTTTATGATAATTCAAAGAGGAAGTAAGAACGTTGCGATATGGAAGTGGTATGCATATGGGAAATTAAGTAAAAAAATGATGGTGAAAGAGACATTTAAAACCAGACTTCCCTTTTTTTAAAAAATAGATTTTATTGATTTTTTACATAGAGGGAGGGAAAGGGATAGAGAGTTAGAAACATCAATGAGAGAGAAACATTGATCAGCTGCCTCCTGCACACTCCCTACTGGGGATGTGCCCGCAACCAAGGTACATGCCCTTGACCCGAATCGAACCTGGGACCCTTGAGTCCGCAGGCTGACGCTCTATCCACTGAGCCAAACCAGTAGGACAAACAGACTTCCCTTTTACTCTAGACTGGTACAAGATTGGTAATTGATATTTGTTGTTACTGTTAGTTTATAGTGAATCTGATTAGACTGTAGAAATGGTAAATCTCATCGTTTCTTTATTTTAAATGATGTAGTAAATAGCATTAAAAATTATCCAGATACCATTTCCTCATTCCCATTTAATCATTTCTCACTTTTCCCATTTCTGCACTATATCTTACTTGTATATTAAACCCCACCCCGATCTTTTATATTCCTTTTCTTACTATATCTCTTTGTTCAACTTTCTTCCTTTTCTGCTTTACTCTTTTGTCTTATTTTTGGTCAACCATTCTTTTTCTTACCTGTTAATTGCCCCACTCTCTTCAGCCAATTTAACTTCTCCCACTTACCTGTTAATATTTGTCCATCAAAGTCCATGTTAACTAATTAATACAAAGGTCTCCCCAGGAAATTGCTTTCTTCTCTTCCATTCTTTTTTTTTAAAAAAATATGTTTTTATTGATTCTAGAGAGATGGGAAGGGAGATGAGATTGCTTCTCGGCCTTTTGGCTAAGATCAAGTGCAGAAACATCGATATGGATGAGAGAGAAACACCCATCAGCTGCCTCCTGCATGCCCCTCACTGGGGACTGAGCCCGCAACCTGGGCATGTGCCCTGACTGGGAATCAAATCTGTGCCCTCTAGATTCCTGGTCGACACTCAACCACTGAGCACCCCCAGCCGGGCTCTTCTCTTCCATTCTTGAATTGAAGTATTTACATAGTAGAACTCCAAATCAAATGAGAGTTAAATTATAAATTAATGTATTTCATCGAAGGCAAGATGTTTAACTTATATGCCTCAATTTCTTCCATTTTAAAAGGAATTGAAACTAAAACTCCATGTATCCTTCTAGCTCTAAAATCCTATGATTCTGTGGTGTTTTAACTTTCCCATTTTTTTTACTGTACTGGCCTTTTTTGTTTAATAAATATTTACACACCTACCATGAGTTTTTAACTGCTGTAATTTATGTGACAGAATCAAAAGAAACAAAAGACAGAGTTCCTGCCTTTCCATTGTTTACAGTCAGCCTGGAGAGACAAGAGGTATCTATCTGTATGTTAACACTGTGTGTTATTTCCAGTTTGTTCCTGTTCAGATCCATATTTTCAAGGGAAAACCAGCTACTGTAGCTCCAACCTAACTTCTCCATGAGCGGCAGGATTACCTGTGAACACAGTAAAAGACTTCTTTTTTGTTCTTATGCATATAGGAGTCTCCATTGTACTTATTTTGTAGCATTATTTTATGTTGTTCACTTGATCTAGTCTAAAATTTGACCATAATAGAAAAGTTTATCTCAGAACTAAGAAGATTGATCTTCATTGTGATTTAGTAGATGATCATTGTCTGTCCTTATCTTTTATGTGTATACATATGTCTGTGCACTTATATGTTTGTATAATCATGTTCAAATATAATATTCCAGATGTCTGAGTAAATGTGACTAACAAGTCTTTCCTCACCACATATACTTTTTTCTTTGGTTTCTGTACCTATTTTGTAAGGGTGCATTGCTTTTGGAGATATCTTTTCCTTTGTAGACTGTATGTGTTCTCTAGTTTAAAAAAATACACACACACACATACATATATATATACATACCACTCCACAGGGATTAAGGACAGTAATGGTAAGTGGACAAGACTTATAAAATGTCAACATTAGGGATCCTTGTGATGGAACTGTTTTGTATCTTTGCTTTGGTGATGCATACATGAAGCTGTTCATGTAACAGAATTATAGAGAACTAAATATACAAACACACAAATGCAAGTAAAACTGGTGAAATCAAAATAAGATAGGTAAATTGCATGAATACAATAAAAACATATTTAAACACAAATATAAATTTAGTAAATTTGTAGGGTACAAAATCAATATGCAGAGATCTATTGTGTTCCTGTATAATAGTAAGAAACTATCTGAAAGAGAAATTAAGAATACCATCTCATTTACAATTGCATCAAAAAGAATAAAATACTGAAAAATAAATTTAACAAAGGAGGTGAAAGACCTGTACACTGAAAACTGTAAGACAATGATGAAAGAAATCGAAGAAGACACAAATAAGTGGAAAGATAGTCCATGCTTATGGGTTGGAAAAAATCGATATTCTTAAAACGACCATACTACCCAAAGCAATATATAGATTCACTGTAATCCCAATCAAAGTTCTGGTGACATTTTACACAGAAATGTAACAATCCTAAAATTTGTATGGCACCACAAAAGATCAGGAAGAGCCAAAATGATCTTGAGAAAGAAAACAAAGCTGGAGGCATTTTACACCCTGGTTTCAAACTGTATTACAAAGCTAGAGTAAACAAAACAGTATGCTATTGACATTAAAAAAAAAACAAAACAGACTCACACACAAAAAAACAGGTGCAAAGATCAATGGAACAGAATAAAGAGCCCAGAAATAAACATGTATATATGGTCAATTAATTTATGAAAAAGAGGACAAGAATATACAGGAGGGAAAGAATGGTCTCTTCAATAAATAGTGTTGGGCACACTGGCCAGCCACATGCAAAAAAGTGAAATTGGAGCACTGTCTTACATCATACACAGAAATTAACTCAGTGGATTAAAGACTTGAATGTAAGATCTGAAACCATAAATTTTCTGGAAAAAAACATAGGCAGTAATAAGTTATTTGACAGGATGTCCTAGCAGTGATTTTTTGGGTTTACACCAAAACAAAGGCAACAAAGCAAAAATAAATAAGTGGGACTGCATCAGAGTAAAAAGCTCCTGCACCGCAAAAGAAACTATCAACAAAATGAAAAGGCCCCATACTGAATTGAAGAAAATATTTGCAAAGTATATAACTCTCAAGGGGTTAATATGCAAAAAGTGTAAAGAATTCATACAACTCAATAGCAAAAAATCCCAGAGTTAAAATGGACATAGGACCTTAATAGACATTCTTTTAAAGAAGAGTACAGATGGACAATAGGTATCTGAAAAGGTGCTCAACATGACTAATTATCAAAGAAATGCAAACCAAAACCACAATGAGGTATCACCTCACACCTATTGGAATGGCCCTTATCAAAAAGATAAGAAATAACTGTTGGCAAGGATGTGGAAAAAAGCGAACCCTTGTGCACTGTTGATGGGAATGTACTGGTAAATTGGTGTAGCCACTATGGAAAACAGTATGGAGGTTCCTTGAAACATTAATTATAAGACTACTGTATGATCCAGCAATTCCACTTCTGGGTATTTGTCCAAAGAAAATGAAAACACTAATTCGAAAAGATATTTGCACCCTCAAGTTCATTTGCAGCATTATGTACAATAGCTAAGATATAAAAACAATGTGTCTATTGATGGATGAATGGATAAAGAAAATGTGTGTATACTTTATATTTTGTCCCCCCAAAATGTATACACACTTTAACAGCTGATAGCTCAATTTTGAAAATGAAATGTATTTCAGTAAACACTGCCTTTATGATTATTCAAAATGGGTGTATACATTTTGGGGGGACACCCTGTGTGTGTGTACACATATATATATATATCACACATTTTCTTTATATGTTTATATGTGCAATATTCAGCTATAAAAAAGAAGGAAATCTTGCATTTTGCAACAAGATGGATAGAACTTGAGGACATTATGCTAAGTGAAACAAGTCAGAGAAATTAATGATTCTCATCATCGATGTTTCTATCTCCCTCTTCCTTCCTCTCTGAAATCAATAAAAAAATATATTTTTAAAAATGCCCAGCTGTCATGGCTCAGTGGAATACTGTATGATTTAATTTATATGTGGAATGTAAAAAAAACACAAGTTCATAGATGCAAAGAACAGGTTGGTGGTTGTTAGAAGTAGGAGATGAGGAGTGGGAGAAAAATGGGTGAAGGGAGTCATAGGTACAAACTTCAGTTATGAAATAAATAAGTCATGAGAGTGTAATGTACAGCATGGTGACTATAGTTGATAATACTGTATTGCATAAATGACAGTAGCTAAGAGAGTTGATCTTAAAAGTTCACATCATACAAAAATTTTTTAATTTCATAATTATGGTGATGAATGTTAACTATATTCTGGTGATCATTTTACAATATATACAAATATCAAATCACTATGTTGTACACCTGAAACTAATATATGTTTAAAAAGCAATTTAAAGGAGTCTGTGCTGAAAGATAATTTAGCATATGTAGCTTTAGGAAGTACACCGATACATTCCATTCCATTTACATCAAAGGATGATCTACAAAATAGATTTTACCCATTTTTTTATTCCAAGTTTTCTTATGTATGTGTGGAAGGTAGAGCAATAGTTGTGATGTGTTGTCTTAATTAGAAGAACTTTGCAAACACTGAAGTGATGCTGGTTTTATATGTCTCATTTTCGTAATAGAAAATCTATTCTAATAATGGGTCAGTTTTTTCATACAATTTATGAAATCAAACTAAAGGTTTTGGAAGTTTATTTTGTCAAAGGTGAAATATTTGATATTGTAAATGCTGCTGTAAATTTAAAATTATCAACATTGAAGACAATCATTTGTTTTTTGATTAATAAAATATTAAGTTTAGTGGATCATTGTTTATGGTAAGAAATGTTCTTACTATATTAAGAAAATCATGTAGCAGAAAATGTATTTGGAATTTATTATAGCATACTCATAATACATAATTGCAGCTAAATAAGCCTGATAGTCTATGAATAAACCAGGAGCTATAATTTTCAAAAGTTAAAAGTATTTTTATATACATAGAGTATTTCAGCTGGAAAGTTTTTGTGTTTATCTGATGTTGAATTTAAGAAATGTTTCAGCAGGTCACTATTTAATATATATGCCACTCTATCTTTACTGACTGGAATTTTTCAGTGAGTCTGAGGTAGAATGCTGTGCTGGTTTTGTTTGTTTGTTTATTTTGTTTTGTTAATCCTCACCTGAGGATATTTTTTCCATTGATTTTTCGAGAGAGTGGAAGAGAGAGGGAAAGACAGAGAGAAACATCATTGTGAGAGAAACACATTGATTGGTTACCTCCTGCATGAGCCCTGACCAGGGCCCCGGGCAGGGAGGATCCTGCAACCAAGGTACATGCCCTTGACCAGAATTGAACCCAGGACCTTTTGGTTCATAGGCGACACTCTATCCACTGAGCCAAAATGGCTAGGGCTAGTTTTTAAAACATATATCCATTATGACCAGATTTAGCATTACAAAATGTAACAAGATTATATTTAACATAATTTCTCATTCATTCTTTTCACCCATTCCATTCCAAGACATTTTATCAAATCTTGACTCAAATAATTTTGGCCCTTTCCACCCTTCTCTTCTACTTTTCAAAGACAAACCAAATTAGGTAAATCTGGTGTCTGTTGCTGCTGCTGTTTCTTTGTCATCTATTTATATAAAAGCCTAATATGCAAATTGTCACCTCAGGAGTTCTACCGGGAGACCCGGAGTTCAATCGCTCACTATGACGTGCACTGACCACCAGGGGGCGGCACAGAATGAAGGAAGGCCCTGGCCAGTAGCCAGGGAAGGGAGGCCCCAATTGCTGGCCAGGCCTAAGGACCCTATCCATGCATGAATTTTGTGCACTGAGCCTCTAGTTAGTAGATAATCCACATTGGTGAAAGCTGTGGTTTCTTCCTCTTGATGTAATTGTGATTACTGCATTTCAACTTGCTCTCCTGAAAAAGCTTTTGACTGTTACTGAAACTCCTGCCTGTGCAAGTCTTCAGCATTATGAAGCTAACCCACATAATTTGTACAATGTAGTTGGATTGGTTATACCCTAAGACTTTGTCAGTGGCATCATCTTTCCATTTGGTATTTAAAATTACTCGTAACTACAACTTACTAAATTACTCAACTTTGAAGAAAATATGATAATGGCATATTGAATACCATAATACAATATCATTTATTGTCTTGGATAGAAGTCCTGGGTTCCTTGATGAGATCTCAACCATGTTAAGGATTTGATAAAACAGATATGATTTTAGTATAAGTATTTAAAGAATTTGTAATAAAGGGAAAATACTTTAGGGTGTTGACTTCTTTTGTATATGGAAGTTATTTGAGTTTATATTTAATTTTCATAAATGTGTATATTTTTCCTGTGGGAATGGGGTACTATATATAATGCCCCAGAAGTGGTATGTTTTTCTCACATTGCTTCTGTATATTTACTCATTATGTCATTTATTTTTATTTTCTGTTTTTGTTCCCATTATCTGCTCTGTGTGTGTCTATTTTTGACTGAAATGTGTTTTCTGAAAGAGCTAGTGTTTGAACATTACTTATTGGCTCTTAACCATATGAAAACAATATATGCAAGCATTTTGTTTGAAAATTATCATTGTTAACAGAACTTTAAGACATTGTAGGGGGATATATTTGATTGGAATTAATTTAAGCTCAATTCTTGTTCTTTTCAATACAGTATTTCTCAAACTCTGAGGCTTGCAGAATTCACAAATTGAGATCTGGCATCATTTTCAGAGAAAGACCTTCGTAATGTGTAAGTAGTTTTTGTTTTTTATTTTGATTTATTTCTATTAGCTGTTTTCTGTATTAAAACACTGAAAGTTTAATTTACCATATTTCTTAACCAGATTTTGGCACATATTCACCACATAATGATTATGAGTAACAAGTGACACAAAAGAACTTATTGAAAGATGTGCCCTTGATCAGTATTAATGACCATTTATTAAAGATAGCAACCTCTTGCCCTGACCTGTTTGGCTCAGTGGATAGAGCGTCAGCCTGCGGACTGAGGGGTCCCAGGTTCGATTCCAGTCTTGGTTGCGGGCACATCCCCAGTAAGGAGTGTGCAGGAGGCAGCTGAATTGATGTTTCTCATCAATGTTTCTAACTCTCTATCCCTCTCCCTTCCTCTCTGTAAAAAAATCAATAAAATATTTTTTTTTTTTTAAAAAAAAGATAGCAACCTCAAATGTAAAGAACACTGGATTAAGGGACTTGAGTTCTTGTCCAGGTTGCCCCTTACTAGATAGGTATTCTTAAGTAAGCCACCTTTTGTGCTTCCGTTTCTTTGGCTATGAAATGAAGGCTTAGACTATGACTAATAATAAATTTCCTTTCCCTCTAAATGTCTATTATTCCTATCTTCACTATTTTTTTCCAATAAATCAGGGATTGCTACTCTTTAATAAGGGTGCTGTCAAATTACAGTTATGTTTTGATTTTTGTTGTTGGTTTTTGCTTGGGAATTGGTATTGAAAGGGGAGGTGTTTCCAAAGTAGATCTTGGAGACAAGTACGCCTCCCTTGCTCAAGGAGTTTGCTCCATATAGTCCAACAATTTGGATTAATAAAACTTACTTTTAAAAAGTCAAGTTTGCCTTGTGTGGGTTTAACCTTTTCAAAAGAAAGTTAACCTACTCTTAAATATGATACACAAATAAGGTTTCTTTCCTTTCAAAATTTCCAGAGAATGCTGATGCTGAAGGAGTGCCAGTTTTCAAGGAGATGGGGAAAAGGGACAATACAATAAGGATCATCATGTTTGTGCATATGGAACTTGGGGGAGAAAATGGTAGAGAAACTTTGGGCATAGTGGAGGCACACACTTGGAATCTGGAAGGGGGATAGGAGAAAAGATAGTTGGAGGTAAATAAAAGTATAGAAAGAGATGTGGAAAAGTAGAACTAAATAAGAAATGCCTTGAAGGCAGAGGCTATTGCTTTAATCAGTATCATCACTGGCTCCTAGAATAGTGTTAGATCTTAGTATTTATGAAAAAAATTATTGAATGAATGAATCAATTAATTCTTGAATAAATTTCTAATTTTGCCTAAGGTCCTGATGGTTTTAGTTTTTGGTTACTTGACTCAGATCATCTAGTTTATCTATATCTATCCTACATTTAACAACAACTGTAATATTTAAGGCAATTGAAATTCAGAATATTGATTCTGAATTATAGAAAAAGACATTATGTTTAAGTATAATATGCTTTAGAAGGATTACAGAGTGAACTGTTCATTCACTTAATAAATATTTTTAAACACCTATCTACCATACTTTGGGACTAGCTGGGAATGGAAGAATAGGGTGTTGGTTACAGTATATACTATTTCTATTTGATGGAATATTATGTAGTCATTTGGTATAATTATAAATATTATAGCAGTTTAGAAGATGCTTATTAAATGAATAAAATATATAAATATTTGTATTCTATATTATAACTGTGCATGAGGATAAAAGGGATATTTTCTGTTCTCAAAAGAAACTAGCAAACATTGTCACTATAAGCCATATTTATTATTGTGTATGGGATTGCTTAATTTTTTTGCTCTTTTGTACAATTCATAAAGTTTAAATGAAAATCCACATACAGTTAAAATCTTTGAAAAATATCATGAACATATAGTGACTAGAAAGAGGAAATACTATAGTGCATTGGTCTGCAAACTGCGGCTCGCGAGCCACATGCGGCAGTGGTTGCAAACTGCGGCCCCTTGAGTGTGGCCACGAAGTTTCAGTCACACTGTATGTGCATGCCCACACGTGGTATTTTGTGGAAGAGCCACACTCAAGGGGCCGCAGTTTGCCAACCACTGCTATAGTGTATTGTCAAAGAGGAAAAGAGCAAAACCACTTTTGAAGGACAGTAGATAGTTTGCCTTGGTTGGAAGAAAAATGAGAGATGAAGTTTAAAAAAGATGAGATTGGTGATCTCTAGTTTAATTTTGATAATGTAAGAAAAGATGAGCTGAATTATTACCTGTGGGATTATGTTTAAAAAAAATAATTCTAGCTTATATAAGCGAACTGGAGTATGAAGTAGTTGAATTGGTCCATTGAGTTATAGATCATTTTATATGTATCTTGAATTTGTGAGTCTATACCAGGTATATTTGCTCACTTTGCCATTTCAGTAATAGTTTATAATTTGGTAAAACTTTTATGTACAGATTTTTTGTTTTTCAAAAATCTTTAAAATGTTACCTTTGATTTCCACTCTTGCCTTTTCTTATCCTTAGGATTAGTCTCAGTAGCAAATGCTTAACTATTCGGACCTAATGGAACTATATAAAAAATAAAAAAAGGATTTGAATTGATGGGGCAGAGATTGAAAGGAGGAAAACAAGTCTCCAATAGTTGCTGAATAGGTAAGAGCTTTCTTATAATGATTTCTTAATATAATTCTGATGAACCTTTAAGGAATAGAGAGGACATCCTTGTTTGCTATTATCAAAGAAAATTGATTTAATTTTAAGTGAAATACTAGTTAAGCAGGTGTCTGAAATTTTAAGAAGATGCCTATAAACATTTTTATAAGCTAATTCTTTAAGTTATCTGTATCATGTTGAACAAAGAAGAATTAAAAGCAATAATTGGTTAATGTGATGTTACGTATTATTACTTCAGCTTTAGTAAAGTTGTTTCAGGGTTTTATATTATTGTGAATACTTAGTGAACTTTTGGATTAAATATTTGTTTTGTGTGGCTCCCAGTTTCCAAAATGAACTTAAAGAAATTTACCTAAAAAAAAAAGAATGAAAAACACAAAATTATCTTCTAATTGTTTAACAGTTTTTGCTCTGATGTATTTAACTAAAAGTCCAACCGAGTTGTGTGTGTGACTAGGAATGCTTTCCTCAAATGCTCTTTCCAGTCATTTCTGGTCACTTTTGTCACCATAGGCATTGAGTCATACCTATTTAGTATTTTCCATAAAGATCATAAATTTCACATGCCAATGAAAGTCTCTTGCTTTAATAAAATTACTAGGAAATAATATTAATTATTCATTTCTATATTAAATATTTTTAGTATTTTCTTTAACTTATAATTTTTAACAATGTCTTCCCCCTAGCTTCTAAATCTCAAATTTACTCTAAAAATAGTTGATTTAAAATAAAAAGTAGAGGTGCATTTTCAGTACTGTAGACTTCCTGAATGAATGAAAAAGCATTTAGATCTTTTAAGAAGTCACCTGGAGCGGAAACCGGTTTGGCTCAGTGGATAGAGCGTCAGCCTGCGGACTGAAAGGTCCCAGGTTCGATTCCGGTCAAGGGCATGTACCTGGGTTGCGGGCATATCCCCAGTGGGAGATGTGCAGGAGGCAGCTGATCGATGTTTCTCTCTCATCGATGTTTCTAACTCTCTATCTCTCTCCCTTCCTCTCTGTGGAAAATCAATAAAATATATTAAAAAAAAAAAAAAAAGAAGTCACCTGGAAATTCGCCAGCTATGTTCTTGGCATTACATACTTTGTCAATTGTGCCTTAAAATATTTTGCAGTCCTTTCTAACCACTCTCCACTGCCAACACTAACAACAACAAGGCAAGAGAACTGGAGTGATATAAAATTCACTTTTTTGTTAATAAATGTGTGAGAATTTTATCACCACTTTAAAATTAATTATTCTTATGTCTTAATGAAGAACAATAACTTGTTCCTTTTTAGTAGTTATTTACTGAATTCAATTATGAATGAGAACAAGTTACTAAAATTTGTGAGCAGGAAGATCTAACAAAAACAAATTTTTCATACAAATATCTCCCAAATATCTGCTTATTAGTACAATAGCTATTTATTTTAATGGCTGAAATAGTAGCTTTCAAAAGACCTTATTAAATATGTATATATGTTTCCATGATAGTACTATTTCCATTCTCTTTCCCTTCTTTTGGCATAGCAAGACATAAAACTATTATACACAATATTGACTATATGCTTTATTTTAAATAACATGAAGTTGGAAAAAAGGAAAATATTTGAATCTCTTCATTATGAAGAGAGGAAATTGCTCCACCAAAGTAATTTTTAAGAATAGTGTCTATCAAAAGCTTATCATTTAAAATTCATGGACACATGAAACCACATAAGCACTTATAGAGAGGTTGGTTATGTAACTTTTGACGTAGCAATTCAACTTCAATACAGTAATCCTATGATTTTGTAGACCTTGCTTTAACGGACTTGGATTTAATGGACAAAATTTCAGGTCTATATGTCATATGTGAAAATTAACACCCTGTTAATTATAAATACTTTTAACCAAGATTTACTTATACTTGATTAACATCTTATTTTTGTTGTTGTTAATTCACTGTTACTTTTAACACATTTTAGCGAATAGGCCATATATTGGGAAAAAACACTGTAGTAATTTTTCCGACATAAATAAATATTACATATCTACAACTATAGTCTACATATTTAAATACAAGAATCACCGCTCGTAAATAATATTCAGTAAATGATTAACACGTGATCACACCGCATCACGTGAGGTTAATTGGTTCTGTTGTGTGGTTGTTACTTTCTGTAGCAGTTTCAACATGTGCCAGTGTTCCCACTGCACTAAGCCATGCCCCAGCTGTGTGCATTTGTTTACTCTTGATGACTGGCAAATGCATGCATTTACTAGACCTACTTGATATAAATTTAAAATTACTATAATGCATATAGAAAACTTTTCTGTGAAATTAGACTTTTCATACATACTTAATTTTAATTTTACAAATGGGTCTACATAAATAAAAACAGGTAATACTAATTTGTCTATTTTAAAACATATTTTTTTTATTGATTTCAGAAAGGAAGGGAGAGGGAGAGAGAGACAGAAACATCAATGATGAGAGAGAAACATCGATCAGCTGCCTCCTGCACACCTCCTACTGGGGATGTGCCTGCAACCAAGGTACATGCCCTTGACCGGAATTGAACCTGGGATCCTTCAGTCTGCAGCCAACACTCTATCCACTGAGCCAAACCAGTTAGGGCTCTTTGAGACTCTTGACTTTTTACTTGATGTCTCAGTTTCGATTCAGGTCAAGGGCACTTGTCTGGTTTGCAGGCTCAATCTCCAGTAGGGAGCGTGCAGGAGGCAGCTAATCAATGATTCTCTGTCATCATTGATGTTTCTCTCTCTCTCATTCTCCCTTCCTCTCTAATATATATATATATATATATATATATTTAAAGGGTACGGGGGTTTTATTTTCTGTCTACTTAGGTAATCAAAGCACCCATATTGCCCAAAATGGAAATTCTTATGTTATTTTTATAATCACAAATAATGCCAACTATATTCTCATTTAAAAAAAGGCATACTTTTATGTATGGAAGTGAAATGTATACTAGTGTATTTATCAAGGAGGTAGTGTTCTTTTTGTAGTTTTTTTTTTATTTGCACAAAAACCACTTATATTTATTTGGCTTATTATAGGAAAATACTAGTCTTTTACCTTCCTTTTAGATGTAACCTTCTGTAATGGAAGATGATTGAAGATAAAGGGCCTCGTGTTGCTGACTACTTTGTTGTAGCAGGATTAACTGATGTTTCAAAGCCTTTTGAAGAAGAAATTCACTTCAATGATGCCTGTCATAAAGTAGCTAAACCAAAAGAACCTATCACAGATGTTTCAGTTATTATTAAATCTCTTGGGGAGGAAGTGCCACAGGATTATATGTGTATTGATGTTACCCCGTCTGGATTGTCAGCTGACCTCAATAATGGAAGTCTTGTGGGGCCACAGATTTATCTTTGCTATAGAAGAGGAAGAGATAAGCCTCCACTTACAGATCTTGGGTAAGTCATTTTTTAAAATAATTTTTGTTTCCCTGGCTGGGTGGTGCAGTTGGTTAGAGTGCTGTCTCATGCACCAAAAAAGGTTTCAGGTTTGATTCTTGGTCAGGGCATGAACAGGAAGCAACCAATCAATGTTTCTCACATTGATGCTTCTTTCTTTCCTCTCTTCCTCTCTCTTGTAAAAAATCAATAAAACATATTCTCAAGGGAGGATTAAAAAACAGTTATTGTTATTGTTATAGATTCTGAAGTTAACTGTTTAATATTTTTTAATTAATAAATATATGACAGCTTTAGAAAAAGAAATACATATGTAATCCAGAATCCTGTATTCTATCACTTTGTTCATTATACCTTTTCAGTGTCCATTTGTCCTACAGGTTCCCAGAACTTTCATCTTCTCTGAGTTTCTTTCTATTAAAGGTGGGGGGATGTTCTGGCCAGTGTGGCTCTGTTGAGCATCATCCCGTACACCTGGAGATTGCCAGTTTGATTTGCAGTCAAGGCACATGCCCAGGTTTCAGACTCAATCTCCAATAGGAGGTGTGCAGGAGGTAGCCAATCCATTTTTCTCTGTCTCCCTTCCTCTCTCTATAAAATCAATAAAAACTTTTTTTTTTAAAAAGTGGAGAGAATTTGAAAAACATTTACAGAAAAGTACTAGAAAATTAATGTATTATCCAGATCATAAAATTTTAAATTATTTTTAAAGTACAAGAAAAGGGTGGTTTTTAAGCATGTGATATAATGATCATTATAAATGGATAAGTCTGCATCAAACAAGGATCTTGAGGTAAATTAGTACTTTCCTTAAGATACTATATTGAACTTGGGGCTCCTTTTTAATATGACAGATTTATTGAGAATTCACATACCATACAGTTCACCCATTTGAGGTGAACAATTCAGTAGTTTTTAGGATATTTATGGAGTTGTGCAACCATCACCACAATAAATTTTAGAACATTTTTATCATGCCAAAAAGATACCCTGTACTCACTTTAGTAACTATTCAGTTCTCCCGAACCCCTTCAGCTCTCGGCAATCACTAGTCTTTTTTCTATTTCTATAGATTTGCCTATTCTGGACATTTTATATAAATGGAATCAGTGTGTGTGTGTGGTGTCTGACTTCTTTCACTGTTTTCAAGGTTTATCCATGTTGTAGCATGGGTCAATACTTTTATCTCTTTATACAGCTGAATAATATTGCATCTTGTAGATACACCACAATTAATTTATCCTTTTTCAGTTGATTGTGGGTTGTTTATATGTTCTGGTTATTATGAATAATGCTTCTGGAAATATTCATGTATAAGTTTTTGTATGGACATATGTCTCAATTTCTCTTGTATATTTACTTAGAAGTGAAATTTCTGGGTCATATGGTATGTGTGTGTTAAACCTTTTGAGAAACTGCCAGACAGTTTTCTTTTTCTTTTTTTTAAAAAATATATTTTTTATTGATTAAGATATTACATATGTGTCCTTATCCCCACGTTACCCCCTACCCCCCCCCCCCCCGCTCATGCCCTCACCCCCTCCCCCCCCGTTGTCCGTGTCCATTGGTTAGGCCTATATGCTTGCATATAAGTCCTTTGGTTGATCTTTCCCCCTTACCCCCACCCTCCCCTACCTTCCCTCCAAGGCCCGACAGTCCAATCAATGCCTCTCTGTCTCTGGATCAGTCCTTGTTCATCAGTTTATGTTGTTCATTATATTCCACAAATGAGTGAGATCATGTGGTATTTATCCGCTCTCCAGTTCCATCCATGCTGTGGCAAATGGTAAGAGTTCCTTTTTCTTCTTCCTCTTCTTAAAGAATACCTTTCAGCATTTCATATAATGCTGGTTTGGTGGTAATGAACTCCTTTAGCTTTTTCTTATCTGTGAAGCTCTTTATCTGACCTTCTATTCTGAATGATAGCTTTGCTGGATAAAGTAATCTTGGGTGTAGGTTCTTGGTATTCATCACTTTGAATATTTCTTGCCACTCTCTTCTGGCCTGCATGGTTTCTGTTGAGAAATCAGCTGACAGTCGTATGGGTACTCCCTTGTAGGTAACTGACTTTCTTTTTCTTGCTGCTTTTAAGATTCTCTCTTTGTCTTTTGCTCTTGGCATTTTAATTATGATGTGTCTTGGTATGGTCCTCTTTGGGTTCCTTTTGTTTGGGGTTCTCTGCGCTTCCTGGACTTGTAAGTCTATTTCTTTCACCAGGTAGGGGAAGTTTTCTGTCATTATTTCTTCAAATAGATTTTCAATATCTTGCCCTCTCTCTCCTTCTGGTATCCCTATAATTCTGATGTTGGTATGCTTGAAGTTGTCCCAGAGGCTCCTTACACTATCTTCATATTTTTGGAATCTTTTTTCTTTTTCGGTTGGGTATTTTTTGTTTCTTTGTATTTCAAATCTTTGACTTGATTCTTGGGATCCTCTTATCTGCTGTTGGATCTCTGTATATTATTCTTTATTTCAGCCAGTGTATGCTTAATTTCTAGTTGGTCCTTTTTCATATCCTCGAGGGTCTCACTAGATTTTTTGAGGGTCTCACTAAATTCATCGGCAGTTTCCATAAAATTCTTGAAAAACCTTATAAACGTTTTGAACTCTATATCCAGTCGTTTGCTTTCCTCCATTTCTGTCATTTGTGACCTGTTTCTTTGTCTCCGCATTTTTTATGCTTCCCTGTGTTGGTAGAGTGGTTTTGTGTGCTAGGTGTCCTGTAGGGCCCAGTGGCTCAGCCTCCCGTTACCTGAGGTGGACACTCTTGGTGCACCCCCTTGTGGGCTTTGTGCACAGTCTTGTTGTAGTTATGCCTTGATTGTTGTAGGATCACTGGGAGGAATTGACCTCCAGGCCAATTGGCTGTGAGAATCGGCTGTGTCTGCAGTGGGAGGACTTCTCTGCTGAAGACACCCTTCTCGGGAAAGACTTGCTTCAGTGGGGCTTTGGTGCTCACTGAGTCTGCCCCCTGGGTGTGTCCCTTATGGATCTGAGGAGTTGTAATTCGGATGGTCCCCCTCTGACCACTGGGTACACTGGCTCTTGGAGGTTACCCAGCAGGAGCTATGAAGAGAACTGTAGATTCCCCTTCCTTTTTTGGAGTTTGGAGGTGCCCTGATGAGACCCAGCTGTGAAGCAATGCAAGCTGCTGTGGGGCCTTGGGCCTTCTCTTGGAAGTTCTGGGTCTGTGGCCCAGCTGCAGTTTGTTAGGTAATTTTCAGGTTGCAAAGGGCCAGGGCATTCATATGCAAAAGCCTCTGCTGCAGCCTGGGTGGGGCGGGGTCTCAGGGAATCAAAGGGCGGAGCAAGGAACTATGGCAGATTCTCAGCCCTGCCCTAAGGGGCTGCACGCATCTCAGTGTCCTGATAATTTAATTGCTGCAAGCACCTCTGAGGGAAAGCCGCCCTGCAGTTCTGAGTTCTGCCTGCTGCCAGACAGTCCAGTTTCTCCCCGTATGAGTCCTGGGTCCCCAGAGACTTCCCGGAACTGGAGTTCAGAGCAGTCGGGAGCTTGTGACTCCCTCCCGATTCAAAAAGACAGCCGCGTCCTCGGGTACCAGCCCCTTTCCGCGCACGCTCGAGCCTCCGTACCTTTGCACTTTACTTCCGCAGCTCCTGACCCTCAATGTGCTTTTCTCTTTCCTTCTAGTTGTAGAATTTCCACTCCGCCAGCCTTCCTGTAAGTTCTGGATGATGTCCGTTTTATCTTTTTATTGTGTTTTGAAAATTGTTGGAGGAGGCAGCAATTTCGGTGTTTCCCTATGCCGCCATCTTAGTTTCTCCTGCCAGACTGTTTTCCAAAGTAGTTGTACCACTTTGCATTCCCACTGGCACTATACTGGTATGAAGCTTCCATTTTCTCCACATCTTAGCCAACATTTTGTTTGTCATTTTAATTATAACTGTCCTAATGGATGTGAAGTGGCATCTCATTGTGGTCTTGATCTGCATTCACCTGGTGGCTAATGATGTTGAGCATCTTTCATGTGTTTATTTACCATGTGTAAATCTTTGGAGAAATGTCTATTCAGAATTTTTAATTGTGTTGTCTTTTTATTGTTGAGCTTTGAGAGTTCATCACATGTTCTAGATGCACATTCCTTACCAGGTAAATGATTTACAAATATTTTCTCCCATTCTGTGGGTTGTCTTTTCACTTTCTTTATGGTATACTTTGAAGCTGAAAAGTTTTTAATTTTGATGAGGTCTGATTTAACTATTTTTTCTTTTGTAGTTTATGTTTTGGTATCGTATCTAAGAAGGCTTTTACTAGTCTATGGTTAAGGAAGGGGTTCAATCTTACCCTTTTGCATATGGATATCCATCTGTCCTAGTACCATCTGCTGACGAGAATATTCTTCTCCCATTTTCAAAAATTAATTGGCCATAGATGTATGGGTTTATTTCCGGACTCTCAATTCTATTCCATTTGTCTACATGTCTGTCCTTAGGCCAGTACTAGACAGTTTAGATTACTGTAGCTATGTAGTTAGTGTTTACATTGTGTGTAAGTATTCCAACTTTGTTCCTCTTTTTCAAGATTGTTTTGATTATTCTGGGCCTTTTGAATTTTAATATTTGTTTTAGCATCAGTTTGTCAATTTCTGCAAAGATTTGGGTTCTTTTAAAAGAGGAATATATGCATGTTTTACATATATGTAAAACAGGATTATATAAATGTAAAGATATAACTTTTTGTAGGAAAAAGAGGAACAAAGTTCAAAAGGTAGAAAAATAAGATCCCCACAGGAAAAATGAAAGAAAAAAAACAAAGAAAAGCCAGTAGTAGCTCTAAAAATGTCTTCAAAATGGATGAAGAGTTTATAAGGGATGAAGATTAGCCTTCTTGTTTTCATTGCTGTGTTACAAAAAGGGATAGGTTCATAACTTACAGTGTTTTGGTTAAAAATAAGGAAGATATCACCATCCCTACTGATGTTGCCAGAAGGGGCTATAAAAGTTTCATCTCCTAATATATTAAGTTTGAAAGAGGATATGTAGTCATGTTTACTAACACTGTAGGGAAGATAAGATGAGCTCCTGAATTGTCTTCTACTTTTAAAATTCTATCATTAATGGTTGATATTTAAAAAGTTACATTAAAAACCAGTCTTTATTCTGTTAATTCATGAATTAATTGCAGTAATTTTAAATTGGTTGCAAAAGAGGTACTGTATTGCTTCATATGACATTCCCATATTTAGTAAATGGCATAGGCAGTAAAATATCAGACATATGTCATAGCAACATCTTTACTGATACAGCTCCTAGGGCAATGGAAACTAAGGAGAAAATAAACAAATGGGACTAAAAAGCTTCTGCACAGCAAAAGTAACCACCAACAAAATAAGAAAGCATGAGAGAACATATTTGCCAATGTTATATTCGGTAAGGGCCTGATCTCCAAAATTTATAGGGAACTCATACATCTTAACAAAAGGAAGATAAACAATCCAATCAAAAAATGGGCAAAGGACTTAGACACTTTTCGAAAGTGGACTTACAGAAAGCCAAGAGACATATGAAAACATGCTCAAAGTCACTAATCATCTGAGAGATGCAAATCAAAACAACAATGAGGTACCATCTCACACCTGTCAGAATGGCTATCATGAACAAATCAACAAACGACAAGTGCTGGAGAGGATGCGGAGAAAAAGGAACCCTCTTGCACTGTTGGTGGGAACGATGCAGCCACTGTGGAGAACAGTATGGAGTTTCCTCAAAAAATTAAAAATGGAACTCCCATTTGACCCAGTAATACCACTTCTAGGGATATATCCTAAGAAATCAGAACCACCAATCAGAAAGGACCTATGCACCCCTATGTTCGTAGCAGCACAATTTACAATAGCTAAGATTTGGAAACAGCCTAAGTATCCATCAGCAGATGAGTGGATTAAAAATCTGATACATCTACACAATGGAATACTACACTGCTGTAAAAAAGAAAGAACTCTTACCATTCACAATAGCATGGGTGGACATGGAGAACATTATGCTAAGTGAAATAAGCCAGTCAGGGAAAGATAAATATCACATGATCTCACTCATTTGTGGACAACATAAATGAGTTGAACAACATAAACTGATGAACAAAAATAGAGACAGAGAAGCATTGAACAGACTGTCAAACTTCAGAGGGAAGAGGGGGTGGTAAGAGATCAACCAAAGGACTTGTATGCATGCATATAAGCATAACCAATGGACACAGACACTGGGAGAGGCCGGGGGGGAGTGAGAGTGGCCGGAGAGGTCAATGGGGGGGAAAAGGAGACATCTGTAATACTATATGTAATACTTTAAACAATAAAGAATTTTAAAAAAAGAAAGAAAGTAAACCAGCTGTTAAATCTTGATTAGATAAGTTGCTCCTATGACCACTGACTATCATCAGAATTTTAGCTTGTGGATAAAATGAAGGCACTTGCAGATTCTCATTTGGGTGTTGGAGTTCCCTAGAGTAGAGATGAGGAATTTTCCAAACATAGGAAGGATTCTGGAATAGGAAAGGACTTGAACTGAAATGAACAACTACTTTTATAGCTACCCTTATATGTTTGTTATTGTGAAGAATTATGACATCATTCTTGCCTTTTAAATCTTAGTTTATTTTTTTATTTTTTCAATTACAGTTTACATCCACTGTTTTTTTTAATTTTTTTTATTTATTGTCTAAAGTTTTACATATGTCTCCTTTTTCCCCACTTGACCCCTCCCTCCCCCCAGCCATTCCCACCCTGGGCAAGCCCCCACCACCCCAGTGTCTGTGTCCATTGGTTATGCTAATATGCATCCATACAAGTCCTTTGATTGCTCGCTAACCTCCCTCCCCTGCCATTTGTCTCTAGATCTATTCTTGTTCATAAAATTATATTGATGATTATGTCCCACATATGAGTGAGATCATGTGATATTTATCTTTCTCCTACTGGCTTATTTCACTTAGCATAATGCTCTCCAGTTCCATCCATGCTGTTGCAAATAGTAAAAGCTCGCTTCTTTTTTATAGCGGCATAGTATTCCATTATGTAGATGTACCACAGTTTTTGAATGCACTGATCTGCTCATTACATCCACTATTATTTTGTATTAGTTTCAGGTGTACAAAATAGTGGTTAGATAATCATGTACTTTTCAAAGTGTTTCCCCTGATACTTCCAGTACCCTTCTGGCACCATACATAGTTATTACAATATCATTGGCTATATTTTTTATGCTGTGCTTTACATCCCTATGAATATTTTGTAATTGCCAAGCTGTACTTGACCTCAGTCCCTTGACCTTTTTCACCCAGTCCCTCAATCCTCCTCCCCTCTGGCAACCATCAGTCTGTTCTCTGTACCTGTGGGTCTGTTTCTATTTTGTTTGTTTATATTGTTCTATGATAGTATAACTAGTAACAAGTAATAGGAATTTGAATTCAAATGTGTGTAATTCCTCTGTTACAATACCTTTTTTTAAGATTGAAAAAACAAAACAGAAAAAAAGCAAAATCAAAAGGACAAGGAGGAATAAGCAATTAAGCCAAAAATAGGATAAACATAGTCACTGTGATTAAGCATCCAAGTTAGCTCTAAATTTTACACACACAAAAATGTTTGTTTGCTGATAGCCAGGACAAAAAGGGAAACTAAAAATTATTTAGCCTGGCAGGTGTGGCTCAGTGATTGAGCATTGACCTATGAACTAGGAGGTCACGGTTCAATTCCCTATCAGGGCACATGCCCAGTAGGGGGCGTGCAGGAGGCAGCTGATCAATGATTCTCTCTCATCATTGATGTGTCATCTTTCCCTCTTCCTTCATCTCTGAAATCAATAAAAAATATATTTTAAAAATTATAACAGGAAGGAATAATTTGACCAATTTCTGGTACTAAATTTTCTTTGTATAATGGATTTTATGAAAGGGGACACTGATTGCTATTGAGGACATTGCCAGTTACAACCATTTCTATAGCAAAAACACAATATAGTAGACCTTAATTTTTTTTTTTGTACTGATGCCAAGGACTTAGCTTTAAAGTCTAATCAGTGAATTCTGTGAAAGAATTGAACTATATTATTTAATCATGACATTTTCTTTGTTTCCCCAAGTATTTTAAGTATAGTATTTAGAAGACTTAAGGAATGGATGCCTAGCCTTCCCATTATGAAAAGCCTATGATTTTTACCACAATAAAGAAGCAGGGAAAAACCCATGTCTTTCCTCTATACTTTTGAGGTTATTTTCTCGTTTGAAAGACTAAAATTATCTCTTAAATTTGAGGCAAGTATTGGAAGTAAAAGTGTGTTGGCAGGTCCTTTACCTTCTGGTTAAAGAGCTGGTAAAATTTTAATTTTGGCCACAATACAAAGTTGCTTTTTCTCAAGAAGATGCTTGGGTTTAGAGACAAAAATAAATATATAAATCCATTAAATGGAATGCTAAAACAGGAACCTTTGCACTTGATCATTGTTGTCCTGTGGTTTATGTCAACAAAGGTTAATCTGAATTTTTCTTACATTATTTAAATCTTGGTAGGGAAAAGTTATCCTTTAATTTTATATGGGACTGTGCAATTCACATTTGCAAAAAGATTGAAATCTTGGCTACATTTAAGGACCAGTTCATGATATCTGATAATATTACCTTTCATTTGAGAGTGCTTTGTGTTTGTGTATTTATTTATTTTATTTATTTTTTTAGGGTTTTATATGACTGGAAAGAAAGATTGAAACAGGGGTGTGAAATTATTCAGAGTACTCCCTATGGACGCCCTGCAACTATTAGCGGCAGTACCTCATCACAAAAAATTTATATCACTTACCGAAGAGCCTCTGAAAACATGACTCAGAATACATTGGCTGTCACAGACATATGTATTATTATACCCAGTAAAGGAGAAAGTCCACCACATACATTCTGCAAAGTCGACAAGAATCTCAATAACAGTATGGTAAGTGATTTCTTTGCATTGATAAAATTAGCCATAATGTAAAATCTTTGTTTGGAAAAAAGCATAGCACAATTACTGAATTAAAATCATGTTTTTAAAGTATTGGATATTTTATTTTTAGAAAGTATTTTAGTTGTACTTTCAAAAAGAGCTATGCAAAAAGCCTTTTTTAATTGGAAAAAAATAATTTTCCCCTATTGCAAAAGTAATGCACTCCAGTGGTTGGCAAACTGTAGCTCGCGAGCCACATGTGGCTCTTTGGCCCCTTGAGTGTGGCTCTTCCACAAAATACCACGTGCGGGCACGCATGTACAGTACGATTGAAACTTCGTGGCCCATGCGCAGAAGTCGGTATTTTGTGGAAGAGCCACACTCAAGGGGCCAAAGAGCCGCATGTGACTCGCGAGCCGCAGATTGCCAACCACTGCACTAGGCCAAGGTTAACTCCTCCCTCCACTTGTGCACTAGATCCCATATCCTTACCTATTTGAGGACATGGCTTCAGCAATTCTCCTTATTTTCCTTGTGAATCACCAATTTTTTTTTTCTCTATTGCATGTAAACCATGTTTCTCCCATCTTTACAAATCTTGACTCCTTTATCCCCCCCACCATCTATTGCCCCATTTCATTGTTCTCCTTTATAACAAAATGTCTCAAAGATTTAACTATATTTTGTCCCCTTCCTTACCTTTATTCTTCAGTTAGGGTTTTGTCTCCACCAACCCACCAAGATTGCTCTTGGTTTTTGTTGTTGTTGTGGTGGTGGTTTGTTTGTTTAATTTTTGTTGTTGTTGATAGTATTACAGATATCACCCATTTCCCCCTGTTGACTCCTCTCCTCCCAGCCCCTACCCACTCCCCACCCCCAGGTAAGATTGCTCTTATTGAACCTAATGATTAGTTCTTCATCTTATTTTCAGTAGGTTTTGGCATAGATGATCATTTCGTCTTGAAACAGTGACAGAAAGGGAAGATGTAGTCTTTTTCTATGTACTCTCTTGCTTTTTCCTCCTACTTCACCAATCATTCTTTTTCTGACGCTTTTGCTGATGTCTTCTCATCTCCCTAAACTCTACACAATGGAATGCTCCAAGGGTTAGTCTGCAGACCATTTATCTTTACCATCTAAACTTACAACCTTGATGATCTAAATACAGGCTATGTGTGGATGACTTCCTAAATGTATGTGTCTACTAGGTTTCTAAACCAGGAAGGAAAAAAACACACACATAATCTGATGTACAGGAGGAAATGTGTGTTGAATTCTTTAAGTTCCTACATAATTTTTATACCTTGCTTACAGCTTTGGCCTAAAAACAAACAAACAAACAAACAAAAAAACCCTCCTCTACTTCTCTACCTCCCATTAAGCTTATATATAGAAAGAGTTTTCAAGAATTATTAATGTGTGGCTTAGTGGTTGAGTGTTGACCCATGAACCAGGAGGTCAAGGCTCGATTCCCAGTCAGGGCACATGTCCGGGGTTTCAGGCTCAGTCCCCAGGAGGGAGCATGCAGGAGGCAGCCAATCGATGATTCTCTCCCATCATTGATGTTTCTCTCTCTCTCTCCCTCTCCCTTCCTCTCTGAAATAAATAAAAACATAATTTTACAGAAAGAATTATTAATGTTTAAACTTTGAACTATAAGCCTTGAATGATGTGGATTTGGATTTATTTAGAATGGAATAATATTTTAGAGCTGGAAGAGAACTTATGAATAGTCAGTCATGTGGTGCAAAAGTGCAAAAATTTGTAGTTTAGGATATGTAGTCCAGGAGTTTTGAGTCACGCAACTAACTCTTGGCAAATTTGGGATTCTACTCAGTTTTTGATTCATTGAGAGTATTTTTTCATACTCTATGCAATGGCTCTTGCTTTACAATCTTTTAAAAATGTCAGTATTTGATTTAGCAAGTTTATTTAGAAAATTGGAGTTATTAACAAAGCAAGCAATTAAATCATGTACCTAATTCCTGGGGAAAATAAAAAGCATCAGAAGGTATATTTTTGCCGTGTTAACACAACACAGATAGTTTATAGGTTAAACATTTAAAGTATTTTTGGAACAATGGATTCCCTACTTTCTTTTTTGCTGAACTTTGTACGTGAAAAAATTTAGAAAATCCTCTTTTAGTTTTGATATAATGGTTATTTTCCTCCAGCGCCCCATAATTTTTACTGTACCTCTAAGCTTCTGTTTTTCATTTTAGAATATTCTTTTTGATTTCTGCCATATCCAAATGGTCATATAGCTTCCTTGTTATCATCACAAAGGTTATCACGGAAGGTTCTTTAATCTTCATGAAATTTGGCTTATTGGGAACTGGAGTTGAGACTTTTCAATAGAAAGCCCTTTATTTATAAAGTTTTTACTCACCTGGTAAACTAAAAGTCCAGTTTGACTTACATTCATAATGTCCACCTGACTTTTACACATTCATTCTTTTGATAACAAAAATACTAAAACATTTATAAGAACAAAATTCTAACACAGTGATGAGCATAATTTAATATCCTAAGCACAATTTAATAATTTATCTCCTGGAGACACAGAAAAAATGTTTTATGCGCTGGCTGGGTAGCTCAGTTGTTTAGAGCATTGTCCTGATATGTGAGGGTTGTGGTTCCATCTCGGGTCAGGGCACATACAAGAATCAACCAATGGATGCATAAATAAGTGGAGGGAGCAACAAAGCGCGATATTCCTCCCTCTCCCTCTCTCCCTCTCTCCCTCTCTCCCTCTCTCCCTCTCTCCCTCTCTCCCTCTCTCCCCCCTTCTTCCTCTCTCTCAAATCAATAAATTTTTAAAAGGGAAATGTTTAAGAAAGCAAGAAAAATTTCTTCATGAGGAGCCAATATATTGCATCATTTGTAACAGCCAAAAGGGAAAAAAAAGGAAACAGCCTAAGTGACCATCAGTAGAGAAATGGGTAAAATAAACTGATTCATTTATTAATAGAAAACTATCCAGTAGTTCAGATGAAGGAATTAGATCAAATCCACTAATTCTCAAAAACATGTTGATGAGTAAAAAAATAAGCCATAAAAGTGTATATTCAGTATATCATCACTTATGTAAAATTTAAAATGCATAAAACGATAATACATACACATAGATGTATATATTTGTACAGTAGAATTTTTTAAGTGCATGCAAATGAAATGCACTGGCTTTCTGGAGAACACAAAGGAGTGGAAGATGAGGTTTTTGCTAAACCGGTAATTTTTTGTTTCTCTATAAATTAAAATATCTGAAGCATATGCACCCCTATGTTTATAGCAGCACAATTTACAATAGCTGAGATCTGGCAACAGCCCAAGTGCCCATCAGTAGATGAGTGGATAAAAAAGCTTTGGCACATTTATACCGTGGAATACTCTGCAGCAGTAAAAAAGAAGAATCTCTTACCCTTTGAGACAGCATGGAGGGACCTGGAGAGTATCATGCTAAGTGAAATAAGTCAGTCAGAGAAAGACAAGTATCACATGATCTCACTCATATGTGGAATCTAAGTCACAAAATAAACTGATGAACGGAGTGGATCCAGAGATATGAAAGCATGGAACAGAGTGAGGAATCTCAGAGGGAAGGCGAGGAGGGTGAGTGGGTGTGAGGTAATCAACCAAGGATCTTGTATGCATGCATATGTGCATGGCCCATGGACACAAACAATGGGGCAGTAAGGACCTGGGGTGGGGGACAAGGGCAGGCTGGAGGGGGGCAATGGGGGGGGGGGGTAAAGGGGATATATGGAATACTTTCAACAATTATTTAAATATATATATACCTGAAGCAAATATGATAAATTGTTAACATTTGCTAAATCTTGGTGGTAAGTGGGTGTTTGTTATAGTAGTCCCTTAATATTTAAAAAATATCTCTTAGCCCTAGCCAGTGTGGCTCAGTTGGTTGAGCATCGTACTGTGCATCAAAAGGTCGCTGGTTCGATTCCCAGTCAGGACACATGCCCAGGTTGTGGGTTCAATCCCCAGTTGGGATGCATTCAGGAGGCAATCAGTAGATGTTTCTCACATAGATGTGTGTGTTTTTTCTCTCTCTCCTTCTCTCTCTAAAAATCAATAAAACATATTTAAATATACATTTCCTTAAGTTTGTTTTCTCCATATATTTGTCTTCAGTGCTATGAATCTGTCCTCATGTACTGGTTTATAGAGGTACTCTATCATGTGTGCACAAACATGTCCTGACTCATTTAACACATATTTATTGAGCATTTCTACATAGTAGGCACAGTTTTAAGTGCTACAGATATAGTAGTGAATAAAACAAAACCCTTGCCATCATAAAACATATTTTAGTGGTGAGAGGCAGATAATAAATAAGAAAATATGCAATATGCCCAATGGTGGTAAGTGTTATGCAGGGAAGAAAAGCAAGAAAGGGGTGATAGGGAGGACTGGGAAGGTTAGATGAAGGCTTGTTATTGTATATAAGGTGATGAAATAATAAAGTGGCCTTTGAGTTAAGGCCTAAAGAAGGTAAGGAAATGTGCTGTGTGAATATATCTGCAACCACCTAAAGTCAAGTGGTGATATCTCCCAAGTTACATCTCCATTTCAGACTTCTCACCTTAGCTCCATATGATTCTTCATTTGGATGTCTAATAGATTTTTCAAACTTAATATGTCTAAAACTGAACTCCTTTTCTTTACCCCAAAATTTGCTTTAGCCAGTCTCCCTCATCTCAGTTACAGGTGGGACTAGAAAATTGAGACTCCTTTGGGAGTAGCAGTTATTTAAAACCAATGTATGAGATCATTTAGAGAAAGGAAGGAACATAAGAGATCACATTTAATGATCAGGAAAAGAGAGAGGATGCTACAAAGGAGACTGAGGGCCTTAGCCAGGTGGCTCAGTTGGAGTGTCATCCCATACACCAAAATGTGGGTTTGATTGCGTTTGGATTTGATCCTGGTCAGGGCGCATATGGGAGGCAACCAATTGATATTTCTCTTCCCCTTCCTTTCTCTAAAATCAATAAAAAATATATATCTTTAGGTGAGGATGTTAAAAAAGAAGACTGAGGGTTGACCATAAATTTGATGGAAAGGGACCTGGAGAGTGTGATGCCTGAAAAGCCAAGAAAAGAAAATGTTTCAGGAAGGGAGTCATTAGTGGTATCAAAATCTGCTGAGAAGTTGGATAAAATGAAGACTAGGAACCAATTACTTTATTAGATTTGGCATCATTAAAGTTGTCAAGGTGTTCTTTTAAGGAATGGTGAAATTAAAACCTGTTTTGGAATGGATTCAGGAGAGAATGGGATATAAGGAAATGGATATGGCAAATTACTACTCAAGTTTTGGTATAAAAGAGCTGCAGAAAAGTCTGGCAGTGTCTAAAAGGGGTTATGGAATCAAAAGGAAGGTATACATACTAGTAGATAATTCCTAGTTTATCACTTCTGCCCAAATTTCGGACTTAGCATAAAATCTAAATTTTTGTGGCTTATTTTTGTTTTAAAGGGTCAGATTTTCATGTTATGCTTTTGCTAGGAAAAAATACGTTAAATTTTACTTCTGAGAGAAAAGTGGGCAGTAACTCCAATAAGATGCTCACAAAACAGCCAACTGAAAATAGCTAACAGAGAGCAATCTTTTACATCTTAGATAATACATACTAGAAAGATCAAAGATATTCCATTTTAAGTTATTACCTTTTAAAATTAATTATGTTTTCTTTTTTAATTCAGTGGGGATCCGCAGTATACTTATGTTATAAAAAATCAGTGGCAAAAACTAACACTATATCTTACAAAGCTGGTGAGTAGAATTTTTCATGGATTACTTAATATATAAATGTATTATCGGGGCCAGTAATATTAAAATAAACAAAACCCATCTTACAATGTGTTAGTATCAGGACTGAGACTATAACCTATGTCTTTTGATTCTGTTTTGTTTTCATCCATACAGTTAATGGGAGATTAATGTTAAAAGAAGGCATGATTTTTTAAACATTAGGTTTAAATAAATAACTAATAAGTAGAAATTCTCTTTAAGTTTTTAAATCAGTAGAAAATGGGGAAAAGTATTTTCTAATTAAATTAATGTTTTAATATATCAAATTTAGTCAGAACTATAGTTCATATGTGTTTCATAATAATCTGAAATATTATAAGCTAATTTGTAATTCTATAATACATAACTGAAATTTTCAATTGCCAAAAACCTCAAAATAGCAAACATTCTCATCTTATTTGTAGAGCAGATTCAGTCTTTTAAACAATAGTAGAGGCCCAGTGCACAAAATTTTTGCACGGGTAGGGTCCCTAGGCCTGGATGGCGATCAGGGCTTATCGTTCTGCGTTGCCCCCTGTTGGTCAGCACACATCATAGAGAGTGATCAAACTCCTGGTCTCCCGGTCGAACTCCCAAGGAGACACTTTGCATATTAATCTTTTTACATATATAGGTAGTTTTAAAATCACATCATAGACTATTACTTTCTGTTCTAGCTTTGATTTTTTTAAGATCTATGTACAATTTATCACTATTTCTGAACTACTTAAAGCCTATACTGTAGCCTTATGACCTAAGAAAGTAGTAGACAGTTAACCGTAGACCCTCATAGGATCTACTGGTTGGCCAGCACATAGTTAGAGAATTTGAGAACTGCCTTGACCCTTAGTATATCTAGTTCATCTCACTTTATAAATGAGAAAAGCAGTATATGATTTGTTCAGAATCACATAGATATTAGTGGCAAACCAACCACTGCTATTCCTAATTTATCATTTTGCCTTTAAGGTTCTATCTAGTGATGGTTTCCACTTGACTTTTACTATTCAAGTTCAGGGAACCTATTTTCTATTTCTAGTCCCACAAAATCCAGTACAAGACTCTGCTGGATTTTGTGTTCAGTAGAAGATTTCTAGACCACTTTCTAGACTAGTCTATTTAATATGAAATCATAGGTCACTTAAAACTCTATCTTCATATAACTTGGGGTTATTCAGAAGCCGGATTTGAGTTGATACTATTCTGAAGGCATCGTTAATATGTGACTCTTCTATTTTTATTAGTATTTTTTTTTTGTATTTGTGCTAGAAGTTATGTATGTACTCCTATAGGACATCTATTTTAATGTGTAAAACACCCTGAGGGAAAGTTATTGAGAACTGATGAAATGGATATATGCAGGTAACCATATTGAAAAAATTAAAAAATAGTATATTCATGTGCTTTAAGGTGGTAGTTTGACCACAAACTGAATTTTTGAGTATGTGTGTATGTATATTTCTTTAGAATAATCTTTTCTTGTTTGCCTTACTTAAACTTTGTGGATGAAGCTTGAGAAATATTAAGCAGTTAATATGAATCATTATATTTGAGGATTAAAAATCTATATAAATCCTACTGAAGCATTCAATTATTTGATGAACATACAGGATGGAGCCAAAGGAGGTTAACAGTTGTTCATATGGAAAATAATGTATTAATTAATAAATAATAATACAAGAATAAACTCTGTATTTTGCATACTCACAAACATAAACCTACTTTTGCCTCACCTAGTATATGTAATGGTTTGAACTTTGAAATGTGTTAAATAAAGCATTTCAGCATCATTTAAATTACAAGCACCTAATTTAAGAGATGATGACCTAATATTTATTGTTTTTATAGGTCTAATTTGTAGATATCCTCAAGAAGATTATGAGTCATTCTCACTCCCAGAATCTGTTCCCCTATTTTGTTTACCAATGGGTGCAACTATTGAATGTTGGCCATCAAATAGCAAATACCCTCTCCCTGTATTTTCTACATTTGTGTTAACTGGAGCCTCAGCTGAAAAGGTACTTTGTGTTTTAACAAATTATATCAGGGAAATTCTTGTACACTTTAAATTTAAGTTTTATGTAATGCAAGGAACAGTAGGAAAACATAACTGATTAAATTGAACCTATAATACACACCTCTTTCATTTGGTTGAAGTAACTATATCCAGGGACAAAGGAAAAGAGAATTTTAATGCTGTTCCATATACTCAAATACTTTCTTGTGAATATGGTGAAAGATTTTTAATTGTCATATGATGATCCTTCATTGCTTTATTTTTTGTAATATAGAAGCTTTGAAAATAATACAAAATACATTATTAATAATCAATGCTATTTAGAATCATAGGCTGTTATAGCTGGAAGGGGCCTAGGAAATTTAGTCTGACACTCTCTTTTTGTAGATTGAGAAATTGAGATCCAGAGAAATTTAGTGAATTGCCTGAAGTTGGAATTTGTATTTCCCTATCTAAAATTGTCCCACTATCTACTAAATAATAGTTCTTAATAATTTTCTTATAGAGAATATTGATACAATTTATTTCACTTTCTATGAAACAAATACAATTTAATTGAAACACCTTTTTGAAAAAATATAGAGATATGAGAGTAGCACTTGTGTAGTTTTAAATTTTTATTATATTTTTTAATGTACTTCAAGAAAGCAAAGAGTGATGTCTGTTCACTACAGTGTTCCTGGTACCTAGCACCTTGCCTAACTCATACACATATAATGGCTCGTAAGTGGCCTGGCTCACCCATTAAATATTTAACTAATGATGTGATTTGAATAAATGACATAAAATGTATTTAGTAAATTTATTACTTGTTTTCCAGGTCTATGGTGCTGCTATTCAGTTTTATGAACCATATCCTGAGGAGAATCTCACAGAAAAACAGAGACTTCTATTGGGTTTAGCATCATTGGCAGATGGGAAGTCTGACAGTTCCAAAACAGTTCACACTAATAAATGCATCTGCCTTCTTTCTCACTGGCCTTTTTTTGATGCATTCAGAAAGTTTCTGACTTTTTTGTATCGTTATTCCATCTCTGGACCTCATGTCCTTCCAATTGAGAAGTAAGTTAGAAACCTTCTTGGTTCAAAATGTGGCAGATCTTTCTATTATATGTGGTATATTTGTACTTGTAATTGAATTTTACTGGTAAATTTTATATGGAAACTAGATTTGTCAGGAGTTATTTGGAAAAAAGAGTTTGGTGGTTTCAATCAGGAATATTTCTCTATTATACTTTTACAGTCATGCTATTTTTAATAACTTTATCTCTAACAAAATAAGTATTTCATTTTTAAAAAATATATATTTTTTATTGATTTCAGAGAGGATGGGAGAGAGAGAGATAGAAACATCAGTGATGAGAGAATCATTGATCAGCTGCCTCCTGCACCCCTCTACTGGGAATCAACCCTGCATCACAGGCAGGTGCCCTGATTGGGAATCAAACCATGACCTCCTGATTCATAGGTTGACATTCAACCACTGAGCCACACTGGCTGGGCATTGTTTCATTTTTTGATGTTCTTGTGAAGTTTGGAGATCCTAATTGGAATTTTTAAAAAATAGTTTTATAATTCTTATTTTGCATATAATTTGTTTATTATGGACCTTTAAAAATATTCCTCACTATTTTTAGATGTAATGAATTTAAAGGGAAAATTAGACAAGTGCATTCTTTTTAAAATTTTAGTAATTTACTTTAAGGTCATTAAAATATATGAATAATTTTCAAGTAGTAAGATCTGATGCAAATAAGATCTAAATATCTACATTGTCTGACTATTGTTTATTTTATTTTAAAAATATATTTTTATTGATTTCAGAGAGAAGTGAGAGGGAGAGAGAGATAGAAACATCAGTGATGAGAAAGAATCATTGATTGGCTGCCTCCTCCATGCTTCCCACTGGGAATCTAACCGTGACTTCCTGATTCAGCCACTGAGCCACGCCAGCAGAGAGGACTGTTTGTTTTATACCATCAATCACTTAAGCTCTTTTGTGTTCTTAAGCAGAATTCTCTGACTCTAATGACAGTTGGAAAGTGATAGAATTATCCTAAGTACATTGGTGTACAGGATTATTCTTTAATTTTTTCTTGCACTTTTCCAGTCTCAGTATTCCAGTGCAGCTCTCAGTGTTTTTGGTCTCAGGACCCCTTTATACTCTTAACAACCGAGTTCCCCCAAAGAGCTTTTCTTTATATCTGTTGATATTTACTATAGTAGAAATTAAAACTGAAAACTTAAAAATACATTATTTTTAAAAACAATAAACCCACTACATGTTAACATAATTTTTAAAAAAAAAAAAATAACTGTTTTCCAAAGCAAAAAATGTTAGAAGAGTGACATTGTTTTACATTTTTATAAATCTAATGTCTGGATTAATTGAACACAGGTAGATTCTCATGTGTGCTTCTGTATTTAATCTGTTGCAATATGTTGCCTGGGTCCAAGTATATGAACCTGGCCTTACGCAGATAAGTAAGTGGACATTTGAATAGTCTGTTCAGAAAATGGTGGGTTTCCCTTTTTGTTACTGCACCCAGACATGACAAGTAGAGTTTATTATAGGGGTTAGCAGACATTTGTTTCTGTGTAAAACATCCATGGAGACATTTAGTCCACATTGACCCATTTATCTACCCCATGTGCCATTACTAGCTGGTTACTGAGTCAGGGATTATTACTGGCAATACAGCTACAGCACAGTTATTAGATCAGTAAAATTTGATAGTATTTCTTCTGTATCAATCCTGTAAAACCAAAATTATAAATAACTGTTATGGGCTATCTGAACCCAAAGACGTTTTCTAAGCATGGACATTTTTGACAGGACCAAATATAAAGAATACTTTGTCATGTACCAAATATGCTCATGGATGTTTTTCTTAGAACCAAATATTAAGGACCTTTTGGCATGAACTAAATGTTGCTGTGGACTCAGTTGCACAAGTGCTTTTCTTCAAGACAACCATTGTACTGCTACGCACAGCAGAAGTGCTTTATACATACTTCCCCTTCCATCACAGATTATTTTTTATTATTTTTAATATACTTATTGATTTTAAAGAGGAAGAGAGAGGGAGAGAGAGAGATAGAAAAATCTGTGATGAGAGAGAATCATTGATTGGCTGCCTCCTGCATTCCCCTACTGGGGATCAAGCCTGCAACCCCGGCATGTGCCCTTGACTGGAATCAAACCCAGGTCCCTTCAGTCGCAGGCCAACGCTCTATCCACTGAGCCAAACCAGCTAAGGCCACAAATTATTTTTTTTTAAATACAGTGGAGCCGTGGCCTGTATGGTTCAGTTAGAGCGTGGTCCCGTACACCAAAAGGTGGCGGGTTCGATCCCCAGTTAGGGTGCCCATACAGGAGGCAATTGATGTTTCTCTCTCACATCAATGTATGTGTCTCTCAAATTCAATCAACATATCCTCCCATGAGGATTAAAAAAAAATTAGTTTTGACCGTGCAGATCCTCCATGGATGGGTTTTGGAGATCTTTAGATGTTCATGAAATACACTTTGTTTTCTGCTGTTCTAACAACTTCAGATAATTCAAGCAAAAGTGTGTCTTGGAACTCGTTCCCCTCATCTTTTTTCTTAGGTTATGAGTACCTTCATGGCATAATATACTTTTTTTATAATTCCCAAAATGTCTGGCAGTGTCTTATACATAGCAAGCAGTCAAAACATGTTTGTAAAATTAATACATTTCTCTTTTAATGTCTCTATCCTGTTGAAATTATCCCAGTTCTGAAACAAAGATGATTTTGAAATAATACTTAAGAGAAAAGTAATACAGAAATAAAATAACTTTTTTCTGAAAAAAGGATTTTTCACTAATGTTGCCTTTTTTCTTTTTCTTAGTGCTCAAAACAAAACACATCAGTCTCACTTTTTATCCATTTCTAGAAAAAAAAAACCCATAAACTCAATAATAGAATTTTTAACCTGTTATTAATAGAAAGAACAGGCATTCCTTGGAGATATTGCAATTTCCAACCCAGACCACTGTAATAAAAAGTATTGCAATAAAGTGAGTTGTAATCTTTTTACTGGTGGAGAGTTTTGCATTTAGTTTGTAAAAGACACATCTATAAAGTTGTAAAGCGAAGTGCAATAAAATAAGGTGTGTCTGTATATTGTTTATCTTTTAGAAATAGTAAAACTCTTCCATTTTTCTGGAGCACTCTAAATGGTGTTTCACTTTTAAAATATGAATAGTTGACTAACGTGTATATTACAAATGCACTGTCCACATCTCCGGTATGTTATATATTATCTACTTAGGGAGAGGTAAAAGGTAAAATGGCTTTTGAGATATTCATGACGTAAACATTGTTGAATGTGAACAACTATTAATATGAGAAGTTATTGAATTTAAGTAGAAGCAACTTTAATGGGACAAATTATTTTTGGTTGTTTGTTCACTTGTCTTCATAGTAGCAGGGATTTCGAAATTACAGGTTCACAGAGCTTTTGACTTAACTTGGACTTATGATGACATGTTGACCTTTGTAGCATATGGTACTCACTTTGGGCTTAATTGGTTTTTTGTTGGTTTGTTTTTAAGGCATATTTCTCATTTTATGCATAAAGTTCCTTTTCCATCTCCTCAGAGACCACGGATTTTAGTTCAGGTAAGATTTTCTTGATATAAGTGCCCTGTTGAATGAACTATTGGCTCTGTCAAAATGTAACATAGGAATAAAAATTTTAAATGGGGAAAAATGAGATTGAAAGAGAACAAGATGCTAATTTATTTTGGAGTTTGGGCCCTTCTTTCTTTAATAAAGGGTTGCAGAGTTAAAGAAGTAGGAAGCCATAGACATTTTGAACACAAAAAAGGAACTTATTTTCTTAAATTTGTTCTCAGTGTTTGAAAGTTTCTCAGTGGTTTTGGCATTAGTCCCTAAGATAAGTATATTACAGTATATCGAAGGGGAAGTTGTGTATTTTCATATATTGCATGAAGGAATGCTCATATCTTTGTGATGGGAGAAGTTTAAAATGAACATAAATTATTTCCCCATCTCTTTTTCCCAGTTGACTTTCTTCTTTTTTTTTCTTTTAATCTTTACTGTTGAAAGTATTCCATAGATCCTCCCCCCGCTCCATTAACCTCTTCCAGCCTGCGACTTTCTTTTCTTGTTCATATTTTTCGTCTTGATATGAAAATTTCTGCTTATTTAATCATCATTTATAAAGTGATTTACATTAAGACATTTTCATGTAACATCACTATGTGTGCTGTACTAAATCTATTGCAGCCATTATTGGGGTGTCATTCAAAATTAGAAATCATTTGACAAATAGATATTTACAAATTTGTAAAAATTTGCATAAATTTGAAAATGTGGATAAAAATAACTGCATTATTATATTGATATAGATAAAATATCTAGAAAAATATCATTTGATAAGTTTTATTATCAGTCTGCATATTTACATATTAATTCTATCTTCTTGGTATTTAGTGCCAGAATATATGTAACAGTCAGTTTGAATATGCATAAAACATTTGTTTTATAGCAGAAGTTGGCAAAATGTTTCTGTTGAGGACCAAAAAGTAAATATCTTAGTGTTTACAAGCCATTTGATCTCAGCCCTGTTGTTATTACACAAAATCGGCTAGAGGTAATATGTAAATGATGAGTTCCGATGAACTGTTCATAAAAACAGGTAGCCTTTGGATTTGCCCTGGAGGCCATAGATTTCCTAACTCTGTTTTTATGGTATTAAATTAATAATTTAGTCTTTCAATACAGATTTGTTAAAATGGCATTAGGGAAACATTGAAGAACAGAAGAAAAGATACAGGGTTTAGAATGGAAGAATTAGTAGTCAGAAGAGGTCAGTAATCAGGACATATTTTCAGGATCTTAGTAAGTGATTATACTGATGAATGAATATATTGAAACTTCATCATCATTAATCTATATGTTTTTACCAGAAAGTTGTGTTTAAAGTTTATCTTTATATTTCAAATACTTTATTTTAAATCTTCTTCCAGTTATCACCACACGATAGTCTGATCCTCAGTCAGCCTGTTTCTTCACCTCTTCCACTAAGGCAAGTAAGACTTCATTTCTGTTTATTTCTCTAAACCTAGTGGTAGCTCAAATAACATTCAAATATTTTCTCTCTTTCCTAAGTAAAATTTCAAATGTTGATGTAAATATTTTCATTTAACTGTTTTTTATCTAAGTTCCATTTACTTAATATTTAGTTTAACATTCTTAAGAAAAGAAAGACTTTCGAGGTAGTGTTTGGTATTTTGTGTATCCGTTTGTTAAACACTATTACATAAATAGGTACATATGTATGTAGATTATGAAAACAATTATTTTTAGCTTTAAGTATTCTCTGAAGAATATCCAATGTAATTAACTTTCCATTTAATCTCAAAATAAAAAGATACGTATAAATATTAAACCATGGGGTAGAACAATGTATTTCATCGCCTTAAAAAGAGAAATTATGAAATATATTTTTTCTGTGATATCATTTCTTGAAATTTAATTAGCTGTATAATTTTTCTTGCAGAGAAATAGCTACAATATAATTATTTTGTAGCACACATCTAAGGGAGACTAGGTGCCATCTTTGGCATTAATTTTGTAAAAATTGCAGATTATTTCATCACTCGGTCTTGGTCCAGAGTGATCAGTGTTTTCTTAACTGTTGTTTAAGCCAAAAATAAACTAGAAATACTAAGACTGTATTAAAATGATTCTAGATTACCCAAGGACTTTTTTTTTTTTCTAACAGCTTTTTTGGTATATATTTCATATATTATACAATTCACTCAATTAAACTGTACAATCTACTGGTTATATTCACAGAGTTCTGCAACTGTCACTATAATCAATTTTAGAACATTTTAATCACTCTAAAAAGAAGCCCTGTATGCTTTAGCAGTTTACCTTCCCTATTTCTCCCATCCCTACACACGCAAACACACACACCTTCCCAACCCTTGGCAACAGTTAATCTGTTTCTGTCTCTACAGACTTGCCTATTCTGAACATTTCATATAAATGGAATCATATAATATTTAACCTTTTGTGTTTAGTTTCTTTCACTTAGCATAATGTTTCCAAGGTTCATCCATGATGTAGTGTGTATCAGTACTTCATTTCTTTTTAGTTCCAACAAATATTTCAGTATATGAATATACTACATTTTATTTATCCATTCATCAGTCGATAGACTTTTTGGCTACTGTGAATAATGCTGCTGTGAACATGCACAAGATTTTTGTGGACATATGTTTTCATTTCTCCAAGAGACTTTTGTTACTAATTTTGCTTTATTTAAAAAAAATCTAGTGAAGCCATTTATTTAGCACTAGAGGCCCGATGCACGAAATTCATGCATAAGTAGGTCTTCCTTCCCCGGCTGCCATCACCAGCGTCCCTCTGGCTAGCAGCAGGCACCTGGGGCCTGGGCTTCCTTTGCAGCCCCAGCTTCGTCTGGAGGATGTCCAGTCTAATTAGAATATTACACTTTTATTATTATAGATATTACGCTTTTGTTATTATAGATTATATAGACAAAACACTGGTTGGCTTACAGAGTAATTTGTCAGCATTTTGTTACTATACAGATGTATAAGTGGTTTTTAAAAAAATATATTTTTATTGATTTCAGAGAGGAAGGGAGAGGGAGAGAGGGATAGAAGCAGCAATGATGAGAATCATTGATCGGCTGCCCCCTGCACAACCCGCACATGGGATCTAGCCAGCAACCCAGGCATTTGCCCTGACTGGGAATCAAACCATAATGTCCTGGTTCATAGGTCTATGCTCAGCCTCTTAGATGTCTAAGTTTTGGTTATGAATTTGCTTTGTATTTATATCATTACTTGATAGCTCTTGATTTCATATTACTATTATTATTACAATATGAAAGATTATTTGTAATAATATGGGAGGTGGGCCTGTAAGTCATGTAGTTTTTTTTTGTTTTTTTTTTACTATTATAGTGGGAGATAGCCAAAACTTTCATTGAAGGATTTGCTTTCAATCAAAGCATACTTGTTATAAATTAAATTCTTTATTTGGACATTATCTACATGGTAGATCTTCATATATAAAATAAAACAGATAATTTTTCATTTTCCATAATGAATACAATGCAGAAGAATTCAATGATTTTGAAACTTCATAAGATGTCATTGTTTTCATAGTGTGTTTCTGATGCAGTTTTCCCTACATGAGATCAGCAATCACATTTAAAGTTGAATATATAATACAAAATTCTACCCTAATCATGAATTTTTTTCATTATTTTGTGTAATGAGGCTATTGGATCTTTATTTTATTAATTATATATTTTTGTTTGGATTGACAGTGGTGGTAAGTTTTCAACACTACTTCAGAATTTAGGCCCTGAAAATGCTGTGACACTACTGGTGTTTGCAGTAACCGAACATAAGATTCTCATCCATTCCTTACGGCCTTCAGTGCTTACTAGTGTGACAGAAGCATTAGTGTCTGTGAGTATCACAGTTTCTTATTTTGAAAATATGTGATTTAAAGCTATTTTAACTCAAAATGTAATGAATTTTTCTGTTGTGAAAATAATTTAAATTTTCTGACCATTGACACTAGTTATAATTAATTCATTTTCAAGCATTAGACTCTAAGTCTAAATATTTAAAATATAATCTTTTGTGCTTGCTGACAAATTATGCTTCAATGTCAAACAGCTAAATATTCTTCAATCTTCTGTTTATCCAAGATGATATTCCCTTTCCACTGGCCATGCCCATATGTTCCTCTCTGCCCACTGGCTTTAGCCGATGTCCTGAGTGCACCATGTCCATTCATAGTAGGAATTGATTCAAGATACTTTGATCTCTATGACCCACCACCAGATGTTAGTTGTGTTGATCTAGATACCAACACCATTTCTCAGTAAGTACATTTTACTGATTCTACACCCACTAATTTTACTTCATAGTCTATGTGTGTAATTGTTTATTTTATGAATGCTTATTAGAATTTCCCTTCAGATATATTGTTTTTGTGTTTAGGATTATTACCATCTTTGAATCAGCTCTTACTATATTCAATGGGATAGATTTAGGGCATTGGAGAAGGTCTTATTGGAAAGAAAATGTACCTTTCATCCTTAGTTTTTTAAATATTTAAGAAACATTATAATCTTATGCTTACCTAGCAATTTAGCAGAAGGGAAATTGAAGTTAGAAATAGAAAAAAATGTATTTCCCTTTAGTCAAATGGGTATGGGTGAAACAAATTGAATTGAAATACTATTCCTTGACTAGTATTTCAATCCTATTCCTAGCATAGTATAATATTATTTAGAATACTGATAATTCATATCAAAATTAATGTAATGTTTTTAAATTTTTAAATAACTTAAAAAATTTTTTATTGTTGACGCTATTGCAGATGTCCCCTATTTCCCCCCTTTTTGTCCACCTTCACCCAGCCCGCCCCGCCCCTTCCTTTGGTCCTCATCACACTACTGTCTGTGTCCATAGGCTATGTGTATATATTCTTCAGCTGGTCCCTTTACCTTCCTTTATCTAGTCCTCCTAGCCCCCACCCCTCTGTCATTAAATCACTTTTAAATTATACTTTATTTTACCCTTATATCCTAGGAGTGTAAGGATTTTATAAGATTCTCTCTTTTATTGGAATAATATTTAAGTTGTACTACTGGAGCTGTATATTTGTAGCTTTTTAATAATTAAGTGTTTCTCTTAGATCCCTTATTTTCAGTTTAATCATACTTAGGCTATTTAGGAAAAAGGAAATTGATGCAGTGACCACATTGAATCCACAGGACATGCTTAAAATAACTAGTATCAGTAAAGCCAAAAGCTAGTATGCCTTTTATAACTCATGTATATGTGAAAAAGGTTTTTCTTCATTTTAAAATATGCATGTGTTATATTAAAGCTTTTTAATTTAATCTTGAAATCTTACCTTAATTCTAATTTTGTCTTATGTCAAAACTTCAAATACCTAAATCATCAGAAAAGTTTAGCAAAAAAAAATTTTCTAGTATAAAACATGTCTGCTGTCAAAAAGCTTTTATTCAGAGAAAGCCTAACCAAGAAAATATAGGATTGGTGTGTACTTGGTGTGTAAAAGCCATTTTATGTATGGGATCAATAGAGTCAAAGATTATTTACTAGGAATATTTAATTCTTTACCTGGAATTTTTAACTCTTTAAATATTAAAGTAGTATCTCTTTTCTTTGCCATTTGTTAATGTTACATGACAGTGTTTTTAAAAATTGAAATTAAGGACGGTAAATGAGTATATACTAGGTTTATTTCGGTGATAAATTACATTTCCCTCTTTTTATACTTTCCCTCAATTTGTTAGAAGAATTTTTTTAATCCTCACCTGAGGATTGATTTTAGAGAGAGCGGAAGGGAGGGAGAAAAAGAGAGAGAGAGAGAAATGTCGATGTGAGAGAGAAACATGAGTTGGTTGTCTCCTGAACGTGCTCTGACCTATATATGGACCCTGATCGGGAATTGAACCAGCAACCTTTTGGTGCATGGGAAGATGCTCCAACCAACTGAGCCACACCAGCCAGGGATAAGAGAATTTTTAATTATTATTTTATCTTTCTGTTTTGATCACTAATGAATTAAAGAATCAACAAAACATGAGTCTTTTGCATTCATTAGTATTCTTCCTTCTTGATATTATCATCCTTACAAACCTAAGGGGGGACTAAACTAGTAAGCTAACAGTTTTTTACCTTCCTTCATCCAGAATTTCTGAAGCCTCAACCTGAAATTTGAAAGAAAAACAAATTCTGAGTATGGAATTTTTGGTTTCCTTTTCCCTCTCTGACTCTTAGGTACATATAATACAGAGTATATTATTAATGTCAAGAAATTTCTGAAGAAAGGGAAATCAGAATCTTATATGTGCTAGTCATAAAGCTGTATGCATAGCCTTAGTTGTCTCATATTATTCTCTTTATTTTGTGAGGTAGTTTTTATTAACCCTGTGACAGAAGAAAACCAAAGCTTAGATTTTTAAGTAATTTATCAAAAGGCACATAACTTATACTGCCAGAGCTGCATTTTTGAAACCATCACTGTCTGACTCCAAACGAATACATCTTATCACTAATTATTGGCTAACTATTTATGTAATAGTTACCTTGTAAATGAGGTTACTATGAATGCAAATGCAGAAGGCTATCATAGATCCAATTTCAGATACTAAATTAACCTGTCCTACTCAGCCAAGTTTTATAGTGAAGATATCAAGAGTTAGAGAAGAAAATTATTTTTTGATGTAAATAATTAGATGTAATGAAATAACATATTTTTCATTCATTTATGCTACATCTTGAATACCTTTTTTGCTAGGCATTGGGAATAAAAAGGTAAACCAAGTACACTCCCTTTTCTTAAGTTGCTCATAATCTAGTCTAGGCAGCATGCATACAGTGAATGATAAGACACAGTGAGAATACTGTGTTGCAAAGTTTTATCAAGAAAATAATGTAAATAGTGTTACTACGTTGTGTTCTCACTGTAATGTAGGATTTTATGCTCTTGGTCACATTATAAATGAAATGAAATCTTCACAGCAGGACACCTGCAATTTGACCTTGCCCTATCTATATTTTTATTCCCATCTGCAGAAAGATAGGATAGATTCCAAGTCAGTTCGTTGTTCTTCGTCTGCTTAAGCTTTCCTATCCACTCTTTTTTCTTCGTTTAGTTTTCAAAGTGATATTTGTCCTTTTGTTCTGTGGGAAGTTTAGGGAACATTGAAAAAAAAAAAAAAGTTCAGCAAGTTTCACTGCACACCTGTGCTATATCGTTGTCTTTGGTGGTTAAAACATAGTGATGTACTTTTCTTCTCCTTTTTCTGTACATTTTTCAAGTTTTCTAAAATGAGTATTCATTGCTATTGAAATAAAAAATATTTAATAAAGAATGGAATAAGCAAAGTTATAGTTAAGTCCAAAACCTTTATGGTGTTTTATCACCATGCTGTTGTTTTACTCCTACCCCATATGTAGTTTAAAGAGCAACAACTGTACTGTCATAGTTGCACTAAAGGAGATTATAGAAGTTTGTCTTAGAAACAAAGATACCACTTTCAGGGGTTTTTTTTGTTTTGTTTTTTCTAAAGATACCACTTCCAGACACATATCCTCTTTTATAGTTTAAAAGTATTTTGGAATATTCTAGTTCATTTGATTAAGTTAATATTATAGATTATTTCTTTTCTGAAGGAAACAAAAATAATTTTTCTTTTGGGAAACTAAGAAACAGTATTTAAATATGACAAAGTATTTTGATAAGCTCATTGAAAGTTTTCTAATCTATAACAACAACAACAAAATCCACATAGTAGGATTTCCCAGTATTTAGGTGTCTAAAGACTCTTAAATGGAGTTTAAGAGTAATGATCACCACGTTAAATTTGGTAGTGATTGGCAGGATTCCAATGCACATGCAATGTACTCAATACCAATATAATTACAAATATTTGAGCTATATTTAATGCAAGGTTTCACCCTCATATAAACTACTTTTTAATATTCAACATTCCAATTTACCCCAGTAATATTTTTCTCCTATTCACTAGAATATTTTGTTAGTGTTTTCTTTTTTGTTCAACGTGTTTTCTCTCTTTCCTTTTTAACATAATTAAGTATATATTTCCCCTTTTCCTCAAAAAAAGGTTCATCTAACAAATGTATTATTTTTGCCATTTAATCTCAGAACTGGTGACAAGAAAAATGTAGCCTGGAAGATACTTCCAAAGAAGCCATGTAAAAATCTGATGAACACACTGAATAATTTGTACCAGCAATTGGCAAAATGTAAGTGTCTAACTTAATTAAAAGAAGTAATTTAATCTGAGAAAAGAACTCCAGTTACTTTGCTGTACTTATAAAAAGTTTATCTAAAGGAAAGTATTTTTACACTCTTAAAGGCAAATGAGCATATAGGCAAAATTTGTTAGAAGCTAAATGGGAGATTTATTTTTGATACCACATTTTTATAGAACCATTTTAGAATAATAAAATTCAAAAAGAGGTTAAACTGGTTGTTTTCTTTAATTTTACTGTTACTGAAACACCATGGAAAAAATAAGCATTTCCACTTGTATGTTTTCTTCATACATGGAATAGAAAGTTAGTTTTGAATATATTAAGTGGTTTCAGTTACATTAGAAAATGCTAATTTCCAATAGGGTGAGAGCTAGGTCTTATGTTTTTCACCTACTGTGCTTTCTTCAAATGATTTGAAAATAGAAACTTGCTGCAAGCATTAGGAAATTAATCAAAATGAAAATTGATTAGACTATGGAATATTTCAGTAAAAAGCTATGTAAGAATATCTTGACAGTGATCCAGAATTACTAAGAAGAATGAAAGTGGAAGGGAGAGGGAGAGAGATATAGAAACATCAATGATGAGAGAGAATCATTGATTGGCTGCCTCCTGCATGCCCCCTGCTGGGGACCAAGCCTACAACCTAGGCATGTGCCCTTCAGTCTGCAGGCCAATGCTCTATCCCCTGAGCCAAACCAGCTAGGGCGAAAGACAATGTTTACAAAGTAAACCTCACAATAAGTAGATATTTTGGATGTGATTCATAAATATTGGGATATTTAAAAAATAACATCAAATGAATAAAATTTTATCTTATGGAACAAGTAAATTGTGTATGGAATTTTATTTAAATTACCTAGTTAATTGCTTTCTAAAAGGAATGTACTTCCTTTGAATAACTGAGAAGTCCAGCAGTGAATATTTAGCAATATTTAAATATTTTAAAATCAATGAAATAGTTCATTTAGCTCTATTGAAGGACAGAATTTTAAGCTTAAAACTACAGACTTTTAAACAATACTGACAGTTCAGGATTGTATAACATTTTCTAGCTTCAGAGTACTTTCACATACATTCTTTTATCTTTGCAACTATGAGGTGAGGATAATAAGGTTGAGAGGTAAAAAGTACGTTCTTAGGAATCATTCAGTTGAAGCTAATGATTAAAACCTTCTGTTCCAATGCCTACATTCTTTCTAATACTTTTACATTTTTAGACAATAAGAACTTGAAAAAACTTGCTATGATGATTTATTCCTCATATTTTAAAAAGTTTTTAAAGTTTTAAGCAATCACAAACTCTTTTCTCCTGACCCTTGGAGAATAGATGTCCCATCACCTCCAAATGGAATGTATTCCTACCAACAAGTACATTCTTCTATAGCACTACAATACAACCATATAACCATGAAAATCAGGAAATTAACATTCAAAGTTACTGCCATCCTTATCCTCAGACCTGATTTGAGTTTTGCTAGTTATCATAATATGTAATGTTCTTTATAGCAAAAGAACCCATTTGCATATCAGATGTTGTATTTAGTCTCAGGTCTCTTTTGTATCCTTTTCTCTAAGCAGTTCATCAATTTTTTCTTCATTTTCTTGACACTTTTGAAGATTATACTTACTGTTGTAGAATGGTCCATGATATGGGTTTGTCTGAATGTCCTCATGATAAATACAGATCATGCAACTTTGACAGAAATATTGCAGAAGTGACACTGAGTTCCTTGCATAGTATCCTTATCAGATTGAGCACTATACCAATTTGTCCCATTATTGATTAATATGTTCCCTTTGATCACTTGATTATGTGGTGTCTACCAAGCTTCTTCTCTACTTTAAAGTTATTCTTTTACTACCTAATGGCTTTAGCATTGAATTGTTCAGAAAGAGTAAGAGCTGATTTTCACATTTTAATCCCAGAATGTTCCTCCTATACATACTTATATTTAAAAGAAACAAAAGAGGAAAGGAAGGACTATTGCATTTAACCCCATGTCCCATTGCTATGGTTGTTATGATCTTCATTTATTAACCTACATATAGTTATTTTATAACATGAACATTTTTTCTGGTGGTAGTCAGATAAAAAGGGATTATTTTGTGTTCAATTTTTAAATATATATCTATACCTATATCTATATCTATATTTAATTGATTCCAGAGATGAAGGGAGAGGGAGATAGAAATATCAATGATGAGAGAGAATCATTGATTAGCTGCCTCCTACACGCCCCTACTAGAGATCGAGCCTACAACCTGAGCATGTGCCCTGACCGGAAATCAAACAGTCACCTCCTGGTTCATAGGTTGACATTCAACCACTAAGTCACACCGGCCAGCTATTTTATGTTTAATTTGGATAAAATGTACTCAGCACAGCCTAAAAAAATTATGTGGCAAGCTTTTCTAGGATTTACATATTATGAAGTTATATATAAACAAAGGTTGAGTTAGCTTGAGCCCTTTTGAAAACACAACAAATGTTTATTTTTTTTCTTTCAATTTTATTGAGATATAATTGACATACAGATCTATGTAAGTTTAAGGTGTATAGCATAATGACTTGACATACATATGGAACAAATTTATATTGACAATAATACAACTATTAACATTAGTTTTGACTATTTGGAGAAACACTGAAACTATTTCTTCACAGTGCAGCAGAGACCAAGAGATGATGGACTAATGGACTTAGCAATGAATGACTATGATTTTAATTCTGGAAAGAGGTTACATATGATAGATTTGGAAATCCAAGAGGCATTTTTGTGTTTCATGGCCTCTATTTTAAAAGGTTATAGATCATACTTAACACCAATAACACAAGCCCCATCTGAGACAGCCACAGATGCAAGCTCTCTTTTTGCCCTACAAGGTGAGTGATTGCATAGTTTTACAGTTGTCATATTATTGAGCTTAACCTCGTGTGATTTATTTGCTTTCTGGGTTAATAGTTCCTATTTATCAAAATATATAACTATTTTGAGAGTATGTGAATAGCAACTCTGTTGGTAATCCATTTCCATAGGACCAATTATTTTTCAGGAATATTCAATATAATACCATTGGCAAAGTATGCATGAAGAACTATTTGAAAAGTACAGAAATTTCTAAACATATACTATTGCACTTGTGTCACAGTTGTGTTGATGTTGCTTTAAGCTTTCAGGGAAGCCAGACAATGTTGGGCATGCTGAGTGGCCTGTGATGATCACCTCTAGGCTTGAGCAGCTTCAGTATGCTTTACAAATATTATTTTCTGTTCATGCCACAAAGTAAAAAAAAAATGTTGGGAAACCCTGGAATGCATTTGTATTTGTATAATATGTATTTACTTTCTTTTGTGGTATTTAACATTTAAAAGATAAGTTTATTTAATAAACATACACTGAGTGGCCAGATTATTATGACTGGCCAGATTATTATGACCACCCCATCAGTACTTCATTGACACTTCCAAAAACACTGAACATTGAAAACTTCCTAAGCAAATACTCTCAAGGTTTTATTATTATTATTTGCATAACTAATTCACTTCATTGTATTGATGGGGTGATCATAATAATCTGGCCGGTCATAATAATCTGGCCACTCAGTGTATATTGAGTGCCTCCAAATGATAGGCTTTGGGTATATAGTGGTATGCAAAAGATACAGGGTCACACACATAAAAGGAAAAGAAAAGAGAAACATGGTCAGTTCTTCCATAGAGCTTATAGTGAAAAAAATAATCTATAATAATAAAGGCATAATATGCTAAACGACCTTCCAGGACAGCCAAATGAATTTCCAGATGACCTTTCAGATAAAGCCGGGGCTGCGAGGGCCAAGGCAAGCCGCCAGGGCTGTGAGGGCCGAGCCCCTTGTACGAATTTCGTGCATCGGGCCTCTAGTTTGAAAATAATATGATTGAACACTTCAATTCACAACTTTAGGTCACAGAAGGCCCTTGTGAGGAATTCACACATGAGTCATGTTTAAAAGGAGGAGCAGAAATTAGGCAAAGGGAAAATAGAAGAGTGTTTTAGGCAGAGAGAACAGTTAATGCAAAGTCCCTGAGATTGGAAATAGTTTGAGTTCATGGGCCCAAAAGAAAACCCGTGTTGTATAATTGAGTGAATGAGGTGGAGTGTGAAATCAGGAAATAAACTTTTACTCTGTTACAGTAAGTATTGAAACAAGCATAAATGAATACTAGAGGTGATGTATCTGCTGCTTTAAAAAAACTATGTATATGGAGAGAGCATGAGCCACATGCACATATCATGCAACACATAAAGGAGGTTGTAAATTGCAATTTTAAGATGCTTTCACATTTACTAGTTTATGTGTAATCTTCAAGGTAGTGAGGGGACAACAGGGACAATTTTGGTTGAGGATTTGAAAGATCTTGATTCAAGTTTCTTTCCTGTTGCTATCTTTGTCAGATCACTTCTACTTTCAGGATCTTAGTTTCTTTTTCTGCAAAATGGTGGGTACAGATGACATGGTTGATCAAGTTCCTTCTAGCTTAAAAATTCTATGAATCTACAAATGATATTCTGATATTGTAAATTTATGTTGAACAGCTTTCTTAAGAAGCCGAGACCGATCACATCAAAAATTCTATAACATGATGACCAAAACACAAATGTTTATTCGCTTCATTGAGGAATGTTCTTTTGTCAGTGATAAAGATGCAAGCCTGGCATTCTTTGATGACTGTGTAGATAAAGTAAGTTTGTCTGCAGTGCTCTACTTATTTTGTGTGACTGTTATAATTGTTATAAATTATGGTTTCTATTTATAAGTTTTACTAGCTTTTAACAAAATCTAAAATTAATTTCATCCCATCATTGACCCTTTATTCTGAAAGTTTTGGTGGCCTACCAGATATTATAGAACACAACAACCTCTTGGAAATTTCCTGCAGTATTTTACTAAATCGTGAGTTTTATTTTAGCAGTCAAGTCTGTATCTCTGCCTCCCCACTTACGGACAATAGAACTTTTGTTCAAGCCTGTGGACCTCTAACTTGAGCATTTTGTTGTTGTTAATTCTCATCGGAGGATATTTTTCCCATTGATTTTTAGAGAGAAAGTAGAAGAGAAAGAGGGTACAGGAGAGAGAGGAAAACATCAATGTGAGAGAGGCATATCAATAGGTTGCCTTCCACATGCACCCCAACTAGGGCCATCATCACTCCTGCAAGTGCCCTTGACCGGAATTGAACCTGTGACCCTTTGGTGCTCAGGCCAACCACTCTAACCACTGAGCAACACTAGCCAGGGCTAGAACTGGATGCTTCTGATATAACATTATTAAGCTAATCAACAAAATTCAAATGTAGTTTGAGTATTAGACAGTATAAATGTTAATTTCCAGATTCATGTATTGTAGTTATATAGGAGAATGTCCTTTTTTATAGGAAGTACACACTGAAGTATTCAGACGTGATGGGTCATCAGGTCAGCAACTTTCTCTCAAAATATTAAGAGGAAAAAAGCTATTTGTATTTGAAAAGTTAGTGTACTTGAAACTTTTCTATAAATTTGTGTGTGTGTGTGTGTGTGTGTGTGTGTATCTACACTAATAAAAGAGAAAAATGGTAATTGGCGTACGGCGATACCTTTTTCATTGGCTAATCAGGGCTATATGTAAATTAACTGCCAACTAAGATTGGCAGTTAACTGCCAACAAGATGGCGGCTAATTTGCATATGTAGGCACAATGCAGGGAGGCGAAAGGGAAAGCAGGAAGAAGCCCCCTGCCACTGACAGTGATCTGAAACCCAGGGGGGAGCTAAGAGCTGGGGGGCAGGGCAAAGGCGGCCCTGGGGCCGCCTTTGCCCTGCCCCCCAGCCATGATCGGAGAATCAGGCGCCTTTGCCGCCCTGGCCAGTGATAGCAGGAAGTAGGAGTGGAGCCAGCGATGGGAGCTGGGCACGGTCGAAGCTGGCAGTCCCAGGAGCTAGGGGTCCCTTGCCTGGGCCTAAAGCAAAGCCCACGATCGCGGCGCCCTCCGCTGCCACTGCAGGTCCCCGCTGCCTGGGCCGGACACCTAGGCCAGAGGCATTAGGCCTGGGCAGGGGCGGAGCCTGCAACCGCGGGGAGCTGGGGGTCCCCTGCCCAGGCCTGACACCTCTGCCGGAGGCCTCAGGCCTGGTCAAGGGGCCGATCTGGTGATTGGTGATCGGAGGGTGATGAGGGTCAACTCCTCTGGCTGAGGCATCAGGCCTGGGTGGGGGGCGGAGCTGGGGATTGGGGGGATATGATGGTCCCCTTGCCCAGGCCTGAAGCCTGGGTCAGAGGCGTCAGGCTTGGGCGGGGGGGTGGAGCAAGCGATCAGAGGGAGATGGGGGTCCCCTGCCCAGGCATGATTCCTGGGCCAGAGGCCTCAGGCCTGGGCGGGGGCCAGAGCCAGTGATCAGGGGGAGATGGAGGTCCCCTGTCCAAGCCTGACACCTCTGGCGGAGGCGTCAGGCCTGGGCAAGGGGCCGATCAGGTGATCGGAGGGTGATGGGGGTCAACGCCTGAGGGCTCCTAGTATGTGAGATGGGGCAGGCTGGGCTGAGGGACACTCTCCCCACACACACACACACACACACACACACACACCCAGTGCACGAATTTCGTGCACCGGGCCCCTAGTGTGTGTGTATGTGTGTGTATATATATATGTGTGTGTGTGTGTGTGTGTGTGTGTGTGTGTGTGTGTGTATATATATATATATATATATATATATTTTTTTTTTTAAAGGCCCAGTGCACAGATTTGTGCACATTGAAAGGAAATTAATTAGAAGGTGGCCTGTGGGGCAGGACTGGGCGAGTTGAGCCAGACACACCCTGGAGCCAACCTCCCATGGTCTCTCCCATGGTCCCTCCCCAGACAGCTGCACCTGGGAGGTGCCATGGCTCGAAGGGTGTCTGCAGAGTGAGTGGGGTCCCTCTGGCAGATGGGGTCCCTCAGCCTGGCCTGCAGGGATCGGGCCAAAATGGGCAATCCGACATCCCCCAGGGGTCCTGGAGTGCGAGACGGCACTCTGCAAAGTTGCTGTCACTAGGCAGTTCCTGAGTTGAGCATCTGCCCCCTGGTGGACAGAGTGCATCATACCTACCTGCCAGTTGTCCGGTCGCTTAGCCTTTTATATATATGTGTGTGTGTGTGTGTGTGTGTGTGTGTGTGTGTGTGTGTGTGTATTCATGGTTTTATGCCTGTGACACTAGAAAAAAGAAATTATTTTTTTCAACAATTTATACTGATAAGGTAATTTAAAGAAGTCCATCACTTTCCAGTTTATGTGACTGTGAAAGAAAATCAGTGATTTGGGTGGGGGTGCACAACAGCCAAAATATTCAGAAGTTGGCTTAGTTCTGAGTTTAACATGAAAATGTCATTTATTAATTAAGTACCAAATGTGTCCTATAAAAATGAGAACTTATACTCACTGTGAAGGGTGTAATGGGATAAACACTGCATTGGGAATCAGGAGAACTTTCACCCCAGCTATTACCTTGCACTTTAGTCAAGTCCTTTAGTGTTTCTGTGTTGTTTTCTTATCTGTGTTTTTTTTTTTTTAATATTGTGAGGAGAAATTATTATAACTGCATGCCTCACAGTGTTCAGAGTAGTATATATGAACTAAAAAGTAGAAGACATTGTGACTATTTTTTATTGAATTTATTAGGGTGGCATTGATTAATAAAACCATACAGGTTTCAAATGTACAGTTCTATAAAACATCTACAATACTGCATCATGTGCTTAGCACCCAAAGAAAATCTCCATCACCATATATCCCCCAATGCTGTCTTCCTCCTCCCACATCCCCCTTTCCCTCTGGCAATCACCATACTGTTGTCTGTGTCTGATTTTTGGTGTGTGGGTTTTTTTGCTTAAGTCCTTCTCCTTTTTCACACAGCCCCCCAATACCCCTTCCCTCTGACAGCTGACAGTCTGTTTTCTGTATCTATGAATCTGTTTCTATTCTGTTTGCTAGTTTATTTTGTTCATTAGATTCCACTAATCTTGGTGGCTTTTATTCGAGTTTATTAGGTTAGTAAAACCAGCTCATCTCATTTTATCATCTCGTGACAATGTTCAGCTTTTGAATAACATATGGAGAGCAGTAACAAGTTTGGAGCCTTGTGTAGGCATATATATACCCTTTCCTTAACTTTATAAAACTTGATGGATGGTTGATGTAGAGAAGTACTTTCTGGTGTTGATAGAGAGTTAAAAGGTTAAGGTCTTGAAGTCCTTGAAATGCTTTGAAATAGGAAAACCATGGACATATGTCATTATCTGCTTAGAACTCAATTCATTTTACCATAAAAACACTGAAATAAAGGGTGATTAGCTGTAGTTCAAATGGTGCTACAGTGTTGTGCTAGAAATATGTATTAAATTTTTATTTTTGATGGGATGGTACTCTAATTGCCTTTTAGGGCAGTTTTTAAAAAATCAAAATTCTGAGATATAATATATCAACACTAGAGGCCCGGTGCACAAATTCATGCATGGGTGGGGTTCCTTGGCCTGGCCAGTGATCGAGGCCTATGGGGGGGCGGGGTGGCTAGCCAGGGAGAGGGGTCGTGGGAGGTTGGCCAGTCAAGGGGAGGGGCCATGGGAGATTGGGAAGTCGGCCTGGGGGTGGGGCCACAGGAGGTTGGCTGGCTGCAGGAGGTTGGCTGTGGGAGCGCACTGACCACCAGGGGGCAGCTCCTGCATTTAGCACCTGCCCCCTGGTGGTCAGTGTACATCATAGTGACTGGTCGTTCTAGTCGTTCAGTCATAACGGTTGTTTAGGCATATATATATATATGCCTTTGAAATTTAGAGTTTGATAAGTTTTGGCAAATATAGATTTCCATGCAATCATGACTCCAAATGTAGAATGTTTTGCAGGAAGGATTTTTTTGGGGGGAGGGGGGATTTATTTTCTATATTTTGAATAACTTACTTACAAATGAACTTTTAGAACTGTGCCTTTTTGTAAGTTGACCTCTGCCTATATAGAGCTTTGAAACCTTGCTTATTTTGAGAAGCAATGTCATAGCTCCTTGACAATTTTGTCTTCATTACAGCATTGTACCAAGAACTTGTTTTAATAGTCTTTATAATACGTACTGAGAATTAGAGCAGTTTTCCTTGTCCACAGGTGTTTTTTATGCAAAGTGGCTGGAGAGTAAGAAGTAGGCCCTGATCTGGAGAGGGAGAAGCTGTTAAATAAGTAAATAAAATTTTTAAAACACCTGGTGCTCATTGACAGGCACTTCTCTTATAATGTTCCATCATGGATAGGAGTAGTTTTCAGCTTCCTTTCCAATTACCTTGGGTATCTGTTTAAACCTTTTTGTTCTAGTCCATCTTTCTATTTCATTATCATTGCTTGCCTTATAATTAGATTAAACCCACTCCGTCTGAATAAAAAAAATGTATGTAAATAGAGCTTTTCATTTGTTATTCATTTCGTATAATTTATCATTGACAGGTTACCACTATGAGTTATCCCTGACATGTTCCTAATGTGTTTTTTATATTTTTAGGCTTACTAATAATGTTCTCTGTTTTTATTGAAAGTTTAACTTTTTAACACTTTTATTAAATTTTGTGGAAAATAAAAGGGAGAAAAACTTTGTAAGCCCAATACCCTAACTAATATCCATTTTACACTTACTTTCAGTGTTTTTACATAATTATAACATGGTTTCCTAATTTTTTACATAACCAGATCTTATAAGTATATTTCAAAAACATTTTCATTGATATTTTAGAGAGAGAGGAAGGGAGAAGGAGAGAAAGAGAGAAATATCTATGTAGATTGACTGCCTCCTGCATGCCCCTTATTGGGGATTGAGCCCCACAAGCCAGGCATGTGCCCTGACCAGGAATTGAGCCAGCAACCTTTCTGTGCAGGGGATGACGCCCAACCAACTGAGTCGCACCAGCCAGGGCTAAGCATTCTTAATATTGCTGCCAAATCTCTTAAAAGAAAATTTTCATTTTTACCACAGTAAAACATAACATAGTTTAGAAAGTCAGTCCTATATAATAAAAGCCTAATGTGCAAATCAACCGAACGGCGGAATGACCGGTCACTATGATGTGCACTGACCACCGGGGGCAGACGCTCAACACAGGAGCTGCCCCCAGCCCACAGGCTCCAGGCCAGCTAAGGCAGGTGCCAGCAGGGACCCCCAGTTGCCCTGCTGGTCACCCCGCAGAGGGAGGCGACCAGAGGAAGGTGACTGGTGACGGGAGGGTGGGGGGGGAGGTGATGGGGTATGCCGACAAGTGGGTGGCAGCGGAGGGCACGGCCAGTGAGCAGGTGGTGCCAGGCCAGCCAAGGCAGATGCCAGCGGGGGGCCCCCCCAATCATCCTGCCAGTTGCCCCACAGATCGGCCCTGATCGCTAGCCAGGCCTAGGGACCCTACCCATGCACAAATTTCATGCATCAGGCCTCTAGTACTTTTATAAGGCTAGGTCCCATTCCTTTCTACCCTAGTTTCTGCTCCCCAGAGACCACCACTTTCTCTTTCAGCTATATCTTCAGTCATTTACCTTAAGATTTCCAAATAATATGGTTTTATTGCTGCTAATTAATGTCTACCACCAACACCACAATCCTCCCAGTGTAGTCATAACATTATTTTTGGCCACTTTGTATATAATCACAGCTAAGCCATATATATATTATAATTAAATTGCCTTTCATGTATGGATTTTGTTTTCCCTGAAGTTAATAGTTACTATGTTCCTTCCTTTGTGACTAATGTTAATTCATTTCTAAAGTCTTCTACAAAAGTGAAAATGTTTAAATCTGTCAATTTTTCTAACATATCCATTTTATTGTTTTAAAAATTTTTGCTGGAGCATTCCATCTTTTTGTTCCAATATGAACTGATTGCTTTCTACTCTGTCATCCTGGATTTTCCTTCACCATCATCCTGGAATTACATTGACCTCTCTCTGGAGTTGTTGCTTTCTGGCTTCAGTAGCTTCTTTCTTGGTTTACCTCTTTGTTATGGTGGAGCACATCTTCCAGCTGCTTAGTGAGAAAGAGTACATTGAAGACATTTTTTTGATACCCTGCCTATTTGTATTTTTATAAAATTCTCACCTGAGTTGAGAGAGAGAGAGAGAGAGAGAGAGAGAGAGAAATATCGATGTGAAAGATCAATCAGTTGCCTCCTGTAGATGCGCCCAACCACTCACCCCAACCTGGGATCAAACCTGCAGTCTTTTGGTACATGGAATAACAGTGCCCTATCAACTGAGCCAGACTGGCCAGGGCTATGTGTGCATTTTAAAAATTATTTCTTGAATACATCCCCACGATTCAAAATAATATAAAAACATATACATTGGGAAATCTGGGTCTTGTCCCATCTTGTTCACTCCATTCATCTCCCCTCCCCCATATAGATAATTACTTTTCTTGGTATTCTTCAGTATTTCTTTATGTGCATACAAACAAAAAATCCTATATAATAAAGCTTAATATGCTAAGTGTCTGACCGTTCATTCGACCATTTGACCAGTCGCTATGATGCTCACTGACCACCAGGGGGCAGACGCTCCTACTGGAAGGTTAGCTTGCTGCTGGGGTCCAACTGATTGGGAGTGGGCAAGAGGGGCCGGACACGCCCTGGAGCCCTCCCGTGGTCCATCCCCAACCCCAATCAGGACTGGGCAATGTGGCCCTAATCGGGACTGGGCAAGACGGGCCAGACACGCCCTGGACAAATCCATGCATTGGCCTGGTTTTGGCCCGATCCCTGCAGGCCAGGCCAAGTAACCCCACCAGTGCATGAATCCGTACACCAGGCCTCTAGTGTGTGTGTATATTATTTATATATTTTTTTTTCTTGTTTTTCCCTCTTTTTTATTTTTTTTTAATCCTCACCCAAAGAGTGAGGATCTTTTTTCCATTGATTTTTAGAGAGAGTGGAAAGGAGGAGGCAGAGGGACAGAGAGAGAAGAAAGAGAAATATTGATGTAAGATTGATTTGTTGCCTCCCACACCCACCCCAACCAGGGGTGGAAATCAGACCTGCAACCCACGTACATGCCCTTGATAGGGAATCGAACCTATGACTCTAACCAGTGAGCAATGCCGGCCAGGGCTCCTTCTTTCTTACTCAAAAATTAGTTCACTATATACAATGCTCTGCAGCTTGTTACTTCCACTTAATTATCTTGGAGATCTTTCTATAGTCATACATAGACAACTTGGTCATTCTTTTTTTTTTAATAGCTCTATAGTACCGAGTTGTATACATGATTTATTTAACCATTCCCCTATAGATGAACACTTGGCTAACCATTGTGGGGTGTGTTTTTTTAATATATGCTTTTTTAAAACTCCTTCAGGTGGATATGGACAAAAGTGGTGAAATGCGGCTTATAGAACTGGATGAATCTTTCAAAAGTGAACATACTGTTTTTGTAACACCACCTGAGATCCCCCATCTACCCAATGGTGAAGAACCCCCTTTACAGTACAGGTATTCAAGAGGCGAATGTTTGAGATTGAAACAGAGAAGCAATCCATCATCTGTGATGTAGCTTTCTAAGGAATGGTATTTTCAAAAATCCAAACTTTACAGATCCCTAATTTTTAGGTGGTAAGCAAGCTTATCCCACATCCATTATTAAGTTTTGAGGTCTAAAAAGAAAAAAATTATAATTTTGCATAATATAGACTTGGGAATGGGAAGTTCTATATCTGCAGAAGTATCTGTTCTCATAAATGTTGATTACATTCAGTTAGGACTCTACCCCCACCAAAATACAGCATTTTTATTATAAAATGTTGATTTTTGTTTCTCACTAAAGCTGGTTTCCTCACTCCCCTGCCCCCCCCCCCCACACACATTGGTTAATGTGTAATTTTTTTAGGTTATTAATTATTCCATGATTTTTTAAGTCAAGGAGATTCAGAACTATTGGAATTGGTGGTTATTAATTTAGGAAATTTGGCCAGATGCTTCTAAGTGCTTGGTTTTTAGACTTGAATGACACATAGTTCCTGTCTCCAAGTCTAGAAAAAAGTTCTAATAGAGGTAGATTTATTATACATCTATCTATCTAGATATATTTTGTACATATACATTTGTTATATACGATAGTTTCTAGTATATATTTTTACTTAAAATAGTATTTCCTTTTAGATTTTAAATTATTTATTTCTTCTCTAATAACACTCCTTACTTTAGTTAAAGATTCTAAAACCATTTCTCACCTATCATTCATTAAGTCACAGTTTGTTATTTTTATTAAGAAAGGATTTTTCAGGACATCCTTATTTATAACCCAAATTATTAAATTTGAAAAAGTGGTGTAACTGATGTTTGTAAATATTCATAGTTCACTTGATTCCAGCCCTTTACATCTATTGATGATGTTATTCATATCATTTTTAAAAATACATATATTTTTATTGACTTCAGAGAGGAAGGAAGAGGGAGAGAGAGTTAGAAACATCAATGATGAAAGAGAATTGATTGGTTGCCTCCTGCATGTCCCCTACTGGGAATCGAGCCTGAAACCCAGCATGTGCCTGACCTGGAATCGAACTGTGACCTCTGGGTTCATAGGTTGACATTTTCAACCACTGAGCCACACTAGCCAGGCTCACTTATTTATTTTATTTTTTTTTATCCTCACCTGAGGACATTTTTTATTGACTTTTAGAGAGAGGGAGAGAGAGAAACATCAATGTGAGAAACATCAGTCAGTTGCATCCCAAACATGCCCTATTCAGTGGCAGGGAGCGAACCCAAAACCCAAGTACGTGCCCTTGACCTGAAATCGAATCCGAAATCCTTTTGTGCGAGAGGGCTGACGCTCTAACCAGCCAGGGCTGTACATGATATTTCTAAGACTCCTTTTGGTATGTTTACTAATATACTTTTGGGGGTTTAGTTTTAACTTTTTAATTCAAATTTTACTTTAAGATTTAGTCCTTTAATAAGACAATTACTTAGCTTAAAAAGTTCCCATTTTTTAAAGAAGCTAAGTCATTTTTCCCCCTTGAGATTGCCCAGTATAATTTTGGTGTAGTCATCCCCATTATTTGAAACAATTTAAATTTCTTTAATCAGCACAGTCTGATCTCTTAATAAGAGATGATCATATACTTAGATTTTCTATATAAAATGATAAGGCAATAAGTTTCCACAGGATACACAGAATGGTCTTTTCACACCGTGTACATACAAAGAATTTTTAAGGGTCAGGATTTTCCTGAACTTTGATATTTTATTGCTATTTAACATTCAGTCCTTACCAATATTTTATTATTCAACTGAACTTGCTTATATATAATCGATATAGTTTGCCATCTTTTATTATTGTTTTCTTTGTCATTAATTAAAACTATTTTATGCCTTTAAGAATATTATAAAGTAGGTTAAGTTTGCTGTTCAGGGGCTCCTTCTGTTCTTTTCAGTATGTCTTTTTCTTAGCTGCTGCTGTCCTTTAAATGCCCAAACACGTTCCTCTAGAACCCAAATTAAACCCACTTCCTCATAGAGCTACCTAGTCTAATTTTTCTTCCTCTTCTCCAACCTCTTCAATTTTCTTTTGTGTAAATGAGGCCCTGAACCTGCTAGCTAACCTGATAAACCAATTCATGACAATATGAGAGCTTGTTCTGGTGTGCTAATACGTTATTTACATTTTTTTTAAATATGGAACGCTTCATGAATTTGCATGTCATCCTTGCTCAGGGGCCATGCTAATCTTCTCTGTATCGTTCCAGTTTTAGTATAAGTGCTGCTGAAGCAAGCACTGTTATTTACATCTTTTTAAGAGGGAGGTTCTGCAGTAATTAGTTAATTCAAAGCAGTGATATTAATGACTGTCCTGTTTGAAAGAGTATTGATTTGGTGGGCCCTTTACCAACTGTCATATTATCTGATAAGTTTGCTATATATTTACACGAATACTACCAAAGTACTTGAGTTACTTTGTAGTTTAATGTCAATTCAGCAAAATTTTTTCCTCCAAAATATATATTTGAGTTTATGTTTGGCTATTACATTTCTAAATATTATAAAAAGAAAAGCAACATTAGCATGAATATTTGTTGAGTATATATTCTAGTCTGATGGAGAAACATAGGATAAATTGTTGGCCATACATTTTTTTAGCATGTAACCAGTATGATATAATCTATGTGTGCTTGAAGTTTTCTTTTTCTTTTCAAAAACAGCTATAATGGATTTCCAGTTCTTAGGAACAGTTTATTTGAGAGACCTGATGGATTTCTACAAACACAAAAGAGCAAATTGCCTTCAAAATCAAGTAGTCCTAGTAGTCCTTCTCCTATGTTCAGAAGAACAAAACAGGTGCTTTGAAAATTTTGCATTTTTCATGTAATCGAATATTAGAACAAAAGTAAATATGACACTTATCCTCCCATAATATACTTTACCACCTCATATATAACTGTGACTAGATTAAGCTCCCTGAAGCATTCTGAAGATAATTTAGAGTAAGTGGACTTCAAAAAATTAACTAGTTCTAGAACTCTATTTTATACTAGAGGCCCAATGCACGAAATTCGTGCAAGAGTAGGCCTTCGCAGCTGGGGCGGCTACCTCGATCCCTCCCTCGCAGCCAGGGCAACTGCCTCCATCCTGTGGCTGTAGCCCCAGCTTCATCTGGAAGGTCATCCGGAAGGACTGCCGGATGGCCATTCGGTTGATTTGCATATTATGCTTTTATTATTACAGATATGATATAATAAAAATTCAAGCAGAGGCTTGAATATATATTAATTACAAGCAGATTTTATTAGGGAAACATTATAAAAGCAAGTGACTTATACCTGTTCAACACACAGTTAAATAAGGATGCCATGTGTGTAAATTAATTAATGAGATCTTTGCATTTTTCTCTAGGAAATTAAATCAGCCCATAAAATTGCCAAACGGTACTCTTCCATTCCTCAGATGTGGTCTAGGTGTCTGCTGCGTCACTGTTACGGACTATGGTTTATTTGTCTCCCAGCTTATGTGAAAGTATGTCATTCAAAAGTCAGGGCACTGAAAACAGCATATGATGTGCTTAAAAAAATGCAGTCAAAGAAGATGGATCCACCTGATGAGGTAACAATTATCTTTAAAATGCCTTATTTCTATATTTATGGACATAGGTGTTTTGTTTCTGTACACTTTTGAATATACTGTGTTTCAGGTGTGCTACCGCATTCTTATGCAGCTCTGTGGACAATATGATCAGCCAGTGCTTGCAGTTCGAGTGCTTTTCGAAATGCGGAAAGCTGGTATTGACCCCAATGCCATTACTTATGGTTATTATAATAAGGTAATTACTTTTTTTTCATGGAGAAAGAGTATAAATTTTGTGATTATACAATCTTAATTTAATGGCAGAAGTTGATGCAGGGTTTATTTGACATTTATTTTGGAGTATTTAAAATATATTTTGTAAATCAAGTAAAATTTTTGTGCTATTTTGTGTTATACAATCTACTTAGATATTCTTTAGTTTGAATCTAAAGCCAATGTGTTCATTTATAAAAATTATTATACTAATTATTTTTTTTTTTTTTAACAAATAGGCTGTTTTAGAAAGTACCTGGCCTTCACGAAGTCATAATGGCTATTATCTTTGGACAAAATTAAGAAACGTTGTTTTAGGAGTAGCACAGTTCAAAAGAACTTTAAAGAAACATGCACGCTTATCACAAACAACTCTCTCAGGTAATTAAAGATTTTTAAGTATATATGTGTTTAATTTTTTTCTTTAAAATTTATTGACTAGTTATACTTTACATTTTTTAGAAATTTTAAATACTCAAGTTATTGAATGTTGTCTAGTTTTTATTGCTATTAAGCAAATTCTGATTGGAGTATTCTTCACATTTAAAAACACAAAATTTTACTTTTTTTCTTGTAACTTATACTATCAACTGTTGGTGGTCTCGTTTAGTATTCGTTAATGATTCACAATAGGGTTCTTTGTTACAGTTGGATTTGCTAATTATGTGGCACTTTTTGTATTCAGTATTAGTAGATACTAGCTTGAGCAACAAACTGATGTGTGTTTTTGGTATCTCCCTGAGTAGTAAAATGCTGTCAAATTGTGTTCTTAAGCAGATGGCAGTGACCTGGATGCTGTTAGTCATGGCAGCATGGATAGTGGTCATGGGACACACACTGTGGAGCAGGCACCTTTTAATACGGGTTTAATCAAAGTATATGCTACTGATGATAGATCTAGTACAGGTTTGTTTGTGCTTATGTATACATATATTAAAGTACATTTTAAAAATTAGATTTGCTCTCTGGTCTTTTCAGGATTTTAATTTTCAATGATGTATTTAACTCATTTTTAAATTTTATATATTAGGTATTTGATGTTGCATTTAATAACTATATGCAATTTTATTCATTCTTTATTTGACTAGAAATAAAAGTTTAAGAATTTATTCAAGTATTTAGTCCATGATAAGCCAATTAACCTTGAATAGCACACATATCTCTTCATATCAATTTTATAGGATAAGTTCTTTGTAATTATGAAAATTTAGAGTTTTAAAAAAAGAAACTTATATCTCTGATCTGTGTTAATAGTACCATATCAACATCAATTTACTGTTTCATATGAGATATTATTATTGGGAAAGCTGAGTAAAGGGTACACAGGAACTTTCTCAGTACTGTATTATTTTATAACTAGAGGCCCTGTGCACGAAACTCGTGCATGGGAGTGGAGTGTCCCTCAGCCCAGCCTGCACCCTCTCCAATCTGGGACCCCTCAGGGGATGTCCGACTGCAGGGGATGTCCATAGGGATCAGGCTTAAACCTGCAGTCAGACATCCCTTTCACAATCCGGGACTGCTGGCTCCTAACCACTCGCCTGCCTGATTGCCCCTAACCACTCTGCCTGCCAGCCTGATAGCCCCCTAACTGTTCCCCTGCCGGCCTGATTGACGCCTAACTGCTAGCCTGCTGGCATGATCGTCTCCAACTGCCCTCCCCTGCAGGGCTGAGGGGACTGGGGGACCCCAGCTGGATGAGGCGGGGCTGAGGGGACTGGGTGCCGCCATCTTGTGGCTGTGGGTGCAGCCATCTTGTGAGGGTGTGGCAGTCAGTTAGCATATTCCCTCTTTATTGGCTGTGGGCGTCACCATCTTGTGAGGGTGTGATGGTCGATTAGCATATTTCCTCTTTATTAGGTAGGATTCCTTCTGAGTCTTAAACTATCCTGTATAATAAAAGGCTAATATGCAAATCGACCCAACGGTGAACAACTGGTCACTATGACATGCACTGACCACTGTGGGCAGATGCTCAATGCAGGAGCTGCCCCTTGGTGGTCAGTGCACTCCCACAGGGGGAGTGCCAGAAGCCTAGCGCAGCGGCGGTGACAGGAGCCTCTCCTGCCTCCATGGCAGCACTAAGGATGTCTGAATGCTGGCTTGCTTAGGCCCACTCCCCCACGAGGAGCAGGCCTGAGCTGTCTGTCAGACATCCCCTGGGGGCTCCCGGACTGCAAGAGCGTGCAGGCCAGGCTGAGGGGCCACCCCTCCAGCCCAGTGTAGGAATTTTGTGTACTGGGCCTCTAGTATTAAAATAAAAAGTTACAAATAAATAATTTCAGTATATATAAAATTTGTAGCATTCTAGCACTGAAGGTGGCATTAATTTCATTAAAATAGATTTGTACATAGCCTTCTCTAATATTAAAACTGAAATATTTTAAAAATAAATTACTTGAATAATTCTTTCCTTTTTATTATTACATTAAAAATGTACATATGCTTTTTAAATATGAGGTACCTCTTAATAGACAGAAATTTTAAATTTAAAACTCCATTCATAAAATGTAAATTCTTCTATAAAGGCATAAAATACAAAGTTTTACTATCTCTGCAAACAGTAACATTTTGGCTTGTCTCCTTTTATGCCTGCCTTTAAGAATATAAATATAAGCTAATTGTGTTGAAATGTAATTTTCATAGTTGTTTTTTACGGGGCTGGTTTTATTAATTATGCAATGTGAATATAGTAATTAGCCATTGCAGTCAACCTCAGACATTATCTCTTAAAAATGAAGGAGTCTATTTTTTGTTTTTAACTATGGCCTTTAAAAAAAAAAAAGACTATCTTAAAACAGTACAGGACCTAATAAGAGCATGAATTTCAAGATTATCTTCACATTTTTAACTTACTTCTTTGGGAATAGAGCTGAAAAATTGATTACTAAAAGTACAAACTCAAAAGTATAACAGTTGTATTAAATACCTAGTGATACTTAGTAAAGTTTCCTTGGATAGTTCTTTACAAGTATTTAAACCATTCCATATATAGTTTCTCATATAATCATAACAACTGTGTGTATTATAACTCTTGAAATTAGAGATTCAAACAAAAAAGGTTATATGGTTTACTTTAAATTATGTCTGCTAGGATAGAGAACTAGGTTTCAAAACCTTATGTCTTGAATCTAGTGAAAATAATTTGCTGAAAAGTAAACAATCTCTAACAGTATAATATATTAGAAGTTTTTTGTATCAATGCAACTTTTGCATTTCTTAAAAATAACTTTAACATGTTCTTTTTCTCATTCCCATGTATTTGTACTTAAGTGCAATTTGGTATTCAGTTGAATTTTCAGAAAAAGTAATTACCTATTTATAAACTTACATAAACCCTTTTTTTTTTTTTTGGTAAAAGTATTTAGACATTCAGCTTCCTGTGTGTGAAGGCTCTGTTATGAATTCCCTGCAGATTTTTCTTCATTGCTTAGTTGGAACTCAGACTTTTACTAGAAAGGTCATGGACTTGTATAAAGAATGTCCGGTTTGTCTTTGTTTTTTGGAACCCAGCTAGTAGTGTGCATGTATATGCTTTTGACTACAGCATGGAGCAAAAAATAAATTATTTTGAGATTATCCCTTTCTTACTTTAATAGAGATGGGGGATGGAATCTAACAAAATAATGCTTCCAATTGAAAGTTATCCAGAAAATTCCTATAAGTAAATCGGAATAGTAATGCGTTGCTCCTAATTCCATTTCTCAGTAAAGAAGTTTATGATAAACACCATACGGATTTTTTTTTTTCTAGGTGGCCAGTCTGATCTTGGATATAATTCATTATCCAAAGATGAAGTTAGAAGAGGAGATATATCTACTGAAGACATTCAAGAAGAAAAAGATAAGAAAGGGAGTGATTCTAGTTCCTGTAGGTATTAAGTTGATATTGTATAAAGTTGTGGGCTTATATTAATAATAAATACAACTGGCTTTTGGTATAAAAGTACTAATTTTATTTTTCACTTTCCTATTATAACTCCTCTTTCCTCCCATTACAAGCTCTCTCTACCACTTAATATTCCAACATACAAATCTTCATGTGTGAAGTGTATAGTTTTAGTGGCACAGCCACTCTCAAATTACTAGTAAATACTATTCTTCTTGTAATAGAAATCTATTTCTTCTGACAGTGAATCTTTTTTTTTAATCCTCACCTGAGGGTATTTTTTATTGATTTTAGAAAAAAAGGAGGGAAAGAGAGAGAAACTTTGATGTGAGAGAGAAACATCAATCAGTTGCCTCCTGTATGCGCCCCAACTGGGAATCAAACCCAAAACCTAGGTAGGTGCCCTGACCAGGTTTGAAACCTGAAACCTTTTGGTCTACAATGCTCCCACCAACTGAGCCACACGGCCAGGGCCAAACAGTGGCTCTTTCCTGAGGTTTAACAATATTTTTATTTAATGCTTTTATTAATGGTCTGTTGCATATATTCTCACCCTTGCCTCTTCCCATTGAAAACAGTGTTTTACAACCAAAGAAGTGATATAAAATGTATGCATGGACCTCATTCATAACCAGTACATAGTAATTTGATATATACCTTGAGACCTCAGATCAGTGTAATTACTTGTGATTGACAAATTCATACAGAGGTATTTGATAATTTCTTATTACCTATTTGGAGGAGAAATATTTAGAACTAAAAGCTACTTCTTCTTATGCCTTATATGATGCATATAGTTTTCATCTTACCAATTTCATTTTAATCTTTACAGTATCAGAGAGTGAGAGTGCAAAAGGAAGTGCTGATTGTCTTCCTAAGCTCAATTATCAAAGTTCTTCCAGTATAGTTCGCCTCAGTGGTACAAGTAACAACAGTGCTGATAAAATATCGGCAGAAGGCACAGGTAAGTTGAATAGTATACCTCTGTTATGTGCTGTATATCTTGTATCTGTATTTCTAGTAAATATTTATTTTTTTAAGTATTCATTCTCCAGGATTATTTTTTATATATTTGTGCATCCTCACATAGTATAGTTTAGTAGCTTGAATTCTGTATTTTATAGTATACTTTATTCAAGTTTTTATGATAAGAAAGTATAGGGACAAACTTATAAGCTACATACTATATTTTGAGTTTGGACTGTTGGGACTTTTGGGAAGGGAGAAGTGGGAGCAATTGAGATGATCAGTCTGAGAGTACAGTATACCTCACCAGTTTTTAAATTAAGCTTATAAGCTTAATGAAGACATTGTTCCTGGTTTTTCAGGGGCAAAAGGATAGTCCTTCAGATTGTTTAGATACCAATACATAATATTTTTTCTTTTTAAAGTGCTTTTTATATATTATTTTATATTTATTAATATAGTAATGCTTGCTCGGCCAATGTGGCTCAGTGGTTGAGCATCAACCTATGAACCAGGGGGTCTCTGTTAGATTCCCAGCCAGGGCACATGCCCGGGTTGTGGGCTTGATCCCCAGTAGGGGCCATGCAGGGGCAGCTGGTCGATGATTCTCTCTCATCATTGATGTTTCTATTTCTCTCCCCCTTTCCCTTCCTCTCTTTTTAATCAATAAAAATATATAAAATAATAATAATTTATTGTGGATAAAACTATCACAGCTGCCTTTAATTGGTTTGGTTTTTCATTTTTATAGGCAGAATACTCAGATTTTTAAGGTCATCTAATACAACCATAATTGTAGTAACTATTGTTATTTAATCAATTTAGTGGAATTAACATGAATATTATTTACAACTAGAGGCCCGGTGCACTAAATTTGTGCACTGGAGGGGGGGATCTCTCAGCCCAGCCTGCTCCCTCTAGCAGTCTAGGAACCCTCCGGGGTCCTTAGCACTGCCCCGGAGACAGGAAAGGCTCCCACTACCGCCACTGAGCTCAGCAGCCATGAGCCTGGCTTATGGCTGAGTGGTACTCCCCCTGTGGGAGCACACTGACCACCAGGGGTCAGCTCCTGCGTTGAGTGTCTGCCCCCTGGTGGTCAGTGCACGTCATAGTGACTGGTTGTTCCGCCATTCTGTCGATTTGCATTTTAGCCTTTAATTATATAGGATAATATTATTAAGTATACCATGAGTAAATATTAATTTTAATTTATAAGTTTTAAAAAGCAGTGCAGTCTAACATCTAGGAGTATACCTTTTATAGTTCGTCAAATCTGGGTTTTAATCCCAGTTCTGTCATTTAAGGACTGGATAACTTTGGGCTATATAATTAATCTCTCTCAAGCTATAAGGATGTTGGAATAATTATGGGTAGACAATGTAAGTAAAGTGCCTAGTATAGTATCAGTCAAATAGCAGACACTTGATGAGTGCTTACTATTAACATTTTCATTATTAGTATTTAAATATTTAAGACAACTTATAATAGCACATTACATTTTTTATGGCTAAAACTTTTCTTGTTTTTCAGAAAGCACATCTGAGCCACTCTTAATATCATCGTTTGAGGATACAAATGAAGCAGGAAACATTCAAAGTAGATGCTTCAGGAAAAGAGATAAAAATGGCAGTGAACCTAATTTGCAGCAGCAAATGTCCTGGGGAAATAGAAACCGCAATCACAGTGGAGGAGTAATGATGGGACTTATGCTCAATAGAATTAACCAGGAAGCAAACCCTGGAGATATGGTTGAAAAATTAGGAGCTGATGCAAAAATTCTTTCACATGTTATCTCAAAAAGCAAAAGACCAAATAGTCTTGATATTGGAAGTCCATCTTTACGATCAAAAAGAGATAGTCTAGAAAAGGAATCTAGTGATGATGACACACCTTTTGATGGTTCTAATTGTTTGGCAGATAAAGTGGATTCTCCAGTAATTTTTGACTTAGAAGATTTAGACAATGAAACCTATGGGTCAAAAATGGGATATGTTGCCACACAAAATCCCAAAAGGATTCAACGTATGAATAGCAGCTTTTCAGTAAAACCTTTTGAAAAAACTGATGTTGCAACAGGATTTGATCCCCTCTCTCTTTTGGTTGCTGAGACTGAGCAGCAGCAAAAAGAAGAGGAGGAAGAAGATGAAGACGAAACCAAAAGCGTTTCAACACCATCTGCTAGGCGTGATTTAGCTGAAGAAATCGTGATGTATATGAATAACATGACCAGTCCTCTGACAAGTCGGACACCAAGCATTGATTTACAACGGGCATATGATGATAAATTAACTGATAAGAAAAGTCCAACATTGGTCAAGGCGTGTAGAAGATCTAGCTTGCCTCCTAATTCTCCTAGGCCAATGAGACTTACCAAATCTAAAAGTTATACAAAAAATGAAGACAGACCAAGGGATAGACTCTGGTCTTCTCCTGCCTTCTCACCTTCTTGCCCATTTAGGGAAGAAACTCAAGATGCATTTACCCATTCATCACCTTCATTTAATTTAGATACACTACTAGTACCTAAACTGGATGTTCTAAGGAACAGTATGTTCACTGCTGGAAAAGGCGTTGCAGAGAAAGCAAGCAAATGGTATTCAAGGTTCACCATGTATACCACATCATCTAAGGTACGTATTGTTAGTATTTTCTACTTTTCCTTTTATCCTTCACCACCAAAATTCCCTTACTTGTAGAGATGTCTGGGATTGTTTTTTACATTCTCCTTAAACACAGTTTTGAAAAAGGATTCTTCAGATGTCTGAGGTTTGTAAGTATCAGAATTAAAACTTGAAAAGAATTGACTAAGGTTATGTTTATAGTTAGATTTTGGAAGGAAGTGGTTTGTTGCTAGAGTAAAAGTTAGTGTCATCTGAAAATGCTCACTTCATTATTTCCTTCAAAATGAACATTTTTTTTCAGACAGTGTCCAGCATGCCTTCAAAACTTACCAGCCAGGCATAGGGCTTTCCTGGTTAGGGTGTAGTAGCTTGTGAGCTGTCTACATATCTCCTAAGAACAAAAAGCTAGATGAAAGATAGAAAGTAGCGTTCAAAGTCATCAGAGAACTGCGGAAGCAATTAGACAGTAGAGGGACAAGATTTTAGGGAGAGGAGACTTGCAGAGGTGAGCTGAAGTTCTATAGCTACTTTTTCCCTGAGGTCATTTGCTTGTTTTGAGCATAGAGCAGGAGTTTGCAAATCCAAGCTTTGCCATATCAGAGGGCTATGGAGAGGTGAAGGGGGCAGCAGAGCTTTGGAGATCTTATGTAGAGCTGGAGAAATAAAATTGGAGACTTGAGGGTCTTCGAATACACAATTTTTTTCCTTCAAGACATTTTCCAAACGCTGAAAAGACAGGAGGCTAAAAAAAGGTAAGCAGCCCTGACCTGTTTGGCTCCGTGGATAGAGCATCAGCCTGCGGACTCAAGGGTCCCAGGTTCGATTCTGGTCAAGGGCATGTACCTTGGTTGCGGGCACATCCCCAGTGGGGAGTGTGCAGGAGGCAGCTGATCAATGTTTCTCTCTCATCGATCTTTCATACTCTATATCCCTCTCCCTTCCTCTCTGTAAAAAAAAAAAATCAATAAAATATATATATATATATTTTTTTAAAAAAAGGTAAGCAGAAAGTCTCTGACAGATAAGAAGTTTTACGGTACTGGGAATATAATAGCTAGAGTTCATGAGCTGCTGGGCAAGGGGGTGGAGGTGCTGGTTAATACACTAAGCCCTTAGTTGGAAGTCCTGTAGAGCTATACCTTAGGAGCATTGGCAAACTGGAGGTAGACTGGGCCTGACCAAAACTGAAACCCAGGCTTGACTCAGTTCAGTCTGTGGTTAAATTAAAATAATCAGCCTTTATCAGAAAGAGGAAAAAGTGTACCCTTTCTAGAGAAATAGAACAACATCTGGAGTCCATACAATTTTTTATATTCTGTCGTTCAATTAAAAATAGTTATGCCAAGAGACAAGACCATAACTAAAAAACAAAAGAAAAACAGATATTGGAAATAGATCTTTAGGAGATCCAAATACTTGAATAGCAAGAGACTTTGAAATAATTATGTTCAAAAAAATACATAAAATTGGTTTAAAAAATAGCTCCCAAGTTAGAAAATTTCACCAGATAATTATTTATTTAAAAGAATCAAATATAGCCCAGCCAGTGTTGCTCAGTGGTTGAGCATCAACTCATGGCCCAGTAGGATTAAAAGAACAGCAACAATGAGATGTAGCCAAAAAGCCCATAAAAATGTAAATTTTATAAATAACAACTCAGTAACATACACTTGACTAGAAAAAAATGTATTATCTGGGCAGTAGAATTATAGATATTAATTTTTTTCTGTCTACAAAAATTTGTATCTAGTAGATTTTCTTACGGATTATGGTATAAACAGAAAAAAATTATCGTTGGTGTTCTCAAAAGTGAAAACTATAAATATATGTCTTTATAGCCTGGATTATTGTGAAAAAAGAATAAAATGTAAACATAAATTTTAAAGAATAAAATGTATTTCTAAGGTATCATCCTGGGCTGAGATTCACAGAGAGGAAATTAACAGTAAATAGAGATTTATAAAGTTAGCAAGGTCATCTTACTGACAGATACTTTGATCTAATTTTAAAATGCTGGCTTAAAAAGTGACCTATAGCACATGCTGGTCCAAAGTAGTTTGCACCAAGTAGTTTTCAGGTGTGTTTTTCTTTACCTCAGAGAATCTAGTTGTCAACCACTATTGCAAACTACTAAAAAATTATGTTTTTTTGTTTTGGGGTTTTTTTTTGGTAATGTTGATTAACTGATCATCTGAGTAATTAAGTACTTCCTCTGCCTTAGAAGTGACTTTTTAAATGATACTCTAAATATGAAGGAAAGTAAGCTTATAATTATGTCCTTAGGATCAAAGTTCTGATCGTACCAGTCTTTCTTCAGTGGGAGCCCAGGATTCTGAATCTACCTCTTTAACGGATGAAGATGCCGGCCCTGAGTTGGAAGGAGCCACTTCCTCCCAAGAGTGCAGTACTACCACAAGGACTAAGGGCGTTGATTTCAGCAGAACAAGCCTAGGAAGTTCTGCCTCCCTAGAAGGTTTGTTCAGACAGTATTGTCATATTTCATCTGATAGGTGGTACCTTTACTTTTTTTCCCTGTATGTTTTATTTTTGTACAAGATTTGCATGCCTCCAAAGTCAAAACAATATTGAACCAAGGCATTTTCAGAGAAGCCTAGTATCCATCCCCATTCCCTTCATTTGTTTTTTCCATCACTAGAGGTAACCAACCATTTTTATTCATTTTGGTTTATCCTTCCTTTGTTGCTTTTTTAAAAAATAATAGGCCCATGTGTGCATGTGTGTGTATTCTTATTACCTCCTTGTCTTGTTATTCAAAAGGTAACCTACTAGAAATACCTTGCCATTCCCCCCCTTTTTTTTTTACTTAACAATAGATCATTGCATATCATCACATAACATTGTCCCTCATTCATTTTTATGGTTGCATAGGTCGTCATGTGTCAGTGTATTATACTTTATTTTAACCACTTCTCTGTTGATGGATATTAAGTTTCCAGCCTTTGACTATTATAAAAATTTGTGCACTCGGGGGGGTTCTTCAGCCCAGCCTGTGCCCTCACGCAGTCTGGGACCCCTCAGGGGATGTCCACCTGCTGGCTTAGGCCCACTCCCTGGGGGATTGAGTCTAAACTGGCAGTCAGACATCCCTCTTGCAGCCCAGGAGCCCTCGGGGGATATCCACTTGCCAGCGGGGACCAGGCCTAAGCTGCAGTTGGATATCCTTAGCGCTGCTGAGGAGGCAGGAGAGGCTCCCACCATCACTGCTGTGCTGGCAGCCGTCAGCCTGGCTTGTGGCTGAGCAGAGCTCCCCCTGTGGGAGCGCACTGACCACCAGGGGGTAGCGCCTGCATTGAGCGTCTGCCCCCTGGTGGTCAGTGTGTGTCATAGTGACCAGTCATTCCCAGTCGTTTTGCTGTTAGGGTCCGTTTGCATATTACCCTTTCATTATTTTTTTTATTATATTTTATTTTTTTATTGCTTAAAGTATTACAAAGACTATTACATATGTCTCCTTTCCCCCCCTCCCCCTTGACAATCCCCCGACCTCCCCAACCCCCCCCCGTCTTATGTCCATTGGTTATGCTTATATGCATGCATACAAGTCCTTCAGCTGATCTCTTACTGCCCCCCCCCCACACACCCTCCAACCCTCCCCAGCCTTCCGGCTATAGTTTGACAGTCTGTTCGAGGCTGCTCTGCCTCTGTATCTATTTTTGTTCATCAGTTTATAATGGTCTTTATTATCCATAAATGAGTGAGATCATGTGGTATTTTTCCTTCATTGACTGGCTTATTTCACTTAGCATAATGCTCTCCAGTTCCATCCATGCTGTTGCAAATGGTAGAATTCCTTCCTTTTTACAGCAGCATAGTATTCCATTGTGTAGATGTACTACAGTTTTCCAATCCATTCATCTGCTGATGGGCACTTAGGCTGTTTCCAGATCTTCGTATGGTAAATTGTGCTGCTATGAACATAGGGATGCATATATCCTTTCTGATTGGTGTTTCTGGTTTCTTGGGATATATTCCTAGAAGTGGGATTACTGGGTCAAATGAGAGCTCCATTTTTAACTTTTTGAGGAAACTCCATCCTAGCTTCCACAGTGGCTCCACCAGTCTGCATTCCCACCAGCAGTGCACGAGGGTTCCTTTTTCTCCACATCCTCGCCAGCACTTGTCGTTTGTTGATTTGTTGATGATAACCATTCTGACAGGTGTGAGATGGTACCTCATTGTTGTTTTGATTTGCATCTCTCAGATGATTAGTGACTTTGAGCATGTTTTCATATGCCTCTTGGCTTTCTGAATATCCTCTTTTGAAAAGTGTCTATTTAGGTCCTTTGCCCATTTTTTGATTGGATTGTTTATCTTCCTTTTGTTAAGATGTATGAGTTCCCTATAAATGTTGGAGATTAAACCCTTATCAGTGATAACATTGGCGAATATGTTCTCCCATGCACTTGGCTTTCTTGTTGTTTTGTTGATGGTTTCTTTTGCTTACCCTTTTATTATATGCCTGGTGCATGGGTGGGGGCTGGCTGGTTTGCCCTGAAGGGTGTCCCAGATCAGGGTGGGGGACCCGCTGGGGTGCCTGGCAGCCTGGGTGAGGGGCTGAGGGCCGTTTGCAGGCTGGCCACACCCCCTTCAGGGTAGGGGGTCCTGCTGGGGTGCCTGGCCAGTCTGGGTGAGGGGCTGATGGCTGTTTGCAGGCTGCCAAGCCCCCCAGCGGGGACCCTCACCCCATGAGGGTGTGGCCAGCCTGGGTGAGGGGCTGATGGCTGTTTGCAGGCTGGCCACAGCCCCTTCAGGGTGGGGGTCCCCGCTGGGGTGCCTGGCCAATCTGGGTGAGGGGCTGATGGCTGTTTGCAGGATGGCCAAGGCCCCCATTGGGGACCTTCAACCCCATGAGGGTGTGGCCAGCCTGGGTGAGTGGCTGATGGCTGTTTGCAGGCTGCCAAGCCCCCCAGCGGTGACCCTCACCCCATGAGGGTGTGGCCAGCCTGGGTGTGGGGCTGATGGCTGTTTACAGGCTGGCCACAGTCCCTTCAGGGTGGGGGTCCCCACTGGAGTGCCTGGCCAACCTGGGTGAGGGGCTAATGGCTGTTTGCAGGCTGGCCACGGCCCCCAGCCACCCAAGCTCCCAGTGGAGGCTGGCTGGAAGCAGGTATCCGGGATTTATTTAGCTCCTATAATTGAAATTTTGTTGCCTTTAGTGGAGGCCACAGCCGGCTAGGGCAGGTGGGAAGCTTGGCTTCCTCCATCGCCGGGTCAAGCAAGCCTCCTGCTTGCTCCAGCTCCATGGCTGCTGGCCGCCATCTTGGTTGGATTAATTTGCATATAGTCGCTCTGATTGGCTGATGGGCATGGCTTGGGCATGGCAAAGGTACAGTCAATTTACATGTTTCTCTTTTATTCGATTAGATTATAAGTTTGCCTGGACTTTGAAAGCTACTTCAAAATTATTCCTTGAAGTGATATTGCCAAGTTCCCTTCCTCAGGACTACACTATTTTGCATTCCCTCTGGCAATAGGAATATAAGAATACCTATTTCCTCAGAGCCTTGTCAGTAAAATATGTTGGCAACCTTTTGTATTTTTGCCATCTGATAGGTGAGGAATGTATTTCAGTTTAGTTTTCATTTATATTGAGGATGAACTAAATTGAGGATCTGTTTATATGTTTAAGGACTATTTGTATTTCTTTTTCTGTGGACTCTCCTTTGCCTACACTTCACTTATTGGTCCTTTATTTAAAATGTTTTAGTAGCTCTTGTTACATTAAAGAATTAATGCTTTATCTCTTATGTAAATGGCAGGTACTTTTTCCTAGTTTGTGGGGGGTTTTTTTGTCACAAGGTTTTAATTGTATGTCATCAGATTTATCAGTCTTTTCCTCTCTTGCTTCTGGATTTTGAATCATTAGGAAATACTTACCCTTCCTAGGTTCACCAGTGTTTTCTTCTGATACTTCTCTGGTTTCCTTTGTAACATTGTCTGGGGTCAGTACATTTTTCTGTAAAGGGCTGCCATACGTAAATATTTTCTTGTATTTTAAACATGGAAAAACACAAATAGCAAAATAGTAATTATAAACAGCTAGAATGCCTTCTACTCTGTACACATAAAGTGCTTAATAGTGAGTGATGAACACACCAAGCATGTGAGAATCAGGAATTAGAGTACATTTCCTTAGGTTTATACTCAAAACAAAAACATATACATTGAAAAACATTTTTCATTGTTTATTTGTGTGTTTTTTTCTTAACTTACCTTTACTATTTTGAGTAGAACAGTTTGACATTTTATTAGAAAATTTAAGAAAGTGAAAGATTCTCATGTCCTTTCTCATTAGTTTTAATGGTTTCGCCCTTTGTTTTTTAATAATGGACAGGATCCCTGTCAAAGTTTGCCTTACCTGGGAAATCAGAGGTGGCATCTCCCTGCAACACGAGTAACACAAATATCTTCCAGAACTATGCAATGGAGGTACAGTTTTAATCAAAAGAACATTTTTATGTACTGCTTTATGAAAGTTACATTTCTTAAGTATTGATGGTCTTGGATGGAGTAATAAAATGTTAAATATGTAGTATCTGAAAATTTCAAAATGTATGTTGCACCTGAATGAACTTAAAATATCTAGTATTTCTGATTGTTGAAGTCATACCATTTTCCTCTGTTTAGAAAAGTTCCTTTGAGATTTATCAGCATACAAAAGCATTTTCATTTCAACATTTATATTTATCCCTTGTTATATGTATATTCTCTTTGAATTTTTATTTTACATCTTAAACACTTAACAACCAAGTTTGCTGTGCAAGCACACTTGTTTGATGAAGATACAGGGAGCCATTTTGGCATTTGTGTCAACTTTTTCCATCATGTTTTTCATTCTTTGTATCAGTTTGATGTAGCTATCTGATGTTGCAATTTACAAAGTTTCTGATGACTTCAGGAATTTCTACATTTTATTAATGTAAAGACAATATTTATGTTCATCCACAGCAACTATCTTTAGTGACAGACCAGGGGTTTATTGTTGTTTTAAATCTCCAATCTGTCATAGCTGATACTCTTGCAAAATACATTGATCACACACTTAGTTGTTACAGCATTGACAAATTACTTTAAAGGTTTCTAAATCGTCCCTTCAATTTCTTTATTTATTACAAACCAGTAAGAATTTGTGGACTAGCATTTGTTCAGTGACTGCACTTTGAGTAGCACAAATCTATAATGTGTAATTACAAATACTTATTTGGGGTACTAACAAATTATGCTTGGGTTTACTTTTCCATGGCAGGCTTTTTTAGTAATTACAATGGTTAAAATGCTTGCTTAAATGCAAGTTTCCTTTTCAGGCAAAAATTTTGGAATAGATTTAGCTGAAATAGTTAAAGATAAATATATAATGCATTGAATATAATTCATATTTTGTTTGTAACTTCCAAATCCTTCTGCATTTTAGTTTCCTAGTATATTTATGAATTGAACTGTTTTTAATTTATAATATGCACTAACTAGCTTACTTTATACAGTGCCATTTTCTCCCACAGGTTCTCATCTCAAGTTGCTCTCGGTGTAGAACTTGTGATTGTCTTGTCCATGATGAAGAAATCATGGCTGGCTGGACAGCAGATGATTCAAATCTCAATACTACATGCCCATTTTGTGGCAATCTTTTCTTGCCCTTTTTGAATATCGAGATAAGAGATTTAAGACGACCTGGAAGGTAATGATTTATGCTTTTTTTTTCTTCATGTTTAAGAGTCACATTTCCTAGAATCTCTCCTTTCTCAATAAGCTCCTTTAATTCACATTGCAGATACTTTTTGAAGTCAAGTCCATCTATAGAAAATATGCATTTTCCATCCTTTTCAAGTCAGGGAAGGCAGTCTTGTATCTCAACATCAGCCTCTGGTCTTGACACATCTGTTATCTCTGTTCAAGGGAATTTTGATTTAAATAGGTGGGTATATTATGTGGAACTATATGTTAACAATTTATATAATATATGTTTTTGATAATGACAAGAATTAGATGAACATTTTAAGGTTTAAGTTGCTATGTATAATAGATTCATAAGCTTAAATTCTAAGAAAAATAATATTAAAATTATCTTAATAACCTAAATGTTTAATCAGTTATAGTTTATACTCTATGAATCCTCATGGTATCAGTTATATAATTCATATAATGTAATGTTTACTAGTATTTTAAAGGTAAAAATTTTGTAGAACACTTGAAGTTTATAATGAACACCTTTCTCTTGTGTCTATCTCTTCAGGAATTAAGTCAGTACTACTATTTTGGAATATTTAATCTTCTACTTAGGAATATTTAATAATCTAAAAAAACATTTGGAGCTGATAAAGGAACTGTAAAATTAAACTAAGACATATACAGTAAGCCTAATATAAATAAATCTACGCTTAAAATTCATTTTGGAGAAGTGCCAAATATAGATAGCTGGCAGATGAAGCCATATTAGTAGCTGCATGTGCAAAAGAAAATGCCTGCATAGTACTGGCAGGCTGGTATGATCTGTTTAATCCTAAATGCTTAGGCAGCAAAATTGCAAACCTGTGTGTGCACTATCTTTCATCACATGTCTGTTGTAGCCCTTACTTTGACTGCCACTAGCTTACAATAGGTGGGAATCTCCCTTCCCACTAGCTGAAAGAATAGATGCCTATTTTCTCTGCTTTATATTATCTGGGCCTGCTGTATAAAAGTTGTCCACTAACTGTGTTTGAATAATTAAATGATTCTTGAATATTTAAAGTGCACTAGATAAAAAGGAAATTTAACATGACTAGACTACTTAAAAATATATGCCTTTTTTCCAAGCTGAAGCCTGAGTTCCTTGGATTTACTTTGCTATGCCCAGGACTGATGCTAAAGAGAAGAATATGGTCTTTCTAGAGAAATAAAGTAAATCTAGACAGTGATATGCTTTTTTCTTTTTTCAATACCCAAGCAAATCTAAACGGCTGGAAAATACATATGCCGGAAGTATTCAGATCCCTGCTGATAGATCAAAAACAGCTATATCAAAATGTCCAATATTTCCAATGACCAGGAGTGTCAGTACTTCCGGTCCCTTGGATAAGGAAGACACTGGAGGGCAGAAGCTAATTCCTACAGGCAGCCTGCCAACTACTTTACAAGGAGCTACAGTATGTATTTTGGTGTTTTTAAAAATTTGGACATTGATCATTTACATGATTTTGTTCACCTTGTCTGAAACAGCCTTATTAGCTTTAATTTTTTTAAATTTCCATCTGAGGATATGTTTATTGATTTTAGGGGGGGGAGAGGGAGAGAGAAACATCAGTGTAAGAGAGAATCCATCGGTTGCCTCCCATATGTGCCCCTACCAGGAATCGAACCAGCAATCTTTTTGGTGTACCAGATGATGCCCCAACCAACTGAACCACCTGGCCAGGGCCAGCTTTAATTTTATTATTGTCAAGGAGAGTTTCTTGTCCCATGATACAATTATTGCACCTTTCTACTTACATGGAAAACATTGACAGGAAATTTTTTAATGACTTAGTATCATAAATCTTATACTTATCATTTATGGTTTTTATTTATTCAACAGGATTCTTTAGGATTAGAATGGCACCTCCCAAGTCCAGATCCTATCACTGTCCCATATCTCAGTCCTTTAGTAGTATGGAAGGAACTTGAAAGCTTACTGGAAAATGAAGGCGATCATGCAATAACAGTGGCAGACTTTGTGGATCATCATCCAATTGTTTTTTGGAACCTGGTGTGGTATTTTAGACGTCTTGACTTGCCCAGTAACTTACCTGGATTGATTCTTTCTTCTGAGCATTGTAACAAGTATTCAAAGGTATGAGAGTACAAATTAACTAAAAGGCGATGCTATTGTCACCATTGTAATGTTTGCATATTCCTAATGACAAAAAAGTAATGTTTATGCTATTTTTAATAACCATCTTAATCATTAGATGAATAAGACTGATTAAATTGTGTTTACAAATAATTTTTCTTCTTTCAGTCTAATTCATGTTTTTTAGCCTTCTTGTAAAATTTATACAAAATGGGCTTGCATTTTATTTTATTTTTTTCATCATTAATACATTTTTATTCTTTTTTTTATTATTATTAGTTAAGGTATTACAAATGTGTCCTCATCCCCCAGGGCTTGCATTTTAATTATGGCCTCAAGAATTAACTGTGAATGACTCTTATGAAAAGAGTTTGTGAGTTGGCCCCACTCACGTTTCATACCTCCTTCAAAAACAAGCCTGACACTTCTTTAAGAGGATCTCTCTAATTCATATTGTAGTCATGTGCTACCATTCTCTTCATTCCTTTACTCTGGGTTTTTGATTAACATTTAGGTATTCAGTTTGTTATATGTTCATTTGTATTTTTGATATGTTGTTCTATAAAAGTGTTTTTATTTTTCATATGCTATCACCACCACAAAATTGTAAAGCTTCTAAGTTCAGAAACCTTGCATTCTCCTTCTTGTGTTTTATATCTATGATGATTGTGCACACATTTTGGATTTTCAGTGCATGATGAATGAGTGTCTGAAGGTTAAGTCAGTCAGAGTTATCTGTCCTAGTGTCTTGGGCTGATGTAGAACGGGCCTGCCTGGTTTATCTTTGTTTGGACCTTCAGCCATAAGCTGGTAGAGATTAGCCCTTCACACAACCCTTTCTCACAGATCTCAGTACTTTGTAAAATCTGCTTCGGAGCAGAGATCACTTTACTTTAGAGATCATTAGATTCTCAACTCAGCCCATCTTCCTTCAGTCAATATAAAATGCATACAGACCGGTCATTTGCTGTTCTCTTTATCTCTTGCACACATACATCCGAAAAAAAATATTTATAAGGTTATTTATAAGATATTTACAAAACATTATGTAAGGATCATTAATGAATGTTTGTTTATTCTTCAACACAGATTCCCCGCCACTGTATGTCTGAAGATAGTAAATATGTTTTAATACAAATGTTATGGGACAATATGAAATTACATCAGGATCCAGGACAGCCCTTGTATATCCTCTGGAATGCCCACAGTAAGTGCTATCATAGAATGTGCTGGCTTTTTTTATATGAGAGTAATCTCTACTTACTTTAAATAGCCTAAACTAATGTATAACTGACTTTTATTTTACTATACTACTTTTTGTCTTACAGGTCAAAATCGTACTCTTTTGTTTGAGAGTGAGTGTTAAGTTTAATGTTTTTAGTGCTTATCTTCTATGGAGGTCAAGGGTTTTTTTATTTTTTATTTTGTGTTTTTTGGGTTTGTTTTTTTAGTAGTGTCGTATATGTGCTGGAGGGGTTGTGTTTTGTAGAGTTCTGCTTTTAGCACATTGCTTATCCCAACTTCTTCTTTATATTTATTTTTGTTTGTTTCCATCTGGGCTGCTTCCCCCAGGAGCTATATTAAGGAGAACAGTATTTTTAAGTTTTGTCTTTGAGGCCAAAAAAGCTTTCGGCCTATTTTTATCATTATTTATCTTTTTTATTTTCTTTTTTCTGTCTTCATTTTAAGATTTCTATTGCCCTTCATTTATTTTTAGTGCTTTGTAACTTCTTTGCCAGCTATCAGTTGCTGCTTAATTACATTTTCCTTTCTACAAAGAACATTTTCCTTCAACTGCTCTTTGGTTCTTTTACAGCCCATAAATATCCAATGGTCCATTTATTACAAAAAGGTGATAATTCATTTAGCCAGGAACTATTGAAAAATATGGTAAAAAGCATCAAAATGAATGATGTCTATGGACCAATGAGTCAGATTTTAGAGACACTGAATAAATGTCCTCATTTTAAAAGACAGAGGTAAGTCATTATCTTAAATGAACATATTGTTCCTCTAGGCATATTAATGTTGTTTGCTTAGTAATTTGTTAGAATATCTCATGCTTATATTAGCATAAAAATTTTTGTAGAAAATGAATAAACTGTATGCATAGTAATTATCTTCTCCATTCTTCCCTTCTCCCCCCACCCCCTCCCAGGAGTTTATATAGAGAAATATTATTTCTCTCACTTGTGGCACTGGGAAGAGAAAATATTGATATAGGTAATTCTGCATAATATTTAACATGTAATACTTATATATTATTAAAAATATGTGTGTGCATACTTTCAATATATTGTATAGTTTTTATGTTGGTTGTCTTTATTATTTTAATAATGTATATTCATATAATATACTTTTTCTTTTATTTTTTTGATATGAGATACTTTGATATTTTGGTAATGTTAATAATAAAGGTAACAATAGCCCTAACCGGTTTGGCTCAGTGGATAGAGTGTCGGCCTGCGGACTGAAAGGTCCCAGGTTCGATTCCGGTCAAGGGCATGTACCTTGGTTGCGGGCACATCCCCAGTGGGGTGTGTGCAGGAGGCAGCTGATGGATGTTTCTCTCTAATTGATGTTTCTAACTCTCTATCCCTTCCCCTTCCTGTCTGTAAAAAATCAATAAAAATATTTTTTAAAAAGGTAACAATAGAATTTCCATGTAATCCATTAATTCCACTTCTGGATATATATACCCAAAAGAATTGAAAGGAGGGTCTTAAGGAGACATTTGTGCACCCATGTTCATAGCAGCATTATTTATAATAGCTAAACTGTAGAAACAAGTGTTCATTGAAGTATGAGTGAATAAACAAAATGTGGTATATACATACAATGGAATACTATTCAGTCTTAAAAAAGAAGGAAATTCTGACATATGGTACAATATGGATGGAACCTTAAGGACATTATGTTAAGTGAAATAAACCAGTCACAACAAGTCAAATACTATATGAGTCCATTTATGAAGTACTTATAGTAGTCACAGTCATAGAGAAAAAAGTAGAATGGTAGTTGCCAGGGGCTGGAGGAGTGGAGAATGGGGAATTATTGTTTAATGTATTTAGTGTTTCTGTTTTATAAGATGAAAAGAGTTATGGAGATGGATGATTATAATGGTTGCACATTATGAATGTATGTAATACCACTGAACTGTAGAGTTAAAAATGGTTAAGATGGCAGCCCTGGCTGTGTAGCTCTGTTGGTTAGAGCATAGTCCCATTACATCAAGGTTGAGGTTAAATCCCCAGTCAGGGCACATACAAGAATCAACATAAATAAGTGGAACAACAGATCGATATCCCTCTCCCTCTCCCTAAAAAAAAAAAAAAATCAATTAAAAATGGTTAAGATGGTAAATTTTATGTTATATATATTTTACCTCAGTTTTAAAATTTGGGGGGGGGGATCATTTTTAAAAGTTGGCATCTTAAAGCTTTAAATTTCACTGTTCTGTGTAATCTCACTCTAAAGAGTTAAAGAGCTATGGACTCTAAAGTTCCCATGTTCCAGTTCTGAAATTCTGTGGTCCTTTAGTTGTCAGAAAAGACCTCAAGATTCCTTCTTGGTCTTTAATTTTGCAGTTCTGTAGTATTACAAAACCTGGTTGTTATCAAAATCAAATATAAATTTCTTTATGCCTTGGTTTCTTGTGAATTTTTTCAGATGTATTTGATAAAGAATACAAGATGGCATACGATCGTCTCACACCTAGTCAAGTCAAGAATACACACAACTGTGACAGACCGCCGAGTACAGGAGTGATGGAATGTCGGAAAACCTTTGGAGAACCTTATCTTTAAGATGTGTGTGTGTGTGTGTGTGTGTGTGTGTGTGTACTTTCAATATGTATTGTATAGTCTGTGTATAAAATAACACTTTTAGACTCTAAACTTTTTTTCTTCAATTTTTGAAAATGAATTTGTAAATGGTTCAGAATGTCCATATAGCTCATGTACAGAATATTTTAAGGAGAATAGTGACCAATAGGGAGAGAGCCACTTTGTTTCCCCTTTCCTTTTTTTCCTTTACTTTCCCTGTAACAATCAGTTAGTTTTGTGACAGGGAAATCCCTAAACAAAATTAGTTCCCATAAAATAAAACAACCTTTTCATGGTTTCTCTTGTAAGAGACAGATTGAAAACTCATGTATGAAACTTGAACTAATGTAGTATCTCCTGTTTTCATAGACTAGTCAAATGTTTTGACCATGAAGTTGTATTATACATATTTTAAATTGTTTATAGTAAGTTGATATTTTTTTAATTTTTAAACTTAATATAGCAAGCTTAAAATGAACTTAAACTTATAAAGCAAGCAATTAAGTGCTTATTTTCCTTGTCTGCTATTTGAAGTAACTAGTACAGCTGCAGATCTCTATATGTAAATCTATCTATCTATATTTTTTTTATTACTTGGGGGAATGATTAAAAAAATGTCAGTGCTAGTGTCTGTGTTGTCCTGGAATTGCATGTTAGTACTCCTACGCCTAACGGCAGTGAGTGAGTCATGACAAGGGTGTGCACTGCCCAGACTGACTCATCGAGCCTTGTGGAAGGAGAGCCCCAGAGGTTCCAAGTCTGTTTCTGCAAAATCAGGGTCAGCATACCACAATTCCAAAATTTCTCTACTGCTAATAGATACATACAGTCCACAGGGGAAATAGCTTACAAAGCCAAAAATCAGTTTAAATTTTAATATCTACATAAATATTTATGTTGGGAAATATGTCAGACAATATACTCTATTCCAGATTTTAACCTTAATGTCTAAAATATTGGGTATGATGCAAATTGTACTGTATTTATCGGGAATATGGCCTACTGGAGTTTTCGGTTAATATTATATACAGATATAAATATTCAATTTTTTTTCAAAAGTAGAAAAGTAATAACTCTCTAAAAGTAAAGTCAGAGAGAATTTCCCATATTGAGGAAATTGGCTTTTTCAATAAGCCTTCAGAATCTGAAGTTTATGGAATGTAAAGTCCAGAAATCAGACAATAAATTGAATATTTAAGCATCATGAGTAGACTCTAAAATATATTTTTAATCTCATTTCTAATTTCACTTTCTTTGGGTAATTCTGATCAAAAGTATTCTTTGGCTGTTAGAATTATTTATAGATTTTCAATACGTGTGTATGTTTGCATACCTTGTCATTAAGGAAGGAATTCTCTAGCCAATTTCAAAGAAAAAAATGGGTGGTCCCAGTTTATGTGTATAAAGCCAGTAGAGTCCAGGACATTTGGACTGGGGATAACATGAAGTCCTGAGACTTTCAGCTCAGCTACAGAAAACCACCTTTTGAGTTCACACTGTTAGTGAATATCACGAAGCTGAAACATTTCACAGCTTTCTTCTACTCTGGAAAATAACAGGAAGAGTTTAAAAATGTAAAATTTTAGTTCAGTTAGTTTGGGGCTGAACTTGCTTACTTGAAAAATCTGGTGCTATGCACGTGTCTGCCTCTCCTTTGTAAATACCACTCCAATTTTGTCCTCTACTATTCAAATCCAAGCTTCACATACTGCGTCTTATGTTTTCTACCTGAATCAGTGGTCGCCAACCTTTCGGACCTCTCGGACCACTGGTTGGCGACTGCTGTTCTAAATCACTTGTAAGTTGTCTAGTGAGAAATATGTGATAGGTGAGACTTTTGGCATTGCCCACAAACATCCCTCCAAACAGGATTCTGGGGTTCTATTCTGGCTTTTGTTGTTGTCTGTTGGTTGGTTTGTTTCCCTTATAAGAACAGCTTTCACTATTGTTTACCTACCTTTAACACAATATGAATCACAGTTCTTTTATTTCAAATCTGACCCAAAACGGTGAGGTAAAGCCCATTCTTCATGGGTCAAACTTATTTGGAAAAGTGAATGTAATTTGCATCTCCTCCCCCCACACATAGTTTTATTTCTGCTTTTGGTTGGGTTTTGTTTCCCCTACTTTTAATCCCCAAGGAATATTATTTACACAAATTTAGTCTTAAAATATACTCTGAACCATGAAAAGGAAGCAGTAAACTCTTCAAAACAAAATTAAAATATGATCATCCTTTAAAATAACTCTTATGCATTCTTTCCTTCTGTTTTTTTCTCTGTTGACCATACATTTTGGAGAATCATGGCCAATTGTGTTGGAGAGAAATGCCCTTTGCTACATTACCTGTCTCTGATTTTCTTACCCTTAGTTTTGTTATATGTTTAATAGTTGAAAATAAATCATTCTGTATCCTGGTATAACTTTACTACTTTTTTCAATTGTGTTTTGAATGTCACACACTTGTATTTTATATCATATTTAGATATTCAGCTTTTCATCCTATTGTCAGGGAGTTGTGCAGCTTGTTCACATTCTGATTTTTGTCTTTCGTGATTGTTTGGAGGATTTTTGTATTTGTGTGTGTTGTTTTTGTGTGTTGTTGTTGTTGTTGTTTGCTTTAAAACCCTAAAATCACCTGCCTGTTTTGTAAGATTTTCTAATATGTCTTCCATTTTTGTATGTAGAGAAATGATCCCTGCAAATGTTGGTTCTGCATTTCAGGTGACAAATACTAATTTAACTTTATGCTGGTAATTACTATGATATTTTAGTGCAACTAACAGTTGTTAGCCTACTGTATATAGAAGGCTGCTATGTTGGATTCTAAATACTTTGTAAGTATATGGTAAGAAAATGCCCATTTGTATGGTAACGTGTGACAGCCCAGCTTTGTTTTTATCTCCCACTAGAACTTGAAAGCTGCTTCCAGGCACTTTATCTCAGAGCAGGAAGGGAAAGAGCAGACTGCGCTTGGCCCACCTTTGTGCTCGAGTTTGTATTCTCTGCCCTTTCTGTTTAGACACAAGGCTGAGTTTTACTTCAGAATCGAGTTCTGTAGCAGCTGCACACCAGTTGGCCTTCATATCCTCAGTATTTGGTATCTTCTTTTTAAACCTTCACACTACCCTCTTCCTCCGGCCTCACAGTACATTTGCTGGCTTAATTATTCTTGTTTACAAAATCAACAGTGTACAAATTCACATAGGAATTTCTGACTCTGATTCAAAAAAATCTGTGTGCTTGGGCTTATGCTCTGAGATGGTAACAAACTCATCTGATAAAGTTACTGTGGCCCTTTCCACAGTTGCTGTTCATGTGGATGGCGCCCTCCTTTTGTATGTAATGATTTTCTTTTCAAACACAGTACTGTGATAGACCACCAGAGCAACGGTTGAAATTTTCTTTAAATGAAATTCTCCAGGTTTTACCTGCTCATCACAGGGAAGAGCTGAAGAGCAGAAGCAGTGCCGTGGTGTGTGGGCAGCCTTAGGCCAGGGTGTCCTGCTGGTTCTAGTGATCCCCCTTCCCCAGGGATAGACAGCCTGATCATGAGCTCTCTGTGTCTTTTATAGAGACCAGTCCCCACCTGCAGCAGGACCTGCCCACAAAAAAGGGGTCAGAACCAAAGGTATTCTCTGACACATAAGGTCGACCAGCTCTTCAATTGTATCTACTAGGCTTTGCCCAGAATATTACATTCCAATTCTGGCTGCTTTTGGTATTCAATCTTTAAATAAATGATAATTATGGTATCCAGTGGTTCTCAACCTTCCTAGTGCCGCGACCCTTTAATACAGTTCCTCATGTTGTGGTGACCCCCCCAACCATAAAATTATTTTCGTTGCTACTTCATAACTGTAATTTTGCTACTGTTATGAATCGTAATGTAAATATCTGATATGCAGGATGTATTTTCATTGTTCGCGACCCACAGGTTGAGAACTGCTGGCTATAGACAGTGTTATAAAAGGCCAAGCCTATAATTTGATAGAAACATTTTCAGATGAGAGTGCAATATATTGTTCGCAGTGTATAGTAACAATTTAAACATATACTAATTTTCATAAGTTTGGAATGTAGCCTTTTTTTCTGGTACCATATAGAATTTTAACCCATTAAATTAGAACAAGTTTCACATTACTAGAAATTTGGCCCAAGTCCATCAAGAAAATGCAACTTCATGGGGAATGAAGAAGAAACCATCCTTTCAGCCAGTCTTCCAATTCAGAAACCCTTGTGGGGACAGTTTGGACTGTCTAGACTGAACGAACGATCTAGAATACAGATTATTCTGTATTCTGTCCTGCTATCTTTTCGTATCACATCTGCCTGTCAAATGAAAGGACCATCTCAACATTATGTTGACATTTTAAGATGGTATTTCATCTCTAAAACAGCACAATTTTAATAAATTATAGATCTGTAAATGTTTGACAAAAATTTTAACTTCCAAGCATCTTTTACAAGTTACATAAGTTTTTCATCTCCCAGAAATCTTTCTCTCCTTTCCCTCTTGAATTCCTTCTCACCCATCAAAACCCAGCTTTCATTTTATATGCTTAACCCTTTCTGTCATAGTGTAAACTTACCAAAACTTCCTTTCTAGGCAAAGAGAAATGCCAAAAATTCAGTACACTGATTAGGAAAAGGTTGTTAGATCATTAGAGTTAATTTTAATCATGAAGCAGCTTTATCATTACAGAACATTTCACTGTCCATCACTCCCCATTGAGTCATTCTGGGGAAGAGCGCCAGGTCCCTGGCCATCAGTGGGGAGGAATGCCCCGCGGCTAGCTGGAATAGGCTGCAGAAACCAGGTTAGCGCCCAGAGTTGGCATTGGGATCTCCTTCCTGTTCTTAGGTCATGGCATGTGGAGACGGGGCACTGCAGCAGCATCAGGAATGAGGATAACTTCAGAATATGGAATTTGAATATGACTCCATATTCTTCATCAGTCTTCTCTGGAGCATTCTGACCATGTTTATAAAATACCAGTGAGACTCACAATTTATTGAAACTGAATAAAAGTCATTTCTAAAGAACATGATTCCTGGGGTAGTGAGGCCATTAGTTAAATTAACGCAAACTAAAGATGGATTATGGACTGAAGTACTTTCTTTGAACGCAGCCCATCAACACCAAAATGTTTGATTTTTTTTTCATATCACATCTGTCCTGCTATCTTCTAGTCTTCAGTGAATCCTCTCTCATGTAACGAAAGCTCTATTTACCATCATCGTCTACAGTCCCCTCAGCTCCCTTTGCTCTGAAAGCAGGGACATAGAACTGTTTCATTTCTCATGTGTCCCTTAACTTGATGCTAGTAAAAGCAGTAAGCATTGGTATTTAATATACAAGCACTTCAAATTCCACATGAAATGTTTAAATAACCACACACTTTTTAAAAACAAGTGTCCTTTACACTAGCTATCTTGGAAGTAGAAATACTTTTGTTCTCACTGTGTTGCCATTGTGCTAAGCATTTTTGGGATTTCTCCTTTGTGATTGCCTTAATCCCCACTTGTAAGCCACATAAGACATCCATCTTCTTGCTTTATAATCCCATCTGGGTTAATATGCAAAAGTGGCCTTGCCCCACTGGATCTCTTACTTTATAAACCAGACTTGGCTCTACTGACCGAACTCTACCTTCTCACTCACTAGGAGCAGCTGTGCTGTTGGGTGAGAATATGCTGGAGGGGCAGAGCCAGGACCAACCACTGTGTTACATGTCTAATCCCTCAAGGAGACCACTTGATGGAGACAACACTAACTTGGATTTTCTAATAAGTACATATTTTTAAATAGCCCTTAGAGTAGTTTTCCTTCTCTCATATCCAGGACTGCCAATTCAAGGGCAAATTACAAATTTTAATTTCTTGGGTTACTCATTTTAATTTCACTTTTCAGAAATGCAATAAGAGCTAATGTAATCCTTTTAAGCTATAAAATATTGGTACACATCTTACTAATGATAATTGATTCCTGTTATATTTCATTTTTTCCTATAGCCTTAGCTCTTAAACTCACCAGTAACTGAACCAGTGATGATTACAAACCTGGTAGAACCTCATGTTTGGAACAGAAAAAGAGGAGACAGTGAAGTGCAGCATGTGCTTGGGGCAGGAGCCAGGAGGCTCAGCTAGAGACCACATCTGCATCTTTTGGATCAGCCGCCCTTTAGTAATCAGGAACACGTGAGCTTGGTGGCTTGTCTTACTGTGCCTGTCCCAAGCCTCCAGGTATCTCATGTAGAAAACCCTCTGACTCCAGGGGTCCTTTTACTGGAGTCCATGTGACAGTGTCTGTAGCAGTAAGGGTTGGAACTCCATGCACTCCCCGACCCCAGAAGTGAGATTTTTAATCACAATGAGCTGCAGGTGTTCCCAACGATAACCTTCACTCCTGTATCACATTGACATCAGATGCTCCCAGCCTCTCAGTTCACTCTCCTGGATCATGTTCATTCACCAATGTGCCAAGAGGTACAGTAACTTCTGCCATGGTTTTCTGATCCATGTCCGCTTTGAGCAACAGTGACTGACTCAGATAGATACAGGACAGGATATGATTCGATCTTCTAACATCACACTGATTATCAGGAATATAAAGTAAAGGAGGAACATTGTGAAGCCCAGGATCTTGTTCATTCTCCATTTGCACGATGCAATTGAAGAGATCACAAACAGGAGCATGAGAAAAAGCAGGACGATGGCACAGAACAAGCCATTGCTGCTGACTGGAACAGGCTGTAGTCCATTGATAAGAGAGAAAAGCAACCAGGGAACAGGCAGACTGCGAGATGAAGAAACAATGAGTATTTTTCATGTTTCTAATCATCACATATACTTAAACTGTATTTTACAATTTACAAAGCACTCATTTTTACATACACATAATCTATGAAATAGAGCAGGAAATATTAGCCCCATTTCACAGAAGAGGATACCAAGGTTCAAGAAAGTTCAATTACATGCCCTTGGGCTCACAGCTAACTGGGAGAGCCTGGATTGGAACTGAAGTTTTCTAGGTCTGGCTATTTTTTCTTCATACCAAATGACTTTTGTATGACTAACCAGATCTGTTGATGTGTGACTCTAATCTCTAAATTTTTATGATAAGGCCCAGCTCAGGATAGCATTCCTTTAAATTACTTAGGGATAGGGCTCTCCTATGCCCTTTCCCGGCCCCACCCATACACACAAATTCAAAGTAATGAAACCAAAGCCACCACTCAAGTCCAGGACATGACTAGGGAAATGAAAATAGGCCAGGTGAGGGAATGGGTGCAGCAGGATGCAGCATTTGCTTGTTTATACAAAATGCTTTTAGAGCTGGCAGGAACCCAAAAGCAAAGGAACAAGAACATCAGGAAGTGAGACTGAGTCATTGTCCCAACCCCACCTCCACCACCTTGCAGGTCAGTGAGCAGAGCATTTGACTGTATTTAGTAATGGAATTTAATGGACTTCATTTTTCAACTCATCTATAAATTTCAGTCAGTTACATTTCAGGCAGCATTTTAGTTCTATTATCTCATCTGTCTGTGATTAATGAAGGGAGAATACTTTGTTGCCTTATAGAAACTAATACTTTAAATGCCCTTTTATTCTATGTATAATGAATGAAGCAGAAAACCAGTGAACAGAGCCAACACAAGGTTTTCCAGTCTTACTTAATATTCCTTAAAAAGCAACTTTGCCACTCACCCCACGGTGATATCAAATATGTTACTGCCCACAGAGCTTGACACGGCCATGTCTCCCAGGCCTTTCCGAGCAACAATCACACTGGTGATCAGGTCAGGAATTGATGTGCCTGCTGCCAGGATCGTCAAACCCATAATCTCTTCAGAAATCCCTATTGTTTCACCAACCTGATAAACAGTAACAGCAATAAGAAACCACGGCAACAGCAAGTGGAAAATCTGAGGCTCTTCCACATACTGCTTTGTGCAAACCCAACACCTCCCATGGAGCTCAGCACACTCCCGTGGCCTGAGCAAGGCCGGGTCATGGCGGAACTGACAGCTGGGGAGATGGGGCCCCTGCTCAAGGCTTCAGGGTATGACCCTGCTCTTATCTAAGATGGACTAAAAGTCCATCTCTAATACCACCTGTCACTGACATTCAAACAACAGTACCTCTGCTTCTAAAAGAACTGCCCCTCCAAAGATCTGTTCATGTCACATTTCTATTTCCAGAACCATGGACACCTGCTATGTGCCAGGAACTAAGAGCTGGAGAGAAAAGTATGAGCAGTACAACACTGACCCTACTCTCGGCCTAGTGAAGGAAAAAAGATTATAAACAACGATTACAGCTCTGTGCTAGTGCAATATTCCAGGTAGAACAGAAAAGCCATGGGCACTCAGAGGATTAAAATGCCAGAGACAGGGCAAAACTGTGCTTGCTCTCACGAGTGTGTACAATTCACCAGGTGGGGACGAGGGGGAGATGCATGACAGAGAAAGGGAACAGGGTGATGAGCAGATTGTGAAGGGCCTTCTATGTCACGCTGCATGTGAATGTAAGGAAAGCCACACTTGAAAAGTACCACATTCACTGGAATAAAAAGGCCGTCTTTGCCAACAATGTAGAAACTACAAATGCACTTGATGCTCACCATTCCCTAAGTACTGGAAATTCACCCTGAAGGAAAAAAGCCTTTCCACTTGCTGACACAGGATTTAGTTCCTGCTTTTTACTCACCTGGTGAGCCCACCACACCATAAGGTACGAGAATATGGCTATCCACAGGATGGATCCCAGGAAGGTGATAACAAAGAACTTTCTAGACTCCTATGTGAAAGTATGAAAAGAAAAAGAAGTGAGTTTCAGAGGCTAAAGGTCTTTGGCCCTTTTGAGAGAGCCCCAGAATCAGTGATGAGATCTGCTGGGGGATGATGGAGAGGATCCAGAGATGTGTGGGCTGAAATCTGTTTCCAGTGAGGACCTTGACATAGCAGGGAAAGGATGGGGTTGGTGGCCCACAAGGGAGTACAGTCAGTAGGGTGTTCAGTAGTCACCAAACTGAAGAGCTATTTGCTTGCCCAGAACCAAGCCGATCTGGGTATTTGATTTGGCTTCTGCAACTTCTCTCTGCCCTACCCTCTCCAGACCCAGAGACAGAATATGGACAGCCTTTGGGTGGGGTATGCTAGTCAGATTTTTCCCTGTTAATAGGATGCTGGGAAGAAATGGCACTTATCGCCTTGGGTTTTCACAGTAACCCTGTGAAATATGGTGGGGTGGGGTGGCATCATTCCTATATTAAAATCAGAATCCTGAAACAGTCAAGGCGGGACTAGTTCACATTGCTTATAGAGGTGGAAGTAAGCACATTCTAGGGCCTCACAGGCCCATGTCCCCCTAGGTGCATGGTCCCCGCCAGAGCTGCGAATTCCAACCCAAATCCTCTCTGTGGTTGAGCCGTGCCAAGCTGGTTGACCCTGTCCTCTCCCTCCTCTTGGGTGGAAAGCCTCTCTGGGGATAGACAGTCTAGGCCAGGGTATGGCTGGGCAAACTCACCAGCCTCCGGACGTCGGGCACTGTCAGCCACAGTGGGAGCACAATGGGCAGGAGGAAGAGGTAAATAGCCTGCTTCTGCCGGGTCTCAGGCCACTCCAGCGACAAAGGCTCCTCATTTTCTTCCTCTTCCTCCTCTTCTTCCTCATCCTCATCCTCATCCTCATCCTCATCTTCATCTTCATCTTCACTGTCACCTCCATCGCCTCCTCCTTCACCATTTGTACCTTTCTCAACACTTTTGGCTTCACCTTGATTTTCAGCAATGAAGTCCTGCTCTTTGGTTTCACCATCACCTTTCATTTTGCCATCTTCTCCTTCTGCTGGGAGTTCACCTTCACCTTCATTATTTTCTTTTATTTCTGCTTGGACTTCACTCTTGTTCTCTTCATGTTCACCATCACCTCCATCACCTCCCCCTTCACCATGTGTACCTTTCTCATCACTTCTGGTTTCACCTTGATTTCCAGCATTGAATCCCTGCTCTTCGGTGTCACCTTTCACTTCACCAGCATCTCCTTCTGTTTGGAGTTCAGCTTCACTTTCATCATTTCTTTTTCTTTCTGCTTGGATTTCACCTTCACCTTCATTGTCTCCTTTCCCTTCTGCTTCAGTTTCACCTTCACCTTCTAGCTGAGTTTCACCTCCATTTTCACCTTCACCAGGAGCTTCAACCTCTTTGCCTGTCATTGCACCTGTGCTCTCAGCTCCAGCCACATCTCCTTCCTGCAATCCAAAGCCAACCGATTACCGTAACTTCTCTGCTTGTTTTCTTTCCCAGTTTCTTCCTATTATTTTTATTGTTGTTCTCTCAGAATATAGCTAAAAACTCATGTACAAGGAGAAAACTAGTGCAATTACTCAGCAAAATTCCCCTTCACAACATTCCTACCCAGTGGTTGTTTAGTCTTTATTTGAGCATTTCCAGGGATGGAAAACTCACCGGAAGAACTTCTGTCATCTTTGGCAACTCTGCTTGGTTTGAAGTTCATATGTATACCAAGGAGCTACCCTCTGTGTCTAGGTTTACTCTGTGGAGATGCATAGAACAAAGCTAATCACTCTTCCACAAGACAGCGCTCTTCCCTGCATTAGAGATACCCAGGTCCTTCTGTCATCCCCCCATATAATGGCCTGGAGCCTCATCCCCAGCTTGGTGAACTCATTCTAATTAGCTTATATCCCACGAGGAGGCTTCTAAACCTGAACATAGAGCACTGCACAGAGTTTAATGGGATTATCAGCTTCCTTATCTTAGGCATGTTTCCATTAATATTGCATGATAACTTTTGGTGATTATATAACATTGCTGTGTCCACTAAACTCCTAAACTGTTATATTACATCATAAGTATAAATTGATGATAATACCTACTTATTGATGGCTTATATGTGCCAGGCATCATGCTAAGTGATATTATAATAATAATAATAGTTAGCAATTACTATGTTTCATGAGCAATTAATTAATGATATAGATAGAATTTAACCCATCTGATAGATGGAAAAACTAGGGTACAGAGTAGTTAAATAACTTGCCCATGATCCACACAGTTTGTGATAAAGTTGGGATTTGAATATGGATAGTCCAACTCTTGGCCTTTTAACCACCAACCTACCCTGTTTTGCAAATGCCAGGGCCAAATGAGATCTTTGGTTCCCAAACCTTACAGTGTAGGAAGCTTATTACAAATACACATTTCTGCCCTCACTGGTTTGGCTCAGTGAATAGAGCGTCGGCCTGCGGACTGAAGGGTCCCAGGTTCGATTCTGGTCAAGGGCATGTGCCTTGGTTGCGGGCACATCCCCAGTTAGGGGTGTGAAGGAGGTAGCTGATCGATGTTTCTCTTTCGTCGATGTTTCTAACTCTCTATCCCTCTCCCTTCCTCTCTGTAAAAAAAAAAAATCAATAAAATATATTTTTAAAAAAAACACAAAAAAAACAAATACACATTTCTCCCCTGGCCGGCGTGGCTCAGTTGGTTGCGTTATCCCATGCACCGAAAGGTTCCCCTTAACATTCCCAGTCAGGGCACGTGCCTGGGTTGCAGGCTTGATCCCGGGGAGGATCAATGTTTTGCATTCAAATTGATGTTTCTCTCTTCCTTTCCCTTCTTCTCTCTTTAAAAATCAATTTTAAAATCTTAAAAAAAAGAAAGAAACAAATACGCATTTCCTTGCCCCACCTGGACCAACTGAATTAGAATATTTGGGACTGGAAGCCAGGAATCTATTTTAACTTGCTCACAAGTGCTCCCAACAAGTCCATCTGCAGCCCAGTGTTTGGGAACCATGGACTGATTCCATGCAGTCTAAAGCCATTGACTCTGAGGGTCCTCAGATTAGGCTCTCAACTAACTATAACAATGTGCTGAACCAAACGAGCAAATGGCCTGGACGGTGTGCTCATGGAGTACGTTTTCTGTAACAAATTTCATGACATAGCCCATCCCCAAGGGATGCTCAGTGAGTCTCAAACTCCGCTGCATATTAAAGTCACCTGGAGACTTTAAAAACATTCATGCCCAACCAAGATATTCTGGCTTAATTGACTGAGGATGGGGCCTGGGCATTTTGGGGGGCCTGGGCATTTTTTAAGCTTCCCCAAATTGTTCTATTATGCAGCCAGGGTTAAGAACCCCTGATGAAGTCAAATATTAGTCTCTGTAAGGTTTTGCTTTGAATTTGGAATGAAGAGTGAGATTTTAGTCTGAAGTCATTCCTGCCTCCCTCACAGCCCCATCAGGAGAGGTTTCCTGGAGAAGACGACAAGTCCTTTAAATCCATAAGTATGGGAGTGTCTGCCCAGCCTGTACCCTCTTCTCTAAAAACTGCCACCCCTAACATCCCTTCTTCTTTGTTGAAGTCATAGCACCCCCCCCCCCCTTTCCCTGCCACAGCTGATTGGACACAGGCTGGATCCCTGCCCCATGACCTGGTTTGAACGAGTTTTCTCTCTTCTGTGACAAGGAGCCAATCACTAGTTGATCCCCCCTGTAGACTGAGAACTAGGGTAGTATTTTAGGGCTGTGTGAGCTAATAAGGAAGCAAATGGAGCCAGGCTACTAGGAAAGCATGCACACAGAGGAGGGGATGTGAGGGAGAGCCAGACATGGACTGAGAAGCCTCCAGGGTCACAGATACCTTCTCAGGCCTAGGACCAGCTCCTAGTGACACCAACCTTCACTTCCTGCGCTGGGGTTCCTCTTAATCCCTTTTAATTGAGCTGGCTGTCCGGGACCTACTCGGGACACTCATGATACCATGAAAATGTCTTAGACCTGAACCCAAATTGCTGGCTTAAGGATAAGATATAATCGAGTGCTTCTGAGTGTCAAGTTTAAAAAAAAATAATTAAAAAAAAGCAATGGAACCTGCAAACTGATTGTTAATTTATTGCCAGTCACTCGACCCTTATTGTGCCCTGAGTTTCTCTCTGTGGGGGAAACAGAGATGACTCAGAATTGGATCCTGCCTTCAGGAACCTCACCACCTAGCAGGGGAGCTAAGAGACAGAGTACAAGGAAGGCATTATTGATAAGAGCCCTGGGAGAGGAACAATATACCATAGGCATTCAGATTGGATGGTGGGGAAGCCTTATGGCAAAGGAGGCATTTGCACTTGCCTGGAGGCAGGTTAGGGTATCTGGAGAAGGAGGAAAAGGCATTCTAGGGGGAGGAAACTGTCTGGGCCCAGGTAGAAAAGCATGGAAACAAGAAGTCCAGTTTGGCTATAGCAGGTGGGAGAGGCTGAGGCTGTAAAGACAGCAGTATCAGAACGCAGGAAGCCCAGTGGACAAGGCCAAGATGCCTTGGAAGGTTCCCAGGCCTTTCCCCAGCACCCGCCCCTGGCATGTTAAGCTGACTGGTCTCACCGTCCCTAAGTTGCTGGGAGACCCCTAACAGTTTTTTCTTATGTTTTTACAGCAGGTGACAGTTGGCAACACATTCTTGTATATGTTCTCTGACTCACACTCAGGTGTAATGGTGAATTAACTGGCCCCATGAAGTATCTCATCTTCCAATGCTTACCCCAGAGGAATGAACCTCAGACCTTCAGGAAGGAAGACTTTTTGGTCAACAAGTCCTTCCCTGGGTCTCTCACACTCCTCTACCTGGGAAGAGGCTTGTGCCTACCTGACCGCCAGGATCCTCCTCCTGATCTCCCTTGACGTCTGGAGCAGGGGCTGGTGTGACCTTGACCGCAGGGAGCTTGGTTGGCTCCTCCTCTTTAAAGGATAAACATGGGATAGGTCAGAAGAGTACCAGGTGTTGAGGGCAGCTAATAGAGACCGATGTGAGTGGCTACAGGGCTATTGGACTTGTCCACTTCTGGATCTCAGAAGGGGGATTTCTTGTTGATAGAAAAAGTAAAATGATGTGATGTGAACTGTTACTGTCCTTTCCACAGAGATATGTACAGATGAGAGGACAGCTGTGAAATGGCAATCCTTGCTCCTTCTGTATTCGCAGACATTTCCATCCTGGCCAGCATAGGCAACTGGAACAGAGAGAGGGTAAAGCCACAGCCCTAAGGGTCTGACCTTTCCCCCTACCAGCTGCATGGAGAGGATCCTAATGATTTCAAAGACAGCAGCTAGGAAGCCTTGGCAAGTCCGGAGAGCTGGGTTTAGGTACAGGCTCTTTCGCTTCTTTGCCGTGTGGCTTTGGGAAAGTCACTTGACCTCTTGAGCCTCCGTTGTCTATAGAATGGTGTCTATAGAATAGGAACAACCACTGCTGCTCTAGCTCCCTCCAAGGGTTACTGAGTACAACAGGAGTCCTGGTGTGCGGTATAGAGCCCACAGGGCAGTAGCTGTCTCACACTCCCTGTCCCAGCAGCCACACAGATGCTGGATTTCTGTGCCACCAGACCCCTGGTGGCCTTTCCTCACTGGGGTTGCTGGTCTCGGGCCAATCCCTAGCAGAACTATCCTTCTGTAGAAGTGGCAGGAAGAAGAACTAGAGTCCAATATAGTCTAATATGGGACAAGATTCAGCAAAAACAGAAGTGGGAGTCAACAACCTTCAGCCTGGCCTTTCCTGGCCTTGCCTACCCCACATAAGGAGAGTATGGAGGGAACAGTACAGGACTGCCTGGGGAAGAGGGACCCTGGACTACAGCAAAGTGCAGGCAGCACCAGATCACCACTCCAGCTGACTGGCTCAGAGAGGCCAAGAGCCCTGCCTCAGCCCTGGCAGATAGGAGGAAGGAAGGTACAGGAGAAAACCTGCTGGTCTCACCATCCTCTCACCTTCTGGTTTGCTCTCTGCTTTGGCCTCCTGATTCAAGCTCTCCTCATCCCTGTTCTTGGAGGAGTGTGCTGCAAATGAAAAAGGAAGCATATCTGGGACCAAAGTATCCCCGCCACACCCTTCAGTTGGGCTGGTGGACTAGCAACCAGAGCAGCTCAAGTGCATGCGAAGAGGCTGGCCTGGGAGTTATGATGTCTGGATTCTGGTCCTACTAGGCCTGTCATGGTGCCCAGTTCCCAACTTCTGTCTTACATTCCCTGTACTGTCACTAACTGGCTGTGACCTTGAGCAAGTCACTTCCCCTGTTTTCTTCCTGGTAAAATAACATGGTTAGTGTTGGGGGTAACAGATACGGTTTAATTCCTTTGTGAGCCCAAGTGAGGGCTGCCTGAGTGCTGAACTGAGGAGAATCCTCATCCAGGTCTGGTGGAGAGTGTCAGGATTGATCGGAGGTGTCTGCAATGGGCAGGGAATGGAGAAATAATTACATCCTTGGACTAGATTATGTGTAAGGGCCTTTACAGCTTACTTTCTATAAATCTACTATAAGCTTTGCTATAACTGCGGGGGCACTGCTGGTGGCCATATTCCTGAGCCTTCCCTCTCAGTGGCAAGGGGGAAGTAGCTGCTCCCCAAGCTCCTTGCCACACCCCTTTGACCCCAGACACCTGGAACCCACACAGGGCCCCCTTCCAGATCCCCGTGCACGTGCTTTCCTGGAGGCCCGCAGAGCACTGTGCTCAGAATGGTGCTGCCCTGGTTTCCAGGCAAGAAAAATGGGGAGGGCAACTCTCTCAGTGTGACTGTGACCCAGGAAACCTGCAAAGTGCTTTCCATGTATCATTTCAGGTGGGAGGCACAGAGACAGAGGTGCAGGGGCCAGGAAGGTCCCCCTCACGGCCGTGTAGTGGGAAGGTGAGGATAATGATACACGTGACCGAACGAAGCGGTGCCCTGGAGTCTATTCTGCACCCCACGCTGGCTCTGCCCTGTGAACTCCGGGTGACCTTGGAAAGCCTGCGTATCCTCTCTAAGCCTCGGCGTCCCTTCTCTAAAAAGGCAACACCATGATACACACAATGTGGGGATCTGCGAGACAAAATAAATAAAAATACTGTAATTGCTGCAATTAAATATTATCTTAGCTCAGATTCTGAAACTAGACAACCTCGATTTGAATCCCAGTTCTTCCACTTGCTAGCCATGGACTGAGCTGAGTGACTCCTTAACCTCTCTGTCCTTCAGATTCTTCATCTGTAAAATCTGACAGACTTGTTGAAGGAATAAATTGATTGATACATCGACTTGTTTAAACAGTGCCTAGCACCTAGAAAGCACTGCATCAGGTTTAGCTATGACGATAATGATGAGCTGACACAAGAGTTGAGAGCAGCTGTCCCAGTGAGCCTGCAGCAATGGGGCACCATGTTCCAGAGGGTTTGGGGTAGGCCCTGACGGTCCTCTAATCCATGATCCGGACGGGATGAGCAGGTGCAATCTGGAAACATTAACAGGTCTGGAATTTCCTCCTCTCAGCCTGTCTCCTACATTCTCACAGTAGGTTCCAGCTGCAGCCCCTCTGGCAACGGGTTCCACTGCTCTGGCATGTGCGGTCCCTTGAAGTTTCCTGGTGGGCCTGCCCAGGAGGTCCTTGTCAGGACTGAGATGTCAGGAAGTGGCACTCCACCGCCTCCTTCATCCAAACAAGTCCAGCGCCCCGTTGGCAGGAATCCAGCCCTGGCATCCTCTGTTGAGCGACACGTAGCTGTTGTCAAAGGGGGGCCCCCTGGTCCCAGTCCTGGCACTGAGAATATCTGCCAGCTGTTAGCTGGAGGGACTGGCAATAAAACCAAGTTCCCCTCTTTCCTTCTCATCCCTCCTCACACACCCTACCCTCTCGCTTCTCATGCCCCCAAGAAAAGCAGGCCAACTATGAAACCTCTCTCTCCGTCCCTCCCCCTCCGCCCCGCTCCTCCCCTCCCCCTCTCACACACACACACAGAAGAGGCATGGGGATCATTGGATCCTCTTCACAGGGTGAGAGTTCAGACCAGTTCTGTGGAAGAGCTGGAACACCTGACAAGGGTGGAAACATCTGGACAGCCATTGGAAACAGCACATGGAAACACAAACATGTATCTGGAAAGTCTTGGGAGCAAAGGCCTTCATCACAGTCCTGTGCGGTCACAGCCCCTCCTGGATGGAATCTCACGGTGCAGAATCAGGGTTGGCTTCCCTGGGCAGGACTGCACCCCAGAGCATGCCAGCAGTCATTCACAGCGAGGGCCACTCGATGCCACACAGGCACGCCGTGGACCACGCAGGACTGTCTTGCCTGGGTTGATGGTCGCTGGTCCCCCAGAGCTGGTTTCCTCACATGCCTCTCAGCTCAGCACGGAGGATCATCTCCTTAGGATCAGTCTCCTCTGACCTCGGCCTGGCTTGGACATCACATAATCCTGTCAAGACAAGCAGGCCAGCTGGCGGCTGTGAGCGGTGGAAGCGGCCCAGGCAGGGGGCCCTGTGGTCCCATTGAGGAGAAGTCTTCATCTTTAAGACTTTGCCAGAGTCAGTAACTCCCAGAGGAGGGGCCCAGCATGGCCCAGAGACACAGCTTCCTTCATGACACAGCCGCACGGATAGCGCCGGCGGCCAGGGGCTGCAGCCTCGCTCTCAGAACCCCAGCGGGACTGCTTCTGGAGCTGGCGCTGCAGGAGGTCGTACTGTGTCCGCCAGGGCTCACCTCGAGGATTTGCTAAGGAAGGGTTGATCACCTTGTCTTTGAGTCTGCTTTCACAGTACAACGTAGTTGTTTCAAATACCCAAAGTCCCAATACTGTGTCTGAAGAAGATACTTAAGGGCCTGAGGGAATTCTGCGCCCTAAAAATGTGTCCCTGAACCAGGAATCTCAGTCAGGGTGCTCCCTGGGGCTCAAGGGTCAGTCTCTAGTGTCATATACAGTTCAGTGCTCAGCCCTCTGCCCAACTGCAACCACAACCCCATGGCTTCTGCCCAAAAGCCAACCTTCCCTTGATGGGCCTCCTGCCTGGAGGGGTGCCTGTGGGGGCCTGAGAATCGTGTTAGGGGCAGCTCTTTGGAGAGGGAGGCCAGAAGGCAGGAACTGGTAAGAAGAATGGTGAGAATCTCAGCTGCCAAATCATCTGTGAAGTTGGACATCAGCTCCCACTGCACTTTGGACCCTCACCACCCCCAGAAGTGGTCCTGGCAGCTCCCAGGATGTCCTTTGGGATTCCTGGATGAGGGGGAGGGTTGGCAGTCTTCCCAGGACACCAGTTTCTAGCACCTCCAGGAGCTTCCCCTGGAAGCGACCCTGGCCAGTCAGCCTGAGCCAAGCTGCCTGGAGGAGACTGTGGCGGGCTGCACCGAGAAGATACTGAGGGGCACACAGCATCATGGCCTCATTATCTGCACCTGAACCTCCTCATGTCACAAGAGAGGACAGGGAGGCAGGGAAACAGGAATGTGGATGCCTAAAGGCCTTGCTCCTTGGGGCCCTCCCCTCTCCCAGTGAGTTCTGCGTCTTCGTCTCTGCCCTGTCTCCCAGGCTGGCTGCCACCCACTCTCCCCTCTAACTCTCTCTTCCCACTCCCGCCCTCAGCCCACCCACTGCCTCCGTTTTGCAGGTCCCAGTGGCTGTGCAGCTGCGGGAGGGAAGGAGCGGACAGGGAGACCACGCGGGTCTGGGAGGCCGTGCTTACCTTCCCCCAGAGGGTCCAGGCTGTGGAGCATGAGCCGGTACATGGTGCTGCGGATGGTGCTGTTGTGCAGAGAGGCTGAGCTGCTCCCTCGGGTCAGCACGGACGGGAGCTGAGCAGGAGAGAGCAGCGCAGGCCTCAGCGGGCCCTGCCCAAGCCCGGTGGGAAGCCCCCAAGGGCCTCGCTCAACACTGCCTCCCTCCCAGAGAGATCAGAGGGAAAGCACAGGAGCGTTTCCCTGGTCTCACCTTGTCCTTCACATTAACCAGGAGTTACACCGCTTTCTTCTCAGCCTCCCCTCAACTCTCCCATGACTGACTGATTCTGCACACTGAGTAATTCCCTAAGGTCTCAAAGGGGAGCAGCAGACAATGGGTACTGAGGACACCACATGGCCAAGGGTTTTTCCATCTCCCCAGGTCCACCCCATGGAAGCACACGCTCACCCACACACCACACAGCAGACCCTGCACATGGGCGCAGCCCTTCGCAGTCCACAAACCGCATCATGGTGCTTTATCGCTGCCCCACTCCCACAGACAAGGAAACTGGGATCCCTTCTGCAGAAAAGGAAATGAAGACTCAACATGTTCATGTGGGGTGTAAATTAAAGAGTCAAGACTAGCATCCAGGCCTTCTAATTCCCAATTCAGATTTTTTTCTACCCATGTGCTAAGGAACCTTCACAGGCACACACATCCTCACATCTACAGCTGCAGACACAGACGTGACACACACAGATTTACAAGGGAGCATCCAAAGACAGACAAACACTTGCTCAGTCCCTCTGACCCACCCCACCCCACGACCCACACCTCCATAACCTACCCCCCCTTTCACCTTCCCCATCCCTCTGGCTCTGAACTCTTCTGCCACCTGGTGGCTGTGGTAACACAGTACTTTACAACTGGTCTAGGGATTTTCTGTGGATGGGAGGTTTCCTTTTATCTAGTAGGCCCAGCCTCTCTCTAAGGTCCCCATACTTCTTCCCAAATATCCCATAGGCCAAAGGCAGCTAAGACATTTTTTCACAAACCTCAGACTCTTCTGCCCCAGTGCCCTCTGATGGTTCTCTTAGTTCTGGGCATTCCAAAGCCACAGGTAATTAGGCTTTTGGTCAATCATGGCATGCTGGGGGCTGTAAAGTTAGACTTGAGTTCATCTAGTCCCGTCATTTACAGATACAGAATCTGAGGCCCAAGCTCACACAGCGAGCTAGTGGCAAAGCAGTGACATTCCAGCTCCCAAACCAGCACCTCCTCCCAGGCCACATGGGACCAAGAGTCCCTCGCTCCTTCCCCGGCTCCACCTGGCAGCACTCCCAGGAGCTTCCCAGGCCTGAGCCCAGCCCAAGATCCTCGGCATCGGGGACACAGTGCCCTGAGTCTGTGGCTGTCCTGTGAGACCCTGCAGTGTCCTCACTGCGCAGACTCTACATGGCACCCACCTTCAGCTTCTTGTTCTCCTGTAGCTCATCCATCGCCACTGCCCCATCACCTGGCTGCAAACAGGGACAGGAGTCACAAGGTGTTTGGAGACCGTCACTCTTTCTCCCTATTTCCCTCTCTCTCCAGGAAGCCCTCAGGTTGGAACACAGAAACTCAGCAGAGACAACCTGGGCTTCCACAGCCTGGCTTCAGCCTGCATACGCCATTCCCAGCCAGATGTGTCCACTCACCACCCGTCTTCTGGTCCCTCAAATGCGCCATCCTTCTTACCCACTTGAAACCTTTATTATGGGGCGCCCATCTAATTCTCTTTTACAGACTTCTATTCTTTTCCTTCATAGCACTTTCCCCACTTTGTGTTCTATGTATGTGTTATTTGTGTTTTATGTATGTTAGCAAACATGCAAATAAATCGAGTGCCCACTAGCATCTTGAAGACAGACTGCCTATTTCATTAACCATGTGTGTCCAGCACAAAAACTCTGCAAGGGTTTAATAAATATTTGATAAATTAATGAATGAACTGTCTTCTAAATATACCTAATCTATTCCAACTCCTATTCCCTTGTTCATGCCTTCTCCGTCCCTCTGTATGCCAAATTTTCAGATATGAAACTTTCCCAAAAGGCCCCATCCACCTCACCCTCACTTCAGCTCACTCTGCTACATCTCTCCTCAAAAGCTTTATAACAACAGTGAGCACATTCTGTGATACCAAAATCTGGCTCTGTAGACAAATAAGTGCTAGTGTCCTGGTGAAGCTGCAGGGCAGCCCGTGGGAAACAGCCCTAGAAAATCAAGCTGAAGGCTCATAAGCCCACAGTATGTACTATCTGGACCACTAGCTTGCCATTTTGCATTTACTGTCATTTTAACTTTTTTTAAAAATCACTGTTTAACCGTTCACATATATTTTTGGCCATTCAATGAAGTTATAATACAGCTATCTCTGTTCCCCTGAACTGTGTCTTGTACACAGTAGGTGCTCACTGCAGGTGATGAGTAGCTACTCCCAACTGGCCTCTAGTGCCATCTTCAGGCAGCAGGGTCACCAATGGCTGCCCCAGTTGCCTTCCAGTTGCCTCTTCCACCCCACCTACCTCCATGGCCAGAACTAGAACTGGACTTACTGCACTCCCTTCTCTGTCCAGCTCAGACAATATGGAAAATACTGCCGAACCCAGGGCTACCCCCTCATCCATCTACCCAACATGTTCATTCATTCAGTTCTTATTTCCTGAGCACCTGCTTGTTTACATGGTGCTGTGCTAGCACTGTAGGGATACAAAGATGTTTAGGACATGGAATCTATGTCCAGAAAGGAATCAAGACACATGATAGCACAAGCACATGACAAAGCAAAATGTGTTTCAAGAAATTAGGGGGATTGATCAATGTGCTATGCTAAGATGGACAAAGAAGGCTTCCTGAAATAGGTAGAATTTGGGTAAGCTCTGAAGGATGGGGGGGGGGGGGGTTGGAAGCTTGGATACAAGCTGAATGAATGAATTAATGAATGAATGAATTAATGAGTCATGTTTCCATAGTGTAGTGGTTATCATGTTTGTCTCACAAATGAATGTAACAGAATAGAAATAACCAATCTGAATATGAAGGGGCGCACTGTGGATTTTCTGAACAAATCCCCTGACTCTTTCACGACATACCTGTAAGATTACTGGGATACTGGAGTCTACCGCACTGACCCCCACTGGCCCAGCCATCTCCCTACTTATCATAACCAATCTTCATTCAATGAGTTCTTGGAGGCAAAGAATGATGAGGGACCAGGCTACCCTTTGGGATGGCTGGTTCTGTCCACAGAGGAGCAGGAGAGACCCATTTTTGTCTCATGATGCCCACGCCTATTGATTTCTCTGCAATTCAGATTTATTCAAGACAAAACACTTTTCTATGGGTTCACTGTATATATATCTTCTAAACTCAGTACACACTTCTAACTTTCTAAAGCCTTTCACAGCCAATTCCTCATTCGATACTACTAACTGTGAAATAAACAAGACTAGTGTTATTACTGCTATTTTGATAGATGAGAAAAAAGATACAGGGACATTCTGTGACTTGCCTGTACTCACAAAGATAGTGACAATCCCAATCTCCTAATCTCCATTCAAGGTTTTTGGTTGTTTAGTTTTTTTACTAAATTGCATTTCTTTTCCCAAGCATAAGAAAATGAGGTCAAATCTATATTCCCTAGTGGTTCGGTTTCAAATTATTCAAGTAAATGGATGTGAATGTTTGTCTACATTTGGGTAATGCTGGTGGGTCCATTTATGGGTACAGTACCGGCAAGCAGGTGTTCTCAGTATATGCCTTATTATACACACATTCCCACATCCACCTCTCACACCACACCATTCTCCAGCCTCTTTCTTCAGCATCATCACCCCACCTTTTCCTTCTCCTCATGAAAATTAGCAACGGGGCTAAGGAAACTGAAGAAAATGTTCCATGCCAGCCAAGACCCCAGGGATGCATCTTGCTGAGAATGAGCAATGGGATCCCTTGCAACTGTTCATAGAAACCTGGTAGCCCCTCGGGGGGCTTGTCCTCTTGATTTTCAATTTCTATCTCCCTCTAATGTAGCAGTTAGCTAATCATTTACCTCTCCCCTTCTAGACACAATCCCTGACACATTTCCTGAACCACACATTTTAGTCTGATTTTTTAAAAAAATTCTTCAACAAATATTTACTGAACCCCTGGTCTGAGTCCTTCACCCAGGTTACACTCTAGTTGGGGACACTTCACTTTATCCCTTCATTGAGTATAGGCTTGCACCCTGATCCACTCATTTGTCTAGGCTGGACACCCACAAGTCTACCCAAATTCCTCCCTCTCCCTCACAGACCACATCCAGCTAGTTGTCAGACCTAGTTCATGCAAGTCCTCAAATTTGGCCTCATCTTTCCATTCTCCCGCCTACAGTTCTGCAACAGCTCCTGACTTCTGATCTGTTCTCCTTCTGGTTCATTCTCCACCCCTTAGCCAGTGATTTTCAGAGCAAAGCACATCATGTCCCTTCACTGCATCCTGGGGCCACTGTCCTTAAAAGGGAGCACAGACTCCTAAGCTGAGCACACACCAGCCTCCTGCTTACCTCCAGTCCAGATCTGTCCAATAGAAATAGAATGCAAGCCACATATATAATTTTAATTTTTTAAAGTAAAAGCACAAGTAAAATTAATTTTAATAATATACTTTAACCTATCATATCAAAAATATAATTCAGCCGAAACCGGTTTGGCTCAGTGGATAGAGCGTCGGCCTGCGGACTGAAAGGTCCCAGGTTCGATTCCGGTCAAGGGCATGTACCTGGGTTGCAGGCATATCCCCAGTAGGAGATGTGCAGGAGGCAGCTGATCGATGTTTCTCTCTCATCGATGTTTCTAACTCTCTATCTCTCTCCCTTCCTCTCTGTAAAAAATCAATAAAATATATTTAAAATATATATATATATATAATTCAATGTGATTAATATCTAAAATATTAATGAGCCGAAACCAGTTTGGCTCAGTGGATAGAGCGTCAGCCTGCGGACTGAAGGGTCCCGGGTTCGATTCCGGTCAAGGGCATGTACCTGGGTTGCGGGCACATCCCCGGTGGGAGATGTGCAGGAGGCAGCTGGTCGATGTTTCTCTCTCATCGATGTTTCTAGCTCTCTATCCCTCTCCCTTCTTCTCTGTAAAAAATCAATAAAATATATATTAACAAAAAATAAATAAATAAAATAAAATATTAATGAGATTTTTACATTTTTTATACTAAGCCCTTGAAACCCAGTGTGTATTTTATACTTGCAGTAATTATGACTAGTCCCATTTCATTTTTTAAATGTTTTATTGAAATTATTTGGGTTACATCCTATATAATAAAGAGGTAATATGCAAATTGACTGTCACACCCTCACACAAAGACAGCTGCCCCCATGTGGTCAAAAGATGGCCGGTAGGGGAGGGCAGTGGGGGGGCAACCGGGCTGGCAGGGGAGGGCAGTTAGGGGCGACAGGGCCGGCAGGGAAGGGCAGTTAGGGGCGACTGGGCCAGCAGGGGAGCAGTTGGGGGCGATCAGACTGGCAGGGGAGTGGTTAGGGGGCGATCAGGCTGGCAGACAGAAGCAGTTAGGGGCAATCAGGCAGGCAGGTAGGCAAGCGGTTGGGAGCCAGCAGTCCTGGATTGTGAGAGGGATGTCCAACTGCCGGACATCGCCCAAGGAGCCCCAGATTGGAGAGGGCGAGGCTGGACTGAGGGATACCCCCCCAGTGCATGAATTTTGTGCACCAGGCCTCTAGTTGGTTAATAAAATAATATAGGTTTCAAGTATAAAATTCTTTTTTTAAATTAAATCTTTATTGTCCCTCTTTTTTTCCCCCATAGCTCCCCTCCACCCAGTTCCCACCCCACCCCCGCCCTCACTCCCCACCCACTGTCCTCATCCATAGGTGCACGATTTTTGTCCAGTCTCTTCCCGCATCCCTCACAACCCTTCCCCCTCAAGAAGTCAGTCCACTCCCTTTCTATGCCCCTGATTCTATTATAATCACCAGTTCATTCTGTTCATCAGATTATTTATTCACTTGATTTTTAGATTCACTTGTTGATAGATGTATATTTGTTGTTTGTAATTTGTATCTTTACCTTTTTCTTCTTCCTCCTCTTCTTAAAGGATACCTTTCAGCATTTCATATAATACTGGTTTGGTGGTGATGAACTCCTTTAGCTTTTCCTTATCTGTGAAGCTCTTTATCTGACCTTCAATTCTGAATGATAGCTCTGCTGAGTAGAATAATCTTGGTTGTAGGTTCTTGCTATTCATCACTTTGAATACTTCTTGCCATTCCCTTCTGGCCTGCAAAGTTTCTGTTGAGAAATCAGCTGACAGTCGTATGGGTACTCCCTTGTAGGTAACTGACTGTCTTTCTCTTGCTGCTTTTAAGATTCACTCTTTGTCTTCTGCTCTTGGCATTTTAATTATGATGTGTCTTGGTGTGGTCCTCTTTGGATTCCTTTTGTTTGGGGTTCTCTGCGCTTCCTGGACCTGTAAGTCTATTTCTTTCACCAGGTAGGGGAAGTTTTCTGTCATTATTTCTTCAAATAGGTTTTCAATATCTTGCCCTCTCTCTTCTTCTGGCACCCCTATAATTCGGATGTTGGTACACTTGAAGCTGTCCCAGAGGCTCCTTACACTATCTTCGTATTTTTGGATTCTTTTTTCATTTTGCTTTTCCGGTTGGGTGTTTTTTGCTTCTTCATATTTCAAATCGTTGACTTGATTCTTGTGATCCTCTGGTCTGCTGTTGGGAGTCTGTATAATATTCTTTATTTCAGTCAGTGTATGCTTAATTTCTAGTTGGTCCTTTTTCATAACCTTGAGGGTCTCACTAGATTTCTTGAGGGTCTCACTACATTTATCAGCGGTCTCACCAGACATTTTGAGTGTCTTACTAAATTTATCGGCGGTTTCTAGAAAGTTCTTGAAAAACCTTAAAGTGTGGTTTTGAACTCTATATCCAGTAGTTTGCTTTCCTCCATTTCTGTCATTTGTGACCTGTTTCTTTGTCTCTGCATTTTTTATGCTTCCCTGTGTTGGTAGAGTGGTTTTGTGTGCTAGGTGTCCTGTAGGGCCCAGTGGCTCAGCCTCCCCAATAACCTGAGGTGGACACTCTTGATGCACCCCCTTGTGGGCTTTGTGCACAGTCTTGTTGTAGTTAAGCCTTGATTGTTGTAGGTATCACTGGGAGGAATTGACCTCCAGGCCAATTGGCTGTGAGAATCAGCTGTGTCTGCAGTGGGAGAACTTCTGTGCTGGAGACACCCCTCCGGGGCAAGACTTGCTTCAGTGGGGCTTTGGTGCTCACTGCCCCCTGAGGGTGTCCTTTATGGATCCGAGGAGCTACAATCTGGATGGTCCCACTCTGACCACCAGGCACACTGGCTACTGGATCTCTAGGGAGGTGCTAATCTAGTCTCTGACTGAGGCCCCCCAGCAGGAGCCAGCTGTGAAGCAATGCGAGTTGCCGTGGGTCCTTGGGTCAGCTGCAGTTTGTTCAGTAATTTTCAGATTGCAAAGGGCCTGGCCTTTCATATGCAAAAGCCTTCGTGCATGGTTTGGGTGGCTTGGGCGGGGCGGGGTCCCAGGGGATCAACAGGGTGGAGCAAGCAGCTATGGCTGCCCTCAGAGGCCCCACTTCTCAGTGTCCCAGCAATCGCTGCAAGCACCTCCAAGAGAATGCTGCCCTCGAGTTCCGAACAATGCCAGACAGTCCCATTTCTCCCGTATGAGTCTGGGTCCCCAGAGACTCGCCCGGAACTGGAGCTCAGAGCTTGAGACTCCCTCCCGATTGAAAAAGACAACTGTGTCCTCAGCCGCCAGCCCTCTCCACGTGCGCCTCCATACCTCTGTACTTTATTTCCGCACCGCACCTCCTCTGAGTCTCAGTATGCTTTTCTCTTTCCTTCTAGTTATAGAATTTCCACTCAGCCAGCTTTCCTGTGGTTCTGAATGATGTCCGTTCCGTCTATTAGTTGTATTTTTCAAGTGGTTGTGCGAGGCAGCAATCTCCGGTGTTTACCTATGCTGCCATTTTGGTTTCTCCTCTATAATTTTTTTATGTATAAAAGAATTTTTTTATGTATAAAAAAAGAAATGGGGCTAGTAGGCATAATAAAAGAATGGAATCCTACCATTTGCAACAGCATGGATGAACCTAGAGGGTATTTATGCTAAGTGAAATAAGCCAGTCAAAGACAAATATGATATGATTTCTCTTATATGTAGATTCTAATAAACAAATGAAATACAAACAGACTTATAGATAGAGAACAAGCTGACAGCTGTCAGAGGGAGTATAAAATTCTATAATACAGCATCTGTATATTGTAGTGTACGTTCACCACCCCAAGTCTAGTCTCCTTCCATCACCACCTATCCCCGCTTTACCCTCTTCTTCCTCCCCACCTCCTTTCCCTCTGGTAATCACCAAACTAATGTCTGTATCTATGAGGTTTTTTGTTTGTTTGCTTGCTTGCTTAATCCCTTCATCTATTTTACCCTGCCCCTAAACTCCCTCTGACAGCTGTCAGCTTGTTCTCTATCTATAAGTCTGTTTGTATTTCATTTGTTTATTAGAATCTACATATAAGAGAAATCATATCATATTTGTCTTTCTCTGACTGGCTTATTTCACTTAGCATAAATACCCTCTAGGTTCATCCATGCTGTTGCAAATGGTAAGATTCCATTCTTTTATTATGCCTACTAGCCCCATTTCTTTTTTTATACATAAATGTCAACCTTCTTAACATACCTTTATTTTTAAAATTTTTTCAATTACAGTTTACATTCAATATTATTTTGGATTAGATGTATAGCATAGTGGTTAGACAATCATATACTTTACAAAGTGGTTCCCCTAATATTTCTGATACTAAAGAGGATTTACCAGGGAGCTGATTAAGCTTAAGCTTCTGGACCCATCTCTCCCGTACACAAACCCTTGCCTAGACCTTGTAATTAATTGTATAGCAATGGTTTTATTTTATTCTTTCTTAGAGTGTCCAGACCCCAAAACTTAGATCAACTCCCACTCCTCCACTAGGCTGAGCTCCTTGAGGGCTGGGATTGCACCTTATTTCTTTCTCTCTGTATCCTTAGATCCTACACAGGCTTTATACAAAGGGATTCAACAAATGTTTGCCAAATGAAAGTTTTTTAGGGCTTAATCCTAGACTATCTCCTTCTCTTTCAGAGTAGCATCAGCCAATCCTTGATTTTAATTACATTTGCTGGTAGTTCACAACTTTCTATCTCTAGTCCAGACCTTGTTCCAAAGTTTCAGGTTCATTTGTGCAACTGCTTCTTACACATTCCACTTGAAGGTGACATGGGCACCCAAACTCACCATTCCAGAGTGGGAACTCTTGAGTCTCCCTAAACCTGTTCTTCCTCTAGTCTTCCCTGGCACTAGCAAAAACCTTGACTTCTGCTCTCTCACACTTCGCATTCACTTCATCACCAAGTCCAGATGATTCTGTATTTAAATCATCTCTGAAATCTCTTAGGGGATTATATATATATATATTGGATGTCCACAACAGCCTCCTAACGGGACTCCCTGCTTCCACCCTGTACACCTACAACTCATTCTCTGCACAGTAGTTAGGGAGTGACCTTTTAAATATGGCTCCTGTTGAGCTTCAAATACAATCCAAACTCCATATCTGATCCATGGGTCCCGGCATGAAACAGCCCCACCTTCCCTCTGGCATTACCCTGTATCGCTTTACTTACTAACCACACTGGCCTCCAATTCTTTTCTCTAATGCACCAAGCTCTTTCCTCACTATGAGTCTTTGAAAAGGCTATTTCCTTTTCTGGAATTCTTTGGAACATGGGGTGTTTTCCGTCTCATTCTGCAGACCTCTACATGGACTTATTTTCCAAGAGATTACTTTCTTTCTTTCTTTCTTTCTTTCTTTCTTTCTTTCTTTCTTTCTTTCTTCTTTTTTCTTTCTTCCTTCCTTCCTTCCTTTCTTTCTCTCTCTCTCTCTCTCTCTCTCTCTCTCTCTCTCTCTCTCTCTCTCAAGGACCTACCTACAGTCACTCCCCATCACATGCATTGCTTATTTCCTTCACAGTACTTGTCACACTCTGAAATTATCTTCTTAATTTATTTTACTTGTTTATTATCCATATGCCTACTCCTCCACACTAAAAAATGTTCTGTTGGATTTAGGCTCCAATTTATATAGGTGGCAGAGCATCTGGAACTCTATGCTGTTCTTTGTAGAATACCATGAATACCTCACCATCACTGGCCTAGGGGACCCGACACGCACACGATTTAATTGTGCGCTGGGCCTCTATATATGTGTTTTCCGATGGTCTTAGGCAACCACTGTGAAAGGGTCGTTTGACCCCCAAAGGGGTTGTGACCCACAGGTTGAAAACTTCTATTGTAGAGTTTCAGATTCTGAAGTATTTGGGGGTCAGAATGTGAGTATGGAGTTTTCCAAGGGCCCACACCAGACTCATTCCCAACCTTGCATCCCTTCTCACCACTGGCATCCCACAGGGCTGTCTTCACAATCAGCATTTCATGCAAATGTCTGGTCCTCCCTGGCTAAGCTCATAACTCTATCTCTAAAGAAGGGCCATCGCCTTTCAAATACAGCCCTAGCTAGTTTGGCTCAGTCGATAGAGTGTCAGCCTGCTGAAGGGTCCTGGGTTCGATTCTGGTCAAGGGCACATGCCCAGGTTGTGGGCTCAATCCCCAGTAGGGGCGTGCAAGAGGTAGCTGATCAATGATTCTCTCTCATCATTGATGTTTCTTTTTTAAAAAATATATTTTATTGATTTTTTACAGAGAGGAAGGGAGAGGGATAAAGAGTTAGAAACATCGATGAGAGAGAAACATCAATGAGCTGCCTCCTGCACACTCCCTACTGGGTATGTGCCCACAACCAAGGTATATGTCCTTGACAGGATTCGAACCTGGGACCCTTGAGTCCACAGGCCGATGCTCAATCCACTGAGCCAAACCGGTTAGGGCTCATCATTGATGTTTCTATCTCTCTCTCCCTTCCTCTCTGAAATCAATAAAAATATTTTTTAAAGGAAGGGCATCACCCTTCAAATACAAATAAGACTTTTCAGCCAGGCTAATGCCTCAGTTTTGCTGTTTGTTTGCTTTCTGTGAGTATGCGTAATCAAGGCAGATCAGATACTTGCCATTTTTGGTCAGAACAAATACACTGAGAGCTTCAAAATCAGGTCTAAAGTTTCAGAGCAAGCTAAGCTAAATTGTGTTGATAAACATTTACTATTTTCTTATTGGGGTCATTCCTCAAACCATACATATCAGTTTGACAATGTTATCTAAAATATTTTTTTAGCCAGTGTCAAAACAGAGATTCTAAAATAGTTGCTATATATCTGATGCTACATCATTTATTTTTTTGAAAATACTCAATTAAATTCTGATTAGAATCATCTCCCAAAACTTTTATCCTGGTTCTAGACTATCAGAGCAGAATAAAAAGTAAAGTGAAAGGTCCTTCAGCTTAGAAACTCCACAGGTATCAGTTGGATACATAGTCAGTCCTTCAGAAAGGAAAAACCTGTGAGTTTGTTGCTCTTAGTAAAACACCATGTGGCCATTCCATTCATTTACATATTGTCTGTGGCTGCTTTCACACAACAGAATAGTTGTGACAGACTATAGGGCCTACGAAGACTAAAATATTTAGTATCTGGCTCTTTACAATTCTGCCAACCTCTGCACTAGTTCATCCCACTTACTTTTCAGATGGGCAAGCTTAGGCCTGGATGAAAAAGAAAGTGACTTTGTAGCACTTTGCAGTGTCCCCTTTATTACAAATACTCTTGTCTTTGCCTGTCCCCTCTACTGGATGGGACACAATCTTTTTATTTCCCACACTGATTTTCATTTCAGTGCTTAATAGCAGAGGTTTGTTGAATTGCATTAACTTGCCTAGGGTAACAGGGATAATTAGCAGTGGAACCTGGGTTAAAACCCAGATATACTGTTACAGAAGAGCAAAGAAATACCAAGCACGCTTCCTAGAGAAAGGGAGGGACCCCGTTTATTTACGCTAGTGGACTCTGGGAATAACTTCCAAATCAGAGTAACACAGAGAGGCTTCACTTTTTATAACCTTCTCGGGTCTTTGTCTTGCAGATATAGTTCCGCCCCCTTTCATGGGCTTGTGGCCCCCAGGTGTTGATGATCTTGTCCTGGGCCAGCCCCCCCAGGGTAGTGCATTGTTCACAGTTTTTATGGCCTGACACGCCTTGCAAGACCAGTTTCCTCCTCAATACAAACTCCTGAACCAGTGGAAAGGACAGTCAACTAGCCATGTAACTTTGGCTGAGATAATTATCTTATCTGAGCCTCTCAGTTTCTTCATCTGCAAAATGGATATAACAATCTATTCCTTGTGGGGTTTTTAGGAAAAGTTGTTGAGATAATGTATGTATGGAATAGGCCCTCCATAAGTATGGATTCCCTTCCCTGCTCCTTTCTCTCACAAAACTGCTAGGGTTCCCTGAGGAAATTGAACCAAATAGTTATGGAGCTTTAGCTAGGGATGAGACCCTGGGCTCAGCCCTTTGGTAGATACAAAGGTTGTTACCCATTTAATGGCAATGATGAGCCTGATGGTGTAGCCGCCCCCTCCACACTTCACCCCAGGCTGGCAACAGAAGAAGGGGGTGTCTTTCCTATTCCTGTTTCTCTCCAAGAAGGAGCAGATCGCCCTAACTGGTTTGGCTCAGTGGATAGAGCCTCGGTCTGAGGACTGAAGGGTCCCAGGTTCGATTCCGGTCAAGGCATGTACCTTGGTTGCAGGCACATCCCCAGCAGGGGGGTGCAGGAGGCAACTGATTGATGTTTCTCTCTCATTAATGTTTCTAACTCTCTATCATTCTCCCTTCCTCTCTGTAAAAAAATCAATAAAATACATTTTAAAAAAAGAAAACAATTTTTAAAAAAGAAGGAGCAGATCCCACCGCCCTCCGCTTCTCTTCCTACCACTAAACAGCTGACCTCCCCTCCCCAGCCATCCTCCTTGGCTCCCTATCACCCTGTCTGGCCTTGCCCCACTTCCCTCTGACTCTCACCTTTGGAGCACAGCTGATTAAATGAGCCCCGTGTCCCTGGCTCCCTGCCTTCTTGAGGTGATGCTCAAAGAAGGGACCCATTAGTCAGGGAGAGGGGTGAACCAATAAGTCAGTAAAAGTGAGGAAGAGACCAAAGCATATTGTTTTTTATACTTAAAGTAAAATAATTTACAGGGATAAATACATACGCCTGCATAAACCACCAAAAGGAATTCCAGAACAAAGACTGGATTTTCAGAGAATTGCTTCATGAATTCAAAACAGAATGGCTTCTCCCTAGCTGTCAGTGAAATGCAGGATAACTGATCTCCCTCTAACCAGATCATAGGTCTTGGCCAGCCAAACACAGATATAATAATACAAGCAAAGGCAATTCCTTCTTTCTCTGGCTAGAAGAAACCTGGGGTGAAACTCCAAATCCAGACAGTTTTAAAAACCATTTCAAAACAGGTATAATTCTTGAGTTATTTGGACTAATTTTTAGCAGGCAGTAGTTAGTGCTGGGAAGTCTAAACTATAGGTTTTTAATTTTAAGTAATTATAGATTTGCTTTCAAATATAGCGAGTAATTCAACCTGCTTTTAAAAACATAATTCTATTCATTAAAAATCATAAACTGGATCTGTTTTGACAAATAGCTAAGAACAGAGTTGTAATAGCACCACTGTCACTGGTTGGCAAACAGCTGCGATGAAGCCCTTGAAAAGTCTCGGAAGGAGGTTACAGATTCTCTTTTGAAATCATGATTATGCTTCACGTCATTGGCAAGCTTTGCTTTGATGGTCTAGCTCTGACAAAATGACAAGTTCAGAATTTGCAGAGTTTAAATAAAAACAGAATTACTATGAAGGACTGGGAGGCAAGCCCAAGGCCTTTTGAAAACTGCTGGCCTGGTGTCTACCAGGCAGTAAATACTTTCCTCAGAGGAGAGTACCAGGCTCCATGGCCCCCCCCCCCTGGCATAGCCTACCCTGACAGCTGCATTAGAGGCAGGCCCTGCTTCTTCATAGTGAGTGACGGGACACTCTGAGCCTCCCCTTCTTTTTTTAAGTCTCTGGCTCCATGAAGCAGTAGTCTTGTGGGAAATAATGCTGAATGGGAGGTTAGGATACTGGATCCCAGCTCTGATACCTGCCAGCTGTATGACCTCGAGCAGAACATTTCTCCTTTTTTGGGCAATCTTCAAATAAGGCAATTGGAGCTCAGTTGATCAGATCAGACAAATAACCATTGTGCTGGGCCTGCCAGAACTGAATTCACTTGCACACAGGACATTATCAATGAATATTATAACTAAACAGGACTTTTTGGTGATTAGCTTGACTTTTTCATTTTCCCCCAAAGAAATGAAGGGACCTGTCCAAGGTCACATAATTAGTTAGAGGCAGAATCAGATTAGAACCCAGGTTTCCTAACTCTCAGTTCCGTGCTCCGGCCAGAACACCACATTATCTGAAAAATCCTAAAGAAAGTACATTTTATCTCCTTTGCATCATGTATCTCCCAGACATGTTGCTGAGTTTTGTCTCCATCCTGCCCACTCATCAAAACTGCGCTGGATTAAGTAGCTAAGTCCTTCCACTCTTTGCACGCAAAATTCTGCTCGCACCAGTGGCTTCACGGAGACCTGATGCAGGCAGGCTCTGAGCCAACCTTTGCCCAAACTCTAGCTTTAGGAGCAGGAGATAAATGGGGTCTGTGTTCCCTAGGGTGCCCTCACTTTGGAGTCTCACTGAATAAACATCTTTGAGATGAATTTTCAGAAATCACTCCCCCAATTCAATCTTCCAGGTTATTGAATCATGCAATGGATTTAGTAGGAAGGCTCCTCACGGGGACAGAGAACTTCTTGGAAAGGAACAGGAGAAAGCCCCAGGGTTAGCACTCCTGGTATCTGGTCTCCAGTCAGCACAGAGAGAGGGCTCGGCACCTAGCATGGCTTGTCAGTGATGAATGGAGCTCTCATCTTCACTATTTTAAAAACAAAACAGCCGAAACCGGTTTGGCTCAGTGGATACAGCGTCGGCCTGTGGACTGAAAGGTCCCAGGTTCAATTCCGGTCAAGGGCATGTACCGGGCACATCCCCTACAGTAGGAGATGTGCAGGAGGCAGCAGATCGATGTTTCTCTCTCATCGATGTTTCTAACTCTCTATCTCTCTCCCTTCCTCTCTGTAAAAAATCAATAAAAATATATTTAAATAAATAAATAAATAAATAAAATAAAAACAAAACAAAACCAAAAAGAGCCCTCCCCCTTCTTTCTCGGACCCCATCCGACACCAGAACCTCCAAGTCTGGAATGTGAACAAATAAGTTTAAATGAAAGTAAGGGTACTAGATAAACCCTAAACACCATGCACATGAAAGAGATTATCATTTTTCCCTGCCTGATATCTCCTTGGACATTTTCCAAAGCCCAGCTCAAATATCATTTCCAAAGACCCAGCCAGACCAACCTGGTTCAAATCCTGACTACACCCCCTATTTGCTGTGTGACATTGAACAAGTGGTTTGATTTCATTAGGCCTCAGTTCCTTCTCCTACCAATGGGGGATCGTAGTAATAACCATTTTACAGGATGATGGGGGGAGGGGGGTGACCCAAGGTCCCTCTGGACAAAGACCCCAGAATAGTGCCTGGCAGAGAACAGGCCTCTAAAAGTTGAATGAAAAGCAAGGGAACCAGAGCACCCATCTCTTGAAGTCTGACCCAGCACTTTCCATTCTTTAGTCCCAGCCTTCCCTCACCCTTTTGCCCCAAAGTGGCTAGAAAAACCCGAGCTACCCTGTTCTCACCTTGCTGAAGTCCCCTAGGGCCATGACCTTGGCCACTGGCCTCCTGCTGAGCTGCTCCTTCACCCAGAGCTCAAGCTTCTTGTTCCACTTCATGGTGAACACATAGGAGGCATAGGCCAGCAGCAGCAGCAGGCTCTCCCACCAGACAATGAGGCTGTCCAGGAAGAAGAGAATGAGCATCATCAGGTCAAGGATGTAGAAGGAGACGTCACGGAACAAGGGCCACCAAGTGAGGTGGAGGATCTCCCGGGAGAATAGGGCACAGGTGCCGATGACAAAGAGGATGTTGAACACAGCAGAGCCCACAATTGTGCCGATGCCCACATTGCTGTGGGAGATGAAGACGCCGATGAGGGAGGTGAAGAGCTCGGGGGCAGAGCCTCCAGCAGCCATGAATGTGGCACCTGCCACATCCTCAGAGATCTGCAGCTTGTCTGTGATGACACCCAGGGCTGGGACAAAGTACTCATCACACACGATGGCCAAGGCCACAAACACGTACATCATGCCAAAGATGTGCAGGACTACCCAGCCCTGCCTCCGCTCCTCCACGCTGAACAGGTCTGGGGGGTACTCTGCCTTAGGGTGGTCTGGCCAGCTGGGGGGCAGCGCCGAGGGACTGGGACTGGGTGCCTCTGGGAGCGGGGCCGTTGTCAGGCTGGGGGAGGGGGTAGTGGGCATGGCTGGAGCTGGCTCCACACAGTGACGAACCTGGGTGGTCGGATTTGCCCTGATACTGAGGGTTGCTGAGGTGCTTGGTGCTGTGGGAGGTTTCTTCGCCAGCCCCCAGAAGGTGGCTAAGGATAATCCAGTGGTTGGTGCACTGGTTCTGGACGAGGGATTCCTAACCCTGGTGCTAATTGTCACTTGCCCATCAGAGGTGGCTGCAGTGTGCTCTAAAACTATTCCCTGGAAAGTCGTCAGGTTGCTCTTTCCCACTAACCTCCGAGGATTGGTTGAGCTGTTATTGTCCACTCTTCTGGGGGTAGTCAGCGTGTTCTTATCCACTGCACTCCTAGAAGTCAAGATGTTTGTTTCTATGTCATTTATCATGAAAGTTGGAGTCTTATCAGTTATTCTCTTAGTAGTTGGGGTGGTTTCCTCCATGACTCCCTTGGAGGGGCTGGTCTCCAATATTTTGTAGGTTGCCACAGTTTCAATGTGTTTCACTGTCGTTCTGGGAGTGATCCCATGGCTTCTTGTCATTGTCATGAATGTGGATGGGGCAGAGTTTACTATTCTACCTTGTGGGGATTGGGTGTATTTTTTCACCTTTCCCCTGGCTCGAGTTGGGGGGTAGTGCTTCATTTCTCCCCTGGGTGTTGCTGGGGTATAATTCTTTATTGTTGATATGCTTGAAGTTGGGGTGTAGTGATTCAGTACTCCACTTGGTCTTGTTGGGGTGTTTTCCTTCGTTCTGTCTGTGCCTGCTGCTGTTGGGCTGTAGTTATTCTTAGGTACTGTGGGAGAGATGTTGGCTATTCTTCTGGGTGTATTGAGAGTGTTCTCCATTGTTATGCCAGCTGTTGCTTTCTCCTTGCCCACTGTGCCCTGGGGTTCCAGTGTCTCACCCTCCATTTCAGAACTAGCCCTTGGAGGGTCACTGTTCACCATCATCATCTCGTTGCTGGGAAGGTCCCGGTTGGCCAGCTTTACAGGGTATTGGGAAGAGACTGCTGCCCACAGTGAGGGGAGGCCCAGAGGGCTCCTCAGGTGCTGGTAGGTGGAACCAATGATCAACATTCCCAGTAGGAAGAGGAAGCGACTCCATTGAAGCCGTTTTGGCAGGAGTAACCGCCTTTCCTGCGTCCCCATCCTGATCAATTTCCCCATGATGGCCAGTTATGCCAGGTTACGGAAGGCCTTTCATTCTGTTCACTGAAAGATGGGGGTTGTTCTTGGATTCAGGTTGGTGATCAGGGAAGATTTCTCCATGAAGCCCAGCTAAGAGATATCCACAAACCTAGAGAGAGGGGGAAATTAAATAAAAGAGGTTATCTGTCCCTAAGAGGAATGATGGGGTCCTCATCTGGAAAGAGTATCATTTCATTCAGGGGCCATTGTGGTGGAAGACAGTTGTTTCTGTTAGACCAAAACTACCTCAGGGGGCAATGCCTGCTTGGGGGAAAAAGAGCATCTAGAGGTCCTCGGTGCCGTGCAGGCATGCCAGCAGCCTGAGCTGGATCCTGAGCTGGTTCTGAGCTGGGTCCACCCAAGGTCTGGCAGCCCTCCTAAGTGCAAGCCTGAATTGCTGGGAGCTCATAAGTAGTTGGTGCCCCATGCCACAGATCTCACCTTATTAAAGGCAGAAGGGAAGTAAAAAGACATGGTTTTAAGCTCTGGACAAAAAGAGGCAGCAGTGGAAGACTGACAACTCTGCATGGTTTTTTTTAGGTGTTTTTTTTTACTTAAAACAATTCCACCATATCATCAGGGGGATAAAGCTTAAAAGTTATTGTCATGTTACTTTCAACAATAAAGATTTAAAAAAGAAAGTAAAATAAAAAGTTAATGCCATGAAGGTTCTCAGACAGTGTAATGTGGCAGGAGGAATATGGAGAGTGGAGTCAAAGACCTGGATTCCCTGCTCTGCTGCTTGACATCTGTGTCACCCTGGACGAGCTGAGCCTCAGGGCCTCATCTGTGAAATGGGCATAATATATATGCATCGTTCATGCAAAGATCATCTCTGGAAGGACATCTGGAGAAGGGAAACTAAAGGCCAGGGGTCAGTATAACTTACTGTGCAGTTTAACCAGTTAACTTTTTATTATATAGATGGTATCTGTTAAATTTAAATTACTTAATTCAATGGAATAGAAATGACAATAGTAATAATAGTATCTAGCTATGTAAATAGTAATAACAATACCTATGTCATAGGAATGGTGGGAGAGTAAAATACATAAGGCCAGTGAAAAGCACTGTATAGAATCAAGTGCTCCATAAGGGCTATTTTACATAAGGACGCAGGAGGAAAGAACATGAAAGGCCCTCAGAGAATCCTCACTTTACCAAGGGCACTGCGGCCCAGTCCAAGTAAATATTTGTTAAATCTCCAATCAACGTCCTCAGATTATTACAAAACAGTACCTAGAAATGATCAGTTTTGCGTATGAGGTAATCTATTGGAAGGGAGATGAGTGACCCATAGAACCTTAGGTGGTTAGAGGTAGAAGAAGTTACTAACAGTTTAGTATAACTCCCCATTTGAGACATGAAGAAACTGAGACCCAGCCCTGACCCGGTTGCTCAGTTGATTAAGGTTGTGGGTCCCATCCCTGATCAGAGCACATAAAAGATCAGCCAGAGAATGCATAAATAAGTGGAACAACAAAGCGATGTTTCTTTCTCTCAAATCAATAAATTAAAGAAAGAAAGAAAGAAAGAAACTGAGGTCCAGAGAGGTGTGACTTGCTCAGTGTCGCGCCGCTAGCGAGTAGCAGTGCAAAGGAGCCTTCTAGTGCCCCAGTCTTTCCAGCTACCACACTAGAGATGCAAATGCAATTGTCTTAACAAGCACAAGAGGGATGAACAAAAGAATTACAAAATTAGTGATTCTCCTCCTTTGTTCTTGATTCCTATAATTATCTTCCCGCCATCTCCCTGTCCACCCTGTCCCTTACCATAAATTCAACACTTTGAATCTCCTACAGAAGCTTCGGAGGGTCTCCCTCTCTCTGGTATGCCTGTGTTATATAACAGAGTTGAGCCGGCACTGTCCTACTTCATCACCTACCTTCAAACCTGGACATCTGGGTGTCTTCTCCGTTCTGGAAACTTGTCCAAATCCAGGATCTCAAAGAGTGGGTCTGAAGCTAGACAGCAAGGACTACCCCATCCTCCTGCCCCCAGCTCTCTTATGGAATCCTAGTTGAAGACAGGGTCGGGAGTGAAGGGCATCTCAGGGAAGAATATCCAATCCCTGCTAATACCCCTTCTAAGAAGCTTATCAGGAACTTGTACGAGTTCTGGGTCTTGGTGCCTTTGCCAGAGGCTAAGAGGGTGCACCTTCCATCAGGGACCCAGATGGGCTTGCATGGGTCTCTGCAGTGGAGGGGGAGTGGGGGGAACTTCTCAAACTTGCTTCTAACTTCTGGGAATGAGAGATGGTCTGGGGTTTCTAAGCTTGTGGGAAGGAAAGATTCAGAATTCGCTCTGTAAGAACCAAGAGAAAGTGCCTGGGGCTTAAGAGATCAAAAGACCTCAGTTAGCAACATGCTCCATTTGCTACTGTGTGATTCTAAATGTAATCTAAATGTAAATGTGGAGATAATAATAGCCACTTACCTATTTGTAGGGTAGATGTGAGAATCATAATTTTAAATGAGGGAATATCAGCTCAATTTTGCTGTGAAGCTGAAACTGCTCTAAGAAATAGTCTATTTTTTAAAAGATATGTTTTTATTGATTTTAGAGAGAGAGGAAGGGAGAAGAGGGGGAGAGAGAGAGAGAGAGAGAGAGAGAGAGAGAGAGAGAGAGAAACATCAATGTGAGAAAATGGGTCTACTGCCTCCTGTACACACCCAAATCAGGGAGGGAACCTGCAACCTGGGTATGTGCCCTGACTGAGAATGGAACTGGCAACCTGTCGGAGCATGGGACAACACTCAACCTTCTGAGCCACACCAGCCAGGGCAGAAATAGTTTATTTTTTTTAAGTGATGGAATGTGGGGAAGATACTTTATAAAACTTTAAAGCATTTCACACATGCAAAATATTTTATTGGGCCGAAGAGCAAGCCTTGGGGAAGAGGGCACTGACAGATTTCCGGAGAGCAGACTAGAACATCCCAAGATACCCCAGGAGCTGTTTCCAACTCAGGGCTGGGGGTGAATGAAGTGGCAGTGAAGTGAGGCAATTGGGGGGTCTCATGATCCCACCCATGGACCTGGCAGCCTTTTCCATCATTCAGCTAACTCTGCCTGATACTTATTGGATGCTCCTTTCTCCCTGCCCTGTCGTCCCCAAGGTATATGTATAGCCGCTTCGATTACTTTCAGTGGAAAGAACAGGTAATCCCTGAGAACCTCCCCACTGCCCTACTTCCCCCAAGTGGCCTATGACGGTGGGAAAGTTCCCAGCTTCCTCTCCAGAGCACACAGAGGTGCCACCCACTGTGGAAGAGCTGGCTTCATCTCTGGGTGTCCTGAAGTCACTCTGAACGTCGGAAGCCTGGGTAGAGGGGCTGACCTCTGCTAGTTACATCCTTGCCTTCAGGCTCCTGCAGGCAGACCCAGATCTAGTTATTTCCCTTCTCCCACAAACTCTCTAACACCCTCGCAGTCTGGCCCAGAAAAATGGAAAAAGGAACCCAATTCACAAGGTGGAATAATTTAGCTAAAAAGAAATGAGCTATCAAGCCATGAGCAGACGTGGAGGAAACTTAAATGCATATTACTAAGCAAAAAAGCCAATCTCCAAAGGTTACACACTGTACGATTCCAACTATATGACACTCTGAAAAAGGCAAAACTATGGAGACAATAAAAAGATCTGCGGTTGTTAGAAGTCAGGGGAGAGGGAGGGATAAAAAGGCAGAGTACGACGGATTTGTAGAGCAGTGAAACTACTCTGGTATAATACTGTAATGGTGGATACATGTCATCATACATCTGTCAAATCTATAGAATGTGTAACACCAAGTGTGACCCCTAAGGTAAACCAGGGGCTTTGGGTTATAATGTGTCAATGTAGGTTCATGGATTTATAACAAGTCTATCACTCTGGTGTGAGATATTGATAGTGCAGAAGGCTGTGTGTGTGTGTGTGTGTGTGTGTGTGTGTGTGTGTAGTATATGGAACTCTCTGTACTTTCCACTCCATTTTGCTATGAACCTAAAAATGCTCTAAAAATAAAGTTTATTGATTAAAAAATAATCCCTTATCTTTTAGAGCTACATACTGAAATATTTATGGACCAAATGATATCCAGTCTAGAATCTGCATCAAAATAATATGTTGGGGAAAGTGGGTAGAGGTATAAATGAAATAAGATTGAGAATTGAGTTGACAGAAGAAGCTGAGTGAAGGGTACATGAGGATTTATTATGCTATTTCCCCTGTTTGTGTCTAATTTGAAATTTTCGTGTAACAAATATTTTAAGAAGAGCGAGGGGTCACAACTATTTCTTTAGACACCCCCTTTGGTGAAAATAGTGGAATGTGGTTTGGGGCTGGGAGAAAGGGGATAGCCGGGAGCTTAAAGCATGATTTGGGAATGGGCAAGGTGTAGGCTAGAGGAGGCAAGAAGGAAGACATGGGCAAAGGAGAGTGCAGGAAAGGGAAAGGGAAAGAACAGAAAAGGGAGATGAGCTTACTGCTTCCCCCACCCTCTTTCTTCCCCTTTTCTTCACTTACTCATTCCTTACCCTTCACCTCTGTGGATGAAAAATCATCTTGGACTTAACAATGAAGATTCCAGGCACCAAATTATGAAATTCCGATTCAGTCCGCATGGCCTGGGAGTCCCCATTTTCCACATGGGCCCTCGCAGGATTGCAGGTATGCACCTCCCCTGAGCCCAGTGCTGGCCCTGTGAGCGGGCTGGTATTTCTGTCACTGACCTCTGCTCTGCTGGGCTGAAGACCAAACCACTGTGCTTTCCAAGTTTCTGGGACAGCGCCCACTGCTTCAAAGCAGAGAAAAAGAAAGGGGGTGATAGATTATGTAAAGAGGTTGTTTCTTGATTTCCTTTAATGTGTGTGCGGAAATATGCAAATGACGAGGGTCCCTTGAGTGGGGGAAAACAGAAATGCATTAGCCAGCGATGGCTGGAAAGACACCTCCTTTAAGACCTTCCAGCCTGGCCAGCGTGGCTCAGGGGCTGAGCATGGACCGAGGAACCAGGAGGTGAAGTTGGATTCCCAGCCGGGGCACACGCCTGGGTGGCGGGCGATCGCCAGCAGGGGGCGTGCAGGAAGCAGCCGATGGATGATTCTCATTATGGATGTTTCTCTCTCTCCTCTCGCTGAAATCAATAAAAAACATATTTTAAAAATTAAAAAATAATAAATAAGGCCTTCTAACTCTTTCTGCTGATGTTCTCTGACTTTATATTCACTGAACAACCTTCTGATTTTAATGGGACTCGACTAAGAATTTTAAAACAAAAACAAAAGCACTCACTGGTAGGTAGCCCTGAGTGACGCAGTCCTCTTGGCGGTTCTACCTTTTGTTGCCGGGTTTAATACCCCGCCCTTGACTTCCCTGGACTCCCGAAGGCCTGAATGCAGGAGAACTCGGTCGCCAAGATCTCACCCCCATCAGCGAACTAGTAAACCTCAGCTTTAGGGCTGAGATAGCAAACCAGTCCACGGAACCGAGCGGAATCTACCAGGGCAGCGACCTGATGGCTGAGGCACCATCACATTCGGGGCAGCGAGACAACTCCCTTCCCGTGGGCAAATAATTGGAAATTCTGGACTCTCCCTCTGCTCCCCTGAACGAGGGGTGGGGGTAACGAGAGCCACGTGCTGGGGAGGCCAGGAGGAAAAGTCTCGCCATGTAAGTCGGCCCAGCTCAGCTAAGAAACACACACAGCGTGCTTAGTCTGAGCACTGCCCGGCAGCAATTGTAGTTTTAAAAGAGTATGAAGAGGACGCTGTCGCCTGGTGCAGAGAACATGAGGGAGGGTCTGTAGGGGGCGGAGAAGAGGGGCAACTATCAGAGAGGGTTGGGTTGGTGGCACCGACGGGGCCGGGTGAGCAGGAGACAAAAGTGCGAAGGGGTCACAGAGCTTCCGGAACCAGGGCCAGGTGGGCAAGGAGGCCAGAGGTAAATGGGGGAAGAGCCCGAGAATGGACGGGGAGGACGGGAAGGAGGGCGCACAGCTCAGCCGCGGCGACACGGGAGTGTTGTGAGGCGCGGGATCGTCACGCACGGAGCAGCGAGGACAGAGGACCGCGGCGAGGAGAACGCGCCCCCAGCGTCCTCCAAGCCGGCGCCTCCCGGCGCCGCGCCGCACAGCCCCTAAAGCCCCGCCCCCCGTCCCGTGCGCAGTCCGTTCCGGGTTCCCTTGGTCGCGCGGCCCTATAGTTCCGGCAGCGGCGCGCGGGCGGAAACTTTAAGCGGCCGGACTGCGCCAGCGTTGGGCGCCGGGTGAGTGGGGGAGGCCGGGGCTGCGGGGGTGTCTTCGTTGCTGGTCAGACCTGTAGGAGCAGGGGTCAAGGGTGGGGAGCAATGCGGGGCCAGCGCCCGGCTTTCCCGCTGTTCCGGCTGTCGCTCCGCACGGTCTCTGCGGCGCCGGTTCCGGGGCCCTGCCCCCGGCCTCCCCCTCTCTGGGGCTCGGGGTCGCCTACTCCGCGCAAACACCAGGATTTCGGACCTCGGCTCAGGCCTCGGTGCCCCCTGACCCCTAAGAGACTTCCAGATATCTCTCCTCTCTCTCTCTCTCTCTCTCTCTCTCTCTCTCTCTCTCTCTCTCTCTCTCTCACGCTTTGAGAGCTAAACTGCTGAGAATCAATTCTTTATAAATAAGCTGGTTGTCACCTTTAGGGGAGAATTATAAACGTGCTGATGGAGGCCTGGCATCGAGGCCAAGTTGGCGGCGAGGGTCAGTTATCAGGCGTAGACTGTTCCTGTCCTGCGCGCTGAGTGGACACACTACTTTGGGCAGGTGTGGGGCGGGTGGGAGACCTGCAGGTGCGACTCGCCCACCTGAGTGAGACTCCATCAGGCCCTCCCAGAATTGCCGGACGGTGGTGGGCAGGTTTTGGCTGACCAGGCCTACGCTGCTTGAGTGAACCATCCTTCAAAACACTCCGTTCTTTTACTTCCGTGCTGCAACCTGACTTACTAAATGGGCCTCCCCGGCTGTGCCATTGTTAAGGAGGCGTGTTTGCTGGCGGGCACGCATGCCTCGGCCGGAGAAGGGCGTCGCCGGAGGTGTGTGCAGAGGAGGCAGGGCTGCCTGTGAGGCCACCCGCTCCGGCGTGGAGCAGAGTCCGTGGGCCGGCAGTGCTTTCTCACACCTGATCCAACTCTGCGCGCCCTGCCTCCCGGTGTCCTAATGCCGAGGCAAGGGTAGTACTCCCTGCGACCCCCACTTTCAGGCACAGGGAGGCCTCTGTGCGTGAGGGGCCACCACCATCTGCATAGACTGCGAGTGGGCGGAGACGGAGGAGTCGCTGGTGTCTCCGCTTGAATGAGGAGGAAAACCTGTTTCTGGCCTCGGAATTCATCAGGTGCTTGGCCAAAGAATTAATGTTACAAATGGCAATTAGGGGCAGTTCATTAGTCATCCAGCGTTCGCCAAGTGCTCACTCTGTGCCGCTGACTGTGAAAGACGCCGAGGAGACATGGGCGGGCAAAGTCTGACCTGGTGCCCACCCTGGCGGGGCGGGGGTGTTCTCTGATGTGATGAGGCCATGGTGCAGGGCCCCACTTGAACCGCACAGCTGAGACCCCGAACGGAAATGTAGAGACTGCGCAGATGGAAGAGTACCAGTTTGACACCCCTAAGCTGATGCGTTTGGCGCTAGAAGAAACCTCGAGCCCTCAGAATCGGACGCTTGGACTTCGGGCACCGTTTTAACAAACTCGGTTATCTGGCTCCCTCTCCAGCGCTGTGGCCAAGAAGCAGCCAGTGAGAGGGAGGGTGATGACGGAGGGTTCCCGAGAAAAAGTGGAATCAAGCCGATTCTAAAGAGGAAGCAGCACAGCAGCCCGGATTCCTTGGACACAGGGCAGTGTTTCCGTGGATGTTCTATACCAGTGGTTCCCAACGGGCACGTGCCCCACGGGGGGCAATTTGATTTTTAAGGGGGGCAATTCGAGAATAAGTTATTAACCATGAATTTTTTGCGTTTCTTACGGTTTCTAGGGGCCTCATATACAGTATGTATATATTGCACATATTTATGCATTTCAGTTCTCTGTTACATGGTTTGAAAGTTTATTTGCTATTTTTTCATATCACTTCATATTATTATTATTTTTCAACAGTTTCTTAGTGATTTCTTCCTCAGTACTTAAACTGCTCTTTCGTTCCTTTGTTTTTCTTTTTCATGGATGCCATGTTCTTTGGAAGCTTGTTTAGACCAAGTTAATGGGCTTTTAGGCTTCCTCCACGTGAATAGGAGTTCACTTTTTGAATAATGAGAATTATATGTCACAGGGGGCGCATCAGGATTTTAGAGATGCTTAGGGGGGGCATGGCCAAGAAAAAGGTTGGGAACCACTATACTATTCTATCAGACCTTAACAGTAATTACATAAAGAAGGGTTAAATGGGAAACACAGGGTTAGCAAATTACATCGGATTCTTTGCTATAGTACTCGGCTTCTGTCATAAGGCCTGAACTCATTTTTCTTGGAAGACCCTTCCAGAACAGTGTTCCGCATCACACACTTGGGGGAATGCTATTATAAGTAAAACATCAAGGTAGCAAATTGGTTGGGCAATTGTTGGTGTTTAGAGTGGTGATGTCAAGTCATCGTAAGACGTGAATTACACGTTTAGCACAGTGTTTAAGAGGAATACACAACTTTTTCTATCAAAACGGTTAAATATTTTAGAATTCTAAAGTCTGGAAATGTACTTCATATCTCTAGTTTAGTCTTTATTGATATTGGGTACATGAGGCATTATTGTATTTGAAATGTATCTCAGGCCGTTCATTATGTGCTAAAGAGGTTTTTCCTACCTGACTCAGTCCCTGGCCCTCATTTATAACATTGTTTCCATGAACCAATATATTCTGAGTCCATGCCTCCCCACACCTTGCAGCCTATTTGCACATGGACTTTTAAAATATCACACATTTGCAGTTGGAAATTGTACCAAAACAAGCAGTCTGGCCACTGTTAGGTGTTTTGAAGTAAGTTAAAAAAAAAAAATTAGTGAACATTAAATGTCTAACCTGTTTATGTCCATTCAGAGTTTTACCTAATTGTATATATGCATACGATCCTGTGACCTGCTTTTCTCACTAACACTTTATATAAATATTTCTGATATCTACATGTCATTTATTTATATGATATTTTATTGTGTCATTAGACTGTAGTTTGCTTAATAATAGAGTAGCAGCAAGCTGTGTTCCCAAGAGCAGGTCTGTGTATCTGTGAACTTTTTTCTTTATTTTTGAGACCAGAAATGTTTTCTTTGTGCTAATTCTCAATCCATAATTTTATTTTTTTTTTTAAATTAAATCTTTATTGTTCAGATTATTACATTTGTTCCTCTTTTTTCCCCCCATAACTCCCCTCCTCCCAGTTCCCGCCCCACCATCCGCCCTCACTCCCCACCCACTGTCCTCATCCATAGGTGCACGATTTTTGTCCAGTCTCTTCCCGAATCTCCCACACCCCTTTCCCCCCCAAGAATAGTCAGTCCATTCCCTTTCTATGTCCCTGATTCTATTATAATCACCAGTTCATTCTGTTCATCGGTCAATCCATAATTTTAAAGAACTTTTTGTCTTCTCCATTTCTTCTACATTTTGACTCTTATACACAGTTTCATGAGATAATGCCAGCTGTCATCTTCGTTCTTTTCCTCCCAGTTAAAGCCTTGTTGCCTGTTTACATTCAATGAATACTACTGAGGCTAATAGTCTTGCTTTTGTCATGTTTAATGATTCCCAGCTTTGTCTATTTTGGATTATGATTTTATTGGCCCTTTCATTTTTATATTTTGCATTCATTTTAATTAAAAAGATGGGGGGGTGACACCAAGTAACAAGATAATTAAACATTTGCACTGTACTGTTATACCAATTAAGATAGTGATGGTGCCCAAAAAGACTGGCTGATTGTCTAAAAGCGCCACAATGTGACAAATAGAAATGTTCTTTAGTAAATTCTGTGTTGGAGAGAGGATATAGGAGTGTGTGTTATATTAAGTTATAAAATTTGGAACTGTGAAAGTCAAGGACTACCCGAATTTAATGTTTGTTTTTTTTAATAGAAATACTTAAGGCCATTCTTGATTTATAGCCATTTAGTGGGTGATGGCTTGCTTGCTTCCCTCCCACTGCATTCTCTAGATTTGCCCTCACCTCAGCTTAAATGGAGTTTGCCTCCACTCATTTCTGGAAAATTTGGTTAAAATTATGGTTGGGGGGTGGGGCCGGGGGGGAAGACTTTGTACTCTCCATGACATATAACCGAACCGTATTTATTTTCTACAGCATTTTTCTATTAATAGCTGTCTGTCTGCATTCTGATTGGGAACATTGGGCTCATTTTCATCATGCCAACAGTGGTGGTAATGGACGTATCCCTTTCCATGACCCGACCTGTGTCTGTTGAGGGGTCTGAAGAATATCAGCGCAAGCACCTAGCAGCCCACGGTTTGACAATGCTGTTTGAGCACATGGCCACGAATTACAAGCTTGAGTTTACAGCCCTGGTGGTTTTTTCATCACTCTGGGAGCTGATGGTTCCCTTCACAAGAGATTATAACACCCTACAGGTATAAAAAGGAATGAGTTATTGTATGTACAAGGTCCAAATTGATAGGGAGCAAAAATGTTATCATATTGTACTGAATATTTAGAACTTGGAATTATTTAATGATAAATCTATGGGTATAATATCTAAGTATAGCTATAAAACAAGGATTCACAACCAGTATGTTTTATGTCTTGGGTAAGGTTATGAGTTAGAGCTGTGAGTTGTCTTATTTTCTTCTCTTAGTTTCCTGGAATTCTCTCAGGATGTAGTGGCCCATTCCTTAACGTTCATTAATATTTCCAACAGAGCCTAGCACAGTGCCTTACCCATAGTGATCAGCCAATAAGTGTTTGTGAAATTAAATTGAATAGTTTAATAATTGCTAGGCAGTTTAGAAATCCAGGATCAGTGTAGTTTGATTTTTAAAGTGTAAGTAATAAAATTTTGTTAAATCATTATTTTTTTTCTAACTTTTTCTAAGTGACTCAAAAGCATGTTGTTGTTTTTTTTTAATTCCACTGGATTTCTTATAAGTGAGTAAACTAAGGATTTTGGATCTCCAGCAGTTCTAAAAGTTAGAGAACTCTTAAAGTAGGTGGTGCAGAGTAATTGTTAAGACCTGGAGTCCTGTAGTCAGACTGACTGGGTTCAGATCTAGACTCTGACACTTCTAGGCATGAGACCTGGGAAAGTTACCTAATTATTCTGTACCTTAGTTTCCTCATTTTAAAAAATAGGTTAAGCCCTGGCCAGTGTACGTCGGTTTGTTGGGAGTCATCCCATGCAATAGGAAGTTGCCAGTTAGATCCCTGGTCAAGGGCACATGCCAGGTTATGGACTTAATCCCCAGTGGGGAGCATGCGGGAGGCAGCCTATCACATATGTCGCTCTCTCACATTGATGTTTCTCTCTCCCTCTCCCTCTCTCTCAAAATAAATAAATTATTCTTTTTTTAAAAAAAATGGGTAGGGTGTTGTGATGAGTAAATGCATGTAAAGTGCCTAGAATGGTATTTAGGATATAGCTAGTTCTCAGTAAATGTTGACATTTTTGTGATGTATTTAAAAGTGCTTCATTTTAATTATTTCTTTCAAGGTCCACTTAGAAAGATATGAACTTGGTGAGCTGTTCACTCTCACCTGATAAAGAGGACAGAATGAAGGGAACCTCTTTTCATTATCCTTTATAGCTGAGGAAGTCTGTTTTACTGTTTTTAAGAAACTATGCTTTGGGACTCTTAGAAACAATGTCCCCTATGTAACATGCATGCTTTTATGTTGTATTCTGATAACAAATTAAAATGAGCAATTTTATCTTTTATTCGATTAGGAAGCACTAAGTAATATGGATGATTATGATAAAACCTGCTTGGAGTCTGCATTAGTTGGTGTTTGCAACATTGTTCAGCAAGAATGGGGTGGTGCAATTCCTTGCCAGGTAATTATCAATTCTTTTTCATTGCTCTAAGTTAAAAACATTAACCACTGAGGTGCTTTCATTTTCTTTAAGCTCTAACACAGCATGCAATGTAATTTCTACAAACTATGTTATATGCTTGTGGTATCTTTTTAAAAGAAGGCACTAAATCAACACGAATATGCTCAGAAAGCAGCACAATTGTGCCTTAAAGGAAGCATCCTCCTAGTAAATTGACTTCTTGAAAACTAGTATTATTTGTGTAAAATACAAAGGGCCCACAGTGGAGTTTTAGGACACTCTCTAGAAAGGGTGATTTTAATTTTTTGAGTGATAGAATTTTAAACATCAGTACAATGTAGTCTATCTTCGTTATCTCCATGTAGCATTTACTCAGCCAACTTGTAACCATCTTAACTATCTGTTATCTAAAAAGTGAGGAGTATGAATGTCAGGAAATCAGTTGCCCTTTACCTAGAGTCTATGGTAGGTCCATATTAGCATCAAATCAGAGCAGAATAGTGGCTGAAAAAGAGAATTGGAAGTTTGCTATACACAGGTGCTTTAAGAAGTGGTAGCATATTTTAAGGAGAAAAAAAGGTGCTAAGAGGAAAATTATAATACTGTAGTCTACAACAGAAGTCAGCAAACTTTTCCTGTGTTAGGCTTTGCAGGTGTCCGTGGCAACTCCTCAACTTCGCTGTCATAGCGTGAAAGCAGCCATAGGTAATAAGTAAATAAACGGGCATGCTGTGTTCCAGTAAAACTTTATTTACAAAAACAGGCAGTGAGCCATAGTGTATGATTTGTATTTTAGGGTCAAAAACAGTCTTCCTCAGTAGTGTCAGTGGCATCACTGGTATTTATGCCTGTGGGTAAGGGAAAGGTAGGGGTTGACTTACTCTTCCTAAATGAAGGACAAAGAAATATGGGAAATGATGGAACTGGTCTTTATCTTGATTGCAGAAGTGGTTACATCACTAAAAGCATTTTTCAGAACTGTATACTAAAAAGGGTGAATTTTATTGCGTGTAAATTATATCTCAGTATACCCAACTTTTTAAAAATTGTTTGGTGTTTTTTTTTTGCTGTAAAACTACCCTGTTTTATACAGTATGAATTATATGGGTTAATGAAGACCCTGAGCTACTACTAAAAGGTTAAATCAAATACTTTAGTAGACCCTTGCTAAAAAAAAGCTAGTAAATGCCTTTTAATTAATTTATTTTCAGAAATAAAAATGTTTGGCACCTTACTTCATAAACATTATTTATTTGGTAAATCCATGCAAACAGAATATCTAATTTCCTGACAATATACTAAATAAATGAAGTCTTATTGTCAGTATCTTCTGAACTGGAAGCTAGCAGGTAGCACAATTTCATTTGCTATTTCTTCAGTAGTTTTATTTTTTTTTAATTAAATATATTGGGGTGACATTGGTTAATAAAATTATATAGGTTTCAAGTGTACAATTCTGTGATACCTCATCTGTATATTGTGTGCCCTACCACACAAAGTCAAGTCTCCTCCGTATGATAGTCTTCAGTAGTTTTAGAGAAGAAATTCAGAGAATTTGTGCACCAGAAAGACTTCTGCCTTTTATTGTTTTTTCTTCCTTTGCAAAAAGGAAGAATCTGAATTAGAGATGTATTGTACCCTGAGGACAAGGGCTGGGCCTGAATCCACTTTAACTTAGTTGATGAGTTTTGGGGTGAACAATTCAAAACACTGGACTAGAGGTGGAAGTTATTAGTGATTATTTTTATAATCAATTATTGTCAAATATTTATTTTAATGTGGAATTTTTTTTAACCAACCTTTGCGATAGCTGGACTGTGTCTTTATTATTTGAGTAAAATCTGTCTCATTTTGACATTCCATGAAATATTTCATCATATAGTATTGAAGAAACTAGTGGCAGAAGTAAATCATTAAATAGCAATTATTGGTACCTAGAAGAGGAAATTACTTTGTAGTCAATTGACTATCTTCCCAAAAGATGACATTGCTCCAGGGGACTTCTATGAAGTAAGCATTCTTGGGTTTTAGAAGTAGTTGCCAATCTTGTTACTTCACATGGTGCAACCACCTAATACTTCCTTACTGGCCTGTATTATCAAGTTACTAGGAGAGCTAAGATCATTCTTCTCTGAAATGCTTGGAAAAGTCTGCCCACCACAGGATTGCTTTGAAGCAATGAAGAAAAGAGAAGTGATTTGTAATTATAGTCTCTCATTAGGATATTTTAAAGGGTTTTTCAAATTACAGGTTGATTAAGAATGTATTTTAAAGGTCTTCTACACATGTGGTTAAATGGTTTTTAATAGCCTGGCCAGTGTAGTTCAGTGGTTGAGTGTTGACCTATGAATCAGGAGGTCATGTTTCAATTCCCAGTCAGGGCACATGCCCAGGTTATGGGCTTCATCCCCAGTAGGGGTCCTGCAGGAGGCAGCCAATCAATGATTCTTTCTCATCATTGCTGTTTCTGTCTCTTTCTCCCTCTTCCTTCCTCTCTGAAATCAATAAAAATATGTTTAAGTGGTTTTAATAAATATATTTTTAATGCAGTTGTTATTCTAGTTGACCAAGGGTAGAGTTTGTCATCTTTAAAAATAAAGTGTCAAGGTTCAGACTTCTGTGCTACTAATCTCTAGGGAAACATAAAATAGGCCCTCATGCCATTTTTTCACATCAATGCCTTAGGTGCCACCTCCTTATCTAAGAGATAGGATTCTAATTTTAGTACAGTTGACTAAGCGCTAGTTATGAATGTTTTTGTCCTTTTTAAAGTTTTCATAGGTAGGTGCTTTTTTAAAGGTTTAATTAGATAAAATACAGTATATTGCATAGATCTTAAGTACACAGTTCACTAAGTGTTGACACATGCATATACCTGTGTAACCACTGCTCCAGTAAAAAACATAGAACACTTCCATTTCCCCCCAAAGTTTTCTTATGCCTCTTTCTAGTCAGTATCCCCCCATGCCCACAACCCCTGTTTGGTTTTTCTTAGCTTTGTTTTACCTGTTCTAGAACTTATATAAATAGAATTATACAATGTATCTGTCATCTTTCACTTGACAGAATATTTTTGAGATTTATTCACATAGTTGCTTATATCTTTGCAGAGGTGGATTTTTCAGTATGTATGCAATTAGAGAGAAATGAAATTGCTAAATGAGGTTGCTTTAAATGAGTATGTTATTTTATATATAAACCTTCTCTCACTTTTTGCAAACAGGTTGTTCTGGTGACAGATGGCTGTCTTGGCATTGGCAGAGGGTCACTGCGGCATTCCCTAGCTACTCACAATCAACGAAGTGAGAGCAACAGGTTCCCACTACCTTTTCCCTTCCCATCTAAGTTATACATCATGTGTATGGCGAATTTGGAGGAGGTAATGCTTTTTACTAAGTTCTTTCCAGTTTGATTAGACATATTTTAGGACTCGGTTTATTTTTTAGTATGTATATCCCCTTAGTATTATATTGCAGATACTATAACATTGAACTCCATTGGTTTCAGCTGAGGCTGATCAGTTATCTTTGAAAAGACCCTAGAGCTCAAATGCTCTTTGAAAGTTAAAAGCACTGCTCCATTTTAGGAAATACTGTATAGCTAGAGTTGTTAACCATCCTACTGCCCATCAAGACTCTTCAGATGCTGAAATGTTCTTTTAAATGTTGGATATTTCCATCGTTTAGGAATTTTTAAGTCCATTCCGCCAGAAATATTGATAGAAGTGTGCTTTGATTTTTTTGGTAAAGTAATATTACTCTGATGTATGTTTTATTAAACTCTATTTCCTGGTTATACTATTTTCATCAGGAAAGCTATTTTCATCTCAGTTTTTTATCTATAAAATGTAGATGATAATGGTACTTACCAAAGATGTTAGAAATACTTTGGAGGAAAGATACTATATCAATACCAACCGTGGTCATCTCTGAGAATCTTTGCAAAACTACATCTGAATTAAATAGCTCTACTGGTATCATTTTATATGACATTTCCTCTTTGGTAACTTTGAATCAAAATTGTTATAGTTGTTTTCCTGCTCACATTGTTAAATTGTTACCAGACAAGTCTGGCCTAGGGCCTACTGGTAAAGTGCAGGTTCTTGACTTTGAGTAGGAAAGATTTCACAATGCGAGTCCAGGTGTTTTTGAGAGTATGTTTATTAAAGCTGGAGACATGAAACAAAGGGAGGGCTTAAGGTAGGAAAAGCAATAGGAGAAGAAAATTCAGAGAAAAGTGGTCCTTGAAGACAGGTTCAGGGGATTAGCCTGGGTCTAGTTGCCACTGCCCAGTGCTCTCCTGGTTGCAAGTCTCATGGGGTCCCTTAGAGTTTAGGAGAAAAACAGCAAAGATACAAGGCCACAGCACGCTCTTGTGAGAGCACACTCTTCCTTTGCATTGAGGCTTTTATTCTCTCTAGCCAGCAGGAATCCTACGGAAGATCTCAGGGGAAGGTCTTAACAGAATATTCATTAGCTTTTCAGGTGTGTCCTTCAATAAGTTGATTCATCAAAATGAGCATAAAGAAGTCAGGGGTTATTTTCTGGTTAGTTTCATTTTTAAAAAATGTCATCAAGAACGTCATTGAAGCCGAAACCGGTTTGGCTCAGTGGATAGAGCGTCGGCCTGCGGACTGAAAGGTCCCAGGTTCGATTCCGGTCAAGGGCATGTATCTGGGTTGCGGGCATATCCCCAGTAGGAGATGTGCAGGAGGCAGCTGATCGATGTTTCTCTCTCATCGATGTTTCTAACTCTCTATCTCTCTCCCTTCCTCTCTGTAAAAAATCAATAAAATATATTTAAAAAAAAAAAAAAAAAAAAAAAAGAACGTCATTGAAGAGGGACCTGACCAAGGCCATTCTGCCTCAGGACAGTCTGAATTATGTAAACCATTTGCTCCTTAGTGTCCTTGGTTAGGGAAGATAAAACCTTATGATTCATTAGCTAGCTGTAAGTTGCTCAGACTGTTAGGCCTTGCTTAATTATATTGTCTCAGTTTTCCATATTCTACTTGCCAAGGAATTTCTCTATCATCTTACTCTTCTGCCTCAAAATCATCTCCATTATATTTATAGCCTGTGTTATTGTGATGGGTATGACCTTATGTGCTGTTAATAATCTGGCATTTTGTGCTACTTTAAACAACTCAACTGTTTTTGCTTTGTAGCTTCAGAGCACTGACTCCTTGGATTGCCTGGAACGTCTCATAGATTTAAACAATGGTGAAGGGCAGATTTTTACTATTGATGGCCCCCTATGCTTGAAAAATGTTCAGTCTATGTTTGGGTGAGTATGTACTTAGAGCTTTTTTTTGCCTTCTTACAATCCATTATAATTTGATATCCAGCAATAATATGTATTTTACTATTTCTAATTGTGTCATTTCATTTCCCCCAAGTTGGTAGAAGTGATTTTTAAAAGTTCATTCCCTTTTGAATTAAACATGACTAAATCTATATTGACTTCCTTACAATGACTTGGCAATTTCAAAGATTAACTTGCTTTAGGACTTTTCAGAATTGAAATTGCTTCATCCAAAATGTCAGATTTTGTTCTGTTTCAAAATGGTCACATCGTTTTGGAGTCAACTCAAAGGGAAAACAACTTAGCATCTTGAAAAAAATTACTTGAAAAATATTATATGTATCATCTTACTCTTCCTATAATAATTAATCATCATATTCTAGAAAACTGATAGATCTGGCATACACGCCTTTCCATGCTGTTCTCAAGTGTGGCCACCTAACTGCAGATGTGCAAGTCTTCCCCAGGCCAGAACCTTTTGTTGTAGATGAGGAAATCGATCCTATCCCTAAAGTCATTAACACAGGTAACTTTTTTTAAAACTTCCTTCTTAGTTCTTCTATTATCCTAACTTTTTCCTAACTTTTGACTTTTACTCCTCTCTATCCAAGATAGTTAAAAAGAAATATAAATTCTGATACAAGGATGCTGTCGTCATCAGTTATACACTTTGGTTGGGAGGATGCATTGCCTAAGGGGTAGCAGATGAGTAATCCTTTGTGGTGATGGTGAGGTCATGAATTAATCTCCAATCCTAGATAATAACCCCAAATTCTAGAGTTGGAAATCATGGCCAGATTCATGAGCATTGAAATCCTTGAGGTAATACTTAATAGATACTAACGTTACTTAGCATCATAGTTGAGGTCAGATATGAAAGGCTGGCTTCTAGACTTGGCTGAGTGACTCTTCCTGCGTGGCCCTGGACAAGGCACTTCCTCTAGTTCTTACTGGCTAAGTGAGTGGAATCTGTAGGTGATGGTCTCTAAAATCTCAGCTCTGTACCTCTCTAGCCACTGCTTATATTATGACTGAAAGAAAGTGAAGTGGCACTGCTTTTACCTGGTTCATGTTGCCAGTGCTGGGCTTAGCTAAGATTGGCAAAGCGAAGAGTCAGAAGTAACAAGGAACAGTAGAGAGGAGAGTTGCCTCCTGTTGGAGGGTGAACTCCTTGAGCTGTGGGTACACATTAAACCATCTCTGTGTCAGTCACCATTGCACCCTCAGTGCCTAGCATAGGGTCAGAAGCTTAGTAGATGTTGACTAGGTAACTAATCAACAGATGTCTAAAATTAAGTGCACAGTAAATGTTTATTTCATTCTTGGCTGTACAGGTGGTGTTTTTTTGTTCATCCTCACCCAAGGATATTTTCCCATTGATCTTTTAGAGAGAGTGGAAGAGAGAGGGAAAGACAGAAACATCGATGTGAGAGAAATACATCAATTGGTTGTTTCCTGCACACAGGGCCTGCACACCCTGACCAAGGCCTGAGCCGGGGAGGAACCTGCAACCAAGATATGTGCTCTTGATCGGAATCAAACCTGGGACCCGTTGGTCCATAGGCCAACACTCTATCCACTGAGCCAAACCAGCCAGGGCTTGGCTGTACAGTTTTAAGGAGTTTTAGAGTGAAGGACTAAGCACAGGCTTTTTATTTTTTGTGCATTTAGCTCCTGGCTATCTAGAAGTAGGGCATCCATCTCTCATTGTAACGAAACAACCGTGTATTAAGCTATGTCAAACCTTCAGTTAGATTCCCTCCCATCTGTTTTGGATGAGTAACTTTGAATAGGTCTTTCTTTCCTATATAAATAAACTTTTAGTCCATGGTCTTGCTAATAGCTTATACTTAAACCCTTTTCTACTCAAATGAAAAATATGTAGCTGCTTTTGCTGATTCATTTGTCATTCAACTAAAGAAGGTAATGAAGGCAAATCTCCAGAAAAGCAATTTCCTGAGTCTTACAAGTACAGTGTACACTCCACGAGCCTGATTTTTTTTAATTGTTTTGAAAATATGAGTGTGTATATATGCCTACAAGACTGAAAAGCAATTCAGTAAAATATATGTGTGTGTGTGTGTGTGTGTGTGTATGCACACATACATTGTATGTGTGTACACACATACAAATGTATATATTTGTTGTTGTTAATTCTCATTGATTCTTTTAGAGAGAGTGGATGGGAGGGAGGGAAGAGGAGAGAGAGAGAAACATCAATGTGAGAGAGACACATTGATTAGTTGTCTCCTGCATATACCCCGACTGGGGCCAGAGATGAACCTGCAACTCAGGTATGTGCCCTTGGCTAGGAATGGAACTCAAAACCCTGGTCCCCAGACTGACTGTCTAACCACTGAGCAACACCAGACAGGGCCAATAAAATATTAATAGAGGTTTCCTTTGATGATAAATAATGAGTAACGTTAGTTTCCTTCTTTAGAATTTTTAGTGTTTTCCAGGCTTTTATACTATTTATATGATCAGGGGGAAAAAACCTAAAAACTTTTAAAAAGTATTTTGGGTTACAACTTTTATTTTTTACTTATTTTATGTTTCCAACAAATACTTTTGGTCTTTAATAGGCCTCTCTAAAACAAAGAAACCATTGTCATATTTAGACTGCTAGCTTGATTTTGTAGAGAATGTATTTTTTTCTCAGAATAGCTTTACCCTCCAAGGCTGCTTGGTTGAAGTTGTGGAAGTGTTTGACTATGAAGCCTGGTGGGCTTGAAAAATCCCTGATGATATAGAGGAATTTGGCCTTTACCTTTTGCTTTGGCTGAGGATCTACCCTCATAAAGATAAAGTTTAGCTGATTTGTTATATAACTTAAATTCATTAAATAAGGATAATTATTCTTATTTTCTGAGCTACTTAAGTGAAAATGTGTTAGTTATCTAGGAAGACTTCTAATAACCTTCCTACCCATCATATTTGAATTCCATATCTAAATTAAACATTGTGTTTATGAAATCTAGTACATAGAAAATAATGTACTTTCCTATAGAACTAATTAATTCTATGTTGATTTATCCTTTTCAGATTTGGAAATAGTGGGGTTTATTGATATAGCTGATATTTCCAGTCCTCCAGTTCTGTCCAGACATCTGGTCCTACCTATAGCACTTAACAAAGGTGAGTTCTCTTCCTATTCAGTGATACATATGAAGTATCTTATTGTCTAAAGTTATTCTTAAGTGTCAGATAATAGAATAGCCCATTTTGCAGAGTTTTGGGGAAAGGAATAGTGATTGGTTTGGATTGAATTTTTTAAAAATGGAATATTGCCTCTTCTACTAGAAAACTAATTCTGGAGCCTTACACTGTGGAAAGCATATTGACACATATTTATTGTGTATTGCTTTATTAATTTACAGTGGAGGTCCTCTTTAAAGATGACAATGCTTTTTCCCTAATCCAAGGCTCTGCCTTTCCTGGTAGAAGGATGGCGAGGAAGCCAAAGTGATTCTTAGAGGTTGCCTGATAAATATGGATTGAAATACAGCTCCATAAGGGGAGAAACTACACCTGTTCTCTACCAGGGATACTCAGTAAATACTGTGCAGTAAAATGGAAGAACCCAGCCCCTTGGGAGGCTTCATTACTACAAAATAAAGCTCTCCAGGAACTATAAAGTCATGTCCCCCAAATTAAACATCTCTATGGAGAATGTTAGTCTCTAGCACTTGAAACTTCTCTTTTCTCTGTTCTAGGCTGACCATCCACTTTATGTTCACCAGCTCTCTCCAAGAAGCATATGTAGTCAGGTTTCTACTTACTGAGTTATGATCACATTCAATTGATGGCGGTTGTCTCAGTTGTAAAATTGGCCGTTCCATAACCCTCAATCACACATGCACAGACGGAATCTTGAAATGTGCCCAAAGATGGCTTATAGTGATTATTGTTCATAATTTACTTTATTGTTCTTGATATTAATATTGATATCCAAATTTTCCTTACTTCTAAGGTCTAGAGATGGCGGGAAAGGAGGCAGGGATTCTGCATGCCCATATATATTGCCAAGAAAGTGGGCAAAATGAAGAGTTTATGTAGGGGAACAATGGAAAGAAAGTGTGGGAAGGCAGAATGGGACCATGTCTTAAGGGCTTTTGAATGTCAAGATAAACGGCAAATTCTTCCTATTGAATTAAAAAGTCTTTGCATAAGATTGAGTGGGCAGATAGTTCCAAAGAGAAGTTAATTGTAGGAAGATCCATTTGTCAGCAGAGTGCATGAGAGAACCTGGTGTTGGAGAGTCAGATCAAAAAGTTTATGGAATAACACTCTTCATCTTGGGTCGGGGGGAGGCTCGCATCCCTGTGCTCCTGAAGGCTGTCAGTTAAGAATACTCTTGCTATCTCTGAATATGTGGTTTTGTTTAGAAGGTACTTGAAACCCCCAGAGAGCACCTAGCTGAGTGTCCTAGTAGAAGCTGTGGAAAGCTAATTTTTGCATGTATCAGCTTCACTAAAATGTAATTCATATGCCAGACATTTCACCCATTTTAGGTATACAAATCAGTACATTTTAGTATAGTTATAGAATTGTGCAACCATCACCACAGTTCATTTTAGAATCAGAATTTTAAAACCCCTACGCCCTTCATCTTCCTCAGGTAACCACTAATGTCCTTTCTGTCTCTATAGAGTTGCCTCTTCTGGATGTTTCATATAAATGGAATTCATAAACATGTGGAAACTGATTTTTATATGGAGATAGGAACACCAGAATATGAGTTTTCCTTTTATAAATCGATTTACTTTCCTTCCAAGGCTAGAAACAGTCAACAGTATAATTGCAGTTTGGATTTTTGTAGCGAATCTCAGTCTGACCTGTTTTCTCTTCTTTTCACAGAAGGTGACGAGGTGGGTACTGGCATAACTGATGATAATGAAGATGAAAATTCAGCCAATCAGATTGCAGGCAAAATACCCAACTTCTGTGTCCTGCTCCATGGCAGCCTAAAAGTGGAAGGAATGGTAGCAATAGTTCAGCTTGGGTAAGAAATGTTGTTTTCCTTTGGTTGAGTGAAAGGGAGAATCAATTAACAAAGTGAAGTTTTCCCAAACTTTTCTGAAAGAAATAGAAAGGTCCTTGTCTCATTTTTCCTCTCCCTGCCATACCCTTCCCACCTACCATCGCCTTCTAAATTGCTCTTTAAATTATCCCCTAGAGCAGGGGTGAGGAACCTTTTTTCTGCCAAGGGCCATTTGGATATTTATAACATCATTCGGGGGCCATACAAAATTATCAACTTAAAAATTAGCCTGCTGTATTTGGCCAAACATTTAATTAACTCACTCCTCATGCCTTGGCAGGACCAGACCAAATGATTTTGAGGGCCTTACAACAGCCCTTGGGCCAGACATTTTTCACCCCAACCCTAGATTAAGTTAAAAAGCCTTTTAATTATATTGTTTTTAGATTATAGAAGTTTTCTTCTATTTTATCTAGGAACCTAGATTCAGTTATAGCAATGCTACCAACTTGCTATTAGGATCTTATGCAGTGTTCACAGACTCCTCAGCTACAAAATGAGGAGGTAGAATTAAATGAAAAAAGATGCTGATAAAATTGATTGAACATTTACCATATGCCAAGCACTCCTGTAGGCTCCTTACATTCATTAACATATTTAATCTCTCACAAACACTACATAGGAGGTATTGATATTATTCCCATTTTGTAGATGAGAAACTGAGTCTTAAGAGGTCAAGGAACTTGCTCAAGGTCACATGGCTAGTAAATGGAAGAGCCAGGATTCTTACCTATGCATTTTACTCCAGAGTCCATGCTTGTAACCACTATGCTGTATTTCTTCCCTAAGAGGAAAGCCCTTCTAGCTTCTACAATCACTGCAGGCTTGAATTTGCAAAGCTACCTGCTTCCCTTTCTGCAATACCTGTTGTTAGAAAAGAAGAGGTGACTGAGCTTTTTCTGGCCATTGCCTGGGATAGACTGATCTGAGATCAGAGGAAGCATGGCTCCATTTCTGCTTGAGTTAAAATTAGTTAGTACGAAAAGAAGAATGCAGCTCTTTTTAGGTATTGGTTTGCTGTATTTCTTGGTACCCAAACTTACTTGCACTGGCTCTGAAAATGTACCTGGGGCCCTTTGCGAATTGGGAGCAGAGCTGGGTGATGGCTTTGTGCCTCTTGTTCCAAGGTCTTCTCTGTGTTGGTGCTGCTGTGAATGACTCATGGAGGCAGCTGAAAAGACCAATAGATCGCAGCCCTTACTCCCCACCACCCCAGCAGCTGCCTCCTGCCCTTGTAATTTTTTTCTCTTTTAAGACTGCTTTTGCCCTAGCCGGTTTGGCTCAGTGGATAGAGTATCGGCCTACAGACTGAAGGGTCCCAGGTTCGATTCCAGTCAAGGGCTCATACCTCAGTTGCAAGCTCCTCCCTGGCTGGGGCCCTGGTCAGGGCACATGCAGGAGGCAACCAATCGATATATTTCTCTCACATTGATATTTCTCGGTCTTTCCCTCTCTTCCACTCTCTCTAAAAATCAGTGGAAAAATATCCTTGGGTGAGGCTTAAAATAAATAAATAAACAGTTGCTTTTGCGTTCCTTATCTACATAATTGAATAAAAATACATGTCCCAGAGGAATGGTGATATTAGGGTGCAGCAGTATGCATTTTCAGGTTTAGGATTTGGCTTTAGTAAAAGTAATATACCTGATTTCAAAGCTGAAGCTTATGCCACTCAAGAGAAAAACACAGGTTAGACTTATTTAACTTGACAGTCACAGGCTTGATATTCTGATTTTCCATCTTCTCTCCATCTAGTCCTGAATGGCATGGAATGCTCTACTCCCAAGCTGACAGCAAGAAGAAATCAAACCTCATGATGTCCCTCTTTGAGCCTGGCCCAGAACCTCTCCCATGGCTAGGGAAAATGGGACAGTTGGGTCCTATTTCAGGTATAACGCAGATCAGATTTTATTGATCTTGACTTTGTTTTCCTCTCTGCTGTTCTGAATGGCTCTGACTCTGTAGTCAGAGAGCTGCGTGATCTCCCTATGGGTGTGCCGTGGTCTCTGATGCTGGACATGTAAATGGAGAACCCCAAGAGAGTTTGATGTTTGAACTTTTTAACTTTATAACTCGGGAAACCATCATTTAGGTTGCTTTAATTACATATAAGCGCTCTAACTGCTTAGAGTAAAAAAGCTACTCTCCATAAACTTATTTTTCTTTAATGTAAAATTTCCTTAGTGTAATTTTCAACCCAGATAATCCCCAGTCATTCCGAGATAATGTAATCCCCTTCCTTCTTGGAACTGTTTTCTTTGGCTTTTCTAACATTGCATTTTCCTGGTACTTAACCTTTTTCTTCAGCAACTTTTCTTTTTCTGGCATCTTTTCTTCTTCTTGCCTCGTGATGTTCTTCTCTTGCATTAATATACTCTCCTGGTTATTAAATCAGACATTATAGCTTCAGAGTCCCCCAAATCTACTAGTATAACTCTAGTCCTGCTTGATCTTTCCCTGGAATTTGCATATTGTATTTCCACTTCCCCTTGGACTTCTCCACCTGGATATTCTGCCACAGTCCTAAGCTCAGTATGTTTGTTATAGAAACCGTTGTCTCGCCCCTTCCCTCTTAAACTGTTCCTTCTTCTGATTTTCCTACTCCTTCTGATGGAGACCTTTTACCTTTGTACTCCGAGGTACTCAGGTTCCAACTGTAGAGTCATCCTTAATTCATTTGGGCCCATGTCACTTTCAGGAACATCTACCAAGCAACCTATTTTGTGCCAGGTCTAGGGGATAAAAGAGTTAGCAAGAGTTACTCAAAGTCTAGTGGAAAGGTGAATAATAAACACAGGCTGACACAAGGTCAGAGTTGGCCTACAGGAGAGGAGGATCACCTCTGCCTAGAGGACTCAGGAAAATCTCCTCACAGGACCCTGGCCAACTTTTGGGGGGAAAAAGAAAAGACAGAGGAATTTGGTGAGCCAGTGAAGGAAAAAAGGGCATCCTGGACAAATGGAATCCTTATAGAAAAGAAAGGAGCACAAACTGCGGGGGAGGGGTTGGAAGGCCAGAGGGTAGGTTAGAGGTTGGCCGTGGCTGGAGCAGGGCAGGCCTCATCTGAAATGTGAAGAGCTGAAACTTTATTCTGCTGATATTGGAAAGCCACCAAAGGGGAGTAATATATCAGATCCTTCTGTCTATAATGAGAACTGTGGAGGTACCAGTTAGAAAACTTTGTAGTCTAGGTACTAGTGCCCCCTGGTATTGTGCAATATGACCGAAAGCCAAGTGAGTAATAGTAAATTTGCATTTAGAAAGATAACTGTGAAATGCGGATTTGAAAAGGTGAGGACATCCTGTAGTAAGAAGTCGACTATGATAGTCCTGGAGATGTGAAGGTGAGAGCCAGAACAAGGGGTAGTGGCTGGGGACAATGGATGGGATCCAGGCAAGTCATACTAGTATTTACAAAGAAAAAGGAAAGAGAAGAATTAAGAATGATCCCAGGTTCCTGACCTGGGCTGCAGGGTGAAAGGTGGTACTATTAATTAAAACAGAGAACAGCCCTGACCGGTTTGGCTCAGTGGATAGAGCGTTGGCCTGCGGACTGAAGGGTCCCAGGTTCGATTCTGATCAAGGGCATGTACCTTGGTTGCAGGCACATACCCAGTTGGGAGTGTGCAGGAGGCAGCTGATCGATGTTTCTCTCTCATCGGTGTTTCTAACTCTCTGTCCCTCTCCTTTCCTCTCTGTAAGAAATCAATAAAATATATTTAAAACAAAACAAAACAGAGAACAGAGGAGGAAGAGTAGATTTGGGAAGAATTTCTTTTGTGCATGTAGGGTTTATGCCTATGAGATTCCGATGGAGGTGCCTAGAGACAATTCCTATATGAACCTACAGTCAGGAGAGAGGGCAGAGTTGGAAATACAACTTTTCATTACAAGCACATCACTGATTGTTAAAATGGTGAGAATGAAGCAGATTACTTAGGGCCAAAATTTTCATGTGCAAAAATAAACCTGGAGAACTTGTATAAAAATTCTGTTTTCTGGGCCCCCACATACAGAGATTCTGATTCAGTAGGTCTGGATTCAGGCCCAGGAACTTACAGTTTTAATATTACCCACATCATTACAATCCAGGTGATCTACACTCTGTAAGAAGCTCTAGCCTTAGCAAAGTATACAGATTAAGGGGAAAAAGAGCCAAGGACCAAACCCTTAGAAAGGGACAACTATAGGGGACAGTGGAAAGGGTGCTAGTAAAGGAAAATGAGAGGGAACAGGCAGATGAAAGGGAAAGTAGAAGTGATGTCGCAGAAGCCAAGAGAATAGAGACTCAAGAAGGAAGTACAGTGTGTCGTACACTCGTGCATGCTTGTCAGCTGAGCTCTAAGGATGCCTTTTGCCATTGAAGCCTAGAGAAGATTTGGACTAAATATAGGCCCAGATGGTAGGCCAAGGTTCAGAAAGCTTTTTCAGGAAAAGAACAAGATAGTAAATATTTTAGGCTTTGCAGACCGTATGGCCTCTGTCATAACTACTGAGCTCTGCCATTGTAGCACAATATGTGCATAAATGATAGTGACTGTATTCCAAAAAATGTTACTTATGGACACCAGAATTTGAATTTTATATAATTTTCATGTATATTTCATGAAATATTATTCTCTTGATTTCTTTGCCCAGCATTTGAAAACATAAAAACCATTCTTAACTCAAAAACAGGCAACAGGCCATAGTTTGGCTACTTTTGAGCTAGGATCCAGGGGCTGGGGTTTTAAAGCTCATGCTGGGACAGGAGACATGACTTTGGTTCCAAACAAGACAAAGAATTGAGCTCTGTGAGTAAAGCTGAGAATGTGGAAGGTCTACCCTCTCAGTGAGAGGATGGCAAGAAAAATTCTACACTTTTTTCTTCTACCCACTTTTCTGGATATAAAGAAATTTAAAAGTCTTCTCTGAGAAATGGAAGCCCGAGCCCTGCACCATGCAGACTGATACTGCCCATTCTGAAATGGGGATTTCTAAAACCAAACAATACAGACCTGGTTCTGAAGCAGTGCAACCTTGGTGCATCCTCCTGAAGGCCATACAGTGGCTTTGTAGGGACACCCCTACAGCCCAGGGCAAAAGGACTTCCACAGAAATCCCCCGCTGACGATGAGATCATGATTTGAAAAGCAGTTTCCAAATCATGAGAGGATTTTATCTCCTTTGAAGGAAGGCCAGCAGAGTGACCAGCCTCCTGAGAACTAAATCTGAAACACACTGTGGAATGAGTGTTTTAAAGATTGAAGAGTTTTAGGAAGGACCAGAAACCATGAGGAAAGAAGAGGACACTATAAATCAGGAGTCATTTGATCTTGACAGGAAATGATTGGTGGCTTCATAAAAGTAGCTTCAGTAGATAGTTAGCCAGGACATAGGTTGGGGAGTGAATTAGATATGAGGAAATGAAGATGACAAGTTTGGCCACCAACAGTTGGAGGAGAACACAAGAGCAGAGGAAGTGCGTGTGCGTGTGCGTGTGCGTGTGCAACGATTCCTCACCTTCATCTAGTCTCTCTAGCATCCTTACATTCATTCTGCCTTTCATTCTCACTGCTCTTGCCTTGTTCTGGCTTTCTTTACCTTTCACTTAGGTCAGAGGTCAGCTAATTATGGCCTGCAGGTCAAACTAGCCCACTGTCTGTTTTATAAGTAAAGTTTTATTACAAATGGCACACTCATTCCTTTCGTATTGTCTATGGCTGCTCTCCTGCTCCAGTGGCAGAGTAGAGTAGTTATAACAGAGACCATATCACCCACAAAGCCCTTTACAGAAAAAGTTTGCTCACCCCTGGCCTAGACTATTGTGATAGTTTTCACCACAGATGCCTGTCCATAATCTAAGTTAGTAGCATTCACATTTCTTTCTGATCTGGCTTCCAACCAGCAGTGCTTGGCTTGTTACATGCATTCTTCATTCAAATTGGACTGCTGTTTACTCTGCCTTATATTCAAGTTATTATTTTCCTCCCTCTGGGTCTGTTCTTCTTTTCAATGAAGGCAATAAGAGCTTTTTTTTTTTTAATTTAAAAGGTTTATTGAAAGTGTTGCTTTGTTATACCTGAAGCTTTCCCTTTGTTTGGTTTCTGGTTAACTTCAGTTAGAATAGCAGTGATCACTAGGTATAATACCAGTTCCGTATACAAGTCCAAATATCATGCATACAAATATGTGTTGTTGTTTTTTTATTGTCTAAAGTTTTACACATGTCTCCTTTTTCCCCAATTGACACCCCCCCCCCCCCCGCAACCATTCCCACCCCAGGCAAGCCCCCACCGCCCCAGTGTCTGTGTCCATTGGTTATGCAAATATGCATGCATACAAGTCCTTTGGTTGATCTCTAAACCCACCCCCACCCCCCACCTCCCCTGCCATCTGTCTCTGGATCTATTCTTGTTCATCAGATTATGTTGATCATTATATCCCACATATGAGTGAGATCATGTGATATTTATCTTTCTCTAACTGGCTTATTTCGCTTAGAATAATGCTCTCCAGTTCCATCCATGCTGTTGCAAATGGTAAAAGTTCCTTCTTTTTTATAGCAGCGTATTATTCCATTGTGTAGATGTACCACCATTTTTTAATCCACTCATCTGCTGATGGGCACTTAGGCTGTTTCCAAATCTTAGCTATTATAAATTATGCTGCTATGAACATAGGGGTGCATATATCCTTTCTGATTGGTGTTTCTGGTTTCTTGGGATATATTCCTAGAAGTGGGATTACTGGGTCAAATGAGAGCTCCATTTTTAACTTTTTGAGGAAACTCCATCCTAGCTTCCACAGTGGCTCCACCAGTCTGCATTCCCACCAGCAGTGCACGAGGGTTCCTTTTTCTCCACATCCTCGCCAGCACTTGTCGTTTGTTGATTTACTGATGATAGCCATTCTGACAGGTGTGAGATGGTTCCTCATTGTTGTTTTGATTTGCATCTCTTGGATGATTAGTGACTTTGAGCATGTTTTCATATGTCTCTCAGCCTTCTGTATGTCCTCTTTTGAAAAGTGTCTACTTAGGTCCTTTACCCATTTTTTGATTGGATCGTTTATCTTCCTTTTGTTAAGTTGTATGAGTTCCCTGTAAATTTTGGAGATTAAACCCTTATCGGTGATAACATTGGCAAATATGTTCTCCCATGCAGTGGGCTTTCTTGTTGTTTTGTTGATGCTTTCTTTTGCTGTGCAGCAGCTTTTTATTTTGATGTAGTCCCATTTGTTTATTTTCTCCTTAGTCTCCATTGCCCTAGGAGCTGTGTTGGTAAAGTTATTGCTACAACATATGTCTGATATTTTGCTGCCTATGGAGTCTTGTAGGATTTTTATGGTTTCCCATCTTACATTTAAGACCTTTAGCCATTTTGAGTTTTGTTTTTGTTTATGGTGTAAGTTGATGATCTAGTTCAGGGGTGGGCAAACTTTTTGACTCGAGGGCCACAATGGGTTCTTAAACTGGACCGGAGGGCCGGAACAAAAGCATGGATGGAGTGAACTAATATAAATTCAAAGTAAACATCATTACATAAAAGGGTACGGTCTTTTTTTTTTTTTAGTTTTATTCATTTCAAATGGGCCGGATTCGGCCTGCGGGCCGTAGTTTGCCCACGGCTGATCTAGTTTCATTTTTTTTGCGTGTATCTGACCAAATTTCCCAGCACCATTTATTGAAGAGACTGTCTTGACTCCATTGTATGCTCTTAACTCCTTTGTCAAATATTAATTGAGCATAATGACTTGGGTTGAAAAATATGTGTTATTTTGTAATTACTTATTTTTGAAGAGTATGACTCTGCTATCTTATTAAGGATACTACTATCTAGTTCCTTCTTGAAAAAAATCAGAATTCTTGGTAAAACAACTTAAATTATTTTTCTTTCATATGTCTGTTTAATACACACACACACACACATATTTCAGAGAGGAAGGGAGAGGGAGAGAGAGAAAAAAATCAATGATATGAGAGAATATTTGATTGGCTGCCTCCTGTACGCCCCCTACTGGGGATCGAGCCTACAATCGTGGTATGTTCCCTGACCGAGAATAAATTATGACCTCCAGTTCATAGGCCAATGCTCAACCACTGAGCCATACCAGCTGGGCTCATATGTCTGTTTTTATGTAGATATTCTTTACAGCTTATCTGCAATGAAGATAGATTTGCCCTGACCAGTTTGGCTCAGTGGCTGGAGCATCGGCCTGTGGACTGAAGAATCCCACCAGGTTTGATTCAGGTCAAGGGCATGTACCTTGGTTGCGGGCACATCCCCAGCTGATCAATGTTTCTCTCTCATGGATGTTTCTAACTCTCTATCCCTCTCCCTTCCTCTCTGTAAAAAAATCAATAAAATATATTTTAAAAATTTCAAAAAAAAATAAGATATATTTTATTTTATTTTATTGATTAATACTCACCTGAGGATATTTTTTCCATTGCTTTTCAGAGTGGAAGGGAGGAAGGGAGAGAGAAACATCGATGTGAGAGAGACACATCAACTGGTTGCCACTGCACCCACCACCCATGTGCACTCTGACCGGGGTGGGGATCAAACCTGCAACCCAGGTACGAGCCCTTGACCAGGAATTGAATCCATGACCCTTAAGAGCTTGGGCCATCGTTCCAACCACTGAGCAACACTGGCCAGGGCAGAAGATGAATTTTGCAAAGCAATGGAAAGATATAGTATCTTAGGAATTAGTACTTCTCTCTCTAAAGTCATTTTATCTTAAATGCCTAATTTAAAAAATAGATTTCTCATTTGCTTTAGCAAGTGCTTTTTAAAAAATATTTCTGAGTCTTTTTTTCTTCAGTGCACTCTGTTAAAAAGTTCTGATTCCATTGTTTTAAATACATTATATCAGTTCATTTGGGTAAGAAAAACTAATTTCTTCAGCATACACATTAGTATTTGTCTGGAGTTAAAAATATTTCAATGAAATGTCTATTTTGACTTTGGGCAACACCCATAGTAACCTTTAGTATATCATGTGACAATTCTATAATAGGTATGTCAGGTTCTCTCCAATAGACTTGAGAAACATGATTATCATCTTAGAGCAGCTTTTGAAGTACCTTACCTTCAGAATTTCTCTCTCTTCCTCCCTTCCTCTCTCCTTTTTTCTCTTTCTCTCTCTATATACATATACATACATCATACGTACATACTGTTAGGTTATTCTAATTTGAGTATATAGTAAGAGCCAACATTTTTATTGAACTTAACTTTGTCCCCGGCACTGTGCTAGGCACAATGAAATGTATAATCTCATTTTATTCTCATAATAGTCTTATGAGGTTGGAATTGTCATTATGGTAACAAGTAATAATTGGTAATAAAACCTGCCTTAGAGGTTTGTTGAGAGAATTTATTGAGGGGAATAAGTATAAAGTTTCTGCCACAGTAGACACATAATAATGGGCAAAGGATTTAAGCTCCCTGCCTGGTTGGGAAAATGATTCCTGTTCTGTCTACCCCAGAAGGTGGTAACAATAATGACAAGCCAGTAGATGTAAGTATGCCCTGTAAGTTTGTGGCAGTTTCATTGGCTCAGGAAGCAGGTAGAAAAGCAGGAACCCTTGTTTATTCACATAGCTATAAAACCAATATGGCTTTAATCCTTTAGAAGCAATAAACTAATAAACCATAATAAGGTGGGGTATGTTTCACCAAAAAGTACTTCTTCCCTTGCCCCTTTTCTTAATTTGGCTATATATAATTTTCCTTTTTTAATTTTCCCAGTGTCTATACCTATGCTCTCTAATCCAGTAGCCACTAGCCACATGAGGCTATTTAATTAAACAAAATGTAAAATTCAGTACCTCAGTCACACTAGCTACACAAAAGTGTCTGTGGCCACATGGGCTAGTGGCTGTCATTCTGTCATCGCAGAAAGTTCTGTTGGAAAATGCTAGTCTAAGCTATACAGAGTTTTAGTTTGTTTATTTTTTAAAATAGTACATTAGTATTATTGTATGTATTTGTTTTATCTTCTCTGACTTTAATTCATAAAGCAAATAATAAGTAAAGCTTGTTTCTAAAAAACATCAAGCTGTTTTTCACTTACATGGGCCTTAGTTGATTGTTTGGTCTCTTACATCAGTGGCATTTTATTGAGAACAAGATCCCCAACCTGACTGAAGATAATAGATTTTCTTAATTAGGGAAGTAACAGGATATAGAAGATTGAATGATTTCAAAGTGCTTCTAGCCTAATTGGAAATGTAATTGATTGTATTCTGCCAGATGTCATTTCAAGAATGTCTTTTTCTTTTAAGATGCGAAAGAAAACCCTTACGGTGAGGATGACAATAAGAGCCCATTCCCCCTGCAGCCCAAAAACAAACGCAGTTATGCCCAGAACGTGACTGTCTGGATCAAACCCAGTGGCCTGCAGGTAATATTACCGTTCACATTGCTTTCTACTGGGGACAGGAGGAGGGATTCTGGCAGGCAGGCAGGCAGGCAGGCAGACATTTGATCTGATTTTCCTTCCCTTTGATACTTACTAATTCATTTACTTCTAATGTGTGTCATTATTTCCAAAAAGGATTTGAGGTGGCCTACGGTAAAAAATGTATACAGCAAAATCATTTTTTACAAAATTTAGAGCAATACAAAACCTAGAGGAAGAGGGGAGACAATTGTTCCAGGAACCCATGGCAAAATAATTATATTGAACAATTTGGCTCTGAGCTACCAAGGTCAAAAAAGAAACAGGTAGGGTTTTATGTTATAGAGGGTTATATGTCTGATTAAAGGAAGTATGTCAGTTTTTCTAGAGAGACACATTTCCTTGGCATTGAATTTTAATGTGAAATTTTGGACATGCTGAGAAATTGAATAATATAATGGTTGTTATCTTTAACAATAATTTCGAGAACGATGTAAAAATCTTTATATGGTTATTTCTTCCATTTCCACTGTAGAGCCCAAACCATAGCATTACACTGTAATTCCACAAAAACACTTTCATGGAAAGCTGCAAGTAGATTATTACCAAGGTATGCTACTTTCAGGCAAGGTACTGAGTGACATTTCTTCTTCCAAAAAGTCCTTTGTACCTATTTTTTAAAATCACTTTTGAGCCTTTGTTCTTCTTCCTTTGTTCCTCCAATGAATCCAGCTTAAGCCAGAAGAGAAGAGGTAATCAGGCCACGTGACAACAGAAGTGGCTTCTGTTGATGGCATAGTCACCCTTTTCACAGAGACTGGACACATCATGCCATGGCTAAGGGAAGAGAGGTCTCTTCACTTTGTGGAGAAATCAGGTTCTCCCTCTTTCCTATCACCCCTGACCTGAGCACTTTCCTATTGGAGGGATAGCTGATTTTTCCCTCCTAATTTTTCTAAAATTATTTAAAAATTTTTATTTTAGGCTAGGTGTATTTTTTTTATTGTGATGAAATACACATAACATTTACCATTTCAACCATTTTTAAATATGCCATTCAGTGGCATTTTGTATAATCACGATGTTATTCAACCACTACTACTATCTAGTTCCAGAATATATTATCACCCCAAAAGGAAACCCTGTACCCATTAAGCAAGTCACTCTATTTTCCCATCTTCCCCCAGCCCTTGGCAACCACTAATCTGCTTTCTGTCTCTTTGGATTTGCCTATTCTGGATATTTCATATAAATGGAGTCATATAACATGTGGCCTTTCTGGTTTGGTTTCCTTCCACTAAGCACAGTGTCAGTGTTCATTCATGTTGTAGCATACATCAGTACTTTTCCTTTTGGTGGCTGAATAGTATTCCATTGTATAACCATGCCACATTTTGTTTATCCATTCATTCAGTTGATGGCATTTGGATCGTTTCTACCTTTTTGCTATTCAGAATAATGCTGCTATGAAAATTCAACAAATTAATTTTTTTCTTAAGGTGCTGTACTGTTGTAACTAAGAAATCATAGCCAAACCCAAGGTCATGAAGAGTTGCCCTTGTTTCCTTTTAAGAGTCTGAAGTGTAAGAGTTAAGCTCTTGCATTTAGGTCTCTGATACATTTTTATTTACTTTTTTGGTGTGAAGTAGGGGTCCAACTTCATTCTTTTCTATGTGTCTGTCTAGTTGCCCTAGCACCATTTGTAGAAGAAACTATTCTTACCCCATTGAATGGTCTTGGCAACCTTGTCAAAAAAGCAGCTGGCCATATGTATAATTACTTGGTGTGTTTTTGTGAGACAAGTTAATTTCTGTCACCAAGGGATTTATTATCAAGCACTTTGAAGGAGGGAGGTGCTGTACTAATATTGAACAGAACAGTGACATTAATTCAGAAGGGATCCTTATTTTGACACTGCAGCTCTATTTGTATTTTCATTTCTTTAAACATTTAGAGCCAACCTTTTGTATTCTTTCCCCTTTACCACAGAAATCTAATGTTGAATTTGCTTTATCCTTGATAGACAGATGTACAGAAGATTTTAAGAAATGCAAGGAAATTACCTGAAAAAACACAGACGTTCTATAAGGTGAGACTATCAGAATTACAGTGGAAGAGGGTGAGCCCTGGGATGGGTGCCAAAAATAAATGGTTCACCAGTTAGTGTAGGGTCATAGAGTGAACATGGACAGGTATTAGAAATAGATGGCTTGTGCTTCAGTTTTTTCCATCAGTAAAGTCAGTAGAAGTGATAGGTCCATTTTGCCCTAAAATCCAAGAATTAGAAGTGCTTAAATGGCCTGGTTCTGTGCAGAAGGGCTTCTCTGTGTTGGTGCTGCTATGACTGGCTAAAGGAAGGAGCGGAAAGGACCTTAACCCTCATAGCCCTTAACCTTTTCACCATTCCCATGTGAGTATCCAGCCTAACCCCAGGCTGCCATTGTATGTGACTTCCTGGGATGGTGATTGCCCAGGACATTCTTACTGTACCAGAAAAGCTGCTCCCAGGAATGACTTCTAAAATTGCACATTTATGAATTGCAAAAGGACGGCCCTCAGGAATCATACCTAGCTAACTCAGAACCATTGGTGGAAGGAATAAAGTTACAAGGGGTGAGGTGGAGTGTGGGGCCTTTAAGCTCACTCATTTCTCCCCTGTCCTTCTGGTGTTTGGCTGAAATCAAATTAAGTAGCAGTGTGCGGTATGCTGTTGTCAGTTGTATCCTAGTTTGCTAAGCTTAAAATGTGGACACACGGACAGCCCTAGGCTAGCATTTCTTCCAGAGAACATACATGCTACTTTGTCTGGATGTTATTTCATTACCTTTATGTCACTGTTGTCTTCAAACCTAATTATGTAGTGAGCTGGTGAAATCAAGGAAGAGCAACCTTAATCAGAGTTCAACACCAGCAAGCTGGCCAGCCTGCCATGCCCCCTAACTGAAAGCCAGCTCACACAGGCCCTCGGTGACCATTCTGGCTGTGGTCCTTCTCCCTGCAGAGCTTTCTACACACAATCATCAGCTTCTATTCAAGATGACACACTTGTACTTTGGCCTTTGCAACTTTTCACTTATTTAACAGATGATAGAGAAGTGGTCAGAGAGCCCATTTCTCTTTTCTGGATTTATATAATCCCACATATCACAGCTGGAAAGGGCCTCTACCAGGCAATTGCTTCAGCCCCCGCAGTGGGCAGGGAAGAGGTTATCGTTCTCACTTTGTAAATGAGGCCACTGAGACCCAGTGAGGCTATACACATTGCCCAGATCACGCTGCTAAGTGTGCTAAGTGGTTGATGGGGCACTTCCTATTTCTCTGCTTCCATTCACTACCTTTTTTTTTCTAGAGAGAGAAAGAAACATTGATGTGAGAAAGAAATATCTATCGCCTGCCTCCTGCACACTCCCCACCTTGAATCGAGGCCCAAACCCGGGCATGTGCCCTGACCAGGAATCAAACTGACAACCTTTTGGTGCATAGGTCAATGCCCACCCAACTGAACCACACCAGCCCAGATCCACCTTTCTTTTTGTGGCTATCTTTTGGTCAGGCTTCTGACTCCTCCAGAGCCTCCTCCAGTGTGTTCATTGTCGTTCAGAGGAGAGGCTAAGAGCCCTCTGAGGTTTGGGACAAGCCTTTCCCATACCTGAGTAACAGGAAAAGTAAAACCTCCTTAGAGTTATGAGTAAATGAAATGATGTATGCGAAGTGCCTCACACATTTGCATGAGTGCTCATTAACTGTGGTGGTGATGACCTGTTTCAGTCAGGGTCTTTCTTACCGAGCTTTCTCATCACCTACAGAGGAACTGCTTCTCAGTTATGTCATCACACTCTCATTACAGGGTCCCTAGGCGATCAAGGCCGATCGGGGGCCTTCCAGCTGCCGGCCAGGGCCTCCCTCCCCCAGCTGCCGCCCAGGGCCTTCCTTCATTCCGCGCCGCCCCCTGGTGGTCAGCATTCGTCATAGCGAGCAATCGAGTTCCTGATCTCCCAGTTGAACTCCTGAGGGGACACTGCATATTAGCCTTTTATATAGAGAGGTGCTCACTTAAGTTTGGGGGTCAATGAGAACTTATTCTAAGCTGAGCACTTAGAAAGTATGTACTCATTCCAGAGAAATGGCTGACTGGCTCGGTCAGGAAGTCAACAAGATGGAAGAAGATGAAGTGGGAGTAGAAATCAGTCAAGAAGTGGGGCCAGGCCAGTGTGGCTCAGTGGTTGAGCATCCACCTGAACCAGGAGGTCATGGTTTGATTCCCAGTCATGGCACATACTCGGGTTGTGGGCTCAACACCCAATAAGGAGGGTGCAGTAGGCAGCTGACCAATGATTCTCACTCATCGTTGATGTTTCTCTCTCTCTCTCCCTTCCTCTCTGAAATCAATAAAAATATATTTTTTAAAAGTGGAGACCACAAATGAAGCTTTGAGAATTTGATAGTCTACCAGTGTACATAATTTCTGCCTAATTATGTACATTATTCAGCAAAAATTAGGTCATCATAGTTGAGGCATATGTGTGCTATTTGCAGATAAAAGGTGGTTGTATTTTCTTAAAAAGTATTTCGCAAGAATGGTTTTAAACAAATCTACTTATCCAGTTATACCTTTGAATAAAAACCTTTTAGCCAAAGTTCTGCTCAGTGGTTAGAGCATCGGTTCTCAGACTGAAGGATATTGGGTTTAATTCCCGGTCAAGGGCATGTATCTCAGTTGCAGATTAGATCCCCACCCCAGTCAGGGCATATGTGGGAGGCAACCAGTTGATGTGTCCCTCTCACATGGATGTTTTTCTCTAACCACCCCTCCCCACCTCACCCAATCACTTTCACTCTAAGAATCAATGGGGAAAGTATCCTTGGGTGAGAATTAAAAAAAAAAAAAAAGGTTTTTGGTGTGTGTTTTTAATATGTGTTAAGGAAATTGCATTTTAGGAACATTCATTTTTTTTTTATCTTATTTCAGGAACTGAACCGTTTACGAAAGGCTGCCCTGGCCTTTGGTTTCCTGGACCTGCTCAAAGGGGTGGCTGACATGCTGGAAAGGGAGTGCACGCTGCTGCCCGACACCGCCCACCCCGATGCAGCCTTCCAGCTGACCCACGCTGCCCAGCAGCTCAAGCTGGCCAGTACTGGCACCTCCGAGTACGCGGGCTACGACCACAACATCACACCTTTGCAGACAGACTTCTCCGGGAGCAGCACTGAAAGAATGTAAAGCTGACTTTGGGAGTCTTCCTTCCTTCTCATTTTAAGTCCAAATGATTTCGGGTAAAAACTTCTCCAGGGTGTTCACCTCTGCAGCCACCACCTGGAGACCTCCCTGAGGCTGCCTCAGAAGCACCCCTTGCTGGTTTGAGTGGCTGCAACTGTCCGAGAAGGGCTTTGACCTTCTCTTTCTAAGCTCTTTCAGCCCAGAAGACACCTGTGGCTCCCGTAATGGGTACATCTTCTGAGAAGCTTGATGGTTTGATTGGTACAGAGCTCTCTCCCTTCCTCAGGAAACCTAACCCACAGGGGTCCTCTGGCTTTCTGAAAGGCATCTTCTCTCCTCTCAATCATAAGGACATTTTCAAGATTCTGCCCTTGGAATGAGCAACCCAGACTGGGACTAGCTAAGGACAAGCCCTACACCACTAAGTTTCGGAACTTTTCTTAGAACTTGGGCAAAACTTAGTGGTAACACTTAGTTGCTTTTGGTATGTCTTGAGATACAGACTTTTAAACAGCAGCCATAAATGTAAAGAATTATTCCCATTTCTTCAAGCTTTGTTTTTTAATGAAAAAGTATTTGATTTTCTATAAAATGGTTTCACTGGTAAATTAATGAGTCTTTGTCTTTTGGTCTGTCCTGTGTGGATATAATTTGAGCTTTCTGTGCGGCAGATTCATAAATCATGAGGGTTTCTTGGGTTCCATACTGACTTCCTTATTTCCGACACCTGTTAGGCCTCATTGCCTACGCCAAGTTCCATTCAGGTAGATTCTGACAGGTCACTGCAGTTAGCTCCCTTTCCAATTCATCAGCTAGCTTCATGACATTGGGCAAGTCCTGTAGCTTCTCTAGGTTTTATTTATATTATCAGTGCTTTTCAAATTGCTCTGTGGACCACCTAAAGCAGCGGTCGCCAACTGGTGGTCCGTGGACCACTGGTGGTCCATGAGGTCCGAAAGGTTGGCGACTGCTGGCCTAAAGTATTACTCCCTCAGGCTTCAACCTGAGCATCTACTTTTGGTTTAACATGCTGAACTGCTATATAATATTTTGTCTGGAAAAAGGACTTTATCACTAACAATTTGAAGACCAGTAGAGTAAATAAATGATCTCTAAACACAAGTTAGGATTTTGACTGTAAATGTTTAATAGAAATACACAATCTTCTGCTTTCTCAGACAGCAACAAAAAGGCTTGTAAGAACGTAAGATTCTGCCACAGATGCAGTATAATCTGCTGCAAAGCTAATCTGCAATAATTACACACAGAAACTCAGGTGAAAGAATATCAGAAGTTAATACAAACAAGTATTGACAGAAGTTACAGACATGCAAAATATCCTTCAGTGCAATGAACTTGTAAAAAAATCAGCCAGCCTATGCTAATCATAGGTTTTTAGGTCAAACCAAGTTTCAATCTTGGGCTCAGAGAAACAGCATAGCTCATTTAGTCCCTTTTTCCTCAGAAACAATGGGAATGGCACAATTGCTCAATTGCTTAAATTCTTTCATACAAGCATTACTTCTAACACATTTTGCTTGGAATGTGGAAGAAATTGATGTTTTTGACAATGGCCAAACTTCATAATGCCTACATTTTTTTCAGTTCCTCTGTTGGTGGGTTTCCTGCCAGGAGTCTGTGTTAATGGACCAGCTGGTGATTCTCTAGCCAATGTTCTCTGTTCACTGTCCTACTTCAGAGGTGAAACAACAGCAGAATAAAAGGTGTTTTGAGGTCTACTAAAAAACAAACAATCCCACCACTTACTCTGACAGGTCCACAAATGGACTTCCCAGGTCAGGGAAAGAAGCTGGCGTTGTCTGTCTGTGCACAGCCTACGGCAGTTTTGCAGGTGTGCTTAGACTGGCCTAGTCCAGTGTTGCCAGTTTGCTACAGGCTGCACTGCAGGCAGCTGTCTTGTGGCCAGTTTGACCTTTCTGACCCCTGTAACCATTTGGGGTTGGAACTCCTATAATCTCATTATTTTCTAACTCATGTTTCATCTTTAAAGTTGAAAATAGTCTGATTTATCTTGGAATGAAGTAAGTGATCATGGTGTTCCAAGGTTCTGACTGGTTTCTCAAATCATTCTGTGTCCACACAGGTAAGCACTGTATAGTAACAGATATTGTTAGAGAGGCCAAGAAATTCAGAGGTAATATGAGTTCTCAAGGCCCACTTGGACTCAAATGTTTTATCAGTGACTGAGTCAAACAGATTTTCAAAAAATCAATGCCACTCCACTTATTAACCCTTTGGGTACAGAATATATTAGGTCCTGCCTAGGTCACTTTCACAGGCTCCTATAGAGCAAAACAATCTTGTTTTTCTTCCACAATCAATAGCTGAAAAGAACAAATTCCAGCTGTAAGAATGGCCAGTACCTAGTAGGTTCAGGGCACTGATGAAATCTCTGGCTTGTGTAAAACAGACTGGACACGGAGTGGGTGGGGACAGGGCTGTCTGATGTCACTAACAGATTTCAAAAGAACAAACCTGTCATCAGATATCATGCAAGTACTACACTAAGATAATACAATAAATTCAGGATGTAACTGGGGAAAGGAGAAGAGATAGCCTTACTGAGAATTTAATCATTTAACGTTAAAAAAAACTTTTACATCAGTACAAGAAGGTAAAACTGTAAGAATTATAGATTAGGCTCAAAAGTCTACATGGCAAGAAGTCATCTAAATCTCTTTTCAGTGGATTTTCTTCTTTTTTTGTCCATAGTGCCGCCTGCGCTGTTTATAAAGGTGACGGAAATTTATGTATAACCCTGAAAAAGAAAAGAGGCCAATTAGACATGAGAATCTTTGTCCTGTTTATAACCAGAAGCTCTTGGGCAGGGACAGTCTCGCTGGCTGTTTTTCATACCCCTCTGTGCTTAGTGCAGCTGCTCAGGAAGTACGATTCAGTAACAAGTTAGTAACAATGCACTAGAGACCACTCAGGTTTCTCCCAGTGGGTTTACAATTTCACTTTCTCCCATATTTTATTATAAAAATTTTCAAACATACAAAAAAGATTAAGTTGTTGTACAGTAAATACCATCTAGATTAAACTTTAACTCTATTACATTTTTTTAATCACATATCCATTCCCATCTAATTTTTTATGTTTTTCAGTAAAAGTTACAGACATCAATATCCCTAAACATTTCCTTAGAGTTCACAATATTTTTCTCCCAATTTCTTTTCAAGTAAGACTTACATAAAATACACAAATCTGAAGTACAGAAACAACCCAATTTTTAATTCAAGGCTATGCAATAAACTGTATTAAGCAATAGTTTAAAAGGTGTGTGTGTGGGGGGGGGGGAGTACTAGGGGATAAGGACACATATGTAATACCTTAATCAATAAAGAAATTAAAAATAAAATAAAAGGTGGGGGATACTTTTCTAGGAAGCACAATCTTCTCATTTAGAAAATACAGGATTTCAGCCCAGCCAGCATGGCTCAGTGGTTGAGCATCAACCTATGAACCAGGTCACCGTTCAATTCCCAGTCAGGGCACACGCCCAGGTTGTGGGCTCGATCACCAGTATGGAGCGGGTAGGAGGCAGCCAATCAATGATTCTCATTTTTGCTGTTTCTATTTCTCTCTCCCTTTCCCTGCCTCTCTGAAATCAATAAAAAAAATATTTTTTAAAAAAAACAACACAGGATTTCAGTCAGAAAGAACAAATTTCAGTTCTACTTCATCACTGTGGCTTAGCCTCACTTCAGTTTCCTCATTGTGCAGCAGAGTTAAAAACACTTATTTTACAGGCTGATTGTGAGAGAACACAGGTTTAGAAAAGCACTTTGATCTGTATACAAACGTAACTGGTTGTTATTACTGCTTCTAAATTATGCAGATTTAGGATTTATTTCATTCTGAAGAATAAGAACAACTGCATATTCATTGTAGGCAAACTAGATATGAGTATAAAACCTTAAAAATTAACATAAGCAACATGAAAAAAGCCACTAAGGTTAGTGCACAGTAAAATGCTTCTACCTTTCTAACTTCTTTAGTAAAATATTTTAAGGTCTTTCCAATATTTATTCCTCTTTAACCCTTTCAGTATGCCCACCTCATGGAGCGTAATTACAGTAATAGGTTTATCCAGTAACAGAGGTGAAGAGCTCTTAATGAGTGCATTTTCCAAACTGAAGCTTATTCCCTTCAACTGCCCAACTATTTTAACACTTTTGGTTAGAAATCTTTCTGAAATGTATTACACCTTTTCTGAAATAGAAAATAAGAAATGGAATAAAATTTAATTTTAGCAAATGACCTACACCCATAAGTTGTACTATTAACTGTGCTTCTGCCATGTACGCTACCCCGAAGTGTAGATCTCTTCTCCCTGATACTAAATGACCAAGACCGCTGGACTTTCTGGCTTCTTGGGTTTACTTTTTGTGGTCTTCCTCTCAGTGTCTGCGGTAGCCACCCTCCAAGATGGTCCCAGTGATCCCTACACCTCTTGGTATTTCATACCCTTGTGCAGTCCCCCTCCCACACTTCACTGGGTAGGTCTAATGTAACCAACAGAATATGGAAATGGTGACGGTGTGTCACTTCTGCGGTTAGGTTATAAAAGTGTGGAGACAGAGTGCTATTATCACTGCAATGGCAATCATATTACAATGTATAGACGTATCAAATCAATATGTTGTACACTTTAAATTTATACAATATGTCAAGCATCTTACAATCAAAAATTAAATAAGTAGATAAATTTTTTAAAAGGCAGTGTGGCTTCTGTCTCTCAGATCACTTGCTGTGGGGCAAGCCATGTCATGAGCAGCCACAGGGAGAAGTACTGCAGCTAGAAACAAGCTTTCTGTCCACAACTACGTCAGTGAGCTTGGAACAGATCCTCCAGCCCCAGTCAAGCCTGCAGAAACTAGCACCAGCTGAGCTGACCACTTGACTGAAACCTCATGAGGGACCCTGAGCCGGGCCACCCAACTGGGCTGCTTCCTGACCCTCAGAAACCATGTGAGAGAATAAATGTTTGTCATCTCAGACTGCTAAATTCTGGGGTAATTTGTTAGACAACAATAGATACCTAATATACCATCTTGCTGTCACAACCTCTGTTACTAGGACACCAGAGAGCCGTACTTATTTAGGGCCACCTCAAGACTTGTGTAAAGCAGGGATAAATACATAAATTATGTTAAAATGTATTAGAACTTCATCTAAAGTAAAGTCTTTATAGTTAGAAAGGCTTATAAATCATATTTGCAATAATTTAGGTTTACATATTTTCCCTTCTTTTAGTTTTTATGAATTAAGGCAAAAATTTATATTTTATATAAAATAAATTAATAAATAAGCAAGCAGGTTTTACATGAGGAGCAGGGAAGCCTCCTACTGTTAGGCAGAAAGCTTTATGACATCTCTTGGCTGTTCTTCCTTCTTGCTACCAGTTGTATTACCACTCCTGTAAACTCTGGATAAGGAATGTGCTACTGAAATTAGTAAAAGTAAAATGAGCTTCTTATCCTATTTTAAAAGAGCTTCTTCCATTGTTTTAAACATAAAATATATTATGGTGAGTTCCCAGTGACCAAGAAAGATAATCACTGGGGATTTGGGAAGAAATACTTCCCATACAGAGCATATTCTCCTAGTGGTCTGTTCTGCAAAGCAATCATTCTCTAACTCTATACTACTCTTTTGGAAATAAGAATCCTAAAGACTTTTAAAAGTTTGAATCATTTAGCTCTACACTCTAATGAAGTGAGAGGAAAAAGTCTATTACAGAACCAATACTTACCTAAAAATAGCATTATAAGATAAACCTGAAGAAAAAAGGAAAATCTAACTTTGATTTCCATGGGATATGGCAATGTGAAACTGAATCTCCCTGTTTCATTGAACACGGGGATGGACTGGATCACTGAGACAGCTGAAAGCAGAAACAAGAACTTGTTAGAAGCAAATAAAGCAGCCACATCTAGTGACAGCACCTTCTAACCCCTCCAAGTTTCAGGCACGGGTTTGTTGAAAATGCTTCCTCCTCCCTTTGCACATAGGGCGTATGCTCTGCTTTTTCCCCTCGTTTTCCTAAGAGATGAGCCTCCAAGATGACAACTGAAGGTGAATGAGGAACAACCATTTGATAACACTGGGCTTCAGTTTCCCATTCTATAAATGGAGAGAAAAATCCCTACCACTAGTTGTTGGTCAGAATAAAATTAAGTCATAAATATGAACCTGCTCTACCCAGTGTGGCTCAGTGGTTGAGCACTGACCTATGAACCAGGATGTCACAGTTTGATGCCTGATCAGGGCACATGCCCAGGTTTCAGGCTCGATCCCCAGTAGGAGGGTGTAGGAGGCAGCTGATCAATGATTCTCTCTTGACATTGGTGTTTCTATCTCTCCCTCAACCTTCTTCTCTAAAATCATTTTTTTTAAAAAGTAAAATAAAAATATGAACATGCTTTGGAAAATTAAAACTACCATATGAATACGATGCATGACCACCAGCTTCCAAATGTGCCACACTCCTGGAACAGGAGTATATGGAAGGAAGCCACTAGGAAGATACTCCTAAAAAGTCCAACAACCATATATTGACTAAGGCAGGCAGAGGGAGGAAAAAAGATCTGGCCTATTGGCTTAGCTATCCCTTGGAGCTAAGCTATAAAACATAGAGTTCCTGAAAGTACCTTCTGCCAAACATCCCAGAGGATATAAAGGAATCCACACAGTGTAACGAAGCCATGTGAGCACTTTCCAATCCATGTCAATGCAGCAAAGCATGTAGTAGGGGTACCTATTGAAAATAAGGAATTCAGATACTGAAAGCCACTTCAGGTTCTGAATGTAACCCTAGAACATCATTCAAACAGAACCATTTCACAATTAGCCACACGTCTTCAGAACAGAAGTATAATCCTGGGCTATTTACCCACAAACTCCCATCATGCTCCTCCCACCTTCAAAGGATGTGAACTCTCTTTAAAGACAGGCTAAGTGTAGGTCTCAAAGGAACCCTCTCTGAAATAGTTGAGTATGTGGAATGGATAAGTTTTTTGGGTTTGTTCCTAGTTCTGATCGACATTCCAAGTAGGTAAGGCTGACAGACACACTGACGGCACTTAATCTCTAGATAAACGAATGCTATCAAAATTAAGTATACTGCCCTGACCGGTTTGGCTCAGCGGATAGAGCACCGGCCTGCGGACTCAAGGATCCCAGGTTCGATTCCGGTCAAGGGCATGTACCTTGGTTGCGGGCACATCCCCAGTGGGGAGTGTGCAGGGGGCAGCTGATCGATGTTTCTCTCTCATCGATGTTTCTAACTCTCTATCCTTCTCCCTTCCTCTCTGTAAAAAATCAATAAAATATATATTTTTTTAAAAATTAAGTATACTTAAGCATATCGCCAAAGACCTTTAGCCTTCAATCACACTTATGGAATATGTATGGTCTGGTAGAGAAGAATACATCTACTTTAATTGGGTTTTTTTAAAATATTATTTTATTGACAACTGAGGATGGAAGAAGCAGGTAAGAGGTCAATTTAAACTTCAGAAATCTTGAAGTAAAAGATTCATTTTTACCATCCCTTTTAGAAGGCTAGTCTTCACTAGTTCCATCCAACCTGGATTGCTCCTTCAACCCCAGGTTTTTCTGCCCTTTCATGAATTTTTCTCTTCCCACCAAGACAGCAAGATACTGAAAGGTAAGATGGGTCTTTTCATTTCTCTGGGTCTCTCCTGCTCCCCAGTGCCCAGGCTGGCACTACGATCCAATGACGGTTTAAAAAAACTTTTGCAGAGCACACAGCTGCAGCTACACTCTCCATAGGTGGAACCTTAATCCCAAACCAAATGAGACTCTGGGTAAGACAGCAACTCTCTCAAGAAGAGAGCTGACCCAAAGGAGAAGCATTCAAATACCATCCTAGCATTTCTACCTACCTGAAAATTTCAATTGTGCTCCACATATAAAACACAAAGAAAACCACGGCTTTGTTTTGCATTTCTTCCATAGTGCCAAAGATGATAAACAAAATGAAATTTCTTCCAAAAAGCTATTAAGAGGACCCAAAAGAGAGAAAAAAGTTTAAAAATATATTTTAAAAACCATATACATGGTTATTTGAAATCTAACCCCACTAAATTCAAAGTAAATAAAAAAAGATTGAGCTCAACTGTTTAATCCTCTGCTCCAGTTTTGAAACAAGTTAAATGTCCAAACCAGTCTTTCTGGATAAGTGAGTATGTGTGTGTGTGTAAATGTATGTTTGTGTGTGTGTGTAAAAACACACAAACAGTTTAAAGGATACTGACCAATGAACATTTGTCTGCATAACCCAAGTTAAGAAATAGAACATTACCAATATGGCATTCCCTCTCCCGCCCCCGTAAGTAACTACTATCTTGTGTTAACCATTCCACTGTTTTTCTTTATAGGCTCACTATTTATGTATGTATTCCTATGCAATATACTGTTTTGCTTTGCCTGTTCTTTAATGTGCTGAAATTATGCTACATGTATTATTCTGCAACTTACTTCATCCACTTAGAATCATGTGGCACTGCCCAGCTCCCGGAGGCTTCATTCACATTGTATCCTATGTGAATGGAACCTGCTGGACCTATACAATGGGATACTGAACCTGTCCCATCCATCTTGCCCTAGAAATTCTACCCTAATGCTTATCTGTACTAGTCACTGACATACAAAAAATATTATTCCATATTAGTAAGTCAATCACTATCCCCTTTTCATTTTTTAAACTAAACCAAGCAGACTCTTTCCAAGGGCAGAAAACCTAGAAATAACAAGGCTACTGTATTAACACCCTTTACCATGCAACGGATACTATTAGCATGCCAGAGTTGGTACACCACAAAAGGGTAGAATTATAAAAACTACTCCAGAAAAAACTAACCAATAATCACCTGGTCCCCCGTGTCTGGATAGGTGGTATTTAATGGTACGTGATTGCACAGTTAGGAAACCGAAAGGAGGATGAAAGGCTTTGCTGCTCCATTCCTGGTAACAATCTTCCAAATATTGGAAATTACATAGATGTATTAGGGGGAGAGATCCCCACACAAGTGAGAAGAGCCACCCTCATATATGAAAGAAAGTCCAAAGTAAAAAGAGTTTCGAGGTATTATCTGGCCTTTTTCACCCAAGGTAGAAGGAGACCAAGCATGTTTCTAGCTAAGAAGATTGAGGGTAGGATTTTCTGCTCCTGCCTGAAAATCAAGTTTCCCTTGTTTTACAGCTCTTTGTATAACTGTGACTTCATGAAGATGTTATAATGAAATCGACTTGAAATGGCAAAAGTTTACTTTGGAAAATATTCCTGAGGCTTAAATTTTTCCTCCTTGTTCAGATAAAACAATGCTTTCCTATGCCAACAGGTATTTTTACTAATTGAAACTTCTCAGAAAATTGTGGCATAACTACTAAACAAACACTGAACTCTTTCATTCCCCACCCTTGAGATCAACTATTTAATACCTGGATAACAGAAGGTATCACTGGTGACTTAGTAACTCCAATTGCTGCATTGATAGACTCCACAACTGCCAACATCTGGCAGAAATACATCATGTCAGCTATGGTGTGAAATGTGTCATAGAAGGACTCTATGGAACAAAAATACATTAAGGGTAAATGAGCTGGCAAATGACAACAGGATTATTTCTCAAACTACATAATGCCTCACATGAAAGGAGTTTTTAAAAAGGTATAATAAATATCCAGTCAGATTCAAGTTTAATAACCAACTACGCTGAAAGAAAGCAGGCCTGCAGAATCATGGAAGTCTATTGGTTACCACAAAGTTAACACATAAACCTGTATGCACTTCTCATTTTAAAAAGCAAGCAAAAGAAGCATACCTACACTTCATTCAGTTATTATATCCTGAAAAATCTATGTATCAAGCACAGCCAATAATTCTTTTCAGCTCCATTATCTAATTTAATTTAGAGCTAAAACTATATCTCATTCAATGCAATCTAACATTCTAAAATCTCAAAAATTGTATAATCATAAATAGAAGTACAAGAATATTGAATAAAATTAACTTTCAAAAACCTTAATTGTGCTTATATATTTAATCCTAATTATTCTTATTCTGAGAATCTAGCCTAACTAAAAAAAAGTCTAAAATGAAGAAGAAGAAAAAACTTTAGAAACAAGGTTGCTCTCTGAAACATTTCTAAGTACATTAAAGTAGAAACTGTCTACATATTTAAGGGTATGGGAAGTTTGAGTAAACTATAGTATATTACTTCATGGATGTTGTATAATAATTTAAAATAACAGTTATTGCTTATGAGGTCAGCAAATGTGGTCTCAATTCTGAGTGGTCCACAATATAAAATTCTTTACTTTTCATACTGATCACTGATCCTCACCTCACACCCTGCATTCCCACATTCCTCTTTGCAGTGTGTCCCAGCCAGGCCACCCGTGACATTTTGGAGAGGACAACTGTTTGTCCTACACATTGCAGAAAGTTTAGGATTCTTGGCTGCTTATTAAATCCAAGTAGTGCTTCCGAGGGTCTGGCAGAGTTAGGACAGCTACCAACAAAGATGACACTGTAGGAGCCTCAAAGGATATGATTTAAATAATGATGAATAAAAGAGGCCCTTATCAAAATTGAAGAAAAACTCTGAAGTATTTTTGCAGAAATGAATCATTTTACAATCCTGCTGCAAAGTCAAATGTGAAATGAAAATGGTATATATTGCTGATACATAATTTTACCAGAAAAATTCCATCAATATGCAGTTCAAAATCTGACTAATTATTTTCTTTGAAAAAAATTAATGCAAAATTACAATTTATTTATTTTTTCTATGTAGGAGAAATATACTACTACTCAACCTCTACTGTAAGGTTGGCAGCCCTGAGAACTCCTTTTATGTAGCATGTTATGGAGGTATTCCTGCTCCCAAAGGAATGAGGAACAGACATATTTCCACATGCAAGCAAAATTACAATTTAAATTTTGCTATATATAAAATAAATTTTTTTCATAATATTAAATGCCCCTTTTTCAAGACAAAATCCCATCAAATCCTTTGGCACATTTACAATTAAAATTCTGGTGTCACTGAGAAAGGGGTTCACTTTAAGTGGCCTTTATAAAATGAGGACCCCTCATACTTAGAAAGTTGTGACTTAAGACTCGGCATATGGTAAACAAAAATTAGATCTTCTGGGCTTTGCCTCTGATTTTATGGGAAATTGATCCTTGTTTCAATTCAGGAATAGAAATCTGATTTCTAAAATGATAGTTACAAAGAATATTAGTAACATTAAAATGCTTATAATATTGTTTTTAAAAACAAGATGCAAAATTGTATATACAAACATTATGATGATTATTTTTAACTGTAGGAGGAAAAAAGACTAAAAGGCAGTGTATGGGAATATTAATAGTGAAAGACAATGGCTTATTAACCTCCCCTTCCTTCTCCTACACCTTTGCCCCTGTTTTCCCCCATTTTACAAACTTTTTAAAATCAGCACATTTAATTTTATAATTTGAAAAAAAATTTTCTTGAAAATAGGAAAAGGCACTCATATGTGAATGGAATATGGATTTAAACAGTGGTAGTATAAAACAGTATATACTTTTTCTGGACATTATACATCAAAATCCCTAAAAACAATTTGTCCTTTAATCCCACAATTTCACTTTAGGAACTGTTCCCAAGGAAGCTTTGTGGGAAAGGTGACAAGAACCAACGAGCCAAGAATCTGCTGCTCTCATAGTTGCGATTATGGTAGAGTTTTTGTTTTAAGTCTTTATTTTCTGATTTCTTCTGTAATTAACACATTTTTACAATTAGAAAAAAAATTATAAATTGATTTAATAAAAAAGTATTACTTAATAGAGAGCTAGGCAAGCTCACACAAGAGTTTTGACATAAGCCCAAGTGAATACTGCTGTTTCCTTAGCACATGAAGGTTAGCAAATACATGATTACATGAAAAAACAAGTGCATGTGTGGAATCTGCCATTCACCAACATCCTTTATTCAAAACGAGAAAATTGCAAAAGCAAGCTAGAACGTTGGGTGCTAGGCCCAACTCTTCTCTGAGAACTGATAAGGGAAGAATTAAACCAACAGGTGGTTAGGAAGAGGCTCGGAGCCAAAATAGAAATTACAAATCCATGCAGCTTACTTTAACACATGACCCAGATACTTAGCAGCTTTTGAACTGCATCAGGCCAGCAGGCTTGCACAGCAACACTCAGAATCAATCCAACTATGCTGGTTTAAACTGTGATTTGCAGAATTCCAAGGTGTTAAGAAGGCTAGAAAAACATGCACTTCTCTCAAATGACTCTAGACCCAACTACAATACATCTTATACAAACCTCAGATGAAAAAATTTAGGAGTGAAGAAGAAAACAGTCGACAGAAGTTTTTTCTCTCTTTAAATAGAGTTTATATTTTTCCATTGTACTTATATTTATACTCCTATTTATTTTACAAAATGAAGAAATTTTTTAAATTATCCACATTCAGCCGAAACCGGTTTGGCTCAGTGGACAGAGCGTCGGCCTGCGGACTGAGGGGTCCCAGGTTCGATTCCGGTCGGGGGCATGTACCTGGGTTGCGGGCACATCCCCAGTGGGAGATGTGCAGGAGGCGGCTGATCGATGTTTCTCTCTCATCGATGTTTCTAACTCTCTATCTCTCTCCCTTCCTCTCTGTGAAAAATCAATAAAATATATTTAAAAAAAAATAATAATAAAATAAAATAAAATAAAAAAAAATTATCCACATTCAAATCACTTGAAAATGGCATATTTCCTCCCAATCTTTTCGGTATATTGGTTCATTTTCACCTTTTTATATGGGTGTGAACTAACTGGAAGAATAAATTTGTTATTTATTTAGCCTGTTATCAGTATTTTTACATGTTATTACAAACTCTTCAAATACTTTATATTTGTTTCACAACATTCCACTGAGGGAATATTCTAAACCAATTCCGCACTGCACATTTAGGTAGCTTCTAATCTGTCACTAATATAAATAATGCCATGATGTCTATCTTTTTGAAAAAGCTTCTCTGGCAGTTTCAGGCCTTTCTTTAGAGCAGTGGTTCTCAACCTGTGGGTCGCGACCCCTTTGGGGGTCGAACGACCCTTTCACAGGGGCCGCCTAAGACCATCGGAAAACACATATATAATTATATATTGTTTTTGTGATTAATCACTATGCTTTAATTATGTTCAATTTGTAACAATGAAATTGGGGGCCACCACAACATGAGGAACTGTATTAGAGTCGCGGCATTGGGGAAGGTTGAGAACCACTGCTTTAGAGCATAGTTCTAGAAGTGAAATTATCAGGTTCCAAGGATATGAACAGTTAAATTTCCTGATTCACTTTGCCAAATAATTTCCCAAGAGTTGTAATTATGTACCTTTACAGTAGCCATTGGTGTGTCTATTTTAGCATATGTCCTGTTGATTTAGGTATCTTTTATAACTTTGCAAAATTGACAATAAAAAAGTCTTATTTCTTCATCATTGCTGTTAAACATTTTTTCTGTATATTAAATTAGTTTTAGTTCCTCTTATGACTTTTGTGTACATACTTTATAGTTTATCCGGTGGAGTTTTCACATATTTAAAGTAATGTGTACAAGTTCTTTATATGTAAATAAATCAATCTTTATTGGTCTTTGTTGCAATTTTCCATCACTCTCTATCCCCATGCTGCTAATCTCAATATACTTTTAATCTTTAATGCTTTCTTGGCTGGGGTGTTTTCAGATACAGGAATTTAGATATTTTATTGTAGTCAAATATATTGACCTTTTCCTTTATGATTCTCTTAACATTTTTAAGCTTAGAAAGGCCTAACATTCCACATGAGATTTTTATAAATATTTACTTTATCTTCAATTGTGGTTTAACTTTTTGATAAATAATTCTTAAGTCCTTTGAACGAATTTATTTTTGTATACAGTGTAAAGGAGAAGAGTCAGAGTCCTTGTTCCCTCATGTGCCCAAACCTAATCAATTTAGTACTGGATAATATTTCCCTTTCCATTGATTCATTATTTCTTTATCATATACTAGGGGCCCAGTGCACGAAATTCGTGCACTGGGTGTGGGGGGCGGGGGGGAGAGTGTCCCTCAGCCCAGCCTGCCCCCTCTCACATACTGGGAGCCCTCAGGTGTTGACCCCCATCACCCTCCGATCGCCTGATCGGCCCCTTGCCCAGGCCTGACGCCTCCGCCAGAGGTGTCAGGCTTGGACAGGGGACCCCCATCTCCCCCCGATCACTGGCTCTGGCCCCCGCCCAGGCCTGAGGCCTCTGGCCCAGGAATCATGCCTGGGCAGCGGACCCCCATCTCCCTCTGATCGCTTGCTCCACCCCCCGCCCAAGCCTGACGCCTCTGACCCAGGCTTCAGGCCTGGGCAAGGGGACCATCATATCCCCCCAATCCCCGGCTCCACCCCCCACCCAGGCCCCTGCCCAGGCCTGATGCCTCAGCCAGAGGAGTTGACCCTCATCACCCTCCAATCACCAATCACCGGATTGGCCCCTTGACCAGGCCTGAGGCCTCCGGCAGAGGTGTCAGGCCTGGGCGGGGGACCCCCAGCTCCCCGCGGTTGCAGGCTCCGCCCCTGCCCAGGCCTAATGCCTCTGGCCTAGGCATCCGGCCCAGGCAGCGGGGACCTGCAGTGGCAGCGGGGGGCGCCGTGATCGTGGGCTTCGCTTTAGGCCCAGGCAAGGGACCCCTAGCTCCTGGGACTGCCAGCTTCGACCGTGCCCAGCTCCCATTGCTGGCTCCACCCCTACTTCCTGCTATCACTGGCCAGGGCGGCAAAGGCGCCTGATTCTCCGATCATGGCTGGGGGGCAGGGCAAAGGCAGCCCCAGGGCCGCCTTTGCCCTGCCCCCCAGCTCTTAGCTCCCCCCTGGGTTTCAGATCACTATCAGTGGCAGGGGGCTTCTTCCTGCTTTCCCTTTCGCCTCCCTGCATTGTGCCTACATATGCAAATTAGCCGCCATCTTGTTGGCAGTTAACTGCCAATCTTAGTTGGCAGTTAATTTGCATATAGCCCTGATTAGCCAATGAAAACGGTATCGCCGTACGCCAATTACCATTTTTCTCTTTTATTAGTGTAGATAATTGAGGTATGTATATAATGTAAGAACTATTCCTAGGCCACCTAATCTGTTCTGCTGATTAGTCTGTTCTTACACTAAGACCATACTATTTTAATTATCACTAGTGCCTCAGTGCAAGGATTCGTGCACATTGAAAGGAAATTAATTAGACGGTGGCCGGAGGGGCAGGACTGAGCGAGAGCGGCCGGACACACACTGGAGCCAACCTCCCATGGTCCCTCTCCGGCCGGCCTTACCTGGGGTGGCGCGGCAGCTCAAAGGGTGTCTGCGGAGTGAGCAGGGTCCCTCTAACAGGTGAGGTCCCTTGGCCTGGCCTTCAGGGATCTGGCCGAAACCGGCTCTCTGACATCCCCCGAGGGTCCCGGATTGAGAGAGGGTAGTTCTCAGGTGATGCACCCCAGAAATGGGCCCCCTCCTCTCTGTTTCCAGGGTGCATCATCCGAGAACCACCGCTGCCAAGTCACAGCAGCTCGTCAGCTCTTGCATTGAGCGTCTGCCCCCCTGGTGGTCAGCACATTCATAGCTACCAGTCAGACAGTCGGACAATCACTTAGTCTTTTATATATACAGATTCTTTTATATCAGGTGGGTAAAGTCCTCTCCCATTACCTTTCTCCCCCCCCCCCAAATTTTATTATCTATTTATTGTTCACAATAAAATTTCATAATACTTTAGATCACATTCTCAAATATTTTCTATTGTCATTTACTTTGCCAGAATACTATTAAACATGCAAACTAATTTATCAAGAACTAATATCTTTAAGATAGTCTTTTGATTCATTTTTAGAACAGTTCAGTTGAGAATCTATTTAGACCTCAAAAGGATGAGATCCCTTTTGGACTTAAATAACTTTGGCATTAGAAGTATCACATTAATTTCTTTAGTTATAAACTATCATGTCATGAATAGAGAAAGGGATAGTAGTCCAAGATATGACCCTTGCAAGCTGTGTGGACATGGATCATTTCTTTGGCCATCTCTAAACCTGTTACCTCACCAGTTAAAGAGAGGGAATATCAGCCTGTTTCAGAGACCATGGGAAATAGAAGATATGAAAATACAATGAAAAGCATTAAGTACTATACAAATATGGGCGTTTAATATTAATACCAAAGGCAAAGAGTATTACCTTTGATGAGTAGTGGGCCAATCTACTAAAAAAAAAAAAAAAAAAAAAACAGTGTTAAAATTTGGTACTTGCCTTTTCCCAGGATAAAGAACCGCACAGTCATGTTGACAAACATCCACGAGAATCCCAAGAATTGCACAAGATTATACATGAACAGGTATCCTTTCTTCAAGTTTATAAGAGCTGGAAAGCAAAGCAAGGCAGTAAACTGTTACAAGCAGCACAGCAGGAGAGGGCTATGTAGGGCACCCTAGAGTAAACTTCATCCCTCTTTCCTATTGGGGTGCTCTAAGCTCCCACACAAATACCTGGCCCAGGCCTGCACCAGCCTGGCTCCTGGTCCCACAGACAAACAGAAAGAAAAAATATGAGGAACACTGCGCTCCAAGGTATGTTTTCAGCAGTCTTTCCCCTCAGAGCCTTGAGCATAAGTATACAGACATAACAAATCCAAGAAGAGAATATATCTTAGGAGGCATTAAAGGAAGGGAGGAAAGCTATACTCAACTCCTATTCTTGTTATCTTAATATAATCTATAGTTACTTCTTTTCTGGAATTTTTCAAGGTCATGGAGGTCAAACTAGCTCAAAGAGAGAGAATGAATAATAAAAAAAATTCTGATATTTGATCATATATTCATTCAACCAAGCATTAACTGAACACCTACAATGTCCAAGGTATGGAGGGGCACTATTGAGATTCAAAGAACTTACAATCTAAAACCATAATACAAGATAGAATGACAGGTAACATCTTGTGAAAATTTAAGGTGAGAAAACTACATTAGGCTGGGAAATGGGAATCAAGCAAGAATCTGATCTGGGCTTTGGAGGATGGGTAGAATGAGGACATAACCAAAGGGGGAAAATTACAATCTGAGAGGCAAAAGAATAAGGGACATTAATTTTGTCTGCAGCCTAAGGTTTGTGAAATAGCTAATTACAGACTTAAGGAAGGAGTGAGAAACTTAGGGTCATGGTTGAGTCAAAAGAGTGGGGCAAAGGAAAGGCTTCTCAAGAGAAGAGCCATGGAGTGCAGGTTCTGCTGCCACAAATGCACTCCTAGACTACAGACATTCTGCAGACACACTTGGATGATGCTCCAAGCAAAAGCAACCGTATTCTAATGGGTCAAAAAAGCTAGACAAATTAACACTTTTTCTTCAAAACTATAAAAGTTTATTATACTTCCCAATCATAAAAAACTTCTTTCATTAAGAACCTTTACGAATTTAAATAAAACTGTTAAAGTTTTACCTAACATTCTAAAAATCAATATATAAGTATTTTCCTATATTTTTGAAAGTTATCCCTCTAAACACAAAATATTAATTTAAATCTCAGGTGGCCTTTTATGTTGCTATTCTTTATCTCCACTAATTGTCTCCCCTTCTTTGCTTTTCTAAGGGAATATTTCTCTAAATTAGTAGTTATTCAAATCTTTTTTTTTTAGAGCAATGAAATCTTCTTTTCAAGAGAAACTTTATTAACAATGCCATGAAACACAAAAGCACAATTGCTTTGACTAAAGTGGAAATGTTTGGTTGGCCTATCCCTCCAAAGCATCTCTGGGAACCCCTGGGGTACCATGAAACATAGTCTGAAAACCACTGCTCTACAACTTTCCACTCCCTTATTATGGCATGCCAAATATGCACCACTAAAACTTGAAAAAGTGTGAACAAATGAGGAACTCTTATATTATTCCGTTTTTCAGCATTAGTTTTAACTTAAAGACTTTCAGAGTCCTCCCTCTAGAATGCAAGCTCTTAGAGCACAGGTGCTGATGAATTCCTTGACTCCACACCTCAACGGACTAGTATAATGCTTTCAGTGCCGCAAGAATTTAATAGATAGCTGCTGAATTTAATCTATGTCACCCAGAAGATAGTACACTTACAGAACTTAATGCTTATAAGTGGTTGGACAGACAGAAATAGATATGGATTTTTTTCAAGGTTGACAACCACACTTACCTGTGGCACAGCCCTTAAGATCTCAGTTGGGAGAAAAACATCAGATTGGATGGAGTGTAGCCTTAGACCTCCATCATATTTCCACATGTCCATGCAGTACATGCTGCCATCTGACATTAGGTCCATCCAAGAGACTAAGGTTCTTCCATACTATATACCAGATGATGGTAAGATCCAAATAGAAGGGAAACATTACGCAACCGGCTTGGCTCAGTGGTTGAGCGTCAACCTAAGAACCAGATCAAGGTTCGATTCCCAGTCAAGGCACATGCCCAGGTTGTGGGCTCAATTCCTAGTGTGGGGAGTACAGGAGGTAGCTGATCAATGATTCTCTCTCATCATTGAGGTTTCTATCTCTCTCTTCCTCTCCCTTCCTCTCTGAAATCAATAAAAAAAAATTTTTTTTAAAGGGAAACATTAAAAGTAAGGCTTCTAATGTGGATGTGCACAGCATAAGCACTGGACATTAGGGACTGCTCATCCACTCACCTACACAATATTAGCTCTCCTACCACATCACACTCATCCATACCCCCACCTCTATCACAAATTAAATGGTAACTACCATAGCAGCAGGGGCAACTTACTTTCAGGGGAGCCTTGGCTTTCCATTCTGAGTTTATTTAGGCGTTCTTCTTCCTGGAATTTGGACAGAAGTTTTCAAGAAGAAAAGTTAGAATTCCAAGGTGCTTGCAAAAGTCCACATGTTGGATAAGTGATCTGACTCCCTGAAAGCCTCTTCCAATTGTGCTCGTACTTCATTGGGGAAAATGTCCTAGCTCAGGAGGCCAAAAAGCCTGACTCCTCCTCCTTACTGAGTAGCATTAACATCTGTGAGCCCAACCAGTGCTCACAGAACTGAGCCAATCAGCTGGCTTCTAATCTATCAAGTGGGTAGTCTTGACATCTTAGAGCTGGAGAGACATTCAGATTTGTCTTGGTCATAGAAACAAACAGAAATTTAAGGCAGAAAATAGACTGCTATTTTATTTTCTAACACCTCTAGATTTTTAGTATCATTTTCCAGAATCTAAAACCTTGTCTCCACATCATATGAATTCATATTAGGTTAATATATAGGTGGTTACATATAGAAATATCTATGGATAGATGTATATGCATAGGCCAGTATGCACACACATCGTTTGTTGTTCAGTCAGCTGAGAGGACCAAGAAGCGATGATAGCCCAGCAGCAACAAGCATACCAAAGCCCAGAGCTTGGTTTCCACTACCATTCTCCACTAAAAAGAACAGAGTTCCTTGGAGAATGGCTGATTCTAGCACTGAGCAGGGAACATACAAGATAAGCCAGGAGCAGCTTACAGTGCCAGAAATTAAAGAAGCACACACACACAAAGAAAGGAGAAAGCCCCATAGCGATGGAGCTATGAGCTCTGTCAAAGGGACACAAGACCCAACTGAAGGAGTTCTATTGACCAAACTGAAACAGTCTGAGCAACAAAATGAATAACACGGCCCGTATTATAACCCAAACTATAAAGTAAGTATTAATGAGTCTACTGACATTTTTAAATGACTGAATAAATAAGTGGGAGAGACTAATCCCCAACACAGAATAATTTCAAATAAAATATGTAGATACTCCACCCTGAAGATGGGAAGCATCACTCCCCACTCCTTAAGTGTGGGCTATGCACAGTAACTTCCTTCCGAAGAGTACAGTAAGGAGAGGGGAGGAAGTAACATTACAATGAAGAGACCTGACAAACATTACCTCAGTCACATGAGTAAGATCAATATCAACAGTGATAAGTCATATTGATAGTGTATGTACCCATGATATGGCATGATCTGTGGTCTTCCTCCCCAAAACCAATCATGAAAAACACACCAAGGAACAGTCGACAAGATACATGACCAGTACTTCTATAAAACCATGTCTCCAGGTCGTTAACTTAATGTCTAACTTCGTATTTATTCTATCAGACCCTGGTAAGTATCTTAGGTGGCCCAAATAACTTGGTCTCCTCACGATTTCTGTCGAGGTCCTAGGGTCCTTACTGACCTTGGCTCGGAGCTCCATTTCCGCATCAGACTCGTCCAGCCAGCGATCAAAGTCAGGGGCCAAAAACAGTGGGCGCTTCTCCTGCTTGGTGAGTCTCTCCCACCACTGGCTCACCTTCTTCTGCACCGTAATGTTTACCTGCCTCTGGGTCAGTTTGTAAACCGGCTAAGAGAGAAAATGAGAATGTGAGAATGCTCTCTCCTTCCTATCCCCTCTTCTTCCTCTGACACTGCCCCAAGCCAGGGTGACTATACAGAGAACTAAAGAGTAGACTTATTCCCCTCCCTTCTCTGTTCCTACACATCCTGATGCAAAGAGAACATCTACACCACAAGCTGGTATCGGGAAAATCTGCTAAGAACAGCAGTTTATGATTCACCCAATGAATGACACAGGAGATCAGGATAAGAAAGGCCGAGAGTTCCTGGTTTTATTAGAAGAAACTAAATGAACCTCCTGCCAGATCTACATCATGCAGGGCACTTCATCCAATCACTCTTCCAAGTGCATCCTCAACTTCCAAATTTTCCTCCCATGAAGATGGTCCTGGCAGAGAGAGTCCTTATTTTAGGAAGATCTAATCAAGGCTAGAACTGTACTGGATCAGATACAACTTTTTCACATGGGTCAGCCTGGGGAGTCTTCCCAACTAAACTCGAATTCTTAGTGGCTGTTGCAGTTCATTATTCTACATGTCTTCCCCTTTGCCTCCAAAGCAAGACCCATGACAAGTGCTCCACTCCTTAAATCACTGCTGTCTATTAGAACAACCAAAACAACAGAAACCTCCTGCAGACGGAGAGCAATATGCTCAAACCCTCATAGATAAGACAAGAGTGTAATTCCAGAAACTGAAATACACCATGTGCTGGATTCCCTCCCTTCCAGTTACAGAGGCTTTCTCAAGCTCTGAGAGAAGGGAAACTTCAATATACGCCCAGCATTCTTTCTAAAGATCAACTGCCTCAGCATTTTCTGATTTCTACTGCCCCTCAGGCAAAGTCGCAGGAAAGCAGCGCCTGTGTGGGCTTCACCTGCCCTCCGTACTGCTCTCTATGGGTACCATACTCCTCCTCTGTCATCGTTAAAAACCAGAATATCAGAGCTGGAAAACACCAGATTGGATAAGAGACCATGATCCAATTCTTCATTTAACACATGAGGAAACTCAAAAAAGTAAAAGGATTTGGTCAACCACTAATTAGTGGCAGAGCCAGAATCACCTCAGATTCTCCGATTTGCACAATTCCTCCCCTTCGGTTTTTATTTTCTTTCCCACAACCGTTCCTCCCCATTTCATTTCACTAAATTACTAGTATTTATTTCCTAAAATAGAAAGGAAAGAACATACCTCTGGCTTCACAAGGTCCAAGAACTCCAGGTGAAACTCATAGACATTATCTCCTTTGGCACCATGTCCTTGAGCTATAAAGGAAGAAATGTGGGTTACTGTGAACTTGAGCAGAGAAAGGCCATCCAAAAGCTGAATGCAGTTCTTTCAGAAGTATACAAATGTCAATGGTCCTGCCAGAAAGAGTCGGGGCGTGTGAGAAGAGCTACTCAACAGCTAGATAAGCTGGATCCTGGACAGAAGTTCATTTCCATATGTCCTCTGATGGTCAGTTCCAGAGATGTTAATTCATCTTCCAACATGGCCCTCACGATGCTCAGTACAGATAATAGGCAGGGAAAGGATTACAGAAAGCAAAGCCAAAGGTATCACATAGATATAAATTTAACTTTCACATGCACTTTGGCGCTGAATCCAGAGCAGAGAAAAATCAGGTTAAGGAAAGTTGCTGGGTGCATGGAAATGCTGGATTGTCTCAGAGAAAGCTCTGAACCTAATACTTTTCAATCAGGGATAGAAAATGGAGAAGCTCACTTTCCTATAGCACATCCCACATGGGAAAAAAAAAAAAGAAAAATCATTCTCTCAGCTCAATCCTGAGAGGACAAATGGCACTGGCAGGAAAGCCCAGGGTGGACCTGCGCCTTGGCATGGCTCCTCTCCCCAGGTCTGGCCACGCCTCAGTGCCAGGGGCTGCTGCACTTCACCTCCCCTCTAACTCTCGGGCTTGTCTATCAATTCGGTTCTATTTCTTCATCGGGCCCTATGCAGCATGACCTGCCTAATATTTGCTACAGGTAGCTAATGTTCCCTAAAACCATAAATTCCTTAAGACAGAACAGTCTATAAGCTCCAAGTGGCAAGACGCACTTTTATCACTTTAACTTCTTTTCAAATGTTTAACTCCTAAAATAAATCGGAGCTGCTGCCACCACTGCTCTCATCTTGAAAAGTAGATACAAAAGCCAGGCTGTGATTTCATGCAAGTATATTAAGGCAGATGGAATCTCATGTAAAGCAGAAACACTTCAATGTCCCATTACCCTACTCACTCACTCACGACATTCCAAGAAACTAGCACAGAAAGCAATTAGGGAGAATTCCTGCTGGGGTCCAACCCCAGCAGGTCCAGGGGTCCCCAAAGGTGTGGACGGAGTCGGCGAAGAAGGAATGACATGGAGACAGCGTTCAGTTGATCAGCAGCGTAGCCAGGATCTCCAGCCAGGATCTCCAGCCAAGTTCTGGTCTGGATCTCCAGCCAAGTTCTGTTCAGGATCTCCAGTGAAGTTCTGGTTCGGTTCTCTCACTAGGTTCTCCAGCCAGGTTCTGTAGCCATGTTCCCTCGCTAGGTTCTCCAGCCAGGTTCTGTCCAGGTTCTCCAGCCAGGTTCAGTCACCAGGTTCTAGTCAGGTTCTCTTCCCATGTTCTATCCAGGTTCTGTAGCCAGATTCTGTCTTTAGGTTCTTCAGCCAGGTTCTCTCGCTAGGTTCTCTCTCCAGGTTCTGTGGCCAGTTTCTGTCCAGGATCTTTTGCCATGTTCTCTCGCTAGGTTCTGTCTCTAGGTTCTGTCTCCAGTTTCTGTCCAGGATCTTTTGCCATGTTCTCTCCAGCGAAGTTCTTCTGTCTCTAGGTTCTATGTAGGTTCTGTGTCTAGGTTCTGTGTCTAGGTTCTGTGTCCTGTTGTCTTGTTACATCTGTATTTATACCACTTGATTCCAATCCTATCAATCTCTATTCCAAAGGTTAGGGCGTTTCTTATCTCCATTCCAGGGAGTAAAGATTATGTAGCTTAAGCATGATTGTTCGTAGTTAAAGTGATTAATTACCCGCCTGGCACTTAGTTAAGGGGTTTTATTCCCTCCCTAACTTCAGGGGAAAATCCCTACCTGGGGAAACAACCTTTCTCAGAGAGGTGACCTTGGTTAAAACACATAGTGCCAAGAAGGTGAGCAAACATATTAAGAACAGTATGCCATATATGCCAGGTCCCTTGAAACAGCAAGGATGGACCAGCTCCCGGCAAATTCCACCCTATGGGGTGACAATAACTCCAGACCTACCATCTGAGGCATCGCTGATGAACTGAGGAGAAAGGAGATGGAGGCAGATTCACAGAACTGAGACCGTCAGAGCTAGAAAAGCTTTAGGTAGCATCTAGAATAAGTATTTCTTAAACTGGTCTGTAAGTATAATATCAGGGAGCCACACAGCCTCATTAAGAAAATTTCTATTTTTTTGTTTCATTATAACCTTAAAAAATAAAAGTAAAAGGTCAAGTGATGACTACCTAATAGTTATCACAAGTTCAGGGGCTGTGTTCACCGCTGCAATGAAGCCACATACACTTAAAGGGACCATACCTAACTCCTAACATGCTTTTCAATCTGGGTCTACGGCCCTGGAGGATGCTGAGGACATATTCTCAGATGTTTTGGGTCCTCAAATTTGAGAAACACAACTTATAACCCATACCCCACTTTATAGGTCCAGAGAAGTTAATAGTTGCCTGAGGGAGCAGCAGAATTAATCTCCGCATTTCTAGCCCAGGATTCTTTTTTGCCTCTCCAAGGGGAAAGCAGTATTTTAAACAACTTCTTTGACTTCCTTAATCAAGTATTTCAAAACAACCTAGTTTACCGCAAGAGTATCAGAGAAAGTGAATAAAACAAATAGATAAAAATAAAAAGAAACCACCACTACACCTCTTTAACTGTGTACAGAGCTGGGAACATTTGCCCGAATACTGACCTTTGAAATGCAGTACATTTTCAGCGATGCTGATGGCAGGATTCTGTGAAAAGAGACCAAGGATGTGAGAAGGCATTTTAATGAGGAGAAAAAATGGAATTAAAACCATCCTTCCCCCTTGGGGACTCAACCTCCTACCCTGTGCCTCTCCCAGAGAATATATTTAGTTGTTTATTCACATATCTGCATAGGGTTTCTCTATGCCTAGCTGTACCCATCTGAGATTGTAGGCTCCTGCAAGAAGGACCCTAACCTGCTCTAACTATGCAGAACAATCAGATACTGAGCCAGTCCACTCTGATGACTGCAAATAGTGCAAGGTGCTACGTGAGGTGTTACAGGGAATACACAGACCTCTAAGACTCAGTCCCTGAGCTGTGGAGGCAGAGAACCTAGTGGAACAGATGAGTCATTTCCTGTGAGAAGATAACAAATAGTACGCTCAAGACCCAAAGAGTAGTAAAAGCAGTAATTGTACAGTTAAGTCGGCAAGCACAATGGGAACAAAATAGTTGGGGAAAGCTTCACCAAATTTAAGGCCTATATTGTAACATGAAGAATAAATTAATCCAATAAGAGAGGGATTAAGGGTGGTTGGATGAATATGAAACATGCAAGTGCCTTCACCTGAGGCTCCACAATCTCTTAACCCCCATCCCAAGGAAGACTAGAGGAGATCAGACATCGGAATTCTCCAATTGTTCCTTTATTCCCAGAAATTGCTACATGCCTTTAGCAGCATAATTTAAAATGAAACTAACACTTTTCCCAGTAAATGAAAAACCACTCACCTCCTACCTCTCAGCTCAAAGTTAATAAGCAAGAAGTGCATGTTTGCAGTGCCCTAACTAGTTTATTTCTTTTCCTCCTGTAGGCTCAGCTCTCCGCGCTCTATCATGCATCAAAGGAAACCAACAAGACAGGCAGAAGGTTTTGAGAGGCAGTGGGAGCCTAGACTCTCTATTCATAGCCAAGAATGTTGGGAAAAGGGGAATAGCGAAGGCTTGGGGTGGGGACAGCATTTGAGCCAAACTTTATATTAAGAACCTCCCCAGTGGGAGCATTGATTTCAGGCTGAGCTTGGTGATCTCTGTAGCAGGAAGAGGGAGTTAGAGTTAGGAAGCCTAATTTTTTTTTTAAAAAGGGGGGTGGGGGGGGCCTACACGTCCAGGGGCATGGTTCCTCAGCAAGGGAAAAGGGGTTTTGATGTAAATATTATCCTGAAGGCTAGAGTTCTGGGATGTCTTAGAAGTACGTTTCCTACCTAGGTCACTTCTTGCCCAACTCTGTTCCCCATACCCTAACTCATATGGAAGGAAAATAGAGTTTTAGGGGCCCAGTTTACTCTCCTCAGACAGACGGATGTGTGTAAAGGTCTAAGTAGCCAGCCACAGCCCAAGTCCAGGAGCTCATTCAGCATTTTTGTGGGCCAGATTTCAGATGCTAGCTCAGCAATAATGGGACAGCCTCCTATCCAGCAGTGCACTGGACATTTCAGGTTCAGCTTCTCCAAAGGTGGTGGCAGTGGAGAGGTATTTCAGTTAAAAATACTTATGCCAGCCCGGCCGGCATGGCTCAGTGTTTGAGCATCAACCTATGAACCAGGAGGTCACAATTCAATTCTCGGTAGGTGCACATGCCAGGTTACGGGCTTGATCCCATGTGGGGCATTCAGGAAGCAGCTGATCCATGATTCTTTCTCATCATTGGTGTTTCTATCTCTTTCCCTCTCCCTTCCTCTCTGAAATCAATAAAAAATATATATATATTTTTTTTTAATGCTTATGCCAGACACAAGTTCAAAATTGGGAAGAGACCTGAAGCAATATAAAAATTATACTCCCTCTGTCCCATAATAGTAGCAGTTGATGAATGTAATTTGTCTCATAATAATAGTAGCAAAATAAAATAAATATAGAACGCAACATTTATTATCAAAAAAAACTAGATTAAATTAAAAATAGTACTCCTAATTCTTATTTTGAGTGTTCAGATAGTTTCTGGATTTTTCAAAAATTTCGTTACTGCATTTTAAACTTGTAGGGAGGATCCCTTGGCTGCGAAGCTTTGCTTTCCCTACATGCGTGAGCTTACAGTTATTGGAGCCATCGTTCTTCATTGCTTCCAGCATAACTTGTTGAAGTGAAAGAAACGTAGTATCCAGCATTGCGGGAGAAATATCATCAAAGGCTAACACGGCGCCTCTTCTGCTGAGAGGAATGTGTCTAAGTTTTTCCAGTTTTTCTCCATAATCTTTGCATTTACGTCCACAGTTTTGTTTTTTCAAAGAATCAACATTAGCATAAGATTCTCCTTGACAGAACCCCAAACAAAAGGAATCCAAAGAGGACCACACCAAGACACATCATAATTAAAATGCCAAGAGCAAAAGATAAGGAGAGGATCTTAAAAGCAGCAAGAGAAAGAAACTCAGTTACCTACAAGGGAATACCCATACGACTGTCAGCTGATTTCTCAACAGAAACTATGCAGGCCAGAAGGGAATGGCAAGAAATATTCAAAGTGATGAATACCAAGAACCTACAACCAAGATTACTTTATCCAGCAGAGCTATCATTCAGAATTGAAGGTCAGATAAAGAGCTTCACAGATAAGGAAAAGCTAAAGGAGTTCATCACCACCAAACCAGGATTATATGAAATACTGAAAGGTATCCTTTAAGAAGAGGAAGAGGAAGAAAAAGGTAAAGATACAAATTATGAACAACAAATATGCATCTATCAACAAGTGAATCTAAGAATCAAGTGAATAAATAATCTGATGAACAGAATGAACTGGTGATTATAATAGAATCAGGGACATAGAAAGGGAATGGACTGACTATTCTTGGGGGTGAAAGGGGTGTGGGAGATGCGGGAAGAGACTGGACAAAAATCGTGCACCTATGGATGAGGACAGTGGGTGGGGAGTGAGGGCGGAGGGTGGGGCGGGAACTGGGAGGAGGGGAGTTATGGGGGGAAAAAAGAGGAACAAATGTAATAATCTGAACAATAAAGATTTAATTTAAAAAAAAAAATGATTCTCCTTGACAATTATTTTTGGAAGCACATTTCCAAATTCTTGATATGGTCATTCTGTTGCACTTAAATTGTTTTGCAGCTAATGTAATTGCACCTTTCTGCAACTTTTCCTTTTTCTTTTGCTGCATCAAGAACTGGACAATCACAACTCAATCTTGGCTTGAAAACTCTTTTTTTCATCTTACTTTTACAATGGGTCAATATTCAACTGAAATAAAACAATTGATTTCGATCAGTGGATGAAATTAGAAAAATTGATGCTCATTCATAATAATTAGGTTAACCTAAAAATTGAAAGATGTGTCAAAACAAATGACAGATGTCATGAAACACTGATTTTGATTGAAGGCTTCGCAATTTTGCGCTACAACATAACTTACAGCTGCATTCGTCAATAATTCCCGTTTAAATATTCACTTGCTACGATTATTATGGGACAGAGGGAGTATCTATCTATATTTATAAATGAGATTGGCCTATAATTTCCCTTTCTTATATCTGCCTCATAAAAGAGTTGGAGAGCTCGCTCTCTCTCTCTCTCTCTCTCTCTCTCTCTCTCTCTCTCTCCTGGAAATGTAAGTGCAAGGCTAGTGTGGTAGCCAGCCTTAAGATGGCCCCAGTGAGCCTCTTCCCCTGGTATTTACACCCTGTGTGGTCCCCTGCTAGCTGACGTCAGGTATGACCTGAGTAACCAACAGAATACAGTGGAAAAAACAATGCGACTTCTGAGGCTAGGTCATAAAAGCCATTGCAGCTTCCATCAGGTCGCTGACTGTTCACTCTGGGCAAAGACAGACATCCAAGTCACAAGAACACTCAAGAGTCCTGTGTAGAGGACTACATGGAAAACTAACCTGTGCACACCAATTTGCCAACAAGGTGAGACACCCTGGAAGTGAGCACCCCAGGCTATCACACTGCTGACATCTGACTACAACCCTGATCCTTTCTGAAGGACCCACAGAGAGATGATAACGGATTACTGTTGTTTTAAACCATTATATTTTGGGGTGATTTGTTATGCAGTAATAGATAACTAATAAAACTAGAATTATGTCTATAAATGTTTGGTAGAACTCAATGGTGAAGCCACTCAAATCTGGAAATTTCCTTGTGGGAAGATTTCTGACTACTGATTTATTTAATGGTTATTGTGCTATTTAGGTTTTCTATCTCTTTGATAGAAACATCTTTACTTTTGAAGAATTTATCCATTTTATCTGACAAATTCAATATCCTCTTTGCTTTTTAATGTCTGTAGTGTCTATGTATAGTTAAGCCTTTTTCATTATTACTACCATTTTTGTCTTAATCTTATCAAGAGATCTGTCCATTTTAATTGTCTTTTCAAGAACTTTTAGCTTTATTGATTCTATCTTTGCTTTCTATTTCTGTTCTTTATTTTCTTCTTCAACTTTGAGAGAATTTGCTATTTTTTTCCTAACTTCTTGAAATGGACTCAGATAATTTTCAGACTTAATTATTTTATTTAATTAATACTTTAAATATAAACATTTAAAAATATAAATTTCATGCTAATTCCTATTTTGGTGGCATCTCTCAAGCTCTGAATATATTATTTTCATTATCATACTCTAAAATATTTCCTAATTTACATTATCGTTTTTTCCCCTTATAGCATGGGTTACTGAGAAGTGTTTCTTAATTACCAAACACAAGAGACTTTCTAGTTATTAATTTCTACCTCAATTACACTGTGATCTGAGAACATTCCCTATATGATTTTAATCCTTTCAAATTTATGGAGACTTGCTTGAGGAAGCAGTATATGGTTAAATTTTATAAATGGTCTGAGTAAACTTGAAAATTATTAGATGCAGTATTATTTATAACCATTAGGTTTACTGTTAATTAATTATTCACATTTATCTACCTTCTTGGAATTTTGTATTCTAGCAATTAGTGAAAAATCACGGTATTTTAAAAAATATATTTTAATTGATTTCAGAGAGGAAGGGAGAGGGAGAGAGAAATAGAAACATCAATGATGAGAGAGAATCATTGATCGGCTGCCTCCTGCATGCCCCACACTGGGGATCAAGCCCGCAACCTGGGCATGTACCCTGACTGGGAATCAAACGGTGACCTCCTGGTTCACATAGGTCAATGCTCAACCACTGACCCACACAGGCCAGACTGAAAAATCACAATATTTTAAAATTGTCTATTTCTCCTTATACCTGTTAATTTCCATATTATAAAGGCCATGGTACTAGTTATATAAAAGTTTAATATTGTTATATCTTCCTGGTGAATTGAAACCTCTATCATTATGAAATGACCTCTTTATTTCTAAAAATAGATTTGACCTAAAACTCTTATCTGATATCAACACAGCTACACCACAAAGATCTGCTTCTGCCAGGCAACTAGGGGCCCTATCAGTTTAGACCACTTTAAACTGAATTCATGGCTTGAGGGGTTTTAGATCTCCAAAATTCTGTAAATTTGGGCTGCATAATCTTTTGAGAGCCACCTAACAGTTTTAAGTCCACAAGGACCTTTTCCTCTTTGTTCAATGCCAAGGCCTGTGGGGATAGGAAGATAGGGTGTGTTTATTACCTCTAGTTCATCCTTCCTCTACGTAGAGTTAATGGGGAGAAGGGTTTCCTATTACATATTGCATCTCTGGTGAGATTTGATCTTACTTCTATGCCCGGCACTCTGTCAGGCTGTCAAAACCAAAGTTCAAGTTCATGCAATTGAGCAAATGTTCTCAAGGCAAAAGCAATTTCAAACTTCAGCTTACCTCTGAGTTCCCACTTTATTTTCTAACTTGTTGAATCTTTTATGATTTTAAGATTTATATTGAACACCTACATTAAAACTTTGTTTTTAGCAGAAAGATTGCTGTGCACAATTTAGCCCATCTTTTACCAGAGATGGAACTGTGCCTTTGCTTATGAAAAAAAAGAATGAATAAGGAAAAGGGTACAAGGTGGCTTTGAAGTCAAATAGACCTGGGTACAAATCCTAGTCATATCATACTTACTTCTATCATTCACTTTCAAATCCACAGCAACTGTCATCATTTAAAAAACAAAACAATAAGACCCCTTATTTCACAAGATTGTTGTGAGAACTACAATAATCTACAAAGAGTCTGGCATCTAATAAGCACTCATATTACAGATGCTTTTCTTCCTCTGACTAGAATGGTCTTCTAAGCTTCCAAATCTATTCATCTTTAAAAGTCCAGGTCAAATGTTAATTCCTTTTCCCATCTACTCACTTCCAATATCAAAATTAATAGTTTCCTTACTACCTCCTCTTCACCTTTATTATACTACTTATCACACTGTTCTGTAATTATTGTTTATTGGTTTATCTGCCCCTCTAGAATTGAGTTCCCTAATAGCAGGCTCTGTGTCTTATTAATCTCTGAATCCCTAATGCCTCAATAACTATTTAATAAATTGAAATCAAATCAATTTTCCCCTTTTCATAATTTCTGACAGAATTACAGAGTTCAATGAACTATCTGCTACCGAACTCTTTAAAAAATAGTCTCCTTTTTATTTAAGTTGTTGGTCTTTACCTTTGCTGCATGTGTGATCAATACATGCGCAGAAAAGAGTTATATAGTAAGCATGAGGCTTACATGAACTCCCAGGTACCTAGCACTGTGACTGGACCATTGTGGGTGCTCAACGTTACCAAATTATTTCATTACTTTACTCCTTTATACGTGGTTTTTGTACTGTGTTTCTGAACAGCTCAGACTCATTTAACCTTTATTATGAAATATTTGAAGCGATCAGTATGCACAGAAAAATACAGCAAACACCATTGTAGCTATCAGACCTACCTAATACACAGACACAAACCCAAACAGGCAGCCAAAATGGAGAGACAAAAAAAAAAAAAAAGCCCCAAATGAAAGAACAAGAGAATTCTCCAGAAGACCTAAATGAAAATGACATAAAAAATTCATCAGACATAGAGTTCATAATAATGATGGCAAGGATGTTCATCCATTAGCATTTTGCTTTACTTGCATCAGCCCTTTTTTTCCCTCTCAAAGAAATAAAGTAGATATGGGTACAGTTGTACAATTACTCAATCCCACTGCTCTCTCCCTCTCAAACACATCCCATTCTCACAGGTAACCACTATTCCAGAATTGGAGCTTATCACTCCTATTGTATTTCTTCTTCTTCTTCTTTTTTATGTTTTTGTTGATTTTAGAAAGAGAGAAAGGGAGAGGGAGACAGAGAAATATTGATTGGTAGCCTCCATATACACCCAGACCAGCAACCGAACCTGCAACCTGGGCATGTGTCCTGACCCGAATGGGTGCACAGGACAATGAGCTGAGCCACACCAGCCAGGGCACCCACTATATTCTTTATTCACTTATAACATGTTGGGTATTTACTATTATATAAAGTATTATTTTACATGTTACATAAATGGTTTCATACTGTCTATATAATTCTTGAGTTTACTTTTTAATTTATATTTCTAAACTCTATCGTTATAGATATGGGCAGTTCTGCTTCATTTATTTTAGCTCTTGTACAGTGTGCCATTGTATAAACACATCACAATCTATCCATTCTTCTGTTGATAAGAATTAAGATTGTTTTTATTTTATTTATTTTTTGCTGCAATGAACATGCTGTCTCCTTGTGCATGAAAGGAAGAGCGTCTCTAAGGAGCAAAACTTCCAAGGCATAAGATTATGTGCATCTTCAGCTTGACTAGACAGTGCCAAACTGTTCTCCAAACCAGTTGTACCAATTAATACTCCCACACACTGTATAAGAATGTCCCAGCGTTGAACATCTTTGCCAACAGTTGGTAATGTTAGACTTTTCATTTTCCACAACCTACTGTGAGAAATAATGACCTATCATTTTAATTTAAATATCCCCGATTATAAGTGAGGTCAAGTATCTTTCGGTTTTATTGGCCATTCTTGTTTCACTCTAAACTGCTTTTATTACCTACGCCTTTTTCTATTGGGTAATATGCCTTTTCCTTATTGATCTGTAGGTAGATCTTTATATATTCAAGATGCTAAGTCATTTGTCAGTGATATGTGCCACAATATCTGCTTCAAGTCTGTCTTAAATTTGTCAGTCTTTTTCTTTAAGGTTTATGTTTTCTGTGTCTAGATTAATACATTCATCCCTGTTTCAATACCATACAGTCTTCCATATTTTCTTTTAGTTTTGCTTTATACATTTATGTTATTAACCCAACTAGAATTGATTTCTGTGTATGCAGGCAAGATCTTACTTATCTTTTTTTGCCGTTTGGATGACCAATTGTCCCAATACAACTTCCTGAATGGTTCATCCTTTCCCATGTTAATTTGTAAAGCCACACTGTTGTACAGTAAGTTTTCTTATATGGATAAATTTCCAAATAGACTTCTGTTCTACTGCTCTCATCTAAGGCTTAACATCACAATAATAATCCCTTTCACTTGAATAGCACACTGGAATTCACAAAGCACTTTCAAATCTAATTTCCAATTCAAATCTCAAAACAATCCTGTGAATGAGGTGTTATTGTTCATATTTATTTGGATGGAGAGGCCAAGGCTCACAAAAGTTAAGTGAATTACCCGTGGCCACCAGAGAGTAAGTGAAAAAGCAAGGACTCAATCTCTTATCTTCAGCTATCACTCTCTCCACCAGACTCTACTGGGTAAGGACAAGAACCGTATCTTTCAAACAGCTCCCACACACAACTAAAACAAACAAACAAACAAAAGCCTTAAGAAGTGAACAAATGCTTTGACAACAAAGGTTGCTGACACAAATCTGCCCATTAGGCTTATCTTGAAAATAAAGTCTATTCTTAAAGTAATCCTGTCCTGGCTCCAACAGACTCCTAGCTAGCGTCTTTGCTACAGCTCACCTCAGACACAGACAACGCTGCTATTGAAGGCTTTATTGCACACCATTCCTCCTCTCATCAGTAGTTTCTCATCAGCCACTAACCCTGCAGCTCCAAAGACAGAATAGAAACGTGAGTTTTTTAAGTTGAATTTTTATTTTTTTAAATATATTTTATTGATTTTTTTACAGAAAGGAAGGGAGAGGGATAGTTAGGAACATCGATGAGACAGAAACATCAATCAGCTGCCTCCTGCACACACCTCCTGCTGGGGATGTGCCCACAACCAAGGTACATGCCCTTGACCGGAATCAAACCTGGGACCCTTCAGTCCTCAGGCCAGCGCTCTATCCACTGAGCCAAACCGGTTAGGGCTAAGTTGCATTTTTAAACAAATTGATCTGTCTTTCAAAAACAAACAACAACAACAACAAAACCCAATGGTTCTCTGTCTCAGAAAAGGAGGGGAGCAAAGCTGATGCCCCCAAATTGGAATTCAACACTGAAATTCACACATAAGCTATGGGACATGAGAGAGCAGAAGGCGACAGAGAGCTATCTAACAACCCAGCACCTAGATTAAGGATAAGAGTAGGTACTCCACAAGTGGTTTTCATTGAACAAATAAATGAGTTGCTTCATCCTGAGCCAGAATCACCGGTTTCACATGCTTACATAGAGCAATGAATTAAGAAATTTAAAAAAAAAAAAAAAAAAGCTCTAGCTGGTTTGGCTCAGTGGATAGAGTATTGGCCTGCGAACTGAAAGGTCCCGGGTTCGATTCTGGTCAAGGGCACATGCCTGGGTTTCTGGCTCAATCCTCAGTAGGGAGCGTGCAGGAGGCGGCCAATCCATGATTCTCTGTCATCATTGATGTTTCTATCTCTCTCTTCCTCTCCCTTCCTCTCTGAAATCAATAAAAATATTTTAATAAAATAAAATAAAAAGCAGCCCCTGACATTCAGAAGTTGGCTTGGTTGGCACTCACAGCTAAAGCATGTTATTCTCCTACTGGACATAAACAATCTCACAGAATACCAACCTCAGACAAAGTTATTCTGAAACCTTGATTTTTGTCTGTGTAGGCAGACAAAAATTTGGCCAACATGTCACTCATAAGATACCAGACGCCCTTCCTCTCTGGGCCAAAATATGTGACTGCTACTTCCCTACCAAGTATTGACAGTTTTGTTCTTGTGCCAGTCTCTCTTCCCTATAGGTAAGATTTATTCAGATAACCAATCATTTTATGACAGCCTTTAAAGCGAATCCCACTTCCTTAGACCATCCTTGAATCACCAAAGTCCACAACCTCTAATCAGTTCTTTCTAATACCCTCTTAACACCCCATGATTGTATGAGGTATGCCTTCCCTTGCTGAAAAGAGTAATAACCCCAACTTGTTTAAGCAGTGTGTTCCTGGCAGTCTTTGGCTGGATGGTGTTCACACAGTACAAATCAGAAGATCTAAAAGTCTATGCCTTTCTCTTTCTAGAATTTTCTCCCAATCTCCATTTGACAAGAATTCTTCATCTTATTTCTGGAAGTCATCTCTAACTAAACAAAAGAAAAGTAACAAATTCCTTTAAGACCAGGAACCTGGTTCAATATTCAACTCCAATTTTACCAATAAACATACTCATGCACAAAACTTTTTGAAATACACTTTCTTCTAGATAATATACCATTAGAAAGCCAAATCTGTCTGACTCATCTTTGTAAATCTGTAGCATCTCACATGTGGTAGAGGATTTATTTTATCAATGGTATGAACATGTTGCTTTTAAACTAATGGTAGCTGAAATGGATGTCTCAGAATTACATACAGGAAATCCCAGAAAAGAAAAGGGAAAAAACTCAATTGGAGAAAAAAAGATTTATTTTTTCCCCAAAAAGTTAAAAAAAAAAGATTTCTCTCTCCAAAATAAAATTCTATTTTTTTCCACCTTTACATTTCTTTAACTATGTTTCAAACATATACCTTTACATTTTTAAATATAGCAAATGATTGAGGTGTTCATGTTTCTTAACTAAAAGGTTTAAATCTCTTAGAAAATATATAAGCATGATACATTCTTCCATTTGTCCAACTACCACTTCTTTCCACCACCACTACTTCCTTCCCCTTAAAAACACCTTTTCTGTTTGTAGTTTCAAAAGTATCCCAGAATATTATACCCTTATCACATGATACACATCTAGAGAGGGCAGGGTCTAAGTTTATTTAATTGGTCTACATAACGCTAAGTACTTAAAGAGAGAGACTGTTGTAACAGACCGGACTTTTCTTATTGATTGCTGGAAAAAGTCCTCTCTAGATAGAGGCTTCGATCCCCATCTACAAAAACTTTGTTTTCTTCCTTTTTTAATTAAGACATCATGAAGCAGAGAAGAGCCAGCACAAAACATTCATTCACTCTCTGAGGCCAAAGTATAATTGGACCTGGTTTCACACATTAAATGACACCCCATGCAACGTTACAGCCTACTTAAAGGCATTCTGGCCAGTATTGTCTTTTCTCTTTCGATGGGAAAACAGGTTTCTATTCCGATGTAAAGATTAGATTCATCAAGCTCACACTCAGAGAACGCCCACACTTTGCAAGGCAATATGCCAGACAGGCTGACAGATCCAAACATAACCTCAGAGAGCGTTTAAGTGTCAGAGAAGAGGGAGTAAGGATGACCATAGAAAGAACATTCCAGACTGAAATTTCAGTTCCTCAAAGAATGGAATCCTGAACGGTTTGGACAAAAACATGGGGGTACTCGGGTCCAGAAATCTCCAACACTGAGGAGACCTCAGCTTGTTCACACGGGGAACAAATGAGATCAAACCTAAGTGCTCAATGCAACTTAAGATCATTTTTAAGTTCTCTATGCAACTCAGCAAACCTGAGCTCACAGCCTTCAGAAGAAAGGATAAAAATCATTTCTTCGAGGTCTTCTGGACTTTCAAGTTAACAAGCGTGATCTCCATCCCTGAACGGTTGGGGGTGGGTGTGGCCCCTCTGAGACAGCGGCTGGCCTCCTGAAGGTCCGAAGGGACCGGCTGGACCTCGCAGGCCAGCTCCGGACGTCCAGCCACGGCCCATCGAGCCACTGTCCCGCTGCGCCCTTCACCCAACGAGCTCATCCCACGCCTCCAACGGCCCCAGCAAACCCAAACCCTAACGGCCAGGCCTCCAGGGCCGGGCTCGGGCTCCATCAGGCCGAAGACTACGAACAAAGAGGAGGCCGGGGTCAGCCTCCGAGGCCGCCGCGAGACTCGCGCAGCCCCCGAAGGTACCTACACCGCTCGGGGGTCGTGACCCGGACCTGCGGGTTTCCCCCGACGAGGGCCAACTCCTCCCCGAGGCTGGACGCCGTGAGTGCACCGCGTCCCGGATCCCGCTGGTGCACTGCAGTCTCTCCTGCGCGCCCGGTAACAAAGGGGCAGGGGGTCCGGGTGGGTCTCGGCGAGTCCTCTGAGCCCCGGAGCCCCGGCTCTGCGCGCGTCCCGCCGCCCGCACCCGGCCTTTACCTGCACGTCACTCAGCTCCACGCGCAAGTACAGCTCGCGGTGCCGCTGAGCCCAGTAGACGTGCGGCGTCAGCACCTGGTTCTCCATGGCCGCACAGCCCGGGCGCGGGGGATCCGCTCGGGGGCCTCGCTGCCTCGGGCAGTGCGCGGCTGCAGCCGGTGATCGCAGGCCCAAACCCCCGCGCTCCCGAGGGCCCGCAGCCCGCAGCCTCCAGACGCCCCGCGCGCTCCGGCCGCACTTGCGCAGTGAAGAGCCGGAGCGGCGGCGCGGGCTCCGGGGCTCAGCACCCGCCGGGTGAGGGCGGGGCGGGGCGGGGCGATGGCGGGAAGGGGCGGGCCCAGGGGCGCCGGACGCCCAGGCTGGCTGCGGCCGCCTCGGGAGTTGCGCTCAGCAGGTGCAACGGGCTTTTCTCTTCTTTAGGGCGATGCTTATAAGTAAGCTTAAGCCCTAGCTGGTTTGGCTCAATGGATAGCGCGTCGGCCTGTGGACTGAAGGATTCCGGGTTGGGTTCCAGGTTCGATTCCGGTGAAGGGCACATGCCGGGGTTGCCGGCTCCATCCCCAGTGTGAGGTGTGCAGGAGGCAGCCGATCAATGATTCTCATTCGTTGATGTCTCTCTCTCTCTCTCTCTCTCTCTCTCTCTCTCTCTCTTCCTCTCCCTTCCTCTTTCTGAAATCAATAAAAACATTTAAATAAATAAGCTTAAAATAAAAAAACGCTGGTCGGGACTTGTCCTTCCCATTCTATCGCTCACTAATTAAACACTAACTGGACGCCCACCTGGGCTGCAAAGCTAAGCATAAGAGCCACGGCAGTAAGAAACAGCCCCTGACGACCTGGAACCCTCAGCCTCTGCGACACAAGCAATCACGGACACAGTAAGGATGGCGGTGGTTACAAGGGGAGCGGTGTGGGATCAGGATGGGCGCGTGTTCTCGGAGGGGAGCGTTAGCGTAAAGGATAGAGGTTTACAGCGCTGATGGAAGTATTTCATTCTGAGCTGCCCAATGACGGTAGCCACATGAAGCTTTTGCCTACTTGAAATGTGACTGGTGAGAATGAGAAACCGAATGTTTTATTTTATATATCCCAATTAATTTAAATATCCACATGTTAGTGCTATACTATTGGATAGAGCAGACTTGCCGCTCGTAAAATAGGAAACCCAAACTAGCAAAACCACTAATTTATGTCTAATTTAAGCTAGCTCATCTGTATCCACTTTCATCTCTAAGTCTGCCACCGTGAGAAAGCAACATTACTATGAAAACCAGAAGTCTGCGACAAAAATGGCTTATACTTCAGTTCTATTAGCACTCATTGACTTACCAAAGTGCTGAGCACAGGGATATAGACATGAAATGATGCCAGCTCTCAGGAAACATTTAGCTCAGGGGGTGGAATGTATAAAATATCGAGGGTTTTAATGTGGGGAATGTGCTGTGTTCACAAAGAGGCAGGAAGAAGGTAGGAACTGAGGGCTGTAGAAACTATGGCAGCCTTTCCAGAGGGAATCCTTGAGAGCTGGACAATGAAATGTGAGTTTGATACAGGAAGAAGCAGAGGTAGGGCAGTGGAAACACAGAGCAGGAGTCCAAAGGTGAAGGGATGTGGAAAGTCTGGCTGCTGGGGGTTAAGGACCTGGAGAAGAGATCTGGAAACCCAGGTAGAGAGTGGATTGGGAAAGTCTTTGTTTGCTTCAGTGAGGTGTTTGTTCTGTATCCCACAGACACATGGGAGCCAAGGAAGTTTGTTAAGCTTAGATTAGCAAAATCAAATATGTGCTCAGTAGGATGACCTGTCAGTGAGGAGGGATTGGTAGTAGGCATACCAGTTGAAGGTGATATAATCTGCCAGGTATGAGATAATGAATTTAAAAAAATTATTTTTAATGATAAAAGTGCCCTGGCTGGGTGGCTCAGTCGGTTGGAGCATATTCCTGTATACCAAAAGGCTGCGGATTTGATTCCCAGTTAGGGCACATACATACGTTGCGGGTTCAGTCCTGGGTCGGGGCACAAACAGGAGGCAACCGAAAGATGTTTCTCTCTAACATCAATGTTTCAAGCTCTCTCTCCCTCTCCCTTCCTCTCTGAAGTCAATAAAAATACATTTTTTAAAAGCCAATAAAACATATCCTCAGGTGAGGATTAAAAACAAAAACAATAAAAGTATTTTAATTGCATTGCCTTTACTATAATGAAGATAAAATACAGGGTACTTTTTAAAATTATTATTTTTAAAATATATTTTAATATATGTGCTCTGACCAGGAATCTGGAACTACAACCTCCTGGTTCATAGGGGGAGGGTGTGCACAGGAGGGGGAGGGACAGAGAGAGAGAAACATCAGTGTGAGAGAGACACATCGATTGGTTGCCTCCCACACCTAGGTGCCTGCCCTTGACCGGAATCCAACCCAAGACCCCTTCAGGCCACCCGGTTGACATTCTAATCACTAATCAAAACCAGCTAGGGCTACAAAGTGTTTTTGATCAATTTACACTCCCACAAGCAATGTTTAAAAGTCTCATTTGCTCTATAGCCTTGGTATTTTCATTCTTTTTTAATTTTAGCCATTCTTGTGGATGTGTTATTTTAAAAAAAATGAAAGAATTTTAATCCAGCACTCTGAATCTTACACTTATCAACTGACCTCTATCCAAGGTGAAAACTGTTAAGCAAGGAAATTGAATCTTGACATTTTGCTCAGACGGTCCATAAGAAAGGTCCATTGGAAAAGGTCCTGTCTGGCCTGGTTCAGCCACCACTAACCTGCTGGATGACTTCTCCAGGCCTGAGTTTCCACAGCTATCAAATGAGAGTTATATTCAGTCCCCTTCAATGTTCTTACCTGCTGTTTCTGAATTTTTCTGTGAAGAGGCCAACTATTGTAGACCATTCTCTCCAGTGGAAATGCAATCAGAAAAAAGAAAAATTGAAAAGGGAAAAAGTAGCATCCAGATAAACTATAAAGTTAAAAAATAACAGAGGGGGTAAAAAAGCAGAACCAAGAGGAGCTGCCCACCTGAAGTAGGTAGGGTTTCATGAAAATACTAGTCAAATGAAAATGCAAATCAAGCACTATCTTTGTGTCTTATCTTATAGTCCTACCTGGTGTCCTGCCTTCCCAGCCCCTTTTGGCAGCCTGCCATTTCCTGACTACAATGCTTATGATCTGTTTCCTCAAATTATAAATCTCCCGAGAGCAAGATTCCCTGCTTTTGGTATCCTGTAGCATCTAGCACAATATGTTTCATAAAATAGATGCTTAAAATATATTTATCAATGATAATGCCTAGTGTTAAAAAAAAAAAAAGTTTAGTGGAATTGGCACTCATGCTGAATGTAGGTAAGGGCAAAATGAATTTGTGGAATCGTTTTGGAAAGCAATTTTGCAATACATAGCAAGAAAAATGGAGATGTTTATGCTGATTGGCTTAGTACCTTCACTTTTGGGGTTTTATTCTAAGAAAATAATTTCCAGGAAGATGTATATATGAAGATATTCATGGTGTTATATGGTGAAACAATGGAAATTACATGAGAATGACCAATTGAATTATAGTATAATTCTCAGTGGAAAAACTATATAGCTATGCAACATGGTGAATTAGAAACTAGCAATATTAAAAATGTTTACAATAAAAATATTTTAATTCTGATTACAACTTGTATTTTTGTTTTCCTCATTTATAACCTTTGATCCTTCCCAATTTAGGGAGCTAGCATGGGGCAACCATGGTCCCCTAGGAGTTGTAACGATAGGACCAGAGAACAGAGAACCAAATTTGTCTCTTTTAAGCCCAGCGGCACATGCAAGATAGAAAATATCTGGAATAACATATTGACTAAATAAAAGTTTTCCAAGTAGAGGAGAGGAGGGAGGGGAAAGTCAAAAGGGAAGTAAGGAAGTACCCTTAAGAAGGAACCTGAGTCTTGCCCTCACCTTCCCTTAAGGCAGTGGTTCTCAACCTTCCTAATGCCGAGACCCTTTAATACAGTTCCTCATGTTGTGGTGACCCCCAACCATAAAATTATTTTCGTTGCTACTTCATAACTGTCATTTTGCTGCTGTTATGAATCGTAATGTAAATATCTGATATGCAGGATGTATTGTCATTGTTATAAATTGAACATAATTAAAGCATAGTGATTAATCACAAAAACAATATGTAATTACATATGTGTTTTCCGATGGTCTTAGGCGACCCCTGTGAAAGGGTCGTTCGACCCCCAAAGGGGTAGTGACCCACAGGTTGAGAACCGCTGCCTTAAAGGCTTCTCCAAAGCAGAAGGGATAGTAGATCCCCACACTCAAGGCAAATTTAGGGATCTAGGGAAAGAAAAGACCAATGCTGATGCCCGAGCATTGGTGCAAGGTGCTAGAGAAGCAGTGCCTAAGGTAACAGCAGTGAGTGGAGGTGGAGGCTAAGAGCTGGCAAGAGAGGGCCTGAGGCTTCCTGGGTGTGGGTGCAGGTTCAGGAGAGCATCTGAGGAGGGCTAGCAGTTGAGACAAAAAGGAGCAGAGCGTGTGGACTGACAACTGGAAACTGACGGGTAACCGATATTTAATTGGGTGCATGATGGGGGGAAAGGCCACACGTGAGGATTAGCTGGCATATTCATTTTCTTTTTTTTTAAATATATTTTATTGGTTTTTTACAGAGAGGAAGGGAGAGAGATAGAGAGTCAGAAACATCAATGAGAGAGAAACATCGATCAGCTGCCTCCTGCACATCCCCCACCGGGGATGTGCCCGCAACCCAGGTACATGCCCTTGACCGGAATCGAACCTGGGACCTTTCAGTCCGCAGGCTGACACTCTATCCACTGAGCCAAACCAGTTTCGGCTGGCATATTCATTTTCTAGGGCTTCCATAACAAAGTAAAACGAGGTAGCTTAAATGATAGAATTTATTCTCTCACAGTACTAGAGGGTACAAGTCCAAAGTCAAGGTGTCGGCAGGGCCCTCCTCTGAAGGCCCTAAGGACGAATCCTCCCTGCCTCGTCCTCGTTTCTGGTGGCTGCTGTCAGTCCTTGGTATCCTTTGACTTGTACCAGCATCATTCCAATCTCTGCCTCTGCTGTCACATGGCCTTCTCTGTGAGTGTGTGTGTCCTAGGTCTTCACATGGCCTTCTTAAAAGAGCACCACTCAGTGGATTTGGGGCCCACTGTAATCTAATATGATCTCATCTTACAAAGACCCTGTTTCCAAATAGGTTCTCATTAAAGGTTCTGGGAGGATATGAATTTTGGGAGGACACTCTTCAAACCACTACAGCAGGGATAAAGGATATCTTAGCAGATCCTGGTATAGACCAGCGTCTAGTCATCTTCCCTTCCACCAGGAAAGATCCTGGGGCTGCCTAGAATTATACATTAAAAAAAAAATTTTTTTTTATTGATTTCAGAGAGGGAGAGACAGAAACATCAACGGTGAGAGAGAATTATTGATTGACTGCCTTGTGCACACCCCCAAATGGGGATTGAGCCTGCAACCCGGGCATGTGCCCAGACTGGACTCTAACCGTGACCTCCTGCTTCATAGGTCAAAGCTCAACCATTGAGCCATGCCGGTCGGGCAAGATTATACTTTTTGCTATTAGATGAAATGGGTTTATCAATTCAGGTTGGGTTGAAATGATAGAAAAACTAAGGGTATGAAATGTATGTGCACATCTGTATGTGACTTAAAAATGTTGCTCCTGCAACATGTCCCTCTGGAAGCCAGGGTTCCCAGCATTTTCTCTTCCTTTAACCTGGGTCATGCTCTAAATCCAGGAAGATATTAGTATGTGTTGCTGTTGGATTGAGGTCCTCATAAGCCTCCCATCCTCTCCTTACTGGAAAGATCACAAGACATTCTGCTAAGACTCAGATATGCTTCAGTTCAAGCCTTTGCCTGTAATGCCTAAATGGATACATTCAAGGTTGCCAGGGGGCATGTTGGAGATGCTCCCCTTCAGCTTTCTCAGCGTTTGAGGCCTTTTAAGCCTGCCATAAAGAAAGATACTAAGACTGAAAACCACGAAATCTGAATTCAAATTTAGTTTAATCCCAAATTAGCCATGTGACTTAAGCAAGTCCTTTACCTCCTCAGGGCTTTTTTTTTTTTTAAATCCATAAAATTATATATTTTTTGTTTGTTTTTCAGGATGTCTTTTTCCTCTTATTAGAATGTAAATTGCACAAAGACAGGGGTTTTGCCTACTTTTGTCACTATTGTAGTCCCAGTGCCTGTAACACTGGCAGGCACATATCAGGGATTCTATAAACACTTGTTGGATGAAGGAAATGAAGTGTAGGATATTTCATTGTATTTTGTTAGTATGTGTATGTGCATTCAAAGCCTTAAAATCAACTTTTGGATCATGTGCAGAAAATTCATAGAGGAGTTCCAATGAAAATGTCTGTACCTTTCTTTTAGGGGAGCTCAACTTAAAAAAAAGCTGAGGGAAGCCTATTTAACCTCAGAGTGAATAATTACATATGGAGGAGTGGAAATACACCCACATGGATCTTTTATTAGTGCCATTATAATAAACTAGAGGCCCAGTGCACGGATTCATGCACTGGTGGTGTCCCTCAGCCTGGCCTGCAGGGATCATGCTGAAACTGACTTTTCAACATCCCCCGAGGAGTCCCGGATTGCGAGAGGGTGCAGGCCAGGCCGAGGGACCCCACTGGTGCATGATGAGGTTGGGACAAGGGGAGAGCTCCAGGTCATGTCCAAGGGGAGAGCTCCAGGTCATGTCCGGCCCAGACCCCAGCAGCAAGCTAACCTACTGGTCAAAGCATCTGCTCCCTGGTGGTGGTGGTGGTGGTGGGGGCAGACGAATGGTCAGACACTTAGCACATTAGGCTTTTATTATATAGGATTCTAGTGACACACACTTCTGACACATGGTTCCTTGTAATAACAGAAATAGCAGAGGCCCAGCTTTCCCACAGTTTTGTTCTAAGACTTAGTCATCTGCCAGGCTCCCTTTTTCTCTTTCTATCAGCCAATGAATGATAAGGACTAGGAAAGAAACTGTGGAAAGAAACCTGCCTCTGGTTCTGATTATAGCAAGTGTCACTCACTTCTCTGCCCTGGGCCCCAGTTTCTCCAAATTTATGTGTTAATGTGACACACATGGTTTTCCTTAATTGCAACTAAGTGACATGTTGTTATATCTCTTTTACAGATTAAGAAATCGGTGTGGATCCACCACGCACAGAAAGGGTCCCAGGGGATTCCCGGGCAGGGCATGTACCTAGATTTCAAATTCCAGCCCTGGCCCTGGCCCTAGCCGGGGTGCGTGTGGGAGGCAACCAATTGAGGTCTCTCTCTCACATATATGTTTCTCTCTCTCCTCCCTCTCATTCTCTCTAAACATCAATGGAAAAAAATATCCTCAGGTGAGGATTAACCAAATCAATCAATCATGGCTCAGAAATTGCGAGATCTGCCCAAGACCACTAATTAGTAGTAGAACCAAGCTTTCTGACTCCAAGTTCAAGTTTCTTTCCACCGTAACAATGAGACACTTAAGGATCCCTGAAGCCCTGGTCCTTTCCTTTCTACCTAATCTCCACGAAGGGGCTGGGGTCTTTGCCTAGCTTGCTCCTTACTGTAATCTCAGCACCTACAACTCGGCCTGCTCTGGGCCATTTGAATGAAAAACTGGAGGAGTAGAGGTGCGCCGCTGTTCGTCCTTTGGTCCTTTGACTTCCTGCAAATCGCTCCCTGCAAATCTCTCGTGGGTTCCTAGATGTCACCTCTGTCCCCCACCGCACCTGTCTCCCTCCCAAGCCCGGTTCGCTCCTCCCGCCACGAGATGGCACTGTGACAAAGAACTCCACCCAGCAGGGAGCGGCGCCCTTCTCCGCCCCGCGCCGCCTCCGCTAGTCGCGGGGCGGGGCCAAGGAACCGGAAGTTCCGGAGCCGCGGGAGCCCCCGGAGTGGTCCCCCGCCGCCTCTAAGTGCCGCCTTCCGCCTGGGCTACCGCCGGCGCCGCCGCCGAGGGAGCTGCCGCAGCCGGGTCGAGGACGGGGCGGCGCGGCATGAAGCGGCGCAGGCCCGCACCCTGACGCGCGTCGGGACGGTCCGGGCGGGGCCGGGGGAAGGTGCAGTATCCGCCCCTCCTTCCTCTGCGCCTGCCAGGCCTGGGCCGCAGCCCACCCGGGCCTCGGCCTCACGGAGCCGCCCGCGCGCCCCCGGTCAGCCCGCCCCGCGGTGCACCGACGCCCGGCCTGCGCGGGCCGGCCTGCGGGGCCCCAGTTGCCGGAAGAGGAAGCGGAGTCTCTGAAATTCCGTCCACTAACGTCCACTGGGCCCCCTGAGCTGGGTGCTGGCCTCCGCACGTCCACGTCCGTTATCTTCCTGAGCCTCGCCGGGTGGGGAGCGGGCATGGCCCCGGCTTACGGACGGCGACACGGAAGCCCAGAGGGGCGCAGGGTTTTGCCCAAAGCCCGACTGGGCAGGTCGCATGTGGACCGAGATTTTTCTGGTTTCCCAGCTCGTGTTCTTTTCTCTCTACTGCCTCCCTCGAGGTCGATTTCCCTCCCTTCCCTGCTCACTAGCACCTCTCATTCTGCTTCACCCACCCGGGGCAGGATAAATACTTCCCTTTTTAAAATTTCCCTGATCACACATTTTTCTCCTAAGACTTGGCCTCTCCCTAGCCCCCCTTCTCGGCATTCCTCATTCATAGGTTTCAAAATCTGGGTCCACCCTCCGATGATGAACCTCTCAACTAGCGGTGGACCCTGAAGAGTGAGAGCTGGGTTGGTTCAGTGAGGCTTGGGGTGTGTAAGCGGGCGATGATCGGGCCCTTGGATTAAAAATTGAGATGGTGTTTCAGTGGGTCCAGATTCAAGAGTCCTGTCGGAAGCTATTCTCTAATCCAACATGCTCTTCCCTGCGGGGCTTGTAGTGCACCGGGAAGGTGTCTTGACACCTTCCTGCATGGTTGCCGTGCTGTCATGCCTTCACCGTTTTCCCTCCATTTGCCATTGAGCTTTTCTCATTACCTCTCTCTCCAGAATTAAAACTGATAAAATAACAGGTGTAACCAACCACAGATCCTCCTTTATTTTTCTTTTACTAAGCTATTTCAACAACCTGAATGCTTCCTTTTCCAGAAAGGTTACCTAATTTAGTTATTTTAAGAGTGTACATGGGGAAAAAGAAAGCATCAGTGGAATGCACTTAAAATGGGTAGTACTTTCTTTATCTTGTAAAAATCTTAAGTTACTAAATGCAAGTTAGTTCCCTTCCCACAAAAATGGCCTATTATGTCATTTTTGGTTATTTTACTGAGTCTGTCCTGTCTCCAACCAGCTCAGTATGTATTATGTAAAATAATACTAGTGTATTATGTAAAACAGGAACAGAAAAATAGAAATTAACTTAGTTAATCATCTGTCGTTTTTGAGGATTTGCAAGTAGTCAATGAGTAACCTCATATCTGTATGCCTTTTATATTTTTTGAAGCTTTTCCATAACTTTTAGTGTATGTCTCGGTGTCAGGATTTATACTATTGTTAGGATATTCTTTTGAGTACACTTCTGAAATAATTTTAATCTAAAATATAGATACAAAATAATTCAGTTAAATTATATTTTAACCAAAAAGAAAATTTCTGTATCAGTTTTAAGTACTATATGAGACTTTTAACATTTAATCTTTTTGCTCACATGATTCATATTGGTAATGATTAGCAGCCTTATATCTTATTTCATTATCTTGGTGAATAGGATTGGATGTGAGAAAAGGCAAAACTCCTGTGAGAAGAGAGCAGAATGAGCAGCGGGATCTATGCTTGAAGTTGAGTCACTTGGAAAAGATCTCTTTGAATGTGGAAGAGGTCTGAGCAGATGAAAATACAATCGGGTAAGCACCAGGGAAGGGCCTTAAATGAGAAGGTAGGTGGGGGTAGTGAAATATATGCACTGTGCTGAGAATGTATGCTGATCCTGTTTTCTAATTTTTGAAATTAGAAAACTCAGATCATATATTTCGAGAATGTATCTATATGTGTAGGTGTTATGAAAATCTGGAAATTAAATCACTAAGTTACACATTTGTGTAAAGTACTGAAATTATATATCAGGTCCTAGAAAATGCAGGATACCCATTTATCACAAACATGGAGCAGTATTGTCATTTGAACTGTAAAATTTGTGTGTAGAAAGATAGAGAAATAGTCCAGGGATCTTACAATTAAGGAATACTAATAATTTTGCTTAAGTACAAGCTAATGCAACTTTTATATAGGAGAAATGTCAATCAAATTAATGATAACTCAACGAGCTGGGCAGTAAGACTTCAAAGGTCTGTCTGCTTAGCTCCTTATTCTATTCCCTAGCCCAGTTCTTGGAGATGAAGTTCCAAATTTAACACAAGGGGAATTAAGAAAAATGAGCCCCATTTGTGTAGCTGCTTCTTTCGCTGCATTAAAAAAAAGCTCGATCCATTGACATAGTTGTTAGAAAGTAGGCCTACACTAGCTTTTAGGCAGATAAACAACCACCTTTGTCAAGTACTGCCATTTAATATCAGCTGCTGGATACCAGTTGAGCTAAATGACTTTTTCTCTGCTGAGCTATTTGGATGTTAATCATTGGTGGTAAATGCCCAGTTGTAATAATATTACAAGTTGTATACTGATACAAAGTTGCATTAATGTTACATGTTTTATACCTGATATAATTTTCAAATGGCTTTTCTGGCCATTTTTGCTACTATTAAATTGAAAATGGTAGTACAACTCACTGTAGCATGAAAGGAAGATACAATATCCTGGCCACACAGTTTAGTTTATTTTGCATGTCATACTGCATGCCTGATGGGCTAATTCACAACCCATCCCTGCTAATTACTTCTTCTATGTAGTTAGCTCCTGTTACCCTGTGAAATTGAGCTTTAAAAAAAGCATATTAAATATACACCATGTATTGATTGTTGTTCATTTGCTTACATAAAATACAATGTGAAATTGCTTACATAAATGCAGTCTCCCAAGTCCACAAGTTTTTGACATTTAATAGTTCAAAAAGAACTGGTTGCCACAGAATTTCTGTTTATTTTGCTTCTTTTTAGTAATGTCATGAATAATACATATCAGAATATCACACAATGGCTTATAATAACACTGCTTGTTATTTTTCTTTGATACTTAGCTCCTGTTACATTTTAATATTGAAATAGATAAAGCAAAAATACATCATCTTCTGGATTTATATCATGAAAAGAAACATCATTAATAGATGAAATATTAACACTGGAGGTTGAACTGGTAAATTGGGCTCAGACTTTTATTAAAATATTGGTAACAAACATCAGTTGCTTTCTTTAAATAAAATTTTCTTTTAAATATATTTTTATTGATTTCAGAGAGGAAGATAGGGAGAGATAGAAACATCAATGATAAGAGAGAATTTCTGATCAGCTGCCTCCTGCACATCCCCTACTGGGAGTCGAGCCTGCAACCCAGGCATGTGCCCTTACTGGGACTCGAACCCTGATCTCCTGGTTCATAGGTTGATGCTCACCCAGTGAGCCACACTGGTCAGGACATCAATTGCTTTCTGTATCAATTATTTCAACTATTAAAGCCACTTGAAGTAGTAACTTTTTTCCCCTCTTATTTAATCAGGAGAGTAAAACTTGTATGATCTGTAATAATAGGCACATAGATTCCTTATAGTATAAAGCAGTGATGGCGAAACTATGACACGCATGCCAGAGGTGACACGCGAACTCACTTTTTTGGTTGATTTTTCTTTGTTAAATGGCATTTAAATATATAAAATAAATATCAAAAATATAAATCTTTGTTTTACTATGGTTGCAAAGATCAAAAAATTTCTATATGTGTCACGGCACCAGAGTTAAGTTAGGGTTTTTCAAAATGCTGTCACGCTGAGCTCAAAAGGTTCGCCGTCACTGGTATAAAGTAACCACAGTAATCATAAGTTAGTGATGTCTAGGCAAGAGCAGAAGACAAAGAAAAACATACCAGCCAGTTAAGCCTTTTGTTGCTTAAAGTTTCAGTTAAAAGGAAACAGTATTTATATTATCTTGGGTAAGTGCCCTCAGAAGATTATTAAAAGTACATTGTTTGGACAGTTTTATCCTGTTCTAATTGGTCATGATTATTTCTGTTAGCTGAAGAAGTCCACATTTATTAAATGTGTCACTTTTTAAAATACAGAAGCACTTAACTCCCTTGGCACATTCAGCTTCACTGTTGACATCTCTTGGATGGAGCATAACAGCCAGCTGGCATATGGCCTGTTTCCTTCCAGTGTGGGAAAGAAAAAAGGAATTTTGGCAAGAGATACCTAAGGAGAGCCTTTTATAAAGGTTCCCAAAGGGATTTAGAGTCACTGTGAAATAGACATGACCTCAATTTTTTTTTAAATCTTATTTTTAAACTGAACACAGAGAAGGGGAGCTTTTCTTACTAGGTTTCATTGCAACTGTGCTGTAAAGCATTTTTTTTCTTGCATTTGGGGGGGGGGGTGCAGGGTGCAGGGTCCCTATCAAACTGTCATTCTGATTAATATAAGAGAAGGTAGGCCTGAGAACAACTTCATGTGCTTTGTTTTTCTAGGAAAATGCAACATGGCAGCAGCAATGGAAACAGAACAGTTGGGTGTTGAGATCTTTGAAACTGCAGAGTGTGAGGAGAATATTGAATCAGGGGATCAGCCTAAATTGGAGCCGTTTTATGTGGAGCGGTATTCCTGGAGTCAGCTTAAAAAGCTGCTTGCTGATACCAGAAAATATCATGGCTACATGATGGCTAAGGCACCACATGATTTTATGTTTGTAAAGAGGAGTGATCCAGATGGGCCTCATTCAGACAGGATCTATTACCTTGGTGAGTATGAAGTCAGTTTCTGAGAGGAAATGCTTTCTTAACTCAAACTTAGAGGCTAGAATATATATATAGATGCAATTGGTAAATAAATAAATGCATCAGTGATGGTTCCATTTAAGGGTGGGGTGGGGGTGGGGTGGGGGGAGCTTCTTTGGCTCTAGCGGGTTTGGCTCAGTGGTTGAATGTTGGCCCACAGAGTGAAGGGTCCCAGGTTGGATTCAAGTCAAGGGCACATACCTTGGTTCAGGTTTGATTCCTAGCCCCAGTGGGGCACGTGCAGGAGGCAACCAATCGATATCTCTCTCTCACATTGATGTTTCTCCTCCTCCCTTCCACTCTCTAAAAATCAGTGGAAAACATATCCTTGCTTGAGGATTAACAACAACAAAAAGCTTCTTTGAAGTCTTGGTTTGGCCCATTAACTTTATTTTACCTTCAGGTGACAAATCATGATTGATCATGATCTTATTTTCAAAGTCAAAGTTAAAGATGCCAGAAATTAATTCTTTCTAAAGCTAGATCAAAATGCCTTCCTTTAGTAATGGTCAGATTAGGAATACAAACAATAAAACCATTCGTTTGTTCCCATTCTCAGTAGCTGCTGCTATTATTTTTTTTTTTTTTTAAACCAAGGCTGGGTTTGGTCTCTTCCTATTCACTCCAGATTTGTTTGTCTAAATTAAGTATATTATACCACTGATTAATTTACTACTTATTAAATATGGATTTATTTATTGTTTAAGCATGTGTACATATGTGCTCTTTTTTATTTTAAATATATTGATTTTTTACAGAGAGGAGGGGAGAGGGATAGAGAGTTAGAAACATTGATGAGAGAGAAACATCGATCAGCTGCCTCTTGCATGCCCCCTACTGGGGATGTGCCCGCAACCAAGGCACATGCCCCTGACCGGAATCGAACCTGGGACCCTTGAGTCCGCAGGCTGATGCTCTATCCACTGAGCCAAACCGGTTAGGGCCATATGTGCTCTTTTAAAAAATCTTTAAATCTTTATTGTTGAAAGTATTACATATGTCCCCTTTTTACCCCCATTGATCCCTTCTAGCCCACCTCCCCGCCCCAGGCCTTCTTCACCCTATTGTCTGTGTCCATGGGTTATGCATATATATCAATAATAATAAAAGCGTAATATGCTAATTAGACCAGACATCCTTTTAGATGACCTTCCAGATGAAGCTGGGGCTGTGAGGGCCTGGGGCTGTGAGGGCCGAGACAGCTACTGGGGTGGGTGGGGGCTGGGGCAGAAGCAGCTGCTGAGGCGGTGGGGGCGCAAGCCCCTTGCACGAATTTCGTGCATCGGGCCTCTAGTACACACACACACACACACACACACACACACACACACAAGTTTTTTGGTTGATCACTTCCCATCCACCCACCCTCCCTTGCCTTCCTTCTGAGGTTCTGCAGTCTGTTCTATGATTCTATATCTCTAGATCTATTTTGTTCATCAGTTTATTTTGTTCATTAGACTTTCCTCCCCATTTGTGTGTGTGTGTGTGTGTGTTTGTATTTTGTTGTTGTTAATCCTCATCTGAGGATATTTTGTATTGATTTTAGAGAGAGAGAAAAAGGAAGGAGTGAGGAGGAGAGAGAGTGATAGAGACATCGATGTGAGAGAGACACATTAATTGGTTGCCTTCCGTACACACCCTGACTGGGCTGGGGATGGAATCTGCAAACCAGGTACATATCCTTGACAGGGAATCAAACCAAAGACCCTTCGGTCTATGTGCTGTTGCTCTAACCACCTAGCTACTTTGGCCTGTGTGTGTGTGTGTGTGTGTGTGTGTGTGTATTTTAAGAGATATTTTCTGCAAGAGTCTATATCGATAATTATAGATTCATTCTTTATTTCTTTAACAATTCCAGAGTTTCATTTTATAGGATGTTCCAAAAATTTTTTTCTAAATAAAAATCCATTGTTTAAAAATGTTTAATATACTTCAAACACCAATTACTACCAGTGTGTCATCAGGAAAGAAACACCGGGGAAAGCTCATTTTGTGCTTACACAGAACTGGTATATGTGTACATAGAATGCCTTGGAAATGTAAAAAATAAATTTCAATTACAGTTGCCATTCAATATATTAGTTTCAGGTGTTACAGCATAGCGGTCAGACATTTACATAACTTACGCAGTGATTCCCCCACACAAGTTCAGGCTCCCCGGGCACCATGCTTTGAAGATTTGTGCTGGTCATGGATGAAGCCGAGGAGAACAGTTTCCAGAGGGACAGCTGAAACGATGATGGGGAATGGCCCTCATTTGAGGATAGCTGAGAGCCAGTTTTTTCATATTTGAGGGCTGAAGGCTCTTGGAAGGAGAGGGCGTAAGAGGAAATGATCACGTTTAGTGAAATTATGAATGGTGTGGATAGGTGACTGCAGTCTTAAGAATTCTGTAACAGTAACTCGAATATACAAAATAGATTTAAGATAAAGGTAAGTGCTGAAGTAAATGTCAGCTAACATTTAACTTTCTACTCCAAAAGACAACACAAACGAAGAAAGGTTTAGGAAAATAAGGGATAAAGGATGATGTGGCTATTTCAGGGCTCATCTCCAACCTTTGCGAGGGCTGGTGCGGAAGTTACCGTGGCCGTCCACAGGCTATCTTCGCTGCCATTATCAGAAACACTAGGCTGAGACTCTGTTCCACTCAAGAGCAAGTTTCTTGTTCTAACTATGAGATTTATTTTCAACTTCCTTCACTCCTACCGTTTTTGCAAATGATACCTTACTAATACCTTTTAGGGTAGAAGGGCTTTGTTTTTCTTTGAGTTTTCTTTGGTTCACTTCCTCAAAACAAAAGTGTATTTCCATTCTCTTTTGTGTGTAGCTCATTCTATACTACTGTGGTCTTTCCATTCAGTTATTGCATGATTTCCCAGAATAGGTGTGGCTTCTACTTAATATAGACCTCTTTCCTTTACCTTTACCCAATAAAGGAAAAAGAGATTTTTAGCAAATCAGATAGCAGATTCTGTGTTGTTTTTTTGTGTTGTTTTAATATAAGTATATTTTCATTGAAACTTATTAGTGATTACAGTTATAGAACATTTATAATGAAGAAAAACCAGAATTCAGTTAGACCTATATATATTTCTAAATAAGCACTTTAGTGGTTCAGAAAAATAAGACATTTTAGTAATCTGAAGTTGTCACAAAGCACGCTCATTTGGAATCTCATGAGTCTGTTGCCAACTTGTAAGAGGCTAACAATTAAAAAAACCCCAACAACCTGCCTGGTCATTGCAGTTCAGTGGTTGAGTGTCCTCAATCCATGAACCAGGAAGTGTCCTGGTCAGGGCACGCGCCTTGGCTGCTGGGCTTGATTCCCAGTAGGGAGCATGCAGGAGGCTGCCGATCAGTGAGTCTCTCTCATCATTGATGTTTCTATCTCTCCCTCTTCCTTCCACTCTTTGAAATCAATTAAAAAACACACACACACTAAAAAAAAACCTAAAAATGAAACAAAAACTAAAAATGACACTTGTCCATGTATCATCTTACACTTTTGTTTGTTTTGAGAGAGAATAAGATCTGATATCAGAATGAAACTTGAGAATTTTTCTGTGAAGCCCAAGTTTTATTGAAACGAATTTCCATGGCATATGGAATATGTATCTCCTACTTGTTAACATTTATTATAGATTGCACAGAGTATAAAAATTTGCAGATATAGAAGGCATTATGTACTTATTACTGTGATTGCAGGTGATGGCTATTTTTAAAAGTGATTTTTAAAAAGATTGTTTTCTCTTATAGCTATGTCTGGTGAGAACAGAGAAAATACACTGTTTTATTCTGAAGTTCCCAAAAACATCAACAAAGCTGCAATCTTAATGCTGTCTTGGAAGCCTCTTTTGGATCTTTTTCAGGTAGGATTAGACATTGTTATTCCTGTGATTGGGAGTATGTTGTCAGCATTTATTTAGAGACAGAAATTCAGTTGGGGTTTTGTATTTGAAGCAGATGTGAATCAAGATCATACTTTGATTACGTGAATCTTTTCCAATTTATTGAGTCTTATTTTATGGCCCAGAATATGGTTCATCCTGGTAAATGTTCTGTGTTTACTTGAAAAGAATGTGTTCTGCTATTGTTGGGTCTATAAATGATTATTAGATCAAATTGGTTTATTGTATTGTTTAAGTCTTCTATTTTCTTACTGATTTTTTATTCTATCAATTATTGAAAGAGGGTGTAGAAATCTCCAACCGTAATTGTAGATTTGACGTTTTCTCCTTGTAGTTCTGTTTGTTTTTGCTTTATTTTTTTGAAGCTATGTTATTAGGTACATCAGTGGCTAGGATTGTTATGTCCTGATAAATCGACTGCTTTATTGTTATGGAATGACTTTCTTTGTTTCTAGCAATAATCTTTACCATGAAATTTCCTTTAATACAGCCACTCCAGCTTTCCTTTGATTAATGTTAGCATGGAATATGCTTTTCCATTCTTTTCCTTTTTTAACTGGCTTTATTGAGATATAATTCACATACCATCCAATTCACTCAAAGTATACAGTTCAGTAGTTTTTAGTGTACTCACAGAGTTGTGCAACTATCACCAAAATCTAAATTTAGAACTTTTTGTCACACCCAAAAGATTTTGTGTAGATTTGTTGTCAATTCCCTTTGTTATATACCTAGGAGTTAAATTGCTGGGTCGTGTGGTAACTCTGTATTTAAAATTTTAAGGAGCTACTAAATTGCTTTCAATAGCAGCTACACCATTTTACATTCCCACCAGTCATATATGAAGGTTCTAATTTCCTACATTCTCACCGATCCTTGTTATTCATCATTTTTACTATAGCCATCCTAGAAGGTGTGAAGTCTATCTCGTTGTTTGCTTTGCCTTTTTCTAATGACCAGTGATGTTGGGCATTTTTTCATGTGTTTATTGGCTATTTGTATATTTTCTTTGAGGAAATGTCTGTGTAAGTCCTTTGCCCATTTTTAATTGGGTCTTTTTAATGTTGAATTGTAAGAGTTTTTTTTCTTTATTCTGGATACTAGACCCTTACCAGATGTGATTTGCAAATATTTTCTCCCATTCTGTGAGTTTTCTTTTTACTTTTGTCTTTAATTGTAGTAATTATGAGTATAAAATCAGCTACAATTACCTTTGGCAAGTGTTTAGTACTATAATCGTTAATTTAGATCTATACATTTAAATATAGTTACTTTGAACTCTCTTTTATGGAGGATAAAACATTTTTAGACTTCCCCTTTATTGAAGGAAGAGGTAAACTGGAGTCCATAGTCCATCTGTTACCAGTGTGTCAGTAGCCAAGACTTTCTTTGGTCAGGGACCTCAAAGGGTGTACCTTTCTCCGTATGTTAGAAGACATACATAGACAGATTATGGATGATGTTGGTCAAGGTCCAGACAACAGGAATATTGAAGAAGAGGATGCTGAGTAGACCCACATACAGCAGTCCTACCAACATGATGTAGGCCAGCCAGATGCCTTGGTTATTCATCACTCGAAGGCTGGGGTTTACTTAGATGTATGCCACCCCCATATTCATCCTCCCAGCTTCAGAAGCCCAGCAGAATTTTACATTTTTATGAAATTCAGTCAGTTGTGGTTTTTTTTTTCTGTGATTGCTTGTGCTTTTGGTGTCATATATAAAAAACTGTTGCTTAATCCAAGGTTATACAGATTTTCATCTGTGTAAATGATGAAACATGAGTTTTATAGTTTTAGCTCTTACATTTTGGTCTTGGATCCATTTTGAGTTAATTTTTGTATATGGTGTGAGATAGGGGTTCAAATTTATTTGTTTAATACCATTTGTTGAAAAGTTATTTTCCCCCATGGAATAGACTTAGCACTCTTGTTGAAAGTCAGTTGACCATAAATGTCTGGGTATATTTCTGGACTCTCAATTCCATTCCAGTGACCTATATGCGAGTATCATGCTGTCTTCATTAATGTAGCTTTGTACTAACTTTTGAAATTGGAAAGTGTGACTAGGGTACATCTTAATTCTTCCTTAAACACTAGGTAGGATTAATCAGTAAAGCCATCTAGTCCTGGATTTTTCTTTGTGGGAAGTTTGTTTTTTTATTATTAACTCAGTATCTGTATTCATTATGTCTATTCAGATTTTCTATTTCTTGAATCAGTTTTGGTGCTTTGTTTCTAGGAATTTAACCATTTTATCTACATTATCTAATTTGTTGGCATACAACTGTTTATACTATTTACTTAAAATCCTTTTTATCCATATCAGATTGTTAATAACGATCTGCTTTCATTCTTGACTTTAGTAAATTGAGCCTTGTCTCTTTTTATTTTTTTGATCATTCTAGTAAATTTGTCAAACTTGTTGATCTTTTCAAAGAACCAACTTTTGGTTTTGTTGAGCTTTATTGTTTTTCTGTTTTCCATTTTGTTTTATTTCAAATCTAATTTATATTATTTCCTTATTTCTCCTTGCTTTGGATTTAGTTTGCTTTGCTTTTTTTATAGTCTTAGGTGGAAAGTTGGCTTATTAATTTGAGCTCTCTCTCTCTCTCTCTTTTTTTTTTTAATAATTCTTTATTGTTGAAAGTATTACATATGTCCCCTTTTTTCTCCCGAGATATCTTTTCTAATGTAGGTATTTATAGTTATAAATTTCCTCTGGAACTGCTTTTGCTGCATCACTTAAATTTTGTGTTTTTTTTGTTTTTAAATTTGGGTATATTGTATTTTCTTTTGTCTCAAAGTATTTTCTGATTTCCTTTGTGGTTTTTTTTTCTTTGACTCATTAGCTTCTTACTTCTTGTGCCAACATCTGTAAAACTATCAAGGCAGTTGAAGTGTACGGCTTACCTCATTTGTTTCCCATTTCTCAGGAGTCACTGTCCTTTGTTGTCTGATGTCCAGTGTTATTTCATATATTTTGTTCATTTTCTCAGTTGTTTCAGAAACAGGGAGAATATGTCTGGTCCATCTTGGGTAGAAGTGGAAAGTTTGTTTCATTTTAACATTTAAATCTCTAACCCATTTGGAATATGTGAAAAGTAGATCCAGTATTATCTTTCTTTTTAAAACTATATTGTTATTGATTTTAGAGAGAAAGGGAGAGGGAAGAGAGATAGAAACATCGATGAGAGAGGATCATTGATTGGCTGCCTCCTGCATGCCCTTTACTGGGGATCGAGCCCACAACCCAGGCATGTTCCCTTGATGGGAATCGAACCTGGGACCCTTCAATCCGCAGGCTGACGCTCTTATCCACTAAGTCAAACCAGCTAGGGCCCAGTGTTTATCTTTTTGTATATGATTATGCAGTAATTCCAACTGATTGAACACATTTCGTACCGCTAAGGAGGTTTCTTGTGTTTTGCACGCCATCTGTTAAGGACCGCTCACGAGTGTTCTCGTTTTTCACGCCCATGGAAAAAGGAGCGAATCTAGATACTTATGTAAATTTTGTTTGGTCCCTCTTTATAGAGGAAAATGTTTTACGCAGTACCATACGTTAAAAAAGTACTAGGAACTTTAATTGTTTAATTGTTTTTGTAAATAAAAATGTTATAATTATTGAAAAACAACACCTAAAGTGCATTATGATGATTTAAATAACGTGCAGTTGGCCCAAAAACGTGCGGTCCCTGGCGTATGTCTTAGAGATTTCTATGCGGTACGCAATGTGTTAAAATATCAGTTGTCTGTTTTGGATTTTTTTGTTCTCTAACATTGTTCATTCTGTTTATTCATGTTTTAATTTTTAATATCTGGTTAAGGCTAACCTTTTTTTCTCAATCTTTTTCAGCGTTCTTTTTATCATCTTGCTTGTTATTCTTTCAAATAACAAATTTTATAATCACAAAGTTATAAATACAGTTCTCTTGTGAAAGTTAATTTCTTAGCTCTGAAATTTCTTATGTTCTGATTACTAAGCATTAAGACATATTAAGCAGAGATCAAGTCTGGTGGCATTCAAGGAGAATAAGAGGGGAGAAATTAAAATATATAGTCAGAATTGCTCTTGGCTTTTATTTTATGGAAAGTCTTCAGAAATATTCAAAACAAAAGATCAGAATCAATAAAACTATGTTCATAGAATTTGTGAGTTTTTTTCTATTGAAGCCTAACACACACATACAAATGTATACAAATATAATTAAACATTAATAAAAAAGCAATACGATACAATGAATAAAATAACAAACTATCTGAGTTTTTACCAGGATTCCAAGGTTGTCTTTTTTTCAACCTCACCTAACATTATTTTGGGTTTGCAAGTACGTATCTGTACTTGCCATTTTTGAAAACAATGTTTACTTTCAGTGTGCTGGCTTAATTTTGGAGTGGTACATGCCTGCAACTTGTCTAGTTTTCTTTTGGTGTTGTTGTTAATCCTCATGGGATATATTTAGAGAGAATTAAAGGGAGGGAGGGAGGATTAGAAGGAGAGAGACAGAGAGAGAGATAGATACATTGATTGGTTGCCTCCTACCTGCACCCTGACCAGGGCCAGGGATCAAACCTGCAATCCAGGTATGTGCCCTGGAATTGAACCTGCAAGCCCTCAGTGCAGGGGCTGACTCTCTAACACTTAGACACATGGGCAAGGGCTAGACCTCTTTTTAAAGTATTATTCCTTGAGTAGAGGCCCAGTGCACGAATTCATGCACGGGTGGGGTCCAGCCAGCCCGCCCCTATGGGGGCTGATGGCGGGGGGAGAGGCTGCGGGTGGTTGGCCAACTGGCCCCATCCCTGATTGGGGTGGGGGGGGCGATCAGGGGCAGGGCTGTTGGCGGGGCCGGCCAGGAGGATGGGCCATGGGTGGTTGGCTGGCCAGCCCTGCCACTGATTGGGGTGGGGGTGGAGGTAGGGCAATTTGGGGCGGGGCTGGCCTGGGGGAGGGCCTGTGGAAGATTGAGGGGGTCCGATCGGGACCCAGATCAGGCTGGTTGGCTGCTGCAGTGCACGTTACAGCGACCGGTTCCACCATTCCAGTCGATGGGCTTTTATATTTATAGATACATATATAGATAGCAGAAACCATGTCTGTTTTCTTTTATCAAACTCAAAGTGTGAAGAGCTCTTAGTGAGTGAGCAAGTGTATGAGATGCAATTTTTTTTTTTAATATACTTTATTGATTTTTTACAGAGAGGAAGGGAGAAGGATAGAGTGTTAGAAACATCGATGAGAGAGAAACATTGATTAGCTGCTTTCTGCACACTCCCTACTGGGGATGTGCCTGCAACCAAGGTACCTGACCTTGACCGGAATTGAACCCGGGACCCTTCAGTCTGCAGGCAGATGCTCTATCCACTGAACCAAACCGGTCAGGGCGAGATGCAATTTTTTGAAGTTAGCACTTACTAGATTTGTTTTCCTTATATTTCTTTTTGTATTTTATATGTGTGTCAAATGATATTTCTAGCTTGGGAAAACTCTCATCATCATCAGTCATTAATTACAAATATTCTTTTGAAAGATTTTAACAGATACTATAGTTAGGAAAACAAAATGACAGATTCTGCTCTCAAGTTTTTTATGCTTTTTAAAACTTATTTCTACTCAGAAATACTGAAAAAAGTGAAAAACCAAACCATAGCCAAATGAGTAAAAGAGACAGTAACTCTTACATAAATTTCAAAGACGAGATCACCACTATACACTGTAATGCATCAGGAAGCTTTCCTGGCCAAGGTTGAATTAGAGCCAAGGTTTTGGGGTATCGTTAAAACTTGGGTGGGTAGAAAGAAAAATACCCTTTCAAGGGGGGGAAATGGCAGGGACAAAGGCCAGGAAGCAAAACATCACATGTTAGGTTTTACATCAGTGATGTGACTAACCTGACCTAGGGGCTTATTAGAGGACTAGAGGCTCGGTGCATGAAATTCGTGCACTTGGGGGGTGGGGTAGTCCCTCAGCCCAGCCTGCACCCTCTCTCAGTCTGGGAGCCTTGGGGGGTTTCTGACTGACAGTTCCCCTGCGGGGAGCAGGCCTAAGCTGTCAATTGGACATCCTTAGCACTGCCGCAGGCTCCCGCTACCACCGCTGCACTTGCCAGCTGTGAACCCAGCTCAGGGCTTCTGGCTGAGCGGCACTCCCCCTGTGGGAGCGCACTGACCACCAGGGGACAGCTGAGCGTCTGCCCCCTGGTGGTTAGTGCATGTCATAGTGACCGGTCGTTCTGCCCTTTGGTCTATTTGCAATTAGCCTTTTATTATATAGGACTAGAGGCCCGGTGCACAAAAATTTGTGCACTCGGGGGGGTGGAGAGGTGGGGGGGGTCCCTCAGCCCGGCCTGTGCCCTCTCGCAGTCTGGGACCCCTCGGGAGATAATGACCTGCTGGCTTAGGCCTGCTCCCGGGTGGCAAAGGGCAGGCCCAGTCCCTAGGTGCAGCCCCTGGTTGGGCTCAGAGCAGGGCCGATTGGGGAGTTGGGGCGCCGCACCCTGACATGCACAGAGCAGGGTGGATCGGGAGGTTGTGATGCCACCCTCAGTCACGCTCAGGGTAGGGCCGATTGGGGGGTTGGGGCATTGCCCCCTGTCACACTCAAGGAAGGGTCGATGGGGAGGTTGCGGCGCCACCCCCTGTCACGCACAGAGCAGGGCCGATCAGGGGATTGGGGCGCCGTCCCTGTCACACTCAGAGCAGGGCGGATCAGGGGGTTGGGTCGCCGCCCTCTATCACCCACAGAGCAGGGCCGATCAGGGGGTTGGGGCGCCGCCACTCTCATACTCAGGGCAGGGCCGATGAGGAGGTTATGGCTCTACCCCGTCACACACAGAGCAGGGCCCGTGGCAGGGGGTTGGGGTGCCGCACCCTGTCACACACAGAGCCGCAGGGCGATCAGGGGGTTGGGGAGCTCCCCCCTATCAGGCACAAAGCAGGGCTGATCAGGGGGTTGGGGCGCCTTCCCCTGTCACGAACAGAGCAGGGTGGATAGGGAAGTTGTGGCCCCGCCCCCTGTCACACACAGAGCCGCAGGGCGATCAGGGGGTTTGGGCACTGCCCCCTGTCACACTGATCCCGGTGCCAGGAGGCCTTGGGGCTCCGCTGATCCCGGTGCTGGGAGGCATATTACCCTTTTACTATATAGGATAGAGGCCTGGTGCATGGGTGGGGGCCGGCTGGTTTTCCCTGAAGGGTGTCCTGGATCAGGGTGGGGGTCCCCACTGGGGTGCCTGGCCAGCCTGGGTGAGGGGATGATGGCTGTTTGCAGCTGGTCACACACCCTTCAGGGTGGGGGTCCCCACTGGGGTGCCTGGCCAGCCTGGGTGAGGGGCTGAGGGCTGTTTTCAGGCTGGCGGGTGACTGAAGCTCCCAACTGCTCCTTTTTTTCTTTTATTCTGGGCCAGCTTTAGCTCTAGCTCCAGCTCTGAGGCCTCTGCTGCTGAAAGCAGGTATCTGGTTTGTTTGTGTTCTATAATCGAAACACTGTATCAACTCCAGCTCTGAGATCCCGGCTTGCTTAAAGCAGGTTTCTGGGGTTTTGTTTAGCTTCCATATTTGTAACAATTTGTTTCAAACTGCAAGCTCAGAGGCCGGCAAGGCAGGCGGGGAACGTTGGAGTCCTCCGTCACTGAAGCAAGCAAGCCTCATGTTAGTTTCAAGCTGCCTGGCTGCCGACTGCCATCTTAGCTGGCAGTTAATTTGCATATTTCCCTGATTAGCCAATGGGAAGAGTAGCAGATGTATGGCTAATTACCATGTTTCTCTTTTATTAGATAGGATAGGATTATTAGTAGTTGTTGTGGAAAGGTACTAATGACAGCTGATATTGAGAACTTATTCTGGGCCAGTCATTGTGCTAAACACTTTACATAATTTTATTTCAGTTAATTTTCACAAAGCGTAAGTAGATGATTTATTATTTTGAAAGTGAGGAAAATTACTTTTTGAAGAAATTAAGCTGCTTGCTCAAAGTCAGGCTTCTAATGAGGGTCAAAGCCTAGATTCAAACCATTTGACTTCAAAGTCTGTGCTCTTAACTGCATGTAAAATCACCAAGTTACATTTCGGTGATGTAGAAGATCTTGAATGCCAAGCCAAAGTGATGAGATGTAACTCTCATTCTTTAACATATATAACAATCATCTAAAGACCTTTTACCAAGAAATCTTTCAGCAGACTTCCTCAAATTACTCTGCTTAAAGTTGCTGCCAAATTTTGGGGTCACTCAAAATGTAGACTCAGTAATATTGGAGATGCTAGAATTTCAGTTCTAAAAGCAAAAAGCAAGCTTTCAGAAAACTGAATAGGTGATTTCTCTTTTCTTTTGCATTAGGCAACACTGGACTATGGAATGTATTCTCGAGAAGAAGAACTGTTAAGAGAAAGAAAACGCATTGGAACAGTTGGAATTGCTTCTTATGATTATCACCAAGGAAGTGGAACATTTCTCTTTCAAGCTGGTAGTGGAATATATCACGTAAAAGATGGAGGGCCACAAGGATTTACTGTAAGTTGCTGTTGCTACTTATTAAATGTGTTTTGGGGTCCTAAGAGTTATTTGCACCCAAATCAGAAAGGTAATTAAACCAAAATATTCTGTTTACCCATTAACTAAAAAATTTAGTGGTAAAGAAAACAAACGAGTATTAATTTTTAATTTTAGGAGTTAATAATTTTTCTAGTGACATTAATATAAATTTTTAAAATGCTAAAACCACTTGCTATATTATTAGGAGGATATAGTAAAGGACATCAGTGCCCACTTTCTGAGTAAGTGCTGAGGAGTGGGGTTGGGAGGATAATGTTATCACAAAGCAATCTATTTTGGTTCCCTTATAAGCTTAATTCATCTTAATAAATGGTTTTAAATGTTTGGTTTTATTCCATGCAATTTTTTATGTGCTAGTAGAGCTGTTCTTTTGATAGAATTGTGATGATTCTGGCTTTCATTACATTTTTCGATGAGCAAATTATATTATTAAAGTTAATTTGAAATGTTTAATAAGTAAAAAATACGTTATTTATAAATAATAACTATCCTATTAAACAGATTTGGATAATAAAATTTATGAAGTTCCTATTACCCTTGGATTTCTAATTCATAGTTTTTAAAAAAATGAGTCCTTCCTAATAAGTTAAGGCGTATGAAATATATTTTTCTGGGGAGCAATTGTCTTAGTTGACATTTTACTTGGAATTATTGTTCATTTTATAGGAAGGGTGCTGGCAAACAAGTATGTATGTATCAACCTGACACTTTCCTTAAAATGTTGTTTACTTTTCTAGCAACAACCCTTACGGCCCAATTTAGTGGAGACTAGTTGTCCCAACATTAGGATGGATCCAAAATTATGCCCAGCTGATCCAGACTGGATTGCATTTATACATAGCAATGATATTTGGATATCCAACATTGTAACCAGAGAAGAAAGGAGGCTAACCTATGTGCACAATGGTAATGATAGTTCTTCAAATCCACTTTTCTGAAAAGCTTTTTAAAATGTAATTTGCTTTTGTTTTGAAAATGAAGTAAATTAGGTGATCTTTGTATTTTAAATTCAAATCTTTAAAATTTAAAAAGAAAAACATGCAGAGGATAAGTGGTATGTATCACCTGTTTAATGCTGCCTTGTTTTGTGTGTCTGTGTGTGCTTTATGTTTTTATTGATTTCAGAGAGGAAGGGAAAAGGAGAGAGAGAGATAGAAACATCAATGATGAGAGAGAATCACTGATCGTCTGCCTCCTACAGCCCCCTACTGGGGAACCCGCAACCCAGGCATGTGCCCTAACTGGGACTCGAACTGTCACCTCCTGGTTCATGGGTCGTCACACAACTGCTGAACCACATAGCCTCGGCTATGCTGCCTTGTGTTTTAATGTTCATTTCCAGACAGCACAACAGTAGCACCCTTGATGTGATTGTTCTTTTAGCCAAATGAGACTGCGAGAATTCCCCAGACTGTTCTTCTTAAAATAAAATTTTAATTCAAAAATTAATCCTGTCTTTGGGAAACAAACAGGAAAAATTAATACTGTAAGAACTATCTGAATGTTTGTCTCCCCTTTTTGGAGTCTACTTAGTTATTTTGTCATAATAGGAAAAACAGAACTTTGTGTACCTGTGTGTTTGTGGAGATACTTAATTTTTATTGAAGTAACTATAATAATAGTATGCAGTACTCAAAGTACAGAAAAGATGTGGATGTTTTCCTCTAAAGCTTTCATACAAATGAAAGATGGGAAATACTGTATTGCTTTTTCTTTGAACTTGTGAAACAGCTTAAGAATAAACTTCATAATGAAGAATGGTCACTTTGAAAATTCATTAGTCCAACTTTTTCTTAATCTAATGTTCACAAAGTTGATTTATTAGGCATATTCCTTAATAAGTTATTTTAGAATATAGTAGTGTATTGACAGCAAACATTTTTTCTTCATTAGGATAATCAATATTATAGAAGAAGCCTTTTCCTGAACAATTTACATTGATAGAAAGACCACTGAATTAGGAGTCAAATCTGTTCTATTAGTCAATCAACAAAGATACATTAAGTTCTTGTGTACCAGACAATGTGGCAGGAACTAATGTTCTATAATTGTACAGTATAGTAGCCAGTACACTTCAAGTGAAGGGACTGTGTGAGAAAGGTCTTGATGCAGAAGGTACTGTGGTATGTGCAAGGAGTTAGAAGCAGTTATGATCCTAAAGCAAGGGGTGTGAGTGGGGATAGATAAAACTGGCAGATAAGAAAAGCCAGGCCCTAGCTCAGTGATGGCGAACCTTTTGAGCTCAGCGTGTCAGCATTTTGAAAAACCCTAACTTAACTCTGGTGCCGTGTCACATATAGAAATTTTTTGATATTTGCAACCATAGTAAAGCAAAGACTTATATTTTTGATATTTTTTTTATATATTTAAATGCCATTTAACAAAGAAAAATCAACCAAAAAAATGAGTTCGCGTGTCAGAGCCATCACTGCCCTAGCTGGTTTGGCTCAATGGATGGAGCATCGGCCTTCAGACTGAAGAGTGGGTTCGATTCCGGCCAAGGGCACAAGCCTGGGTTGCGGGCTCGATCCCCAGTAGGGGGGCGTGCAGGAGGCAGCCAGTTAATGATTCTTTCTCATCATTGATGTTTCTATCTCTCCCTTCCTCTCTAAAATCAATAAAATATACTTAAAAAAAAAAAAAAGCCACGACAAGGGTAGACTGTATGTCATATAAATGAACATGGTCTTTATTATGATGTGGCAGTCCATTGAAAAGTTCTAGCAATTGAGTGGTATGGTCAGAATTATATTGTAGGTAAATTGTTTCAGGTACTTTTGGAAGTTATATTTGAGAAGCACAAGACTAGAGACAGGGATACCAAAGCTTGACTGTTGCAATTATTCAGGTTTTATGGCCTAAACGTGGAGCACAGGATAGAGAAAAGAGTGTGGAATAGGGAAACTTTTAAGTAAAAAGTACATTTTTTTGGTGTTTAATGGGTCTCCATTTGTAATCATGGAATCAGAACAGCTACCAATGGCAGTTGAAAGGTTAGGTTAGTAATTAGTGTATCTAGGTTGGAAAGCCTGGCAATTATTTTATGCTTCAATAAACTGAGCACTCATTATGTACTAGTTATTGTATTCCCTCTCCCTCCCCCTCCCCCTTCCAGCTTAATACTGATATAAATAAGCTTAACAACCTCAGAAGGACTGTGCAAGTCAATGAGTTGCTTATGGATCCTCATCTGAAAACTATTCCAAGTCTAAGAACCTTCCCCACAGGGAGGTTTTCTAATGATTCTTAGAGTCTTGGTAGGCATCTGAACTGATCCTTGCACTTTGTGATTCTTTTCATTGGCAACCTTTGGTCAAGTCAGCACACACGTTCTCCAAATATTTTGTGTTGTGGCTGGTTAGAGTAATTTTAATTTGGTGGATTGCCACCTCTGGTTCCATGGGTGCATTTCTTGTATCTTTAATAGCCATGGCTGTGGGTCTGCTTCCTGACCCACTTGTTCCTCTGCAAGAGCGAACAACAGTGAATCAGAACCAGGAGTGGGTGAAACAGAAATCTGCTGCAGCTGCGACCATATCTTCCTCAAAGAGCTACAAAGATTCTTATACAAAAATGATCATAGTGCTTCTGACCATTGTGGCTCAGTGGTAGAGTGTGGACCTATGAACCAGGAGGTCATAGTTTGATTTCTGGTTGGGACAGTCAAGGCACTTGCCCAGGTTGTAGACTCAGTCCCCAGTAGGGCGTGTATAGAAGACAGTCAATCAATGATTCTCTCTCATCATTGATGTTTCTATCTCTTGATCTTCCTCTCTGGAATCAATTTTTAAAAATATTAAAAAGAAAAAAAGAATGGTCACAGCATCTTTCTTCATAATACTCAAAAATTGGAAGCAGCCCAGATGTCCATTAAGAGATAAATGTATAAAAGAACTGTGGTATACAATGGAATATTATTCAGCAATAAACAGGAAGGAATTATCGATACATTGATACAACGTAATGTTGATGCAACAACATTGATGAATTTCAAAAACAGACAGACACAAATAGGTACTATATGATTTATTTTTAAATACTAGAGGCCCAGTGCACAAAAATTGTGCACTTGGAGAGGCGATCCCTCAGCCTGGCCTGTGCCCTCTCGCAGTCTGGGAGCCCTTGGGGGATGTCTGACTGATGGCTTAGGGAGCGGGCCTAAGCTGGCAGTAGGACATCCTTAATGCTGCTGTGGAGGCGGGAGAGGCTCCCACCACTGCCATTGTGCTCGCCAGCCGTGAGCCCGGCTTCTGACTGAGTGACGCTCCCCCTGTGGGAGCGCACTGACCACCAGGGGGCAGCTCCTATGTTGAGCATCTGCCCCCTGGTGGTCAGTGCACGTCATAGTGACTGGTCGTTCTGCCTTTCGGTCAATTTTCATATAAGCCTTTTATTATTTAGGGTAAATTAGTTTTATTTTTTCCATCACCATTTACCCCTTCTGTGCCCTCTTCCATCTCCACCCATTCCCTTTAACCCCTGCCATCACCACACTGTTGTCCATGTCTATGAGTTCTTTTTTTCGTAAATCCCCCACCTCTACTCCCCTGTATGATTTCATTAATATGGTATTCTAGAATATGCAGAACTAACCTATGATGATAGAAATCAGATCAACAGTTCCTTCTGGGCAGGAATGGACATTGACTGGGAAGGGGCATGAGAAAACATTCTGGAGTATTGGAAGTATTCTGTGTCTTGATAGGATGTCGTTATACAAGTGTATGCATTTTTCAAAAGCAAAAGGTACACTTAAGGTTTTATAAATTATAAAGCATTTTTTTAAAAGCTTGTCCATAGTCTCACTATATGGAGAAAACCACATTTTGGTTTACATCCCAATACATTTTTAAAAAATATATTTTTATTCATTTCAGAGAGGAAGGGAGAGGGAGCGAGAGATAGAAACATCAATGATAAGAGAGAATCATCGAGTGGCTGCCACCTGAAGACCCCACACTGGGGACTGAGCCCACAACCCAGGCATGTGCCTTGAGTAGGAATTGAACCATGACCTCCTGGTTCATAGGTTGATGCTCAACCACTGAGCCACGCCAGCCCGGCCCAATACCTTTTTACATATATGTTTAACATTTTGATAAATGGAATCACAGTATACATGCTATTCAGTAATATGCTTTTTTTAAATTCAAGGGTATTGTAAGCATTTCCCCATGTCATGAAATCTTACATAATTAAGGCTTTGTGTTTTGATCATTTTTGTTTTTAAAGCACAAGTTCCTTTCTAACTATTTACAGGAAACTTTAAGTGTAAAATAGATAAAAGCTGAGCTGCTCTGGTTGAAGAGCAGCGAGGGAAGGGAGGGGGAATCATGAATTACCTGATCTGTAAGACCCATTCTCGGTCTAAAAATATACTTCTCTGTATAGGAGAGTTACAAGTTAACATGATCTTTTGTAGTGTTCTTTTTTCCCATGATTTTAGCTAAATTGGAAAATAACGTTTATGGAGCACAAATTATGGTCTAGGCTTTGTTCTAAGTGCTTTATGTGAATTAATTCATTTGATCTTCATAACAACCTTAAAAGGTAGATTCTTATTTCTGACAAATGGAATACTTCAGTGGAATGAGATTGGGTGATTTGCCCAAGGTCAGACAGTAAATGATTTGAATTCAGTCTCTTTGGCTCCAGAGTTCACCTCTATACTACTGCTGCCTTTCAAAAGAAACTGAATCATTCTGCTTTATACCCATGAAAACGTAGAGAATTTCCTGTGATAATTTTGCCTTTTATGTTTGTCTAGAGCTAGCCAACATGGAAGAGGATCCCAGATCAGCTGGAGTTGCTACCTTTGTTCTTCAAGAAGAATTTGATAGATATTCTGGCTATTGGTGGTGTCCAGAAGCTGAAACAAGTAAGGGGGTTCAAAATAATATAGGTCAATTAAAGTATTATGAAGTTCAACTACCAATTAAGTGTACAGATTCTAAATCTTGATTAGTAGATTCTGAAGTGATGAAGATTGGATTCTACTAGTGTTTGTTTGTTTGTTTATTATTCTTTTTTTTAAAAAATATATTTTATTGATTTTTTACAGAGAGGAAGGGAGAGGGATAGAGAGTTAGAAACATCAATGAGAGAGTAACATCGATTCAGCTGCCTCCTGCACACTCCCCACTGGGGATGTGCCGCAACCCAGGTACATGCCCTTGACCGGAATCGAACCTGGGACCCTTCAGTCCACAGGCTGCACTCTATCCACTGAGCCAAACCGGTTAGGGCTGTTTATTATTCTTAAATATGGTTTAATACTCTTCTCCATTTCTGTACATCACAATACCAAGATTTTGCCGTTTAGGATCTCTCTATAGAGATTATAGAGAATGCAAAGGCTACAGTGTTTACCCCCTCATATTGATGTGTTTGTATGTTCAGTGTAATACACATCAATATATGATGCAATATACACTGAGTGGCCAGATTATTATGACCACCTGACGTTTGTAGACAAATTAGCTATAATTTTGCACTGAAGTTGCTAGAGGGCCAGACCATTATAAATAGGGAAGCAGGTTGTTTACCATGACAGAAGTGATTTTTTTCTGAAGATATGGGTAAACAACGCGATTTAACAGCCTTTGAATGTGGGATATACAAAACACACACACACTGTGTGTGTGGCCAGATTATTATGACCACCTGACGTTTGTAGGCAAATTAGCCGTACACTGCATTGTATGATATATGGAAGCCAAGGCCTGTTCGAACACCTTTGCTGTCTGCAGTTACCAACATAAAAGTCTCCACAGGAACACAAGGATTGGACAGTCGAGCATTGGAAAAAAGTCATGTGGTCCGATGAATCACGTTTCCAGTTGCATCATGCAGATGGCAAAGTGAGAATTTGGCGGAAACAGCATGAAAGCATGCACCCCACATGCATGAGCAGAACCCTTCAAGCTGGTGGGGGCAGTGTTATGGTTTGGGGCATGTTTTCCTGGCATGATTTGGGCCCTTTAATTCGTGTGGAACAACATCTGAATAGCACTACATACCTAAGTATCATGGCTGATCAAGTTCATCCTATCATGTTGATGGCGTATCCCAATAGCGATGGCTTCTTCCAACAAGACAATGCGTCATGCCACAGTGCTTGTATTGTGCAGGAGTGGTTTCAAGAACATGAGGGAGACCTTACCTTGCTTAGGTGGCCCCCACAATCACAAGATCGCAATCCAATTGAGCATTTGTGTGACGAAGTTAAAAGAGCCATCAGGCAGCTGGTTCCACAACCATCAAATCTCACAGAACTTGACAGTGCTATTCATCAGGCATGGTGTCAGATTCCTTGCATCACCTTTCAACATCTTGTGTCAATGCCGAGAAGAATAGCTGCATATTGAAGGCAAAAGGTGTCCCAATGAAGTACTGACGGGGTGGTCATAATAATCTGGCCACTCAGTGTATAGGCTATATTCCACCATAATGAATTCTAATAAAAAACAATTATATTGTGGTTCATTGGTTTAGGTCATTCAATTCCCCTTGCCAGTTTTTCATCTAGGAGCTGGTCTTGGTATTGATTAGAGAATCTGTGAGAACAGACACCCCAATTAGTGTATTAATGGGTCAGACAAAAGGGCACAAATTTCTCTTTTTTTCTTAGTGAATTTACAACTTTTTTACTGCCTGAGAAACAGCTTTCTAAAGCAGTGACTGACCCTGACCCAGTGAGAAGGTTGCTTTTACATTCTGACCTAATACATTGTACAATGTTCTGTGGGTATAAGATTAGAAAATAAATTTCATGAAGCAGTATTTAAGTGTAACATGCTCATGTATATTATTTTTGTTGTATTTGTAAAATGCTGGTTATGAGCCATTAAGAGATTTCATGACTCACTAATGGGTTATGGCTAGCATCTGAACACTTCTCTAAGGGATCATGAAAAAAACTTATTTTTAAGCCATGTCTTAGATTTTTACATTTTAAGATGTAAAATGTTTTGCTATAATTCTATGTTAGAGCAAGATTTTGACATGAATTAGGGAAACCATTAAAAACAATGGGCTCTATTTAAATAGCATTTGTTTCATTATAGGAAGTATTACAATTGTAATTATATATAATTCATTTTTCAATAAGGAATGCATGTTAATAATTATCTTCAGTTTTTGCCCTCCAAAAGGAGTTAATGATTGTTAACCAGTAAAAATGGCTTAGTAGTAACTCACCTTGCTACTGCAAAAGATGGGTGATATTTTCATACACAATAAGTAGTATATTTTATATAAAAATTATTTTTCACTTGGAAAATATAATACTAGAGGGAATAGTAAGTTATGATTATTTTCTGGAATAATTCTAAATTTTCAATATTTAAATTCCTTTTAAGCTCCCAGTGGCAGCAAAATTCTTAGAATTTTGTATGAAGAAAATGATGAATCTGAGGTGGAGATTATTCATGTTACATCCCCTATGTTGGAAACAAGAAGGGCAGATTCATTTCGTTATCCTAAAACAGGTACTATATTCCTTTGACATTTATATTTACTCATTTCTACATTCCAAACAAAAATCTGCAATCATCCAAAGTTATGGTCAACATTGGTTATTTTACAGCCTTAGTAAGGATCGGTGGTTAAGTGTCACTGAAGTAGATTTTTAAATTACAGGATGATCCATTTTAATTATTTTCCAAGGTGGAGAAGGGCACAAAACTGGTTATTTCAAGGAATGAATAAAAAGATGTCTTTGTTAGAAAATAAAGATTTTCAAGGGGTTAAGTTCTTAATAAATTTGTAATTTTTCCCCATTTTGCTGATTACAGCATTTCAAAATGATACAAAATTTCCCTTTATTTCATACTAATTTGATATTTTTCAGCCTCTTTTTTATTTTTTATTTATTTACTTATTTTATTATTACCTAAATTGATTTTAGAGACAGAAGAAGGGAGAGAGGGAGAGAGAAACATTGATTTGTTGTTCCACTTATTTATGCATTCATTGGTTGATTCTTGTATATGCCCTGACTGGGGATCGAACCCCCAACCTTGTTTTATCAGGACAACACTCTAACGAACTGAGCTACCAGACCAGGCAGTTTCTTTCTTTCTTTCTTTCTTTCTTTCTTTCTTTCTTTCTTTCTTTCTTTCTTTCTTTCTTTCTCTCTTTCTCTCTTTCTCTCTTTCTCTCTTTCTCTCTCTCTCTCTCTCCCCCCTCTCTTTCTTTCTTTCTTTCTTTCTTTCTTTCTTTCTTTCTTTCTTTCTTTCTTTCTTTCTTTCTTTCTTCCTTTCTTTCCTTTCTTTCTTTCCTTTCTTTCTTTCCTTTCTTTCCTTCCTTTCTTTCTTTCTTTCTTTCTTTCTTTCTTTCTTTCTTTCTTTCTTTCTTTCTTTCTTCTCTTTCTTTCTTTCTTTTCTTTTCTTTTCTTTTTCTCTTTCTTTCCTCACCCAAGGATATTTTTCCATTGCTTTTTAGAGAGAGTGGAAGGGAGGAGAAGAGACAGAGAGAGAAACATCAGTGTGAGAGACACATCAATTGGCTGCCTCCCGCACTCACCTGGAGTTGAACCCACTGAGTCAAACCAGCTAGGGCAGGCAGGTTCTTTTTTTTTTTTTTTTTTTTAATACCCTTATTCAAAGCTATGAGTTTGCAATGGAGTTCTCAGATTCTTATCCAGTAAAGCTGTAACTCTGTAATATTCTGACTTAACTAAAGGGTAAAGAGGATTAAGCTGGCAAAATTTCAATAATTTTGGATATACATAACTATTCATTTATGTCTTTTTCTAAAGGCACAGCAAATCCAAAAGTCACTTTTAAGATGTCAGAAATAATGATTGATACTGAAGGAAGGGTGAGTATAAAATGTTGAGTTGATTTTTTGTGTCATTTGACGAGTAGTCTAGAAGAGATCTTAGGAACACTTCTTTATTTGGGGGGCTTGTTGAACTTGCAGAGACATCTGTGGATCATGATTTCAAGTTGACCTTATTTTCTACTTTGAAAACTTTCTGAAAGTTCCCAAAATAGGAATGTGGGGATGTGCACAACCTCTCCGTTCCAATAATTTATTCTCTTTGTCTTTGTTAATTCTCTACCAGTGATTCTCAACCTTCCTAGGGCCGCGACCCTTTAATACAGTTCCTCATGTTGTGGTGACCCCCAACCATAAAATTATTTTCATTGCTACTTCATAACTGTAATTTTGCTACTGTTATGAATCATAATATAATGTAAATATCTGATATGCAGGATGTATTTTCATTGTTCGCAACCCACAGGTTGAGAACCACTGCCTAGATCAATATTTAAATACTGGTTATTGACTAGTGAATTACCTTTTGTGTTGGATATATGTTTATGGTATATTAAATATCGCACATTTCTCTTGTAGTGCTGCTTTTCATTTGGATAGTCAAATACTTAAAAGCTGAATGCACCCAAGATTAATTATAGACTTAATTAAGATTTACTAAAACAGCTTTATTGAGATCTGATTCACATACGATACAGTTTACTCATTTAAAGTTTATAATGGCTTTTAGTATATTCAAAGAGTTGTGCAACCATCACCACAGTCAGTTTAGAACATTTTCATCATCCCAAAAAAAGAAATGCCACATCCCTTAATCGTCACCCCCAACCTGCCCATGTTTCCCAGCTCTGGGCAACCACCAATTTACTTTCTGTCTATAGATTTGCCAATTCTGGACATTTCTTATAAATGGAATTACATGATAGCTAGTCTGGTTTATTTTACTTAGAATCATGTTTTGAAACTCCATCCAACTTGTATCATATATCAGCACTTTATTACTTTTTATCACCTAATACTCCATTCTATGGATATAGTACATTTTATGTATCTACTCATCAATTTGGACATTTGGGTTGTTTCCACCTTTTGGCTATTATGAATAATGCTATCATGAATGTGTGTGTATAAATTTTTATGTGGGCATACGATTTTATTTTTCTTGGTTAGATATGTTGGGTCATAGGATAACTCTATGTTTAACCTTTTGAGGAACTACCAAATTGTTTTCCAATGTGGCTGCACTATGTAACAGCAGTGTATAATTTTTCCAAGTTCTCCATATCCTCTCCAGAACTTGTTGCTATTCATCTTATTTATTATAGCCATCCTAGTGGGTTTGAAATTGTATCTCATTGTGGGTTTTTTTGTTTTGTTTTTATATTTAAATTTTTATTTTTTTAGAGAGAGAGAGGAAGGGAAAGGGGGAGAGGGATAGAACATTGATGTGAAAGAGAAACATTGATTGGCTGCCTCCTACATGCCCTCCTGCCCTCCCCACCAGGGATTGAGCACTCAACCGGGTCAAGTGTCCTGACCAGGAATCTGACCAGTGACCTTTTGCTGCATAGTATCCGAATATATATATATGTATTTTAATATATATATACTAGAGGCCTGGTGCACAAAAATTTGTGCACTCGGGGGGGTCCCTCAGCCAGCCTATGCCCTCTTGCAGTCTGGGACCCTTGGAGGATGTCCACCTGCTGGCTTAGGCCTGCTCCCTGGGGGGATCGGGCCCAAGTTGGCAGTCAGACATCCCTCTGGCAGCCCGGCAGCCCTTGGGGGATGTCCACTTGCCAGCGGGGAACAGACCTAAGCTGCAGTCGGACATATTTAGCGCTGCTGAGGAGGCGGGAGAGGCTCCCACCACCACTACTGTACTGGCAGCCGTCAGCCTGGCTTGTGGCTGAACAGAGCTCCCCCTATGGGAGCGCACTGACCACCAGGGGGCAGCTCCTGCATTGAGCGTCTGCCCCCTGGTGGTCAGTGTGTGTCATAGTGACCAGTCATTCCCAGTTTTTCTGCTGTTAGGGTCAGTTTGCATTATTCCCTTTTATTATATAGGATAGAGGCCTGGTGCATGGGTGGGGGCCAGCTGGTTTCCCCTGAAGGGTGTCCCGGATCAGGATGGGGGTCCCGCTGGGGTGCCTGGCCAGCCTGGGTGAGGAGCTGATGGCTGTTTTCAGGTTGTCCACACCCCCTTTAGGGTGGGGGATCCACTGTGGTGCCTGGCCAGTCTGGGTGAGGGGCTGAGGGCCGTTTTCAGGCTGGCCAAGCCCCCCCCCCACCCCCACCCCCGGTGACAGAAGCTCCCAGCCTCTCCTTTTTTTCTTTTTTATTCTGGGATTTATTTACCTTCTATAATTGAAACTTTGTAGCCTTGAGAGGAGCTCAGAGGCAGCCAGGGCTGGTGGGAGGGAAGCTTGGCTTCCTCCATCATTGGGGCAACCAAGCCTCCTGCTTGCTCCAGCTCCGTGGCTGCCGGCCGCCATCTTGGTTGGGTTAATTTGCATATAGTCGCTCTGATTGGCTGGTGGGTGTGGCTTAAGGCATAGCAAAGGTACGGTCAGTTTGCATGTTTGTCTTTTATTAGTGTAGATACTAGAGGCCCAGTGTACGAATTCTTGCACCAGTGGGGTTCCTCGGCCTGGCCTGTGGGATCGGGCTGAAACTGGCTTTCCAACATCCCCTGAAGGGTCCTGGATTGCAAGAGTGTGCAGGCCAGGCCGAGGGACCCCACCGGTGCATGATCAGGGCCGGGGAGGGACGTGGGAGGGATCCAGGGCATGTCCGGCCCATCTCGCGCAGTCCCAATTGACTGGACCCCAGCAGCAAGCTAACCTACCAGTCGGAGCATCTGCCCCCCGGTGGTTGGTGCACATCATAGCGACCGGTCGACTGCCTGCCCCCTGGTGGTCAGTGCACATCATAGCGAGAGTTGAGTGGCCTTAGCATATCATTAGCATATTACACTTTGATTGGTTGAATGGACAACTGAGCACTTATCATATTAGGCTTTTATTATATAGGACATTTATATCAGCTGCCTCCTGCACACCCCACACTAGGGATCAAGCCTGCAACCCGGGATATGCCCTGACTCAGAATCAAACTGCAACCTCCTGGTTCATAGGTCAATGCTCAATCACTGAGCCACGCCAGCTGGGCTCATTATTGTTTTGATTTACATTTTCCTCATGACTAATGATATTGTGCATCTTTTTATCTGCTTATTAGCCATTAGTATATCTTCTTTAGAGAACTGTCTATTCAGATTCTTTGCCCATTTCAAAAACATTTTTTAATTGCATGGGCTAGACTTTTAAAGGAGAAAGTTTGCTTAGGACTATTTCACTAATATATCATAAAAGTAATATTTTAGGCTGAAATATAGGGAACAAGTATTGGGCTTCAGCTTCCAAAAACATCTGCAAGTTAAAATGTCACACCCATCACCCAGACTAAGCCTTCCAACACCAGTAACCCCCAAGTTTTCTTTGATGTGGACATACGAGGCAAGTTAGTTGGTCGAGTTGTCTTAGAATTGTTTGTAGATATTGTACCCAAAACTGCAGAAAATTGTCATGGCATTGTATACAGAAAAAAAAAGCACTGGACCCACGGTAGGGAACCTCTCCATTTCAAAGGATGCCCATTCTGTCAAATTATTAATAAATTTATGATTCAGGGTAGAGATTTCTAAAATCAGAATGGGACAGGTGGAGAAAGTATTTATGGTGAAAAGTTTGATGATGAAAATTTTTATTTTTTTTATTCAATCTTTATTGTTCAGATTATTACAGTAGTTCCTCTCCCCCCCCCCCCCCCATAGCTCTCCTCCACCCGGTTCCCACCCCACCCTCTGCCCTTACCCCTCCCACTGTCCTCATCCATAGATGTACGATTTTTGTCCAGTCTCTTCCTGCATCCCCACACCCCTTTCCCCCCATGAATTGTCAGTCTATTCCCTTTCCATACCACTGGTTCTATTATATTCACCAGTTTACTCTGTTCATCAGATTTTTTATTCACTTGATTTTTAGATTCACTTGTTGATAGATATGTATTTGCTGTTCATAATTTTTATCTTTACCTTTTTCTTCTTCCTCTTCTTAAAGAATACCTTTCAGCATTTCATATAATACTGGTTTGGTGCTGATGAACTCTTTTAGCTTTTTCTTACCTGTGAAGCTCTTTATCTGACCTTCAATTCTGAATGATAGCTTTGCTGGATAAAATAATCTTGGTTGTAGGTTTTTGCTATTCATCACTTTGAATATTTCTTGCCACTCCCTTCTGGCCTGCATAGTTTCTGTTGAGAAATCAGCTGACAGTCATATGGGTACTCCCTTGTAGGTAACTGACTGTTTTTCTCTTGCTGCTTTTAAGATTCTCTCTTTGTCTTTTGCCCTTGGCATTTTAATTATGATGTGTCTTGGTGTGGTCCTCTTTTGATTCCTTTTGTTTGGGGTTCTCTGTGCATCCTGGAGTTGTAAGTCTATTTCTTTCACCAGGTAGGGTAAGTTTTCTGTCATTATTTCTTCAAATAGGTTTTCAATATCTTGCTCTCTTTCTTCTTCTGGCACCCCTATAATTCGGATGTTGGTACGCTTGAAGTTGTCCCAGAGGCTCCTTACACTATCTTCATATTTTTGGATTATTTTTTCTTTTTGCTTTTCTGGTTGGGTATTTTTTACTTCTTCATATTTCAAATCTTTGATTTGATTCTTGGGATCCTCTTGTCTGCTGTTGGATCTCTGTATATTATTCTTTATTTCAGTCAGTGTATGCTTAATTTCTAGTTGGTCTTTTTTCATATCCTCCAGGGTCTCACTAAATTTATCAGCGGTTTCTAGAAAATTCTTGAAAAACCTTAAAAGTGTGGTTTTGAACTCTATATCCAGTAGTTTGCTTTCCTCCATTTCTGTCATTTGTGACCTGTTTCTTTGTCTCCACATTTTTTATGCTTCCCTGTGTTGGTAGAGTGGCTTTGTGTGCTAGGTGTCCTATAGGGCCCAGTGGCTCAGCCTCCCCAATTACCTGAGGTGGACACTCTTGGTGTACCCCTTTGTGGGCTTTGTGCACAGTCTTGTTGTAGTTAAGCTTTGATTGATGTAGGTATCTCTGGGAGGAATTGACCTCCAGGCCAATTGGCAGTGAGAATCAGCTGTGTCTGCAGTGGGAGAACTTTTGTGCTGAAGACACCCTTCTGGGGCAAGCTTGCTTCACTGGGGCTTTGGTGCTCACTGAGTCTGCCCTCTGAGTGTGTCCCTTATGGATCTGAGGAGTTGTAATCTGGATGGTCCCACTCTGACCACTGGGTACACTGGCTCTTGGATCTAAAGAGGTGCTAATTTAGCCTCTGGCTGAGGCTACCCAGCAGGAGCTAGGAAGAGATCTGCAGATTCCCCTTCCTTGTTTGGGGTTTGGAGGTGCCCAAATGAGGCCCAGCTGTGAAGCAATGCAAGCTGCTGTGGGGCCTTGGGCCTTTTCTTGGATGTTCTGGGTCTTTTTGGCCCAGCTGCAGTTTGTTAGGTAATTTTCATATTGCAAAGGGCCAGGGCATTCATATGCAAAAGCCTCTGCCGCAGCTTGGATGGGGCAGGGTCTCAGGGAATCAACAGGGCGGAGCAAACAGCTATGGCTGATCCTCAGCCCTGCCCTAAGAGGCCCCGCGTCTCAGTGTCCCGGTAATCGCTGCAAGCACCTCTGAGAGGAAGCTGCCCTTGAGTTATGAGTTCTGCCCGCTTCCAGACAGTCCAGTTTTACCTCATATGAGTCTGGGTCCCCAGAGACTTCCCAGAAGTGGAGTTCAGAGCAGTCGGGGGTTTGTGACTCCCTCCCGATTCAAAAAGACAGTTGTGTCCTCCCTTGCCAGCCCTTGCCGCGTGTGCCTCCGTACCTTTGCACTTTTCTTCTGCACCTCCTCTGAGTCTTAGTGTGCTTTTCTCTTTCCTTCTAGTTATAGAATTTCCACTCAGCCAGCCTTCCTGTGGTTCTGGATGATGTCCATTTTGTCTTTTAGTTGTATTTTTGAAGTTGTTGTGGGAGGCAGCAATTTCCAGTGTTTACCTATGCCGCCATCTTGGTTTCTCCGAAATTTTTATTATAAGCACAACCATGAGGGTTTATTGAGCATGGCAAATGCAGGCTGCAATACAAATGGTTCTCAGTTCTTTATCACAACAGTTCCAACTCCTCATTTGGATGGGAAACATGGTATTTGGCCAAGTAATTAAAGGAACGGGTGTGGCAAGAATTCTTGAAAATGTAGAAGTGAAAGGTGATAAACCTGCCAATTTGTATGCGACTGCAGAATGCAGAGAATTGAAGGCAGGGGGTGATTGGGAAATATGCTCAAAAGATGGTTCTGGTGGCAGTCATCCAGATTTCCTCAAGAATGTAGATATAGATTTAAAAGACATAGATAAAATATTATTAATAACAGAAGACTTAAAATATTGGAAATACTTTTTTTTTTCTTCAAATCCCAGAACTGGGAAATGGCCATTAAAAAATATACAAAGGTGTTAAGATGCCGGGAGCCAGTCCATCCTTGCTGTTTCAAAGGACCTGGCTTATATGGCATACTGTTCTTAAAATGTTTGCTAACCTTCTTGGCACTGTGTGTTTTAACCAAGGTCTCCTCTCTGAGAAAGGTTGTTTCCCCCGGTAGGGATTTTCCCCTGAAGTTAGGGAGGGAATAAAACCCCTCAACTAAGTGCCAGGCGGGTAATTAATCACTTTGACTACGAACAATCATGCTTAAGCTACATAATCTTTACTACCTGGAATGGAGATAAGAAACGCCCTAACCTTTGTAATAGAGATTGATAGGATTGAATCAACTGGTATAAATACAGATGTAACAAGACAGCAAGAGACAGAACTTAGAAGACAGAACCTACACAGAACCTAGACACAGAACCTACACAGAACCTAGACACAGAAGAACTTCGCTGGAGAGAACATGGCAAAAGATCCTGGACAGAAACTGGAGACAGAACCTAGAGACAGAACCTAGCGAGAGAACCTGGCTGAAGAACCTAGAGACAGAACCTGGCTACAGAACCTGGATAGAACATGGCAAGAGAACCTGACTAGCACCTGGCTACAGAACTTGGCTGGAGAACCTAGACAGAACCTGGCGACCGAACCTGGCTGGAGAACCTAGCAAGAGAACATGGACACAGAACCTGGCTGGAGATCCTAAGCAGAACCTCTCTGGAGATCCAGACCAGAACTTGGGTGGAGATCCTGGCTAGAGAACCTGGCTAGAGAACGTGGCTATGATGATCACCTGAATGCTGCCTCCGTGTCATTCCTTCTTCACTGACTCTGTCCACACCTTGGGGAACCCCTGGACCTGCTGGGGTTGGACCCCAGCATTAAGATATGTGGAAGGTTCAAAGACTATTACTGAGAAAGCAGGTAGATCGAGGCAGCAACCTGTAGCTTTAAGCTGCATGATGAATATTGGTGCTTGTAAACTGAAGATGTCAAATTGGCATGGAACAATGGACAGTTGTTTGGAGGTTCTTGAAATAGAACCATCAAATACCAAAGCACAGTACCATGGAGCTTAAGGATGGCAAGGATTGAGAGAATAGGACCAAGCATTGGCTGATCTTAAGAAACCTTAGGAGATAGCAGCCAAAGATAAAGCTATCCAGGCAGAATTGCTGAAAATCAAACAAAAGATAAAGGCACAGAAAAATAAAGAGAGGGAAGCATATGTAAAAGCATTTACCTTGCCGAAACCGGTTTGGCTCAGTGGATAGAGTGTTGGCCTGCGGACTGAAAGGTCCCAGGTTCGATTCCGGTGAAGGGCATGTACCTTGGTTGCGGACACATCCCCAGTAGGGAGTGTGCAGGAGGCAGCTGGTCGATGTTTCTCTCTCATTGATGTTTCTAACTCTCTATCTCTCTCCTTTCCTCTCTGTAAAAACTCAATAAAATATATTTTTAAAAAAAAAAGCATTTACCTAATAAGGAGTTTAGTTATGCTTAAATATTACACGTTGATGTATAAAGGCAAAAGGAAAATTTAAGGGATCTTTTTCTATTATATATGATCTCTAATGTGTTTCCTTTGATATTTCAGTTCCCCATTGTTTATAGTTTAGGAATACTGATATCAGTTCACTCTTAATAAAAGTGTTACAAAGTAAAAAGTAATCTACACTAATAAAAGAGAAAAATGGTAATTGGCGTACGGCGATACCTTTTTCTTTGGCTAATCAGGGCTATATGCAAATTCACTGCCAACTAAGATTGGCAGTTAACTGCCAACAAGATGGCGGCTAATTTGCATATGTAGGCACAATGCAGGGAGGCGAAAGGGAAAGCAGGAAGAAGCCCCCTGCCACTGACAGTGATCTGAAACCCAGGGGGGAGCTAAGAGCTGCCCCCCAGCCATGATCGGAGAATCAGGCGCCTTTGCCGCCCTGGCCAGTGATAGCAGGAAGTAGGGGTGGAGCCAGCGATGGGAGCTGGGCACGGTCGAAGCTGGCAGTCCCAGGAGCTAGGGGTCCCTTGCCTGGCAAAAAGCGAAGCCCACAATCGCGGCGCCCCCCGCTGCCACTGCAGGTCCCCGCTGCCTGGGCCGGACACCTAGGCCAGAGGCGTTAGGCCTGGGCAGGGGCGGAGCCTGCAACCGCGGGGAGCTGGGGGTCCCCTGCCCAGGCCTGACACCTCTGCCGGAGGCCTCAGGCCTGGTCAAGGGGCCGATCCGGTGATTGGTGATCGGAGGGTGATGAGGGTCAACTCCTCTGGCCGAGGCATCAGGCCTGGGTGGGGGACGGAGCCGGGGATTGGGGAGATATGATGGTCCACGTGCCCAGGCCTGAAGCCTGGGTCAGAGGCGTCAGGCTTGGGCGGGGGGTAGAGCATGCGATCAGAGGGAGATGGGGGTCCCCTGCCCAGGCATGATTCCTGGGCCAGAGGCCTCAGACCTGGGCGGGGGCCAGAGCCAGTGATCGGGGGAGATGGGGGTCCCCTGTCCAAGCCTGACACCTCTGGCGGAGGCGTCAGGCCTGGGCAAGGGGCCGATCAGGCGATTGGAGGGTGATGGGGGTCAACGCCTGAGGGCTCCCAGTATGTGAGAGGGGGCAGGCTGGGCTGAGGGACACTCCCCACACACACACACACACCCAGTGCACGAATTTTGTGCACTGGGCCCCTAGTCCTATATAATAAAAGGGTAATATGCAGATTGACCTAATGGTGGAACGATCAGTCGCTATGACACGCACTGACCACCAGGGGGCAAACACTCCACGCAGGAGCTGCCCCCTGGTGGTCTGTGCACTCCCACAGGGGGAGCATCGCTCAGCCACAAGTCAGGCTCACGGGTGGTGAGTGCTGCAGCGGTGGTGGAAGCCTCTCCTGCCTCCACTGCAGGCGGGCAGTAAGGAGCGAGTGGTCCTGGACTGCAAGAGGGATTGGGTCTAAACCGGCAGGCGGACATCTCCCAAGGGGTCCCAGACTGCAAGAGGGCACAGGCCATGCTGAAGGACTCCCCCCCCCCCCCCCCCCGCCCCTGGGCCTCTAGTAAGAAATAAAATCTCGTGCACTGGGCCTCTAGTAAGAAATAAAAATAAAATATAGGGAACTAGGAACTATTATTTTTTTCATAGGTACTAGAGTCTAAAGTTATTAAAACTTTTTAACCAGTTATTATAAAGGGTTCTGTTAGTATAAACTCATGGGGAAAGACTTTTAATTTTTTTTTAATTTTATTTTTCAATTACAATTTACATTCAATATTATTTTGTATTAGTTTCAGGTGTATGCCTGTGGTTAGGTAGTCATATATTTTACAAAGTAGTTCCTCCAAAATTTCAGGTACCCATCTGGCACTCCACATAGTTACTACAATATTACTGACTATATTTCCTAAGTTGTACTTTACATCTCTGTGACTACTTTGTGACTATCTACTAGGGATTGAGCCCGCAACCCAGGCATGTGCTCCATCCTGGTTCATAGATCGAAGCTCAACTACTGAGCCACGCCAGCCGGGCCAGTTTATACTTCTTAACTCCTTCACCATTTTCACCCAGTCCCCCAACTTCCCCCATCCCTTCTGGCAACCATTATAGACTGTGCTAATTCTGTGGTTAGACATTTTTTAGGCATAAAGAGCAAAGAGCATCAGCAGAGGTAACCCACAATTGCTTGTTTTGCTATATCCTGTGTGCCTTTTTAAATGCCTAGCTCTGAAAAAGTATCATGCTACTAAAGATAATGATGTAAATAGACTAGTAAGCTAATTATCTAAGTCTTTTTATAACTAGATTCCCTTTTTCCTTTTTAATAGATTATAGATGTCATAGATAAGGAACTAATTCAGCCTTTTGAGATTCTGTTTGAAGGAGTTGAATACATTGCCAGAGCTGGATGGACTCCAGAAGGAAAATAGTACGTATGTTAAGTTTTCACTTCTTTGCAAATAATTGAGGATCCAGAACTTCAGAAATGTCTATGCTATTATGTTTGCCTTTCAGTTGGAGCTGTAGTCATATGTAAATTTGCAGTGTTATTTATACACAAAGATTTTTTTTTACCTAAGTGGACTTTGGGATTTATAATCCTATAAGCATAGTTGCATAGCATTTTAATTGTCTCTTACTTAGCCAGTCGTAGTTTCAGTTATTTGTGATTAAAATAGTATGACTTTAAGGCTCGCAAGTAAGTGCATATTTTTTTATTGTATAATTCAAATAAGTATCTGTTGAGCCTTATGTGAAGATGATTACATGTGGATCTGTCTAATGCAGACAGCGGGAGTATTATGAGGCTGGCGTTTGTTGACACTAGAGAGAGAAAACAGTTTCAAAGCCCATCTGTGATTTTGGAAATTTAATTAGTCATTTGTAAGGGATAATTTAACATATACTAAAGTAATTTCTTCATTATGATTACAGAAATAACGGTTGGGTGCTAGGGGAGAGAATAGGAGAATATTCATTTTCTGAGAACTTGCTTTATTTTTGGTGCTTTTCTCTTATTTGTTTAAATAGTGCTTGGTCCATCCTGCTAGATCGCTCCCAGACTCGCCTACAGATAGTATTGATCTCACCTGAATTATTTATCCCAGTTGAAGATGATGCCATGGAAAGACAGAGACTCATTGAGTCAGTGCCTGATTCTGTGACACCACTGATTATCTATGAAGAAACAACAGACATCTGGATAAATGTATGTCTGCTCTCCTGTGCTTGGTTAGATATTTTCTCAGAATGCTAAAGCAAATGAAATTTTATAGCAGACTATCAAGATGAATTTTTTTTTTGAAGTCTTTCATTTTTTTTATTTTTTTTAACATATTTCATTGATTTTTTACAGAGAGGAAGGGAGAGAGAGAGAGAGAGAGAGAGAGAGAGAGAGAGAGTTAGAAACGTCAATGAGAGAGAAACATCAATCAGCCGCCTCCTGCACATCTCCCACTGGGGATGTGCCCGCAACCCAGGTACATGCCCTTGACCGGAATCGAACCCGGGACCCTCCAGTCCGCAAGCCGACGCTCTATCCACTGAGCCAAACCGGTCTTGGCTATCAGATGAATTTTTAAGTTCACAGTAACCACGAATATTATTTACTTAGTTTTAACATTTCAGAGTGGAGTGATGGTTCTAGAATAATGAAATGGTTGTAGATAGAAAATAGATGCCATTGAAATGACATCTTCTTGGCTTCAGGTTTACCCTTGTTCCTAGACACAGATATTGAAAGCACAGCCTCATCAGTGCCTCCGAGAGGACCATAAGAGTTCTGTGTAGAAAAGACTTTCTCTTTTTGTTGGCAAATTATACCAGAATATACCAATTTGGGTTGAATTGTGCATTTTCCAATTTAGTGGGGAAAACTTAAGGTACAAAATAAAGCCAGCTCATTCTCTTGCTGAATATAAACTTTATAAGATTCACCTAAAACAAACATCTGTTTTCCCTTCAACTGTTGGAATATTTTCCTATGAAAAAAATGTTAAAAAATTTTTCCTCATAATTTCTGTAATAAGATTTATATTCTTAAATAAGCCTCATGCTATGTTTCAAGGATTACAGAAATGGTGGGTAAGTAAAAGCTTTTGGCATTTTTTTCTCCATTTGGAAACATTTATTTCTCAATGCATGAAGTCTTTGACTTAAATAAGATAAATCTGAAATGCCTAGGCAAAATCGTAATTGTAAATATACCATAGCCCCTAGCACCATCAGTTACTTATACTTCAGAATATGCTTATCAAGTCTTTCTCTAGCTTAATTTAATTGTTTACATAGTATTTCATTAATCTGTATATTAAATTAAGCTATTCATTTTACAGATCCATGACATCTTTCATGTTTTTCCCCAAAGTCATGAAGATGAAATTGAATTTATTTTTGCCTCTGAATGCAAAACAGGTTTTCGTCATTTATATAAAATTACATCCATTTTAAAGGAGAGCAAATATAAACGATCCAGTGGTGGGCTACCTGCCCCAAGTAAGAAATCCTTTTTTACTTAAAAAAGAAAAAATGTTGGGGGCAGAAGGTGGGAGGGGCAGGGGTAATGTATTGTCTCTTTTATATACTTTATAAGCATCAATACTGCCTCATTAAACTCAATGCACATACTAAAATACAAATATGTGTATGTATAACAGCGTAAGACAAAGATGTTTTGCTTTGTTTTTATGAGTATGTTTATTTTATTTTTGTTGTTGTGAATCCTCACCTGAGGATATTTTTTCCATTGCTTTTCAGAGAGAGTGGAAGAGAGGGAGCAAGGGAGGAGGAGAAAGAAAGAGAAACATCGATGTGAGAGAGACACATGGACTGGTTGCCTCCTGCATGCTGAGTGTAGGGGGGAGGGGGAGCAAACCCACAATCCAAGTATATGCCCTTGACCGGGAATTGAACTGAAGACCTTTCATCATGCAGTCCAAATCTAACCATTGAGCAACATCTTCCAGGGCTAGTATGTTTATTTTAATGCTTGCAAACCCTAATTGAAAATTACATTCCAAGAGAGTTGAGTTGGCATCAGCCATCTTGCCTGTGCCTCATAGGACAAAGTTCTTGATAGAGATTTCTTAAACTATTGATAATGAATGATCTCTGGGTGGTGGGATTACTTATTTTTACTTTCTGCTTTTGCCTTAACTGTAATTTTTAATTGGCTTAAACTGAGCCCATGTCATTTTTAGATTTAAAAAACTATTTTTAAATGTAATATATAGTTATTAGATATTTTTACTAGATTTTTTAATGTCACCATCTACACTGAAGTTTATTTATAATCATAGCTCTTCAGATGGATTTAATTATGTTGGTCCAAAGTGAAATTAAGTATTGTCAGCTGAAGTTGGGTTGCTTCCTCTTTTTGGCTATTGTGAATAATACTGCTATGAACATGGGTGTACAAATGTCTGTTTGAGACCCTGCTTTCAATTCTTTTGGGTATGTACCCAGAAGTGTAATTGCTAGATGTTATGGTAATTCTATTTAAAATTTATTGAGGAACCATCTTACTCTTCGTTTTCTATTCCTATTAGCAGTACACAGTGTTCCAGTTTCTCCCCATCCTTCCAATACTTGATTATTTTCTGGGGTTTTTGGTGACTTTTTTTTTTAATAATAGTTATCCTAGTGGGTGTGAATGGTATGTCTTTATGATATATATATATATATATATATGTATATATATATATATATGATATATGATATATATTTATCATATATCATATATATATTTTTTAAATATATTTTATTGATTTTTTTTACATAGAGGAAGGGAGAGGGATAGAGAGTTAGAAACATCGATCAGCTACCTCCTGCACACTCCCTACCGGGGTTGTGCCCGCAACCAAGGTACATGCTCTTGACCAGAGTCAAACCTGGGACCCTTGAGTCCGCAGGCTGACGCTCTATCCACTGAGCCAAACCGGTTAGGGCGGTTTTGATTTATATTTCCCTAATGACTAGTGACATTATGCATCTTTTTATGTGCTTATTGGCCATTGAATATCTTCTTTGGAGAAGTGTCTGTTCGAATCCTTTGCAGAGTTTTTAATTGGGTTGCTTGGGTTTTTTTTTTTGTGTGTGTGTGTGTGTTTTAACATGGCCTTTTAAATATTCTTATTTGGGAAACAGCTACATCTTAGGACTAGCAAAGTAAATACTACATATGATTCTATTCCTTTCCTTAGCCTAATTTAAAAAAAAAAAAAAAATAGACAAGCCGAGGCCGGTTTGGCTCAGTGGATAGAGCGTCGGCCTGCGGACTGAAGGGTCCCGGGTTCGATTCCGGTCAGGGGCATGTGCCTGTGTTGCGGGCATATCTCCAGTGGGAGATGTGCAGGAGGCAGCTGATCGATGTTTCTCTCTCATCGATGTTTCTGACTCTCTATCTCTCTCCCTTCCTCTCTGTAAAAAATCAATAAAATATATTTAAAAAAAAATAGACAGGATCTTATATATTTAAGACAGAGTTTCTTCCCTGAGACCCTTAGTTTAATGTGGCCCTTAGTGTGAAATTGTGCTACCAATTCCTTTATTGTTGAGAAATTAAGTCACTTATGGAATTCCAGAAAATTTAGTGATAAAGACAGGTCAGAGAGCTGTGAATAGTAGTTAATTAAGTAAAATACTTTGGGTTCAATAATATGAAAATGATAACTTAAAAAGAAGAACTGTTGCTCTGGCCGGTGAGGTCAGTGGTTAGAGTGTCAGCCTGCACACCCAAATGTCTCAGGTTTTATTCCTGGTCAAGGGCACATACTTGGGTTGCAGGTTTGATTCCCTGGGAGGCAACCAATCAATGTGTCTCTCATATCAACATTTCTCTCTCTCTCTTTCTCCCCTTCCCCCATTCCATCCCTTTCACTCCTTCTAAAAATCAATGGGAAAAAATAAAAGAAGAGCTGTTACCTCAGTTAATACTCATCTCAGAACACCAAGCTCCTGTTCCCTCTCCGTGTCTATTTCTGGGTTTCTCAATTTGTCTACCTCATCTTTCCCTTTTCCTCCTTTTTTTCCTTAGTCGTTCTTGTTCCAAATCTTCTTCCTTTTCCATGATGTCCACTTTATTTTCCTCCTTTCTTTTTTCTTCCTTAAGTGGTTATAATGTGAAACAATTAGTACTTGTTATATATTTGTTAAATGTTTATTTTCTGGCCATCAAATTTAAAGTACTAGGTTGAATTTTTATATCTAAGAAAAAGAAAATAAGTCAAAAATTTTTTAACTTGAGTGGAATTAGCTAAGAGCCTGTACTATCTTATTATTTTATGTCCTCAGCTGTCACTTCCATAGCCATAGTTAGCAGCAGCTAGGCAAAGAGAAATCGTTTCCATTTTTCAATCTCCTTAAACCACCGGGAGAGCCTTATCTGCCAAGACAAAATCTCATAAAGACAAATGGGGCATGTTGGCATTTAATATGGTAATACCTGATATATTTTTAGCAAGTGAAGAACAATTATATTAAAATTTTCCTCCTTAAGTAGTTTATTGCATTTCTAGAAGAAATGCCTTGTTGACCCAATTAGACTTCATTTGTCTAACCAAAGGTCTGTGAATGCAGGTGCTTTTGAGTTCTTTTCTGGCTTTGCCATGAAAATCAATTTTGCTTTTTCACTTTATTTGCATGGATCATTCCATCATTATTCCAGAGTATTATGAAGATGTATAACTTGAATTTTTTAAACGGTTGACCTTTTCTTTTTAGGGTGAACTTCACCTAACATTAAATTAACCATTTTTAAATGAACATTGGCATTTAGTATATTCACAGTGTTGTGCAACCACCACCTCTAACTAGTTCTAAAACATTTTCATTATCCCAGACATAACTTGACATTTTAAATATACTTTTTTGGAAAAAAGAGTTTAGAATACTATTCTTTATTGTTTCATTTGCTTATATAGTCTGGTATAAAGTGCTGACTTATAACTATATTATCTTTAGGTGATTTCAAGTGTCCTGTCAAAGAAGAAATAGCAATTACCAGTGGTGAATGGGAAGTTCTTGGCCGGCATGGATCTAATGTATGTCCTTTTATTCTGCTGATATGTTTGGTCCACATCTGCTATGTGTATGTAGTGCAACTTCATATGACCCCAATGTTTTGAGTCTTAATTTAAATTATAAATCTCACCCATTTTATAGCCCTGGTATTAGATGTGTACTGGTTATTACAGGTCACCATTTTCAAATATTGTGTTGCTACTTAATAAGGGAAGGGCTAATCCATGCTTCTCAAACTTAGCAAAAATTGTAAATTAAACTACAGTTTGAAAATTACTTTAAAGGTCTTACAAACTACTCATGTCATTTCTATATTAGAAGTTACATTTACTGCTTCTGAGGTAGTGATTCTCTTTCATTCATCTGTTTATCTTATTTCACAAATTTAAAATTTCATCCACCATCTGCAATGAGTGATAGAAATTTATACAGAGAGTAGATTGATAGGGAAAAGGAGGGAAATTCACCCTCTGTTTCACTCTCAGCATGTAGCTTTCTGTGGTTATTGAGTGAATTCTAATTTTTCTTTTGACTTTCATAGTACCTTATGTTGGTTTCAACTTTCAGTTAAGTGGTCAGTTTTATGAAGTCTCTTAAGAACTCCATCCTGCCGAAACCAGTTTGGCTCAGTGGCTAGAGCGTCCGCCTGTGGACTGGGGGGGTCCCAGGTTTGATTCCGGTCAAGGGCGTGTACCTGGGTTGCGGGCACATCCCCAGTGGGAGATGTGCAGGAGGCGGCTGATCGATGTTTCTCTCTCGTCGATGTTTCTAGCTTTCTGTCTCCCTTCCTCTCTGTGAAAAAAATCAATAAAATATATTAAAAAAAAAAAAAAAGAACTCCATCCTTTATATGTGTGATACATACAGTGAAATTGATGTATACTACCAGGATTTAGTGAAGGCCTATTTTTTCCTCAAATTGATTTGGAGATTTATTGAAGGATTGTGTATACTAGCTACTAGAGAAGTCACTCATAGTCCCCGGGTGATTGAGAAAGAATGAGGATCCAGGTCCCAGGCTTGTTTTTGTTGGTAAAAATTGTATAATATTATAGGCAACCTTCAAAGTCTAATTATCACTGAGTTTCACATGGTCTTCTGGTTATATATTCAAATAAAAATTTTTTCTGTTTAGGGACTTTGGATGTTGTCAACTGAGAAAAAAATCTTATTGTGGAATTCTAAGTTTTTATAATAAAAAATTATACTAATGTAAACTTTTTTGAGTTCTGAATGAAGACTTAAGAGATCTTTTCCATACTTATTTATAAACTATACCAATATTGAAACTGTGGTTGAGTTTAATTATTCCCCAACCCAATAAATGAAACACTTTTGCAGATTTGTACAGAAGACCAAAAGTACTATCTAAGATAATACTGCAGTAACTGAGAAATATATAGGATGCCGAAATTAGACTGTGTTAAGTGTGCATGAATGGTTGGCCTAAGGTGCAATATAGCTATTATTTTTCCTATAGATGGTCGTCATTTTAACAGAATAATTCTTGTATTTTAAGAAAAGCATACATTCTGACCATATAGGAAACTACCAATAGTGTGCAACTCTGGTGTCCTTTTTTCTTCTGGACAGGATCTGTTCTTAGCTATAAGTCATAAACAAACCCGACAGGAACACTTGTGGAAATTTTTTTAAAAAGAGGCACAAGTCAAAGGATGATTCACATGATTCTGAATAAAACTGGGGGTTGTTGCCGAAACCGGTTTGGCTCAGTGGATGGAGCATCAGCCTGTGGACTGAAGGGTCCCAGGTTCGATTCCGGTCAAGGGCATGTACCTGGGTTGTGGGCATATCCCCAGTGGGAGATGTGCAGAAGGCAGCTGATCGATGTTTCTCTCTCATCAATGTTTCTAACTCTCTGTCTCTCTCCCTTCCTCTCTGTAAAAAATCAATAAAATACATTTAAAAAAAAACACACAAAAAAGCCAAACCGGTTTGGCTCAGTGGATAGAGCATCGGCCTGCGGACTGAAAGGTTCCAGGTTCGATTCCGGTCAAGGGCATGTACCTTGGTTGCGGGCACATCCCCAGTAGGAGGTGTGCGGGAGGCAGCTGGTCGATGTTTCTCTCTCATTGATGTTTCTAACTCTCTATCCCTCTCCCTTCCTCTCTGTAAAAAATCAATAAAATATATTTTAAAAAAAAACACACAAAGAAACAAACAAACTGGGGATTGTTGGTTGAATTACTGACCTTGCCAAGGTCATGCCAGCTCTGATTTTTATGTTGTTGTTATTTTGACAGATCCAGGTTGATGAAGTCAGAAAGCTGGTATATTTTGAAGGCACCAAAGATTCTCCTTTAGAACATCACCTGTACGTGGTCAGTTATGTAAATCCTGGAGAAGTGACAAGGCTGACCGACCGTGGCTATTCCCACTCTTGCTGCATCAGCCGGGTATGAAGTTCCTGTTTGAAAAGGGTTTCCTGTCATAGAAAAAAACCTCTATTCTTATGTTACTCCATTTGAGTAATGTGGAAATCGGTCAAATTGGCTTGCAGAAGTCTGATTCTCGGGAAAAACTTTGAAAAGTTTAACATTAACTTCAGCATTGTGTATGTACATAAATGCTCAGACTCTTATACTCCTCCTGTGGCATCAGAGCAGATATAGTAGCAGATAACATTTGTTACTGTTCCCTGGGGGAAAAATAACTGTTTCTTCTTTCTCTAGCATTGTGACTTCTTTATAAGTAAGTACAGTAACCAGAAGAATCCACACTCTGTGTCCCTTTACAAGCTGTCAAGTCCTGAAGATGACTCAACTTGTAAAACAAAGGAATTTTGGGCCACCATTTTGGATTCAGCAGGTACTCATTCCCCTGAACCTGATCTTAAGTAGGATTAGCACATTAATTATTATAGGCAACCTTATTATAGGCTCTAAAACCTGTGTGATATGTCCACATTCCCATCTCTCACTACACCTGTTTCCGAGCTGCTGGCTTTCTGATTGATCCCACCCCTCCTATTCTGACAACTACCAAGTAATGTGGGCTACCTCCCACTCGAGGCAGGAGCAGGTCTGGAAGGCCTTTCTTTAAAAAAATATATATTTTTATTGATTTCAGAGAGGAAGGGAGAGAGAGAGAAACATCAATGATGAGAGAGAATCATTGATCGGCTGCCTCCTGCACACCCCCCACTGGGGATCGAGCCCGCGACCCAACGTGTCCTTGACCAGAATCGAACCTGGGACCCTTCAGTCCACAGGCCCGACGCTCTATCCACTGAGCCAAACCAGCTAGAGCTGGAAGGCCTTTTTGAAAATAGGATTAAAGTAGTCAGCATATCAGCCAAGAAACCATTTGTTTACACATTTGGATGATTTTCCAGATAAACAAATGAGCTTGAAGATAATGGTACCCTGAACTAGTAATACTCTTTGAGCAGTGAAGCTATAGCTTTAGGGAATAACCAGCTAATAACTTTCTTAAACTTTTAAAGCACTTGGAATGGCCATAAAAGAACTCCTGTTCTCTATGGAAGTGAAGAGCATGGTTAATTATCTATTTTTAAAATGTTTGATTTCTTAAACAAAAAATGTACTAATTTTATCTTTTAATCCAGTTAAGTATTTTCATGCATTAATATTTGCTAAGGGATTAAGAATTAGTATAAAATCACAGTATGTAGGTATGTTCTAATGTGCACAATAGAATTTTTAATATAGTGATGATGATGCTTAAACTGTAACATCATCCAGTACACACACAGACTTAGGATAGGTCTGTAAACCAAAGGCTGATCATGACTTTTTTCTGGCTTCTGGTTAGGCTTATTCTCTAATTATCAGAAACAGATGTTTATTGAGCACTTGCCTTGAGCAAATTAAAATGACTAGGTTAAATTTGTGCTTTCAGTTTCTAATCAGATATATGTATTAAACATCAATAAGTTACACCGAACTGAGCACAAAGTATTTGTATAGTTCTGCACAATAATCCTATGTTCCAAGGATTATTCAGAATATGGTATGTTTATTTCTGAAATAGAAAGTTTGATATGTTCATTAGGTTTTCTTTTGTAAAGATAATTTTTTGCTTATCATCTGGAATGGGGATGGTCAGTTATTTGTGTGTGAGTGTGGGTTGTTGTTTTTTTTTTAATTTACTTATTTATTTATTTATTTTTATCTTTTTTTTTTTTGCTTATTTATTTATTTATTTTTGAGTGTGGGTTTATTTTTAACTTGCTATCATATTGTAGAGCTCCTATAACAACTTTTCTTACAGACTCGGTATGTTATTTCCTTGCAGGTCCTCTTCCTGACTATACCCCTCCGGAAATTTTCTCTTTTGAAAGTACTACTGGATTTACATTGTATGGAATGCTTTACAAACCTCATGATTTACAACCTGGAAAGAAATACCCCACTGTGCTGTTCATATATGGTGGTCCTCAGGTGAGTATATTTTATTACATATGTATAATCATTAAGTGTGTTTTACATACAAACATGATTCACATTTGTATTATAGCTATCTACACATAAATCATGAAAATGTTCAATTAGACTTCTGTTAAGAACTTGAAAGCAAATCTTTATAAACTTAAAAAAAAAGCTTAATACAAAGAAGCTCAAGAGAGAAATTACAGGACATTCTAAGAAGCTTTATATGTTTTGTTATATTATTTTGATGTTAAGGCTAAGTTTTTCCTTTCCAGTGAAGAAATGATATGTGAAAAACACAGTATAAAAACTCTCTGGTTATCTAGAGTTTAAGACTAACAGATAACCTCATATTAGTGTTTAAGTTTTAAAAGTCAGTTATTTAAGTTAAGATTTGAGCATTGTTGAGCCTCTGCTATTATTGACTCTGGCTTATGTTTTAATTATCCAGTTTAGGAGTTTAGGAAGCTGGCTAATTTGTAAATCAGTGTCAATTTCTTAATTTACAGTAAGAACTGTAACTGTTGTGGGGAATGAAATACTCATTTCAGTAGGAAAATATGTTGTTTTCTATCTAAAGAAATTTTGGGGAGAAATGCAAATAATTAAACTTCTTGGTAAATAAAAAGAGTTTTAACAGTTATTTTTAGAAAGCCATGGTAACATGATGAATTTCCACTCTTCATTCTAAGCTGTATCTCTTAAGCAACTAGAATACTTTTACTAGCTAGTTAAGGCAACTGCTGTACTACTATTCATCATTGTAAAAAGTTTAACCTTGATTTTCCTTTCTCTATATTAAATATTAGCATGCGAGTATTAAGTACATTCCATTGTCTATCAGAGTAAAGTATTTCGGGTCAGTGAATTGGTTAATTGGTAATTTTTTAAAATGTTTATTCTTGATTATATATCTTACATTGAGCCATTGAGGAAATTAGAATATAATTACACTGTTTTGTACTCAGTAAATATCCTTTACAATTATGCCGAGTTATTTAGTATCTGAAACTATATCTAGATTTCAACTCATCCAAAAAATAAAAGTAAAATAACTACATAAACCATAAACTCTCAGCAATGATCTCTATAAAGTTAAATCACTTTGCCATCGTTAAGTGTGTTTTACAAACAAACATGATTCACATTTGTATTATAATGATCTACACATAAATCATGAGAATGTTAAATTAGACTTCTGTTAAAAACTTGAAGTCAAATCTTTTTTTTTTTTTTTAAATATATTTTATTGATTCTTTACAGAGAGGAAGGGAGAGAGATAGAGAGTTAGAAACATCGATGAGAGAGAAACATCGATCAGCCGCCTCCCGCACATCTCCCACTGGGGATGTGCCCGCAACCCAGGTACATGCCCCTGACCGGAATCGAACCTGGGACCTTTCAGTCCGCAGACCGACGCTCTATCCACTCAGCCAAACCGGTTTCGGCAAGTCAAATCTTTACAAACTTTTTTTTAAGGCTTAATACAAAGAAACTCAAAAGAAATTACAGGACACTCAGAAGCTTTATATTTTGTTATATTATTTTGTTATTAAGGCTAAGTTTTTCCTTCCCAATGAAGAAATGATACATGAACTATGTGAAAAACACAGTATAAAAACTATCTGGTTATCTAGATTTTAAGACTAACAGATACCTCATATTAGTAAAGTTTTAAAAGTCTAAGCCAAATGAAAAGACACTCAATATCACTAGTCATTAGGGAAGTGCAAATCAAAACCACAGTGAGACACCACATCATACCCATTAAGAGAGCTGTGGTCCATTCACTATGGCAGTTCTTTAAAAAGTTAAACAGAATTACAGTCTGATGGACAATCCCATTTCTGGTGTATATGCAAGGCAGATATGTGAACAGACACTTGCACTCCAATGTCCATTGCAGTGTTACTCATAGTAGCGAAAAGGTAGAAGCAACCCCCAGTATCTATTGACAGATGAATGGGTAAACATAATGTGGTACATGATGGAATATTATATAGCCTTAAAAATATAGAACATGGATGAACCTTGAGGACATTGTGCTAACTGAAATAAGCCAGACACAAAAGGACAAATATTGTATTACTAGGGGCCCGGTGCACGAAATTCGTGCACTGGGTGTGGGCGGGGGGGGGGGGGGGAGTCTCCCTCAGCCCAGCCTGCCCCCTCTCACATACTGGGAGCCCTCAGGCGTTGACCCCCATCACCCTCCAATCGCCTGATCGGCCCCTTGCCCAGGCCTGACGCCTCCGCCAGAGGTGTCAGGCTTGGACAGGGGACCTCCATCTCCCCCCGATCACTGGCTCTGGCCCCCGCCCAGGCCTGAGGCCTCTGGCCCAGGAATCATGCCTGGGCAGGGGACCCCCATCTCCCTCTGATCGCTTGCTCCACCCCCCGCCCAAGCCTGACGCCTCTGACCCAGGCTTCAGGCCTGGGCACGTGGACCATCATATCCCCCCAATCCCCGGCTCCGCCCCCCACCCAGACCTGATGCCTCGGCCAGAGGAGTTGACCCTCATCACCCTCCGATCACCAATCACCGGATTGGCACCTTGACCAGGCCTGAGGCCTCCGGCAGAGGTGTCAGGCCTGGGCAGGGGACCCCCAGCTCCCCGCGGTTGCAGGCTCCGCCCCTGCCCAGGCCTAACGCCTCTGGCCTAGGCGTCCGGCCCGGGCAGCGGGGACCTGCAGTGGCAGCGGGGGGGCGCCGCGATTGTGGGCTTCGCTTTTTGCCAGGCAAGGGACCCCTAGCTCCTGGGACTGCCAGCTTCGACCGTGCCCAGCTCCCATCGCTGGCTCCACCCCTACTTCCTGCTATCACTGGCCAGGGCGGCAAAGGCGCCTGATTCTCCGATCATGGCTGGGGGGCAGCTCTTAGCTCCCCCCTGGGTTTCAGATCACTGTCAGTGGCAGGGGGCTTCTTCCTGCTTTCCCTTTCGCCTCCCTGCATTGTGCCTACATATGCAAATTAGCCGCCATCTTGTTGGCAGTTAACTGCCAATCTTAGTTGGCAGTTAACTGCCAATCTTAGTTGGCAGTGAATTTGCATATAGCCCTGATTAGCCAATGAAAAAGGTATCGCCGTACGCCAATTACCATTTTTCTCTTTTATTAGTGTAGATTCTACTTGTATGAGGCACCTAAATAAGCAAATTCATAGAAACAAATTAGAAGTTGTCAGGGATTGAGGGAGAAATAGGAAGTTCTATTTAATAGGTATGGAGGGAGTTTCTGGTTGGGATGATAAAAAAGTTGTGGAAATGGATAGTGGTAATGGTTGCACAACCGTGTGAATGTACTTAATGCCACCGAACTGTACACTTAAAATGGCTGAAATGATCATTTTTTTAAAATATATTTTTATTGATTTCAGAGAGGAAGGGAGAGGGAGGGAGAAATATCAGTGATGAGAGAGAATCATTGATTGGCTGCCTCCTGCATGTTCCCTATTGGGTATTGAGCCTGCAACCTGGGCATGTGCCCTTGACCAGAATTGAACCCGGGACCCTTCAGTCCGCGGGCCAACACTCTATCCACTGGGCCAAACTGGCTAGGACTGAAATAATAAATTTTATGTTATGTATATTTTACATAATAAAAAAAATCTTAGTGTAATTTAAAAAATTGTTTGGAATACTTTATGAACACAACTGGAGTCTTTGGGGTTTTCTATGTACAGTATCATGTCATGACAGTTTTACTTCTTCTTTTCTAATTTGGATGCCTTTTATTTCTTCTTGTCTGATCGCTATGGCTAGCACTTCCAGTACTATGTTGAACAGGAGTGGTGAAAGTGATCATCCCTGTCTTGTTCCTGTTCTTAGGGGAAATGGCTTTAGTTTTTGCCCATTGAATATGATGTTGGCTATAGGTTTGTCATATATGGCCTTTATCATGTTGAGATATACTTCCTCTGTTCCCACTTTGCTGAGGTTTTTATCAAAAAGGGGTGTTGAGTTTTGTTGAATGCTTTTTCTGCATCTATTGATATGATCATGTGATTTTTGTCTTTCAATTTGTTTATGTGATGTATCACATTTATTGATTTGCGAATATTGTACAAGCCTTGCATCTCTGGAATAAATCCCACTTGATCATGCATGGTACATGATCTTTTTAATATATTCCTGGATGCAATTTTGCTAATATTTTGTTGAGGATTTTAGCATCTATGTTCAGGGATATTGGCCTGTAATTCTCTTCCTTTGTAATGTCTTTATCTGGTTTTGGAATTAATTACTGCCTCTATTTCATCAGTTGTTATTGGACTATTCAGGTTTTTTGATTCTTCCTGATTTAGTTTTGGGAGGTTGTATTTTTCTAAGAATTTGTCTATTTCATCCACGTTGTCCAGTTTGTTGTTCATAGTATTTTCTGTGGTGTCAGTGGTTACTTCTCTACTTTCATTTCTGATTTTATTTATTCGAGTCCTCTCTCTTTGTTTCTTGATGAGTCTGGCTAATGGTTTATCAATTTTGTTTAGCCTTTCAAAGAACCAGCTCTTGGTTTCATTGATTTTTTGTATTGTTTTTTTAGACTCTATGTTATTTATTTCTGCTCTAATCTTTATTATTTCATTTCTTCTACTTACTGTAGGCTTTTCTTGTTTTTCTCTTTCTAGTTCTTTAAATTGTAGGGTTACATAGTTTATTGGTGATTTTTTTGTTTTTTGAGATTGCCTGTAGTGTGCTATGAACTTCCCTCTCAGGACTGCTTTTGCTATGTCCCAGAGATTTTGGGTTGTTGTGTGTTCATTTTCATTTGTTTCCAGGAAGTTTTTTTTATTTCTTTCTTGATCTCATTGGTAACCCAATCTTTGTTTAATAACATGCTATTTAGCCTCCATGTGTTTGAATGTTTTGGGGCGTTTTTACGTAGTTGATTTCTAATTTCATTCCACTGTAATCTCAGATGATGCTTGATATGATTTCAATCTTCTTGAACTTGTAGAGACTTGTTTTGTGTCCTAACATGTCGTCTATCTTTGTGAATGATCCATGTGCACTTGAGAAGAATGTATATTCTGCTACGTTGGGGTGAAATGTTCTATAACTGTCAATTAAATCCATCTGATCCAGTGTGTCTTTTAGAATCTCTGTTTCCTTGTTAAGTTTTTGTCTGGAAGATCTATCCAGTGAAGTCAGAGGAGTGTTAAAGTCCCTACTATGACTGTATTGTTGTTGATCTCTCCGTTAAAGTCCTCTAGAAGTTTTTTTATATATGTAGGTGCTCCTATATTAGGTGCATATATGTTTGTTGGATTGATCCCTTTAGTATTATGTAATGACCTTTGTTGTCTCTTGTAATAGCCTTTATTTTAAAGTCTATTTTGTCGGATATGAGCATTGCTACTCCAGCTTTTCTTCTTTTCTATTTGCGTGGAAAATGTTTTTCCATCCCTTCACTCTCATCCTGTGTGTCTTTTGTTTTGAGGTGGGTCTCTTGTAGACAGCATATACTGGTAGTTGGATCATGTTTTTGTATCCATTCAGCTACCCTACGCCTTTTGATTGGAGCATTTAATCCATTTACATTTAGGGTTATTACTGATAGGTACTTACTTATTGCCATTTTAACACATTAAGCGCCCAGCCTGTTTTGTCTTCCAGACAGAAAGTATAGTGTCACTCACCGGTGACTGGGCGCTTAACGTGTTAATTCTATATGGCTAGGTTTCTCTCTCTGTTTCTTCTTCTCATTACAGCAATCCCTTTAGCATTACTTGTAATGCTGGCTTGGTGGTGATATACTCCTTTAGCCTTTTTTTGTCTTGGAAGCTCTTTATTTGACGGTCTTATTTTGAATGATAGCCTTGCTGGATATAGTAATCTTGGTCTCAGATCCTTGCTTTCCATCACTTTGAGTACTTCATGCCATTCCCTTCTGGCCTTTGGAGTTTCTGATGAGAAATCAGGTGTCAGCCTTATGGGAACTCCTTTGTAGGTGACAGTTTTCTTTTCTCTTGCTGCCTTTAAGATTCTCTCTTTGTCTTTAATTTTTGGCATTTTAATTATGTGTCTGGGCATGGGCCTGTTCGGGTTCTTCTTGTTTGGGGTTCTCTGTGCCTCCTGCACTTGTGTGACTTTTCCCTTTACCAGGTTAGGGAAGTTTTCTGCCATTATTTCTTTAAACACCTTCTTTATGCCTTTCTCCCTTTTTGCCTCTTTTGGCATACCTGCTATCCTAATATTGTTATGTTTCACATTGTCCCACAGCTCCCTTAAGCTGTCCTCCTGTTTTTTAATTGTTTTTTCTTTTTAGTTTTCTGATTGAGTGATATTTTCAACTCTGTCTTCTAATTCATTGATTTGATCCTCGGCTTCCCCTAATCTGCTGTGTATTCCTTCTAATGTGTTCTTTTTTTTTTTTAATATATTTTATTGATTTTTTACAGAGAGGAAGTGAGAGGGATAGAGAGCTAGAAACATCGATGAGAGAGAAACATCGACCAGCCGCCTCCTGCATATCTCCTACTGGGGATGTGCCCGCAACCCAGGCACATGCCCTTGACCGGAATCGAACCTGGGACCCTTCAGTCCGCAGGCCGACGCTCTATCCACTGAGACAAACCGGTTTCGGCCTAATGTGTTCTTTATTTGTGTTCTGTCATTCTTTATCTCAGACTGTTCTTTTTTCATAGTTACTATATCTTTCTTCATGCTGTTGAGCATTTTTACCATCACTATTCTGAACTCTGATCCAGATAAATTTTTTTATCTCTGCTTTATTTATCTCTTCTTCTGGAGAATTCTCTAGTTCTTTCATTTGGGGGTTGTTTCTTTGTCTCTTCATTTTGGCTTTCCATTTGGGTTTGTGACTATGTATTAGGTAGATCTTCTACACCTCTCTATGAACTCAACTGTACTTTCTTGCACTTATAGAAACAATTCCTTTCTCAAAGTGTTCCTTAGAAACATTCAAATTTGGTGAGGCCATAGGAGAAGCTGACATTCAGTTTGCAGGGAGATTTCCCTAGGAGACTTTCCATGGTAGAATGCCTCTGGCACTTCAACCCACAGGGAAATCAATTCATCCTCTTGCTGGATGACTCCATTTGCGTTTATTATGAAAAGGCTCCTTTCTAATGGCACATTATAGCCTTGTGAAACTTGATTAAATCATGTCAGTGGCCCATGTTTGTTTTTGGTGTGTAGTCAGGTCAGAGTGTCACAATTCAAGGCCTGGCCAGCGTGGCTCAGTGTTTGAGCGTCAACCTATGAACCAGGAGGTCACGGTTTGATCTAGACAGTGAGGATATCGCAGTGCACAACTCAGACTAATGATCCACCCTTATAAAGCTTAATGAGGAAAATAACAAGTAGACACAAAATACATATTACTTCATAAATGGAAGGCTATGAATAATTGTTCGGAAAGAGGATGGCAAAATCACTAAAATGGAAGTTCCAATAGGAAGGTAAGGAAAAGTCTCTACAGAGGATGAGAAAGAATGAGCCACATTAAAGATCTAAGGGAAGAGCATTTCAGAAAGAGGGAACAGTAAATGTCAAGTTCAAGGTCCTGTGGTTATAATCATAGTTGATAATAAGGTTAGAGTACAGTGCATAGGGAAAGAAATGGTATGAGATGAGAGGTCAGAGAAATTGCCAAAGGTCAGACAATGTAGAGTCTCAAAGGCAATGGTAAGGAGTTTACCATTGGAGGGCGCTAAGCTACAAAATAGTAGCTGATTTACATTTTTAAAACATTGCTCTGCTACCTTATGAACAGACTATTGGAGGACAAGAATAATAGAAACAGGAAGACCAGTTTGACAGTTGTTACAGTGGTACTGATGTCCAAATGTTCAAAACGAGAAGATTTTCTACACCTCCCACCCCAGTCGAACCCAATAAATGCTCGGTAGCTATTTATTGAGGGAAGGTAGTGTTGATTCTTATTTTAATTGATTTTTTAGAAAGAGACTAACATCAGTTTGTTGTTCCACTTTTTTATGCATTCATTGGTTGATTCTTTTAGATGCTCTGACCAGGAATCAAACCTGCAAGCTTGGCATATGGGGACAACACTCAAACCAGTTGAGCTATCTAGCCAGGGCCAATGTTGATTCTTGTTTAACTCCTGACTGACTTGGCTTTCCCATTGGTATCAGCCAGAGAAAACTTCTTTCTCATTTGCCAGGACTTTTTTGTTGTTGTTTAATATCTATCTAGTGTCCGCCAAACCTTGACCTTCTGTAATTTTCTTCCCACTAATTAAAGTCCTCTTTTCACTAGATAGTTTATTCCTGGTGAAACACAAAGCTACATTTAATTTCCCAGTCATTTTTATGTATAGTTTTTGGGCAATAAAGGTATTTAAGAATTATTCTGCCTTTTGCACTGATTTTTGTAATAGGGAAAAAGTACCTAGACTAATCACAGTATTTTATTAAAATATTAAGTTTTCCTACTACTGGTCAAAGATAATCCCAGAAGAGATAGGTAGGGAAGAAAAATGATCTATTTATCCTCGTCTCTACCATTTGACATAGTTCTTCAGGGTAGAAGTAATCATTTTAGTAACTTTGTCTATGGGGTAGGTTAAATCTCTTGTCTTATATGTAATTAATATCTAGGTTATAGTTTTAAAATCATTTAGTTGCTGAGTAATTGCCCTGAATTAAGTGTGAAGTTAAGAAAGAAAAGAAGTACCCTCCTACCTAAAACCATGTCAGTGTTTCCTTGTCTTTGGATACGTAAGATTTGGAGGCAGAGAAATGTGGACTTGGAGAAATCTGAGGCCAGCTTGCTCCCTGCAGGCTCACGATCAACCATCCCACATAGAAGAAAAAGAACAGAAAGAAGAGCCTGACTGGCGTGGCTCAGTGGCTGATCATAGACCCACGAACCAGTTCAATTCCAGGTCAAAACACAAACCCAGTGTGTGGGCTTGGTCCCCAGTGTGGTGCGTGTAAGAGGCAGCCGATCAATGATTCCTTCTCATCATTGATGTTTCTCTCTCTCTCTTCTTTTCCCTTCCTCTCTGAAATCAATAAAAATACATTAAAAAAGGAAAAAGAAGCAACATAAACATGACAAGATTTAAGTTAATTTAAAAATAAGTGGAGGGGGGGAAAGAGTTGTAATCAGTGGGCATTAAGTCTCAGTTAAGCCAGATGAATAAGTTCTAGAGATCTTCTGTACAACATTGTCCTATAATTAATGATACTATATTATTTTAAAGGCAAAATAATGTTATAAATTTAAGCTTTCTACTTTTCAAAGTGTCCTGCTTCTATTATGCTTTTGTATGCTACCATATAATAAATTTCACTGAAGTTGTATTTCTTCCTCAGGTGCAGTTGGTGAATAATCGGTTTAAAGGAGTCAAGTATTTCCGTTTGAATACTCTAGCCTCCCTGGGTTATGTGGTTGTAGTGATAGACAACAGAGGATCCTGTCATCGAGGGCTTAAATTTGAAGGCGCCTTTAAATATAAAATGGTGTGTGAACATACAAACATTTTTCTTTCAAAGACACATTTTCTGGTGCATTGTTTGGTGTGAAATCCCAGAGAGAGAGAGTCGGGGGAAGGGGCTGTGAGTGAATGAGAGAGTGTGTGTGTTAGAGTTTGGGGATGGGAGGGAAGATGCATCTTGATATTCACTAGGCTAGCTCGTATCCACTTGTATATAATTTTGGGGAGCTGAGATAGAACCACCTTTACATAGAAATAGCCTCTCTTCCTTTTTTGTATATCCAGCTTAGCCAGAAGGCAGCAACATTTAGCTTTCAGCATCCTGTACACTATTGAGAGGAATAATTGAGATTTGTTCTGTCCTCTGTGAAGAGAGAAACCAACTGGTTAGTGCCTTCCTTGTGACAAGCCTCTTTCTCTCTACAGGAAGCTTTAAATGCTACCTTTTAGAGATGCCCCATGTCCTTTCTGCTGCTTTGGGAAATGATGAGAATCCGATGTTCCTTTTGCACAGTAAGGCAATTACTGTGTTTGCCAGTGTATTGGACATGCTGAGTAAGACATGGGGATTTTCTCCCACAGCCAGTTCTTTGACCTTATGTTGTATTCTCATGTAAGTTTTTTGTTTTTATTTTTGTTTTTTGCTCAGTGAAGTGAGATTGTGTGCACTGGCAGGCCTAGTAATACAGACAGGGTGGAGGTGGTAGGAATTAAGACTTCATAGGACTTTAAAGAAATGGTATGTTCAGTTCTTAGAGATATACTACGGGGAAACAGGAGGATAAGGCCTCAAGAGTGATTCCTTCGACTCTACTGCATTACATTTTAAAAAGGAGAAGTGAAATTAGTCAACCACTTAAGGGGGCTAATTTTTTGCCTTTAGGTATGGGAAGGCTTGTTACAAGGAAGATGCTAACTCTTAGCAGACAACAGAACAAATGGAACAAGTGGGAAATACCCATATGGTAAGGGACAGTTTGGGTTGCAGTAGGAAAGAAATTTATGACTAAGGGATAACTAAACTCTAGGGCAGACTAGCAACAGAAGCTATAGGCTCCTATCTCTAAATACAGTTTTTAAAAAAGTTTTTTGGGCAGTGAGTTCTAATCTAAAAAAAACGACAGGTATTTTTAATAACTTTTTTTTTTAGCTTCAGAAGCACTCTTATAATGAGACTTTTATTCATTAATCAGTGAAATGTTCTCTCTTTTTTGACAGGGACAAATAGAAATTGATGACCAGGTAGAAGGACTCCAATATCTAGCTTCTCGATATGATTTCATTGATTTAGATCGTGTGGGCATCCATGGCTGGTCCTATGGAGGATACCTCTCCCTGATGGCATTAATCCAGAGATCAGATATCTTCAGGGTATGTGACTTCCTAATGCACTTTTGGTAATAAGGATAGAATTTTCGGTAAATTGAGGATATAAGAAAATGATGATTTTTCTGAAGTTTTACAAAGTTGGCATTATTATGAATGTTAGGATTTCTGTGGGGTTTTTTTGTTTGTTTGTTTTGCTTGTTAATCCTCATCTAAGGATTTTTATTTTCCCCCTGTTGATTTCTGGAGAGAGAAAAAAAACATGGACATGAGAGAGACACATTGATTGGTTGCCTCCCCCACATGCTGCTACTGGGGCTAAGGAACCTGCAACCGAGGTATTCGTGAACTTGACCAGACATTGAACCCTCGACTCTTTAGTTCTCAGGCAATGCTGTAACCACTGAGAAAACTGGCCAGAGTGGTTTTTGTGTCTTAATAGCAATGTGAGATAATAGAAATATCTGTCAACTTGTGTATCCATATGAGCTGTATATTTACATGTTGGCTATTTTTTTAAAAACCACTTGTCGGCCTAGTTGGTTGGCTCAGTGGATAGAGCGTGGGCCTGTGGACTGAAGGGTCAATTCTGGTCAAGGGCACATGTCTGGGTTGCGCACTCAATCCCCAGTGTGGGGCGTGTAGGAGGCAGCTGATCGATGATTCCCATCATTGATGTTTCTATCTCCCTCTCCCTTCCCCTCTGAAATCAATAACAATATATTTTAAGAAAATAGATGCTAACAGTGGTTAAGGGAGTGGGAATTATGAGTAGTGGGGTTTTTTATATAGGGTAGGGCAAAAGTAAGTTTACAGTTGTTCATATGAAAAATAAAACAATCATTAATAAATAATAATATAAGAATAAACTGTTTTATGTATTCATAACTATAAACCTACTTTTGCTCCACCCTTTATTTCAATAACATCATTTTATTTTATAGTGAGAAATAATTTTTACTTTTAAGAATAAATATGGCCCTGGCTGGTGTTGCTAAATGATTAGAACATAAGCCCACTCATGGAAGGGTCACAGGTTTGATTCCCAGTCAAGGGCACATGCCTGGGTTGCAGGTTCGATCCCTGGCCCCAGTTAGGGCTCATGCTGTAGGCAACCAATGTTTCTTTCTCTCTCTCCTCCTCCCCTCCCTTCCGCTCTTCTACTCTGTCTAAAAAAGTCAATGAAAAAAAATATCCTCAGATGAGGATTAACAAAAAGATTTTTTTTTAAATGATAAGGTTTTATTTTGTTTTAATGTATATTCAGTTAATCTTTATTTATAATAACCACAAGGTGAACTCTGAAAACTATCGTAATTTCTCCAGGTTTATAGCTGTCAAGAATATAATTATAATATTTAAATATAAAAGTGCGTGTGGGAACCTTAAAATGAGGTAACTATCTAATGCTTAAATATATTTCATTTATTACTTTAAATTCTGTACTGCCAACAGAAGCTTAAAAAAAAAAAAAAGATTGTTTTTTCTATATAAAACTGACACTTCTAGCACATTTTTCTCCAGTGGCAGGAATGAGTTTATACTGAGGCATTCATATGTTCTAGTTCAGTATACCCTTTTAACAAACATGCTTATATTTCAACTAGCCCATATTAAGGGTTTGGTATACAGCATGCCTATGGAACAAAACGTTAACTGACTCACAAAGTATCAAGTTCTTGACCTTGGCACTCCACTTTGGTTTTTTGAGTGTCCTAAGACCATGTAGCTCCAGTAGTGGAGCTAAAGCCTAATGATATTATTAGCCTATTAACTTGCAGTTAAAACCTCTTTGCTAGCCATTCTTTTCTGGACCACACTTGACTATCACTATTGTCGTATGCAGGTTGCTATTGCTGGAGCCCCAGTCACTCTGTGGATCTTCTATGATACAGGCTACACAGAACGTTACATGGGTCACCCTGACCAGAATGAACAGGGCTATTACTTAGGATCTGTGGCCATGCAAGCAGAAAAGTTCCCCTCTGAGTAAGTTTAAGCTTTTAAATTAAGATGATAAATTTAAAATTTTATTTAATAGTAATGAAAACTACAGATACTGTAACCATGACCAATATTTTATAGAATACTAATATGGCATGGGTGATTCTCAAAGCTGAATTATAGGCCATTTCCTATCATTTGTGTGTGGGTTTTTTTTTTTACAAGTTATATTTGAAACAATTTGCTTGTGCTATAAAATAAGTTTAAGTGCACTACTATTTAAGGTGGAAAAAATTTTTATTTCTGTGTTATTTTACAAATAATGTTTATGATTTTTCATTTTCTGGGGACATGCCATTATTATTGACTAGAGGCCTGGTGCACGAATTTGTGCAGCAATGGGTCCCTTGGTCTGGCCTGTGGGATCGGGCCGAAACCGGCTCTCCAACATCCCCCAAGGGGTCCCAGATTGCAAGAGGGCACAGGCCAGGCCAAGGGACCCCACCGGTGCATGATCAGGGCCGGGGAGGGATGCGGAAGGTTGGCCAGCCGGGGAGGGACTGCAGGAGGGTTCCAGGGTGTGTCCTGCCCTTCTCGCTCAGTCCTGATGGGCCAGACCCCAGCAGCAAGCTTACCTACCAGTCAGAGCGTCTGCCCCCTGGTGGTCAGTGCACATCATAGTGACTGGTTGACCGATCGACTCTGCCCCCTGATGGTCAGTGCATGTCATAGCGAGCAGTTGAGCGGCCTTAGCATATTATGCTTTGATTGGTTGAATGGATGACCGGACACTTAGCATATTACATATTAGGCTTTTATTATATAGGATGTGTGCTAATATCTTAATAGCAAATTGTACAATGTTCTTTTTATTTTTTAAATCTTTCATACACGTAGCATCTGGTTAGTATTTTACAAATATATTAATATTAAAAATGTTGAGTCCTTGTTCTACAGTATAAGGAGGTTAGCATAGGTAATTGTGATTAGTTTAAGGAGTTAAGTGGTTTTCTCAAACTCTATTTTGCCTAATCCTCTGATGTTTCCATTTCTCCAGACCAAATCGTTTACTGCTCTTACATGGATTCTTGGATGAGAATGTCCATTTTGCACACACCAGTATATTATTGAGTTTTTTAGTGAGGGCTGGAAAACCATATGATTTACAGGTGAGTTTTTCTACATTTTTAAAATAAATAGTGATTAGTGTTTGATTACTTCAAAATACAATAAATTATGAAGCAAGGCCTAATTTCCAGCTGTGACCATTCTTTGTTTAAGAGAACTAAAGTAATAGGCCTAGTTAATAGTACCCCTAGTTGGATAAAAATTAAGATTCTGTTAAAGTCAGGCTGAAGACTGGCCTATTGGATTCCATGATGTGTGTATCTGTATCTGCTTTCAGTTTGTAATCATGGGAAAGATGGCAGGAGTCGATTTCTGTCCTCCTTTGATTTTCTTCTTCCCCTTGGAAGGGTGAGGAAATGTTACTTAATTACATTGTTGTGCAAAGGAGTTTTAGGACCTGATTGCATGGTCTTTTTATATATATGTTTTTTTATTGATTTCAAAAAGGAAGGGAGAGGGAGAGAGAGATAGAAACATCAGTGATGAGAGAGAATCATCAATTGGCTGCCTCCTGCACACCCCCTACTGAGGATCAAGCCCACAATCCAGACATGTGCCCTTGACCGGAATCGAACCCAGGACACTTCAGTCTGCAGGCCAGTGCTCTGTCCATTGAGCCAAACCAGCTAGGGCTACATGGTCTTTAATTTAATTTTATATTGATATTAGAGTAGAAACCAGAAAGTTACTACATACCTTCATTGCTCCATTACTCAAATAAAAAGGTTTTAAGAAAAACTCCTCCTCCTTTCTATTTCTTACGCAGATTATATGCTCATAAGAAATGAAAAATATTACTTTTTCCTTATTTGTTTCAGTAGGTAAACTATGAGGTAGAGCAGCAACTATCAATCATTTTGGTCCCCTTTACATATCAGCTTTTGTTTATGTGGTTTATGTCTATCAGTATTTCTTGTATAAGATATTAATACTATTAAAAATATTAGGCCTTGGCTGGTGTGGCTCAGTTGGTTAGAGCATCATCCTGTGCACCAAAAGGTTGCTGATTAAATTCCTGGTCAGAGCACATACCCAGGATGTGGGTTTGATTCCCAGTTGGGGTGCGTACAGGAAGCTATCCATCAGATGTATCTCCCTCACATCGATGTTTCTTTCTTTCTGTCTCTCTCTCTCTCTCTCTCTCTCTCTCTCTCTCTCTCTCTCTCCCCCTCCCTCCCTCTCCCCCTTCCCTCCCTCTCTTTACCCCCCTTCCTCTCTCTCTCTAAAATCAACTTTTAAAAATTGTTTTAATTTAAAATATTTATTTAAAGTTATTACATGTTAACGAAAATTACATTTTTATAGGAGAGGGGAGATAATGTCTGGCTTAATAAGGAAGACACCTGGATTTTTATAGCTACTTCCAGTGCAGTCTGTTGTGAAATGTTTTGGCTAAAGTATGTGAAGAAAATTCAGCCTTACAGAATATATATTTAAGAAATGGGAGGTTTAGAGTTTTCAGATAATTGTGGTTATTCTTCTTTGGTACCACAAAACTGGACAAATGATAGTTTCTTAACAGTGGAATCTGAGCCATATCTATAAACTTTTCATACTCTGTTACATTATCATCTGTTGGATCTTGTACTTCAAATGGATCTTTTACCGTGCATTGGTCATCTGGAAAATTCTGGTTCACTGTGTATTGCCAATCTTCTGAATGTTGACTCATTTAATTATATAGTATTTTAAAACTCACATGAAAATTCCACTGATCTCATCAGAAAAGTCTCTTAAGTGCATATTGGGAAGCTCATGAACTAGTAGTGGTAGATGTAAGTTTTCCAAAATTTTAATTTTCTCAACAAAATTTATCATTGGCGCCTGGCCTTTGTAGCTGAAGGTGGTTGAGTGTCATCCCATGGACTCAACCCATCACACTCTGTGGCCGAGCAGTTGAGAGTCAAACTATGAACCAGGAGGTCATGGTTCGATTCCCAGTCAGGGCACATGCCTGGGTTTTGTGTTCGATCTTCAGGGGGGGCGAGGGGCAGGCGTGCAGGAGGCAACTGATCGGTGTGTTTCTCTATCAGTATTTCTATTTCTTTCCCTTCCTGTCTCTGAAATCAGTAAAAATATTAAAAAGAAAAAAAGGCAAAAAAGGGATATGTACAACACCAACAACAAATTTATCATCAGCAACAAACACTGTCAGTGTTATCCTTGAAGTGACCAAGATCACTTCATTCATTTTTGAGAAAATGTTTGCCAGATACCCAAATCTGAATCATCATAATTGTCAGCCATTCTTTCATGTTAAAAAGTGGCAGTTAGGCCCTGGCCGGTTTGGCTCAGTGGATAGAGCGTTGGCTTGCGGACTCAAGGGTCCCAGGTTAGATTCCGGTCAAGGGCATGTGCCTTGGTTGCGGGCACATACCCAGTGGGGAGTGTGCAGGAGGCAGCTGATCGATGTTTCTCTCTCATCGATGTTTCTAACTCTCTATTCCTCTCTCTTCCTCTCTGTAAAAAAAATCAATAAAATGTATTTAAAAAAAAAAGTGGCAGTTAGAAAGTGGCAGTTCAGCTCGCAACTCAGTTGCACACATTGATTGTTTTTCTTGAGACATCTGATAGAAGTAATTTATGCGTTCTTTCCATTTCATCACACAGAATATTAAAAAGAAATCTACTCAAGGGTTGCAATTTAAGAAAATTTATTTCTAATTTTTTTGAGACTTAAGTAAAATTGGCATTTTTCCTTTTTTTTGGCATTTTTCCTTTTTACTGCAATTATGTGGTGGTGAAAAATACTATGACTTCTAATACAATTTAATGTCATTGCCTTGATTAATACTAAGGCACCAGCACTATTAACCATTGCTTTTGCATTACCAAAACAAATGGCAACCCAGGAAATAAAGGCAAATAATACTTCAGTATTATTCTGAAAGTAGTTTGTGTGTCTCTTGAAAGAGTGTTTGAGGATCTAAGAAGTCTGCAGACCACACTTGAAGAAGCATTGGTCTTACATAAATCCTGTAAGCTTAGTGGTATATAGGGAATTATAAAAAGAAGAGAGGGTCTTACATTTAAGTCTTTAATCCATTTTAAGTTTATTCTTATATATGCTGTAAGAAGGTGGTGTCATTTGTTTGTTTATTTATTGCATGTATCTGTCCAATTTCCCCAACACCATTTATTGTATAGACTGTCTTTACCCCACTTATGGGTATACTAGAGGCCCAATGCATGAAATTCGTGTGGGGCGGGGGACGGGGGGAACCTCTTGTTTTTAGTTTAGAAACCTCTTGCAATCCGGGACCCCTCGGGGGATGTCCGACTGCCTGTTCATTGGGCCTAAACTGGCAGTCAGACATCCCTCTCACAATCCGGCACTGCCTGATTGGCCCTAACCACTCTGCCTGCCTGCCTGATTGGCCCTAACCACTCTGCCTGCCTGCCTGATCGCCCCTAACCACTCTGCCTGCCTGCCTGATTGCCCCTAACCCCTCTGCCTGCCTGTCTGATCTCCCCTGACCGCCTCTGCCTCAGCCCCCACCGTGGTGGCTTCATCCGGAAGGACGACTGGAATGACGTCTGGAAGGTTGTTCGGCTGTCCAGTCTAATTAGCATATTATGCTTTTATTATTATAGATATTTGAAGAAACCCAAAACACTAACTCAAAAGAATATATGCACCCCTATGTTCATTGCAGTGTTATTTACAATAGCCAAGCTATGAAAGCAACCTAAGTGCTCATCAATAGACAAGTGGATAAAAAAGCTGTGGTACATATATACAATGGAATATTACTTGGCCATGAAAAAGAATGAAATCTTAACCATTTGCAACAGCGTGGATGGATCTAGAGGGTATTATGCTAAGTGAAATAAGTCAGACATATAAAGACAAAATACCAAATGATTTCCACTTATATGTGGACTCTAAAGAGCAAAATAAAATAGAAGCACACTCATAGCTACAGAGATCAGACTGATGGTTGCCAGAGGGGAGGTTGGGTTGGGTGGCTGGGTGAAAAAGGTGATGGGATTGAGAAGTAAAAATTGGCAGTCACAAAATAGTCATGGGGATATAAAGTACAGCATGGGGAAATATAATCAATAACATTGCAGTAACTATGTAACATGCCAGGTGGGTTCTTGAAATATTGGGGTTGTAAAGTATATGATCATCTAACCACTGTGCTGTTCATCTAAAACGAATTTAAAATAACACTGAATGTAAACTGCAATTGAAAAATTAATTTAAAAAGAGGAGAGGGGCCTCTAGATAGGATGTATGTGTGTAATATCTTGGAGAGGGTATGCTTTATATTATTAATCCTGTTGAAATCTTTGGAAGGAGATGTATTATTAAGTTCTTATTTTTTGCTTTTGTTGTTGTTAAGATCTATCCTCAGGAGAGACACAGCATAAGAGTTCCTGAATCTGGAGAACATTATGAACTGCATCTTTTGCACTACCTTCAAGAAAACCTTGGATCACGTATTGCTGCTCTGAAAGTGATATAATTTTGACCTGTGTAGAACTCTGGTATACACTGGCTATTTAACCAAATGCGGGGGTTTAATCAACAGAAAGTATAGAATTGATCATCACATTTTGATACCTGCCACATAACATTTACTTCTGAAAGTATATTTGGTGCCATGCAGGCATCTACAGTTCATGGATAGTAATCTGACACTTTTAACCATACACACAGAAAATTGAATGACACGTATTTCTAAGGGACCCAGCAATACCTTGAGAATTACTGAAAGAAATAAGACATTAGCACTATGTATCCATATTACCTTTTTTTTTTTTTTTTTCACTTTTAATAGCATTATAAACCTCATGGACTTAATTAGTGTATTTTTACAGTATACTTCTGAGTTTGTAAAATATGATGATATTAGTGATTGGTTGGTTCAATTCCAGAATCTCTGACTAGTTACAGATTTGATAGCACTTAAATGTAATTGAATAGCTTAAGCTTCATCACTTGGGGTGTATCCAGCATGTTATGAACTAATCACTATTAAATCTATGACTTAACCAGTCATTAATGATTTTTCAAGGAAAACTTAGTGGCCTCCTAAAGACACATTTTGTTTCATTCATGCTCTGACCGGTTTTTAGCCCATTTTAACTGTACCTAGTATAAATAGTTCTCTTTGATGAAATGGCAGAGTGAGTTTTTCCTTTTCCTATATGTAGCATGTATTTAATTAGTCTTATAATATTGATAATTATAGGCAAAAAATTTTTAATCAAATGATTAGAGCTTAAATATTTACTGGCAATTTATTTTCCTTTAGGAAAAGGAAAAAGTACACATTCACTTGTATTCAGAAAATGTAGTGGTGCCAGTTTCCATTGGGTATTTCCTTATTAAAATGTTCCAGGGTTTTAGAGAGAAGGAAAGGAACTTCAGGAGGGTGGGAGAGACTAGAGTGTGGAGAATGACAGGGAAAGGAGAAGGCGAGGAGGGTCTGCTCAAGGACTAAGAAGTATAATTTGACCAACAGTCCTCATGAAAAAGTCTGGAAAGTAAAATTTAAACTCCTAGAATGTTAAGGAAACCAGAATTTAAAAATTACTCTCTTTTTATATTTATAGACTATAATGTTATTCAGGAGAGGAAAAGTTCCTTAAGAGTTACTTTTATAATTCTGATTTTTTGTTATTTTCTTTTAGTTTAGAAACCTTACAAATTTAAACCATCTTGATCCTCTTTTAATTATTTGAGCATAATTTAGATATTGTGAGCTTAAAATAAAGAGGTTTCCAGAACAACCTCTTTACTATAAACTGATCCCCAACAAGCCATGTCTCTTTTTCAGTGTTCAAAGCCTAGAGCAGTTTCTTGAATGGCCATGGCATTTCCTGGGTTAGCTGGGCTGTCACAGAGCTCGCAGGCTTTCAGGTGCTGATTGGGATCTGTCCCCTAGAGTCTTGGGGTGCAGATGGGTTACATTGGAGCCAGTAATGGAGAAGGCACCCGAGTTTGACCCCGTTTATCACAGACCTCAGTGTTTGGAAAGTTGCTACAAGTATTTTGAAACAACGCTCTAAGGAAATTGGTGTGGTTTTTTTTCCACTTTCTCTCTCACCACTACACAGAGGAGATTTCTCCCATAGAGAGCACAGCCTCCATTAGTAAGAATGGTGACTGTGCATCAGAGGTGGGCTTGATCAGTGAGGGCCAGGTGGGAAGTGAGGGAGTTCAGAAGGCAGGTGACCTGTTGGTTCTGTCCACGGGAAGGGGAAGGTTTTGCTGTTTGTGTATTTATACTGTATAATAGGTGCCACAATTTCCCCTTTTGTCTGTATATGTATTGACTTTCTTGTTTATGATATTTTCCCATGCGAAGATTTGTTTATATTTTTTCAATGTTAAATTAAATTGATTTGGGTAACTTCCCCAAGAAAGTATTTTCCCACAAGACTTAAGTATATATCTGATGGTTGAAAGTGGTTTTGTTTGTGAACTAGTTGTCATCTAAGGATCTATCCTTATATAAATGTAGAAATGGTATGGACAGTGGCTTTTAGAACCTATCCATTTGAAGCCTCTGACCTATGAAGACTGTTTTTTCAAAATAGCATCTCTTATTTTACCAAAACAAACCTTTAAAAACCGCATGCACTCTTGAATTCACAGGTTTTCCTTTTGCATCTTGCCTTCTCTTTTCCTTCTATCACAAGAAATGCTTCTGTTATAATTCCCAGTCACTTAAATGCCAATCTCCTTCTATAGAGGGAAAATACCTGACTGAAGTCACTTGCAGAAAGAGAGCTTGACTAAATTTGTTTTAAACTGATGTGAAAAACATCATAGTCAATTCAAGCAATCAGTAGAAATATAACTAAAACTATTGGTCCCCTATTCAGAGGTAACAACTTAAAAGGCAGGAGTATATAAAAGTAACAGCAGTTTTGATGAGATCCAAAACGCACTAGGTTAAACATCAGATGGGGTTTTTGTAGGCTTGATAAAGGGGTGCACTTGATTAACCATTGACAGGTATAGTTGCCTATGCATTGTTAAGCTAGTGGGTCTCAAAATCTAAAATTAATCTGGGACACTTAACTAAAAGAAATGGACGCTTGAACCCTACTCTTAGAGATTTGGACTTGGTTTATTTGGGCGGAGACCAGGTATCTATATTTCTAAGGAGCTTTCCTAGTGGTTCTAGAGCAAGCCATTGGTGGGCTGCTTTAAGAAACTGTTCTGTAGATAAGGGAGTTGGATTAAGAAAATAATGGTTAATTTTTACACTGGACTGATTTACAAGAACCTAAAATAATAGTCAAAACAGCTGCTCACCTGTGCTAACTATCGGCCCCTTCTCTCTAAAAGAAGCAGAAGGTATCATCAACTGTATCCCCTCTGTCTGGAGAGTCCTTTTGGAATGAAGGTTTTCCCTCTGCTGTTCCTGGCTCGTTTCCAAAGCCTCATACAAGAGGATGAAGTCACGGTGCATGCGTTACTTTTTAAAAGAATGAGATATAGATAATGATGCTTACTTTTTTTACTACTTGTTTTATTCCTCATGGAAGGTGTAGCCTACCTCTCTAACATCTTTCTCTCTTTGGTCGAATGATTCCTATAAGATCTCTTCTTATTATAGAATCATACATTTTCAAGCTATTACATCTTTGATATAATCTAATATTCTTTGTTAGAGGAGAAACCGACATATATAAAGAGAAGAATATATACCCATGGCCAGTTAGTGCTCAGTTGGTACTAGACTCCATCCAGATGTCCTGACTCATGGTAGTTAAATATGTAGAAAAGGCAAATTTTTAAAGAAGTATTTATTAATATATTCCTATGAAACATTTTAAAGATAACATAAAATGGTTAATTTTTCCATTCTAAAGTAAATGCTAAGCATGCTTATTAATGAAGCTGTACTTCTCATTAGTATATGACATTCTGAAGTTAATTAAAATTGCTATACTAAATGTGTCTTCCTTGGTGTAGTGGGGGGATTTGGGGATTGGGATATAGAGTGCTTGCTTAAGCCTAGGAGCCCAACTTAGAGCTATTTGAAGTAAGAGACATGGCCCTATGTACACTAAGATGTGTGAGTGTCCATTCCTGGCAGACATAAAGGAATAAGGAAACTTAACTTCCACTTTCCAACCCTCCCGGCCTCACTGATCATCCTGCAGCCTAAAATACGGAGACATGTCAGTGCAAGGTGCTGGCTCCTGCTTACTTGTCAAGAGCCAGCTCTAGGTAATTTTTTCAGAAGTCCCTTACAGACAGAGAAAAAGTAGTGTTCATGTGTTTGTTTTTAAATAACCCAAATGCAAATTTTGTTTGTATTCAGCACAATTGGAGGTCAGGTCTTTAATTTTAGAACATAAAGTGCCTGCTGTTTTAAGCATTGACTTGTACAAAAAGAATTGCATGTCTCACACCAGTAAGTTTATGGGTTTTCTCATTTTCAGCTACATAGCTTTTAATCATGTAAAGCAAAACATTAGTTTTGTCGCATTTTATTACAGGTTCGTTGTTGCAATAAAGATGCTGCTAAAATTAATTGATGTAAACGTTCCTTTTTCCCCTGTTCCCCATTTGTACAATGTTGCCTTGATTAGTGACAACTATGGAGTGATGAATACACATGAACAAGATCATGTGCTTACAGTGGAGAAGGGAGACTGTTGGTGATTACATGGAGCTTCTAATCCTATAAACACAAACCAAAGGGAGGTGTGCAGAGATTGCTTTGTACCTGCAAGTAGTTCCCAGCACCAGCAGTTAGTACTGCCTGGGGAGGTGGAGCTTGGAGCCAGTGATTGGCATATCCTCCCAGAGCAGCTAGCTGTGAGTTTCTTGGAAATGCCACTCAGGATTGATAGTGGTTTCTGCACATTCCCCGGGAAATTTTAAGGGAGTTCAGTGTAATGCTTTTTTCATATTTTTCTTTGACAACTCTCTGGTCTTTTGAAGCTGTACTAGAGAAAGGGTGGGAGGAAATAAGCAGATAAACTCCTCTAAAATTAGTACGCTTTGGCTTGTCTGATAATCTTTCCAGAACAGACCCTATAACCCTCTGAAGTGTGCAAAATATTGCATGAATGAATGGAGGTATGTTCTCAGAAGAAGGGCTTTGACTTTATCAGATTCACAAAAGGATATTGTACTAAAAGAACCACTGCTATATTATATATTTGAATCTTACTTAAATAATTTGTAGACTAAAATTATTAGGAATAAAGATGACCTTGAAACAGTAATACTATAGAGCAATGCTTCCTTTTCTAACCTTTTTACCTTATGACAAAAAAAAAAAGATTTATATGACACTCTGTGATTAATTAAGATGCACTGGATTAGCCTGTTGAGACTGCTTGCAGCCAGAAGTGACCAGCCAGGCCCACCCAAGCTCTAAAGAGTAACCAGAATCCATTTATGGCATTCTGAGAAACTTAAAGACTATCTTGGGCCCCACCGGTGTGGCCCAGTCATTGAGCATCAACCCAGGAACCAAGAAGTAGCTGGTTCAATTCCCAATCAGGGCATAGGTCCAGGGTGCAAGCTCAAGCCCTAGTTGGGGGTGGGGGCATGCGGGAAGCAGCTGATGGATGATGGTGTTCCTCTCTCATGTTTCTTCCTATCACTTTCCCTTCCTCTCTCTAAAAGTCAATAAAAACATTTTTTAAAAAAATGATTAACTTTAAAAAAATTTAAGACCACTTTGGTCTCTTAATTTAGCCTGGATTTAATGCTAATCAAAAATCAGCTTTCAACCTAGCTATGCATTCTGCAAAGACTGTTCTGAGGTGCGGGCTCTAGGGCTCCAGTGCTCCAGTCAGAGCAGAGCAAGCGCCCTGGCCTTGAAGCCCTTGGACTTCCTGTTGGCCTAACCTCACCCACTCAGTGCAAGACACAATGTTTGATCCCGTAGTAGTTATTAGGTGAGCAGAGTTGAAACAGCTACTGTATGAGACGCATAACCATAGCTTTATTTTGGGCTTTGAGTGTTTGGGGAATCACCAGGATTTAAATGTTCATCAGCCTGGTTCTGTCCACACATCTGGTACCTGGCCCTGCCACCCTGGAAGAAGTTGAGCTCCCATTGAAAGGGATGGGAAGGGATTCCGCTTTGACACAGGCAATGAGATTGTTAAGTTTGCTATGAGCTTCTGACGGAAAGATGCTCTCTAAGTTGGCTTCCAGACTTGAGTTGTTGAAATAGAAGTTTGGGAAAAAATTAGCGAGGATATTTGTCCTTAACCAGTTCCAGGAATTTCCCCACCTCTTTCCACCTTCACTGGAAGAGCACCCTATGGAAGTGACATAACATTCTACTCACCGGTGACACTTCTTTATAGGAAGGTCCTCTGGCCACGTGGTTTCTGGGAATCACACTGCCCTTCTATAAAATGAACTCTGCATGTTGGCTAGGTTGCTGGCCATGTACATGGTCATAGTTGCCCGCTAAGCGTGCATGTGAATGCTACTGCCTCTTTCAGTCGTGTATTTAATCAAGTGTTGCCACACCAGTTAATTGCTTTGCATTGTCTCCACCGCCCAGCCATTCCTCTTGCTCCTGCCTCAGTCTAGGACTGCGTGTTGTGCTGACTGCAGCAGCTCTTTCACCAGCCTGAGTTGGAGATGAAGATTAAGAATTCCACAGATGAATACCTGTTTTAATGAGAAATAACTTGGTTTTAAACATGAAAATAAAAGAATTCCAAGTGACTAATCATCCGAGAGATGCAAATCAAAACAACAATGAGGTGCCATCTCACATCTGTCAAATGGCTATCATCAACAAATCGACAAATGACAAGTCTTGGAGAGGATGTGGAGAAAAAGGAACCCTTGTGCACTACTGGTGGGAACGGTGCAGCCACTGTGGGAAACAGTATGGAGTTTTCCTCAAAAAATTAAAAAATAGAACTTCCATTTGACCCAGTAAGCCCACTTCTAGGAATATATCCCAAGAAATCAGAAACACCAATCAGAAAGGACATGTGTACCCCTATGTTCATAGCAGCACAATTTACCAAAGCTAAGATTTGGAAACAGCCTAAGTGCCCATCAGCAGATGAGTGGATTAAGAAACGGTGGTACATCTATGCAATGGAATACTACGCTGCTGTAAAAAAGAAAGAACTCTTACCATTTGCAACAGCATGGATGGACCTGGAAAGCATGCTAAGTGAAATAAGCAGTCGGAGAAAGAAATACCACATGATCTCACTCATTTGTGGAATATAATGAACAACATAAACTGATGAACAGCCGAAACCGGTTTGGCTCAGTGGCTAGAGCGTCGGCCTGCGGACTGAAAGGTCCCAGGTTCGATTCTGGTCAAGGGCATGTACCTGGGTTGTGGGCACATCCCCAGTAGGAGATGTGCAGGAGGCAGCTGATTGATGTTTCTCTCTCATCGATGTTTCTAACTATCTCCCTTCCTCTCTGTAAAAACTCAATAAAATATATATTAAAAAAAACAAACCACAAAAAACTGATGAACAAAAACAGACAGAGAAGCATCGAACAGACCGTCAATCTTCAGAGGGAAGGCAGGGGAGGGGGTAAGAGATCAACCAAAGGACTTGTGTGCATGCATATAAGCATAACCAATGTACACAGACACTAGGAGGGTGAGGGCATGTGCTGGGGGGTGGGGGTGGCCGGGGAGAGGTCAATGCGGGAAAAAGACAAATGGAATACTATATGTAATACTTCAAACAATAGATTAAAAAATAAAAATATTGAAAAAATTCCAAGTGACTTCAAAGAAGCAGTTCTCAACTTTTCACTCAGCAAATATTTAGTAACAACCATGTGTCAGGCCTGTGTTAGGCTATGAGAAAACAAAGATGAAGAGGACCCAGCCCTTGTTCTCTGGACCAACTTCTCCTCCTACCTCACTAGCAGGTCACAGCCAGTTAAAGGCATGATAAATTCTCTTTGCTGCTCCAGTCCCTAAGTTGTGCCTGACATTCAAGGCCCTGTGTCACCTGACTCAACTCCCTCTTCCCCCACCCCACTCCCACCCCCCTATCTTCACTCACCTACAAGCATCCTAGGGTTTCCTCTTCCCATTAGTAGAACACATACTTCGAATTAGACCCAGGTTCCATTGGCATCCTATGGAGCTTGTATGGGAATCTCCTCTCCTGGGATGGGCAGCATGGCAAATGGTACCAGCATTGGCTTTGGAGCCTGGCTTCAACCCTTGCCTCTGATTCTTGTTAGCTTTATGGGCTTAGACATATTTACATAACATTCTGACCCTCAGTTTCCTTGGGTGTGAAATAGGAATAATAACAGAACTCTCCCTAACGGTTTGTCGTGAGGATTAAGTTCATTTACTATACAACGCCTGTGGTGCCTGGCATGCCATAAAAGTACTCAGTAAACGTATCTCAGGGTTAGCACTTCATTTTATAACATACTGTTTGCCCCTGGTTTTGCTTCTGCGGTTAGATTACAGACTCTGAGAGTAGGCATTATATTACACTTGGTTAATTCTCTACATTATACCTACTACAGAGGTAGATATGTAGGAATCACTTGCTAATGCTTGAATACCAAAAAATCTTGACCTCCCTCAGTTAGGGTTGTCTGATTGATAGATTATAGGTTCCTAAGCGCCATCTACCAATTGATTTGTGAGACTGCAAAAGAAACCAAATTCCCCTAATTTAAGCTTTTAGGACCCCTTCTTTGAACTGTCATTGGAATTTTTTTCTTTGAAGCTTTAGGTCTGGAGGAATGGTGCTTCTCAGCCCTCGTTGCTATCATAGTTGCCAGGGGAGCTTTTAAAAATGTTGACGTCTGAGTTGCTCCTGGGATCAATTAATCAACTAGGGGAAGGAGGCGGGGTGGGGTGGGGGTGAGGGGAGGGGGCAAGTAGGTCTGCCATCTTTTAATTTTTTTTTTATTAGCTCCCTAGGTGATCCTAATGTGCAACTAGAGTAGAGAGCCAGAGCAGATTCTTAGAAATCGTCTCATCTGCTGCTTTACAGATGAGAAGCTGAGGCCCATGGCTGGGAAGTGATTAGAGTCCCAGCCGTGGGCAAACTACGGCCCGCGGGCCGGCCGGATTCGGCCCATTTGAAATGAATAAAACTAAAAAAAAAAAAAAAAAAGACCGTACCCTTTTATGTAATGATGTTTACTTTGAATTTATATTAGTTCACACAAACACTCCATCCATGCTTTTGTTCTGGCCCTCCGGTCCAGTTTAAGAACCCATTGTGGCCCTCGAGTCAAAAAGTTTGCCCACCCCTGGATTAGACCATAGCCATCCCAGCTGTTTAACGGGAGTTCATGCGCCCTAGCCAGTTTGGCTCAGTGGATAGAGCATCAGCCTGCGGATCAAGGGGTCCCCGGGTTCGATTACAGTCAAGGACATGTACCTTGGTTGTAGGCTCCTCCCCGACCTAGGCCCTGGTCAGGGCTTCTGCAGGAGGCAACCCATCTATATGTTTCTCTCACATGGATGTTTCTCTCTGTTTTTCCCTCTCTTTGCCAATCTCCTTAAAAATCAATGGAAAAATATCCTCAGGTGAGGATTAACAACAAAATAAATGAAATAATCCTGTATAATAAAAGCCTAATATGCTAAGTGTCCAACTGTTTGTTTGACCATTCGACCAGTTGCTATGACACCCACTGACCACCAGGGGGCAGACGCTATAACCTGTAGGTTAGCTTTCTGCTGGGGTTCAGCCAATCAGGCCTGGGCAAGATGGGCAGGACATGCCCTGGAGCCCTCCCACGGTCCCTCCCTGGCTGGCCAACCTCTCTCGGTCCCTCCCCGCCCTCTAAAATATTTCTTCTAATTAATTTCCTTTCTATGTGCACGAATCCATGCACCAGGCCTCTAGTAATAAATAAAGAGAGTCAGTGCTTGAGCCCAGGTCTGCTAGCTCCGTTTTTACCTCCCAGAGCAAGGTTCTCCTAAAGCAGAGCTGGGCAGAGGAATTTGCCAAAGTGAGGGAGCCATGGCTGCTGCCAGGAAACCACAGGGATCTAGGCCCTTCAGCTTTTGCTTCACCCAGAGCAGCTCAGCTTTTTACTTCTGAATGACTGGGACACATGTTCTGCAGCTTCAAAGAAGAGGTGACCCCTCAAAAACACAATGACCCTTTCCATCAGATGGGGACACTGAGGCCCAGAGAAGACTGCAAAGCCACACAACTGTTGAGTGGCAGAGCTGGTACCAAAAGTCAGGCTAATAAACTCGCTGAGGTACAGGTGGGTGAAATGACTTCCCCAAAGGCACAAAACTAGTTGGGAGCTGAACAGACACACTTGGATGCAGTCTCTAGGACACATACTAAATTTCCTAAAATCTAAGATGTTACTGTTTGCAAGAACCTGATATATAAAAATGAGAATAAGAATGTATCTTAGAATCCAGGAAATATGGTATTTGTCTGAATCTGAGTTCCTTCAGGGACTGAGCTCATGCTGAGAAAGCATGTACTGGGTGGGTCTTGGATAGGATTCTCCCTGAACTTGCCCAGAGAAAGAAGGGGGAGCCTGGGAAAGACTAGAGAATTTGGAATCTGATAGACAGGTTCGAGTCCAGCAGTTGTGATCTTGAGCAAGCCCTTCTCTTCTCTACCCTTGGACTCTAAAGTGGCATTCTAATACCCCTTCAGAGTTGCTGTGAGGCCAAAGTGCCAAGCACAGGCCTAGCAGGGGATGGGGACTTGGAAGTGACTTATGAAGTTCAAGTTGGCACTCCTGTTGTTGCTCTGACCTTACCTCCTCTAAGAGTATAACATTGCCAGTGGGAGCAGTCTGCGCTCCAGGACTGAGCTGCCAGGCCCAAGCCCTGGGGAGAAGATAGATGCTGGGTGGGAAGAGGAACATGACTCAGCCCCGGAGATCTTGGGAGAACAGCAGGTTCTGGGACATGAGCAAGAAGGGTGGGTACAGAAGCCTCCCTCCCATGGGGGTAGTTGGACTCTGCCTTGGCCTCAAATACTTCCCAAGGGCTGATCTTCCAGAATTGCACATGATTAGGATGAATGTGTCAATAACTGTAAGGCCCTGGTTAGGGATAGCATGTTTACCTTTGAGCAGGTGATTCATTTCCCTCTGAATACCAACCTCTAACATTTGAATGACAAGTGTCCCACCACCTAAAGAATATTTCCTTACGACAGCATCATGTTCAATTTGATCTTCACAATAAGCTAGGAGACATCAGTTAGATGGCATTATTATTTCTCCTGTGTCTCCCATCCCAGAAAGAAATTAGAGCTCAGAGAGGTCACAGTGCAGAAGCGGAATGCTAATCCTGGCTTCACTCATCCATTAGCAAGCAACATGAATTGAGCAGCTGCCATGGGCTTGGCTTGTGCTGAGGAATCCAGGGATCTGAGGATGCTCAGAGGAGTCAGGCATGTTCTCTACTATCAAAGGATTCTCAGAAGTGGAGATGGAAACAAGAGGGCTGGTGCAAAGAGAGATGTGTTGACTGCTGTGTGAGCCCCCAGGAGGCAGAGCTGGACAGCAGTTAGGAAGGAGTGTGGGCTTTGACCCAGAGAGCCTGCCATACTGTCTTCCCCTGAACCACTTCCTACTGTATGACCTTGGGCAAGTTATTTAACCTCTCTGTGCTTCAGCTTTCTCTTCTGTAACCTAGAGCTAATGATGTGAGCTTTGATATGAGAAAATGCTTGCAAAGCTCCTAGGATCTGGCACACAATACTCAGCAAACATGAGCTATTATTTTCTCTGGGCAGTGAAAAGAGGATGGTCGGGAAAGGCTGCACAAAGGAGGTGGCATTTGAATTAGGTGTTAAGGAGTGAGGAAGTCATTCCAAGCAAAGGGAATTCTGTTGTTGTTGATTTGAGAGAGAGAGCGAAAGAGAAACATCAATTTGTTGTTCTACCTACTTATGTATTCATTGATTGATTCTTGTATGTACCCTGTCTGGGAATTGAACCCGCCATCTTGATGTTTTGGGACGATGCTGTAACCAACTGAGCTATATGGCCAGGGATATATATCTATATATATCTATATATATCTATATATATCTATATATCTATATATCTATATATCTATATCTATATCTATATCTATATCTATATCTATATATTTTTTTAAGAGAAAGAGATAGAAACATTGAGGAAAGAGAAACATCAACATTGATCGGCTACCTCCTGCATGCCCCCTACTGAGGATTGAGTCTATAACCTGGGCATGTGCCCTGACTGGGAATTGAACCGGTGACCTCCTGGTGCATGGTCCTACACTTAACTTCCAAGCCACACCCACCGGGCAAAGGGAATTTTCACACACAGACATGAAGGAATAAAGGGGAAGAATGGCTCTAACCGGTTTGGCTCAGTGGATAGAGCGTCGGCCTGTGGATTGAAGGGTCCCAGGTTCGATTCCGGTCAAGGGCATCTACTTTGGCTGTGGGCACATCCCCAGTAGGGGGTGTGCAGGAGGCAGCTGATCGATGTTTCTATCTCTCTATTCCTCTCCCTTCCTCTCTGTAAAAAATCAATAAAATATATTGTGTTTAAAGTGGGGGGAGAATGGCACACTAGGAGGCAGGAGGGGAGAATGCTGGGGATGGAGTGTGAAGGGCCTTGGATAATGGGAGCCATGAGTCATGCATCTGCCCTGGGCTGTTCTTGCTTCACCTCAATGGCTTAGTTTGCCTGAGGCACCAGCGGGGAGAGTGGGCCATGGAATAGACATACTTTGATGGGGAAACTGAGGAGGAAGAAAGGTGTTGGGTAGGACAGACTCTGACCTCCAGCAGGAGAGGGTGCAGCTTCCAGAGGGGTGGACAGTATAACCTGCATCACTTACCTTTCAGTTCTGCTGAAGGTGCTGGGCCCATCCTGGTCAGTGTGTCCAGCTGTAGGCGGAGCATCAGAGACCTCGGGAGGAAACAGATGACACAGCCCACTGTGCTGATGCAGGTTCAGGAGCCCTCACAAATGGGGACCAGAAAGGAGCCATCTGAATCCCCAGCGTGCTGGAGGCTAGCCTGGAGCAGAGGTGGGTTTTGAGGAGCCGTGGTTCCAGGCAGGAGTTAGCTGTTGGGAGCAGCAAGGCGGTGATGGGAATGGGCACATGGAACAGTGTCTGCCTGGAGGGGATGGTTCAGGGCCAGAAGGCATCTGTGTGAACAATACAGAGACCTGCATCACTTTTTTAAAATTTAGTTTTAATTTGTCATGGCTACAGGCTTGACTCCATAGCTTAAGGAGTCAAGTTCTAAAACAAATCTTCAAATAAAATGTTTGTAATGTTATCCTGTGATTTTTTCCCCAGTTTTTATGCATTATCTAGAGGCACCCTGCTATGAAAGATTCAAATTTGGCTGTTTTTCCTCCAATTTTCACCAAACATATACACATCCCATCTCCCTCATTTTTTCAATATAGTTTTATTGTAATTTCACTTAGACCATATTCAGTGTTTACATCACTATGACCATGTCAACGTATTCAGAGATGAGTCATGTAACAAACTGAATCATTTTTATTCATGCAGAACTTTCTGTTTTACCTAGTTAATAATTATCTTTTTCCCAGTTTATGTATTTGTTACTAATTCAATCCCAAACTTTTCAACCTTTCCATTGCTTTTTTTCCCGTTTTAATTGCTACTATTTCCAATGTTTTTCTGCAATATATTTTCATTGCCAATATATAACATTTCAGATATTTAGTGCGTGAGGTTGGTTTTGATTGGGTAGTCTGAGAGCATAGCCACCATTTATAGTTGTTGATTCTTTAGGGAAATGTGTTTTGCTTTCCAGGCAATTGATTTTTAAGTGTACTGCAGGCATGACCACCTGTTTGATGCCCTCAAGGAGTTTCCAGTGTGATCTGAGACACAAGACGGACATAAATTACGTAAATGAAGAAATTGCTGTATGAGGCAGAAACAATCCAGTGCCTTTGAGTGGTACAGACAGATGGGTGAGGACTGGTGATCACCTTGAAGGAGCTGGGATTTGATTTTTAAGGGATTATATGTATTCTTTTTATTGTGGTAAAATATGCATAACATAAATTTATCATTCTAGCCATTTTACGTGTATAGCTCAGTAGCACTAAGTCCACTCACACTATTGTGCAACCATCACCTCTATTTCCAGAACTTTTTCATCTTCCCAAACTGAAGATCGTAATTTCTTTTCTCTCAGTTACATTTACTGTTTCTGATGACAAAAATAGTATGTGTTCACTGTAGATAATTTGGAAAAAAAAACATAGAAAAGCACAAAAAAGAAAATAAAAGTATTCCATAATTCCACAAATTGTTTAGCAATTTGATAATAAGACATGGGTGGAAAGGCATCCCAGGGTGAGAGGAGACCCATCCCACTGGCCCAGAGGGTTTGAGCAGAGGTACAGTGTGAGCGATGGTTTTGAATATGAAGGGTGACAATATTATAAACAAATCTATTTTTTGTATTTTCCTTAAAGGAGAATGAGTAGGGGAGGCGGCAAGTGGTTCTGATAGTGAACCCAGTCCAGTAAAAATTCCAGCAGCTGTTGTGGGTTCTAGTACAAACCACCCCAAATGCGGTGGTGGAAAACAACAATCCCCATTTTTATTATTACTGTCTCACACAGTGCGGGGGGTTAACGGGGCTCAGGGCCTCCTTTGTGGTCACAGTCAGACAGTGGCCAGACTGGACTTCGGGAAGGCGGCACCTCCCAGTGGAACAGCCTCTCTACCTCCATGCCATCTCCTCACATGGTCTCCTCGGAGAAAGCCAGGTGGGAGCTGTGTCTTCTTCATGACAAACCTAAGAATCCACACAGTATCACCTTCACCACATTCTATCCTTTAGAAATGAGTCACAAGGGCCCAGCCTATGTCCAAAGGGAGGGAAAGTAGAGTCTATTTCAGTGGTTCTCAACCTTCGTAATGCCACGACCCTTTAATACAGGACCTCATGTTGTGGTGACCCCCAGTGTTCAATTTGTAACAATTTCAATGTTACAAATTGAACATAATTAAAGCATAGTGATTAATCACAAAAACAATATATAATTATATATGTGTTTTCCAGGGTCGCGACCCACAGGTTGAGAACCGCTGGTCTATTTGTTGGAGGGAGACGTGTCTAAGAACTTGTACACATAATTTTTTTTAATATTTTTTTTATTGATTTTTTACAGAGAGGAAGGGAGAGGGATAGAGAGTTAGAAACATCGATGGGAGAGAAACATCGATCAGCTGCCTCCTGCACATCTCCTACTGGGGATGTGTCCGCAACCAAGGTACATGCCCTTGACTGGAATCGAACCTGGGACCCTTCAGTCCGCAGGCCGACACTCTATCCACTGAGCCAAATTGGTTTCGGCTGTACACATAATTTTTAAACCACCACTGTGATGGAGTCTGTTACCTATTCTAGAATGATATGGGTGCCACAGACCCTAAATCTGCTGGCCCTGCAGAGCAAGTGGTCCACACATTCTTGATGTCGAGTCACAGAGCCTACCGAGGTCTTAGAGGTCTCAGGCCAGTGCTTTCCAACATTTTTTGTTGCCAAACCTTTCACAGTAACATGCTCTCCTGAGAATGCCCTTAGTGATTTAAAACTTTCATCATTTTCGCATGGCATATGATAAAGGAGCAACATTTTAAAAAGCATTCATCATGAGCAGGATCCACTAGCAGTAGAGCCAGACAGTTCAGTAAAGAATATGACAGTAAAGTGCACTCGGTGTTTGATAGGAGAAGCACCAGCTCACAAAATAATTTATCTGGTTCTGACCTCTCTGCTCAGATCAAAACGACATTCCCGTTCCTTTTAACATTTTCACTCGGATGTCACAAAGGCACCTCAGAGACAGCATGTTGAACAAGCAAATTATCTTCCCTCTCCTCTGTCTCACTCTCCCCATGTTCTCTTTGTTCAATAACATCCCATCCACCTGGCCAAACCAATGAAAACTGTAATCCTCTTGCCTTTCCCAGTCTCCCAACCCCTACATGGAGCTATCCCCGAGATGTTACTTCTGTCTTAGAATTGTCTCAAAGAAAATGATAATGTATAACAGTATATAGTTAGTTGAAGGACATTTAAATATATTTAATTAAATTGATGAGTTAGAAAACCCTCTTCCCCATTTAAGAAAGGATGCATGTTGATTTTAAATTAATTGCAAAAAAAGCATGATTTGTCAATAAACAAAACTATTTTATCAAATTTGGGGACCATATATTTGGGGGTCCTGAAATTTAACCACAGAATCAAAAATAGGCAAAAATTGCTTTCATGATCTGATTCCATTTTGTGCTATAATAATTTTCTTAGATTCTTTTTTAGTTTTATTTCTAAAATGTGAAATAAAATATTTCCATCTACTGGGAAGTATTTCTCCACAAATAACATTGTAAATACAATAGGTTTGCCTTTCTGGTACACAAAAAGTCAAATTAGATTAAAGTATCACTGGATTTTATTTTTTTTAAACATTAGCTTTTGACATATGAGTGACTAATGACTTTTGATTAGAAGACTATAATGTTCTTTTCTGTCAACTTGAGGCAAATTTGCAAAATTATCATTTTCTCCTCAGCATCAGTGCTTCTTATACTTCCTGTCATGTATTTTTTATGACCCAACAAGGCTATAAATGAAACAATGTATACATAACTAAGCTGTTTTTATTTTTTAAAATATATTTTTATTGATTTCAGAGAGGAAGGGAGAGGGAGATAGAAACATCAATGATGAGAGAGAATCATTGATTGGCTGCCTCCTGCATGCCCCCTACTGGGGATTGAGCCCACAATGTGGGCATGTGCCCTTGACCCGTATTGAACCCGGGACCCTTCAGTCCGCAGGCTGACGCTCTATCCATTGAGTCAAACCAGCTAGGGCTATAACTGAGCTATTTAATGGTTATAACCAGCATGGCTATAACTAAGCCATGACAGTAGCCAGTGTTCATTGGGCATGCTCACTGTCCTCCACGGCCCTCTACACGAGCACCCCATACACATTTGGAGGCATTCCATGATACTATTTGAAGGGGGGAAATAAGAATATTTTATGAATTGGTTTAAAAAGAAAGAAATTAAAACAAGTGCCATATCCACTTTTAATGGTGTGAAGTCTTTGGAACTCCTGGTGAGAAATGTGCATCATACCCCAGCCCTCTTGTTTTTCTCACTGACCAAGCTGAGGCCCAGGAAGAGGAAAGAAGTTGCCCAAAGTCACATAGCAAATCGGTAGCAGAGCCAGGACAGGACCCGGGGCTCTTATTCCTTACACTGGATTTGGCTGGCCTGACCCTGTCAACCCACTCCACACCTGTGTGCTGAGATATGAAGACAGAAATGAACTGGATTTTTGTGTGTGGCTTGTGGAATTAGTAACACTATATGGTGACACCTTGTCTGTTCTTTTATTCATTCAATTGAGAGTGAAATCATCACCTGCTTTCTAGGCCAGCAGTCGCCAACCTTTCAGACCTCACGGACCACCAGTGGTCCGCAGACCACACCGCCTGGTGACCGCTGTTCTAGGCAACATGTAAGGCCTTCCCCATCTGGTCCCAGCTTCCCTGCTTGGCTTCCTCTCCCACCCCTGTTCTCCTTCCCGCCCAGTGTACACTTCTTACATTTTGCTTACACTGGGTTCAGGTATTTGTCTTCACCAGAAGCTTTCTCTGCCTCCCCCCAAGTCTGGCCAGGGCGCCTCTCCTTCCTGTGGTCCATCACCGCCTGAATCATACAGTATTACAGCTGCCTTTCTCCTTGTCTGTTTCCTTCACTAGATCAAGTGTTGTGCAGGCAAGAATCAAGTTCACCACTGGGTTCCCAGTGCCCAGAGCAGGCCTGACCCATTACAGGGGGCCCATGACTGTCCGTGCGGTTAATTATTGGCCCTGCCATTTCTGGAATACTTACGGTGCTCTCACACCACAGGGCCACTGCAGAGGGCGTTTCTTCCCTTCACCCCTTTGGTTCTATCCTCCTTAAGTGGTCAAGACCCCGGTCAAACATCTACAACAATCAACAGTCCTGTGAAGACTTCTTCCTCAACACCCCACCACACTCTCCTCTTGCTCCCCTCCTCCCAGCTACCCCATGCCACTTTGGATACTATTGTCCCTGTGGGTAGTGACTTGTATCTTTTATCCTGGCCACTGGCACCTACACAGTCCCAGATACTGGTCTAGCTGCTTAGAATTCAGCAGTGAACCTAACAGACCAAAATCCCAGTCCTCATGAAGCCCACATTCTGGCTGGGGGGGGGGGGGGGGCAGACCATAAGTAAAGCGAGATAGGGAGAGTGGGGGAAGTTGTGAGGACGGGAGGGTGGGGGACAGAATTTCAGACTTGCACTAGCTGAGCAAAGGTCTGGAGGCAGGAGGGAGGGGTCTGGTCATGATCAAGTTACAGCCAGGAGGCTAGTGTGGCCTGAGAGGTGGTGAACAAAGGGGATGGTGTGGGAGGGGAGGTCAGAGAGGTAAAACAGGCCTCCAGATCAGACTTTGGCTTTTGCTCTGAGCTAGGAGGTCCTGGTAAGTGTTGAGCAGAGAAATGACACGATCTCATTCACATTTTAACAGAATCACTTTGTTGTTGTTGTTAATCCTCACCTGAGGGTATTTTTTTCCATTGCTTTTCAGAGAGTGTGGAAGGTAGGAAAATTGAGGTGGGAGAGGGGAGAGAGAGAGAGACATCGACTGGTTGCCTCTCTCATGCATCCCGACTGGGGGCAGGGAATGAACCTGTTATCCAGGTACATGACCTTGACCGGGAATTGAACCAGCAATCCTCTAACCACCAAGCAACACGGACTAAGGCCAGAATCACTTTTTATTCTGTTTTGAGAAAAGACAGAAGGGAGATAAGGACAGAAACAAGGAGACCTGTGAGGAGGCTACTGCCACAATCCAGGTAAGAGGTGCTTGGATCAAGGTGGTCGCGGGAAGACAGAGCGGGAAGGATATGAAAAGTAAGGGTCAAGGATAACTCCAATATTTTGGACCTGAGCAAGTGGACGAATGGAGCTGCTAGGAACTGGATGGGGGAAACTGTGGGAGGGTTTAATAGGGAAGATCGGAGCTCAACTTTGGACATGTTAAATTTGAGAGGCCTATTAGACAGCCAATGAAAATGTTGAGCGGGTAGCTGGATACGTTTGGGGTTCAGGGGTCATGGTCCAGCCTGGAGGCCTACATTCAGGCATCTTCAGTACAAAGGTGTCGCTTAAAGACTTGATGATCAGATAACATCACTAAGAGAAGCAAGTGGGAGTGATTGGCTAAGTGACATGCTGCTGATGGGCCTGGCAATGAACGAATAAATAAATGCCAGATCCCATTAGATCTGCAAAGTAGAGGTCATTATTGAGGGTTACCTAGCAACAGGTGGGTAAGGCACCTACTGGCACAGAGACAAAATGGCTCTAAGTCATGGGAACCCTGGAAACATAGGGAATAAAGAACCACAGCATCTTGGTTTGGAAGGGACCTTAAACAGGTCATTTAACCTGCACTCCTCTCCCCACCCTAGCCTGAAGATGGAATCCCTGGCTTTAGAACAAGAAATATCTGTGGGATCCTGAGGCAGCCAGTCTGGCTCGCACAGAGAAGGCACAGTTGCAGAATGAGTGGGGAATGACCTTCTGGGGTCAGAAAACCAGGGTTCTGGTCTGGCATCTGCTGCCCCCGGTCCTCATGTCCTTGGGCAAGTCTTCACCTCCTCCAGCCTCAGTTTCCCTATGTGTGAAATGAAAGCAATCAAACCTTCCTTCTTGTCCCTTTCAGGTTTGCAGAGACTGCTGACTGTGACAGGGCTGGGGCTGGGCAAATGCCCTGCCTGGGCTGGTCACTGCAGCAGCAGCAGAGCCTCAGCTTGGATGGCGATGGAAATGGCCCGAGGAGGGAACCGTCTTCTCCTCCGTGTACCTGTCGGTGCAGCGAGTGGAGAGGCCAACCAGGGTTCCGGGCAGGACCTGGGCTGGGATCGGCTGGGCTTCGAACCCAGTCCTTGCATCTGCCTCCATGTAGCCTGGAACCGAGATGGGGGAGACCCCGAGGCAGCGACAGGTTAAAGAAACGGAGACACCACGGCAGAGAGAGCCGCGGACCCAGAGACAGAGTAAGAGGCAGACCGAGAAACACGCGGCCCAACACGGGCCCGACGCGACCCAGAGAGGCCAGGCTACGGGCGCAGAGCGGAGGCCGGCGCGGCGCAGGGTCGCGGTGCCCGGCGCGGGTCTCCGGCGGGGCCTGGGCGGCCGCGCTCGCCAGACGCCACCCCCGCCCCCTCGGCCGCTCGCCCAAGATGGCGATGGAGGGGCGGGCGAGGCGGCCGCAGCCCCGGCCCCCGCGCCGGCCCCCGCTCGGGACCGGGCCCCCGAGGCCGCGCCCCCGCCCGCGGCGCCGCGCCTCCCCAGGCCACTGACGCCCGGCGCGCCCTCCCCCGGCGGCGGCGGCCGAGGCGCGGGGCGGCGGAGGCGGGCGGCCCGGCCGGCCCCATGGCGCGGGGGGACGCGGGCCGCGGCGGGCTGCTGGCGCTGACCTTCTGCCTGCTGGCCGTGCGCGGTAAGGGCGGGCGCCCCGCCGGGGCTGCGCGGGCGGTGGGGCTGGCGCGCGTCCTGGTCCCGAGCGAGTGGCGAGGTCCGCGAGGCACGGGCTGCGCGTCCAGGTCCCGGGGATGCCGCGCCTGGGGGTCTGCGAGCCGGCGTTTGCGGCGCTTACTAGTCCGCAGGGGTGTGTGTCCTTGGCTTTCGGAGTCCTGAGTGAGTGCGTGCGTGCGCGAGCGTGTCTCTGTGTGTGTGTGCCTGTGTGTGTCTGTGTGTGTCTGCGTGTGTGCCTGTGTGTGTCTGTGTCTGTGTATGTCTGTCTGTGTGTGCCTGTGTGTGCCTGTGTGTGTGCCTGTGTGTGTGTTTGCGTGTGTCTGTGTGTGTGTGCCTGTGTGTGCCTGTGTGTGTGTTTGCGTGTGTCTGTGTCTGTGTGTGCGTGTGTGTCTGTGTGTCTGTGTGTGTCTGTGTCTGTGTGTGTGTGTCTGTGTGTGTGTGCGTGTGTCTGTGTGTGTCTGTGTCTGTGTGTCTGTCTGTGTGTGTCTGTGTGTGCGTGTGTGTCTGTGTGTGTCTGTGTCTGTGTGTGTCTGTGTGTCTGTCTGTGTGTGTCTGTGTGTGCGTGTGTGTCTGTGTCTGTCTGTCTGTGTGTGTCTGTGTGTGTGTGTCTGTGTGTGTCTGTGTGTGTGTTTGCGTGTGTCTATGTGTGTGTCTGTGTCTGTGTGTGCGTGTGTGTCTGTGTGTGTGTCTGTGTCTGTCTGTGTGTGTCTGTGTGTCTGTGTGTGTGTTTGCGTGTGTCTATGTGTGTCTGTGTGTGCGTGTGTGTCTGTGTCTGTGTGTGTGCGTGCGCGCTGGCCGAGGGTGGGGAGGGGGTTCTGCGGGCGTGCGTGTCCGCAGTGCGTGGCCCGGCCTCGGAGTGGCATTGGGGGTTTGGTGCTGGTGCCTCGAGCGGGCGGGCTTCACCTTGCCCGCGTGTCTCCGGGTGGAGAGCGTGTGGGAGAGCCGTGGGTGTGGGTGTGGGTGTGGGTGTGGGCGTCTGCACCTCCATCGGTGTCGAGAACGTGTGTAATTGTGTTTATGAGGCTGAGCTAATATTTGGCCTTGGCTGTTGGGAGTGTCCTTGCCCGCGGTGGGGGGACAGAGCGGGAGATTTCTGATTGAGCAGGGTAAGTGGGTAAGTGGTGGTCAAACACTCAACTTTGCCCAGAGGGTGTGGTCCCTGGAGCCGGTGTATGTGTGGGGGTAGCGTTGCTCCCCCAAGCCCGGGGCCTGGAGTGGGCTGCGGGAGAGGGCAGGGAACCAGCTGCTTTGTGGACGCATCCAGTTCTCACTCTGGGGATGGGCCGCGTGTCACTCCGGCCCCAACCCCCTAGGGGCAGATCGGAGCAGCGTGGCCGAGGTCGGCAAGGCCTCCTCCAGCCTCCCACCTCCGTGCAGGGCGTGGGTAGAAGTCAGAGCTGTCCGCGCTGGGGAAAGGGCTGCGGACGGGGCGGAGACCCGAGTCGCTATGCCTAGGGTTCCTTCTTGCGCCCCTAGCCCTTTCGCTTTCCGTCCCATGTGAGTTTGGGGGGCGGCCCATGGGGAAGGTAGGGGGTAGGGCTGGGGAGGGGGAGGGGCTGCCCGCTTTGTTCGCCCCGTTCTTGCCTTCCCTTTGGAGAGGAGAGCTGAGGACGTGTCCGAGGCAAGTCGGGGAGGGACTTGGAGGCGGGATGGGGGTGGGGAGGGGGATTTCTCTCCAGCTGCTGCGGCTTCCAGAGAGACTCAGCCAGGCCACGTGGGAGGGAGCAGGGATGGCGGAGGGGGTAGGAGCCTTACCCTGGTCAACCCCACGCCCATCTCCTGGAAACCCAAACTGCGGGATCTGCTGGGACCCTTCTCTCCCTACAAAGACACGCCCCTTTCTAGGCTGACTGCCCACCTGGCTGGACCGCCAGGGGAATGGGGAGCGCGGGTTGTCAGGTGAAGGGGCAGAGCACATCTCCTGGAACCCAGGAGATAAGGAACAGCTGTGCCCCTGTCTCCGGCTTTTCCAAGAGCTCCAGACAGCAAGGGCTCAGTGTCACCCAACGAAGCGGGACCAGGCCTGGGAAGTGCAGGGAGCATTGTGAATCCTGGCGGGGTCTCTGGCCAGGGGCTCAGTTTGCCTGGAAGACCTGGCCTCTGTCTGCTCCGGAGCGCAGGGCACCAGGCAGTGGCAGGGACAGATCTGGGGCTCCCTGGACAGCAGTGTGTGTGGCTAAAGCAACTACTCTACCAGCCTTCAGGCCCCAAATCTTTGCTGTACAAAGCTCGGCCCCCTTGGGACACCTTATAGAGTTCTGTATAGCCACAGTGATCTGGACCAAGGTTGCTCATTCATTCATTCAACAAATACTTACTGAGCACCTTTTATTATTATTATTATTATTATTATTATTATTAATTATTATTTGGCTAGCATGTGCCCAGTGCCTAGAATATAGTAAATAAGGTGGCAGGCTTGGTCCCTGGTGCCAAGCTTCCAGTCTGGTGGGGAGAGACTGACAGGTACTCTGGAAAGGTCAGGAAAGGTTTCCTTCAGGAAGCAATGAGTAATGGAGCTCCATGCAGTGCCTGAGTTCGCCCTATAGAAGGAGAGTGGTGATGGAGAACGTTTTCCAGAGAGAACAGCATGTGCAAACGCTCAGAGGTGACTTAGTTTGAATGAAGGTAAATCCAGCTGGAGTTTAGAGCACGGGGGCGAGAGTGGAGCAGGTTGGGGAAGGATGGGATGGGCCATGGAGTATCAAGGGAGAAAGGGGTGGGGCCTGGCACCCGCTTATGAAGGGCCCCACCAAGGTTTCTGAGGCCCCAGGAGCCCATGGTGGGTTTTCAGATCAGCTTTGCATCAGTTCACTCCAGCCAGTGCGGAGAATCGATTGGGCAGGGCTGAGGCTGGAAGCTCTAGCTCCTTGGGAGGCTGTCCCAGTAATCCAAAGAGGACGGTGGCCACTAGAGTGGCAGTTGGGGTGGCCAGAGTAGCTGGATTCTAGAGATATTTAGGGAGAAGAATCAGTAGGACTTGAAAATAAATTGAGTTTGTAGGAGACGAGGGAGAGGAAAGTAAAAAAATAATAGAACAAAGGGCTGGGGTCAGGATAGTGCCTGCCCCTCTCCTCTAACACTCCCCTTGAATCAGGGACTGGGAACCAGGGAGACTTTTTTGTTGGAATGGGGTTGGTGCTGGAATACTCAGTGTGCTGTTTTCATCATATACAAGAAGTGGGGCTCTCCCTTTCACCTAGTTAGAGAGTCAGAAGTCAGTAATAGAAGACCTCTAAGAACATGGAAACTGCTTTCTTCTCACCCAGAAACTGCTTCTCTCCCATCCCTTTCTCAGTCTGGAGGCTCAGAGGCCAGCTTCAGTCAGTTGTAGTATTGGGGTGGCCTTCTCTGACCCCATCTTGGAGTTTAGGAGCTAGGTGAAACGTGCTTTCTCTTAATAGTGAATCTTGTTTTTTTATCCTCACCTGAGGATATGTTTTTGCTGATTTTTGAGAGAGAGAGAGAGAGAGAGAGAGAGAGAGAGAGAGAGAGATTGATTGATTGACTCCTATATGTGCCCTGACCAGGAATGAAACGCACAACCTTTTGGTATATGGAATGATGCTCCAACCAACTGAGCCACCTGGCCAGAGCTCAGTAGTGAATCATATCCAGACGTTATATAAACCCCCAGTGATCCTGTATGTACTTTCATGGCCCAATTAATCACACATAATGTATAAATTAGCATTTCCTTTTTTTCTCCTCAAGATACCTCTTTCAAGTTAAGTGACCTCACAATTAGAGCATCATTCAATGTCAGCACTGAAGGGAACTTAGAAATAATTTTAGCATGAACCCATTTTACAGATGAGAAAACTGAGTGACTTCCCAAAGTTACATGAATAGGGACTGAGCTGGGGCTGGAACCAGTCTCCTGGCACTTGGAACAGCCAAACTGCCCAGGACTTGGTACACACATACTCTCCGCACTCCCTCCCCCTCACATAAGAAGTTATCAACTTTGGGCTTGGCCCCCCTTAGTTGGTGTGTCTGGACTCTGGAATCTACCCTTCTCCTCCCATCCCCTCTCCCCAGTGCCTCCTGTTCAGCCTCCACTGTTTCTGAGGTATAGCAACCAGACTTGACACAGAATTCCAGATGCAGAACAGATGTCATTGCCAGGCTTGCCTGGGGGCTCCCAGCTCCCTGGGGTGGGAGAGAGAGGAGTAAGAGCAGTTCTGGTGGGGGAGGCCCCAGCCTGGTCAGAGGGGAGTGATTGGAGCTGCAGGGGAAGAAAAACCAGAGAGAGGATGTTCTAGGCCTGACATGCAGAGAAATGGAATCCTCATCTTCTGGGCTAGCTGGGCTGCCAGCTAATACTGTCTTGCTGCTAAGGTTGAAGCATCCTTTGAATTTGAGGGGCTTTGAGGTCATTGGGGTCAGGAAACAGAGGTTCAATAAGCTCGCTCTCAGATGCAAGCTGGTGCAGAGACACGACTTGTAGATGATTCGATAAGGGGCTCATTACTTTGTGCTCTGGCAAGTGAGTGGAGCATATAGGTAGAAAAGGTGGGCACAGGAGAAAGATAGTGTTAATCACACAAGGCATACAGCAGCACAGGTGAGGTAGTGAGCTCCCTAGTCCTGGTAATGCTTAAGTACAGAGTTTTGTCATTGTGAGTTTGCTGTTCTGACTCTGTGCTTTTAAGTATTTTGTTAGGTGTCTATTAGGTGCCACATAGTATGCAAGGCAGTTTCCACCTATATTACTCACTTAATCTCCAGTCCTGAGGGAAATTCCTATAATTTTTACAGATATGGACATGGAGGCTCAGAAGAGCATGAGGGGCTCTGCGTTGTATCTTCTTTTTTTTTTTTTTTAAAAAAAATATTTTTATTGATTTTTTACAGAGAGGAAGGGAGAGGGATAGAGAGTCAGAAACATCGATGAGAGAGAGACATCGATCAGCTGCCTCTTTCACACACCCCACTGGGAATGTGCCTGCAACCAAGGTACATGCCCTTGACCGGAATCGAACCTGGGACCCTTCAGTCCACAGGCCGACGCTCTATCCACTGAGCCAAACCTGTTAGGGCAGTGTTGTATCTTTTTGAGCATGTTCTGTGTGTGCACTCATTTGTTCAAAGAATATTTTTTGAGCACCTACAATATGCCAGGCACTGTTTTAGGAACTGGGGATCCAGAAAGCTGACAAAGACATCATCTTGAGCTTGTGTTCTAGTTGGGGAGAAAAGGAAATCAAAAAGTTAGAATGAGAACTACCATGATCAAGGTGCCCAGGGTCTTATAGGGAAGAAAAAGGAGAGGCATCTAAATCAGACCCCGACGGCCCAGCTATTGTAGGGAGAGGGAGCAGCATGAGTAACATACGGAACAGCAACGTTTCAGAGGCCTGGAAGGGGTCTGGTCTGGTGGGGACAGAGGTCTCAGGGAACAGGAGGGAGGCAGCTGAGTGTGGCTTTGCTGTCAAGTCAGCTGAAGGGGGTGCTCCTGCTTTGCTGGTGTCCCAGGCAACCGTCTGAAGCTCTCCTTCCAGCTGTTAGTGGGAGGGGCTTAGTGCGTGGTTAGGGAGGCGGCCAAGGTGGGGGGCAGGGAGGGAGGTTTCTGGAAAAAACTGACTTGTGTCTCCTGGGAAAGGAGAGAGGGGATGGTGTCATGGAGAATTGCCCTAGATCAAAAACAAGTTGTAAATCTGCTGGGCCCTGAAGTTCAGAAGTGACAAGGCATTGATGCTTGTGGCAAGTTCTTGGCTTAATTAAGGAGGCATCTGGCTTCGCTCCCCTCCCCCACCCGCCGCTTTCCTGCGAGTTCACTGAAAAATGGAACCCTGGCTCACGCCAGGCCCCTGCAAATCCCCCTAAACAGCATTTGAGCTGACCCTGGGGCTCAGCAGCATCTCTCCTTTCTGTCTGAGTTCTAATTGGCCTCATAAAATCTAATTTATCCTGTAAATGGGTAAAATAATTTGTCAGAAAAAGGAGATGGAGAGACGGCCGTGGGGCTCCCAAGCATAGCAGCTCTGCGCCTCTGGCAGGGTCTCACCAAGGAGGCAGAGGAGCCTGGGAGAGGGGGGCCCCCTCGAGGCAGAACGCTGGCGGGCAGCAAGTGTCCATTGTGAGTGCCCCAGCCCTGAGAGGGGCAGCTGAGAAATGCCTGTGGGAGGGCCTTTGGGGGTCAGCCATGGGGAGGTTGGGGGCAGGCAGGAAAGGGCTGGCCACAAAGCCACTGGACAAACAAGGCCCACTCCCCAGAGCATCACTTTTACGAAAAGATTTGATGGTGTAGAAACCACATTTATATTAAAACAAACATTGTTTGTAATGAGCAGAATGCAAAATGTGCCAAAGGTTTAAAAGAAAACCATTTCGGGCCGTCAGCAAGCCTCCTGAGGCTGCTCCTCTCTGCTGCTGGGCGAATTTTGGTGAAAATGAGAAATGTGGAGATTCTTCATTTTTAAAACTGTGGAAATGGAGGCTGAAAGGAGGAGAGCAATGGACCCAAGGTCATACAACAAGTGATGGACTCAGGACTCTGACTCTAGAACTAGGTCCAGGCCTGGTCTCCACTGTCCCACTGTCCATCTGGGCAAGAAGGATGGATTTCCAAGTGGCTGTGTGATGTGAGGCTCGGGAAAACCTTCACGAGGGAAGACGGGGGCAGCTTCATGGAGGGCCAGCGCCTGGGCTGAGTCCCTAAGGACGCATGCCCGGGCCACAGAGGTTGGGGCACTGAGGCAGAGAGAAACCTCTTAACCAGGAGCAACTGCCTCCAAGAGAGATGAGACCCTCCTTCTGGGCCTCAGTTTCCCGCTCTGTAAAGTGAGGAATCTCAGGCTTCCCCACGTGGGCTCGGCTCCTGGCACAGCCCTGGACCCTCCTAGGTTCTCCCTGCATGTTCATCACTGTTGGTTTCCCTGTTCTGCCTCGTTGGGTGCTGCTGGGCTCCTCTCAGGTGGGGAAGCCAGACATCTGCTGATCCACGAATATTCAGGAAGGGAATCGAGCCTCCTCTGGGCTCCCCAGCCAGCCGCCCGGCCAGGGCCCCTCTGGCCGCTGTCCTGCTTGCCAGAGCCCAGGCTGCTGACATATCCAGCAGCTGCTCAGGCCCCAACTGTTCACATTGTTTGTTAAGCGCAGCAGGGGATTTTCCAAGCCCTGGCCGGCCGTGCGTGCTTTGGGGGGGGCGGGGAGGCTGCCAGAGGGCTCAGGGTTTCATGTCAGTGGGGTTTTTCTCCCCTGAAACTCAAACCGACTGATTAGCGGCTGGAACCCGGCAATTGGAAGCCACTGGGCTGAGAGCCCAGACTTGCCTGCATTTGAATCTTAGAATCTCGGGCCTCAGAGATAGAAGGGACTGGGTGTCGAGAACAGCCATTACCATTTGTGCAGCCCGTTCAGTGCCTTTAAAGAATGAGCTCCCATTCCTTGACTGGTGCTTACTGGGCTGGAGCCCTGACTTACATCATGTCGTTGAATCCTCCCAAGCCTGGTGATATCCTCTTCGTCTTACAGATGTGGAAACTGAGGGCCCGGAAGGTTACGTGGCCTGTCACACAGCTGGTAGGTGGAAGAACAAGATTGGAACCTTGACCTTCTATGCCAAGGTCAAATACTCTTTCCACCACAACAAATGGCCTGCAATGATGTGAATGCCAATTTTGTTTCCCCAATTAGAATGGAAACTGGGTGAGGGCAAGGATGCCTTCTCCTCCCTGCACCCACTGGTAATGCTGAGCCTCGCTGTGTAGCTGGAGGTGCCAGCTGAGCCTTTCTGATAGATTAAGAGACCTGGTTCAGGCCACGCCTGCCTGTCCTTCACACTGCAGCACCAGAGCCCTGGCCTCCTTATCTCGGCCAGCTTGCACTTCTCCCCTCAGTCTTGTTCTTCTTGGAGGACAGTGGGAAGGGAGCCGGGGACAGACAGGGATCTAAGCGGAGGTATATATGTCCAGGTTTCAACGAGTGTGGCAGAGACTGGGGAGCATGTGTTCAGGTGTGACAGGCTGTACCTACAGTTTGGGTATCTGTTCAGATGATGCTCTATGTTTCTTCAGCAATAGGTATGTCTAGTTCATTAATAATCCTAAAATCACAGAATTTCAGACATCACCCCTACATCTGAGTAAACGAAGTCGAGAAGGAGAAGTGACTGGCCCGAGGCCACACAGCTAGACTATGACAGAGCTGGGTCTAGAGCTGAGGGTCCCTGATTTCCTCGCCATCGTGCTTTCTGCATGCCCCACGTGGCTCTGGCAGCCAGACCTGCCTTGTAATGAGTATGGGCCATTGTCCCTGGTTCACTCTGACACCTCATCCTGCCCTGAAGGAAGGAGTCAGGCCACAGGATAAGAAGTGATGTTGGCCATTGAGCTTTTATGGGACAGGGAGGCAGCAGGTCAACCCTCTGGGAGACACACTGGGAGAACCAATTTCTCTGAGATGATGGTTCCTGGCCCTGCTGAAATGTTGGTTAAAATAATAAATACGGATTGGCCATCGTGTGTTTTGTTTTGAGATGGCATTTCCTCCCTCCATTGTTCCCTTTGTGACAAGGACAGTGCTCTCCTGGCGCCTCTGGAAACTGGGTTCTGGCTCTGGCTTGCTGTCTGGCCCTGGGAAATGCGCTGCAGGAAGAAGTGCTTAGCGTCCCAGCCCCTGGGGCAGGAATGGGTAGGGCTATAGTGGTCAAGGCGATCTGTAAGGTTTCAGGGGAGGGAGTGACATCACTGAGCCCCCGTTCTGTGCCAGGTCAGGCACTGTGCTGTACTCCTTCCCACACGTCATCTCATTCCATACTCACAACAACCTTATCAGAAGCCATTACTGTGTCTTGTTTTTCAAAAAATATATTTTTATTGATTTCAGAGAGAAAGGGCGATGGAGAAAGAAATAGAAACATTAAGATGAGCGAATCATTGACCAGCCGCCTCCTGCACGCCCCACACTGGGGATCGAGCCCACAATCTGGCCATGTGCCCTGGCCAGGAATGGAACCGCAACTTCCTGGTTCATAGGTCGATGTTCAACTACTGAGACACACCGGCTGGGCTGTCTTGTTTTTCATTGAGATACAATTCACATACCATAAAACTCACCCCTTAAAGTGTACAAATCAATGGTGTTTAGTATATTCACAAGGTTGTGCAACCATCACCATTATCTAATTCTAGAAATTTTTATCACTTCAAAAAGAAACATTATATGTCCCTTAACCGTCACTCCTCATTCTTCCCTCTCCCCCATCCCTGGCAACCATTAATCTACTTTCTGTCTCTATGATTTGCCTGTTCTGGACATTTCATAATAATGAGATCATGCAGTATGCGGCATTTTGTGACTGGCTTCTTTTACTTAGCATAAAGTTTTCAAGGTTCATCCATGTCAAAGCACATATCAGTTCTTCATTCCTTTCGGTGGCTGAGTAATGTATTTATCCATTCATCAGGTGATGGGCATCTGGGTTATTTCCACTTATTGCCTATCATGAATAATGATGCTAAGAACTGTGTTTTAGTGGGTGAGGACATTGAGCAGCTGGGGAAGATGGGCACGGAGAAGTGCAGCAGTTTGCCCCAAATCTCAGTTAGTAAGGGACAGAGCCAGGATCCAGACCCCAGTCTTCCTATGAGACCTCTTTCTCCACAATTTGTTCCAGGCCCTGGGTGGGTGACTCAGGAGCTGGGGTCTGGGGAAGGTGGGAGGACACATGCTGATGGCCCTGGTGTCCCCTCCTCTACGCAGGGGAGCTGCCGTTGCCCCAGGAGACAACCGTGGAGCTGAGCTGTGGACTGGGGCCAGTACAAGTGGTCCTGGGCCCAGAGCAGGTGGCGGTGCTGGACTGTAGTCTGGGGACTGCCGCGGCCGGACCCCCCACCAGCGTCACGTGGAGCAAAGACGGAGGTGCCCTGCTGGAGCACAGCCACCTGCGCCTGCTACCCAATGGCTCCCTGTGGCTGTCCCAGCCGCTAGCACCCAATGGCAGTGATGAGGCAGCCCCTGGAGCCGCAGATGTCATCGAGGGCAGCTATTCCTGTCTGGCCCGTGGCCCGCTCGGAGTAGTGGCCAGCCAGGCTGCAGTGGTCAAGCTCGCCAGTAAGTTTCCGTATCGGGGGACTGAGCTAAGACCGGGGAGGCCTGGGGTGTGGGAAGTGGGATGCTGATTGTTACCTGCACAAAGGCCAATCTTTTCAGCTCAGGCCCCTTCCCCTGCCTTCCTGGTATTGTCTGCCTCATTAGTCTCATTTCTCCACTCCTGCTCTCGCTCCTTTTCTTTCCCATGGAGTTTGAGAGTCTAAAGTTGTGCTCTCCTCCAGGAAGCCTGCCAGAGGGGCTTACAAGAGTATGGGAGCCCTAACCGGTTTGGCTCAGTGGATAGAGCGTCGGCCTGCAGACTGAAGGGTCCCAGGTTCGATTCCGGTCAAGGGCATGTACCTTGGTTTCGGGCACATCCCCAGTAGGGGGTGTGCAGGAGGCAGCTGATCGATATTTCTCTCTCATCGATGTTTCTAACTCTCTATCCCTCTCCCTTCCTCTCTGTAAAAAATCAATAAAATATATATATTTTTAAAAAAGAGTATGGGAGGCACAAAGGTGGCTCTCCAGAGAGCTCCCCACCTCACAGGAGGTGGAGTATGTGGAGTCAAGCCCCACTGTCCAGCCCACCCTTTGGGGGCTCTCAGGAGGCCCAGGTCACCATGAAATAATTTTCAGGACAGAAAAAGTGTGTGCCTCTTACTGTGGGCTGACTGTGATTCTGGTGTTAAGCCTGGGGACTTTGGAATTCACAGCATCGAACCGGGAATGACCGCTCTCATCCTCTCCCACTGTGTCTCTGTTGGTCCGAATTGGCTCTGCTTGTGTTCTGTCACCTGTGTCGCGTGTGTGTTTCACTGTGTGTGCGCTGTGGCCTCTCTTCCCGGTCCCTGCCTGTCCCTGCCTGTGTGTCGTTGTCCTCATCCTCAGCCCTCTCAGGCTTCTCTCTGCACCCGGAGTCTCAGACGGTGGAGGAGAACGGGACCGCTCGGTTTGAGTGCCACATCGAAGGGCTGCCAGCTCCCAGCATTACTTGGGAGAAGGACCAGGTGACAGTGCCTGCGGAGCCTCGGTGAGTGCCCTGTAGGGCAGTGGAGAGTGGGGCCCAGTGGGCAGGCCAGGGAGGGCTCAGGGATTCTTAGAGTCAGGAAGCCTCCATTTGCTGAAACTGACTTAGGAGCCAAACACTGCCTGACTCTCAGCTCATTTCTGGTCCCAAGGAGAAGTCAGGCAAGAAGTTTTTGCTCTCTGAGAGGAAACGCCTGTCCCCACCGCCGCCCCCCCCCCCCCCCCTCCAAGCTATGGAGCTTGGGTAGGGAGTAGTGATAGAGTCCTTCAGAGCATCTCTAGTCCAAACACTTGCTTTATTGAGGACCCTCAGGACCAGAGAGGAGCTGTGGTTTATCCAAAGCCACACCATGAATCTCTGGCAGAATGTTTATTTGTTCAAGGCCCCACAGCTGCTGGAAAGATAGTCTCTTTGCAAGGTTCTTCTGGGGTTTCTACCTCTCTTCCTCTCTCAGGCCATCCAGTAGCATCTGATTGATGGGTTGTGGGGGGTCCTTCCTGTTTCAACCTCCTCTCTCCCCATGAAGTCAGTGGGCAGAGGGCACCATGCCAGGGAAGCGTTTCTAAGGTGGAAAAGAAGCAGAGACCGAACCCTCTTGTGGCCTCCTGGGCAGGCCCCGATGTACCTGCAGCCTGACCAGAAGGCATGAGGCTCATTCACATCTGAGCTGACCTCATGGCTCGCTTGTCATCCCATGGATTCTCACATCCATGGAAATGTGGCTCCACAGGCCTTTCCCAGCCTCTGGCTACCTCTCTCCAGCTGTAGTTACCTCCTCACCCTCTCCTGGTGGAGGTGGGGTTCCTTCGGCTCAGAAACACTGGTTTTCAGATCTCCCTGCCCTGGGACTAACCTGTCTTGAGTGTGTTGAGTTGTCCCAGTTCTTCCTACTTTTGCCCATGTCTAGGTAGGGGTGAAAGTGTAGGAGAAATTTCTAGGTAGAAAAGCCACAGGACACATCTCTGTAACAGTTGTGAAGGAGAAAGGAGGGAGAGAAGTCAAGATATAAGCCACCATGTTGACTTTGGTGATTGGTTAGTCCCATTAGTCCTCAGCAAGTCACTTCTCACTTAAGGCGGTGGGGGTGGGGGGGGGTGGGGGGGGTGGGGGGTGGGAATGAAAGAATGGGATTAGATCATGGTTTCCCAAAGTGTGTTCTTTGCAGAAAATTACTCCCAAAAGAGACCTTTTTTTTTTTTTTTTTTTTTTTTTTTTTTTTTAAATATATTTTATTGATTTTTTACAGAGAGGAAGGGAGAGAGATAGAGAGTTAGAAACATCGATGAGAGAGAAACATCGATCAGCTGCCTCCTGCACATCTCCTACTGGGGATGTGCCCGCAACCCAGGTACATGCCCCCGACCGGAATCGAACCTGGGACCCCTCAGTCCGCAGGCCGACGCTCTATCCACTGAGCCAAACCGGTTTCGGCAAAAAAGAGACCTTTTTTTGAGGGGGAGAGGGGGGAACTATTCTGTAGTCAAGGTCAGGAAACTGCCTATAAATCTCTCTCTTGGAATTGACAAGGCACTGAGAAGTCCTGTATAGAAAACCTGTTTAACTTGTTTAACCAGACACTTCCTAGACTCATCTGCCCAGAGCCCCTCTTGCAGCATGCCATGAATGAGCATTCCTAGGGAGTGGACCATGGGAATACTGACATTTTAAGTTCCATGCCTTTCAAATGTGAGACTGCTCACTGCTCTCTGGTGGTGCTTGCTGGGAGTTGGTGGGTTAGAACCATGTGAGAGCCTACTCCTGGCAGCCGCCTCCCTCCTGAGAGAATGGGAGAGAGGAAAAACCACTCAGTTAACCCTTCATCCTTCTAGGTAGGTATTTCTTATTTTTCATATTATGCTCTTTTAGTGTATATTCCTAGAAAATGCATTTTCAAATTCATATAAATAAAAAAGAACGAAGGCCGAAACCGGTTTGGCTCGGTGGATAGAGCGTCGGCCTGCGGACTGAAGGGTCCCAGGTTCGATTCCGGTCAAGGGCATGTACCTGGTTTGCGGGCACATCCCCGGTGGGGGATGTGCAGGAGGCAGCTGATCCATGTTTCTCTCTCATCGATGTTTCTGACTCTATCTCTCTCCCTTCCTCTCTATGAAAAATCAATAAAATATATTTAAAAAAAATTTTTTTTTTTTTTTAAAGAACGAAGATTACTCATCATCCTGTCACCCATAGAAAGCCACTGTTAGTTTTGATGTCTATCCTCTGGACTTTCCCCTGTATGTTTATACATATTCTCTTGAGAAATTGTACATACTGGTTTTTTTGTTCGGTCATTTTTTTTTTATTTTTTTTTTTATTTCAGAGAGGAAGGGAGAGGGAGAGAGAGAGAAACATCAATGATTAGAGAGAATCATTGATCAGCAGCCTCCTGCATGCCTCACGCTGGGGACTGAGCCCATAACCCAGGCATGTGCCCAGAGAGGGAGTCAAACCATGACGCCCTGGCCCATAGGTCGATGCTCAACCACTGAGACATGCTGGCCAGGCTCAGTCATCTTTGTGTGCGTGTGTGCGTGCATGTGTGTGCGTGTGTGTGTGTGTGTTTTTTACAAAAACAAATATGGGGTTATATTTCAACTTTTACTTTTTTTACTTAACACATAATAAACATCCTTCTAGGTCTGTACATGTGGCTATGGCAGATACTATTATCCAAATTGTTAAATGAGGGAACTGAAGTTCAGAGACAGAAATACCTTGGCCCAGGTCACACAGCTATTATCCAGTGTGTTGGGTGCCAGAGCGTGGCATGGATGATACCCAAGCCTCTCGTGACTTGAGGGTTGTGGTGGGGCAGCTGCAGTGTCTGAGGAAGTTCCCCTGCAGGTGGGCTTAGAGATCGGGTGGTCCAGCTGTGGCTCGGGGCAGAGAAGTTCTTTCCCCAAAGTTTTTGAGCAAGCAGTGGGATTCAGACCTCGCCTCCCAGCAGCTAGCTCAGGCACCATTCCATAAGGCCACAGGCCTCTCCCAGGAGCCTGGAGCTGCCAGTTCCTGAGCTCTGGGAGTGGTTGCCCCCAAGTCCTCTGAAAAGTGATCCTCGTCTATAAATAAGCCAGGCTCACATGTCCTAGCACATTGTGTGGGGGAATAAAGAAATGTCTAAAACAGCAGCTCGATTATGCCCAAGGTATGTATTTTTACACATGCCCAGATATAGTACATGTACAAATATGCTATTCATGAACTCAGCCCAGTGGTTTGAAGGAGACCATATGCCTTGGTGTAGGGTGTGCACATGTGCAGTTAATAAACGAACTCTGTCAGGGTATATGTGCATATTTTTGAAACTGATGGTGAAGACTAGACCCTAAGGCAATTCCCTGGTACTTAAACTGATTTCTAATGATAGGGGATAATTTTTCTTCCATGGGAACCAGTCATCAATGAGAGTAATGTTTTCCAAAATCCAGGCATTCACAAACCTCTTTTATAATGTTGGCCGTCCCTGAACAATTTATACAATCACTTACTTAATCCATTTCTTAGAATCAACTCTCTCTTTTGTAACTTAACACATACTAAAAAGAAGCATTATCTCACTGCAGTAAAATGGAAAACCAGCAATACTTACCATAAATAGAAGGTGGCCATAAAAATAAATACATAAGCACTGGAATAAAAAAAAATGTGTGTCTGGATCCATTTGAAGTCCTTTTGTTATTGCCATTCACTCACACTTTAAAAACATGGCGCTGATGGACTCAAATTCCATGGGCTCCTTCACCCAGTCTCCCGCCCTGGCCATCTCCAGTGCCCATTGAGCCTGTCAACATGGTGTGACCCTCAGCTAGTGTTCTTTTACCCCAGGGGCATCTCTGTAGGGCGTAGGGCAGTGATGGCGAACCTATGACACACGTGTCAGAGGTGACACGCGAACTCATTTTTTTGGTTGATTTTTCTTTGTTAAATGGCATTTAAATATATAAAATAAATATCAAAAATATAAATCTTTGTTTTACTATGGTTGCAAATATCAAAAAATTTCTATATGTGACACGGCACCAGAGTTAAGTTAGGGTTTTTCAAAATGCTGACACGCCGAGCTCAAAAGGTTCGCCATCACTGGCTTAGGGTGAGGCTCTTTGGCCTCAGGAAACTCAGAGCAGCTGTGTCATCCCTTCTGTGTTCCTGAATCCCTGGGTTCAAGTGGCCTTTCGGGGGGTAGGGCAGCAGGCTAAGTCTCAGGCTTGGAAAGAGAATTCCTCCCTATTGGATAGAGGTTGCTTTTCATTCTATAAGTAGCTATTTTGTTTTATTTGACATTTGAATTAATTTTTAAATGATAAACTACGCTAACTTTAAGGGGGGGGGGATCATCTACCACCTGAACACAGACAGCTATTACCATTTTTGAGTATTTCTTCCAGTCTTTTTAAATATGTGTACCATTTACACCATTGTAAAGATGTGTTTAGAGTTTGTGATTGGTAGATGTTTATGTCCACTATCTGATGTGAGCTCATAAGACGTTATAAAGGTTAGGGTTGTGAAGTAGGCAAGACAGAAATTAGTTAACCCATTTTTCAGATGAGAAGCTGAGGCACAGATATGTGATGTCACTTGCTAAAATGTTGGAACTACTTCTCTCCAATCTACCACTGAGCCTGGAGTTACAGAACAAGGTGTACAAGACACATACTTTTTTCCATTTAAAATGTTTAAAGTTTTATATTTCCAAACTAATAAACATTCACCATAATTAAAAAAAAAAATAAGCACAACAAATAAGTCCCCAGTAATCCCACTTTCAGAGAAAACCTCCCTGACTGATGGGAGCTTTACCACCCTTGACTTTTTTGTGTATATCCTAACATGTCATTTATTTATGTTCCCAAAATAGAGTTGCTTCATAAACACTATTTTGTGATTCTTTCCCCCACTAACCAATAGATCTTGGACCTCTCTCCAGGGACAGAGCTTCTAAAACCACATTTTAACCAAACAGAAAAGATTGTAGAGCAGGCGTGGAGGGCCTTTTTTCTGTCGAGGGCCATTTGGATATTTATAACATCATTCGAGGGCCATACACAATTATCAACTTAAATATTAGCCTGCTGTATTTGGCCAAACATTTCATTAACTCACCCCCAATGCCTTGGCAAGGCCGGACCAAATGATATCTCAGGCCTTCTACGGCCCGCGGGCCGGACGTTCCCACCCCTGCTGTAGGTGAACACTAACAGTGGTTCTGTTTCGCTCTGTTGGCCATCACAACAGCACATCTGAGGAAAGGTATTCGTTCATTCACTCAACACATCATTAAGGACATGTTACTTGTCAAATGAGGTATTAGCTCTTGGGAACCTGGAGCATAATTTCCCTGGAAAGGCCAGGGAACCTTGGGGTTAAGAAGTGTGGGAAGCACGAAGGGTCTGGGAGGCCGAGTGTTTTAGGTGGAAGAAGCCTGGATGGGGATGGGAGTTTTGTTTCCCAGATAAGACCTGCTTATCCTTCCCCACTTGGCCTTTCCCAAGAAATTTCCTGTGGCTGCAGGCAGGGTCCAGCCCAACATTTTACTGCCAACCACACTTTGCCTCCTTGTCCCTTCTCCCCGACTGGCCCCACACAGATGTGGGCAGCTGTTGGAGCTGAGGGAAGATGCCAGGGCATAGGTGGGTTGGCCTTTGGGGTGAAGGAGGGAGGATGCAGATTTCTGTTTTTTCTCTTAGTCTTTGGGCCACAGTACATTTCCAGGCCCATGGCCAGAATTCTCTCCCAACACGCTTGCGTTAGTTCTCATCTCCTGTGTTTAGGTTTTCTTATACCCCGTTTCCCCACAAGCTAAGGGATCTTCACCGAGTGCACAGCTGCCCATTTCCTCTTTGACCTTGGCCCAGCCTATATCCAGGGGCCAGCACTGTTTGCTCTCTTGAGAAATTTGAATTCTCAGCCTCGAGCTGACCCTGCAGGGATCACAGTTGGAGGATTCAGGAGGACCCACTCATTCCCTGTTTGGGCCAGAGCCCAACACCCTGGCCTCCATGGACACATTTCCCTGCTTTGTCTGTCAAGCAAGGTCCTGGGCCTTCCTAGCCTGAGCCATGTTCCAACCCCCCCCCCCCTCCCCCTGTTACCAGAGGGCAGAGAACACTACCCTCAGCCAGCCTGCTCCTCCTCAGTAATACTAGGATACATGTTGACTGGGGCTTGCTGGGGTCCCCGTCCCCCCCATTGGCATTCGCAGCCACCTACGGGCCGCTGAGATGGGCAGGTGGGAAGAACATGGGATTTGGTACCAGAAGACCTGGATTCAAGTTTTAATTCTGCTCCAGGTTGAGGCTCTGCTCTCAAAGCCTTAGTTTTGTCACCAATAAAATGAAGGTTGTGACCCCCTCTATTTCTTGGGCTTGTTTTGAGGGTCAGATGAGATCGTGTGAATAAAAGAGACTTTACCAGGGAAGGAAGGAGTTAGAGAAGGCTGTATAATAAAAGGAAGTCCTCGCCCACTTTCAGCTCCCAGGATCCCAGGGCCCCTCCTCAGAGACAGCCACCATCACTGGGGACACTCAGTGCGGGCACAGAGTGCACATGGCCCCCCACGCATTGTGGAAACCCCCCTGTGCCGCACACACGGAGCTGCCTCCTGTGTAGCAGCTGCCTAGCATTCCGTTGTGTGGATGTGCCCAAACCGATTTAGTCAGTCCCCACCCTACAGAGGGGCACTGGATTGTTTCCAGTCTTGTTTTTAAAGACAACGCTGGAGTGAATATTGTTAAGCAGGCATTTTTGTGTCCATGTTTGAGAGTATCTGTGGGAGAGAGTCCTCGAAGTGGTGCTGCTGGGTCAAAAGGCAGGTGCAGGTTTGAGGTTTAAGATATCCCAGCTTGCCCTGGAAAGAGGGTGTATGGATTGGCCCGGCCACTGACAAGACAGGAGTGTCTTCCCCCTCTTCCTTCATCCAAGTAGGGTGTTATTGAACCTTTTGACCTTTGCATATCTGACAGGTGAAGATGGTATCTTCTAGTTCTAATTTGCATTTTAAAAATGACGAGTGAGGCTGGAAAATGAGACACCGTGGGTCTTTCAGGTTGGAGTGGGGAGGCCTGCCTTGGGCACACCGCCCTCCCTGTAGAGCTCCTGCCCACCTCACCGGGTGCCCTCTTCCCCTTCCCAAGGCTCATCACTCTTCCCAACGGGGTTCTCCAGATCCTGGACGTTCAGGAGAGTGATGCAGGCTCCTACCGCTGCGTGGCCACCAACGCAGCCCACCAGCGCTTCAGCCAGGAGGCCCTGCTCCGTGTGGCCCGCCCAGGTAAGGGGCTCACCGCCGGGGGAACCAGGGTGTTCCTGGAGTCAGCTTGGAGGGGCCTCAGAGGTCCAAGCCCTGCCTTGAAAGAGGTGATGGGGTATCACTCCCATCAGACAGGAGAGGTGATGAAGCCCAGAGAAGCAGCGCCGCCCAGCAAGTCAGGGAGAGACCTGGGCTGGATTCCCGATGCAGGGTTCCCTCCCTGTGGAGACCCTGTGCTCCCTCGGGCTGGTTGGAGCATCTAGGGCTGGGGGCGGGTGGAGAGGTAAGGCACCTGAGGAAGGGTGTCAGTGCCCTGCAGCCCCGGTCCCTGTCCCTCTGGGGGCTCAGGGAACTGGGGGGTTACCCCTCGCGACTTGCTGTGCCCTGCAAATCTAGCTCCCCACAGTCTGGTGTTTCTGTGTTTTCCATTTCTTGGAAAAGCTCGTGTCCCAGGGTGATGCAATGGGAAGGTCACAGGCTTTGGGGTCAGAAAGACCTGATTTGCGTCCTGGCTGCTTTACTCACCATCTGTGTGACCATGGGCTGGTTATCAAATGTCCAGCCCTGGGAGGTTGGGAGAAGAGCTGAGCCGAGTGGAAAGTGCCTGGCACCTAGCAGGTGCCCCTCTGATCCTACTGCAGGCCTCCCCCAAGGGTCTCTCATTTGCCTCCCTTTGCCATGGTCACCTCCCCCCGACTCCTGCCCTTCTGCACATCTCCTCCCATCCCCCAGTCCCTCCAAGCCCACCCTCCTCCCTGGGGGCTCAGCTAGTGAGCTGCTCTGAGTCTGGTTTGGTCTCCCACTAGTGCCTGGGGTCTCTGCCTCCATCTGCTGGACAAAGCAGGTATTCACCATGCTGACCCAGGGGACAGTCACACTGAGAACTTGGCAGGAATCAGTGCTCAGGGAGCTGCCAAGCCAGCAGAAACTCGAGCCCACCCCATACCTTTTGCACATGGGGACTGGAGACCCTTTGGAGAAGGGGCTTGTCTAAGGTGACCCAGCGGGAAGATGATGATAAGAAGTGTTGGAACTAGGAACTCTGACTGACGGTCCTAGAGGGTGGGCTCAGTGTGGCAGGGGAGAATGGGGAGGTGTGTTGGAGACCAGGTTATTCCTCTCCTGGCTCCAAGAGAAAGAGGTCCCAGTCCCACCCAGTTCTGGGGAGCTACATGGCTGCTTTCCCCATCTGTCAGATGGAACCCTGGCTGCTCCCTGCCCCACCTGCCTCGCCAGGGGCACCAGGGGAAGTACGCATGTGAAGGCACCTAATGGGCCTACTGGTAAGTCTGCCCACTGGTCTGCCCTCTCTCCAGGGTCCCTGGCGTCCACCGGGGGGCAGGACGTGGTCATTGTGGCAGCTCCGGAGAACACCACCGTGGTGTCTGGACAGAGTGTGGTGATGGAATGCGTGGCCTCTGCTGACCCCACCCCTTTCGTGTCCTGGGTCCGACAGGGTAAGTGGAGGGAGGGAACTGAAAGGGCAGGGGGGAGGAGGGGCGTGGCATCTCATGTGTCCACAAGTCAGCTCTACGGGTGGCCACTTGATAGTCACAGCCTTTGGTGTGGCAGGAACTCGTCTCCCAGGGCCGGCTGTGGGTAGGGGACCTGGACAAACTTAATAATCCATCAGTGTAGCATGTTTCCTTTACAAGGCACTTTGAATGTGCCACTCACAAAGTCTTATTGAGACCTTCCTTAATGTGGGCACCGGGCTAGCTTCTCCCCCTTACTTATTTCATTCCTCACAACCGGGTTGCAAGAGAGAGTGAGAGCTGGAGTGTGAGAGCTGGAGAGGTGCCCCACGGCCGGCGAGCCGGGTTGGAACCAGGCCCCCACTGCTGCTCTGGTTAGTCACAAAGCTGCCTCTTGGTCCACCCAGTGTTCTCCGCCTTTGTGTGCCTGGCTTCCTGCTGGGCACAGTGAATAAAATGCCCAGATGAGAGCCACAGGGGCCCTCTGCACTCATAGACTGGGTGAGGGAGATAAGACGCAGCCATAAAAGAAGCTGTACAGTGCGACGGTATCAGGCCCCAAGTGATAAGTGCCAGGTGGGACTGCGTTACCGGAGATGCTATCAGGGTAATGAGAGCGCTTGGCCAACCGTCACCTTGCGGTCTACTGAACACTCACACCTGCTCTCCCTCCAGAGCCCCCAAGAGCCCTTGGAGGAGAGTGTAAGGAGTAAGGCGAGCCCCCAGGTTCAGGGGTCCTGGTAGAACAGAAACCAGACTCGGGAGCCAGGCAGCCAGGCAAACACCTTTCCTCCTGCAGGAGGGTGCGCTGCACAGGGTCTGGGAGCACAGGCACACCGAGTCAGGTCTGCTCGGCTTTTTAATTCTGACGCGGGTGACCTGTCCCTCACTCTTGATTGGAGCTCAGGCTCACAGTCTTTTGCGATTGGCTGATTCAAAGGAAGGGGTTGGCCTTTGCCATTTCAAGAGGGCGGCCCCCAGGGGAGCGGCAAGTCATGCGGCCAACATGGAGGCCGCCAAGTCACACAGTCCAAAATGACGGCTGTCTAAACTGCTCTTTGACAGAAAAGATGACTTGTTTATTCTCACAAGAGGGAGGGCCAGGATGGTTGTTCCCAGTAGGCAGATGCGGAAGCTGAGGCTGAGAGGCAGGTGGGAAGCCAGGACCCAAACTGCGGAGCTAGTCCTTCTGCTATACCACTCCCTCCAGTCATGAATGGAAGAAAAGCCAGTATTATTGTTTTTTCCTAAATATATTTCTATTGGTTTCAGAGAGAAGGGGAGAGGGAGAGAGAGATAGAAACACCAATGATGAGAGAGAATCATTGATCAGCTGCCTCCTGCACGCCCCACACTGGGGATCAAGCCCACAACCTGGGCATGTGCCCTGACCGGGAATCGAACCGGGACCTCCTGGTTCATAGGTTGACACTCAACCACTGAGCTATACCAGCCAGGCACCAGTATTATTTTTGTTTCCATTTGTCCAGAAGAAGTGACTTGTCCCAAGCTGATGGCAGAAGTCGTCCTAAACCTAGTCCTCTTTATCCTTCTTCCCTGGCTCAGTGTGTTACCCTACACCCATGGTCGGCAAACTGTGGCTCGCAAGCCACATGCGGCCCTTTGGCCCCTTGAGTGTGGCTCTTCCACAAAATATCACGTGCGGGTGTTCATGTACAGTGCGATTGAAACTTCGTGGCCCATGCGCAGAAGTCGGTATTTTGTGGAAGAGCCAGTATTTTGTGGAAGAGCCACACTCAAGGGGCCAAAGAGCCGCATGTGGCTCGCGAGCCGCGGTTTGCCGAGCTGCGGTTTGCAGACTACTGCCCTACACTACCTCCTTTTTGTAAGTTTGTATCTCAGTCAGGAGTACATAATGAATACACAAAGTTTAAAGAAAAATAATGAGCCCAACAACTACGTACCTTTCCCATTGATCTGATGAGATAGAACAGTGCCAGAATCTTTGCACCTCCCTTACCTGCATGGCCTCATTGGACTTGTGACACTTGCCGAGTTAGGGGGATCCCAGGGACGGCAGGGACCTCATGCTATTATTGGGGGAAGCCTGTGATGTTGCCCAGAAGTTCAAATATCAATGTTTCTCAAATACTGACCATGCGCCAGAATGACCCCAGAAACTTGTTAAAACTGCAGACTCCTTCCCTTCATACCTAGAGAGTTGTAACCCAGGAATCAAGTGCCCTAGGTCTTTGCTACTGAAAGTGTGGTCTTTGGATCTACTACTTGGGCCTAGTTAGGAATGCAGAATCTGGTCCTGCCCTAGGCCTCTGCATATTAGGGTCCCCTGCAATTCCGTCGTTCACGTGTAACACCAAGGGTTTGAGAATTGCTGCTCCAGAGGATCCTGACACCTGTAGTTTTGGGAACTGACTTGGAGAAACTCAGCTAATAACACTGCTGGACAGAAGCTGGGAAGAGAAAGACCCCAAAAGGACTTCATTCCTGACCCTGGGCACAGTTACTTTTCCACTGAGTCAGGGAAGGGACTTTTGTTTTATTTTCTTCTTATTGCAAACATTATATGTGTTCACTGTAGAAAACTGTCGAAAAGCAGAAACAGAAAACATCTCACCATTCAGAGATAAAAACTGTTAACATATGGGTGTATTTTCTTCCAGATTTTTTTTTTTCTATGCACATGTACATTTCCCCCTGAAATTGAGAGCATGTTGAATTTACAGTTCCAAGCCCTATTTTCATTCAACAGTATCTCATTAGCATTTCCCCATCTTTAAAACTTTTCCAAAAAATAAATATGACTATACTAGAGGCCCGGTGCATGGATTCATGCACTGGTGGGGTCCCTCAGCCTGGCCAGCAATCAGGGCTGATCAGGGCCAGCTGGCTGGGGATGGGGGGGGAGGGACCATGGGAGGTTGGCTGGCCGTGGGAGGTTGGATGTGGGAGCGCACTGACCACCAGGGAGCAGCTCCTGCATTGAGCACCTGCCCCCTGGTTGTCAGTTCAGGTCACAGCAACCAGTTGACTGGTCATTCAGTCACTTAGGCTTTTATATAGAGAGAGTCCCTGTGCACGGGATTCGTGCACTTGTGCAGGGCGTGGCCTGTGGGGATCGGCCAGCTGTGGGAGTGCCACTTATCCCACTCAGCCAAGTGGCTATGAACCTGCCCTTTGAGCAGCTGCTCCCCACTCATCCCAGTCAGCCCAGTGGCGCTCCCACTGTGGGAGTGTACTGACCACCAGGGGGCAGCTCCTGCATTGAGCGTCTGCCCCCTGGTGGTCAGTGTGCATCATAGCAACTGGTCGACCGGTCGTTCCGGTCTTTTCCCCGTTCAGTCACTGGGCTTTTATTATATAGGATAATGTTCCATTATTTGAATATAGCTGTAATGCAATTTTCCAGTTCCTACTGTTAAAATTTTAAGTCCTTTTCAGTTGTCCACTATTACAGTTAACACTACAGTGATCAGCCCTTCACATTTCCCCAGGACAGGTGCCCATAAGTGAAATCCCTGGCTTCTAGGTTAAGGTGGAGCCCCTGGATAGCCCTATCAGCATTTACTCTTTCTCCAGCATTGCAACTTATTGTCTTTAAACACATTTCCAATATGAAAATGAACAACTGTATTTTGATGTGCATTTCTTTGATTATGTGAAGTTGAAAGCTCTTTTTTATGTGTTTCTTGGCCATTTGTGTTTTTTCCATTCAGGAGTGTGTCCTTGTAAGAAATCACGTTTAACAACAGTGGTAATAGTCATTGACAAGTGTACTGAGCACCTGTTATGTGCCTGCACTGTGTCAGGGTTCTCACAAACCTTGTTCATCCCACCCGCTAGCAGTCCTTCCCGCGAGGGACTACCTCCTTATTTTACAGACGGAGACACTAAGATGCAAAGGCCGTCACTCGGCTAGCAAGTAGGAGAACTGAGATTCCAACCAGGCACTGTTATGGTCTCATAATCCGGGTGTAGAGGGGCCCCCCCCGAGGTCCGGGGAGTGGATGGAGGGGCAGTTCTCACCTACCCCTTCAGCGCTCTCCCTCTCCCCCAGACGGGAAGCCCATCTCCACCGACGTCATCGTCCTGGGCCGCACCAACCTGCTGATCGCCAGCGCGCACCCCCGGCACGCGGGCGTCTATGTCTGCCGCGCCAACAAGCCCCACACGCGCGACTTCGCCGCCGCCGCCGCAGAGCTCCGCGTGCTGGGTGAGGCGGGGCGAAGCTGGGGGAGCGGGTGTGCGGGGAGACCGATGGGGCAGGTAGCTGGGACCGAGGGAAGAATAGGAAGGGGGAAGGGAGCAACTGGGTGTTTTGGAGAATTGGGAGACATGCTGCCAGAGAGGTAGGGCTGGGGGAGGGGCTGGTGGGGAAGAGCTTCGTAAAGAGGGGGGTGGGAGGGGGAGGCTTGGAGGGGACCGACTAGATCATTGGAGGAGGGGAGGTGGTAGGAGGAGACTGGAGGATGGAGTGGGAGAGCTGAGTCCGGGAAAGAAGGAGAGGGGTGATTAGGCTTGGGTGATTGGAGGGTGGGGAGGGTGGTCTGGGTGAGACTTAGGCCGTGGGGGAGGGGAGACAGGCTGCTGGGAGAGCTAGTGGAACTCTGCGTGGCGCTGAGAAAAAGGGAATGAGGTTGCTCAGGACGGGGATAACCGTGGAGAGGGGAGACCTGGCAGGTGTGGGAGGCCCTGGTAGGGGGGGAGGAGTTGATGAAAGAGGAGGTGGGGCTAGACCCAGGAGGAGAGGAGGCGAGGCGGGACTGGGGTAAATGGGGAGAAGAGGTAGAGCTGCGCTGCACTAGAGTGTTTGGGGGAAGGGGGGAAGCAGGGAGAGGTTAGACTCTAACCGTTAGAGAGATTGGAGGGGACCAGCTGGAGTATTTGGGGGAGGGCGCAGAGCCCCTAGTGGCCGGAGCGCGCGGTCAGCGTCCTCTTCCTCGCCCCCAGCGGCCCCGGTCATCTCGCAGGCGCCCGAGGCGCTGTCTCGGACGCGGGCCAGCACCGCGCGCTTCGTGTGTCGCGCGTCCGGGGAGCCGCGGCCCGCGCTGCGCTGGCTGCACGACGGGGTGCCGCTGCGACCCAACGGGCGCGTCAAGGTACAGGGCGGCGGCAGCAGCCTGGTCATCACGCAGATCGGCCTGCAGGACGCCGGCTACTACCAGTGCGTGGCCGAGAACGGCGCGGGCACAGCGTGCGCCGCCGCGCCGCTGGCGGTAGTTGTGCGCGAGGGGCTGCCCAGCGCTCCCACGCGGGTCACGGCCACTCCGCTGAGTAGCTCCGCGGTGCTGGTGGCCTGGGAGCGGCCCGAGCTGCACAGCGAGCAGATCATTGGCTTCTCCCTCCACTACCAGAAAGCTCGCGGTACGTCTGCGGGGCTGGGGGGTGGAAGGGGGGACACACCCCAGTAGATGCCCAAGCTAGAGCGTGAGGAGCAGGGACAAGTTGGATGACTGCAGGGTTGCCTGTTCACCTTCTTTGGGGCCGGGATAGGCTGGGGCGGGAGGGGTCCCTGTGTGTGGCATGTTACTCCTGAGTCACAGTATATGGGAGAGAAGAGACAGGATCTTCTCCTCCCAGGGAAATGACTTGGCGTTCCTGGAGCCAGCTGGTAAATGCAGCAGGGGTCACATCAATTGGATGCCAGAAAGAACTTCCTAACCAGTGGAGGATTAATGCAGTGGCACTAGAAGCCAGGGGAGTTTATAATCTCCAGTGCAGATTATCTGGGATGATTTAACTACAAATAGGCTATTCCAGAGACTGGGACAATCTGAAGGATCCTTCGATAGCCTCCCACAGGTGGGCCCTGTGACAGTCCCTTTGTCCCCTGTGTCACCACCCCAGGCATGGACAATGTGGAATACCAGTTTGCAGTGAACAATGACACAACAGAGCTACAGGTTCGGGACCTGGAACCCAACACGGATTATGAGTTCTACGTAGTGGCCTACTCTCAGCTGGGCGCCAGCCGCACCTCCACCCCAGCGCTGGTCCACACACTGGATGATGGTAGGGCCTCTGTGCCTGCAGTGGGCACCTTGGGGTCCAGAGAACTCCCTGGGGATGGTAGCTTGGCCTCTCTTTACTAGTGAGTGCCAAGACCCTTACCTGTCTTGTGTCATCTCCTGTACCCTGCAAGGGTGGGCAAGGGTACTATTTCCCAGTTTACAGTTGGGGAATCTGAGGCCCAGAAAATGAGAGTGACTTGCCCAGGGTCAGCAGGACAACTGGGACTTGAGATCTCAGCTTGTGATTCCCTATATCATGTGGCCATTGACCCCCACATACCACCCAGCCAGTGACTTTGACCCACTGAATGTGGAAGATGGTGCCCCAAACCTTTTTCAGGGTGGGAGGGATGTCCCCTCCTCTCCAGCTTGGGGCTCCCCTGAGAGGCTCCCTTTCCTCCCTCAGATCCCGGTCCTGGGCCTACCTCTGACTGGCTGTGTGACCTGGGCAAGGCTCTGCCCGCTCCTGGGCCTCACCTTCCCGCCGGTGGAACAGAGCTCACGCTGCTGTTCTTCTGTCTCAGTCCCCAGTGCCGCGCCCCAGCTCTCCCTGTCCAGCCCCAACCCCTCGGACATCAGGGTGGCCTGGCTGCCCCTGCCTCCCAGCCTGAGCCATGGGCAGGTGGTGAAGTACAAGATAGAGTACAGTTTGGGAAAGGAAGGTGAGTAGAGGGAGGGTACGGGGTCACCTGGCTGGGAAGTGTGTGTCTGTGAAAAGTTGGCCAGAGCCTCGGAGGACCTGACAGAGTGGCCTGGAGTCTGAGGAAATTAGGCAGCACAGGGGAGTAGGGAAAGGTGAACCCAGAAAAGAGGAGTGTGGGCTGGGGGGGGGTGGCAGGAATGGAAAGAGGGCCAGTTTAAGGCAGAGGGAGGCCTGGGTTCTGGCCCCACCTCCTCTACAGCTGCAGTGTGTCATCCTGCTGAATCCCTGGCTCAGTTTCCTTATCTTTGAAATGGGGCAGGTGGCCTAGGCCAGTGGTCGGCAAACTGCGGCTCGAGAGCCGCATGTGGCTCTTTGGCCCCTTGCGTGTGGCTCTTCCACAAAATACCACATGCGGGCGCGCACTTACAGTGCAGTTGAAACTTTGTGGCCCATGCGCAGAAGTCAGTTTTCGGCCTGGGCGAGTCTATTTTGAAGAAGTGGCATTAGAAGAAGTGGGGGTATGTTTGCTGAGGTCAACCCCTCATACTGAGGACGTTTTTAGCAAAGGCCAGCTTAGGAGTACCCTAATTAAGCTAATAACAATGTACCTACCTATATAGTTTAAGTTTAAAAATTTGGCTCTCGCCGAAACCAGTTTGGCTCAGTGGATAGAGCGTCGGCCTGCGGACTGAAAGGTCCCGGGTTCGATTCCGGTCAAGGGCATGTACTTGGGTTGCGGGCACATCCCCAGTAGGAGATGTGCAAGAGGCAGCTGATCGATGTTTCTAACTCTCTGTCTCTCTCCCTTCCTCTCTGTAAAAAATCAATAAAAATATATTAAAAAAAAAAGTTGGCTCTCAAAAGAAATTTCAGTCGTTGTGCTGTTGATATCTGGCTCTGTTGACTAATGAGTTTGCCAATCACTGGCCTAGGCGATCCCTGGGGACCCTTCCAGCTCACCGAAGAACAGATGAGGGATAAGGAGGTGGGGGTTGCAGGGGTGGGGGAATGAGCATTGGGGAGGGTGTGTTAGGGCAGATGTTGGTAATCTAGGGCAGGAGTTTGAAAAGAGTAAAAAGTTAGGAGAAGGCAAGTAGCTGGAGAGCCAGGGTGAGGGTGAAGAGGGAGGGGAGGGTGAGGCAGGGGCTTGGGGGTTGTCAGGCTTCTGAAAGGCAGGTGGTGCCTGGCGGCTCTCACAGCCCACCCCTGTGCTTGTGCCTGGTGTGTGTGTTGGGGCTGTGGGGGTGTCATTGACTGCTATGGGGAAGTGGGGACCACATGCCATGATTCTCCTGACTCAGAGCTGGAGGTGATGGCAGTGTCAGCTAGGGTGGGAGGCCCAGGAGTCAGCCCTGGAGCCATGGGGTCCATCCAGGCCCTGAGGGGCCAGTGCTGAGAGTGCCTCCGGGCTCTGATGGCCACTGAGGAACCGGACGCAGGTGGAAGCGTCTGGGTGGGGGAGCTTAGGGGTCATTGTCTTCAGGTGGCCTCCCAGCAGCCAGTCTCTCCTGTCCCAGCAGATCAGATTTCCTCCAGCGAGGTGCCAGGGAATGAGACGCAGCTTACGCTGAACTCACTTCTGCCCAACAAGGTGTACCGAGTACGGATTTCGGCTGGTACAGGGGCTGGCTATGGGGCGCCCTCCCAGTGGATGCAGCACAGGACGCCCAGTATGCACAACCAGAGCCACGGTATGGGCGCAGAGGGGACGGGACCAGGAGGTGTGCGTGACTGTGTGGGTGTGGGTGTGGGTATGGGTGTGGCCTTGGAACCCAAACCCAACCACCCTCTCCATCAGAGACCTGCCATGGCTCTCCCTGCCCGAGGGGTTGGGGGGATGGGTGTAGAGGTGAAGGGCTGGCTTTTGCAGGCACATCTGGCCTCAAGTGCCCCTTCTTCTGCTGTGTGACCTCCTACAAACCATTCACGGCTCTAAGGCTTCATTTACTTGCAAGCTGAGGAGGGAGGATTGATAATTAATGTATTGCCAACAAAATATTTAGTACACAATAGCTGTTATATAGCAGCTGCTTCCATAATTACAATTGCTGGTTTTGTTGAAAGGCCCAATGGTAGAGTGATTAAATGCAGACAAAACCGGGTGCATATACTATCTAGTGTGTGACCTTGGGCAAGTTACTTCTCTGAGCGTCCATTTCTAGTAAAATGGGATAATGGTATTTCCATTATTTTATAGGGTTGTGAGCATGACGTTAAAATATATGTGCAAAGTGCTTAGAACAGTGTCCAACACATAGTAAGTCCCCCACATTCAGGCTTCAGGTAGGGTCCCCACGCCAGGGCTCCCCCCCTCCCTGCTGGCCTCAGCAACCCTGTGACCCTCCGGCCTGGCCAGTATCCATGCGTTCCTTCCTTCCGGAAACGTAGCGATCCCGGCGGCCTGCCACAGAGTGCTCCTTGCTGGCCTCTGTGCACACGCACAGGAGCACTCCTCCCTTCCCGGCACTCTGGGCTTGTGGGACAGTGATTCGCCCCTAGACAAGCCCTGCCTGGCACTTAGAGTGGTGGCTGAGCGGTGATCATTGTGAGGAGGCTGGCAAGGCTCTCGCTCAATGCCATTTCCTCCTGTCTCTTCCCTCTCTCCCATCCCTGACCTCCTTCTCCTCATTCCCCAACCCCTTTCTCCTCCTTCTCCTACTGCTCCCCAGTCCCTTTTGCCCCTGCAGAGTTGAAGGTACGGGCAAGGATGGAGTCCCTGGTTGTGTCCTGGCAGCCGCCTCCTCACCCCGCCCAGATCTCTGGCTACAAACTGTACTGGCGGGAGGTTGGCGCCGAGGAGGAGGCTGATGGTGAGAGCCCCCCAGGGGGCCGTGGAGACCAGGCTTGGGATGTGGGGCCTGTCCGGCTCAAGAAGAAAGTGAAGCAGTATGAACTGACCCAGCTAGGTGAGGAGGACTGGGGGGAGGGAGCCAGACAGTGGGGCCCTGGATAAGCTGAGTGCAGGAGTTGGAGATGGCATCCTTTCTGGGGAGGAGAGACCCCACAGGTTCCTCTTGCTAGTGAGTGTCCCCATGACCTTCCTCAGTCCCCGGCCGGCTGTACGAGGTGAAGCTGGTGGCGTTCAACAAACACGAGGACGGGTATGCGGCGGTGTGGAAGGGCAAGACGGAGAAGGCTCCCACCCCAGGTGAGGGGCTCAGGCCAGGGGTCTGTGGACAACTTCCTTTCCCTTTCCTCTGGGCCAGCCTGGGTGGTCGGGCTGTCTGGTAACCTCACACACCCCCAAACCCTAGGCTCAGGGGTCCTCACTGAGGTCCAGACAGCCTCTGTCATAGAAAGAAGCTCCAGAGTAGGCAAATCCATAGAGATATAAAGTGGGTTTGTGGTTCCAGGGGCTGGAGGAAAGGTGAAATGGGGGTTCATGGGTAAACACAAGATTTCTTTTCAGAGCGATAACAACTTTATGGAATTAGATGGTGTGGGTGGCTGCACAACCCTATGCATGTACTAAAAGCCACTGTATTGTACATTTTTTAAACTGAATTTTATGGTCTGTGAATTATATCTCAAAACTAAAACAGAAAAAACACTTTTCTTTATACTTTACAAATATTAGCTAGCAATCCTCATAACAATACTATGAGGTAGGTACTGTTCTAAGCCCCACTGGCAGAGGCGGGAATGGAGACATAGAGAGGTTACATAAGTAACTTCTCCAAGGTCACACAGCTAGTAAGGGGCAAGCTGGAATTTGAACCAGGGCAACCTGGCTCTGGAATATGTGCTCTTAATTGCCATGATTTGCTGCCTCTCTCTTTCACAGTTTGCTATGTATATGACCTTGCCCGCCCCCCCCCCCCAAAATCACTTAAATTCTCAGGAGCCTCAGTTTCCTCCTCTGTGAAGTGGGAATGATGCTACCCAATTCACAGGATCAAGGAGAAAGGGTAGAAGAAAATGACTTTAAACTGGGGACTGTGAAGCACCATACATTTTTAGGATTACTGTTCCTCCTCCTTTCCCCACACTCTGATTTTCACCTTCCAGACCTGCCTATCCAGAGGGGGCCACCCTTACCCCCGGCTCATGTCCATGCGGAATCCAACAGCTCCACATCCATTTGGCTGCGGTGGAAAAAGCCAGACTTCACCACAGTCAAGATTGTCAACTACACTGTACGCTTCAGCCCCTGGGGGCTCAGGAATGCCTCCCTGGTCACCTATTACACCAGGTGGGAGAGAGGAGCTAAGCCTATGAGGGGGGAGGAAGGCAGCAGGTGATGATGAGGAGGAGGACCCAGGGGATTCAGAAACCTTTCAGGCCTCACCTGTTACCCTGGGGGACACGGGGGGTCTGACAACCTGGTGGCGGAAAAGGAGAGTCCATGCGATCCCATCCCTTTACACAGAGCCTTGTACTGAACTCTTGGGAACATGATGCAGACTGACCTATTTCTTCAGTCTCAGCGGGCTCCCAATATGATGACGAAGAGACAGCCCAGCTGCTGTCCTGAGAGGGCCCCCAGTCAGAGGGGGAGACAGAGCCCTGCTCTCGGGAGCTGCTGGTTTGGCAAAGGAAACGTTGCCTAAAAAGCAATAGATGCGAACATTTGTAGCTTAAGTAAAATCATATCAATGAAAAGATGCATCACAGATGATTCCTTGGGTGAAGTATGACTCGGGTTAATCCAGGAAGGTTTCCTGGAGGAGGGGCCTGGCTTGGACATTGGACATGGAACATGATACCCTGGGAGCAGCGTCCATGCAGACCTCTCTGTAGGTTCTCTGGCTGGTGTTAGTGGCCCACTCCCAGGGTAGGGCCTGGGCTGGGTCTGGGGTAGGGGAGTAGATTTGGAGGAGCTGCCCTGCTAGGAGGGCGTGCCCGAGATCACCAGTCACATTCTTGCCGTGGCAGCTCTGGAGAAGACATCCTCATTGGCGGGCTGAAGCCATTCACCAAATACGAGTTTGCGGTGCAGTCCCATGGCGTGGACGTGGATGGGCCGTTCGGCTCCGTGGTAGAACGCTCCACCCTGCCAGATCGTGAGTGACCCCTCAGCCCTGTTACCACCAATCCACCTTTATCCAACTCCTTGCCCAGAAGCCCCCTTTTCCGAACTATTCCTCAGAACCCCACAAGGATGTGTTATTTGCTGGCATTTACACAGGCCAGTCCTGTGCTGGCCTTACCTGTTTATCCATAAAAGTAATAACATAGGCTTTAGAGGAGTGGCTGCTTTTAAGAGTCTGTGCCAAGACCCACTGAGCTGGCGAGGAGGGGCCGGGAAAGAGGGGAGGCCGGTGTCCTGGATTCTGCATATGGGTCCCGTCCTGCCTCTGACACACGGGGAGGCTGGGGCAGGGTCCTTCCCCACCAGGGCCTCTGGGTCCTCATCTGTAAAGAGAGAGGATGGGCCTGGCTGGCGGGGCTCAGTGCTGGAGCATCAACCTATGAACCGGGAGGTTGCTGTTCGATTCCCGGTCAGGGCACAGGCCCGGTTGCAGGCTTGGTCCCCAGTGTGGGGCAGGTGGGAGGCAGCTGATCAATGATTCTCTGTCATCATTGATGTTTTAAAGCTCTCTCCCTCTCCCTTCCTCTCTGAAATCAATAAAAATATATTTTAAAAAGAGAAAGAGAGAGAGAAGGTGGGACCATTCACTCTGCAAGTCTGTGACTCTTGAACTCTCTGGAAATGGCATTTGAAGACAAAAGGACTTTTGTTCTCGCAGCAGAGGCTCTTCTGTTCTACTGGCCCTAAGACTGTTCACCTTCCCATCTACAGAAGACCTTTGTCCCGGACCTGAAATAGGAAGATGTGTGTGGGGTGGGGTGTGAAGGTCCTCTGGTCTCATGAATTTGTTTTTTTAAAAAAATGCTTGCAAATTGTTTCTCACCCCCCTATGACCTCAGTTATTATGGTCTTAAATTGCATACAGAATTTGGGGAGACGCAATGTTTTCTTTTTTTAAAAATATGTTTTTATTTATTTTAGAGAGAGAGGAAGGTAAGGGAGAGAGAGAAACATTTATGAGAGAGAAACATCAACGTGACTGATTGGGCTGTGTCCTGCATGCCCCCTGCTGCCTCCTGCACGCCCCCTGCTGGGGATCGAGCCTGAAACCCGGGCATGTGCCCTGACCATAGTGGCCTGGTGCATGGGTCGATGCTCACACACTGAGCCGCACCGGCCCGGCCCCGTGTTTCCTTGAAGCTGACTTTATGACATTGGATCCCCCGGCACAAGTGACCAGGCTATAGAGGGGGATGGTTTCTCCTTCTTCCGATGGGGACACTGGAGCCTGAGAAGTGAAGAGTCATCTAGGGTCAAGGAGGTGGCCCTGTTACACCTTAGCACCCTGGGTCCCCAACCCACCCTCTGTCAGGCCTTGAAGACCCGAACTCCCAAATCTCTGTCCTTCCCTACTCGCCAATCACCCTGTGTCCTCCTTCTCACCCTTCCTCATTCCCCTCCACCTCTCAGGATCAGCTTCTTCTCTGAAAACAAAACACAAAGTCTGTCACGGCTGTACTTCTCACATTGGGGTGCCCATCACTCTGTAGGACCTGGGGGCATGGACACAGGCTACACAGAGCATCAGCCAATTTTACCTAAAGATTTGAGGTGGCAAGGGGAGTTAGGAACTTTAAATGATCATTTTAAACACTATTTTTATATTAAATTTTACCATGGAATAGATGGCAAATTTCGTGTGACAGTTTAAAATAAAACGTAAGCCTTCCAAAAATTTTTGAGCTCTGCCCCCCAGGTCCCTAGAGCACCAGACAGTCTCCTCGATCTTGGAAATACCTGGGTGCGGAAGTTCAGGGAGCTCTGCTCCAAGGAGTGGAGAAGAGTTTCAGGGAGGGGAGGCATGATGGTGAAGCCCCCTCCCCAAATGTTTTCCAGAAATTCCCCCGTTAGAGACCAGACCTCATTTTGCTTTGTGGTTTGTGGTTTGTTCCAGTGAAGGAGGAAGAAGAAAGGCCATGACCTCACGCCCTGTCTCACGACTGCCCCCGGGGCTGAGGCTCCCAGTGATCCCGCCTCTACCCTTCTCCTCCTCTGCACCCCAGGACCCTCGACGCCCCCATCGGACCTGCGCCTGAGCTCCCTGACGCCGTCCACTGTTCTGCTGCACTGGTGCCCCCCCACGGAGCCCAATGGGGAGATCGTGGAGTATCTGATCCTGTACAGCAACAACCACACCCAGCCCGAGCACCAGTGGACCCTGCTCACCACCGAGGGTGAGGGCTCCCGCCCAGGGGTATTGGAGCAAGAGCTTCCCCACCCTCCTCCCCCTTCCCAGCCTCTCCAGTGGCTGGATTAGTAATGAGGGTGCCCCTGGGCCCTGGGGGTTCTAACAGGAACGGGCAGAAGCCACTGCCTGAGTGGGAGGAGCAGACTTTCTCAGTCCAGCTTCCAGCCTATCCCTGCGTCCACCCCCACTCAACCCAGAGCCCTGCTCTCCCTGCTTCCCCCGCCTCCCAGGAAACATCTTCAGTGCTGAGGTACGTGGTCTTGAGAGCGACACTAGGTACTTCTTCAAGATGGGGGCCCGCACAGAGGTGGGGCCTGGGCCCTTCTCCGGCCTGCAGGATGTGATCACTCTCCAGGAGAAACTCGCAGGTAAGAGGGCAGGAAGGGAGGGTGGGTCCATCCGGAGGCAGCCCAGGTCTCCAGGGACCCCTGGAGCTGACTTCTAACCCTAAAGTCATCTCTTCCAACGCCCTGCCTCCAGACAGCTACCCTCCTAGTTTGGTGCAGAGAGGACAGATGTGAAGGGGAAATTGGTGTGGTTTAGTTCAGTGGTGATCCGGTTAGAGGTCAGATTTTGGGGAGATTGCTTGGATTAGAGGATTGGCTTGGAGAGGTGATGAGCTCTATGGGGGTGTTGGGGGACAGCAGGACTGGCTATGTAATTTGCAGGTCCGATGTGAAATAAAAATGAGGGTGTGTTTTTTTATTTTAAAAGTAGGAAGAGCCCTAACCAGTTTGGCTCAGTGGATAGAGCGTCGGCCTGCAGACTGAAAGGTCCCAGGTTTGATTCTGGTCAAGGGCATGTACCTTGGTTGCAGGTACATCCCCAGTAGGGGGTGTGCCAGAGGCAGCTGATCAATGTTTCTGTCTCATCAATATTTCTAACTCTCTATCCCTTTCCCTTCCTCTCTGTGAAAAATCAATAAAATATATATTTTTTTAAAAAGTAGGAAGAATTTCAAGATGGTGACAGCGCAGCATTAAACCAAGCACAGAGCCCTTCTGAGCACGGGCCATGCCACTGCACTTACTGCCTCCCCCACACCCCCTGAAACCAGCCCTAGGCGGCAGGCAGGCAGGTTGATGGGGAGGGACCACAACTTTCAGATGTCCAGTGGGGAGGACAGTGCAAGAGAGAGGTGGCTGTGGTCTCTGTGAGGCTGTGGGGCCCTCCTGTCCTTGCGTCAGAAGATTTTGTCCGAAGAGTGAGACTCAAGCCAGTGGTCCCCTGAGGAAACCACTGACCTAGGAACCCTGGCCTTCGCCTGGCCTTGACCTGTCCTGTCCCCTCTCTTTCCCCAACCAGACTCCCTGGATGTGCACTCAGTCACGGGCATCATCGTGGGTGTCTGCCTGGGCCTCCTCTGCCTGCTGGCCTGCATGTGTGCTGTCTTGCGCCGTGGCCCCCACAGGTGCGCGAAGGGGCCAGTCTGACCATGGGGAGCAGAGATTTCCAGAAGGGCCGCAGAGATGAAAGGGCAGGGAAAGTGGCCATGACTTGCCCTGGGCACCCCCAGAATCCCCATTAAAGTTGGGTCTCTGGAGTGAAGGGATTAGAGGTAATGTTCTCATGAGAGTGGGGGATGGCTTTAGGGGGGCCCCCAACGTACCCCCTCAGCAAGGGCATACACAGGCCGAGCTGTCTGTCTCCCATTTCCTCGGTAGCTGCCAGCATCCTGGAAGGAGGGAATCCAAATCTCCAGGTGCCTGGAGCCCAGGGAGGAAGGGGCCCATTTGCAGCGTCACAGCTGTTTTGAACAAACAGCTCCTTACTCATGGCACAGACCGGAAACCAAGTCCTAGAGATGGACAGGAACCCGCCCAGGGACATAAGCTGGACTAGATCCCAGTCCCGCCCCCACCCCTCACTCTCTGACCACTGTGCCCATCTTCCCTTCCAGGGAAGCCCTCCCAGGCCTGTCCTCCACGGCCACTGCTGGGAACCCCGCGCTGTACTCCCGAGCCCGCCTTGGATCTCCCAACCCCCCAGCTACCCATGAACTGGAGTCCCTTGTGCACCCCCGTCCCCAGGACTGGGCCCCACCCCCCTCAGACATCGAGGACAGGGCTGAAGTGCACAGCCTTATGGGTGGTGGAGCTTCCGAAGGCCGGGGTCACTCCAAGAGAAAGGTGAGCCTGGAGCCTGGGCAGGTTAGTCCCATACTGTGGCGCACTCCCAAATAGGTCACCAGGGGGCGCAAGAGCACCACGGGTACCCCTGTGGGAGACCCTGCACCCCACCCCGTCTGGGCCAGCTGCAGAAGAAAGGCACTGTCTCTCCCTCCATGAAAAGGTTGGCAGGGCTGGGAAGCAGATGGGCCCCCAGCAGAACAGGTCAGCCTGCTCTCATGGAAGGAGGGGAGGACCCCCGATGGGCTGTTTGCAGGCGACTCAGGGTTTCCAGAACCCCCAGATCCCTCATCCTAGGAGCTGGGGAAACCTCTAAGATCCAGCTTCTCCAATACGGGGAAAAGAGGATGATGAGGACCTGGATAAGGTGGGCCGCGTGGGGCAGGCTCCCTCTGTGCTGGCAGTCGGGGCTCATCCCACCTCTGACCAGCCTGCTCAAAGCCCTTCGTCCTTCCTCACCTCTTCCCTGTTTCTCTGCTGAAGGAGACCCTGCCTGGCTGGGAAACCTCTGGGCTTTGCCAAAACAATGGCAGCAGGCTTTTCTGCAGGAGGACTTCTTCCTTAGTTCCCTCCAGACTCTCAGCTATTCTGCGCTCCTCCCCACAGCCCTGGCGAGGGAGAAGACGGGTGTCAGAGACCATGGCGGGGCTCCATCCACTTCCCTCTCCCAGCTAGTGCTCTGGCTTCTCTCCCCATGCAGATCTCCTGGGCTCAGCCTGGCGGGCCGAGCTGGGCAGGTTCCTGGGCAGGCTGTGAGTTGCCCCAGGCAGGCCCTGTGCCTTATCTGACCCGGGCCCTGCTGCCCCCTGCTGGCACCGGGCAGACGCTGTTGCTGCAGGCTCTGGTGTACGATGCCATAAAGGTCAGTTTCCAGGGAGGAAGCGGGAGGAAGGGAGAGAAGGGTCCCCATGCTTGTGAAGAGCAAGTAGTGAGTTCTCGGGAGACCCCTGATGGTAATGTCCCTGGGATAGAAGTCCGGCCAGGAGACCACTGGAGCCTCTATAGGTGAGTGGGTAGAGGCCGCTACTTTGCAGGAGTCTGTGTTACATCTGAGTTGGGGGCAATTCCTCCTCTGCATAGACCTAAGCAGAGTTACCATGGGCTTGAACACCTTCAGCCCCTTCTTCTAGTCACTGACGCCTGACTGATCCCGTACTTCTGGAACTCCTGGGCAAGGGCAAATGGCAGTATTCCGTTTTCCCCTGCCTTCCCATGGGTCACCATCTCTTGTAGGGGAATCAGCATGATTCCTTTACCAACTCCCATGGGATATATACTCTGGGTCGCTGGGGGAGTGGGGTGTCAGTCTCTCTCCACCCCAAATATGTTGGTCATTCTCATGACCACTCTCAGTGATGGTCACCTGTCTTGGTGTTCTCTGCTCTGACCAGGGCAACGGAAGGAAGAAGCCACCCCCGGCCTGCAGGAACCAGGTGGAGGCCGACGTCATTGTTCACTCTGACTTCAGTGCCTCCAAAGGGAACCTTGACCTCCACCTCCAGGACCTGGAACCTGAGCATTTCCTGCCTTCGGAGGCTCCTGACCTCACGTCGGGTGTTGTGGATTTAGGGCAAGGGGGAGACTGGCTGGACAGGGAGCTGGGAGGCTGTGAACAGGCGACCACGGGGCCAGACAGACTCACCTGCCTGCCAGAGGCACCTTCTTGCCCCTACCTGGACCTCCAGCCCAGCGAGGCCCTGGAGGAGGCCCCTGGGGACAGCTGCCCGTCAAAGGCCCCCTGCCCTCTAGGAGCCAGCCCAGGCTTGTCCAGGGCCTCCGTCTCCTCTGCTTAGCTCCCCTAAGGGAGCAGTTTGGGACAGGCTGTCATGGGTCATGGGATATGACACCTGTGTACCTGCGGATACTGAACATCATCAAGCCATTGGGAGCCTCCTAGGGGGCTTTGGCTGGAGGGAGAGGAAGAAATGGCTTATTCACTCCCCCATACTCTGTGACACGTGTGGTACGAGAGAGACACGGGAGGCATGGCTATATGTGAGGCACCTGTGTGTGCCGGTTGGCGAGCTGGGAAACCTGGGTCCAGGCAGTGGTTACTACAGCCTACCTGGCCCTCCCGGTGAGGACTGTGCCCCAGAATGGCCAGTGCCCTGTGGGTCCCCCACCTCCATCGCCCAGCCTTTTATTACACACTCTGAGAGTGTTTCCAGTGCCCTGTCTGACAAGACAGCCCCGGCCCATTTTCCTGTCTGGCTGGGCTGAGTGCAAGCAGGCCCTGAATGCCTAATATTTTAGTTCCATTGCTGCCTCCCATTGCCCAACTGAGAGGGTGACTCTGGTCCCTCAGAGCATCTCTGCATTTGATTTTGTAATTTGGGAAGTGCCTGGTTTTGAACATCTGCTTTCTCTTGCTCTCCCCTCCTTCCTTTCCTTTCCCTACTCCGGTGGCCTCTCCCCCGCCAACTTGCTCTCCCAACTCTAGTGCCCTTCGCTTCCTCCCTGACAGTCTCTCTTTTCCTCTCTGCTGTTTCTGGCTCTCCTCTTGCTGCCTGCCTCTCCTGTGTCTCACGCCTCTCATAGACTGTGTCATGTGGTCTCCCGCCTTCCTTCCCTTAACAACATGACTACCTCATGTCTGCTTCGAGGCCATAGCGTGACTCCTGCCCCTTCACTTTACCGGGTACCCTCCTGCCCCCTCTTCTCTCTGTGCCGCCGAATGCCTCTGCCCCAGGCAGGCTGCCCACCCCCAGTGCAGGTTTGAAGACCTTCCAGCTTCCCTTGTATCTTTTTCCCCTGGGATTGAGATGGGCGGGTCCTCCTTGGAGGTGATGAATCCAAGCCACACAAGGGGACTTTTGAGATGGGGAAACAGAAACTCCCCCCTCCGTCTATGCAGGGAGGCAGGCCTGCTGGGTGCAGGGGGGTTTGGGACATGCCTTCCCAGCTGGAGCTAAAGTGGGAAGCAGCCCCGCAGCTTCCCACTCTGAGCACCTTGAACGTGAGCCGATGGGGTAAGAGTGAGAGAAACCTCATTCCTCCCGGTGCTGGAAGGGAGGTCTTTGTGCAGGACAAGGGCAATTGGCTCATTTTGTTTTGTTTTGAATTCAATCCTGAAGTCATTTTCTCTTGACCTGCCACACAAGGACAAGCTTGACTTCCATTTCCTGTGTAGAGAAAACAATGCAATTTATTTGATTTTTGCCCCTCAGCCTCTCATAGGAGTATGAAATGTAGGGTCTTTTCGCCCTAAATGCATCTTTTAACGGATTGGCATATCAAGGGTTAACTGTGGCTTCTAGGCTAAATTAGAAATAACCAGCCTATCTCCACCCCCACCCCCCTTTTTTTTAATGGTAAAATGTCTCTCAGCCGAGTTGCAGCTTCCTCAGACCCTTTCGGCATCTGTGTTTATTACACTCGGGTGTCACTCACGTTTGACATCCCACCTACATCCTTCCCTTCCCCCTCCTTCAACCAGCCTATGATAACACTAAAGATTAGTAATGTTGGTTTTGTATCTTGTTAAGGACAGGATTGTCACTTGTACTATTTCTGTAGCATTCAACGTTGCTGTGGCTAACACCACTCTATATGTTTCATCATTGCTCTGAAGGTCAAAAGCCTCATTTTATTTTGCTGGTTTGATTTTTTTTCTAAAGAAAAAAAAGAAAACTGCCCTGAATTAAATGGCTGTTTTAACAGTAGGCTCTTAGCATTACACTACATAGTCATTTTTCATGTTCTTGTTTAACAGGCACTGAGGTTCTGGTTTAAATTAAATAGCTGCAAATGAGACAATTTATAACCCATTAGGTTGGGTGGAAAATTGTTTCTCAAAAGCAAATAAGTAATAAATCTGGTATCTGCCTATAACTCACAGTTGATAAGAAAGTGGCCATTACTCACTAGTATTATGTATGATTTTGGACTCTGGGTAATTTGGAAGTGCTGGGTTTGTGTCTTTGTAGTAGTATTTTTATTAGAAAAGAGTCTATTGGCCTTTCACAGGGTATTAATCCCTTTGTCACCTACCATTGATGCCTTACGTTTTTGAGTCTCATTTTAAAACCTCCCCTTTTTTTGATGCATGACAAGTGTAATCATACCTGCTCATTTATTTGTTTGTATTTAGTTTATGCTATGTTATTTAATTATTTTTCCAGCATTTTTTTTTTCTCTTTACAAATAGGACATTTTTTTAGTGTTAAGCCAAGGCATTGATCATGTATCTGTCCTTATAATGAATTAATAAACTATTTTCCAAAAATGTGGGGTTCTCTTTTGGAGCCAATGTCTAGCTAGAACAGGGGTGGGCAAACTTTTTGACTCGAGGGCCACAATGGGTTCTTAAACTGGACCGGAGGGCCGGAACAAAAGCATGGATGGAGTGTTTGTGTGAACTAATATAAATTCAAAGTAAACATCATTACATAAAAGGGTACGGTCTTTTTTTTTTTTTAGTTTTATTCATTTCAAATGGGCCGGATCCGGCCCGCGGGCCGTAGTTTGCCCACGGCTGAGCTAGAACCAATGTCTAGAATTTCCTCAGCCTTTCTGCATAGAGAATGCATTTCTTACCAGATGGGAAATGTTGGTTTTTGAGGGCAGAGAGCAGGTGGACATGAGAAAGAACTGAACCATTTTCCTCCCTCAGCAGGCACTTAGGAAAAAGACTTAAACTTAGGAAAGATATGTTCATGGATGGCATTCTTTTAGGCTCTCTGGGGATCTTGTCCCTTCTGGACACCTTTTTTTCTTTCTTTTCTTTTTTACTTTCTTGGATGCAAGAGAAGAGTGAACAAACAACTCCAGAGATTGGGGGCTCCACAGTTGTTCTGCATAACACAGGTCTCCAGAATTGCTCATGGCTGCACATTCACACATGTAGGCAAGCTCAGAGCCTCACATGTGCATACTGATCTACACAAATACCTTTGTGTCCATTAACTCCAACATGGGCACACAGTCACACACAGAACTTCTCACTCACACCCCAGACTCGTCTCAGGATCGTGGTTGGCAGCTTCTCTGCTACGATCTTTACAGAACCTGGAGCACGCGTGCCTTTCTTTTAATTTTTATTTATTGATTTGAGGGAGGGAGGGAGGGAGAGAGGGAGGGAGGGAGAGAGAGAGAGAGAGATGGAAACATCAATTTGTTGTTCCACTTACTTATGCATTCATTGGTTGATTTTTGCATGTGCCCTGGCTGGGGATCAAACCTGATATTGGTATTTTGGGACGACACTCCAACCTACCACTGAGCTACCTGCCCAGGGCCACGTGCATGCTTTTGTAATGGAGGGAACCAAAAGCCAGAGGCTACCCTGCCCAGGACCACCCCCAAAGTGGCTGTTGGACCAGACCCAAGTTAATTGACAGATCATATGGAGAGATACTGCACATTTTATATGTGGCAGAATAGCCATTATTTGCATATCACTCTTAGACCAGGGTTGTGATAAAGAAGAATTAAACACTTGTCAAAATGAATTTAAAATGACAGCAGCTCAGGACACCAATTTGACCTCTCTGAGTTCAGGACAAGCCAAGAAGGGTTTGTTGGGAATTCAAAGCCCTGTCGGAGGGAGTTCCAGGACTTTGGGCCCAAGGTGGGCCCCCCAACCCCTTTTCCATCCCTTTCCTATGGCAAATAGAAGTCCATCATTCCTGCTCTTCCTTACTAAAATCAGTTGGGGGCTTTGGTGTGCTGCTGACCCTGAATTTCCCCATTGCCTCCCACTGTTCACATGCCTCAAGTGCTTGCCTCTTAGACTCATCTTCAAATTGCTACTACAGAGTTCGGAGTCCCTGGGCCGCACAAACCCCATCATTAATAAGCTTGTCAGGTTTCTGGAGGCCTGCACTTCTTTACTCATCTGCACCACAGTTAGTTTTATAGGTGGGTAACATTCCTGGTCCCAAGATTCCAGAGTTGGTATCACAAGAGAGACTGGGTTATTCCTCTGCCATCCCAGTCCAATGCCAGGAGCAAATGGCTGAGTGAGGCAGAGACCACTCCCTTTATTTATTTATTTTTTTAAAATATATTTTATTGGTTTTTCACAGAGAGGAAGGGAGAGAGATAGAAAGTTAGAGACATTGATGAGAGAGAAACATCAATCAGCTGCCTCCTGCACATCTCCCACTGGGGATGTGCCCGCAATCCAGGTACATGTCCTTGACTGGAATCGAACCTGGGACCTTTCAGTCCGCAGGCAGACGCTCTATCCACTGAGCCAAGCCGGTTTCGGCTACTCCCTTTAAACCTCCTGCTCCCGAAACTAAGTAGGTGCTCAAGGTTTTCATGTGTTTTTTTTTAATTGATTTTAGAGAGGGTGGGGGATAAATCGAAACATCAAGGAGAGGCTGCCTTCTGCATGCCTCTTACTGAGGATTGAGCCTGAAGTCGGGGGCATGCACCCCAACCTCCTGGTTCGTAGATCGTGGGTCATACTCAACCACCCAGTCACACCAGCCCGGCGGTGCTCAGTAATTTCCTTGGATCATGCTGGACTCAACAGATCACATAGTAGTGAGTGGTGAAGATGCAAGATCTCATGGCCATGTGACTCCTAGGAGGCCTGCCTACCTTCTACTTAGTGTATCATTTTCACACAGGACCTATGCTGTCTCCTCATTTGTTCTCGGATGTGAAACACCGAGTCTTCTTTGGGCTTTGTAAATGTCACTGGGAATTGCAACTTGTGGTTTGCTTTTCCAGTTCCCAGGTCACCTGTCAGGACCTGTGTGGTTTAAAAGGTCTCTAGGGGTGAGTAGGAGAGATACGACTCTCTTTACTTTTCAGGTGAGCTCAGAGAGCGACCGCCGGGCTTGGCTGGGCCGCGCAGCTTGCGGAACTGCGATGGGAAGCAAGCGGGTTACTTGAGCGTTTGCATTGTCCTGTGGGGTCGACTCTCCCCACCCTGGAAGAGGCTTCCCACCACCCCCCGCCCCCCGCCTCTCTCCCGTCCACCCAAGCGGGGGACGCCTCAGTCCAGAGAGGCCAATCTTGCAGCTCAACGTCCTCGCCTTTGGGTGGAAGTACCAGAAACCCATGGAAAACTGAATCTTTGACAACTTCATGCCGTTTTGAGGGAATTATCTCGAAAATATAGACTTGGACACGGTGGAGGAGGGCGCCGATGAAAGAGACGGCCAGAGCAAATCCCGCATCTTTGCGTGTTTCTCCGCAGCCCGGACCCACTCCACAGTCCGCGGGGTCTCCCAGGTTCCAGTCCCCCAAGTCCGGGTTGGCCCAAGGGAGGGCGGGGAGGGGGCTGCTGCCTGGGACGGCGCCGGCCGCTCCAGCCGCAGTTCAAAGCTCAGGGGGCGCGTCCGCCGAGCAGCCCGGAATGTCCGGCCGCTAAAAGCGCTCGCCGGCTCTTTTGTTCCCTAGACCGGGCCTCCGGGGAGAGGGGACTGGGGGAGGGGACCGGAGGGTGGGGAAGGGGGGCGGCAGTCGGCGGGCGGAGGGAAGAGGGCGGGGCGGGCTCGGCGTGGCGAGTGCGGAGCGCGCACCTCGGGCGAGGCTGACAGATCGCCGGGGTAGGTGCAAGATGGCGCAAGCGGCGCTCCCCCGGTGCCCCCGGCGCTCCTAAGCAGGCATGTGGCCCCAGCCTCCCGCCGCCCGGGCTCGGCCCCGGCCGGTGCCCCGGCCCCGGCTCCGGCGCCGGCCCCGCGGGACGCTGTGAGCCGCGAGAGGCCCCGGAGCCGCGCGTCGCCCAGTCGAACGGACCGAGAGCCCCATGGCTGCTCCGCGCGCCGCGCCCCCGCGCCGCCCGCCCGCGCCGCGCCGGCCCCGGCTCCTGCTGCCGCTGCTGCTGCCGCTGCTGCTGCCCGCGCCGAGCGGCGGTGAGTGGCCGAGCGGGAAGGGGTGGAAGGGAGTCAGCGGGCACGGGGGCGGACCGGGGAGAGCGCGCGGACCTGCGGGAGGACTCGGGGCGGCAGCGACTCGCCCGGGAAGGGGAGCCGAGCTGGACCGGGCGGAGCCGGGGGAGAGGGCACCGAGGCCGGGCTGCTGGGGCGGCTGGGGATGCTGAGGACCGAGCCCCGGGGCAGAACCCGAACCCGGACCGAGGGGCCAGGCGTGAGGCAGAAGGCGCGCTAGGCGGGCGGACTGGAGTTGGGGAGCAGGGGGCACCGCAGGACTGAGTCCCTCCGAGAGAGCGAGCGGGGGTGCGCGGAGTATCCCGAGGCGGCCGGTGCTGGAGACAGCAGACCTGGGGGCTAGGGGTGGGCGGAGGCTGGGACCCAGCGGGCTGCCCGGGGCAGAAGGGACGCGTCTTGGATGGAGTGCGCGGGAGAGACCGAGGAAGAGGGAGGAAGGTTCCCGGCGGCCGCGCGTGGGGATGGGGCGGCCGGAGAGACACCCGGCGAGCTGAGAAGGGAAGAGAAGCCGACCCGGAGCGAGCGCGGGGATGCCCACGTGCCCGCCCTTCCCCGGAGTGTGCGCACGCCCAGCCGCCGCGTCCCCGGGCTCCGGGGTCAGGCTCGCCACCCTGTTCTCGCAGTGGCTGGAATGGGTGCAAATCCATTCCCTTCCTCTCCCACCCCAAGTTCTCAGCAGACCTTCATCTGGGCATCTGGGCGTGTGCTCTCTCCTCTCAGCTCCGAGAAGCCGGCTATCGCGTCCGCATCCAGGAGAAACTTTATCCCCCGTTGCTATATCGAGGTTGGGTTGGGGACTGCAGGTCATGGGAAAGATGGGTAGTGGTTTGAAGAGGTATGATCCCCAGATGTCTTAAAACATTTCATATCCCTGAGGGTGGGGGGACCGTCCGTAACCCCAGCCCCCCGCCCCCTCCTTTTTCTCCACCAACGTCCCCATCTCCCCCTGCCGGGCGGACGCTGGTCTGTTGGGGAGGGGCAGCTCTGGGATCGCTAGTTTTCTGGCAATGTGAGGAGGGGTCTGGGCTGCCCTTTCAGCGTAGGTGGGTCCATCGCTCCTGGACTGAGGTTGTCACTGGTCTGGTGAGGGGCTTGGAGAAGTCGGCGCCTTGGCATCACGCCTGGGATCGGAGCTTGTCCTTCCTGGAGGGCTTTTCCTGGGTTCCCCATCATGCTCTTCCCCTGCAGTCCTTCCCCCTCTTCTTCCAGCTCTCCTCTCTTCTCTGCAGGAGTGGCTCTGTTGCTGGGAGTAAAGGTGCTAGGAACCTTCTCTTCCAGAATTTTGGGAAATCTGAGTTGACGTTTGGTGCTCCTCTTCTCTCCTTATGACAAAAGCACAACAACCAAAAACAAAACAAACCAACAACAAAAACAATACCCAGTGCATTCTAGGTACTGGGCCCACACATTCTGCTCCCTGCCAGGCATCCATCAGACCTCAGATGGTTTTGCCAGAAAAAAAGAAGCAATGGTTTATTTCTATCTCACTTTATATGTGTCTAGAAATTTGTTTGTTTTTTTTTTAGTATATATTTTATTGATTTTTTACAGAGAGAAAGGGAGAGGGACAGAGAATCAGAAACATTGATGAGAGAGAAACATTAATTCAGCTGCCTTCTGCACACTCCCCACTGGGGATGTGCCCGCAACCAAGGTACATGCCCTTGACCAGGGTCGAACCTGGGACTCTTCAGTCCACAGGCTGATGCTCTATCCACTGGGCCAAACCAGTCAGGGCTAGAAATTTGTTTTTTAAAAAATATATTTATTTCAGAGAGGAAGGGAGAGGAAGAGAGAGAAAGAAACATCAGTGATGAGAGGGAATCATTGATTGGCTGTCTCCTGCACGTTGGACGAAGCCCGCAACCGGGGCATGTGCCCTTGGCCGGAATCGAACCTGGGACCCTTGGGTCTGCAGGCCAATGCTCTATCCACTGAGCCAAACTGGCTAGAACTTTTAACTTTTCATAGTACCTTTAAGTCTTCTAATCATATTCAGTAACCTTATAACTCAAGTTGTATTATTGTTGTTCCTGACTTAAACAGACGAAGAATGGGAAACCAGGACAGGTTGACTACCTTCCCCAAGGCCACACTCTGAAAGTCTGTGAAGCTTCGTGCTTACACATGCTGACCACAGAAGTGGCAGCAGCTGTGTTGGGATCAATCTTGCTTTGGGATCCCATATCTGCAACTATTAACTGCGACACCCTGGGCAAGTTGCTTAATATCTCTTTAGCTTCCTTGTAAAAGAGGATTGATCTTTCTGAGATTGTGTGTTGATTAAATTACTGCATGAAACGACACTTCATAATGCATAAAGTCCTACATATTAATAGCGATTCCTATTAAACATTACAGAAAGATGGGGATGAAATGTACAGCTCCAGAGAACTTCTTTCTGTCTGCTCATTCCATGCTGACCTCTCCTTTTCCTCTCATCTCCCCTGCCCCCTGCAGGTCTTGACCACTCTGCGGAACTGGCGTTTGCTGTGGAGCCAAGCGATGATGTAGCAGTCCCCGGGCAGCCTATAGTGCTGGGCTGCAGGGTAGAAGGGACCCCTCCAGTGCGAATCACCTGGAGGAAGAATGGGGTGGAGGTGTCGGAGAGTCCTCACTCCACCATGCTGGCCAATGGGTCCTTGATGATCCGTCATTTCCGGCTGGATCAAGGAGACAGCCCTTCAGACGAGGGCGGCTATGAGTGTGTGGCTCAGAACCGCTTTGGGCTGGTCGTTAGCCGGAAGGCGCGCATCCAGGCAGCAAGTAAGTGGACACCCTTTCCTTTTTCCCCCAAATTGGGGGTCAAGGGCATGGGGAGCCGGAGGAGCAGTTCCATCTTAGCCTTCCAGAGGACTAATTTCTCAGCATGGGTCCATAGAGAGGTGCATAGCAGTAATTTATGGTGGTGGAATTATATCATATACTCATTTAATTGATTAGAATGTGATTTGACAAGAATATAGCCAAACAGTGTGATGGGGAGAGGGAGAGAGAGTGAGCACTTTATCCAACTTTGTGTGTCTTAGTTTCTATATGCCTATATATTGTGATCTTCCTGATCCATTGAGTATGAGTCTTGTGTTTCAAGATAAACAGTTGTCATATTTTTGGGTGGTTTAAGAGATTTTTGAAGGGACAATTTTGGCTATATTGAATTTTTGTTAATCCTTACCCAAGAATATTTTTCCCCATTGATTGTTAGAGTGGAAGGGAGGGGGAGAGACAGAGAGAGAGAAACATGGATGTGAGAGACACATTGATTGGTATGTGCCCTTGACTGGAATTGAACCCGAGACCCTTCAGTTCAAGGGCCGATGCAGTCTAACCACAGAGCAAAACAGGCGAGGGTGGAATTTTTAATTATGTGCTGACTTTCAGCCTTTTGGGTAGGATAAATCTCACTATACCAGTAATGACATTCTGAAGCTTGTCAACAATTTGCTTTATAAAAAATATGGTAAAATGATTTTGGAGTTATTGCAATAATGGCATTAACATTTCTCCCACTCACCTTCATGCTGATGTGCTTTTTTAAAATTTCGGTTTTATTGAGGTATACTTGACAATAAAATCATAAGCTACTTAAAGTGTACGTTGTAGTGAATTGATACCTGCTGTGCTTTTTTGAACAGGAGAGAAAATGCCAAGCAAGGTGCTTTAGCTGTAGAATTGTGCTTTGCTTGAGCTGATGGTGTGATGGAAGGATGACTGTGTTTTACTGCCCTGTTCTGCACAATTCTGTTGTTGTTGAGTGTAGTCTGTGAACACTTGTGGGAGTGTGTTGCACAAACCAAAATTATCTGTCTTGGGGAAATGGCAGGCTATTGGGTGGGGGAGCCATGGTTGGAACTACTGCTCTTGAGAAACGACAGAAGTTTTGGCAGGTGTATATGTTCTCCATCTCATAGCTCTGTACTTCTCAGGGAGAGGGTTCCCTTAAAGAGGGTGCTTTAACTGGTTGACGGTAATTCCAGCTGATCCTTATTAAGCCCTTGCTGCATGAGGGGCACCCTGAGTGCTTTACGTGAATTATCTCACTTCGCCATCACAAAGACCCAGGAAGACTGGCCGTTATCATCCCCCTTTCACAGGTGAGAAAACGCACACTTAGGGGCATTCGGGGCCATGCTAGTAAGCAGAGAAGCCAGGACTGCAGTCTAGGCCGTCTGAATGCTACACCCTCCCGCTTAACTCCTATGGCATGCTGCCTCTTTCCTGTCGGATCACTGACAACTTTCTTCCTGGCTCTGAGGGCATTTGCACAGTTGCTCTGAACGGCTGGTGAGTGATGAATCGTGCTGAGGCAGGAGCCCTCTGGTTGAGTTTAAGATGCCCCTTTGTTCTAAGGAAGGCTGATCCAGGCCCCCATATGGAGCTCTCTGGGAGGCAGCTCTGGACCTTGAGGCTGAATCACTTCTGGCTCGGCGGCCCTCATGCCCTGGCCCTCCTGGCAGTGTAGGGGAAGGCTGGTGTACCCTCTGAGCAGATGGCTGGGTGTGAGGCAGCAAAGCATGGGCAGAGGGTAGGGACTTGAGGAAGCTTGCGGATGGGAGAAATGAGACTTTTCAGGCCACACTCCCTGACCTGCGTCAATGCCCAGGGATTGATGACCTCTGCATCTGGGAGATAAATCCCCAGGTGTTTCTATATAGTTAATTGTAAATGTGTTTTTCTATAAATGGTAATACTTTCAAGATGTTTGGTTTCCTTAAATGCCTAACAGTATAAAAAACTGCACTGTGGGCTCTGGCTGGGGAAGCAGTGGTGGGTGAGGTCACCTTCGTTAAGCCTTTGGGGTCCAGGGAAAGCTGGGGGGTGTTGCCCCCAAACACTGGCAGTCTGATATGGCCTCTCTCCCCCCACAAGGCCGGTGGCCCCATGGGGGAATGCTTGGATATCAAGCAAGCAGTGGCTGGATCCCCTTTTCTCACTTCACAGGCGGATGTCCCTAGAAACCTCCAGAGCTGCTTAGCTGCCTAGGTTTCCTCCTTTGGGAATAACTCCCTCCCCATGTACCTGCAGGCACTACAGATGTGGTGTGGCCTGGGAGGGTGCTGTGCTGAGAAGGTGTGAGGAGACCTCTGAAGCCCCACTTCTGCCTACTTCACAGGGACTGACGGGGAGGAGCATGCTAAGCACCCCGTACACAGTCCACCCAGAGGACTAACCCAGTGAAGCAGATGGGGCCCGGGTCCATGTGGGCAGGTGTGCTGAGACATCCGGCTGACCCCTGGGAATACCCCCCCTCCATCCCAGTGGGCTCAGACGCTGCGTTGAAAGTTGGCCTGACCAGAGTGGGCTGAACTACAGGCTGATTCCTTGGGGGCTTCAGCTCCAGGTATCTCCCTTTTAGGATGAAGTGGGTCAGGGTCCTAGCATGTCCGTTCTCTCCGCCTTGCTGTTCCATGTGCTTATTGTTTGGGGGTTGAACATTGAGACACTTGTTAAGAGGGAAACCCTGGACAGGTCAGCCTCTCCATGGCCCAGTTTCCGCACCTGTAAAATGTGCACCCTACTCTGTGAGATGGTTGTGGGGACTGGCACACCCCACACTTTGCCTGGCACGTAGAAGGGTGCTCAGTAGTGGGAGCCAGTCTTTCATCTTCATTTAAAGGCAGCTGCACTGACATGGCTAACACAAGCAAACTGCTGAAGTCTGCTCCCAGCCTCCAGCGTCCTCCCTCACTGGGATTCGGGCAGGGAGCACTCCAGGGAAATCTATCAGGGAGTGGAATTATTGGAGCCCGAGTGTGACTTGTTCTTTTTTAACCCCTTCCTGAGGGGGCCTGGGGATTCTCCCCAGCCTTTGGGTATCGGCTGAAGCTGGGCTGTGAGACCCTGTGAGGCCCCCTGTGAGGCCATCCCTCTGGAGGGTTCAGGGGTCACCTGACCCAGGGGAACATGTGCATTGACTCATACCTGTTGAGTTCTGTGTGCCTGGATGACTCAAAGAGGGATGGCTACCTACTGGAGGGGTGATAAATGGGGGATCCTCTCCCAGCTCCCCTGCTCCCCTCAGGCAGGAGCCCTCAGTTTCTGCCCTTCACTTCTGGGCCTCAGTTCTTGGTGTCAGGCCCCTTGGGGAACTGGAGTGAAGAGCTATGGGACCTAGAACAGGACTTCCCCAAACTTTATTGTGCCTGTGAATTACCTGGGGATCTTGATACAATTCAGATTTTGAATCAGTAGGTCTAGGCCAAGGGGGGTTCTGCATGTCTAACAGAATCCCAGGGGATGCTGACGCTGCTGGTCCCCAGGTGCTGGAGGGGAACCCGCTCCTGTGTCATAATCACTGGTTGGCAGTCTATAGTGAAGTCAGAAGCACATGGGCCTCAGGGCAGAGCAAGCTGGGCTTGAACTCCATCTCGGACACTCCTTGATCATGTGTCCTTAGCACGAGTCACTTAACCCTCTTGGCCTCTGTGCCCTCATTTTTAAAAAATGGGCATAATCCCATCAGCCTCTCGGGACTGTTGGAGGATTAAACGAGGTGATGGTTGTAAAGCACCTGGCACAGGCCTGGCATCTAGGAAATGCTCATTAAGTATTATGGTTAGTGCTGGGTATTGACCACTAGTTTAGGATGAGGTCCAGCTCGTTTCAATGCTGGATGCTGGCTGGGTTCTCGAAAAGCCAGGATGGCCTCCCTCCCAGCCTGAAGCCATCCCGACTGGGCAGGCCCAGCGGTGGCTAAGAGGGTGGGCTAAGGAGGCCACGAGTCTCAGTTCACTCATCTTTAGAATGGGGAAATAATACTTACCAAGGAGAAATCTTGTGAGGATGACCTAGGTCCTAGGACAGGGATGGCGAATCTATGACACACATGTCAGAGGTGACACGCGAACTCAGTTTTTTGGTTGATTTTTCTTTGTTAAATGGCATTTAGATATGTAAAATAAATATCGAAAATATAAGTCTTTGTTTTGCTATGGTTGCAAATATCAAAAAAATGTCTATACGCGACACGGCACCAGAGTTAAGTTAGGGTTTTTCAAAATGCTGACACGCCGAGCTCAAAAGGTTCGCCATCACTGTCCTAGGATAATATGTGTAAAGAACTTAGCAGGTACAGGGCACATAGAAAGTGTTCCTTAAAGATTAACTATTATTATTCTGGGGAGGAATTGGAGGTGAGAAAGGTGATGTTCTAAGCTGTTAGTTGTGGTGGTTCCAGCAAGGCCCCTGGTGAGTCCAGGTCCCTAGAAAGAGGCAGTGGGGTATGGTGAGAGGGGAGAACGTCCCGCTCTAGTCCCCTCTGTGTCCACTTCAGTAAATCACTGTTTCTCAGGCCCTCGGTTACCCACTTTAAAGTCCCCATCATTCTCAACCTGTCTGAGGGAGGGAGTTTAAGCAACTAGTCTGAAATCCTCTTCCAGCAGCAAGGGCCGTGGTTGTGTGGATCTGCGGGCAGAGTCTGGGCATAGGTGTGTGTAACCAGGTCTGGGTGGGGGTGGTCAGGAAAACTCTGGGCTGGAGCTGTTGGGGAGTAGAGCTTGTGTAGAGGGGCTCATTGGACTTAGGGGGGGGGGGGGCTTCTGTCCAGTGCAGTGGGAGAAGTGGCTATAACCCTGGAGGCCTTTGTCACCTGGAGATTGTATGCTCAGACCTGGTATGTGGAAGCCAGGCTCTTCTCTCTTCCAGGAAGAGCAGCTCAGCGGTGGTAGCCCTGAGGAAGTCTCCCCCACTGGCCCTCAAACACATGTCTGCCTACCCACGAGGACAGTAATCAGGTCCTGAAGTGTCACTGGTGTGATGGTGCCTAGATCTGCTCTCATGCCAGGCAGCTTACCCGTATGTATGCCATGGCACAGAGGTAGGTGCAAATGGGTAAGGGTCAGGCCCTTTTACCTGCTAGTCAGCCTTCCGCACACCAACCCCTTCTGACACTCCTGAGAAGCTGTAAGGTACAGTGGGAAGATCCTTACCTAGACACACAGGTGTCCTGTGTGGCTCTGGGCAAGTCAGTCACCCTCTCTGGGCTTCGCTTTTCTCATTGTAAAGTTGGGTGGTTGGACTGAGGTTCATCTCTGCCCTAAGGTAGTCAGGCTTCCTTGTCATCCAGCCAATGCTTGGGACACATCTGCCTTCTTTGGGCCTTTTCCCAGTCTGATTTTGCCCCTGCTCCTCCTCACCCAGTCATTCCCTAAAGACCATTTAGCTTACAGTAATTCCTTCTGCCCCCTGCTAAGGCAGGCAGTATTTATGGCCTGTGGCCTTCAGGCTCAACCTTTCAGCGACGGCTGCTTGCATTGTTAAGTAACTGTTTGGTCGCTGGATAGTCCATCTGTCTCCTCAACTAGATTTTAAGCTCCTAAAGGGCTTCTCTTTCTTTCGTATTTCTCACATCCCCTGCCTGTGGAGCCTGGTAAAAAGTAAAGAGCATGTGGCCTTCCGGGTGCAAAGCTGTCTCTCTCGTGTCTCTCTCTGCTTCTCTCTCTGCTTCTCTCTCTGCTTCTCTCTTGCTTTCTCTCTCTCCCTGTCCCGTAATCGATAGCATAGCTCAAAGGAACAGAAGCTTGAGAACAGGAAGGGTCGGCAGGGGAATATAACACACTCGGGGCTCGCACGATCATGGGGCGGCCGGCGGCGGCGGCTGTGCGTTTGTCTCTAGAGGAACTGAGACTCTCTCTTCCTCGCCAGATGGGGTGTGAATCAGAGACCAAATTGCTTGGAATCCCTCGTGGCAGGGTCTGGGGGTCTCCTGCCTTGGACTTCATTCCCTGGCTGGATGAGGCCTGTATCCCCAGGCCCATTGGGGGAGGGCTCCCCTCACTTCCACCCGCAGGACTTGAGTGCTTCTGGTTCCCACACCTTGGCTCCACTGTCGCAGGCAGCCAGCTGGCCCCTTGAACACAATGTGCAAATCTTCTCTGTTCCTGTTCCCGGCATTGTCCCTGGCCAGGCGCCTTGGCTGGGAATGTGGGCCGGTGAATAGGAGAGGCATTTGCAGCCTGCAAATGAAACAGGCCCCCAGCCCCCTTAACCCCTTGTCGCCTCCCCACCCCCAGGGAGAAAGGACTTTTTCACTCCTGGCCTTCTTGTATTGCCTTTCTCTCTCTTCTGCAGAGTCCCTGCAGGCGTGTGTGTGTGTGTGTGTGTGTGTGTGTGTGTGTGTGTGTGTAAGAGGGAGACTTTTCACAGCAGCTTGAAGGCTGTTGTACACAGCCTTCAATAAAAGTAGGATGGAACAGAAGGGCACCAGGATGGAAAACCAAACAGCTCACTGCTGTCTTTGTTTAAACTGGACTGAGTGATTCCAAAAATGTCTGCCGTGTGTAATTAACCTATGCCCCCCTAAGATTCTCTGGCCATAGCCTTGATGCAACAAGAAATGTAGAGACCGTGTGTGTGTGTGTGTGTGTGTGTGTGTGTGTGTGTGCGCGCGCGCGTATGCCTGTGTATTGCCACGTGTACCTGAGTGGGTACCTGAGCATATAGGCGCATGCCTAAAGGATGTGCATGAGGCCCAAGATTGGGGTCCAGCTCTCCTTGAAGAGTCTTCTTGTGGGAATCCCTTTTCCCTTGAGCTTTGTGGCCAGGGTGGGCAGAACTGGTGGGAAGGCCCGGGGTGGAACAAAGGTCTGAAGAGGGGCAAGCAGGCGGGGCTCCTGGCCAGATCACAGGGAAATGAAGGGGTGGGGTGGGGAGCGTGGACTTCATACAGGCCAGCCAGCCACCTGATTCAGGCAGAGGGAGCAAAATTGGATGCAAAGGGCTCACATCTGCTTCTCCCTCCCACTCACCCTTCTCCATCTCGTCTCTGGATCTTGGTCTCTCTGCTGTTTGATACTCCTACATATACTGCTCCTCATCTCTGCCTTCCAGCGAGGCCATGATTAAGGTCTTTGTCTTTATCATCCCTCATCCCTAGTTTCTCCTTCCTTTCTCTAGCTCCTTTCTTTCTATTGCCCTGTCCTTCCTCCTGCCTCTTCCTCCATTTGGGGTGGTTTCTGTGTTCACCATCCTCTGCTGTGCTTGGAGGGAGATCTTCCTATTTCAGGAGCAAAGTAGATGAGCTCAGACCTCAGCACAAAACAAAGAGATAGGAAGAAGACAGACTGTGAGGGTCAGGTTCAAAGAGGACCCCAAAGGAAAGGGTCTCTGGCTTCCCCAGCAAGTCAGAGCCTCCCCAGGGGCAGACCTTCACTGGGAGGAATCTGAGAACCCTGGCCCCTGCTTGGGGCCTGTCTCTGAGCCTGGACACTGACCACAGTGGGTGGTGGGGGCAGCTCTCTGGAATGCTGGTGTTGGGTTGCAGTGCAGATGTGAACAGTGATAATGGGCAGGAACTGGACTTTCTGGTCTGGCTGCTGCCCCCAAGGCCAGTGGAATGTGAGGGCGGACAAGCAAGAGGCCCTAGGGACTTGGGGTGGGCAGATGGAGACCAGACCACCTAAATGGAGAGGAGCGGGCAGACCACCAGGAAAGAGAACCAAATTCTAGTCCTGTCACTGAGTTGCAGGCTGCAGCAAAAGCATCCTAAAATTTCTAGCCCGTGTCGGATCTTTGAGGTCTTCCCAGCCTTCAGGTCAGCTCCCAGGCATCCAGAATTGCGGGAGAAACTTTGTAGCTCTTCTGGTCCAATCTTCTCATTTTACAGACTTAAAAAATGAGGCCTGAGGAGGTAACCTGCCCAAGCAAGGCTGGCGCTCCAGCCTGGGCAGGTGAGTGAGCCTCTGCCTTCCCCAGTGTCTACTTCGCTCTGGTTGAAAAAAAGGGGACCTGCGTATGTCTCCCCAGGGCAGACTGGCAGGCATATTTCTCTTTTTATTAAGTCCTGATGTGCCCCAGGCTTTGTTGGTGGTTGTGGTTCTGGATGTGAATGTTAACCAGCAAACCTTGGGTGGGGTCTCCTGACATTCATGGTATATTAGTATTACAGAGGGCCTCTGAGTTTCCCACGCACACTGGATGCGGAGCTGAGTGGTTCTGGTGGTGAAGTACCTAGTAGTTGTAGAAGCAGTCCTAGTATTATGGAGCTGCACTGTCTTAAGCCCTTCGTGATTAATTTACTTAATTCCCATAACAATTCCACTAATGGGTATTACTAGTCCTCTTTTACAGATGAGTAAACAGAAGCCCAGAATGGTTAACTAACTTGCCCAAAGGTACACAGTATGTAGGTAAGCTGGGATTTAAATCCAGGTCTGCCTGACCCAAGATTCAATGGCCTGAATACTTAGAGGGGGCTAGAGTCCCTTGAGAACATAATCGGTATTAATGCCTCAGAAATAGAGGCAGGTACCTGGGCATGAGCAGGGTGGGGGTGCGGGAGTAGAGGACAGCTTAGAAGCCTTGCCAGAGTGGGAGCCACTTCTGGGTGGGCCAGGGAGGGCTATAGCCCTCCTCCTGCCCCCACCATCCCCAGGCACTGCTGGAGGCCCTTGGGGAGTCTGAAGGGCCAGCTAGGCTGGGGTGTTCTGCTCTGCATAGAGGGTCTTACCCTAGCTGTGAGGTTGCACAGGGCTGGCTGGGGCAGAGCTGGCTGCCAGGAGAGGAAATTAGGAGGGTGCTGGGGCTGCTGGAGGTGGAGGTGGGAGTTGCTTCTTCCCACAGAGGGAAGACAAGTTACCCTCCCCCTGGGGCCTCCTCAGCTCCCTTTCCCTTTCTTGTTTCCCTGAATAATGATGCTGATTGCACCACATCTGTCATAATTACTCTTTGTTTGAAAATTCAGAACAAATCACAGGAGAGGAACTGGTATGGTTTGAGAAGGATCCTTCTCCCCAGGGGTCCTGTTGAAGGGGGGTGGGGGGAGCGGGTAGGGAAAAGCCATAATCAGGCTGGAAGAGCAAGGCCGCTGATTGTCCTTGTGCTATTCCTTCACCTGGGCAAGGTGGCGTAGGCCTCTGGGAGTCACGTGCCCCTACTCCCCAACCCCACTCCAGGCCACAGTCCCTACCTGCTGTGGTGGCTGAGAGATTCTGCCCCCATCCCAACCTGAGGGTCCCCTGCCCTCTTGGCCCCACTGAACAGTGGGTTGGACAAAGGCTGCACAGTAACCTGAGCAGCACAGCAGGGAGGGGCAGCCCCAGGCGTGGTGCTGGGGTCCTTATTGGCAAGAGGAGTGGGGTCCTTTGTGGGTCTCTGGAACAGGCCAGGCATTGGGCCTCTGAGGTGAGAACCAGGAAAGGGGCTCTCACTTCTCAGGAGCACCAAACCAGGCCCCCAGGAGCCTGCAGCAGCCCTGGTACCGTGCTCTCACACTCTCTTCTCCACAGCCTGACCTGTGGTGAGGGTCCTGGTTCCAACTTCCACCCCCAACCTGAAGGCCCTTGGTTTAGGGGGCTAATAATTCCTGGAGCATGAGCCCCAGCCTGTGGCCCTGCCTGCCATGGGCACCCCTCCATGCCCCCCTCCCAAAGTAGCCCCTTCCCACCTGGGCTTGTGTCCTGCAAATACGCTGTGCACTTTTGTGGGGAGAAATCAAGGACAACCTAGAATTTATCCTCAAACGCTACCAGTAATGAAACCCCAGTGCTCTTGCTGGGACCGTGGGGGACTACAGACACCCTCAAGGAGCTGGAGGCTGGCTGAGATGCACATAGATTTGCACTGAGGGCTGGTTCTGGATTCAAGCTTCCTTCTTCCCTTGAAGTGCTCGGCCTCAGTTTGTCTTTGTGGGAAATGGGGGGAGAGTACTATCCCGCCTGTCTTTCAAAGGGAAGAGGGTGAGTAGGGTCCTGCTACCCACCCACCAATGGAGGCACCCTTAGTTTCTGTTTCAGCAGAGCTGAGAGGCGGGCAGAGGGCCCAGTCCTGGAGGTGCCAGCCTTGGAGGGGACCCCTCCTCTAGTCTCACGATTATTGATTGAGGGTCATGAGAGGAGCATGCTTACCTCTCCGCCCTCCCAGGCTCCCCCTTCAGCAAGAAGATGCTTTTAACACGTAAATAGGCAACTCATCCCTTCGTGACTAGTTTCCTCAGAGGTGGCAGGTGGTGTGGAGAGGGCCAGATTAAAAGACTCCGAAAGCCCCTTCCCACTTCTAAAATTCGGAGACACCGGCTGGGTTTCCTTTTGAGCACGGTTCCTCCTCCCAATCTCTCCCCTCTCCGCCTCTCTCCAGGCTCGCTCCAGCTCTCTCCTCCATCTCCCTCCATCCCTCTCATCTCGAGCTCTCCCTGGGGTGCTGAGCTGGGCCTCCTCCTTTTTTAAATGTCAAGATCAAAGTTTTGCAGGAAAAGCTCTCGTCAGTCTCACCGTCGTTCGCTGCCCCCACTCGGTGGCTGCCCTCCTGGCTCCCGCCTGCGCTCGCGTCCGAAGCGACCGGCGGGCCCTCGGGGCTCACGGGCCGTGTCCCCGCGCAGTTGTGCGTTCTGCTCTCGGGTCCTGCGTGCGCCCCCGGAGCCGGGTCGCCTGCGAAGCCCGTCCCCGCGCAGGGACTCGCTCTCCGCCTGGGGGCCGAGCGCGGCAGAGAGAGGGAGAGAGAGACAGAGGGGCCCGGGAGGAGCCGGCCCTGAAAACGACCCGGGCCCCCAGCACAAAGCGGCCGCTTCCCGCCCAGAGCGCCGCCGAAGCAATGTGCATCCCATTAACCCTGCGCCGCGCGGTCGCGGGGCTGTCATGTAACCGCGCTCCGCCGCCCGTGGGCAAGTCCGTGCGCGCGAGCGGACACGTGTGTGTGTGTGTGTGTGTGTGTGTGTGTGTGTGTGTGTGTGTGTGTGTGTGTGTAGATCTTATCTGTGAATGCGGTGCGCCCTTGCTTCCTGGCCCCCTCGGCCTGGTACCTCGAGGTCACTACTTCCTGGGCCTGCGCTGGCCAGGGTGGAAGAGACTTTTTCACTTGGGAGCCCGGGAGCTCGCCCCCACCAACCGGGAGCCTGGAGCTGCTGGTCCCAGCGGGTGAAATGAAGCCGGGAGTCGAGGTCTCGGGTTCCCAGCCCCCTTTCTCATTATTGGCTTGGGGTGTAGGCCATGGATTTCTGACAAGGGGCTACAGCCAGACAGAAGTTTGTGGGCAGACCTTCCAACAGAGCCGGCCCAGAAGCAGAGCGGGTCCAGAGCCATTCTAGAAGAGCAGACTCGATCAACCCAGGGATGGGTGCTTGTCTCTCCATCAGTGCTTGGGAGTGCTCCCACCCCGGGGCAGACAGGGCTGAGGAGGGGCTAACGCTTTTTAGGTTTTGGTGGCCCTACGCTCTCCTCTCCCCCAGCCTCCTGCCCATGTTTCTCATCTCCCTGCTGTGGAGGCTGAGGCCCAGACAGAGGGCCCTGCCCGTGTTTCTCATCTCCCTGCTGTGGAGGCTGAGGCCCAGACAGAGGGCCCTGCCCGTGTTTCTCATCTCCCTGCTGTGGAGGCTGAGGCCCAGACAGAGGGCCCTGCCCGTGTTTCTCATCTCCCTGCTGTGGAGGCTGAGGCCCAGAGGGAGGGCCCTGCCCGTGTTTCTCTTCTCCCTGCTGTGGAGGCTGAGGCCCAGAGAGAGGGCCCTGCCCAAGCCCCGGGTGAACAGTCGGCATGTTGGGAAGCGCTGGGACAGAAAGGTCCAGGTGCTCTTCCCAGCCTGCTGATTGGCCACGTGAGATGTGGGCTCTCACGTCAGAGCCAGGACCGCGGAGAATTGAAACCCAGTATTTGGCTTGTGGTAAACAATGCTTGGGTCCTTTTCTGCTATCTTCATCCCCTTGGGGGTTATTTTTGTTTTGCTTCTTATGTCCTGGCTTGTATGGAATGTCACCCGCTACCCCCCCTCTGTAACAGTGCCCTTCGTTCACCCCAGCTTTTGGAGGTATCTTTAAATCGTATCCCCAACCTTTAGGACTGTAGAGAAGCCCTGTTTAATTTAGCTCATTTGCAGATTGGATTAGAATATTCTTCCTTCTATTATGTCAGATTACCAATAATATGACATAGAAAGTCTCAAGATTGAGCCTCTTTGATATTTCTGTCCTCCTGTGTTTCTGATTTTGCTCCTCAAATCAGTCATTTTCTCATCAAACTGTGACAAAATCAAAGTAATTACAAGCAAGCTGCTAATGGTGATATGGATAGGATCAACGCTTTCCTGAAATAAAGTGATGTAGCTTTTATTATGTCAATTCAAGAAAGATGCGTTGTGTGGTGTGCCCAGCTTTGCTTTTTTGGGGGAAAGGGGATCAGAAGACTCGGTCTATTCTGAGACAGAGAGTATATAGCTTGTCCCTCTCACTGGTTTGCAAACTCCTTGAAAGGAGGAGCTGGTTTCTCCGCATCCTCAGTGCCCAAAAATCCATCTTCAGTGCCCAAAAGTCTGTACCTGGAGAGGGTGAGAGAACGAGGAGCCGTGGTGTGTTAAATGGAAGGGTAGGAACACTTCCTGCCTGCTTTGGGTCCATCACCCTTTGGAGCTAAACAGCCTAGGGTAGGGGTGAGGGAGGGCTGATAAAGCTGAGTCAGGTATTACTCCCCAAGGGACTACTGGGATGGTTTCACCTAAGCCATTCTCTAAGGCTTCTGAGTCTCTATGTCAGGAGCTGAGAGTGGCATGTCTGCATCTAACTGTGCCCTGAGTCTCCTACCCCACCGTCTTCTGGTCTTAAAAGGCACCCCTATCTCCCTATTCTGTTCCCTTGAAATGGCCTTCTTCCAAGGCCCCACCACTGGCCACCTGGGGGAGGGGAGGGATTAGACTGAGCTGAAGGTGCCCCAGCTTAGGGCTGAGTGGGAAGGACTTGGCCTGGTGAGTTCAGAATTCAGTCTTGCTACCCCAGGAGAGGTGGCCACTAGTACTCAGTCACCTCAGAGTGGCACACCCTCCCAGGCAAGCTGGAGAAAGTCCCAGGATGCCAGACCACTGGCCTCATCCCCAAAAGATCTAACAGGCCAGGTTCCATGCTGTGAAGCATCCCTCTGCCCTCCAGCTTCTCATGCACCCTCTTTGGAAAGACTAGGCCTGCATGTACATGCCTACCTTCCTATTACCTTGAAAAGTCATGACTGTGATAACGAAGCATTCTGTGAATGCAGATTGCTGTGGAAATGGATAAGGGGAGAGAAAAAAAACAACCCAGATTCTCATTATTATACTCATTATCTTCCTATCAGAATACTCACCCACAGAGCATTATTTTAAAAGTTACTTATGGTCTTGGGTATGAAGAAAGAAGAGATGTGCAGGGAAATAGGCTTCCTTTTAAAGCACTTTTTCAGTTGAAAGTATTGAATCTCTAACTTGGGCCTGGAGGCAACTCTTGTTTTTTGAATCGTGGATCATCTTCCAAAGTATAATTTATCTGGGGATTAGATATTCAGGCACTCTTGCTGAATTCCGGGCAAACCATAAAGACACACATATAGTAATATATCGTAACAATTATATTTGTAGTTCCTGTTTGAATCATCATGTTAGTCTTGTGAACTGAAGCTAATGGTCATTATAGCGTTAACATGACCTTTGATCTGCTATCTAGTTGTAGGATCTTTGGATAAATCTTTTTTTTTTTTTTTCCCTCTAGAACAGGGGACTTTAGGCATCATTCTTTATAGTCCTTGGGCCTTTGGAGGGGGCTTAGGGTGTGGAGACGGGGGTGATGGAAGGAAGGTTAGATTGTTGGAGCTCCAGGCCTCCCATATCTAGCCCATCCACAGCAGCTCTGCTTTATCTTATTGTTTTGCTTTGGAGCTCTGTAAACCAACTAACCAAGCAGAACTAGGCTGATTGGCCTAAGCAGAGGAGTGCTGCAGCAGCAGCAGGTGCTATGATGCCAAGTGAGCTTAAGGTTCTAGAGCCCTAGGCAGAAAAAAATATTACTCTAAGAAGCAGATTTAGGAGAATTATAAAGAAAAACATTATGGCTCACATCTGAAGTTATGGCCAGAGTTGATTAAGGAATGGGTCAGAAAAACAATGAGCTGTACTTAAATTTTTCTCTTCTTTAAAATCATGCTTCTCGCCCAGCTGGCATGGCTCAGTGGTTGAACTCCAACCTATGAACCAGGAGGTCATCATTGGATTCCCAGTCAGGGCACATGCCTGGGTTTCGGGCTCAATCCCCAGTGAGGGGCGTGAGCAGGCAGTTAATCAATGATTCTCATCATTGATGTTTCTGTCTCTCTCCCTCTCCCTTCCTCTCTGAAACCAATAAAAAATATTTTAAAAATAAAAATAAAATCATGCTTCTCATGTATTACTCTTACAACTAGTGCTTGGTAATGTTAAATATGGTTGGTTGGTCAGAGCAAGGAACAATTTTGGCTGCTGGTTACTCAGTCTCAATATTGTCCATTCTTTAATTTTATTCTCAAATAAATGGATGAATGGATGGATAGATGGATGGTCCTGTTTATGAGTTTGGCTATGAGTGGCCCACAAAGGGTTTATAATCTAGCTGTGATGACATGGGCATTAGACAAGATTGTAGTGCCCTGGCTAGTTTGGCTCAGCGGATAGAGCATTAGCCTGCAGACTGAAGAAAGGCTTGATCCCAGGTTCGATTCCCATTCAGGGCACATGCCTGGGTTGCAGGCTCAATCCCCAGTGTGGGGTGTACAGGAGGCAGCCGACCCATGATTCTTTCTCATCATTGATGTTTCTATCTCTCTCTCCCTCTCCCTTCCTCTCTGAAATCAATAAAAACATATTTTTGTTTAAAAAAAAGATTGTAGCCTTAGAAAGAGCTCTGTGATTTGCATCAAATGTGTGGTGTAACTAAGGGTTACTGTTTCAGCCCTCCTGTTGATTGGAGCAACATACCAGACCTTTGTATCATTTGATGAGCCCAATAGAACATGGAACCATAGATATTATATTCTTCCTTTAGGCAGAAATAGTCTAAGGGCCATCAGACGTGATTAGAAAGTATGTCCTTCCAGGAAAAGGATATGTGGAATTAAGGGATATTAAAGCAGGTCCGTTCTCAAATCCACAACCTTCCAAGGGCATCTATCTTGTACCTACCTTCCTCTGAACTAAGTACTCTGAGGAATAGCAAAATAAGACCCTTCCTATCTTGAAGGATGTCCTCTCCTTCTCTTCCCCCTCCCCAAAGGAAAGCCAGCCTTGTGTGGTGGTGGTGGTGAAGAGGAGGCAGCCTGACAGCACGGAGAATCAGCTTGTCCATCTGCACTGTGGTTTTCTTTAGGTCTGGTTTCTAGGCTGTTACTCCCTACGTAACCTTATATATATAAAAAAAGTGAGAAGCCTCAGACCAGTCCCCTTTCTGATGAGTCAGTTTCCTGGGGCATGTGGCTGGAACTCCAGTCTTCCCTATCGGCCCACCGCTCTATGGGCCCTTCCTTACAAACAGCGGCCTCAGGGCTCTGGGCATTCCATCCACCTTCCGCCCTGGCTGTGCAGTCGCTCTCTAACTTGGCTCCCCCTTCCAGCCACTGCTCTCTTCCTTCCCGAGAACTCCCATCCCTTCCTCAGTCCAGCTCCCCACAATTCCCCACCTTCCGTCCCCTGCTTTCCCGAGTCTCTCCTGCCTTCTCTACTCAGATCTCTCCCGGCCATTCTCCGAACTCCCCCAGCCCTGTCAGTTGGTGGCACACAGTTGGGCGCTGAGGTTTATGAATCCCCAACTCCACCGACTGTTTCATGTGTTCGGAACGAAATCTAATTAGTCTGTTGAATGCAGGGCCATGCCTGCGTCTGTTTTTCGGAGTCAAGGACAGGCCTGGGCGGCCACAGTAGGTGCCCCCAAGCTCTGCTGGCGGAGACAGTTTGGTGAGGAGCCCCGCGGCGGAGGTGCGAGAGGAGCCCCCGGCGGCGGTGCGTGCGCCGGCCCGTCTCCCACGGGAGAGAGACGGGAGCTGCTGCCTCAGTTTCCCCCGCGGGGTCCGGCCCAGCGGGGGAATTCGCACCGCTGCGGGGCGGGGGTGGCGGGAAATGGTGCCTCGCTCGCCCCAGCGACATCAAACCCTCGTTTGGCGGGCGAGGACAATGGCTGTCTTATTTTCTCCATTCGCCGCGCACAATGCCGGATTCTCTCATTCACCCGCGGCGGTGCGAGCGAGGTAATTAGCCCGCGCCATTCAGCGCGGACACCATTGCTATGCGGGGGGGCCGGACGCCCGCCCCGGCGGGGATTAGCCGCGGGCCGCGCGGGGTGTGCAGCTGCGGCCGCTTCAAAGGGGCCCGGCGGCCCGGCGGGTGTGGGAACCGGCGCCGCCTCCCCCGGGAGCCGCCCCGCCGGTCGATCCTGGGTCGCTAGGAGGGGACCCGCCGGTGCTCCCCGGCCCGGCCCGGCCGCGTCCTCCGCTCTCCCCGGCTGCTCGGCCCCAGCTCCCCCGGCCGCCGTCGCCCCTATCACACCCCCACTTTCATCAGGGACCTCAAGTGCTTTTTTCTTTTGAGTCCCGGGAGTCAAAGGGCAAGGAGGGGGAGGAGCCGGGGGGATGGGAGCTTGACACAAAGCGCTGACCCCGGAGGAGTGCAGCAGATGGTCCCACTTACTCCTGCCGCCGAGCGAGCCGCTCTCAGGGCCTCCGGCTCGGGGCCCTGACCCCGCCCGCCACCCGAATGCCTCAACTGGGGCCCCGCGGGGGCTGGGCTCCCACAGGCTCCTCCACCCGCCCCGCTGCCCGCTCTCCGCCTCCTGGCACTGGAGTCAGACAGCCTGGACCAGGGTCCTCCTGCAAGGCTCCAGGGGCTGGGCCAAGACGCCCTTGTCTGATGCCGGAGCCCTTAGGGAAGACAGGAATCTTAAGAACCTGCCAGACCAGGGGCTCCCAATCCTGGCTGCACGTATGAAACACCGCCCTGAGCTTGAATAGAAATATGGATTCCTGAGCGCCACACCAGATCCAGGGGTCTGACCCTCTGGCAGTGGAGACCAGAAATCCGCACTGTCACCCTTCCCCCCCCCTCCCCACCCCCACCCCCCTAGGTTATCAGATGCACAGCCAGGTTTTCTGATGGGGGAGCCTAGTCCAACTCATTACTGAAGAAGGTGAGACCCAGGTAGAGAAGAAACTTACCCAAGGGCAGACCCTGAATTGTGGCAGGGTAGAGCGGAAGCGAAGATGATGGGGAATGCACCCCACCCCCACCCCCACCCCCAGACCATGTGACCCATTAAGGTCAGCACTCAGGAAACAGTTTATGAGGACTTACTATTTACCTTATTGTTTATTTGTTCTAGGTACTGGAGGGTAGAAAGATACATTTGACTCCTCTGCCCCGAAGGGACTCATAGACTAGCAGGAGGGTTGATGTAGGAACAACTGACTCTAATACAGTCGGAAAAGGGCTAGGGAAGAAGCACAAGACAACATATTTGAGGCAGGAATTAACTCTGCTGCCTCCTCTGGAGGATGTGGAGGATGAAGGTGCTTATAGAGGAAGAAGCAAAAGAGCTCCAGGCAGAGGGGGCAGCAGAAGAAATATAAGCATGAACATTTAGGATATGTCCAAGAAGGCAAACTTGTCTCACATGGTCAGAGTACAAATGACATGAAGACAATTAGCTGGCCCTGGCCCTTATGGCTTAGTTGGTTGAGTGTCCTCTCATGCACCAAATGGTCGCTGGTTCCTTTCCTGGTCAGGGCACATGCCCAAGTTTTGAGTTCATCCCTGGTTGGGGTGCATGCTGGCGATGTTTCTCTCTCCATCTCCCTTCCTCTCTCTCTAAAAATCAATCAAAACATATATATATTTTAAAAGACAGAATTTGCTGGCATTTGAGGCTGGAAAGATGAAACAGAATTTAATAACAAAGACCTTAAATGCCATTCAAAGGAATGTACCTTGATTCAAGGAATGAAGAACCACCAGAGATGTTTAATGATCATATTGGGTATTCAGGAAGACAGTTATGCATTCAGGATGGAGGAAGAAGGTTGGAGGGAGGACTAGAAGTGGGAAGGCTGGGAGGCGGCAGCTATTACAGAAACAGAGTGATATGAGCCTAAGCCAAGGCAATGGGATGGGAAAGGGAGGGTAGACTGGGATTTGGTGACCAAGTTAGCTGCTGTGGGAGAGAAGGAGAGGATGAGGCAGTGAATCCTTGAGACTCCGTGATCCTCGAGTGGAATGTAGGCCTCCGTCTCCCCCAAAACAAATAGGGCTTATTCTGGAGTATTGTTGGGGTAGAAGACCTTCAGGCCTTAATCTATTGTGGTTTGGTGTTGAGCCACCAGAGATTCGGTAGAACCATGAGATATAAGTACAGCATCAGATTAGGTTCGAGAATAAGAAAGGGTCTTTTCATGGATGGAGAGGGACCATTTTACTCAGTGTTATCTTAGAATCTCTTTTTTTAAAAAAATTATTGATTGATTTTAGAGAGAGGGAAGCATTAACCACTTGTTTATGCATTCATTGGTTGATTCTTATACATGCCCTGACCATCGATCGAACGTGCATGCTCTAACCCAGGGGTCCTCAAACTACGGGCCCGCGGGCCACATGCAAATACAAATATTGTATTTGTTCCCGTTTTGTTTTTTTACTTCAAAATAAGATATGTGCAGTGTGCATAGGAATTTGTTCATAGTTTTTTTTTAAACTATAGTCCGGCCCTCCAACCGTCTGAGGGACAGTGAACTGGCCTCCTGTTTAAAAAGTTTGAGGACCCCTGCTCTAACCTATCGGGAGGATGCTCTAACCAATTGAGCCATCCAGCCAGGGCCAGAATCTTAATATTGGTATGAAACTCAAAGATTATTTTGTCTATTCTGCCCCACTCCCATTTTACAGATGAGAAAACCAAGATTAGAATTGAAAGGTCACATAGGAGTCTGTGACAGCCAGGCATGATCCCAGGTTGTGTCTCCACTAACTAACTCCTACTATATTAGTCCCTACAAATCCTAATATATGGCTCTGGAAATTTGGGGGAAGTATCTGTTTTTGTTGAATAGACCTCATGGTCATGTGAAAGCAATTTACTTAATAGCTCCAGCCTGGGCCCCCTAACCAGACGCCCTTCCGGGCGGTGAGGGAGATCCGGTGTCCCGACCAGAGGACGGAAGTTAAGGATGTTGTGGGCCTGGGCAGGTTTACATAAGGAAGATTGGTGACCCTGACATGGGCGGAGACATGCAGGCTGTGGAGAGGGGCTTTGCTAGATCTGGACATTTTCAAGTTTAAGGCAGAGAGTGATTTCTAAGTCAACTCCCAGCCCCAACCCTGTACTCTTGGCGGGCGCTTGGAAGCAGATGTGTCTCAAAGGATGCAACTGGATGAGACTTTATAACTTGTCCAACTAAACACCCCCATTTTACAGAGGAGGAAAGAGAGGCCCAGAGAGGGGCTTTGGCTTTATCAAAACCATACATCCAGATTTGCAACAACATGAATGACCTTGAGAGTATTATGCTAGTGAAATAAGACAGACAAATTCTGTTCACTTATATGTGGAATCTAAAAACAAAAAAAGCTCCTAGAGACCTGGGGATGTAATGTACAGTAAGACAACTATAGTTAATAATACTGTAATGTACCCTACCCGGTTTGGCTCAGTGGATAAAGCATCAGCCTGCGACTGAAGGGTCCCCGGTTCGATTCCGGTCAGGGGCACATGCCTGGGTTGTGGGCTCAATCTCCAGTGTAGGGCATGCAGAGGGCAGCTGATCAGTGGTTCTCTCTCATCATTGATGTTTCTATCTCTCTCTCTCTCCCTCTCCTTTCCTCTCTGAAATCAATAAAAATATGCAAAAAATTTTTGGAAAAAATACTGTAATGCATTTTTCAAAAATCCTCACCTGAGGCTATGTTTTTATTAATTAATTTATTTAAAAAAATTTTGAGACAGAGAGAGGGAGAGAGAAAGGGAGAAAGAGAAAGGAAACATTGATGTGAGAGAGAAACATCAATCGGTTGCCTCTGTACATACCCTGATTGGGGATCAAACCCGAAACCTAGGTATGTGTCCTGATGACAATGCAATCAACTCAGCCACTCAGCAAGAGCTGTAATGCACTTTTTTTTTAAAAAAGGTATTTTTATTGATTTCAGAAAGAAAGAGAGAGAGAAACATCAATGATGAGAGAGAATCATTGTTCAGCTCCCTCCTGCACGACCCCTACTGGGGATTAAGCCTGCAACCTGTAATGCACTTTTGAATGTTGCTAAGAGAATAGATCTTTAAAATTCTCATTATAAGAAAAAAAAAATTCAGTAACTGTATATGGTGATGGATGTTTAGACATTAGGTGATTATTTCACAATATATACAAATATTGAATCATTATATTGTACACCTGGAACTAACACAATGTATGCCAGTTATACCTCAATTTAAAAGTAAAAATAAATTTGAAAATAAATCACATCCACTTATTAAAAGGACTAAATTAATCTCACTGGGTACCCCTCCCTTTACCATTTCCACTGCCTCCTCCCCCATCTCACCCCACAGAAGCCGCTGGCATTTCACAATTCTTTACTCTCCCTGCCAAAACCAGGAAAATAAGTTGCTCCTCTATTTTATTTTTTAAATATTTTTTTAATTGATTTTTTACAGAGAGCAGGGGAGAGGGATAGAGACTTAGAAACATCGATGAGAGAGAAGCATTGATCAGCTGCCTCCTGTACACCCCCTACTGGTGATGTGCCTGCAACCAAGGTACATGCCCTTGACCAGAATCGAACCTGGGACCCTTGAGTCCGCAGGCCGACACTCCACTAAACCAAAGCACTCAGGGCCCTCCTCTATTTTATAAGGCCCCAGTAGGTGACAGGAGTGGCCCTGCAGCTCGGACTTCCTGGATTGCCAAGTTGGAAGCGCTCAGGGAAGAGCTACCCTGGGATAATCGTCTTGGATGTTTATTCACCTGTGTTACTAGAACTTAGGAAACGTGTGGCTCAGTTAGTGAGTTGATAACACCACCTTATCATGGTGCTTATCTGCATTAGTTACAATCTATGAAACCTACCCCAAACTCTGGGGGAGTTCAGTTAAAGTGAAACCTGCTGTGTTATGGGTGCCCGATGTGAGCAGGCATGGTGCTTATAAGGGTGTGGGATGTTGTGTGCCTCCGTGTTTTTCAGTTGGAATTGAATGTCCTTAGGTTTCATCTGTGATGTTTGAGCAGTATTTGAATGTGTCTCTCCCATTCCTCAGGGCAGCTGTGGTGCAGGGGGGAAACGCTGGATTTGGTGTTAGAGCACTCTAACGCCTTAACACCATTAGCTAGCTGTTTGTCCGTGGGCAAGTTACTTAATCTCTCTGAGCCTCCTAGTAATCCCTATTTCTCAGAATTATACTGAGTAATATCTCATCTTTAACCATCACTGGTCCCTGCAGGTCTCTGGTTTTTAGGGCCATATTACTGTGATGGGCTCTAAGATGCTGACCTTGGCGCTGTCACCCTTCTGACATTTCTTAGGAGCCTGGGTGGGCACATCTAAGGACGAGGCTTGTAAGATGGCGGGAACTTGCTCCTGGGGTGCCGGAACGTCCTTTCCAACACATCAGCGGTCAGTAAGCATCTGTTGAATGAATGCTTAGAGTCAGCCCAGTGACTCTATTTCCCAAACCAAAACCAGGACACATCCTCTGACTCAGTGTCTAGTACCTGGGATAAAAACAGTTATTTGAAATTGGGGCTGCTTTTGCCAACCTATCCGTGGGGGAGGCAGGGCAGTCACAGGGGCCGGTGTGCTTCTCTCCTTCCCCCTCCCAGAGTGTGTCAGAAGCCGCCATGGGAAGCAGTGGACACACCCACCCACTGACACGTCCAATGTGTCGCTTAAGATAGGTTCCCAAGCCTATGTCCCACAGCACGCACTCCCCCAGGCACACTCCACACACTCCACTGCAGGCTGGAGGGTGCAGAGGGAGGAGCTCATGGCTTGATCTGGAGGAAGAACAGGAGCCTCCGAATTGTGGGTTAAGTAATTAAAAGTAGGGCTTTGAGAGGTTTTATTTTCCTTGGGTTGTAAAAGCCAAACCCAGGGACAGCGGAGAGCCCCAAATTGCCGCCCCTGCAGCCGTGCATTGGGCCTTACAGTCCATTGGAATCAAAGATCAGGCCATAAAGGTCCGGTGCTCACCAGTTCTGCAGCTGCATACAGGGACTTTCCCAAGCTGAGGCCAGCTCCCCACTGCCTCCCACCTCTCCCCCATCCAGGCCCCCATTTGTCAGAGGTGGCTGCTGGGAGGGAGGGGAGAGACGTGGATTTATGGCTGCTGACTTGAAAGACAAAGTTGCCTTTTGTGTTAGAATTGGGGCGGGGGTGGGGGGGACTGGGGAGCTGGTGGTAGAGTGGGAGGTTGGCAGGGAGGGGCTGGAGTTCAGGGGCCCAAGGCAGCGGGTGAGGGGCTTGAGGAGGCTGAGGATACAGACAAAGGGATCCAGAGGCTTCTCAGAGCAGGGTCACCAGGCACAGGCCCAGATGAATCATTCACCCCCTGCTGAAGCTGAGCAGGGCCACTGAGCCATCAAAGTCCTCTGGGGCTGTTTGTAAGTGCCAGGCACCATTCACCCACATACATACAACACCCCTTCCCTACACACACCCCTTCCTCCTCAAAACATACTCTGGATTCAGAACCTTCATTCAACTCTCTGACTCCCCTTTGGAAGCCCAGGGAAGAAATACAGGTCTTCTAAGTTCATACTTTCCCTCTCCCACATGACTATAGCCAATCAGGGTGGGCATTCTTCCCTTACAGAACAAAAGTCAGGGCAAGGTGAGGACCCAGGTGATGGGGAGACAGGGACAGAGTGTTGGGGAGAGTGATCCTGGGCTAGAGAACCCTAAGAACAAAAACCATACCCCACTAGGGACTGTGGGCAAGTCGCCAGCCTCCCCAGGACTCAGGTTTCTCTGCCCTTGTCTCCCTCCTTCCCATACACATTTAGAAATAGGGCATTTATTTATAAGTGCTTTGAGGAGTTTAAAGAGCGTGTGAGGTGGCCCTTGGCCGGCCTCCCTGCCCTTTAAGGGCCACTCTGCCCAGCTTCACCCTGCCAGTGGCTCTGCCTGGTGGGTCTGGGTGGAGGCCAGGACAGTCATCGGGTGCCTGACTTCAGCAGGTGCTTTAACTACACCTCAGAGAGCCACATCCATCCCCCGGAATGAGCCTGGCCAATAAAGGCATGAGTTTATGGGCTTCATAAACATTTTACTAGAGAAATCAAGGCCTCAATTACCCAATGGCCTCTTCCAACTGACAGCTCGGTCTATTGGGGCCTCTATGAAGCCCCCAGGCAGAAGTGAGGTAGGAGAAGCCAAGCTCTGCTTTATACCCAGCTGCCCCCCTCTGCCTCCCACTGACCCCTTCACCATTCAAATCTTGCAGATTCTGACTTTACTCACAACTCCAGAGGGCTAGAGGATCCTCACTAACTCTGTGAGCCTTAGTCTTTCCGAGGGAAGATGGCTGCTCTGCCTTTACCCCCAACCCCTAGTCGGACCCTCTCATAACCCCTCGGTTCCCATTTAACTCAAGATCCTACTATTTTCCCTCAGTAATAGCTAGCAAGTATTTACTATTTTCCAAGGACTGTGCTAAGCACTTCACAAATACATCTCATTCTAAATCTCCCCAGTGCTGCAGCTCTGGCAACATGAGCTGTTATCATCCCTACTTATAGGTGAGAAAATAGAGGTTCTGAGAGGTTAACTTGCCCAAGATCACACAGCTGATAATGGCACTGTTGAGTTTTGAACCCAGTACTGTATAATTCCAGAGCCTGTACCATTAACCTCTGCACTGTAACACTACCTCCAAAAGCTCTTAGCGAGTATTTCCCATTAGGAGCCAAAACCTTGCCCCATGAATGCCTGTGCCACACGGTGTGACGGCCCTGGGGTGCTGATCAGATGTGGGCCTCGTCAGGGTCTCTGAGTCCGTGTGGAGGGAGCTGTAGGGCAGGGCCAGGCTAGGATTGTGATGGAGAGGAAAGGGGGCTCTCTGGTAGGACAGCAAGAGAGAAGGCAGCCGGGGGTCTGAGACCTGGGCTGGGGTCTGGACCGGCACTGTCCAATCAACTTTTCCGTGATGATGGAAATATGCTGTTGGCGCTGTTCCATCATGTAGCTATGAGCCACTTACAGCTATTGCTTGAAATGTGGCTAGTGAGTCAGAGAAACCAAATTTTAAATTTTCTTGTAAGTTTTAAGTGGTCACATGTGGCTAGTGGCTACCGTATTTGTTCAGCACAGGGATGTTCTCCACTGCTGATGGCTGAAATCTCCTCAAAGTCCTTTGGTGACATAAGGTCGTGTGGGCACATCCCCCAAGGGCTCTGGCCACCTCCAGATGCCACATTCATTGAAAGGGGGCCTTGTCCGTGCAAAGCTTGGCTATTGGCTAGTGCAGGGGTGGGCAAACTTTTTGACTGGAGGGCCACAATGGGTTCTTAAACTGGACCGGAGGGCCGGAACAAAAGCATGGATGGAGTGTTTGTGTGAACTAATATAAATTCAAAGTAAACATCATTACATAAAAGGGTACGGTCTTTTTTTTTTTTTTAGTTTTATTCATTTCAAACGGGCCGGATTTGGCCCGCGGGCCGTAATTTGCCCACGGCTGGGCTAGTGCTTCCCTTGGCTGAAGGCACCTGAACGTCATTTCACAACACAAGTGGCTGAAGGATTTAAGGGTGTTTTACCTCAGAAGCTCTTTCTCAGAGAACAAAATTGTTTGTGTCTTCTAGAACAGTCCTGTTTAGTGGAATTATAATATGAGCCACCATAGATAGGTAAGTTAAAATTTTCTAGTAGTCACAGTTACAAAGGTTTTAAAAAACATGCAATAGCCTTGGCGGTTTGGCTCAGTGGATAGTGCATTAGCCTGCAGATTGAAGGGTCCCTGGTTCGATTCCAGTCAAGGGCACATGCCCGGATTGCGAGCTTGATCCCCAGAAAGGGGCGTACAGGAGGTAGCCAATCAGTGATTCTCTCTCATCATTGATGTTTCTATCTCTCTCTCCCTCTCCCTTCCTCTCTGAAATCAATAAAAATATATTAAAAACAAAACATGATGAAGTTAATTTTTTGTTGTTGTTGTTTATCCTCACCCAAGGATATTTTTTCCATTGATTTTTAGAGAGAGTGGAAAGGAAGGGGGTGGAGGAGAGAAAGAGAGACATGGGAGAGAGACACATCGATTGGTTGCCTCCCACACATGCCCCAAGGTATGTGCTCTTGACCAGAATGGAACCCACGACCCTTCAGTCCGATGCTCTAACCCCTGAGCAAACCGGCTAGGGCAAGTTAATTTTAATAGTAAATTTTGTTTTACTTAATATATCCAAAATATCATCATTCCATATGTAATCATTATTTTTAACTATTAATAATATTTTTATGCTTTGGACTGTCTTTTTCTCTCTCTTTTATTGTGTGTGTGCCTTGACCAGGAATCGAACCTGGACCTCTTGGTGCATGGGAAGATGTTCAACCAACCAAGCCACACTGGCCATGGCCACTTTTGGACTGTCTTTAAAACTTTAAATATTATCTCAACTTTTGCCTGGCCACTGTGGCTCAGTGGTTGAGCATCAACCCATGAACCAAGAAGTCACTAGTTCGATTCCCAGTCAGAGCACGTGCCCGAGTTACAAGCTTGACCCCCAGTAGGGGGCGTGCAGGAGACAGCCAATCTTTGATGTTTCTCTCATCGATGTTTCTATCTCTCTATCCCTTCTCTCGCTAAAAGAAATCAATAAAAACATATTTTTAAAAATAAAATTTTATTTCAACTTCTATTCAATATTTTAGGTTGTTGATTATTATCAATGAAAATTTTTATTTTTCCCATTTTTTTTTTATTCTGATAAAATACACAAAATGTAAAAGTTACTATCTTAACCAGCTTTAAGTATACAGTTCAGTGGCATTAAATACATTCATATTATTGTGTAAACCATCACCACCATCCACTCTAGAACAATTAAACAATAATTCCCTTTTCCCTCTCCCCAGCCCCTGGCAACCATCATTCTACTTTCTGTCTCTATGAATTTGACTACTCTAGGTACCTCATATAAGTGGAATCATTCAGTATTTGTCTTTTGGGGACTGGCTTATTTCACTTAGCAAAATGTCCTCAAAGTTCATTCATGTTGTAAGCATATGTCAGAATTTCCTTCCTTCTTAACGCTGAACAATATTCCATTGTATGCATGTACCACCTTTTGTTTATCCATCCATCCATTCATTGATGAACACTTGGGATGCTTCCATGCATTAGCTATCATGAATAATTCTGCTGTGAACATGGGTGTAAAAATATCTCTGAGACCCAGAGATATTTTTACACCCATGTTCATAGCAGAAGTGGAATTGCAGGGTTATATGGTAATTCTATGGAAATTGTTTTTTTTAGGAACCACCATACGTTCTCCATAGTGGCTATACCATTTTGCATTTCCACCAACAGTACACAAGGGTTCCAATTTTTCCACATGCGTGCCAACACTTATCTTCTGTTGTTGTTTGTGGTGGGCTTTGTTTTGTTTGGGTTTTGGTTTTTGATAGTAGCCATCCTAATGAGAGTGAGGTGGCATCTCATTATGGTTTTGGTTTGCTTTTCCCTAATGCTTAGTGTCATTTTATTTTATTTTATTTTATACTAAGTCTTATTTTTATACTAAGAAATCCAGTGTGTATTACACTTACAGCCATCTCAGTTTGGACTGGCCCCATTTCTTAAGGCCACAGTGCTTAATAGCTGGCTACTATATTAGAAAAGTGATTCTAGAGGGGAAAGTTGGGGGCAGTGGGAAGAAACATCTGGGATTCGGGCATGTTCCTAGTATAAGGAGAAATGTTATGGTCACCCAAGCTGCCTGAGCAGGGGCTGGGCATCCAGGAGCTCCGCATCCCTGGTTCTTGGCAGGGATAAATACAAGGAGAGGATTGGCCTCGATGGCCTTTGGAAGAGTCTGTAGTCCAGGTTGCTCCTCTTGAATGATCGTATGAGTGGAAGCCGTCTGTGCCTCAGACCCCCAGTGGCATCGGCTTTTGTAAAAGCTGTTTTGAACTCTCCATCCCAGCATGCCCATTGATCTTTTTGTCATCACACACCGGATAAGAGCCCGGCTGTAGCCAAAGGGTGGGAAGTTGGACTTGGGGGAGCTGCCAGCTTCCTTCCCAGCACTCTGCCTCGACCCTTCGCTGCCCCCCAGCGTCCCCCTGGAGCCTGTCTAATCAGATCCAGGCCTGACCTCTCCAGAGGTCCTGGACCAGGAGGAAAGCCTCCCCTCCCCTCCCTGAGCTGCTTTCGATCTGGCTCTCAGGAGACCCCGCCCCTTGGGGTGATTTATGGAGGTGTCCAGGAGTCGTTTCCTGCCTGTTTCTGCTCTTGTCCAGCTCGGTGGATTGCTGGGCTCACTCTCTGTCCTTGCTTTCCCAGTGGCCTGGCTGTACCCAAGGTCAAGGTAGAGAGGGGCTAGGAGATTCCTTCCCAGACTGCATGGGGACAAAGTGTTTCTTCTTCCTTTCTCCACACCTGCTCCCGGGCAGGCCTTTGCTTACCCCTTCGCTCTCTCTGGCCCTCACACTGAAAGGGCCTCCCAGCCACTGGGCACTACTTCCTCTCATCACCCAGCTTGAGTGAGGGACCGAAGATTGTGCCTCCCTGGCTGAGATGTCAGCAGGAGGAGAACACGTCAACAGCCACAAGCCACAGTACCACCTTCATGTCCACCAGCCACAAACACAATACCACCAACGCCCCCACAGATAGTGTCTGTAACCTGTGTGTCCCGCACAGGGGCCTCCAGGGTGACTTGTCCAGGGCTCAGGGTGCTCAGAGGCCTGACCCTTAGCCTCACATACCCATGCTTGCCCAAGGACCCTCTCCCCTGAGAGACACAGGCACAGCTTCCCCTGGTTCTGTCCTGCTGCGACAAGTCGGGGGTGGGGTTGGGGGGGGATTTGTAGACCAAACATATCCCACTCCGAGAGCCTGGAGAAGGCCTAAATGGCCCCAAGAAACTCTCTTCCCTTCCTAAAGATAAGACTGCTGTTACCTCTGAATTAGGAGTGAGTAGAAGATTCCAGGAGTATAGACCAAGGACTGCTTGTTTGTTTGTTTGTTTGTTTATGTTAAGATATTTTTTATATTGATTTTTAGAGAGACAGAAAGGGAGAGGGAGAGAGAAAGAGAAATATCAATCAGCTGCCTCCTACATGCCCCCTACCAGGGATCTAGTCTGAAACCCTGACATGTGCCCTGACTGGGAATTGAACCAGCAACCTTTCAGTGCACAGGATGAGGCCCAACCAATTGAGGCACGCCGACCAGGGCTACCGAGGCCTGTTTATGAAGGCGGCAGGAGTCAAAGCTGGAAGGGCCCTGCAGAGTGCCTGTTCACCTCTTCCTTTGCAGAGGAGAGGACTGGCACTCTGACATGGCCTGCCCATGTGCTTACTGCAATCCCCTGGACACCCAAGGGATATGCAGGGCTGATCAAGGGATTGGGGAGGGGATGAGGAAGGGGATATAGAGGCCCACACCTGCCATTGCACCCACATCTGTGTAGCCAGCTGGGCTCCAAGGGATGGGACCGAGGGACCATCTCTGGGGCTCTTAATCCTCCCTGCACCTTGCAACACGGTGCCAACTCCCAACCAGTGAGAGGAGCCAACCTGCAGTCCACTCTAGAGTTACCTGCTCTTGGAGAGTGAAAAACTAGCTGGAGGACTAAAGGCCCAAGGCCCGGCACTCCTGATTCTGGTCTGGTAGAGGCACCAACTGGGTCTGGGCCTCAGTTTCCCCTTCGTAAAATGAAGGGGTTGACTTTACTGTTGTTAATCCTCACCTGAAGATACTTTTCCATGGGTTTTTCAGAGAGGGTGGAAGGGAGAGGAGAACAGAGAGAAACATCGATGTGAGAGAGAGACAACAATTGGTTGCTTCCCACACAAGCCCCGACCAGGGCCAGGTTGACCCTGCAACCGGGGTACGTGCCCTCTGACCGGAATTGAACCCGGGACCCTCCAGTCCACAGGCCGATGCTCTATCCACTGAGCCGAAGCATTTTTCGAGGAAAGCTACCCTTCAAATGAAATGTTTGGCAGAACTGCAATTGAGTAAAGTGGATAGAGAGGCACAGCAAGGTGCTGCTGTCTGATGGAAGGGAAAGATGGGGCTCTGAGTGGGGAGGGGGTGCAGCTGCGCCCAAGGGGACCCTTGGGAGTCCTGCTGTACCTGCGTGAAGAGGAGCACAGGCTCCGTGCCTACCAACTGCCCTGTGTCCTCTCCAGCATCACCTTCAGCCCATGCTACTGTCATTGTTTAGTTTTGGGGGAGAAGGAGGGGCTAGAAGGTAGAGGCTAGACTTTCTCCATCCCCAGCGCCCTGATAAAGAAGCAGCCCTACCCTTTGTATCTCTCCTCAGGCCAGTTCCTAGCTCTAGGCACCTCCAGGGAGCCCAGAATCAGGGCTAGAAACACAAAAGGATTCAGTTCCTTAATGAGGAGGCATCTGTAGTCAGCAGAGCCATTAGTCTCCGCCCCGGACCCTGGGGGTCTGTGAGCTCCTCTCCAGCTGGAGTGAGGAGGCGGCAGGCAGCTCCCCAGCTCCCGAATGAGCAGGGCTCAGAGGGCAGAGGCCCCAGACCCAGGCACCTGGGGGCCCTCTCCAATCCCCAGGCCTGTTTCTAGCCATGCCCTCCTAGATGGAGGTTGAGAGGCAGAGAAGCCTGGAGGCAGCAGAGGGGCCCCAGCAGTGCCTTGCCCCCTTCTCTCCCCTCCCCCCTCTCCTCCCCCCCCCGCCCCCCAGCCCCTGGGGCTGACCTGCAGGCCCTTGGCCAAGCACAGCCTTTGGCCTGAGACAGAGCAGGCTGACCTCTGGGTGCTCCCTAGGGAATTCTCTCGAAAGCCTAATGGGGACACCAGCTGGGGCACTTGCCCCCACCTCCTGCTCTGAGGGCCCCAAGGTGCTGTTTGTATGGGCTTTACCTTCAAGGGGACACATGTGATTGATTACCAGAATCACACACTGGCCACGGGAGCCAAGGGCTACAAACCGCCATTCACATCCAGCTGTGGACACTCGGTCCACATACACGGCGGGGGTAGCCACACCCTCCTGGCAAACATAGATCTGCACACATGTGTGGGGAGGAGGCACTCACACCCATCAGCCGTGTTCTCTGGAGGCCCTGGAAAAGGAGGAGGCAGGGCAGGGGATTTTTATGCATGTTTATATTTAATGAACCACATGCAAATGAGATGGAGAACACGCCACAAAAGAATCAGCCCCCAGAGGCTCTGGGAAGCAGGGCACAAAGGCTACGCCTCCTGGGCTGCCTTGGAGTCCAGAACAGGCCTGTGGTGGAGGGGGCCTGAGACAGGGTGTGCCCACCCACCCCCGGGAGCCAGGACCAGCTCCAGCACCCCTGCTGCTGTGGGGGGAGGGGTCCTTCTGGGAGGGGACGACTGTCCCAGTTGATAGAGTGCCGGAGGGGAGGTGCTGCCTGCCTGGACAGATGGTGAGCTGCCTTCCCGCACTTGAAGCAAAGTGGATTTTAATGAAATCACAGCCCCGGTGCTGGAGCTGGGAACCCGAGAGGGAGGGGCCCCTTTTCTGGGCTTTATAGGGTGAAGTTGGGGCTGGATGGGAATGAGGGTGGGTGGGAACACTTAACCAACCGAAAGTGGGGTGGGGGTATGCCACAGCCCCCACTGTACCAGCGGCTGCAGACCAAGGTTCAAGCAGTTAGTTCACATTCTCAAAAGGTGGGGAAGGAGTCCCTGAATATGTATGACGCATTGAAATGTAGATTGGTAGGTCTGACAGTCTTCTGAGAGGCTTGTCACCTTGGATGGATATACCACCCCCTTGGGGTACATCTAGAAGCTACAGAAGAACAGGGATGGGGTGATAAGGAAGGGCAAAGAATGCCGCTGGTGTCTGTAACCAGGGTTTAATGACAGGTGGCCCTGCTGGGCAACACTGAACTGCCTGCTTTCCCTCTCTGGGCCTCAGTTTCCTGTTCTGTAAAACACGCAGCACAACATTTAGACCTTGCTAAGGGAAGGGCGGGGGGGTTAGAAAACCAAATCAGAAAGCAAGGGAAACGTAGGCAGCAGGACGGGAGCAGGGCTCTGAGGGTCAGCAGCCCAAGACTTCCTGGTCAGAGGTTTGTCATCCACGAATTTGTCCAGACCTTTCTCTAAGTGTGCCAGCCCGGCTGTACGACCCCTTAGGGAAGGTGTTTCCCACGGTGGGAGGCAGGGTAAGTGCGGCTGTGTCCCCAAGCTGCTGATGCCCTGTGTCTGCCAGTTCCAGGAGCACCCCTGCCCCTGGGTGGGGTGAGCTCAGGGTTCCAGGACACTGGCCTGTGACCGCTCCCCTCCTTCCCTCTGCTCCCCAGCAGCGTGCCTCTCCCACACACGGCCCTTTCTCTCACCAGCCATGTCGGACTTCCACGTGCACCCCCAGGCCGTCGCAGGCGAGGAGGGCGGCGTGGCCCGCTTCCAGTGCCAAATCCACGGGCTTCCCAAACCCCTGATCATGTGGGAGAAGAACAGAGCCCCCATCGATACAGACAACGAGAGGTGAGCCTCACGTGGGGGATGCTGGAGGGAGGACAGACAGGTGGGCCCGGCCTGCCCACCTGCTCCAGGGCTGGGTTTCAGCAACTGCGTTGAGACTGAGTATCCCCGTGGCTTGCGGGCCCAGACTGGGTGCTCACCGATGTATCCATGAGACGGACTGTGTGCGATGGTTGTTAGGACTGGAATTGCAGGTGCATCGGCCTGTGTGAGTCTGTGATGATGACGGTGACAGTGACCTTGGGGCAGCTCCTGGGCACTGGGCTGCGTCTGTGATGCTCAGGGTCCCTGTGGCCGGCGGTACCAGTGGCGGTCAGCTGTGTCGCCCTCCCCAACAGGTACACATTGCTGCCCAAGGGCGTCCTGCAGATTACAGGACTTCGGGCTGAGGACAGCGGTGTCTTCCATTGTGTGGCCTCGAACATTGCCAGCGTCCGGGTCAGCCACGGGGCCAGGCTCACTGTGTCGGGTGAGGGTCCTTTGCCCTGTCTGGTTCTTCTCTCAACCAGCCGCCTCACTTCTCCTCACTCTCCAATCAGTCCCCCTTCAGCTGCCCCGGAGACTTGTCAGACAAGCGCCTACAGGCTACCTTCCACGCCCCATGTTCTGTGCGCCTCGGGTGAGAGCTCAGAAGGAATCGAAGGCCCGCTCCCTGGCGCAGCTCTACCTGGGGACGCCCAGCTCTGCCTGTCGGGGGCACCCTCCCCTTGCTAGAGGCCTGCAGGGCCAGGAGCAGAGAGATGGGTGTGAGCAACATCCTGGGACCCCTGGTGTCGCCTCTCTGCCCGCAGGACTGACTTCCAGGCTGGAATGTTTCTATCCCCATGTCTTGGGCGGCGGGTGGGGTGAGGAGGCAGGAAGGGTCCCGGCTAAAGTGAAGAGACATGACCTCTTCCTCGCAGGCGCGGGCTCCGGGGTCTACAAGGAGCCGACGATCCTCGTGGGGCCTGAGAACCTCACCCTGACGGTGCACCAGACTGCGGTGCTGGAGTGTGTCGCCACGGGCAACCCGCGCCCCATTGTGTCCTGGAGCCGCCTGGGTGAGCCTCCTCCAAAGCTCCTGCCTCTCCCACCCTGGTCCCACCCCCTGGGAGGGCCAGTCTCCTCACCCAGCTCCTGGGGGACTTTGAATCCTGTTTGTTCTCCGTGGGGGTCCGGTCTCTGCGAGGCCCGGGAGGGGGTTAGTTCCCTCTTCTTGGCAGTTCCAGGGAGGTCCGCCTGCCCGCCGCATTCTCCCTCCCCCTCCGCACGGATGGCTTAGCTCCCTGGGTTACCTCGTCCCATCCCACGCCAGTCCCTCCTGCTCCCATCACCCTCAGCACCGGGCCCTCCAGAGCCTCCACAGCTCTCAGCACCCTGGTCTCTTTCCCCTCCTGCTCACCTCTGCCCTCTGCACCCTGGCCGTACACCCCAGCTAGGCACTCCCACACCCCTCACCACCTCAGCCAGTTGTCACACCCTCACTCTGGGCCCCCCCAGGCTCCAGCCTGGCTCCCTAAGTCCCTAGCCTAAATCCCTAGGCAGCTGAAGGAGAGAAATGAAAGGGTGCAGATGGGCCCACATTGTCTGAGCAGAAAGGTCACGGGGGAAGGAGAGTCTGGAGGGCCAGGGTGGGGTGGGCATTCACCAGGAGACTGCCCACATTGTAGCAGCTGAGTGATGGGGGAAGGAGGGGCAGCAGGCGGGATAATGGAGTAGATTTCACCACTTCAGGGTCTGAATAGAGAGCTGTCTCCTTGCATTCTGACTGTGCTAATCTGATCCTGGGGTGGGGGGAGGGCTTGGTCCCTGGGAGAGACTAGAAAGAGTGGCCTCACCATTGGGAGGAGCCCGTAGGCACCGCAGTGACCATCTGGTCCAACATTTCCCAAGGCATGATCTGCAGAGGGAAGAATAGCTTGGTGGCCTAACAAGTTTAGGAGACAGTTAACCAGGTCCTTCTGCTGCAGGACTTCTCAGAGCCTTTATATGAGTGGGCATTGGGACAGTCCAGAAATAGAATGGATATTTGACCTGGGAACTTTTTTCAAGAGAGACAAACCAGGCCCGGCCAGCGTGGTTCAGTGGTTGAGCTTCGACCCATGAGCCAGGAGGTCATGGTTCAATTGCTGGACAGGGCGCATGCCCAGATTGCGGGCTCCATCCCCAGTGTGGGGCGTGCAGGAGGCAGCTGATTGATGATTCTCTCTCATCATTGATGTTTTTATCTCTCCCTCTCCCTTCCTCTCTGAAATCAGTAAAAATAGATAATAGATAGATGGAGAGAAAGAGAGAGAGAGAGAGAGAGAGAGAGAGAGAGAGAGAGAGAGAGAGAGAGAGAAAGAAACCAGGCAGGGAAAGGTCCAGTTCATTCAAACCCTTGATTTCCTCCTTGAAAAGCTGAGAGGAAGGGACTTGAAGGTCACCACTGAGTGAGTGAGGATGCGCAATAGGACCCGGGTCTCTGCTGCTGGACGAGTTTTCTGTGCTGCTCCCTCCGCCTCCGCGGTGCCGCCTGTGATGCTCAGGAGGGAAGGTGCCGAGTCAGAGACTGGGCCCCTGGAGGGTTGGTGAATCTGCACAGTCTGGAATGTCCCCTCTTCCACACCCATCTCCCCGACCCTCCCTCACGTCCAGTCCCCTTCCTCCCCAGATGGCCGACCCATTGGGGTGGAGGGCATCCAGGTTCTGGGCACAGGGAACCTCATCATCTCAGATGTGACCGTGCAGCACTCAGGCGTCTACGTCTGTGCGGCCAACAGGCCTGGCACCCGGGTGAGAAGAACAGCACAGGGCCGGCTGGTGGTGCAAGGTACCTCCCTCCCTCCCCACCCCTGCCCTCCTCCTGCCCTTTCCTTGCCTCATCAACGTCCCTGGCCCAAGCCCAGGACCCTAGACACCCAGGGTCTGCCACTCCCCTATACTTGCTCTCACCCTCTCCCTGCCCCTCCCCAGACCCCCAGGCCAGGCCAGCAGGGCAGCTCTCCTCTCTCCCCCAGGATGCGTGTGTTGGGAATGGGAGGACATTCTTAGTCATGGGCCCCTGTGTGCCCTTTCGAGGTGCCAGCAAGCTCCCCCAGTCATTTCTATTTTATAATCTCAGCTGGTCCCCGCCCCCCCCCCCCCCCGTGTCGCTCACACGTGTCCCTCACACCACATGCTGTTTTCATTCACACGTGCGATACTTCCACACTCACACCTGCCTGAGCACTCAGCGTGTTTGTCATTTTCACACTCACACCCCAGCTCCCACCTCGCTTCCATGCCACAGTGTTCAGGCCTCTGCAGCCGACCATCGTTTTGTCCATCCTCCTCCCCTGTGGTCAACTGTCCCCGTGGTCTGGGCTTGGATTTCCTTCGCCGGGGTTGTCTGTTGTGCCCGCCTCGAGAGCTGGGGAAGGGGTGGCAGAGCGGGGTCTTAGGGACTTAAATCCCCGTTTGTTTAGCGTTGCATGTGCCGTTAATCTGTCCAAATGAAAGTGATGGAGCATTTCATTTCTCGGGTGTTAATGGAGGCGTGAGGCCTGGGATTGGAGGAGAGTGGAATTGAATGTAGGGGCGAGGGGGGCTGGCACTGAGGGCTCATCCATCTCCCCGTCATTGCCGCCTTCGAGGTGCAGCCAAACCTATTAGCACATTTATTTATTTAACAATTTCCTGAACAGGGAGCTCAGCTTGATTGCTTTCGGATACAAATGTCAGTCTTTTAAATAGTCATTAAAATGGAGCCCTCTCTGGGGTCTGCCTCTGGTGGATGGAGGTGGGACCTGCCACCACCTCCTGAAGCCCAGGCCCCACCTGGAGGCTTGCCAGCCCTGTCCCTCTCCCCTGTCCCCGTCCCTTCCCTCACAGCTGTCTCGTCCCTCGCCACCTGCCCCTCACTGCTCTTATGCCTCTCTGTGCGTCCCTTCCAGCCCCAGCAGAGTTTGTCCAGCACCCCCAGTCCATCTCCAGACCAGCCGGGACCACAGCCATGTTCACCTGCCAAGCCCAGGGTGAGCCGCCCCCTCACGTCACGTGGTTGAAGAATGGACAGGTGCTGGGGCCAGGAGGCCACGTCAGGCTCAAGAATAACAACAGGCACGTGTGTGGTGTGTGCTGGGGCGAGGCCTATGGTCAGTGGCCTGGGCAGGCTGTGCGCCTCCCCCTGGGGAAGGACTAGGTTGGGAGTTGGAGACGGGTTTGAGTCTCTGGTCTCACCTGCTGGGAGACCTCAGACGAGCCCAGCCGCTTGTTTTCTGGAGGAGCTGTCTCTTCATCTCCCAAATGGGGAGACTGGCTGCCTGCAGGGGGACTCTGGGAGGAGGACGGGCCCTGAGGCTCTCCCTCCCCCACAGCACCCTGACCATTTCTGGAGTCGGCCCTGAAGATGAGGCCATCTACCAGTGTGTGGCCGAGAACAGTGCTGGCTCCTCACAGGCCAGTGCCAGGCTGACCGTGCTCTGGGCTGAGGGGCTGCCCGGGCCCCCCATCAACGTGCGGGCGGTCTCCGTATCACCCACCGAGGTCCGAGTGTCCTGGAACGAGCCCCTGGTCAACACCAAGGAGATCATCGGCTACGTCCTGCACATCCGGAAGGCTGCTGGTGTGTGGGGCCGAGGGGGCCGGGCTGGCTCTGCAGCCCTGACCTCGGACTCACTGTTTCTCTTCCTTTCCATCTGCGTGTCCCTACCCAACACCTTCCGTTCTTTCTCCCCCCTGCACCCCGGCTGCCCGCCCTTCACCAGTGCGGGGAGGGCACCCTCATGCCCTTACACTCTCCTGCCCTGCCCTTCGCCTCCCCAGACCCACCAGAGCTGGAGTATCAGGAAGCAGTCAGCAAAGGCACCTTTCAGCACCTGGTGAGCGACCTCGAGCCCTCCACCGCCTACAGCTTCTACATCAAGGCCTACACCCCCCGGGGGGCCAGCTCAGCCTCTCCCCCCACCCTGGCCAGCACCCTGGGCGAAGGTGAGGCCTGGTCATGGTGTACAAAACCGCAGACACCGCCCTAACCGGTTTGGCTCAGTGGATAGAGCGTCAGCCTGCGGACTCAAGGGTCCCAGGTTCGATTCCGGTCAAGGGCATGTACCTTGGTTGCAGGCACATCCCCAGTTGGGGGTGTGCAGGAGGCGGCTGATTGATGTTTCTCTTTCATCGATGTTTCTAACTCTCTCTCTCCCTTCCTCTCTGTAAAAAAATCAATAAGATATATTTTTTAAAAAAACCGCAGACACCCAGCCGTTAGAGCAGAACCCCCACGCACACTTGTTCAGGCTGTGCACGGCACAGGGTGCTCGGCTCTGAGGCCGAGTGGGGGCTGGTTCTGTCTGGAGGAAGGGGTGTCTTTTTCTAATTCATGTAACGGTACTCTGAACAAGCTAGAGTCAGAAGCCAGAGAGCTGTCAGGCTCCTGGGGGTCTGGGCCACAGGTGGAACACGGAAAAAGTCCTCACACCTTGGCCTCCTCCTCCGCCTGCAGCACCCGCCCCACCGCCCTTGTCAGCGCGAGTGCTGGGCAGCTCCACCCTGCAGCTGCTGTGGGAGCCCTGGCCCCGGCTAGCCCTGCATCGGGGCGGCTTCAAGCTGTTCTACCGCCCGGCGAGCAAGGCCCCCTTCACCGGCCCCATCGTGCTGCCTGGGACTGCCTCCTCCTACAACCTCAGCCAGCTCGGTGAGGCGGACGCAGCCTGGCCTTGGGGAGTCTGGCCGGGGTGCGGTGCCTGGGGCCAGGCGGGGGGGCGCGGGAGTCACCTCTGTTCCCTGCTGGGATCGGGTCCCCCACTGGTGGCTGGCTGGCCTCTCACAGCCTTCCCTGCCTTTCCCCCAGACCCCACCGCGGTGTACGAGGTGAAGCTGCTCGCCTACAACCAGCATGGGGATGGCAACGCCACAGTCCGCTTTGTGTCTTTGAGGGGAGCGTCTGAGAGGACAGGTGAGGGTGGTGTTTGGAATGTGAGGCTGAAGACTGGCACGCAGGAATGGAAGCCGGGGGCTGTGGGCAGAGGGGAGCAGGGACCCGGGGAAAGTAAGAGGGTAGAAGAGTCGCATGCAGCCCTTGAGAACAGAGGCTTAGGTTTGAGCTCAAAGTTTGGCTGTGTGACCTTGGGCAAGTGACTTAACCTCTCTGAACCCCAGTTTCCTCCATAAAAGAGGGATAATAATACCTGTTCGGACTACAGGGACACTTTATGGAGTTGTGTCGAGGTTTACAGTGTTATTCTCAGTCTCTGGCACATAGCACTCAGTAACTGGTAAAAAGCTGAAAAGTCTGGGCTGGAGTCCCATAGGCAAAGACAAAGGCTCTATGGACTTGGGGTGGGCGTGGCTCATGGATAAGGAGCCCCCAGAGATTGGGTGTCTGGGACTGCTTCAGACCAGAGGAGCCACAGCCCCCAACCCGCCCCTCCCAACAGCCCTGAGCCCACCGTGTGACTGCCGGAAGGAGGAGGCCACCAAGCAGATGTCCACCACAGGCATCGTCATCGGCATCCACATCGGGGTCACCTGCATCATCTTCTGTGTCCTCTTCCTCCTGTTCGGCCAAAGGGGCAGGTGGTACTGGGGCAGGAAGCGGGGGCTGGACTGACATGAGGTGGGAGGAGGAGGAGGAGCCGCGGGGGGAGAGGAGCGTTTGGGCTGGCTGTCTCTATCCTTGTGTTCTCCCCCCTCCCCGCCCCCCCCCCCCAGGTCCTTCTCCCTAACTCCTGGCTCATCCCATAGGGTCCTCCTGTGTAAGGATGTAGAAAACCAGCTGTCCCCTCCTCAGGGCCCCCGGAGCCAGAGGGACCCTGGTATCCTGGCACTGAACGGGGCCAGACTGGTAGATCGGGACCAACTGGGCCGAGACGAGAAACGTGCAGACATGAAGGAACTGGAGCAGCTGTTCCCCCCGGCCGGGGCAGCGGGCCAGCCAGACCGCAGCCCCAGCCCCGGCCCCAGCCCCAGCCCCACGGTGAGTGTCCCTCCCACCTCCGATCCTGCCCTCCCCGTACGCTGGCCATCGGCCTTCACCAAGCCCCAGGTCTCCTCTCGACACAAAATATGGCCCGTGCGTCTCTCTGTGCCCCAGTCAGCAGGGAGGCCTGGAGCCCCTGAGCCCCGAGTGGGCGTGGATCCTCTGGCTGGAGGGCATGTGGGCCTCTGGCCTCGTGCTGACGCCGGTGTGACTGGCCCACTCCCCAGCAGGATCCTGCGGCCCCCGCCCTGTGTGGGGAGACCCCGCTCTCCGTGCTGCCACTTCAGGGGTTCGGCCTTCGGGAGGAGAGGACGTCAGAGGCCAAGGCTCCCTGCGCAGGCCTCACAGCTGCCCCCCCACCTCAGGACGCAGGCTCCGGCCTCCTCAGTGAAGGACAAGCTGCCCGGCCTTCCTCAGCACCGGCTGCCCCGCCAGCTCTCTCGGGACAGTAGCCAGCGTCTGGACAGCTCTGGAGGGGGGCAACCCCCCATTCTCAGGTCAAAGGCAAGGTTTCTCCAGTCGTGTGGGGGCTTCCCAGCATTTCTGACTGCCCCCAGGTTGTCCAGGCCGACAGAAGCCTCGGCAGGGAGCCCCCCAGGACCTGGAGGGGCCTCTGCGGGAGCCCCTCCCTTGGGCTCGTGCCCCCTCACCTCTGCCTGGTACCCATATGACTTGGAATGAACTGTTTTCCTAAAAAAAAACAAAACACAAAAACTTAAAATGAAAAAAAGAGAGAGAGAAGAGAGAGGATGATGAATCAGACTCCAAAAATATGCCTGCTGCGGCCGGGCCCCTGGCACTGCCACCCTCCGCCCACCTTGTTTTCTCAGGATGGACTTTTGCTGTTTTGGTTCTCAGCACCTACCTCAGCCGGAATGAATGTCCGTGGGGGAGTGGCCGTGGCCTCAGCCCCTCTTCCCCCAGAGCCCCGAATGCACTCCTACCTCAAGCCCCTTTATGGGCACCCCCGCCCCTTCCGCACATGGTAGTTTAGAGTTTAAAAAAAAAAAAAAGGAAAAAAAAAGGCACTTCCCTATTACCAGGTGTGAAAGAAACCGTCTACCTCAAGGCCCACTGGCTCTCGGGCCTGTGTTGTTGTCACTGGACCCTCTCCCTGGCTCCTCCTCCTGCCCGCAGCCCTGGCTCTCCCCAGAGGAGGCCAGAGGCTAAGCCACCGAGGGTAGGCCTCGCGGGGCCTACAGAAATGAAGATGGAATTGGTCAAAGATGGGAAAAAAGCCAAAAATGAGAGGAAAATTTGTTCCTTGAAACGTAAATTGTTGCTCCAAACGAAGCCAGTGCTGGTTGTCGCGTCTGCTCTAGCCACTCCCATTTGACCCTCTCAGCCAACTCATCCTGGACTGGGATCCCCTCGGCCGTCTCTCTTCCTGGGCCTCGGGAGGGCGGGACGTCACCCTGAAGCCCCCCCCCCCCCCCCCCGCCCCCGTCCCGCCCAGACACAGAGCCCGGAGCAGGCCGGCCCCTGGAATGTACTGTGTGCGTGATGGGTGTGTGTGTGCGTGGGGAGGGTCCCCAGCGGAGGCCCTCCAGACCTCTGTCCATGGGACACAGGCAGCTTGACCCACCCCCTGGACAGTGGAAAGACCGCTGTCAGCAAGTGTGGCCGGAAGCTATTTTTATACGAGGTGTGTTTAAGGGTGTTGATGTTGTGACTGCTTGTTTCTCTTTTCTGTTGTGTTGTTCTTTGAAATACTTAGTTAAAGAAGGAAAAAGAAAACCAAGGAAACAAATACCTATTTTTTATGACACTCAGAAACATTTTTTTAAATAGCAGAAAGAAACTTTTTTTTAAAAGGGAGAAAAGATAAGTGTATTCCTTAAGTGTGAGATTAGACTACAAAGTCCCTGACTCCCAACCCCCTAGGGCCCCTCACCCTGAACTTGAATTAGCTGAAGCAGGTAGACTTTGTGATGTTTCCCTAGAAGACTGGAGTCATATCCGCGTGGACTCAGAAGGGCGGTCCGCCCATCTCCCAAATGCTGGGCCCGTGCTGAGGGCTTCTCCAAGCTCCCAGACAGGCCTTGGTCCCCGCAGTGGCTTCTCCGCACCCCCTTCATCCAGTAACCCCCTCTCCTGTGGGAAGGGTGGGTCTAGGGGAGGAAGGGGAGGGGGGCCACCTGGCCTGAATGGGCCTGACTTTTGTCACACTCTGCTCATTTTGACTGAATAAAAGTCCTGTTGCCAAAGTAAACCTCGAGTGTTTTGATGGCTGTGTCAGGTCTTGGAGGGGTGGGTGAGAGTGTGGGCCAGGCCCGATGCTCACAGGGTCAGAGCCCAGGATGATAACAGCAGACTGCCCTGTACCACGTACAGGCACCATGCCTGGTGCGAGGCTTCCTGGGTCCTCGGCACCTCACTGGGAGGTAGATATTCTAGTTACCATCTCAGTTTTACAGAAAGGATAAGCCGTTTGCCGCAGGGTCTGCACTCCACCCGCTGCTCCATGCCTCCCTCGGCTCCATAGGGACAGCCCATCAGCACCGCGGCAGGTGCCGCGCAGGGCTATCTGTGTGCTCTTCATACATCATCTACAAGGAAGGACTATTTTCCTTCCCCAAAGTTAAGGAAGCCGGGGCTCTGACCGAAGGACTCTTTCCAGGGCACAGTCAGAGCCCCTGGCCCGGCCTCTCCATTCCTCCCTGTCCTCTCCTCAGTGCAGGCTCCTGAGGCAGGTGTCTGAGGCTGCTGAGGCTTAGGCCAGGCCAGGAGACCCGGAGGGCTCAGCAGGCCCCGAGCTTCCTGAGAGGCAGTGTTGTAATGCAACAGCTTAGCCTGTTCATGACCCCTCTGCTGCCGAAATGGAAAGCCAGGGCTTGCTGCTGGGAGGCTCTGCAGGGAGAGTCCCATACCCCCAGGACCCCGAGGAGCTTTTGAGAGGAACACACCAGGACAATGGTTTGCAAGCTGGGCGGCCTGGCTGTGGCCAGGGGTGTGGGGGAACTTCTCCGGGGGCCTCTACTCTTCCTGCTCACCCTCATCCAGAGCAGGTCCACTTCCATCGGCCTTACACGTTGGGCTCTACGTGAGATTTCATTTACAAACAGGGCCCTGCTCCTGAAAGAAAGCTTGAAAGCTGCTGGTCTGGCATTTCCAGAAGCAGCCTGCTGGGGTGGTTGGGGCGGAGGTCAGGCCAGAGACAATGACAGTGCTGTGGATGCCTAAGGCCACCCTAGTACCTGTCCTGCAAAGGGGGGAGGGGGAGGGTGGGGGCTGGGGGGGGGGGGGAGTGGTTGACTTGATCTGACTTTCCCAGAGCAAAGAACTAAACCCAAACTAAATGTAGACAGACTACCTCACCTTTTTCTATACAAAACATGGCAAGCACAGGACCTCTTCAACACTCCAGCCATCCAAGAGCTGCCTGGGAAGGAGGTGGGCTTGTCATTCGATCAAGCAGACCCTGCAAGGGTGGGAAAACAGACCAGGTAAGCTCCAGTGCCCCTGTCCCCTCCAACAGTCCAAGATGCTAATACCTCCCCCACAGAGGCATCAGGTAAACATTTAGAGACCACCTAACATGACTCATGTAGAGGTATGCAAATTGCATGCCACTTACATCAAATACAGGTAAGGCCTGTTCTAAAAAGGCCCTGAACTGGGCTGTGGTAGCGGGAGAAGCAGGGTTCCAATGAGGAGTTCAGCAGAAATAGATGTCAAAGCTGAGCGGCTCATCTGGAGTCTGGGCGCTAAGATCTCAAATAGTCAGGCCTCCGGCTGAAGACACTGTCCCTAATGCACGCACATAGGTGCACACGCATACACGCACATGGGCAGAAAGCAGCAGCAGCAACCTGCCGCAATTCGTTACTGCTCTGTAACAAACCGCCCCACAAGTTCCTGGTTCATCCTAACATTTATTTGCTCGCAACTCTGCTCAGGAGGGGAAGTCTGGTTGGAAACAGGCCATGGAGGAGTGGGAGCAAACAAGGATGAGAGAGTCTGACCTAAACTCTGGATTCAGGCCAGCGTCGGGGGGGGGGGGGGGGGGGGGGGGAACGGGACACCTGAACCCATGCCCCTCACACAAGGACTGATTATGGGGAGTTCTGCTGCTCCCCTGGGTCCTCAGGGAGCCCCCTAGGGCAGGGAGGCAGGGAGGGGGAGAGCAGAGGCTGAGAAGAGGACTGAGTGAGGAGCCAGGCTCCTGAGCACACAAACAGCCTGCTGGCCACCCTGTGCCATGTGCCCACTGGCCTGGTCCTCACTCCAAAATGCCTACAGCCTGGCCTGACTTGGATTAGGCAATAGTTCTTTGATAAAAAGCCAAAAGCACGATCAAAAAAGGAAAAAAAATAGATACTTTGAACACCACCAACATTTTAAATTTTTGTGCTTAAATGATCAAGAAAATGCAATGAGCCCTAGCCAGTTTGGCTCGGTGGATAGAGCGTTGGCCTGCGGACTGAAGAGTCCCAGGTTTGATTCCGGTCAAGGGCATATGCCCGGGTTGTGGGCTCGATCCCCAATGGGGGGCATGCGGGAGGCAGCCAATTAATGATTCTCTTTCATCATTGATGTTTCTATCTCTCTCTCCCTCTCCTTTCTCTGAAAACGATACAAAAAAATATTTTAAAAGAAAAAGAAAATGCAATGACAACCATAGAATGGGAGAAAATAATTGCCAATCATGTCTCTGATAAGGAACTTTTTTTTTTTTAAGTTTATTTCCTTTTTTTTTAAAATATATTTTATTGATTTTTTACAGAGAGGAAGGGAGAGAGATAGAGAGTTAGAAACATTGATGAGAGAGAAACATCAATCAGCCGCCTCCTGCACACCTCCTACTGGGGATGTGCCCGCAACCCAGGTACATGCCCTTGACCGGAATCGAACCTGGGACCTTTCAGTCTGCAGGCCGACGCTCTATCCACTGAGCCAAACCGGTTTTGGCTCTGATAAGGAACTTTTATCTAGAAAATATAAAGAACACTTACAATTTGATAATAACAACTCAATAATAAAAATACAAGTAACCCAATTTAAAAATGGGCAAAGAATCTGAATAGACATTTCACTAAAGAATATACACAAATGGCCAATAAGCACATGAAGAAAGGAAAAGTAAAACCACTGTGAGATATCAGCTCACTCCCTCTAGGATGGCTAGAATAAAAAAGTCAGATCATACAAGTGTTGACGAGGCTGTGGAGAAACCAGATCCTCATACACTGCTGGTGGGAACGAAAAACGGTGCAGCTGCTGTGATCAACAGTCTGTCTGTTCTTCAAAAGGCTGAACATGTAGTCACTACCTAACCCAGCAGTTCCATTCCTGGGTGTATATTCAAGAAAAATTAAAATATGTTTCCTTGTTTCTTGGTAATAAACAGTCAATTTTTATTGGGTTCAGTCCAGGAGTCCATGAGTCTTGAGGATCCCTGTGTCTCTCAGTTTTCTGTAGGCCTGTTTCTGTAGCCTCATGAGCTGCCTTTTCTTCCGGTCATGGGTCTTGGCCTTCTCCTTCCTCTTCTCTTCCTGAGTGTCCGTGACTCACTGGTACTTCTAGCCAGACGCCTAGAGAGGCAAAGCTCTGTAAGGTTCTGTGCTCCTCCCACCATCAGCTAAGCCATTGGCATTATCTGCGCTGCCCACAGTGGCATCCACAGACCATCATGAGAAAAAGCCATCATCTGCCAGCCTTGGGGACAGCAAGTTCACCCCCATCGTGGGCCCAGATACCCATTAGCCCACTCAGCATAACCTGGAACTCACTAAAAACATGTTTACACAAAAACTCACACGTCAATATTCTTCATTGCATTATCCCTACTGGATAAAATGTGTAAACAACTTAAATGTCCATCAGCTGATGAAAAAAATGAAATGTGGTATATCCATAAAACAGGTATTTTTAAATAGTAAAATGGGTGAACCTTGAAAACATTATGCTATGTGAAAGAAGCCAGTCCCAAAGGACTGTATGATGTGTGATTCCATTTATATGAAACTACTAGAAGCCCGGTGCACAAAAATTTGTGCACTCGGGGTGAGGGGGGTCCCTCAGCCCAGCCTGTGCCCTCTCTCAGTCTGGGACCTCTTGGGGGATGACCACCTGCTGGCTGAGGCCTGCTCCCCAGGGGATTGGGCCTAAGATGGCAATCAGAAATCCCTCTGGCATGCCAGCAGCCCTCGGGGGATGTCCACTTGCCAGTGGGGAGCAGACCTAAGCTGCAGTCAGACATCCTTAGCGCTGATGAGGAGGCAGGAGAGGCTCCCACCACCACCGCTGTACTGGCAGCCATCAGCCTGGCTTGTGGCTGAGCAGAGCTCCCCCATGTGAGAGCGCACTGACCACCAGAGGGCAGCTCCTGCATTAAGCATCTGCCCCCTGGTGGTCAGTGTGTGTCATAGTGACCAGTCATTCCCAGTCTTTCTGCTGTTAGGATCAGTTTGCATATTACCCTTTTACTATATAGGATAGAGGCCTGGTGCATGGGTGGATGCCGGCTGGTTTGCCTTGAAGGGAGTCCAGGATCAGGGTGGGGGTCCCACTGGGGTGCCTGGCCAGCCTGGGTGAGGGGCTGATGGCTGTTTGCATCTGGTCACACCCCCTTCAGGGTAGGGGTCCCCACTGAGGTGCCTGGCCAGCCTGGGTGAGGGGCTGATGGCTGTTTTCAGTCTGGCCACACCCCCTTTATGGTGGGGGTCCCCACTGGGGTGCCTGGCCAGTCTGGGTGAGGGGCTGAGGACCATTTTCAGGATGGCGGGCGACTGAAGCTCCCAGCCTCTCCTTTTTTTCTTTTTTTTTTATTCTGGGATTTATTTATCTTCTATAATTGAAACATTGTTGCCGTCACTGGCGCTCCAAGCTCTGAGGCCACAGCTGGCTGAAAGCAGGTATCTGGGGTTTGTTTAGCTTCTATAATTGAAACATTGTTGCTTCCAGAGCTCAGAGCCGGGCCACGGCAGGCGGGGAACCTTGGCTTCCTCTCTCACTGGAGCAAGCAAGCCTCATGTTCGCTTCAGCTGCGTGGCTGCCAGCCACCATCTTTGTTGGCAGTTAATTTGCATATCTGCTGATTAGCCAATGGGAAGCGTAGCGGAGGTATGATTAATTACCCTTTTTGTCTTTTATTAGATAGGATGTCTAGAACATCAAAGGAGATTAGTGGTTGCCTAGATCTGGGGGGCTGAGGATTGGGGGAAATGAGGAGCGACCGCTAATGGGTACAGAGTTTCTTTTGAGAGTGATTAAAATGTTCTAAAATTGTGGTGATGGACCCTAGCCGGTTTGGCTCAGTGGATAGAGCATTGGCCCACGGACTGAAGGGTCCCAGGTTCAATTCTGGTCAAGGACACATACAGGTTGCAGCAGTAGGCAACCAATCGATGTGTCTCTCTCACATCAATGTTTCTGTCTCTCCCCCTCCTTTCCACTCTCTCTAAAACAAACAAACAAAACAATGGAAAAAATCCTTGGGTGAGAATTAACAAAAAAATATATAAAAAAGTAAAATTTTGGTGATGTTTGCACAACTATGTGAATAGACTAAAAACCATTGAATTGCACAATTAAATGCATGAATTGTATGGTATGTAAATTACATCTTGATAGCAGCTATAAATTCATAGTAAGTGAAGTACGCAGTTTAAGTGCAAACAATCCATTGTTACAGGTAGAGAAACTGGGGGGGCAGGGCAAAGTCACCCAAGTGGAGGGTGGGGATGAGGTAAAGTAGAAAGTAAGCTTGAAGGGGCCTCTCTAGAGCTTTGGGAGCCTGGAAGCTCTGTGGTCCTGGGAGGGCTGTGTCTGGAGGGGTTTGCTGCCATCCTGTGGAATTATTTAAGATTACATCTATGGGGACCAAGGCCTGATCGCTACCGTATCTGATTGAAGCTAACGGTTAGTAGGTGCTGTGCCCCATACAAGAGACAGGCCCAGCCAGCTGATAGGATAGGCTTGAAAAAAATAACTGCAATCTATCTATATACTTATTTGCATTGGTACCAGCAACAAGCTGTAGAAACAGAAGAAAACGTGAATCACTGAGGTCTGGAATTAAGGAAGGCTCCAAAGAGGAGCGGAGAAGGGAGAAAGGGCATCCAAGGCAGAAGACACAGCACGAGCAAAGGCTTGGAGGTGTGAAGTGCATGGTGGTGACATCCCTGAGCAGCCAGGAGGCTGTCACTTGCTGCGTGGGGCCTGGCACTCAGTAGATGCTGAGTAAATATACAAATGCATCATTGCTAGGTTTGCAGAGCATAGCTTTTCGCACAATTGATGTATCTGAGGAAAGCTTTAGGTGGCTTGCTTACCAGGCAGAAAGGGAAACTAGCAAGAGGGTCAAATAGCCTGGACTCCTATAGAGGGAGGAGCCTCTATGGAGTCCTTATGCCCCAATGATACTGACGACACCTCTGTTATTACTTCTTGTGGTGTTTGACAGATGCCTGCACACTACCTCATCTGAGTCTTCTCCCAGCCCATTGAATAGATTAGGAAACTGAGGCACAGAGAGGCAGTAGAGCTGGGGTTTAAACCTGGGCCTCCTTGTTCTAAGCCCATGCTCTCTGATGACTTATCCGTGTACTGATGAGAAGGAGCAGGGGAACTTGGGGCAGGGGCAGGGGAAAAGGTATGGTCTAAATTGGCTGAGATAGAGATTTTCTTTTTGAATATTGAGGAGAGACTCAGGAATGCCAGACCCTGGAGTAGGAGGTTTGGGCATGTTCTAAAATGCAGGTTGGGTTAGGAATCTGCCATAGCTCCCCATTGCTCCCAGAGCAGCCTGGTATCTAAGGTCCCTTCACGAGTAGCAGTAGCTCACTCAGTGATTAAGATCACTGGCCTGGCCCCGTGCCGAGCAGCTCAACTGGTTGAAATGTGGTCCCAAAAAGCCAAGGGTTCAGTACCCAGTCAGGGGACATACAAGAATCAATCAATTAATGAATAAATAAGTGGAACAACAACTCTCTCTCTCTCTCTCTCTCTCTCTCTCAGATCAATAAATTTAAATTTTAAAAAAGCACCAACTTGGGTATGTAATCTCTATGCCACCACTGTCCAGCTATGTGACGCAGTGGACAACCCTTAACCTCTGGTGTCATTTCCTTCTCTATAACTTTGGGTGGCCCGGCCAGCATTGCTCAGTGGTTGAGCATCGACCTGTGAACCAGGAGGTCAGGGTTCAGTTCCTGGTTAGGGCACATGCCTAGGTTGCAGGCTCTATCCCCAGTGTGGGGCATTCAGGAGGCAGCCAATCAATGATTCTCTCTCATCACTGATGTTTCTGTCTCTCTCTCCCTCTCCCTTCCTCTCTGAAATCAATAAAAAAATATATATTTTTAAAAAGAAGCCATCTTGTTTATTTATTTTTTTTGAACAAGATGTTTATTTAAACAACAAGACACTTGACTTGAAGGGAAAACTATCTAGGATTCATTTTTTAAGAGTAATTTATCCCTACTTAAAGACAGATTGCCCTACATGTAACAGCTACACACAGAAAAATTATAAAATTGTCCTTGGTTTTACAATGATAAATGAAAAATATTAAAATTCTCCAATCAGCCGAAACCGGTTTGGCTCAGTGGATAGAGCGTCGGCCTGCGGACTGAAAGGTCCCAGGTTCGATTCCGGTCAAGGGCATGTACCTGGGTTGCGGGCACATCCCCGGTGGGGGATGTGCAGGAGGCGGCTGGTCGATGTTTCTCTCTCATCGATGTTTCTGACTCTCTGTCTCTCTCCCTTCCTCTCTGTAAAAAATCAATAAAATATATTTAAAAAATAAAAAAATTAAAAAAATTAAATTCTCCAATCAAACAAGGTATGCAAGAATTTTTATGTTGTTCTTTTTTTTGTTAAACAGTGAGCAAAATAACTTACTGGAATATAAAGATAAGAGCTGGATGAGCATACCACTAATGGAAAAAGAGGGTGTTTTCATAGAACCAGTATTTTTTCCCCATCCCACCCCCTTTGATGTAGATCAAAACATACCATTGGCCATTTAGTAAAAAAAAAAAAAAAAAATGCAAATACCTGTGCACATACATCAGTTACTTTATATACAATAAAGGAATGGGTAAGGGGAAAATAAAAGAATAGAGAAAACTATACTGTAGCAGTCAGATGTGTTGAAACCCAATTGCAGTTTTCCAACTGAGAATGTCTTCTTGGTCTGGAGGAACAGAGTTCTGGAGTAAAGTAGCAGGTTCCCTTTTTGGTAGACACCTCCTGTCTGCTGCTGGAACACATCAATTGTATCTTCCTCCTCCATTTCCATCTGTGCAGGTGTGTCTGTTTCACTGATTGGCTGCCGTCAAGTCAGAATCTGATCTGCCGCATTGACAAACCCTGTCGTTCACAATAGGCGTTCATTAGTTTACTAAGTGGTGTGTGCCTCTTCATCTTGAACTGCACCCCAGAACCATCCTGCCCCTCCACCTTCAAATTATGACCGTTGTTCTCAGTCTTGACTCCTTCCTTGGGCTTTTCGTCGGCCATGGCGAGCGTCAGAGTCTCCGCAGCTGCCGCTTCACAATAGAGGTACCGGGTCTGCACCAAACGAGCACATGAGCAGCACCAGCAGTGGCAGAAGAAGGAGGCGGCAGCAGTGGAGGAGGGAGAGGGCGGCCCACCCATCTTCTTTAAAAAGTCTACACTAATAAAAGAGAAACATGCAAATTGGTGTCACTCCGCTACACCCACCAGCCAATCAGAGCAACTATGCAAATTAACCCAACAAAGATAGCAGTTAATTTGCATATGCAGGCACGGAGTGAAGACTGAAGACTCTGGCCCAACTGAAAACTGAAGGCTGAAGACTGAAGACTGAAGACCGAAGAGGCTTGGCTTCTCCACTGCGGCTGGACCAAAGGCCTGGTCCCGGGTGCCAGAAGAAAACCGGTGCCGGCAGTGAGGGGAAGGAAGGCCTATTGCATGAATCTCTTTGTGCAACGGGCCTCTAGTAATAATAATAACACCCAGCCGGTGTGGCTCAGTGGTTGAGTGTCCATCCATGGACCAAGAGGTTGCTGGTTCAGTTCCTGCTGACAGGGCCACATGCTCAGGTTACAGACTCCATCCCCAGTAGGGGGTGTGCAGGAGGCAGCCAACTGATGATTCTCTCATCAATGATGTTTCTATGTCTCCCTTCCTCTCTCTGAAATAAATATATTTTTAAAAACGATAGCACCCACTTCACAGGTTATTGTAAGCAATAAACAAGTCCTAATGTGTGGCCCCATCCCCGAACAAAGAAACAGAATTTCCGGAGGATGAGGCCCAGAAATCAAGATTTTAGAAAGATTCCCCTCCCCCCCCCCAAAATAAAAAGGTTCCCAGATGATTCTAATGTGCAGCCAAGGTTGAGAACCACTGCTCCAAGCAGAAGCAACTACCCCACCCTGTTGATAAAACTCTTGCCACACCTGAGGACAATTGCCTGAGAGGCAACTCAAGTTGGAATCCTATTACAGTATTCAAAATAGAATTCCCAGACAAAAGAAGGCTAAAGGAGTTCAGCACCACCAAGCCAGCATTACAAGAAATGCTAAAGGGATTGCTGTAAGGAATTGCTGAGAAGAAACGGAGAGAGAAACCTAGCCATACAGAATTTAAATGGCTATAAATAAACACCTCTTAATAATAAACCTAAATGTAAATGGATTAAATGTTCCAATCAAAAGGTGTATGGTAGCTGAATGGATACAAAAACATGACCCAACTATATGCTGTCTACAAGAGACCCACCTCAAAGCAAAAGACACACACAGGATGAGAGTGAAGGGATGGAAAAAAATTTTCCATGCAAATGGAAAAGAAAAAAAAAGCTGGAGTAGAAATACTCATATCCAACAAAATAGACTTTAAAAGCATCATTCTAATCAAAATAAGCCAGTCAGAGAAAAATAAATATCATATGATCTCACTCATTTGTGGAATATAATCTATATATATAAAAGCCCAGCAACCGTTATGGCAGAACAACCAGAATGACCAGAACGACCAGAATGACTGGTGGCTGTGATGTGCACTGCGGCAGCCAACCAGCCTGATGCAGGCGATGATCGGCGCTCCCTCCCAGCTGGCCCAGCCCCCAATCAGCCCCCAACACCCCTAAATCATTGCCTCACTCCCTGGTGCATGTACATTTAGTGCAAGCACAAGAAAATAATTATCAGTCCCTTCTGACCCCAACCAGAGTCTCCAGGGGGTTCTGCTGATACTGCAGCCAAGGTGTGGAATTCTCCCTCCACGGCCCACAGCCCAGCAGACCTTCCAAGTTAGCCAAAAAGGCGACCTAAGCATTAAGGGGATGGTGGCCCTTTGCTGAGGAATGTAGAGAGGCTGGGTGGGTATTTTGTGAAATTGCAGTGCCTTGCAGATTAGGTGAGCTTTCAATCTCTCTTTAAATGGGGCAGCAAAGAGGACCTGCAGGCTGCCAGGAGCAACATCAAAGGGTAGGAACATTCAACAACAGAAAAACTTTTAAATAAACAAACATGAAGATCATATTGGGAAACTGAGGGCAGAGCACCGGAAAGAACGCAAAAATCATTAAAGGGCCATCAACCATCTTGATATACGTTTGCAAACAACACCTAAACAACTTCATCTCACGTCACGTGAAATGCAAAACAGTTCTGTTGTGGGTTTTCTTTTGGCCATCATTAAAGTATAATTAGATCCAGCTGGAGGAAAGCTATAGCTTCCAATGTTAGACCCCATGGCTGGCCCCGCCCCCGATTGGCCCCCATGGGGGCAGGCCGGATGGGCCCCGCCCATGCACAAATTCGTGCACTGGGCCTCTAGTGAACAACATAAACTGATGGATAAAAAAGAGCCAGAAGGAAAAAATATTCTAGAATATAATAGAAGTAATCCTGATATTTGCCGATTGTTAATATTTCCTACAACTTTTGTGATATCATACTCTGTTAGTACAGTTTTGGTAATAAACTTAAAATCCTTTTATTCTTGAACTATTAATGTTTATTGCATGTAATATTATTATATGTAAGATCATTTTTCTTTTTTTAGATCATTTTTCTTGAATAATTGGTGTTTATTGCATGTAATATTATATTTAAGATCGTTTTTCTTGAGATATTAATGTTTGTTGCATGTAACATTATTATATTTAAAATTGTTTTTCTTGAAATAAAAAAACTGGTGGAAAAAGATAATCATAATGACTTAATTTGAACTAAATTTTTAAAAAAATATATTTTATTGATTTTTTACAGACAGGAAGGGAGAGGGATAGAGAGTTAGAAACATCGATGAGAGAGAAACATCGATCAGCCGCCTCCTGCACATTCCCTACTAGGTATGGGCCCGCAACCAAGGTACATACATGCCCTTGAACGGAATCGAACCTGGCACCCTTGAGTCCGCAGGCCGACGCTCTATCCACTGAGCCAAACCAGTTAGGGTTTGAACTAAATTTTTATCTTCTAGAATTTCACTAAATAAATCACAGTAATTAGTGGGGGGAAGAAAGAACTCGGGACTATGCTTGCTATTATTATTATTATTATTATTATTATTAACAAATCCTAATTTTTGGCTCCCATCATTGACTCTGATCCTCCAAGTTGAGATGGTGGCTTCTCTGGAACAAGCTATGCATAGTGTTGCCTCCAGGCCTTTCTGCAAGATGTTCCTTCAGCCTGGAATGATACCGCTCCACCATCCCGGCTTTCCGGATCCTTCACCTCTTCCCAGTCCTTCCTGATCCTCTCCAGCTAGAACCACCTCTCCTCTGCACCTGGCATAACCCTCATCTCCTCCTGCAGCATAATACACACAAGATGTATGTCCGTCATCCCTGCTCTGAGAACTTCGGCTGTGAATTTCCTAAGGACGGACACCATGTCTTATCTCTTTATGACCCACCAACGCTGTCACAGAGCAGCACTCGACACAAAAAAATGCTTGTGGAAAGAAAGCAAGAAAAAAGGAAAGCAAAGAGGGAGGGGAGGAGGCGTGAGTAAGAAAGATGAAGAGAACCAAGATGGCGGGCGGCATAGGTTAAAGCCAGAGTTTGCTGCTTTGAACAACTACTTCAAAAGTGAAACTAAAAGACGGAACGGACATCACCCAGAACCACAGGAACGCTGGCTGAGTGGAAGTCCTACAACTAGGAGGAAAGAGAAACGCATATGGACACTCAGAGGAGGCGCCGGGCTGAAGTCAAATTCTGAGGTGCGGAGTGCACGGAGCGGGCTGGCGGCGGAGGGCGCGGTTGGCGTTTTCAATCGGGAGGGCGTCGCAGACTCTGAGCTCCAGATACAGGCGAGTCTTTAGGGACCCAGACTCAAACGGGAGAAGCGGGACTGCCTGGCTTCGGTCAGAGCGAGTGCAGCTTTCTCTCCGAGCTTTGCAGTGGGTGCTGGGACTCAGAGAGGCAGAGCCCCTGGGGACAGGACTGAGAGCCGCCACAACTGCTCTCTCCAGCCCACCCTGTTGATCCTGTGTCACCCGCCCCACCCAAGCCCTGCACAGAGGCATTTGCCGGATAGCCTCAGGCAAAGGCCAGATTAGCACCTCCCTAGAGGACAGAAGTTCTCTCACTGCAGACACAGCTGATTCTCATAGCCACTTGGCCTGGAGGTCAAACCCTCCCTGGAATTAGCTACAACAATCAAGATTTAACTATAAGACCACGAACAAAGACCACTAGGGGGTGCACCAAGGAAGCATAACAAAATGCGGAGACAAAGAAACAGGACAAAATTGTCAATGGAAGATCTAGAGTTCAGAACCACACTTTTAAGGTCTCTCAAGAACTGTTTAGAAGCCGCCGATAAACTTAATGAGATCTACAAGAAAACTAATGAGACCCTCGATGTTATATTGGGGAACCAACTAGAAATTAAGCATACACGGACTGAAATAAAGAATATTATACAGACTCCCGACAGCAGAACAGAGGAGCGCAAGAATCAAGTCAATGATTTGAAATGCGAGGAAGCAAAAAACACCCAACCGGAAAAGCAAAATGAAAAAAGAATCCAAAAATGCGAGGATAGTGTAAGGAGCCTCTGGGACAGCTTCAAGCGTACCAACATCAGAATTATAGGGGTGCCAGAAGATGAGAGAGAGCAAGATATTGAAAACCTATTTGAAGAAATAATGACAGAAAACTTCCCTCACCTGGTGAAAGAAATGGACTTACAGGTCCAAGAAGCACGGAGAACCCCAAACAAAAGGAATCCAAAGAGGACCACACCAAGACACATCATAATTAAAATGCCAAGAGCAAAAGATAAAGAGAGAATCTTAAAAACAGCAAGAGAAAGAAACTCAGTTACCTACAAGGGAATACCCATACGACTGTCAGCTGATTTCTCAACAGAAACTTTGCAGGCCAGAAGGGAGTGGCAAGAAATATTCAAAGTGATGAATACCAAGAACCTACAACCAAGATTACTTTATCCAGCAAAGCTATTATTCAGAATTGAAGGTCAGATAAAGAGCTTCACAGATAAGGAAAAGCTAAAGGAGTTCATCACCACCAAACCAGGATTATATGAAATGCTGAAAGGTATCCTTTAAGAAGAGGAAGAGGAAGAAAAAGGTAAAGATACAAATTATGAACAACAAATATGCATCTATCAACAAGTGAATCTAAGAATCAAGTGAATAAATAATCTGATGAACAGAATGAACTGGTGATTATAATAGAATCAGGGACATAGAAAGGGAATGGACTGACTATTCTTGGGGGGGAAAGGGGTGTGGGAGATGCGGGAAGAGACTGGACAAAAATCGTGCACCTATGGATGAGGACAGGGGTGGGGAGTGAGGGCGGAGGGTGGGGCGGGAACTGGGAGGAGGGGAGTTATGGGGGGGAAGAAGAGGAACAAATGTAATAATCTGAACAATAAAGATTTAATTAAAAAAAAAACAGGAAAGATGAAGAGAAAGGAGAGAGAGACGAAAGTGAATTAGAGATGATGGCAAGAGAGACTTTAAGGGAAACCAGCTCCCACTCTGTTGCCCTTCTAACAACTTCGGGGAGAAGAACATGGAGACTGGAGGTGAGTAATTGCAAGTCTTCAGGGGTCTTATTCTCACTCCTTGACCTGCGGCTTTGCATTGAGCGCGGCTTTGCATTGAGCGCGGCTTTGAAAACCGCACAGTGGCTCTGGACTTGCCCTGGAGCCTCTCTGAAGCCCCGTTTCCTCATCTGTAATAGAGATAATGATAGTACTTATCTAATTGGGTTGTTGTTATGAGGCTCAAAAGAGAAAATAACTGGAAAACCCTTGGTACCTGCTCCATAGGAAGAACTCAGTAAGTGCTGTGTCATGATGGTGACAGTTTGATGATTCCAAGAATTCCAGACGTGTTCGAACCAAGGGCTGGACACTGCCGGGAGGAGAGGTGCCTCCTAGGCTTGGAGAGATGCCTATTGTCCTAGTGCCCGGCCCAGTGGCCACCGAGAGGTCACCCCTTGTTTTCTCCGGGGCCTTCCCATCCCCCCAACCCCACAAGATACACAATAAAGACTTCTGATTGCTTGATTACAGGAAGCGGATACACAATTAATTTCACTTTGAGACTCACCCCCTACCCACCTTTCAAAAAGAATTGAACACCCTATTCCAATTTACACACTGAACCAACATGGAATTTTCCAGCGGGTTCTGAAGCCTTTGAAGTGACCAGACCAGACTATTGATTTATTTCCAACTACCTCTCTCTTTGAACCCAGAAGGGTCAAGGTTAATTATATAATAAAACACACTGTGCCCAGCTGCCCCCTCTGAGGGCACAGGGAGCCCCCAGACCTTCCCGAACAGACTAGCAGTAGATCGTATTTCTGATCCCTTCCCGGAATTCATTTCCTTCATCAGTGCCCATTAAGAAGAAGAAGCAAAAAAAAAACCCCAAAAAACACCCGACCCCTCATTTCCTCCCTGAGAGATAAATTTTAATTTGCTGGAAAGCAACAAAGGGGATCTAAGCCAGGCTTCCAGGCTGCGCCCTGCCGCTGAGAAACCTTGCTGGGAGCACCTACTATGGGGCTGGCTGGGAAATGGAAGGGGGGGGGGGGTGTTGAGGGAAGAAAGGAATGCGATGCCCCCCAGGTCTGCTTCCCCCTGTGGGGCGCAGGCCCCCAGAGGGACTGAGAGCCTTTTGTTAAGCCTTCCTTGCTGGCTGAAGTGAGCTATCCCACTGGCCACAGTGTCTCCTGTGGGTGCTTAGCCAGTCCCCCACAGCACGAGAGGGCAGCCTATTGTCATCCCACTTTCCCGGATGACGAGGCAGGCTCTGAGGGGTCACAGAATGGTTCCAGTTACCCCAGGTAGGAGGTTGGGGGGGCGGGGGGGGGGGGGACGGGTGAGGCCAGGACTGGAACCTAAGCTTCTGTTCTCCTGTTACACAAGGGATCCTCTTCCCTGCCTCCTCTCACCCCAGGGAAACAACATCATAAAGGTTTTTTATTTCCATCATCAAAAGAAAAAAATAAAAGATTCAAAACTATTATCAATATATAGTCCATAATCCAATGTCCCCAACCATCCCAACAACGTTCTCCTCGGCTTTGTTTTCCCAGCCCAGGACCCCCCCACGACTCACCCGCTCAGTTGTCATGGCTCTTCACTCCCCCCTGTTCCTGAACAGCTCCGGCCTCCCCTGTTTCTCCTGCCATTGGCATTTCTAAGTGACAAGGCCAGTTGTCCTGCAGAGTGACCTGCAGTGTGGATTTGTCTCATGTTTCTTCCTGACCAGAGAACAGATAACATTTTTGTTATAAACAGTTTACATTTGCGTTTGTTGTTGTTAATCTCAACTGAAGATATTTTTTCCATTGATTTTTAGAGAGAATGGAAGAGAGGGGTGAAAGTGGTGCGGGGAGAGAGAAAGAAACATTGATGTGTGAGAGACACATCTATTGGTTGGCTCCTGCATGTACCCTGACCGGGGCTGTACCCTGACTGGGGCTGGGGATTGAACCGCCCTTGATCGGGAATCAAACCTGTGACCTTCCAGGTGCATAGGCTTATGCTCTAACTACTGAGCAACGCTGACCAGGGCAACAGTTTACATTTTAGGGCATCTGGAAGCCAGCTGTTTTTGATGAGGGACCCAGGATTTTCAGGTCAAAAGCCAATGCTTGTTCTCTGGCCCCCTGCAGGCTCTCAGTGCGGAGGGAAGGAATGTGAATGGTTCTGCATGGGGGTGCCATTGGCATGAGCCCCTGGGGGAGCAGGCTCTCTGGGGCTCTTCCAACTTCACAGGTTACAACATAGAACCTGGGAGGAAATCCACACAACACAGCACGAGATACACTTTTGGTTTCTTCTCACTATGTTTGTGTCCAGGCAATACCCACCTCTGCCTCCATGACTGTGTGACTCTCAGGCAGAATCAATGCCCTTTAGTTCCCCATCTCTGCTCCCATAACCCTTAGTTGCTGCCTTGCTGCATGGTTTGTCTCAATCGGGAGGTTGCTGTGGAGCTCTTACTGCCCCTGTACGTTCAGGGCCCAGCCCAGTCCCACTATAGAAGCTTCTCCATAAATATTTGCCAAAAGGAGTTGTAACCCAAAGAAAACCAGTCTGCCTTGTGATCGACCTTAGTTTTAACTTCGAAAGAAAATGCAACATCCAAAGTCAAACTGAAAAGCTGTTTAGGTCTTTGCTGACCCTCCTGGAAGGAGAAAGGATTACATTAGAGACCATTCACCAAAGAGGCCTGAGTATTCCCTTTGCCCATCGTTCTCCCTGTAGACTCACGGCTCTTCCTTCACCTCCAAACCTCTTTGCCCAGTTCCAGTCTATTGTGGATTTTTTCTCATTCTTGCTCAAATCCCTCTTCCCACTGGATGAATTTGGTTCTTCTTCAAGTAGCTCTGTGTCCTAAAATTTTCTTTTATTAATTTAAGTTAAACAGGCAATACACAAACACACTCCTCTTGCTAAAAAAAAAAAGAAGTAATAAAGTGTTATGTTATTTCCCCTCTCAACCACTCCAAGCCCAGTCCCTTCTCAGGGTAACTGTTATCAGCATAAGGTGTTCTTCCAGGCCTTTTTCTTTTCTTTCTTTTTAAATATAGTTTTACTTATTTCAGAGAGAGAGGAAGGGAGAGAGAAATGCCCCCTATTGGGGATTGAGCCCGAAACCTGGGCATGTGCCCTGACTGGGAATCCAACGGTGACCTCCTGGTTCATAGGTCGATGCTCAATCACTGAGCAATGCCAGCCAGGCAGGCCTTTTTTTTATGTAATTATAGACTTCCATTTGCACCTAAGTCAAACACATTGTATACTAAATAATGCCATTTATATCTCCAAAATGTTTCTAATTTGCAGTGCTGTGATGGACATCTTGCACTGGCTCCCTGTGCTCATCAGCATGAGTTTCTGTAGCGTAGATAAGAGGATTTGCATGGAGCCCAGGCTAGGGATCTCACGGGTGAGGCCGCTGGCTGCCGGGATAAAGGCCGTTTCCTGGTACAGGAGCTGGGAGTGGTGTAGTCAGGTCTGGATGCCGTCAACCTTAACAGCCGTGGACATGCTTAGGGCGACAGTGTGTAGTCCCTTCCAAGTTGGGGTGAGTCTTTGGGTCCTGAACTTCTTTACCCACACCGAGTCCCCAGGCTGAGAAGATGTACAGGGTCCGAGGTGGCACTGGCAGGGCATCTCGAACAAGCTTATGTGTGGCTCTCTGGGCATACTGCAGAGCCTGCAAGGGCTTGAACAAGGAACGGTTATGACTTTTAGCTTTTAATTCCTCCCCGAACTTTGGGTAGGATAGGGGGAGGTCTACCAAACATGATTTCAAAAGGAGAGAACCCCTCCCAGTTGGGGGTATACCTGGCCTGTAAGTAGGCAAAGGCAGGAGGTTGGTCCAGTTTTCACCGGTTTCTGGGATAAATTTAGTTAAAGTCCTTTTAGAGTCCTGTTCATACCTGCCCTGAATTTGTGGCCAGTGTGCACAATGGAGTTTCCAATTTATGCCTAAGACTTGAGCTATACTTTGAGATACCTTGGCTACAAAGGTGGGGCCGTTATCTGATCCTATGACTGCTGGTAGCTCAAATCTAGGATAATCTGGAGTAATTTCTTGGCCATTATAGAGGCAGTTTCTGTCCTGGTGGGATAGGCTCCAACCCATTCTGAGAAAGAGTCTATAAAAACTAGCAGATACTTATACCCTGGTGTCGGTGGCTTGATCTCTGTGAAATCTACCTCCTAATGCTCTCCTGGGGAGTTTCCCTGGGCCCGAATTCCCAGGGGGACCCCCCATACCTTGCATTTACCTGTGACCTGCCTCACAAAAGTTCAGAAGTCTTGGTGACACCTATGTGGGTAGCCTGGTGTAACTGGGCAACTAACGTCCAACCTAGAGCCTCTGGGACCAACATCTGCCATCTGGTAGAGTCCACCAACCATTTGGACCTCTGGTAGCTCGCTTCTGTTCTGCCAATTCCTCCTCTTGTGAAGGCCCCACTGGTTTTTGGGCGGCTTCCTTGGCAGCTTTGGTCTGCAGCTCGGTTTCCTTGGGCAGTCTAGGGTAACTACCACCGCCCACCGTATACCAGATTTCATCCTGAACATAACTGCTCCCATCTTGTACATAACAGTACCTTGTCTGGTGATGATAGCGGGACATCTGTCGAGTCTGGGCAAGCCATTTGTACTGCGTCTGTTAACTCTATGCAGTCGTGAATGGCTCCTCTGGATCATCATCTGGGAGCAGGCTGGCAGGGTTGATGGCCAGTGTCTTGTGGAATTGGATGTGGGCTGGTCCAGGAGAAGAGCTTGGTATTGGGTGACCCTGGTGTTTTACATCCATCTCTCCAGAGCATCTCGAAGAAGGGCTTCCACAGCATGGTGTGTTGTCAGGGCTAGTTCCTGGCCCAAAGTCAGCGTATCTGCCTCCTTTACCAGCAATGCTGTGGCGGCCACTGCCCGGAGGCACGGTGGCCATCCTGCAGCCACGGGGTCTAGTCTCTTAGACAGACAGGCCACAGGTCTCTTCCAGGGACCTAGGGTCTGGGTGAGAACCCCTTTGGCAATGCCCCTTACCTCACTCACATAGAGGTGGAAGGGCTTCCTGACGTCTGGCAAGGCTAGGGCAGGTGCTGAGATGAGAGCCATTTTTAGCTCCTCAAAGGCCCATTGTTCCACTTCAGTCCAGTTTAGCAATCTCCGCGAACCCCAGTATCCACAGGCGGCAGTATCCAACTGCCTCTAAGAATACCCGAACCTGCTTCTTGGCTGTAGGCATGGGGATCCGTAAGATTGCCTCTATTCGACTGAGAGAGAGGGTCCGTCTGCCTTTGCTAATGTTGTACCGCAGGTATGTGACATCAGAGGAGCACAACTGTGCCTTCTTGGCTGACACCTGGTAGCCTAATGCTTGTAAGGTGCCTAACAGGCCCTCAGTGGCTTATAGTTTCTGTAAGAGATCACGTCCAAGTAAGGGGTATGGGCATTCTGGCATGACTAGAAACGAATGAGTTACCGTGTTCTTTCCGAGGTCCACAGTCCTCTTTGATGTCCAAGGAAAAAGGCAGTTTGTCCGGTGGCTCCCTGGACTGATGTCTTCTTAGATGTACCGGTCCCATTGGCTCTGTCAAGACTGAATAGGCTGCCCCAGAATACACCAGGAAACTAACGGGGGGTCCTATTTATAAAAATTATTATTCTGGGCTCCAAGGGGTTCAAGGAAAAGGAGTCCTGGCCCTATTAGTCCCCTTTCCTGAGTGTAAATCCTTCAGAGCCTGGGTTTTCCCTCAGCCTTCTGCTTTCCTTTGTTAACCTACCAGGATATTCTCTCTTCCAGGGCCCTTACTTCCTACAATAGGCATACTAATACCTTCTTAGTTTGCTGCCAGCCTTTTCTTTCCTTTAGTCCTATTTCTCTTCCATGGTGTCCCTATTGTTAAAGACTTTCTGGGCCCCCTCTACCAGCTGGGACCAATTCATTCCTTCAAATCCTTCTAATTTTTGGAGTTTCTTTTTCTAGCTGCTGCCTTTTAAAGCCCCCCAGCCCCCCCCACCCCCCCACCCCCCCCCCACCCCAACAGAACACAGTGAAAAGTGTCCAAGGAGGCCTTGCCCTGGGGGTTCTTGGGTCATATTGGGGCACAGGGAGGCACAAGGAAATTTCCCTCCTTGCCGCTACAGCAGCAGCAGCCGCCTATTTACAGTAACGCCTCGGAGGATGAGTGCTGGGGTCCAACCCCAGCAGGTCCAGGGGTTCCCAAAGGTGTAGACGAAGTCAGCGAAGAAGGAATGACACAGAGACAGCGTTCAGTTGATCAGCAGCCTAGCCAGGATCTCTAGCCAAGTTCTGGTCAGGATCTCCAGCGAAGTTCTGGTTAGGATCTCCAGCCAGGTTCTGTGTCCATGTTCTCTTGCTAGGTTCTCCAGCCAGGTTCTGTAGCCATGTTCCCTCGTTAGGTTCTCCAGCCAGGTTCTGTCCAGGTTCTCCAGCCAGGTTCAGTCACCAGGTTCTAGTCAGGTTCTCTTGCCATGTTCTATCCAGGTTCTGTAGCCAGGTTCTGTCTCTAGGTTCTTCAGCCAGGTTCTCTCACTAGGTTCTGTGTCTAGGTTCTGTGGCCAGTTTCTGTCCAGGATCTTTTGCCATGTTCTCTCGCTAGGTTCTGTCTCTAGGTTCTGTCTCCAGTTTCTGTCCAGGATCTTTTGCCATGTTCTCTCCAGTGAAGTTCTTCTGTCCCTAGGTTCTGTGTAGGTTCTGTGTCCTGTTGTCTTGTTACATCTGTATTTATACCAGTTGATTCCAATCCTATCAATCTCTATTCCAAAGGTTAGAGCGTTTCTTATCTCCATTCCAGGGAGTAAAGATTATGTAGCTTAAGCATGATTGTTCGTAGTTAAAGTGATTAATTACCCGCCTGGCACTTAGTTAAGGGGTTTTATTCCCTCCCTAACTTCAGGGGAAAATCCCTACCTGGGGAAACAACCTTTCTCAGAGAGGTGACCTTGGTTAAAACACATAGTGCCAAGAAGGTGAGCAAACATATTAAGAACAGTATGCCATATATGCCAGGTCCCTTGAAACAGCAAGGATGGACCGGCTCCCGGCAAATTCCCCCTTTTTTATTTTTTAAAAGCAGGCATAAAAAAGAAAAACCCCAAATGCTCTCTTGCATCCATTTTAAGAGTAGGATTGGCGCTTTCCGCTATTACCTGAGTCCTGATCTATCATCCCAGGGAGAGCTTGCCAATCCTGCACTTTCCCGGGGTGGAAAGGCTGCAGTGGGGTTAAGGATAAGGCTCCTTGGGCCTATCTCCTCCCATGCCTTTACATTTACCTTTCCTTCCTCAGAAAAGCATGGACATACTTCTTATATAAAACATTCTGCCTGACTGGGAGTAACCTTAATTCCTCTGCTAGCAAGCATATGTGTTAAAAGATCAATACAGAGTCTTCTTTCTTTGGACTCAGTATGGCACATCTTCTCAATCTAAGTTCTGTACTATCCACCTTCTTACCCTACTTATCCTCTATAGGGGGGTCTGCAGTACCCTGGTGGAGTCCTATCCATCCCGAGTGTGGAGTTCTCAATGGGGGGGAGGGGGGGGGCCTTACCTAGGGGAATCCTGTTCCAGGGATTCCCAAAGGTGTGGACGGAGTCGGCGAAGACTATACACCCTCTTCCTATGGTGGAGTCCTATCCATCCCGAGAGTGGGGCTTACCTAGGGGTCCCTGTTCGGGCGCCAGATGCTGGGGTCCAACACCAACAGGTCCAGGGGTTCCCAAAGGTGTAGACGGAGTCGGCAAAGAAGGAATGACACAGAGACAGCGTTCAGTTGATCAGCAGCTTAGCCAGGATCTCTAGCCAGGATCTCCAGCCAAGTTCTGTTCAGGATATCCAGCGAAGTTCTGTTCAAGATATCCAGCGAAGTTCTGGTTAGGATCTCCAGCCAGGTTCTGTGTCCATGTTCTCTTGCTAGGTTCTCCAGCCAGGTTCTGTAGCCATGTTCCCTCGTTAGGTTCTCCAGCCAGGTTCAGTCACCAGGTTCTAGTCAGGTTCTCTTGCCATGTTCTATCCAGGTTCTGTAGCTGCAGATGAGAGGCAATTACAACCCAGGTGAGCAGAGGGCATGGGGGATGGGAGCTGGATAGGCAGAGGCAGGGAGCTCAGTGCAGGGTCCCCAGGCAACTAGTGGAGGTGCTCCCGTCACCGGGGGTGGGGCGGAGGGGTGGGGCGCATTTTCGTCTGGCAGTCCTTTTCTCTCTGTTTCCTCTGGGAAAAGTGCTTGCCTCCAGCCAGCAACCGGTGGCATGGTGGGGGCTAGCGGCCCTTACGCTGGCCAAGGGGAAACATGCCCTGCATATTACAAAGCACTCCTGTGGCAGTGGGTTGGGTACCAGGCCCCTGCCATCATACCAGTCCCCCGTGGCAGAGCAGCGATCAGGTCTCTCCCAAGGGAGTGCACTGGAAGGGGATATCAGCCCCTCCTCTGCTAGCAGCAACAGGTACCAAACCCTTTCAGTACATTTAACCAGCTTCATTCCGGGCCACCTTTACGGATTCCAGGGCCCATTGTCTTCCTTTAACCAGCAAGCCAAATGACACTGGCCTGTATCATTTCCCATTGTGAGTTAGAGGAAGACAATTCCTGTGGAGGAAAATGACTCTTAGTCAGCCTGGAAAAGAAGGCAGAGGATGACAAGGGTGCAGGGAAATTTTACTAAAAGCCTGGAGGGTGTCCTGAAAGAAAAGATCCTTAATTCAGCACAAGCAGGGGGCGGAGCCCATAAAATCTCTTTGCCCTGAGGAGCTGTGAGCCCGCCCTTGAATGTCCCAGTCAGACAAGAAAAACCACAAATACCTTTAAATCTACCCCAGAACTCCAAAATTTCAACCTAACACAGCAAAATCACAGAGCAAATCAAAGTCCCTAGTAAACAAACATAGACAGAAATTTTTACTAGTTAGGCGGGCCGATTCCACCTCTGACAGAGAGCAAGCACCCTTTGGGAAGAAAACCCAGCGTCCACTCGGGGCGTTTTGCTATCGGTCAGAGCATTCAGCCTTAAAGAAATCAAGTGTGTTTTTTTTTTCTCACAGACTTCCACACTTACATGAACAAATAATTATACCCTGGCAGAAAAACAAGCATCAAACAAACATCTGCACCTACACCCTTTCAGTGAACAAGTACTTTTACAGTCTTGGGATCTTGAGCAGATAACAGGAACACCGCCCAAGTCCCCTGATGGGGCCTGACAAGAACAAATGTGGGGGCCATTGGGGGGTAAAAGTCTCCATTCTTCCTCCATTTTTCGTAGATGCAAAAAGACATAGGCTCAGTTAAGGTAAAGATTGACCTTGTCAGGGAAGATACCAGCCTAGGACGTGACTATCCACCGTAACTGCTTTTAGTTAAAGTTTTAATTTCAGACCCTCATTTGTGGTTACTTTAGGTCTTTGAGTTTGCAAGACTGCCATGCAGGCCGCCCCTGAGCTTGTCATGTTAGCATGTGGCCCCTTTTGTCCACACTGGGCATGTGCTTTGTGAATCTAACCAGTCACCAAATGATCCCTTACTGGACTGTGCAGCCTTATTCTCTCTGGCAGTCTACGAGAGGACCAGGACTGTCTTGCTCGAGCAGCTTCTGTTTTTCCCAAGGCTGCTCTGAGAGCCAAAGAGAGAATCCAGGAGCTTTGCCCATCGGCAAGTAGCTAGTTCAATCCCAACAATCTTAGCTGATTTAGAAATGATTTAATAGTTTCCCTTAGACAGCACAGACTAGGGGCCAAGCATCCTTAGTACTAAACCTATGAGGTAGATATCTGCTTCACAAATTGAGTAACTGAGGCATAGAGAAGTTGGGTAACTTGCTCGAGGTCACACAGCTAGGAAGTGGAAAAACTGGGATCAAAAGCCAGGCCATGTGGCTCCACGGCACTGTACCACACTGCCTTTCAAGCTTTAATATGGGCGTATCACTCTCATCATCAGGCACATATATTTGTTTTCCAAAGCACTATTCTTATTCTGTTATTTCACCTGAATCTTTCAATGACTCTTTGAGGAACAGGAAGGCCCAACTTAGAGATGAGAAAACTACGGCTCAGAGAGAGATCACCCAGGGTTACAGCATAACAGGCACAGGTTTCATCTCAAGAGGAAAGAGGAAGGAAAAGAAATGCCCCACAATTTAATGCCCAGACTCTACATTGTCAATATGTTGTGGGCGGTGGAAATGGCACCAGTTGTCTGACCAGCAAAGTCAGACCAAATCTGGGTTCAGCACCTCGGAACTTGGGTTCTGGCTAGGAAAGAAGTCAGGGCAAGACCCAAAATGTAAGAGAACATTTATTGGATAAATTACAGGGGTAGAAAAAGTAATTCCTGGAAGAAATGGGCTTAGGGAAGGAGTTATGGAGGTAAATAAAGGGCCCTTGGAGCTTGGGAGTGAGGAAGCTAATGGTAACCTGCCTGGGGCAGGGAGAGGAGGGTGGGGGGAAGGGAAAAGGGAAAGGCATGGGCTAGCTCCCTAGTGGGAGAGCACACTGGGGGCTTGGTCCTAAGGGTTCTAAGAGTGGAGACTTTAGGGGAGGTCCCAGGGGAAGATCTCAATAGAATATTCAGTAGCTGTGGACGAAAGGGACCACAAGCTAACCTGAACAAGCTCAGGGGAGGCCTGCATGGCGGTCTTGCAAACTAAGAGACTTAAAGTAACCATAAAGGATGGCCTGAAATTAAATTTTAACTAAAAGCAGTTATAGTGGGTAGTTATATCCTACGCTGGTATCTTCACTGAAAGGTCAACCTTTACCTTACCTGAGCCTCTCTGTCTTTTTGTATGTTATCCATAATAACATAGCCTTGAAATGTCTAGGTAACTTGTCACTTCATTTTTTCTAGACCCCTTGGGGCATAATCTAATGTGCGTGGGTGCCAGGACAGATACCACAAATTCCTTCACTATCATGTTAATTGTTCCTGCACCCACCTAAGTATGTGTCTATCGTTTTTACTTTTTATCCAATCCAAGGGGTTTCCCCACTTTCTCCTGCTTCTCTAGTCTATCACCAATGGATTTCAGGATTTCATGTAACCCACCATAGTCCCTCCTTTGATTGCAATATATAAGTATTGATGTAATCCGAAATTTTCCAGAGCATTATCTCAATTCATTGAGGTTCTGCTTCCTAGCAAATGTCAACAGATTGGTTCAAATAAACTCACAAAAATTCTTTACAGGTTTTAATGTTGTTGTTTTTTATGTTAACACAGCTTTCCTGGAGTGTCCATTCAGGGTTGTGGTCTCCACTGATTGATTGGCTGGCACCAGGGCAAGGAGTGTGTGTGTGTGTGTGTGTGTGTGTGTGTGTGTGTGTGTGTGTGATTATTCCATGCAGCCAGTGCTGGTTTTGTCGCTTATCTGGGCCTGGAGCTGAAATACAACTTGAAGCCTAGACGTTATCTCTAGGGAGAAAAGGCCCGGGGGTCCAATCCTCTTACCAGCAGAAATGCTAGGTGAGGGAAAGTCACCTTGGGGGCTAGGTCCCACCCTACAATTGATTGGCCATTGCTAGTCACCTGGGGCTTTCCATTCTGGTGACCTTCTGTATCTGACCCATTGTCCTTGCTCTGCTCATGTCTGTCTAACTGCCTACAAGTCCAACCCCTTTTTAATTAAATGGCAATGGAAAAGCTCCCCCAGGCCTGTCCGCACTCACCTCTGTTTATTCATTTCCTCTTCCCCCCTGCCTACCTCCTCCCTTGTGTCTTATTTCTTTATCTCCCTCATCTGGTCAGCCAGCCACTCATGCCTTCAAGAAACGTTTCTTGAACCCCGGAGGTGCCAGTTTTTGTGGTCAATGACAGGGATATTGCTGTCAATGTTGGAATTCTCTCCTGAGAGGGCCAATACTGAGTCAGCAGCTACCATCTGCCTGCTGTCTACTCATACACTCTTCTCAATCCCACTCTTCCCCCGACCCCAGTTATCCACAAGAGCCCCTTTTCGTCCTGCCTCCATCACGCTGTTGCAGAAGACCAAAGAAATACCACGCACGCTTCCTAGAGAAAGGGAAGGACCCCGTTTATTAACACTAGTGGACTCTGGGAATAATTTCCAAATCAGAGTGAGTAACATGCAGAGGGCTTCACTTTTTATAACCTTCTGGGGTCTTTGTCTTACAGATATGGTTCTGCCCCCTTTCCTGGGCTTACAGGAAGGCCCCCAGGTGTTGGGGGTCCCCAGGCCATATCCAATGATCTGTCCTGGGGCCAGCCAGCGATAACGAACTCCCCCCTCCCCCCAGGGCAGTGCATTGTTCACAGTTTTTATGGCCTGACACGCCTTAAACTGCAAGACCAGTTTCCTCCTCATCCCCCCCCCCCCCCCCCCTTGTCCCACAAGCTTCTTTTAGCCTTGTGGAGCAACGACCACGGGATATTATGGTGAACAGGGGTGATGACCGCTCTTAGCTACTTCCTGCTGGAAAGGGACGATGACCAAGGGGTTAGCATCCCGCTTCTTCCTCTCAGAGGGGTTTGTAGGAAGTTCTTCTGGTTTCAGGCAGGCAGAGGTAAGCAGTGGTGCCACACGCATAGAATGTTCCCGCAGGGGGCACCAGGGGTAGGTGGTGTTTTCAGCCTTGGGGGTAGAGTTGCATAGTTCATCTGGGAGGTGACCTGTTGGATGTTGGCTCTGCGTGCTGCTGAAAGAAATAGGAGAAACATTAGTTAGCTGCACATTGGCCGTGACAGGTCCTATTTTTTTTTCCGTCCAATATAATCCCCCCCCCCCCCCCCACATACACACACACTTGCATTTGGTAGTACAGTTGTAACATGCTGCAGGCTGATAAGTATAGCTAACAAAAATCTGGCTTGATTGAGTTTTCTCGTGGACTACCCGGTCTAGCATATTTGGGTAGTGAATTTCTAAGCAAGGAGCAAAAGATGGCATGACAAGGTGTAAGCCAACAAGTTATGATAAGGTCTTTGTTTCTTTGCTGTATGGGGAGCAGTAATTTTATGGTGCTTCTGTGTCCCAGCAAGAGCAGAGGAGTTCTCTTCCTGGTACTAGTCTCGGATTCCACTGGTACTCATAAAAAACAAAACAAAATAAGCCCTAACTGGTTTGGCTCAGTGGATAGAGCGTCAGCCTGCGGACAGAAGGGTCCCAGGTTCAATTCTGGTCAAGGGCATATACCTGGTTTCGGGCACATCCCCAGTAGGGAGTGTGCAGGAGGCAGCTGAATTGATGTTTCTCTCTCATCAATGTTTCTAACTCTCTATCCCTCCCCCTTCCTCTCTGTAAAAAATCAATAAAATATATTTTTTAAAAAAGACAAAATAAGAATTATTCGGTAAAACCAGTGATTATCCAGAAATACTAGAGCATGTTACGTTAGGAGGAGATCAGAAAGAAAGATTAGTGTCAGGGAGAATTCAGCAGGGTGTTATCTGAATTCCTTGGAGCAGGTTGCTTGGCCAGGTCTGCTGTCTTCTTGAAGGTGATCTGTAGAGGGTGTTTCTGGTCAGAGGTCACCTTCCACTTAGGCTGGGCGTCACTCAGCTGATGGGCTGCCTTCACCTGGGAGTGGTGGATCCAGGTGTTTAGTCCTGCAACCTTAAGAGCTGTGGGGGTGGTTAATATGACTGGATAGGGTCCCTTCCAAGTAGGCTCGAGGGGCTCCTTTTTCCAAACCTTTACCCAAACCTGATCTCCAGGTTTATAAGGATGTGCAGCTGTTCCTAGAGAGATGGGTAGTCGGCCAGTAACCCACCTGTGGGCCTCAAAGAGAGTTTTTCCAAGTCCTTGTAGTTGTTTCTGGATTTCTAAGTTCCCTATTTCCCCCAAATATCCCTTTGGCCGAATTAAGGGATGGAGTCTACCGTATAGAATTTCAAAGGGAGAGAAACCTACCCTGGCCCTTGGGGCACAGTGTACCCACAGGAGTACAAGTGGCAAGATATCTGTCCAGGGTGAGGTTGTCTCTTGGCATAGCTTAGCCATAGCCTGCTTTAGAGTTCGGTTCATGTGCTCCACTTTCCCTGAACTGAGGCCTGTTAGCTGTATGTAGATTCCATTTAATTCCTAAAGTCTTGGCTACCTGTTGTACTATTTCTGCTACAAAGGCTGGGCCATTATCAGACCCTATGGTCAGAGACATTACATACCATGGAATTAAATTCTTCAGCAATGCCTTAGTGACTTCTCTCACCTTTTCAGTGCGAGTGGGATATGCCTCGACCCAACCTGAAAAGGTGCAAACAAAGACTAGCAGGTATTTAATCCCCCTGTTAGGCCCCATTTCTGTAAAATCTACTTCTAAGTCCTCAAAAGGAGCTTGCCCACAGCATTGGGCTCCTATCGGTCTCACAGGCCCCTGGTTGGCATTGTTCTGAGCACAGAGGAGGCAGCGCTGAGAGACGGAGGCACACAAGGAGGGTAGACGGGCAATTAGGTAGCACCTGCCTAACAAGCTTCTAGGGCAGCCTTTCCTAAATGAGTGAGCTCATGCTGCTGGAGGACGACCTTATGGGCTAACTGTTCTGGGGCATAGACCCTAGGATCTGGGGGTACCCACCAGCCTTCCATTGTTCTCTTGCCCGCTTCTTGCTGGGCCCATTCCTCCTCCTGAGGAGTGTATTTTGGAGGTTCAGGTAATTGGGGGGCCAACATGATCCGTGCCGGTGCTGCTTGTTCTTTAGCAGCCAGCTTGGTTTCCTTCTGATACTGAGTCTTTCCCTTTCTGGTAACCTTTGCAATGGATGACGGCTATTTCCTTAGGCTCCCAGACTGCTTCTAGTAACTTTAAAATCTCATTCTGATTTTTTAAAAATAAATTTTATTGATTTTTTACAGAGAGGAAAGGAGAGGAACAGAGAGTTAGAAACATCGATGAGAGAGAAACATCGATCAGCTGCCTCTTGCACACCTCCCACTGGGGATGTGCCCGCAACCAATGTACATGCCCTTGACCGGAATCGAACCTGGGACCCTTCAGTCCGCAGGCCGACACTCTATCCACCAAGCCAAACCAGTCAGGGCTCATTCTGATTTTTGATTCCTTTTCTTCCTGCTGTCAAGAGCCCCCTTTCCTTATATATGGCCCCATGGACATGCAGGGTAGCAAAGGCATAGCGCTAGTCAGTGTAGATGTTGGCACGCTTATTCTTACTGAGTTCTAGGGCTCTTACTAGGGCCCAAAGTTCTGCCTTCTGTGCTGACCATCCTTCAGGCAGGGCCTGTGCTTCAATTGTCTCAAAGTTTGATACCACTGTATATCTGGCTCGTCTTTTTCCTTCATCTAAGAAGCTGCTGCCGTCTGTGAACAATACCAAGTCATATCTATATCTATATCTATATCTATATCTATATCTATATCTATATCTATATCTATATCTATATCTATAGTATTCCCCCAAACCAGAAGAAGGAACATATAATCAATAAAAAAACTACTATTTAAAGTAGAGTGTAGAGGCTGTGTAAAAAATTCTTACAATCACTAAAAAAAGATTTACAATCTAAGAAAAAAATAGGCGAAAGACACATACAGGTATTTCACAAAAGAGAAACCAGGAAGGCCGAAAAGCTTTAAAAAGGTGAACCTCATTAGTAATGAGGAAAATGTCCATTAAAACCACTATAAGGTATTTTATGACTACCAGGTGGGCACAAATGAAAGCCAGCATAGAGACGATGGGAATGCAGAGGCCATGGTGGGAGTGTAAATGGGCGCACTCACTTTGGGGAACAATGATGGCAACTACCTGCCCTCGACGCAGTGATTCCATTCCACACCTGAGGGAAAGAACATCCTGCATTTGTTCACCATGAGTAACATCATTCTTTTTGCTGTTGTTAATCCTCACCCAAGGACATTCTTCCATTGATTTTTAAGGAGAGTAGAAGGGAAGGGGAGAGAGAAAGAAACATTGATGTGCCCTTGACCAGGATTCAACCCAAGAACCTGATGCTCTGTCCACTGAGACGAACAAGCCAGGCTTTCTTCTTCTTCTTTTAGATTTTAAATAGATTTTTATAATGAGAGGAAAGGAGAGGGAGAGAGAGAAACATCTATAGAGCAAAAACATCATTGGCTGCCTTCTGCACACCCTTTTTCAGGGATCAAGCCCGAAATCCGGGCACCTGCCCTGACTGGAATCAAACAGGCAACCTTTCAGTGCACAGGACAATGCCCAACAAACCGAGCCACATCGGCCAGGGCAGATCATTCTAATAACCATAATGTGGGAGGTGGTCGGGTGGGGGCGAATCCTCCATAAAGAGAGAATGGATCTATAAACTGTAGTCTGTTTATACATTGTAATACTACAGTGTGTGCTGTCCAATACTGTTATTAGTCACAAGTGCCTGCTGAGCACAAGTGCAAAACATACCCTGGATTTGGAAGATTTAGGACGAAAACAGAACGTAGAACACTTTCAAATCTTTTATATTGATTACATGTTTAAGTAATACTTTGGATCTGTTAGACTCAATAAAATGTAATAAAATCAACTTCATGTGTTTTTTTCTTTTACTCACTTAATTTGCTTTCTAAAAATTTAATTAAGACTGTTTCTACCTGACTCCCGTGAGACAATGAAAGATACAAATTGTAATTACAGCCAATAAGAGGCGAATATCCTAAATAGTTCTAAGTGCAAAAAACAAAGCCTAGAAAGAAAAACTGAATTTTCACACAAGCTGTGCCATACGATCTATATGAGTGCAACCCCCAATAAAGTGACAACCCCTTAGTTGTTTGCATTAGAATTGAGTATAGTAAGTATAGGAGTCCCTCTCCCAGCGTGCCTTTCCTTTAAACTCTACAGCCCAGCCTCGCCGAAGCAAGGCCTCCAAAAATTAGGTTGCCTCCCAAAAAAAAATGGGAGAGAGAGAGTATGGCTCAATTTGTGTTAACGCACACCTCGGGTAAAAGTAACTTCTATTACGCTAATAGTGGCTATATAATTCCAAGAGTTAGTGCTTTATGAAGATTTTAAGTTACTGTGTAAATAAGGGTCTAATTTTTGGAAATGCAGATTGAAGGAAATTTTAAGATTTTCCGTTTTAAACTTACACTCTGTGCAATGCATTGTGGGTATGTAAATAAGGTGAGTCGATTCCGGAAATATCTTAGTGCTTACTGGGTGTGCCTTGCGTCACCATTAGGGGGCGAAGCGGAGGATTGGCTGACTGCGATCTAAATGCCATCTCGATCAGACCTGAGCTTTATGTCTTCTGTGTTTATACATCTGAGTTTGATTCCTGTTAAATAAAGACTTTGCTGTTAAAACGAACATGAAAATATTAGCAAATAAGTGACTTTCTTATTCAGGATGGTGGTTCCTTTCTTCGATGGGGAGTTAGAGGCGTGTGACTGGCCACGGGAACACAAGGGGTTTTAAAATTTGTCAATTTCCTTTTTCTTAAGCTGCACGGTGGGCGCACGGGGAATACATTCTTTTCTCACCCCTCCCCCCTTTAAAAAAATCTTTATTGTTGGAAGTATTACATAGGTCCTTTCAGGGAATACATTCTTGAATATTTTGCATTTTTGTTGTTTGACAAAAATTCCGGACAGTGTCCTGTTTAAAATTGGAGCTTGCATGCTCTGTTTCAGGTTCCTTACCCACCTGACGCCACTGCTGCGGATGAAGTCTTGTATTCGAGTCTGAGACCTCTCGCCCATCTTCTTATCCCATCTGCTTTTCAAGTGAGTTGTTCCCTGCTCTGGGGCGCTCAGCTGCCAGATCCGACCAGCCTACACGCACTCCTCCCTAACGGTCCATTGATTCAGATCCATCGTGGTAACAGAACAACCTTGGGAAAGGAAACTGCAGCTCCTTTTTCTTTCTACCTACTCGTGCAAACATTCTGCTTCCCAACATTTAAAAAAAAAAAAAAAGTCTTTAGCCTTGGCTGATTGCGCAGGGTCCCAGGTTCGATTCCTGTCAAGGGCAGATGCCCGGGTTGCAGGCTCGATCGCCAGTAGGGGGCGTGCAGGAGGCAGCCAATCAGTGATTCTCATCATTGATGTTTTGATGTCTCTCCCTCTCTTCCTCTCTGAAATCCATAAAAACATATTTTAAAAATTGTTATACTGATTGTTTAGGGAATAATGACAAGGAAAAAAGTCTCTACAGTACATACTCAGTATAGATGCAACTGATGTAGGCCTAACTACATTGTACACATCAGCAACAATGTGACGTTTTTTCCAAATATTTTCCATCTGCAGTTAGTTGGCCAATTTAAATTAAAGCAGACCTTTTGTAACTGGTCTCTTTTGCTTAGCATAATGTTTGTGAGGTTCACCCACATATGCTTGCTCCATCTCACAACATAATGGAAAGTTAGAGACCCGTGGTGGAGCAAAGTTCCTGCCCTATGATAATAGCTACACCTCATAGGACTTGCCAAGGGCAAAGGCACTGATATCATACATTTAAGTAGATATGAAGGGTTAATATTTTGTGCATCGTAAATATTGATATTTTAAGCTGATTAGATCACTTTTAATGGTAAACAATGGTAGGTAAATATCCAAGAAAGCTGATACTTACCACCATAACTTTTTAATTTTTTAATTTTCCCAAAGAGTTTATTTGGGCAGACCAAGGGACGGAGAGACCCTGCATTTAAAAGAAGGTGTTGGGCCTCTTGGTGGTGAAGCGTGGCTTGTGCTGGCGACGAAGGACCCGGTGCGGCAACGGGAACTTGATCTTGGAGTCGTGGAACTGCTTGACTGCTGGTCGGCGGCACTTGCTGGCTGCAATCTCCTTCACCTTCATGATCTGGATTGAGTGGGTGCGGACACGGTGCCGGGCCCCCATATCTCGGTAGCACTGGGTGACGGCGCCTGCGGTGGTCAGGTCCCGGTATTCCCGGTACATGTTGTGGGTGCCACTGCGGGAATCATAGCGCAGCCAGATGCCAAAGTTCTTTACCCGAAGGGGGGATTTTTCAAACACCTGCCCACAGTAGACGATTTCCCCTGAAGACTTCTTCATCTTCTTTAGTTGAGACACAAAGTACCAGAAGCGGGACGTGGCAACAACATGGTTAGGTGCAAAGATGCGCATGCGTAGAGGGATGGCGTGGCACTTGGGGGTGGGCAGGCAGCGCCCCACCACCTTGTACTCTGGAAGCGTGCCCGAGGCCTTCATGGCGTTCTCCCCGCGCTCGCCACCACCCACAAAAGGACCACCACCATAACTTAATTTTAATTTTTCACATAACTGTTTTTTGTTCTTGAACTTGTTTGCCACTTCTATTTATCCAAGAATTGAATACAAATATATTTTTATACCTGCAAGTGCCTTATTGATTATTCAATCATACTTTTAATATATATATGTATATATTTATTTTTAGATAGGGAGAGAAAGAGAGAGAGAGAAACATCAATGTGAGAGTGAAACATCAATCAGCTGCCTTCTGCATCCCCCCTCCCCCCCCTTTCCAGGGATGAGTAAAAATCTGGGCATGTGCCCTGACCTGGAATCAAACTGGCATGGTATGACACCCAACCAACTGAGCCATACTGACCAGGGCACTCAATCATATTTTTGATGACAAAATAAGTACAATAGTTGAATTTTAAAACTTGTCCCACATTCTTTGAACTTAAATTTCATGCGTTAATGTTTTTCTTCTGGACTAACTTATCATTACAATTATTTGTAGTACATGCTCTATTAATATAAATACATTTCACATTTTGATAATTATTAAACACTAGAGGCCCAGTGCACAAAAATTTGTGCACTGGGAGCGGGGGGGTCCCTCAGCCCGGTCTATGCCCTCTTGCAGTCTGGGACCCCTTGGAGGATGTCCACCTGCTGGCTTAGGCCCGCTCCCTGGGAGAACGGGCCTAAGCTGGCAGTCAGACATCCCTCTGGCAGCCTTCGGAGGATGTCGACTTGCCAGCAGGGAGCAGGCCTAAGCTGCAGTTGGACATCCTTAGCACTGCTGAGGAGGCAAGAGAGGCTCCCACCACCACCGCTGTACTGGCAGCCATCAGCCTGGCTTGTGGCTGAGCAGAGCTCCCCCTGTGGGAGCGCACTGACCACCAGGGGGCAGCTCCTGCACTGAGCGCCTGCCCTCTGGTGGTCAGTGGTGTCATAGTGACCAGTCACTCCCAGTCCTTCTGCTATTAGGGTCAGTTTGCATATTACTCTTTTATTATATAGGATAGAGGCCTGGTGCACGGGTGGGGGCCGGCTGGTTTGCCCTGAAGGGTGTCCCGGATCAGGGTGGAGGTCCCACTGGGGTGCCTGGCCAGCCTGGGTGAGGGGCTGATGGCTGTTTGCAGACTGGTCAAGGCCCCCCCCCCCCAGTGGGGACCCTCACCCCATGGAGGTTTGGCCAGCCTGGATGAGGGATTGATGGCCGTTTTCAGGCCGGCCACACCCCCTTTAGGGTGGGGGTCCACTGGGTGCCTGGCTAGTCTGGGTGAGGGGCTGAGGGCCGTTTTCAGGCTGGCCAAGCCCTCCGGCAATGGAAGCTCCCAGCCTCTCATTTTTTTCTTTTTTATTCTGGGATTTATTTACCTTCTATAATTGAAACTTTGTAGCCTTGAGAGGAGCTCAGAGCCAGCCAGGGCAGGCGGGAGGGAAGCCTCCTGCTTGCTCCAGCTCTGTGGCCATGGCCGGCTGAAAGCAGGTATCTGGGGTTTATTTACCTTCTATAATTGAAACTTTGTTGCTTTGAGTGGAGCTCAGAGCCACCGCGGCAGGCGGGAAGCTTGGCTTCCTCCATCATTGGGGCAACCAAGCATCCTGCTTGCTCCAGCTCCGTGGCTGCTGGCCGCCATCTTGGTGGGGTTAATTTGCATATAGTTGCTCTGATTGGCTGGTGGGTGTGGCTTAAGGCATAGTGAAAGTACGGTCAATTTGCATGTTTGTCTTTTATTAGTGTAGATAAATGTGTCATTTTATTGGAACTGCATTTTTTAATTGGATAGATACATATTACTTATTGCTGGAGGAGTCTGGGTTTAGTCCCAATGCTATTGCCCCCTCCCCATTTTTAAAAAAGGTATTTTTATTGATTTCAGAGAGGAAGGGAGAGGGAAAGAGAGATAGAAACATCAATGAGAGAGAATTATTGATCGGCTGCCTCCTTCATGCCCCCTACTGGGGATTGAGCCCACAACCCGGGCATGTGCCCTTGACTGGAATCAAACCCGGGGCGCTTCAGTCCACAGGCTGATGCTCTCTCCACTGAGCCAAACCAACTAGGGCTCCCCCCATTTTTATGGCTAACCTGAAAAACCTTGTTTCTATAAATCAATAAATAAAGTTTCAACAATGACAACTGGATTAAGTCCTCCTTAAATTCTGTTGAAAGAAAAGATTAGGCCATCTTTTAAATTACAAAAGAATTTGTTGTCCAGACTCATTCCCTTTCTCAAATGACTGCAAAGATTTTAAATTGACATTTATTGGGAACCCTGAGCATTTTTAGATCCTCTAGCATTGTACATGTGAAAGGTTTAGGATGGATGACAAAAGACCCTTTATTCTGTGAAAGGGAGGCAGGAATGGAATCCTTCATAGATCTCCCAAAGTTCGGCTCTCTCTCAAGGGGAAGAGGAGATGGGACTCTAGTCTTTTCTGAAGTTAGGTCAAAGTATTTCCTCACCCCTAATCCCCAATCCGCATCCCATTACAGAGGACCCAAAGGAAAATCCTGAGGCATCTGAGAGCAAAATCTTAAAGCAACGTGAAGAATTCCTGGGGCGGGAAGGCAGAAATGGGGGCAATCCAGATCCAAGCTCGCCTGTGACCTGCACCACTCTGAGCATCCATTTCCCAGGGTTTTAATGAATCCTTTTGGTCCGGCTGTCAGTCTTGGAGGGAAACACCCAAGAAGGAGACCCTGGGAAGGATTTATTGCCTAAGGAGAAACAAGCAAACTGGGTCTGCAGGTCTGGACAAAAGCAGTCCAGGGCGCTCTGGGTCTGTGAATGGTAAAGAGAGCACAGCGTGGCTTCCCACATGGGGTGGTTATGAGGATGGAACTCAGAGATGAAGGGGTCTGTGGTGGTTAATTATATGTGTCAACCTGGCAGACTAAGTGGTGCTCAGACAGCTGGTAAAACATTGTTTCTGGGTATGTCTGTGGGAGTGTTTCTGGCAGAGATTCTCATAGAGTGAGTGAAGCTCACCCTCACCAATGCAGTGGGCATCATCCAATCCTCAGAAGGTCCAGACAGAACAGAAAGGCGGAGAAAGGGTAAATTTACTTTCTCTGAGTAAGCTGGGACATTTATCTTCTGTCCTAAGACTTCGGCATTCCTGGTTCTTGAGCCTTGGCCTTGGAACCAGACTTAAACCACTGGCTCCCCTTGATCTCAGGTTTTTAGTGTGGACTGGAACTACACCACCTGCTTCCCCGGGCCTCCAGCTTGAAGATAGCAGATCATGGGACCTCTCAGCCTCCATAATTGTATGAGCCAATCCCTCAGTATAAACCTTTCTACCCCTAGCCCGGTAGCTCAGGTGGTTAGAGCATAGTCCCGGGAGGCTAAGGTTGCTGGTTTGATCCTGCTGTCAGGGCACATTCAAGAATCAACTAATGGCCCTAGCTGTTTTGGCTTTGTGGAAATAGTGTAGGCCTACGGACTGAGGGGTCCCTGGTTCGATTCTGGTCAAGGACACATGTCCAGGTTGCAGGCTTGATTCCCAGTAAGGGGGCATGCAGGAGGCAGCCGATGGATTATTCTCTCTCATTATTGATGTTTCTATCTCTCTCTCCCTCTTCTTTCCTTTCTGAAATCAATATATTAAAAAAAAAAAAAAGAATCAACTAATGAGCCTGGGCAGGTGTGGCTTTGTGGTAGAGCATTAGTCCATGAACCTGGGAAGTCACAGTTCCATTCCCAGTCAGGACACATGCCCGAGTTGCAGGCTCGATCCCCAGTAGGGGACGTGCAGGAGGCAGCTGATCAATGGTCCTCCCTGAAATCAATAAAAATATATATATATAAAAAAAACACAAATCATTAAAAAAGAAAGAAAATAAACTAGAACAGAGCAACAACTCCAACAAATAATAGCTCATAGAACAGAAAAAACTGATAAGAAAGTACATTAAGTATTTTATGTAAATAAGATTAGCTCTGCCAAAACAAAGTCTAAAGTATGGAGAAAAATTATGTAAAACATCTCAATAATTATTTATATTAGTTACATACTGAAATCACAACATTTTGGACCTATCGAATTAAATAAACTATATTATTAAAATCAATTTCACCTGTGTTTATTCAATGGGACTTGTATAAAGTTAAAAACCGGTTTGGCTCAGTGGATAGAGTATTGGCCTGCAGAATGAAGGGTCCCAGGTTGGATTCTGGTCAAGGGCACATGCCTGTTTTGTGGGCTTGATTTCCAGTGTGGAGTGGGCAGGAGGAAGCCGATCAACAATTCTCTCTCATCATTGATGTTTCTCTCTCTCCTTCTCCCTTCCTTTCTGAAATCAGTAAAAATATATTTGAAAAAATAAAGTTAAAAACTCTATCTGTATCTCAAATTATATTTTTATTGTACAGTGAGTGCTATGAAAAAAAGAAAAGAAAGAAAAGAACCCGCGCAAAAGAAGGGTGAGCTGGAGAGGGTAAGCCGGGCTGGGAACAAGGAGAGTGGTAAAAAGGAACTAGAGTGGAAACTTCTATTAAAAGAATGGCTTCAGAAAGCAATTGAAGAAAACAACAACTTCAGTAAAATGGCAGAGGAGAAACTGACCCACAACATGGAAGCCAACAAAGAGAACCAAGAGGCACAGATGGCTGCCAAACTGGAGTGTTTGCGAGAGGACAAGCACACTGAAGTGCGGAAGAACAAAGATTCCAAAGATCCTGCTGATGCGACTGAAGCTCACTCATTTGTTTTAAGAACTGACTTTCCCCCCTCCCCTTCCTAGATATGCAAAGGCTGACTGGCCAGTGTCATTGTATTTTTGCCCTCCTGACAAATAGTCTAGAAGCTGATGTAGGACGATAGGTAAATCCAGACTGTATGATGTTGTTTAGGGGATAAAGGGGAGAAACTGAAAGTGTTTTACTCTTTTTCTGAAGTATTGAGGTCTTTCTAATGTAGCTATTTTTCTTTTTTAAAAAAATATATTTTATTGATTTTTTTACAGAGAGGAAGGGAGAGGGAGAGGGATAAGAGTTAGAAACATCGATGAGAGAGAAACATCGATTCAGCTGCCTCCTGCACACTCCCTACTAGGGATGTGCCCACAACCAAGGTACATGCCCTTGGCCGGAATCGAACCCGGGACCCTTGAGTCCGCAGGCCGACACTCTATCCACCGAGCCAAGCCGGTTAGGGGTGTAGCTATTTTGCTTTTGCTTTTTAAAAAAATATATATTTTATTGATTTTTTTTTTTTTTTAATATATTTTGTGCCCGCAACCCAGGCACATGCCCCCGACCGGAACCGAACCCGGGACCCTCCAGTCCGCAGGCCGACGCTCCATCCACTGAGCCAAACTGGTTCCGGCTTTTATTGATTTTTTTACAGAGAGGAAGGGAGAGGGAGAGGGATAGAGAGTTAGAAACATCGATGAGAGAGAAACATCCATTCAGCTGCCTCCTACACACTCCCTACTAGGGATGTGCCCACAACCAAGGTACATGCCCTTGGCCGGAATCGAACCCGGGACCCTTGAGTCCGCAGGCCGACACTCTATCCACCAAGCCAAACCAGTTAGGACTGTAGCTATTTTTCTTGTATCTCTTCTACTTCAGTACACTTGGTGGGCTGGGTCAATGGTTAGCACTGTATTGGCTCTGTGAAAACATGTTTGTGAAAAGAGTATGTAGTGGCTTCTTTTAAATTGTTAGATGCTGCATATCTGTTCACTTTTAAATCCCAATTCTGTCCCGATCTTACCAGATGCTACTGTACTTGAATGGTGAATAAAACTGCACAGTGCTAATAATAATAATAATATGAAAGAATGGCAAAAAGAAACTCTGGAGTAGTGGTTCTCAACCTTGGCTGCACATTAGAATCACCTTGGAATCTTTAAATTCCAAGGTGATTCTAATGTGCAGCCAAGGTTGAGAACCACTGCTCTGGAGGATACTTCTATTAAGAAAATGGTAAAAAGGGCCTTGACCAGGTAGCTCAGATGAAGAGTGGATCCACCTGGAGGATTCGGTTAGGGTACATATAAGAATCAACCAAGGAGCATTTGAGATCTTGCTTCCCAGCATATGCTGTCAGTGTGGCTTAAATAAACTCTTAGAGAGAAAAAAAGAATCAAACAAAGAACGCATAAATAAGTGGAAGAACAACTGGTGCCTATCTTATCTCCTTTAACTTCTCTCTGTAAAAACCAATAAGTAGAAGGTAACTGGAATGGGTATGTCTATCAGAAATCAAAACAAAATTATGTCCTTTATTGCTTTAAGGTAGCCCGTGTATACTCACAAACTAAATTAAACACAAGCTGTAAAAAGTACTAACTTAAAATACTTTTTTTTTTTTTTTTCAGTCAACATAACCTTGTTAAAACTGTGCTGAGCCAGCTCAGCCAGGTTCGGTGAGCCTGAGAGGGGGCAGTGAAGGATTGAGAAAAGGCAGACAAAAAAAGAAAGCTGGGTCTGGGTGGAACGCTGCCCTCTCTGATGGAGAGAGACAGTACCACGGCCTGCAAGCCGAGTCTTTATTTTACAGCCAGATTCCACGAGGCAAAGTAAGGGTGTAGTTACAACGTTCTCGTGGGTTTCGAATCTATTCAATTACATGCACCTGAACTCTATCAAGCCCACATCACTCAGACATGTGGGACCACAGGTTTGGACCAGAAGGTCAAGCTTACAACTATAGCTGTTGGCTATAATTGTGCTGGGAGGGCTTTGCCCTCCAAGCTGGGACTTGCACGTGGCTTTGCCATGAGAGGACCATGCCGTCTCATTAGTCCGAAGCTTAAACCCGTCCAAACACTGTAGCCGCTCTCCATAAAAACAACACTTAGGCCCAGCTGGTGTGGCTCAGTAGTTGAGCACTGGCCCATGTTCAATTCCAGGTCAGGGCACATGGCCATGTTGTGGGATAAATTCCTAGTGGGAGGTGTGCAGGAGGGAGCCAAAAGATGAAATTTACCTCATGGCTGGGGAAAAAAGGGAGCCATATACAATACTTTCAACAATGCAGAACTTATCTATCTATCTATCTATCTATCTATCTATCTATCTATCTAAGGCTAAGTAACCAACAGTCCAACTGACCGATTGGCTGGTACATATGACGCGTACTGGCAATTTAAAAATAAAAGTTGTGGATACTGCATTTGGTGGGAAAGTTCTCCTTCTCGGAGGGGATTTCCGACAATGTCTCAGTGTTGTGCTGCATGCTATGCGATCGGCCATAATACAAACGAGTTTAAAGTACTGTAGGATTGGGGATGTTTCATACAGTTGTCTCTTAAAACAAATATGAGATCAGAGGATTCTGCTTATAGCGAATGGTTAGTAAAACTTGGAGATGGCAAACTTGATAGCAGTTTTCATTTAGGAATGGATATTATTGAAATCCCCCATGAAATGATTTGTAACTGATCTATTATTGAAGCTACCATTGGAAATTGTATATCTATAGATAATATTAAAAACATATCTAAACGTGTGATTCTTTGTCCTAAAAATGAGCACGTTCAAAAATTAAATGAAGAAATTTTGGATATACTTGATGGAGATTTTCACACCTATTTGAGTAATGATTCCATCGATTCAATAGATGATGCGGAAAAGGAAAATTTTCCCATCAAATTTCTTTCCTTTTTTAAAAAAATTTTGAACATTTTTAATTTTCCTGTGCCACATAACAATGAGCTACCGTGTGTCACCGATCTATAGTATAATTAACTTCTTGTCTTTTGTTCCTTATGAATTTACATATCCAATTATCTTTCCATTTACTTTCTCATGGTTTTGCTACGTTGACTAACACTTTTTAACGAGAAAGTCTTAATGGGTTTTGCGGTTCATTTGTAAGCAGCCGGTTGTTGAAGGCATTTCCGGGTGACGCTGTGAGGTGTTCCTGGCAGGACTGGGGGCACCACGTTCCCTGCCCATCAGGACATCTGCAGAAGCAGACCACATGGATGAAACAGCACAGTGTCGGGAGCTGCAGCGAAGACGCAGCAAAGCAGACGGCATGGAAACAGTGCCGATTTTCACCATCCTCGCTCCCCTGCTCTGGGGCAGTGAATCAAAGGTGGCGCCAATTCCATTAAAGCGGCTGAAAGCAGTTTTGCCCTGCCGAAATTTCTGCTTTGATTCTTTTGAGAACTCCACTTTTCCCGTCAAAGTCAACACGGCGAAGAGTGTCAGGAATGGAGAGTCATTCCGATCGCATGAGGACAGCAACCTGCGGAGTTCCTGCAGCATCCGGTGTGAACCGAATGAACTCAGAACGTGCGCCGGGCGACCTGAGGGCTCTGGTCCTGGCCTGTTGGGTGAGACTTTTGTAGATGGCTAATGTAGGTGCAAAGGTGACTGTTCTAGTCACCAAGAAGGCAAACTCCGCGCTGACTTGTGCCGACTGCATCACCAGCACAGGCCTCGGCTTCTGACAGCTCCGTGTGGAAATGAGCGCCTGCACAGCTCCGGCAGGAGGAGAGCTGTCTGCTTTGTTAGGAGGGAGAGGAGATGACCTTCCTGTTGCCAAGCGTCGGAGCCATGACTACAATTTAGCTGATGAGATGCAGTTTGTTTGAGGAATTACCCAAGATTACACTGGGATACCAGTTGGGATTGAGGTCCACAAGGTAGACACTCAGCATACGCTTCGAGAAAACAATGTGATTTAAAAACAGAGAATTTGAGCCCTGGCCGGTTTGGCTCAGTGGATAGAGCGTCGGCCTGGGGACTGAAGGGGCCCAGGTTCGATTCTGGTCAAGGGCATGTACGTTAGTTGCAGGCACATCCCCAGTAGGGGGTATGCAGGAGGCAGCTGATCGATGTTTCTCTCTCATCAATGTTTCTAACTCTCTATCCCTCTCCTTTCCTCTCTGTAAAAAAGCAATAATATATATATATATATTTCAAAAAGATTGCAACCTAACATAATCGAAGCTGAAGTATTAACAGGATCTGCGGAAGGTGAGGTTGTTCTGATTCCAAGAATTGATTTGCCCCATCTGACACTGGCCTCCCATTTAAATTAATTCAAAGACAGTTTCCTATGATGCCAGCATTTGTGATGACTATTAATAAATCACAAGGACAAACTCCAGACAGAGTAGGAATATTCCTACCTGAACCCGTTTTTGGACATGGTCAGTTATATATTGCTTTCTCTCAAGTTCGTGTGACGTTAAAGTTGTAAATAGTTCATCACAAGGGAAATTAGGCACATCTGTTCTCCAGGCCACTAATAATAATAATAATAATAATAATAATAAACTGGCTGGAGATTCAGAATGGTTTACCTATAGAAATCTTAAGAAAGAGAAGAACTGTGCATCTCAGAACAAAGTGCGACTAAATGACTAGTCTGTTATTCATTTTTCAGGAAACTGCAACACTGATGGTGGCTAGTAATCTCAAGAGTTGCTGCCAGAAGTTTATTATTAAGCCCTTCGGACTGCAAAAGGCACTCTTCAGCGGACAGTTGCCCATTTCTTTGAGGACTTAGTTTTTCTGCATCTCTCTGACTTTCCAAATATATGCTTTCTTAGAGTTTGGTTTTGGTTCTGAATCCAGAACCAAAGTATGGAGGTTGCTGAACCCAGGTTTGGTCTGCAGTTCCTGCACCATACAACAGACCCATCAGTCCATTATATGAGTCCCCGATGTCCGTGAACCTCATAGGATTTGTGAGCCCTGAGTGCTGCAAGCCAGGAGTCAATATATATATATATATATATTTTTTTTTTTTTTCAGAGAGGAAGGGAGAGAGAGAGAGAGAGAGAGAGAGAGAGAGAGAGAGAGAGAGAGAGAATTATCAATCAGCTGCCTCCGGCACACCTCCCACTGAGGATCTAGCCTTCAACTTGGGCACATGACCGGAATGGAACCCGGGACCCTTCCGTCCACAGGCTGGCCACTGAGTCAAACCAGCTAGGGCTGTTGAGGCGTTTAATAGCCAGAGTTTTGTTCTTGATGTTTTGTTATGCTGCATAATTTGCCTAGAGCTTTTGTTGATGTAGATGAAAGTGTTTAAAAACAGAGAAAAGAAGGGAAGATGTGGGCTACAGTGTTTGCACTGGTCCCACGTGGCTAAGTGATAGAAGCTGTGGGAGGTGCAGCAAGTAAACAAAGCTCATCAGGTGCATGCAATTGAGTAGATTCAAAACCCAGGAGAAGGTTGTAACCATCTTGACCACGCCCTTACTTTGCCTCGTGGAATCTGGCTATAAAATAAAGACTCGGCTTGCAGGCCGTGGCACTGTCTCTCTCCATCAGAGGGGGCAGCGTCCCACCCAGACCCAGCTTTCTTCTCTTGTCTTTTCTTAATCCTTCATTGCTCCCTCTCAGGCTCACCGAACCTGGTTGTGCTGGCGCGGCACACATTGGGCCATGGGGAGCTGCACGGTGACTGTTAGTGAGTACTGCCTATGGCCTGTCTCCCAGCAGGAATATGACAAGCACTTCTTGGAGCCCAGCCAGGTGAGCAAAACTCCCTCATCAGGGCAACAAAACAGAACAGCCTTGTTGCAGAAGGCCTTCCAGGGACCAGACCCTCCCACCCACCGGGGAGCTGAAGAGAGGAAGCTGAGACACCTTCCAGACCCACAAGAGGAGCCTCCACCCAAGAGTAAGAAAGCAGCCTCCAGGGGTCAGCACCGGCTGCACAGGGACCTGCGTGTGCGGTTTGTGAACAAAGGGTACCAGTGCGGTCAGTGTTACAGCACCAAGATGATAACCGAACACGTCCTCAGCCCAGATACTTGTGTGTGTTGGACAGATGAAGGCCAGGTCCTGGAAGGCGTCAGGGGGCACACGCTGGAGACCCTCATCCCCAAGATCTATTGGGTTCATGAAGTCATGAATCGGAAGCATCCCATCTAGCAACTACCCAGGATACTCTCAAGGGGTTGTACAAAATAGATTTTTATTGATTTCAGAGAGAAAGGGAGAGGGAGAGAGAGAGAGACAGAAAAATTAATGATGAATCATTGATCGGCTACTTCCTGCGCGCATCCCCCCCCCCCCCCCCCCCGCCATCCCCCCAATTGAGCCTGCAATCCGGGCACATGCCCTGAGTGGGAATCCAACTGTGACTTCCTGGTTTCTAGGTCAATGCTCAACCACTGAGCTATACCAGCCAGGCCAAAATAGATTTTTATAGGAAGAAAGAGGGCAGAACTGAGAAGTTAAGAGTGGATTATCTTAAGCAAGAATATCTTCCTTAGGGGAAGGCAGGGGGTTTTAACAGGGAGATTACCTCACTAATGTGGATCAGGAAATTCCAAACTGATCAGTTTAAAATTCCACTTTTGGGAGAGGCTGAAACTGCATTTAGGTTAGATGTTAAATCTAGGTTTGGTATGATAGGCTTTTAGCAGAAATGACGCCATATTGGGCCTGTGATTTCCTCTTTAACAATGTGGAAAATTACAGTCATAGATTTTCTGTGATAAATCATCCCTGTATTTTTAGCCTAAACTCATTTTGGCAATAATGTATTTAAAACATATTTTATTTTTTAGAAAAGTTTTAAATGTATAAAAAAAATTGTGAAGCTGGTACAGAGTTCCTCTATACCCCACAACCAGTTGCCCCTATCGTTAACATGTTATTATTAGTATGCTTCAGAGAAGAAGCAACTTTCATGTATTTATCCAGCGAACAATCCTTGAGGCTAAGAATGAGGCTCTAAGGGCCCACAGTGGTGACCGGGCAGGGACTGGGCTGGAGCGGGTCTGTCTGGGGCCAGCCTGCAGGCGAGACTTCACAACCGGAGTCCAGGTGGTTTTGAGAGTACGTTTATTAAAGCTTGTAAGAAGTAAGGCGAGCTCCCCAAATCAGGGGCCCTGGTAGGACACAAAGCATATTCAGGAGCCAGACTGCAAGGCAAAAAGCAAACACCTTTACTCCTGCCGGAGGTGCACACGCACAGGGTCTGGTCCGCTGGGGCTTTGATGTCTGCACCAGGCAGGTGATCCGTTCCTCACTCTTGATTGGAAGAGCTTAGGCTCCCAGTCTTGCGTGATTGGCTAACTTAAAGGAACGGGTTGACCTTTGCCATGGCGGCCCCCAGGGGAGCTGCAAGTCACAATGGCACTGCCTAAACACCCTTCTTTGACGGAAAAGATTGTTTATTCTCACAAGCTGGAGACAGTGACACATGGCAGGGCCTAGCACCGAAGAAGCAACAGGAGAGAGACTGGTGGGCTGCTCTGGCTCTCCAGCCGCTTCTGGGAAAGGAGTGAGCCAGGCGGGGCTGCGGTCAGCAGGGCTGCGGTCAGCGCACCGGAGAGTCAGAGCAAAGGGGGCCAGGGCACAGGTTCAGGGGTTTGGTCCAGGATGAGCTGCCACTGCCCACTGCTCCCCTGGTTGTAAGTCTGGTGGGAGCCCTTAGGGTTGAGGAGATTCAGGCCAGTGGGGAAGGAAGAGGGGAAGAGAAAGGCATGGGCATGCTCCTGGGAAGGAGAGAGGGTTTTATTTATTAAAAAAAAAATTTTAACCCTCACCCAAGGCTATTTTTGTATTGATTTTTACAGAGAGTGGAAGAGAGAGGGAAAGACAGAAAGATGGCTGTGCATCAATTGGTTGCCCCCTGCTCCGGCCCCAACCAGGGCCCAGGCGAGGTACCTTCCCTTTGTTAGGTCGGAGAGAGCCCAGGATCAGATACATGCAGACATGTGATGAGATAATGGACTCTCCCTGGCATTTCTAACAGATCAGCGTGCCAGACACAGATACAGGCTTCTCCCTGAATCCACAATGACCCCCACACAGATACTCATTCCTGAATACCTGGCTGACCCCCTGCAGCTGAAACTTCCTCAACTGAATACCTCAGCTCATGTCCCCGCCTCTCACCCAACCACAGTATAAAAAAAAAAAGCGCCCCCCTCCCTGTTGGCGTGAATCCACATGCCCTGTCCTTGGGGGTACGTGGGTCTCCTGGGGACGCAGAATAAACTTTCCTTCCTTCCTTTCTTTTCTGATTCACTTGACTCTTTATTTCTTACTAGAGGCCCGGTGCACAAAAATTTGCGCACTCGGGGGGGAGGGGGGCCTCTCAGCCAGGCCTGTGCCCTCTCGCAGTCTGGGACCCCTCGGGAGATAACGCCCTGCTGGCTTAGGCCTGCTCCCGGGTGGCAGAGGGCAGGCCCAGTCCCTAGGTGCAGCCCCTGGTCGGGCTCAGAGCAGGGCCGATTGGGGAGTTGGGGCACCGCCCCCTGTCATACACAGAGCAGGGTGATCCGGAGGTTGTGATTCCACCCTCAGTCACGCTCAGGGTAGGGCCGAATCGGGGGTTGGGGCACCATCCCCTGTCACACTCAAGGCAGGGTCGATGGGGAGGTTGTGGCGCCACCCCCTGTCATGCACAGAGCAGGGCCAATCAGGGGGTTGGGGCATTTCCCCCTGTCCCGCACAGAGCAGGGCCAATCGGGGTTGGGGCGCCACCCTCTATCACCCACAGAGCAGGGCCAATCAGGGGGTTGGGGTGCCGCCACTCTCACACTCAGGGCAGGGCCGATGGGAAGGTTATGACTCTACCCCGTCACACACAGAGCAGGGCCTGTGTGTGTGTGTGGGGGGGTTGGGGCGCCGCACCCTGTCACACACAGAGCCACAGGGCGATCAGGGGGTTTGGGCGCTGCCCCCTGTCACACTGATCCCGGTGCTGGGAGGCATATTACCCTTTTACTATATAGGGTAGAGGCCTGGTGCATGGGTGGGTGCCGGCTGGTTTGCCCTGAAGGGTGTCCTGGATCAGGGTGGGGGTCCCCACTGGGGTGCCTGGCCAGCCTGGGTGAGGGGATGATGGCTGTTTGCAGCTGGTCACACACCCTTCAGGGTGGGGGTCCCCACTGGGGTGCCTGGCCAGCCTGGGTGAGGGGATGATGGCTGTTTGCAGCCTGTCACACACCCTTCAGGGTGGGGGTCCCCACTGGGGTGCCTGGCCAGTCTGGGTGAGGAGCTGAGGGCTATTTTCAGGCTGGGGGTGACTGAAGCTCCCAACCGCTCCTTTCTTTCTTTTTTTTTCTTTTTTATTCTGGGCCAGCTTTAGCTTTGAGGCTTGGCTCCAGCTCTTAGGCCTCCGCTGCTGAAAGTAGGTTTCTGGCCTTTGCTTACAATGTTGCGATCCTGCTGGCTGAAGCCCGGCATGTTTCTGGGGTTTTGTTTAGCTTCTATGTTTGTTACATAGTTGCTTGCAGCTCAGAGGCCTGCAGCGGTAGGCAGGGAACGTTGGAGTCCTCTGTCACTGAAGCAAGCAAGCCTCATGTTAGTTTCAAGCTGCCTGGCTGCCCGCCGCCATCTTGGCTGACAGTTAATTTACATATTGCCCTGATTAGCCAATGGGAAGGGTAGCGGTCGTACACTAATTACCATGTTTCTCTTTTATTAGATAGGATGCCGCCTCCTGAGCCACCTAACCTAACACCCTTGACCAGAATCGCACCCAGGACCCTTTGGTTTAGTCCCTAGGCTGACGCTCTATCCACTGAGCCAAACCAACCAGGGTTATTTACATGTTTATTTATTGATTTTAGAGAGAAACACTGATTTTTTTAAAAAAAATATTTTGATTTTTTACAGAGAGGAAGGGAGAGGGATAAAGAGTTAGAAACATTGATGAGAGAGAAACATCGATCAGCTGCCTCCTGCACACCCCCCACTGAGGATGTGCCCGCAACCAAGGTACATGCCCTTGACCGGGATCAAACCTGGGACCCTTCAGTCCGTAGGCCAACGCTCTATCCACTGAACCAAACCGGCTAGGGCAAAACACTGATTCTTCATGCATTCATTGGTTGCTTCTTGCAGGTGACCTGCCAAGGGATGGAACCCGCAACCTTGGCAAATCTGGACGACACTTACAGGCCAGGGCTGCCTGAGTCAGGACTTTAAAGGCCGGGAGTATAGGAGCGTCTTAGGGAAGGACCTCGGGAGAAGAATCATCAGCTTCTGCAGGTGCATCCCTCGGAATCGTGGTCTTATTGCCAGTGGGAGTGGTGTTCTTGCCATGTTGTGAGGAAAGACAAATTTCCAGAGACCCACCAGAGGGGGATGAGGCTTGGTGACAAAATTTATGCGCGAAGTAAAATAAGTTCCCCAATGTCCCATCTCTGTCCGTCTCACCGTGGAAAAGCAGGGCCCGAAGTGTGCAGAGGTCCCGTGCATTTGGTGAGCGTTTGGTGAGCGTTTGGTGAGCGTTTGGTGAGCTTAGCTTGTGCTCCTGCTGCGGTCTGTGGCTTTGCTGCTGTCCCGCCTGGAGTGTGGAGTCTGCACCGCCATCAGCCACGCAGCTACTAAGGCAACGGAGAGAGAACATGCAGGTCGTGCAGGTCGACCGCAAGGGAATTTGTTCACTAGATTTATAGGATTGGGAGGCACCAGAAGTTTATTCTAAATCACTCCTAGTCAGTTTCCCAAATTTCCCGGGCTTGCATTGGCTCCATACCTCCCCCGCCCCCATCTTCCCCGCCCCTCGTTAGACTGACAGGCCTCTCCTCCCCGGAACCGCCCCCTGCGCCATTTTTACTTTATTGCGCATGTCCTCCCCGTTCCCCTGCCTCCCCTCCCCCCCGATCCAGTAGCGCTGGGGAAGGGTGGAGAGCTAATCCCCTTGGAGGGACAAAGCTGGGGTTCCCTGGGGTGTGAAGCTGTAGCTTCCAGGTGAAAGTCTCCCCTTGGCGCCCTCCTGGAAGCGCGCCCCTGCTTTCCCTTCCCCCTCCCCCTGCCTTCCCCGCCCAGGCAGTGACCATTAGCGTCCTCACTCCAAGCTCCAACTGGCTTCCTTTACCTCTATAACTTGTTTCCTAAGCCCATTTCTTTTGTACTTATTTATCCCTTTTATTTGACATGGTTTTTATTTTCCACTAACTGCTGGCAAACGCTAGCTGTGTGTCCAGCCTCCCTTCTGGTCTACCCATTGCATGCCCTGCCCCTGTCCCAGGGCTGCACGGCAAGGGCAGGACGGAACAGTGACCTCCCCCTTCACAGAGGCAGGCTCCTCACTCTGTACAGACTGGTAGCTGCCCGGGGAAGGGAATGGGCCGCTGGGTCAGTCTTCGTGTGAGTCAGGGGGCCCATGGATTCGAAAACAGCATCACAGCGAACCTCCACCAGCCGATTCTCTCTCCGCAGCTGAACCACAGCCTGGCTCTGCTCTGTCCCAGCCCAGCAGGTGGCCCACCCTTCCAGCTTGTGGCTCCAGCACCACCATCACCCGTTTGCCCTGGACCTTGGGGATGAGGGTCTCCAGCGTGTGCCCCCTGACGCCTTCCAGGACCTGGCCTTCATCTGTCCAACACACACAAGTATCTGGGCTGAGGACGTGTTCGGTTATCATCTTGGTGCTGTAACACTGACCGCACTGGTACCCTTTGTTCACAAACCGCACACGCAGGTCCCTGTGCAGCCGGTGCTGACCCCTGGAGGCTGCTTTCTTACTCTTGGGTGGAGGCTCCTCTTGTGGGTCTGGAAGGTGTTTCGCTTCCTCTCTTCAGCTCCCCGGTGGGTGGGAGGGTCTGGTCCCTGGAAGGCCTTCTGCAACAAGGCTGTTCTGTTTTGTTGCCCTGATGAGGGAGTTTTGCTCACCTGGCTGGGCTCCAAGAAGTGCTTGTCATATTCCTGCTGGGAGAAAGGCCACAGGCAGTACTCACTAACAGTCACCACATGGCTCCCCTTGGCCAAATGAATCATGGCCTAGACATTGTCAGGGTCCAGGCCTTCCACCTTCCCATAGAGCAGTGGTTCTCAACCTTGGCTGCACATTAGAATCACCTGGGAATCTTTTTAAAATCTTGATTTCTGGGCCTCATCCTCTGGAAATCCTGTTTCTTTGTTATGGGATGGGGCCACAACATTAGTAATGAATCTTTTTAAAATCCTGGTTTCTGGGCCTCATCCTCCGGAAATTCTGTTTCTTTGTTACTAATGTTGTGGCCTCACCCCATAACAAAGAAACAGAATTTCCGGAGGATGAGGCCCAGAAATCAGGATTCTAAAAAGATTCCCAGGTGATTCTAATGTGCAGCCAAGGTTGAGAACCACTGCCATAGAGTCTTCTGTAAGGGCCAGAAAGAACCACCACAGCTCCTCCAGGTACCAGTCCTTGAGGCTGATCTTCCTTATCCTTCTCTTGCTTCTCACCTGGGCTCGGTGGGTGGTGGGGGCTTGTGGGGGCCAGGGCCTGGACCTCAGCTAAGTTGGTGCCCAGCCGAAACCCTTTAGGCCTCAGTGAGTTTACATGGGGCTTCACTACTTGATTGAAGGTGTGGCCGATGCCCCAGCCAAGTTTGCAGCCCACACCCCGCAACATGGCCAGCCCGTAGGTCTTCACAGGGACTGCCTCATAATCGGTGCCTTGGGCTCTGTCTTGGCCCAGGGTTCGCTGCCGGCCCCTTTCTGGTGGGTGCATCTTTTCTGGATCATGGGGTCAACACCCGCATTTTCTCTTTCTTCCAGAGACTTCTTAGAAGCCTCAATGAGCTCCTTCATAGCCTGGGACAGCATCCCATCTCCAGTGGCCACTATATCTGTGGATGGGTCAGGGGCCTGGGTTGGTGGCTGCCTTCAATGGTCATTCTGGATCAAAGGGATGGCAAGTTCCTGGAGGCTTCTGAGGTATTCACACTCCTTAACTTCCTCCCTTCCATGGTCTTCAAGCAATCCTTCTCTTCCGGAGCTGCACCAGCGTTGTCTCCCTGGTTGGCCAGCTGTCTTTGGGAGGCCTTACTACTGAAGCTAAACAAAATTGGGTCAGGAGAGAGTCCCGCCGGCTGCAAAACACTCTCTTCAGTGTCCACCATCTTTGCCCGTCTTCCCAGGCCGGTCTCCCATTTCTTTTAGGAATTACTTTTTCAACCTCTAGAAGTTACCAAGTATGTAAATGTTCTCTTGCCGGGGTCCAACCCCAGCGGGTCCAGGGGTCCCCAAAGATGTGGACGGAGTCGGCGAAGAAGGAATGACACGGAGGCAGCGTTCAGTTGATCATCATAGCCGGGTTCTCTTGTCAGGGTCTCCTGCCAAGTTCTGGTCTGGATCTCCAGCGAAGTTCTGGCTAGGATCTCCAACCAGGTTCTGTGTCCATGTTCTCTTGCTAGGTTCTCCAGCCAGGTTCTCCAGATTCTCCAGCCAGGTTCTGTAGCCATGTTCCCTCGCTAGGTTCTCCAGCCAGGTTCTGTCCAGGTTCTCCAACCAAGTTCAGTCACCAGGTTCTAGTCAGGTTCTCTTGCCAATTTCTGTAGTCAGGTTCAGTCCAGGATCTTTTGCCATGTTCTCTCCAGCGAAGTTCTTCTGTCTGTAGGTTCTGTGTAGGTGCTGTCTTCTTTCTGTCTCCTAAGTTCTGTGTCTTGCTGTCTTATTACATCTGTATTTATACCAGTTGATTTTAATCCCGTCAATCTCTATTACAAAGGTTAGGGCGTTTCTTATCTCCATTCCAGGGAGTAAAGATTATGTAGCTTAAGCATGATTGTTCATAGTTAAAGTGATTAATTACCCGCCTGGCACTTAGTTGAGGGGTTTTATTCCCTCCCTAACTTCAGGGAAAAATTCCTACCTGGGGAAACAACCTTTCTCGGAGAGGTGACCTTGGTTAAAACACACAGCGCTAAGGGGAGCAAACATATTAAGAACAGTATGCTATATATGCCAGGTCCCTTGAAACAGCAAGGATGGACCGGCTCCCGGCAAATTCCCCCTTTTTTATTTTTTAAAAGCAGGCATTAAAAAGAAAAACCCCAAATGCTCTCTTGTATCCATTTTAAGAGTAGGATTGATGCTTTCCGCTATTACCTGAGTCATGATCTATCACCCCAGGGAGAGCTTGCCAATCCTGCACTTTCCCGGGGTGGAAAGGCTGCAGTGGGGTTAAGGATAAGGCTCCTTGGGCCTACCTTCTCCCATGCCATTACATTTACCTTTCCTTCCTCAGAAAAGCATGGACATATTTCTTGTATAAAACGTTCTGTCTGACTGGGAGTAACCTTAATTCCTCTGCTAGCAAGCATATGTGTTAAAAGATCAATACAGAGTCTTATTTCTTTAGACTCAGTATGGCACATCTTCTTAATCTAAAGATCAATACAGAGTCTTCTTTCTTTGGAATCAGTATGGCACATCTTCTCAATCTGAGTTCTGTACTATCCACCTTCTTACCCTACTTATCCTCTGTAGGGGGGTCTGCAGTACCCTGGTGGAGTCCTATCCGTCCCGAGTGTGGGGTTTTCAATGGGGGTGGAGGGCTTACCTAGGGGAATCCTGTTCCAGGAGTTCCCAAAGGTGTGGACGGAGTCGGCGAAGACTATCCATCCTCTTCCTACGGTGGAGTCCTATCCGTCCCGAGTGTGGGGTGCTTACCTAGGGGTCCCTGTTCGGGCGCCAGATGCCGGGGTCCAACCCCAGCGGGTCCAGGGGTCCCCAAAGATGTGGACGGAGTCGGCGAAGAAGGAATGACACGGAGGCAGCGTTCAGTTGATCATCATAGCCGGGTTCTCTTGTCAGGGTCTCCTGCCAAGTTCTGGTCTGGATCTCCAGCGAAGTTCTGGCTAGGATCTCCAACCAGGTTCTGTGTCCATGTTCTCTTGCTAGGTTCTCCAGCCAGGTTCTCCAGATTCTCCAGCCAGGTTCTGTAGCCATGTTCCCTCGCTAGGTTCTCCAGCCAGGTTCTGTCCAGGTTCTCCAACCAAGTTCAGTCACCAGGTTCTAGTCAGGTTCTCTTGCCAATTTCTGTAGTCAGGTTCAGTCCAGGATCTTTTGCCATGTTCTCTCCAGCGAAGTTCTTCTGTCTGTAGGTTCTGTGTAGGTGCTGTCTTCTTTCTGTCTCCTAAGTTCTGTGTCTTGCTGTCTTATTACATCTGTATTTATACCAGTTGATTTTAATCCCGTCAATCTCTATTACAAAGGTTAGGGCGTTTCTTATCTCCATTCCAGGGAGTAAAGATTATGTAGCTTAAGCATGATTGTTCATAGTTAAAGTGATTAATTACCCGCCTGGCACTTAGTTGAGGGGTTTTATTCCCTCCCTAACTTCAGGGAAAAATTCCTACCTGGGGAAACAACCTTTCTCGGAGAGGTGACCTTGGTTAAAACACACAGCGCTAAGGGGAGCAAACATATTAAGAACAGTATGCTATATATGCCAGGTCCCTTGAAACAGCAAGGATGGACCGGCTCCCGGCATTCTCTTACAGTTTGGATCTTGGCTCTGAATTCTTTCCTAGCCAGAACCCAAGTACCGAGGTTGCTGAACCCAGGTTTGGTCTGACCGCACCTACAACAGGTCCACCAGTCCCTTGTGTGGCCAGGAGCCAGGAGTCAGGCCGGAGCAATGGTAGAGGTTGCCTTTGTTCAAGAGTTTAAATATGAAATCTTCTGGCACTTGCAGTGGCCACACCTACACATTTCCTTTGGCCAATGCCCTGTTCCCAGGTGTGACTGAAAAATAATCACCTTCCCACATCACCCAGACCTTACTGGGCATACCTCTATTGTCCAGTCCCTTCCTCCAGCGATCTATTGGGAACAGACTTGGAAAATGTTAATGTTAGGGTCCCCGAAGGAGGTACACAGAAGGCTGAAAGGGGTAAAGAATTATGAATTTATCAGTCATCTGGAAACCAGATGGGCTGAGCCCCAAAATGGCATCAGCATCCAGCTATGAGAGTCAGAGATTTTAAAGGACTCCAGGCTGGCTTTTTTCCGCAGAGAATTCTCTGGGTGAGTCCAGATCCTGGGCAAGTCTGGAGGGGAAAGTTACTGGTCTTACTTAGCAAATGGAATGTGGTCTAAGCAAAAGGGAATGTTGGTTGTGAAATGATCTAAAGATCACTTTCCCAGGGGAGGGGACATTGATTGGATTATTTGATCAGAACTAACAGTTAACTGTAGCTTTCCGGCAAAGCTGTATAAATGGCATGCCTACATGATCTAGACTCCCTTTTATTCCTTTCCTGTTAGTTAATAATCATGTTATTGTAACAGTATCAGTTCCCAGGCCTCCTGCCCCATTGCTGTAGGCTCTGCCTTTCTGGGCGTGACCTTCAGCTCTTTGGGTACATTAGGACACTTTTTAGAGCTCTGGACCAGTCCAGGCTTCAGAGCAACCAGAGGTCTGACTAGCACTGCTGGAGCAGCCAGCACTCAGTGCCTGGCCTGGGAGGCCTTGTGGTGTCTGGGGATCCAGTCTTGCTCTTCCTCCCAAAGTCATACAATGCAACGGCCTAAACCAGTGGTCAGCAAACTCATTAGTCAACAGAGCCAAATATCAACAGTACAACGATTGAAATTTCTTTTGAGAGCCAGATTTTTTAAACTTAAACTATATAGGTAGGTACATTGTTATTAACTTAATTAGGGTACTCCTAAGCTGACCTTTGCTAAAAACGTCCTCAGTATGAGGGGTTGACCTCAGCGAACGTACCCCCACTTCTTCTAACGCCACTTCTTCAAAATAGACTCGCCCAGGCCGAAAACTGACTTCTGCGCATGGGCCACGAAGTTTCAATCGCACTGTACGTGCGCGCCCGCACATGGTATTTTGTGGAAGAGCCACACTCAAGGGGCCAAAGAGCCGCATGTGGCTCGGGAGCTGCAGTTTGCCGACCACTGGCCTAGACCACCTTTCCTCAGAGACCAGGGCCCAGCTCAGCCTGGATGCAGAAGGAGGGGAAGCTCCTCCCTCAGAAGATGCTGGGGTGTGGGGATGTGGGCAGGTTATTGAGGGACTTCTTGACCCAGGAATTAGCAATGGCCTGTGATTAGATTTCCATGCGACCACGAGGCCAAACTTTGGGGTTTTCTCTCTAACAGGGTTCTAAGCTGGGAGAGGTGATGGGGCTCAAGTCCCTTCCCCCCTGCAGTTAGGTCCATCTCCCCGGGCTCCCTTTCAGAGAGGGCTCCAAAGGAGGAACTTGGCCCATCTGAAAGGCCAGAAACTTAAGCAACGCCGAAATTCTGGAGGCGGAAAGGCAGAGGGAGGGTCGTTTGGTTTTCAGATCTGGGTGTGAATCCCAGACACACCGGTCCGGCTGTGGGACCTTGGGCAAGCGCTGCAGCACGCGGGGACTCCTTTTCCCTGGGCGATAAATGGCTCCTTTTGTGTAACCAGGTTTGGAGGGAAATCATTCAACAGGGAGGCAGTAGGTAGGAGCAATTCCCCAGGAGAGACTAGTCACAGCCCACGGAGCCGGGACAAAGGCAAGGCCAAGGGCGGGTCCAAAGGGCGCCTGGGTCGGTCGCTGGTCCCGGCTTCTGTGAGAATGGCACGCAGCAGCTTGGGGGTGTCCGCGGGGCCGACACCTAGCAGCCGGGCCGCTGGGCTGGCGGTGGGCGGGCACAGCCGGCACCTGGGCGGGGCGGGGCGGGGAAGGGGCGGGCCCGGAGGAGCGCGGAGCCGCACCGGGAGCGCGGCGCCGGGAGGGGAGGTAGGCCGAGTGCGCGGGGCGCCGAGCCCCTCGGGCGGGCAGGGCTCGGGGAGCGGACTGTACCGCCGGCGGAACGCAGGCGGCGCCCAGGGCAGCCGGGCGAGCTCGGGACTTCGGCGGGGCCCGGCCGGAGGCGGGACAGGAAGGCACCGGCGGCGCCGCGCGGGGAGGGGTCTCTGCCCGCGGTCCCCCTGGGTGCGCCCCGGCCCCACGCCCTGCGGAGGACGCGGATCAGCACGTTCCCGCCGTTGTGGGCTCATCCCATGTCACAGACCCTCCCCAGGGCCGGGACCCCCCCCCCCCAGGCCCCATTATCTCCAGCCCTTCCCATCCCCCGCCGCGCTGACCCGCGGCCCCTGACCGGTCCCTCCTCCACCGGCCCGTCTCCCGGCAGCGAGCGCCCGGCCGGGACCCCCGTGGGAGACACTCGTTAGCACGTTCTCACCCCGGCCATCCCGCCTAGCGCCACCCCAGGCCTGGCGACCCCAGCCCCCTCTGGCCCTTTGTCCCCGGCCCAGCCCCGCGCTGACCGCAGGCTCCGCCTTCGCTCCTGAGCCGCCGCGTCTCCCCGCAGGCCACGCGCCGCCACCCAGGATGCAGCCCGCAGGCAGGGCGGCCGTCAGGGAGGCGGCGGCCCGCGACACGCTGGCGGCGGACCTGCGCTGCAGCCTGTTCACCTCGGCCCTGCAGAGCTACCGGCGGGACTCGGCGCTGCGGCCTTTCCCCGCGTCCTACGCCCGCCACGACTGCAAGGACTTCGAGGCCCTGGTGAGTGTGCTTCCCCCCACCCCGGCGCTGCCCGCTGTTTCCCAGGCCACGTGTCCTGTGGACCCGGTGAGTAAACACGACAGCCCCTAGACTTCATTGCCAGCCCGGCCTCCGGAGGGTTTCAGTGAGCTCAGAACACTCCCAAGGCCTCCTGTGGACACTCCCCAGGCACTTTGGGGCCGCTTCCTCTTGTGAATGACAAGTGACTTCCAGGAGTGAAGAGGGATTCAACAGTGAGGCCTCCGCACGATTTCCCGGTGTGGCCAGCAAATGGGTATTGATCTGAATCACCGGGCTCAGCCAGATAGGAAGTTACTCGTCCCTTTGCAAATACACACACACACACACACACACACACACACACACACACCCCAAAAGTAACCAGAGCCACCCCCATACCTTGATCTTCAGATGAGGTAACATATGGGCAGCGCTCTTATAAAGTGGAACATAGAGCACACATGTGAGCTGCTGTTTCTTTGATGATTCACAAGGCACTTAATTTCTTGCAGAGTTCACTTTAGGGTCAGCGTTCCGGATACCAGTTGTTTTTGTCATTCAAATGTTTGGAATTGCCTAGGAAAATATAATTTTCCAAAATTGATTCTATAAGACATAGAAAATTGAAATGGTCTATAAGTCATTAAAGACACTGAATTAGTAAATTCACTCAAAGAAAATTCCAGGCCTAGCAGGTTTCCTTGGTGAGTTCTACCAATCACTAAGGTAATAAGTAATTCCAGTTGTGTGCAAATTCTCCCAGAATATTGAAAAAGAGGCTAGTATAACCTTGATCCTACATCTGATAAGAATGATACAAGAAAAGAACATTATAAGCCAGTATACTCATGAGTATAAATGTAGAAATCCTCTATAAAATATTAGGATCCTGAATCCAGCAATGTATACAAAACAATTCCTCATTAACAGGTTGGGTTTATTCCAGGGATGCAAAATGAGTTCAACATTTGAACATCAATTAATGTTAATAACCACATTAACAGATTTAAGGAGGTGTTTAGAATTATGTCTGATGAGGTGGGGTTGGGTTCCCTCTTTGCTTTCACTTTTGGGATGTAATAGGGCAAAGGCCCAGTTTCCTGCCTCCCACATGGTCCATTGAAATCTAGGCTAGGAATGTGTTGAGGGCACCGCAGGCCTAGGCCATTGTACACGATGTTTCATGTTCAGGGAGGTCAGAGAAAGATAAGCCAACTGACTTTCCCCACAGTTTGTTCTGCAAATTGAGATGTTCAGTTTTGTAAGTTTGTGATATCAGAGCCTTGAGGGTGACATACCTTTATTTTGTCGATAGATTTTAATGGAGCCCTTGCTGTGGGCCAGGTGTCTAGGATGCAGGTTAACAGTGTGCTCAGCTGGACTGTGGGGTAAGCCCTATGCAGGCAGACCTCGGAGATTTTGCAGGTTCAGTTCCAGAGCACTGTAATAAAGTGAGGAAGCCCAGAGCAGGAACCCTAATCCTTGGCACTGAGCTGGGGTCAGGGGACACCAACAAAGAGCAGTAGCTGAGACCATGCTGGATCCCTAGGGGACGTGGAAGATTTCAGGGAGCAGAGAGGAGGAAAGTGCTATTCTAGGAGGAGTAGCAGGACGGGCAGAATCCAGGAGCTCACCGGGAAGAACAAGTCTGCATTTTAGTGTGGCCGTTGTGGGGAGCAGGAAAAGGTGAGGCCAGCCAGAGCATGCAGGGCTTGGCATGTCCTGCCGAGATGTATAGATTTTATCTTTTTTATTGATTTTTAGAGAGAGGACGGGACAAAGATAGATAGAAACATTGATGAGAGAGAGGAACATCATCAATTGGCTGCTTCCTGGACACCCCTACTCAGGATTGAGCCCGCAAAATGGACATGTGCCCTGACCAGGAATCGAACCCAAGACCTCTTGGTTCCTGGGTTGACACTCAACCACTGAGCCACACCAGCTGGTCCAGGATGCATTTGTGGTGGTAGGGTGAGAGAGGGATCTGTTCAGGAGAAGAGATAGGAGTCTGAGGGACCACACCCACCGAGATGGTGCCCCACAGTGCATTTCATTAACTTTTACCAGGAAACATCCAAGTTGATTAGCATGCTCAGCGCCTTCTCTTCCTGCTGGAAGGGCTTACTGGCAAACAGAATCAGATTTGTTTGATGAATATGGGATAAATGCAAAGGGAGCTTTGGAAGTGTTTTGATTTGTTTATGCTTTAAATTTTTTAAATTATGCCAGTAATATATTCTTGTTATAAAAAATTCAAATGCTATCAATCAAGTAAAAGTGCCCTTGATAGAGCTCACACTATCTCACGTCCCTCCTGATAGGTTATCAGTGCTCTCAGTTTGGGGCACACCCTTGCTTCCATACCCATAATTCCTTAGGAGAGCTTCAGAGAGCCCCAAATAGTCACCTCTGGAGGGACAGACTATCCCTCTCATGGGGCTCATTGTGCCACTGGAGAAACACAGGCAGATTCTTACCAGACCATTCTGTTGCCATATTCCTTATTGCGCACCATTGTTAAGGAAACTGGTCCAGGCCAGACAGAGTCTTGGCGGTCTGTAGGCATGGCTTTAAGGAGCAGTTACCCAAGAGAAGGCCGCTCCCCAGGCAGGACCTGGTATGACCTCTGAGAGCATGCACATGTTCTTAGATAAACACACTTCAGGTTTCCTTTTGCCACAGTTTACATGAGTTACAGAAGAAAATGTGGAGAATTTGGCATCTGGACCTGTATCTGAGTCAGTGATTCACTTTGAAAGAAAAGGGAATGAGGTCTGGATTCGTTCTTCTGGGTCATTTTGTGGTTACCTGAAGAAGGAAGGCGTGGGCTGTTAAAAAGTCTTGTATTTTGCTGTAGCGGGTTTGGCTCAGTAGATGGAGCATCAGCCTGTGGACTGAAGGTCCAGGGTTTGATTCTGGCCAAGGGCACATATCTCTGGTTAAGGCTCCATCCCAGGCCCGCTGATCGGGGCACATGCGGGAGGCAATTAATCGATGTGAGTGACATCAATGTTTCTTTCTCTCTGCTCTCCCCCTCCCTTCCACGCTCTCTCTAAAAAAAAAAAAAAAAAATCAATGGAAAAATATCCATTGGAAGATTAAGAACAACAACAACAACAAAATAAAGCATCTCCGTATTTTTAAAAAGTCTATAACTTTTATTTGTTTAACTAAAAGCACTTGGAAGTAATGTGAAACAGTTTATCATATTTAACCATTGTAAATTAATTTTCTCCATACTACAAGGTGTCATGCACACTATAGCACATGTTGCAGTTTCAAAAAATTAGAGCTCTGGCTTGAATTACTTTATTGATTATTGCTTTCCTGAGAATGCTCGCTGCTAAACCAAACTTGCATGACTCTGGCCCTATCTCTCACACTCCCTAAAGCCCCAAATCATCTCTCAGGTGGCTTGTTTTGAGGATATTTTTATTCTGAGGCAGCACTTCAGTTTTGCACCAGGAGGTCTTTCTATTCCCAGTGCCTGGCCTGGGAGGTGCTTATCAGATGTTTGAGGAATCAAATTGGGTATGCGTGATTGCCCAGGTGGAGGGTTTCTGCTCTTGTTCCTTGAACAAGGTTGGCTGAGCCCTTATTGGTCAGAGAATCGGTAGCATTCTTGGGATGCCCTGTAGCCCTGACCATTGACCCTCAAACTTCATGTTTGTTTTTTTCCCCTAGGAACTCCATGCCCTGGTTCTCCATTAACCTGCAGATCCCTTCTGGGGGTGGGAGGTGGGTGGTAATGGCTCCTTTATATATATAAAGGATGTGAGAGAAATACATCGATTGGTTGCCTTCTGCACGTGCCCTGACCAGGGCCTGAGCCGGGGAGGAGCCTGCAACCAAGGTACATATCCTTGGCCAGAATCAAACCCGGGACCTTTTGGTCCACAAGCTGATGCCTTATCCACTGAGCCAAACTGGCTAGGGCAGCTCCTTTATATTAATTCCAGGTCCTTTCCACTTGAAAGTGGGATTGAGGACCAGTAGCAGCATCACCTGGGAGCTTGTTAGAAATGCAGAATGCCAGGTCCTCCTCTCAATTAGGATCTGATTTTTTTAAAAAATTCAATCTTTATTATTCAGATTATTACAGTTGTTCCTCTTTCCCCCCCCCATAGCTCCACTCCACCCGGTTCCCAGCCCACTCTCCACCCTCACCCCCCCCCCCACTGTCCTCATCCATAGGTGCACAATTTTTGTCCAGTCTCTTCCCGCATCCCCCACACCCCTTTCCTCCCTGAGAATAGTCAGTCCACTTCCTTTCTATGCCCCTGATTCTATTATATTCACCAGTTTATTCTGTTCATCAGATTATTTATTCACTTGATTTTTAGATTCACTTGTTGATTGATGTGTATTTGTTGTTCATAATTTGTATCTTTATCCTTTTCTTCTACTTTCTCTTCTTAAAGGATATCTTTCAGCATTTCATATAATACTGGTTTGGTGGTGATGAACTCCTTTAGCTTTTTCTTATCTGTGAAGCTCTTTATCTGACCTTCAGTTCTGAATGATAGCTTTGCTGGGTAAAGTAATCTTGGTTGTAGGTTCTTGGCATTCATCACTTTGAATATTTCTTGCCACTCCCTTCTGGCCTGCAAAGTTTCTGTTGAGAAATCAGCTGACAGTTGTATGGGTACTCCCTTGTAGTTAACTGACTGTTTTTCTCTTGCTGCTTTTAAGATTCTCTCTCTGTCTTTTGCTCTTGGCATTTTAATTATGATGTGTCTTGGTGTGGTCCTCTTTGGATTCCTTTTGTTTGGGGTTCTCTGCACTTCCTGGGTTTGTAAGTCTGTTTCTTTCACCAGGTAGGGGAAGTTTTCTGTCATTATTTCTTCAAATAGGTTTTCAATATCTTTCTCTCTCTCTTCTTCTGGCACCCCCATAATTCAGATGTTGGTACGCTTGAAGCAGTCCCAGAGGCTCCTTACACTATCTTCGTATTTTTGGATTCTTTTTTGTTTTTCTTTTTCCAGTTGGGTGTTTTTTGCTTCTTCGTATTCCAAATCTTTGACTTGATTCTTGTGATCCTCTAGTCTGCTGTTGGAAATCTGTATAATATTCTTTATTTCAGTCAGTGTTTGCTTAATTTCTAGTTGGTCCTTTTTCATAACTTCGAGGGTCTCACTAGATTTCTTGAGGGTCTCACTAAATTTATAGGCGGTTTCTAGAACGTTCTTGAAAAACCTTATAAGTGTGGTTTTGAACTCTATATCTAGTAGTTTGCTTTCCTCCATTTCTGTCATTTGTGACCTGTTTCTTTGTCTCCGCATTTTTTATGCTTCCCTGTGTTGATAGAGTGGCTTTCTGTGTTAGATGTCCTATAGGGCCCAGTGGCTCAGCCTCCCCAATTACCTGAGGTGGACACTCTTGGTTGCACCCCTCTGTGGGCTTTATGCACAGTCTTGTTGTAGTGAAGCCTTGATTGTTGTAGGTATCACTGGGAGGAATTGACCTCCAGGCCAATTGGCTGTGAGAATCAGCTGTGTCTATGGTGGGAGAACTTCTGTGCTGGAGATACCCTTCTGGGGCAAGACTTGCTTCAGTGGGGCTTTGGTGCTCACTGAGTCTGCACCCTGAGTGTGTTCCTTATGGATCTGAGGAGTTGTAATCTGGATGGCCCCCTCTGACCACTGGGTACACTGGCTCTTGGATCTCTAAGGAGGTGCTAATTTAGCCTCTGCCTGAGGCTACCCAGTAGGAGCTATGGAGAGATCTGCTGATTCTTCTTCTTTGTTTGGGGTTTGGAGGTGCCCAGATGAGGCCCAGCTGTGAAGCAGTGTAAGCTGCTGTGGGACCTTGGGCCTTCTTTTGGAAGTTCTGAGTCTCTCTGACCCAGCTGCAGTTTGTTAGGTAATTTTCAGGTTGCAAAGGGCCAGGCCTTTCATATGCAAAAGCCTCTGTGCACAGCTTGGGTGGGGCAGGGGTCTCAGGGGATCAACTGGGCAGAGCAAGCAGCTATGGCTGCTCCTCAGTCCTACCCTAAAAGGCCCTCCATCTCAGTGTCCCGGTAATTGCCGCAAGCACCTCTGAGAGAAAGCTGCCCTCGAGTTCCACCCGATGCCAGACAGTCCAGTTTCTCCCCGTGTGAGTCTGGGTCCCCAGAGATTCGCCTGGAACTGGAGTTCAGAGCAGTCGGGAGCTTGTGTCTCCCTCCCGATTGAAAAAGACAACAGTGTCCTCAGTTGCCAGCCTTTTCCACGTGCGCCTCCATACCTCTGCACTTTACTTCCACACCTCCTCTGAGTCTCAGTGTGCTTTTCTCTTTCCTTCTAATTGTAGAATTTCCACTCAGCCAGCCTTCCTGTGGTTCTGGATGATGTCCGTTTTGTCTTTTAGTTGTATTTTTGAAGTGGTTGTGCAAGGCAGCAATTTCCAGTGTTTACCTATGCCGCTATCTTGGTTTCTTCTCAGGGTCTGATTTTTTTAATTGGCATTTTAAAAAATCAATTTCTCTAATTGATTTTAGAAAGAGAGAGAGGAAGAGAAAGCAGGCAAGAGAGGACCATCACTTTGTTGTTCCATTTATTTATTCATTCACTGGTTGCTTTTTATATATGCCCTGATAGGGGATTGAACCCACAACCTTGGCATAAGGGGGTGACACTCTAACCAACTGGGCTACCTGGCCATTGCAGGATCTGCAGTTTTAACAAGTCTGAGAAGCATTTGCATCTAGCCTTCCCTATTCCCATCCACCATTTGGGGGTCGGGGTGGAAGGCTGTACTGGCTCTCCTGGTTTTGGTCTCTGGCTTGCTCTCTCTGGAGAAGCTGACTCTCCAATGTCTGGGTTAAAGACATGAATCAACTCCACTCTGTCCTAACCTCAGGGCAGGCCTGCCCCTTCTCTCCTCGGTGCCACCCCCTACATTGTCCAAGTCAAACTCTCCCTTGTTCTTTAAGACACAGCTGGAACCTCATCTTACTCTGTGCCTTTACCCCCAGCAGTTAGGAGTTCTTTCTCTGGTTCCTTCACAATATTATACATTTGCTTTAATAAATAATACTATGATAAACATCTTTCCACATAATCATTGTTTATATCTCTAGTTATTTCCTTTTTCTTCTTCTTTATACATCTAGTTATTTTCTCGAGGTAAATTCTGGAAGGTGAAATCACTGCCTCAAAGGCTAACAGAACTTTCTAAGGAAGGCTTTTGATGCTTATTTCCAGGTTAGAAATGGAATTGACATTGACTGAGGGAGATTATTCTTTTTTTTTTTGTCACGCACAGGTGCACTTTATTGAGCTCAGCTGCAGACAGGTGTGTGTACAGGTGAAGGGTAAAGGGGTGGGCACCCGGGCAGGGCCAGCAGGGGTGGGGAGGACTCGGTCTTCTGCTATGGCGGCGACTAGAAGCCTCTGTTTTGCATCACGGCATGAATGACTCTCGGGAGCACAAGGACCAGGAGAACAGTGAGTCTGATGGTGATAACGATGCCCAGGACCACGGCCCAGATGTTCAGGCACTTGGCAGTGGACACATAGCTCTGGGCCCCAATCATGTCTCCCACCATCTTCTGGTCCCTAAACTTCACGGAGTAGGCGAACGCCACGAAGCCCAGGCAGCATGTGTTGAAGAAGACGGTGTTGAACAGGGACCAGACGATGTGGTCAGGCACCACTGTGTCAGTCTGGACCTTGACCACGGTGGACATTACGGGCCCTGGGTTCTGGGGAGCCCCCAGCACAGACATCTCGTGTTCCTCCTTGAACATCTCCGGTTTAGGGAGCAGGTGGGGTCCCAGGTGAAGACCGTGGATGCTTCTCAAGGCAGAGACTTGAGCAGTCGGGAGATTATTCTTTACAAGGCTCTCAACCTTGGCTCACATTGGAATCACCTGGAAAGCTTTAACAAACACTGCTTGCTGGGGTCCCACCCCAGCAGGTCCAGGGATCCCCAAAGGTGTGGACGGAGTCGGCGAAGAAGGAATGACACAGAGACAGCGTTCAGCTGATCAGCAGCCTAGCCAGGATCTCTAGCCGAGTTCTGGTCAGGATCTCCAGCGAAGTTCTGGTTAGAATCTCCAGCCAGGTTCTGTGTCCATGTTCTCTTGCTAGGTTCTCCAGCCAGGTTCTGTCCAGGTTCTCCAGCCAGGTTCAGTCACCAGGTTCTAGTCAGGTTCTCTTGCCAATTTCTGTAGTCAGGTTCAGTCCAGGATCTTTTGCCATGTTCTCTCGCTAGGTTCTGTCTCTAGGTTCTGTCTCCAGTTTCTGTCCAGGATCTTTTGCCATGTTCTCTCCAGCGAAGTTCTTCTGTCTCTAGGTTCTGTGTAGGTTCTGTGTCTAGATTCTGTGTCCTGTTGTCTTGTTACATCTGTATTTATACCAGTTGATTCCAATCCTATCAATCTCTATTCCAAAGGTTAGGGCGTTTCTTATCTCCAGGGAGTAAAGATTATGTAGCTTAAGCATGATTGTTCGTAGTTAAAGTGATTAATTACCCGCCTGGCACTTAGTTAAGGGGTTTTATTCCCTCCCTAACTTCAGGGGAAAATCCCTACCTGGGGAAACAACCTTTCTCAGAGAGGTGACCTTGGTTAAAACACATAGTGCCAAGAAGGTGAGCAAACATATTAAGAACAGTATGCCATATATGCCAGGTCCCTTGAAACAGCAAGGATGGACCGGCTCCCGGCAACTGCTGTCTGGGCCACACCCTTAGAGGTTCTGTTTTAATTGATCTGAGGTGGAGCCTGGGCAGTGGGACTTGTTTATATTTGCAGAAAATGTGTAGTTTAAAATTTTTTCTATTGATTGATTTGATCATTTTCATGAGCACCCACCTACTGGTAGTGAGGAAATGATAACAGTTAGATTTAGTTCAATAAGTATCAATTTAGGTTCATGCTTGGCATTTCAAATTAAAGTTCTCAGTCTCTCAGGTTACCTTCTTACTTCCCTGTTCTCAAAGACGATATCTGAAGAGGGAAGTGGAATACACAGATATGACAAGATATGGATACAGACATAGATGTGATGTGATGTGACTGGCGGGAGTGTGTGGCTAGAAGGATTCCTCAGCCTATGGGATGGTGATGTGGAGGATCCAGGGGTGGGATTTATCTTTCCAGTAGAAACCACCTCCTCCCTTCCCAACCATCCCAGAAGTGTATGCCGTTCATCTACAGTTTGGTGAGCAGTAGAAAGGCACATTTGATGAATAATAATAGTATAGACCCTAACACTTATTCAATGCTGATAGCCCCTATCACTCGCTGGGCACTGTTCTGAGCGGTTTCTATGTGGAACTCATTTCATCTTCCTATCAGGTAATCAGTACATGTGCTGGGAGCAGACCACCCTCCAGCTCCCAGGTGTTGCTACCGTGTAGCAGGGTGGGGACTCCTCTAAAGGATCCCCATGATTACCTCTTTTGTGAAGAGTTCTCCTGTAAAGTAGACTCTCACCCCAGGCTGTTTTAGTGACTCGATTGCCATACCTTAGCTTTGGGCAAAGCCAGGTGCACCTGTATGCAACTGCATTGTCTGCCTTTCCAGCCTCATCTTGGCATTCTGTCGGCTCCATCCGTCCCTCCCACCCACTGTTACCGGTGTCACTTTGGTCCTGAGGCCGGTGACCTTGGCTGTCCCTTTGGTTTATTTCCTACCAGCACCTCCACCCACATCTAGTAATTATGACCTCCGGCATCTTCCCAGGCAGGATTTTTTTTTTTTAATCCTCACCCGAGGACATGAGAGGGAGAGCGAGATATCGGTTGCCTTCTGTATGTGCTCAGACCGGGGACTGAACCCACAACCCAGGTATGTGTTCTGACTGGGAGTCAAGCCAGCAGCCTTTCGGGGCACAGGACAATGTTCAACCAACTGAACCACAAGGAGTTTTTGCAGACGTTCTCTCTTTCCTGCTGCCAGCCCTTCCAGGACAGCAGTGCTTATCAGCCAAGCCTGGTGATAAGAAGCACCGGTGGCAACTGCTGTACGCAGATTCCTGGGCCTCTTCCCCAGGAGAATGTGATCTGGGTGGTTGCAAAGTGTCCGCTGGGATGGACTGTCACCTCCTGACTCAAAGCCAGGAGGTTGAATTGTCTCCTTCCAGGGTCTCAGTCCTCTCTCTTCTCTGCTTCCCCTGCTGGTTCCTGCCCTTGGTCTCTGTCACGCAAACCACCCCTTTCCTGAGAGACTTCCTTTCTTAAGCCTTGGACTGCCCAGCACTCAGGCTCGCTGAGCCACTTCTTCACCGGAATCCTTCCTTGTTCCCCGGAGTAGAGGCTGCAGACAGACATATGTTCTGTGGGATGACAGGTTGTTCTCTAGCCTTTCAGAAATTGCGAAGTTAAAAAAATGCAGCTTGCTCATTTCTTTTAAAAATAAAAAAAGACCTGAGCGTCCACTGCCTGGGTAGAGGTCACTCTTGGGCAGACACCAGCTGGAACTGGAGTTTGGTGGCTGGGCCCTGTGCTAGGCCAGGGGTCACTGTTCAACACAGCCCTCACCGCTTTCTTAGACTCTCCCCTTACTCATTTTCATCACCCCTCTGGCTCTGGGGGCATTTGAGCCTGGGACCATATTTTGGGACTAGGGCACTGTTCACGTCACTGCCTCTCTGCTAAGCTCTTTCCACTGGGAGTGCTCTCTCTCTCCGCTTCTCAAAATCCTCCCCTTTACACCAGGTCCCATTCCTATCCTACCTGACCTGTATACCCTTCCCTCTGCCTTCTTCCCCACCCCCCAGAAATGCCTGCCTTCCTCCTGGACACTTATTCTCCTCAATCCGGTTATTTGTAAATGCCTTCCACTGCCATGAACAGTGGTTTGTAATGCTTGTCTCACTTCACCTGACATACATCTTCCTCCTTACCGACAGGGCCTAGGCACAGCTGGTAGCTGTTTTGCTTTATTATGTGGGGGTGGGAGACTCCAGGAACATAGGTGATTGGCTTCCCAAGCAGCTTCTTAAAGCTCTGTGGGAATTGCTCCCTTGGGTTAAGATATTTAGTCCATTATAAGTGGAATCACAGAAACAGACCTTAGAATCAGGCTGCCTGGCTTCATGGCCCTGCCCCTGAAGAGCTGCAGGACCCTAGGCAAGGTGCTTGACCTCTCCACGCCCCAGGTTCCTCCCCTTTCTAATAGGTTGTTGTGAGGATAAAATGAGATGACGTGTGCACAGCATTTAGCCCAGTGCCTGGCATGTGATAAGGCCTCAATAAATATTAGCTTTTACCATCTTGCTCTGATCTCCGTGCCAGGTCTAGATGACTGCTGGGGCTCCACAATACATACGATGGAGTTGGCCCTCAGGAAGCATTTGGGATAACAAGTGTGGAGAGAGTCAAGTACCAACTTGAGGGCTGTGTTGAACAGTGACCTCTGACCTAGCATAGAGCACAGGGGAGCCTAGAGGTTGGGCGTGGTCAGGGTCAGGGTCAGTGACTTTAGGCTGGCCTTGAAGACTGAGTAGACTCTCATGCTGGGCAGCTGCAGAAGCAAGAGAAGGAAAGACAGGGCACTTGAGGAGTGGTGTGGAGGGAGCAGGTGAGAAGCATGTTTCAGGAGGTACTGTTAGGCAGAGAAGCCAGAACAGATTCCCAAGGGCCTTGTGAAGGACAGAGTTGCTAGACTAGCAAAAAGAAATATAGGCCACCTATTTAAATTTGAATTTCAGAGGAGCAGCACATAATTTTTAAAGTGTGAAGTATGCTGTAATTATTGCACGGGTTATACTTATAGTAAACGCTTTATTTTGTTATTTATCTGAAATTCAAATTCAACTGGGCAGGCAGTATTTTACGGGACAGCCCTATTTGTGTTCCTGGTCCCAAAAGGCACTGCTAACATGCAGACAGGTTTTGGTCACAAGAAGAAAAAGAATCCTGTTAACTTGTTGGAGCAGATGTATTTTTCAGAGTAGCCTGAAAAGTGAAATAGGACTTGAGGAAGGCCAGTTGAGGGTTAAATAGTGGCAAAGAGAGGAGCCCAGCAGGACACACAGGGAGGGCAACAGGGCAGAGGGCTGTCCCCGAGGGCACTCAGGTGAGGAGGGCGCTCAGGTGAGGCTGCGTTGATCTCAGAGCTGGGAGCGGTCTCTTCCTCTTCCCCAGGCTGACCTGGCTTAGCTGACCGTCGTTTTGTAGGGCTCTCTGTACCCAGGTCTGGACTGTTGGCAAGGGCTGTGGCTCACAGGTGGAATTTGAGAACAGGAGTGATGGGGACGGTGATTGTGGGAGAGAAGACTCAGCTCTGACTTTGGGATAACAAGTGTGGACCAAGAGTAGAAAAGCAGGACAGGTGAGGTCACAGGATGCTGGGAGGTGTCCTTTGGACTGGGCAGGCAGCAGCACCATTTGGAACACAGCGTCGGGTACCCTTAGTGGCTCTGTATTGCCTATAGAACAAAGCCCAGAGACCTCCGGGGGGGTGTCCAAGGCCTTCGAAGGCTGACCTCACCTTCTGACTCCTGTTCCTCTCTCCTCTTCTTTCCCCACACTCTAGGCTCCCGCCACACCAACCACCTGCAGTTAATTATGACAACCACCATGGCAGTCCCACTAACATTAGAGTACCTAATGCCTCCCTTTGCTCTAAGCCAGCAGTTCTCAACCTGTGGGTCACGACCCCTTTGGCGGTCGAAGGACCCTTTCATAGGGGTCGCCTAAGACCATCCTGCATATCAGATATTTACATGACGATTCATAACAGTAGCAACATTACAGTTATGAAGTAGCAACGAAAATAATTTTATGGTTGGGTCACAACATGAGGAACTGTATTTAAGGGGCCAGAAGGTTGAGAACCACTGCTCTAAGCACTATACTTGTTTAACTTGATTAACTGGCACAGAGATCCCAGGAAGTGGCTACTAATGTTATCCCAATTATGTATTTGAGGAAACCAAGACACAGGAAATCAAGCCACTCACCCAGGTCACACAGCTCGTAGTGGGTATGAGAACCCAGATTTGGACCCAGGCTACTCTGCCTGGGAGGAGAGCCTTCACAAGTAACCATGTCCCCATCCACTGCCCTGACCTCACGCTGCACTACCCAGGTCACACAGCACCTCCTCTGCCATCGCCTTGCCTGACCACCCCCTTGTCCCTCAGCCTCTACCCAACATGAGTCCCACTTGGTCTCCTTAGTAGCTTGTATGCATCTTTGTTATGACAATGGAGGTTTAAGTCACAATTACTTATCTTTCTTCCTCCCCACTGAATAGCACCAACACTCGTGAAGCATTTACACACCCATGTGCTTTTTTTAAAAAAATATATTTTTATTGATTTCAGAGAAGAAGAGAGAGAGAGAGAGATAGAAACATCAATGATAAGAATCATTGGTCGGCAACCTCCTGCACACCCCATACTGGGGATCGGGCCACAACCCAGGCCTGTGGCCTTGAACCTGGAATTGAACCCGAGACCCTTCAGTCTGCAGGCTGACACTCTATCCACTGAGCCAAACCAGCTAGGGCCCGTGTGCTTGTTAAAAACTAATGCTCACGAGACATGTACAGGTAGTTTTATTAGAAGTCTGAAGCTATTGATTGAATCTTTGGAAGAGAGAGGAATAAAGCAGCCCTGAAATGTTTCTCATTTTCAAGTACAGAGTTAAAAAATAATCATCAGTGGTTGTAAATGGAAAAACCACACTGATATTCATGAAGCACCAGCTACATCCCCAGTAAAAGTGTGTTTGGGAGTGCTGTCAGAGAGAAATATAAGAAAAAAGAAAAGAAAAGAAATGAACATATATAAACCAGGCTCTGATATTCTGCTACTTTCTTTAATCTTATCAACCTGATATGGAGATAGTGGGCTTCCCATGTTAGAGAGGAGATTGAGGTCAGACAGGTCCAGTGCTTTGTTTAAAGACACCCTGGGGAAGGGGGTTGGGGGGTGAGGAAGTGGCGTGAAAGAGGCAGCCGATGGATGTTACACTCTCACATTGATGTATCTCTCTTCTCCCTTCCTCTCTAAAAATCAGTAAGCTATTCTAAAAAAAAAAAAAAAAAAAAAAGGCAGGGGAGCAGAGATTCAAACCCAGATCTGTCTGCTTTTTCCCCTATGTCCAGGAAAGTGGAAGATTAGAAAAATACATGACTGTCCCTGGCCTCTAGGAATCCTGGCCATACTGGGGAGAAAGGAGAGGGGTGAGTGCTGTAGGGGTTTAGAGAAAGGGGTGCCTGGGTTGGTAGAAGTAGGGGAAGGGGCATTCCAGGGGACCGAGTGAGCAAACTTTGGAGGTGGTGCAACCCAAGGCATGTTCACAGATGGCACCTGTGTACGGTGATGTTTTAAAAAACCATGCTAGGGAGATTTGGCTTCTAGTCACCATTTCTGAGCAAAAGCTACAGTTACCTTGTAGCTATCTGTCCGTCCAGATCCCTAGTCCCTTAACAGAAAACCTGGCACCAAATGAGTTTCAGAATTCAGATGCTACCCAATTTTACAAAGGCAATAATGTGGTGTAACAATACAACTAAACTGGCATCTGTAGCGGGCCACACGGGCACCAGCCTAAATCGGAAGGCCCTGGGACGGGTTGCAACTTACAGCAGGGGTTCTGTTTAAGTCCTTGGAGCAGTCCACACAGAGTTCCAGGATCCAGGCTTTGTCCTGAGGGTGACAGCTCGTGTAAAAAGAGGTTCATGTCGGGTGGGTGTAGGAACTGCTTTGGCCAAATGAAGCCCCATGTTTTACAGAGACTGGTCTCTCTTGTAAGCACGCCATAGACATAGCTGCCAGGGCCTCACAAAAAGTCACCACTTTCAGGGAAACCTCAAAGCATGGGTTCCCCACTTGCAGTTTCTCCCAGTGTAGGTACCGCTTACTATTCTGGGTCATTTTTACCATAAGCAGCCTTGCCTGGTTATGTATGTAGTTGCCATACTTCCTTTATCCAGCCTCCAGGGAAACAGGCTGACAGGAAATTAACTGCAGGTCATTTTCTCATGCTTTGCTAACCCTTTACCCACCCGCGTATATATCATGCATTTGATAAAACACCTCCAGCTGAGGTGGCATCTCATGATCAGAATTAATATTCCTACAGCAAAATGTAACATGAAGTGGGATAAATAAAGATTGAACGAGCCTCACATCAGTTGAGGTCAGGTTTTGTACCAAATGAGTTACAAAACCTTGCAGTGTTTGGAGCACTTGGAGTTGGATGTTCTTTGGAAAGGGGATCATAGACCTGTACACGTCTCTCCTCTTAGGAAATTCATGACCTGGAAGAAGTGCAGGTTGCTGTCTCACCGCTAGAGGGCTCCTGCTTCTCGTTTTGTCTAGGATCCTTGCTAATGGAGGTTTTCCTCTCTTCAGCTTGCAGATGCCAGCAAGTTACCCAACCTGAAAGAGCTTCTCCAGTCCTCTGAAGATAAAGACAGACGGGCCTGGGACCTGCTGAGCTGGATTTTATCCTCAAAGGTCCTGACAGTCCACAGTGCAGGGAAGTCAGAGGTGAGACTTTGATCTGTAGGATCACAGGTTCCTAGGACCTCCTTGTGCACCAAATAACCCAGGCAGCTTATTGCAAATGCAGATTCCTGCACCTTGCCCCAGAGATTCTGATTCTGTGTCTGAAGTGGGGCCCAGGAACTTGCACACTGGCAGTGCAAAGCTGTGTTCTCCCTCCTCCTAGCTGTGTGACCTTGAGCAGGTTTCTTGGTACATTTCAGCACCCCAGTTTCCTCATCTATAAAATGGGGATGCGAATAGTATACTTCCATCAGGGAAATGGCTGTGAGAATTGAATGAATTTTCACACTAAGACCAATGTGTAAGGGCACATGCTAAGGGGTCTATACATGTTGGGTATCACAAGCAGCCCAGGTAATTCTGATAAGAGTAGGCCCTTGACCACACCTTAAGAAACATGGGCCTAATCCAGGTGTTAGGAAACAGAGAGGCAGAGCCTGAAGTATTGGAAAACCTCATGCTCTGGGTTTAAATTCCACTTCCACCATGCCTGGCCAGTGTGGCTTACTGGTTGAGTGTTGACCCATGCACCAAAGAGGTTGCTGATTCGATTCCCAGTCAGGGCACATTCCTGGGTTGTGGGCTCAATCCCTAGAAGGGGGTGTGCATGAGTCAGCCAATGGATGATTCTCAGCATTGATGTTTCTTTCTCTCTCTCCCTCTCCCTTCTTCTTTCTCTAAAAATTAATTTTATAAAACTGAACTCCACTTCTACCCATAATTGGGTCTTCCTTCCCCCATTTGTAAGTTGAGAATATTAATAGGCATCTCAGAGGGGAGCTATAACGGAATGTGTGTCACTCCCAGGATAGTTTTTGGCATTGACCAGACATTCCATAATTTGGTGTCCCTTGCCTGGCCAGATCTCCTAGGACACGCTGGGATAACAAGGACCAGGGTGTGGGATGGCACATCTGCAGTCTGGTGCTCTTTCCTCTGAGAGGCAGCAGGGGGTATCTGTACTGTTCTTCACTTAATTAATCCATTTTAACTTAAGAGCATTCAGTTTTACAAGCTCCTGCTAAAGACGGAAATCCTTAAGTGGCATAGAATTTGATGTCTTGGATTCTGGTGTCTGGGGACATCCATCTGTGTTGGGAGGGAAAATAACATAAAGAGCCCCGGAGAGGGAGTCAGTGGGAGATATTCGGGGCCAGGCTGGACTGTTAACTCTTAGGTGATCTCTGGGTTTTACTTTTGTCATCTGTTAAATTGAGATTTATTCATTCCTCATATGGGCATCAGGCACCTACTAGATATTGCTGCAGGTTAAGTAGATAAGATAATAGCTCCTTGACTTTGGATTATGGACCAGTTAACTTCCATTAAAATATGGAGTGTTGGCATCCAGGATTATCAGCTTTTTATTGACCCAAGCTAGGACATTAGCCTACCATGTATCATCCTATCTAATAAAAGACAAATAGGGTAATTAACCGTACTTCCAATACGCTTCCCATTGGCTAATCAGGGCGATATGCAAATTAACTGCCAACCAAGATGGCGGCCAGCAGCCATGCAGCTGAAGCTAACAGGAGGTTTGCTTGCTCCAGTGATGGAGGAAGCCAAGGTTCCCCGCCTGCCACGGCCGGCTCTGAGCCTGAAAGCAACAGCTCCGAAAGCAACTATGTTTCAATTATAGAAGCTAAACAAACCCCAGATACCTGCTTTCAGCCAGCTGAGGTCTTAGAGCTGGAGCTGCAACAGTGTTTCAATTATAGAGGCCAAACAAACCCCAGATACCTGCTTTCAGCAGCCAAGGCCTCAAACTGGAGCCAGCTCTCAGCTCCAGTGACAGCCATAGAAGGTAAATAAATCCCAGAATAATAAAAAAAAAGAAAAAAAGGAGAGGTTGGGAGCTTCAGTCGCCCACCAGCCTGAAAACGGCCCTTAGCCCCTCACCCAGGCTGGCCAGGCACCCCAGTGGGGACCCCTACCCTGAAGGGGGTGTGACCAGATGCAAACAGCCATCAGCACCTCATCCAGGCTGGCCAGGCACCCAAGCGGGACCCCCACCCTGATCTGGGACACCCTTCAGGGCAAACCAGCCGGCCCCCACCCGTGCACCAGGCCTCTATCCTATATAGTAAAAGGGTAATATGCAAACTGACCGTAACAGCAGAAAGACTGGAAATGACTGGTCACTGTGACATACACTGACCACCAGGGGGCAGACGCTCAATGCAGGAGCTGCCCCCTGGTGGTCACATGGGGAGCTCTGCTCAGCCACAAGCCAGGCTGATGGCTGCCAGTACAGCGGTGGTGGTGGGAGCCTCTCCTGCCTCTTCAGCAGCACTAAGGATGTCTGACTGCAGTTTAGGCCTGCTCCCCGCTGGCAAGTGGACATCCCCCGAGGGCTGCCGGGCTGCCAGAGGGATGTCTGATTGCCATCTTAGGCCCAATCCCCCAGGGAGCAGGCCTAAGCCAGCAAGTGGTCATCCCCTGAGGGCACAGGCTGCAAGAGGGCACAGGCCAGGCTGAGGGACCTCCGCCCCCCAGTGCACAAATTTTTGTGCACCGGGCCTCTAGTCATTTTATAAAAGGGTGTTTTAACACAAAAGAGGATGGTCCTGACCTTAGAATAGAGAACAGTTCTTCCAAAGAAAGGGTCATGGCAACCTTACAGCAGTGTGTGTGTGTATAAAATATATATTAAATATATATAAATATATATATCTATTACATTGACCTAAATTTTCTCTTTAAAAAATTTTATTGACTGATTTTGGAAAGAGAGGAAGGGAGAGAGAGAGAGAAAAAGAGAGAGAGAGAGAAAGAGAGAGAGAGACATAGATTTGTTGTTCCACTTACTTATGCATTCATTGGTTTATTCTTTTTTTTTTTTTTAATATATTTTATTGATTTTTCACAGAGAGGAAGGGAGAGAGATAGAGAGTTAGAAACATCGATGAGAGAGAAACATCGATCAGCTGCCTTCTGCACATCTCCCACTGGGGATGTGCCCGCAACCCAGGTACATGCCCTTGACCGGAATCGAACCTGGGACCTTTCAGTCCGCAGGCCGACGCTCTGTCCACTGAGCCAAACCAGTTTCAGCGGTTTATTCTTTTTTAAAAAATATTTTTATTGATTTCAGAGAGGAAGGGAGAGAGAAATAGAAACATCAATGATGAGAGAGAATCATTGATCGGCTGCCTTCTGCACACCCCCCTCTGGGGATCAAGCCCACAACCTGGGCATGTGTCCTGACCAGGAATTGAACCATGACTTTCTGGTTCATGGGTTGACACTCAACCACTGAGCCATGCCGGGTGGATGGTTTATTCTTACATGTGCCCTGTCTGGGGATTGAATCTGCAACCTTGGTGTCTCAGGATGATGCTCTATCCAGCTGATCTACCAGCCACGGCCGCCCTAATTTTCTTATTTAATCACAACCCAGAGAAAACTTCGCCTTCTCCATAGACTGTGACTTACCTGGTTGGAAATCACTGAAATGATGTGGTTTCTGCCCTAAAGAGGATTATTGCCCCTTAGGAAATAGCTCACCCTTTTATATCAAGTAGTTTTTTTTGCCTCATAACAAACCATCCCCCAAAACCTAGTGGCTTAAAACAACACTGATTATTTCTGATTATTCTGTAGGTTGGTTGGGTGGTCCTTCTGGGTGGGGCTGGCTTACCTGGGGCTGGGTGATCTGGGGTAGCCTCACTTATATGCCTGGGGCTTCAGCTGGGATGGCTGCTGTGGTTGGGCCTTCCTCTGTGAGGCACTCATCCCCCTACAGGCTAGCAGGGCTTGTTCACATGGCAGTGAAGGGCAAAGGTTCCCAGCAGCAGACAAGGAGGGGCAAGACCTTTTCAAGCCTCTGTCTGCCATAGGTCCCATTGGCAAGTCGCATGGCCAAGTCCAAATTAAAGGGGCAGTGAAATAGTTTCCATCTCTTGATGGAATCTTGGTGGAATTCCACCTGCAAAGTCACATTGCAAAGGGGTGGGAGGAAAAAATATGTGGCCATTTTTGCCATTTATCACACCTTTCTACCTCCTGAGATGATTGTAAAGATGGAATATAGGAAATAGATGTGAAACTTATGAAAATTAAGAGTAATCTTTAGTTAGAAGGAACAATGCATGCTTCTCAGCCTATTGTAAGGAAAAACATCAGAGGAAGGCAGTCTTGAGCTGTGAGCTCTGAGCTTGTTTATAAGTTGATGTCTTTATTCTCATGAAACCAGTTGTCCTCATGAACAGAGTCCATTAGACTTTAAGCCCAAGGCTTTAGGAGGCCATGTTGGCAGCACATTTTACCAGCTTCCCAAATAAAATTTCGACTCCCTTCATGTTTTCAAGTTTGAAAAGATCCAAAAGCTGACTGGTGCCCCTCACACTCCTGTCCCTGTGCCGGACTTCCTATTTGAAATCGAGTACTCGGACCCAGCGAATGCCAAATTTTATGAGACCAAAGGAGAACGAGACCTAATCTACGCCTTCCATGGGAGCCGCCTAGAAAACTTCCATTCCATCATCCACAATGGCCTGCACTGCCACCTGAACAAGGTGGGGCCTAAGCCTGCTGACATTTGGGGGGGTTGGTGGGTCAGAGCGGGTAAAGGGTGGGAAGGGGTAGGTTCCCTAAGTCCTTGCCACTCAAAGTGTGGGCCACAGACCAGCAGCAGCTGGGCACCTGTGAAAATGCAGAATCCTGGGCCCACCTGGACCTTCCGAATCAGAACCTGCGTATTAACGAGATCTCCAGGTGATCCCTATACTGATGGCAGTTTGAGAAGCCTCTCTGGGAGTCAGGTCCAGACAGCAGCAGGCTTTTAAAGCTCACCAGGTGATCCCAGTGTGTGGTCAACCCTCACCACTCAGCATGGTTCCTGGACCAGTGGCCCCACATCACCTGGGAGCTTGTTGGACAAGTAGGATCTCAGGGCCCACCCCAGGCCAGCTCCCCAGGTGATCTCTTTGTATTTTGAAGTTTGAGAAACACTGCTCTAGGGGTCACTCCAACAGAGTCTGCCTTTGGAGAAATTGGGGATGTACCAGGGAGAGGTCCTTTCCCTCCCTCCTTGAGTTTGCGTCCTCTCCTTAGTGTCCTCCCTTTTTCAAGAGTCAAAACAGTGTCAACAACCCCTTCTCCACTGGCACATTTTTAAAATATATAAATTTTTATTGATTTCAGAGAGGAAGGGAAAGGGAGAGAGAGAGAAAAACATCTAATCTAATAATAGATAAACGGTAATTGACCGTACCTTCGCTATGCCTCCCATTGGCTAATCAGTGAGATATGCAAATTAACCGCCAACAAAGATGGCGGTTAATTTGCATATGTAGGCGCAAAGCGGAGCAGCGAAGGTGCTGAAGGCGGCTCTGGCCGGAGCAAAGGCCTGGGTGCTGGGTGCCGGAGGAAAACCGATGCTGGCAGCCAGGGGAAGGGAAGGCCTATTGCATGAATCTTTTTGTTCAACAGGCCTCTAGTCAATGATAAAAGAGAACTATTGATTGCCTGCCTCCTGTATGACGCAAACTGGGGATTGAGCCCACAACCCAGGCACGTGCCCCGACCAGGAATCGAACTGTGACCTCCTGGTTCATAGGTCGACACTCAACCACTGAGGGCACATTTTTTTAAAAAGCTTTTTTTAAATTGATTTTTACAGAGTGAGAGCACAGCATCGATTGGCTGCCTCCTATTGGGGATTGAGCCCGCAACTTGGGCATGCGCATGTGCCCTCCTGGGAATGAAACTGGCAACCTTTCAGTGCATGGGATGATGGTCAACGAACTGAGCCATACCAGCTAGGGCTCCGCTGGCACTTTTTTGCCTCTCTGTGAAGTGTAGGGGGAGAGTACAGACGGGAGCCAAAAAAACCACCTTAGCAGCTCTGCAGCCTGTGCAGATTGATTTAAACTCTCTGAGCCTCAGTGTCCTCATCTGTACAATAGGGCACCATCACCCACCCTCTGGTGAGCCGAGAGGATTGAGACAGCTCAGGCATGCAAAGGGTCTTCCTGTACTGAGCACCAAGGACACTGCTTTTCTAGGAATTTGGGTAGTAGCAGTGCTGCAGCCTTTCCTCCGGTCATGCAGCACCTGCCCTGTCGGAGGGGCTGGCTCCCTGAGCCACAGGCTGACCTGTGGCTGATGCATCCTGGAGCAGGAGAGACTTCCCAGCAGCGCTGCAGCAGATTAGCAATTAGTGCAGTTAGGTTTTGCTGAGGATGACGAGCTTGTTTACACTGGCTTTCAGCTGATTATTTCGGCCAGGCTACTGGAATCCCGGGCCTCCCTCCACAGCAGAGCCAGCCTGAAGTTGCCTGCAGATTACAGTCTTGTACACCAGACCTTCACTTCAGTCCCCCAGGGATTTTGCTACTTAGCAGCATCTCATCAGAATCCTTTGCTAAAGTGTCTCCTCTTGCCTCTTCTGTCTGGATTTTCAGCAGGATGTCTGCCAGCTGAAGCTGTGGGATTGTTCTCATGGTAGAGATACCCCAAGCTTCCCACTCTTCTGCTCACTGCAGCCATGCTTGAGGTTCTCGAGTCTAGAAGGTGTATATATACAGGCAGAGGGGAGAATGGACATGGGGTCAGGTCAGAGGACATCCAGTATCCTTGGAGAGGTCTGTGCAGGCTTTTAAGACATGGGAACTCTGCCTAACCCAGCACGGGGCTTTCCAAAGGCCAAGCAAAGACTTGTTTCACATCCCTTAAGCGTCACTGAATTGGCTTAGAATTTGGAAGTCTGGTGCCACCAGACAAGACATTTCTCAATTCCCAGGCATAGGGTGTTCAGTGTGCTTTAGAGTCCACTCATTGTCTTGTGATACTGATGCTGTGGCCTCAGAACAACAGCTGCTCTGGGTAGCAGCTACCTGGATGTCGCATTGAGAAGGATTCTGAGCCAGTGTGAATGAGTACCATCACTGATATTTTTATGTTGGCCATCATGGTTGATCATTGATGTCTACCATGGGCAAGGATTTGTTTGCTATGCCTTCTGTAGGCTCAACTGGAGGTATTTAACCTGAGATCCTTGTCTCTCACCTGGCGTGCTTCCTCATGGAGGGCACCAAGTTAGCACCTACCACCAGGGCGCTGCCTTCTAGATTTTTGGACATTTTCTAGGTCAACACCAATACAAAGAGTAAAACTTACCCTGACCCTCCTATAGGCTTCTTCATTCAGTTATAGTTTCTGGTCTGAGAGATTCATTTCCTTTCTAAGCAATGACTCAGATTGCTTCCCCCTTAAGGTGCGATCCCCCTCCTAGTACATACGAGTATTATTTTGCTTCTGCCAGCCCATCAGTGTAACCATGCTCATGCATTTCATGTAGCAGGAACTACTGCATATACTACAACACAAGATTCTGTGCTGGAGTGCCCACCCCTCTCATGTGCCAGGAGTCCTGATCAATGTTTTATGTACATTATCTCATTGAATCCTCATGCACGACCTTATGAAGGAGACACTATTATCACCATTTTGTAAATGCAGAAACTGAGACCCAGAGAGTTTGTTTGTTTGTTTGTTTTAAATTCTTTATTGTTTAAAGTATTACATATGTATCCTTTTCCCTCCATTGACCTCTCTCCAGTCACTCCCACCCCCCAGCCAGAGTGTTTTTATAACTTGCCAGCTTGTTGGAGGTATAGGCAGAATTTAAACTTGGGACTGTTTGGACTCTTTTTTAGTTTTTTAAATTAACACCCTGTTAATTAAAAAATATATTTTTTATTGATTTCAGAGTGGAAGGAAGAGAGAGAGAGGGAAAGAGAGAGAGAGAGAGAAAGAAACATCAATGATGAGAAAGAATCATCAATTGGCTGCCTCCTGCATGCCCCACACTGGGAATTGAGCCCGCAACCTGGGTATGTGTCCTGACTGGAATTGAACTGTGACCTCCTGGTTCATAGGTTGACACTCAACCACTGAGCCACACCCACCAGGCTCGACTTTTATTTATTTATTTTTTTAATATATTTTATTGATTTTTTACGGAGAGGAAGGGAGAGGGATAGAGAGTTAGAAACATCAATGAGAGAGAAACATCGATCAGCTGCCTCCTGCACACTCCCCACTGGGGATGTGCCCGCAACCAAGGTACATGCCCTTGACCAGAATCGAACCTGGGACCCTTGAGTCCACAGTCTGATGCTCTATCCACTGAGCCAGACCGGTTAGGGCTGGACTTTTAATACTTATGTTTTTCTCACTCAGCCTTGACCACAGGAACTACTAGTTTGCCAGGCTAATCAGGTGTATCCACAGTCACCCGGTCGTCAGATAGGAATGTGTTTAGCGATAGCCCCATAATGATGTCATAGGATTATTTGAGTTTATCCTTTTCACTGGGAAAAAAAAAAGGCTTGAAAGTTTTGTGTTTATAATTCTGTTGGAGAAAGACGTGTGTTGCCTTGCTGTTCCATTTTATACTTACCCAGCCTTGTTTCTTTCCTGGTGGGCGCTGCCATTCTAGACATCCTTGTTCGGGGAAGGCACCTACCTCACCAGTGACTTGAGCCTGGCCCTCATTTACAGCCCCCATGGCTATGGGTGGCAGCGTAGCCTCCTTGGCCCCATCCTCAGCTGCGTGGCTGTGTGCGAGGTCATAGACCATCCAGATGTCAAGTGCCAAACCAAGAAGAAAGGTGAGTGCGCACTTGGCCCAGAACTAGGCTGCAGCCTCAGGGTGCGTAGGCTCTTGCTGTTGACCCAACTGTTGGGTGGAGTACCCATTGCGGGCTAAGGGATGGGCCGAGTCCAGAGCAGTGTAGGACAGGGGCCTGCCTTCAAGCAGTGAGCAGTCTCCTTATGGTATTGAACACACAGAAAAGATGTCACTATAAGGTGGTAGGTAGAGTCCCAGGTGAGGGGGTCCACCGGGCAGATCAGACGACGGAGCCGTTGGTGGGTTCAGATGCTCAGAGAAAGCTCTGGGGAGGAAGTGAGATGTGATAGCTGAACGTGAGTGTGTGAGGCCGGAATGTGGGCTCCTGGGGGCAGGAAGTGGGACTCAGTCAGGCTTGGACACCTGGTATCAGTAGGGAGCCTGGTTCATACTTGACATTCAGAAAATATTTGCCAAATTGAAGCTAAATACGTGTGTTTAGACCTGTCCCTCCAGGATGCTCTTGTGTGTGCTGGAGCCCTTGGAGGATGTGAGAGGCAACTGAGGCCACGGACAGTAAACCCCAGGCTTCCAGGAAGCAGACGACTCGCTGGCCGCCTCGGTCTACTTCCCTAATACGTCCCTTAGATTGTTTGCCCGGCTGCCCCTGCTGTTTTGCCTGCAGAGGCAGAAGAGTCAAGAACTGTCACTCTGGTCTCCAGACCTGGCCTGTTGGTTCCAAAGAGAAAAGGGAAATTGGGAAAACTGTTCCTGGGCTCTAATGTGAAACAACTGGAACCGAGACACGGGCCCAGGTCTGACGCCAACCGCTTAAACCAGACAGCATGAATATTTGCATTTATAATTCTTAGGAAGTTTGCAAACCGTGACATTAAACATCAAAACAAAACCTTGCAACGTCTGCTGTCACACAGCGTTGGCTTTTTTTAAATTGCTAAGGCTTTTCGTGGCATTAAAAGTTTTGTTTCTGTTTGTTTGTTTAAACAAGCCTTGGTACAAAGAGTAGAAGATGTGTTCTAAGAAGCTCGAATCCAGAATGGCTAATTTAAAATGCCTGCGAAGAGACGGGTCTCAGATCAAGTCCTGTTCCTCGTCCCAGATTATTTTTTTGTTTTGAACATCAATCTGCTGCTTTTCTCTGCTTTCCTTGTTCAGCCAAGTTTCCCCCACCTCGTATCTCTCTTATTTTCCTATTCCTTTTTTCTTTATCCTATTTGTCTTTCTGTTGATTCTCCTGTGTGTTTTTAAAAATATATTTGTATTGATTTCAGAGAGGAAGGGAGAGGGGGAAAGAGATAGAAACATCAATGACGAGAGAGAATCATTGATCGGCTGCCTCCTGAATGCCCCACACTGGGTATCGAGCCTGCAACCCAGGCATGTGCTCTGACCAGGAATTGAACCATGGCCTTCTGGTTCATAGGTTGACACTCAACCACACTGGCTCAGCTTATTCTCCTGTTTTTTTTTACTGTGCTTCACACACACACACACACACACACACACACACACACACACACACACACCCCTATTCCTCAGCCTGCTGGGGCTTCTCCACCCCCAAAGACCAGGCGGCTTGACCCATTTATATTCATAATTTGCTGCTTTTGTTATTGTATCCCTTACCCCACCCCAGTAAAGTTGTGCTTTACTTTCCTTATTCAGATTCCAAGGAGATAGATCGCAGGAGAGCGAGAATCAAGCACAGTGAAGGGGGAGACATCCCTCCAAAGTACTTTGTGGTCACCAACAACCAGCTCCTGCGAGTGAAGTACCTGCTGGTGTACTCACAGAAGCAGGCCAAGAGGTAAGAAGGACGGTCCTCGCCCGTGCCCCAGGAGGACAACTGAAGGCTGCATTAAAAGTGTTGCGTTCTTGGTTACCAGCACCCTCTTTCCTCCAGCTTTAGGCCGCAGCTATGTATAAAGTACATAAAGCACTTCGCTAGACAGGGTGAGGAGTGAGGACAAGGTTATATAAGATGTGGTCCTGGCTTGTCTGGCATGGCTCAGTGGTTGAGCATCAACCTATGAACCAGGAGGTCACAGTTTGATTCTTGGTCAGGGCACATGCCCGGGTTGTGATTCTGTCTTATCATTGATGTTTCTCTCTCTCTCCCGCTTTCTCTCTGAAATCAATAAAAAAAATATTTTTAAAGAGATGTGGTCCTGGCCCTTTGAGGACTATATATCCTAGTGAAGAAGACAAAGAGATTCGTAAACACAAGTGACATGAGGGACTGAATGAAGCCAAATTGGCTGCCCTAGACTGTGGGGCCCCTCAGCCCTAGGCTCCTGGTTTCACTCTGAAACCCATTGATTAGATTAAGCTGAGAGGCAGGGTGGTGGTTGGACACTGGTTGGGATCGGGTGCTGCCCAGCTCGGTCACTTTCCATGGTGGCTGTTGAACCACCATCTTCTCTCTGGACCCGAGATGCTTCATCTTCATCTTTATTTTTTATTTATTTATTTATTTATTTATTTTTTAAACTCTCTTTCAATAGTACTCTTTTTTTTAAATACATTTTATTGATTTTTTACAGAGAGGAAGGGAGAGGGATAGAGAGCCAGAAACATCGATGAGAGAGAAACATCGATCAGCTGCCTCCTGCACGCCCCCCACTGGGGATGTGCCTGCAACCAAGGTACACGCCCTTGACCGGAATCAAACCTGGGACCTTTCAGTCCGCAGGCCGACGCTCTATCCACTGAGCCAAACCGGTTCTGGCCATCTTTATTTTTAAAAAAAATACATTTTTATTGATTTCAGAGAGGAAGGGGAAGGGAGAGAGAGATAGAAATATCCATGATGAGAGAGAATCATTGATCGGCTGCCTCCTGCACACCCCCTATTGGGGATCGAGCCTACAACCCAGGCATGTGCCCTGACCGGGAATCTAACCGTGACCTCCTGGTTCATAGGTCTATGCTCAACCACTGAGCCATATGGGCCGGGCCATCTTCATCTTTAAAGTGGACGTGTTGAACCCAATGGCAGATGAGGCCTTCTGACTCCTAAAAGCCATGGTAGATGCCTCATCCCACCTCAGCAATGTGGTGGTGGTAGTGGGGGGTGTGTACAGGGTTCTCCAGGGCTGAGGTCACTTTGAGATCTTGCTGCATTGTTGGGCTCTAGCTTTTCGTGGGGATGCGCAGCAGGTGAGCAAGTAAGACAGGAAAGGGGATCACTTAATACTTCTCACTCCTATTGTACATACCCGTGGTTTCCATGCTTCAGGATTTCATACACCAGGGAAAAAAAACAACCTTCCCCTCAAATTTGGGAAATTTGTATAGCATTCCTGAGTCTGGTGGACATTATCCTTTGGTTTAAAACCGTCTGGCTCTTTGTATTTGAAAATTCCATTCCTTCCCACTGCTCCCTGGAATGTTTCTTTAGTGCACACTTGGACAGTTTAGATCATCTCCCAGTGGGCCAAAGAGGATTTCCCCAGCACAGACCGATATCTGTAGGTGTCTAAAAGTGAAATGACTTTTGCTAAATAACCTGCCACCTGCTGCCATCTGGGCAGACACCTTGAATGAGGTCATTCTTTTAGATACCAAAGTCCTGCTTAAGGAAAGACAGGACATAGAAGGTTCAAGAGGAGCAGCTATAAAAGGGAAGCTCAGGATGAGCTCACTGCATAGCTGTCTTTGTACATTTAGAACATGTTCTGGTGAAAGGCGTGTCAGTGCCAGGGCAAACAGCCTCAGATTTCTCGAGCAAAGGAGAACGCACGAAGCTTCATTTCATGGCTCACTCAGAGGATGAAATTCATCATTTCATCTTTGAGCCAGGAGTTGTTGCATACACTTAAAAAAAATGTTTTTCTCATTTTGCCAACATCACTCTTTTTTCCCTTTTAAGCAGGGCTTCAAGCCAGCTGTCCTGGTTTTCCAGCCATTGGTTTACGGTCATGATATTCCTGTACCTGCTGCTGCTGCTCATAGTGAGTGTCATCAACTCCTCCACTTTCCAACACTTTTGGAATCGTGCGAAGAGATAATCTTTCTGGGCCTGGAGTGGGGACCACCTCCACCATGTGCCTTGTTTTGTACCTCCCGTGCCCCGCATCCAGCCAGGTTGAGCCTGCGGGCCAGTTGGGGACCACAGGACAATTTTCATATGCCATAAATGTATCGGTTGCCTTTGATGATGCTCCAGCCACACTCCGGCCAAGGGGGACCACTGGGCCCTCACTCATAGGTTTTGGGGAGCCCTCCTGTCTGCTCCTGCCTAAACAGCCCTAGGGAGTTGGCTTTTCCATCAGGGCCAAAGGAAAAAGTCCTGCTGCATTTAAAAACAAAGTGTCCAAGCTGTCAGTGGTATGTTTACAGTCGCTCCTGGCGGACGTTGGCCCTTTCTCTAATGCCTTCTGGAAGGCGGAAAATGCGTAGTGGGGACGATAAATCACTAGGCGGTTGCCTTGTTTTGACTTGAGACGCTCAAGAGGAATAGTCATGTTTCTCATAAAAATCGGTGGGGATCGGTTTTTGAATTCCATCCACCTTTGTAAGTACAAAACATTTTCAGTTTTCTCAAATCAACAAACAGCATTCTGCTGCAGCTGTAACCCCGTGCCCGACCATGGATGAGAAAGGAAGGAGTCAGAGTTCTGATTAAAAAATACAAACCTAACACTGAGCAACTCAAGTGTCTTTTTCTGAAAATTAACTAACTGCTAATTATAGCTGCAGGCCTGCCCCCTATCTCGCTCTCATGAAGCTGCCTTGATTGTGGCCTGCCAGGCACAAGTGCCCCGCCGGAGGCCCTCTGCCACCGTCAGCCTTCAGGACAGAGGCTGCCTCAGTGTGTCACAGATACGCGTGGACTGAGCCTGCCTCAGAGGGGTCACAGGTCTTTGGGACTCAAACTGGGCAGGAAAAGCCCCTGGCTGCCCAGAGAGCCTTGGTTCTGCTTGCCGTACTCTCTGCCCCTCCTCCCTGCCCTGCTTCAGCCGTAATGGAGCCCTGTCTTATTGGTGGGGATTGTGGGGAGAGGTTTCTGTAAGGAATGGGGAAAGTAATTTTCTATAATTTGTGAAGTGAAAAAGCCACTATCATGGTTTTTACATTGACTATTGGAACATTTCAAAAATAATAAAGGTATTTTCCTAATTACCAGTTCGCCTTTGTGACAGCTTTCAGCCTCAGCCTGCCTGCCTTGTATGCCCTTTTACTCAAAATCGTACCCTCTTTTTCCTTCCTTGTGTGAAGTGGCTGTTTGCTGGAAAGCATATATCATCAGGATATATCAGCTGGTAGGTGTTGATACACTAAATATGAGCACCTACTGTGTGCCAGGCACTAGAAATAGGACAGGACCAAGGCCAAAAGTCCCTGTCCTCATCGAGCTGACAGTCTGGCAAGATGGGCAGGTGGACACTCTCAGCAGTGAGGTTGACATCATATGGCGTTATTATAAAGGAGTTTTGGGAAATACTGACAAAATGTCTTAACCTGGCCTGGAAGTGTGGAAGTGACACTAGTAGCACTGCAATGTGCCTTATGTATGATTTCTTTAATTCTCACGACTGATAAAAAATTGAAGTCCCAGAGAGTTTAAATAGCTTGCCCAAGTTTACTTGGCTAGGAAGTGGCAGAGCTGGGAGTTGAACTAGGTAGACTGGTTTCAGACTGTGGGTCTCATAACCACCATGCTACATATAACCCCCATCTCTGGCTCCCAGAAAAGGTGATGTTCAACTGAAACCTGAAAGAGCTATCAGTATCTGGCTAAGCGGTGGAAGAAGAGTATTTTAGGCAGTGGGAACAGCACACGCAAAGACCTAGAGTCCTTAATGGAGAAGCTAGAAGCAGGAGGGTCATAGGAAGAGGATGTGGTGAGAAATGGGGCTGGGGAGGAGGGCAGGAGCCAGATCATGAAAGACTTTACAAGCTGTGGGCTGGGGACGCCATTAGAAGGTTTTTAGCAGAGCTTTTAAGTGGGAGAGCAGATTTGGTTTTGAGAAAAGTCACTCTGGCGGGTGGTTGGAGAATGGATTTTGGATTATTTTGAGGATTAAAAAAACTGATAATTTATAGTAGTGCCCAGCACAGAGTAAAACCTGGTATGTTTCAGCCGCTATTATCATCGTCATCATCATCACCACTATTATTTATTTTCAATGGCTCAATAGAGGGGATGAGCATGCAAAGGAGACAGCAGGAATATCCAGGAAAATAGGAGGAAACAGTTTCATAGAAGCCAAAAAGGAGGGCTTGATGAGTAGTGTCAAATGCTGCTGTGTAGTCAAGATTATACCTGAGAAGTATCTGTTGGATTTACTGAATTGGAGCTCACTGATGAATTTGGCGGGAGTTCAGTGTAAGGCAAGCATGTCAAACTCAAAAGGCTAACATGGGCCAAATAAACAAGGTTTAAGTTTATGTGGGCCGCAAAAAACCAAAAGCTTCAATTTTCATAGAAACATAGGTTTATTTTGATAGAGACATGCGAATACAAAGGGCTGAAATAAATGAGTAATCATTTACATAAAATAGTAGAACATTTTAATAAAAATTAATATTTTTTCTTGAACATTAACTTACCAGACACTGAATAACTGCGCAAATTAAAAAGCATAATGCAAATACACCTATTTTTCTTGTTCTCCAAAAGCAAAATATTTCCTGTTGCACACACCAAATAAGTCAGTACAAGACTAATGATGTGACAATCGGCTGCTAAAATATTCGCTGCTTGTATTAGTGGAGAGAAATGGTGCGCCTGCGTGTAAGCCGCATAAGGGAAATGAATGCAACACGATTATAGTAATCAGTCATTAGTGAACGCTGTAGTTTGTTATTAATAATTATGTGTAACAAGATATTTTTAAAATTAAGTTACAAAATTTTTATTAAAACGTTTCTTACATACCGTCATATTGGCTGGGCCACAAAAATATTCATTGTGGGCTACATGTGGCCTGCGGGCCGAGGGTTTGACATGCTTGGAAGGGATTTGGACAAAGTCCGACAGCACAGACGTGAAATGTTGTGCATGGTTTCCAGGGGCTCTCAGACAGTGTTTATTTAAAACCTAGCCCTTTTCCCCCCACCCTCGCCCCACCCCCCAAAGAAGAGGCAGTGCGTTTTATCTGACGTGAAACAGACACAGGATGAGTGAAGAATAGTCCTGCTCTCTATGTGCTCTCAGACTAGTAGGGGGCCATTGGAAAGATAGCTTTTGATATGGGGAGAGAAATCCCTGGAATCTAGAGGATTGGAGTGGGCTGGAGGAAGACTAGAGCAGGGCCACGTGATGATTTTCACAGGCTCTAGGAACTTTTGCCTTCATGGGCCCTCTCCTCAATAACAAATATTTAAAATTATATTTTATGATTGCATTGGTATAAAGAGGAATATATTACTATTATATAGTAAAATGTTCTCTTCCACTTAAAAGCTCACTCCCCTCCCCCCTTCTGATTGTAAAAGAAATTAAGACATTTTTGTAATGTGGGTCTTAGGCATTGTACTTACAGTACCTAATGGATGAGCCAGCCCTGGACTTAAGGTAATGAGGGATAGTATGAGATCTCTGGGTACTTAGGAATGGAGAGGTAGGAAGGAGACAAACCCTAAGAACTCAGTTCTGTTTAGCGCTGACCCTATATCTAAGGCAGATCCCACAGGCCAGCCAGCTCCAGGAAAAGGCACATTTGTGTGTTGGGAGTTGGGAGTCGAGGAGGCTCACGCTGCAGATCCTTTTTCATGGAGGAGGAAGAAACAGTGTCCTTGCTGACACTCCCCCCCACACACACACCCCACCCCCCTTTCCTGGGTCAAGAGCTTCCCCAGGCAGCTGATGGCAGAGCAGACCAGATGGTGGTTCAGTTGAAACCACCTCACATTGGGGCTCCAGCTGCCTTGGTCTTGGGAAAACAACCCCATCGACCCTCTGTCACTAAGTCACTGTCAGGGAGGACAGCTTTGGGAGGGGTGGCAGGTGAAGCTTCCACAAGTGAGGTACCTGCTTCTGGGAAGTGCTAAGAATCCTATGAGCTGTCAGTTTCCACCACAAAGGGCAGCGGTTTTGTTCTGTGGGCTTTTGGATAAGTGTCCGTGTAAGTGAGAGAGACCAGAAGTAGGGTTGTGGTTCACTGTTGTTTCTTATTAATTCATTTTATTAAACCCCAATTGCCTATAAAACCAGGAGTGGATGAGGAATTTATGATTTAAAGAGCCCAATTCAGATATTCTTCTTTAGAACATGGCCCCAGGCATCTGAACCCATTCCTGCTGCTAAACCCAGGAGGTTTGTGTTGGCTTAGAATCGGCAGCACTTACCCTCCCAGTTGCCATGGTGATTCTTGGGTGGGGGGACGGGGTGTAGGACTGGATTCAGTTCTTCACATACACAAAATCCCAGGACCTACCCCTCCCTAAGTCCCCTCCATAGCCCCCACCCATCTCCCCAGTCTGCTCATCTCCACCCTGCCCCACCTCCTGAGTTTTCCATCTCTTGGCCTTTGTTTGTTTTTGCTTTTGTCAGTCTCTTTCCTCTGGATGGGTTTCTGTTTGTTTCCGAACTGTCTGGGGCTCTGCACCATGGAGACAGTGTCCTGGGCTGCCCCTATCCCTGATCTGGTTAGAATAAGCCCCTCTCATTTGCATGCCTCTCCAATCTGATGTGAGGAACATCCCAAACAAGTCACCACATTCCGAATAAAGATAGAAACCACTCACTCCTGCTGGCACTCTCGTCCGTCTACCTGGTGAGGGTTTTTAGAAAATGTTTGGTGTTCTATTGCGGTGTCCATATCGTGCAGCCCTGAGAAGGGGAAGCAGCATTTATTGAACACCTACTGTGTTCCAGCTGGTGGGCGAGGCTTGGCTTGGAGATGCTTCACTACAAGCTGCTGAAGGGCAATGCCCAGGCTGTCTGCATACCCAAGTATCTAGGATATGGTGGGTACTCAAGAAAAGTTTGTTGGGTGAATAAATGGATGAAAGGATGCAAAAAACTTCCCTGCCATAATAGAAGGCAGTGATTGAACATCAGTAATGGGATTGAAGTTAGACTTGAGAGCAAATGCCTTGGCCGGGCGGTGCGGGTGGCTGAAGGTTTTAGAGAGGGCTGTGAACGTCTGCTGTTGGATTGCAGGGAGTCCCATGTGCTTTCTGTCACCGGAAGTACCGTTGGGAATCGTGGAGGGTGGGCAGGACAGCCTTGGTTTCGCTGACAAGGCTCAGTCTTAAAATGCAAACGGTCCTGAGAGAGGTTAAACTGTGGATCTCATGGTTCTTCAAGACTGATGACAGCCTTTCCTAAGAACAGGTTGTAGTAATGAGTGTGAGAGAGAGTAAGAAACGCTGGAGATTCAAAGGTAAGAGGATTTTTGACCTTGCAAGGGGGTGAGAGGAGAAAAGGAAGGCTGGGGTCACTGGAGTCAAACTCTCAATACCAGGAGCTGCAAAATGGGCTCCCTTCCCAGGCTAAGCGTGTTAGCTCTGCTGTGTCCCATAGGCAGAGGGCACCTGGGATGCTGGCAGTGAGACCATGGGAAGTCTTGCCTGATGCCCACACTGTTAGCAGGAGCTCTGGGTTCAGCTCCAATTACCTTTATTTAAAAAGAAAAAAAAAATTTTAAATATATCTTTTATTGATTTCAGAAGAACGAGAGGGAGAGAGAGATGGAAACATCAATGATGGGAGAGAATCATCGATCAGCTGCCTCCTACACGCCCAACACTGGGGATCGAGCCTGCAAACCGGGCATGTGCCCTTGACTGGAATCAAACCCAGAACCCTTCAATCTGCAGGCTGACACTCTATCCACTGAGCCAAACCAGCTAGGGCTCCAGTTACCTTAATAGCCCCATCACTGTAGACCCAGCAGAGGCACACAGGGCACTGAATGTGGGGCAGGGAGGGCGGCCCCTCCCTGGCACCCGCCCCTTCGCTGCCTGCCCAGAGCTCAGACCATCAGCCTGCTCTGATTAAATTAACTTCTTTGAGCCTCACATCTAGGAGCAGCCAAATCCCCCTGATTGTCTGAGATGTTCCCGACATCAGAGAATAAACAGTCTCCCCTGTCCAGCCAGCTGTGACGAGCAGCATTCCTATCGCCCCACCCAACTGGGTGGGGCTGCAGGCCTGTGTCCACCTCCAGCAGAGGCCTGGGGGACATGGGGAATGGGAGGAAGGGAGAGGAGAGGTCCTTGTCTGCCTCCAGACTGCATAGGACATTCCTTTCCCTGAGTCCCCCTTTCTCCCCAGCACCAGGCATCTCCGCCTCAAGCCACTCCCAACACAAGCTCTGTAATAATGACTGTGACTTAAGAGGGGCCCACACCAGGCCACTGTCCCTGGGGTCAAGCCCCTTCCCTCTTGCCCAGGAGCTGCCTAGGGAATTTGAGACTCCGACATCATTCCAGCTAGATCTGAAGGGATCACACCCAAATGGCTCATTTAATAGAGGTGGACACCCTGAGTCAGCAGCAGAAGCAGGACTAGACCCAGGCCTCCCATTGCTGTCCACTGCCTTGGGGTGCTGTGGATGGCGTGCTGCCATGACATTTGGGGCTCTCAGTGAGGGGGCGGCCCATGTTTTTGCAGAGGAGCCGAGGTGTTTTCATCCTGCGCCTGTTTTGGAGATCAGGCTTGAGGCCGGGCCATTTCCTGAGGAAGCAAGGCTTCTGGAAAAGCGCTGTTCATCAGCTCCTCCTAAATCATCCTGTCAGGGCTAGAGCTGGGGCAGCAGGACCTGAGTTCTACACTGTCCAGAGACCAGTGCCCAGTCTGGGCTTGGCCAAGCCATGGGGCGGATGGGACAGAGAGCAGAGAGCTTGGGGATGAGCATGCAAAGGGCATCAGAGGTGTCCGGGGCAGCTCCTAACATTTGCAAGACTCAGGAGCCCCCTTCACCAACCCCCCTAACCCCCCCCCCCCCCACCCCACACCATCTGCTTCTCTGCCCTAGCACTCTGGCCTGGGACTGCGGGGGAGGAGAGAGCAGCCTTTCTCAGCCAGTCTGCGAAGGGAATTCCTCTAGGAGTCCCTCTGGCAGCAGACAGCTAGGGTGGGTGGTGGGGAAGGCAGACAGTGAGTGTGCCCCGGGGGCTCTGTGGACAGGTGTCTCTCTCTCGTCTGTCTCCGGGCTCCAGCTCTGTCTCTGTCTAGCTGCATGTATCACTGCGGATTGTATGTGTAGGCGGCTGCATTTCTCATTGCAGCTGGGTTCCTTGGTGGGAAAGTGTGTACTTATGTGTTTGCCTGCATGTTTGTATCCACATCTGTGTAGCTCATGTGTAAGGGACAGTGTGTGTCTCTATGTCTTTGCATAGATGAGTGGGCCTACTCCTGCTTATATGTGCCATGGGAGTGTGCATGTGAGCATTTAGGTTACTTTTTAAAAAAATATGTTTTTATTAATTTCTGGGAGAGGAAGGGAGAGGAAGAGAGAGATAGAAACATCAATGATGAAAGAGAATCATCAATTGGCTTGCCTCCTGCATGCCCCCCACTGGGGGGCCAAGCCTGTAACTCGGGCAAGTGCTCTGACCAGGAATTGAACCGTGACCTCCTGGTTCATGGGTCAATGCTCAACTATTGAACCACACCGGCTGGGCCATTTAGTTTATTTTGGTGTAAACATGTACTTGTCTTTCTGGCTGTAAGTTTAGGCATGTGTGTCTCTGGAAGCATGAGCATATATTTATTAATATGTTGGTGAGTCCCAGAAAGCATGTATGCCTGTCTATTTACATTTGTGCAGAAGCATTCATTCACTCATTCATCAATTCATTCATAAAGTGATTTGGTCATTTGCTAACAGCCATCTTTAGAGTGCTCTGTGACTGGGCCCACACTGGGCCTACAGTAGGAATTTAAAGAGGTGTCCAGGGCAGCTCCTAACATTTGCAAGACACAGGGAAAGAGTACAAATGAAGGCTTGTATTCTCATGTCTAAATATTTAAATGTTATTAAGCCAAAGCAACAAACTGCTAAGGAACATAATCCTAATAACCCAGAAGGCTGGGTTTGATTTTGAATTCTCAGCTCCTCCGAGTTCTGTGCTGGAACTCAGCAACACAGAGAGAGTGGCCCCGGCCTCTCTCTCCCCTTCCTGGCTCTGTCCCATATCTTGAGGGGCCTTGCATACATGTGTTACTCCTCACATGCGTCCAAACTACATGCATGCACTCCACAAACAACTGCCCCTTGGTCATCTTTTAGGCCTATGGGTGCCCACATCATTGGCAAAATCTGCCCAAATGGCTCCAAGGAGGAAGCAATGGTGTCCCGTGTACATGGTTTGTAATCCAAGAGGAGGGCAGGGTGGAGTGTGGCCGCCTAAAGGGTGGGCTGAAGGTTAGGGCCCTTTTTCCTGTTTCCTTATGGAACTTGCAATCTGGGAAGGAACCACACATCAAATAGAGAGATGAGAACAACACCATCTATGGTTATAAGCGCCTGTGTGTGGAACTTTGCCCGAGTATCCACTTGTCTGCATGTCTGACTGCGTGGATAGCGATATGTGTCTATGTGTGTGTTTCTCTGTTTGTTCATTGTCTGTCTTACCTTCTAGAAGGTAGAGTCCACAGCTTTTCTCCCACCCTTCCTTCTCCTGGATGGAGTTAGGACTAGGAGACCGGCTGGGGTGGTGGGAGGGGCACTGATCTGAGTCTGAGCAACTGTTCTATGCTTAGCTCTGTGATCTGGCCTCAGTTTCCTCATCTGTAGACGAAGGGGCTGGATTACCATGTCTTTAACTTGCAGGCCTTGCTTGGTTTACAGGAGTATGATCCCATGAGTTAATTACTTCCTAAAAGTGAAATTGGGGGATGCCTAATTATAGAATCCCAGCTCTGCCATGCATGAGCTTGTCTCCTGTAGAGTTGCTTAATCTCCCTCAGACATGTGAGGATTAAATAAGATAATGTGTGTAATGTGTTGAGCACCATGCCAGGCTCACAGATGTTCAGTAAGTATTAGTTTCTGTCTTTAGCTAGGGTCTTTCCAACTTTCATACCTTACAAATTCTGGATTCAATAGACATATTGACGAATTAAAATCCTTGGAACCGATGTTTAGGGAGTTCTGGCCTTACGTTTGTTGTGGGGGCAGGGATAGTTAGGTGAAAAAATCAAGCCCTTTTTCCAGTGTCATGTGTGAGCCTCTCTCTTCACCCCATTACTTCAGTGGGGACCCTTGACATTTTTTCAGTCTCGTGTAAAGCACGTGAAACACAGGTTCAATGCCCTCCTCTGACCTGATTCTGCCCCTGAGCCCCTCCCTGGTGCCGCAGGATGCTGAGCTAAGTAGGATCAGGCCACAGACCAGAGCTGGGTCAGCTGAGGCCTCGGGCTTCCCAACATGTCTGAGCCTGCCTGACCGGCCCTAACAGAGGGCAGATCCAGCTGTACAGGGGGCACCTGTCTCCCATAGTTGGTCTTCCTGGGAGGGCTTCACTCTGCTGCCGGCATAGATGGCCTTAGAACCCTGGAGCACCAGGGAGACTGAGGAGACCTCTATGCCCCCTCTACCCTCAAGGCCTATGGAATGGCCTGGTTCCAGCAGGAACAACATGAAGAGAGTGAGTAAGGGCAGATGACAGGACCTCTCAGTCAGGGCTGGCGGGGGTGACCATCTTGGGTATCCCCCTAGAAGCTGTGCAAACTGGCGGCTCTTGGGCCGTCCTGAAATATCTGTGACCCGGAGGGAATGAGGGAGAGGTCTAGGAGCCTCGCCAGGGCTGCTGAGCTGAGAAATGCTGTGAGTATGAGCTCAGGTGGCTGATGCCCTGAGCGAGGCAGGAGAGGGTCTGCCTTGGGGTCATGCTGCCCGCCCTGACCCTCCCCACAGGGTGACTGAGAATTGGCCTGATCATCTCCCAGCTCCAGGGATTACTGGGGAGGTAGGAGCAACTTAAACTGCAAAAGGCCCTTTTGGGGGTCATTGTGATCTCTCCCCTCCCCCCACCATCTCTAGGCTGTTCTATTTGGGGCCAGAACTGGGAATTTTCCTCTTGAAAAAAAATTCAAAGCAAGGGAGCAAGTAGTGGATTAAGGCCAAAATAATGTGTTTAAGGAAATTTCTGCTTCATGCTGGCTAGGACAGGGAATGTCTGGTCAAAGGGCTGCTGACGGCCAGGGTCTCTGTAAGTAAACAGGCCGCCTCTGATGGCCTCCCTGAGCTCATTTCCCTCAGCACTGAGTGAGGAAGATGATGTCACCAAGCAGGGCCTCCTGGTCATGGAGTTTGCCAGTGAGCAGGACGGAGGCTCAGTGATTGCCGGCAGCCTGGGTGCTGTTGCCTCGTTATTGCAAACAGCTGTTTCCCACACAAGTGGCTCTGACACCCTCCACATATACTCCTCTACGATGGGACTCCTGCCACACCATGACCCCATAGCCAAGGGTGTTCCTGGGGAAGCGTGGGGTTAACTGTGAAGTTGCCGGCTCCCATGCAAGACCTCTTCCCCAAGCAGAGAGCTAGGCCTCTTGCAAAGAATGACCCCTGGAGGTACAGGCCCAGGTCCTGCCCCAGGTGCAGAGCGGGCAGTGGCAACGTGCACCTCAGCCAGTCTCCTGGGGCCAGGCAGCCAGGACCATTTGGGGAGTTTCCATGAGCAGAGGAACCAGGTCAGGGGAAGTTGGGAGGTGGGGTGGGGAAGAAGCCACAAAGCCTTCTGTGTGCCTCCTGCACAGGCTCTTCCTGAGAACTGCGGTCACCAGGTGAGACTTTTATGGGGTTTGAAAGCCCTGAGGCAGATTGCGGAGGAGCAGCTGCCAGCGTTGGGCCAGACTCTGCAGCCTCCCCCTATTTACCTTGTACCACCCCCTCTTCACGTCCTGGCTGGACAATGGGGAGCCTCCAATTAGACAGGTGGGCCCAGAAGCTTCTTGGTGATGGGCCTTAGCCTTTCACTTCTTTGTGTCTCCCAAAATCCGTGGCTGACTTTACAGGCGGCTTATCAGTCATACAGACCCACCCCACACGGCAACCGGACCATTCAATGTCTGCCCGACCTACTCCAGGCTGAGCAAAAACCTCAGCCTGACCGGCAGGCTCACAAAAGACTCACTGACTTCTTCATATGCCGCTGACTGATCAGTAGGCCAACCCACTAATTTAGTCTACTTGTTAAAAAAAAATAGCAATGGAATGCCTTGTTTGTGCCAGGTCGTATGCTGGGTGCAGGAGATATAGCAATGAACAAGACAGACAAGATCCCTACTCTTACGGAGCTGACAATAAGCAAACCAAAAGACCACAGAGTGTGATTATACATTATGAAGGAAGTAAACAGGATTATATATTATGAAGGAAATAAATGAGTGTGGTTATATATTATGAAGGATAGAATGGTCAGGGAATGGTCAGGAAAGACCTCCCTGACATATAATTTGAAAACTGGAGGATGAGAATGAGGGGGAAAAAACAACATATAAAAAGCCTGTGGAAAGCTTTCCAGATAGAAGCAAAAGCAATGCCAAGGCCTTGAGTTGGGAAAGAGCTTGGCATAATCTTGGAATAATCAGAAGACCAATGTGACTGGGACAGAGTGAACGAGGGGAAGGTGGCACGCAGATGAGGTTGGAGGGATGGGCAGGAGCAGACCGGACAGTAAGATGGCCTTGTAAGCCACAGTAAGTGTGAGAGGAAGCCCCTGAGTGCTCTAAGGAAAAGTATGACACACATTTAAGAAGAAATAGGTAGCCTGAGTAGCCCTACAACGATTAAAGAAATTGAATTTATAGTGAAAAATCTTCTTATAAAGAAAATTCCATGCCTAAAATGCCTGCTGGATTCTACCTAACATTAAGGAAGAAAGGATTTATCTGCATATAAGTGTTATTCAAGGTCAACTAGTTTAGCCTGATCCAGGGTTGGGAATCCCTTAATGCAGAGGGCCATCTTAAGTTGGAGATTTTCCACTGCTTGGGTGGGGCAGAGGTCATCCTCCTCAACACCTGAGTTATTCAAGGGTCAACCGTATATGAACAATGGATACTTGGAAATTGGCATTACAAAAACAACGCCATTAACAATATCGTCAATAATATGAAACACTTGGGGGTAGATTTGACAAAAGCTCTGTAAGAGTTGTACATTGAAAACTATAAAAGAGTACTAAGAGCAATGAAGGAAGACTTAAATAAATGAAGAAAGGTGATGTTTTCAAAATGGGAATTCTCCCCAAATTGATATATAGATTCAAAATAATTCCAATCAAAATCTCAACAGGTTTTTTTTTTTTTTTTTTTTTAAAAAGAATCAGCTGATTCTAAAATGTATATGGAAATACAAAGGACCTTGAATAGCAAAACAATTTTTTAAAGAATTATACAGTTGAAGGCCTTTCCCTACTTGATTTCAGGACTTATTATAAAGCTACAGGAATCAAGACAGCATGGTATTGATGTAAACATAAGCACACAGATTAATGAAACAGAAAAGACAGTCCAAAAATAAAGCTGCACACATACTGCCAATTTATTTTTTTCTTTCTTTAAATATATTTTTATTGATTTCAGAGTGGAAGGGAGGGGAGAGAGAGAGAGAAACATCAATGATGAGAGAGAATCATTGATCAGCTGCCTCCTGCATGCCCCCTACTGGGGATTGAGCCCACAACCTGGACACGTGCCCTGACCAGGAATCGAACCCTGACCTCCTGGTTCATAGGTCAATGCTCAACCACTGAGCAACACCAGCTGGGCTTGCCAATTGAGTTTTGAGGAAGGTGCCAAGGCATCCTTGGGGAAAAGATAAGCTTTTCAACATATGGCACTGGAGCTACTAGATATCTGTTTGGAGAAAAAAATGAACATTTGCCCTTATGTCACACTGTACACAAAAATTAATTCAAAATGAATCACAAACAGAAATGTAAGAGCAACAACTATAAAACTTCTAGAAGAAAACATAGGAAAACATCTTTTTTTTTTGGATTGGGCAAAGAGTTCTTAGATATGACACAAAAAGTGCTAACAATAAAAGAAAACATCAATAAACTAGACTTCATTAAATTTAAAACTTTTGTTCTCTAAAATATCATTAGGAAAATGAAAAGACATTACCAGTGGGAGAGAATATTTGCAAAACATATATCCAACAAAGGAGTTGTATCTAAAATATATATTTTTAAAACCTATTTATGTACATAGAATATATAAAGAACAAATAATTTGTATTGAGGATATATTTTTAAAGTATATGCAGCTCAATAAGAAGACTAAAAAAAAAACACATTAAAAAATGAGCAAAAAGTTTGAACAGCTACTTCTCCAAAGGAGATATGCAAATAAGCACATGAAAAAAATGCTTCTTGGTTATTAGAGAAATGGAAAGTAAAACACAATGAGATATCACTACACACCCACTAGAAAAGTTAAAATTAAAAGACTGACCATACTAAGTGTAGGCAAGCATGTGAACAAATATAACCCTTCTACACTACTGTTGGGAATGTTAAGTAATATAAACACTTTGGAAAACGGTTTGGCAATTTCTTAAAAAGTTAAACATACACCTCCCATATGACCTACTTGTTCCTCTGCTAGGTATTTATCCAAGAGAAATGACAGCATAAGTCCACACAAACACCTATACAGGAAGACTGACAGTATATAAGTCTTTACATATAATAGCTATAAACTGGAAACAACTGTCCATCATCAGGTGAATGGTTAAACAAATTGTGGTACATCCATACAATGGAATACTACTCAGCAATACAATTAAATTAATTATTGATAGAGTGAATAACATGAATGAATCTCAAAATTATTAAGCCACATAAAAAAGAGCACAAACTATATTCTCCATTTATATAAAGTTCTGGAAATGCAAACTAGTCTATAGTGACAGAAAGCCGATCAGTGGTTGCCTGGGGATGAGAGGTTGGGAGGGAGGGTTGGATTTCACAGGAGCATGAGGCAATGGTTTGGGGTGATAGATATGTTCCTTATTTTTATTGAACTGATGATTTCACAGGTGTAGACATATGTCAAAACTTGTTTAATTATACACTTTAGTGTGTCAACTATACCTCAATAAAGTTGTTCAAAAAACTGAAACCTGATCTAATTTTTTTTCTTATTAAAATATATTTTATTGATTTTTTGCAGAGAGGAAGGGGGAGGTATAGAGAGTTAGAAACATCGATGAGAGAGAAGCATCAATCAGCCGCCTCCTGCACACTCCCCACTGGGGATGTGCCTGCAACCGAGGTACATGCCCTTGACTGGAATCAAACCCGGGATCCTCCAGTCCCCAGGCTGACGCTGTATCCAGTGAGCCAAACCGGCCAGGGCTGATCTAATTTTTTAAACTCTGGCTGCCATGAGAAGGGACTGTGGTGGGTAAGAGCAGAAGTTGGGGGTCATTAGGGGAATGTCTCAGTCATCTGGATGAGAGAGACTGTGGCTGTGGTGGCAGTGGAAATGAAGTGGAGAGATTTAAGAAATATTTTGAGACGTACACAACAAAACTCACTAGCAGTTGTATATAAGGCATGAGGGAAATGAAGAAATCTAGGATGGCTATCACATTTCCAACTTGAGCTCAGAGTGGCTGGGGGTGCCTGGCCAGGAAGATTTGTGGGTGGTGTGGGTGTGGAACAAAGGCTTCTTTCCATCTACCTGTGATGATGGCTAGGCTCTATGAGAAGAGTCTGGAGGGAGACAAAATTTGGAAGGTATCCTATATAATAAAGGGGTAATATGTAAATTGACCATCACACCCCCTCACACAAGATGGCCGCCACAAGATGACCAGCAGGGAGGGCAGTTGGGGGCAACCAGGCCGGCAGGGGAGGGCAGTTAAGGGCAACCAGGCTGGCAGGGAAGGGCAGTTGGGGGTGATCAGGCTGGCAGGGGAGTGGTTAGGGAGTGATCAGGCTGGCAGGCAGGTGAGCAGTTGGGAGCCAGCAGTCCTGGATTGTGAGAGGGATGTCCAACTGCCGGTTTAGGCCCCCGAGGGGTCCCAGATTGGAGAGGGTGCAGGCTGAGCTGAGGCACACCTCCCCCCAATGCACAAATTTTGTGCACCGAGCCTCTAGTTAGCAAATAAGTGGCATTTAAAATTTTTTTTTATTGATTTCAGAAAAGAATGGAGAAGGAGAGAGAGAGAGAAACATCAGTGATGAGAGAGAATCATTGATTGGCTGCCTCTTACATGCTCCCTACTGGGGATCAAGCGCACAACCTGGGCATGTGCCCTGACTGGAATCAAACCCAAGACCCTTCAGTTTGCAGGCCAATGCTCTATCCATTGAGCAAACCCGGCTAGGGCAATAAATGACATTTTAAGGTCAAATGAATGGGTGAGATCACATAGGGAGAGAGAATAGACAAAGAAGAGGTCTGAGAACTGAGCTTGGGGTATTCCATCACTTAGAGGTCCCCTGAAGGAGCCAGTAAAGCTCATCAGAAAGGGACAACTGAATAAGTGCCCAACTGTATTCATTTCCTATGGCTGCTGTAACAAATTACCACAAATTGGGGGGCTTAAAACAGACAGAAATGTGCTCTCTCACAGCCTGGAGACCAGAAGTTCAAAATCAGATCACTGGGCGGAAATCAAGGTGTCAGTAGAGCTGCACTCTAGGGGACAGTCTGTTCCTTGACTTCCAGCTCCTGTCAACTGTTGACATTCCTTGGCTTGTAGCCACATCACTTTTATCTCCATCTCCATGGTCACATTACTTTTCCCTTTTCTGTCCATGTCAAATGTCCCTCTGCCTCACCCTTATTTTTTAAAAATATATTTTTATTGATTTCAGAGAGGAAGAGAGAGGGAGAAGGAGATAGAAACATCAGTTATAAGAGAGAATCATTAATTGGCTGCCTCCTGCACACCCCTACTGGGGATTGAGGCTGCAACCTGGGCATATGCCCTTGACTGGAATCGAACCCCTTCAGTCTGCAGGCCAATGCTCTATCTACTGAGCCAAACCACCTAGGGCAGCCTCACCCTTATAAGGACATTTGTCATAACCCAGATAATCCAGAATGATCTCCTCATCTTGAGATCCTTAACTTAATTACATTCATAAAGACCTATCCCCCCCCCCCCCCCATAAGGTCACATTCACAAGTTTTGGGGATTAGGATGTAGACATACATTTTGGGAAGGGGGCACAATTCAACCCACTACACTAACTGACTGATAGATTAAAGGATGACTAATTGAGTAATGCAAGATGGCAGGACTTCTTGTGCCTGGTAAGAGGGATTGAGAAAGTCAGATATAAATTGCAGGAGCCTATTTGATTCCAGTTAAGGGCACATGCCTGTGTTGCAGGCTGGATCCCCGGTAGGGGGTGTGCAGGAGGCAGCTGATCAATGATTCTCATCATTGATGTTTCTATCTCTCCCTCTCTCTTCCTCTCTGAAATCAATAAAAATATGTTTAAAAAATAAATAAATGTCAGGAGCCTAGTGTGGAGGTAAAGGACATAGGCTGCTGCTGGCTTGATCATGTGTGTGGGAGAGTCTCATGGAGAGGGAAGTACTGCAGACAGGACTCTCCCAGCCTTCCCAGTCCTGACTCAGCACCTGGCAGGGGCCGTCTACACAGCAGCCAGAGTGATCTTTGGAATGCAGATCTGTTCATATCTTTTCAGTGAGTGGCCCTTAAACAGCTTCCAACAGCTTTTAAGCCAAAGACAGATATCCTCACCTGGCCTACAGAGTCTGGGGACTGGCCTTGGCCCATCTCTGCAGCCTTGTCTCACATCTGCTATGTGCCTCTAGATACACTTGCTGCCTCTCAGGCTACCTTCCTCCTTCCCTGGGGCCATGGTCTGTTGTTCCCTCTACCTGGAAGGCTCTTATTCAACCTGCTTTGAAGAGTTAGCATCCACTAATGCTTTAGCTCTCAACCCAGATGTCTTTTTTTGAGAGAATTTTTCCTTGGGTCCCTGGTCAGGTCATAAAAATATAATTTCTCATGGCTCCCTTTCCTTATCTTTCACAGGACTATCAAAGTTTACAATTGGGTACATATTTGTAATTGTGTTTTAATGATGTTTATCTCCACCACTAGCCCATAAGCACCATAAGGGTAGGGTTTGTATGACTCACCACTCTGTCCCAAGTGCCTTGTTCAGTGCTTGGCACTCAGAAGGAGTATGTGGTGGCTTTACAGCTTGTCTGCAAAAACATGTCCTTCCATCCTGAGCGTTTAATTGATCTCCCTTTAAATATGGGCTGGTCTAATGACTTGCATGCATTTAACAGGATGTGGCAGAAATGATGCTAAGTCAGAACAGGTAATTTGGCTTCCTCCGGGCCTGTTCTCTTTTGGGATGCTCCCTTTCAGAACCCAGATGCCACACTGTGAGGATGCCCTGGCAACATAGGGAGGCCACATGTAGGCGTTCCAGCCAAAAGCCCCACTGAAAACCTAGCCTACAGCCAGCATCAACTGCCAGACATGCACTGAGGAAGGCTTTGAGATGCTTCCAGCCTCGGCTGCCTTCTGACTGCAACCATATGAGAGACCCTGAGCGAGAATTACCTAGCTGAGCCCAGTTACTCCTACAACTGTGAGAGGCAAAAATAAATTTGTCATTATTATATAAGCCACTAAGTTGTGGTATGATATGTTATGTAACAGTAGATAACTAGAACAGAGCCCAATAAATACTTATTGAATGAATAAATGTGGAGAGCTCTGGTTGAAGGAATATTGCCTGTGCTTCAGCTCTGTGCAAGTTTTAGTTGACAACTCTGTTTCTCCTTCCCCAAGGGGTCCTGAAGATCCTGAAAACTTCAGTTCAGAAACTCAAAGGTCTGTACTCCTCATACCCACTCAAGGGGAGAGAGGCTTGTGGAACATGGTGAGGCCATCAAAAGTTAGATCTGGCAGGAACCTCAGAAAACATCCATGTTACTGAGGGTTCTTAAACTCCCACATGGTTTCAAGGTAGCAAAAACATACATTTTTCTCTATGTGTTTGTGTGTTTTCTTGGAGAGAGGATCTCCAGGATTTAATTTTTTTTAAATTGTATTTGTTGCCCTAGCCGGTTTGGCTCAGTGGATAGAGCGCGGCCTGCAGACCAAAGGGTCCCGGGTTGGATTCCCATCAAGGTCACATACCTCGGTTGCAGGCTCCTCCCTGGCCCAGTCCTGGTCAGGGCTCGTGCAGGAGACAACCAATCGATGCGTTTCTCTCCCATCGATATTTCTCTCTGTCTTTCCCTCTCTCTTCCACTCTTTCTAAAAAATCAATGGGAAAATATCCTCGGGTGAGTATTAAAAATAATAATAAAGTATCATTAAAAAATAAAATAATAAAACATTTTATTTGTTGATTTTAGAGAGAGGGAGGAAAAGAAACATTGATTTGTTGTTTCAGCCATGCATTCATTGGGTGGCTTCTGCATGTGCCATAACCCCAGTGCATTGGGATGAGGCTCCAGCCACCTGAGCCACCTGGCCTAGGCTTCCAGAATCTAATTTTTATCAGATTCTTAAAAGATTTGTGTCCCCTTAAAGTGATAAGAACTACTTATTTAGTCCAACTCTCTCAATTTCTATGTTAAGAAACTGAGAACATTTTGTTTTCTGGTAATAAGGTGACTAGTTACCCTAAATAAGCTTCCTTCTGAAAACAGTTCTGGATAAAAGAAATCTTTCAAAATATACACTGATGAGCTGGCAAGAAAATGAGGAATATTCAGGCCAAACCACTGACGAATCCAGAGAAGTAAGCTGAGCAATGAAACTGACTTTTGCCTTGAGCACATTTTTATTTTATTTATTTATTTACTAAAAAACAGATAACATGAGATGTACCCTCAACAAATTGTTCGCTGTGCAGTACAGCACTGTTAACTACAAGCACAGTGTTGTATAGAAGATATCGAGAACTTCTTTATCTTGTACATCTGAAACTTTATTATTATTTTTTAACCCAATAAACTTGAACTTGAAAATTTATAGCCCTGTGAGGGTGGGATTATTTGAGAGAAACCAGTGGTGTGATAATAAATGGCTCTCCAACAAAGCAAAGCACCCTGTTTTTAGTGTTTGCCGATTTCCATGATGTAAATACTCCACCATGGCCAATTTTAAGGTATTAATTGTATTAGGAATTGGCATGCAAAATTCCTGGATATTTGGTTCTTCTGAGCTGGTAAGAGCCCGTTCTAGCACTCTACTGAGAGAAACGCAGGGCCCCTCTAAGGCGGAAAGGCTAATAAATCCTTCCCCACATAAGATTGGGACTTTAGTGAATGAGTGAACTAGAGATAAGCATTACTACCTCCCAACAGACTGAAAAGAAAAACGTCTGCCTTAATTTCCCTATTCTCAGAAGAAAATAAAATATCCCTAGCAAATACGTCATAAGAAGCTTTGCATGTGAATCTGAAGCCCAAATTCATATTACATAGGTGGTCTAAAATATTTACGTCAAGCATTAATTTAAAGAGTGCCCAGTCTGGTAATGCTGGAAGTATCTGGCAACTCAAATAAACCCTCCTGGAAAAACTCACCTTTACCCTAAACCTCAAGAATCCCCAGAGTAGTTATGAAGAAATGAGTAGGTCCTAGTTGAAAATCACAAAACATTCAGGGAAACAACACACTGTGGAAACAAATCAGCATGGACTCTAGATGTTGAAATTATCAGATGAATAGTATAAAATAACTATTTAAAATACAGCCCAGCCTGCATAGTTCAGTGGTTGAGCATTGACCTGTGAATCAGGAGGTCACGGTTTGATTCTTGCTCAGGGCACTTGCAAGAGTTGTGGGCTTGATCCCCAATGTGGGGCGGGCGGGAGGCAGCCAATCAATGATTCTCTCTCATCATTGATGTCTCTATCTCCCTCTCCCTTCCTCTCTCTTAAATCAATAAAAATATGTTTATAAATAAATAAATAAAATGCTTACAAAAGAGAAGCTTGAAAATTTGAGCAGGGAACAAGAGACTCTGAAGAAGAATCAAGTGTATTTGAATAAGAAAGGAGAGCATGTCCCTCTTGAAATTCAAAGTATCATAACTAAATATTCAAATTCAATGGTTGTATTTGATAGAAGATTAGACACAATGACTATATCAGACACAATAAGATTAGAACTGGAAGATAGAGCTGAAGAAATTCTCTAAAATATAAATAAAGAAATTCTCTAAAATATAAATTCTCTAAAATAAAAATATGGAAAATACGAGAGTAATTAAAAGACATGGAGGGCAAAGTGAGAAGGTCCAAGATATATATATCAAGAGAGTCCAGAAGGAAAGAGATCATGGGACCGAAGTAATAATTGAGTTGGTGGCTGAGACTCATCCAGAAATCCTTCAATCCATGCATTCAAGAATTTTAATAAATTCCCCCCAAATAAGTTTAAAAATCTACAAGTGGTTACATCATAGTGAAAATGCAGGTTACCAAAGACAGAGAAAGTATTAAGAACAGGCCCTGGTTGGTGGTTAGAGCATCAGCCCGAACACCAAAGGGTTGCAGGTTCAATTCCCAGTCAAGGGCATGTACCTGGGTTGTAGGCTCCATCCCTGGCCCCAGTTGGGGCACATGTGGGAGGCAATCAATCAATGTGTCTCTCTCACATTAATGTTTCTCTCTCTCACTCCCCCTCCTTCTCTCCCCTTCCCTTCCTCCCTTCCAATCTCTAAAAGTCAATGGAAAAAATATCCTCGGGTGAGGATTAACTAAAACAATTAAAAGTATTAAGGACAGATTATTTTCAAAGTAGTGACAATTACACTGAAATAGCTGCTTTCTTACTTAATAGCTGAATGTCAGTTGGAATTATATCTTCAATGTACCCAGAGAAAATGACTATCAACCAAGAATTCTAAAACCAGTGAAAAGCTATTTTAAGAATAAGAAAAAATAATGATATGATGAGATGAACAAAAACTGTATTTGCCACCAGTAGGCAGAAAGAAAGTGATCCCAGATGGAAGAAATGAAAGACAAGAAGGAATGTAAAGCAAACAAAGTGGTACATATATGAGTAAATTGAAACAAATATTGTATAATCAATAATAACAATGTCCTGTAGGCTTTAAAAACACAAGGTAAAATTCAAATACATAAAGGAAACAATATATAAGCTAGGAGAGGGGAGATTAGAATTAGCTCTAAGGTCTTTGTTTTATTTAAGAAAAAAATTAAAGATACAGACATAGACAAATAAAATATGTATATTAAAATTTCTAGTGTAACCACTAAAAATAGCAAAAAATGCATAATTTGCAAACTAGTGAAGGAGAAAAAATCTAATAAGAAAAAATAGTTGAGAAAGCAAGAAAGAATAGAAAAACAAATCTAGAAAAGTTTTGGGAAAATACAAAATAATAGGGTAGAAATACATACATATATACTAGTACATACATACATACATAAATACATACATGTTGTGTGTGTGTGTGTGTGTATCAGTATTTTAATCCATGTAAATGGACTACATGCTTCAGTTAAAAGGATTGGTGGCCATACTAGCCAATGCATTGACCTCCATTTTTTCAGGGATATGTTAATGGCTCCACTCCCCACTCTGTGGGGTGAGTTTTAAAGCTCCCTGGATGATCCAAAAGTGCAGCATTTGAACCTCACAAGGACCTTGAAAGACAGACACTGTCGTTATCCCCACGGTACAGGCAGGGACATTGGGGCACAAGAGGTAAAGCCACTTGGCCAAGGTCAGAGGATCAGTGGAAGGGGCGGGACTGGAGTCCGAGACGGTACGAGCAGGCGGCCCCCTGCTTGCCGTGGGCCCAGGCTTCACATGGCCAGCTGGGGAGCTAGTCTCCTCCAGCTGTGAAGACATTTCTGTCACCCCCCTTTCCCCTGAAGCACCGGGCTGGGCTCTTCCAAACCCAGAACGTGGTGGGTCACCCCCACTCACCCAGCTCCTGGTTCCTCTCAGTGGAAACGCGTGGCCTTTGGTGAGGGGGAGGATGCATATTTGAGGTGAAATGTTGTATAACAGCCAGGAATGGAAAATATTAAAAGCCCATGGGCGCCAGCAAGGTTCTCGCCAGGGCCAGAAAGTTCAGAAAAGAAGAGGAAGGCTCGCTGTGGTGGCCTTCCCACCCCGCAGGCTTCAGGATGAGCCAGGGGCCCACACCCTGTATCCTAGGCTGCCTCCATCTTCAGGGTCAGAGCAAACCCCCCCTGGGTCGGAGGAAAGTCTTGGTGTGGTGACTCCAAGGAGAAAGCCCCCTGGGCGTATAAGGTTTAGTTTATCCTAACCTGGGTATCGGGGTGGTGGGCACAGCGGGGTGGGGCCATTGGAGAAGGAATATCTTACTGGGAGAACACAAGGCTCGGCCAGCCCCGTCCACACGCAGGTTCTGAATGGTCCGGGTGCTGGGATGCTGAGAGAGTGACACATGGTCCCTGTCCTCTAGGGGTTTCACTGTAGTGGCAGGTCAGGTGGGAAAACAGACAATGTCAGTAGAATAAATGCTTTTTCGAAGGAGTGCACAGGCCACAAGGCTTGTAGGAGACAGAAGAGGGTCAGTTAGTTCAGCCCAGGGCTACAAGGAAGGGTTCCTGGAGGAGGTGGTACCTGGCTGAGGCTTGCTGCAAGTAGGTATTGTGAGAATGTGCACAAAGCCGGTGTGTGGATACATGCCCTTAGGAATATAACTCTGTGTGTTTGGAAAAAGAGACAGAGAGACACAGGCAAATGGACTCCTCCTCCTCAGGGGGGCCCCGCCATCACTCCCTTTCCTACTGCTCCTCACAAACACACTAAGGTGCAGACACACTTGTAGTCACAAACAAATACACATGAGCACATGCACATGTATAGGGTGTCCCAAAATTCACGCAAGATTTGAATTTTGCGTGAGCATTAACAACAACAACAACAAAAAAGCCTAATTTTACTTGGTTTATTGAATCAGGTTCTAATATCTGTTGCCCTTTGATTTCAATCCCTTCAATTTGATAAGCATTACCAAGTACCAATTATGGCCCAGGAGCAGGGACAATGAAGACCAATGAAGACCACAGCTTTGCGTATGTGCCAGCAAAGCTGTGGAGGCCATTTACCCGATGTGCTATCCCATACATAACCCTATACTGTATACTTTATGAATCAATAAAAAATTTACAATTTTTAATTATAAACCTGTGTTTTCTATCAAAATTACTTCTTGCATGAATTTTGGGACACCCTATACAAGGTAAGAGAGAGGTTTCAGTAAGAACTGGGGGTAGAAGATAAGGCCCCTAGTGGCTGGGAATCTGCAGGGAGGGTTGCAGAAGCTGGGATAACTGCTCTGCTGGAAACGGACAAGAGCCTGGAGGGAGGTGTAAGGAGCGGTGGAAGAGGAAGGAGTTTCAGAGCCCACCTCATCCTCTCATTTCACTGTGGAAGAAATGGAGGTCCGGAGCGGGCAAGGGAAATGCCCAAAGTTACACTGCACTTGGGGATCAGGGCTGAGTGTGGGCATAATACACCACAACACACCCAGCCAGGCTGGCACACGCCACGCAGCTGCTCGCTCTGCGCACAGAAGGAGGCCCACAGACACGCCACAGTTGCAGGCGCTGTCCCCCTGGGCTGCCGTCATGTACACTTCAGGCTGTTTCAATCCCTCATTAAGCTGGAGCAGCTGGGCCATGCCTGCCCACCCACTGGCCCCTCCACTCCAGCAGCCATGAATCATGTGGCCCCTAGTGGGAAGTCCAGCATCTGGGAACCTGGGTCATGCTGTCCATGGGTCTGCTCTGAGCATTCCCTGGAGACGCCCAGCAGCAGAGCAAGAGCTTCACCACAGAACTGACTCAGAGCTGCCCGGATGTCAGGGCTGGGCCTGCATCCTCAAGGGAGGATGTCTCAGTGTCTCAGGGCAGAGCCAGAAGCCTTACCAGACCCAGAAGTGGGACTGCAATCCCCTAGCTCAGTGGTCGGCAAACTGCGGCTCGGCAAACCGCGGCTCGCGAGCCACATGCGGCTCTTTGGCCCCTTGAGTGTGGCTCTCCCACAAAATACCGACTTCTGCGCACGGGCCACGAAGTTTCAATCGCACTGTACGTGCGTGCCCGCACGTGGTATTTTGTGGAAGAGCCTCATTCAAGGGGCCAAAGAGCTGCATGTGGCTCGCGAGCCACAGTTTGCCGACCACGACCCTAGTTTCATCTCAGTGAGATGCCAGGGAGTCTCCTGGGGTGCAGAGAGGAGCCTACATGTGGAACAGAAGACCTGGCTCCACCCTGGCTATGCCCCTCCCCCCATGAATGGCCTTAGAAAAGCTTATTTCCCATCTGTGAGATATATGAATCTATGATGTTGAGCCAGGTACAGTTCTCGCCCTTCAGGAGCTCAAGTGAGGGAAGATAGAGCTCTTCAACTCAGGCAGGAACCAACTGGGAAATGGTGAGGCTGGGGCTGGGCAGTTCACAGGGAGGAGATAAGTGCAGGCTACAGTGCTTAGGGTATGTGTGTGTGCATGTTCAGGTATGAGGATAAACCCTCATATCATGTTGGCAACCCTCATGGTACCACCACACCCCCAATCCCCTTCTAGCTGTAAGTGCCCCCCACAGCTCCCTAGCTGGGGAAGCAGTACCATCATAGCATTTGGTCAAAGTGGCCACTGATTGGTTCAAGCTGAGCATCTGACCTAATCAGTCCATTTATAGCAGTGGTTCTCAACCTTCCTAATGCTGCGACCCTTTAATACAGTTCCTCATGTTGTGGTGACCCCCAATCCCATTGTTACAAATTGAACATAATTAAAGCATAGTGATTAATCACAAAAACAATACGTAATTATATATGTGTTTTCCGATGGTCTTAGGTGACCCCTGTGAAAGGGTCTTTCGACCCCCAAAGGGGTCGCGACCCACAGGTTGAGAACCGCTGCTCTATAGGCTGGCTGGTGGCTGGTGAAGGGCTTCAGGGGAAAGGCTCCACCAATAGGGATAGGGGTGGAAACTAGCTGAGCCAATCAGGATGATTCCTGCTAGGATAGCTCTCTCAGGAGCAAGAGGCAAGGGGAGCTACCAGGTAGAGTGAAGTAGGCATACCACAGGAGAAATACCAGGCTGCCTGTGAGAGCGGGGCCTGTCCCAGAGTCGCCCAGCCAAGCTCCTGACTTGGCTATCTTTATATCAATCCTTGTTTTTTGCCCCAGAATTGCCTGAGTTATCATTTTGTCCCCTGACCTGCATAACCAGTTAAGGAGTCTCCTCATCTCCCTGGCATCCTGGAAAGCCACCAACTCTGTCCACCATCCTGTATGACAGGCCACTGTGAGAAGATGAAAAGATCAGAGGACTGGAAATTAGGAGACCCAACCTGGGTTTGAGCCCGAATCAAATTCCTAAGCTTCCCCAAAAAGCCAGGTCTTGGCAGAAGTCTCCTGCACCTCACACAGAGTCCTTATCCCTCACTGGTTAGGAACAGGATAAAAAGAAAATCCACAGCAACTTTAACAAGTGAAAGCAGCCAGAAAGGTAAAGGCAGCTGATGTGTTCCCAGGGCACCTCCCTCTGTTTGATGGAGGCTGATTAGTTGAGTGTAGAGGAGCCTCCCGGGAGATAGAGAGTCATTGGAGAGGCAGCTCTGGACCCAGGATTGTCTTGACAGTCTCAGCAATCTTCTGCTGCAGTTCTCAGCACACTCACGTGTGAGTCCTGGGGAGAGCAGAGGGGCTGTGAGTAAAAACTAAAAGAGATACTTCACTGAGAAGTCTGTGTCTTACTTGGGCATAAGCTGTCCTGGGGAACAGGGAAGAGAGGCATTCATTCCTGCCATGCTACTGACTTGTGCATTAGGTTTCTGGCGCCAATGCCTCAAGTAGCCACAATGTTTAAAAAAAAATAGGGGGGGTGGTCAATGGAAAAAGGACAGTCTTTTCAACAAATAGTGCTGGAACAATTGGACATCCACATACAAAAAAGTGAAGCCTGACCCACGTTTTGCACTATATGCAGAAAACTAGTTAAAGGTGAATCATAGACCTAAAGGTAAAGCTAAAAATATCCTGGAGGAAACATAGGAGAATCTTTGTGATCATGGATTAGGCAAAAATTTCTTAGATCCAACACAAAAGCACAACCCATAAAGTTAAAAAAAAAAAAAAAGTAAAATTGAACTTCATCAAAATAAAAAACTGCTCTTCAAAAGATACTGTTAAGAAAATGAGAAACAAGTTACGAACTGGAAAAAAATATTTTCAAAACATATATCTGATAAAGATTTTGTATCCAAACTATACAAAATTATATCCAGACTATATAAAGCTTAATAATAAGAAAACTACTTGCTTACAAAATAGGTAAAATATTTGAACAGACATTTCACCATAGAAGAGAGCTGCATGGCAAATAAGAATATAGAAAGGTGCTCAGCATCATTGGTCACTATAAAATGCAAATTAAAACCACACCGAGATCACATTACACATCCATTAGAAGGGCTAAAAACAAACAAACAATCAAACTGTTGACAATGTCAAGTATTGATGAGGATGCTGAGTAACTGGAACTCTCATACACTGCTGGTAGGAATATAAATGGTACAATCACTCTGGAAGCAGTTTGGCAGTTTCTTATAAAGTTAACACACAACCCAGCAACCCTATTCCAAATTATCTACCCAAAATAACTAAAAAACATGTTTACACAAATATTTATAGCTAAATTGTAATTGTTAAAAACTGGAGGCAAGCCTGACCAGTGTGGCTTAGTGGTTGAGTGTCAACCTATGAATCAGAAGGTCATGGTTCAATTCCCAGTCAGGGTGCATGCCCGGATTGCGGGCTCGATTCCCAGTGAGGGGCGTGCAGGAGGCAGCCAAATGATGGTTCTCTCTCATCATTGATGTTTTTGTCTCCACCTCTCCCTTCCTCTCTGAAGTCAATAAAAATATATTTAAAAAGCAAACTGTCCTTCAACTGGTGCATGGATAAACTGTGGTATAGCCATCCAATGGAGTACCACTCAGTTATTAAAAAATGAATGAGCCATTGACTCATTCAACAACATGGATGAGTACATTCATAAGTGAAAAAGGAAGAATTAAAAGGCTCATATCAAAGGATTCCATTAATATGGCATTTTCAAAAAGGCAAACAGATGAGTGGTTGTCAGAAACTAGGAATAGAGGGAGAGGGTTGACTACGAAGGGAGCTGCTGAGGTGATGGAAACATTTTATATCTTGATTATATGGCGGTTATATGATTGTTGACATTTGCCAAAAATCTTAGAACTGTACACTCAATAGGGTGACTTTTACAGTATGAAAATTATACTTCAATTTTTCACTGAGGTGGGATGAGATTCAAATTTTTTCTTCCCTTTCTTTGCCTTCCTTGTCACTGCCCAACATCCTGTCCTCAAAGTTAGATTCTCCTGTTGGGGGGAGAGGGGGGGGATGCCCTGATCCAGGCACTTTGAACATTGTTTTGCTTCTGGAACAAAAGGCCAAACCACTAAGAACAGTCTCTGCGGCCCACATATGTGTCTCCCTTTGTCCATTCTGCCTGACTAAGCCTGCTCACTAAGACCATTCTAACCTCCATTTCTCCTTCCCCGCCTGCTCACCCTGGCCATCTGGAATCCTAAATCCATTATGGCTCAAGCGCTGCGTGGGTGAAAGATTCTGCTTGGGAAGAGGGAGGCTCCTCACACTCTTAGCCCATAAAACAGCCGCGTGTCCAGAAACATACAACCAGAGAGGACATCTACTCTCCATCTGCCTCGCCCCATTCCCTGAGCAAGGCTGCCCTCGTCAATGCTGCAAGTTCTGGGCTGCCATCATCTTGATGAGAGCTGAAGCCATACCACACCCAGAACCACCTGGGGCCTCTCGGGGGAGTCATGAAAAGAGGCCTCGAATCATGGGAAACAAGTTTGGTAGATTCGTGAGGATGAGTTTGATGAACAACTGGGGCAAACATGTCATATGAGTGTGACTAGAGTGTGAACACTCTGAGATGACACCCTGATAAGTGTATACCCTTAATCCTACACAAAATCATGAATGTGGATGTTTCTGAGAAATATAGGGGGTATCATGGAGACACTATGATGTCCATATATAGAATATGAACTCATTGGTTTGTGCAATAAACACTACCATGTCACTGGGTGTGAGCAAGCTATAAAGTGTGGTGACTATGAGCACACCATGGCAAGCTTGGTGAACATCATGGTGACCTAGAGGGGATCCCATAGTCAGTGGTGAAAACACTGGGGCCTCTGGGGGTGGTGAATAGTAGAGACACTGTGTATGAACGTGAGGTTGTGACAGTGGTGAATATACCATAGGGACAGTGAGGTCACCCTTTTTTTTTTAATGTTTATTGGTTTTTAGAGAGAGAGAGGAAGGGAGAGGGAGATATAGAAACATCAATGATGAGAGAGAATCATTGACAGGCTGCCTCCTTCACACCCCACACTGGGGATTGAGCCCACAACCCGGGCATGTACCCTTGATCAGAATCTAACCCAGGACTCTTCAGCCCACAGGCTGACGCTCTAGCCACTGAGCCAAACTGGCTAGGGCAAGGTGACCCTTTTTTTTAAGCTCCAGGAGCATTCTGTGATGACCTCAGTTAGCATATTACATAAGGGAAGGGGCTCTACTGGACATGTTTTGGGGTATCTGCTAGACCTATGGCCCATTTTCAGGGAATCTGCTTCCACCTACAACCTCCACGGAGTAAGCACACCCTTAACAGACAGGCTGCAGTACATGCAGCAACTTGTGTGGCATGCATGGTCCTGAAGGTTTCTTTCTTTTTCTTCCATTTTCTAAGCTGGAGTTGTCATCATAGTTCAGTTTTGCTTAGCTCTTCTGGGGTGTGTTGATGCGGTTATGAGGTGGAGGGTCACCCATGGGTGGGTTTGCAACAGAACATAGGGATGGCAAAGTCTAAGGCTGACAGATATTAATGTGGCCTCTTGATATCCAGACTCAACTCCTGAAATCAAGGTCAGTAGTTAGACATTTCAGGTTAACTCGTATTAGGAAAGGGGTGCTTACGTTTGTGGTTGTATTTTTTTAAGATATATTTTTATTGATTTCAGAGAGGAAAGGAGAGGGAGAGAGAAATAGAAACATCAATGATGAGAGAGAATCATTGATTGGCTGCCTCCTGCATGCCCCACACTGGGGATCGAGCCCCGGGTAATCGAACTGTGACCTCTTGGTTCGTAGGCTGACGTTCAATGACTGAGCCATGCCAGCCACGCTGTGGTTGTATTTTTAGTGGGTACGTGTCATTATTTACTTCTCAGCATCCATTCTGCCTACTCCTGGTGACTGCACCACAATTTTCCTTTGGGAATAATCAGTCCATGTGATCCCAGTATGGTGATCTATCCCGGCTTCAGAACTGAGCTAATCAGAGCTTTCCATACCCATAGTTACAGCAACTGGGTCAGGAATGAGCCATGAGAGACATTCCCGGGAATGAATGAGTAAGAGACTCTCTTTCCACTGGAGATTTAAGATGTGCTGGGAATGATCTTAGAGCTGGAAATACTACGTGGAAACAGCCTCTGTTCCAGTTACTGTTGCTCTTTAAAAAACTACCACAGATTTTAGTGGCTTAAATGACAATCATTTTATTATACCCTATGAATTCTGTAGGTCAGGATTTCATGTAGGGCTTGACTGGGCAATTCTGCTTTTTGTGCCATCGACTGAGGCCACTCAATGGCACTTATCTGGTAGATGAGCTAGTCTAATCAAGTGGTGAGGGCTGAAAGGCTGGACCCAGCTGGAGGCCACTAACCAGAACACCTACAGCAGTCCTCACGAGTATGGTGGTCTCAGGGTAGCTAGACTTCTTACTAGTACATGCCAGCTGGCTTTCCCCAGGGCAAATGTCCCAAGAGAGCCAAGTGGAAGCTGCATGACCTCTTCTGATCTTAGAGATCCACCTCATTCTTGTACAAGCAAGTTAAAGGCCAACTCAGATTCAAGGGAAATTAGATGCTGCCTCTTTTTAAAAATTGTTTTAAGAGTTTATAGAGCCAAACTGATGACATATGCCAGGGAGCAAGATCTAAAATGCTCCCTAGATTCTACCTCTTTTTTTTTTTTAAATATATTTTTATTGATTTTTTACAGAGAGGAAGGGAGAGAGATAGAGAGTTAGAAACATCGATGAGAGAGAAACATCGATCAGCTGCCTCCTGCACATCTCCCACTGGGGATGTGCCCGCAACCCAAGTACATGCCCTTGACCGGAATCAAACCCAGGACCTTTCAGTCCGCAGGCCGACGCTCTATCCACTGAGCCAAACCGGTTTCGGCAAGATTCTACCTCTTGATAGGTGGAATAGTGCAGTCATATTGTATAAGAACATGTGCAAAAAGCCTGGCTGGTGTGGCTCAGTGGTTGAGTGTTGACCTATGAACTAGGAGGTCACAGTTCGATTCCCCATCAGGGCACATGCCTGGGTTGTGGGCTCGATCCCCAGTGTGGGGCATGCAGGAGGCAGCTGATCAATGATTCTCTCTCATCATTGATGTCTCTATCTCACTCTTCTTCTCCCTTCCTCTCTGAAATCAATTATTTTGCAATGGAAGCTATCATTGCAACCATCTTAGAAAATACAGGCTGCTATCGTCTCGTTAAGAATAAAGCAATCTCAGAGGAAGCAGTTGAGAAATGGAAAGAGAACAGGCCTCACGATGTCTGAGCCTGGATTCACACTGGTGGGGAAGAAGGGCTATATTTCAAATTAGGAAGTTGGGCAATAAAACTATGAAGGCACAAGGTGGAACAGTGACAGACTGTACCCAGGACAGGAAGGGAGACTCTCCCACTACCCTGGATTCCAGGTCTCTGGGCTCCCAGGTACTGGGTGGGCAGCCCTGATAGTCACTTAGAGCTTTAGTCAAGTCCTCCATGCCTCAGGGATCATCAGTGGCCTGTTTCTAGACAGGCCTGCAAAGCCTCCCCGGGCCACAGGGGGCGATGATGGGAGCATGGGAGAGGGCTCAGGCAGCGTCCTCCTCTGGAGCCACCAGCATCAGGTCAGACCCCTCCCAGTGTTCACAAGCTCCTGTCCCCTCTGCAGCATGAGAACCCCTGGCCATAGCTTGGGTCACAGGCGGCCTGGCTACACTGGGCTCTAAGCCCCCCAGCCCCCATCCTCTGGAGAGGGGTGGGGTGATTGATGGGTTTTCAGTGTGTTCCAGGCAGAGGCTTGGAGCTGCTACAGACTAGCCTGGCCTGCAGAAGCCCCAGGGGGGCACTCATGGCTCAGGCTGACCCATCCAGGTCAAGTCCTGGGCAGTCCAGACCTGTGGCTGCCTCCCAAGCCCTGTCTGTCTGTCTGTCTGTCTGTCTGTCCTGGGGTTCTGGCTGAGGAGAGCAGCAGCCTCTCCCACCAAGGAGTCCCTAGAGGAGGGATTAGGGGCAGTCTCAGATTCCCCCAATCTAGCCCTGTGTATCTCACAGCTCAGGCCACTTGGGGACAGGAAAGGATCCTTGTGGCCTCTCAGTGCTCAGCCCCAAATAGGAGCTCAATGAGGGTGTGTGGGAAAAGAGAGCTGATGCAAGGCCACAGGGGCCGGACCTCCATCTCCAGGCCCGGCATGAGGCAGGAAGACCACCTGGGACCTGAAGCAGGCCCTGGTAGCTTGTGTATATCCTTTCCCCATCTTCTGCCTCCAACTGGGATTCTATCCTTGTGCGGTTCATGAACCAGCAGCTTCAGTAGCACTTGGGAGCTTTTAGAAATGCAGACCTACTGAATCAGAAACACTGGGCATGGGGCACAGCAATCTGTGTTTTAAGAAACCTTCCAGGGGCTTCTGACAAGTGTTCAAATTGTAGGACCATTGTCTGAGACAACAGGCAAACTCATGCTGAGGGGGAGGTGGGTGAAGTCCTGAGCACAGGCGGCTGCTTACGCCACCTATGGGTGAGACTGGCTGTTCCCATGCTGGTGGGTGTCTATACCCAGAGTCAGACGCATACTCACAGATCAGCACAGAGAATCCACATGCAGGGGCTCTGGGGTCCAATGGGCACAGACAGGCATCCAGATGGAAGTAGGTAGGGCCAGAGAAGAGCTGTTCTCACCAGGTGACATCCTGTGCCCCACAATGCTGTCCCTTATCCCTTCTGAGGTTCTCTGCGTGCACCCTCAGAGGCCAGAGAAGCTGAGTAGTTGTCCGATTCACACCAGGCACCCCCAGCTGAAAGGTCAGGTGGCCTGTGTGCCTAACAGAGTTTGGATTATGCGATAAAACCAACAGTCCTTTCTCGGCATGAGTGGGGAGGGTGGGGGATCAGCAAGCAAAGTTTAGGCGAGAGCACACCACCCCCTGGGCGATGAAATCCTGCCCAGATGTACAATTCCCCTTGGCCCCTTCCCAGCGCGTCTCAGTGCCCACCCCAGCTCCCCACCCATCTCTCTGCTCTGGCCTGTGGAGCCCCAGGCCGCTGTCCACTTGGCCCATCACCAGGCCCCGCGGCATCTTCCCATAAGGATCTGGAAGTGAAATCCCAGCCTCTGGGAGCTGCCTGGGACGTGGGGAGGGGAGAGAGAGGCCGAGCTTCCTTATGCTCAGATCTGGTTTCGCTGCTTCCCGTGGCGCACTGCCACAGGCTGAGCCACCAGCTGTGCTATATAAGGCCCAGAGGCCGGACCGCTGGAGAGGCAGAGGCTTGGACCCCCCAGCTGAGGACTCCCACTCAGGACACGGTGAGCTCCACTCCCATTCGCCTCACCCCAACCCTGCACCCCCTGCCCTCCCCTGATCACTCCTCAGCCCCCCTAAGAATCCCCCCCTTGCTGCTTTAGAGTTCTCTTTTCCCGCATTGGCCCAAAGTCCTCTCCTTCCCCCATCTGAGGTCAGGGGCCCTCAAATGACCCCAGTTGGGATCTTTGTAGCTCTGGGCACCCTGCTTCTTTCCTGCGGTCAGCCCGTCTGCTTTGTCCGAGAGTTCTGAGGAGTGTGGGATGGGGAGCCTACCCAGCAGACATGTGCCGAGGAAACTTCCGTGGGCTGCCAGATGGGAAATGGTTTTTCCACAAGGTGCCTCAGGCCACCTTGGCCTCCCAGACAGTCCCGGAGCGGTCTCAGACTGAACGCCGTGCAGGCTCATGGAGCGCTCTGCTCCCTGCTCAGAGCCCGGAGCTTGGGGTAAGACCCACAAGAGCTGGAGACCTTGCGGAGGCCCGTGCCGCTGTTCCCTGGGCTGAGAAGCAGCTGGTGGTGGGGATAGTAGGTGGTCTGCAGTGTGGGATGGGTCTGTTCTTCCCCTGGGACAACAGAGTATTTTCGAATCTTTTTTCCAGAAAGGAGGAATCTCCCTCCTTCCCACTATACCCTGGACTTTGGAGGTTGAAGGGAACCATTTTTTTTTTTAATCTCTAAGAACTGGTCAGGTTCTGGGTTGACCAGAGCTCTGGGGAGAGAGACAACAGGAGTCTGGTCCATGCCCCACGGGCCCGAGTCCTTATTGCCTGGCTGCTTTCCTCTTACCCACTTCCCCTCTTCCTACTCCTGCAGCCTCTAACCCACAGAAGTTACTGGAGAGCCCTGGACTCTATAACGGTGCAGCCCCCCTGCTCTCCTTCAGGGGGCTCCTGGTTGTGTAACTCCCAGCTAGACCCCAAACAAACAGGCCAGAAATGTGTTCCAGCTGCAGCCCGTGCACATCTGGGAATGTGTTCATGGAGGGGGTATGTCTGAAGCATCTGTGCCCTCCAGCTTGCTTGCCGTGTCACTATAGTCGGGGTTGGGGTTTCACAGCCTTAATATTGTAGCTTCTTTATGAAAGAATGTGAGCCCCCTGAAAGGGTAGCAAAAACATGCCCCCACACCCAGGTCTCGGAAGTAATTAATGACTCACCCAGCAGTTGCTGGGAGGGAGCCCAGGCCTCTCCTCATTGGCAAGGAACCTGCTCTCCCTTGTGCCCTATCTCGATGTGGGGCCCTGGCACCTGGACCCTGGGGGTGAATCCAGGTCTGCCTCATCTGAACCCACATTCTGAGCCTGCGCACCTCCCTCGCTGCCTGCATTCGCAACATTGGCGGGTGTCACCTTCCACAAGACTTCATGCTGTGCACTCTCCCACCCTTGACAGGTCAAGAAATAATTCTGCTGAAGCCGTAAGAGGTGAGTCAGAAACACAGGACCTGACAAGCTTTGTTTCTTTGCAGGTCACTGGATCTGAGACGCTTCCTAGGGGACCACGTTCCAGGGACGACCTGACATTGTGAAGCACCTTCACTCATCTCCCGTCATGTTCCCCACAGAGCCCGGGGGAAAGATGGTGGGGCCCAAGGCCTGGGCGCTCTTCTTCTTCCTGGGCCTGGAGATCACCTCTGTGCTGGGTACAGGCTAAGTATCTGCTGTCTCCCCAATCCCCGACCTGACACAGTGAAGTCATGTCTGGTTTGGAACTCAACTACGCATCTGCCTTAAGCCCTGAGGCTGGTTTATAGATGTATTTAACATTTATACCCTGCTTGTTTCTCCAAAGGATTTGAGATAGTTCCCAATATTAAAACTCACAGAACAGAATGTTTTAAGCGAGGAGAAGAATGAGCTGTCATTCAGAGGGAGGAAAAAAGATAAGAGGGCTGCCACCAGTGAGTGATACATTTAGCTCTGAGCTTCCTGGCAGCCAAAGCAAAAGGAAATAGCAAGGGACTATTTTCTCAGAAGTAGATTTGGGGGTCGATCTGGTTTTAGTTTCATGGAAATTCTTTTGGCCTAAAGCTCAATTTTATTTAGACCCTGCAGCCAAATTTCACAGACTAGAGAGCCCCTTCTGGTCTCCTTGTCCTCTAACCCCATCTTCTGGTGACACTGAGTTCTCGAAGGAATAGGTAGAATTTGCTTACTAGACTCTCCAAGGCATCTATCTACGTGTCAGAACTCCTAGTCCTATCCTGTATACTCCCTTCCATCTGCCCTTTCTCTCCTGATTTCTAACTGCATACTCAGGTAAAGCAAAAAAATATATATTTTTTAAACGCTTAAACCTCTCTTTTAAAGCTGCACGCCTTGCAGGCTTTGTGACCACAGATGCGGGAACAAAGGCTGGCTCGGCGTCTTGCCAACCCTGTGCCAGCTCCTGCCTTGGTTGCTCTTTTTGCCCTGACAGCTGCTGCTGTGTAGCTGATTAAAATTCAGCCATCTGAAGGGAAATCAGAGTCATCTGATTAGAGGAGCTCCTATCACCCCAATTAAAGAATTCTGATTTGGCTCCTCGCATGGAAGTTAATTGCCTTTCAAAGCTTTTGCAGCCCTCTGCTCTCCTTTCTCTTTCCCATTCTGGAGCCCCAACCCCGCCTCAGGTGGGTGGGGCTGGAAGCGATCTTGTATCCATCCTAAGGCAGAAGCCTCCACCCTGGGGTCAGAAAATTGACACCCACTGCTCCAATTAGGCCAAGTAAGTCCTTTAGGGGGAGGATGGACTCTCAAAGCCAACTTTGCCAAGAGAAGGGAAATGGACATCTAGGGTCCAGGCATTGAGCTAACAGGAGTTGTTGCTAACGCTTACTCAGCAGGCACTGTGTATGAGGCGTTGTTCTAGGTGGATTTTATGAATGTGTTTATTTAATCTCCACAATCCTCTGAGGCAGGAGCTATTCTAATCCTCTGTTTACGATGCGGGAACAGGGGTCAGGTGAGTGAAGTATCTGGTCCAAGGTCACACAGGTAGGAAGTGGCAGAACCTCTGGATCTCATGTTCTCAATCTTCATATACTTTAGGGATGTTCACTTGTTACCTCACAGGCCCCTCATGCCAACCGGACCACCCTGTGAAGCGGGGATTAATATCCCCACCTTGCAGATGAGGAAAATAAGCCTCCATTCTTTCTGGCAAGGACAGGGCCGGACCCTAATGTAGGAGCTCTCACCCACTGGCTGCTCCCCATCGTCCAAAGACCCATTTCTAGAACGCGAGCAAAAAGAAAGTGACCGTTGGTTGAGCATGCACTACATGCCAGCTCCCTTTCCACTCAGTGTCGCCCTGAATGTGCCCCAGGGCCCTATGATGTAGGACTATTAATACAGCCCTATTATGTGGGGAAGCAGGGTTAGAGAAATAAAGCTCTTAATGAGGTTGCAGAGCCAGTAAGTGGCAGAGTAGGGATTTGAACACATGTCCTGTGTTTATGCTCCATCCACCATTCTTGAGAGGCTAGTGAGAGGACCCCTGGGCCCTGATAACTAACAGTTCTGGCCTCTCCCCCCACTCCTGGCCCCCAGGGAGGCAGATGATGCTCACCCAATCTGTGAGAAGAGTCCGACCTGGGAAGAGGACCCCCAGCAACTTTGCCAAGCCTGCGAGTCCCCTGGAGAGTGAGTTGTGGCTGGAGCTGGGAGGGGCCACCAGGGGGGTGTTTACTGAGCTTGGGCATAATTTCAGGGTTGTATGAAAACTCGCTTTTAAAAAGTTATGTTTTTATTGATTTCAAAGAGCGGAAGCGAGAGGGAGAGAGAGAGGTAGAAACATCAATGATGAGAATCATTGATCAGCTGCCTCCTGCACACCCCCGACTGGGGACTGAGCCCACAGCCTGGTGTGTGCCGTGACCAGGAATCCAGTCATGACTTCCTGGTTCATGGGTTGACGCTCAACCACTGAGCCACATTGGCCGGGCTGGAAACCCACTTTTACAAGGCACTTGGCCTATGTCTTTGTCCAGGCAGAGGCACCTACTATATAGAACAGTCCAGAATCGTGAATCTGCCTGATATGTTTCAGGAATGCTGGAGGGCTTGCTGGGGCCAGAGCATAGGCTGGTGGGGAGAGAGTGGGGGAGATGAGGATGGAGAGGTAGCAGGGGCCAGCTCATACCACCCTAAATGCTTGGCCAACGGAGTTAAAGCTGGGAGTGTGAGATCAACCCACATGAAGAAAGCTCACCCTGACTGCCGTGTTGGGGGTGGGGTCGGAGGGAAATTGAGGTAGAGAGACCAGGCAGAAAGCCAGGCTGCTAATATGGAGTCTTTGGCGGGAGTGGAGGGATGCAGAAGGGCAGGAGATTGGAGAGATGCTGGAGAGACGGATGCGATGGGTCCTGAGACCAATAGAGGGCGTTGGGCAGGAGCCTGAGTGATATCAGGGATGACTCCCAGAACGGAACAGAAAAGGGAACTGGAGCTCACCTGGGGCTCCAGGGCCTGGCTCCTCCCCAACCTGGCTCTATCTCTCAGCTCCTGGCGAGTGGACAACATGGTTCAACGTTGACCACCCAGGCGGGCAGGGTGACTTCGAGCGACTGGATGCCATTCACTTCTACTATGGGGACCGTGTGTGTGCTCGGCCCCTGCGGCTGGAGGCTCGGACCACTGACTGGATACCCGCGGGCAGCACTGGTCAGGTGGTCCACGGCAGCCCCCGTGAGGGCTTCTGGTGCCTCAACAGGGAGCAGCGGCCCGGCCAGAACTGCTCCAATTACACCGTGCGCTTCCTCTGCCCACCAGGTGAGCCTGTGCGGCCCCCACCCTTACCTGCCTCTGGCCATGGGACCTCTGGGTAGCACACCTACACAGGCCCTGATTCCCTAGTAATAACCAGCCCGTGTCATGAGAGCCCGAATCTTCCTGTTCTGTGTTTCTGGGTGCTGTTCGTTCACTCCACTTCACCGGGGACGTGTGCCCATGTGGTGAAAACCACAGACTCTGGAGCTGGGCTGCTCGGTCCCAGCCTGGGCCGGGAACTCTATTCCTTAGTCCCTGGGCCTCAGGTTCCTCACACATAGAACAGGTAATATTAGTAAGTCTTCATAGGTTTTTGTTTTGTTTTTTATGAGGATTAAGGGAGATAATGAATATAGAGGGCTTAGCCCAGGTAACATTCACTAAATGTTAGTTTCCATGTAGTCCCTTTGTGCCGGATACTGTGCTGGTTATCAACATCATTCAGACTTTACAACTGGCCTGTGAGGAATCGCTATGTTCAGAGAGGTTAGGTAACTTCTCATGATCACACAGCTGTAAGTGGAGAGCTGAGGTCTGAACCCATGTCCGTGTCTGCAAAGTCCAAAAGTTTATGCTCTTTACTTCCTCCCTCCCCACACTGGATAATACAGAGCAAGCTGCCGGCTGCCCACTTTGTGGATGGGGACCCTCACCTCTTGGGGTTCCGTCAGTGCTTACAAGCCCAGGTGGCGATGGTGGTCATCTGGAGTTGGGAGCTCAGGCTGGGCAAGGTCTCCTGAGCAAGGTCTGAAGCCCCCATTATTGCACACAGACCTTAGACCAGAGGTGAGGAGGTAGGCATAAAAGGGTTTGATGTCTGAATCACCGCAGCCCCAGGCCCTGGTGGCCGTCTCCACACTGGTGGACAGAGAAGATGATGCTAACCCTGCACAGCCTGGGGCAGCATATCAGCTCCCAGCGCTTGACCATATGGTGTCTTTGTGCAAATTAGCAATGCCACTTCCTCAAGGCTCTTGACTTCCTCCCATTGGAAAAATCATTGTAGTAAATATGAATATCAGAGACATCTGTGATGTAAGTGAGGTCCTGCTCTCTGAGCAAAACTAGCCTTAGGGTCAGATTTCCTGACAGAGTTCCCTTGGGAGGGAAGTCAGACTGTCTGCCAATCCTGCTTTGCAGGATCCTTGCGCCGAGACACAGACCGGATCTGGAGCTCATGGTCTCCCTGGAGCAAGTGTTCTGCTGCCTGTGGTCACACGGGGGTCCAGACCCGAACACGCACCTGCTTGGCAGAGACAGTGTCACTGTGCAGCGAGGCCACCGAGGAGGGACGGCTCTGTGCGGACCAGGCCTGTACAGGTACCACTCTTGCTCCTGGTACGAGGCAGGGAATGGCGTGGAGGCTGAAGCAGCCTTCTGTAGGTTAAAGGGTCAGATGGAGATGGATTCATTCATTCATGCAGTCATCAAGTATTAACTGAGCATCTATTATGTGCTCTGATGGGGGCTAGGGCTATAAGGGTTAATGTGGGAGCACAGCGGTCCATTATCATAGCTTAGGGCCGTGGTTGGCAAATTGCGGCTCGCAAGCCACATGCGGCTCTTTGGCCCCTTGGGTGTGGCTCTTCCTAAGCCTTAGGAGTACCCTAATTAATAACAATGTACCTACCTATATAGTTTAAGTTTAAAAAATTTGGCTCTCAAAAGAAATTTCAATCGTTGTATTGTTGATATTTGGCTCTGCTGACTAATGAGTTTGCCGACCACTGGGGAATCAGAGAGGACTTCCTAGAGAAGGTGTCCCAAGCTAAGTCCTGAAAGATAGGTAGGAATTAGTCGTGCAGGCTGATAAGGAAGGGTAACAAGGGCCTAAAGGGGAGGGGAAGCATATGTGAGTCCACAGGCTGAGATGGGGCCAGAGGAGGGCCCGAATCCACATAAGACCTCCTGACGTGGCCCCTCCTTCCACAGCCTGTGACCTGATCTGCCACATGGGCCAGGCGAATGCTGACTGTGATGCCTGCATGTGCCAGGACTTCGTGCTGCATGGGGCCATCTCCCTCCCTGGGGGTGCCCCAGCCTCAGGGGCCACTGTCTACCTGATGACCAAGACACTGAAGCCACTGACCCGGACGGACAGTAGTGGGAGATTCCGAGTCCCTGGCTTGTGCCCAGATGGCAAAAGCACCCTGAAGATCACAAAGACCAAGTTTGCTCCCATCAAGCTCACAATGCCCAAGACTAGACTGAAGTCAGCCACCATCAATGCAGAGTTCATGAGAGCAGGTACTTAAGTTCTCTGGGGTAGGGGGGGACTTTTAAATAAAGGGACTGCAGTGTTAAGAACTGGTTTCCCAGTTTGCTTAGACCAGTGGTCGGCAAACTGCGGCTCGCGAGCCACATGCGGCTCTTTGGCCCCTTGAGTGTGGCTCTTCCACAAAATACCGACTTCAGCGCATGGGCCACGAAGTTTCAATCGCACTGTACCTGCGCGCCTGCACGTGGTATTTTGTGGAAGAGCCACACTCAAGGGGCCAAAGAGCCGCATGTGGCTCGCGAGCCGCAGTTTGCCGACCATGGGGCCTTAGACTAAAACTCTAAATCAGTGGTTCTCAACCTTCCTAATGCCACGACCCTTTAATACAGTTCCTCATGTTGTGGTGACCCCCAATTTCATTGTTACAAATTGAACATAATTAGAGCATAGTGATTAACCACAAAAACAATATGTAATTATATATGTGTTTTCCAATGGTCTTAGGCGACCCCTGTGAAAGGGTCGTTCGACCCCCACAGGGGTCACGACCCACAGGTTGAGAACCGCTGCTCTAAATCCTTGCCATGACCTACAAGGCCCAACATCATCTGCTCCACCCCCCATTACTTCTCTGCTCTGCTCTTCTAGTGTCCTCCTGTCTGCCCCCACTGAGTCACTCTACTCCAGCCACAATGTCCTCCTATCTGTTCCTCACACACACAGGCACACTCCTGCCTCAGGACCTTTGCACTTGCTATATACTCTGTTTAGATATTGGCATGGCTTGCTTCCTGAAATGAGTTCTTCCCTGGACCACCTGATTCAAATAGTCATTACAATACAGTGTGAGGTGTGGAGGTCAGGAAGAGACAGAGAGCGGCTGCGGGTTCAGAAATGGTACAGAATGGCTGGAAAACTCTGCCGGAGGCAGCGCAACAGGAATATCGTCTTATTTAAAACAACCAACTCTCTTTTTTTCTTTTTAAGAAACTGAAAGTCTTTTATATATACATTTTATTAATTTTTTACAGAGCAGGAAGGGAGAGGGATAGAGAGTTAGAAACATTGATGAGAGAGAAACTTCAATCAGCTGCCTCCTGCACATCTCCCTACTGGGGATGTGCCCGCAACCAAGGTACATGCCCTTGACCGGAATCAAACCTGAGTCCGCAGGCCGATGCTCTATCCACTGAGCCAAACCAGTTAGGGCCCAACTCTGTTTCAATGGCCGTGCTTGGGAATCTTGGCTGGCACAAGATCCCCTTGGTTCTCCATTGCCTCACCTGGATGCTGCTTGAGAGGCCCCGGAAGCAGGCCCTAAGGTAGAAGGGGTGGGCACCATTCTGGATCAGTACCCTAATTAGGATCTTTACGGAGGGGCAGGTGGGGGGTGGGGTGGTGGGGTGTGTGTCAGGTCATACAATTTTAACACTTGTCAAAGAACCCGAGGAAGCAAAGCTCTGGAGGATCTGTCACAAAGGAAAACCCAAAGCACCATTTCTCCTCTTCTGTCCCAGAGATTCCATACATTGTGAAGAACCCCGAGACAAAGGCACGGAGAGCCGGGCAGAGCGTGGCCCTGTGCTGTAAGGCCACAGGGAAGCCCAGTCCAGACCAGTATTTCTGGTGAGTATTCTGACAGCTACCCTGCCCGATTCTTCTCTGGGCAGCCAGATCTTTCTTGCATTCGGTCTGGTCTTATTTTTTTTTAATATATATATATTTTTATTGATTTCAGAGAGGAAGGGAGAGGGACATAGAAACGTCAAAGATGAGAGAGAATCCTCAATCGGCTGCTTCCTACATGCCCCGCACTGGGGATCGCGCCTGCAACTGGGGCATGTACCCTGACCGGGAATCAAACCATGACTTCCTGGTTCATAGGTTGACACCAGCTGGGTGGCCTGATCTTATTAATCATAATACTAACCAACAGAATAAAGTTACAAGTAAGGCCCAGGTTCAGAGCCCAGAAGTTGGCACTTATGTTTTTCTGTTAATCCTCACTTGAGGATATTTTTCCATTGATTTTTAGGGAGAGTGGAAGAGTGGAGGACAGGAAACATCAATGTGAGAAAAACACATCAATTGGTTGCCTCCTGCATGAGCCCTGACCAGGGCTGGGGCCAGGGAGGGAGCCTGCAACCCAGGTACCTGCCCTTGACTGGAATCAAACCTGGGACCCTTCCGTCCGCAGGCCGACCCTCTATCCCCTGAGCCAAACCGGCGAGGGCCGGAAGTTGGCACTTATGAGTGGGGGCCACAGGGTTGAGGCCACACAGACAACCAGAAGCCCTGTGTGGCCTTCTCGAGGCTGAGGTCCCTACAGAGCCGCTCTGGTCTCTGGGTCATGACTTGCGAGGTTCCTCAGAACGAGGTTCCTCAGCCCTGCTTCCCCGACAAAGGCAAACGAGGTCAGCGTCTCCTGTGGCTGTGAGTCCTGCACCCTTCAACCCTTCACAACCATTTCACAGCCGCTCTCTTGTCTGACCACCCAGTGTTGCTGTGATGTCAGCTAGGAGGCACGGCTCCCATTTTATCGATCAGGAAGCTGATGCTAAGGAAGGTGAGATGATTTGTCCAAGGATCCATAGCCAGCGAGTGATGGGGCTGAGACTCAAGCAAGTCCCTTGACTCCCAGGCCAATCAGTGCTCTTGGGTGAGCTATGTCACAGGTGGTATTGGCATCGGCAGGGACCCATCCGCCATCTGTCTCTCTGTCTCTATGGCACTGCCCCCTCAGGCTGCACCTCTCCATCCCCTGCAGGTATCACAACAACACGCTGCTGGACCCCTCCCTCTACAAGCACGACGGCAAGCTGTTACTGAAGAACCTACAGCGGGACCAGGCGGGGGAGTACTTCTGCAAGGCCCAGAGCGACGCGGGAGCTGTGAAGTCCCAGGTCGCCCAGCTGATTGTCATAGGTAAGCCTGGCAGGGTCCCTGGGGAGCCTCTACTGCAGGACTGGGGAGCACCTCAGTGGACATAACTGGGCAGTGAAAACCCCAGCTTTTCTGTGCTATGTACAGTGCTACGTCCTCTGGGACACAAAGATGTCACAGACCCCAATTCTACCCTCTCAGAGCTGCCACCCCAGGAGAGGCAAGGAACTGTAATGAAGGGACGAGTAAAGATAGACAAATGCAGTTAAAGCAAGAGATAATGGGCCTCTCTAGACGAGAGATAGAGACTTTCTAGGTAGGAGTGACCATGGGTGGCTCCTTGAGACAGCAGCATTTCAACTGGGGCTTAAATAGTGGTTCTTAGATTTGGATGACCAGTGGGTTCACCTGGTTGGTGGTGTTAACAAAAACCCAGATGCCTGGAACTTACCCCCCTCCCCCTCCCCAAGAGAGTTTTTTTTTAAAAACATTTTTATTGATTTCAGAGAGGAAGGGAGAGGGAGAGATAGAAACATCAATGATGAGAATCATTGATCGGCTGCCTCCTGCACGCCCACACTGGGGATCAAGTTCATAACTTGGATATGTGCCCTGACTGGAATTGAACCATGACCTCCAGAACCATGAACTATGGTTCATAGGTCGACACTCAGCCACTGAGCCCTGCTGGCCAGGCACCCCCAGAGAGTTTTATTTCATTGGCTTGGGATGTGGGCTGGGTATGCACAGTTTAAAAGCTTTCCCAGGTGATTCTAATTTACAGCCAATGTTATAAAGCCCTGGCCTTAAAGCAGTGGTTCACAACCTTGACTGCACATTAGAATCACCTGGGAATCTTTTTAAAATCCTGATTTCTGGGCCTCATCCTCCAGAAATTCTGTTTCTTTGTTATGGGGTGGGGCCACAACATTAGTAACAAAGAAACAGAATTTCCGGAGGATGAGGCCCAGAAATCAGGATTTTAAAAAGATTCCCAGGTGATTCTAATGTGCAGCCAAGGTTGAGAACCACTGCCTTAAAGAATGGCCAGATTAAGGGGCCAGTGTGAGCAAAGGTATAGAAGTAGCAAGTTGAGATGCTTTACAGCGGTTCTCAACCTGTGGGTCGCGACCCCTTTGGCGGTCAAATGACCTTTTCACAGGGGTCGCCTAAGACCATCCTGCATATCAGGTATTTACATTATGATTTATGACAGTAGCAACATTACAGTTGTGAAGTAGCAACAAAAATAATTTTATGGTTGGGTCACAACATGAGGAACTGTATTTATTTATTTATTTTAAATGTTAAATGTGGATATGTTTTATTATATATTTTTTAATATATTTTATTGATTTTTTACAGAGAGGAAGGGAGAGAGATAGAGAGTTAGAAACATCAATGAGAGAGAAACATCGATCAGCTGCCTCCTGCACATCTCCTACTGGGATGTGCCTACAACCAAGGTACATGCCCTTGACCGGAATCAAACCTGGGACCTTTCAGTCTGCAGGCCGACGCTCAATCCACTGAGCCAAACCGGTTTCGGCAGGAACTGTATTTAAAGAACCACTGCTCTATAAGAAAGGGTGACCTGACTAGAGCTGGCTTTAAGGAGTTGGTGCCCTAGCTGGTTTGGTTCAGTGGATAGAGCGCTGGCCTGAGGACTGAAGGGTCCCAGGTTCGACTCCAGTGAAGGGCACATGCCCGGATTGCGGCCTCGACCCCCAGTTGGGGGCGTGCAGCAAGCAGCCAATCAATGATTCTCTCTCATCATTGATGTTTCTATCTCTCTCTCCCTTCTTCTCTGAAATCAATAAAAATGTTTTTAAGAAAAGAAAAAGAAGTGCGCTTGAGGGGAAAGACTTAAGGTCAAAATCAATCAGGAACCTGTACTTGGAAAGTGAGAGAGAAGGAGGATAGCTTAGTAATTGGCCTAAACAAAACCAAACAAAAGGCAGAGGAAGAGAAAATTTATTGGAAGGGTTCTGGAATAGTTTACAGACTCCAAGAAAGTTGAGCAACAGACCTCAAGGCACAGGACAGTTGGACCTTGGCAACAGTGGAGCCCTGTCAGCTGTGGTTCCCAACCCATAACACCAGTGCTCCCCCTTTGTCACAGTTATCTTTAATACTTCAAATGTTTAAGTATTTACTTCACATTTACAAACTATTTTCTATTCTGAAGTTAAATATATGGATAATAAGTTAACTACATATAATTGCCAAGTATATATGCACACATCCCAAACTATACCATAAAGGAGAAATAAAAAGAAAATAATTTTAATACAAAATAATATGTGTTTCAATATCTAAATGCCGGTGTGTGTTTCTCGGCATCTGCAAGGGGTTCCAGGAATCTGGAGAAGGCTGTGTGTGTAAATTAATCAATAGTCCAGAGACAAAACGTAATTTTGGAAGGCATTTTGGTTTCTTAGCTAAAGAAACCAAGTTCTCCTGTCTCTCTGGACCCCTTGCTTTTTATTAACACAAATTGTCCTAAAGCAAGGTAGATATACATATATCAAAGGCCAAGGTTTAGTATATAGAATCCATTGTCAGATTGGAGGAATTGCCTCTGGCTGTTCAGGTGTTTGGCCAGTAGGAGGCTGTAACATATAGATTGAAATGCCCTCAGCTGTCTGGCAGCAAGCAATCATTTATGCATCCTTTTCAGGTTTGGGGAAATGCCCTCAGCCATTCCAGCAGGCAATAACATATGTGATTCAGCCCTTGCTGAGTCCCCAAGTTCCATCAACCTTTTGATGAAACTCTTGCATTTATGACATGCTGGAATTAGCTTCCAGCATCTAAAGGCTTTGGCATAATTGCACAAGAAAGCCAACCAAGAGGTCACACACTTGCACTTGAATCCAGTCACTGTGAATGTGGTAGCTGCAAATACTGAGGGATGCAGGGGTATCATTGTGGTGGTTCACATTCCTTGGGTAAGGCGGTAAGTACATGATTTTTCTGAGACAAGGAACAATTCTTGCTATTTTCCCAAGCTAAACAAAGTATAATCCTAGCTTGATTTTTATGGTAGCTGCATTTTTGGAAAAATTCAAATTATGGTAAAGTCACATAAAAAAAATACTAGGCTCTGATCATTTTAAACAAGTTTTCCACCTACATGAATGTCTGGTGGGATATGTGAAAGTCATGCAGGATACAGAAAAAATCCTTATGCAGAAAAGTGCCAGGCTTTCCAGGTCACAGAGTAGTAATGCCCCCACCCACTATATGCCAGCAGCACTCACAATTTGGGTGGTAACTCAACACACCCTCACAGATTTTAATGGCTCATCTCCAATGAGAGCCATTACTGTGGTGGTCTCAGCAACCAACTCTACTTCTCCATGTATAAAGGGGGCTTAGCAACAACAGCTGCTCATCTTTCTCAGAGAAGTTTGGTGAGAATCAGGATCATGGATATGCAAGTACTTTGAACACGATAAAGCACTGTATAGAGGTGAGGTTAAGGTATCTTTTGTGTAGGATGTGACCTTACATTTAATAGCCACACCGTTTCCCTCCACAGCCCCTGATGAGGCTCCGTGCAACCCAACCCCTGAGAGCTACCTTATCCGGTTGCCTCATGACTGCTTCCAGAATGCCACCAACTCCTTCTACTATGACGTGGGCCGTTGCCCTGTCAAGACCTGTGCAGGGCAGCAGGATAATGGGATCAGGTGCCGGGATGCTGTGGAGCACTGCTGTGGCATCTCCAAAACAGAGGAGAGGGAGATCCAGTGCAGTGGGTACACGCTGCCCACCAAGGTGGCCAAGGAGTGTAACTGCCAACGCTGCACGGAGACGCGGAGTATTGTGCGGGGCCGCGTCAGCGCTGCCGACAATGGGGAACCCATGCGCTTTGGCCACGTGTACATGGGGAGCAACCGTGTGAGCATGACTGGCTACAAGGGCACTTTCACCCTCCACATCCCCCAGGACACGGAGAGGCTGGTGCTCACATTTGTGGACAGGCTGCAGAAGTTCGTCAACACTACCAAGGTGCTGCCCTTCAACAAGAAAGGGAGTGCAGTGTTCCATGAGATCAAGATGCTTCGGCGGAAAGAGCCCATCACCTTGGAGGCCACGGAGACCAACATCATCCCCCTGGGGGAGGTGGATGGTGAAGACCCTGTGGCGGAGTTGGAGATCCCTTCCAAGAGTTTCTACAAGCAGAACGGGGAGCCCTACACAGGAAAAGTAAAGGCGAGTGTGACCTTCCTGGATCCCCGCAATATTTCCACAGCCACGGCCACCCAGAGTGACCTGAACTTCATCAATGATGATGGAGACACCTTCCCCCTTCGAACATATGGCATGTTTTCTGTGGACTTCAGAGATGAGGCCACCTCTGAGTCACTCAATGCTGGCAAGGTGAAGGTTCACCTTGACTCGACCCAGGTCAAGATGCCAGAGCATGTGTCCACGATGAAACTCTGGTCGCTCAACCCAGACACGGGGCTATGGGAAGAGGAAGGTGACTTTAAATTTGAAAACCAAAGACGGAACAAGAGGGAAGAGAGAACCTTCCTGGTGGGCAACATGGAGATCCGAGAAAGGAGGCTTTTTAACTTGGATGTCCCTGAAAGCAGGAGGTGCTTTATCAAGGTGAGGGCCTACAGGAGTGAGAGGTTCTTGCCCAGTGAGCAGATCCAGGGGGTTGTGGTCTCTGTGATCAACCTGGAGCCCAGGACTGGCTTCTCATCCAACCCCAGGGCCTGGGGCCGCTTTGACAGTGTCATCACGGGCCCCAATGGGGCCTGTCTGCCTGCCTTCTGTGATGACCAGTCCCCTGATGCCTACTCTGCCTATGTCTTGGCAAGCCTGGCTGGGGAAGAACTGGAAGCAGTGGCATCTTCTCCTAAATTCAATCCAAATGCAATTGGTGTCCCTCAGCCCTACCTCAACAAGCTCAAGTACCGTCGGACAGACCATGAGGACCCACGGGTTAAGAAGACGGCTTTCCAGATCAGCATGGCCAAGCCAAGGCCCAACTCAGCTGAGGAGAGCAATGGACCCATCTATGCCTTTGAGAATCTCCGGGCATGCGAGGAGGCCCCGCCTAGTGCAGCCCACTTCCGGTTCTACCGGATTGAGGGGGATCGGTATGACTACAATACTGTCCCCTTCAATGAAGACGATCCCATGAGCTGGACTGAGGACTACCTGGCATGGTGGCCCAAGCCGATGGAGTTCAGGGCCTGCTACATTAAGGTGAAGATCGTGGGGCCATTGGAGGTGAATGTGCGATCCCGCAACATGGGGGGCACCCACCGACAGACTGTGGGGAAGCTGTACGGCATCCGGGATGTCAAAAGCACACGGGATAGGGACCAGCCCAATGTCTCATCTGCTTGTTTGGAGTTCAAGTGCAGTGGGATGCTCTATGACCAGGATCGTGTGGACCGCACGTTAGTGAAGATCATTCCCCAAGGCAGCTGCCATCGAGCCAGTGTGAATTCCATGCTGCATGAGTACCTGGTCAACCACCTACCACTGGCAGTCAACAATGACACCAGTGAGTACACCATGCTGGCGCCCCTGGATCCACTGGGCCACAACTATGGAATCTACACTGTCACTGACCAGGACCCTCGTGTGGCCAAGGAGATCGCTCTTGGCCGGTGCTTTGATGGCACATCAGATGGCTCCTCCAGAGTCATGAAGAGCAATGTGGGAGTGGCCCTCACCTTTAACTGCATAGAGAGGCAGGTGGGTCGCCAGAGTGCCTTCCAGTACCTCCAAAGTATCCCAGTCCAGACCCCTGTCCCCAGCACTATCAGAGGAAGAGTGCCCACCAGGAGGCAGCAGCGGGCAAGTAGGGGTGGCCAGCGCCGGCCTGGAGGGATGGCCTCCCTGAGGTTTCGTGGGGTTGCTCAGCAGCCTCTAAACAACTAAGTCTTGTGGTACTTCTCCCCCCCCCCCCGCCCCCCGAACCTCACGTGACAGCCATTGTGAGACTGACGCACAAACTGTCACTTGGTTAATTTAAGCACATCTGTTCTGGTGCAGTTTGCTTGTTTGTTTCTTCATGCCTTTACTTACTGTCTTTGTCCCATGATACTGATTGGCGCGTAGCCCCCGAAATGGCAAAATAAAGCCTCTTTGATCTGTTCTTTAAAAGAAACACCAGAAATTGGCCATTGGCAAACTTTGTGGCTTTGACTGTTTTTCATCTGGTGCCATCAATAGAAGTCCCCTTCCTTTTCTTTTTGCATGGTTTTGCCCACCTTTACGATCATGATAATCTGAAGTTGAAGGTGAAATAACCAATATAAAGTATACTTCCTGGTCTTGCTCCACAGGACGTAAGCAAGGTCTTCATCACTGTTCATACATATAAATGGTGGTAAAATAAAATAATAAACTCCAATATTTTTACTTGAAATGTAAATAAGTTATTTCTTTACTGGATTTGGAACTCTTAGTGCACATTTCATGTTAAGCTATTGACTATTGGATAATTTCTCCATCGAGTCTGGAAAGTACATCTCGTATCCAATGCACCAGGTTGGTAATTACATTAGTATGTTTCCCTTTACATTTGCTTTTGTTCTTGCTAGAAGCCCAGTGCAGCTCAGAGTAGATGTCAATAAATGTACGTTTTGTACTTGACTTTGAGACCACTATCCTGTCTTTTAACCCCAGCTGCTCAGGGAGAAGAGGGGACTCTGGAAAGTGATCATAAGGTGGCATGAGCCGCTGCCCCTGTAAGTGGCAGGGCTGGGAAATTAGACACACACTCCACGGTCGAGTCTGCACTCGTGGATCATATTTTCCACTCACAGAGAAGAGCAGAGATTCCTGGAGTTGTGAGCATGTTCTGGACTCCTGAGCAAAGCTAAACACATGTCCCAATATGTTCTTTTTTCCTTTCTTTCCAATACTGGGAAACGTATACAACGGCTTGGCCAAGTGGTCTTTCAGCAACCCCCACAGCCTGCTGCCGTCTCCAGCTGGGCTGGCTGGCCTCACTCAGAAATTATGGACTTTGTCTTTCTTTTCTTTCTTTTTCTTTTTCTTTCTTTCTTTCTTTCTTTCTTTCTTTCTTTCTTTCTTTCTTTCTTTCTTTCTCTTTTCTTTCCCCCCGCCCCCTCCAAGCTCTTCTAAAGACATCCACCTTTTCCAGACACCAGATTTCTATTGTGTGACAGCCCCTGTTCCTTGAGTAAAACAACTGGCCCAAATGAATAGGGCTTTGTTTTTGGAAAAGAGGTTTGGTTTAAAATAGTAAATCAGAGGCTGGCGGATGGTTCCAAAGTGATCTTGGAGACATGGACAGTCAGGGCAGAGGGGTGTGGGGTTGGGTAAGATGCACTGACTGCCCCTCTCCCAATCCCTCCTGTCAGGAAAGAGGCCATGGGGATCGGGAGAGGAAAGAGCGTTATTTATAATCAGGACAAAGAGCTTTCCTTGATCCCCTGGCTGGCCCAGTGCAGCTCCTTTTGGCCGCCTCTAGCCTGGACTGGATTTGTACTCTTGGATCAGTATCTGCCCAACTCCCAGGGGTTTGGTTCATAATCAATTAGAAATGTCTCTGGCGGAGCACCCCTTCCCCATGACCTCTGAGAAAGGGAGCACATGCAGGGTTGGGCCCAGTGGCTTATGATTGATTGCTCCTTGACTCACTTCCAGACAATGCTTCCCAGGGAGCAGCTCTCACTGACTGCTTGGGGGTGGGGCTTGACTGACCTTCCCAAAGGGTCGGTGTTCAACTATCTGCAGCACAGACGCCTTGCCATACTGCTTTAGGAGTCAGTGTGTGCTGCTTCAACCTTCCACCCGTTCCCTTCCAGCTCACCGGGAGGGGTGCTGGGAGAGTGAGCTGGCTGGGCTCCCGCCCCATGACCTTCCCTTTCTGTTCTTCATTGAGGGCCTGAATAACTGGACTCCAGCAGGTGGCAGCTGGCACCTGACTTCTTCACTTACCAAACATTTATTGAGTATCTATCTACTCTATGCCAAGCCATGTGTATAGGTGGACTGGATTGTATGAGTATATAAAATATACCATACATAGTGGCACTACCACTTGAGGTGGTAGTCAGAGGGGGCTTCTTGGGGGAGGTGACATCTAATTTAAGGACTAAATGCTAGCTAGGAGCTTAAGCTGTGGCTGTCAGGAGCAAGGAGCACAAGCAGAAACAGCTTGGAGGCTGGGAGGGAAGGGCAAATACCTCGCCTTCAGAAAAGGAAACACTGTTGAGCTCATGGCACCTACTTTCTAAGCCTCTTACTTCCAAAGACAGGTGTGCTGCCTGCTAGCTGCATGACTTTGGTCCATTTCCCTGGACCTCATTTTCCCTCTCTATAAATGAAAGAGTTGGTTATACACTAAAACTAATACAATATTAGAGGTAGAAGAGGGTGTAGGGGGATAAATGGTAATGGGGAAAATATTTAAAAATAAAGAAAAAAACTAATATAATGTTATATGTCAATTATATCTCAATAGCTTTTTTGCTTTTTTTTTTTTTTTTTTTTTTTTAAGTGAAGGAGTCAGTCTAGCTTAGAATCTAACCCATCTCTAAAGTCCTTTCCATGATTTTCAGTGAGGCTAAGAGCACAGTTCCCAGGATGCCTTCACTTGACCAAACTGCTGATGACTCACCGGGTGTTCCCCTCCCCCGTGGAGACTCTGCACACTAGATGGACAAAACGTTCATTTCAGAAAAACCCTGGGGTTTCGGTCCCAGCCTGCTGTATACTGGCTGGTCACCCAGTTACTGAGTGTGAACTGTATGGGGATGGACAGCAGATGGCAGGGAGGAAGGGCACAGGCCGAAAGAGAGCAGGGCCAATCAGGCTGCTTCTGCTCCAACCAAGGGAGTGTTCCAGGCAGGATGCTCTCTATAGTTTGGAGAGCTCTAGCAGCTAGGGTGATAGAGCAAAATGTCAGTGAGATATCAGGATAAGAACAGAGTCTTGAAAGATTGAGAAAATTTAAACAAGCCAAGTTGGAGGCAGTGCAGGGATAGGTGGTTTCCAGCACAGTGATTGGCCAGAGCAAAGGAATGGAGGTGGGACTGAACACTGGAGGGCTTTTACTTACAAGTAACTGGGTGCCCGTAGACAACAGGAAGGACTGGAACCAGGAACCGCAACGCCATTGAATCCAGGCCATCACTCTCTCTGGGTTTGATTCTCTCATTCCCTCACACTCAGTGGTTTCTCTCTCAGTCTCTAACCCAGTCTTGCTCTGCTTCTCAGATGGGCTCTCTGACTGTTTCTCCCTCCTCTTTCTAGGTCTCTCTCTGGTCAGCCTATTTCGCAGTCTCTTCTTCTTGCAGGCACCCTTAGATTCTCTTTGCAGATCAGCTATCTTGCTCGCCTGGATTCATAGAAGAGGTGGCCGTTTCTCAAGTCAAAGAAGAGTCCTGTCCTAAGCCCAGATTCCTTGGAGAGAGGATCTGATTGGCTCAGTGTGAAATGGGGCTCCACCTCTGGTCTAACCAACTGTGGCTATAGTTGGGGGTGAGGGGGTTGCTTAGGGGCAGTCCTATTAGTCATGGTTGCTGAGGAGATGGGGCAATTCTTAGAGAAAGGGAATCCTGGCGAACTGGGAGACACTGCAAAAGGTGACTACTCCAGGTGACAGTGAACAGATCATTGTGGGCTTACCAGAAGTTTAGGGTTTTTCATTTCCAAACATCAAGGGATTTTAAACACATCAAATGAGATCTGTGCGGTACCTGCTCTTTGAAATCTGATGTCTTGCTTCATGACTTAGCAGTTGATCAGTTTTTGTAGTTTCCATGTGCAATTGAAAAAAACCAAAAAGTGTATTCCCTAATCATTGAGTGCAGGTTTCTACATAAGACCATTAACTCAAATTGTTAATTGTTCTGTTCAGTAAGTAAGGAGTGTGTTGAGATTGTCCACTAGATGATGCACTTGTCCATTTCTCTCTGTGATCCTCAATTTGGCTTTATATATTTGGAGGTTATTTTAATGGTTGCCTATTATGTATTGAATTTTTATGCTTCTTGTAAGTTGAATCTTTTATTGTTATATGTATAACTATGTTGTTTGTTCCCATAATGCTTTTTTGTCTTAAATAATATATCTCCAAATTTTCTTTTGGTATTTGCTCAGTAAATCTTTTAACATCTTTTTGCTTTTAACCTTATTTATCTTTTTTTTTGTTTTGTTATTTTGTTCATAAGATTCCACATATAAATGAAATCATATGGTATTTGTCTTTCTCTGACTGGCTTATTTCACTTAGCATAGTACCCTCCTGATCCATCCATGCAATTGCAAAGGGTAATATTTCCTTCCTTTTTTTTAGTGGTGAGATAGTACTCCATTGTGTAAATATACCATAGCTGTTTTATCCACTTATCTACTGATGGGCACTTGGATTGCTTCCAAATCTTGGCTATTGTAAATAACACTGCAATGAACATAGGGGTGCATGTATTCTTTCGAATTAGTGTTGTGGATTTCTTTGGATATATTCCCAGAAGTGGAATCACTGGGCTTCTGTGTCTTTTAAAAATGTGTTTCTTGTAAACCGTATATAGCTGAGTTTTAGTTGATCTAATCTAATAATCTGTCTTTTGAATAGCGACTCTCATAAATATATATGATAATTAGTTGTGTTTGCACTTGTTTTTATCATCTTACCTGTTGATTTTTTTAAATCACCTTTCTCTTTTACTGTTAGCATTATGATTGAGCAATAGTTTTCTTATTCAGTTTTTCCCCTTATATTGATATGGGAGTCTTACGCTTTTTCTGTCCTTTTAGTGTTTTCTCTTGAATTATTTTTATAAACGGATTTTAACAAAATCAAAGTTAAATAGTATCTTCAGCCCTCGCCGGTGTGGGTCAGTTGGCTGGGCATCATCCTGTGCACCAAAAGGTTGCTGGTTCCATTCCTGGTCGGGGCACATGCACAGGTTTCAGCCTCAATCCCCAGTAGGGGGCGTGTAGCGGCAGTCAACCCATGTTGCTCTGTTGGCCCTAACTCTCTCTCTAAAAATCAATAAACTATTTTAAAGAACTGTATCTTCGCCCCTCACAATATTTTAGTTATTTTTTGCCTCTCAAAGCAAGCATTTTAATATTGCCATGTTTGTTTAGATTTATTTACATGTTTATCACCTTGGACCTTGCTTTTAAGGTTATTTTTCTTCTTCCTGAAAAATATCTTTTTTTTAATATATATATATATTTTATTATTAGTTAAGGTATTACAAATGTGTCCTCATCCCCCCCTTTAACCCCCACTGAAAAATATCTTTTTAAAAAATATATATTTTATTGATTTTTTACAGAGAGGAAGGGAGAGGGAGAGAGAGTTAGAAACATCCATCAGCTGCCTCCTGCACACTCCCCATTGGGGATGTGCCCACAACCAAGGTACATGCCCTACACCGGAATCGAACCTGGGACCCTTGAGTCCGCAGGCCGATGCTCTATCCACTGAGCCAAATCGGTTAGGGCCTGAAAAATATCTTTTAGATATTATTTTAGTGAAGGTCTGTTGTTGGTAGAATTATCAGGTTTTTAAAATTGGAATATAATTCATATACCATAAAATTCAACATTTTAAATTATACAATTTAAAAACTCAGTATATTCACTGAGTTTTAAAAACCACTATCACTGTCTATTTCCAAAACATTTTCATCCCAGGAAGAAATCCCATACCCAGTTACTCCCTAATCCTCCTCCCCCACTCCCCTGGCAACTACTTTGTCTTTATGGATTAGCCTATTCTGGACATTTCCCAAAAATGCGTTCTTATAATATGTGGTCTTTTATGTTTGGCTTCTTTCATTTAGCATGTTTTCAAGGTTCATTCATATTGCAGTACGTATCAATATTTCATTACTTTTTATGGTTGAATAATATTCCATTGTATGGACATACCACATTTTATCTATTAAACAGTTGAATATTTGAGCTGTGTCCGCTTTTTCCCTATTTTGAATAATGCTGGTATAAACATTTATGTACATGTTTTTGTATGAACATATATTTTCAATTCTCTTAGGTATATATCCAGGAGTGGAATTGCTAGGTCATGTAGTAACTCTATGTTTAAGTTTTGAGTAACTACCAAATTGTTTTCTATAGCAGCCATCCATTTTACATTCCACCAGCACTATATGAGGGTTCTAGTTTCTCCATGTCCTTGCCAACACTTGGCATTTTTGTTTTAAGTTACAGCCATCTAGTAAGTGTAAAGTGGTATCTCATTGTGGTTTTGATTTGCATTTTACTAGTGGCAAATAATGTTGAGCATATTTTCATACACTTATTCATATCATTTGTATATCTTCCTTGGAGAAATGTCTATTCAAATCCTTTGCCCATTGTCTTAGTCTGTCCAGGCTGCTATAACAAAAATAGCAAAGACCAGGTGGCTTATAAGCAAGAAAGAAATGGATTTCTCAGTTCTGGAGGCTGGGAAGTCCAAGATCAAAGTGCTGACAATGTGGTGTCTGGTGAGAGTTTGCTTCCTGGTTCATATAGATCAGTGATGGCGAATCTATGACACGTGTGTCAGAGGTGACACATGAACTCATTTTTTTTGTTGATTTTTCTTTGTTAAATGGCATTTAAATATATAAAATAAATATCAAAAATATAAATCTTTTTTTTACTATGGTTGCAAAGATCAAAACATTTCTCTATGTGACACGGCACCAGAGTTAAGTTAGGGTTTTTCAAAATGCTGACACGCTGAGCTCAAAAGGTTCGCCATCACTGATATAGATGCATGGTGGGAGGGGCAAGGGAGCTCTCTGAGGTTTCTTTTAATAAGGGCACTAATCACATTTATGAAGGTCCCACACTCATGACTTAATTACCTCCCAAAGCCTCATCTCCTAATACCATTACATTCGGGATTAGGTTTCAACATATGAATTTGGAGTGGAAGGTGGGGGACACAAACATACAGTCTATAACCCATTTAAAAAATTGGGTTATTTGTCTTTTTATTGTTGAGTTTTAAGAGGTCTTTGTATATATATATTTTTTAATTAAATCTTTATTGTTCAGATTATTACAGTTGTTCCCCTTTTTCCCCCCATAGCTCCCCTCCACCGGGTTTCCCCCCACCTCCACCCTCACCACCACCCCCCCTCCCCCACTGTCCTCATTCATAGGTGCACGATTATTGTCCAGTCTCTTCCCACACACCCCCACACCCCTTTCCCCCCTGAGAATAGTCAGTCCACTCCCTTTCTATGCCCCTAATTCTATTATAATCACCAGTTTATTCTGTTCATCAGATTATTTTGAATAATCTGATTTTTAGATTCACTTGTTGATACATGTGTATTTGTTGTTCATAGTTTGTATCTTTACCTTTTTCTTCTTCTTCCTCTTCTTAAAGGATACCTTTCAGCATTTCATATAATACTGGTTTGGTGGTGATGAACTCCTTTAGCTTTTCCTTATCTGTGAAGCTCTTTATCTGACCTTCAATTCTGAATGATAGCTTTGCTGGATAAAGTAATCTTGGTTGTAGGTTCTTGCTATTCATCACTTTGAATATTTCTTGCCACTCCCTTCTGGCCTGCATAGTTTCTGTTGAGAAATCAGCTGACAGTTGTATGGGTACTCCCTTGCAGGTAACTGACTGTTTTTCTCTTGCTGCTTTTAAGATTCTCTCTCTGTCTTTTGCTCTTGGCATTTTAATTATGATGTGTCTTGGTGTGGTCCTCTTTGGATTCCTTTTGTCTGGGGTTCTCTGCACTTCCTGGGTTTGTAAGTCTATTTCTTTCAGCAGGTAGGGGAATTTTTCTGTCATTATTTCTTCAAATAGGTTTTCAATATCTTTCTCTCTCTCTTCTTCTGGCACCTCTATAATTTGGATGTTGGTGCGCTTGAAGCTGTCCCAGAGGCTCCTTATGCTATCTTCGTATTTTTGGATTCTTTTTTCATTTTGCTTTTCCGGTTGAGTGTTTTTTGCTTCTTCGTATTTCAAATCTTTGACTTGATTCTTGCGCTCCTCTAGTCTGCTATTGGAACTCTGCATAATATCCTTTATTTCAGTCAGTTTATGCTTAATTTCTAGTTGGTCCTTTATCATAACCTCAAGGGTCTCACTAGATTTCTTGAGGGTCTCACTACATTTATCGGCGGTTTCTAGAAAGTTCTTCAAAATCTGTATAAGTGTGGTTTTGAACTCTATATCCAGTAGTTTGCTTTCCTCCATTTCTGTCATTTGTGACCTGTTTCTTTGTCTCTGCATTTTTTATGCTTTCCTGTGTTGATAGAGTGGCTTTCTGTGCTAGGTGTCCTATAGGGCCCAGTGGCTCAGCCTCCCCAATTACCCGAGGTGGACACTCTTGGTGCACCCCTTTGTGGGCTTTGTGCACAGTCTTGTTGTAGTTAAGCCTTGATTGTTGTAGGTATCACTGGGAGGAATTGACCTCCAGACCTATTGGCTTTGAGAATCAGCTGTGCCTGCAGTGGGAGAACTTCTGTGCTGAAGACACTCCTCCAGGGCAAGACTTGCTTCAGTGGGGCTTTGGTGCTCACTGAGTCTGCACCCTGAGTGTGTTCCTTATGGATCTGAGGAGTTGTAATCTGGATGGTCCCACTCTGACCACTGGGTACACTGGCTCTTGGATCTAAGGAGGTGCTAATTTAGTCTATGCCTGAGGCTACCCAGCAGAAGCTATGGAGAGATCTGCAGATTCCCCTTCCTTGTTTGGGGTTTGGAGGTGCCCAAATGAGGCCCAGCTATGAAGCAATGCAAGCTGCTGTGGGGCCTTGGGCCTTCTCTTGGAAGTTCTGGGTCTGTCTGGCCCAGCTGCAGTTTGTTAGGTAATTCTCAGATTGCAAAGGACAAGGGCATTCATATGCAAAAGCCTCTGTTTCAGCTTGGGTGGGACGGGGTCTCAGGGGATCAACAGGGTGGAGCAAGCAGCTATGGCTGATCCTCAGCCCTGCCCTAAGGGGCCCCATGTCTCAGTGTCCTGGTAATCGCTGCAAGCACGTCTGAGAGAAAGCCGCCCTCGAGTTCTTAGTTCTGCCGGCTGTCAGACCATCCAGTCTCTCCCTCACGAGTCCGGGTACCCAGAGACTTCCCAGAACTGGAGTTCAGAGCAGTTGGGGGCTTGAGAGTCCCTCCCGATTCAAAAAGACAGCCGCATCCTCAGTTGCCAGCCCTTGCCACGTGTGCCTCCGTACCTCTGCACTCCACCTCTGCAGCTCCTCTGAGTCTCAGTGTGCTTTTCTCTTTCCTTCTAGTTGTAGAATTTCCACTCAGCCAGCCTTCCTGTGGTTCTGGATGATGTCCGTTTTGTCTTTTAGTTGTATTTTTGAATTTGTTGTGAGAGGTAGCAATTTCCGGTGTTTACCTATGCCGCCATCTTGGTTTCTCTTTGTATATTCTGAATGCTAGATCCTTATCATATTTTTCTGTGGGCTGTCTTTTTTAGTTCTTCATAGTGTCTTTTGAAGTACAACTTTTTTTTATTTTGATGAAGTGTAATTCATTTATTTTTGGTTGCGTATCCTTTTAGTATCATATCTAGGGAACTGTTGCCTTAGGTAATCCAAGATCATAAACTTAACACCTACACTTTCTTCTAAGAGCTTTATAGTTTTAGCATTTACATTTGGGTTTTTGATTCATTTTGAGTTACATTATGTACATGTATATAGGTAGGGTTCCAACTTCATTTGTATGTGGATATCCAGTTGACCAGCACCATTTGGTGAAAAGATTCTTCTTTCCCATTGAATGGGCTCAGCACCCTTGTTGAAAAGCAATTGCTATAAATGTAAGGGTTTCCTTCTGGACTCTTAAATATATTATATTGCTCTATTTGTCTATTCTTATGACAGTACCACTTTGTCTTTTTTTTTTTTTACTCCTCACCCAAGGACATGTTCATTGATTTTTATTTTATTTTATTTGTTTTAGAGAGAGGGGGAGATGGGGGAGAGAAAGGAACACTGGTTGGTTACCTTCAACCAGGGATTAAACCTGCAACCTAGGGATGGCCAGACGAGGAATCAAACCCTCAACCTTTTGGTGTATGGGACGATGCTTCAGCCAACTGAGCCACCCAGCCAGGCTGTACCACTCTGTCATTATTGTAGCTTTGAAGTTGGTTTTAAAACCAGGAAGTGTGGAGTCCTCCAACTTTGTTATATCTAGTTTTTATTATCTGAAAATGTCTTTATTTTGTCCTAATGCTTAAGATAGTTTTGCCACTACATAAATACTAATACAATTTATCCATATAATTTTAACAATTATATTTTTCATCTTAAAAAAAAGATTTGCAAAAGAACAACAACAAAAACCATCTGGCCATGTTTGATAACCTCCAATTACTTGCTCATTTTAAAAACAATTCCTGAGTTTATTTTTGATTCTTTAAAACATTTACATCATAAATTTTCATTAGTAGAGGAGAATGGCGGGTTACATCTGTATTTATGCATTGCAATCAAAGGAAAGGGACGTAGGTGGGTTACAAGAAATCCATTGGTGATAGACTAGAGAGGCAGGAGAAAGCAAAGGGGGGGGGGGTCCTGGGATTGGATAAAAAGTAAAATGATAGACACATACTTAGGTGGGTGCAGGAACAATTAACATGATAATGAAGGAATTTGTTGTATCTGTCCCAGCATATTAGGTTGTGCCCCAAGGGGTCTGGGGGGGGGGGAAGGAAGTTACAAGTTACCCAGACATTTCAGATGTTATCTTAGATGCAAAAAGACAAATGGGCTCAGTAAAGATCTAAGTTCATCTTTGTCAGGGAAAATACTGGCCTAGGACATGACTACCCACTATAACCTGTTTTTAGTTAAAATTTAATTTCAGACCATCCTTTGTGGTTACTCTAGGTCTCTGATTTTGCAAGACTGCCATGCAGGCCTTCCCTGAGCTTGTCAGGTTAGCATGTGGCTCCTTTTGTCCACAATAGGCATAAAAGGAAAGCCATAAATTACACACTGCACAGCAAAAAATATCTTTATTATTTATGAAGCAATGGATCAAAGAATCATTTATTTCTCACATTAACCCTAGGAGGTCAACACCCCCATTTATAGTTGAAAAAACAGGCTTATGAAATAACTTGTCAGAAGTCACACAGCTGGTAAGTGACTCAGCTGGGATCCAAGCACCAGGGATGCTACCATTGACATCTGGGCCCTTTGGAAAAAAATGAAACAAGTATTTCCTAGCACTGTCTTCAAGAGTGGGTACTCCATTTCCAATGATTAGCTTTGAGGATACTCCCATCCCCCACCTCCATTCAAAGAGGGAAGACATGGTGAGTTAGTGCCATCTGCTGGCCATTTTCCTGAACATTAGAAAGAAGGACTGACCTCTAATTGAGGACCGGGGGAGGGGAGGGCGGGATCCTGTGCTATCTGGTCACCACCAGCCCTCAAGGAGATGCCTAAGAGGATGAGGCGCATCCTGCAGTAGATCCCATTGTTCTCCCTACAATATCAAGGCTGGGCAAGGAGTCTCAGAGGGAGGAAGTGGTGGCAACTGGGGGGAGCCTAAAAAAGAGACCTTTAGAAGTAAAAGCACAGGCGTTTACCACCAAAGTGAAAATTCACCTTAGTCGTTTCTACAAATACACCTTAGCGTCTCCCAATTTTATTATTCTAGAAAAATAGATTCCCATGCCCACTCCAGACTATTTTATCAAAACCTTTAGTGGAGGGGCCTAGGTATATTGTATTTTATTATTATTTAACTAGAGGCCCAGCGCACAAAATAGTGTGCAGTTAGGGTCCCTAGGCCTAGCCTGGCCTCCAGCGCATGGCCTCTGCCACCCTGTGATGCTATGCGATGCTATGTGACGCACCGTGAACCCCGCGACTGCTCCACTAGGCTCCCCACCCCCCACCCCCCCCCCCACCCCCGCCTAGCCCAGCCCAACTGCTCTGCGAAGCTTGCTGCCGCTGGACACTCTGTGAAACTCCCCCTCCCCCCACCCTGCAACTGCTCCTCAGGTCACCCCACGAAGCAGCCAGCCACCTTTGCTTAAAGTCCCCAGTCCCACCCCACCACCAGCACCCCCTCATGGCTTGGGGGCCGTGGAGGGGGGGCCGAGAGGTGCTCCATGGGCTTCATGGTGACTGGTCACCTATTCGGTCATGAGGGCACCTAGCTCTTTATATATACTAGGATACTTATTGTTGAAAGTATTACAAATGTCCACATTTTCCCCCATTGACCCCTTCTAGCCTGCACCTGCCCCTGCTCCGGGCCTCCACCACACTGTTGTCTGTGTCCATGGGTTACACATAAAAGCATACAAGTTCTTTGGGGAATTTCTTCCCACCCACCCGAGCCTCCCCTCTGAGATTCCGCAGTCTGTTCCATGCTCCTATGCCTCTGGATCTGTTTTGTTCATCAGTTTATTTTGCTCTTTAGATTACACATATGAGTGAGATGATGTGATACTTGCCTTTCTCTGACTGGCTTGTTTCACTTAGCATAATACTCTCCAGGTCCCTCCATGCTGTCTCAAAGGGTAAGAGATCCTTCTTTTTTAGCTTAAGTCAGTGGTCGGCAAACTGCGGCTTGGCAAACTGCGGCTCAGGAGCCACATGCGGCTCTTTGGCCCCTTCAGTGTGGCTCTTCCACAAAATACCGACTTCTGCACATGGGCCATGAAGTTTCAATTGCACTGTACGTGCACACCCGCATGTGGTATTTTGTGGAAGAGCCACACTGAAGGGGCCAAAGAGCCACATGTGGCTCGTGAGCCGCGGTTTTCTGTCCACGGGCCTAAGTATAACCAGGTCATTCTTTTGTTAATCCTCACCCGAGGATATTTTTCCATTGATTTTTAGAGAGAGTGGAAGGGAGGGGGAGAGAGAGAGAGGGAGAAACACTGATGACTGAGGTACATGTCCTTGACTAGAATTGAACCTGGGATCCTTCAGTCTGCTGGTTGATGCTCTATCCACTGAATCAAACCGGCCAGGGCAACCCAGGTCATTCTTAGGGAAAAATAGGGGGGGGGGGTAAGGTGGGGAAGTTACTGCCTTAATGGAATGGCAGCTTTTTAGTCTCTGATGTGAGATATTTATGGGTAGGATGTGGAAATTATACAGACCTTTAAAATCTTACCAGCTTTTGGAGGAGGATATAGGAAGTGATGAAAACTGTGTGAGTCCTGGTTCTGCTTTGACCCTGGGAAGTCACTTAAACCCTCTATGTCTTCATTTCCTCAGCTGAAAATCTGGAATGCAGACAGCAATACCTCACTTGCTGAGACTCAAGATGAGAATAGAGTGAAAGTGCCTGGCCAGTGTGGCTCAGTGGTTGGGCATCAACCCATGAATTAAGATCTCACCTGTTCCATTCCCTGTCAGGCTGGGTTTCTGGCCAATCCCTAGTGGGAGTGTATGTGTGCAGGAGGCAGCTGATCCATGTTTCTATCTATCCCTCTCCCTTGCTCTCTCAAAAATCAATAAAAACATATTTAAAAAAATAAAAGAGAATAGCGACTCAGTATAGTCCTATACAGTGTTGTACTATTTGAATCTCATATTACCTATCGACATAAGCCCTTTTTTTAAGTCCTTATCTTTTAAAATGTAAATGTTGAGTTCCTGTTACGTGCCTGGCAGCATCAATGTCTGTTTACTAGTATCTGAAGGATCAGTGTTCAGCCATTAAAAAAGAAATGCCTTTATTCAGAAGATACAGTGATTCCCAACAGAGTGATGGCTCTCTGAGAGGCTGTACCAAAATCTTTGGTGGAGAGATAAGATTTTTATGTTTATCAGAAGGAGTTTTAGGTTCAAAAAGAAAAGATGAAGAAATAAAGTTTTAAAATCAGAAGACTTGAACTCTATTTCTCTTTCTATTTCTGACTCATGTCACCTTGGTCAAGTCCTTGTTTTTTCACATGCCTATTATCTCACCTGAAAAATCCAGTGCTAAATTGGATGACTCCCTGACTCTAACCTATAAAACATTTTTCACTTAGCAACTCACAATGTTCACAATCTTAGGAGGTAGAATCAAGTATTAAAGGGGGAAAAAAGACTTTTATGTAAAATGGAGACATGTAAAGTTATGTGTCTTCAGCTATGTTGTTCACAAGAGGTAAATAACTCAAGATGAGGAGTGGAGTAGATCCTGGAAACTATTTGAGCTGGAAAATTGCATTTGACTTTCTTTTTAAAGCATCATTAACCTGTCAGAACAGAGCTGAAAGTAGGTGTAATGTGAACGTATTTTGTTCCAAAGAGTTGATAAGATGTGGCCACAGGTATTGCTATCACTCTTCTAATAGAGGAGCCATTTTATTTTATTTATTTATTTTTTAAATATATTTTATTGAATTTTTAGAGAGGAAGGGAGAGGGATAGACAGTTAGAAACATCAATGAGAGAGAAACATCAACCAGCTGCCTCCTGCACATCTCCCACTGGGGATGTGCCCGCAACCAGGTACATGCCCTTGACCGGAATCGAACCTGGAACCCTTCAGTCCTCAGGCCGATGCTCTATCCACTGAGCCAAACCGGTTTGGCAGGAGCCATTTTATTACAAGGAAAATCTCAAATGAATCTGTTTCCAAATCCATAACTTGTGGGGATGGCTTGATAGGAACCTGGCCAGAGGTTATCCATGAATTGCCAAGTGAGAGAGAAGGGTCCTAGTGTGCCTCTGGAACCTCATTGCCCTTTGCCCAGATGCCAAGCTCAGCTCCATCTCATAGCTATGTGGCTATACCCTGGAGCAAGGACACTGTCCCAATGCCGGGGCTGACCGGCAGACCCTGAATGATGGATGAATGATTACTTGACACACATTTCTGTGAAAGAGAAGGCTAAGGGGCTGATTTGCTTTAGGAGCAAATAGCCTTGATTGCCTGCCTTCCTAGGCTTTTTTTTTTTAATCTTTAAATTCTTTGTTAAGGAATTACAAATGTGTCCTCATTCCCCCGCATTAACCCCCATCCTCCCCCCCACCGCCCCCACTCATGTTCTCATCCCCCTGTTGTCTAGGTCCATTGGTTTGGCTTATATGCATGCATACAAGTCCTTTGGTTGATCTCTTCCCCTTACCCCCACCCTCCCCTACTTTCCCTCTGGGGATTAATAGTCTGATTGCTGTTTCTCTGTCTTTGGATCTGTCCCTGTTCATCAGTCTATGTTGTTCTCTATATTACACAAATGAGTGAGATCATGTGGTATTTATCTTTCTCTGACTGGCTTATTTCACTTAGCATAATGCTCTCCAGTTCCATCCAAGCTGTTGCAAAAGGCAAGAGTTCCTTCTTTTTTACCGCAGCGTAGTATTCCATTGTGTAGATGTACCACAGTTTTTTAATCCACTCATCTGCTGATGGGCACTTAGGCTGTTTCCAAATCTTAGCTATGGTGAATTGTGCTGCTATGAACATAGGGGTGCATATATCCTTTCTGATTGGTGTTTCTGGCTTCTTGGGATATATTCCTAGAAGTGGGATCACTGGGTCAAATGGGAGCTCCATTTTTAGTTTTTTGAGAAAGCTCCATACTGTTCTCCACAGTGGCTGCACCAGTCTGCATTCCCACCAGCAGTGCAGAAGGGTTCCTTTTTCTCCACATCCTCTCCAACACTTGTTGTTTGTTGATTTGTTGATGATAGCCATTCTGGCAGGTGTGAGGTGATACCACATTGTTGTTTTGATTTGCATCTCTCGTATAATTAGTGATTTTGAGCGTGTTTTCATGACTTTCTGCCTTCTGTATGTCCTCTCTCAAAAAGTGTCTGTCTAGGTCCATTGCCTATTTTTTGATTGGATTGTTTACCTTCCTATTATTAAGTTTCACGAATTCCTTATAAATGTTGGAGATTAAACGCTTATCGGTGATGTCATTGGCAAATATGTTCTCCCATGCAGTGGGTCTTCTTGTTGTTTTGTTGATGGTTTCCTTTGCTGTGCAAAAGCTTTTTATGTTAATGTGGTCCCATTTGTTTATTTTCTCTTTAGTTTCCATTGCCCTAGGAGCATTATCAGAGAAGAAATTCCTTCGATATGTTTGCTATTTAGCTGCCTATGGATTCCTCTAGTATTTTTATGGTTTCCCGTCTTACGATTAAGTCTTTTATCCATTTTGAGTTTATTTTTGTGTATGGTGTGAGTTGGTGGTCTAGTTTCATCTTTTTTGCATGTATCTGTCCAATTTTCCCAACACCATTTATTGAAGAGTCTGTCTTGACTCCATTGTACACTCTTTTTTTTTAAATATATTTTATTGATTTTTTACAGAGAGGAAGGGAGAGAGACAAAGAGTTAGAAACATCGATGAGAGAGAAACATTAATCAGCTGCCTCCTGCACATCTCCCACTGGGGACATGCCCGCAACCTAGGTACATGCCCCTGACCGGAATCGAACCCGGGACCCTTCAGTCCGCAGGCCGACGCTCTATCCACTGAGCCAAACCGGCTTTGGCTCCATTGTACACTCTTGCCTCCTTTGTCGAATATTAATTGGGCATAGTGCTTTGGGTCAATTTCTGGGTTCTCTATTCTATTCCATTGATCTATATGTCTGTTGTGCCAGTACCAAGCTGTTTTAAGAACAGTGGCTTTGTAATACAGTTTGATATCTGGTATTGAGATCCCACCTACTTTGTTCTTCTTTCTCAGGATTGCTGCAGCTATTTGAGGTCTTTTTTTATTCCAGATGAATTTTTGGAACGTTCGTTCTAGATCTGTGAAATATGCCGTTGGTAATTTAATGGGGATTGCATTGAATCTATAGATTGCTTTGGGTAGTATGGACATTTTGATGATGTTGAGTCTACCAATCCATGAACACGGTATGTTCTTCCATTTGTTTATGTCTCCCTCTATCTCTTTTTTCAGTGTCCTGTAGTTTTTCGCATATAAGTCTTTTACCTCCTTAGTTAAGTTTATTCCTAGGTATCTTAATTTTTTGGTGCGATGGTAAATGGGATTGCTTTTTTAGTCTCCCTTTCTGTAAGTTCACTATTGGTGTAAAGAAATGCCTTAGATTTCTTGGCATTAATTTTGTATCCTGCTACATTGCCAAATTCATTTATTAACTCTAATAATTTTTTGATGAAGTCTTTAGGGTTTTCTATGTTCTTAGGCTTTTATTGTAACAACAGCTTGAACTAAAATTAACTATTAGATACAATCAGCAGGATAAGTATCCTTGAGAAAGCACCTGCTTCTATAAGGTCGGGTTTGAAGACTAAACATAGAGATTCCAGTAAAATACCCAAGAGCTCGGACTTGTTGGGAAAAGTCAAGGCAGAGGCTGCCGCCTTCAGCAAGGTTCCCCTGAAAGGCCCCCAACCTTTCGGAGAATCTTCCTTACAGACTTTCTAACCATATCCCGTGCTTCCCCACATCCCAACCTGTGAATTTCAGGTCAGGGAATGTACACTTGCAAAATGGAACATGCTCCTTTGTCAAATAGTCACGTGGTTCCTAAAGAATGATCCTTTACATTCGAACACTTTCCAATATAGATGTTATTTTATTTAAACTTAATACTCCTCTAACAAACAAACAAGCAAATAAAAACTTAACGCCCCTCTGTGCTCAAACACCAAATGGGAAGTCTTGGTATATCTCTACCGGAAGCCGTTCCACCCTTGCTGCTTGACACAGTCGCTGCAGGGAAGAAACATCTGCACAGCATATGTTTCAAGGGACCTGGCGTATATGGCATACTGTTCTTAATATGTTTGCTCCCCTTCTTAGCGCTATGTGTTATAACCAGAGCCACCTCCCCAAGAAAGGTTGTTTCCCCAGGTGGGGATTTTTTCCCTGGAGTTAGGGATGAATAGGGCTAGGGAAGGGACTAAATCAGTAAAATCCCTTAACTAAGTCCCAGGCGGGTAGTTAATCACCTTAACTACGAACAATCATGCTTAAGCTACATAATCCTTACTTAGGCCATAGAATAGAAAAATCTCCTTCAGTTATTTCCTAATAGTTTAATAGTACAATAATAGGATAATGACCTTGGAATAGAGACAACAAACTAGCCCTTATAATGGAACACAGAGACTAACCTAGACAATATTAAAATCAAAAGAGCTAGATAGAGATAAGATTTTTATCAAAGGTCAAATAAGAAACTATAAACATAAAACAAGGAACTGTAGAAGGTAAAAGGAGGACCCAAAACATATGATGATGTAACTATAGAGGCATGCTTATAGGATCAAATGGTATAAATACAGATGTAACAGGACAATAAACAGAGAACCTGGCTATGCTGATCATTTGAACGCTGTCTCTGTGTCCTTCATTTTTCGCCAACTCTGTCCACACCTTTGGGAACCCCTGGACCGCTGGGGCTGAACCCCAGCAATCTCCATGGTACAAGTTCCCTAATTTGAACACAACTTTAAGACCTACACCATGCCTGTTGGGTGCTGATCCTAATAATCAAAGGTATATTCTGACCTACAGAGCACAGATTTGGGGTGATGTATTGAAACTACCAAAATCATGTTGCCAGTGTGATGAAACCATCACCAGTCTAATGCCAGAGCCACATGACCTTTGTTCACATTACTGAAAAAAAGTTAAACAGTTGTGTAAAGATCCCTTTGTTTTTTTATTTTCTAGGGCAAAGTCTACACTCTTCTAATCGGGAATCTCCTGGGAATTTCTTCTGAGATACTCAGTCAGTTGGATTAACCATTGTACAAATTTGTGTCTATTAATACTCACTTCTTTGTCAATTATAATTTTCTCTGATTATATGTCAGATTTTCTGGCCTAGTATATAATAAAATACCTGCCTTCAAAGAGCTCATAGTCGTTGGGATACAGGCAAAACAGAAAACATCAACCCATAAATAAAATGAAATGCTCAATTGTCCTGCGAGTAATATAAGAATATATTACACAACAATATAAGGATATTCTATGTCATCATATCAGTGGGATATTATATATATATATATATATATAATTTACTGTCTTATATTTCCCCACTACAATAGAAGCTCCATGAGGAAAACATTTTTGTGTGTATGTGATTCAATGTTATTTCCTCAGTGCCCAGCATGTAATAAATAGTGCTTAATAAATAGTCATTGACAGAATGAATGAGAAATCCAGCTCTTAGAATAGACAGAGAAAGGGAAAGCTCCATGGAGTGCTCCCAGATGAGCCTTAACTTCATTAAGCTTTTATTTAGCTTGCTTTATAGCAATCTATAGATTTTATTTAAAAATTCATTATTCGTAGACTAAGAAGTGTTGTAGGCATTTAGACAGACATGAGCAGAGCAAGAACGATAAGCCAGGTAGAGAAGGTCTCCAGGATGGAAAGCCCCAGGTGCCTAGCAATGGACAATCAATTGTAGGGTGGGACCTTGCCCCCAGGGTGACTTTCTCTCCCCTAGCATATTGCTGGTTGGGCCATTGTGTGGTTTGGACCCACTGACCTTTTGTCCTTAGAGAGAATATCTGTGCCTCAGTTGTATTTCCGCTCCAGGCCCAGATAAGCAATAAAATCAGCCATAGCTGGCCCTAGCCGGTTTTGCTCAATGGTTAGAGTGTCACCCCTCCGACTGAGGGGGTCCCAGGTTCAATTCTGGTCAAGGACACGTACTTCCTTCGGTTGCAGAATCCACAAAATATCAGCTGACATCAGGACCAGCATGATCTCCTTGGCCACTTGAGGGTCCTTCCTGGACTCTGAATTATTTCCTAGCCAGAACCCAAGCACCAAGGTTGCTGAACCCAGGTTTGATCTGACCCCACCGGTCATACAACTGGTGCCATTCTTGCCACCTACCAGAGAAAGAAATGTGCATATAATTGAAATAGAAGGTAGGGGAGGATGAATATTTAAGTTGGGTGTTAGGATCCATGCGACCTGCTTAGGTCATTGCTAAAAGGAAAGGTTTGCCCTAGAATCAATGGTTTTGAAACATTGCTTTAGAGCTAAAGAACTCTATTTCCAAACAAAACCCTAATACATGAAACAGATAAACAGATAAAAGCAGAGCTGTTTTAATTGACCTTGGGGTGGAATAAGAGACAGAGGAGGCCCCTTAGTCTCCTCACCCCCGCCAGAGAGCAATGGCTCCTGAAGGATTCTAAGAACATAATTTGAAAACACTGTATTGAGAGAACTTCAGAGTCTTTCCTTCCTCAGAATTATATTAATGGAGGCAGCTGAGGAAGACCTGGGCTCTGGTTCTGGTGTCTGCCACTTTCAACTGAGGGAATACCAGGAGTCAGCTCCCTTAGAAGAAACACAACACCACGTGCTGGGCCTGGGCCAAGGCCAATGCCCCTTCTCCTGGCCAGACCCTCGGAACTAGAAGCCACATTTCTCTAATCCAAGACTGATGAGGGCTAAATAACTTGGGTGGCCTAGTCCTGACTCTAGCTTGCCCAACTCCCCCCAAATTCAGAACTAGAAGCACCCAAGATCACTTGGTAATTTCTCTGGGCTTCTGAGTTAATCAAAATCTTAATACACAAATAGTCTGGCGCCAGCTCAGATGGGAAGAGTCTGATTAATTTGTCACCATCCTGCACCTTGTACAGGGTTGATCTGTTTTAGCTGTCCAGAGGAACCAGCCATGCAGACAGAGGACTCAAAGAGAGTTAATGAAGGAACGATTTACCAGAGTGTGATCAGGTTTAAGGGAACCATCAAAGGATTGTAAAGCAGTCAGGGACTAGCAACAGCTGCAAGTTATCAGCACTGGTTTATAAAACAAAGAGAGCCATCATCCAACAGTTGTTGCTAGGGGGACTCGGTAAAAAAGCCACTTCCATGTTACAAGTAGGAAAACAAGGAGCCAAGATATGGAATCCCCACGAAAGGAATTTCTGAAACATCCCGCGGCAGCCAAAAGCTTTTAAAGACTCCACCTGGGGCTGGCTAAGCCACCGGTCTCACTTTCCTCTTCCCTGCCACCAATCGAAAAGGACCAGGACTTGACTGCGACGGGTTAGGACTACAACTCCCGGCCTGCACCTCTGTGTTTATCTCCAATTTTTTTTTTCCCAACACTAGGATTAAAGTTGGTTCCGGAAGAATTGCCTTTCGGGACTTGGAGTTCCTGCAGTTAGGGCCAGCCACCATCGCAGCGTGCTCATTGGCTCCGAGGTCTCCGCCCCCTTCCCCTCGCCGTACGACGGTGTCTCACGTACACACACGTAGCACGTGCCAACGCCCCTCCCTAGGCCTAGGACGCAGGCGCGCGCACGCTCCCCGGGCCCGGTAGGCGGGTGTGGGGTGGGGGATGGGGAGGCGGCGGAGGAGGAGGGGAGGGAGGGAGAGGGGTTAGGTGTCTACAGTATTGGGTACACGACAGAGGGCCGCTGAGAACGCGCAGACCTGGCTTCCTGGCGGACGAAGTCTGCATTGGGCCTAGGGGTTGGCGGGAGGGTCCGGAGCCTGGTCAGCGCGCCCTGCAAGTAGGAGTCGGGCTCCAGAGACTCGGAGGAGAGCCGGGAGAAGGCCGGCCTAGGCCCCGCGGAGATGTCTGGCTGCGGCGCTTGTAGTTGCGGAGCGGTCGCCGCGCGGCTCATCACTTCCTCGCTTGCCTCCGCGCCGAGAGGTAACGAAGTAGTACTTCCCCTGAGCCTTTGGGCCCGGGGTGTCCCGGCCGACGGTGGGGACCCGGGGAGAGCCAGAGGCCTACCCATGGCGAGAGAGTGCGGGATGCGCGGCGCTTCGCCTGGCGCTCTGCTTTCCGGGGAGAGCGGGGCTCTGCCAGCCTCTAGGGCAGCTGTTTCTCAAACTGGAAGTAAACTCCGGTGCTCCCCCGCTCGCGCACTTTCCAGCCCCCGGACTTGAGGGCCAGAAGGGGGCCACTTCGCAGACACCCCGAAAGGCACAAAATGCTCCTCCTCTCGTTAAATATGTCCCCGGGCCCTACGCAAAGCTCCTCCGAAGACTGCTGCCTGCCCCGCTGCGATTCCTCGTCCGGAGCGCGACCGGGCTCCCTTCGGGCCTGTCGGGAGCTCAGAGGAGGCTCCGGTGGGGGGCCGCCCGGTGGGGCCCGCCCGGTGGGGGCCGCGGGGCGCCGGGCCGCTGTCCCAGCCGCCGGCCGCGCGGGGCGCGCCGAGTCACTGCCATTGTGCGGCCGCCGACGCCCGCACGGAGGCAGGTTGCGGGGAGCGGCGGGGGCTCGGGACATGGTTCAGGTGCTCAGGTCTCGGCAGTTGTCATCACAACTGGCCGGTCTCCTAGTCTCTCCGGGGCGGCGCTGTTTGCCTTTCCTTCCTTCCGTGTATCAGCAGCTGTGAAAGGCACTCCAGCCGGGAGGTCCCGGAAAAGAAACCATGTTTTCTCTCCCCCGAATTTATGGCGCTCAGACTATGAGGCGGGATCCTGTTATAATCACCTCACTTCTAGACACATCCGTTTCACTTTGGGGTTGACAGCTTATGACCCTTGGATACGTTTTTAAAAAGCCCCCTTTTTCTAAATGTTAGGTTAATGGTAACGTTGTTGTTGTTGACGACATGTACATTTTTTTTTCTGACAGTTTATTTCACAGAGGAATTAGATGAGCATGTGGGCAGAAGCATTTGTAAAGTGATACATAAGTGTAAAGGAGTGAGTTTAGTCCCAAGACCTTGTTAAACCTGAGCAAGTACAGGCCCCTATTCCCGGAACTGGAGTTGCAAACACTTGAAAGTGACAGCTCTAACCCTTAGCGTGCCCGGGAGCTCGGTCGCGCTCCTCCTGTCTGTCTTTCGCCAGAAGTGCGGGGCGCGCTGTCAAAGCTTCCAAATGGCGTCCAGTTCTAAGTCTGCTTTTGTTCGTGACGATGATATTGCTAAATATGTCAATGTAGTAAAGGTTTCCTTAAGTTTTTGAATATGTAACTTCATTTACTGGCGATTCATAATTTTTTCCCTAAACTGTAAAATCGGCAAAAATGCCTTGGCAATTTTAGCCCAGCCCCTAGGATATTGGTCGGCACTCCCAGGGTTAAATGCATTACCTTGGCATGTGTTTGTGGAGGGCCTGCTCGGCTGTGTTGGCGCTGGAGGGAGAACGGTGAACGAGGCCTCACTCACCTTCAAGTTTCAATCTGGTAGAGCAGACAAATAATAATATTGTTTCTCGGAATGGACAAAGTATATGTGTGTTCAAGGTCATTATAGAATTTCATATTTTTACATGACAAACAGCAAAATACTTTTCACATTGATTTAAGACTTTCCCGAAACATAATTACATAAAATGTTTATTTTTCATAGTAGAAAAGTCTACAAGTCTACAATAATATAGAGGTATTTTCTTTAAGGCCTTAAACACCAGGAGGATTATTTTTATTTAAAACTCCTGAAAAAAAGCAAGAAAGGCAAAAGATAGAAAAATCTGAATTGAACTTTAACTAGTTTATTCTTATAAACAGTAGAGTTAAGAATTTCAACAACATAATAAAAACAAACAAAAGAACTTGATCAAATTAGTTTTCTAACACAAAATTGTAAAATGAATTAAGAATAAAGGGCATTTCAGAGCTCTGAAGTACAGTGTTATTCTTTATTTCCATTGGTCTGTCATGTTAGACTTTAAATATATTAAATGGTAGTTTGACAAATTATTTGGAAAATTAAATTGTCATCCTAGATACTGGATCTATTTTCTTTTCCTGATGTCCTATGTGTACCCAGTTCAATGTGTTTTTCCTCATTAGTTTCTTTGAATATGGAACCTGTGGTAAAGAGAAATTTTAAATATTTTTTCTACCCACATCACATGTATTTTTAAATTTTAGTGTCTATTTTAAAAAATGTACTTTGCATGTATAAGTAAATTTGTTTTCTAAATATGTGTATTCAGAAATGCTTGATTCCATTTAAAAGATTCTGAGTGGCAGTATTTGGTCTGAATTTGGCTGTGAGAATTGTAGGATCAGAATTGTGATTTCTGGCTGCTTTCTGTCCTTGTCTGTTTAAAAGGTGTTACCTCATGAAGGTGTAATGATATGAAGATGCTTAAACATGTCCATAATTTTCATGATTGTTACATAATATGCCTAGACTATAATTTTATTTCTCTTTCTCTGTAGTTAAATACAGTACAGTTTAAATAAGGCAAAGTGAATAAATGATACAATATCTTTATTTGTTTTTTTCCCCAATATCTTTAGTTCTTTAATCAACGTTTCTGTTTTGTTGGCGTGTTCATCTTCAGTGCAGCAGACTAGCCTTAGTGAAAACCCGTCAAACATTTTTAAACTCGAGGAAAGCTATCATAGGAGTGACGCTATTTTTTTTTTTTTAAGAAGTATTTCAAATACATGAAACAATAACCTGGGCATAACATGAAAATTTGAGGTTAATAAAAGCAGTAAGCATGTACTGAATTGCTGATTTTGTTTGTGAGTTTTGAATTTTTCCCCAATTTGTGTTAGAGGTTAGAGGCCAAGTGTTAAGTGATCATTTACCTTGATTTGCCATTTCATCAATCGTTATGCACTTAAATATTGTCACAGCAAATAGTTTAAATTTTTCATTAGTTCTATCTTTCTAAAATATAAATTAAAGATGGGTTTATCTTTTAAACTGAATCATTTGTATGTTTTGGAGAATGCTTAATTCAAGATTGAATATAGGCAGTCACATATTTAAAAGTTGAATAAATAACTCACATACTTTGTAATAGCCTGAAAATAAGTGTACCTTATTCTAATATTTCTTTTTAAAAACACTTGCTCTGAAACTCAGAAAGCTTTATCTATATAACAGAAGTTTGTAAATGGTTTAACTTTTAACTATCTTTTGTCATTGCTGCCAAGTAATCTTTTGAAATACACTTCACAGAAATACTTTTCTTTTTGCCTTTAGGATTTTTTTCATTTGGAGTTTACAGGCCTCCAAAAGGGTCTGGGGATAGAATTCAGAGGTTCCATGAACTTTATTTTCACTAATCTTGATGTGAAATACAGCATTTCCTTCAATTCTGAATGAAGGCAACAAATCTACAGTAGCCGCAGTATCTGAATTTGTCACCAATCAAAATTACAAATTATTTTCATGTCATTACAGTTGCATATATCTCAAAATATATTGTTTATACTTTTCACACCTTTGAAATCATGGTAGTTATAATAGCTATTAGGTCTTATTTAATTCTGTTAGTAAAGAAGAATATTTTTTAAATATTTTGATAACCAGTATAATTGGTTTTCTTTATTGTGTATTCTATACATTTAAAAACATTCTGAGAAGGGGCCTGTCTGTAGGCTTCACCTGACTGCCAAAGGGGTTCATGGCTCAAAAAGGGTTAAAAACTCCTGATTAGTTTGCTGCAATGATTTCTGTGAAGATTTATATGATTGGTGAATGGTTATTTAAATTGTTTAGAAGGACAGTGGTTTAAAAGTGTGGTTTCCAGACCAGCAGCATCAGTATCACCTGGGAACTTGTTAGAAATGCAAGTTCCACCTCATACCTTCTGAATCAGAACCAGGGAAGGTCCCCTACTATGGTTTAACAAGCTCCCCAGGTGGTTTTGATGTGTGCTCAAGTTTGAGAGCCATAGGTTTAGTATTAATGGCATCTTGTTGGTATAGTGGCTATAGCCCATAGATTATAGAAAGTTAAAACAGCACTACAGTACCATACCATTAGGGCCAGCAAAGAAATTCTTAAACTTTGAAGTTTAAATGACACAAACATGTTTTTCAGATAGTATTTTCTGGGGTGACTGTATAGTTGCATTAATAAGTTATTTAAGGGGACTTATTTTTCTTTCTATTCAAGTAGACTTTAAGAGGATTATGTTCACAGTTTTTATTTCTCTTAAATTTCCAAAGATAATTTCTTTTCAGCTTATTTTCTAATAATATTAGATACTGTAAATTGTTAAACACTATTTTAAAAGATATATTTTATTGTAAGTGGGAAAAAATACATCCACTGTATGTGATAATTCAGGGTTGTTTTGTCTAAACATCTAAGTAAAATAGTCTCACATAATTTTGTTATAATTGTAGTTTTCTTTTTGAATACATTGTAATGGCTCAATTTAAAAAGCTATACTTGTTACATAGATTATAATTTTATTTTGCTACCTTTCATATTAATTTATTATGAACATTTTCATACACAAAATAGACGATGAACTGCCAAATACCCATCACCCTGCCTCAATGTCCATTAACATTCTACATGTCTTGATTTCCTCTCCCCATTATTTTTTCTAGACTTGATTTTTATATTGTCATAGTCTTTAAATCATATTCTGTCCTTGGCAAAACATTAAACATGTTTAGCTTAAAATGTATGACCTACCTTAAATCTCATTTTTATGAGGGAGTAATGGCAATTGTCATTTACTGCAAAAAATGAAATGTTGCACTTGAAAAAATTTGAAATGTCTTTTGAAAACATTCCTTAAGAGAAAATCATCAATTGTATTTTGTAAAATTAATTTTCAAGTTTAATAGTGTTAAGCAAAGTTTTACAGTCTAATTAGGGATTGGGGTGTCAAACCTTAAACCGTTTTCAGTATTTATATAGAGATGAAAAAATTTGGTTTCTCTTATTTGTATCTTTCCTGAGAAGTTTGATGCCTTCAGTTTTGTACTTTGTGGAACAGACGATGGCCTAGGGCAGCAATTTTCAACCTTTTTCATCTCATGGCACACATAAATAATTACTAAAATTTTGTGGCATACCAAAAAACATATATTTTGCTGATCTGACAAAAAATAGGTATACTTCTGATTGATTTATAAAAAATAATAGTAATTACCTACCCTTTTTGCTCCAAAATGACTTAAAGTTTGTGTGTTGTTGTTTTTTAAATTTGTTGATTTTAGAGAGGGAAGAAGGGAGAGAGAAACATCTTATTTATTGTACCACTTATTTATGCATTCATTAGTTGATTCTTGTATGCACTCTGACTGGGGATCGAACCAGCAACCTTGGTGAATCAGAATGATGTTCTAACCAACTGAGCTACTCAGCCAAGGCTCAAAGTGACTTTTTAAAAAATCAGGTGCCTATACTTGTATATAAAGCTTTCTAGTACCAAGAATTAACCAGTCAGACCCAACCTTATGCGACGTAACCAATAAGATGCAACTCTATTATATGGCCTATATACTTATGGTTCAAGATAAAGCATTCACACTGGACTGCTGTTGTTATGTTGGCTGTTGTCATTTTTTAATTTGACAATCTAAGGGAAAAGAGGTCAGTGCCCCTGCTAAATAGTCAGGTATTGCACATTTTAGAAATTCTTGTGGCGCGCTGGTTGAAAATCGCTGGCCTAGGGTGATAAATAGCTAAAGAAATTAGTTATTCTATCATTGCATAGTGTTGGAAAATTGGAATTAATATACTAGTTATATAACTAAGAAATTTATTTGTTTGAAGGATTTAATTTTAAACCAGTTTTTGGCTTTGGATACAATACATACATATGTGCATGATCTCTTAAAAGCTCTAACAGGTGTAGAATAAAAATTTAAAGCCTGATTTGAGAATTTTGCAGGGAATTAAATGAGGGGGGCAAAAAAATACAATATCTTAAATTTATTTGAATATTAACATAAACACACATACCCTTTTTGTTGTTTATTTTATTACCTCCTAAGAGCACTCTGGTAAACTGATGGGGAACTTCCTTCTTGGCAGTTCATTAATGTAGGTTAGCTTATGCAAGGTTCTGAATATCCCTTCAGTACTGAAATATATGGCATTTTGTTTAATCTAGGATCATTCAATTTTCTTGTGTAAGGAATACTTTTGAAGACCAGCTTGGGAAATGCTGCCTCATAGTATGCAGTGTGGCTCTTTTGTTGTTGCCTATAATTTATTTTGGATTTATGTAAGAAAAATGAGGGATCAGCAAACAATGACCCCATGGATCAAATCTGGCCACACCCATTTGTTTATATATTGTTTACATTTACTTTCCTGTTACAGGCAATAGACTGAGACTATGTGGCCCACAAAGCTGAAAATATTTATTATCCTGGTCCTTTCCAGGAAAAGTTTGCTAAGTAATAACTTACATTCTATTAAAAGAATTTTAACTTTATGTCAGAAAGTTAAAATCCTTGAAAGCAGAATGGTGGTTACAGAGTATTTACTGAATTATATTTTTTTCTGTAGGATTGAAATATTTCATTAGGCCAGGCTGAGGACCCCCTCTCCTTCCCCCCCCCCCCCCCCCCCGTGCATGAATGTCATGCACCAGGCCTCTAGTATAAGAAGAATAAGAATATAGGAGATAAATGGTCTTTTCCCCCTACAAACAAGGCAGATGTTGAACTACTTATCTCAAACTTTGAGTCACTCATTGTTATGACCTTGGTGGTCTTTCCTTACTTCCAAAAGACAGGCTTAGGAAGAAAAAAATTTTTTACTCACCTGGAATCTGTCCAAGGCCCAGGTCTGGCCTGTATTTGAGAGGGCTTTGCCTCTAATGATATTAGTTTCTTTAGCAGTTTGTACTACTGTGAAAACTAACTTTTTCAACCTCTTGTGCTTAACAAATTTTTGTTTCCAGGGTATTTATTGAAAGAATGTTAATATTTGATGTGCAGACTAATAAATTTTTTATACTTTCAGGTATTTCTTGTGGTCGCATTCATATACCTGTTTTAGGAAGGCTTGGGACCTTTGAAACTCAGATTCTACGAAGAGTTCCTTTTAGAACCTTTACAGAAACACCAGCATGTTTAGCCTCAAAAGATGGGATAAGTAAAGATGGCTCTGGAGATGGAAATAAGGTATTGGCATCTATGTACATATTTGAGTTCCCTTGTTTAAGCAATCTATATACATAAAAGCCTAAGCAACCGTTATGACCGGTTGGGTCGACCAAATGACCGGTTGCTATGACAATGCACTGACCACCAGGGGGCAGACGTTCAACGCAGGAGCTGCTCCCTGGTGGTCAGTGCGCTCCTACAACCAACCTCCTATAGCCGGCCAACCTCCCGCGGTACCCCCCCCCCCCCCCCAAAAAAAAAGCTGTAAAGAAGCTTCATTAAGTAACCTATGTAATTAGTCTGTAGGGTTGAATTAGGAATAGCCATCACTTCCTACTTTCATACAACTTTTACAACTCATAACAGTGTAAACCCCACTTCATCCTCTACTAAAAATCTTGGATATCTTTATGACAATGCTGGGCTACTCTGTAGCTAGCAAGTAGATAATTGGTGATTGTATTGGGTCGGTGAATTATCAGATTTTTTATTATGTTAATTTGACTGACACTTGAGTTAATATTAAATGCGAGACAAAATGCTTGGTGCTTTCATATTTGCACTTAATCCTAACAGTGACTCTGAAGTAGGTGATATCTTTATTTTAGAGATGAAAAAAGTTAGATTCAAGAAAGTGAAGAATCACTACTTGACATGGTAATAACACCCAGTTCAATTTAATTGGAATGTAGTTTTATACTTACAGAAATTTTTTTCCTAGTTCTTATTGAGTCATTAAAAGAAAACTTTTTATTATACATGCTGGCACATACCTACATGTGCCAGCAATAGTAGAGATATAAATTATGCAAATGATTTCATTCTAGAAATTGTAAAAATTGTAAGATTAATTATAAACTATATTGTTTATATTTGTTTACATATAAAATGATTGCCCAAAATTAATAATTGACACTCTCCTTTTTCCTTCTCCAAAAACTTTAGAAATCAGCAAGTGAGGGAAGCAGTAAAAAATCAGGCTCTGGGAATTCTGGGAAAGGTGGAAACCAGCTACGCTGCCCTAAATGTGGTGACTTGTGCACACATGTAGAGACCTTTGTGTGTAAGTATTACTTCTGTTGTTGTTCTTTTTCTCTACCTTTTCTATATATAAATTATATATATAAATTGTATAAATATATAAATTATATAAACCGAGGTTATTTTCTTCCTGAACTTACATGATTCTCTCCTATGTTCACCAGATACTAAAAATCCCCAGGCCTAGTAATATTTTACACTGTGTGTAGGAGAGTATTTAAGAAAACTATTTGCTTCTTTATTTTGGTTGTTTATTTTAAATTTGGATCTTAAGAATTTTTTATTATACTTTATTTGTTTGTATTATATATTATATCTGTAAAATAATTCAAGTTTATTGAATGAGGCCCTGGCCATGTAGCTCAGTTGGTTAGAGCATCATCCTGATACGCCAAGGTTTTGGGTTCAATCCCTAGTCAGGGTACATACAAGAATAAACCAATGAATGCTTAAATAAGTGGAACAACAAACTGATGATCTCCCCCCCCCCCCCGTTTCCTCTCTCCCCCCTCCCTCCCTTCCTCTCTCTCTAAATAAATTTTAAAAATTTATTGAATGAAAGGCTTTACTTATAATTTATAAAACAAAAAAATAAGTTGTTGAAGGGGTAGCATTTAGTGAATGAAATAATATAGTTCTGGGAGGAGGGATCTGTGATTGATATATATTTGATTGAAAAAAGAAACTGTATTAGGTTACCATGCATATATATATACCACAGTCAAATGTAGAAAAACACAAGAAAGTATAAGTTCTGTGATCCCAACAGGGTACCCTTTCTTTGATATAAGAACACCAAATATTTTTAGAAGCTAAAGCTATTAAGTTCACAGAAGTGCAAAACACTAAACAAAAACTCTTTATTTTTAAGAAAAAAGTACATTTTTTTTCATTTTCTGTTCCTGGCATCAATTTTCATTCTTTCCAGTGGAATCAAAACCTCTTGAACACTTTTCAGTGTCATCCAAAACTTGAACTTCCTCTATTTCTGGTTTTAAAAATCCATTCACAAATGAGCTGTGTAATTTGGTCACCCTTTTTTTTCTTTTTTTTTTTAATATATTTTATTGCTTTTTTACAGAGAGGAAGGGAGAGAGACAGAGAGTTAGAAACATCGATGAGAGAGAAACATCGATCAGCCGCCTCCTGCACACCCCCTACTGGGGATGTGCCTGCAACCCAGGTACATGCCCTTGACCGGAATCGAACCTGGGACCTTTCAGTCCGCAGGCCGATGCTCTATCCACTGAGCCAAACCGGTTTTGGCTGGTCACCCTTTTTTACTTCAAACTTTTCTTTGCCAAAATTAAACAGTACAACAAGATTTGCTATAATTTTCATTTATGACACCAGCTCCTACATCTATGAAATGTTTGCAGCCAAGACAGAACATGAAGCTACTCTTCCATAGCACCCAGAAGGAAGAGCTATCTGAATGTTGGTTTTCGCAAGGGTTTTCTCTATAGGTGGTACTGTATAATCATAGGCACTGTATAGGCCATAGCCTGCTACACATGCAGATCCCTTGGTTGGGCAGTGGCATGCTCCAAAAGCCCGGCAAAGCCACTTGCTGAGAAATGGCAGGTATCTCTTCAGAGCACAGCATGGCAGAGCAGAACAAGAGTGGTGAGGGGGTTGGAGGGAGAGGCAGAGGAGGAACGAGAAGGTGCAGGGTCGGTTTTTGTAACCATTAAGCTATACAAGAACCAAGGCTTGCTTATTCTGTATTATTCTGTTCTTCACCTACCTATTGATAGTGTCATCAAACTGGAGAAGTGGGTCATTCAAATATTAAGGTATTTTCCTTCTCTAAGTACTTTTCAGAGGAGCTATGCTCTCAATTCTAGAAAATGTCTGATAATCATGATTCAGACACTAAGAGAAAGAAGAAATTAACAGTCCTACTTTTGCTTAGTGTCAGTAATTCTCTCTGAAATGCAACAGATATTTTGTTTAATGAATCAAATAACTAATTTCCTATATGATCAGAGTTAATGGTAATGACTTGAGTAAATTACATTATACTAACATGTCAGCCTTCCTATTCAGTCCAATTATGAAAAGGTTGATGGTAAGGTATGGCAGAAGTTTCAGTTTCTGATTATTAACTGGAGAGGATTCTCTGTATTCTAACCCAAATAACTTCAGTTTCACATTTATCAGTGCTATTAATTGGCCACTATATGAAAAAGTACTATATGTAGCATGTTTTTACAGTTTTAGAAAGACTTTAAAGTAGTTCCATTCTGTAGCTGCAATGTTAGAGGTTCTGTTTGTAGTTTTTACCTAGTAAGAGGTCAAAGAGAAAAATCAATCTGAATGAACAGTAATTTGAATTGCAGTATAAAATGAAAGTAGTAGAACTGGATGATATAACTTCTAAATAACATTTTCTATTAACAAAATTTGGTGTGATATACTAAAGTTCTCAAAAATCTGAGAATTGCTCAATTCATAATGGTAATGTCATATTATATATATATTTTTTTAATATTTTTTTTAATAAACTAGGTCCTCTCAAGATTAAGTTTAGTTTTCTTTTATGCAGTGTTTTCAAAACCTGCCAGGTCACTGTTGTTTAACAGTGATTAAGTGAACACTTTAAATATTAAAACTATATTTTAAAAAGAGCACTAAGGGTGGTTGTTAACCATAGATTCCCTCCTTCCCTAGAGATTAACATTCTGTAGGTATTGGGTATGATCCTAGAATCTGTAAATATAATAATGAGACCAAGTGTGGAAAACACTATACACTAATCAGCTCAGTTCTGAGGTGGTCTATTTTCTTTGGGACTTCTAATGGGGGAGGGGGATGTGGAAGAGAAAAGTAAAAGAAGAATACATGCTCAAACATCTGTTGAGTCAGACACACTGCTGGGCTCAGAAAATTCACAGATGAGCATGACACTGTTCCTGTTTTCTGCTCTTTACTACTGAGGAGTCACAGGCCCCCCAGCAGTGAGACTAGGCCCTCCTCCTTTGGTTTTTTTTGACCCATAATAAAAGTCTCTTCAGAATGAATCCCTTTTGAATGCAGTGGATTTTCTATCTACTTATTGAAAATTTGATCATCCTAGTTCTAAATAGCTTTATCTTGGGCGATTTATTTTATTTAAATCTGTATTTATATAGTTATTAGTTCATAAACATCTTTTAAAAATATTTTTAATTGATTTTAGAGAAGAAAGGAGAGAGAGAGGAAACACTGATGAAGAAAGAGAAACATTACTTACTTGGTTGCCTCCTGCAGGCCCCCCTATTGGGGATGGAGCCTGAAACCCGGGCATGTGCCTGGACCAGGAATGGAACCGATGACTTCTCAGTGCATGGACCATTAGTTCAGCCAACTGAGCTACACTGGTCAGGGCCATAAACATCTTTTTATGTGCTTTTTTGTCACTTATAGTTCTTTTATGAATGGCCTGTTTAAGTAATTGTCTACTTTTTTGTCATTTTAAATTCTTTTTAATTACCTGAGGAATACACGTATATGTCCCTCTTCATGAAAAAGTAGAGCGTTATAAAGTTAAAGATATATTTTGTAATATATCTTCATTGAACATAAAACTTTTTAAAAGCATAAGTGCTATCATATTCAAGTTTTTGTTTCTTTCAACTCAGCAATGTTTTGAGAGCTATATATGTTAATACATACAGGCCTAGTCCTTTTCCTTCTTAAAAATTTTTTTGAGGTTTTAGTTTTTTGTTTTTTTTTAATCCTTACCCAAGGATGTTTTTTATTGATTCTAGAGGGAGAGGAAGAGAGAGAGAAACATCTGTGTGAGAGAGAAACATTGATCGTTTGCCTCCCATATGCCCTGACGGGATCGAACCCACAACCTTTTAGTCCAGAACCATGCTCCAGCTGACTGAACCACCTGTCCAGGGCTGTGTCTGACTTCTTTTATTTAGCACTGACTTCTTTTATTTAGGCCTAATGCACAAAAATTTGTGCAAGAGTAGGCCTTCCTTCCTCCAGCTGCCGGCACTGGCTTCCCTCCATGGGCTTCCCTTCGGCACCCGGGCCCTGAGCTTCCCTCCTCCAGCTGCCAGCAGGCACCCAGGACCCGGGCTGGCTTCCCTCGGGCTGCCCACAGGCACCCGGGGCCAGGCTGGCTTCCCTCTGGCCCCAGCTTCGTCAGGAAGGACTTACGGAATGACACCTGGTCTAATTAGCATACTACTCTTTTATTATTGTAGATATTTTCAAGGTTCATTTGTGTTGCATTATATATCAGTCCTTCATTGCTTTTTATGGTTGAATGGTAGTATTTCATTGTCCACTCATCTATTGATGGACATTTGAGTTGCTTCTACTTGTTAGCTATCATGAATAATGCTACAATGTCCAGGCCAGTGTGGTTAAGTGGTTAGAACATTGGCCCACGCACTGAAGGGTCATGGGTTCGATTCCCAGTCAAGGGCACTTACTTAGTTTGCAAGTTTGGTCCCTGAACCCATTGGGGTGCATACCAAGCAATGTCTCTCTCTCACATTTTTTTCCTCTCTCTGTCTCTCCCTTCCCTTTCTCTCCCTGTTTCTCTCTTGCCAGCCCTCCCTCCCTTCCACTCTGTTAAAAATAAAATAAAATAAAATCAGTGGAAAAATTATCTTCAGGTGAGGATTAACCAAAAAAAGCAATGCTACTATGAACATTTGTGTACACAACTTTTGTGTTTTTACTTGGGCATCTGCTTAGGAATGGAATTTCTGAGTGAAATGATAACTATGTTTAGCTTTATTAAAAAAAATTTATTTTTAGTTTTTATTTATTGATTGGGGAAGGGAGGGAGGGAGGGGAGGAGGGAGGGGGAGAGAGAGAGAGAGAGAGAGACATCGATTTGTTGTTCCATGTATTTATTTCTCAATTGGTTGCTTCTCGTATGAGAGAGAGAGACATTGATTTGTTGTTCCACTTATTTATTACTCAGTTGGTTGCTTCTCATATGTGCCCTGACCTGGGATCAAACCTGTAACCTTGGCGCATCAGGCGGATGCTCTTACCAACTGAGCTACCTGGTCAGGGCCTATGTGTAGCTTTTTAAGAAACTGCCAAACTGTTTTTCAAAGAGACTTTACCATCCTACAACCCAACTAACAATGTATAAGGGTTCCAATTATTCCACATCATTTTCAACACTTATCTGTCTTTTTTATTGTAGCCATCATAGGAATTTGATTTATATTTCCCTAATGAGTAAAGATATTAAGCATCTTTTAATGTGTTTATTGGCCATTTGTATGTCTTTTTTGGAGAAAAGAATAGTATTTAAGTCCTGTGTTCATTTTTATAAGACCAGTGCTCTAATCCTGAGCTATAGGGCCCACTCCTATGTTCATTTTTAAATTGGGTTGTCTGTATTGTCAAGTTATGAGTTCTTTATATATTTTGAATGCTAGACCCTTATCCAGATATGTGATTTGCAAATATTTTCTCTCATTCTATGGGTTGTTCTTCCCTTTTAAATGCTGTATAGCAGGAGTGAGCAAATAGTAACTATTTTAGGCTTTGTGGGCCATATGGTTTCTATTGCAACTATTCTCCTTTATAGTTATAGTGCAAAAACAACCACAGACAATGTAAATGAATGAGGACACTGTGTTCCAATAAAACTTTGTATATGGACACTGAAATTTGAATTTCATATAATTTTCATTGTCATTTTTAGCTCATGGACCTTGCTGTATATATTTAATCTAATAGGTTTGTTTGTAGTAATGTTTGTTTTCTTATAGTGGTATCACTCTTGCTTGTCTTTGTTGAAATAAAATACCATTTTTATAGATACCATTATGAATATATAGAAAATCATCAGAAATTGAAATTAATAATAGCTAAGAAAGTTGACTACAATGACTAAGATATACTATTCTTTAGCCCATTTAAAAAATAACTTGTCAAACATGCATAGACTCCCCTCTTTAATTTAGAGCCTTTAGTTGTTTTTATTTTTATGTATGTAATACTTTTTGAATGCTTACTGCACTTATCTGTCTCATAAGGCGGAAATTAAACTTTTCTGCAGTGTTTTGGAAATTTTGTATTGGACCCTGAAACTTGTTTAAAATCATGAGAAACGTTCATTGAAACAAATTTTCTAAAAAAGTTTTTTCTAAGACTTTCTGTTGTTGGCATACTATACAAGCATGTTTACTGGGATCAGTATTCTGTATATAAAGGAATATAGGATACTTGTAGTAATCATTTAAAGAAAAGAGATTTAGCCCAGCCAGAGTGGCTCAGTGATTGAGCATTGAACCAGGAGGTCATGGTTTGATTCCCAGTCAGGGTACATGCTGGGGTTGCGGGCTCTGTCCCCTGTGAGGGGCATGCAGGAGGCAGCCGATTGATGATTCTCTCTCATAATTATGTTTCTATCTCTCTCTACCACACACACTAATAAAAGGGTAATGTGCTAATTAGACTGGACATCCTTCCGGACAAAGCTACGGTGGCAGGGGTCGAGGCAGAGGCAGTTAGGGGCAATCAGGCCAGCAGGGAAGGGCAGTTAGGGACGATCAGGTTGGCAGGGGAGTGGTTAGGTGCAATCAGGTTGGCAGGGGAGTGGTTAGGGGCAATCAGGTTGGCAGGCAGAGGGAGTTAGGGGCAATCAGGCCAGCAGGCAGAGTGGTTAGGGGCAATCAGGCAGACAGGCAGGTGAGTGGTTAGGAGCCAGCGGTTCCGGATTGCAAGAGAGATGTTGGACATCCCCCGGATTGTGTTGGGTCCCGGATTGGAGAGTATACAGGCTGGGCTGAGGGCCCCCCCGACACATGTGAATTTCGTGCACCGGGCCTCTAGTATATATATATCTAAACTAATAAAAGGGTAATATGCTAATTAGAGCAAACGTCTTCCTGATGTCCATCCAGACAAAGCCCCAGGAGCTGCGAGGGCCTAGGGCCAGCGGCAGCACGGGAGAGGCGTGCTGTGGGGGAGGAGGCTGCGCCAACGCAGGAGCAGGAGTGGAGGCAGGGCCACTGTGGGAGTGGGAGCAGAGGAGGCGCCTCCCCAGGAGCAGAGACGGGGCTGTGGGGCCAGGGTCACGGGAGCAGAGGAGGCGGCGCTGCCGTGGGATCGGGAGTGGAGGCCGGGCTGCAGGAGTGGGAGCGGGCCTAAGCAGTCAGTAGGACTTCCCCTGAGGGCTTCTGGACTGTGAGAAGGGGCAGGCCGGGCTGAGGGACCCCCCCACAGTTGACGAATTTTCGTGCACCAGGCCTCTAGAGTATATATGTGTGTGTGTGTGTGTGTGTGTGTGTGTGTGTGTGTGTAAATAGAGGGTTCTAGCTGGTTTGGCTCAGTGGATAGAGCATTGGCCTGTGGACTGAAGGGTCCTGGGTTCAGTTCCTGTCATGGGCCCATGCCTGGTTGCAGGTTCGATCCCAGTTGGGGGGCATGCAGGAGGCAGCCAACTGATGGTTCTCTCTCATCATTATGTTTCTCTCTACCTTTCCCTTCCTCTCTGAAATCAATAAAAAAAAATATTTTTAAAGAAGGTTTTATCCCCTTATAATTTAACAAATTTAATTTTGTTTTAAAGAGTAAAATATGCATTGCAATGCTTTTTTTAAAAAAAATAAGCATTTCAATAAATAAAATTGAATCTTTGAATTTGTGTATATGTTGAATATGTTTCAGTGTAAAATTGTATTGCAAATATTCAAGTGGAATTTAAGCAACCCTTTAACAGTAAGCAAAAAAGGATGATTGTTGATGTTTAATCTCTTCCCCTTTGACCTAATTTCTTTAGAGAAATGTTTTGTTTGTATGTTCTCAAGCCAGATTTTCTTGTCACACAGCCTGAATTAAATCAGAGACTTCTCTGCCCTTTAATCCTTGCCCTGTTTACCATCACTAACAATTGTAAGCTGGTGCCTCCTAATATAGGGGCACTGACTTTTCCCTGTTGATGGGAAATGGTGATAATGTGTTTGGTCTTGGGTTAATTGAAGGTACTTGGAATAGTTTGATATTTTCTTTAGGTAATCATTCTGTCTTCTGGTTTAAAATTTGCTGCTATAATTTATCCCGAATGAATTTTTAATTGGCCTGTGTTTAAGAAGGAACACCTAAGAATCAAATTGATTGGATTAATAATTACATTTATGTTTCAGTTGTGGGATTGTCTATTTTATAAAATTTAGATTATTTTCTGAAGATTTAGGTGTATTTGCCAGTGAAGTTTTTCTTGTAATCTGTTATAATATTTCCAAAGGAGAGAGATTATCATAGTTTTAAAAATTATTTTAAAACTATGTTTAGTTTTATTAAAATTCACCTTAGTTATATTACACAAAAAATATATTACCTAGACCTACCAACATGTTACTAGTTTCTATGCATCTTTTGCTTTGAATCTGTGAATAGTCTGTATGGGTTTCTCTACTATCATGCTGCTTTCTGAGTTCCTTAGTTACCTTCAGTAAGGGTAGGCTTAGACAAGGTTAAGAGTTTATGGTCATATGTCTATATCCTAAAGCTGTGTTTTAGAAAGAGAGAAAGGAAAAAGTCACTTTTGATTTAACACAGGATATTATGTAGTTGATGTATTGCCATTAAGAAAGCATTTTTACCCTCACTTTTAACTGCCCTTGTGTTGTTTTCAAAAGCTGTATGATTATCTTTAAATGAAGTAAATATGACTGAGAATATTGTTACTTTGTTAGTTTCTCAGTGGTTTTTAAGTCAGAGACATAGGAATCAGTGGAAATATTAAAGATAAAAATAAGGAAGGTATGAAATAATTTTATCTTTTTTTTTTTTTTTTTTTTTTTAAATTTTATTGATTTTTTACAGAGAGGAAGGGAGAGGGATAGAGAGCCAGAAACATCGATGAGAGAGAAACACCGATCAGCTGCCTCCTGCACACCCCTCACCGGGGACGCGCCCGCAACCAAGGTACATGCCCTTGACTGGAATCAAACCTGGGACCCCTCAGTCCGCAGGCCGATGCTCCATCCACTGAGCCAAACTGGTCAGGGCAATTTTATCTTTTTACCAAGTTAGTTTTAGGCTTGAAGAACCTAAAATATATACTTTTTTATATTTTGGGGAGATTAAAATAGATTTCTCTCTCTCTCAACTTCTGTGTATGAAATTTTTAATAATAAAATATTAGGGAAATAGATTAATTTACTTGTATTTTACTATTTTTTACAGTTCACATATTTCAATGAAATAAACAATATTTTAATATTCTTATGGTGGTTTTAAAAATTAACTTTAGTGTTTGGCAAGTTGAAAGGTCAATCAGTCTTTTCTCTTAATGTGTTAGATTATAAAATGACAGAACCTAGTGGAAATGAAGAAAATGTAGTTGACTAAATTCATCTATCTTTATCATCTGTCTTAGATGTAAACTAGGCTATTTGTTTGTGGCTAGTGGAGTGAACTACAAGCCTACTTCTTGTCAAATACATAGTTTTATTTTTCATTGAATCTTTGAGGTGAAATACTATTTGAATTATTTCTTTTTCTCTGCTGACTCTTCTTTTACAGCATCCACCCGTTTTGTGAAGTGTGAAAAATGTCATCATTTTTTTGTTGTGCTATCTGAAGCAGACTCAAAGAAAAGCATAATTAAAGAACCAGAATCCGCAGCAGAAGCTGTAAAATTGGCATTCCAACAGAAACCACCTCCCCCCCCCAAGAAGGTATACAGTCTTATAAACATTTGATCTTGAAAGCATTTCATTGCTCCCCTCTCCTCAGTTTATAGTGTATCCTAATACTAGTACCTAAAAACATGTTCTAAGTTATTAATATGGACTATATTTGGCCAAATTGTTTTTGATATTTGATACTTGGAATTTAGGTATGGAGTTCGTCGCTTTTTTCCCCATGTCATGATTACTCTATTCAGTAGCAATGAAATGTAGTTGGATGATTATTAAAATAGTGTTAATACTAAATTAATCTAAAATGACAACCTTCAAATAGAGCAACTATGGATTTATTTTTGTTAGTTTGACCACCTAAATAATACCAGCCTGCAATTCCCCTCCCCCCATTAAATTAGTCTATGGTAAAATAGCCTCAGGCTAACAGTGGAAGCGAGTAATTTTTTTTATGGCACTCTCCTCGATACCTGTGGCTTTTGTGTTATGGGCTCTTGCCAGGAGTCTCAGACAGATTGTGATTTGGCTGTATGAAACACAACAGAGTGTGCCACCAGCCCCATTGGGTGGGTACTTGATGTGCACCTTCTGAGAACAGGGAGCCCTGCTCCTGGGCTGTGTGCCCTGTATTCTGGCCATGTTTCAGATGTTTGTACTCTTCGCTTATTTCTCATCCTCTGTCTTGGTGTAGCTTTCTTCAACTCTATTTTGATACCAATGCATTTGTCTCTTCATCTAAACGTGCTGTGACAGATTTAATTATTCATGAGTGTAATTTGTGAAGAATGAAGATTTTTGTTTTAAACCTAATGCATATGGTCAACAACTAAAGAATTTGTCATGTAAAAATAAATGATGTAATAGAAAATGTAGCTATTAAGCTTTATATTCTCCTCTGATTTATATACACTTTAGACATCCGAGTCAAAGTTCTAGAAAATAATTAGGCAATTTAAATTTTTTTCCAGAGTTAGTTAATATTAACAGTTAATTTCTATTTACTGAAAGCTGAAGGAATTTACCCCATGTCCCAAGCTGTTGGCAGTATCCAAGAATCAAATAGAACTTTAGTTTTTTCGAAGAATAAAGCTTTTATATTGCCATGTAGATAAATAAGTAGCTTTAAAGTTAATATCAGAAAAAGCTAAATGCTTGTATTAAAACGCATAGATACTGGTAGTATAATAGCTTTTAATTATCTTGTGCCTATTTTTTAAAAGGATACTTTTATGTATTTTTAAAATATATTTTTATTGATTTCAAAGAGGAAGGGAAGGGGGGATAGAAAAATCAATAATGAGAATCATTGATCAACTACCTCCTGCACGCCCCCTACTGGGGATTGGGCTCACAACCCAGACATGTGCCCTGACCTGGTTCATAGGTCAACAGCCCAACCACTGAGCCACCGCAGCCGGGCAAGGATACTTTTATATATATTGTCTTCGTGAAGAATATTATTCCTATGATTGAGAAAGGTTTAGAAAGGATTAATTGTAATGTTTACATTAATGATAATATCTTTAGACTCTTGGTGGCATATGTAGGTATTCTAAGTGACTTTCATATTAACTTTTAAAAATTAGGATCAATGCCATTGTTTATAGAATAGAAACTAGCGTAGCACTAGAAGAGGCCAGTGATACTTTGTTAGGCTAGAGAACAAATAAATTGTGTTTTTGTACATGTAGGGTTTGGGACCTTGAATCATTGCTACATAATGTATCATGCCCTTGCATTGTGTTTTTGATGATGTGTCTTTGTTCAAATTTAAAACTGGAAGCAAATATGCTCACTGTATAACTTTCTTTTAAATGTGTGTATTTTTATGATAGCTCACATTAAATTATTCATACCTGATTATTTTTCAGATTTATAACTACCTCGACAAGTATGTTGTTGGCCAGTCATTTGCTAAGAAGGTGCTTTCAGTTGCCGTGTATAATCATTACAAGAGAATATATAATAATATTCCAACTAATGTGAGGCAGCAAGCAGAGGTTGAGAAGCAGACATCATTAACACCTAGAGGTTAGTGTTTTGGTAATTGACCAAAATAGAGATTACTATGCCTAGAAGTAATCCTTACTGCAACTCCTTGTTTTTGTCTTAAAATGCTTTTAGTATAGTACAGCATTTTTCAAAGTACTGAAATGATTTTGGCATTAAAAAAGGTAATAGATATTAATAGAAAATACCAGAGTGCATTTAACTGTATTGTTTAAAACTTTTTCTTTTAGTTATATGTGCATGGGTTCTCTGTCACAGAGTAAAATGTATTTCTTACTCAGGTTCTCAGTGAAAAATGTTTGAAAGTTACTGAGGTAGAGATTGAGATAACACCTTTGAATTATAGACCTCACCACAACTAGTTCCCCATGAACCTATCTTTGCAGTGCTCTTTTTGACTCTGAGTTCTCTTCTCTTTTGAGTTCAGGATACAGAATTTCATTTGCCTAAGTCATATACATATATATATAATTCTTGGAGAACATATAGCACTCTTTTCTTTTTGGACCCCAACTACAGTGCACAAAGTTAGGGGCAAATTTGTAAGTTATTCAAAGTATAATTCCTATTAATGATTGATTCTACTATACCAATAAACTGTGTAATCTTAACGTTCTGTGCACAATAACGTGTCATGTATATTTTTTATAGAATAGTTTATTGATTATGGGAAGGAAGGGAGAAAGAGAAACATCGATGTGAGAGCACAACATCTATTGACTGCCTCCTGCACGAACCCTATCCAGAATTGAGCCTGCAACCTCGGCATGTGCCCTTGACCAGGAATGGAACTGGCAACCTCCGTGGTGCACAGGATGATGCTCAACCAACTGAGCCATACTGGCCAGGGCAATGTGTGTTACTCTAATAGAATGACTTTATTTAAAAAAAAAACTGAATAGAGTAAAATGTTAATATTTAAAATTTTGTTGTTGTTATGGGCCGTGGAGTCCTGATTTCTTACTTAGGTCTTCAGCTATCATTTTATATTCTTTTAGTCATCATTTTACAATTTGAGGGAGTTCTGCTAACTACTTACATTTATAAAACTACAATATCTTTTGATTACTTTCAGTAGCCACTAAATATAGAACTAGCTCAATGAAAACACTTGTTCACTTGTTGAACTTACTGCAAAATAGTTATGTGGTAGCATCAGTTACTCTATTTTTAGAAAGCATAAGTCATAATAACTAATGAAGATTTAAAACCTTCATTTTATAAGGTCCAAATAGCATGGCCTAGTCATGAAGCAAAAGGATTTTTTCTGGTTTCTTCAGTCAACAAATCAATAATTAGCTGTTCTAGTTCTAGAAAAATAAATGGTTATAAAGTATTTATAGTATGAGGGGTTTAAACTCTTATTGAAGACTTAAATTATTACTACTCTTTTCTTAAAATAGATACCAACTTTATATTTGACAAATGTGAACATTAGCAACTGGACAGCCATCATTAAGTATGCTTGGGTTGTTGTTTTTTAATGTAGAAAGGATGCAGCATATAGATTTTTCATAATGTTTGAAAAGCTAAAGAAAGTTAATGAATATATTCTTTATTTGCAAGAGACAAGAAGTCGACTACTCCTTGTTTGTTCCCCTAAACAAATATATAATATTTTCATGTTGCCATTTTCATCCTCTTTCTTAGAGTTAGAAATAAGAAGACGAGAGGATGAGTACAGATTTACAAGTAAGTGACCTTTCCTCAGGTCCTCTGTAATCATTCTTCCCTTTGAGATTTACCTCAGTGAAGTATGTCAGCAATAGTAATGGGGGACATGTATTTGTTTGCGTATTACCAAGAGAGAAACTGTATATTATATAAACATGTTTATCATATATGGTATATATAACTTTGGAATAGTTTTTCATAACTAATTTGTGTAGTTTGTATATGTTGGCTTATTTCAGGTAGTTGATTTGATCTATTTTGTTGTATTTTGTAAAGCATAATGTGGAGAGATAAAAAGTATATATAGTTTTTCTCTATAAATGTAGACCTACATAATAACAGGAGTTGTATTTGTAAAAATTTATAGTTTGCCATATATATATATATTTTTATTTTTATTTTTTTTTGCTTTACAGTTAGAGTTGGTATGCATAATTATAAGTGACAGAAATTTTGGGAAAAGTCTATTATTTTATGGCTACTCTTTGCCAAAAACCACACTTTATTTTTTAGTGTATATGAAGCTTAGTGTAGCTTGTAAATTATGAATAAACCCAACTCACTGTTTCCAGCCCTGGATTGCCCCTATAAGCATCAGAAGGTCTGATAGAGGGTGTGGAACAAGGGTCCTCAAACTTTTTAAACAGGGGGCCAGTTCACTGTCCCTCAGACTGTTGGAGGGCCAGACTATAGTTTAAAAAAAACTATGAACAAATTCCTATGCACACTGCACATATCTTATTTTGAAGTAAAAAAAAACGGAAACAAATACAATATTTGTATTTGCATGTGGCCCGCAGGCCGTAGTTTGAGGACCCCTGGTGTGGAAGGACCTGATACATCAAGGATAGTGGCTATTCTGATGTCTTGCACCCATTCCTTTGGAGGTGGATATAATTGCTACACAGAGAGGGTGAAGATTCCAGGGATATCATAAAAAGATTTATGTGGCTTTTGTTTCAGTAATTAAAATAACAAACACAAGTAAACAGATAATAAACCAGTATGAACATTTTTCACTTATTCACTTAAGTTTGATACTTTTACTTTGCCTTTGACTAATCAGTATTATATACCTACTAATTGAAGTGGTACTATATATATAGGATGTGCCATGAGAACATAATCAGTTTACCAACTCTGGCATGAGATTTATTTTAAGTAATAGAATGATATTATCTCTAGTTATTTTTAAATTGTATGGAAATGATTATACCATGCATGATAAAATTAAGAAACACAGTAGGTGCAGTAGAATTAGATTACATGTAAGACTGTGAGATCTAAATAATACAGTTTAAGTGCATGTATAATACATATTTTATAACCGAAAAATATAATCAAATATGCTGTCAATATTCATAAATTTGGGCAGATGGCTTGTAAAACTAGTAAAGAAAAATTTATAGTGAATATAAATATATATATGACATATGTAGTGATTTAATGTAATTTAAATGTTAACAAATAATACTACTTACAAACTTAGGTAAAAGCAATTTATAATTATATATATATTGATTGACTTGGAAATTAATATATTGAAAGCTTAAATAGAATTTATTTTCAGTATAATTTAGTCTTGTCCTATGTGGGGTTTTAAGTTCTAAAGTTAAGGCATTAGGCCAAAGATATATATAATCAAAATATTCTTGAAAGTTCCTTTGGAAATCACATGATACCAACATACTACATAATAAAACTGACGACTGATGGTAGATGTACCCCATGCCATAAAAATTTACAGTCTGTATTTGGAACAAAGTGACTGGAAACTGGGACTGCGACATTATTCAGGTCTTGTCCATGAGCTTGTTCATTTCCTTGTACAAAAAGAAGAGAAAACCAACTTCAAAAAAAGATGATAGTTTTTTCTCCATCATTGGAACAGGTGTTTTTCTTAAGCTGAGCATCAGATAAAACAGTTGGCTTGCATTTAAGGGCTATATTATAGAAATAATTAAACACTAGCAAAATAGCAATGCTGATAGCAAATTCTTCTATGACACTTATAAAACTACTAGAGGCCCGGTGCATGAAATTCATGCACTTGGGGTGTGGGGAGGGGAGTCCCTCACCCCGGCCTGCACCCTCTCCCAGTTCGGGAGCCCTTGGCGGGGAGCGGGCCTAAGCCAGCAATTGGACATCTTTAGTGCTGCTGCGGAGGTGGGAGAGGCTCCCACCACCGCCTGCACTCACCAGCCTGAGCCCAGCTCAGGGCTTCTGGCTGAGTGGCGCTCCCCCTGTGGGAGTGCACTGACCACCAGGGGGCAGCTCCTGCACTGAGCATCTTCCCCTGGCGGTCAGTGCACATCATAGCGACTGGTCATTCTACCGTTCAGTCAATTTGCATATTAGCCTTTTATTATAGGATCTGCCAGGCACATATATTACATATATTAACTCATTTAATCTTTCCAATACCTGTAAGACAAAAATGTATTTTCACTCTCATTTTACAGATGAGAAAATTGAAGCACAGAAATTTTAAGTAATTTGTCCAGGGCCACACACAGCTAATGATGTTCATGCATCTAATCACTGCGCTAGCCTGCCTGTCCATCGTTCTGCTCATTATAGAGAGGTGCTTTTGCAGGTGGAGATATGCAGAAACAGAGACTAACCAAAAGAACAGGAGAGTTATCTCAAGTTTACTGTGGCATATTTTCATAAAATGTAATAATTAACATAACTGTTCTGGGCTATTTAAAGTATTCCTCTTTTTAAAACTTAAATCATTGAGTAAGTTAAATACATGCATCATGTGACTCCATTGTAGTTAATGTACTTCTTGCGACTTAATTCAGATTATTCACCTAAATTATTTTTTCCTTATGGGACAGACCTATACTTGAGCCAGCCTCTTCTTATATTGTCACAATTTCTATCTAGATTTTGCTGAAATTTAAAAAACAAACAATTTTGTTAGGGACAACTAGCTAACTTCACTAAAATAGGGGACTGCATTTTTTTTGCATGATGTGGATTGTAATGAGGCATAGCATTGTGAGTTAGTCAATCATTAATTCTCAACTGTAGTGCAGTTTATTTAAATTCAAATGTTTATTAAATCCTATTATTTCTGATGAGTAGAATAACACTTTACCTTAAGTGTGACCACTAAGATAGTTTGAAAGTGACCACCAGATGGAAAGGACCATAAATATTTGTGTCTGTTTCATTAAAATAATGCATTGGAAAGTACTGATATTCTTAGCCCATTTATTAGAAACAACCTAAAAATAAATTCAGAATATATAAGCAAGTATGATTAGTTTTAGAGATATGCTGATAAACTGATAGTTCACCAACAATATCAGTCCCATCTACTTAAGCTTTGTATCTTTAATAAAGAGACTAGAAAGATCCAGTGGAGATTCTATAAAATTAGATTCAGATAGGGCCAGGGATAGTGAGTCTTACCATATTTGGTTTCTCTGGGAGACTCACAGAATTATTCTTAGATGTGGAAGAGACTGGAGATCATATGGCTCAGTATTTTCACTTTATAGTAAGGTAGCAGGCCCAGTAAAGTTAAGTGACTTGCCATGGACCTATAAGACCAGAACCAAGTTCTCTATTTCTTAGTTCAGTGTTTTCCTCTACAGCTATGTTTCTTTTCATATGTACCGGGAAAAAAAATCTTTGTTTATCTTTCAGGTGCCTCCAAATCAATTGCATTTTATTCTTATACTTAATTGTTTCCATGTTATAGATTAGGAAACAGCACTAAGTTTATAGACTTGCCCCAAATCATACAGCCATTTACAGACAAAGGATCAAAACTAAGGTTTTCTGACTCCTAACACTGTTCTCTTTCCATTATATTGCCTTCCCTTGAGTGAAGGGCTCATACAGGTTTACATAAATAAGGAGGGGAGGATAAAAAGAATCAATTTTCTTTGCTTGAGGTTCCCTAAATAATCACTGTGCCTTGCAATTTTGTCACTAGATAACTGGAAATTTTCTTTCTTTTTAGGTAAGACAGATTGCCAAAATACTTAAATTTTTCTAAATAAGTGATTGGTTTTAGACATAAGGTTTTATTAGACATTTTTTCAAATAAAATAAAATGAAACTCTAGTAATTCCTTTGACTTTTTTTCAGAATTGCTTCAGATAGCTGGAATTAGTCCACATGGTAATGCTTTAGGAGCATCAATGCAGCAACAGGTAAATCAACAAATGCCTCAGGAAAAACGAGGAGGTGAAGTATTGGATTCTGCCCATGATGACATAAAACTTGAAAAGAGTAATATTTTGCTGCTTGGACCAACTGGGTCAGGTAAATAACTTCCTGAAAAAATGTACTACTCATTTTAAAAAATAGAATATAAATGATTTTGTAACCTGTGTTTTGTGACTGAGAGAACTTGACTCTTGAGAAAAAAATCTAAGGCCAATCTTATTCATATATTATCAGTATTTCTGCATAGGCTTCAAGCTGAATTTGAGACCTTGGTATTGCCCTTTAGGCCAATTTCTAACATCTTCTTAGGAATAATAAAAGTAAAATGACATTAGATCTGAATAATAGTGGAGAAAAGATGTAGCAGTGATTTTCTTTTTTTATAATTTTTTTTTTATTGATTTCAGAGAGGAAGAGAGAGGGAGAGAGAGAAACATCAATGATGAGAGAGAATCATTGATTGGCTGCCTCCAGCACACCCCCTATTGGGGATCGAGTCCACAACCTGGGCATGTGCCCTTGACAGGAATCAAACCTGTAACTCTTCAGGCCGTACCGACGCTCTATCCACTGAGCCAAACCGGCTAGAGCTCAGTGATTTTCTTCTTATATACTATTCCAATTTATTTTGTATTTTAGTAGAAAATTTGTACTTCAACATATTTTCAGTAAACTTTTAGTTACTGTTTCTATTTGTAGGTAAAACTCTGCTGGCACAAACTCTAGCTAAATGCCTTGATGTTCCTTTTGCTATCTGTGACTGTACAACTTTGACTCAGGCTGGATATGTAGGTGAAGATATTGAATCTGTGATTGCCAAACTGCTCCAAGATGCCAATTACAATGTAGAAAAAGCACAACAAGGTATGTTTTCAGAATAACTTGCTTGTCTATCCCCAGATGTAGTCTATTGAGGAAGCAGTCTAATATTCAGTAAGAGCTAATGTAATTATTATTTTGAATCGAGTAAAATTCTGTCATTACATATAAGTACCTATGTTAAATGTTTTCTAGTATACTGACTAAGGGCCACAAAGTTTGCTTTGTCCTATTGTCATTATTTGATTACTAGAGTGAAAATTGGCTAAATTATTATTCTGTTAGATCCTTAATACTATCATTGTGTTTGCTGTTCTGACTCTCCTCCAGACTAATTGCTGGGGTGGGGAGGGGAAGGAGACCGGAGTGCAAGATGAATCTAGAAACAGATTAGTCTGTTGCCCTATGGGATATCATAGATGCTGCATTTCTCCTTTCCCCATCTAGCATCTGTCCTTGTTTACATGAAGAGCTCGACAAATTCCTTTAAGACAGTAATATAGTTGGGAAAGAGTAAGCCAAAGTTTTACTAGTATCAGCACTACGTGTACGTCATGCTTCTAGAATCTACACCATGCCTCTATCTCAGCTCCTAGAATAAAGAACCTGAAAACATGAGTGGGACAGACTGCTATTGTCAGAGAGAATTAGTTATCATACCCAAGTGATATTCTATAAAATGAATTAAAAAACATTTGCACGAAATGATGAATGGGACAGATAGCAGTTCATGTTTATATATTTCTATATGTTAAGTGTGAAAGATCAAATAACCTTGCTCTCTGGCTACCTAGTATTTAAAAGCTGAGGTGATCTTGTGTATATCTTTTTCATATTATAAATAGACTCCTCCTTAAATTATAGGAATTGTCTTTCTGGATGAAGTAGATAAGATTGGCAGTGTGCCAGGCATTCATCAGTTACGGGATGTAGGTGGAGAAGGCGTTCAGCAAGTAAGCAGTTGAATATTTTGTTCAAGCCCACTAAAAGGAAGGGAATACATCAACCTCCCAATATTGTACGTTTGGTTTCATATTCAATTAGATTCTGTTTTGTTTATTTTTCCCACCCCCAAACTCCACATAACCACTTTAACGTACTTCAGATCCTAAGAGAAAGCTCTTGGCAATTTTAAATACCAAATAACCTTTCTTAGGAAATTGAAAATATTTTAAAGAACAGAAAAAAAGTGAAATTTAATTTCTGTTGGTTTTATTCCTCAAAGGCCCAGTTAAACGTATTTAGAGGACTCTTAAAGAAAGTTCTGGTTCTCACTAGACACAGATGAACTATGTACTTGTATCTTACTCTTTTCAATTAGTTATAAGGTGTGATAAAATAGTGTTTCATTCCTTGTAGGGTCATAATTGAAGTCCTAACAATATATTGGTCAAATGACCTTTTACTGGTAACTAATTATGACATAATTACAGGATAAGGAAATTGCTTTCTTTTTCTGACCAAGACATAGAGAGGTACAATCACAGTTAGAAGATGTGCTGGATAATTTTTTATAAAGGCATCTCAAAATATAGATATTCTCAAAGTTTAATACTAGGAGTATAATAAAATTTTTATTTATATGAAAGATAAATCTTTAACTATTTTCAAAATTTTGAATGTTCCTACAATGGTTGGGTACCATCTTAGAGGCATAATTCTGTCTTGATGTCAGAATTATGTCTTTACTGTTAAAAACACCCTCTCAGTTGATTGATTTCTAAATGCATCAGGAGTCTCGAAACTATTCCAGATAAATTTATTAATTATTAATGTGATAGTGCATTAGATTTTCATGTTACTTCTAGAAATGGAGTTTTCTTTAGCTATGCTCATTGACCATAACCACATATTATTTTCCCCATTGAATCCCATTATCTAAAGTATAATAAATAATGCACTTATATGATGATGCTAAAAATCATTCATTCTATAGGGCTTATTGAAACTACTAGAAGGCACAATAGTCAATGTTCCAGAAAAGAATTCCCGCAAGTTACGTGGAGAAACAGTACAAGTTGATACAACAAACATCCTGTTTGTTGCATCTGGTGCTTTCAATGGTTTAGACAGAATCATCAGCAGGAGGAAAAATGAAAAGGTAAGTTTTTCTGAGGAGTTACTGGGATACAGCACATTTGAAGTTACAGAGGATGGATACTCATTTTCTATTCTTATATGTGCTGGCTGCCAGTTGTGAATTTTAAAGAGTTAAGGTTTTCTTAGACCATTCCAGAAACATATTTCTAGTTTTTTTAATTTTTTTATTTTAGACTAGCAAATTAGAATATTTCTAAATATCATCCATATACAGGATGTCCCCCAAAAATGTATACACACTTGGAATGATTAGTCAGTACTTATTAACATACAGTTCATTTTCAAAATGTAAAAGAATCTACAGAAATGAATATTGTTTTTTTCGTCAGTGCCTGTTTTTAAACTGATGACTGTTCTGGTCCAGGCACAGCTGATAACATCTATACTAATAAAATGGTAATATGCTAATTAGACTGAGAGACTGGACACCTTCCTATTGTTTGACTTCCTTCCAGGCAAAGCCACGGTGGTGGGGGCTGAGGCAGAGGTGGTTAGGGGCAATCAGGCCAGCAGGGGAGGGCAGTAGGGGGCCATGAGGCTGGCAGGGGAGGGCAGTTGGAGGCCATGAGGTCAGCAGGGTAGGGCAGTTGGGGGCCATGAGGCCAGTAGGGGTGGGCAGTTGGGGGTCATCAGGAAGGGCAGTTGGGGGCCATCAGGCTGGAAGGGGAGCAGTTAGATGGCCATCAAGCCAGTAGGCAGGCAAGTGGTTAGGAGCCAGCAGTCCTGGATTGTGAGAGGGATGTCTGACTGCCGATTTAGACCCCATCCCATGGGGCCTAAACCGGCAGCCGGACATCCCCCAAGGGGTCCCATATGAATTTTGTGCACCAGGCCTCTAGTGAAGCAATAGAATCTCAAACATCAAGAATCATTTCATTTGGTATTTGTGCGCCCTCAATTCATTGATTGTTGCTGGTTTTATACCATAAACTTTATCTTTTATGTATCCTCATAAAAAAAAGTCTAGTGGCACTTCAGGAAAAATTTTCTTTGTTCAAAGCTTAATCTGACTTCACCCATTATTTCAAATCAGTTAAACCTGAAAAGGAGTGAAAAGTGAGTTATCAGCTGTTAAAGTGTGTATATATTTTTTGGGACTATATATATATTTGGACATTTAAAAAGTATAACTTGATTATATCAATTTTCTATTTCCTTTAAGGTGTTATTTTATTATTTGAGGTAGGTGTTGTATCAGTAAAATTTCTATTCATTCCTCTTACTCAATTCACTGAAGCCCAATAAAGAGCTGGTCTCCATTGCCCCTGCTGACAAATGGAAGGGAGCAATTTGGGGATTGGAGCAGGGGTTGTGAATCCCACATAGTTTTATAGCTGTTTCCTGAATATTCTTATAAACCTTAATTTTTAACTGGGACTTATTTCTTCATATCTTCAAGGTACATGTCCAGTATCTATTTATTGACTGATTATAGTAAAATATAATAGCAGCATAGAAGCCCAAAAGACCTGTATTTTCCATGTGTTTTATATAATGCCTAGCCACAAATCATCCCTTTTACATAACATTCTACCTAAATGAATATATCATATCAGCTCTTTGCTGTATCGCTTGCTTTAAGTCTCTCTCCTTGGCTTTGCATGCACTAGTTTTAGTAGCAGTTTAGTAGTATAAAAATACAATGCTGCTAATGGAAGGGTTGCCTGTGGTAATCCCTTTGCATAGTCTAGATGAGAAAACTTTTGTACAAAGCCATGTAATGCTGTTATTCCTCAGTACCAGGCCTTACTCAGCACGGATAGCATTTCCATATTCTTAATTGGTGGGGTTTTTTTGCTTTTGAAATCTTGCATAAATTAGCCAAATAAATTAGAAAGATGTTATTTCTCTGTGTGTGTATGTGAGAGAGAGAAAGATAACTTTATATTTGAAATTCTGTAACCTAAGGCAGGAACCATGTTCTGATATTTATTTATAATTCATAATTTCAAAAGAGAATTTGAAGCTAAAATGTAGAAAAGAACAGTTAAAAGTAATATGAGAAAAGAGATTAAAAGCATATAGAAGGAAGGTTTGGGTCATATGAGGTCTTGAGGAGAGAGATTAAAAAAGTTTGTCATATAGATCTTTATGAAAATTCCTTTTCATAAGGGTCTTCAACTGTGATTTTACAGAGGATTAAACACATTTAATCCTAAACACATGTCTTTTGTTTTATCAACCCTCACTGAAAGCCAGGGTTACAATCTATCTATACTAATCTATCATAATAAAAGTGTAATATGCAAATCGACCAAATGGCCGAATAGCAGAACTGTCCAGACGAAGCCAGGGCTATGAGGGCCTACTCTTGCACGAATTTTGTGCATCAGGCCTCTAGTGTTAAATAATATACTTTTATTCCAACCGTATCAAAGTGCTGTAGTCCTAAGTTTTATTCCTTTAGCTCATGCCCTCCACTACCTCAATCTAGTTGGCAAATATGTGTTCATCCTTAAAGACTCAGTCTGTTAAATGATTAGGCAATTCCTCTGTGAAGGCTTTCACCTCCTACCTTCACTCCCCTGCATGTGCCTTTTCCACCTTGCCACTGTCATTGTTTGCTGTACAGTTGTTCTTTATTACATCTATGATACTTTAATACCTTCATGTGTTCTCACTCTCAATAAGCCCTTTTAGGGTAAGGACTGTGTTCAGGTTTGTATCCCCAGTGTTTTATAGTAATTCAGCGTTTCTCAACCTGTGGGTCGTGACCCCTTTGGCGGTCGAACGACCCTTTCACAGGGGTCGCCTAAGACCATTGGAAAACACATATATAATTACATACTGTTTTTGTGATTAATCACTATGCTTTAATTATGTTCAATTTGTAACAATGAAATTGGGGGTCACCACAACATGAGGAATTGTATTAAAGGGTCGCGGCATTAGGAAGGTTGAGAACCACTGTAGTAATTGCTTAATGTTTATACTTACATAAAAATATGTATACATTTATTACTAGATATGCTTATATATGAAATATGCTTAATAAGTGTTTAAATTATTGAATGAAAAGTATTTTGCTTTCCTATACACTAACTGTTCATGTACACAGCTTAGAGAATCAGAGGAATTGATTTTTTAAAAATATGTTTTTATTGATTTTTTCAGAGAGAGAGAAAGGGAGAGGGATAAAGAGAGAGAAACATCAATGAGAGAGGAACACCATCAATCGGCTGCCTCCTACACATCCCCCACTGGGGATTGAGCCCACAACCCAGGCATATGCCCTGGCCGGGAATTGAACTGGTGACCTCTTGGTTCCTGGGTTGACGCTCAACTGCTGAGCCACACCTGCCAGGCCAGAGGAATTGATTTTTAACTTACTGTGTTTTCTCATACATCATGTGCTTATACTTTTGACAAAGCTGTATGACATCAAAATTAAGCTTTCTGATAATTACCTAGAGCAGTTGTCGGCAAACCGTGGCTCTTTGGCCCCTTGAATGTGGCTCTTCCACAAAATACCACGTGTGGGCATGTACAGTGCGATTGAAACTTAGTGGCCCATGTGCAGAAGTCGGCTTTCGGCCTGGGCGAGTCTATTTTGAAGAAGTTTCTAAGTGGGGGGTGTTGGTTGGTCCGGCGAGGGGAGACACGGTGCAGGCGGGCTGCGGGATACGCAGCACCCAGGAGGCGCGCGTGATTCATGCACGAGTTGAGTGAGCCAGTCAGTCAGCAGTCTCATGTGCAGTGGTTAGTGCTAGTCACGTCCGAAAATCGCACGCTGGTGACAAAAGTACCTACTCGAAGCATAAAGTTACCTGTATTTTTCCAACCAGCTGCAAATCCTACAGGTATTTTTGTCATCATTTTAAGAATTGTAATTATTTTGTTTGGTGGCTTTATTATTATAAAATGAAACTTATCTGCTTAGAGGGGTTTAAATGCCTAACCTTGCTAAATAACTTCTCTCGCTTACTGTTTATTTCCTTCCTTAGCACTCATGACAACTGCAATTATTTGATGTGACTATTTATTTATTTAAAGTTGATCTTCCTCACTAGAATGTAAGTTCCAGAAGGATGTCATGTTATCTCCAGCCTTAGACACATAATAGGCATTCCATAAATATATTAGTGTATTGAACTCATGTTGTTAATACTAAGTACTCAATCCAAAATTATTAAGTAAATAACAGTGTACCTACCTATATAGTTTAAGCTTAAAAAATTTGGCTCTTAAAAGAAATTTCAATCGATGTACTGGTGATATTTGGCTCTGTTGACTAAAGAGTTTGCCGACCACTGACCTAGAGTATAATTCTTTTATATTGACTGAAGCAAGATCCATACACCTTAGAGGTCCAACCTTTTGCAGCAAACTTAGCATTCTTGTTTGATGTTATCCTTATGTGTTCTTTTTAAAATCTAATCTTAAATTATTCTAATGCATAGGTTGATATATGCAACCCCAAATCATGATTTTAATAGAATGCTTAGCAGTGACTTAAGACCCTTGTGGATAATTTTTTTAAAATACATTTTTATTTATTTCTGAAAGGAAGGGAGAGGGAGAGAGAGATAGCAACATCAGTGATGAGAGAGAATCATTGATTGGTTGCCTCCTGCACACCCCACACTGGGGATCAAGCCTGCAACCCAGGCACATGCCCTTGACCGGAATCAAACCTGGGACCCTTTATTTTATTTATTTATTTTTTAATAAATGTGTTTTTGTTTGTTTGTTTTTTTGTATATTTTTATTATTGATTTTTTTACAGAGAGGAAGGGAGAGGGATAGAGAGTTAGAAACATTGATGAGAGAGAAACATCGATCAGCTGCCTCATGCACACTCCCTACTGGGTATGTGCCCATAACCAAAGTACATGCCCTTGACCGGAATTGAACCTGGGACCCTTGAGTCCGAAGGCCGATGCTCTATCCACTGAGCCAAACCGGCTAGGGCAAACCTGGGACCCTTTAGTCCGCAGGCCAACGCTCTATCCATGAGCCAAAGCAACTAGGGCTGGATAATTTCTTTATCACGCTGCTTGTTCTGAAGGCACTACTCCTGTTTAAAGTATTATAAAATTAACTTTGGTTACACAATAATTACCGTCTCCATTTCCACAGTTCTTACCTATTTTGGAAATCACACTAGTTCACAGGTCTCAGAAAAACTCAAATATCTTTATCTGAGTTCTAAGGACTTCTTATCTACTTTACTAGAAATCATTCTTTGAGAGTTGGTTATTATAGGTTCTCAATTCTGAAGGTAGGTAGACCTGAGTTCAAATCCTGCCTTTAGCACTTCAGCAACAAGAGCTTTGACAAGGTACTTAATCTTTCTAGACCCATTTGCTTTATTTGTAAAATGTGAATGATGATAGAACTTTCTTCTGTTGCAAAGATCACATGAGACATGCATGCAAAGTACTTAGTACAATGCAACTTCATTCTGCTGTTAATAACATCCATCTGTTCTTTGGCAGTATCTTGGATTTGGAACACCATCAAATCTTGGAAAAGGCAGAAGGGCTGCAGCTGCTGCAGACCTTGCCAATCGAAGTGGCGAATCAAATACTCACCAAGACATTGAAGAAAAAGATCGATTATTACGTCATGTAGAAGCAAGAGATCTCATTGAATTTGGCATGATTCCTGAGTTTGTGGGACGGTTGCCTGTGGTAGTTCCTTTACATAGCCTAGATGAGAAAACACTTGTACAAATACTAACTGAGCCACGTAATGCTGTTATTCCTCAGTACCAGGCCTTATTCAGCATGGATAAGGTTAGATTTTTATTTTTCATACTTAGTTAATGTTTTTTGCTATTGAAACTGCATATATTAGCATCTGTGTATATAAAAGCCTAATATGCTAAGTGTCCAACCGTTCGTTTGACCAGTTGCTGTGAAGCACGCTGACCACCAGAGGGAAGATGCTCCGACTGGTATATTAGCTTGCTGCTGGCGTCCCGCCGATTGGGACTGGGCGAGATGAGCCAGACATGCCCTGGAGCCTTCCCGAGGTCCCTCCCCAGCCTTGATCGTGCACCGGTGGTGTCCCTCAGCCTGGCCTGCGCCCTCTTGCAATTTGGGACCCCTTGGAGGATGTCAGAGAGCCAGTTTTGGCCTGATCCCCGCAGGCCAGGCCTAGGGACGAGGGACCCCAATGGTGCACGAATCTGTGCTCCAGGCCTCTAGTAAAAAATAAAAAAGCAGCCCTGACTGGTTTGGCTCAGTGGATAGAACGTCGGCCTGCGGACTCAAGGGTCCCAGGTTCAATTCTGGTCAAGGGCATGTACCTTGGTTGTGGGCACATTCCCAGTAGGGGGTGTGCAGGAGGCAGCTGATAGATGTTTCTCTCATCGATGTTTCTAACTCTCTATTCCTCTCTCTTCCTCTCTATAAAAAATCAATAAAAACAAAAAAATATAAAAAAATAAAAATAAAAAAGCAGTCATATCCATCTGGAATACCAGCCTATTCCTCATTATATATAGATCTTGAATCAGGGAAGGTACATTTTATTATATTAGACATTTATGAGTTGGCTTTGTCACAATTAAAATCTTCATTGTAGTTTAAAGTTTAAAGATAAATAAATATATATATACTAGAGGCCCAATGCATGAAATTCATGCAAGAGTAGGCCTTTCTTCCCCCTGGCTGCCGGCATCAGCTTCCCTCTGGCACCCGAGACCCTGGCTTCCCTCTGGCCCCTGGCAGGCACCCAGGACCCAGGCTTCCCATGCAGCCCCAGCTTCATCCGGAAGATGTCCTGTCTAATTAGCATATTATGCTTTTATTATTACAGATTATTCCAGCAGCCTACTCTAAACCCCTCAAGCCAGACACAGGATTGTCCTTTCAGCCTTGACAGTCTAAATGCTTTTGTTGTGTTATACTGTGTATACTTTTATATAGTTTTTTCTATAAAGTTTTATTAGCTCCCACATTTACTTCTCTGTACCAGGCACCTGGAGGTCACTCAAACCCACACAGTCAATCTGATAGCAGATGTTTTGGGTTTTATTAACTTAGTATCTCTAAATAGTAGTCTCCTTTCCATTGCCTTGCCACTACCTCAACTCAAGCTCCTTTGTCTTGATACCATGCATTTGGTTCCTAATTGGTCAGTTTCCCTGTATCAAATCTGTTTATGACCATTACCACCATCATTATCTTCCACTTTACTTCCAGATCAGACCGTTTTTAAATTATTAAGCACAGTGCCCAGAAAACAGCTGTTAAGTTCTTAATAAATATTTATTGAATGAGTAAACACAAAGCTAATTATCTTACACTCCTCCTTAAAATCCTTCTTGGTCCCCTGGTCTTATTTAGATGCCCCCACTTTGGTGCTCCCTTAGCACAATGTGCATAGACTGTGTTGTAAATGGTGGTTTGCTAATTTGTCACCACCTAGTAGAGTAAGTTCTTTGATGTCCAAGAGAGTGTCTCATTCATCATTTAGTCTCTAGAATATAATCACATAAGGGGTTCAGTAATTGTTGAATGAAAGTCCATGTTAATCTAGAAAAAAATCTTTTCAAGAATTAAGGAGAAAATAGGTTAATTGATAGAAACAATTGGTGGGGGGTTTTTTGTTGTTGTTTTTTATCTTAGAGAGAGGAAGGGAGGGAGAGAAAGAGAAACATCATTATGAAAGAGAAACATTGCTAGATTGCCTCCCACACGTGCCCCAACCAGGGATTGAACCTGTGACCTGAGCCTGTGCCCTGACCAGAAATCAAACCCGCCATCCTCTGGTGGATGGGACGACACTCCAACCAACTGAGCTATACAGGGCAAGTGGTGCTTCTTGAAAGCAAGGTTCTAAACCATGAGAGACAAATATCTCACTTAAATTTTATGTTTTCTGGAGGTAGAAATTAATAACAAAAGATGCTTAATACTAAGGTTTTATAAAATTTATGTTCCAAAGTACTTTGAAAATGTCTTGGTGGTATATTCTCAATAATTTGAACTCTATTTTGAAATGCGTGGTAATTTAGAGAGGCTTATCTAAAGTTTAGTAACACTCTTTAAAATGTATGTTTCCTAGTAAGAAATTGAGAGTCTAAAAATCCTTTATTCTGAAAAGGATAGATAGGGTCAGTCAAAACATAAGATTCTGGCCCGATATTTCTAAGTGAGTGTACTTACCCCTCTGGCTCTTTCTTATCTGTAAAGTCTAGGCATTGGTTCCTTTTTGTTCTAAATAAACTAGTAATGGTGGTAGGTAGTAACAGTTAATAGATGAAATGCTATATGGTTAATTAGGAAAATATCACCAAGTATTATCTAAGTTCTTATTTCTTTTAAATCTATTTTTAGTGTGAACTGAATGTTACTGAGGATGCTTTGAAAGCTATAGCCAGATTGGCACTAGAACGAAAAACAGGTGCACGAGGTCTTCGGTCCATAATGGTAAGTTGGTGTTATTATTACAAAAACTAGATTATTTATTTATCTTGTTTTGAGAATATTAATACTCCATGTTTTTCCTTTGGAAATATATCCAGAGAGTTGCCCAAGTGCTTTTGTGGTTGTTTTAAATTGTCATAGTAGATTATATTTTTCTTCTTTCTAAAAAGAAACTTTAAAATATTTGCAACAAAGGATACACATACTATGATTAATGAAATAGAGAAAAATCAGGTTCAAGGGAGGGAGAATTTCAGAAAATTCTACACAGGCCTTTGGTCTAAGCCCCAGAGTGCCTTTTCAGACCCATTGAAATCCTCATTTTTGTGTTTGTTTGCTTGAAATTCATTTGCAAATACCTTGATCCTGTACCACTAAATTTTTCAGTATGGCATGAACTTTTTTTATTTTGTAACAAATCCTAGAGACCCAGTCTGTTTTCAGCCACAACCCACTTTCTTCTTTAGAGCTCTCTCCCCTACCTGCACAGCCTGGCTGTACAGTGTGTTACTATTTCCCTACATACTTCCAAAGCAAGATCATGTTCCTATGTTCTTTTAAGGATTTCACTGCTAAATATTACTTCTTCATCTCAGTAGGACATTTTGAGATTATACAGTCAAACCTTGTTTCTCGAATATATCCCATCTTGAACAATTCAGTTCTGGACCAGACTCACAGAAAAAAATGTCTTGGTTATCAAACCAAACTTCATTTTTAGACCTGACAACCCTTTCGTGCTGATACCACAGCATGACAAAAAGTGTCTCGAAGGCAACAAACAAAAGAGAGAATACTTTTGTTGCTGGCAGAAAAACAATTAGCACAATTTTAAAGCATAAAGAGGCCAAGAGTGCTCATGTTGCTAAGGGTGTGAAAGAAGCATTGAACAGGTAGAAAAACTTGTTGATTTGGATAAATGAAAATTAGTTAGCCAGTGACAGCATTTAGGAGGCAATGATATATGAACAAGCAAAAATGCTGCATACAGACCTGAAAGACACCCCTGGAACAAGTGCTGAAAGTGGTTCCTTTAAGTTAGTAGGGGGTGGTTTGATAAATTGAAGAAGTGTTTATTTATAGATTAAACAGTACATTAGACATGTACTGTGTATAAGAAAGGATTAAATGGAATCATTTGGGGGTCTGGAATGGATTAATTCAATTTGCATTATTTCTAATGGGAAAAAATGATTCTGATTTTTGAACAAGTCACTTCTTTTTTTTTAAAAAAAAAATATATTTTATTGATTTTCCACAGAGAAGAAGGGAGAGGGATAGAGAGTTAGAAACATCGATGAGAGAGATCGATCAGCTGCCTCCTGCACACCCCCCAGTGGGGATGTGCCCACAACCAAGGTACATGCCCTTGACCGGACTCGAACCTGGGACCCTTCAGTCCGCAGGCCGACGCTCTATCCACTGAGCCAAACCGGTTCAGCAAGTCACTTCTTGAACAACCTTCTGGAATGAATTAAGTTTGAGAACCAAGGTTCTACTGCACTAATGAAGGCCTAGACTTCAGGTGCTACTGATTAAGGACAGATTTATATAAAAAATGCACATTAGAAAAGTAGGTGATAGCGTTGACATTTTAAAAGAAATTTGTTGTACTCAACCAATATTTATTATACAATGCTTGACATTAATGTTACCTACACAAAAATTAGGTTTCTGTTTTAACTGTCACAAGGTATGTTATATTTGATGTCTGCTTATCTTCTGAGATAACTTAAGAGGCGGTTGATTGGTTTTGAACAACTTTAGTTATTCAAAGAACAATCTTTTATTTTTGTTTTTAAATGACATTACTATATAAAGGAATTGTGGTAGTCTAATCATAATTTTGATTAGTTTGAGTCAAGTCAGATTTGGTCAGATTTTCCTTAAAATGGAATATAATCCAGCCCCAACTTATAGGCGAAACTAGTTTCCTTTAGTAAAGTTTTCTTTAATATGTTTTTATTGATTTTTATTTTATTTTTTTGAGTGAGCGGGAGGGAGAGGAAGAAAGAGAAACATCAGTGATGAGAGAGAATCATCAGTTAGCTGCCTCCTGCATGCCCCCTGTTGGGGATCGAGCCTGCAACCCAGGCATGTGCCCTAACTAGGAATCGAACCCTGACCTCCTGGTTCATAGGCCAGTGCTCAGTCACTGAGCCACATCAGCTGGGCATTAGTAGTAAACCACTTTAAATCTGAAGCACTTGAGACAAAAGCTTATTTGAAGTCATGGTAAAAATTGAAGAGCCTGGTAGAGATGATTTAGGAATAATCATTTTTGAAGTAAGACTAATCATAGAATATGCCAGGAATGCTTTTGAAAGACATCCAAATCCAAAAGTATGTATTCCTTTTGTATGTGCATGGTGACCTAAGTAGGCAGAAGTACAGACAAATAGCCTTCCCTTATAGAATGACTTCTTTCTGAATTTATTTAGAAGCTGTTTTAATATGAATATAAAAACTTTTACGTTGACTTTTGCAACTTTCAGTTCCTGGTACATAATAGGACTCAGTAAAGTTTACTGAGTTAATGACTTTGATTTGTATGTTATATGTAACCTCAGTTTTCCATGCCATTCATTACTTTCTGTCTTTTTAGGAAAAGCTATTATTAGAACCAATGTTTGAAGTCCCTAATTCTGATATTGTATGTGTGGAGGTTGACAAAGAAGTAGTAGAAGGAAAAAAGGAACCAGGATACATCCGGTAAGGTGCTGCTCTGTCAAGCTAGAACAGTTCTAAAATTTAAGATCAGCTTTTCAGTGCTATAATTTATTGGTTTGGCATAAAAATTGCATAAAAATCCTTATATTCATAAGGGAAGCAATAATCTCATAACTTTTCTGCAGAAAAATGTTCTCATTTTGGTTTATAAAATAATATTTTGTGAGTCTTTTGAAAATTGATCTTCAGAATTGGCCTCTACTTTTTCCATTGAGGAAGAAGATTTAAAGAGACATAAAAGTAATCCAAATGAAAAAATTTAAGTGAACTTTACTGCTAATTCTGTAATTTGTGAATGACTTGTTTTCTGTCTTTCACAAGACCAAAACTTTGTGGACATAATTTTTCTCTAATTTGTATCATATCAGTTGAGAAATTTGATACATCTTTCATTGCTTTATCTATTCCAGGGGTCAGCACACTTTCATGTAAAGGGCAAAATATTATAGGGCCATACAGTATGTATTTGCAATTACTCACAGTGTGATAACAGCCATAGACAGTCTGTAAATGAATGAGGATGTCTGTATTACTCTAAGTCTTTATTTACAAAACAGATGATGGGCCTGTAGGCTGTAGTTTACTGACCTGATCTAGTCAATAAATATTATTTAGTGCTTGACGTTAATGTTACCTACACAAAAACTAGATTTCTGTTTTAACTGTCACAAGGTATGTTATATTTTATGTTTGTTTATCTTCTGAGATAACTTAGGAGGCGATTGATTTTGAACAACTTTAGTTACTCAAAGAACAATCTTTGACTGATTTTTAACAACTTTCGTTATTCAAAGAACAATCTTTTATTTTTGTTTTTAAATGACATTACTATATATTAGTGGTCTAATTAGTGGAAGTGTAGTGGTCTGATCATAATTTTGATTAGTTTGAGTCAAACCAGATTTGGTCAGAGCTTCATCTTTACCATAGACATATGCTAAAAGTCAAGCATTTGAGTTGAAATAATAGGTTCTAGCTACTTGTTGGAAAAATGGATTTTTTAAAAAATCCTCACCTGAGGACATGTTCATTGATTTTTAGAGAGAGGGGGAGGGATGATGAGGGGAGGTGTCGGGGTTCTTGTTCCAGCATTAAGAAGGGTTCAGGAAATCTGGAGAAGGCTGTGCGTAGATTAAATAGGAGTCCGGAGACAAAGCATAATTTTGAAAGGCATTTGGGGGTCAAAGGAGCTTAGCTTAAAGGAAGCTAAGATCTAAGTTCTAAGGTCTAAGTCAGGGGTGGGCAAACTTTTTGACTCGAGGGCCACAATGGGTTCTTAAACTGGACTGGAGGGCCGGAACAAAAGCATGGATGGAGTGTTTGTGTGAACTAATATAAATTCAAAGTAAACATCATTACATAAAAGAGTACGGTCTTTTTTTTCATAGGTTTATTCATTTCAAACTGGCCGGATCCGCCCGGGCAGTAGTTTGCCCACGGCTGGCTGAGTTCTCCTCATCTCAGGACCCCATGCTTTTTATTAACACAACTTGTCCAGAGGCGAAGCAAAGATATACACTTCAAAGGGGTATACACAAGCATTGTCAGAATGAGGGAATTAGCCTACAGCTGTTCAGGTGTTTGGCCAGTAGGAGGCAATAACATTTAGATTAAGATGCCCTTTAGCTGTCTGGCAGCCAAGCAATCATCCCTTTTCAGGTTTGGGGAAATGCCTTTAGCCATTCCCAACAGGTGATTACATATGTGTGACTCAACCCTGTTGAGTCCCCAAGTTCCATCAACCTTTTGATGAAACTCTTGAAATTATGACATGCTAGAATTGGCTTCCAGCAGGGAGGGAGAGAAAAGGAGAGAGAGAAAGAAAGAAACATTGATGTGAGAGAGAAGTATCGATTGGTTGCCTCCTGTATGGTTGGGGTGCAGGTTTTGATCCCTAAACCTGTAACCTACATATATGCCCTGACCAGGAATTGAATCCACAACCTTATGGTGCACGGGACAACACTCTAACCAACTGAGCCACACTGGCTAGGGCAAATGGATTTTTTAAAGCCTTGTTGTCAATTTATTTCAGTAATACATTTGTTAAGGAAATGTTGAGCCCAGAAATCATGTTTACTCCTCATTTTTATTTAAAAAAACATGTTTTTTTCTTATAGGGCTCCAACGAAAGAATCCTCTGAAGAGGAGTATGATTCTGGAGTTGAAGAAGAAGGATGGCCTCGCCAGGCAGATGCTGCAAACAGCTAAATTGTCAGACTTTTGTCCTGTATATAAAGCTTTCCTTCTGTGTTTAGGATCATAACTGTCTCTGCAGTCTGACATTAAAAGCATTGGATCTGTCTTGGATATCATACATGGTCAGAAGCCTTTAGAATAAAAATCAGATCATGTATATTAAGTAACATCACATTGATTGGTACAAAAGACATTATGTGGACTTTAATGACACAGTGTTCAGCGATAAAATGTACATTATTTTGGTTCAGTTTTTAAAAAAAAAATGCTAAAACAAAATTCTAAGGAGTTCTTTTAAGCAATGCAGATGTTGCAATAACTATTTTACAATAATGTTACTCTACAAATGGGAAAATAAATTCTTTAAAATTGAAGATCGAAATACCATTCTTTAATCTTTTTTACCCTTATTTGTTTCCTGAAAATATTAGAATTTTATTTACCTTAAACATTGGAAGAGGTAGTTTCCAAGTAGTTAAAATTTTCATGGAAAAGGTATCCTGAAGAACCATATTTTAACGATTTGTTTAGCTGTATTCTTATTCTTACCTGCTAAGCATGACACTAACTTCCCAATTGGTACTATAAGAAAGGCCAATCTTTTCTGACTTTTCTGATTTATTTGCCATCTTTAATGCATTTTAGTACCAGGAGTGAGCAGATGGAATTGAAGTCTGCCATAAATCTTCAGAAAAAGACTACATTTAATACTACAAGTAGCATGCAGCGTCAGTCATAATAACAGCCATGTGCTGAACTAAATAAAATATCTTAATATTGTGCATTTACCTAAAATACTCAGCTAATTTTTTGTTTTGTTTTTCTGTGTGCTGGATATTTGTCTAATTTTTTGGCTTCATAGAACATTAAAGAAAACTGCTTTGCTATCAGTATAAGTTAATGCGGTCACACTACAATATAAGTTATTAATCCTTGTTAGAGGGTGGGGCAAAGGATTTACAGTTCATATGGAAAATAATTACAATAATCTATAATAATAAAAGCATAATATGCTAATTAGGGCGTCCTTCTGGACCTTCGGATGAACCAGGGGCTGCAAGGGCAGAGCCCCTTGCACAAATTTTGTGCATTGGGCCTCTAGTTAATAAATAATAATACAAGAGTAAACTGTTCCACATACTCAACAACTGTAAACTTATTTTTGCCCCAACCTGCATAAAATTAAACAGTGGGGGAAATTTGGGGGACTTAAAAATGAAAATTACTTGTTTGCATAAATATTAAAATATTTGGGTACCTTTTAAGCTTTTTCTTCCCTTCTATAATATTGATGTAATTTTTTATGCTATTCAGTTCAAACTTATTTGAAATTGTTTAAATCAAAGTACATTGAAATGTTTGTTTTTATTTTTTGGTTTATAGACTTTTTCCTTTTATCCCCTTTTTCTCAGGAAGAGAACCTTAAGCTATTAGCAAATTCTAAATCCTGTTAATGAAGAGTTGGGCTTTCTATGATGTAATAAGGGATGTGAGATATCGATGGCTGAGGTAGAACCAGAAATGCACTTTTGCAGAGTGTTTAAGTCTGACTGCTATAGTGTGGCACAGAAACAAGTATCCTTGTTAGTCTCCGTAGGAATGGTTACGTTTTTCTCAGGAAGTCTTTCATATTATAACTGTTCATTATCTTTCTCTTATGACATTATTTTCCTTTTTGTAGAGTGAAAATTGAAGTAGCTACTAAATATATTAAGAGTAATCCTCCAGAAATGGACTTGGAGACGTTTTAGTCACAACTCACATTTGGTTTGGAAGTTGTTAACGAAACATAATCAATGTTTTTAAATCAAACTCAACTGAGTATAACTACGGTTTGTATCTTGAAACTTATGTTTTGGCATTTGAATAAAACAAAAGGACTAAATGAATGCCATTGTGGTGGTGTGTCCATAATGCAGTGCCATTTTTAAAAGGACACAGATATCTGAGCTGCTTTATTTCAATGTTTACTTAGTCCTTGGCACTTTCATAGCCTGCTAATTGTCCTAATTTCAAATTCCACAGAAAAAAAGACTTTAAAGTTTATGTTAAACACCTATAGAAAATCCGCACATATCCTGCATGGGCCCCACACTAGGGACACAGACCAAGCTTTTCAAGATTACTAGTCTACTTGGGGAAGCAAACACAAAAACAGTGCATTATAATAATGGAAATGAGGTAGGTGCCAGGTGTGGTGCATAAAGAGTAGTGGCCCAGATGATCTGGAGGAGCAAGTATGACTTTTCCAGAAAAGAGTAATGAAAATATTGGAAATTTTAAACAATTACTAGGGAGCTTTAGGAGTTGAGAAATAAGCAACAAGTATGACTTCACATTGCTGCTGAGATGACCATGTAATATATTTTCCCCCTTCTCTATTCAACTGAAGACTTTGCCTCATATTTCATTGAGAAACCATCAGAAGATGAAAGTCATCTTCCCATCATCAAATCTATAAATCTAGCTGCTTCAGCACCCAATCTTTTATCCAGTTACAACTGAAGAATCCCTCTTACCCAAACTCAGTCACCCCACATCATTATGAGGGGATCCCATCATCCCCTCTTATTTCTCAACACCTTTATTTCTTTTTGTCAGTATGTCTTCTACATTATTCATCTCCTTCTGAATCATTCCCAGCAGCATTTAGACAACTGCCTAGTACTTCCTATCCTGTAGCAAACCGCCCAAGTTTATTTTTCACTTGTCTTTCTGACTACACATGGTGAAGACAATGCCTATTTAATTAAAACATCACCTACCAAAGTGATTCGTGAATTTGGTGCTCCATATATTTTAAAACAAGTAACAGAATATCTGGTATGCCAGATTAACTACTACTAATTTTATGCAGAAAGGAGAAGGGGACTAAAAGGGTTTTAAGTAGCCCTGGCCAGTGTGGCTCAATTGGTTAAGCATACTCCTGTACACCGGTCACCGGTACAATTCCTGTCAGGGCACATGCCTAGGTTTCGGGCTTGATCCCCAGTTGGAGTGCGTGTGGGAGGCAGCCAATTTATGTTTCTCCTCAAAAAAAAAAAAAAAAAAAAAAGGAGGTGGGGGGTTTAAGTAGAAAAGTTAGACATTAGATGTGTTTTTATTCCCCCGCATTTTTAAAAAATATATTTCTTTTTTGATTTCAGAGAGGAAGGGAAAGGGAGAGAGAGAGGGAAAGGGTGTCCCAAAATTCACACAAGAAGTAATTTTGATAGAAAAAACAGGTTTATAATTAAAAATTGTAAATTTTTTATTGATTCATAAAGTATACAGTATAAGGTTATGTATGGAATAGCATATCGGGTAAATGGCCTCCACGGCTTTGTTGGCACATATGCACTCTTGTTGAAATTTTCCATGACGTTTTGCATAAATGTGGCTGAATTTTGATGAGGCTCATTTTCATCTTGATGGCTTGGTTAATCGACAAAATTGTCGCATTTGGGGTTCAGAAAATCCACGAGTGATTATTGAGAAACAAATGTATCCACAACGTGTCACTGTTTGGTGCGGATTTTGGGCTGGATGCATCATCGGACCATTCTTCTTCGAAAATGCGGCTGCTCAGGCAATAACAGTTAATGGTGCTTGCTATCGCAACATGATAATCCAGTTTACCCGATATGCTATTCCATACATAACCCTACACTGTATACTTTATGAATCAATAAAAAATTTACAATTTTTAATTGTAACCCTGTGTTTTCTATCAAAATTACTTCTTGCATGAATTTTGGGACACCCTTTAGAAACATCAGTGATGAGAGAATCATTGATCGGTGCCTCCTGCACACCTCCCAGTGGGGATCAAGCCTGCAACCCAAACATGTGCCCTTGGCCGGAATCGAACCTGGGACCCTTCAGTCCACAGGCTGACGCTCCACCCACTAAGCCAAGCCAGCTAGGGCAATTCCCCTGCATTTTAAAAAAATTTTCTTTATGGTTGAAAGTATTACATATGTCTTCTTTTCCCCCCATTGACCTCTCCCAGTTGGCTCCCACCTTCCAACACAGGCCCTCAACCCTCTATTGTCTGTGTCCATTTGATTATGCCTATATGCTTGCATATAGTGTTTTGGTTGATCTCTTACCCTCCCCCAACCTTCCCTGCTTTCCCTCTGAGGTTTGACGGTCTGTTTGATCCTTCTATGTCTCTGGACCTATTTTTGTTCACCAGTTTATGATCATTTTATTCCACAAATGAGTGAGATTATGTGATACTTATCTTTCTCTGACTGGCTTATTTCACTTAGCATAATGCTCTCCAGGTCCATCCATGCTGTTGCAAGTGGTTAAGACTTCTTTCTTTTTTACAGCAGTGTAGTATTCCATTGTGTAGATGTACCACAGTTTTCTAATCCACTCATCTGCTGATGGGCACTTAGGCTATTTCCAAATCTTAGCTATTGTAGATTGTGCTGCTGTGAACATAAGGGTGCATATATTCTTTCTGATTGGTGTTTCTGATTTCTTGGGATGTATTCCTAGGAGTGGGATTACTGGGTCAAAAGGGAGTTCCATTTTTAATTTTATAGATGATAGAGGAGCAAGGATTGAATCATGGACATGTGGGACTATTATAATAAGCCTGCCAGATGATAATGGATTGGACTAAGGTGATAACAATGGAAGTGAAGAGTAGATGGGTACCTATTTTTGAAAATCTGATGAAAAGTGGTATCCCATGTTGTTCAGTGGGGAAACTCAGTATTACAAAGATGTCTGTTACCCCTACATTAATTTATATATTTAACGTTCCAATAAAATACTGGTAAGGTTTTAAATTAAAATTGACAAACAGATCTAAAGTTCATATGGAAAAGTAGGTTAGAATGGTAAGCAAAATGATAATGTGCACTCATATGGTGTTTACTCTGTGTCACTGTTCGTGTAATGCAACAATTGTATGAGTTAGATTCTATTAACACTTTTTATAGATGAAACTGAAGCCCAGTGGTTAAGTAGCTTTCCCCAGGCCACACAACTAGTAAGTAACAGTATTTAATCCCAGGCATATTGGTTCTAGGGCCTCTCCACTTAACCAAGAGGTGCTGCCTATTCTATTAAAAAAAATTATAGCTTCACAAGTTTAAGTGCGTACCAGTGTATGAATGAACAGACATCAAAGGAAAATAAAGTTCAGAAATAGACCCCAAATATATATGGTAATTCAGTATTGGAAATGGTATTTCAAATTAGGAAAGAATCCTATCTAATAAAGAGGGACATGCTAATTGACCGCCATGCCTCACAAAATGGCAAAGAGGGAATATGCTAATTGACTCACACCTTCACAAAGATGGTGGTGCCCAGTCCCCTCAGCCCCGCCTCATCCAGCCTCAGTCCCCCAGTCCCCTCAGCCCCGCAGGGGAAGACAGTTGGGGGCAATCGGGCTGGCAGGGGAGGGCAGTTGGGGATGATCATGCCAGCAGGGGAGCAGTTAGGTGTCAATCAGGCCAGCAGGGGAGCAGTTAGGGAGCTATCAGGCTGACAGGCAGAGTGGTTAGGAGTCAGCAGTCCCAGATTGTGAGAGGGATGTGAGAGGGTGCAGGCTGGGCTGAGGGACACCCTCTGCGCCCATGCATGAATTTGGTGCACCAGGCCTCTAGTATTCAATAAATGGTAATGATAGCTGAGTATCCATCTAGAACAGCGGTTCTCAACCTGTGGGTCGCGACCCCTTTGGGGGTTGAACCACCCTTTCACAGGGGTCGCCTAAGACCATCGGAAACATATAATTACATATTGTTTTTGTGATTAATCACTATGCTTTAATTATGTTCAATTTGTAACAATGAAATTGGGGGTTACCACAACATGAGGTGACTATATTAAAGGGTCATGGCATTAGGAAGGTTGAGAACCACTGATCTAGAAAATATAGGATGTCAAAAATGTATATACACACTTAGAATAATTATAAAGGCAGTGTTCATTAAAATACATTTCATTAAAAAAAAATTGAGCTATTAGCTGTTAAAATGTATACATTTGGGGGGATACCCTATATAAAGTTAGAGTCATGCCTTACCTAATACATTTTAAGATAAGCCTTTAAATGTTATGCAGAGTATTACAAGTTACTTAATACATAAGTACAAGTAAATATGTAGAGTATTACAAAGAGTTTCTGAGAAATATGAGAGGTCTCTTGGGAAGTGGGGTCAGGCTTTGATTGGTTCTTTTCATGGGACAGAGCTGGGCTCTTACCCAAGAGGGCATCCATTACTTTTGCTTTAAAAAGTAAGGTTCTGCCCAGCTGGTGTGGGTCAGTGGTTGAGTGTTGACCTATGCACCAAGAGATCACTGGTTTGATTCCCAGTCAGGGCATATGCCCGAGTGGCAGGCTCGATCCCCAGTAGGGGGCAGTCAATCAATGATTCTCATCCATGTTCTAACCCTCTCCCTTCCTCTCTGAAATCAGTAAAAATATAGTTTTTAAAAAACACTAAACATACAACTGCTATATGACTCAGCAGTTGCACTCTGGGCGTTTATTCCAATGCAATGAAGGTTTATGGTCACAGAAAAACCTGCATACAAATTTTATAGCAGCTTTATTCATGATAGCCTCAAAGTGGAAATATCCAACAAGTGAATGATTAAACCAAGTGTGGTTTAACTTTACCCGCTCTCTTTTCGCACACTTTTATTGCAATAAAAAGGAACGCTATTAATACAACAACCTGGATGAATCTCCAAAGGATTATACGGAGTGGAAACAGGGAGTCCCAAAGGTTATGTTCTATATGATTGCATTTATGTATAATATTCTTGAAAGGACAGAAGTTATAGAAATGGAGATCGGGTTAGCAGTTGCGGTTAAAGGGAAGTGGGTGTGACTATAAAAGGGCAAATGAGGGATCCTGGAAATGATGGAAATACATGTTCTGTATCTTGACTATCAATGCCAACATCCTGGTTGTGATATTGTACTACAGCTTTGCAAGATATTACTATGTGGAGGAACTGAGTTAAGAGTACACAGGATCTCCCTGTATTTTTCTCACAACTGCATATTTCTTACAATGATCTCAAAATAGAGTTTAATTTAAAAAACAACAACAATCGTGTAGCTTAAAATCCCCCAGAAGTTTCCCATTGTTCTTAAAATATGAGATCCTGGACGCTATATCTCTGTCCACGCCAGGATCACCAGGCTCCCTTCAGGCTTTCTGTGCTCCATCCGCTCTGACATTCTTTCAGTTCCCCCGCTAAGCCTACTCCTACCAACTAGGGGTATTTTGCAAATGCTGTCCTTATCTGAACCGTGTTTCCCTCTCTTCTATTTAACGCCTACTTATCCTTCAGACCTTAAACGAAGCCTAAAGTCATTGGGACAACCTTTCCCCAACCTTTCTAAGTCAAATTGTCCTATAAGCTCTTCTTGCTCTGTGCTCTCCTCCTCGGTAGTACGAATATTCACCGCGGCACTTTCACAATTGCTTGCGTCATTACTTGATTAATGTGTTTTCTTTACTCGACAGGTAGTTCCACAGGAGAGGATCTGTGTCCGTTAGTCTCGCTGTCTGCAAAGCGGCTGGCTTCACACCTAAAATGATCATTAAGAACATGCCCGAACCGATTTGCCCCGGGCGGGGCTCCTGCAGGAGGCAACCGATGGATGTGTTTCTCCCACATAGATGCTTCTCTCTTTTTTCCCCTCTCCTTAAAAATCAAAGGAAAAACGGGTGAGGATTTTAAAAAGAAAAGAAAAAACGAATAACAACAACAAAAAAGAACAGTATTTTTTTTTTTAAAGGAACAGTATTAATTGAAGGATTGAATGAACGCCCACCCACGCGCCGGGCGGGTCACACCGGCGTCGCGCGTGGCATACGTCACTTCCTCCCGGAAGACACTTTCTCGGGAGACCATCAGATTCCTGTCACTTCTCAGAAGCCTCCGGCGGTGGCCATGGCTCTGCCGCCCTTCTTCGCCCCGGGTCGCCCGGGCCCGCCGCCCCCGCAGCCGCTGCCGCCCGCTCCCTTTGGCTGTCCGCCGCCGCCGCTGCCCTCGCCGGCTTTTCCGCCGCCTCTTCCCCAGCGGCCCGGCCCCTTTCCGGGGGCCTCCGCCCCCTTCCTCCAGCCCCCGCTGGCTGTGCAGCCCCGGGCGCCTGGGGAAGCCTCCCGCGGCGGCGGCGGCGGCGGCGCCTTCTACCCGGTGCCGCCCCCGCCGCTGCCTCCGCCGCCGCCTCAGTGCCGGCCTTTCCCGGGGATCGACGCCGGCGAGCGCCCGCGGCCGCCGCCTCCAGGCCCGGGGCCGCCCTGGAGCCCGCGCTGGCCTGAGGCGCCGCCGCCCGACGTGCTCGGGGACTCGGCCCTGCAGCGCCTGCGCGACCGGCAGTGGCTGGAGGCGGTGTTCGGAGCCCCGCGGCGAGCGGGCTGCCCGCCGCCCCCGCGCGCGCCGGCCGGGCCCACCCTGGGTGAAGTGCGCGCGCGGGTGCGCGGGGCTCTGCGCCTCGTGCGGCGGCTGCGGGAGCTGGGCCAGGCCCTGCGCGAGGCCGAGGCGGACGGCGCGGCCTGGGCACTGCTGCACGCCCAGGCGGCGCCGCTGCGCGCGGAGCTGGCCGAGCGGCTCCAGCTGCTGACCCAGGCCGCCTACGTGGGCGAGGCGCGGCGGAGGCTGGAGAGGGTCCGGCGCCGCCGGCTGCGGCTCCGCGAGAGGGCCCGGGAGCGCGAGGCCGAGCGGGAGGCGGAGGCCGCGCGAGCGGCGGAGCGCGAGCAGGAGATTGACCGCTGGCGGGTCAAGTGCGTCCAGGAGGTGGAGGAGAAGAAGCGGGTAAGAGCAGCGGTTGCGCACGGGGGTGAGGGTACTGGCGTTTGGAACGTGAAGGGGCACGTTTGGAACGTGAAGGGGCACGAGGCGTTGCGCTGCCATTTCCCAGGGCTAAGCTTCCTTATCTTCACTTGTAAAGTAAAAAGATAGTTTGCCTTTCCGACCTCATAGCTCCGTATTGATTGCGTGTTAATGATGAATAGTAGCAACACCAATGCTCTGGGTGCACTGCAGAGCCCTGTACACATTATGTAGGAGAATTACACAGGGGCGTTGCAGGGATGACAGATCTGCACCGACATTCTGACACCAGCACTCAAGACTAACAAGCATCTGGTGCTTTTATTTATTTCACAGAGGGAGAGAGAGAGAGAAACATCAATGATCAGAGAGGATCATTGATCTGTTTCCTCCTGCACGTCCCTCCCTTCCTCCCCCCCCCCCCCCCCCCATGTGCCCTGACCGGGAATTGGTGACCTCCTGGTTCATAAGTCCCCGCTCAACCACTGAGCAGCACCAGCTGGACCCTAGGTGACTTTAAAAATACAATACATAGAGAACTTGTGGCCTTTCCTTAAGGAACATACATCCTAAGTAGCTGATGGGTCAATAGTGATGATTTCCCCAGAAATCCTTTGTTTACGAATTTTAAACCACAAATCTTGAGATTCAACAACGGTGTTTTTTGAGCACTTACTGTATACTAGGCACTGTGCTAAGGTCGTTACATACACCAGATCTTGAATCCTGGTAATAACCCTGGGAGGTAGGTGGTATTATCCCAACTTTACAGATTAGGAAAGTAAGGCATAAGGAACTTAACCTGCCAACAGCCACACCAATCGGTTTGTGGCAGTTTCACGTCTGATTTGCGCCCAGGTTGTGGGATTTGAAAACCTGCTAATCTCAAGCTCTTCCGTGGGGGCCAGGGTGGAACCGGAAATGGGTCAGCTAGTTCAGACACTGTTGCTACTTCTGAGTGCCCCCACACCCCCCTTCCTCCACTCCTCTACCAGCCACTGTTTCCTCTTTTCCCTTCTCCTGGTGTCTGCTGCTGCCCTAGAGTCTGATGTAACTCCCCCTCTGAAGTGTATTGATGTCAAGCTTTGTTTTCAAGCCCCCCAAAACATCAATGCTTTTAAGAACACTTGGAGGCAAGGCCTTAATCTAAGAGAGTTTGAGTCAGTTCAGACATTTAATGAGGGCCCATTAAGTACCAGGCCCAGTGCAGGGTGCTGGGGATAGAGATAAGTGGGACATAGTGCTTGTCCTTGAGGGACTTGGAGCCCCATGGGGTATCATGTCTGTATAGCATTGTGCGTTACGATGTCACATGGAGGTGCTATAGGAGCCCAGAAAAGGAATAGCTAATCCTTTGGGGAAGGTGTCAGGGAAGGTTTGGATGATAACAACTGAACTGAGTCTTAAAGGAAATGTCAAAGCCAAGTGAGAGCAACAGGTGCATTTCAGGCGTGAAGAGTGAAACAGCATGGTAGCTGAAATGGTGCAGTTGCAGTGCTGATTTGAGAGATGGGAAAGAGAGCTTTAGGCAAAAGCATCCTCCCTTCCACCTATGGTGAGGGTGTTAGAGACAGAGTCCTTTGAGTAATGGCTTAGAGCAAGCATGGTTTAAATAAACGAGGCATGGCTGTGAGTTTGACATGCTTGGCTTAGCCTTAGAGTAACCAGAATGATTTATCTACATGTGAACCGACTTAAGAAGAGTACAATAGGGTCTTCAGATGTTTGAAAGGCTGTCATGTTGAAGAGATTCTTGGCAGTAGAGTATTTTAGGTTGTCACTGAGCATTGTAGAGTCCTGGGCTTTTATAACTCCACTAGAGGCCTGGTGCATGAAATTTGTGCATCATGGGGAGCGGGCCTAAGTCAGCAGTCAGACATCCTTAGCGCTGTTGCAGAGGCAAGAAAGGCTCCCGCCACCGCTGCTGCGCTTGCCAGTTCTGAGCCCGGCTTCTGGCTGAGCAGCACTCCCCCTGTGGTGATGCACTGACCACCAGGGGGCAGCTCCTGCGTTGAGTGTCTGCCCCCTGGTGGTCAGTGCATGTCATAGCGACAGGTTGTTCTGCAGTTCAGTCGGTTTGCATATTAGCCTTTTATTATATAGGATAGGATTCCTTATCTTCCCTGCTACCCTCAATCTTTGGATCCATGGGTCTGCTTTTTTTTTTTTTTAAGTCTTCACCCAAGGATATGTTTATTTGTTTTAGTAGAGGAAGGGCGGGGTGAGGGGGAGAGAAACATTGGTCTGAGAGAGAAGCATTGATTGGTTGCTTCCTGTACATGCCCCAACTGGGGATTGAACCCGCAACCTAGGTATATCCCCTGTTTTGGAATTGAACCTACAGCCTTTTGGCGCATAGGACAATGCTCCAGCCAACTGGGTCCCCCGGCCAGGGCCAGGTGTTTTCATGTTTAATGAGAGCCCCACTTAACAAAGTAAGTTGAATGCAGATGTTCCTTGGACCACACTTTAGAAACTCTGAGGAAGAAAAAAGACCAGTGTCCATGTGGAAGTGCAGAGAGGATAATTCTTTGGCTGGACCAGTGCAGAGAGGTGTTTTGGGCATGGCCCAGGGAATTGGGGTGCAAATCCAGTAGAATCTTTCTAAACCCTGGGACTGTCTGGTTCTCTAAAATCTCACTGCTGGGCAGCTGTTCTCATGGGCTCTCTTTCTTCCCCAGGAGCAGGAACTTAAAGCTGCTGCCGATGGTGTCTTGTCTGAAGTGAGGAAAAAACAAGCAGACACCAAAAGAATGGTGGACATTCTTCGGGCCTTGGAGAAATTGAGGAAACTCAGGAAAGAGGCTGCAGCAAGGAAAGGTAACTGGCTTTGCACTTCTGCTGGCATTTCTTCCTTTGTTCCCCTGTTCCTTCCCTTTCTTTACCATCGCGCTTGCCCTTCCCCAAACATCTTGAAGGAAAATGCTTGATACTTCAAATTTTTCACCCAGTAGGGTAACTGAGCTTGTCAGCAGTATCTCAGAACCTTTGAAGTAGGTCCCTCTGATGTTTAGCTCTTGGTAGCCCAGGTTGAAAAGAGAGGCAGGTGTGGGAACCCACTGCACCGTCTTCCCCTGGACTCATCATTCCCACCCCAGGCATTCCTGGCCACATTATTCTGAGTGAGGTTGATAGGGCTGGTCAGCGTTACCCATGTGCCAAGGTGAAAGCTATCCTGTCCTGTCCTTACTTGAGGCTTCAGAAGGTGCTGAAAACTTGGCATGTTCCTTCAGATACATTTCAAATCTGAATCATGGCTATTTGAAGAGGTGCGAATGGGATTTGGCTGGAGGGCCCTTAGTCCCATCTTTGCTATTTTAAGCTCTCACTATCCTTCAAAACCAAATTTAGATGTCATATCTCCCATCCTTCTCTGCTCTGAGCTGAGGTGACCTCCTGCTCCTTCTCACTTGCACCTGGTTTGGGCCACATGCTGCCTTATTTAGTAGGTTGTAGGCCGTTGACATTCTCCAGTGATATTTGTGAGTACACAAATTAGCAAATACCATGATAGCAAATGAATTCCTCTGTTTGGTTTAAAATATAATAAATTAAAACTATAATTCAGACCCTTAATAAAAAGTGGTTTTTTTATAATATATTTTATTGATTTTTTACAGAGAGGAAGGGAGAGAGATAGAGAGTTAGAACATCTATGAGAGAGAAACATTGATCAGCTGCCTCCTGCACACCTCCTACTTGGGGATGTGCCTGCAACCAAGGTACATGCCCTTGACCCTGATCGAATCTGGAACCTTTCAGTCCGCAGGCCGACACTCTATCCACTGAGCCAAACCAGTCAGGGCAATAAAAAGTTTTGCTGGGCCCTAACTGGTTTGGCTCAGTGGATAGAGCATGGGCCTGCGGACTGAAAGGTCTCGGGTTCGATTTCAGTCAAGGGTGCATGCCTGGGTTGCAGGTTCGATCCCCAGTGGAAGCATGCGGAAGGCACCCAATCAATGATTCTCTCTCATCATTGATATTTCTCTCTCTCTCTCTCTCCCTCTCCCTTCCTCTCTGAAATCAATAAAAATATATTTTAAAAAAAGTTTTGTTGGGACGTGACCATTGTGCATTCAGCCAGTCTTACTCACTAGCTAAGTGATGAGCTTCTGCATGTCAGCCCTTAGAGTGGCTGATTCAGATTCAGGCCTCACACAGATGATTCTGTAGGGCATTTGTGGATCATCTACTGTGGTCATCTAGATTTGCTTCTACTGTGTCTACTCATGCCTCTTGCTTATGAGAATGCAAACCGTGAGGACTACTATTTAATGTTCCTCTGCTCCATGTCCTCTGTGAGGTGAGGGTCAGTAATATCTGCCAAGTGAATTTACCAGCATAATTTCTCACTGTTAGTCTCCCCTCTACTTGGTCCAAAAGAAAGAGAAAATTTTAGGAGGAACTATGGTCTATATAATAAGCAGGCTGTGTGGTGTTAATTGACTTGAATGTAAAATGATTTGGTAACTAGTAGCTGGTTGCCTTGTGTACTTTAAAAGAAAACAAGCAGCTTTCTAACTTCTTTCTTCAAGGCGTATGTACCTCCAAGTAAGTGCTGAGAGAATGAGGCTGGATATGTAAGTAGGGTCACATCACAAAGTGTCCTATGGGCCCTAGCTGGTTTGGCTCAGTGGATAGAGCATCAGCCTGTGGACTGAAGGGTCCCGGGTTCGTCGATTCAGGTCAAGGGCACATGCCTAGGTTGTGGGCTCGATCCCCAGTAGGGGATGTGCAGGAGGCAGCCCATCAATGATTCTCATCATTGATGTTTCTATCTCCTCTCCCTTCCTCTCTGAAATCAGTAAAAATATATTTAAAAAAAACCCACAAAGTGTTTTATGGGCCAGGCTAGACTTCTCACCTATGCTTAAAGCTGAGGGGAACCACTGAAAGATTTCAAGCAGAGTGAAATGATGACAGATCATTGGTGGTGGCAGAGCAGAGAAAGGTTTGGAGCATCTAGGACAGTGATGGTGAACCTATGACACGTGTGTCAAAAGTGACACGCAAACTCATTGTTTTGGTTGATTTTTCTTTGTTAAATGGCATTTAAATATATAAAATAAATATCAAAAATATAAATCTTTGTTTTACTATGGTTGCAAATATCAGAAAATTTCTATATGCGACACGGCACCAGAGTTAAGTTAGGGTTTTTCAAAATGCTGACACGCCGAGCTCAAAAGGTTCGCCATCACTGATCTAGGAAGAGAGACTGATAAAGGTTGTCATAGTCTGGGCTGGGATAGTATGGGAGTGTGAACTAAGGACCACAGTAGGAGAAAAGTAAATGGATTTAAGAGATAGGAATAAAGTGTGTGTGTGTGTGTGTGTGTGTACATATAAATTAATAACTTGGGGAACTCAGCATGTGGGAGCTTCTAGGTTGTAGCTTGATCCACTGAATGAATGATGATACCATTCTAAATGACCAGGAAAACAGCAGGAGGAGTAGGCTTTGGGTTGATGAGTTCAGTTTGGGACCTGTTGAGTTTGAGGTGCCTGTGGGACACCCTGGATAAGGGTTCATCAGCATGTAAACAGACCTTAAAGAGGTTGTGTAGTGTGAAATGAGAGCCAGAAAGACAATATCAAGATGAATAAAGAGGATTCCACAGAAGAGATCGAGAGAGGTCAGAGAGAGGAGGAAAAGGTAGACCCGCTACTTCTTCTGCAGAGTGGCAAATGCTCACAGAGATTGTGCAATCTTGGCACATTTACTTAAACTTCTTTATGCCTTGGTGTCCTCCTCTGTAAGGAGGGAATAATGATAGTACCTACCCATGGGGTGTTGTGGTGATTAAATTAGTAGACATGAGTTAAGTGCTTAAAGCAGTCCTGGCACATAGTAAATGCCATACAAGTGTTTCATCTTATTTTTATTTTCAAGTAATAAAAAGCTTGAGAGACATCCATGGGAATTAGCGACTACACTAGGGGCATTTCAGGGGGTGGTAGAAGTAGAAGCCTGACTAAAGTAGAGTAAAGACGGAGTAGGACATAAGAAAAGTAGACAGTGAGATCAACTCATTAAACATTTGCCTGTGAAGAAAAGGAGAGTACAGTGTGTGTGTGTGTGTGGGGGGGGGGGGGGGCGGGCGGGAATAGGGATAGGGTAAGGGGTGCTACCTTAGGGTCATGGGAAAAACTTGAAAATGTTTAAATCCTGAGCCAAGGAGTGAATATGAATAGAGGGAGAAAGATCAACGAGAAGCAGAGGAATAGTTGATGGCTCAAGGTCTTGGAGGAGGTAGTCAGATTCAGATCCCTGGTGGAGGGATTAACTTCAGTGGAGAAGAACCATCTTCTACTGGAATGAAATGAAGGAGACAATGAAGGGTAGTAATGCAGATGAGTGGAATTGGGGGCAGAAAGTTAAGGAATTTTCCTTCCTGGTGGCCTGTCTCCTCCGGGAAATAGATTAGAGGGTTTGCTCTGAGAGTCAATAGAGAAGTAGGACTTTCAGAGAGTGGTGAAATGAGCAGTGAGTGAGGGCCAAGCAGAGACCCATGGCAGTGTGGCTGCAGGGAGGGGCTATGGGCCCAGCTGATGTAACTGTAAACTGGCACCAGGCCAGTAATCAAATGGCTTCTTCCGGGAGCACTCTACAGCTAGCATGTGAGCACAGAGCACGGGGCTGTTGGGGTTTTGCTTTGTGGGTGACTACAAGTTTTGGTGAGAACAAATAGAAGATGGGCGGAATCTGATACATTCAGTGAGAGATTTTAATGAAATTCACAGAATCTTGAGGGAGAAGAAGGTGAGAATACTGAAACGGTAGAAAGTTGTCAGAGAAGAGAATATTTGGGTTTAAGATTTCAGGGTGGAAAGTTTTTTCTCATTATGCCAAGGTCCAAAGACCGGATGAGGCCCCATGGTGCCTAAGATTATTCATTGTAGCATTATATGATACCAAGTCATTTGGAACAGCCTAACTGTCCAGGACTAGAGAGCTTATTAAGTAAATTATGGTAGGTACATTGATTTGGTGAAACAGGATGGAGCCATTAAATAATTATAAGGAGAGGGGAAAAAATGTAGAGAATTGACATGGAGATATGTAAGTTACACACATTTTACATTGAACTATGTGAAGTTGCTAATATACGGACAGAAATGGCTGGAGGATCAACATGGGGAAATAAAAAGGGTTGATTATGTTAGCAGAATTAGGATTTTTTTCTTCCATGTATCTGGTATTGTTAAAATACTGCCGCAATACATACATTTTCCTTTAAAACCTTTAAGGACTAATAGGATTGCGCACACATCACTGTAGGATGAATTAGCTTCGGCAACTTTTTTATTGCAGGGCCATTATGGTAGTGAGTCACTATTGCAACCTACTTGAATATTCAATAAATTCCAAAAAGTTTTCCTTATGAAATTTTATGAAAACTTTCACATGTGTACAAAAATAGAATGCCTAAGTAAATTATTCATCATCAATTACGATGCCATTATCACATAAAATTAGTACTAATTCTTGCATATCACCTAATAACTAGTCTAAAATGTTCCCAGTTGTGGCTGTAGCTATGTTGGCTATACAATTAGCTGATCTCACAATTAAATCAGGGTGACCAACCATCCCAGGTTTCCCAGGACACTGGGTTTTCAAGTGCTAAAACCGGGCAAACTGAAACATTTGGTCGCCCTACTCCCAGCAGCACACTGTGAGACCAGTGTGGTTGGTTAAACGTATTTCTTCTCAGTGCCCATATGTGCTTTCCCAGAACTTCACACTTAAAGGGAGAATTGTTTATTAGCAGTGGGAATTTCAAAATGAAGAATATAAGACAGTTTTTTCCTTTTGGGAGCCCACTCTCCAACTGCAGGACCAAAACATTTAGAAACAAAATCAAAAGTTAAGTGGTATTCTCCAGAAAGAGGAATTAGAGAAAAAAGAAAGTCAGGGTAGTAGGGTCAGATTAATTGGAGATTGAAGTTGATCTGTGAAGGGGGATTAGAATTTATAAATGCTAAGCAAATCCATCCTGTAAGTAGGACTTTGAGTTGGCTCATTAGAACACAGATCTGGAGATAAGAAAAAGTTGTAACTGAAATGCCATTTGCATCTCTTTGCCCAGGGGTCTGTCCTCCAGCCTCAGCAGATGAGACTTTTGAGCATCATCTTCAGCGACTGAGAAAACTCATTAAAAAACGCTCTGAACTCTATGAAGCTGAAGAGAGAGCCCTCAGAGTCATGTTGGAAGGAGAACAAGAGGAAGAGAGGAAGAGAGAACTAGAAAAGAAACAGAGGAAAGAAAAAGAGAAAATTTTATTGCAGAAGCGGGAAATTGAGTCCAAGTTATTTGGGGATCCAGGTAAGTTCCTCTGTAACCAGTGGAGAAAAGGGCAAAACTAGATTGACTTATTCTCATGGGTGACCTCAACCTAAGCTAAGAGATTGTAGGCAACAATGACACCTAAACTATATCCTGGAAATCATGGATAAAGATGAAACACGTTTGATCATGTTGTCATCATAGGCTCAGTCACCTTGCCTTGAGGCATACACTCGGATGGGAAGTGTGATGGTGTGGCATTGTGCCTTTTCTTTTTCAGATGAGTTCCCGCTCGCTCACCTCTTGCAGCCTTTCAGACAGTATTACCTCCAAGCCGAGCACTCCCTGCCAGCACTCATCCAGATAAGGTCAGAGGGGCACTCTCCATGTCGCCTGTGTCTTTTTAAAAAAATTTCTAATGGGTTTATATAAAGGTTCCAAGTGTTAGGGATGCTACAGACATCTGTTTAGTCCTCACTCATCCTTGAGAAGTAGATGCCCCTATTTTAACAGGTGAAGAAACAAACTCAGGTGTGACTTGCCCTTTTGTGTTCTCCCAGGCTGTGCTGTTACGTTGACTTAAAGCATTGGCTACCTTTTCTAGTTCTCTTCTGCTGCTAAACAGACCCTCCCTGTATACTTGCCTATGGAGACTGTTTAAGACCCGTGCTGCTGACTTGTGAGCGAGGAACAGAGAGTCTCATCCTTACATGCAGTTAATAATGAGCTATACTTTGCAGCTCTCTGGGTCTCACACTTTCCTCACCTATAAAATGAAGATGGTGGACTAGAGTGTGGCCTTCAAACTTTGGCAGTAGTACTCTTCCCAGATGCAGTCTTTGGACAAACCAGTTTATAAAACAGAATGAATGAATGGGTTCCACAGGTAACTTAAATCTGTTATTAATAGGAAGCACTTTGTTGTTTCTAGACTCCCAAAGCTTCTACTTGGGGCTCAGGGGTCTTCAAAGCCTGGTTTGAAAATCACGGACCTAAGTGATTTCTAAGGTTCCTTCCAAGGCTCCAACAATGCTCTTTTGCATACCAAGTTGATGTCTGGGGAAAGTGCATTTCTGGCTAATATACAGGTTTTAGCTTCTAAACATAACTATAGTCAATTCTTGTTATTTACAGTAGCTGTGCTCTATAAAGCCACAAACACTGAATTAGAGACTGCTGAAGGGCTGCTGCTTCTAAAGGAAATATATGGTTAGGTTTCAGTGAGTTTCTGGCCACATTTTTGTCAACTGATCAATATATAATATTGTTTTATGTGTATTTCTTTTTAAAGACACCTCATTTAATATATCTTTCTTAAAATATATTTTTTTTATTGATTTCAGAGAGGAAAGGAGAGGGAGAGAGATAGGAACATCAATGATGAGAGTGGCTCAGTCAACCTGTGAACTAGGAGGTCATGGTTCGATTCTTAGCATATGCCCGGGTTGTGGGCTCAATTCCCAGTGTGGGGCATGCGGGAGGCAGTCGATCAATGATTCTCTCTCCTCGTTGATGTTTCTATCTCTCTTTCCCTTCCTCTCTCTCTAAAATCAATAAAAACATATTTTTTAAAACGACTGTAAGTTCTTTGGAGTTTTCCACTCTTTATATGTATATTTAAGAAATGCAGTCTTTTGCATAATCCTCGATAGTCTAGTTCTTTAGTACATCAGTCATTAAAAAGGTAAGTCCTGAAATAGAATATTTAGTTGCTGAACATCTGGCTTGGACTAAAACAGAAATAAACAGTTGTTTTATAATTTCCTATTAAGGCATGATTGGGATCAGTACCTGGTGCCATCTGATCATCCTGAAGGCAACTCTGTTCCCCAAGGATGGGTCCTTCCTCCGCTTCCCAGCAACGACATCTGGGCAACTGCCATTAAGCTGCATTAGTAACGAAGCTCCAGGAGTGTGGACCAGGCAACGCTCTCTCCAGCTCTGAATATTAGCGATGCTGCCGTCTTCTTGTGCTGTAGACCAAACAACAACCTATAAACTCCACATGGCATGGCCCTTCCCAGAAGTTCCATATTCCTGCCATGCTCTGTCCTGGGCAAATGTGCTTTGGGATCAGATTAATACGGTTCTTTGGAAAGGACCTAGGTGAACTGGGGCTATTGCCACATGCTTGGCTCACTGAATTTGCCTCTGTTTTGAGGGGCTTGGTCCAGAGTGACTGGCTAATTTACTCAACTTCCTGTGTGGCAATGGGTAAGTACATGCCATACACTCAACACAGGTGTGCTCTGGCTAGTTTAGTAGCCCTCCCCCAGTACAGAGTGTGAAGGCAAGCTTGATGCAAAGCCTCCATATCCTTCCTACCCGTGTAGCCCTCTAACTTCCAGGAAGAAAAGGGAAAGATGCTTTATCTGTGAAGCCCACTTTTGGTGCAGCTAGAGAGGCTGTGGGCCTCAGGCTGGGCTGGAGTAAAGCTGGTGGCTTAGTCGGGTACTCATTTGGAGATCTCAGGACACCTGAAGAGTACCTACACCTACACTGGATCGTGTTTTATTGGGTGATGGCAGCATTCTCCCTATGTTAGAAGGATCCTAATGAAAGGAACTGCTTTGTAAGTTCCTAGAGGTCTAGTTTTTCAGAATCCCTAAAGATAGAAATTTATTTCCCTATGGGAGTAGGACCTTAACCTCATGTACTCAGAAGGGGCCGGTATAACTGTGGAATTTCTTAGGAATATTCATGTAGTTAAAGCTGGGGGGAAAGCAGATAAAAATAATGAAGTTTATTTTTTATATTCATTAATAAATGCTCTTGTGCCTGGAGATGATCAGTGATATAACATGTCAGTTTTTCTGTTTTATTTTGCCTTTTGTCATTTATTGTTATTTATATTTCCTAAAACCTAAATAAATATTTTTATTTTTTAGTTTGAGCCTTTGCTCTTAATTTGTTGCCTCCCAAATCACTGCACACACTTTCACACTGATAAGACATTTTCACTCTAAAATTCAAGTTTATTAAATAGGCACTTGTTAGAGGAGAGTGAATCTACACCACCGAACTCTGTGGAATCAACTCTGGGTAGTCAGGAAAGGAAGCCATCAACCTTAGAAATGACTTCATATCATCAGAAGCTGTTGGGTGCAAGATGCTAAAACCTTTGTCCTTTTCCGTTGTTTAATTTGCACTGTTAAATTTATGCAATGTGCATTACAGAGTTAACAGTATATGAGCCAGCACTCCTCCAAAGTGTGTCTAAGCTCATAATCTGACATCTGCTGTGATTAGCGTCACTTGACCCCATAGGCTTGTGTGCCCTTTTGGGATACATCTCCACCATTTGCTCTCTGATGAGGTGCAGGAACATAGAAATAAAAGGACTGGTACAGTACGTTGTATGTTTGGTGTCCAGATAGCCTTGCCACTAAGACATCTGCATTGATGGGTCAGGGAGGGTAAAGCAGGGACTCAGGAAAACTCAGGCAGCACAACCCAAGGAAAAGGTGTTTAATGCCAGGTGGGAAAAACCATTCCCTCTTTCCTCTGGCAACTTCAGTGTTTTAATAAAGCGAGTGTTTTCTTTGTCTGGTTTTTGTTTTGTAAGTTTTTCTTGGTTTGTTGCCTTCCGTGGTGGTGGCTGCAGGCACTGGTACTTTATGGGCTTAGAAAGAAAGACTTATAGTGGTATCTTTAACGAATGATTCTTCTGAGATATGGACAGTGCCATTGTAATCTTATCCCACAGTCTTTTATTAAAAAATTGTGCAGCCCTGGCTGGTGTGACTGGGTTGGAGTGTCGTCCTTCGGAAGGTCGCCAGTTTGATGTAATGTGCATTACAGAGTTAACAGGGCACATACCTAGCTTGCAGGTTCAATCCCTGGCAGGGTGTGTACAGAGGCAACCAATCAGTGTATCTCTCTCACACTGATGTTTCTCTCTCCCTTCCTATCTAAAATTAATAATAAATTATTGTGCAAAATTTCAAACATGTCAAAAGTAAAGATAATATAATTTTTTCCCCATATATCCATCATCCAGCTTCAAATAATTGTCAACTCTTGGACAAGCCTGTTTCATCTGTACCCCACCACTCACTCTGGATTATTTTGAAGCAAATCCCAGATATCATAGTACTTTATACATTTTTCAGTATATAGCTCTAAAAGATGTTTTTAAAATGTAACCACAGTGCCCTATCACACCTAACAAAACGAATAGCTCAATAGAAAAAAAAAAAATCAGTGTTCAAATTTCCTTATCTCACAAATGTGTGTTTTACACTGTTCAAATCAAGATGCAGATGCAGTCCATGCATTGTTGGGTGATATGTCTGTTAAGTTTCTGATGATCTTAAGAGACTTACTCCCATGCACTTTGCACTCTTTCTCTCCCTTGTAATGTTTTGCTTGAAAAAATAAGGTCCTTTTTTCCTTGAAGTTCCCAGTCTGGATTTTGCTAATCGCATCCTTGGGATAGCATGTTCCTCTGTTCTGTATTTCTTATAATTTAGTGGTTAGAGCTGTACTGTCTGATATGGTAGCCGTGTATGGCTATTGGGCACTAGAAATTGAGAGTTTGAATTGAAATTGGGTTTGAATTGAGATGTACAATTACATATTTGGCTCACATTTCTATTGGACAGTGCTGATCTAGAGACTTGACCACACTTAGATTGGAATATTTTGGTAAGACTATTTCATAGACCTGGTGTGTAATTTAGGAGGACTGATGTCTGGTTGTCTCTTTTTGGAGCCTGAGCAGTCATTGATAATCAAGTTGCATTTGGGGTTGCCAAATAGTTTAATTCTGCCATTCTTTCTTTATTAGCTGGAATACTTGTAAAAGGAGAAATATCCCCTCACCAACTATTTTGTTATCCTCAGGTACAATTTGCATAGGAAAGACAAGAGATAAATATGTAATTTCCTTGATTTACTAGTTTTCAAAATAGTGGTTTCCTAGCCTTGTCCAAGCATGACTAGTGAATTTTGTGTTCAAGTTTCATTATGAACTCCGATCTAAACATATTTATCTTTCAACTCATTTTATTGTTTTCTTTATTGAGCCAATGGGAGTCTCTTTAACTCAGCTCCTTAATTCCCATTCGATCCCAGTATTCTGCTCCAAACTTATTTTTCACATTTCCTACCTCAGTGGAAGAAATGACTGCAATCTTCAGTGGAGAAGGCATTTACAGGCCACAACCTGCATGATAGGGGGCTCATTGTTATTGCTGACCATTGCTAGTCAGTTATTTTTTTTCTGTTAGGACTAAGAACTACAGTTCTGTTGAGTCTCCAGCCCTCTTCTAAATCATGCATTTTTAACACCTACACATAAATGCTCTATGTATTGGACAAAAATTAATGAAAATAGAGAAGCTTACTCAAAGACTAACCATAAATGTATTGATTCATCATGTCTTATATGCAAGAATATTGTTTATCTTCCCAGTAGAGACGACCCTGGACTTGTGAGAAGCTTTAACAAAATAATTTATTTTTAAGAAATTAAGTAAATACAGGGAAGAAGAGAAAATTAAATAAAGAGGTTATTTATACATTAACACTAAGAGTATTCCTCCCAGTGGCTGCGTTTATGACGTCAAAGACTTTGGTATAAGCCAACCAACTTAATCACTCTAAAACCATTCATGTTTCTTGTCCACGTGACTTTTGTGCAAGGATATATCAAGCAGATTAGCGGGGATTATACCATCTGTTGTAGCAATTCACTCACCTCTGTGAGTTTTGCCACAGGGAAGCTATCCTGGGAGTTAGCAAGGTCAGTACAACGCATGTCTTGTTCCGTTCAAACAAGTATATTATATGGCAGGAGTGTGGATGCTGTAAAGTGTTAGCAGTGGTACATAGTAAGGGCTGGAGATTATGTGAGGCATTTCCATCTTCATCTTTTTTTTAATGCTTGTAACCAGTAAGCTATTTCTGAATAATTAACTGTTTACTTTTGGAATACGCTGCATTTCTTATAGTCTCTGAAGCAAAGATTGAAGTTTTTGAGGTGATTGGTGTTGAAGTGCATAACTATATAGAACAAGAGACACTTCTCAACTTTATTAACTCGTGCTTGACAGAATCTAGATACCTGGATTTGAGCCATATACTTGGGAAATTATTTTGATTTACCATTTTCCAGGTATGATGTTCTGCAAACATAAAAAGGAGCAAACAGGATTCCTGCCATCCTGGAGTTAGAGCAGAGAAGCCTAATGACTGTTCAGATAATTAGAGTCAGTTGCAATTATAATAAGTGCTAAAAGTGCTTACTCACCAATTTATATTTTTCATTATTCAAATATTTACTAAGTGACTGTTGAGGCTCAGATAATTTGTCAAATACAAGGGCTATCGCAATAGGCAAAATACCAAATACACCCTAACACACCTTTTGAGGGAGATAGACATAATCCAATAATCATAAAAAATGTGCTGAGTGCTTTGAAGGACAGATCTGGTTCTATAAGATTAGGCCTTTTTTTTTTCCTTCTCAAACTGAGTGTTCTGTAATGCATTTAGATGAAATAAAGAAAATATCTATATCATATAATAAGGGTAAGAAATTTCATTCAGTTTACATATGTGTATGCTATGTCACAAAGTCAAATATATTTTATCCTGTGGGTCACAGTTAAAAAAAAAAAAAAGTTGAAAGCCACCATACTAGGTGAACCTATCCAAGTTTGGTGGTCAGGGAAAGCTTTTTTGAAGAATAATGTTTCAACTGAGCTCTGAAAAATGAACAGCTATTAACTAGTTGGGTAGAGACAAGGAAGAACATAGCAAGTGTCTGGAATAGCCTATGCAAGAGCCCTGTGCTAGACCAAGGGACTAAAGAGACTGAAGGTCAACATAGCTAGAGGTGCGCGGGGAGGGGCCAGGCTCTGCATGGCTGTGGAAGCCCTTGTTGGGGGGTTGAGTTTGGTTCTGAGAGCAGTGGAAATTGTTGGAAGCTTTTAGGAATGCTTAGTTTGCTGCTTTGAAGTGATCACTTTTGTCCAGTGTGTGGAACACAATTACAATAACAGGGCATAAGAGGTACATGGACACTAATGGTCCAAGTGAGAGAACTGGGGGAGGAAGAGCGGTTTGGGGGAGGGGAAATCAGGAGTTCACTTTGGATATGTTGGGTTTGAGGCACCCCGGAGACATCTTGGAGGAGATGCCTTGTAGGCAGTTGTGCTTTTGAGTTTCATCTCAGAAGAGAACTGGAGAATTTCACGTGTGAGCCATTGGCACATAGATTATGACGTTATGGGCAAGGATGAAGTCATTTAGGGAGTATAATGGAGACCTTTAAACATAATACTAATGTCATTGCCTGGGCTCCCTGTAGACTGATTGCTATAACCCCCACCCACCCTGCCCCTTACCCTCAAGCTCAGTCACAGCCAAATGGACACGGACCATTGGAGAGATGGTGTAGAATGCTGTTTGCTGAAGCATCACAGACTGGCATTCCTAACGTCCCACTCGCCCACCCTCACCACACCCCTTTAGGCCCCTTCAGAGCTTTCTCCACTGTCTACTGAATGGAGTCAGCTCTCAGCCTAAAGTTCAGGGCCCTCCCAGCTCCACCCCAATCTCCCTTTCAATCTTACTGCGACTGCTTCCCAGCAAACACTATCTACCTCAGTCAAGCTGCTTGTCCCCCTCACTCTGCCCTGCCTCTGCTCCCTGGCTCACGTTGTCCCCTCCCTGGAGTTACACTCTCCACCCCACCTTTACCCTGCTCATAGACTGTCCCCCCACCCTCCAGGGTCCAGGTCAAGTTCCATCTTTCCTGCAGCTTCCCCAATCCACAAGGACTAGAATACTCACTTTCCTCTGAAGAATATCATCACTTAATAGTCTGTACTTCTCATTTTGTACTTAGCAAAGGTGACCGTCACTTTAGAATATGTTCTAACTAGATCACAATCTGGCTCTTGCTGTTCTTAAGAGATGTATTTGCAGAATCCTCAAACTCTTCAATTACTCTAGAAGCAAATATAGAACTGAATAGAGAATACCTGTTGATACAGATGCTGGGTCAGAGGTAAGGGAGGACGACGGTGGCCCTGTACCTGCCCATTGGACCTGCGGCAGTTCCCACTTGGGTGTCAATAAAATTGAGGTTCTTCCCCATGCCTCAAAATTCTAATGATAGCTGAAAATGTGAATGATAAACATGAGAATGCCAACATTTGCTAACTTTCCTGTGTTTCCTGCAATGCCCTGTACCTCACAGTCCCCTGTAAGAACAGGGTGTTGGGGCATATAATTTACTGATCACACTGGGACCTGTCTGATCCTGTAGCATAGAGTCACTCCAGTGTGCTGGGAGACAGTCTTCTGAGTCTTACAAAAGTAAGATACTGACAAGAGTGAGCTTACCGTGGAGATGAGGGGATTAAGGGATTTGCCCATCTAGTCTCATTTGACCTCTCTATACTCAGATTACCGACTCTACATCTTTACATGATGCTCTCATGTGGGCATGGGGATGACCCCAGTGACCTTACATTACATCATACACAAAAATCAATTCCACGGGCTTTGCACCATCCTGGTAGGGAGGACAGATTGTATTAAACCAAAGGTACTTCTAGGTAAACCTGATTGTTTGCAAAATGCCAGACTGCAGTCAGGAGTCTGGATTACATATTATAGGCAGTCATGAGCTTGAATTCCTGTGAATGAGTGCTGATTTGTGTTTTAAGGTGACAGAATCTTTATTTAATGTTTAAAATACAAAAATTAAATCCATGGCTATTGTGATTATTAAACTAACAGATCCTACACTTGTTCTTAGACAAAAGGCCCAGATGCTATGTGTCGATGCTTTTTTAATTCTTAGATTTCAGCATTAGTAGATACTGTTGACAAACACTCATTGGCTTTCTCACCAACAGTGCACAAGAGTTCCAGATATTTCCACGTGCTCAACAGTTGATATTATCAGGCTTTTAAAATTTTAACTGTATGGTGATACCTCATTGCTTTATTTTTCATTTCCCTGATGGCTAATGAAGTTAACTTATATGTTTATTGGCTATTGGCTAGTCTCTTTTGTGAAGTGCCTATGAAACTTTCTTTCCTATTTTTGTATTGGCTCTTTTTCTTATTGATTTATAGAAATTGTTGGTATATACTGAATATGAATCCTTTGTCAGATACATGCACTGCAAATATCTTCTCCCATTCTGATTTTTAAAAATTCTCTTAATGGTATATTCTGATGAATAGAAGTTCTTAACTTTATTTTTTTAAATCTTTTTAAAAAATATATTTTTATTGATTTCAGAGAGGAAGGGAGAGGGATAGAGAGATAGAAACATCAATGATGAGAGAATCATTGATTGGCTGCCTCCTGCATGCTCCCGACTGGGGATTGAGCCCACAACCCAGGCATATGCCCTTGACCAGAATTGAACCCGGACCCTTCAGTCCACAGGCCAAAGATCTATCCACTGAGCCAAACTGGCTAAGGCAGAAGTTCTTAACTTTAATATAACCCAATTTATCAATATTTTCCTTTATGGTTAGTCCTTTTTGTAATCTGTTTATAAAACCTTTGCCTATTCTAAGGCCATGAGTATATTCTCCAATTTATTCAAGCTTTACCTTTTTACCTTTTACATTTAGATCTATAGTCTATGTAGAATTGATTTTTGTGTATGATATAAGGTCAAGATTTTTTTTTTTAGGTGGCCATCCAATTGACCCAGAACCATTTATTAAAAATACTTTTAGCCCTAGCTGGTTTGACTTAGTGCATAGAGTGTCAGCCTGCAAACTGGAGAGTCCTGGGTTTGATTCCGGTCAAGGGCACGTACCTCGGGAGCCACCTGGCCCTGGTCGGGGGCATGCCAGAGGCAACCAATTGATGTGTCTCTCTCACATCGGTGTTTCTCTCTGTTTCTCCCTCTCCCTTCCACTCTCTAAAAAAAATCAATGGAAAAAAATATCCTTCGGTGATGATTAAATAAATAAATAAAAATACCTTCATTTTCCTACTGCTCTGCAGGGTCATATATCAAAGATCTGTCTATATATGTGTGGACATGTCTCTGGATTTTCTTTTATGTTCTGTTGGTCCCTTCATACGCCCTCATGTTAGTACAACACTCTCTTAATTCCTGTAACTTTAAAGTAAGTCTTGATTGATATCAAAAAGTATATATCTTCCGACTGTGTTGCTTCTTCTTCAAGTTTGTCTTGACTTTTCTTGGCCCTCTACATTTCATTTAAATTTTAGAATTAGTTTGCCAATTTACACCAAAAAGTGTGATGGAATTTTGATATGTGGGATCTGTAAATTAATTCAGGGAGAACTGATATCTTTACAATATTGAGTCTTACAATCATGGTCGTGGTATGTTCCTCCATTTATTCTAATATTTTATAGTTTTCTGTGTAGAGGTCTTATACATTTTGTGTTATACTGAGTCCTAGGTAGTTGATGCTAATATCAATGGTATCTTTTAATTTCATTAGAGATTAAAATTTTTAAAATATAGCATATGGTTTGTTGTTTGTATATAGAGATATAATTGATTCTTATATATTGATCATATATCCAATAACCCTCATAAATTCTTTTGGATTTTCTAAATATAATTATGTCATCTATAAATAATGGTGGTTTTCTTTCTTTCCAATCCTCATACTTTTATTTGTTTCCCTTCTCTTTTTATCAGGCTAGTACTTCAGTGTAATGTTGAACAGAAGAGATGATGGGGACATCCTTGTCTCATCATTTCCAATCTTGAGGATATCTTTCAGTATTTACCATTAAGTGGATTGTTTGCTTTAGATATTTTGGAGCTATTTTTATTAGGTTAAGGAAATTCTTTTCTATTCCTAAGTTGCTAAAAGGGTTTTTTGTTCTTAAAATAATGAAAATATATTAATTTTATCAAGTAATTTTTCTGTATCTATGGAGAGAAATAATTATATAATTTTTAATTTTTATTCTATTGGTGTTTATCTTTACTCCCATTGATTGATTTTGGAATGTTAAGCCAATCTCTCATTCCTGAAATAAACTCAACTTGGCAGTATTTTTTTATCCATAATTATTTTTGTTAAGATTTTTTTCATTTATGTTCATGAGAGATCAGCATCTAATTTTCTTGTCAAGCTTGGTATCAAGGTGATGCCAAACGAGTTAGGAAGTATTCCTTCTTTTCTTTTTTTGGAAGAGTTTTTGTAATTTGATATTTCTTCCTTAAACGTTTGAGTGAAAACTCTTTCTTGTTCACTTTAATCCACTGATTTTGATATTTATTAGGTTTACAAGAACTATACACTTTTTGGGGGGTGAAAACTCTTTCGATGCAAGACTTTAGAACTAGAGTTCTAGACCTTGTTTTGGTAAACAGTGCCCTAGTATAAGACTTAAACATGAAATAGTCAATCCCTGTCAGTTTGAATGGTCTTGTTTTTATCCATTTCCGCCCTTATGCAGCACTGGCCACATTACCTTTCCTTCTTGGCTGTGTGGACTCAGCTAAGTCACCACACAGGAGAGCGCTGAGGCCATCGGCAGCCTGCCTCAGCCATCCCCACTCTCCTCTGACAGGATGAGTGCCCTTGACGGTGTCCCTTTCAAGGTGCCGAAGGGCTTTCTGACCGGCACAGAGCTTCTCCCTGGGCCAGAACTCAGTGTCCCAGCCTGCAGGGAGCTTCTGCTGGGTTCCATGGTAAGTGTATTTCTCTGTCTGTCTGTCTATGTATCTCCTAGTCCCTGGATCTGTGGGCCCGAATGCTGAGCCTCATGGAACCTTGCTCCTTGATTTTAAAGGGCAGTGAGGCCTGCTCTGGTATATTTCAGGGAGTTTGGAAGAACCTAAGAGGGAAAGGTGTTTCATGAGGAAGGCTGGCTGCCTGGTGATGAGGATTATTTACTGGTCTTATTTTAGCCTTAGGATAACCGGAAGGTCACCTACATAAAGTGGCTGAGGATCGTGGCACCGATGTTCCAGTTCCTCTCTGCTGCTGTATCTAAAATTCCATTAGAATCACTGCTAGGGTTAAGACACTAGATCCAGAATCCTCTGTTAAAATGCCACCTGGGGCACATTAGAAAGGAATACTATTCCCCATGTCTGCCCAGAGGCACTCTTAAAGCACCCCTTGCCCCATGGCTCACACACTGGGATAGGCACCCAGTGTGTGTGGTCATATCACATGTGGCCTCAGGATAAACATGATTATTTAACTTCCAGGAAAATCAAGTTTACTTAAAGAATTAGGGGGAACCTATTGCATTCACATTAGAACACAGATGTATCATGGGGTAGCATGCAAAATTCGCATGAATTCTTTAAAAATGAAAGAATAAGCCCTAATCAGTTTTGCTCAGTGGATAGAGCATGGGCCTGTGGACTTGAAGGGTCCCAGGTTCAATTCCGGCCAAGGGCACATATCTTGTTTGTGGGCTTGATCCCCAATAGGGGTCATGCAGGAGGCAGCTGTTCGATGTTTCTCTCTCATCGATGTTTCCAACTCTCTATCCCTCACCCTTCCTCTCTGTAAAATCAATAAAAATATATTTTAAAAAATAATAATGATAAATAAAAATGAAAGAATAAGATTGCAAAGAACTGTGGAGCTGGCATTGGGCCTCTTAGAACCGAGTGTTCAGACTCCTGCGTGCTCATTCTCCACTGTCTGCAGGGTGCTTCGTGGAAAAGTTTGAGGATCTAGATCAGCTCTTACTCATTTTGAGGAACCTGAAACCCAGAAAAAGGAAATGATCTGTGCAAAGTTAGTGGCCAGACTAAAACCCAGGTCCTGACTCCAGATCATTTTTTATTCGCTAAGAGCAGGACTGGAACATGAGAGACACTGGACAGGGGATGTTTGAAGGCAAAGGGTTGCAGGAAGTCAGCAGAGAGCACAATCCAGAAAGGAGAGGCCTGGGGAGAGTCGGGGAGAGGGGCTCGAGTGGCCTGGGGCGCAGGAGCAGGAGGTGTGGTGCAGTTTTGCTCCATCTGCAGACCCCGGAGTTGCACTGAGGCTCCTCAGGACAGATGCTTCCAGAGTTGGAATGAGCTCTGTGAAGCCCAGAGCACTCGCTGTGAGGCAGGCGCTCTTGCTCTCCCCACAGCCCGAGTTGTGGGCGCTCACTCTGGCAGGAGAGCTTGTGTTGTTGGGAAGAGGAATTCGCTTTACTGAGCTCCAGTGGAGATGGATTATCACAGCTTTTCCTTTCCTGCTGAGCTCAAGTCTAGCTGGAAAGAGGCTATTTTTTTCCTGGTAGCAGAGACAGGCACCCTTCTGCCAAGCCCACGTCCAGTGTCTTAGCCAAAAGCTGACTTGGCTTTGCCTCCTGCTCTCAGGGTGGGCACCTGCAGTCCCTTAAGCCTGTTTCCCTTCCTGAACTCCCATTTCATTAACTGTTGGGCCAAACTAACAAATAGAGAAGCCTGAGACTCCAAGAATGATTTACAGCCTCTCCCTGATCAGTCCTTCCAGTTCACTGGGCTGTACTCCCAGTGTTAAGAACTTAAAATACATTTTCCCACAAGGATGATGTTGTACATGGTGGTTAGATTACCTGTCATGCCCTAAAGGGAAAAGTAATAACAGCTCCCACTTACTGAGCCGATCAATGTTTACCTGCTGTGCCCCAGGCCCATGTGAGGTGCTCTTCACACGTTCACTCTTCTCTCTCAGTTTTATGACTCTTTCAGCTGCTGCTCCTCCCCCTGGCACAGGAAGTCAAAGCTCCCCCCCCCCCCCTCCCAGTGATCCGCAGGGTCCCAGGGCCTGTGAGTGACACAGCCAGGATCCCAACAGGAGCCTGTCACTCCCCAAAGCCCATGCCCCCCTTCACCCTGCTCCTTCCCAAGGAGCCCTTCCTTACGTGCTTAAAGCCGCTTCCAGTCTGTTTTGTTGTTTCATAGTATAATTGCCAGAGCTCTAGGGGAAGGAGAGGATGGGCATGGCTCTGTTTCAGTAACACTTCAGTTACAAAATCAAGGTGACGGGGTCAGTTTGGCCCCCAAGCAGTGTGCCTTCCCACCTGCCCTGTTCCCCACCTCCACCCCATCACTGATGACCTCTGTTACTCGTTTTTTATATATTCTTCTAGAGACTCTTATGTGTGTATATACCAGCAAATACAGATATTTCCCCCTCTTTACACCAAAGGTAGCATTTTATATGCACCGTTCTTCTTGCTTTCTTCACTTAATATATTTTAAGATCTTCCATATCTGTACCTAGAAAGCTTCTTCAGTTTTGTTTTTCACTGAAGTATTGCACTGTATGGATACATCACACTTTATTGACCGAGTGCCCTCTTGATAGACACTTAGGTTCTTCCCAGTGCCTTTTTAATTGATTTTTTTTTTTTTTTTTTTTTTTTTAGAGAGAGAGGAAGGGAGAGAGGTGGGTGGAGAGAGAAAGAGAGAGGGAGAGAAAAAAAACACACACATCGATGTGAGAGAGAAACATTGATTGGCTCTGATCAGGGATAAAACCCACAACCTGGATATGTGCTCTGATTGGGAATTAAACTCACCACCTTTTGACGGTCCAAGCAGCTAAGCTAAACAGGCCCAGGCAGGTTCTTCCCAGTCTTTACCATTACAAACAATGCTGCAGGAAATGAGTATATACAAACATCCTTTTGAATTTGTTTAAGTACATTACCAAATTGTTCCTGTAGGGATTATACTGATATATATCCCAACAGCACACTACAAGAGGTACAAGAGGCCTGTACCTCCTATACTCCCAACAGAGTGTATCAGACTTTGGGTCTTTGCCAAGGGACAGGCAAATGTATTTCAGTGTAGTGTTATTTTGCTTATTTACTTTCTCTAATTACGAGTGAGGTTGAGCAGCTTTTTCTATGTTTAATAGAGATCTGTATTTCCTTTTCTGTGGACTGTCCATATTATCTTTTGTCCACTTACCTGTTGGGCTGTGAGTCTTTTTCTTGTCTATTTTTAGGCACTCCCTATATTAGTAAAGTTAGCCCTTTATCTCTGTGTGAGTGCTATTTCCCCCTCCCCCCCCCCCTTAGTTTGTCACCTGTCTTTGACCTTTCTCATGACATTGGCCATGCAGAGTTTGGACATGTGCCTGTGTGTACTTTTATGGCTTCTGGATTTTGATTCTGAGTTTGCAAGGCTTTCCCCTTTGATGTCATGAAGGATTTCTGTATTATTTTCTTCTAGTACTTGTATGGTTTCATATCACACATTTGAATTTTTGATCTTTTTTGAATTTCTCTTTTTGTATATAACGTGAGAATGGATCTAATTTTATTTTCTTCCAGATAGCTAACACCATTTATTGATTAGTTCCTCTTTTCCCCATTGCCTGAGATGCTATCTTATTATTTACTAAAGCCCTATAGACATTAAGGTCTATTTCTGGACTTTCCATTCTCTACCTTTAATCTATCTGTGCCAGTGCCATAGTTTTAATTATTGGTGTTTTATAATACCATAAAACAGCTGTAGGGCCAGTCCTACTTTTTTTTTGTCCCCGGAGTTTTTCTGACTATTCTTATTTGTGTATTTTTCATGTGAACTTTAGAATCATCTTGCTTAGTTCCAGAAATCACAAGGGTTGGTATTTTTATTGGGTCTTTGTATCATTTTATCCCTGAAGTCCTGCTGGCTGTCTCTTTAATTTAGTCTCTCTCTTCACAAGTCTGTCTCACCAGTTCTGAAGTTGTCTATTTCCTCTTATGTTTTTCACAACTCATCTATTTTGCTCCAATCTCTTTCTCGACCATGTCTTCTGCACACCTTTACAAATGTCCACTCCGTGCCAGGCTTGCCCTAGCTCTGAGGATACAGAGAGGAGTAAGCAAGCCACAGTCCTTGACCTCAGAGAGCCACACTGGACCAGCTAAATTATGCTCCTCTCCCCAGTGCAGGGTCATGTCAGAGTGGGAGGGAACAGTGCCTGTGTCTGTGTCTGTCTGTCTTTCTGTCTCCCCTTTCCCTCACACACAACACTCCCCTAGCCTCTCTTTTCCTTAAATGGCCATCATAGAGCATTGAAATTGCCCTTAAATTTTTTTTTATATTTTTAATGCCATGTTATATTCCTGGTTCTTAATTTTAAAGGTATGTGACAGGAATGCTTTATTTTTGCCTCATTTATAAACTCTCAAGTTAGGTTATTTATGTGGGCTCCAGACTGCTTTCTTAGGTGGCCTTATATACAGTGTATAAAGCCCTACAGTCAGATGGACAGAAAATTCCCAGCTCAGCCACTCACCTCCAAGCTGACCTCCAGCAAATTAAACATGCTGAGCCTCATTTTCATAATCTGGAAAGAGAATAACACTAAACCTACTACATAGGGCTCAACAAAGCTTAGCACGTTTTATATTGCCTGGGTCCCAAGCAACCTCGGATGGCAGCCAGGAGGATGGGGCAGATATCACCCCACAGGGAGGCTCTGGGCCTGGCGGGCTGCCAAGGCTGACTGCCTCCTGGCAAACGGTGCTGGGCTCAAGGCGCCTTGAGCAAGTTCTTAAGCTGCTATTACAGTTCAATAGCATCCTAAATGGCAAAGGGACTTAGATATTAGATTTCACTGCATTTGTCCTTCATGCAGAGTTTACCTTTACATTGTTGCTATCCACCTACCCCAGTGCTAGCTAAAACGCAGGGTGCGGGTGGACTGTGCTGGCTGCCTGGGCTCAGAATTGGAGGCTGTGCCGGTCTGGCAAGTCTCTGGCTGAACAGGGTCCGGGGAGCCCAGGGGCGGTGGTGCGCCCGCGAGCCCTGGTTTGCCGGGCCCGCCTCACGTAGCCTTCTCTCAGCAGCACGACTTCAGCCTGGAGAGGAGGACGCTCTTCTGGGTGGAGGCTGTCACCCGGGGCCCCCGCCAGTTCCAGGGCGATGCTCCCGGGACAGCGTCAGCCCCTCCAGCCTGGCTCTTGCTGGTCGGCCCGGAATGCGGGCTGGCGTCCGCGCCGGCTGCAGCCGCAGGCCCCGAGGCTGGACCCCAAGATCAGCCCGAGGAAGAGGAGGAAGAGGAGGAGGAGGAGGAAGCCACCCCTGGCAATGAGGAAAAGCCGGGTCCTCGCAGCCCCCAGCCCAGCGCTCCCGCGAGCCCCAGCCCGGGCCGCCACCGGTGCTCGCTGCATGTGCTGCGAGGCGTGAGGTCCGAGCTGGCCGGTGTGCGGCGCAGGCTCTCCGAGGGCAGGACGGCCGCCCGTCCACGCGCCTTTCTGCAGCGCATCCGCCACCGGGCGTGGAGCCTCTGTCCCAGCCCCGAGCCGCCCCCGAGCCCCGCGCCCGCGCCCCCGGGCCCCTGTGTGCCCGCCCCGCCCCCGCGGCCCTCCACGGCCGGTGCCGTGCCCCCGCTGCGGAGCCACAAGCCCACAGTCGCGGTAAGGAGCTTGCCGCTCTGCCAAGATCAGCAGCAAGGCCCCCCATAGTCTGGTCCCCAGCCAGGTCCATAGCTCCGGCCCCTCCTCCCTGTGCTCCCCCTCCCCAGCCTTGCCTGCGGCTCTTCCTCAGCCTCTGCCTGCAATGGTCCCTGCTCAGAGGGCTCCCCTTCCCTCTGTCTCGCACTGTGCCTGCCCTGCCTCTGCTAGGGCGCAGGCCACATAATGGTGCTTATCCAGTGCCTGTCTCTCTTCCCGTGGAACGTGCGCTCATGTTCTTTTAGGGCAGGGGGTGGATCGCATTCATTTGTGTTTCCAGAGCACCCAGCAGCAGACTGGGCCCCTAGGGGGTGCTCAATGAATGTGACTCAAATCCAGGGCTCGCTGGGCAAGGCTTGCTGAAGACTCGGTGAGCTGGGCGCTCAGTCAGGGAATAGTCACTGCCTGTAAATTCCTGCCAGACACTGTGTTGGAAGAGACAAAGTCAAAACCACTGGACAATCGCCCAAGAGGGTGTGGAGACAAGGCAGCCCTGTGTAGGGGTGGGATCGGGTGTCGAGAGAGAGAGAGAGAGAGAGAGAGAGAGAGAGAGAGAGAGAGAGAGAGAGAGGTGAGGGTGTTACAGGCTGGGAAAGCCGGGGGCAGAAGGCTGTACCAGCAGAATGGGGAGCACAAGTGAATTTACCATGAGACCAATGAAGCTAAGCCTCAGGCTCTGACTTGGCTCCTTCCAAAGCTTTATGCCTAATTTTATACGTATAATTCTGTCTTTTTTAATTTAAGAGGTCCAAATTGTATAAGCACCAAATTCCACACAACCTGGATCCTGAGTAGACGGGGTGGGTCAGGATTAGTAGCCGGAGGAAGCAATAGGGCACAGCTTTCTGTCCGCTCAGCAGCCCCAGCCAAGCCGGTAGGTACAAAAGAATAAGGCCAACATGAAATTACATCCAAAAGAGACTCGAGGCCTGGCTTTTCCACTCACTGGTGTGTGATCTTATGCAAGTCACTGAAGTGCTCTGAGCCATCCCCTCTCCACCTTGTAAAGAGGGCCAGCAACCCTTCTCACCGTCATTGGGAGCAAACAGAGAGAAGAGGCTCTGTGAGCGGGACTGGCAGTGCCCACATCAAGGGCCAGATGTTAATGCCAGGATGGCTCTTCCCTGATCCAGATGAAAATAACTCTAGCAACAATCGTGTGTGGGTGGGTGGGGGGGGGGCATGTTCTGTAGAGAAGGAAACTGGGGCAGACAGCAGCTAAGAATCTTTTTTAAGGTCACAAGAATAGACTCAGATCCTAAGATTTTGATGTTTTCCACTGTGGGGGTTCAAGGGCAGACCCAAGGGTAAGGTCATGGCAGAGAACCCCCTGAGCAGATGGGGATGGAGGGGGAATTTCTATGTCACACACACTCTACCCCAGGAGCCAGAGCAGTGGGGCTTGGGGAGGAGAGGACAAGGCAGTGTATTCAGGGCTGGCAGATAGGTGCCTCTTCATGGGGAAAGCTTGGGGGTAATGTTGGCCAGGCCAATTGAAAGGCCTTGAAGCCACCCATCTTAGCCCGGCACCAGAGCTGCGCCTGGTCTGTACCCCTCTCTGTGCCCTGCCAAGTCTCAGCCCAGCCAAATTCAAGAATGAGAGTCTGGCTGGGAAGATTCCCCCTAAAGCAGTGGTTCTCAACCTTCTGGCCCTTTAAATACAGTTCCTCATGTTGTGACCCAACCATAAAATTATTTTCGTTGCTACTTCATAACTGTAATGTTGCTACTGTTATGAATCGTAATGTAAGTATCTGATATGCACGATGGTCTTAGGCGACCCCTGTGAAAGGGTCGTTCGACCGCCAAAGGGGTCGCGACCCACAGGTTGAGAACTGCTGCCCTAAAGTGTGGGGTAAAGAACCTGGGTTTGATTCTGAATAGGGTTCAGGTCCCAAATGTGTGCTGAACCTTGATTTCAATATCTGTAAAATGCTACAGTAGGAGCAGGGTTATTCTAGCCTTTAAGTGAAATGTATGCAGGTTCTTTGCTACATGCTTTTCTCACATTGTCTTATTTAAGCCTCGAAACAACCCTGAAGGTATCTAGTTTGATTGCCTCCATTTCACATGAGTAAATGGAGTAAACAGGAGCGATCTGGGGTTTGAACCAGAGCAGGACTCCAAGCTCTCCACAGCATTCGCCCCTACACTCTGTACAGAAGGTGGCATGCAAAGGCACCTTTAAAAATGTCCTGCCCAACCAGATGTTGCTCCCAGTGGTAAATGACACATCCAACTTGTCTGTATTTCAGTCCCTCAGCCCATACACCTGCCTGCCATCTCTTGCGCAGGAGCCCCAGCCTCTCACGGCCCACAGATCACACCCTGATTCTGCTGACCTGCTGTCCGCCCTTAGCCAAGAGGAGCAAGACCTCATCGGGCCAGTGGTCGCCCTGGGGTATCCCCTGCATAGGGCCATCGTGGCTCTGCAGAAGACAGGGCGTCAGAGCCTGAGCCAGGTGAGTGACCCTCCAGAGTTGGGGGACTGGAGCTGGAACCAGACGGGTGGCTATGTGGTTTTTTCCTTTAACTTGAAGAAATTTTGTTTCTTTCTCTTCAGAGGCAGAATCTCAGCCTGGCATTAATTACTGGGGGGTATGAGCAAGTTTCTAGATCGTAAAGCTACCGTCTGCATAGGAGTTTAGCAGGAATCCCCATGCTCACTTGGGGGAGTCTTGATATTTTACTCCTCTCCTGGTTTGTGCCCCAAATGCAGGGGCTGGAGCGTTGAGCAGCCAAGAATATCTACAGCTGCCCAATAGAACTTTTTGTAATGAGAGATGTTTTGTACCTGTTGTCCAATACAGTATCCACCAGCCATGCGTTATTACTTGAAATGTGGCTAGTGCGACTGAGAATTTTATGTAATTGTAATTAATTAAAATAGTTACATGTGACTACTATTGGATGGTGCAGCTCTAACCACTTCCCTCAACGAAGGAACTGTGTTCAGTTTACCCATACCCACCTATCCATCTAGTCAACAGTATTTATTGGGTACTTCCTGGGTGTTTAGATGTGGCTAGGAGGTATGAGGGAAACCAGGGTACATAAAAACCACTGTTGTAGGTTGGAGTCCCCAGGAATCTGACTCAGATGGAGTTAATTAAGGAGGCTCTTGGGATCAACCCCTGGAGAAGGGAGTGGACAGAAGCAGGAGTGGGTAGATGGAGAGGTTGAGCTGTGTAGACCCAACGACAATGTCAGCCATCCCCTCAGCTCTGGAGCAAATATGGCCCTTCAGAGTCATCCTAAGCGGGGCTGAGATGGTCAGACCTTTATATCCCTTCATCAATCAGGAATTAGGGGTGTTAATATTTAGTAAACACCTTTTTTGTGCCAGTCCCTCAGTCTGAGAGTATACAATTAGGTCTTCTCAATTCTTCAAGGTTGCTATTACTCTCCTCACTTTGCAGATGGGGGCACAGGCTGGTTAGCTCTGAATCTTTGTTGTTCAATGCTTTTCTCTCATCTTCTGTGTGAGAACCTTTCAGGGCAGCACCCCCCAGGCTCATCTGAGATTTAAGAATAGATCTAAAGTTGCCTCCACCTTCAGCTGCCACTGAAAGCCAGGACCATGGCCAAGGAGCTACCCAGAGGATTGTGAGGGACCAGGTCCACAGAGGGGGCCCTGACATGTCCCCCCCCCAACCCTAGTCTCTCGGACTGGTGACAAGGCTGAGGTCTCAGGCCGTCGCTGTGAAGATCTGAAGATTAGTTGGAGCCAGCAGAGGCACCGGCCTCCCTGTGGGTGGCCGGGAAGAATCCCACTGTATCAGGAACATTGTGTTTCCAGACACAGACTGACCACCTGGCTGGCCACCGGGTCTCTGGGTGGCCGTCCTCCCGCTGGGCAGTCAGGGGCCAGGCCCCGAGGGGCGGGCCTGAAGGGCCATTGGATGACTTCATCTACCCTCCCCCACCAAGTTAGTATTTTCCTCTATTCTCTGAAGTTCCTCCATTAACTAAGAAACTCCTTTGGGCTCAGTTTCCTTCTCCCCTTGAAACATATACACTACAGTACATCCGTTATGGCCAGAGACGGCTCACGAGGGAGGCCATCAGGCGATCTTCACCTCGAAGAGCCAGGGAGAATGAAGGAGACACAAAAGATAAGCTTTGTCCATCGCTCCTTCCTTCCTTCCACAGGATCAAAGTGCCCACCTACTGCCTGCAGGACACATGGGTGGCACATGTGAGGGCCCATAGGCCAGGCCCAGACTTGCCATATGACTCCAGGCACATCAGGGCGCCGCTTTGAGTCTCACTTTCCCTATTCACACAATGAGAGGGGGGGGGGGCATGTGCTTATAGACTTGTGGGGGCCCCATCCTGGGGTCTGAGGTAGGCCTGGTGGCTTTTACAGTCCCATAGGCCCCAAAACTGACCAAGCAGCAGAATCTTTACAAATGCAGATTCCCAGGACCTACTCGGGAGGGTCCCCATCAGTGGGTCTGGAGTACCCTCAGAGCCTGTTATTTTCAAACACCTGTAGATGGTTCTGATATGCAGCCTGGCATGGGATCCTGTAGTATGGACTGAGGACAGCTCTCCCTTGAGTAAGTGGTCCTCAACCTTGGCTTCTTATTAGAATTCCCTGGAGAGCTATAGGCGTCCCAGTGCCCAGGCGGCACCCCCCGGATCAGAGACTCTGGAGGCAAGAAAAAATGGTTTATGGGTATTTAAATATATATATATATATATATATATATATATATATATATATATATATATTTCAGAGAGGAAGAGAGAGGGAGAGAGAGATAGAAACATCAATGATGAGAGAGAATCATTGGTTGGCTGCCTCCTGCATGCCCCCCACTTGGAATTGAGCCCGCAAACCCGGGCATGTGCCCTGACCGGGAATCGAACCGTGGCCCCTGGTTCATAGGTCGACGCTCAACCATTGAGCCATGCTGGCCAGGCAGTTTATGGGTAGTTTTAAAACTCCCTGGTAGCTACAGTCAACAGTAAGGCCAAGATCCATTGCTGTGGATGAGCTAAGAGGTGAGGGAGAGCTCCCACCTGCCGTTGCCCCCACTCCAGTTTTCACCTTCAGAAACTGTCTACTTTTAAGCTCCAGCTCCTCCTCTAGTAGTGGCCCCACGATGGACAAGGCATTGGCTGGAGATTAGGTGATCTGGGCCCTCCTCCTGGGACCCTGGGCAAGCTGCCCGCATTGCCTGGACCTCCGTTTCCTCGGGTGTGCAAGGAGGGCTTGGCTGGGTGGTTTTCCGGTTGTGCTCAGAGCAAGGTCTCGGTGTCCTGGGGCAAGTGCTTGGACAGTTCAGAAGCTGAAACCGTTAGTGTGTATGCTCCATGCTGCCTGCCTAGCCCTGAAGGTCTGCAGAAACCCAGCCTCTTCCTTCTCTGCTTATACCCACAATTCTTATGGCCTGGCACTAACTTCACTTGGCACTGACTCCCTATAAATTCTGTTTTGATTTGTCTGGGCCTCATGATTTCCAGTATCTGGTTTATCTCCCCCACTGAGCTGTGAGCTCCTGAAGGTGGTTCTTAATTCACTTTATAAACACAGCATGTACTTATGGAGCTCCTCCTGCCTGCCATGCTGGGTGCCGGGACACGGTGGTGACACAACCCAGGGGACACGGTGGTGACACAACCCATCCCTCATGGAGCAAAGAGTCAGTGGATGAGAAAGATGAGGAAGGCAGTAGAGCAGTTACAAAGTTGTATGTGCTGGGGCCACCAAGCACGGCACCTTAGAAATGGGGCAGAGAGGATCCCCAGGTAAGAGGAGTGAGGCTGGCCTTGCTGAGGGCCCTAGGGGGCTGGGGGAGGAGCAGAGGTGACTGACAGGCAGGAACAGGCCTTTGAGCCCCGGTTGGGAGGCAGCACTTCATCCTGAGGGCCAAAGCAACCCCCGAGGACTAGGCAGGAAGTGACCGGAACAGGTCTTCAGCCCTGTGAGGTCCACTCTGTCCCTTCCCCTTTCCAGCATGGATGCAGGTCTGTTGCTTAGTGGGGGCTCATGAAGTCCTGGGTGGCAGAGATGTATGCGTCTAGGGGTGGGGTGGGGGTATACAGGTATGGATGGCACCTTCATACAGGTAGGTGCTCACCAGGGAGGGTGAGTGGGCTGGGGTGGGTGGTGAGTGAGAAGAGACCCCTGTGTTGCAGGCCCGTCCCACTCCCCACTTAGCTTCTGGGAACACCTTAGCTCACCCTAACAGCCCCTTTCCTGGATCCCAGCCCCTAGGTGGGGATTGTTGCTGTCTACCTGTCCACAGATCTCCAGAGGTGGCCTCTGCTTCTCTTCTATTGGTTCATGGGGTTTCTATTGGGGCCATGTCATGTGTGGTGGATGCCTAGTCAGCTGGCCTGAGCTCAGGCCTTACTGAGGTCCTTGGGGTGTCTCCTCTACCCCATCCACTGCCCCTGCCGTTCCCCTTTAAAAAAAAAAGTAAAACGTGTTTTCATTGATTTCAGAGAGGAAGGGAGAAATAGAAATAGCAATGACGAGAGAGAATCATTGAACAGCTGCCTCTTGCATGCCCTTTGCTGGGGATCAAGCCCGCAACCCAGGCATGTGCCCTGATCGGGAATCGAACCGTGACCTGATTCATAGGTCGATGCTCAACCACTGAGCCACTCATCTTATCCCCTCCTTCTTTGCCCCTTTCTGGCCCAGTTTCTCAGCTACCTTAGTGCCTGTGACCGGCTGCGGCAGCAGGGCTACGAGGAGGGGCTGGTGGAGGAGGCCATGGAGATGTTCCAGTTCTCTGAGAGCCAGGTCAGCCGGCCACCTGCCTGAGCCCGAGGCAGAGAGAGATGGGGTATACAGACGAGCCTGGTGTGCAGGGACATGCGGTGCCAGGGCCAGCCTGGGGGCCACAGGGAGAGAGCCTGCTTGCTCAGCCCTGGGAGCAGACAGCCCAGGGAGATGAAGCACAGAAGGTGAGGGGATGAGGTGGGGAGGAAACCAGAGGCCAGGCTTTTGTATTATTTAACGGAATCAGCACACGTGTTACTGAATGCGCTCTCCTTGTTAGACACGCAGACAGGAGCCACAGGCAGCACAAAGATGCTTGAACTCTCTGCTCAAGGAGTTGGCCGTCTATCTGGAATCCAGAATATAGGCAGCTGTGGGCCCAGCAGTACCTTCTGTGTGCCTGATGAAAATGACCTGTCCATGCTCAGCAGCTGGTTCAGGCTCGAGAGCAACTCTTCACAGAGGCTGATGAAGGGACCGGAGGGTGGGAGAAATAGAGGAGGAGGAAGGAAGAAAAGCAGGGATGTTTAAAGTGCTGGTGCCAGAGGAGGGAGGGGGACCAAAGCTGTACTATGTGAAACCTTGGCAGAGTTTGGGGCCTGGCAGAGACCCTGGGCTACTCATCCTCTGGGCACCAGTGTTTGGCTTTCCTCTTCCGGCCCCAGCCCCCAAGCACAGGTAGTCAGGAGAGAGCCGGAGTGGAGGAGTAAGCCAGGACCAAGCCAGTGGCCAGGCTGGGGCCTCCTTCCTGGGCCCGTGTCACCTCACAGGCACAAAGGAAATGCAGGTGTGGCCCAGGATGAGGTTTACCTGGCCTGTGAGGGCCACAGCTTCGGGAGTAGAGGACACCAGGGAGGGGGCTCCCCAGAGTAGAGGCTAAGCCTCAGTGCCCTCTCTGCCTTCCCTTCCTCAGGCAGGGGAGTTTCTGCGCCTCTGGGAACAGTTCAGCGACATGGGCTTCCAGCAGGACCGGATCAAGGAGGTGCTGCTGGTCCATGGCAACCGCCGCGAGCAAGCCCTGGAGGAGCTGGTGGCCTGTGCCCAGTGACCACTGGGGCACTCTGCAATGCCCAGCATCCCAGGCCTGTGCTAAACCTGGCCATCCATGTCTATAAAGCAATGCATGCTTGTTGTAAAAATGCAACAATGCCAAGGGTGGGAGCAAATACTATAGGGGAGGCAAAACTTCACCCATCTTGGGTTTTCAGCTGGACCAATTAATTAGAGAAAAACAGTTTATTAATATATGCAGCACACATTATGTGGGAGAACCCTCAGGGAAAAGTAGCTGAAAGCAGGGGTTTAGAACTCTGGCTTGTGTAGCATCAACGAAGAACACATTTGTATAGGGATAACAAGAGATCAGGTTTAGGCTTCCAAAAATGACAAACTAGGAAGGTAAATAATGGGAGGGAACTAATGGAGTACGGCTCACTTGCGGTATCTCCGGAAGGGTAAGAATCAATCTCAAGAAAAGGAGAATTTATATCCTGCCTTTAGACAGAAAAGAGAGAGGGGGAAGACAAGCTCTTCCTGCATTTGCTGCTTCTTAATTGCCTTCAGCTCGAAATAACATTTTTATGTCAAAGAAACATATTTTGGGTGACATTCTGGCTTCCTTCAATACCCAAAGAATCAGCTAAGAGTTGAAAGTGGGGAGGGGGAGATGGCAGGGTGTGGACAAGGAGCTGTGTTTTCTCACACAAACCTTGTAAAACTACCTTTATTTGACCCTTTAAATTGTGTGCTTTGATTTAAAAAAAAATAAAACAAAGAAAACGATGTGCAATTCTTTTGGGTCTTATAGGCTCCTGGTCTTTTTGTGGAAATAACATCTAACTGTGGGTCCAAAGATCTAATTTCTGATTTCGGTTCAGCTGGTGACTGGCTCAAAGCTTTCTTGGGCCTCAGTTTCCCCAGGAAAAGAAGAGAGATTGGGCCTGGCTGCTAGTCGTAAGAATCCCCTGGGGAGTTTGTTAAAGCGTTCCAGGCCCCACTCTCGGAGAATCTGACTCAGAAGGTCTAACTTGGTAGCCCCTAGGGGTCTGTTTTCTTTTTATAAGAAGCTCTCTGGGATTGTGCTTTTTTTAAAATCTTTGTTTTTAATCTGCTGTTTGTTGTTGTTGATTCTCTTCACCCCTTCTCCCACCTCCCATCCCCTGGGCCCACCTCTGGCAACTGCTATTCTGTTCTCTGTATCTATAAGCTTAGTTTTTTATTTTTAGATTTCACATATGAAACCATATGGTATTTGTCTTTCTCTGACTTATTTATTTAGCATAATATCCTTGAGGTCTACCCATGTTGTCACAAAAGGCAAGATTTTATTCTTTTTTATAGCTGATCTAGAGGCCCAGTTCACAAATTTGTGCACAGGTGGAGTCCAGCCAGCCTGCCCCAAATCAGGGTGGATCGGGCCGGGCCAGCCAGGGGGAGGGGACGCAGGAGGTTGGCCGGTCAGCCCTGCCACCTGGTTGAACTCCCAGTCAAGGGGACAATTTGCATATTAGGCTTTTATTATATAGGATAATATCCCATTATATATCCTATATAATATTTCATTATATAGCCTATATAATAAAAGGCTAATATGCAAATTTTCCCTCAACCGGGAGTTCGACTGGGAGTTCAACCAGGGGATGGGGCCAATCAGTCAACTGCCCAAGGCCCCTCCCCTCTGGCCAGCTCCACCCCCGACCACCCCCCCACACCCGGGGCCAGCCCACCAACTGCCCGCTGCCCCTCCCCCTGGCCAGCCCAGCCCTATCAGCCCCGATTGGGGCAGGCCAGCCAGATCCCACCCATGCATGAATTCATGCATTAGGCCTCTAATATATATATATATATATATATATATATATATATATATATATATAATTTTTAAAAATATGTTTTTATTGATTTCAGAGAGGAAGAGAGAGATAGAAACATCAGTGATGAGAGAGAATCATTGATCAGCTGCCTCCTACACACCCCCCACTGGGGATGGAGCCTACAACCTGGGCATGTGCCCTGGCTGGAAATTGAACCATGACCTCCTGGGTTCATGGGTTGACCTTCAACCACTGAGCCACACTGGTGGGGCATACACAATTTCTTTATCCATTCATCCATTGATCTGTTGATAGACACTTAGATTATTTCCATATCTTAGCTATTGTAAATAATGTTGCAATGACTATGGGGTGTACACATATTTTTGAGTTAGTGTTTTCATTTCTTTGGATAAATACCCAGAATTAAGATTCCTGGATCATATGTTCTATTTTTAATTTTTTGAGGAACCTCCATACTGTTTTCCATAGTGGCTTCACCAATGTACACTCCCACCAGCAGTGCACAAGGGTTCCCTTTTCTCCACATCCTTGCAACACTTATTTCTTATCTTGTTGATAATAGCCATTCTAAGAGGTATGAGGTGATATATCATTATAGTTTCAATTTGCATTTCCCTAATGATTAATGATGTTGAGCATCTTTTCATGTACCTTCTTTGGGAAAATGTCTATATTGATCTACGTATTTTTTGTTGTTGTTAATCCTCACCAGAAGATATTTTTCCATTGATTTTTAGAGAGTGGAAGAGAGGGGAGAGACAGAGAGAGAGAAACATCAATGTGTGAGAGAGACATTGACTGGTTGCCTCCCGCAGTCCACCTGACCAGGGCTAGGGATTGAGCCTGCAACCTAGGTATATGTCCTTGACCGCAATCGAACCCAGGACCCTTCAGTTGGCAGGCTGATGCTCTATCCACTGAGTCAAACCACCTAAGCCTAGATCTGACTTTTTTTTTTAGATCTGCCTATTTTTTAATCAGATTGTGGTGGTTGTTTTTTTGTTTTGTTTTGTTTTGTTTTGTTGCTGTTGAGTTGTTTGAATTCTTTATATAATTTGGATTTTAATCTCTTATCAGATATATGATTTGTAAATACTTTCTCTCGTTGCTTTTTGATTTTATTGATGGTCTCCTTTGCTGTGTAGAAGTTTTATAGTTTGATGTAGTCCCACTTGTTCTTTTTGTATATGTGTATGGTTTCTATTTATTTGCTTGTTTGTTTGCTGCTTTTGCTTTTGGTGTCATATCCAAAATATTGCCAAGACCAGATGTCAAGGATCTTACTACCTATGTTTTTTTTCTAGAAACTTAATGGTTTGGGGCCTTACATTTAAGCCTTTAATCCATATTGAATTGACTTTTGTGTATGGTGTAAGATAGTGGTAGAATTTCATTCTTTTGCATGTGGCTGTCCAGTTTTTCCCAACATCATTTTTGAAGAGACTGTCCTTTTGCCATCATACATTCTTGGCTCCTTTGTCATAAATTAGTTAACCATATATGTGTGGGTTGATTTCTGGGCTTTTTATTATGTTCCATTGATCTCTGTGTCTATATTTATGCCAATATCTCTGGGGATTCTTATTCATTGTAATGGGCCCAGGGCTAGTGTGTGACCCTCAGGGTCAGCTGATCTGGGCTCCCTTCTGCTCTGACAGTTTGTGGTACTATGTCAGTCTCTCCTCCTTGTGGAGAATGGGCCAGCTGGGAGCAGAGTTGCCTTCAAATCACCACAGGCCTACCTTCTGGAGGCCCCAGGGGCTTGAGAGGACCAGTGTCTGGGCTGCCTGTGACTAGGGCAAGCAGAGGTCAGAAGCCAAAACACTGATACTCCTGCCCTTCCCAGCTGGTCCTGTGCAAAGGCCTGCAGCAATTTCCACAGAATAAAAATTTCTCGCTCCTCCACCCAGCAAACAGCGCTGGACCTAGAGCTGAGGCCTGTAAAACAACAAGCAAAATCTTCCACATTTCTCATGGCTTCAACCCAGACACCTTGTTTGAGCATGGAGCGAGTGAGGGCTTCTGCAGGCCCACACAGGTCTAAACAGCAACTTTGGAACTAGAACCCAGGCCTCCCGAGGCCCATCAGCCCCTGGTGCTTTCCACTAAGCCTCAATGCCTGCCAACTTGAAATCACATTAAAAATATTTTTTGGCCTTAAAACTTGAATTAATGCCAGAAGCCGGTCCACCCTTGCTGCTTGACACAGTCGCTGCAGGGAAGAAACATCTGCACAGCTTATGTTTCAAGGGACCTGGTGTAAATGGCATATGTTTGCTCCCCCTCTTAGCGCTATGTGTTTTAACCAGGACCACCTCCCCGAGAAAGGTTGTTTCCCCAGGTAGGGATGTTTCCCTGGAGTTAGGAATTAACAGGACTAAGGAAGGGAATGAATTAGTAAGATAAGACCCCCTAGTGTTACAGAAATACCATGTACTACTTATGGAGTACTTGGACTAAGACTGTTGGCAATAAATTTGGGACTTGTTGTGCCCACATCCCCCGGGGTCTGCCCACCAGGGAAAGCACCAAAGCCTATACCCCTAGAGACCCACCGACACAGGGCAGTCCCAGGGAAGGCAAGCAGCGAAGCTGGGAGGACATAAACTTTACTGGGTAGGATAATCTCCTTCAGTCACTTCCTTGTAGCTTATCAGTAGAGCAGTGACCTTGGAATAGCCCTTATAATGGAACACAGAGATTAACCTAGACAGGATTAAACTCAACAGAACTAGATTAACAAACGCCCTAACCTTTGGAATAGAATGGATAGGATTAAAATCAACTGGTATAAATACAGATGTAACAGGAGAAATAAACACAGAACCTAGCTGGAGAACCTGGCTAGACTGCTGATCAACTGAACGCTGTCTCCGTGTCATTCCTTCTTTGCCGACTCCGTCCACACCTTTGGGTACCCCTGGACCTGCTGGGGCTGGACCCCAACATCTGGTGCCCAATGTGGGGCATGAACCCACGACCCTGAGATTAAGAGTCTCATGCTCTACCAACGAGAACGGAGCGGACGCCATGGCGACCAACATCGAGCAGATTTTTAGGTCTTTCCTGGTGAGTAAATTCCAGAAAATTCAACAAGAGCTTTCCAGTGGAAGGAGTGAAGGTCAGTTCAATGGTGAAACAAATACACCTACTGAAGGAAACCAGGCAGGTGATGCAGCTGCCTCTGCCAGGAGCCTACCAAATGAAGAAATAGTTCAGAAGATAGAGGAAGTACTTTACGGGGTCTTAGATACAGAACTACGCTGTAAGCCAGACTTGAAGGAGGCCTCCAGAAAAAGTAGATGTGTCTCTGTACAAACAGACCCTACTGATGAAGTTCCCACCAAAAAGTCAAAGAAGCATAAAAAACACAAAAATAAAAAGAAGAAAAAGAAGAAAGAAAAGGGAAAGAAGTATAAAAGGCAGCCAGAAGAATCTGAATCAAAGGCAAAATCACATCATGAAGAGAACATGGATTTAGGATCAGATTCCTTTTTGAAGTTTGATTCTGAGCCTTCAGCAATGGCGCTGGAGCATCCTGTAAGAGCGTTTGGGCTCTCTGAGACCAGTGAAACTCCTGCAGTTGTGCTAGAACCTCCTGTAGTCTCAATGGAGGTATCACAACCCCACACCTTAGAAACTCTGAAGCCAGCTACAAATACTGCAGAACTGTCACTTGCATCTACATCAGTAATCTCTGTGCAATCAGAACAGTCTGTGGCAGTAACGCTGGAACCACCCATGACAAAGATTCTGGATTCTTTTTCAACAGCACCGGTGTCTACTACAACAGTAGTGCTAAAGTCACCTGAGCCAGTTGTAACAATGTCAATGGAGTATCAGATGAAGTCTGTGCTGAAATCTTTGGAGCGCACATCTCCAGAGCCATCAAAGACCATATTGGAGCCTCCAGCAGCAAAAGTGCTAGAGCCATCAAAAACCCTTATGGTATCATCACAGTCACCTATTGAGGCACACCCTGAGCCAAGCACATCAACAATGGATATTGCCGAGTCTTCTGAAACTGAAGACCCAAGATTGCCAGAGCAGCCTGTAGAAGTACCATCGGAGACTGCAGATTCATCCATGACAAGATCACAGGAGTTGCTGGAGCAACCGAAGCCCACAGCATTGGAGCTGCCCGAGTCGTCGGTGGCCTCAGCGATGCAGTTGCCAGGGCCACCTGCGACCTCCATGCCGGAGCTGCAGGGGCCCCCTGTGACTCCAGGGCTGGAGTTACCTGGGCCCTCTGCTACCCCGGTGCCAGAGTTGCCAGGGCCCCCTTCTACCCCAGTGCCTGAGTTGCTAGGGCCCCCTGCGACAGCAGTGTCTGAGTTGCCGGGACCCTCAGTGATATCAGTGCCTCAGTTGTCGCAGGAATTGCCAGGGCTTCCAGCACCATCCATGGGGTTGGAGCCAACACAGGAGGTACCAGAGCCACCTGTGAAGGCACAGGAGTTGCCAGGGTGGCCTGCGGTAACAGTAGCAATGGAGTTGACCGAGCAACCTGCGACGATGACAGAGTTGGAGCAGACTGTGGGGATGACAGCGATGGAATATCCTGGGCAGCCTGAGGTGACAACAGCCACAATGTTGCTGGGGCAGCCTGAGGCAGCAATGGTACTGGAGTTGCCAGGGCAGCCAGTGGCAACGACAGCGCTGGAGTTGCCTGGGCAGCCTGTGGCAACTGGGGCACTGGAGTTCGCGGGGCAGTCTGGGGCAGCTGGAGCACTAGAGCTTTTGGGGCAGCCTCTGGCAACAGGGGTTCTGGAGTTGCCAGGGCAGCCTGGGGCGCCAGAGTTGTCTGCAGCAACTGTGGCGCTGGAGATCTCTGTTCAGTCTGTGGTGATAATGGAGCTGTCAACGATGACTGTATCGCAGTCCCTGGAGGTGCCCTCAATGACAGCGCTGGAATCCTATAATACGGTAGCACAGGAGCTGCCTACTACATTAGTCGGGGAGACTTCTATAACAGGATTGGATTCCTTGATGGCCCAAGAATCCCATATGTTAGCTTCTAACACCATGGAGACCCATATGTTAGCGTCCAACACCATGGACTCCCAAATGCTAGCGTCCAACACCATGGGCTCCCAAATGCTAGCGTCCAGCTCCATGGACTCCCAGATGTTAGCAACCAGCTCCATGGACTCCCAGATGCTAGCAACTAGCTCTATGGATTCTCAGATGTTAGCATCTGGCACTATGGACTCTCAAATGTTAGCTTCCGGCACCATGGATGCGCAGATGCTAGTGTCTGGTACCATGGATGCCCAGATGTTAGCATCTGGTACCCAAGGTTCTTCTATTCTGAGTTCAAAATCCCCTGATCCCTACAGGTTAGCTCAGGATCCTTATCGGTTAGCTCAGGATCCCTACAGGTTAGGTCATGACCCTTATAGGCTAGGTCATGATGCCTATAGATTAGGCAAGACCCTTATAGATTAGGCCATGATCCCTACAGACTAACTCCTGATCCCTATAGGATGTCACCTAAACCTTACAGGATAGCACCCAGGTCCTATAGGGCCGTTCCTAGACCATATAGGTTAGCACCCAGACCCCCAATGTTGGCGTCTAGATGTTCTCTGATGAAGTCCTATGCTGCAGAACGTTCCATGATGTCATCTTATGAACACTCTATGATGTCTAATGAGCGGACCTTGATGTCCCCTATGGCTGAGCGCTCCATGATGTCAGCCTATGAGCGCTCTATGATGTCCCCTATGGCCAAGCACTCCATGATGTCAGCTTATGAGCACTCTATGATGACTGACCGATCAATGATGGCTGACCAGTCTATGATGTCATCTTACTCTGCTACTGACCGGTCTATGATGTCATTGTATTCTGCAGCTGACCGAACTATGATGTCATCTTATACTGCTGATGGTTCAATGTCTATGGCAGCTGATTCTTACACCGATTCTTATACTGATAGATATACAGAGGCATATTTGGTGCCACCATTGCCTCCTGAAGAGCCACCAATGACACCACCATTGCCTCCTGAGGAGCCACTGGAGGGCACAGCATTACCCACTGAGCAGTCAGCATTAACAGCTGAAAATACTTGGCCTACTGAGGTGCCACCATTACCTCCTGGAGAGTCTGTATCCCTGCCTGAACCTCCTGTGGGTCAAAGTGAGATTTCAGAGCTTTCAGTGGTGCCTGCTGATTATTCAGTGTCAGCATCAGAGCCTTCAATGTTGGCATCAGAGGCTGCCATGACTGTTCCAGAGCCACCACTGGAGCCAGAGTCTGCAGTTACATCAACACCTATAGAGTCTGCTGCAGAAGCAGAGGAGCATGAAGTTCCAGAGAGACCAGGGACTTATATAGTATCTGAAACTACCATGATGTCAGCTGAACCAACTATGTCAACATCAGAGCCTTCTATTATGTCAGAGACAGCAGAAACTTTTGATTCCATGAGAGCTCCAGGACATATTGCCTCAGAGGTATCTGTGTCCCTCCTGGAGCCTGCAGTAACTATTCCAGAGCCATCACAGAGTGCTCTAGAGCTGTCAGCCATGGCCATCTCAGAGCTACCCTTCGTGGCTGTCCCAGAGCCCCCAGCTGAGGCTGTCCCAGAGCCCTCAGCTGAGGTCCCAGAGCCTCTGGCTGTGACTGTCCCTGGGCCACTGGCCATGGCTGTACTGGAGCCATCACCTGAGGCTGTCCCAGAGCCCATGGCCTTGGCTGAGCCAGAGCATGTTACCATTCCTGTGCCAGTTGTTTCTGCCCCGGAGCCTGCTGTACCTGTCCTGGAACCAGCAGTATCAGTTCAGCCTAACATTATTTCAGAACCACCTGTTGTCCAAGAATCTACAGTGACAGTGGCAGAGCCTGCCGTCACTGTCTCAGAGCAAACTCAAATAACACCGACTGGGATGGCTTTAGAGCCTGCCTCTGTGATGCTGAAGTCTGGTGTTATAACAGGAATGAATTTAATATCTACGTATCAAGATCTTACTCCAGAGATTGGTATGCAGGAGGTTCCCATGCACTCAGATGAAGAGCCACATGATGAAGAGCACCTGAAGAATGACTCTTATGAAAGTGAACATGGTATAAATAGAGACCTTGATATAAATAATCATTTAATTGCTAAAGACATGGAACATAGCACAATGTCCACTGCCAGCACTGGTGCTGTTGGTGAAATTGGTGAAGAGAAAATGTTGGCCATCAATGAGACTAAACAATGCACAGTATTGGATACCTGCCCTAGTGTTAGTGAAGCTGATGCAGGAGGAACGCTCTCTTGTGCTGGTCCTCTTGCTGTCGAACCTGATACATTGGTAACTAGAAAGGGTATTGAATTTGCCGCAGTATCTGCTCTCAGTTCAGTTAGTAAATATGATGTTGAAGTATCTTTAACTACTCAAGATACGGAACATGACATGGTAATTCCCACTAGCCCCAGTGGTGGTAGTGAGGCTGACATAGAGGGGCCTTTGCCTGCTAAAGACATTCATCTTGACTTGCCATCTAATACCTTTATTAGCAATGATACAGAAGGACCATTACCTATAAAGGAGAGTGACCAGACATTAGCAGTTGCTCTCAGCCCTAAAGAAAGTAGTGAAGATAAAGAGGTACCACTCCCTACTAAAGAGACAGTGTCTGAATCTGCATTTCCTGCCAATATTGAAGCTATTAATGAAGCAGATTTAGTGAGACCATTACTTCCTAAGGACACGGAACGTCTTACAAGCCTCAGAGCTGCTATTGAAGGACCTTTACTTGCAAGTGAAGTTGAACATGGCAAATCTGCTGCCAGTCCAGTTGTAATGAGTATACCAGAAAGAGCTTCAGAGTCATCTTCAGAGGAGAAAGATGATTATGAAATTTTTGTGAAAGTTAAGGACACTCATGAAAAAAGCAAGAAAAATAAGAACCGGGATAAAGGTGAGAAAGAAAAGAAAAGAGACGCTTCATTAAGATCTCGAAGTAAGCGGTCCACGTCTTCAAAACACAAATCACGCAAACGTACCAGTGAGTCTCGTTCTAGAGCAAGGAAGAGATCATCGAAGTTCAAGTCTCGTCACTCTCAAGCACGTTCAAGGTCACGTTCAAGACGCAGGAGGAGGAGCAGCAGGTCAAGATCCAAGTCTAGAGGAAGGCGATCTGTATCAAAAGAGAAGCGCAAAAGGTCTCCAAAGCACAGATCCAAATCCAGGGAAAGAAAAAGAAAAAGATCAAGCTCCAGGGATAATCGGAAAACTGTGAGAGCTTGGAGTCCTACCCCAAGTCGGAGGAGTCGGAGTCACACTCTGAGTCGTCGAAGAAGATCTAGATCTGTGGGGAGAAGGAGCTTTAGCATTTCCCCGAGCCGACGGAGCCGCACCCCGAGCCGACGGAGCCGCACCCCGAGCCGACGGAGCCGCACTTCTAGCCGATGGAGAAGATCAAGGTCGGTTGTAAGAAGACGAAGCTTCAGTATCTCACCAGTCAGGTTAAGGCGATCACGGACACCCTTGTGAAGAAGGTTTAGCAGGTCTCCCCTCCGCCGTAAGCGGTCTCGATCTTCAGAAAGAGGCCCATCGCCTAAAGGCCTGACAGACCTGAATAAGGCTCAGTTACTTGAAATAGCCAAAGCTGATGCAGCTGCCATGTGTGCCAAGGCTGGCGTTCCTGTACTGCCAACCGAAAGCCTGCACCTCCACCTACCATAGAAGAGAAAGTTGCTAAAAAGTCAGGAGGAGCTACTATAGAAGAACTAACGGAGAAATGCAAAAAGATTGCACAGAGTAAAGAAGATAATGATGTAATAGTGAAAAAGCCTCATGTTTCGGATGAAGAGGAAGAAGAACCTCCTTTTTATCATCATCCCTTTAAACTCAGTAAACCCAAACCCATTTTTTTCAACCTGAATATTGCTGCAGCAAAGCCCACGCCTCCAAAAAGCCAGGTCACATCAGCAAAAGAGTTTCCTAGCCCTGACCGGTTTGGCTCAGTGGATAGAGCATCGGCCTGCGGACTGAAAGGTCCCAGGCTCGATTCCGGTCAAGGGCATGTACCTTGGTTGCGGGCACATCCCCAGTAGGAGATGTGCAGGAGGCAGCTGATTGATGTTTCTCTCTCATCGATGTTTCTAACTCTCTATTCTTCCTTCTTCTCTGTAAAAAATCAATAAAATGTATTAAAAACAAACAAACAAAAAAGAGTTTCCTGTGTCATCCGGATCTCAGCACCGAAAAAAAGAAGCAGACAGCGTTTACAGAGAGTGGGTTCCTTTCTCTCTGGCCTCCAGGGCTGCGCCTCCCTGGTGCTCCCTGGCTTCAAGGGCCCTCGTCCTGGTGGCTTTGTTAGTTGATCCATTTCTGGGTCTAAACGTTTGGGTATTTTTGGAGGGCAGGGCGGGGCCGAGTGTGACCACCTCTCTCCCACAAGGAAGAACAGCCATTTTCTCTTTGTTAACTCAGTTACAGACTTACATTCATAAACGAGAAAAGGGTTTATATAGAGGACATATTAGAGCTCATTCCTGCCTATCAGGACCCTTAAGCGAAGGAAATTATCAGGCAGATTTACTAACTCGCCCAGTAGTTTGTACAGCTCTAGAGGACGCCCGGCGGTCTCCTGCCATTCACCATCAAAATGCTTCTGCTCTCCCTCTATATTATCGCATATCTACAGAAGCTGCTCGAAGTATTGTGCGTGACTGCGGCCATTGTCCTACTCATTTTCCTAGCCCTGCTACTGGAGTTAATCCAAGAGGACTTAGACCCTGTGACTTATGGCAGATGGATATTACTCATGTCCCATCTTTTGGCAAACTTTGCTATGTGCATGTTTGTATTGATACCTTTTCTCATGTTATCCTTGCTTTTGCACGTACAGGAGAAGCCTTAAAGATATAAGTCAACATTTACTCCAATGTTTTTCCTACCTAGGGATACCAAGGGCACTTAAAACAGACAATGGGCCTGCCTATACCACTAGCTTTTTTTTTTTTTTTTTTGTATTTTTTTAAATTAAATCTTTATTGTTCAGATTATCACATTTGTTCCTCTTCCCCCCCCTCCATAACTCCCTTCCTCCCAGTTCCCACCCCACCCTCCGCCCTCACTCCCCACCCACTGTCCTCATCCATAGGTGCACGATTTTTGTCCAGTCTCTTCCCGCACCCCCCACACCCCTTTCTCCCCCAAGAAGAGTCAGTCCATTCCCTTTCTATGTCCCTGATTCTATTATAATCACCAGTTCATTCTGTTCATCAGATTATTTATTCACTTGATTTTTAGATTCACTTGTTGATAGATGTGTATTTGTTGTTCATAATTTGTATCTTTACCTTTTTCTTCTTCTTCCTCTTCTTAAAGGATACCTTTCAGCATTTCATATAATACTGATTTGGTGGTGATGAACTCCTTTAGCTTTTCCTTATCTGTGAAGCTCTTTATCTGACCTTCAATTCTGAATGATAGCTTTGCTGGATAAAGTAATCTTGGTTGTAGGTTCTTGGTATTCATCACTTTGAATATTTCTTGCCACTCCCTTCTGGCCTGCAAAGTTTCTGTTGAGAAATCAGCTGACAATCGTATGGGCACGCCCTTGTAGGTAACTGAGTTTCTTTCTCTTGCTGCTTTTAAGATTCTCTCTTTATCTTTTGCTCTTGGCATTTTAATTATGATGTGTCTTGGTGTGGTCCTCTTTGGATTTCTTTTGTTTGGGGTTCTCTGCACTTCCTGTACTTGTAAGTCTATTTCTTTCACCAGGTGGGGGAAGTTTTCTGTCATTATTTCTTCAAATAGGTTTTCAATATCTTGCCCTCTCTCATCTTCTGGCACCCCTATAATTCTGATGTTGGTACGCTTGAAGCTGTCCCAGAGGCTCCTTACGCTATCTTCATATTTTCGGATTCTTTTTTCATTTTGCTTTTCCGGTTGGGTGTTTTTTGCTTCTTCTTATTTCAAATCTTTGACTTGATTCTTGTGATCCTCTGGTCTGCTGTTGGGAGTCTGTATAATATTCTTTATTTCAGTCAGTGTATGCTTAATTTCTAGTTGGCCCTTTATCACATCGAGGGTCTCATTAGATTTCTTGAGGGTCTCATTAAGGTTATCGGCGGTTTCTAGAAAATTCTTGAAAAACCTTAAAAGTGTGGTTTTGAACTCTATATCCAGTAGTTTGCATTCCTCCATTTCTGTCATTTGTGTCCTGTTTCTTGGTCTCCACATTTTTTATGCTTCTCTGTGTCAATAGAGTGGCTTTGTGTGCTAAGTGTCCTATAGGGCACAGTGGCTCAGCCTCCCTAATTACCTGAGGTGGACACTCTTGGTGCACCCCTTTGTGGGCTTTGTGCACAGTCTTGTTGTAGTTAAGCCTTGATTGTTGTAGGTAACACTGGGAGGATTTGACCTTCAGGCCAATTGGCTGTGAGAATCAGCTGTGTCTACGGTGGGAGAACTTCTGTGCTGAAGACACCCTTATGGGGCAAGACTTGCTTCAGTGGGGCTTTGGTGCTCACTGAGTCTGCCCCCTGAGTGTGTCCCTTATGGATCTGGGGAGTTGTAATTGGATGGTCCCACTCTGACCACTGGGTACACTGGCTCTTGGATCTAAGGAGGTGCTAATCTAGCCTCTGCCTGAGGCTACCCAGCAGAAGCCAGCTGTAAAGCAATGCAAGTTGCCCTGGGGCTTGGGGCAGCTGCAGTTTGTTAAGTAATTTTCAGATTACAAGGGGCTGGACCTTTCATATGCAAAAGCCTCCATGCAGGGCTTGGGCGGGGCGGGGTCACAGGGGATCAACAGGGCGGGCTGAGTGAGCAGTATGGCTGCTCTCAGTCCTGTCCTCAGAGGCACCAGCAATCGCTGAGAGTGCCTCTGAGAGAAAGCTGCCCTCAAGTTCCGACCAATGCCAGACAGTCCCGTTTCTCCTGTATGAGTCTGGGTCCCCAGAGACTCGCCTGGAATTGGAGCTCAGAGCCTGAGACTCCCTCCCGATTGAAAAAGACAATCGTGACCTCAGCTGCCAGCCCGCTCCGCATGCACCTCCGCACCTTTGTATTTTACTTCCACACCGCACCTCCTCTGAGTCTTGGTATGCTTTTCTCTTTCCTTCTAGGTGTAGAATTTCCACTCAGCCAGCCTTCCTGTGGTTCTGGATGATGTCCGTTCCATCTTTTAGTTGTATTTTTGAAGTGGTTGTGTGAGGCAGCAATCTCCGGTGTTTACCTCTGCCACCATCTTGGTTTCTCCCCACCTCTAGAGCTTTTAAAAACTTATGCTCTACATTCAGAGTCGCACACACTACAGGAATACCCTACAATCCTCAAGGCCAAGCAATAGTAGAAAGGGCTCACCAAACTTTAAAAACACAGATTAAAAAATTACAAGAAAATGAGTTTAAATAGTCCTCTCCTCATCATGTTCTACAACATACTCTAGTTGTAATTAATATACTAAATGTAGATTCTGAGGGAAATTCCCCGATGTACAGACATTGGAACCCCGATCTAACTAAACCTAAAGCCCTCATCAAATGGAGAGACTTGCTTACAGGGACCTGGAAGGAACCTGATGTACTTTTAACCCAGGGGAGAGGATATGCTTGTATATTTCCACAGGACGCAGACTCACCTGTGTGGATTCCAGACCGTCTAGTCCGACCTTATGTATCACCGCTCCCCATCTCCGCCTCACCCTAGCACACCTGACCAGTGCCCGTCTGCAGCAGATATGCAGCCCTGAGCTGCAACCACCTGTCAATTGGAAGATCACACATGCCTCCTTTTTGTCTGTCCTTATGTCCCAGATCTGCCCCACATCTCTCCTTTCCTTTTCTTTTTTTCTTTTTAATCTGACTACTTTTTTGCTGGTTCTTTGGCCTTTCTCCTTCTCTCCTGAACACAGCCTTTTCTAGAATCTCCCTAACCTACTGTCCCAGGAAGGGCACCTCCCTTTTCAGTCGTGACTGGGTGTGTCTGGTTGTTATGAACCAATGTTCGCGAGAGTAAGACCACCAACTCCAATTAGGTCTTAAGCAGCAAGTGAGGATTTATTGAAAAGCTGGCCAGCGGCTTCCGTAGGCATGTTTTCCCACGACAGCGCCGACCCTGGTTCTGGGCCAGCCTTTTATTCCCAAAAACCATACAACGGTTGGCTAAACACACACAAAGTTACCTGGGATACAGACACAAAGTTACCAAGGCTACATTAATCAATACTGCCCCGTTACCAAGGTATTCATTAATCAACTTGCCCAGTTGCTCCAGCTACTAATATCAACTTGCCCCGTTGCCCCAACTACTAATATCAACTTGCCCTGTTGCCCTAGCTATTATAAACTTGCCTTGTTTCCCAGACTACCCTCGACCATAGTTGGTTCCATTTCCCCAGTAACTGCCAACATGCCTGAGAGGGACATTCAGAGGTTAAGAGATTTTACAAGGGGGGCTTAACTGTAACATGGTATATGCCCATACGTGGAGTTGTCTTGTGCCAAGACCCTGACATCCTGGGCTGAGAAAGCCCTGTCCCGGAACTACATGCTGACAGGCCACTCCTCCTTTGTCCTGTATTGGCCCCTCTTGCCCTTGTGTCAAGAGGATCCCTCTTCTCACAATCCAATTGCCCACAGCTGTTGCCTGAGTTCTCTGTTCTTGCTGAGGCCATGGTGGCTGGTACCATGGATCTGTCTCTCGCCCAATGGTGTGAGCTGGGCCCTCTCTGGAGAAGAAACCTGGGTTCCCCAAGATATGTGACCAGAGCCAGGGCCCCGCCAGCAGGCAAGGGGAGCCTAAGGCAGGTGCTGGGCATGGAGGCCACAGGGGCATAGGCTACCAAGGAGACAGAACTGAACCTCACATCACCCTGCTTGGCCCTGGTTAGCCAAAAACGGGTAAGATTCCTCAGGGAGGAACAACCTAAGATAGGCACAATCGCAGAGAGGCCAGCAGGAGAGAACTTGGGGGTCAACAGAGGTGTGGCACAGATCCTCACCCGCCTAACTATGCAGGGGCTTGAATATTTGCCCCTTCTGAGGGAGGTCTCCTGCCCCCATGGTTGCTTCCCGCTTCCCATGCCCAGCTCAGATCGGGACCCAGATAACAGAAAGAGACTTGGCCCAGCTCAGTTCGGGACCCAGGTAAAGACAGAGACTGGCTGACAGCAGCTGCCCTCTCACTGCAACAGGACTTGTTTCCCATTTCTACCTTGGACCACAGGGAAAGGGGAAGCTGAAGGAAAGGGCTGTGTCAGGATGTTGCCTTCTTCCCTTTCTTCTCACTCTTTTTTCTAAACACTCCCATGCCTGTAGTTCTTTTTCTTTCTCTTCTTTTTCTCTCTACTACCCTCCATCTCTGCCACCTCCTCCTCCTCCCCGGTATCTTCCATATCAGCCGACCCAGAGGGCACAGCTTACTCCTCCCCGGACACCAACACCACCATCAAGCCCAGCCCTGATGGACCATTTGATGCAGCCCTTCAATGCACTGATGCTTTGGGAAGCCCGTCGCCAGCGACGCCACCCACTAGCCAGATCAATGAGGACAACCAAACCACCGACTTGAGGACAGCTAAAATCCTTGACTGAAGAGGCCAGCAACCTTCTACAGGAGCAAGGCTCCATGTGCACTCCATCCACTATGTTTATAGCTATGCTCGCTATCATTGCTTGTCAGTCTTCTTCTGAGTCTTAAACAACCCAATCCGAGAGGTGGCCGCTGATTTATACACACTATCATTTAAAAAATAAAAATGGGGGAATTTGCCAGAAGCCAGTCCACCCTTGCTGCTTGACACAGTCACTGCAGGGAAGAAACATCTGCACAGCTTATGTTTCAAGGGACCTGGTGTAAATGGCATATGTTTACTCCCCCTCTTAGTGCTATTTGTTTTAACCAGGACCACCTCCCCGAGAAAGGTTGTTTCCCCAGGTAGGGATGTTTCCCTGGAGTTAGGAATTAACAGGACTAAGGAAGGGAATGAATCAGTAAGATAAGACCCCCTAGTGTTACAGAAATACCATGTACTACTTATGGAGTACTTGGACTAAGACTGTTGGCAATAAATGTGGGACTTGTTGTGCCCACATCCCCCGGGGTCTGCCCACCAGGGAAAGCACCAAAGCCTATACCCCTGGAGACCCACCGACACAGGGCAATCCCAGGGAAGGCAAGCAGCGAAGCTGGGAGGACATAACCTTTACTGGGTAGGAAGGTGGCTGGAGCAGAGATTCTGGGTGTACCACCTTGGTGAAGGACAATCTCTACAGCTAATTCTAAGGGTCAGGTGACTGCATTGGTGGCTCCTTGAAATAGCAGTAAATGACACATTCCGCTCCCCGAAGCCAGGATTTAGACAAGATAACCCTTGGTGCCCTGGCTGGTGTTTCTCAGTGGTTAGAATGTTGGGCCATGCACCGAAGGGTGGAAAGTTTGATTCCCAGTCAAGGGCACAAACCTGGGTTGCAGGTTCCATCTGGGCGAGTGCAGGAGGCAACCAATCAATGTATCTGACATCAATGTTTCCCTCTCTCTTTCTCTCTCTCTGCTCCTCTTCCTCCCTCATTCCCGCCCTCCCTTCTACTCTTTTGCTCTCTCTAAAAATCAATGGAAAAAATACCTTCCAGTGAGAATTAACAAAATTATTATATCTATCTATCTATCTATCCATCCATCCATCCATCCATCCATCCATCCATATAACCCTTGGAGAGGAGGCCAGGAGTATGGTAGAATCTAGGCTCCAGGTGCTGAATCAAGGCGTGGCCCAAGAATGCAGAATGAAGCAAGTTCTACCTTGATTCTTGGTCTCACTTCTGTCCCCTTATGCTCTGTCTCCTCTCCTGTATCCCTCAGAGGCCCAGTGCCAGCAGGTTGAAGAAGGTCTCCTGACTGATGAGGAAGAGGGTGAGGAAATATTTTTAGGAGGTAGAATAGTGTGAATTAAATGCATAGACTCTGAAGTCAGACCTGGGCTGACACTATAAACTCATAAACTATTTCAGGCTGAAATCTCCTTTTCTGTGTGTTCCCTTCCCAGGGAAATGTGCACATTGCCTTCTGTTAGTTGATCCTTATGCCTCCTTGTTGTAAGGACCTTTGTAATTAAGTTGGGTCCACCTTGATAATCTAGGATAATCTCCCACACAAAATCTCTAATCATATCTGCAAACTCCCTTTTACCATGTAAGGTAACATAATTCCAGGGATGAGGACATGAACATCTTTGGGGGACCATTCTTCAGCCTTCCACAGAGGGGCAATGCTTAACCCAAAATAATATGTGACTAACGGTGGAATTTCAGGCCGTCATCTAGAGGATGTTGATATACAAAGGACATTTCTATTTTAGAGCAGAACGACTGTGGAGTCGGCCTTACCCAGGGGTCAGGGTCCCAGGCAAGGCTGGACGCTCCCTAGGCTCAAGCTGACACAGCTGGCTCCAATCCTGTCTCCCCTCCGCTAGGAGCCTCTCCGGCTCTTGCTTCAACTTGAGTCCGTCTCCTGTAGCTGACAACATTCTCCCGGCACCAGAAGAAGGGCCAGCTGCCCGGCTGCCAGAGCCTCCCCTCAGCCCTGACCCTTCCACTCTGAGGATGGTGGAGGGGGGCAGAGTGTACCCTCAGGTCACAGTTGGCCTCCCAAGATCAAGTGGAGAAGCCAGGAGCTTCCTCTTCCCAGACCCTTCCCCCTCTCAGGCCCCTTCCTTCTTCCCTTCCTCCCAGTCCTTCTCCCCAGTCTGACCGCTACCTGCCCTGTCCTGTCTTTTCTGGTGACTAGAGAATTCTTTTGTGGGCCCCTGCGGGGAGCACTGTTTGCTTTTTAAGAGGATTTAGGGAGAGGGCTTGCTTAACTCAGGAACCGCATGGCTGATAAATGATGGGGTTTTAGGCCTAGGAAAAGCTGGCGAAGGGAAGGCGTGGCCCTCCAGCTCTTCCTCTCATCTGACCATCCACGGCTGTCTCCAGGTAAGACTGGCTGCCAGGCGGTGTTTGGGGAGCTCGGAAAGCCTTTTCTAGTGAGCTAGTGAGCGGTCGGGAAGGCTTCCAGAGCCCTTCCCTCCGCACAGGGACCTCCTGTGTTCGCCTCCCCTCACCCTCACATCCTAAGGGCCAGCGCTTTGTTCCCAGATATGCTTTGTTCCTCAGGGTCAGAGGAACACTTTGACAACCAGGACTCTTCCAGAAACTAGCTCTCTCTCTCTCATCTCTATCTCTCTCTCTCTCCCTCCCTCTCCCTCACACACACACTGTCCTCAAGGGGACAGGCATTCTCTGGAGGAGTTTGGGACCGTTCATGCCTTCATGTTGGGGACAAGTGCGACCCTGAGTGGGGCAAGAACTGATTGCTTGGCTCTACTCAAAGTCACAGCCCATTTAGCCACCAAATCCTTTATTAAGTTGCTACTGTGCGCCCAGGCCTGCACTGGTCCCTCTGTGAAGATGCTGCGCCCGTGTTCCAGGTGCTACCGCCCAGCCGATGAGCCAAAGCTACCGCTGAAGAAGCATTCGCTTACTCATTCTTCCACCCAGCAGGCCTTTCCTGCATCCCAGTTGGGCCCAGGAGTGGGCAAGGCGGGAAGAAGAATGAGAAGTGGCCTGTCCTGGGGTGGAGGTTCCCAGTGCGAGGCTGGGCAGCTGGCTGGGAGCAGGGCAGTGCCTGTGCTGGTGACGATGGCCGTGAGGAGGACAGCAGGCTTCGGCCCAACGAGGGCCTGTGGAGGTGGCGCTTTGCTAGCTTCCCCTGTGGAACTGTGTCCTAGCTCGCACCCCTGCTGGCTCCACTCCCAGGACAGCGGTGGGGCACTGTCCCCACCCCACACCCCCCTCCTGGCGGGTGGCCTGCCTCCTGCCCACTCTCCTCCTGAACCTGTCCTTATAAGGCCACTCACTCAGGGGACGTGTGTTCCATGTCCTCTGGGAAGTTGCCCACACAGCGTCATCTGCTGTTTTATTGCTCAAGATTTTTAACCTATGATTTTATTTTATTTTTTTTTTTGTCATTAAGAAAATGTTTACAGGCTTAGCAGAGACATTAACAGGGTGCCAGTTTAAGATGGAAGGACGGAAGCCAGGGGCTGGGGACCCAGGGTCCCAAGGCATGGCTGCGTCACAGAGTCTGAAAACCCTCAGCAGCCGCACAATTCCATGAACCTCAGCAGGCCCCGTGCTGGGCACAGGAGGGGATGGAGCGGGGAGGCCCTCAGGGACCCTGCCATGGGCTCGACAGTTCATAAGCCATAAGTTCTGGCGCATGAAGGAGGCCTCCGGGCAGACAGGAGACTCCACACTACAGGAGCCTGAGCCAGGCTGAGAGGTCAGCCTCGGGCTGCCACACTGAGCTGGGCCTTGCAGGGTGGGCAGGAGTTCTTTGCATGGAGAAGTAGAGGAAGGACATCCAGACTGCCGTCGCTCAGGCACGAGGCCACCTGGGACAAGGGGGGGGTGGGGAGCTCCTCACTGTGCGGGGAGGTGGAGTCTGGACCTGAGCGTTTGGACTTGACGCTGTAGCCAGGGAGGAACGGACTGAACACAGAGGTGGCAAAAGGGAGACCGTGGTGGTCACTGCTATTTTCTCCCTCCCCCTCCCCCGCCCCCCCCCCTTAGGGGCTATTTCTCCTTATTCTTAAGTGACGCCTGGTGAACGTGGAGGAATTACCTTCCTTGCCATCGTGGGCCATCTCGGTGTGTTGTCAGTCAAAGTGCCCTGTCTCCCCGTGGGGAGGGGTGGGCACATGTCACCCACGCAGGGCCAGGCCGACTCTGACATGTAGCCCTGGGATCTCGAGCGCACTCACTCTGGCTGCGGCCTCACAGTTCCTGCTGCTGTGGACCTTGTAGCTGCTGGGCTCCTGTCCTTTCCTGGCCAGTGCACTCACCTTCCCAGGTGCCTGCAGCTCCCAAAGTCCTTCCAGTAGAATCCTGTTCTTAACTTTGCTGACAACCAAAGCCCCCTGATGGATGCAGTGAGAGGACAGGAGTTAAGGCAGCCCCCAAGTGGGGCAAAGAGTGCATCCTGTCACCCCTGGAACCTAGAGAAAGGCCTAAGATGGCAAAGCAGGATGAGGCACGTTGACTCAGGAGGCTGGAAGTCCTGGTTCTCACTGAGGGGTGTTATCTCATCAAGGAATTGTCACGTGGGCCTGTAACTGCCAAGGGGCTGCCTCCTTCATTCCATTGGGAAGCCCTGGGGGGCAGGGATTGCACCTGGTTTGTCTCTCTGCATCCCCTTTCCCCAGCTTGTGGTTAGAGGAGGTGCTCAGAAGTGTTTGCTGAATGAAGAGGAACAAAGGGAGGGGAGGGAGGCAGGAGAGGCAACCCATGAAAGTAAGCCCTCTGAGGGGTGGCCCACACGGAAAGGCTTCCAAAGAGGTCTCACCGAATTGCCAAGTGAAGGATTCGCCAGAAAGTATTAAGGGAAGCTCTGGGTACTTGGGATGACACTATCCGTGGGGTGATTTCAGGGGACAAAGGCAGCCTAGTTCCGTGGTCGGCAAACTGCGGCTCGCGAGCCACATGCGGCTCTTTGGCCCCTTGAGTGTGGCTCTTCCTAAGCCTTAGGAGTACCCTAATTAAGTTAATAACAATGTACCTACCTATATAGTTTAAGTTTAAAAAATTTGGCTCTCAAAAGAAATGTCAGTCTTACTGTTGATATTTGGCTCTGTTGACTAATGAGTTTGCCGACCACTGGCCTAGTCCTTCAGAGCCTGGAGGGGCCACACTGCTGGGACTGGAGTGAGCAAGAGGTCCGGGCAGCTGCAGGGAAGGCCCTGGAGTTAATCTGTACAAGGCCCCCCAGTGCCCAGGGAAGGGGCAGGTTCTCAGTCCATGTGTGAAGTGTGATGTGCTCCTCTGGGGAGCATGTGGCCCCTTTGATGGCAACAGGGCTGGGCAGAGACAAGCGTGGGTCACCATCCCTGAGTGGGCCAGAAGCAGTGACCACTCTCTGTGGTGGGCCAGGCTGAGCTCTGAGAAGAGGGCTGGTGCTGCAGGTCAAGGAAGCCACTACTCGTCTCCGTGATGGGGAGCTTTGCTCTGTGCACCCCAACCCCAGGCCATGGGGGGAATGTGGCCAAGGGGATGGCTTAGTGGCAATCAGAGCTATTTTCAGGGTTCAAGGTAGGTCACTGTTTCTGAAGCTGAGAGAAGCATTTTGAGCTCCCTGGGGGTGCAGGGCCTTCATTTATAGGGGCTGGGCCTTCTCAGTATCTGGTGAAAGGACTCACATGCCTACCCCTGGGCCTTACCTGCCCTATATCCCTAAGACAGTGCAGGGTCAAGAAATTAAATTCTGGAGACGATGCCTACCAGGAGGAATAGGGGGAGAGGAAGGGAGAGGGAGAGAGAGATCAAAACATCAATGATGAGAGAGAATCACTGATCGGCTGCCTCCTGCACACCTCCTACTGGGGAACAAGCCCACAACTGGGCATGTGCCCTGATCAGGAATCGAACAGTGACCTCCTGGTTCATAGGTCGAGTCTCAACCACTGAGCCACACCAGCCAGGCAGTAGGAGATAATTTTAAGGCCAAAGCCACTCTTTGGGGCTCCCAATCACGTAGTCATTAATTGCCTTCTCCATCTGAAGCCAGAACAACTGCTACTGCCAAGTTTAGCCACGGTCCTCCCCTGAGAGTAGAGGGCTTTCTGGTTTATTGACACTTGCTGTGGGCTGGGCACCATCCTAAGCTCTTTCTGTGTGCTCTCTCTCTCTCGCTTCGACAGCCCTCACTGACAGATGCCACCTGATGTTAGCAGTGACCAAAGGTCACATGATTAGGAGCGCTAGAGCTGGTTTGGAATCCAGAAAGTCTGAGCTAGAAGCTGGAGCATCTTAGCTCCCCTCTCCATGGGCCTGCACACCGTCCCCTCACCTGTCCGCACAGCAAATGTATGCATCAGAGGAGAGCTACTGTCTTCAATGAAAGGTGCAAAGTTGGGCACAGAGAGGTAAGGCAGCTAGCCCCAAATCACCCAGCAGATGGGTGGCAGGGCTGGGCCTGGAGTGAGGGTATCCAGGGCTCTCCCTGAGTACCCAGCAGGATGTCTGGTTAAGCCTGGTAAAGGCCAGGTCTGGCCAGAGAACCAGGTCCTACCTAGAGGTGGGGCCTGCAGACCTGCCTGGTCTCCCACTTGGGAGGGGGCAGCAGAAGCTGTGCAGCCTGGAGCGCATGCATCTGGTTCTGTTTCCATTCCTAGCCACTCCTCCGAGAGCTTCTAAAGGTCACTTTGTTCCCCTCACATTCAAGTGGCTTGGGAGGCAAGTCCCTGGCTTCCGGTCACTGAGGCACCACCCCTTCTGGTAAGACATTCCTCTGGTTTCCCATCACTGTACAATCAGGCCAAGGCCCTGACATGTTGCAGTATTCTTTGCTGTGCCCAAACGAACCACTCAGTGACAGATGCCCAGAGAGACCAGGGCCAGAGGGGACGGGGCATGTATTTGGGCAGGAAGAAGAAAGCATCTTAAATTGGGAGAATTGAGGAAAGAAACTATCTACAAAGAGTGGAAGGCTAGTGTATGGAGAGTGGGAGGCTAGTGACAGTGAGCTCTCACCTCTCCTGCACCTGGGGACTGAGCGGCTGTACAGAAAGGGCCGCCTGGCAGGAGCTGTGACCCTGGTGAGTGGAGGAAGAAGATGGGTGCAAGGCAGCCCTGCAGGGAGGGACCCAGGAACAAAGTCCCTTGGCCTTCCCCTCCTCCTCATCCCCACCTTCTGCTAGAGTCCCCCATTTGGAGCCAGAATCAGGAGAACAACCCATTGATATAACCCAAAAGGGCAGCCTCCTATGGTGTGGAGCATGAGAAGGGGAGAGTGAGGCTGGAGGGGCAGACAGGAGCCGTGCGGCACAGGGCAGGGGCTTGGGATTGGTGACCATCTTCCGCAGTTACCACCTCAAACACTTGCTGTGGCTCCCCACTTCCTACAGAGTAAGGCCCAAGTTCTCAGCCTGGCATTGAAGGCTCTTCACACTCAGGCTCCAACCTCCCCCCCACCCGAGAGCTATGGGAGCTTCACACAGCAACTCTGCCTGGGTATGTAGGTCCCACCATCACCATTTTACATAGAGACCGAGTTTGCCTGAGATGACACAGCTGGCCAGTGATGGAGCTGGCAGGTGCCCTGCCAGCAGAGCCAACGCCTTCCCGCCCTGCCATCCTGAGAACCACAGGCAGCTCATCCAACCCGAGCCTGCTTCACAGAAAGGGTCTCAATGAAGGGGTGGGGAGAAGGAGTAAAAAGGAGAAAGGACTGTGAAAGATGAGCATAACATATGCTGAAGTAGGTTCTCATCTTACTCTCATAACTGTCAGAGCCAGGGTTTGACTAAAAACCCAGCTGGTTGCCTGACAGGCAGAGCTAGCTTCTGCAGAGTGGTGCCTGCAAGATTATCAGTCCCTTGTATCCACCCAACCCAATGCTGCATCCCTCTCAGAGCACCTGAAATTCCCTCTGCCAATCACGACTTAGAGTTAGGCACATCTAGAGAAGGCCCCTGGTAGAATGAAAACATTACTGGAAAGAGAAGCGTACTGGGCTGATGGCATCAGGCCACCCTTACAGTTGTCAAAATTGTGTGTGTGTGTGTTTTGAAGGGCCCAGGTACCCAAATACTACATTAGAGATCAACTTCTTTGTCTCCACCCGCTGAATGAAAGCAGAATGCTCCAAGAGTGGGACCAAGAGGAGTGAGACTCACTGGAAAAAATAAGGATGGGAGTCTGGAATCAGGGCGTAGGCCTGATGGGTCATTTGGGGGACCCTCCCTCACGGTGTCCTGGAGGAAGCATGGTGTAGTGAGAAGAGGATTCTAGAGACGTGGGTTTGGGCTCAGGGTGGTCCACCCGACTTCCTTCTCCTCCCTGTAAAAAGAGAGGGGTTGGATGAGACGCTTACATCCTGTTCCAAGACCCCGTGGCCTCATAAAAGGCCCTTTACCTTTTGTTAGCAGCTGAGAGACACCAGCGTGGGGCTCCCTCTGTCCACGCTTCCCCACTTCAGCTGGACAGAATCATGATGGCTGCAGGGGCACTGCCAGGGTGAATCCTAGGAGACCCCTCCATTGGGGTCCCATATCCTGTGCCCACGACTGGCCTGCTCCAAGGTGGCCTGTCTGCCCACAGCTGTGTCTCCCACCAGCACAGTTAATTTGCTGCTGTTCCTGGGAAGTGACAGCAACTTGAAACAAAGTAATTAAGATGAAAAAGAGGCCCAGCTGCTTGGGGCCGAAGGAAAATAAACAGGCCAGCCCTGTGTGTATTCCACCGCCAAGAGCAGCAATTCTTCACAGAGCGATTACCGCTTCCAACTCCATTCTCCGCCCTCCACTGAAGGCAGAGAAGTGACCTACCAGCTGCTGCTGTTCCCACAGTGTACCTGACAGCCCAGCACCGCCTCATGAAGGTCTCCCAAACTACCTGCCCCCCTACCTCTGCAGAAATGAAATCTACCAGTCCGGGTTTTTCCTTTGATTGATTGATCAATTCATTCATTCTTCTGACATCCACTGAGTGCCATTCATTCATTAAATATTTATTGAGCCCCTACTATGTTCTAGTCACAGTTCTGCGTCCTGGCTGATACAGCAATGAACAGACAGACAAAAATCTGTGCCCTCATCAAGCTCCGTTTCAGTAGGAGGAACAGACGCTACACGAGTAAAAATATAGCATGGTAGACAATGCTAGATGCTATAGAGGAGAGTGAAGCAATAAAGGGGAGTATGGAATGTAGAGAAAGAAGAGGTAGATTTTAAAGTGGGGTGGTCACGAAAGGCCTCAGAATGAAAGTGACATCTAAGCAAAGGCCTGTAGGAAGTGGGGAGTGAGCCAGGCAGCCAAGTGAGGGAGGTGTGCCTGGCAGAGGGACAGCGTGCAAAGGCCCTGAGGCGTGCCCCGTGTTCAGTGAGGCTGGGGGGGAGTGGTAAGAGAAGTCAGAGAGGAAATGGACTTTGGCTTTCACTCATATGAGCAGAGGGGCAACAGGCCTGGCTGGCATTTCATTCTGGCTGCCACCTGAGCAGACTAAAGGGAGGCAAGCAGGGAAGCAGGCCCTGGGTGAAGTGTGAGAAGGTCTGGTTTCTCCTTCTGCCTCTGTCACCAGGCTATATAAGCAGAACAGGATAAATTCCAGGGAGAGGAAAGCTTGGGGTGCAGGACATCCAGACACTAACTCTCAGGGTCAAGCAGTATGTGTGGACAACTGGAGAGAGCTCCAGGGCGTCAGGCTGCAGGGCTGTCACGGAGGTTCCGGAAAATGCTCCTTGCTGTATTGTGCGCATGCGTGCGTGTGCGTGTGCGTGTGCGTGTGCCACATGTAAATCTCTCTGCAACGACAGATTTCTCACAGTGGGCCTCTGGGCTGGGACAGAGAGATTTCCTTACCTGCCAACCAGGCATGATTACAATCCTTGCCAAGCATGTTGGGTTGTGGGAGGAACAACGGAGTCTGACCTTTGAGGCCAGAGAAGATGATGGGCTGAGTTATGAAAACTTCCGAGGGAGTATCTGTGAAAGTGCGAACACCCCCAGGGCCTCAACCAGTCATTAACACTCTTGGGAAGTGGGCCAGTATAGTCTCCTAGCTAGATCCTAAGGCAGAAGAACCCAGGACAGTTAATATTCCTATTGGAAGAGGAGGAAAAGGGCTGGGTCCAGGAAAATAGGTGAACTACAGGAAGTAGAGGTGCTGAGAGAAGGTAATGGAGGGGAGTGCTAAGGAGACAGGCAGAAACACCCTGTCCATCCTAGAGCGTCAGCCAAGCAAGGAGGCAACAACAGAAGATAAGCATGTGGTCCTGGGTTCAAAGCTGGGCTCTGCTACTTCCTAATTGTGCCTCTTTCAATCTCATAACCTTTCGGTGTTGTGGGTTATTTTTCCTCCTTCTTCTTTAAGAAGGGAGTAGGAGTGTTCCTGAGATGTCTATCACTTAAAATTCTGACAAAGCTTAAATAAGTCAACTGTGGGAAAGCTGTAAACATCGCATTATTACTATGCCCAAAAGACACCCCAGAAAGGGCTGCTCCAAATCAAGGAACAACCAAGTCTCAGAAGCCAGCAGGCCCCATCTGGGCTGGTCCATGCAACCAGCTGCAAAAGCTGACAAACACGAAGCTCTGTGGATTGAGAGCAAATGAGCTGGTAGATCTTGAGATTGCAAGTCTCAGGATGGTCAGCCCCCGACTGAGCAGAGATCACTGTTGTTAAGTAGGCAAAAGGAGGACTGCTGTCCTTTCAATGTCTTTCTGGGCAGAAATGAAAAGCTAAGAGTTACGCAATTCTCTAGGGGAATATACCTCTGTTTTTATAGTTTATTACTGATCAGTGTCCTGATTTTGAGAACTTATATGCTACTATGTGGTTGCATGTACAAATAGGAATATGCATGTATGTGAAGAGGCAAAGGATTTCAGTCCAGTAGAGAACCACAAAATTTATGGTTTTATTGCCCTGTAAGACATTAATCAGCTTCATTTCTTACCTTAGCAAACTTATTTCAGTATGTCTTTCCCAACTAAATACACAAATCTCTGTATTTCAAATGCTCCTTTGATAAACCAGCTTTACAATTCCTCTGGTTCCCTTACTAGAGTTAAATAAATCTTGGATAAAAGTTATGCTTTGACAAAACCCCAAAATGAGGACTCTGCCATACTTTGGCATGGGCCAGTGGCTTTGGGCCAGGCAATCTGCCTCGGAGCCTCACATACCTTTTCTGCCACAGGAAGAAAGCACCCAACTCCAAGACTGAGGTAGGGCTGCGGTGGGAAGAGGGACATGAAAGGACTTCGCACATCATTCATAGGATGCAAAAGCCAGGATTCACTGTTGTGACTCATCACATGAGGCTACTCCAGGGCGAGAAGGTCCCAGGCTTGAGGGCTGCATTCTCCAAGGCTTTGGACATAGATCAGGGGAAAGGCAGGTAGGGCAGCCCCGATACTAGACTCCATGTCCAGGAGGTGCCATGCTGATGCTGCATTCTCCACTTGTGATGAGGCCAGGATTTTCCATGGGCCTCGGGTTCTGGAGGATGGAGACCTTTCAGGACCACGCAGAGAAGTCTACCCAGGGGCATGGAAAAGATGGAGGACGGAGTGGGAATCTGACCAGGAGCCAGGGTGGGGTACTCTAAAGGAGGGACAAGAGTCTTCATCTAACACCAGGTCCCTAACTAGTGGCCTCTACAGCCTGTCAGGACCTCATCATATTATTTTGTAGGTAGGAAAGGGCCCAGCTCAACTGACAGCACTATGGGATCTCTACCCTTGCTATCCGCATACTTGTGTGGCTGCACACACACGTGCAAACACACACACAGAGAATGAGTGTCAGGGGTCCAGTAAGCAATGTAGGCAGCTAAGGTCAGTAACAGCCAACCCTGCCAGAGGAAGTGAGCACAGAGCCGACAGAAAGAGAAGAGGAAAGGCATTCCAGGCCCAGGGAACAGCAGGAGCAGAGGCTGGAAGACAGAATTAACCTGTAGAATGTGGGGGAAGGTTAAGATGAGGCCATCAGACCTGGCCAGGATTGGCTCATACTGAGTGACCTGTAATCATGGAAGTTAATAACCCACTGCCCCTGTGGCGGCGGTAAAAAGGGAGTGGACAAGGGCTTCCAACTGGGAACTCCCCTGCAGGGCCACACCCCATAAGGGGTGTGAGAACCCTGGTTTTCCTCATAGGTCTCACTCCAGGTTCAGTTCAGCTACTGTCTCTATAAGCCAGCCCAGCCTTGCCCCCTCCTGGAATGCCTCCATCCGTAGCTGCTCTGCCTTAAAGCCTGGGCTCACAGAGACTCTTCCCATTTGCTTAAGCCTTTTCCCCATCTCTCCTCTCCTGAGCTCTCCTTGTCTCCACCAGATGAACCTCCCCTTTCATCAGCTAATTATCCTGCTTATCTTCCTCATAGAGTTAGTATACCCTCCTTCCTGGAGTTAGGTCCTTTTCCTCTCCCCATTTTCCTTTGCCCTGATCTCCTCAGTACTTTGTTTTATATATATTGTGTATGGGGGGGGTGGGGGGTGGGGGGTGGTGATGGTGGAAGGTTTGTTTGTTTTTGCACATTGCCTTCAACCCTTTGTGGACCAAGACAAGTACGTGTAAGCCTTTTGTCGTCCTGTAAATGTTCTGTTAAGATGAGTTGTTCTGGATGAAATTCTAAGCTTTGTGGACCACCCCCCCCCCCCCCCCCATCGGGCAACTACAGATTACATTAGGGCAAGCACGATGCAGGGCCCACAGTAGTTGCCTAATTCTTGCCTAGTGATTGGCAGTTTAACCCACTCCTAGCCATGCTACATTACTGGCCCATTCACCTACAAGCCTAGATGATAGAAATCCCACCCCCCTACCCTTTCCACTGACACTGTGACCCCCAGCTCTCAGAAAAGCTCAAATAATTTGAGGGCTCAAACCCCAGCATTGCTCCCTGAGTTTCTTGGACATGTTCACACCACCAAAAGACATGAGATTCAGACGTCGCAACCAGAGAGTTAAGTTCCCTGCCAAACCAAGGCCAGCTTCGTAGACTCAGCCATAGCTCAGGGAAGACTCAGGAAGTCGTCCCCTCCTAAAGCCCGGCCCAGGAGTCACAGTTCAGGCGTTGTCAAGGCCACAGGCCCCGGAGCACCACGAGGCAGCCTCAGGAGAAAGGTTTGCAAAGAGCCGGGCCGTGGGAAGCCCGCCTTTTCCCTGAGCAGCCGCCAGGTGCTGCCCTCGATGGCATAGAGCAGCGTGAACATGCGGTTGACAGTATAGACGGTGTCGCCGCGTACTACCGCCGTAAAGAGGGCTCCCTTGCTGTTGACAAACTGGCCGGGCAGCGCCGTCCACTGGCCTGTGGCCAGGTTGAGGCAGTCGATGGCGCAGTGCAGGAAGTCATCCGATGGTCCGTTGCGCACCACGTAGAGGCTGTCCCGGTGGGCCACCATGAAGTGGCCGTAGCTCTGCGGACGCTGCAGGTCGGCCACCGGCAGCCACGCGTCGGTCCGCACCGTGTACTCCACGACAGCCGTGGTGTCCGCCGGCCGCCACAGACACACGAAGAGGCGGCCGCGCGCCTGGGCGCAGGGCACGCCGGCAGCCGGCTGCGGCAGGTCGGCCACGAAGCTCCAGCAGCCCGTGGCCGGGTCGTAGCGCTCCACGGAGCTCATGGCCGTCCTCTGGAACTCGCCCCCGATGGCGTAGAGGCGGCCATCGAAGCCGGCCAGCGCGGTGTCGTAGCGCGGCTGGTGCGGGCTGGGGAACTCGCACCACGTGCCGCCGTCGGGGTCGTAGCAGAAGCCGAGCTCCACCACCTCCTTACTGGCGCCCCGCACGCCCCCCACGATGTAGAGCTTGTTGCCCAGCGTGGCCACCCCCGCCAGCAGCGTGCTGGCCTCCAGGGGCAGCGCGGCCAGCGTGCGCCACGCGTTCTCCTCCTCGTCCAGGTAACACACGGTGCGCGACTCGTCCTCCAGGAAGCCGGGCGCGGGCGTGTGCGTGCTCACGGCCACGTAGCTGCTGGGCCGCAGCGCCGCCACGTAGGCGCGGGCCTCGGGCAGCGCCAGCTCGGCCGCCAGCTCGCGCGCGCCGTCGCGGATGAAGAGCGCGGCGCCGTGGAACACGTCCCGCAGGCCGAAGGCGGCGGCCGCGTCGCACAGCAGCGCGCAGTTGTCGGCCGTGAGGCTGTGCTCCAGGAAGCGCGCCAGCGCCGGCGCCTGCAGGAAGGCGGCGCACTCCACGGCCTGCAGCAGGTCGTCGGCGGCCTCCAGCGCCGGCCGCTCGCCGCGCAGCACCCGCAGCGTGGTGCGGAAGCCGCCGGGGCTCAGCGCGCCCAGCCGCACCTCGGCCGCGCGCGCCTCCCGCATGCCCGAGCGGAAGAGGCCGCGGAAGAAGCCGCAGTGCTCCACCAGCAGGGCCCGGTCGGCCTGGAAGAGCTGGTCGCCCACCCACACCTGCACCGGGACCTGCGGACTGGGAAGCATGGCGAGCCGGAGGGCGGGGGGCTGCCGCGGGGGGCCTGGGTGCAGCGGCCACGGACTCCGGGGCTCCCCGGTAGCAGCGGAAAAACACTTCCCCGGGATATAAATATATCCCTGGCTAAAGATAGTCAGGCTCATGTGATGTGGTGGCTGGCAGGTTGTAGGGCCCCGGGCCCAGAGGGCATCAGAGACCTGCACGGTCACCCAGACCCGCCCGGGAAATGATAATAGTGACCATATACCGAGCTCCGACCCACATGCTGGGCACGTGAGCGGTACTTACAAAGGTATCCCACTTAATCTGCACTAACCCAGCGGCATGCTCTTCTGTAAGCATGTACCCTCACTCTCCGACCCTCTGTTTCCTCAAAATGGGGCTAATAACACCTCTTTCATGGTACAGGTAGCCCCTGCTTTTTAAAGGTTTGCTTTATGCCATTTTGCTTTCTTGAAAGACGCACATAACTCTCTATTTTCACTAAAAGAATAGCTGAAAAGCAAACATAGCGTTCAGTGTTTTGTAACCAGTCCTTGTAGGAGCAGCTTGTACCCGGAGTGTCCCCTCCAAGCTCCTTCCCTGGGAATGACACTCAGCATCTCAATAGCAAACCGCAATAACTCTGAACTGTGTCTGTGAGCATCTCTGCTTTATCCATTTGTTTTCTGCATCCATTAGCAAGATAATTGCTTCTTCGCTTTTAGGCTGTTTCGATTTACAAAAGGTTTTGTAGGAACGCTCTACTTTTGGATAATTGGAACAATATTTGTAGTGTTCAGAATGAGGTTCAGAGACTATTACGTGACTTGTTCAGGGTCATTCAACTGGGAAGAAGCAAGGACAGGATTAATACCTAGCCCACACCATCGGCTGGCGGACACAGGGAGTACTTGGGCACTGGAGGGAAGAGGCAGAGGTGGGACAATTAGAGTGAGCCAGGCTGGGGTCTGGAGCAGAGGGCTAACTTGGTCAGGGCCCTGACTCTGGCCTAGTCCAATCTCATTTTGAGCTTGGATTTTCTTCTCTGTAAAAATGGGAGGGTAGCACGTATCCATAAAGCCCCTGAATGTGGAAGTACTTCCTGATGTGGGATGAGAATGGGAAGCTGATGTCTATTCCCCACTTGCCAGCACTCCTCCACTTCTGTGTCTTTAAGCCTTAGGAAAAGGAAAGCGGGGCTGCTGATCGTATATCTCTGGGTGAGGAGGAGAAGGGCTTCTTGAAATAATAACAGTTAACACTTAAATTGCACTGTCAGACACTTTTGTAAGCACTTTAATTCCTATAATTATTGTAACAATCCTATGAGTAAATGCTATTATTTTCCCTCATTTAATAGGTATTATCTACTTACTAGAGGCCCGGTGCACGAAATTCGTGCGGGGGAGGTGGGGGGGGGGGGGCAGTCCGGCAGCCCAGCCTGCACTCTCTCCAATCTGGAACTCCTCAGGGGATGTCCAACTACTGCTGGCAGTCAGACATCACTCTTACAATCCAGGACCACTAGCTCCTAACTGCTCACCTGCCTGCCTGCCTGATCAACCCTAACTGCCCCCCCCCCCCCGCTGGCCTGGTCACCCCCAACTGCCTCCCTGCGGGTCTAGTCACCCCCAACTGCCCCCCCCAACAGCCTGGTCGCACCTTACTGCCCCCCCCTGCTGGCCTGGTTGCCCCCAACTGCCCCCCCTGCCGGCCTAGTTGCCCCCAACTGCCCCCCCCCCCGCCAGCCTGGTCACCCCCAACTGCCCCCCACCCCCGCTGGTCTGGTCGCCCCACGAAGCCTGCTGCTCAGTCGTTTGGTCGCCCCTCACTAACCCCCCTGCCGGCCTTGTCGCCCCACACAGTCTGTTCGGTCGTCCGTTCAGTTGCGATGGTCGCTTAGGCTTTTATATATATAGATTGCTTATAGCAACACTATGACTTAGACATTTTTATTTTTATTGATTTCAGAGAGAAAGGGAGAGGGAGAGAGAGAAACATCAGTGATGAAAGAGAATCATCGATCTGCTGCCTCCTGCACGTCTCCCACTGGGGATCGAGCCCACAACCCAGGTATGTGCCCTGACTGGGTTCATAGGTTGACACTCAACCACTGAGCCACTCCAGCTTGGCAGTTACATATTATTAATGGCCCCACTTCATAGGTTAGGAGACTAAGGCTAAGAGGTTGTCACATACTCAAGGTCACATGGCTGGAAAATGGCAGAGCTAGGACTGGCGTGCAGCCAGTCTGAGTCTAGAGCAGCCGTGGGCAAACTACGGCCCTTGGGCCGGATCCGGCCCGTTTGAAATGAATAAAACTATTGACATAAAAGACCGTACCCTTTCATGTAATGATGTTTACTTTGAATTTATATTAGTTCACACAAACACTCCATCCATGCTTTTGTTCCGGCCCTCCGGTCCAGTTTAAGAACCCATTGTGGCCCTCGAGTCAAAAAGTTTGCCCACCGCTGCCCTAACCCCTGTGCCTGCTGTCTCTCTCTACTACAAATGCTGGGCCAGGTGGTCACAATTGGAAGGAACTTAAGGCTCATATGGTTCAGCACCTTTATTTATAGTGGAAGATCAGAAAGAGAATTGCCTAGGGTCATTTAGCTTGGGGCAGACAGTCCCAGGCCTTCTGCTGCCCAACCTGGGGGTAGTTTTCCCCCTGCACTGAACTTTCTTGCGTGACTACCTAAGACTCTGGGTCCCAAAATGTCAGATGGAAGGGAGCTTAGTGATTATTTTCTTCTGCCACCTCATTCTACTGGTGGGGAAACCAAGGCCCAGACCTGTGTGTGATGATATCTGCCATTCTGGAGATGTCCAACTGCAGGACTACTTCAGGAGGATGGAGCGGCTCACAGTGACCAAGTCGGAGTTGGGAGGGGGCAGGAGAATTTCCCTTCCCCCAGGACACAAGCATGCACAGACCCTCACGTATGAATCTGCAGACCCAACACGAATGTGCCGCCCCTGCCAGGGAACTGCCACCCAGTTCACTACATCAAAGCAGGTCTGGGATGTGGGGACCACTTGGTGAGCCTGGGAAGCCAAAGCCTGGAGGAGGCAGCCAGAAATATCCCAGATGCTCTGCCCTAGGGACCAGACAGGAAGAGGAAGTGGAGTTGGAGGGGGTGGGCAGGAGTCCCCATAATACTATCCCAGGCCCTCTGCCAGCTTCTTTCCTTCCCTGAGGCCAGTCACTGGCTGACAGGGAACAGTTGTGACCATCTCGCTCTTGGAAGAAAATAGACTGCAATGCCGCCTTAACTGTCCTTGCTAGTGGGCTCAGGAGTAGGAGGTGGGTATCTGACTATTCCCATTTCACAGATGAGGAAAGGGAGGCCCAGAGATGAAATAGGCTTTTCCTTGATTATGAACAAAGATGTGGGACTGGATTGAACCCTGTCCACTGATCCCAGGTCCCAGCCCAGCTGCCTCTGCTCACCAGCACTACTAGTCTTACCTCAGAGGAGAGAAACTGTCTCCAGGCTCAAGCTAAGAGGTGAGGTTGAGAAGGGGCTGACTCCCAAAGGGCCACAGTTTCCTCCCAAATGGCCTGTTTCAGGGACCTAGTAATTGGCAGACACAACCGGATGGAGCCATTGCCTGGACCTCTCCTCAGAGCTTGGGGGAAAGGAGAGCAAATCCCTCCTGGCTGAAGCTTGCTCCCAATCTCTTTTCCCCAAGCCCAGCCCTGGCTTGAGAGGGTTGGAACACTGGTGCACACACCAGCTCCCACCCTTCAGAGCCAGGCAGTAGGGAGGGGTTCACCCAAGGTGAGGGTCATGGTTCTGAGGCTGGGCTGAGGATCAGGCCTCTGGCTCTGCCCCAAGACCCCAGTGGGGTGTTGTCTGCAGCTGGTGAGTTTCCTCCTCCCAGACAGTGAGCATCCCTCTGGGACTTGGAGAGGACAGGAACTATCCTGGCTGTGGGCAGCCCACGGAGTTCCCAGGCCCTGCCTGACCTCACACCAACCTCCTTCTCCACTTTGCACCCCTAATGCTGTGCAAGGTTGGAGGTGGGGGAAATGAAAGGGGCTGTGTGTCAGACGTTCTGAGCCTTTCCAGAGCATACACCCAGCCTTTTCTTTGTCTCTGCAGAATGATTGGCCCACAGTAAGGGGTCTGTTAAGTGGAATCCTGGGCCCTAACCTAAGTAGGAGTCCCCAGTCTGATGGAGGAGACACAACTCCATCCTAGGAGAGCCTCCAGTCTGATGGAGGAGACTTAGCCCTTGCCCTGGGAGGCGCCCCCACAGTCCGATGGGGGACCCCTGGCCTTTGCTGCCCCTGGTGGTATTTCTACACACACGGGAGTGAGGAGCTTGCCTGGACCTGACAAAGGAAGAACACTGGATTAGGGATCAGTATGACTGCCAGGCTCTGATGCTGGGACTATCACTGATTTGCAAAAGCTACCCAACCCTCTCTGGGCCTCAGTTCTTCATCTGGGAAATGGAACTTTGGATCTGATTTCTAAGGTCTGTTCGGCTTTGACATCTGAACTTACCATTGTACAACCACAGGAGAGGTGGTCATATTGGGCCTCCAGCAAAGGCCGTGACATCACAACAGGGTCTTGAAAGCTTAGCTTTATGTGGAATGGCTCCTGGGGGGTGGGTGGCAAGGGTAGGACCAGGCATCCAGAAATCCTCACTGGCCCTACCTGTCTAGACCTGTCCATGCCCCACTCATCCCCTCCAGAGACATCTCTTGAGCACCTGCTACTGGTACATGCCCACTGCTGGGCTGGGTGCCACATCCTCTGCATTTTGGGTACTTGAGGGCCTCCTGTAAGAACCACGAAGAGGGTTGGGCTCCTTGTCCTCGCAGAATAACTTCTCTCTTGACCTGAGGTCCAAACCTCTGGTCACTAAACAGTTTGGCTTTTGGGAAGATGGGTGAGAAGTATGTGCTACGCATGTCAGAGGGAGGAGAGGGAACTATCATTTGCTTTTTGGGGCCATGGGCCAACCTCTGGGTGGGACTCTTTCATGTTATCTCAACTCCTTAATACTACCCCTATTTTAAGATGAGGAACCGAGGCTCAGGAGGGCCAAGGAGCTTATTCTAGGGTCTGACAGTAGGTGATTATTCCGAAGGGCTTTGCAGTCCACACTGGCACTTCCGGGTGCTGGACAAGCAGCCTGCAGACAAGGAGCGTGAGGATGAGGAAAGGGACTGGTTGCGGTTGTGAGGTCTGCACAGTTTTCCTCCCACGCCTCAGAGGAGGGGCTGACTTTGGCCCTTAGCAGTCACAGCTGAGGGCCTGACTAACCAGCTGGCAACTGGTTCAAATAATCTCTGAACTGGAAGGGAATTAAGGATCATCTCATCTGATCCTGCGAGTCATGGTGGAGTCTCTACAATGCCTCCTTGAAGTGGTTACTCCTTGGTTGCCTTTAATGTTGGGGGGCTTCAGATGGTTAGAGCTCACCCTCACACTGAGCTAAACATGCCTCCTTGCAGATCCCATCTACGTTTGATCCGAGTTTAAGCGATAAGGAAAAGAACAACTCCCGCCTCACACAGGCAGGGAAGTAGCAGAGCCCAGATGTACGCCTAGTTGGGTCTGTAGGTGTCCACAGCTTGCCCTCGCTCTGGCAGCCCTCCAGGGAGACTGGTTCCTCTTCCCACAGACCCCGTGCAGAACCAGCCTGTCCCCACAGCCCAGGGATGTGCCTGGAACTTGGCTCCCACTTTTTCTCCTCCTAAAACTCAGGAACACCCTTGGCCATTAGCTCTGTGAGGAATTCTGGCCTGAGGGTGTAATCTAAACACATTTCTTCCAACACCTTGGAGCCTTAATAACACAGCTGGTTTACCACCAGCTCCCAGAAACACAATTAAGCTGAGTCAGTATTTATGTCCTGTCCTGGAAAATAATTTTTCTTCTTGGTTGAGGAGTTATTACCAGCAGGCTCTGACCCCCTTGCCTGCTGACCTGGGTTTATGATTTCTCTTGTACATGGTGGGTAGATTAGCTGGGGTGGTGGCGGGGGGGGGGGGGGGGGGAGGTAGGGGCTGGGGAGAGAAACGCTGCAGTGAGAGGTCTCTGAGACTCTCATCCCTTCCCCACTCTAGCCTGCAGTGTATTCCAAAGAGTCCCGACAGAATTTTACAAAGTACTCAGGCCTGGAGCCCAGGGCTGATTCGATCACTCTCAATTAGGCCTAAATCACATCATGGAATTGGGGATTTATTTCCCCCCTTTTTGGTATTATAGATCGGGGTAAAAGGCCCAAAGAAAGGTTACTTGCCTAAGGTCACCCAGTGAAGGAGCTGGCATAGACCCTAAGTGGCTGGGTCCCCCATGTGGGCCCTTAGCCCTGTCTCTCCTATGACCAGAGTTACCCTGGTTCCCAAGGGGAATGGCAGGTGACCCCCACAGGCTCCACCAATCCCAGAATTATTATTTTTAAATATATTTTTAGATTTCAGAGAGGAAGGGAGAGGGAGAGAAACATTGATGATGATAATCATTGATTAGCTGCCTCCTACACGCCCCCTACTGGGGATCAAGCCTGCAACCTTGGCATGTGCCCTGACCAGGAATAATTCATGGGTCTACCCTCAACCACAGAGCCACCATGGCAAGTGGTGTGCCAGGTTTTAGGACAAATAAAATGCCCATTTACACTCTAAGCTGCTAACCCATGCAACTCATTAGCGCTGATCGGGTAGCAAACTGTAATGCAGGATGGGGTTTGGTTCTTGAAGCTGAGCCCACACTGGCCATGAACTATTAGTAAAGAGGTCTCATCCTCCCCCTTCAGGAGCCTGGGTCCCGCCCGCCTGGTGCTGCAGTGATGCCTGAGAGTCTCCACAAGGGCAGGGTAAGGCGGCCCTGGAGGTCGTGTGCCAAGGTTGAGCTGGCTGTGACCTAGAAAAGGGGCAAGGCTTGGAGTTGAACCCAGCAGACTTCCCGGAGGAGGCGGCGGCGGGGGAAGCTGGGTAGAACAAAGGGAGGGAGGGACTTTCTTGCTGGAAGGAGAGACTGAATGGAGGTTCAGACTGGGCTGGAAACAGACTTCCTCTCTATCGCCCTACCCAGGGCCTCGCTCTCTCTGGTCCTTGTCCTTCCCTGCCGGGTGTGGGGGCGCTCCGGACAGTGACAGCAGCCCCCGGCCCTCGAGGCCAAGCATGGTGGGGTGCACCGGCGATTGCGAGCCCTCCCCCGCGTCGTCTGCGGGGTGAGTGCGCCCCGCAGGGTGCTCCCGCCGCCTTACAAGGAGTTTGGCGGAGCTCGGGCAGCCCCGCCCGCTGGGCTCCACCGGCCCCTCCTCCCACCCCCTCGGGCCGAGCTGCGGGAACCCGGCCCGGGGCGCGCGGACTTCGACGGGGCCGAGTGGCGAGCGCCAAGGGGGCCTGCGAGTCGCCCCTGAGGGCCCCGACGGGCCGGCACGCTGCTTGGGGCCTTTGGGCCAAGGACCCGAGTCCCTCTCCGCAGCGTCGCCATGTCGTCCGTGTTCGGGAAACCCCGCGCGGGCGGCGGGCAGCAGAGCGCGCCCCTCGAGGTCAACCTGGCCATCCTGGGGCGCCGCGGAGCGGGCAAGTCCGGTGAGTGGGGCAGGTGCCAGGGAGGGATGGGGGTGAGGTGGGGACCGGGGAGCAGATGAAGGGATCCGGGCGCTGTGGGCTTGAGGGCAGGCTTTTCCACTGGCTGTGGGGGCTGCCTGCACCCAGTGAGTTGGGCAAGACACTGATTTTCTTCTTTGCCTCGGTTTCTCTGTAGTCCCTGGGTATGACTCTGTTACTTGGCACTCTCTCTGCTTCGCTCTCAGCTCCTCCATCTCTCATCCGTCTTCTGTTCCTTGCCTGGCTCTCCCACTGTGTCTCCCTACTGTGCTTCTGTGCTCCATGTCTGTACCCCAGCTTTCTCTCCCTTCTGTCCATCTCTGTGTCTCCCAGACCTCTGCTGGTCTCCCCCTTGTGGCTCCCTACCCCCCATCACCTCCACCTGGGGCCAGCAGTCAGCTGTGGTGCATGACACCAAAGGACCTATTGGGCACTATCCCCCCCATCCCCCCACCCCAAGGCCCCTGTGAGCTTAGTCACAGCCTTGCTACTCCCTGGTTTAGGCTGGAGGTGCAGGAGCCACTGGCCCTTGAAGGGAGTTGGTAGAAGTCACTGGCTAGTGGGACTTCCCAGGCCATGCTCCCCACTCCGTTCCCTGGGACTTGGGGGTAAAGTGTGCATTCTTATCAAACATATTTGTTTCAAGCCAGATCCCTCTCTTGACTTTCTGGCAACAAACTGGACTGTGGTCCCAGGGCTAGGACCATCCTTGACAAACCAAGATCTTGGTTTCCGTTGAAATCATGTCTATCAACACTGAACTCCATCTTCACCATTCCTGGCAGCTCTCACCCACCTGGATCCAAGGGGGCTGGGAGCGGGGGAGTCACCATAGACAGAGACCCAGGAAAAGGGTCCAGCCCTCCCCCGGCCACTTATAGTTCAAGGCAGCTGCACGGGGGAAGGGAGAAGGGGCTCCTCGCTGGCTGTTTTCCAGTTACAGCCATTAGTGAATGGCCAGCATGGGCTCAGTTTGCTGTTGCTTCCTTCCCCAGGGTGTTTTTAGGGCTCACTAGGGGCTTCCTCTCTACGTTTAAAGCCAGCCCTCTGGCTCAGAGAGGGATGCTTCTGAATCACGTTTTCCAACAGAAAAGATTTGCCTTCTCCCCTTTGGAAATAAAATTGTTATCCGGAGCTGTGTCACTGGTACAGTTTAGCCAATGGCTATGATAATAAAGGAATCTAAATTTAAAAATATGTATTCCCTGGGTATTACTTTGCAAACTGACACTGATAGGAATCCTGGGAAAGAATTTTCAGGATTTTCTTTAAAATATCTCATTACTGCCCTAACGGGTTTGGCTCAGTAGATAGAGCATCAGCCTGCGGACTCAAGGGTCCTGGGTTCGATTCCGGTCAAGGGCATGTACCTTGGTTGCGGGCACATCCCCAGTGGGGAGTGTGCAGGAGGCAGCTGATCGATGTTTCTCTCTCTCTCTCATCGATGTTTCTAACTTTCTATCCTTCTCCCTTCCTCTCTGTAAAAAATCAATAAAATATATTTTTAAAAAAATAAAATAAAATATCTCATTACTTTTTAAGAGTTCAGTAAAATAGTTGGCTGGCCCTTGGCTTTCTGTGGTTAAATTCTGAACAAAATCAGAATTCTGTTAATGCATTGCACCTGGGGATAACTTCATTCTAGAGTTTTACATTCTGCCAAGCACCAAGATGAGTCTGGAGGCCCTACAGCCAAGACTGGAGATGTGAATGGCTGAGGACTAAAGTGTGTTTACTTAGGACACAGATCTTGCCTGGATGTCCCTGCAAATCCCAGGCCCGCAAGGGGTCATATTGCCCCCAGGGATCACCCACTGATCAACTTGGCTCTTACTCTCTCTTTGGCTTGTAGCCAAAATTGGAATAAATGCCGCACGTTTCAGAATCTCTGGGGCTTGTCCAGGGTGGGAGATATCTCCTTTCAGTTGGGGTTGCATGGGTCCTGACTCCGTAGTTTGGATCTTCACAGACACCCCTTAGACTTGTCTCTTATTGCTTTTCTTGCCACCAAAATAAAAAATCCCAGGGACACAGTTCCCCAGATTTCTGGTTTCTTCTGAGCCTCTCAAACCAACTCAGCTTCCAACCACATTTCCCCAGAGACTCGGGCTTGGTGTCAGCCAGGGGTCACAGAGGCTAGATAAGGCCTTCCTAAAATGAAAGGGGCAGCTTCCAGGGCCAGCAGCCAGGGGAGATGAGCCAACTTTTTCCCTTCCTCCCTTCCTTCCTTCCTTCCTTCCTTCCTTCCTTCCTTCCTTCCTTCCTTCTTTCCTTCCTCCCTTCCTTCCTTCCTTCCTTCCTTCCTTTTTAAAAAAATATCTTTTTATTGACTTCAGAGAGGAAGGGAGAGAGAGAAACATCAATGATGAGAGAGAATCATTGATTGTGAGCCAATTTCTTTCTGCTTCTTGCAGCCCTGACCGTGAAGTTTCTGACCAGAAGGTTTATCAGTGAATATGACCCCAACTTGGGTAAGGAACTCCTTCCTATTCCTCCTGCTGTGCCCCACTTGGATCTACCCTCTCCCATGACACCTGCTTGCCCTGTGGTGGGCCCAGGTGTGACCAGGACCAAAGATCTGGAGGCAAAGGGGAGGAGCCACCAGGATGATTCAGCCCACGTCAGGCAAATGTTTTAAGTGCTAGACATACACCCTCCACAGCCCACCCCAGACAACGAGGGGGTTGGCCAAATTCAGAGAGCTGTGTGATTTGCCCTAAAAAATGAGGTTTGATGAGACTTTAAAAAAAAATAAAATAAAACATAGCAGAACATCCACATCCATTAATGTTGTTCTTCAAGGTGGTCACTCAATGCGCTTTTCCAGAAAAGCTGGACAAGACATTTGAGAAATTTTCCAGTGGAATTGGCTTCTGAACCAGCTTTTGAACCATACAAATAACTAGTCTTGTTTTATTGACATCTCATGGTATATTGGAAAAAGGGATGCCCTGGTGTCAGTCAGAACTGAGTCTGAATCCTGACTCTGCCACATATTGGCTGTGCAACCTTAAGGCAGTCACCCAACCTCTCTGAGCTTCTGTTTCCTTATTTGTAAAATGGGCGTAAAAACACTTACTTCAGGTAATTGCTGTGGCAGTGAAAGAGGTAACACATGGAAGAGCTAGCCTAGTGCTTGACCCACAGGAGACATTCAGTACATTCTCTTCCTTCTCCCTCCTCCAGTGGCTTCCTCTCTATGATGGCTGCGATTCCCTCACGTTAATCAGATCAGTGTTTCTAAAAATTACTTTTAGCAGCAGGACCTTTATCTCAAATGACCACTTACATGGAACCCCGATATCTAAAACAAATAAGAGCAGAATTTTATTAGTATAAATGTAACCTATTTATAACATTTGTTATTGTAAACTATGCACTAAGAAAAATGAGTTGTCTGGATCTCTTTGCCTTTTGAAAATGAAGGTTGCAGTCTTGGATATTCTCCCCATTCATAATAACGGAATAAAGCATGTGTGGTACCCCCAGGAGCCCTGAGGAAGCCCAGGGCTTTGGAGCACAGGTTGAAAAGCTGCACAATACAGCACTTCCTGCAGCAGGCATCTGATGGGATGCCCCGTGACACCTGAAGGAAAGAACTGCTTAGCCCATTGGTGCCCACCAGCCCTACCCCCCCCCCCCCCAGCTCAGGCTGGAATGTTGAATCCCAGTGTCAGAGCGAGAAAGGACCTCAGGGCTATTTAGGCCAATAGTTTTTAGAATGATTTCCTTGAGTAGCAGACTTCTTCTGACCAGGAGGTTTATCAGTGAATATGCCAACTTGGGTAAGGAACCACTTGGGTGAACAGATCTTAAACAGAACCCCAGGGTATTGAACAGAGAAATCCAAAGGGCTCCCCTGGTTAAGTCAGGAGTGCCAGGCCAGTGACTGGCAAACAGCCGCTGAGGGGTTTGCTCCTCAAAGCTTGACTTGGCCACCAGTCTTTGACAGCCCCTCCATGCTACATGGAGGAAATAGCCCAGGGGGCTGAGGCTTCTGGGCCAAGGTCACACAGCAGATCTGAGGAGAGCCCTTTGTTTTTTGTGGGTTTTTTTTTTTAAACACCACAAATTTATTTTCCCATGGTTCTGGAGGCTAGAAGCCCAAGTTCAAGATGTCAGCAGGGCTGGTTTCTTCTAAGGCCTCCTCGCCTTTTCCCTGTGTCTTCACATCATCTCTGTGTGTGTCTCTGTTCAAATTTTGAGGAGAGCCCTTTGATTAGCAGAGGTGAATGTCACGGGAGTGGGACACAGGATGCGATTGTGTGCTGGTCGGGGGAAGTGATGGGAGAAACCAGAACATGAAATCAGATGGAGTGGAGGGAACTGGAGAGGGGAGGCGAAGGGAGAAGGGAGGAAGGAAAGGCATACAAGCGGGAGTGTCTGCGAAGGGACAGCAGGGATTCTAAAGGATGGTGCCTCAAAAGACAGTCTGCCTAGCTCAAGGCCGCATGCATATGCTAACAATTATTCGCTACCTACCTGAAATTCACATTTAACTGCGCATCCTGTATTTTACCTGGTAACCGCCTCCAGTCTATACCCTTTGTGCAGGGTCCCTCCGAGGAGCCAATTCTCGTGGTGTTGTGAGCTTCCTGGTTGAGTAATTTTGGAGTTCTGACCTGGTAGTGGAATGCATGGTCAGACTGTGTGGGGGGCAGCAGCCCCGGAATGCTTAGTCATCCCACCCTGAGCGCCTATGAGCTGGAGAGATGACCAGATGCTCCCCCATCAGCCATCCCGGGAGGCCAGTGCCACTCCTGGAGGTTCTGTTTCACTGTCTAAACATTTCAGCCACGCTCCCATGGCTGGTTCCAGTAATAACGGGGACCCCGGGACCCCACAGCCTTTCCTTCTATGGAGAAAGGTCTGCGCATCCAAGGGCAGAGTTAGCATCAGGAGATGGAGAACCACTCTTTCCCCTTTTCAAAGATCTTCCGAGAGCTTGAGCTCACCTGGAGCCTCTGGAGGGTGGGAACCTGTATTTGTCTCCATGTCCAGCATGGGGCACAGTACTGGGTACAACACAGGTGCTTATAGACATGAAATTGAATTTTGATTTTAGGATTGTCCTTTAAAGAACAGTGTCTATTATTAACCCCATTTTACAGATAAAGAAACTGAGGAAGTGATTTGCCTAAGATCATGGAGAACCTCAGGTTCAAAGCAAGATGAGACACCAAACCAGTTGCTTTCCACTAAGGGAAGCCTTCTGCTGTAGAGGGCCTGGAGGCGGAGGTCTGCATAGCACTGACTTCTCTGAGCCTTGGTTTCCCCATCTGGGAAGAGGTGACTAATAGACTGTTCTGTCTGTGTAAAAGCTGTGCCTTGTTAGGCACTGTGACTGGTAGAGCCAGTAGGAGCTGAGAGATTCAGTGCCTGTGAAAGGGCTTGGCCTGTGCTGAGCGCCGGGAGAACATTCTCTTGCAGAGGGCTGGGGCCATCTCATCTGCTTGCCCGGGGCAGAGTGATGGCTTCTATCTTGCCCTCATTCTGCTCCAGCAAGCACATCATCACCATTTCTGAGGCATCATCCTATACACACTCACCTGACCTCCTTTGGTGCCTTTAAGAAAATGATTGCTGTAAATGAGAGAAAAATGCTTTGGGAAAAGATTCTTCTCTCAGCATTAAAGTCCACAGAATGTTATTTAGAACCAGACATTATGAGGTCCATGTATGTAAAGATACCAGACTGCCCTTAGGACAGAAACTAGATGATTGGGAGGAAAGGACATCGCTGTGACTTGGAAAGGAGCCCCACCCCCCAGAGTGGGAGAAAGTGGGTAAGATGACCTCTGAGCTTCTTCCAGCTCACCATGCATGTTCCACATCCTCAGCTGGGCTGGGAGCTTCTGCTCTTCCCCTGTACTTTGCCCAGATAGAGCTGGAAGTTGACGGGTCCACTGAGCAAAGGGAGTGAGGGGGTGCCGGTGGGGAGGCAGCCCAGCCTAGAAGACGTGAGTTCAGGTTCCTTTATAGATAGGTGTTGTGGGCTTTGGACGCATCCTTCCTTCTCTGGGCCTCACCTCCCTGTCATCTCTCTGTAGTGGAGCTAACAGCAACCTTGGGCGGCCGTTGTGCTATAAGGGACTAGGGAGACCAGGCCCAGGGGCGGGCTAATATTTTTCCTTGGACTGGGCAGGAGTCGGTGCCTGTTTGGGAACAGGAGCTGTGAAGTACCTAAAAGGGGTGCCTTGGACAACTTGGGTCGGAAAATCTGAACGAGATGTAGGCATCTAGGGGCAGCTCTTGTTGCACCAAATATAGTTAAACATTTGGGGCATATTTTCCATTAGATGTGGTTTGGTGTTTTTTTGTGTGTTGTTGTTTTTTTTTTTTTTGTTTTTTTTTTGTCTTTGAATAAGAGCGGCATTTATCCAAGTCCCCAAAGCAGGCTGGGGACAGGAGCTGTCTGTGATTCCTGCTGGCTGCTAGTGGACCTGGCGTGTGTCCAGGCCTGGCTTGGCTGCCAGTGGCCGTCAGAGAGAAGTATTTGACTCAGCCAGGGTTAAGGGGTTTCTCTTCTCACAGTGACTGCTGCCAGGAAGACAGAGAGGGCCCCAGTTCTGCCCAGAGGGGTCTTCTTTGAGGTCACTTGGGGCACTGGGGGGACACAAGGGAAAGGTAAGGACCAGGTACACACACACACATGTGGGCCAGTGACATGGAGTTAGGTTGGGGGTAGGGAGAGTGATGGCCAATATGGCAGCGAGGTCCTCTTTGCATTCTCGAACACTTGCTGCTTTCTCAGGTTTAAGGTGATGAGAACTGAAAAATTAAAAACTTATGAAATCCAAATAAGATTGGTAGTTTAGTTTATAGTGTGCTACCAATGTCCATTTCCTGGTTTGGATCTTTGTACTATGATTATGTAAGGTGTTAACAACGGGAGGATGGTTATGTAAGGGGTTAACAATGGGAGGATGCGGCTTGATGCTTGTGCACACGTGGAGACAGGTACACACACATGTTTACACAGAAACTTCACTTGGCCCAGCTAGGGGGATGGTACACAGGAACTCTCTGTACTGTTGTGTAACTTCTACATGAGTCTAGAATTATTTCAAAATAAAAAGTAAGCCCTGCTGGTGTGGTTCAGTGGTTGAGTGTCAACGCATGAACCAGAGGCCATGGTTCGATTCCCCGTCAGGGCACATGCCTGGGTTTTGGGCTCAGTCACCAGTAGGGGGCATGCAGGAGGCAGCCAATTGATAATTCTCTCTCTTCATTAATGTTTCTATCTCTCTCTCTCTCTCTTTCCCTTCCTCTCTCTGAAGTCAACAAAAACATTTTTTTAAAGTAAAAATAAGTGAACCTGCCCTGTAAACTTTGGAGCACCATGGTCCCCACTGTCCTTTACCAGTTATTTGTGGAGGGCCAGGGCCCTAACCAGCGACCCATCCAGTCCTCACAGCCCTGTGCGATAGTGCAGGGACAAGCATTTAGCACAGTGCCTGGCACAAAGGAAAAGCTTGAAAACAGTTAGCCAATGTTATTAATCTTATCCCCATTTTAAAATGAGGAAACATTTAAAATGAGGAAACAGCCCTAGCCAGTTTGGCTCCGTGGACAGAAAGCCTGCGGACTGAAGGGTCCTGGGTTTGGTTCCTGTCAAGGGCATGCACCTCGGTTGCAGGCTCTTCCCTGGCCCGGGTGTGGTCAGGCTCCTGCAGGAGGCACCCAACTGATATGTTTCTCTCACATCAGTGTTTGTCTCTGTCTTTCCCTCTCTCTGGGAAATCAATGGAAAAATATCCTTGAGCGAGGATTAACAAAATAATAAAATAAATAATAATAATCTAATAAAAGACAAACATGCAATTGACCATACCTTCGCTACGCCTTAAGCCACGCCTGCCAGCCAATCAGAGTGACTATATGCAAATTAACCCAACCAAGATGGCGGCCGGCAGCCATGGAGCTGGAGTGAGCAGGAGGCTTGGTTGCTCCGGTGATGGAGGAAGCCAAGCTTCCCACCTGCCGTGGCCGGCTCTGAGCTTCACTGAAGGCAACAAAGTTTCAATTATAGAAGGTAAATAAATCCCAGAATAAAAAAAGAAAAAAGAAAAAAGGAGAGGCTGGGAGCTTCTGTCGTGGGGGGGCTTGGCCAGCCTGAAAACGGCCCTCAGCCCCTCACCCAGACTGGCCAGGCACCCCAGTGGGGACACCCCACCCTAAAGGGGGTGTGGCCAGCCGGAAAACAGCCATCAGCCCCTCACACAGGCTGGCCAGGCACCCCAGTGGGGACACCCCACCCTAAAGGGGGTGTGGCCAGCCGGAAAACAGCCATCAGCCCCTCACCCAGGCTTGCCAAACCTCCATGGGGTGAGGGTCCCCACTGGGGTGGGGGGTGGGGGGGCTTGACCAGCCTGCAAACAGCCTGCAAACAGCAGAATGACTGGGAATGACTGGTCACTATGACACACACTGACCACCAGGGGGCAGATGCTCAATGCAGGAGCTGCCCCCTGGGGGTCAGTGCACTCCCACAGGGGGAGCTCTGCTCAGCCACAAGCCAGGCTGATGGCTGCCAGTACAGCGGTGGTGGTGGGAGCCTCTCCCACCTCCTCAGCAGCACTAAGGATGTCAGACTGCAGCTTAGGCCTGCTTCCCGCTGGCAAGTGGACATCCCCCGAGGGCTCCCGGGCTGCCAGAGGGATGTCTGATTGGCATCTTAGGCCCAATCCCCTGGGGAGCAGGCCTAAGCCAGCAGGTGGTCATCCCCAGAGCGGTCGCAGACTGCGAGAGGGCACAGGCTGGGTTGAGGGACCCCCCCACCGAGTGCACAAATTTTTGTGCACCGGGCCTCTAGTAATAATAATAATAAGTAAATAAAGTAAAATGAAGAAACAGTTCTTTTCAAAGAGCTGAAATGACTTGACCAAGTCACACAGCTAAAAAGTAGCCAAAATGGGATTTGATTCCACATCTCTAACCTAAAACTTTCGACTACCAGATTCCTCTATTATTTCGACAAGAATTATTTGTAAAATCTTCTTTGGCCCAGCTGGTGTGGCTCGGTGGTTAAGTGGTTGACCCATGAACCAGGAGGTCATGGTTCAATTCCTTGTCAGAGCACATGCCCAGGTTGCAGGCTTGATCCCCAGTAGGGGGCGTGCAGGAGGCAGCCAATCAATAGACTTTACTCCCTCATTGATATTTCTATCCCTCTCCATAAATAAATAAATAAATAAATAAATAAATAAATACATTTAAAAAACAAGTAAAAAAAAAAAAAACAACCTTCTTGGGACTTCTAAACAGGTCTCTCCCCCTGAGGACAGGAGGACTGTCCTTGGGGGCTTCCTGTGGGCCAGCCTCTGTGGTTAAAGGGGAAGAGGGTGGAGAAGCTTGAGCCCTGACAGGGGGAGCAGCCTCTCCTGGGTGGGGGTTCTGCTCAGGCCCTCCATGTGGGGAGAGCCAAGGCCTTGGCAGTGCTCCCGGCTCAGCCAGCCCTGGATCTGGCCCCCAGGGCTGCCCAGAGGGAAGCTGGGACTCAGACCCAGCCCATTATCAGCGTGGCGGCCTGCTCCGCCCTTAACCCGGCTGACTCTCTGTGTTGCAGAAGACACCTACAGCTCTGAGGAGACTGTGGACCAGCAGCCTGTGCACCTGAGGGTCATGGACACTGCAGACCTGGTAACCTTACCCCCCTTGCAGCTGAGAGCGCAGCCTCCTGAGAAGTCCGGGCCCCACAGTGGGGGCCTCAGATGGGAACATCCCCTTCCAGCTCATTTGCTGTGTGACCCTCTCTTGGCCTGAATCTCTTCATTTGCCAAACGAGAAGGAAAGGGGTGAGGCCCGGGGAGACTTGATGACCGAGGGCATCAGCTCCAAGATCCTGTGCTCTGGGGCCTGATGCTCGTGCACACGTGGAGACAGGTGCACACACATGTTTACACAGAGGCTCCCCTCGGCCCAAGTTCCCCCCCAATACACACATCTCCCTGTGTTCTCACCACCTCCTGCCAAGACCGGATGCCACTCATTCTCAGAAGCCAAGAGCACCATGAACCTGACCCCAAACCAGCGGTGCCCAGAGACAGCCAGGTCTCTTTAGGGGCCATGCCAGGGTGTTGGCTCTGCGCCCCAGAGGCCAAGGTCTCCCAGTCTCTGGCTGGGTGGTGGGAGGGAGGCTCACGAGACAATGTCTCCTTTCACACCACGCCAAACCCACACTCAAGTGCCCCTTTGACAAGGGCTCTGCTGGGAAACAATATACAAAGACCCGGAGCGTGGGGAGGTGCCGCGGGGTAGCTCAGGTGAAGGCCTTCGCCCTGACCTCCTCTGTCCCTGACCGGGGCGTCCCTCCTTTGCCCCAGGACACCCCCAGGAACTGTGAGCGCTATCTGAACTGGGCCCACGCCTTCCTGGTGGTTTACAGCGTTGACAGCCGCCGGAGCTTCGAGGGCAGCAGCAGCTACCTGGAGCTGCTCGCTCTGCACGCGAAGGAGACGCAGCGCAACTACCCGGCTCTGCTGCTGGGCAACAAGCTGGACATGGCCCAGTACAGGTGAGCACGGCGGTTGTCCCACGACTCCAGAGCTCACGTTCCTCATCTGTGAAGCCTGGGTGTCATCTTCAGGGATTATTTGGCTGCTAAGCATAGGAATCTCGAGGAGTTCGGGAGGCAGAGGCTGGCAGCGCAGCGCAGTTTTAGGTAGAAGGGGGTATGTTGTAAGGGTGTGTCTTCTAGGCAGCCATGGACAGGAAGGGAGGGGCATCTGGGCAGCACAGGGGCTGGACCCTGAAAGTCAGGAGAGAGGCCACTCCTTCCTTCCTCCTGGGGCTCTGTGGTCTCTGCCGGCTTCACCCTTTCTTGCCTGAGTCTATATGACCTTCTGTCCCCACTCGGTGCAGCGGGCTGGCCACTCTGTGCCCAATTCCAATTCTAGAGAAGGAGACTCCGGTTTACTGGGTAAGGAGTCTGCCCTGGTCCACCCAGCTCTCACCTCACCCAAGCGCAGCCCCCAGGCTCACTTCCACAGCTGGCTGTGCTGAGGGCAGTTCTCTTCGCAAGGATTGGACTTGGATCAGAGGTCACAGACTGGACCAGAGAGCAGATTACCATCGAATACTGCAGCCATATGTAGCTCATGTATTTTAGGAGACCTGGGGCTGGGCATGCTCTTTCTAGCTGACCACAGGCCTCACCACTCCCTGTGGCTTTCCTCTACTCTCTACACACATTTTAGTTGCCTGTCTGCCCTGAAGAATTTGAGACTATGATGCCTCCACTTGATAAGTACTAGTAATCTCCCTGGCATTCGTACTGACATTCGTCCTGTGTGGCCAGTCCACCTGAAAGGTATGGCACCTTCTGCCAGCCTCCCACCGGTCCCCCCCTGCTCATGGGTGGCCACTCCTGATCCCTTAGGCCCCAAGGGTGCATTGACTGATGGTGGCAAGGAGGGGACCCTTTGTTTATGGACAGTGGGAAAGGGGTTCCAGTCTCATGAAGGGGGACAAGCCCTCAGACCCAGACATATTCCATCTCAGGGAATGAAGAAAGTTGTGTGATCTTAAAGCCAAAATGAACCACAGAGCCCCCAGAGCCTAGAAGACTGGATTGAGGTAAACCAGTTTTCATTATGAGGAAAAAAACCAGACCGTTGTTTTGATCCCAATCTTTGCCAAATAGATTGTCTAAAAATGGTTTGGGAGCAAATAACAAAGAACATGGGCTCAAGTGAAGCAGCATCCATTCCCTAAGAACAAGTCCCTGACTCCCCATTTCCTTCTCCGATCAGGTCCCTAGCTCAGGAGGTCAGGCTCTGATGGGCATCGTAAATCTAACTTGGAGCTGAGCACTGATCAGTGCCTCCCATGATTGTCTTGCAGCTAAATGTGGTTTAGAGCAGCGGTTCCCAAACCACTGATAAAATGTTCACCAGGCTCCAACAAAATGAGAAAAAGGATGTTACGTGCCTGCATCACCCCATTCACATACATGCATGCATCATGCATGGGGTTCCTGTTCCTGAAAGTTCATTATTCGAGCCCCACGATGACAAAGTTTCAGATTCAAGTTTATTATAAAAGTAAATAATATTAAATATTCTTTCACAAGGGGCACCTCAGGAAGCAGTGACAGGACACCAGCCCCGGGTGGGGGCAGGATTAGGTGCTCTGCCCCTGACCCTTTTTGTCCCAGTCACTCTATCCGGTACTGCCCTGGGTAGCTAGCCCACTCCCAGCCCCCTACTCCTGCCAAATGAACCTTGGCTCAGAAACCTGTTCCCACCAGTATCCACCCTAGTGTCTCCTCCCATCGCGTGGGCTGTGCCATTGTCCTCAGGAGTGTTGGGTGAGGCAGCTCAGCAACGGGAGGCTGTCAGGAGGATTCAGGCATCGAACCTTGGCAGGGACATCCTGTCCCTTCCCTCTTCTGGACATTTGACCTGTCCAAGAACCAGCCTTTTCCCCTCTCACCTTGACTCCTGGGGCTTCCAGGTTAGATGCTTTTAGGACCTTCCCAATTGCAAATATTTGCTCCCACCATCCTGGGAGGTAGGATGAAGCTGGGAGTAGGTGCTGCTCCCTCTCCCCCCTGCTCCCCACTCCACATGAATGTTGTCACCCTTCTCTCTCCTGCCCGTCCCCTAGGCAGGCAGACAAAACTCCCCCAAGCCCTGAGAGCTTTGCCAACCACAGGCATCCTGAGTGACTTGGCCCTCCACGCCTCTGTAGACACTGTGGTCTCACACCCGTCAGTCCAAACTGCTGCCTTTTTGTAGAGCTGAAGAGCTGATCTCACGAGGGAGGGCTGAGGGTGGCTCATGTCCTGACCAAGGGCCCCCTATGGGAGGAGAGGGTAGGGATGTGGATGGCTGTCTTCCTCCAGCCACAGGCAGGGTGTAGGTAGGGCCTTTGACCAGCTTCTCTCCTACCCTCAACCTCACTCCTAAATTCTGGCTTTGGTGACATCAGCCACCATTTATTGAGCACTGACTCTGCCAGGTACTGTGCTAGGCAAATTGTCTTTCTTACTCTTCTTAACCCTGAGAGCAGATGTAATTGTCCCATTTTGCTGATGAGAAAGCTAAACCTTGTAGAGATGAAGATGATCTAGTCACCGAGCTAGGAAGTGGGACCTGGTGTGGGCCCAGGCCTGCCTGACGTGGACGCCTGCTGCTGACCTCACCTCGCCCTCCTTCCCCACCAGGCAGGTCACCGAGGCAGAGGGCGCAGCCTTGGCGGGAAGGTTTGGGTGCCTGTTTTTCGAGGTCTCGGCCTGCCTGGACTTTGAGCATGTGCAGCACGTCTTCCATGAGGCAGTGCGGGAGGCACGGCGGGAGCTGGAGAAGAACTCCCCGGCCCGGCCCCTCTTCATCTCCGAGGAGAGGGCCCTGCCCCACCAGGCCCCGCTCACTGCCCGTCACGGGCTGGCCAGCTGCACCTTCAACACCCTTTCCACCGTCAGCCTGAAGGAGATGCCCACCGTAGCCCAGGCCAAGCTGGTCACTGTGAAGTCGTCCCGGGCCCAGAGCAAGCGCAAGGCACCCACCCTGACCCTATTGAAGGGCTTCAAGATCTTCTGAGGCTCCGAGGCTCAGAGCCTGGCAGGGCAGCAGCGGGTGGCTGACCTCTAGCCACTGGCTTTCCCTCCGATGGAACAATAGCCTGCGCCCTCTGGTGGACAGCTGACCGCTGCTCCAGCACCAAGCAGTGTCCCCGACACCCAGTTCAATGTGTAAGCTGGAGGGACGACGGGCAGGAATGCTGCTCCTATTCGGAGGGCCTTGGTTTCTGTGGTAACCACCACATTCCCTGCCATTGAAGGAAAACAGCCCCCTGGGACAGCCCAGACGCCTGGAGTCAGCCTTAAGCAGGAGGAAATTGCAGTGTCCATTGTGGTATCACCCCTTCCTGCTCCAGCTCCAGCTAAGCCAGATGTGGCCCCTAGTGGACAGCTCTGGGTGGACAGCTCCAGGAGGCCTGGCATAAGTGTAGGCCTGAGGACATCCTGCAGGAAGGACAGGCCGAGGCTCTCGAGCACCTGGCAGACGGGAGGGCAGGGTGGGTCCAGGGTTTGGGGGGCCAGAGTCTGGTCCTCCCGTTGTCTCCTGATCTCACAGAAGCCCCAGGCAACAAACCCCACAGTTTTTCTAAATAACATCCAGTTTAAACCTATGAGACACCCTGTAAGAAGCAAAGTCGCAGGAGGGGCTATTCCAGTGCTTGGCCGCTTAAGGAGGGTAGAGGGAGAGGCTGTGTGCGTCCAGTGAAGGGGACCTTAGAATTGTTCACCAGAAGGCAGGGCCTCCTTATCTTCCCATCCTCAAACGAAGGACTCAGCCCATTGTCGGGACCAGCCTCCTTAGTGTAATGATCAAAGCTGCAGAACAAAGTTGCTCTCTCCGGTGACAAGGACTCAGGATTCCAGGGAGCCCACGGCTGGCATCCAGGCCTGCCCTGGGTCTACAGGTGGAAACAGTATACCAGTTTGTAGTCTGGTTCAGCAGGACCCAGTACCCTTCATAATGGGTCTGAGTGTTCAAAGTCTTCTTTGGTACGATAGAATCTAAAGCATTTTTGGTTCTTAAAGCAAGTTTTTACATAAATTATTTGGGGTTGCCCCCATAGCTTAGACCACAACACTGGGGCTCAGACACAGATCAGGACCCTCCCTTGGGGTCCCATGGTTAGCAAGAGAAGGGTCTCAGAGGCAGGGTGTCCCCTGGGTTTTAACTCTTTGTACCATGGGACTCCGGGCCCAAAGGAAGTCTTTCATGGACCCTCAGCAGAGAAGCAGATAAAGGAGAGGCCCCTCATGGGAGGAAGGGCTGGGAAGGGGGTTCTGAGCCAGAATCCTGCTCCTTCCCCCGTCAGCAATTCCAGGAACTTGGATGGAAAACAGCAGGCCTGACCCAGCCTTCAGCCCCGCTCTATAGAGGGAAGCGGAGGTCAGAGGCTGGGACCTCCTTGGGCCACATGAGGAGTCCTGGCCGGGCTTCCTGACCTGCAGGCTGGCTGTGGATTTTGCTCCCAGCCCCGTATGTGGGGCCACCACCATTTGAACAAACTATGCAATTCCAACTGCCCACATTCAGAAGCATTTTAATAAAAACGTGGTTTGTGGAGGGTTTTTTTCCCCATAACAGAATTTTCGTTGGATGGCACTTCTTTCGGTTTATCTGCTCACAACATGGGGGCCTGCCCTGCCCTCTCACTAGCTCTCGGATTCCTGTGGGTCTGGAAGGAAGACGGCTGGCATGCTCCTCTCTTTTAACTCAATGTCCACCTCGGCCAAGTTTAGCTTTTCTGAGAGCAAAGTCTCTCTTAGGATATTCAGATTGTTGTCATCTTTGGTTCCGGCCTCAGTCAAGACTTCTGGAGTTGGTTTTTCCCGTGGCAGCTTCTTTTGCCTTCTGGGGGGAAAGAAAACACTGTTGAGCATGCGTCCCCTGAGCCGGGGGGTACTGGGTGGCTGGGGGAGGCCTGGGTTCCCAGATGCGTTGGAGCGTTTGAGGGGAAGACCCAGGAGGCTGTCCTGGGAACTGTTGGGGGAGATGGTTTTGATGTTCTTTCAGCAGAGACACGGAGTAGACTTGCCCGTGCCTCTCACCAAATCCTCATGGCCACCTGTGAGCTCAACTATGAACGCTCCTCGTACGGAGGAGATGTGGCTCAAAGAAGCACATTCCTGGGACATGCATTTAAGTCTCCTGACTCTGAGTCCTGTGTTTTCACCAAATCATATTTTTTTTCCGATCCCAGAACTGTCATCTCACTTAGTGCAGGTCCTTGTCACCCCACACCACATCCCCAGGCAAACTGCAGGGCATTCCTAAATAATCTTCCAGCCTCTCGGTGCTTACATCTCCAAACCAGCCTAAACACACCAGTCATGTCTCGAAAGCCCCGGTGTGCACACGTCACTCCCCAGCTCAAGCACCTTCAATGGCTCCCCATTGCCCACCTCCTTAATCCGGCATCCAGCCTGCCTTCCTTTCAACAACTCCCCCAGATATCTTCCCTCTGAGGTGGTTTTACTTAAGGTACACTTCCTGGCCATGCGGGAGGGACCCCGCTGTGGTTAGAGCTGACTGCCCAGAGACTCTGCTTGGGCCCTGGGGTGGGGGTGCAGCTCAGTGTCTGCCGCTCCCTTGGACAGACACCGTGGCTCCGAGTTGACCTTGCTGAGGGGTATGCTTCCCAACAGGATGAGAGAGGCAGAGTCCCTTAGAGGCGACACCCCTCTGGGCCCTTCATGCAGAATGATCTTGCTAAAACATGAACCTTTCATGTCCCTGTGCAAAGCCCTTCTCATGAGCTAGAAGCTGAACTCTCTATGATGGCCCTCAGGGTGTGTACACTCTGGGTCCTGGCGCCTCTTGTCCTCCCTCTCCCCCCTCTGCAGCCCTCCTCACACCCCACACGACAGCCACACAGGCCCTCCCTCCCACCTGGAGCTTGGTGCGTGCTGCCCCTTGGTCTGGAGGCTTCGGCAGCCTGCCTACCATCTCTTTGCCCTGAAGGCCCCAGATCCCAGCTCTGTGCTCCCACAATACTCTGTATGTCCCACAGTCATCATCTGTCACTTTGAACTACCGTCATCTCCTCACCAACCTGTAGATTCCATAAGGCCAAGGCGGAACTATCTTGGCCACTAGTGTGGCCTCCACTCTCAGGATAGAGCTTAGCACAGAGCAATGCTCAGCCCGTATCTGTGTGGTGAATGATGAATGGGGCCACAGCAGTTCACAATGACTAGTTCTCAGTGTGAACTATGGGGTTATTTCTTTTTGACTTGGTAGCAAACAGGAAGATTCGTAGATGATGTAAAATATGGCATAGAAGGAAGAGCAGGGAAGTTAGGCCAACCCTTCCATGCATCCTTAATGACCTTTTTCTGTACAACGAGAATTAATAACTTGTGCCTGTCCCGCCTGACAGAGCTGTCTTAAGGATCAAATAAGAGAATGTGAAGGTGCTTTTAAAATTACAAACATGATACAGATTTGAAGGAGAGAGTCTCATTATTGTTTCAAAGTTACTGATGTGATAGTTGATGGATATATAGCAATTGTTGAATGCGTGAATGAATTAGTGGGGATGAGTGAGCTAAGCATTTATTGAGTGATTTCTAGGTCCACACATTGTGCCAATTGCTTGGGGCAGTGGTCGGCAAACCGCGGCTTGCGAGGCACATGCGGCTCTTCCACAAAATACCGACTTCTGCGCATGGGCCACAAAGTTTCAATTGCACTGTACGTGCGCACCCGCACGTGGTATTTTGTGGAAGAGCCACGCTCAAGGGGCCAAAGAGCCGCATGTAGCTCACGAGCCACGGTTTGCCGACCACGGGCTTGGGGGGAAACGCGTTGTATCAAATGTGGTCCCTGCCCTCAAGGATCTCAAACATTAGCCCTGGAGCCATCCAGAGAGTTTAACCACATGCCACTGTCCCGGCCTCACCTCAGCCCCTATGTGTCTCCAAAGGAGGCCCAGCATTCTGAATTTTTAATATTCCGGTGATTTTGGGTGCATCCAGGATTGAGGAGTACTGTCATTATAAAACTACCCCAGGAGCCTCAACTGATATCAGGGCTCTATTGGAACCCTGCTTTGGGCCTTGGAGCAGGGCAGGACTTTCCCCTTTAACAGCATGCCTTCCTCTGCAGTAGCCCCACTGAGCACTCCCCACAGAGAATTGGTTGCTACCACCATTTATAGGGGTAACTGGTTCAGAAGTATTGAGTGTGCTGCCCCGCTAGTGAGTGACAGGGCTGGGACTTGAACTCAGGCCCCTGTGACTCCAGAGCCAGAGATCCTGACCTCTAAGACATACCAGCCTCTGCCTTGTTCCCTATCCAGGGCCAGCAGGCGATAACTGGGGACAGTTGCTAGTTTTCCAAAAATTCTGGGTTCTCAAAAGACCCTGAAGGCTGCCTTTTACTATCCCAACGGGTGGACAGCCAAGGCCCATAGACACCCTTCCCTAGGTTTCCCTGGGGAGGGCAGGGCCCTCACTTTCCAGAGGCCACCCCGGCCATCCCCTTACCTGTTCGCCTTGATGCTCCTTCCCAGGAGGACCATGCTGATCACGACCACCACACCCATCAGGGCAAAGATGGAAATATTCCAAGGAGTTGCTGGGGAGGGACACAGAGGGCAGAGACTTGAGCAGAAGCTGGTGCCCCTCAGGCCCCCTGACACCTGGGGTTTGGGCTCAGACACAGCTCCCAGCATCCACCCTGCAGGAACTCCAGTGTGTGTGTGTGGGGGGGGGGAGGGGTAGGAGTGGGGGTGGGAGGAGGAGGACAAGATCTCTGCCTTGGAACAGCCCTAATCTAAAGGGGCCAGCACTGCAGTTGGATGATAGGGGGGTGGGGAGGGGTGAGTCAAGATAAACTTCACAATCTTCAGAGTTTTGCCAGGGCCTGGAGGCATTGGGCAGTGCCAGGAACGGAAGAAGGGAGAAACCAAGGGGACAAGAAGAGAGGGAGGGATGGAGGGGGGAAAGGAGGGAAGGAAGGAAAGAAGGGTGGCAGTGAAAATGGATTCAAGGACTGCCCACAGATAACACATAAAGTGGCTAATCTGAATCTAGATAACCGAGATTCGGCCACACTGTACTGAATGGAGGCAGGATCCAGCCTCAGAGCTTTGGCATCGGCTGTTCCCTCTACCAGGAACGGCCTTCCCCCACATAACTAAGTCCTTCACCTCCTACAGGCCTTCCTTCAAATGTCACCTTCTGAGTGACCACATTACCTACCCTTGCTACCTACTTTCTATTCCCTTTCTCTGCTTCATTTTCTCCCTTATTTTTTCTCTTAGTCCTGGAATCGTCCAGAGCGTTTAACAAAATGCCACTGCCCAACTCATCACCAACGCACTAGGCATTTTGATGTTTATCCTGTTTATTTTCTCTCCCTTTCACGAAAACATATGCTTCATGAAGACAGAGAGTTTTGGTGTTGTTCAGTGTTGAAAACAGTGCCTGGCGCACAGAAGGAACTTAAATACTTGGAATGATTGAATGGGTGGGTAAATGAATGACCAAGCCCGTGAGGTTCTACTACACCCTTCTGGGTACCGAGGCCCCTCAGCTGCTTTGAAGCAAATGTGCAGCCTGCCGTGGAGGAAGGGACCATGTCCAGGGCTTCAGCCAGAGTCCAGTTTGTGTTGAGAGCACACACCCCACTCCCCCGTCCCCTGCCACTTACCATCTTCTACCCGAAAAAACCAAAGCATTTCTTCCAGCAGCTCCTGAGGCACCACAGTGCCAGCTGGGGCTCCGGTGACCCCCTCACCAAGGGGCACGCCCTGCTCTGGGCTGGGGTACATTTCTAACAATGAAGTCCTTAGGCCCCTTCGGCCCCTCAGCTCCCCTCTTGGCCTCCTAGGTGCTGGTCCCTGTGCAAAGTCCTGCAGATCCCTGGAAACAAAGCAGAAAGCATGACCCAGAGCCCACCCCAGCCGGAGCTCCCCTCCCTGCCCAAACCCAACTCTCCTCTCGCCCGAAATTACAGGACCAGAACAGGCTGGCCCAGAGCAGTGGGGCCTGGAGAGGCAGAGACCACGGACTTGGGAGTCACTCAAGTCTTTATTAAAACCCATCACGCGTGGGGAAGAGCAGTGACCTGGAGCGGGAAGGACTAAGCCACTGCTGGGCTGTGGGACCCTCGCAGGGGACACCGTCCGCTTTTGCCTGCTCTGCATCCCCACCCAGCTCCTGCAGCCACGGCTCCCTTCACCCTGGCTCCTTAGCAAACTGTCCCATCCCTTGCCTTTGGTTTTCATGTGGTAGCCAGTCACAGGACCCACATAACAAAGGTTGGGCCTATCACAGTCTCTTATCTGGGGATTGGCATGCCTGCCACCCAGAGCTGAGAAAGTACCAGAAAAGGGGAGCTGTCAGCTATTGCTGCCGAGAGCTGGCAGCTCACTTTCCTCGCTGCCACCCCCAGGCCTGACTGGCCAGTGCTGCTCTCAGTTCAGCAGCCCCCTCATAACTTCTTTTTTTTTTTGGGGGGGGGGGGAGTCATGTTATAAGAATTGTTTTCTGTCGTTTGTAGTGCAAGAAACTGAATCCATGCTCCCTGGCTACATCCTTTCATTAATTTCAGCCTGTTCCTATCCCCGCAAAACAAAGCAAGTTAAGCAATCTGTGTTTACTAAGTCAGATATTGAAATCTAGTAATAAAAAATAATAAACAATTCCAACTTTGGATGTTGACATAAGGCCACATCACTATATCAAGGGATCAGAACAGGAATTTCGTAGAGACCTGTGTACACATGGGAATGTGACGTATAATAAAGGCGGCTCTACTAATCGGCAGGGAAAGGAGGGGCCGTCTAGTAGGTGTCGGGAACTGGCTCACCGTGTGGGAAAAAGGAAGACTGGATGTGCACCCGGCAAACAGTACATACAAAAACAGACCCCACATGTAAGAGGGAAAAACATAAAGCTAATAAAAGTGGGGTAAAACTTTTTAAACAAAACCATAAAAGCTCAAATCATTCACTAACAAAAAACTGATGAATTTGATTATATCAAAAAATAAGATTATCTGTTCACTGAAGAATACCATCAATAAAGTAACACTTTTCTGATTGGGGCAAGATACTTGCCATGCTTAAAACCAGGAAGAGACTGATATCTAGGATACACAAAGAATTCTTGCAAATTAACAAGAAAAAGACAGGAACTCTAATAAACGCGTAAAAAATCTAAACCGCAGTTTACAAGGTAGGAAACCCAAAAGGCTAGCAAGCATATGAAAAAGTGCTCAAACTCTATGGTAATCAGAAGGGTGAAAATTAAAAATGAAATACCAGTTGACATCCATTAGATCATCATAGTTGGAAAGGTGAATAATGTCATGTGTTTGAGGTTCTAGGCCAGTGATGGCGAACCTATGACACGCATGTTAGAGGTGACACGTGAACTCATTTTTTTGGTTGATTTTTCTTTGTTAAATGGCATTTAAATATATACAATAAATATCAAAAATATAAATCTTTGTTTTACTATGGCTGCAAATATCAAAAACTTTCTATATGTGACACGGCACCAGAGTTAAGTTAGGGTTTTTCAAAATGCTGACACGCCGAGCTCAAAAGGTTCGCCATCACTGCTCTAGGCCATAGCCTCATGCACTGACAGGAGTGTAGGATGAGGCAGCCATCTAGAGAGCAAATTAGTCACAATAAGTGTACACAGCCGCTCTGCTCCTGAGTGTGTAATATATATAAAAAATTTATCCCTAATACCCGGCTGGCGTGGCTCAGTGATTAAGCATTGACCTATGAACCAGGATGTCACAGTTCTATTCCCAGTCAGGACACATGCCTGGGTTGCGGGCTCAATCGCCAGTGCGGGGCATACAAGAGATTCTCTCTCATCACGGATGTTTCTCTCTCTCCCTCTCCCTCTCTGAAATTAATAAAAAAAATATTTTTAAAAAGTATCCCTAAGGATCATAGAGGACATGCCATATTGTTTATGAAAATACAAAATATATGCGCACAAAACAACACATTAAAAACCCCACATAAAAAAGACACATTAAACACATTAGTTCTCTCTGGGGGAAAAGGAAAAGGGGAACAAGAAGGGAGATAAAAGGAACTAAAAAAAAAATAGAAGAGGAGGGTTTTGAAGAAACCGTTCATAGGAACATGTCATGGGGCCAACAACAACAACAGCAGAGGCCCCAGGCCATCTCCGGTCCCCCTGCTCACACTGCCTTCCCAAGGAGCCTTTGGAGGCCCAGCCAGGAACATGAAAAGGCAACTGGATGGCAAGCAGACAGACACAGGGCTGAAATAAGGCTTAATTGACATCAGACTCTAAGGCTCTGAGAAAACAAGAAACATCTACAGGTTTTGAGGGGAAATGTTTTCACATGTGAACAACCATTCACGTGCCGAGGCGGAGATGGAATTCAGGGGGAAAGAAGGACCTTGTTTAGACTTCCGAGGACTCCGAGGCATACTGTCCACTATCCCGTTGAGGGGTATGTGTATATACACTGAATAATGAGAAGACAAAGGTATAGGGATGGCTAATCAACGTGATCTCTTTCCAGTTCCAACGGTCTGTCCAGAGCACTTGCTAAGAAGGGTTGTGACTTTCTGTCCAATCTCAGATGCAGGAATGCCTGGATTAATTAGTAACATCGCCCATAGGCCCCTGCTGCCTATGTGGACCTCCCCACACCCACAAAGAGGAGTGTGAAGGTCAAGAAACCAAACATCGACTCCCTCTGGGAAGGTGGGATGGGGCCTAGACGCATGCGAACACCTTGAATACTTCTGTATTGTATACATTTCTCATGAGTACACACTACCTTTATGAAAATAATACATGGAATTTTTATATATTTTAAATGTATATATTTTAATGTATATTTTAAATATATTTTCCAAATTTGAATGCATTTTAAAATGTATGTATAGTATTTATAGCTTTTGAGACAACAATTCCAATTTTGGGTGTTTAATTAATAAAACTAATTAAAATGTCAGTTCTTCCCAACTTGACCTATGGATTTGATGCAATTCCAATAAAAATCCCAGCAAGTTCTTTTATGTGCATCGCCAAAATGATTTTGAAGTTTACATGGTGTGTGGTAAAAGACTCAGAATAGTTCACACAATATTGAAGAACAAAGTTAGAGGACTGACGCTATCAGACTTCAAGACTTCCTGTAGAACTGCAGTAACCAAGACAGTATGGTGTCGGAGCCAGTCTGATAAGTGTACAAACTTGGCCGATTCCATTGGGGAATGTGTGTTTTAAATATGATAATATTATAATGAACATATACCAACAAACAAAATGACAAGTCGGACTCAAGTCCAGAACTGAGAGTCAACCCTCCGGACTATGTTAGATGCCCCAGAAACAAAGACACATTTCCCCTCAGAACACTTAACCAGTTTCCTTCTAGAGTGAGCATTCTGTTAATATCCCTGCTTTTAAAAAATTAACTACATTTCATGAGTTATTTGGATTTTATTTTTCTATGAATGTCTTTTCCTGTTCCCGGATCCCACCCAGGATATCACATTGCGTTCAGCTGTCCTGTCTCCTTGGGCCCCTCTGGGAGATTCCTGCATTTTAAACAGAGCTTAACCATCTGCCACTGGCCTGTGACTCCTACGGAACACCCTGGTCACTCATTCCCATGGGAGGTTAGAGACACTCACCCTGGGTCCTTGGCTCCTGGGGCCGGCCTTGATCTGCTTTGGGGAGCAGCACTGATTGCTGTGTCCTCTTCCTCCTCCTCTCACCGAACCACAGGATGGTCTTTGCACTTGAGCTCTCCACACAGCTGTCACCTGGGATGAGTGCAGAGTCTGTGGCAGCCCATCCCATCTGGTAGCTCTGCTCTTAGCACACGCCCAGGCCTGGAGTCTTCTCTGCTACTCTGGGGTGACTGACCTCTTGAATGAGTGGCCTTGGGTGGCAGACAGGCTCCACCCAGTTTTAATTGCTTAAAGAACCAGGAGCCCAGTGCTCACTTTCTTATATGGTGGCCTCAAGTAAAGAGAAGACATCCAGACCCTCTTGCCAGCCCTGAGGAATGGGCTTAGAGGACCCCGGGCTGGGGTGCCAGCAACCAGGGGGATACGTGGTGTGCTCTCTCCGGGCCTCTGCCTCCTGGTGTTATCAATATTTAACCACAAAGCAGGGAGCCAAGCCCGGCCTTTGACAGCCTGTTCTTTCTCACAGTGAAGGCCAGGGCCATATAGGAATTCCTCACAAGGAGCTATAAAATAAGACCTTTGGAGGGCAAGGGGCGGTCCCGGAAGGCAAGGCAAGTGAGTGAAGCTGTGTGAGTGGCACAGAAAGGAGAAAGCAGGGCGGGTCAAAGAGCACAGAGTGAGGAGAGCTTGGTAGGGAAGCAGGAGTAAGATGCTCCTCGCACCAGGCCAGACCCATTCAATTGTGGTCATCGGTGAGCTCTGGGCTTTTCCACCCACTGGCTCCGTGCATCTTCAACAATCCTTGGAGTTGGCTTGGCAAGGAGCAGGGTTCCCATTTCACAAATGAGGTAGTAGAAGTTGAGTGAGGTCAAGTGACAGGAACAAGTTCCTCTAGACCAGTGGTTCTCAACCTTCTGGCCCTTTAAGTACAGTTCCTCATGTTGTGACCCAACCATATGATTATTTTCGTTGCTACTTCATAACTGTAATGTTGCTACTGTTATGAATCGTAATGTAAATATCTGATGCGCAGGATGGTCTTAGGCGACCCCTGTGAAAGGGTCGTTTGACCGCCAAAGGGGTCGCCACCCACAGGTTGAGAACCGCTGCTCTAGGAGTTAAGCACAGGTTAACACTGTGGACAGCAGCATGGTGCAGAGGAAAGGAGACCCAACAGGGAACTTAGGGGCCTGCCTGGAACTTCAGCAACTCATTATTTTGTAACTCATTCATTCATTCAATAAATACTATTTGAGTTCCTATTACACAGATGACATGGTAAACAAGACAGGCAAGGACCCCATTCTCCTGCAGCTCACACTCTGGGAGAGATAGACAGACAACAACAAAAGTTAGCAAAAACATAAATAATTTCAGCTAGAGAAAGTTTCTGTGAATAATTTAAACAACAAAATGGTATAGAAAGAGATGGGGTAGGAGAGCTATGATTGCTGTATTCCTGTACAAACTGAAGGACAAGGACCTGGGACAGCAGGTGCAAAGGCACTGAAGAGATACTGGGCACAATGAGCTTGAGAAACGAAAAGGAGGGCACTGAGGGCACTGGGCTGAAGCAGGGCGATGAGGGGAAGTGGCATAGAATAAAGCTGGAGGGCAGACGGAGGCAGACCTTGTAGGGCCTCGTAAAACAGGGTAAGGCATTTGGATGTAATGAGAAGCCACCGGAGGGTGTAGGCAGGGAAGTGACATGATCTGATTGACATTTATGTAAAATCACTGGCCTGCTGGGTGGGGAGGAGTAGGGAGACCTATTGGGAGGCTGTTGCATTCAGCCAGGCAAGAGACAGTGGTGGTTTGGACCAGCGTGTGGCTGTGAAAATGGTGAGAAGTGGTCAGATTCAGGGTGGATTTTGAAGAGAAAGGCAATGGGTAGATTTCAAGAGAGAGGAACTCAACACTAACTGCAACAAAGCAACTCAAAAGGTAACCATTGGCTCATATAACTGGGAAGAGCAGGGTGGAGCTGACCTTAGGGAGAACTGGAGCCAGAAGCCTGAAGATCCCCAGCTCTTCTCTCTCTAGCTCTCTCCCTGCTTCTAACTGGACATCAGGCTCATTCCCAGAGGCTACCATCTCCAGGACCCTGGACCAAGCTGTAGGAAGTCACCCTTACAGCCGGAGGACAAGCGGTCCCTTTTCTCAACTCCAGTTTGGCAATTCCTGGCAAAGGGCTCTAGTTCTAGTTGTCCTGACCTGGGTCATGTACCCATGTTTTGGATCAGTTGTTTCAGCCAAGGGCAAGGTGCCATGGATGACCAGCTCAAACCACATGCCCATCAGGAAGCCAGGAGAGCAAGGCTGAGAGCTGGACAGTCACTCCAGTGTGGGTCCCCAAGTGACCCCTTGACCAGGATTCTCCCTGTCTGCTTTGGAGGAGAATCATGGGGAGCCTGTCCCACTCCAGGTTTCCCACTCTTCTACCTGTTTCTTTTTTATCCCTCCTCTTACCCTAGTTCTCTCTGCTATCGCTTATCCAGTAACTATGATTCTGTGCCAGGCATTCTGCTAGCGATGAAAATCACAGACACTGCCCCTGGCCTCATGAAGATCATGTAATGGTGACTGTTGCTGACAGGTGCCATGAAGGAAACATATGCACAGAGATGAGAGCACATCACCAAGCTCTCCCTTCCTCATAGTTTCAAATATCACTCTGGACAAATCAGTTCTACCTTCGAATCTCCTTCCCTAACATCTCCAGTCCCCTGTCCCACTGCCTGGAATGTGGTGGGCAATGAGCAGTGGAGTGGAGTGGAAAGGGCTTTTGGTTTTTCCCTGTTAGTCTAATATCTGCCACTTCATAATTCTTCCAGTTTCAGCTTATATGTCATCCTGTCAGGGAACTCTTTCACATCAGATAAATATAGTGTATGGCTGGCCAGCTTGGCTCGGTGGTTGAGCATCAACCTATGAACCAGGAGGTCACGGTTTGATTCCCCATCAGGGCACATGCCTGAGTTGTGGGCTCAATTCCCAGTAGGGGGTGTGCAGGGGGCAGCTGATCAATGATTTTCTCTCATCGTTGATGTTTCTATCTCTCTCTCCCTCTCCCTTCCTCTCTGAAATTAATCCTACATAATAAAAGTCTAATATGCAAATCAACAAGACAGTGGAACAACAGGTGGTCAGTGCGCTCCCAGAGGAGGAGCCCTGAGCAGGGCTCCCAGCGGTGGTGGGAGCCTCTCTCACCTCCTCACCAGCAGCAGCGCTGATGTCTGACCGTGGGGAGTGGGCCTAAGCTGTCAGTTGGACATCCCCCTAAGGCTCCCAGACTGTGAGAGGGCACAGGCCAGGCTGAGGGACCCTCCTCTGAGTGCACAAATCTCGTGCACTGGGCCTCTACTAAAAATATATTTTTAAAAATATTGCGTATGGCTCTGGGTAACAAACACCCAATTTGAATGGTTTAAACACATACAGGTTTATTTTCTCATATAAGAATTTCTGAAGTAGCCAGTTACGAATGTCAAAAACTCAAGGAGATCAGGGCTGAGATTTCTGAGATTCCCTCATAGTCTCAGTATGGCTGATGCAGCTCCAGCCATTATGTCCACGTTCCAAGGAGAAAAAAAGGAAAAAGAGAAGAAGGACCACAGGATATAATGGACAAGTAACCTATCAGAGGGGAAACCCAGACAACAGGGAGAACCATGGACAAGGGCTGAGAGCCCCGTAGGCCTCAAGGTGATAGAAACTGCTCTGTACTCCAAGTCAGCCTGGTCTGCTCCCTGGGGTGAGCCCTCAGCATCAGCTGACACCAGGAGGGGTGGACATACCCTGGGCTAGCCGATTGTTCTTATCTTCATTTTCACAAACATCACTTACACTCAGAAATCAATGTCATGATTCAATTTGAACAATGATTCTGTCAGGTCCCTGTGGCACATTCTCTTCTCAGTAGAGAAAACTTCATGGAAAATAAATTAAATCTAAAAGTGGTGATGTAAGGAGAGAACACACAGGAGCAGAGATAGATGTGCAAGGACAGTCACTGCACTTTGTTTAAGATGGCAAAACAGCCCTGGCCGGTTTGGCTCAGTGGATAGAACGTCAGCCTGCAAACTGAAAGGTCCCAGGTTCGATTCTGGTCAAGGGCACATGCCAGGGTTGTGGGCTCCATCCCCAGTGGGGGACTTGCAGGCGGCAGCAGATCCATGATTCTCTCTCACCATGGATGTTTCTGTCTCTCCCTCTTCCTTCCTCTCTGAAATCAATAAAAATATATTTAAAACACACATACACACAAAAGATGGCAAAACAACACAAAACAAAACCTAAATGTTAGATAATATGGTATCAATAGAATTGCATATTTTTTCTAAGCATCAATTTTTTATATTAAATCCTGCAATTAAGTCCTAAATTATTGGTGCGTAAGCACTGACCTGATGCCTCTGTCTGCAATAGGGTGGTTGAGAGGAAGGATGGGCGTCCAATGAGAAGCCATCTTTACACAATGCTTTTTCAACAGATACATATTTTGCTGGGAGCATTTTGGGAACATTTGCAAAGTATTGGAAGTTTGGGCAGAATCTCCATGAAAGGTCATTCTGCAGCCGCCACCTTCATCCCATTCATCTTATCTCTATGGCATTTGAGACTTCCTATGTCATTGGCCCTTCTTCAGAATATTTAGTACTTCCTATGTCTTTGACCCCTTGCTTCTGGTTACAGTATAACCAGATATCTTCTTCAGTCCCTGAATAAATCAAAGTCCAACCGCAGAATAAAATCAGAGTCTCTCAGCCTTTCGTTTTAGTTATATGAGGTATTGAAGCTTAGTCATTCCCATAAACAGCACTCTGAATAGCCTCGTCTTAAAGAGGGCTTGCTCAATGTGTTTGAGGCATGTCCAACAACGGGTAAGTCAGCGCTGTGTGTTACTTTGAACTTTGTTGCTCCCACCTTTCACATGCAAGTCAACATTCTTTGAGGGAACAGAGGTGGCATATAGTTGGCCCCAGTATTAAAGCAAACGCTTCAGACAATTCAGTTAGGGCTATTTCATTGTCAAAGCTTTATTACAAACCTGCTGTGAGGGAAGGCCTCTGGTAGTCTCACTTTAAACATTCACTCTGGGTAAATGGTTAAATAATAGTGATTAGACTAGATTTTTTTAAAAAAAGAATGTTTGATTAAAAGGTCACTAAGACTCTTGACTGATGTCAGTTGGGTGAATCTTAATCCTTTTAAGTTTATCAGAAATTTTTCTAAGCATTTTAACCAGAAAGCATAATTTATTTTCAGAAGGAAGTTGTGAATTAAATCATTTAAAAAGGAAAAATTCTGCCCAGATCAGAGTTGGGGCAATTTTTCTTTCTTTTATTTTTCTTAAATTTTCAATTACAGTTGGCATTCAATATTATTTCAGGTGTACAGCATAGTGGTTACACATTTGTATAATTTACAAAGTAATCCCCCAGATAAATCTAGTACAAACCTGGCATCATACAATCATATTACAATATTATTTACTATATTCCCTAAACTGTACTTTACATCTCCATGACTATTTTGTAACTGCCAATTTGTACTTCTTAATCCTATTTCACCCAGCCCCCCGACCCTCTTCCCATCTGGCAATCATCAGTTTATTCTCTGCATCTATGAGTCTGTTTCTGTTTTGTTTGTTCATTTATTTGTGTGAGGTGTTTTTTGTTTTATGTTTTGTTTTGTTGTTTTTTTTAATTCCACATATAAGCTAGATCATATAGTACTGGGACAATTTTTCTTTTAAAGCCCCTCCTTTTGGCTCAGATAATTTTTAAAGATCTGTCTTGGTTTAAAAAAAAAAAAAAAGAGCCTTAGCTGGTTTGGCTCAGTGGCTAGAGTGTCGGCCTGCAGACTGAGGGGTCCTGAGTTTGATTCCAGCCAAGGGCACATGCCTGGGTTGCGGGCTCGGTCCCCAGTGGGGGGCGTGCAGGAGGCAGCCGATCAATGATTCTCTCTCATCATTGATGTTTCTCTCTCTCCCTCTCCTTTCCTCTCTGAAATCAATAATATATATATATATATATAAAAGAGTAGTTCTTGCCAGGTAGCTCAGTTGATTGGAGTGTTGTCCCAGTATGCCAGCGCTGCGGGGTTCGATTCCCCAGTCAGGGCACATACAAGAAGCAGCCAATGAATTCATGAATAAGTGGAACAACGAAAGGATGTGCCTCCCCCAAACCCCCTATACCGCTTTTCTCACTCTCTCTAAAATCAATAAATTTTAAAAAGGAGTCTCCTTTAAAAAGGAGTTTCTTGCCTAGTTTATCACTTTTTACTTTTTTTGTTGTAGTTGTTAATTTTCATCCGAGGATATTTTTTCCTTTTTCTTTTCTTTCTTTCTTTTTTTTTAAGAGAGAGAGTGGAAGGGAGGGGGAGAGACAGAGAGAAACATGGATATGTCTCTCACATCGACTGGTTGCCTCCAGCACATGCCCTGACCAGAGCCAGGATTGAGCCTGCAACTGAGGTACGTGCCCTTGACTAGAATCCAACCCAAGACCCTTCAGTCCACGGCCAAACTCTAACCACGGACCAAAAACGGCTAGGGCACTTTTTACATTTTGTAATAAATGGAGGCAAGTAGGCATACAAAACAAACACAATCATTGTTGCCAGAAGTGTTTGTATCCATGTTGATATTATTCCTTTGTTAAACAAGGGCCTTCGTGGCCAAAAGGTTTTCTGAAAGAAAGGGTTTATTGGGCCATATGCTAGCCAGAAAAAGGACCAGATCCTGGGACATACCGTCTAAACCCTTGGAAGAAGGGCTGGATGGAGGAGACAAACATGTCCACTGTCCTGGAGCTGACGGGGCTCTTTAAAAGGTGAAGCGAGCCAGTTCTAGGATAGGAATGACACAGAGAAAATTCTGAGATGTCCTGAATTAAATTGCAGCTGTCCTGAGGGTAGAAGGGAGAGAGACAAGAGGTTCATCAGTTAACAACTGCATGGCAAAACCAACAAAAGATTGCTTACATTACTGAATGTTGAAACTTAGAATTAACTTCCAGGTGGCTATTTCTGCATTTATCTAAAGAGAATAGCCAGGAGCCAATGAACCCCCCGCCCCCATACACAACCCCAGGAGCCTAAGCTTCTTGCTTACACTTGAACTTTCCAGACTGTTGCCCATAACCAATCCTAAAGAACAAACGTGTTTTCCTTGCACTCTGCACCTATCCCAGAACTAGCCCCATTCGCCTTCACCCATTCCCTTCATCTACAGCCAATGTAAATTCTTTCAAAACAACTTACGTCTTTCTTCCCCTACTTGGTGTATAAAGAGCCCTGCTGCTGGTGATTTAGACTTCATGTCCCCGGTCTTGGTTTTTTTCTTGCTTGCATTTGGTTTAATAAACTCATTCTTTTTAAAAAGCTTTCTGCCATGACAATTTTTTTTTGTTTAACAGGTGCATAGTCCGTAAGGAAGAAATATGTGCTGCTTCTGGATTGGATGTGGGCGATATTTATATTCCCCTTGGTTTACTCGGTCCACTGCCAGCAGCAAAGGGGTACTTCCTACCCCTAACCTGCTCCTGGGTCCTGGGTCTCACATCTGGCTTCCTTCAGATGTCATGTGGCCTCTCCGGTCTCTCTCCTTTCAAGGACACCCGGGCTGCCTCTTTAGCTCTCCCCTGGGACCAAAGACATTCCAGTCTCCCGGTGGGGGGAGTCTGTTGCACAGAACAGCCTCCTTAGCAGTCACCTTCTGTAAGAGCTGTGGGATGGCCAGCGTGGCCGGCCTGTCCTCAGCGGGTGGTCTTGCAGCCCAACCCCGCTTTACAGAAAGACTGGACATATTTGGGATTGACATTTCCTACGGAAACACAGAGGGCCTACTCCCTATCAGAAGCGCTGCCGCCTTGTGACGTCCCCACTGCCAATGACTGGACAGGCTGGTGAGCAGCGCCTCCTAGCGGAATTCTACTGCAACCACAGGCGGGGGTGGCTGTGGTACAATAGTAGTACCATCCCCATTTTACAATTCGGGAAACTGAGGCTCAGTGTATTTATTATCCCAGGTCACGTGGCTGATAAGTGGCAGATCCAAGTGTGTCTGATGACAAATGAACTGTGATCATCCTACAAAATCCTTTCCTCCTCTCAGCCTTCTGGTTTCTATCAGTCGCTGTGTGGTTGGCAGAGGGCGCTGTGAACAGCTCCAGGCTGCTCTAGGGGACAGCTGTGAAGAACTAGGACGCTGAAAATTAAAGGTAGCATAATGCAGGCCCTCTAACTCAAGGAGAGAAGGGATATTCACATAAATACAGATAGTTACACTTCAGACAGCAGCTCGGTCTAAGATGAAAACCCAAATGACTATTTTAGTTGTGTTTATAGGTCATGTTGTATGGGATAAGACCATTTTCTAATATTAGAATCACATTCCACTTGCCCTAAGACAGGATTCTGAAAGAGAACTCCATTGAAAGAATAGAAGGTTTGGGGTCCCATCTCACTCTGCTCATATATGATCAGATCAGGTGAGCGGATCACTGGAAATAGTCTCTCCCTTCCTCTTGCCGCTCTCTTTTTTATTCAACACACAGGTGAATGTATCCATGTTTGTGCACACATTAGCAACTTCCCTCGATAACTCCAAACTGTGTGAGAAGCAGAGGTCCCCACGGAGCATTAAGAGGACGCATCAGAACGACATCAACTCCATACAGGCAAGAGCTCAGGGGAGAATGTCTAAACTTGGCATTGAAGAATGTGTGACAGCATTTAGAAAGCAGGAAGGTGGGGAGGGCATCTAGGAAGGACAACGTGAACAAAGACATGGGAGCCGGGATGTTCAGAGCTCATAATTTAGGAAAACGGACTGGGTATGATTCTATGTGATGGGGAAAGTTGGTGAGAGTGGCTAGAAAGGAGTCTGGTCTCCTCTCTACAGCCAGGATCCTGTGTGAGCACATTCAAGGCGAAAGCCACTGCCTGGGCCTGGGGAATGAAAAATCTAATCACTAGAGGTCCTTAGAGGTCTTCTAAGAGCACTCCCCACCACCAGCAGGTATACCAGGATATCAGTTTCCCTAAATCTCCTTTATGGTATCCCTCTGTGTGTAAGGGAACCCACAGGGTAGAGTGAATGCCAGAGCAAGTGATTGAGCCTCATTTCCCTCAGGAGCAAGACAGGGACTCTGACTGACGCTCAGAGGACATAGGATTGCTGTGAATGCCAAAAGGTTAGGACCACGCTTTGGAACTACAGGGACCAGCTGTGAGGACCTTAGGTAATTACCTAACTTCACTGAGCCTCACATGCTCTTCAGTTATAATGGTTGCAATAATATTTACCTGGTACGAATGATATGAGGGTTAGCGGAACTAATCAAAATGCGTAGCCAGAGCGTGGCATATTAAATACGCAGTAAATATTAGTTATCATGGCTGAGAAAATGACACAGAATGACGGCAATAAATGAGATTTCATTGTGTGAAAACACATGACTTGTTCCAGAAAGAGTTCTTGGGGGAGATTAGATAAATCGTGCTAATACATGCAATAAAAAATCACGGGGACTCTTGAACCGGCAAATACCTCCAACACGAACGGCCTCGCCTCGGACCAGCAGGCCCCGCCCCTCGGTTTCCTCCGGCCCCGCCCCTCGAGCCCCGCTCGCTTGCGCTCAGCCCGACGCGCCTGCGCAGGGCGGCCGCCCAGAGGCGATGAGGGTGCTGGTGCGACGCTGCTGGGGGCCCCGGCCCGTGGGAGGCGGCGGGGGCCGGAGGCCGCTCCCCCAGTGGCGAGCGCTGGCCGGGCTCGGCGGGGAGGACGGCCGGGGCACCCGCGTCCGCGAGAAGCCGCCCTGGCGGGTGCTCTTCTTCGGCACCGACCAGTTCTCCCGCGAGGCGCTGCGGGCGCTGCACGCCGCCAGGTACCGGGGCGGGGCTCGGGGGGCGCAGCCGAAGGCGCCGAGGTCAGCCTTTGCTGCCGGCCCTACGGTTTGGAACCCCGTTGGGGAAAGCGGCGGCGCCCGGGGCGTGTGGGCCCGGATCGCGGCGAATCCGGCGCCCGGAAGTTGCGCCGCACCCGCCGGGGACTGTCGGGTCTGCACCCCGCACTCCAGGCCCGGTCCGTTCGTGCTCCGAGCGCTACCCGCTTTGCGGGCATCACTTCCGTCCAGCCCGACCACCGTCCTGCCTGGTTGCGCGCGGAGAAATCGGAGCTCAGCCAGCGGTTCTCAACCTGTGGGTCGCGAACAATGAAAATACATCCTGCATATCAGATATTTACATTACGATTCATAACAGTAGCAACATTACAGTTATGAAGTAGCAACGAAAATAATTTTATGGTTGGGTCACAACATGAGGAACTGTATTAAAGGGTCGCGGCATTAGGAAGGTTGAGAACCACTGATTGCCTAAGGTCCTCATCTGAGCTCACGGGACTAATATGCTGTGACTTCAAGTCCTCCCCTTTCCACCTCCTCGGATTCCTCTAATTTGTACCTCAAGTCCCTTGGGCGTCTTCACGGGCGCAGGCATCCCCTGCACACCCCTGTCTTACTCCTTTGCCCCCCACCCCCTTCCTGTATACAACTGGGCCTAGATATCTGGGGCTGAATGAGGACATAGTCCAAAAAGCAGGTCCAGATGAGTAAATCTATAAAGCAGAACGCTTAGGTATATATTTAGTATTTTTAAAAGTTAGCAAATACTGTTTACTAGAAGAAAAAAAAAAATTGCGATCCAGCCTGTCCCGACAGTTCATGATATGTGGGGCCTATACCCATGTATACGGCTCCATTTTATATTTCCCTGCTCTCCCCGCTCGTTTCTGTCATCTCCGTCAGGCCTTCCCCACATGCTCTTCACAGCAGCCCCTCATATTGACTCCCTCAATCCCGGTGTATCATATTTCTCCCTTCACACACACCCCTTGAAACCCTCCCTTCACACCTGCTCCCTTTGCTTACCCCACATACTGTACTCTCCACGTGCTGTTTTCCCGTACTGCCTCCCACATCTCTTACTGCAATATCCTGGCCCTTCTGCTGGTCCTCACTTGGTGGCTCATTACTCCTGCTCTTTTGGGGCCCTCTGATACTCCTCAGAACTCAACATGTGATGCAATACCTGCTAAATAAACCAATGAGCGGCCCCTCTGGGCACTGGAGTACTATGCAGCAGATAAAAAGAATGAGGTAGTACTGTATGTACTGTCATGGAATGATGCCCAAGAAATACATTCTTGTCCCCCCCCCCCCAAGTGTTTATCCCCCAGTCCCTCCCTTCAGAGACAGTCACTGCTTTTAGTTTCTTATTCTAGAAATGTTCGTTGCATAAATTAGCAAATGCATAATTAACCCATCTTTTCCAAAAGACTCCCATAATAGCATAGATAGTGTTAAGAGGGAGAAACAAAATATGGAGCAGCATATGTACTATCCCAGTTGTTTAAAATGTCTGTACTATATATGTTTCTGTATATTTCTAGAGCCATGCTGTCCAAACAGTAGTCAGTAGCCACATGTAGCTCTCCAAACTTAAAATAATTAAAATTCATTAAAAGTGAAAACTCGGTCTCTCAGTTGCTCATGAATGTAATCATAAAAATACTGTAGAGGTGTGTGAAATAGTTTAATACTGTCATTGTCTTAATACTGTCATATTTTCTTCCAATCTTTACAATTTAGGGACAACAAAGAAGAAGAGTTAATCGAAAAGTTGGAGGTAGTCACGGTGCCTTCCCCATCACCAAAAGGACTGCCAGTGAAGCAGTATGCTGTCCAGTCGCAGCTGCCCGTGTACGAGTGGCCAGATGTCGGATCTGGAGAATATGATGTTGGAGTGGTCGCTTCATTTGGCCGACTTTTGAGTGAGGCTCTTATTCTTAAATTTCCCTAGTAAGTTTTATTTATAAGGAAATATAGTAGAGAGACCTTGGTCTTTATGTATAGACCTGGTATTTACAAAATGCAATAATTTGAACTCTAATTGCTCTTTCTTTAGTATTTTCTCTTAAAATAAAACATTTTATTAATGGTATGAATTGTTAAAATGAATGATGCTCTTTCACGCACCCTCATTTAAATTTTATATATATGCTGCCCAGCCCCTGTGGCTAGGTGGTTGGCGGCAACCCATGCACCAGGAGGTCAGCAGGGTATTTCCGGTCAGGGCTGCAGGCTCCATCCCCAGCAGGGGGCGTGCAAGAGGCCACAAAAATGATGTTTCTCATCCATGTTTCTATCTCCCCCTTCCTCTCTCTCTAAAATCAATAAAAACTTTTTAAAATTTCATATATATGCTGACAACTCCCAAATGTGTCCCGCCAATTCAGATCTCTCCCAGAATTCCAGGTCCCTAATGCCCACTGCCTCCTCCACAGCCCTGTTTGGATGTCTAGTAGACATCCAACATTTGAAAGGTCCAGAACTATATTCCTGAACTTTTGCCCAAAATCTGCTCCTCCCCAAAATCTTCATCTCAGCAGATGGGACCGCCAGCCTTCTGGTTGCTTAGCTCCCAAACCTTGGAGTCATTCTTAATTCTTTATCTCACACCACACGTTTAATCCATCTGGAAATACTACTGGCTCCGCCTTTGACATCTGTCTGGAGTCTGTGTCTCATCATTTCCACTCTGGCCACTCACCTGTTGTACTGCAGTAGCTTCCTAATTGGCCTCTACTTTTGTCGTTGGCCCTCTCACTTTTTTACTAACCCAGCAGCCAAAATGATGCTTTTAAAGCATAAGTCAGACCAGTCACTGCTCAAAGTTCTCTGGTGGTTTTCCATCTCACTCAAAAACTAAAGGCCTGTGAGGACCGGCTTACTTGGTTTGGTCTGCTGGCTCTCTGGGCTCATTTCCTAGTACTGTTCCTCAGGTTTACCCCACTCCAGCCACAGTAGCCTCTGCTGTGCCTTGAACTCGCCAGCATTTACCTTCCTCAAAACCTTTGTACTGTGCCTAGTGTTCCCTCTGCCTGGAAAGCTTTTCTTCTGTATATCTGCATGGCTATTCCTTTACCTTCTCATGTTTCTGCCCAGTGTCTTCTTACTGGTAAAGCCTTCTTAAACCACTATTTAAATTGTAATCTCCCACCCAATAGTCTTATCCCCTTTTCTGCTTTATTTTTCTCCATAGCCCTTAGCACCACTGACAAACTTTTTACATATTCTGTTTTTTATTGCTTATCTTCCACTCACATTGTCACATAAGCTCCCTGAGGACAGGTTGGTTCACTGTTGCTTATATCTGCAGCACTTAGCACATTGCCAGCACATGCATTATGCTCAGTTAATATTTGTTGAAGGAGTAAGACTGAGCTGAACAGTGAAACTTACAATATAAGACCCATAGTCACACATTCTCAAGTGCATACTCATGGGAGACATTAAACTAATGACAGATCAGCAAATTATTTAACTTGCTCATTAATGGCTGATAGGAGTATTGGGATAAACAGTGAAGGTGATGGTACTAAAAGAAGCTTGTTTTAGGCATCTAATTGCAAACCAAGAGAAGTGAGGGTAATTATGTAACTAAACTATCTGAGATGCATGACAGGGTTTGAGTGGTTCTCATATAGTAAAAAAAAAAAATGCATTTTTTTTGTTGTTGTTTAAAAACTCCCAAACATCATGAGCTGGTTTTGTTGGTTTTTTTTGTTTTGTTTTGTGTTTTGATTTTTGAAATATTGGGGGCCAGGCAGGCAAGCCCAACTCAAGGGGAAGGACTTCCACTGGTGCCAAGGCCTCACCAGCCTTTTTAAATATATTTTACTGAATTTTTACAGAGAGAAAGGGAGAGGGAGTTAGAAACCTCGATCAGCTGCCTCCTGCACAACCCCCCACTGGGGATGTGCCCACAACCAAGGTACATGTCCTTGACCGGAATCGAACCTGGGACCCTTCAGTCTGCAGGCCGACGCTCTATCCACTGAGCCAAACCGGTTAGGGCACATCATGAGCTGTTTTGCAACATCTTTGTAACAGTGAATAGTTGTTCTTGCTCTATTTTTAATTGAGTTTCATTGGTCTCTTATGGTAGAGTGAATTTAGCTCTGGCTCCCTGTTCTAGTAGTACAAGACTGGACTTAACTGTTAGTTTTTCAAAATTTTGGGAAAGTTTAATGATAAAAGGTAGCATATTAGTTTAGATAGCAGTAACTAAATGGCACAACCCACTTGCATACTAATTTCTGCCTTTTCTAACTCAGTGGCATATTGAATGTCCACCCCAGTTGCCTCCCAAGGTGGCGTGGTCCAGCCCCTATAATCCATACTGTGCTTCAAGGAGACACAATTACTGGAGTAACAATTATGCAAATCAGGCCTAAAAGGTAAGAGCTTATTTTATTTTCTTGAGATTTTCTTGGTGATTTTGAATGTTGATCAGTTCATTGGAGGGGCTGGGTATGGATGAATGGATGATGCTCTAATTTCTCCAACTCCAGAGTCCTTCCTTTGCTTTTATACTTTTTCTGTTTTTTCCTGGTTTCTAACATAAGCCATAGTGTTTTGGTATTCATGCCCTTGTGACATTTTTAACTTGATAATTGAAATATATTATTAGCAACTGGATTTTTAGAAAAGATGTTATGTAAATGAGAAATGGATTTTTGTATAGTAGTTGCTATGAATCTTGGTTCTACTGGCCCTGGTTTCTATAGTAAAACTATGGTCAAAAATGTTTTGGAACCTGACATAAGAATATATTGTATACCAATAATTTTCTTAAACATTTAATTTTTTATTATACCTGCAGTCCAAGAAATAATTATTTACAACTGCTTCAGGAATGCATTAAGACTCTGCCAGTTGTCACCTTATGTCCCCATAGAAACTAATAATTCACAAGTTCAGAAGAACAACTCAATATCTGGGATTTGCTTTAATTCAGAAAAAGGGTGGGGGGAGTGTCAAAACTTGGATAATTCTAAAATCTGGGTAATGTATATATGGTGATTCATTAGACTATTCACTGTTTTTGTGAATGTTTGTGATTTTTCATAATAAACATTTTACTAAAACTTATAGGTTAAAAATAGAATTAACAGGTCTACAAAGTTAAATATTCAAAGTAAAGCATATTTCTAATAAAAACTAATGGCCAGTATTTCAGAGCTTGATGTAAAATATAAGACTTGTGGGAATGCAAATGTACTTGCACCTACTTATAATCAACAGTGATTATAATCTAGGCAAAACTCTTGTCCTTTGAGAAAGGAAATATAGAAAGAAATAATTAGGAATATTTTTATTGTACTTCCTTGGAAAAGAAATTCTTTGCTCTATGATGTCATTATATAAATAGAGATTTTTTTTCATAGTATTTATTACTAATGATAGAATTATCTATAATTGCAATCAAACCCCTGATATGCAACTTTATACTTTTACCCATTAAGAAAAATAAATTTAAAATCTAAGTATAGGCCAGATTTTACTCACCTTTCTTTCAAACTGACATTTATCTTTGCTAATTGCTAACAGTCAAATTTGTGGCCAAGGTTAAACTGTCCTGGTAGTGTGTAAACGCTCATGTAGACAGACATTTTGATTGAAAGAAACTGTCAGTAATCACATTACTATTTTTTTTTTTGTAGATTTGATGTAGGTCCAATTCTCAAACAGGAAACCATTCCTGTGCCCCCCAAGAGCACTGCAAAGGAATTGGAAGTAGTGCTGTCAAGACTGGGGGCCAACATGGTACATTTCTCGATATCACACTGCTTTTATTCACTTAGTAGATTTCCTAAGTGGTTATGATAAGAAGAACAATTTTATGATATATGGTTTTAATTCTTTAAGAGTGATTTCTATCCCTGACTTCCTAAAAATTAACATGGCATTTATGGTCTCATGTGTGTCTGAGAATTTACACAGTTTGGGTATTTAATAAAGGTTTTCAAATGAAACACGTGATCTTATGTGGGTCATAGTTTCACAGCAAGGCGTAAACCAGTGGTTCTCAACCTTCCTAATGCCGTGACCCTTTCATACAGTTCTTCATGTTGTGGTGACCCCCAACCATAAAATTATTTTCGTTGCTACTTCATAACTGTAATTTTGCTACTGTTATGAATCGTAATGTAAATATCTGATATGCAGGATGTATTTTCATTGTTACAAATTGAACATAATTAAAGCATAGTGATTAATCACAAAAACAATATGTAATTATATATGTGTTTTCCGATGGTCTTAGGCGACCCCTGTGAAAGGGTAGTTCAACCCCCAAAGGGATCGCGACCCACAGGTTGGCGACCCACAGGTTGAGAACCGCTGCTTTAAACTATCCTTCCCAATTTCACTCTCCTCAGTCTCATCCGAATTTCCTGAGTGACTCGTGGCTTCCCTCCAAGCACTTCTGTGCCTGTGTTCCAGTCATTTGCATCCATATGCGCTGGAATTCTGCTGACCCCCAGCTATACATGAACTCCATGGCTTTGTATAGGTCATTGAATCTGTATACAGTAGGGTCTGTGTAAATGCTTAATAACCAAATTAATGATTTTCATATGAACTAGTTAATTTTCTATAGAAGGAAACTTTTCCCCCAACTATATAGATGGTGTCCTATTCCAGGCACTCACCTTGGAAATGCTACTATAATAGTGGTTGTCATTTATTAAGCACTGACTTGTGTGCCAGGATACTTTATAGACTTATTTTTTTTTTACTTTTCCAACAAACTTTGAGGTAGCTCTTGCTGGTGACTGTTTTACAGATGATGCCACTGAAGATCACAGACAAGTAAAGTAACTTTTCCACAATGACACAGCTAGTAGGTAGTGGAATTGGGATTTGAATCCAGAACTATGTGATCCCAGAGTACACTCTGAGAGGCTCCACTGCCTTCCTCCCTGCAGGGTGAGAGTGTGGATAACCGAGCATAGTCTGTCCTGATCCTGAAAGCTTGCACATCCAGTCAAAGCTCAGCATTCACTGGAAGCACATCAATGACCTGCACTCTACAGAGAGCAGCACCTCTACTGAATCCCCACTGAGTAGACACGTGTGCTCACAGCTTGGACCAATTTACTACCTTACCTGCCACACAGCATTTAAAGCTATAGATAGTAATTTCATGATACTGAGTTGTAATATATTTCTGCTTTTGTTCTTTTCATCTTGAATATATTGCTCTCCTTTTTTAGCTTATTTCAGTTTTGAAAAATTTGCCTGAAAGTTTGAAGAATGGAAGGCAGCAGCCAACTGAGGGGGTGACACATGGTAAGTGAAAGCTATAGAGACTCTTATCCCTCCCATAGGTTTCCTTTGTCTTTTTTCTTTTTCTTTATTGATTTTTAGAGAGAGGCAAGGAGGGAGAGAGAGACAGAGAGAGAAACATGGATTTGTTGTTCCACTTCTTTACGCATTCATTGGTTGATTTTTAAAAATATATGTTTTTATTAATTTTAGAGAAAGGAAGGGAGAGAAATAGAAACATTGATTGATCGGCTGCCTCCTGCACACCCCATACTGGGGACCTAGCCCACAACCCAGGCATGTGCCCTGACCAGGAATCGAACTGTACACCTCTTTGTGCATGGGATGATGCTCAACTACTGAGCCACACCGGTCAGGCTAATTGGTTGCTTCTTGTATGTACCCTGACTGGGGATTGAACCCACAACCTTGCTATATCAGGACAACATTCTAACCAACTGAGCTACCTGATCAGGGCAAAGGGTTTTGTTGGACTTGATAAGCATCTGAACACTTTGACTTCTTCATTTGCACATTTCTCTTAATTTTGACTAAAGGTTGAATGCCCACTTGTATGTCCTTTTCTAAAGAATGGTTGGTTGCCCTAACTGGTTTGGCTCAGTGGATAGAGCGTCAGCCTGCGGACTGAAGGGTCCTGGGTTTGATTCCGGTCAAGGGCATGTACCTTGGTTGCAGGCACATCCCCAGTAAGGGGCGTGCAGGAGGCTGCTGATCGGTTTCTCTCTCATTGATGTTTCTAACTCTCTATCCCTTTTTCTTCCTCTTCTGTAAAATCAATAAAATATACTTAAAAAAAGAATGGTTGGTAAGGTCTCCCTCTCCCTGTTAACATGCAGTTTCATGAAAGAATAGACATGTTTTCTCTACTCTTTATGTTGAAAAGTATCAAACACAGAGATAAGTTGAAAGATTGACTATCTATGTAACCCAGAGTCAACAATTATTAGTGTTTGGCCATATTTTCCTTTTTTTTCTCTAAATGTGTGTTTGTTTAGTATATGTATTTTAATTTCTGCTTAACCATTTGGAAGTATGCATCATGACCTTTCATCCCTAAACACGTTAGCATGCATCGTGAAAAATGAACAGTTTCACAATAGCATCTAATATCCAATCCATATTTAAATTTTCCTAATTGTCTAAAAACATTTTATGCTGTATATTTTTCAAACTGAGATCCAATTGTAATTAGTTGTTATGTCCCTTTATTCTCTTTAATCTATAGTAATTAATTCCTCCACTATTTCTTCCTTCCATGTTACTTTTAAAAAATATATATTTTCTTATTGATTTCAGAGAGGAAAAGAGGGAGAGAGATAGAAATATCAACGATGAGAGAGAATCATTGACTGGCTGCCTCCTTCATGCCCCTCAATGCGTGACTTATGGCATTTCTTTTTGTCTTGCAAAAGTTTATTTTTATGTCACATTTATGATCCTTTTCTTTAATTGCGTTTGAATTTTGAATTAGAGGATTTTTTTCTATACTTAGGTTATAAAGAAATTCACCCATGTTTTCTTCTAGTACCTGCATAATTTATTTATTTTTATTTTGTATTATGGAAAATTTCAAACATATACAAAAATTGAGAAAATAATGTAACGAATTAATCTTGTATCTATTATTCAGTATCAGTAGTTATCAGTTCATGGACACTGAACTTGCTATTCATTTTTGCCATTGGCTTTATCTTGTAGCCCCTAAGATTTCTGCTCGTACCAGCTGTATAAAATGGGAGGAACAAACTTCAGAGGAAATATTCAGACTTCATCGTGCCATTGGAAGTATAGTAAGTTGGAAGTCAGAATACAGTTTTACTCAATTTTGTGTGTACTTCACTTTCAAAATATTTTTATTTAGGAATGAGTCTCATAAACTAAACCTTAAAAGTTCTGAAATTCATTTTTTATTGTGGTAAAATACATATAACATAAAATATATCATTTTAACCACTTTAGGTCAGTAACATTAAGTAACCTCTGATCTTTAGTTTGTTCTTCAGAAAATTAGGGCTGATATAATATATATAAAGCATCTATTATGACCAGATTACAGTATATGGCACAGAGGAGGTACTCATTAAATGATATCTGCTATTATTTATTCATTCATTAAACAATATTTAACGCCCATATTATGTCAGGCATTATCCCAGGTACTATAGATAAAATGATGTGGGAAGACAACAAATAAGCAAGTAAATGAAAATATCAGATAGTGTGGTAAGTTCTTTGATGAAAATTTTAAAAGGATAGACTAACTGGAGGTTATTTTAGATTAGCTAGATGGGGAAGACCTCTGAACTAATATTTAAGCTGAGATCTGAAAAACAGTAAGGAGCCAGCCATGCCGAGATCAGTAAGAGCATTCCAAGCAGAGGCAAAACCAGATAAAGACATTACAAGAAAAGTAAACTAAAAATCAATATCCCTTATGAATATAGAGGCAAAACCCCTCAACATAATTAACATACTGAATCAAACAACATATGGAAAAGGATTATACACTATGATGAAGTGAGATTTATCCAAGGAATGCAAGATTGATTCAACATACAAAAATCAATCAAAGCAATACACCATACTAATAGAATAATGGACAAGAGCCACAGAATTGTCTCAATAGATGCAGGGAAAACATTTGACAAAATCCAATGTCTTTTTCTTTTATATTTATTTATATATATATATTGATTTCAGAGAGGGAGAGAAAGAGAAATAGAAACATCAATCGTGAGAATTATTGATTGGCTGCCTCCTGCACACCCCTACTGGGGATCAAGCCTGCAACCTCAGCATGTGCCCTGACTGGGAATCAAACCATGACCTCCTGGTTCATAGGTCGATGCTCAACCACTAAGCCATCCTGGCCAGGCCAGTGTCCTTACTGATTTTTAAAAAATGCTCAATAAACTAAGAATAGAAGGGAACTTTCCCAACCTGATAAAGAACATCTACCAAAAAACCCTCAGTTAACATATTTAATAGTGAAAAACTGAAAGCTTTCCCCGCCTAAGATCAGGAGCAAGAGAACTATCACCACTGCTATTCAGTAGTGGAGGTAATAGCGCAGTTAGGCAAGGAAAAGATACAAGGGGCCAGATTGGAAAGGAAGAAGTAAAACTACCTCTATTTGCAGATGGCATGATCTTAGATAGAGAAAAACAAAGAATCCCCCCCCCCCCCCCCAAATGTTAGAGCTGGTAAACAGTAAAGACCTCTGTGTGCATGGACTGGAAGACAGTTTTGTTAAGATGGTACCATTCTCCACATTGACCTACAGATTCAACACAATTACTATACAAATCCCAGTTAACTTCTTTGCAGAAATTGACAAGCTGATTCTAAAATTCATACCAAATCCCAGGAGGACCAGAATAGCCAAAAATTCTTGAAAAAAAGAACAAAGTTGGACTCACACTGCCTGATTTTAAAACTTGCTGCAAAGCTACAGTAATCAAGTGTGGTACTGACAAACATAGCTATACAGCTCAGTGGGATAGAATTGAGAGGCGAAAATAAACCCATACATTTGTGTTCAATTAGTTTTTTGTAAGGGTACCAAGACAATTTGATAGGGAAAGAATAGTCTTTTCACCACATGGAGTTTGGACAAGTGGATATTCACAATCAAAAAAATGAATTTGGAGTCCTACCTCATACTATATATAAAAAATGAACTCAAAATGGATTAGAGACCTAAATGTGGGAGCTAAAACTATAAAATTCTTGGAAGAAAACAAGGGTAAATTTTAATGACTTTGAATTAGACAATGGTTCTTAGATATCTTGCCTAAAGGATAAGCAGCCAAACTAAAAATAGAGAAATTGGACTTGAAAATTAAAAACTGTTGGGCTTCATCCTGGCCAGGTGGCTCAGTTGATTGGAGTGTTGTCCTGTACACCAAAAGGTTGCAGGTTTGATCCTCAGTCAGGGCACATACCTAGGTTGTGGATTCTATCCCTGGTCTAGGCGCATACAGGAGGCAACTGATCAATGTTTCTCTCCCAAAAAACAATATAAAAGCATATCCTCAGGTGAGGATTAAAAGAAACAGTTGGGCTTCAAAAAACATTCCCAGAAAATGAAAAGGCAACCTATACACATTTGTAATACCTTAACTAATAAAAAAAATTTAAAAAAAGGCAGCCTATAGAACAGAAGAAAACATTTGTAAAACATACATCTAATAAAGATCTAGTATCCAGATTATATAAAGAACTCTTAAAACGCTAGAGCAAAAAGACAACCTGATTAGGAAATGCACAATGGATCTGACATGTCTCACAAGAAGACATATAAATTACCAATAAACCCATGAAAACATGATCAACTTCTTTAGTCATTAGGAAAATGCAAATCAAAACTACACTGAAATACCACTTCACACCTACTAGGATCACTATAATTTAAAAAACAGACAGTAAAGGTTTTGACACAGATGTGGAGAAATCTGGAACCTTCATACATTGGTGGTGGGAATGTAAAATGGTGCAGCTGCTGTGAAAAACAATTTGACAGTTCCTCAAAAAGTTAAACACGGAGATATATTACTACATAGGATCCTTATTTCTGCAGTTCACCTTTCCTCGCCACTAAGAAAAGCTGGTGCTATAGTAGAAAGAGCCAGAAGGTGAGATTTAATTCCTAGAGCTTCCATTTACTATGAAGAGCAAAACCCTTATCTTCTCTGAGCTTCTGCTTTTTTACCGCTAAAGAGGGGTTGATTACCCCGTTCACAACTGTCAAGATCAAAGGAGATAAACTGTGAATTTAAATCTATGCAAACATATAATTTTAACAGTAATGATGGTGGACCCTGAAATGACTATATTTTTACCATCCCTTTCCTTTCTGCAATGCTCTGACGATAGATGAAGATAAGTTTTACCTCCTCAAGAATCAAAATTATTTTGGGGCCCTGGCTGGGTAGCTCATTTGGTTTTATTATGGTCCCAATACACCAAGGGTGTGGGTTTGATCGGTCAGGGCACGTACAAGAAGCCACCAATGAATAAATAAGGAAGTGGAACAACATATTGATGTTTCTCTCAAATCAATTTTAAAAAAGAGCTGTATATTTTTATTATATTTCTAACATATTCATAGCTCTCAGTATATATAAACCTCTTTTTAGTCAGTAAGCATGTTTCTAAAGTATTTTGAGTTCTTTGAAAGAAAAAGGTTACACACATGAAAAAACTTCTATTGGAAGCAATATGAGTGAAGCAAAATGTGTCAGCAAGTTATAAAAGAGAATACTGTACCAAAACGTGTCATATCTAAGAATATGAACACTATGAACTTTTCTTCAAATTTAATATTTTAAATTTAATGTTCAAATCTTTGCAACCACTTAACTCTTCTAAAAAGTAAATGTCTTCTTTAAGGGATCTCATAAAAAGAGCACTGAGCTGAGGATGAAAAAACATGGATTCTGATCCTCGGCTTTGCTACTAGCTAGCTGTGTCTAACCTTGGGGAAATAGCTGCATTTTCCTGGGCCTCGTTTTCTTCACCTATGACATGAGATCAAGCTACACAGTCTGAAAATAAACTTATTTTTAATTCAGAAAATCGAGAGAACTTATTTTCTGCTATGTGTTAATTTTATTAACATCTTTAAATCAAGTTCTAGGGTTTCAGATATATATTATGTAATAAAGGTGGCATTTCACATTGCAGGAAAGGGTGAGATGGATTACCCAGTAACTAGCACTGGGACAACTGGTTAGCATTAGAGAGCTACCTTTTAAAATCAAAATAACATTTAGATGGATCAGGGATTTAATTTTTTTACAAATCCCACCAAAGACGGAAAAAAACACAAATAATTGTATAAGATTTAATAATCTTGAACTACAGGTAGAGCCTCCTTAAGCATGACGTGAACCACTAAAGGTATGAGAGAAAAGATTGATAATATTACTCCATAAATATAAAAAACTTATGCATGAAAAAAAATAGTGTAAAAAGTCAACTAATGGGGAAAAGATTCATAACACTCGAATTAAAGGGCTAATTTCCTAAAAATATAAAAGGTTTTCACAAATTAATAGGCAAAGATGAACAACTCAGTTTTATTAAAAAATGGGCAAAGAGCATAAATTGGTAGTTTTCATAAAAAATAAAATGTGCAAGTAAATATATGGAATGCTCCTCGGCATCACTAATAAAGAATATATTGTCATTTTTTTCTATCAGCATTTTAACAGTGAAATGTTGATGCTTTTTAATCCAGATAGCCCATTAAAAAAACAATAACTAGCTCAGCTGGTGTGGCTCAGTTGGTTGGGTATCATCCCATGCACCAGGAGATCACAGGTTTTATTCCTGGTCAGGGCACATGCCCGTTTGCGAGCTCAATCCCTATAGGAGGCAGCCAATGTTTCTTTCTCATCGATGTTTCTATTTCTCCCTCTCCCTTCTATTCTCTGAAATCAATAAAAACATATATTTTTAAAAAGAAGCTATTAACAAAAATTAAAAAAACACAATAACTATCTTCAAATATATATGTATAAAATTCCTCAAATATATAAAAGTCCTCAAACATGTATCTAGCAGGCTATTACCACATTTTTCAATTTTATAATAGCAAAAAATTAAAAATAATGAATATTGATCATAAAGATACTGGTTTCATAAATTATGGTACATTCATAAAATGACATACTATATAGCAGATAAAAAGAGTGAAATAGATAAGTGTGTACTAATGAAAAGTCCATGATTTATGGTTAAGTAAAAAAGTTCCTTATAAAACTGTATGTTCTAGGTTTTTAATAATAATATTGGTAGGGAAAAAAAGGATATTACATCCACCAAACTGTTAACAGTGGTTACCTCTGGGGATGGGAGTACAGAATAGTTTTATTTTCTAAATTTTTAATATAATTGCTATGTGTATATATATATATATATATATATATATATACACACATACATACACACACACACACACACACATATATAAAATTTGCATTTTTATCATGTACATATATTTTTAATTAGAAATAATAAAGATATAAACATTGATTTTAAAATAGTGTTTAATGTTAAGGTCTTATAAATTCTGGAGACTGATATAGAAGGTCTGTGTTCCGTTGCGTAAGATTTAGAAACTGAGTTCCCAATTCCTCTGTAATTGGGAGACAAGTCAGACCTGATTGGCACAGAATGGTAGTTAAAAGGTTTGGGGGCTGAGGGCATTTCTTTAATCATCCCTTCTTTAATTATATTTGCAGATTCCGTTACAGACACTCTGGATGGATAACACCATTAAACTTCTGGATTTGGTAGAAGTTAATCGTTCAGTCCTCACTGGTATTAACTTTTGAATAGCTGACATAGAAAATGTTTTCACTATAGTCTATTTGAAAATGTGTCTGTTTTACCATAGGTCACATTTACAAAAAATAGGAATTCTTTTAGTTTGTTTGGGTTCAATAATGATAATATTTTACATTCATTTAGTGTCCATTCACATGTATTTTCTCATTTAGTCATCACAGGAACCTGGGAAGTAGGCAGAGCATGGTACTATCCCTTTTTAAGCTCTGTGATTTCCTACACTAAGTTTTTCAGGGGGTGCAAATTGACTTGGTTAATTTCATTCTGGTGAATATAATGAAAATGTCTGAGACGCTCAGGGAGCTGTTGGGCCAAGGTATGCCATTTCACAATACAGGCCTGTTCTGAGGCCCATTAGTACCCTCCCAGTGTGGACTGAGGAGTGTGAGCCACAGCGGGTGCTGGTGCAGTTCAGAGTCGGGGTTCCCCAGAAATCTAGGAATTGGTATGTGTTTGGTCATGGATGAAGGGGCCAGCTAAGATCCTGTATATTTCTCCACTGGTAGCTAGTTATTTCCCCCAAATGGTCAAAACTTCTGGATTCCGCATTTTTAGGTTGACCTTTGAGAGACTGGGTAAAGGACTCATAGCTTATGTGTATGGAAAGCTTGCGTTTGGGTTCAAGGTACACACGAAGTACTGTGGCTCCATTGTAAGTTTGGGTTACAGAGTCAGGTCATCAGCAAATGAGTCCTCTCTAGATTAGTGCCGCCTCCCAAGATGATTTAATCTTTAAGAAGCATAATGAAGTGTAATTATTTTCACTCTCTCATGTCCCCACCCCCTCCATTCTTTAGATCCAAAATTAACAGGACAGGCTGTTATTCCAGGATCCATAATATACCACAAACAGTCACAAAAACTTCTGGTTTGTTGCAAGGTACATTTCCTTTAGTTTAAAATTATCATACTTGTTTTACTGAATTTATAGTTTGTATCATTTATCATTTTTAGTTGGGACTTCACTGAACTGCTTGTCTATCAGATTGAGGCAATGGACAGTTTTTCTTAACAAATAGTAGAATCTCATGTAATTTTTTTAAAGTGATGAAGTTTTTCCAAGGCATTGTTATTACTCAAACAATGAAAGAAAATTCAGTAACCAAAGTGCTTCTTTTTGAAGAAATTTGTATATGCTAAGTAAACCAATTTAATTAACAAGCTCTTTTTATCTTGTTAATATGACTATCATAAAAGATAGTCCTATCCAAGTATTTAGCTGAACTACAGTGCATGTGTCCTAATTGCTTTTACTACTGTTCAACGGTGGTTAGACAGATTTCTAACAATTTAAAACGACTTTGAAACCATTATTGTTTTATAAGATAACTAGAGGCCCGGTGCACCAATTCATTCATGGGTGGGGTCCCGAGGCCTGGCCAGCAATCAGGGCCGATAAGGGCCGGGCGATTGGGGCCTGCCTGCCGGTCTGGGGGAGGGACAGGGAGGGACCACGGGTCGATCGGGGCCTGCTGGCTGGGGGGAGAGACAGGGCGCAGGAAGTTGGCCTCTGGCCCCAAAGAGGGAGCCTAGGAAAGGGGCCGTGCCTGCCACCACCCACCCCTGGTTTCCCCAGGCGGGTTCGGGAGAGGAAGCAAGGGTTGCCTGGCCAGGCGTGGAAGGAATGGACACCGAGGCCACTAGCCGGCCCCAGGAGGTTGACTGTGGGAGCGCACTGACCACCAGGGGGCAGCTCCTTCATTGAGCATCTGCCCCCTGGTGGCCAGTGCACATCATAACGACTGGTCATAATGGTCACTTAGGCTTTTATATATATTGATGATGTTTTCCTAAGAAGTGTTCCACATTCCTTGCATTTCCTTCATAGGGTGTATATGTGAGATGTTTCATGCTCACGAAGGGATGTTTAAAATGTATGATAGATTGATCTGACCTACACAGACTGTAGATAGAGAACTCCTGCGTCAACCTCCCTTCATGTCTCTTCAACTTATTCTGGAATAACATTGGGTGCATATATCTTGTCCTTGGCTGGGTCTGTAGTTTGCTCTCATAGAAGAAGCTGGTGTTGTCTGCAGATGTGACTTTGAGATCCACCAGTTGTGTCACCTCAGACCAATCACTCACACTGTCTGGCATCAGTTTTCTCTGTGGATAGTATTGGATCTGTCTGCTTTTTAGAGTGCTTGTATTCTGATAACCAGTCATAATAAGAAGCATGGACACACTCTGAAAACTATAAAGCACCATGCAAACATACCTTTTATTCTGCCCCTCTATGTTTAAGTAGGTTTATACAGACTATACATTTGTTATCACTCCTTGATAATAAACTTTCAGAGTCAAAGAATCGTATACGTTACAGTGCTCTTTGCAGCTAAGCATTTAGTAAAAGTGTTTTGGTTGGTTTATTTGTTTTCATGATAAAGTTTTATAAACTACAATTTACTTCATTTTACTACTACTTCATATTCACTCTTTATCTTTTGCCCTTTAGGGTGGCTGGATTGGTGTTCGGTCAGTGATGCTCAAGAAAACACTAACAGCTGCTGATTTCTACAATGGATATTTGCACCCCTGGCACCAGAAAAACTCCCAAGCTCATCCAAGTCAATGCAGATTTCAGACTCTCAGACTTCCAACAAAGAAGCGGGGGGAAAAAATTGTTGCTATGCAACAGTGCACTAAGTAATTTAGAAAGAAGATAGATAAGACCTATTACATATTTGTAATTTATTAAAAGCCTTATTCATAAGGAATTACTTTGATTTTCAAGGAATATGACACTGTTGGAGAAGAGAAGATTATCCAAAAGATTAATTACCTCACTTCCTGCTTTTTGTTTAACAATAGTTAAAAACTTTTCTAGTCTGGGCAATGTGGCTCAGTGATTGAGCCAAGTGGTCACGGTTCAATTCCTGGTCAGGGCATATGCCTGGGTTGTGGGCTTGATGCCCAGTGTGGGGCATGCAGGAGGCAGCCGATCAATGATTCTCTCTCATCATTGATGTTTCTATCTCTCTCCCTCTTCCTTCCTCTCTGAAAACAATTTAAAAAAAAAAAAAAACCCACACAACTTTTCTACTTGAATAACAAAAGAAACTTTAAAAAAAAATTTTATTTATGTCAAAGTCAAGGAGATTTTATATTTCCCTAAGAGCAAGTGCAACTAACTGATAATGCATATGTATACTGAAGAGGTTCTTTAAAAGCATCTATTACATTTTTAAAATTTATGTACTCTGACCAGGTTTTCATGCAGGAGTAATCTGCATTTCTGCTTTTCAGCAAGTAGTGAAGTCAGTTATTTAAATTCCTCTGCTACCTAGTTCCCATCAAGTAGTGAACAGACAATGGCAATCTGTCACATTGAGCTTTACTGTAAATTCACATTTTACATCTAGGTTTTCTTGAAGTGGGAATATCCTAACACTTTTCAATGTATTTACACAATAAAAGTTATTGAGCATCTGGTCTGTGCAAACTCATCTTCTCTGTCTCTGAGAGAGTCAGGCACTTCTGGAGGAGGATGGGGTACAGGGGCCAGCTGTTAAACTTTTATTTGAGGATATTTACATACCAGCTTTTCCTGCCTAGACTGTTAAACTCTCCATTCATTAATCATCAATATTTATTGATTGATAGGGCAATTATATAATTGCTCATTTAAAATAGAATATGTTCATTAGTATAAAAGGAAGTACTTGTAATAATTACTTCTGGACAACTGGCATAAACCAGGACTCCAGGTTATATGGACATCCTACTTACTGAACACTTTCTGTGTAACTATCCTTTATGCTGGTTGCTGGAGATGCAGAGATTAAATAATTTTTGGCATCTTCAATCTACTGGGGAGGCAAACAAGCAAATATAATAGTTATAAATGCCATAATGGAGGTATAATGGGAGCATTCAGTCTCCCTCAAGGGAGTCAATGGAGGCTTTCCAGAGGAGATAAAGCAGAATCTGCGTTTCCAAATGATGAGTTCACAATGCAGACTGAAGCCTGGCAGGGCACCCTAGCATGTGCAGAGGCACAGAGGCATAAAAGAACCCTCACTGCGAGTTGCTAATGTTCTTAAACTTGGTGGTGGGAGCATGACTGGCTTTTATTATTCTTTAAATCATAAATTGGCTAGGCATGCTCTTCAATGTATGGGGCTAATTATCTACTTACATATAAAGCTGGCTGGGAAAAAGCTCGTGAATCATGGAAGAGAAACAAATGGCATGTTAAACACGGGGGGGAAGAACGGAGTGTTTGGAAGAAACCAGAATTGATATGAACTATGACGATGGAGATGAGACTGGAAGAGCAAGACCAGACGGCCACATTATGGAGGGCTTTGAAAACAGAATTTGGCCCTTTGTCATGTATGCAAGAGACTTAACCAGGGAAGTCACGTGACCAGACCAGGGAAGTCACGTGACCAGATCTACATTTTGGGTAGGTAATTTTGGTCGTGGCGTGGAAGGAAGATTGGAAGTAAAAGATCTGTTGGCAAGTTGGAAATGTGAAGGTTTGGGCAACAGCTCCAATTATGGGGAAGGGGGAAAGGATTTAAAAGATTTCACTGTGGAAGTGAAAGAACTTGGCTATCACTTGGGAATTATATTCTTACAGAGAGTTTTGACTCCCGCAATGATAGCTCTTCGATCTCTAACAAAGACACTTAACATCACTGAACTTCGGTTTCCTCATGTGTGAAATGGGGTTTAAAAAACACTCCCAAAATAGTTTTGAGAATAAGAGACTGAACATGCTTTTTATGTTTTCAGTATGAATTGAGTACTACTCCCTACCCTAGACATTAAGCACATACAATGAAATCCAGAGAGAGTGAGAACCAGTGCCCTCTGGGAGCTTACAGTGTGCGGTAGTGGTGATTTCTGCAGGGATCTGAGGAAGTGCCCATTTGGACACTGCCAAGGGAAAGCCTTTCTGAGGACACAGCTCTGTTTATCAGTTCTGATCTCTTACTACCTACTGGTTATGGTCTCAGGTCTGCCACCCACATTCTGAGTGGATCCCATCTGGTTGGTTAGCCAATTACCATTGCCCTTACCAGTCAGAATCTCTTAGGCAGACTACCTCTAGTCCTTGGCCAGTCTGAGTCAAGGCCCACCCCAGTCCAGTGATTTCACCTGCACAGAAAACAGCCTAATGCTGAGTAGAGGGCTGTGGGTGAGGCAGTGTGAGCTGAAAATGAAGTTGGTTGGCATAGTTGGCATGGTTGGCATACTTAGGAGTATAGGAAATACCTTTCAAAACATATGAAATCTTGAGGCAAGAGTGCAAAGCTCATCCCATAGGGGACAGTTTCCCATTCAGGGAGCCTTGAGCCCATCCTGGGACTGGAGGATAAACACCAGGTTTAGAAATGCCATCTTCAAATTGGCAACACATTCTTTGAAAAAGTAAACGGTGCACATCCCAGAGAGGCCTCAGGAAACTACATGACTCGCTCTCCTCAAGCTCCTGTAGAAGCCACAATCCAGTGTGACTGAGCAGCATTTCTATCTGAACAAAAACCACGTGGGGTTCTGTTTAAATTATGTTTTAATATTTTAAAAAATTTTATTGATGTGAGGGAGAGAGAGAGAGAGAGATATTAATTTGTTGTTCCACTTATTTGTGCATTCACTGGTTGACTCTTGTATGTGCCCTGACTGGGGATCAAACCTGCAACGTTGGCATATTGGGGTGATGCCCTAACCAACTGAGCTACCTGGCCAGGGCTGGGGTACTTGTTTAAAATGCAAATTCCTGGGTTCTACTCCAGGCCATGAATCAGAATCTCTGGATATGAGACCCTGCATTTTGTCACACTCAACAAATGATTTGTATGCTAGAGCAGTAACAGCTTTAAGTAGCTTAAGAGGTGCGCATGGATCTGAGCCATATCCTGGCCCCTAGGTCTAGGGTACTCTCAGGGAAGGTGGGACACAGTCCGTTCTGTCTTCGGGCTAAAAGGATGTATTTGCAAATATATTCCCTCTTTTGCAAGAAGCTTCTATTTTGGCTCTTGTCACTGAAAAAACATCAGACTCAAAACAGAATTCAGTTACTATTAGTTGGGTGACTCAGGACAAGTTACTTAAAATTTTTAAACTATGATTTCTCAGTTTAAAAAATATGGGTAATACCTGACTTGAAGAATAGAAATACATATGGAATATGCCCATGGAAGTGCCTGGCACATAGCAGACACTCAATAAGTGGAAGCTAATTTTGTCACCACAGTCTAAAACTGCCATAATTCCTTCCCTGGGCCTGCAACATATTTCTCCTCTGGACGGCAGCAACTGCGTACTGAGGCACCTTTAGACCAACAGGAGGGAAAGAATTTTAGAGTGGGAAAGGATCTATGATTTAGTAACTCAAAATTTCATTTCAGAGGTGATGAAACAGGGATCCAGCAACAGCTAGCTCGTGATAATTCTAAGGTTATCACTGGGAGATCACAGATTTTGTTTAAAAGGATTTTACTCTTGGTTTTGTTTGGGAGACAAAAGAAATGTTTCTGAGCATAAAAAGTAGCTCTGAGAATGGCTGTCAAAAAGGATGCTTGTTGTTTTCATACTTTATATTTTAGGCAGTAAAACTCATTTTCATCCTCTTCCTTTACGTATATTAATCAAACAGTTTCGAGGTGAAAATATGCTATTTTGAGAGACAGGGTCTTCGATTCAACAAATATGGTATCAGCCCTGGTCCTGCCACTGAATAAGCCCAGGCTAGTTACCCACTCTTTGAATCTGTTTCCTTATCTTTGAAATGAAAATTGTACCTACTTTGCAAGGGTTGCCATGAGGATTAGAAATAACATATATAAATGCATCTAGCCAGGTCCAAGCACACAGTAAGTTCTGAATACCATTATTATTCGCTAACATTTTATAAGTTCTGGCTATGTGTGTAAGGACTTAAACTGAACTATCTCATTTTATCCTTACAATAGCCCTCTGAGCCAGGTACTGTTACTGATCCTTGTTTATCCAGAACATTAAATTGCTCATAAGTGGTGGGGTTGGAGTTCACACTCCAGCAGTCTGATGCCAGTCTATGGTCCTAACCCTGGACTGGTTTGGTTCTATTGGCAAGTGTTTTTATCCTTGACCAGGGAATTTAATGTGTTAGGCTTTAGTGCTCAAAAACAAAGAAATGGGAGCACATTTTAATTTATACACAGGCACTGTGCTAGACTATTTCCAAACAAATGACTGCTACTGTTTAACCCAGCGGTTCTCAACCTTTGGGTCGCGACCCCTTTGGAGGTCAAACGACCCTTTCACAGGGGTTGCCTAAGACCATCGGAAAACACATATATAATTACATATTGTTTTTGTGATTAATCACTATGCTTTAATTATGTTCAATTTGTAACAACGAAAATACATCCTGCATATCAGATATTTACATTACGATTCATAACAGTAGCAAAATTACAGTTATGAAGTAGCAACGAAAATAATTTTATGGTTGGGGGTCACCACAACATGAGGAACTGTATTAAAGGGTCGTGGCATTAGGAAGGTTGAGAACCACTGGTTTAACCACTGTCTTTATTACCTCTAAGGATTCATAGTTTTCTAGAACTCACAGATTCATTTTGCAGTATATTGTGCAGCTCTTACGCTGCAGGGTTCTATATTGCTGCTCTTTGAAGGCAGATTATCTCAATGTTTACAGAAGAAACAATCAGATGCTAGGTCGACAGATGAAAACTTTGCTTAGGAACTTTCATTTTGAAAAGTTAATAATGGACAAACATTAACTTATTCAATAAGTTAAAATACTTTTTTCATTAAAGAGGCTATAAAAAAAATCCTCACCAGAGGATATGTACGTTGATTTTAGAGATAGAAGGGGAAGTTGAGGGGAGAGGGCAAAGAGAAACAGAAAAATGTCGATCAGTTGCCTCCCATATGTGCCTGATGGGATTGAACCTGAAACCTAGGTATGTGCCCTGACCAGGAATCAATCGAACCTGTAAGCTTTTGACGTGCCAGAAGCCTTCCAACCAACTGAGCCACCCAGCCTGGGCAAGAGGCATTTTTGTGATACTTTTTAAAAGTTTATTGGGAAGAGAGAAGCAGTAGGGGAGGATTATCAGAGAGAAGCAACTTTGAGGGAAGGCTAAAGAGTCTATAACATATCTCTCATAAATATATAAAATCTAAAATCTTAGAATTGGAAAGAACTTAGAGATCATTTAAGTCTAACCTTGGACTCATGTTATAGAGAAGGAAACCACCCACAGAGAGGGGAAGTGTCTTGTACAAGGATAGCACTCAGATTTCTTAACTCTCAAATGATAATAAATTATTAATTATAAATTACTATATATAACTTGTTTGATAGGATCTTTCGGTAGCAAGCTGCAGAAGAGTCATATTTGTGTCTGTCTTGGGCAGTTTCAGAATCCCCACTCCATGTCTGATCCCTATAATTCAGTGTGGTATGTATTTGACACAGAGTTGGTCTGGCAGTGAGGAAACAACATTCATTTTCAATCTTGGGTGTCAGCATAATTTGATATATAACACTGCAGTCAGTTGTACCCTGAGAAGCTTTAAAAGGAAGGTATTCCAAGAATTGGTATTAGTGTGAAAATATGTGTTTTGCTCCTCTTTCACTTTTTCACACATCCACAGCTCTTGGGGGTAAAATCGGGGTAAAACACTGGTGGGCCAAGGGAGGGAGGCATTTTAATGGTGGGAAGAGCACATACAAACGCCTAGAGGTCTGAGACTTCATAGAGTGTTCAGGACCCTTTGAGAGAGCCAGACCTACTCTAATCTGTGCACCTTGGACTTTAGCTTCAAAACAGTTGGGGCCTGGCTGGTGTGGCTCAGTGGTTGAGCATTGACCCATGAACCAGGAGGTCACGGTCCAATTCCCTAATCAGGGCACATGCCCAGGTTTCAGGCTTGATCCCCAGTAGGGGGTGTGTAGGAGGCGGCCCATAGATAATACTCTCTCATCATTGATGTTTCTCTCTCTCACTCTCCCTTCCTCTCTGAAATCAATAATAACTATTTTTTTTAAAAGATAGTAGTGAACTATTGAAGGATTTAGAACAGGGTTTAGGGCAGGATTTAAAGCCTGAATATAGTTGCTTTTAAGTATTTTTATCACACAACAACATCTGAATACCTTCTTTTTTTAAAAAAAATATGTTTTATTGATTTTTTACAGAGAGGAAGGGAGAGAGACAGAGAGCTAGAAACATCGATGAGAGAGAAACATCAATCAGCTGCCTCCTGCACATCTCCCACTGGGGATATGCCCGCAACCCAGGTACATGCCCTTGACCAGAATCGAACCTGGGACCTTTCAGTCCGCAGACCGACGCTCTATCCACTGAGCCAAACCGGTTTCGGCTGAATACCTTCTTAAATAAATTCAAATACTAAATCTAAAAGCCAAACTTCTCCTTTACTACTCCTTACATCCCCAGTTTCTCCCCAGAGGTAACCACTGTTCTGTTTGTTGTGTATACATGCATTCAAGATATATCTAGGATTATTTTGCATGTGTGTTTTAAAACAAATATCCTGTCAAGAGATCAATTTGAGGACTAGAGCATGGGGTTAGGCAATTCTGACAGCCAGCTGGCCATCTGTTTACTTTATTTGGTATTTGCAGAGTATTTTATGAACATTCCAGTTTTTAATTGAAATTCTCACACAGGGATTGGTGCTGTGGGAACCACCTGGCAGACCCAGCCACGACAGCTGCAAACCCTCACAGCCTTAAACACCAGGTCTGTCTGTGCTGTGGCCTGCCCTGGATCAAAAGTTTGTTCTCTGCAGTTGTGCAATGATAGGACAGCTGAAATTCACAGATATTACATGTTCCTCATTCAGATTAGGGAACAGAAAATGTGCTTGCCATGTTCTCTGGAGTAACTGAGGGTCCAAACATGACTGTGGGGTCCTTTTGTAAGGGAAACGAAACATTTTGAGTTCGAACTTTTACATTTTAAAAAGAAGTATATATATAACAAAACATAATTACATGGTGAAGTGGTTTTTCATTATCAAGTCAAGTTAAACATTATTATTACCAAACTAATAGAATAGGATTTCTAATATATTTTGTCCTATATATTAAGGCTGTTACTAAAGAGAGGTCTGGGTATGGGATCTAAAGACTACAGTTTTGGAAATATATATGGATAGATTTATTTATTCTCTCTTTAATTCATTCAATATCCTTTTAGTGCCTATTCTGAGCCTGATCATTTGCTAAGGTACTGGTTGAGTCACTCTGTTCCTTTTTCCCCCTTTTCCCTAAATTAAAGCTCCCCACACAGTGGGACAGATAAATAACGTGATGAGCACCCATAATGGGTTTACATACAACCAATGATTTGCCAGTTCATTAAACTAATCCAAAGTTTAAACATCTTCAATGGGAACATGACCTGCACACCTATGTGGTTGGTGCTTATAAAAAAAGGCTGCTTCCTGCCGAGGCCGGTTTGCCTCAGTGGATGGAGCGTCGGCCTGCGGACTGAGGGGTCCCGGGTTCGATTCCGGTCGGGGGCGTGTGCCTGGGTTGCGGGCACATCCCCAGTGGGACGTGTGCAGGGGGCAGCTGATTGATGTTTCTCTTTCATTGATGTTTCTGACACTCTATCTTTCTCCCTTCCTCTCTGTAAACAATCAATAAAATATATATTAAAAAAATAAAATAAAATAAAAGGCTGCTTCCTATGACTGACGTGAAATTCCAAAAGAGGGGATGGGGGGCAGGAGTGTTGCGAATGTGTTACTATGCCCTTGGGAAATGTTATTGGAATTCGTCCAAGTTCTACACTGGGACCCAAAGCTCCTGAGAGGGCAGAGGTCCTAACTAAGGATGCAATTTACTACGATTCTCCCCTAACCTAAATCCCATAAACAGTTGCCTGGCGTAAAGGTAAAATCCAAAGGCATTTAAACAGAGTATAAGCTGTTATTCAATCTTATTCTTTCAGCAAATATTTTACTCAAAAAGTCGTGGCATCTGCAACATATTGCTTAAGAAAAATGATGATAAATATATCAATATTCTGTATTTAAGGGAAAGGGGCGAAGGAGCTGTTCCCAGAAAGACCTCAGAACATCAGCACAAACCTGGAAAGGGAAGTGGGCAGGTTACAGTGGAGGGCTATGGAGGACGTTTGTAGCTGTGCCAACGCGGGGCAGGGAGGGGGAGAAACAAACAAAAAAAACTTGCTCAGAAATGATGCAAAGACCTGCTCACCCAAGCCTGAACTCAAAGGGGTCCCTCAAAGCGCTCCTCGAGGCAGGGGAAACTGCTTCCTCCAGGAGGACGCCAACTGGAGGCAGGGGCAGGTCCCAGGGGCTCGGCGACCCCTCCTTCCATTCCCATAACCTCTCCCACGTTACACGGGTGACCCAGAGCCGCCCCGAGGCAACTGGGACCTCCTCCCCGCGCCGCCACCCCGGGGAAGCAGCCAGAGCGCGGGGACGCTCTCACTGGGCCCGTCGCTATGGTGACCACCGGAGCCCCGCCCCTTCCTCACTACGTGGCCCCACCCCCTCCAAACCCGGAAGCGGGAGAGAGGCTGCCGATGCGCGGACGTTTCGGGAGGAGGGAGCGGGGCGGCCCAGGTTCGCTCGGCCGCGCGCCCCGCCCCTCGGAGGCCGGCGGTCCTGTGCGTCCCCACTGCCTGCGGCGCCTGCGGGTCTGAGCGCTCCGGCCGCCGGCCCCCGCGCGGGCCCAGCCACCTCCCCGCCCGCTCGGGTCCTGGAGGGAAGAGCCGCCTGGGGAGGAGGGGAGCGGACGTGGGGGCGGCCACGGCAGGTGAGGGATGAGCGAGGCCCCGGGAGCGGGGGTGTGGTGTGCGGTGTGTATGCGGTGGCAGGTGAGTGTGTGTGTAGTGTGAGCTGCTGTCCCAGTCGGTGTGACTTTGTGAGTGGGCCGATCCTTGTGACCATGCACGTGATCATATGTCCGTGTGTGTGTGTGTGTGTGTGTGTGTGTGTGTGTGTGAGAGAGAGAGAGAGAGAGAGAGAGAGAGAGAGAGAGAGACTGAGCTCAAGTCTGAGTTCGTGGGGGTGGTCGGCTTGCGATGGCCCTGCCTTTGTGTGGCTGTCACCGGTGGGCCTGGGGGAAGATGGGGGTCCGTGTGGAGGTCGTCTAGGGTGAGGGTGGGGCGCTTGACAGGGCACCCTCCTGTAATCCCCTCCTGGGCTCGCTGCTGCAGCCCGGGAACATACTTTCCTGTAAACTCTTAAGAACTCTGAGCAGAGACCAGTTCTTTGGGAGATGGGGCCCCAGCCTGAAAGTGACAGGTGACTTTGTCATTGCTGAGTAGGGCCAGGTGTGAGACTGGTGCCTCGGGGCTGAGAGAGTGTCTCTCTTTTCCTCTGGTTTTCCTGGGGAGTGGTGAGTTCTTGCTTCTCCACCTACAATGTTGCAGCTCCTGTTAGCACAAAGGCGTAACTTAATAGCTGTGTGCGATTTTCCAAAAGCTTTTATACGGAGACAGGACAAGATGAGGTGTCACAGAAGAAATGTCAAGTAGGCAACTTTTCCTCCCACGAGGGTTAGAAGATAATGAGAGAGAGAGATAAGTCTTCCCCTGTAGATATCTAAAAAAAGATAGCTATTTTCTGATGTGGTAAGGTACGGGAGACTTGCTTTAAAAGCCAATTGCATCTCCTGGAGACTTTCGGGTTCAGTATTTTGTTATTGTGGTGTCAATAACAATCCTAGGTTGTGCATATGTAGATCAACTACAGATTGAGATAAAGGTTCAGAAAACCTCTGAGTAGTTAAGCTAGTTATGTGACAGACGTTGGTAAAGGTGATTTCGTTGGCTGTAAACTGGCAGGTTCTGCTGAAACTGAGCCATAAATGCTGGTGGTTCTCGGTGCACACTCACCACTGGCAGTTTCACTGACAAGCAGCACCAGGGAAGACCAGGTGGCCACAGCTCTCCCCGGGGGAGGGGCTTCCTTGGGCAAGAAGAAGGCTGATCTCTGCGGCCCTTTCCCTCCCAGCATGAACAGGTGCTTTTGTTTCGGTGGAGAATTGACTTGCGAGAGATCAGATCAGTGTTGAGCTCGTGGTCCACATTCTTTCTTTTTTTAATACCGACCAGTTTGGTCACAATCTCAGTTAACCTTTTTTGCCATATACGGAATGTTCTTCTTGTGACTTGGAAACGTACCCCCCTGTAGTGAATGAGAGAGAGTTGGGAGAACAAACTTCCTTTTCATGCTGCTCACAGCTGCTTTCCCTTTGCAGCATGAGCTTTCTTTCACTTAGGTGTCAGTTGGTCATATGCAGCATTTGCTGTCTGTCTTACCTTTCATGTGCTGCCAGACTAGCACAAGTGTTAAAATCACTTGCCTCTACAAAAATGTAGTCACAGGACTCGCTCCAGCAAGATTAGTTATAAAATGTTAGGATGCTGGGGTGGTTGTGAATAATATTGAGGACTGTGGTAAGGAATATCTTTCTATTTATTGCTATGGGAAGAAGTGGATGACAGTGAATGTATGTGCCTGTGTACAGTAGTTTGGTTAGTCCATTGCAGTGGATTGCAAACTGTGAATAATTTGTTTTATGCCAAGTTTGGTAAATCTAGAAGGAAGCTTTCTGCTTTTAATTAGCTAAGGTGTTTTATAAATCTATTGGGTAGATTTTTTTTATTTTTTATTTTTTGCTAAACATGTTTTTGATGTTTTCTTCTTTAAAATGGTAATTGTTTATAGTAATGCAGTAATAAAAAATGTCTCTGTTAGGAGCTATTTATATGATATAGGAATATTTCAAGTCTGTCCAGGTTGAAAATATTCCAGAATTAACTATATATGCTAGCTGCTTTCAATTAAAAGTGATAAGCAGCTCAGAGAAAGGCTATAGTTCAAATTAAGATTTTTAACATGTTAATCTTTAAGGGAAAATGGATATGCAAAGAATGATTTTCTTTATTTCAGTATGAATAAAAACTATATGTGTGCACAGTGATTTTCAGGATAAGACTGACTAATGATTTTCTTGGTACTTTAGAGCAATTTATAATTTTAACAAATTTTTCTAAAAGTACCATCTTAGCATTGAGAGAAGAGACCATTATTATAATGTCAAGGTTGTAAATCAAGTTTAATATTGGATGTCTACGTTTACCATTTCCTTGGGGTTCAATTTAGTAATCCCTCAAGGTTAGAGATAACAGTTGAGACTGCTGAGTGCCTTGTGTGACTGAGGGAAAAGATGTGGAGATCCAAGGAGGAAGAGCTCCATTGGTTTTATTTATTTATTTTTAATATATTTTTTTATTGATTTCAGAGAGGAAGGGAGAGGGGGAGAGACATAAAAACGTCAATGATGAGAGAAAATCATTGATCAGCTGCCTCCTGCAAGCCCCACTCTGGGGATCGAGCCAGTGACCCAGACATGTGCCCTGACCAGGAATTGAACTGTGACCTCCTGGTTCATAGGTCGAAGCTCAACCACTGAGTCATGCTCGCTGGGCGAGCTCCTTTGGTTTTAGAATCCCCTGCCTCTGGTCAGTCCAGAGAAGCCCCTCTAAAATGACAGCTCAGAGTCAGCCCAGAAATCAAACCCTAAGATCCCAAGCTCATCCTAGCCCTCCTAGGAAATCCAGGCTTGCCCTGGGGTAGAGGACAGGGTACATTGTAGGTGTTTGAATCCTTTGAAACCAATGGGTGGAAGTTCCCTGTTTGGCAGTAAGAATCTACAACAGGGAACTATAATTTCAGGTTCCTGTTATGACATAACACGCATGCCTGAGCAAAGAGACCAGCCTTTAAATGGAAGATGCTCAGCCAGTTCAGCACCCATGGTTGCCCAAGTTAGAAGGGACTCTAGGATTGCCTAGTTCAGTCTCCTTAGGACATAGTCATTCGTCAACAGATGATGCCTGCTGAGTGCCAAGCACTGTTCTAGGTGTTGGAGATACCATGGTGAAACAGTCATAGGTGAGAAAACTAGCCCAGAGAGGGTCAGTGACTGTTCTAAGGTCACAGAACTATAAAAGCTAGAGATCACTAATCCCACAACAAAAGACCACACATTTTTTCGTAAAGGCACATATTTTGTTTGGTTGCTAGTTCTAGTGCCTTCAAGCCTACCCTCATGTATTATCATAGATCTTTGGAGGATATTAGATCATTTTTAATCACACTAATATGAATAGCAATTTTCCTGTATTTTGCATTAAGAGTTACATGTGAGGTTCTGAAGTTATGTTCCACTACAGTTAGATTTGTGGTATTTGGTGAATTGATCAGGAAACAGGCTTATTAGTACATTAACTCCTTTCTTTAGTGGGGACTATTCCCTATAATTCTATCAGACAGAAACATCTTTACTAAGATGGATTTAATAAGGTATTGTCAAAAGATAGGGGGTGGCCCTGCACTTTGGAATCATTTAACTAGGACAGGCAGTCTGGTGTCAGAAAAGACTGTCCTGCATCTGGTCCTGGCTCTGAATTAGCCATGGCCTCTCCGGTAAGGCGTTTACATTTTTTAGACCAGATTTCTCTTTTGAAAGAACTAGAGGTGTGAATAATTATCTCTCAAGGCCCCTTCCTGCTCTATGATGCTAGCATTTCACCAAATTGTTTTTTGTGCTTTAAGTATATGTCAGCAAGTTAAAAATAGCCCATTTCTTCAGTTTTACCTTTTAAAGTATGCATTGTTGGTATAGCTAGACCAAACTGTACATTTAGTTCTGATGTGAACATGAATTCTTGACATGAAACATCACATGCTTTTATTTCAGGGTTAACCTCCATTTCAGCTAATCATGGGAGAGATTAAAGTCTCTCCTGATTATAACTGGTTTAGAAGTACAGTTCCCCTTAAAAAGGTATGTATGGTTTTACTACACTTCTTATTTCCAAAATCTTATATTGTTTTTGTGTGTGATTTAGATGTTATGTCTTATAGTGTTTGAGAGTAAAGGTTATTGCCAAGTATCATGACTTTGGGTTTCAGAGCATAAAGTTTGCCCCTACTCTGTCAAGTACAGTCAACTTTTGAGGCTCATTCAAGAGTAAAAGTGCATATAAATTACTCATTATTTTATAATTACTTTTACATATTCAAGCAAGCAAGAAAATGTGTACTCCTTAGTGTAGTTTAGTGGAAAACTTACAGCAATAGCAACTATACAGTAAGGGCAGTCAGATTCTATTATAAAGCGTTTTTCTGTTCCTCAGATTTAAGATTCACAGTGGGTTACATTAGAGATTCTCTGTTAGCAATGATTTACTCACTCTGCCATTGTCATCTTCTGGAAACTTTATTTCCCTGGGATGTCCAAAAGCACCAAACACTTATTTTGAAATTTCACTTTTGACTCTGAGTCCCAGATTAATCCTAAATATTTTGGGATCATACTAGGCAAAGGCTGTTCACGTCACAGGATAAAATCTTTGCTTATCCCCTTTCAAAAGTATTAAGAGTACTATGAAAAAAAAAAGAGTACTATGATCTGATGATCATCTATGTCTCTGTTATTTTGTCAAGGTAGACAGTTGTGGAAGTATCATGCAAATTTGAGTTAATAACAAAATTACTCTCCATATAAAAATTTGAGACACAGTTTTCCAAGTATAGACAGAATACCTGCTATATACCTGGCACTGTTGTAGGAAGTCCCCAGATATCGTATTTAATTCTTTTCAATAGTTTAACAAAGTGGGTAGTGGTGTGCCCATTTCATAGATGAGAAAACTGAGATTCACAGAGGTTAGCTTGTTCAAGGTTGCCCAAGTTCGAAGGGATTCTAGGATTGCCTAGTTCAGTCTCCTTAGGACATAGTCACTCATTTAGTCAACAGATCATACCTGCTATGTGCCAAGCACTGTTCTAGGCTAATAGGTTTGAGATTAAAATCAAATTAATCTGACTTCAAAGCTGGAAGTACTTGGCTGCTTACCAAAGGGAGCTCCCTTTCTTCTTGTTGCCGGGAAAGCACTGCCCGCACTGAAAGGAGGATTAGCCTCTGGAGTCCCTCTACTTCGTCCCATCCCTCAGCTTAACTCACGTGAGCTCCTCTTGATGGACTCACTTAATAAGCCGATCGATCACCAGACCCAGAACAACCCACACCTATCTAAATAGTCTAAGAAGCAGTTATAGGAAGTTGTTTTATTGGTGTGATTTTCTGCAGTTGTCAGGTCAATTTGGCCCACAAAAGTCATGATAAACTTGCTTGATACATTTTGTGGTGCTAGATTACAAATTATCAAGCAGATATTGTGACTTCTAAAGGAATTCTGACAAAATTGCCATTCAGAGAACTCTGAGGAAGTTGAAGGGATAAACAACCTTTGTATTTATGGCTTATATTTAGAACATGCTATGTCAGTTATATCTCAATAAAACTGGGGATGGGGATGGGGGAGAGACATAAAAAAGAACATGCTATTTTTTGTTATTTTTCTTCCAAATTGGATTATTGAAATATTTTCTAGAAAACTTTAGAGATCTTTTCTCATATGAATTTTATTACTACAAGATTGAGATTTACTGTGTGCACTGTCAAAGCCATTGATAGATTTTTACCACAATTTCAGCAAAAAGGCATGAAAAGCAAAAATGTGAGCAATAAAATACATAGGACACAAACATGAATGTGAGATTCTGTTGTGACCACCTGTGGCCTGGGCGAGTCCAAAAGGGAGTTGTCAGGGCTCTCTGGACTTTGCCTCGCGCTGTCGTCTGCTCTTGGTAACATCAGTGACCATGGTCAGTGTGTTGCCACCCAGAGTGACACCATGGGGTTCACAGCACTGCCGGCTGGGAGAGCTCCGAAAATAGGACCTGGAGGCCTTGAACTTTTTAATGTGAAATTAGGAGGAATATTGATTTGCATGGGCAAAAGTTCAAACCATTAATGTACTTTTCCAAATACCACCAAAAGTCAAAGAAAACAAAAATTAAACTAACACGCAATGAATGATACTAATCGCTAACACTGATTGAACTCTGAGCATCTGCCAAACTCTGTGCTGAGCACTTGAATAATCTCAGCTCACTTAAAGCTCATCGTTTTCCCCTGTTGGGTCAAGAACCATTAAATCAGGAGGGTTTCTGAAGACCTTCCTCCTTCCCACCCACGTCCCCCCCCCCCAAAAAAGGCCAGTTTTTTCTGTACCCACACCCCACACCCGACTAAATGATTTGAAACATTCTCCTGGGACAGTGACACCCACCCCTGCCTCATCCCTCCTCTCTAGCAGAAGTCTCGCCTCTGGAAGATTGTTCTAGATCAGGTTCCTGAAGCATCTCCTGAGTGGTACCATCTCTGTCCAGTTTCTCCCTAGAGCCTGAAGTCTTTCTCTCCCTTGCCTCCCCTGTTCACACTCTGACCCTGCTGATCCCAGTCAGCCCTCTGGGCCAGCACTGGAGAATGATTCTGCAAACTGCCCTTCTCCTACACACACGCACATGCACACGCACGCACACACGTATGGGGAGGAAGTAAGATGCCATGTACAGAGTTTACTGTTTAATGGTAAACAAAATAGATTTCCTATAATCATAGATGGAAAGGAAAATTAGCAACTGGTAGGAAAAGCAGCTCTTTGGAGGAGTATAAAGCAGTTCTATGGAATATTTCCTTAGCACAAAAGAAGGAAAAGGAGACCAAAGCAGTTTATTTTATGTACTAATCTGGCGTGACCCCTCCCGACAGGTTACCTTTTAACAAACAAGGCGGTGGTATTAAAATTGTCAGCAAAATTATAGTGTAAAGTTAACAATACAAAAACCAAATCTGTAAAACTTACCCTTTTTTTATATATATAACTTTCCCTCCAGATTATCGTGGATGATGATGACAGTAAGATATGGTCGCTCTATGATGCAGGTCCCAGAAATATTAGGTGTCCTCTCATATTTCTCCCCCCAGTCAGCGGAACTGCAGATGTATTTTTCCAGCAGATTTTGGCTCTGAGTGGATGGGGCTACCGGGTGATAGCTGTAAGTATTATTGATTCAGTATTCCAGTTCAGGTCCACATTTTGTGGGGGGGGGGGGGGGGTTGTGCTTCTATTTCTGATCAACTCTAGTGACGGGCACATTTTTTATTGACGTAAGGTACTGTTTTCCTTTTTTAAAAGTGAGATGAAGCCTTGTGAAGGAAGGTGGTATGGTACACAGACATACAGAGATGCAAAGGGGCAGTCCTCCGTCGGAAGCTTTCTGCACTCCCAGCTTTTCTGTGCGTTCTCTCCTGTCCCTCTTCTCACAAGTCTGATCAGCAGGAAGCATTGGCCTTGTTCGTAGGTGAAGAAGCGGAGGCCCCGGCCATTTTAGTGATGGCCTCGGGTCACACAGCCAATAGGTGGTGGAGGGAGAACCAAGCCCAGTCTTCTGACTCCATTTCCCCTCCTCGTGTATTACTCCACTGCTTTCAGGGGAGGCGAGCATGGAATGTTCGACAGCAAAGAGATCTAACGCTGGGTGACTGGGAGCTTCCTGAGTCTTCTCTGAGAAAGGCTGGTGGGGAGGGCACTGTTGCTGTGACATTTCTTGGCATGCCTCAGCTGTAACCACAATGGCCAGTGATGGCGAACCTATGGCACGCGTGTTAGAGGTGGCACGTGAACTCATTTTTTTGGTTGATTTTTCTTTGTTAAATGGCATTTAAATATATAAAATAAATATCAAAAATATAAGTCTTTGTTTTAGTATGGTTGCAAATATCAAAAAATTTCTATATGTGACACGGCACCAGAGTTAAGTTAGGGTTTTTCAAAATGCTGACATGCCGAGCTCAAAAGTTTCGCCATCACTGGTCTAAAGCACAGATCTTTTTAAATTAAAGGTTTTAGCCCTGGCCAGGTGGCTCAGTTGGTTGGAGTGTCGTCCCATAGGTTTTGGGTTCAATCCTGTATGGGAGGCAGCTGATCAATGTCTCTTTCTCTCCCTTCTTCCCTCCTCCCTCCACCCTAATATTTCTCTCTCTCTCTCTCTATCATCTCTCTGTTAGGGTATCATCTTACTCAAATTTTCTGCTAGGAAGAGTCTGTTCTCCATGCTGTCTCAAAATAGCAGAATCTTATCCACAAATGGAATTTTAATAGTAAAAGTAACACAAATTTTAAAAGTACATCAAATCTGAAATGATCCCATAATTTACATGGCAGTATTTATTCTAATGATTTATTAATGACAAAGTGCATGTAAGTGCTTAAAACAACAAGCCTGTCAGATGGGTTTTACATATTATTAAAGAGAGGGAATTATTAGGTGACAAGACTGAGTACCCTAGAAAAGAGTTAGTGACTTTATTTCTTTTTTCCCCTCATCATCAGCATTAATAGATGGGTGACGTAGGGTCAAGCACCATACTTTTTTGGTCACACAATAAAAAGTTCAGGAAATCATACAGACTAAGTCAATGGAAAAAAAGGACCAATTTTATTGAATGCTCCCTTAAAGAAATGCTACCCAAAAGAGAGGGAGCTCTCCTTAGAACAGGTTTTGTTCCCAGTTCTCCTGAGCCACAACTCAGAATGAATTTAGATCTAAGGAAAAGCAGTATTTCTTTACTTGGATGGGCTCTGCTCTGTGGACCTTTAAACCTCAGAGGCTCTCACTATTTGTAAAGGAAGTTGATGTGAGTTGAAATTGTTATTCACATAATATCACTAGAATGTGCTTACTTTTTATTCTTAAAATTGGTCTGTTAGATAAAATGTGAATTTTGAAGTTTAGGAAAAGGTGAGAAACATATTTACATATTTTGAATAAGGAGCAAAGCTTGAGCAACTGAGAAATGCTATTATGAGAGTCCTAAATTTTTCAGATACACGAGTTTAAAAAATAAAAATAGATTAGTTCATTAAAAATAAATTATTTTTTTTATTATTTCAGTTGCAATATCCAGTTTATTGGGACCATCTTGAATTCTGTGATGGATTCAGAAAGCTTTTAGACCATTTACAATTGGATAAAGTGAGTACCTTGAAACTAATTACTTGCGTGTGACTTTAATGCAACATTTGCATTATAAAGCTGAGTGTTGTTTTTCTCTTATTTTTTAAATAAAATCTCTTTTGAGATAAAAGTCACGTACTATACAGTGTACCCCTTTTCAAGTCTATAATTCAAATATTTTTAGCATATTTACAGATATCTGCAGTCATCATCACAGTCAATTTTAGAACACCTTTTTCACTCCAACAAGAAACCCCATACTCAGCAGTCACTACTCACTCCCCCTCCCCCTAACCCTGGCAAGCTGCTCTCCCTTCTGTCTCTGTGGAGTTGCTGTTCTGGATGTTCTGTATAAGTGAAATCATACTATGTGTGGCCTTTTCTGACTGGCTTCTTTAGCTTAGCATCATGTGTTTGAAGTTCATCCATGTTGTAGATGTAGCAGTACTTCATTTCTTTTTATTGTCAAATAATATCCCATTTATGAATATAGCACATTTTGTTTATCCATTTGTTAGTTGGTGTACATTTGGACTGTTTCCAGAATATTTGGCTATTATAAATAATGCTGCTGTGAACATTCATGTACAAGTTTTGGTGTGGACAGGTTTTCAGAGAGGAATTACTGAATCATAGTGTTTGGGTTTTTTTTAAAATATGTTTTTATTGATATTTAGAGAGAGGAAGAGAGAGGGATAGAAAGATAGAAACATTGATGAGAGAGAAACATCATCGATCAGCTGCCTCCTGCATACCCCCTACTGGGGATCGAGCCCGCAACCCTGGCATGTACTCTGACTAGAAATCGAACTGGGGAACTCTTGGTTCATGGGTCTATGCCAGTGATGGTGAACCTATGACACGCGTGTCAGAGGTGACACGCAAACTCGTTTTTTTGGTTGATTTTTCTTTGTTAAATGGCATTTAAATATATACAATAAATATCAAAAATATAAGTCTTTGTTTTACTATGGTTGCAAATATCAAAAAATTTCTATATGTGACACGGCACCAGAGTTAAGTTAGGGTTTTTCAAAATGCTGACAGGCCGAGCTCAAGGTTCGCCATCACTAGTCTATGCTTAACCACTGAGCCACAACACTTCGGGCCTGAATCGTAGTTTTCTTAAACAGAAACTGCCAGTGGTTTCATTTTCTAATGTAATCTGTGAAGAGTATTTCTTTAAGTTGTATGATTTGTATGTACAGTTGTATTGTTTTTCAAGGGGTGTATACATTGCATTTAAATACAATATTTCCTAAAATTCTAACTGCAATAGATAGTTTAGTCTGTTGGCTAGTAGTGACATTCTCTTCTGCAGTTGGTGACAGTTAAAAATGTGTTGTTGTTTTTTATATTTATGTTCAGGATTAATCATTGTTGTAAGATCTTCCTTGTGCTTGTTTACAATTAGGTTCATCTTTTTGGGGCTTCCTTGGGAGGCTTTTTGGCCCAGAAATTTGCTGAATACACTCACAAATCTCCCAGAGTCCATTCCCTCATCCTCTGCAATTCCTTCAGTGACACCTCTATCTTTAATCAAACTTGGACTGCAAACAGGTAAGGACGTAAACATTTGGCCAAAATTGTTACTGTTTTTGTTCAATGGAATTTTGGAAATGTTGGCTTTTGTGGGTGTTTTTGGTACACCAGGGAGGGAGGTTATTTCTACTTCTGTCTTCTGAAACCACCCTGGCTTTTAAAATTAGAAATAGTCATCTTTGCAAAAGAAAAGAATTGAATGAACTCTGAATTCACCTATTTCATTTACTCTAAACGATTGTGTAGCTTTGTTTAATATGTATTCATAAGCTCTTACAGTTTCTCTTCGGTGCACATGCAGCTATTCTTGTGTTCTACATGTTGCACTTGTTATTTTATGTAAACACTAGAGCCCAAGTGCACGAAATTCGTGCACTGGGCGGGGTGGGGGGGTCCCCTCAGTCTGGACTGCACTCTCTCGCAGTCCGGGAGCCCTTGGGGGATGTCCGACTGACAGCGTAGGCCCGGCAAGGAGCCAGCCTAAGCTGCAGTTGGACATCCTTAGCACTACTGAGGAGGTGGGAGAGGCTCTGGCCACTGCCGCTGCACTCGCCAGCCATGATCCCAGCTCAGGGCTTGTGGCTGAGCAGCGCTCCCCCTGTAGGAGCGCACTGACCACCATGGGGGAAGCTCCTGTGTTGAGCATCTGCCCCCTGGTGGTCAGTATATGTCATAGTGACCAGTCGTTCCGCCGTTCGGTCGGTTTGCATATTAGCCTTTTATTATATATGATTCTGTGTATTGACTGAAATGGTTTTTTAAGGAATTTGGCTTCTCTCAGTTTTTCATCGTATTCTATTGTAAATCTTTGTACAAATTACTTTTTTTCCTTCCCTTCCTGGGTTACTTCCTTTAGATATGTTCCCCAAAATGGATAGAGTAGAGCAGGGATGGGGAATGTCATTTGGCCTGGCCCTGCCACGGCAGTAGGGGTGAGTTAATTAAACATTTGACCAAACATAGCAGACTAATTTTTAAGTTGATAATTTTGTATGGCCTGCAAGTGATGTTATAAATATACAAATGGCCCTCGGCAGAAAAAAGATTCCCATTCCTGGAGTAGAGCATTTAGTCTGTCACCAGATGTTCTGCAGGTCATGACACTTAACATGTTAAGTGGCCAGCCTGTTTTGTCTTCGGGACGGAAAGTATAGTGTCAGTCACCGGTGACCGACAGGGCGCTTAGCATGTTAATGTTTATTTGCTTTTCAGAAAGATGGGATGATGGACTGCTTTGTGGGGCAACCAAGGGCGTACCTGCTTCCTCTGAGCTATCCTGTCATTGATTTTGTCTTTTTAAGTAGTTTGATAGGGATCTAATTGTACCTTAAAGCTAACTTAATATGCATTTTGTTTCATTGCTAACAAGGCTAAGCTCTACCCTAAAACATAGCCCAGTGACTGAACATGCCTGTCTGATCAGGTTGGTTTTCGCATAATGTTATAGGTAAATGATGTTTTCATGGCTTTCACATCTACTTAAGATTGTACTCTGTTATTTTCCTGAAGTCATCTCAGTAGTTTACTCAGCCTTCATGCAACGATTTCTTGTATTCATTAACTACAGGTACTTCATATCCAGGTGATGTACTAAAAAGTTCATTGATTATGTTTGATGATTTTTTAAAATCTTCATCTGAGGACAGGTTTGGGTTGTTTTTTTTTCTTTCTAAATTTTTATTTATTGATTTTTTTTTTCAGAGAGGAAGAGAGAGAGAAATATCGATTTGTTGTTCCACTTATTTATGCATTCATTGGTTGATTCTTTTATGTTCCCTGACCAGGATTGAACCTGCAATCTTGGTGTACTGGGTGGGATGATGCTCTAACTAGCTAAGCTACCCAGCCGGGGTCTGAGGACATGCTTTTATTGACAAGAGAGAGAGAGAGAGAGAAAGAAAGAAAGAAAGAAAGAGGAACATTTGTGAGAGAGTAAAACCAATCGGTTGCCTCCTGCACGTGCCCGCACCAGGGATCAAATCCGCAACCTGGGTATGTGCCCTGACTGGAATTTGAACCCAAGACCTTTTCGTGCATAGGAGACACTCCAACCAACTGAGCCAACCGATCAGGGCTGAATGATTTATAATGTTTCAATTGTCAGAAGCCATTTTGTATTCTTTGCATATTAGCTACTTTAAAAAAAATATATATGTATATATATATATATATTGTTGATTTCAGAGCAAGGAAGGGAGAGAGAGATAGAAACATTAATAATGACAGAGAGCCTTAGCTGGCTTGGCTCAGTGGGTAGAGCATCGGCCTGCCGACTGAAGAGTGCTGGGTTTGATTCCGGTCAAGGGCACATGCCCGGGTAGTGGGATTGATCCCCGAATCAATGATTCTCTCTCATCATTGCTCTCTCTCTCTCTCTCTCTTTCTCTCTCTCTCTCTCCCCCCCCTCCCCCCCTCCGTTCCTCTCTGAAGTCAATAAAAATATTTTTTTAAAAAATAATAATGACAGAGTATTATCAATCAGCTGCTTCCTGCACTCCCTCTACTGAGGATTGAGCCTGCAACCCAGGCAATTGACCTGACTAAGAGTCGAACTATGACCTCCTGGTTCATGGCTCAACACTCAACCACTGAGCCACACTGGCTGGGCATATTAGCTACTTTTTAACAAATATCTGAGCGTTTACTATATGCCATACACTGAGGTCAAAGAGGTGAGCATACACAACAGGATCCACTCCCCATAATGCACACCTAGGCATCAGGCCTTTTTAGAAGATAAGAAAGCTTTGGGGGTGAGGTGGAGAACATAGATAAGTGAAAGATAGCCGACTATCCTTGTGAGGGAAGCTCAGCTTCCAACAAGGCCATTCTACTGAGAATATGCATCAGAAGGTGATCTGCACCTTTTGTAAGTCATTTTCAGTGCAGGCTTAGAGAAATCAGTGTTTTACCCTATATAGTGGCTCTCACCATTTGTAATTAATAGAATATCATTAATATAATTAATATCAACCAATTATTATTAATATCAATCAAAAATCACATAGAAATCCATAAAGATGGAATTGCCTTGAATTAGACCAGTGGAATCTAATAGTATCAAACTTTGGGAGGTACACTAACTCTCATTGTGCTAATTTGAAATCTATTTTGAAATATCAGTCAATCCAAAGGTGATGTAAATGTGAAGGTTGGTATCTTAGGTTTTCAGTCTTCTATAAGAAATAGGTTAGCACTAGAAATACGGCTTAGCAATTAGGAAAAAAAAGTCTTGGAATCATCAGAATGTCTACCTTGGTACAGTTATTTTGAAATATATAAAAGGTTAATATGCTAAGTCTGACCAGTTGCTATGGTGCACACTGACCACCAGGGGGCAGACGTCAATGCAGGAGCTGCCGTGACGTGCAATGGCACCACGGACCTGGCGCCTACAAAGCAACACTTGGCTTCCCCCAAGTGGGACACAGGCCCCACTACCTCAGAGCGACAGCCCACCAAATCACAGCCGACGCTGCCGAGACCCCATGGTGCAAAATGCGGCCCACAGCCCAGCCCAGCCCAGAAATGGGCACTGTGGGCGCTGGGTAATGACATCACATATCAACATCCAGCTTCTTCTCCCTAGTGACAACTAGCCTCCTTGCAGTTTCTTCAGCCCAGGAACATGACTTGCTTTATACCCAGGTGCAAACATTTCACACTTTAACCAAATGTCTGTGAAGCATTTTCCCATGCCTCATCTCATTTGATCCTCACAGAAGTCCTGGAGTAGGTAGATGGGAAACTCGATGGAATCCCATTTTCTTTTCATTAGCTGGAAAACGGAGATTTAGAAAGCTTAGAAACTTGACCCGACTGAAAAGAAGTAAGAAATGGTGGACCTTGAAAATGACTTCAGGTTTTCTCACTGCGCAGAATATAGTCAAACACTGGTACAGTTAAATATTTTACCCTGTGTTCTCCCTGCGTGATCTACAATAATCATCTTCTTCATATTATATTTGTCAACTGTGTTGCTGACAATTACCTGAAAGAGAAGTTGGCGTGCTTCATTGGGCTGGAAAAAGTTTAGCTGCATCAGAAAGCAGGTCTAATTAAGCAAGTTTATATATATAAAAGGCTAAGTTGACTCACACATGTGCGATACATACAAATCTCTCCCTGACGCCAATTGCATGCATGTGTTTTGATCTGTCATTGTCGATTGTGAATTTGGTTGACACTTCTATTATAGAGAAAGGGCGAATAGTGTTTTAAAATAGTTCTTATAATTAACTTCCTCTCAATGTGCACAAATCCATTCACTGGGCCACTAGTCACTTATAATTATTTAAATCCTCAAAAGTTTAGTCATATTAAACATAATTCTTTGGGAGCTTGGGAAAGTGTATATAAAAACGAGATGCTGAGCGCTTTGAAAGAAGGGACTAGGTCTTTTTATCTCTAGATCCTAAGTAGCTAATATAGCAACACTTGAGGGTTGAATAAATATTTGCTATTTATGTGTAGTCTTGGAAGTTAAATGATCAGGTCTTTGTTTTACAGCTTTTGGCTGATGCCATCATTTATGCTCAAAAAAATAGTTCTTGGAAACTTTTCATCTGGCCCAGTGGACCCTGTGATGGCTGATGCCATTGATTTCATGGTGGACAGGGTAAGGATTGCAGCATTGGGGTGGGGACACCTTATACTGGGAGTTTTCATGTTTGCTTGGTTCCTGAAGAAACATCTGTCTCATTGAGGATGTATTAAAGGTGCTTGTTGAGTAGCCTTCTGTATTAACATTAATATATTACTGCTGGTAATTCCTCAGAATCATTGTGGGGAACTTTTCAAAATACAGATTCCAGACCGTCAAACTGAAATTCCTGGGCATTGGACCTGGGATTCCTATATTTTTATTCCACTCCCCACTCCTACCTTCCCGAGATGAATCTGATGTAGCAGCTCTATAGGCTTGCATTTATTTATTTACTAGAGGCCCAATGCACAAAATTTGTGCAAGGGGCTTGGCCCTCACAGCCCTGGCTTCCTCTGGAAGGTTGTCCGGAAGGACGTCCGGCTATCTGGTCTAATTAGATTATTATGTCTGGTCTAATTAGCATATTATGTTTTTATTATTATAGATTTTTAAAATTTTATTTATTGATTGTTTTAGAGAGAAGAAGGGAGAGAAACATCAGTTTGTTCTACTTATTTATGCATTCATTGGTTGATTCCTGTACGTGCCCTGACTGGGGAGCAAACCTGCAACCTTGGCATATCCGGACGACACTCTAACCAATTGAGCTACCCAGCTAGCACTAGACTTGCATTTAGAAACTACTGGGCTAGTTAATATTTCTGAGGTCTTATCCAGCTCTAAGATCTCCTAAATGTTTATCTGTTGTCTTTTTTTGTTGTTGTTGTTAATCCTCACCTGAGGATATTTTTCCATTTATTTTTTAAAAGAGTGGAAGTGTGTGTGGGGGGTGGGGGGGGGAACGTCGATGAGAGAGAGAAATGTCGATGTGAGAGAGTCACATAGATTGGTTGCCTCCCACACGCACCAGGGCCAGGAATCAAACCCGCAACTGAGGTACGTGCACTTGACTGGAATCGAACCTGGAGCCCTTCAATCCGTGGACTGCCATCTATCCACTGAGCCCAACTGGCAAGGGCTATTTGTCGTCTTGGAGCTGCGGGAGTTTGCTTGCTGCCCATGGCACGGAGTTGAAGAAGCAGTTCAGGTGGAAGACTGTGAAAGGCCAGGTTCCCAGAACAGGAAAATGCCACCACTGGAGAGGCCTATTTGATGGCTCTCAGATACATGTGTTTCCTTGCCAGTGACCTTCCTGGCCCCCTGACACATGATCCCTCTTTTAGAAGCACAAATACTATCTGTGGATTTAATGGAAATGTGAAAAACAAAATCAATTCAAAAACTTTACCTGTGTTTCTTTCTGTAGCTGGAAAGTTTGGGTCAAAGTGAACTGGCTTCGAGACTTACCCTGAATTGTCAAAATTCTTATGTGGAACCTCATAAGATTCGGGACATCCCTGTAACCATCATGGATGTAAGCTTCCTTTTAAGTAAAATAGATGCTTTATCTTTTTAAATGTGTATGTCAAGGTCCTCCTCATAATTATTTTATAATTTTTCAATGTTTTTCAAAGGCAGCTTGGATTTTTTTAAATCTCTTTAGCTTCCTTAATTCCAAAGCAATCTGTTTATTGTTTACTCTATATTTTTCCTGGCAGGGATAACCCAATCGAAATCAGAATAAATTTAAACAAACGTGGTAATTCTTACCCATTTTGGTGTATTTATTTTTATTCTTATCAACAGATATTACACTTTAGCTATTACATATCTGGGCAGCTAAGAGAAGGTGTCTCAGGAGGGCAGCAAATCAAGAATTCCATAAAGTCTAATTAGTGCAAAAACTTCTTATGTTTTTGAGTTGTGGTAAATTATACATAATAAAATTGACCACTTTAACCATTTTTGAGTGTACAGTTCAGTGGCATTAAGTACATTTACAGTGTTGTACAACCATCACCATTATCTAGTTCTAGAATTTGTCATCATCCCAAACTGAAACTCGGTACCTATTAAACAGTAACCCCCCATTGCTCCCTCCTCCTAGTCCCTGCAGCCAGGTTGTAACATGTATTACCATGTCATTCCTTTTTAAGGCTGAATAGTATTCCATTGTATGTGTATACCACATTTTATTTATCCATTCACCTGTTGATGAACATTTGGGTTGTTGCCACCTTTTGGTTATTGTGAATAATGCTGCTCTGAACATGGTTGTACAAATGTCTGTTTGAGTCTGTACTTAAATTCTTTGGGGTCTATACCTGGAAGTGGAATTGCTGAGGTCATATGGTGACTGTGTTTAGCTTTTTGAGACACCACGAGATCGTTGTCCACCCTGACTGTGCCATTTTACATCTCCACCAGCAATGCACCAGGGTTCCAGTTCCATATCCTCACCGACACTTGTTCTTTTCTGTTTTTTTGATTATAATGACCATCCTAGTGGATATGAAGTGGTATTTTATTGTGGTTTTGGCTTATAGTTTTGTTTGTTTGTTTGTTTGTTGTTTTTTTAATATATTTTATTGATTTTTTACAGAGAGGAAGGGAGAGAGATAGAGAGTTAGAAACATTGTTGAAAGAGAAACATTGATCAGCTGCCTCCTGCACATCTCCTACTGGGGATGTGCCCGCAACCCAGGTACATGCCCTTGACCGGAATTGAACCTGGGACCCTTCAGTCCGCAGGCCGACGCTCTATCCACTGAGCCAAACCGGTTTCGGCGGCTTATAGTTTTAAAAAAATATTATATAACTATCTTGCCTCAAAAATAGATTTATTCTTAAATTCAGGGTATTTTATTTATTTTTTTATTTTTAAATATATTTTATTGATTTTTTTACAGAGAAGAAGGGAGAGGGACAGAGAGTTAGAAACATCGATAAGAGAGATTGATTAGCTGCCTCCTGCACACCCCCCACTGGGGATGTGCCCTCAACCCAGGTACATGCCCTTGACCGGAATTGAACCTGGGACCCTTGAGTCCGCAGGCCGACGCTCTGTCCACTGAGCCAAACCGGTTCAGCAAATTCAGGGTATTTTAAAAAGTTGATTTTGTCAGAAAATTATTCATTATAAGCATGATAACTTGTTATCATTTTCCACTGTAATCTCTACATTCTGACATTCGCCATGACACTGAGCAACCTTTAAGTACTCTCGGTGGAATGTCTGCTCCTCACGGTGCATTTGACCTGCTTGCTCATCTTTTAAAACTGCCCGCCACTTGGGTACATGGTCACGGAAAACTGTCTCTAAGCTTTAGCAAGATGAGATGCATTTTTTTGTTTCTTTTAAATTACTTTTTAAAAAACATTTTTGCATATGTGTGTAAACATCAGTTTGTGTGGGCATTGAAAAATGTTTAGAATCATATGCCCCAAACTTCTAGCAATGGTCCCTCCAGGGAAGGATCTGGACTTTTTCTCATACTTGCAAATTTTTTTGGATTTCTTTACTGAGCATATACTACTTATATAGCTGTTATTAACATAGTAAAATTTTAAAATTCTTTTGGGGTTTTACGATCTTTTTGAAATTAAACTGGCATTTTCCAATAATGATTGTTCACTATTAATATTCTGTTCATTTAGTTAGCTATGTTTGAGGAAAAAGGAAATCTATAGAAGAATTTCCTCCTCCTCCCCCCACCCCCATTCCCCCAAAAAGAATGCAGGAGACATTGGCAGCAAAATCTGTGGCTAATGTCTCATGTTGGATTGGAGTCCCTGGCGATCAGCAAGCAGGAGGAGGTGGCCCCGACTGCACCGGGGTTCAGCAGTGTCTCTTCATGGGAAAGAAATGCCTGGGGGGGCACTTTCCAGAATGTGAAAAGAACATATTAAATTACCAGTCGGTTACAACCTTGTCTTTTTTTAAAGGTATTTGACCAGAGTGCACTTTCAACTGAAGCTAAAGAAGAAATGTACAAACTGTATCCTAATGCCCGGAGGGCTCACCTTAAAACGGGGGGCAACTTCCCGTACCTGTGCAGGAGCGCAGAGGTGAATCTCTATGTACAGGTGCGTCCCAGCTTGGAGCACTTTGTTTTTGTGGGGTTTTTTGTTTTTGTTTTATTTTTATTTATTATTTTTTTTATTTCTTAAAGTATTACAAAGAGTATTACACATGTCTCCTTTTTTCCCCCCCTTGACATTCCCCCCCCCCCCCCCGCAACCCAGTGTCTTGTGTCCATTGGTTATTCTCATATGCATGCATATAAGTCCTTCGGTTGATCTCCTACCCCCCCCAACCCTCCCAGGGTTCCCACTGTAGTTTGACAGTCTGCTCAATGCTGCTCTGCCTCTGTATCCATTTTTGTTCATCAGTCTATAATGGTCCTTATTATCCATAAATGAGTGAGTTCATGTGGTATTTTTCTCAGCTTCCCAGGGGCCATCTCAGCCTCACAGGGGCTGCCCAGAGCACTTTGAACCCAACGTGTATGGTTTGAAACATAAAGCCTTTTTTTAAAAAAAATGTGGAGTAAGAGAACTATAGAATTCTCTGTAGGACTGAGGCATTGATTCAATAAAGTCGGTTTGCATGAATAATTTATAGGATAATTTGAGCAGATGTATTAGACATCCCCAGGTGACTCTGCCCACCATCCCTTTTCTAAGAACAGCAGGCCCATCGCCTCCACACGCTGAAGCACCTTTTGGTAGGAAGTGACCTTGCCTCCTGGACACGGTGACTTCAGTCAGAGCATGACACCAGCCCTGAATGGGGCCCATCTGAGTTCCATGGAGTGACTTCTTGGTCTATTTTTAATGCATTTTTTAAAAAATTAACAAATTTCATCTATAAATACAGCACCTCTTCATCCTCTACCTAAAGGGTATTAGAATATCGGTGAGAAATGATTGTTTTTGACAATTTGGCAGAAAGTATTAAGAGTCTTAAAAAAAAACAACCAGTCACGTCCTTTGATCTTGCCATCCACTTGTGGAAATGGATCCTAAGGAGAGGATCCTAAATACAGAAAAGCTTGATGCCCAGAGACATTCAGCATGGTGCTAGGCAGCAAGCAGAGGCTGGGAAGGCCCGCCTTGCAGCAGCGGGGGGCGGGTAAACCCCTGCTCACGGAGCAGCGTGCACCCCTTCAGATGTTTATCAAGAGTTTGTAGGAACTTGGAGAGGCTGGCTACATACTAAATGAGGAACAAAGATCCCAAACTGTGGTTTTTAAAAATACTTCTTTGACTTTTCCGTGTTGCCCAATTTTTCTCTAATTAGTAGCTATTACTCTAATTTTAGAGGGACAGAGCATTTATATACTATGGTGACGTTTAAAATAATGATTCTGCATTTCTACAGATACATTTGCTGCAATTCCATGGAACCAAATATGCGGCCATCGACCCATCGATGGTCAGTGCCGAGGAGCTCGAGGTGCAAAAAGGCAACCTCGGCCTCAGTCAGGAGGAGCAGTAGCTGGCGCTTTGGCTGGTGATGACGAGTGACCCAGCATGTTCCTGCACAATCAGTGACATCAGTGCCCGCCAGTCAGCCTCTGTTCAGTCCGTCAGGCTCGCCGGTTATCACTGCTCGGAAGCAGGACTGATGGTCCCCTTTGTGACACGCGGCAGCTCTTCTGAGCCAGTGTAACTGTTCCCTCTTTGGTTTTTTTAGCTTTTGAATTTGAAGAAGTACTTTTGAAGACTCCATTTTAAGAATTGTGAAAATTTTGCTACCAAAAGTCTTCACCATCGTGTACTTATGTGAATGTTACTTTCTGAGGTTTGCGATTTTGTGGGGGTTTTCCTTGTCTTTTTTTCTTTCTTTCCTTTCTTCCTTTTTATATCATTTGCTATAAATACTGCACATCCAGATCGTGTATTAGAAGGACATTGGTTGTTTCTGTGCTTTCTTGTTATAACTGTTACCAAAGTGCCAAGGTTGTCACCACACCTATTACTCTCCTGCAGATCAACTACTTCCAATTCCAGTTATGCAAGTTGTTTTGAGTTTTAGCTGTTGTCTTTCTAGCCATTACAGTCATTTGGAATAAAAATTCAATTTCAGTGACTGGCTTTTATGATTATTATATTGGGCTACACAGACGGGACTTTCTGAGAAGCAGACCATGGTGTTTGCCAATTCAGTGTGACTTTAGGTAACTTACTTAATCTCTCTTAAGCACAGTTTGCTCATTGTAAAATAATAGTAGCTATCATTTATTGAGCAGTTACTCTGTACCAGGTACTTTTCAGACCTTCTTTTTCCTTCCTTAATGAAAAATTTTAAATGCACATAAGATAGAGAAAAATAATATAATGAACCATGTCCCACTCACCTCGCTTCAAAAATTATCAAGTCATGGACAGTGCTATGTCATCTCTTATCCCACCATCCCTTCTTCCACACCTACTCCCATCACTGGATTACTTTAAAGCAGTTTCTGATACCATATGATTTTATCTATAAGTATTTCTATATGTACCTTCAAGAGATAAAATAACCATAATGCCATTAACATGCTTAACAGTTCACCAATAATTCCTTCATATCATTAGTCAATATTCCCATTCATGACTACCTCATAAACGTCCTTTTATGATTGACTTGTTCTAATCAGCTTCCATACAAAGTTCACACTTTGTATTTGATTGAAATGTCTCTTAAATCTCTTTTAAACTATAATTCCCTCTGCCCTCTATTTTTTTCTTGCTATTTACTTGTTGAAGAAACAGGCTTGTTTGCCCTATAGAATTCACCACAGTCTGGATTTGGCTGATGGCAACTCACGGTGTCCTTTAACTTCTCTGTCCCTGGTATTTCCCATAAACTGATAATTGCATGTAGAGGCTTGAGCAAGTTTGAGCTCATTCTTTTTGGCAGGAATGCTTCACAGGTGTTGTGTGCTTCCTGTTGGGAACTTTAGGAGGCACATAATGTCCCTCTGTGTCTAAGTTCTTAAGATCGCTCCTTGTCAGCCTGATCCAGTCATTGGAAAATCCCCCGATGGTTTAGCTGCCACTGCTGATCATCGCACACAAGCATCATTTCTTCAGGGGCTGCAGGACAGTGACAGTACTCGAATGCTTAGTATTCCTTCTGCATTACCTGGAGTTCACGGATTGAACAAAAGACAACTATAATTTTGCCTCATTAACTGTTTGGTTTCTCTGAGGTACAATTTAGACAAAAAGATCAGCATGCATGTTTCTTTAAGTTTTCAGAATACTGAGTTGGCCATACTTTTTCAGATTTTAGACTGATATTACAGGCGCAGAGACTTGGAGAGGTGGAGAGACTCCTGGGCGTCACACAGTAAGGACGGGACTGGACTGCCACGTTGGGTCATGCCTAAAGCCAAGGGTCTGTCCTCAGAGGTGCAGTGTCTTCCCTGACTGCCTTGTGATTTGACAGCAGTCGAGAATTAGGGAAGCAGCTGGTAAGCCACAGAGGCAGGGCTTGCCATTTCTAACTGTTGGCATTGAGTCTTCCTTGAGGCTGCCATAGTTTCACCGAGTGTGTCTTGACTTCCCAACCAACAGGGAGGGCCCGTGGGCAGGGCCAGTCTACACGTGGTCAGCAGCAACCCCTCACCTGGTGCAGTAATGAACCAGGGCTGCCCTCCACTCTTCAAATTCTCCCTTGTAAGCCATGCCTCCCTGGCTCTCCCCCCAGACGACTGCCATTTCCTGCCCTGACTGATTTTGAGTGCTGGCCTTGAATGCTTATCCAGGCCTGTCTATTAGGCCAGCCTTCTACAGGCACCCCCGACTCTCCTGGCAAAAGCTACACCCATGTCCCCACTGCCCAAACCTGCCCCTGCGCTCCCCACCCCATCATCTCGGTTCCCAACACCACTGCTCCTCAGATTTCCCAGCTAGAAACTCAGCCATCTTGGACCCCAGCACCACACCTCCATGCCTCAGGCTGAAGCAGATGCTGATGAAACATTGAGAGCAAGATGCTTATTAAAGATCAAAAGAAGGAAGGTTGTGGAAGGAAGAGGGGTTGGGCATCGTGACGCAGGCTGACAGATGAAGGAGCTCCGGGGCTACCAGTGCCCCCTGGAGTCCTCTCAACAAGGGCGGAAAAGTCCACCCGTCTGCACTCCCGGCCCCTGGGCCTCCTGCCCCTCCAGCACCTCTCTCCTCCCTCCCATGCTTCCTGTGCTTCAGCCACACCATTCTGCAGACAGACACGCCTCCGTGCCATGGCATAGACTGCTCTTTGCTTGGAACGTGCTTTGCCCACTTCTATCTTCTCTGTGAGCCTCTCACCTTCCTCCCTTACCTTCCCTAAGGAGGAATAAATCCCGTAGTTCCCTGCATATACCCATTCAGGCACCAACGCATTCTATTACATTACTGGTATCTGAGCCCCTCCACCCGCCGCCCAGACCACAAGCTTCCAGAGGGCAGGAACGGGACTCCTCCGTGCAGCTCCCCGGCTCCCAGCAGACTGCCCGGCTCAGAAGACACTCAGTCAATATTGACTGCTGGTGGTGAGCTGAACGGTTGTGGTTACACAGAACCGATCCACAACAGCTTGTCTCATCTGAAGTTTTGCCATAGGTCTCCCAAACAAAGGAAATGGGTATTGAATCTGAGAGATGTTTCAACATTTCAATTTTATTTTACGAACTTGCTATTTTTGTCTCAAAAAAATACAAAATTCATTGAGCAAAATCCATTCAGATAAATGATCTAAGTCCCATGTGGAACAAAATACCTTTCCCAAGTGGGAGATGGAAGAGGAGGGTTTTCCATGCGGAGGACGGGGGCCACGGCACGGAGGCTGCCTGCTATGCCGGGGTCTGATCCATGTGAGCTGTGTGGCCTCTGACAAGACACACCTCTCATCACCAGGTTACTGCCTGTAACATGGGCTGGTTTCAAAGCCTCTCTTTCTTTTCAAAACTTAGTTTGTGGGATTTCTTTGTTTAATTAATAGACTTAATTTTTAAAACAGTACAAAAAACAGCAGGTGGTATAGATTTCCCACACTCCCCTCTCCACGGCAGTGTCCCCTGTACTAGTTTGCACTAGTGTTAGCATGAGTTTGCAGGTTTCTCTGTGGGGCGAATCCCTAGATGTGGGATTGCTGGGTGGGGGGAAATGTACCTGTAACTCTGGTAGGTAATGCCACAGTGCCTTTCAGAGGACGGTACCATTGTGAACCCCATCGCCGTGTGTGGTCACCGAAACCCCTTTCAGCTCCAACAGATTTTGTTCTATCTCCTTCCCAGGACTTGGGCCCAATGGGTAACTTTGTGAGGAGTTTTCCTAAGATGTGGGCTCCCCACTGACCATCACCAGCTGTGCCGCATGCAAAAGAGCTGGAATTAGCAAGCGTGGCAGGAGAACTTCAACTTCCAGGCTCCCCCGCAGATCGCTCCCCCTGCTGTGAGCCGTGAAGCTTCCAGTCACATTTCCCTGGAGCCACACGTGGGTTGGCGTGGCCGAGCTGCACAGTCACCTGCTTGCCTGTCACCTGAACGTGAGACTCCAGACCAGCGGTGCCGTCCAATGTGGTTGCCACTTACCACGGTGCCTATTTAAACTTCAAATAATTAAAATGAGATAAAATTTAAAACTCAGTTCCTCGGTCCCGCTGGCCGCATTGCAAGCGCTCAATAGCCACAGGCAGCCAGTGGCAAATAAACCGTAGTGCACAGATGTCCATCATCGCAGAAAGCTGTGTTGAATAGAGCTGCTCCAGAGAGGTGAGTCTTCATACTGGGGCTATACAAATGAGAATGACGACTGACCAGTGTGGCTCAGTGGTTGAGCGTCAACCTATGAACCAGGAGGTCACAGTTAGATTCCGGTTGGGGCACATGCCGGGGTTGTGGGCTCGATCCCCAGTAGGGGGCGTGCAGGAGGCGGCTGATCAATCATATTCTCTCATTGTTGATGTTTCTGTCTCTTCTCCCTCTCCCTTCCTCTCTGAAATCAATAAAAAAAAATTTTTTTTTTTAATGAAAATGACAACTAAATGCATGGAGAGATCCTGGACTGGATCCTGGTGCAGAAAAATGGCTCAACTGACTAAATTCGAATAAGGTCTGAAGATAAGCTAACAGTATTGTATCAGTGTTCATTTCCTGGTTTGGGAAATTATGCTCTGGTTATGTAAGATGTTAATACTTGGGGAAGCTGTATTGTGAAGAGTATTTGGAAATTCTTTGTGTTGTTTCTGCCACATATTTGTAAGCCTAAAATGATTTCAAAAATGTTTTAAACCCTTAAAAAATGTTACGAGAGGGAAAAAATGAGAGTGTGTGCCTCATGGAACTGTCCACACGTACAGATAAACCTGGGAACAGAAACAGCTGTGGAGCAAGCACAGCATTCCTAAAAGCCAGTGGATGAGTTAAGGGTGGTCCGTTTTGTAAGTGATGGATGGAGCCCTTCAGCAGTTGGAGAGACGGAATGCTGGGGCTGGCACCTGACCTCCCCACCTGCTTAGCTGCTTAGCTAGCCTGAGCCCGTGTCCTCTCTGACAAGACGCCTCTTGCACCCTGTGAGGCTCTGAGCTGATGGGGATGAAAGTGAGCTGAGAGATGCGGAGGACCATACCTGTGGGAAGGAATTACCTGCAAAACCCAAGACAGCCCCTGGACCAATCACTGTGAAAGAAATCGCAAACATTTGCCTGCTGGCCCTGCATGACGATGCATTTCAGTAAAAGCAGCTGGAGGTTTGTTAACGGTGATTCTTTTTTTAAGCCCTTAAGTGGTGGTCGTCTTCGGTTCCGTGGCCCCCACTCCAAGGTCCCAGGCTCCTGAAGGTCCAGCCCCTCTGGCTACATGGCTGTGCACCTCCTGGGGGTGCCCGGGTCGGCGTTTACTTTCCTCCTGATGCTTTCTGCAAAAGAGGAGACTCCTATTGCCTCCTGTTGCCTAAGGGCTCGTTTCAGGTTTTCACTGGCTGCCAGAATTTGTGTTAAAAGAAGAAGCAACAGTAAGATTTAACATTTTGGAAAAAGAAAAAAAGTTATACCCAATTCCTCCACTCTGAAATGACTCTTTTCCTACCCTGCCTGTGGCAGCGCTGCAATGGCCAGCATGCCCGGGGCTTTCCTTTCCCCTCAGTAACATGCTCTCCATGTTTCTCCTGTTGCCACATGACTAACGTAGCCTTCCCTACTATTGGCGACTGCCTGATACCCCATCCTGTGCTTTCCTGTAAAGCGCCCTCCAATGCACATCGCAGTGTTTAAGGCTTTGTCATCGAGACTTGGCCTTGTTCCTAATGGGGGTTGTGCCAGAAGCTGTTATCCCTCTTGCCTGATGGTTCCATGGATGCCCTGAGTACCAAACCAGGATTTGGGGACTATTTTTTTCTTTTCTTTTTTCATTACAAGCTCCATTTGTTTCATCCTTTTTGTTTAATAGCTGGAATTCAAAAGTTGGGATGGCATTGGAAATTTTGAGATCTGACTGGCTCAACTCATATTAAGCCAGTTCTGGCCCGTATGTCTTAATGTTTGTAAAAGAAAAATAAAACAAAACAAAAACTCTGCAGGCTGTTCCAGCTTTATTCCACACTGGGGGGGGGGTGGGGGCGGGGGGATGAAGTATAGAAGGCTGGAGGGGAAGAGACTAGCATCCCTGGCTCCGGGGCTGTGAACCTCATAGGCAGTGGTTCTCAACCTGTGGGTCGCGACCCCTTTGGCGGTCAAATGTCCCTTTCACAGGGGTCGCCTAAGACCATCCTGCATATCAGATATTTACATTACGATTCATAACAGTAGCAACATTACAGTTATGAAGTAGCAACGAAAATAATCATATGGTTGGGTCACAACATGAGGAACTATATTTAAAGGGCCAGATGGTTGAGAACCACTACTCATAGGCATCACCTGGGACAACACCCTCCTTGCACAGGTGGGGAACCCAGGGCCAGGAGGCACTGTGATTCGCCCAAGGGCCACCTGAGTTCCAGAAAGAGGCAGAGCCGGGACCAGGAATCTGGAAGGTTCAGAGCCAGCGCCACGGCCCTGGGGTTTGAGCAGCCTGGGAAGGCTCTGCCGCATTCCAGCGGGGGCCACGCTGCTCTGACCCTGGGGCCGGGCGCTGCCCTGAGCAGGAGCGGGGCAGGGGACGCTCTTACCAGCCAGGTCCCTCCTGCCGATGGCCATGAGGCCCTCGAAGAGCACTTTGCTGGGGTTCTCACCCGCCGTGGTCACGCCGTGCAGCCAGATGAGCAGCGTCCGGTGGCCATGCTCCTGGTAGCTCTTGGTGCCTGAGGACCATGGAGGAGAAAGAGAAAAGGGAAAGGAGTCGCCTGGCCCACTTAGCATGAGCCAGATCTAAGCACGTGCCCATGCTGCCCTGTCCTGCCTCCGGACACCGGGCCCTCCTCTACTCTCGAGGGGTTCAGCCCAGAGATGGGGAGGGGAGGGCGGAGCAGCCGCAGATAGGGTGCGGGTAGAGGTTCTGTGTTGGGGACCCTGAACTCCCCAGCCCCAGGCTTTCCCCTGAGCATCTACCACGCATGCCGTTGGTGTCACTCTTAGGAGAGAGTTGGCATCACTGTGGTACCGGATGCACAAGGCGGTCGGCTTCACCTCTGGCTGCTCAGGACAGCCTGTGCCTTGCATGCTCGTGGCCCTGCTCTACAGGGAGAAGTCGGCTTAGTCAGAGGCCGAGCTGGCCACGTTCTTTCCCGGCATCAGTGGTTCTCGACTGAGTGCCCATTGGGAGCACCTGGGAGGCTTTAGGAACTATGGACACCCAGTTCCCCTCCCTACCCCCCACCCCCAGCTCCAGACAAGCGTGGGTCTGGGGGCAGCCCAGGCACCGAGTGGTGTTAACGCTTCCCTGGCGACTCCAAGGTACAACCATGTTTGGAAAATAAGTGTTCACACTCTTCGGTGCCGGTGGTGGGATTAACTGGTTTTAAACTCTGTGACGAGGTCTGCTCTCCCAGGCAGGGTGATGGCGGGCACAGCCGTGGGTCAGGTCAGTCCTTTGGCTGCCTGCCCTGCCCCCTGTGGGCCCTCAGCAGGCACATCCTCCCGGTGCTGCCCTTGGCGCGGCAGTTTCACCTGACCCCTTTGTTCACTGGCCTTTGCCCCCCAGTGCCCCTCTATCGGCTATGAAAGCTCTTGTCCTTAATAAAGTTTACTTTTGGATACCCCGCTCTATTCCACTAATTGGTTTGCATATTTTTGTGTCAGGTGTCTGTATTATTTATTTTAACTTTATAAATGACTGAGTCTGGTTGCATTAGATCACCTTCACTACCCCGCCCCCAGAATATTCATTTACATGTTCCCTGTTTATTCTTTCAGTCAAGCTTCAAAAACCTCCTATATTCATTTGATTAAAATTAGATCAAAGTTTTAATCTAATTTGGAAAAAATCAATATCTATAAGATATTATTTCCAGCCAGGAATATAAAATGTCATTCCATTTACCCAAGTCTTCTTTTATGGCTAAACTAATTTTTATTGTTTTATTAATATGTCATTCATATTTCTTTTTATAAAAACACATTATTGTAAAAGTAATATCTTTTTTTAAATGCCTCTATTTATTTGGCCCACTTATTGATGGTTCATAGGAATACTCTGGTGTTTGCATATTTTATCATATATTTAGCCATTTCATGGAATTAAATTTTGTTGTTGTTGTTAATCCTCACCCGAAGATATTTTTTTTCATGGATTCTTAGAGAGAGTGAAAGGGAAGGAGGGAGAGGAGAGAGAAAGATTGATGTGAGAGAGACACATCAATCGGTTGCCTCCTGCACACATCCCAACCTGGACTAGGATCGGGCTTGCAACCCAGGTACGTGCCCTTGACTGACTACCTTCGTCTGTGGGCCGATGCTCTAACCACCAAGCCAAACTGTCCAGGGCTGAATTAATTTTTTAATGTTTTAATTGATTTTTTAGAGAGAGAAGAAAGGAAAGGGAGAGAGAGACAGAAACATCGATCAGAGAGAAACATCACCATCAATTGGCTGCCTCCTGCTGGGGGGATCAAGCCTAAAACCTGGGCGTGTGCCCTGACCAGGAATCGAACCGGCCACCTCTTGGTGCACAGGTCAATGCTCAACCACGGAGCCATGCTGGCCGGGCTCACTGAATCATTTTATGCTAAGAGTTTTTCAGCTGATGCCTCTGGACTTCCTGTGCATATAATTACAGCATCTGAACTTAATAAATCTCTCTCTTCCTTTCCAGTATTTGCACTCGTTTCTAATTCTGTTTCATGCCTTAGTTCCAGGGCCAACATTTTCAAATATATGTTAAGTAACAGTGGTCACAGCAGCTCCTCTTCTTTTTCCTGGAACTGCCTTTCGTTTCCTGTATGAACGGTAAGTACCAGCTCCGGCTGATTCATGAAGAGTGTGCAGTTGACAGGGCAATGGGGAGGGAGAAGCAGAGGGCAGGCCGGTGCAGGGGCCCGATGAGTGAAGAAAGCACGCCATGTGCTGGGAATGGCACGCGGCTTCATGTGGCTGGGCTCTGGGCTGCACAGGCTTTCCCCCCAGAAGCACAGAAAACAGAAGATACCTCCAGTGCCCCTACCCCTCCACCTGCGGGCTGCTCTGGGGTGCCGAGGCGCGGGGTACCTGTCCACTGTTGCTCGATGGCATGGACGTGGGCCTCCGTGAACTCCCAGCAATACGCGAGCTTCTTCCACTCGTGGGGCCGCAGGTGCCTGGAGGCCAGTCGCCACAGCACAGAGCGGAGCTGCTGCGTTTCCTGCCGATGGTCCTGCTTAAAGGTCAAACTCTTCCCAGAGAGGCCACTGGGGTCCCTGAGTGAGAGGTGGTCCTGTGGGGCAGACCCCAAAATGCAACAGGGGTTTCTGGGGGGAAATCCCTGCCAAGCTCTCCCTCGTGATCCTGGACTGGGAACTGGGAGATGGTGTCATCACCAACCTGGGCCTTACTGCCTACGGCTCTGGTTTCTGCCTCTAGGCCTTGCTTTGGCCTCTGGGACCCAAGCTGCTCACACTGTTCCTCCATCCAGAAGTCCTTTCCTCACCTCCCTGTCCCTCAGGCCCGTTGCCATAGTCAAAAGACCACCCAAATGCCACCTCTTTCAGGAAGGCGTCCCAATTCCTCTCTTCTCTGTTTTTATGCGATACAGGTGACAGTAGAGTGACTCCGCAGTTGTGGCTAAAACTAAACAAGGCACTGGGCTTGCCACATGCCAACAAGCAGCGAAGGGTAACGTTACAGAAGTCTTTCTATGCACAGCAAGTGATCAAATGAGAGGTTACAAAAGAATTACGTAACAGCATAAACTAACCCACAAAGGCCGCTCTAAGCCCCTCTAAAGGAAGTGGATACAGAGTTCCGGTTGTTGAAAAGCTCAAGGTGAGAAAAGTCCCCCTGGTGTCTGCATGTTACCTCCTGGCCAGCAGTGTCTGGCCAGTCACCCGTGAGGGGAGGACATGGGAGCTTGGCTCTCAGCCTGGGAGTAAGACACCATTCCTTAGAGCAGAGAGCATGTTCTCCGCTGCATCGCTGTGCACCGGGACCATCTGGGAGCTGTAAGAACTACTACGCTTCGTCCCCAGGGGGAATTCGTGATTCTAACTGCGCCTCTGCCCTAGTGTCGAGAGCTTTACAGAGTGATGTGGCTGAGCATTAAGCACATGACGAAGTTTCACTTCGTCAAACCCTCCATATTAATATCCTGGGGTTACATTTAGGGGTCGTCTGTTGAAATGTTTATGAGACTCCTGCATGTCAGTGAAAAGGAATATCTCATGATTCCTAGTGAAATTGGTTATCCACCAACGGATTTGGAATAGTGATTTTTTTTTTTAATTTGAGAGGTGTAGAGAAGTTTACTAAGTTTGTAAACAATATTGGAGTGATATTTGAATGAAATTCACTTTATTTATAGGTTAAATTTATTGGGTTCACTCGGATAATTTTTACATGGAGGAAGCATTTGAAGTACTTGAAAAGAAAATCTATTATATTAAATGTATCCATTCACTTTAAAATGTTTACAATAATTAACTAAATTTATACATGGGACCAAACACTATTCAAAAGGCTTCTTTGAAAGTGACTGTTTAAATTTACTAGGATGTCTAAATAGAATAATAAGATTTATAAAATAAATTTGAAATTTACAGAAAATTAGTTTTTTAAAGTTATAATAAATTTAGTATTACTTTTTAAAACTGAAGTAAATGTAAGAAATCATTTCCTGTGTACATAAACCACCCTCAAAGACACCAGAAACCCCTGCCCACCCCCACTTGCTGACAACTAGAACAGCAAATGCCTGGCCTCCCATCAGCCACCCTTCTTTCCCAGTTCCACAGCAGACATCACTAATCGCTCCCAGCACACCTTCCTCCTGGGCTGAGGAAGTTGCCTGCCTACACCACCCCAAGCAGTAATTGCAATCACCCGGAGATGGCAGTGATCCAAGACCAACCATCCATCTCTTTACCCACACACACACACACACACACGCACGCATCTATTCGTCCACCACCAGGAGCCATAGCAGCGGCCTGTAGTCTCTCCACACTGGTGTGGACGCTCCCCAACTCACACCCTCACAAACAGCCCTGCTGGCAGGTAAGGCAGCGATTATTGCCGCCTTGGAAACCTAGGGGCCCCTGAACTGGTCGAAGCCGACTCCACCTGGAGCCCAGGTGGCTCCCTTGGCGCAGGGCCCCAGTACCTTCTCCCGCTGGTAGAAGCGGTCAGCTTTTATGATCATGTCCACCAGGCTGATGTGGTTGCTGCGGGCGGCCACGGCCAGGGCGGTTTTCCCTTGCTGCAAGCAGAAGCGAGGAGGGCAGCGGGAGTGTCTACAGGAGGGGTGTAGGTGATCTCTAGTCGGGACTACAAACCCGGCCGCCCAAAGGAAGTGGCTTCCAGCCATCTACACTGGAGAGTAGGAAGGCTTTCTGGTCATGAGGAGGGAGGTGGAAAAGTCACAGGTAGAATAAGCAATAACGATAATTCCAGCCACCGCCTCCTGTGTTCTCTAGAACTTAGGAAGCCTTAGTGCGTATGAAATGCAGCCTGCATAACACTCCTACACCACCTGGGAAATAGCTGGCCGTTTCTCAGATAAAACCAGAGCCCAGAGAAGGGGCTTGGGCTCCCTGGGTCAAGTTTGCCCACTTCCCCACATGCTCCCAGGCCTGTGATCCAGGCCTCCCAATCAGGGCTGGCCTCAACCACCCCCATGGATGGGAAGCTCCTCTCCGAGTTTGGGCAGCTGCCCGGAGGCCCAGCTCAAAGCAGGGAGCCCCTCCCAGGCCCAGCCTCAGAGCCTGGTCCTGCCCAACCCTCTCCCCCCCCCACACCCCCATCCCAAAGGCCTTTTGCAAATAACCTTCCCCTCACAAGCCTCATACTAGGTCTTCACTCTCTCAGACCTCCAGCCACTGAGGATGTAGTCACCCCACAGGCGTGATGTGCTGAAAAGCTTCCCCTCCCCACCAGTGACTCAAGGTGCTCAGAGTCTGATGAGGCCGTGAAACAGAGGGCAGGCACATCCTAGGCCTAGAGAACAGGAATGGGGAGGGCCGAGTGCTGAGGGCCCTCAGAGGAGGCGGGGAAAGGAAATGCAGCAGGAAGGCTTCCTGGAGGAAGCTGCATTCGAGGTGGTCTGTAAAGGAGGGGAGGCCCTGACGCTCTGAAAGCAGGTGGCCATGAAAGCTTGATGGGAGGCTGGTTGTGAGCAGAGGTACCTTATCCCTCAGGTTTAAGTTAACCCCCGCAACCAGGAGCATCTCCGCTATGTCCTGCCAGGCGTGCTCCGCGGCAAGGTGGAGGGGCGTCTGCTGCCTCTGGAAGAGAAATCAAGGGACAGGGAAATGGAAGAGCTTGTAGAGGTGGCCTGTGCTTAAAGCCAGGATAGGACCAAGGTGGGTGCACTCCCAATTGGGCCTTAACAAAGTTTCTCTACGAAGTTACGAGGAAGAGTAAGCTGGATTTAATTGTAAGCATCATACCAGAGAAAAGTTGGTAAAAACAAAAAAATACTACTCACTAGCCCACCTAAGTCAACCTCTGTAATGATATTTCTCTAGTCTTTTTTTTTTTAATGCAGAATGTTCTTAGTTTGTTGATTTTACATATTTGAGACCATCCTGAATATGCATACATTTTGCACCTATTTTTATACCTAACATTACACTTTACACATATTATCAACTCTAATAAACACCCATTTTTAAAATCTTCACCCAAGGATATGTTTGTTGATTTTAGAGAGAGGAAGAGAGAGAGAGAGAGAGAGAGAGAGAGAGAGAGAGAGAGAGATAAGAGAGAGATGAGAGAGAAACATTCATCAGCTGCCTCTTATATGTGCCCTGACCAGGAAATGAACCCTCAACTTAGGTATGTGCCCTGACTGGGAATCGAACCCACAACCTTTCAGTGTATGGGACAATGCTCCAAGCAACTGAGTCACACCAGCCATGGCACCCACCATTTTTGATAGCTCCACAATAGTCCATGTCAATACTGTAATTTAACCACTTCTCTATTATTAAGTATTTGGCCCATTTTCACACTGAAGATTGATAATGCTGCAATGAATATCTTTGTGCACGAGCTCTTAACATATTTCTTGAAGCTCAATTCTCAGATGTAAAAATAGTCACAATTTTAATGGTATACGCTATCTCCTGCCAAATTGCTTTCTTCCCCTAGTGGGGTGTGTGTGTGTGTGTGTGTGTGTGTGTGTGCTGGCACGGAGGAATTCATGGTTAGGAGGTGGATTGGGGGAACAGGGGTTTAAAAGGACTCCTGACTGATCACAACTTCAGGACGTGGAGGCCTCTTGTAATTACACAAGACTGCCCCAGTCACCCCTGCCCCGGGATTCTCCCTGGGGAGGGGGGGGGGGGCGGGAGGGGGGGGGAGTCAATGAAAGGAAAAGGTTGAATGTAGGAAAACTTGAAAACAACCAAAATATTCAAAATAATAGGGGAATGGTTAATAAAAATGATGCTACCACTACCGTCAACAAATCAAGCTATAAAACAATTAATAGCTTTGGGCCATCTGGTAGACTGCAGCTGAGCCCAGCCAGCCTGGAAGGGTGCCCAGAGGCTCTGTGGGAACCAAGTGGATCCTGTAGCTACTTACATTGTCAGTGGCGTCCAGATCACTGCCAGCATCGATGAGGAGCTGAACCAGGGAGGGGAAGTTGTGCCTCACAGCGAGATGCATTGGAGAGGCTCCCTGCTGGGGTGAGGGAGACACAAATCAATTGAAGGGTCTCTCCCAGGACTGCCGAGCAGGAGGTGGGTGCTGGGGGATGAGAGTAGGGAGGAGCATTGATAGTGCTTCTGGGTTTGATGGGTGGCCTGAGGCATTTACACTCCCATAGCCTGAATCCCTGGGGTCCAAACACTGAACCTCAAGGTGGGTGGGGACGTGAAGACCCAAGCTGGAGACTTTGCTATGCCAGGACCTCACATGGTGGCTTTGGGCAAGTCATGTTCCTTCTCTGCCACTCTTCATCTGGCAAATGTTTGCCACGGTCCCTCCTAGCAACATCGCCTTAGTGTTTGCTCATTTCCCATGTAACCCACACATGACCTAGAGCCGTGATGGCGAACCTACGACACGCGTGTCAGAGGTGACACGCAAACTCATTTTTTTGGTTGATTTTTCTTTGTTAAATGGCATTTAAATATATAAAATAAATATCAAAAATAGAAGTCTTTGTTTTACTATGGTTGCAAATATCAACAAATTTCTCTATGTGACACAGCACCAGAGTTAAGTTTTTCAAAATGCTGACACGCCGAGCTCAAAAGGTTTGCCATCACTGGCCTAGAGAGTATATAAGGATGGTACTTTTATTGGTATTTTCATCTTACGAATGGAAACACTGAGGCTCAGAGAACGGATGCAACTTGCCAAAGGACACACAGCTAATAGATACCTTGTGTCATTGAACCTAGCACCTCAGTAGATGCCTGGGACCTATTCTTGTGTGGTATCAATGGGAGAGAGAGCTGGATGTGACTGGAACAGAGATCTCACTCCAAGTCCAGCACTTATCCGAGGGCTTGCTCAAGGCTAGGAGACTCCCTTCCCTGTGACCCCTGACTGCATGACAAAGTGAAGACACTGCCACTGTATCCCCTTCTCTAGGTCTCACACATACTGTGCAATAGTACAAAGCCAGTAAAATTGGTAGTATAGATCTATACTGATTGTGGAAATATACCCTCACACATTGAGTATAAAAAGATTATAAGACAGAACGCATACACATGCAACAACAAGAATGCCCACTGTTGCCATCACTAGTTTAGGACAGGGGAAAAACGGTTTATAAATATTAGAAAAGATTTTCCCAGCCAGTGTGGCTCAGTGGTTGAGCGTCAACCTATGAACCAGGAAGTCGTGGTTCAATTCCTGGTCAGGGCCATCGATGATTCTCATGGATGTTTCTATCTCTCTTTCCCTCTGCCTTCTTCTCTGAAATCAATAAAATATATTTTAAAAAAGAATAATGATATCATTATTTGTAGGCAATCTGGTTTTTTTCCTCTAGACAGGTTAAAATCATTATTACCCTCCCTCCCCCACCCAAAACACTACTAAAATTAATTTTAAAAATCATATAGAAGACAAAAACACTCAAGTAATTGTAATAAATGTAGCTCTCCAGTGGGTGGTGTCTATAATAAGGAAGGCTACGAATGTGTAGGGGCAGGGAGCATATGAGAAATCTCTACCTTCTGCTCAATTTTGCTGTAATCCTAAAACTGCTCTAAAAATAAAGTCTATTAAGAGAACCAAACACAGGCAGAATGATGAGGCAATATCAAGGGACATAGGAGCCAACTGAAAGGGCTCCCCAATGGTCAAAGCTGAAACATTTGAGCAACAAAGTAACATTGGATTATAAAAGGATCTAAAGAAATAATTCACAACAAAAGAACTTATAAACTAGAAAAATGACTAATGGTTCAGAGTCAATAGTCATCTAAAACAATAACAAGGAATCACTTAACTATAAAATTAATAGAAGAATATCTAATATGGGTGAAAGGTCACTCATAAATGACTGGAAGCTATGTGGTATGACGTTTTGGGAAAGCAATTTAACAACTTGCACCAAATCATAAGGTACAGAGCAGGAGTTGCCGCCGCCCCAGGCTGAGGCAAGGTGTGGAACAGAATCTGACAGTGATGAATCAGGACCAGAGCTCGAGGAACAAGATTCCACACAGGCAAACCACACAACAAGCCCGCCGGCAGCCGCTGAAATCGATGAAGAACCAGTCGGTAAAGCAAAACAGAGCCAGAGTGAAAAGAAGGCGTGAAAGGCTGGGTCCAAACTGGGCCTTCAAGAGGTTACAGAGGTTCTAAGGGTCACTGTCCAGAAATCTAAGAATATCCTCTTTGTCATCACAAAACCAGAGGTCTACAAGAGCCCAGCTTCAGATACCTACGTAGTTTTGGGGGAAGCCAAGATTGAGGATTTATCTCAGCAAGTCCTGCTAGCAGCAGAGAAATTCAAAGTTCTCAGACATTCAAGAAAACACAGACTCCAACTGTCTAGAGGACAGTGAAGAGGAAGAAGCTGATGAAACCGGGGTGGGAGTTAAGACATAGAATTGTTCATGTCACAAGCACATGTGTCGAGAGCAAAGTCAATGCACGCCCTGAAGAACAATAGTAATGATATTGTAAATGCTATTATGGAATCCACACCGTAACCATCTGAAAACGAGGACTTGTTTGTTTGTTTGTTTGTTTGTTTGAAGGAGTGGTGCTGCTTGGTTTGAAATTTGTTCTGTTGCTATCATTAATAAGCCTTTTTGTGGGATTTTTAAAAAGAATCATAAAAATGTTTTTACTACCTGACCTGGAATCCTGCTTGGAGAACTCATATATAATGCAAAAGCAATAAAAAGTTATGCCATAAAGATGTTCATGAAATCATTCTTTATAGTTGCAAAATCAGCACCAACTTAAATGTCCAATGGTTGAGGATCTGTTAAATGTGATGTGGATACTGGACCACACCTGTCATGGTCAACACCTAAAAAATGTCCACCAGGAAAACGCTGCAGCAACACTGGGCACCTGGGCCCGGGGGACTCCACTGGACTGGAGTCGATTCTGGTGTCTCGATGGGGAAAACGAATAAGCACCCTCCTTGCAGGAGTCTGCCTTAGCCTGGATTTATTCTGGAGGTGCTACTAATATGAGGAGAAACCGAAAGGGAATAGAGGAAAGTTATTGCTTTACTAGGGTGTCAGGATTCAGGATGCCCCTTTTCTCTCTAGTCTAATGAATTGTGTTATACTGTTTTTACAATAATTTTATATTTTTTAAACATATTTTTATGTACAGTGAGGCCTTGACTTACGAGTTTAATTCATTCCGTGACGGAGCTCGTAACTCAAATGACTCGTATGTCAAATCAAAAAGTGAACGAGTGAGACACGTGATGCTGGGCTGATGTTGTGGCGTTCACTGTGACGTTCGCTGCGCCAACTAGCGGTGGGGTATCTGAAGCTGGCTCGTAACCTGAATTTTAGCTCACAACTCAAAGCAAAAAATCGGCCGAGAGACGGCTCTCGTATCTTGAAAAACTCGTTAGTCGGGACACTCGTAAGTCAAGGCCCCACTGTATTTCAGAGAGGCAGGGAGAGGGAGAAAGAGATAGAAACATCAATGATGAGAGAGTTCATTGATTGGCTGCCTTCTGCACATCCCCAGGGAGGATGAAGCCTGTAACCCAGGCCTGTGCCCTGACGAGAATTGAACCATGAACTCCTGGTTCATAGGTTGGTGCTCAACCTCTGAGCCACACCAGCCATAGTACTGCAATAATTTTAAATGGAGTACTGATTTCAGCTATATGAAATGACCTCTTTCTAATTTAAACAATAGAGAGTTCCTCGTTTGTGTAATGGGAATAATAACAGTACTTACCGATAGGGAAACACAGGCCCGGGGAGGTCAAAGCTGCTTGCCCAAGGCCATTCAGTTTGAGTGGCAGAGCCAGGCCTCAAAGCCAGGTTGTCTGACACCAAAGTCCAAGCCTTAACCACAAGGTCATACTGTTGCCTATGGTACACTGCATGTGCCACACCATAACCGGAAACGTGTGAACAACCGAGAGGTAAATCTGTAATGAGATCATTCCTAAGACTCAGTGGACAAACGCGAGGAGACACTGCGCTTGGAAGGAATGCGAGCTTGGCTGCGAGTCCTGTCCCACTGAGCCCACTCTGACTCTCCCACACGCTGCCAGTTGGCCCCCATCCTAACCCCCATCAATGGGTCAGGGAAGACTCTGGGGTCATGGGGGCCCCCTTCCGTGCAGGCCCCCACACTTACATGGTCAGCCACGTTGGTGCAGGCCCCTGAGTGGATGAGGGCCCGGGCCACGTCCTCAGAGCCACTGAGAGCTGCGTAATGGAGGCAGCTCTGCTCTTTCTAGAGGAAAACAGAAATCAATGCAATGCCCTACGGACCCTTCACAGCGGGTTCACACAGCACTGAGGGAGTCACTATTCCATGTTTTCTCATAACCCCTCCCCCCTCTACCCCTTCAGGATTATTCTCCCCTTTCAACTCTGAGGCTGGAGAAATCAATGACGCGCCCAGGCCTGGTGACAGTAAAACGAGCTCACTATGACCTCAGCCTGTCCTGGCCTCCTGTCACAACCCCGGAACACAGGCCGAAGGCTGCACCATCCCTTAGCCGGGAAAGACACGCAGCGTACAGACTCTGAGGAGGTGGTGTTCAAAGAAGGGGACGAATCAGATTTGCCAGTACAGGGCACACCCCACCCGGCACGCGTTGCCCAGCGGGCTCTGGTCTCAGGGTGTCCCAGCAGGACCTGGCGGGGCCAGCGCGAGGGCTTGATCCCGCATCAGCTTTCTAAGTGCGCGCCTTCATCAGAGCCCTCTCCCGGCCCAACAAGGCTCTCACACAGAGACCTCCAGGCAGGCCCCAGTGGGTGGCCAAGCAAATGTCCCAGTTTGCCAATATGGGGCCAAGCCAGGACAAGCTGGTCACCCTCTCAAAGTCCTGCCTGGGTGCACGGGGTGGGTGGGAAGTAGCCCACCTCCCAGGGGGAGATACAATCACGTGGGTTGCCCCCCCCACCCCCACCCCCCACCCCCGGAGACCCTGCTGCAAAACACTCAAGGGGTGAGAATTTCTAGATGGACTGTGGCCTCTGCCGGAAACCTCAAGCCAAGGCTGGAGCACAAGGCCCAGAGGAGTGGGCAGCGCCACCCTCACCATGACCGTTATCAGCGCCCAGCCTCTAAATGCCTATGCTTTTCCTGCTACAGAGCCCTCCCAGCACTGAGCGCTGTGCGGGGCACAGGGGAAGGGCCTTGCTGACCAAGGAGCAGCACCCGAGGACACAGCTGGGAGCCCTGAGGCAGCCACTTTCCCTCTCTGGGCCTTGGTGTCCCCCCTCCCCCACCCCCCTAGGCCAGTGGGTCCCTTCTAAGGGAGCTCCGTACATTGTTTCGTGGCTTATAAAACATTCTTCATACTTAGAGTGGTTTAACATGGGTATTTTTACATTTGCCATTTTGCTATTTATTTTCTTTTTTGTTACTAATCCTCACCCCGGGATATTTTTCCCATTGATTTTCAGAGAGAGGAGAAGGGAGGGGGAGGGACAGAAAGAGAAACATCTATGTGAGAGAGACACATTGATCGGTTGCCTCCCCATTTCATAGTTGGGGAAAGAGGCTCAGAGAGGTTAAGTAACTTGCTCAGATCACAGCAGCTCAGCAGTGGAGAAGCCAAGACCAGCACCTGGGCCTGCTGCCTCATAGCCTCCGGGCACACAATGTTCTGGAATCATTGTGGCTGTTACTGCTGACGGGGTTACAGTTCAGCAGCCCAGGGCAGCCGTCCCAGAAACCTCAAGCCAAGGCAACCAATTGATGTGTCTCTCTCATATTGATGTTTTTTCCCCCTCTCTTCCACTCTCTCTAAACATCAGTGGGCCCAGCCGGCATGGTTCAGTGGTTGAGTGTTGACTTAGGAACCAGAGGTCACAGTTTGATTCCCAGTCAGGGCACATGCCCGAGTTGTGGGCTCGATTCCCAGTGTTGGACATGCAATAGGAAACTGATCAATGATTCTCCCTCATCATGGATGTTTCTATCTCTCTCTCCCTCTCCTTTCCTCTCTGAAATCAATAAAAATATTTTAAATAAATAAAAATGGAAAAAATATCCTTGGGTGAGGATTAACAAAAGCCTCAGACATGCAATCCAACAAAATAATTACTTGGTTATGTGAAGATAAGGAATAGAGCTATTTAAAAGTCCGCTGTCAGTAATGGAGAGGCCTGGCTACCTGAGTGAGGGCATTCACGCTGCTCCCTGCCGCCAGGAGGAGCTGCACACAGTCGAGGTGGATCCCTTCAGCAGCGGCGTGCAGGGCGGTCAGACCTTCCTGAAACACACGGGAGAAGGGGAGAGGTATGGGGAGGGCAGGAGGCTGAGGCCAGGACCTGAGACCAGAGGACACCCTCCTGCCAGGCTCCCGGGCTCAGATCTCTCCACTGCCCTGCTCCTAGGACAATGGCCCCATTACCTGCGGTTCCCTAATCCCCGCCCCTGTTGTCTCACTCTGAGGGACAGGTGGTCCATTCACCCCTCTGCTCAGGATCTCCTGCCCTACAAGCAGCCTCACCCCGCTCCCTGTTCATATCCTCCTCTTCCAGGAAGCCGCCCCTGCCCATCCTGGTCACGAGACTCCTCCCTTCTGTGAGCACACACCCTGTGCATGACTTCCTCGTAACCCCTCCTGCCTGGTGCCCCACTAAGCCTGGAGTTTTGTGCCCCGGCTTAGCTTTTCCTGGCGGGCTGTTGGGTCAAGAACACACCCTCAGCTGCCAGCTTTAGGGCCTCTATCGGGGAAAACCACGGGCTGTGGGTTCCTTGAAGGCAGAGAGTGAGTGTCAGCCACTTCTGCTCATCCCGGCGGCAACTCACCGCATTCCTCTCCTCCAAGCCCAGCCCGATGTCCACGAGTTGCTGCAACACAGCCAGGTGGCCCCGGCCGGCGGCCAGGTGCAGAGCCGTGTTCCCCTCCTGCAAGAAGGGGCTGGTAGAATCACACACCTTCCCGGCTCTGAGGGCCTGCGAGAGCCACCCCTTGTTTTATAGACATGGAAACTGAGGTCCAGAGAGGGGAGGTGACATCTCCAGGGTCACAGAGCAAGTCCATGACACGCTGCAGCCCTGAATGCCGGGCCAAAGCCATCCTGCTCCTGAGAACTGGGCCAAAGACTATAACCAGGGTCTTCCAAGGGCCGAGTCCTGGTCTCTCTCTTTTGGACAATTCAAGGCAGACACATACTTTAAAAAAAAAAAAAATCCCTACTTTCCATGCTCCTGTCTAAAACTGGCCCTCCCTGGGGACTGCAGACCACCCACCCTCCTCCTGCTCAAGGCCAGGACCCAGCCACTGCGCCTTGCCCTTTCCCAAGACATGATTAGCTTCTCGTGGAATACTGTGGCCCACCCTGACCACACATTTAAAACTGGGACCCCACCCCTGTCCTCCCGATCCCCGCATCCTGCTCGACGCTTCCTTCTTCTCCATAGCACCGCCGGCCTCCTCAGACCTGCAGGATTTCCTTGTCTCCCATGCTCGTGGCTTATTGTCTGACTCCATTGGCAGAGCATCAGCACCACAAGGTGGGGAGTTCTGTCCATTTTGTTCTCTGGTTCCCCCGAGCGCCTAGCATAGGGCCTGGCACACGGCAGACTCTCAATAGACGTTTGTCCAGTGAGTAAATAATGTGATGGGAGCTTCCCATTGGCCTCCTGCTCTTGAGAGCCAGAGGCCTGGCCATCGCCTCGCCTGTGAGAAGCCCAACGGTGACCGTGGCGGAACCAGAGGCCCCATGCGGCGGGCAGAAGGCACATGTTCTTTGTATTAGAAGTCCCTGCTTGGGGGACAGCTGGAAGGAGGGCGCAGGGCCCCAGCAAAGAGGACAGCCGGAAGCGGCCAGAGATAAGTATGTCCCTAAAGAGGAACCACAGATGGAAGACCAGGGCAAGGTCCCCTGAGGGACCACAGAAGCGTCCAGAAGGGAAGATGCAGCCTTGGCCATTCCTCACACCCCAAAGGCCCCTGGGACACCTCTTGCTGAACCAGTCATAGGGGCCTCCTCACTCAGGCTCCTTCCTCCTACTGGCCTGTCTCACTGCCTTCATGATGGGTGGACATTCCCACTTAGCACAGATTTTTAAAGGGCCCGAGGAGGATGTGAACATATGCCAAAGCCAAAGCAGTACTTAAAAGAGTTAAAAACATGCCCCACTCCCCCATCGTCGATCCATGCGTACATGAAACAGCTATAACTATCTTATGGGATCAAAGGTGAAACATTTACATTTCTTTTATGATGACAGTTATATCATATTAATAAACAAAAAACAAGTTTTAAAAATCCCAACAGCTTTGTTCTGCTTCTCCCCCACCTCTCTGCAAATGTGCATTTAGCGGCCTAGTCAGCTCTCCGCAGCAACAAGGACCAGGCTGGGAATGTGGCCATAGCGCGAAGTCTCCGTGATCAAAGAAATGCAAACGCACTGACATGTGCCCCCAGCTAGCAGGGCAGGGCTTTCTTCTTCCTTCTGGGCTATAAATATCCACATCCTGCCCTTTGAAGCCGCAGGTGGCAGGGACCCCTAAAAGGGCGCTTGAATTCTGCCTGGGCAGGAAGGGGGCTCAGAGGCGGGCGATAGAAGGCATGGCCTGGGGTCCAGTGACCCCTGCCCTCTGCAGTGGGGATGCCCACCCTCCCCACCTCTGTGAGGCCCTATCAGCATCCTCAATGCACCCAGTGGCATTCATCACTTCCTCTGGTGCTCAAAGCCTCTCTGCCATCACAGCACCTGTGGCATAACGTGTGTTGTCACCGTTATGTCATCGTGTTGTCTGACAGGTGGGGTAGCAGGAGTCAGACCTTCAGGAGCCCAGAGCCTTGAAAAGCTCTCTCTGCTGCCCGCCCCAGATGAAATACAAAATGAAAATATTCCTCATCTGAGCATTCAGAACTTCACAGGGGTGTGCAATTTTAAATGCTTCTTTCTAGAATTTCTGACAGCAGGCTTCTGAGCAAGTTCATCAAAGCTGGGCTAGTCGGGCCGGCATAGCTCAGTGGTTGAGTATTGACCTATGAACCAGGAGGTCACGGTTCTATTTTTGGTCAGGGCATATGCCCTGGGTTGTGGGCTGATCCCTAGTAGGAGCATGCAGGAGGCAGCCGATCAATGATTCTGTCTCATCATTGATGTTTCTATCTCTCTCTCCCTCTCCATTCCTCTCTGAAATCAACAAAAATATATTTAAAAAAAAAAGCTGGGCCTTTCTCGTCCTCTGGTTTTGGTGCTCTTGCTCTCCTGGGCCCTGAGTGCAATCTTCTTGCCTCCTGAGTAATGTGTCCTGGCAGGGGCTGCCCTTTCGCCCTCTCTGTAACCCTGCTTCCCGGCTCAGTGCCGGGCACACACACAGCCATTTCCAGCCATGTTTCCAAAATGAAGGAAAGCACCCTAATGGGAGTCTCAGGACCCCACTCAGCCTTTTCATCCCAAAGGATGAATGCAGGCAGATGAATGCAGTGCAGACCTGAGGGCTCAGTGCCCCAGGGCGCAGCCCAGGGAGAGGAGGAGGCACAGACCTAGGCATCAGGATGCCGGCTCCAAACCCAGCTTGGCCGTGGCCTCGCTGTGTGACCCAGGCCAAAGCAGTCCCCTCCCTGGCTCTCAGTTTCCACATGTGTGAAGTGAGAAGGTTGAACTGGCCCCCGATGAAGATGCCTTCCAGCTCTAACACCCTGCGATATATTTGTCTGTGAGCTCTCTGTCCCCTAGCATAGGAACAGGACTCCTACCTGACCAAGCACGTTAATCAGAGGATTAAAAACGGAGTTCATCTCCTTGTTAGAAGCATTGTTTAGAATCTGCTGCAACATATTTGCCTAATACAGCGGTTCTCAACCTGTGGGTCGCGACCCCTTTGGGGGTCGAATGACCCTTTCACAGGGGTCGCCTAAGACCATCGGAAAACACATATATAATTACATATTGTTTTTGTGATTAATCACTATGCTTTAATCATGTTCAATTTGTAACAATGACATTGGGGGTCACCACAACATGAGGAGCCGTATTTAAGGGTCGCGGCATTAGGAAGGCTGAGAACCACTGGCCTAATGATTTGCAATGACCCATTGATACGAGTCATTTGCAGGGTGGTCCTTCCAGTCCCCGTCCCTCACTCCTCAGATTCGTGGAGTGCTCCCTCCTCAGTGCTCCCACCCTCCTTTTGCCATCATCGCTGTAGCTTACTAAACCACAAAGAAAGCAAATGACCACAGGAGGGTGGCTACCATCCCCTACCTCTTCCCACACCCCAACAACAGATGTTCCCAGTGGAATCACAGTCCGCTCATACCCACCAATCCGATTTGCCATCCTGACTCCCCATATTAGATCGTAGCTCTTTACTAGGACTGTGGCACTGAGTTCCTTGAGTAAGGAACTGTCTCGGGCATCTCTGTGCCCCTCACCTGTAGCACAGAGTTGGCCCAGAGAGTGTGTCCAAGAAATTCCGGCTGGATGGACATCAGACACACTCTGGTCTTTGGGCTCCTGCCCCTCCAGCAGGTTAGAGGCAGAAGCAGGCCCAGATGAGCTGCCAGCGCCCACCTCTCTGGAGCCCAGCATCTGGGACCTGCGGTCACAGTACCTTGTCTTTGACACTGTGGTCACAGCCAGAGCCCACCAGGAAGTCCAGAGCCTCCAGCTGTCCATGTGTGGCCGCCAGGTGAAATGCTGTCCTTCCCAGCTGACGGGCGGAGAAGAGAGTGAACTTTTACGCTCTGTCCCTCGGCCTCTATTTCCCCAACCATGCCGGGCTTGCCGTGGCTTCTCCCGACCCAGACACGGTCCCCTCTCCTGGACCCACACACCCAACTTCCCAACAAGACCCCACTAGGGGGTCCCTCCCCCGCTGACACCCTCCTGTGGCTCCCGGCTGCCTACTGAGTAAGGGACAGATTCCTGAGGCTGGGGGTGGAGCTCTTCATGAGGGACCCCAGCCCTCTGGCCCTCACTCCCAATATTCTGACCCGCCTGATCTCACACACAAAGGGCCCTTTTCCACCCCTAACTCTCTAGGGTGCTCTCTCCTCCGTTTGGAACGGCCCCCTGCTTTCCAATCTTATTGACAGAATTCAGTTCATCTACCAAAGGCCACCTCCTCCAGGAAGCAGGAAGCAGTGGCTTCCCTCTCTAACACGTCTAGTCCTTATCAGAGCCTCTCTGACGGAACTAACCACATTTCTGCTGTGTCTTGCTCATTTGTGCCCTAATGTCCCTTCTAGACCCGCAGCTCCCTGAGGCGGGGTCCAGTCTGCACCAGCCACAGCTCAAAGGACACACCTGAGGAATGGGCACGAGTGGCCCTAGGAGCCCCGGGCCCAATGGGAAGGACAGGCTGGACGCCACCCTCACCTTGTCAGCATGGTCCAGGGCCACGTCCTCCAGGTCTTCCATGATGAACGCCAGCACCGGCACGTGGCCTTTCTGGGCTGCGCAGTGCAGTAAGGTTAGGCCGTCCTGAAACAAGCCCAGGGTGGTCCCTGCTGTCTGGAACGGAGACCCTCCTCACACACTGTGAGGAAGAAGGGCTCCTGGCCCCACAAGCAACGTCAGTGAGGGAGGTTTGCAAATGCTGTGTTGACAGCCCAGAGCCTCTACCCTGGCCTCCCATTGCAGCGAGAGTGTGAAAAACAAGAAAAGACTGAGAAATTGTCACAAGATAAAGGAGACCCAGGGGGACAAGATGCCTAAGTGCACTTAGAATATTAAGTTTTTTTTAAAAAAAAACACTGATGACATTTGAATGCAGTCTGTAGTTTAGTAAAACTTGAAATGTCACCAATGACTGGCAAGGTAAGCTTTGGGCTGAGCAGACAGGGGTAATGATGCCTCTGACCCGGGCCACAGCTCATCTAACAGTGAGATGAGTACCTTTGGGAAGGACCTTGAACAAGGGATTGAAAGTAAGACTGGTGGACTGTTTGCAAAGATGGCTGCTACAACTCTTCCCAACCCCCTCCGCCCTTGGCAACACCCTAAGTGGGGGGGCTGTACTGCTCTTTTCAGGGGGAAGCCAGCTCTCTCCATCCCCCCAACCTAAGCTGGCCCTGTGACGGGCTTTGAGCAATAGAATGTGGTGGACACGCTATCATGTGACTTTCCAGCCTTGGCCTCAAGAGACCATGCCACTTCCACCCCTGCATTCACCCATCACTGAAAGAAATGCTAAAATCTCAAGCAGACGTTTGACAGAAGTGAAATAAAATGTTCTTTTTCCATCCACATCCCTGGGCCCCTGAAGTTGAGAAGCCCTGGCTGACAGCATGTGGCCAAGGTGTTTCCATTTCCTTTAGAACCACTGTGCAGGGGTTCCAGGCACTCCACCTGGCTGGGCCCCCCCCCTTCAAACCACAGCGCACACCAGTGACAAGCACACCAGTGACAGCGAGGGACTGCTGGGCTCGCTGACACTGCCCCAGGTAATATACGCACAGCACTGCACGTGCTTCTCCCACAGCTCGGAGGTGGGTGCCAGCATCCCCATTTCCAAAGGGGAAAACTGGATTCAGGGGGGAGAGTAACTTGCCCAAAGATCCCAGAGTTTGGTAAGCAGTGCTTCCTCCTACCCCGCCTCCCTGAGCACAAGGGAGGCAGGTCCCCCTCCCTCTCATGTAATCTTCCGACCACCCTCTGAGGGTGTTACTTGTGTTCCTCTTCTGTGAATGAAGAGGCTGGTCAGACAACCGGGGACTGTCACAGCACCTAGAGTGGTAAAGGATGAGGGGATCAGAAGAAAGAGGGGTTCAATGTTGATGGAAGGGGCACCTCTGGCCCTTCTCCAAGTGCCAGTGGGAGCAGCGGGGGTCCCAGTTTCACAGGGTTGAGCTCAGCTGGGTTTTCAGGAGGCAAACGGGGGCAGGCAGAGGCATGTATGTGGGACCAAAGGGAGCAGCGATAGGGCAGGTGTCAGGGGTGGGGCACACCTGTGCAGCTGGGTCAGGGGACAGAGGGGGCAGGGGCAGTGGGGTCCAGTGGGCTGCCAGTTGAGGCCTTACCTTGTTCTCACAGTGGATCGTGGCCCCCGAGTTGACCAGGATCTGAAGAATCTGTAAGTGGCCAAACCAGGCAGACAGGAGAAGTGCATTCATCCCAAACTAGGGGAGCGGACACGGGAGGAGGGAAGGAGGATGTGAGGAGGTGTGGCTGCTCTGCAAAGTCACACACCGCAAGAGACCGTAAGTGCCACCCAGGCCAAGGAGCGCCCAGCTTTAGGAATTTAAAGTCCAGGACATCTTTAAAAATAGAGGCTGATATACTATTGCAAACTTTCAGGGTAGGGGAGGTTGCTGAATAAAACAGCTGCCATCTACTGTCACCATCATTTCATAAAGAGAGACCACTTTAACGCAAAAAATTTGGAGGGAGCCAATCTCAGAATATACTCTTTCCAAATACAGTTTTTTAAAAACATGTTTTTATTGATTTTTAGAGAGAAGAAGGGAGAGGGAGGGATAGAAACATCAATCAACTGCCTCTTGAACGCCCCCTACTGGGGATCGAGTCCAGAACCTGGGCATGAACCGGTGACCTCCCGTTACATGGGTCGAATGCTCAACCGAGCCACACCAGCCAGGGCAATATTTAAATTTAGACTCTTAAATGTATCCCTGTCAAATGCCATTGTCAGATGCAGCCCCTTCCACAAGCCTGTAGAGCTAATTTTGTAGGTCCTGCTAATTTCAGTGCTCAGCAATGTGCTGCTTGCCAATTTGCTAGTCTTTGTGCAAATTGTTAAAGGATTAGACAGGACAGGGCCTTGTGGCACAGCAAGACAGACCTGCCTTCTGGTGACTTTACTAATCCACTCAGTTATCTGTTTTAGAGCCCAGATCTCTCCTTGCCCACATGATAGCAGGAGGAACTGAAAAGGCTCTCTGAGCACTGAAAGGCCCTTGAAGATGGAGAGATCTCTATGACTGGACAAGGGGTTAAGGGAACCCCTGCAGTGTCAAAGCCCCCAAAGACTTAGCCTCCCCGCCCATCTGCACCTGCACATCTGCATAGCAGCGGTAACCTTGGCAACAACAGTGTTCATAGATCCAGAGTGAGCTTCCCCACCCTGAGACAGACAGACAGGCAGACATGCACACACAGACACGCCTCCATAGGGGTCCCGTACCGCATCCTCATCGTCCACAGCAGCCTCATGCTCCAGCAGCAGCCGCACAGCTTGCTCGTGCCCGGCACCTGCGGCCCAGTGCAGGGCCACCCTGTCCACCTGCCAGGAGTGAGAGGAATCCTGTGAGGCACTGGCTGGCTGCCTGGCCCACCTCCCCCACCTCCACCACCACCAGGCCAGGAAGCTGGTCTACAGCACGGGAGGCCTTGGCTGGCTCTGGTGACCAGTGACTGGGGCCCCAGCCGCATCCTGGTCCCTTCCGCCTCCAAAGGGCAGCAGTGAAGTGCACGTAGTAAAACCAACAACTAGATCCATCTGTCCCCCACCTGCAACTCTTCACAGCTCCCCACTGCTCCTGGGACAAACTGCATGGCCTGGCCCTGCCTACCACTGCTTCTCAGAAATGCCAGCTTCCCCACTCTGTCTGTTCCTGTGGCCTGTGGCTTTTCTCCACGTCCCTGAGGGTCCCTGAGGGCCTGGGTTCTCTCCCCTCTTTCCCTCAGAATGGGTCTGAAGGCTCCTGACCCCCCACCTAGTTCTCACACCACCTTGGCAATTTATGATGGCATCTGGCCCTCGGCACATCCGAGCAGGCCTGGTGGAAGCCAGTGTCCCTTCATAGTTTTCTGCTTGTGAGGTGACAATGAAAGAAACACTAATTTTCGGAGTGGTTTCTCCGCCTGGAACACTGTCCTTCTTCACTGGCTCCTACAAAAACACCTCTTCCTCAAGAAGCCTCCCCGTCCCTCAGGTGGGACAGACCCCTCTGACCCCCATGGAGCTCAATTTCTCTCCGTGGAAATGAATTGTTTGTGATACTCAGTTTAATGTCAGTCCTTCCCCACTAGACTATCAGCTCTAAGAGGACTGCATCATGGGTTTTGCTCTATCCCTAGCAGCTAGCACAGCGCTGGCACAGAGTAGTAAGCCCTTAATAAATACTTATTGATTGAATGAATCAATGAATGAGTGAGTGAATGAATGAATGAGTCTGGCATTAGCATCCTATCATCCAACAAATCCACGCTTCCTTGCTAGTGCTTGTCCAGGAGTTGAGACCAAGGCTCCAGTCATCAACAACTCGCCGTGTGACCTCAGCTTACTTGCTGCCCCATCTGTGCCTGCTCTAAAATATGAACAGGACTAACACTTCTGCCCCCTCCCCTCTCTAGGGGAGGGTGAGGATCACCAGGAAACAGGTGGGTGAGTGCTCTGAAAACCTCAGAAATCCTGTTACTATTACTGAGTCCCAGGTCATACCCTTGTCGTGTCACCCGGACAGAGCAGCCTCTGCTGGGGTCAGAAACCCTGCATCCAACCTTTTCAGCCTCCACTGACTAGCACCCAAGCTGGCATCTCCTCTAAGGTGCTCCTGACAGCCGGAGCCCCGAGGCGGGAGATGCTACCCAGTGGTACTCAGGCCTATCCTCAGTGTCCCCCACCAGAAGGAATGGCTTTGCCCTCTGTCCTCTTCCTCAGCAGGGCTGTGGACCACCTCACCTGCAGCCTTCCCAGAGGCCTGATCTGCCTCCCAGCCTGGTCATTGAGTCCCTGAGGGCAGGCGGGGGCCCACAGCAACTTGACACATTCAGTGGGCACAGAGGGCCCTCAGAGAATTGAGCTGGACGGCTGCCTCATGCATGCTCAGCCTCTCTCTTGGTCTGGTCTCTCTTGGTCTCAAACCCCTGGACTTCTGACCTCAGGCATCACTCCACCTTTGTCCCTCCAGGTAATGCTCCTATCTGCCTATCTGTCAGCCTCTGACTCCTGACCTTCCTTGGGTATGCCTTTCAGATGGGTCACAGTATCTATATTATAAAAGGCCTGTGGCCCTAACGACTGGTGTGGGTGGGTAGGGCCGCACTCTGGGCTTCTAGTCTATAATAATAAAAGTGTAATATGCTAATTAGACCGGACAGCCCAACAATCTTCCGGATGTCCTTCTGAACAACCTTCCGGATGAAGCTGGGCTGCATCAGGACTCTAGTAACTTATAAGAGTATAAGTTCTGGAATTGCCCAAGTCTGGCTCAGAATCCTGACCCTGACTTGGGGTGAGGCCTCAGAGACCTTGAGACAATGTGGACAACCTGCAGATGCAGATGCAGACACCATAAACTCTCCCTCCTGGGGGGAGGCGTCCCCGCCACACTGTGCCCATGCCCCTGGAGGTGGAGGAGCCTGGTTACGCACGTGGTTTCTGGCCCTAATGTTGACTCTGCTTCTGATCAGCTCCTTCATCCTCCCGATGTTGTTCCTGCGGGCAGCCTCGTGGAGCTGCCTCTCCAGAGGAAGTACTGTGGGAGAAAAAGGGGAGTGGGGTGAGAGTGAGGGCCCCACACTGCATACAAGGTGCAGTGAACAGCCCCTCCCTGGCCCCGAATGTTTCCTGGGCTGGGGTCTTCCAAAGGAATGGAGCGTGAAGGTGATGCCATATGTCGGGACTTCCCCAGACAGCTTGCGTTTCCTTCTAACTCACCACAGGTCCACATGGCCAGGACTCGGCCAAACCCTGAACATGGGAGACCATGGGCAAGACCATCCGCAGAGCTGGGTGTGTGCCCCTCACCCGTTAGAGGTGCCCCATCACCCAGGCTTCATGTCTGCTCTCCCGGAGCTGCTCTTAAGAAGGGAATGGAATTCATCCCCCCTGGAGTCTACAGCTGCCTTTTTCACAGCCCTGTATAGAAAGCAGCCAGGAGCTACTGAGTCCTCTGCTTCGCCGGGCCCTGTGGAGGCCAGGGGCATGCTCACCAGACTTCTCTGTCCTCATCCTTCCGCCTCTTCACTTCTCTCCCAGCTAGGGGGCCTTCCCTGCGGTCTCTGCACACCTCTCACCCTCATCATGCACCTTCATTTCAGTCTCAGACGAGAGAGAACCTCAGAGCGCCCCTGCCAGCCCCCTACATGGGCAGTGGTGGACTCAGAGGGTGAGTGGCCACGTCAGGAGGGATCAGGCCTGGTGACCCCCATACTGCTGTCATCCTGACTGCTCTCGGCTTGTGAGGATGTCTGAGCTCCTTGGCTGGACCTTAAGGTCCTTGCAGGCCCTGGCCACACCTGACCCTTCCCAATCCACCTACAGCTCACAGCAGGCCCAAAGCTGGGCACAGGAAGGGATCCACAAAACTCTGCTTCCATGAGTGACACCAATAATCCCCAGACTAAGAGATGCCCGTCCCTCCTCCAGAAAAGCTTGGACACACGGCCAGAAATATTTCCTGGCCCTTTGCGCAGCCATTGCAGGAGGTAATCTTGTGGTTTTATTGCTGCCAGACCCACATCCTGCATGTATGGTCCAGTGTGAATGTCTAAACCCAGTTTCTGTCTAGGGACAGGTGGCCAGCAATGCATTGAGGTGACAGACAGGCCTACCATCAGTTTGGTTTGCCTGATAAATTCCACTTGGCTTCCCAGATGTGGGAGAGGGTCTTGGGCTTTCTGGTGCCTCACAGATACAACCTGTGGACCTCAGAGTAGCTGCTCCAGGGCAATCAGCTCCGGCTGAGTCATTGTCTGGCTGTAAGACTTAGTTACTTAATTATCTCGTCCCTCAGTTTCCTCATATTCCAAATGGGGACATAAGCTGCCCTCCAGGGCTATTGTAATGATTAGATATAAGATAAGAGAAGCCTCTAGCATGGTGTCTGGTAAGTAGTGCCACCTTTGTCATCACTATCATTCCTCCAAGACAAAAGATCAGAGATTAAATTCTGGTGGCTGCGACAGGAGATTTGTGGGTGGTGGGCACATGGTGCAATAGACAGATCTTGTCATATAGAAACTCACACCTGAAACCTATATGTTCATGTTGACCAATGTCACCCCAATAAATTTAATAAAATAAATAAATAAATTCTGGTGGCCAAAGACCTGGAAGTGAGCCAGTGAAGCCCTAACCAAGGAAAGCACCTCCCTACCCACCTCCCTGCATCACTTTTCTCCATCACACCTCTCACCACGGGCAAATGCTATATTCACATATTTAAGCTTACAGTCTGCTTCCCCCATTACAATATAAGCCCATGATGGGACAGATTTTTGTCTGATTTGTTAATTACTATATCCCCAAATTCAGGCCCTGGCATGCATCTATATGTGTGTAATTTTTAAAATATATATATTTTATTGATTTCAGAGAGGAAGAGAGAGGAAGATAGAAATATCAATGATAAAAGAGAATCACTGATTGGCTGCCTCCTGCATGCCCCCTACTGGCGATCAAGCCTGCAACCAGGACATGTGCCCTTGACCAGAATCAAACCCGGGACCCTTCAGTCCACAGGCCGACACTCTATCCACTGAGCCAAACTGGCTAGGGCAATGTAATTTTTAAAATTTGGGCCCTGGCATATATTTGTTAAATGAATGAGAAACACACAAATCATCAAATCTCCTTGGGGCCTTGGAACTATAAAATACTGCCTCAGTTAAGACTCATTAGCCCCATGGAAAACCAAGCCGTAAGCTCAGGGAAATGATAGGAAAGAAGCCCAGGGGAAGGCAGCTTCCTGTCAATACTTCAGGGCATGGAGAAAACACCACCTTCCAAGTGAGGTCCACCTTGATAGCGCCATCTCCCCATTCCGAAGGGCCTGCCTTTCCTGCAGTGAGGAGGCCCTTCTGGAAGAGCCCCTCTCAGACCTCAAACATCTCCAGGAAGCACAGGCTCCCTGGCTTTTCTTTCCTTAACCTCTTGGCTGTAAACCCCCACGACCCAGGTTTGGGAAAGGAGCTGGCACTGCAGGCGTGAGCTTAGAGAAGCTGGGGTTCTAGTACCCCCTCTGCCACTTTCTAGCAGCAGGATCCTGGGCTAGTCCCGTCCCAGGGGGAGTCTCAATTTCTTCAGCTGTAACATTGCAGGAGGGTCAAGAGAAAGTGATCCGAAGCCATCCCTTCCAGCTCTGACTCCTTTCTCTTAGCTGAAGCCCAGGGGCTGTGGGCTGGTTTGTGCTGGCAAACAGCCAGGAGTCCAAATGGGAGCAAGCCGACCCTGCACAGCCCAGATACAACTGAGTCTCCTCTCTTCCATGCACCTCAGCCCGCGCATCCTCTTTGTGGCCACATCAGATACACACGGCACTCTAATCCCTGGGCCTCTGCCCAGGCTGGGGCCTCTGCCCAGAATTCCATCCCACACTTCCCCATGCATCTGGCTGCACATTGTAAAGGTCCCGATCATGTGACCCTCTGTCCCAGGCAGAACCCTGTACCCTCTGAAGTAACACCTTGATAGAGCCCCTCCCCCGCCCATCCCCTGGAGGCCGCTGGCACCATCCTGCTCTCCCCTCTCCCAGCTGATGCCCACCTGGCTGCTGCTCCCTGGCCTTGGGACCCTGGCACTGGGCACACCATAGCCCCTCCCCTCTGGGTTTCAGTTTCCCCATCTGATGTCACGGCTCTTCACGCACAGGGGTGCTGGGGGCGCTGGGGGCGCTTACTGACTGTGACCTTGGGTCTCTTATTTAACCACCCTGTGCCACAGCTTTCTCTTCTGCAGAAATGGAGATGGCAGTAGGTCCCACCCCTAGGGCCGCCATGGAGGTCAAGGACCGTGCCTGCCGCTCGGCCTGGCACAGCAGTGAGCTCTCAGTAAAGGTCGCAGCGCCGGCTTATTGCGAGCGAAGGTCTCAGGCGCGTGGCAGTGTCCCCTCGGCCCGATGCACGTTCCTCTCGGCGCCACAACGGAGCCCAAGGCAGAGAAGGACACGTGGGCCGAGCCAATCCCAGCCGGGGTCGCCCCCGCGGGCGTGTGGGGGTGCGGGGGGTGCGGGAGATGCTCTGGTCCCTGCCCGCCCCGCCCCCGCCCCCGCCCCCGCCCCGGCCTCGCAGCGCCGCGGACTCACGGCCGTCGGTCTCCCAGGGCAGGTGCTCCTCCATGCCGCCGCTCGCAGCCCCGCGCTCGGCCCCGCGCCAGCCCACCAGCCGCGCATCCCCGGAGCCGGGCGGGAGGGGAGGGGAGGGAGGGGGCGCGGAGCCGGGGCGGGGAGCATCCAGGTGCGGGCGGCAGCCGCTCCCCTTGACCCCCCCCCCGCCCCCGCCTGGGCCCTTGGGGATGATGTGAACTCGGCTCTGCGGCCTCTCCCCGCCCCCGCTGCCCATCCCCCGCCCCCCATCCCAGACCAGGCTCCCTGGACCTGGCCCACCACGCGTGTCGGGGAGGGAGGGGCCACTCTGGCTCCCCAGGTTCCCCTCCGCGTGTCTCCCTCCTCCTCTCCTCTCCCCCCGCCCCCCGGAGCTGTCCCAGCCTGCACGCCCCGAGGTGTGTGTGCACGGCCTCCGGCAGGCCCCATCCTCGGGGACTGGGCAGGCTCTTAAGGCACAGAAGCCCGGGCAAGCGTATGAGAAGATGGCCAGGTTCATTCATGATCCGAAACATACAAGTTCAAACGAGAATGAGGTTTCACTTGCGCCAGTTAGACCGACAAACATGGGAAAGCTGGGTAGTGCCAAACGGTGGGGAGTGAGGAGCTGTCCCAGCCAGGTCACTGCTGCTGCGAGCAGCCTGGGGCCTCCGATCTCAGAAAGTCTGGCAACAGTGAGGGGGATTCCAGCTCCTTCTCCTCCTCTTCACCTGTAAGGCCCGCGGCTGGAGCGGGGTCTGCCAGTGGTTCCGCCTGGTGGGCCCTGGTGGCAGCAGGGACCTCTCTCCCAGGTCCCTGAAGAGGAGGTGAGGCCCCAGCAGGGGTGGCAGGTTTCTCCACAAGATGCCCTCCCCCCCCCCCCCAGGCTTTTCATTGTTCTTACTTCATATCTTGAGAAATTAGAGGGTTGTTTTATGTGTTTCTTTTGTTGTTTAACAAACTAGAACCGACTTGTGTTCTGCACTCTGCCTGGTTGATTTCATGCTGCTTTGCTACTTGAGTGGCATTCTCTTGGGAAGGCGGCATCCCAGGCCCAGCCCCGACCTGCTGAATCAGAACCTGCATTTATTTATTTTTTTAAATATTTTTATTAATCTCAGAGAGGAAGGGAGAGGGAGAAAGAGAGAATCGTTGATCAGCTGCCTCCTGCACGCCCCACACTGGGGATCGAGCCTGCAACTCAGGCATGTGCCCTGACCGGGAATTGAACTGTGATCTCCTGGTTTATAGGTCGACCCTCAACCACTGAGCCACACGGGTTTCAACAAGATCCCTGGTGATTCCTGTTTACATTAAAGTAGGAGAAGCACTGCTCTAGGCTGTCCATCCCAGTCCATTTTTTTACAGGCTTTTATTTCGGTACCTTCCATAAGCAGATCTAGCCTCTTGCACTGTCTTCATTTAGTGAGCACCCGCTGTGAAGCAGCCACTGTGTCAGTCCCGTATCAGCATTATCTCATGCACTCTTCCCCCTTCCCCGACGCCCACCCTGTGAGGTGAATGCTGTTACCAGCCTCTTTTTCTGGGAAAATGGCTGCTCACAGTCACAAGACCTGAGGAGCCTCCGGCCCAAAGTCCCACAGCCAGTAAGTGGCCAATTCAAACACAGCACATAAGCTACACAACTGCTCTCACCGAGGGCCAGGCTGGGATGCCAGCTTCTGCGCACCCCCTGCAGGAAGATGGGCACATGCCAGTGTCAGGACACAGTCCGTGAAGGTCCTGTCACCTTACAGTGGGGGGAACCTTCCCCTCAGAGCCCCAGGGCCACTCCCTGAGAGTCGGGGGTCTCTGCTCAGGGCTGCAGTGCATTCTGCCTGCTCTCCCTTCTAGATACCCTGGTCCTGGGCATCTCAAATCGGGGTGCCCATACCCTGAGGGGACACAGTCATGGACAACGGGCACAGGAAACCACAGTTAAAACCTCAATTTTACATGATGCCAGAGGCAGAGTGGAAAAGTTGCATTTTTTTATATGTATTTTTCTTACTGATTTCAGAGAAGAAGGGAGAGGGAGAGATAGAAACATCAATGATGAGAGATAACTATCGATCAGCTGCCTCCTGCACGCCCCTACTGGGGATCGAGCCCACAACCTGGGCATGTGCCCTGACCAGAATCGAGCCCGGGTACCTTCAGTCCGCAGACCGACACTCTATCCACTGCACCAAACCGGCTAGGGCAAAAAGTTGCATTTTTATTAGAACAACCATGTTGTTGTTGTTGTTGTTACATACTGCATTCTTCCATTTAACACAAGAACAAACTGATAATAAACACTATTTAAAAGAAATGCTGGACTCTGAAAAGGGTGGTGGCAGCAACACTTCTCACTGCAGAATCACCACCCACTTTCTGCAGTTAACATTGCTATTCTTCCATGATACAGGTTCACGTGGAAAAACTTGTCAGCTTTTGGTCAGGGCCAGGAGATGAAATATAGAGCATGTCCTAATTAGCTAATGTAAGCTCTTAGGGTGGGCCCATAAAACATGGCCATTGTTTTGTTAAGCATCTGCAACCTGCAGAATTCCTTAGCCCTGAGCTATGATTTCTGCTCAGTATCTTAAAGCTGAGCTCTGACCCATCTGACTGCTCCTCAGGGCTGAGGGAGGTGCTAGTCATCAAAGTCTGGAATGTGATCATAGGAGTAACCCCGGGAGCCTTTGGATGCACAGTAAGCAATGCGCAGGTGGTAAAACCCTGACAGGAACACCGGGGTGCCAATGATCAGAACAGGAATGGCCTGGTCTTCTCCCCTTTGCTGATATAGCAGGAGGGAGCCTACCAAAAGCAGTACCATGGCAAGCGCAATGGCCTTACATGGAATCTTAGGAGGGCTTTTCTTAACCTGGAGGTCAATGTAGCCATCCTCTGTCCTAGAGTCTTGAGTATTTCACTTTCCTACTGGGGATCCCAGTAGCCAGGTTGATACGAGGTGGCATCATAACACACTGACACAGCCACAGTCCCTTACCGGAGCGCCATGCCAAATCATCCGCACGCCGACAGCCCGCTCACCACTGGAAACAGAGATGCTCACGACACGCCTCACCTGACTGCCACCTGCCCCACCCCGCCCAGACTGGATCAAAAACAACCATGGGTTTACGAGTAAGAGTATAGATACACTACCCCATGGATCACCTGGACAAGGCCACAGAGCTTTGGGTTCCCACTGCTCTATCCCTGGGAGTATTGGGAAGGAAATATTTGGCTCTGCCCTTTTCCTGTCCCTGCCAGGATGCAGAGCCCATTTCACCATGCATCTCCAGCCCTCACCACACACACACACACACACACACACACACACACACACACGCCATCTCCATGTCTTTCCAAAGCAAGTAGTACCCAGCTTCACATATATGCTGCCTCCACCCCTTTGGCATCAGGGACTGTGGGGCTGAGGGACAAGAAGAACATGTAATTCAGAGACCACCAGGTTGGACATGGATGGACAGGGGCCTGAGAGCACAGTGCTGGGGCTTGGGGTAGGGGTGAGGGGGGGGCTCCAGGACCGGTGTGAGTCTGTGTGACAGAGGGAAGTGATTGACCTGAACACAGATTAGGAATAAGGAGGAATTATGAAGTTGAGGAAAACAGGTGAAAACCTTGCTTTGTGGAAAAATAAGGCCCATACTGTCATGTATGAGCTCCACATAGTAACTTCGTAGCTTAGTAATGCATGATTTCAAACGCCTTTCATGTTAATCCTCAGGGAGGGGAAAAACAATAAAATTAAACTTGCCAAAGTGCCTCCAGCGGAACGGCATTTCCTCTGCCTGCCTCAGAGCCTGTGCACTTGCTGCTCTGTTTTGCTTGGAGCAGCTCTTACCCACCCCTTTCCATGGCTGGTTCCTTGTCATTTTCCAGGACTTGCCTAAGTGTCACCCTCCCAGTGCAATGGTGCCACCCCTACCCTCACTGTCCCTCTCACAGCAGCCTTCTCTGCCCAAGCACAGTCACAATCACAGTGTGTAATTCAGTGGCACTAACAACACTGGGTTCACCGGCTCCCACTCGGAACCCACTGCCCTGTCATTTCATTCTCAACAGAAGCCCTAGTCTGGTGCCATTACGATAGATTTACAATGAGTAGCCTCATCCACTTACCATTTGGTATTTTTATTGATTTCAGAGAGGAAAGGAGAGGGAGAGAGAGAGAGAAACATCAATGATGAGAGAATCACTGATTGGCTGCCTCCTGCACGCCCCCTACTGGGGATTGAGCCTGCAACCTGGGCATGTGCCCTTGACTGGAATCAAACCTGGGACCCTTCAGTCCACAAGCTCACAATCTTGCCCAGCCGTGGGCAAACTACGGCCCGCGGGCCGGATCCGGCCCCGTTTGAAATGAATAAAACTAAAAAAAAAAAAAAGACCGTACCCTTTTATGTAATGATGCTTACTTTGAATTTATATTAGTTCACACAAACACTCCATCCATGCTTTTGTTCCGGCCCTCCGGTCCAGTTTAAGAACCCATTGTGGCCCTCGAGTCAAAAAGTTTGCCCACCCCTGGTAGCCACTGAGCCATTGGGTATTTTTTACCAATGCAGAGCTCTGGGGTCTATTCTTACAGATGGATTCCTGGGTCAAAGGGTAAGTGCACAAAAGATTTTACTAGCTGCTGCCAAATCCCCTCCACATGTTCTATACTATTTTCTATCCCCATCAGCAAGCAGTGTCTGAGAGAGCCTATTTCTCTCAGATTTTCCAACAGAATATACTCTCAAACTTGGAATTTTGCCAATCTGATAGGTAAGAAATGTTAAACTTAGTGTAATTTTAATTTGCATCCCTATCATTACAGGCAAAGTTGGTTATCTTTTTCTATGTTTATGAACCATTTTCATTTTTTTCTGAGAACGATCTGTTCTTATCTCTAGCTCACTTTCCTTTATGATTGTTGACTTTTTTTAAGAGAGTTTTTTTTTTTTAATTGATCTTAAAAAGGGAGGAAGGGAAAGAGAGAGAGAGAAACATCGATGTGAGAGAGCTACATCCAACGGTTTCTTCCTGTAGGCGCCCCTCTTGGGGATCGAACCTGGAAACTAGGTAAGTGCCCTGACCAGAACTGAACCCTCGACCTTCTGGTGCACAGGATGTCACTCCAACCAACTGAGCCACACAAGCCAGGGCTTAAGAGAATTCCTTGTTTTATTAATAAAGTAATGTCTGTTGGTTATCAAAGAAAATTTAAAATACAGGCAAGGAAAAAAATAGCCTTAATTCATCTACTCAAGAATGCCACTGGGAATCACTTGCTATACACTATGCTAGCCCCTTTCTAACAAAGGAAAAGGATACGCACAGTTGTATATAGGTTTAATATGATTTCAAACCCACTTGTTTATGACTTAAGTGCAGTTGTTTTAATCCACTCGTTTATGACAAAGAGAAAAAATTGCTTTGATATAAGTATGAAGTGATGTCAGGTGTCATCATTCTACATCTGTTGTCACTGATAAGCAGTCCGTAACCCAGCAGCTGAGGGATTCCCTCCAGACTTGTCGATAAGAAAGTGTGTAGAAGTAACTATGGCAATGGAACGTTCATACTATAAACACTGACAGTTTGTGAGGACTATTTGAGTTTTAACCTAAAAATTCCTGGAAGACCTTTGGGGCATTCGCTCCTGTCCTGGGCAGGCACTCTTACAGAGACAGTGGTGATAAGCCATAGGGCTGCCCAGCTTACCTATCACAAACTGGCATCTCACTCCCTGGCAATGTACTCTAGCAACAGAGAACTTTCACTTTAGGCACTGGCAGCTGGAAATCAGCTCTGGTTGGTCTACCCAGTGCCTACTGGTATAAAAAGGTACATCTCATATTAAATTTGGACTTGATTCCTTCATCTCCCCTTGCCTGGAACAAACAGTGTGATCAATTTGTCATTTGTTTGGAGTATGTTATTTTTGTATTTGGCTTATTAAGAGATATTATCCTGTGTGCTTTGGCTTATGAAATTATTATAATTCCTACAGCAAACTTGTGCTTAAATAAATTGCTGGCAAAGACAACTCAGTCTCTGAGCATTGCTTTTGCTGCCTCCCAAACAGACACACACACACACACACACACACACACACACACACACACATGCAAACAGTGGTAAATATTTGCTGGTCGTGCGCCAGTGCTTGGGAGTCAGAGCCTGCACTTGTCTGTCTGCTTACCAGCAGCGGTTCTCAACCTGTGGGTAGCGATCCCTTTGGGGGTCGAACAACCCTTTCACAGGGGTCGCCTAAGACCATCCTGCATATCAGATATTTACACTATGATTCATAACAGTAGCAACATTACATTTATGAAGTAGCAACGAAAATAATTTTATGGTTGGGTCACAACATGAGGAACTGTATTTAAAGGGCCAGAAGGTTGAGAACCACTGGCTTAGAGCATCAGCTCTGTGAGGGAGGAAGGCCTGGTGTGCCTAGAGGAGGGAACGGGGTATAGGGGCAGAAGGTTCTGGCCAAGTGGGTCAGGAGTGGCCAGTGGACAGCCCCGGGAGAGGTGCCTGTATTGCGTGGGCAATTTGATTGTTAGTGGGAAGGAGCATCACTCTGCCGAATTGTTCACCCAAAGGGGAGGGGAGGGAGATGGGGGAACAACAGGACAAGCTGTGTGGCCCTGGACAAGTATCTCTCTCTCTCTCTTTTTTTTTTCTTCTTAAATATATTTTTGCTGATTTCAGAGAGGAAGGGGGAGGGAGAAAGAGAGGAAAACATCAATGATGGGAGAGAATCACTGATTGGCTGCCTTCTGCACGCCCCACACTGGGTATTGAGCCTGCAACCTGGGTATGTGCCATGACCAGGAATTGAACCGTGACCTCCTGGTCCATAGGTCCATGCTCAAACACTGAGCCACACTGGATGGGCTTTCCCTCTTTTCTTAAGGAAATAGGCCTGGATGGTCTTTTAGGCCCCTTCCTATGAAAGAATTATGCTAAGATGGGATGAATAATCTATTAGAAGAAGAAAGCATTGATTAATGATCCAAAAGGGCAGGGCTGGATTATTTTCAGGCCTTTGGACACCCCCTAAATTCACAAACCTTCCCAGCACTTGTGTGCCCATGTCTTCCTGAGTCTAGTCCCAGCGCTGCCACCCTCTAGCTGTGTGACTCAGGGCAAATCACTAAATTTCAGTTTCTTCCCTCAGTTTTTTTAACAAGGTCATTTCAAAATGTCTAGGGCAGTGGTCGGCAAACTCATTAGTCAACAGAGCCAAATATCAACAGTATAACGATGGAAATTTCTTTTGAGAGCCAAATTGTGTAAACTTAAACTGCATAGGTAGGTACATTGTTATTAACTTAATTAGGGTACTCCTAAGCTGGCCTTTGCTAAAAAAGTCCTCAATCTGATTGAGGTACGTTCGCTGAGGTCGACCCCTTCCAACTCTCCCATCCACACTTGTCTTGTGTACTTGTTTTGTCTATCTCCTTTCCAAAAGCCGACTTCTGCGCATGGGCCACAAAGTTTCAATCGCACTGTACATGCGCGCCCGCACGTGGTATTTTGTGGAAGAGCCACACTCAAGGGGCCAAAGAGCCACATGTGGCTTGCGAGCCGCGATTTGCCGACCACTGGTTTAGGGCCTTCCCCAGCATGCAGTGAATGCCCCATTATGGTGGTGATCATTACCCTCTGCTCCACTGCCACTGGCACTACCCTGGGCCCAGTGCCAGGAAATCTAAGCTCCATTTTCAGAAGAGGCAGTGAAGCTGAGAGGTAAATGACTCGACCAGGGACACGCTGCAAACAGGTGAGAGTTGCAAGTGGAATCCAGATGGGCTTCTCTCCAAAGTGAACCCAGTGGTCCCCAAGGTGCAACACCCGCTGCGTCCAGGTTGGGGCCGTGCCACCGGTGAGATCCGAGGACATCTCTCAGACCAGCGTCTGCCGGGTTGACTTTAGGGGGCGACTCTCTCGCCAGGAAAGAAAGCGATTTGGGAGGAAGCCTCAAAAACAGCGCTAGCCGGTCCTCCGGTGTGGAGGAGGCAGCCGGGAGGGTGGGCGCCCAGCTTCTCCGAGCTGAGCCTGGTCCAGGAGCCCTGCCGGGCGTGGGCGGGGCGGGGCGGGCTTGGCCCGGCTGCAGTTCCCGTTATCGACACGCGGGGGAGCCAGCGCCGCGAAGAGCTGCCCTAAATACCGTGGTTTCCGCGGGCGTGCGCACACTGGTCTGTGCCCACCACCGTCACGACCGTGACGTAAGCCAGAGGGGCGCGGAGCGGGAGAGGCTGGGGGTCCGGGCTGTGGTCTGGCCTGAGGTTGGCTCGGCCTGCCGGTGAAGGAGCAGGCACAACGCGGGGCCGCGGGTGCTCGCCGCGCTCACTCTCCCGCAGCGGGCCCTCCATCGGGCTTCCTGCTGCTGTTGCCCCGAAGGGCAGGTGGAGGTCCTAGGATGCCAGGCCAGGGGCTTGGTGCGCGCGGGCGGGCGGGGCGAGGGAGGAAGAGGTGCAGCGGGATGTGGTAAATGTGGGGTTAACTGCCTCCGGCCTTTCTAAGCCGGAGGGAAAAGACAGAATATTCACACAGAAAGTTTGGGGATTGACTATGGGTTCCTGTTAGAGTAATGTACATTTTTAAAAACTGCACAACAGGGCAAATGCTTAACCCCTCAAAAAAATTTATAAAAGCCTAGTTTCTAAGAGAGGTGAAGGGATGGGATGACCTGACATTCCTGGCTTGGGAAGGGAAGCAGCTTTGTGTGGTCTGGGCCAGTCCACGCGGGCACATGGGGTCGGGGCCCCAAGCCTCTGTAAGAAGGTTGCCTACCCTAGGCAGCGCCCACAGGCAGTGCCCGCCACTCAGAGTTCTGCCAACCCAGCCAGCATGGTTCAGGGCGGGAAGTGGGGGCGCAGGGGGAGGAGTGGACGGAGGAAGAAGTGATGGGGGAAGCGCGGGAGCTGGGAAGATTTTCGTTCTCCAGGCCTGTTTCTTCATCTATAAGGTGGAGATAATAATACCACCTAATAATAATAATACCTAATGCAAAGGCTGTTGTGAGAATTCAGTGAGCAGGTGTTCTAAAAAGTGCTCTGCGACCCCAGGGCAAAGGCCAGGCAGGAAGCCTCCTCTGTGGACGCTGCCCTGATTGCCCAGATCCAAAATGCCGCTCTCTCCTGGGGCTCCCAGAGCTCATGGTCCAACCCTGGCCTCAGTGGGGATAACTGTTCGTTTTGCATCTATCACCCCCGCTACACCGCTATCCCCACTCACATGCCTGCCAGACCGTGAACATTTCAGGACAGTATGTGGCTGATTCATCCTTGTATTCATTCAAAACAAGGCCTGATAATCCTTGGCAAAATGATGCTAAGTTCATCTTGTTTTTTAAAAAACGTGCAGACTTTTTAAAAAATGTACATATACTTTATGTTCGACACTCCATTCCTAAGATTATACACCACAGAAATAATAGCAGTGATAAGGCAAAGATTAATATGCAAGGATGTTTGTTGCAGTATTGTTTGTAACTATAGCAAAGAACTGGAACCACCCCAAGAGTGCATCAAGAGAGGATTGTGAAATAAATTGAGGTGCAGCCACACAATGCAATGCTGAGCTGTGGTTAAAAAGAACTAAAGAACTGAGTGGGTCTGTAAGTGCTGATGTAGGAAGAATCTCTAAAAGATAGCAAGGTGCAGAACAAGAAGTACACTATGAGTCCATTTCTTTAAAAGCATTCTCCCCCCACTGCTTCAGTCCTTTATTTGTCAAAGCTCCCTTCCCTGTCCCACCCAAGATGTCCATCTGGCAGATCCTTTGCTATGCAGTTCCTTTAAGATATTAAGTCTGGTCTAACCCAACTTAAATTCCAAGCTCTTTGTATTTTTCAAAATACATATAGCTCGGATGCATACCAGGCTTGTCATTGTAACTCACTCATTTCTCACCACAGCCATCCAAAGTAGATACTGTGATTATCATCCCCACTTTGCATATGAGGAAATAATGGTATAGAGAGAAGTTAAACAATTTTCCAAAGTCGCACAGATCATACATGGCAGAGCTAGAGTCTACGGCTCCAGAATCTATGCTCTTAAGTCTGTTATGTCACCCGAGGCTTACAGAACCCGAATGGGACTTTTTCATGTCTCAGGCTTTCAGCAGGCACAGTATATATGGTTAACGAGGTATATGATAATTAATTTAGCCATTCCCCTAATGATGGACAGGTAAATCGTTTCCAGTCCTGTGCTCTCACAAACAATGCTGCAATGAATGTCTTTGTTCAGGTGTTTCTGTACACTTGTACAAACATTTCAGTAGGTTAGATCCATAGAATCCATGCAGTTGCTGGGTCAAAGGGAACATTTAAATTTGGATAGCTATATACCTATGGCTGTATAATAAACTACTCCAAAAGTTGGTGGTTAAAACCACCATTTTATTTTGCTCCTGATTTTGTGGGTCAAGAATTCAGGAAGGGCTCAGCTGGATGGTTCATCTTTGCTTCTCTTCCAGGCTGGAGTCATCACTCACATGACCCAGCCTCAATGCTGCGTGACTTCTCTCTCTTCACGTGGTGTCATATCCTCCAGGGCTTCCCCACCTGGTTCAGGCTTCTCACAGCAGGATGATGTCAGGTAATTGCACTTCAGGTAAACTGGCAGTTGGCTTGCAAGAGGTACGAAGTGGAACCTGCTGGGCAAGTTAAGGGATACACACCTGGAACTAGGACATTATCACTTTTGCTGTATTTTACTGGTCAGAGAACTCATAAACCAGCTCAAATTCAAGGGAAGGGAACACAGACCTCACCTCTGGATTGAGAACAGTCAAAGAATGTTTGGCCACCTTTACTAGCTATTTCCAAATTGCCCTCCAAAATGTTGATCAATTTACATTCCCACCAACAGTGTAAGAATCTTTCCCCATGCCCTCTGTGCATTGTAAAACACTGGTACCAATGTGGCAGTTGAAAATAGTATTTCATTGTTATTTTGTTATGCATTTCTTTAATTACGAGGGAAGTTGAGCATCATTTCATTTTAAATTTTTCTTTCCTTGTGATTGTCTTTGCTCATTTTGAAATTTGGTGCATCTTTTTAAATATTAATTTTTAAAATGTGTATATTAAGGAGATTAGTTCTTTATGTGACAGTATGTTACAAATAGTTGTCCCAGTGTGTGGCATTTTTGATAATTTTCTTCATTCAGATATTTTGTTTTATATTTTTATTAATTTCAGAGAGGAAGGGAGAGGGAGAGAGAGATAGGAACATCAATGATGAGGGAGAATCATTGATTGGCTGCCTCCTGCACGCCCCACACTGGGGATCGAGCCTGCAACCCGGGGATGTGCCCTGACCGGGAATCGAACTATGACCTCCTGGTTCATAGGCAACACTCAACCACTGAGCCACACTGGCCGGGCTGGATGTCACCTTTTTAAAAATATATATATATATTTTTTTATTGATTTCAGAGAGGAAGGGAAAGGGAGAGAGAGATAGAAACATCAATGATGAGTGAGAATCATTGATCAGCTGCCTCCTGCACGCCCCCTACTGAGGATCGAGCCTACAACCCGGGCGTGTGCCCTTGACCGGAATCGAACCCAGGACCCTTCAGTCCGAAGACTGATGCTCTATCCACTGAGCCAAACCGGCTAAGGCTGGATGTCACCTTTTGAAGTCTTCCCTTTTGTAGGACATTGAAGCTTATTGGGGGCTGGCGGTGCCATATCAGAAAGGCCTCTGCAGCACCCCAGGCACCTGTGGGGGAGGGAGCCCAAGAGCCCAGCAAGGGCAGCCCTGTGATAGGAGGCCCTGCCCGGCCCTGGCCCTGGGACCCTAGGCCTGGCCAAGGGAAGCCTGAAACACAGCCCCTGGCCTGCAACTCCGGGACCTTCACTGCAGGGTGAGTCCAGGCTTCCTTGAAGGAAACATTCCTTGGAGGCCCAGGAGCGGGGCCCGACGTGCCCTCAAAGAGCTGATTCATGAGGCCGGAGGTTTCACAGAGCAGCGCCTTGTTCACAAGACCAAACGCAGTAAGGCCTTTGCCAAGGACAATCCGGCTGGTCGCAACATCACAGCCGTGGGGAAGGGCAGGGATCTGCTCCAGGAGCCGCAGGTTCGGGGGCTGCTCTGGGCACAGGCTTTCCTTCCCTCCCCTGCCAGGCTCCGCTGGCCCCTGTCCAGTCCTGGAGGGCCAGACAGCAGCAGCCACCCTCTCCTTCCCCAGCAGGGCCCAGAGGTGCCCAGGGAGCTGACTGGGCACTCATTTGTTCAAGGATTATTTTTTTTTTTTTTTTTAAATATTTTTTATTGATTAAGATATTACATATGTGTACCCTCTATCCCCCCTCTCCCCGCTCACCCCCTCACCCCCCCGTTGTCCATGTCCATTGGTTAGGCCTATATGCTTACATATAAGTCCTTTGGTTGATCTTTCCCCCTTGCCCCCACCCTCCCCTACCTTCCCTCCAAGGCCCGACAGTCCAATCAATGCCTCTCCGTCTCTGGATCAGTCCTTGTTCATCAGTTTATGTTGTTCATTATATTCCACAAATAAGTGAGATCTTGTGGTATTTATCCACTCTCCAGTTCCATCCATGCTGTGGCAAATGGTAAGAGTTCCTTTTTTCTTTTTCCTCTTCTTAAAGAATACCTTTCAGCATTTCATATAATGCTGGTTTGGTGGTGATGAACTCCTTTAGCTTTTTCTTATCCGTGAAGCTCTTTATCTGACCTTCCATTCTGAATGATAGCTTTGCTGGATAAAGTAATCTTGGTTGCAGGTTCTTGCTATTCATCTCTTTGAATATTTCTTGCCACTCTCTTCTGGCCTGCATGGTTTCTGTTGAGAAATCAGCTGACAGTCGGATGGGTACTCCCTTGTAGGTAACTGACTGTCTTTCTCTTGCTGCTTTTAAGATTCTCTCTTTATCCTTTGCTCTTGGCATTTTAATTATGATGTGTCTTGGTGTGGTCCTCTTTGGATTCCTTTTGTTTGGGGTTCTCTGCGCTTCCTGGACTTGTAAGTCCATTTCTTTCACCAGGTGGGGGAAGTTTCCTGTCATTATTTCTTCAAAAAGGTTTTCAATATCTTGCCCTCTCTCTCCTTCTGGTACCCCTATAATTCTGATGTTGGTACGCTTGAAGTTGTCCCAGAGGTTCCTTACACTATCTTCATATTTTTTGAATCTCTTTTCTTTTTTCTTTTTCGGTTGGGTATTTTTTGTTTCTTTGCATTTCAAATCTTTGACTTGATTCTTGGGATCCTCTTGTCTGCTGTTGGATCTCTGTAAAGTATTCTTTATTTCAGTCAGTGTATGCATAATTTCTAATTGGTCCTTTTTCATGACCTCCATGGTCTCACCATACTCCTTGAGGGATTCATTAAATTTATCGGCGGTTTCCATAAAATTCTTGACAAACCTTATAAACGTGGCCTTGAACTCTATATCCAGTCGTCTGGCCTCCTCCGTTTCTGCCAATTGTGACCTGTTTCTTTGTCTCCGCATTTTGGCTGCTTCCCTGTGTTGATAGAGTGGCCTGCGCGCTGGGTGTCCTGTAGGGCCCAGTGGCTCAGCCTCCCCAGTTACCTGGGGTGGACACTCTTGGTGCACTCTTGGTGCCTCGATTGTTGTAGGATCACTGGGAGGAATTGACCTCCAGGCCAATTGGCTGTGGGAAGCAGCTGTGTCTGAAGTGGGAGAATGGTCCCCCTCTGACCACTGGGTACAGTGGCTCCTGGATCTAAGGAGGTGCTAATTCAGCCCCTGCCTGAGGCCACACAGCCGGGCCACGAAGAGGCTCAGCTGTGAAGCAATGCAAGCCGCTGCGGGGCCTTGGGCCTTCTCTTGGAAGTTCCGGGTCTGGCTGGCCCGGCTGCAGTTAGGTAATTATCAGGTTGCAAAGTTCTGGGGCATTCACATGCAAAAGCCTCTGCCGCAGCCCGGGTGGGGCGGGGTCTCAGGGAGGCAAAAGGCCGGAGAAAGAAGCAATGGCTGATTCTCCGCGCCCGGAGTCGCGCGTCTCAGTGTCCCGGCAATGGCTGCAAGCACCTCCGAGGAAAATCCGCCCCCAAGTTCGCCCGCTGCCGCCTGAGAGAGCAGCCTCTGCCCGTATGAGTCCTGGGTCCCCAGAGACTTCCCAGAACCGGAGATCAGAGCAGTCGGGAGCTTGTGATTCAAAAAGACAGCCGCGTCCTCAGGTGCCACCCCCTTTCCGCGCGCGCGAGCCGCCGCGTACCTCTGCACTCAGCCTCCGCAGCTCCTCTGGCTCTCAGCGTGCTTTTCTTTTCTTCTAGTTGTAGAAATTACACTCAGCCAGCCTTCCTGTTGTTTTGGACGATGTTTGCTCCGTCCTTTGGGCTAATTTTCAATTGTTGTGGGAGGCGACTATTTCCCGGTGTTTATCTATGCCGCCATCTTAGTTTTTTCCTGTTCAAGGATTATTTATGGAGTGTCCACGATGTCCAGTCAGTGTTCTTGGGATACAGTAGAGAATATAAGACACTAAAATTCCTGTCTCTGGACCTTACAGACAATAAAAACACTAGTAACCCTAGTGAGTAGGTAAATATGTTAGGAGATAAATGCCAAGGGAAAAAATGGGCCAGGAAAGAGGACTTGGGAATTGGGGGTGGGAATGGCTAACGGCAGGGGCGACTTCATTGGCCCTCCAGCCTGGTTCATCAATTCCGAGCCCATTCAGGAGAGCCAGGAAGGAGAGGGAGGTGGTTATGCCCCTGGTTCCCCCCTGGGCTGGTCCCTGCTCTTGTCAGGCGGCCTTTCCCACAATTCTCTCCTTCCTGGTTCCAGCAGTCACTTATTTTCCTCCCCCGCAGGCCTGGGAGTAGCAAAGAGTTTCCTTATATCCCATCCACACCTTTGCAAAAAGTCCTTGAATATTCCTAATTTGAGTGCCGTAGTCTGCTGGAATGCTGAGAAATACAGTGACATCTGAGCAGGACTATCAGGCCTGCACATATCCAAGGACGAGTTTCTGGGCAGAGGGAACTGCCAGTGCAAAGGCCTGGAGATGGGAGGGGAGGCCTGACCTGTTTGAAAGAGAGCAAGAAAGCCCGGTGGCCGCAGCAGAGGGAGGGAGGCCCGGGAGAGCTGCTATCAAAGAGGGGTGTGCTGAGAGGTGTGAGCGTGGCTTTTGCTGTAAGTGAAGTGGGGGCCACTGGAAGCTTCTGCCTGAGGAATGATGTAATCTTTAACACTAATTGAGAACAGATGGGGGGCCAAGGGTGGAAACAGGGTGATCACTGAGGGGGCTGTTGCAATAGCCCAGGTGAGAAACGGCAGTGGCTCAGCTGGCGATGGGGAAGAAATGAGTCAACGGGACTTGCTAGGATTGGACGTGGGGTGTGAAAGGAGGCAAGGGTGCTTCGAGGATTCTGGCCTATTGGATTCAGCAGCGCTACTAGGCTTCTAGTGGGTTCTCCACATCTACCCAGCCTGGCCCTCATATCCTGTCCCTCTGGGTGGGTGGTGTGTGTGTGTCTGTGTGCCCGGTCCCTGGGTGTCCACTGCAGACCCACGTCCGCTCTGGCAGGTCAGAGGTCTGCCCGCCTCTGCAGGAGGCTCCTCAAGCACGTCGTAGCCCCTTCTGCGTGGGGCCATCTATCTGCTGGTCCCTGGGTCAGGAGCGGAGTCAGCCCTGGGTGCTGGGAAGGGAGGCTAAGCCAGATCCCCAGAGGCAGCCCAGGGAGTTGACTGTTACCTTATCAGTGACCTGCTTTCTGGGGCACTCCCAGACCCGCGGTCTCTTCAGCCTGGGCTCTGTGGCTTAGCCAGACCTCCATGTGACCTGCTTCCTCTTCTGACATTCGCTCAGCTAGCTTCCCCTCGGGCTCCTGCCCTCTGCGGGGCCTCCTCATGGCCCTCGGCAGCCTTTGCCCACCCCTGCTGGATGTGGTCTTTAGAATCCCAGTTTTGGGGGCCCCCTTCCACAGCATCCTGTGGGAGTCACTTGGCTGGACTCTCACTGCCCCAAGTTCCTGAATTCAGGCTGTGAGTGCCTTCTGGGCCAGCCAGGCCTGGCCGCCGTGGATAACACCACCACCATGGAACTTACCCTGAGCCAGCTCCGTGCTGAGCTTCCCGCAGGCCTGCTGGGCCCGTCAAGTACAGAGGTGGGTTCTGGAGTACCAGTTCGCCTGCACGTGACCTCAGGCAGGCACTTAACTTCTCCAAGCCTCCTCAGCTGATCTCGTGGAGTCCCTCCCACACTGGAGGTCCTTGTAAGTAATTTCTAAATAAGTTACTGCATGCAATACCCTTAGACAGTGCCTGACATACCCTTAGTATGTGCTCAATGAAAGTCAGCTATTTAAATCATCACCATCTCCAGATGGAGACACTGGGGCTCAGAGAGGAGGGGAACTTATTCAAGGAAACAGAGCTGGAAAATGGTGAAGACGGGTTCCCCTGTGCCCTGACCCATCAGTCTACCCTCCCCTTCTTCCCTTCCTCTGGGAGGCCAGCACAGGGTAGCTGTCAGCGCACAAATGAAGAAACCAAAAGCTTACACACTCTCTCTCTCTCTCTCTCTTTTAAGCTGTGTTTTTATTGATTTCAGAGAGAGGAAGGGAGATGGACAGAGAGATAGAAACATCAATGACGAGAGAATCATTGATAGGCTGACTCCTACACCCCCCCGCCCCACCTGGGATTGAGCCCAAAACCTGGGCATGTGCCCTGACCAGGAACTGAACTGTGACCTCCTAGTTCAGTGGTTCTCAACCTTCTGGCCCTTTAAATACAGTTCCTCGTGTTGTGACCCAACCATAAAATTATTTTCGTTGCTACTTCATAACTGTAATGTTGCTACTGTTGTGAATCGTAATGTAAATATCTGATATGCAGGATGGTCTTAGGTGACCCCTGTAAAAGGGTCATTCGACCGCCAAAGGGGTCGCGACCCACAGGTTGAGAACCGCTGTCCTAGTTCATAGGTCAACGCTCAACCACTGAGCCATGTGCTGGGCCAGAAGTTTACACGCTTAGAACCTCACAGGGAAGGGAGGTCCCTGTCATTATGGGAGATACAGAGATGAATTAAACAGCCCCAGCCCTCTAGGGAGGGCCAGAGTTCAGCATCCCTCCCTCCATAGAGGATCCAGGAAACCTCCATGGAAGGGTGACACCTGCGTTCTTGACACACGACTGACTCGTTGAATCATACAAGGAATGGTTAGCGCACAATCTCAATTTTTAAAGACCAAGTTTCAAACATGCTTTTCCCTTTTTTGAATAAAGCATCAGGACCCCCCAAAGAATCCAGTGTTGTGGCACCTAAATGACCTCTCACAGCAGATGTTACTTCACATGTCCTGACTCAACTTGGGGAAGTAGGGTCTCCGTTGTGCGGGGCACATTATGCCCGCTGCCCCATTTGGTGGGTGTGTGCGTGTTCACACAGGCCTAGGTCACCCTCTCTCGGGCTCTTAGGTGACTGTGGCGTGAGTGGATACCATTACCCCTTCCGGCAAAGATCCTAAGCCCAGTACTGAGCGCTAAGGTCAGGAGAAGCCTTTCGAATCCTCAGCGATGAGAAAAGAGTCTCTTGCCTTGCACACTTCTGTCAGTACAAAGGGCAAGGCCGGGTCTAGGTGACCCCAAGCTTGAGCTAGGGTGTCCCATCCAGCGCCCTCAGCACGGCTTTGCACCGGTGCAGACATTTTGCTGCAGACCTGCCCTGCACATTGACTTCTGCCGGGACTTCTGGTTTCGGTTTCGGAGAGCAGAAATGAGTGCTGCCCTTCCCCTCTGCTGCCCGCTACACTCTCCTCCCTCCTCCCTTGTCTTTGTCGTCCCTTCCCTGGTGGGAAATGACACCCTGGTCTCTAAGGGAAAGAAGTGGGGAAAGTTGCTCAGACCTCACTTCATTTTCAGGGCTGTTGGCCACTCCCAGTTGTGCAAATCGTGTACTGCCCGATTCTAGGGGATGCAGTCACAATGTCACCAACATTTGCATAGTTTCGGGTGCACTTTTCAGGCAGAAGGCAGTCAAGTGTCCCGAGAGGGGGCATCTTTTTCTAAACTGTCTGAATGCTTTGAGTGGGATGAAGGAGCTGAGTGCATTTTGGTTCTGATTGGCCAAAGCCCCAAGCCAGCTGGCATCCCACAAGCCACCTCTTCCCCAGGCCTTGCCCTCTAACCAACCTCATTGCTCAACTTCTCAGCTGGCCTAGAGCCCCAGTGATTCTGATTCAAAAGAGGCTGGCCAATCACCTTTCGGGCCATTTGTGGGACCCCAAGTAAGTCTCTTTCCTTCTGGGCCTCAGGCTCCCTATCTGCAACATGTGGACAAATTCTCCCTAAGGGGCTCTCCAGATTTGCATCTGCGTCTGTGCTGAGGGGCCTGGGAGGCAGACAAGTTGGTTTGGCCTCAGGGTCCTGTTTCCTCTGAAGGAAGGAGGCTATGGGTCCCCTGATTGAAAGCAGGGCTCAGGGGATGCTTTTGTTGAAGGATGATGGTGAGGATCCCATGAGGTCACCCAGGGGACTGCGATGGCCTGGGCAGGTCCCCTCGCCTCGCTAGACATCAGTTTCCTCCCCCATGAAGTGGGGTGATAATACTCACCTTGCAGGGGGCTGTGAGGGTTAAAGGGACTACTGTGTGCAAAGGCTGACACAGAGCAGGCTCAGAGAAAGGCAGGGGGAGGGGGCCTGTGGAACGCAGGGGAGCCGGGCCTACAGCTCCATAGGAGGCTGGCCCACGGAGCACAGCAGCCCTGTGACCGCGACCGGCAATGCCTGACTCGTGTTCCAGGGCAGGAAACCCACCTCGTTTCCTCTGGTCTGACAAGCCACCCCGTGTCCTCCCTCTCACTGTGGGTTCCCCTCCCCTCTCTGCGTGACCACACTTCCGGGAGGATGCCTAGGCCAGCTTAGGTCCCAAAGAGCCCAAAGCCCTTAGTCTCACATAGAATGCCCTCCCCTAATGCCCCCACTGCCCTTGCTGTTACCCAGTTACCTGGAGTTATTTGACACCCCCAAACAAACCATACATGGTCACAGTCCATGCTTTGCCCGTGCTGCATCCCTTCTGGTCACATGCCCTTCCTTCTCCCCACTCCCTTCCCCCACGATAGCTAAATCCTGCTCATTGTTTAGGGCCAAGCTCAAATGTCACCTTCTCTAGGAAGGCTTTCCTTGTCCTTCCAGTAAAGAAAATAATCACCCTTCCTGTTGGCTCGGGCAGCCCAGGACTCACAGTTGGGAGGTCTGCGGAGCTGAGTCAGTCAAATCCCCATGAGCCTCAGTGCCCTTATCTATGAAATGGAGGCAAACCACCTGTAGCTCAGGGGGCGGGTGTGGGAAGAATTCAATACAAGGGTGGGCACGTAAAGCCCCTAAACACAGTGAGGGCACACAGTTCGTGGAAACCAGTTCTAGCCGGCCACGCCTGCAGGGAGCTGGGAGGGTGTGTCAGGCACCCTTTCCATTCCTCTATTCCAGCTCTTTTCAGTGGGTCCTCAGGTTCCCACCCAGGGACACTCACTGCCAACCCACAGCTCATTGGAGCATCAATAATGATTGACAGGCTCTGAGCCCAGTGACTGACTTAGTCCTTCCTGGGGCAGGTGGTCCGCCCCACTGCCCTCTCTGGGGCCTCTACCTGAGGAAGGCAGGGGCCTGGAGTGGACTGGGGGGTAGGTCTGACTTCCACGGGTAGCCTGTGTGGGTGGCCTGACCGTCCCACTGATGACTCAGATCTACTCCCCACCCTTCCCCTTCAGGAAGAGGCCCTGTCATAATCGCAGTTGTGCTGCATAAAAATAGCTTCAGTTCGCAGATACATGAACACCAGGCCTTTTCACTGAGGGAAGAGGAAGGCCGTTTCCCCACTCGCATCCCCTCGGCCTTGCTTCAAAAACTGGTCCTCTTGGGTGGGGTCTTAACACTTCTCGGTGGATGGCTTCAGCAGCTGCTTCCTCCCGGTTTTGGTGCAGAGGATTTTTGCTGCTTTGCAATCAGCTTCTCACATTTTCTCATTTGTCCCTCCCACCAGGGATGTGGGGCTGAGCAGCTGAGGCTCTTGCGCCCACTTTGCAGATGCGGAAATCCAAACCGAGAGAGGGGAGGGGAGTTGCCCAAGGTCACATGGTAAGTGGATGCTGGAACCTAACTCCTGACAGTGTTCCTTCTGCTCCAGTGTATGCCTCCTCCTTGGAGAATACTGTGGCCACAGCCAGAGCAAAGGGCAAACGGGGAGGAGAGAAAGACTAGACAGAGCACAGATTTGAGAGCAAGACATTCATGTAACAAACATTGGCCAAGCTCCTACTATGTGCCGGGGATCATCCTAGGCACTAGGAATATTAGAAGGGAGCAAAAAGGAGGCCTACTTCCTGCCCCCGTAGAGCTTACAGTTTAATGGAATGAGAGCTAACATTTATTGAGCATGTGCTTCACACCAGATGCTTTACATGGGATTTATCGAATTCTTACCAACATCCCCATGAGGTAGCATATTGGACATTTCTCATTCCTGTTGGCCACCCAGCATTTGAAACCCCTTCCTAGGTGTGGGGTATTCTCCCCTCATGAAGAGAAACCCAGCTTCCATTATTGAGGCTAAGTATGCCAGATACTCCCTTTCCCAGCCTCCCTTGCAGCTAAGGATGGGCATGTGACCAGACTTGGCCAATGACTGTACAGATCCACCATGGCGGTCAGTTAAGGCAGTCACAACAGGAGCCTCATCTGGCTTCCAGTGGCACCAGCAGCCATTCGTAGGGGCAGGGGCCCTCATTCACTGCAGTGTCTGTGCCCAGTGGTGGCCGCTAGCGTTGTCCCTCCAGCTTTGCAGAGATTGAGTATTTCTCCATAGCTAGTTTAAAAAGTGTGTGTGTTGAGGTGGGGGGGCAGGGGGACGTGTCTCTGCTACTTTCCCGCAGAGAAAGTGGGTGGGGTGGGCAGCACCTGGAAATGACAGGGCGTCTGGGGCAGAGGTTAGGCTTTCTCTGAGGCCTTTCAGCCTGAACCCAGTGGCCTGGGCCAGGGCAGAGGTGGGCACTGGGTGGTCTCAGAAGCCTGCACCTAGTGGCTGCAGAGTCATCCTTGCCTTTATCTATTTTCAGGTTGTCTCTCTTCTCCTACCCACCCCCCTCTCTCTCCCACTGCCCCAGGCCTGGTTCTAGCCCCATGAGCCCTGCCTCGATGCCTGTCACAGCTCTTCATTGGTCCCTCATCCTCAGTCTGGTCTCCTTGCACCCAATCCCTACCATCCTTCATCCTGGACGCAGAGCGAGCCTCCGAATATAGTACTAATGGATTCACACCCCTCCTTAGCACCTTCCAGGACACCCTGGCACCCAAATACCTTTGCCTGACGCTCAAGGCCCTTCCAACCTCTCTGACCTGGATCATGTCAGTCCTCCAGCCCCATCCCAGATCTCTGACCACACCCCCTGGTTAGTCACCCCCTGCTCCATTGCCACCATGCCCTTCCCTAACAGTTGCACCTTCTGGCACTACTTTTGTTCACGCTGTTGCGTCTGCTAGGAAAGCTCTCCCTGGCCTCCTCTGCTTTTCTCTCTAATAAACTCTCATTCATTCTTAAAGCAGCTTCAATGCCAACTTGTCCACGAAGCTTCCCTCAAGCCTAGACTTCCAGTAATACTACTGTTTCCTTTATTTGGTCCATGAGAAGTTTGGTGGCATTTTTATGGGTGTGTGAGGTGCTGCTGCCAGATCAGTTACTTTGGCATGAAGAAAGGCATGCCTGTGGGACTATGAACCTGGGCTCTTGGTCAAACAGACCCAAGATCAAATTTAGACTTTGCCGTTTACATGCTGGGCCATTGTGGGCAAGTCAGTTAACCTCTCCAAGGCCCCATTTCTTCAGACTCACTGGGCCCCCGTGACTAATTGGTGGTTTCCCTGTCAGCCTGCCCTGCAACTGTGAGCAGCCCTCTAGGCCAGACTGATGGGCATCTGCCATGGGGCCCAGCCTGGGGTGTGGCCTTTACTACCCATAGAAGCCCTGCTTGGTACCCTTGTCTGAGCTCCTCCCCTTCAAATCCACTCTCCATCTGGAAATAAACGACAGGTCAGAAGGTACAAGATGGGAGCCTCTGATTGGACATCTCCTGGCACAAGAAGAAGTACACAGGTGTGTCCCATCTGTGTGCCTAAATGCTGACTAGTACAAGCAGGTGGCTCTGCATGTGTGCACACAGCTGGATACAGATTTGGGGGGAGGTGAGTGTGTGCATGTTGGGGCTAATATGCTTGCTTGCCTGTGTATATGTGTGTAGCTGCTGTGGTTGTCAACTCAGAGCAAAAGTGCCCACACTTCCTGTTAAGAATCTATTAGAGTCGAAACCGGTTTGGCTCAGTGGATAGAGCGTCGGCCTGCGGACTGAAAGGTCCCAGGTTCGATTCCGGTCAAGGGCATGTACCTGGGTTGCAGGCACATCCCCAATAGGAGATGTGCAGGAGGCAGCTGATCGGTGTTTCTCTCTCATCGATGTTTCTAACTCTCTCTATCTCTCTCCCTTCCTCTCTGTAAAAAATCAATAAAATATATTTAAAAAAAAAAAAAGAATCTATTAGAGCCCTAGCCAGTTGCTCAGTGGTTAGAATATCGGCCTGTGGGCTGGAGGGTCTCGGGTTCAATTCCAGTCAAGGACATGTACCTCGGTTGCAGGCTCGATCCCCGGCCCTGACCGGCGTGTGCAGGAGGCAACCAATCAATGTGTCTCTCTCACATTGAAGTTTCTCTCTGGCTCTCCCCCTCCCTTCCACTCTCTCTAAAAATCAATGGCAAAATATCCTCGGGTGAGGATTCACACACACACACACACACACACACACACACACACACACACACACACGAATCAATCCGAGCATATTTAATGGAGGCCCCACACCTCCCTGGGAGCATCATCAGAGCTGGGAGGAGAGGGGGAAAGGCCGGGCAGGAAGGAAGGCAACAGAGGGCGGGTTCTTGTCTCACTCTGCTTCCACATCACTGCATAACCCCAAACAAGTTAGGGCCCAGTTTTCCTTCCTGTGAGAGCAGGATGGGGGATTAGACCAGGTGATCTCTGAACCCTCCCACCCCTCATATTTAGAGACTCAGAATAGTATCCTGAGTTCACTTTTCAGGAGGCACCAAGCACAGTCCAGATATCCCTCCAGACATCATGCCCCCCCTCCCCCTCCCCGAGTTCATCTAATCCTCCCCAGACCAGCCTCAAAAGCCCATGGACTCTTCCTTGCGGTTGTATGGGGGAGGGGACGGGGAGGAAGTTCCCAGGGGAGAAGGGTTTAGGGGCAGCCAGTCTCCCACCCTCATCAACAACTTCCTCTCCAACCCCAATCCCAGGCCGCCACGCTCCCTCCCAGTTCCCACATCCTCAAACCAGCAGAGAAACAAATGAGTTACTCAATAGGGCAAGGCAGGAGTCCCTGCCCCTTCCACCCACACCAGCTGCAGTGGGGAAGGAAGTGAGGGAGAGGCTGGGTTCGCAGTCAGAGCTGGCCCCTCATTTCACAGATGAGAAACCCGCGTGCTGAGCCAGTGACTTGCTCAAGGCACAGGGAGACGGTGGCAGTGCCAGGACTGAGCCCAGCTTCCCAGGAGCCTTTCCCCATCCTCAGGCGCCCCCACCCCCTGAGGAGGGTCCCTACCTAATTCCCATTTCCACTGAGGGTGGGACACAAGTGCAGGAGCTGGCATGGCCGCACGGGGTGGATGCCAGGAAGCAGTTTCCTGGGATTGGTAGACTCCAGGACAAGTGTCAAAGGAACACACCCCTTCCCAGGCGAACCTTCAGTGTAGGACACCCTGGACTGCAGCAGCTCCCTGTGGTTAGGAAGACAGTGGAGAGACCAGGCTTCCTGCCTGTTGTCCTGCAGGGAAGCCAGGCCCCTGCGCTCAGCACTCACACCCGTGCCCAGACAGCTAGGAAGGAGGGATATACAGTGAAGGCACTGAAACCCAGAGAGGTTAAGTGACTTTCCCAAGGTCACACAGTAAGGAAGTAGTAGGACCTATGTGGTATGATCCCCAAATCTTTTCTTTCCACTAGTTTCCCAAAACATGGACTATGAGATGAATCTAAAAATATGGTCCGTGCCCTGGCCAGGGTGGCTCAGTTGGTTGGAGCATCGTCCTATCCACCAAAAAGTTGTGGGTTTAATTCCCAGTCAGGGCACATACCCAGGTTGCAGGTTCCATCCCTGGCCAGGGCAGTTTCGCTCTAAGATCAATGTCTCTCTCTCTCTCTCTCTCTCTCTCTCTCTCTCTCTCTCTCTCTTTCCCTCTCTCCCTTCCTCTCTCTTTAAAAATCAATAAAACGATGTCCTCAGGTGAGGATTAAAAAATTGGATAATAATAAAAAAAAAAATTGGATAATAGTAGCAAATGTCTGGAAAGCGACTCATGAATGGCCGAAGTTTAGAAGCAATGCTTGAAACCTCCTGGTCAGAAGCAGTGACTATGGGTGTCTGCTGGCAAACACAGGGGTGACTCCTAAGAGCCCTCCACCCCCAGTCCTTCATGGGTGCAGCTCTGACTCTGGTGTGTGTGAAGGGCAAGTTCATCCTGAGTAATGTGGGCCCTGGGGAGACAGAGATGGAGGAGAGCGGCTGGCTTCTGGGGAGGGCAGAGGGCAAGAGGCAGGGCACACCTGCAGGGGCTCAGAGTGTGTGACCAAGCCCCCAGGCCCTGGAGTCAGCTCTGAGGGGCCCGCGCTCTCCACTTGGCCTGCCCTGCCCTGCCCTGCCCGGCCTGGGTGCCCCTTCCCCTCTCAGTTTTAGCTCCTCATTTTGGGTCCTGGTTCCTGCTCTCCTCCGTCCCTATCAGTTTCAGCCTTGCTCATTTTCTGGGGAGCCGTCCAGGCAAGAGGGAGCCTGGACTCTCTGAGGAGGCACCTCCACTCCTGGGCCCTCCCTCCTCGTCTCCAGGCCTGGCCTAGGGAGCCAGTGCAGCTGAGCATCAGGCCTGGCAGCGGGCCGGCCTCCTGAACCCAGGGGACTGAGGGAAGACGCAGAGCCCAGCGAGGTCCTGGCCCACTGACCCTGCAGTCTGGGGGTCAGCCCCACAGGGACAGGCCATCAGGAGGTCGAGTGCCTCACTCCCAGGCCAGACACCTCTTCCCTGTCAGTAGGAAGCCCTGTGGTAGTGGGGGGGGGGGGCAGGGCGGGGGAGGGGGTGCTCTCCTCAGTCCCTTTATCAACTAGCCCTTGAGTCTGCCCAACCTGCCTTCATTTCTCATGGCCTGTTCACTAGCTCGGGATTTGAATACTGAATGACCATCAGTAAACATTTTTAGGATATTTCTTCCCAAAGCTCTGGGCTGAATGCCCTTCACAAAGGATTTTATTGAATCATCACAGCAACACTGGGGTGGATCCTGTTGTTATTTCCACGTAACAGACGATAAGTTGAGTCTCAGAGAAGTGAACTGTCTTGCTCCAGGCCACGCACAGGGCAGGGCAGAGCCGGACCCTGGGGCTTCTCCCCTCCCCAAGAAGCAGGGAGAAACCCCTGCGAAGGAAGCAAGACTTCATCCCCCGTTTAAATGCAAAGCCCGCGGGGGACGTCACCATGGAGCTTTACGCTTGCTTGAACCTTGGTGTGAGTGAGTTGGTGATCACTGTGACTTTGAACTGTCACCCTTTTCTCACTGCCATCTCATTTAGTCCATGCCAACAAGCGCAGGCAGAATCATGCCCATTTTGCAGGAACGGGTCCCACCATGCCCTAACCAGCTCTAAGGCCAGCCCCTCTGTTGGCACTGCCACTCCATCCACGCCACCATCCCCTCTCTCAGAGCACATTTTTACAGGAGAGAGGGGAGCTGGTTGAGGAACCAGGACCCCAGCAAGGGCAGGTGATGAGGGGAAGAAGTGGGCTGCAAGGAGAGAACAGGGACTCAAGGTCATTCCCCGGCCATCCTGACTCTGAGCCTCTTTGTGTCTTCATCGGGCGTCCAGGGCTGCAGGCAGGAATGCAGGGGCCACCCTTCCTTAAAGCAAGACAACGGTCCTGCAGCTTCTCCCCACAGCCCTCCACCACCAGCCTCTTTTCTAGCTAAGAACTCCGCTCCTCAGCCATCGCTCCTAGGACACTGCCTAATTACGGGGAGTGTACGTGCCTACGAAGAAGAGCATGCAGGGGACTCGGGGTTGTTTTCTGTTAAGTCAAACCATTAAAATGCCTGTTGAGGGAAAGATTTTTATGCTAATGGCCGGTTTGGCTCAGTGGATAGAGTCGGACTGCAGACTGAAGGGTCCCAGGTTCGATACTGGTCAAGGGCACATGCCTGAGTTGCAGGCTCGATCCCCAATAGGGGGCATGCAGGAGGCAGCCGATCAATGATTCTCTCTCATCATTGATGTTCCTATCTCTCTCTCCCTCTCCATTCCTCTCTGAAATCAGTAAAAATATATTTAAAAAATTAAAATTAAAAAGCGGGATTCATTTTGAAAATATGGGTATCTCACTAAATACGGCAGGGCCGGCCCACCTCAGGGGCTTTTCAGCTTGTGTATGTCCAGAGCCCCTTCTCAGAACCATGTTCTTAAATGCAAATGAAATGACATAGGCTTATGCCATAACTCTATTAAAATGTCGTTATCAAAAGCAAATGTGGGTTATAGTGACTAACTGTAAACAGAAGTGTTCAATCCACTGAGCCAAACCGGCCAGGGCGAATCCTGGTTTTTTAAAGGACTATTTTCCAGTTACATCAGAAAGTTGAAGGTGATCTGGTTATTTTACTCAATCAGGTGAAATTCAGCTCTCCACCGGCACTGAACAGTGAGCCATTTGCCGCTCTCCAGGTGAACATGTCCGTCTGTAGTGACTAACTATAAACCATAAAGTTTATAGTGTGGTTTATATAGTAACAGTGATGAATGTAAACAATATTGAGATCTGCAACAGGCCTAACAGCAACTGTAATTTTGAAATAGGGGTGAGTATAAACTATATTTCGAAACATCTGAGAAAACTGTAATGGGGTTTGAAAATATCTATCATTCTCCCAGGGACACCATCACCAGGTCCTGCTAATTTGATGTGATTTTTGGCCACATCAGTGAAGAGAAAAAAATTCAGGTTGAGGTCAGTGAAAATAAAGTTGTAGTATTTTCTCTTCCAAATTTTCAGACCCCTTGAAATCTATCCTTAGATCTTTGAGGGTTCCATGGTCCCCAGATTAAGAAGAACTAGTTCTTTTATTTTATAGCACATATATGTAATGGTATCAAACGTAGTTATTAAAATCTGCTTAACTTTACAGATAAATAAAGTGCCTGGCAGGTAGTAAGTCTCAGTAAGGTGGGGGGCGGTGGGGGGGGGGGGGGGAAGCGCCGGAGGGTTCTGCTGTGGCCACTCCCTAGTCATTCCTCTGGGCAAGGAGAGCAATCGAATTAGGGGTGGGGATGTTTTGACTGGCCCTCAGTCCTGGGAGGAGGGCAACTCCACAGCTCAGTTCTAGGGAGCCCCAGCCTCCCAGGCACCCCAAGGCCTCCCTCATGCAGACCCTGAGCAGCCTGCATCTGGGAATCCCCCGGAAACCCTTGGGCTCCTGCTTCCCCTCTTGATTCATCTGTGGTCACACGAGATGCAGTCACGAGCCAGCATGACTAGGTCAGTGTTGACAGGCTCACAGGACACTCGGCCAGGAGTCAGGCAGCAGACATTGGCAGCGAACCGGGAGGCCCTCGGAGCCCAGAGAGCAGACGCAAGCCCAGAGGAGAGATCCACTCCGGCTCCTCAGGGTTCGGGTCAGGCCCAACCAGAACTCTCCAGAGTTCACCCCGATTCCTCCTTTGTGGCCTCCTCCCCACTGCCAGGCGACTCTTCCTCCTGCTCGAACTGTCAGCGCCTCAGGAATCCAGGATCTGCCTCGAGCCACGGTCTGCCATCCAGCTCCCCTGCTCCAGACGGAACTCCCCTCGTCCCTTCCACTGGCCGTCCATCAACGTCCACTTCTTCTATGTCCCATCAGCCTCCAAGTTCTAGGTCCCATCAGTTCTCTGAGGCAACTGCATATTGTCTGAGGTACATGGGACTTGGACTTAAAGACCTGTATAGGGGTATTGGCTCTGATAGGCATGAAGTCCTCTGCCTCGCTGAGCCTCGTCCAACATCCTCATCTATTGTGTGGACACGTTTACATTGCTGCCCACCTGTCACAGTTGTTATGAGAATCAAAACCATTTTCAGATGAGCAGTCACTGTATAAACGATAAAGGACTTTCATAGCTATAACATGGGAGTCATGGTTGACAAGTTGTTTGATAAGTGGTTTCTTTTTTTTGACCTTAAATCACATTTTATTTTACTGTTACTATTTTCTCCTGAATAAGTGTTTTCTTTTAATATATTTTTATTTATTTCAGAGAGGAAGGGAGAGGGAGAGAATGATGGAAACAACAATGATGAGAATCACTGATGGGCTGCCTCCTGCATGCCCCCCACTGGGAATCAAGTCTGCAACCTGGGCATGTGCCCTGACCAGGAATCAAACCGTGGCCTCCTGGTTCATAGGTTGATGCTCAACAACTGGGCCACGCTGGCCGGGCTAGTTTGATGTGTTTTAATGTATCAGGGACCTTCTGGAGAAATGACACAAAGGAGTGACTTTGGTGGTGGTATTTCAGGCAGTGGGGGGATCCACATAACCAGAGGGCCCTGCCACATACCCTCCCCCCATTATATCCCAAGGGAGACATGCCCTTGTAGGCAGTGTGGCCTTGAATCTGGGTAGGAGTTTGAAAACTCTGTAGGAATGACCCCCCACTGAACCAAACACAGGAAATTGACCAAGAGGTGTTGGTGTGATACAGATTTGCTTCTGCTTTAGATGTGAGTCACCCAGTTTGTCTCAATCACTGCTGAGCAAAAGGGGGAGGGGAGGAGGTGTCTGTTTTTGAGAAGGAAAACCAAGAGAGTCACTTTATTCCAGGAGCAGAGCCAGGGGCTCGGGAGGGCAGGTCAAACCATGTGTTAGCTTCGGGGCCTGGAATGTGACCTGCTAGGAATGATGCAGGGCTGAGCACTGGAGGCCTGCTCTGTCACACCCAAACTATGTGCCTGTGGGTAGGTCACTGGTTATCTCTGGGGCTACATTTTCTGTCTATAAAAGGCCTGGGATCATCCCTAACTCAGCGGGATCTTCTGAGGGTTCAGGTGCTCATGAGACACAGAAATGCTTGCAGCTGGGTTACAGGGTGAGTGCCCACCCTTCCACCGCCCATGGTGCCCAACCCCTGTGCTGCCCCCAACACAGCATTTGTCTGGGCCTCCTGTGTGTCTGTCTCCTCACTGGGCTGATTGCTGCAAGAGAGAGCAGTGCCTTCATCCTCTCCTCCCTACGGGGCACCTGTGCGCATTCACCGTGCCCACTGGCTGAACGGAGGGAGGAGGCGGTGCACCTGAAATTATTATCCCAGAACTCGTATTGCATCAGGGCCAGAAGCCCAGGAAGGGCCCTTCCTCCCTGTGAGGCTGTGATCACACGTCTACATTTGTGTTGTTTTTAGAGATTCCATTTAGCTTTCTCCTCTGGGGTCACAGAAAGCCACCCCCCAGCCAGCAGGTGTCCCCGTGTCTGGGACTCTCAGCAGGGCCCTCTCTTTTTCATCGGAGGAAGATAACCTGGTTCCAAGCCCAGCTCTGATACTTACTGGCTATCACTCTGGACTCAGTTTCCTCATTGGTAAAATGGGAATAAAAACTCAGCCTACTGCTAGGGCAGTGGTTCTCAACCTTCTGGCCCTTTCAATACAGTTCCTCATGTTGTGACCCAACCATAAAATTTATTTTCGTTGCTACTTTATAACTGTAATGTTGCTACTGTTATGAGTCGTCATGTAAATATCTGATATGCAGGATGGTCTTAGGCGACCCCTGTGAAAGGGTCATTCGACCGCCAAAGGGGTCGCGACCCACAGGTTGAGAACCGCTGTAGCTAGGTAAATGTATATTCTGCTTGACAAGAAAATGTCAACTTGTTTTTTAAAGTAGTTGTGGGAATATATGACTTTCTACTCCATGTATATATTTAAGAGATCTCATGGTCTACATGACAATACCTTGGTATTGTCAAACTTTTGCCAGTCAAAGGCATGTCAAAATGTCATTCACTTAGCCCTGGCCAGTTGCTCAGTGATTAGAACATCGGCCCGAACACCAAAGGGTCTCGGGTTTGATTCCTAGTCAAGAGCATGTGCCTGAGTTGCATGAAAGAGAGAGAGAAACATCCATTGGTTGTTTCCTACATGTGTAACCTGCAACCCCAGTGTGTGCCCTTAACCAGGAACTGAACTGGGCCCATGCTCCAACCACTGAGCCAAGTCAGCCAGGGCTTTATTTATATTTTTATTATTTTTTTATGATGATACTGCTTAGGCCAGGGCTGTATTTCAGGAAGTCCAGCCCTGTGAGGATGCCTCCCCCCGCCCAGGCTGTCAGGACACTTCCCATCACTCTGTTTCCTGATTCCAGGCATCAGCAGAGCTGGCTGGACAGAAGAAAAATAGCCTTTGGGTGTCTGGGGCTCTTCCCAACAGCGGTGCCAATGAAAGGCCTGGGACTGGTTTCCATGTGGGGGTGGAGCCTGGGAGAGGGCTGGGAAGAAGGTTGCCCGGGGATTCCACGCAGCTGATGCCGGCAGCAGATTCTTGGTGACCTTGGACCCATCCTTTCCCTGATCTCTTCATCTGTAAAATGCAGGTCACTGAGGCTCCTCCCACCATAGCTTTTCTGTGATGAAATTTAGAGTGGCAGCTCTGGGGAGGGCTTTCTGATAAGAGTAAAACAGGCTCTCCTGAGAAATGAAATGTTAACACAATGACAATACAAACCCGCTGCTTGCTGCTTCCTGAGTGCCTCCCCTGGGCCAGGCACTGTCCGGACCCCTCACACTCGTGACCTTATTTAATGCCTGTGGGTATTCTTCTTCTCACTTAACAGATAAAGTGACTGAGGATCTGAGAAGTTAGGCAACTTGTCAGCGGTCACAGGGCCGGAAGGTCTGTGCTACAAATCCAACCTGTCACCTAGTCCTGTGGAAGAACTTGGATATTTGAGAATGGGATGACTCCGGGGCCCCTCTGAGCCTTTAGAAGCAGGTTAGAAGGCAGGAGTTCATCCTTCCAGAGCTCACGGGGACCCTGCCTCCCAGAGCCACTGCAGGACTGACCCTGCCCAGGCCCCAGGTGCTGACCTAATGGGCGATCCTGAAAACAGGGCCTTTCATAGCAGACAAGAGCAGGGGGCAGCTTGGCCTGGCGAGACCTTTGCTCATCCACAGCAGGGACCTGATTTTTGGGGTCCAGCCCCAGCAGGTCCAGGGGTTCCCAAAGGTGTGGATGGACTCGGAGACAGCATTCAGTTGATCAGCAGCCTAGCCAGGTTCTCTAGCCAGGTTCTAGCCAGGTTCTCTTTTATTCTCCTGTTACATCTGTATTTATACCATTTGATCTTAATACTATCCATTCTATTCCAAAGGTTAGGGCGTTTCTTATCTCCATTCCAAGGTCACTACTCTACTGTTCTGTTAAACTACAAGGAAGTAACTGAAGGAGATTATCCTAAGTAAAGAGTATGTAGTTTAAGCTGATTGTTCATAGTTAAGGTGATTAACTACCTGCCTGGCACTTAGTTAAGGGGTTTTACTGATTTATTCCCTTCCTTAGTCCTGTTAATCCCTAACTCCAGGGAAAAAATCCCCACCTGAGGAAACAACCTTTCTCGGAGAGGTGACCCTGGTTAAAACACATAGCGCTAAGAAGGGGAGCAAACATATTAAGAACAGTATCCCATATACGCCAGGTCCCTTGAAACATCTGATGTTTCTTCCCTGCAGCAACTGTGTCTAGCAGCAAGGATGAACTGGCCTCTGGCAACTCCCCTATTCTTATTTTTTAAATGTAGCGCATGTAAATCAGCAGCCACCTCTCGGATTGCATTGTTTAAGACTCGGAAGAAGACTGGGAAAACACAAATAATTATTAAAGTTATGAATAAAAATAGGCCTGCGCTTAAAAGCATGGGGATAATGCTTTATTTAGAGATGGTTTCAAAAATAAAAACCCCTGCCGAAACCAGTTTGGCTCAGTGGATAGAGCATCAGCCTGGGGACCGAAAGGTCCCGGGTTCAATTCCGGTCAAGGGCATATACTTGGGTTGCGGGCACATCCCCAGTGGGAGATGTGCGGGAGGCAGTTGATCGATGTTTCTAACTCTCTATCTCTCTCCCTTCCTCTCTGTAAAAAACAATAAAATATATTTTTAAAAAAATAAAATAAAATAAAAACCCCAAATCAGAAGACAATTAAAATTATGGAATGAGCACAGGAGTCGCCGCCACCATGGTTCATGTGGTTGGCCTGGGGCTGAGGAGGCCGCCAAGATGCCGCAGTCCAAGTCCCGGAAGATCGCGATCCTGGGCTACCGGTCTGTGGATAACATGGGGCTCCTGCAAGAAGATACCAGGGGAACCAAGATGGCGGCATAGGTTAACTCCGGAGTTTGCTGCCTCTAACAACCACTTCAAAAATACAACTAAAAGACAGAACGGACATCATCCAGAACCAGAGGAAGGCTGGCTGAGTGGAAGTTCTACAACTAGGAGGAAAGAGAATAGCATACCGACTCAGAGGAGGCGCAGTGCTGAAGTGAAATACTAAGGTGCGGAGTGCATGCGGAGTGGGCTGGCGACTGAGGGTGCGGTTGTTGTTTTCAATCGGGAGGGAGTTTCAGACTCTGAGCTCCAGATTCTGGCGAGTCTCTAGGGACCCAGACTCAAACGGGAGAAGCGGGACTGTCTGGCTTCGGTCGGAACTCGAAGGCAGCTTTCTCTTCGAGGTTTGCAGCAGTTGCTGGGACTCTGAGAGGCAGAGCCCCTGGGGATGGAACTGAGAGCAGCCATAACTGCTCGCTCTGCCCGCCCTGTAGATCCCCGGGGACCCGCCCCGCCCAAGCCCTGCACAGAGGCATTTGCCGGATAGCCTTAGGCAAATGCTAGATTAGCACCGCCCTAGAGATCCAGCACAGAAGCTCTCCCACTGCAGACACAGCGGACTCTCATAGCCAGTTAGCCTGGAGGTCAAATCACCCCCGGTATTGCCGACAACAATCAAGGCTTAACTACAACAAGGCTGTGCACAAAGACCACAAGGAGGTGCACCAAGAAAGCATAAAAAATGCAGAGACAAAGAAACATGACAGAAATGGAGGATATAGAGCTAAAAACCGCACTTTTAAGGTCTTTCAATAATTTTCTAGAAACTGCCGATAAATGTAGTGAGATCCTCAAGAAATCTAATGAGACCCTCGATGTTGTGATAAAGAACCAACTAGAAGTTAAGCATACACTGACTGAAATAAAGAATATTATACAGACTCCCAACAGCAGACCAGAGGAGTGCAAGAATCAAGTCAAAGATTTGAAATGCGAAGGAGCAAAAAACACCCAACCGGAAAAGCAAAATGAAAAAAGAATCCGAAAATACGAAGATAGTGTAAGGAGCCTCTGGGACAGCTTCAAGCGTACCAACATCAGAATTATAGGGGTGCCAGAAGATGAGAGAGAGCAAGATATTGAAAACCTATTTGAAGAAATAATGACAGAAAACTTCCCCCACCTGGTGAAAGAAATAGACTTACAGGTCCAGGAAGCACAGAGAACCCCAAACAAAAGGAATCCAAAGAGGACCACACCAAGACACATCATAATTAAAATGCCAAGAGCAAAAGACAAAGAGAGACTCTTAAAAGCAGCAAGAGAAAGAAAGTCAGTTACCTACAAGGGAATACCCATACGACTGTCAGCTGATTTCTCAACAGAAACTTTGCAGGCCAGAAGGGAGTGGCAAGAAATATTCAAAGTGATGAATGCCAAGAACCTACAACCAAGATTACTTTATCCAGCAAAGCTATCATTCAGAATTGAAGGTCAGATAAAGAGCTTCACAGATAAGGAAAAGCTAAAGGAGTTCATCACCACCAAACCAGGATTATATGAAATGCTGAAAGGTATCCTTTAAGAAGAGGAAGAAGAAAAAGGTAAAGATACAAATTATGAACAACAAACATGCATCTATCAACAAGTGAATCTAAGAATCAAGTGAATAAATCATCTGATGTACAGAATGAACTGGTGATCATAATAGAATCAGGGACATAGAAAGGGAATGGACTGACTATTCTTGGGGGGAATGGGGTGTGGGAGATGCGGGAAGAGACTGGACAAAAATCGTGCACCTATGGATGAGGACAGTGCGTGGGGAGTGAGGGCGGAGGGTGGGGCGGGAACTGGGAGGAGGGGAGTATGGGGGGGAAAAGAGGAACAAATGTAATAATCTGAACAATAAAGATTTAATAAAAAAAATAAAATAAAATAAAATAAAATAAAATAAAATTATGGAATGACAGTTAAAGTTGCTAATGCCACTGAATGAGAAACTATTAGTCAAATTTGGTGATTTAAAAACTTTTCAAATAGTTTACATATAAAAAATCAGGCATTATAATGAAAAGGCACAGATATGGGTTAAAAGAATAATAATCATTTATAAAAGCCTTAAAAATAAGGCTTTTATTCGTCTTTTTAACACCATTAAATAGGCACCTATTCCAAGTTCCAGTTTGGCCTCCTAATGGAATTATGTTTCAAATGAATTTTCAACATACTAATCATAGCAGCATTATTACCGGTAAGTTTCTTAGCCTCTACACTGCTAAAGGAATGCTGGGGTAAACCCCAGCAGGTCCAGGGGTCCCCAAAGGTGTGGACGGAGTCAGCGAAGAAGGAATGACACGGAGACAGCGTTCAGTTGATCAGCAGCCTAGCCAGGATCTCTAGCCAAGTTCTGGTGTTTATTGTCTTCTTACATCTGTATTTATACCAGTTGATTTTAATCCTGTCAATTTCTATTGCAAAGGTTAGGGCGTTTCTCATCTCCATTCCAGGGAGTAAAGATTATGTAGCTTAAGCGTGATTGTTTGTAGTTAAAGTGATTAACTACCCGCCTGGCACTTCGTTAAGGGGTTTTATTCCCTCCCTAACTTCAGGGGAAAAATCCCTACCTGGGGAAACAACCTTTCTCGGAGAGGTGACCTTGGTTAAAACACATAGCGCCAAGAAGGTGAGCAAACATATTAAGAACAGTATGCTCTTAATATACGCCAGGTCCCTTGAAACATATGCTGTGCAGATGTTTCTTTCCTGCAGCGACTGTGTCAAGCAGCAAGGATGGACCAGCTTCTGGCAAAGGAGCATCTAAAATTTCTCTCTGTCCCCAGGCCTCTCTCTAAAAAAATTTTTAAAAATCAATAAACATGAGAACCAAGATGGCGGTGTAAAGTATAAACCTGTGAGTGCTGCCTCCCACAACAACACTGAAACTACAACTATAAGACAAAACAGTTATCATCCAGAACCACGGGAAAGCTGGCCGAGTGGAAGTTCTACAACTAGAAGGAAAGAAAGAAGTGCATTGAGACTGAGTGGGAGGTGCAAAGGCGCCAAGAACAGAGGTACGAAGGCGCGCGCGAGGCGGGCTGCAACTGGATGCAAGGTTTTTTTCAATTGGAATGAGATACAAGCTCTCGAATGCACTAAGCACATTTAAAGCGAGATTCTGGGGTCCCAGACTCCTATGGGGAGAAACTGGAGTGTCTTGCAGCGGGTCAGAAAGCGAGGGTGGCTTTCTCGCAGAGCTGCTCGCAGGGATCATTGTTGCTGTGGGGGCATGGCACTCGGGGACAAACAGACAGACGTGGAGTCGGTGTCGTGGAAACGCGAGGAGTCACAGAGACGCTGAAGACAACCATTGCTGTTTGCTCCACCCTGGTGATTCTCTGAGACCCTGCCCCACTCAATTTACATCCCCACCCAAGCTGTGCCAGTGGCGCAAAGGAATCACCTGCGCTTTTGCAGCCTAACCCAACAAATTGCAGCTGGGTCAGAGAGCTCCAAAACTTCCAAATCCCAAACAAAGAGGAGAAACCTGTTGATATTGCTGGAGCTCCTGCTGGGTGGACCCACACAGTGGTTGACTTGGAGATCCAAGAGCCAGGGTACCCCTGGTCAAATACCATATTTCAACTCCTCACATCCATAAGGGACACCTCAAGAAGCAGACTCAGTGAGCACCAAAGCCCCAATGAAGCAAGTCCTGCTTCATAAGGGTGTCTCCAGCACAGTTCTTCCACTAAAGACACAACAGGTCCTCGCAGTCAGCCAAAAATGTGGAGGCAAAGAAGCATGTCACAAATGAAAGAAATGGAGGAAAGCAAACTAATGGAGGACATAGAGTTCAAAACCACAGCTATAAGGTTACTCAAGAATCTTCTACGAACCCCCGAGGAACTTAGTGAGACCGTCAAGGATCTTAATGAGAATGCCAAAAAAATGGAAAAGGACCAGTCAGAAATTAAATATACACTGACTGAAATTAAAAATAAAATACAGAGATCCAACAGCAGATTAGAGGATCCCAAGAATCAAGTCAAAGATTTGAAATATGAAGAGGCAAAAACACCCATCCGGAAGAGCAAAACGAAAAAAGAATCCAAAAATATGAAGATAGTGTAAGGAGCCTCTGGGACAACTTCAAATGTACCAACATCCGAATTATCAGGGTGCCAGAAGAAGAGAGAGAGCAAGATACTGAAAGCGTATTAGAAGAAATCATGACAGAAAACTTCCTCTACCTGATAAAAGAAATAGACTTACAAGTCCAAGAAGCGAAGAGAACCCTAAACAAGAGGAATCCAAAGAGGACCACACCAAGACACATCATAAATAAAATGCCAAGGGCTAAAGACAAAGAGAGAATCTTAAAAGCAGCAAGAGAAAAATAGTTAGTTACCTACAAGGGAGTACCCATAGACTGTCAGCTGATTTCTCAACAGAAACTATGCAGACCAGAAGGGAGTGGCAAGAAATATTCAAAGTGATGAATAGCAAGAACCTACAACCAAGATTACTCTACCCAGCAAAGCTATCATGTAGAATTGAAGGTCAGATAAAGAACTTCACAAACAAGAAAAAGCTTAAGGAGTTCATCACCAACAAACCATGAATATATGGAATGCTAAAGGACATTCTTTAAGAAGAAGAAGAAGAAGAAGAAGGAAAAGGTAAAGATAAAAATTATGAACAACAAAGTGACAACAAATAAATACCTATCAACAAGTGAACCTAAAAATTAAGTCAGAATAAACTGGTGAATAGAATAGAATCAGGGCCATATAAAGGGAGTGGACTGACAATTCTTGGGGGAAGGGGGTGTGGGGGCTGCAGGAAGAGACTGGACAAAAATCTTACACCTATGGATGAGGACAGTGGCAGGGGGTAAGGGCATGGGGTGGGATGGGAACCAGGTGGAGGGGAGATATGGGGGGAAAAGAGGAACATCTGTAATAATCTGAACAATAAAGATTTATTAATTTAAAAAATGAATAAAAATATCCTTGATGAGGATGGAAAAAAAAGGCATACCATATTCAAAAATGATACTTAAACTATGAAATTTATTAAATATAATCAATTAAGTAAATTCCGATTTTCCAAGTATGTGCATATGTGGTGTGTTTGTACTCGGTGAAGGTGGACTTGTTAAAAATACACATTTCCGCAATGATGCTTCATTTGGATCCCTGGCACCAATTACGAATGGCCGCTCCAGCACTACTGGCTACTACGCAGAGCGCGCCACCCACCGTCCACCACGTTGGTATATCATGCAGGAAAATAACTTGAGAGATCAAAGCGAAAACCACATCCATGGTCTTCATTAGCGCTACTAGCCCGGCTTTTTCTATTTGAAGGGCTTTGGTGAGAAACACCTGACCCCCCAAAACAAACAGCCCGATTAGTAGGAGAAGAGCGTGTCCATCCCACAGTTCCGCAGCCTCCACATTCCTAATGCGAAGAGGATGATGACGCACTCCAGGAGGCCAGCCACTACGAAATACCAGATGGTCAAAAAGTAGTCCACAGATTTCCCCATTTTTCTGAGGATAACGAAAGTCAAGGCGGCACACACGGCTTGTCCGAGTGATGCGAACGTGCCCTTCAGGTGACCTGAGGAGCTTCCAGTCATCTTCGCAGGGTTGGAACCAAACAGGAACGGCGGCCTCACGCTGAGGATCACTCCGGTGACGGCGAATGCGGTGAAGAGAACGTCCCAAAGGCTGTATTTTTCCTTGAGAAACATGCAAGCAAATAGAGACGTAAACACTGGACAGCTAAACGAGACCACCGTGGCATTGGCGAGGGACGTCGTATGGAAAGCGTAGTATAAAAGGACCATGCCGGTAGAACCGAGGACTCCTCTGAGAATGAGGAAGATTCGTAGATCGTTGGGGCCTATAAACCCAGTTTTTCTGTATATTAAGCAAGGGATAATGACTAACATTTGGAACACACATCGGAATGCACTAATTTCTACAGGATGGAGGCCTTGCACTTTTTTAACAAGGAAAGAGGCCGCTGAGAAAAGGAAGGCAGACAATAACGCGTAAAACAGACCAAGTCCACGACAGGGTGCTGTCTTCTTGGCTTCCGGCTGCGAGCGCGAACCGCATGGCGAGGAGCAGCATAGCGGGCACCAGCTGGGGCCCGGGGTTTCCACTGCCTCCGCGGGCTCTTCCCTCGCGGCCAGCGACTCTTCTTCACTCGTGGACAGGGATGTGACGGCTGTGAGCGGCAGCCCCAGCGACTCTCCACTCGTGGACAGGGATGTGACAGCTGTGAGCGGCAGCCCCAGCGACTTTTCACTCGTGGACAGGGATGTGACGGCTGTGAGCTGCAGCCCCGGCTCCCGCAGCAGGGCAACCTGGGTGCTGCCGAGGGGCTGCATTGCCCGACCCGTGCTCTCCCCGCGGCTGTTCCAGCGCCAGATGTTGGGGTCCAGCCCCAGCAGGTCCAGGGGTTCGCAAGGGTGTAGATGGAGTCGTGGAAGAAGGAATGACACAGAGGCAGCGTTCAGATGATCAGCAAAGCCAGGTTCTCTAGCCAGGTTCTGTCTTTATTCTCCTGTTACATCTGTATTTATACCAGCTGATTTTAATCCTATCCATTTTATTCCAAAGGTTAGGGCATTTCTTATTTCCATTCCAAGGTCACTACTCTACTGTTCTGTTAAGCTACAAGGAAATAACTGAAGGAGATTATCCTAAGTAAAGATTATGTAGCTTAAGCGTGATTGTTCGTAGTTAAGGTGATTAACTACCTGCCTGGCACTTAGTTAAGGGGTTTTACTGATTAATTCCCTTCCTTCGTCCTGTTAACCCCTAACTCCAGGGAAAAAAATCCCCACGTGGGGAAACAACCTTTCTCGGAGAGGTGACCCTGGTTACAACACATAGCACCAAGAAGGGGAGCAAACATATTAAGAACAGTATGCCATATACGCCAGGTCCCTTGAAACATATGCTATGAGATGTTTCTTTCCTGCAGGGACTGTGTCAAGCAGCAAGGATGGACCGGCCTGCGGCACCCGATAGTTCAGAAGGATTTGGGGGCTATTCCTCTCCCTAACCCTCCCCAGAGGCAGAGCTGTTCACACACTCCTCATCCCACTGACAGGCGCGCCCTTACCCACATCGTGTCCTGGGGACTTTGGGGACCCACAGGCCTCAGCCTCAGCCTGGCCTGGCACTGGCCACAGCTGGGGCAAGCCAGCTTCCCTTCAGACCCAAGGCCACGCGCTGGAGAGGAAATGAAGGTGGGAGGGGCCCAGAAATGCTGACTCAGCTGAAAGGCTGCCTGGGAGGAAGGAAGCGCAGAAAGGCCTGGTCCAAGGCTGTGGGCAAAGCCTTCCTGGCGTCTCTGTGGATTCAGGGCCACAGGGGCCTCACCTTGGCCACCCAGCCTCGGCTTCTGGCCAGGAGGCTGGAGGCAGGGTTCTGACTGGGCCACACTGTAAGGGAGGGACTGACCCCGAGCCTGGCCCTGGCTGCCCAGACTATGGGCTTCTTCCCTCACCAGCAGCCAAGGCGGGTGGCTGTCCACATCTTAAACAAGCCGCTGCACTGGGAGTCCAGCCTAGGGAGCTGCACTTCTGAGACCGACATCAAAAAGTGAATAAAACAAAGAGAAACAAACAAAGCCTCTCTGCTTGTGTAGGAGGGCAGGAGCTCTTCAAGCTGATGAAACCCCGGCATCTCGGTTTAAGCTGCTGAGCTCCCTGCCATTGTGGTCTCTAGGGACAGGTGTCTTACACGCCTACACCAACTCGTCCACTCACTCTGCACGCTCCCCTGGCTGCAGTAATGGGACTGTAAGTTGTTCTCCGAGGCCAGGGTTTCAGTCTCAGCACTGATATTTCGGGCTGGTTGTGTGGAGGACCGTCCTGCGCACAGTAGGATGTTTAGCAGTAGCCCTGGCCTCCACCCAGCAGCACCCCCCCACCCCCCAGTTGTGGTAAACAAAATATCTCCAGACATTACCAAATGTCCCCTGGAGGGCAACATGGCCCCTGGTGGAGAACCACTGCTCTAAATGCAACAAATAAAATGTCGCTCGGCCATGCTCGTGGTTTCAATCACCCACCCTCTAGATGCCCGTGACCTGCCGATTTTCCCAAGCCAAGTTCTGGCAATTCACCAGAACCCCCCACACAGTTGCTATCCCTTCCCAACCTGCCTCTCCCCTGGTCCTCCCCATCTCAGGCAAGGGCACCTCCATACCCCCAGCATCCTGGAAGTCGTCTCTGATTTCCCTTCCCCCGGCTCCATACTCTCACATCCACAAGACCCACAATCCCCCGTTCTGCTTCCTAAAAAAACACTTTACTCCTCCACTCCACCGCCAAGGTCCCTGTCCCAGCTTAGGCCCTCACCACGCCACACCTGGTGCAGAGCATCCACCTCCTAACTGGTCTCACTGCCTCCCGTCTCCACCCACAGCCTGCTCTGCCCTCCTTAAAGCCTCTCATAAGCCCCCTTTGTCTCCGCTGGCTGATCAATGATCGTCATCGCCACCCCCAGCCGCTGCCACCTCACCTCCCAGCCCCCCACCCTCCCTCAGCACCTCCTCCCACAGGATATGACGCGAGGAATTTGTCACAGCTCCAGTAACACGCAGTTCTTTTTTGGCGCATGCTATTCCCTCTGTCTCCAACGCCCTCCCCAAATCCTCTGCTTGGCAAACCCTTACTCCTCCTTCAAGGCCCAGGCAAAGGTCGCCTTCTCCACGAGGCCCTTGCCCGATTCCCCCAGCAAAGGCAGCCTGCTGGTCCCTGCTCCGTGCTGCTGTGGAACTGACCCATCTAACTCAGGCTCATCCCAAGTTCAGGGGTCTGTTTCCCCGATAGCCGGTGGGCAGCTGCCAGTTGGGAAGGGATCCCATTTTATTGTACCTGAGACCCACACACAGTACCTAAGGTAATGGTGGCACAGAGTAGGTGCCCAGCACACAGTATTGGTACGCATTTACTAAGCCTCTTCTATGTGCCAGGCCCTGAGCTAGATGCTTTACCTAAATTATCTCATGTTATCTTCAAAGTCACCCTGCCCTGGGGAGACACGCGGGAATTTGGAGAGGCTGCGCAGCTTGTGCACAGCAGGGTCGGAGACTGTCCATCGGCCACGCTTGGTTCTCCCTTGGGAACTGGCCTCACCTCACTCCCCAGATGTGATCTCCAGGGAACCACCAGTCCCCAGAGCTAACCTGACCTGTGTGTGGAACAGCCCTTGTCCTTTTATTCAGCTAACAAGTTGGAATTTTATTTTTAATTGATGTTTCCTTTTTTAAAAATTTTTTATTGATTTCAGAGAGGAAGGGAGGAGAGAGAGAAACATCAATGATGAGGGAGAATCGTTGATCAGCTGCCTCCTGCATGCCCCACATTGTGGGGATAGAGCCTGCAACGTGGGCCTGTGCCCTAAACAGGATTCGAACCGTGACTCCTGGTTCACGGGTTGACGCTCAGACACTGAGCCATGCCGGCCAGGCAAGTTGGGATTTCTTAAAAAGAAACTTTTAATAGGAAACCAAGGAAAAGCCCCCCAAACTTATTTATACATATATAATTTATATATAACTTGTGTTGTGTATATATGGATATATATATAATTTGTATATATAACATATATATGTAATGTTTTTCAATTTTACAATACAGATGGGCAAGTTCGCATCTTCCCTTGAGCTGTTACTTCCTCCTCTCTGAATCCTGGAGGGACTAGATGGGCTCAAAGAGCCTTGTCAGTGCTGATATCCTGTGAGCCCATGATTAGTTTCTCAGATGGAGAGTGGGTTGGTGAATTTTGTTGGTGGTGGCAGTTTACTAGGGACACTGCGATGGGAGGAGGAGGATGGGGTAACAGAGCAGTCGACAGCCCCACCCATGCCTCCATCCCTTTATGATTTGACCCTAGATGTCCAAAGGGAGAGGGGGACTTGTCTAAGAGCCTCCTCCCGCCTCCTCATCGGGCCCTTAGATGGTCTGAGGGCGGGCTGGAGCTAGATAGGCTACAGCTCGGCATCCAGACTGTGTGTTTCCTGCTGGAAGGGTCCGGTCCCCGATCCAGGCCTCGGTTTCGGCATCTTCCCTTCTTCGCCCGCCCTGGCCTCCCAGGCTCTGGCTCCTCCTCCCCTCTATTAGTGAGACCCTCTGGAAAACCCCGATGTGCACAGCACAGACACAGGAAGGGGAGAGGGGAGGCTCATGGGCGAGTTCCTGTGGAGGCGCAAGTGCTCAGCTGTAGCCTTTGGAGCCTGTCATTTCCCTTCCCCGCCCACCCAGCTGGGCTGCAGAGAAGTTTCATCACAGCTCAGTTGTTGTCCTTATAAGGGAAGGGCCTCCAGAGCCTCGCTCTTGGGCCACAGCTGGCTGGTAGAGAGCCAGGCCAGCCTCGGGGGATCCTCCAGGCGCCAGGAGAGGTGGGGCTCCCCCAAGCCTGCCAGACGTCACCTGAGCAGAGTGTCCATCTGACCGTGGACCGTAACTGCCCACAGGACTTCGGGTGACAGACTCTCCAGAGAAGAAGCAGAAAGCAGTTGATGGTGGCCCCAGGCCAGCACCCTAGTGGGGCAAGTCTCAGGTCCCAATACTAACTTGTGGTCTCCTGGGCAAACTGTTTAAGCCTTAGTCTCCTAGCCTGTAAATGGAGTGAACATAAATACATCTTCCTCGTGAGGCCACATGGTGACAATGAGAGACCAACATATGCCTGCCAAATAGAAGGTGCTCTGTGGGGCCAGGCTGCTGGGGTTTATTAAACATTTCCTATGGGGTAGGCCATGGGCTAAGAGCAACCCTGTGAAGAAAGGAGAATTAGCCCATTTTACAGACAGGAAAAACTGAGGCACAGTTTGCCTAAGGTAACTCATTCATGGCTGGGGCTTGAATCTAGACGTGTCTGCCTCCACATCTAAAATCATGGTTTTTCTTCTTATACCCAGCTATTTCCTCCAGAAATATCCCTTTAATAAATGTCCCTTTAATAAAATTATGAGAACAGGGAAGAATTCCCACCATTACCTCTCTATCATCTCATTCCCCCACAGACCCTCCTCATAACCCAGAGAAGCCTCCATTGCGTGAGTTCAGGTGGCCTTTGTGGACACCGGTCTCACGTCTCAGGCAGTGAGGAGAGGCCAGAAGCCAGGACTTGGAGGAGGACACAAAACGTGGTGGTTCCAGAAAGACACAGGGAGCTTCCAAGTCCCGGCTCAAGTAGGGCCAGAGAGGGGCAATCTGGGCGCCCCTCCCCGCCAGCCCCTGCTCAGTCTGGGGTCCGTCTGAAGGCGGCCACCTTGTGATTTGCACAACGGTGGACCGTAACTGCCCACAGGACTTCGGGCCACTGAGATAACACAGCATGTGTTCAAAAGGAAGACCTTCCCCGCACAGGCCCCCAGGATGAGAGGGAAAGCAAGTTTTCACCACATCCTTCCTCGCCCTGTGGCTGGCCGCTGACACCTTCCCGGCAGCTGTCCCCTTTAAGGTGGGTCGCCAGAGGGGCCTTCTTTCTGGGCCAGGGTGAGAGGAACACCCCCATCACTAAAGGGACTCCTCTCCCTCACCTGGGTTCCTCCTCACAGATAAGGGGCCATGAAAGTGAAGTGATTTGCTTGGGCGTCTCCCAGCTCCTGCAGGCCACTCGCTCAGTATGGCTGTCACGTCAGGCCCGTGGCAGGGAATTCAGGAGGGACACGGGGGGCAGAGCTCTAGGCGACAGGTCCGGATCAGGTGCTTCCTGTTACGTTGGCCACCGGGACTGCCCAGCAGCCCTCAGAGGAGCAAGGGAGGCAGCCTTTGGGGAGCACAGTGGTGCTTTCCCACACAGGGGAGTGGGGAGCATTGCCATTGCCCTTTCGGGGGTAAGGAAACTGAGACCCCCCCCCCCGAGTCTGAGACTCACCAAAATCCCTGGGTGGAACATGAACTTTAGCAGCTTGACTTGGAGCCAAAGAACACTCAGTGAAGTCCTGGGGTCCTGCTGAGATGTATTAGGGGTACCCTTGGCATAAGGTGGGGCCCAGGCTCACCCCTAACCACAGCGAGGTTCTGAGTTAAAATAACAGTTGGAATCATTTTGAACCATCATAGGAAACACCTGTGCAAACAAGCATTCTCGATGGAGGCTAAATCTACGGGGTATATTAGTATCTGATGAGATGCAACATATTTAAATGTCTCCCAGATTGTTTATTAGTTACAAGAGAACAGCTATAACTCTCCAGTAGAGAAATCTGACACCTTGACCAGGTGATCAAAATTAACATCATCAATGAAGGGCCGAAGGACGCATGTGTCTCAGATGTGACGCCCTGAGAAGGACTTAGGAGCACCTGTGCAGTTTTCTGAATCCATACCCTCAATCTAATTATGAGGAAACTCAGGCAAACCCCAAGTGAGGAATGTTCTATTAAAAAGGGAGGTGGGGGCCTGACCGGGTGGCTCAGTTGATTGGAGTGTCCTTCATACACCAAAAGATTGCAGGTTCGATTCCCAGTCAGGGCACATATGGGGAGGCAACCAATGGATGTTTCTCTCCATCAGTGTTTCTCTCTCTCTCTCTTTCTTCCTCGCTCTAAAATCATAAAAAGCATATCCTCTGGTGAGGATTAAAAAAAATAAGGGGAGGGACTGTGTCCTTCAAAAATGTCCACGTCATGAAAGATAAAAGCTGTGGAAACATTTCAGATTAAGGGGGACTAAAGAGACATGTATGCAATAGCAATATCCAACCCTACCCTAGAGGAAAAGTATGATAAAGGACATTATTTGGTCATATGACAAAATTGTAATATGAATAGTAGCTATCATACTGGCGTTGAGTTTTCTGAAATTGATAACTATATTATGGTTACATAAGAGAATACACTTATTTTTAGGAAATACACACTGAAGTATTCAGGGGTAAGGGACCATGATAAGTCTCCAATGATTCAGAAAAAAATTGTGTGTACATATGTTAAAGAGTGAAAGGCTCAAAAAATAAACCAATGAGTCCATCAGGGTATGAGTGTAATCGTGTTCTATGTGCTATTCTTATTCTTGCAACCTTTCTGTTTGCAATGTCCACATAAAGCTTTTAAAAATTGAAAAGCATTGTTCCTATGACAGCCCCAGCCTGTATAAATGTGTGGTGACACAGCAAAGGGGGAGCACGGTGGAGGGCGATGCCCCCGCCCGCCTATGGGAAGGATGCCCTAGCATGGGGTTCGGAGGACCGGCGAGGCCACCGACCAACCTCCTACCCCTGCCTCCTTGAGGTCAGCCCTGGAGCTGGTCCCACACCAACAAACAGGCTTGCGGCAGAAAAGTTCCATAAAAAGGGATTTATTGCCGAACTTCAAGAAAGGCGCTTTATAAGCAGAAGACATGGAATGCCACCCTCCTTCCGGAGGCAGGCAAGGCAGCCCCTGCCAATTTCCCATCCTCCCTCCCCTGGAAGCAGCCTCCCGCTTGGGGCCCAGGCTGCCCAGGTCTGGGGACCCTGCAGGAGCCAATGGCATTAGGCCGCTAAGGTTGCCCCAGGGCTCCTCCCTCAGCCTGTTCACTTATCAGAGGGGAAATGGGGGCTCTTGTCCCTGAAAGCAGGTGATGGGCTAAAACCCCGCAGCCCTCACAGGAGGGCTGTTTCCCAAAGCAAGACCACAGGGGCCACATGGTTGTGGGTACTTGATGGTGTTCTTGCTCTCACACTGGAGAGAGATGGACAGGCAGAATGTGGCCGGGAAGCCTAGTTTTTCCAGAGTGTGGTTTGGGGAGATCCATGGGGGCTCATGAGCCACGGCATTGCTGCTCACACCATGCCTGCCCAGGACAGGCTACAGAGTGGACCTCTATCGGCCCCTCCTGACCCCTGGCTACTACCCTCAAAAACAGGTAGCAGTACAGTAAAGAAGGCATCGGCCTGCACTGGCAGGCCTCAGTGGGCACTACTGGTGGCAGGGGGCGGGCGGTGGGCAGAAAGGCCAGAGCACACAGCTGTGGCCCTCCCTCTCCTCTCTTTCAGTAAACAAAAGTGCACATGCAGAACCCCCTGAGCAAGCCTGTCAGGAGCTGCTCCCGCTCCCACAAGCCCCAGGGAGAGTGGCTGCAGCCCCCGGGGCCTCTGCACCTACAGGCTCTGCCCTCAGTGCAGCTGCCACAGCAGGATGGAGAGCAGATGTGCTCCTGGAGTCAGGGAGGGGCTCGGGAGAGGCCCCGGGTGCTGGCCCAGGCCAGGAGAAAATGCTCCTTCCATTAGAAGCTCAGGAAGCGCAGCCCATCCGGGGCCTGAGCCAGAGGGGTGAGCGGAGGTGGGGAGAGGATGTGGTTTCAGGCCCCAGCATACCCCTCAGCGTAAGAATAAATGACTGAGATATTGGACCTGTTTGGTTGTGGAGGAACCACAGAGACCCAGATATAAATCCCATCTGGGGAGGCACAGAAGTTGGGGCAGCTTCTCTCCTGAAGGCTGATTTAGAATGAATCGCATACAGGATTTTCTGACGATGACGTCGGGCCGTTCCGAAGTTCACCTGTAGAGGAATGCGTGGGGCTGGACACAAGCTGGTCCAGAGGCAGAGGCTAGACTAGGAGACCTTTCGGGTTCCTCCTCCACCCTGGAGTCCTCCTGCCACACTCACCAGGGGAGGCCTGCAGAACAGGAAGGCCCAGAGAGGAGCCACACGGCAAATGGCTTTCTCACACCTGCCTCTGACCTGCCTTCAGGGGCTTTCAGCTGAGGGATGAACCTACAGCCTGGACCCAAGGCCTCAGCAGCTACTGGTAATAGGCGGGCAGGAGGGTTGGTTACGACTTGAAGCTGCCTTTGCCAGGAGGCTGTCCGCCTGGGAGTATCTGGACATAGAGGCTGTGGGGGGCTCAGCTGTGCTCTATTCAGAAGTCAGGAATGTAAACTACGGGGGGTGAGAAGCAGAGATGATGCTACCCCCAGAGCCCCGAGTGCTGTGCCAAAGCCCTGGGGCAGATCGGAACAACCATGCAAGCACAGAGGTCCTGAGTGTGTGCTCCCAGCCCGAGCGAGGGCCCGGAGGCCAGGCCAGTTAGCCAGACAGTGGCCCTGGGTGACACCTGCACCGCTGGCCAAGGCCAGGCAGGAAGGATACCAGGAGCCTCTGCAGGTCCTGGCCAAACACTGACGTGTCCGATGGCCCTTCAACAGCCTGGTCAGAAGCACATTTCTTGGCAGGGCTGGGCTCGATGAACCAGGCCAGCTAGGAGGGACCCTGCCCCGGCCGGCAGGCCCTAGGGTGCACTTCTCCTGTAGAGGGTCACCAGCTCCTTCCGCTTTTCCCGCAGCCCCGGTGCTTCCTGGCTTAGGTCTCCCAGATCTCGGATTTCCTGCAGGACCTGGGTGGCCTGCCTCAGCTGCTCCACAGCCTCGCTGAGCAGTGTCTCGGCACTCACCGGGGCCGGCTCGCTGGCCAGCATCTTGTTCAACAGTTTCTCCGTCTGTTCTGAGGCCACCTGCACCTCCAGCTGGGCCCGGTACAGCCGCTGCTGTGGACGCCGGGGGCCTTCCCCAAGCAGGTCCCCCATGGAGGAGCGGCGGGGTTGGCTCTGAGGCGGCAGTTCCCAGGGGAACACGGTAGAAGCGGTTTTGTTCTCCGGGGGAATTCCTGGAGTGCCAGCAGCCTGGGATGGCTCCACAGGCTCAGGACTGTCGTCCACGCCGTTCACTGAGACCTGCGCTGAGCCTGGGGCAGAGGTCTCAGAGGCCCCGGGACTCCGGGCTGGCCCGGAAGCCTCCACCCCAATCATGGAGGCTCTCAGTTTCTCCGATAGGATCTTGGGTGGGGGCGTAGGGGGCTTCCCACCCTCCTTGGTCGAAGCCTCAGAAGTCTCAGAACAGGGCACCTGGGGTGGTTCCGCACTCTCAGGCACAGGGGGCTCCTCGGGGCTGGAGTTGTCCCAGCTCACCTTCAGTTTTTCAGGCAGGACCCTGGGGAGCTGCTCAGAGGAGCTGTCCTCCCCCACTGCAGTCTCTGAGTCTTCCTGGCTCTCAGGCTGCGCCTCAGAGCTTGCTGAGACAGGGGTTGGGGCTCTCTCCCCGACAGGGGTCTCCCCTCTGTCACCAAGGGCGGTCACCTCGGGAGCTGGGGAAGGCTTGGCAGGAGGCAGGAGGGGCCGGAGGGCCTCCCGGGGCGGGGCTGCGCTGACGTCATTGCCGGGGGTGAGCACTGGCGGCCTGCTGTCCAGAGCATCGAGGTCCAGGCGAGAAAGCCCATCGGAAGCTGCGCTGGCTACCTGGTGGGGGCAGCATACGGACATCATCATGGATGACTGGCCTTTGGGTCTGATGTGCCTGCGCACAAGGGTCCTAAAGCCCTCCCCTCCAGGCTGCCCAGGTCCCCAGCCCCTCTCCACGCCCTCTGATGAATCCTCTGCTCTCTCACTTGGAGAATTCCCTGTGTCAGAATCACAGGCCAGAGGTCAGAGCCAGGCTGCCCTCTCGGTGCCCCGGCCGGCTTCTTCCAGCCAAGGAAAGAGGCCGCTCGTTTTAGTAGCGGTTGTCCTGGCCTGGGCAGCCGGGCACATGGTTCCAGCCCTGTTTCTGACCCTTCCTGGCTGTATGGCCTTGAGAGGGTTCCCTCTCTGCACCCACCCACCCCGTAGGTGTCAGGACCAGGACTCTATAAGTCTCCAGCGTGGTGTGCGCTCACTCACTTCTGCTTCCCCTCCCTGGAGACCTCTGTCCAGGCTGCCAGCCCCACACCCAGCCCTCTGGCCCAGATCTCTCCAGCCCTCGCCTGCCCAGCTGCTCAGCAGCTTGTGCCCACTCTCCTCACATGGTCAGATGTGGCCCCAGGCACAGGCAGCCCTGGACCACAGCTGACTGCCAGAGGGGAACAGCTGCACCAAGCAGACAGCTGCCACCAACTTGGCCCAGGGCTCCGCAGGGACACCCAGCAACCACACCTGGTCCTGGGGACCTTCCCAGGGAGCCCCAGGGCCCAAGAGCAGGGCTGGACAGCAGGCCCCTCCCTGGTCCCTCAGATGGTGGGGTCCTGGCGGGGACCCTCACTCCCCTTTACACGCACACAGGTGAACTGGCGACACACACGTTCAGTCACTGGGATGAGAGTCCCTCCCTGAACTGGCTGGCCCTCCCCGCACCCCCTAGATCTCCCCCCTCAGGTACCCTTGCCCCTCTGGTTACTTCAGTCCTTCCCTCTGCAGCTTTCCCCTCGGCTGACAGACATGAACAGGCTGCCTCACCTCAAAGCAAACTCTCTGACGACCTTGGCCCCTTCCCTTCCCCTTCTGTCTTCCTCTGGTCTCCCACTCCAGCACCCTTAGCTCTGCACCCTATGACAGTCCCAAGCTGACCCCCCTGAGAGAATATGCTGTAAGCATTACCACCTGCCTGTCTCTCACCCGCCCTTGTGCCTTGTGGCTGCCAACCTGGCTGATGACCTAGGGCCCTATGCCCTTCTCCCCCTGGATGTGCCACTCGCCTCCTGGCCTCCTCTTCCTTGGCTCTTTACTGCCCCTCAGTCCCCAAATGTGGCATGTGCTGAGGTTCTTTCCTGACCTCCATGGTCTCTACCACCCCACCATGCACCCCATCAGCAACAACGATCTGAAAGGGGCTCTTCAGTCACCCCTCCCCTTGCCCATATCTTCTCCCAAATTCCCTGTGCCCAGGGCCTCTAAACTGCCCAGCCTCCAGGTGTGGAGGCTCCTCTGACAACCCTCCTTCTCTGTCTAGTGCACCTCCCCCAGCCTGCAGTCAATCACAAGCCAGGCGGACTCTTGCTTCCCAGTCTCTCTCCCACTGGCCCCTCCCTTTTCAACCCCTCTGGGAGCCTGGAGCCCCCATTGCTCCTCTTTCTCCTGGTCCCCTACCTTTCCTTCCCTCCATCCAAACCCCTGCTACCCTGGGCCTCAAACTGACCTCTGGAACACACCCTCCCACCATCCTGTCCTCAGTTCCGGCATTCAAGGTCTTCCCAATTTCCTCCCCGACCCCACCTTCCCTGAAACATCTCCCAAAGGGACTTGGCACACTTTGCACTCTCCTGCCTCCTGCCTCAGCTCACACCATTCCCTCCACCGGCACCTCCCTCGCACCACATCTGCGAACTGAAATCCTCTCCGCCCTTCCAGGGCTGCTCAATGCCAGGGGGTCCTCTGTGCAAAAACTAGACACAGCGCTGCTTGCATGTCTTTCTCCAGCTGGGAGCTGAGCTCTGAGAGGCACAGACCACTTTGGGTCTGTCGCCCTCAGGCACCAACTCTGGCTGAGGCCGGGGTGTGGACTCACAGTGCAGTAGGCACACCTACACGCTGAGCACGGCTACCACATGTGCCTGCACTCAGACCCCGCACACGGCTCAGGAGGCCCCAGCGCCAGGCGTCCTCAGGAAAAAGGGGGCCTGAGCCTGGCTGCCATCCTAAGGAGCTGGGTCCCGGGCTCAGCTGACCTCCCATCTGTCCACGCTGGGGGCAAAGTCTTACCTCCTTCAGGTGGATTCTCGTAGGTGGCCGGCGCTGCTGGCCCCCACGCACTCGGTTCCGGGTCACATGCTCCAGCGCACAGCTCTTGTCCACCTTTATCTGGGAAGGAGAAGGAACCAGGTCAGTCCCCACCAAGCCTTGGGGAGAGAAGGAAATGCCCAGGTGTTAACTCAAAGTCAGAGTCTGGACCCACAACCTCACTCACAGGGTCAGAGCCCCATCGCTGCCTCTCTTTGAAGCATCTCCCCATGTCCGACCTCTGCTCTCCGTCTCTGCACTGCCTCTGTCACCTCGCTGCAGGCCGAGGCTCTCCCTCTGTGGCTGCCCTCTCTGGGCTCAGTCCTCCTGCCCCGATATGGGCTCTCGGCCCTTGCCCCTCGGTCTACTGCAGAAATGTAAGTGGCCCCGAGGCTGCCTTTGGGCTTAGCTGGGGACGGCGAGGAGTTAGCCCATGATACCCTGGTGTCTGCTTCCAGAACAGGCTTCCCTGGCCCCAGCTGCTCCCCCAGGACCCTTGGGTCCGAGCATCCAGAGGCAGCATCTCCTCTCTGAGGGTAAGGGAAAGGGTGAGGACTAGCCCAGGAAGACACAGAGTAAGATCCACACAGGAAATCTAGACTCTGAACCCGGAGCAGCCTGTCCCTTTGGTGGGGGGGTGGGGGGTGGGGGTGGGGGCTGGAACTGTCCAGCCCCCAGGTGAGGCTCAGGGCTCAGGCCACCTGGGGTCCAACTGCCTCTGTTCCTCAGAGGAGGAGCTGACCCCACTCCACCCAGACTGTGGGCTGAGGCCCAGTCCCTGCTCCCATCGCCCGCCCCATAAAAGGGGAGTATTTTCCCAGCCAGTGAAGCGCTGAGCATGCCGGTCACACTGAGACATGAACTAGGAGCCTTGGGAAAATTTGTCCCCTCGGGTCTCAGACCTCTGCAATCCCAGGGCCACCCCAGGCAGCCTCCAGGACCATTTTAGCCCAAATAGCTACAAACCCACGCTGTCAAAGATGACCCTCCCTAGGAGATCTGGCTGTGGCCACTGTGGCCACCGTCACCACTACAGCACAGGGGGTGGGTGGCCACTGCAGGCAGATAGGGAGGCCCAGGGCTAGAGGCAGCCTGGCTTCCACTTCATGGCCAAACTGAAAAGTGAGATTTCTGGCCGAAACCGGTTTGGCTCAGTGGATAGAGCATCGGCCTGAGGACTGAAGGGTCCCAGGTTCGATTCCGGTCAAGGGCATGTACCTGGGTTGCAGGCATATCCCCAGTGGGAGATGTGCAGGAGGCAGCTGATCGATGTTTCTCTCTCATCGATGTTTCTAACTCTCTATCTCTCTCCCTTCCTCTCTGTAAAAAATCAATAAAATATTAAAAAAAAAAAAAGTGAGCTTTCTGGCTTTCAGCTCACCCCCCAAACCTCTCTGGCTGGGCCCACCTGCTGTTGGGCTACAAGCCTTTAAATTCTACCCCACCACTCACCCATGTTTTCATTTTAACAAGTAACTTAATTTCCTTACACCTCAGTTTCCTCATCTGTAAAGTGGGAATGCCACCACCTACTTTGAGGGGTGTTGTGAGGATTAAATGAGGTAACAATAGCATGGCCCGGTTTGTAGCAGCGACATAATCAAGGGGTCGTCTGAGGTGAGGCTGGGCAGGGTCCCTGAGCTCACACAGGGGGGAAGGGGACACAGAGCTGTCTGTCCACAGGACTTCATCGCACCTCATCGAAAGCCTTGTTCTTGCCTCGGCTGATCCCTTCATTGAGGGCTTTGATCCAGGATTCCTTCTCCTCCCCACTGGGTGCTTGGAACTTGATGTTGCTGACCTGCAGGGGGCATGGGTGGGGTAGACGGCAGATGTTAAACCTGGCTCACACTGGGGTCTGAAGAAAGCTCCCATCCCAAATCCAAGGTGGGCCATGCACAGCTGGCTGGGAGCAAACCACAACGACCCCACCCTGGGGCTTCAGGGGAACGGGGTGGACAGGTCCAGCCGAGCAAGGGCTCTCCCCTGGTGCAGCTGTCAGACTTAGATTGGAGTCAGCCTTGCCCTGGGGAGGGAGCTCAGGTCTGGCCCCCGCCAGCTGCTGACCCCTGGGCTTGTTTTCTCTGAAGTAGGAGTAGTCCCAGTCTCCTGGGACTGAGGTGACAGAGGTGACAAGCATGAGGGTGTCCATGGAGAAGGCCCACTGGAACCAGAATCACCTTCAGCTCCCCAGTGGGCCCCACAGCAGTCCTGGCCACAGATAACAAAGTCCCAGGGTCTCCTTTCTGGCCTTGAATCACAGACGGTAAGAAAGGGCACTGGGGTCCTTCCCAACCTCCTCATTCTACAGATGGGGAAACAGAGGCTCACAGATGGGAGGGGATTTGACCACGGCGGCCTAACGTAATGCCATGACTCCTGACTCCAGACCCTATGCCACCCGCCCCACAGGGCCCTCTCCATCTCGGGCAGGAGCTCCAAGCTCCTATATTAGAATCAGAGGGCAGCTCAGAGAGCCCCCTGCCCCCCGTCTGCCAGGCCCCAAGGCCAGACAGAAAATGATGGAAGGAGCGAGGCCATGCAACTGAGGGGCTGCTTTGCATGGGGGACACAGCAGTGGGGTCTCTGAGCTAGACAAACCACCACTTACAGCTGGCTGACCTGGAGCCTCAGCTTCCTCGTCTGTAAAAGGAGGCCACCACCCTGACCTGCCGATGGCGCTGTGAGGGGCACAGACATGTGAAGTGTTAAATCTGGAGTTGGGCATAGAGTGCTCAGTAGCAGAAATTATCACCATGGCCTTCCTTCTGGACAAAACATCCCCAGTTTTCTCACCTGGAAAAAATGCTGAGGGAATTCAACCTGACTCAAGCCAGGGCCCGGCACACAGTAGGTACTCAGTAAACAGTTACTGAATGAATGAGCCAATAAACGAATGAACTAGCCCAAGGTTCCTTCCCTTACCCCATTGTTGGGCCATTGCCCACTCTCTGACCTCAAGATGCCCTACTTCTTCGTTGGGCGGGTCGCCAGCCTGCCCATCCCCCCGCCCTGGTGTTAGCGCCTTCCCTCCCACCTCTCTCCCAGTTATGTAACACCAAAGTCCCCCTCGCCCCTCAGCATCCTCATTACATAACTTCCTCCTGGCTGCCTCCCGCTTCTCTTCATACCAGGCCCCGGGTCCCACCCGCCCCCCCATGCCAGGCACAGCCAAATGCTCATTTGCATGACCAGGGTAAATTCGATCCTGGCAGCAGATCTGCAGTTAAGTCAGAAACCCTAGGGCACCTTGGCAACTGCCTCTTAGCCCAGCCATCAGGGCTGCTGGGAGCTCAGGGAGGAACAGCATTGCATCCAGGCTCTGCGAGGGCCCACCCAGCCCTGGGATGGGGCTGTGAAAAGGTGGACCAGGGCCAGTGCCTCTGAGCCAGCTGCTGTTCCTGCTCGCAGGCCCTGATTGGTGGGGCCGTGCCTGGTGCAGAACTTAACATCCCAGAGAGCTTGGGAGGCATGTACTTGAATACAGCAGTAAATGCAGCAAGAGTGGGGTGAAAAAGACCACTGGCCTGGGAGTCGAGATCAGAGTTCTGGTCTCACCAACCTGCAATGGCACCCTGCACAAGTCTTTTCACTTGGGGACAAGTGCAGAACCACTGAACCCAACCCAAACTATGGCCTTCCTGTTGGCCAGCCCCCTGAGGCAGGCTGCAGGGAGGAGCGTGTAGGCCAAAGGGCCACCCCAGGAGAAGGAATACAAGGTGAAACAGGACCCAGCCCCACCCTCAGGAACCCTGTGATTCTGCTGAATGAGCCAGGCATCCCACAGGGTGATCAGAACCGGGATAAGCAGAATACCAAGGAGCTGCTCCTCCTGCCCCACCCCCACCCCCACCCCCATGTCCTGAGGAGCCACAGGCTACAAAGGTTTCCACCCAAGTTCTCCAGCCAAGAAGCCCCAGGAGAAAGGACTTTAGGAGCTAACAAGTCTGGCCACAGCATAGACCCACACAGGCCTGGGAAGGCGGGGGGCGGGGGGGACAAAATGGCAGAGGGGCAGAAAGTGGGAGGGGAGGGGAGGCAGGAAAAGGAAAGGGCCAAGCTGGCTGGGACCAGCAGGCAGCAAGGCCCGGCAGGGCCACCCTGCTTCCTGGCAGCGTCTGTCTGTGACCTCATGGCAGGGGCGTGGGGATGGGGAGACGGGGGAGAGGGGCATGCAAGACACTGGAGTCTTTGTTTATTTGATTAGAAGGAAAAACAGGCGGCCTCAGGACCAGACAGCCGGGGTCATGTGACCTCCCAGCCAGAGGGCAGCGTCACTGAGGATGGGGAACACCCAGGGCGATAGGAAAGGAGGGGGAGAGGATGAGGGGGATGTGGTACTCTGGGTGGTTCCCCGTGTGCCCTCTGGAGAGCTCCCACTCTCTGTGTGAGCTCCTAGGGTGGCGAGGGTCAGAGGCCCCTTGAGTTGGAAGCAGGGTGTACTGTCCTCCCACTGCTCTGCAGCCCCCACCCGTTGCTCCATAGCGCACTCCCTACGATCACCCTGTTCCCAGAGTCACCCTGAGCCAACCTGAACTCTGAAGAATTGGGGAATGGAAGGGAGGTGTTGGCCGAAGCAGGTGAGAAGGCAGATACACAAACAGGCTTCTCTGAAGGTGATGTCCCACCCTGCACTGGGCCTGGCCCACCTATCCCACCACCAGCTGATCCTCAGAACAGGAGAAAGGAGGGGCCCAGGACTGGCAGAGGACAGAAGCCAGGTCCCCTCCACTCCACGTCCACATACACTCACTAAGAGACACCCAAAGACCCAAACAGACCGTGGCCAGGTGAACAGAAAGAGGTGCACCCACGTGCACTGTACACACAGGTGCAGACCTTAACACATAATGAACTCCATGTCTCTCAAAACACACAGACACAAATACAGTGCCCACCAGAGAGAAAGCAGGCCTCCCCAGCAGGATAAGGGCTCCTGGCCCGAGAGACCAAAATATGGTTCTCCTCTTCTCACAGAGCCCTAAGTAGCAGATACCACGTGAAACCTGGGCCCAGCCCCATGAACCCTCATGACACTATAAACCTGCCCCCCGCCCCCGTGGGCACACCCCCAATCCCAGAGTCAGAGCCCTGCCTACAGTTGCTGCTTTGCCCTCCCCCAGGCAGAGCAGGGCCAAGGATTAGTGAGTAGAACAGCATGGCCTCCAAGGCCCAGAGCCACCGAGGACTGGGCTCCTGGCCTGAAAGCTGGGGAAGAAACAGAATGGCCTCCAGCAGGCCCAGACCAGACCCGCTCCCCAACCCCCCGCATGGGTGACTCAGCCCCACTCTGGGAGGCTCCACATGACGTGCAGAGGTCGGGAGAGGCGTGACCCAGTGCAGAGGGGGAGATCTGGCCAGAGGTACTGTACACGCCAACCTCAATCTGACTCCCTCCTGACATGTGTGAAACTACGCCAGCGTCACTCACCCGGACTGCCTGCCAGAGACATGTGGTGCAAACAGCAACCTCATCTGTACACACAGCATGTCCCAGGGGGAGAACCTCTCGGGCAGGAGACTTTCTCCAGCATTAGCCAGAGGAACGTGCAAGGGAGGGCAGCTGGGAGGCTGCATGTCTCCACGGCCTGAGTCCAGGATAGAGGGCCCACCCAGGAAGCCAGGGATAAAGGGGAGGCCGCTCCTTCCCCTCTGGCCCAGACTGTGTCACAGTGTCAGAGGTCTGGTGGGATGAAGGCCTCATCCTCAGCTTTCCTGCCTCAGCCCTGGGCCTCCTGTGTCCAGGGTGTGGGAGAAAGCCAAGTGCCCCACCTCCCAAAGGCTACTTTCCAACCGCAGCCTGGGAGGAGGCCCCAGGGCCTGGAAGGGAAGAGGGGAGCAGAGCTCTCAGCAGAGCTCTACACGCATCTCCTATCAACCAGGGGCTGGGAAGACTCCAGGACGAAACGCGCAAAAGGTCCCACCTGTGGCAGCCCCAGATCTGAGCCTCAGGCACACTCCACAGAGATTGTGCGGGCTGCATCCGGGGGCCCAGCCTGTCTTAGAAAGCCTCCAGGGATGATCTTCCCAAGCAGACCCCAGCCTGGAGGAGGGTCAGGCCCAGCAGGCACAGCCCTACCTTGTTCCCTGGGGATCGCAGCAGGATAAATCGGTGTTTCCGCTTGAGGAGGGCACGCAGGTCCTGGCACTTCTCATAGCTGCCCAGCTCCACTGTCTCCACACATTTCTGCTCGTCCTGTGGAGGGATAGAGGGGACGTGAAATGGTGAGAGCAGGACACACCCAGACTCTCAGACACCCAGGTCCCGCCTCGGACCCGCCTGCCAATCAATCACCAAGATGAGATATTCAGTCCCCGGCATTCAGTCTGTGCTGGCTGCAGGGACACGCTCAAGGCTCACAATGCACGTGAGAGATGGGGCTCACCCTCCGGAGATGGGGAACAGGGCTGATCCGAATGTTCCTAAGGCAGGAGGAGGAAACCCAGGAAGCTGGAGAGGCTTAGAAAGGGTGCCTGGGGGTCCCCGCAGGCCCAGAGACCAGGCAGAGATGTGCAGAATTGTAGCCTGGAAGAGGGAGCAAGCTGTCACAAAATGAAAAAAGAAAAGAAAAAGGCTTTCCAGGCAGAGCCACAGAGGGAAGCGTGAACAAGGCATGCTTGGGGCGACATCCCTGCCTTCACCACAGTGACCTGAGTTGATTCTCTACTGGCATCTTCCTCTGCTGACCCTGGGCTCGGGGAGAGGCCACTCTCCATGGCCTGCACAATGGAGAGCGCAATGGCTCCTTTAAGAGCACCCCAACCGAGGCTGTCATCCTGAGGCCCCATCACTAGAAGGGCCAGTGGTCAGCCTCCTCTAGGCCATTCCTGGACACCAGCGAGACTCCTTTCTTGCCCACCAGGCCTGGCACCTGAGTGTTTCCTCCACCAGGTGCCTCTCAGCAAGCTGCCGGGGCAACCTCCTCCCCCAATGGTGATCAATTGGTTGCTATTCCAGAAGCCTTAGCTGGAGCAACTTCCTGGATGTGGCACAGTCTCACCCTGGAGACTCCAGGGAAAGAGAAGCAGGCCCTGGATCAGCGGGGGTAGAGGAGGCACTGGCCTGGGAACTGGCCAAGTGAAGCTGCTGCTGGACGTCACACAGCCAGCAAGAGCACCCACCCGGGACCTCTCCGTGCTCTGCAGTTTGGGGGGAATATCTGGGAAGCAGTGATTCAAATATCTGCAGAGGAAATGGCCTCATTTCCCTCCATGAACCTGCCTATACTGTTTCCCAGGGTTCCACATCCACAGATTCCACCAACCTCGAATCGGAAACATTTGTGGGGGAAAGTTACGTTGTTGCCGACATGTACTATGTAGTTAGGCCTACGTGGTTGCTTCTTGACTGAACATGTACAGACATTTCTTTATAGCCATTATACCCTAAACAACTAATTACACAGTATTTACATTGCATTGGGTATTATAAGTAGCTAGAGATCATTTAAAGTATATGACAGGATGTGTGTAGGTTATATGCAAACACTATAAGATGGAAATCTTATATAAAGGACTTGAGCACCCATGGATTTTGGTATCCACGAGGGTCCTAGAACCAATCCCCTGACTCATTTTATAGAGGAAGAGAATGAGGTTTGGAGGTGAACTGATTTGCCCTAGGAGCACAGACCCAAACATAAGGGGCCAGAGCCAAACTCAACCCCACACCCTCTGACTCCAGGCCAGAGCTCTTCCCAGCACAGCGCTCTCCTCCCTGCCAGGGGCAGAGGCAGGCATGGGCAGTGCCTTAGCAATAGGTTGCTCTGCACCAGGGTCCTCCAAGTGTGGTAGCTGGTCCAGCAGCAGCAGCACAACCTGAGAACTTGTTAGAAATGCAATTCTCTGGCTCCATTCCTAATGAATCATCATCTTAGGGGAAATCTGAGTTTTAACAGCCCTCCAGCTGATTCTAATGGATACAAAAGTTTGAGAACCTCTGTTTCTCAACCTTGGTGGCCGGGGGACCTTTAAAAATCCCAGTGCCACCCGCCTGGCGTGGCTCAGTGGTTGAGCATCGACCTATGCACCAGAGGTCATGGTTCAATTCCTGGTCAGGGCACATGCCCGGGTTGCAGTCTCGATCCCCAGTATGGGGCATGCAGGAGGCAGCCGATCAATGATTCTCTCTCATCACTGATGTTTCTATCTCCCTCTCTCTCTCCCTTCCTCTCTGAAATCAATTTAAAAAAAAATTTTTTTTAAATACCAATCTCCAGCCCTGGCCAGGTGGTTCGGTTGATTGGAGCATCATCCTATACACCAAAAAAGGTCGGAGGTTCCCCAGTTGGGGCACATGCCTGGGTTGTGGATTCGATCCCCAGTCAGGGCACGTACAAGAGGCAACCAATTGATGTTTCTCTCTCACATCAATATTTTCTCTCTCTCAAATCAATGGGAACATATTCCAGGTAAGGATTAAAAAAAAAAATCCCAATGCCCAGGCAACATCCCAGATCAATTACCTCAGGATCCCTGGGGGGTGGTGCCCACACATGAAACTTTTTCAAAGCAGATGACTGTACAGCTAACGAGGATAACCACTGATGTACCCTCCCTTCAGCCCCTTAGGGAAAGGGGAACATATGGCCAGGCAGCTTGATATTCCCCATCCAGATTCAGTCAGGTGTCTTTCCCATTTTTGCCTCTGCACATCTTTCCAACCCCTAGTTCCGTGGTCAGCAAACTGCGGCTCGCGAGCCACATGCGGCTCTTTGGCCCCTTGAGTGTGGCTCTTCCTAAGCCTTAGGAGTGCCCTAATTAAGTTAATAACAATGTACCTACCTATATAGTTTAAGTTTAAAAAAGTTGGCTCTCAAAAGAAATTTCAATCGTTGTACTATTGATATTTGGCTCTGTTGACTAATGAGTTTACCGACCACTGCCCTAGTCTCTAATCCCTTCCACATTTCTCCACGCAACACAGGGGTAGCACAATCCACCTGGTCCAGGCAGCTCCACTGCCCACCCCTTGGTGCTCCCGTGCTCCTTTGAGGTCCCCCATCCACAAAGCACCTGCCAGGTGCAGGCACCCAGTTATATGCTAGGGACACTCTGCCATGGGAAGAACAGTCCTAACTTCCTGCTGGGCCATCACTCTCTACCCGATGCTGCCTATGTCTGCTCTCCTTTCTGTTCTCCCTATAATGCCCTGCCCACAAAGGAGCAGCTCAAGAGCAACATATTTAGGACCAGTTGCTGGAATGAACGCCTGACTCAGAGTGAGACCCCAGGAAGTCCTCACCTACTGGGCATCCAGAGGAAGGGGGCTGCCTGGAAAAGGACCCCCAGGTGCAGAAGGTGCAGGTCACCTGCCCCATGTGCACATGCTTCCCCCAGCTGGACAACTACCGACCCAGACACAAAGGTGGTTCCTCTCCACACCCAGCTCCCCACGGCTGTCTGTCCTGGGTCTCCTCTCCACCCGAATCGCTGAATCATCTGGCCCTTCTGCAGCTCAGAAAAACAGATAACCCAGCAGGCGCTGGGCGGGGGCAGCATTTTTGGAATGTCAACCTCACTGACAGCAAAGAGACAGCCAAGAGCCATTCGCATTAGCCTAGTTCCTTACATCAAGAAAGAGGAATTGAACTAATAAGCATTTCTCAATTCCCACTCCTGGGCCAAGCTCCCCACCCCTGAGAGGGCGAAGTTCCTGAAGCTTCAATTGAGGTTTTTAACAGTGATTATTTTAAAAGGGTGATTTAGGTTTTTCATGTTTAGGGGATGCAAGATCCTTCCTGCTTCCCAGCTGTGGCCAGATGTGGAGGGGCAGCCCAGGACAAGTCTGGCAGTGCCTGACAGGCTGGCAGCTGGGGACCTGTCACTCAACTCTTAGGCAGCTGGGACTGGAGAAAGCTTGACAACACCCTTTATTTATAAAAACATCCCCCTGCTGCCACCACAGCGCATCCTCATTTGGTGAGAGCAGCAGTACAGACCATCTGGGGGGCTGTCTGAACGACTCATCCAGCTCTTCTCTGACACCCCAGCTCCATGAGCCTGGGCCTCGGGAAGGACAGGCAAAGTGCTCCTCAAGGGTAGCTCCTTTAATCACGGAGATCCGGGCGCCCAATCTTTCTTGGCCTGGGACAATTACGGATTTGCCAAGATACCCCGAGGCATGCTGAGAGGCTGAGGAGGAACAGGCAGGATGCCCTTTCTGCCTCCAGGCCGTTCTCCCCGTGTGTTTCCTCTGTGAGAGGCATACAGTGATAGCCCATGCTCAGTGGATGGGCCCTCTATAGCCCCAACCCCAGGACACACACATCATAAGTAAAAGATCTTTCCTCCTCAGGTTGTCACCAAGAAGTTTTTCAACTCTTAACACCAATTTTAGCATCCTTGTTGTCGAGGTTCCAAGCCTGCTGAAATGAGACAGGGCGCAAGCCTGCAGTGGGAAAATGTGAGGACTGTGAGAGGCACAAGGACAGCAGAAGTAGCAAAGTAGCAACTGGTAGCTCGACGTTAAAGGAGAAAGAAAAGATGAAAAGTACAGTCTGATTATAAGTGACTCCGAGCCACAAGGGAAGACTTAATTTAGGCTGGCGCCTTCTTCTGAAGAAGGCAGAGAATACTCAATATGCTTTAGAGAACGTCCACCCGAAATAGGCTGTAGAGTTTATTTGCTGGCATCAGTGAGTGGAAAGAGCACTGGATTCGGTTCTAGACCTGGCTCTTCATTCACTGACAGGCTGAGCAGTCATTTGGCCATCCTCGGCCCCAGGATCCATCTCTGTAGATCCATCTCTGATGACATGATGACTGCACTCATGGGACTGTCGAGAGTGTCATACGAAGAGCTCTAAACACGCATGAGTGATAAGTATTATTTCCATTATCATTGATAAATGGAGCAAGCTTTAGTTTTCTGGAACATTCATATATGTGGAACCTACCGCAGGGCCAGGGAGTTGCAGTGTAGGCATGCCACTGAGAAGACCCACTCATCCTTATGCACATACACTTCCAACAGCCCCTCATCCAGGAGCCCTAGACTAGCATCTGGAGCTACCGTCCCGTGCCGCGGAGACCCCGAGAAGAGCAGGTGCTCGTCCAGGGCTGCACAGCATGGCAAACATGGAGCAGATCTTCCAGGCCCGGTTCTGGGTTCCCCCTGCTGCCCTCACTTTGGCCCCTGCCCCAGCACCCCAACCTCAGGGCCAGGCAGGTGCTCACCTCATTCTCGTAGACCAGTAGCTGGGCCTGGCAGAGGAGCAGATAGCGGTCTTTCCAGAGCCCTAGGAAGCCCCCGCTGCTCTTCTTGATCCAGCCAGCCTTGTCCGCCGTCCGTGCTCGCTGGGGCTTCTCGCTCCCCTCCTTCACACCCTGGAAGACAGCACCAGACATACCATGAGGGCTGCCACATGGGGGCACACAGTCCACAGGCCTAACCAGGGACATATCCCTCTGCTGGATACCTACTGATATCTTCCCATGTGAGCTTCCCCACAACCCACCAAGGCAAATATTCTTAACCCGGCCTTAGAAATAACAGTTTATTTGCTGGCAGCAGCAACAACAAGATTAGTAGCAGCCACCTTGTACTGAGCCACCATTTTCACGCACTGTCTCATCTAGTCCATACAGCTATCCTCCAAGGCAGTGGCACCATTATCTACATGTCACAGCAAACTCAGAGGGGTAACGTGCCAGAGTCACGCAGCTGGAAGGACAGAGCCAGAACTCACAATTCTGCCTCCCAGGTGTTCATTCAACCAGCCAACAAATGCCGTCCTGAGCACCAGCAATGTCACGGATGCTGGAGCCGGCAGAGAGGAATGAAAATAATGGATCGCTGCCCTCAGAGAGCCGGCAGTTTAGGGAAGGAGGAGCTGAACAAATACACACTAGGCATAAACACAACAAGTGTGAAATGCTACGAAGGAAACAGTGAAGAGGTTGGCAGGTGAGAGAGGACAGTGCAGGCCTCCCACAGGAGAGGACATGCAAGCAGAATCAGAAGGATGAGAGGAGGAAGCAGGCAGAGTGGTAATCTGCCTCCTGCCCCTGCCCTTTTAAAGAGCACCCTTGGAAGCCTCCTGCTTCCGCCCCAAAACAGGAGGCTCCTCTGCGCTCCTCCCCACCGAGTCCAGGACTTTGGGGCAGCCACCCCACCTGGTGAGGGCTCCAAGGGATTTGCCTTGGACGAGTCCTTCTGTCAGACATGGCAGCCACCCTGGGGCCTCCAGGCCAGCCACTGACATCTTGTGCCCCTCAACCACCTGCTTGGTTAGCTGGGTGCCAGGTGTATGCCTACCAGGTGGGGTCAGATTCACCTCTGGTTCCCAGCACCCAGCACTGTTCCTTTACACATAACGGGTGCTCAAGAAATATCTGAGAAATGAAAATAAAAATACATGCCACTTGCTAACCACTTTGCTTCAGTGACTGGTCTGCACAGTAGTGAGTGTGAAGGGGAGGGTGGAGGGGAGGGGATCAAGAGCGTGTCAGAATCTAGAGGGTGCTGGAAGGAAATTAGCACTAATTTTTGACTACTTTGTAATTTACATAAAGCTCAAAAAAGTGGCCCCAGTTAAAAGCACACCTCTCCCCAGGGGATACCCTGTGGCCACAGCTGCCTTTGGAAGGACAAGCCCAGGCAGATGGAAGTGTGGTGAGTTGCCAGGGGCTGGGTAGGGCACGGCCTCCCTGCTCTCTCACCTGGTTCTCACTGTGCCCCCACCCCTCTGAACTACAGCTGGGGATCTGAGCTTTGAAGTCCAAGTCACACACACCAGAGGCAAGTCACTTGGTCTCTCGAAGCCTCCGTTTTATCTGTGAAATGGAGATAGATATAAATACAGAAATGGCAAAGATTATCGTTCCATGAGGGCAGTGACTTTTGTTTTGTTTACTGCTATATCCTCAGTGCCTAGACAATGTCTGGGACACAGCAGTGCTCAATCAATATTTGCTGCTGGATAAAGACATGGCATGCAAAGCAGTGCCTAGGAGACCTAAAGTTAGCAAAAGGTAGTTGTTATTGTTGTCACTACCACTCCCTCTGCCTCTCAGGGACCTCTCTCCCTGGGCCTGGTTCAGAATCTAGAACTAGGTCCTTTCTGGGCTTAGCTACTGGGCATTACTGCCCCTGGAGCTCCTTGGAATGTGAGGTACATCTCAGGGTCTCTCCCTAACTTTTGGACGACAAGAAAAATGGGGAAGTTGGATGGTCCCAAATGGTCTTCCCGGATGGACGAATGAGGAAGTGGAAGGCTTGCCTGCAGGCCAGTATGAGCCATCTGGACCAGAGAGAGGACTTCAGGGCCCTTTACAAGAAGAGGGAGGCTCTTGTATCCTATCACCCACCCAACTCTCCTCCCCAGAGACCCTGTGTTCAGCCCCATGGGCTGTGTGACCCTTGGGGGCCTCATCCCCCCAAGGCTGGAAGGGATGAAGTGGGAAGCGGGAAACCCCACCCCCACATTTCAATCAGCAACTGCAGCACTGTTAGCTCCTTCCTAGGCCTGCAGGCTCAGGCTACCGTCTCTCAAACCAGGCAGTAGGGCCGGTGGGACATGAAGCTGCTGCCTGGATGTCCCACCGCTAAGCTCCAAGCCCCCCTCCTGCTTTTCAGGGCCCACCACCGCCCCTTTCTAAGCCCCTCCACTTGTGACCTCCCCTGCCTGCCTCACCTACTGACACTGTGAAACTTCCTGCCAGCTGGGAGCTCCCAGGGAGCAGAACTAGAGACTTGTGCCTTGACCACAGTCCTCTCTGGTTGTAGCAGAGCAGTGCCCAGGGAACGCCACGGCTGGATTAAGTAGAGAAGCCAGTCCAGGGCCTAAGGGATGGGTGGGGCCAGGATGAGGCAAGAAGGCACTTTGGGATTGAGGGGAGTGACAAGTGAGGGGCTGGAGGCCTGAACCAAAGCCCAGGGAAGGGTCTCCTTATGAGGAATCAGCCACCGACACACCAACAGCTTCCCCCCCTGCCACCCTTCACCCAACTCCTCTCCCTGCCCCTCAGACATTCATTCCCCCACCAGGGGCCTGGCTATGTCCCAACAAGTTTTCATAAGTAGCCCCTCCCCTTGGCAGGGCTCACAGGGGGTTTTATCTGGCTCAGCCCAGTTTCTCAGCCTCCTCTCCTCTTGTTGACCAGCTGACCACTGTGCTTCCTGTTTCGCTCCCTCCTCTCCCATCGCTCCTCACTCAGGCTCTCCCCTGCCCACCGTGGGCAGCTTCTGAGGCACCCCTAGGCACCGTGGCTCCCCTTTGCCTGAAGTGGGAAGGTCTCTGTGTCATTCATTAAAAAGAAAAAGATGCCAGGTCACCCTGACCCTGTGCACAGGAGGGAGCGGGTGGAAAGCCACAACAATGGCCATAATGGAGAGAAAATTTGTTGACCCCTCACAAGACTGGGAACTTGCGATGACGATCTTTGCTGGGTGTCTAAACCCAGTGATGCTCTGATCAAACTCTGCTAAGAAGCCACCAGGTCAGAGCCCCGCGAGGAACTTCCCATCTGACAGGGGCAACACAGACCCTACTTGAGGCCCTGTTGGGAGGGACATAGCACCTACCTGCAGGGATACCTCAGTCCTCGCTCTCTAATAGGACAAGGAAGGGCTTGAGGTTGGTTTAGGAAGCCCTTGCAGAAGGCAGGGTTTTGATAGGCCTGTGAAGAGGGAAGGAGACACACACCTTGGCCCAGAGAAGGAAAGATACAAAGGGTATCAAAGACCCTACAGCCTCAGCTCCTTCACTATAGAATGAGAAAGTACAGCCTGGAAAGGGCCAGAGGTTAGCTCGAGGTAACAGAACCAGTCCTGGGACTGGACACTGCCCTGCCTCTCTCTAGATGGGAAAGGGCAACTGAGCAGCCTGGAGGCCACACCAGGAAAAGGCATGACTAAGAAGACAAGGGTAGAACCCCAGGGCAGAGCGGAAAGCCGAGTCCAGGGTTCTCAGCCTTGCACCAGTGTCAAGAACACCTCACATTGATATTTGCACTTTTCAAAGCTTCTGCACACATCGCTGCATGTCTGGATCTCCCACCTCTCATTTTACAGATGGGGAAGCGAGGCCCTGGGAACACAAGTGGACAGATGTCCAGTGCCCAGACCTGCACTTCACCGAGCCTCAGCCTGACAGAGGTCATTGAGGCTGTGGGGCCTTGGCACCCGGGTGGCTGGGACATGGGGAGGAAGCTCAAAGCTGGGGAGGGGCTGAAAGCAGCCATGTGGGAGTGAGATGACGAGGCCAGCCTGCGGTCATGAAGCGCAGCAGGTGACGATGGTCTAAGAGGGGTTTTAGAGAAACAAAGGTGGGACACTGGGGCCTACGGCAACAAGAGTAAGTGACTAGGAGAAGAAATGAGAAGAAAAGAATTAGGGATGCCAAAGAGGAGGTAGGGGATAGGGAGCCCCTGGATGTGTGGGGGAGAGGTAAGCAAGACCTTGGTTAACCCAGCTGTTTGGGGAGCTTTTGGTGCTGTCAGTAAGTGGCAAAGTTGGAAACTCAGAGCCAGAGGGAGTGCAGGGCTGGGCTGGCCACGAGACAAACCGTGGCCCAGGAGGCCCCGAGATAACTTCCCTTAATTGGGGGCCAGAGCAGATCAGAAGATGGAGTAATCCTGTCTCACATCCTCTGGGAGAAGAGGTGGGGCCACAGCCAGACAACCCAGCCCTCACAACAGGGGCCTGGGGCAGGGGAAGGCAGCCCTACCTCTGTCAGCAAGAAACGAAAGCAAATCACAGTGAAGTGACTTGGCCCCCTACTTCCACCCGCTCTAAGAGCAGGGGCCACAATCACACTGTCTGGGTCTGGGGAGGAGGCCCTCAGGCCCAATATTTTATAGAAGAGGAAACACAACCTGAGAGGGGAAGTGACTTATCTACCACCCCAGAGGAACGAAGGGCCTGGCCTGGAGGGAACCCTGACACCCCAGCTGCCCCTGGGCAGTGGCAGAAAGGACATGGGCACTGATGGGGACACAGGCAGCCTGGTTCACTCAGGCAGGGCTCCCCGGGTGGCCAGGGTTGCCTCCCCACCCACCCAGGCACAGACATACACCCTTCTCCTTGGCTGAGAGGGTCAGAAGCTCACACACACACACACACACCCACACACACCCAGAAGACAAGAAGCAAGTCCTCTACTCAGCCGGCCCCTCCTCTAATTTATTCATTCCACAAGCACACATTAAATGCTTGCAGTGTGTTTGCAAGTAAAGGGCAAGAGTCACAGAGTGCCTGACCCCTCCCCAGACCAAGAGGGTCCTGAGGGGAAAGAGAGAGGCTCACAGGGGCACTGCTGGTCCGGCTGCCCAGCTCCTTCCGGGAACTAGCCCTCCCGGGGTGGGGGAGGCAGGGAGGACCAGCCCCTATTGGGCCAACTCTAGGGTAGGTGAGCGGGTAGGGTGAAGGGGACTTATACTGGGGGGAAAAGCAACTTCTCCAGTCCTCGGGCCACCAGAGAGGGGCACAGCCGCAATATTCCTTCAGACAGTCACCCCAGAACCCACAGACCCTCCCAACACACACACACACACACACACACACACACACACGCACGCACACGCACACGCACGCACACACACACCACAATCCACACAGTCTGCCCCTCCTGATCCGACCTGCTGGCAGGGAGAGTCAGCGGTGACCAGCGCTCGAGCCCAGCACCCCAGGCCGCTTCAGCAGAGCTCAGTCTCCCCGTCAATCCAATGGGAACAATAACGTGCCCCCAGTGGGTGAGCGCAGCCGAAGAGACAGTGAAGGAGGATGGGTCGCTGAAGCCGGACGCGATCCCTCCCGCCGCCCTGTCCGGCTCTGCCCGCTGGGGGTGGGGAAGGTGCCGGCGTCCCGAGACGGCGGGAGAGGGGCTGGAGCAGGGCCTGAGCCCGGGACCCCCACCGCCGTGAGCGGCTCGAGACCCCCGCCCAGGCCCCCGCCCGGCCGGCCCTCACCTCCTCCTCCATGGCGAGTCCGCGGGGTCCACCGATGGGCCGCTGCGCGCTCACTCCCCGCGCCGCGCGGGCTCCGCCACCTCCATCCGCGCCGGCCGGGCGGCGGCTCGCAGCGCTCTGTCCCGCCGGCCGCCCGGGGCCCAAGAAACTTCGGGGGGGCGGGGCCGGGGGCGGGGAGAGGCTTCCGGGGGCCGGGGGGCGGGGCCTCGGGGGGAATAGCGGGGCCCGAGGCCGGGGGGGAGGGGGGCAGGCGCGGCGGGCGGGGCCTGGGCGGGGTGGGCGGGGTGTGCGGACCGGGAGCCCGAGCGGGAGGAAGAGGGCGGGACGGGGCGGAGAGAGGCTTCGCCGGCCCGCGGAGGCAGAGGGGCTGGTGGGTGCGAAGGGTGCGGGGACCCGGAGGAGGGGGGTGGTGTTTCCGGCTGGAGGGGGAGGAGCGGGAGCGGGCGGGGCCCGAGGGCGGGGCCGGGTGGGGCCGGACCGGGGAGCTCCCGAGGCGCAGGCGGTGTGCGCCTTGGAGGTCCCCGACCCGAGCGGCCGGGGTGGCCGAGCGCCCCGGGCGGCCCGGAGCTGAGGCCCCCGAGAGGCTCCCCTGTTTCCTCCCCGACGCCAGGGCAGTGGCGACGACCTGGTTCCCTTCTCCCTGGAACCTCCTGGCAAGTCAGGGCCTGGAACTTGAGTCCCATCCGGGGAGTAATGTAACCGGAAGACCTGGGGCTGGGGCTGGGGCGCTGGGCTCCGAGTCCCTTCGGGGAGAGGTTCTGCCCTGGCTCTCAGGGGTCCCCAAATGCCGTGTTCTCCAGCTGGGCGCTGCTTGGAACTGTACCCTTATCTGGTTCCAACACCTGAGGGCCACCCCAGCCCCCTCCCCATTCAGCGGTGATCTTGCACCCTGACCGCCCTGCTAGGGAGTGCAATGTGGGGACCAGCAGAGAATGGTGTTAGTTACACCGCGCACCCGCAGTTTGCACTTAGAGAACAGAGACCCAGAGAGAAAGTGGCTACATCCCATCCGCCAGCACCGCCTCCCCTCCCCCCGCTCCTCCCCACCGCTTCCCCTTAGCTCTCAGTTGCCCCCGGGTCTCAGCAGGAAGAATTGAGTGCCTGTGGGATCAGTGGTGACCTCCTTGGGCTCTGGCTGCCGTAGCAGCAACTGCCCCAGTTGATTGAGCTCTCCTTTCACTGCCTTCTGCTGGCCCTCAGGCTCCCGAGCAGTCCCAGCCCTACATGGAAAGGGGCAGCTTGGGGACCTAGGGCCACAGGCCAAGATGGAGGCACACGTTTCCCTCGTGCCTGGGCCTGGGTGTCTTTATCTAAGCAGCGGTTCTCAACCTGTGGGTGGCGACCCCTTTGGCGGTCGAACGACCCTTTCACAGGGGTCGCCCAAGACCATCCTGCATATCAGATATTTACATTATGATTCATAACAGTAGCAACATTACAGTTATGACGTAGCAACGAAAATAATTTTATGGTTGGGTCACAACATGAGGAACTGTATTTAAAGGGCCAGAAGGTTGAGAACCACTGAAAAGGGATAAAGAAAATCCAGCTCAGAGATCTGAGAAAATCCGTGTGTATGACAATCTCTTGCAGCCCATGCCTGAGGTTTTATTTCCTCAATCTGTGGAGTTGTGGCGCTATTGCCTCCCATGCCCGAGGACTCAGAAGATCCGTATCTGGAAACTCAGATTCCATCTTTAGGAGAACTGATACCCCGGGGAATTCATGTTGTTGCTCAGTAGCGGCTTGTGGTGGAGGTGGGGTGAGGGGGGTTTTGATATCCAGCCAGCTCTGCCACTGTGAGGAATGAGACGCTGGTAACCATTCAGCCTCAGTTTCCCCCTCCAGCCCCGGCTGGCCCTCTGGTTGTTGCCTCCACACCACATGCACTCACTCAGCACAGATATTTTATTGGCCTTGATTGCTTGCCAGGCCCTACACTAATAGCTGGAAGATAATGGCAAGACCAGGGTCCCTGTCCTCCATCAGGAGAGAAAGGCATGTAAACAGATAAGAAAACTGTGCTAAATGTGAGGGTGGATGAGGAAAGGAAGGACACCCAACCAGGACAGGTGTTCTAGGCAGAGGGGACAGTGTGAGCAATGGCATAGAGGTTTGAAATAGTGTGTGTGTGTGTGTGTGTGTGAGTGTGTGTGTGTGTGAGTGTATGTGTGTGTGAGTGTGTGTGTGTGTGAGTGTGTGTGTGAGTGTGTGAGTGTGAGTGTGTGTGTGTGAGTGTGTGTGAGTGTGTGTGTGTGAGTGTGTGTGAGTGTGAGTGTGTGTGTGGTGTAGGGGGGCAGGCTGGAGAAGCAGACAAAGCTCAGGATAGAGAGGGCCTTGAAGGCTGTGTTGAGAAGACTACATTTTAACATCAGAGAATGGGAAGTCATTGAAAGTTTTGAACTATGAAAGTGATGGAGTCTGCTTTGCATGTGCATCATTTATTTATTTATTTAAAAATATATAAGTATATTATTGATTTCAGAGAGGAAGGGAGAAAGAGATAAAAACATCAAAGAATCGTGATTGATTGATCAGCTGCCTCCAGCACACCCCCTTCTGGGGATCGAGCCTGCGACCCAGGCATGTGCTTTTCACTGGAACCAAACTTGGGGCCCTTCAGTCCACAGGCTCTATCCACTGAGCCAAACCGGCTAGGGCTGCATGAGCACCATTTAATCAAGTTTATTGGGTGCTCTAAGTTGGGGTGCTTTCCAATACTTCATCCTGGCTTTTATCTATTCATTCAAAAGAATTTAGGGAGCCTCTTACCTGCTTACCGTACTAAACTCTTCGCATGTATCTCATTTAATCCTCACACAAGTAGACATCCATCCATGAAATAAATACAACTGTTAACCTCATTTTACAGATCAAGAATTCAAAGCTTGGACCTATTTAAGGTCACTTGACTGGTACGTGGTGGTGCAAGGATTCAAACCTCATCTGACTCCAGAGTCTGTGCTTTCTCCTAAATGACCTATTTTGGCAGCATTGTGTGACCAGGCTACACAAGATCCAGGCCCTGTCTTGGAGAGCTGATATACCAGTAGGAGGACACTGAGAAGGCTCTGATGGAGTACACAGTGTGTGGTGAGAGCTGGTTCCCAGAGGGAGGGGCTGGAGTGACTGACTTGTATTTAGTCGGGTTAGTTGCGGAAGTTAAGAGAAGAGAGGATTTTAAGGAAAGAGAATCAACTGTACCAGAGATTCAATAAAATAAGTGTCCGCAGCCCCGGCTAGTTTGGCTCAGTGGATAGAGTGTCGGCCCACAGACTGAGGGTTTGATTCTGGTCGAGAGCACATATCTCGGTTGTAAGCTCGATCCCTGGCCTTGGTCAAGGTGGGAGGCAACCAATCAATGTGTTTCTCTCACATCGATGTTTCTCTCCCTCTGTCTCTCCCCCTCCCTTCCACTCTCTCTAGAAAATCAATGGAAAAACATCCCTGTGATGAGAATTAACAAAATAATAATAATAATAATAATAATAATAATAATAATATGTCCACAGCCCTGACTGGTGTGGCTCAGTCAGTTGGAACTTTGTCCTGTACACCAAAAGGTCACCGGTTCAATTATTTCTGGTCAGGGCACATACACAGATTTTGGATTTGATCCTGATCAGGTGTGTACTGGTGTGCCTACGGGAGGCAACCAATTGTTGTTTCTCTCCCTCTCCCCTCCTCTCTCTCTCGAAAAATCAATTTAAAAAGACACACACAGCCAGCCCTAGTCGGTTTGGCTCAGTGGACAGAGTGTCAGCCTGCGGACTGAAGGATCCTGGGTTTGATTTCTGTCAAGGGCACATGCCCGGGTTGCTGGCTCAATCCCCAATAGGGGGTGTGCAGGAGGCAGCCGATCAATGATTCCCTTTCATCATTGATGTTTCTATCTCTCTCCCTCTCCCTTCCTCTCTGAAATCAATCAATCAATATACATATATATAAAAACAACAACAGCCGAAACCGGTTTGGCTCAGTGGATAGAGCGTCGGCCTGTGGACTGAAAGGTCCCAGGTTCGATTCCGGTCAAGGACATGTACCTGGGTTGCGGGCACATCCCCAGTAGGAGGTGTGCAGGAGGCAGCTGATCGATGTTTCTCTCTCATCAATGTTTCTAACTCTCTATCTCTCTCCCTTCCTCTCTGTAAAAAATCAATAAAATATATTTTAAAAAACAACAACAACAACAAACAAAAAACATGTCTATAAGAAAAAAAAGTGTCTGCTGCCCAGTGCTCTGGAAGGTGGAAGACCACCCTTCCCGTAGACTGTCCTTGTAAGGCAGGAGGGCAAAAGCTTGCAGAGAAAGGACCATGAGCTGGAGGGGAAGGACTCTTTTAAATATCAAATGAGCTAACATCGAAAATGCATTTTGTAAACTGCCCAGTCCTGTGTTAATGCCATTGTTGTTTTTATTAATGACCTGGGGATTGGACTGAGACTACCGGTGAGAGCGAGCAGATAAGACATAAGGAAAGAGTTCTAGGGAAGGAGGTTTCATAATGAAGAAAACCCCTTCCTCCCGAGAGTCTGCGTCCAAACCAGGTGTCGGGTGAAGCGAGGGGACCCCGGGGCAGTGTTGAGCCTCACTCCGCACTCACCCACCAAGGCGGCAGCGGGCAGGGAACCAGGGGGATGCCTGGGCTGCCCAACGCCGAGGGAGGAAGTCCGGCCCCAGATGTGAGGCGTCCCTCTGGCCCCGCCCCCTTCCGCCGCCGACCAATCAGGAATCAGCTGCAGCTGCACCGGGGCGGGGAGGAGGACGGAGCTGAGGACCGTTAATTCGCCGCGTCGGCATCCAGTTATTCATTCGCTTCCTTTCCCTACAAGGATCTACTGTTGCAGGTCTTAAAAAAACATGAGTGGGCACATAACCACTTTTGAAAAAGCTCTGGCAGTTTCATATGAAACTAAGTACTTACTATCCTCTGACCCAGCAATTTCCTACCTAAGTATTTATGCAAAAGGAAGTACAAATCCACAGAAAACCCAAATATCCATCAGCAGGAAAATGGATAAACTAATATATCTGCACAATGGGATACTATTAAGCAACAAAAAGGAGCCACGCAGCAACATGAATGAATCTCAAAATTATGCTCAGTGAAAGAAACCTGTGCACACGAGAATAAATATTGCATAATTCTATGTATGAGAAGTTCTAGAACAAGCTAAAATAATCTATGATGAAAACAAAATCAGAACAGGGGTTGCCTGAGGACTGAGGGTAGGGATTGACTGCAAAGGGGCGTGAAGGAACTCTCGAGGTGATGGTAATGTTCTTAGAGCTTTGTGCAATGGAGGAAATGTCCCGGATCTGTGCTGTTCAACAGGGTAGCCACTGGCCACGTGTGGCTATGAAGCACTTGGATGTGGCCAGTGCAAATAAAAGCTGCATTTTAAATTTCATTTAATTTTAATTATTTTTTAAAATATATTTTTATTGGTTTCAGAGAGGAAGGGAGAGGGAGCGAGAGATAGAATCACCAATGATGAGAGAGAATCATGGATCAGCTGCCTCCTATACACCCCACACTGAGGATCAAGCCCACAACCAGGGCATGTGCCTTGACCTAGAATCGAACCGTGACCTCCTGGTTCATAGGTCCGCACTCAACCACTAAGCCACGCCGACTGGGCTTATTTTAATTACTTTAAATTTAAAATTAGCCACATGTGGCTAGTGGCTTCCCTATTGAACAACACAGTTCTATATCCTCATAAGGGTTTGGGCCTCACAGGTATATTCATCTGTCAAAACTCCTTTCACAATAAGCCTAAGATTTGTGCATTTCACTGTATGTAAAGTTTACATTAAAGGATAAACATAGCCTTGGCTAGTTTGGCTCAGTGGATAGAGCATCGGCCTGTGAACTGAAGGGTCCCAGGTTTGATTTCGGTCAAGGGCATGCACTTTGGTTGCAGGCACATCCCCAATGGGAGGTGTGCAGGATGCAGCTGATCGATGTTTCTCTCTCATTGATGTTTCTAACTCTCTATCCCTTTCCCTTCCTCTATGTAAGCAATCAATAAAATATATTTAAAAAAATAAAGGATAAACATAAACTCTAATTAATGCTATGTGTGTTGAAGCATTTAGATGTGAAATGTGCTGTTATCTACAACTTTGAAATGGGTAGCAAAAATGTATTGATGAATGGAGGGATGGCTAAGTTGCTAGACATGTAATACAACAAATACAGCAAAATATTAATTGTAGAATCTTGGTGGTAGGTTAATGGGTGTTCACTGTAATCTTTCTGTGTATGTTGGATTATTTTCAGAATAAAATGTTGGGGCTAAGAGGAGAAAGGATTTGAAAGTTATTGTCTAACTGGGTACAAAGTTTCTGTTTGGAATGATGAAATTTTTCTGGAAATAGATAGTGATGGTGGTTACTTAATGGCAATTAATTGTTCACTTAAAGTAATCATATGGTAAATTTTATGTTATATATCTTTTACAATTTAGAGAAGTTTGAAAGCCAAAAAAAAAAAAAAAGAAATATTGGGAGAAAATCCATGTGAAAGTTTCTGTGCCTTCTCTAGAGGCAGTCAGGAGTTCTGCACAAAGGGAAGGGCGAAAGGAGCAGGCTGTGTGAGTGAGTGTGCTAGTTTCGCTTGGAGTAGAAGTCAGTGGGAAGAGAACACGGTCTTTGGAAACAGACCTGTTTTCGTAATCCCAAGTCTTTCACTTTCTAATTGAATAACTGGGTAGCTTGATTCTGCCTCCCTTTCAAAAGAAAACTTGTGCTGGAGTTGCTGAGGGAACCAATAAAGTCTTTACTATTTTAAAAACTTACTTGTTTCGTATTGCTATTGTTACTGTAACAAATGTAGTAGCTTAGGACAACACAGAGTTATCATCTCGTAGTTCTGGAAGTTTGAAATGTGTCTTACTGGGCTAACATCAAGCACTGCATTCTTCCTTCTGGAGACTCTGGGGGGGGCGGGCACTTTCTTGTCTTTTCCCACTTCAAGAAACCTCCTGTGTTCTTTGGTTTGGCTCATGGCCTTTTCTTTCAAAGCCAACAGTAGCATCTTCAAATCTCTCTTTCACACACCATCCACCCCCTCTGCTTCCTGCATCACATCTCCTTCTCTGACTCTCCCGTCTCCCTCTTTCCCTTATAAGAACCCTTGTGATTCCATTGGGCCTACCCAGACAATCCAAGATAATCTCCCCATCTCAAGATCCTTAATTTATTACATCCGCAATGTCCCTTTTGCCATGTAAGGTAACATATTCACAAGTTCGGGGATTAAGGCTGGACATGGTGGGGGGACATTTTCCTGCCTACTACAGTGGCTTTGAAATTTTATGCTACTCCTACGTCAAGACTACCCTGAAGCCCTGGCTGGCGTGACTCAGTTTGTTGGGCATGCACCAGGAGGTCACAGATTTGATTCCTGGCCAAGGGGCACAATGCCCAGGTTGCCAGCTGGATACCCAGTAGGGGGCATTCAGGAGGCAACATGGATGTTTCTCTCTTCCTCTCTAAAAATAAACTATTTAAATAAATTTTTAAAAAGACTACACTAAAGAGGAAACATTTCTCATTATTTTTTTCCTAATAGCTTTATTGAGATAGCATTCACATACCATATAATCTACCCATTTAAAGCAAATCATTCAAATGGTTTTTAGTAGTCACAGAGTTGTGCAATCATCACATTTTCATCTTTCTCCCATTTTTATGTTTGTGGAAACAAAGGCTTGAGACATTATGGAACTTGCTTAGGGTAACATCTAATGGCAGGGCTGGGCATTGCAGTGGCTGTCCGGAGCTGATATTGTAGTCCAGGCCTGGATTCCATGAAGACCAATCACCTGGGAGCAGTGTGGTTAGTAGTAAACACGCAGGTACTTAGGCCAGGTGAGACTTGGTTTCAAGGCTTTGTTTCTGCTACCTACAAGCTACGTGACCTTTGGTAAACCTCTTGGAGCTTTGGTTTCCTTATTTGCAAAATGAGGACAATAAAATGAATGGGGGGAGAGGGGACAGTACTCACCTGTAAGATCCCTCCAGCTATGTAATTCCAAGCTTCAATGAGGAGGGGCGGGGAGGGGGGATGTAATTAAAAATAAATTCCCCAAGCATCCTCCAGGGCAACAAGAGGATGAATAAGTACAGTATTCCCTGAGACTAACTCACATGCTTTCATCGCCCAGGTCTCAAGAGTTCCTCCCTGATGGGCCTCAGCTGGGTGGGAAAGACAATGAGAGAAAGGGCCCTTACAAAGGCAAAGAGGAGTGGGAAGAGCTGAGAGGCGGGGCAGGCCTTGGGGTGGTCTGCCCCGGAGTGGACAATGATCCTGCGGGTGGAAACGGAGGTGGGAGAGATCCGTGGCCGCTCTCCCCAACGCCAAGTTCAGCCGCTCTGTAAGGGCTAGGGAGGGGAAGTGTGTCGGATGGGTGGTTCCGAAAATAAATCTTCAGAGCAGGGTTGGGTGACACCACACCACCTACGGCGCTCCTGCAGTCCCCCAACCCCACCCCCCGCCATCTCCCGCCACGCCCACCGGTCCACGCGACTTGGTATGCTCCACGCTCCGCCGCCACCATAAGCGTCCTTCCTCCAGCGTGCGGTTGGTACGGCCCGAGCCAGGGAGGGGGCGGAGGGTGAGGGCACGCCCCTGCCTCTGAATGGCTGGAGAATTTAAAGATCCGGCCAGTGATAGGATGATTCCCCACGGCCTGCGTTTGAAAGTTATAAGCCCGAGCTTCGCCGGCAGGTCCGCTCGGTCCACCAGCTCGTCCGAGTTCCGGCGCAAGTGAGTGTCCACCCGATGTCAGGGTTGGGAGGAAGAGAACCTGCTTCTTTAATGGGTCCCCGCCGGGAGGGTGCAAACGAGAGGGTCAGACGGAGGGAACACACATTCCAGGGCCGCCCCGCGATTTCCCTAACCTAGCCAGATACGCTACCCCTTGCCACCTTGGAAATGGGAAGCGCCAGGGCTTCGGATCACACCACCCCGACTTCTACCAGGCGCGTGGCCTCTCCCAGCCTGTTCCCACTTTTGTCCACGGGAATAGGGATCCCTGCTCGGCTGCGTATGCAGCAGTGAACGTAGCAGCAGCTGACAGGACGAGCAGCAGCGCCCTTGCTCATCTCCCCACGTGAGATTCCCCTGCTTCCTGGGGAGAGGACTCAGGATTCCCCTGCCGTCCCCTCGGTCCCTGAAGCTGTCTTCTTTTCTGTTCAGGGTCCCCCATCTTCAGCGGCCCCTGCCGGACAGCCGAGGCACCCCAAACCCGGGTGCATTTGACGCTGTCCACCCGCCACTCTGGAAATTATCGTGTAGGATGTAATTTCTGAATGAATTTCCTAAATTGCCCCCGCGTCCTTCTGCCATCACTGTGACCTCTTTGTGTTACCGGAGAGGGGTAGGATCCTATGTGGCCTTGACCGGCCTCTAGACCATCTGTCGTGTCCTTGAGTCCCCGCGACTCCGGTGCTCCGATCCTTTGCAGACCTGCGGAGGCGTTGGCGATGCTGGCCGGTTCCCTGGCGGCGGCCGCGGAATGCGAGGACGCGGAGCTGCGGTGCCGCGTGGCTGTGGAGGAGCTGAGCCCCGGCGGGCAGCCGCGAAGGCGCCAGGCGCTGCGCACCGCGGAGCTGAGTCTGGGTCGGAACGAGCGCCGCGAGCTGATGCTGCGGCTGCAGGCGCCGGGGCCCGCGGAGCGGCCGCGCTGCTTCCCCCTGCGCGCGGCGCGCCTCTTCACGCGCTTCGCCGCCTCGGGACGCAGCGCCCTGCGGCTCCCCGCCGACGGCTCGCCCCGGGCGGGCGCGGTGCAGCTGCTGCTCTCGGACTGCGCCCCGGACCGCCTGCGCCGCTTCCTGCGCCTGCTGCGACTCAAACTGGCCGCGGCGCCAGGTCCCGGGCCGTCCTCCGCCCGCGCGCAGTTGCTCGGCCCGCGGCCCCGCGACTTCTTCACCATCAGCCCCGTGCAGCCCGAAGAGCTGCGGCGCGCAGCGGCCACCCGGGGCCAGGACGTGACGCCGGTGGAGCGGCCCACGGAGTCGCGGGTGGGGGCCGAGCCCAACACCGTGAGGACAGGAAAGGGGGTATGCCTTGGGGACTGGGTGTGCCGCTGAGTTGGAAGGGACCAAGGAGACCCAAGTTGGGGGTGGGGGTGGTGGTATTTGAGGGGGCTGCTGGTTATCTCAGAGGAGATGCCCATCGGACATCTGAGTGGAACCGAGATGCGGGAATTGTGTGTTTCTCATAGTGCAACCTCTGAGACCGGGTAAGCCCGGATAGGAAAAGGGTGGCCCAGGTCACATTAAAAGAGAAAGCAGAGAAGGAGGCCTGGAAAGGAAACTTCGAAAGATAAAGAGAGGGAGAGGGGCGTTTGGAAAAAACCAAGTGGTCAGCCGTATAAGGAGAGCCAACAGGTCCGATCAGATAGGGGTGGGGACAAAGTCTGGTGGTTTTGACAGTTTGTGATCTGGGGCAGATGGATCTCAGACCACAGGGGTGGAGACTGAGGAGGTGGGAAGATAAGGATGGGGGAGAAGGGAACCTGGCTAGGCAGGATTTTGCTTGGGTGTTTTGAGGTGAGAAACAGGTTCATTGCAGTGAGAAGTGAGAAAGAAGGATGGGTGAGAGGACCAGGAGAGTTAGGAACCCCGGGAGGAGGCTAAGGACCCAGAAGACCCTGGTCTTCAGGGCCTGAGGAGTCAGTGGAGACCCAGCCTCGATCCCTTCCTCAAGGGGAGACCTGGCCCCCAGAAGTCACTGGTAATATCTTCAGGTGAACCAAGGCTGCCCAGTGGCTCCAAGGAATAAAGCTCCCAGGCCTAGCATTGCACCTGGGCCAAGAAGGTGGTGGTGGTTGGAGGGTGGGGGTGGTGGCAATGCCTAGAGTATGGGGGGGAGGCTCTGAGACAGCCCTGTCCCCCCAGGAAGCCCCAAGGTGGCCCCTGCCTGTGAAGAAGCTGAATTTGGCCCCCGCCAAATCACAGCTTTCTGAGGAGCAGGCTGCAGTGCTGAGGATCGTCCTGAAAGGCCAGAGCATTTTCTTCACTGGGAGTGCAGGTAGTGGGGGGCAGAGTCGGGGGTGGGGGGGAGAATGGTGGAGGGCGGGATGGAGGAGAGGTGGTCTTGACTTTGCCCTCTGCCCAGGGACAGGGAAGTCTTATCTGCTGAAGCGTATCCTGGGCTCACTGCCTCCCACAGGCACTGTGACCACCGCCAGCACGGGGGTGGCAGCCTGCCACATCGGGGGTACCACCCTCCATGCCTTTGCAGGTAAGTGAGCGAGCGCCCCTGCGGCAATCGCTGGGAGCAAGCCAGGCCTGTGGGAAGGGAGGAAGGGGAAGTCAGGGTTGAGACAGGGCTGGGGTCTCAGCTGAATAATGTCACCCACAGGCATCGGCTCGGGTCAGGCTCCCCTGGCCCAATGTGTGGCCCTGGCCCAGCGGCCAGGTGTGCGGCAGGGCTGGCTGAACTGCCAGCGGCTGGTCATCGATGAGATCTCCATGGTGGAGGCAGATCTATTTGACAAGCTAGAGGCCGTGGCCAGGTCAGTGTGTGCAGTGAGGACTGGGATCTGGTGGTTTCCATGAGGATCCTCGCTGCTAAAGCACTGCTCACTCCTCTCCAGAACTGTCCGGCAGCAGGATAAGCCATTCGGAGGGATCCAGCTCATCATCTGTGGGGACTTCCTGCAGCTGCCGCCTGTAACCAAGGGCTTCCAGCCCCCACAGTTCTGCTTCCAGGTACCACTCACCCTCCTGTCCTGCCCTCCCCCCCAGGGGTCTGCTCTGCTCCCTAACCCCCTTCCTCCCCCATCAGGCCAAGAGCTGGAAGAGGTGTGTCCCGGTGACCCAGGAGCTGACCAAGGTGTGGAGGCAGGCAGACCAGAACTTCATCTCTTTGCTGCAGGCTGTGAGACTGGGCAGGTGGGCTCTGTGAATAGAGAGGGGCCTGCAGATGTGGACCCACGTGTGGGTCAGAGGGGAGCATGGGGACCCAAACAAGAGGAAGAAATGCTTCCTGGGCCCATAGAAGATGGTCACTTTGTCAATATTGAGCTCCTGCCTCCCCAGGGCAGGTCCCCATCACCCAGCACAAGGCCTGGCACAGAGTAGGTGTCAGGGAACTATGGTCAGATGGACACACAAGAAGAATTCCGAGATATCGACACTCCCATTTCACAGATGCAAAAGCTGGGGTTCTCAGGGGTGAAGTGACTTGCCCAAAGTCAGGGCTGGAATTTAATCCCAGGTCTGACTTTAAAATCTAGGTTCCTTCCACCCTTTTCTTTTCTTTTTTTCCTTCCACTCTTAAAGCCTGTGCTGTCACTTGGTGGTGGTGGTAGAGGTGGGGGTGGGGAACATTGCAGACATGATCCCTGCCCAGCTAGGACAAACGGTTGAAATGCTACAACTACTCTAACATGGGAGTGGACAGGCCAGGAGGGCAGATGACTTGAGCCAGAGCTGGGCCTTGAAAGCCAGGTCAGATTGGGATGGGCTTGGGGAGGGTAGTGGTGGTGAGCTGCTCTGTACGCCTGGGGACAGGAGGCGGGTAGGAAAGTGCACAGCACGCACCAGCATGCACAGGATAAGAGGAACGCTGAGTGGCAGAGCAGGGAGAGAGGGACCCAAGTTGTCCCCCCTCCTCCCACGGTAGTGCTGCGGTACCCAGGCCTCCCTGGATGGAGGAAGACTGCAGATGGGGAGATATAGAAACACAGGCTCAATTTTTTCCCCCAAGGCAGCAGGTCAGGGGCTAGAACAGCCGTGGGCAAACTACGGCCCACGGGCCGGATCCGGCTCGTTTGAAATGAATAAAACTATTGAAAAAAAAGACCGTACCCTTTTATGTAATGATGTTTACTTTGAATTTATATTAGTTCACACAAACACTCCATCCATGCTTTTGTTCCGGCCCTCCGGTCCAGTTTAAGAACCCATTGTGGCCCTCGAGTCAAAAAGTTTGCCCACCCCTGGGCTAGAACATTGTCATCTAGATTATAGGCTACCGATATAACAGGTATCAACATCAGCTCCTGGTCTAGGTCCTCTAAACCTCTGGACTGTGCCCACTCAGCATACCAGACTCCCCAAGGAGCGCTGGTGATAGGAGGGTGGCTAGCTTCTTTCTGGGGGCAAGCGAAGGAAAGGGTACCCACCCATGATCACAGCCAAGTACCCCCCCCCCACACACACACACACACACACAAACTATGCTCAGTCCCCATGTACGGGGTCGAAGTGGAAAAGTGGAAAAGGATAAGTTGGCCGGCAAATCTTGCCCTCGTGCCCCTGTCCAGTCCCCAGGCCTGACCCATTGCCTGCTGCTTGAGCCATACCATCCACATGCCCCACCTTCCCTGGCATTCAGATGGGCTCTGCCCTAAAGCCCAGCCCCCACAGGTGCTCAAATGAGGTGACCCGCCAGCTCCAGGCTACGGCCACCCACAAGGTGGGGCGAGACGGGATTGTGGCCACCAGGCTCTGCACCCACCAGGATGACGTGGCTCTTACCAATGAGAGGCGGCTGCGGGACCTGCCAGGTGAGCAGGGAGCCAGGGCTGGGTAGTACCAGCTGGGGAGGCTATCAGGCAGGTATGTCAGCCCCCACCCCCCACTCCTGGCAGCCTGGGGCCTTGGGATAAATACCCAGGCCCCAACCTCTGTGGCCATAAGGCCCTTATATTTACAGAGGTAACTGGTTTTGAGAGGTGTGACCTTGAAAGGGTCCAGGTCACTCAGCCAGAAGATGCTGGAATTCAGGTCTCTGATTCTAAAGCTCCAGATAGGCCTGAGCTATCCCTGTTACCTCCCCGCAAGCCCTGGTCTGATATGTGTTTTGGGAAACGAAGCCACGAGTGACTAGTAATCTGTTTGCCCCACTCTTTCCCCAGGTGAGGTACACAGCTTCGAGGCCATGGACAGTGACCCTGAGCAAGCCCGCACTCTGGATGCCCAGTGTCCTGTTAGCAAGCTCCTTCAGCTAAAGCTGGGGGCCCAGGTGCGTGGGAAGCAGGGCCTACACCCTGGGAGCTTGGGCCTCCCCAACCTTTGCCCCTCTGCCCAGGCTGCTCCACAGCTAGAGGGCCCGGCTGTGACCACAGCAAACTCCCTTCCTCCTGTTCCCACCCACCTTCCTGTCTTTAGCTTTCCACTGCCTTCCTGTTTCAGCATCTGGAGCTCCAGGCAGCGTTGCTTTGGATAAGCCCCTGTCCTTGCTGAAGCCTTGTTTCATCTCTCAGTCAGGGCGTGAACTGTCTCCCCCACGCAGTTGCCTTCCCTAGCGTACCCTCTACTCTGAGAGTCCTCCTTCCTGCCACTGTGTCGGGGTGGGCCACATGGGAGCCTTTCCTCAGGTTCCAAAGGGCACCCAGGGGGAAAGTGCAGGCACCATGTGGTTGGAAGAGGGATGGCAGCTGGGGGCTGGCCCTCGAGGTTGGGGCCCACATGTACCCCTCAACAGACGTGGTAGCTTTCAAAGCCCTATGATGTCTGTGACCTTATGCTCTTTACCTGCTCCCGAGCAATGTCCGTCCCCTTGACACAAAGGGAAACCGAGGCCGGGAAAATAAAGCATCTTGCTGCAGGGGGACAGTCAGCTGGTGGCTAAGCTAAAAGTAGGACTCAGTGCCCCTCCATGACAGCCCCCAGCCTCCCAAAGCCACAGCAGTGGCCCCTGGGCCCGAGGCCAGGCATAGGAATGGGCAGCTCTCCATACCTTCTCTCCCTTGCAGGTGATGTTGGTGAAGAACTTAGCGGTGTCCCAGGGCCTGGTGAATGGTGCCCGAGGGGTGGTGGTCGGCTTCGAGACTGAGGGGAGAGGTGAGTGATGGGGGTGCAGACCTACTGCTTGGGGCAACAGGGCCCCAGGGTAAGTGTGAAGAGAAAGAGTCTAGGGTGCAAAGGTGAGGCCTGCTTCTCACCTCTGAGCCCTGAAACAGGGCTGAAAAGTGGGACTTCTCCATGCCTCCCTCAGGGCTGCCCCAGGTCCGGTTTCTATGTGGAGTCACCGAGGTCATCCGTGCTGAACGCTGGACGGTGCAGACCACCGGGGGCCGGCTCCTCAGCCGGCAGCAGCTGCCCCTCCAGCTGGCCTGGGCCATGTCCATCCACAAGAGCCAGGTGAGCAGCCAGTGCGGGGGGTGGGGCAGGGCAGGGCAGAGGGGGGACGAAATAGGCGAGGCGCAATTTGACGGAGGCCTTAAAGGCTTTTTGGGAGTTGAGCTTGCCCTGGAGGCAAAGTTCCAGACCAATTGTAGGATAAACCTTTCTTGAGTGCATTTCCCATCCCATGCTCTCCCTTTCCGGGATCCATATACTTGCCCCCGTCATCTCCTGCCCTGCCACTTTCTGAGCCACTACCAGACTTGTTAACGTTAATACTCACAACACCTGTATGAAGTGCAGACGTAACCATCACTCCTGTTTTACAGAGGAGGAAACCAAGGCTCAGAGAGGTTAAGTAACGTGTCCAAGGCCACACAACTAGTGAGAGGCAGAGCCGGATTCCTTTCCATGCCGGTCTGACCCAGGCCTGAGTTCTTTCCTTCCCCCCCTACCCCTCTCGCTTATCCTGGATGTATCTCCTGGAGCCCCTCCTGCTCAGATCCCCATCCAGGGTCAGCCTATCCCTCTGCCTTGAGAATCTCGGGGCTGGGCCAGGAGATCCAGGGGCAATAGCTGGGCTCTTGGGCACAAAGGACTTCAGGCAGAGCTGGCTCCATCTCTGTCTCTCCATCCCCAGGGCATGTCCCTGGATTGCGTGGAGATCTCCTTGGGCCGCGTGTTTGCCAGTGGCCAGGCCTACGTGGCCCTTTCCCGGGCCCGCAGCCTGCAGGGCCTGCGTGTGCTGGACTTTGACCCCATGGTAGTTCGCTGTGACCCCCGTGTGCTACGCTTCTATGCCACCCTGCGGCGGGGCAGTGGCCTCGGCCTGGTAAGAGGGAGACACCCAGTGGTGGGCCAAGGGACCCTGGGTAGGGGTGGCAGAGCCTTCTCTGGCTCCATTGTGGACAGGGGCAAGAGGAAGGAGATGCTGGCCCCCAGGCTGTGGCCCTGGAGGACAGCAGAAGCTCGTGACTCAGGTTCTCTGGCTTCAATCTAGGAGTCCCCAAATGATGATGCAGCAGCCTCAGACCAGGAGAATGTGGATCCAAACCTTTGAGCCCCAAAGAGAAGACAGAAGATGGTCTCCCCCTCCTCCCACTCCTGGTGAGCTAGGACCCCAGGAGATAGCAGGGGAGGATGGTCAGTGCCCGTTCTCCCGTCATTAGGGTCTCTCAGCCTCCTGGCACAGGTACAGGGATAATGCTTCCCACCCATTTGCCAGCTGTGCCTCAGTTTCTCCCCTTGCGCTGGGTGAGCTGCTTCCAGGGTCAGGAATCGTCTTTCTGTGCCAGTTGGGAATGGACCTGTGGTGGTATCTGGCGTTAGAGGACAGAGGGCTGGCCATGGGACCACCGTCATGAGGGCCACCCGCTTTGGGCTGCAGAGGGAGAGGTGTTCCAGGGGCAGGAAGAGGCACGTGGGTCCTGTGGGACTCAGGCCGGTACAGGCCCCAAATGGAGAAGGGACCCTGAGGTAATTTCACAGCCAGGCCCAGCCTCGCACAGCCAGGACCAACACCCGCCTGAGCCTGACGTGAGGACACGCACAGCACACTGTGCGCCCGTCTCTTAAGCTGCTTTCTGGGGAAAGAAATAGTGAGTGAGCATTGAAATGGATGTTCTCCGGTTGAGTTTATTTATTTATTTATTTTAATAAATATTGTTGAAAGTATTACATATGTCCCCCTTTCCCCCCCATGGCCCCCCTCCAGCCTGCCCCCACCCCCCGCCCCAGGCCTTCACCACCCTATTGTCTGTGTCCATGCATATATGCATACTCAGATGGTATTTATTTAGGACAAATAAACTCGTGAATTGTGTAAGGACTGTGGGCTCCTCGGCTCTCTTTAAGGAGGCACACCCCTGCCCTGGCTGGTGTTGCTCAGTTGGTTGCACATCTTCCCATGCACTAGGAGGTTGCCGGTTCGTGGATGGAAACAGGAGAAACAGACTGGGGATAACTTAAGCAGGAAAGGAAGGTAGTAGAACAGAAGGCTAGCTTGTAGAAGTGATATGAGGAGCCCAGAAACCCAGGCTTGGAAACAGTGGGAACCAGGGAGGCTAGAACCACTGGCAGGAGTGGAGCTGGGAGCAGCTGGCCAGGAGGACCTCTGGCCACCCCTGGGCGCCTTTCACAGCCACCAGGGGAAGGAGTCCTGAACTCTTCTGCCTGCTCACATCACTCAGTCCAGACCTAGAGGCAGGTGTGTGGCTGGCTGGGCTTGGTCTCCCATGCAGGTCCTGCAGCCTCTGGCAGGAGCTGAATGTGCATGAAGGTGCAGGAGGTACCAGGGCTTCTGCTGGAGATGAATTTTACATCATCCCCAGAGCTGGGCTGTTGAGGATGCCTGAGGGTCCTCTCCTGGGATTCTCCTCTCTGACCCCATCCTCGACACACACTGCCAAAGCACCCCTCACCCTGCCAGCCCTTTCCCCTCGCCCAGGCACTGGCTTCAGCCTTCCCTGGTTCCATACGGACCTGCTCTGCTGAAAGACGGCTTCCTCACGAGCCTGCCTGGGCACCAGCAAGTCCCGTCCTCATTGTGCAGTGCCCTCCTCCTCCGAGCAGCCGTGATCTGCCTTGAGGGCAATGATCAACTTACACGTCTGTCTTCCCCTAGAACTGTGGTTCTCAACCTTGGCTGCACATTAGAACCACCTGGGGATCTTTTTAAAATCCTGATTTCTGGGCCTCATCCTCCAGAAATTCTGTTTGTTACTAATGTTGTGGCCCCACCCCATAACAAAGAAACAGAATTTCCAGAGGATGAGGCCCAGAAATCAGGATTTTAAAAAGATTCCCAGGTGGTTCTAATGTGCAGACAAGGCTGAGAACCACTGGTCTAGAATAAGGCAGGTGCCTTGGTAGCAAGAAACTTGGCTTAGCAGCCCTTGTATCCCCACAGCTCTCAGCATGATGACTTTAGAAAGGAGACACTTCATAAAGTGGTTGATACAGGAAAGCACACACCACCGTCCCAGGCTCCCTGAGAGCAGGGGATGGTTACTCCAGTTCTGCAGGGGCGGCGGCTGAGTCCTGGGAGTGAGGCAGTGGCAGAGCTGGAGGAGAACCCGTGGCCTCCCCTTGCCAGTGAGATGTGGGCTGAGATGGGGACTGGTGGCGTGCCCACCGTCATGTGTCCTCAGGGGCGTGGCCAGGGGAGGGCTCAGCTTGGCATGAGCTCATCCTTTCTGAGGGGCCGGCAGATTCTGCCCACCCCCACAGGGCCAAGGGTCATGCTCAAACCCTCAATCTCAGAGCACCCTGCCCAAGCACCACACACCACGGACCACTAGGTGGTGCCAAGTGGTCGGCCAGTCCCTTCCCAGAGACCTGGACGATCCTTTGTCTGTTGCCTTGTTGGGGCACATGGATACCTCAGGAGCCGGGAGCCCAGGAAGAGCAGAGAGGAGGAGGTTCCTTTGTTGAGGAGCTTGCGCCTGGCATCAGTTGAGTACCTTACGGTTTGTGCTCATTAGCCCTCTGGCTTTTTCACAATAACCCCGAGAAGACGGGGGAAGAGAAAACTAATCGGAGATTAGGTGACTTGGCCAAGGCTACACTGCAAGCTGGGTCTGGAACCCAAGTCCCAGGATCCTGGGGTTTTTAGCAGAAGGCCCTGAAGTCAGATACTGGCTTCCCACTTCCCGTGTGACCTTGGACATGCTGCCTAAGTCCTCAACCCCAGTTTCACCATTAGTGAAATGGGGCAAACCGCTGACCAATGAAGTCAGGGCAAGAGCTGGATGGGGCCAGGCGTGCGGGAAACCCTCCTGGTTAGCTCTCTTTGTCCTTCATTACTTACCTACAGTGGCCATCCTGCACCCCTCCTCCCATCCTTACCCTTTCCCTGCCCCCCAAGTGGCCTGGAGAATAACAAAAAGAATTCACCGGAGCCCAGATTAAGTGACTGCTTTCTTTCAGTCTCCCAGAAGGCACAGGCTGCGCCCACCCACTAAGAGGAAGGGGAGAGTGAAGTTTTCCCCGCTCTGTCTCCCAACGAACGTGAGGTCTCAGCCCTGACCTGTGAGTGCATTTGTCACAACGGCCTCTTGTTTTTCCTCTCTTCTCCCTCTTCTTCTCCTTCTCCTTCTTCTTTTCTGTTAGTCCTCACCCAGGATATTTTCTCCATTGATTTTTAGAGAAAGTAGAACGGAAGAGGAGAGACAGAGAGAGAGAGAGAAACATCGATGTGAGAGAGACACATTGATTGGTTGCCTCCTACGACTGGGCCAGGGATCGAGCCTGCAATCGAGGTACGTGTCCCTGACAGAAATCAAACCCGAGACCCTTCCGTCCGAGGACTGAGACTCTGTCCACTGAGCCAAACCGGCTAGAGCTCTGTCCCTCTTCTCATCAAGCATGTATGAGGGCCATCTTTAGATCTACTGTACAGAGGAGGAGACAGACACAGGTGGGCAGCTCAAGGTCTCAAGGCTGATGGTGAGGCCAGGGTGGACACCCAGTGTCTGAGGCTTCACCTCAATGCTCAGGGCCTTTGCAAAAAGGAGCAAGCATGGGGTGCCCTCTGGCCCCTAGCTTTGCCCCAGAAATTCCACACTCAAAACTCCACTTCTTTTTTTTTTTTTTTTTAATATATTTTTTATTGATTTTTTACAGAGAGGAAGGGAGAGAGATAGAGAGTTAGAAACATCGATCAGCTGCCTCCTGCACACCTCCCACTGAGGATGTGCCCGCAACCCAGGCACATGCCCCTGACCGGAATCGAAGCCGGGACCCCTCAGTCCGCAGGCCGACGCTCTATCCACTGAGCCAAACCGGTTTCGGCAAAACTCCACTTCTTTAGGATTCCAAGAGCATCACCCGCTGAGCCATAAACGGCTGGGAGGGGCCACGATGGAAGGGGAGAGGCTTGGAAGGAGACACTGAAGAGGGAAGTGAGGGAATGCCAGGCACCAGACAAGCCCTGCAGGGCGGGCCGTGACCATGCCTCTCACCCCTGGCTCCAGCTCCCTCCTTTAGCCTCATGGTCTCCCGGGCTGCCCCTCACCTCCTCCCCCGGCTTGTATTGGGTAAGCAGAGCCCCAGCTCACCTGGGAAGGTGCAGAGTGAGGAGGGCATCCAGGTACAAGCTGGGGCTGGGAGGGCCGGCAAGGGCAACCTGGGGGCAGGAGCCAAAGACCTGGGAACCGAACCGAGGGTGGAGGCAGGTGTTTAAGAGGCCCCACGACACCCCCACCCCACAGACACCCCCGTCCCCACTACAGGAAGCCCTATCTTCTGGGCTCTTCGCCTCCCTGAACACCTCCCAGCTCTGGGGGCTGCGGTGGAAGACCATGGCATCCAGCATCGGACGCCACCTGGCAGCGAGTGCATGTCAGTTCCCTGGCCCGGCCTCAGTTTCCCCCTCCTCAGAATGGAGGGGGTGGGAATAAGCCCAGCTTGACCCTCTGCTGTCGGGTGGATCCTGGGACTGTGCTTGGTAAACTGTGAAGGACGGTGCACACCCCTGGGCAGGTTTTCAGCTCCTCCGTTCTCACCACCACGCAGGGTGCCTCCTCCCCTCCCTCCACCTCCTCCCCACCACTGCCGCCTCCCCGCGCCCCCCCCCCCCCCCCCCCGCCCTTCACCCTGGGCCCTGGCACAGCACTCCATGCCTATTTAAGGCAAATCGCCTGATGTCCTTTTAAATAACATTCTCTCCTTGTTATGCAGAAGACAAGCAGGGCTTCGGGAAAGAGGAGGAGAGCCCCAAATATCCCATCGGAGGCTGGAGGGGGGAGGGGGTATGGGGGCAAGAGGCATGGCTCCCTCCTCCCGCCGTGAGCTTGGGAAAGTCCTTGCCCCCACCCCCGCCTCCACTTTGGTCCCCTCACTTCTTAGGCCCTGGATTGGCTAGAACCTCTTAGCGGGGCTAGCAGCCCTCACTGCCTGGGGGTGGGAGGGTGGGGAATGATGCTAGCCCCCCCAGGCCCTGCGGGGGGGGGGGGGGGTGCTTGGGTGAAGAAGTGGTGCAACCACGGTGGCTAGTGAGGGGAGAGGGAGGATCTGGGGTAGGACTGAAATCTGATCTCACAGCCTGTCCAGTGTGAAGGATGAAACACAACTGCTCTTTGGTTTTAGCATCTGAGGCTCAGAGAAGCCGAGAGACCTGCCCAAGGCCACACCGCCAGTGAGCGGAAGGGTCTGTACGCGGCACCGACAGCGACTCCTGTCAGGCACCAGGCCTCACTCAAAGCCCCTGCACACTCTTCTTCTGCCTGTTTCTCCTCTCAGGCAGTCCCAACTCCTGCCTTCTGCCCCCCCTCCTCTTTTCCGCAGGCCCACACTTCTCCCCTCCTCCTGGGTTCCTGCCCCCCCCCCCCGCCCCCCCGCCCCCCACCTTCCCCCTGCAGGACCCAGCAGAGCCCTTCCCAGCAGCTCAGTTCTTTCTCTTTGAGGCCCAAGGCCCCGCTCTCCTGATGCTCTTCCCCGTCTTTCTCCAGGTGGCCCTCCCCAGCCTCCCATCTCAGCCCCACTAAGCCCCCTGTGGTCCTCACATGACTGAGCCGCCCTCTCCAGGGTTCAAAGGGAGAGGGTCAGGGATCCTTTGCAGATCATGCTGCCTCCTCGGGACCAGGCACTCCTTCCTCAGGCACGTGAGCCACAGCAGGCTGCGCCCCCCTCCCTCCCCCCCACCAAGCCCTGTCCCCCATCAGTGTCAGGCTGCGGCTGGACTGGGGGGGGGGGCGTCGGGGGACAGAGTGAGGGAGAAGGCCTGGCCTCTTCCTCCTCCGAGCACTGAGCGCAGAAGGGGCCAGATCGGGCAGCTGGTCCAGTGGCCCCATTTCACAGATGAGCAAACTGTGGCCCAGGGAAGGGGAGGGGAGGCCAGGGGTCCCACTATGAGACAGAAGCCAAGCTGGTGTGGACCTGATCCCTGGGGGAGGAGGGTCTATTATAGGAGGAGATTCAGCTCCTTGTTTAGTGGGGGTGTCCCTGAGCTTCCAGGGTCTTTCTAGCTTGGTTCTACCATTAACCCATTGTGTGCCCTTGGGCAAGCCCCTTTTCCTGTCTGGGCCTGTTTCCTTGTGGAAAACAGAGGGTTGGACAGATGGTAGATGAGGTGCCATCCCATCGGCCCAGCCCTACTCCCCCAGGCCTCTTTTCTAGGCTCCTGCGCTGGCCCCGGCCACCGCATCGTCACCAAGATTGCCCCGACAGCCTCTGCCGGCCCCTCCGCCCTCTTCCCCTCTGATTAACCCACACACACCACTCAGCTGACCTCCGGAGGCTTGGGAACCTCCCATGGTGCCCAGGGGCCTCCCTCAGAATAAGCCACCTCATCCCCTGGCAGTCGGCACATCCCGCCTGCAGTCAGACCCTGGACTCAGTTCCTCATGTGCCGAGGGCACTAACAACCCCTCAACTTGGGGGACTGTGGTGCGGACACGCTACCCGCACTTCTGGCTCTCTGTGCTGGAAAGGCTGCCCGTCCCACTCTCACTCTCCTTCATTCAAATCGGTGAGGTCCCCTAAGGCTGGCCAAGTCCCACTACCTCCTCGAGAGGCCACCGTCGGGGGGGCCCCATCAGAGGTGACCCCGCCCACTTGGAGCTCCCACAGGCTGGACTCCACTCGCCTGCCTGCACCTGCAGCTCCCACCACCCGGTGGGCAGTATAGAAGGGGGCTCCTAGAGAACCAGCTGGCAAGGCACTGGCTGGGGGAAAGGCTGGGCCTGTGGGCTGCAGCTCACTCCCCTACCTTCCCCCGGGCTCTGTTTTTTGACACAGATTATCTTTGACCTTCAGAGACATCCTCAGCACCAACTTCAAAAAAAGCTCATATGCCAAAACCGGTTTGGCTCAGTGGATAGAGCATCGGCCTGAGGACTGAAAGGTCCCAGGTTCGATACCGGTCAAGGGCATGTACCTGGGTTGCGGGCACACCCCCAGTAGGAGATGTGCAGGAGGCGGCTGATGGATGTTTCTAACTCTCTATCTCTCTCCCTTCCTCTCTGTAAAAAATCAATAAAATATATTTTTTTTTAAAAAAAGCTCATAGTTGGGCCTCAAGGCAGACTCTTAACTGGAGGCTTTAGACCCTGTGTTGCCCTGTTCAGATGATTCGAGAAATCAAAAAGACTCAGAAAGCTTCCTGGGTTAGAGCATCATCCCACTACACCGAGGTTGCAGGTTCAATCCCCAGTCAGGGCACACACAGGAAGCAACCAATGAATGCATAAGTAAACGGAACAACAAATAGATGTTTCTCTCTCTCTCTCTCTCTCTCTCTCTCTCTCTCTCTCTCCCTCTCCCTCTCTCTCTCTCTCTCTCTCCCTTCCTCTCTTTCTCTAAAATCCATCAATAAAAATAAATAAATAAATAAATAAATAAGAAAAAGAAAGCCAGCTTCCCCCAAAGACCCAGGAAGTGGTAGCTGGTAGAAAATCCATGTTATCAGAAGAAACTGCTAAGGGAAGAGAAGCCAGGCCTTGGAACTTAGAGACCACCCACTCTGGGGTCTGAACACTGCTTCAACCACTGGTAGGGCCTTGGGCAGGTTACCTAATGCCTCAGTTTCCTCATCAGTAAAGTGGGGACAATACTACCTATTAGATAAGAATCAGATGATGCATGCAGAGTGCTTAGCTCATGGCTTGGTACCTCATATAGGCTCAAAATATGCTAGCGATAAGCCTTATCGATGACAGATGGACCCAGGCCCTCAGCTGAGGGTGGGGAGGACGGCTGTCGAGAAGCAGGGAGGCACCAAGGCACAGGTTGCTTAGCCAGAGGTGGGCAGCGGGTTAGAGGCTAGAATAAAACACAGAGTCCCCAGCCTGTTGCTAAGCAGTCTATATACATTACCTCATTGAAACCTCAGTCGTCAAAAATAGGGGTTTGGAACAGAAGCTTCCTAAGGCTTTTCCAATTCAGCGAGTACTTGTAAAAGGTTTTCTGTGTACGAAGTATTTTTCACTTTGTAGTCAATCTATAGTCCTGTGTGTGTTGTAATAGTTGCAACAGTCACACAACTAGATCTGGGACAGGAACCAGGAGGAAGGCTCCGTATTCCCCCAGGACCTGGTGGCAGAGGGTTCTGAGAGGGGTGGGTGAGACCTGAAGCTCCACCCAGGGCCCAGGGAGGGGCATGGCCCTTGGAGACGACGTCATGGAAGCTTGGCTCTGGCTCCTGCCCCGCGTCCGGTTCTGCCGGGCTATGCCGAGGCCCAGAGGCCTGGGTCTGGAACTCATCAACCCCACCTGTCAGCCCTCCATGGCTGGCTCGCTGGCCTTTGGTTATCACTAAGGAGAGTGTGGCTTCAGTCCAGGGGCCCTGAATCCCTTCCCTGCTAGCAACCTTAGGGCAGGGAGATGTGTTCCCATCAGCCAAGCATCCCCAATTTGACTGAGCTGTTATATGACAGGCTCTGTGAAATACGCAAAGACCTCACTATTCATAAATATTTACTGAACACCTACAGTGTGCCTGGCCCTGAGCCGGATGCAGGGAATCAGACAGACATTCCTATTTACTCTAGTAAAATAAGCTGTAAAGGAAAGCTACGTGTGATGGGAGATAAAAGAGAGGACTTCGCTTTACTAAAGGAAAACGGAGAAGGCCTTTGAGCAGAGAGAGGATGCGTAGCTGGGAAAGGCATTCCAGAGAGAGGAAAGGGCCCCCGAAGGACCCTGAGATAGGGACATGCGGCGTATTTGAGAGCCACAGGGCCAGTGTGCGGTGGGCACACAGTAGGCTCGCCCTCAATAAATGCCAGCTGAACAAATTAACCAACGATCACAAGGATTCCTGCTTCCAGCCAAGGTGGAGCAACAGGGACTGGACTGACATTCCCACCTAAAACAACTGAAATGCCCAACAAATATATGAAACAATGGCCCTGAAGACATTGAATGCCAGACGATGGAAAATATAGGGTGTCTCCCCAAAATGTATACACACTTTGAATCATTATAAAGGCAGTGTTTATTAAAATTTCATTTTTGGGGGGTGCAGATGGGAGCAGGCTGGAAGAGGTTAATGGGGGGAAAAGGAGGACCTATGTAATACTGTCAACAATAAAGATTTTTTTAAAAATGTATTTTATTGATTTTTTACAGAGAGGAAGGGAGAGAGATAGAGAATTAGAAACATCAATCAGCTGCCTCCTGCACATCTCCTACTGGGGATGTGCCCGCAACCCAGGTACATGCCCTTGACCGGAATCGAACCGGGGACCTTTCAGTCCGCAGGCCGACGCTCTATCCACTGAGCCAAACCGGATTCGGCAACAATAAAGATTTAAAAAAATACATTTCATTCTCAAAACTGAGCTATCCTCTGTTACAGTACCCACACATTTTTGGGGGGACACCCCGTAGTGACTCCTGTGAGTCAGAAAACAAATGTGGTGAGCCGCACTTTACTGCCCGAAGCTTCCAGACCAGGGCAGGCAGGTGGAGTCTGGTGGTCTAGGCCCTGGAAAGGTGACGCCAGGGGCCTGGGGTCGCGAGGCAGAGACTGAAAAGGCGAGAGCCGCACAGAGAGCTCTGGAGCTCCTCCGAGGGCCCCTCTTCGGTAACCCGGCGCAGTGCCTCCTGTGAGGGAACCCTGGCGGCACAGTGAGAACCATGCAAAGGAATCAGCACAGCCCTGGGAGCTGACGCGGGGCTGGGAGTAGTGCTGGTTCCCACAACCAGAGTGGAAACCTCACAATTAATGGGGCATTGAGTGGAGCACGCAGAAGAATTTTTGGCTCAAAAGTAGGTCAAACTAAATGCTGTTCTGGCCCCACCTAACAAAAACAAGATCTGAAAGGGCCAAACTATTTTCAAATGACTTTTGTACCCCAGAACAAAGCTCAAGAATATTTATACAAATACAAAAATAGTGCCCAGCAAAACAAAATTCACAGTGTCTGGCAACCAATAAAAATTAGCGTGTATATAAAGAAACAGGAAAATATGGCCCATGATGGAAAGAAAAACCAATCAATTGAAACCTACCCAGAAATTTCACAGATGACAGAATTAGGAGACACGGACATTAAAACAGTTATTAAAACTCGACTGCATAGGTGCAAGAAGATAAGGGAAAGAGTGCTGTGTTAAGTAGAGATATAGAAGATATTTTTTAAAATATATTTTTATTGATTTCAGAGAGGAAGGTAGAGGGAGAGAGAGAGAGAAACATCAATGATGAGAGAATCATTGATTGGCTGTCTCATGCACGCCCCCTACTGGGGATCGAGCCCACAACCAGGCATGTGCCCTTGACCAAAATTGAACCCGGGACCCTCAGTCCACAGGCCGATGCTCTAGCCACTGAGCCAAACCAGCTAGGGCTAGAAGATGTTTTTTACAAGACTTAAATTGGAAAAAAAAACACACAAAACTTAAATTGAAATTCTAGAGATGAAAACTATAATGTCTGAGATAAAAAATACACTACATGGATTAATGGAACATTAGACATGGCAGAAAATTAGTGAACTTGAATACATAGTAATAAAAACTATCTAAAATAAAACAGAACGAAAAAGCTTAAAAAAGTATAATAACGTCAGTGAGCTGAGACAACTTCAAGTGACCTAACACCGACGTGTAATTGGCATCTCCGAAGGAGGGAGAAGGACAGAAAAGATTATTTGAAGAAAAATAAACTGAAACATTTCCAAATTTGATGAAAACTATAAATCTACAGGCGTAAGATACTTAATAAACCCCAAGCAGAATAAACATAAAGAAACCACCAAGCTCTGATCCTCCCTGTCAGCAGGCAGCCCCCTCTTGTTGTGCGGTGCCAGCCACGTCTGACACATAATGGTTCAGGACCGGGTAAGTAGATTTGGCCACATTGAGTGCCTGGTCACCACGGCAACTTTTAACTCTACAACGCGGGTATTGTTGTCATCAATGACCTCCTCATTGAACTTAACTTCGTGGTCTACATGTCTCAGTGTTATTCCACCCATGGCAAGGTCAATGGCCCAGCCAAGGCTGAGAACAGGTAGCTTGTCATCAATGGGAGGCCCACCCCCATCTCCCTGGAGCAAGATCCCACCAACATCGAATGGGGTGATCCTGGTGCTGAATATGTTGTGGAGTCCACGGGTGTCTGCACCACCTTGGAGAAGGCTGCGGCTCACTTGAAGGTTGGAGCCCAAAGGGTCATATCTATGCTCCTTCTGCTGATGCCCCCACGTTTGTGATGGGTGTGAAACGTGAGAAGTATGACAATTCCCCCAGGATTGTCAGCAATGCCTCCTGTACCACCAACTGCTTGGCCCACCACTGGCCAAGGGTGGAGGGTCCCTCTGGGAAGCAGGTGTGGCGGCTGAGGGGCTGTCTAGAACATCACCTTTGCTCCTACTGGTGCTGCCAAGGCTGTGGGCAAGGTCATCCCTGAGCTGAATGAGAAACTCACTGGCATGGCCTTCCATGTCCCTACCTCCTAAGGCCGTGGTTCTCAACCTTCTGGCCCTTTCAGTACAGTTCCTCATGTTGTGACCCAACCATAAAATTATTTTCGTTGCTACTTCATAACTGTAATGTTGCTACTGTTATGACTCGTCATGTAAATATCTGATATGCAGGATGGTCTTAGGCGACCCCTGTGAAAGGGTCGTTCGACCGCCAAAGGGGTCGCGACCCACAGGTTGAGAACCGCTGTCCTAATATATTGGTTATGGATCTGACCTACCATTAGGTAAGGAAGATTCCGAATATGATGACACTAAGAAGCTGGGGAAGGAGGCATTAGGGGGCCCCCAAACGGCATCCTGGGCTGCACTGAAGACTAGGTTGTCTCCTGTGGCTTTAACAGTCACACCCACTATCCACCTTCAATGCTGGGGCTTACGTCTCTTTTTTGGGGGGTGAGGCCTCACATTGCTCTCAACGACCACTCTGTCAGGCTCACTTCCTGGTATGACAATGGATCTGACTACAGCAACGGGGTGATGGACGCTATGGCCTCCAAGAAGGAAGAGTGACCTGGACTACCAGCCATACCCAGAACACAAGAGGAAAAGAGCAGCCCTTTGCTGCCGGGGAGATCTTGCCCCCAACTAAATCTCTCAATACACTGAGAATTTCTCATCTTTGACACAATTTCCATCCCAGACTTCCTGAAGAAGGGGAGGGGCTTAGTATGTACCATCAATAAAGTACACTGTACCCAGCCAAAAAAAAAGAGAGAGAGAAAGTATACCACCCAGCCAGTGTGGCTCAGTGGTTGAGCATCAACCTATGAACCAGGAAGTCAGGGTTTGATTCCCCATCAGGGCACATGCCCGGGTTGTGGGCTCGATCCTCAGTAGGGGGCGTGCAGGAGGCGGCCAACCGATGATTCTCTCTCATCATTGATGTTTCTCTCTCTCTCCCTTTTCCTTCCTCTCTCTCTAAAAAGTCAATAAAAAGATACTTTAAAAATAAAAAAGTGAAACAACATGGGATGAAATTAGAAATCAATGACAAAGTAGATGTTCGCCCTGGCTGGTGTTGCTCAGAAGCTAGAACACCAGCCCTCGGACCAGAGCTCAGGTTTGATTCCTGGTCAAGGGCACTTACCTGAGTTGCATGTTCAATCCAGCCACAGTTGGGGTGCCGCCTCTCTCTCACATTGATCTCTCTCCCCCTCCTCCCTCCCTTCCACTCTCTCTTAAAATCAATGGAAAAAATATCATCTGGTGAGCATTTTTTTAAAAAAAGAAATAAATACTTAAGAAAAGGAGGAGATGTTCAAGAAAGTTTGAGATGGGAGATGTTTTAAAAAGTCAGTTTTTGAACGTCTTCCATCTCAAACAATTTGGTTCTCAACCAAGTTGTTCACGGAAAATGTCTTGGTTGTTGAACAAAACTTCGGTTCTTGCTGATATCTGTATGGTCAGTCACGTGTCTCCCAGGCAACAAAGGAGAAAATGTGTGAGTGTGAGTCAGTTTACTGCTAATCTTCAAGTACTTAACATCTCAGGAAATTGTGCTCTGAAAACGTGTGTGTGTGTGTGTGTGTGTGTGTGTGTGTGTGTGTGTTTTGCTTTTGGGGATGATTTACATTATTTCTAAGGGGAGGGGGGAGGGAATGATTCCATTTTCAAACAATTCCTTTCTGGAACCGCCTTCCAAATGAATTAAGTTTGAGAACTGAGGTTTCCACAGTAGTACCATCCTGCAGCTCAGGGAAACCGAGGTTCATTTTATTGTCCCAGGTCACATACCTGGTAAGTGGTAGATCTCTCTGTCTGATGACAAATGAACTCTGGGCATCCTAAAAATCGTTTCCTCCTCTCAACCTTCTGGATTCTACCAGCAGCACCACCAAGCCCCCAGGCCTGAACCCCTGCCGTTTCTTCCAGCGTCAGTGTACCAGGACAACCAGCAATAGGGCTGGAGGTGTGGGGAGGGGGGCAGGCAGGACTGAGGGAGGGAGGACCTGACTGCTTCATGGATTTAATGTTGCTACTAACTATTTTTCTTTTTAAAAATATATTTGTATTGCCAAAGCCGGTTTGGCTCAGTGGATAGAGCGTCGCCCTGCGGACTGAAAGGTCCCAGGTTCGATTCCGGTCAAGGGCATGTACCTGGGTTGCAGGCACTTCCCCAGTGGGGGATGTGCAGGAGGCAGCTGATCGATGTTTCTCTCTCATCGATGTTTCTAACTCTCTAGCTCTCTCCCTTCCTCTCAGTAAAAAATCAATAAAATATATTAAAAAAATAAAATAAAATAAAATATATTTGTATTGATTTCAGAGAGGAAGGGAGAGGGAGCTAGAAACATCAATGGTAAAAGAGAATCATTGATCAGCTGCCTCCCACATTCCCCCCACTGGGGATGGAGCTCACAACCTGGGCATGTGCCCCTGACCAGAATCGAACCTGGGACTCTTCAGTCCGCAGGCCGACGCTCTATCCACTGAGCCAGACCAACGAGAGCACTACTAACTTTTTAATCCCAACTTTAAAAAAAATATTTTTTTTATTGATTTTAGAGAGAGAGGAAGGGAAAAGGAGAGATAGAAACATTGATCAGCTACCTTCTGCACACTCCCTACTGGGGATCAAGCCCAAGACCGGAGCCCCGACCAGAATTGAACTAGTGACCTCTGGGTGCATGGGACGGCACGCAACCAACTCAGCCACACTAGCCAGGGCATTGCTACTTTTAATCCCAACCTATTCAGAGTTAAATTGCCAGAAGGTTAAAAGCAAGGGGTTTGAGGTAAAACATACTCGGCTTCCAGTCCTGTCCTGACTTCCCTCCATTCCTGCTCTGTGATCTTGGGGCAGCTTCTAAACCTCTCTGAGCCACACGTGGAAAAGGGATTTAGCCTTTCGGGTTAGAAATCTTGTGAGGGGAGATGGATTCTTCTAGCAATAGACAAGGCTCAGGTTACCTGCCCCCACCACACTTACTCCATCCATCCCTCTGAGGCTAGTTTACTTCAAACCATTTGAAAAATATACTCAACCTGATCAGATGGTGACATCTTTTAATGCCTGCTTAAGTTTCCCTGCCTGGATGTTCTTCCAGGAAGTCTAGTGAGCTGCCGCAGTGAGACAACCCCCAACCAGCAGCTAAGTGGAGCTCTTCGGCAACATCCCCTTCTTTCTAAGCCTTTCACATGCTAATGCGCACTGTGGACCTCCCAGAGCTTCTGGGAAGGGAGGGGGGAACGGAGCCTCCCAAACTTACTCCCGGCAGCACCGCCCGCCGGGTATCTCCCCTGAGAAGGCGCGCACCGCCTGCTGTTCAGTCACCTTGGCCAATCTGTTTCATCATCTCTTAGCTCCAGCCTCCCATTTCCAACTCCGGACACAGATTTCCTACCAAATCCAGCTTTCCTCTCCATCCAGTCCTGCTGCCCCCCGCCCGGCCCCCAGATTCACGGTCCCTCCCTAGCCCCCTCCCACCAAGCTCTGTGAGGCCCAGTGCTTGTCCTTCTCTCCACCTCCCGATGACCTTGGTCTAGCTCACACCAGGGCCCTACAGGGACCCAATTCTCCTTGTCTTTTTACCTGACACTCCAGCCAAACCAGGCCCTTACACCCTGAGTCTTCCCACACCCATGCCCTTCCCTCTGCCTAGAATGCCCCCAGCTCCCCCTCTTCAGGTTCGGGCTCCAGTGCCGAGACCTCCCACGTGCCTTCCCAGCTGGCCTGCCTGAAGGCTGCTTCATCACTGGTGCGGTCCAATGTAGTCTTTGATATCTAGTAGGTGCTCATAAATACCCGTAGTTGGAAAGAATGAGTCTGATCCACCTGCATTACACAGTGGGGGCACAGAAGTGACTGAGGGGGCCTCCGTAGGGCTCCTCTGTGAGCTAGGCTTTCTCTGCCATTCACTTTGGAAAGGAAGACCCCCAGGGGCCAAGTGAGTCACCTTTCTCTGGGAAGGCAACTGTCTAGAGCTCATGATATAGACTCCAGCAAAGAGGTTGAGTGGAATCCTCTTGTCAGCTGGCCCTTTGGGGTCCCAGACTGCACTATCCATTCCGAAAAGCCCATGGTTCCTACTCTGTTTCTGTCTTCCTGCTGGCATTCCGTAATTACCACCACCACCACCACCACCGCCTGAGGCAGAAGCGGCCTGAGGAATTATCCATCCAGGGGGCCCACAAAGGCTTCACAAGGTGCTTAACCTCCCAGGCTGTGTGCACAACTCTGTATGTCTGTGGATTTCTGGAGCCAGCATCCAGAGATGCCACCTGAGTCTCAAAGGGAGTTGAGGGGAGGGCAAGACCCAAATGAGATACAGAACAGTTATCTGTCTGGCCTCTCATTATAAAGGCCAATACATGTAAGGTTCATATTACTATACCTGAGTTGGCTCACAGCCTGGTTTTGTAAGTAAAAGGTGTTGTTGTTTTTTATAGATAACTTAAAAAAATTTTTTTAAATTATATTTTTAATCAGAGAGGAAGGAGAGAAATAGAAACATCAATGACGAGAGAATCATTGATTGGCTGCCTCCTGCACACCCACACTGGGGATCAAGCCTGCAACTGGGCATGTGCCCTTGACTGGAATCGAACCCAGGACCTTTCAGTCCGTAGGCCGATGCTCTATCCACTGGGCCAAACAGGCTAGGGCAGTAAAGTTTTATTTGAACACAGCCATGCACATGTTTTCGTAAGGTCTGTGGCTGCTTTCCCACTATAGCTACAGAGTAGTTGCAACACAGATGTAATTGTATAACTCACAGCGTCCTCTAAGGGCTGGTTGCCATTGTGATGGTGGTGATACAGATGAACAACAGCAGGCCTCAAGCGACATAGCTAGTGATCTGGGGGTATTTATTATTTATTTTTAAAATACATTTTTACTGATTTCAGAGACAGAGGGAGAGGAGATAGAAACATCAATGATGAGAATCATTGATTGGCTGCCTCCTGCATGCCTTCTACTGGGGATCGAGCCCACAACCTGGGCATGTGTCCTGACCAGGAATTGAACCTCAACCTCCTGGTTCATGGGTCGATGCTCAACCCTGAGCTACACCGGCCAGGCTCAAGGATTCTATAACAAACCTGCTGTGTCCTCCAGGACGAGCTATTGGGGACGAAGGAGTGGGTAGGGAGAAGCTGACTTTATGGCTCTGCAGAATGACCTCACTGCCTCCAAGGTCCGAAGTGATCAGACCTGTGTACCTTTGATACCTCATTTGCTCCAGTCACATTGGCCTTCCTCTCCTCTGTCAAATGCACAAATTTTCTTCCTACCTCAGGACCTTTGCATATGCTGATTTAACTGGCTTTTTCTGTCATTCAGGTCCCAGCTCAGATATCACCACTCTCTCCTGGGGCCAAATCACTCTTTATGCTTACATGGCACTTGTAAGCAAAGTATTTTGTCCATTTGCTGTTGTTTTTTGTTGGTCTCCCTGAATGTAACGTGAGGTTTCTGTCTCATTCACTGCTGGAGCCCAGTGCCTGACAGTGGGTTTTCTTATGTTACTCAATAACTGTTTATTAAATGAATAAAATGATTCTTGAACAGAGTGTATCTTCTCTTCCTGGCTCTGTAAACCCACTCACTGAGCCACATTTCCCTTCTCTGAGCCTCAGTTGCCTCCTATGTAAACTGGACCATGAGGTTTAGATGAGAAGCTCCTAGCGTTTTGGTTTGAACATTCTATGACATGAAAGCACTGCCAGGGGCCTGACATAGGTAGGTTTGGAGATAATAGGTTATATTTGACTCTGAGCCTCAGTCCCAGCCCAGGCCCTGGGGACAGATGGTAACATCCCTACTGAGGGATGAAGGAAGGAAGAGGTGAGGGAATAGGAGGAAGGGAGACCCAGTATCTGGCAGGCAGGGAAGGCTCTGAGAGCCACAGGCCCAGGGCCAGGAAGGAAGTGTCCAGAAAAGGGAGGCAGACAGGAAGTGGGAGCAACCCCACCTCAGAGGCATGCCTTTGAGCTTCAGAGTTGTTTGAAATTTGTATTACAAGTATGCATTAATTTTGTGTGTGTGTGTTTTATTAAATTTATTGGGGTGACATTGGTCAACATGACCAATGTGGGTTTCTATGTTACAGGATCTGTATATTTGAGTGTGTTTTTAAAAATTGATTTTAGCCCTAACCGGTTTGGCTCAGTGGATAGAGCATCAGCCTGCGGACTCTAAGGGTCCCAGGTTCGATTCTGGTCAAGGGCATGTACCTTGGTTGCGGGCACATCCCCAGTAGGGAGTGTGCAGGAGGCAGCTGATCGATGTTTCTCTCTATCCCTCTCCCTTTCTCTCTGTAAAAAAATCAATAAAATATATATTTTTAAAAAATTGATTTTAGTCGAAACCGGTTTGGCTCAGTGGATAGAGCGTCGGCCTGTGAACTGAAAGGTCCCGGGTTCGATTCCGGTCAAGGACATGTACCTGGGTTGCGGGCACATCCCCAGCGGGGGATGTGCAGGAGGCGGCTGATCGATGTTTCTCTCTCATCGATGTTTCTGACTCTCTATCTCTCTCCCTTCCTCTCTGTAAAAAAATCAATAAAATATTTAAAAAAATAAAAAATAAAATAAAAAATTGATTTTAGAGAGAGAGAGAAACATCAATTTGCTGTCCTACTCACTCAAGCATTCACTGGTTGATTCTTGTATGTGCCCTGACCAGAGATCACACCCGATACTTTGGCATGTCAAGATGACACTCCGCCCTAGCCGGTTTGGCTCAGTGGATAGAGCATTAGCCCTTGGACTGAAGGGTCCCAGGTTTGATTCTGGTCAAGGGCACATATCTCAGTTACAGGCTTGATACCCAGTCTAGGTCGGGGTGTGGGCAGGAGGCAACCGATTGATGTGTCGCTCTTACATCAATGTTTCTCTCTCTGTCTCTCCCCTTCCTTCTCCACTCTCTTTTTGTTTTGTTTTTTCCCTTTTCCACTCTCTTTAAAAATCAATGGAAAAATATCCTGGGTGAGGATTAACAACAACAACAAAAGATGACACTGAAAAAATTAAAATGCACATGCCCTTTGACCCAGCAATTCCACTTCTAGGAATCTCCCCACAGGTAGAGAAGTTTGTGTGAAATGACCCATGTCAAGGCTATGTACAGCAGGCTTGTTTGAAACAGCAAGACTGGAAACAATCTAAATGTCCACCAAAAAGGGACACGCTAAAAGAAAAAGAAAAGAGGAGGCAAGCTAGATAAACCAGGGCAAATCCACAAAATGGAGTATTATAGAGATGTTAAAAATAACATAGCCAGTCTGTTAAGTGCTGATGTGGAATAATCTCCAAGGTCTCTCTTAAGTAAAAGAAGGCACAGAGCAACGTATACAGGGTGTCTACCATTTACATGAAAAGCTATACACACACGTTTATAAATACTCAGAATACCCCTGGAACTTGTACTAGTTGCCAGGGGATAGGGTTGAGGGGAGCCTTAATGTTCAATCTATATATATAAAAGCATAATATGCAAATCAACCAGATGGCGGAATGACTGCTTGCTATGACACGCACTGACCACCAGGGGGCAGACACTCAACGCAGGAGCTACCACCAGCCCGCAGGCCCCGATTGCCCAATCAGGGCCTGCCGGCCAACCTCTTGGTCCCTCCCCATGGCTGGCAGGCTCTGATTGCCCAATGGGGAAGGGGAACAGGGAGTGGCGGTGGGTATGGGTGGCGCCAGGCCAAGATGGGTGCGAGTGAGCGGGGCCCTGATTGCCCCGCTGGCCGCCCCACACACAGGGCGACCAGCGTTGGCGGCAGGGGGCGGGGCCGGCTGCCAGCAGCTGGGAAAGATTGGCCCTGATCACAGGCCAGGCCTCGGGACCCTACCCGTGCACAAATTTCATGCGCAGGACCTCTAGTATTTTTATAAAACTGAGTTAAAACTCATATAACATGAATCATTTTAACCATTTTATTTTTTAAAATACATTTTATTGACTTCAGAGAGGAAGGGAGAGGGAGAGATAGAAACATCAATAATGAGAGAGAATCATTGATCGGTTGCTTCCTGCATGCCCCACACTGGGGATTGAGCTCGCAACCTGGGCATGTGCTCTGACAGGAAATCGAACCGTGACCTCCTGGTTCATAGGTCAATGCTCAACCACTGTGCTGCACCAGCCAGGCCATTTTAACCATTGTAAAATGTACAATTCAGTACATTCAGTGTTGTCTAACCATCACCTCAATGTAGCTCCAGTATTTTCATCACACACAAACAAACAAACAAATAAAAACCCCAAGCACCACTGCCTCTATTAGCAGTTACTCTCTATTTCTCATCTCCTAGCCCCTGGCAACCACAAATCTACTTTGTTTCTACAGAATTGCTGATGATTCTACATATTTCATATAAATAGAAATCATATAGTATGTGACCTTTTATGTCTGGCTTTTTTCACTTAGTATGTTTTTGAGGTTCATCCACGTTGATCCTTTTCATGGATTTTTATATTCCACCAGAGGCCCGGTGTACAACATTCGTGCACAGGGGTGTAGCAGGGGAGAGAGTCTCTCAGCCCAGCTTGCACCCTCTCACAGTCTGGGACCTCTCGGGGAATGTCTGACTGCTGGCTTAGGCCCACTCCCCCTAAGCTGGCAGGCAGACACCCCCCAAGGGGTCCTTAGCACTGCCACGGAGGTGGGAGAGGCTCCCACCACTGCCACTGTGCTTGCCAGCCGTAAGCCCAGCTTCTGGCTGAGTGGCATTCCCCCTGTGGGAGCGCACTGACCACCAAGGGGCAGCTCCTGCGTTGAGCATCTGCCCCCTGGTGGTCAGTGCATGTCACTGCGACTGGTTGTTCCACCATTTGGTCAATTTGCATATTAGCCTTTTATTATATAGGGTTGTATATATGACTATAACACATTTTGTTTATTCATTGATGGACATTTGGGTAGTCTCCACCTTCTTGCTATTGTGAATAGCACTACTCTGAACACTCATGTACAGGTCTTTGTTTAAATATCTGTATTCAATTCTTTCGGGTACATATCTAGGAGTGGAATTGTTGGGTCATCTGGTAATTCTATGTTTAACTTTCTTAAGGACTGAAACTGATTTTAATATTCTTTTGTACCTTGTGAATCTTATACTATAAGTACCATGACAAATATTAGCTTTTCTAGAAACAAAGAAAAATATACATATAAAATGAAGGTGCACATTTATTTAAAAAAAATTTACTGTATAAATACAAGGGATTATTGCTAGATACAAAATTAACAAATACTTAGCTAGAGGATTCCTGGAAGAAAATTGCATTTTGGACTTACACTTCAATTTGTTTGTTTCATTGTAGTTCCAGTGGTGGAATATAGGGAGACCTGAGTTCAAATCTCGGTCCTGTCAGTTATAGCTGTGCATCACTGTATAGGTTACCTAACCTCTTTGCATCACAAATGTAAAATACAGAAAAATCACCTGTCCAGCCAGCTGTGAGAGCTGAATGAGTTCTGAGACATCTTATGCCTAGCTCTGAGCCTGGCACACAGCTAGCAGCCTAGGTTAGCAGCTTTATGCAGGCAGGGTTTGGAAGCTACTCGCTTCTATCCTGAGATCTGTACTCTGCAGCCTTTTTTACATCAGCTTCTCTGATTCCCCACATGCTCAAAGAATTCCTGCAGCCCTAACCAGATTGGCTCAGTAGATACAGCGTCGGCCTGCGGACTGAAAGGTCGCAGGTTCAATTCCGGTCAAGGGCATGTACCTTGTTTGCGGGCACATCCCCAGTAGAAGGTGTGCAGGAGGCAGATGATCGATGTTTCTAACTCTCTATCCCTCTCCCTTCCTCTCTGTAAAAAAATCAATAAAATATACTTTTAAAAAAAAAAGAATTCCTGCAGGCCTGGCCCTGCTGAGCAGAGTCCCCATCCCACAGTGTTTCACCACCCCTAGTGCCCATCCAGAAGAGTGGCCAACCAGAGTGTGAGGGGACAAGAACCAGAGTCAGGTGCTGGCAATGGGGCCCGCTGTCTGCCAAGGACTACCCTATGATAGGGAGCATGGGTTTGCTCTATGGAGCTATAGAGCTCAGGGCCACATATATGGAGGAGTTGCCTAAAGGAACAGGGAGACAGATTTGGGTTTAACCAGAGGCACACCTTAAATTTTTAATTGACAGGACATCATGCCAAGCACTGTTGTGTAATTCTACACAAACTGTCCCCATTTCACAGATGAAGAAATTGAGGCTTGGAGTCCTTAGTCACTTTGCACAAAGTCACAAAAACAAATATAAAGTGCACCAAGGTTGGAACCCAGGCCTGTCTCAGTCTAGAACTTGGAAGCTCAGCTTCTGTGCTAAGAGATCAATGGCCAAGTACCTGACATATGTTAATTATCACTAATCATTACCTGATAACAATATTACTGTAAGTACAGCTGGAGGTGTAGCAGGAGGATGAGCCGTTTGGGGTGGGTGAAGTTGCTTTCCCCCAAGTTCAGGCCAAGGCTGGATTAGTCTTTGGTGGAGATTCGCGTGTTTGCTGCAGGCAGTTGGATTCAGGTCCCGGGGTTCTAGTTGCTAGGGTACCAGGACATCCCTAAGGTCTGCCCCCAGAAATTTGGATGCAGTTGTTTTCGCTGGGCCATAGGAGTCTGTCTTCTTCAAAAGGCAATTCTGGTCTGCAGCCAAGTGTGAGGCCCATTGACTTGTGTGACCACTAGGTCCCCTTCTAACCAGATTCTATGGTCTGCAATGCCCACCTCAGGGGAAGCATACTGCCTCCTTAAATCCCTGACGTCTAAGAGAGGATGAGTGCAGCTGATCCCTTTCCCTTATGAATAAGAGGCTTTTTGGAAAGCAAAAAAGACTGTACAAGGAGCCTCACTGGCAACTTCAGTGGGGAAGGTAGAGCCAGCTCATCCTCCCTCCTGGCCCCTCCCCACCCCACTCTGTGCAGAGCCAGTCCCCAGAAGAGTGTCATTTGCCCCACTGGACCCTGGGTCAAGTACAACGATTCCTACTTTCAGTCCCTAGGTCTTTCTCGGAAACTGTCTAGTGGGGCCAGCTTCCTGGCATGCCAGGCAATTCTGCAATTTGTTTGGCGTGGGGGGCCCTCTCTCAGGCTCTGAGAGACCTGCAACTCAGGCAGGGACGCAGGCCAGGGTGGCATTCTCAGTGACCTTTGGTTCCCTGGGAAGGACTCGAAAACAGTAAAAGTTTAGCAAGTGCCATTTAATCGTTGCCAGAACCTTTTTTTTTTTTTTAAACACACACTTTCTAAAGGATAAAAGATCATTTGAGGGCTCCATATGAAAATATCTGTGATTAGTTTGTTTTTTTTTCTTAGAAAGAAAACTTCCAAGCTATCTGCCTTTGAAATTAAATAGAAAGTATAAGATGAATTCAGTGCCTGGCTGTGTGACCTTAGAGGTTGATTTCAGGTGCTGAAACTCAGTTTCCCCATTTGCAAAGACCACTGGCCCAGTGGTTGGATAGGAACTGGCAGTGGGGCGGGGGCTCTGGCTGCAGAGAGGGAGGTGTCAGTTGGGAACCCAGAATCTAGGCCAGGAACCTTTGACCTGCCCAGACACCCCTTTTGGGTTTCTGATTGTTGTTTTTTAATCTTTTGCTTACTTTTCAGGTTCCTGGCATCCTACTCTCTGTCCCACTTTGGGAGAAGGAAGAAAAAGCAGTTATTGACATGTTAGTATAAAAATACCCCTCTCAGGGATTTTTTCCATGGTAACTCAAGCCTTTCATTCATTCAATATTCATTCCTAAACCCCCTCCACCAGGACCTGAGCTGGGCACTGAGAATTCGAAGATCAGAAAAAGATACCACCCCTGTCCTCAGGGTCCTCCCCTCATTTTCAGCCACATGGAAACAGAAAAAATAACATTATGTGCAGGGAGGGCAGAGACACTGCCTCTTGGGAAGACTGGGTTCGAAGTGAAGTTCTTGGTTCTATTCCTTTGCTGATTTTATAATCACTCCTCTTGTTGCCCTAGAGCCGTGGTCGGCAAACTGCGGCTCGTGAGCCACATGCGGCTCTTTGGCCCCTTGAGTGTGGCTCTTCCTAAGCCTTAGGAGTACCCTAATTAAGTTAATAACAATGTACCTACCTATATAGTTTAAGTTTAAAAAATTTGGCTCTCAAAAGAAATTTCAATCGTTGCACTGTCGATATTTGGCTCTGCTGACTAATGAGTTTGCCGACCACTGCCCTAGAGCTTTGAGGCCCTCATAGAACTTCCAGAGCTGGGATCTCATTTAACACTCAAGAAAGCCTGGATAATACTCAGGAGAGCCTGAAAGGCACCTCCCGTTTTACTATGAGAAAACAAAGCCACAGGGAGATTAAACGAACTGCCCGTGGTCACGTAAACTCAAACCTGGGCCTTCTGACACAGTTTTTTTTTGTTTTGTTTTGTTTTTTAGAAATACTGTTTGCTTTGGATTTGAACTTGGGATCTAGGTAACTGTGTGGCCCAGAGTAAAGGAGGCAAGGGGAGAAGGAGAGAGCTCAGGAACTTTGGGTTGAAAAGACCCAGTTTTCGGTCTTGACCTGCGCCACCTTTAAACTAGCAGTAGGATCAAGGGTAATAATCACAATCAACAAGAGCTTACCAGGAGCTCTTACTTAACTTGTATAACACATCCTTGAAGTTGTGCACTGTATTCCCATTTTACAGATGAACTCGATACTCAGCTGGTAGGTTGCCCAAGGTCACAGAATCAGAATCCTGTCGCAGGGCTATTTCACATTTTCCCCATCATCCATGTCATCCACTAGTAGCTAGGCAAGTTCCCAAATATTCCTGGGTCTCAGTTTTCTTTTTCTTTTTTTTTTAATATATTTTATTGATTTTTTACAGAGAGGAAGGGAGAGAGAGACAGAGTTAGAAACATCGATGGGAGAGAAACATCGATCAGCCGCCTCCTGCACGTCCCCCACTGGGGATGTGCCCGCAACCCAGGTACATGCCCTTGACCGGAATCGAACCCGGGACCTTTCAGTCCGCAGGCCGACGCTCTATCCACTGAGCCAAACCGGTCTCGGCTCAGTTTTCTAATCTTTAATTAGGAATAGCAGGAACAATGGGGAGATTAAGTCAGACTGCACATTAACTGCCTGGGGCAGGAAGGCGTAGGTACTTTATAAATGTCAGCATCCAGCCCCCTTCCCTTCCTGAGACCTCCTACACCAAGGGGAGCTTAAACCTGTAAATGCCAAGAAAATACACCTTAGCTACAGCCCAGCCTTTGGGCTTCAAGGTCACCCTCTCTACCTGCCTTCTCATTGCCCAGGCTTTCCTGATGGTAGGGAAGCTGAGGTTAGAAAGTAGCAAGGCACACATACCCTCAGGATGCTGGGTGGGTCCCAGGGCAGCATTTCTCAGGAGTGAGGCCATCTGAATCTTTTCCATCCCCTAAGCATAAGACACCAAAGGATAATTATGTACAATAAATCAAAGAGAAAGGGCCATATGCCCCAGATAACCCAGAGGCCCCAGGAATGGTCCAGTATCATTTCAGCGAAGGGTTATTGAACATCTACCACTGCAAATGCCCATCACTCATCAAGTTCTCTGCTGAAATGGAAAGGTGAGCCTGTATTCACTTAGCAAGGTTTGTGGATACTTCTCAGAGTCAGAGATTTTCACATCTGGTAGGTGAGACTGCAAGACGAGGTCTTCCCAGGCTCAAGAGGACACAGAGAAGGCCCTATGAGAGCATTTGGGAAGGGGTGTGGGTGGGGAAAGATCAGGAAGCTGGGGAAGGGAGGGGGGAACAGAAATGTGAGAAGCTCAGAGGTAATGGGAAGCCTGGCACCATGGAAGGAGGGGGCACTGAAGAGGTTGCTAGAGGCTGGGCTACCAGGTCAGAGTTGGAAGAGACTGAGTTAAAAGTTCTCACCCGCCAGGCAGTTGCTGGAGTTGTATACCCTGAACCAGGGGTGGGCAAACTTTTTGACTCGAGGGCCACAATGGGTTCTTAAACTGGACCGGAGGGCTGGAACAAAAGCATGGATGGAGTGTTTGTGTGAACTAATATAAATTCAAAGTAAACATCATTACATAAAAGGGTACGGTCTTTTTTTTTTTTTTAGTTTTATTCATTTCAAACAGGCCGGATCTGGCCCGTGGGCCGTAGTTTGCCCACGGCTGCCCTGAACTCTTCTCTCTAGCCCCATTTGCATCAACTGGATACTCACACCCGGGTGGGTGGGACCTTTGAGTTGACATAATCTCCCAATCCCTCTGGAGTCAGAGATTCTTCCATTTCAGGGGCTGTGGGGGATACGAGGAGGACTGACAGGTGCTGCCTCCAATATGCTTAAAGGCTGGCCACACATCCAGGAAGCTTTCTGAAGCAATAAGAATCCTCGTGTAAGGTGCTTCTCATGAAGGCAAAAGAGAATAAAACTGGAAAGAATGTAAATGTCTAATAACAAAAGATGTCAAATTGTGGCACATCGCCCTAGCCAGTCTGGCTCAGTGAAAGGGTTCCGGGTTCGATTCCAGTCAAGGACATATGCCTGGGTTGCGGGCTCAGTCGCCAGTAAAGGGCATGCAGGAGGCAGCCGATCAATGATTCTCTCTCATCACTGATGTTTCTCTCTCCCTTCCTCTGTGATATCAATAAAAAAAGTATATTAAAAAAATTATGGCACATCTCATGGGGGTTAACAATAATAAAAAATTATGACTGAATAATTTTAAGAAATGCTCATGACAAATTTAAGAAAAAGGGGGTTCTGAAACTATAGATCGCAAATTTTTGCACGGACAAAAAGATTAGAAGGAAATATTAATAAATTGCTCTCTAGATGGCAGATTGTTTCCTAAACTATTTTATAGCTTACAACTCTTCAACGATGTACATATATTGCTCTTATCATCAGAAAAGTAATAAATATTTAAAAATAATCATCAGCTTCATGTCACGGAAAAATACAGCAGTGGGGGTCAATTGTGGACTCTGTGTCCTTTGTCTCTTCGTTGGGCCTCAGCTTCCTCCTCTATAAAATGGGAACCTGAAGGGCAAGATGAGACGCCCTTCCTCTTTGAAAAATTCCAAACTAACTGAAGATACCGGAGTTTAGAAAACTGGCCAGGCTTCTCCTCCTGGCAGAAAAGGGAGCCGAACTGAAGCAGGAATTTGAGGGAAGTGAGGATTTGGATTGAGAAGGCCGGAAAAGCAGAGAGGAAAGAAAAAGGGAGGAGGAGGGAGAGGAGGAATAATCTCCATGGGACAAAGCTGGTGGTTCGCCAACTGGGAAGGTCTAGGGCAGGGGTGGGGGAGATGACGCTGGGTGGGCTGCGGCTTATGAAGGATGGTCTGGATGTCTCCGGACTCACAAGGTTGGCTCCACCTGGAGGTGCCAGAGGCTGGAAGTACCTAAAAACGTTTGGGTAAAGTGAAGCACTTCGCACGGAATGGCAGTGCCGGCTCCCTACAGGAGGCGGTTCCCCTCATACTGGAGCCTGAACCTAACGTTCACAATGAGGGCGGTGGGGAACCAGGGTGCTTCTGGCCTATCCACCAGCACATAGTAGGTGCTCAACCGTGATTTACTGGGAGAATGTGTCTTTGGGAAAGGCAATGCCTATTTCTAGGCCTCAATTACCCGACTGTGAAGTGGCAGGCTAGGAAGGAGATGAAGATTTGTTGTGGAGACTAAGTCAGGCACGTCTGTCGTAGGCGCCCCACTAGATACTCCCGGGTGGCCGCGCGAGCCTCACCTAGCAGGTCGGCTTACTGAGGCTCTGAAGGGTTGAGTCACCGGTCTAGGGTCGGGGATCCTCACTGGTCTGTGAGTGCCCCCCAACCGCACTCCACCGACGCCGCGCTCCGCGTCCAACATTAAAACGCAGGTGCGGCGACCAGGTTGGCCCGGGAAATTGAGCAGAAACTAGGAGCAGGGAGGCAAATCACGCCCGGCAACGCCGGATCCGGGCCAGGTCCCGCCGGTCTCTTCCGTCCCAACGGAGCCTCTGGCCGGGGTTCCCGGGGTCGCAGCTCGAGTTCAGAGCCAGGGGCGCCAGGGGCGCCAGGGAGGGCCAGCTCCACCGGCCTCGTGGCTGCTGCGCTTGAAGAGCACAGCGAGGTGGGGGGGCGGGTGGTACAGGGTGGCGGCAGGGGCCGGCCTCAGCCCCAGCGGGTTTTCAAAAGTCAGAGGAAAAGCCCTCCGAGGGCCGCGCCCTTGAGACGCGAGGAGGGGAGTCGCTGCCGCCGCGCCCCGGCCGCAGGCGGCTCTCCCTTCCCTGTGCCCCGGGCTCTGAATGGGAGGGGCAAGGTGTGTTCGTGTGGGGGGCTTGAGGCCGTGGTTAGAGAGCACCCAAAGCTGGAGGGTGGGAAGGGGAGGGCGCACGGAGCCTTCTCAGTCACGGGAGGTACCCCCTGCTGGAGCTTGTGACCATCCGGATCCCCAAGACTCGTCTCTCTGCCCAGAGTCCCAGCGGCGGCCGGGGTTGGGAAGGGAGCTGAGGTCTACGTCCCACCCTCGGGGCTGGAAGCCTGCGGCCAGAGAGGGGAAGCGATTTCCTCAAGGTCACGCAGCAAAACTGCGCCCAGCCGAGGCCAAAGCCCAGGTGTCCGCGCCCACCCCACGGCCCCGCCCTCCTCCCCAGAATCTGCCCCCCAAAGCAACCCCGAGCTCCTGGGAGAGCGGAGCGCGAGGGCCAGGTCTGGGCGCTGAATTTTGGGGTGCAATGGGTGCCCCGGGCCCTATGATCCCGGATCAGGGCATAAGCGGAGCCCACTTCCTGAAGCCGACGACTCAGGAGTCCAGCTGTGGGAGCTCCCCACGTGGGGTCGCCGGGGCGGAGATGCCGAGGGACGCAGGGGCGCCCGGCACCCAGCTCCACGGCCCGCGGGCTGGGAGAGCGCGGCCCCTTTAAGAAAGTTCGCCGGGCAAGTTCATCAAAGTTTAAAAACTTGTGGAGAAAGGAAAAGGGGAAAGATGGGAGCGGGAGAGACCACGAGAGCGAGGGGGAAAGCCCCGCCGGGGGCCAGCGCGCCGCGGCCCGGCCGGGGCGAGTCCTCAGTGGGCGGCGGCGATTGGCTGCGCGTTCCCCCGGAGACCGCGCGGAGGGCGGGGGGCTGGCCCGGCCCCAGCTGAGGCCGGTTCCGGCCCCCGCCCCCCGCCGCCGCCCGGCGCCCGCCCCCTCCCCCGGCGCCCGCCCCCCGCCGCCGCCGCCGCCGCGGGCGCACTCGGCGGTCGCAGTGAAAAGGCGGAGGCGGCGGCCACTACGGCTCGGCTCCAGTTCGCAGTGCCTCCCCCGCCGCACCCCCTCCCCGCCTCCCGCACCCGCCAAACTTGATGTGACCCCGGCCCGACGCGGCGGCCGCCCCTCTCACCGCCCCGCGCGCCCCCCACCGCCACCCCGCCCCGCACCCCCGGAGCGCACCGCTCACCGCGCCCCCTCCCACCTCCTCGCCGGGGCCGGCGCCGCTCTCGCCCTCCGCGTTCCCTTCCTCTCGTCACCCCTCCCACCCCCCCGCACCATGAGCAACCTGAAGCCGGACGACGAGCACAGCACCGGCACCGGCACCGGCACGGGCTCGGGCTCCGGCGGCACCCTGGAGGAGGAGGTGGGTCTGCGCCCCGGGACTGGTCGGGTGAAGTGCGCGCGGAGGTGGGCGGGAGAGAGGGCGCGCCGGGCCGGTCCGGCCATCGCTCCCGGAGCCTTCCCGCCGCTGCCCTTCGACCGGGGAGGAGCAGCCCGTGTCCGGCGGGCGGGGGCGCACGGCCTGGACTGCCCCGCCGGGCGGGCATTGTCTCCCCGCCCTCCGGGGCTTGGGGCGGGCTGTGCGCCGGCCGCGGTCCGTGCGTCCCGCGGTGGGCGAGCGGCACCACGGCCGCCCCACGCCTCCTGCCCGCGCGTCCCTAGTCCTCCGCTCTCGGCCCGACTGGCTGCTCTCCTCCCAGCGCCTCCCCGCAGGGCCCGGACTCCCACCTCGGCTGGAAGGAGCTGAGCGGGATTAGCGCGGCGGGCGGGCGGGCGGCACCGTCCCGTGCCCTCTCCACCCTGACCCCTCCCGTGACCTTGGAGGCCCGGGGCAGCCGCCGGCACCGTGGTTCACTAGAGCTGGTGGTGGTGGCGGGTGCACGGGCTTCCCTCACAGCCCCAGAACCGGGCTCTGGCGAAGAGGTCAGCCGGCAGTTAATTAGAGTTGGGAAGGCGATGCCTAAAGACACTTCCCAGTTGGCCTCCCTTCGGTTTTGCCCAGGCAGCCAAGCTAGGACCCCAGAGCTGGCCTGGATGGATTCCGAAAGCAGAGGCGACGTTATCTGGTCCGCCAGCCCTGTGCTAAGACTTGGGAGTATGAGGTGGCTTCGTGGAACCTCCAGCAGCTGGGTGGTTAATGGGATGGTGAAATCAGGGAGGATGTGGGGGGTGCGGTGGTGGATTTGGCTATCAGTGGATGGAGACAGGGGCTGGGCCACAAAGACAAAAACCGGTGTGGAAAGGGGACAGGGTTTGCAGCTCCCTTGAAGGGCCTGGGCCGCTGCTGTGTCACTCCAGGGCCGAGAGACCCTTCCTGCCCCACCCTGCCATGCTCTTGCCCAGGAAACCAAGGACCAGTTATCCATCCTGAGCTCCCTTCCCCTCGGTCTGGGGGAGAAACCGCAGAGTCCCTTGGTGGGGGCTGGTGTTGCTACCCCCTCCATTCCGGTGATGTTGCCGCTGGCCTGGCCGTGCTATAGGTTTGGTGCAGAATGGCGGCCACAGCCCACTGCTGGGCTGGGCTCCTCCAAGTGGGAGGGATGGTGGGAGGGTCACACTGCCGGCTCCCACTCTTAGCAACTCAGAGCCAGCTGCCAGCCCCAGTCTACCAATGGCATGACATCTTGAGAATCTAGGTCTAAATTCTGCTTTTTTTTGGAGGGTGGGGGTTGGGGGGAGGGAAGCGGGATACACACCTCTTCACTCTGAGTGTGGCAAGGGAGGCCCTGACATCGGCCCACTAGTGTGGTGTGGGCTCTAGTGTGGTGGGGTCGTTTTGGCTCCTGAAGGTCTTGTCCTCCTTGGATCTTGATGCCCACAGGTCTTGGCATTTCGGACCTTAACCCCATCCTGACTCCACCTGGTTGTTCAGAATCTCCCCCTTAGAGTTGGGGGAGGGTGACAGGGTTGCTGGTGTGTGGGGCCTCTGCTTGGCCTTCCGGTGGGCTGAAATTGAGGGAGAAAAGCTGTCTCCTACAAAGCTGGACAAGGACCCAGAATGCTACTTCTGCTATAGGGTTGACTTAAGCAGGGACCTCACGCTGCCCCAGAGGCTGGGCTAGCCCTCAGACCACCCCTTTGAGGTGGGAAGGGTGAACCATGTGGCCAGGCGAGTCTTGGAGAAACATTTCAGGTACGGGTCACTTTTTCTAAGTGCCTTTTCTGAGAGAGAGGGCAGACAGAATCCTCAAGAAGTGGAATCCTTGCTACTCCTTGGGGGTGGAGGTGGCCACAGCACTGTAAGAGGTCAGGGAGTCAGTGCAGCTGGTACTGGTGGAGGGCCCTGTTTAAAGATCTAAAACTGAGGGCTCTGGGGATCTCCTGGAGCCCAGTGTCTGTCTGGTCAGGTAAGCACAAGGATTGGCCCCCTTCCCTGATTAGCCTTCTGAACAGTGAGTGGGTGAAGAGCTTTCTTGCTGGGGTTCCATCTTACCTTGGTGGGTTGAGCTGGAACTGGACTCCTTCCCTTTAGCATAGATGCCCCCTAGGTGGTTAGTTCTGCTACCCCTAAGAGCCAGCCCCTAGGGAATCTGGGTTAGCAGCAGGGTTTACTCTCATGGCTGACCTACGCTGGCTCTCCCCAGCTGACTATGGAGGTTAACTAAAGCAACCCTAGAAAATCGAGGAATCCTACTTGGCCCACATAAGACCTCAATTCCTAAAGGTGTTAGATCACTGGAGAAGGGTGTATTTTCATGGTTCCAGGATGGGGTTTCAGTGGGGCTGCTCATCTTGGTGTAGCCTGGACTCTTGGACAACTGCTTTGTCTTTATTGCCTGGGCTCTCCCTGGTTGCTCACCTTACCCATGGGGGCTTCATCCACATCATAAATATTAGGTTCCTTTTCTGGACTAGGGTCAGGAATATAGATGAAAAATCACAGACTGGGGGGTGAGAAGGATTTGCCAGGAAGCGCCGGAATGTTGAATACAATGGTAGATAAAATAAGGGGATATCAGCAAGTGATAGGGTGGTGCCACTGAGAAGTTACGAGGTCTGCCCTCCCTGAGATGTGGCTGAGTAGGAGGTTGTTAGACCAGTGAGGGTGGGAAAGGCATTCCAAGAAGAGAGAATCCTATATAATGAAAGCCTAATGTGCAAATGGTCCCCTCAGGCGGTCCCCTGGCTATGACGTGCACTGACCACCAGGGGACGGTGCGGAACATGGTGGGCGTAGGTGATGTGGTTCTGGCAGGGGGTGGCAGTGGAGGTGCTGCCAGCCCTGATGGGCCCCGTTGAGAGCGGGATCGAGGCGGGATGATGGAGCAGGAGAGTGGGTGGCGCCAGGCCAAGGCGGGTGCAAGCAGGGCCTGATCGCCCCACAGACAGCAACCAGTGGCGGGTGGTGGGGCCGCTGCCCGGCTCCCAGGCACTGAGGGAGCCAGGTTGGGGGCCCGGCCCCAACTGATAGCCCTGCAGACTGCAACCAGCTGTGGTGGTGGGGGCTAGGGAGCAGGGGCCCTGGTCCCAATCGTTTGCCCCACAGGCGGGATGGTGGAGCAGGTGAGGGGGCAGCACCAGGCCAAGGCAGGGTGCCAGGCGGGGCTGTGAGGCTGGGGGCACGAGCTGGGGCCCAATCTCCATGGGCCACCCCGAGGGACCCCACCTGTGCACGAATTCATGCACTGGGCCTCTAGTAGCTTGTATAAAAGTGGAGGTTGATTGTGGAACCACATGGCTTGCTTGGATGATTACCAGAAGTTTGCCATGTTACAACATTATTGGGGGGCATATTATGCTCATGCAACCTTCGGGGGACATTGGTATTTTTCTGCCTCTAGGGAAGGAGATGTGTTAGAAGCATTGATACCCTTTGAAAGCTCAGGAGAGCAAGGAGGAATTAAGCGGAGGGTCTGAAGGGAAAGAGCTAAGTGTCATTCTCAATACTCTATACCAGGCAGGTCATGCCTGGTGTCCAAGCTCTAGAAGGTGAGGTAATACGGCGTATGAAGCCTGCTCAGGACTGGCTTGCAATGCTGCTCAACCTCAGACCCAAACATGTCCTGTTTTAGGGATTCTTGAGGGATGGCGAGGTGGTACAGTGTTTATGGGGAGGGGTGTGTGTGGTTTGTAAACATTCTGTTTTGAAAATGGAGACTTTACTTTCATAATACAAGGTAATACTAAGTTATAGTAATTAGTCATTGGGGGCCCCCTAAGGGAAGGGTAGAATTTGGAATCTTGGGTTGGGGGGGCGGATGTTTGAGTTTCCAAAAGTTAAAGACTTTTTTGTTGTTGTTTTCTTAGTTAAAGACATTTTTATGTTAGCCTGATGGTAAACTATGGAAAGACCGATTAATGGCAGCTAAGGGGGTGACAGTTTGACTTGGCCTTGGTCTCTTGCTGTCCTCTCACCCTCATCTTGTCCGTTGTGTTTACTATAGCTGGGTCCAGGCCTGGTACCCCTGGGTCCATTATGTGTCCACCAGCGGTCTCTTAAGAGCCAGCCACACCCCTAGCCCCTGGCAGGACATCCAGGGTTAGCACTTGAGGTGAGTGTGAAGGAATTCTGGGTCCAGCGTGCACTTGGGCACCTCCCTGTTTTTTTTTCTCTGCCATCAAAAGCATTTGACAGAATCTGGGACTGCTTGGTGCTCTGTCTGCCGGCTTTTATTAGTTTAAGGCAGCGGTTCTCAGCCTGTGGGTCGTGATCCCTTTGGTGGTCAAACGACCCTTTCACAGGGGTCGCCTAAGACCATCCTGCATATCAGATATTTACATTACGATTCATAACAGTAGCAACATTACAGTTATGAAGTAGCAACGAAAATAATTTTATGGTTGAATCACAACATGGAACCGTGTTTAAAGGGCCAGAAGGTTGAGAACCACTGGTTTAAGGGAAGGGAGGCATCCATGCGTCTGGGCTTTTACCTGGAAACAGGGCCCAGGCAATGGATTCAGGCAGATTCCAGTAGATCAGGGTCTTCTCCTTCCTGGGTGTTATGGATGTGTCGCCTCCGCTCAAATAACCTATGGGAAAGGCTGTTCTAATAATAGTGAGCCCGTATATGGTGTTTGTGCCAGGCATTGCTCTAAGCACTTTACCATTTGAACTCCTCCAACTCTTACCACAGCCTGTGAATTACTTACATCATCATCACCATTTCATAAACGAGGAGTGGACACAGAGGTTAGATAACTCGCACGCAGCCAGTGAGTGGGTGAGTTGGGATTTGAACCCAGCGTTGCTGTTCACCACACTATACCTGCTGTTCTGTTGTTAGGGCTTTTGGTGAGACTTGGGGGCAGGGGGAGAAAAGGTCTTGCAACTCAAGCTTTTGAAGCCTGAGCTTTGGGTGATGCCAGGGTCTCAATAGAAGCTCAGAGACTGGCCCCAGGCTAGCGCCCTTTGGCCTCGTGGCATCCCCAGGCTGGGTGAGGGGAGCTGTCGGCCCCTGCAGGAGGAATGTTTTATCACAGATAGTGTTTAGAATTGCCATCTCATGACAATAAAAACCAGGCCAAGTCATTTCTATTTTTCAGTTCTCTGCAGACAGTATGCTCTCCTGTGGCCTGTGCCAGGGCTGACTGTCTTCATGCACCCTTGGTACTCTGCGACTTCAGGCATCTTAACTAAAGAAACCATGCTTGCTCTAAAGTGACTGCCTGCCCGTTGGGAGTGGGGGACACACACACTCTTGGCTTTCCTTATCTTCTCCTTCCCTAAACACATCCAGCCAGCCTAGTTTGCCCCCCCCTCCCCTCCCCCAGTAAGAACCTGCTTCTAAATCTCATTCAGTGTTTGCACATCTGACTTCTCATCCCCATCTTCAGTGGGCAGCTGGTGACCACTGTAAATAGAGGCAAGGCATGAACCTGCCGGATGCTGAGCCTTTTGCTCGCATGCTTTCCCCTGGACCTCCAGGCAGTCCTGAGAGGTGGAGAAGAGGAGGAGCCTTCCTGCCTGCCCTGACCACTGCACGCCTGGTCAAGGGCCACCACCTCTCGTTATTCAGAGCTGAAGGAGAGCGCTAGAGTTCCCCCGCCAGCCCCTGACCGTGGCTGCCTCAGAAGGGTCCTCGCGCCCCTGGCAAAGCCGCGAGGCGGTGGCAGGGCCCATCCGCCATACTTCAGGAACCATGCTGCTGTGAGGCGGGAGCTGTAGACAAGAGGCTTCATATGCCAGAACCCCTGTCTGTTTGCCCAGCACAGGCTCTTTGGCTTTCTGCTGCTTCCTCTATTCTACCCTTGGATGGAAAGAGTAAGGTTGTCTCCAAGATGTGCCGAGGCCAGACCGGTGGCAGTTCTGGTGGGTCCTCCTTTCCTGAAGACAGTCCACTGGTGGACCCATGTGTGCAGGGGGTTCTGTAGTATCACAGGGGATGTGTGTAATGCGAGGGTCAGCCTAGGCCCATCTGCCATGGCCTTTAGTCATTTATGGCTGGCTGAGCAGAAGCTTGTGGCTGTCACAAGTCATCAAGGCCGCCTGCCTATTGGACTCCCAGGGAGGCAGGGGAGGGCCTGACCGGGACCAGGCATGGGATGCGTGTCTGCAGTATCGAGCTCCTCTTGGGCAGAGCCGACCTCTCCCTCCCAAATGGGTCTGGGCTTTTACCTGGATGGGGGTGGGGGTTCAGGAGAGGTTACTGGAATAGCGCCTGAAGCCATTTTTGAGAACCCTTGTCGCTGTGAAGGCTGAGAACTGCCCAGACTGGCCCCTGTCCTCGGTGGATAGTTGTCATATCCAGGCACAGCTGGGAATGGAGGGATCCTGATGTATTTGTGACAGGGGGGCTCCGGCCAGAATGCAGCTTCCATCCCTGAACAGAGACCCTCTCTCAACAGGAGCATTACATTAGGAAACATCTCTTGTCAGGCATCATCTGCCTGAGTCAGATGATGGGCAGTGTGTTGGGCTTAGTGCTGTGTTCCCAGTACGGCCTGTTCACACTCAAATAACATCACATGGTGTAAGGGTTGGAGGTATTGATTTTGGAGCTGGGGGTGGGGTATAAGATTCCTTTAGGCCAAAGCTTTGAATCTGCGGGGTGGTGTGTGACAATGGTGCCAAGTACAGGGGACAAGCAGTAGATCTGCATTGGCTAACCACACAGCACCAGGAAGGATGGGAGGTGTATGGTGCAGAAGGGGAGGGAGCCTCACCCATGGGCCCTCCATTCTGAAAGCCCTGTGAGTCTGCCCCTCGGAAAGCCTTGGACCCTGGCTCTGTCTGGAACCAAATGGAAAGCAGGTGCCTGGACATAGCAGCGAGTCATCTGCATGGCGCAGTTCATGCTGTTTGGTCTGGTTCCCTAGATGAGGTGTAGGCTGGTGCTCACAATCAGCTCTGACCAAGTGTGCTTCTAAGACGGTAAGCCTGTTCCTGGAGCTAGAATTAGCTTGGGGTGTGAGGTCTGAAGTCTTCTTATTGAACACTATACAAGCCAGCCCAAAATATATATATATATATATATATATATATATATATATATATATATATATATATATACATGCCCTCCCTTTAGAGAACTTCTTACCATCCCAGCTTAGTTCCCCACTCCTACACACACACACACACACGCACACGCACACGCACACAGTCCTGGACACATTGCAGGCTATAGGGGAAGACCCCCAACTTCCCAGGCCACTTGGACTTGATCCCTAGCCCTGCCACTGGCTGGCCAGGCATGTAATCCCTGAGCGGGTTTCTCCATCTATGAAATGGGCCAGCACTGTGCTGCCTATCACATGGAAGGACTGCCAGGCTCACGCGCCAATGGTAAGCGTGAAAAAACTAGAAGCCATAACGTGCTGCCCAGATGGGGCCTGAGAGCCAAGCCCTGATAATGAGTGATTTGGGCTGTAATTAGCAGGGGCAGGTCCTAAGCCTGGGACTTCACGCCAGATCTGGCTGTTCAATGGCATTGTCGGCATCCTGGCCCAGAGCTCCTTGGAGGAAACAAGGGAGCATTGGGGCTCTGGGAGCGTGTGCGTCTGGGTTCCCGTTCTCTGTCTGGCTGTATCTGCTTGCTCTTTGGTCCTATGCTGTGTTCAGCCCTTATAAGTCCTGGATCTGCGGGCCATGTCGCCACATTCCATCCACCTCTCGTCAAGTGGCCTCGCTCAGAGGGACTTCTTTCCCTCGGGAGGGGTAGGAGCGACCTGCCAGTGCCAAGCTTAAGCGTGGAACCCAAGCAGAACCCAGCCCCCACCCTACCCCCTACACACACACACACACACACACACACACACTCAAAAGAAAAATCCTGGCCACAAGATCTCCGCTTGGGAGGGTGTGACTGCTCTGAGCTTTCTGTTAGGCAACCCCAATATTGCTCCAGCAGGGACCCCTCTCAAACCCTCAGGCTCAACTTGGCCAGGGCCTGGCTTCTGACTTCTGCTCTCCTACCCTCTCCTTCTCTAGCCCCCTCATCACTACTTCCTTTGTTTCCTTGTGGACAGAAGGAACGTGTTCAAACTCTGAGCCAGTGGAGGACACCTGCTTCCCTGGTATCTTAGAAGGCGGAGTGTGAAGGACCTGAGGCTAGTCCACCCCTCTCCTGTGTTGCCCAGGCCGTGGGGAAGGCCTGACTGGCTGGGCTGGGACTCCAACCCAAGCTCCCCGGCAGTTGGTTTGAGGCTCTTTTTCTTTTGTGTGCATGTCTGGTCAGCAGTTGTTTGCTGAGCCGGAGGCTGAACCTGAGTCCCCTGTCTTGGTTCTCAGTGGGGTCTCTGTCCCTTGGCGAAGCCAGAGCTGGGTGTGATGAGGGCTAGTACAAGTTCAAAAAGGATCTTCACTGCCTTTATATCGGGAAAGCTGTAATCTGTATACAGTGCAGGCTGCAGCCCATAAGCCCCTGGGAACTGGCTGGCGGGGGCGGGGTGGCCTGGTTGAGGCTTCCTGGAGCTACAAGAGCCCAGCTGTCCTGTCCCAGGTGTTCGAGGGGCTTCCCACCCCCGCCTCCCCTAGTGAATGGGGCACCAGGCTACACTCAGTGGCTGGGAGTTGGCCGTCTGGCAGTTTTCCCCTTGACCTCCCTCTCATTCACTCTGTTCGGATTAACCGTGGATCATCCACTGGGGCCCCCAATCAGCCTTCTGTGAGGAGCTGTTTCTGCTCTCTTCACTCAGAAGCTGAAGGCCATCTACCTATTCCTGGGTGCCCACGACTGACCCCACTGGGCTCTGAGTGGGTTGGTGGTGTGAAATCGTCGTGTGCAGAAGAGCTTTGACTCCTGAGCACCTGGGGACACTGGGTCTGCTTCTGATGTGCTCGGTGACCGTGAGCAGCTCGTTGGACCCCAGGGCCTTGGTTTCCTCATCTAAAAATAAGGTTTCTTCAGCTCAAATATTCAGCATTTCAGTTGCTGCTGAGGGCTGGGAGCTGGGGAAGGATGTGGGAGGGGCTTATGAGAGGCTTGTTTTTCCCTTTTTGGATTCCACCCCCCTTCCCGAAGTGGTGTTTTCCATCCAGATGACACCGGGAGAGCTCCTCAGCAGCCAGTAGGCGGGGATTCAGAGCAAGCGCATTGCTTGAACGTTTTGATGGAGTGGACAGTTAGAACAGTTTTTCCTTCCCGGGCTGAATTCTAACTTTCAGAGGTGCTAAGGGATGGCTGCAAAGAATCAATGTTCAAATATCGTCTTTATTTCTTTGGTAGAATGTTTCTATTGCCTTAGTCGAGTTTCCCGAGTGTGTCTTTCCCTGAACCCTAGCTGGTGGGACAGGGATTTGCCTAGAAGGCAGGAGTCTGTCTTCCAGAGGAGGGCGCTCCTGGTGGACCTGTGGCATTTATTTGGGAGTCGCGTGGGGGAAGCGCGGGAGTGGCCCTGCTGTTTTCCTGCTTTAGCATCCTTTGTGGAGAAAGGTGTGCCCTCCAGGCAGGTGGACCTGAAGTCCAGGCTGCTATCTTGGAGGGGTTACCAGGCCAAGGTAGGAAGAAGGCTGTGGTGCCCTTCAGAGTCAAAAGATAAGAGGGTCTCCTATCCAGGGGCATACCACTGGTTTCGAAAGCCGTGTCCAACCTTCCCATCTCTAATCAAAGCTGGACGGGGGGAGCCTCTGGGCCACAATACCCTCCTGCCGCCCTTCACTGGGACGTTGCGTGTTCAATGCCGAGTATGAAGGAGGTCTTCTGTGTCCAGAGGCTAGAGCTACTGAGCCCTCAGCATCAGGCATGTCCTTCCCCTGGCAGAGGAGGGCACACATCTGGTAAGAGCAGAGTGGCCAGACCCTTGCCTGGCCTCTGGCTGAGTGGGAGGGCTCTGAGGCCCCATTGACCCCGTACCCCAGTCCCGTTCCACACAGGGGCTTTCTCTGTAGAACACCCACCTCCTCCTGCTCCCCTGCCAGCCCCTTCCCTTAATTCCTGCAGGGTCCCCTGTGAGCTTGGCCCGAGACCTGAGCAGCCCCTGTCGAGGATGCCGGCCTGACCTGGGGACACCTGAGTGACAGGTCTGCCCATCAGAGTGTGCAGAGGCCAGAGAGCTGTCCCCCTGGGCAGAGCGAAATGGATCGAAGTCCTGTCTGGAAGCTTTGCCCACAGAAGCTTGACTGTGCTGCGAGGCTCATGCCTTGGGTGTGTTATCACCTTGCTCCTGAAGGCTTTGGTTTCATTTCATTTTTATCTGAAGATCTTTAAGCAGGTTTCAGTTTGTCTGATAGAAGAACACGACTGACACATAGACATGAATGAGTTTATCAGGGCTGCTTCTTCCTACTTCTCTTTTCCCTGCGAAACACTAAGCTGTGCCTCTGGGCTGGAGAGGGCTGCCGAGAGGAGAGGAAAACCTAGATGATGACCTGCAGTCCCCTGCCTGTCACGAAGGAAAGGACTGGGCAGCCCGGGAGCCTGGGTCCTCTGTCTTGCTGGGCTTAGAAAGAGCAGTTGAGAGGCTCCTTGTGGGAGGGGACATCCCCATCCCAGGGGCCTCAAGAACAAGGCTGTGGCCGAAACCGGTTTGGCTCAGTGGATAGAGCGTCGGCCTACGGACTGAAAGGTCCCAGGCTCGATTCCGGTCAAGGGCATGTACCTGGGTTGCGGGCACATCCCCAGTGGGAAATGTGCAGGAGGCAGCTGATCGATGTTTCTCTCTCATCGATGTTTCTAACTCTCTAACTCTCTCCCTTCCTCTCTGTAAAAAATCAATAAAATATATTAAAAAAAAAAAAAAAGAACAAAAAAAAAGAACAAGGCTGTGGATGGGGGACCACCCTTTCCTGTGCCTCTCAGGTACTGCCCTTTTTCCCCTCCCTGAAGCACTGGGGGTGAGATTCAGGGACCACTGGTAGAGGAGGTGAGGAGTGGTCAAGAGGTGAACCCTTAGGGAACCCTTAGGCACCCCAGGTCCAGCACCAGCTGGAGGGAAAGAGCCCAGGAACCCACAGCAGAGACCTACCAGCCCCAGGAAGTCTGCTAACCAGTGATAGCCTGTGGGCTTACCCAAGGGGCTGGACTCCCCTGCCCCCTCACTCCCAGCAACTTCAGAGGAAGATGGGCAGCAGGACTTGCAGAAGGAAAGAGCTGCCTCTGGAGCCCCCAAAGCCTTGCTGGACAGGTGCCCAGATGTGCCAAAAGGCCAGTTGGCTCCCCTCAGTGGCCTGGTGCTGGCTGAGACCTCCAGCAAGGTTGAGTCTGCTCCCAACCGCCATGAGGGCCACACAGCCGTGCCTGTGATGTCCTGTGTCTCGGGACACCTCTCTGGCCAAGTTCTTTGTCCGTGTGAAATGTGGTGCCTCCAGTGGGTTCCGTCTGAGGAGCTGTTCCTCAGCAAGTTTCTCCTTTCACTGACTTCTAAGGATTCTCCATTTCTCCCCCAGTCTTCGCTCTACCCCATCCCAAACATATCTCCTTGTGCTTAGGACATGGCTGTGGTCTGGCACTGTCTGCTCATACCTGCCACTAAAGATGACCATTTTAAAAATATATATATATTTTTATTGATTTCAGAGAAAAAAGAAGAGGGAGAGAGAGAAACATCAATGATGAGAGAGAATCATTGATTGGCTGCCTTCTGCAGGCCCCCCACTGGAGATCGAGCCCACAACCCCAGGCATGTGCCCTGAGCGGAAATTGAGCCGTGACCTCCTGGTTTATAGATCGACTCTCAACCACTGAGCCACCCTGGCCAGGCGAAGATGGCCATTTGAAAAGGGCTGTGGTTGCTTTCCATGTTTCAGGATGGAAAGGATATGATCCCTTGGGTTGTGTGGGCACTTCTGGAGAAGGGCTGAGGTCCAGAAGGAGAAGGGCCAGGTAAACGAGTGTGGTAACTTCTAGTACCTGGGATTGTGGGAACCGTCCCTTATGCTCCCCTCAAATACTGAAAACACTTTGTGTTGAATTCTTTTTTTTTATATATATATATATTTTTATTGATTTCAGATAGGAGGGGAGAGGGATAGAGAGATAGAAACATCAAATGAGAGAGGATCATTGATTGGCTGCCTCCTGCACGCCCCCAACTAGGGATCGAGCCCACAACCTGGGCATGTGTCCTTGACCGGAATCGAACCTGGGACCCTTCAGTCCTCAGTCCGACGCTCTATCCACTGAGCCAAACCAGTCAGGGCTGTGTTGAATTCTTTTTTTTTTTTTTTAATATATTTTATTGATTTTTTATAGAGAGGAAGGGAGAGAGATAGAGAGTTAGAAACATCGATGAGAGAGAATCATCGGTCAGCTGCCTCCTGCACATCTCCTACTGGGGATATGCCCGCAACCCAGGTACATGCCCTTGACCGGAATCGAACCTGGGACCTCTCAGTCCGCAGGCCGATGCTCTATCCACTGAGCCAAACCGGTTTCGGCAAATTCTTATAATAAATTTGTGGAATAGGCAGGACATGGGCTCTCTGGTTGGTCTTTTCATCTTGGCATCAACCAGCTGTTGGTGTCTGCACCCACCTTATGATGAACATTGGGCCCTGTGAGGCTGGCCCCAGCAAGTGGCATGGGAGTGGTCTCCAAGGCTGGCCTGGGACACGGGACTAGTCGACCAGGCCTTGGAGAAGTAACTGCATGTCTCTGTTCCAGCCGTCCCTAAAGGATCCTGACTATGCAGTCACCTTGCTTTGTTACCTTCCTTTTCTGAGCCTCAGTTTCCTCATCTGTAAAATGAGGGTGTTGTAGTTCATCTCCATTGTGCCTTCACCTCAAATATTACCTCCCTGGGAAAGAGGAAAAGGAGCCAGTGACCACCTAAGATTGTCTTATCCATGTTGCCAGCTCACCCATGTTGCCAGCTCTAGCAGACCCGACCCCGCCTCACTAGGCACTTATATGTAAAAGGCTTGGGGTACCTGATAGTGAGGTGGACGTGCAGTTTGTTGAGCCTCCCAAGTGCCAGTCACGGAGTGAGGCGAACCGTTCATCCTGGAGGTAGGTGGTATCCGTGTTGTACAGATAAACAGCTTTGGAGGCAGGAGGCATCTTCCCCGAGCCAAGCCTTAAGCTGGGGTGCACACAGCGGCCTAACTGAAGCCTGTTGTGTTTGCCATTTATGGCATTACTCTGCCACGCTGGGCCACCCATCTCTCGGGCTGGGAGTTCCTTTGGAAGGACCGAGGCGGGTGGAGACAGTGCAGGTGCTGAGGCCTGGCTCTGGGAACTTTGGAGGGCAGGAAAGTTTTGAGACGTGGCTCCCTTCTGTGCGGTTTTAGAGTCCAGGATGAACTCAGACGGGTGGAAACGATGTGAGGCAGGGGGTTCTGAGGGCCCCGTAGGACTTCAGAGGAAGGGAGGGGAAGTGAGGAAGTAGAGGGATGTGAGGGGTGGGTGCTCTTCAGTCAAGGAACTGGGGAGGGGTGGCCCGAGAGGCAGCACGGGCAGCTGCCTTTGGAGCGCATGGAGCTTGCCGGGGACCCGGAGGAGATGGGCTGTGGCAGGACCAGAGGGAGTTGAAGCCGAAAGGCAGAGGCGTGGGCTCTGGAACCTCTTCTGTCAGCGTGGGGCTGAGCTCATGCCCCCTCGACCTTGCTTCGCCAGTTTCTTCTTCTGCCTACTGCTCCGGCTTTGCTGTCATCCTAAACGAGTCCCCAAGGAAGGGCTTCCGAATGGATGTGTGGCAGTACTTTCCCTACAGGAGGCTAACAAGGCCACCCCCGTGCCACTCCGTCTGTCCCCACAGCCGGACGGATTGCTGGTGGCACCGAAGACGGAGTCAGGGTGCCTGGGTGACCTAAGCTGCATGAGGCCCTTTGGGCCTCAGTTTCCCTGTCTGCACAGAGGGTAGTCAGGGATCCCGGTGGCTACGATCAAGTAAGAACCTGAGGGAATCGCCAGGCCAGGTTTCCTGTGACCTAACCTCCCAGGCTTTGATATCCCAGCAAAGGGTCTGTGGCCTGGCAGACAGGGACCCGCCGCTGCCTCCGTAACTGCCTTGGTCTCCTTTTGTTGCTGAGAGGGGGCCAGGGACAGGACGGGAGCGATACTGTGGCCTTGTGAACACTTCAGAACCTACATGATGGAAACCAGAAGAAAAAGGCTGGAAACATCCGGCCCAGAGGGAAGGCTGGAAACCGGGATCTGAGCTGGGAAGGAGGGAAAGATCCCTCATCCTCCCCTCCCCCGCCCAGCAGGAAGCTTGGTGCTGAGAACTTGCTATTTAAGGGGGCCTCTGGGGAGGTCTGGCCAGAAAGGAGCCATTTGAGGAAGGGTTTAAAATTAGCCGGGGTGAAATGGGTGGCCCCTGGGGAGAACGGAGGCAGAGGTTTCTGTGGGGTGGCTCTGGTTCTGCATCTTTGACCCAAACAAAGCCCCCTCCATCCCAGAGAGGGGGAGAAACAGGGCCCTGGCTGGGTGCTCAAGTCCTGGCACCCAGAAGCAAGGATCACCTCTACCTGCCCAGACGGGTCCCGGGTCTGCTGTCTTTAAAGAAAAGCTGATGACCCGAGCAGGTCACTCTCCTTGGGTTACAGGGAGGTTAAAGGCCCTCCCACCAAAGGGCAGCGTATAGAGGAGGGTGCCCTCTGGAGCCCACCCGGGAGCCTCGGCTGTCCAGTTCCTCCCAGGTGCTTCTGGGAGCAGGGCCGCACTGGAGCACTGTGTGGACGGGGACACAGCTGCGGGCTGTGACGTGTACAGAGCCTTCCCCCCGGGCCTGGGAGCAGAGGATATCTGGTTAGGGAAAGGCATGACTGAAAGGAACAACGTGCTCTAAATGGCAAGGGTATGCTTCTTGGCAAAAAACTCATGTGAGTGAAGAAAATTGTCCTTACCCATTTGTTATCAGGCACGGGCTGGGGCTGGTGACACTGGCTACCAGCAGCTGTCCATGCTGGTTTCCGTAGTCACTCCTGGCTCTGTTGTTGAGGATGTGCGTGTGTGCGTGTGTGTGCGTGTGTGTGTGTGTGTGTGTGTGTGTGTGTGTGTGTTGGGTGTAACTTTGCCTGGCTGCCCCAGGTTCCTGTTCAATCCATTGTCTATAACAAGGCTGTTGGCTGGGTCCCACAGGCTATCATGCTGTTCAGGAAGTTGGGTTTGGCTGGAGTCACAGGATAGAAATCTGGTGTCTAGACCTGGCTTCACCACCAACTTGTCACCATGGTGAGGGCAAGCCTTGTAACTCACAGCATCATCTGCCTCATTTGAAGCTGGCAAGATCCTACTCATTCTTCAAAACCCAGCATAATTGTTCCATCCCTGACTCCTAACCCCGGTCTCTGATTCAGTAAACAGTTAGTACCAGCACCATAGTAGGAGCTGGACACAGAGGCGAGAAAACAACACATTCCTGCCATTGAAGAGCTTACATCTAGCATCAGGAGCAGTGCCCAGGGGGTGGATGTGACAGTGGTGGGCCCTCTGTTGAAGTCATCCCAGGGTGTAGCATAGGACTTATGTTCCATTTACATCCTTGCCTCTCCCCTGGACCAAACGGAACCTCTCAACCTGGGTCTATGGGTATCTGCTACAAAATATATACATTTTAACTTGTGCATTTGTGGGGGGTGGGGGGGGGGTAAGATACATAGTTTGCTCAGGAGGTCAGAGGGGCCCTTGATCTGAAAAGGGATCCGTGATCTGTGTGCTTATTAAATAGGGCATTCTCTTCTTGCAGCTGTTTGATAGCAGACAGTCTTGCACAGAGGTGCTCAGCAGGTGCTTGTTGAGTGACACCTGCAGGATGAACCTAGAGAAAGGAAAGTGTACAGGAAGGGCTTTTGAAAAGTTAAATGCTCGTGCCCTGGCTGGTTGCTCAATGGTTAGAGCATCTGCTCACACACTGAAGGGTCTCAGCTTTGATTCCTGGTCAAGGGCACATACCTGATTGTAGGTGTGATACCTGGCCCCAGTCAGGGTATCACACCTCTCCCACTCTCACACATCTCTCTCTCTCCATTTCCTTCTCTCCCTCTCTTCCCCCACTCCCTTCCACTCTTTCCAAAAATTAGCCCTAGCCATTTAGCTCAGTGGATAGAGCATAGGCCTATGGACTGAAGGGTCCCAGGTTCGATTCCAGTCAAGGGGACATGCCTGGGTTGCAGGCTCGATCCCCAGTGGGGGGTATGCAGAAGGCAGCCAATCAATGTTTCTCTCTCATCATTGATATTTCTCTCTCTTCCTCTTCTTTCCTCTCTGAAATCAATAAAAATATATTTAAAAGTAAATAAATAAATAAAAATCTAAAAATCAGTGGGGAAAATATTCTTGGGTGAGGATTAACAACAATAACAAAAAGTTAAATGCCAGGAACCTCTGAGTATTCATTTGTCTCAGGAAATACCAAATTGCTCCCTAAACTCTGGGAAGATTCTAGTTCCTTCTAGAAGGAAGGGCCATCATTCCTGTCCTTCTGTCTCCAGGTCCGGACACTGTTCGTCAGTGGCCTCCCTGTGGACATTAAACCCAGAGAACTCTACCTGCTCTTCAGGCCGTTCAAGGTGAGTCTGGGCCCAGCCACCCATGGGCAGAGGCTAGGATAGAGGCGAAGCGTCAGGAATGAATCGCTGGCCTGGGCAGAGTATCAGAAACTGATCACAGACCTGTCAGTTCACATGTTGCTTTCTGCTGATCACTTAGCCCTTCCCAGCCTCTGCTTCCTCATCTGTAAAGTGGGGACATGGAGAATCTCCATAGGTTTTGCTGTAGAAGTAATCTTTGAGATTCAGTGTAGCCTTTTCAATTTGCAGAGGAGAAAACCTAACGAGGTAAGATCTGTGCATCTGGATTACAAGCTAGTGGGGCAAATGGGAATTTATGCACGAAGCGATGGCTCCTACCACCGATGCCCACCATGTGCTACTCCATGTGGTGCAGGATGCAGAATGGAGGGCGCCCAACAGTGGTGGAGGGCGGAGTGGGTGGCTGGGACAGCACAGCAGTGGCTCTGACCTTCCCTGTTAATGACTGCCTCTCTCTGCAGGGGTACGAAGGGTCCCTGATCAAGCTCACCTCGAGACAGGTAATTTCTCTGCAAGGTTGTTCTTCCTCCCAGCCCATCCCAACTGCTGAGCTTGGGATGAAGTCTGTGCCTTTTATTCAGTCGTGAGGGCGCTGAGACCTGCTCCCTGTTCCTGTTTCTGTCCTGGGCTGGTGAAACAGTGGCCTCCACAGACCCCCTCTTCTTACCAGTCAGCTCCTGGTCCTCCCTCTCTGACTCCTGGCTCGAGGCTAAGGGCCACTTGGGGTCTGGACTGACCCTTGGCAAAATGAAGTTGGAGATGTTTCAACCTCTTCCCCTTGATCGAATCTAGAACTTCCTCAGGCACTTGATATATTGGAGTCCCCTTCCTGGGAAAACATCAGAACTTACTCGTTTGTTTTTTTTATTTCAGAGGGTAAGGGAGAGGGAGAGAGAGATAGAAACATCAGTGATGAGCGAGGATCAATGATCGGCTGCCTCCTTCACGCCTTACACTGGGGATCGAACCCACAACCTGAACATGTGCCCTGACAGGGAATCGAACTGTGACCTGTTTTTAGGTCAATGCTCAACCACTGAGCCATGCTGACTGGGCTGGAACTTACTCTTAATTACCTGCATGCATAAAAAAAAAAAAAAAAAAAAGACTTATTGGAAGGGTGATGTTTAGTGCTGTGGGATAAAGCTCTAACCTGGCACCATTTCCCACAATGTGGTACCTGGGTTGGAGACTTTTGGTGCAGAGTCTTCTATCGTTCCAACTGAGCTTAGGGTGGAAATAGGCAAGAGTTGCTTTTTATTATTTTGGGTTTTTGTTTTGTTTTGTTTTTGCGGGGCAGATGGGATGTTGGGAGAGATGCAAGGGTGTTCTCTCTTTTTCCTCCTAGCCTGTTGGTTTTGTGATCTTTGACAGCCGGGCAGGAGCAGAAGCAGCCAAGAATGCATTGAATGTGAGTAGATGGTGAACAGGTCTTTCTCTGACCCACAGTCCCCTAGGCATGGGGTGTCCTTGTTCTGTCTTCTGCAAACCTTCCCCCACTCCACGCCCAAGGAGAGGGCCCACAGACCTCATTTCCCAGCCGCCCTGGGGCAGAGTCCTTGGCTGTGCCGTCTTGGCCAGACGTCACTACTCACAAGGCTGGAGCAGCATGTCCTCTGTCGCGGCCCCATGTGGGCAGGTCTTTCGGGCGAGATCGTTTCTGGGGCCCTTCTGTGCCCACTGCAGTGGACAGTCTGCAGTAAAGTCTTTCCCTTCCTTTCCTTCCGATATAGGGTATTCGCTTTGATCCCGAGAACCCGCAGACCCTGAGGCTAGAGTTTGCCAAAGCCAATACCAAGATGGCCAAGAACAAGCTAATGGCTACACCAAATCCCACCAGCGCTCACCCCGCCCTCGGAGCACACTTCATCGCACGGGACCCCTGTGAGTGGCGCCCAGCTGCAGCCTGCTGCCTGCACTAGGCCTGGGCTTGGGGCCCCCATGGGGTTTGTACAGAGAGCAGGCATGGAGATTCTCACTGGGGGACTGTCCGCCTGCATGCCCCCTTTTCCAGGAGGCTGTTTGCATCCACAGCCACCTCCGTATGGGTTCCATGCTTCCGCCCTCCCTGCAGCCTTTGTTGGGCCTCGGACAGGCTGAGCCGTCAGACTTCCCTGAAGCCTTCTCTGGTTTCTCTTGGTTGAGATGGGCGGAGGCCCATCTGAGAGCTTCTCAAAGCAGACAAGACGCTCTCCCTGCCAGGCCAAGTTACCATGGCTTCTTTCTCTGGTCCTGAGGGGTATCTGACCTGACGGGAGCTTCTGCTTCAACCGTAGTGCTGAGTCCCCTTGTCTGCTTGGCATGAGGTGGCAGAGGGGAGTGTTCTGACGATGGGGGGCTATTGTCTCTCCCTTTGTAGATGACCTGATGGGGACTGCTCTGATCCCCACGTCCCCAGAGGCCTGGGCCCCCTACCCTCTGTACACCACAGAGCTGACCCCGGCTATCTCACACGCTGCGTTCACCTACCCAGCTGCCACTGCTGCTGCCGCCGCCGCCCTGCATGCTCAGGTAAGCTCTCCCCGGGGAGAAGCAGGACGGGGGAGAGTGAAGGCTCTGAGTGGCCAGATTTTGTACCTACCTGGCCTCTGGACCACGCATGTCTCTTGGGCTCTGACAGAGGGTGGGGGGAGAGGACAAGCCGTGAGGCCACATTGAAGATTCGGGGCAGAGTCCTGAGGACCCAGCTGTGGCTCCACCACCCGTGGCCGGGCACTGCACTCTGTCTGCGGTGACTGAACCACGATTCAAATCCCAGCCCGAGTGTGGTCTCCGGAACCCGCTGCCTGCCTCTGCCTCCCCCTGTCTTTATGGACTTGAGAAAGCTCTTAGAGATGGCTGTGCCTTGGTGTTTCTAGTTATCTGGGAAAGGAGAGTACTATTGTGTGCCTCAGGGTTGTTGTGAGAATTAAATGTCAGTACATGAGAGGTGCTAGAACTGTACGTGGGACAAACGTCCCGAGTGCTCAGAGAGGGTTCCTGTTTCCATGGAGCCTGGATGCTCTCCCTCCCGAGCCTGCACTGGAACAGGAGAGAGGGCGCGAGCACGTCCAGGAGAGGCCGGGAGGGTAGAGCTGGCCGGGAGGGCTCTCTGCTCAGTGAGGGCCGGGCTAGATGCTGGAGAGGCAGACAGGGGGTCAGCTACCAGCCCATTCCTGTGAGGCAGCAGCAGGAATGCCAGCTGTGTGGATGGCACTGCCAGGTGGCACAGGAGGGCGGGGGAGCAGCGGCGAGCCCACCTCGGCCTCCCATCAGTGGGAAGGGTGACCTAGCCGGGGCGTGCTGTGCTGTTGAGCAGGCGTGAGCAGAGGCTGCAGACTTGCAAGGGCAGCAGAAGGGGATGAGGAGGAACAGGAAGTGAGAAGCCAGGAAGGCGGAGTTCACAGGAACTGGAAGCTGCAGTGGGAGGAGTCGGTGCGCTGTTCAAGGGCTAAGTTCCTGGTCATCTCCGTCCCCTGGGTTGCCCAGTTCCAGGGTGGAAGGGTCAGGTTCTGGGGCTAGCACCCCAGCAAACCCAGCAGGGGCACTCTCCCTGGCCACAGCAACTTTAGATTGTACCGAGGGCAGAAGTGAGGGCCAACTGTGGGTGCTTTCCCCAGCTGACAGCACAGACAGCTGGAAAGCTGGTTGGGGTAGGAAGGTGGTAAAGATCTGCCCTGGCGGGAGATGTTTGGGTGTTTACCAGGCTCTGTGGTGGGCATAGAGTAGTTAGCAGGGCACGCTGTCCGTCGTCTCTGACCTGGCGCAGTGTGGAAGGCGGGCAGTTGCACGGTATTCCGGCCACGTGGGGAGTTTAACTGTTGGGGTCCTCACCTCTGCTCCCCACTTTGCACCAGTTGGTGACCTGGTCTACGGCAGGTGGCTTCCTCTGTACAGTGAGAGGGTTAGGCCAGATGGGGTGAGAGGTCTGCTCTGAGATGCTAGGCTGTGACAGTGACCAAGCAGAGGTTGGGAGCCAGGGACAGGAGAGGCACCTCTGCCCTTCTGGGGTGGCCCCCTGGCGGGCTGGGAGTGCTATGCCGCTACCTGCTCCGAGGGTTTTGTGCCCTCCTGTTATCTTCCTTTCCAGCTTGCTCCCACCCTCCCTACTCCTTGTGGTTGTCCCACTCTAACCCAGCTGCCTCGTCCAAATCCTGGCTCTCTCTTTTAACACCTGTGTGAGCTTGGGCAAGTTACTTAACCTCTCTGTGTCCCAGTTTCTTTTTGGAATGGTGATAATCATACCTACTTTATACGGCTATACAGAGGGAAGACTGTAGAAGTACCAGGTATCATGGCTGGTATTTAATATCATCGTTGTCCAGTTTCCTCACCTGGGTCCTCTCTGAGGCTGGGGGCCTCATTATGCCTGAGTTCCTGTCTCCTGGCTTCCCAGGGCAGGGTTTGAAGGCTGCCTCAAAGGGTAGTGGCATTTTTGGGGAGGGAGACTAACAAGAGGTTGGTCCAGGCAGTAACTAATTCTCTGGAAAGCCATGTTCTCAATAGTAAAACGTTGTTAGGACCAAATGCAGTAATAAGCATGACAGCATTTTCCAAGTAGTAGCATTTTTTCTTTTCATTTCCAGAGCCCTCTCCCCGCCCCTTCAGTAGGGCTTCCCCTTGAAGTGGAGGTTGAAAATGCCTAAATAGCCCTGGCTGGTTTTGATTCAATGGAGAGAGCATCGACCTGCGGACTGAAGGGTCCAGGATTCGATTCTAGTCCAGGGCACATGCCCGGGGTTGTGGGCTCTATCCCCAGTAGGGGGCATGCAGGAGGCAACCAATCAATGATTCTCATCATTGAAAGGAACTGTGAGCTGCGAGGCTTCGGTGGGCACAGGGGTGGGTCTCGGCCCATCCTTTGCACCCCTGCCTGGCCCCTCCCTCTGTGGACCCCGATCCCCTGTCTGCCAGCAGCGGGTGTGAGTGGCAGCTGCTGCCCCGATCACCCCTCAGGAGCAGAGGGAGGTGGAGAAGCCCTCAGGGGTGATCAGGGCTGGTAGCGGGTATGAGCGCAGCTGGTGCAGGCAGTGGGTGTAGTGGCGGCTCGGGTGCCGGCAGCGGGTGCGAGCAGGGCCATCGCCGACAGTAGGTGCGAGAGGCAGCTGCCGGCCCCGATCGCCCTTCAGGAGCAGGGGAGGTGGAGAAGCCCAGCAGGACCTCAGTGTGTGGAAGCAGAGAATTTTCAGTAACTACCAGAGGCTCACCCTGATGACAGCGGCTGGCGCCCCGCCTTGTTCCACGCTCTGCTGCCTGCTGCTGCCCGCCATGTTCCCCGCGCACCCCCAGGTGGTCAGCACACATCACAGCAACTGGTTTGGTTGTTTCACCGTTTGGTCTATTTGCATATTAGCCTTTTATTATATAGGATATCTTAAATATATATATAAAAGGCTAATATACTAAGTGTCTGACCGTCCGACCGGTCACTATGATGCACACTGACCAACGGGGCAGACGCCCAACACAGGAGCTGCCAAGTATCTGGCAGAGGCGGTTCTCGGGTGACGCATCCCGAAACCAGAGAGGATGGAGCAGGATGGAGCCTGATTCCTCCTGGGGCCGCGCAGTTCCACCTTCGGCCATGGGTTATGTTGTTGCTGGCTGCTGTGGGCCCTGAGTCTGGTTTACTGCACACTTGGATTTGCATTCCACACCCTGTGCGACAGCAACTTTGCAGAGCGCCCTCTTACACTCTGGGACCCCTCGGGGGATGTCGGAGTGCCAGTTTCAGCCCGATCCCCGCAGGCCAGGCCGAGGGACCCCACCTGCTGGTGGGACCCTGCTCACTCCGCAGATGCCGGGGAGGGACCGCGGGCGGTTGGCTCCAGGGCATGTCTGGCCCATCACACCCAGGCCCGCCCTGCCGGCCACCTTCTAATTAATTTCCTTTCAATGTGCATGAATCTGTGCACCAGGTCACTAGCCCTATATTCCTATGTAATAAAAGGCTAATATGCAAATTGTCCCCTCAGCCAGGAGTTTGACCAGGGGGTGGGGCCAGTCGGCCCACTGCCCGCAGCCCCTCCCCTGGCCAGCCCCACCCCTGATCGGGGGCAGGGCCAACTGGCCAACCTCCTGCAACCTCTGCCCCCGGCCAGCATGATCGGCCCCAATCAGAGCAGGCCAGCTGGACCCCACCCATGCACAAATTTGTGCACCAGGCCTCTGGTGTATATATAAAAGCCTAAGTGACCGTCCAACTGGTAGCTATGATGCACACTGACCACCAGGGGGCAGATGCTCAATGCAGGAGCTGCCGAGCTGCAGTGATTTGGCAGCTGTGGTTCTTGGGTGATGCACCCTGAAACCAGAGAGGAGGGAGCCCGATTCCGGGGTGCATCACCCAAGAACCACCCTCTCGCAATCCAGGACGCCTTGGGGGATGTTGGAGAGCCGGTTTCAGCCCAAACCCCACCGGTGCACGGGGCCTCTAGTATATATATATATATTTAAAAAGAAAACGCCTAAATAAAGGGGTGGACAGTGTTGATCTGAAGAGAATTATTCTGAACCCAGGGGACCAACAAAACTGAGTTTTTCTATGCCTGGGGGCAAGGAGGTGGCAGCTCAGAGACAAGAGGGGATGAAAAGCAGTTCTTCCTTTACCCAGATGGGCACACCCCAAATGCATGCCCTTTGCCAGTAGCTCAGCCAGAGTCCCAGGGACCAGACCTGCAGAGAGGTGCTGGGAGATGGTTCATCCCCCTCTGTCTTGGCACAAGGCCCTCTTGCTCAACCTTCTGAGCCTCTTGATAGAATCTTCTCCTTCAAGAGGGTGAGGCATGCAGGAGGTGTGGATGGCAGAGGTCCGCTGGGGTCTGGTACATAAAGACAGTAGCCTAAACTCAGGGGTTCTCCATGTCCCTTGTGTCCGAGTCCTCCCAGACTGGACTTTGCCTTTTATTATTTCACCTGAGGAAATGGGGGTCTCTCACTGCGGCTCCCCATCCTTAGACTGGCACAGCCACTTACCGACGACCTTAAGGTTGCATGAGCTTCCTTGCCTCTCTTTTCGTATCTGTATAATGGGATGGTGATAGCATCAGCTTCAGAGGGTGTTTATGAGGATTAAATGAACCCAGTACCTGCAAACTACTTAGAGCAGCACTTGGCATAGGCTAAGCGTTTCATAAGCATTAGCTATTAGAGCTCTGCATTTATTGGGGTGGTGGGGAGGGGGCGGGAGGAGAGGCAGGGTTTTGTTTTGTTTTCCCTTTGGCCTATCATCCTGCTCCTAGAAAATCGCTACCTTTGGTCCTTAGACTTGGTAGGTAGTTGGGCGCGAGTGTATATGTAAAGCCACGGATAGGAATCTTTTACAAAAATTACTGTAGACACACTTAATCATTTTAAAACTTAATTATGAGGACATTTTTCTTTTTCTTTTTTTAAAATATATTTTATTGATTTCTTACAGAGAGGAAGGGAGAGGGATAGAGAGTTAGAAACATCGATGAGAGAGAAACATCGGTCAGCTGCCTCCTGCACACTCCCTACTGGGTATGTGCCTGCAACCAAGATATATGCCCTTGACCGGAATCGAACCTGGGACCCTTGAGTCCGCAGGCCGATGCTCTATCCACTGAGCCAAACCGGTCAGGGCGAGGACATTTTTCCACATCAGTCAATGGAGATCTACATTCTAGATGCCCTGCCAGCCCACCACTGGGTGAGTGTGCCCAGCTCGCTGTGGATGGAAGCAGGTGTGTACACAGTGCTTTGCTGCTGGTAGGCTGTGCGGCAGTAGGCGCCCTGTTCATGCCTCTCTGGGCACCTATCCTGTGGTTTCCTTGTCATAACTTCCTGGGGCTGTTACAGGGTCAGCGTGTAGACTGGCCAGTCTGGGGTCAGTAAGAATTGACCTTCAGGTGAGTGAGGCCCCGTATTTGCTGGCTGTTCCTATTTCTTCTGTGGCTTTGCTCCTTTGCCCCTTCCCTTCTGGGCACATCTCAGTCAGTCCCAGGTGAGAGGGAACTGAGTTCCTGCCCCCCTTTTGTTTTGCTGCTGGTCCTCTTGGGACCTGGTTCATCGTAGATACCATGGGTCTGTCCGTGTAGGTATCTCAGGACCCCAAGTCCCCTCCGATCAACTAGAGGCCCTGAGAAGGGACCAGCCGCTGACTCCCTGAGGTGCTGGCCCTGGGGGGCGGGGAGGGGGTCTTATTCTGAGCTGAGACAGGAAGGGACTGTGCTTTAGAGATTTGTGTTTTTTTACTCCTCATCTGATAATATGTTTATTGATTTTAGAGAGAGAGGAAGGGGAAGAAGAGAGAGAGAGAGAGAAAGAAAGAGAGAGAGAAAGAGAGAGAGGAACATCAATCAGTTGTCCCGCCCGGGGATCAAATCCGCAGCCTAGGTCTGTGCCCTGACCAGGAATTGAGCCTGTAACCTTTTGGTGTGCGGGGCAGTGTTCCACCAACCGAGCCACCGGCCGGGGCTGGGTCGTGCTTCCCTAGAGGACCCGGCCCGCCGGCCCACGCTGTGTGTCTGAGGGAAGCGGAAATGCAGCCACTTGAGAACATTCTGTGCACTTCAGGGGAATGGCCTTCTGGAGCTCAGAAATGGGGTCTTTCCTCTACTTCCTCCCCAGGAAGGCGCTGACTCATCTCAGGCCAGGGGGAAAGTGCTGCTTCAGAGGCAGGAATTCCAGCACTTGTGGAGAGTGTGGGGCCGGATGAGGCGGGCTCGGAGGGAGTCTGACGCAGCTGCAGGAGGCCTCGGCTTCCCCAGTGGTGCAGAGGGCGAGGGGGAGGCCTCCAGAGTCCCTCCCACTCCCCTCCGATGTCCTCCCCGCCCCCAGCCCTGCAGGGCACCCAGCTCCAGGCACTTCCTTGCTGGGGGCTGCTCCGGGGTCAGGAGAATTCCCTGAGCTGGGCCACAGGCTCTCCAGCAGCTGCGGCGGAGCTGGTTTCCTCGCCCTCCTTGTGGCCTGGGCTCTGGTGTCCAGCGGGCCTCCTGCTGAGAGGGCATCCGTGGCTCCGCAAAGGGGAGGAGAGGCTTCCTCCCACTCGCTGTCAGCCGGGAAGGCAGGGAACCGCTTCCAGATGTTCAGAAGGCAGGAAAGAAGGTCCCGGCCTCTGCCTGGACAGCTCAAAGGCGAGAAGCGCCTCCTGACCTTGCTGTTGGTGCGGGGCTGACTCAACGCAGTTCTCGCAGCCTGGGGTCGGCTGTGCCCTGGTGACGGCAGTGCCGCAGGCTTGGAGCCCAGAGAGGAGCCTGGCATTGGTCAGGCGACTAAGACTTTGCCCTGCTGTATGCTATATGCCAAGCATCCTGGCATCGTAGGGTGGCCAGCCCCTGACGTCCTGCTGTGTGCTGGTGATCAGAGTCCTGCGCTGTACAGACAGCACCTGGCATTGGAGAGGGCACAGGAGCAAGTTCTCAGGAAGCTTCCTGCAGCCCCAAGTGGCCTGGAGGGTCCCAGGGGCCCGGTGGGTAACTGGTCTGACTGGTGCAGCTGCAGGGACTTGTCCAGGAGCCCAGCTGCTCCTGTCTCTGCGTCGGCTCCTGTGCCATCCCTTCCTTTCCCTGGGGGACCCTGGGCTCCGTCTGGGTAATCTCCCCCTCCCCCAGGCAGCCCTGGGCCAGGCTGGGGCAGACGTGCTGCCTGTAACGGGCAGGTGGCGGGGGCAGGTGGCCTTCCCTGCAGTGTTGGCTTGGCCCCTAAGACAGCTTACCATCCAGACGACCAGCCCATGGGGAAGGGGTGCATATCATTTCCAGACCCATCTCTGGGGGTCCTGCTTCGGAGCTACTGTGCTGTGGGGCCCTCTGCAAAGTGCCAGGGTTTCCGTAGCTGCCACTCAAGGGTTTAGCTGGCAGGTTACAAACCTCGAGACTCAGGAGGGTGATGACGGAGGGACGGAGAGGTGGAGATGGGGAGGATGTAGCAGTGGGTCTCGCCCACGGCTTCCTTACAGGTCACACAAGGCCCGGAGGCCACACCAGCTTTGCTTTCTCGTGTGGAGTCCTCGCATTCTGTCTCCCTGATGCTCATGACTGCCTGTGACAGTCATCTCTAGCCGACAGCTGGGTGAGGACACTGAGATTCAAAGATGTTGAGCAAAACTGTATTGTGGTTTAGTCTCCTGTTAGGAATTCTGCCCCCTCCCAGGAAAGGGCGAAGGGCAGACTGTTAGCAACTGGGCCCCCTGCCGCCAAGACTCCACCTGGCCCGTCCCGCCCGGTCTAGTGGAGTGTCAGTCACCGTAACCGTTCTCTCATTTGGCCTTCACCCTGCAGAGGAGGCAGGTCAGGGCCCTCTCCCATTTTCAGGATGAAGACACAGGCCGAGGTGAGTACCTGGCCCGACACCTGCCAGTGGTGACAGAGCCAGGACTCTGACGGCACAGAAGGCCGCGCTTACGGGGCTCCCCATCCGGGGAAGGGGCTGCAGGGCTAGCTGCTGATGTCGGCTTCTCTTGCAGGTGCGCTGGTACCCTTCCTCTGATACCACCCAGCAAGGATGGAAATATCGTCAGTTCTGTTAGTTTCTCAGTAAGTGCCGGCCCAGAGGTCCGGGATGCATGGCCCAGACCCGGCTTCCCGCAGGGCCCTGTCTCCCCTCACCGAATCCGAGAGCCAGGTGATGCGAGGCCTTCACCTGCGCGTGTGCACCGGGCACTCTGGCTGGTTCTCCCCCTTCTCCTCCCACCCTGTCACCCGCCCCATCTGTCCTGCAGACTTGGCCCAGTGGGAAGGCCTGGGTTCAGCTCCAGTCCCGCACCTCTGCTCACAGCCCCCTCTCTCCCCTCCCTCCAGGTCTTGTTACCACAGCTTGACGCTCCCACCCCCCGCTGGGGATGGGGAGGAAGCTGCCGCCTGCCCGCAGCTTCCACTGTCCTGGGCGGCCTGTGGAGAGCTGCTGCTTTCCTCCAAAGACTGTGAATTTTAAGCCTGACTCAGTGGACTGCTTCCTGTTCCCTTCTCTCCTCTCCCTCAGCCCTGTCCTGCCCAGAGCCCTTCTCCAAGGCCTCAGGGGAGGATTCTGGGGCACCCAGACCCGGTTCCGAGGCCGCCCTGGGACCGAGCGAGGCCCGACCTCCCGCCCAAACTTGCTTTTGTAGCTTCACCTCAGAGGAACAAGGCGTTTGGTTTTGCATGTTTTCTGGCATGAATTAAGACACTTACACTTGTGTATATGTGAGTGTACAGTTTGTTCTCACACTGTGTCACCATAGCAACAGGTCCTGGCCTTTAATGGTTCATCATTCCTGGTCCCTCTCTCCACGCCCCTCCCCTACACCCACCCTGCTTCGGTGAGGCCGCGCCCTGCCGCCAGTTCCACTGCCCCTCACTTCCCGGCTGAACAGCAACGACCGCCCGACGGAGTGTTTCCTTTTTCGTTTCAAATCGGGGTCCTCCGCTCCCTCCTCAGACGGGCCAGCAGCTGTTCAGAGCATCCCTTCTCTGCCCATTTTGCTCACCTCTCCACAGCGCACCCCCCCCCGCCACTGCTCCTCATTCTTTCCAAACTACGAAACCAACCAAAAAGTGAAAGTATTTTTGTACCCTGTGTAACAAAATATTTATGCATCATAAAGGATTTTTCATGTGTGTGTGCAATTAATTATTGAAGAGACCTTGTTCGCCCTGTCAGATAAGTTTAATGTTTAGTTTGAGGCATGAAGAAGAAAGGGTTTCCATTCTCCAGCCGTGAGCCTTCGTGCCAGGCGTTAGTTTAAGAAAAATGAAGGGAGAATTGTGCAATTTTTTTGTTTTGTGAGCACATCAGTGCTTTGCCTTTGGCCGCAGCTGTGGCTGTCTTGCCGTTTTCAGACTTAGGAGACGAGGTGGCTGTTGTAATTGCTGATCCTGTGAGAATGTGAAACTGGATGATATATGAAATGCAAAATAAAAAAATCATCCAAAGTCACTGCTCTCTGACCTTTGCTTCCGCGGGATGTAGACTGCTGTTGGGAGGGCATAGCAAGAGGACAGAGGCTGAGAGCTCAGGGGGAGGAAGTGAAGTGGGTCCCGGCCTGAGAGCTCTCGGCCCCTCCCTCCTTCCCTCTTTTGTAACTGAAGTCTGGAGGGGAAGTGACTTGCCCAGGGCCATACATGGGATTGGGGGTGGGGCTGGCAGCTTACCTGTGTTTAAATTTTTTTAAAAAAATATGTTTTTAGTGATTTTAGAGAGAGAGGAAGGGAGATAGAAACATCTATGAGAGAGGAACATCATCCATTGGCTGCTTCCTGCACACCCCTTACTGGGGATGGAGCCTGCAACCCGGCATGTGCCCCGACTGGGAATTGAACTGGCGGGCGACCTCTTGTTGCTGGGAGGATGCCCAGCCAGCTGAGCCACACCAGCGGGGCCCCACCTGTGTCTGATTCATTCCCTTCACCTTCCGAGTTCTGAGGATAGAACCGGAGAGTCCATACACCCACAGGAAGCCCGCAGTGGGAACCTGCATTTTCCCCAGGTGCTGTGACCCATCGGCCTGGCCCTCCGTGCCCTGTGTGACTCTCAGGCCCCTGGAGAGAAGGACTGGTTTGGGGGTTGGCCTCCTCTGTGCAGCGTCCTTGGCGCAGGGCTAGTGAGGCTGTTGGGGAGACAACCGGGCAGGGTGGCGCAGAAATAGTTAAGCTCCCTGCCTGCTGGGCCCCCGGCTGCAGCTCCCCAGATGCCTTAGCTGAGGTGCAGCTGGAGCCAGAGCACATGGGCATGAAGGTCAGGGACCCGGGTGGGGTCGACCCTGGGCTGCCCTGGACCCAGTCGGGATGCCCCCAGCTGCCCCTTCCCCTGGGTGACTCGGGCCTCAGCTTCCTCCTCTGTGATGTGGCCTGAAACACTTTCCAGCTCCTGGAGGGTCAGAGCATGACCTGACCTGATGGCTTTGCTGGTTCCCTTTCCTCTGTGTCCCCTCTCCTCGCCCTTCACTGCTTGACTCGGACGCTGTGCCTGGAAGGATGGGGAGCAGGAGAGGCCGAGCACCCCCGCCTGGGGCTGGCCCTGGCACACCCCCACCTGCACCTTGTGTGACTCGGGTGTCCCTCCCACTCCCCCATCACCCTCTGAATCCCGGCCGGCACTGGCACCGTGGGGCTGTTCTGCTGCTGACTGTTCTGCTGTGAGAGGCCCAGGCAGACACTGGCTGCCCCCGCCGGTACCTGCACGTGAAGAGAGGGCACAGCGCCTCGGTGCCGTGAGGGAGGAGGAGCCTGGCCCGTAGGGAACTGGGCATCGAGTGGTGGGTTACCTGGACCCTGAGGGAGGCTCTGGGAGGGCAGAGCTGGTGGCTTTGTTCAGCCAGCAAGAGGAGGGGTGTTGATCCTTTCCTGTCTGCCCCCTCACTTGATGCTGCACTTGGATCAGCTGGGCACTTGCCAAGCGGGCGAGGCCTTGCCAGCCTGCAGCCCCTCCTCGCGCTGGTGGGGAAGCTGCTCTGAGCCCACAGCCCCCACCCAGGGCAGGGCGGTAACTGACCTACTTTAGCTGTCGGGAACCACTGGGTCTTCCCAGGCGGTGAATTATTTAGCTGGGTGCCTGGGCTGTGAGGGGCTAGGAGAGCTGCTCTATAATTTAAAGCCCCCCCCCCTCCCCCAGCTTCCCTGGGGGGCCTCCTTCACGCTTTGCTGAGCAGGCCTCAGGCCTGGGGCTGAGAGGAGAGGAGCTGGGAAGGGGAGGGAGGCCCCCAGGCCACCCCAGAGGGGGCTTTCCGGCTGAAGGGCCTTTTCCGGATGAGGCCTCCGCAGAAGGGCCGTGGTGGAGTCATGTTAGGCCTGAACTGTGGGGTTGAGGAGCCTCAGATGGTTAAAGGGCTTCCCAGCGAGGGGGGAGGCTGAGGCCAGGAGCAGCCAGGCTCCGCTCCCCATCCTGTCCCTGCTCCTTCCAGAAGCACCTTTTACCTCCCAGGCCGTTCAGTCCTGACCCGCTGGTGCGAGGCCTCTTACTTTCTGGAAGGATTTCGGGCACCTGGGAAGACCAGGCTCTGCTGCTCAGAGGTCCCTTCCCAGCAGCACTGAAGGGCGGGGGAGACCATCTCCACAGGTGCACAGCCCCCACCTCACGCACACACGCACACACGTGCACACATGCACACACGCACGCATGCACACGTGCACGCACGCACAAGGCTGGGGCTGAGTGGCTGCTTGTCGAGGCGCTGGGCGCCCAGGCTGCTCCTGTCCCTGGCCTGAAGCTGGCCCCACCTGCTGGGACAGAGCCGACACGGGCTGTTAGTGCGTGAGTGCTGCTGCCGGGCCAGTCTTTTTGGGGCGTGACTTTCATCTTGGAGCCTTCCCAGCGAGCAGGTTTCCAGGCCCGCCTTGCGCCTGCGAACCTCCAGGCTGTGTGGCCGACGCCAAGCTCTCCTGGCAGCCAGTGCACGGCGAAGGCTTGGCTCCATGGGGACTGGAGGTCTCTGGAGGGACCAGGCTCTCTTGTCCCCCCACCTTCTCCCCGCCCTGCCTGTCGTGACTCCAGCCCTCCGTCAGAATGTAAGTATCCCTCAGAGTAGGATTAGAGAATGTGCCAGAAGGGACCCCGGGTGGGAGAGGTAACCGTGGGGGGGAGGAGAGAGCCCCGCAGCTGCACCCCCCCCCCACCCCGCCTCGGCACCCACGCCAGGCCTGCACGCGGGCACCTCCAGGACGGCAGGCCCTGCTCCCACACTCTGTGGCGTGTTCCCTCAGGAGCAGAGGAGGAGCTGCAGGCCCAGCTCCGTGAGGGCAGGAGGCTGAGTGGATCCTGCCCTGGGAATGTTCCAGGGTTGACAGGAAAGGGACGTAGACTCCTGAGTGGTTCCCTGGGCCTCCTTGACCATCACCCCGCCCACCCACACCCACCGGTCAGCGTGGACAGCGCCGAGGGCTCCCTCACCCTCTGCTTCTGTTTGGGTTGGGTGAGTGAGAGCCCTGGGGAGTTCGGAGGGGGGTCAGTGAGTGAGGCCAGGTGCCCCTCGCCATTGTCTTCATGACCTTGGAGCAAGTCCCTGCCTGGTTCTCTGCAGGGTCCCCTGGCAGCTGGGAGCATATGTAGCCAGTCCCCCACCTTACAGGTGAGGGGGGTGAAGCACAGAGAAGGAAGGTGGTTTGCTCTAAGTCAGAAAGGCAATGGCCAAGGCGTGCTCCTCTCTGCTGACCCAGTGCAGCTCCTTCCACCACCCACCTGGCCATTCCAGGACCTCCCGCACCCCCTTCCACACGCGCAGAGGGGAAGCACAGGCTCAGAAGCCTGCACTGCAGCTCAGGTGTCCTGTCGGGCCACACCCTGGCCTGATGTCTTCCAGAGCTGCTGGGTGCTGCTCCCTCGTTAAGGGACAAAGGCAGGCCCTCGGTGACCTTTCTGGCTTCTGCCCAGCCCTGTGCAGTTTCTCTGGCCTTTTAAGCTGGGCGGAGGGGGGGGGGCGGGGGGGGGGTCATTGGCCTGCAGGACCCACAGAGCTCTCAGTTTATGCAAGACAGTGTCTCCATCTCTGCCTGTGGTAGAGAAAATGCAACACAGTTTAGTAGGAGGCGTCTAAGAACTAAGGAATGGTTATATCATTTTGTGAAAATCTATCTTTTCTCCTCTGAATGTGTATATATTTCTTTGTGAATCTGCCCTTCTCTCGCAGGGTTATTGTGAGGGGTTATGATAATACAGGAATGTGCCGAATACATAACAGGTGCGCAATAAATGTTTGCTGTTGTTATCTTCAAAAAAACCCACGTTTTCATAGTTCATCCTTAACAGATGTAATTGAGTTGGTTCTGTGCACTCCTTGGTCATTTTTCCAATGGATCAATAGTCCTCAAAGGGTTTTAACCCCTCCCTGTACCTGGAGGGGACTTGGAGGAGTCAGCAGGCAGAAGCCCCCAGAGCTAGCTTTGGGCACTTTGGCATCTTTTGATCAAATCATTTAGGATTTCAGAGTTCTGACAATAGTGGCAGTAACGCATTCAATACTGCTGTACACTGTGCAAGTTCGCATGCGCTGTATCTGGTGATCCTCATCAAAGCCCTGAGATAAGCAAGAAAAGTATCCGCTTTTTGTAGCTGTGGGAAACAAGGTTTAAAAGATGCCAAAGTCCAGGCCGCTGTGACTCAGTGGTTGAGCGTTGACCTATGAACCAGGATCTCATGGTTCGATTCCAAGTGAGGGCTCGTGCCCGGGGTTGCAGTCTCCACCCCCAGTGAGGGGCGTGCAGGAGGCAGCTGATGAATGATTCTCTCTCATCATTGATGTTTCTCTTCCTTCCTCTCTGAAATCAATAAAAATATATATATATATTTTTAAAAAGTGCTATGGAAAGCAGATGGCTCAAGACCCAGGTTTTCTGGTGTCCCCATCCAGAGTGAAATGGTTCTCTGGAACTCTGGGTCCCAGGGTCCCACAAAGGCCAGGGCTCCTGGGAGACTGGACGAGTCTCACTGGGACCGTAGAAGCTTGGTCAGAAAGGAGCCAGTGGTGACCGAACCTCTCTGGTTACAAAATAGGCTCCCAACAGAAATCAAATCCACAGCCACTGCAGTGTGTGGGAGGGAAAACCTGGGCAAGGGCGATCTGAGTTCAGAAATCTCGCTTTTTTTCAATATCTATCTATTTTTATTGATTTGAGAGAGAGAGAGAAACATGTGTTCCACTTATTTATGTATTCATTGGTTGATTCTTGTATATGCCCTGACTGGTGATTGGATCGCAACTTTGGAGTATCAGGATGATGCTCCAACCACCTGGGCTACCTGGCCAGGGCCAGGAATCTCTTAAGTAGGTCTGTTTCTTACTTTGGCCAGAGCAGGATTCTACAGGTGCCAGTATTAACTGCCTGTGTCTGGGTTGAGTTATCGCGGAGTTTTCGAGCAGCTGCATCTTTACCATGCCTGAGTGAGTCATTTTTATCGAGGTGAACTACTTGAGTTTGTTGTTTTCAATCACTTATCATGGGGCTCGGAGAGGAGGGGCGAGCCGAGTCCCAGATCGCCACCGCGAAGCCCTCCTGTCCGTGTTCTTCACCCTCTGGTCTTTACCATCGCCCTGGATGTGATCTGGGGAACGGCCATCTCCATTTCGTGGACAAGAAGTTCAAGTTTGGAGAGGGGCCCCGGTCATGTTTGGCCTTGAGGAGCCAAGCCAGGGCCCTGAGCTCTGGGTTCACGTCATCCCTGGGGAGGGACCACACCCGATGACCCGGTCACTCTCTTCAGTCATTCTTCCTGTTGGCAAACGCTTGCTGAGTGCTCTCTACTGGAGCCTGTGTTGGGTGCGAGGTGGAGACTAAGATATAGTTGCTCTTCCCAGGACATAGCCTGGGTCTGGGGTCCGAGCTGTGGAGCTACGTAAGTGGGTAGTAACTGGGAAGGGGAGGTTTTAGATGTGAATGGTTCCAAATGGCTCACTCCCCCAGGATGCCTTCCTACTTCCCCCACCACCCCAAGAGTCCAGACCCACTGTGGGCCCGTGTTGTTGTGGGTCTGTGCCGGCTTCTCAGGGCACTAATGGGGGGCTTAGGAGGTGGGCTCAGAGGAAGATGCACTGTTTCTGACCCCAAGGCCTCTCCTCAGCTTCCAGAGCAGGACACTCAGACGCCAGCCGCTGGTGAGAAGATCTCTCACAAAACAGCTGCACCTGTTTCTCTCTTCAGACCCAGGTTCTTATTCCTGGAGCCAATGGAGTGTGCCTCCTGGAACAAGCTCTAGTCCCAGGGAAGAGAGGGCAGGAGAAGCTCCATGAAAGGGGAACAAGGAGGGAGCTACTTGGTTTCCTCCAGAGCAATCATCTCCACTAGGACTTTCCCCAGAGACCCTGCCCCCAAATATTTCTTTGTATGTACTTTCCATGGATGTATCCTATATAATAAAAGGCTAAGATGCAAATTGTCCCAGCCCTTCCTCCTAGCCGGCCCTGCCCCCAATCAGCCCCTCCCACCCCGCTCTGGGGCAGGCTCACAGGACCCCACCCATGCACGAATTCGTGCACCGGGCCTCTAGCATATTCATATTTCTCCTGTCTATGTCTGCCTGATGAGTTGTGACAAAATACAACCTCACAGTTTCAAAGAACTTTCATGGTCCTCTAGAGCCTGTGGGTTGATGGCCAATTCAGGCAGGCGTTCAGGACCCACCCCAATCTGCTTTCTGGCCTCTTGTTCCCTGTGCATTCAAGTCAAAGCATTTGCTGACCACTATGCAGGCTCTGAGATACTCACAGGGGGAGCTTTTCTCTATGAAATTGAGCATCGCTTTCATCCTCAAGGTAATGGGGACTCTGTGACCTCATCCCAGGTCTCACTTCCTAACGGGTCTTTAGCTGCTCTGTGACCCCAGCAAGACACTTCCTCTCTCTGGCCCCATCCCTGTCCTGCCTCGCCTCATCCTCCATTGCTCCGTTGTCCTATGCTCATCTGTGTTTACATCTCAGGTGTCTTGTCTTGACCCAGTGGTGCTAATGGTGAGGTTTCTGCTCACCTAAGACAGCAAGCATCACACCGGAGGCCTCTGATGGAGCCTTCCTCTTCCCAGGGTCTGGGTAGGAGGAGTGAGGCTGGGGCGCCCTCTTGTGGTAAAAAATGGTCACAAGCCTCATGCAGAGATTTTTTTCCCCCCCCTCAATCTTCCAAGACGAACTCTTGGCTGGGGCTACTCCAGGGTCCATTTGTTCTGGACTGTCTGGGTGTCTCTGTTTTGGCAAATGCTCTCAGAGGCAGAGTTGGCAGCCAATTACAAACATTTATGGAGCACCTACTGGATTTGTACATAGTTTATATTCTAGATAGCCAGTCCCTCTGCCAGCACTGGGGATACAAAAGTGAATATGAGGCCCTAAGAAATTTGATTCAACCCTGTTCACAGGTGAAGAAATCTCGGCCCTATGAGGCAAAGACATGTGCCCAAGTTCATATGCAGAATTGACATAAAACTTAGGGGTCCTGACTCATGGCTTCATAGAAGATCAAGTCAATTACCCGTATGCCCTTCTGTCTCGCAAATTAAACTCTTAATGGCACAGAGCTTAATAACCACAGTTGATATTTTCCGAGCTTACAGGTCTAATTTCCCCCATGGCGAAGACTCTACCCACTGGAATGTCATGGATACAGCTCCCTGGGAGCTCAGATCTGGCTGTTCCTTCTCAGGGCACTATTCCCAGGTGTCACCATATCTGGCAGCACTGCCAGGCATTGATGTCATCTGTGTAAACCTTGCTGGGCCCCGCCGAGACTGGAAGTTCCGTTAGGGTGCAGGTCCCACCATCATCACTTACCAGCATGTCTAGGGGACCTGGTGGTGCCTAACCCGTGGCTGCTAACTGGCTACTTCACGTATGCGAGACATTGCAATCAAGTCTCTTCTCTTTGGACAGGTGTCTTCATGGGAATGCACCTCGACGGAGGTTCCCACCTTGTGAAAGCAGTCAGAGCTACCCAACGGTGCAGTGGGCTGCCTGACTTAATAGGCGATGACCTTCTTGTCCCCAAAGGTCTTTAAGTACGTGCTGGAGGTTCTGGCATGTTCCAGATGTTAGTGGGATGTTCTGGAGGCAGGTCAAGCATGGGTGACTGGTTGGCCCGTCCTGACATCTTTTGCCCTTGCTCAGTGACAGCCTTAGTGCAGGGGCAGGGAGTGAGGGGGCAGCTTGGGTGACTGGGCGGCAGGAGACCTCATGCCCCGCTGAAAGGGGCAGCAGCGTGAGTTCAGCCCCGGCCAGCTGCTGCTGACAGGATGGGGCCCCTTGATGTTTTGATTTTTCAAGAGAATCTGGACATTCACATTTTAATATGAAAATTCCTGATATTGGATGTTAACAACTAACAAAAACAATGTTAATACCATTGCATGGGCTTAACCACACTCATGTGTTTGTTGTTGGTTTGCAACTTAAAGATTTCTTCTAGTGTCTCACTTTTTGCAGTGAGTCTGTGGACAGAGACTGACCCCAAGTTCTCAGCAGCCCCCAATCCATGTATATGCCCCTGTCCTCTCCTTCCTTTGTTCCCTTCTTTTTCTACAGCTTTGGCCATATTTTCTTCACCCGAATCAATCCATGATCTCCCCAGGAGGAGCCAGAATGTACTGGCAATGCCTCCAGAAGCCACGAGGGGGCAGAGTTGGATGCAGGAAACGATTGGTTTTGGCTGGCAGGAGTGAGGATTGCTTGTGATCTCCCTCTCTCTGCCAAGGTTACAGATCTATCTTTTTTTTTTAAAAAAAAATATATTTTATTAATTTTTTTTACAGAGAGGGAGAGAGATAGAGAGCTAGAAACATCGATGAGAGAAAAACATCGATCAGCCGCCTCCTGCACACTCCCCGCTGGGGATGTGCCCGTAACCAAGGTACATGCCCTTGACCGGAATCGAACCTGGGACCCTTCAGTCCACAGGCCGACGCTCTATCCACTGAGCCAAACCGGTTTTGGCTACAGATTTATCTTGAATCCAGACTTGGGGGTTCTGGAAGGGGGTTCTGGGTCGTTCCCTGAGGGTGCAGTGAGGCTCGCTAGTCCCTGTCTTGCCTCCCAGAGGGCGCTATTGCCTCACCTCTGGATCAGAGGATCAACTTGACTTCCTGTCCTTAGCTCCCCCACATACACACACACACACACACACACACACACACACACACACACACACCTCCCATATCCCCCCAGCCACCCAGCAGTCACTGATTCTGCCTAGACCCACTGTCCGCAGTTCTTTTCAAGAGCCTTCAGTGGCTCATCATCACATACAGGGTTTCAGAAGTTCAGTGTCAAGACACTGATTCCTGGCAGACGAAGTAGACTGGGACTGGAGAGCGTTTCTGTCATCTCAGTTGTAATGGGCAGGGCTAGCCTTGTTATTCCAGCTTCAGAGATGAGGAGACTGAAGCACACAGAGAAAAGCAACCAATTCAGCCATCAAGCAGAGCTCATGTATTTTCTGACCGTCTTCGCTAAATAGTATGAGGGGTATAAAAACGTGCAGATATGGTTCCCATCTTTAAAGAGACGACAGATTGTTAAGAAAATATTATACATATATATAAAAAGGTAACTAACTCGCCCTAGCTTATTTGGTTCAGTGGATAGAGCATCAGCCTGCAGACTGAAGAGTCCTGGGTTCGATTGCGGTCAAGGGCACATGCCCTGGTTGCGGTTTTGATCCCCAGTAGGGGGCGTGCAGGAGGCAGCCGATCAATGATTCTCTCTCATCATTGATGTTTCTATCGCTCTCTCCCTCTCCCTTCCTCTCTGAAGTCAATAAAAATATATTTAAGCCGAAACCGGTTTGGCTCAGTGGATAGAGCGTCGGCCTGCGGACTGAAAGGTCCCAGGTTCGATTCCGGTCAGGGGCATGTGCCTGGGTTGCGGGCATATCCCCAGTGGGAGATGTGCAGGAGGCAGCTGATCGATGTTTCTCTCTCATCGATGTTTCTAACTCTCTATCTCTCTCCCTACCTCTCTGTAAAAAATCAATAAAATATATTTAAAATATATATATATATATATATATTTAAATAAATAAATAGGTAATTAACTCCCAGTAGCTTCAAAATGGATATCGGCCAGTAAGCAACAATGGCAGCAGGACCCAGGCGAGGTCCCTGAATCTACAGGATCGGTGAAGGCTCCCAGGCAGCGGTGGTCTTCACACTGGGGCATGGACACCCCTGGAGATACCAAAGGTGTTCCTACGGGCAGGTGGCAGGGTTAGCTGAAGGGAGTCCATTTCCAGATCACATGTTCAGTCTGCACTCTCTGTGCCTGAGAACGCCTCTCTTCCCTTCATTTTCAGATTTCTTGTCTCCCATTCTACAAAAGAAAGGTGTGGTATTCATGGGTGCTGTTCACCCATTTTCCTTTCGGGTACTTTCCCACCTTTTAGAAGTTAGGGGTGGCCATGGGACTTGCTCTGGCCAATGAAATAGGAGCAAAAGCGTGTCCTTCTGATGGAAGCATTTCAGAGCCAGTGTATATTCTCCTTACCTTCTCTCTGCCATGGTGACATGACATTTCAGATGGCGAAATCTGGACCCCTTCAACTAACCCTGAGTGACTCAGTCAGGGGTAAGAGTTGAGGGGAAAGGGGAAAAAAAAAACCTTTGTTGGTTTAAGCAACTAAGATTCTGAGTTTGCTTGTCAGTGCAGCATAATTTAGCCTTATGCCCTATACTATACAAAGGACTGACCTCTTCTCCAGCCTAAATCTGGCTTTGCTGTGTTGTCTTGATGTGTAAAAATCTCTGGGGCTCCAAATAAGTAATTTAAAATAGAGATTTCAGCCTAGCCAGTGCAGTGCAGTGCAGTGGTTGAGTGTCGACCTATGAATTTGGAGGTCACGGTTCGATTCCCAGTCTGGGCACGTGCCTGGGTTTCCCGCTCCATCCCCAGTGGGGGGCGTTGCAGGAGGCAGCTGATCAATGATTCTCTCTCATCATTGATGTTTCTGTTTCTCCCCTTCCTTTCTCTCTGAAATCAATAAAAATATATTTAAAATAAAATGCTGATTTCAATATTGAGAAAGTGAATGACTGAAAAGGACTATTTAATATATCCTTTTGCAAATCAAAGATTTCCCAATATTTTGCTTTGGGCAATTGGAGGAGGTGAAACAAATTCAGTTGTCACCTGCAGGTGGTATTGTGTGACTCTCCAGACTTCTTCCATTCCCTTATTCTTATTTATATGAGCCAGATTTCTCAGCATTAACATCTATGGAAATTAAATATGGAAGTAAAATTAATGCTGATCAGTCTCATTTCAGCATGTACATACCCAAATATGAGTTGTATTTCGTATACAATTTTACTTCTAATGTTTATTAATTCTTTAGCAACATTTAAAATACGTTTATGTTGTTTTCACAGTAAACTTACAATAATGTAATGATAAGTCAATCCAGAAGACAGTCTTAAATCTAGATCCTTATGAATACAAAAAATACTAAAAAATATTTTAATTTATATATATTTTTTATGACAGAGACATATGGTTTGATGATATTTCCAAGCATAAACTTTACATTACATTAGGATAACATTATGTGGGGGAAGTAGAAAGAAAATATGAGTTCAAGGAGAAAATGCAATAATGCAAATTTTCCTCTGTTGGAAAAGAGTTTGCTTATATATTTTACAAATGGTTGATGATGGCTATCAAGTCTCTGTGATACATTTAATACGTTTTTTTAAGTCCTATACTAGTACACTAGAAATCACATCTGTTGCAACTGTTTAAATATGGTTGGGAATTTTTTAAATTTAAACTTCTCAAGAGAATATAGTTTTTTAAAGCCAGCTTTATTGCGGGGGTACATAATTTTACAATTTTGTGTAGGGTGTGCATGAGCTAAATTACTGAAAGATTTCTGTTTGGGGGATGGGCTGGGTTTGGCTTGGTAGAGGAGGAGGAGAAAGGCATTCTGGGTAGGAGGAAGAGAGAGAAAAGGTATGGAAGCAGAAATAGGGCATGTCCAGGGAGCTGTGAGTGGACTAGTTTAAGACGGGGAGTAATCTGAGATTAGCTGGAAAGGTACATTAGGGTGAGACTAACATTTACTAGGCTAAGGCATTTCTGCTTCATATTTATTTTAATTATGCAAGTTATGCATGATACAGTCTCCTTATAAAAATTTAAAACTTTATGGATAGGCTTGGGACCATCACTTCCATTTCTGGCCCCTTCCTACCTCCCAGATGTAACCTTGGTTTTCAGGGTTAGCTCCATCAGATGTGCTTTCATGTATCCACATGCACAGGTCAGAGGCCTTTGCTTGAGGGAATGCCTCCAGCTAAGGAGTTTCAGCTTTATTATAAGGTCACTAGCAACCTGGGGCTGGGGATGAGCCGGGGATTGCTCCCAAGACATGACTCCTCTATGCCTTGCAACTGGGATTTGCTCACTGAGATAATGACAATTGTTATTTTGGGGGGAGGGGAGGCATAGGAAGTAATTTTGGCTCAGAGTCTGTGGCATAGTATTGTCAGAAGGTGGCAGTGAGCACATGTCACTGGAAGGTGGAGGAAATTGTGGGGAAAAGGTGGTGGGAGGACACTAAATCCCACCTTCATTTGCTCACAGATATGCCTGGCTGAGTAGAAATACTCTCTCCAGAAACAGATGGCCCTCTTTCTTTTATGCCATCATTTTTTATAGCGATAAGGACATTAAAAACTATGTAATAATCATGCCAGGTGATAAGTAACAGCAGCTGGTCCTGCCGGTGTGGCTCAGTGGTTGAGCATCGACCCACACACCAGGAGGCCCTGCTTCATGTCCCGTCAGCACATGCCTGGGTCGCAGGCTCCATCCCCAGTAGGGGGCGTGCAGGAGACAACCAGCAGATGGTCCTCTCGCCCCCCCTCCTTCCTCTCTCTCTAAAATCTGCAGGATGCATTTGGCCTGTGGGCTGCTGGTGTGTGATCTGTGCTTTATGGCTTCTGCCCGAAGGCAGAACCCTGGGCCCTGCTATGATCTCTGGCATGGCGCTTGGCTCTGCGGTCGGTGTGGTTAGGAGAGCCTGGGACTCAGAGAGACGCTGTGGGAATGGCTGACTTCACTCCTCATGTCCTGTTCTCACCCGCTTCCCAACACCCAGCTAGAGGACTGCCAGGAAGCGGGAGCTTAGGCCCTCATGGGTCCAGGAAGTCAGCCCATCTAGAGTCACCGAAGCCAAGACCCCTCCAGGGAGTTGGACCTGCGGCCCCCGGAGCCCTTCTCTCGGGCGCTGGGCGGGCTCCTCCGCCTCTCCCAGGGCAGAGCCCAGTGGGAACATAGCCTGGTGACTGTTTCTCAAGGGGCTTTGTCCTGTGACCACAGCCAAGCAAGGCAGTCAGACACAAATGAAAACATCCACACACTGTCCCAGCACTCCCAAGGCCTTTTCCCACGCGGTCGCGGGGTGGCCGGAAGGGCAGCTGGTCATGGGAATGGACGCGCGTCCCCCCCCCCCCCCCAGCCTGGAAGCTCCACCCTGTTCCATTTACTCCTGGCCATGCACCCCCCCCCCCTTCCACCCCCTTACTGCTTACTACTTCCAGGGGGGAAGGAAATAGCTGAACAATGCGGCAGATCAGAGACCGGGCACAGAGCCCAGGGCGGTTGGCAGGCTGTGGACTCCCTGGCTGCCCTACTCCCACCGCACACCCGCCCTCTGGGTTCATTTCCCTGAAGGTCGGCCTTCCTCAACCTTTCTCCCTACCTTCTCGCCTTCCCTGCGAAGCTTCACATGTCTGACAACTCTTTCCCATTTCTTTTTATAATATATATTTTTATTGATTTCAGAGAGGAAGGACGAGGGAGACAGAGATGGAAACATCAATGAAGAGAGAGAATCATTGATCAGCTGCCTCCTGCACACCCCAGACTGGGGATCGAGTCCACAACCCGGGCCCGTGCCGCGACCTGGAACTGAACCACACCGGCCGGGCTCTGGGCCACACGGGCCGGCCTCTTTCCCATTTCTTAGGTTGGCCCCTTCCCCTCTATGCGGTAGCCAGTGGTGACCACACTCCCCTTGGGTATAATTCCTGGTGTAAGGGGCTGAAGCCAGGCTTTGGTGGGGATTTTGGCCAGTGAAAGTGGGTGGGAAGAAAGGGTCGTTTTTTCCTGAAGTTTTTCTCCAGAGGTGAAAGCAAGTGCTGAGAAGACAGTGCTGGACCAGAGCACACAGATCTGAGGGCTCGTTCTCTCTCTGGACAGAGCCCATCGTGGCCCGACGGGCAGGGACGAAGTGCTCACAGGCCGTGGGGCCGTTCTCAGAGGAGCAGAAAGGAGTTACTAGTCATTCCCAACTTCTGGGGCTGGGAAGTTGGTGACAACCACGACTTGTGTTTTTCCTGTTGGTCTAAAATAATGTTCTGCCCCTTGCTCCCTCTTGGTTCTGGTGCTTCTAATGGCCTTGCCTTCCGCCAGGCATTTCCTGCTCAGGGAGCCAAGGGGCAGGGCGCCTCACTAACCTTTGCCACCTCTAAAAGCCAGTCTGCCCTCTCCTCCCCGGCTCCTGGGAACCTGCCGGAGGGAGTGACCCGTGGATGCAGGCCAGACCCTGTGAGGTAAGGACAGGCCCGTCCTCATTCCCTCCTGCCACACACAGCGTGGTCCCAGGACAGGTGCATGGGTGCTGAAAACCAGTCTCTTTCCTCTAACACAGTGGTTCTCGGCCTTCCTAATGCCTTTCATACAGTTCCTCATGTGGTGGTGACCCCCAACCATAAAATTATTTTCGTTACTACTTCATAACTGTCATTTTGCTACTGTTATGAATCGGAATGTAAGTATCTGATATGCAGGATGTATTTTCATTGTTACAAATTGAACATAATGAAAGCATAGTGAGTAATCACAAAAACAATATGTAATTATATATGTGTTTTCCGATGGTCTTAGGCGACCCCTGTGAAAGGGTCGTTCCACCCCCAAAGGGGTCGCGACCCACAGGTTGAGAACCGCTGCCCTCACATTTGATTCCATCCCTTACGTGACTTCTGCCCCTGGGTAGCTCGGCCATATACAAGCGGCCGCGTGGGAACCTACACAGTCCTGAGAGCAGGAAAGAGCCCCGAAGAGCACCTGTGCCGTGTCGGGGGTCGATGGCCCCTGAAGGGGGAGGACTGTCTTCTGGAACCTCCCACAGTCCCAAACGCAGCTTCGGCGTAACCCTGCGAGGGAACAGAGAGAAAATGCCCAGCCCTTGGTGTCCGAATCTTCTTGTTGGGTCTTTCAGAACCTTCAGCTTGACCTTTTTTTCGTGCCTCAGGCTCCGTTTCCACCTGGAAAAGGTGGGGTTTACGTTGTGTCTGTTACTAGCAGAGACGCTGACCGCAGTTCTCTATTCCTCCACTCGCAGGCTGAGCAACACACTTTTGCACTAATTGCTTCCTACTTGTTTCATTCATGTAAACAATGTCTCTCCAGCTTTACTGTAAGCTTTCCGGCTTCACCAAATGTTCGCTGACTTTTCCCACAATACAATTTTCCCACAATAAAAGGCAGGAGAGGAGAGGGATTGGATTCATGGCAAAGAGGTGGGGAGCCCTTGGAGGGCTCAAAGCACAATACTGACACCATCTACATTTAAAAAATACTTCTTAAAATATAATTACCCGGCATTTTAGAGGGGAATGGATTGGAAGAGAGCAAGAAAAGAGACAAGGAAGAGGCCGTAGTCTTCTGAGCAGAGATGGTGGTGGCTGGGATCAGGGTGGGAAAGATGGAGAATAGATGCGACCATTCTGGAGACAGAAATGACAGGACTTGTTATGATGGGTTGGATGAGAAGGGAAGAGGGGTGAGGGAAGAGAGGAATTCTAACCACAGCTAGGTATCTGCCTGAGCAGCAGGTGACAGAGGGCTGTTTATGGAGATGGGAAAGAAGGGGACCCCTGGGGAAGGACCGGGTTTGAGGCGACAGGTGGAATCAAGGATTTGGCATGTGCAGTTAGAGCCAGGCTGACCTTGTCATAGCGCCTGTATGTCTGTAGCTTAAAGGAGGATTCTAGGCTAGACACACAGGCTTGGGAACCTTCAGACCATGGATAACATATAAATTCATGGGAATGAATGAGATCATCAGGGCTACAGAGGGCAGGTAGAGTTGGTGAAAGTGGAAAAGGCCATCGAGAAGCAGCAGCCAGAGGCCGCTCAGGAGAGGGCCGTGTCATAGAGGAGAAGAAAGCCCGCTCTGGGTCAGAGGCGCCCGGACGTGAGCAGCCCATGTGAGCCGTGGGGTGGATGTCAGGTTGGCACGGGCTACGATTTGTTGTTGCTGTTATTGTTTTCCAAATTTTTGTTATGGAAAATGTCAAACATACATAAAAGTTAAAAGCATGGTTCCACAATCATCAACTCATAGCTTCTGGTTTTACATGTCCTCGCTCATTTGTGTTATTTTGGAGCTCACCTCAGACATTTCATTTCATTCATAAGTATTTCAGTGTGTATCGCTAAAAGATAAGGATTCTAGCCCTAGCGGTGTGGCTCAGTGGATAGAGTCTCAGCCTGCAGACTCAAGGATCCCAGGTTTGATTCCGGTCAAGGGCACATTCCCGGATTGCTGGCTCGGTCCCCAGTAGGTGGCATGCAGGAGGCAGCCAATCAATGGTTCCCTCTCATCATTGATGTTTCTATCTCTCTCTTCCTCTCCCTTCCTCTCTGAAATCAATAAAAATATATTTAAAAAAAGGAAAAAAGATAAGGATTCTTTATAAAACAACTAGACCTAAAACAAGAATAATTATTTCCTTTTTAAACATTGAGGTACAATTGACATATAACATTGTATTAGTTTTAGGTGTACAATGCTTTGATCTATGTATATCCTGTGAAATTATTCTCTCTACAGCTTTGGTTAACATCCCAAAAGGGTCACACTGGTTCCCTTTGGTGGATAAGCCTCTTAAATCTATTTGAATCTACAGATCCTACCCACCCCACCCCATTTGGTGAAGAGAGATTTTTTTTTCCTTTAGAAATTTCCTATATTCAAGATTTTGCTGATTGCATTCTTTTCTCTCCTTTTGTTTTCTGTAAACTGTATTTCATTAGAAAGCTCACTCAGATTCAGGTTAAAGTTTTTGTCTAGATTATTCATAAGTGGTGATGAACCCTTTCATCAAGGGGTGCATAACCGTCCTGTCTCTCTCCTTTGTAACTGTAACAGCTATTGGTGATTTACCCATCGATCACATTAAGGGTTTGTAGAATGTTGATGTTTTATTATTCCTTCTTCATTTCTTACCTAATTGGTTACCTTGAGGCATGTTTGTAAGGAAATCAAATTGAATGCTTGTTTATTACTCTTACCAGTGTTCAGGAGAACAATCTCACATCAATAATGTTGTGAACCTAAAGCACAGCTCACTAAAGGCAGATTAAATGCTTGACCTGATTCTCTCCCTGTATCTACCAAAGTTCAGAATAATGAGTTGGATTCTCCAAATTCTCTAAAGGTGGTCAATGATGTTTCTTTTTTCCTTTTACTTCTCCTTTCTCTCTCTCACTCTCTTTTCTCTTTCTTTTTGAGCGTCATCAGTAAGCATTCATGAATTTTATCATTATAAATTAACTTTTTATCTGATCTTTTCTGGAGAGCAGATTTTTTATACAGAGAAGTAGGACTGAATTGAATTTACATTTATGGAACATTTTCTAGACACCGAAAGTAGATGCTGTCACATACACTACTTTATTTAATCCCCCCCACCTCTCCCCGCCCCCACAGTCTTGGAGGGCAGGGCCCATGGTCCCTGTTTTTCACTGAGGAGGAGACAGGCCCTCAGTAGCCATGTGACTGACTAGTCCAAAGTAATACAGCCAGCCAGTGGCCAAGCCCAGATTTGTCTGAATCACATGGCACCACACAGCTTTTTGAATGAGATCCTATAGATATGCAGATCCTAAACAGGGTCCACTGATTATCTGTCCAGCTTCTAACTTACCTGTTATCATATATTCTCTTCAGACTTGCCTGTTTTTTTTTCCCTGGAGTTGCAAGAGCAATGCCTAGGGACTAGAGTACTCTTCTGCCCTGTAACCTAACTCATATTTTGTTGTTGCTAAATAAGTTTTTATTGTATTTACATATGTGATTTTACCTAAATGTACACTCATCACATTATATATATTATTTTTTAAATTAAAAATTAAATTTAAGCCCTAGCCGGTTTGGCTCAGTGGATAGAGCGTCGGCCTGTGGACTGAAGGGTCCCAGGTTTGATTCTGGCCAAGGGCATGTACCTTGGTTGCGGGCACATCCCCATTTGGGGTGTGCAGGAGGCAGCTGAATCGGTGTTTCTCTCTCATGGATGTTTCTAACTCTCTATCCCTCTCCCTTCCTCTCTGTGAAAAACCAATAAAATATATTTTAAAAAAATTAAATTTAAAATTGTTGAGTTGTATTCCATGGTGTGGATGTACCACAGTTTGTTTAACTGTTCACCTGCTGAAGGACATCTGGGCTGATTCTAATTTTTGGCTGTTATGAATACAGCTGTTATGGACATACATGCATGAGTTGTTTCTTTGTGTTTTATGTGAACAGTTTTTATGTCTTTGGGATGAATGCCCAGGAGTACAGTTGCTGGGTCATGTACTGGTTGCATGGTTACTTTTCTAAGAACTGCCAAACTGTTTGTTCAGAATGGCTGGCTGTCTTATTTTTTAAGGATGGGAGAGCATGCTTGTGTGCTGAAGGGAAAGATGAGATTGTAGGAGCCAGGTTCTTGAAAAGAGGAGCAGGGATGGGGCCCTCGCTTCTGTGGAGGGATTAGCTGGTCTTTTGTAAAGGAGGTGGGGCATTCTCAGATAGGGGAAGGGAGAGACACAGGGGGGTGGAGAGGCAGATAGATTTGCAGATTGTGTCAGGAATAAGAGAAAGTTTCTCTTCTATTTCCTCAGTAACATAAGGGGCTAGAGAGAGAGATATTCATCTAATTATTATGTTGTACACCTAAAACTAATATGATGTTATGTTTCAATTATATCTCAATAAAACTTGGGGGGTGGGGTGGGTATGAAGCTACCCTTGGCCAGTGTGGCTCAGTTGGTTGGGCATCATCTGTGCACCAAAAGGTTGCTGGTTCGATTGTGGGCTAGATCCTTGTAGGGGGCATGGAGACAGCCAATCAATGTTGTGCTTTCACATCAATGGTTCTCTCTCTCTCTCCCTCTCTAAAAATTAATTTTAAAAAAGTGTGAGGCTAGGTCATCAGCTAAGATGAGAGGGTTAGAGGTTTTGCAGAGAGAGAGAATAGGTATACAAGTTGTCTTAGAGAGTGGAAAAACAAACTTATTGGAGAAATGTAGCAGGAATTCCCAGGCACTGTTGGGAGCCATTTGAGGGTAGGATGGCAAACATGGAATGAAGATAATCTGCCTGGTGGTGTGATTTTGCTTTAGCAAAAGCACTGAAGAGGCAGACGGTGGGTTTATCCAGATTAAAGGTTTAGCCAGGCAAGCACCAAGGGAGGAGATGGGGCAAGAGAGTGGTTATAATGATGGATGATGGAAGTAAAGCTAAAAAGAAGGAACAAAAAAAACTAGGGCTAATGAATAGTGAGAATTTAGTGAGGGCTCATGGGAGCTCATGAGAAGGGTCAAAAAAACGACTGAGGGAGGCTTAATTAAGAAAAAGGTTGCCCTGGCCGGGTAGTTCAGTCAGAGCATCGTCCCAATACGCCAAGGTTGAGGGTTCCATCCCCGGTCGGGCCACATACAGCCATTGAATGCATACATAAGTGGAACAACAAATCGATGTCTCTTTCTCCCTCCCCCACCCCTTCCTCTGTCTCTCTCAAATAAATTTTGAAAGTTAAACAAAAAAAGGCTGTGGTCAGAGAGTCTACATATTGGAAGAAGTATGGTTTTCGGTGAAAACAAAGTTGAGGGTGCGACTACAGGGGCAGGCAGCTGCTGCGGTGTGGAAACATTGCTGGGGGGAGGAGGCCAAGGAAGTGGAGGAGGATGTTGGAGAGGCCAGCATATGGATGCTGAGCTCACCAAATGAAACACAACTTAGGGTGGAGAGAGGGGCAGTGAGCCAAGGTCCAAACAGGGGTTTGTAGGAGGGAGGGGCAGCACTGTAGGAGGGAGGGGTTCAGAAAAGGTATTGGGAGAGAGGAGCATACCCACTTCCTGACTCTGAGGTACCTGGGAATGAGAGGAAAACAGCGTTCGCCTGAAAGGGCTGCTGGAGAAGCAGTGTCCGTAAGGGAGAGCCAGGTGTCAGGTCAGGCCAGCGAGGAAGGCAGCATGCTGAGAAAAGGCTGAGCTACGGAGGAATTCGCTGATCACAGGTTGCAGAGGGCACAGCGGGCGGACGCGGCTGGAAACAGGGAGCTGGGAGCGGGGCGGGCATGTTGCCAGAGCGAAGAATGAGGTAAATACAGCAGGGACGTGGGAATGATGGGATGTAGCACTGTCCAGAACTTTCTGTGTTGATGGAAAAATTTTCACTGTGCAATGCCATACCCACTAGCCACATGTGGCTATTAAGTGCATGAAGTGTGGCTAATGGGACCGAGGAGCTGAATTTTTAGCTGTATTTTAATTAATTTAAATATATTTTATTGATTTTTTACAGAGAGGAAGGGAGAGAGATAGAGAGTTAGAAACATCGATGAGAGAGAAACATCGATCAGCTGCCTCCTGCACATTTCCCACTGGGGATGTGCCCGCAACCCAGGTACATGCCCTTGACCAGAATCGAACCTGGGACCTTTCAGTCCACAGGCCGACGCTCTATCCATTGAGCCAAACCGGTTTCGGCGCTTTATTTTAATTAATTTAAATTTAAATAGCCACACGTGGCTAGTGGCGAGCACAGTGGAAAGCATATAGGAAGGTGGCTCTCCATTTTTGTCGCTTGCTTGCCAGGCAGCCCCACTCCTTCAAACAGCAAGCTGTGGCAGAGGCCTTCTCACTCCTTCGCCATGTAAGTCCAGACAAAGCACAGGGTCAGGCAACTCTGGGTCCAAATTCTAACTCTGCCACTTACTAGCTTTTTTAAAAAATATATTTTTATTGATTTCAGAGAGGAAGGGAGAGGGAGAGGAGACAGAAACATCAATGATGAGAGAGAATCATTGATCGGTTGCCTCCTGCACACCCCACACTAGGGATTGAGCCTGCAACCCGGGCATGTGCCCGTGACTGGAATTGAACCTGGGACCCTTCAGTCCGCAGGCCCACACTCTACCCACTGAGCCAAACCGGCTAGGGCTAGCTTTTTGAATTAGAGCAAATAAATTAACTTGTTAGCAAAATCTCCCTGAGTTTTCATTCATCTATGAAATGGGAGTGGGGAGCTGTGTAAATTAGTGCTTTTAGCATGATGCATAATAAGTGGTCAGTATGACTGACATAATTTAGTTATCAAGGTTTTCTGATTGATCAGTCAAAACCTGTTCTTCAGGCCAAAAGATTACTTGTCCAGGGATGGATTGGCAGAAATGAGCCATCCCAGCTGCCTTGAGGGCCAGGAAAATGGCCCAGGTTTCTGAGCCAGGGGTGAATCAGGGCTGGGTAATTCTGCTGTGTAAGAATATTCCTACCTCAAACTTGGAAGAGCAGGTAGGGATAGCCAAGGGGACAAGGCGGAGGATCTAAAGTGAGCCAGAATATGGGACCAGCCTGGCTTAAATATCTAGTGATCATTTGGGCAGTTCTGGTATCATTTATCACTTCCCATTTTTGCTGGAAAAGCCTTAGTTTATGGCAGCTCCAAACTTTCCTCATAATTTAAAAACCAAAAGCATGTTGTTTGTCAAGTAGAGCAATGGTGCCCTGAGAGGGTTCCAATGTGGGACATTTGTGATTTGGGGCAATTATGAACTTGAGGTCATAGTGACCTCTGATCTGGAGTGATTGTGATCGCCTTTTCTATAAAGCATCCCTAATTCCCTTGTTACTTTCTCTGTGGTCTTCTTCAGATGGAGCACTTACCTCATATTGTGATGGCCTTTCTGTCTCTCTCCCTCTGGCCATATTATGACATCGAGGCAGGAATTTTGCCTAGTTGATCATTGAGTATTCCTGGACTCTAGCACATGCCTGAAGCACATAGTAAGTAGCTGTTGAATAATTATTTATTGAATAAATGAATGGGACCCGAGGTGACGGTGCTCTGAAATAATGTGATCTCTCTTGTTTACAATCCGGATGGACTATGAACAGAGCCGGGAGTTGTGATGATTGTGTTGAAGTGCCTTTGATTGTGGCCTGCAGTGATGGAGATGAGAGGTCCCTGCTCCAGTGATTGTGACTTCTTGACAGGGACCACAGGGCTAATGAATGGAGGTGACTGTGAACAAGTCTGTGATGGTGCCTTCCAGCCCTGCTGTCAGGGGACTGGGACCCTGACCCACAGATATCTGGCTTCAAATGCTCACCAGCCAGTGTCAGGCTTTGACCACTGACCTGCGCTACCCCTTCACGGTGCAGAGATTGTTGATCTCAGCTGACAGCTGAGGCTATTGCTTTGCATTATGAACTGAGGTACCTGTGGGCCTGAGCTCAGTCTGGTAATGGTGCTGATAATGTGTCTAGTACTCTTAGAATTCAGATTTTGTTTAATGAATATTCTCCCAGAACCTACAAATGACACAGCCCTGGCTTGGCTTCAGGCAAACAAGGAGTCTAGATCAGCTCAAAGCTTAGAAAACTCTACTTGAAATACAACGTATCTTTCCGGCAAAGCAGCCACAGCCATCCCACAACGCTTCCCACTCGGACCCCCACCTCCCGCCGCCGGCCCCCTGGTGCGCCTGCGCGGAAGCGAGGCGGGGCGGTGCTTGGCCCTTTGTTGTGGGCCCCAGTTTCCCAGGACACCGCGCGGCGCTGGGTGGGGCTATGCAGATGAGGCGCTCGGGGGCGGGGCGTCGGCGGCGGCCGGGGAGGGTCAGTTGGAGGCAGGCGCTCGCCGAGGCTGGAGGAGGGCTGTGAGCCCGCGGCCTGACAGGGACTTAACCCGCAGAGATCGGCCCCGCGCGCGCGACCCCACACCCACCCACTCAGCCACCTGCCCACTCCCCGCGCCGCCTCCTCCCACCCTGAGCAGAGCCGCCGAGGATGATAAACACCCAGGACAGGTAACGGCCCGGCCCAGGCTCCCCGCCCCCATCCTCCCCTCGGCTGCCCCGGCGGCCTCCTCCGTCCCCGCCCCCCGCGGGGCCCCGTCCGCCCCGCACTGGGACCCTCCCCCGCCCGCCACCCCGGGCCGAGCCCCCCTCTCGCCGCGGGGCCTCCTTCCGCCTCAGCCCCCCTCCCGCCAGCCTGGCCCATCCCCCCCATCCGGGCCTCCTCCCCCGAAAAGCCCCAACCCCGCGGGGACTCAATCTTCCAGTCAAGCCCCCGTTTTCCTTCAGCTCCGCCGAACGGTGCCCCGTTCCCCAGAGAGGATTTTCCCCTCATCCGGATTCTCCAGATTGCTCCCATCTTCTCCACGTCCCCCCCCCCCCCTTAAGTCACTTAACCCCATCCACTCTGAGTCCCCTAATTCAGCCGCGCCCTCCACCGAGACCTCCGCCTTATCCCCGACTCCCCGCCCACGCGCAGGTCAGGCCGCCTCCGCCAGGTCTCAGCTGGACCCCCCCCCCCCCCAATAGCCTTTACAGCGATGCCAGCCCTCCCCTTGCGCCCTCACTCCAGCTGCTGCTTTTCCCTTCCTTCCTCCCGCAACACCCCTTTCCCAGTTAGGCCCCGTTTTTCCTGTCTCCCAACCTCGTTCCATTTATTTATCCAGCACTTCGGACTTGACCCCTACCTTCCACCCTGCTCCTCTCACGGGGTTCCCCCAGACACCCTTCTCCACCCGCCTGCCCTTTAAGCACTCTCATCTGGAACTCGTCTTGACTTGTACTCCTCCCCACTTAACTGAACCCCGTCTTTGAATCGGTCGGTCACAGACCCCCACCCACCCAGGCTTTGATGGGAGGCTCACCCTCTTTCCCCACCTCCAGCGCCTCCATACTCTGGACGCTGGGCCTCAGCAGGTTTCCTCCCTCAAAACCGGATCCTGCCTTCCCCTGTTCATTGGAGAGAAAGGCTGTACATCTTTTGGAAAGAGCACAGTGGCTTTTCTAAACTTGTATCGTTCGTGCTGCCTCCTGCTCCAAGAGGCAGAATTCATCATTCAGTTTTCTTCTGGACTCCTCCTCTTTCTCTCCAAAGGCAGCTCTTATCTGCCATCTCTTCCTCAAACATACTTTGTGTTTCTGCCTCAAACTCTTCTTTGAAACTGTTCCATTATTTCCTGATTCCCCACAATTAAAAAAAATATATATATATTTATTGATTTCAGAGAGGACGGGAGAGGGAGAGACAGGAACATCAATGATGAGAGATTGTTCGGCAGCTCCTACACACCCCCTACTGGGGATCAAGCCCACAACCCAGACATGTGCCCGTGGACCCCGGGACCCTCCAGTCCCCAGGCTGACGCTCTGTCCACTAAGCCAGATCGGCTAGGGCCCCACAATAATTAACACCAGTTGCTTCTTATACATCAGAATGGCTTCCATTTACAATTTGGGTCTACTTGTCTTTCTTCTTTTCCCCCTAGATTTGTGCTGCCAGCTCCAAATGGAGTCTGAAGCTCATTAGTCCCCCATACCAGCCTCTGCCCCTCACTTGGGCCTCATTGTTTTGCAAGCAGATCCGTTCCCTGCAAATCCTCCTTAAATTGTGCCTTGGTTTGTTTAAAACTAGACTTTATAGTTCCTCTTACAAACATAGCCTTCCTTATTGCTTTTCTCATGTAGGGCTTTAATTACCACTCAAGGTTCTTCTCAAACTTGGGGTTTCTTTCTCATTAAAATGTCCTCGAACTTGCCATTTCCCACTCCTTTAGCAGAACCATCCTTAAACGGTCCAGCTGGGTCCTCAGCTTTTCTTGTTTCTCAGTCTTTCTTAACTAGGGCTGCACATTTGAAAAATCAATCACCTGGGCCCCACTTCAGAGACCTGGTGTAAATGGCATAGGGTGGGGCCTGTTTGTACATATTTTTAAAGCTCCCTGGATAATTCTCATGTGCAGCCAGGACTGAGAAACGCTGCCTCCCCACCCCTCCCCAAAAGACCCTTCCCATGCATTCCTTTTGTGGTGTCAGCCCTTTAACTGGAAAGGGCCTTGATTTCAGGGTTTTCCTTAGTTTTTCCCAGATACTATCTGGAAAATACCCAAGATACCTGCCACAGCCTTTTAAATTCACCTCCCTCTTGTTACTCAGTTCTTAGCCAATAGCCATTTTCATTCTCAAACTCTTACCTAGCCCTCACACTTCTATTCCCTGCAGAAAGAAATTTCACTATTTCCTGTTTTGTTTTTTTTTTTTTATGGTCCAATTTGACCCATTATCCCACCTCCCAAGCCCTCCACCTACAGCCCCATTCTGCTGTTACATTTTCCTTTTCCAAGACTCTCCATGTCCATCTCCCTTTGCAGTCCCATCTTTTATTCCATCTTCTCTAACCCAGCCCCTTCTGGAGCTGAGGAGGTAGAAGTGGATGTATATTCGGATTGTGTTGGATGCAAAAGGTATTATTTGTGGTAGAGAAGGCTATGTGTTCTGAGGATAGACAGCAGGTATGAGAGAGGGCAGAATGAAGCTCAGAGGTGGAGGGAGGCAGAGGAACCGATAGGAAAACATTCTTTGCTAGCCTTTATGTTCTTGTCTGGGCTGTGGGCTTTGGAAGGTGGTGTGGTCTCTGCAGGCATTCTTTGGAGCCCTCAGGACTGACTGAGGTTGAGAGACCTGAGTTTTAGCTCTGGCTTAGCTAGTGTGCTTACATGTAAAAAGAGGGGGTTGGGTTTGCTTAACTTAGAGATTCCTTCCAGCTTCCTAAGTGGCAAAACAGGCTTGCTTTTCTCCAGGGCCCTTGCTTAGTGTGTTGGTAATTTGAGGGGCTTGGCTGTATGACAGGCAGGTGGAGGGAGGAGCCAGTTGGCCTGCCAGGGCCTGGGCAGGAGCAAGGCCTTGGATGTGGCTCCTCCACTTTGGCCTGGGGGTGGGGCGGTGTGTGCAGGGTGTCTGGTTTCTTTGAGTTATGGCAGTCCTGTTTCCATAGCTTGTCTCCCAGCCTCTGGCCTGCCTCTAACTCTGCTCTAAAAGGAATCCTGGGAGAGCCTAACTGGGGATTCTGATAAGAGCCGGATGTTCTTCCCCTTCAGTGTTCTTGGTGTTTTGTATCCGCAGAGGGGGGAGCTGGCTAGAGTTTAGTTCCCATTGGGTGTGTGTGTGTGGGGGGGGGGGGGCGGTGAGGGGGATGGGCTTTCCAGCTTCCCTGGCTCCAGTGAAATACTCAAGAGGTGGAGGCTTGGTTTCCTGGAAGAAACAGTTGCAGAGGAGCCCGCAGTATGTTTTGAGAACAGGCTCTTCCTTTCCCGTTTTGTTCTGATTAGTACCTCCAGAATATCAAAAGTCCTGATGGTGGGGGAAGGAAGAAGCCCAAGTACAAGCACTTTTATTACAGTGTTTGAACACGAGGTTTAAATCCAAGGAAATCAAGCTGCCAGGCCTTTCTCCTCCTGGATTTGTGGGGGCGGGGAAGACAGGCTCTGTCTAGGTCTTGCTTCGTAACTGTGACAGTACAGTACGTGAAGGGCTTGTCCTGGCTGGATATCCGTATAATCAGTCTGTCTGATGGGCTCTGAGGAAAAGCATTTGGTTCTTTCTACAGGTGGTTTTTCTTGGGGGTGGACAGGGCACAAGAGCACATCAGAGCTACCTTGCGCATCTCACTGCATCGTTCCCTGGTAATGGAATTTCTTTCTCTCCCCGCAGAGTTTGGCTTCGTTATTCCTTATTTATTGGTACTATGCCTTGTTGGATGTGGGGTGGTAGGGAGAGCAGGTTTTCTGTTATGTGCCTTCAAGTTCACCCCAGAGAGGGGGAGAAAAAGAGACTTGTAGTATAGTCAGGAATCCCCCCAAATTGGAGGTATGCTTCAGAAAGCATTGCGAACTAATAATAGTAATTCCTCACTCTGCCAAGAAATCCAAATTTAGCCTCAGAGCTGCTGAGAAATATAAAAAAGGGGACTGAGGATTGGGATAGAGGGATGATGTTACATATGTGCATTTCTGGGGGGAGGGGAGTAATCCATCCCTTTCTGAAACAGTATGTATGCATGTTGATTCTAGTTGGTGCCATGATTTGGGAGGCTATGAAGCCTAATGGATAGCTATATAGCCCAGAAATGGCCAAGTAGTTGAGCAAGAATTTTGTTACTTGAAGTGAACATTAGCAGCACCAGAATAAAATGCTTTAAGATAAGCCTTAAGAAAATTTCCTAGGCCTTTGATACTATATAAACAATGAAGTGATTCTATCCTTGGAAGAGGCTGGAACTGGGTGATGATTTGACGATACAAAGTAGATTGAGGTACTTAAAATGTAAATTTAAGGTCTTATTTTAAGCATGATTACCTAGCTACCCACCAGTCTCTGGTAGCAAACGTAATTGTGCCCACCTTTGGCAGAAGATGTAACAGTATCATCTGTGTAATAAGCAAACCTCAGAGGCACAGATATTCTAGCTGCCACTGTGTTTCTTGTGGAGAATCAACCAAAACCCAGTTTTGATTTCAGTCTATGATTCAGAGTGGTGATGTCATTTTCTTTAAAATCATGCTTAGCAAGTAGACTCCCTTTGGCACACAGCACAGCCCTACTGAAATGACTTATGCCTGGCATCTAACCACGGCCCCTTTCTCATATGGAAGGGGGATTGGCAGCTGGAAATCAGCCTCTACACACACACTAGACTGGAGGTGGCCATCACCTCCCACCATTCTTCATACTTCGTTTTAGCTAAGTGTGTCGGCAGCCCTGGTTTGGTCCCTCTTTGTGTAGGAACTAGTCATCAGAGACCTTCCAAGTCTCAGAGTCAGAGCAGTTTGTATGAGGGAGTCAGGGCCCGGCAGTGTTCTAAGGAGCCAGAGACAGGAATGGGTCAGAAGAGGAGAAAGGAGGAATGAATGCAGAATGTTTGGGAATGTGGTTTTGATGTCTTTTCACTTGATACCACAAGGTAGTAATAGCAAGGTCATCTGACCCTCCTCTGACATGTAATAGAAACCAGAGAGAAAGGGTGCAGACTTGAACAAGCTCAAGCCACTGATTCAAGTAAAACATGGTCAAAATATATGAAGGAGAATATCAGTTCAAGTCTTTGTTAGATTTAGCTGAATAGAAGTTAGCCACAGAATTACTTTTACATTAAATCTTTATGTAGCAGGCTATACCTTGCTTAAAACTGACATAGTCACCCTGGCTGGTATGGCTCATTTGGTTGGAGCGTTGTCCTGTGCACCGGAAGGTCGTAGGTTTGACTTCTGGTCAAGGCATATACCTAGGTTGTGGGTTCAATGCCTGGTCGGGGCACGTGCAGGAGGCAACCAATCGATGTATCTCTCTCACATCAATGATTCTCTCTTTCTCCCTTCCTCCCTCTCTAAAAATCAATTTAAAAACACACACCAACAAAACCAAAACACATGACAGTCTGCTAGAAGTGATTTTGATAGGAGATTCTTTATTTTATCAAGAGATTAAAGATTACTTTCTTTAAATAGTAAGCACCCTAGAGATTTAAAAATAGGATTTGAATGATAAAAATTTGATTTACCACAGCATTTCCCAGGAACACATCTCCATACACTGCCTGTCTGTAGCCAGTATATGAAATTATAACCTGCTAAGCACATTTCAGAAAACAGTCACAGAATGCTTTAAATTAGAGGCAGAAGGATGTGATGATATGTTGGTAGCATTCACGTGTATCCCGAGGAGTGTTTCCAAGGTCCTGTCCAATAACTGAGACAATAAAGGGACTAACAGATCAGCTCGAATCTCCCGTCTCTTCTGAATTGACTTGGATACCTGACACCCTCATTTCCAGAGAGGGGTATAGTTTTTTCTCCTCCAAAAGCAGGACCAGCTACGCTGGATGTTTGGGTTCAGTCTAATACATTTGATTCTCCTTAATCAGCCATGATCTTTTCAGCTTCTAGTCTGAGTTTGTTAAATTATCCTTTTGGTGATAGAGGTTAAACCAGTCCTGCCCCCCAGTGGAGTGAGCAGGATGTGAGGAAGGAGTGGAAAAAGCTGGGCATTGGAACCAGTAGAAACATGACTAAACTGAATATGAAATCTAACCTGCTTTGGATCTTGTGACAGGAAGACTTGTGTTTAGAAGCCACTTTCTCTTGCGCTTAAGTTCCTCCAGATCCACTTTTTCTATTGAAGTTGGTGGCATATTTTGCCTCAATACCCTTTGAACACTAAAGTCAGTACAAGAAGAGAAGGCCATTGCTGGCAATTTTATGCCCTTTTATTTCTTTAACCACCACATTCGTAACCCCCTCCCTTCCCTTCTCACATCAGAAATGACGATCTGGTAAAAAACCTATTTGCCATTCATAGCAAGTAACTAAAAACAGATCTATTATGATATACGATGAAGATAATTATTGTGATCTATCTACTAAGCTCAGCCCAAACCCCAGCTGTTTCTCTTCTGGAACTGGATACCCACGTGGGGGCCTGAAACACCCTTCCACTCCTACTTACATACACACTTACGCTTGCTTTCTCTATAGATTTTGTGGGGGAGGAGGAAAGAGTTCCCAGGACCCTTGTGTGTGATTGGGGAAGTAAATGATTTGTTACCATGGCATAGACTTCTTGCATTTATTTGAAGAGGATTGAAATCAGGATACCAGACATATCATTAGCTTATACATTAGTGCTAGACACAGGGAAGCCCTAGGGATTCATTCTAGGAAGATGGAGGGGATTCTGAATCTATAAAAAGAAAAACCCATCTTATTCTGGACTTTTCAGTGGGTTAGCTCCATTGTCTCTGCCATTTGCAAGTAAAAATTAGCTCAGAATCAAGATGGTGGTTGGAATGCAAGTCAGGAGTTGAATGTAGGTCTCCCATCTAAAACCATTGATGAATCATTTCTCTGGAACTAGGAGTATTGAAGTTAAGTGACCTAGCACCAGAATTCTAGAATTGCAAGGGCCTTCCTTGGGGATCTGGTTGTTTTGTGAACCACACCGTTCTGGTGTATGAGGCCACATCTCATCTGTCTACCCCATTGGAGGTTTGTCCAGTACTTAGTAGCTCCACTGACCAATACAAGCCAGCTTTTTTCAGAGGCCTGAAGTGGTCACTAGGGAATGATAAGGAAACAGTATCATGTGGGCTGTGCGTGTGCCTTTGCTTGGGGGAAATCCTCTCCCTTAACACACTGGAAGGGGGGATTATTAACAACTCATCGTCCCTAGTAGAAAATAAATCCCATCCTTGAAAACAGTAGCATAGTCCTCAGTCATGCCCCTTTTCTTAGTATCTCTCAGTGAGGCCAAGAGTGGCGGGAGATGAGAATGCCCTGAGACTTTCCAGAGGAAGCAGGAGGTGGTACATGTGGTTATCACCCGCAGGTATTGATGTTTCTCTGGGCCCACTGACACTGCCCTGGGAATGTCATCTCCCAGTGAAACTTCCAAGTATAATTTCAGGCCCCCTGTTGAAATCCTTGAGAACAGAGGAGCCAAGCTAGAGTAGTGATGGGTTTGGACTTCCTGTCTCAGCTGGAATGCTTACACAGGTCTCTGAGGGTCTCAGGGGGCTGGTCCTTTGGTTATTGTACCATTGCCAGATTAGATGTGAGTTCAGGCTTGTCACTCTGAGCCGAAGTGAAAACCCTCAGTCTGGCATGCAATGCCATATAAAGCAAAGAACAGAATGAAGAATGGTGCCTCATGTTATTTTACCACTGGTTTTCAGGGGGGAAGAAAGCCTTGATTTATAGCATTTGTTGATTTCCGGGGTATAAATACTTCCCTATAGTTGATTCAAGCTGCCAGCGTGACATCGTTAAACACCCAGTTGGGAAGAGATGTGCACAGTTGGGTGAGCTGGCTGAATCATGGTGTACATGCACAGACAACTCACCTCTTGAATTGTTTCACTTGCCCTTGGCCTGTGGACTGAGCTACATGTCAGCCTAAGGAGCCATTAAATTGGATTCAAAGAAGGCAGTGGAGCAAATTTGGAGCCCTGTTGGGTCCACCTAAAAATCATGGTGGCCAGTAAGGGCATGTACCTCGAGATGATTATTGGCTTCCAGCATGTGCATCTCTTCCCAGCAATCTCTCACCCCCCAATATATACACACTTGAGTATCCATTCTGACCATATAAACGTTACCTAAACTCCCATGCCAGGTCAGATTCTAGCAACGAAAGGCAAGGAAGCCCAGCATTTGATGGCATACCAAAATGCCATAATATTCAAGATACCATAATACCCTGTACTATGGTGCACCTCCTCTCTGGGAGCCAAATCCCTGGATGTAATTCAGTTCTCAACCCTAGGTGGATTTGGGTAAGTTATTTCTGTCCAGTTACTCTGTTTAGATCAGGGAGGAGGCCATCATTGGAAAAGGGGCCTTGGGAGTTCCTCAGTGCATGGTACCCAGCCCACGTGACTCCTGAGGCCCATATGCTCTCTAGCCTAAAGTAATTGTGTAGGCTTTGTGATTTGGCCACGTGGGTTGCAGAAACCCTGCTGGGTAAGGAAAGGGGCTGTTGGAGGGTATAGGGTTCAGCCTAGCAGGCAGGCCAGGATCTGGTTCCTCCCAAGGTCTGCAGCACCACCGAGATCTGTTTGGTGTTTGACAGGTGCTCTTCTGGTCACATATCCAGCTGGACTCCCTGTGCCTCTGCAGGACGGTGGGTTCCTGCCCTTTAAGAGCAGACGTAGTTTTGAAAGCCGAAGCCTTAAGGACTGGCCCAGTGGTGTAGCCTTAGAGCAGTTGCTTAGGGAGAGCCAGGGCAGGGATTGGGGTGGGATGTTGGTTAAATCTTTATGTCTTGGTGTTCACTCTCTCACATTCTCCATCTCTTGCAGTAGTATTTTGCCTTTGAGTAACTGTCCCCAGCTCCAGTGCTGCAGGCACATTGTTCCAGGGCCTCTGTGGTGCTCCTGATGCCCCTCACCCACTGTCGAAGATCCCCGGTGGGCGAGGGGGCGGCAGGGATCCTTCTCTCTCAGCTCTAATATATAAGGTAAGGAGGACCCTGGGGCAGAAGGCTTAGAGCAGAGCCTTCTGACTCCATTGCGCTGTTACTTAAGGACAGCCATCACTTCCCTTAATCCGACTCAGGGCAGACCAGTAGGGGGATTGGGAAGGACTCTGAACTGTGGCTGCTATGTTGCTTCTGGGGAGTAGTGGAAGAATATCTGCACCAAGCAAACACCCTGCCATCTTCTTGGCGGTCAGCACTTTAGTGCCAGCTCAGGGTCTGGAGCAGGAAGGGTGCGAGAGCTCTTGCAGGTGCTGCTCCTTCCTGTTTCTCTCGAGAAATACCAAGGGCCAGGAGGAGCAGTTTTCCCGTTGTCTTATTTGCCATTCTGACTGGTACCTTACCAGCCTGCTTGGGAAGTGGGGGGGGGGGGGGGGGCACACAGGGGAGGTTTATGGTAAGGAGAGGGCGCCTTGCATCTCAATAACTTATCACCCTGGTAGCATATGGCACAGTCCAGGGGCTTCAGAGAACCCTGAGAATCTGCCTGGGAATGATCTGGGCTGGGGCAGCCAGCCCTTTGCTGGCTTTTGCTCTCCTGTGATTGAGGCCTAGAAGTTGGTTTAGCTTCACCCTAAGACTGACATTGAAGGGTAGGGTAGCAGGGCAGCTGAGTGTTGGTCTCCTGAGATTGTGGCCAGGAGACACAACATGGACCCTGTGGTCTACCTGGAAGCAGGCTTTGGTTAATCTGGGTCCCAGTCACACCTCACACATATTTTGTTTCTAATGTCTCTCTTTCAGAGGGAAGGAAAAAAGTATGATGTTGTGGTGGGGAGGGAGACCTGGTGAACTGTGCCATTACTTACTGTGGAGCCTTGGGTCAGTTGCTTAATTGTTCTGGACCCCTATTATCTCATATTTAAAATGGGGATATTATATGCCTACTTCAAGTGCTGCTTGTGGTCATTGACAAATGGGAAAGCACTTTGCACAGTATTTGGCATCTAGTGGGCACTTGATAAATATTTCCCTTCCTATCATGTTGGCTTTTAGCCAACATCACCTAGCCTTAATGCCTAATGAGTGATGGCTCTATTTAGCTAGCATGGCTCTGTTTAGCTCTATATTTTCATGGTGCCCTCAATCCCATGCTACCCTGAGATTGACCATAGGGGCCTCTCAGCACCACCCGGGTAAGGGGAGCCTACGATGTGGCTAGAAACAGTAGTAACATGCTCCCTGGACTAATCTCTTCCCAGGACGAGAAGCTCACTGTGACCCAGGACCTCCCTGTGAACGATGGAAAACCTCACATCGTCCACTTCCAGTATGAGGTCACCGAGGTGAAGGTCTCTTCCTGGGATGCAGTCCTGTCCAGCCAGAGCCTGTTTATAGAAATCCCAGATGGAGTATTAGCTGATGGGAGCAAAGAAGGGTAAGGAGCAAGGGCTGGGGGAAGGGAAGGAGCAACTGGGGAAAGAGGTCCCATTCCAGAGAAGGGGATAGATATGCTTATTGGGGAGAACAGAGCAGTAGGGAGGCTGCCTTCTTCCCTAGCTCTAGGCCTCCCAAGCAGATACCATTTTGAAACAGGTTATTTTTAGCCAGTAAAACAGGCCTGCTCTAGGTTATAATTAAAGCAGATCATTATCACATTAACCAAATCCCTGTCATTAATCACTCCATGGTTCACACTTCCCAGCAGACATTAAATCCTCCTTGAGCCACCATACAGTGGTGCAGTTCAAAAGGCCAGGAACCTCAGAGAGCCGATGGGCTTCATTGTATGGGCGAGGCCCTCCAAGCAAGTCAGGTGTGTGAGAAACAGTCCTGAGGACAGAGTTCTCTTGAGGAACTCCTTTTTGGCAGTGTTAGGGCTCAAGAGTCCCTCTCAGTGGCAGGTAGTCATTATCAAACTTGGCAACTTTGGAAGGCCCCTGAAAAACTGGGTTCTCTTCCCAGGCCCCACACTATTTTGTGAATTGTATTAGTTAAGTTGGTCAGAGGAAGAACCCCCTATTCCAGGAAGAGAAAATCCAGTAACATTTTCCTTTGTTAAAAAAATTAATCCTGCCGAAACCGGTTTGGCTCAGTGGATAGAGCGTCGGCCTGCAGACTGAAAGGTCTCAAGTTCGATTCCGGTCAAGGGCATGTACCTGGGTTGCGGGCACATCCCCAGTAGGAGGTGTGCAGGAGGCAGCTGATCGATGTTTCTCTCTCATCGATGTTTCTAACTATCTCTCTCCCTTCCTCTCTGTAAAAAATCAATAAAATATATTTTAAAAAAAAATTAATCTTTACCCGAGGATATTTTTTCTATTGAGTTTTAGAGAGAGTGGAAGGAAGGGGGAAAGACAGAAAAACACCAATGTGAGAGAGACATATTGATTGGTTGCCTCCTGCAACGTGCCTCAGTTGGGGCTGGGGATTGAGCCTGCAACCGAGGTACCTGCACTTGACGAGAATCGAACCCAGGACTCTCCAGTTCAAGAGCTGACGCTCTAACTACTGAGCCAAACCGGCTAGGGCTCCAAAACATTTTTCTTAAAGATTGTAGCTTATTTTTTCTGAATTCAGAGCTCTTGGGGTCTTGAAATAGGAACTTTCTCCCTGAAGTTTCTCTATACTGTGGCTGTAAGCCTCAAAAAGCCTTTTTTGTGAGTAGTGGGTGGAAGTCTAGAGAGGTGGTAGTGGGCCTGACGTCTTTCCTTCTTGCAGATTGTTAGCACTGCTGGAGTTTGCGGAAGAGAAGATGAAAGTGAACTACGTCTTCGTCTGCTTCAGGAAGGGCCGGGAAGACAGAGGTGAGGAGTTAAAGCAGCCTGAGTCCTACTTCCCAGAAAATGGGGTCTAGGGAGGGGGAAGGGGTTCCTATACAGTGAGGTGGGGCCCTTGACTTTGCTACATAAACTTGGGCAGTCATGGAGGGTAGTGCCCAAAGGGTCTTTTAGTCAAGGACTAGTCTTATTCATTCCATTTTTGTTTCGAGTTTTTCCTTCATTTGACCCTACCTTTGTGTTTAAAATCCTTTTTACACTCTTATCTTTTGCAGCTCCACTCCTGAAGACCTTCAGCTTCTTGGGCTTTGAGATTGTACGTCCAGGTCATCCCTGTGTACCCTCTCGGCCAGATGTGATGTTCATGGTTTACCCCCTGGACCAGAACTTGCCCAATGAGCACTAATGGTCAGAGGATGCTTTGCCCAAGAGCCACAGTGGGGAAAGAGGGGAAGTTAGGCAGCCCTGGGACAGAGGAGGGGGCTCCTCACTGTCTAGGGAAGGACGCTGAGGGGCTCAGGGTGAGGGTTGCCTATTGTGTTCTTGGAGTTGACTCGTTGAAATTGTTTTCCATAAAGAACAGTATAAACATATTATTCACATGTAATCACCAATAGTAAATGAAGATGTTTATGAACTGGCATTAGAAGCTTTCTAAACTGCGCTGTGTGATGTGCTCTATCTAGCCTAGGGGGAGGACATTGCCTAGAGGGGGAGGGACTATCTGGGTCTGGGCCAAGACCTGGAGGGTTGGTGGGTAGCACTGTCAGGCTCAGGCTCCCCAGCTATTGGGCTTTCTTTTTGGTTTCTAAGACTTGTGTATTTTCTTTCCTTGCTTCCTTCCTGTCACCCCAGGGGCTCCTGAGTATAGGCTGTGCAGCCCCATGCGCAAAAGTGTCGAGTTGTTTTGTGACACTCCTCCTGGGCTTCTCTGTGAGCATTTGTGTCCGGCCTGGAGAAAGCAGGTCTGACCGCCTCTTTACAGCTTAGTGTTTGTTGTTCTGGCATTTGGTTAAACTGGCTTAATCTGTTAAATGTTATCAGTGCATTTTGAATAGGGGCATTCAAGTTCACTTCCACCACCAGGGCTTTCTTTGGGGTGCCTGGGCCCTATAAAAGACTAGCCAAACTCCAGTTCTCAGATCATGGCCAGGAGTTGTTGCTACTGGCTGCATGGCCTAGGCCCCAGCATCTCTCCTTCCTAGGGTCACAAAGAGCAGAGAGGAAGAGGAATAGCTACTCAGGGCCTGGGGATTGAGGGGGGAATCTGTTCCTAAGGACTGGATGCCTCTGCCTGGCTGATGTAGTGCTAACTGTACCTCCCCACCCCCCAATAGGTTCTGAATAGTGCCTGAGACCCTGCTCCACAGGGCCTGGGGTGGGACTGGGGTAGTAGAGGTGGCCTGCCCTTTCTGTTTTCAAGGTACAGCTTGTTCTAAGGGGAGAGGAGGGGGGAGAGATCTAGTCTGGATGAGGGGGATGGGGGTGTCAGGGAGGCAAGTGTGTTGTGTTACAGTGTCAATAAACTGATTTAAAGTTGTGGTTGGTCTGTTTTTTATTCCTGCACCAGGACCAGCTTCCCACCACTACTGTCTTTCGAGTCTAGAGCCTGACCTCGTAGGGGGGTGATGCATGCTTCTCAGGTAAAAAGCTGCAGTGCGCCAGGACAGATGAACCAGCCGTCTCTGAACTGAGGTCTCTGGAGCCACCTTACACTGTAAAATGTGGGGTTGCTAGGAGTCTGGGACATACTGCCAGAGCCCTTAGAGAGTCAGTTGTACACAGAAGCTTTGTTCAGAATAGAGGCTATACACCCAGGAGTCAAGTTCTTCATAGGTCTTCCTTTTGTATAGAAGGCTGGGTCCTGAAACCAGGTTCTGGCTTTTGCACCGAGCTGACATCCCATTCCTGGGGGTGTCTGAAGGAAGCAGTACACGCCTTCCTTAGGAAGATGGTTTCCCCCCCTTTGGAGCCCAATGCCCTGAGGCATGGCTGCCATTCTCCTGATGGAGGCATACCCCCAGTCTGATGATGAATAAGCTCTCAGTGGCATTGAAAGGGCCACTTCACATATGACCTCTTATGGCTTATTACCATTTTTTTCCTCTTCTGTTTTGTCAGGTGAAGTGTGGGCCTGTTCTGCCTCCTAGAGCTTTGGACCTATCTGCTGCTGAACTGCGGCTGTCTTTGAGTCTGGCCCATTTTAATATTGTTCTTTGTGAAGCTTGTTTTCACACTGGGCCAAGTCGTTAACCTTGGACCCTACCTGTGCTAAGCTATTCATTAAAAGAAGTGAGCTTAGCACCTTCACCCCTCCAGTTATTAGTGGAAGGTCAGCCTAGAGACATTCAATTGAAATAAGAAGGACCTGAAGATGTCTCCACTGAGCAGATAACCCCTAGAGGCAGCATAAAGGCAGTGACTGAAACACGAGATTTAGAGCAGATCTATGTGAATGCTAACAATGGCCAAGTTAATGTAGGCAGTTCAGATTTCAGATGTTAAAGTCAAACCCAAGGAATCTACAAGACAGGTGAAAACCAAGACAAGACTCTGCCCTTTATTATCCCCAAAGCTAGCAGAGTGGACAGGAAACACATCAGATTTTGCTGCCATCTACTGGTGGGGATCCTCTAAAATACAGCCAGAATTGAATAAAATCAGGAACCCAGACACTCAGTTAAAATTTCCCTTTAAAAAAAATAAGGCCACTAAGAGGAAAGAAACATAGGTCCCCAAAATCTGCACTCCAATTAAAACGCAACTTAGAAGGTAGACTATTTTGGGGGATGATGGAGTGGGGAAGGGGAGATAATGTGAAAGGCAAACTAGTCTAAATTTAAGAACAGGGACATTAAAAACTTTATTCAATAAATACAAATAATTTAAAAATATACTTCAATTCCAAACTCAATTAAGAAAAGGAAGCAAGAAAGGGGAAAAAACGGGGAGGGGAGGAGAAAATCATGGAAAGGAGAAAGTTCAAGAGGTGGAACGATGATTTGGTTGGGCTGTTTCAGAATGTACCACCCTTTGAAATTCTGATCAAATGCTCTTGACCCATAAACATTTAGGGCTTGTTCTGATGGGGTGGGCAGCCATAGGAATCCACCAGCAGGAAATGATTCTCTGGTATCTGGATTAGAGCACCCTGGAGGCTGGCATTGGGAGGTTTTTTCTGTTCTAACTCCCAGGCAGGTTGAAATAGTGCAAACTCTTAGGCAAAGAGCTCCCTGCTGCATAGTTTTACAGGTGAGTGTCCAAAACCAGGGTTTCTGGGATGCCCCAGAGTACCCAGGAGTCCAAAGCCACTTGGGTGAATGGGATCTAAGGGGAAGGAAGACAGGAGAGGCCAGGGCACAGGTTAAAGCTCCTGGGTAAGGCAGTGGCCAAGCTGGAAAACACTGCTGGGCAGGAAGGATTGCAGGGTAGGTAGTCTTGACATGGGATTCAACAACTTGCCATCAGCCAGGGAAGGTGGAGCTGAGGATGCATATGGAGCAGGACCAGGAAGATAAGGAAAGCTGAGAGAGAATGGAAAGGTGGGGAGGAGGGAGGAGGCGGCAGCTCAGCAGCAAACTCCAGGAGAAATAACCAGCAGCCCTCACAGATTTGTGATTGTCTCTTAAAAAGATTTATTTTTCTCTTCTTGCCTGAATGTACAAAGGCAAAAAGAGTACAGTTTGTATATATATATATTTATATATATATATATATATATATAAAAAAACAAGGAACTTGGTAATGTACACTTTACATAAGGGAAGAATCAGGAAGACTGAAATTAAATCCAACAGAGCAACGCCAATGGAACAAAAGCTATGAACAGCAACACTGCCCCTCCAGCCCGGGCCTCCAGCTCGCCCCAACCTGCTCCCAATGGGGGCTGAGCACCAAGGCAAGCGGGTGGGCTGGGGCAGGAGGGGCTGGGATGGGGTTTGGGAGGGGCTCAATCCCAGGAGGGGCCCATGGCAGAGGATCGTCAGAAAACTTCCTGGGATGCCCAAGTAATAAAACAAAAGGCCCAGAATTATGGGGCCAACTAGCTGCCCAGTGGAGTCTTGGGGGCATCAGAGTAGACAGTGGGATGGTGATAGGGTATATGGATAATTAATGACATGGGTGACCTCAAAGCCCGTATAAAATAACTCTTAGCCCTTCTGCAGTCTTATCCTCCCACTCCTGAGGCCAAGTCTTCCCACACCGACCGTGGAGCTTGGAGAGAAGAGATTTAAGAATCACCACTTCATTTCATGGGGTGCCCTCTTAACCCTTCTGCTTGTGGTCCTCTGACCTTGAGATGTGTGGAGAGGATGACATAAGAGAAGGAAATTGCATACATGTTCATATACATGTACCAACAGGGAAAGGGGCTGAATGAGGAAGAAGAGGATGTGAATCTTGAGCAGCAGCTCTCCAAGCCTTGGCTGTCTTTCCCTCTAGTTTCTCTGTGGGTAACCTGATGAGATGTTTAGCAGAGGCCTGGGCAGGGGTGGCGCCAAGAGCGCCTTGGTCTGGTGGTCTGGGCCCTTAGCAGCCACCTTTCCCAGCCGATGCTTATGGAGTGGGGTGGGGTAGAATGGGAATTCTTGCTCCGTGTCTTGTCCCTCTGACCAGGTCATGGGTGCCACAGGTACCCTCACTTGTGTTCCTCCTTCCCATGTAGAGAGGCTGGAGGTGGACAGCAAATCCTTCACTCAGCACTCGTCAAGGATCTGTTTCCTCTATTGCTGCTGCTGCTGCTTTGTGCTATTCCAGGGAAGGAAGATTGGACCTGGCAAGGATCTGAGAGCAGGGGGATCAGGAAAAGGCAGTGCTATTCTGCCATTCCTGGCTTTTACCCGCTCTTCTGGGCAGCTCAGCTCCCACTCTTCAAGGGAAACTTGGATATAAGGATCCAAGAGCCAAAAGTTTTATAGGGGAAAAGAAAACAAAAGAAAAAGCTGTTCCCTTCTGTAGAACCCAAGGCTGCCCTGCTAATTCGAAATTTCTTCTCTGTGTTACAGAACAAAGTGGAAAGGGCAAGAATGCAGGCCATGCCTGCCCGATGGGAAAAAAATTACTTCAGACGGTTTCTTTACAATATGTACAGATCACGCTGTAAGCCAGCGCCACAGTTACAAAACACACAACAATATTTAAAAACAAACAGGAACAGAGACGGGCCCTTGGCTTCACCCCACAGGAGTGTGGGAGGGCATAATCAGGCTGAAATTCAGTCATCCTCTTAGTGGTGACTCAGGTTAGGTGGGGTGTCACTTCCACTGTTCAGAACACTGCCCACTGGGGCAGCAGGAGGCAGAGGGAATGATGGAGTAGAGGGAGGCTTCTTGGGGGCCTGCTAAGAGGTCTAAAATGGTGAGATTTTTGGATGGGCTCGGAACCCAACTTGAATAAAAACGAGAATGTGAAACCTAGAGGAAAGGTCTATAGGTCAGAGGGGCTCCTCTTGGGCAAATGACCCTAAGCCTCTCTAGAGTAGGGCTCTGGGACCTTGGAAAGCAGCCTTTGCTGGACATTGTGCTAACTGCCCTCCACCTCCATGCCCCACACTGTCAGAGCCAAGTACCTGCTTTAAATGGTCACTTTTGGCACTCTGGTCACTAATACCCCTGTGTAGCCTAGGCTGGTGTCTGTCAGTCTTTATTTTCTGTCAATCCAGGTCAAGGACAGATAGGAGAGGAGAAGAACAAAAGGATGATACCTCAAAAGCAAAGTAAGACCTAAAGCTTCCCACACCATGGGGAAGAAGTGACTCCAATAAAGCTACCAAAGCATTGTCTCTTCCCAGTACAAAGAGCACAGAGCCTGGACTGAGAGAGCAGAGAAATGTCTGCTGCCTCAAAGCACAGCTCCCACTGAGTACACTCTGTGGCTCAGAGGAGTAATGGCTTGAATATGTTACCCCAGGTCTAAGGAACACAACCTCCCATGGTCAGTGTCTCCTAAAACAAAAACGTGTGTTACAAAGACACGGCTCATATTGGCACACATGGGGTTACAGACTGAGCTATATAAAACCATATACTTGTATACAGAGGAACCTGGCTGTATATATTTGTGACCCTAAATGATGGCTGAATGGACAGGACATTTTTTAAGAACTGCCCCCCGGGCCTTGCCCTGAGGACCCCTGGCAGACTCCAAAGCTCCCCAGGCCGGGGAATACTATTTTACCTGCCTGAGTCTTAAGAGCCAAGCAGTGGAAAAGAAGAGGAGAGATCAGTGTGAGAATCCCCCTGGGCACAGGGGTCAGGAGGGAAGAGGGAAAGGGCCAGGTGTTGAGGGCTAAGAAGCAGCAGGACGTAGTGGGGATGCAGTTCTATTTCACAGACTCCATTCATGCTCCAGCTCCAGCTTACTCCCAGTACCCCTGGGGAGCCCTGTGCTGGTGTGGGGACCCCCAGCCCTCTGCCTGACTAGCAGCCCAAGGCCATGCTGGGCAAGTACCATGGTCTTCTTTTCCAGGCTGGGCTCTGAGCATTTATATGTGCTCATGTGAGAGGGGAGAAGTCTTCATGTTTGAAGACCTTGTTTTCACAATTATAGAGAAAACAGCCCCCAATTTCTTTCCTGAGATTCTAATTTCTCCACGTGCTGTCAGTTCCCAGGGCTCAAACCACTGGGGAGATGCAGGATCTGGTGATGGTGGTAATGACGGTGAGAGGGAATGGCTGCTGTGCTGTCTTCAGACCTTACCCAGTGCTTGGGGGTCCCTCCCTGGAAGGGGGGGGGCTGGTACTCCTCCGGCAGCTGACCAGGGGCTGGGGAACAGAGCAGTGACTTCTCTGGGCTGAGGCCATGTTTCCCTGGTTGCTCCCATGCCTTCACCTCCACAGAGGCCACAACAGTCACAAATGTGGCCAAGAGAATAAATATTTTTGCTAAGTACCAGCTCTCCAGCTTCTGAGGAAGAGGGAGGGTGGGGGAGTCCGGGACCTGGTGGAGGCGAGATAGCCAAGGGTCTGCCTTTGGTCATGGTGGGAACACGGCAAACAGGATGATCAACACCATTTAACTGATGTATTAATGGCACCTCCAGCACCTCCTTGGGTGAGCCAGTCCGGCCCGTGAAGCTGACTTTATCCCGGCACTTGGTGTTCTGTAAGGAAAACATGGACAGATAACCAGGCACTCATCGGCTGGCACAACCACCACAAGGTGGCGCTCCAAGAAAATGAACTGTGGGGGAGGCAGCTACTGCTGCTACTGCTCTCCCTAGACCAGCGGTTCTCAACCTGTGGGTCGCAACCCCTTTGGGGGGGGGGTGTCGAACGACCCTTTCACAGGGGTCGCCTAAGACCATCAGAAAACACATATATAATTACATATTGTTTTTGTGATTAATCACTATGCTTTAATTATGTTCAATTTGTAACAATGAAAATACATCCTGCATATCAGATAATTACAGTACGACTCATAACAGTAGCAAAATTACAGTTATGAAGTAGCAACGAAAATAATTTTATGGTTGGGGGTCACCACAACCTGAGGAACTGTATTAAAGGATCGCGGCATTAGGAAGGTTGAGAACCACTGCCCTAGAGGCTGTGTTCCACAGCTCCTCTCAGAAGCACGTGGCTTCACGGGAGACTTGTACTAGACTCTAGTAACTAGAGGCTTGGCCACAGTTCCACCATTTCCAGACTGCTGACCCCACACAGCTATCCCTCACCCAGGCTCCACAGATGCTCTGTGACCCACGATAGTTGTGATCAACTATCTCTATGTGCTGCCCCAAATTAAAAATCGCTTACCATTCTCACCTCCGGGGCGGTGGGTAGAGTGAGGGAGTTGAGCCTTGCTGGCTGGCCACAATGGCTGTGGAAGAAAGCCCTGAGTGAGGAGGAGGACATGTTAGTGTAGCACTCCCAGAACCTTTGATTTAAGCACTTTCTCTTTACCAGCTGTGTGGGGAAGGGAGGAGTTTCTCCTTACTTTCCTAACTCTATTGAGTTTTGGGGTGCTGACAGAAAAAAATGTAATACTTGGCCAGATACAGTTGCTAGGGATAGAGAATAAGGCTCCATTTTTCAGCTGCTTGTTTCTCTTTGGCTGTGGGAACACCTGTTCCTTATTCTTCTGAATATGAAAGCCAATTTTCTGGAGAAGTTTGAGAGTCCCCAAGCTCCAAGGGAGGAAATAAATGTCATATGCTTTAATGATGGTCTGCAGGAGGCTAGGATTCTGATTCTTGCCAGGGGCTCCTTGCTGTGGACACTGCTATGGAGTTTAAAAGGCAGGCAGTGGGAAATGAGGCTTACCTGCCGCATAGGGTAAGTTGTACTGTGCTGGGAGCAGCGAGTACCCCAAGTGGTGGTGGTGGTGGTGTGTGGACATCAGGCGCTGGGAAGGAGAGGTGCGGGGCCGGTCTACACTCCTATCACCGGCACCTGCTCCTCCGATGCTGCTACAGCTGCCACCACCCCCAACCACCCCACAGCCTCCCCGATCTCTCTCCTGAGAAGTTTTATCACTTATCTGGAAAGGAAAGCAACACAAAAGCACTATTGTGAGACACACATGAGAGCAAGATGCCAGAGCCCACATCATGACTCCTTAAACATGCAGGACACCTAAGAATCAAGCGGTGCCTGGAGGAGCCAACTGCACTGTGGTAAGGACCTGACCTTGTCCACCTTCTCCCGGACCCCGATTTCAGCCCTATTGGTCTTTGATACCAGCCAGTGTAACTGAACTTCCCTTACCGTGGGAGACTTGCTCTTGTAGTGACTAGCATGCTGCTGTAAGATGTCCAAGGCTTTGGACTCTGAGCTGGATTTACAACTGACACTGGGGCTGGCTCGTGCCTTGTCAGCATCTTCACCCCCTGAGACCTTGCTGCCATATGGGGAGAAAGAGTAGCTGGAAGGTAAGTAGGAACCTGGGAAAGGAAAAAGAAAGCAGTCAGGGAGATGGGAGAGGTAGAAGAAACTCTGCGTTAGTGAGCGTGGCTGGGAGGGATAGGCACAGGGATAGTTTCTACCCTGGTGTCTTTGGGCTGAGATGATTAGTTTGTCCTTTCTTTACTGAGCTCTAGAGGCAAAATGAGCTTAGGGATATTAGGAACATGACCCGCAGTTACTGGGAATCATTTTCCCTCTCAGAGATTCAGCCTGGACAGGTGAGACTACTAAGTGGAAAGGTCATAGGATATGAAGGCAGATGGCCTTGGGCTCAAATCCTACCACTGAGACTTAACAGTTGGGTAGCCTTGAGCAAATCAACAACCTTTCTGAGCTTCAGTTTCTTCACCACCAAAATGAAGATACCAAATCTTATTTCACAGGGTGTCCAGTGGATTAAATAAGATAATGCACATAAATACCTAGGACAGTGCCGGGCCCAGATCAGGCACTCATCCAACAGTACTACTGTTTCTATAGAGATGAGCAGGGGCAACAGGAGAAAGGAATGAGACAATTTCCTATCTGTCTGAAAGCTTACGTGTCCTTATAATGCTATGCCAGAATATCAAGACTATTTAGGCTGCTCTCCTATAGGGAGGGGCAGCTTGTAGGAGTGACAGTTTTCTCTCACCCCAGAAGCACCACACATAGCTGTTCAGGGAACAGACATCAGTGAGTAGAGTGGAATAAGAGAATTTTCTTCTAACAAGTTAAAAACTCAAACTCCTGCCGAAACCGGTTTGGCTCAGTGGATAGAGCATCGGCTTGCGGACTGAAGGGTCCTGGGTTTGATTCCAGTCAAGGGCATGTACCTGGGTTGCGGGCACATCCCCAGTAGGAGATGTGCAGGAGGCAGCTGATCGATGTTTCTCTCTCATCGATGTTTCTAACTCTCTATCTCTCTCCCTTCCTTTCTGTAAAAAATCAATAAAATATATTAAAAAAAAGAAAAAAAAAAAAGAAACGTGTTTTTTTAAAAAAAAAAAAAAACCCCTCAAACTCCTACTGTGTGTCCCCCAAGAACTCAAGAATGGCAGTGTAAAGAGCTTGTCTTTCCCAAGCTCAGCCTCTTCCCCACAATCTGACTTCCAATGCTCTTCCCCTTCCTGCCTTCCAATCTTACAGCTGAACAGGATCTTGCAAATGAATACATGCAGTGTGCTGGTTTGAATGTTATTTGTTATGTGTCTCTCATGCTACAATTAAGCTGTAAGCTCCCTATGTCTTTTGCGTTCTCCACAGTGCCTGAGTGCACTGCAAAACAAAGAATGTGTGTGTAACAAATCCTCGTTGAGGGAAGATGGCAGTGGTACAGAGAGTTTTACCTTTTGTTATCCATGAAAAGTGACTATAGAGGCAACCTTATAGTGAAGCAAGGGAGGTAGAGGTGGTCCCACAGACTGTAATTAGGGGTCAAAGAGTTGGGTGTAGAGGGGCCACTTCACAGAATGTCACATTCAAAAAAGGGCTGTCATCTACCTGAGCCCCAATAAGCCTTAGGACTGAGCAAGGAAACTGGATTTGAAATCTCTGCTTCATTTCCACCCGCAGTTCATGGAACACCAGCTGGAAGGGTGGTGCCTACCTGGGTAGTTCTGCATCATCACAGCAGGCATGCCCCGGTAGCTGGGGTGGTTGGGGTCATAGGACTGGCTGTAGGAGTAGCCGTGCATGTAGGGGATGTAAGACTGGTGCTGGGTGAGGGGGGAGGACACAGGCACATGGACACTTGGTCGGGGCTCCTTGCTTCCAAGGCGGGATTCCTCAGAAGTGGGCAGCTTGCAGTCACTACTTGTGCTTTCTTTCCCATCCTCCTTGGGGACAGAGTCCTTATTCCGACTCCTTTCCTCCTTCAATTTGCGGTCCCGCTCCTCTTTCCACCTCTCATCTTCTGACTTGATGTCTGAGTACTTGGCAGGATAAACATATGTCCACATCCGGGGCTCAGCTTCCTACAATCACAGAATGAGCACTGAGTGTTGCACAAATGAAGGAGAGAGAGAGAGTGAGTGATAGTTCAAGCCCAGGGTCCCAGCAAACACCAAAGCAGATACCAGGGCAGAGTATGCCAGTGGCCTCTACTGATTGTTTACAATGACCTCTGGTCCCTCCTGCTTAAAAAGCCTGTCCCCTCCCGGCCTCAAGGGAAAGAAAGAAAGAGGGGGAAAGAAGAGGAAATCTATCGGTGGGTCTTCTCAGCGAGAACCAGCATTCTGGAGAAATGACTGCCTGAACAGAAGAGGCTGCTCCCTTTCCAAGGGCATTTAGGTTGTTTCATTTCTTCAGGGCAAACTCGGGCGGAAGGTCTAACTGTGGCACCAACAGGGAAGGGAAGACTTTCTTAAGTTTCTTGAGCAGCCCTGGCAGGTACGGCTCATTTGGTTGAGCGTCATCCCATGGTTTCCAGTTCAATTCTGGGTCAGGGCACATGCCCAGGTTGTGGGCTCAGTTCCCAGTAGGGGACATGCAGGAAGCAGATGATTGATGTTTCTGTCTGTCTCTCTCTCCCTCTTCCTCCTCTCTCTATAAAATCAATAAAAACATATTAAAAAAAGAAAATAAGTCTCTTGAGCAGAGCAAGATGTGAGACCAAGTTCTTGGTTCTAGCTCTTCCTATAAAATATTTTTGCAAGTAACAGTTTGAGTAGTGTACTTCTGGTCTACTCTAAAATATGGACAGATCACCATGAAATCATCCCACAGGAACCGAACACTGGAAGAAACACTGTACTAGGAATCCAGATAGCTGGGTTCCAGTTTTGTTTTGTTTTGGGCCTCTTTTGTCAAATGGGAAAAGACCTTTCACTGATGTAACAGTACCGCCCCCTCCCCACTTTTGTTAATTCTCACCGGAGGATATATATTTTTCCCCATTGCTTTTCAGAGAGAGTGGAAGGGAGGGAGGGAGGTGGGGAGAGAAAAACATCAATGTGAGAGAGAGAGACATCGACTGTTTGCCCTCTGCAGGTAGCCCGACTGGAGGTGGGGAGTAAACCCGCAATCCAGGTATGTACTGCGGACTGGGAATCGAACGAGACCCTTTGGTGCATGGGCCGATGCCCTAAACACTGAGTATACTGATCAGGGATAAAAGTGCTTTCTGAAAAACATTAAAATGATTTACAAAGGTAAAAATATCCCTAAAATTATAGATTTCTCCTGCTAACCTGTATTCTGTTGACCTCCTAAATCAGGACAACCCTGACTGTGAGGAAGAGAGAAAGACAGACAGTATTTCTATTTCTTCCCAGAACAGTTACCTGTCGGTACCAGAGTATTGGATCCACCTCCGCCTGTCGGCCACACTCAGCACCTGTCTTAGCCTCAGAAGCCTCCTTGCCTAGGTGGCTGGCCTCACTCAGCTTCACTTTAAGTGTTTCTGGGGCCTGGCTGGGGAGTTTGGAAGAGTCGTCTAACTTGGGAATAATGACTGACTTGGCAGGGTCAGCCCCTGGCTCCTTGGCTTTGCTGGGTCCTGACTTCACCAGGTCTGTCAGGCTGGGAGCCTTGGTGAGAGTTGGTGGAATTGACGGCTTTTGCTTCCATTCTTCCTTGAGTGCTGCCTCCCGCTCCTTCAGGCCCAACTCCGCCTTCTTGTCCAGTCCCCGCTGCTGCTGCTCCAAGCTCTGCCGTTTCTGCTGTTCCTCATATTGCTGCCGGTAAGCTGTGTTCGTGCTCAGGAGGTGGGTGTGGTAACTCTGGTCGCTGTAGCCATAGGGGGGCACATAGGCATACTGGTTGTAGTACAGGGACTGCATGTACATGTTGGGACGTTGCTGGATGACAGAGGGCTGCTGACTGGAACTGCTCAGCTCTGGCTTCTTGTCCTCACAGACATCATTCTTCGCTTTCCCCTCCATGCTCTCAGGCTCCTCATCCTTTTTTGTCTTCAGTGCCTGGCTTTCCACTCCTACCTGGCTGCTGGGGTTCAGCGTCCCTGGGCTGGACTGTGCGTAATTTGGAGAGTAGTAACTCTCAAAGCCTTGGTAATATGGGGAGTCTTTGCTCTGTGGCTGAGGGGGGAAAAGAGTTTTCTTAGCCCCTTCCTTCACCAACTGCTCAGGGTCCTTTGATTTGACACTATCCACTTTGCCCTCCCCGTCCTCCCCAGCATCAGAGATGTCGGAGTAGGCAGGGCTGTTGGTTTTGACGGAGCTGGCTTCAGCTCCATTCTGAGTCACTACATGTAAGGGAGTCATGGGCTGGGTAGGGGTAGTGCTCTCTAGGCGGCTACTGCTTCCAATGGAAGGGCTGGGGGCATTGTCTGTGAAGCTGTATATCTTATCAGCTTCAGCCTTGATGCTGGCCAGTCGGCTTTGGTGGGGGTCTGATGAGCCATTTAGGAGCCCCTCCATTTTCATCCCATCTCCTGATGATTCCCTGAATGGGCTTTTGCCTTCTTCTGATCGACAGACCTTGCCAGGAGTCAGAGGACTTTCAAGTTCCTTTGAAGACTCCTTCTTTTTTTTGTCTTTCTTTTTCTTATCCTTGGCTGGAGTCAAGGCAGGGTTGACTGTGAAAGGTTCTCCCATCACAGTGGGCTTGGGCTGAATGGGCTTGAGCTGGGGGCTGTTGGGCATGGCTTGGACCACTGTGGTGGTCAAGCCCGAGGAGGAGCCTGGGCTGGCTGCTGTGAAGGTGGCTGTCTGGAAGGTGTAGATTTGTTGTGGGGGGATGGCCGGGGCAATGGGCCGGGCTGACTTTAAGCTCTTGGAAGGCATCTTTTCAGGTTTCAAACAAGAGGGTTTTTTACATTTTTCTTTTTCCATACATTTCCTTTCCAAAGAATCAAAGGCATCATTGCTTGTATCATCCATAACTGAGGGTCCATCATCAGAGCCATCATTGGATAAGGCCCCAAGGTCTGTGTCCCCTTCCCCACTCAACTTTTTCTTACACAGACCTTTTGTGCTGAATTTGCTTGAAGGAGAAGGGCTATGGGGCTCTACGAGCCGAACTTTGGGGGTAGCTGAGCGGGCAGGGGACAAGGAACCTTTCTGTGAGGCAGAGGCACCATTGCAGCTCCCGAGGTCTGCGTGGAGTATGGGCTCCTCTCCGCACTCACTGTCTCCATCGGCTTCTGGCTTGCTGTCATCATCTGTATGGGCGTGAGCTTGATGGTACTTAAGTCCATTGATGTGCTTATACTTCTTGTTACAGTTTGGGTGGGGACAGTCAATCAGGACTGGGGAGGGACAGTTTCTATCTAGAACAGTGGGTTCCACCTTGGTCCCAGGGAGGGGGCCAGTGGCTGAGCCCATGGAATTCGTACGGACACGCTTGCTCCCTTTGGAGTCCTCTGAGCTAGAATTCAGCTCCATGTCTGAAAGGGGTTTGTTTTTCCGCTTATTCACTGAGGAAGGGCTGGCCTTGACGTCCTCAGAGGTGCTACTGGTAGGTGGGCGGTGCTCTGAAGAATTCTGGCTGCCCCGACGGCCTTTGCTATTGGCTCCTGCTCGGGTTTTGCTGCTGCTGCTGGTCCCTTTGCTGTCAGAGGTTGTTGCTGTCTCATTGACAGGTGTGTTACTGTTGGGACGCATGCGTTTGCCTCTACCCCGACCGTTTCGCATTTCCAAGTCACTGGTGGGAGAGTCACAGAACCTTGGCAAAGGACAAACACAATAGAATATTATTAAGAAGTGAAAACGACTTCAAACCAGTTTAGCTGCAGTCTCCAGAAGAACTGTCCAGATGGTAACTATCATTTTCAATGAATATGATTTGCTAAAGGAACTTCTGAAAGAGTGGGGACTGCAATTAAGTAGTGAGCTCCTAGAATGCTTTCTGCATACTAGCTGTAAATTATTCCCCAACATTTGGGTTCCCCAAAGCCTAGCAAACTTCAAACTAATATTAGGAATAAGCTATAAGATGCCATTCACTGAAATGCCAATCTTAAGATCAAATTGCAATTTGAAAAGGTCCTTGTGAAACCAACAGTGTCCAGTAGTTTAAAAAAAACCCCAAAATGTTCTTGAGTTTAAACTTTTCATAGATAGCTACCATAAAAAAGGATCATCAATGAATGTTTGTACACTGATAGTCAGACTCTAATGACCTTTCAGACACGGAGTCTCAAAGTGACTACAGATAGCAGTCTGAATTCAATAATTACAGATGAAGACTTAAGTAGGATCTCCACCCACTTCTACCCAACCCATCAACACCTAACTCATTTATTCTTTTTCTTTTCTTTCTTTTTTTTTTTTTTGTGTGCTCTTGACCAGGAATTGAACCTGCAACCTTTTGGTCTGTGGGTTGACGCTCTACCACTGAGCAGCACCGACCAAGGCCTGATTAATTTATTCTTGAATGCCAGATAAATATAGTGGCTCCCTTTGTCTCTACACCATAATGTCCTTTAAAAGCTGGGTGCCTTTTATTTTTCCTTTCCCTGTATGGCAAATGCTTTTATTTTATAGAAACACATCTATTGTATCTAAGGTGAAAAATACTGTTAGGAGATGCTGTTAATTTCTTAAATTTTTCCCTTTTTTAAAATTAATAATTTTTATCTTCAATTACATTTGACAATCTGGGACCCCTCGGGAGATAACGCCCTGCTGGGTTAGGCCTGCTCCTAGGTGGCAGAGGGCAGGCCCAATCCCTAGGTGCAGCCCCTGGTCGGGCTCAGAGCAGGGCCGATTGGGGAGTTGGGGCGCCACCCCTGTCATGCACAGAGCAGGGAGATTGGGAGTTTGTGATGCCACCCTCAGTCACGATCAGGGTAGGGCCGATTGGGGGGTTGGGGCACCATCCCCTGTCACACTCAAGGCAGGGTCGATGGGGAGGTTGCGGCGCCTCCCCCTGTCATGCACAGAGCAGGGCCAATCAGGGGGTTGGGGCACTGCCCCCTGTCATTCACAGAGCAGGGCCCATCAGGGGGGTTGGGGCTCTGTACTCTGTCACGCACAGAGCAGGGCCAATCAGGGGGTTGGGGCGCTGCCCCCATCACACACAGAGCAGGGCCCATCAGGGGGTTGGGGCACCGCCCTCTATCACCCACAGAGCAGGGCTGATCAGGGGGTTGGGGCGCCGCCACTCTCACACTCAGGGCAGGGCCAATGGGGAGGTTATGGCTCTACCCCGTCACACACATAGCAGGGCCCGTGGGGGGGGGGTGTTGGGGAGCTCCCCCCTATCAGGCAGAGAGCAGGGCTGATCAGGGGGTTGGGGCGCCTTCCCCTGTCACGAACAGAGCAGGGTGGATAGGGAGGTTGTGGCCCCGCCCCCTGTCACACACAGAGCCGCAGGGCAATCAGGGGGTTTGGGCGCTGCCCCCTGTCATGCTGATCCCGGTGCTGGGAGGCCTCATGGCTCCGCTGATCCCGGTGCTGGGAGGCATATTACCCTTTTACTATATAGGATAGAGGCCTGGTGCATGGGTGGGGCCGGCTGGTTTGCCCTGAAGGGTGTCCTGGATCAGGGTGCGGGTCCCCACTGGGGTGCCTGGCCAGCCTGGGTGAGGGGATGATGGCTGTTTGCAGCTGGTCACACACCATTCAGGGTGGGGGTCCCCACTGGGGTGCCTGGCCAGTCTGGGTGAAGGGCTGAGGGCTGTTTTCAGGCTGGGGGTGACTGAAGCTCCCAACTGCTCCTTTTTTTCTTTTTCTTTTTTTTTTTTATTCTGGGCCAGCTTTAGCTTTGAGGCTTGGCTCCAGCTCTTAGGCCTCTGCGGCTGAAACTAGGTTTCTGGCCTTTGCTTACAATGTTGCAAATCTGCTGGCTGAAGTCCGGAGGTATTTGTTACATTGTTTCTTAAACCGCAGGGTCAGAGTCCTGTAGCCGCAGGCGGGGAACGTTGGTTTCCTCCGTCACTGAGGCAAGCAAGCCTCATGTTAGTTTCAAGCTGCCTGGCTGCCGGCTGCCATCTTGGCTGACAGTTAATTTGCATATCTCGCTGATTAGCCAATGAAAAGGGTAGCGGTCGTATGCCATTTACCATGTTTCTCTTTTATTAGTGTAGATTAGTTTCAAGTGTACAACCTAAAGCTGGGTGTCTTAAAAACTATCCAACCCTATAGCCCGGCCAGCAGGCTCAGTGGTTGAGCCTCGACCTATGAACCAGGAGGTCACAGTTTGATTCCTGGTCAGGGTATATGCCTGGGTTGTGGGCTCAATTCCATGTGGGGTGTACAGGAGGCAGCCGATCAATGATTCTCATCATTGATGTTTCTCTCTCTCTCTCACTCTCCCTTCCTCTCTGAAATCAATAAAAATATATATTAAAAAAATTAAAAAACAAACCCCAAAAACCTATCCAACACTAGCTGGATAAAGGTATAAGAGATCACTGATTAGGGTGGTTCAGACTAACATAAACTAAAACGTCGTAAAGTGCTTACCTGGGGGGTGCCCAATCATGCCGTGTGCAGTCAAGAAGTGTACCTACGTATGTCTTGTTCCTCCATGTTACATTCACTACCAACATCCCTGGAAGACAAAAAGACTCAGATATAGACAAGAGAAACCCTATTGACCACCGAAAAGAGTATTTTTTCCATTTGAATAGCATTCTGGCTCCTATAGGAGGGTTTAGGGGTACTGTGAGTCCCAATGGGACAAACAGGATTGGGCTGAAATAGTTCTATGGGAACTGCCCACAACACTACCACGGACCTGTAAGATGGGCAAGAGTTGCAAAGATTTAATGTGTCCAATTAAGACACACTTTTATAACTTAAAAAAGATTATGCAGTGTTTCAAACATACTAAAAAATTATAAAGAATAACCTAACAAAAACTCACGTATCCACCAATCAGTGACTTATTTATAAGATTTTGTGCCATTCAGGAATCATGTTTTTGGTGTAAGTCTAAGAATTCTTTGCTTACTGAAGATTTTTTTTTCCTAAAAGTTTTACAGTTCTGCTTTAGTCCTTGATTTGAGTCAATTTTTTTTTAAATATATTTTATTGATTTTTTACAGAGAGGAAGGGAGAGAGATAGTTAGAAACATCGATGAGAGAGAAACATTGATCAGCTGCCTCCTGCACATCCCCCACTGGGGAAGTGCCCGCAACCCAGGTACATGCCCTTGACCGGAATCGAACCCGGGACCTTTCAGTCCGCAGGCCGACGCTCTATCCACTGAGCCAAACCGGTTTCAGCTGAGTCAATTTTTATATGAGATTCTCTCTCTCTCTCTCTCGGTCCATGATGTCCATTTGTTAATTCATGATGCCAAGAATTGATTTGGTATCTTTGCCAAAATCAATTGGGTGTATCTGTCTATTTCCTCGTTCTCTGCTCTGTTCCATTGGTGTGTCTATCCCTCTGCAAATATTACAGTCTCATAGATTACTGTGGCTATATAGGTCTTAAAATCTTATTTTAGAATAATCTTATCTATATCTACAAAATATCTTGCTGAAATTTTGACAGAAATTGCATTAACCTATATTATCAATTTGGGAAAAATTGACATCTTTACTATGTGCTCTCTATTTATTTGGATCATCTTTAACTTCTTTCAGCATACAAATCTTGTAGATGTTTTGTTAAATTTACACCTAAGTATTTCATTTTTTTGAGCTATTATAAATGGTATTATTATATTTTTAAGTTCAGTCCCCAAATGTTCATAGCCAGTATATAGTAGACATACAATTGAGTTTTGTATGTTTATCTTATATTCTATGACCTATCTAAAGTCACTTATTAGTTCTAGGAGTTATTTATGTAGTCATTGAGATTTTCTATGTAGACAATCATGTGATGTGCAAATAAGCACAGTTGTATCTCTTGCTTTCTGATCTGTATGCCTTTTCTTTCCTTTTCTCGTACTATTGCAATAGCTAGAACTTCCAGCACTGCGTTGAATAAGAATAGTGAAAACAGACATCCTTGCCTTGTTTCTGCTCTTAGGGGGAAAGCACTCAGTTTTTCATCATTAAGTATAACGTTCAGCTCCATATCTGGGATATAGAGGGAAAACAAAAACCCAGGAAACTCACCACCATGTTATTACTCAGGTCTTGAGGTCCTTAGCTGGTCTGCCTTCTTTTCTACACCTTTCACAATCTCGTTATGTTTGTTTTATATATAATGGACAGGGTTTTTAGTTGTATTTCCTAGTGCGAGAACTAGGAAAAAGTATGTCTATCTTCCTCCAAGTGTAAGTTCTGGTTAAATTTTACTGGTTATCTTTCTTAGTGTTAGTTTTCTATTATATAAAATTTTGTTTTGTAGGCTGTTTTTTAAAAAAAAGCTTATCTTCACCCAAGGACATTTTTTCCATTGATTTTGAGAGAGTGGAATGAAGGGGTGGGGGGAGGGGGAGAGAGAGAGAGAGAGAGAGAGAGAATATCATTGATGTGAGAGAGACACATCTATTGGTTGCCTCCTGCACACACCCCTACCTACTGGGGCTGGGGAACCTGCAACCCAGGTACATTCCCTTGACCAGAAATTGAATCCACAACCCTTCGGTCCTGTGGGTTGACACTTTAACCACCAATCACTGAGCCAAACTGACCAGGGCAGTTTGCAGGCTCTTTTTGAGTGAGATGTTTTTGTTACTGATTTCCCCTTTCTTTGTTTCATACTTTTGCAATTTTCCCCATCTAGCCCCCTAAGGACCTAGTGTGAACAGGTCTTCGAATGGCCTATGCCATTAGAAGAAATTTAGGATATCATAGTTTTGGTCATTGAACCAGCAGGCAGCTAGACATACTTCTTCCCAACTCTTTAGGCTTCCTTCCTCCTCTATTCAATTAACTAGTTAAAGCCTCCTTTCATGAGGCTGGTTGAGGGTTGGCATCTGACTCCCCTGGCCTCAAGTTCTATCTCTTTAGGAAGCACTTTCAGTATCTAGTTGGTGCTGAGGCACCATTCTCTGTTCCCAGATCTGGAGGAGCGCAGGCCCACAGCTTCAGCCCCAATGACTTCTGTCTTTTCTATTTTTGATCCCTGAAGATGGTTATTTTGTTTTTGTGCCCAAACATGTTCTTTGATCTTCACTTTATATATTTTACTCCTTGTTATGTGTTTGGACCAGAAGGGATGTGTCAAAAGTTCGAACACAGTCATTCTGATTGGAAGTCCCGAGGCACACTTTCTATGTAATGTATCTAGAGAATAAGTCTGGAGACACTAGAGTTAGCCTCTGTTCATCTTGGTCACACACTAATATAATACTATTTGGGTCAGCACTCCATTCCCAGGGCCTACCTGCAGTAACTCACCTTTATTCATTTTCTTCTTAGATGTAGAATGCTGTCTAAAATTCACAGGACTTGGGGTTAGAAAATCTTAGTCCAAATCCTTGCTCTGCTACAGTGTAATCTTGGACAAGACATCTAACCTCTACGAACCTTAGATTTTTAATCAATACTACAGAATGAAAACAAATAAATGATAAGATTTTAAATTAGATAACTAGCCCATAGTAGGCTTTTATTATGTCAATACAAAGAAAGTGTTTAGATAAAACCATGGAGTACAGGACTCGAGCCCTGAACTCTTGGGCATGCCTTTTAAATAAGACCTTATTTAGCCTCTGTTCTCTTTGGGATCAGATTTTATGATGCTCTGTCATAAAACCAGATCAGAGAAGGGAATTGGGGGGAGAGGGAGGAGGGCATTATCCTTTCAGGAAGTCTCAGTCTGATGAAATTAGGGCAGGAAAGAACTTTGATTTAGTCAATTAGAGTCTAATTCAAACATTTATTGAACATCTATTATGTGCTATGTGTTTTCATACTCATTAGCTTATCAAATATTCACAGCCTTAAATCACTTTTTGAGTAGGGCACACCATTAAGAGAAATCAGAGTCCTCCCAATAATCCTGCCATATAGGGGTTGTTAAAGCTACTGTACAAATCAGGAAATGAAAGCCCAGAAAGGCTAAGTAATTTACCAAAGATCTCATTATTTATTAGTGGTCAGATCTTTAAGGCATTACACAGCAATCACTGGTGGATTCTGATTCTTTTTACACAATTTCCTCAAAATGTCCCTTTATCTTTATCTTAGCTAAAAACACACACAGGATTGCAGGGGTGTGTGTGTGTGGGGGCGGGGGGACCCAGAGGGAAAAGCACAGGATTCCTATCCTTTCTAGGGTGTGACATCTTAAGGGAAATGGCAAACCTGAGAAAGCAATGAGGCTAAATTCTCTCTGGCTATTAGCAAGTGAACTCAAATGGATGTCTCCTCCCAGTGATGGGCTGCTCTGATTACTGTATAACCAATTTGAACAGGAACAGAGTCCATTTATTTCTAGACAAGGTAAGACTTAGAGATAGGCACTGCATTAATAAGAGCAGATGAGCACAGCTGTGTATAGAGAACAGGCATACAATTAGAATGTTAAGTCCTACTCTTGAAAGAGCTGGGCAGGAACACATTTATAAATCTGTCTTTTTCCTCTGGTATAATCTGAAAACCTTAGTAATAATGAATGAGCAGAAAAGAAGACAGGTCAGAGAAACTGCTGCAAATGCAAGAGGGGAAAATTCTGTATGGAAAAACAAAATGGAGGCTTGTTTAAATGACAAAGCAAACACATTTTTCTGAAGTGTAACTCTCTTCCTACAAGGTTCTGAGTTGAGACAGCTGGGAGAATAAGAGGACAGGAAGGACAAAAAGCAGGAAAAAAACACAACATTTAACAGACCCAGTTTCTCTATTAGGGGGTAGCTTTAGGGCAGTAAGTAGGCTGAAGACAAAAATTGGTGTTCATTTCAGAAAGCTTCCTATTTTGAATAATGTTCACAAAATAGGGAATGACTTGGCTTATCTGAAGATTATAGTCCTAAAAATAGTAGTAATAATTTGTGCCTTGTGTTTCTCCAGGTAATTTCATATTTACCAAGGATCTTACAGACATAATCTCATTAAACATTAAGTTTTAGAGTGCTGAGTAGTACTCCTTCTTAAAAGTGATCACCTGTTTTCCAGGAACCGGTAAAGGGATTTGGACTTAGGTATAAGGCAGCAAGCAGTAAAGTTCCCCCAGGTCTCAGGGAAAGTGTAATGTTGATTCAAAACCTGCTTTACTTCAGAGGACAATTCAAAACCTCAAAAACAGCTGTGTATTCGAGACTGATCCAAGCACAATAGTGGAAAGAGTAAATTTTACCTCATTTTTACCATTTCTTCTAGTACATACTTGCTTTCAGGGATCTGGTCCCTTCGTGCTCAGCTGACCACTCTCCCTGAAGCACTTCCTTCATTTGGCTTCCAAAGCAAGAACATCACTCTCTCCTGGTTTTCCTCTCATCTTTCTGGTCATTCCTCAGCATCTTGTACTTCTTTATGTATAACTGATGTCTCCTGAACTTCTATTTCCAGCCCCAACCTTTCCCTCAGATTCAGTTCAGCTCCAGATTCATATATCTGATTGCAAATTTGACATTTCCATTTGATTTCTAAATAGAGATCTCAAATTTAACATGAGCCAAACTAAGCTCCTGACATCCACTCTTCCCCTGACACATCCCCTCCCCAACCAACCAACAACTGGCTCTGAGTTTTTCCTATTTCGGGTAATGGCATTTTCATCCTTTCAGGTGCTTAGGTCAGGTCCAAAACCTTCAGAGTTTTACTCTCAAGCTCCACATCTGACAGCAAATCTTGTTGGCTCAACCTTCAAAATATAGCCAAATTTTGACATATCTCACTACCTGCACTTCTCCAGCTCCAAGAACTCCTTAAATTATTCCAAAAGCCTCCTAATTTACATCCATTTTTATACCTTTCTGACCTATTCATAGCACAGAAGCCAGAGAGATCTTGTTAAAACCTAAACCATATCCTGATTCCTTTGCTCAAAATCTTTCAAAAGCTTCTTTCCATTTCACCCAGATTTAAAGGTTTAAATTCTTATTGTGACCTTAAAGGACTCACATGATCTTGGCCTGCATTACCTCTCTAGTCAATGTCATCTTCTACTCTGCTCTAGCACAGTGACCTACTTGCTCTTTGAACACAACAGGCATATTTCCATCTCATGGCCTTTGAACTTGCCATTCCATCTATCTACAACATATTCTCAAAGCTTACTCTCCCTTCACTTCTTTCAAATCTTTTTTCAAAAAGTCATCTCAGTGAGGCTATCCCTAAATACCATTATATGCTCTCTAGTTCCCTTTCCTATTTCCCCACAGTGAAAGGTGTAGAAAAGAAGGCAGACCAGCTAAGGACCTCAAGACCTGAGTAATAACATGGTGGTGAGTTCCCTGGGTTTTCATTTTCCCTCTATATCCCAGATATGGAGCTGAACATTATACTTAATGATGAAAAACTGAGTGCTTTCCCCCTAAGAGCAGAAACAAGGCAAGGATGTTTGCTTTCGCTATTCTTTTTTTTTTTTTTTAATATTTTTATTGATTTCAGAGAGGAAGGGAGAGGGATAGACAGATAGAAACATCAATAATGAGAGAGAATCATTGATTGGCTGCCTCCTGCATGCCCCCTACTGGGGATCAAGCCCGCAACCCAGGCATGTGCCCTTGGCCAGAATCAAACCTGGGACCCTTCAGTCCACTGAGCCAAACCGGCTAGGGCTGCTTTCACTATTTTTATTCAACACAGTGCTGGAAGTTCTAGTTATTGCAATAACACAAGAAAAGGAAAGAAAAGGCATACAGATCAGAAAGGAAGAGATACAACTGTGCTTATGTGCACATCACATGATTGTCTACATAGAAAATCTCAATGACTAAATAAATAACTCCTAGAACTAATAAGTGACTTTAGATAGGTCATAGAATATAAGATAAACATACAAAACTCAATTGTATGTCTACTATATACTAGCTATCAACATTTGGGGACTGAATTTAAAAATATAAAAATACCATTTATAATAGCTCAAAAAAAAGAAATACTTAGGTGTACATTTAACAAAACATCTACAAGATTTGTTTGCTGAAAGAAATTAAAGATGATCAAAATAAACAGAGAGCACGTAGTAAAGTTGTCAAATGGGCAACTTCTCTTTACTCAATTCAGAGTATCATAGTGATTGCGGCAGTTTAGAAATTATCCACAGATTTGTTGACATTCCTCCCTTCAAAAAGTTGATGCTTAATTCCCCTCACCTTGCGTGTGGGTTGCACTTCGAAACTTGTTTCCAATAAACAGTATGTGGTGGAAGTGATGCGCGTGACTTCTCAGACTAAGTAATAAAAGGGTTCCTCCTTGCTTTTGCTCTTGGATATATTACTTTTCTTGGGGAAGACAGCTGTGGTGTTGTGAGGACGCTCAAGCAGTACACCCTATGGAGAGGTCCATGAGGCCACAAACAGAGGCCTCCAGCTAATAGTCATGTGCTGAGCCAACCTGGAAGTAGATCCTCCAGCATCAAATAAGCTGACATCTTTTTTTTTTTTAAATATATCTTATTGATTTTTTACACAGAGGAAGGGAGAGGGATAGAGAGTTAGAAACATTGATGAGAGAGAAACATCGATCAGCTGCCTCCTGCACACTCCCCACTGGGTACGTGCCCGCAACCAAGGTACATGCCCTTGACCGGAATCGAACCTGGGACCCCTGAATCCACAGGCCGACGCTCCATCCACTGAGCCAAACCAGTCAGGGCAAATAAGCTGACATCTTGACTGTGACCTCAGGAGAGACCTCGAGACACAATAAGCCACTAGTGAACTCCTGACCCACAGAAACGATATAATTATGTTGTTGTAGTCCACTAATATTTTGGGGGTAATTTGTTACAAAACAGTGGATAACCTGAAGCAGTGTCTTAACCTGAGCAGGCAAATAATTTAACTTATTTATTCCTTGAGTTTCTATTATTTGCCAGGCATTGTGCTAAGTAGTGAAGTTACATAAAACAGCTAAGAAGATATGAAGGTCTATTCCTGGGAGCAAATATTTATTAAGAGCCTTCTTTGTGGAATTCACTGGATTAAGTACTGGAGAACAGTACTTAGAGATAAATAAGGCCAGCTGTCAGCTTTCAACATAAAGGACTGAAAAAGAGAAAGGGTAGGAGTAAGAGATCACACGTTATTGAATACTCTAGTAACTTCGAGTTTTCAAATGAAAACAGCACCATTTACCTATATGCTGCTCTTAAATCTTGTTTCAATCTGATTTTAAAAAAAATATATTTTTATTAATCTCAGAGAGGAAGGGAGAGGTAGAGAGAGAGAGAAACATCAATGATGAGAGAGAATCATTAACTGGCTGCCTCCTGCACTCCCCCTACTGGCGATCGAGCCCACAACCCAGACTTGTGCCCCTCGACCAAAATCGAACATGGGACCCTTCAGTTCATACGCAGATGCTCTATTCACTGAGCCAAACTGGTTAGGGCTCAATCTGAATTTTCAATCCTGGTTGATGCTGACAACTACTCTCTGGATAAAGGGCAGGTCAGCATACACGTACGTATGATTGCTTCCTTGTATTCATCTACTCATCATTCATTCATTCATTCATTCATTCATTCATTCAACAAATGAACATCTACTCTGGGCCAGACACTGTTGTAAAGTAATGGGATATATAGCAAAGCACCAAACTAACAGTCCTTGTTCTTCTGCAACTTATATTCAAGTGATGTGAGACAATAAATGAACAAGTAAATATAGGTGAGATAGTGGTAAGCCCTATGGAGAAAAATAAGTTAAGAGCAAAAGAATAGATGTGAGAGATGGGGATGTAGCTATTTTATAAAGGGCAGTCAAGCCTTATGAGAAGGGCACATTCAAGCAGAGGAACCTAAGAAAGGTGAGAGAGTAGCCATGTGGAAATTAGAAGAACATTTTAGGTAGTGGGAAAAGCAGATACAAAGACCCAGTAGTGGGAATGCATTTGGCATGTTCTGAGGCACAGCAAAGTGGAGAGTGAGGATATAGTGAAGTGAGGGGAAGAGATGAGGACAGTGAGACTAGGGCAGGCCAGAATGTGAAGACCAGGGGTTGACAGACTTTTAATGTAAGGGCACATAGTAAGTTTTTTAGGCTTTGCAGGCCACATAGTCTCTGTGGTAACTTCTCACCTCTTGGTGCACAAGAAGAGTCACAGATAATGTGTAAATGAATGGGCATAGTTGTGTTCCAATAAAATTATAAAAACAGGCAGTGGACTGGATTGGCACCTGAGCCTTAGTTTGTCCACCCCTGATATAGACCATAGAACCCCTTTCAGGGCAAATGATGGAGGTCAGAGGGGAATGGTATATGCCCAGGCTTTGGCCTTAGAAAGCATTCTCAGAGAAACAAAACTATAAATGAGAGCTAACTGTAATACACACACACACACACACACACACACACATTAATTTCAGAGAGGAAGGGAGAGGGAGAGAGAGATAGAAACATCAATGATAAGAATCATTGATTGGTTCCTCCTGCATGCCCCCTACCAGGGATCAGACCCTACTCTGGGCATGTGCCCTTGACCGGAATCGAACCCGGGACCCTTCAGTCCGCAGGTCGATGGTCTATCTATTGAGCCAAACTGGCTAGGGCCCTTCTTTTTCTTTTGTTGTTAATTCTCACCCAAGGATATTTTTTTTCATTGATTTTTTTAGAGAGAGTGGAAGTGGGGGGAAGGGGTGAGAGAGAAACATCCATGTGAGAGACACACTAATTGGTTGTCTCCCACATGCACCCCGACCAGGGCAGGGATTCAACCTGCAACCCAGGTATGTGCCCTTAACTGGGAATCAAATCTGTGACCCTTTGGTTCATAGGCCAGAGCTCTAACCAGTGAGAATACCGACCAGAGCTGAAATACTTCTACTAATATTAGGCACTAAAAGTTGTTTGTTGAACAGATAAAAATGAAAAAGCAGTTTGTCTGGAACCCAAAATGACAACTGTTACTATAGAAAAATATTTTGAGTACCAAAAAAATGTTTTGAAAATTAAATTAAATTTGAAACACAAGTCATTCATAAGTTGAGGACTCTCCATATACAGAGGATATTTTAATCTTTTTCTTGATAACTCAGGAACATTATTTTAGACATGATGAACCTATGGTATGGTAAGAGACATTCCATTAAAGGCTATTAAGGTATTACGGGTTAATGGTTCTCTATTAATTATAACCAAATTGCTCTGCTGTTTTCTTGTGTGTTTTGCTTTTCAATCTCCTCTTTGGGTTGTCAGCAGTTACTTTTTCTTGTCATTAATATGTCTATACTTTTTGCAGAAGTAGTCTTTCCCCTATTGCCAATCCCTGTATCACATCCAACTTTCTTGTAATCTACTTTAGTTGAAGAAATCAGGGAGTTGACACTAATGTAACTATATCATCAGGTCCTATGGGTCCTCTTATCTGATTTCATGGCCATATAAATTCCACATCCATTAACTACATGATTCTCTAAAGAGCCTATTATATTTGGAACTCAAAGTCCATGGGGAAAAATTCTACAGCTGGTAACCAAAGAAATCAGTTAATCAGACAAAACTGTTTTTAAAAAATTGATTTGGGGGGCGGGGAGGAAGAGGGATAGAGAGATAGAAACATCGACAAGAGAGAAACATCATTGATCAGCTGCCTCCTGCACACCCCCATTGGGGATCGAGCCCGCAACCCGGGCATGTGCCCTTGACAGAAACCAAACCTGGGACCCTTCAATTTGCAGGCTGATGCTCTATCTATTGAGCGAAACTGGCTGGGGCTGTCAGTGAGCTCTGAATGTAGTGTGTGACTATGTGGTCAATGTCTAATAAACACAATTTCTAAAACTGAAGACTTGTTTTTACTCCTCTTTTAAATGTGCTAGTTCTACTAATGAGTAATCAAGGTCTTAGTACAGGTGCCAAGAATGCCTAGACATTGCTACAAAATGAAATGTACATCTTTAATGCCCCACCCCCATACCAAAATAAAACAACAACAAAACCACTAAAAAAATTGTTTAAGGCAGTGCAGTGGCTCTCAAAGTGTAGTTCTGGGACCCTGGGAAGTCCCAAAGTCAGTTTTTAAGGGGTCTACAAAGTGAAAACCATTTTCATAATAATACTAAGACAAATCTGTCTTTTTATTTTCATTCTCTCATGAGCATATGATAAGATTTCTAGAGGCTGCATGACATGTGGTATTTCAATGAAGAGAATCCTATCTAATCTAATAATAGACAAATAGGGTAATTAACCGTACCTCCGCTACCTTCCCATTGGCTAATCAGGGCAATATGCAAATTAACTGCCAACCAAGATGGCGCCCTGCAGCCACACAGCTGAAGTGAGCAGGAGGTTTGCTTGCTCCAGTGAAGGAGGAAGCCAAGGTTCCCCGCCTGCCGCGGCCTGGCTCTGAGCTCCTGAAGCAACAGCTCCAAAAGCAACAATGTTTCAATTATAGAAGCCAAACGAATCCCAGATACCTGCTTTCAGCCAGCTGCGGCCTCAGAGCTGGAGCCGGGCCTCAGAGCTAGAGCCGGCTCTCAGCTCCAGTGACAGATATAGAAGGTAAATGAATCCCAGAATAAAAAGAAAAAGAAAAAAAGGAGATACTGGGAGCTTCAGTCGCCCACCAGCCTGAAAACGGCCCTCAGCCCCTCACCCAGACTGACCAGGCACCCCAGTTGGGACCCCCACCCTGAAGGGGGTGTGACCAGCTGCAAACAGCCATCAGCCCCTCATCCAGGCTGGCCAGGCACCCCAGTGGGGACCCCCACCCTGATCCAGGACACCCTTCAGGGCAAACCAGCAGGCCCCCACCCGAGCACCAGGCCTCTATCCTATACAGTAAAAGGGTAATATGCAAACTGACCCTAACAGCAGAAAGACTGGGAATGACTGGTCACTATGACACACACTGACCACCAGGGGGCAGATGCTCAATGCAGGAGCTGCCCTCTGGTGGTCAGTGCGCTCTCACAGGGGGGAGCTCTGCTCAGCCACAAGCCAGGCTGATGGCTGCCAGTACAGCGGTGGTGGTGGGAGCCTCTCCTGCCTCCTCAGCAGCGCTAAGGATGTCCGACTGCAGCTTAGGTCTGCTCCCTGCTGGCAAGTGGACATCCCCGGAGGGCTGCCGGGCTGCCAGAGGGATGTCTGACTGCCATCTTAGGCCCAATCCCCCGGGGAGCAGGCCTAAGCCAGCAAGTGGTCATCCCCCGAGGGGTCCCAGACTGCTAGAGGGCACAGGCCGGGCTGAGGGACCTCCCCCCACCCCTCCCCGCAAGTGCACAAATTTTTGTGCACCGGGCCTCTAGTATCCTATATAATAAAAGGCTAATATGCAAATCGACCAAACAGTGGAATACCAGTCGCTATGATGTGCACTGACCACCAGGGGGCAGACTCTTAATGCAGGATCTGCCCCCTGGTGGTCAATGCGCTCCCACAGGGGGAAGGCTGCTCAGCCAGAAGCCGGGCTCATGGCTGGTGAGCGCAGTGGCAGTGGCGGGAGCCTCTCCCACCTCCACGTCATCCCCCAAGGACTCCCGGACTGAGAGAGGGCACAGGCCGGGCTGAGGGACCCCCTCCTCCTAAGTGCACAAATTTTGTGCACCAGGCCTCTAGTAGAAATATATATGAAAATCTAGCTTGTTGTCTATTAAGCAAGACATAAAAAAGATTTGTAAAAAATGTAAAACAATGCTATTCTTCTCACAAAGTATTTTTATTTTAGAAACTACAGTTTTCATAAATGTTATATTTACATGTAATAAGGTTTATTATTGTTATTTTTAAATGAGTTAATACACATTGTAACTGTTGTTCCCTCCCCACTCCCCCCACCCTTTCCCTCTGAGGTTCCACAGTCTGTTCTATCTTCAATGTCTCTGGATCTATTTTGTTCATTAGTTTAATTTATTCATTATGAAGAGAACTCCTATAAGACTGTCAGCTGATTTCTCAACAGAAACTTTGCACACCAGAAGGGAGTGGCAAAAAAAATATCAAAAGTGATGAAAAGCAAGGACCTACAACCAAAATTACTCTACATCGCAAAACTATCATTTAGAATTGAGGGACAGATAAAGAGCTGCACAGACAAGAAAAAGCTAAAGTAGTTATCACCACCAAACCAGTATTATATGAAATGTTAAAGGGTCTTTTAAAAAAAAATTTGAACAAAATGGCAATGAATACATACCTATAACAATTGAATCTAAAAACAAATAAATGGATAAGTAGATACAGAGAACATTTTGATAGTTGTCAGATAGGGGGGTGTTGGAGGGATAGATGGAAAAGGTGAAAGGATTAAGAAATACAAATTGGTAGTTATAGAATAATCATAGAGATGTAAAGTACAGCATAGGGAATATAGTCAATAATATTCTAATAAATATGCATGGTGTCAGATGGATGTGAGATTTATTGGGATGATCACTTAGTAAGTTATATAATGTCTAATCACTGGGGTGTACACCTGAAACTAATATGACAGTATATGTCAACTGTAATAAAAAAATAAAAATGATTTAAAAAACCCTTAAACTGAACTGAAAGGTTTACTTTTATTTTGGGGGAGGGAAATGAAGATACATAAAATTATTTTTTATATATATGTATGTGTGGCCACAGAGTGGCCAGATTATTATGACCACCTGACATTTGTAGGCAAATTAGCTATAATTTCGTGCTGAAGTTGCCAGAGGGCCAGACCATTATAAATAAGGAAGCAGGTTGTTTACCACGGCCGTAGAAGTGATTTTTTCTGAAGATATGGGTAAACAATGTGATTTAACAGCCTTTGAACGTGGGATATATTTGAACGTGAGTGGCCAGATTATTATGACCACCCCATCAGTACTTCGTTGGGCCACCTTTTGCCTTCAATACTGCGGCGATTCTTCTTGGCATTGACTCCATGAAATGTTGAAAGGTGATGTGAGGAATCTGACACCATGTCTGATGAATAGCACTGTCCAGTTCTGTTGAGATTTGATGGTTGTGGAACCAGCTGCCGGATGGGCTCTTTTAACTTCGTCCCACAAATGCTCAATTGGATTGAGATCTGGTGATTGTGGGGTCCACCTAAGCAAGGTAAAGTCTCCCTCATGTTCTTGAAACCACTCCTGCACAATACAAGCACCGTGGCATGGCACATTGTCTTGTTGGAAGAAGCCATCTCCATTGGGATATACACTATCAACATGATAGGATGAACTTGATCAGCAACGATACTTGGGTATGTTGTGCTATTCAGACGTTGTTCCACACGAATTCAAGGGCCCAAATCGTGCCAGGAAAACATGCCCCAATCCATAACATTGCCCCCACCAGCTTGAAGGGTTGTATTCATGCATGTGGGGTGCATACTTTCATGCTGTTTCCGCCAAATTCTCACTCTGTCATCTGCATGATGCAACTGGAAACGTGATTCATCGGACCACATGACTTTTTTCCAATGCTCGAATGCCCAATCCTTGTGTTCCTGTGTGAATTAGAGACATTTTATCTTGGTAACCGCAGACAGCAAAGGTGTTCGAACAGGCCTTCATCTTCCATATCCCATACGATGCAGTGTATGGCTAATTTGCCTACAAATGTCAGGTGGTCATAATAATCTGGCCACTCACGTTCAAATATATCCCACGTTCAAAGGCTGTTAAATCACCTTGTTTACCTATATCTTCAGAAAAAAATCACTTCTATTGTCGTAGTAAACAACCTGCTTCCCTATTTATAATGGTCTGGCCCTCTAGCAACTTCAGCGTGAAATTATAGCTAATTTGCCTACAAATGTCAGATGGTCATAATAATCTGGCCACTCAGTGTATATATAGCCATGGGATATTATAGCAGAGAAGGAAGAATAGGCAGGATTTTGTAAATTGTAAGGGGATCTAGGATGAGCTGGGGCTGTGTATTAGAGAACAGGAAGACCTTGAAGAAGCTAGTCTAATACTTGATGCTAAATCAATACTTGATTGGTGTGCTGGGTTGCTTAATTCACTCTCCCCCAACAGCTGCTGCTCATCCACTCTGTTTTCTAAATATGGTAAGAATGAAAAGTATGGTTTTCAGAGTCTTTTTGTTATTTAATTACTTGATTCATTTACACAATTTCTATGCCCCTTACCCCCATAGGCTTCTTTATGTTGAATGTACACATTTCTGTTTGTATGTATTCATATAAAATGTATATTATTGTTTTAATTTCATGTATTTTAATTTATATATATATAGTATTATGTTATAGATCTCATTCTGTTTTTTTTCCAACTTGGCACTATGTAGTTAAGAGTCATCCATATTGCTATATTATATCTAACGTGTAAGATTATTTGTGATATCTATACCTGTCCTATAATAATATTTAATGAATTCTTACCAGTAGTTAGGAGCTAAGGAGATAGAAGCCAGAAAATAGAAGCCATGGTGCCTATCCTACCCTCAGGTGTCTTATAATCCAGTTGGAACAGATAAAGACACAAAAAGATAACATGCTACCAGGCAGCAGATGATACGGGCAAAGTAAAATTTGGTTGAATGGCCTGGTGAACCACAGTTTACCATATCATGATATAGTAAAAAAGGAGAGATAGGACGGATGTGGTGTCTAGATTTAAATGAACTGATAATGAAGCTATAAAATAAAATTTTAAACATTTATAAACTTTCCTCTAATCAGCGATTTTCAACTGGTGTGCCGTGGCACAATGGTGTGCTGCAAGAATTTTTAAAACATGCAATACATGACTATATAATCAAGGGCACTGACCTCTTTTCCCTGACTGTCAAATTAAAAAATGACAACAGCCAGTGATTAGAGGTCAGCCTGAAGACCAAAGGGTCGTGGGTTTGATTCCTGGTCAAGTCCCCCTGCATGTGTAAGGCCATCAATCGATGTGTCTTTCACGTCTTGTTTCTCTCTCTCCCACGCCTCCCCCTCCCTTCCACTCTCTCTCTCTCAAAAAAAAAAAAAAAAAAAAAAATCAATGGAAAAAATATCCTTGGGTGAGGATAAAAAAAAAAAAAAAAGAAAAAGAAAAAAAAAAAAGGCAACAGCTTAACACAACAATAGCTGTCCGGGGTGAATTAATCAAAATTATACCTATTTTTTTTTGTCAGATTGGGAAAAAAATATATTTTTTGGTTTGCTGCATAATTTTAGTAGTTTGTGTGAGCTATGAGATGAACGAGGTTGAAAATCGCTGCTCTAGATGGTGCTAGAGCGACCATATTATCTTTTATAATTAAAGTTTCCTTTAATACTATACAGAATAAGAGGTAATTATGACTCATTAGCAACTTGATGATTCCTCTACTAATTTTATTGCCCTTTGGCTCACAGTCTTGGACAGTGGGAATTCCTGGACATTGCTAGGAAATTAAAATCATAGGCAACTCAAACCCCAATGGTTTCTCATCCAATCTACAAAGGACTTTTAATTCAAAGTAATGTACTATTTGTGCTTGCTTGTGAGCTGAGAAGCAGGGTTGAATAATTTTTAGTCTCCGCTTCCAAGAAGCTTATCATCTAGAATGAAGTAAAGGGGACAAAAACTCTTAATATAAAGTGGAAGACATTATTACCAGCAATGCTTACCACTACTAATTCAAAAGATCAAGGGATGCATAAGGTAGGTAATGAATATTCTAACTGCCCAAGGAAATAGGGATTCTTTAAAGATTAGTAATACGTTCTTAAAGATTGGCTTAGTATAAAATTATTGTCAGGCATACGTAGAGTAGCTACCCAAGACACTGTTATATCAGGCATCTGAATCAGACTGGAAGCCCAGTCTAAGAACAGCCATAGTGTGCATTCTGTACAGACTTTCAATATCTGTTAGGTAATACGGTATAATGTTAGAGAGATGGTGAAGTGAGCTCTAAGATTTCAAGTTATTAGGGCTTTTTTTGTGTTTGGGTTTTTTTTTTTTAATTTTGAATAACTGAACTTCTAGTACACTGAGAGCTGGAGACTATATAGTGGTAACGGTGGTGGTGGTGGTTAATGAGAGAGTAAGGTGACAGAGCTAACACATAACATGTAAACAGAAACCAAACAGCTTCTCCTTCCTCCCCAAGAGGGGAGCACCTGTAGAAAATGACAGCACTGGCATCTGGAGAACACCTGTGAGAAACTTCTAAACAGGCCTTCCCTATCAGCGATCATTGCCAGGACAGCTTACAAACCTTTAGGTCATCTTAGGTCCTTGCTGTGCTTTCTCCTTGTATAGTCCTCTTGACAGCTCCTGGCATACTCTTTCCCCTCCAGATGCTAGTGATAAACAGGCTAGAGAACCCTTACACTGCACAGAAGCTAAGCCTTTGGTCACTGCTCCCAACTAACCTCTCATAATAGCAGGTACCTACTGCAGTAAGTTACTCCATCTCCCAATTAAAAATAACTCGGCTGAAGAAGAGCTGCAGTGGTCTGCTCAACGGTCTGACCCCGAGTCACCCTTTCAGGAAAAGTTGAAAATGAACTGAGCTCTATAATTTAGCCAACAGTGATCTTTTTTGGTTCTCAACTATATGGCATCTTCTAATTGTATCATTAATAGGGCTCTTACTACACAGTGTTTGGTGGTAGTTATTTGCATGTATTTGTTTAAAGATATTTCAGTTATAATATTCCCTGAAAATAAGATCCCATATAGTAAGCAAATGTGAATAGCTTCATAAATCTTAGGAAATAAAGCTGCCTATTCAGCATTACATGGCAAAAATGCAACAGGGTATATATAAATTCTTTTCATTCTAGCACATTTGAAAAGTAAAAAGGACTAACTTTAGGCCAAGTTGTTTAGAACTTTATTTATTTTTTTAATTTAGTGAAGGTTTACATTCTAATGCAGCGGTTCTCAACCTGTGGGTCGTGACCCCTTTGGCGGTCGAACGACCCTTTCACAGGGGTCGCCTAAGACCATCCTGCATATCAGATATTTACATTATGATTCATAACAGTAGCAAAATTACAGTTATGAAGTAGCAACGAAAATAATTTTATGGTTGGGTCACAACATGAGGAACTGTATTTAAAGGGCCAGAAGGTTGAGAACCATTGTTAATGTAACAAAATCCATCAATCCGCTTTTTGTTATTTCTTTCATTACTTTTATGCTTAGCCTTTCATCTAGAAACTTGGACATTTACTTATGTATTATTTTAATTGAACAGCTTTACAAAAATCAAACAAACATGCATCTCTTTAATAAATCTTAAATTCATATATGTACTAGTATGTACTAGTATGTATGATATCTATACATACATACACACATATAAACTTATTTTTTTCAATTTAGGAAATTATTTCCTTATTTTAAGTTTCTTTTCTTATTACGGTAAAATAGACAAAATTGTAAGTTTCTTAAAGTGTATAATGTGACGATTTGAGACATGTACATTTACATAAACTTATATAAAACAAATGGATAGTTCTAGATGGTTTTTTATTTTAATTGAGATAGAGAGATTTTTTGTTCCACTTATTTGTGCATTCATTGGTTGGTTCTCTTTCTTTTGGTTAATCCTCACCCAAGGATATTTTTCCCATTGATTTTTAGAGAATGGAACAGAGGGAGAGGGAAGAGAGGAAGGTAGGGACGGGGAGAAAGAGGGAGAGAGGGGGAGAGTGGGAGAGGGGGAGAGGGAGGGAAGGAGAGAGGGAGGGAAGGAGGGAGAGAGAGAGAGAGAGAGAGAGAGAGAGAGAGAGAGAGAGAGAGAGAGAGAACATCAATGTGAGAGAGACATATCAACATCAACTGGTTGTCTCTTGCATGTGCCCCAATAGGGGCAAGGATCAAACCTGCAACTTTGGTGTATTGGGACGACACTCTAACCAACTGAGATACCCAGCCAGGGCTTAGATGGATTTCTAAATCAACTTTTCCCCCTCACAGAGGGTTTCCCCAATATTTACTACTAAAAAAAAAAAAAATTCTTCCCATTTCCATTGGTTTGCTTATGAATCAGGGTCTGTTTCTGGACTACCAAATTGATTTTAATGAGCCATTACCAAACAGTATTTTTATAGTTTATTAGTTTTAAATAAATGGCAAAGAATTTTCCCCATTACCTTCAATACACATACTTTACACTAAAGGAGTATTTCTTTCACAATCGTATTAGCTATTCTCAGTCTTAGGCAAAGATCTAAACTCTGTAAGGTTTGTCCTCAAAGTTCTACAGTCTCCTTTTTCAATACCCTCTGTAATGGTCTCTCCCTTGACCTATGCCCAGCTCCTCAGCTTCTTACTTTTAGGAGGGTGAGGTGCTAAAGAAAAGTTACTACAACTGGGCAGAGAGGACATCTTTCCCTTTAACACCTATCTGATTCACTGGTTGTCCAGCCTTAAAGGTATGGTATCTTTCTATCTTCAATCATCTAAGGCCCAAGGCTTCCAGATACAATTTTCTATTGTGACTTACTTTAGAAATTAATGGTTTACTTTACCTAATTTCTTATCTTATATCCCAAAATGTATTCCCATGTCTTCTATATTTCTAGCTCTAGATACATTTTCTGATTTTTTAAATTATATTAATAACTGTACTTTGAAATTATAACTGTGTTGCCTCAAGATAGGTAGGCTAGTTGACAGGGGAAGATTTACTTCCTATTGTCTACTCTTTTTGTACTTTTGAATATTGTGCCACTTCATGTATGCACATAAAAAATAAAAAGTAACCCCTGCCCCGCCCCCCAACTCCAATGATGTTATATTAGAAGAGATAACACCTAGATTTTTTTTTCCTACATAAATACCTAGCAGGTTCTCAGTAACTAACGAACAGAATAAAAAACCCCCAATACTGGTTTAACCCTTCAGGCAGGGTTTGAATAGGTAAGCTGATCTCATCTCTGGCTGATGAGCTGATAGCAACTGCTTACTCTTCCTTCTTTCAAAGATAAGAATCTTTGTGATTCTCAGCCCAGTGTGGTTCACCAAATTTCTAGTAGCAGTGTGTGTGTGTGTGTGTGTGTGTGTGTGTGTGTGTGTGGGGTTCAGGGAAGGAGTGTTAGTAAGTCTAAGTGACAACATTCCACATAGCAAGAAATTTCTGGTATTAAAATGTAGTGTAGAGGAACCAAGATGGCGGCATAGGTTAACGCCGGAGTTTGCTGCTTTGAACAACTACTTCAAAAGTGAAACTAAAAGACGCAAGGGACATCACCCAGAACCACAGGAACGCTGGCTGAGTGGAAGTCCTACAACTAGGAGGAAAGAGAAACGCATACGGACACTCAGAGGAGGCGTAGTGCTGAAGTCAAATTCTGAGGTGCGGAGTGCGCGGAGCGGGCTGGCTGCGGAGGGCGCGGTTGGCGTTTCCAATCGGGAGGGAGTCGAAGACACTGAGCTCCAGATACAGGCGAGTCTTTAGGGACCCAGACTCAAACGGGAGAAGCGGGACTGTCTGGCTTCGGTCAGAGCGAGTGCAGCTTTCTCTCCGAGGTTTGCAGTGGGTGCTGGGACTCAGAGAGGCAGAGCCCCTGGGGAGGGGACTGAAAGCAGCCATAACTGCTCGCTCCAACTGCCCTGTTGATCCCGTGGGACCCGCCCCGCCCAAGCCCTGCACAGAGGCATTTGCCGGATAGCCTCAGGCAAAGGCTAGATTCGCACCTCCCTAGAGGACAGAAGTTCTCTCACTGCTGACACAGCTGATTCTCATAGCCACTTGGCCTGGAGGTCAAACCCTCCCTGGTATTAGCTACAACAATCAAGATTTAACTATAAGACTGCGAACAAAGACCACTAGGGGGTGCACCAAGGAAGCATAACAAAATGCGGAGACAAAGAAACAGGACAAAATTGTCAATGGAAGATATAGAATTCAGAACCACACTTTTAAGGTCTCTCAAGAACTGTTTAGAAGCCGCCGATAAACTTAATGAGATCTACAAGAAAACTAATGAGACCCTCGATGTTATATTGGGGAACCAACTAGAAATTAAGCATACACGGACTGAAATAACGAATATTATACAGACTCCCGACAGCAGACCAGAGGAGCGCAAGAATCAAGTCAATGATTTGAAATGCGAGGAAGCAAAAAACACCCAACCGGAAAAGCAAAATGAAAAAAGAATCCAAAAATGCGAGGATAGTGTAAGGAGCCTCTGGGACAGCTTCAAGCGTACCAACATCAGAATTATAGGGGTGCCAGAGGATGAGAGAGAGCAAGATATTGAAAACCTATTTGAAGAAATAATGACAGAAAACTTCCCTCACCTGGTGAAAGAAATGGACTTACAGGTCCAAGAGGTGCGGAGAACCCCAAACAAAAGGAATCCAAAGAGGACCACACCAAGACACATCATAATTAAAATGCCAAGAGCAAAAGATAAAGAGAGAATCTTAAAAACAGCAAGAGAAAGAAACTCAGTTACCTACAAGGGAATACCCATACGACTGTCAGCTGATTTCTCAACAGAAACTTTGCAGGCCAGAAGGGAGTGGCAAGAAATATTCAAAGTGATGAATACCAAGAACCTACAACCAAGATTACTTTATCCAGCAAAGCTATCATTCAGAATTGAAGGTCAGGTAAAGAGCTTCACAGATAAGGAAAAGCTAAAGGAGTTCATCACCACCAAACCAGGATTATATGAAATGCTGAAAGGTATCCTTTAAGAAGAGGAAGAGGAAGAAAAAGGTAAAGATACAAATTATGAACAACAAATATGCATCTATCAACAAGTGAATCTAAGAATCAAGTGAATAAATAATCCGATGAACAGAATGAACTGGTGATTATAATAGAATCAGGGACATGGAAAGGGAATGGACTGACTATTCTTGAGGGGGGAAAGGGTGTGGGAGATTCGGGAAGAGACTGGACAAAAATCGTGCACCTATGGATGAGGACAGTGGGGGGGGGGGGAGTAAGGGTGGAGGGTGGGGCGGGAACTGGGAGGAGGGGAGTTATGGGGGGGAAAAAAGAGGAACAAATGTAATAATCTGAACAATAAAGATTTAATTAAAAAAAATTAAAAAAAAATGTAGTGTAGCTGAAACCGGTTTGGCTCAGTGGATAGAGCGTCGGCCTGCGGACTCAAGGGTCCCGGGTTCGATTCCGGTCAAGGGCATGTACCTGAGTTGCGGGCACATCCCCAGTGGGAGATGTGCAGGAGGCAGCTGATCGATGTTTCTCTCTCATCGATGTTTCTAACTCTCTATCTCTCTCCCTTCCTCTCTGTAAAAAATCAATAAAATATATTTAAAAAAAAATGTAGTGTAAAGATTTAGAATTTAAAAAAACATATATTTTATTGATTTCAGAGAGGAAAGGAGAGGGAGAGAAACATCAATGATGAGAGAGAATCATTGATCAGTTGCCTCCTGCATGCTCTCTACTGGGGATCAAGCCCACAGCTCCGGCATGTGTCCTGACCTGGAACAGAAAGGGACCTCCTGGTTCACAGGTTGATGCTCAACCATTGAGCCACACTGGCCCAGCTAGAATTATTTTTTAAAACCACAAATACAACTAAACTGAGTTCTAGATTTCTGATGCTTCATTTAAAGTTAAGACAATTCTTTCTTGTTGTTGTTGTTAATCCTCACCCAAGGATATTTTTTCCATTGATTTTTAGAGAATGGAAGGGAGGGGTAGAAACAGAAAGAGAAACATTGATGTGAGAGAGACACATCAATTGGTTGCCTCCAGCACATGGGCTGGGGATTAAGCCTGCAACTGAGGTATGTGCTCTTGACTGGGAATTGAACCTGTGACCCTTTAGTCCAGGGGTGGGCAAACTTTCTGACTCGAGGGCCACAATGGGTTCTTAAACTGGACCAGAGGGCCGGAACAAAAGCATGGATGGAGTGTTTGTGTGAACTAATATAAATTCAAAGTAAACATCATTACATAAAAGGGTACGGTCTTTTTTTTTTTTTTTTTAGTTTTATTCATTTCAAACGGGCCGTAGTTTGCCCACGGCTGCTTTAGTCTGTGGGCCAACACTCTAACCACTGAGCAAACCAGCCAGGTTGACAATTCTACTTTTTAAAAATTCATCTAAGGGTTAACATTGACTGTGAAAATCAAATCCACCATACCTACTTTAATCATTGGGCTTACATTTAAAAATAAATTTCTGAATTTGTTCAAAGTGGAAGTCAATTCAAATCCTTACCTTATGTTTATGTCTTGCTGCCAGGCAAAATTTGTTGTAGATTTTGCAATGAGCATCTATCTTCCTCTTCCCCCTATGAGATGAACCATCAGTAGAATCCTAGATCTAAACTATTATCACACACTGAATCTTCCCATACAGTTAAGATTTGGAATCCAATATACTTCCACTGAAACTGTGGAAGAGGTTTCCCAAGCCCTAATGATACAAAAAGTAAAGATGCTTAGTCCCAGACACACTGGCTTAAATTCTTTGTTGCTTTCTTTGATTTTGGGGGGCTGGGGTGTAAAGTCTTTCTGTGAAGCCTTGATTACTTTCAAAATAACAGTTACTGTCCTGGCCAGTGTGGCTCAGTTGGTTGAGCACTGTCTCATGCATCAGAAGATTGCTAATTTGATTCCTGGTCAGGGCACATGCCCAGATTGCAGGTTCGGTCCCTGGATGAGTGTGGTGCGGATGGGAGGTAACAGATCTGTTTCTCTCTCTCCCCCTCTAAAAAAATCAATAAAAAACATATTTTAAAAAAGATAACAGTTACCATTTATTGTGCTTAAGAGTCTTCCATATATTATCTGATATTTAATCCTCTCTACAATCCCCAAAGTATTAGCATTCCCATTTTAGAGATGAAAAAACAAAAGCTTAGAGAAATCTGTTTTAATGTTACATAGATAGCTAAGTAAGATGCAAAACCAGGACCTGAATACAAATTAGTCTAACTCTAAACTAAAGCCTGTATTTTTATACTTTCTTGCAAGATGAAGATACACTTTCTTGGTTCTCAGTAGCTCACATTTCTAAGTGTGAAACACTAAATGGTCCACGTACTGCACTTGAGAATATAACTGTAGACTAAAGGGAAAGATATCGATACTTGTAGGTTTATTTTTGGCTGGGATGCAGGTTATTGATTTTATATTTGACCTCTCTCTACCAGAAAAGAAACAGAGGCAGCAATAAAGTTGTATACTGGTGGCAAAGGGAGAGATACATAGAGCAGAAGAGGCAAGAAGCAAAAGAAAATGTCAAAGCAAGCAAAAGGCATCAAGGGTATAGAAACTACAAAGTCCTTAAGAGCAAAATAAAATAACACACACACACACACACACACACACACACACAAAAGTCCAAAGCTACAAGGTTATTATAAAAGATATAATGTGTTTTCTTTGTCTGTATTTTATTGATGATATAAGAAACAGAGCTCAGTTCTTGAAGAGCTGGCAATTTTCAAAAGTATCTTTTTTTAAGCCATAAAAAAAGGGATGTAACTTGACTAAATCAATCATCATACATATTTAACATGGAATAATGTGCAGTTATTTAAAAGTATAGGAGACCATTTATTTATTAAGCATACACTGACTGAAATAAAGAATATTATACAGAGATCCAACAGCAGACTAATCAAGTCAAAGATATGAAATACGAAGAAGCAAAAAACACCCAACCGGAACAACAAAAAGAAAAAAGAATCCAAAAATATGATGATATTGTAAGGAGCCTCTGGGACAACTCCAAACATACCAACATCCGAACTATGGGGGTGCCAGAAGAAGAGAGAGCAAGATATTGAAAACCTATTTGAAGAAATAATGACAGAAAACTTCCCCTACCTGCTGAAAGAAATAGACTTACAAGTCCAGGAAGCACAGAGAACCCCAAACAAAAGGAATCCAAAGAGGACCACACCAAGACACATCATAATTAAAATGCCAAGGGCTAAAGACAAAGAGAGAATCTTAAAAGCAGCAAGAGAAAAACAGTCAGTTACTTACAAGAGAGTACCCATACGACTGTCAGCTGATTTCTCAACAGAAACTATGCAGGCCAGAAGGGAGTGGCAAGAAATATTGAAAGTGATGAATACCAAGAACCTACAACCAAGATTACTTTACCCAGCAAAGCTATCATTCAGAACTGAAGGTCAGATAAAGAGCTTCACAGATAAGGAAAAGCTAAAGGAGTTCATCACCACCAAACCAGTATTATATAAAATGCTGAAAGGTATCCTTTAAGAAGAGGAAGAAGAAGAAAAAAGGTAAAGATACAAATTATGGCCCTAACCGGTTTGGCTCAGTGGATAGAGTGTCGGCCTGCGGACTGAAAGGTCCCAGGTTCGATTCCGGTCAAGGGCATGTACCTTGGTTGCAGTCACATCCCCAGTTGGGGTGTGCAGGAGGCAGCTGATCGATGTTTCTCTCTCATCGATGTTTCTAACTCTATCCCTTTCCCTTCCTCTCTGTGAAAAATCAATAAAATATATTTAAAAAAAATAAAATAAAAAAATAAAGATACAAATTATGAACAACAAATACACATCTATCAACAAGTGAATCTAAAAATCAAGTGAATAAATAATCTGATGAACAGAATGAACTGGTGAATATAACAGAATCAGGGACATAGAAAGGGAGTGGAATGACTATTCTGGGGGGGGGGGAAGGGGTGTGGGAGGTGGAGGAAGAGACTGGACAAAAATCATACACCTATGGATGAGGACAGTGGGGAGGGGGGTAAGGGCAGAGGGTGGGGTGGGAACCGGGTGGAGGGGAGCTATGGGAGGAAAAAGGAGGAACAACTGTAATAATCTGAACAATAAAGATTTAATTAAAAAAAAAACAAAACTCAGCGACCATTATGGCAGAATGACCGGTCACTATGATGCGCAATGACCACCAGGGGGCAGACGCTCAACACAGGAGCTGCCCCATCTGGTCAGTGTGCTCTCACAGCGGGAGCGCCACTCAGCCAGAAGCCGGGCTCACAACTGGCGACCGCAGCTGTGGCGCGAACTTCTCCCGCCTCAGGCAGGTGCAATCTCCAAAGAACAGACTGCAGTCCCCACGTCCGGGTGGTGGGTGTGTAGCCGGAATGACTATGGATCAGCTGCCGCCGCCGGCCCCTGGAACTCTCCCTTTGGACCCTGCAGCTGCACCGCATCCCTTACCTATTGCCCTCTGGGTCTTTGGATGTGGGCTCGGGAAAAACCCACAGAGGTGCTTCACGCACATACTGCCTGGGCCGGCCCCCATCTTGAGAGCCAGCGCTGGTGAAGTCCAGCCCCATGACTGATACTCACCCATGTCCGCAGGAGAGCCCTTTGCAACTTCCACCTACCACCTGGCTCTGGCCCCAACTCCCGGAAAGGTTGGCATCCTGGCACCGAATACCTGCTCCTGGATCCCTGCAGAGCACTGGTTGGCTTCGGTGACTTGTTCGGTTCAGGCAGCCCCACACCTGGGCTGGGAGTTGCGTGGAAAAATCACCCCCTACCCTGCAGGTACAATCTACTGCGAACAAATGCAGTGTGGAACATTCGCACGTGACTGGGACAACCTTGATACTGAAGTTGGACCCCTGGAACTCCCCCTCCACATCAGGGCCATATTCCACCCCTTAGCTATTGCCATGTTCATTCAGATGCAGAACTGAAATACTAAGAATGCACCTTACCCGACCACGATCACATTGGCCTTTTCCTCCTTCCTTCCTACCACTCCCAACTGCCACTTCCTAGCTGGACTGGTCCCCACGTCTGGAGAGTCCCGGAAAAAGTGAGAAAATCCCAATCAGATGAGTGGGTCGTCTCCCATGGGTGTCCATGGTCGAGCCCATCGTGCCCTTCTCGGGCCTGGCTGGCATCCGAGCTCCCATGTTCCCTGTGGATCCCCGGTGGCTTCCTCGTGCAGGGGGATCCCCAGCGATGCTGGTACCCATCCCAGGACGCCCACAGCTCAGCCAGAACTTGCCCCGAGGCACATACCCCACAAGCCTACAGGTACAATCCCCGGGGAATGAATGAAACACGGACACTCAGAGTAACCGGGACGAGCCTGATATCGCCACTGGGCTCCTGGAACTCTGCCTCAGTCATCCAGATCAAATCTCATCCCTTACCGATTGCCCCAGAGCTACAGAGAGGCAGCAATATAAAAATGGCCACAAGGTGGCGATTAACAATCAGGGCAAAAGTCAGAGAGATGGATCTGAGGGGTGGGGGCATGGGCGAGAGAGCACTTCTGCCCTCCAAGATCCCCAACTTTGTATTGTTCACCTCGGAGCGTCTCTTATCTGGCCCGAGGAATGGAAAGCATCCAGCACAGCCCAAGGTGTCACTGGGGACCTTCTGACCGGCAAGGCGTGACCCTGGCCACAGAAGGGAGATTTGGAAATGTTTTTTCAGGAAGCTCCGGGGAGGAGGACAGACTCCCCATGCGACTTCCACGGCTAACGGGGACATGGAAACTCCCCAAGCACAGGCTCCTGATTTCCTTTCAATGTGCACAAATCTGTGCACCAAGCCACTAGTCTACACTAATAAAAGAGAAAAATGGTAATTGGCGTATGGCGATACCGTTTTCACTGGCTAATCAGGGCTATATGCAAATTAACTGCCAACTAAGATTGGCAGTTAACTGCCAACTAAGATTGGCAGTTAACTGCCAACAAGATGGCGGCTAATTTGCATATGTAGGCACAATGCAGGGAGGCGAAAGGGAAAGCAGGGAGAAGCCCCCTGCCACTGACAGTGATCTGAAACCCAGGGGGGAGCTAAGAGCTGGGGGGCAGGGCAAAGGCGGCCCTGGGGCCGCCTTTGCCCTGCCCCCCAGCCATGATCGGAGAATCAGGCGCCTTTGCCGCCCTGGCCAGTGATAGCAGGAAGTAGGGGTGGAGCCAGCGATGGGAGCTGGGCACGGTCGAAGCTGGCAGTCCCAGGAGCTAGGGGTCCCTTGCCTGGGCCTAAAGCGAAGCCCACGATTGCGGCGCCCCCCGCTGCCACTGCAGGTCCCCGCTGCCTGAGCCGGACGCCTAGGTCAGAGGCGTTAGGCCTGGGCAGGGGCGGAGCCTGCAACCGCGGGGAGCTGGGGGTCCCCTGCCCAGGCCTGACACCTCTGCCGCAGGCCTCAGGCCTGGTCAAGGGGCCGATCCGGTGATTGGTGATCGGAGAGTGATGAGGGTCAACTCCTCTGGCTGAGGCATCAGGCCTGGGTGGGGGGCGGAGCCAGGGATTGGGGGGATATGATGGTCCCCTTGCCCAGGCCTGAAGCCTGGGCCAGAGGCGTCAGGCTTGGGCGGGGGGTGGAGCAAGCGATCAGAGGGAGATGGGGGTCCCCTGCCCAGGCATGATTCCTGGGCCAGAGGCCTCAGGCCTGGGCGGGGGCCAGAGCCAGTGATCGGGGGGAAATGGGGGTCCCCTGTCCAAGCCTGACACCTCTGGCGGAGGCGTCAGGCCTGGGCAAGGGGCCGATCAGGCAATCGGAGGGTGATGGGGGTCAACGCCTGAGGGCTCCCAGTATGTGAGAGGGGGCAGGCTGGGCTGAGGGACACTCCCCCCCCCCCACACACACACCCAGTGCACGAATTTCGTGCACCGGGCCCCTAGTGTGTGTATAATATAACAAAACCATAATAGTAGTTATCTCTGGGTGATTTAAGATTTTATTTGTGACTCAGGATTTCTCCTTTTTCTTTGTTCCCTGAATTTTCAATAATAAAGAAATTGTTACGTTTTTTTTTGAAATCACTACTTAGATAGTTCCAAAACTCTGTAACTACTAAGCAGTAACTCTCTATTCCCAATGTTCCCTATCTCCTGTAACTCCATTCTAGTTTATGTGTTTATTTATTGTATTGATTTATTTTAAATCCTCACCCAGGGATACTTTTTCCATTGATTTTCAGACAAAATGGAAGGGAAGAGGGGGGCGGGAGCGACATGTCAATTGGTTGCTTTCTGTACACACCCTGAAGGGGGGCCAGGGATTGAACTTGCAACTGAGGTATGTGCCTTGACTGGGAATCGAAACCAAGACCTTTTAGTCCGGGGGCCGATACTCTAACCACTGAGCAACTGGCCAGAGCAAGTGTCTGTCTTTATAAATTTGCCTATTCTAGATACCTTATATAAGTGGAATTGTACCATACTTGTTCTATTGTGCCTGGCTTATTTCACTTAGCATATTTTTTTCAAGGTTTATCCACATTGTAGTATATATCAGAATTTCATTCCTTTTTATTTCTGAGTAATATTCCATTGTAACTATATACTACATTTTGTTTATCCATTCATATGTTGAGGGACATATGGGATGTTTCCATATTTTGATTACTGTGAATAATATTGCTAAGAATATTCATGTACAAGTTTTGTTTGAATACCTGTTACCAATTCTTTAGGGTATTTACCTAGGAGTAGAATTGCTAGAACATATGTTAATTCTATGTTTAACTTTTTGAGTTACCACTAAACTATTTTCTACAATGGCTGCAACATTTTACGTTCCCACCTGCAATCCTATAAGGGTACTAATTTCTCTACAGCCTCTCAAACATTGTTATTTTCCTTTAAAAAAAATAATAGCTTTCTAGATGAAGTGGTTATCTTATCATGGTTTTGATTTGCATTTCCTTTATGATTAATGATGCTGAGCATTTTTCATGTACTTATTGGTAATTTGTATATCTTCTTTGGCAAAATGTCTATTCAAGTCCTTTGCTCAGTTTTGAACTGGGTTGCTTGTTGCTCTTTTTTTGTTGAGTTGTAGGAATTCTTTACATATTCTAGATATTAATCCCTTATCAAATACATGATTTGCAAAAATTTTCTCTGATTCTGTGAGTTGTCTTTTTTACTCTCTTGATAGTGTCTTGATAAACGAAGTTTTAAATTCTGATGAAATCCAATATATCTTATTTTTTTGTTGTTGCCTGAGCTTTTGGTGTCATATCCAAGAAACCAGGCATTACTTTTTAAATAAGTAACACAAAGTAAGTTAAAAACAAAAAAAAGCAACTAGAAAAACTAGTTGCTAGTGGTGGGGCAGAAAATGCAGGAGAAGATATAGTTTATTGCCTCTAATTGTGAATTTAAAATACAGTATAACACGGCTTAAAATAGACTTTTAAGCATACCCATTCTTCCTCTTACTACAGTGTAACATAGTAGAGGCTCTTTTGGTCCAAAGATATATGCATATAAGAACTTCTCTATTTCAAACTTTCAACTTACCAACTTTTATAACAAAAACAAAGCTACTGCCCTGGCCAATGGCTAGGTTGGTTGGAGCGTCGTCCTATACATCAAAAGGTTGCAGGTATGATCCCCAGTCTGGGTGGTTAACTGATAGATGTTTCTTTCTCACATCAATGTTTCTCTCTCTCTCACAACAATGTTTCTCTCAAATCAATAAGCATATACTTGTGTGAGGATTTAAACAAACAAGCAAGCAAGCAAACACAAAGCTACCAGCTGGATCAAGAGCTCATCAATTTTGCCCACCATCTACAGATGCCATGTCAGATCATTTGCACAGTGTCCACAGTGGGCTTGAAACTAGTAGACTTAGCCTTATCTGGTTTGGCTCAGTGGTTAGAGTGTCGGCCCTCAGACTTAAGGGTCTTAGGTTCAATTCTGGTTTAGGGCAGCGGTCGCCAACCGGTGGTCCGCGGACCACTGGTGGTTCGTGAGGTCTGAAAGGTTGGTGACCGCTGGTTTAAGGAAACCTTTGAAGCAGTGGTCACCAACTGGTGGTCCTTGGACCACTGGTGGCCCATGAGATACGAAAAGTTGGTGACCGCTGGTCTAGGGCACCTACTTTGGTAGCAGGCTTGATCCCGGGCCCGGTCGGGGCATGTGTGGGAAGCAACCAATTGATGTGTCTCTCTCACATTCATGTTTCCCTCACTCTGTCTCTCCCTCTCCCTTCTACTTTCTCTAAAAAAATCAATGGAAAAAATATCCTTGGGTGAGGATTAACTAAAAAACAAACAAACAAAACCTAGTAGACTTAGCAACAGTTCTTTGGCACCAAATTATTTTATGTATTTTATTTTTATAGTTGATACCCCATCCTCACATCTGAAAGCAGAAACACCAGTTCTATTATCTGTTATTTTTAAAAGACCCATGTTTCTTTTTCTTTGCCTCCCCCCTCATTTTTTAAAAAGTTTGTCACCTTAAAAAAAGGATTTACTTGGAAGCTGTATTTCCTTAGCTTGATTAGAGAACTAAAGAGGGTTATGCTAAATGGGAGTAGTTAATAAGAAACACTAATGGTTGTTGTTGACACTCTACACTGGTGCCAAACAGCTCAATTTAGTCCTGTTCTCTAGAAGGTGAATATGCCTTCAGCTGTGTTCTTTGCTTTCCTGGTAAAGTCCTCTTATACTCTCCCCAAACCTCTTATATTGGCCAAAGGTCTTTTTAGCCACCACTAAATGATCAAGAGCCTATTAATGGGCTCTGTGTGGTTCCAATTTCTTTTTAAAGGAGAAAGACAGAAATGCTTACTAATGTTAAATTTGGGGGCAAGAAGGAAGATGATGCATCTGCAACAAATATCTCAATTCCCAGTCAATAGTAGTTTCAGGTTTTCTAGTTCTCTTTATAGATAGGGTGGAGGGAAAGAGCATAGTAAAGTAAGTCAGTCAGTTTCTGGAAACCTACAAGCATAGCTGCATCTTGCCTAGAGCAGTACCCTGAAGGAAACTGGCTAGAACTGAGAGAAGGGAGAGTTACAACAGGATACCTGTGAGGAAGGCTAGTTTGGAACTTTGGGTACTATAACCTCTGTGGAAGCCTCAACTGGGGGAATGTAGTCATTGTTTCCTTCCCACAGCTGACCTCTGGTATATTAGTATCTAATATTTAATCTTGCCATGTGATTAGCTATTGTGCAAATTTCTGAGCACTGTTTCTTCCAGGACAAAAGTTCAACCCAGAGATGTAAGTCAAGACGAAGCTGAGTAGCCTTCAGAAAAGAAAAAGACTAGGAGAAATTAAGACCATTTGTAGTTCATCAACTAGTTAAGTTTTTTCCCAACAAACTGGTTGTTAATCTGAAAACCAATCTTTTTTTTTAATGGGCTTGCCACATAAGTCATGTCAGGAACTTTATTTCAGGGTTAAAAACCCTAGCCCCAAATTTGTCTACTGCAGTGAAAATTACTAGAGAGAATGCTTTGCTATGTTATAAATTCTTATGTCCTACCAAACCTCATGTAGGCAGAACCTCAATTCAGCTAAAAGCAACATCTCCTGGTTTTTATCTCACTTATTCTGGCAATCTATTCATGTATAAGTCATGGATTTGACTGTAAGGAAGGATCAAATCATTGCAGGTCTTCCAAAACCAGAAATCTAAAGGCAGAAATGTGGTTATTATTCCCTTAGAGAGGATACTTCCAAAGAGAATCTGTATTTCCCAGGCATTCTTTATTAATATTCTAAGTCTAAATCTCTGAGATTACACAATAAAGCAATTTAAGATAAGGTCTCTGCAGAAAATGTCTGAATCCTATGGAGCAATGGTTTCCAAACTTTGCTGCACATTGTATTCACCTGGAGATCTTTAAAGACTACTGACAACACCCGGCTTCCACCTACAGCCACACTGATTTAAGACCTGGGCACCTGGGTTTTTAATCCCCACCCCTACATGCTAATGTGCAGCAAAATCTGGGAACCACTGCTACAGAAAATGTGTCTTCCAATGTTTCTGCCTTCAGTTCTGAGGAACTCTGAGCCTTTATTTCTGGGATATTTTGGGGCTGAATGAGCCAAAGCATGCACGAAGGTGACACACATCACAGCAAACTACTCCCACGTGACAATGGTGTTTTCTCTACACAGAGTTTCAGTACAATAGAGAGCCAGCTGAAAACATGAAGTACCAATCCGGGGAGTGGTTAGGTCAGGGGTGGGTAACTTTTTGACTCAAGGGCCACAATGGGTTCTTAAACTGGACCGGAGGGCCGGAACAAAAGCATGGATGGAGTGTTTGTGTGAACTAATATAAATTCAAAGTAAACATCATTACATAAAAGGGTACGGTCTTTTTTTTTTTTTTTTTTTAGTTTTATTCATTTCAAACGGGCTGGATCCGGCCCGCGGGCCGTAGTTTGCCCACGGCTGGGTTAGGTAGATCTGTTACTGCTAAAACTATAAGCAGGAAAAGAAGTGGTACTGGGTAGAGATGTAAGACCAAGCTGGAACATACACCAAATGTAAACCACTCCAGCCCCAGGCAGTTGGGGGAGGCTGGGGAGATCTAAGACAGTTCCTCTTCCCATCTACAAGTTCCCACACCATGGGCACCATGGAAACGTACAAAACCTGGTTCACCACACCCTTAAATCACACACCCTCTCTTTCCTCTTGCTGAGTTACCACACTCTGTACCTATTATGGGAGGTGGTTCAGCAGAGGTCATCATGCCCTCGGCTGGCCAGCTGGAGTTCTTGTCTGAAAACCACTGCAAATAAGGAGGATGGTATCATCTCAGTAGGACATACTTTGAGGAAATACTTGGCCTGGAGTTGAGATGGACTCACACCTGTCCACAGTTTTACTGCTTTCCGACCTAGCAGGATAAGAACATGGCCAGGGGCTGGCCTACATGAGGCATTTTTCCTTTCAGCCTTCTTTAGCAAGAGGCTGACAGATGCAACTAACTGCTGAAACCTCTTTTTCTTTCTGGTAACCTCCACTTGGCATTTTCAGGATTTGTTAATAGAGCAGAACTGAACACATTGTGGCTCTTAGTGCCAAGCAGAGGGGAAACAGTAACGTATAGAGAGGAACAGTTGGGATCAGAGGATGGATACTCTTCTACCTAGACTGGCTTTAGCAAGCAATGCCTCTCATTATTATGTACAGTTCTAGATATTCTTCCTCTTTCCAACTTGTGACAATAATAATTTTGAAATTTTTGATGGTCTTTGTTAATGGCTGAATTGTGTCCCCTCAAAGATATATTGTAGTCCCAACCCCCAGTACCTTAGAATGTGATCTTACTTAGAAACTAGAGGCCCAATGCACGAAAATTTGTGCAAGAGTAGGCCTTCCTTCCCCCGGCTGCTGGCACCGGCTTCCCTCAGGCACCTGGGACCTGGACTGGCTTCCCCCGGGCTTCCCACAGGCACCCGGGACCCCAGCTGGCTTCCCCAGGGCCGCCCCCAAGATCTGGCTGGCTTTCCTCCGCCCTGGCTTCATCAGGGAGGATGTCCGGTCTTATTAGCATATTATCCTTTTATTATTACAGATATTATTATAGATAGGGTCTTTAAGGAGGCAATCAAGTTAAAATGAGGTCAAGTGGGCTCTAATCCAATATGACTAGAATCCTATTAAAATGGGGAAATTTGGACACAGTGACAGACACACAGAGGGGAGATGTGAGGGCATCTACAAGCCAAGGGACAGCAGGATTGCTAGCAAACACCAGAAGTAGAGGAGGCAAGGAAGGAATCTCCCCTCCATAGCCCTGCCAACACTTCTGGCCTCCCAGACTGAGACAACATATTTGTTGTTTTAAGCCACCCAGTTTTTGATACTTCGCTATATCAGCCTAAGGAAAACTAATATGGCTCCCAAAGCAGACCTGGTGTTGACTAAATCAGTCAGATTTTACCCTAACTAACCTTAGTGAATTATTGCTGCTAGCCAAGGAGATTACAGTCTGGGTCAGTGGTTCTCAAATAGGGTGGTAGAGAACAGTGGTTATGCAGCAAGACAATTTCTAGGGAAGCTGTTTCACAATAAACATGCCTATGCTCCACCCTGAACCTGATGATTCAGAATAGGAGGAGTGGGGGATAGCTAACATGTATTTTAAACAAGCTTCCCCAAATGACATCATTGACTTGGTCTGATCCTCCATCTCTCCCCCAAACTGAGTCACACTAGCTTAAATAAAAAAGGCAAAAAAAAAAAAAAAAAAAAAAAAGAAAAAGAAAAGAAAAGAATAAGGCTAAAACATTGGGTCTTCCAAATTGATCTGTAGAGTCAATGTAATCCTAATCAACATCTCAGCAGGTTTTTAGTTTTATTTTAAATATATATTTTTATTGATTTCAGAGAGGAAGGGAGAGGGAGAGAAACATCAATGATAAGAGAGAATCACTGATTGGCTGTCTCCTGCAGGCGGCCCACAGGGGATCAAGCCTGCAAGCCGGGCATATGCCATGACCGAGAATCGAACGGTGACCTCCTGGTTCATAGGTTGACGCCCAACTACTGAGCCATGTTGGCAGGGCCTCAGCAGGTTTTTTAAATAAAAATTTGCCACCAGATCCTAAAATTTATGTGGAAATGCAAAAGGCCAAGAATATTCAAGGCAATCTTGAAGTACAATAAAGAGGGAGGACTTACACTATTAGATATCAAGAGTTATAAAGCTATAGTTATTAAGACAGTGTAGTATTGATACAAGACTAGATAAGTGATGAATGGAACAGAAGAGACAGAGACCAGAAATAAACCCACACACGTCACTAGATTTATGACAAATGTGACACTGAGTGTAGTGGAGGAAAGCATGGTCTTTTCAATAAGGTCCTGGGTCAATTAGGTATTGATATGAAAAAAATAGAATCTTGATTCCCAACTCACACCCTAAACAAAAATCAATTTCTGGTAGATTATAGATCTAAATATATAAAGCAACGAAGTCCTAAAAAAAAAAAAAAGAAAGAAAGAGACAGAAAACGATCTTCATTACCTTGGAAAAGGCAAAATGTCCTTAAACAGGCAGGACACAGGCTGGCCAGCGTGGCTCAGTTGTTGAGCATTGACCCAAGAACCAGGTGGTCACCATTCAATTCCCAGTCAGGGCACGTGCCTGGGTTGTGGTCTCAATCCATAGTGTGGGATGTGCAGGAGGCAGCCAATCAATGATTCTTTCTCATCATTGATGTTTCTATCTCTCTCTCCCTCTCCCTTCTTCTCTGAAATCAATAAAAACATATTTTAAAACAACAACAACAAAATAGGTAGGACACAAAAATTATAAAAGAAAAACGACAGACTTTATAAAAATGAAGAAATTCCATTCATGAAAAAGTACCATTAAGAGAAAAGGCAAGATATGAAACTGAAAATATTTACAATACATGTATCTGATAAAGGACTTATAAACAGAATATATAAAAAATTCCTACAAATCAGTAAGAAAAAGCATACAACCCAATCCAAAAATGGGAAAAAGATTTGAACATGTACTTCATAAAACATTTCCCAATAAGCACATGAAAAAATGCTCAATTTCATGACTCATCATGGAAATGCAAATTAATAACCCAATGAGATACCATCACACACCAATCAGAATGGCACAAATGAAAAAGACAAATAAGGTCAAGTGTTGCTAAGGCTGCAGAACAACTAGGATTCTAATTGGAAGCAGAAGTATAAAGTGATTCAGGTACTTTGGGAAACTAGCAATATTAAAGCTGATCATATGCATACCTTATGACTCAGGAATTCAATTCCTAAGTATATATAGGATAGAAATATATACATATATTCCCAAAAAACCATATACAAGAATTTTCACAGACATTTTTTACATGAGCCCTAAACTGCAAACAACCCAAATATCTATCAACAACTTGATAGTAGTCACCCTTATCCACCATGGGTATGTTCCAAGACCCAGTGGATGCTTGAAAACAGGGATAGTACCAAACCCAATATATACTATATTTTTTCTATACATATATACCTATGATACAGTTTAATTAATTTATTTTTTTTGTTGCTGCTATTGTTAATCCTCTCCCGAGGATATTTTTCCCATTGATTTTTAGAGAGAGTGGGAGGAGGAGAGACAGAGAGAGAAATATTTATGTGAGAGACACACATCAATTGGTTGCCTCCCGTCCGCTCCCCAACCAGGGCCGGGGATGGAGTCTACAATCGAGGTATGTGCCCTTGACCAGAATCAAACCCGGGACCCTTAAGTCATTGAGCCGATGTAGGCTAGAGTTAAAGTTTAATTTATAAATCAGGTATAGTAAGAGGTTAATAACAAGAACTAATAATAAAAGAGAACAATCACAGCAAAAACAAAACAAAACCCATTAAGAAAGTTATGTGAATGTGGTCTTTCAAAATATCTTATTTCACAGATAAAAAATTCATTCTTACTGTAGATCTCAGCAACCTCAGCATACTAGTATACTTTTTTTTTTCTTATTACATCAATAACTTCTGCCTTATCACTTAAAGGAAGCACTTTATGGCTTCTCTTTGGCATATCTAAATTGTTAGCAACACTACTCTCATGCTTTGGGGCCATTATTATAAGAAAAATAAGGGTTACTTGAACATGTACTGTTATACCAGTTGATCTGATAACTGAGACAACTACTAAGTGACTAATGGGCAGACAGCATATACAGCGTGAATATGCTGGAAAAAGGGATAATTCACATCCTGGACAGGATGGGGCTGGACGGCGTGAGGTTTCATCACGCTGCTCAGAATGGCACACAATTTAGAGTTTATGAATTGTTTATCTCCGGAATTATCCACTTAGTATTTTCAGACTGCAGTTAACCACTGAAATCAAAACTGTAGATAAGGGTGGGCTACTGTATTCACATAATGAAATACTATAAAATAATGAGACTAAACAAAATACAACTACATGTAATAATATGGATGCACTTCACTAGCATATGTTGAACAGCTAGACATAAAAAAGTACAGAGTGTAATTATTCTATTTATGTAATGTTCAAAATGGATAACACTGATCTATGATGTTAGCAGTCAGAATTGATTTTCTTGGCAGGAGGTTAGCTATTGGAGGGAGGTATGAAGGGGCTTCTGGGCTTCCAGAAATATTGTATTCCTTCATCTGGATGCTGGCACCACCACAAAGTGAGTTCATTTCGAAAATTCAATGACCTCCATTTTTATGATTTGTATACATATTTATACTTTTATTATTGTTCAGTAAGACCTATTAACATAAAAACAAAATCAAAACCTTTGGTTTTGTGACTGCTGAAGATCAGTGCCAGAATCAGCTGAGATGCAGGTTAGCTCTATACTTTAGAGACATTCTGCCCAATCTCCAGGGTAGCAAGCCAATGGTGGGTGGGGGTGGGGTCTGTTTCCTACTTTTTTCCATTCTTTCTCCACACTGACTCTTAATTCCAGAGGTTTTTTATTGTTGTTGTTTTTTGAACAAGAACTAATAATGCTAAGGAGCAGGCTAAAAACTGAAAAGTGTAGGGGAGCTTGATAAATGGAAGATGCACAGTATTTCAAGTGTACTGAATGAAAGGGGAAATTTTTCAAAAGATGAGGATAATCAGAGTCAAATAAGGAGAAGGCAGGTTGTTCACTGAATTAATTCTGGGTTAAAAATTTCATTTCATTATGAGTTCAATGGGGGTAGAAAATTATTTGATAGCAGTCTTTTAGGCTTTTTAAAGATATCCTAAAGAGAAAATAGAGTACAACTTGTGGGAGGGGAGACTACTCAATTTCTCACCACAGCCTTTTTGTCATAGAGCTTGTTGCTATGGAGAAGGCCATGAAGACAGCAACTAAGGGAAATAAAGGATCTGGCAGGAATAAGTACAGGGACAGTGGATTAAACAAAAACTTCTTAAGCAATTAGCAAGTAGCAGGGCCTATAAAAGACACACTTTCCATTTTTTCCTAATCCCTACCCCTCTAAAAGTATATGGCCCTGGTTTGCAACTATAATTTACCTCAAATACAGAGAAGCCTGAATAGGCCCAACAAAGCCTAAGCCTGGCAGATAAAACATAAGGCCACTTAGCAATGAAGCTTCATGCCAGGGGGAATCAGCTACCTACCCACCCTATCCTGGGGAAATTATCTCTAGCTGCATAAATTATAAAGTTGATGCCCTATGACTTCTTTGTTCTATAAAGCCTGAGGGAGCTAGGATAATGAAGTATCAGAAGTGGAGAAGAACCTCTTGTTTCATAGAGTAGTCAGACAGAGAGAAGAGAGAGACAGATTGTGTGTGTGTGTGTGTGTGTGTGTGTGTGTGTGTGTGTGTGAGAGAGAGAGAGAGAGAGAGAGAGAGAGAGAGAGAGAGAGAGAGAGAGAGAGAGACTGGTTGTTCTTAATGGAGTCATTAAGAGGCAGCAGCAATGACCTGGGAGCAAAGCTCTGCCTGAACTGGTCTGAAACTACTGCTGTGAGAGAAAAGGCTAGTTGCCAAGTTAGTTAATAGCTTCTGCCCATGATTGTTTCAGACACTTTATCAACCAGGGCAGGGCCAGACCCTGTTTTTAGCAGTGTAAGCACTGAGAGCAGAGGGTTCAACTACATCATCCAGCAGATCTCACCACAAGCAATGATTATCAAAGGCAGTTCCCTCTTCTGTCCCACACAAATAATCACAGAATTATAAATATCAGAACTGGAAGGACCACAGAGATATGTAATCCAATCTCCTCATTTTACAAATGGGGAAATGAAGGCCCAGACCAGTTAAATGACCTTATCAATAGGGCAAGAAAAGATCAAGGCTCACAAATGGGGTATTTTCCTTTTGGAATCATATGCTGAGGCTAAATTAGCTCGGGCTAATTTATCAGAACTATATTTACTGTGTAGTTATTACTAACCTGGATTATATATAAGTATCAGGAACTAAATTATTTGTTAAAGGATGGCATTAATAACAACATAGGTCTGTTTCTCTGAGCCTATCTCAGATGGTTGTGTTACTGAAATACCAAAAGAATCTCATAGAAACAACCTTAGCTATCTGGAAAGCCTGCAGCCTGGCCAACTGAACTGCCTGACTGTGCTTTGCAGGAGGAGGAGGGTGAGAATGCACAAAAGGACATTTCTCTCCCTTGGAGATTAGTTTATTTTGCAATATGTAAAATGAAACTCAAAAAAGTCTGTAACTGAAAAATTTCCTTAGGGCTTCAGGATTTAACTATATGACAGTGGACAGATAACATAATCCACAAGGGTATATAATCATGTAATTGCCCTAAAGCATCCCCTAGGAGTAAGGTGCTAGGTGGAAAGAATGTGTTGGCGGTTGTTTGGGTGGGGGAAGGGTGGGAGAAAGTAAGTATTGATTTCCCTAATGCTTCCTTTGTGTGGCTACTGTTGCCATGTGGTAGTCGGTTGCTATGAAGATTAGTGGTGCCAGACAATGGCTGCTAGGCTCTTTATGACTGTGCTGTTGGTAGAGTGGTTTCTGCAGGAGTCGGGCTCGAAGCAATTGGCTAAGCAGCAGAAAGCTTGGTCACTGTGAACCATTTCTCTTCAGGTAAGTGCTGCCTAAGGCAAGACTAAAGGGGAAGGAGTGTTAGTTATAGCTAAGAAAAACAAAAACCAGTAGCTCCAGTATAAATATCTAAAATTAAATATTTCACAGTTCACACACATACTTTCCTACATCACAATCACACAGAATAAACCAAGAGTAACTCCCAAGGTTACTATTTCCATAAAGATGAATGGTCAGCCCCTTCCTTTTAGTGAGAAAGATCAAAACTCACAGCTGGGATCTGCAATCAGATGAGAATGAAGAACAGCTGAGGCAGGTTCTCAGCGGAGCTACCATAGGCAAACTTCCTGCTAAGCAAAACCACTGCCTATTACTCTGATAATGAGAAAACTGCAACCCACAGACCAAAGTACAGGGCTCAACCACAGAGCTTGAAGGAGGGCCAATTTTTTCTCAGGTAAAAAGAGCCAGAGTACACAGAAATCACCCTGGGTCAGCTATTTACCCAACCTCTTCATTCTCCCACACAATTACTCCTCTTTCCATCTCAGAGTATATATACACTTTTACATTATACATAATTTAAACATCTAGCTCCTATACTGTCCAAAATGGTAAACCACAGCTACATGTGACTATTTAAATAAAAATATAAAATTCAATTCCTCAGTTTCATGTAGCAAGATGTTATATGATACTGGACAAGTAAAAAGAGATTGAAGCCCAGCCAGTGTAGCTCAATAGTTGAGCGTTGACTCATGAACCAGGAGGTCACCGATCAATGATTCTCTCTCATCATTGATGTTTCTATCTCTTTCTCCCTCTCCCTTCCTTTCTCTGAAATCAATAAGAACATATTTTAAAAAGAGACTGAAAATAGCAATAGTAAGTGGTAAAGGAGAGAGGTTAGTAGTTCAAAGGGGTAGCAAGGATGAGGAAAGTATTTTCATTGTAAGAAGTGTTAAAGAGGGGAAGGAGTTAATAGAAGGGGAAAGAATGAAGATGAAGAAAGAATAGATAAAATTCATGGTAAAGACTCAAAGAATCTTCAGAATAAGAAAAATAAAAATAAAACAATAGGATAAGAAAAATGCATTTTAAGAAAGAGAGGAGGGAAGCTGGGGGATTTAGGTGGGTATCTTTGATCTTAGTTTAAGAGCATGAAGAAAGAATGAATTGGGCTAAGAATCTTGACAATGAGCCCAGCTGGCGTGGCTCAGTGGTTGAGCACTGACCTATGAACCAGGAAGTCATGGTTCGATTTCGGGTCAGTGTCAGGGCACATGCACATGCCTGGGGTTGTGGATCCCCAGTGTGGAGCATGTAGGAGGCAGCCAATCAATGATTTTCTTTTATCATTGATATTTCTATCTCTCCCTCTCCCTTCCTTTCTGAAATCAATAAAAAAATATGTATTTTTTTAAATTAAATCTTTATTGTTCAGATTATTACAGTTGCTCCTCTTTTTTCATCCCATAGCTCCCCTCCACCCGGTTCCCACCCCACCCTCTGCCCTTACCCACCTCCCCACTGTCCTCATCCATAGGTGTACGATTTTTGTCCAGTCTCTTCCCCCACCCCCACACCCTTTTCCCCCTGAGAATAGTCAATCCATTCCCTTTCTGTGCCCCTGATTCTATTATATTCACCAGTTTATTCTGTTCATCAGATTATTTATTCACTTGATTTTTAGATTCACTTGTTGATAGATGTTTATTTGTTGTTCATAATTTGTATCTTTACCCTTTTCTTCTTCTTCCTCTTCTTAAAGGATACCTTTCAGCATTTCCTATAATACTGGTTTGGTGGTGATGAACTCCTTTAGCTTTTTCTTATCTGTGAAGCTCTTTATCTGACCTTCAATTCTGAATGATAGCTTTGCTGGGTAAAGTAATCTTGATTGAAGGTTCTTGGTATTCATCACTTTGAATATTTCTTGCCACTCCCTTCTGGCCTGCATAGTTTCTGTTGAGAAATCAGCTGACAGTCGTATGGGTACTCCCTTGTAGGTAACTGACTGACTTTCTCTTGCTGCTTTTAAGATTCTCTCTTTGTCTTTTACTGTTGGCATTTTAATTATGATGTGTCTTGGTGTGGTCCTCTTTGGATTCCTTTTGTTTGGGGTTCTCTGCGCTTCCTGGACTTGTAAGTCTATTTCTTTCAGCAGGTAGGGGAAGTTTTCTGTCATTATTTCTTCAAATAGGTTTTCAATATCTTGCTCTCTCTCTTCTTCTGGCACCCCAATAATTCAGATGTTGGTGCGCTTGAAGCAGTCCCAGAGGCTCCTTACACTATCTTCATATTTTTTTTTAATTTCTTTTCTTTTTTTTAAATTAAATCTTTATTGTTCAGATTATTACATTTGTTCCTCTTCCCCCCCCCCCCATAACTCCCCTCCTCCCAGTTCCTGCCCCACCCTCCGCCCTCACTCCCCACCCACTGTCCTCATCCATAGGTGCACGATTTTTGTCCAGTCTCTTCCCGCATCTCCCACACAGATGACATTTTAAAAATCAGATTAGCCACTTGTGATTTCCAGACTGCGTATCGTATACACACATCCAGAGTCAATCTCAAGGATCAAGCTCTCTAATGTCTTGGTATCAGTTTCTAACACAATAGGTGTTTTTTTCCCGTTCTTGTCTTAGGAACACAATAAAAACTCATCTGCAATGGTATTCTAAAAGCTGGTGCTTTACTATAAAACTAATGATGAGAGAGCCAAGAACATAAAATTCTTAACCTATATCACATCATAGCCGACTGAACGGTAGACTTTAAATAAATACTGGACCATAACAACATATTCAGAGGAACAGACTTTTATCAGGATGGCCAGAAAGAAACGCCTGAATTTCCACAGGCAGCCTGACAAGACAGCTTATGATCATCAGAGATAATGAGCTGTGCTCTTCTGGGCTTCTAAACTCCTCAGAGTGGGGATGCTTTGAGAGTCTGGTTACTGATGCAGAGACCTGAGGGGACTCTGAGGCCCAGCCTTTCTAACCACACATACTTCGACAAGGACTCGGCTTTTTAAATAAAAATAATGTATTTGCTGAAATCAAATTGCCACAGATGGTACGAAGGAATCTGAAATACCTGGTCTCTTTGCACTCCTATTTTTTTAGGTTGATAAACTTTTAAACAGAAGAGATTTTATTCTCAAGGGCCGATGGAACATATAAGAAGTCTGGATAGTAGCCTTGGGGAGCAGCACCCTACAGTGAGCCAACTGCTTAGTGGATACCTGAAAACAAGACTATGCAAACATTTCCCTGTTGCCTAGGCCTATAAAATCTGTACTGACAGATGCATGAAGTGGTGTGGCTGGTTGGGCAATGAGGCAACAGTAGAAAGAAGCTTGGCTGCACCTCCAGGTGTTAAAAAAGGCAAGAGTTGCACATTCAATGAGCCAACACTAAGTCAATTTAAGAGTTTTCCATTTCCTTGACTCCCACAGCTGCCCTTTTATTACTTTATCTCTTCAAGCCGGCCCCAAAAGTTCATTTATTTGAATTCTTCCATATAAAATGATAGAGAGGGGGATGGAGAGTATAGACACAGTATGAATTACCTGGCCAGCACCTATCAAACCTATTGCTTAAGTATCAGGGCCATAACTGTTGAACAGCTACAAAGCGGAAACAATTAAAACTGCCAATCTCTAGAAGCTGGGAGATTTTACTAAGAAGCTTACTGTAATCTTCTGGGTAAGTATCACCAGCAGACTATGGTCATTTGAGACTCCTAATAAATACTTGGTGTGAATTACAACAATAAACCCCTGAAGGCAGAAGCAGGTTGAGAAGGGATGGGGAAGCTATAGGTAGCACTTACCATCTTCTGTTTCTTGCCACACGATGCCCTCAAGGTTGACACTTGTCCCAGGTTCACAGGGACCCAGGCACTCAGGCTCGGTGGCTAAAGCCACATCACATGTGTTGACCCCAACTGATCGGGTACGAACCATGATCTGCTCACAGGGAGATGAGATGTCATTACTGACCACTGGTACCAAAAGGTGTAGTGGCAGCACTGCTGGTGTGGAGACAGGGGACTCCATCTGTGGGGGAAGAAAAAGCACCAGCTGAGTTACAGGAAGAACTTTTAGAGGAAATAGCTTCCTCGTATTTAATCTAGTCCAACATCTTTTCCTGCCAGAGTGCAGAAGACTCTAAATATAAGACTTTGTTTTTTCCTTTCAAGTTTTACTCATGATACCACTACAAAGCTAGCCGTTTAGATGAATGTGCCCTGAGCTAGGAGATGCTCTATCCTATATAATAAAGCCTAATATGCAAATCGACTGAACAGCGGAACGACTGGTCACTGTGATGCACACTGACCATCAAGGGGCAGACGCTCAACGCAGGAGCTGCCCGCAGGCCCCAGGCCAGCCAAGGTGGGTGCCAGTGGGACTCCCCAATTACCCCACTGGTCACCCCACAGATCGGCCCTGATCGCCAGCCAGGCCTAGGGACCCTACCCGTGCACAGATTCCGTGCACCGGGCATCTAGTTTCTTAATAACAATTTTCATCATAAACTGTGCTTGTCTCATTTTTCTAGTGAAAGAGAATTAGGGCCAGTTTTCAGTAGTAACGGAGCACAAAGATTGATAAGAAAGAAAAGGACCAGTTTCTGAGCCATGTTTTACTGTTACCACTATGTTTCCCAACAAATCCTACATTAACCAGGTAAAAAAATCCAAGAATATAGATAGGAATAAAAAAAAGGGGGAAAATAGATCCTAGGAATGCCACTTCAAGAAGACTGGAGCTTTAATTCATCTTTAGCTAGAAGGAAGTCTTCTTAAAAGTTATTTGGGAAGTTTGAAGTTTCTATTATAACAGCAATAGTTAATGAGAACGGCATTTTGGAATGTGAATCTAACATAAAATTTATCTGTAAGAAACAAGAGGTGTTATCACTACCCAGAAACCGATTGGTAGAGAGTCTGCTGATGAAGCTGATTATAGACACACACAGATAGAAATAGTTGAAGGACCAACAATCTACCTCTAAATATAGAACCTCTCACAAAAACACAATTACTTAGATTCCAAGAAGAATGTAACACATCTAGAGTTAAAAGAAAAATTGTAATGAAAAGGGCAATAATCCCTTAACTCATTAAATCTTAGCATTTATCAGGTTGACAAATTACCAACTCTGAGTTTACAGTGCCAAAATCCTAACTGAACAGAGTACATTGCATATGCAAAGGCACTCAATGGTGCACTAACTGACCTGGTATGATAGCAATTAGCAGACTTAGAAAATGATAGGGACCCTCTTCTCTGCAAAGATATTTTAGTCCTACAGACCTATATTCAGAGAGAGCCATATAATAAACCCATAATACAAGCTGCTGGCCAACTCTGCAACAGAAGTCTGGTTCTGGAATAGTTTACTGCATGGCCACTGTTCTACCTATAGTTCACCTACTTCCTCTTAACACTGACATCTGGGTATTGAATCCATTCTCTGCAGTTAGCTCTGACATCTTGACTTATAAGTCATTGCTATTTGTGAATCATCACTGTCAGAGTCCAGAGACTGCTAAAACACTGATTCTTTTTAAAAAATTAATTATATTATGAGAGAGAGAGAGAGAGAGAGAGAAGAGAGAGAGAGAGAGAGAGAGAGAGAGAGAGAGAGAGAGAGAGAGAGAGAGAAACAGTGATGTTGTCCCACTTATTTATGTATACATTGGTTGCTTCTTGTATGAGCCCTGACCGGGGATTGAACCCACAACATTGGCATATCAGGACGATGCTCTAACCAACTGAACCACTGGGTTGGAGGTTTAAAACACTGATTCAGATTAATACTGGTCCTTGAAAAGTTGCCAAAACATTATCCTTATCTACTTGTTGTTATATATACCCACCCTGTACTTCCCTAACTCCACCTTTTTCATAAAATGAAATGAAAGTGGAAGCCTGTATAATGAATCTTCTGTATGATGGTAAATGCCAAAAGGCATTTTGCTGTCTTTGCACTCTTAAAAATCAGGTATTCGTAATTTAATTTGGTAACCTTCTTGGGATGTGTGTGGTACATCCTTAAAAGACCCTTCAACATCTCCATGTACAGACTTGAAGGTAGAAATAACACAGAAAAAGTAAACTAGACTCCCCATTACTCCTGTGTAGTACTGGAATCTGGCTCTAGTCATTTAGCCCTTTCAGGAATGCTCCAAGAAGGTGGCTCATAACTCTTTGCAAAGAAAGATTCCTGGGGAGTTACTAGAAAGGGGGAAATTAGAGACAGAATATACAGATCATCTTTACTTATAGACTTACCTCTGTACTTTTGGGGAAGAACTGAGACAGAAGCAATTTCACAGTCAGGATATGCAATTCCTTTGCTCAGCGTTTGTTCCCTTTTCTATACCTTTCTTCTTCTAGCAAAAGAAATTCCTACAAGGTCCTCTTTCTGGGACACAGAGATTGACCTAAACCTTCTAGGTCACTCCTGTGAATTTTCTGATTGCCTTGCTTGAACATGTCCTGTTGCCAATCTGTTCCACCGCTGAAACAGCAATCCCAAGTACAGAGGGAGGTAAGTCCCCAGGGAGTCAGCCACCTACACATTATCTCAGCCATCAAGGACAGCTCTTTTCTGGAAGTGGGTTCATTTCCTGTTAAGTTATTTAGTGCTGCTGGAGCCCAGAGAGAAATAAGATACTAATATTCTAGATAAAGCCAAGCCCCTAAATTCCCTACTAACAGATCCAGAAAACAACATCTAAGATATAAGTAGGAAATGCTAATGTTGCATTCAAGCACCTTGTCAAATTAAACCCTGCTATACACCCTACAGCAGGGGTCCTCAAACTTTTTAAACAGGGGGCCAGTTCACTGTCCCTCAGACCATTGGAGGGCCGGACTATAGTTTAAAAAAAAACTATGAACAAATTCCTATGCACACTGCACATATCTTATTTTGAAGTAAAAAAACAAAACGGGAACAAATACAGTATTTGTATTTGCATGTGGCCCGCAGGCCAGGCCGTAGTTTGAGGACCCTTGCCCTAAAGAGAAGAAACTTAGCGGAACTGATCACTAAGAACTAATATACATGAGGAGCTGATTAACATGTATATGAAACAAACTACCTTACTGGTCAGTTACTAAGCAGAGTTCAGGATCTCTGTGTAAGGATGACTTTATTTAATTTTTTAATTAATTAAAAGATTTTGGGGGGTGGGGAGAAGTGAAGAAATTCATCTGTGGGTTTGGAACTATTCAGTTTCCTTCCACTTTGCAACAGAAATCGAAGGCGAAATCATGGTGCAGCACAATAATGTTTAATTAGAGCTCCAGCTCTGCTAATTACGTTGGTTGCATCTATAATCTACATTAAGCCATAGTGCATAATAAGCAGCTCTGTGATATTCATCTAATAACCTAGGTGGCTTTATGAGATTTCATATTCTACTATTCATTGGAACAAACATAGCTTCATTTATCACTCTCCAGGAGAGAATCAAAATCAGAAAAGGACTCATTTTGCCATCTTTTCCATATACTTAGGATATAAGAGCAGGGATTGTCAGGAGATTGAAGCCAGCAGGGAAAATGAGGAACAGGAATATAAAACGTTAAGGTAATTAAATACCTTAACAACTAGGACAACAATAAAAGCTGGGCCAGTTCTCACTCTGAAATGCTAAGTGCCACCACAGGCTTCTGGGGCTCACTGAAGGCGGGAAGTAAACAACAAAACAAAACAAAAACCTGAGAAGAGAGAATTTAAAAATGGAATTCTCTGAAGTTTCCCAAGAATTCTGTCCTTTATCTTTTAATGATACTTCTTTTCAATTCACCTTTAGATATTAGTCAAAATAGTACAGTACCTATTAGGGATCTGAGTGCTGATAGGCAGGTGACACAAAAATGAGGACTAGAGACAATAAAGAAAGGCCAGAGCCATTAATCTCCCTGAAAGAAGTAATTATACACTGACTTCAGTTGCTTCCCACATATGAGAGGCACTGATGAAATAAAAATTTCAAGGCTGCAACCGAATTTTTGGGGCAAAAAATGCAGTGAAGAAATATTTGGTTCAGACCCTCTCCTCTCTCCTACACTAATATAAGTCTGGTATCTTCACCTTCACAGTCAAAAGGTAGAAAGGAAGCTGGCCTGGCAGAAATGGCGCAGTCGGCTGAGTGTTGTCCAGTGCATCGAAAGGTTGCCAGTTTGATTCGGGTCAGGGCACATACCTGAGGATTTGAGTTTGCTCCCAAGTTGAGGAGTGTACGGAAGGCAAATGACGTTTCTTTCTCTCTTTTCCTCTGCTAAGCATGTCCTCAGATGAGGATTTTTTAAAAACTTAAAAAAATATATGTATATTTTTTATTGATTTCAGAGAGAAAGGGGGAGGGAGAGAGAGATAGAAACATCAATGATGAGAGAGAATCATTGATTGGCTACCTCCTACATGCTCCCTACTGGGGATCAAACCTGAAACCTGGGTATGTGCCTTGATCAGGAATCATCCTGGTTCATAGGTCAATGTTCAACCACTGAGCCACTTGGGGGTAAATGGAAGAAGACTTGACTTGGGGGAGGGATAAACACAATATTGTCAGTCGTTTTCCTTGGAGCAATAGGTTCATTTCAGTCACTTTCAAGAAAATGTCTGCCAAACACCCATTAATTAGTTATTAGTCTGAATAACTAATTTGTTAGTTGTTCTTTCAAGTAAAAAATGGTATTTGATGAAAAAACTGGATAGGTCAGCCCACAATTCCCAATTGCACAGGTATTCATGTGTACTTTCCCTTTGTCTCACCCAACATAAAATGACATGTACTCAAAGGTTGAGATTTAATTAATAACTTTTACTGCTTTACTGGCACAATTAAAGATATTTTCAAGTGAAATTGGCTTTATAATGTTTTTTAATCTTTTACTAAAAGGCCATAGCAATGAAGAATGTAATGGTTACTAGTGCAATTTGGTGCCACTGATTTTATTTGTGCTAAGGTGCCAGCCATCTTACCCACCATTGCATTTGTATCATCAGCACAAGGTCAAGAGAGCAAGTGAGGTCTTAGTATTATTATGAAAATAATTCTGACCTAGCAGAACCTCTGAAAAGGTCACAGAGATACTTAGGGTTCTGAGGGTTATATTTCAAGAACTAATCAAGTTTCATGTTCTAGGACTAGAGAAGTGATCAGCTTCTGCAGAAGCATATACCCATCTGATTACTAAACAAAACTGGGATTCTGGTAGCCAGAAGTTGAGGGAGACTGACTATTCATTAGGCAAACAAGAGTGTCTTATTTGGGTGAAGAAAACAGAGACATGAAGGCAGAGAAAATTATTAGCGAGAGTGAAGTAGGAAAGAACACTCCTAAAATCCATACACTGAAGATCTTGTAAGTAGGGATGTTTATGAGTTAGGAGTTAATAAATTTCAGCAACTGAGTTAATAGTGAGTATTTTAAAAATATGGGGGAATGAAGAGGTCAGTTAATTGTTTAGAAAAAGGACAAATGGGCAGCTTCCTGATCACCACACCCTCTGTCTGAGGAACGGTAGCTGTGTGTGAAACCTCCCCCCACCAGCCAGAGGAGCCACCACAGCGGTGAACAGCACCCACCACAGAAGCTGCTGCCACCTGAGGAGCAGCTGATACCACAACCGCCTGAGGAGCAACCGCAGCCTGAGGAGCCACTGCCACCCAGGGAGCAGCCACTTAACGACTCAACATCTAGATATGTCGGTGAGATCTAACATGGGTAGACAAAGAAACCCCCAAAGGAAAGAAAAGGAGGACTCACCAGAAAAGCAGCTAAGTGAAACCGAGGCATGCAGCATGACAGAAAAAGAATTCAGATTAAGGGTCCTAGAATGCGTAAACCGGATGGAGGAAAAAAATCAACAACTTATGCAAGAAGCAAGAAGAAACAGGTGAAAAAATCAATAAATTATGTAAGAACCAAGAAGAAATGAAGAGTGATATAGCTGCAATAAAAAACACCATTGAAAGTTTCAACAGTAGACTAGGAGAAGCGGAGGAACGAATTAGCGAATTAGAAGACAGGGAAACAAAACACACCCAAACTGAACAGCAATTGGAAAAAAAAATTAAAAGACAGGAGGAGAGCCTAAGGGAGCTATGGGACAACATGAAACGAAACAACATACGAATAATAGGGGTGCCAGAACAACAGAAAGAGGAACAAGACTTAGAAAACCTGTTTGAAGAAATAATATCAGAAATCTTCCTGGAGGTGGGGAAGAAAAAAAATCACACAAGCACAGAGAGTCCCAAACAAGGTGAACCCGAAAAGACCCACACCAAGACACATCATAATTACCATGGCAAATGCTCATGACAAAGAGAGAATCTTAAAGGCTGCAAGAGAGAGATGGAAAGTTACATTCAAGGGATCTCCCATTAGATTATCAAATGATTTCTCAACAGAAACACATCAGGCCAGAAAAGAATGGACGGAAATTTACAAAGTGATGCAAAGCAAAGGACTGAATCCAAGAATACTCTATCCAGCAAGGCTATCATTCAAAATTGAAAAGGAAATAAGAAGCTTCACAGACAAAAAAAGGCTAAGGGAGTTTATCACCACCAAGCCAGCAATGCAAGAAATGCTAAAGGGACTTGTGTAAAAAGAAGAAATAAAAAGCTCAGAAAGAAAACAGCCACACAAAAAATAGAAATGGCTATTAACAAGTACCTTTCAATAATAACTTTAAACGTAAATGGACTAAATGCTCCAACCAAAAGACATCAAGTTGCTGAATGGATAAAAAAAACATGACCCATACATTTGCTGTCTACAAGAGACCCACCTCATTAGAAGAGACTCACACGGACTGAAAGTGAAGGGATGGAAAAATATCTTTCAGGCAAATGGAAATGAAAAAAAAGCTGGGGTAGCAATACTTATATCGGACAAAATAGACCTCAAAGTGAAGGCCATAACAAGAGATAAGGAAGGCCACTTCATAATACTAAAGGAATCAATACAACAAGAAGATATAACCCTGATAAACATATATGCACCCAATGCAGGAGCACCCAAATACCTAAAAAAACTCCTGGAAAATATCAAAGGAGAGATCGACAACAATACAATCATAGTAGGGGACCTTAATACACCACTGACATCACTGGATAAGTCCTCTAGACAAACAATCAGCAAAGAAACAGCAATCCTAAGTGACTCACTAGATCAGATGGACTTAACTGACATCTTCAGAACACTTCACCCCAAAGCCACAAAATATACGTTCTTTTCAAGTGCTCATGGGACATCTTCAAAAATAGACCACATATTGGGTCACAAACAAAGTCTCCCCAAATTCAAGAAGATTCAAATCATACCAAGCATCTTCTCAGACCACGAAGGCATAATATTAGAAATAAACTACAATAAAAAAACCCCCCAAATACTCAAACACTTGGAAGCTGAATAGCATGTTATTAAATATTGATTGGGTTACCAATGAGATCAAAGAAGAAATTAAAAACATCCTAGAAACTGATGACAATGAAAACACAATAATCCAAAACCTATGGGACACAATGAAAGCAATCTTGAGAGGGAAGTTTATAGCTCTACAGGACTATCTCAAAAAAACAAGAAAAAATGATAGTAAATCATCTAACTCTACAACTCAAAGAATTAGAAAGAGAGCAACAAGAAAAGCCCAGAGTGAGCAGAAGGAAGGAGATAATAAAGATTAGAGCAGAAATAAATGACATAGAGACCAAAAAAAAAAAAATACAGAAAATCAATGAAACCAAGAGCTGGGTCTTTGAAAGGATAAACAAGATTGACAAACCTCTAGCCAGGCTTACCAAGAAGCAAAGAGAGAGGACCCAAATAAACAAAATCAGAAACGATAAAGGCGAAATAACAACAGACCCCACAGAAATACAAATGATTGTTAAACAATACTATGGACAACTCTACTCCAATGAATTAGACAACCTGGAGGAAATGGACATATTCCTAGAAAAATACAACATTCCAAAACTCAATCAGGAAGAATCAAAAAATCTCAACAGGCCAATAACTATGGAAGAAATTGAAGCAGTCATCAAAAAGCTTCCAGCAAACAAAAGCACAGGACCAGACGGCTTCACAGGGGAGTTTTACCAAACATTCAAGGAAGAACTAAAACCTATCCTCCTCAGACTACTACAAAAATTCAAGAGGAAGGAACACTTCCAAGCTCATTCTATGAAGCCAGCATCACCCAAATACCAAAACCAGATAAAGACAACACAATGAAAGAGAATTACAGGCCAATATCCCTCACGAACATAGATGCCAAAATCCTCAACAAAATCTTAGCAAATCGGATCCAGCAGTACATCCGAAAGATCATACACCATGACCAAGTAGGATTTATCCCAGGGATGCAAGGATGGTACAATATCTGAAAATCAATAAACGTGATACATCATATAAACAAATTGAAAGAAAAAAACCACATAGTCATATCAATTTATGCAGAAAAAGCGTTTGACAAAATTCAACACCCATTTTTGATAAAAACTCTCAGCAAGGTGGGAATAGAAGGATCATACCTCAACATAATAAAAGCCATATATGACAAACCCACAGCCAACATCATAATCAATGGGCAAAAACTAACACCATTTCCCCGAAGAACAGGAAAAAGACAGGGATGCCTACTCTCACCATTCCTGTTCGACATAGTTCTGGAAGTATTAGCCATTGCAATTAGACAAGAAGAAGAAATAAAAGGCATCCAAATTGGAAAAGAAGAAGTAAAACTGTCCTTATTGGCAGATGACATGATATTATACATAAAAAAACCCCTAAAGACTCCAACAAAAAACTATTAGACTTAATAAATGAATTCGGCAATGTGGCAGGATACAAAATTAACGCCAAGAAATATATGGCATTTCTATACACCAATAGTGAACTTACAGAAAGAGAGACTAAAAAAACAATCCCATTTACTATTGCACCAAAAAAATTAAGCTACCTAGGAATAAACTTAACTAAAGAGGTAAAAGACCTCTACTCAGAAAACTACAGGACGCTGAAAAAAGAGAGAGAGGAAGACATAAACAGATGGAAGAACATACCATGTTCTTGGATTGGTAGAATCAACATCATTAAAATGTCCATACTGCCCAAAGCAATCTATAAATTCAACGAACTTCCCATTAAAATACCAACAGCATATTTCACAGACCTAGAAAGAACTCTCCAAAAATTCATCTGGAATAAAAAAAGACCCCGAATAGCTGCAGTGATCCTGAGAAAGAACAAAGTAGGTGGGATCTCAATACCAGATATCAAGCTGTACTACAAAGCCACTGTTCTCAAAACTGCCTGGTACTGGCATAAGAACAGACATATAGATCAATGGAATAGAATAGAGAGCCCAGAAATCGGCCCGAACCAATATGCTCAATTAATATTTGACAAAGGAGGCAAGAACATACAATGGAGCCAAGATAGTCTCTTCAATAAATGGTGTTGGGAAAATTGGACAGATATATGCAAGAAAATGAAACTAGACCACCAACTTACACCATACACAAAAATAAACTCAAAATGGATAAAGGACTTAAATGTACGACAGGAAACCATAAAACTTCTAGAAGAATCCAAAGGCAACAAAATCTCAGACATATGCCGAAGCAATTTCTTCACCGATACAGCTCCTAGGGCATTGGAAACTAAAGAGAAAATAAACAAATGGGACTACATCAAAATAAAAAGCTTCTGCACAGCAAAAGAAACCATCAACAAAACAATAAGAAAGCCCACTGCATGGGAGAACATATTTGCCAATGTTATCACCAATAAGGGTTTAATCTCCAACATTTATAGGGAACTCATACAACTCAACAAAAGGAGGATAAACAATCCAATCAAAAAATGGTCAAAGGACCTAAATAGACACCTTTCAAAAGAGGACATTCAGAAAGCCAAGAGATATATGAAAACATGCTCAAAGTCACTAATCATCCGAGAGATGCAAATCAAAACAACAATGAGACACCATCTCACACCTGTCAGAATGGCTACCATCAACAAATCAACAAACGACAAGTGCTGGAGAGGATGTGGAGAAAAAGGAACACTCGTGCACTACTGGTGGGAATACAGACTGGTACAGCCATTATGGAAGACAGTATGGAGTTTCCTCAAAAAACTACAAATGGAGCCAAAACCGGTTTGGCTCAGTGGATAGAGCATTGGCCTGCGGACTGAAAGGTCCCAGGTTCGATTCTAGTCAAGGGCATGTACCTGGGTTGCGGGCATATCCCCAGTAGGAGATGTGCAGGAGGCAGCTGATGGATGTTTCTCTCTCATCAATGTTTCTAACTCTCTATCTCTCTCCCTTCCTCTCTGTAAAAAATCAATAAAATATATTTAAAAAAAAAACACACTAAAAAATGGAACTCCCATTTGACCCTGTGATCCCATTTCTAGGAATATATCCCAAGAAACCAGAAACACCAATCAGAAAGGATATATGCACCCCTATGTTCATAGAAGCACAATTCACCATAGCTAAGATCTGGAAACAGCCTAAGTGCCCATCAGTAGATGAATGGATTAGAAAACTGTGGTACATCTACAGAATGGAATACTATGTTGCTGTAAAAAAGAAGGAACTCTTACCATTTGCAACAGCATGGATGGAACTGGAGAGCATTATGCTAAGTGAAATAAGCCAGTCAATGAGGGAAAAATACCACATGATCTCACTCATTTATGGATAATAAAGACCATTATAAACTGATGAACAAAAATAGATACAGAGGCAGAGCTGCCTCGAATAGACTGTCAAACTACAGTGGGAAGACTGGGGAGGGTTGGGGGGCAGGGGGGGGGGAAGAGATCAATTGAAGGACTTGTATGCATGCATATAAACATAACCAATAGACATAAGACACTGGGGTGGGGGGTGGTATGGGAGGCCAGGGGATTGTCAAGGGCGGGGGGAAAAAAGGAGACATATGTAATACTCTTTGTAATACTTTAAGCAATAAAAAAAAAAGAGAAAAAAAGAAAAAGGACAAATGAATGTTGAACATTAACTAATGACAATATTGCCCCTTACTCTTGAGAGAGGGGAGGGGGAAATCTGTCTCTCTAGTGCCTATTTGTTTTCAAATCACCAAGGATAAGATTTCTCTGAAATTTTAACTTAATAGTTCAAAAATTAAACATGCCATTATCTAAAAGAAATTTTTAAATAGGTCTTTAATTAGATAAAAGTAATCATTTTCTACAAAAGTCTTCCTTGTCTTTGCTATGTAATCTAAAGGTATAAAGATAAAACTTCAAGAGTGCTCTGTTGTAATAGTATGGATTAACTCCCGATTATGGACACCATAGCACTGGAAAACCAAGAGGGAAATGGCCATCTGTTTAGATAGGCTTCATTGCTCAAGTGTCTCCTAGGTGACTTTGTGTTCTAGAAGGTCACAGAATATCTATTGATTTTGTTTAACTTCCACATAAGGCTCATGAATTTTAAAAGAAACAATGGGTTAATTCCAATGAAAGGTCACTATATCTAACAAAAACATCTTAAGTCCTAGCGGGTTTGGCTCAGTGGACAGAGCTTCAGCCTGCGGACTTAAGGGTCCCGGGGTTTGCTTCTGGTTAAGTGCACATGCACGGGTTGCAGGCTCAATCCCCAGTGGAGGGCGTGCAGGAGGCAGCCGATCAATGATTCTCTCTCATCATTGATCTCTCTCCCTCCCTCCCTCTCTCTTCTTCCCTCCCTTCCTCTCTCTTCCTCCCTCCCTCCCTTTCTCTTCCTCCCTCCCTCTCTGAAATCAATTAAAAACAAAACACCAAAGCATCTTCAGCAGCAAAGCTGTTTGAGGTTCCTAGAGAACATATTTATACTACAGCATCTCATTTTACACTATGTATATGTTCCTAAAAGAATATGCACGGACAAAATCATAGCAAAGAAGAATCTTAAACATTAACCCAGTGGTTCTCAACCTTCCTAATGCCACGAGCCTTTAACACAGTTCCTCATGTTGTGGTGACCCCCAATTTCATTGTTACAAATTGAACATAATTAAAGCATAGTGATTAATCACAAAAACAATATGTAATTATATATGTGTTTTCTGATGGTCTTAGGTGACTCCTGTGAAAGGGTCGTTCGACCCCCAAAGGGGTCGCGACCCACAGGTTGAGAACCGCTGAAATATTTTCTATAATAGGCATTCATAAAACCCCTATTTGAACTTCATCCCTATCTACCTACGTGGGTTGAGAAAATAACCCTTTCTTTACTGGGGTGATTTAAAAGATAAAATTCTTTAACATACATCAAGTGCCTAGCAGTGTGCCTACAGTATTCTGGCAATCTCCAATGATAGTCATTACGAACTATTCTAAGAGTCAAGTCACTTTTGAAAGCTCATATTGAATTTCCTATCTATTAAAACTCCCTAGATCTTTTCTAATCAAATTTTGAAAAGATTCTCTTCCATCCCCAATCCCCCATTTTCTTTCCCAGAAGCAACCAATGTAATGCATATGTATTAACTTGTTTATATGTACCTTCCCTTTATTCTTTTTACAGAAATGACAGTACACTACATACCCTGTTCTGTACCTTATTTATTCATGTAATAAAAACATAGGTAACGGTTTTTTGGTTTTTTTTGTAGGTAACTGTTTTAAACTTTAAATGCTTAAACTCTATAGCTTAATAGCTGGGTGACCACAAACACAATATGTAATCTTTCTGAGCCTCAGTTTCCTTTTCTGTAAAATACAAACATCAAGGATACCAATATTTTACATGGTCATTGCATAGCAATTAACTGCATGTAAAGTGCTTGTGTACAGTGCCAAAGACACAGTAAAAGTTAAATACAGATTAGCTAAGAATAATGATGATAAGTTATAATTACAATATCTTTTAAATTTTTAATCCATCTTTCAGTCTATTATGACATTGTCAATTTCTATTCAAACATTCAGTGCTTGAGAAACCTGTCTGTAGTTGATCATGATGGTCTTGATTTTTAATCATGCTTTCCCTTCCTTTTTCTGGTAGAAGAATTTTTCTTTCCTGTGGGAAATCTATTCCCCCAACTTCATTCTACTACAGGAGTGGCCCAACTCTACCCAAAGTATATGGAACCAGTTCTCCACAGGCTATGGCGATTCCTTTTTCTTCTGGTCCGTTAAGATAAAAGGACTAATTAAATCTGGAGCTGCCAGGGGCCATTTCTTCTCACACACGAAGAAGGCCTGTCTAAGAATAAAGCCAATTCAGGGGAAAATAGAATAGAGACATGAGTCAAGACAGAATCTGGGTGAAATTATTTAAGGCCCTGCCTGAAATCAATAAACTCCATTCGTGGGGACCTACAAATTCATTGTTTGCTTAAACTAGCTTGAACTAGATTTCCATTACCACTGAAAATGTCCTGACTACTATATATCACCCACAAATTTATATGCATTCTTTCTATTTAGTCATGGAAGTTATAAGAAACACTAGAGGCCTGGTGCATGGATTTGTGATTTGTGCACTGCGGGGCCCCTCGGGCTGGCCTGTGGGGATCGGGCCAAAACCGGCTCTCTGACATCCCCCAAGGGTCTTGGATTGTGAGAGGGCACAGGCCAGGCCGAGGGACCCCACTGGTGCACAATCAGGCCCGGGGAGAGACCGCGGGAGGGCTCCAGGGCATGTCCGGCCCCTCTCACCTAGTCCCGATTGGCCAGACCCCAGTAGCAAGCTAACCTACCGCTCAGAGCATCTGACCCCTTATGGTCAGTGCACATCAGAGCGACTGGTAGAATAGTCAGACACTTAGCATATTAGGCTTTTATTATATAGGACGCTGAACAAGACTGGACCAAAGGCAGAGCCTTGTGGTCCACTACGTCCATCCTAGCTGACAAACATGTAGTAATCAATACTCTTTAAATAAATATAGCTCTCAGCCTGCTATAAAGTCACCCAACTGTATCACCACCTAGTCCACATTTCATCAACATGCCATCAAGAATATCATAAAAGGCTTTTTCAAACACCTTGAAGAAACCAAGGCATTCTAATCTACCCACACAAGAACTACTGGGAACAGAGAGAGAGAAAAGTTTAAAATGTTTTATTTTAGAACTTAATTTGGTTTCTAAAAGCATTCTTTTTCTGCATCCTTTCTTCATTCAGAAAAATTAAATACTTACTATGGCCTAAGCACTGTACTATGTGATGAGTCTGAATATGAAGATAAACACAAGGTAAATAGCTAGGCACATAAAATCAAATTATCTATTTTTGCTATATATCTACAGAAACTTAAAGATATCAGCTGAAAATCCTATACTTTGCTTAAAGCTAGAATTTATTAAATAGCCTGCTCCTAGGTCTGGTGAGGTAAACAAAAGTGAACAAGTAATTAGGTCTAGTGGGGCAAATAAATGTGAACAAGTAATTAAAGCAATGTAATAAAGGATGCAAACAAGGTTAGTAAAATAACTTGTGTGCACCTTGAAGAAAGGCAAGTAACACTTCACCTGAGTCTTGAGGAATAAGTTTAACAGAGAGATGAGGAAAACTAGATAACTTTTGTCAGCTGCAATACCAAATAACATGGCCTAAGAGGGAACCACAGTTTGGCATGGAGAGGGTGGAGAGAGTAGTGGGAGATTTACATGTCACTGTAAAGAAAGTCATTGTGGAGCTTTAAGCAGGGAAGTAATATGATCCAATATCCTTTTAATTTTTTACTTTGTCTTTGAAGATTACTGTAATTAGAAGGCAAGGATACCAGTTAGAAGCCCACTATAACACTCCAAGTAATATATAATGATGGCTTGAACCAAGGCATGGTAGTTGTAATGGAAAGGAATGGGTTAGAGGTGAAATCAATAAGACTTGGTGGTTGACTTAATATTAAAGAGGTAAGAAAAATCTGGGCTGACTTTAAGATTTCTGGTGCCATTATCTCAGGAGGTATAAGAAAACAATAGCAATAATAACAAATTGTTGGTGGAACAGGATTAGAAAACAAGTTCAACTTTGGGCATATCTAGAGATATAGAACTGGAACTCAATAGAAAGGTCAGGGCAGTAGGTAAGAGAAGCTATAAAGCTGCTTCACCCATAGAGTCACTATATTAACAGATTTTACTGCCTTCATTACTTAAATATGGTCCTTATTCTAATACTCACAAATCCATTCAATAGAGCAATAAAATGGAGAATCAAGCAACTTTATAAGGCTCAGAAAAACAGATATCCCACATTTGTAGAATCAATACAAAATATTTATCCCTGCTTGCAAAATTTCATTTTAGATTGGGAGTTAAACTGATAAATAATCACAACAGAGATGAACAAAGGGCTATAAGTACCCTACCCAGGGAGTGACTGCTAGAGAGAATAGGGAAGACTTCATGCTGGAGTGGACCTTACTGATAAATTATAAGTCTCCTAAGAGAAGGAAGAGAAAGGAACAGCTTGTTCAAAGGTACTCAGAACCGCAAGTTGATGGTTAGGTTGAAGTAAAAAGTATAAGAATAAAATTTGGACTTAACTTTGCAAGTATTAAGAAGCTCCTGAGAGCCCTGGCCAGACAGCTCAGCTGGTTACAGTGTCGTCCCGATAAGCTAAGGTTGTGGGTTTAATTGCTGGTCAGGGCACATACAAGAATCAACCAATGATTGCATGAATAAGTGGAACAACAAATCAAAGTTTCTCTCTTGCTCAAATCAATTTTAAAAAACTATCAAGGAATTAAAGCAAAGCAGTGATATTATCAGATTTGTATATTTAAAGATAAAATTAATAGAAGGGAGTACTCTAAGAGATTGAAGAGAAGGGCTCCTAGCTAGATGCCTGTAAGTCAGTAAGTAAGGGGGATAACAGGAAGACATAACAGACATTCAGGGTGTATAAGCAATTTGACTTCATGAGATATGGGACATATAGGTAAACAGCAAAGGAGTCAGGTATGAGTAGAGTGTGTGATTCAGATGGCTGGGAGATGATTTCATTCCACAAATATTTACCGAGCACCTAAGATATACCAGGCACTATGCTAGGTGCTGAGGAAATCCTGGGAACAAAACAGATAGAAATCCCAGTTTCTGGAGCTTAAATTCAAGTGGATGGTATTCCATTACTGAAAGAAACAGAAAGAAGAGGAGAAAGAGGTTTTAATTTTGACCTAGAGAAGGGCTAGAGAAAGATGAGTTGATTGGCTTTTGTGTTCTGTTTTGTTTTTACTTTGTTTAGTTGCCAGCATTCTAGGGAAAGAAGATTGGAAGTAGGTAGGTCTTCAAGTACACAATCTGAAGAGGTCTCAGAGTATTTTTAAGGACTTCAGAATAATGTATAAATACAAATGAAAACACAATATAACTTTCCACCTATCTGTCTGGCAAAGATGAAAGAGTTAAATAAATATCTAGGTTGGTATGAGTATGGAAAAAACAGGCCCTCTATGCAGTACTAGTTGGTGGGAATATAAACTGGTAGGAACTCTGGAGAGGGCGATTTGGCACTAGGTAACAAAATGTAAACTGCACATGCCTTTTAACCCATATTTCACTTATAGGATTTATATCAAGAAGTTAAGTCCTGACTGGTATGGCTCAGTTGGTTGGGCATCGTCCCAGATATCGAAAGGCTGCAGGTTTGATTCCCGGTCAGGACACATGCCTGAGTCCCGGGCTCAATCCCTGGTAGGGGGTGTGCAGGAGACACCCCATTGATGTTTCACTCTCACATGGATGTCTCTATCTCCCTGTCCCTTCCTCTCTCTCTAAAAATATTTTTAAAAAAGTTAATAGGACAAATGCACAGATGTATGTATGATTTACAGTTTGATTCAGTGCTGCTTTTAATAGGCAAACCAAAACCCCCCCAGAAACAATCTAAATGGCCATACTAGCATAGATCTTTATCTACCATCTATGACAGATATCCACAGCATATTTTTTAGGGAAGAAAAAGTTACATTACAGCATGTACTAGATTAGTCCATTAGTGTTAAATTGATCTCAATATAAGTACATATGATTATTTTACAATATGTAGATTAGAAGTTAGAAATAGAGGCTGAGATCTGGAAGGATATGATACACACACACACACACACACACACACACACACATACTAGAGGCCCGGTGCACAAAAATTTGTGCACTGGCGGGGGAGGGGTGTGGGGGGTGTCCCTCAGCCCCACTTGTGCCCTCTCACAGTCTGGGACCCCTCAGGAGATAACCACCTGCTGGCTTAGGCCCGCTCCCCGGGTGGCAGATGGCAGGCCCAATCCCTCGGTGCCTGCCCCGCCTCACCAGGCCGCACACATGGCAGGGTTGATCCGGGGGTTGGGGCGCCGCCCCGGGTCGGGTCACACAAGGGACACCCAGGAGGGCTGGCCGATCACTGCTGCCCCGCCCGGCCGCCCCAGGTCAGGTCGCACATGGGACACTCGGGCAGGCCGGCGGATCGCTGCTGCCCCACCTGGCCGCCCCGGGTCGGGTCGCACATGGGATGCCTGGATGAAAGCTGGGTGGGCTGGCCGAATGCTGCTGCACCACTTGGCTACCCCAGGTCAGGTCGCACACGGACGCTCGCCTCCCCAGGTCACAGACAGCAGGCCAGGATGGCGGCAGGGCAGGCGGGATGGCGCTGCCCTGCCCTGCTTGCAGTATGCAAATTAGCCGCCATCTTTGTTGGCAGTTAATTTGCATATCATGCTGATTAGCCAGTGGGAGGCGTAGTGAAGGTACGGTCAATTACCATGTTTGCCTATTATTAGATAGGATATATATATTTAATATATGTATATTTTTAATTTCAGAGAGGAAGGGAGAGGTAGAGAGCGATAGAAACATCAATGATGAGAGAGAATCATTGATCAACTGCTTCCTGCACGCACCCCACTGGGTGTGCCCTTGATTGGAATTGAACCCAGGACCCTTCAGTCTGCAGGCTGACACTCTATCCACTGAGCCAAACTGGCTAGGGCTGGAAGGATATTTTTATAGTCATCTTTTGATAGTGAGAATCTGGATGATTTTTAGTTTCTCTTTTATATTTTCCAGTATTTGATTTTCCATTATATTAAAAATTTATTACTGTAGTTTTTAAAAAGCTATTTTTATTTTAAAGCAAAAGGGAAAGATGTTTACATATGTGAAGGTTTAGGTTCATTATGAGAAAAGAGACCTACATTGATAAGAAAATGGGCAGGTAGGTGACGAAAAAAAGGATAGTGGGGCATATAAGTAGAAGGGGGAGGTATAGGGTAAGGACATTAAGCCAGTACTTCCATTGCACAGGTCACTGGCAACAGGACTAGCCCCAAATAGCTGGGTTGTTCCTAAGAACTGAGGATGGGGCAGTACTAAATGAACATTTCTATGACCTTCAGAAGGCAGATATTCATAACCTAGAGACTTCCTGTACACGATTCTCATTTGAGAACCATGTGACATCTTCTATGCATGTGCAAATATGCAAAATCTTTGCTGAGAAATAAACAACAATCCCAAACCCCCTGTCTAAGGTAACCAGAATCCTACCTGGAACAGGGCCAGAAAAAGCCATGTTTCCAACACTTCTGAGAAAACCACCGCTGCTGCTTATCAAATTAAAATGCAAAGCAGCTCACTCCAGTGTCACTGGGAACTGTCAGAAAGGGATTTTGTTTCCACCCCAAGGATGCAGGTCAGCTAAACAATACCCGTCTTCTAGTGCTGAGAAGGAGGGAGAAGGAGGAAAAAGATTAGGCTGGTTTCCAAATAGCAGTCCCGCCTGCTTGTTACCGTGGTAACCTCCCTTCCCAGAGCTGCTCTCATTTGTCTCTCTCTGCCTGACCTTCATGTTACTCTGACAATAACTGAGGAGGAAAAGGTGCACGCCTGCCAGCTAAGCACTCAAGTAGAGGGCACCGAGCAAGAAAAAAGGCACTCAAAGTCCCTCTTATTCTTGACGTGACCTTAGAGCGATTAGAGTCCTGAAAGAGATTTCTGGTGGCCTTTGTCATTTCATCCTTCCTCCCCTGCTCTTAGGACCACCCTACTTCTATGAAACACCCTTTTGGTGCAAGGAATCTGAGTTAGTGGGTAGGTGAGAAGTCACAAAGAGAAAAAACAAGGTATGACAATTTGCAGAACAAAGGTAATAAAATATTAACTCAAAAATGCAGTACAGTAGTTAAGTACAGCATTTGTGCCATATGTCTAGTCAGTGGAAGTGTGAAGGCAATTAAGGTACTTGGGACAGGCTAGGGCAAGCATGTCAAACTCACAGCCGATGAGTTATGAACTATGGACATAACTCTTATCTTGGGGCATGCAGCCCACAGCCGCGAGTTTAACATGCTTGCGCTAGGGGAAAGACCCAAATACTTAGTGCTTTTTATTGTTTTTCTTCAAACCTGGATATGTAAAATTCAATCATTTAACAAAAAAATTATTGAGTACCCCCTATATGGTCCTGTGCTAGACATTGGGCATGGAGTGGTAAATCAAAGAACCTGGTAAATAAATATAAATTAGAAACTTATTAAAGAACAAACAGGGCAAGTAGTAAGAGAACAATGTGAGCTACCTAGGATAGTCAGGGATCGTATCTCTGAAGAGGGTGGATTTCAGCTGAGACCTGAAAGATGAGAAAACATGAAGAACTTAGGGATAAGCAATACAGACGGAGGGAACAACATATGCATAGCCCTAAGGCAGGGTAGAATATGGCACATATTTGAGTTCCATATTTCATTTCATAGTTCTGGACACACCCATGTTTGAGTCTGATGATTCTAGAAGCCTAGAAGGCACAGGGAATAGGCAAGATTGGTACAGCTAGCCAAAAAATTATCCACTAAATTCAAAGATGCTGAATTACTAAGATATCAATCTTGAACTAAGGACATAACTCTTATCCAATAGTTTAGAAAAATAAGAGCTACAACACTAAGGTCAGTTCTCTGCTAAAAGGAGTCATTCCAAAAGACACATTTTTTAATAGTAGGTATGATTTCTATTAGTTTATTTTAAATGGCACCCTCAAACCTATCACATACTTTACCCCAAACCTATTTAAACTGATTTATGCTGGAGTAATGACCTTGTATAGGAATAGCAGGGCCAGGTTTAGTCCCAGTTTTCTACCATTTAGCTGTATAACCTTAGGCAAGTCATTTTACTTCTCCAAACCTCAATTTATGAAATGAAGTGGTTGGACCTTATGACCTTGAAGGAGATTGTAGGGTGTTTTTTCAGTTACAAACTGACAAACTAAAAAGGAATTTAGAGGCTCTCATATAGCAAAAGAAGTCCAAGTCAGGCATCGCCTGATAGAGTGGCTCAAATGATGATATGGAGACCTAGTTTCTATCTCTCCCTCATTTGGTGCTATTTTCTCTGGTCCAGCTTCATTTTTAGATGGGCTCTCCCCCAGGTGGCAAGGTAGTTGTTGTAGTTCGTCACTGCAAGCCCAGTAGAAAAACAAATTATTCTCTGACCACTCTTCACAAATCTGAAATTCATTCTGACTGACCCAGCTTCTGGAGTTTGAGAGCCCATGGCTGTTAAAATCTTAAAAAATTTTATGTTCTGTAAATATTTCAACACATCACTTCCAAGTCTTTCCCTTTTCAGGTTTTGATTTTTTAAAAACGTAGTGTACATGTAATTTTTACCTGCTCAGCATCACTCTTTCCTATAAACTTCCCCTTTTCCAGTCCTGTGTTCCTAGTAAGATGGGTAATCACAGTGCCTCTCTAGTCATCTGGCACTGGAGTGGGTCCTTCTATTTATTTCTTCTCAAATAAGCTATTGATGAAATATTAATTTTATTTCTTAAGAAGGTAGAGTTATGTTTCATTCTGTTCATGATATAAAACCCTTTAAACCTCTTCTGCTCTTAAAAGCATTACATTTTTGCATCTTCCTTAAAATATTTGAATGACAGCCAAGTATTAATATGGCCACACAGCAAACACGAATTCTTCTTATTCAATTCAATTCTGTTACAACTGAACCTACAATTCAGACTTTATATACTCAATTCTACTACAGAAATGAGTATGGTTGGATCATCAAACCATTTGAGATTATTCTTGAATATGGGAACCTTCTTGAAGACCAACTGGAATTTTCAGATAGCAAAATGCCAGATTATCAGAATTTCCCTGTATCATAAACATGGTGTCAATTAGCTAGTAATTTAAAACACAATTTTAAATGTTTGAATATTATTCTATTGAACAAATAAGCCATAATTTATTTGACCAATGCTGGTAGATATTTAGGTTGTCCTAATTTTCATTTGTATAAACAAAGCTGAGAGGAATAGCTTAATAGTTAAATCTCTTACACCTTTTTTGCTATTTTCTTTCTTTAAAAAAAATATATTTCATTGATTTTTTACAGAGAGGAAGGGAGAGGGATAGAGAATTAGAAACATCGATGAGAGAGAAACATCGATCAGCTGCCTCCCATACACCTCCCACCAGGGATGTGCCCACAACCAACGTACATGCCCTTGACTGGAATCGAACCTGGAACCCCTAAGTCCACAGGCCAACGCTCCATCCACTGAGCCAAACCGGCTAGGGCTGTTTCACTATTTTCACAGTCTAATGTCCTACATGGGAATAGTGAGTAAAAGAATATATATATAATTTTTTTTAAAAACTGAACCCACAACATGGGTATGTGCCCTGACCAGAAATTGAACCCACCATCATTTGGTGTGCTGAACAGTGCTCCAACCATCTGAGCAACACTGGCCAGGGGAAAGGGTATGTATATTTTAAGGCTTTTTGATATATACTACTTCATCAACTTTTAGGCTTTCTAGAGTTAACTTGAATACATATTTAATATACATCATACAATATGCACTACATAGAGTTCAGTTTATCACATGACCTTATATTTATCCATAGGTAATATTCAATTGGTCCAGGCCCAATAACTTGAATTCTGGGAAGAGTCTGAGTCACTCTTAAACCAGGACAATAAAAGGCTAGATTTCTTAAAGTACAACTTGGGAGTTGAGATTTCTAATCAACAAGTAGTTTAGCAGACAGGAAAGATTTAAGTTAATAAAGTAAATGTGGGCCACGTGGAGGATGTGTATTTTCTTCTCTCCAATGTCTTCTGGCAGCTCTTGGACTTTCTAGTAAACTAGAATAATGTTTTAGCTTTTACCATAACCAGTATAATCAATCTTACCATCTCATTGTTTAACAGCATCCATCAGTTTCAGTTTTCAGTCACTTATCTGTGAATACCATCAAGAGCTTTTCAAAAGGATATTGTTTTTCCTACCAAATCTCAATAATGAACAAACCTCTTAAGTTCCAATATATAAAGGCTCTTACTAACTTTATTTATAATTTTAACCTTGTAGAAAAGAAAATCACACATTAAAAAAATCCCTGGACTATTTTAGGGGAAGGTTTTGGTTTAAGAATGGATAAAGTTAGGGAAGAAAGACTTCTTCAAACCTAAGTAAATGGTGACAATAAATAGGAGGAGACAAGAAAAATGGATGTTAAAGACAGACAACTGGGTTCACATAGATCCACCACTAAGGCTGTGCAGTTTTACTAGTAGGCAAGTCATTTAACTTCTTTAAGACACAGTTATCCAATTAGTAAAATGGAAATCATTAGTATGTACCCACAGAACTACTGTGAGAATTAAATGAAATTTATAAAAAGCATTTAGCATTGTTGCCTGGCACACAGCCTGATAAATGTTAAATGCTGCAGTTTCTGTTATTATTAAACTAGAGGCCTGGTGCATGAAATTTGTGCACGGGGGGGGGGGGGGTCCCCCCTCATACCAGCCTGCAACCTCTTGCAGTCCAGTACCCCTCAGGGGATGTCTGCCTGCCGACTTAGTCCTAATCCCCCCCAGGCCTAAGCCAGCACTCAGATATCCCTCTCGCAGACCAGGGCTCTCGCGGTCCAGGACCCCTTGCTCTTTACCGCTCGTCTGCCACAGAGGTGGGAAAGGCTCCCGCCACCACTGCTGTGCTTGCCAGCCGTGAGCCTGGCTTCTGGATGAGCAGGGGGGGAGGGAGGAGTACTGCTCAATCAGAAGCTGGCTTGCTGCTCCTTAGTGCTGGCTCTGCCCACCCCCACTGGTGGGGGAGGGGCCGTGGGAGGTTGAGGCACTGTGGTCGTGGCCCCATTCCCTTTCCTGCCACCTCTGTGGAAGGCACGGCACCAGGACCGGGACTGCGCAGCCCCCTCCCGCCACCTCTAGGGAAGGGGGGGCGCCGTTGCCTCTGCAGATGGAGGGGTGCCGGGACCACCATGGCTGTCTTGGCAGCACAGGCTCACTGGCTCCACCCCCCACCCACTGGTTGTTCAGGAAAGTCACTCTTGCCTCTGGCCCTCACAACCCCGGCTTTGTCCACAAAGTTGTCCGGAAGGACATTTGGCTGTCTGGTCTAATTAGCATATTAGCTCTTTATTATATAGGACTAGAGGCCCGGTGCATGGAAATTCATGCACGGGAGGGGGGTCCCTCAGCCCGGCCTGCCCTCTCTCACAGTCCGGGAGACCTCAGGGGGTGTCCTACCGCAGTCTGGCCTCCCTCTGCAGGAGGCAACTGGACCGATCATGGGAAGGCGACACCCCCATCACCCTGCTGCTGCTGCCCCACTGCTGGCTGCTATGGCTGCCGGCCCTTGCTTCCTAGTGCTGGCCCCGCCCTCCAACCACTGGTGGGTGGGGGGCAATCTGGGGCCAGGTTGGCTGGGGGAGGGGCTGTGGGAGGTTGAGACACAGCAGGTTGCACCCCATCCAGCCTCCTCAGAGGCATGGCACCGGGCGCAAGCCCACGCTGCTGCCTCTATGGCTGCCTCTGCAGAAGGGGCAGCACTGGGACCGGAACCGTGCAGTCCCCTCTCCCGCTGCCTCTGCGGAAGGGGCCGTGCTGAGGCCTTTCCCGCGCTGCCTCTGTGAAAGGGGCGGCAGTGCCGCCTCCTATCTTGCGGTGGCGCCTCTCCCGTGCTGCCAGCCCTAAGCCCTCACAGCCACTGTGGCTTTGTCTGGACGGATGTTCGGTTGGACGTCTGGTTTAATTAGCATATTATCCTTTTATTAGTATAGATTATATAGGATGTGCCTTAGGGATTTTCCAAAGGGGCTTCATCCTTTAGAACAATGATTAGAAGGTTCACAAGTCAGATATCAGCAAATCTTCAGGATAGGAACAGGTCAGGATTTGGCTACTAAATCATAATTTAAAATACGAGTTTCCTCCTTTTTAGCTTTTCAAGCTTATCCTTATTTTAGGTTGGAACATGTGCACATAAGGTGAGCACACGTTTCATAATTCTTACTACAATGGAATTTACTAGTGTTCATCTGAACAAACCAAGAACAAACACAGGAAAGTCCCAAAATAACGTTCTGATGTGTAGTTAAACTGCTTGTTCTATTAGGGTAGCTGAAACATTGTCCTTCTTGTACTATTAAGACTGGGAAATAGATTGCCAGAAATGCCTGTAGTCTGTACAATCTTCTTCTTCTAGAACAGACTGCATAACCCAGTTTCCCCAAGCAGATAAAACTGGTCAGCAGGCGAAAAATTGGTAATAATCCTATAATTCTCTAAGGAGTTAGAGAGCAAGGACTTAATCTCCACTTCAATGAGGCCTTTGGCTAATCACTCGCTTGAGAAGAAATAATTGGAGAAACAAATGGGTGGGACAGCTTCTAACAAGGGGGAAATGCCTACAGCAAAAATACTTGAGGGGTCCTTAAAATGATCAGAGAGGTCTCAATCTGCTCCTCCTCTACCCTCTGTAACTAGCAGACCTTAGACCTTAATTCTGCAAAGAAAGTTTGCCTGGCTCCTATTTCTCAGTTTCTAGTACCCTCAAGGCACTTTTACACATTAGCTGCAGTCACTTAGGTTCTCTCAGCTTCAGTTTCTTTATGAGATTAATAAAATGCTAGGATTTTTGTCTCTCATCTAAATTCTAATCTTGCCTAAATCCAAACTGGTATAACTGTCAGGGGGCAGCTATCCTTAACAGCACTGCTGTTAACTTGAGCTTTATAACAAGGGTATCCATCAAAATAAAAACCTCTACATTCAGACAGCATTTTCAGTACAAAAATAAAACACTGCCAAGCAGGAACCTCTTCAAAATGATATGAATGAGATAAAGGTAGCACTATTAAGTAAACCACAGTGGCTCTGAACTGACATGAAGGTTAGGGTTCAAGCATGACAGGTGTTGGAATAATCACAATTTTTGCTTTTAAAGATCTTAAAATTGGTTTTTAGAGAGAGGGAAAGGAAGAGGGAGAGAGAGAAACATTGATATGAGAGCAGAAAATTGATCAGCTGCCTTCTGTATGCCCCCTGATTGGAAATAGAACCAGTAACCTTTTTTTTTTTTAAATATATTTTATTGATTTTTTAGAGAGAGAGGAAGGAAGAGAGATAGTTAGAAACATCGATGAGAGAGAAACATCGATCAGCTGCCTCCTGCACACCTCCCACTGGGGATGTGCCCACAACCCAGGTACATGCCCCTGACCGGAATCGAACCCGGGACCCCCCAGTCCGCAGGCCAACGCTCTATCCACTGAGCCAAACCGGTTTCGGCAACCTTTTTTTAAAAAAATATATTTTATTGATTTTTTACAGAGAGGAAGTGAGAGGGATAGAGAGTTAGAAACATCTATGAGAGAGAAACATCAATCAGCTGCCTCCTGCACACTCCCTACTGGGGATGTGCCCGAAACCAAGGTACATGCCCTTGGCCAGAATCGAACCTGGGACCCTTGAGTCCGCAGGCCGATGCTCTATCCACTGAGCTAAACCGTTTAGGGTGAACCAGTAACCTTTTGATGCTGGGATGCCCAACCAACTAAGCCACACCAGCCAAGGCAAGAATCACAAGTTTTGAGCTTCACAGAGATATGTGTATTTCAATTTTAATAAACAGTGAAATAGTTCAGATGCATTTTATCCCTCCATCAAAGTGATATAGTCTTTCAAATTTTGAAATATTAAAGTGGCCTATTTTGGTAGGATTTTCACATCTCCAGTGTTCCAGAGCCTAGTTCTAAATATATTATTATTTTTTTTCTTTACAGGTTTTGCTCAAGATTGCTAGAAAAGATGCTAAGGCTTTCTAACCTTAAAACTGGATTGATCAGATTGGAATAAGAGATTAGAGTAAGAGAGGAGGCACATACATGTAAGAATTAGCAAGAAACTAAATAAACCAAATCACAACTGCCAGAATGAAGATGCTTCTACAGATGAGAAATATTACTTTTGTATTTCTAACAAGTACATGTGCCAGAAATACATGGTTTTCAACTTAATTGTTTCCCTCATCCAATTATTCCACCAGTTTACAGAGGAACTCCTAGTAAAACTTCACTGTGTGCACCATTCTTTGCTATATTATAAGAGACCAAAGTAGATGTTTCTGTTCTCTCTCAAAACTAAGGTTTTGTCTAATGGTAAAACAAAGACTTTCTTTTCTAATCTCCTGCAGAAAGAGAAAAAAATGAAGTCATATTCTAAGAAGACCTCATTTCATATACAGTATTTGAAGCCATGTCGCAAAGTACCAAGTTATTTCCTTTCCATCCCGATAAGGCTAGATATTCCACTCAGAGGAAAAGTACATATTCTCATATATTTAGAAGGATATTATCTTAGTACACTGTCCTTGTTTCACAGTACTCAGAAGAAGTCATACTTTGTATCTTATAAACCTTGGGGTTGACCTGGAGAATTGTTTTTTTAAATACATTTTTATTAATTTCAGAGAGGAAGGGAGAGAGAGATGGGAACATCAATGATGAGAGAGAATTATTGACTGGTTGCCTCCTGCACGCCCTGCCACAGGGGAATGAGCCCACAACCCAGCCATGTGCCCTGACTGGGAATCGAACTGTGACCTCCTGGTTCATAGGTCGATGCTCAACCTCTGAGCAACACTGGCCAGGCAGCCTGGAGAATGTTTTAACTCCCATCCCTGTATGCTTTTCAGGTTTGCTTCTTTTTAAGAATGAGAGTAGAGAAAGAAAAGGCAGGTTTCAGTACACAACATACTGATAGGTGCTCACAGTGTTCTTAATAACTTACTGGCCATATTTAAGACAGTATTATGTACTAACCACCATACTTGCAAAATTTCTGAAGTTGACAATTCCAAGTACTGATGAAGCAAAGCTGGTAGAAGCATGAACTGTTTCAACTACATCCATAAACTGGCCTTGTCTAGTAAAGTAGCACGTGTGCACACCTTACTACCTAGCAACTCCACTCCTAGGTTGGTAACCTAGAGAAACCCTTGTATACACACAGCAGGAGATACAACAATGTTCATAGAAGCAATGTTTGTAATAGCAAAAATGCTGAAAAGAACTCAAATGTCCACCAATAGATTGATGATACATACTTTCATATATTCGTACTATGGAAAAATAAAAGCAGTGAAAATAAATTAACTAAACTGCACATTTCAACATAAACAAGGAAAAAACAAGTGACAAAAAAAGGCACGACACTGTGGTTGCATTTAAATCAAGAACAAAAACCAGGCAAAACTAAGCAAAATTATGTAGTGATACAGACAAATGGAAAATATAAACAGGAAAATCCTATATAATAAAAGCCTAATATGCAAATTATCTCCTCGACCGGGTGTTCGACCAGGTGGCAGGGCCGGTCGGCCAGCCGGCCAACCACGGGAACGGAGGCTCCAGCCAGCGGCAGCAGGTAGCCAGGGGAAGGGAGCCAGGGACCCTACCTGTGCACAAGTTTCATTCACCGGGCCTCTAGTGATTAATATAAAATGCCAGTGGGAGATATAGAGGAAGAGGAGGTTAAAGTGAAGAAAGGGTCAGACAGGAGGTTCTAAACCTAACCTCAAGTGTTGTTAATGCTTTTACTTCTTAAGGTGGAAAATAGATACAGGTTTTCTTTTTATTGCTATTCTTTAAACTGCACAGGATATATTTCACAGTTTAAGAAATATACTGAGCACCCACATTTTAAGTTTGAGAAAGAGCCCTGGTCAGGTAGCTCAGTGGGTTACAACATCATCCCGATACGCATCCCAATATGCCAAGGTTGCAGGTTCCATCCTATCAGGGCACAGATAAGAATCAACTAATGAATGCATAAATACGTAGAACAACAAATTGATGTTTTTCTCTCCCCCCAAAAAAAAACTCAATAAAGAAATAAAAAAATAAATAAAACTAAGAAAGAAACACATTATACATGGAAGCAAAATAGTCCTTATTATCTAGTGCAGCTGTGGGCAAACTATGGCCAGTGGGCCGGATCTGGCCCTTTTGGGTGTTCTATCTGGCCCGCGGAGCCGAAAGAGCGGAGGGTTCTCTTGTTCTCCCCTCCGCTCCTTCACCAGCAGCAGTGTTAACATGGCAGCGTGGGGAAACACGGCCGCAGCTCCTTCTTCTGAGTCCAGTTTAAGAACCCATGTGGCCCTCGAGTCAAAAAGTTTGCCCACACACTGCTACAATGAGGAAACATGCCAAGTTTTCCTGATGACCTCTTTAGGTAGTGAAGAGATGCTACTAACCACGTTAGTTCTTAGAAAAATTAAGCTTGAGACTCTACTTCCATAGTATTTTGGAGGTATAACTTTCCTTTGTAGCACTTATGCAAACTGACTATTTTTGTAATGTCTCCCTACCACAATAAACTGAAAATCTCATGAAGGAGGGTATTTCCTTCTTCAACATTCCATCCCAGGGTCTAGCACAATGCCTGATCATGGAAAGCAGTCAATACACATTTTTGAATTAATGAATGAATGAATGAATGACTTTGAGAATCTAAGTTGGGATAACTTTTACTAGTCTCTATTTAAAAAAAATTCAGGAAAATAGAACAGAACTTTGCTGAAACTCAATGTTTCATCCCTGTTATTAGGCTTCCTGAACCACTGTCCCAGAACTTAGTTATTTCAACATTTATATAACAAAGTTTAATAAGGCCCTTCTGTAAGTAGGCACTGAGTTAGGTGCTGAAAATATGGCACTGAAAGGATTGATAGAGTCTTATTTATCTACTAGTAACCCGATGCACGAAATTCATGCACATTGAAAGGGAATTAATTAGAGGAACGTGATTTGGACTCACTATCTAATATCAATAAATAATATGTGAGCGTGAGGCAGTCCGCATTTCTGAAATTCAATGACATGAATGTTAGCTATTACTTTGCCAAATAAATGGACTTTACAGATATCATTTAAAAGAGCATTCAGCTTAATATTAAAAACCCTGGCTACCAAGTCAGGTCTGTTTTCAACTTTTTGCCAGCGTTGTAAATTGTTTGCAATATCTGCCCATTTGGGGTTGCATGTCATGGTTATGAATAAATCGAGCTTGCCATACTTTGTTACAATTGCCATAGCATCCTGATACCGCTGTTGCATATTTCTGGGACTACCCTCAGAAGATGATGGAAGCATTATCATTTTACCAATCAGCACATTGTCATTTTCAGATCTGGATTTGAGGTAATCCATCAAACCACTATATTTTTCAACTCTCAACTTAGATTGGTTTACTTTGATGAAATTTATCCAATTGGCCTCCGTTTTTGAGTATGAATCCACGATAAACTGCTGAGTTAATTTTCCTGCATTTAAAATAGGATTGACTAGGGCGGGGGGATAAAATGGACACATATGTAATACCCTTTGTAATACTTTAAGCAATAAATTAAAAAAAACAAAAAAACAAAAACAAACAAACAAAAAAAATAATAAAATAAAATAGGATTGAACATGTCCCGCACAGAGAAATGAAATCCATAATACTACATTTGTGTGACTTGTGTCCTTACATTTCATCTAATATTATTGTCGATTACACTGTTGTCTCTGAGTCTTAATGCAATATCTGTTCCTCAGCCTTTTTCACCATGTGGAAAAAATAGGATATGTCATTGCATCTAATGTAGGAAACAGAATATTGATTTGTTTCGTTTTAGTGGCATTTGGATTATTGGGATCTGGTTTACAATGAATGAGCAAGTCCCTTTCTAAAGGAGGTTCTCCATCTTCGTTTCTGAATATGACAGCAACCTCGGTTACATGGGGAGAACTATATCTACTTGGGTCACTGTTACGCTCGTATTTAACACTAGATTGCCCAAGGAAGTCATTTTGACTGCTTTTTAATTTCAATTAGAAAAACAATTATGTATATAAGGACACAATGTCTTAGAATTTTGTGACTTTTTGTACAACATATAAATGTGTTTATTAATAATTGTAGTTACCTCCCCCTCCTTCATTTCCGGTATATATATATGTGTTATACCTATATTGCCCAAAGCAGTCATTTTGACTGCTTGGGAAATTATGACTCTTATTATTGAATTGAGTAAATTTCTTATATGACCAGTTCGGCTCTGTATTGAAATAACAGTTTTCATTTTTTTTCGATTACCGTCACATGATAACATACAAGTACATGATAAATTGTCGATACTTGATAAGTTGCAGTTGCTCAATAAGCTAAACTAGTACTTGTTATTCGAATCTTTATGCAGTGATACTTGTTCTAATAAGTTGTTTATTTTATTTCTTTTGCACCCTAAATTCATGAAAGAAATGTCGAGTAGAAGTGAGTTACTGGAAAAGCTAAGGAACATAAGTGAAGAGTGCTCCGATATTATTCTTTCACAATGCAGTCATTTTGACTGCTTTTGGGCAATATAGGTATATACTAAATTTCAGTCTTTCTAGTGTTAATCGCCATTGTTACTTCTGTGGGAGCAATACCTTTTGCTGCTGCTTCAGATTGGGCTTCCTTTTCTACCTCATGTAGCATCTTGTACGATTTTGTTAATTCACTTATTTCATGCATGAGGTTGTTGATGTTGATCATGAGTCTTTCTGAGCAGCCCTGGTTTTCTGGCATTGCTAATCTTTTACTTGTAGCTTCGGCTGTATCCAAAATATAGAGTTGAGAAACTTCCGAGAAACACCATTCAAAGGATGTAAAGTTCCAGTACGGTGATAAACTTGTCCGTGTATTCTAAAACAGTATGGCCCATATCCTGATGGCGATGCAATATTTGCACCCATGGAAGCAAAAGCAAAAGAACTATTTATGGAATGAATATTTTCCATGAAATTTTTACTGTCAGAATCTTCGTTTGTCATTAATCTTTTTAAATATGCCGGGTAATCTGGAAAATGTATATCATTTGGACAGACTTTCCCTTTGCTACAACATCGAGTAAATTTCCCATCAGATGGTTTTTCATCAGAGAAATTTAGTGATAGGCAAAATTCACATCGAACAGTCATTCCACCACAACTATATTCGAGGATTGCATCACCATGTACTCCACTTTCGCTGAGAAGGCAGTTCCTACCAGTATTGGTAGTACTTGTTGATGACTGTTCTCTAGACATATTCTGTCGTCGCCACCATCTTTTTCAACTTCAAAGGCACGTTGGTCTTTAGACATTTTCTGTCGATAATGCCAGTGTTTTTCGGCATCAGAGCGACGTTTTTCCAGTAGCTGGTGTTCAGATACATCCTGTCGCAGGCACCGCCTTCTTTCAAGATCAGACACACACTGCTTTGTAGACACTTTCTGTCGATAACGCAGGCATCATTCGGCTGCAGAGCTATGTTGTATCAACAGTTGTTCTTTAGACATAGTCCCACCTCTCTACTGTCATGGTCTGAAATGTAGGTGAATGAGAATCCTGGTTATCAGGCCGCTGACAGCTGATTCTGGCTGATTCTGTGGGGGTGGGACTTTCTCCTCCCTGCTGTCAGTTTCCACAGCTGTGATGAGGAAGCTGGGGTGAGAGAGGGAGCCGTGCCCTTTAAGCCACCCTCTCTCTTGCTCTGCTCTATGTCCATCAGTCTCCTGCTCTGCCAAGTTCTCCAAACCTCCTGCTCTCCGCCCGCTCCTCTCCTGCTCTGCTCCACACCAGCAATGTCCTGGGAGCCTCTGGGCGTGGCTAGGCGTGGGTGGCCTCAGCTCCGACCGGCGAAAGTCCCGGGAGCCCGTGGCTGCCTGGCACCTGCGTATGCAAATTAACCGCCATCTTTGTTGGGTTAATTTGCATAGTCACTGATTGGTTGATGGGCATGGCTTGTGGGTGTGGCTTGAGAGGAGCGGAGAGATGGCTAATTTGCATGTTTCTCTTTTATTCTATAGGATACAATAGACACTCCATGTATAAAGGATGATGGTAAGATAGGATTTTCCCTGTGACTGCTTAGAACATTGGAATGTGTAAATAGACAAGGCTGAGATTTCAACTGATGGGTGGCAAGATCCACTTTGGAAAACAATGGGTTACTATTTCCTTTAGCTGCTCAAAAGGATGAACTAATTTCTTTAGTCTTTGCCTCCTTGTGAGTTAAATTATATCATCCTCTCCTAAATTATTGGATAAACAGCATAGCATTGTCCTTCTGGAACCTCTTCTAGAAAGCAACAGGCAGAAACAATCACTCCTTGGAAGAAAAGCTACAAAAAAAAAAAATCTTGACAACAAACATCTCTATTCTGGAAATAAAAGGGAAGAGCCATAGGCTGCCACATTACAGCTGCCTCTCTCCCTGCACTTTATGGGATAGGTTAAAATTAGAGACAATTAATGAAAAAGCATTAAATTGTGGTTGTAATAAACTTGATAACTCTTCAATTTCACTGAACTTAAGACTTTGGCTGCCTTTCATTCTGTTTCAATGCAGTCATCATTCTACCCAGCATTCCTTTAAGGCCACATTAGAAAATGTTGCTGACACCTTTCATCAGCTCAAGCTATTCCTGACTCCCTTCTCCATCCTCCCTTTTCCTTAAGCCAACCTAAAAGTTAAGAAATCAAAGATGGTGAAGAGTAATGTAATTAGATAGGACATGAGGGGCACAACCAGCTTTCCTCAAAATAAACTTTATTCTATTATTTTCTTAGGGAATAAACTTCTTCCTAAAAATTTAACAAGGTCTTCAGTAATTTTATTTCACAAGGCCTATTTACTCTTGTACATTATCTCAATTAAAAATAAGCATTTCAAAATTTCTTAGATTAAGCCTCCTTCTCTCTGAGTCATTGTTTATGGGACAAGAATTTAACACTCAGAATGCTGAAATAATTCAGTCATGCCTAAATCTACTGAGTATGGTTCACACAAGGCCAATAAAGCCAAAGGCAAATGAGCATAAACTAAGGATACTGAATACCCAAATAGATGCTAGTTAGTTACAGTGGAAACTATCAAAAAGATTTAGAAATAAAACTTATTTATTCCTATATTCAAAGGGAATACTTGCCAAAAAACTGGGTAACTTAACCCAGTAAAAAGCATTCACAATTTGCTATAGAATTGAAAAAATAAGGCAGCACTATATGTCAGATTCAAGTTATTAGCTAAAGATAACAGCAACAAATAGACACCCAGGATCTACCACCAACGTAGGGCCTTTATGAATTAAAGAGAAGCTGCCTTCTTCTGGGCTAACCAGGTGCAAGGTATTATGGGCCAAGATCAGGCTGAATTTCAACTCTTCATTCAACCTCCTCAGGAGATGATCCTCCTGAAGGGCAGGCACACCCTGTACGACTGAGGGTGACTGCTCTACATACCTGATTTTCTCTTCTCTCTTCCAAAACCTCATTAAAATGAAAACAAGTAAACAGAAAAATAGGCATAAATCCTTGAGGACAAAAGAGAGCAAGAGAGAAGAGAACAGCAGATGTGTCAAAAACATTTTGGAAACAAGAATGAAGATGGGCAAATGATAACCTAGCAGGTCAAAGGAAGCTGAAAGCTAAGCCTATAAGAGACTAAGCCTGTAAGATAAAAATGAAGGAACTACGTATGCCAGGAAACATTCAAAATACAGGAAAAGCTTAGTGTCATCGGGAACTTCTGAAAAGAGGGTAGGTCTCAAAACAGAAAGATCAGCTCAAAGTCTTTAAAAGATACAATTAGCCCTGGCTGGGTAGCTCAGTTGGTTGGAGAATCATTCTGTACCCCTGTTGTGCGTTCAATCACCAGCCAGGCACATACTGAAAGCAAGTGATCAACGTTTCTCTTTCACATAGATGTCTCTGTCTCTCTGTCTCTCTCTCTTTCTCTCTTTCTTTAAACATATCCTGGGATGAGGATTAAAAAAAAAAGATACAATCAAACTTCTAGACTATCTCCACCAGCCAATGCAGCCTTCCTATCTCCCCACTCCCTACTCTTCACAATTCCGGCAGAAGTCTGAAGGTTTACTCTCTGGATATGTTGAACATACAGGCTCTGTACTCACCCAAGCACAACTGAAAAAAGAGATAAAAGTACAACACTAAGAGCAACAGTGAAACAAAAACCCTTTTCTCTCTATTGGGTTCTGTGCAAACAGGCAAAAGATTGGTTGATTCCTTTGAGGGAAAAATGACTTCCCTAAGATAAAAGACCTACAGATGCCAGCAATTGGGTGACCTGACCCAAGTGGTCAATCACCCCTTACAGTAAAGTCCACCAACTGACAAGCCCCACCAATGAAAATGAATGGTCGCAGGTTCTATTTCAGTCAAGGGCTCATACCTTGGTTGTAGGCTCGACCTCTGCCCCAGTGGTGGCAACGTGTAGGAAGCAACCAATCGATGACCCTCTCTCACATGGATAAGTTTCTCTCTGTCTCCAGCTCCCTTCCACTCTCTCCAAAAATCAATGGAAAAAATATCCTCGGGTGAGGATTAACAACAGCAGCAACAACAACAACAACAAAACCCCTACATAAAATAAAAAAACTACTAGCCCTGGCCAGTGTGGCTTAGTTGATTGGAGCATGGCCCCACATATCAAAAGGTGGTAGGTTCAAATCCTTGGTCAGGGCAAGTGCAGAAGGGAACCAGTCAGATGTTTCTATCTCACATCGATGCTTGTCTGTCTGTTTATCTGTCTGTCTGTCTCCCTCTCTCTAATACCAATTTTAAAAATAGTATAACTTCCATAAACTGATTATTAAACACACACACACACACACAATGCCCAGTTGAAGTGGCTCAGTTGGCTGAATGTTATCCTGTGCATTGAAAGGTTGCTGTTTCGATTTCAGGTTGGGGCATGTACAGAAGGCAACTGATCAATCTCTCTCTTTCTCTCTTTCTCTCAGCATGCTCTCGGGTAAGGATAAAAAGAACAAAAACAAACAAAAAACTATCGTATCAAACATACTGTATTCATGGAAAAAGAACACAAGATTATTACAAGAAGGAGACTGTAGAAATTTAAAAAACTATATATACACTAGAGGCCCAATGCATGAAATTCGTGCAAGAGTAGGCCTTCCTTCCCCCAGCTGCTGGCACTGGCTTCCCTCTGGAACCTGGGACCCGGGCTTCCCTTGCAGCCCTGGCTTCGTCCAGAAGGTTGTACAGAAGGACGTCCGGTCTAATTAGCATATTACACTTTTATTATTATCTATACTAATAAAAGTATAATATGCTAATTAGGGTGGATGTCTTCCAGACGACCATCCAATGTCCTTCTGGACAAAGTCGCAGTGGCTGCCTGAGGCTCAGGTAAGCCGTGGATGGTGGCTGCCACTGCCCAGGGCCAGCTCAAGGCTCAGGCAAGCTGCAGATGGTGGCTGCTGCTGTGAGGGCCAGCTCGAGGCTCAGGCAAGCTGCAGATGGTGGCTGCTGCTGTGAGGACCAGCCCGAGGCTCAGGCAGGCGCGTACAGCTGCGAGGCCCGAGGCTCAGGCAGCATGGTGGCCACCAGCGGCAGTAGCAGCGGCGTTATATGGGCGGCACCTTCCCCTGATCAGTCAGGTTGCCTCCAGCAGAGGGAGGCCAGACTGTGGCTTAGGCTGGGGACCGAGGCAGAGGCAATTAGGGGTGATCAGGCCCCAGGGGGGCAAGGTAGGGGTGATCAGGCTGGCAGGGAAGCAGTTAGGGGCAATCAGACTGGCAGGCAGGCAGAGGCAGTTAGGGGCGATCAGGCAGGCAGGCAGAGGGGTTAGGGGCAATCAGGCAGTCAGGCAGTTAGGAGCAGTTAGGAGCCAGTGGTCCCAGATTGTGAGAGGGATCCCAGATTGGAGAGGGTGCAGGCTGGGCTGAGGGACCCCACCCCTGTGCACAAATTTCGTGCACCAGGCCTCTACTTATAGATAATAGGAAGGATAAAGTTGAAGAAATTTCCTAGAAAAAAGACAGAGATGCAAATTGGGGGAAAAATAAGAAATTGGTAAGAAAATCCAAAACAGTATAGTAGGGCTGAAATTTATTTTTTAAAGAGGATATAGCCCGGCCAGTGTGGCTGAGTAGTTGAGCATTGACCTATGAACTGGGAGGTCATGGTTCGATTCCATGTCAGGGCACATGCCCAGGTTGCAGGCTCGATTCCTGGTGGGAGATATGCAGGAAACAGCCGATCAATGATTCTCTCTCATCATTTCTCTCTCTCTCTTTCGTTTCCTTTCTTTCTCTCTCTCTTTCTCGCTACTCCTTCTTCTCTGAAATCAATAAATATATTTTAAAAAAGGAAACAAAAATGTCCAGCTATTAATTTATAGATTGAAAAGGCTGTCTAGAACTTAGTTACTAGTACAGATGAAAAGAAACCCACACCAAAGCACCTCACAATAAAAACTCAGAATAACAAGAATAAGTAGAAGATACTGTAATACCTTCAACATTTTGAGGTATAATTATTAAGTCAAACATATGAAACTACCAGTTTTTACAGGCCCAAAACTGTAGACTAATAGTAATTTCTTATAGCTCAACCTAATCTTGAATTTACTATCTAGACCAGTGATGGCGAACCTATGACATTCGTGCCAGAGGTGACACGCGAACTCATTTTTTTGGTTGATTTTTCTTTGTTAAATGGCATTTAAATATATTAAATAAATATCAAAAATATAAGTCTTTGTTTTACTATGGTTGCAAAGATCAAAAAATTTCTATATGTGACACGGCACCAGAGTTAAGTTATGGTTTTTAAAAAAATCCTGACATGCCAAGCTCAAAAGGTTCGCCATCACTGATCTAGACAAACTTTTCTGATTTGTAAGGTCTCAAAAAAGGAACAAGGTATGGGGAAATGCTATAATGGGGGTGAACCATAAAAAACATTATGCAAAGTGAAAGAAGCCAGGTACAAACACCATATATTGTATGATCCCATTTATATGAAATGTCTACTATAGGCAAATTTACAGTCAAACGTAAAGTAATGGTTTCTAAGAGCTAAGGGAAGGCAGGAATTTGGAGTGATTACTAATGACACAGGGTTTCTTCTTGGGGCTCTAAAATTAGACAGTAGTGATGCAAAACTATGAATATACTAAAATCTTCTGAATTTTATAGTTTCAAAAGGTGAATTTTATGCCATGTGAATTATATCTTAAAAAATCTACTACTTAAAAAAAAACACTAAGAATTAACCATTGGATTTACCCATGAAGAGATCATTGGTGACTTTAACAAGGGCAGTTTCTGTAGAATGGCAGAGGGCAAAACCAGTTTAAGATTGGTTTAGGCTAGACCACCAACTTACACCATACACAAAAATAAACTCAAAATGGATAAAGGACTTAAATGTATGACGGGAAACCATAAAAATTCTAGAAGAATCCAAAGGCAACAAAATCTCAGACATATGCCGAAGCAATTTCTTCACCGATACAGCTCCTAGGGCACTTGAAACTAAAGAGAAAATGAACAAATGGGACTATATCAAAATAAAAAGCTTCTGCACAGCAAAAGAAACCATCAACAAAACAACAAGAAAGCCCACTGCATGGGAGAACATATTTGCCAATGTTATCACCAATAAGGGATTAATCTCCAACATTTATAGGGAACTCATACAACTCAACAAAAGGAAGATAAACAATCCAATCAAAAAATGGTCAAAGGATCTACATAGACACCTTTCAAAAGAGGACATTCAGAAAGCCAAGAGACATATGAAAACATGCTCAAAGTCGCTAATCATCTGAGAGATGCAAATCAAAACAACAATGAGGTACCATCTCACACCTGTCAGAATGGCTATCATCAACAAATCAACAAACGACAAGTGCTGGAGAGGATGTGGAGAAAAAGGAACACTTGTGCACTGCTGGTGGGAATGCAGACTGGTGCAGCCACTATGGAAGACAGTATGGAGTTTCCTCAAAAAACTACAAATGGAACTCCCATTTGACCCTGTGATCCCACTTCTAGGAATATATCCCAAGAAACCAGAAACACCAATCAGAAAGGATATATGCACCCCTATGTTCATAGAAGCACAATTCACCATAGCTAAGATCTGGAAACAGCCTAAGTGCCCATCAGTAGATGAATGGATTAGAAAACTGTGGTACATCTACATGATGGAATACTATGCTGCTGTAAAAAAGAAGGAACTCTTACCTTTTGCAACGGCATGGATGGAACTGAAGAGCATTATGCTAAGTGAAATAAGCCAGTCAATGAGGGAAAAATACCACATGATCTCACTCATTTATGGATAATAAAGACCATTATAAACTTATGAACAATAATAGATACAGAAGCAGAGCTGCCTCAAACAGATTGTCAAACTGCAGTGGGAAGGCCGGGGAGGGTTGGGGGGCAGGAGGTAGGGGGGTAAGAGATCAACTGAAGGACTTGTATGCATGCATATAAGCATAACCAATGGACATAAGACACTGGGGGGTAGGGGAGGCCAGGGGATTGTCAAGGGCGGGGGGAAAAAAAGGACACATATGTAATACCCTTTGTAATACTTTAAGCAATAAACTAAAATAAAATAAGATTGCGTTAGATGAGAAAGCGAAAAGAGGAATGGAAATGGCTGTGTAGACTATAATTGGGTCTACAGTATAATTGGAAAATAGACTGATCTTTGAGAAGTTTTGCTAAAGGGAGCAGACATATAGGGTACTTCCTAAATGAGGATGTGGGATCAAAAGAGGGCTCTTTTTTTAAAAAAAAGTTAAAGATATTTAGTGCATGTTTGATGCTGATGGGAATGACCTTATATACAGAAACAGTAATTATGCAATAGGAAAAAAGGAGAAATGCTGAAGTGAGGTCCTTGAGTAAACAAGAGGAAGAGATCTTATGTATAAGAGGAAAGATTAGCTCTGCATAGGTACACAAGCAGCTCATGGGCAAAGAACAGGTAAATGGGTACATGTGGGTAAAGATAAATGGGAAGATCTGTGTAGAATGGATGGAAGCTCTTGCTTGTATTCAAGAACAACATAATTCCATCCCATTCTGAAAATCAACAGTTTACAATCACAATGAAAAACATCAACCTGACAACCACCCAAGGGGGGCAAGAGAGGGCTGGGGTGCCTTCGAAGCTTCATTCCCCCCAAACTGTCATTATTTGACCTTTCTAATTGGTTTCCTGGGAGACCCCCAACATTAAGGTTGTCTATCTAATCAGACTTAGAGCTTGCCCAGTGTGAAAAGCCTTTCCCCTGGGGATGGGAGCATTGGTTGAAGATACAGGCAAGTGTTCATTTAACTCAGTGGTTGCATGAGTCAGTGGGTAACAGTTGGGGCAAATAATAAATTAGCAAAAAAGCTTAAAAAGTAAAGCCAAGGAAGGAGATACCAACAGGGGCTTTGAAAAGCTCTGATGTGTTCCTGGGGATCTAGAAGGTCACAAGTATACAAAAGGCTGTGTGCATGACCAGGGCTGAACACATCCTCAGGAAAGGCCTGAGAAGGCTCTAAGTCTCAATTCTGGTTGACCCTGAGGCTCTGTACAAACAGAAAGTGAAGGCTAAAACACAGCTGTCAATTGTCTGGTTGAGTGTTATATTTTACATCCCCCAAAACTATTCTTCAAAAACCAGGAGAAATGAAGATATTCCCAGATAAACAAAAATGGAGACAAGTCAATGCTAGCAGACCTGCCCTATAGATACACTAAATAAAATTCATATATATATATATATATATTTTTTTTTAATATTTTTTTTTTTTCAGGGAGGGAGAGAGAGATAGAGATAGAAACATCAATGATGAGAGAGAATCATTGATCGGCTGCCTCTTGCATGCTCCCTACTGGGAATTGAGCCTGCAACCCAGGCATGTGCCCTTGACCAGAATTGAACTGGGACCCTTCAGGGGGCAGGCCGAGGCTCTATCCACTGAGCCAAACCAGCTAGGGCTACTAAGTGGAATTCTTCAGGATGAAAGGATAGTATAGACAGTAACTTGAATCCACAGGAAAAAATCATGAACTAATAAAGCTAACTTCTTGTTTTATTGGTTTCTTACTGATGTTGCAACATATTAACACAAATTTAGAGGCTTAAAACAATATAATTTATACAGTTCTGGAGACTGGAAGGCTGAAATAGTTCACTGGGCTAAAAATCAAGAAGTGGGCAAGGCTACATTTCTTTGTAGAAGTTTTAGGGGGAAAATCCATTTTTTTGCTTTTTCCAGCTTTTAGAGGCTACACTTGCATTCCTTGTTTCATAGTCCCTTCCTCCATCTTTCAAGTCAACAGTATAGTATCTTTAAAACTCTCCCCATTACTTTCCTGCTTCTTTCCTTATAAAAACCCTGTGATTACACTGGACCCACCTGTGATTACATTTAACAGAGGTTAAATCAGGCTAACCTCTATTTCAAAATCCTTAACTTAATCATACCTATAAAGTCTTTTTTTGCTGTTTAAGGTAATATATTCACAGGTTCCAGGTATTGAGACACAGATTTTCCAGGGGGTCATTATTCTGTCTACCACAGTAGATAAATACAAAACATGATGTAAATTTTTTGTTTGTACCTTTTTGTTTCTCTTATCTAATTAAAAAGATACCTGCATAAAGCAATAATTATAATCTGTGTTGATGGGCACATAATGTTTAAATATGTCATTTGTATGATAATAATAGCACAAAGGAGAGAGAGGAGGGAACAGAGAACAAAGATTTTGCATATTATTGAAATGAAATTGGTATTAACCCACACTAGATTGTTATAAATTAAGACTAGAGGCCCGGTGCATGAAAATTCATGCACTGGAGGGGGGGGGGGGTCCCTCAGCCCGGCCTGCCCCCTCTCACAGTCCAGGAGTCCTCAGGGGCAGGAGGTGACCCAGCAATCAGGGGAAGGCGATGCCCCCTTCACACCTCTGCTGCTGCCACAGCCAGCAGTGCAAACCTCGGCTGGCCCTGGTTACCTGAGCCTCGGGCAGCCCTGGGCAGCTGAGCAGCCACCATCCGAGGCTTGCCTGCGTGCCTATGGAGCCCCCAGCAGGGCTGAAAGGACTGGGGGACTCTGGCGGGGCTGAGGGGACTGGGCGCCGCCATCTTGTGGCTGTGGGTGCCGCCATCTTTGTGACAGTGTGACCGTCAATTTGCACATTCCCTCTTTATTGGATAGGATGTTAGTGTAATCTTAGTAGTGTACTACTGAGAAAATAACTAAAAATATTATAGGAAACTACAAGGGGATTAAACTGGTACACTAGAACCTATCTATTTAACAAAGACTGTTGTAGAGGAACAAAAAAAACACGACATAGAAAATAAATAGCAAAATGGTAGGCATGAATCTCACCAGTAATTACGTTAAATGTAAATGAAGTAAACATACACATTAAAGAATGATGGAGAAACTAAATATGACTGAAACAGACATGACAAGACATAATCCTGGGAGGTTTTAGAGAAAAAGAAGAGACAATGATTTGCAAGTGGCAAGAAAGAAAAAGGATACCAACCCCACTTTTATGTTCAGTGGTACAATGAACGTGAGAGAAAGGACAGATATTGCTTGACAGGACTGCAGTGAAGCAGGATTCTTTGGGGATGCTTATAATCTTTTTAGATAAAAAGAATTTTTAAATTTTATTTAGTAAAAACTATCACTCTTTTTCTTTATGTTTCTTCCCTTTGCATTCATGCTTCACTTAGGAGTTATTCATACCCTGAGAGCAGATAAAAAACATTCATATGTAAGATTCTTGAGTGAGGTCCTTAGTTCATTGTAACCTTACTGTAGATACTGCTGTATAAAATTCTCATTTTTCTTTCATAGAATTAAAAGAAAGGAGAGTAAAGGAGACAAGGATGTATATAAGAAAGAGCAATAAATTAAAAGGCATTAGTATGGGCATTTAATCTAAGATCCATTATGAAGTCATTGATCTCTAATCTGCCTTCTTCCTTTCCCATTGCCACACTCAGCTCCACATCATCTCTCGTCTATAGCTATAGGTTATTGCAAGATCTCGCAATTGGCTAAGCTGAAAATAGTCTCTCCTTTTTCCAATCCATACACTACAAAGGCTAGAATTACAGTCCTAAAAGAAAAACCACCTTAAAATGAAAGATTCATGTCTACATTTTATATAAATAATTCAGAAAAATAAAAGATTCCATATAAAATTGAGTAAAGTATATGAACAAGCAATATATAGAAAAAATACAAATGATCAATATATTTTTAAATAATATTCAACCACACTAACAATTAGAAAGGCACAAATTAAAAGGGCAAAGCAACTCTTCCACCAAATTAACATAATTATAAAAAATGATAAACACTCAGTTTAGATAAAGAGATAGAGAAACAGAAACTTACAAATTAAAATCTTATTTATAGTAAGGAGTTTCATATTTAATAACGAAATCCAAACTTATTATAATTTAAGGCCTTTTGCAATCTGACCTTGGCTTATTTTTCTTTCTCTTCTCTATAGTCTACCCATCCTGAACTTTACCTGCAAATCTAAGTAAAAGCATACAAAATGTCAGATTTTTCATCCCTCAGCATTTAGGGACATGTTATTCCTACTGCCTGAAATGATCCTTTTCCTTTGTCACTGATGGAAATGCCATATTTCCTTTCAAGATTTAATTCAAGTATGCCCTTCCGTGATGTCCCCAAATTTAGCTGTCCTCTCCTTGTGTTCTCATGGCACTTAAAAACTCAAGAGCCCTTAATACTCTTCTTCCAATGAAAGTTATCTGTTGATAATTGTCTTCCCAACACACTGGGGGAGGCCCTTGAGATTCTGGTCTTATTTATTTTTGTTTTTATAGCACATAGCACACAGTTGGTGCTCCATAAATACTGAATTAGTAACATTTCATCTAGCACCTAAAAACTAACAGCAAGGCCTTTTCATTTCCCCAAATCTACAAAGACCAGTACTTAATACTACCTTAAAATTATAATTCTCCAAGACACCACTGTCTAAAACACTAAAACTACCTACCTTATATTGGTAATCTAGATTTTATCCTTGATCATTTACAAGGCTAAGAAAGCTAAATGTTCCTTTTATCAATATGTGGTTTTAGTAGGTTAATTCTAAATATTAAAAATGCTGCCAGAGCCTGGCCGATGTGGCTCAGTGGTTGAGCATATGAACTATGAGATCATGGTTCGCGCTAGCTAATTTGGTTCAGTGGATAGAGGACTGAAGAGTCCCGAGTCGATTCCAGTTAAGGGCACATGCCCAGGTTGTGGGCTCAATCCCCAGTGGGGGGGGGGGGGGGAGGGGCAGCCGATCAATGATTCTCTCTCATCACTGATGTTTCTGTCACTTTCCCTCTCCCCTCCTCTCTGAAATCAATAAAAAAAAAATTTTTAAAGAGAGAAAAAGAGAGAGAGAGAGAGAGAGAGAGAGAGAGAGAGAGAGAGAATATCATGGTTCGAGTCCTGGTCAAGTCACATGCAGGAGGCAGCCAATCAATGATTATCTTTCATCATTGATGTTTCTTTCCATCTCTCTCTCTTCTCCCTCCCTCCCTGAAATCAATCCTATGTAAATAAAAGGCAAATATACAAACAGACCGAACGACAGAACAACCAAACAACTGGTTGCTATGATGTGCACTAACCAACAGGGGGCACACACAGAACATGGGGGGCGTCGGCAGAAGGTGGCAGAGGACGGAACATGGCAGGCATTGGCTGAGGCAGGATGGTGGAGCAGGTGAGCGGGGCTGCCAGACCAAGGTCGATGTCATTGGGGCGAGCCTCTGGTGGTTACTGAAAATTCTTTGCTCCCGCACGCCATGATCCTGCCTGGCACCCGCACCCACTGCCGGCGCCAGCCCCACTCGCTCTGGCTGCCAGCACCCGGTGCCAATACTGACCACTAGGTGCCATCAGCAGGTGCAAGCGGCGGCTGCTGGCCCCAATCGCCCCTGAGAGCTTCTCCACCTCCCCCTGCTCCTGAGGGGCGATCAGGGCAGCAGCCACGGCTCGCACCCACTGGTGGTGCTGGCCCCGCTCGTATTTGCTGCTGACGCTGGCCCCAATCGCTCTGTGCTGTCAGTGGGTGCGAGTGGGGCCAATGCCATCGGCACATGGGAGCAGCAGGAGTGGGGCTGTCAGCAGACAGGGGACCAGGGGCCACAGCCGGAGGGCCAGGCGGTGGGAACAGAGGATGGGCCGAGACCTGCCCCTGTGCCCACCGCAGCCTTGTGGCCTACAGTTCCTTTCAAGGTGCATGAATTTGTGCCCTTGATTCTCTCTCATCACTGATGTTTCTATCTTTTTCCCTCTCCCCACCTCTCTGAAATCAATAAAAAAAAAATGTATTTTTAAAAATGCTGTTAGAGAGAAGCAGTGATGTGCAAGGCAGTTGATTCCATGTTGATATACTGAAATTGGCCAGGGTAAGATTATTTATGCCATGGAAATTGGTAAACACTACAGATAAGCCCTGTACCCTCCCCTCCAGGCTCGTTAAACATTTACCAGCACACCACTGGACAAAAGTATATTTATTCTAGTAGGACAGCACTGTGACTAGCTAATGAGTAAACAGTAGTTCAAGTCTTTTTTCTTCAAGAAGCTTCCTGGTCTAATCTAAACTTCATGTATTTTTCCCTAATTTAGAACTCCCAAACCACATATCTATGTCAAAAAGTTTTACCTAATTCACTCAATAAATATTTATTGGGTACCTGTGGCACTGTCCATATTGATGATCAGTTGTTTTATCCACTTATTTTCTTTTTTCCTTTAAGCAGTAAAGCTTCTTGAAAGAACAGTGGGTTCTCAAGAAGCACTTACTAGGTAATGACTGGGGTAGAAGATATTGTGATTGACACCTCACGTACATTTCACCTGAGACGATTAATCAAAGACAATCACAGAAATCCCATTCCCCTTGTCAGTGACTTGTTTAAAAGAGGACTTATGACCCAATATGGTCAAAGAGATGTGAGGACCAAAGTCTGCTGCGAGTTTCTGGAAAAGGCTTCTTGCTCCTAGGAAATAAAGCAGGTTTCCCTTCGTAACCTCATCCTCATGTGGTGGTATTTGGATGAAAGCTTACAAATCTGCAGTCATCACATTATCCAAAACAAACAAAACCCCCCAAACCTGACCTAGCTCTGAAATTCCTTATTAAGTCATTTAAAAATAGGGTTTCTGTTATGGGCAGACAAAGCATATTAACTGATAAAACAGAAATTTGAAACACAGATATATGCACTGAACTAAGATTCTTACCACAGTAAAATTTAGAGAATAATTGTGTGTTAAACTAAGCGTGTGTGTTTTTTTCCTTTAACATTTTCCTCCTAGGTACACAGTTATTTTTAAAAATCAAAGTGAGCTGAAAGAGTTAGAGGTCTACAAAGTTTGTTAAGAAAAACAGAAGCCCTTGCCCCTATTGTTGTCCCATTTCTACTCCCTCCAGGCAAACACTTGCACATCTTTTAACCGATTATTTTGGAACTGAGCTCCATGTTTCTAAGACTGCTTGTGTTGCTACTTATTGATTTGCCACTTTGAAAATGATTTAGATATATTTTCTCCTTCAGTATTCATCATACACATACATCCTTTCTATCTCCTTAACTACCCTATATAATGACTGTAATTTTGATTAGTTCAATATTCAGTATACATTACAATGACTATATAAGCCTTATTTACACTTGAGTCATACAGTAAACCATGATGCTTTTTTCTTTCCTGCACAACTCTTTGCTTTTCTTGTAACTATTATCGTTTTTATTCATTTGCTTAGATTTTCTACATATTCATCAACATTTCACCCCAGAAAATCTTTGTCAACTGTATGAATTTTCTCTCAAGATATTTAGACCCATCAAGTACAGTGGGGCCTTGACTTACGAGTGTCCCAACTAACGAGTTTTTTGAGATACCAGCTGTCTCTCGGCTGATTTTTTGCATTGAGTTGATAGAGTAACTTGAGTTAACGAGCTCCTTAACGATCTCGGTCTCGGAACGAATTAAACTCGTAAGTCAAAGCCCCACTATCTTCTAATCCACTTTCCTGAAGAAGTCTCTTTTGGAGACTTCGCATCTTCTCCAATGTGGACTGGCTGACCCCTCAGTGCTGGTAAACTGTTATCTGAAATCTCCACTATTCTAAGGAATGCCCTAGTCCAGTGGTCGGCAAACGGCAGCCCCTTAAGTGTGGCTCTTTCACAAAATACCACGTGCGGGCGTGCACGTACAGTGCGATTGAAACTTCATGGCCATACTCAAGGGGCCAAAGAGCCGCATGTGGCTCGCGAGCCTCAGTTTGCTGACCACTGCCCTAGTCTTTCTTGTTGATTGGATTTCCTGTTTCCTCTCACGTTTACCTATTTCCAGTTTTATACCCTTATTTTGTGAAGTACATTTTCCAGTAGCTTCATAGATGGTGTATGGGAAGTACATTTTTCAAGACACTGCAAATTTATTCTTGCTTTTCAGACAAGAAAGATAGTTTAGCCAAATTAAAAAAATTCTAGGCCCCATTGTTGAATATAATTTTGACAATGATGTGTACTGACTCTTAATTTTTAGAAGAAATTGATGATGAATTCTTAATTGACATAGAAACTGAGAAGCACATGACTATAGAAGTCTGTATCAGATTTATAATACATTTAAGCTAGCCTCAAGTCAGTGTTAATATTTAAAGAAAGCCTCATGAAATTGGCAGCAAGCAGGCACTGAATAAACAGTAGTTATTAATAACAAAAACCATATTTACATATGCAAGTTCTGATATAAATAAAATAAATTAAACCTAAAAGAAGCCAAACCAAGGGTTTTGATTTCTTAAAGTGCCTAATCCTGAGTAGTCTCTAATTTTAATAATTTCTCAATTATATCAAGTAATTCTTTTCATATTTATATCTTTTCAGTTGAGTAAAGCCAGCTTGATTGGCTAGAATGTAGATTAAAAGTTCCAAATATTGGCAAAGTTCGAGTGACTATATCATTAAGTTCACCTTGCCAAAATTTCAAAAAACTTCTTTTTGTAAACACACAGTCCTACACACAGCCATACTGCCCAGGATCTCTTCCTCTATAATAAAAGGCTAATATGCAAATTGTCCCCTTGACTGGGAGTTTGACCAGGGGGCAGGGACGGATGGCCAACCGCCCGTGACCCCTACCACAGGCTGGCCCCACCCCTGATCGTCCCTCCCCCCTCCAACACCCCGCAGGGCCGAGCCAGCCGGCCAACCTCCCATGTCCACTCCCCTGCTGGCCCAGCCCAATCAGCCCCGATTGGGGTGGGCCAGCCAGACCCCACCTGTGCACAAATTCATCCACTGGGCCTCTAGTTTATTTATATAATTAATAGCACACAAAACCCTAAAAAAGAAGAGGGAATTCAGTATCAGGAGAAAACAAAGATGTCAACCTCCCAGAGGAAATAAAAGAACTTCCACAATGATTATTACTTCCATTCTGTTTCCATAAGATTTACAATATAGAAATTTCATAAGTGTCAAATGCTATATACTGAGGCGTCAAATCCCTTCTTTGATCATTAGGCAATTTCGGCTTCAACCTTCTGTTTTCTTCCCATAGCCAACCTCTAGGTGTTAATGTTCAAAACACTGGTGTTCTGGGACATTATCTCCTTTTCTCCTTTAATAACAACTGTGCAAGCAGGGAACATTCTAGTCTTCCCTTGGTTCCCTGATGTCTTTTTTTTTTTTTTTTTAAATATATTTTACCGATTTTTTACAGAGAGGAAAGGAGAGAGATAGAGAGCCAAAAACATCGATGAGAGAGAAACATCGATCAGCCGCCTCCTGCACATCTCCCACTGGGGACGTGCCCGCAACCCAGGCACACGCCCCCGACCAGAACCGAACCCGGGACCCCTCAGTCCGCAAGCCGATGCTCCATCCACTGAGCCAAACCGGTTTCGGCCCCTGATGTCTTGTTGTTCTTCAATGCCTACAGTTGATCCAGCATTGTCAGACACAATAGTCAAGGCTCACTCAGTACTAGGAAAATCTCTTAAATGGAGAAATTTGATTTAATCTACATAGCCTATCTAAAATAAGCATTTGAAAGATTAATATAGATCTTGTACACAATGTAGTCTCAACCTTTGTAGGAACTATATTTAAGTTTAATAGCAACAAATTGGTCTATTTACTAATATAGTAGTTTCCTCTTATCCAGTAGGGTGAATGTTCCAAGACCCCCAGTAGATGCTTGAAGCTGCAGATAGTACTGAATCCTACACATATGATGTTTTTCCCTATATATACTAATACATGCCTTTTTTAAAAAAAATATATTTTATTGATTTTTCACAGAGAGGAAGGGAGAGAGCTAGAAAGCTAGAAACATCGATGAGAGAGAAACATCGATCAGCTGCCTCCTGCACATCTCCCACTGGGGATGTGCCCGCAACCCAGGTACATGCCCTTGACCGGAATCGAACCTGGGACCTTTCAGTCTGCAGGCTGACACTCCATCCACTGAGCCAAACCGGTTTCGGCAATACATGCCTTTTTACTTAAAAGTAAGCCTTTAATGACTTCTCTTCTGCATATCCAAATTGCAAGCATCACTACTCTTGTGCTTTGGGGCCATTAAGTTAAAATAAAGGTTACTTGAACACAAGCACTGTGATACAATAACAGTCCAATAACCAAGATGGCCAAGTGACTAATGGGCAGGTAGTGTATACACCGTGGAGATTTTATCACTCTACTCAGAATGGCATGCATTTTAACTTATAAATTGTTAATTTCGGAAATTTTATGTTTTTGGACCATGGTTGACTGCTGATAACTGAAACCATGGAAAGTAAAACTGCAGATAAAGAGGAATTACTGTACTATAAAAAAAAAAATAAGATAATGGTAATAATATGTTTAAAAAATAATGGCCTTACTCCAGTAGCAAAAACCATGCCTAGTGGCTAGATCTTGTTTTCTAATACCATCTATACTAATAAAAGGGTAATATGCTAATTAAACCAGACATCATTCTGAACGTCCTTCCTGATGAAGCCAGGGCCGGAGGGAAGCTAGTGCTGGCAGCTGGGGAAAGGAAGGCCTACTCTCACATGAATTTTCGTGCATCGGGCCTCTAGTTCTCCAATAAAAGGAATCAGGGTTCCTTAGAGAAATGGCTGATTCCTGAGCTGGGGCAGGAAATATTTATACAAGAGGAGTCTACTGTATTTTGCAGTGCCAGAATGCGAAAAAGTGCTCAAACAACCATGCACACAAGAATGTATGCATGGGCGAACATTCATGCATGTGCCTGTGTGTGTGTGTGCGTGCGCACACACACACTAGTGATATGTTAAAGGAATACAAAAACTGACTGAAAGGGCTCCCAATGACTACAGTTGGAACAATTTGAACAACACAATAAAGTAGTATTGAATTATAACCCAAAATATAAAACATATATCCATGAGTCCATCCTATCTAATAAAATGGGAATATGTTAATTGACCCTCATGCTGTGGCAAGATGGTGGCACCCACAGCCAATAAGGAGTATGCTAATTGACTGCTCTGCCCCCAAAGATGGTGAGGCCCACAGCCAATAAGGAGGGATATGCTAATTGACTGCCACGCCCTCAAAGATGGTGGCACCCGCACCCACAGCCACAAGATGGCCAGCAGGGAGGGCAGTTGTGGGGAACCAGGCCAGAAGGGGAGAGCAGTTAGGGGCGACCAGGTCAGCAGGGGAGGGCAGTTGGGGGGACCAGGCCTGCAGGGGAGGGTAGTTGGGAAGGACCAGGCCGGCAGGGGAGGGCAGTTAGGGGTGACCAGGTTAGCAGGGGAGGGCAGTTGTGAGCGATCGGGCTGGGAGGGGAGGGCAGTTGGGGACGATCAGGCTGGCAGGGGAGCAGTTAGGCATCGATCAGGCTGGCAGGGGAGTGGTTAGGGGGTGATCAGGCAGGCAGGCAGGCAAGCAGTTGGGAGCCAGGCAGGGGAGCAGTTAGGAGCCCGGATTGTGAGAGGGATGTCTGACTGCCGGTGGGATTGGGCCTAAACCGGCAGTTGGACATCTTCTGAGGGGCCCCAGATTAGAGAGGGTGCGGGCTGGGCTGAGGGACACCCCCCCCCCCCTCCTGTGCACGAATTTCATGCACTGGGCTTCTAGTACTGATATAAATGACTAGATAAATGAATAAATGGAGGAGGAGAGACTAATCTCCCATGTAAAATTCCAAATAGTAATTTATGAAGATACTCTGCTCTTAAGGAGGTATAGCACAATTAACTCTCCACTCTTTATGCTGTAGACTGTGCATGGTGACTTCTCTCTGGAGTACAATATGGAAAGAGGAGGGGGGAAAAAGGTAACTTTACAAAAGTGAGGAACCTGACAAACACTGTCTCAGGTGATTAAGGCCAACATCAATAGTTATAAATCATGTCAATAGTATGTATGCTTAATATCATGTGATAAAAATGGCACTTTATCTCTGTGGTTATTTTCCCAATAACCCATTATGCCGTCTTTTCATGAGAAAAACTAAGACAAATCCCCATAGTGGAGCATCCTACAAAATATCTGACCAGTACTCAAAACTGACAAGATCATCAAAACAAGGAAAATTTGAGAAACTGCCACAGACAAGAGGAACCGAAGGAGACACAACTAAATATAATGTGGTATTCTAGATATGATTCTGGAACAGGAAAAAAGTAAATTAATCTAAATAAGATATAGACTTTAGTTAATACTAATACCAATACTGACTGGTCCATTAATTGAAACAAATGTATCACACTAACAGTAGGGGATGTTAATAATAGGGAAACAGGATTTTATGAGAATACTGGTATATGGGAATTCTCTATACTATCTTCTCAACTTCTCTGAAAATCTAAAACTATTCTAAAAAATAAAATCTATTAATAAGAAGAAACAATAGTCATCCCCACTGCCAGGAAGAATGAGATTTGACCAAATCAGGGTGGGTGAAGAAATTTAATAAATTAGAGTTCACAAAGAAACACACTTCCCCTAGACCAGTGGTCAGCAAACTGCGGCTCTTTGGTCCCTTGAGTGTGGCTCTTCCACAAAATACCATGTGCGGGAGCGCATGTACAGTGCTATTGAAACTTCGTGGCCCATGCACAGAAGTCGGTATTTTGTGGAAGAGCCACACTCAAGGGGCCAAAGAGTCGCATGTGGCTCGCGAGCTGCAGTTTGCCGACCACTGCCCTAGACCTTAGGAAAAAATATGAAACCTATTATCCAGGGACATAATATCAGGTCAGTTGTCTAATTATATATAAATATAAAATATTTAAGTTTCAAAGTAACTATATCTTTGCTTAATCAGAATCAAGCAACCTAATAGACACAGAGCTAGCAACAAACATGGTTGATCTTATAAGAGATTTGGGGGTGGGGGTGGGAGTGGGGGAGGAGGGCTAAAAGTTAAAAATTCAGATAATAATTTCAATAGACTAGCTTTGCTTGAAAGTAAGAGCAGATAAAAATCTTTGGAATCTATCACATCCTAAGAGAGACCTAACTTCCTGAAAAATCAAATTGAATCACCAACTGCTGAGTCTTAACTATGTGCAAGGCATTATCCCTGGACCTACTACTCTAAGTGTGGTCTCCAGATTGGCAACATCATCACTTCCTGGGGGTTTGTGAAAAATGCATAAGGCTCTAGTCAGTTTGGCTCAGTGGATAGAGCATCCATCCTCAGACTGAAGGGTCCTGGGTTCGATTCTGGTCAAGGGCATGTGCCATGGTTGCAAGCTCGATCCCCCACCCGAGTCAGGGCACATGCAGGAGGCAACCAATCAGTGTGTCTCTCTCATATCGATGTTTCTCTCTCTATCTCTCCCCCTTTCTTCTACTCTCTCTAAAAATCAATGGAAAAAAATATCCTTGTGTGAGGATTAAAAACAACACATATGGATCTCATCCCAGATTTACTGGGGGTTCAGCCTAGAAACCTGTATTTAACATGCTCTCCGGGTGATTCCCATGCACACTGAACTTTGTCACTGTGGTAGAAAGTGTGATTTCTCTTTGAACGTGGCAAACACATAGAGCGGTCTGGGCTGCAAGTTAGCAGATGGAGAATTCATGTCATACACCAACCCACCTGCCACATGATTACCAAGCAGCACTGGACAAGGAGTCAACCCTCCTGTACCAGAAAATGAGTAGAAACACAATGGTTTGATCCTCTGAGCTTTTTGCGGCATTTTAAAATCTGCAAACAAGCAAAAGGAACAAGTCAGAAGGAGGCTGAAAATGCTGGCCAGGAGGGAGATACACATAATAGCAGGTATAGTGTATTTTCTACTCAGTGATCCAAAACAGACTAAATGCTGCAATCTAGTCCTCTTAACATCTCCAGGTTCTTGTTTTCCCATGGAAACACATACATTTGGTTTTGACTCTTCTGCATTTTGAGACTGCTGTTTCCATCTTATTCTTGTTATTTAAAAAGTAAAAAGCACTTTCTATATCACCAAGAGCAATTCAGCAGGATTCATTTCTATATACTGTGTTGCCAAATATAAGCCCCAATAATGAACAACACAAGGGACAAGGGTTTGTCTTGGTAAAATGATTAGAGTGTCAGGAGAAATCTAGCTCTGCAAGCTGCTGCTTTTTAGAAAAACATACTTAACTGCAGCCACAGATCCCGCCCTCCTCTTGCTTCAGAATCAAATGTTCACCCATCTATAGCAACAAGATGAAGACTTTAGAGAGAGGGTTCTGACAGCAAACCACCAAGGCTGCAGACACATCCCGTTTTAATTGCATCAGCAACTGCTAAGCAATTAATGAAGAAGAGGGAGGGAGCACCAGGGCAAAGAGAGACTTGAGCAACCATGTGGAAATACTTCATCCCCACTCCAACAAGAGCAGGTGATTTATGGCAGCTGCACAAAGCATCAAATCCTTGCATCTGAACTCCCAGGCTACTTCCCATGCAGCAATAAAGCGACACAGTCTAGATTTCCTCTTGCTTAAAATTTTGTATCTCTCATTTTCCTCCCTGTAGCCACCAACAAAGATGAGGGAGGGAGAAAGCCAATAGGTCAAGTGGGTGATTTAGCTATGAGGTCCCTTGGGCAGATTTTATGTTTTGCACAGTACGAGCATGTAGTAAGGATCAGTAAATACTAAACACTAACAGCAGTGATTCATCAGAGGCATGCAGGTCCTAGGTCTAGGGCAGGATGGGGCAGGAACTCCATTAATAAATCTCTGCAGTTTCCTTCTTTTTCAAGCTATATCCTTATCCGATCACAGAAGAGAAAGTCAGTAAGAAAAAACTGCCAATGAAACCTTTCAGAGAGAAAGTGAACTCTCAAATGTGGCCATGGTTGCCAAAAAAACATCAGCATGAAAGCAAAACAAAAGCTCAGTCACTTAATGCCAAGATCCCAGCTGTCACCTCCTAAATAAACAGAGAACCCTAAATTACAACAGTGAAGGCTGGTGTTTTGGGGTATGAAGATGGGAACTGATGAAAAATGAGATGGGTTTGACTAATTCACACACGAAGTTCCTAAATAGAATAATTATCAAATACCCTCACTTCCCCCACCTTTCCCAGCCCTCACTATTCAATCACAAGGACCTGAGGTCCTGGGTTTTCTGCAACAAACCTGATTTTAAAATTCTACTGTGTCTGGATTTGAGGTTGCAAGAAAAAGATGTTTGCTTTATATATAGCTTATCCCAAAGGCCCTCACACAGAGCTTGACAGATGGTAAACCAACATAGCTAGCAATGCCAAATAGAGAAGGGTAAAGAAGGCAGGAGACAGATCCCTGGGGCCATGGTCCAAAAGTATTGTTAAACTGGACTTCAACTAAATTGGCCTTTCCCTACTACAGAATTACTTGCACTGCTTATTAAAAAATACAGAAGATTATGATTCAAAGTATTCCAAGGGACTTCCCAGCTGACTGCTAGTAGCGGGGGGGGGGGGGGGGGGGGTCAAACTCCTTAGAAATCCCTAATACCATAGATCTAGTTTCTTGCCTACCTTTTCATCTCATAGCCACTCCCTCCTTCACTCTGAATTATTTGGTCATTCTACAAAAATTTATTCAGTGCCTGCTACATGCTAGCACTGTTGTAAGCACTATGGATGCACAAAGGACTGTCATGTAACAGTTGTTCAATTTTGGCTTGTATAAGGGCTCCTGGCTGAGGAGGCTGGATGAGCCTGAAAGCATTGCTAGCTAAGCTACATCCCTGGTGTAAGGCTGCAATCTCCCCGCAAGGAGACTTTTTTTTTCTAATTTGTGATAAGAAGCCCTATGGCCTAAGAGAGGCCCTAGTTACAGCGACAAACAAGTCAGACAAAAATCTCTATCCTCATGGAGCTTACATACCTTTGTGGGGGAGACAGACAAAACCAAAATAAATTAGATAGTATGTGAGACAGTGATACCTGTTAAGGAGGAAATGAAATAGGAAAAGGGGGAAAGTTTGTGTAGGTGTGTAATTTTAGAGGTGGAGAACTATTATTCTAGAGGTTCCCAAATTTATACAATATGTTTTTATTGATTTTTAGAGAGAGAGGAAGGGAGAAGGATAGAGGAAGAGGAACTTTGATGAGAGACATCTACCAGCTGCCTCCTGCAGGGCCCCTACTGGGGATCAAGCCACAACCCGGGCATGTGCCCTGACTAGGAATCAAACCCAGGACCTCTTGGTTCATGGTTTGATGCTTAACTACTGAGCCACACTGGCTGGGCTAGAAGTTTCCAAATTTAAAACCATATGAATATTCAAACAATTTCATCAACTGCTTCTGGGCATCAGGTCCATGGCAAAGTGATCAGGAAAAATAAAGCCCTGGGGGAGGAAGGATAACTAGAGTGAGGAAAAACAGACTAAAATAAGTGGTTAAGTATCTTGCTACACATAAATAATAGATGATATTAAGAAATTATTATATAGTATAATAATGATATTTTGGTTATATAAGCAAATGTCCTCAGTTTTTAGAGATGCATGTTAAAGTATTTAGGAAAGAAATGTCATAATGTCTCAAACGTCTAAAGTGTTCACCAAAACTAATAAATAAACCATATCTATAGAATACGGCAAAACCTTAACAATGTTCAAATCTAGGTGGTAGGTGATCATTTACTTCTAATTTTTGTGTATATATTTAAAATTTTCTGAAAAACACAAGTGGGGGAGGGAAATTATTGCTATAATACAGTTTATCCATTATATTTGAAAAGATGACTTGGTAATATTTTTAGATCGAATGCCAAGCTTTTAAAGATGCCAGTTCATGCTATCCTGGTTAAAAACATAAAGTAGTCCCTGACCAGGTGGTTCAGGTGGTGGGAGCATTGTCCCAATACACCAAGGTTGTGGGTTTGATCCCTGGTCAGGGCACATACAAGAAGCAATCAATGAATGCATAAATAAGTGGAACAACAAATTATATGTTTCTCTTTCTAAAATCAATAAATACAAATTTTAAAATAAGAAAACAATAACAAAGTAAAAACCTGCTTTTAAAATATTTTGTAAATATTTAAAGTCTGTTTATAAATATTTTCTCTCAATTCTACTTAGGCAGACCCTTCTTAGCCCTTTATTTCCATATAACTGCGTAACAGGTGAAACTTACACGCTCTACATAGTTTATGATGTTCCACTCTTTCCAGGAATCAGATTTCCCAAAGCTGACCACTAAAGGCCTCTTTGCTACCAGCAGCTTCAGGTTGTCTGCCATGAAATAGTCCTTACCTCGGAATGACACTAAGAGATACCACCTATGACCTGGAAGAGGATGGTGGCCTCTAGATGAACTGAGTAACACACTACTAGGCTGTAATACAATCTCTCTCCACTGGCTCTCCAAAGCAGCTCAGAATTAGTGAACTGTATTTAGGGTCACCCAAGGTAAAACTGGGAAGCCTACCACTCCCTCTTCCACTGATAGCTTAGGACCCTCCAATTCTAAACCTTTCTCCATTTCTTTTGTATCTCTTCCTTTACTCACAGTTAATTCTAAGTGGTAAATCAACTAAATAAATTAATCCTAATTAAGTATGTTTAGCTAACTGGCCTTTTAAGAAGTAGTTAGAATTTCTGGCTCTTAGCAGTTTCTTCAAAGTACATCATGGCCACTAATTCTGATATACAGGGTGTTCCAAAAAATGTATACATACTTTGAATGATTGGTGACAGTGTTTATTAATATACAGTTCATTTTCAAAATATAAAAGAATCCACAGAAATGAATAATTCTTTTGTCAATGCCTGTTTTTTTTTATAATATATTTTTATTGATTTCAGAGAGGAAAGGAGAGATAGAAATATCAATGATGAGAGAGAATCATTGATGGGCTGCATCCTGAATGCCCCCTCCTGGGGATCAAGCCCGCAACCCGGGCATGTGCCCTGACTGGGAATCAAACCGTAACCTCCTGATTCATAGGTCGATGCTCAACCACCTAGCCATGCCGGCCAGGCAATGCCTGCTTTCAAACCAAAGACCATTCTGGTCTGGGCACTGCTGATAATGTGAAGCAATGGAATCACAAACATCAAGAATCATTTCGTTTGGTATTTGTATGACTTCTATTTGTTGACTAGTGCCGGTTTTGTACTGTAAACTTTATCTTTTATGTACAGCCATAAAAAAAAGTCTAGTGGCACTTTAGGATACATTTTCTTTTCTTTTTTTAAATATATCTTTATTGATTTCAGAAGGAAAGGAAGAGGGGGAGAGAGATAGAAACATCAATGATGAGAGAGAATCATTGATCAGCTGCCTCCTACTCAACCCCAACTGGGGATGGAGCCCGCAACCTGGGCATGTGCCCTTAACCAGAATCAAACCAGGGACCCTTCAGTTTGCAGGCCGACGCTCTATCCACTGAGCCAAACCAGCTAGGGTTAGGATACATTTTCTTTGTTCAAATCTTAGTCTGGCTTCACCCATTATTTCAAATCAGTAAAACCTGAAAAGGAGTGAAAACTAAGTGAGTTGTCAGCTGTTAAAGTGTGTATACATTTTTTGGAGACACCCTATATATTAATACATACTTATTCTGAAATATACATCTATAGAGTCTCATTTGAAGTACCCATAAAACCAAGTCCACTTTCAGACAGTTCAAATGTTAGCCACTAACTGATTATACTTACTTCTTTCTTCATGGCTAGTCTAGGAGACTAATATATGTCAACAGAAAAATGCCTGAATAAATGTATAGATCAGTGTTCAGGTGGGTACTTATTATCCTCCTTTACTTTAACCAAAACTCATGGTGAATTTCAAGGCACACGAAAAAAAGGAAACTTAGCCTAGTATTAAGAAGAATGCTTATTCCATCTTGGTTCTCTTAAGAGATGATCAGCCTGGCCAGTGTTGCTCAGTGGTTGAGCATCGACCTACGAATGAACTAGGAGGTCGTGGTTCCATTCCTGGTTTGATTCCTGGTCAGGGAACATGCCTGGGTTGCAGGCTCCATCCCCAGTGGGGGGTGTGCAGGAGGCAGCCAATCAATAATTCTCTCTCATCACTGATGTTTCCATCTCTCCCTTTCCCTTCCTCTCTGAAATTAATAAAAATATATATTTTTAAAAGTCTTCTTTATAAAAAATAAAAAAGATGATCAGAATCACCATAGCATGACTTCAAATGCCTTTGCAAACCTAATTTTGCCAGTTTCCCATTCTGCACTCAATGCTTCTGAAATTAAAGACATTAAATTCATTTACTAAAATGCTTATGTAACTTAGTGGGCGCATTCCTAGTAGCCTAAGCAAACATTAAAGGTAACTATGGAGCAATTTTATAAATTATTAATAAAGAACTTACTGTGTCCTAGTAAAGAGACAAGCACTTACAAAAGTTAAGAAACTATTAGTGGATAAAAGGATATGTAAGCAATGTGCACAGAAATGGATGAGTGACAAATATTGTCATTCACTGTGATCTAAGTGGATTGAATGGCCGAGTTTGGTATGCTCTAACATACAGCCAGTTTAAACTCAGATTAGACATATTGAAGCCACACTGAAAATGGGTATACTTCTCTTCACTTGTTCTACAGCAAAACACAGGTCCTGACCCTGGTTTTCCTTGTGAATATGACAAAATACCAGTGAAGAGTCTATTCTAATTAAGAATGAATAACATTATGCCTGAAAACAAAACGAAACAAATGCTTTTTATTTCAGGTGTTGTAAAAAGTAAAAATAGTCAAAATAAAGCTTCACTGTTTGCTCTCACTTCTATGTTAACCTCTCCCTTTTATCACCCCCAACTTAAATAAGACCAGAGAAGCAGTGATATACAACACTCAGTATACAGTACTTACAGCTCCACTCATGTGATTATCTTGTGCTATAGTGAATTTCACAAGCAGTTTTCCAGACCACAACAAACAGCTCTCTCTTATCTGAGCCACTGAGGCAATTATAACTATCACTCAGCTGGCTTATATACTGTTTGGTATAGTTATCTCCTTAATTCTTTTTATAAGCATAAGTCATCCCCTCACTCCAACAATTAGACAATTAGACTTGAGAAGTGACCTCACCTCTTGGCATAGTAACTGCTTTCTCAAATTCCCCCTCTCACCCCCCACACACAGACACTAAGCTGCTGCTAATATTAAGAATACATTTTTTTGCTGGCTTCTGCTTCTGAACCATAAACTCAGGTTATTGTTTAATTATGGCAATCATAAGATCAATGCAAATAAATGAAAACTGTAAACCCCCCTTACTATCTTTTTAACACCATTAGTTAAATTTGAGAGATTTAATAGAATTATGCAATTATTTCCGTCAGGAACTCCAATGATGTGGCTGTGATATAGAGGGATTATTAGTAACATATGAGCCCACTGTGGATGTAATATTAATGCTTCCATCAAATTAAATTATATAGGCAGCCAAACATTGTGTTAAGATGACCAGCTTTGGTTACCCACACACCTAGGTGATAAATCAACTTCTGATCCTTTCTAGTTGTGTGATTTTGGGGAAGTAAAGGTAGTCTAAGGTTCTTTTTCAAATGTGAATAGTTAGCTCCTACTTGTCAAGGTTGTTGTGAGATTATTAAATTGTTGCCTAGCAAAGTCTACTTTGAAATCACTCAAAATAAATGATAGCTATTATTACTAATTGCAATAACTTTCAGTGAGCAGAATTTTACATTTAGCAACCAACATCCATGGATATCCTTGGTACTATGCCAAATTGAGAAACAGACTGTACTTAAAAGAATGAAATGTGGACCTTGCATAATAAAAAGATTGAACTAAAATTAGGATTTATACTGGTCGGGTTCAGAGCAGGGCCGATTGGGGAGTTGGGGCGCCTTCCCCTGTCATGCACAGAGCAGGGCGATCGGGAGGTTGTGATGCCACCCTCAGTCACGCTCAGGGTAGGGCCGATTGGGGGGTTGGGGCACCGTCCCCTGTCACACTCAAGGCAGGGTCCATGGGGAGGTTGCGGCGCCACCCCCTTCACGCACAGAGCAGGGCCGATCAGGGGGTTGGGGCGCCGCCACTGTCACACTCAGGGCAGGGCCAATGGGGAGGTTATGACTCTACCCCATCACACACAGAGCAGGGCCCGTGGGGGGTGGGGGGGTGGGGCGCCGCCCTCTAACACCCACAGAGCAGGGCCGATCAGGTGGTTGGGGCGCCGCCACTCTCACACTCAGGGCAGGGCCAATGGGGAGGTTATGGCTCTACCACGTCATACACATAGCAGGGCCCGTGGGGGGCGGGGGGGTTGGGGCCCTGCCCCCTGTCACACACAGAGCTACAGAGCGATCAGGGGGTTTGGGCGCTGCCTCCTGTCACGCTGATCCCGGTGCTGGGAGGCATATTACCCTTTTACTATATAGAATAGAGGCCTGGTGCATGGGTGGGGCTGGCTGGTTTGCCCTGAAGGGTGTCCTGGATCAGGGTCGGGGTCCCCACTGGGGTGCCTGGCCAGTCTGGCTGAGGGGCTGAGGGCTGTTTTCAGGCTGGGACTGAAGCTCCCAACTGCTCCGTCTTTTCTTTCTTTTTTTTAAATTCTGGGCCAGCTTTAGCTCTGAGGCCTCGGCTGCTGAAAACAGGTTTCTGGCCTTTGTTTTTGATACAATGTATTTCATACAATGTTGCGGTCCAGCTGGCTGAAGCTCCGCTGAGTAAAGCAGGTTTCTGGGGTTTTTTTAGCTTCTTTATTCACAACATAGTTGCTGAGAGTTGCAGCTGAGAGGCCGGCAAGTCAGGCGGGGAACGTTAGAGTTCTCCGTCACTGAAGCAAGCAAGCCTCCCTGTTCGCATCAGCTGCCTGGCTGCCGGCCGCCATCTTGGCTGCCAGTTAATTTGCATATCTCGGCCCTACTCTGTGAGTGACAGGGGGATTAGCCAATGGGGAGGGTAGCGGAGTGACACTAATTACCATGTTTCTCTTTTATTAGTGTAGATATTTATTGATTTCACAGACGAAGGGAGAGGGAGAGAGAGAAGTATCAATGATGACAGAGAATCATTGATCAGCTGCTTCCTGCTCGCCCCCTACTGGGGAATCAAGCCCACAACCCAGGCATGTGCCCTGACCAAGAATTGAACTGTGACTTCCTGGTTCATAGGTCAACACTCAACCACTGAACCACGCCAGCCAAGCTAATCTGTACATTTAAAATGTATGATTTTTATTGTATGGACATTATACTGCAACAATTTGATTTTTTTTACAATCTTGATCATCTGAATCCTCTTCTCATCATACCCCCTCTCCCTCCTTTCAGCAAGCAGATCTGGCTGAAAGTACCTCCAGGAGAGACAAAAAGGTGTCAAGAAAAAAGTGGGTTTCTAGTCTAATTTAATCCTGATAAATAGCCAGTCTTACCCTCTTTTACCTGCTAATCAGAATGGCAAAAACTACAGGTACATAGTTTTTGCATTATAGAGAAATCATAGCTTTCTGTAGTTATTCAACATCTGGGAGCCACCTTGACATAGGAGAACAACATCTATAACTGGATGGGCCAACAGCAGAATAAAAGCACTGACTGGCCCTAGCTGGTTTGGCTCAGTGAATAGAACGTCGGCCTGAGAACTGAAGGGTCCCGGGTTCGATTTTGGTTAAGAGCACATACCCAGGTTGCGGGCTAGATCCCCAGTAGCGGGTGTGCAGGAGGCAGCCAATCAATGATTCTCATCACTGATATTTCTATCTCTCTCTCTCTCCCTCTCCTTTCTTCTCTGAAATGCAGGTGGGGAGGGGGGGGGGGGGAGTACTGACCAGCAACCTGAAAACCAAATGCCTTTTAAACAATGTACCTGCCCTGCACTTTCAGCTCATGGCTTTCATGCTAGACTAGTAAGAAGGGATTTATTTGCTGAAAGCTTAGAGGATTTATGAGAAGAGATTAGTCCTGATATTACTGTTGAGAAAACTCTGGGCTAAGTTTGACAGTGACCCATGGACTTAGATAGGGGTTCAGATAAGGCTATAGAAGACCTATAGAAGACTGTAGAAGACCTTTATAGAAGACCTATAAAACCAGGTCTTCATCAAAAAAAGAATTCTGCCTGCTGTGTCAATCAATATGAAGGAAGAAAAAAAAGCAGCCTGAAAAGAGAACTTCCAACCTAGCATCATTCATCTGGTTGACAAAAATTACCTTAATTACATTTTTTTATGAATCTGGATACCAAAAACCAGCGAATGTATAAAGTATAAAGCATATCCAATTATATTCCAAAAGGCCCCAGAGTCCTTTCAAATTCTATGATTTTGTTGGACTTTGAGCCTAATGAATATTACTTGGAATAAATGGGCTCAAAGATCAAGTTGAAAACCTTTTTGCTCAATTTATATTTTTCTTTTTAACATGAATGAGATTCAGTCAATAAGCATTTATGGAGCAGCTACTTGGAACTAGGTCCTGTGTTAAGTAATGTGGCACCTAAGATAAAAGTGACATAGTACTTGCCCTCAAAAAGATCTTATGTTTAGGTGGAAAAGAGAAAATTAGTTCATATAGAATGATGTGTTACATGCTATGACTAAATACACATGAGGTCTTGGGAAACAAGGGCTTCCCAAAGTAAAATGTCTACTGATTCTTGAAGAACTGGAAGTTATTTGATCAAAAATGGTAGAAAAAGGTGTTCTAGGCAAGAAAAAATATATGTATACAAAGGCACAATGATATAAAAAAATAGAAGGTATAAAACTCCATGACATGTCTAGGTAATGGCAAGTACTTTGGTATGGCTGAAATAAAGGAGTGGTAGAAGATTAAGCTAGAAAAAGCAGACTATGATGGGATTGTGAAGGACTATGTCTCTTAAAATTAAGGTACTGAAACATAATCCAGAATGTTACGAGAAATAATTAAAATATTCTAAGTAGGAGTCTGATATCATGCTGTCATTTTAGAAAGATATAACCTGGCAGCAAAGTAGAGAATGGTGTGGAGAGATGCTAAATCAGAAGCAGGGTGACCAACTGGGAAGTAACTGGGATAAAGCAGGCAACAAGTGAAAAGGTCCAAGTAAGGCAGAAAAGTAGGGATGGAGAGGAAGAGAGAGAATATTTTTAAGAGAAATCGTTCACAGGACGTATGATTTCTGGAATAAGTGGAACGGGGAGAATCTAGGGCAATTCTGTTTTAGCTTCAGCGATTGAGTGGATGGTCCATTAAGCAACACCAAGATATGGAACATCAATGACAATCAGGTTTAGGTAGGAAGATAAGGATTATTTTAGGCATGCTGAATAAAACATAATGAGTATTGGACTTTAGTGCACAGAACCTTGAAAGGTGACAATATTTAACTCCTATTTCAGTAATATAGGGCTGAAGTTCCATTTGATGATGAGAGAAAATAACAGAGAAGAAATCTTAAGAAAAATATTTTAGAAAAAAATGATATAAATCTCATAGTTGAACCTGGAAGAAGTTATAATTTCTGCCTTACTCTCTCACAATAACTACCTGCAAAACAAGTCTATTGAATTCAGGCCAAAAAGGACAAAGTTGGAGGAATCACACCACTTGATATCAAACTATACTACAAGGCCATAATAATCCAAACAGCATGGTACTGACAAAAACAAACATGTACATGATGCAACAGAATAGAGAGCCCAGAAATAAACCCACGTCTTTATAGTCAATTACTATTTGACAAAGGAGGCAAAAACAAAATGGGATAAAGACAGTGTGTTTAATAAATGGTGTTGGGAATATTGGACAGATATGTGCAAAAAAATGAAACCAGACCACCTTTTTACACCATACACAAGAATAAGCTCAAAAGGATTAAAGACTTAAATGTTAGACTCAAAACCATAAAAATCCTAGAAGAAAACATAGGCAGTAAAATCTCGGACACTGCCCTAGCCAGTTTCATCAGCCCAGTGACTGAGGTGTCTCGGATTCAATTCCAATCAAGGGCACGTACCACGGTGGCAAGCTCAATCCCTGGCCCTGGCTGGGACATGTGTAGGAGGGAACCAATCAATGTGTCTCTCTCACATAGATGGTTTTTTCTCTCGTGTATCTCTCCTTTCCTTCCAATCTCTCTAAAAATTGATGGGAAAAATATTCTTGGGTCAGGTTTAAAAACAACAATCTCAGACATTTCTTGTGGCAATATTTTTCTCATATATCTTCTCAAGCAAGGGAAACAAAAGAAAAAATAAACAAATGGAACTCTAGCAAACTAAATGGTTTTGCACAGCAAAGGAAACTATCAGCAAAATAATAAGACAACCCACTGAATGGGAGAACATATCTGCCATTATCTGATAAGCACTTATATAACAACTAAAAAAATGACCAAAGGACCCGAATAGACACTTCTCCAAACTGGACATACACATGGCCAATAAACATATGAAAAGATGCTCAATGTCACTAATCATCAGAGAAATGCAAATTAAAACCAAGTGAGTCCAGTGGGCATGGCTCAGTGGTTGAGCGTTGACCTATGAACCAGGGGGTCACGGTTTGATTCCTGGTCAGGGCATATGTATGGGTTGTGGGATCGATCCCTGGTGTGGGGTGTGCAAGAGGGTAGCTGATCAGTGATTCTCTCTCATCATTGATGTTTCTATCTCTCTCTTCCTCTCCCTTCCTCTCTGAAATCAATAAAAATATATATTTAAAACCACAATGAAATATTACCTCGCACCTATCAGAATGGTTATCATCAATAAATCAACGAACAACTAGTGTTGGCAGGGATGAGGAGAAAAAGGACCCTCAAGCACTGTGGGTAGGACTGCACATTGGTAAAGCCACTGTGGAAAGCAGTATGGAATTACCTCAAAAAATTAAAAATGGAGTTCTTGCCGGGTAGCTCAGTTGGCTGGAGAATCGACCCATAAACCAAAAGGTTTTGGGTATGATTCCCAGTCAGAGCACATACCTAGGTTGTGGGTTTGATCCCAGTCAGGGTGCATACAGGAAGCAATCGATCAATGTTTCTCTCTCCCTTCCTCTCTCTCTAAAAAAGCAATAAAAACATATCCTCAGATGAGCATTTACTAGTAAAATAAAAATAAATAAATAATAAAAACAAAAATGGAACTGCCTTATGACCCAGAGATTCCACTTCTGGAAATTTATCTGAAGAAACCTAAAACACTAAATGGGATAGAATACATACACCCCTATGTTCACTGCAGTGTTATTCACAATAGCCAAGATTTGGGAGCAGCTCAAGTGCTCATCAGTAGACGAATGGGTAAAAAAGCTGTGGTACATCTAAACAATGGAATACTACTCAGCATAAAAAAGAAAATTTTGCCCTTTGTAATAGCATGGATGGACCTGGAGAGCATTAAGCTAATTGAAATAGCCAATCAGAGAAAATCAAGTACTATATGATTTCATTCATATGTGGAATCTAATGAACAAAATAGAGACAGACTCATAGACAGCATGCTGACAGCATGGGGCAGTGGCGGGGGTACGGTGGGGGGGCGCTGGAGGAAAGGAAGAACTCAGGTACACAGACAACAGTGTGGTGACTGGCAAGAACGGGGCATGGGGGAAGGTGGAGGTGGATATAGGGGCGATAAATGGTGATGGACGAAGACTTGATTTGGGGTGGTAAACACACAATACAGTGTACAGATATGTTGTAGACCTATGCACCTGAAACCTGTATAATTTTGTTAACCAGTGTCAACTCAATAAATTCAATAAAAATTAATTTAAAAAAATTTTAGACAAATTATATTTTTAATTTTGCCCAAGAGGCTTATACATATTGTAAAGCATGTTCAAAGTTTGAGAAAGATTGGTTTTAGACCATTTTTCTAAGCTTCTCTACTCTCTCACAGCCTGGAAAATATATACCAGGGAGTAGGTTCTGGAGGATCCAGTTAAACTTAAGAGACTAAAAGTCTAATTTCAGTAACTAATAGGACTCAAAAGCCAAGAGCAAAGAGAAGAGATTCCACCTGGATAACAATTCCATTTCTATAAAATCAGTTACAGTCCAGTGTAATTTATTTACAATGCTCCACTCTGTCAATTATTCTCCTTGCAAGGAAATGCAACTCTTCTCCCCTTTTCCATGTATCCTATTTGGTGGAGAAGAGGAAGGGGACTAAAATGGACTTTGTTTTCCTGCTAAGACTTGCGGTTTTTATCTACACTAATAAAAGAGAAAAATGGTAATTGGCGTACGGCGATACCTTTTTCATTGGCTAATCAGGGCTATATGCAAATTAACTGCCAACAAGATGGCGGCTAATTTGCATATGTAGGCACAATGCAGGGAGGCGAAAGGGAAAGCAGGAAGAAGCCCCCTGCCACTGACAGTGATCTGAAACCCAGGGGGGAGCCCTGGGGCCGCCTTTTCCCTGCCCCCCAGCCATGATCGGAGAATCAGGCGCCTTTGCCGCCCTGGCCAGTGATAGCAGGAAGTAGGGGTGGAGCCAGCGATGGGAGCTGGGCATGGTCGAAGCTGGCAGTCCCAGGAGCTAGGGGTCCCTTGCCTGGGCCTAAAGCGAAGCCCACGATTGCAGCGCCCCCCGCTGCCACTGCAGGTCCCCGCTGCCTGGGCTGGACGCCTAGGCCAGAGGCGTTAGGCCTGGGCAGGGGCGGAGCCTGCAACCGCGGGGAGCTGGGGGGTCCCCTGCCCAGGCCTGACACCTCTGCCAGAGGCTTCAGGCCTGGTCAAGGGGCCGATCCGGTGATTGGTGATCGGAGAGTGATGAGGGTCAACTCCTCTGGCTGAGGCATCAGGCCTGGGCAGGGGGTGGAGCAAGCGATCAGAGGGAGATGGGGGTCCCCTGCCCAGGCATGATTCCTGGGCCAGAGGCCTCAGGCCTGGGCGGGGGCCAGAGCCAGTGTTTGGGGGGAGATGGAGGTCCCCTGTCCAAGCCTGACACCTCTGGCGGAGGCGTCAGGCCTGGGCAAGGGGCCGATCAGGCGATCGGAGGGTGATGGGGGTCAACGCCTGAGGGCTCCCAGTATGTGAGAGGGGGCAGGCTGGGCTGAGGGACACTCTCCCCCGCCACACACACACACCCAGTGCACGAATTTCGTGCACCGGGCCCCTAGTTTACATATAAAAAACTATTCTGTTTTCATCAAGATTAATGACATATTCTGAATTACTAAACACAAAGCTAACAACAACTAGCAAAAAGAAAAGAGGTAGTTAATATTAGTGTTCCCTTGCTTTAAATTAGAGTCTCCTCTTTTCACCAGCCCTTCCTTTCTCCAGCCTTTCAATCCTCACAAAAGTCTAACCTACTCCTCCTTCTCCAAGAACAGATGCTCTAAGGAAGATGATGAGGTTGGAGGGAGATGAGAGAAAAATAATCTTAAGAAAAAAGTATTATAAGGCATAGGAGAAATGCAGACCTAAACCAGCTGGTAATAAAAAGCCTTACTTTTCAGCCAAATTTTTAAACATTAAACTCTCTGGCCTCTGCTATAGCCAAATATACTGATAAACTCTATGATAACTCAGTGTATGAACTAAAGCAAAAGTCTGAAATATTTTGAAGACTCACCAAAATTTCCCAAAATTTTTAAACATTAAGATCACAATATATTGTTGTCATATGCTGACTGTCAAATATCTTAGCTTGGAGATCTAAAAGTAGATCCCAACATATTGTTTGAATACCTCAACACTAAAATTTTCTTAGGGAAGTCTAATATATCTGAAAAATTTTTTCACCCCCTAATGCAACAGGGAAGGAAATGAACCTATCAGAACACTACTCTAGAGTGTGCATTTTCACTGAGGACATCACCACCGGATTTGTGTTCCACCTCAGGGCAAGAGTATACAGAGATATACAGCATACATCTAGTATTAAAATTTCATGGGATGAAGGCATTTAGGGAGAAAATGTCTAAAAAGGCTACTTAGGAAAAATAATGAAGAAAAAGATGGAGAAACACTGTTCAAGATTAGGGTCGAGAAACCTTTTCTGCAAAGGGCGAAATAGTAAGTATTTTAGGCTCTGAAGGCTATAGTTTGTCACTATTCAACTCTGCCACTGTAACATGAAAATAGCCACAGATGATACATAAAGGAATGAGCATGGCTGTTTCAATTAAACTTTATTTATGGACAAAAAATGAATTTCACATAATTTTCACATCATTAAACATTGTTCTTCTTTTGATGTTTTTCAACCATTAAAAATGCAAATATCAACCCAAATACCCATTAACAAATAGGTGTAGAAAATATGGTATACCCATATGATGGGATATTATCTATATATTTAAAGCCAAGCGACCAGAACAGCAGAACGACCAAAACACGCACTGCGGCGGCCAACCGGCCCAATCGGGGGTGGGGCTGGTGGCCAAACTCCCACAGCCCATCCCCCTGCTGACCCGGCCTCAATTGGCCTCCATCAGGGCAGGCTAGCTGGAGCCCACCTGTACACGAATTCATACACCGGGCCTCTAGTTCAATAATAAAAAGGAATGAAGTATTGAATCATGCTATATATGAAAAACCATTTAAAACATTGTGCTAAGTGGAAGAAGCTAGTCACAAAAGAACACACGTTTATTGTATAATTCCATTTATATGAAATGTCTAGAAAAGGTAAATATAAAGAGAGAGAAAGTAGGTTAGTGGTTACTTGGAGCTAGAGAGGTGGAGGGGGCAGTGTTGACTGCAAAAGTATATACGGCTTTTTTTGGCACAATAAAAATGCTCTAAAATTAGATATTGATACACTACTCAACTCTGGGAATATACTGAAAACCTTTCAAATGGATGCTTTAAAATGGGTAAAATTTATGGTATGTTTTTTGAAAAAAAGGTTAAAACCATTCTTAGCTCACAAACTGTACAAAAACAAGAGGTGGCCTGCAGTTTGTAGCTTGCCAACCACTGTTCTAACTTGATCAGTTCAGCAAATGTGATCTTTAGAGAGGAGAATCTGAACTAACATCTTATCGGTCAGACACTGATTAAAAGAGGAAGTACTTTTCATGGCCCTTTAGGAAAAGCCAATGTTAATCTGTAGGAAAAGCAATATGCTACAAGAACTGCTATGTAGGCTACCAGTCACACTCAATAAACCACACCAGATACTCAAACTTCAGAATGTATCATGGGTGGAGGAAGGGAGTTGTTCAGAAAGATTGCTGGGTCTCAACCCTAGAGTTTCTGAGATGGCAGGTCTGGGAAAGAGATGGAAACCTGCATTTCTGACAGATTTCCATATGATGGTGATGCTACTTATCTAGGGACCAAACTCAGAACCACTGATCTAAACTAATAGACTATAACTAGTGAAGTATTTATTGTAGTCATGTATCAGATATAAACATTTAAGAAAAAGTAAAGGAGATGCTGGGGCCACCAGGGGGAGCCAACCTTTGACCTGCAATGGAGTGGAGACTACATCAGAGGCAGCTACAGTTGCCTGAGCAGAGGTTGCAGCAACCCGTGGTGGCTACAGCCACTGTGCTACCAAGATGCGAACCTCGGGGCCATGGTGGGCTGGTGGCCAAAGAGGATCCTGGTCAAGATGGAGTGGCTTCACCAGCTACTTCTGGAACTGGTAAATCTAAGGTAGAGAGAATACTTAACTATCAGGCTCCCTAAAGAGTAGAAGGAATTGGAGAAAGAAATGAAAGAACTCACATCAAAACCTGTTGCTGTAGGACCTGAACATATTATTAAGTACAATGCAAAAGAAAAATGCAGGAAAAATACTACATAATTTTTCCTTTATTCTCCGAGAAGACATGTGTGGCTTATAAAGTAAGACCACCACAGATTTCAGGGATATAATTAAGCAGGGAAGGTGTAAGACCTCCTTTTTGGAAATACATCTCATATTTTTTCCATCATTCAAAGCATTTGCAGACACTTATTAAAGGAGCAGAACCAAGATCCATTAAAACTGAGACCTGACTACCAGAAGCCCACAGTAACTCACTTCATACCTGGGGAAAAAAGTCTTTAAGATACTTTATCAACTTTGTTATAATTAGAAAGCTTATTGTGACTGTGCAATCATCTGAAAGGTGTTAATGTTCAAGTCAGGTTGTATGGGAGAAAGAAAAATGTATGACAAATTTAAAAACGCAAATATGTGGAAGTTTTAAATTAGGTGAAAGAAGTCAACCTCAAAAGGCATAGATGGTTTCATTTATCTAACATTTAAAAAATAAAAAGGGACACATATGTAATACCCTTTGTAATACTGTAAGAATAAAAAATAAATAAATAAAAATATTTAAAAAACACTATAAAGATGTAGAACAGTAGTTGCCAGAGGTAAGAGGTGGGTGTAATAATAAAAAGATTTTTTGGAGTGATTTATACATCCTAATGTTGGTGATAACTACATGAAAAATGACTTGAAATTTATAAAACTGTACCATCCCCATCCAATAAGTCGATGTTACTGTATAATAATTTTTAAAAACAATTAAATACTTTTTAAAAGATTTTTTTATTTTTATTCATTTCTGACAGGAAGGGAGAGAGAGAGAGATAGAAACATCAAGGATGAGAGAGAATCATTGGTTGGCTGCCTCCTGCATGCCCCACACTGGGGATCAAGCCTGCAACCTGGGCATGTGCCCTGACCGAGAATCAAACAGTGATCTCCTGGTTCATAGGTCAATGCTCAACCACTGAGCCACACTGGCTGGGCTTACATACTTTTTTTTTTTTTTTTTTTTAAAGTGAAGATATACCTTCTTTTATTTAATTCAGTGGGGCTTGGTCTTTGGATCCCAAAGCAGTATGAGTATAACAAATATATTCTTTCAATGTGCAATGTGGCTGTATGTAGTCAGAAAACCTCCTCCTCCTTCCTTAAAACTGAAGCTGACTGTTCATAAACCATCAGAGCCCTAGGTACATTTTTTTTTTTTTTACACAGGTACATAGACAAAGCTCTTAGTGTTTTTCAGAGGCTCACTAGCATAATTTTTAAGAAAGTCTAGGCAACAAAAGGCGGTGAAACAAAAACAATCTAGACCAATAAATCACAACACAATAGTGTTTACTTAGAGCACCTAACAGGACTTTATCTAGAAAAACAAGAACCTAGGGACAAGACCCTTGGAGCTGGGGAGTTCTGTCAAACACCTTGCAGCTTGCCACCTTCCTTACCACCATAAATTGAGTTATTAAAAAAAATAACAGAATCACCTATGCAGAAGAATTCCAAATAATTTATGTAGATACTCTGATTCAAAGAGGACTTAATTCCTCACTCCTTCAGTGTGGCCTATGCATAATGACTTCCCTCCATAAAGTAAGGTATGGAAAGAGGGGGAAAGAGTAACTTGACAGTATAAAAACCTGGCTAGCACTACTTTAGCCAGATGATCAAGCCCAACATCAACAATAATACATGATGTAAATAGTATATACCTTTGATGTAATGGGTGAAAATGTTATTTTACCTCTGTGATTCTTCTACCCAAACTTGTTAACTCTAGTCTAATCGGAGAGAAACATGAGATAAATACCAACTGAGGGATATTCTACAAAATATCTGACCACAACACCTCAAAACTGTCAACGTCTTCAAAAACAAGGAAAATCTGGGTAAAGTACTGTCCCGTTACTCCAAGGTTGTGGGTTCGATCCCTGGTCAGGTCATCTATAAGAATCAACCAATGGAAAAGAAACCAAGATGGTGGCATAGGTAAACACCGGAAATTGCTGCCTCGCAAAACTACTTCAAAAATACAACTAAAAGACAAAACAGACATCATCCAGAACCACAGGAAGGCTGGCTGAGTGGAAATTCTACAACTAGAAGGAAAGAGAAAAGCACACTGAGACTCAGAGGAGGTGCGGAAGTAAAGTGCAGAGGTACGGAGACGCACGTGGAAAGGGCTGGAAACTGAGGACGTGGTAGTCTTTTTCAATTGGGAGGGAGTCTCAAGCTCCAGACTGCTCTGAACTCCAGTTCCGGGTGAGTCTCTGGGGACCCGGACTCATACGGGGAGAAACTGGACTGTCTGGCATCTGTCGGAACTCAAGGGCGGCTTTCTCTCAGAGGTGCTTGCAGCGATTACCGGTCCACTGAGACCAGGGGCCTCTCAGGGCAGGACTGAGGATCAGCCATAGCTGTTTGCTCTGCCCTGTTGATTCCCTGACACCCTGCCCCACCCAAGCTGTGCGCAGAGGCTTTTGCATATGAAAGGCCTGGCCCTTTGCAATCTGAAAATTACCTAACAAACTGCAGCTGGGTCAGAGAGACTCAGAACTTCCAAAAGAAGGCCCAAGGCCACAAAGCAGTTTGCACTGCTTCACAGCTGGGCCTCATCTAGGCACCTCCAAATCCCAAACAAAGAAGAGGAATCTGCAGATCTCTCCATAGCTCCTGCTGGGTAGCCTCTGGCAGAGGCTAAATTAGCACTTTCTTAGAGATCCAAGAGCCAGTGTACCCAGGGGTCAGGGTGGGACCATCCAGATTACAACTCCTCAGATCCATAAGGGACACACTCAGGGGGCAGACTCAGTGAGCACCAAAGCCCCCCTGAAGCAAGTCTTGCCCCATTAGGGTGTCTCCAGCACAGAAGTTCTCCCACTGTAGACACAGCTGATTCTCACAGCCAATTGGACTGGAGGTCAATTCCTCCCAGTGATACCTACAACAATCAAGGCTTAACTACAACAAGACTGTGCACAAAGCCTACAAAGGGGTGCACCAAGAGTGTCTACCTCAGGCAACTGGGGAGGCTGAGCCACTGGGCCCTATAGGACACCTAGCACAGAAAGCCACTCTATCAACACAGGGAAGCATAAAAAATGCAGAGACAAAGAAACAGGTCACAAATGACAGAAATGGAGAAAAGCAAACTATTGGATATAGATTTCAAAACCACACTTTTAAGGTTTTTCAAGAATTTTCTAGAAAACGCCGATAAATTTAGTGAAACCCTCAAGAAATCTGGTGAGACCCTCAAGGTTATGAAAAAGGACCAACAAGAAATTAAGCATACACTGACTGAAATAAAGAATATTATACAGACTCCCAACAGGAGACCAGAGGGTCGCAAGAATCAAGTCAAAGATTTGAAATATGAAGAAGCAAAAAACACTCAACCGGAGAAACAAAATGAAAAAAGAATCCAAAAATATGAAGATAGTGTAAGGAGCCTCTGGGACAGCTTCAAGCGTACCAACACCTGAATTATGGGGGTGCCAGAAGAACAGAGAAAACAAGATATTGAAAACCTATTTGAAGAAATAATGACAGAAAACTTCCCCTACCTGCTGAAAGAAATAGACTTACAAGTCCAGGAAGCGCAGAGAACCCCAAACAAAAGGAATCCAAAGAGGACCACACCAAGACACATCATAATTAAAATGCCAAGAGCAAAAGACAAAGAGAGAATCTTAAAAGCAGCAAGAGGAAGAAACTCAGTTACCTACAAGGGAGTAACCATACGACTGTCAGCTGATTTCTCAACAGAAACTATGAAGGCCAGAAGGGAGTGACAAGAAATAGTCAAACTGATGAATAGCAAGAACCTACAACCAAGATTACTTTACCCAGCAAAGCTATCATTCAGAACTGAAGGACAGATAAAGAGCTTCACAGATAAGAAAAAGCTAAAGGAGTTCATCACCACCAACCAGTATTATATGAAATGCTGAAAGGTATCCTTTAAGAAGAGGAAGAAGAAAAGGGTAAAGATACAAATTATGAACAACAAATACACATCTATCAACAAGTGAATCTAAAAATCAAGTGAATAAATAATCTGATGAACAGAATAAACTGGTGAATATAATAGGATCAGGGGCATAGAAAGGGAATGGATTGACTATTCTCGGGGGGGAAAGGGGTGTGGGGGGTGCAGGAAGAGACTGGACAAAAATCGTACACCTATGGATGAGGACAGTGGGGGAGGGGGAGTAAGGGCAGAGGGTGGGGTGGGAACCAGGTGGAGGGGAGCTATGGGGGGAAAAAAGAGGAACAATTGTAATAACCTGAACAATAAAGATTTAATTAAAAAAAAGAATCAACCAATGAATGCATACATATGTGGAACAACAAATCGATGTATCTCTCCTCTCTCTCTCTCTCTCTCTCTCTCTCTCTCTAAAATCAACAAATAAAAAATTAAAAAAAAAACACATACACAAAATACAAGGAAAATCTGAAACACTGTCACAAGTGAAGAGGAGTCTCAGGAGATATAACTAAATGTAATGTGGTTTCCTGGATGGAATCCTAGAACAGAAAAGAATATCTGGCAAAAAATAAGGAAATCTGAATAAAGTACGGAAGCTGGTTAATAATAACATCTTAATATTGGTTCAGTAATAGTAACAAATGTACCATACTAATTAGTAAAATGTTAATAATGGGGGAATATGGGTGTGGGATATATAAGAAATCTGTCCTACAATTGTTCCAAATTTTCTGTAAATATAAAACTGTTCTTAAAAATTGTCTATAAAAAAAAAAAGTGTAACAGCACAATTCCAGGTTACAGGTAGTGAACTGCTGGAAATCACTAGATCCCAAAACAAATCATATCTGACAAAGGTATCTTTATTTTTTGTTGTTAATCCTAACCCTTATGTAGCCTGCTAGAGAATGAAAAACCACATGGAGAAGGTGGCTCAGTTGTCCCAACCAGGTAAGCCAAGTCTGGCACAGATCATCAGAACCCCATAGCAGAATCCAGCCTAAACTGCTAATCCTCAGAATACAAAAAGAAGCTAAGTAAATAACTGTTGTTTTAAGCCATTAAGTTGGAGTGCTTTTTATGTAGCAAAAGCTAACTGAGGTAATGGGTAACTGAGGTAATGGGTTTGGAAAATACGTGGATAGATAAGTTTTTAAATTAAAAGGTGTATATTCAGCATTATAGAATTTCTAAAGTTGAGAACTGATAAAAATTTTCAGATTTCCTCAGCAGTATATTTCAGAAAATGTTCACAACCCCTACAATACTTAAAAAATAAATGGGTAAGAGGTGATCTAAAAGTATAAATGCTCAGATATTCAACAGGATGGTTAAATAAATTGTAGTATATTCACATAATGGACTACTATAAAGCAATTAGAGTGAGCAAACTACAAGTATATGCAATTATGTTTATGGCTCTCACAGCCTCAAAAGTATATATGAAAATTAAAAACAGGCAAAACTAACGTATGCTATTAGGAGTTAGCATAGTGGCTAGCCTTAGGGAGCTGTGACTAGAAGGCAGCACAGGGAAGTTTCCAGGAGCTACTAGTGTTCTGTTTCTTGATCTGGGTGCTGGTTATATGGGTGTGTTCAAATTGTGAAAATTCATCAAGCTGTGAGCTTATAACTAGAGTACTAAAATTTATTTTTAAAACTACATATTCGACATAATTAATAATTATTGCCTTTATTTACTTATATGTATTGCTGTAACCCCAAAATGTTATTAAAAATTCCAGACATACACAAAAATCAAAAGAATAGTACACCTATATAGCTGTATTTTGATTAGCATCTCTAATGATCTATCGTTTTGCTCAACACTTATTTGTCAAAATACAGTTATTTTGTTTTTCATCCCTAATTCATCCCTTCCTAATAAAAACATAACTACCTATCAAACCTAAACAATTCTGGGGGAAAAATCAGGAAAACAGGAACAAGCATAGTTTAAGTACATGTGTATATGAGTCTGCTACAGCCCTCACTGGAGTCAGAGTCTTTCACCGTATTTGCAATTTTCTTGAAGCAGTTAATTGATATATGCAGGCTTGAGTAAACAATCTAAAAATACAAAATGTCTAGCCCAGACCGGGTAGCCCAGTTGCTTAGAGTGTCATCCTAATAAGCCAAGGTTATAGGTTCGATCCCCAATTAGGGCACATACAAGAAGCAACTAATGTGCAGCCAGTGTGGCTCAGTGGTTGAACATCAACCCATGAACCAGGAGGTCATGGTTCGATTCCCAGTCAGGGCACATACCCAGGTTGCGGTCTTGATCCCCAGCTGAGGGCGTGCAGGAGGCAGCCAATCAGTGATTCTCTCTCATCATAGATGTTTCTCTCTCTCCCTCTCACTTCCTCGCTCTGAAATCAATTTTTAAAAAAAGCAACCAATGAATGTGTAAATATGTGCAACAATAAGTTGATGTCTCTCTCAAAACAAAACATACCTTAAAAAAATAAAAATACAAAAATTCTAGCTAGAGTTCACAGGCAGATGTTAAGACAGACTGAGGAGAAAAAGAGGATAATGACTGAAAAAACTGAGTATACAGACATTCTCTCCTAAAGCAAGGCTCTGGTAGGAGGGCTGGGGGTGGGGTGGGTGGAGGAGGTCCCTTAGGAAAACACCAATGGCCAAATTCTAAGAACCACTGCATTTGCACATTTCATTTAAATATATTCATTCAATATCCATTTACGCACTCACATATATTCTGAGTTTTATTATTACTGTTCCAAAGGTTATCATGACTTCAACTTTTCTTTATTCATTTATATACTCATGCACTTTAGGGTGAAATGTGAGACAGCACTGAGAAGACCACCTTAAACAACAAACATAAGTGCAGACACCTATATATACAACATCTAATGATGTGGTCTATGGCAACGTGTTTTTCTATTGCTGTTATTCTAGGGATAAAAATGAGGCAATACTGTCACACTTGTAGATTCCAATATTTCTTTTTTGTGTTTTGGATCAGATGAGAACAGAAAACAATATGTCCATCTATTAAGTCCAGAACTGACACAAGACCCTAGACTTGAGTTAATGAAGAGATACAGATATACCATGTTCTTAGGTGGTAAGCCAATACTGTATTATATAATTACTGGAGGCCTGGTGCACGAAATTTGTGTACTCGGGGGTGTGTGTGTCCTCAGCCTGGCCTGTACCCTCTCACAGTCTGGGAGCCCCCGGGGAATGTCCAACTGACAGCTTAAGCCTATGGGGAGCAGGCCTAAGCTGGCAGTCAGGCAACCTTAGCGCTGCCACGGACGCGGGAAAGGCTCCCGCCACTGCTGCTGCGCCCACCAGTCTGTGAGCCTCGCTTCTGGCTGAGTGGCACTCCTGCTGTGGGGGCGCACTGATCACCAGGGGGCAGCTCCTGCATTGAGCACCTGCCCCCTGGTGGTCAGTGTGTGTCAGCGACTGGTCGTTCCGCCATTTAGTCGATTTGACTATTAGCCTTTTATTATACTAGTATAGAATAATGCAACAGTTTATTACATTATTATAAAGACCATTTCTCCCTCAACTTAAATACTAAAAGTCAATGTAATTACAATGAGTAGCTGAATTGGACTTTGGGAAGAATAAAACTTTTTAAAAAAATTTTTACCTGAGGATATTTTTTCCATTGCTTTTTAGAGAGAGTGGAAGGAGGGTGGGGGAGTCAGAGGCGACCTCACACACACGGGGGGGGAGGGGGGGACTCCCAAATGAGACTGGATGGGGGCCGAGAGAGAGAGAGAGAGAGAGAGAGTGAGCCTCCCGAATGAGCCCTGATGGGGGCCAGGGATCAAATCTGCAACCCAGTGCCCTTGACCAGGAATCGATCCTTAGACCCTTCAGTGTATGTGCCAACACTCTAACCACTGTATCATGCCAGCCAAGGCTAACAAGCTAGTCTAGAAAGAAGGAATATGAGGACAACTTTGCCCTGTTGCAATAGCTTAACTCTTACATGGTACCTATGAAAATACGTAGCATTAAAGGAGCTTTACATATATGAATGCATTTAATTCTCACAATAACCCTATAATATATGAAATATTATAATCCTTATTTTACAGACAATACTGAGATCTAGAGAATTTAAATAATTCCCACTAAGTTATCTAACTGATAAATGGCAGAGCTAGCATTCAACTAATCAAACCTCTGAGTTAAGCTCTTAGTTTTATCATGCTATGTCTCCTCCTAGACATTATACTATCTCATAGGCCCACAACAGATCATTAAAAGTATGATATAAAGATATAACAGATAACTGGACTGACAAGAAAGCCCAGCAACAGACCCAAAAATATATAACAATTAAGATTATGATAAAGATGGCATCTAAAGTCAATTAAAAACTTGGAAGAATATTCAATAAATGATGAGAGGGCAGCTGACTCTCCAATTGGATTTTTTAAAGAATTAAATTCCTACAGCACAGTAAAATAAATACCAAATGGTTTTTAAAAACTAAACTTAAAACCAAAATATTAGAGTAAAAAATATACAGGTTAAGATTCTTATAATCTTGGCGTGAGGAAGTTCTTTTTTAATTAGACATGAAATTCAGGAGTGATAAAAAAAATACCTCAACAAATTGCATTAAAAACAAACTTTTATAAGACTAAATAAAATATATTGCTTGCTTCAGCAGCACATATACTAAAATTGGAATACAGAGAAGATTTATTAGCATGGCACCTGTACAGAATGACATGCAAATTCACAAAGTGTTCCATATTTTTGGGGATATAAACTACAGCAGAGGGAATATCCTATCTAATAATAGAGAAACATGGTAATTAACCGTAACTTCGCTACCCTTCCCATTGGCTAATGAGCGAGATATGCAAATTAACTGCCAACCAAGATGGCGGCCGGCAGCCAGGCAGCTGAAGCAAACAGGAGGCTTGCTTGCTCCAGTGATGGAGGAAGCCAAGGTTCCCCACCTGCCACTGCTGGCCTCTGAGCTTGCACTCTAAGAAACAATGTTGCAATTATAGAAGCTAAACAATCCCCAGAAACCTGCTTTCAGCCTTCAGAGCTGGAGTTGCAACAGAGTTTCAATTATAGAACCCAAACAAATCCCAGATACCTGCTTTCAGCAGCCGAGGTCTCAGAGCTGGAGCCAAGCCTCAGAGCTAAAGCCGGCTCTCAGCTCCAGTGACAGCCATAGAAGGTAAATAAATCCCAGAATAAAAATAAAAATAAAAAAAGGAGAGGTTGGGAGCTTCAGTCACCCGCCAGCCTGAAAACGGCCCTCAGACCCTCACCCAGACTGGCCAGCCACCCCAGTGGGGACCCCTACCCTGAAAGGGGTGTGACCAGCTGCAAACAGCCATCAGCCCCTCATCCAGGCTGGCCAGGCACCCCAGTGGGGACCCCCACCCTGATCCGGGACACCCGTCAGGGCAAACAAGCCGGCCCTCACCCGTGCACCAGGCCTCTATCCTATATAGTAAAAGGGTAATATGCAAACTGACCCTAACAGCAGAAGGACTGGGAATGACTGGTCACTATGACACATACTGATCACCAGGGGGCAGACGCTCAATGCAGGAGCTGCCCCCTGGTGGTCAGGGCGCTCTCACATGAAAGGAGCTCTGCTCAGCCACAAGCCAGGCTGATGGCTGCCAGTACAGCGATGGTGGTGGGAGCCTCTCCTGCCTCCTCAGTAGCGCTAAGGATGTCCGACTGCAGTTTAGACCTGCTCCCCACTGGCAAGTGGACATCCCCCTAGGGCTGCCGGGCTGCCAGAGGGATGTCTGATTGCCATCTTAGGCCCAATCCCCTGGGGAGCGGGCCTAAGCCAGCAGGTGGTCATCCCCTGAGGGGTCCCAGACTGCGAGAGGGCACAGGCCGGGCTAAGGAACACCCCCCCCAAAAGTGCACAAATTTTTGTGCACCGGGCCTCTAGTCTATATATTTAAAAGCCTAAGGGACCGTTACAACCAGACAACTGGAAAGACCGGTCGGTAGCTATGACGTGCACTGACCACCAGAGGGCAGACGCTCGATGCAGGAGCTGCCCCTGGTGGTCAGTGCGCTCCTACAGTGGGAGCACTGCTCAGCTGACAGGTGGGCGGGCTCACGGCTGACGAGTGCAGCTGCGGTGGTAACGCGATCCTCTCCTGCGGACACTCCCCCTGCACACTGTAGCAGCACCAGCAGGCGCAGTAGGGCCCAGCCCAGGCTCGGACTCCTTCACAGCTGCCTGCCACATTGTGCACTGCTTCGTGCTGTGCGGGATCTATGTGAACAGTGGGCTGGAGCCTGACGAGCTGGCAAGTAAGCCGGGCTGCGGTGGCGTGGAGGTCCACTGATCCATACAGGCCAGGCCAAGGAACCCCACCAGTGCATGAATCCGTGCACTGGGCCTCTAGTAGTCAATAATATCAAAATACCTTTGTATGGTGACAGATGGATACTGGACTTTTTTGACAAAGGTGCAAAAGCAATTCAGTGGGAAAAGGATGGTTTTTTCAACAAACGATGCTGAAGCAATTGGGATATCCATAGGCACACACACACAAAATGAGCCACAACTTAAACTTTACACCTTCTATAAAATTTCACTCAAAATGGACTGGCCTCTGAGAAAGAAAAAAAAAAAAAAGGATCACTGGCTTAAACATAAAACATAAAAATCTCATAAGGGTCTAGATCTAGAATATATAAAGAACTCTAAAAACAACAGCAAACAAAAAATTAGGAAACGGGTAAAAGACATTCAGAGACATTTCACTAAAGAAGATATACAGATGACAAACAACAAACAAGTTCATGAAAAGATCTTCACAAAGGTTAGTCATTAGGGAAATGCAAATTAAAATGACAATGAGATCACTATACACATGTCAAAATGTCTAAAATTAAAAAAAAAATAGAGATAACACTAAATACTGGCAAGGATGAAAAGAAAATGGATTGACATGCATTGCTGGTATATAAAATAGTATAGCCACTCTGGAAAATTATTTGGCAGTTTCTTAAAACACTCAACACACAATTACCATATGATCCAGTAATTGTACTCTTGGGCATTTATCCCAGAGAAATGAAAACTTATGTTTGCATAAAACTTGTATATGAAAGTTCATAGCAATTTTTTTCATAATAGCACAAAACTGAAAATAACCTAAATGTCCTTCAACAGGTGATTTCTTTAACAAACTGTGGTACATACACACCCATGCCATAGAAACTCTGCAATAAAATAACTCCCCTCCTCCCAGTTCCCACCCCACCCTCCGCCCTCACTCCCCACCCACTGTCCTCATCAATAGGTGCACGATTTTTGTCCAGTCTCTTCCCGCAACACCCACACCCCTTTCCCCCCCAAGAATAGTCACTCCATTCCCTTTCTATGTCCCTGATTCTATTATAATCAACAGTTCATTCTGTTCATCAGATAATTCACTTGATTCTTAGATTCACTTGTTGATAGATGCGTATTTGTTGTTCATAATTTGTATCTTTATCTTTTTCTTCTTCTTCCTCTTCTTAAAGGATACCTTTCAGCATTTCATATAATACTGGTTTGGTGGTGACGAACTCCTTTAGCTTTTCCTTATCTGTGAAGCTCTTTATCTGACCTTCAATTCTGAATGATAGCTTTGCTGGATAAAGTAATCTTGGTTGTAGGTTCTTGGCACTCATCACTTTGAATATTTCTTGCCACTCCCTTCTGGCCTGCAAAGTTTCTGTTGAGAAATCAGCTGACAGTCGTATGGGTATTCCCTTGTAGGTTACTGACTGTCTTTCTCTTGCTGCTTTTAAGATTCTCTCTTTGTCTTTTGCTCTTGGCATTTTAATTATGATGTGTCTTGGTGTGGTCCTCTTTGAGATGTACAAGAAATCTAATGAGACCCTCAATGTTGTGATAAAGGACTAACTAGAAATTAAGCATACACTGAATGAAATAAAGAATATTATACAGACTCCCAACAGCAGACCAGAGGAGCACAAGAATCAAGTCAAAGATTAGAAATGCGAAGAAGCAAAAAACACCCAACCGGAAAAAGAAAATGAAAAAAGAATCGGAAAATACAAAGATAGTGTAAGGAGCCTCTGGGACAGCTTCAAGTGTACCAACATCCGAATTATAGGGGTGCCAGAAGAAGAGAGAGAGCAAGATATTGAAAACCTATTTGAAGAAATAATGACAGAAAACTTCCCCCACCTGGTGAAAGAAATAGACTTACAAGTCCAGGAAGCACAGAAAACCCCAAACAAGAGGAATCCAAAGAGGACCACACCAAGACACATCATAAGGGAGATCGCCCTGACTGGTGTTCTCAGTGGTTAGAGATCGGCCTGAGTACCAAAAGGTCACAGATTCCATTTCCAGTCAAAGGAAAGTACCTGGGTTTCTGGTTCGCTCCCTGTCCAAGTCAGGGCTTGTGCAGGAGGCAACCAATCGATGTGTCTCTCTCACAATGATGTTTCTCTCTGCTTCCCCCGTCCCTTCCACTCTCTTTGAAAAGCAATGGAAAAAAATATCCTCTGACAGAATAAAGCCCCGCAGAATTTTAGGACAGACAGGGACCTTGAAAATTTTCAGAGATAAGGAAACTGAGGTCCAGAAAGTTAAATGAGTTTTCCAAAGTCATGTATTAAAGTCTGGAATTGTATTGTATTATATCTGTGTAGCCTTTTCAGTGTTTTCAGGTTTATCACCCCATCTTGTGGTCAATAATCCTGACAGTTCACAGGGTAGTAATAGCTGACATCCTATCTAATAAAAGAGAAACATGGTAATTAGCCGTACGTCCGCTACCCTTCCCATTGTCTAATCAGGGTGATATGCAAATTAACTGCCAGCCAAGATGGCGGCCGGCAGCCAGGCAGCTTGAAGCGAACATGAGGCTGGCTTGTTTCAGTGACGGAGGAATCCAACGTTCCCCACCTGCTGCTGCTGGCCTCTGAGCTTGCAGTTTGAAACATTGTTACAAATATAGAAGCTAAACAAAACCCCAGAAACCTGCTTTCAGCCAGCTGGGATCTCAGAGCTGGAGTTGAAACAGTGTTTCGATTATAGAACCCAAACAAACCAGATACCTGCTTTCAGCAGCCGAGGCCTAAGAGCTAGAGCCAAGCCTCAGAGCTAAAGCTGGCCCAGAATAAAAAAAAAAAGAAAAAAAGGAGCGGTTGGGAGCTTCAGTCACCCGCCAGCCTGAAAACAGCCCTCAGGCCCTCACCCAGACTGGCCAGGCACCCCAGTGGGGAACCCCACCCTGATCCAGGACACCCTTCAGGGCAAACCAGCCGGCCCCCACCCGTGTATCAGGCCTCTATCCTATATAGTAAAAGGGTAATATGCCTCCCAGCACCAGGATCAGCGGAGCCGCGAGGCCTCCTGGCACCGGGATCAGCGTGACAGGGGGCAGCGCCCAAACCCCCTGATCGCCCTGCGGCTCTGTGTGTGACAGGGAGCGGGGCCACAACCTCCCTATCCGCCCTGCTCTGTTCATGACAGGGGAAGGCACCCCAACCCCCTGATCAGCCCTGCTCTGTGCCTGATACGGGGGAGCTCCCTAACCCCCTGATTGCCCTGCGGCTCTGTGTGTGACAGGGTGCAGCGCCCTGACCCCCCTACCCCCCACGGGCCCTGCTCTGTGTGTGACGGGGTAGAGCCATAACCTCCCCATCGGCCCTGCCCTGAGTGTGAGAGTGGCGGCTCCCCAACCCCCTGATCGGCCCTGCTCTGTGGGTGATAGAGGGCGGTGCCCCAACTGCCCCCCCACGGGCCCTGCTCTGTGTGTGACAGGGTAGAGCCATAACCTCCCCATTGGCCCTACCCTGAGTGTGACAGTGGCGGCACCCCAACCCCCTGATCGGCCCTGCTCTGTGTGTGACAGAGGGCGGTGCCCCAACCGCCCCCCACAGGCCCTGCTCTGTGTGTGACGGGGTAGAGCCATAACCTCCCCATCGGCCCTGCTCTGAGTGTGACAGTGGCGGCACCCCAACCCCCTGATCGGCCCTGCTCTGTGGGTGATAGAGGGCGGTGCCCCAACCGCCCCCCACGGGCCCTGCTGTGTGTGTGATGGGGTAGAGCCATAACCTCCCCATCGGCCCTGCCCTGAGTGTGACAGGGTGTGACGCCCGAACCCCCTGATCCACCCTGCTCTGTGTGTGACAGGGGGCAGTGCCCCAACCCTCCAATCGGCCCTACCCTGAGCGTGATTGAGGGTGGCATCGCAACCTCCCGATCCGCCCTGCTCTGTGCATGAGAGGGGGCGGCGCCCCAACTCCCCAATCGGCCCTGCTCTGAGCCCGACCAGGGGCTGCACCTAGGGATTGGGCCTGCCCTCTGCCACCTGGGAGCAGGCCTAAGCCAGCAGGTTGTTATCTCCCGAGGGGTCCCAGACTGGGAGAGGGCACAGGCCGGGCTGAGGGACCCCTCCTCCCCCCCAAGTGCACAAATTTTTATGCACCGGGCCTCTAGTTTATTTATAAGACAGCTGACCAAAATTAGGGACCAGGTCTAAAATACTCTCTCTCAATACTCAATATAAAGCTATTAACTGTCTATAGAGGGAATGAGTCTGCCATCTATAATAATAAAAGGGTAATATGCTAATTAGGCCAGACATCCTTCCGGATGAAGCTGGGGCCAGAGGGAAGCAGCCCGGGTCCCGGGTACCAGAGCGAAGCCGGTGCCGGCAGCTGGAGGAAAGAAGGCCTACTCTTGCACGAATTTTCGTACATCGGGCCTCTGTCATACCCATAATATCACAAAGTGCTAAATAAGCTAATTCAGATTTTCAAGTAACAGAAATAACTCAATTTTACATGATCTAACCATATGGCTCTACAGCAGAGCCAAGGTTACCAAATGCTGCCTATGTATATTAGGTGGTGTGATGTCCATTACAAGTTAGAAAAAAAAGTAAATCTAAGGCAAATGAGAAATAGTAATTTTGTTCCCCATAATACTGTGTGCTCTGGTTTCTTCCTCTCCCCTTTCTTTCCAGCCCAGTCTCATCCTGTAAGGTTTTTCTCAGGTTAGAAAGCAGGTGGTAAAGAACCAATTCCCATAGGATAGCTGTTGATAAAACTACAAGTATTATCTCTCTCCAGGGGTATGTGTACTTGAATAGGAAACGCAAAACCTTCAAATCCCAAAGGAACTGCAGTCAACTTAGCAGGGAATTATATTTTTAAGAACTCCTAGCATTTCGTCAAATTGCACTAAATAAATTCACACTCAGCAACTGTTTATTTATGATCTACCATATTGTCAATCACAAAGATGAGGCATAGTTTTTGCCTTAAAATGTTCAGCCCAGATGAAAAAACAACAACAAAAAATACTAGCATTTCTTTACTGAATGTTTACTATACATCAGGCACTAAGCTGTTTTACATAGGCAATATGTATCAAATATTACATTTAGCTCAGTGCTTAGCAAATAATAAATGTTCAATATATTGTGGCCATGATTATTATAATTATTACTTTCATACTTGCACTTAATCTTCACTTCTGCTCTATGAAGAAGTTATTAGCTTTACTTTAAGATGAGGAAACTGAGGCTTAGAAAGGCTAATATGCTCAAGGTCATATAGCTATTAAGAGCCAGAATTCAAACTCAAGTCTGTATGATTCTACAACTTATGCTATTAATAGCTATACAATATTCAATATTTTCATAGCATTAATACAAATACCGCAGAATGATGTTTCAGTCAATGACAGACTGCATATACAACGGTGGTCTCATACGATTACAATGGTGCCCTAAACGGTTTGGCTCAGTGGACAGAGCATCGGCCTGTGGACTCAAGGGTCCCAGGTTCGATTCTGGTCAAAGGCATGTACCTTGGTTGCGGGCACATCCCCAGTGGGGAGTGTACAGGAGGCAGCTGATCGGTGTTTCTCTCTCTATCCCTCTCCCTTCCTCTCTGTAAAAAAATCAATCAAATATATTTTTTTAAAAGATTACAATGGTGCTGAAAAATTCCTATCACTAGTGATGCTAAACCCACCATAAGATGGTAGTGCAACTCATTACTCACGTGTTTGTGGTGATGCTGATGTAAACAATTCTACTATGCACATATAAGTGTGTAATCTAATAAAAGACAAAAGGGTAATTGACTGTACCTTCGCCACGCTTCCCATTGGCTAATCAGGGAGATATGCAAATTAACTGCCAAGAAAGATGGTGGTTAATGTGCATACGCAGGCACCAAGCAATGGAGCAAAGCCGCTGGCCCCGGGCAGGAGCAGCGAGCAAAGGCCAGTGTGGCAAACGAAGAGCAAAGAGGGAAGCCTGCCGCACCGGCCTCCGCCATGCCCCTGGGCCTGCCACGCCGGCCCTTCCCGGCAAAGAGTGAAGGCCTGGGTTCCAAGCACCGGAGGAAAACTGGTGCCAGCAGCCAGGGGAAGGGGCCCCCGAGGGGCTCCAGACTGCAAGAGGGCACCGGCCGGGCTGAGGGACCCACCCAAGCACACAAATTTTTGTGCACCGGGCCTCTAGTAGTATAATAGTTGGTAATGATAAGAACAACTGTTACTAGTTTTGGACCATACCAGACTATACTTTTTGTCATTATCTTAGAAGAGAATCTTTCTACTTATAAAAAAAAAAGTTTGCTTCAAAGTATGCCATGTTATGACAGCAGCAGCCTCATATAACTTGTGTTTAACATGTCTCTTGATTGTATAATTTTCTCTTATGCTTGTTTTGCATAGTAACATGCTGTACAGGCTTGTAGCCTAGGAGCAATAGGCTGTACTATGTAACCTAGGCATGTGGTAGGCTATACCATCTAGGTTTGTGTAAGTACAGTCTGTGATGTTCGCACAATGGCGAAATTGCCTACAGTGTGTTTCTCTCAACATATCCCTCATTAAGAGGCACATGACTGTAGAATGATGTTTAATTTCACCTGGAAGTTTGAAGAATTGGCTAACAAGAATATGCTATAAAGAGGAAGTGACATTTAAGCTGGATCCTGAATGACAATTATTTTACCACATGGGAAAGAAAGGGGGTGAGAGAAGAGTTTGGTCCAAGTAAAAAATGATGAGGGTCCGAACAAAGGAAGTGGCAATAAGTACAAGAGATGGGGGTAGGTAACAAGAAATATGTAGGAGACAGTCTCTCAAAGGGCCTTTGTGATACACTAGATGTGAGCAGTGAGAAAAAGGTGTCAAGAATGACTCAGAAGTTTCTAGTTTGGGCAAATGGAAAAATATTCCCACTAATAAAAGTGAGAATGCATGAAGAGAGCTGGGCTTTATAGATAAATCATAATTTTATTATAGACCTTGTAAGTCTGAAGTAGATCTAGAACAACTGAGCAAGGAAATCTATTAGGCAGCTGGAAACCATGGTCAAACTTAGGAAAGAGGTCAGAGTAGAGGACAAAGATTTGGGAGTCACTGCTATGATGAACAATATTTTGAAAAAAAGGAGATAAGTGTATAAGAGTTTGACATATAGGTAGCACCATGATATCTACATAATAAGACCAGTCTTAATACTGAGACCATACTGAACTCTGAAAATAAGCAAGGCCTTTAACACATGTTCACAAATCAAAATATGCCCAACACCTCAATCTTCACAGATTTTTTAAAAATGAGGTTGTTGATATAGAGTGCAAACTGATATCTGAGGACAAAGATCTCAGTGCTTTTACCCTTGTATCTTCAAATACCTAGCAAATCGAATGTTCAATAAATATATGACGAACAGAACACATGAATGGAGGCACAAAATGTCCAAAGTTAGACAGTTAAAGTGATAGAATGAACACTAATATCCAGGTGCTCTATATCTTGTATGCTTTACATTCATAAGTTTCTCCAACCCCCTCCCTCTCTCTCTCTCCCTACCTCACCCTCTCCCCCCCGCCTCTCTCTCTCTCTCTCTCTCTCACACACACACACACACACACACGATCTTGTTATGAAAAATAATTAAAAGACTCTTAAATCTCAAAAGGGAGTAGAAGTGTTCCCTTCAAAACTCCACATTAATAAAGGGCATCTCTGAAAAACAAAACAAAACAATGCTAACTTCATACTTAAAAGTAAAAGACTGAAGGTTTTCTTCTAAAATCAGGAAGAAGCCAAAGATGTCTGTCTGTTCTTGCCATTTCCATTTAACACTGTACTGAAGGCTACAATTAGGCAAGAGAAAAAAAGACACATCTGTATTGGAAGGAAAGTAAAAGTATCTCTATTCGCAGATGTCGTGATCTTGTACATAGAACATCCCAAAGAATGCTCATAAAAACTATTAGAGCTTATAAATGAGTTCAGCAAAGATGCATGATAAAGATCAATATATACAAATCAATTATATTTTTATGCACAGCAATAAATAACCCAAATGTAAAATTGAGAAAACAATTCTACTTAAAATAACATCTAAAAGAATAAAATACTTAAGAACAAATTTAATAAAAGAAGTGTAAGACCTGTACTCTGAAAACCACAAAACAACATTGAATGACATTAAAGACCTATATAAATGGAAAGAGGACCCATGTACATGAGTTGAAAAACTTAAAACTGTTAAGATTTTAACAGATTTTTTTGGAGAAATTGACAGGTTGACCCTAAAATTCATATGGAAATGTAAGAGACTCAGAATAATCAAACCTATTTTTAAAAGAAAAGCAAGTTGGAAGACTCGCAATTCCTGATTTCAAACTTACTACAAAGCTATAATAATGAAGACAATAATACTGACATAAGGACAGCTATGTACATCAGTGGAACATAACTGAGAGCCCAGACAAAAACCTGTACATTTCTAGACAACTGATTTTCTATAAGGATGTCAAGACAATTCAAGGGAGAAAGAACAGTCTTTCAACAAGTGGCACTGGGAAACTGGATATTCACATGTAAAAGAATAAATGGATCCTTACCTCACACCATGTACAAAATTAACTCAAAATTGAGCAAAGATCTAAACATAAGGGCTAAAACCATACAACTCTCAGAAGGAAGCATAGATGTAAATCTTCATGACCTTGGTTTAGGCAATGGTTTTTTTAGATATGTCACCAAAAGCACAGCAACTAAAGGAAAAAATAGATAAATCAGGCTTCAACAACATTTAAAACTTTTGTGCTTCAAAGGATACTATCAAGAAAGTGAAAAGACAATCCACACAAATGGGAGAAAATATTTGCCAATCATATATCTGTTAAGAGAGTAGTATCCAGAATTTATACTCTTACACTTGGCTGTGTGGGTCAGTGGGTTGGGCCTCATCTAATACACTGAAAGATTGCCGGTTTGATTCCTGGTCAGGACACGTGGCAGGGTTACTGGCTTGATCCCCAGTAGGGGATGTGCAGGAGGCAAGCTATCAATGTTTTGCTCTCACATGGATGTTTCTTTATCTCTCTCTCTCCCTCCATTCCTCCCTTTCTTTCTAAAAAAGTCAATAAAAAATCTTTAAAAAAGACAACCCAATTCAAATATGGGCAAAGAATTTAAATAGACATATCTCCAAAGAAGATGAACAAATGGCCAATGAACAGATGAAAAGATGCTCAGAATCATTAGTCATTAAAGCAATACAAATCAAAACCACAATGACATACCACTTTACACTCACTAGGTTATAAAAAAAAATGGAGAAAAAAACCCCACCACAACAAAAAAAGACAATAGCAAGTGACGCGTGCGCGCGCGCACGTCTGCTAATAGATCCACAGGCTTCTTTTGGGAGTAGTGAAAATAGTCTGAAATAAATAATGGTGATGGTTGCACAATTCTGTGAATATACTATAAAATCACTGAACTGTACACTTATAAAAAGGAAATATGAATACCTTAATTTTTAAAAACTTGTATGAGGTAAAAGAAAAAAATCCCCATGTATTTACCTGTTTAGCTCGCCTCTTCCCAAAATATTCTTCAACTATCACTCCTTAATAAGTTCTGGAAACAGTTATTTTCTACTTTTTGACAATAAATAAGAAAAGGCAGGAACATTGAAGCCATCTGATAAGCAAAAAGCAGAAATTCTACCCACAACTTAGGCTATCAGACATCATTTCTCAACCTCTATTCATATGAAATTTAAGTTAATAACATGAAAGATTTTCCCAGATCTACTTAAATTCTTAAGTCAGTCTCTTGGACAAAGTAGTCAATCTTGATTTGATTTTTTCAAACCATAGTGCAAACGATAGTTCCAAAGATTATTCACAGACTGCTAGAGTAATTATTCTGATGGAAGCTCCCCTTCCCCTATTAGATGGAGAGTCCATGTTAAATAAAAAGATAATTTACAAAATAATGTATCAGTATAGAATGCATACTTTAAGAGAATATAAATTAAAATATATCCAGCCAGCATCTCTTTCCATTTCTTTCCTGTCAAAAGATTTATAAGGTTATACAGTATTAATGAAGGTTTCTTTGGGGAATGGCTACACCTGATATTGCCAATGTCAGAGTAGTTTTAGCACCAGTCTCGAAGTCCCTGCCAATTTTTAACATTAAGAAGGAACAATAAATAAGTCCAAAACACATTCTATATTTGGCCAAGATTTCTATTTTCTTTATCACAAGCCTCAATAAAACAAAAATCTAAATATCTAATAAGCCACAGTTCCACACTAGTCAATATAAATTCAGTAGAAAATTATATAAGAAAAGGAGATTTGTTTCTGTGCATTTGCCTTAATTAAAATGTTACCCTAATGGAAAAGAAAAAGTCTCTGTAGCTCAGTTTATCTCAGGATTCCATGAAAGACAGGCCTTTTCTTCTTCTACAACAAGAAATCTCCCAAGACTTTATAAGACTTTCAATGAAAGCAAATTGTTATGCTAAACTTTCCAAAAAGAGGTATACAGGTCAACATTTAGCCTTTAAAAATAATAAAACCATCACACACACACACACACACACACACACACACACACACACACGTTCATTCATCACCACTAATTTAAAAAAACAAATAAACACCCTGACTTCTAAAGATGAAGATTATAACTTGGCTTGAGACATATTATAAAAACTTAAATATAGAAGATACAGTTTCATACTTCAGGGTAATAAAATCTAGCCAAGCAGGGCCAGAGACCAGGGCAGTTCTCAATGGGAAAATTAAAGATGTTAAAGAAACAGGGTTGAGACTCATGAGGTATATAGATCATGCCCAAGCCAGTCCTGAACCAATAATCTCAGCCAGTTTCACAACATTAAAGAAATTCTTCTGTTAATAAAATGAGTCCTGGCTGAGGACCTCAGGTGGTTAAAGCATCATCAGGATATGCCAAGGTTGTGGGTTCAATCTCAGGATACATCAAGAAGCAATCAAGGAATGCATAAATAAGTAGAACAACAAATTGATGTTTCTCTCCCTCCCTCCCTCTCTTCCCCTCTTTCTCAAATAAATAAAAAAATTTTAAAAACGAAAATGGTAGAATTAATAGGATTTTTTCGTTCTTCCATTTACCATTCTGCATTTTCCAAATTCTTTATAATAAAGCACTCGTTACTTTTATGATATTTAAAACGTCTTTTTAAAAGCATTAACAATAATAGGTCTCAACACCTGAATGCTGAAACTTTACTAGTATAACATAATCTCAAAGAAAAATAAAACCAAGTGGACCAGTTGTGTAATTCACAAGGTCAAGACTTTTCCATTTGCCAAGTAGACAGTTTGCTCTGAGGGCATCAGAGATAACAATGGTTGTACTTTGCCCCAATCTTCTTTCTGACAAAACAGGCTTTTGTCTAAAGTCACCAGATGCCTCAGCAAGTGCCAGAAGCTCAGAGCCTAGATAACACAGCTGAAGTTTGGTACTCCCATGCAGGCATTAAGAAACAATCCCCTGCCCACAACACTATTGAGCAAACTATGGTAGCTGCCAGGGCCAGTAAAGAATAATGAGGGGACGAGGGTCCAGAGTCACAGTTGCACTTTTTTCCATTACCAATGCTCTCCTTTGTCCTCAGATGGCTCACTCTGCTGTCCATTTCAGGTCTTACTGGTCTTTGAGGTTTAGCCACTATGGCTGCCTACCCTCTTTAAAAAAAAAAACCACGTTGGCAATGATGGGATTTTAGTAAAATTTAAACACTTCCAAATAAACGGAGGGTACCTTGCTTAGGGCACTTTCATAAAACTTACTAGCTTTGATTCTACCTAGTTAAATCCCTCTGGCTTTCGTCTTGGCAGACTAGAATATTAATAGGCTGCCTTAGAAGAGTTGTAAAACACTCAATATCCAACCATTTCCTGTACCTTGAATGTTAATACTAAAGAGGGGAAAAGGAAAAAAAAATAAAACAAGGAAGGGAAAAAACATACAAAAGCCTCCTCTTAGGGCAATACCTAGACCCCAGAGACCAGGTCCACGCTCCCTCCTTGCTCCATTTCCAGCCCCACTACAGCCAAAGCCAAGAACAATCCTTTTACTTACAGAGCCTTCCACACATTTCTCTCTTCAGCCAACTCTCGAGCCAGAATGAGCGACTCTGTTGGCACATGCCAGTTCTTGTTTATGCGCTGGTTACCACCTCAAAGGCTGCTTGGCCCAAGGCCTTCCCTCTCTTTACAGGATCTTTCAAACTTCAAAACAGGATCTTTTCTTAGACTCCTTTTAAGACACTGAAGTGGGTTACTGCTTCCTACCCAAGGAATTCTCTGGGAACTATATCTCAGGAAGCAGTGAATGTTATCCAACATGAAAGTAGAGAAAGATGGAAAGATTTTACGTTAAAAGTAAAAGCAAACACTTTCAGAAGTAACTTCAATGACCATCAAGAAAGGGGTCATAAGACCTGAAGTGACCAAAATCAAATGATCCTCTCCTTTGCTGTCACAGTATAATAGAGAAAGTGAGAAAGAAGATACCTATTTTGCTGATAATTCTATTTTGTCATGTGCTCAGAGCTTATTTCTGAAATTTTGTAATATAAATTTTCCTAGGTTGAATTCCACACCATACTGGCTAGGAGCTGAAAAGAGACATTGGGAATCCAGATTTTCAAACTATATTTTGCAGCCTTTCCATCCTACCTATGTCCTCTTCTCCCCTTAATTCTACCTCATCTTTTAGGGATTGAGGGAGAAGAATAAAAACCTACACATACTTAGGCGTAGTTATAGGTTAGAACTTGGTTCTCTACTGCCTTAGTGAAAAAAGGATTTCTTAAAAACTTCTTGTGGAAACATAATATTCACAACAGAAAATTGTATATATCATATATGTACAACTCATTGCATTTTCATAAACATACACAGCAGTGTAAATACCACCCATATCAAGAAACAGATTTTTTTTTTTGTTTGCAAACATTTCTTAAATGGAGATTTGCCCTCTTGGGTACATTTGGTAATGTCTGGAGAAATTTCTGGTTGTCTTGGGGGTAATTCTGCTGCCATCAAATAGGTAAAGGCAAGGATGCTGCAAAAAATCCTACAATACACAGGACTGCTACCCCCGCCCCCGCCCCAAAGCATTACCTAGCCCCAAACACCAATGTTGCCGTTGTTGAAAAACCCTGGATTATAACAACCCAGAAATCCTCCTTGTACTTTCTCTTCAGAAAGGACTTTTTCAAGATATGTTTTTATTGATTTCAGTGAGAGGAAGGAAGAGAGGGTAATTTGCAGGGAAGGTGGGTAATTTGCAGGATTCCACATCAATGAAGTGCCAGAGCTGGGATTCAGGCACAAGTCTAATCAAAGTCTATGCTTTTGCTTTAATTCCATTATGGAAGTTGAGAATGTCTTGGAAGAGAAAGTGAAAAGCAGAAAATATATAGGAAGTGGTTGAAGTAAAAAGCCAAGAATCACTCTTTCATTACTCATAAGTAGCATGGGAAAACAAACTTTCCCTTAAAGCATGACCCAATCCAGAAACCAAATCTAACTACAGAACCAAGCATGTTCTTTAGCCCCTTTCAGAGACTTTTAAAGTGTTTTTTGTAGACCTGTGTTCCCAGTTGTAGTTTTGTATGCTCTTCACTGCACAGGGAAGAACTTCCTAATATGCCATCTAAGTTAGTTACCTTCTTGGTATTCCTCAGGAATCAATCCTGGGCCCCCTTCTTTTTATCTCATTCAACAGACACATTGTCCCTAAGTTCATCCACTTTTATGACATCAATTACCACTTATCTGTTCACATTAATAACTCCTACATCTTTAGATTTCCAGTTCTCTCTCAAGACCTCCAGACCTTAAGGAACATTTCATTTCCACGTGGTTGTTAATTCATTTAACTCTCTCCTTCAAATTAACTACTATTCATCCTTCAGATATTTACTCAAACTTCTTCATGGATATTTTCTCTGACCCTCATCCTGATGTGGACAAAAAAGGGGCCACATCCTAAAGCTGACAAGCTCAGGGTAGGCCTGCATGGCAGGCATTACAAACTCAGAGACCCAAAGTAAGCACATAGGATGGTCTGAAATTAAAATTTCCTAACTAAAAATGAGTCATGGCAGGCAGTCATGTCCTAGACCAATATCTTTTTTGACAAAGGTCAATCTTTACCTTAACTGAGCCCGTCTATTGTCTTTTTGCATTTATGATAACACACATTCAGAACGTCAGAGTATCCCCCCTTTTCCAGATCCCTCGGGGCACAATCTCCCACTAGAACATGAGACTACAGAACCCCTCATTGGTATCTTGTTCTCCTGCATACCATTTCTATGTGCTGTAAATGTTAATTATTAACTATCTTATACCCACCAATGTAAAAGAGTATTTGTCTCTTCATTTTACTTTTTATCCAATCTCAAAGATTTCCCTGCTGTGCTTTCTCCTGCCTCCCTAATCTCTCACCAATGAATGTCACTTAACCCTCCTTTATGCCTCCTCTTTTGATTGTAATGTATAAAATAAGACGTGAAAGTGCCATTCTCTGGAACATTTTTTCAATCTGTTGACATTGCTTCCTGGCAATTGTCATCAGTTTGGCTCAAATAAATTCATAAAAATCTCTACATGTTTGGATGTTTCTTACATCAACACTGATATGCATGTGGTTATTTGATTCCATTCTGTCTCTTTTACTAGAATGTATGCCCCAAAGGACTTATTATTCGGTATTCCACAAGGTGAACTTTAGAAATGGTTTTGAAAGATAGAGAAACATATAAGCAGAATAAATACAATGATAAGGAACCATCCCTAAGGTAAGATCAATACAAAAACATTTAAGGAAAGATAATTTTTATTAAATGAGCACACCACACTAAAATCTAAGTTTCCTTTAAAAACACCGTTTGTTTCTTGGGAGGTATTACTTAAACCAAAGACATCACCTCTTGCTATCAACTCCAAAATTACCCTAATCTCAAATTTCTAATCAAAACCATCCCTAGAAGGTGATAAACCAGTCATTTGCTTTTTTTTTTTTTTTTTTTTTGCCATTAGCAAGTAGACGGTAGGGAAAATGCTGAGATTTGTGTGTAATTATTAAACATAAAAATAAACCATCAAAGTTTATATTCAAGATTCATTCCCCACTGCTATGTTCATTTCAACAAGCTTTCACCAGTATCAAAGCTCTATGGGGGCAAGGGAGTGGGAAGAATTAAAGTAGGATTTGCCTGGCTACTTTCTCCTGCTTTTGGTTATTAGATATGAAATGTAGAATGAAATGTGATCATGGAATAAAAACAAATTGAAACATCTGAAAATTTTAGTTTGATATAAAAAAATCATTGGGGTACATATTATTTTCCAACTATCTTCCCAGGCTTTGCTCTGAATGCCACTTCAGGTCATTGATCCAACATAAGTTAGGAACAGCAATAACCTAACTTGATTTCTAAACAGTTTGCTATGTATATGATATTTGAGGTCACCTACCTGCTTAATTCTAAGAGGGTGATTAGAGGGTTGGGAAGTGACCTTTTTTAAGCATTTAAATCTGCCTTATTCCATCCCTCCTCCCACACCCTTTGAAAAGAAGCTCCATTTCACAAAGACTGAGAGTAGTGAAAACCCAGAGCTTCCCAAATTAATAAGCTTAGAATTTCCATTTCTGGGAGATTTTTTCTGGCCAAACTGCTTCCCAGGGAGAGGTAAACTGTACTTTCCTTCTTCCTTAGTGATATTGTATTGGCCTATACCCAGAATCATTTTTATTTAGCTCTTCAAATGAAAACTACTCTCTCCCCTATCTTAGGGGCAATTGCAATGTTCTGTCCAAAAGCTGCCACTAGCACACAGCTAAAAGTATAGCACTGGCACCAAGCCTTCAAATGAGGTATTCTAGTCACAGCAGTGTCATCTCTAAGGAGTAGCTAATAGCAATTTCAAAATGGGTAAAACCTCATTGTCAAACAATACAGTGGGGTTTTTTGTTTTTTAAATATATTTTATTGATTTTTTTTTTACAGAGAGGAAGAGACAGGGATAGAGAGTTAGAAACATCCACCATCAGCTGACTCCTGCACACCTCCCATCGGGGATGTGCCCGCAACCAAGGTACATGCCCTTGACCAGAATCAAACCTGGGACCCTTCAGTCCACAGGCCGACGCTCTATCCACAGAGCCAAACCGGTCAGGGCTGGGTTTGGGGTTTTTTTTTTAATACAACCAATGCTGTGCCTAGACTGCAACAAATGCCCATAAAAAAGACATATTAAAAGGACTACTTTTCCCTGGTTAATTACTTTTAATTGGGGAAGAGGACAAACGTCCTCTCTAAATCTGCGTAACTAAATATAATCCCATCTGGTTAAGACAGGACCAGTAACAAATATAAAAGTGAGTCCCAGAAATAACAAAAAATAATTAAAACAACAATAGGATTTTTAAAAAGCATCCTTTAGATTCTCACTGAGTCAGATAAGGATAGAAAGTGAAGAGTAGTTCAAAGAAGTTACCAGAAGCACTGGGCCTAAGAAAGAGAGACTAGGCTCAGGGATATTTATGTTGGTAAAATGAAAATATCTCTGTTCTTCAGTTTGCTGATAGAACAGTTCTTCTTCAACTCAAGGGTAAAACCTGAGGTTACCATGTAGTGACTAAGGGAAGCTAAAGAGAAGGAATTTGTGAGGGAATGTGAAAGTTAGAATTGAAAAGTAAATGCTACAAAAGAATAAACATTATATAAAGATAGATTTAATCCATGGACCTCTAAATTTCCACTACAGAGAGAATCTGGACCCCAAGATTTCCTCTACTGTCATAAAATACCTTTGTACAGCAAACAGATAACCAGATATATACATTTAACACAATCAAATAAACTATATGTAGCTGGTAAAAAAGAAAAAAAGAAACAAACGAATAAGAAAGAACAATTTGAATGGTTTGGCCTCACACTTATTCTACTCATTGAGTATACTAGTAAGCTCTGGAGGGCGCCACAGCTAGGAGACAAGAACTCGTGTTCACTTATCTGGTGTCCATTCCTATGTGCCTCTCATGGTAGAAGCATTTCGCCAGGGTTAGGGTAATTTTAGCATTTACATATACATTTTTTTAAATCAATACAGTCCTCAAACACAAGCCAGCTTTTACATGAGACCTCAACTGAAGAAATGATGATTTGTTTCAATGCTAGAAAAAAAATGTTGCTGAATTTATGAAGCCAGTATGTCACTTTCCAACATGGCATTATCCTAACTAATTTTCAAGGGTACTTTCTGACTAAGTGCTTTGTACACCCTGACTTTAGAACCTGATCCTTGTAAGAGATGTGAAAGGTCAGAAGAAACAACAAAGGCAAACCAAAATGAAAGAATTTCTCAGCCTCTTTCTGAAATTGTAATAAGCAGTCAGCTTGTTTGATTTCAAAAATCTCCACATTCTCAATACAAGCACATATGTATAATCAAAATGGGAAATGCCTTATGGCATATTTTATCTAAAACAGACACTCTACCAGATGTTTAGGAATCTGCATGCTGATGGGATTAAGATCTAGTCTAATATGGTGTATAAAATGTGTAGCTACTTTGTATGATGTCTTCCTCACATTTGCCAATTTTTTTCTCCTCCTATTCAGTGGAATATGCATCTGAAATACTCCAAACCTAAAAAGATCCATTGAAAGTGTACAGTGTAGATTTATGTAAATTATGAGAACATATCATACTTGTACCAGTACTAAAAACAACATTTTACATTTTATTATGAGAATTTAAGGTTATATAACTTTGGCCAAAATGATATTTCACTTTTTAACTATGAGGCTGGAGCATATTCAAGTATATGTTTCTCCCTGATAATAATTAGCATTCCTAGGTCTGAGACTTAAAAGTCCCATCAGGGCAATACTTTATACTAAAAAACATCAATTTTCTTTAAACAAATAGTATGTGTTTATACAAAAAGAAAGAAAGAAAGAAAGAAAGAAAGAAAGAAAGAAAGAAAGAAAGAAAGAAAGAAAGAAAGAAAGAAAGAAAGAAAACCAACAAAAAACATACACAAAGAACTTAGGGGACTTCTATTTCTGTGAGGTGATGCTCTTTCTTTTTATTTTTTTTTTGTCTTTTTTTTATTGCTTATCATTTCTTTTTTTTAATTTTGTTTTATTGCTTAAAGTATTACAAAGAGTATTACATATGTCTCCTTTTTTTTCCCCCCTTGACATTCCCCCAGCCTCCCCTACCCCCCCCCAGTGTCTTGTGTCCATTGGTTATGCTTATATGCATGCATACAAGTCCTTCGGTTGATCTCTTACCCCCCGCCCCCCGCCAACCCTCCCCGGGCTTCCCACTATAGTTTGACAGTCTGTTCAATGCTGCTCTGCCTCTGTATCTATTTTTGTTCATCAGTTTATAATGGTCTTTATTATCCATAAATGAGTGAGATCATGTGGTATTTTTCTTTCGTTGACTGGCTTATTTCACTTAGCATAATGCTCTCCAGTTCCATCCATGCTGTCGTAAATGGTAAGAATTCCTTCTTTCTTACAGCAGCATAGTATTCCATTGAATAGATGTACCACAGTTTTCTAATCCATTCATCTGCTGATGGGCACTTAGGCTGTTTCCAAATCTTAGCTATGGTAAATTGTGCTGCTATGAACATAGGGATGCATATATCCTTTCTGATTGGTGTTTCGGGTTTCTTGGGATATATTCCTAGAGGTGGGATCACTGGGTCAAATGGGAGTTCCATTTTTAACTTTTTGATGCTCTTTCTTTTTAAAACAACGTGTTTGAGCGTGTTCAGAAACAGGCTCAGGAATAAGGTTTTTATTGGACAGCTGCATTTGCGGGGGGGTGGGGAGGGCGCGGGGACATATGTTTCCAGAAAGTTAAGAATACCTATTGGCCAACATAACTACAGAAATATCTTCACTGAGAAACTGCTGTTGTATTAGCTATAAATTTAGATTATCTACCTGTCTTCTGCTTCCTTTTAATTCCTTTTAATTTACATATGGCAAATGTACTATATACTCATAAGAATTTTGCTCAAATTTTCCATAATAATTCCAAAAATTCCATAATAAAAATTTAATACTTAATCAGTAACACTGATATGGATGCTCTACCTTAAAGGTTATAACTATGAGAAACCCAATATTTAATTCTCCTAATTAAGAGGAGTTATTATCCTCTTAATTAGGAGAATTATTCATTATAGCTGGATTCCTAAATGACTGGTCCAACCCGAATGAGCAACAAAAACGGAGAGTTGGAGAATCTTACTCATTATGTAAAGCAAATAAGGATCACATGATATCTAAAGTGCAGTGTATAAGGACAACCAAGATGGCGGCACAGGTAAACACCTGAACTTGCTGCCTCGCACAACCACATTAAAACTACAACTAAAAGACAAAACGAATATCATCCAGAACCACGGGAAGGCTGGCTGAGTGGAAATTCTACAACTAGAAGGAAAGAGAAAAGCACATTGAGTCCAGTAGGAGGTGCAGAGGTGTGGAAGTGCGGAGGTATGGGGGCGTGCGCAAAAGGGGCTGGCTGCTGGGCACACTGTTATCTTTTTCAATTAGGAGGGAGATACAAGCTCCCAACTGCTCTGAACTCCAGTTGCAGGTGAGAATTTTGGGACCCAGATTCATACAGAGAGAAACTGGACTGTCTGGCATTGGCCCTGAATTTGAAGGCGGCTTTCTTGCAGAGGTGCTTCAGCGGTCATTGTTCCTGCACGGGGCCGTGGGACACAGACCCCAGGACTTCTCCAAGGCAGAGCAGACTGGCAGCCATTGCGGTTTGCTCTCTCCCCTGGTGATTCGCTGAGACACCACCCCACCCAATTTACAACCCCACGGAAGCTGTGTGCAGAGGCTTTTGCATATGAATGGCCTGGCCTTTCCCTGCCTAAAAACCTGGGCAGACTCACTGAGCACCAAAGCCCCACTGAAGCAAGTCTTGCCCCATAAGGGTGTCTCCAGCACAGAAGTTCTCCCATTGTAGACACAACTGGTCCTCACAACCAATTGGCCTGGAGGTCAATTCCTCCCAGTGATACCAACTACAATCAAGGCTTAACTACAACAAGACTGCACACAGCCCACAAAGGGGTGCACCAAGAGTGTCCACCTCAGGTAATTGGAGAGGCTGAGCTACTGGGCCCTGTAGGACACCTAGCACACAAAGCCACTCTATCAACACAGGGAAGCATAAAAAATGCGGAGACAAAGAAACAGGTCACAAATGACAGAAATGGAGGAAAGCAAACTACTGGGTATAGAATTCAAAACCATGGATATAAGGTTACTCAAGAAGCTTCTAGAAACCTCCAAGAAATATAGTGAGACCCTCAAGGATATGAAAAAGGACCATTTAGAAATTAAGCATACACTGAATGAAATAAAGAATATTAAACAGAGATCCAACAGCAGACTAGAGGATCCCAAGAATCAAGTCAAAGATTTGAAATACGAAGAAGCAAAAAACACCCAACCAGAAAAGCAAAAGGAAAAAAGAATACAAAAATATGAAGATAGTGTAAGGAGCCTCTGGGACAGCTTCAAGCGTACCAACATCCGAATTATAGGGGTGCCAGAAGAAGAGAGAGAGCAAGATATTGAAAACCTATTTGAAGAAATAATGACAGAAAACTTTCCCTACCTGGTGAAAGAAATAGACCTACACGTCCAGGAAGAGCAGAGAACCCCAAACAAGAGGAATCCAAAGAGGGCCACACCAAGACACATCATAATTAAAATGCCAAGGGCAAAAGACAAAGAGAGAATCTTAAAAGCAGCAAGAGAAAGACAGTTAGTTACCTACAAGGAAGTACCCATACAACTGTCAGCTGATTTCTCAACAGAAATGATGCAGGCCAGAAGGGAGTGGCAAGAAATATTCAAAGTGATGAGTGCCAAGAACCTACAACCAAGATTACTCTATCCAGCAAAGCTATCATTTAGAATTGAAGATCAGATAAAGAGCTTCACAGACAAAAAAAAGCTAAAGGAGTTCATCACCGCCAAACTAGTATTATATGAAATGCTGAAGGGTATTCTTTAAGAAGAGGAAGAAGAAGAAAAAGGTAAAGATAAAAATTATGAACAACAAATACATATCTCTCAACAAGTGAATCTAAAAATCAAGTGAATAAAAAATCTGACGAACAGAATAAACTGGTGAATAGAATAGAATCAGGGGCATAGAAAGGGAATGGACTGACAATTCTCAGGGGGAAGAGGATGTGGGGGGTGCGGGAAGAGACTGGACAAAAATCGTACACCTATGGACGAGGACCGTGTGGGGGGTAAGGGCCTGGGGTGGGGTGGGAACCGGGTGGAGGGGAGCTATGGGGGAGGAGGGGAGGAAGAGGAACAACTGTAATAATCTGAACAATAAAGAGTTATAAAAAAAATAAAAAAATCAAGTGCAGTGTATAGCTCTATTTGAAAATGGCAAAAGGCAAGGACAACTTTTAGAGTTCCCCTGTCTAAAGGAACAACAGGGATTCCCAGAGGCTGTATAGTCCTTTTCACAATGGTAGTGGTTTTTAACCAAGAGATAATTTAAAGGCACCTGTTGAAGTTAAAAAAAAAAAAAAAAAAAAAAAGAGTACATGCTTGGGGTCCCAAGCTCTAAACATTTTACCTCAGTAGGGCACTTTTACTTTGTAAAAGCTCCAAAGTGATTCTGATATACAACCTCCAGTTGAGAAGCCTTAGCACCAAGAGACTCTTCAACCTGAATGTTGATTTCTCTAACCTCATGCTACTTTGGTTAGTGTTAGTATGATGAGTATGTGCATCTCCTTTCTACAATGTTCTCTGTACCTTTTACTAAGTATTGATTCAATGCAGAGCTAAGTACTTAACTTCTGAAGAGACACATCAACCAGGAAATATCAACTCTAAGCTGAATACCAGTTCATAAAAAGCTTTTCACAATTATGAGAATCCATTATTAAACAAAAATAGAGGCCTAACAGAAAACATACAGATGCCAACACATACTAGTACATGAAAAGATGCTCAACAACACTAATCATTAGGGAAATGCAAATCAAGATCACAATGAGAGTCACCTCACACCTGTTAGAAGGGATATTATAAAAAAGACAAAAAATAACAATTGTTGGCAAGGATGTAAAGCGAACCCTTTTGTGCACTATTTGTGGGAATGTAAATTGGTGCAGCCACTATGGCAAACAGTATGGAAGTTCCTCAAAAAATTAAAAACAGCCTGGCCGGCATGGCTCAGGGGTTGAGCATCGACCTATGAACCAGGAGGTCACTGTTCGATTCCCGGTCAGGGCACATGCCTGGGTTGCAGTCTCTATCCCCAGTGTCGGACATGCAGGAGGCAGCCGATCCATGATTCCCTCCCATCTTGGATGTTTCTGTCTCTCTCTCCCTCTCCCCTCCTCTCTGAGATCAATAAAAATATATTTTTTAAAAAATTAAAAACAGCTCTAGCTGGTTTGGCTCAGTGGATGGAGCGTCGGCCTGAAGGGTCCCAAGTTCGATTCTAGTCAAGGGCACATGCCCAGGTTGCGGCTTAACCCCCAATGGGGTGTGCAGGAGGGCCAATTGATGATTAGCTCTCATCATTGATGTTTCTATCTCTCTCTCCCTCTCCCTTCCTCTCTGAAATCAATAAAAATATTTTTTTAAAAATTAAAAACAGAACTAACATATGATATAGCAATTCCACTTTTGGGTATTTATGCAAAAAAGAAAACATGAGCCGAAACCGGTTTGGCTCAGTGGATAGAGCGTCGGCCTGCGGACTGAAAGGTCCCAGGTTTGATTCCGGTCAAGGGCATGTACCTGGGTTGCGGGCATATCCCCAGTAGGAGATGTGCAGGAGGCAGCTGATCGATGTTTCTCTCTCATCGATGTTTCTAACTATCTCTCTCCCTTCCTCTCTGTAAAAAATCAATAAAATATATTTTAAAAAAAAAAAAACATGAATTAAAAAATATATGTTCATTACAGCATTATTTACAATAGGCAAGATATGGAAACAACCTAAATGTCTACTGACGGACAAATGGATAAAGAAAATGTGGTCTATACATACGATGAAATACTACTCAATCATAAAAAAGAATGGAATCTTGCCATTTGCAACAACCTGAGTGAACCTTGAAGGCATTATGCTAGGTGAAATAAGTCTGACAGAAAAAGATAAATATCATATGACCTCACCTATACGAATGTGGAATCTAAAACAACCAAACAAATAAGCCAAGCTCAAGGATATAAAAACTAGACTAGGGGCTGCCTGAAGGGAGGGGTGGAGGATGGGCAAAATCGGTAAAGGGGGTCCAGAAAGTACAAATTTTCGGTTATAAAATGAGTAAGTCATGGGTATGTAATAAGTGGATCTTGAAAGTTCTTAATCACAAGAAAAAAATTTTTTTTTAGTATGTGAGATCAGCCCTCTACCAAAAGTACGTCATCAAACTATGTATGGTGACAGATGTTAATGACTTATTGAGGTGATCATTTTGCTATATAAATATCAAACCATTGCACTGTATACCAGAAACTAATATAATGTTAGGCCAATGATATCTCAATTTAAAAAAAAAAAGAGGCCAAGACAGGATTTAATGGCCAGGTCTGGCTCATCTATACGCAATCTAGTATTTGCTACTAGGACTAGAAACTACTGCTCTCAAATTTAAAATGCAATTAGAATATTTTTCAGACACATAGTTGAATTGTAGTCTCTCAAAAAACAACATTTCAAGTTGAAAACTGACCATCTTCAATTTTTACTTCTGCAGCTAGTGACAAATTCACAAAAAGAAGTATTTCAATCCTCATGCTTCTCTTGACTATTCAGAATACCTGTAGGAATGCTAATGCCTTCAAAAGGCTAAAGTCTGTATTTGTCAAGGACTAAAAGAGGAAAAAAAACACACCTTTCTAACCTAAAATAATCAAAGAGCCACGCTTCTTCAACCTGAAATTAGCCCTGTACCAAAAGGAGTCCAACAAACCCTTCCAAACTCACCAATCAAACAATATACCCCCAAACCTCAATGGCTCCAAATGCTCTGAATCAATCTCTCCTCAAGCCTTCCTGGAAATCAGTAGGAGTGAGAATATTAACTATCATAAACTCATTATTTCCAAAACCTCCATGGGTTTAACTCTTCAAAGTCTCTAAGCATATCCATTTTCTTTAATTTTACAATGACCTTGTACCTTATCCTATCTAATAAAGAGGGAATATGATAATTGACCATCACACCATCACAAGATGGCAGTGCCCACCGCCAATAACAAGGGAATATGCTAATTGACTGTCACACCCTCAAAGACAGCGGCACCCACAGACACAAGATGGCAGTGCAGAGTCCCCTCAGCCCCACTGGGGCAGCAGGCATGCAGCAAGACCGGGCCCGCCCTTAGGCGGGCCCAGCTGCTCCGCAACCCTGCCTCCAGAGTCCCCCAATTCCCTCAGCCCCCCAGCTGCCCAGGGCCAGCCTAAGGAACAGGCAAGCCTCGGATGGCAGCTGCCCAGCCACCCAGGGCCACCCGAGGCTCAGGTAACCAGGGCTGGCCGAGGCTTGCGCTGCCGGCAGTGGCAGCAGCAGAGGTGTGATGGGGCGTCACCTTCCCCTGGTCGCTGGGTCGCCTCCTGCCCCTAAGGGCTCCTGGACTGTGAGAGGGGGCAGGCCAGGCTGAGTGCCGCTCCCCCACCCCCGGTGCATGAATTTTCATGCACCGGGCCTCTAGCGGCTAATAACATCATAATACCAGCAACAGCTAACATTTATTGAGTATTTACTACATGCTAGCTAGACACTGTGCTGAATGCTTAATTCTTTATCTCATCCAATCCTCATAATACCCCTATGAGGTCAGTACTATTATTCACTTCTATTTTATAAGTGATAAAAGAGAGGCTTAGAAAAGTTAAATAAATTAAATAGCTCTTTTGCTCTCAGAGGCCCTTAAATATTCCTTCCATTTTAGGCTCCTGTCATTTTGTTCACAAAAAGAAAAAATATATATGAATATCACTCAGAAAAAAAAAAATCATACCTATTGTTCAAAGTTACTTTTTATCCCTTAAGATTTTTGGTGAATTTGATCTTCACTATTAAGAGAAAAGGGAAGGATTAAAAATGGTGGCAGAGTAAGTGGATGCTGCATGGACATGCTCCCAGGAACAAATTCCCAGGAACTACAACTTAAATACAGAAAAACTTCCTGAATAATCAACAGAAAACTCACAGGAGAGAACCCTGATACCTGAGGACCAAAAGTGGAAACCGCATAGAGACTGGTAAGGGGGGGGGGGGGGGGGGCGAAGGTGCATAAGGGCTGGCGGGGTGTCCACAGACAGCAACTGAAATCCTGGAGAGAGATATCTCAGCTGTGGGGGGGTTGCCACTGAGAACTCTGGAATCTAATCCCCAAGCTGGGCCCCCACTCCAGCAGAGAGCACCAAAACTGAGAAGGGTACCCACATAACATCTGGCTGTGAAAAGCAGTGGCATGCTATCTGCCAGGGAGTGACAGATAAAAATTCAGGCACCCTCTTAAAAGGCCAATACACAAAATTCCCTGTGGAGCCATTCATCTTTGTGCTCCGGCAGAGGGAGGGTGAAGTGGACTGGAGCTGTGACAGCAGAAGCCAGGACTGGGGACTTGGGGGATAGAGCTCAGAAAGCAGACACCCCAAGTTTCCTGGGCTGAGTCATTCCCTCACTGCAGTGGAGAACATCTTTCCCACATAGACATTTGCCTTGCCTAGGGGGAAGACAGTTGACACACCCTATTAGAAAATACCTAGTCCTGAGGCCATTTAAGAGATTAAAAATAACACTTATCCTCCAGGCTGAAGCAACTGCCCCAACCTGTTAAAAAAAACTCTGGCCACACATGAGGACCATTGCCTGGGGGGCAATTCAAGTTGGAATCCTATCAGTCTGTAGGCAGAGGTGGTCTATGAAGGCTTTGAATTTTTAACTGATTTAATTAGTTAGAAAGTGCTGGCCAGGATGCAGAGAAAAAGGAACCCTAGTACACTGCTGGTGGGAATGCAGACTGGTGCAGCCACTGTGGAAAACAGTATGAAGATTCCTCAAAAAATTAAAAATGGAACTCCCATTTGACCCAGTCATCCCACTTCTAGGAATATATCCCAAGAAATCAGAAACACCATCAGAAAGGAAATATGCACCCCTATGTTCATAGCAGCACAATTTACAATAGCTAAGATCTGGAAACAGCCTAAGTGCCCATCAACAGATGAGTAGATTTAAAACTGTGGTACATCTACACAATGGAATAAAAAAGAAGGAACTCTTACTATTTGCAACAGCATGGAGGGACCTGGAGAGCATTATGCTAAGTGAAATAAGCCAGTCGGAGAAAAATAAATAGCACATGATCTCACTCATTTGCGGAATATAACAAAAAACATACACTGATTAACAAAAATAGAACCAGAGAAAAAAATATTTTAGAATAGAAGTAATTCTGCTATTTGCTGATTTTTAATATTTCCTACAACTTTTGTGATATTATACTATTTAGTACAGTTTTGGTAATATTATTATATTTAAAATATTTTTTCTTAAAATATTAATGTTTATTGCATGTAATATTATTATATTTAAAACTAGTGGCCTGGTGCACGGATTCATGCACACTGAAAGGAAATTAATTAGAAGAAATATTTTAATATTGCTATTCACCCTTTCTCTGTAATAGAAGTGTCAGAGATGAAAGAAAATTAGTAAAATGTATATGAATATATATAAATTGATTAATAAATAAACAATAACAACATGATATAACAACAACGAAGACATGGTATAAAAACAACAAAAACATGATATAAAAAATTGATAAAAAAACAATGACTGATAAATTGATTAAACTTATTCTAATATCTCCCTGTATACAACATTAAGAGTAAAAACACTTTTATTTTTTTTTTTTAAAAATTTTTTTTTAATATATTTTATTGATTTTTCACAGAGAGGAAGGGAGAGAGATAGAGAGAGTTAGAAACATCGATGAGAGAGAAACATCGATCAGCTGCCTCTTGCACATCCCCCATCGGGGATGTGCCCGCAACCCAGGCACATGCCCTTGACCGGAATCGAACCTGGGACCCCTCAGTCCGCAGGCCGACGCTCTATCCACTGAGCCAAACCGGTTTCGGCAAGAGTAAAAACACTTTTAGAGTGCTTGACTAATTTCTCTTGTGATGAAGTATTTATAACTTTAATGTCACATGCTCCTCGAACTCGAGAGAAAGCAACATATAACTGACTATGTTCGAAAATGGGTTCAAGTAGGAATATCCCTACTCTGTCTAGAGTTTGTCCTTGTGACTTATTAATAGTCATAGCAAATTCTGGCATCACAGGAAACCGTCTTCGAATTAATTTAAGTGGGAGGCTAGTGTCAGACGGGGACAAATCAATTCTTGGAATCAGAGCAACCTCACCTTCCGCAGATCCTGTCAATACTTCAGCTTTGATTATGCTAGGTCACAATCTTTTGATGATAAATCTAGTACCATTACAAAGACCCCATTTACTATTAATATTTCTCAGTATCATGATGATTGCACCTACTTTTAATTTTAATTTATGACACGGCATTCCTGAAGGAGTAATACTATTAAGAAAATTCATGCATGGGTGGGGTCCCTTGGCCTGGCCTGCGGGGATCGGGCTGAAACTGGTTCTCCAATATCCCCCAAGGGGTCCTGGATTGTGAGAGGGCACAGGCCAGGCTGAGGGACTCCACTGGTGCACGATTGGTGCCGGGGAGGAACCGCAGGAGGGCTCCAGGGCATGTCTGGCCCTTCTTGCCCAGTCACGATTGGGGCCAATAGGGATTGGCGGGCCAAGGACGGACCACAGGAGGGCACCAGAGTGTGTCCGGCCTGTCTCGCCCATCCCAATCAGCCAGACCCCAACAGCAAGCTAACCTACTGGTCAGAGCATCTGGCCCCTGGTGGTCAGTGTGCGTCATAGCGACTGGTGAACAGTCGGAAAGGTCGGACACTTAGCATATTAGGTTTTTATTATATAGGATAGTTTTTCTTGAAATATTAATGTTTATTGCATGTAAATGGCTAATTATTTTGTACTTACAATCTGGTAATATATTTATTTTGTATATTTAAAAAATTAAAATTAATAAAAATTCTATGGAAAAAAAAAATTTTTTAAAGAGGAAAGGCCCTGGCCTACGTGGCTCAATGAATAGAGTGTCGGCCTACGGAATGAAGGGCCCCAGGTTCGATTCTGGTCAAGAGCACATGCCTGGGTTGCAGGCTTGATCCCCAGTGGAGGGTGTGCAAAAGGCAGCCAAACAATGATTCTCTCTCATCATTGATGTTTCTGTCTCTCTCTTCCCCTCTCCCTTCCTCTCTGAAATCAATAAATATATGTTTAAAAAAAAAAAAAGAGGAAAGGGTACTGCCTTAGTCCAGTGGTCGGCAAACTGCGGCTCGTGAGCCACATGCGGCTCTTTGGCCCCTTGAGTGTGGCTCTTCCACAAAATACCGACTTTTGCGCATGGGCCACGAAGTTTCCATCGCACTGTACGTGTGCGCCCGCACATGGTATTTTGTGGAAGAGCCATACTCAAGGGGACAAAGAGCCGCAGGTGGCTCACGAGCCACAGTTTGCCACCACTGCCCTAGTCGGTTTTGCTCAGTGGATAGAGCATTGGCCTACAGACTGAAGGGTCCCAGGTATTGATTCCAGTCAAGGGCACATACCTCCATTGCAGGCTTAATCCCTAGCCCCGATACCCGGCCCTGTTCTGGTGCGTGTGGGAGGTAACCAATCAATGTGTCTCTCACATCACTGTTTCTCGCTCTCTGTCTTTCCCCTTTCTTTCCACTCTCTCTAAAAAAATCAATGGAGCCTGGCCAGCGTGGCCCAGTGGTTGAGGTCAACTTATGAACCAGGAGGGCACAGTTCGATTCCCGGTCAGGGCACATGCCCAGGTTGTGGGCTCAATCCCCAATGTGGGGTTTGCAGGCAGCCAATCATCTCTCTCATCATTGATGTCTGTTTCTCTCTCCCTCTCCACCCCCCCCTTTCCTCTCTGAAATCAATAAAAAATATATATTAAAAAAATCAATGGAAAAATATCCTCCAGTGAGGATTAACAAAAAGAGAGAGAGAGAAAAGTGGACAAACTTTAGAGTGTATCATGACCAATGGGAGAGCTAATGTTAAAACACTGAGTGCTAAGGCCTAAACCCTAGAGTTTCTGATTTGGGGACCTAGGATGGGAACTGCATTTCTAACAAGTTCCCAGGCATTGCTAAGGCTGATACTAGGTACAGGGATGACTGTTTTATGAGAAGGTCAAAGGAAGTAATCCGCTCTCAACTTCGCTACCACCTTCTCATGTGAAAACATTTCTCTACAGAGTACTTCCAACGAAAGAGACACTTAGGATTTTAAAAACACCTCCAGAGGCCGAAAGCTAAAAGACTACTCTCCCCACCCCCAACTTCACAAAGGCTCCAATGTCACCAAGGCAGTAGAAATCCAGAAAAAGGAAAATTAAGGACAGAATGATTGTAAACTCTGCTCAAGAGCCTCTTAATCGACATTTTACATCTTCAGCCTGAAAAGTGTTTCCTTTGGCTCTCCTAGGGCAAGAGAAATGCCAATAGAAAAAAAAGTAGATTGTTTTTTAATACTTAAAAAAATGAGAACACACTCTGAAAATATAATTTTGCCCTATATACAGAAAATCTCAAATTGCTATAAATTCCTCTTGTCTATCTCTCCTTTGTCACATTATCCTGCATCTTGAAAAAGCTATTCCTTTTATCCAAGTCAGACCCAAGGTCTACCGGTATACTTTCTTAGGAAGCTTAAACATTTATTATATCAAGGTCATATAAGATGAATGACTTCAGGGAATAGGATGTTAAAAATGTCTCCTCAGCCGGCCAGGGAAGCTTCTTACTTGGGTGGGTGCTCTCAACCATGACTAAACTGTACTGAGAGAAATATATTTTAAAATATTAAGATGGCCTGGCACCTTCCTTATGCTAATCCTTCCAGGCCCATCCCAATGGCACAACTGGGAAATTAACAGAAGAGAAAAGCAATCTTCCCCCTGCTCTCAACTTTCAGATGCTTCTCCTTTAAGCTTTGCCATGCACAAACTCACACACACACACACACACACACACACACACACACACACAGATAGAACATGTGCGCACACACAAATAACTCTCAGCAGGAACCAAAAATCAAAGCCTAACCCCATGGTTTTTAAGTGAGCAAGTCCAATTTCCTTCTTTGTAGCCCTTGACACATGCTGGCTGGGAGCCGTCTGGATTTTTTTCTGCCTTGTTCCTGCACCAGAAGGCTCTGCACTGCAGGTCAGGGGATGATAAGGAAATGAACAGTGTAATTTCCAAGGCCTCTGAACACAGCCCTGCCAGCAGCTCTGGAGGCAGGTTACTCAAGCATGGCTTGAAGAGTGAAAGCCACAGAGAGGAGGGCTCAGCCAGCCAGCAGTGGCAGGATCTCAGCTGTGTCTGTTACTGCCACCTCCAGCCTACAAGCCCAAGCCCTGCTGCCTCCCTGGATGAGCACTGCACGTAAAAGCTCTTATACCCAAATGGCAAAAATACACATTCACAGTGGGGGAGGAAGATTAAGGACTAGGACTTAGATTTTCCATGCACTCTTGTGCAGAAACAAAAACATTTAGTGCTCTTCCAGCATACATGAGACGGCACATGCCGGCAAACCCACAGGAACATCTATCCAACATATCCTGCCCCATATCAGGGATATGGCCAGGAAGGAAACTCAATTCATATGAAATGGGAAATTCAACAGGCCACTTTAATATCCTTTGAAGCCAATTTTGGTACCCCCCCTCCCCCAACATAAATATCAGGGGCTTTAGAACACATCGTCAGGATGCAAATTTTCCAACCCTTATTTGAAAATTCTGACCATAGTGCTAGAAGTCTTAACCAATGTGTTTTATCTATTCATACTGAGTTTCCTATATAGGTGAAATGTTTTTATATTTCAGCCAATTACTATGTAGGGTAGACTATGACATATTTCAACTCAAATCATGTTTTACTTTTTTCCTGATATTTATTGAATGCTTCCCAGGTGGCCAAGCACTGTTCTAAGTGTTTAATATGGACTAATTTAATCTTACAACAACACTACACAGGAACTATTGTTTTCCTCATTTTGCAGATGAGAAAACTGGGGTATAGCAGTTAATTAACTTCCTCAAGATGTCTCAGTTAATAAGTGGCAAAGCTAGAATACAAACCCAGGGAATCTGGCTCCAGAGTTTATACTCTTAACCACTAAGTCATACATAAGAGTTGATGTGAAATTTAAGTTTAGAAGGCTGGTGTTTTAAGTGAGAAGTGGATCCCACCTTATAAAGAAAATTCACAGTGGTTCTCAAACATTAAAGTATATAGCAATTACCTGGAGAGTCATCTGGAAGTAGATTCTGGGAACCCTACCCCTAATATGTGTTTAGCACATCTGGAGTAATGTCCAAGAATCTTTATTTTTGACATGTAGATTATGTGATGCACCTGGTTTTATGGGCCACACTTTAGGAACTCTGCTCTAGATGAACTGTAATCTCCTCAAAGTGCAGGAACCACTTTGCCATGTATACACCCAGAACCACGCATAATATCTGGATTCTAACTACACTCAATTAATGTACCTAATGAATTAAAGGTAATAAGTCTTATCATCTCTTTACATAATGGTTAGTATCCATAATACATTTAAGGTCTGCCAATTAAAGATATGTCCAAGAAGCCCCAAGGCAGAGTTATTGTTTTTTATTTGTTTGTTTGGTTTTTATCTGCAATTGCCAAATAATGAGGGAGATGGCAATGAAAATTTACAATGAAAATTTGACTGAATGCAATATTCCAGAACACACATACACACAACCTCGAGAAGTCAATCTCTAAGTAGCAGTTTATAAGTAACTTTCCTGTTTTATGTGTAATAAGATAGGTTCGGTGCAGGTGTAAACAGTTAATTCTTTGTAAACATGATCATCTTACAAAAAAAAAATTCTAAACTCAAAGATCATTTTACTGTCTACAGTGTTAAAATCAGTATGAAAAATAAATGAAAGTGGTCTTGAAGCATACACAAAAATTTACTCAAAATGGAGCAAAGACCTAAATATAAGAACAGAAACCATAAATTACATAGAATAAAACATAGTAACTAAAATTATGGACCAGTTACCATATGACTGACCCAGCAACTCCTCTTCTGTGTAACTACCCAAAAAAAATTCAAAACATTTATAAAGATGTAGGTACCCCTATGTTCGCTGCAGCATTATTCATGGGCCAAGACATGGAAACAACCAAAGTGTCATTTGATAGCTGATTGGAATAAAAATGATGTGGTACATATATGCAATAGAATACTTAGCCACAAAAAAAAAAAAAAAAGATGAAATACTGCCTTTGTGACAACATGAATGGACTTTGAGAATATCGTGCTAAGTGAAATAAGTCAGACAGAAATAGTAAAAAACCACAGGATTTCATTCATATTTGGGATGTAAAACTGAAAGCAATAAATGAACAGACAAGACAAACAAAACCTCAGAGACACAGACAACAGTATAGTGGTTACAAGAGGGAAAGGGGGGGAGAGGTAGTAAAGGTTTGCAAAGGTGATAAAATATATAGTGATGGAAGTGATACTATTGTAATAATCTGGTTAGTTAATAGGAAAGGAGTAAAAGGAAGACTAGATAATATAGGCAAACCATGTATACAGTTCTGCTAACTTAACACTCTCCATGTCTGTTCCCCACTAACCAAAGGGAGAAGGGACTGGACAAAAGCAGTTTGGACACATGCCCAATACTAGTAAGGTCTGAGTGACATGGGAAGGTGCTTACCTGTCAGTAACACCTGGAAGCAAGTCAGTGGCCAGAATAGGCATGGCCACTGCAAGGGCACAAAACCTGAATATTGAAACTCCTAGACAAAGGAGTTTCCTCTCTTGGCTCGCTTGCTTGCTGTCTGCACCTGACTCCTGTTGTAGGGGCACATTCCCCTGCATTCAACGACGTGGCTCACTGGCCATGCGGACTCCACACAATGGACTAATGGACTTTAACTAGCCTCATGCTCTGCCGGACCAAGCTGCAACAAGGAATGGAATCTCTGGACACTGGCCCTGCTTCTGGCTTTGCTGAACCCCCAGTTGCACCTTTTTCAGGACTGGGTTAAGGGGCATGGGACTTTGGAACCCGAGGAATGTAACTTCATGCAAATAAAGTCTTCTACCACATCTCATTCTCCTGTGGAGGCTTCTAAAAATGCTTATTTCAATGGTGCCCCCAAAACCCCACTTCCACAAGCAACAGAGGAATCCCACTCAAGTATTCCTCCAATAAGAGAAGATGACTTGACTTTGGGTGGTAAACACACAATGCAATATACAGATGATATAATATAGAATTGTACACTTGAAAATTATATAAATTTATTAACCAATGTTACCCCAATAAATTTAATTAACTTTTTTTTAAATGAAAGTAGTCTTGAGAGTATCTGGGCATTTACATCCAATGTTTCTGAGGTAGTTTTAAAGTGGGAAACTGAGAATCCCTCATAACAATGAAAGATTTAAGAATCCTGGCATAACAACATGACAAGAATGTGGAACAAGGAGAACCAAGATAGCGGCATAGGTAAACACCTGTACTTGCTGCCTCTCACAACCACATCAAAATTACAACTAAAAGACAGAACAACTATCATCAAGAACCACGGGAAAGCTGGCTGAGTGGAAGTACTACAACCAGAGAGGTGAAGACAGCGCATTGAGACTGGTAGGAGGGCTGGCACCTGGGTGCACTGCTTCCCGCTTGCTCTGAACTCCAGTTCTGGGTGAGACTCAGGGGACCCCGACACATACAGGGGAAAACTGGACTATCTAGCATAGGGGCAGGAACATTAGGGAGGCTTTCCTCCAGATGGAGGTGCTGACAGCGGTCATTTTTCCTGCCTTGGGACCTCTTCAGTACAGGGTTGACTGGCAGCCATTGCTGTTTGCTCCGCCCTGGGGATTCCCTGAGACCCTGCCCCACCTAATTTACAACCCCACCCAAGCTGTGCACAGTGGCTTTTGCATATGAATGGCCTGTCCTTTCTCAGCCTACAACCTGTCAAACAGGCAGCAGCTGGGACAGGGAGCCCCAAAGCTACCAAAAGAAGGCACAAGAACCGGCACCAGCACCTTGCTTCACAGCTGGGCCTTGCCTGGGCACTTCCAAACCTGATACGAAGAGCAGGAATCTGCAGGTCTCTCTGTAGCTTCTGCTGGGTGGCCCCAGGCAGTGGCTGACTTTGTACCTCCTTGGAGATCCAAGAGCCAATGTACCCAGTGGTCAGTGTGAGACCATACCAGATTACAGCTCTTCGCATCTATAAGTGACACACTCAAGGGGCAGACTCAGTGAGCACCAAAGCCCTACTGAAGTAAGTCCTGCCCCCTAAGGGTGTCTCCTAAAAAGCAGCTCTTCCATTGTAGACACAGCTGGTCCTCACAGCCAATTAGCCTGGAGGTCAGTTCCTCCCAGTGACACCAACAGCAATCAAGGGTTAACTATAACAAGACTGTGCACACAGACCACAAAGAGGTGAACCAAGACTGTCCACCTCAGGTGATTGAGGAGGCTGAGCCACTGGGCCCCATAGGACACAAGGCCACTGTATCAACTCAAGGAGACTTAGCAGCTACCCAACACATAGAAACAAACACAGGGAAGCAGCCAAAATTTGGAGACAAAGAATCAGGTCACAAATGAAAGAAATGGATGAAAGCAAACTACTGGATATAGAGTTCAAAACCAGTTATAAGGTTACTCAAGAATCTTCTAGAAACCTCCGAGGAACTTAGTGAGACCTTCAAGGATCTTAGTGAGAATACAAAAAAAAAAAAAAAAAAAAAAAAGAATAGAAAAGGACCAGTCAGAAATTAAGCATACACTGACTGAAATAAAGAATAATAGCCGAAGCCGGTTTGGCTCAGTGGATAGAGCGTCGGCCTGCGGACTGAAAGGTCCCAGGTTCTATTCCAGTCAAGGGCATGTACCTGGGTTGCGGGCATATCCCCAGTGGGAGATGTGCAGGAGGCAGCTGATTGATGTTTCTCTCTCATCAATGTTTCTAACTCTCTATCTCTCTCCCTTCCTCTCTGTAAAAAATCAATAAAATATATAAACAAAAAAAAAACAAAAAAAGAATAATATACAGAGATTCAACAGTAGACTAAAGGATCCCAAGAATCAAGTCAAAGACTCAAAATACGAGGAAGCAAAAACCACCCAACTGGAAGAGCAAAAAGAAAAAAGAATAAAAAAATATGAAGATAGCGTAAGGAGCCTCTGGGACAAATTTAAGTGTACCAACATCCAAATTATGGGGGTGCCAGAAGAAGAGAGAGAGCAAGATACTGAAAACCTATTTGAAGAAATAATGACAGAAAAATTCCCCTACCTGGTGAAAGAAATAGACTTACAAGTCTAGGAAGAGCAGAGAACCCCAAACAAGAGGAATCCAAAGAGGATCACACCAAGACACATCATAATTAAAATGCCAAGGGCAAAGGACAAAGAGAGAATCTTAAAAGCAGCAAGAGAAAAACAGTTAGTTACCTACAAGGGCGTACCTATAAGACTGTCAGCTGATTTCTCAACAGAAACTATGCAGGCCAGAAGAGAATGGCAAGAAATATTCAAAGTGATGAATAGCAAGAACCTACAACCAAGATTACTCTACCCAGCAAAGCTATCATTTAGGATTGAAGGTCAGATAAAGAGCTTCACGAGCCGAAACCGGTTTGGCTCAGTGGATAGAGCGTCAGCCTGCGGACTGAAAGGTCCTAGGTTCGATTCCGGTCAAGGGCATGTACCTGGGTTGCGGGCACATCCCCAGTGGGAGATGTGCAGGAGGCAGCTGATCGATGTTTCTCTCTCATCGATGTTTCTAACTCTCTATCTCTCTCCCTTCCTCTCTGTAAAAAATCAATAAAATATTAAAAAAAAAAAAAAAAAAGAGCTTCACGAATAAGAAAAGGCCAAAGGAGTTCATCAATATTATATGAAATGCTGAAGGGTATTCCTTAAGAAGAGGAAGAAGAAGAAAAAGGTAAAGATAAAAAATTATGAACAACCAAGTGACAACAAATACATATCTATCAAGTGAATCTAAATATCAAATGAATAAAAAATCTGATGAACAAAATAAACTTGTGAATGTAATAGAATCAGGGGCATGGAAAGGGAGCGGACTGACAATTCTCAGGGAGAAAGGGGTGTGGGGGGTGCAGGAAGAGATTGTGGACAAAGATCTTACACCTATGGATGAGGACAGTGGAGGGGGGGCGAGGGCCTGGGGTGGGGTGGGAACCGGATGGAGGGGAGCTATGGGGGGAAAAAAGAGGAACATCTGTAATAATCTGAACAAAAAGATTAAAAAAAAAAGAATATGGCAACAAAAGACCTGGTTTCTATGTCTGGCTTTGCCACTGACTACCTGGAAGATCCCAGATAAGTCACATGACCTCCCTGGTCTTAGTTTCCTCCTCTATAAAATGAGGAGGTTGGACAAGATAATCTTTCCCTGGGCCCTCCTTGAATTACAACACCCAAATGGAAAACAGAGCTGCTGAAGAAAAAAAATAAATTAAGCTCAGGCTCCATTGTAGTTAGAGAATACATCTCTGTCCCACATAAATATAAATTTTTAAATATTTTCCATGAAGAAAAATGCTTTAGGGCATTCGCTTCAAGAAAAAAAGCTGACTGCTATGCCATCACTAACTGAGAAAGAACTAGAGAAGGAGGAAGGTGTATCGGAAGGAATAAAAGAGACCTGACCTTGGTTAGGCAATGAGGGATTGCAACAAGACAGAATTGAGCTAGAAAGCATAAGCCAGGGCAAGAAAACAAAACCAAGGGCAAAGGAAAATGCTCTTAGAACAAAGAATATGATAGCAAGCAAGATCAGAAGGCAAAATAGCTAAGAGCATACTTTACATTTTCTTTGTATCCTAAAGTAATGGGGGAAGTGGTAAATACATGCAGCATTCTGACAGCAGCAGAAGCAGCAGCTGAAGAGGTGAGAGGAGCTTCTAGTTGCAAACTTCTAGATCAGTGGTTCTCAACCTTCTGGCCTTTTAAATACAGTTCCTCATGTTGTGACCCAACCAAAAAATTATTTTCGTTGCTACTTCATAACTGTAATGTTGCTATTGTTATGAATCGTAATGTAAATATCTGATATGCAGGATGGTCTTAGGTGACCCCTGTGAAAGGGTCGTTAGACTGCCAAAGGGGTCGCGACCCACATGTTGAGAACCACTGTTCTAGATCCTTTAGCCACTAAAGCCTACTGTTTACTTTATATGACTTGAAAAAAAAGTCTCACTTAAACTCCAGGTTTAAGCCTGACTCTGTCTGCAGGAGTCAACACAGATAGATCACTGCCTTCTGTGGTTTGTAAATTCTTTTTTTCTTGCCTGTCTGAGTGGCAATGCAAGCACTAAGCTTGGAACATTCAGACAGGCACCCTCCCTCCTTCCTACTTCCCCTTCCATCCCTAACTTAACAACCTATCAATCAAACCACAGGCAAGGGAACAGGCAGGAGCCAGAAGGCTCAATCTTGTTTATTCTTCAACAACACCCCCCCTCCCTATCCCCATCTCTTCAGCTGGCAGGAAGTATAAGGCAGGAGTGTTCAATAACAATTCAGGCAGCAGCAGTTGCTAAGAGCCATCTCTGGACTCTCCTAGAACTCTGGGAAACAGCACAGTGAGCACTGCCAGAGAGAGGTATGGAGCAAAAATGAGATACAATGAAGGGAAATCCACATCCTTGGCTGATAGAAAATTCCCTGTCTTCGCCTAAGATACCTACCTTGATGAAAGAGAAGATCCTGAGGTAATCTGAATATTCAAATCTCCCTCATTAACTAGCGGTACACAAGTGACAATTCAGTGACAATTCTACCCTATGCCACAAACTATCATTTATCTTCTCTCCTATTTCCAAGGAGGGGTGAGGGTGGGGGAACCTCTTGTCAAGATACTTTCTAAATATTATGAGTTTTCTTCCTTCATGACAGTTCTCAGTTCAGATTATGTAATTCCTAGATTATATCAAATCATGTTTTGGTTCTGTTGGTTGACCCTACATGGAAGGAACATTCCAAACCAGTTAAGCCATAGGCAAGCCCGTATCTCAGAGAGAAAATTTTAAAAGAAATTTACAGAGACTTAGCTCACAAGCCATTTTACTTATCATCAAATACTGACTGAACACCTATTATGCCCCAAACTCTGTGGTCCCTGTTTCTTGAAAGCTGCAAGATTCTTAGTCTTCTTTTCCTCCTCCCATTACAAAATCACTCCCTGCACAGTATTTTCATCTCCTAGCAACATCCAAACATTTATTTAAATAATATTTCAATGGTCAAAGGCTTTATGCAAAAGCACCCCAGAAACAGACTGTTCAAAGGGGTTGAGGGATTAGGGAAAGGAACTGAGAAACCAGTTTGTGCTTATAGTAACATCAAACTGCAAAATAAATGCTCTGCTTCTGAAAGTAATTCCTGGCAATTTTATTTTTCTTCCAAAAACTAAAGCACAGTTTCTCTCCCTTTTCTCTCTCATTCTACTTCCCCACTCTCAATTGCCTTGGGAGACAAGGCTTATAATACAGCTACATTATTAAGGGACAAACTTCCCAAGCACCAAGGTGTATTCTTAGCTGAATGCATGGCATTTTTCAGTCCAATTATAATCTGAAGGGCAGCCTCCCAACTAGTCTCTGCACCTATAAGAGAAAATGGGTTCCATTTGCTTCTCTGTTGGAAATTATCCTGGACATTTAGAATTAAATCCAACATGAAGCTAAGCATCATTAATCCTTTCACACACAAACTAATTCTGGGTTTAGGAGATTGCAGCAATGAGGGCAGAGTTCTAAACAGAAAGGAAAATGAAGGTTACTCTTAGAAGTGTCCACTTTTAAGCACAGGAAGAACAGTGATTATATGGCAGGAGTTTACTGCAGCCAGACGTAGGGAACAGTCTAATGGGCCTGGAACAGAAACAAGAACTGGTACTCCTAGGCCTCTTCAAAACAGTATTATCCATCTGCACCCCAGAGAAAATGGTAAATCACAGCCAGCACAGGATGAACCATGCCAATAACCAGCTGGAACTTGACTCTGCTGAGGTGGACTATAGCATCTGCCACCTAAACACAGGCAGCTTCTCTGGCAGCTGCCAGTGGTGAAAGGAAATGAACCATTGTGTTATTAGTGGAAAAAAATTCACAGCCCTGTTACCAGGGAAGCCCCGATGTTGCCAAGAGCTACAGATGTGCCAGAGGCAAAGACCAAAATATCTACAGTAAAAAAAGAACAAGCTACCACTGGAATCCAGGCACTGAGAGGGCATTACCACCAAAACATACACATCCACCCTCTATTTATTAACACTTACATATGGAAATAGGTATTCCCTGTTGCAACTGCTGTAATTACAGAGAAATCAATTTATATGGTATCTGCTGCGATCAGCTGAAAGCACAGGGTGAGCAGAACACAAAGCAGAAAATCAAGAGCCAATGAATGAGCAGCTCATCCCCAGGCCAGCTGCTCAGCAGGTGATTGTAAGCTACTGGAGTTTAAGGCAGCCTGAGCTGACCCTAGCCTCACACCTACTCTGCTCCAGCCCTGCAAGCTCGATATCCTGAGACATGAACTGAGATCATCTTCCCCAGAGGAAAGCCCCTCCTAGGGCTGCAGGCACCTGCCCTTGCAAGCCAAACAGAAGGCACGGTATCATCATTACACTGTTTGGCAGCTCCAGGAGACTTTGATTCCTAAGAGTTGAGAGAGATACCTGGCCAAGAACTATACCTTTAGTGGCCAAAGAATCTCTTTCAAGGCTAAACTTTCATAGCCACAACACTAAACACTAACTCTAAGGTCTGATTAAGTACCTCATAGTATAGTCAGAACCTCCTTCCCCTTGTTTACCTACCCCACATTGAGCGTGCTCCTTTTCTCTTTGGTAGCCACCAATACAATACCTGGTAGCTATCACGCCATGGAACTTATTTTTACTTAACCCTTTTCTTCTCCAGAGACCCAGCAGCACCGTTTGTCCCATTAAGAACAGCACTCAACCGAAAGCCTATTAAATTTATCAACTTATTAAATTTATCAATGATTTTGAGGATGAAACACCATTCAAGCTGGGGATCACATAAAAGTTGATGTAAGCCTTCGACAACAAGTATCTGAGGTGAGACAAAAACAAGGTGGGGGGTTCTCAACTTGACGTATAGAAAATTCATCCTACAAGTAGCTGCCCCAACAACAAATATTCTTCTCCAAAATGTCCAGGCCTGCTGTTAATGAATCTGTAGGGAATCCCCTGGTTTGAAATAAAGCCACATTATCATTACCAGCTGCTCTGACCTTGTAATTGGTCATTACCCACAAACTAATAAGCCTCCCACAGAGTGCACATAGCATTTGGTGGTTAGTCCAGGGCAGCTCTGACTGGCAGTGGGCAGCCAGATCTGGCCACCTCTTACCTTTTCAGACTTGACTTTCTTTAGCAGGCGACACTCATTCTCCCCTTCCTCTGGCTCCGGTTTAGCTCCCAAAGGATTGAGCGCTGCCCCAGGCTCAATAGCTATACTCCCAAGTGGCTCCACAGCTCCTGTATCCACCCCTGCACTTCCATCATATTGACCACCCCGTGCTCCCAAGGGGACTGGCTGGAGGACCCCAGGATCCTTTTCTGAACAAGTCCCCACTCCTTCGCTTCTCTCCTTCTTGCTCTTAGATGAGCTGTTCTCTTTCTCCTTTTTGGAGCCGGCTATACTGCGGGATGCCTTAGCCGCCTTCTCTGAGCCCTTGGAAGCAACCAGGCTTCCTGCATTGGCACCATCTCCTGAGCGTCCCTGCACCTCTTTCTTGCTAGTTGCCCCCTCACTTGGAGTGAACAAGGAAGTCCCTGGAGTGGGTTTGCTAGTGTCTTTGCCACTCTTATTCCTTTTGGATTTTGATTTGCCTTCCTTCCCTTGAGGACCTGGCACTGGGGTCACAAACTTGATGTTGTCTGGTAGTGTGGCCACAGCATTGGGAGCCGGTATCCCCACCTCCTTTGAGCCTGACATTTCCAGTTTCTGCTGGTCCTTTTCCAGATCGGCGTCCAGGTCAATGATGAGATTCCCTACTCCAATGTCCCATTCATCCCCACTGTCGTATGTCTCAACCGGGTTTGCATCCACTCCTTTCCCTCCGGAGGCTCCACTGCTCAAGGACATCTTAGAGTCAACGTCCCACCTCAAGATTCAAGGCTCTTCCTTGCCCCAGCTTTCCTATTTTCAGCTTCAGCTATGTTCTCAGACCTGCCACATTGGTCAGTACATGCCCAGTGGACAACATCATTGCTGGAAAAAGAAAATTTAAAGAACTGTTAAAGGAAACAATACAGTCAAGAAGACAGGCTGAAATAAACTCCCACACATAACAGACCCTTTCCTAGGGGGCTATCACATCATAATGGACAAGACAAACAAATTCAATTGTACTTCTAACCAAGTCACATTGGACCAGAGAAAAGTAAATTCCCACTCCATCTCCCCAGGAATGAGTACAATATTTCCAATTGCCTGGAGATTCCGTGGTAAGTCTTAACTAGGAATCCTCTAGAGCAGTGGTTCTCAACCTTGGCTGCACATTAGAAACGCCTGGGAATCTTTTTTAAATCCTGATTTCTGGGCCTCATCCTCCGGAAGGAAATTCTGTTTCTTTGTTATGGGTGGGGCCACAACATTAGTAACAAAGAAACAGAATTTCTGGAGGATGAGGCCCAGAAAATCAGGATTTTAAAAAGATTCCCAGGTGATTCTAATGTGCAGCCAAGGTTGAGAACCACTGCTCTAGAGTTAGTTTCCCATTCTCAGCAGACTTATTTCTACTACCATTGCCAGCTGGCAATCTTCCCTCAATCAATACAAGCCCTAGCACAGTGGTTTTCAATCACCTGGGAATCTTTTTAAAATCCTGATTTCTGGAGAATGAGGCCCAGAAATCAGGATTTTATAAAAAGATTCCCAGGTGATTCTAATGTGCAGCCAAGAACCACTGCCCTAGCATATTACAGATTCAAGTTCTAGCACAACTTTATTGCTCCCACCCCCTTTTTCTCCTTGTTACTTCTTGAATTATCAGAGACTCAGAAGATGGACTAGCAAAAGCTTAAAGCCTTCTACTAACAGGGTCTGTCCCTACTAAAAATAATAAATACTCTTTGTCATTTTACTATTGGGGGTGGGGTATCTAATTATGAATAAAAGAGAAAAGCAAGCAGAACTGGAAAAAATACATCAGGACAGGGGACAAAAATTGCAACTAGAAGAGATATCCTAAGAGAGGCCTCAACTAATCAATTTAAGTTCAGTTATATCAGTCTTATTGAACTCCAGGTTTCAAATAGCAGAATTCAATGGGCCTTTCCAACTTTCCACTAAAATACCTATGAAAACACACATATATACACCAAAAAACAAAACAAAAAGGAAGGAAAAGAAAAAATTTTACCCTACCAATAACTGAACTACTACAAACAACTACTGAAAAACCTAACACCAAAATGTGGATAACTCTCCACATTCTTGTTTAAGATTGATAGCACTGTATTGGCCTCACCACCTGAAACAGATTGGCTAAACAGGTGGCAGGGTGGGGGTAAAAAGGCAATTTATACCTCTCCATTCCTTACTCATGAGACCTGAGGAGTTTACCATCTAGAAAACCCAGCAACCTACATATACCATCCCGATATTACTTTATGACAAAGCCAAAGAGTTCTGTTCTTGATCACTTCCCTATCCACCATCTTTCTATATACATTTAAAAAATAATTCTCATAAGATAACAGGGCAGAAAGAGCAAACTAGTGGTGGCACATGAATACTACAAAGTGGATTTCTAACAGGTATATGCTTCAGATAGAAGAGACCTAACCATTTGTAGTTTTTCACCTATTCTCTCAAGATAGTGTCAAAGAGCCAGGGTACAACCCTAACACGTATGGCTTAGTTGGTTGGACATTGCCCTATGCACCAAAATGTTGCTGGTTCTATTCCAGGTCAGTGCACATGCCCAGAGGTTGAGGGCTCGATCCCAGATAGGGGGTCTGCAGGAGGCAGCCAATCAATGTCCCTCTCTCACATCAATGTTTCTCTTTCTCTCTCCTTCTCCCTTCCTCTCTAAAAAATAAGATATTTTTATTCCTCAGTAAAAAAAAAAAAAAAAAAAAAAAAAGAGCCAGGGTGCATTTGTTACAAAAGATATCCTATCCTAGGAGAGCAGAGCTGTACCAAGTGAATGCCTGTTAGCAACTGGGATTTAAGAGAGAAAGGTGTGCACATTAATCTACCATTTAGCTGTAGATTTGAGAAGAAAAAAAAAGTTTTACCGAAGTAGAGTTTAGTGCCAAGTTTTCACAACAGCAAGCAACCTCTGATAGCATCAAGTTTACATAGATGTTACTTCATAAAAGGATGAGCAAAAAGGTGTATGTTTTAGGGAGACATGATGTAGAAACTATGAAAAAATGCCACCTACAACGTAAAGGGAACATAAATCTTGGAGAGTCAGAGAAATAACTCTGAAAATAATTCTAGAATTCTGAAGAAATTTTTAGTAAAATGTTTGGAATTCTCAACACTACATAAAACTTGGCATCTATGAAGTAGTAGTGCAATACATATTTGTTCATTTATTTTAAAATATTGCTATTATGCCCGGCCGCGTGGCTCAATAGTTGAGCAGACCAATGAACCAGGAGGTCACAGTTCAATTCCCAGTCAGGGCACATGCCTGGGTTTTGGGCTTCATCCCCAGTGTGGGGTGTGCAGGAGGCAGTCAATCAATGATTCTCTCTCATCATTGAAGTTTCTATCCCTCTCTCCCGCTCCCTTCCTCTCTGAAATCAATAAAAATATATTAAAAATAAATAAATAATGACTTTAATGTAGAAGAGAGAAATTTATTCCATACCCTCCTGTTGAGGGTAGAAACAGGACCAGTGAGCAGAAATTACAGACAAACAGATGTTTAACTCAGGAAAAAAAATTTAACAAGATGACATTTCCAACAATGGCCCACAATGCTTAACAAAGCTATATCTTTATCACTGAAAGTATTTAGCAAAAAAAAAAAGCATAACCACCTGTCAATCAAATTGCATAAAGAATTCCTCTATGTGTGTTAAGGGTAGTCTAGACATGCCTAGGGCTTTTTTCAAATCTGTAATTCTATTAATTTAACTATGAAAAAGTATTTTCCCTACTAGAAAACTACTCAGAATTTCTCAATGGCCCAGCTGGTGTGGCTGAATGGTTGAACATCATTGACCCATGAACCAGGAGGTCACAGTTTGATTCCAGGTCAGGGCACATGCCCAGGTGGTAGGCTTAATCCCCAGTAGAGGGTGTTCAGGAGGCAGCTGATCAATGATTCTCTCTCATCATTGATGTTTCTTTCCCTTTCTCTTCTTCTCTCTGAAATCAAGAAAAACATTTTTTTAAAGAATTTCTGGAACCAAGATAGCGACATAGGTAAACACCTGAAATTGCTGCCTCACACAACCACTTCAAAAATACAACTAAAAGACAAAACAGACATCATCCAGAACCACAGGAAGGCTGGCTGAGTGGAAATTCTACAACTAGGAGGAAAGAGAAAAGCACACTGAGACTCAAAGAGGAGGGGTGAAAGTAAAGTGCAGCGGTACGGAGGCGCCCACAGAAAGGGCTGGCAACTGAGGATATGGCTGTCTTTTTCAAACGGGAGGGAGACACACGCTCCCGACTGCTCTGAACTCCAGTTCTGGGCAAGTCTGGGGACTGAGACTCATACCGGGAGAAACTGGACTGTCTGGCATCAGGCGGAACTCAAGGGCAGCTTTCTCTCAGAGGTGCTTGCAGCCATTACCCCGGGACACTGATCCTGGGGCCTCTTAGGGCAGGGCTGAGGATCAGCCATAGCTGTTTGCTCCGCCCTGTTGATTCCCTGAGACCCCCGCCCCATCCAAGCTGTGCACAGAGGCTTTTGCATATGAATGACCTGGCCCTTTGCAATCTAAAATTACCTAACAAACTGCAGCTGGGTCAGAGAGACCCAGAACATCCAAAAGAAGGCCCAAGGCCCCACAGCAGCTTGCATTGCTTCACAGCTGGGCCTCATCTGGGCACCTCCAAATCCCAAACAAAGAAGAGGAATCTGCAGATCTCTCCATAGCTCCTGCTGGGTAGCCTCAGGAAGAGGCTAAATTAGCACCTCCTTAGAGATCCAAGTGCCAGTGTACCCAGTGGTCAGAGTTGGACCATCCAGATCACAACTCCGCAGATCCATAAGGGACACACTCAGGGGGCAGACTCAGTGAGCACCAAAGCCCCACTGAAGCAAGTCTTGCCCCATTAGGGTGTCTCCAGCACAGAAGTTCTCCCACCATAGACACAGCTGATTCTCACAGCTAATTGGCCTGGAGGTCAATTCCTCCCAGTAATACCTACAGCAATCAAGGCTTAACTACAACAAGACTGTGCACAAAGCCCACAAAGGGGTGCACCAAGAATGTCCACCTCAGGTAATTGGAGAGGCTGAGCTACTGGGCCCTATAGGGCACCTAGCACAGAAAGCCACCCTATCAACACAGGGAAGCAGCCAAAATGCAGAGACAAAGAAACAGGTCACAAATGACAGAAAAAGGAAAGCAAACTACTGGATATAGAGTTCAAAACCACACTTATGAGGTTTTTCAGGAATTTTCTAGAAACCACCAATAAATTTAGTGAGACCCTCAAGAAATCTAGTGAGACCATCAAGGTTATGAAAAAGGACCAACTAGAAATTAAGCATACACTGACTGAAATAAAGAACATTATACAGAGATCCAACAGCAGACTAGAAGATCGCAAGAATCAAGTCAAAGATTTGAAATACGGCCGAAACCGGTTTGGCTCAGTGGATAGAACGTCGGCCTGCGGACTGAAAGGTACCAGGTTCGATTCTGGTCAAGGGCATGTACCTGGGTTGTGAGCATATCCCCAGTGGGGGATGTGCAGGAGGCAGCTGATCAATGTTTCTCTCTCATCGATGTTTCTGACTCTCTATCTCTCTCCCTTCCTCTCTGTAGAAAATCAATAAAATATATTTAAAAAAAAAAAAAAAGATTTGCAATACGAAGAAGTAAAAAACACCCAACCGGAAAAGCAAAAAGAAAAAAGAATAGCCAAAACCAGTTTGGCTCAGTGGATAGAGCGTCAGCCTGCGGACTGAAGGGTCCCGGGTTCGATTCTGGTCAAGGGCATGTACCTGGGTTGCGGGCGTATCCCCAGTGGGGGATGTGCAGGAGGCAGCTGATCAATGTTTCTCTCTCATGGATGTTTCTAACTCTCTATCTCTCTCCCTTCCTCTCTGTGAAAAATCAATAAAATATATTTTAAAAAAAAAAGAAAGAAAAAAGAATAAAAAAATATGAAGATAGTGTATGGAGCCTCTGGGACAACTTCAAGAGAACCAACATCCGAATTATAGGGGTGCCAGAAGAAGAGAGAGAGCAAGATATTGAAAACCTATTTGAAGAAATAATGACAGAAAACTTCCCCTACCTGGTGAAAGAAATAGACTTACAAAAGGAATCCAAAGAGGACCACACCAAGACACATCATAAATAAAATGCCAAGGGCTAAAGACAAAGAGAGAATCTTAAAAGCAGCAAGAGAAAAACAGTTAGTTACCTACAAGGGAGTACCCATAAGATTGTCAGCTGACTTCTAAACAGAAACTATGCAGGCCAGAAGGGAGTGGCAAGAAATATTCAAAGTGATGAATACCAAGAACCTACAACCAAGATTACTTTATCCAGCAAAGCTATCATTCAGAATTGAAGGTCAGATAAAGAGCTTCACAAACAAGAAAAAGCTAAAGGAGTTCATCACCACCAAACCAGTATTATATGAAATGCTGAAAGGTATCCTTTAAGAAGAGGAAGAAGAAGAAAAAGGTAAAGATACAAATTATGAACAAGTACATACCTATCAACAAGTGAATCTAAAAATCAAGTAAATACAAAATCTGATGAACAGAATAAACTGGTGAATATAATAGAATCAGGGGCATAGAAAGGGAGTGGACTGACAATTCTTGGGGGGAGAGAGGAGTGGGGTTTGCAGGAAGAGACTGGACAAAAATCATACACCTATTGATAAGGACAGTGTGGGGGGGGGGGGGTAAGGGCAGAGGGTAGGGTAGGAACCGGGTGGAGGGGAGCTATGGGGGAAAAAAGAGGAACAACTGTAATAATCTGAACAATAAAGATTTAATTTAAAAAAATAATAATTTCTGAATGACCAGGATGCAAACAAAAAAAAATTATGAGGACTGATCTTCAGTAGTACTGATGCTCTTTAGAGAACCACTGTCCTATTTTTGAGGGTGTTAAGAGTTTTCCTAAGTACTACTTTTCAACCAGGTGAATTTTCAGAAATCCAGCTTTCCAAACCCAGCAGGCTTCATAGTAATTTTGGCGGTACGTTTCCAAAGACACTGTAAAAATGCCAAGGATTCTTTAATCAGCCTGGCTGCAGCAGCCAAACCACTTCCCATCTGCTCCCTACAGCATCCCTGGCTTTATACAGCTAATAATCAACTCTCTGACAGGTCGTTGCAGAGATGTTTAACCCCAGGAGGTAGGGCAACTAACATGCTAGCTGGAAATGAAAAAGCACTGACCTCTTGCTTCCATAGCAGAGAAAGTACAGAATCAGGAGAACTGATACCTTACAGAGAACACAAGGCACTTTTAACTTGGAAGAGCTTCTGTAAATATTTTCCTGTCTTCTCTCCTTCTATCTATATTCCACTTCCCTATTTAAGACCACAATTCACCAGACTCTGGAATTCCTTGTCAGTACTATTTGTGCCTTGTTCCTGCACCTGATCTCTTTGTTGTGACCAAGCTAGGTCATGTAATCATTCTCCATACTGTGTACCTGTAACAACAGGAGTTCAAATTCCAGTTTCTTCTCTGGAACCTAACTCTATCTCTCAGATTCTCAGCCCACAGACTGGTTTGTAATCAATCACACATATCAGGTCATTAGTTGCTTTTTTAGGGCACACGCCATAGATCATACCACTCAAGAATGAACAAGGCTTCTCTTCAAGAAGGCTAAGAAAGAGAAAAAAAGAGTCCTCATGTGACGTCTTGGCCCCTGGCAAGAGGACATAAGCAGCAACTGACCTGAAGTGAAACATACTAAGAACAGTACTTCTCTTTCCACTCAGATAAAGCTCTGTATCCATTCTAGAGGGCTTCAAAGAGAGAAGATCTCTTTAACTGCCAATGACCCACAGCTATTATGGTCTAAATAACAGTGTCCAATGTTGTTCCACTGTAAATTTATCTGTCATCCCCTCTCCTTATTGATTTTGAGTCAATCTTCTTATACACTCTGACCTGAGTAAGTGACAGTTGTGTATAATCTGCTTGGGACCACAAAGGTCACACATATTTGGATGTGAGGGTGATCTGTCTGGCTAGGTAGTTCCCTCCAAAAGCTGTATGGACAAAGAAAAAAAAAATGCTGTACTCAATTCTAGGAATGTAGCATGGTGTAGGAAAAAGAACACGGAACTCTGAATCAAGAGATGTGACTTCTGGACTCAAATTTCCATTGACCCAAGCCAGATTGATAGCCAAGTTGCTTCATTAAATATTAATTTTTTCATTATAAAATAAATGGAAGGAGAATCCATCATGATTCTAAGCATATTATAAGGATACAATCTGAAAAATATAAGACAACTCAAAAATATAAAATGATCCAAATATTCTCATAATATTCTGGTGCCTAAACTTAAAGAGGACTGTTTCACAGTTACACCTTGTATAAAGTATCTAAGGTATTTATCCCTGGCCCGGTAAACTCGATATGCCAAGGTTACAGGTTCAATTTCCAGTTAGGACACATACAAGAAGCAACCAAAGAATGCATAAATAAGTGGAAAAACAAACTGATGTTTCTCTCTCTCTCTCCCCATTCCTCTCTCTCTAAAAATCAATAAAATAAAAATATAAAAAAAGTATCTAAGGTATTTTAAAAAATAAATGGAAAATGTTTTTAAAATTTTTTATAAATAAAATTACATGTAATACTGATATCCATTTGAGTTCTATGAAAGAAAATGGCAAAAAAAATGGCAATCCTTTCTTCTTTGATGAATTCAGGGTGGCTCATAAAACTCTATACTATATTGACTAACAAAAAGGCTCCATTTTGCTTCAAAAATCCCTCAGTGCCAAGAAACTAATCTGAAAGCTCAGAGTTTTAACATCTGGATTATCTTTCACCAGTTGTTCCAATCCACGAGGATGATGACTCCATGACAGAACAGTCCTTCAAATCTAAATTGTGTGAGTTTCATAGGGTTTGATGACCCCAGGAAACTGTCAATAAACCAATGGGATACAGCAAAGTTGCTAGAAAAAACCATATCATTCCATCTTCCCTGAATTCCAGATGCTACCTAGAAATCACTTTGTACTTAGCCAACCTCAGGTGAGGCTAGTACAACATGTAAAGCATCCTCAGTGATGCTGAGCTGACTCAGCTGGAAAAACAGGCATCTCCCTCTCCACCTGCCATGTTTCATAGGCGCTCGCTCATCAACTCAATTTTCACCTAGGGCTCTAACAAGAAACAATCAACTTTCCTTTGGGTCTCTCCCTTAATTTATTACATTAATTACTATAACAAAGGAATTGTGTCATCTCAAGTACCATAGCTCTCAACTTATATCTCTAGTGGGAATCAGATAAAGAACAGACTAACAGTGCCAATTTGAGGAGAGATCCAATTCAACAGGGCTCATCTGACCAAGTGTCACCTAAGGACATAAAAGTGTAGCATCTCTCAGTCTCTGAGTGTTTATATGCTGCATCTCATGAATAGTTTTATGTCCCTCACAGGCTGCTATTCTCAAAGATTATGAGGCTTGACCTGTTTCATTTCCAATAAACAACTGACACTTCCACCAGGACATAGCTATTCAAAAGGGCTCAGGTTTAGAGCTTTGGTGTTTGTTGGTACTGCTCTGTGCCAGCATACATCTCACAATAGGCTAAACAGCATACTGAATATGTAAATAGTTCAATCCCAACTCTGTACGGATTCATTTGGTGGAAATAGTCCACAGGGAAAACCTCTCCTAAAGCCTATGTATAAGGCCAAGAAGCAGAAGGCCATGATCATTTAAAGCAGTGGTTCTCAACCTTCTGGCCCTTTAAATACAGTTCCTCATGTTGTGACCCAACCATAAAATTATTTTCGTTGCTACTGTTATGAATCGTAATGTGAATATCTGATATGCAGGATGGTCTTAGGCGACCCCTGTGAAAGGGTCAAACGACCACCAAAGGGGTCGCGACCCACAGATTAAGAACTGCTGATCTAAAGAAAACAAAAAAAACCACCATTCCCCTTCCCCTAATAATGAGGGCTATGTCACCATTTACAATTTAGTTCTTATTCCCAGATGTAAACTTTCTGTGCTAAAGAGAAATCGGTGATGTCAACTTCTCAGAAAAAAAGTGAATAGTGGAAATAGCTAGGAATCAGATCTCAGAAACTGGCCCTCCATACAGAATTGTTGGTCAAAGCTTTTCTGTATTTCAATTTCCTCATCTCTAAAACAGGGAGTAATATGAGTCAAGTTTATAGTCATAAGGGAAAAAGAAAAGCCTATACATTTTTAAAGAAATACAGAAATTACCTTCACTTTTTATATTCTAGACCAGACCTCCTTACTTAAATTTCTTACACAAGAACTGCTATCCTAGCCCTGGCTGGTGTGGCTCAGTTGGATGAGCATCATCTCATACACCAAAAGGTCACAGGTTTGATTCCAAGTCAGGGCACATGCCCAGGTTGGGGGTTCAGTCCCTTGTTAGGGTGCGAGCAGGAGGCAACCAATGTTTTTCTCTCACATCAATATTTTTCTTTCTCTCTCTCCTCTCCTCTTCTCTCTCTCTCTCTCTCTCTCTCTCTCTCTCTCTCTCTCCCCCTCTTTAAAATTAATAAAAACATTTTTTTAAAAAAAAGATAACATCTACACTAGGATGTCAGACTAGCCACAAAAAAATGTGAGATCAGCCAAAACCGGTTTGGCTCAGTGGATAGAGCGTCGGCCTGCGGACTGAAGGGTCCCGGGTTCGATTCCGGTCAAGGGCATGTACCTGGGTTGCGCACATATCCCCAGTAGGGGATGTGCAGGAGGCAGCTGATCGATGTTTCTCTCTCATTGATGTTTCTAACTCTCTATCTCTCTCCCTTCTTCTCTGTAAAAAATCAATAAAATATATTTTAAAAAAAAAATGTGAGATCCACTTGCACATATTTAAGGATATCTAAGCCATGTCTACTTCTTCCAACCTTGCCTCATGCCCACACTGTCCTCTGCACCCCACTCCCATCTTATTGCCTCATGGCCTTTACCAAAAGACACTCCCTGTTCACACCCTACCTCTCAAAATATGATGACTTGATTAATATTTGTTTCCACCACTAGATTGCAAGCTGCTCACTATTGTATCTTAAGAACAGTGCTTGGTTCACTGTGCCCTCAAATATTTTGGTCCATAAATGTGAACCACTAGACTGCAAGCACCCTGGTCACCACTGTTTCTTAAGAGCAGTGTTTGGTTCACTGTGCCCTCAAATATTTTGGTCCATAAATAAGTGAATGAACACTGCTTTCCTCAACGCATAGAATCATAACAGCGCCTAGGCTGCCACTTCTCCCCTCCATTCAGTTTGATTTACCACTAGTCAGTTATAAACTGTCTCAATTACCTGACAATCCTCAAACTTACTAGGACAGAGTGTAGATTCCTCTCTCCAAGATAAAGGATTCAGATTCAACAAGAATCTAGGGGGAAGCTTGGAAAACAAAACAGTCCTCACATTTCTTAAAATGCCTAACTGCCCCTGCCTATTCCCTTCAAACATGCCCAGTTGCTTCCCAAAATAGGGTTAGTCCACAAATCAGGTATTCTGGACATAACCAACTCCTGAAAGCCCACATGCATATACTTAAGTGTTTGATAAGTCAGACTATCAGACGACTTAAACCATTCAGTCATTACATTTTAAACAACTATGACTTAAAGGTGACAGAAGTCAGAAAAGTGGTCATGTCTGGGAGTGCAGAAAATGTTTCTATCTTTACTGGCATGGTGGTTATAAATATGGAAAAATTGAGTGTACACTTACAATTAGTGTTCTTTATGCAATTTATCACATTATAATCCCCAAAATAAAATAAAATATTAAGTAACTATAAACAAGAGAACTGTATTACTACTGGATCATGGTCCTGGTCCTAAAATGGTATTTTATGCGATAATGGTAAAAGGGAATCATGCCATCAATCTTTCTAGGTTAGAATATTTAGTGGGATGGTAAGAAAAAAAAAAGGAAAAAATAAAGGAAAGGAAGAAAGAAACTACTTATTACCCTATGTTTGACTATATTGCAAGATTTACACATCTGTTGAAGAGACTGAATTAATTAGTAATAAGGACAATAACAACAAACTAAAAAAAAAGAGGTGATTAATTATATTAAATCCTGGAAAGAAACAAAAGTTGTACAAGAAAACATAACAGTAGTATACTTACTGGCTCAATCCTATATAATAAAGAAGTAATATGCAAATTGACCATCATGCCATCACAAGATGGCTGCCTACGACCAGGCCGGCAGGGGGGTTAGTGAGGGCCGACAAAATGACTGAACAAGCAGGCTGCATGGGACAACCAGGCTGGCGGGGGGGACAGGGGGGCAGTTGGAGGTGACCAGGCTGGCAGAAGGGGCAGTAAGGGGTGACCAGGCCAGCACACAGAGGCAGTGAGAGGCAGTTAGGGGCCGACCAGGCAGGCAGGCAGGTGAGCGATTAGGAGCCAGCGGTCCAGGATTGTGAGAGGGATGTCCAACTGCCGGTTTAGGCCCGATCCCAGGCGTCCTGGATTGGAGAGGGTGCAGGCTGGGCTGAGGGGACCTGCCCCTCCTGTACAAATTTCATGTACCGGGCCTCTAGGAATAAATAATCCTTAACATAATAAACAATGAATATAGATTGATATAACTAAAAATTGCAACATAACTATATTAGGAGGATTTGATAAGAAGGGGAGGGTAATAGGAGAGCATATTATTTATTATTTAGAAATGTGTGAGTAAATATAAGAAAAAAAAATCTAAAAAAGCTTAAAGCAGTTGCCTATTGGGAGTAAGACTTGTGGGAAGGAGTAAATAGTAGATTGCTGATTTTCACCGAAAGCAGTAGTATTATTTGACTTTTAATATCAAGTTCATGGGAAAAGAAAAACTAAAAAGTTATATGTATTAATTTGATAAATAAAACATTTTAAAACAATTTTATAAAAAGTTAAGGATGTACAGGTACTCCTGGACTTATGATGGGGTTACATGCTGATAGATCCATTGTAAGGTGCAAATATCGATAAGTCAAAAATGCATTTAATACACTTAACCTACCGAACATAACCATTTTAGCCTAGCTTACCTTAAATGTGCTCAGACCACTTACATTTGGGCAGAATCATCTCATTGCCACTGCCCAGCATCATGAGAGAGTATTGTATGGCATATTGCTAACCCGGGAAAGGATCAAAATTCAAAGTACAGTTTTTACTGAATGTTATCATTTTTGCACCGTCATAATGTTGAAAAGTCATAGGTTGAACCATTGTTAAGTTGGGAACTGTCTATACACATCAAAATAAGGGAAACCTTTGCTTCCCTTAATAGGTTTTTATAAAATATATCAATTGATGGAAGGAGGGGCAGCAGAAGTGTGGCAGGTATGGCTATAGAGGGGCAGCATGAGACCTTTGTGGTGATGGAACTGTTCAGTATCTTGACTTGTGGCAGTAATAAAATTGCATAAAACTAAATGTACACACTCATAAATGGGTACAAGTAAAACTGGGGAAATCTGAATGAGATAGGTGTATTGTATCAATGTCAATATGTGGTTATGATATTGTACTATAGATTTACAAGATGTTACCGCTGGAGGGAACTGGGTAAAATGTATACAAGAGATCCCTCTATATTATTCTTACAACAGCATGAGACTCTATAATTACCTCGAAATGAAAAGTATAATCAAAAATGCTTCTTGACCTTATTTTTAATTTCTATTACCTCTAGGATTAACACATTTTATTTATTTACTTTTGATAAGAGCAACCCAATAATTCAGCTCAATTTATTTCTAACTTGAAAGGGTGCTCTCTATCCAATACAAAATCCTAAAAACTGGTAACTAAATCTTTATATTCTTCTCTTCACTTGATAGAATTTGATATTTCCTCTGTCTTTAAAAACTGAAGTTCGCCCAGCCCGCATGGCTCAATGGTTGAGTGTTGACCTATGAACCAGAAGGTTACAGTTAGATTCTGGTCAGGTTGGGGCTTGATCCCCAGTGTGAGACCTACAGGAGGCAGCTAATCAATGATTCTCTCTCATTATTGACATTTCTATCTCTCCGTCTCCCTTCCTCTCTGAAATTAATAAAAATATAAAAAATAAAAAGTAAATAAAAACCAAAGTGTGTACTTTTTTTTTACATGTCTTCATTAAAACCTTCGCCTCCTTTGGTCACCAGCTCTGATAAGTATTTCTTGGGGATCAACAGAAAACCGTTATCACAAACATAGACAAATTTTGGTTTTATAGAGGAGAGTTTATTTTTATCTTTATTTAGTTCTGATTCTCTTCCTAATGATGCCAAGCATTTCCCTGGCAGTGCACTGAGCTAATTTTTCTAGGAATAGCTTACCAAGATTCCTAATCTCCCTTGGGGACTACAATTATTAGGTAGACGTTAATCATGCTAAGAAAGTGATTTGGACTTTCTGCCTCTTTTTAAATGTAATACTTGTCCACACTGAAGCTAATCTATTTTTCATCTCCCACATACAAGATATTCCTTTCATCGGCCCACAATAGCCAACATCTCTTAAACAATTTGGGAACCTAACTACTGGGAACTATCCTTGGAAAACCTAAATATGTCACTTATGAAAAATATTTATTTATTGAAGTATCAAATAAGATGAGTGTCACTGCTTAAATTCTTGCACCCAGAACTTATGCATAAGGTTTTTGAAGGTAATGTCATGAGGAACCAGCGCAGTACAATGAAAACAAAACATGGGAGGAGGCAGAAAGGTTCAATTCTATTCTTTACTCTCCCTTACTTCCATAGCTGTTTAACAATCTCAGGCAAGTCACTGCACTTATTTGAGTCTGTAAAAAGTTGAGATAATTAATATAGAAACTGGAGCAGCATTCTAACATCAAACCCATTAATATCCCTACAGCAAAATGAATATTTACTTGGAACAGAACCAAAAAGACTGTAAGCTGCCTCTTATTGGTGGAAGCCAGGTTGTGCCTTCCTTACCAAAAACACACAAACACACCTTTGTTTTCAGAGCTTTTGAGTTTTAGAACTGCAGAAAAGGACTATGGGACTATAAAAGTATTCACTGTGAGAAAATAAGTTTGCTAAGGCACAAAACATTTTTGTCCAATCCATGACTAAAGTTTTTTGGCCTGACTTTTTAAAGTCTTTTCAAACTAAACAATGTCCACAGGTAACAACTCAACCCACACACAATTGTTAGTGATTTATCATATGACTTCTCCTTATGTTAACTAACCACTGCCCCAATAAGTTATATGAATGGTACCAAGTCATCTCAATCAATTTACATTTTACCAATTTTCCAATATAGTTTTTAGTCCCTCCACCTCCAAACCCTTAAGGGAATAACATTTGAAATCCACACCAGTCCAGATGTAGTGATCACACTACTACACTACTTACAACTTGAAGTGATATATTTTCACTAAGGGTTCCACAGTTTATTCTTAAATTCTCTCTAAATTCTTGAATAGATAATTGTGATTTCATCAAGTTTATTGATTTGATTAAAAGAAGTCTAGGCAGCTAGAAAAAAAATGTGTTGGAAATACTAAATAAATGTTAACATTTCTGGGATAATTCCTAAGAATTCTTTGTATCTTTTGGTGCTTTAAAAAAGATTAGCCCATGTTCTAATCAGGGAAAAAACCAAACATTAAGCATCTATCATCAGTTGACCTGGAAGTCTTTTTAATCTGCTGGGGAAGTCGAACTTCTATAATGTTATCATCGTGAATGGATCTTTCACACTATGATAAGTAGTCTCACCAATTTTGTAGCTGCCTTTCCATTTTTGACATCTCCTTTTAAATAAAAAGCAGAAAATGCCTACCATTAGTTTTGCAAAGAGGCTTATCTATTTCATCTTTTTTCTTTTGCCTAAATTCTAGATGGCACTCCACCATCATCACTTTGTGAGTTGCTTGTGGTCTTGACTGAAAATGTTCCTAATTTTTTTTAAAAGATGGCTTTCTCCTCTCCACAGCTTCAAGATTATGCCAAATTGCCATCTGTTCTGAATGGTCCTTTTGAACCCTTGCTTTCTTTTAACATGGACTTCTAATATGATAGTTTTTAAGTCTTTACATTTCTAGAAGATGATTTACCTTTTTAAATCTTTCTTTCCACTTTTTCTAATGTACATACTTAATCACAGCTTGATTTCTTAAAATAGAATTTCCATATAAATTTTGTTCTTCCTCTCTTCCTGAGGAAACTGAGCTTAATCAAAATGTGATTAAATAGTATTAATCTAGAAAAACCTTTATTAATTCTTGTTTTTTCCTTAGGTGTAAAATCCAGGTTATTTCTTTGTAGGTTCTAAAACAGCCAACTGTAAGTAGTTTGTCTTATTCAAAACCATATTTTCACATTTGCATGCAATGAAGCATTTAACCAATCTGTATATAAATAAATGAACTCCACATTATTATTATCTAGCCTAGTTTTGCAGTTCCTCCAATCACCTTTAACATTTTCAACTCAGTCATATTATTTTGATTCGAAATGTGACATTTTTTATTTAAGCAAAGATTTCAAGCCTTATAAAAATGTAATCCCTTACATCAATAAAATGAACCTCTTTGAGTAAAAAAGAAAAAATGTAATCCCTTGCTGCCATGATTAGTCTTCTTCTATAAAGTATCTGAGATATGAATTAAGTCATTATACCAAGACATTGCCTACCAAAAAAGGACACAGAAAAAATATTATAAAAGGATAGCAGAAATGCCTCTCATCTTTGTATCAACAGCACTTTTAAAAATACATAATGTGTCAGATCACATATTCAGGCAAAACATATATATTTTGGAAGAAACATATTTGTTGTTGGAAGAAAATTTTACTTCATCATTATGTCACCTACTCCAATGTAACCGTGTTGAAACTGAATTTCTTTCTTACAGAAAGTCTCCATAAGAAACAGAATCTTACCAAACACTGTCCTGCATGTCCCTCTCTGTCAGATAGTGTTATGGAATGCATCTGAAATCCACACTGCCAGGATTTCCAGCTCTGCTAGGATTGGAAGAGCCAACTAATACAAACCACAGAGACATTACTACTAAAAAAATAGTTTTCACTAGCAAACCAAGCTATGTTAAAGCATTTTTAGTAATAAAGCAATACAACTTGGTTAGTTAAACTGAGTTCTTTTCACTACTTAAGAAAACAACGTACACGTGAATTAACAGCTGCTGGCTTTAAAGTTCATGATATCAGTGATATGTTATTCTACCACTTAAGTATATGTAGTAAAAACGCAGAACTTCACATTTGATATACAGTTAATTCAGAGAAAAGTCCTGTGACATGTCTCAAAGCTCATCTAACGTTAGAACCATTTCTGCCTAAAAGTAACAGATTTTTTTTAGCATGGACCAGAGTTCATCGGGACCCTATTCTAAAATTAGGTAGCAAAAAGAATACATTTTTACAGAAATGGCAAATAGGTCTCCTGTGCACTGCCACTGCACAAACTGATGAGATAAATAAAAACAGCATGTATAGGTAGGTATCCTGCATCTCAGCAACATCAAACAGCATCCAATGTTAACAAGCTGAGAGCTTGATGCCTATGAGCTGCATTCTACCTAACTCAAGGACAGAAATAAGATATTCTGTCTCTTGTATATAAGGTAGAAATTTTAGCTTGCAGTAAATTACCAAAACAGCAGTCTGGCCTAAGGGATTTCTGTTTCCTATTAGCTTCATGAAAGAAAAACAGGAAAGAGGTAACAGGAAAAATAATGAAAAAGTTGAAGGGTGAGTAAAGGGCAAGCAAGAAAATTATAAGAAAATTTACAATACACAAGTCAGACAAGAGAGCATCTTAGACATAAGACATCTTCATCTTCTAGCTAATGAATTAGGTACTGGGAGAAGAAGTAAAAAAAATACCACAAACTTGAAAATTCAATTTTTAAGCTGAGAGCAGAGTGCACACTCCTTGAAATCTTTTTTTAAAAATATGTTTTAATTTTTTTAGAGAAAGAGGAAGGGAGTGGGAGAGAGAGAAACATTGATCAGCTGCCTCCTTCATGCCCCCTACTGGGTATGAAGCCTGCAACCTGGACTTAGGTTCATAGGTTGACGCTCAACCACTGAGCCACTACTGACCAGGCCTTGAAATCCTATTTTTATTTTTTATTAAATTTTTTAAATATATATTTTATTGATTTTTTACAGAGAGGAAGGGAGAGAGATAGAGAGTTAGAAACATTGATGAGAGAGAAACATCAATCAGCTGCCTCCTGCACATCTCCTACTGGGGATGTGCCCGCAACCCAGGTACATGCCCTTGACCGGAATCGAACCTGGGACCTTTCAGTCCGCAGGCCGACGCTCTATCCACTCAGCCAAGCCGGTTTCGGCGAAATCCTATTTTTAAAGAGCTACCCAAACACAGTTGCTGAGGCCTCATTAGAAAAAGGTAAGGTCACAATACTGGGCTTTCCCCACTGAGGAAGGAGAAAACCTAGAGGCCAAACTCACCCATTACTCTATGTACCCAAGGCCAAGTAACAGAAGAGTAAATTGCACCCCTCAGGGAACTAGCTGACTGCAATTTTCACCATGATTAACTTCCAGAGATACCAGCCAGAGGAACACCAAGGAGAGAACATAACAAGTAGCTATTTCCCCCCTCAATGTCAGCTGGACTCTTTGGAACAATTGCAGACACTGCCTCTTTTTCTCTGTTGAGCAGAAGAGCATTCAGCAACCTCAGGTAAGTGCCTAACAACCCTGTAAACACATCAGCACCACATTTCTCAAAGATGCCTTCTCCGACCATCTTATTTAAAGCTGTAAACTCCCTACCTTCCCTACCTTTCCCTCCTCCACACTCCTAATCCCCCTACTCTGCTCTACTTTCTCACCTAATTTATCACCCTTTAAATGTTATATAATCATTTATTATGCTTATTTCTATTTCCGTGATCCATGAGGTTGGGACATTTTTGTCTATGTTGTTCACTGATAGATCTTAAGCAGCTAGAACAGGACCTCACACATAGTAGGAACTCAATAAATATTTATGAAATAAAAGAACTAGGAAAAACTAAAAAGACCTCCCAGAGGTCAATAATACCCAGAGGCCCAACAATGGCTATATCCCTCTAACAGAACCAGTCTGGTTCCTGTGACTGACCTACATTGCTTCTACCAGCCATACACCAACTACCTGCCTCTCTCCCCAAAGTCTTCAATCAGCTTGGTTATATGAAACCACAGTACTGATACAGGCAGTAAAGGCATCAAAAGCTTGTCCTTGAGTCTGAAGGATTTCTGAAGACTTTCATAGTCTACCTTGTTCCTAGGTTATTCAGTTTGGGATAAAATTTAGCATAAAAGAAGCCTGAAAAAAAATCACAAGAAATTTCTGTTTTCAAATGTTAAATTCCAATTCACTTCAGTAAGCATTAATTAAACATAAAGTTATACTCAAAACACTGGAAACAGAAGAGACACAGGTCGGTTTGGCTCAGTGGATAGAGTGTCGGCCTGTAGACTGAAGTTCTGGTTCAATTCTGGTTAAGGGCACATGCCTGGGCTGCATGCTCAATCCCCAGTGGGGGGCATACAGGAGACAGCCAACTGATGATTCTCTCTCATCACTGATGTTTCTATCTCTCTCCCTCTCCCTTCCTCTCTGAAATCAATAAAAATATTTTTTAAATAAATAAAGCAAGAGATACAGAGGAAGATAATCAATTCTGGAGATAGATGGGTGGGAAGATGAGGGTTAAGAAAGGCTTCAGAAAGGAGATGGGTTTCCTTGTTACACACTCTTCTAGAATCAAATCCTTTTCTTTCAGAGCACTGTTCATAATCATACATTTATTAGTTGATTGTTGATCTCCCCAACTAGACTTATAAGTCCTGAAAGGACAGCGACCATGGCTGGCCTGGTATATAAGTGCTCAATAAATATTATTCAAAATGAATAAATAAAATTATGGTAATATTGCAGCAGTCTGTAATATGGAATACAGAAAGAGGCATTAACCATGAGGTTATTACAGATGAAGACCTAAACTAGGTGAGCCAAAGGAAAAAGTGGCACGATATCCAGAATAATCCAAATGTAATGAATGATTGAATAGGTGGTAAGGCACAAAAAGAACCAAATACGAGTCCAAAGTTTTGTGCCATGGCAACTGGAAGAAGCTGTAATGCTTAGAGAAGAAAAGGGTAGGCAGGTTTCAGAAATGATGTACTGGAGGTGCCATTGAAAACAAATGCCAAGTAGAAAAAAAATTCCTCCTTTCCTGTATACCTTTCAGATACATATATCCCATAAGCTCCAGAATTCCAATTTATCTTCCTATAGTTCTATTTCTGATATCATTCTTTAAGACATCATTCTCTAGAAGCATCAGTTACAGAACAAAGTGCTGAGTTTCACACCAAACCTCAGAATTTGTCACTAAAGTTTATAAGGTGCATTCTTGAACATCCACTTGTGTTCATGTGAATAAACCTAACTCAAAGGACTTCACCTAGCAATGTTGCTAAGAATATTCCTGGTAACATACCCAAAGCCCTGGCTATACTCCGTACAGAGAATAGAGCAGACACTGCTGCCTTTCTCTAATACTGAATGAACTATGGCCTAAGAGACTACAGTACCAGCATGCAATGCTATACCGGCAAGCAACGTGGCCTGTCAGGATCTGGATTTCATCCATGGTGTGGTTTGATCTCCCAAGGTTGCAAGGTACCTATTCCGGCCACTTTCTAATTCAATACCCTATGCTTCACCTGCCACCTTTTGTAAAAGCCTACCTACAAAAAGTACTTATATTTCTAATATAAATCTTTTTAAAATCTCACATTCAAGTGGAGCACTTCCCAATAATCTTTAGATGACCTGAAAATTAGTAATGTGCTACAGATGGCTGGGAATAAAGCAAAGTACTCCCAGGGCTTTTTGCGAATCCAAAACAATAGTTCTGCCCACCAAATTTTTCTATTACAGACTGATGAATGTTTTAAGTACAAATTTAAAAACAGTGAATGCTTCTTCCAATGTTCAAAGGTAGACTAAACATGTGATTGTGCTATATTAACAAACAAGCAACAAGACTAAAAAGACTGTCATCCTCCTCTTAACATTCAATAAATATCTGCTATTGGAAGTCCCAAGTCTAAGAATTAACTGGGAAATGTTGACAAAAATCCTAACTTGGGGAATTAACTTGCTTATGTGATTTTATTCCTTTAAACTGCTTGAAAACAAAGATTTCCTAACATATTGTCAACTTTAAAATTCCTACAGTCACTCACCAGCTTTCAATTCCTCGGTCCCTTTTACCAGGTATTTTGGAGATCTCCCTTGCTAGTCAGATTTCACCAAATGTCACCCATTTAGAATTTACAGCATTAATAATAACAACTTTATTTTCTAAACAAAACACAGTGAACAACTCATATTCAATCCCAAGAAGTTAATACAAAGGTTTTCCACTGAGTGGTCAAAAATGGAAAAATACCCAATCCATTTCCACAATCAGTCCCATTTAGTTAAAAGATTTGATGAGATTTAAGATCGTGGATCCCTGACTGAATACACAAAATTACTTATTAATATCTGGCAAAGCCCTCCAGGTATGATTTCCTTCTCATAAGCTGAGGTTCTTTTTCTGCAGCTTTCTGATACCCATTCTCATGGCTTGAACAGACTAAAAAAAGATACACTTGATAAGCTGGTGAACCTGTAGAATGAGGATACAAGACCCTTCCAAATAAGATGGCCTAGTAAGAAGAAGAAAAAAAACCACACACAGCATAAGCCTTACAAATATATCAAAGAGGAGTGAAAGTCAAGCCCCAGAGATGTAAGCTACACCCATAAGCCCTTCTGAATATTGACTATATTTTTGACACAGTAATTATAAACTGCTCACTCCTGTCACTTCCCAATCAGTGGAAAACCCGCTTTCATCACAACCTTGACATCATAAATTTCTACAGTTAAATGGAACCTGAGAGATGATCTTGTCTAATCTGCTAATTTGACAGATAAGGAAAGAGCAAAGAGAGCTGTGACTAGCACAAGGTCACACAGCTAGTTAGAGGCATAGTAGTGATAAGAACTTGGGGTTTTGTTTATGACTCCCTAGTCTACGAAAAGCAAAGAAAACACATAACACTATTAAATCAGACAATAACTTAATTGTAACTGTAATTAAGCCACACAGAAATAAAATTTTTCCACATATAGAGAACAAAGGGTTAGAACAGGGAGTGCCTCAAATTAAACAGAAAGAAGCAGCATTTGTTCATACAGTACAGAAGTTTCTTAAGGGCCCAACCTTGCACTTATTTTCTAAGCCATTACCACCTTCAAGGATGTGCATACTGTGCTTCCATCAGCATCTTCTGTGGCAAAGGTTTGAAAAGTGGTAACTTCTGGCATAGAAAACTGATGGATGGTACAAAAGGAACAAATGTGGTCCCAACAATAAAGGAGAAAGGACTGAAGGTGAAGGGGTGCAGATATTGCTGGGAACAAGGAATCCTGAAAATGGGGTAAGAATAAAAACCCAAGAGAGTAACATTGGAGAGACACTAATGACCAGAGAGCACAATAAAAAGAAGGCAGTTTCAGAGCTTGCCTGGCATCAGACAGCTCTCACCTACAAAAGAAAAAAAGAAAAAATTCTCACAGAGACAAGAGGAAGATTGTAGGTTTGCTCCTGAGTGATGGACTAGATATGACCTAATAGGTATTTGCCATCTCTTATTTCTGGGACTCTGATCCAAGAACAAACAGCAAGAGAACCATGAAAAATCAGCCCTGTTGGATCTGGAGTTCTGCCTTGACAAGATATAAAGCTCATTCATAGATCTGACTGTGCTCATGAGACTGCAGTTCAACTCCTGCTGCTAGAGCAAGGGGAGGGAGAAGGAAGATAGAAAGGGGTGAGTGGGAAGGAGGTGGAAGATCTGGGTTGTGACTATAATAGCGACAGTAATTAGAGTGTTTCCAAGCTGCTAGAAAAGTCTTCAGAGCAGAGAACTAGGATGGGAGATGGGGGAGGGAAAAAAGCATGAGAAAGCAAACTGCTGAGAATGCTAGGAAAGTATATGGTGCTTTGTGAATTGTTTAAAACAAACAACTGTGATGGCTTTATATGGGAAAATAAAGAAGTGTATATTTTTCTTCAGAAGTGAATACTATACAAATGATTGCTAGGCTCCCACTTAAAGCTAGGTTACAAACCAAGTTTAAGCAGATTATTACAAAATGTTCCTGTCTCTGCATTGGTCCATTGGCCCCTAGCCTCAGAGTCAGTGTTCACCTCTCTTCCCCCTAAATCAATCTACCTACAGACCTAAATCTGTCTCTCTCTCTCTTTCTCTGACATAGAGGTAAAGAGACTTCAAGACACTTGGAAAAGGGACTTCTAAATTCTGAAACAGCTAATATCATGCATTTCTTTCAATCGACTGTTAATACCCCGTGAATTCATTATCAGTGGTTCTCAACCTTCCTAATGCTGCGACCCTTTAATACAGTTCCTCATGTTGTGGTGACCCCCAACCATAAAATTATTTTCGTTGCTACTTCATAACTGTCATTTTGCTACTGTTATGAATCGTAATGTAAATATCTGATATGCAGGATGTATTTTCATTGTTACAAATTGAACATAATTAAAGCACAGTGATTAATCACAAAAACAATGTAATTATATATGTGTTTTCCGATAGTCTTCGGCGACCCCTGTGAAAGGGTTGTTCAACCCCCAAAGGGGTCACGACCCACAGGTTGAGAACCGCTGCATTAGATTGTGTGCATGTGTGCGTGTTTCAATAGAAGCACACAGCCTGTCAGCCTAATACAGAAAATGACTAGAAGGCAAATAAATAAATAAATAAATTGGAAAAACACCAAGTTACTAGTTTATAAAATTTAGGTTCTATGGCACTGCCTATTACAGTGGCATGACTATGTGAAAGAAAACCACATTAACAGAAGATGATAACCTTTAAGAAAAATCTGGGAATTTGCAGAAAATCTCAAAAAAGAAAGTCTTCATTAAAGTTATTGAAAATTCTGTACTTGTTTTAAAGATAAATATTTAGTTGAGATGGGTCCTTAACACGATTTGGCCCTCGGGTGATTATTTGATTCTAACAAATGATGTTAATCTCAATGCCTGAGAAGAGTTATAAAGGTACTGGGAGAAACGAAAAATAGAACAAAACAAACTGAATTTCATGTGGAGAATTATATTCATAAAATAAAACACATGCAAATTTATTGAGTAAGGCATGTCAGATAGACCTAACACAAAAAGCCAATTACATCCTTTGCCTAAAACCTGCTAGGTTATCTTCCCAGTGGAGTTAAAGCTTTTTCACCATGTTAAAACCAAAGAATTGCTAATAAGTACTAGAAACACTGAATTGCCACTATTTATTTCCCATTTATAGGGCATAAAGCCAGAACTCACAGAAATACAATAGGGCTGTCTAGGACCATGTCTAAGGCAAGCTACTCAGTAATCTAAAAGAAACAGAGAAAGAAGAATCTGTTTTTTTCTATTCCATCATCATCTCACTAACAAATCAGTACCAGGCATTAAGAAATGTGAAACAAAGAGCAATTTCACACATATGAACTGAACCTAAACCACGGAAGACTAAGTATTTTCTTGTCACTGTGACATGTGATTCTTTAACCACCTGCTCAATAATCCCTCTTCAGCTGCACAGCTGCTGCCAATTCCACATGCCCAGCTAGGCAGGTGCTTTGGTGAATTACCTGTTCCCTAGTGAAAAGAGTCCTTCACTGACACTTAGTGGGCCCAGAACCTGCCAATCAGCATCACCTATCTTCATTGTGCCTGTCACAGCCAACTTTCATGAGAGAGAACATAAAGGCATATTTAGTACACAATGTGATTTTTGTATTTTGTGGGGTTTTGTTGTTGTTCTTTGTTTTTTAAAGAAAATGGATTTTTATAAATCAAGTAGAAGTGAGAATTCAACTGCTGGGGAAAAAAGCCTTGCCACACAACATAAGGCTGTCTTATCTCAGAGTGACCCCATCTGTCTGGCAGTATTTCCATCCATGATATTTTTTCCACAAGGGAAATAACAATTGCTTAGCTACCTTTGGAGGTGAGTGGCAGTAGAAGGTGCTATGGTACCTGGCAGCAATAAGAGAGAGCAGAGCAAGGAGTTCTGGAAACCACATATCATTTCTATACTTCTTAAGTCTCCATGGCTCAGCCCAGGAAGTGGAGTTCCCAGGCAAATAAATAAGGAGTGGCACTTCCACTTGACAGAGCAATCAGTAAACCCCTCAACAAATTATCCTATTCCAGCCATTTAGTTGCTCTATGCTAATTGCAACATAATTACTACCAGTAGCCAAAATTATGCTTCCATATCCTCAAAAAAAGCACAAATCTGTCCAGCTATCCAGACCTCTCACAAGGAAACATTCTCTTTTCTTAATACGTGTGTGTGTGTGTGTGTGTGTGTGTATTTCAGAAAGGGAGAGGAAGAGAGAGAGAATCATCAATGATGAGAGAAAATCACTGATCACTGATCAACTGACTCCTGCATGCCCCTTATTGGGAATGGAGCCCGCAACCTGGGCATATGCCCTGACTGGGGGAATCAAACCTCCTGGTTCATAGGTCGATGCTCACTGAGTGACACTGGCCAGGCACAAGGAAAAATTTTCTGCCAAGATGCTGGGGGTGGGGAAGACCCAAAGTACTCTCTGAAGGATGGTCACAATCAGAAGACTCATGAGACTCCTCATGGCAAGGGCCCAAATTTGAAAGCTCTCTACCTAATCAAGGCAAATTAATCTGGGGCTTCTGCCTTCAGTGCCACCTGACAGGATTCAGAAATGAATGCTAACAGCACAAGAGCAAAAAGCTTTGGACTCAATTTAGCTGAGACTTCACTCAGAGACCAGGGACATTTATTAGTTGAAAATAGCCTAAAGACAGACAACACCTCTAGTAAGACCTTGAGACAGTTCTGTCATCAGGAAATACAAAGGTCACAACTTCTTCCTAACAAAGCCCAACACCTAAGTGGCAAGCCATCATTTTAAGACTATTTGAAATAAAGGAAGGAGGGAAGCAGCATAGATTCAGCACCTCAGAAAGGCCTTTACCAATACCAAAGGCTAAAATTTCTATTTATATGCAATGGTTGGCTATTGTGTACAGTGTATTCTATACAACTGTCCTCTCAAAATGAGTTTGATTTCTAATCTCTTTTTAAACAAAAGTTTTCTTCAATGTCCTAAATGAAAACCAAATTTTTAGCCCCAAATACTATTTTTACCTAATATACCAGTTGGACACTTCTATGAGATATATACAAGGATAGGGTTCCTTCTAGCTTGTTCTCATCCTTCTCTCATTAATAACCCCCAAGCTCTCAAATGTGGGTGGTGGTGTTTTTTTAATGTTTATCTCTTTGGCACCGTTCTCCCTAATAAAGAGATAGATATGGACCTTCTGCACAATAAGCAAGTCACCCTTTTCATCAGAATTAAAATGAACAGGGATGTTGTTTTGTTTCCACAGGCCTTGACCAGATAGGCAAATCCTGTGGCTTTTTGTTGTGCAATTACTATTGACCAGGAAGTCACCATTAAAAAGGTACTGGGTCCTTGACTCCCTATATTAACACTACACAGGTTTCTGGTTGTATTCCTAAACAAACACACAAAAAAATCACTGTATGAATGCCTCATCTCTACAAAAAGAATTAAATATGATGGTTCAAACCAGAGTAGAAACCTCCCCTTGGAGGTCTGACATCAACACCAGGGTTGAGTCTCCCAGACACTATTCCTTCACAACTTAGTACAGGCTAAAGAGGCAGGCACAACATGGCTGGCATCCCCTATTCTTCTGAAAAATGTGTGCCAATGAGCTCTGCATTGTTCCTCACTCAAAAAGAAGAGCCTTTCTGTCTGGCCTCCTCCAATGGCAAGCCCCAGTCTGGGAAAGGAAGAAAATGGCACTGAGGAGCCTGGGAGATGGAGCATATCCAAAGCTCTCAGACGAGACTTGAACCTATGACCTTCACTGTGTACACAATAGGCGGGTGAGAGGGACCGGTTTATCTCTGCAGCAGCAGTTCTCAGCCCTGGGGTAGCACTCCCGATAAAATGACACGACTATTGTGTGTGGCAGCACAACAGCCCTCTCTGCTCACAACCGTCTAAACCAGCACTCCCTCCCCCCGAGACAAAGCAGCAGGGGTGAAATTAACTCACGGCTGCAGAGCAAAGCCTCGCACAGAAAAGAGAGGCCTGAGGGGGCCGGGGGACTCTACCCAACCCCTGGGGCTCTGGACACATGGCTGGGAACAGACAGGCTTTCTCCCCCATCGCCCCCACTTTCATTTAGGCAGGAAGCTGTTTCTTTAGAGAATTCAATCATCTGTGATTTGTTCAGAAATATTCCCCCTGAAGGGCTCTGATCTCTCCACCCTGTGTGAGCCTAATTCCTAGAAGCTGAAATGACTGTTTGCTGCTGCCTGTTTCACAAACACACATTAATTGGTCAGATGTGTCTCCTCCTCCTCAACCCCAGAGGGAGGAAGGAGAATCTGAGCAAAGCACAGAGATGATCCAACCGTAATTACACATAAAGGGAAAAGAGGGCAGCATGGGTTTTCCCAACAGGACAGGGTCACAAACCCTCCGGGGGGGCAGAGAGCAGTTAAGGGCCAGGCCCAGGAATCCCTCCATCTTGAAGAAAAGGACAGGGGTAAATATGACCTGAAGACTGGAAGGATCACACACCCACAACCTACTTACTGCACACTCCCGGCCACCTTGCTGCCCCTCCTGGGCCACGCACACGTCCAGCTCCCACCCCTTCGCTCTGAACCCCCAACTCCCGGACTAGCCCCCGCCGTCCTGGGCCCCCTGAAGGCAGACTGGCCTCAAACTCTCTGGCCTGTCCCTGCAACCTGGCTGGACCCTAATCCCCTCCCGGGCACCCCTCCCCTCACCCTGAATCGGCACGGCCATGCTTTGAACTTCACCCCGCGCCCCTCGACGCCCCCTCCCCCACCCACGCAACGACCCCCCCCTCCCCTCCGTACACACCTTCCCCCGTTCGGCCCCGACCCCCAACCCCCACTTCCTCCGTCAGGCGTCGCCACCCCCGGCTCCCCTCAGCGCCGCCGCCTCTCCTCCCCCAGCCCCGGCTTTACACAAAGCTCCGGACTCACCGCGCGGCCGGTCCCGGGAGCCGCCACCTCCGCTGGCCCGGGGCCCCGGGCCGTAGAGCCGCCGCTGCTACGGGGCCCAGGCCGCCATCCGTTCCCGCGGCCCCTCCCCCCCACCCCACCCCGCCTCCGCTTCGGCTCTCCGCCCCTTCCCCGCGCCGCTCCGCCCCGCCCGGCCGGTGCCGCTGTGTCCGGGCCGCGGGTCCCTCAGCCACCGCCACCGCCACCGCCGCTGCTGCCGCGATCCGGGACAACCAGGGCCGCCTGGAAGGCACGGACACTGGATCGCCGGGCCCTCGGATCCGGATTCCGGGCTGGTGTGGAGACTGGAGCGGGAGAGCGCAGGGGAAACCCGGAACCTGGATGCAGAAGCCAAATCCTGGGTCTCGGAATGCGCGGTCACAAGGAGCCAGGATTAGAGTCTGCTCTGGGAATGCTGGAAAACCCGGCGAGCCGGTAAAAACAGAGATAAACTCCAAGAAACCTGGATTAGAAGCTCGAACCTAACGCTCTCGCCTCGCGGAAAGAACTCTCGCCGGACCAGACTTCCTCGCAGAGAGGTCTCTGGGGGAGTATCAAAACTTACAGAAGGCACCAGTTCTGTCGGTGCCCTTCAACCGTGGGGAACGGGGTCTGAATGCGAACATCCACAAAGAACAGAAGAGCAAGCAAAGCTCATGATGGTTTCGTCTATTTTATCCCTTGGTTCATCAAAATATCAACCCTCTACTTTTTCCTTTGTTCTCGTTTCCTTTTTTCAGATTACCATTTGTTTTCCTCTTCGAAGTACCCATTTCTAGTCCTTCTAATATCCCTTCTCACCTCACCATCCTGTCATCAAACCTTACTGCTTTTTATTATGTAAAAGTCTTATTCTGTCCTCCAAACCAATATCCTATGTAACTTTTATCTTTCCTTATCTGCCATTCATCTCTGATAGCCTAGCACATTATTACACAGTAGGCATTCAGTGCATGTTTTTTTTTAAAAAAAAAATATGTATTTCATTGATTTCAGAGAGTAAGGGAGAGGGAGAAATAGAAACATCAACGCTGAGAGAGAATCATCAATCAGCTGCCTCCTCCATGCCCCCTACCAGGGTCTGAGCCCACAACCTGGGCATGTGCCCTGACAGGGAACCAAACCGTAGAGGCCGATGCTCAACCACTGAGCCACTCCTGTTGGTTTAAAGAACGCCCCCACTCACCACTCACTTGTGAAACATATTCTTCAGGACTTCCTTTCCTAAAACTTCTACCTCCTTCCATAGCAAACAGAAATTTATATTAATTCTCAAGGCTCCCCACATTTTAGCCCCTATTACATTCCTCCTGTGTCTTTGACCATCTTAGTCAACTGCAGTTTCTTTCCTTTCTTTGCTTATCCTGAAGTATCCTCCAACAGTGCCACTCAAGATAGTATGTGACTTGAGGATAGAGCCAGGTCATAAAATACCTTTACTCTCCACCTCTACACACAAAGGTGTTTATATTTTGAGGGGGGGGGGGGGGGCAGGCAGGGTGTTTGCCAAAGATAAATACTAAGGCTGTCTGGCCTAAGAAGATGATCTCCCTTTGGTCCACCAATATTCAACTTATTTAGGACAGTATAAGGACAGAATTGATCTCAGGTGACTGCAAACTTCCAATCTGTACTAAGTGATATATTACAAGTGAGGATTCAGCTCTTTAGTGGAAAGAGAAAGAACACGGTTTAGTGTTTTAGACTTAAGTGTTAAAATGTTTAGACTTAATTATGGATTAATAATTGAGTAATCATCTCCCAGTGAAGAACATGACTCTGCTGGAGACTGGGCTACAAAAATAGGAAACAAAGGAAAAACTTTCCTACATTGAACCCCAATTTTTAGCCAGAGAAAGTTCTCAGGTCTGGAAGAATACTAAAAATTGTAAAGTGATTGATGTCCTGTATAGTAAAAAAATATTAAGTTTTAACTTCCTGTTCCTCTAGACCCGTGGTCGGCAAACTCATTAGTCAACAGAGCCAAATATCCACTGTACGACGACTGAAATTTCTTTTGAGAGCCAAATTTTTTAAACTTCAACTATATAGGTAGGTACATTGTTATTAACTTAATTAGGGCACTCCTAAGGCTTAGGAAGAGCCACACTCAAGGGGCCAAAGAGCCACATGTGGCTTGCGAGCTGCAGTTTGCCTACCACGACAGACTAAGGGTTGGCAAATTATGGCCCACAGGTCAAATCAGGTTCATGAGCAAAGAATGTTTTTACAGCCCTGGCTGATGTGGCTCGGTGGATAGTCAGTTTGCAGACCGAAGGGTCCCAGGTTCGATTCTGGTCAAGGGCACATGCCCAGGTTGTGGGCCCAATCCTCAGTGGGGGCCATCCAGGAGATAGCCGGTCAACAATTCTCTCTCATCATTGATGTTTCTCTCTCCCTCCCTCCCTCTCCTTCTTCTCTGAAATCAGTAAAAATATATACTTTTAAAAACGCTGTTTTTACATTTTTAAATGGCTGAAAAATAAAAAAAAATGTGTGATGTGAAAATGATATGAAATTCAAATTTCAGTGTTCATAAAGTTTCACTGGCTCATAGCCATGCTCATTCACTTATTATCGTGGATACATTTGCATTACAATGGCAGAGTAGAATAGTAACAGGCTGTATGGCCTGAAATATTTGCTACCTAGTCCTTTACTAAAAAAGTATGTTGACCCCTGCTCCAAAACAAGCACTGTCCAATAGAACCTTTTGCAATGTTAGAAATGGTCTATATTTGCACTATCCAATTCAAAAGTTACTAGCCACGTGTGGCTATTTGAGCACTTGAAATATGGTTAATATGACAGGAAATGAATTCTTAATTTCATTTAAATAATCACATGTGGCTAGTGGCTACCATATTAGACAGTACAGCTCTAGACTCTTCTCAAGTCTTCTGTACTGACTTTTTTTTGTCCCTTGTCCCAACATCTCACTCCCCTCCTATGACGCACTTCTCTATGGACACTTTAGTCTGGCTCCTGGTTCCCCTTCCCTGGCCCTATTTAACTGACTCCAAGCTAGGGTACAAAACTTACTAGGTTTTGTTTCTAGACTCTCCATTGTCAATTAAAATCTGAAATCTGATCAGTTTACCAAGTTTCACCTCATGAATTAATCCACATTACGTGCACACACATAAATGGACATTTACACAAGTGTCTTTGTGTCAGAGGATGGCACTGTGGCTATGTTCTTTCTTTGCATGAGAGAAGTAGAAAAGCCTTCCAAATGCTGGACCCTTGTTGCTGATGGAACCTGTGATATGGATCACCTCCCTCCAAACACATTCACAGAAGCTGAGAACAGCAGATGTGCACTTGCTATTTGAATCTGAGAGAACACATCCTTCATCATAGGACTTTCTTTCCTCCCCTCAGGCCTAATAAACTGAAGTTAGCTGATTTCTCTAGTTTAATAGATGCTTGCTTTTTTACTGGCCTTTTCTAGCTGGGCAGAAGAACAACTCCCAGACTGTCTCAATCTTGGCTAAGAGCTCTAGCAAAGGCATTAAAAAAATTTACCAAAGTAAATGAAATCCACATAAATACACTTTAGTAGAGACAGTACTTAAAATGGAAAAAGTTATAACTCATAACTTTGTAATTATTTGTAAAAGTAATCTTGAAAGTCTAAATTTTTCATACCTCCCTAGGAAAAAATGGGTTTCTGTAAACTTCCAGCTTAAAAAGAAAAGAGGAGACACATAGTTCTCTTTCTCCAGATTAGCTATAGCAAGCAAAAAGTTAAAAAAAAACAAAAAACACCTCACTCCATTTCAAACATCTGACTGCGAAGCCAAAGCCTCCTAAATCCTGACAGAGAAAACCAGTTTTATATATAGCCTACTCTGAGCTTATATAATTAAGATTGGGTCCTGTCTGGAAAAACAAAAACAAAAACACTGAATCCTTTAGGTACTATATAAATTGTGAGCCACTGAACCCAACCATCCAAAAGGGGGCGCAGAAGAAAACCAGCTCTGAACCATAGAACTTCCCTCAGGCCAAGCTGTCCTAGAGTTGTAGGGTCAGAGCAAAGTGGTATAAAGTACTAAGAGGCTGGCTATTCCTGTGTGAGTTTATATTCAGGCTAATAATTTCCACTAAGCTTTAAATTATGCTACTCATCCCTGAGCAATGGAGGCCCATCTACCCTCAAGTCTCTCCCACACTTCCTCTCTGGTATCTGCAAATAAGGGACCTAATACCACCACCACATGAACTAAAGACAGACTTTCACAGTCTAACCATGAAAAGAAGTTTCCAAGTTACTCTGCCATTTTCTCATGTGGCTCCAGCTGCATATTTTGGATGTGAGGTGGTTCTTATAAACTTGGAAGGCCCTTATAAACTTTATCATGGTACACAAATGGTTTCATAACCTGAACTCTTATAGTTCCTGATGTTTTTCTTTAGGCATGCACACAATCTATCCAGGTGGAAAAACCAATCCAGACTCTTTTGTGCTCAGGCTGTCATTTAAATAAAAAGGCAGATTAACTTTTCTTCTTCCAGCCCTAGGCTCTTTACCTCGTGCCTTTTGGTTTTATTTTGGTATTAAGGAAACCAGACAGCCCGGCCAGTGTGGCTCAGTGGTTGAACATCGACCTATGATCCAGGAGGTCACAGTTGATTCCTGGTCAGGGCACGTGCCCAGGATGCAGGCTCAATCCCCAGTAGGGGACATGCAGGAGGCAGCCTATCAATGATTCTCTTTCATCATTAATGTTTCCATGTCCCTCTCCCTCTCCCTTCCTCTCTGAAATCAATAAAAATATATTTTAAAAAATGAAAGAAAGAAAACTAGATAATTCCAGCTCAGAATTCAAGGTGCTAGTGCTTGGTAAATTATTAACTGCATAGTGAACCTAATGTGGATTCACTAATAGTACCAGGGTCTGTAGGAGGCCAAAAAGAGACTTTTCCCCCTAAAGACATGCCCTTAGCTGTCTTTTCCATTTTCTCTATAGACGTTGAACGGGAAAGGAAAGAAAATATTACATGTTTGCATCACCAGAACAAGAATCAGGTGGGAAATCCAGAGTGACCAGGCCCCCTCAAAACCAGTGCCTAAAGCTATGCAACAAGCAGGGTTCACAGTTGAGTGAACATCAATGCATAACGAGTGGAGGTATTTCCATGCAAATAAATGCTGAATATGAAGGACTAAAGAAAGGGGAGATTAATCTTTTTCATAACACCGGGCACTTTTTTTCTCTCCCTTGTGCTCTCTTTTTAAGTCATGCACACAACTGCTGGAGGGGATCCAACTTCCCCAGTGTGGTGGTGCTGCTTCATAAAAAGCAGAACATACGCATTTAAGACCATGAATTCCCTGATACCAGCAACTGAGATTCTGATAGCTCTTCTGAACAGCCTCAGAAGAAGGGCTTTGCTAAGTGGGGGCCAGACTGACTAGTAAAAATCTCATTTCAAACCAACCTCCTATTTTTCCAAAACACACAGCTTCCTGGGGTGTGGATGGTTTAAAGGGTTTGGTTTCAGCATCTGGGGGTATTTGGATGCAATTACTGAAGGGATTTTATTTTTCAGTTTGTTTCTAATTGCCCCATCCAAGTGATGCTTTTGCAATACCAACAAAATAAATAGGGCAGTTTCATGCTGCTTTAGCAGGTGGCTCCATCTCTTCCCAGTCTGATCTACTTATGCCTAATGTCTCAAACCAGAGAACAAAGTGGTAGCACCTATTCAGACTATCTCTTAAAAAATTTTTTTGTTTTAAAAATCTGCCAAAGAAGTTTTTTGTCCTATCACAGGTTTGTATCAAACACAGGATTTCTCAGACATCCAAATTGTCTATCAGGCTACCATCTTTGGGGGGGCAGGGGGCCTCAAAATTCAAGTGGTCCCTCCAAAATCGTTAACCTAGGTTAAGAATTTTCCCAAGGAACAATTTGTTCCTTTTTCCTCAAATACCATTCTGAGAAAAAATGTCAAAGACCTAGAATTTTTAAAATAGGTTTTTATAAATAATGTATTCAAAGATTCTGACCCACTACATAAAGAATCCCACTCCCTAAGAAAAATATACAAGTTTGATAAGAGTTTAAATTCTGAGAGTGTCAAGCTTGATTCCAAGCCTTGAGATTTCTACTGCTTCAGTTCCAAAGGACCAACGGATAACAATTTTAGTACACAAAACTCCACTAGGCTGTATAGTTCCTTTTCTCCTGGGTCAGACAGCTTTATTCTGCTTCATTAACCCCTTCTTTGCGCCTTGATGGATCTTGGAATCCAGTTTCCCTGTAAGGGAGAAAAAGAAGCCTCATTATTTATTTTTTATATTTGCAATGCAAATCATTCATGGCCTCCCAGGTCTTCTGGTTACTGTGTTCCTGTCACATTCAATTATCTTGCTTCAGGACTCTGACACTTTCAAACTTCAGAGTTGCATTCTGTAAGAATGAGGAAGCAGTAGGAACACCATATAGAGAGATACAAAAGCATGCACACAAACACAATGAGTATTCGCCTAATGAATCTAAGTTAATATTTCTAATTTTGTAGCTAGTAGAAGAGAAACACCATCTTTTCCAATCTAATACTAAACCAAGTTTTTAAAGAATAGAAAATATAATAGAGAAAGGCATTTCACACAGTGGGAAACCCATTCCTCTGACCTGTTAACTTGCTGAGCATAATGCATGAACCTCCCTCACAATGAGAAAAGCAGTTCAACTCACCCCTTTCCTGCCTCTGACTTAATAGGGGGAGTGACCTGAAACAGTAGAGTAGAATCCACATGAATGCTGTACTGACAAAGGGCCCCTATCACCAGCTAAAAAGGGCAAAGGTCATAGGCTGCATGACTCTTCTAAGTGTTAAAGTTAGAAAACAAGCAACCTTCCTGTCCCAGGTGACCTGCCTTAGGAGTGAAGAACCTGTGGTCTCTGACCTCTGACTCCTCTGATCTACCAGGACAGAGTTTGGTTCAGTGGTAGCAGCCTGAGGAGCCATCCATCTCATGAAGAGAAAGAAACTTGAGTTCCTTCCTGTCTGTCTGGCCTGAGAACAGAGTGTGCAGTTTGCTTTCTTCAAAAAAAAAAAAGTCTAATTTAAGTCCATAGTAATGCTAATGCTGGAAACAGAAACAATTAGGTTGAACATCATCTTCGGCACTAAAAAAAACCACAAAAACAAACAAACAAACAAAAACTAAAACAAGGATCCACATGTATTACAGGCCCATACCTACAACCTTTGCCCCAATATGCTGTCATTTTCATTTCTTGCAGCAATCAGGTATAAAAGAGCACTAGACTAGGAGTCAGGAGACTCAGGTTCTTGTCTATTAACTAGCTATATGATCTGGGACAAGTCATTGTTCCTCTGGATTTCAATATCCTCATTTGCCCAATTAAGAATACATGTTGTGCGGCTCAGTTGGTTAAAGCATCATCCTGATACACCAAGGTTGGGGGCTTGCTCCCCAGTCAGGGCACATACAAGAATTACCCAATGAATGCATAAATAAGTGGAACAACAAATCGATGTTTCTCTCTCTCTCTTTCTCTCTCTCAAATAATATTTTTAAAACCTTATTTAAAAAAATAAAGAACACATGTCATGACTACTGCACAAAGAGATGTGAGAAAAATAACCACAACTTAACAAGTTTCCTTGTTTTCTAAATTTCTTCCCCCCTCCTCCATCTCTCGAGGGCTATACCTGCTCCTGGAATAACATTACTTCTTTTCCAGACTTTCTCAGAAACCATCACTAAATGATAATCTAAATGCCATTCACAATAGTCACAATGCTGTTGATTTTATTTTGTTTTTTTATTTTTACAATGCTGTTGATTTTAATTTGGGCTTTAGAGCACAGAGTATTCCCAAGGATTTAGAAGTTCTTTCATCCCCTAGGCTGCCTGGTTGGAAATCTGAACACGTGCCAGCAATCTGACAAAGAGCCCTATTACAAAGCAAGTTTGGCCCTGGCTGGCATGCTCAGTGGTTAGAGTGTCGGCCTGCGCACCAGAGGGTCTTGGATTCGATTCCCAATCAAGGGCACGTATCTGGGTTGCAGGTTTGATCCCCACCCTGAGGTGGGGTGCATGTGGGAATGTGGGAGGCAACCAATCAATGTGTCTCTCTCATATCAATGTTTCTCTTTCTCCCTCTCTCCCCCCCTCTCTCTCCCCCCTCTTTCACTCTCTCTAAAAATTAAAGGGAAAAATATCCTCACTCCTTGAGTGAGGATTACAAAACAAGGCAAGTTTGCCTTTGAATCTCTAACACTACCAAATGACAGGTGCTAAATAAATGTTTTCATCAAATGAATTAAACAAAGAAGGCAGACACTACAAATTTCAAAACCTTCACATTATAGGAACTATTGAGTAACCAAGAATAGATACTAGTAAGAGTATCCATGGTAACGGTGGTGGTACCCAGAGGTACAAAGAAGCATGGTGTATTACTCAGCTTTTTAGAACAAGCCAGGACAGAATTTAGAATCCCATCTAGGACTTCAGGCTTCTAGTCCTCTTTATTGAATAAGCTGGCAGAACCAGGTCCCAGTTTCAGTCCTGAGGCTGCCTAGCTGTATAACCTGAAGGAAATCACCCAGTCACTCTTGTCCTCAATCTTTTCAATGCTAAGAAACTAGACTACATAGTACTGACGGCTCTTTCCAGCCCTATGATGTTGTGTCCTAAAAATGAAATGTAAATTGGAATGATTTGTTTCTGAGGCAATATGAAAAACAAAACAAAACACATAAAACCTAGAAAAGAGCTGGAAACCTCGAAGCAAAAAGATGTGAGCAAAATACAATTCCTATAAACCTGTTTACTCAACTAAAAATGAAAGGGGGAAAAATTCCTACCAACTTACAAAGTTGTTGAAAGGATTACAGCTAACATTAAGTGCTTTCTATATACCAAGCGCTGTGCTAAGTATTTTACATACATTAAGTCATTTAATCAAATAACTAATTGAAATCATATATGTTAAAGTGCCTCATAAACTCAAAGTTCTCTGAAAAAGTAGTTGAGGCTTGGGAGCTGTATTTCTTAGATATGGTCTGTTTTAATTTACCACATAACTCTAGGCAAGTGTTTTCACAATATTCATTTCAGATTTCTCATATTAAAAAAAGAGACATTACCTTCTTCACACTCTCAAAGCTTTACTGTATAAGAACTTTCCCAAGTATAATTTTTAGAAAACTGCAATCTGGTTATGACAACCTTCAAGTAAAACCAGCTCAGGTAAGATCAACCCATCAGAGCAAAGCACTCAGTGGTAGGCAGACTAATCTCTGACTTCAATTATGATGTCATAAAATAGAAAACTAATAGGAGGAAGGAGATATAGAGGAATAAGGACTTCCAAGGCATTTCCAGGGATTCAGAAGTTCTTTACATCCCCTAGGCTGCCTTAAAAACAAAACAAAACTGTACATGTGCCAGCCAACTGTGAGCTCCTTACAAATAAGGACTTCTTTGCATTCCCTAGCATCTACCACAGTGACTGCCAATAGTAACAATTCTTGGGGTCAGCTGTGGGCAATGAGGGCAAAGGACTAGGGCTTCTTGCATGAAGAAGCAGTCACATGGCTGCCCTTGGATTGCATGGACTCTGAACTTTGAGTTCTAGTTCAGCCTGGACTTGGGATCTGGACAGTTAACTAATGTAACACATAGTATACATTCTCTTAAAAGCAGAGTGATAATGCTTAGTTTCTGTATTTCCCCAATACTTTCACATTTAGTACCTACAGCATTTCAATATTAAACCACATCCTCAATCATGGTGCCTACGAGAAAATCAAATGCATGTGCAACAGATGGGCTAGAAGTTGAAAGGGAAAAATTATTTGCCATCCATTGATATAACTCTCATAGGGATTTTCACATACTTTGCATAAGATATAAGGCAGTATTTGCATGAGTTTATAGAACATGTAGTTTATTTAAAGTAAAAAGATTCCTCTATCTCTCTGAACATTCAACCTATATATTCTACTATACTAAACATTTTTGCATTTCCTAATTTGAGCACAGCCAAACGATAACATATTGCACATTGCTCTTTTCTAAATTATTTCAATTTCAAGAAACACAATTATCCCCAGGTCAAGCAAGCTCAAGTTTACATGTCCAAAAACGTAAATCAAAATGTATACCTTTCAATGAAGGCATATATACATATATATACATGACACAACATGTAAGTGGGTTGTATTCTAAAAGTTTATTTCCAAGTCAGAAGTTTAGAACTTGGAATATATTTCTCATATAACTATCTATAAAAGGTGGTTATGCTCTAGCCAGTTTGGCTCAGTGGATAGAGCGTCGGTCTGCGGACTGAAAAGTCCCAGGTTCAATTCCGGTCAAGGGCACATGCACAGGTTGCGGACTTGATCCCCAGTAGGGGGCCTGCAGGAGGCAGCCGATCAATGATTCTCACTCATCATTGATGTTTCTCTCCCTCTCTCCCTCTCCCTTCCTCTCTGAAATCAATAAAAATATATTTAAAAAAAAAAAAAGGTTCCTAAGCCATCCCACAAAAAAATTTTTTTTTTAATTTAAACTATAGTTATGGCAGTCAATGAAGTAGAGTACTAACTATATTATTAATATTATGGAACTTAACCACTACAACTAACAATATATCTAGAATAAACTATGAAGCATTCCAAATTAAAAGCCAACTATATATTTTTCCCTGTGGCAGTGGGACTAAAGACTCTCCCAGCTGTAAACTACTGAAAGTGGCCTCTACGACCTAAGGCAAGGAAGTTCTGGCAGAGTGTAAAGTTTTTAGAGATGGTAAAATTGAATGAAAGATAAAGGAATGGGGAATTACAGAGAACAGAAACTTTATACCTGACTAAATCCTCACTCTGGTTTCCTCTCAATTGAATTTATTTTTCTGAGACACACAGGGATTGGTGAGCCTATTCTTTCCTTTAAAAAAAAAAAAAAAACACCAATTTTCACTACCTATTGTTTCTGACCAATGTTTTTTCACCTTGACTGGTCTACCATGAAAGAAGCTGTAGGCCAGGGGTGGGCAAACTTTTAGACTCGAGGGCCACAATGGGTTCTTAAACTGGACCGGAGGGCCGGAACAAAAGCATGGATGGAGTGTTTGTGTGAACTAATATAAATTCAAAGTAAACATCATTATATAAAAGGGTACGGTCTTTTTTGGTTTTTTTAGTTTTATTCATTTCAAACGGGCCGGATTTGGCCCGTGGGCCGTAGTTTGCCCACGGCTGCTGTAGGCTCATAATTTCTATGTAGCTCTGTTGTCCCTGAAACAAGTATACATCCCATTTTGGCTTTTAAAAGCTTTTAACTAACAGAAACAATGGGGAAAGACAGGAGGTTATTAAAGCTTGCTCCCTAAGATCATCACTCCTTACCCCTATTAAACCTTATGGAAAAAAATGACGGCCATATATATGCTGAAGGTGGGGTAGAGATAGTACTGAAGTAAAACATTTCAGAGAAGTATCTAAACTCTGTGTACAGAGAACATTTTCTCACGGGAGCTTAAACAGTAGATAAAAACCAAGATAGAGGAGGCAGCTAAGAAAAGGTAACTAAGGTAAAGATCAAGGTAGCAGTGGGTTTGACAGAGGAGACATACCACATTTCCTCTTACCACCAGAGTAAGGTGAGAATGGAACAGAGAAGAAGAGGGTAGAATGCCACAACCAAAAAGGAGAGGAAAAGAAAGATTTAAATCCTACATAGTGTAGAAGAAGGGAAAAGAATTTCCAGGGCTACTTGGCTACCCATTGGGGTAAAGTCTGAAGTAAATAATTTGTATAAGTTAAGGGCAACTTATGTTCATATTTTCTGATTTGTAGGAAACTCAGGAACATATGTGTCATTTAAATCATGAGAGTTGCCTGAATTTTGTAGTGAATATACATTAATTTAAGTTCATACTCAAAGCATTTCATTTTGTGATTGAAAGCAGTATTACTCAGTGTACTCAGTCGATCAAAGCCATAGGTACATTGGGGAGAAGGCCTAGGATTCTGTCTTAACAGCTCTATAGGTGATTTTTATTTATATTACTAGAGGCCCAATGCATGAATTCATGCACGGGTGGGGTCCGGCTGGTCCACCCAGAAAGGGCCAATCAGGCCAATGGCCGGGTGGAGGGGATGCGGGAGATGGTGGGCTGGCCCTGCCCCCTGGTCCAACTCTGGTTGAACTTCCGGTTGAGGGGGCAATTTGCATATTACCCTTTTAATATATAGGATAGTTTGAGAAGTACTTCTCCACAGAAAAGAATTATAAAGTGGCTAATTGATCTTCAAGATAATGGGTGAGATAGAGTTGTGCACAGCTGAAGACAATGCATGCCCCAGAATCATCCAGTTCACACAGTGGGAAAGCAATGTCACAGAGGCATAAAAATAGTAACTGATATGAGCAAATGAGAGAATAGTTGATGTTGTTTTTTAAAGAAAGTTAGACGAAGAGGATACCACTATATGTTTCCTTAGATTGCTTTGAAACAAAAGAGGCTGCTGTAGGACCAGACAGAGAAAGAGAAGATGGAAGATGAAGAAAAGTTGAGTGTTCAAAGAGGAGTCAACAAGCACTTCCTAAGAGGTGAATATAGAGAGGGTACTATAATCACACATACATAAAAGCAAAAGTTACAGAAAAAGAAATCATCAAGATGTTTCAAAAAGATGAAAAACAAGAGGCTTAGGGCAAAGCTCTAGAAACCAGTGATCAAGGGAATTGGGGGAGGGTGAGACGGAATAGTGGGGAAGTAATGCCTCCAAAATAGACAATCAAGAACAGACACTTAAAAAGTTGTCTTATTCTTGGATTAAATACTAATGAACAATGGATAAATGACAATGTTGCCACTAAGCAGTATAGCAGAACAAAGCACACTCTTTTGGCTGACAAATAGGATTTAAATGTATTGGGGTCCTAAACTGAAGTTTACAATGATTCATTAGCATGCCAATAATTGTGGACCAATCAGGATACACTTTAGAAAAGGTATTCTATAGTTAACCTAACATTAAAGTTATCAATAAATATAAATGTATTAATCCTCCAACACTTGAGATGCTATAGAAGAGGGTAAAAAGAGAAAATTTTTAAAAAGTTAAACAAGTGAGGTGCAAGATAAAAAAAGAAAATTAGATCATCAAAGCTTGTGACTTACAGATTTTTGGATTTCCTTTAATGGGAAACTTCACAATCATTTCCTGGGGATTTGTGCAGATGAAAACAAATGGAGAATCAGATTCTTGACTCATGTCTGGATACTGTGAAATATAAAAATAAAAAGTTCAGTCTAGTTGGGACAAATTTTGAATTTCCAGAAGATCAAAGGATGTCCCAGATTTCACCTCAACATGCTGATGACAGTACTCTTCATTTCATACTCATGTAAAGAGGATTATGCTCAACAAACAAGAACAAACCTTCACCTTTTCTCAGGCCTTAGCACAGTATTCTTATGTAGTCTATTGTCTACCATTTCTTTAAAAAAAAAAAGAATGCCTGAGATCTTCCCAGAATAAGACTGCCTGTTCTTTAATATAAGCGACTATGAAGTGGGAGATTCAGAGGTCTCCTTCAGGAACATTGGGCACCCCTTACATTCAACTCAAGTGAAACACTGGAATATTTAAGAAAAAACAGAACAGCCGAAACCGGTTTGGCTCAGTGGATAGAGCGTCGGCCTGCAGACTGAAGGGTCCCGGGTTCGATTCCGGTCAAGGGCATGTACCTGGGTTGCGGGCATATCCCCAGTGGGGGAAGTGCAGGAGGCAGCTGATCGATGTTTCTCTCTCATCGATGTTTCTAACTCTCTATCTCTCTCCCTTCCTCTCTGTAAAAAATCAATAAAATATATTAAAAAAAAGAAAAAACAGAACATTTGTAAGAATTCTGCTAAAAACAGTCAAAAGAGCCCTTCTCTCACTAAAGGGAAGAAAGATGATTCACTCTGAAAGGTATGAACATGCAAAAGCTGTTTTGCTGGATGCATTCCAGACTTACTTAGGGTGGAAAGGTAACTGATAGAGCAATTCTGAAAATTATTTAGAAGCCTCCTTTGGATCTCTTAACACAAAATAAATCTATGTGAATACTTTGGACTTTTATGCCTTCTGCAAAGACAGACACAACACCTAGAGTAAGATTATGCCGACCACACAATCACAATTTAAAGAACAATTGGGGATTGGCATAAAGTGCTCTCCAGCAATGCCCAACTGATCTGTTGTTTCATTATTTCCTATCTTGGATGTCTCGTGTTTGTTGGACAAATATGATTCATAGGTTGAATGCGACTATGAGTCAGACTTCATTACCAGAGGAGCCTTTCTCCTACTAATTACCATCAAAAGTATGAAATTATTTTCCACTCTTTTTCACCTGCCAAGATGTGTCCTCTAAAGATCTAAGGCTGTAAGTAGAAATGGAGGATTCAGTAAGAAAATTCAAATTCTCTACAGCAAGTGAAGTATGAACAGTTAAACTTCTTTACTGGCCACTCTGTGTTAGGTGGTAAGTAATGCTGTGGAAAAAACAAAGAATTTAAGCAGCCTTTGGTCCTATCCACATACCATGGCTTTCTGTGTGGGACAGGTATGGCAAGTACCTTTTTTTTTAATCCTCACCCCAGCATAAATTTTTCCCATTGATTTCCAGAGAGAGTGGGAGGGAGAGAGGCAGGGAAGAGAGAGAGGGGCACATTGACTAGTTGCCTCCTGCACATGCCCCTACCAGGGCTGGGGGGCTTGCAACTGAGGTACATGCCCTTGACTGGGAATCGAACTCGTGACCCTTCAGTCTGGGGGCCAACATTCTAACCATTGACCAAAATTGGCCAAGGCAATATGGCATGTACTTTGATAACACAAAGCTTAATACCAAGTATCAGCTACAATTATATCACAGCCAAGGTCAAAATGTTCATGGTAGAAAAGAAAGACTAAAGATGGGAGGGTAAACTCCTCTTTCTTTACCTCTTGGAGCTTTAGAATTCAAAGAAAAGTAGGGTCCAGCTGTTACCTTTGAGGTGCTTGGGCACAAATAAAACCAGAAGCTGCTATCAAGATCTTTAAACCTAATTCTACAGAGGCCAAAGCAACAGTAGTCACAATTGACATCGCTTCATGTTTTTTGCTTTCTCTTCTGTTTTAACAGAGTATCAAGGTAGAGGACAATGCTGCCAGTACTTCACAGCTCTGCTTTTCCAAAATTGCAAGCCATTTCAGCCATTCTCTCCTTTTTTATCTGCATCCATAAATGTTCTCTTGACTTTATTAACCTCATTAACAAACATACTTGTGGCCCTAGCAGGTTTGACTCAGTGGTTAGAGCATCGGCCTACAGACTGAAGGGTCCTGGGCTCAATTCCAGTCAAGGGCACATACTGCTGTTGCAGGGTCGATCCCCAGCCCTGTACAGGCACATGTAGGAGGCAACTAATCGATGTGTCTCTCTCACATCGATGTTTCTCTGTCTTTCTCCCTAAAAATCAATGGAAAAAATACCATCAGGTGAGGATTAACAAAAACAAGCTTTCTGTAATGTGTGCCATAAAACAAAAACTTTCCAGATCCCACATTCTCCTCCAGCTCTTACCCCATTTCTCAGATTCCCTTTAATAAAATTCATTTAAAGACTATCTATACTCCCTGCCTCAAATTTCTCTCCTATTTTTCCTGAATTCACTATAATAACAGGCTTTCAACTCCCATCGGTCCACCCAAACTATTCTTGTAAAGGTCATTGTTCATTTCCAAACTAAATCAAATGACCAGTTTCTCAGTATTTATTTTAATTGATCTGTAGAACCTGACAAAGTTCTTCTCCCCCTCATTCTTGAACACATTCCTCAGTTGGCTTCCAGAATACCATTCTCTTCCTGGTTTTGCTGCTTTACTGACTGCCTCTCATCTCCCCATTCTTTAAATGTTGGTATGCTTCAGGGGTCAGGTCTCAGACCTCTTCTTTCCTGGGCCTCTAACTATGAGAGGTGATGGATGGTAACTAAACGTATTGTGGTAACCATTTTTTAATATAACAAGTCATTGTGTTGTACACCTTAAACTAATACAATGTTAGATGTCAATCAAATCTCAATAAAACTGGGGGAAAAATAAGGTCCTTAAAATGCATATCAAAATGAGGTATCACTTCTTGCTCACGAGGATGGCTATTATAAAACAAAACAAAAACAAAAAACATGGACAATAACAAGCATTATTAAGAATAAAAATTGAAACCCTCATGCATTGTTGGTATGGACGTAAAATGGTACAACCACTGTGGAAAAACAGTTTGGAGTTCTTCAAAAAGCTAAACACAGAATTACCATATAATTCAGCAATTCCACTTCCTGGTATATACCCAAAAGAACTGAAAGGGACACAAACACATAAATGTTCACAGCAGCATTATTCACAATAGCCACTAGTTTCCACAATTCATCAGTAGGTAAATGAATAAACAAAACGTGGTATTTACATAGAATGAATATTATTCAGCCTTAAAAAGAAATGAGCCCCACCAGTGTGGCTCAATAGTTGAGCATTGACCTATGAACCAGGAGGTCACAGTTCAATCAGGGCACATGCCCAGGTTGTGGGCTTGACCCCCAGTGGAATGGGGAGGAGGGGATGTGCAGAAGGCAGTTGATTGATTATTCTCTCTCATCATTGATGTTTCTATCTCTCTCTCCCTTCCTCTCTGAAATCAATAAAAAAAAATGTTTTTTAAAAAGAAATGAAATTCTGATACAAAATGGATAAATCTTAAAAATTCATGCTAAGTAAAATAAACCAGACACAAAGGGCAAATATTGTATGATTCTACTTATATGTGGTACTTAGAATAGGCAAATTCATAGAAATACAAGGTAAAATAGAGGTTACCAGGGGCTGGGGGGGGATAGAGAAAGAAGGAATTATTGTTTTTTTCCCTTCAATAACTTTTTGCTTTTTAATCCTCACCTGAGGATATGTTTTTATTGATTTTTAGAGAGAGATGAAGGGGATGTGAAAGAGAAACATCAATCAGTTGCCTCCCATATATACCTAACTGGGAAGTGAATGTGCAACCCAGGTATGTGACCTCGCGGGGAATCGAGCCTGCAACTTTTTGTTGTATAGATGACACTCCAACCAACTGACCCACTTGGCTGGGCTACTTATTTAAATTTTTTAATTTGTCCTCCCCTTAATAGGATGAAAGCTCCATGAAGGCAGAGATTTTTGTCAAAATTTACTTCTCAGTACCAATCATGCCTGGCATATACTAAGGAAATCAATAAATACTTATTGAATGAAAGAATAAGGAATCTACCAACTTGTGCATTAAGGTTAACTTAATAATACTGAATATGCATAGGCTGGGAACTAGACACTCCTAGGATTTTAACTCTGGGTAAAAGCAGGTGCTATTCTGTAATCTGTTATCCCTCAAGCTAAATTAAAACTTTCGTGTCTTGGCAAGTATCCAATAAGGCCCTAAGTTTAATAAAAAGTACCCTGATATATAAAAAGACACAGTAAGCAAATGTCAAATAAAGGGGAAAAGGTTGGATAAATGATATTATAGAACAAGAAGTTCCTTGGACCCATTCATGCCTCACAGTAAAGCTAAATATTAAAATCAACTTTCCCTTGTGAACCAATGTCACCCCAATAAATTCAATAAAATAAAAATCAACTGAATTTAAATCCAAGTTTCATGTGAATATCCCTTTTCCCAAGCTCTATCACTGAACTTTAAGAGGCTTATAAGAAACAGAGCTGAAGAACAAAGCAGCCTACAAGGAATAAAGAAAGGCAGGCCTGTGCATTGGGAAAAGAGATTATTTTTCACGGCAAAATGCATTATAGCAAAGTCAGCTTGGCAGAGCCTCAGTACCTCCAAAAACATACAATCTCTGCAACTGCAGCCTGGGCATTAGGGGCCACATTATACACTAACAAGTCAGAGACAAGAAAGGAATTTCTGGTCTGAGAGGCAAAGACTAAAACACAGCTGACTCAGAGAAAGAGTAAATTAAGAGAGGAGGATTCATATTTGTGAAGAATGTGGATAAACTGATGTCATATCCAATTTAGAGAAAATGCTAGATTTCAATCATTTGTTCCTTTCTGTCCACTAACCTGCCTGAGTATTGTTGCAGACCTTCATCATGCCTGGACAGACCTGGACAATTATTTCCTTATATTTAGGCTTGCCCCATCCAGTCCATCTTTCCTACTGCTGCCAGGATAATCTTTCTAAAATACACATCTCATTACATCACTTATATAGTTGCCTTTAGAATACAATTCAAATTCCTTCACAAAGCATTTAAGGCTTTTCATACTAGTATATCAATCATTGCTAGCCTCTCAATATATTGTTACAACTTTTATTGAGTACCTACTATGTGCCAGGCTATATACTAGGACACTGGAGATAAAAAGATGAATATGACATAGATGGTGACCAACTACATGTGAACATTTTATTTTTGTAATTATAAAAAAAATTACCATCCTGCCAAGGAGGAAATGGGCTGAAGTCAGGGAAGACTCTACTGAAAGAATGACATCTAAGCTGTTTAAAAGATTAAATAGGAACTCTCCTGGCGGACAAGAGCATAGACACATGATATAGCATGGTATATGGAGGAAGACATAAATTCTGCCTTCTTCAGGACTGACCATTTTTAGAAGCTTCTTTAACCTACCCTACCCTACCTCCAGCTGACTTAGGGTTTGGTCTCCTCTTTTGTGTATTTCTTTGTTCATATGATAATTATTATGGTTGGAGGTTTTTTGTTTCAGTCTCTTCTAGTAGACTTAAGGATCTAGAGGGAATAAAATATCTTGCTAAGCCCTGGCAGGTATGGCACAGTTGGTTGAGCATCGTCCCAGGCACCAAAAGGTTGCCAGTTCAATTCCTGGTCAAGGTACTTATTCAGGATGGGGGTTTGATCCCTGGTCCAGGCGCCTATGGGAGGCAATCGATTGATGTTTCTCTCTAACATCAATGTTTTACTCTTTCTCTCCCTTCCTCTCTCTCTAAAGTCACTAAAAAAATATTTTTAACCTGGTTAAAACTCTGGATCCTCAGTCTTTAGCACAGTGCCTGGTACATGGCACATGGTCAATAAATACTTCATGAATGTATGATTGTATAATATTCTGAGCAATAAAATTTTAAAATAGGAGACGATTTGCCACCTGGTTCATACAGTGGACTGGATGACAAATCAAGAAGCTTTGAACAGATTGCAGTAAGATAGCAAGACGACAGCAGATTCCTTCTACATCAAGCAGACCACATTCTCTCTAAGCCTGGATTTACTTACAGGTAAAATGAAAGTGGCACATAAGGTGTTTGATTCTCCCTATATAAAACCTTTTGCATCTGCCCCCACACCCTATTGCCTAATTTCGCTGGTATTATCCTAGAACAGATTTTTTAAAAAATCTCTACCTTGGATGACAAATACCTTCCACATTGCTGCCGGATTGATTTTCCTCAAGCAAAGCTCTGATCACCTTCAAAACACCTTTTCCCATCCCACAACTGACTACAGAAAAAAGCCTTCCCCCTGTAGCCTGTCATTCAAAGGTATCTATCTCTGACCAAAACATACCTTTCCATTTTTGTTTGCTGCTTCTTCCCCTTCACTCATACTCTTCCCTCAACAAACTGGTTTGCCATTACTCTCCATACAGGCCCACAACTGCCGACCTCACCTTACTCCCTCTCCTTGGCATGTGCTTTCTACCATCTGAGTAGGAAGACTTGAATAGCAACCCCAATTCTACCAATTACTAACAGTACACAAGTTAGTATTTTAACTCCCTTAGTCTTAAGTTCTCTCATTTCTAAAAGAGGGGTAATGATACCTTGGAGTTGTTGTGAGGGTTAGAAAATAACATATATAATAGGCCTGGCACATAATCAATTATCAAAAAGTAATAGATCTTATTATTACTACCCTTCAAGGTTATAGTTCAAATGCCATCTTTTTCTTAAAGTCTTTTGTGATCCCACCCAGCTGGAAGCAACCTTTTCCTCCTTTAAGTTCCTCAGAGGCAGCCTTTAGTTCTCACATATATATCTTATTTACCTAGTGATCTTTCAAACATTCTAGGGTCAAAAACTTTGGCTCATTCAATTTTTTGTTTCACTTAGTGTCTAAAACCATGACTGATTTGTAACATATACTCAAGTATTTATCGATGAATGAAAGTTAAGAAAATCTTAAGAATTATATGCTCATTTTCAGATGAAAAGCTAAACATTAAAAAATGTATAAATGAATATAAAAGTATTAATATTCCCTTCCTCTCTTCAGGATAAATACAACAGAAAACATAATGCTTCCTAGATTATTAAAAAATGTACATGCTTGTCCTCAATTCATTAAGTGAACACTTGCTACCCAGGTTGCAAAAAATTCGAGTCTGTTCTTGTCAGAAATTCTAGCAAATGTTCTGGTTGTCATCAGATTCCAAAAATACGTTACCTATCTCACTCAAATGAGCTGTGATTTTAAAGAACTGCCAAGGGTTAGGCTAATTGTGGCAGATATTCAACACCCCTCTTTATGGGTTCTTAGATACAGCCCTCAAGATTCCTTAGGAACATACATTTTAGGTCTATAAATTGGTAGGTTTTCTCAGTACAACATATATATGTTCTTATTGATTTTAGAGAGAGAAGAAGGGGAGAAAGAGAGAAATATCAATTGGCTGCCTCCTGCACACCGCCTACTGAGGATCAAGCCAGCAACCCAAGCATGTGCCCTGACCAGGAATCAAACCTGTGACCTTTAGGTGCATGGGACCAAACTGAGCCACACTGCCAGGGCCCTTTTCACATATTTTAAAAGAGAATTTGGGGACTCTATTATTTAAGGTCAATGCCTGATTTAAATATTGACTATTAATTACTTCCTTCATTTTTTAACTTCTAACCTCTCAGACTTATAATCGCTGGTGATAGTAGCCAATGATTTCCACATATTAAGTGGTATTTGCAATCTTCCTGATCTGTATCACTTGGATGCTTTTTAAAAAATGTTTTTATTAATTTTTAGAGAGAGGAAGGAGAGGGTGAGAGAGAAATATTGATGAGGGAGAAATATCAACATCGATCGATTCCCTACTGGGGAATCAGCCTGCAAGTGGGCCATGTGCCCTGACTGGGAATCGAAACCAGTGACCTCTTGGTGCATGGGTAGACGCTCAACCATTGAGCCACACCAGCCAGGCTGGATATTCTTATAGCAGTCAGCAGCAGAACTGCTTCATCGTAATTCCTTGAGCCCTGGCCGGTTTGGCTTGGTGGTTGGAATGTTAGCCTGGGAACCTAAAGGTCACCAGTTCGATTCCAGATCAAGGGCAGGTACCCGGGTTGCAGGTTTCATCAGGGGGCGAGTGCGGGAGGCAATCAATGGATGTCTCTCTCACATCAATGTTTCTCTTTCTCTCTCCCTTCCTCCCTTCCACTCTCTCTAAAAATCAATGGGAAAAGATATCCTTGGGTGAAGATTAAAAAAAAAGATAGGGTCTCGGTTACTATAAAAACCATAAGATCAAATGGAATAAAGGGTCAGTAAACTGACAAGGAGAGAAATGGATTCAGTACAGAAGAAATTGAATAATCAATTACCTTGGAGATTTCAGACAAATCTGATTTTCTATTGAAGGCAGAGATATAAATAGCACAAACATAACACAGACACATAGAAACAAAAGCCACCAGCTCAACTTTTTGTCTGAAAACTTGTTAGGTCTAGAGAACTGTTCAAACCACAGCTGCTAATGGTTATGGATTTGGCAATCAAAATGTCTTTGTTTTAAAAAAAAATTTTAACTGCCTTACTATTGAGGTTACAAACCACAGCCTTGATGCATTGTTGCAGTTAACATCCTCCCTGCTGTTTTTGAGAGCTTACATCTGCTGCTGGCAGATAAAACGCTGGCAAACGCATGGGCTCCTTCCAGGGGAATACAAAAGTTTTAACTAGATGGCTCTCATCTACCTCAGTCTCCTGAGTTGAGCCTTCAGTGCTTTCTGTAGCACTCCTACCTTGTCTAGGTTGATCCCCTGCTACTACTTAAGAGGGTGGAAGGTCTAGTGGGGTTTTTTTTCTGGTACAAATCAGCCATGCCAACCATACTATTCTTAGAAGATAAAAGGAAGACGAATTCTTAGCTCAGGGGAAAGCACTTTTAGCACATATTTTAAAGCCACTTCTAGTGTAGTGCACTTGACTTTTAACAACCACTAATAAAACATTTACTGTGGGTTTTTTGTGTTGTTTTTTTTTTAAACTAAATGATCACACTATGCTGAAAATAGTGAGGGCTTAGTATATTTTAACTAATCAAAGAAAGGCCAAGAACTCGAGGTCAGGAAGTAAGTTACTGAGTTTCTCTGGGGAAGAGAAAAGTTATGAACAAGATGGAGAAGTAAAATGTGGGCTAAGTCACATAGGAGATTGGTTTCAGTTGAAATAAAATTAGTATATCCACACGGGTTTTCAAAGAAAATGCAATTTAGCTGAGTGATGAGAAATGAGTGCGGAAATGCAGAAAGAAGACTTAAGTCAGGAAAGTGTCTTCTGGATGATTCTCCCTCAGTGAGTTAATCTATGAGGATGAGAGAAAACCAAATATATTCAGACTAGCAGTTCCAAAACGTACATACCACAATATACCAGTTCTGAATATGCAAATAGGGAGTTTTGGGGGATATTGGGGGGAAGAAGAGGCAGAGATATGGTCAAAAAGTTTTGTGAACAATGAAAGTTATATCCACCAGATATATCAGAGAGTTACATCAGAATCATAATACACACTAGCATATTAAGGGCTCTGAGAAGTTTTTCAGTAAATTAATTTATTTAATCCAAATACATTTTCCAAATGTATGTGTTCATGGAAACCTCACAATCTCCCTACCCTCATTATTTTTCAGAGAACACCTATACCATGGAATAGTTTGGGAAATGCTAATGTAGGGTTATAATACATAAACTCTCAACTCATTCTTGCAGAAATGAGAATAAGGTTGGTAAAACAGACGAGGCAATCACATTTCGTATATCATAGAACCCTAGCTCAAAGAGAGACAGACAGGTAGGCAGGCTACCAAGGGTGCTTGAGACATTTTCCAAAAGCAGCCAAATACCAAAGCTACAACTTTAAAAGCTGTAAGATCCTTATCTGATAAACAATCATCAGATAGGGCTAATACCAATTCTGAATACATTCATGTGCTACCTTCAAACATAGAATAGAAACAATAGGGAAAAGCCACAGAAAAGCTGACCATAGGAAAAATAAGCATGGGATTCCTGTGTTTAATGAAGCTTAGAGGCTTCTGGCATTTTGAAATATTCTAATGTCATACATTAGGGAAATTCATAACGAGAGTTGCCATGACCTCCAGCTAGAAACATATGGAAGGATTCCTCCACATCTATAAGCTACCTTCAGCTTTCTCAGGATAAAAGACAGAATAGGAGGAATATTATGCTACCCTGAAAGACAAGAACCTGGAGAAACCAAAACGATGTTTTGTTAATTAGATTTCTAATTCCATAGACTAGGATTATAGTTTCCCAACCTTTTCTACATAAATTGTGGCAAAAAGAAGACTGGCTACAAATCATTTGATCTTGTATCAGGTGGTGGTTTGCTTGATTGGCAAATGAGAAAGTAAAGGAAGATCCCTTGCCAAAACCACCACCCACACTGCCAGAGGCTGCTGGTTATTTTTTTTAGAATGCAAATAACCTAAGAAGAAAAGTTATACTGCGCTGTGAATGACTGTGAGAATCTCTAAAATTGTAAAGCGTACACCAATATAAGAAATTCTTACATTATTTCTAAACTGAAAAAAAAAAAAAGGCTAGAGTAAAATAATGACACTGAAAAAATGGGTAAAGGGCCCATTAGAGGGATAGGACAGGCACAAGTGTGTGGAAAATGAAGAGCCTCCACGTCTGTGGTTTTGTGTAGATCTAGATCAGTGCTAAGAGCAGAAAAAAAGGCTAGGAGTAAAAAGTCATGCCAAATTAGATACATTGTATTCATATACATAAAGTAATCAGAGAAGGGCTGAGGAGGCAATCCACAAGAAAATGAAAGACAGAAAACTAGAGAGATTAATAACTATTGGCTAAAATATGTGAGGAAAGGATAGAGAAGGTGATATAGGAATAGTGTTTTTTAAAATTGCAGAGTGTAATAACACTAGTGAAAGGCAAATAAGTCTGGAAAGCAAAGAATTTACTCAGAAAAACTGAAGAACACTTTCTTTAGCACAGTGGTAGAAGCCCTACTGCTTAAATTAACTATTAAAGTACAGGTAACCCACACTGGTAGGTAAAACTCTTCATGCTTCAAGGATGATCCTTCTGATTTTGAATTTCTCTAGTCTGAGTCTAAACACAAGGCTCTAAATTTCAGGTTTTCCTTTAGCTCCCTCTGCTGTTCAAAAATGTACTTTAGTTATGTCAGTTCTATCTTAAATCATCAAAATAAATAAAAATACACACATATATACACATGCACACCAAACTTGGCACAGTCCAGGCAATCAGAGTTCAAACATTTGCTTATTATGAATTCTCTGGCCCAGAACAAATGTTCCAGAATAAGTAACAACAAATTCAATCATTCCCACCACCTAATTGAAATTCAAGGGATAATGGAAGTTTTATTCACCAAAAGCAGCGAACTTTTACTAAGGGATGAGGATCCTATATGTGTTAGCTGGATTGTGGCAAAAGCTTTTTATGCAGAAATGTATATGTGCCTATTCTCCATATACCAGAAATCAAAGGATCACTATACCATACTTTTTCTGTTTCTACCCTGGTCTTTTCTCTCCCCAGTATCTCCTAATTAAAAGTTTCTCTTCATATGTTTAAATCCAATTGCTAGCACCTTACTATCTTCAGGATATCCTGTGCTGAAAGATCTATGGTGGCGAAGCAAGCATCTGTCCAAGAGAAGTATTCTTACTCACCTGATCCTTAAATTGATTCTGGGACAAGCAGTCAATTAAGTCCACACAGCCCAGAAGACAACCTGATGGATAGTCATTGGGAAATTCCACATCTGAATCAAGAATAAAGAATGATTAAATTTCCTTTTTGTGACCCTAGAACTCACAAATCTGTTTTCAATTCTGAACAAATAACTTTCTCTATTATCTATATGTAGACATAAGGAAAACAATGAGGTTTTTATTTGGTTCAACTGTTGATATTTTAGCAAAAAAATTTGAGTGGCTGGTTTAGTCCACTCTCCACATCTAAGCTATAGGAAAATTACTCGCACACCATTGAAGTTCAAAGACCCCACAATTTCACTTCAAACAAATCAATTCCACTACAATCAACTGGATCAGACTGGTGTTTAGTGATGATGGGTTTTGGAAACAAGCTACAGGTGTCAAGAGAAAACCCATAAATATTTTTTTTAAAAATTAAGAATGTCAGAACACACAAATTTAAAACAAGCCTGTTATATAAGTCAAAACAGAAAAACATTTTTATAGAAACATGTACTTTTTATTTCTTTTATATATACATATATATGTATATATTTTATTGATTTCAGAGAGGAAGGGAGAGGGAGAGACAGAAACATCCATGATGAGAGAAAATCATTTTGATCGGCTGTCTCCTCCCCCACTGGGGATCGAGCCTACAACTCGGGCATGTACCCTTGACTGAAATCTAACCCGGGACCCTTCAGTCCTCAGGCCAATGCTCTATCCACTGAGCTTGGATTTTTAAAAACTTCTATAGGTGTTGCCCTGGTCAGTGTGGCTCAGTTGGTTGGGTGTTGTCTGTGCACTGAAAAGATTGCCAGTTCGATTCTTGGTCAGGGCACATGCCCTGGTTGCAGGCTCAATCCCTAGTGGGAATGTGTAGGAGGCAACCGATCAATATTGCTCTCACATCAATATTTCTCTCTCTCCCCCTCTCCCTTTCTCTCTCTAAAAATCAATAAAAAGTCTTTAAAAACAAATAAAGAAAAAATCTTTTATAGGTGTGTCTGTAATTATCCTCTCATTCTATCTTAAAAAGAACTGTATGATCTGAATAAAAGGAAGGAAAACAAGGGTGAGAAGTGTATTTTAAGATCCAAATTTAGTGTGCTGAGGGTGATTGCCAAAATACACTGCTTAAGTCAACCAACCTTGATCTGTCCAAATCCAATAGCAGATGTCTATTTGGGTCACTCCGGATAAAAATTTTTATTTGTGGTTCTTCCCAATCTAAAGATCCCATAGTTTACAGCAGTCATATATATTTACTATGATTTACTATCATAGTAAATAAATAAATATATACATATACATATATAGATATATAGATATATATATACAAAATTTTCTCACATAAAACTAAGACTGCCCTGGCCAGTGTGGCTCAGTTGGACTGTCAACACATACACCGAAAGGTTTCGGGTTTGATTCCTGGTCAGGGCAAATACTTAGGTTTCAGGTTAGATCCCCTGTCAGGGTGTGTATAGGAGGCAACCAATTAATGTTTCTCTCTCACATTGATATTTCCTTTCTCTCTTTCCCTTCCTCTCTCTCTGGAATAAGTGAAAACATATCCTCAGGTGAAGATTAAAAACAAACAAAACAAAGTAAGACTAATTGTTTAATTTCTGGTATTGGGAACTAAAATTTTTATTTGCACTATTTGGCAAATTAATGCTTTCGACAGCTATCTATGACTTGCCACTAAACAAGCAAATACACAAAGTTTAAAGTCACTTTCATACTTTCAGCCAAAAAAAAAAAAAAATAGGAAGAAGTAAAAAGGAAGAAGAAGTGAAAGTCAATGACTTCTCTCAATAAAGTAAGACTAAAAGGAGAATATATGGTGGTTACCTTTCCCACGAAGAAATCGATATGTAGTCTGGAGTTCTGAGACTTCTTGAGGGGAGGGTCTTTTGGCTGTGGCTGCTATCCAAAGCCGTCCTCTGTGAGGAGTGTACCAGCTTCTGCCCTCCACCCTTAAACAAGTATAAATTTAGCAGGAAGAATCTAAATTCTAGTGTCCTGGAGGGTCTCATAATATACAACAAATTATCCAGTTGAACAAAGAGATCTGTAGATGATACCTCAGCAAGAGAAGTATTTTTTGTGAAAAACAATTCTCCCACAATACTCTCCACATGAGTATGAACTGTGTTCCTTTTCCCCAGTTATTCCTATTATCAGAACAAGAACAATTCATCTCTCTCAGCTTCTATTTTTTAAAAATATGATCTCTATAACTCAGACTGGGGGCTTTCATTAGCCTTGGGACTTTTATAATCCAAATCTTCTATTTTCAAGGTATCCAAGTTGTCCCATAAAAATGGAAATCTTTGCCTTTCTTTGAGTCAAAGGCTAACCTTTTCCCTGAAAGATTTGCTAATTGTTCTCTAACTTGACAGAAAAATTCTCACCCACATATAATTCCTCAAGAATAGTTACTTTTATAATTATTATTTAATATGATTTAAATAAATAAAAATGTTTATAATCTTTACTCTTTAAATTGCCACCAAATTCATTTATATTTTCCAAGTATTTTATAAAAGGTTATGTTCTTTGCAGGTAATTAAATAAGCTGTTCATTAGTTTGAAAGAATCTTTAAATGGAGTAACAGAATGCATTCCAGAAAATTTCATTACTCCAAGGATTACAAAAATATGTTTCTCTTTTAATTCACACCAATAAAATAAAGTACCTAGATGATATACCCCTATGATGCTATTCTTAGAATAGGGAACAGAGATGTTCTCATATCCTTAGTTTTCCAATGTAGATGAATTGGAAGACTGCTGGGCACAAAATAGGTACTCAGTAAATGAGGAATGAATCAATATTTCTTCCCTCTATACCAAATAACCTTAAGGGCTGCTGGGGAAATGACCTCACAAGTATAGCAAAACCGCCCACGTTATTTCTGTGGGATTAGTGATTGTGGGTTGGATGCTGCTCATCCTGTTCTTTGCAGTGAGAAAATCTGAATAAATAGATCCAAAATAGGATGAGAGAAATGTAAACATTCTGATTCCCTCAGCAGAGAACAAGCTGTCTAGTTTTCTACTTTAAAAAGGGAAGGCACCTAATTGCAGAGAACGAATGAGGAAACAGACACCTGCAGGCCTGGCTGCCCTGGAGCAGTAGCAGAGTGCTACACACCTGCTCTAACAGCACTACACACCTGGACTATGACACAGATAGACAAAGCAGGATAGCCTCATCTTCAAGAGGAGGGGGGAAACGGTAATGCACCTTAATGAAGGAGAAAAGTCACAGTTCATCATGAAAACACCAAAGCACTAATGATTGTTCCTAAATATTGATAACAAATTTTCTTTCAGGAAAGTAGAAAAATTACTCTTACACAGTGAGAGTGGAAAAAGCACTTTGACACCTGACCTCTAGTACCATTCCTGCCACTAGTAACTAACTTTGGAATTCAAAGCAAGCTGCTTTACCTTTGCCTGCCTAAGTGCCCTCATTTGTCCAAGATTGTAATAATACTGGCCCAATCTATTTAATAAAGCTACCTCTTAAAAATTGGTAAAATGTTATTTAAATACAAAGTATTATCCCGTTATGAGTTAGGACACTGCCAGGCATATGAAATTCTAACTGATAAAATAAGAAGGAAGAGATATCTGTACTCCCATATTCGCTGCAGAACTAGTCACAATAGCCAAGACATGGATTGATGAATGAATGGATAAAGAAGATGTGACGGGGGTAACGTGGGGATAAGGACACATATGTAATATCTTAATTAAAAAAAAAAAGATGTGATATATATATTTATATATATATAATGATCTATTAGTCACAGCTATAAAAATAAATTAGATCCTGCCCTGACCGGTTTGGCTCAGTGGATGGAGCGTCGACCTGCGGACTGAAGGGTCCCGGGTTCAATCCAGTCAAGGGCATGTACCTTGGTTGCAGGCACATCCCCAGTAGGGGGTGTGCAGGAGACAGCTGATCAATGTTTCTCTCTCATTGATGTTTCTAACTCTCTATCCCTCGCCCTTCCTCTCTGTAAAAAATCAATAAAATATATATTTTTTAAAATGATAAATAAAAATAAAGAAGATCCTGACATTTGCAACAACATGGATAGACATTGAAGGCATTTTGCTAAGAGAAATAAAATAAGTTAGACAGAGAAAGACAAATATTGTATGATCTCACTTATATACAGAATGTGAAAAAAACCAAACTCATAGACACAGAAAACAGATTGGTGGTTGCCAGAAGGAAATGGGAAAAGTAGTTAAAAGTTAAAAACTTCAAGTTATAAGAAACTTCTGGGGATATAATGTACAAAATGGTGACTATAGTTAACAATATTTTATTATATATATTTGAAAGCTGCTAAGAGAATAGATCTTAAAAGTTGCCATCACAAAAACAAAAAGTGTGTAACTGTGGTGATGATGTTAACTAAACTAATTGCAACAATCATTTTGCAATATATATACGTATATCAAATCATTATGTTGTATACCTTAAGCAAATACAATGTTGTATGTCAATTTTATCTTTTTGTAATGTTTTTATTGATTTTTTTTTTTTTTTTTTTTTTTTAGAAAGAGAGGAAGGAAGAGGAAGAGAGAGAGAGAAACATTGATGAGAAAGCATCATTGATCAGCTGTTTCCTGCGCGTCCCTACTGGGGATCAAGCCTGCAACCCGAGAATGTGCCCTGACTGGGAATCAACCAACTGAGTCATACTGGCCAGGGCAAATGTCAATTTTATCTTAATAAAACTGGATAAAAAAGGAAAAATAAATGTTGTAATGAAAAGTGAAAGAAGAAAAACATAAACATAAATACATATTATGGCCTCACTATATAATTTGCATAGGAAAAAGAACATAAACACTCCAAAATGCTAACAGTAGCTGTTTCTAGGTGATGGAATTATAGGTGATCTTTTTTTTCTAGCTACTTTTCTGTATTTTCCAATTTTCTATGTACATTTATAAAAGGAAAAAAACCGAACTATTTTTAAAAATTGAATTGAGAAGAAACATATAAAACCATGGAATTATAAGCTATTACTATCACCACTAACAGGTACAACAACTCTATTATACTTCTTCTATTCCTTACTACTTCTTCCACTTTTTGTAGTAAAGGAATTTGTGGTAAAATAGTTTCTCAATATGGTTACTCAGATAGATAGATTAGCTGGATGATAGATAGTCAGATGAATGAAAGAAAAACAAAACCAAATAAGCTAATGTCTTAAAAAATTAATAAATATTAAAAACCTTTAATTTCAAATAGGATCAAACCATTAAAAAGTTGAGTGCCTTATTACAAAGGCAGCACCAAGAGAAGTTTTATAAATAGACTTCCTACAAAGATAAAAAAAACTGGTATTCTATTGTTTGTTATGACTAAAATCCTTAGCCATTTTAACCTGTTTTTTAAAGCTATTCAGTAAAAAAAATAAAAATAAAAACTATTATCAAGTCAGTAAAATGAATATATTGCTTCAAGTTTTATGTACCAACGAATATTACAAATCATCACTAGATTGGGGAAAATAAATTCTAATCCATAACTCTAAATCAACTTAATGTCACTGTAAAATCTCTCACTGTCAAGATTCATTTCTGTTCTTACCTTTTAATCCCCCTGACAAGCAGAGAAGCCCAGGGCTGATGCATAGAGAGGCACCAGCCACCATCAAAGCCTTCCTGAAATTCTTCGTCCTGGATTCGCAACTGGTGCCGATATGAGTTGAACTCTGGTTCTGATCCTGCTGAATGGAAAGCCTTCTTCTGTGTGGCTGCACCTGTCTGGTCTATCCACTACACGGGGGAAAAAACAACATATAGTTCTGAAAAGGAAAGAACCCGGAGTAGATCTAAAAACTGAGATGAATGCTAATAATGAAATCATAGTGGGAACATATTCTTAGAAAAATTTATCCCATCTTTGAAACAAGGACAAAAGAGCTAGAGAAGGTACAAATTCAGTAGAAGCCCAGGTATGATAACAAGGTTCCATCTTAGAGGATAATTAGAATGTTGAAATCGCCACACAAAGCTTCCTAATTCCAGCAACAGTACAACTATCACACCAAATAACTGGTCTGTAATTATTTCCATTTTATACTTATTAATAATCTATATAGGATACATTATGTTTCCCAACATAAATATATCAGCCCAATGAAGATTTAACGTTTTGATCTGTACATTCTTCATGTGCTGGTACCATGATAAAGCCAAACAGATCTTGTCAGGGGCAGTCATTCTGATGACTGGATGCAAAAAGTATTATTCTCTTACCTTGCATTAAAGAACTGGCCCCTAAAGGAGAGGATGGGGCACTACAGAAATGAGGCATCCATCATGTAAAGAGAATAGAAATTATAGGGTACAGGTAATTACAGGAGCCTGAAGAGTCCTGACAGTAGTTCAGTCAGAGACAAAGGTCAGTGTTTCTTCCATCCAGAGCAAGAAGACTGAGTGCTCCAAAATTTAAGGGGGAAAAAAGAGGCTTTATTAGGATGGTGAGGTTAGGTTAGTTGTTTTAATTTTTTTACTTTTTACTTAGTAATTTATAGATGGGGAAAAATGCTAGTGTGGTAGTCTAGAAACTCTAAGCAATCATTTAACCTCTAAAGGTGTCACTTTACTGTAAAATAATGGGGTTGGACTAAATAAATCCCTAAGAATCTTTCTGCAATAAAATTTTATAAGTCCAATCAACTTGTATATTTAAAAAAAATCACAGAAACATTCAAGTACTTAACTATATGAAAAGGCATAAAGCAGCAACATATAAAATATTAAAAAGATCATGGTTCTTGCATTCAAGGAAGTTACAATCCTAATAGAAGACAGACACATAAATAACTATGCAAAATATAAGGCAGAGAGATGCAAATCAAAACAACAATGCAGTACCATCTCACACCTGTCAGAATGGCTATCATCAACAAATCAACAAATGACAAGTGCTGGCAAGGATGCGGCGAAAAAAGGAACCCTCGTGCATTGCTGGTGGGAATGCAGACTAGTGCAGTCACTGTAGAGAACAGTATGGAGTTCCGCAAAAAACTAAAAATGGCCCTGGCCGGTTTGGCTCAGTGGATAGAATGTCAGCCTGCGGACTCAAGGGTCCCAGGTTCGATTCCGGTCAAGGGCATGTACCTTGGTTGCAGGCACATCCCCAGGAGGGAGTGGGCAGGAGGCGGCTGATTGATGTTTCTAACTCTCTATCCCTCTCCCTTCTTCTCTGTAAAAAATCAATAAAATATATTTTTTAAAAACCATAACTAAAAATGGAACTCCCATTTGACCCAGTGATCCCACTGCTAGGAATATATCCCAAGAAACTAGAAACACCAATCAGAAAGGATATATGCACCTCTATGTTCATAGCGCAATTATAATAGCTAAGATTTGGAAACAGCCTAAGTGCTCATCAGCAGATGAGTGGATTAAAAACCTGTGGTACATCTACACAATGGAATACTACGCTGCTGTACAAAAGAAGGAATTCTTACCATTTGCAAGAGCATGGATGGAACTGGAGAGCATTATGCTAAGCAAAATAAGCCAGTCAGATAAATATCATATGATCTCACTCATTTATGGAATATAATAAACAACATAAACTGATGAACAAAAACAGATCCAGAGACAGAGAAGCATCAATCAGACTGTCAAACCTCAGAGGGAAGGTAGGGGAGGGCGGGGTAAGGGGATGAGATCAACCAAAAGACTTGTATGCATGCATATAAGGCTAACCAATGGACACAGACACCAGGGGGGACACAGACACTGAGTGGGAGGTGGGGGGGAGGGGCAATGGGTATTACATATGTAATACCGTAATCAATAAAGAAGAAAAAAAGAATGCACACAGAACTTGAAAAAAAACCCCACCTATATAACATATAAGGCAGAATTGAGTAAATACTACACAGGGATATAAACTCTTCAGTAGGAACATAGAGGAAGAACTGATCCATTACAGGGGAAATAAGTAATTTCATAATTATGTTAATATTTGAACAATTCTGAGACCCACATTCTGTTCTTCTCTATTACAGTTCTTGTTTATATTACTTGTTTCTCTATTCTCTCAGTCGTTTTGCTAAATTAATCTCTTCTTACCTTTTAATATTACTATTGAGCCCTGTTAAGTGGTCTCATCTACCTTTTTAGCCTTTAAGAAACTGTCTACTGCCCTCCTAGTGCTACAACACTAATTTAAGCCCTCAGAATCTCCCCACTGAGTTACTACAATAATCTTTTCAGGTATTTCCCTGCTTCTAGTCTTACTCCTCCCTCCAATCCATTCTCTACATAGGCATGGATGTTAAATCAATCTTCAGCTAAAATCCTTCAAGGCCTCTTCTTTGTCTACTTTAGGATAAAACCAAACTCCTTAGCATGAGACATAAAGGCTTTCATAATAAGATGCTGCCTACTGTACTGGCTTAAGTAGTATCCCCTCCAAATTTACATCCACCAGAACCTTACTTGGAAATAGAATCTCTGTAGATGTAAATGAGTTAAGGTCATACTGGATTAGGGTGGACCCGAAATCTAATGACTGGTGGGTGTCCTTATAAAAGGGGAGAACACATAAAAACAAAGACACACAGGAGGCAAGCTCTTCCTCCAGGGAGCATACCCTCAACTTCTCTCTGCCCCTCCTCATCTCCTTCCCCCAACAGGTAATTTCCTAAACTCTAAGGGACCCCACCCCAACCAAGTAGCAATGGGCAGTGGCAGTTCGTCCAGGGCTAACTCCCTGGCCCTGTCCCCAAGGCCCCTTTTTCTCTGACTTCCTAGTAAGCCAAAGCAGACCAGACTAGGCTCATTTCCCCAGCCCTTTCTTGTTTCACTGTCCCCGGCTTTAATATATATTTTTTTAAAAGATACACAGGAAAGAAGGCCATATGCAGACAGATGCAGAGACTAGAATGACAAGCTACAAATCAAGGGCTGCCTTACAGGAACCAGAAGCTGAAAGAGGTAAGAAAGCATTCTCCAGGAGAGCCTTTAGAGCAGTGGTTCTCAACCTTCTGGCCCTTTAAATACAGTTCCTCATGTTGTGACCCAACCATAAAATTATTTTCGTTGCTACTTCATAACTGTAATGTTGCTACTGTTATGAATCGTAATGTAAATATTTGATATGAAGGATGGTCTTAGGTGACCCCTGTGAAAGGGTCGTTCGACCGCCAAAGGGGTCACGACCTACAGGTTGAGAGCCGCTGCTTTAGAGGGAGTACGGCACTGCTAACATCTTAATTTCAATGTTGAGAACTGAGAGAATAGATTTCTGTTGTCTTAAGCCAAGCAGTTGTGTTACTTTGTCATGGCTGCCTTAGGAAACTAATACACCTACTAGTCCATTTTAACTTCAAGCAATACTTAATTACTTGTGGTTCTCCAAAGCTCTCAAACTGTTGAGCCTCTGTACATGTTGTATCTTCTACCTGGAATTCCCTTCCCAGATCTGTCTGCTTGAAAATTCCTATTCATCCCTTACATCTCCTCTTAAACACTATTTCTTTTGTGACTCCTTGAGTGGGCTTATGAACTCTCTCCTAAAGTCCTATTGTACCTATGACATGTGTCTATCATAGCAATTACCTTAATTAAAGGTAATTATTTGTATTTAAACACATCTTCCCACTAAATTTGAAGTCCTTAAGGATTGGAGTTAGGCCTTTATCTTTTAATTTCCCAGCACCTAGCAAAAACACCTAGCACATATACAGTGCTGATGAACAAATATTTCCAGTGAAGCTGTCTGCAGCACTGCTTTGAATGCAACTCTCTGTTTAAGAACCTTCTATGGCTCACATTAATTTACAAAATACAAATGTGAAAACTTCCTAGCTAAACATTTAAGCTCTGGTTTTACCTACCTAACCCTAGTCTATTTCTCACGATAATGCTTTTTATGAGTACTATCTAGGTTGCTTAAATTCAGTATTCCATATATATCTCCCATGCTATTGTGTACCCATGCCTTACTCCGACAGTTCATTCTGCCTGGAATGCTTTTTTCCCATCATCCCCAAACATCCATTTTCTTGGATATTTACTTGTAATGAATGGCAGCTTCCCTATAAAAAGCCTCTTTTAATCCCCTCAACTGGAAGTAGTCTTTCCCTCCTCTGGATTTCCACTGTACTTTATTTATATCTCCATTAGTCTTAAAGTTGCATATATAATCTTTTCCCCTATTTGTCTCTGAGTTCTTTAACCCTTTGCGGTCCAATTTTATTTTTGGAATTCAAACAGTCTGGTCCAAATTAATTGACGGGATTGAACGTTGAAGTTATCTGTCTCACTAGACCTCAGCTCGACGTTGGACCTGCTCCTAGCGCCTGGTCTGTCGAGTCAGCCTCCACGCACGACCGAAAAGGGTTAAAGATAGAAGTTATGTCTACTATGCTTGTACAAAACAGGTGCTCAATGTACTTGATAGAAAAATAAATGATGACAATGAATATGTGAATTAATGTATTAATTTAAAACATCACTCTATGGGACTACCTATATTCTATAAAATATACAGAAAAAAACACTAACAAAAGGACCATGGAATTATCTAAATCTTTATAGTACTTAACAAACCTTCTCTTTGAAAATACTCAGAAGATAATACAGGTCAACTTGTCAGAAGTGCTGCAGAAAGACTGGAATGAATTGAACCAGAGAATAATGTTGGTGGGTATACTGAGAAAGCGGATTGGTATTTAAAGCCTATTAAAGAGGCACACTTGAAAGGAGACATGTCTGGGCCCAAACTTCTCTCATTATCAATTAGAGCAAAGATCCACTAACCTGGGGAGGGGATTGGTACAGGTTCGGATTCACCAGAATTCCCAAAGGCTCTTCAGAAGATCTATCCAATTTGGTCAGTGATTGGTTCAAGGTTCCACTGGCAATGGCCTGTATTGTCTCATCTAGTCTGTGATAACAAACCAAAGGATGCAATAATTGGTAATATTCTATGTTCAGAACATACTTACTTATCACCCATAAAAAAGCCTTCTACAGTAATAAATTTTAAAATTCAAAGAGGGGTTCATAGATAACCGCCTTCCCCCACCCAAATTTCCTTCTCTTTACTCCAACAACCCTAAGGAATGAGTTAGTAAAAGCTCCAGAATGCCAAGAAAATAGGTAGGGCCCACTATAATCATTTATCTGTCTAATGAGTTTATTAAAAATGCAAGAATTAGAAAAGTTGCCTAGAAACAATCTGACCCACAGAATAGTATTCTATGGCAGCCTATTTACTCAACACATTCAATTACTCCTCTGCTCACTCAGGAGTCCCTCTCTCCAGTCCTCCATGATGATATGAATTCTAGCCTTGCTTCAAGGCCCAGAAGTTCTAATGAGGCCCTCTACTGGCCCCACACAAAAGTGCTTCCTCCTTTCTCTGAGGTCCTAAAGCACCTACTATTTCGTCATTGGATACATCCTATGATCGTGTTTGCTATGACTACTTGGCTCTAAACCTATGGGATAATGTTCACTGGTGGAACTAACTCTATTGGATAGTAAGAGATCATAGGTCCTGCAGGGACTGTATCTTACTCTACTCTATAGCACTACATTACTTGCTGCTTTACTCCATGTCCCTGCTGAATGTTTGACAAATGTAGGATGATAATGATTCTGAGACACACATAATGAAAAGCTTCTACCAGTAGGAAAGACTGAACCTGACCTTGAATACAACTAAAGAGTTACTTGTTAGGAACCTGTTATATGGAAGGCAACTTAAAAGGTTGTAGAAGACATAGCTCCTCCTTTCAAGAAAGCTTTGAATCTAAGTGGCAGGTTTAAGGCAGCTATAAGGATGATGAATAAAACATGAGAGGATGTAATTAATACTATGACGCAAAATCCATTTGGTGGTTATTATCCTATCATCCCATGTGCTGTACTTAAGCAGGTTGAGAGAGAGGTAGATATTTGAAAGGCAAAAATTGGGGGAGGGATTTCCAAACCAAGGGAAAGGCAAAAACAAAGGCATGAAGCTTAAAACAAAACAAAATAGTACAAGAATTTTTTTTAAAATATATTTTATTGATTTTTTACAGAGAGGAAGGGAGAGAGATAGAGAGCCAGAAACATCGATGAGAGAGAAACATCGATCAGCTGCCTCCTACACACCCCCCACTGGGGATATGCCCGCAACCCAGGCACATGCCCTTGACCGGAATCGAACCCGGGACCCCTCAGTCCGCAGGCCGACGCTCTATCCACTGAGCCAAACCGGTTTCAGCAATAGTACAAGAATTTGAAGGAAGAGGTGAGTCTAAAATAAGGCAGGGACAGTAGGATCTGAAGAAGAGAAATAGATTTAAGACATAGTACAGTGGTAAGTACTGGTATATCCAGAACTCCATAATGTATAAAAGAAATAATACAAATAGCTAATGAATACATTTTTAGAATGTTCGAAATGTGAATAAAATTATGATGAAATGCCATTTTTCATGAGTCAGAATGGCAATTTTTAAAAAATCCTCACCTGAGATTATGTTTTTTTAATGTTTTAAGAGAGCGAGAGAAATATGGATCGGTTGCCTACCGTATGCACCCTGACTGGGGATTGAACCTGCAATCTATGTATGTGCCCTGAACAGGAATCGAACCCACAAGGTTTTAGTGTACAGGATGATGCTCCAACCAACTGAGCCACCTGGCCGGGGCAGAATGGCAAATAATTTTTTTAAATATATTTTTATTGATTTCAGAAAGGAAGAGAGAGGAAGAGCGAGATAGAAACATCAATGATGAGAGAGAATCATTGATGGGCTGCCTCCTGCACACCCCCCACTGGGGGTTGAGCCTGCAACCCAGGCATGTGCCCTTGACCAAAATCAAACCCAGGATCCTTCAGTCCGCAGGTTGACACTATCCACTGAGTCAAACCAGCTAGGGCAAGAATGGCAAATAATTTTTAAAACTGTTGAGAGGCAAATAAAGAAACTAGCATTTGATATCTGGTGTGCAGCTGATAAGTCAAAAAGTATGCACCATTTAAATTTTGAGATACTGTCCAGTTTCCCTTCTAAAAGGCTGAACCCTTTCTTATGAGATATGAAATGATTTTTATTGTAAAAGCAATCAATTTTTATTATGGAAAAACTGGAAAATACAAATTAATAGAAGGAAAAAGAATTCTTAAACCCATCACCCAGAAGTAATTTTATTTTTTTCTTTATATCTGTGTATCATATACATAATAGATGCGAACAAATAATTATTTTGAAACTAGTGGCAGAATTTCCTTTGTTTATTTATTTATTTATTTATTTAAATTTTGCAATATTGGGGGACCAGGCGGGCAAGTAGAATTTCCTTTGTTTAGAAAAAGTTGATCATGTAGTTGCCAGGTATGAAAGAGAAAAGCCACGGACTTGGCCTTGTGAAAAACACTTCTCTGTTCACTAACATCCATTTTTGTGTGTGTGTGTGAGAGAGCCAGAGGTATCATTTTCAAAACAAAAAAAAAAAGGGCAAGATCTCTATGTGCTTTCTTTTCGTTGGAGCCAATACGCGTATCTCTTCTCAACTCTAAGTAGCCATAATGGCAATTTTTTTTCCAATAGGCTTTATTTTTTAGAGCAGTTTTAGTTTCACAGCACAACTGAATGTAAGGTGTAGAGATTTCCCTTACACTCATACTCCCTTGTCCCCACACATGCAGAGCTTCCCCCATTATCAAACATCCTTCAATAAAGTGGTACATTTGTAACAATTAATCAGTCTATACTGAGACATCATTATCACCCAAAATCCATAGTGTATATTACAGTTCATTCTTGATATTGAGGCTGTACCACTTTATTTATTTTATTTATTTTGGGGGGGATCCTATGCTCCTCCTTCTGTGCAATTGTATGTGTGATTTTAAACACACACAGTTCAGAATTAGAGACAGGCCCTTTGCTGTGTAGTTCACACTGGTCTGTTCATGCTCATGTGAACAAAGGGGACAGTAGGCACCGCAAAGTCCAGTCCTGCTTGTGTCTGTACCTGTTTATCTCCTAAAAAGGCATCTAATTGTATGGTATATGATTGCCTGATTACTAAGCTTTACACCTGAAAGAGGCTGTACCATTTTAATACTCCCATCCACAGTAAAAGAGCACACCTATTTTCTTACACTCACAAATTATGCAATATTATATATATTTTATTTCAACCAATTTAATGGTACATATGTTTAAAAATATGTCCTTCTTTATTTTGGTTAATCCTCACTGAAGATATTTTTCCATTGATTTTTTTTTTTAGAGAGAGTGGAAGGGAGGGGGAGAGACAGAAACATCAATGTGAGAGAGACACATCGATTGGTTGCCTCTTACATGCACCCCAACCAGGGCTGGGGATCGAGCCTGCAACTGAGGTACATGGCCTTGATCAGAATCAAACCTGGAATCCTTCAGTCTGTGGGCCAAGGCTCTATTCACTGAACCAAACCAGCTATGGCTAAAAATTTGCATTTCTTTGATAACAAGTTGAGTATCTTTTCAAACATTTAATGACTATTTTTATTTCTTCACCTGTAAACTGTCTATTCTTAGCCTTTGCCCATTTTTCTACTGGATTTTTAAAAATACATTTTTATTGACTTTTAGAGAGAGAGGGAGAGGGAGAGGGTGAGAGAGAAACATTGGTGTGAGAGTGTAACATGGATGTGCTGTCTCCTGCACACACCCTACCAAGGATGGAGCCCACAACCTGGGTATATACACTTGACCAGGAATCAAACCGGCAACCTCCTGGTGCACTGGATGATGCCCAACCAACTGAGCCACAGTGACCAGGATGTGGTCTTTTTCTCTTAATTTGCAGAAGGCCTACTTATATATTACTAGAGGCCCGGTGCACAAATTCATGCACAGGTGGGGTCCGGCCAGCCTGTCCTGATGGGGGCTGATTGGGGGGGGGGGGGATTTGGGGAGGGGCTGGCGGGGGGGCCACAGGAGGGTGGCTGGCCGGCCCCACCCCCAATCCTGCTGGGGCTGGCTGTGGGGTGGGGCCACACACACACACACACCCGCTTGGGCCAGTTGGCCGGCTGCAGTGTGCGTCATAGAGACCAGTTGTTCCGGTCACTTGGCTTTTATATATAGAGATGGATGTTAGTCTTGGTTAAATGTTGAAAATATTTCCTCTAAGTTTGTTATTTTTTTACTTTATTTTAAATATATTTTATGTCTTTTGACTTCTGGGTTTTGGATCCTACTTAGAGATTTATCACACCAAAACAATAACCATATCCTCCTATATGTCTATATTTGTTTCTAATTCTTTTATTTCTTTTACATTTAACTCGTTAGTCAAACTATCACAGAAGATTGTTTTTTAACCCTTTTCGGTCCAACCTCGAGGCTGACTCGACAGACCAGGCGCTAGGAGCAGGTCCAACGTCGAGCAATAAGAACATTAAAAAGTTCAACATTCAATCCCGTCAATTAATTTGGACCAGACTGTTTGAATTCCAAAAATAAAATTGGACCGCAAAGGGTTAAAGGTCATGAGTTATCTTTTTTAAAAATATTTTTATTGATTTCAGAGAAGGGAAAGGGAAAGAGAGACAGAGATAGAAACATCAATGATGAGAGAGAATCATCGATCAGCTGCCTCCTGCAAGCTCCCCACTAGGGATTGAGCCTGCAACCCAGGCATGTGCCCTTGACCAGTATCAAACCCAGGACCATTCAGTCTGCAGGCCAATGCTCTATCCACTGAGCCAAACAAGCTAGGGCCACAGAATGATTTGAGGTAGAGATCTACTATAGATATTTTCTAAGCTGGTGGCCAATCATCCCATCATATATTAAATCCTTTCCTTACTATTTAGAAATATTACCTTTATCAAATATTAAATTTACACACATATAAACACACACCCATGCACACATACACATACAATACAGACACACAGGTTTCCTTCTGGAGTCTATTAATTCATTACTTATTCCTGTGCCCAAACTGTATCTAATTTTTTTAAAGTTTTTTTTTTTTTAATAAAACTACTGTAATTATCTAGTAGGACAAGTTTCCCTCCCTGTTCATTTTCAAAATTTTCTTAGCTACTCTTACATGTTTCTATTCCAAATGAATATATTATTTTTTTAAGTCAACAAAAATAACAGATCCATTAGATGAGGTAAATCTTTTACAATCAAACCATCCCCTTCTTTCAGACCTTTTCTGCTGCTACCCACTTACTTGCTATGATACTCGGCTAGTGGATTTTCATCTTCCACGATCTTCCTGCCTGCAAAGTCAATGGTGATCTTCTTAGAAAGCCGAGAGGCATGTCGAAATTCTCTCAGCTCCTCCTCTCGCTTCTGCAAAGTTTCCCGCTCAATTTTGGATAACCACTGGTTAGAATCACTGGCAAAGTAATCTGATTCATCATCAATTACTTGGGTCCTTCGAATACTAAGAAAAAGAAAAACAACAACAACACATGGCAATTAGGTCACCTATTGACAAATAGGAACTTGATTACTGGGAAACTGCTTCAAGGTAGCTAACTCTTATGCTGTCCTCAAGGTTATTATCTCAAATATGGAGGTCCAAGAATGTTCTAAAACTAGGTCAAGCTCTGCCTGGTTCCTAGCTTCTGCATATTAATTATCTCCATTGCAAGCTCAGCTCAGCTCAGCTCCTAAAACTAATCTCATCGTCAGCCAGGAAAAGACACTGCACCATAATCCACTGTCCTTCTAGCTTCCTTAATACAGTACTCTGGTCCTCATCTTCTGAAATCTGGGCTTCTGCCTGGTTTTGCTGCAGATGAGTTCATGTCTTGGCAACTTACTTATTTAATATGATAGTCCCTCTATAACTGGGACTTAGTCTATTCTTGTTAGGCCCAACTGCTACCCTTTCCCTTAGAAACTGGTGTTCTAATCTGGACTCTTCAGTCCTGTGGCTTATTCTTAGGACACTTACTCTCTACTACTATATGTCAGAGCCCCTTCCCCAAATCTCCAGTCCTTTACTAATACAGTGGCCAAGTTCTGAATATGATAATCAGGCCTCTTTCTAACAAAGAAACTGAGAACTAGAAGAAATCTTGATGATCCACTCTCTCATTCCACAGATAATAAACCCAGGGCTCACAGAAGTTAAGTAATACTCTAAAATAACAAATCGCCCTAGCCGGTTTGGCACTGTGGATAGAGCATCAGCCTGTAGACTGAACGGTCCCAGGTTCAATTCTGATCAAGGGCATGTACCTAGGTTGCAGGCTTCTCCCCTGCCCAGGCCCTGGTCAGGGCGCGTGCAGGAGGCAACCAATGGATATGTTTCTCTCACATTAATATTTCTCTCTGTCTTCCCCTCTCTCTTCCACTCTCTCTAAAAATCAATGGAAAAATATCCTAGGGTGAGGATTAAAAAATAATAATAAAATGACAAATCAACTGGATTTGTGCATAATTACAAATTTGTAATATACACAGTTATAGGGAAACACTCAAATCATATTCATATAGTGATTTCAATTACTCAAGATTCAGCTGGAATTATAAAAGTTTTAAGGTAGACAGAGCGGGAAGCTTAAGAGGGCTCAGGAGAAAATTGGTCCTATATATGAACCTGAATAATGCAAGTAGTACCCTTGAACAAATCAGCAAAAGGGCAACATCAATAGAGAGAGACACTTTTCCAGTTTTTACTTATCAAGAGATGCACTCCATTTCTAATTCTATTTCTAAGGTAAAGTTTTATTGAGTAGGTCTAAAAGTAATATTTAAAGGATTAAGAGTAAATATGGAGCCCTAACTGGTTTGGCTCAGTGGATAGAGCATCAGCCTGTGGACTCAGGGGTCACAGGTTTGATTCCGGTTAGGGGCATGTACCTTGGTTGCGGGCACGTCCCCAGTGGGGCATGTGCAGGAGGCAGCTGATAGATATCTCTCTTTCATCGATGTTTCTAACTCTCTATCCCTCTCCCTTCCTCTCTGTAAAAAATCAATAAAAATATATATTAAAAAAAAAGAGTAAATATGGAATTACAAACCTGGTAATAGGCTTAAGAAATAGTTTTCAAAGTTATATCTCATGTATTGATAACAAACAGTTTGGTGTTAGAAGGGCCAAAGGATTAAAAACACACATATAGCCCTAGCCGGCTTGGCTCAGTTGATAGAGCGTCGGCCTGCGGACAGAGGAGTCCCGGGTTTAATTCCGGTCAAGGGCATATGCCTGGGTTGCTGGCTCCCTCTTCCTTCCTCTCTGAAATCAATAAAAACATATTAAAAAATAAATAAAAATACACATACACAAAGAACTGTAATGCCAGGGATAGACTACCAGGTCATTTACAGTAAATAAGAGATTTGGGGTCTAAGAACCCTCACGTGGCCATTTGAGAAGTGAGCATTTATGTCCTATTTAATTTCTTTTCTTTTTACCATTAACTGATTTTCAACATATGTATTTGGTCCCAAAGAAGAAGATGAAAGAGAAAGAAATAGAAAATAGAACTAGCAAATTCGGTCTCTTAAAAAAAAGTCAGCCCTAACCGGTTTGGCTCAGAGGATAGAGCATCGGCCTGCAGACTGAAGGGTCCCAGGTTCAATTCCGGTCAAGGGCATGTACCTAGGTTGTGGGCACATCCCCAGTAGGGGGCGTGCAGGAGGCGGCTGATGGATGTTTCTCTCTCATCAATGTTTTTAACTCTCTATCCCTCTCCCCTTCCTTTTTGTAAAAAAATCAATACCATATATATATATATATATATTTTTTTTTTTATTGATTCCTCTACAGAGAGGAAGGGAGAGGGACAGAGAGTTAGAAACATCAATGAGAGAGAAACATCAATCAGCCGCCTCCTGCACGCCCCCCATTGGGGATGTGCCCGCAACCAAGGTACATGCCCTTGACCGGAATCGAACCTGGCACCCTTGAGTCCGCAGGCCGACGCTCTATCCACTGAGCCAAACCGGTTCTGGCAATAAAATATATTTTTTAAAAAAAAGATAGAAAAGTCAGTGGGCTAAATGACAAAAACATAGGAATGTAAAAGCCAATTGAGAAACATTTTAATATATTAATCATTAAATTAGAAAACAAATTTCGTGTCAATGATATGGAGTTACCTACACTCGCCCGGAGGCAATGTCTCATAGATATTCCACAGCCCAACACAACAGTTTGCACTCTAATATATATGATGACTGAATGTCTGTAAGTGAAACATGTGGGGAATTATTCAACCCAAAGAAACTTTCCGGATGTATACTAGCATGTATTAAAAATAAAAAAAAATGTTTCTCAGTAGGATCCTCTTGGTGGGATATATTTTAAAAAACTTTATTCAAACATCGATTTAAAAAATACATATAGGCCTCCTATGTAGAGCATCCAAGCTGTTCTTTCCCTGTAATCTTTTTCATACTCCACCCCTAAGAATGTATCAAGTGCCAAAATAATTTCTAATGGGCAGAATCTGTGGACTAGTCTACTTCTTAGCACTTATTCTAATCATATCATACCTAGTTCTATCAAACTCTAATAGTTTGTCTTTATGCTTGATAGCCTTCTCCAGACCAGACTTAAATCGCAACTCTTGATGAGGAAGAAGGTCCTTGGTAGAGATGTCCACTTTTCCAGAATTCTCCGTCCCTAAAATTCAATAAGAAAATCAAATGGTGTCAGCTTACAAGACAAATTAGTTGTATCACTGTGCAGCGAAAAATAAAATCAGAAGATCTGGCTTTGCCCTGATGACTGACAGCCTTCATTTCAATGGAAAACAAGTACACAGGCAGTGCTTAGCACATAGTAGGTTCTCCATCAATATTAAGGTCCATTTCTTCCCTTATAGAAATTTGGATCACCAAGGGGTACCAAACTGTTTAACAACACAATATTAAATGCTTTAAAAATGAAAAACTGTATTAAGTAGGACTGAATATCACCATTAAACATACTTTTATATTTTATTCTTTTTAATATATTTTATTGATTTTTTACAGAGAGGAAGGGAGAGAGATAGAGAGTTAGAAACATCAATAACAGAGAAACATCAATCAGCTGCCTCCCTGCACACTCCCTACTGGGGATGTGCCCGCAACCAACGTACATGCCCTTGACTGGAACTGAACCCGGGACCCTCGAGTCCGCAGGCCGACACTCTATCCACTGAGCCAAATCGGTCAGGGCCATACTTTTATATTTTAAAACTAAAAACTAAATAATGGAAGAAATAGCCTGGCTGGTGTGGCCCAGTGGTTGAGCATTGACCTGTGAACTCGGAGGTCATGATTCAATTCCTGGTCAGGGGACATGGCTAGGTTGCAAGCTTGATCCCCAGTAGGGGGCATGCAGGAGACAGCTGATCAATGATTCTCTCTCATCGTTGATGTTTCTATCTCTCTCTCCCTCTTCCTTCCTCTCTGAAATCAATAAAATTTTTAAAAATAAATAAATAATGGGAGCAGCACCAGATCCAAGATGGCGGCCAGCAGGAGGCTGATGAAGGAGCTTGAAGAAATCCGCAAATGTGGAATGAAAAACTTCCGAAACATCCAGGTTGATGAAGCTAATTTATTGACTTGGCAAGGGCTTATTGTTCCTGACAACCCTCCATATGATAAGGGGGCCTTCAGAATCGAAATCAACTTTCCAGCAGAATACCCATTCAAACCACCGAAGATTACATTTAAAACAAAGATCTATCACCCCAACATCGATGAAAAGGGACAGGTCTGTCTGCCAGTAATTAGTGCTGAAAACTGGAAGCCAGCAACGAAAACCGACCAAGTAATCCAGTCTCTCATAGCACTGGTGAATGACCCCCAGCCTGAGCACCCCCTTCGGGCTGACCTAGCTGAAGAATACTCTAAGGACCGTAAAAAATTCTGTAAGAATGCTGAAGAGTTTACAAAGAAATATGGGGAAAAGCGACCTGTGGACTAAAATCTGCCACGATTGATTCCAGCAAGTGTGAGCAGAGACCCCAAGCAGTGCATTCAGACATCCCGCAAAGCAGGACTCTGTGGAAAATTGACACAGGCCACCACCTGGCGTTTGCTTGTGGCAGTTACTAACTTTCTACAGTTTTCTTAATCAAAAGTGGTCTTAGGTAACCTGTAAAGAAAGGATTAAAAATTTAAGATGTTCTAAAATAAATAAATAAATAAATAAATAAATAATGGAAGAAACAGGAGAAATTGCAAAAAGAAAATAGAAATAATGAGAACTTATTAGATACTAAGGCACTTAATATACATTATTTAATACTCATAATAACCTTGTCAGAAAGTTTGTATTATCTGTTTTACAGATAAACAAAGTTCAGAAATAATAAAATCACTGAGTTCACTCAGAGATTAGAAAGTAAAAATAAAATTTAAACTTAGGTCTAATTAAATAAAGCCCACATTCATTCCTTGGCCTCGTGTTATCTACTTCGTGACAGCATACTATAAATATACAACTCCCAGAAAAAGAGCCATAAATTATGACAAAACCAAGATCTAAAAGTTGTTATGAAAACAACTAGGCTATAATGAAGGCTGACCTTTCTCTTTATCTCAAAATCCTATTAAATCTTTCTTTTAAAATTTAAAAACAGCCCTGGCCGGTGTGGCTCAGGTGGTTAGAGTGTTGCCCCATGCACCAAAGGGTCATGAGTCTATTCTGGGTCAGGGTACATACACAGGTTGTGGGTTTGATCCTGGTTGAGGTGCCTATGAAAGGCAACTGATTGATGTTTCTCTCTCTTTCTCCTTTTCTCTCTCCCTTCCTCTCTCTCTGGAATCAATGAAAAAACTCACATCCTCGGATGAGGAAAAAAAATTAGCCCGGCCAGCTTGGCTCAGTGGTTGAGCATCTTCTTATGAACCAGGAAGTCACAATTCGATTCCTGGTCAAGGCACATGCCTGGGTTGCAGGCTCAATCCCCAGTGTGGGGCATGCAGGAGGCAGTCCATCAGTGATTCTCTCTCATCACTGATGTTTCTATCTCTTTCCCCTTAAACCTTCCTCTCAGAAATCAATAAAAATATATGTTTTAAACAAACATATAGACACAAAAAAAGACAGCCAGAGAGATTGACTGATTCTTATATTCTGAATATAAAAAAAGCACTTAGCCCTGACCGGTTTGGCTCAGTGGATAGAGCGTCAGCCTGCAGACTCAAGGGTCCCAGGTTCGAATCCGGTCAAAGGCATCTACCTTGGTTGCAGGCACATCCCCAGTAGGGAGTGTGCAGGAGGCAGCTGAAAAAGCACTTAGAACTATCGTTTCTCATAATAATGACTTTAAAGAAATCCTAATTAAAAAAATATTGAGGGGACTTCCAGACAAGATGGTCATGTAGATAAATGCAACATGAAAATCCTCCCACACCATGTCAAAATTACAACTAAACTTACAAAACAAGCATCATTCTGAACAGCCTGAAATCTAGCTGAATGTTAGTTCTACAATTAGAGATTTACAGAATAAGCCACATTGAGACTATAGGAGGGGCAGAAACACAAAACAGGCAGGTCCCACAGCCACGTGAGCAGGATAAAAATTGAAAGGAGTCCTGGCGGGTGCTCAGTGGTTAGAGCATCAGCCAGTGGACTAAAGGGTTGCAGCGTTAATTCTGGTCAAGGGCACATACCTCAGTTGGCGAGCTTGACTACCTCCCCCATGAGGGAGTGTGCAGTAGGCAACCAATCAATGTTTCTCTTTCCCCATCCCTTCCACTCTCTTTATAAGTCAGTGGAAAGAATGCCCTCGGGTAAGGATAAACAAAAATAAATAAATAAATAAAATGATGATTTACTCTGGATGCTATAATTTTTTAAAATGGAAGAAATACCTTAGCTGAGGAGGACTTTCTGAAGAACAAGGGGTTCCAGCCCATACCAGGCCCCCAGTGTTCAGGTTCCAGTACCAGAAAGAGAAGTCCCCATAACTTCTGGCTGTAAAAACCAGCGGGGAGTGTGGCTGAGTGAGAGGCTGTTGAAGTCCCAGGCAGTTCTTAAAGGGCCCATGCATGAACCTACTAGGACTCACTTCCTCTGAGATCCAGTGCAGGGCAGCAACTTGAAAGGCATCAGAAACATAAGGGGAGGAATTGAATTGTCTGACATCAGGGGGAAAACTGGCAGAGGACAGCTCTTTACTAGATAAAAGTGCTGACAGAGATCATTGTTCTTTTTCTGAGACCCTCCTCCCCAACAGAGCCAGCAGGCACCACATCTGACTCTCCATCAACCTGGTTCACAGTGTTCACCCCACCCAGGTGATTCCCTGACACCCTGCCCCACCCAACTTGTAGGCCCACCCAAGCTGTTTCCAGTGGCTTTTCTATACAAACTGCCTGTTTTAGCTCCTGTTGCAGACTTTCCTAAAATCTCTTAAAAGTTCAAAAATTACAAACAAGCAGCATCCGGTCTTGGCATGCCCCATATCTCTTGCTAAGTGGGCCCAAGCCTGGTACGGGCAGCAGCTAGCCTTGGTTTGCAGCTTAGCCTCTCGCGGGCACCTCCAAGATCAGCATAAGTAGCAGCCATCTGCAGATCACTCAGTAGCTCCTGCTGGATGCCCCAGGCAGAGCACAGGCAGCAGCTGACTTTGCACCTCGTAATAGGCCCCAGAGCCAGTGTACTCAGTGAACAGCTTCAGACCATGCCAGATTACAACCCTACCACATCCAGGAGTGACAAATTCAAGGGGCAAACTTGGTGGGCATCAAAGCCCTACTGAAGCAAATATTGCTGGGTAGGAGGATCAGCTCCAGCACAGCAGCTCCTCTGCTATAATCAGTTGATTATTGCAGCCTTGGGGAGGTGGGTGTCAATCCTTCCCAGTACTGCCAATAGCAATCAAAGCTCAACTACAACAGGACACTGCACACAGTCCATATAGAGGTGTAACTAGAGTGCCCAGCTTGGGAGACTGGGGAGGCTATGTTATTAGACCCTAAAGGACACCTAGTACACAAGACCACTATACCAGGTCTGGGAGAGGTAGCAGCTCTACCTAATACATAGCAACACACTTAGGGAAGTAGCCAAAATGCAGAGAAAAAGAAACAGATTCCAAATGAAAGAAGAGAAGAAATCTCCAGAAAAAGAACTAAATGAAATGGAGGCAAGCAAACTACCAGATACAGAGTTCAAAACAATGGCTATAAGGATGCTCAAGAAACTTAGTGAGAATTCAACAGCATGAAAAAGAACACAGAAACCATAAAAAAAAAAAACTGTCTGAAATGAAGGAAACAATAACTGAAATTAAGAATAAGTTACAGAGAATCAACAGTAATAGATCAAACCAAGAATCAAATCAGCAATTTGGAATATAAGGAAGCAAAAAAACCCAATCAGAGAACCAAGATGGCAGCCTAGGTAAACACTTGTACTCACTGCCTCCCACAACTAAAATATAGAACCATTATCCAGAACTGCCTGAAAGCTGGCTGAATGGAAGTCACATTGAGACTGGTAGGAGGGCCAGAGGCATGGAATGAGCTTGACCTGCACTCATGTGTGATGCTTTTTTTTTTTTTTATATCTTTCATTGATTTTTTACAGAGAGGAAGAGAGAGAGATAGTTAGAAACATCGATGAAAGGAAACATCGATCAGCTGCCTCCTGCACACTTCCCACTGGAAACGTGCCCGCAACCAAGGTACATGCCCTTGACCGGAATCGAACCTGGAACCCTTCAGTCCCCAGGCCAACACTCTATCCACTGAGCCAAACCGGTTACAGTGTGTGACGCTTTTTTAATTGGGAGGGAGGCTGTCTCTGTGGAGCCTACCCCCCTCTGTGAGAAGCAAGGAGTCCCAGCCCCACACCAGACCCCCAGCCCAGGCTCTCAGAGCTGGGAAAATAAGTTCCTATAATTAAGTGCTGTAAAAACCAGCAGGGATTGGGGCTCAGTGGTACGGAGGCTGATGGAAACCCACCTGTTCCTCTTAAAGGGCTGGTGCAGGAAGGAACTTACAAAGTCCTGCTTACTCTGAGCTCCAGCACCAAGGCAAGGCCCTAGGTGACACAGGCACATGCAAGGAGGAAGTGAATTATCTGCCAATGGGGCAGGAACTCAGGGACAGCTTTCTTCCAGACAGAGGTATTCACAGGGATCATTGTTCTTATGCTGGGACCCCCCCCAGTTGCAGGGCTGACTGGCAGCCATTTCTTTTTGTCCCACCATGGTAATTCCCTGAGACCCCACCTCATCCAATTTGCAGCCCCACCCAACCTGTGCAGCAGCTTTTGCATATGAATGGCTTGTCCTTGCCCAGGCTTCAGACTTTGCTAAAATCTCTCAAACTGCAACCAGATCACGGAGCCCCAAACCTATTAATAAAATGCCCAAGACCCATCACTAGCATCAGCCTGCCTTGCTTTACATTTGTGCCTTGCCTGGGCACTTCCAAACCCAATACAAATAGGAGGAATCTGCAGATCTCTCTGTAGCTCCTGCTGGGTGACCCCAGGCAGTGGCTGACTTTGCAACTCCCTGGAGGCCCAACAGCCAGTGCACCCAGAGGACAGCATCAGACCATACTAGATTACAACTCTACACATCCATAAGCAACACACTCAAGGGGCAGACCCAGTGAGCACCAAAACCCCACTGAAGCAAGTCCTGCTCCATCAGGGTGTCTCTTGCATAGCAGCTTTCCCACTGTAGTCACAGCTGGTCCTCACAGGCAATTGGCCTGGAAGTCAATTCCTCCCAGTGACACCAATAGCAATCAAGTCTCAACTATAACAAGACTGTGCACACAGCCCATAAAGGGGCTTACCTAGAGTGCTCAACTTAGGTGAGTGGGGAGGCTAAGCCACTGGGCCCTATAGGACACCTATCAACAAAATTCCCAAGACCTGCACTAGTATCAGCCTGCCTTGCTTTACAGCTGGGCCTTGCCTGGGCACTTTCAAACTACACAGGCCACTCTACCAACTCAAGGAGACATAGCAGCTCTACCCAGGCCACTCTACCAACTCAAGGAGACATAGCAGCTCCACCCAATACACAGAAACAAACACAGGGAAGCAGCCAAATGTGGAGACAAAGAAACATGTCACAAATTAAAGAAATGGAAGAAAGCAAACTATTGAATATAGAGTTGAAAACCATGGCTATAAGGTTACGCAATAATCTTAATGAGAGCTTCAAGGGATTTAGTGAGACTTTTAAGGATCTTAGAATGCCAAAAAAAATGGAAAAGGACCAGTCAGAAATTAAGCATACACTGAGTGAAATAAAGAATAATCTACAGGGATGCAACAGTAGAGTAGAGGGTTCTAAGAACTAAATCAATGATTTGAACTATGAGGAAGGAAAAAACACCCAACCAGAAGAGAAAAAAGAAAAAATAATCCCAAAATATGAAGATAGTGTAAGAAGCCTCTGGGACAATTTCAAATGTACCAACATTCGTATCATGGGGGTGCCAGAAGAAGAGAGAGAGCAAGATACTAAAAACCTATTTGAAGAAATAATGACAGAAAACTTTCCCTACCTGGTAAAAGAAATAGACTTACAAGTCCAGGAAGCGCAGAGAGTCCCAAACAAGAGGAACCCAAAGAGGACCACACCAAGACACATCATAATTAAAATTCCAAGGGCTAAAGACAAAGAACCTTAAAAGCAGCAAGAGAGAAGTAGTTTAGTTACCTACAAGGGAGCACCCATATGCCTGTCAGCTGATTTCTCAACAGGGACTATGCTGGCCAGAAGGGAGTGGCAAGAAATATTCAAAGTGATGAATAACAAGGACCTACAACCAAGATTATTCTACCCAGCAAAACTATCATTTAGAATTGAAGAGCTTCACAGACAAGAAGAAGCTTAAGAAGTTCATCACCACCAAACCAGTATTACATAAAATGTTGAAGGATATTCTCTAAGAAAAGGAAGAGGAAGAAAAAGATAAAAAATCTGAACAATAAAAAGGCAATAAATACATATCAACAATTGAATCTAAAAATTAAAAATAAATGCATAAGAAATCTAATGAACAGAATTAACTTGTGAATAAAATAGAATCACAGTCATGGAATTGGAACATATGGGCGATTCTCAGAGGGGAGGGGGCAGGAAGAGATTAAACAAAGATCTTATATGCATATTAGAAGCAGATTTGTGCACTGGTGAGGTCCTTCACCCTGGCCTATGCCCTCTCGCAATCTGGGACCCCTCGGGGGATGTTGGACTGCTGGTTTTGGCCTGATCCCCACAGGCCAGGCCGAGGGACACCACCAGTGCAAGAATCCATGCACTGGGCCTCTAGTATGCATATAAGATCTTTGGTTAATCTCTTCCCGCCCTTCCCCTACCCTCCTTCCCTCTGAGATTCATCAGTCTGTTCCATGTTTCCATGCCTGTGGTTTCCACTCTTGCATTGAGCATCTGCCCCCTGATGGTCAGTGTGCATCATAGCTACCAGACAGTTGGCCCATCGCTTAGACTTTTATATATATAGATATGCATTACCTATGGACATAAACAATAGGACGGTGAAGGCCTGGGGCAGGAACCAGGTGGAAGGGGGCAATGGGGAGAAAAAGAGGAACATCTGTAATACTCTCAACAATAAAGATGAAAAAAATAATAATAAATTAACATGTAAGCGCCATGTCAGTCACCAGTGACTGACACTATACTTTCCATCGGACCGGTCAGTCACTGGTGTTGCCAGCATATCAGTGAAATCTGATATCGCGGGCTAAACAGGAAGGAAGACAAAACAGGCTTGGCGCTTAATGTATTAATTAATAAATAAATAAAAAGGAAAAAACACACAAAATAATCAGAGCAGCAAAAAGAGCCCGGCTGGTCTGGCTCAGTGGTTGAGCATTGACCTATAAATCAGGAGGTCATGGTTTGATTCCCAGTAGGGGCACATGCCCAGATTGCAGGCTCGATCCCTGAATGGGGGACATGTAGGAGGCACTCAATCGATGATTCTCTCTCATCACTGATGTTTTTCTCTCTCTCTATCCCTTCCTCTCAGAAATCAATAAAAATATTTTTTTAAAGAAAAAGGAATACGAAGAAATGAGGATAGTGTAAGGAGCTTCTGGGACAACTTCAAGCATAAGATTCGTATCATGGGGTGCCAGAAGGAGAAGAGAGAAAAAAATATTGAAAACCTATTTGAAAAAGAAATGACAGAAAACTTCCCTAACCTGGTGAAGAAAATAAATATACAAGTCTAGGAAGCACAGACAGTCCCAAACAAGTTGAGTCTAAAGAGGCCCTACACCAAGACAGAGCATAATTAAAAGGCAAAACAAAGACAGAATCTTAAAAGCAGAAAGAAAAAAAGAGTTTGTTACCAGTGAGGGAGCTCCCCTAGGCTAGAAGGGGTTAGCAAGAAATATTCAAAGTGATGAAAAGCAAGAACCTACAACCAAGATTACTTTATCCAGCAAAGCTATCATTTAGAACCAAAAGGACAGATGAAGACCTTCTCAGATAAGAAAAAACTAAAGGAACATCTGTAATACTCTCACCACCAAACCAATATTATATGAAGTGTTAAAGCAGTGGTTCTCAATCTGGGGGTCGAACAACCCTTTCACAGGGATCGCCTAAGACCATCAGAAAACACATATATAATTACGTATTGTTTTTGTGATTAATCGCACTTTGACGGGTGCCAGATGGGAGAGGGTTTGGGATATTAGGCAAAAAAGGTGAAGGGATTAAGAAGTACAAATTGGTTGTAACAGAATAGTCATGAGTCTGTTCTGCAATTTAGTTGTTGTAATGTGGTTGTGGGAGGAGGTGAGTACTGCATTTACCTATACCGCCATCTTGACTAGAAATCTCCTCTCACTTTATTAGAATTCTTCTATGAGAAAGAGCTGTCCCTTCTCCCCCCTTTAGTTAATTCAGGATATATTTTACTCATCGGGTTATAAACCATTATTATTTGTTTTTTTGCTCAATGTTATGTGGTTTTAATAATAATTTTTTAAAAAATAAATGCTTATAGAATAAATGAGTGAATAAACTGCATCTTACATACCAGGATATGAGAAAGAGAAATAAATACAGATACAACAAAATATATCCATCACCACAGTAATCCAATCAAAAGATTACTGCCTACCTGACATTAGCTTCTTGAGCAATTTCTGGCTCTTGTTTGAGTCACGCTGTAAAATATCCTGTTCTTCACGAGTACATACCTATATAGTAATAAAAGTCACATGATCCCATAGTTATTTATGTTGTTTGCTTGATATACCTACAAAGTAACTTAAATTACACATTAGCTATGGCAATAAAAAAAAAATGAGACTGTTGGTGCTTTTTTATTCTGACAAACATACCAAAAAATATATATTCAAATGAGTTTTGCCCTACTCTTTCTATAGCTCCCTTCTTTCATGAACCATACAAAAAACTGATCTCACTGCAAGTGACCCTAAATGGTTTGATAATTTAAAAAAAATACACACACACACACACACACACGAATATAAAACCTATTTTCAAAGGAGAAAGATTTGCCATCAAGAATATTGGAAAAAATATTCAATACTTTCATTTATTTTTATTTTTATTTTTTTTATTTTTTATATATTTTATTGATTTTTTTACAGAGAGGAAGGGAGAGGGATAGAGAGTCAGAAACATCGATGAGAGAGAAAGATCCATCAGCTGCCTCCTGCACACCCCCCAAATGTGCCCGCAACCAAGGCACATGCCCTTGACCGGAATCGAACCTGGGACCCTTCAGTCTGCAGGCCAACACTCTATCCACTGAGCCAAAACGGTCAGGGCCAATACTTTCTTTTTAAAAAAGTTTTCCAGCTCTAGTCATGAAATCCAAGTCTTACAGGAGAAATTATAAGCAGATATCTTATTAGAAAGAAGCAGAGAAAAAAGTAAATTACAAAATCACCAGTGAAATCTAGCCTAGCTTTTATACTATATATATATATATACACACACATATATATGTATGTATATATGTATATATATATATATATATTACTTCTTTGCCTTTGAACATTATAAAATAATGAATATATTAAGCAAAAAAAAGTTATGTTATTATAAAATCACTGAAATTTTAAGAAGGGAGGCAAAGAAGGGGTTACTTAAAAACAATTTCATACTAAGCTTATAAAGCTACATGGCTTCAAGGCCAATCTGTTTTACATTACTCTGTTTCTTGAACTGTTGTATCTCCAAGGGATCTAACAGAAAATGCTGTACTTCCTAGTAATTGCCGTGGTGGCACACAGAGTTTCTGCCAGCATCTATAGGTTGTTTCTCTAGAGAAAGCTTCATATGGGAAGATATTTTTTGCCATTTTCTGAACATTTCTGATGGTAGACATTACATTTATCAGGTCATCAATTTTCTGTCAGTTTGTTCTCTGAGTATACCGAAAACTTAAGGGCTCTGAACAAAGGAATTCAAAGAAGGTAAAACAAAGCAATCCTATATAATAAAAGGCTAATATGCAAATTGTCCCCTTGGGAGTTCGGCTGACTGGGAGTTCGACTGCTGGCTATGATGTGTGCTGACCACCAGGGGGCGGCGCGGAACGAAGGAAGGCCTAGATTGGCCCTGATGGCCAGCTAGTGCTAGGGACCCTACCCGTGCATGAATTTCATGCACTGGGCCTCTAGTATAAAATAGGTGCCTTCAATAACACCAAATGTCACTGCTTCGGCCAGCCAGCTCAACTGGCAAAATAAGCTTTTTTTTTTTGGCTTTTTTTTAATTCTCACCCAAGGTTATGTTCTACTGATTTCAGAGAAAGGAGAAGTAAGAGGAGGGGAGGGAGGGAGAAGGAGAGAGAAAGAGATGGTGGGGGGGTGGAGAGAAGGAAACAGATTTATGAGAGAAATATTGATCAACTACCCACCCACCCCTAAACACACACGCAAGCCCCCCCACACCAGGATCAAACCCACAACCCAGGTGTGTGCCCTGACTAGGAATCAAACTAGCAATCTGTTGGTGCATGGGGAGATGCTCCAACCGAGTCACAATGGTCAGGGCTGACATAGTTAAGGTTTTTAGACAACTCATTAGGGTGTTTGTAAGAGAGTCATAACTGCTACACTCTTGGGATCATTCTCTCAGACAATACAGAGCTATAAAGAGGAGTTGTCCTGGAAACAAAACCTTTAATGACCCAAAGATTGTGTCACAATGGTTCTGTTTCTTGGGGATGTGAACCACATCTGAAGACTTTGACAAACATTTTTTACATTTTAGGCCCTAAAGTTTTCTTGAAGTTAATCTGACACAAGACTTGGGTCTTTTAACAATATGTATCCTCAAAACTCTTTTCACTAATAGGCCTTGTTACTAGGATAAAACGTTGTTAAAAAATTCCTGCTACTACACTTTACTGGACATGACAGGGAAGAAATTTCTATGAAAAAGAGAGTACTAGGGATGTGAATGTCCCTATTTATTAAACCAAAACACAGTAGTAAAATAAAATAGAAAAGAAACAATTACCAGAGTACCACAGAATAAGCAAGGGCCAGAACCTTCTTGTTCACAGACTATACGCCCGCAGATCAGACAGTTATTGATCAGCTTGTGCTTCTGGCCCAGGCAATCACAAGGGTGGCGACCTGGGATCAGGACTGCAAGCTTGTCTTGTCCCTCTTTTGTGTATAAACTGACAAACTTTGTCTTCTTCTTTAAGGAATTGTTGTTCTCTTGTGCCTAATTGTACAAAAATTAGAAATAACATCAAAAAATGAATGACAATGAAAACAGTCAAGGACAGAGAACTTCAGTTCTGTTCAATAACAACTTACTCACTACTGAGAAGCCAGGAAAGAAGGAAGGGAATGGGAGAAATACAAATTAATTATAATCAAGGGTCTAGGGCAGTGGTCAGCAAACTCATTAGTCAACAGAGCCAAATATCAACAGTACAACGATTGAAATTTCCTTTGAGAGCCAAATTTTTTAAACTTCAATTATATAGGTAGGTACATTGTTATTAACTTAATTAGGGTACTCCTAAGGCTTAGGAAGAGCCACATTCAAGGGGCCAAAGAGCTGCATGTGGCTCGCGAGCCGCAGTTTGCCGACCACAGGTCTACGGAAAGATTATGCTCTAGAAAAAGTCACTAATATCCCTTACCTTTTCAGCCTTCTATTACAGTTGGTGGGAGGTAGATGTAGCAGTAAAAACTGATTATGTGACATATTTAAGCATAGCTAAATTGAAGATCATAAGAAATAAAAATGCTTCTAAAAGCAGATGATATTCACAGATTTGGAAATATGACTAAAATAAGAATCAATAAAAATAGACTGAATAGCCCTAGCCAGTTTGGCTCAGTGGATAGGGCATCGGCCTGCGGACTGAAGGGACCCGGGTTCAATTCCAGTCAAGGGCATGTACCTTGGTTGCGGGCTCAATCCCCAGTGGGGGGCGTGTGAGAGGTGGCTGATCAATGATTCTCATCATTGATGTTTCTATCTCTCTCTCCCTCTCCCTTCCTCTCTGAAATCAATAAAAATATTTTTTAAGAAATAGACTGAATAAGGCCCTGGCTGGTAGTTCAGTTAGTTAGAGCATTGTCCCCATAAACCAAGATTATGGGTTCAATCCTGGGCCAAGACACATAAAAGAATCAACCAATGAATACATATACAAGTGAAACAACAAATTGATGTTTATATCCCTCTCTCTCCCTCCCTCTCTCTAAAATCAATAAATAAAAAATTTTAAAAATAGACTCAATAAGAAAAAGACAAATAACACAAAAGAAAGATGGGCAAAAGACCTAAATAGGAATGTAATAAAAGACAATATCCAAATTGGCCAACAATCACATGAAAAGGTGCTTAACTTCATTAATCATCAAGATAATGCTAAATAAAACCACAATACATACAACTACATACCAACCAGAATGGCTAAATTGAAAAAGACAGAAAATACAGAGTGTTGGCAAGAATACAGAACAATTAGAGCTCTCATACACTGCTGGAGTATAAATTGAAGCTGAACATATGCATAGCCTGTGACCCAGCAATTCAACTCTTGGATATATACTCAACAGAAATGTGTAAATATGTTCACTAAAAGACAGGCAAAAGAATGTTCACTGCAGCACTGGGATTGGAAACTACCCAAATGTTCAACAGTAGATAGATGAATTCACTTAGTGGGATCCTATGTAGCAATGAGAATGAAAAGTATAGCTATACAAAACTATATGGGTAATTCTTATAAAGTGTGTTAATTGAAATAAGCCAAAAACAAAAGAGTACATATTATTTAGCTCCATTTATACAAAGTTCATAAGCAGGCAACACATTCTCTTCCAACATTCTCTGGTGTTGGAAGTTAAGAAGGAGTTTCCCTTGGGAGGGTTGTCATTTTGAGGAACACTGGGGGTCTTCCAGAGGAATGGAAATGTTTTGTTTCTGTCTATACAAGTATGGGTCAGTTTGTGAAAATTCATCTGTTCAGTTCTGCATGTGTGTTATAAAATAAAAAGTTTAAAGAGAGAAGTGTAGTTATCAGCCTCTGTCTCACTCCATTCAAGCTGTTATAACAAAATACCATAGGTTAGGTAGCTTATAAACAACAGGAATTTATTTCAAACATTTCTGGATGCTGAGAGTCCAAAATCAGGGTGTCAGCATGGTTGGGTGAGGGCCTTCTTCCAGAAATGACATGTAGATCACTGTGTCCTCACATGGTGAAAGGGGCTAGGGAAGTCCTTCGGGTCTCTTTTAGAAGAGCACTAATCCCATTCATGAGAGTTCCACTCTCATGACATAAGAACTTCCCAAAGGCCCCACACCCTAATATCATCACATTGGGCATTAGCAATTCAACATGTGAAGTGTATAGATGCCTCTCCCATATTGTGGTCTTATTTCCCTTTAAATTGAGAGTTCCTCAATCATTTCCAGAGACTGAAGTTTCACAGTGGAAAAATCTCAGAAGTCTAGTAGTTAGGAAAATACTAAAAGAGAACAATTCTTTAGTAAGTATAAAGAGATCTGAAAAGCCCCAGTGTCCAAAGCCAAAAGTTGAGATATAAAGACAATATCAAATAAGTCAACTTAGGTAAAAATTAAAATGTAAGACAAGTGCTAAAGATTTTATCAAATCTAGTAGGCTGCATTTTTTCAAACTAGTCAATTATATCTTTGGCTCTCAGGGATAGAGATGGAGAGATTAAAATCTCTAAGGAGAGCCCAGCCTGTGTAGCTCAGTGGTTGAGCAGCAACCCATGAACCAGGAGGTCATGGTTCAATTCCAGGCCAGGGCATATGCCCAGATTGCAGGCTGGATCCCCAGTAGGGGGGTCTGCTGTAGGCAGCTGATTGATGATTCTCTCTCATTACTGATTGCTGGGGTCTTTTCCGCATCTACAAGACTTCAGAAATTTCGAGAAGGGCTGTGTATAAGTGAATGAAGAGACTAGAGAAAAAATATGAATTTGGAAGGCATTTTGGTGTGCCAGATGGAAACTTAGTTCTAGTGACTAAGCTTCTCGAATCTCCTGACCCAGGGCTTTTTATTCACACATTTTGCCCTCTAGCAAAGCAGATATACATATCAAAGGTACGGTCTGCTAAAGAATAAAGGACCATCAGGTTGGGGGAATTGCTGTCTGGCTGTTCCAGCAGCAGGTAATAACATGGAGATTTTCAGCCCTGCTGAAAGAGTCCATTCAGCCTTTTGAGGACTTCTCACATTTATTATGACCCTATGGAATCAGCCTCCAGTAATTGATATTTCTTTCTTTCTCTCTCTCCTCTCTCTCTCTCTCTCTCTCTCTCTCTCTCTCTCTCTCTCCCCCCCCCCTTCCTCTAAAATCAATAAAAACATTTTACAGTCTCTAAGCAGACATTTTTATTTTACTATACAGTTACATTAAAATAAGGTATTTGAGGAACTGAGAGTTGGGCTTTGATGACGTCTTGTATATAATGGAAGCAAGTATTTCTCAAGAAGGAGAAAGAGAAATAGAGAATAGGAAAACAGGGCATGCAAGAATATTCATAGCACATCATTCCAATGCTTAAAATCATTATTGGTTTCCCATTGTGCTAAGAATAAAATCCAAGCTACTTTCTAATCCTATCTAATAAAGAGGAAATATGCTAATTGACCATCACACCATCACAAAGATGGCGGCGCCCACAGCCAATAAGGAGGGAATATGCTAATTGACTGTCACGCCCTCAAAGATGGCAGTGCCCAGCAGCCCTGCCAGGGATGGGCCCATATGGGCCCAGCCTTGCTGTGCGCCTGCCTCTGGAGTCCCCCCCGTCCCCTCAGCCCCTCAGCTACCCAGGGCAGGCCCGAGGCACAGGCAAGCCTCGGATGGCGGCTGCCCAGCCAACACCCAAGGCGCAGGCAAGCCTCGGATGTCAGCTGCCCAGCCGCCCAGGGTAACCAGGGCCGGCCAAGGCTTGTGCTGCCGGCAGTGGCAGCAGTAGAGGGGGTGGTAGCGTCACCTTCCCCTGATCACCGGTCGCCTCCTGTCCCTGAGGGCTCCCGGACTGTGAGAGGGGCAGGGCTGAGGACCCCCCCTCCAGTGCATGAATTTTCATGCACCAGGCCTCTAATTACCTATAAAGCCTTACATATGGCTTCCAGGTACTCTCCAACTTCATCTACATGTCATTCTTTTCCTGCTCACTATGACCAGGCACATAGGGCTTCTGATACTTCCTAGAACACTTTTCTCCATCTCCCCTTTGTAGTTGTTAATTCCTCTATCTGCACTGTTCCTAGTCCATCTCTTTATGTCTGGTTCCTTTTCGTGTTCAGATTCGGGTGTGGTTTTTTTTTTCAAATTATAAGAGAAAGTTTATTTAGAAAGTTACAGAGATAGTAGAAGTGAGCCAGCTGGGCTTTGTAGGCTCAGGAAACAAGCTACAGAGCAAAAGAAGGACTTTTGGAGCTTAGAAGAGGGAAAGGGAAAGGTAATGTGCCTAGGGGGAAGTAAAGAGGAATGGGAAAGACACAAGCATGCTCCTGAGAGGGCCAACACTTCAAGTTCAGTCTTAGCTATAATTTCAGTTCTTCAGAGAGGCTTTATCTAAATGTCCGTCTTACCAATTACTGCCTATTGTACTGTTCTTTTTATTTTTCATGGTAGTCTTCACAATTTATAATTACTTAAAAAGTTTTCTTTGACTGTCTTTTCCACTTTTCCTCTAAACCACTAAAATGTACACTCTAGTAGAGCAAGAAAGCTGAATGTGTCTTGCTTATTGCTATATTTCCAACACCTAAATCAGTTCTTGACATACAGCAAACATGCAACAAAAATAACCAAATGAATGCCTGTGAAAGTTGAAGATATATTTACCTACAGATCCATTTGTAGGTACAGTTTGATACTGGTGCTTCCATATCTGTGAATTTGCCTACTTGCAAGAATTTATTTATAACCCCCAAATCAATCAATCATTCATGGACATGCACAGAGTGGCAATAAATTTGAGTCACCAAATGCACATATTTCCAGCTAAGATCAAGCAGGGCAATGGTCTGCCTTATTTCAGCTCTCATACCATAAACAAGTGTCTTTTTAAAAATATATATGTTTTCATTATTTTTACAGAGAGAGGAAGGGAGAGGGACAGGAGCAGGGGGAAATGGAAGATATTTTTTCCATTGATTTTTTTAGAGAGTGGAAAGGAGGGGAAGGGGGGGAGAGAGGGAGAGAGGAAGAGGGGGGGGAAGAGAGAGAGAGAGAGAGAGAGAGAGAGAGAGAGAGAGAAACATCGATATGAGAAAGACACATCAATGTGAGAGACACATCTATTGACTGCCTCCTGCATGCGCCCAAACCCCCAACCAGGGCCAGGGATGGAACCTGCAACCCTGGTATGTGCCCTTGACTAGGCATGGAACCTGAGGCCCTTTGGTTCTCTGGCCAATGCTCTAACCACTGAGAAACATAGGCTAATTTATTTAATCCTTCTTTTATGACTAAACAATCAGGTCAGTTCAAATTTTCAATATCTATACTAAAAAAGGGTAATATGCTAATTAGACTGGACATCTTCCGACGTCCTTCCGGACAAAGTCATGGATGGTGGCTGCTGCTGTGAGGGCCAGACCAAGGCTCAGGCAGCCATTGTGGCTGTGAGGGCCAAGGCTCAGGCAGCCATGGCATCCGGCAGTGGCAGCAGCAGCGGCGTGATGGGAGCGTTGCCTTGCCCTGATCACCCTGTCGCCTCCCGCAGAGGAAGGCCAGAGGGAGCAGCAGTGAGGGGGTAATGGGGGAGGTCGCCTCCTACAGAGGGAGGCCAGATGGCAGTTTAGGCCCGCTTCCCCTGGGGAGCAGGCCTAAGCTGTCAGTACGAAATCCCCTGAGGGCTCCCAGACTGTGAGAGGGGGCAGGCCAGGCTGAGAGGATCCCCCCAACCGTGCATGAATTTTCATGCACCAGGCCTCTAGTTATAAATAAAATTGTATAGAACATAAATTTTTAGCATGTACTTCTACTTTCTTAAGTTACATTAATAAGTCAAAAGTATATGAACATTTTCCATGGTTCTTGATGTATATATGCTGCCAAACTGTCCTCAAATCTTTTTTTTTTTAAATATATCTTTATTGATTTCAGAAAGGAAGGGAGAGGGAGAGAGAATCATTGATCGGCTGCCTCCTGCACGCCCCCCACTGGAGATCAAGCCCGCAACCTGGGCATGTGCCCTTAGCCAGACTTGAACCTGGGACCCTTCAGTCAGCAGGCCAATGCTCTATCCACTGGGCTAAACCAGCTAGGGCTCGTCCCCAAATCTTAATCCAGTTTATATTGTCATCAGCAATGTACAGGAGATTCCTGTTTTAATACTTCATCATCATCATCATCATAAATATTCTAGTTTTAAAATATTTGACAATTTGATAGGCAGTATCTCAAGGGATTTAATGTGTATTTATTTGATTATGATACAGTAACCAACCATCCTGGTTTGCCCCGGACTTAGGGGAATCCCAGAAGATAGGACTTTCAATGCTAAAACTGGTCTTAAGCAATTAGCAAAAGTCACGAGCAATTAGGGTGATGAACTGGTCTTAATTACTAGTAAGTTAGACATCTTTTTATGTTTATTGGTCATTTGTGTTGGTTGGTTTTTTTGGTTTTTTTTTTTGCTTGTGGTCTTTACTCATTTTATTCTGACCGTTAAAAGGCTTAAATCTCTATTTTTTTCCCTTTAACTTAACATCATTTTGTAAACAATTTGCCATGTTTTGCATAATCATCACACTCAGAATTTTCTGATCACTACTTTTCCATTTCAGCATAATTAACTTTTCCCTTATGTTGGGAAATTTAGCTGGTCAAATTGTCTTATAAATTTTTCTGATCACAGGGCTATTTTGATTGCCAAGAGAGAATACAAAAAACCTCTAACATTAAATGCTGATGAGGATAGTGTTGGTAGTAGATGGCCCAAAGAAGAACACTGCTAATAACAGCTAAAATTGTACATTCTTTTAGTATAAACCCATAAAAAAAATGTTGAAATTGAAGGCCTGGTGCACTTCATTAAATCTTTTACATTAAATATATATATATATGTATGTATGTGTGTGTGTGTGTGTGTATGTATGTAATCTTTAAGTAAAGATGTCCTTATAGTACTTAATCAGACAACCAAAAATACTACCATATAGAAAGTAATTATCACTTTCTCTTCATAAAATTCATGCATTTGTTCAAAAATTGCCATTCTAGACCAATGTGTACACTTTATACAGTCATTCCTCTTCTCCATATAGCTAGAAAAAATTTCATTTTATAAGCACTTACCTTGGCCAAATCAAAAGGTGTTTTGACCTCTATGGTTGTGTCAGGTTCAGCAAATGCAGGAACTTCCTGTCTGTTTCTCCCTTTCCGCCTACTTCTCTTTAGCTGGTCTCCTGATTTCTGCCCGTCTAAAATTTCTGTAAAGAAGAAAAAAATATAGAGAGGGGTAGAGAGAAAGGGACCGGATTGGGGGGTGGGGGGGAGAGAAACATCAATTTGTTGTTCCACTTATTTATACATTCCTTGGTTCATTCTTATATGTACCCCAATCAGGGAACCCACAACCTTGGCATGTGGAGACGAAGCTCTAACTAACTAAGCAACCTGGCCAGAATGATGCTTAATATTTAAAGTCAAGATATGAAGTCAGGCAGGTTTTTAAATTTTATTTTCCTTTCAAACAAGAATTAAATTTAAACCATCACTTTCTAAAGTATAGTTAATGATAAGTAAAGACTACTGGCTGGAATTAAGAAGTTAAATTAAAATCCGATATTTTAGATTGCATAATAATAATGACTTAGATTATTAAGGTTGGTGCTCATGCTGTGTTTAAAGAGTTACTTCTAAATGCTATTTATACTACCGAAGCTGGTTTGGCTCAATGGGTGGAGCGTCGGCCTGCGGACTGGGGGGTCCAGGGTTCGGTTCCGGTCAAGGGCATGTGCCTGGGTTGCGGGCACATCCCCAGTGGGGAGGTGTGCGGGAGGCAGCTGATCGATGTTTCTAACTCTCTATCCCTCTCCCTTCCTCTCTGTAAAAGGTCAATAGAATATATTTAAAAAACATAAATAAATAAATGCTATTTATACTAAAATTGGTCACCATTTACCTTCACCAGGTATGCACGTAACTGGAAAGTGTTCCTTTAAACCATGTATAAATCTTTCAAATTATTCTGAAGCCACATTTATATCTGCAAACAGTATTTTTGTGATATTTTCTAAGTTGAAAAAATGTGAACTAGAACAATATTCATCACAAATTGAGAAGAACTGGATTAAAACTATGTATACATATGATTCTGCTTAAGTTGGCTGTGAGGAAATACAGAGTGACAAAAAAATACCAATTCCTGTAAGCCAACCTATTTACCAATATTTCAATCTTTATTTAATTACATTAACTTACCATCTTTTTTGAAGGACAGCTGCAGAGCATCAGAAATCAACTCCTGCTCATTCTTTTGCCATTTGTTTATAAGCTCTTCTATGAATTGACCTTTTTTGCCCTCATTTCCCTGAAGGAGGTCAGTAACATATTCTCGTATCTCTTCAGGACTCTCAATTGACAAAACATACCTCAGGAAGTAAAAATAAAAGTTGTTGAAACAAGGCTAACTTAACTATGGTTTTCAATAATCATAATAGAGATCAAGGTAGTAAAAACCATTAATTAATCCATTAGAGTATTTACTTTGAGTGAAGTTCTACTCTAGATGCTAGGAATATCAATTTGATTAAGACAAAGACCCTGACCTCAAGCAGTTCGTATTCTAATCTTCACAATCTTCTTGTATTTCTAAAACCAAATCAGTGTATTGAAGATAGGCTTGTGGGGATACCCTTAACACAGGAATACTATTTTTTTATTTGTATTAAAATACAGTTAGAAAAATAAATAAAATACAATAGGCAGAATATTTTCTATAACTATATATCTGCAATCATTATATTTTCCTAGGAACAATACAAATTACCTAATCTCTATGTTGCAAAACCTAAAATTTCTCTTCATTTTCACTAAAAAATGAAATTATAAATTCAAACCAGTTAGTGATTTAACATTCTTAAAAATTGTAAATCAAGATTGGCATCACATCAGAATAAGCAAATCTACATGTATACCTCATTTATTGTGCTTCACAGGTATTCGGTATTTACTAACTGAAGGTAAGACCCTCTATCAGCAAAAAGAGATTATGACTTGCTTTATTACAGTGGTCTGGAACCAAACCCTCAGTATCTCTAAGGTATGTGTGTATTTAAGGAAATTTTATAAAGAGTTCTTAAAAAGTGAGATGGGAGTACAAGTCAGTACAACTATTCTAGAAATCAACTAGTTAGTATATTTAAAATGCCTTAAAATAATCCAGTAATTCCTTTTGTAGGACTCTATATGAAATAGAGGCAGAGCATTTTCTGCAAAAAAGTTAACTGCATCATTATTTAAACCGGTGAAAAAAGTAGAAACTACTGAAAACATCCATTCATGGAGAAGGGTAAAATGAACTCAAGTTTTTAGACTCTACAAAATGTAATACGCAACCGTTAAAAGTGAAATTTTTGAATAATTATTGTTAACCTGAGGAAATGCTCTCATACAATGGTAAGTAAAATAATAGTTAGACTGTATATTTAGCATATGATCTAAATTGCTACAAAAGAAATGTGTATATCTATACACTTTTTGTAGAAAAAGTGTAGAAAGTTATACACCAAAATGATTATCACTGAGTGGTACGATTAAAAAGAGTTTTAGTTTATATTTTATTTTCTTTTTCCCCCTACAATTTGAAAATATATTACAACATGCATAGATAAAAACACTAAAAGAGAAATTATGGTTACCTCTGGGCTGTGGTAATTTTAGTTTCTTCCTTAAATAATTTTTTTTTTTTTTTTAGTTTCTACAGTGAATATGCACATCATCAGAGAAGTGAAAAAAATTACTTATAAATTAAGATAATGGACCATGGAAGCATTATCAGATCTGAAGAAACTAATTCAGATACCTAATACGGGACATACAAAAAAATAATAATGCTATATTCTTTAAATTTAAAACATCATGCAGCCCTAACTGGTTTGGCTCAGTGGCTAGAGTGTCAGCCTGCCGACTGAAAGGTCCCAGGTTCGATTCCGGCCAAGGGCATGTACCTTGGTTGTGGGCACATCTCCAGTATGAGGTGTGCAGGAGGCAGCTGATTGATGTTTCTCTCTCATCGATGTTTCTAGCTCTCTATCCCTCTCCTTTACTCTCTGTAAAAAATCAATAAAATATATTTTTTTAAAAATCATGCAACTGTCTCATCATTGGTAGACAACCATTTTTGGGGCTTTTACAGTTTAATCAACCTGATCCCCAGACTTACCAGCCCCCATTAAAAAATCAATTGCTATCAAGGACTCACAGTGCTGCAAGGAACCTCAAGGGATCATTTAACTCTGGAGTATTCAAACTACTAGGAAAATATTTTAAAAGCTCCAGAAACATTTGAATAAGTGTCACTTTAACTATTTAATAAATTATAATAAAGAACAACATACAGCCCTAGCTGGTTTGGCTTGGTGGATAGAGCGTCAGTGTGCGGACTGAAGGGTCCCAGGTTCCATTCTGGTCAAGAGCACGTGCCCGGGTTGTGGGCTCCATCCCCAGTGGGGGCTTGCAGGAGGCAGCCAGTCAATGTTTCTCTCTCATCATTGATGTTTCTGTCTCTCTCTCTCCTTCTCCCTTCCTCTCTGAAATCAATAGATACATTTAAAACAAATAAAAAGAACAACATACACCCAAATGCGTTATATACCAAATCTTGTATGCCAACCAAAATATGAATGAATACGGATTGTGGCTCTTAATGTAACATAAATGTGTCATTGATCAGGAAGATAAGAACTCTGTGATGTCTTTTTAAAAATTTCAGGCCACTCGAGTAAAATTATTCAAATTACCTGACTAATACAGTACACCTGGGTAATTTTCAAATACCAGGCATGGCACAGCAAATTTACATAACAAATGCTTTCATCTTGCATCACAGGGTTTTGTGCAATAACTAGTAAAAACCTAATAAGTGGTTTAAATAGAGTTATATTATAGGAAGCTGTAGTGCTTATTTTTTTAAGTTTTGAATAATTCTTATTTAATTTATATTTATGAATTTTTAAAAATGCAAGCAGGTATTTAGCCATAAGTAGTGCTTCAACTTTAAAACAAATTTCTCATCACTCCTCTTTCAAGGCTGTGGATAAGTTTAACCAAGGAAAAACTAAGACTGCAAAATAAGCTTTTAAAAAAACATTTATAGACCAGCCGGCGTGGCTCAGTGGTTGAGCATTGACCTATGGACCAGGAGGTCAGGGTTCGATATCTGGTCAGGGCACATGCCCAGGTTGCGGGCTGGAACCCAGTGTGGGGTATGCAGGAGGCAGCCAATCAATAATTCTCTCTCATCATTGATGTTTCTATCTTTCCCTATCCCTTCGTCTCTGAAATCAATAAAAATATATTTTTAAAAATATTTATAGGTATCAGTAAGAGTCTCCGTTTTTCTAAAATTTTTATTTATTGATTTTTAAAAAAGGAAGAAAAATAGTGATTTGTTGTTCCACTTATTTATGCATTCATTGGTTACTTCTCACATGTGTCCCAACCAGGGACCTGCAACCTTGACATATTTGGATAATGCTCTAACCAACAGAGCCACCCAGCCAGGGCCTGCAAAATAATCTTTTAAACTACAACCTATGAGAATTAAAATTTTTGTGAAATTATATAAGCAGACAAAATACAATTGGATTTGGAGACTGAGAAGACTGCTCTAATCCATACCTCATTGTTGATCCATCAAAAACAGCATCCATATGTAATACTTTCAACAATACAGATTTAAAATAAAATAGCCTTAATTTTTTTAATTGAATGACTTTTTTTGTTTGGTATATATTTTTTAAAAAGTCTAACTATTAAATCTCACAGCACTCCACTGCTTTAAAAATGTTTGAAAAACTACTTAACCTGACCTTGCTTTCAAACAATGGTATAGCCAAGCTAATATGATTTGGCTGGATTTTTAAAAATTCTTTTTTGTTTGATTTTTACTTTTTCTGTTTTTGGTGTGTGTGTGTGTGTGTGTGTGTGTGTGTGTGTTTGTGTGTGTGTTTGGCTGGTTTTTTTTTTTTGTTAATAAGTCTATTCCAGTGTTCAAAAAAAAAAAAATCCTTTAATACAGGCTCTCTTAACTCTCTCCTTGCCAACAAGTCTATTTTCTCCCAAACTTAGAAACTCACCTTACTTCCTACAAAATTCCTAGCATTGCAATTCTGATTTCCGCATCAACGAACAAGGAATCAAATCAAGAAACACAGGTTCCTTGATCAAGACCAACTTTTGTGGAAGCTTTTCCCTCTCGCCTGAACACTGCACCTCCACCTATCCATCCTTTAGTTCTCAAGTTAAGGTCTTATGTTGCAGGAAACTTCAATTTCTCAAATCTTAGAGTCCTTTTCTCCGTGCTCCCACCACACCCTGAACTTCCCCTACCTCAGGGCTCATCAACCAACCAGAGCCCAATTGTAGCAATTTTCTCTGTTGCTCCAGCCAGCACCTGGCTGGTAGTAGCGCAACAAGTATTTGTTAAATCAACTGAAAGCAGATAGTAAATCCTGTCACCATCTCCATTTCATAAGAATCATATAGTATAAGATAAGCTCTACTAGTTGGCTTATAGATGAGGAAACTAAGGTACAGAGGGAAATTAAGTAGCCCAAGATTCCAAAACTAATAAATAACAGAAACTAGAATCTGGGACTCCTTACGCCAGGAGCTCTTTGCACCGTACTACGCCGCCCCATTTAAATTATAGGTCCTACTTGACAACCCAGATGAGGCAAACGAAAATGCTCAGAGTAAGGAATTTCTGGAAAGACAATTTGGCTTGCCCCTTCTCTCCAGAATCTGTAAGAAAACTGGCTCCCGGGACAGACAGTCTTACAAATTCTAATGACAGGGATGTGGCGTTTTCCGGGGGGGGGGTGGGGGTGGGGGGGCGACCCCATCAGCCTGACACTCTATTCCAGAAACTAAACTATAAAACCAAAAGTCAAAAATCGGTGCCTAGTGACCAACAACAGCCCTCTTATCACATTACTTCATTCTCATCAACTTTTTTAGCCCTCCCTGCTTCCGGGTTCGCTCGGCCCGTTCACTTCACAGAGCTCCTTCCCGCCTCGGACCCGAACCGGTCTTACTGCACGATCTCCTCACTGACATCCAGGCCAAAAGTTTTCCGCAAATGCTGGGTACACCAGCCCACCAACTGCTCCCGGGGCGCCGCCCCAGCCACCGCCATTTTCCCCAGCCGGAACCAGCTGGGCTGAAAAAGCCTCGAGTCCTACGCCGGACCAGTTCCCTTCGCAACAGCGACTTCGCTCGCGCGGGTTCCGCCAGCTGCACGCCCCGTCGCAGCGCAGCGCCGCCTCCCCGCCCGCCGGCCCCGCCCCCTTCGACTCCGGCCCCTTCGGCCCCGCCCCCTTCCCCTCCGCGTAGGCCGGGCGCTCGAATCCGAGCACTTGCGCGTGATTCTTCCGCCTTGGCGGATGTAGGACTCGGAAACCGAGAATTCGGTTGAGAAGGCATTACAAATACCTATAAAAACCACAGTTTAGGAAAATCAAAACTGTAACCCGTTAACTTGAGGGGCCACTTTTATTTTACTTTCGAAGGTCCAATTTTAAATGGTCGGTTTTAATGTAAAATGTTCAAAATAGTACTTAGAAGCCGAGGGAAAGCACTTACTAGTATACGAGCTTGCTCCGGTGGTAGTGGTTGTATTAATACCGCTCCCTCCTCCCACCCCCGCCATAGTCCAAGACTAGAGTCATGCTGCTAAAACCTCTCTGTTTAATTTTTTGAGCCAGATCTTTCCCCGGAGAGACAAGATAACTCAGCAAGCTCCACGGCGGTGCTTGGGGGTGGGGGTGCGGAGGTGGGGGGTGGGGGGTGGAGGGTGAGGAAAGGGGGGAGGGGGGCTTTATATAAAACAGGTGTTGGGACTTGGCTTTGAAGACCTTCCACAGGAATTCAATGTAGTGATAAAAGTCACTACAGAATTTGGAGGTATGTATTTCAATCCACGATGGCCAGATTTATTTATTTTTAAACATATATTATTGACTTTTTACAGAGAGGAAGGGAGAGGGAGAGAGAGTTAGAAACATCGCTGAGAGAGAAACATCCATCGGCGATCACGATGGCCAGATTTAAAGGTCTTTTGCTATTCTGTAGACCACTGTAGACTCGGGGAAAATTTAGCCAGACTTTTCTAAAGGGCCTATTTTTTTTTTCTTTTTCTTTTTTAGAGAGAGAGAATGGAAGGGAAGGAGGGGGAGAAAGAGAGAATCATCTATACACATGGATTGGTTGGCTCTGGCAGGCTCCCTGAATGGGGCCTAGGGCCAGGATGGAACCTGCAACCCAGGTATGTGCCCTCCACCCGGAATTGAACCCACGACTCTGGAGCGCAGGCCCACGCTCTATCCGTTGAGCCATGCCAGCCAGGGCACTTCTGATATATTTAATCAATAAATTTAATTGGCTGGCTTTGTTTTACATTTATAGATTCTTCATTTCCATTAGACTATTTAGACTACATTAATTAGATGCTCTTTCATCTTTTTATGCGAATGTTTTCATTGGCAAAAATCACAAGTATATTGATTTACATTGAATTTAGATTGTTTTTAGCTTGGAAAACGTGATTTTCTAGCTTAAAAAATACGCCGAATGTTCATTATTACTGGGTACAAGTTTTGGGTTTTTTTTAAATGAATGTACTTTTATTTATTTCAGAGAGGAAGGAAGAGGGAGAGAGAGATAGAAACATCAATGATGAGAATCATTGATTGGCTGCTTCCTGAACGCTCCCCACTGGAGAATGTGCCCTTGACCGGAATCGAACCTGGGACACTTCAGTCTGCAGGCCAACGCTCTATCCACCGAGCCAAACTGGCCTGGGTACAAGTTTTGTTTCTTCATAAAAATCCTCTACATTTAATACTATAACATATCCAAGAAGTTTACCTGTTTCATTATCTGTTCAGCCCCCATAATTAAAAATGTTAACTTCTTAAAGACAGAGACAATGACTTCAGTTTTATTTACAACTAGAGGCCCGGTGCACGAAATTCATGCATGGGTAGGGTCCCTAGCGGCTACCTGCTGCTGGCCTCAGCCTTCCTTCGTTCTGCGCTGACCCTGGTGGTCAGCGCACGTCATAGCGAGCGATCGAACTCCTGGATGGTCGAACTCCCAGATAGTCGAACTCCTGAGGGGACACTTTGCATATTAGGCTTTTATATATAAAAATAAGACTTAATACATCATACTTAGTATGATGAAATTACTAGGTCCTCAAGACTAAAAGTGTTCTTTTATCATAAGGCCTGTTAAGGATTGTAATCTCTAGTTTGTAATGCTTATAATATAATATTATTTACAATCATTATCATTTATTAGCTTTTTGCCTGAGCAAAACAAGCACACCTATGTAACATGACTTAAAGATGTTCTTTCGTATAAACTTAGGCAGAAATTTTAATCATATAATACTACATTTTTTCTTAATGCCCTAGGCCTTTGAAATTTTCAGATTCACACACAGAATTCTGTTTTATTTAACTGCAGAGGAGATGCATTTCCTCACAGCAAATGTTTAAATTAAGAATTTTTACTAGGGCCCTGTCTGGTGTGGCTCAGTTGGTTGAGTGTCATCCTATGCATAGAAGGTTATTGGTTTGATTTCCAGTCAGGGCACATACCTAGGTAGCTAGTTTGATCTCTGGTCAGGGTGTGTACAGGAGGTAACCACCTGTAGGAAACAACCAATCCATGTTTTTCTCACATCGATGCTTCTCTCTCTCTTCTTCTTCTCCCTCTCTTTCTAAAATCAATTAAAAACATTTTTTAAATATATTTCATTGATTTTTACAGAGAGGAAGGGAAAGGGATAGAGAATTAGAAACATCAATGAGAGAGAAACATCGATCAGCTGCCACCTGCACACCCCCAATTGGGGATATGCCCACAACCAAGGTGCATGCCCTTGACAGGAATCAAACCTGGGACCCTTCAGTCTGCAGGCCGATGCTCTATCCACTGAGCCAAACCGGTCAGGGCGGGGGAAAAAAAATTTCTTTTTAGATTTTTTTTACTAGGCATCACTGTTTTTTTCTTTTTTTAAAAACTTTACAATTCATCCTTCCCTAACGTATTTGGTATTCAAAAGACAAACATCCAATCAAATATAGCAATAGTAATATGTAGACTATCCTTGTGTGCAAAAGTATATTTGCAACTCTTTGTAGCAATTTACTTGATAAGTGGACTAGGATGAAAAAACAGCAGATTCTCTATGTATTTCTAATGGCTGCAGGGGTCTGGGATATTCAAACTAAGTAATTCAGGTCTTTGTAGAAGCCACTTTAACAGGAAATAAAATGGTGTGTATTGAAGAACGATTGTGTATTGAGAGAGGCATGATGATAATAACAAAGGACTATACCCTGGAGCTTGTTGATTTTTCTGATAGGGATTTAGCTCTAATCTTAGACTACAAGGTTTAGTTAGATAAAGCTACAAGTAATTTCCAATACATTTCCTGCTATCTTAATGCTAATTTCGCCTGTTGTCTAGATTCTTTCATTCTAAAAGTAGTTGTTGATTTTGTTAAAATACTAAAAGGTTCCTAAAGTTCAAACAGTTTATTAGAGAAAATCAATGCTGTGCTGATACTTTCAGGGTTGCTTTTCAAGTGAGAATTTAACAAAATCCCAAGGTAAACTCATCTGATGTTTTATGCATGGTATTCAGAGAGTGAAAATCACTCCCTGTGAGTATTGTAATTAGATGATAGGCACAGGGATAGGAAATAGTATGGGCTCCTATTTTAGAGTTATGCTCACTGTCTGCTAGAGATGCAACATCACATTTGACATATTTTGAAATATATAATTTTATTAATTTCCGAGAGGAAGGGAGAGGGAGAGATAGAAACATCAATGATAAGAATCATTGATCAGCTGCCTCCTACATGCCCCCTGCCTCCTGCATGCCCCCCACTGGGGCTCAGCCTGCAACCCAGGCATGTGCCCAGGGGAATCCAACAACCTTTCAGGTTCATTGGTCAATGCTCAGCCATCCCAGCCCTACTGGCATAATTTCAACACTGAGACTATACATGTCTCAAGAAAGCGTTTTGTTAATTTGTTTTCGTTATGTGTGTTTGGATATACAACTCACTCAGTTTTCCCCTTAGTTTCACACCATCCTAAAAACGTAAAAAAAAAAAAAAAAAAAAAAAAAAAAGCCCTATAAATAAGTTGCATTAGCTTCCTTTTCTCCCATTCTGTAGCATTGTTTTAGTCAGTGGAGAGAGTTCCTCCCTGAAGTATTAAAGGAAAATTCTATTTATTTTGATTTGCATGAAAAAGTCTGCTTCATTTCAGGTTTCACTTCCAGGAGTGAATCACTAATGGATTGAACCCTGCGGTAACTTTTTTTTTTTTATGGTCAATTAGCATCTTTGCCTTTTATGAGTGTAGATTTCTTTTTTTGCTTTCTTTGTATATTTTTTTATTTTTTTTTATTGCTTAAAGTATTACAAAGAGTATTACATATGTCTCCTCCCGCCCCCCCCCCCTTGACAATCCCTGCGGTAACTTTTGAATAAATGGTAAAAATTCTCGTTCTTTGCTCCCACCGAACCCCCCTCGCAGCAGACCCATTTCCCTAGTTCAAAATGTTTCCCTCCCGAGTTCAAAATCTTAAAACCCACCCTGGAGCCACCCCAGGAAGGCACCCCGCCACCGCCCATCTGGGGCGGTACCAGTCGAATCACAAGCTTCTGCCAGTTGATGGACGGGTCCGCACTGTGCCAAGACCCTGCAGCGGTCTCCCTGGACGCTGGCCATTGGTTGCGGGGGACCGCGCGGAACCAATGGGGAGAAGGCGCGGAACCAATGGGGAGAGTCCCCGCCGTGCGCGGGAAAGAGACCAGTATAAACCGTGCCCGGGAGGTTGCTGTTCCTGTTCTTGTCCAGTGAGACGCCCTCCGTGGGAAAGCCAGCGGGTTGCTCTCACCTCCTCGAGTCCAAACATGGTGCGGACTAGAGCGGACAGTCTCCCGGGCACCTACAGAAAAGGTGAGGCAGTCAGGCGGATAGTGGAGGGCCGGGTGTACCCCTCACCGTGTCCCCCGCACCCCCCACCCCCACCCCGCCGGCGGAAGAAGCGTGTGGGGGATGGGGGGCCATGGCCTTGTGTGCCAGACTGAGAGAAGCCTGGGAAGCAGCGGCCCAGCTGCTTAAAGGGGGGTGGGGGGGTGGGGGGGAAGGGTTATCCTGGGGCTCTCCGAGAGCTTGCGTCTGGGACTGTGGAGCTTGGGGCTCAGTGTGGGAACCTTACTGCCCCCTTCTAAACGCCCTCCTCTGCCTCTTTCCGCAGTGGTGGCTGCTCGAGCCCCCAGGAAGGTGCTTGGTTCCGCCACCTCTGCTGCTAATTTCACTTCGCCTTCTTCTAGGAAAGGTAAGAAACGCGCCTGCAAGCGCCTGGAGGAACCCTCTCAAAAGGGGATCAGACCTGGCACCACAACTCTCCCCTTGGTACCACATTTCTCCTGATCTGCAAGCACCCTTACCCATCGTGGAATTTATTTTCCCGAGATCCTCCTGCCCGAATTTCTTCCTTGTCCTATGATATAATGAGGGGGCTTTGGTGTCTGGGAGAGTTGGTGCAGAGGAGGGGAAAAGAATCTCAAGCCTCGATGTTAGGGATAAATACAATTTATCTTAGAACCTATTTTTTTTGGTTTAGTGTGTTGTTTTAATATTGACAAATGCCATTTTTTTAAAATTTATTTTTGACAAATGCCATTTTTTAATATATTTTTTTTATTGATATTTTTACAGAGGGGGAAGGGAGAGCAATAGAGAGTTAGAAACATCGATGAGGGAGAAACATCGACCAGCTGCCTCCTGCACACCCCCCACTGGGGATGTGCCCGCAGCCAAGGTACATGCCCTTAACCGGAATCAAACCTGGGACCCTTCAGTCCTCAGGCCGATGCTCTATCCACTGAGCCAAACCGGTTAGGACAACAAATGCCATTTTTTATTAAAATTGGTTTTAAATATCTTTTTATTGGTTTGAGAGAGAGAGAGAGAAACATCATTGATTAGCTGCCTCCTGCTTGCTCCTTACTGAGAATGGAGCCTGCACACCCCACCACACATGTGCCCATACCAGAATCGAACAGTGACCTCCTGGTTCAGAGGTCAATGCTCAATTCTCTGAGTCACAGCTGCTGGGCTATTAAATTTTTTAAGTGACTTAAAATATATATACTAGAGTCCCGGTGAGCGAAATTTGTGCACTGGGCAAAGAGGGGGCGGGGGCGCAGAGAGTGCCTCAGCCCAGCCTGTGCCCTCTTGCAGTCTGGGACCCCTCGCTCCTTACCACTTGGCTTGCTGCTTCTTAGCGCTGCCGTGGGAGAGGCTCCCACAACCACTGCTGCACTCGCCAGCCATGAGCCCAGCTTCTGGCTGAGAGCGCTTCCCATGTGGGAGTGCACTGACAACTAGGGGGCAGCTCCTGTGTTGAGCGTCTGCCCCCTGGTGGTCAGTGCGCATCATAGCGACCAGTCGTTCTAGTTCTGCCTTTAAGTCGCTTAGGCTTTTATTATATAGGCTAGTGGCCCGGTGCATGGAATTCGTGCATGGGGGTGGGGGTGTCCCTCAGCCTGGCCTGCACCCTATCCAATCTGGGACCCCACAGGTATCGGGCCTAAACTGGCAGTTGGACATCCCTCTCACAATCCAGGACTGCTGGCTCGTAACCGCTTGCCTGCCTGCCTGTCTGATTGCCCCTAACCGCTTCTGCCTGCCAGCCTGATTGTCCCCTAACTGCTCCCCTGCTAGCCTGATCGCCCCCAACTGCCCTCCCCTACCGGCCTGATCATCCACAACTGCCCTCCTTTACTGGAACCTGCCTCCTCCCCCGGAACTGGCCTCCTCCATGCCATGCAGAGCCACAGGACCCCCAGGCCTCACTGCGCAGAGCAGCTGCTGGGCCCCGCCTCCACTGTGCGCGTGGCCATCTTGTGATATCATTGTGCATGCGAGGGCCACCTAGGCTTTTATTAGTATAGATTTTTATTGATTTCAGAGGGTAAAGGAGAGGGAGAGAGAGAGAGAGACATTGATGATGAGAGAATCATTGATCGGCTGTCTCCTGCATGCCCCACACTGGGATCGAGCCTGCAACCTGGACATATGCCCTGACCAATAATTGAACTGTGACCTCCTGGTTCACAGGTTGACACTCAACCACTGAGCTACGCCTGCTAGGCTAATTGATTTTTGTTTTTTTAGTGAGAAGACGGGAGATAGAAATATGGATGTGAAAGAGAAACATTGATTGATTGCCTCCCCTGGTGCTCAGACCAGGGATCTAACCACAACCTAGATTACGTGCCCTGACCAGAATCGAACCCACCACCTTTTGGTCAATGCTCAATCAACTGAGCCACACCAGCCAGGGCACAATGGCTTTTTCTTGTAAGAGATTATGTAAGCATCCCTTTACTAGATTAAGAATTAGGATGATAGTTGACAGTACTACTCACATTGTCCTCTTTTTTTATATATATTTTATTGATTTTTTTACAGAGAGGAAGGGAGAGGGATAGAGAGTTGAAACATCAATCAGCTGCCTCCTGCACACTCCCCACTGGGTATGTGCCCGCAACCAAGGTACATGCCCTTGACCAGAATCGAACCTGGTACCCATGAGTCTGCAGGCTGATGTTCCATCCACTGAGCCAAACTGTCAGGGCTAACATTGTCTTCTTAGTGTAAACATTTTGTTTTCATTCCTGCACGTTTTTCTCCCTCTCCACCCCTCTTTTGTTTTTTGGAGTGTTTCCCAACTTTACAGCTTCTGATACTGCCTTTGGGTAGTAGCAATGAAAACCTGGTCAAGGAAATAGCTTCACACTGCACCTGTGCAAGGATAGGTTGAGAAAATACCCTGCCATCTGATGCCTCATTCCTTTTGGTAGGAAATTGAGCGGTAAGGAAGATTAATTCCACAAGGTCTAGTTAGGAACAAGGAAGCACTGTGAAGGACTTCATGGTTGTTGCTTTTTGTAAATTTCAGAGAGGAAGGGAGAGAGAACATCAATGATGAGAGCGAATCATGGACCAGCTGCCTCCCGCACTCCCCATTCTGGGGACTGAGCCCGCAACCCTGGCATGTGCCCTTGACTGGAATCGAACCTGGGATGACCCTTCAGTCTGCAGGCCAACGCTCTATCCACTGAGCCAAACTAGCTAGGGCAGGACTTCATGGGGTTTTATGTTAACTCAAACTTCCCCTTATTCTAAACATTTTATTAGAAAATATTTACTATTTCAATCCCTTTAGATAAAAAGGAATAATAGGTCAAATTTTTTGGAAATAGATGAATTTATGGAGAATATCTTATACCCTGTATCACTACACTAATTTACACACAGGGACACATTGGCCCACTGTTGAAACACAACTGAGTAGGCCCTTAATGAACTTGTGTTGGAGAGATGCACCTATTAACGTATTTTACAGATCTCTATTTTTAATCAATAATCAACTATGTGAAATTGGTAATATCCTTATTTTAAAAATGAGGAAATTTAAGCTCAGGTTACATACTTTGGTAAAGGTCACACATCTAAATCTGCAGAGCTGGGTTTGAATTCTCTGCTGAACTATCCGCTGCTGTTATATACTTTCTAGTAATGAAAGCATTCTCATTAAGTTTCCTTCAAGAAAGTTATTAATCAAAGGATCACTCTATTTTAAAGGCCATTTGTACTCTTTAAAAAGTAAAAACCATAGAACTTTAGATAGTATATATAGGAATACTTTTATCAGCTTTTTTAACAGCTAGAGTTTGTGACAAATGTGTTGTACGCAAAGGATATATGTAGTAACTTAATAATTTGCTCTTCTGCCGAAACCGGTTTGGCTCAGTGGATGGAGCGTCAGCCTGCGGACTGAAGGGTCCCAGGTTCGATTCCGGTCGGGGGCATGTACCTGGGTTGCGGGCACATCCCCACTGGGGGATGTGCAGGAGGCAGCTGATCGATGTGTCTCTCTCATCGATGTTTCTGACTCTCTATCCCTCTCCCTTCCTCTCTGTGGAAAATCAATAAAATATATTTTTAAAAAAATAATTTGCTCTTCTTAGTATTCTAATCATTACTTTGTAAAAAGGATAGAAATTTTTCCTTTATATTACTGTTTTAAATAATCAGGAATTGGATTTACCCTATGAGCTAAAAAGCAGCCAAATGCTTTGAAAAGTGGAACATATTTATGTGGAAATGTTCACTGCTATACACTACTTATTTAGCCTTCTATATTTGCTTTAACTAAATGACCTTATTAAATAAAAATTTGTCAGTTTAGCCTTGCCCAGTAGCTCAGTTGGTTAGAGTGTCCTCCCGATATGCCCAGTTGCGGGTTCGCAGGTCAGGTCACATATAGAAATCAACTAATGAATGCATGGATGGACGGAAGAACAACTCTCTCCCTCTCCTTCTCTTCCTTTCCCTCTTTCTATAAAATCAGTCAACAAATAATAAAAATTTTTTAAAAATTGGCAATTTATGGTACATGATGCTACCTTATATTAGGAAAAAGTGGGTCAAACTTTATCATGACAGTACACAAGGCTCTTCGAATCGGTCTTGTAGATAAAATATGAAAAATATTTTCCAGTTGTAAAAATTCCATTAATGCTATTTTTCTGGGCTAAAGGATAATGATGATAAAGTATTATACATTATACTACAATACTGTGCTATATAATGTACTATTAACTGAATACAATTTTATTTTGTCACATTTTCCAGTTCTTCATTTTAAGATGGATGTAATACCATTTAATAACCTTTAGATTTGATGTTAAAAAATTGTTTCCCTCTAAGAAACAGCTATTGTATTCTTAGTTCTTATTTAGTTCCATCTGTTTATATTTTACAGCTGAAAATAAGTATGCAGGAGGGAATCCAGTTTGTGTGCGCCCAACTCCCAAATGGCAAAAAGGAATTGGAGAATTCTTCAGACTGTCCCCTAAAGATTCTGAAAAAGAGAATCGGATTCCTGAAGAGGCAGGAAGCAGTGGTTTAGGAAAAGGAAAGAGAAAGTAAGTTTTTATATTCTGCAATATAAGAAAATATTGATATTTTTGAAAATAAAAAACAATAGGATGTTGAGTAACTTTTAAGTTTCCCCTTGAGAAGTTAAGAAGATACAAACCAAAGGGTTTTTAAAACTTGTGCTGATCTCTTATTAAAAGTCACTCCCAAATTTCAAACATCAGTGAAAGGTATTCTGTTTACTCATTCCAGTCACTTAAAGAGTATCAGTTTACCTCAAGATGAATGCTATGTTATTAACTATTAACTATGAACTTCCTGTCTTTAATTTTTATTGTCTTTAATTTAGTCTTTAATTTTTATTGTCTGTTTTCAATAGTCTTTTCAAAAAAGCAATTTCCATGTTGATTTATCTAGTTTGAGTTTCATTAGCCCCTTAAAAAACCATTAGTTCAACCTCCAGAAGAAATATGTAGCCAATGTAGAAAAGTTGGAAAATGTAGAAACCCCATCGCTTAGAAACAACCAAAATTAACTCCATTGGGTATTTTCTTTACAACTTCTCTATAAATACTAGTACACTAGAGGCCTGATGCACGAAATTCATGCAAGGGCCTTGGCCCCAGCCCCGGCCTGCTGCGGCTTTGTCCCGAAGGAAGGATGTCCAGAAGGACATCCGGTCTAATTAGCATATTATGCTTTTATTATTATAGATAAGAACACTTCAAAACAAGGTGGGAATAAAACTGCATACATGCAGAATTCAGTGTGCAAACTTTTTAGGAAGATAACTCATGGTTTTTAAGCTTTAATGGGGTGGGAAGTTAGTGCTCATGATAAGTGCTAAGCAAAATTTCTGGATGCAAAAGTACAATCTTTATTACAAAAGTACCAAATGTCTGGTATACCAAATATAAACAATACTAAATGAAAATATACCAAATATCAATAGAAATCATCTCTGAGTAAAAATCTCTCATACTTACTAAGTGCTACCAATTTTCTTTTTTCTTTTTCTTTTTTTTTTAAATGATGTTTACTTTAACTTTTTGTTGTTGTTGTTGTTTTATATATTTTATTGATTTTAGAGAGGAAGGGAGAGAGAGCTAGAAACATCAATGATGAGCGAATCATTGATCGGCTGCCTCCTGCACACCTCCTACTGGGGATTGAGCCCACAACCCAGGCACGTGCCCTTGGCTGGAATCGAACCTGGGGCCCTTCAGTTCGCAGACCAAAAAGTCCGAAGGGCTTTTTTTTTTTCTTTTAATATCCCCAAAGCAGCATTTATTTATCCATTGAATTCCAAAACATTTAATTTAGAAGTACGGCATTTCAATAATTACCCATCTTGATTGACATGGGCTGATACACAAAGACAGTAATCAAAGTTACAACAAATAAATCCACGATTCTTAAACAACTGCAACCCTCCCACCCCCCCCAAAAGTTACAAGTATCAAAACTTTAGATGCATTGTGTTGAAAAGAAGGTTTGTGCACATCATAATTTAAAGACGCATAACAGGGTGCTACTGAAACCTCACGTTAACAGTTTATTATAAAGCTGATAGAAAGGAGCAAGTGTTCTCTTTGCATCAGCTTCTCTAAACAATTTTCCAATCGATGAAGGAAGAGGTGGGAGGGTGAATTCAATTTTGCATGTACAAGATGTACACTGCTTATTAACAAAACACTATCAGTTCACTTTAAATGGATTATTGAAATATCATTATAGCCTGGTTTGGCTAATTCTTTTTTTTAAAACTTCCCCATTGCTTTCACCTGGAATTCACAACGATCAAGAAGCATAGTAAAATGCCTCACTCAGAATGGACTTGTCTCCATAATTTGAAAAGCATGCTCCTGTGGGCTCAAAGCAACCATCAGTCCAGCAATGAAGATTTATTTGAAACTGCTTCCCAGGAGGCAGGGGAGGAAATCTGAGTAGCTGTGCTGCCAATACAGATAGATTTAGCGCTAAATATTTTGTGATTGTGGCAATGAAGAATTGGTGATGATGGGGGTTGTAGGTGAAGGAAAGGCCAGGTGTCCAAAGGCTCTTCAGTTACTTTCTCCTGCTTCTTCATCCTGCTACTCGCTTATCCAGAGGGTGAGGTTGTCTCACAAGTGCTATGAATTTAAGAAGCAGGGGAAAGCCTGCCAGCGTGACTCAGTGGTTGAGCATCCACCTATGAACCAGGAGGTCACAGTTTCAGGTCAGGGCACATGCCCGGGTTGTGGGAATGATCCCCAGTGTAGGGCATGCAGGAGGCAGCCAATCAGTGATCTTTCTCATCATTGATGTTTCTTTTTCCTTTTTTAATCCTCACCAGAGGATATTTTTTCTTTGATTTATAGAGAGAGTAGAGAAAGGGAAAGATAGAAATATCAATGTGAGAGAGACACATCGATTGGTGCCTCCTGCACATCCTCCAACCAGGGCCCAGGCAGGGGAGGAGCTTGCAACTTGCCCTTGACTGGAATTGAACCTGGGACCCTTTGGTCCACAGCCCAAGGCACTATCCACTGAGCCAAATCAGCTAGGGCTCATCAGTGATGTTTCTATCTCTCTCTTCCTCTCCCTTCCTCTCTGAAATCAATAAAAATATATTTTTTTAATAAAAAAATAGAATCAGGGAAATAAATAATGCCACTTGGAAGAAAAGACAACAGAACTTTCTTTAATATAGATTTATAAGTGACTAGAGGCCTCGTGCATGAAATTCGTGCACTTGGGGGAATCCCTCAGCTCGGCCTGTGCCCTCTCACAGTCTGGGAGCCCTCAGGGGATGTCCGACTGATGGCTTAGGCTCTTGGGCCTAAGCCATCAGTCAGACATCCTTAGTGCTGCTGCAGAGGCGGGAGAGGCTCCTACCACCACCACTGCACTTGCGAGCCATGAGCCCTGTTTCTGGCTGATCAGCACTCCCCCTATGGGAGCGCACTGACCACCAGGGGGCAACTCCTGCATTGAGCATCTGCCCCCTGGTGGTCAGTGCACATCATAGCGATCGGTCATTCTACCGTTTGGCCTATTTGCATATTAGCCTTTTATTGTATAGGATAGGGGTCTAAGCTCTCTAAATAACTTTGACATATTTTATTATGAAAACATCATTTGATTAGGGGTGGGCAGTGGAGAGGACAGTGGTGGGCGGGTCATGCCACATCACTACCATTATGATGCCTCCTGATTTAAGACCCTGCTAATTATTTCCCTGCACCATTCAAGAGCCCAAGATCCTCCAGCACACCAAGTGGCGGGCCCCAGCCAAGGTGTGGTGACCAACATGGGCATGGGGATGGTGGCCAGGCTCAGTCTGGGGCTGCTGCTTCTGGTGCTGTTTCTACCCATGCAGATTTATTCAGAAGTTCCTTTGATCAGCACACCAGAACCTCCTGAACCCACAACGCTATCCAAATGTTCCTTGAAGTTATCAGCCAGTCTCCTTGTGGTCTTGTTTGCGCTTCTACATCTCTACCTTTAAGAGACTCGGGCCAAAAAATATCTACAGTTCACCAACCCATATTCTACAGCTCAATCCATATGGCATTTTGAAGTACAATGTGACAAGGAAAAACAGGTCTTCATCAAATCTACTAATTACTAACCTACCAATGCAGAAAATATTGAGAATCTCATATTGGACTGGTTTAAAGAATATCTGCAGGTTTGACTATGTAATGAATGCCAATAGTAAATCTGCTGGAGTTTCATGTACAAGAACAAAGAGACAACTTAGAAAATGTTGTGATAAAATGTAGCTTAAAAGTTTTAAGTATGGACACCTAAAACTTTACTTTGAAAAGAAGAATAATTTCACCTGGATCTAGAGAAAAAGGATGAACTGTGGAATGGAGAGTCAGTTTTTACTTGGCTTCATTAAATCTAGGAGGCAGTAAAAGGATTAGGTAATATAAAAAGCTTCCATGATTTCATTTATGTGTATGCTATAGGCCTGGTGCACAAAATTTGTGCATGTGTGCAGTCTCCCTAGGCCTGGCCAGCTATTAAAGTGTGAACATCTGGAGTGGAAGGGCAGGTCCCAGCTGACCTCTGGGCAGCACCTGGGCCCCCTGCCCCCCTCCTCCACCCTGTCCCCCTGAGTCACAGCACCAGAGTCCCCACATGGAGATGTGGTGAGCACGGCCGGATGCCATGGGCCAGGGCACAGCGTGGGCCTCTGGGCTGCCCAGCATCGCCACACAGTAGCCGGGCGGGCAACGCACTCTCTCCTGGTTGCCCTTGCAGACCAGCTCCTGTGCGAACCCACGGGACAGCCCCTGCAGTCCCAGCAGCTGTGGCCTGGCTCACCCAGAAGAGGCTGTGTGGGTGTGGGGTGGGCTCCTCTCAGGTGCCCAGCACCTGAGCAGGGTGAGGGGATGGGGGGTGAGGCTCCCCGGTGCGTGAACCCTGGCATCCTGGGGAGGGGTAGCAGGTGGAGTGAGAGCGAGCTCGGTGGACACCCCGCATTTCCACTGCACCTCCGTCCCCATCACTCCCGCCCAGGTGCACCGGGAGGTTGGTCACCTCCACCCACCCCCAGTTCCCCATCCCAGCCCAGGTCCCGGCCCTGATCAGGTGATCAGGGCCTGCCAGCCACTGGTTGCCATCTGTAGGGCGATTGATTGAGGCTGGGCCCCTTGCCCCACTCCCTCAGTGCCTGGGAGCCAGTTGGCGGCCCCACCCCCCCTGCTCTCCCTCCCCCCCACTGCTGCTGGTCACCGTCTGAGAGGTGATCAGCAGGGCGATTGGGCCCTGCTCGCACCCACCTTGGCCTGGTGCTGCCTGCTCAACTGCTCCACCATCCCGCCAGGGTCCCACTCTCATTGGGGCCCACTGGGGCCGGCAGTGTCTCGACTGCTGCCTGCTGCCAGTGCCGCATTGCCAACACGCGCCATGTTCTGCGCCACCCCCTTGTGGTCAGCGTACATCATAGACTTCAGTCGAACTCGTGGTCTCCCAGTCAAACTCCTGGTCGAATGACCGCCGAATGATTGCCGGAGGGGACAATTTGCCTATTAGGCTTTTATTAATAGGATTGGAAGGAACCAAAGGTGTTATTATAAAGTCTTTGTATTTCAGCAGTCCTAATTTGTTTTTAAATTTTAATTTTTATGTTTTTTGCTGAGATTTTACAGAGAGGGAGAGAGAAAAACATCAATTGGTTGCCTGCCATTCACACCCCAATAGGGGATCGAATCCACAACGTGGGTATGTGCCCTAATCAGGAACTGAACCCACCACCTTCAGTGAATGGAAGGACACTCCAACCAACTGGGCCACATCTGCCAGGGCATCTGCAGTCCTAATTTAATGTTGATATATTCCACATAAACTTTTACATTGTTAAATTTTCACTATTTTCTTGGGAACTTAACTCTTTCCTCTGGGGTTTTTGTATTTGATTTTGCGTTTGACTTTATGTAGTAATTGACATGTGCCAGGACAATGCTGGATTCAAATCTACTACAAATCTAATAATGAGTAATTCTTGGATATACACTTAAAATTCAAATGACAGGTATTTCCTGTCACATTCTCACCCAATATAAGTATCATATTCTTTTTTTATTTATTATCTTTTTATTGATTTCAGAGAGGAAGGGAGAGAGAGATAGAATGATGATAGAGACTCATCAAATGGCTACCTCCTGCACATCCTCTACTGGGGATCAAGCCCACAACCGGGGCATGTGCCCTGACCAGAAATGGAACTGTGACCTCCTGGTTCATAGGTGGACATTCAACCCCTGAGCCAGACCATCTGGGCTGGAGTGCCATATTCTTTTAGCTAACTTGAATCACTTACATTGATTTTGAAAATTAGAAGTACATTGACATTGTTAAAATACTGTTTTTAATTTCTGCATATGCTGAATAATTTTTACAATTTAAAACTTATCTGTTTTGAAGGCATATTTGACAAATCTTGAAACTAAGAGGCGATTATATGAAGAAGACATAAATAATACATATTTATGTATTGGCAACTTGCCTGCATTCAATTTACAACTCTTGTGCTCTTTCTGTAAATATTTTTTAAAACTTTTTGAATCAGAATAGTTACCTTTGGAACACTCTCTATCAGTCAGTGTTTTTAGATTATTAGAAACTGGTCTAAGTGTACTTGATTTTGGAAATTAAAACTTTTTTATAACTGCTTTGATATACAAAAACCTTTTTAGAAATAGACACTCCATGAAATGTTTGGTTCACGTGTCAAACACTGATGCTTAGATTTTATAGAATCCAGGATGGCCATAGTACTCTTAAGTCTTAAACCAGCAGTTCTCAACCTGTGGGTCACGAACAATGAAAATACATCCTGCATATCAGATATTTACATTACGATTCATAACAGTAGGAAAATTACAGTTATGAAGTAGCAACAAAAATAATTTTATGGTTGGGGTCACCACAACATGAGGAACTGTATTAAAGGGTCGCAGCATTAGGAAGGTTGAGAACCACTGTAAGACTTAAAGTAATATTTGCCATCTTTATTTTTATTTTTTAAAATATATCTTTATTGATTTCAGAGAGGAAGGAAGAGGGAGAGAGAGATAGAAACATCAATGTTGAGACTCATTGATTGGCTGTCTCCTGCACGCCCCCTACTGGGGATCAAGCCTGCAACCTGGGCATGTGCCTCTGACTGGAATTGAACCCAGGACCCTTCAGTCCACAGGCTGATGCTCTATCCACTGAGCCAAACCAGCTAGGGCCATCTTTATTGTTTTTCATATTTTTATTGAATTTAGTGGGGTAATATTGGTTAATAAAATATAGTTTTCAGGTGTATAATTCTATAATATATCATCTGTATATTGTATTGTGTTTACCACCACAAGTCAAATCTCCTTCCATCATCATTTATCCTCGTTATACCTTTTTCTATCTCTCCTCAAAATATTTGCCATCTTTAGAAAACTACACAGGAACAACCAGATCAACATCTCAAGCTATATGAGATCTGTGTGTGTGAATACTTTTTTTTTTTGGCCTTATATCTGAACACTGTACATCCGTTTTGGATTGTATATTGTGTTTGGAATTGATTTGCATTTAACACAAAAATAAAGATAAAATGGCTGGAAGAGCAATTAAATAAAAGTAAGTGGCTGGAAGAACAATTAAAACAAAGTATTTGAGCCCTGCCAGCATGGCTCAGTGGTTGAGCATCCATCTATGAACCAGGTGGTGGAGGTCACATGACACGGGCTGCGGACTTGATCCCCCATAGGGGGCGTGCAGGAGGCAGCTGATCAGTGATGCTCTTTCATCAATGATGTTTCTCTTTCCTTCTCCCTTCCTCTCTGAAATCAATAAAAGTTCTTCTATAAAAAGAACAAAACAAGTATTTGACGCATAAAGTGATGCTTATGCATATACATTTCTAAGAATTATTCAATACTGTTCATAAGGTCATTTAGTAAATGGTTACCAGCTCTTACTGTCTTATGAAATATTTAAAAAGAATGTCAAATTTTAGAATTTTTGGCAATATTATTATTTTTGGTTTTAATAAAAATCAACAACCAAAGAGATAAATTTTTGGTTAGAGCCTTTTAATAGACTTGATTTAATGATCCTGTGTCTTCTAGTTCACTCTCATTGTCTGGAACCATTCTTCCTTGTACTTTCTCATTCTAATATGAACAAGCTAATAGTCATTATCAGCTCTAGAATAAATTACAATTCTTTTGAATTATTTGTGACTTCCATTAAAGAAACAAAATATTTGGTAATGCAGCCCAATATGGCTATACCATTGATCATTATAGCAATACAACCTATATTACCGGCTTTCTATCATATGGAGAAAGATTACACATATATTCTCATTAAAAACTTTGATGTATGGTATAAAAAAGATGTTTATATTATTCCTTTAGCCTCCTTTTCAAAAAAAAATTTTAATTGACTTTTTAGAGAGAGGAAGGGAAAAGGAAAGAGAGGCAGAGAAACATCAATGTAAAAGTGAAACGTTGATTTGCTGCCTCCTGCATGCCCCCTACCAGGGATCAATACCCACAACCTGGGCATGTGCCCTGATGGAGACTCAAACTGATATTCATTTTTAAAAATATATATTTTATTGATTTTTTACAGAGAGGAAGGGAGAGGGATAGAGAGTTAGAAACATCGATGAGAGAGAAACATCGATCAGCTGCCGCCTGCACATCTCATACTGGGGATGTGCCCGCAACCAAGGTACATGCCCTTGACCGGAATCGAACCTGGGACCTTTGAGTCCGCAGGCCGACGCTCTGTCCACTGAGCCAAACCAGTTAGGGCGATATTCTTTTTTAATATATTTATTTATTTTATTTCAGAGAGGAAGGGAGAGGGAGAGAGACATAGAAACACCAATGATGAGAGGGAATCATTGATTGGCTGCCTCCTGCATGCCCGATATGGGGATTGAGCCCACAACCGGGCAGGTACCCTGACCAGGAATGGAACGGTGACCTCCTTGTTCATAGGTTGACATTCAACACTGAGCTACACCAGCTAGGCCAAGCTGGTATTCTTAAGGTGCACAGGTTGATGCCCAACCAACTAAGCCACACCGACCAGGGCAAGCCTCGTTCTTTGTTGTTGTTTTGCAAGCCTCTTTCTTAAATTGGTCATTGTTGTAATTACCCATTTATTGATAGTAAATCAATAGAGTAACTATTAATAGTAAATAGCAAACCATCAGTTTATCAAAGGACTTCTGCTATTAACTCCCTAGTTAATAATCTAGAATATGATCTCTCCTATGGCTTTATTTCCCCCACAAAGGCAGGATAATCCCCATTAGTTACATGGGGGAGAGTCAGAATCAAGAAAGACTAGCAGCTACTTAAAACCTGAACAGAACCATGATACCAAAAGTAAATCAAATCCTTGTGAAAAGGAACTTTGGTTCATGATGGTGTTCATTTGTTAACTATCAAATTTCTAGGAAAATAAAATAAAGACGTCTCCGTAATCTAATAGATGAGTCAATGATAATTTCATACCAAGTCAAAATACCTTTTTTTTTTAGCTTTCTTCTTTCACTAATTCTATGACCATTCAGCTTACTGGATCTAAATTGAAAGCTGATTATTTTAGGATAGATCTCACACATTTTCATCCACTCTAAAAAAGAAAAATTCTGATTTATGATTACATGGGTTTTTAAAAAATATTTTTATTGATTTTAGAGAGGAAGGGAGAAGGAGATAGAGATAGAAACATCAATGACGAGAATCATTGATGGGCTGCCTCCTGCATGCCCCCTACTGGGGATTGAGCCCACAACCTGAGCACGTGCCCTTGACTGGAATCGAACCCGGGACCCTCCAGACTGCAGGCCAACAGTCTATCCACTAAGCCAAACCAGCTAGGGCATGATTACGTTTTTGATTCATATTGTTCAAAAGGGTGTACAGTCTAATATGATAACTTTTCTCTGCTCCAATAGATTGTTAATTATTATTATTTGCTTTTTACTATCACAAAGTTCTTGCTGAAGGATTTTATTCCACTTTTATTATCCATTTAACATGTTGAAATAAGAAGCTATAGAAACATATTTCTTTTTTCTTTTTTTTATAAAAATGGCAACATATCCTAAAGAAGAAACACTGATTCTGTAAATTGAAAAAATAAATTGTTAAACATTTTGTTGCCCTAGCACAGGGGTGGGGAACCTTTTTTCTGCCAAGGGCCATTTGGATATTTATAACATCATTCGAGGGCCATACAGAATTATCAACCTAGCCTGCTATATTTGGTTAAATGTTTAATTAACTCACCCCTAAAGTCTAGCACTAGGAATTTGTAGGTGTTTATCGATTAACGGTTTTATTTTCTCTTATTTCCAGTCACTTGACCAGACCCACTGCACTGTTAATTAATATTCCTGATTTATATGTTTGTAACTATTTTTTTTAAAAAAACCAGTTGATATTGACTATTGAAGTTCTCTGTTCTTTCCACAGAGTACATCCTTTGCCACCTGATGACACAGATGATGAAGAAGAATAAAACTTTCTTATTCATCCTTGACTAATGTCTCCTGTTTACTCTGGTATTCTAGGATGTAAATTTGCATAAATGTATTTGTTCCAGTTAGCTTTGTTGAATAGGCATTTAATTAAAAATGAGGGTTACAAATAGTTATTCAAAAGCAACTAGTTAAGATATTGCAAGATTTACGAGATAATTATGGTTATTTACCTTAGTATTCAATATAATGCAGTATTTGGTTTCTTTTACCTGTTATTAAGCTTCTTGTGCTTGCTAAAAAGAAATCATTGCATGTTGCATACAACAAATCTGCTGTATTTGAGATTTGCTTAGATTTTTGTACTGCTGCCATTTTTACTGGCATTAGATTTTTATTTTCGTTCCTTTTATTTGATTTAAAAAGCAGAGTTGGATTTCTGCACATTAAAAAAAATCAGTATTAATTAAACCACACCTGTATTTTTTTTTAAGAATGGGGGCCAATGTTGAAAAAATTTGATGGCTATCTGTGTTCGCCATAGAAACAAGTAAGGGCAATTTGATCCTGAGGGTTTCAGGCAGGAAGATTTCATAGACTACATTAAAAGAGAAGAATTTTCTTAGAATATGCATTTGATTTGGTATCATAAAATAGTGCTCTCTGGAAATCAATAAATCATGAAAGGCAAACATGCCATAAACCCAGAGCTATGTCTAAAGTTCTTAGAGCTGCCTTTATATTTTTCAAGATAACAGGGGTATAATTGAAGAGGTGGGTATAATGTAACTTAGTAACAGTAATTCTTGCTTCCTCATCACATTTTTTTTTTTTTTGCTGACATCTGTTGTCAAAATTAACCATGTTTTAACATATATGTTTTTCTGAAGTTTGTTTTTAATAAATGAATACTTATTTTCACAATAGATTATATCCATTTGTGTGCTTCCTAAGATTCTACTAGATACTTCTGTTTTATTTCTTCCAAATACAAATCTGTGCATTGTTCTGATTTTATCATCTTCCACACTGAGTCCTGATGATTCTAGATTGCATTTTTTTTTGTCTTAGAGGTCGATATTAAATAAAATGTTACTGAATTTCAAGTAGAGTTTTATTTTAAGTACTTCCTTGATAACTAGGCTTCTTATTAAGGAGTAACTCAAATCAACTCTTATTAAAGTCAAGTTTTGATGGGTCTGAAACCTTATTTGTTATTTTTCACTGATGGAGAGAGAAACTTTTTGGTGGTGTGTCTCATGAAGTATAATTTTGATATATAATTTTTAAAAAATTTGATCTAATGAAAGTACTGTCTGTTCAAATATACATTTGATGATGTCTCACTTTTTAAATTTTTTTATTTTTTAAAATAAATCTTTATTATTCAGATATTACTGATGTTCCTCTTTTTCCCCCCCATTGCTCCCCTCCACTCAGTTCCCACCCCACCCATGTCCTTACCGCCCCCCCCCCCCCCCCCCCCGCTACTGTCCTGATGTCTCACTTTTATTAGGCAGAGGTGTCTGTTCCATGTAATGTTTTTCTGTCAAAGCTTTTTGAAAATTAGGTTGGCAATTTAGCCTCTTCCAAAAACATAAGGGAAGTATATATTCCCTGTTTCCATTGAAATTGGTTGGCAACTATTTGTTTTTTGTTTGTTTGTATTGATTTTTAGCGACAGATGTGAGAGCTTAACATCTATGGATCGATTGCCTTCTGCACTCCCCCTACCTGGTGGATAAAGCCCGCAACCCTGGCATATGCCATGACTGGGAATCAAATTGGTGACTTTTCAGTGCATGGGGCGATGCTCAACCAACTGAGCCACACCGACCAGGGCTGCAACTCTTAATTGTGAAAAACATCATGAGTTAAAATTTTGAATTTTTGTAACTTCCCCTTCTTCCTATTCTTCCCTCCCCCTTCCTATTCTTGTTTCTGTCTTTGACATAACACAGAACAAGTTATTCCTTCCACATGACAACCTTCAAGTACTTAAAGATAGCTGTTATATCTTTAGCTTTCTCTTCCTAAGGCTAAACGTTCTATTGTTTATGTCACATATATCCTAAGTTAGTTTCTCTAAGTCCCTTGTATAAGGGGCTATGTTTTGTGTTGTATATTGCTTAGGCACATAAACTGATCCAAGTAGTCATTAATTGTTAGACTTTAGTTTTTGTATCTTTTATATTTGGAGATGCCAATGGAACTCTAAGAATATTTAAATATTCACTATTGCATAACAGAGTTATATTTCCCAAAAATAAACATTAGGTTCCCTAATTCTTTCTTAAATTAATACAAAGAGCAAAAAAAAAAAATGGGAGGGAAAAAGCTTTTAAGAACTGAGAAAAGCCTGGAGGTTATATCTACAGGATAAACGTACTGTACTGACTTTGAAGGATAATTGAGATCTAGCACTATCTTAATTATGGTTCATATTAAGAATATGGACTCCTGTCCTAGCCGGTTTGGATCAGTGGATAGAGGGCCAGTGTGTGGACTGAAGAGTTCTGGGTTTGATTCTGGTCAAGGGCACATGCCCGGTTTGCAGGCTCAATCCCCAATAGGGAGTGTGCAGGAGGCAACCAATCAGTGATTCATCATTGATGTTTCTATCTCCCTTCCTCTCTGAAATCAATACAAATATAAAAAGAAAAAAAAATATGGACTCAGTGGTTTGGCTCAGTGGATAGAGCATCGGCCTGCGGACTGAAGGGTCCTAGGTTCGATTCCGGTCAAGGGCATGTATCTGGGTTGCGGGCACGTCCCCGGTGGGGGATGTGCAGGAAGCAGCTGATCGCTGTTTCTAACTCTCTATCTCTCTCCCTTCCTCTCTGTAAAAAATCAATAAAATATATTTAAGCCGAAACCGGTTTGGCTCAGTGGATGGAGCGTCGGCCTGCGGACTGAAGGGTCCCGGGTTCGGTTCCGGTCAGGGGCATGTGCCTTGGTTGCGGGCACATCCCCAGTGGGGAGTGTGCAGGAGGCGGCTGGTCGATGTTTCTCTCTCATCGATGTTTCTGGCTCTCTATCTCTCTCCTTTCCTCTCTGTAAAAACTCAATAAAATATATTTTAAAATATATATATATATATATATTTAAAAAAATAAAAAACACACATTAAAAAAAATCTATTGGCAATTAAAATATCAAGTTCTATTTTGTCATGGTAATGGTTTGTCACTTGTCACAGCCAGATTTTTTAAAGAACAATTAATTACTGGATGTCCTCAGATTCTATTTGAATTGTGTGTGTGCGTGTGTACTTCCACATGTATGCATGTCCATGAGAAGGGTTGTAATGTTTTAGATTTATTAAACAACCTACTACTGACATTTTATTTTTTATTTTTTGTTAATCCTCATCCAAAGATATTTTTCCCATTGATTTTTAGAGAGTGGAAGGGAGAGGGAGAGACACAGAGGGAAACATCAATGTGAGAGACACAGGGATCGGTTGCCTCCTGAGAGCTTGCAGTAGTGTCCTTTGACCTGAACGGAACCCCAGATCCTTCAGTCCGAAGGCCGACACTCTATCCAGTGAGCTAAACCGGTTAGGGTGAAGACAAAGACAAAACTTACCATTCCCTATGAGGCTGTCAAAGGAGAATGAAGTACATGAGAAAACTTTCATAACATTGAAGATTTTAAAAGCCCAATTGAAACACAACTGAAAATCCACAAGAGGGGGATGCTTGCTAAACTGCCAGAAAAGAGAACTCCCACAAGGGAGAGAGAGAGAGAGAGAGAGAGAGAGAGAGAGAGAGAGAGAGAGAGAGAGAGAGACCAGTGGGTGGCCTGGGACTCAGGGTGGGAGGAAGCAGGTGTTCATAGTTTCTGGGGGTAGGGGTGGAGGCGTGGGCACAGCTTAAGGGAAAAGCAAGATGGGCTTTGTGGCTCCGGCTGTGAAGCGTGTTCTCTAAGACCAGGAGCAGAAGGTAGAGGGTGTTGTCAAAGGAGAGTACACGCTTCCAGCTACCTCCTGATAGTCCCAGAAGAAATGGGGGTGCTTTTGAGGCACTTCCGCTTAGCAACCCCACGCGGTTGCTAAGGAGGGGCAGTAGTGGGGTGACCCGGAAGTGGTTGTGTCAGTTTCTCGCTGACTGCTTGAAGTGTGTCCTACCTAGAGCGCCCGGCTGCTTTGCGCCAGGCTGAGGGTGGGGCCAGCGTTAGTGGTTCCGGCTCGGCTCCTGTCGCCCCTCGGCTCCTCGCCTTCCCCCTCCCCTCCCACACCTCTCCTCCCTCCGCTTCCTGGGAAAGAGAGAAGCTACCACCGTGGGTGGGTACCGAAGCGCTCGTCGCCTCTGGGAGGGGACCGCGCCGGCCCCTTGTGATCCCCGGAGCACCACCGGACCAGGTACTCGCTCCGGCTTCGACGGGGTCCCGGAGGTTGGAGCCTGAGGTGGGTGTGTGTGTGTTTGTGGGGACTGGTTGCGGGGGGAGGGGGGCGGGCCGCGTTCTCCGGGTCGGGAAGGGGGACGCCGAGATGCTGGGTGGGGCGCAGGCCGGCGCTGGTGTCTGTGGAGGTTGCGGGGGTGGAGAGGAGGGGCTGGTGGAAACCGCGGGCGGAGAGTTTCGGGTGGCTGGGTGAACGTTGCGGAGGAGGCTCCCCTTTGGATGCAGAAGACTTCTGCCGTGTGGACGCGGAGTTTGCCACCTGGAGGACTCGCTCTGAAAGGGGGAGCGTTCTCCGGAGCCGAAAGGAGGGCATAGATCTGGGCAGGGTGGTTGGGGCAATCCAAAGCTCCCATTGCCTGCTTTCCCTGTCCACCCCGCTGGGACCTAGCCCGGTTTTGAGGTTTTGGGGGATTGTGACTCGGCTGGACACCGTGGGGAGCCGCCCTTGACCGAGCTAGGGCCGAAGAGTGGGTAAAGAGACCTCCCTCCACCCGACTTCCGTGTGCGTCCCCCGCTTCTTCCTTTCTTGCTCGGGTCCCTGCGTCGCACGGGAGCGGTACCCCCCAAGTGGGCGGCATCACAGCGTAAAAGAGAGTGAAATTGGGTTTGTCGCCTCTAAATGATATTTCAAATGTTTGAAAAGTGCTGGAATAACATATTCAACAATGTCTCTTAGTTCTATATCAAATCGTATAAGTTATCTTAGAAAAGTGCAATTCTGAAAAGCACCGAACTATAGGCTAGTCCGGCATAGTCTTGTTTGGTAGATATTGGTGTTTATAAAAAAAAAAAAAAAAAAAAAAAAAAAAAAAGACTAGAACCGTATAGAATAGAGGTCTAGGAGACATGTTGAGGCAAGCCTTTTCCACCCTCTTTTTTTTTTTTTTAACCTGCCAGTAAGCCTGCCCTAGTTTAAATGAAGCAGAACGAAGCTCTTCATTTTTATTTCAATCAGTGGCCGACTGGTAAGTACTGTGTGGTGATGCCTCAGAATAGATAAGTTCAGAGAGACAGGATTGTCTGCTTTTGAGCCTGTCTCTTAATCTTTTAAGGAGATAATTGTGGTCCAGGGGAAGTTTTGGCTTTGAGGTAGGTAAATCTGGGATTGAACCCAACCTGCCATTGGCTAGTTGTTGATCTTGGGCAAGTCATGGAACCTACCAGAGATTTATTTTCTTCATAAATACAATGAGTTAAAATTCTTACCAGTATTGTAAGGGGGGTGATATACGTAAATAATAGTCCACCTTAAATGGAATCACCTTCTAATTGAAAGATGAATTATCATTCATCTTACACAGTCAAGGTAGCCCAGTTTTGTGGAATAAGGCTTGAGATAGGAAGGGAATTGGATAATAATATTTAAAAACATATATACAACAAGACTTTCAGTGACTTAGAGAAATTGATTACAAGTAGCATGAAATTCAGCTACCAGTAGTTTCTTAACTCTTAAAAACAAAGTAGAATATGCGCATTTATTCAAAATACCAATAATGTTTCAAAGGTTTTCTCAGATTTGTGTTGTATATAGTATGGATTGATAGGAAAAACATTTAAGCCCTATCTGGTTTGGCTCAGTGGATAGTCCAACAGCCTGTGGACTAAAGGGTCCCCGGTTCCATTTCTCTCAAGGGCACATGCCCAGGTTGCTGGCTCCATCCCCAGGGGGGTCATGCAAGAGACAACTGATCAATGATTCTCTCTCCCTCTCCCTTCCTCTCTGAAATCAATAAAAATCTATTTTAAAATAAAACATTTAAAAAGTAATTTATGCCCTAGCCCAGTGGTTCTCAACCTTCCTAATGCCTCAACCCTTTAATATAGTTAGTTCCTCATGTTGTGGTGACCCCAACCATAAAGTTATTTTCGTTGCTACTTCATAACTGTAATTTTGCTACTGTTGTGAATCGTAATGTAAGTATCTGATATGCTATATGTGTTTTCCGATGGTCGTGACTCACAGATTGAGAACCGCTGAGCTAGCTGATTTGGGCATCCGCCCTGGGACTGACGGGTCCAGGGTTTGATTCAAGTCAAGGGCACCTACCTGGGTTACAGACTGGATTCCCCCCACCTTTCCCAGTGGGTCAGGTCATGTGTGCAGGAGGCAATCAATTGATGTGACTCTCTCATATTGATGTTTCTCTCTTTGTCTCTCCCTTTCTCTCTAAGAATCAATGGGAAAATATCCTCAGGTGGGGATTAATAACAACAACAAAGTAATTTATGTAAATTTCAGTCAACATCCCCTGTCTCTGAAGAGAATTAAATTGGGACATAAAATAGAAAGTTGTAATTTAAGATTAAAATTAACATTAGTGTTGTGACTCATCTTAATTAGATTTAAACTATTAGCAAAATTTACAGAATTCTTATATGTATAATCTGTAAAATAAATGAAAATGGAATGAAATTCTGCCTTTAAGTCAGTCGTGATGATAATCCTATATAATAAAGAGCTAATATGCAAATGGTCATCATGCTCTCATGCCATCACAATTCATTACTAGAAAGCTGCGTGCGCAGCCGGTGCACACGGGTGGGCAGGGCTGCGTGCGCAGCCGGTGCGCACGGGTGGGCGGGGACTTGACTCTGCGTGCATGACCCAGAGGCGGGACCCCGGCTCCTGCCTACCTCTTTGGGGCAATCCATCGAGGAGCCCCAGATGGGTGGGCGGGGCCTACCTCTTTGGGGCGATCTATTGCAGGGCTCCCGTACTGTGAGAGGGCACAGGCCAGGCTGGGGAACCCCTCCCCCCAGTGCATGAATTTCATGCACTGGGCCTCTAATATAGAAATAAATCTCAGGAACATGAAGTCTTTATAATTTGTTTCTTTTATGGTTTTTTTTTTTTTTTTTTTAAATATATTTTATTGATTTTTTACAGAGAGAAAGGGAGAGAGATAGAGAGTTAGAAACATCGATGAGAGAGAAACATCGATCAGCTGCCTCCTGCATATCTCCTACTGGGGATGTGCCCGCAACCCAGGTACATGCCCTTGACCGGAATCGAACCTGGGACCTTTCAGTCCGCAGGCCGACGCTCTATCCACTGAGCCAAACCGGTTTCGGCTCTTTTATGGTTTTAAAATGATAATTATATGTTATCTGTTATATGTCATATTTTCAGCTAATATAGTTTGCTTTGTGATGTAACATGTAGTTCATACTTTTAAAAAATATATATATTTTATTGGTTTTTTTACAGAGAGGAAGGGAGAGGGATAGAGAGTTAGAAACATTGATGAGAGAGAAACATCGATCAGCTGCCTCCTGCACATTCCCTATTGGGTATGTGCCCGCAACCAAGGTACATGCCCTTGACCGGTATCGAACCTGGGACCCTTGAGTCCACAGGCTGACGCTCTACCCATTGAGCCAAACCGGTTAGGGCTAGTTCACACTTTTTACTTTTGTTGTTGTTGTTGTTAATCCTCACCAGAGGATATTTTTCCATTGATTTTTAGAGAGAGTAGAAGGGTGGGGGGAGACAGAGAGAGAGAACATTGATGTGAGAGAGACACATCGATTGGTTGCCTCCTGCATGTGGTATATCCCCTTGAGTGGAATCAAACCCAGGACCCTTTAGTCTGAGCCAAATCTGTAGGGCTGAACTTTTTAATTAAAAAAATAAAATAAAATATTTTTATTGATTTCAAGTAGGAAGGGAGAGGGAGAGATAAGAAACATCAATTATGAGAGAGAATCATTGATCACTACCTCCTGCACACCCCACACTGGGGATCGAGCCTGGAACCCAGGCATGTGCCTTGGTTGGGAATGGAACCGTGACCTCCTGGTTCATAGGTTGACACGCAACCACTGAGCCATGCTGGCTGGGCTGTACTTTTTAATTTTTAAATGTACTTTATACACAAAAGATAGAAATTAAGTAATAATTACTTACTTTAGTAATAGTTTTTTGTGTGTAAAAAATATATATAAAAACTCTGATAAAAGTCACCAACTATACTGAATGCTCCTTGAGGTAGAAATACTATTTTAAATTTTACCCACCACTGAATCTATATAATAAGCAATAAATATTGGTCACATTGATAAATGGATGGATATATTTAAAATTATTCATGAAGTATTTATACCTTTTTTAAAAAAATGTTTGTATTGATTTTAAAGAGGGAGATACAGAGAGATAGAAACATCGATGAGAAACATCCATCTGCTGCTTCTTACACACCCCCTATTGGGGATTGAGTCCAAAACCCAGGCATATACCCTGCCTGGGAATTGAACCAGGGATCTCTTGGTTCATAAGTTGACATTCAACCACTGACCCACACCAGCCGGGCTCCATACCCTTTTTTTTAAAAAAAATGTTGAAATTATATTTTTGGTAGTTGTAGCTTTTTGTAAGATTATTCAACTTCGTGAATGCCCCTTTAAAGAGTGTAAAGTTTTTAGTGTATCTTTAAGCTTTTAGCTATGTTTTCCTGAATAATTTTTTTCATCATCTTTTGAATCTAAAATTTGAGGCAGTATTATCTTGCTTTGTTGGTAAAGATATCAGGAACTCCTATTTTCCACTCTCTTCTCATAAAACTTTCATAAACCATTTGTTATAGTATTATAAGAGGATATTAGCTGTTAGAGTAAAAAGATCTATCTAAATTATGGGCAACAATAGAAATTGTTAGAGGTGATACTTTTCTCAATGATCTTTTCCACTCAAAGTATGTGGCTGTTCCAGGAATCTTTGCAGTTGTCAGTTATGGAATTTGCTTGTCAGGAAATCTAAAAATGACTCCTTTAATATCCATTCCTTGGATGAGCTCAGAAAGCTTTAGGAAAAATTGGGAAGGTTTATATACCATATACTAGATTCAAATAATGAACAAAGTACATACAGCTAATTTTATTGATGCTGTCAAATCAGGAATGAAAGTTACTGTGTAAATGTTTTTAAAATTCCAGGTAGTGCTTTACTCAAACCAAATGAGTATTCTTCCAGAGCTTGTTATTTGAAAGCTTTTTTTTTTTTTTGAAATATGTGAACTTTTGTAATGAAGATAACTAATCGTTGTATCCAGAAAAAAAGAGCTGATATCATAGACAGATTTTAATATCACCAATTTGATAGAAACTGCTTCAGTGTCTTCAGATAAATAGAAGTAGAGTTTCATGAAAGAACTTTAGAATTTGTGGAATGATAATTTTTATATTTATTATTTATTTATTTCAGAGAGGAAGGAGAGAGAGAGAGAGAGAGAGAGAGAGAGAGAAACATTGATAATGAGAGAGAATCATTCATTGGCTGCCTCCTACATGCCCACTACTGGGGATCAAGCCCACAACCTGGGCTTGTGCCTTTGACCAGAATCGAACCAAGGACCCTTCAGTCCGCAGGTGGATACTCTATCCACTGAGCAAAGATGGACACTCTGTCCACTGAGCAAAACCAGCTATGGCTAGAATGATATATATATATTTTTTTATTGCTTAAAGTATTACAAAGAGCATTACATATGTCTCTTTTTTTTTTCCCCCTTGACATTCCCCCGGCTCCCCCCACCCCCCAGTGTCTTGTGTCCATTGGTTATGCTTATATGCATGCACACAAGTCCTTCGGTTGATCTCTTACCACCACCACCACCACCACCGCCACCCCCACCCCCCCCCCCCCCCCCCGCAACCCTCCCTGGCCTTCCCTTCCCGCTGTAGTTTGACAGTCTGTTCGATGCTGCTCTGCCTCTATCTATTTTTGTTCATCAGTTTATAATGGTCTTGGAATGATATTTTTTTAAACATGTAACTTCTCTGTACTCATTTCTGCCTAATATAAAAAATTTAAGCTGGGAGGAAAAAAAAGAATAAGTTTATTTCAGAATTACCATTTTCTTTTTTATTGATGTTTAGAGGAAAGGGGTAATGAGAGGGATAGAAAGAAAGAGAGAAACATTGTTGCTCCACTTATTTATGTATTTATTGGTTGCTTCTTTTATATGCCCTGTCCTGGGATCTTGTTGGGGACAACGCTCTAACCAACTGAGCTCCTTGGCCAGGGCAGAATTACCGTTTTCTTTCTTTTCTTCTTCTTTTTTTGGTTAATCCTCACCCAAGGATATTTTTTCCATTCATTTTTTGAGAGAGAGTAGAAGAGAGGGAGAGAGGAGGAGGGGGAGAGAGAGAGAGAAACATTGATGTGAGAGAGACACATGTGTTAGCTGCCTCCTGCACACACCCCCTCCCCCACTGGGGCTGGAGGATGAACCCAAAATCAAGGTTTGAACCCTTGACTGGAAATTGAACCTGTGACCCTTCAATGTGGGGGCTAACGCCCTAACCACTGGACAGCACCAATCAGAGCAGAATTACCATTTTCAGTTTGGGAGATTTACTTATTTGGAGAGCTAAATTGGATTTTGACATTATTGGGATTGTGTTCAGGATGGACTCAGGAAAAAAAATTAGATGCCATCTGTTTCAGATTTCTTATTCTCTCACCCTTTCATGTTTTGTGGCTTTGAATTCATCAGATTATTTTTCAAAAATAAAAATCCTCTGATTTAGGTTATATAATTTCAGCTATATCAGTGAACACAAAAGTCAAAGAATCTGCATTTTTATACTGAGTTACACAAAGTTCACAGACATTGGTTAAAAGTAATTGTTTTTTTCAGACTATGTGAACATTAGGTAGCATCATATATCTTTGTCATCATTCACTTAATAAACCATTCTTTTCCTTTTTAGATAAATTTTTGTGAGTTTATTTGAGCCAAACTGAGGACATATGCCAGAGAGCAAGATTCCAAATGTTCCTTAATAAACTATTCTTGTCAGTAGTGCTTAACCATAGTCCACTCCTGGTGGAAGTTGCTAAGAAAATGGATTATGGAGATACAGAATAAATTTTTCCCTTTGATGTCACAATCAGAAGAGGAGCTTCTACTGGAGATTTTTTATTTAGTGATAAGTCCACTTAGTCTTTTAGTAGTGAGTTTTGCCTTACCTATGCCAGTTGCTATACCATAACAGTTCATAGGGCACATTCTTGTCACTTTTCAGTTTGAATCTTTTTTCTTTTTAAAGATATATCTTTTAAAAATATATATATTTTATTGATTTTTTTACCAAGAGGAAGGGAGAGGGAGAAGGATAGAGAGTTAGAAACGTCGATGAGTGAGAAACATAGATTCAGCTGCCTCCTGCACACTCCCTACTGGGGATGTGCCCACAACCAAGGTACATGCCCTTGACCAGAATTGAACCTGGGACCCTTCACTCCACAGGCCGATGCTCTGTCCACTGAGCCAAACCGGTCAGGGTTTCATTTTGAATCTTGATAAATTTTGAGGTCAGGCTTTGGGTTTACTGAGGTGGAAAAGACCATTACTTGTTTGTGTTACAGTAGTTGACATCAAACATGGAACCTAAAAACCCAGGGATCTTTGAGAAACTTTAAGTAGAACTGGTGTGGTATCACAAAAATGGACCGAACGGAGAGCCATCTGGACAGAAGAAAGCCATCCTTTGATTTCAGCAGGAGTATTCTGATGACACAGGAAAACATACAGACTCCCCTGCCTCTACACCACTGCAGTCTGTTAGTTGTCTAGAGACGCTGACTGGGTAGTGTAGTTATGGTAGGACCTGGGGTGTCAGGGGTGGGAATTGTTCTTCAATAATAGCTCACCCATCACAATGGAGGCATTGACATACTGGGGAAAGGGATATTCTCTTGGATTTTTGCCTTTGCCAGAGAAGCTGAGTGAACAGGTAACCATTGGCCCTTGCCATCAAAAAGAACTTGCTGCAACACCTGTGGGTGCTGGGTAAGCCTATCAAAATGCCGCATAAATTTCTAAGGAATAGCAGCATTCTAACTCTTTTTAAAAAAATATGTTTTTATTGATTTTAGAGAGAGGAAGGGAGAGGGAGGGGGTAAGAAACATTGATGAGAAACATCAACATCACACAGATGCTTCTTGCATGCCCCCCACTGGGGATTGAGCCCCCAACCTGGGCATATGACCTGACCAGGAATCAAACCGGTAACCTCTTGGTTCATGGGCCAGCGCTCAAACTGCCCAGGCCATTCTAACTCTTGGACAGACAAAAAGGGGTGTTGAGGACTTGAGCCTCTGAATGAAAGTACCATACCTTTACATCCCTCTTGATAAATTTATAACTATACTTTAATTTGTTGGCATTAATGAATGATGTGGAAATGTTTTAAGTTGTGTGTGTTTGTGTGTGTGCTTGAGTGTCCATGATAGTCACCAGATCTCATTAGTTCTTAAGGCTCAATTGCTAACCATGACTGATCAAGCAGCTTCCCAGCTGGGTAACTTCTCCATTTCCTAGCTGTCACTCTCTGATGTAGGTGTTAGTGAGCAGGGATATGACCAGTATGGCCAATGCCAGGAAAAAGGCAAAGGGATTAAAGGTAAAATATATATATTTTTAATATATTTTATTGATTTTTTACAGAGAGGAAGGGAGAGAGATAGAGAGTAAGAAATATCGATGAGAGAGAAACATCGATCAGCTGCCTCCTGCACATCTCCTACTGGGGATGTGCCCGCAACCCAGGTACATGCCCTTGACTGGAATCGAACCTGGGACCTTTCAGTCCGCAAGCCGACGCTCTATCCAATGAGTCAAACCGGTTTCGGCAAGGTAAAATATTTTTATTTAAATTTATTAAAATTTGGTGTTTTTAAAAAATATTTTTTATTTTTTTGCAATTTTTAAAAATATATATTTTATTGATTTTTTACAGAGAGGAGGGGAGAGGAATAGAGAGTTAGAAACATCAATGAGAGAGAAACATCGATCAGCTGCCTCCTGCACACTCCCTACTGGGGATGTGCCCGCAACCAAGTTACATACACTTGACCAGAATCAAACCTGGAACCCTTCAGTCCGCAGGTCGACACTCTATCCACTGAGCCAAACCAGTTAGGGCAAAATTTGGTTTTATTTAAAGTCAGTTTCTTTTTTCGTTGATGAGAATTTCTATAAATTCTAGTTTCGAGATTGTGGATGCCCAATTCAAAAAAATCAACCTTTATTTATTTAAATAGTTTTAGAATTATGGAATAATTGAGCAGGTAGAGTTCAATATTTCTCATATCTATATATCCTCCCTCCCTATTTCCTCTATTAGTAACATTTTGTATTGGTGTGGTACGTTAGTTACAATTAATGAACCAATATTGCCTGTATTGATACATTACTATTAACTATAATCCATAGTTTTCATTAAGGTTCACTCTTTGTGTTGTATAGTTCTGTGGGTTTTAACAAATGCATAATAGTATTTTCTATCATACAATTTCATACTGAATAATTTTACCACCCTAAAAATTCTGTTTTACCTATTCATCCCTCCTTTCCTTCCCCCAGAATCCCTGGCAACTACTGACCTTTTTACTGTCACTATATAGTCTTGCCTTTTCCAAAATTTCATAGCGTTGGGATCATATAACATGCAGACTGGTTTCTTTCAGTTAATAATATGCTTTTAAGTTTCTTCTATTTGTGGCTTGATAGCTCATTTTCTTTTATTGCTGAACTAGAGGCCCGGTGCACAAAAATTTGTGCACTGGGGGGGGGGGGGAGGTGGGTCCCTCAGCCCGGCCTGTGCCCTCTCGCAGTCTGGGACCCCTAGGGAGATAACGACCTGCTGGCTTAGGCCCGCTCCCGGGTGGCAGAGGGCAGGCCCAATCCCTAGGTGCAGCCCCTGGTCGGGCTCAGCAGGGCTGATAGGGGAGTTGGGGTGCTGCCCCCTGTCATGCACAGAGCAGGGCAGATCGGGAGCTTGAGATGCCACCCTCAGTCACACTCAGGGTAGGGCCGATTGGGGGGTTGGGGCACCGCCCCCTGTCACACTCAAGGCAGGGTCGATGGGGAGGTTGCGGCGCCACCCCCTGTCACACACAGAGCAGGGGCAATCAGGGGATTGGGGCGCTGCCCCCTGTCCGTCACAGAGCAGGGCCCATCAGGGGGGTTGGGGCTCTGTACCCTGTCACGCACAGAGCAGGGTCGATCGGGGTTCGGGAGCTCCCCCCTGTCACACACAGAGCAGGGCCGATCAGGGGGTTGAGGAGCTCCCCCTGTCACTCACAGAGTAGGGCCGATAGGGGAGTTTGGGCACCGCCGCCTTTTACACACAGAGCAGGGCGGATCAGGGGGTTGGGGTGCCACACCCTGTCACACTCAGAGCAGGGCCGATGGGGAGGTTATGGCTCTACCCTGTCACACACAGAGCAGGGCCCCTGTGGGGGGGGCTGGGGCGCCACACCCTGTCACACACAGAGCAGGGCCGATCAGGGGGTTGGGGCGCTGCCCCCTGTCACACACACAGCTGCAGGGCGATCAGGGGGTTGGGGAGCTCCCCCCTATCAGGCACAGAGCAGGGCTGATCAGGGGGTTGGGGCGCCTTCCCCTGTCACGAACAGAGCAGGGCGGATAGGGAGGTTGTGGCCCTGCCCCCTGTCACACACAGAGCCGTAGGGCGATCACGGGGTTTGGGTGCTGCCCCCTGTCACACTGATCCCGGTGCCGGGAGGCCTAGCGGCTCCGCTGATCCCGGTGCTGGGAGGCATATTACCCTTTTACTATATAGGGTAGAGGCCTGGTGCATGGGTGGGGGCCGGCTGGTTTGCCCTGAGGGTGTCCTGGATCAGGGTGGGGGTCCCCACTGGGGTGCCTGGCCAGTCTGGGTGAGGGGCTGATGGCTGTTTGCAGCTGGTCACACACCCTTCAGGGTGGGGGTCCCCACTGGGGTGCCTGGCCAGCCTGGGTGAGGGGATGATGGCTCTTTGCAGCTGGTCACACCCCCTTCAGAGTGGGGGTCCCCACTGGGGTGCCTGGCCAGCCTGTGTGAGGGGATGATGGCTGTTTGCAGCTGGTCACACACCCTTTAGGATGGGGGTTTCCACTGGGGTGCCTGGCCAGTCTGGGTGAGGGGCTGAGGGCTGTTTTCAGGCTGGCGGGTGAGTGAAGCTCCCAACCACTCCTTTTTTTTTTTTTTTATTCTGGGCCAGCTTTAGCTCTGAGGCTTGGCTCCAGCTGTTAGGCCTCGGCTGCTGAAAGCAGGTATCTGGTTTGTTTGGGTTCTATAATCGAAACACTGTTTCAACTCCAGCTCTGAGATCCCGGCTGGCTGAATGCAGGTTTCTGGGGTTTTGTTTAGCTTCTATATTTGTAACAATGTTTCAAACTGCAAGCTCAGAGGCCGGCAGCAGCAGGTGGGGAACGTTGGAGTCCTCCGTCACTGAAGCAAGCAAGCCTCATGTTCGCTTCAAGCTGCCTGGCTGCCGGCCGCCATCTCGGCTGGCAGTTAATTTGCATATCACCCTGATTAGCCAATGGGAAGGGTAGCGGATGTACGGCTAATTACCATGTTTCTCTTTTATTAGATAGGAAAATTTTCCATTATATGGATGTACCACAGTTGTTTATCCCTTCACCTATTGAAGGACATCTTGACTCTTCCATTTTTTTGGATATTATGAATAAAGCTGCTATAAACATGCATGTGCTGGGTTTTATGTAAACCTATGCTTTCAACTCCTTTGAGTAAATGCCTAGCAGTGTGATTGCAAGATCTTATGGAAGTACCATGTTTAATTTTGTAGGAAACTGTCAAACTGTCTTCCAAAGTATTTATACCATTTTGCATTCCCATCAGCAATGAATGAGCATTCCTGTTGCTCACAACCTTGCCATTATTTGGTATTATCAGTTTCATGTACTTTATCCATTCTAATAGGTATTTTAATTTGCAATATCGTAATGACATACAATGTTGAGTACCTTTTCATATGCTTACTATGCCTGGTGCACGAAATTCATGCACATTAAAAGGGTATTAATTAGAGGAAATATGTTAATATTGCTATTTGCCCTTTCTCTATAATAGAAGTGTCAGAGATGAAAGAAAGTTGGTAAAATGTATATGAAAATCTTCCTCCTGTCAGAGTCTGGGGCACGCCGTGGGACTCAGAGTCAACTCTCTGCCCACCTGTGTGCACCTTGAAATCGCGTGAGACCCAGCCGGCTCCACCTCCATTGGGCGAGATCCAGACCCGGCCGGCCCCACTCCTGTCAAGTCCCATCGAGCGGGGGGTGCAGCCTCAGGTCCCCCGTCAAGCCCCGCTGGGTTGGGGGTGCAGCCTCAGGGCCCCTGTCAAGCCCTGTTGGGTGGGTGGGGGTGCAGCCTCAGGTACCCCATCAAGTCCCACTGGGCGAGGGGCACAGCCTAAGGTCCCCCGGTGCACCCTTAGGTCCCCCGGCCCAGCACTGGGGCAGGGGGTGTGGCCTAAGTTCCCCAGCCTGGCGCTGGGGTAGGGGGTGTAGCCTCAGGTACCCTGGCCCAGGGCAGGGGGAGTGGCCTGAGGTCCCCTGGCCTGGTGCCGGGGGGCATGGCCTAAGGTCCCCCGTCGAGCCCTGAGGTTCCCCTTCAAGTCCTGCCAGGCAGGGAGTTTGGCATGAGGTTCCCCAACAAACCCCACCAGGCAGGGGGGACAGCCTCAGGTCCCTGCTTATCGCTCGTTATGGGAACCCTGCCTCCGCTGTGGGTGCAGCCATCTTGTGTTATGGAAACCCTGCCTCCCCTGTGGGTGCAGCCATCTTGTGATGGCGTGATGGAGTGAGGGCCAATTTGCATATTACCTCTTTATTATATAGGATTTGCCATCATCTATATATCTTTGGTGAGATGTCTGTTCAGATCTTTTGCCTCTTATTAAATTGGGTGGTTTGTTTTCTTATTATTGAATTTTAAGTGTTTTTTTGTATATTTTGGATACAAATTCTTCATCAGATATGTGTTTTGCAAATATTTTCTTCCAATTTGTGTCTTGTGTCTTTATTCTCTTAACAATGACTTTCATAGTACAGATGTTTTTAACTTTAATGAATTTAACAAATTTTGCCCAGCCAGTGTGGCTCGGGTCGAAGTTTGATTCCTGGCAGAGCACGTGCCTGGGTTGTGGGCTCCATCCTTGGAAGGGGTGTGCAGGAGGTAGCTGATCAATGATGTTTCTCTCTCTTCAGTGTTCCTATCTCTTTATCCCTTTCCCTTCTTCTCTCTCTAAAAATCAATGAAAACATATTTCAAAAGAAACACACACAGACACACACACACACACAAATATACTTAAGTTTTTCTTTCATTGAGCATACTTTGGTGTATCTAAAAACTCAGTGCCAAACCCAAGATCACATAGATTTTTTCTTATGTTATCTTCTAGAATTTTCATAGTTTTGCATGTCACATTGAGTTGTAAGATACATTTTGAGTTAATTTTTGTGAAAGTTTTAAGGAGTTTATCTGTGCACAAGGATGTTCAATTGTTTATAAAAATATTTTCTATTCCAAAAACATTTGAAAAAATGCTTTGTGTTGTCTTTTGTTATGTTTTTTTAGAGTAGTTTTGGGTTCACAGCAAAATTGAAAGGAAGGTACAGAGATTTCCTGTATACCCTCTGTTGCCATACATGCATAGCTCTCCCTCATTCCCTCCCTCCCTCCTTTCCTTCCTTCCTTTTCTTTTTTTAACATTTTTAATTGATTTTTAGAGAGGGAGGAAGGGAGAGGGGGAAAGAGAAACATCAATGTGCAAGCACAATATCAATCGGCTGCCTCCTGCACGCCCTCTATCGGGGATTGAGCCCACAATTCAGACATGTACTATGACCTGGAATCAAACCATCAACCTTTTGATGCATGGGATAATGTGCAGCCAACTGAGCCACAATGGGCAGGGCATCCTCTCTCATTTTCAACATCACCAGAGTGGTATGTTTCTTTTCTTTCTTTTTTTTTTTTTACCCCCGACCCCGGTATGTTTCTTAATTGACACATAATCACCCAAAGTTCATAATTTAACTTAGGGTTCAGTTTTTGTGTTGTATATTCTATGGGTTTAAAAAATATGATAACATTTATTTATCATTATAATATATAGAGTATTTTCACTGCCCTAAAAATCCTCTGGGCTCTGCCAGTTCATCTCTCCCTCTCCAACCCAGGCATTTAAAAAATATATATGTTCTTACTGATTTTTAGAGAGAGAGGAAGGGAGAGGGATAGAGAGAGAAACATCAATCAGCTGCCACCTGCATGCCCCCCACTGGGGATCGAGCCCCCAACCTAGGCATGTGCCCTGACTGGGAACTGAACCAGTGACTTCTTGGTTCATGGGTCAACACTCAAGCTCAACCACTGAGCCACATTGGCCGGGCCCAGGCATATTTTTAAAAGAAATTAAAATGAATAAAATGATTTGTGGGGCTGGTTTTGAAAAGAGATGTTCCTGACATTCTTAGATGTAATTAGAAGCATTATTTAGAGTCTTGAGTTTCCCTTTCAAAAAGATTGATATTAGGTCATTAAGTGTTAACTGATAGGTGCCTAATTCTTTGTTTGAGATTAGGAAGTGTGAGCTAAATGTGGTACCGACCATACGACAGTAGCAGGTGGTAAAGGGGATCTAAATTCAGAATTTTTGAACCATCACTAAAATTAAGGTGCTTTGCTACTTACATTTTATTGTCACTCATGGTTTCAGCTATACAGATTTCTTGGCCAGAGCTCCAGTGAGTGCTTATTACACTTGTAAGAAGCAATCCAGAAGCTTGACCTGGCAGAGGTTTAGTAGGAAGAGTACATGGGTACTGCTATAGTTGCCTGATCATTTCCAATTCTGACTCAGAGTGGGAATATCTATTATAATGGCAATAAAATGCTGTCCTGATACACTATTTTTTACATAGCCTAAGTAGTAATTATTAGCTAGAATCTACTTTCAGTTGGCTTTATAACTGTCCTATCCTGGACTTATAGGGACACCCTTTGTTATTCCAAAGTATCTTTTTTTAAAATATATTTTTACTGATTTCAAAGAGGAAAGGAAAGGGAGAGGGAGATAGAAGCATCAATGATAAGAGGATACATCATTGATCAGCTGCCTCCTGCATGCCCCCTACTGGGGATCGAGCCTGCAACCTGGGCATGTGCCCTTAATTGGAATCGAACCCAGGACCTTTCAGTCTGCAGGCCTTCTGTCCACTGAGCCAAACCAACTAGGGCTTAACCTTAATTTGTATTGTGACATCCAAATATTCTGGTCATCTAGGATATGATGTAAAAATGGTTTAGTAGCTCCATGTTTGGTGGATTATGTTTGCTTTTTCACATAGTTATATAACACACAGGAACAATCTGTTTCTGTGAAAGCACTTAGGTTTTCTAGGGATAGATGTTCTCCATATCAATCAATACATAAGCCCACTTTGTCTTTAATGGGATCCATCTGGTTAATGATTGCGTTTCTTGAGTTTCATAGGTTAGGGATTCATAAAGCTGAAAGAAAACAATGGAGATGGTCTAGTTAGATTCTTTCATTTTACAGTTGAGACTACTTAAATGCAGAGGCTAAGTGACTTGCTCAGGATTTTATAGTTAATGTTAGATTGGACCCCATGGCTCCTGAGTATCAGTCCTATTTCTGATATAATACATTAATTGGTTCAATTTAGTTAATGAAAAAATTATGATTTTATAAGAAGTAAATTTTCCAGGAAATTTCATTGGACTATTAAACTACTATAGTTTTAGAATTCAAATATTTTGTTGAATTTCCTAGTTAATTTCTAAAGTGTTAAGTGAGTTGCTTTATCTTTACGTACCAAGTGTCACTGGATTTTTAGTTAAGAGCAAATTTACTTTTCACATTCTAGATAGAAATTGGCCAATTTAAAAATAATGAAGATATGATAGCCTATATTTACTAGTAACAAGCACACATTTGACTGCATTAAAATGAATCTTAATGTATTTTTTTGCATAGTAGAGATAATCTGTTAATATTTAATGTCATAAAGCACCAGTGGATTCTGCTTTATCTGGGGAAGTATTTATAAAACTAAAGTGGAGTGTTATATAAAAACTAAAAGTGGGGATTAATTCAATATGCATCTGGTGAATTCAGGGCTTGAAGGATGCACATCTGTTGAGAAAACAAATCAGGGCTTTAAATCTGTGTGCTTTGATTCTTTTTAACTGTTTTGAAACAGTCTTAGTGGATTTAGAAAAGGCCATTTGCTCTAAGGAAGCAACTGTGAATCATTTATGATGCTATTAATAATTTTATTATTTTTCATAACATTTTGATACATTAGTATTTTTCTTCCCAATTTATTTATTGGTGCAGGAAGGAGTTAAATGACTCACCATAACACAATTAGTTTGTTGCAAAACTATTTAAAAAGAGGGAGTGTAGTTTCCTGAATTGGATAGATTAGAAATATTTTAAAGCTCTGAATTCTATTTTGAATCCATAATCAATGAAGAAATAATCACAGAGCGCCTACTATGTATTCATCATGATACTAGTGCTATAAGAGTGTAGAAATTCAAGAAATGATCACAGATCAAGTTGGAGAAATAAGACAAAATGAAATATATAGAGTAGTACAATCTATTAAGTAACTTCTTTTAAACTTAGTAATATAATCTGGGAACAGTATAGGAATTTAGAGGGGAGAAAAATTCAGTGAGTGTTCATAATTCTTTTGGGAAACAGATTGAAGGAAGGTAAAGTGGTGGATCTCAACTCTGCCTGCCCATCAGAGTAAAATGGGGAAACTTTCCCCAGGATCGGTTGAATCAGAATCCGATAGGTGGTGCAACCATAGTTTTTAAAAGCGTTCTCAGGTGATTGTAATATAAGGCAGTGCTGAGAACTACAGCCTTAAAGGATGAGAATGATTTGGGTAGGCAAGAAAGTGTTTTGGGGCAGCAAAGTTAAGCAGGGAGGAAGAATTGGGCACAGCTCGTGAAAAGATGAATCCAATCAAAGAATTATGTACTGGTTAGGGAATAGGGAGAAATAAATGTATTAAGGAGATAGAATGGGGTCATTTTGGAGATCTATTGTAAATATCGGTTTTGAGGCCTGCTTCAGACTCCAGAATTGGAAATTCTAGAAGTAGCGTACAACAATCTGTTTTAACAGGCACTCCAGGTGATTACAATGTACACTAAAGTTTGAGAATAGCTCTTACTACAGGTTAATAGAAGTCAGACAGAGGGCCCTGGCCAGTGTGGCTTGGTTGGTTGGAGTGTAGTCCTGTGCACCAAAGGGTCACGGGTCCAATACTCAGTCGCTGTGCATAGGGAAGGCAACTGATTGATGTGTCTTTTTCTCTCTTCCTCTCCTTCTCCCCCTCTCTAAAAATCAATGGAAACATATCCTCGGGTGAGGATTAAAGAAAGAAAAGAGAGTCAGAGGAAGTTAGATTTGATGTTGTTGTAAGTAGGAGGACCCACTGAAGGTTTTTTAAGCTTCGGAGTAACAGGATGTATTTGTATGTATGAAAGGTAAATCTGATTATGATGTGCAGAATTTTTTGGACTACTAAAAGATAGAAATGAAGAAAACCATTTCTTGTAAAATTTCCATTTCTTGGAACTGTTTTGTAAAAGTGGTTGTGAGAAATAACCCGTGGAAATTTTTGTATTGTTTTTTAGGTATAAAGTTCTTGTGATACCATATCTATGAAGTGACTTGTGATAGTTGTTTCTGGGTTTTGTCCTTTCACTCATGGTGACTAAATTAGAACCACTTCATCCAGCTTTTAAAAAATATCTTGTAGCCCAGCTGGCATGGCTCAGTGGTTGTGTGTTGACCTATGAACCAGGAGGTCATGGTTCGATTCCCAGGCAGGGCACATGCCTGGGTTGTGGGCTTGATCCCCCAGTGTAGGGCATGCAGGAGGTGACTGTTCAATGATTCTCTCTCATCATTGATGTTTCTCTCTCACTCTCTCCCTTCCTTTCTGAAATAAATAAAAATGTATTTTAAAAAAGTAACTTTTAGAATAAATAAGTCAATGATTAAATTATGCCTGAGGAGCTTTCTATAATGGCAGTCGTTGCTGATATTATAGAAAATGTCTTAATCTTAAGATAGTTTAACCCTTTTTGGTCCAACGTCGAGGCTGACTCGACAGACCAATTTCAAAAGATACCACACTATGAAATGTTTTAAAGAATAAACTCTTTGATTGAACATACTTAATAATATAACCAGTGAATTTTTGGTTTAAACTTTAAAATAAGAACATTAAAAAGTTCAACATTCAATCCTGTCAATTAATTTGGACCAGACTGTTTGAATTCCAAAAATAAAATTGGACCGCAAAGGGTTAGGAAATATTTCATTGTTATTTTTTTAACAGGCACTCCAGGTGATTATAATGTATAATGTTTTAGTTGGGAAGCAATAAGTAGTAAAATAACATGCTTGGGTAATTGTTTTCAGATGTTATCAGTTCTGTTCTAGCATTCTCTTATTTATTGGGTAAAATTCACACATCATAAAATTAATCAGTTTAAATGCACAGTTTGGTGGTATTTGGTACGTATGTTATGCAACCAGAACCTTTATGTAGTTCTAAAACATTTTATTATCCCAAAAGGAAAAACCCCTATTAAGCAATTCTTTCTTCACAGCCCCTGGAAATCTGCTTTCTATCTCTATGAATTTACCTATTCTGGATAATTCATATAAATAGAATTCTATATAATAAAGAGGTAATATGCAAATTAACCCTCATGCCCTCACAAGATGGCTGCCTATGACCAAGCCAGCAGGGGGGTTAGTGAGGGACGACCAAATGACTGAACAGCAGGCTGCATGGGGTGACTAGGCTGGTGGTGGTGGGGGGGGCAGTTAAGGGCAACCAGGCTGGCAGAGGGGGACTGTTGGGGGCGACCAGGCCAGCAGTGGGGGCATTAAGGGGCAACCAAGCCAGCGGGGGGGGGGGGGCAGTTAGGGGTGATCAGGCAGGCAGACAGGTGAGCAGTTAGGAGCCAGTGGTCCTGGATTGTGAGAGGGATGTCTGACTTAAACCAGCAGTCGAACATCCCCCAAGGGGTTCTGGATTGGAGAGGGTGCAGGCTGGGCTGAGGGGACTCCCCCTGCATGAATTTTGTGCCCCGGGCCTTTAGTCATATAATAAGTGCCTTTTGTGTGTGTGTACGTGTGTCTGCTTTTTTCACTTGGCATAATTTTTAGGAATGGAATTGCTGGGTCATATGATAGTTGTACATTTTACTTTTTGAGAAACTGCCAACCGTTTTCCACAGTAGCTGAACCATTTACATTTTCACCAGCAGTGTTCAAGGGTTCAAATTTCTTTATGTCCTCACCAAAATTTGTTACTTTGTGCCTTTTCTTTTTTAAACATCAGATGAAATGACCTATTATAAAGCAAAGAGATATGGAATAAGTGCCAAAGTTAACCTCACATATTGGACAGTAGTCCCTTAGAAAGTAGCCTCACTCAATTGAGAAAAGACCCAAAGGACAGGAGTAGCTCTCTATGGAAAGTTGAAACTGGTTTTACCATCAGCCTGAATGCCAGAATGTCTCACAGAACAGCAGAATATACCTTTGGAGGCAGGAGGCAAATAATGCTAGTCTGTGAATTGTCGCTTGTGTGAATCCATAAACTGCCACAGATCAACAGAAAAGGAGCTCAACGAGAAGACTTTTTAAAAAATATTACAGCTATCCTAGTGGGTGTGTGGTGTCTCCTGACCTTGCTTTGCATTTCCCTAATGAAGCATCTTTTCTTGTGCTTATTGGCCATTTTATACATTTTTTTTGGATGAACTGTTTATTCAAGTCCTTTGCCCATTTTTTTGGTAGAGATTTTTCACTTTATTTGTTTATAATTTGTCCAATTTCACATTAAATGTAGCTCTCTACCTCAAGCTACTGTATTTCCCAAGTAATTACTGCACAGATTCACACAATGCTTCCTACTCTTTCTAATCCTGCTTTAAAAAAAATTGTGATAAAACATAACAAAATTTACCCTTTCAATGATTTTAAGTACATATGTATAATACAACACAGTACTCTGTGGCCTTTGGATATCATGTACATTTGGCAGCTAGCTAAAAAGTAAAATTAAATAAAATTTATATCAAAATAGTACAGTTTTAGCCACATCAAATTGTATTAATTTCTTTTTTTAATATATCAAGAAAAAATACTTTAAATGTAATAATATTACCAAAACTGTACTTACATAGTATAATATCACAAAAGTTGTAGGAAATATTAAAAATCTGCAAATAACAGGATTACTTCTATTATATTCTAAAATATTTTTTCCCTCTGGCTCTATTTTTGTTCATTAGTTTATATTGTTCATTATATTCCACAAATGAGTGAGATCATGTCATATTTATCTTTCTCTGACTGGCTTATTTCGCTTAGCATAATGCTCTCCAGGTCCATCCATGCTGTTGCAAATGGTAAGAGTTCCTTCTTTTTTACAGCAACGTAGTATTTCATTGCGTAGATATATCACAGTTTTTAATCCACTCATTCGCTGATGGGCACTTAGGCTGTTTCCAAATCTTAGCTATTGTAATTGCGCTGCTATGAACTTAGAGGTGCATATATTCTTTCTAATTGTTGTTTCTGATTTCTTGGGGTATATTCCTAGAAGTGGTATTACTGGGTCAAATGGGAGCTCCATTTTTAACTTTTTGAGGAAACTCCATACTTAACCACAGCGGCTGCACCAGTTTGCATTCTCACCAGCGGTGCACGAGGGCTCCTTTTTCTCCACATCCTCACCAGCACTTGTCGTTTTGATTTGCATCTCAGATGATTAGTGACTTTGAGCATGTTTTCATAAGTCTCTTGGCCTTCTGTATGTCCTCTTTTGAAAAGTGTCTATTTAGGTTCTTTGCCAATTTTTTTTATTGGATTGTTTATCTTCCTTTTATTAAGTCGTTTGAGTTCCCTGTAAATGTTGAAGATTAAACCCTTATTGGAGATAACATTGGCAAATATATTTTCCCATGCAGTGGGCTTTCTTGTTTTGTTGATGGTTTCTTTTGCGGTGCAGAAGCTTTTTATTTTGATGTAGTCCCATTTGTTTATTTTCTCCTTAGTTTCCATTGCCCTAGGAGCTGTATCGGTAAAGATATTGCTATGACATATGTCTGCTATTTTGCTGCCTATGGATTCTTGTAAGATTTTTATGGTTTCCTGTCTTACATATTAGTCCTTTATTCATTTTGAGTTTATTTTTGTTTATGGTATTAATTGGTGTTCTAGTTTCATTTTTTTGCATGTATCTGTCTAATTTTCCCAACACCATTTATTGAAGAGACTGTCTTGACTCCATTGTATGATCTTGCCTCCTTTGCAAATACTAATTGACCATAATGGCTCGAGTCGATTTCTGGGTTCTCTGCTCTGTTCCATTTGTCTATATGTCTGTTCTTTTGCCAGTACCAGGCAATTTTGAGAACAGTGGCTTTGTAATATAGCTTGATATCTGTAATTGTGATCCCTCCAACTTTGTTCTTCTTTATGAGGATTGCTATGGCTATTCAGGGTCTTTCTTTATTCCATAGGAATTTTTGGAGAGTTTGTTCTAGGTCTGTGAAATATGCGGTTGATATCTTAATAGGGATTGCATTGAATCTATAGATTGCTTTGGATAGTATGGACATTTTAATGATGTTGATTCTACCAATCCATGAACATGGTATATTCTTCCGTCTTTTTTGTGTCTTCCTCCATCTTTTATTTCAACATCCTGTAGTTTTCTGAGTGCAGGTCTTTTGCCTTCTTAGTTTATTCCTAGATATATTAATTTTTTTGGTGCAATGGTAAATGGGATTTTTTTTTTTTTAGTTTCTCTTTCTGTGAGTTAATTATTGGTGTATAAAATAGCCATAGATTTCTGTGTGTTAATTTTGTATCCTGCTACATTGTCAAATTCATTTAAGTGTAGTAGTTTTTTGATGGAGTCTTTAGGGTTTTCTGTGTACAATATCATGTCATCTGCGAATAATGATAGTTTTACCTCTTCTTTTCTAATTTGGATGCTTTTTATTTCTTCTTCTTTACTGATTGCTATGACTACCACTTCCAGTACTATGTGGAACAGGAGTGGTGAAAGTGGGCATCCCTGTCTTATCCTGTTCATAGGGGAAATGGTTTTAATTTTTGCCATTGAGTATGGTGTTGGCTGTAGGTTTGTCATATATGACCTTTATCATGTTGAGATATATTCCCTCTATTTCCACTTTGCTGAGAGTTTTTATCAAAAATTGGTGTTGGATTGTGTCGAATGTTTTCTCTGCATCTACTGATATGATTATGTAATTTTTGTCTTTTAATTTTTTAATGTAATGTATCACATTTATTGTTTTGCGAATATTGTACCAGTCTTGCATCCCTGGAATAAATCCACTAGATCATGGTATATAACTTTTTAATATATTGCTGGATGCGATTTGCTAATATTTTGTTGAGGATTTTAGGATCTACGTTCATCAGGGATATTGGACTGTAATTCTCTTTCTTTATAGTGTCTTTGTCTGAATTTGGAATTAGGGTAATGCTGGCCTCATAAAAAGAGTTTGGAAGTGTTCCTTCCTCTTGGATTTTCTGAAATAGTTTGAGGAGTATAGGTGTTAGTTCTTCTTTGAATGTTTGGTAAAACTCCCCTGTTAAGCTATCCAGACTGGGTGGATTAGTGGGAGTTTTTTGATTATTTCTTCTATTTCATCAGTTGTTATTGGCCTATTCGGGTTTTCTGATTCCTCTGATTCAGTTTTGGGAGAGTATATTTTTCTAGGAATTTGTCTATTTCATCTACATCGTCCAGTTTGTTGGCATATAGTTGTTCATAGTATTTACTTACAATGCTTGGTATTTCTGTGTTGTCAGTTGTTACTGCTCCACTTTCATTACTGATTTTATTTGTGTCCTCTCTCTCTTTTGTTTCTTGATGAGTCTGGCTAATGGTTTATCAATTTTGTTTATCCTTTCAAAGAACCAGCTCTTGGTTTCATTGATTTTCTTTTGTATTTTTTTTAAAGTCTCTATGTTCTTTATTTCTACTCTAATCTTCATTATTTCCTTCTTTCTGCATACTCTTGACTTTTCTTGTACTCTTTCTAGTTCTTTAAGTTGTAGGGTTAAATAGTTTATTGCTGATTTTTCTTGTTTTTTGAAATATGCCTGTACTGCTATGAATTTCCCTCTCAGGACTGCTTTTGTTGTGTTCCTGAGATTTTGGGGTGATTATGTGTACATTTTGATTTGTTTCCAGGAAGTTTTTTACTTCTTTCTTGATCTCATTGGTAACACATTCATTGTTTCATAACATGCTATTTAGCCTCCATGTGTTTGAATGTTTTAGAGTGTTTTTACTGTTGTTGGTTTCTAATTTCATTCCACCGTGATCTGAGATGTTTGATATGATTTTAATCTTGTTGAACTTGCAGAGACTTGCTTTGTGTCCTAACATGTGGTCTATCTTTGTGAATGATCCTTGTGCACTTGAGAAGAATATTCTACTGTATTGGGTGATATGTTCTATAAACGTCAATTAAATCCATCTGATCCAGTGTGTTCTTTAGAGTCTCTGTTTCCTTGTTAAGTTTTGTCTGGAAGATCCACCCAGTGAACTCAAAGGGGTATTAAAGTCCCTTACTATGATTATATTGTTGTCAATCTCTCCGTTGAAGTCGTCTAGAAGATTTTTTATTTAGGCGCTCCTATATTGGGTGCATATATGTTTACCAGGGTTATATCCTCTTGTTGGATCGGTCCCTTTAGTGTTATGTTGTGACCTTTGTTATAGTGATGGCCTTCATTTTAAAGTCTATTTTGTCAGATATGAGTATTGCTACTCCAGCTTTTTTTTCTTTTCCATTTGCATGGAAATTTTTTTTCATCGCTTCACTCTCATCCTGTGTGTGTCTTTTATTTTGAGGTGGGTCTCTTGTAGACAGCATATGGTTGGGTCATGTTTTTGTATCCATTTAGCTACCCTATGCCTTTTGATTGGAGCATTTAATCCATTTACATTTAGGGTTATTATTGGTAGGTACTTATTTATTGCCATTTTAATTCTGTATGGCTAGGTTTCTCTCTCTGTTTCTTCTCATTACAGCAGTCCCTTTAGCATTTCTTGTAATGCTGGCTTGGTGGTGATGTACTCCTTTAGCCTTTCTTTGTCTGGGAAGCTTTTTATTTGATCATCTATTTTGAATGATAGCATGCTGGATATAATAATCTTGGTGTCAGATCCTTGCTTTGCATTACCTTGAGTACTTCATGCCATTCCCTTCTGGCCTGTAGGGTTTCTGATGAGAAATCAGGTGTCAGCCTATGGCAGTGGTCGGCAAACTGTGGCCCTTTGAGTGTGGCTCTCCCACAAAATACCACGTGCGGGCGCACAGAAACAGTGCGATTGAAACTCCATGGCCACACTCAAGGGTCCAAAGAGCCGCATGTGGCTCGTGAGCTGCGGTTTGCCGACCACTGGCCTATGGGAACTCCTTTGTAGGTAACAGTTTTTGTTTCTCTTGCTGCCTTTAAGAATCTCTCTTTGTCTTTAACTTTTGGCATTTTAATTATGATATGTCTAGGTGTGGGCCTGTTTGGGTTCTTCTTGCTTGGGGTTCTCTGTGCCTCCTGAACTTGTATGACTTTTTTCTTTACCAGACTAGGGAAGTTTTCTGCCATTATTTCTTCAAACATGTTCTCTGTTACTTTCTCCCTTTCTGCCCTTCTGGCACAGCTGCTATCCTAATATTGTTATGTTTCACGTTGTCCCACAGCTCCCTTAAGCTGTCCTCCTGTTTCTTAAATATATTTTTTATTGGTTTCAGAGAGCAAGGAAGAGGGAGAGAGAGAGACATCAGTGATGAGAGAGAATCATTGATTGGTTGCCTCCTTCAAGCCCCCCAGTGGGTATCGAGCCCGCAACCCGGGCATGCGCCCTTGACCGAAATTGAACCTGGGACCTTTCAGTTCGCAGGCTGACACTCTATCCACTGAGCCAAACCAGCTAGGGCATGTCCTCCTGTTTTTTTTGTGTGTGTGTTTTTTGGTTCTCTGATTGAGTGATATTTTCAATTCTGTCTTCTAATTCACTGATTCGATTCCCAGCTTCCCCTAATCTGCTGTGCATACTTTCCAAAGTGTTCTTTATTTGTGTTATGTCATTTTTTAAAATCTCAGACTGTTTTTTTCATAGTTACTATATCTTTTTTCATGCTGTTGAGCATCTTTACCATCATTACTCTGAACTCTGTTTTAGATAAATTTCTTATCTCTGCTTCATTTATCACTTCTGGAGAATTTGCTAGTTCTTTCATTTGGGGTTGTTTCTTTGTCTCATTTTGGCTTTCTGTTTGGGTTTGTGACTATGTATTAGGTAGATCCTCTCCACCTCTCAATCTCTAGTGCAGGGCAGTGTTAAAGTCTGTTTCTGACTAATTAGATCAGGTAAAGACTCAAAGCCTCTAGAGCAGCAGTTCTCAACCTGTGGGTCGCGACCCTTTCACAAGGGTTGCCTAAGACCATCAGAAAACACATATATAATTACATATTGTTTTTGTGATTAATCACTATGCTTTAATTATGTTCAATTTGTAACAATGAAAATACATCCTGCATATCAGATATTTACATTACAATTCATAACAGTAGCAAAATTACAGTTATGAAGTAGCAACGAAAATAATTTTATGGTTGGGGGTCACCACAACATGAAGAACTGTAATAAATGGTTGAGGCATTAGGAAGGTTGAGAACCACTGCTCTAGAGACTGCCTCTGCCTACAGACTGATAGGATTCCGACTTGAATTGCCCCCCAGGCAATGGTCCTCAGGTGTGGTCGAGTTTTTTTCAACAGGATAGGGCAGTTGCTTCTGCCTGGAGGCTAATTGTTATTTTATTTTTAGTTCAAAATATGTTTTATTTCTCTTTTTTTCTTAAATTTTGTTATTGCTTAAAGTATTACAAAGAGTATTACATATGTCTCCTTTTTTCCCCCCCCGCCCTTGACCTTTCCCCGGCCCCCCCTACCCCCCAGTGTCTTGTGTCCATTGATTATGCTTATATGCATGCATATAAGTCCTTCGGTTGATCTCTTACCCCGCCCCCCCCAACACCACCCGACCTTCCCACTGTAGTTTGACAGTCTGTTCAATGCTGCTCTGCCTCTCTATCTATTTTTGTTCATCAGTTTATAATGGTCTTTATTATCCATAAATGAGTGAGATCATGTGGTATTTTTCTTTCATTGACTGGCTTATTTCACTTAGCATAATGCTCTCCATTTCCATCCATGCTGTTGCACTAATTGTTATTTTTAATCTCTTAAGTGGCTTCAGGGCAAGTTGTTTTCCAATAGGCTGTGTCAACTGTCTTCCCCCTAGGAAAGGCAAATGTCTATGTGGTAAAGATTTTCTCTGCTATGTGAGGGAATCACTCAGCCCAGGAAACTTGGGGTGTCTGCCTTCTGAGCTCTACCCCCCGAGTCTGCAATCCTGGCTTCTGCTGTCACAGCTCCAGTCCACTTCACCCTCCCTCTGCCGGAGCACAAAGATGGATGGCTCCACAGGGAATTTTGTGTGTTGACCCCTTAAGAGGGTGCCTGTTTTCAGCTATCTCTCCCTGGCAGACAGCTACCCCACTGCTTTTCACAGGTAGATGTTAAGTGGGTTCCGGTCTCAGTTTTGGTGCTCTCTGCTGGGGGGCCCAGCTTGGGGATTAGATCCCAGAGTTCTCAGTGGAAGCTCCCCAGACTGAGGTATCTCTCTGGACTTCAGCTGCTGTCTGTGGGCGTCTGGCCAGCCCTTTCATGCCTCTGTCCCTTCTACCAGTGTCAGAGGTCTCCACTTTCGGTCCTTGGGTATCAGGGTTCTCTCCTGCAAGGTTCTATTGATTATTCAGGAAGTTTTTCTGTATTTTAGTTGTAATTCCAGTTTGTTCCTGGGAGCATGTCCGTACAGCATCCACTTACTCTGCCGCTATTTTTCGACAGTATATTTTAAAATGTCAAACACTGGTTATTCCCTTTTCAAATTGTATTAATTTCTGACATGTTAGATGGTAACGAAAATTCCAAAGGACCTGTTTTTCTAGTTTGTATTGTCATATGTGTAAGATTTGGTAGAGTCTGCTGATGAGTCCAGTAAGTGGTTGCAACTATGATGTGGCCTAAAGATTGTTGGGTTATAGCTACTAAGAATCATCTCCACCCTTGGCTGAAAAACATCTGTGGAAAAGATGGTTTGCTAAGAAAATTATTCGTGGAATCAGAATAATAGAGGCAATAGGTAACATAACAAAGAGCAAATTGCTTTAGAGATGTTCAAAGGTGACATTTTAATTATAGATTCTTCCTCTTTATTTGTATTAAGGATATCAATAGATTCCTAATTAGAAATTATTTTTATTAACTTGGTTTATTGTTTGTACTTGAACACAAAATAGCATTTCTTTTTTCTTTAATATTTTTAAATTTCTGTATTAAAATTTATAAGTTAAAGATATTGGGCGGATCATGAAACTAGTCTACCCTTTCTAAAATGAAACTAGTCTACCCTTTCTTATGAATTAAAGAGCAATGACCATTTTCAGTACACAAATCACGTCTTTACCCACTGCTCCTGGATTAGCTCTATTTTCCCTAATTAGGAAATTAAATGACCTTTCTTTATCCAGTCATAGTTTTATGCCCATAGGAACTCTTGCAGTTTTATTTCTCTAGAAACTTCATATATACACAACTGTAAACTCAAATGTAGATTAGAAAGTTTGTATTCTAAAAGTCTGAGTCCTAAAACTCCTATACTTAAGAGTATACTTCTGAAGCTTCCAGGAGCATAGTCACCTGACTTTATTGTCACCTAACTTTACTTAGTTTGCTTATAGCTCATAGGAAGTTAAAGAAGCAGATTATATGGAACCATAGAAGGAAGGTGCTGCTGGAGCTGAACACACCAGCTATATGAAGAGATTTTTATTTTTTAATATATTTTATTGATTTTACAGAGAGGAAGAGAGAGAGAGAGAGAGAGAGAGAGAGAGAAAGAGTTAGAAACATCGATCAGCCACCTCCTGCACACCTCCCACTGTAGATGTGCCCGCAACCAAGGTACATGCCCTTGACCGGAATCGAACCCAGGACCTTTCAGTCCGCAGGCCGACACTCTATCCATTGAGCAAAACTGGTTACGGCCCTGACTGGTTTGGCTCGGTGGATAGAGCGTCGGCCTGCGGACTGAAGGGTCCCAGGTTTGATTCCGGTCGGTGGGGCATGTACCTGGGTTGCGGGCACATCCCCAGTGGGGGGTGTGCAGGAGGCAGCTGATCGATGTTTCTCTCTCATCGATGTTTCTAGCTCTCTATCCCTCTCCCTCCTTCTTTGTAAAAAAAAAAAAAAATCAATAAAATTAAAAAAAAAAACTGGTTACGGCTGAAGAGATTTTTGATACATAAGAATAAAATAATAGTCTTAAAACTACTATAAAAATTTAATGGCCTGGGGCCATTTAGCATAGTAACATTTGGAATTACACACTCATTAGGGCTAAATTAACATAATTTTTCAAAGGAATTTACATTGGTTGTCCTCGATCATCAAAAAGGTTAAATTCAGCCTTAGATGGTTTGGCTCAGTGGATAGAGTGTCGGCACATGGACTGAAGGTGTCCCAAGTTTGATTCAGGTGTGGAGGTACATACCTTGGTTGCAGACTCAACCCCTGCCCCTAATTGGGGCTCATGGGGGAGGCAACCAATTGATGTGTCTCTTTCAAATCGATGTATCTCTCTGTCTTTCCCTCTCCCTTCCACTTTCTCTAAAAATCAATGGAAAAATATCCTCGGGTGAGGATTAACCAAAAAAATAGAAGGGGTAGGCGGGTTAAATTCATATAATGTCTTGTATCTGGATGCCTAAGAGTCCATCTGTGAGAATATACTCTAAAATTATTGTCTCTTTCTTTTCAATACTTATAGCTCATTTTTAAAAATAATTTATTTATTTATTTTTGACTTATAAACAATGGAAATTTATTTCTCACATTTCCATTAGCTTGGCAGTCCAAGATCAAGTCTGTGGCAGATTTCTCTGCCTTGCCCACATCCTGGTTCATACACAGCCTCCTTCTCTCTGTGACTCTTGGGAGTCTCTTTTTTTTTAAATTTTGTTTTATTGCTTAAAGTATTACATATATAAAGTATTATATATGTCTCCTTTTTTTTTTCTCCCCTTGACCTTCCCCTGGCCTCCCATACCCCCCAGTGTCTTGCATCCATTGGTTATGCTTATATGCATGCATACAAGTCCTTCAGTTGATCTCTTACCCGCCTCCCCAACGCTCCCCGGCCTTCCCTCTGTAGTTTGACAGTCTGTTCAATGTTGCTCTGCCTCTGTATCTATTTTTGTTCATCAGTTTATAATGGTCTTAATCAGGAGTCCTCAAACTTTTTAAACAGGGGGCCAGTTCACTGTCTCTCAGACCGTTGGAGGGTCGGATTATAGTTTAAACAAAAACTATGAACAAATTCCTATGCACACTGCACATATCTTATTTTGAAGTAAAAAAACAAAACGGAACAAATACAATATTTGTATTTGCATGTGGCCCGCGGGCCGTAGTTTGAGGACCCCTGGTCTTAATTATCCATAAATGAGTGAGATCATGTGGTATTTTTCTTTCATTGACTGGCTTATTTCACTTAGCATAATGCTCTCCAAGTCCATCCATGCTGTTGCAAATGTTAAGAATTCCTTCTTTTTTACAGCAGGATAGTATTCCACTGTGTAGATGTACCACAGTTTTCTAATCCATTCATCTATAGCTCATTTTTCTTATTGAATTGGCTATGACCATTGGTTAAGTTTTTGTTTTTTATTTGTTTCAATATATTTTTATTGATTTCAGAGAGGAAGGGAGACGGAGAGAGAGATAGAAACATCAATGATGAGAATCATTCATCGGCTGCCTCCTGCACTCTCCCTACTGGGGATCAAGCCCACAACCCAGGCATATGCCCTTGACTGGAATGAAATCCATGACCCTTCAGTCCTCAGGTCGACACTCTACCCACTGAGCCAAGCCAGCTAGGACTGGTTAAGTTGTTTTTACAGTGGCTTCTATTTAAGTATAAAAGTATGTATATCTTAAACTTAGTTTTAGGGTTTAAAAGTTTAAACTTCAATTTAATAAATTCATCTATTCAAGAAACAATGTCCTAATGATTAAGATATATCTATGCATAGGTACAAGTTTGACATATTTACCCAAATGTACATTTTTTGGAAGTATTTGGTTAGACAGAATTGTGGTTTAGTAGAGGCATGAGTAGATTAGGAGATGGGACAAGGTAAAGGCTAATTATCGAAAAGAGTAGAATGGTTAAGTAGGTATGAGTGATAGTTGGGGAAGAGAAAATGATTAATCTGAAGATTAATATGCTAATGATTCTATTCTTGGAATATTCATTAAAAGGAAGTTTTCATTTTTCTATTGTAATGTCACATTTTCCCTAGAAATTTTGTAAATACCACATATTTCACTTTAAGAGTAAAAAGTTTATGTAACTGATTAAAATTATTTATGAGCCCTGACCGGTTTGGCTCAGTGGATAGAGTGTCAGCCTGCGGACTCAAGGGTCCCAGGTTCAATTCCGGTCAAGAGCATGTACCTTGGTTGCGGGCACATCCCCAGTATGGAGTATGCAGGAGGCAGCTGATCGATGCTTCTCTCTCATTGATGTTTCTAACTCTCTATTCCTCTCCCTTCCTCTCTGTAAAAAATCAATAAATATATTAAAATAAAAATAAAAAGGAAGAAACATTAAAAAAGAAATATTATTAAAAAATAAAATAAAATTATTTATGATTATTAACAAGTGGGGCAAAAGGGAAAGGGGCATGTGAAACCCAGTTATCTTTTGAGTAACAGAATTTTTCTGTTCCAGAATTATAAAGCATTTTTTTTAGACACTGGACTTTTATGCAGCCAAATGTACAAAATTAAAGTGTTTCACTACACTGTCTTGATCATTGAATTTGGCTCTGGCTCATGGGAATCCTGTGGGTGTGCACATGTTTTACTTCTGAGCAAACTCCTAGAGAAGGTTTGGTTTTAATTAATGCTTCACAAAGCAATGCTAAAATAAGGACTTTTGGGTGGGTTTTTTGTTTGCTTGCTTCTTTGTAGTGGGCTTACAATTGTTTCTTTTTTTCCTTTGTGCCTTTCTTGCCTTTGAAGAAGAAACATTCTTCTTATTCATTGCTTTTACTATTTCAAAGTGAATCCAATATGTTTGTCTCTTCTTTTGGTATAATGCTATTAAATAGAGTTAACAGTTCTTTTTTCCTTTGAGATGATGGGAGGTTATTTCCTCATCTACTTCTTTCAAATATCTTTTTAGAGTTTTCACTGGGTTTTCAATTGAGGGACTATTTGCCAACCACGAGACTACTACTATGCATATAGACCTAGAGACTTAATGGATTCTTTTGAATTCAATATGGAGTAATAGGAAGGAAAGGAAAAATTTCTGGGTCTGTCTGCAATCGTAATAATATAAACTGTCAAACCAATACAAATTCAAGTTCTCATGATTGCTTATTTGCTGTGGAGGTGCAAGAACAGTAGAAATTCGTTGGCCTGTTATATGAATATGAGGAAAAGGCCCTCTACAGGTATGGTTATCTTTTGTCTACCCATTTTCCTTACCTACATAGTTCCTCCTACTGCTTTGAAGCGGTTTATAGGAAGAACAGGGATGAAGGGAAAGAACACTCTTAGTGGGCTGCCCCATATCTTTAATCAATTTTGTTGTTTTTCCTTGGTGGTCATTCTGGTTTTACCAATAAAGAAATTGAGGCATAATCAAAGGTTACTGTTTTCCTAGATTCTCTGTCCATTACTTTACCATTGAACCTTTTGTGAGTCCAAGTGTTTTCCCCACTCTTGAGCTCTGAAATAATCCTAACTTTCTTCTTTACAGAGGAGGTGCGTTGAAATAGTAGTAATTTACCAATTAATGATTTCAGCCTGATTCCCTTTATTGGCAGATTGTGAAGTTGGAACTGCATTGGTTTTTATTATAAAACTAATGGCCTGGTGCATGAAATTCATGCACGGGGGAGGGTGTGTTCCTCAGCCTGGCCTGCACCCTCTCCAATTTGGGACCCCTCGAAGGATGTCCTACTGCCAGTTTACAGGGCTTGGGCCTAAACCAGCAGTCGGACATCCCTCTTGCAATTCAGGACTGCTGGCTCCTAACCGCTCATCTGCCTGCCTGCCTGCCTGATTGCCTCTAACCACTCTGCCTGCTGGCCTGCTCGCCCCCAACTGCCCCCCCCCCCCGCCAGTCTGCTTGCCCCCAAATGCTCCCCCGCCAGCCTGATCACCCCAAACTGTCCCCACTGCTGGCCTGCTCACCCCTACTTTCCCTCCCCACTGGCCTGCTCACTCCAAACTGCCACCCCGCTGGCCTGATCACCTCCAACTGACCCCCACTGATGGCCTGCTTGCTCCCAACTGGCCTCCCTGCTGGTCTGCTTACCCCCAATGGCCCCGCCCCCCACCAGCCTGATCACCCACAACTGCCCTCCCTCTTGGCCTCTAACCGCCTCTACCTCGGCCCCGCCTCTACCTCGGCCCCGCCTCTACCTCGGCCCCGCCACCATGGCTTTGTCCAAAAGAACATCTGGAAGGTCTCCCAGTCTAATTAGTATATTACTCTTTTATTAGTATAGACTAGAGGCCCAGTGCACGAAATTCGTGCATGGGTAGGTCCAGAGGCCTGGCCAGTGATCAGGGCCCATCAGATTCCCCACCTCCTCCTTCCCTTGCTGCCTAGGCACTGCTACCTCACAACTCCCTCCCACCTCCCCACTGCCTCCTGCCCTCACTCCCTCAAACCCTGCCGCTGCCACTGATCACCAGCCATGTTCTGTGACGCCCCCTGGTGGTCAGTGCACATCATAGCGAGTGATCAAACTCCCGGTTGAATGCCCAAGGGGACACTTTGCGTATTAGCCTTTTATATATATAGATATATTTGTCTGTAAATATGATTATGATTGCAGATATGAGTAGGACCAGGTAAAATTTTATAGAATGGGCCTTTTATTACAGATGGTTTGCCATGTATGCATTTTTTCTAAAGAAGTAAAAATTACTTTAAAAAATGTTTTAGGAAGACTTTGAGAAATTTACAGTATCTGCTTTTCTTCCAAGAAGGTTGTCACTTTTATGCCAGACTGAGAATTATTTGTATGCTTTGTATGTCAGCATTGGGCCACTGTGACTGGGGGGCACTTAGCTTGACTTGAGAGTAATTATCCTGCTCACTGGCTGGGAGGGAGGGTGTGTGGCAGAGGAGATAAATACTCGGTTCTGGATTATTCATAGATTGCTGACTTTCTGGATTGATTGTGCAAGCCCCTCCTTTTATTGATGTCCACCTTCTATTGACAGACATCTACCCTGGGAGAGAAATGAGATGAAACTCTTTTTTTTTCATTGTAAAAAGCATTTTAATTCCTAAGGTGTGATAAGGCCATCCACCCATCCACAGTCAAGGTACACATTTTCATGGAGGATGTTCCTACTCTTGAATAAATTAAAACAATTTTTTTCTTTTAATTTAAACTTTCTTCTATAACTGTTTTCTTGTTACTTAAAAGCTAGTTTTTTTTGAAACTACTTCCAAAGCTTTTCAAGCTGTATATGTCCTTGGAATGAATTTATAAATAAGAATTGAGCCCGGCCGGTGTGACTCAGTGGTTTAGCATCGACCTATGAACCAGGAAGTCACAGTTTGATTCCAGGTCAGGCCACATGCCCGGGTTGTGGGCTTGATCCCCAGTATGGGGCGTGTAGGAGGCAGCCAATCAATGATTCTCTCTCATCATTGATGTTTCTCTCTCTCTCCCTCTCCCTTCCTCTCTGAATCAGTAAGAATATATTTTAAAGAGAGAAAGAGAGAGAGAAGAGTACATATGTTTGTAAATAAGAAAACATTTGATGCTCTTAGAAAGTCTTATTTTCTTTCATTAAAACTTGTGCAGTATAGGGAACTCCATAGATTCTCTTAATTTGAAGAAAGTTAGAGGGAAAGGTACTAATACAGAGTTCCTTGGGAAAATGTGTCACTTATATATATATATTTTTTTATATATTTTATTGATTTTTTACAGAGAGAAAGGGAGAGAGATAGAGAGAAACATCGATGAGAGAGAAACATCGATCAGCTGACCCCTGCACACCCCCCAGTGGGGATGTGCCCGCAACCCAGGTACATGCCCTTGACCGGAATCGAACCTGGGACCTTTCAGTCCTCAGGCCGACGCTCTATCCACTGAGCCAAACCGGTTTCGGCACACTTATATATTTTTTATGTTTATTTTGTTTAAATCAAAAACTGAAATATTTTTTATTCAGAAAATATATTTGGATCTAAATATCGTCTATAATTTTAACCCTAAAATATCAATTTAAATATTTTAAAAATGGTTGGGATGTTTGTTTTTTTAAATAAGTTAGGTTACTGGAGTTCTACATGTTACTGGATCACCTGGGGTAATTTTCTGATTGGAAAATTAAGAATTATAGTCAGAGGGGAGGACATGAGAATTTTTAAAGAACATATTCAATTTTACTTTAGAAGCCGAACCTCTCATATCATGTGACTTGTTTTGTATGTTTGTTAAACTATATTATCACATAAGCATTGCTGCTATTGGGACAAACAGTGACAGTTGATTCGGGTTTTTTGAATGTCCACTGTCTGTTTTAATTTGTATGTTCGTTTTGACACTGTCATATACTCAAACTTCAGTGGAAGTTATGAGAACCTATTATTTTTGCCTGCTCCCTCCTTTACATTGGAAATATTCTTTTTTACTCAGAGGGACCTTAACTTTGATGTAAGGGATTGTTTCTGTTGCCAACTTTTTTCTTCCTTGCTAAGTAAGAGAGTTGTTGTGAACTCTTCAGTGGTGCCTTCCCCAGGATATTTGCAGATGTAGTTGGGAAAAGTCATTTCATCCCCAACCTTTGCATGTCAGGTGCTGGGGTGCCCGGGTGCCACCTTGCCTGCACCCTGGCTCTCCGATCCCGATGGCAGATCACGGGGCCGCAGGCAAGATGGCACCTCCGGTCGCGATCACCGGCTGAGGGGTGGGCAAAGGCGACCCTGGTTCTCCGATCCAGGGCTCTTGCCTGCTGCCTGGGTTTCCGATCACCGTTCTTCCGTCCTTCCCCTTTCACCTCCCATCATTGCGCCTATGTATACAAATTAACCGCCATCTTTCTTGGCAGTTAATTTGCATATCGCTCTGATTAGCCAGTGGGAAGCGTAGCGAAGGTACGGTCAATTACCCTTTTTGTCTTTTATTAGATAGGACTAGAGGCCCGGTGCACAAATCGTGCATGAGTGGAGTCCGGCCAGCCCTCCCTGATCAGGTGATTGGCGGAGGGGAGGGGACGTGGGAGGTTGGCCAGCCGACCCCACCCCCTATCGGAGGGGGGGCGTTTGGGGGGCAGGCCGGCCAAAGGAAGAGGCCGCAGGAGGTTGGCCTGCTGGCACCACCCCACATTGGGTCAGTTGGCCAGCTGCAGTGCGCCTCACAGCAACTGGTCATTCTGGTCATTCTGGTTCCAGTCGCTTGGCTTTTGTATATATAGATGCACTTGTGACTGATATAAAGAGTGGGATGTCTTTATATAGTTTTGAGATAAAAACTGCAGCATGGCCATGCCAGTGTGCCTCCGTGGTTAAGCGTTGACTTATGAACCAGGAGGTCACAGTTTGATTCCCAGCCAGGATACATGACCAGGTTGTGGGCTCGATCCACAGTAGGGGGCATGCAGGAAGCAGCTGATCAGTGATTCTCTCTCATCATCGATGGTTCTGTCTCTCTCTTCCTATCGCTTCCTCTCTGAAATCAGTCTATATATAAAACCCTAAGCGACCAGTCAACTGTTTGAGTGGTCGCTATGATGCACACTCACCACCAGGGGGCAAACGCTCAACATAGGAGCTGCCTCCTGGTGGTCAGTGCGCTCCCACAGCGGGAACACTGCTCAGCTGACCGACAGACGCCAGATGCCGGGGTCATAGCTGCCGAGCGCAGCTGCAATGGCGCGAGCCTCTCCCGCCTCTGCAGCGGCGGTGACGGTGGCAGGTGCAGCAGGGCCAGGATGAGTGGGAGTGGCGTGGTGCCCAGCCCGGGCTCAGGCTTCTCCCCAGCCACCTGCTGCTTTGTGCACTACTATAAACCAGCCAGGCCTGCGGGGATCAGGCCGAAACTGGCAGTCCAACATCCCCCAAGGGGTCCCGGATGGGTCCTGGACTGTGAAAGGGCACAGGCCAGGCTGTGTGACCCCACCAGGCCTCTAGTAAAAAGATATTAAAAAGACAAGTGCAGCATGATAGCCCTGGCTGGTTTTGCTCTGTAGTTAGAGCGGGGGCCCGAGGACTCAAGGCTCAATCACAGGCATCTACTTTGGCTGCTTGCTCAGTCCACCACAGTGTGGGCAGGAGGCAACCAATCCATGTATCTTTCACATCAATATTTCTCTCCCTCTCTCCCTCCCTCCTCTTTCTTTCACTCCCTCCCTCCCTCTTCCTCCTTCCCTTCCACTCTATATCTAAAAATCCATGGGGGGGTGGGGGAGGCGGGCGTCGGGGAAACCTGGAACATGATAGACTTTACAATGACTGTTTCTTAAGTTTGGTGAACCATAGAAATTTACCAATATCCTGAAACAATTACATGAGAGAGTGGCCAATAGAGTTGAGTTTAAGAAGCATATTTCTATGAATAATTTTTCAACCAAGATGGAGAAGGAAAGCTAGCCAGTTTTAAATGGTGGTTGAGTTCATTTTATTGCATAAGTAATGTAATAAAAATAATGAAAAGAAAATGAGTTTTTCATTCTTTTCTTTAAACACATTTTTATTGATTTCAGAGAGGAAGGGAGAGGAAGAGAGAGATTAGAAACATCAATGATGAGAGAGAATCATCGATGGGCTGCCTCCTGCACATCCCCCACTGGGGATCAAGCCCACAACTCAGGCATGTGCCCTGATTGGGAATCAAACCATGACCTCCTGGTTCATAGGTCGAGGCTCAACCACTGAGTCATGCCGGCTGGGCTATTTTTCATTCTTCTTCTTTTTTTAAATTCTTTATTTTTGAAAATATTACAGATGTCTCCCTTTCCCCCCATTGTCCTCTACCAGTCTGCTCCCCCCCCTTAACCCCAGCCTTTATCCCCCCTATTGTCTGTGTCCATTGTTTATGTTTATATGCATACAACGTATTTGGTTGATCTCTTATCCCACAATACCCCCCTCCCTTGCCCACCCTCCCCTGCCTTCCCACTGAGGTTTGACAGTCTGTTCGATGAGTCTATATCTCTCGATCTCTTTTTGTTCATCAGTTTATGTTGTTCCTTATATTCTACAAATGAGTGAAATCATGTAATATTTAACTTTCTCTGACTGACTTATTTCTCATAGCATAATGCTCTCCAGATCCATCTATGCTGTTGTAAATGGTAAGAGTTCTTTCTTTTTTACAGCAATGTAATATTCCATTGTGTAGACTCACCACAGTTTTTAATCCAGTTATTTGCTGATGGACACTTAGGCTGTTTCCAAATCTTACTAGTAGCTATTGTAAATTGTACTGCTATGAACATAGGGGTGCATATATCCTTTCTGATGGTGTTTCTGACTTCTTTGGATATATTCCTAGAAGTGGGATTACTGGGTCAAATGGGAGTTCCATTTTTTAATTGTTTGAGGAAACTACATACTGTCATCCAGAAAGATAGCACCAGTCTGCATTCCCATGAGCAGTGTATGAGGGTTCCCTTTTTTCCATGTCCTCTCTGGCACTTGTCATTTGTTGATTTGTTTATTTTCATTTTTAATTGCTGTTGTGTTTGTCTATAAATATGGTTGATTGTTATTATTTGGTAATATGATAAATATATATATTCTACTAGAGGCCCAGTGCATGAATTCATGGAGTGTCTCAGCCTGGCTGGCAATCGAGGCCTATGGGGGTGTGGCCAGGAGTTGGCCAGCCAGCCCCCCCAATTAGGGACTATTGGGGGGGGATGCTGTGGGAGTGCACTGACCACTAGGGGGCAACTCTTGTGTTGAGTGTCTGTCCCTTGGTGGTCAGTGTGCGCCATAGTGACTGGTCGACAGGTTGTTTCGGTTGTTTGGTCATAATAGTTGCTTAGACTTTTACATAGATAGGTAGATAGATAGATAGAGCCATAGTTTAAAAATTAGGGGTATTGGGAAAATTTTTAAAAATTTTATTGATTTTTTTTTTTTTTTAAGACAGGAGAGGGAGAGAGAAAGAGAAATATCGATGTGAGAGTGGAACATTGATCGGCTGCCTCTTGTACTCCCACCACTGGTGATCAAGCCCAAAACCTGGGCATGTGCCCTTACCAGGAATTGAACTGGCAACCCTTTAATGCATGGGACAGTGCCCTACCAACTGAGCCATACCAGTCAGGGTGGGATATTGGGAAATTTTTAAAATACATATTTTTTAATTGATTTCAGAGAGGAAGGGAGAGGGAGAGAGAGATAGAAACATCAGTGATGAGAGAGAATCATTAATTGGCTGCTTCCTGCACATCACCTATTGGGGATCGAGCCCACAACCTGGGCATGTGCCCTGACCAGAATTGAACCCAGGACCCTTCAGTCTGCAGGCCAACACTCTATCCACTGAGCCAAACTGGCTAGGGCGATATTGGGAAATTTTTATTAAAGATTTTAGAAATGTGTGGCAAAGACTGGAAAGTAATAGTTGACTCTTGAAACAGTGCGGGGGATTGGGGGTACTGACACCCTCTCCACCACCCACCCTGAGTGTTGAAAATCCACATGTAATTTTGATTCCCCCAAAATGTTAACTAATAGCCTACTGCTGACCTTAACGATAATATAAATAATTAACACATATGTATGTTATATGTGTTATAATAAAGTAAGCCAGAGTAAAGAAAATATTATCTCTACTAATAAAAGGGTAAAATGCTAATTAGGGTGGATGTCTTCCGGACGACCATCCAGATGTCCTTCTGGACAAAGCCACGGATGGCGGCTGCCGCTGTGAGGGCCAGCCCAAGGCTCAGGCAGCTGTGTCCAGCTGTGAGGCCCGAGGCTCATGCAGTGAGTCCCAAGGCTCAGGCAGCCATGGTGGCCACCAGTGGCAGAAGCAGCAGTGGGGTGATGGGGGCGGCACCTTCCCCTGATCGGCCAAGTCGCCCCTTGTAGAGGGAGGCCAGACTGCGGCTTAGGCTGGGGGCCAAGGCAGAGGTCGTTAGGGGCAATCAGGCTGGCAGGGGGCCAAGGTAGGGGTGATCAGGCCAGCAGTGGGGCAAGATAGGGGCGATCAGGCCGGCAAGAGGGTAAGGTAGGGGCAATATGGCCAGCAGGGAGGCAGAGGCAGTTAGGGGTGATCAGGCAGGTGGGCAGAGAGGTTAGGGGCGATCAGGCAGGCAGGCAGGCAGGCGAGTGGTTAGGAGCCAGTGGTCCTGGATTGTGAGAGGGATATCTCTGCCGGTTTATGCCTGAACCCTTTATGCCCGATCCCACATCCCCCAAGGGGTCCCAGATTGGAGAGGGCGCAGGCCGGGCTGAAGGGAACCACCCCCCACCCCGGTCGTGCACAAATTTCATGCACTGGGTATCTAGTTAACATAAGGAAGAAAAATCTATTTACAATACTTATTGAAAAAAAATTTACATGCAAGTGGACCCATGCAGTTCAAACCCATTTTGTTCAAAGGGTCAGCTGTACTTCCTTATAGTTATTTGATAAAAGGACATTCCTTAGAAAGGAACAGTGAAGGGGTGAAGGAGGAGAAGAATAAGGAAATGAAATGTACGAGGAAGGTGTAATTTCAGAAACTTTGGTGTAACATAATACTGCATTTATGATCAGTTAAAAATAGGTATGCCCTACCTGGTTTGGCTCAGTGACTAGAATGTTGGCCCTCAGAGTGAAGGGTCTCAATTTAGATTCTGGTCAAGGGCTCGTACCTCAGTAGCAGGCTCAATCCCCAGCCCTGGTGGGGGCACCTGAGAGAGGCAGTGTTTCTCTGTGTCTTTCCCCCTCCCTCCCACTCTCTCTAAAAATCAATGGAAAAATATCCTCGAGTGAAGATTTAAAAATATATATATATGCCTAATATGCAAAATGTCCCCTCGGGAGTTCAACCCACCAGGAGTTTGATTGCTCGCTATGATGGGCACTGACCACCAGGGGGCGGCACTGAATGAAGGAAGGCCCCAGCCAACAGCTGGGGAAGGGAGGCCCCGGTGGACAGCCAGCAACCTCTAGGAACCCTACCGGTGCATGAATTTCATGCACTGGGCCTCTAATAATAATAAAATAAAAATTAATTAAAAAATACCCTCCCGGCCCTAGCCAGTTTGGCTCAGTGGAATGAGTATCGGCTTGCGGACTCAAGGGTCCCAGGTTCGATTCTGGCCAAGGGCATATACCTTAGTAGCGGGCACACCCCCAGTGGGAGGTGTGCAGGAGGCGGCTGATTGATGTTTCTCTCTCATCAATGTTTCTTACTCTCTGTCCCTCTCCCTTCTTCTCTGTAAAAAACCAGTAAAATATATTTAAAAAAAAAATACTCTCCAGGTCCCCCCATGCTGTCTCAAGTGTTAGAGATTCTTCTTTTCTACAGCTGCGTAGTATTCCATGGTGTAAATGTACCAGGAAAAGTTTTAAGTTTTAGGTTTACAGAAAAATTGAGCAGCGAGTGTAGAGGGTTCCTATATATTTCTTTTTGTTTTTTAACTTTTCAAATATATTTTTTATTGATTAAGATATTACATATGAATCCTTATTCCCACATTACCCCCTCCCCCCCTCCCCCCCCCCCCCCCCCCCGCTCATGCCCTCACACCCCCGCCCTCCGTTGTCCGTGTCCATTGGTTAGGCCTATATGCTTCATATAAGTCCTTTGGTTGATCTTTCCCCCTTGCCCCCACCCTCCCCTACCTTCCCTCCAAGGCCTGACAGTCCAATCAATGCCTCTCCGTCTCTGGATCAGTCCTTGTTCATCAGTTTATGTTGTTCATTATATTCCACAAATGAGTGAGATCATGTGGTATTTATACGCTCTCCAGTTCCATCCATGCTATGGCAAATGGTAAGAGTTCCTTTTTCTTCTTCCTCTTCTTAAAGAATACCTTTCAGCATTTCATATAATGCTGGTTTGGTGGTAATGAACTCCTTTAGCTTTTTCTTATCTGTGAAGCTCTTTATCTGACCTTCTATTCTGAATGATAGCTTTGCTGGATAAAGTAATCTTGGTTGTAGGTTCTTGCTATTCATCACTTTGAATATTTCTTGCCACTCTCTTCTGGCCTGCATGGTTTCTGTTGAGAAATCACCTGACAGTCATATGGGTACTCCCTTGTAGGTAACTGACTTTCTTTCTCTTGCTGCTTTTAAGATTCTCTCTTTGTCTTTTGCTCTTGGCATTTTAATTATGATGTGTCTTGGTGTGGTCCTCTTTGGGTTCCTTTTGTTTGGGGTTCTCTGCGCTTCCTGGACTTGTAAGTCTATTTCTTTCAGCAGGTAGGGAAGTTTTCTGTCATTATTTCTTCAAATAGATTTTCAGTATCTTGCCCTCTCTCTTCTTCTGGTATCCCTATAATTCTGATGTTGGTACGCTTGAAGTTGTCCCAGAGGCTCCTTACACTATCTTCATATTTTTGGAATCTTTTTTCTTTTTTCTTTTTCGGTTGGGTATTTTTTGTTTCTTTGTATTTCAAATCTTTGACTTGATTCTTGGGATCCTCTTGTCTGCTGTTGGATCTCTGTATATTATTCTTTATTTCAGTCAGTGTATACTTAATTTCAAGTTGGTCCTTTTTCATATCCTCGAGGGTCTCCCTAGATTTCTTGAGGGTCTCACTAAATTTATCGGCGGTTTCCATAAAATTCTTGAAAAACCTTATAAACGTGGTTTTGAAGTCTATATCCAGTCAATTGCTTTCCTCCATTTCTGTCATTTGTGACCTGTTTCTTTGTCTCCGCTTTTTTTTGCTTCCCTGTGTTGGTAGAGTGGTTTTGTGTGCTAGGTGTCCTGTAGGGGCCAGTGGCTCAGCCTCCCCCGTTACCTGAGGCGGACACTCTTGGTGCACCCCCTTGTGGGCTTTGTGCACAGTCTTGTTGTAGTTATGCCTTGATTGTTTTAGGATCACTGGGAGGAATTGACCTCCAGGCCAATTGTCTGTGAGAATCAGCTGTGTCTGCAGTGGGAGAACTCCTGTGCTGAAGACACCCTTCTGGGGCAAGACTTGCTTCAGTGGGGCTTTGGTGCTCACTGAGTCTGCCCCCTGGGTGTGTCCCTTATGGATCTGAGGAGTTGTAATCTCGATGGTCCCCCTCTGACCACTGGGTACACTGGGTCTTGGAGGTTACCCAGCAGGAGCTATGAAGAGAACTGCAGATTCCCCTTCCTTTTTTGGAGTTTGGAGGTGCCCTGATGAGGCCCAGCTGTGAACCAATGCAAGCTGTTGTGGGGCCTTGGGCCTTCTCTTGGAAGTTCTGGGTCTGTGGCCCAGCTGCAGTTTGTTAGGTAATTTTCAGGTTGCAAAGGGCCAGGGCATTCATATGCAAAAGCCTCTGCCGCAGCCTGGGTGGGGCGGGGTCTCAGGGAATCAAAGGGCGGAGCAAGGCACTATGGCAGATTCTCAGCCCTGCCCTAAGGGGCCGCGTGCATCTCAGTGTCCTGATAATTTAATTGCTGCAAGCACCTCTGAGGGAAAGCCGCCCTCGAGGTCCAAGTTCTTTCCGCTGCCAGACAGTCCAGTTTTTCCCCGTATGAGTCCTGGGTCCCCAGAAACTTCCCGGAACCGGAGTTCAGAGCAGTCGGGAGCTTGTGACTCCCTCCTGATTCAAAAAGACAGCCGCTTCCTCAGGTACCGGCCCTTTTCCGCGCCCGAGCCTCCGTACCTTTGCACTTTACTTCCGCATCTCCTGACCCTCAATGTGCTTTTCTCTTTCCTTCTAGTTGTAGAATTTCCACTCCACCAGCCTTCCTATAAGTTCTGGATGATGTCCGTTCTGTCTTTTTATTGTGTTTTGAAGTTGTTGTAGGAGGCAGCGATTTCGGTGTTTCCCTATGCCGCCATCTTAGTTTCTCCTCCTATATACTTCTTTATACACATTCCCATTTTCCCCTATTAATAAATATTTCCCCCTTGCATTCGTATGATACATTTGTTACAGTTGATTAGTCAACAATGATATATTATTTTTACATTAATATTACATAAGTAATTGTTTACATGAGGGTTCACTTCTTGTGCAATATTATTATATGGGTTTTGACAAGCACGTAATTATATATATATACTAGAGGCCCGGTACACAAAATTCGTGCACTGAGGGGGGAGGGGTGGTCCCTCAGCCCAGCCTGAATCCTCTCCAATCTGGGACATCCCTCTTACAATCTGGGACTGCTGGCTCCCAAACACTCGCCTGCCTGCCTGTTTGATTGCCCCTAACCGCTTCTGCCTGCCAGCCTCATCACCCCCTAACCACTCCGCTACCAGCCTGATCCATGCCTAACTGCTCCCTGCCGAACCGATCACCCCCAACTGCCCTCCCCTGCTGGCCCGGTCACCCCCAACTGCCCTTCCTTACCAGCCCGGTTGCCCCTTACTCCCTCCCATGCCGGCCTGGTTGCCCCTAACTGCCATCCCCTGGAGACCTGGTCACCCACAACTGCCCTCCCCTGCCAACCATCTTGTGCAAGGGCGTGACAGTCAATTTGCATATTACCTCTTTATTATATAGGACGTGTGTGTGTGTGTGTGTGTGTGTAGATCATGGCCATTTTTTTTGTTTAATATTAACCTGACCCAAGGATTTTTTTTATTTTTTATTTTTGAGAGAGAGAGAGAGAAAGAGGGAGAGAGAAAGAGAAACAGAAACGTTGATGTGAAAGAGGAACATCGATCGGTTGTCTCTTGGTACGTACTCTAACTAGGGATTGAACCTGCAACCTAGGTATGTCTCCTGACTAGGAATCGAACCCACAGCCTATTTGGTGTATGGGATGATGCTCCAACCAACTGAGCCATTTCTAATTGGTTGTTTGTTTTCTTGTTCAGTTTTAAGAGGTGTGTTTTTTTAATATTTTGAAGATATAGTTCTTTTTCAGATATGTGGTTTGTGAATATTTTTCTCAGTCTATAGCTCTATTTTTATTCTTTTAACTGTCTTTTACAGAGCAGAAGTAAATAATTTTAATTAAGTCTGACTTATAAATTTTTTCTTGCATAGATAATACTTTTGGTGCTGTATCTGAGAAATCATCACTAAACCCAAAGTCACTTAGATTTTCTCCTATTGTATCTTCTAGTACTTTTGCAGTTTTCTGTTTTAAATTTATGCCTATGATTCATTTTGAGTTAATTTGTGTGACCGGTGTATAGTCTGTGTCTAATTCACTTTTTTGCACATGGTGTTTATGTGTCCCAACACGGTTTGTCAAAACACAATCCTCCACTGAATTGCCTTTGCTGTATTGTCAAAGATTAGTTTGTGTGGGTCTACTTCTTGGCTTTCTCTTCTGTTCCATTGATCTACTTGTCTCTTCATTTTGCCAGTACCACACTGTGTTGGTTACTGTAGCTTCATAGTAAGTCTTCAGGTTGAGTAGTGTCAGTCGTCCAACTTGGTTTTTCTCTTTCAGTAGTATGTTGGCCATTCTGGGTCTTTGGCCTTTCCATGTAAACTTTATAATCAGTTTGTCAATGTTCACAAAATAATTTACTGAGAGTATTATTTTTAAATGGCAATAGAATATTTTTATAAGTGGGAGATGTGGATTGTGATATACTAAAGGAATGAAAATTATCAAATAGGCTTGGTTTGGTTCCAATTCAAGATGGTGACAGAGGTGGCTTTTTTTTTTAATTCTTTATTTTTCAGATTATTACAGTTGTTCTTTTTTCCTCCCATAGCTCCCCTCCACCCGGTTCCCACCCCACCCTCTGCCCTTACACCTGCCCATTGTCCTCATCCATAGGTGTACGATTTTTGTCCAGTCTCTTCCCGCAGCCCCCACACCCCTTCCCCCCGAGAATAGTCAGTCCACTCCTTTTCTATGCCCCTGATTCTATTATATTCACCAGTTTATTCTGTTCATCAGATTATTTATTCACTTTATTTTTGAATTCACTTGTTGATACATGTGTTTTTGTTGTTCATAATTTGTATCTTTACCTTTTTCTTCTTCTTCCTCTTCTTAAAGGGTACTTTTCAGCATTTCATATAAAACTGGTTTGGTGGTGATGAACTCCTTTAGTTTTTTCTTATCTGTGAAGGTCTTTATCTGACCTTCAATTCTGACTGATAGCTTTGCTAGGTAAAGTAATCTTGGTTGTAGGTTCTTGCTATTCATTACTTTGAATATTTCTTGCCACTCCCTTCTGGCCTGCATAGTTTCTGTTGACAAATCAGCTGATAGTCGTATGGGTACTCCCTTGTAGGTAACTGACTTTTTCTCTTGCTTCTTTTAAGATTCTCTCTTTGTCTTTTGCTCTTGGCATTTTAATTATGATGTGTCTTGGTGTGGTCCTCTTTGGATTCCTTTTGTTTGGGATTCTCTGCACTTCCTGGACTTGTAAGTCTATTTCTTTCAGCAGGAAGGGGAAGTTTTCTGTCATTATTTCTTCAAATAGGTTTTTAATATCTTGCTCGCTCTCTTCTTATGGCACCCCCATAATTCAGATGTTGTTACGCTTGAAGTTGTCCCAGAGGCTCCTTACACTATTTTCATATTTTTGGATTCTTTTTTCTTTTTGCTTTTCCGGTTGGATGTTTTTTAACTTCTTCATATTTCAAATCTTTGACTTGATTCGTGCGATCCTCTAGTCTGCTGTTGGTTCTCTGTATATTGTTCTTTATTTCAGTCAGTGTATGCTTAATTTCTAGTTGGTCCTTGTTCATATCCTCGAGGGTCTCCCTAGATTTCTTGAGGGTCTCACTAAATTTATCGGTGGTTTCTAGAAAATTCTTGAAAAACCTTATAAGTTTGGTTTTGAACTCTATATCCAGTCATTTGCTTTCCTCCATTTCTGTCATTTGTGACCTGTTTCTTTGTCTCCGCATTTTTTATGCTTCCCTGTGTTGATAGAGTGGCTTTCTGTGCTAGGTGTCCTACGGGGCCCAGTGGCTCAGCCTCCCCATTTACCTGAGGTGGACATTCTTGGTGCACCCCTTTGTGGGCTTTGTGCACAGTCTTGTTGTAGTTAAGCCTTGATTGTTGTAGGTATCACTGGGAGGAATTGACCTCCAGGCCAATTGTCTGTGAGAATCAGCTGTGTCTACAGTGGGAGAACTTCTGTGCTGGAGACACCCTTCTGGGGCAAGACTTGCTTCAGTGGGGCTTTGGTGCTCACTGTGTCTGCCCCCTGAGTATGTCCCTTATGGATCTGAGGAGTTGTAATCTGGATGGTCCTACTCTGACCACTCTTGGATCTCTAAGGAGGTGCTAATTTAGCCTCTGCCTGAAGCTACCATTCAGGAGCTATGGAGAGATATGCAGATTTCTCTTCTTTGTTTGGGATTTGAAGATGCCCAGATGAGGCCCAGCTGTGAAGCAATGCAAGCTGTTGTGGGGCCTTGGGCCTTCTTTTGGATGTTCTGGGACTCTCTGACCCAGCTGCAGTTTGTTAGGTAAGTTTAGATTCCAAAGGGCCAGGCCATTCATATGCAAAAACCTCTGTGCACAGGTTGGGAGGGGCGAGGTCTCAGGGAATCAACAGGGCGGAGCAAACAGCTATGGCTGATCCTCAGTCCTGCCCTCTTAGGTCCTGTGTCTCAGTGTCCCGGTAATCACTGCAAGAACCTCTGAGAGAAAGCCTCCCTCGAGTTCCGACCAATGCCAGACAGTCCAGTTTCTCCCAGTATGAGTCTGGGTCCCCAGAGACTTGCCCAGAACTGGAGTTCAGAGCAGTCGGGAACTTGTGTCTCCCTCCAGTTTGGAAAAGACAGCAGTGTCCTCAGTTGCCAGCCCTTTCTGTGGGCACCTCCGTACCTCTGCACTTTACTTCCGCACCTCCTCTGAGTCTCAGTGTGCTTTTCTCTTTCCTTCTAGTTGTAGAATTTCACTCAGCCAGCCTTCCTGTGGTTCTGGATGATGTCCGTTTTGTCTTTTAGTTGTAGTTTTGAAGTGGTTGCGCGAGGCAGCAATTTCCGGTGTTTACCTATGTCGCCATCTTGGTTTCTCCTCTAGGAGTTCTTAAGGTAAATTAGGGTTCTCTTTATTTTTATTATTTGGTATATAATATTTGGTTATGTCACTGGGAGTCTTTTTTCTGTTAAGCAAGAGTATCATAATTATTTGGTACCAATTATATGCAAGGAACTTAAGGAGATATGACAGGATATTTAAGTTCAAAGGCTTAATATCAAACTGACTATTAGAGTACATACCAATATAATCTGGTATATGGTAGGTGGCAAATGAGTGGTATAGATAGTGGTACTCCAAGAGTTAATAATGAATTGGTTATTTAAGCTTTCACAAAGGATGTAGGATATGAGTCAGGCCTAAAAAGACAGAAGTGTTAAGAGGCCATTCTAGGTATAAGGACTAAGAATGGATGTTCCTTGTACTAGCTTTTTAAAACCTGGATTTAAGTCAGGAGTTGATATTGAAGGGGCTCAAATGATAAGCTAAAGAGTTTAAACTAGGTGTATTGGTTAATAATTAGGATTTTGTAATAAAAGAAAACACGATAATTTCAAGAGAAACATCAAAAGTGCTTTACTCAAAGTAATGTCCATCGCTAGCTACACATTTCCCCCATCTTTCAGGTAATTTATGGATATCATCCCAATAGAACTTTTCTTGTTTTAAGGCAAACCATCCACAGACCCAATTTTCCACTTCTTAGTACGTTTTGAAGTGCTGCTGAGAAAGTGCGTGTGCCATATATCGTAACAAGTGGTAATCTGCAGGAGCAAGGTCTGGTGAATACAGCGGGTGGGTTAATACTTCCCAGGCAAGATCTTTTAACGTGTCTTTAACTGGTTTTGAAGTGTGTAATGGTGTGTCATCATGAGGCAAAATCACTTTGTCGTGTTTTCTGGCACATTCTGGTCGTTTCATGATTAAATCGTGGTTCAAATTGATTATTTGTTGTCGGTAGTGATCAGTATTAATGGTTTCACCTGGTTTTAGAAGCTCATAATACACCACACCTTCCTGATCCCACCAAATGCAGAGCATTTGGCCTTGCAGTCGATGTTGATGGTTGACCTGGATCAACCCATGATTTTGTGCATATGGGATTCTCAAAATAAATCCACTTTTCATCGCCAGTTACACAATTCAATGCGAAAAAGACTTTCTGTCGTGCTGTTGAAGCAACAATTTACTGATGACTTTTTGGTTTTCCATTCATCTTTCGTTCAGTTGATGTGGCACCCATTTTCCTTCCTTTAAAATCTTTCCCATTGCTTGTAAAGGATCAGAAATTGTTTGCTGAACAACATTTAATCTTTCCGCAAGTTATTTTTGAGTTTGACATGCATCTTTATCCAATAATGCTTGTAATTGTTGCTCTTCAAACTTTTTTGGTTGACCTGGATGTTCTTTGTCTTTCACATCGAAATCATCACTTTTAAAGCCTTTAAACCAGTGTTCAAAAGTATCTTGAGATGGAGCATGTTCACCATAAGCTTCCAAAGTATTCAGCAGCACTTTTCTTCAAAATAATGAATTAGAACTTCCTGCAAATGCTCTTTTTGGCACAAAATTCGACATTTTTAAGTGCAAAAATATCTATGATGTTAACACCTTCAGAAAACTTGACATATGAAGTTTTGAAGCTTGCTGTCAATACAACAAAGTAGCATACATATCAAATGACATATATGTCAACATATGTGTAACTCCCATCTAGTGAAAAAAAATCCACATTATTAACCGGTACCCCTAGTAATTGGAAAGTAGAAAATAGTTTTGAGCAGTGGATGGTGATAAATAAGATTATAGTCCAGCTGGTGTTGCTCAGTGGTTGAGCATCTACCTATGAACCAGAAGGTCACCGGTTTGATATCTAGTCAGGGCACATGCCCGGGTTGCAGCTCAATTCCCAGTAGAGGGCATGCGGGAGGCAACTGATCAGTATTTCTCACTCTAGCCAGTTTGGCTCAGTGGATAGGGCATCGGCTTGCAGACTAAAGGATCCTGGGTTTAATTCCAGTTGAGGCCACATGCCCAGATTGCGGGCTCGATCCCCAGTGGGAGGTGAGCAGGAGGAAGCCAATCAATGATTCTCATCATTGATGTTTCTATCTCTCCGTCCCTCTCCCTTCCTCTCTGAAATCAATAAAAATGCATATATTTTTAAAAAATGTTTCTCTCTCATTGATGTTTCTATCCCTCTCCCTTCCTCTCTAAAATCAATAAAACCATTTTTTAAACTGATTTTTTGAGAGAGAGAAAAACATTGATGTGAGGGCAAAACATCAATCAGTTGCCTCCTGCACAGTCCCTACTGGGGATTGAGCCCACAACCCTGGCATGTGCCCTGACCAGGACTTGGACCAGTAACCTTTTGGTGCACAGGACTATACCCAACCTACTGAGCCATACTGGTCAGGGCAATAAAAACATATAAAAAAAGAAAATAAATAGGATTGTTAAAATTTCTGTTGTTCAGTTAGTTTTCCTTCTTAAATGAGAGGCAAAAGTGATATTGACTATCTTTCATTAACTGTACTAATATCCCATGCATAGGTTAGAAAATTGATATATTTTTTCAATTTATTTTTATTGATTTCAGAGAGGAAGGGAGAGGGAGAGATAGAAACATCAGTGATGAGAGAGAATCATTGATTGGCTGCCTCTTGCACGCCCCCTACTGGGGATTGAGCCCACAGCCCAGGCATGTGCCCTTGACTGGAATCGAACCCAAGACCCTTTGGTCCACAGGCCGATGCTCTATCTACTGCTGGGGCAGAAAGTTGGTATCTTAAATGTGAGTTTTTGCCATATTTGTGGGAAATAAAGTTATTGTTCTGATCTACAAGCAGGTGTTACAATTATCCTTTTCCCAGCTGAAGGCAGTTTTTGGCTTTCTGTAGGTTTCTAACCTTGAGTGCTGTGTTTTTCTAATATATACATGCAAGTGTACAAGGAAAATGAGAGCTGTGGTTGATTACTTCACATAATGTTACACAAGTCTCAGTGCAATCTAGAAAATTAATGACAAGCATTATAAAAATAAACTCCATTTGTTAGAAAAATAGAGTGAACACAAATAAGATAGGAAGGACAACAGACAAGGTAGTACAGTTTTCCAAATTTTATAAATGAGACTATTATGTGAGTGATAATTGATGAAAATTTGGGAGTTAGTTGAATGCTCAAAATTGTCTGGATAGGCTGACACACTTTTTCTGTCTTCAAAAATTTTTATAGTATAAGGGAAGAAAGTATTATAGCCTGACAGTTTCTCATAGAGGCACACACTCTTAGCAATTAAGATGGGATTATCTACATAAGACATTGTAAATTGTATTTCTACTTTACTAATATTATGTGAGGAACTTTGGGTAAATAAAGATAATTGGAGAATATTAGATACAATTGAAAATATAAAAAAGAATGAAGAAAAATATAAATTAATAATTTTGCTCATGTAGGAAATGCAGTAATGCTGACCTCGTCTCATCACCCTGATCTTTTTACCTTAATTTGTTTTATTGCATACATAATCATGCAGCTCTTTTCTTCCTTAAAGTTTTAAGGAAAATATTTAATGAAAGTGAAACATAACTATGTGTTTAGTGGTAAGAATATATATTTTTTTTGTTAAGGATATTCACTTGGATTATAAAAAATAGTATCAAAATTATCTCATTGTATACTTTTGTTTTGGGCTCAGTTTGGGACACTGGAGAATTCCCACAGGAATGAGGTTGGTTTAAGACTTTGTTTCTCAGCTTTATTTTCACTTTGGATTTGTGCACAGGATTAGTTTCAGGTACTTTTTCTTTGTATACTCAGTGCACAGTGAAACTAGACCAAAAGTTGAGCTTTCCAAAGTTTTAGTCTAAGACTGCTTAGTACTACTAGGGTTTTGAAAAGTCCTTTATAGAAGAAGTCTCTGTCATTCAGTAACTTGTCTTGGATTGTGTGATTGCTGTCAGTGCTTGATAAATGATGGGGTTGGAGGAGGGGGAGAGTGAGTAACCTCATTTCTGATAGATTCTGTCCAAATTAAAAGGAAGAGCTTTTGTCCTCAGTTTATTTAACTAGATTTAACCCTACCATATCTGTCTGTTACCTAGTGACAAAAAAGCCAACAAATAATTTTCTTTTGGGCCATATGTATAGTATTAGAAGAGAGCCTTTTATATTAAAGGCTTGTGTGTTCCCTTAGCTGCCATGGTGAACAGCCTACTGAGCTTATGTTACCTGATGAATAACTAGTCCAGATGGCTAAACTGTTGGAAGATATAAAACCAAAGCCAGTTACAGGAAACTATCCACTTTGCTCATTTTGGGGTAAGATCCATTGTGGTAACTTTCTCAATTTGTTTTAAAATTTAATTTTTAACAGTTTTCTTGATTTTTACCTAGGTTACAAAATATCCGTCTATGCTCGAGACCTACAGACTACATGTCCTACAAGAACGATCCAATGGTTTTTCATCCCTTGAAGATACATTAGAAGCATAAATATGGTGCCAAAAGAACTTTCTACCCTTCTCTGACTACGGTTCATTTGGACATACTTTTGTATTGAAGAGAGGTATACAGCCTGAGGCTATTCATTGTGGAGAGACTCTGTCGGGTAGGATAATGGACCATCCTAGTAGGGAGAAGGATGAAAGACAACGGACCACTAAACCCATGGCACAAAGGAGTGCACACTGTTCCCGACCGACTGGCTCCTCAACATCCTCTGGGGTTCTTATGGTGGGACCCAACTTCAGGGTTGGCAAGAAGATAGGGTGTGGGAACTTCGGAGAGCTCAGATTAGGTAAGAACTTGATTATATCCGTGACTTCCACTAACTACAGCAGTAGCTATAATAGGCAGTGGTGTGTTTCACAGCAAGTGGTTTATAATTTTATGAGAAATTCTCTTAATTAAGAATTCTCTTAAGAACTAAAGAATTTGTGAATGGGATAGCCATTATCAGTTATAATTGTTATGCAAGGTTCATGTCTATGTGTATAGGCTTTTAAATTTTCCACCAATATTTTGGTGTAAGGAGATCTGCATACTGATAACAATAAAATGAAGATTCTGATTTAGTTGGCCTAAAAGTTAGAGCCCTAAATGCTGTCTTTCTAACAGACTTCCAGGTACTCTAGATGCTGCTGGCCCTGAACCCCACACCTTGAGAAGGGAGTAAGGTCTTGTTTTAATTCAAACCTTGCCCCTGATAAGGCAATAATTCCCAAATTTAATCTGCAAGGATATATTCATCCTGTTTAGAGAGGCTTCCAACTGATACTATGTTTGCATTTCTTCCTGGAAGTCCCAGCATCGGGATTGGGCTAAAATTTCAGGGAGAAATTACGCAAATGTTTTTTTCCCAACCAAGGAAATTGATTTTTTTAAAAAAACAACAACAAAAAACACCTCACATAAGGATATGTTTTTCACTGATTTTAAGGAAGGGAGGGAGACACATCAATGTGAGATAGAAACATCGATAGGTTGCCTCATGCATGTGTCCCAGTTGGGGATCGAACCTGTAATCAGGTATGTGCCCTAATCTGAAATCGAACCAGTCACCCTTCAGTGCACAGGACGACACTTTAACCACTGAGCAACACTGGCCAGGGTATGTGGAAATGGTTTTTTTTAATTTAAAGTATAAATTTATGAGTGAGATGATGAATAATGGCAAAATCAACCAGTTTGAAGTTGTGAAATTGGGAAGAGGGTATATTGGCTGTTTATTTATAATTCACCTCCTAGGTGAATGAAGAAGAGAAAATGAAAGATCTTTTTTTTTTTTTTTTTTTGAAAGATCTTATAAATGTATGAAGGTGGACATCGGCTTCAAGAATGAAGAGGTCCCGTTTTAGGCTAAAGTGTTTTCCTTTTCTTCATAAACATTGAGGCTATGATTATTATGAATAGGAGACTTTGGCTCTTGGGGGAATGGGAGTTTAGGGTATTGCTTATTACCTCTGCTGCTTCTAATGATTCTGCAAAAGAAGATGGAAAAAGTCTTACCTTTGATCCTCCATTGAGAGATTCAGGGAAACATCATTGCACTAGCCAGAGATCACTGGCTGCAAAATTGATCACTGGAGCTGAGAATGAATTTATTTTTATTGGTAGAAGGTAGGATAATGAAAGGCTCTTCACATTTAGTGGTATTCATGTTCAGGTTAGCAAAGCCAGCAGATGCTTCTGAGAATAGGAGTAATGTGTACAATTTCATACTGAGTTCCTAGCAACTACTGACTTGCTTTAGCAACTAGTTTAATGAACATTCATTTACATAATGGATTGACTTTGCTCCAGCATCACAGTAGTATTTGAATTAAATGAATTATGACATAAATATCCACAAAATTACTGCTGAGAGGCAGATTATAATGCATATAAATCCATGAACAGTCAAACCTTGTTCTCCAACGTCTCTTATCTCAAACAATTCTCTTCTCCACCTGACAACCCTTTCATGCTGATACCTGTCACACATCTCTCAGGCGACAAAGGAGAAAATGTGAGAAAATATGAGTCAGTTTACTGCTATTAACATTTCAGGATATTGTGCTGTGAATATTTTCATGTATTTTTTGCTTTTGTTACTGTTTATTATTATTAAATTTTCATTTTTTAATGTATATTTCATTTCCTTTTTGTTAAAATTTTCATTTACATTTTATGTTCTTTTTGTTTGTTTTTTAAAAAAAATATTACAGAGAGGAAGGGAGAGAGATAGTTAGAAACATCGATGAGAGAGAAACATCGATCAGCTGCCTCCTGCACATCTCCTACTGGGGATATGCCCACAACCCAGGTACATGCCCTTGACCGGAATCGAACCTGGGACCTTTCAGTCCGCAGGCCGATGCTCTATCCACTGAGCCAAACCGGTTTCGGCTGTTTTTAAAGTTTATTAGAAAAACAGTACATGATCTAAGAAAGGATAAAACAGGAAATAATTTGGATGTCTGGAACAAATTAATTCACTTTACATTATTCCTAATAGGAAAAAATGATTTGGTTTTCAAACAAATCACTTCTCGAACAGCCTTTGGAATGAATTAAGTTCAAGAACCGAGGTTCCATTGTTCTAATACATGCAACAAAACAGATGAATCACAGAAGTAATGTTAAGCAAAAGAAGGCAGACACAAAAGAGAGGTTTATTATATAATTACATTCATAGATATTTAAAATAGGCCAAACTAATTTCTTGCGATTACAATCAAAATAGATTATTTTGGGTGGCGATAGATGAGGGTTATTGATTGTGAAGAGGCACAAGAAAACTTACTAGCGTGCTGAAAATGTTCTCTCCCAAGATAGTTACATGGTTATGTGTATGAATATGTAAAAATACACTGAGCTGTGTGCTTTGTGCACTTTACTTCATGTTAGTTACATCTCAATAAAAAAGAAAAATAAGTGTTAAAAATTATTTAAAGGCATATCATTTGTACAAGAGTATTAAAGTTTGATTTTAAGAGTATGTGTCAGTGATCCTTATACAGCTTTTCACCTGTTCCTCAGGAGCAGCTGCTTCCCAATTATTGAAAGGTCCCGGATTCGATTCCGGTCAAGGGTATGTGCCTTGGTTGCAGGCTCGATCCCCGGCCCTGGTCAGGGTGTGTGCGGGAGGCAACCATTCGGTGTGTGTGTCTCACACCGATGTTTCTCTCTTGTCTCTCCCCCTCCCACTCTCTCTAAAAATCAATGGAAAAAATATTCTCAGGTGAGGACTTAAAAAAAAAAGACTTCTTGATTTAACTACTAATTGCCTCGAGTTCTTTGGTTGGATTTTACTTTTTATAAGTTCTAGGTAGTAACTTATAAATGTACTACTTTCACTTTAGTTAGCTAGAGTTCTAACTAAAACTGAGAACCCGAGGCTGTATGCCCCTTTATTGGTGTGACTGAGAACTGAGATGCTGCTTCTTTGAAATAGTGCTGTGTCTGATGAAGCTTACGGTAAATGTCTCTGTAGGTGACTTACTGAAACAGGAAGTCTTCATGTAGTGGTTTTATGGGCAGTATCACATCCAGGACTGCTTTTTCAAATGGGCTGAGTTTAGGTGTAAACTTAGTTTTTGTAAGTTCCAAAAACTACTATGTAATGCAGGGTGGGTTTTTTTTGTTGTTTTTTTTAACAACACTAAAAGAACCCATAGCCAAGAAGGGAGCTTTGGGAAGCATTGTGGATTTTGTGCAACAGATGCTAAAAGTTTTGGGATTGTGCCATCTCATCAATGGTACTTTTTACCTGTTAAACTGCCTGCCTCTCTCACATATATATATCAGATATATCAGTATTTAGCTGAAGCAGTCATTCATTTTAAATGGGCAGAATTTTAACTGTATGTAATTAACTTCTTCCAGAGCAAATGTTTGAGTACTCTCTCAGGATAGTGGTTGAGTGATTATCTAGCTTTCCACATGTGGCAGCATTTTGTGTTGTCCTGTTCGGTCTAAATGATGTTCCCTGACAAAGGAATTTATTAGAGTATGCATAGCTCAAGAGAATTATCCAGTCACCTCCAGCGCCTCTTAGGCGTAAGGATAATTGCTTTGTCAGAGGGTGACATGTGTTCAGTTCTTCGATGCCCTCAGAGAAAAAAAGCAAATGTAAGCAAGCTAGCAATTTGTGATATATCAGCCATCATGTTTGGTGTTACAGAGGCTGTTTCATTTATTATATTTCTGTGAGTATATTCTTTTATACAGATATGAAAATTGAAGATGAGGGGCATTTCAAAATTAGTCTATTATTTTTAGATTTCATGAGAACTTGGAGGAAGGCATCCTGGTGGAGTGGAATGACCATTGCCTACTCTCTTGGTTCTCTTTCTGTTCTCTACTGATTGAACATAATTTTTGACCCTTCTCTTTTCCTTATCCCTCATGATTACATGTGGTTAGATTTTTCTTCAAAATGCCTTCTGGCCAGGTAGCTCAGTTGGTTAGAGCATTGTCCCAATATGCCAAGGTTGCAGGTTCGATCCCCAGTCAGGGCACATACATGAAGCAACCAGTGCATGCATAAATAAGTGGAACAACAAAATGCCTTGATTATAAATCCTGTTTTTAAGTCATTCTCTTTCAGAAAGTATTGCCTCATACCTACAATAATAGAAGTAATAAGAATTAGACTATCATCTTGTAGTTTACAAAGTACTTTCATATATTCTAACTCATGTAATTTTCATAATCACACTGTATATGGTAGATACCATTTAAATGTTCTGCTATAAAAACTTCCTATTTATTTTACTTGTAGGTATCCTCTCTTATACACTGGAGCCAGATGAGTACTTTAAAAATACAGCTTTCACCATTATGCTTTTCCTCTTAGCTAATGAGATCTTTGGTGGTTTCAAAGCATGTTGAATAATAAAATCAAAAGTCCTATATTTGCATTTAGACTTATCCATAATTTGATAACCAGCCTCCTTTTTTTATTATCCTAGAACTTTCTCAGAAGGACCTTCTTTGTATATCAAGTCAGATTGGTTTGCTTCAGCACACATCTGTTACCTATTATATATCAGATACTATCTTATTGCTAGGGATAAAAAGATTAATTGAACATTCTTCTTGTCCTTTGGAAGTTTGTGTCTAATGGAGGTAAAAAGACGTATGCATAGCTAATTGTAATATATGTGGAAGTTTATGGAACTGGGCGCTGCCTCAGTTCTTTATAAAGAATATTTAGAAAAGATATTTTATTTTTATTTTTTTAAAATATATTTTATTGATTTTTTACAGAGTGGAAGGGAGAGGGATAGAGAGTTAGAAACATCGATGAGAGAGAAACATCCATCAGCTGCCTCGTGCACACCTCCCACTGGGGTTGTGCCCGCAACCAAGGTACATGCCCTTCACTGGAATCAAACCCGGGACCCTTCAGTCCGCAGGCTGATGCTCTATCCACCGAGCCAAACCGGCCAGGGCTAGAAAAGATATTTTAAAGGAACCCCCCAAAAATGGGAGAGTAGTTAAAAACAGATGAGAAATGTTAACAAAATTTTGGAAGCTGGAAAGCAGTTAGCTAAGTGGTAGCTGATTTAGCAGTCCAGAGAAAGCTGAATGATTGAAAGGGTAGGCCAGTTTGTAACATAAAATACACCAGATAGGCTTAAGAATTGGAGACACCAGGAACTTAAAGTTAGGATGCAAAAGGAGCCAAAAATAGGAAGCCTAGTTGCAGGTCTATATGTGAAGCTGTTGGATAACTAAACCTCTTCCCTCCTGGCATCACCTCCCCCTGCAGCTTCCCTTTCCCATCCTCCCGGGAGATGGAAGGTTTACACTGTTGAAGGTGAACTACACTGAAAACTGGCCTTGGCTGAACCTGGGGAAAATGAGAAAAAGTTACCCACTGATTAGTGAGAAACCCTCTCCTCCCCAGACTCTGGAAGAAACAAATTCAAAGTGCTTGGGATTTCTTTGAACACTTTTTCTTCAAAAGAAATATGTGCATAATTTCTGTAATATAGTTAAGTTGTTTTATTGTGACCAAACCATTTTCAGCCTATACCATCTACTTTCTCATTTTTTGTTAGATTGCTCATGTAGTTTCTTCTCCTGAGATGCCTTTCTACCTTCTTCAACCTAAAATCCTTCTAATTTTTTACTCTTGGGAGAGGTGTCTAGAAGGAACTGCCTGGGACTCTAGCAGCCCTTTTCTCACTCAGCCACAATCTCCACTGTGTTTTTTGTTTGTTTCGTTTTGTTTGTTTGTTTTGTATGTGTGTTTATTGATTTGAGAAAGAAACATCGATTTGTTGTTCCATTTAGTTGTGTATTCATTGATTGTTTCCTGTATGTGCCGTGACTGGATATCGAACCCACAACCTGGGAATATGGGGACATTACTCTAACCAACTGAGCTACCCAGCCAAGGCTAATCCCTGCTGGTTTTTACAGCCAGAAGTTATAGGGACTTTTCTTCCTGGCATTGGAACTCTGGGCTGGGACCCCTCCCTCCTCAGCGGTGACTTCCACAGTTGAGATATTTATCCTGATTTTTATCTGCCACATGTTTGTGTGGTATACCAACCCATTCCATGTCTTCGCCCTTCCTACCAGTCTGGATGTGGCTTCTTTATACCCTTAGTTGTAGGGCTTCCACTCAGCTAGATTTCAAGTGGTTCTGAGTGATGGTTGTTCTGTAGGTTAGTTATAATTTTGATGTCTATACAAGTAACCTTTAATCAGTTAAGGTTTGGGGTGTCTGAGATGTGTAGAGCATGGTCTTAAGCACCATAGGACGTTGATAGAATTCTTAGGTAAAATCTCCACTCCTCAAGATATTTTTAGTCTAGCTAAGGTAGTACAAATATATAAGAAACAACATAAAGTCCAATGCAGTGACTATATGTTGTATACAAAACACTAGGGAGGAATGAAAACCTTCAAGAATCAATGGGGTTAGGGAGGTGAAGGTAGCTAAGTACCCAGCATGTAATATGGACTCACTCAGTGATAGTTATTGCTCTTATCCTCATCCTCACTGCCAAATTCCTATTCTAAATGTTTAGGAGAATATTGATTTTATTTATACAAGTAGAGAGCTTGAGAGGAAAAATAGTTATTATTTCAGGAAGAACTTTGAGATGTTTAAATGTTGTTAGAGAGCTGTTTCCTGCACATAGTGAAAGATACAGATCTAGAGTTTCTAGTGAAGGGTCAAAACAGCTTTGAGAATCATTTCCTTATACACAGTAGATAAGTTTTACAAAAGGTGATTGGGACAATAGTTGGTTTTATTTCACACTGTTCTTTATACTAACTAATATTGACACTAAATACCATGATAAAAAAATATAAAATCCCCATTAGTCAGTGAGTTGGAAAAATGAGGGTGTGTGTTTATTGTGCCAAGAGTTAAAATCTCTGTATCTTTGAAATTCTGGATGTTTTTCTTGCTTAATCTCATGGTTTAATAGTTAGGGAATATTAAAAAATTGTGCATATGTGAGAGAGATAAATAGATTTAAAAAATATTCTTATGTCTAAATTTTCAAATTCTCAAGCTGTTTTTTGTTCTTGTCTCGCTGGGTCTTACCATCTTTATTTAGCATTTCAGTTATAAATCATGTTTTATATATGTGAACAGCTTTGGGAATGTGACCTTTCTCATGACCCTGTAAGCTATGATTTTGCTTTGTATTTCCTGGAATAAGTGTCACTAAAACATACATTTCGTTTTTTTCCTAGGTAAAAACCTCTACACCAATGAATATGTAGCTATCAAACTGGTGAGTAGAATCTATATTTGTACTAAGTGTATTTTGGTGCTCTCACCCTCATATATATTTTTTTACAGGAAATAATTGTGAGCATTTACAAAAATACTGTTCTTTTTCTCTTACATATGACCCCATAAAGTCATTTTCTTTCAACTATGTATAGTGTTACAGCACGAATTACTGTATACTATATAACATTAAATGATACTTACTATAGTTTAGCCATGATGAATCAAAAATAGTTAATAAAAAATTGCTGGAAGAAAAAAATCATTGCAAAACTAGTAATTTTTGTGAACTTTATACCTTTCACAGTGCTATTTAAAAGATAAAATCATTTCCCCTGGCCAGTGTTACTCACTTGGTTGAGCATTGTCCCAGGCACTGCAAGTTCACTAGTTCAGTTCCTAGTCAGGGCACATACCCAGGTTGTGGGTTTGATCCCTAGTTGGGGTATGTTCAGGAGGCAATCAATCAATGTTTCTCTTACATCAGTGTTTCTCTCTTCCTCCTTCCCTCACTTTCCCTTCCGCTCTCTCTCTCTCAAATCAATGACAACATATTTTTTAAAAAGATAAATTCATTTGAAAATTTTATCATTTTTGTGACTGATTCATTTTTAAAATGTAAGGTATTTATTAATATACTTAGTACAGAAATAAATTTGATCATCTAATCATTGTCTTCAAAAGCTGCCAAACATGAAAAGCACATCATGTGGTCAAATTTGAAGCAAAGAGAAGGGAACCAAGATGGTAGCATAGGTAAATGCAGATACTGCCTCCCACAACCACATCAAAATTACAACTAAAATACAGAACAACCATCACTCAAAACCACCTGAAATCTGCCTGAATGGAAGTGCTACAACTAGAGAAGTGAAGAAGAAAGCACATTGAGACTGGTAGGAGGGGCAGAGGTTCTGAAATGTGCTGGTCAGACACCCATGTGTGGCATTTTTTTAAATTGGGAGGGATATCTTAGCTGTAGAGGCCTCCCGTGAGGAGCAGGGGGTCCCATACCAGACGCCCAGCTCAGGGTTCCAGAGTTGAGAAGAGGAGCCCCCATAACTTCAGGCTATAAAAACCAGCAGTTATTGTGGCTGAGGGGCACGGAGGCTGCTGTAGACCCAGGCAGTTCCTCTTAAAGGGCCGGCAAATGAACTTACATGGACCCACTGCCTCTGAGCTCCAGCTTTGGGTCAGCAGAGTGGGGGATCCAGGAATATAGGGAGACACATGGGGAGGAATTGCAATATCTGACATCAGAGTAAGAACTCAGGGACAGCTTTCTCCCGGACATGGGTGCTTTCATGGGGTCATTGTTCTTACGCTGAGACCTCCCCCGTTGCAGAGCTGACAGCCATATATGAATTTCCATCAGCCTGACTCACACTGTTTGTTCCACCCTGGTGATTCCCTGAGACCCAGCCCCATTCAATTTGCAGCCTTACCCAAGCTGTTTGCAGCAGCCTTCCCATTTGTATGGCCTATCCTGGCTCAGACTTCAGACTTTCCCCAAATCTCTCTAACAGCAAGCAGCTGGCATCAGCAAGACCTGGCACTAGCAACAGCCTGCCTTGCTTCACAGCTTGGCCGTGCCTGGGTACTTCTAAGCCCAACACAAGTAACAGCCACCTGCAGATCCCTCTGTAGCTTCTGCCGTGTGGCCCCAGAGCCAGGCACCTGGTGGACAGCTTCAGACCATACCATATTAGAACTCTACATATCCATGAGCCATACACTCCAGGGGCACCAGAGCCCCACTGAAGCAAGTCCTGCTCCACAGGGTCTCTTCTGTATAGCAACTCTTCCATTATAGTCCAAGCTGGTCTTCACAGCCATTTGGTCTGGAGGTCAGCTCCTTCCAGTGATGCCAATAGCAATCAAGGCTCAACTACAACAAGACTGTGCACACAGCCCACACAGGGGCGCACCTAGAGTGCCCAACTCGGGTGACTGGGGAGGCTGAGCCACTGTGCCCTACAGGACACCTACAACACAAGGCCACTCTACCAGTTCCAGGAGACATAGCAGCTCTACCTAATACATAGAAACAAGCACAAGGAAGCAGCCAAAATGTGGAGACAAGAAACATATCACAAATGAAAGAACAGAAAAACACTAAGTGAAATGGAAGCAAACAAACTATTAGATATAGAGTTCAAAACAATGGTTATAAAGATGCTCAAGGATCTTAATGAGAGTTTCAAGGGAGTTAGTGAGACTTTCAAGGATCTCAATGAGAACTTTAAAGACATGAAAAAAGGACCAGTCAGAAATTAAGTATACACTAACTGAAATAAATAATAATTTATAGGGATTCAATAGTAGAGGAGAGGATTCTGAGGACCAAATCAACAATTTTGAATATGAGGAAGCAAAAAACAGCTGATCAGCAGGGCAGAAAAAAAAAACACGAATAAAAAATATGAAGATAGTGTAAGGAGCCTCTGCGACAACTTTAAATGTACCAACATTAGCATTGTGGGAATGCCAGAAGGAGAAGCACCCGTGTCTAGGAGAAAGTTGTCCCTGAGTTCTTACTCTGATGCCAGATATTGCAATTCCTCCCCATGTGTCTCCCTATATTCCTGGATCCCCCACTCTGCTGACCCAAAGCTGGAGCTCAGAGGCAGTGGGTCCATGTAAGTTCATTTGCCGGCCCTTTAAGAGGAACTGCCTGGGTCTACAGCAGCCTCCGTGCCCCTCAGCCACAATAACTGCTGGTTTTTATAGCCTGAAGTTATGGGGGCTCCTCTTCTCAACTCTGGAACCCTGAGCTGGGCGTTTGGTATGGGACCCCCTGCTCCTCACGGGAGGCCTCTACAGCTAAGATATCCCTCCCAATTTAAAAAAATGCCACACATGGGTGTCTGACCAGCACATTTCAGAACCTCTGCCCCTCCTACCAGTCTCAATGTGCTTTCTTCTTCACTTCTCTAGTTGTAGCACTTCCATTCAGGCAGATTTCAGGTGGTTTTGAGTGATGGTTGTTCTGTATTTTAGTTGTAATTTTGATGTGGTTGTGGGAGGCAGTATCTGCATTTACCTATGCTACCATCTTGGTTCCCCTCTCTTTGCTTCAAATTTGACCACATGATGTGCTTTTCATGTTTGGCAGCTTTTGAAGACAATGATTAGATGATCAAATTTATTTCTGTACTAAGTATATTAATAAATACCTTACATTTTAAAAATGAATAAGTCTGCCGAAACCAGTTTGGCTCAGTGGATAGAGCGTCGGCCTGCGGACTGAAGGGTCCCAGGTTCGATTCCGGTCAAGGGCATGTACCTGGGTTGTGGGCACATCCCCAATAGGAGATGTGCAGGAGGCAGCTGATCGATGTTTCTCTCTCATCGATGTTTCTAACTATCTCTCTCCCTTCCTCTCTGTAAAAAATCAATAAAATATATTTTTTAAAAAATGAATCAGTCACAAAAATGATAAAATTTTCAAATGAATTTATCTTTTTAAAAAATATGTTGTCATTGATTTTAGATAGAGAGAGGAAGGGAAAGCGAGGGAAGGAGGGAGAGCAAGATATTGAAAACTATTTGAGGAAATAATGACAGAAAACTTCCTCTACCTGTTGAAAGAAATAGACTTACAAGTTCAGGAAGTGCAGAGAGTCAAACAAGAGGAACCCAAAAGGGCCCACACCAAGACACATCATAATTAAAATGCCAAGGGCAAAAGACAAAGAGAGAATCTTAAAAGCGTCAAGAGTAAAGCAGTTCACTACAAGGGAGCACCCATAGGACTGTCAGCTGATTTCTTAACAGAAACTTTGCAGGCCAGAAGAGAGTGGCAAGACATATTCAAAGTGATGATTAGCAAGGACCTATAACCAAGATTACTTTATCCAGTAAAGCTATCATTTAGAATTGAAGGTCAGATAAAGAGCTTCACAGACAAGAAAAAGCTAAAGGAGTTCATCACCACCAAATCAGTATTAGTGGAAATGCTGAATGGTGTTCTTTAAGCAGAGGAAGAGGAGGAAGGAGAAGGAGAAAGAAGAGGAGGAGGAGAGGGGAGAAAAAGGAAGAAGAAGGAAGGAACGCCGAAACCAGTTTGGCTCAGCGGATAGAGCATCGGCCTGCGGACTGAAGGGTCCCAGGTTCGATTCTGGTCAAGGGCATGTACCTGGGTTGCGGGCATATCCCCAGTGGGAGATGTGCAGGAGGCAGCTGATCGATGTTTCTCTCTCATCGATGTTTCTAACTCTCTATCTCTCTCCCTTTCTCTCTGTAAAAAATCAATAAAATATATTTAAAAAAAAAAGAAGGAAGGAAAAATGGGAAGAAGATAAAAAATATGCAGAATAAAATGACAATAAATACATATCTATCGACACTTGAATCTAAAAATCAAATGAACAAGGAATCTAATAAACAAAATAAACTAGAAAAAATAGAATAGAATAGAACCAGAGGCATGCAAACATGGAACAGGTGATGACTCTCAGAGGGAAGGGGGTAGGGGTGTTGGGAAGAGATCAACCAAAGAACTTATATGCAAATATTATCTATGGACACAGATATTATGGTGGTGAAGACTTGGAGCGGGGTAGGAACTGGGTGGAGGGGGGCAACAGGGAAGATATCTGTAATACTCTGAACAATAAAGATTTTTTTAAAGATATGCCAAAAAAAAGAAATTTGAAGCAAAGAGTTTAATTCGTTTTGTCAGTCTAATCTTTTTTTTTTTTTTAATATATTTTATTGATTTTTTACAGAGAGGAAGGGAGAGAGATAGTTAGAAACATCGATGAGAGAGAAACATCGATCAGCTGCCTCCTGCACATCTCCTACTGGGAATGTGCCCGCAACCAAGGCACATGCCCCCGACCGGAATCGAACCTGGGACCCTTCAGTCCGCAGGCCGATGCTCTATCCACTGAGCCAAACCGGTTTCGGCTTGTCAGTCTAATCTTATGAATAACTAATCTTTGCAAATAGCATCCTGTTAAAAAAGAATAATTATGTGATTTTAAGGATTAATAATTTTAGAACAAACAATTCTTTATCTTATATTTAAAGTTGATACAAAACCATTTCTAGCTTATATGAAATGTTTCATATGACTCGTTTCTATGAAACTTGCATAAATGTTTCTCTGCCTATTAAATCCTAGTAAGTTTCCCAGGATTTTCAGGTAGTTTGGGGCTTTTTTAGTTGGAAGGCAGAGGAGTTAATGATTGAAGGACATACCTTATGACAGTTGAATGCTGTTCTTTTCTAATGAATTGCACTTACTACATCCACATCCGCTCTATGATTGATCCATCTAGATTTATCCTTCCAGAATCATGCTAGTCAACCTATTTAGATAAACTTGCATAACGTATTGTTGACATGACTGATAATTGCATTTCATTTTTAAATTTCATTAAGTTTTTAGGCTATTTTTATGGCAGAGTTAAAGCTGAAAATAGACTTAATATCTAGTATAGTGTGTTTTAGTACTTAATTTCTCTTTCAAATCTTAAAGGCATTTTAGAAGATAATAATCTTTTTTATAGGCCTCCTCTCTTGCTGTTGATCTGTATTCTTCATGGGAGATATAAGGCCCATAATTGAGCTCTTTTCATTGTAACAGCAAAATTGGCCTTAAGTGTTACAGTTCTATAAGGTAGCCGTCTGCTGTTGGTTTAGGATTTCAGGCAGGTATGTGTGTTCCAGAATAACCGTGATTCTGGCAAATAGCCTGCCCTCATTGGAAATGTAATCAGTACCTGGCACAGAAATACAAGGAAGTCCTGCTGTAACTGTTACAGTTCTACTTTGTTTGGATCTTCATTGTGGGCTCTTGTTTCTTGGATATCTAGAAACCTTTTAAAAAACCATATATAGCCTAGATGGTGTGGCTTGTGTTGTGCAGTAGTTAAAGCATCAGCCTGTGCACAAAGGATCTCGGGTTTGTTTCCCAGTTAAGGGCACGTACCTGGGTTGCAGATTCCATCCCTAGGCCTGTTCAAGATGCATGCAGGAGGCAACCAATTGATGTGTCTCTCTCATATCAATGTGTCTCTCTTACTCTCTCCCTCTCCCTTCCACTCTCTCTAAAAACCAATGGAGCCCTAGCTGGTTTGGCTCAGCGGATAGAGCCAAACTGAAGGGTCCCAGGTTCCATTCCGGTCAAGGGCATGTACCTGGGTTGCGGGCACATCCCCAGTAGGGGGCGTGCAGGAGGCAGCTGAATCGATGTTTCTATCTCATCGATGTTTCTAACTCTCTATCCCTCTCTCTCTCCCTTCCTCTCTGTAAAAAAATCAATAAAATATATTTTAAAAAAAAACAATGGAAAAAATATCCTCAGGTGAGGATTAATAAAAAAATAAAAAAGAAAAGATAGATAAGGTGGACTTTATAAAAACTAAAAATTTATATAATATCAAAAGATTCTGAACAGAGTGAAAAGGCAACCCAGGAAATGGGAGGGAGAAAGTATTTGAAAATCACATATCTGATAAGAAATTGATATCTGAAATTTACCTTTTTAACCATTTTTAAGTGTACAGTTCAGTGGTATTAAGTACATTCACATTGTTGAGCATCCATTCCAGAATTTTTTCATCTTCGTCAACTGAAATTCTGTACCCATTAAACACTAACTCCCCATTTTCCTCTGCCCCCAGCCCCTGGCAACCAAAATTCAACCTTCTGTTTCTATGAATTTGATGACTCTGTAAGTGGGATGATGCAGTATTGTCCTTTTGTAACTAGCTTATTTCATTTAGCATAATGTCCTCAAGGTTCATCCCCTGTTATAGCATGTGTCAAAATGTCCTTGTTATAGCCGAATAATATTCCATCTTATGTGTGAAACAAAATGTACCCACATTTTGTTTATCCATTTAGTTGTTGAAAAATACCCAAATTGCTTCCACCTTTTGACTTTTGGGGATAATGCCAGTATGAATATGGGTGTACAAAAATCAATTTGAGCCTGTCCAGCGTGACTTAGTGGTTGAGCATCAAACTATGAACCAGGAGGTCACGGTTCGATTCCCTGTCAGGTCACATACCTGGGTTGCAAGCTCAGTTCCCAAGTGGGGGGTGTGCAAGAGGCAGCCAATCAATGATTCTCTCATGATTGATGTTTCTATCTCTCTCTTCCTCTCACTGCCTCTCTGAAATCAATAAAAATATATTTTTTAAAAATCAATTTGAGTCCTGATATTTTTGTGTAAATATCCAGAAGTAGGATTGTTGTATCATATGGTAATTCCATGTATAATTTTTTGAGAAATTGCCATACTCTTTTCCATAGTAGCTCTACCATTTTGCAGTATTGCACAAGGATTCCAGTTTCTTCATATCCTCACCAATACTTGTTGTTTTCTGTGGTTTTGATAATAGCCATCCTGCCGAAACCGGTTTGGCTCAGTGGATAGAGTGTCGGCCTGCGGACTGAAAGGTCCCGGGTTCGATTCCGGTCAAGGGCATGTACCTGGCTTGCGGGCACATCCCCAGTGGGAGATGTGCAAGAGGCAGCTGATCGATGTTTCTCTCTCATCGATGTTTCTAACTCTCTATCTCTCTCCCTTTCTCTCTGTGAAAGGTCAATAAAATATATTTTTAAAAAAAAATAGCCATCCTAATGAGTATTCAGGAATATCTTTTAGGGTACTGTTTGATTTTCTTATTACCTAACTGCCTGGTGTGCTGTCAATACAGAATAATTAACCAGCCAATTCTTGAAGTTTGTTATAGAGCAAAGTGTGATAGTTAGCTACTTTATCTCTGGGATCTTTAGAAACTCTATTTTTGAAAACTTGATCACCATATTGTTTACATATTTTAATTGCATGTATAATCTAATTTTCTTAAGAATAAAGCTAAATATACATAAACAATTTTTATGCAGCATTATTCATAATATTGAAAACTGAAAGCAATTCATGTGTATGTGTGTACATACATATATACAGAGGAGTACTATTGCCATTAAAAATAACATACAAAAATAAATAAATAATATACAGCCCTGGTCGAGTGTTTCTGTTGGAGCATCATCCCATGCACCAAAGGGTTGTGGGTTCCATCCCCAGTTGGGGAGTGTATGGGAGGCAACCAATCAATGTTTCTCTCTCATATCGATGTTCCCCTCTCTCCCTCTCTCTAAAATTAATAAAAGCCCTAGCCCATTTGGCTCAGTTGATAGAGCATCGGCTTGCAGACTGAAGGGTTTTGGGTTCAATTCCGGTCAAAGGCACATACCTTGGTTGCCGGCTCAACCCGGGAGGCAACCCATTGATGTGTCTCTCTCTGTCTCTCCCCCTTCCTTCCACTCTCTAAAAATTAAAAATCAATGGAAAAATATCCTCAGGTGAGGATTAACCATAAATAAAGAAATTGATGGATAGATAGATAAAATTAATAAAAACATATCCTTGTAGGAGGATTTAAAAAAATAATATACAGTTTTACTTCCTGCCATGAAAAGATGTCATTCTCACATTGTTAAATTTAAAGACACATTTACAGAACAGCAAATGGAGCATGATCTCACTTATTAAAAAGATTTTTTAGTCTATTTTGTATATATAAATAAATATTTGGAAGGACATTCACCAAAATGTTAATAGTGCTTCTCTGTAAAGGGATAGGGACTCATATTATTTTTAGTTTCTTCCTAATATTTGTGTTTTTTGAAATTTTCTTCCTGAGCATATATTATTTTTCTAAAAATAATAAAACTCTATTAGCCCAAGTTCATAATAAAACAAGCAGGAAATACATGCCGGTAGTTAATTAAAAGATTGGACATCTGGTTTCCTAGGATAATACATTTCAGGAGAATACTTGATAATGAGGGGGAGCTATCCTTGAATGATGGCTCATACAGAGTATTTTTTATTTAAATATCTATGGAAAGAATTATATGTAATTCGGTTTCATCTTCTCCCTAGCTGTGATTTCAGAGAGAAATGGTGGTTTGAAAATGCTATCATATGTAGATATCATCTCTAAATTATTAAGTGATGTTATGGATGAAAAAAGTGAAGAGATAAAGAAGTACAAATTGGTAGTTACAGAATAGTTACCAGGATGTAAAGTACAGCATAGACAATATAGCCCATAATATAGTAATAACTGTGTATGGTGTCAGATTGGTGTGAGATTTATTGGGATGATCACTTGGTAACTTGTATAATGTTTGATCACTGGGTTGTAATATAATAATGTATGTCAACTATAATTGAAAAATGAAAAATTATTTAAAGTAAAAAAAATCGTTAATAAGTAAATAAATATTAAGTTATCTTAACTCTGGTTTGTGTTGAAAACCTAAGAATAGAAAAATTCCACTTGTCTAAAGCTGATATCTCTTTTTTGGGTTTCAGGAACTAATAAAATCACGTGCTCCACAGCTTCATTTAGAGTACAGGTTTTATAAACAGCTTGGCAGTGCAGGTAAGTCAAGGCTGTTTTCTCTGTTTACTAAAGTACAGATTACTGGAAGCCCTAAAATATGCACATTTTCCTAACTTTACTCATACCAGACACATATCTCCTCTGCTTGCTAGGTAAATAAATAAACATAGGTAGGTAAATAAACATAGTTAAAAAGCTACTTGCTCTTTGGCTCTTGGAGGAACAGTTGAATTGATTGGGCATCTGTGATACTGTTACTGTACCTGTAAACCAACCTTTGAAAGCTTTCACCCACCTGAAATATACCTGGTATGGAGTTTTGCTTTTTGGCAGTTTACTTATTCCCTTTCCATCTTTTTATGTATACCAACAGAAAAGAAGAGTGGTGGCTAATTTACAAGCTGTATTTTACCATATTGAGACTATATGTCCATTTTAAAGACATACTATAAAATACATGTTCTGAAATACCATAACACTATCATTTTATTCATTTTTCTCATTAATTTGGAAGACCTATCTAAATAATTGTAATAACCTATGATCTTTGAGGATTTAAAAAATTTAAGATTATAATTTTTTAAACATGCCTAAAAGCTCTAATTTTTTTTAACCTAAAAGCTCTAATTTTTAAAATATCTTCCTGGTTTCCAGAAAAGTATCTTGATTTAGCAAATGTTACCAACCTTAAGGAGGTTGTACCTATAGGATACTTCTCACAGAAGATTAAATCCTTCGGTGCTGGGATTCAGCATTGCTTGATACTAGTAGACATTCCTTTGCTTTGTGCTTTCTTCAGTGTGACAGTTTTATGCGAATGACTGAATGGTTTCTATTTCAAGTATCACTGTTGAAGGTACTATTGAAGGAATTTGAGTTACACTTCCTTAGAATATAGAGAATTCTATAAGAGCCTCTTGGTGGTGTTAAAGTTGTTTTATACTCTGACCATGCAATAATTAGCCATGGTCATAACCAAAGCAAATGAGGATAGGCATTTGTCTTTCATTGAACCTAACAAGCATTCTTGCTCACCGTAGCCTCTTAGTATATACTATTTGTTCATTGATGGTATCCTTAAATAAGGAGTGTGCCTGGCATAGGATTTAAGATTGCCAACTGAGTGCATAGAACTAAACTTTAAAGTTGGCTGTAACTTTCACCATGATATTTATCACAACTCACTTATGATAAACATATTTGTACAATTTTTCAAAAATTTAGGGCACAGGTGAAAATATGATAGATTCAGCCTAACTTAGAAGTTTGAGTGGGCCTAAGGAAAATGATGAGGCCAGTTTGCAGAGGAATTAACCAGATCAGGCCAATGTTCCCTTTTCAATATGGAGCCCCCAAATCTAATGAACCTGTTAATAGGGATGACATCTGTGCTTCCGGGTTCATACTATCCCCAAATACAAGAGAGCATTGCAGCCTTAGCCAGTTTGGCTCAGGGGATAGAGTGTCAGCCTGTGAACCAAAGGGTTCCAGGTTCGATTCCAGTCAAGGGCACATACCTTGGTGGCAGGCTCCTCCCAGGCCCAGGCCCTGGTGGGGGTTGGTGCAGGAGGCAACCAATATGCTTCTCTCTGTCTCTCCCTCTCTCTTCCACTCTCCCTAAAAATCAATGGAAAAAGATCCTCAAGTGAGGATTACCAAAAAAAAAAAAAAAAAAAAAAGGAGAGAGAGAGCATTGCAGATTCTTGATGTCTTGGCATTCTACATGCACTAAAAATATTATTAAACTAGAAACCCAGTGCACAGATATGTGTACCAGTGGGGTCCCTCAGCCTGGCCTGCAGGATCGGGCTGAAACCAGCTTTCCGACATCCCCCAAGGGGTCCTGGATTGTGAGAGGGTGCATGCCAGGCCGAGGGACCCCACTGGTGCATGATTGGGGCTGGGGAGGGATGCGGGAGGGCTCCACAGCATGTCCGACTCGTCTCACTCAATCCCCACCAGCAAGCTAACCTACCAGTTGGAGCGTCTGCCCCCTGGTGGTCAGTGCATGTATTAGCGACTGGTTGACCAGTTGCATGTCTTCCCCCTGGTGGTCAGTGCACTTCACAGCGAGCAGTTGAATGGCCAACCAGATGACCGGACACTTAGCATATTAGGCTTTTATTATATAGGACTAGAGGCCCGGTGCACGAAATCTGTGCATGGGGAGGCAGGGGTCCCTCAGCCCAGCCTGCACCCTCTCCAATCTGGGACCCCTCGGGGAATGTCTGACTGCTGGTTTAGGAAAGATTGGTCCTAAACCAGCAGTCGGACATCCCTCTCACAATCCGGGACCGCTGGTTCCTAACTGGTCACCTGCCTGCCTGCCTGCCTGATTGCCCCTCACTGCCTCTGCCTCGGCCCCTGCCACTGTGGCTTTGTTCGGAAGGACGTCTGGAAGGATGTCCATTGTAATTAGCATACTACCCTTTTATTAGTATAGATAGGTAGATCATTGGATGGAGGGAGTCGATGGGAAAAAAGGGACATCCGTAATACTTTAAACAATAAAGATAACGTTGGCCGAAACCGGTTTGGCTCAGTGGATAGAGCGTCGGCCTGCGGACTGAAGGGTCCCAGGTTCGATTCCGGTCAGGGGTATGTACCTGGGTTGCGGGCACATCCCCAGTGGGAGGTGTGCAGGAAGTGGCTGATCGATGTTTCTCTCTCATCGATGTTTCTAGCTCTCTATCTCTCTCCCTTCCTCTCTGTAAAAAAATCAATAATAAAAAAAAAAGATAACTTTGTTTTAAATTTTTAAAAAATTGTCTTTCATCTCTAGCTGGTTAGGCTCAGTGGATAAAGCATCGGCCTGCAGACTGAAGGGTCCCAGGTTCAATTGCAGTCAAGGGCACATGCCCTGGTTGTGGGCTCGATCCCCAGTAAGGGCCGTGTAGGAGGCAGTCAATCAATGATTCTCTCATCATTGATGTTTCAACCTCTCTCCCTCTCCCTTCCTCTGTGAAATCAATCTTACTGCATAAAACAGCTTACTATTTCACAATTTGCTATTTAGTTCCTATAAGAAGGTGTTTAGAAAGAAAGGGAACAAGGTATTGCATCACTTTGTTATCATTGGTTGAACTTATGCCTGAAACTGTTAACACACAGCTCAAAGAAATGGGGTCAGAAACTGGTTGCTTGGTGATGGAGGAAGGTATGAGAAAGACCATAAAGCCATTGCTGCTGTTGAGTGGTAGAAGGGGCAGCATATAACAGTTGTTACAAATGCCTCTGAGCTGGTAACAGAAGGCTCAACAGTGTTCCCATGGAAATAAAAAAGGCAAAATTTTGGCCCAAATTTGAAGAACCAATGCTCTGAGATTTCCAACAATGAATTACCTTAAAGAGCAATAAATTCTATGGCTAGGAGTAGTCAAACAGAGATGGATGACCAATTGTTAAGAAGCAGTTTTTAAAAATATGTTTTTATTTGTTTCAATGATTAGAAGCACTGATCTGCTGCCACCTGCACAACCCCTACTGGGGATCAAGCCTACAACCCAGGCATGTGCTCTGATGGGGAATCAAACCTTGACCTCCTGGTTCATAGGTTGGCACTCAATCACTGAGCCATGCCAGGCAGACTGTAAGAAGCAATTCTTGCCCTGCAGCAGTGGCTTTATGGTCTTACTCTTTATGGTCTTTCTCTTATCTTTTTCCATCACCAAGCAACTGGTTTCTGTCCCCATTTCTTTGAGCTGTGCGTTAACGTTTTCAAGCATAAGTTCAACAACTGATAGTAAAGTGATGCAATACCTTGTTCCCTTTCTTTCTGAACCCCTTCTTATAGGAACTAAAAAGCAAATTGTGAACTGAAGTAAGCTGTTTTATGTAATAAGATTGATTTCCTGTCTCTTAAAGGGAGGGCAGTTTCCAGGCAGAAGTTGAACAGTTATACATTCTGGATGTTGTGAGGCCAATTTGTGCACTGGGTAAAAAGTTAGACTACATTACCTTTTTTTGTTAATCCTCATCCAGGGATATTTTTCTATTATTTTTAATTTTTAGAGAGAGTGGAAGGAAGGAGGAGAGACAGAGAGAGAGACACATCGATTGGTTGCCTTCCACATATGCCCAGACGAGGGCATTGAGCCTGCAACCGAGGTATTTGTCCTTGACTAGAATCAGCCTGGGACCCTTCAGTCTGAGGGCCAACACTCTATCCAGTGGCCAAACTGACTAGAGCCTAGAATACATGCCTTTTAAAGACCTATTTGAACTCTAAGATTGTATTAAAAAAACTTTTTAAAAAATATATTTTTTTTATTTCAGAGAGGAAGGGAGAGGGAGAGATAGAAACATCAATGATGAGAATCATTGATTGGCCGCCTCCTGCATGCCCCTTACTGGGGATTGAGTCTGCAACCTGAGCATGTGCCCTTGACTGGAATCAAACCCAGGACCTTTCAGTCCACAGGTCAGCGCTCTAGTCACTGAACCAAACCGACAAGGGTAGTAAAAACTCTTAAAAGCCCTAGCCAGTTTGGCTCAGTGGACAGAGTGTCAGCCTGTGGACTGTAGGGTCCTGGGTTCAATTCTGGTCAAGGGCACATGCCTGGGTTGTGGGCTCGGTCCCCAGTAGGGGGCCTGCAGGAGGCAGCGGATCAATGATTCTCTCTCATCATTGATGTTTCTATCTCTCTCTCCTCCTTTCCTCTCTGAAATAAATATACGTTTTTTTTAAAAAAAGAAACTAAAAAACCCAAAAAACTCTTAAAGACCACTTATTACTGTATAAGAAACATCATGACACAGATATATATTATACCTGGTATCTTCCTCAGTTTCAGAAAATATAAACTTATTTTTTTAGAATTTAATTATATTATAAATATAACCCTGGCAAAATGGGCATCCAATGAGCCATGAATCAAAATGGGGACATTATCTAGTGTTTCCCATCATTGGATGGCTGGGGGCAAGGTAGGTTTTTATTTGCAAATTATGGTTTGAACATGGGATTACTGGATAATTTCTAAATTTATTACAAGAAAAACTTTTAAATGTGACTGTAACTATATGTAATTGACTATGAGAAATTGTTATTTTTCCCTGATTATTGGAAAGTCAAAGTTTTAGATGTTCTCTGTTTCTAAACCAAATACATTCTTCGGTTCTGCTTCATTCCTTCTTACACCACTGTTTTGATTTTTCAAGGTACAATAGACTTTGGCATTAGACATAATTATGCTTTTCAGATGTAGTTTCTATAGGTTGTTCTGAGTACACAAGATTGGGAGTCAGGGACTTAAATATTGACTCTGGATTCCCTGGAACTTGCCTGCCCTGCTGGTAGCTTTAGTATTGGTTTGGTACAATGATCCAGCTTCACAAGAATGAACAGCAGTGTTTAATTTTGGTAATTAAAGCTGTAAGCCTTGGAATCAGCAGAAGAAAGCACCCTGTGAGTTGTAACCATCTTTCTTATTTTTCTTATCATTTTCTTCAGTCATCAGTGTTGTGTTAATTGTATGATAGTCACCATGGTAAGTCCCAATGGGAATGTTTTTATGCTCTCAGAGTCCTTTTACTTAAGAGAGTATATACATAGTCAACATTTTCCCAGCTCACAGCTGTTTTATCCCATACTAGAGGCCCAGTGCACAAAATTTGTCCATGGGTAAGGTCCCTAGGCCTGGCCAGCAATCAGGGCCGATCCGGGCTTTCTAGCTGCCGACCAGGGCCTCCCTTCCTTGGCTGCTGGCTGCTGGCCAGGGCCTGCCTTCATTCTGTGCCACCCCCTGGTGGTGAGCGCACGTCATAGTGAGCAATCGGTCTCCTGGTTGAACTCCCGTAGGGAAAATTTGCATATTAGGCATATATACATACACACACACACACACACACACACACACACACACACACGGCCCGGTGCACAAAATTCGTGCACATTAAAAGGGGATTAATTAGAGGAAGTATTTTAATATTGCTATTTGCCCTTTCTCTATGATGGAAGTGTCAGAGATGAAAGAAAATTAGTAAAATGTATATGAAAATCTTCCTCCTGTCAAGAGTTTGGGGCGCACCACAGGACCCAGGGTCAAGTCCCCGCCCACCCACATGTGCCTCAAAATCGCAGGAGATCCAGATCCGGCCAGCCTCTCTCCCTCCCTCCCCCCCATTGGGCTAGATCCAGACCTGGCTGGTCCCACCCTTGTTAAGCCCCACTGGGTCGGGGGGACGCAGCCTCAGGTCCCCTGGCCCAGCGCCGGGGCACGGGACCCAGCCTGAGGTCCCCCAGGCCAGGGTGGGGGGTGTGCCTTGAGGTCTCCTGTCAAGCCCCACCAGGCAGGGGCCACAGCCTCAGGTCCCCTGGCCCGGTGCCGTGTTGGGGGCACAGCCTCAGGTCCCCTGTCAAGCCCTGCTGGGAGGCGGCACAGCCTCAGGTCCCCTGTCAAGCCCCGCTGGAAGGGGGGCACAGCCTCAGGTCCCCCGTCAAGCCCTGCTGGGCCGGGGGAGTGGCCTGAGGTCCCCCGGCCCGGGGCAAGGGGAGCAGCCTGAGGTCCCCCTTCAAGCCCCGGTGGGCAAGGAGTGCAGCCTCAGGTCCCCTGTCAAGCCCCGCCAGGCAGGGGGCGCGCCCTCAGGTCCCCCGGCCTGGCATCAGGGCAGGGGGTGTGACCTCAGGTGCCCTGGCCCGGTGTTAGGGTGGGGGATGCGACCTGAGGTCCCCCGTCAAGCCCTGCCAGGTGGGGGGGCATGACCTGAGGTTCCTTGTCAAGCCCTGCTGGGCGGGGGCCACAGCCTGAGGTCCCCCAACCTGGCACCAGGGTAGGGTGCATGGCCTGAGGTCCCCCATCAAGCCCTGCTGGGTGCGGGGCATGGCCTGAGGTCCCCCGGCCTGGAGCCAGGGTGGGGGGCACAGCCTGAGGTCCCCTGTCAAGCCTTGCCAGGTGGGGGGCACGGCCTGAGGTCCCCTGTCTACCCCCAGTGGGGTGGGGAGGCGCAGCAGCCTCAGGTCCCTGCTGATTGCTCTTCAAGGCTCGTTATGGGAACTCGGCCTCCACTGTGGGTGCAGCCATCTTTGTGGTGGAGTGATGGTCAATTTGCATATTCCCACTTTATTATATAGGACTTATGGCCCGGTGCACAAAATTCGTGCATGGAGGGTGGGTTCCCTCAGAACAGCCTGCACCCTCTCCAATTGGGGACCCCTTGGAGGATGTTGGACATCCCTCTCGCAATCTGGGACTGCTGACTCCTAACTGGTCACCTGCCTGCCTGCCTGATTGCCCCTAACTGCCTCTGCCTGCCTGCCTGATCACCCCTAACTGCCCTCTCCTTCTAGCCTGATCTCACCCCCAACAACCCTCCCCTGCCAGCCTGATCTCACCCCCCAATGGCCCTCCCCTACTGGCCTGATCTCACCCCCAACTGCCTCTGCCTGCCTGATAACCCCTAACTGCCCTCCCCTGCTGGCCTGGTTGCACCCAGCTGCCCTCCCTTGCCGGCCTGATCTTGCCCCCATTAGCCCTCTCCTGATGGCCTGATCTTGCCTCCAACTGCCCGCCCCTGCATGTCCGGTTTCCCCAACTGCCCTCCCCTGCCAGCCTGTTCTCGCCCCCATCGATCCTCCCCTGCTGGCCTGATCTCGCCCCCAACGGCCCTCCTCTGCCAGCCTGAACTTACCTCCAACTGCCCTCCCCTGCTGGCCTGATCTCGCCCCCAACTGCCCTCCTCTGCTGGCCAATTTGGTTCTGCTTGGTCGGTTTCTATGCCAGTCAGCGTCTAAAGCTCCACCTCCTAGGCAGCTATTGGCTCCTCACAGCACCCAGATTTGGTTCTGATTGGTTGGTTCCTATGCCAGTCAGCATCAAAAGCTCTGCCTCCTAGACAGCCATTGGTTCTTCACAGCACTCACATTTGTTTCTGATTGGTCGGTTCCTATGTTATTCAGTGTTTCTGGGCCTATCAACGGGGCCTGATCAGGAAGGTGAGGCTCATCAGCAGCCTCAGTGGAGGCCTCCAGAGAAATGGAGGCGCAGCTGCTGGCCAGGCACAGATAGGAAGAGAGAGGTAAGTGCTGATCTACAGCTGCCACAGAGGCTCTAGATCAGTCCCTGCTTCTCTCTTCAGGCCTCTCTCCGGGCATGATTCGCAGCCCCCTCAGCAGTAAGTGCTACGTCACCTCGCCTACAGCCACAGTGCTGGGTCGCTACAGCAACCCAGTGCTGACTGCAGGACTTCCGGTTGGTCTGCCTCTGGTTGTAACTGGTCATTACAGATCCAGGGTTTTTATATATTAGGATAACTACTACTCACTTTGCTTGTATTCTAACACACAGGAACAGGATTGATGGATGACAGGTTTGCAGCAAAGATAGGCAAAACCAGTGGGCTAAACACAACAGGAAGCCTAAACATAAGACAGTATGAGCAGGAAGGTTCCTAGCTAGACATGAGCTGGCCACGTGATAATGGCCTAGTATAATATATGGTAATTAAATAAAAGATAAATAAATAGAACCAAGTATACAGCAGAAATGACAGAAGGGAGGGAGAGGAAATGAATTAGAAAGGACAGAAACAAATGAAAGAGAATGGAGATAGGCAAATGGCAAGAAAATAGGACTCTAGATATAGAAATGAGAATGCAAGTAGATAAAATATGGTGGAGGCCTCTGATTTAGGAAGAAGGAACTATACAGTTGCCTTCTATTATTTTTCTCAGAAATAACTATTTCTTAAGAACAGTAATTTTGAACAGTAGCTCCGACATTTTTAATAAATAACCTACTTTAGTACTTTGACTGAAAATTCCCACCACTTCACTTAGCATTTGAACCAGGCCGACTATAATATAAATGGACACTGCAGTAATCTCTTTGCTTCTGCACCCTTCTTAATTATATTGAGAGATCCTAATGGTAGTGGAGAAACTCATCTTGCTCTGGTTAAACATTTAATTCCATTTCTATGTAGCAACCTGCCTGGGAAAAATTCTCAAGGGCTGTAGGAAAAAACAGCTGATCTAACCCTGAGCTGCCATGTCCTGGCTATCCAGCAGCTATTCTAATCTGCTAATGACCATTCTGCTTTGGCTCTCTTACAAAGGATATGTTAGTCCTCAAATAAAATAAAAAAAGACAGCAAGATACTTATTGAAATTTCATAATGTATCAAAACCCAGGCAAAATCTCATTGAACAGAGAATGCAAGTGAACTTAAGTACCCAGTAGGTACTTTATATGTTATTTTATTTTTCCCATTTTTGAGCACAGGGAAGTTTAGTAATTGACTTACCCCAAGGTCACACAATAGGCAAACTATGTTTTTGTTTTGTTTTGTTTTTTGTACAATAGATTCAATGCAATTCCTATCAAGATACCCATGGTGTATTTCACAGAACTAGAACAAATATTACAGATTTTTGTCTTGTGTGTGCATATATATACATATACCTAGCAGATGCCTGGGCCCTTTAACCCATTACCCCTTACCTAATCATAATAGAGTGGTGGAAGAAAGCCATAAAAATACTTAATTGAAGCAAAGGCCCAGAACCGCCCTCTAGTGTGAAAGAGTAAGATTTTCTGTTTCACCAGGTGCCCCCAAATTTTATGCCATAGAAGGCTGCCTTTGTTATCTCCAAAATGTTTTATGGCCTTTGGTGATCTAGGTTTTTAAATATTTCTTTCCAAAACAAATTAATCATTTATGTTGAATACATGTGCCATCTATACAACTGAGAGGCTCAGAGCTACCTATGCAAGCCATTTTAACCCACTGAAACCTTTATGTTGTGACTAAAGAAAGTGTTCATAGAGCTGATTGGGCTTTGCAGTTTTGGAGTTTCTGGGAGGGAATGGTTTTATATGTCATCAAAAAGCATAGGAGATGCCAGTTGGTACCAAAAGAAGAGCTTCAAATCTAGGCAACTGTTAAATTAAAAAGAACATGGTGCTCACTTCAGCAGCACATATACTAAAATTAGAATGATACAGAGACTAGCATGGCCCCTGTGCAGGGATGGCATGCAATTTGTGAAGTGTTCCATATTTTAAAAAATATTCAAAAAGAATATGGTTCTGCTTCAACAAAGGAATAAAGCATAAATGTGAAGAAAATCATAAAGTGTGAAATTGACAAAACCCTTCGATAATATGAACTTCTTGAGGAGTGCATTGTAAACAAGCTGGGCAAACATAGGAAGCGGTAAACAGGAAATTAAAAATAAGAACATACGAAGAGATACTGGAAAGATGGGAATTTTACTTAAAATATAAGTGAATCATATAACAAGAGTAGTTGGGAACAAGTAACATGCCTCAACTTAGATATCCAATACTTAGAAGTGCTTAAAAGAATTTAGAAAAAACTTTTGGTCTTCAGTTAGGCAGACATTTTTTTAATGAGAAGAAAGGATAAAGTGGTGATCTCAGTAAAAGAAAGTAAAATCTGGACCCTTTCTTGTCAGGTATAAGTTTTCAGAAATCTCTCTGCCAGGGGTATTATAGATGAAGGAGACAAAAACCACTAAATTTAGGGAAAATTGATCTTTATTAGTATAAAAGAGCAGCCTTGAAATTGCATTTTGACAACTATGGAGATTTAGACACTTGCCATCTCTAAGTACAGGCAGTGTGAATAAGTGGAGACAGCCAAGAATTGGAGCGAGGAGAAAAGTTTAGTCCAGTTTTTCCAGCTGTTTCTTTGTGACTTAAGTGTTAACCATGTGCCCATGCCTCAGTTTCCTTTTTCATACAACAGGAAAACCTGCTGTTTCTTATCAGGTTTGCAGACCTGCTGGGGTTGGATGAGGTAATGTCTAAAGGCCTTGAATTCTTAAAGGGAAAAGTGCTATGTAAACACAAGGCAGTATTGTTTTACATTGAAACTGAAGATCTAACTTTCCTATAGAAATGGAAATATCCTATTTACATTTCTCATAGCTTTAAGAAATATCAGAATGAAGAGATAACAGTTTCATTTTTTTGAAGAATTTCTGATGGGTTCTAAAGCAATGGTCACTTTGTACTTACCAGTTCTTTCTCTCACTCAATGCAGCAGAATTCTGGCTACTGTGAACCCATCATATCTGTGATCTTGAGTGAGGTGTTTGTTTCTTTCAGAGGAGCTGAATGTGGTCCGGTTGAAATACAATTATTCTCATTCGAGCCTCCTTGGTGAAAAGGAGTACTTTTACTTCCACAGCTCCATAGCCTTTTATGCCAATTTGGAGGGGACACTTGGCCACAGCTATGTTGAACCCCAGAAAAAAAGATAAAATTGCCATACCTATTTTTGTTCTGTAAAATGGAGTTGAAACTATTGCTCAAGGACCAAGCCAACTGGTCCCGTTAATGTTCGGTCCTTACTAAAACTGCACTTATTTATGAATCCTCAAAGGAAGCGGTGTTACTAGTGCCAAACTACTGAAACATCATAAATAAGGCTTATTGTTGTATGGGAATGTTAGTGAATATCAGTACCCTCAAAGAGGAAGGATACATAAGTTGGTTGGGCATTGTCCCATGCACTGATGAGTTGCAGGTTCTGTTCCCGGTCTTTATTTGCTTATGCCAACAATTCTTCATTAACTGTGTTAAGGAAGCAGAATAAAAATATGAATGAATAATTTAAGATATTAGAACAAAGTCCCTCAAATTATTTCTATATGGATATGGTATACAGTTAGAGACATGTATATTTACTAGTACTTATAAACTCCAAGCATCTACTCTGTGGTAAAAATTCTAGAATATAAGCCCCTTGAGTTTCAGAATTACGTTTGTTTGTTATCAGTGTAGTGGCTATAGCATTGCAAATTGTCAGACATAAATAGCCCATCAGCAGCTAAAGAATTATGTAGATGCAATCAAATTGAAGGAGGGATCATACCTTGTCAGCTGTTTGCTTAGCTCCATTCTTAACAGTTGCAGTTCAGGAAAGGTAGCACTCTACATCTCATACTCTGCTCCCTAAAAAAAAGAGTAATTTTAGAGAAGGAATTTTTAATTATCCAAGTGCAGCTTGGCTAAAGGAAAAAATGTTTTTCCAATTGAAAAATTTTGTAAGTTCTGGAGAAAATATCACTGAAGGTTTAGAAAAATATATAAAAGAAAGATTTACTTTCTCCACTTAGCTACTATTACCATGTATATTTCATTGGTCATTTTTATTTCTATATTTTTCATTAAAAATGTTCTGATTTAAAGATAAGATTGGGAATCTGTTTATCAAATGGAAAGGTATAAATTTCAAACAGTGTTGAGATTCTTTTAGCTTTATTACCCAACTAGAGGCCTGGTGCACAAATTTGTGCACGGGGAGGGTCCAGCCAGCCCCGCCCCCAATTGTGGGGGGAGCCCAATTGAGGGTGGGGCCAAGGGAAGGGCTCGGTTGAACTCCAGGTTGAGGGGACAGTTTGCCTTTTAGCCTTTTATTATATAGGATATGGATTTGAGAGATGAGATAGTAAAGGAGTAAGATGAGTTAAATGTCAAGTTGAATATTACGATTGAAAAATAATTGAAATATTGAAAATATTCTAGGAAGATAATAAAAGAATGCTAGAAAAGAAGTCGATGGGGCCTATCTATGTGATAGTTTGTTATATATTGGCACTGACACTTTGGGGACTTGGTGGCCTAATTTGAGTCTAGAGGCTTTATTCAAAATCCTAAGATACAGTGAGGCCTTGACTTACGAATTTAATTTGTTCCGTGACGGAGCTCATAACTCAAATTACTCGTATGTCAAATCAACAGTGAACGAGTGAGACACGTGATGCTGGGCTGATGTTGTGGCGTTCACTGTGATGTTCGCTGCACCACCTAGTGGTGGGGTATCCGAAGCTGGCTCGTAACCTGAATTTTAGCTCGCAACTCAAAGCAAAAAATTGGCTGAGAGACGGCTCGTATTTTGAAAAACTCGTTAGTCGGGACACTCATAAGTCAGTGCCCTACTGTACCTCTAAGAACACCATATTTCAGTTCATTGGCTGCTGGGATAACCTAATAAACATTCAAATAATCAGACCACCGCCCAGCTGTCAAAGATCACATGTGCTAGTTTTTAGGTATCCTATCTAATAAAAGAGAAACATGGTAATTAGCCATACGTCCGCTACCCTTCCCATTGGCTAATCAGGGTGATATGCAAATTAACTGCCAGCCAAGATGGCGGCCGGCAGCCAGGCAGCTTGAAGCGAACATGAAGCTTGCTTGCTTCAGTGACAGAGTACTCCAACGTTCTCCCCCTGCCGCTGCCGGCCTCTGAGCTTGCAGTTTGAAACATTGTTACAAATATAGAAGCTAAATAAAACCCCAGAAACGTGCTTTCAGCCAGCCGGGATCTCAGAGCTGGAGTTGAAACAGTGTTTCGATTATAGAACCCAAACAAACCAGATACCTGCTTTCAGCAGCCGAGGCCTAAGAGCTGGAGCCAAGCCTCAGAGCTAAAGCTGGCCCAGAATAAAAAAAAAAAGAAAGAAAGAAAGAAAGGAGTGGTTGGGAGCTCCAGTCACCCGCCAGCCTGAAAACAGCCCTCAGCCCCTCACCGAGACTGGCCAGGCACCCAAGTGGGGACCCCCACCCTGACCCAGGACACCCTTAAGGGCAAACCAGCCAGCCCCCACCAGTGCACCAGGCCTCTATCCTATATAGTAAAAGGGTAATAGGCCTCCCAGCACTGGGATCAGCGGAGCCACAAGGCCTCCCGGCACCGGGATCAGAGTGACGGGGCAGTGCCCAAACCCCCTGATCGCCCTGCGGCTCTGTGTGTGACAGGGGGTGGGGCCACAACCTCCCTATCTGCCCTGCTCTGTTCGTGACAGGGGAAGGCGCCCCAACTGCCTGATCAGCCCTGCTCTGTGCCTGATAGGGGGGAGCTCCCCAACCCCCTGATCGCCCTGCGGCTCTGTGTGTGACAGGGTGCGGTCCCCCCCACCCCCCCACCACGGGCCCTGCTCTGTGTGTGACGGGGTAGAGCCATAACCTCCCCATCGGCCCTACCCTGAGTGTGACAGGGTGCGGCGCCCCAACCCCCTGATCCGCCCTGCTCTGTGTGTGACAGGCGGCGGTGCCCCAACTCCCCTATCGCCCCTACTCTGTGAGTGACAGGGGGGAGCTCCTCAACCCCCTGATCGACCCTGCTCTGTGCATGACAGGGTATGGAGCCCCCACCCCCCTGATGGGCCCTGCTCTGTGAGTGACAGGGGGCAGCACCCTAACCCCCTGATTGGCCCTGCTCTGTGCGTGACGGGGTGGCGCCGCAACTTCCCCATTGACCCTGCCTTGAGTGTGACAGGGGGCGGTGCCCCAACCCCCCAATTGGCCCTACCCTGAGTGTGACTGAGGGTGGCATTGCAACCTCCCGATCCGCCCTGCTCTGTGCATGACAGGGGACGGTGCCCCAACTCCCCAAGCAGCCCTGTTCTGAGCCCAACCAGGAGCTGCATCTAGGGATTGGGCCTGCCCTCTGCCACCCGGGAGCAGGCCTAAGCCAGCAGGTCGTTATCTCCTGAGGGGTCCCAGACTGCGAGTGGGCACAGGCCGGGCTGAGGAACCCCCCGCCCCCCGAGTGCACAAATTTTTGTGCACTGGGCCTCTAGTCTATATATATAAAAGCCTAAGTGACTGGAACTACTGGATGACCAGTCGCTATGACGTGCACTGACCACCAGGAGGCAGACACTCAACACAGGAGTTGCCCCCTGGTGGTCAGTGCGCTCCCAAGCCAACCTCCCGTGGTCCCTCCCCCTGACCCCCGGGCTGGGACAGAGAACCAGAGGTGGGTGGCAGCGGATGCGGCCCTTTTCCCAGGGAGGCTGAGGACCAGCTCCCTCCCCTCCTTGCGGCCAGTGGCCAACCTCCCATGCCCTGTCCCTCCCCCTGGCCATCAGGCCCCAATCAGCCTGCGAGCTGAGGTGACGGCACAGCAGAGAGGGTAAGAGGGGGGAGGAGGCGGGGAACCGCTAGGTGTCAGGGCACAAATGATGGTGGCTGTAGCATCCGTTCCTTCCACGCCCAGCCCACAACCATCACCTCCTCTCTGGCCTGGCCCTGATCAGCCTGCCCCCGGTTGGCCCTGATTGCTGGCCAGGCCTAGGGACCCCACCTGTGCATGAATTTCATGCACCGGGCCTCTGACCTTATATAAAATGCTAAGATTTCAAGGGTGATAGTTTTCCTAAGAACTGTGATATGTGAGGTCAGGAGATAAAGTTAGCACACAGGTGAAAATCATGCATAATCAGCCTTCAAAAATCCCTTAAATTGCCTATAAGAATAAAGTGCAATCTAAATAGATTTGTGTATTATGATCAGGTTTAGTAAGTAAGTGCTGCATAGCATGAGGTATAGTATATACAGTGGTACAGAGTTGATATAATAAGGTATATATCTGCAAAATATTTTATGGTAGTTTTTTTATTTTCTTAAACTTTTTTCAGCCAAGCATATATTGTTAAATTTGAGTAAGTAGCCCAGCTGGTGTGGCTCAGTGTTTGAGCATCAACCTATGAATCAGGAGGTCACAGTTCATGCTCAGGTTTCAGGCTTGGTCCCCGGTAGGGGCCTGCAGGAGGAAGCCAATCAAGGATTCTCTCTCGTTGTTTCTCTCTTTCTCTCTCCCTTTCTCTTTGAAAGCAAAATACATTTAAAAACAATTTTTAGTAAGTAAATTTGGTTCTTATGCCATTTCACATAATAGTCTTCCTTCATTTTACTAATATTTTTGAAAGGTTTAACCTAGTACCAGGGTAGCTAGAAATCTCTCTGTTTTCTACCTTTAAGCTCCCAAAGGGCAGAATCTGTATCTTACTAGTATTTATCTTTTGTTTTTTTCCTTCCTTCCCTAAAGCACCTAATACAATGTCTTGCACATAGTGAGTATTCAGGATATGTTGGTTACAGTGGAGGAAGATGAGCAGTTATATGTGTCTTAGTCAATACTATTTTTTAAAAAATATATTTTATTGATTTTTTGCAGAGAGGAAGGGAGAGGGATAGAGAGTTAGAAACATCGATGAGAAAGAAACATCGATCAGCTGCCTCCTGCACACGCTCTACTGGGGATGTGCCCGCAACCAAGGTACATGCCCTTGACTGGAATCGAACCTGGGACCCTTGAGTCCGCAGGCCGACGCTCTATCCACTGAGCCAAACCAGCTAGGGCGTCAATATTATTTTGATTACAAATAACAGACTCTATTCCAGTTCGCTTACATCTAAAAGGAGGATTTACTGGAAGTTCTCGGGGACATGGCATGGAACCCGGGAAGGAAATATACAGGTCTCACTGGAGATTAGAACAAAGCACTTTTGCCTCTAAGAACCAAGACAACTGCTCTCTGTCCCTGGCTTTCTGTGCAACTCTTCTATACTCTGACACTTTGACTCTCTTTCTGCTGAGGGTCCTAAAATTCCTTGCCTCAGCTTTTGTTAGCCCTCTTCATTTTCTTCATATTACCAGCCTTCTCGGCTTCTCCTTACATTTAGTAGGAAAAGGTCTCTCATGTAGCCCCTTTCAATTTAAGCACCTGCAGAGACTGACTTGAGCCCTATATCCAAATTGCAAGTTCCTAAAAATGAGACTGGCTGATTCTGCTTGGAACAGCTTTTCAGTACTAGTCCAGGTACCTTATTCAAAAGGTACAAAGCCATGTAAACTTTACCACTCAGCAGAGAGCAGGTTCTCCAAGAATATGGCTTTGAGAACTGGGAGAAAACAGTTATTAGTGTGACAAGCTTACAGATGTTACTTTTTTTTCTCTCTTCATGTAACCCTTGCTAAAAAGCAAAACATTTTTTCTTAAGACAATTCAACATCTTGAGATTCTCAAAGTGGGGAGTAGAGCCTGAAAACAAGTGTGGCGTCCTGGCATAGGGCAGTGAATCCCAGAAAGAAAACTGCCTCTTTAACAACTAATTGTGCAATGTTTATTGTACTTAACCATCAAGAATATCTTAGGAGAACGAAAAGAATAATCTTAGGGGAAAACCTGCTTTGGGCCAGTGTTAACAGAGGCAGACCTTCTCATACTTTGCAGGGGGCCTGGAATAATGAATTAAGGTGTAAGCCACATCTGTCAAGCTTTCACCCTTGAAGGACCTGCTCCTTTCAGTGTGAGTGGCCTATTTGAAATAAGTAAACATGAAAGCAACAGCAGAAGCCTCAGATTCAAAACAAAAAGGTCTAAAGTTCTGTTTTCTGGGTAAAGGGTGAGGAGGATGTTTGAAAATATCTAAGCCTTTGTGTGTATTCTTTGCAGAAGGAGCAGCACCAGTGTCACTGTTGTTCCTCATAGGGAGCAGAACCTAAATATAAAAGTGTGCTTGAGTTGGTGAATCAGTAGCAAGAACCTGAACTTGATATAAGAATAGTATCTCTGCCGTATGTGTATGGAACAAACTTCAGACAGTGAAAAGTGTGGTGTGGTCACCATCTTTTCCTTTTAAAGAGTATGTGTGCATGTTTGTTTTCAAATTTACCTACATTTTGAAGGGATATTTAAATGCTTCCCTTGATATTACAACATAAGTCCAATCTGTGACTAATGCTTAATTTTGTGAGGAAAAATAGAAAGAGTTGTTTCATGTAGTGGGCTTGGAAAGGTGTTATTCACACAATACTAATAATGGCTAGTCTTTAATGGAGCTAATTTAGTGGCGATAATACCATGAATTTCTATCTGTTCTTCCAAGGATGAAATATGACCTTGAACTTTATTAAGTAGTTGTACTAGTTAGCCAAAAAAGGAACACTTCTGAACTAGGATAAATTCTATGATTGTGTCCTTTATGTGTATTTTTCATTATTTAGAGCAGTGAGACACATTTCTCGTATAATGGCTAATAAGGTACTCTATGGTACAGTGAAATATAAGCAAAAAAGTTCATATCTAATGCTGTAAGAGACTAGGTTATCTGTTAGAGCCAAACCCCGTGTGGCCCTTCTCTGCCCCTTAAAACTTTCAAATAGCTCTAAGTCACATGATGCATATAGAGTATTACCTGTAGTCACATACATAAAATTTGTCCCTCTTCCTTTGGGGAGAGAAGGGAAGGAATTCTATTTTAAATGTTTTGCTGGTGAAGACTTGTTGGGCCAATAATTTCTTGAATTGCAAATAGAGTGTTGTGAGTTTATTATAGAAATTGGCCTGCATACAACACACAGTAACACAGAGTACTAACACCTTTTCAGTGTGTTGTTTTGCAAAGTGCAGAACTGCTGGAGATGTTTGCTCAGTGTGAAGGCAGAATATGTTACTTGGATTTTGTCTTTAAGGAACTTCATGAAAAATAGAAGGTTAGGTTCCAAAAATAAACTCAAGTAACATATATAAGCGGACTGGGCTGGAGAATTGTACTGTATAGTGCTTATGAAGGCAAAGGTTTGGCAAAGGTCAGTCACTGAAGCCTGTCAGTCGAAGCTTGCTTATAAATAGACACAGACCCTCTGGGCTCTGATGCCATTCTAGGACATTTTTTTCTTTCTTAACTCACACTTCTCTTACTATGTACCTGCATGTTTCCCTTTTTTCCATCTTACAGCCATTTTCTTTTTTTAACATTTTAAAAAATTTTACTGATTTCAGAGAGGAAGGGAAAGAGAGAGAGAGAAACATCAATGATGAGAGAGAATCATTGATCGGCTGCCTCCTGCACGCCCCCTACTGGCAATTGAGCCTGTCACCTGGGCATGTGCCCTTGGCTGGAATCGAACCTGGGACCCTTTAGTCCGCAGGCCGATGCTCTGTCCACTGAGCCAGACTGGCTAGGGCTGTATTAAAACTTAATGAATTTTTTCCTTATGTCTGTAATTGTCATTGATGAGAAAGAATATTTTCCTCAAGTTTCAGTAATGAACTACATAAAATAGATAACTCCCTACATAAAGGTAGATAACACCATTCACCTACTTTTTTTTTTATCCTCACCTGAGGATCGAGAATATTTTTTCCATTGATTTTTAGAGAGAGTGGACGGGAGTGGGGTGGGAGAGAAAGGAGAGAGAGAAAACATCTCAATGTGAGAGGAACATATCAATTGGTTGCCTCCCGCTTGTGCCCCAACTGGGGTGAGGGATTGAACCTGCAACCAAGGTATGTGCCCTTGACCAGGAATCAAACCTGAGACCCTTTGGTCTGCGGGCCAATCCTCTAACCACTAAGAAAAACCGTTCAGGACCTTACTATTAAAATAGTTATCTATTTGCTAGCTAAGCCCTACTCTGTATGTAGCATATAACTTATCTATAAGCATGTTTAAGACAAAGATCAACAAAAAGGTTAATTTTTAACACTTGTGACCAGTTCTATTATCATCTTTCCACAGCTCCTAAGCAAGTAATTTATATTCCACCCCTTAAAAGAAGAATTTGTTAGTTCTGTACACCTCTGCATTCTTTATGCTTTCAACAGTTTGGCACACTTTTAACTTTTCTCTCTTTCTTTATACTTCATACTAGAGGCCTGGTGCATGAATTTGTGTATAGGTGGGGTCTGGTCACCTGCCACGATGGGGGTCGGGCTGGTGGGGGGGAGAAGCCAAGGGTGGTTGGCTGGCCAGCCCTGCCCCCAATTGGGATGGGAGGGCCAGTTGGGGGCCGGGCTGACCAGCGGGAGGGACCGCAGGAGGTTGAACATGTAAAAGTAAATCATACCCCTTCTTGAAATTTTAGCCTCATAGCTCTCAATAAAGCTTTCCCTATTCCAAATAATTATAAACCAATTGGGCCCCCATCAGGTCGGTTGGCCACCGCAGTGTGCATCATAGCGACCGGTTGTTCTGTTCACTTGGCTTTTATATATATAGATTGCTTTAATTCATTCCTTACTAGCCCGTAGCAGTCTCTTACTAATAATAATTACCTCAGTTATAATACAAGGAGATAATGTTTTCACTAACTAAAACATAATGAGCGTCATCTGTGTTCATAGCATTGCACTCATTAATTTGAGAGTCACAGAGTTATAAATAAGATGATCTCTGCCCTTCAGGAGACTAGAGCCTCATTAGAAGGAAAATTTAATGTTTACTGATTGTAAGGTATTACTCTAATTTTGTCTAGGTAACTATAAGGTATGGTTGACACTGATGTGTCTAAGTAACTATAATGCAAACTAAAACAATGGAATGTTCTTTTTTAAGGAATTTATAATATCAGTAGGGGCTCAGTGCACGAATTCATGCACCTTGAAAGGAACTGTGGGCCGTGAGGCTGTGGTGGCACAGGGGTGGGTCTCGACCCATCCTCCGTGCCCCTGCCTGGCCCCTCCCGCCACGCCCCCAATCCCCTGTCTACCGGCAGTCCCGCTCCTGCCGCCACCACTCCTACATGCTGACCGCGCCAGCCCCACTCGCGCCCACTGACAGCGTGGAGCAATTGGGGTTGGCACCTGCAGCAGGTGTGAGTGGGACTGGTGCTATCAGTGGTGTGAGCGGCAGCTGCTGCCCTGATTGCCTCTTAGGAGCAGGAGGAGGTGGAGAAGCCCTCAGGAGTGATCAGGGCTGGCAACCGCTGCTCGCACCCACTGACGGCGCCGAGCGATTGGGACTGGCGCCAGATGCCAGAAGCGGGTGCGAGCACCTGGTGGGACTGCAGTGCACAGGAGCAAAGAATTTTCAGTAACCACCAGAGGCTCGCCCTAGTGACAGTGACCAGTGCCCTACCTTGGTCTGGCACCCCTTCTCACCTGCTCCACCATCCGACCACAGCCAGTGCCCACCGTGTGCACCCCCTGGTGATCAGCGCACGTCATAGCGACCGGTTGTTCTGCTGTTTGGTCTGTTTGCATATTAAGGTTTTATATATATGGAAGTTTTGAAGGGAAAAAGGTTTATAATTATTTGGAATAGGGAAAGCTTTATTGAGAGCTATGAGGCTAAAATTTCAAGAAGGGGTATGATTTACTTTTACATGTTCAAATAGAAGTGTAAGAAAGCCTTCCAAGTACAAAATAAGCTAAGGTCCAGAGATAGGTATGTGTCTGTTCAAGCCTTTATTAAAGAGGTATTCATTGAGTATCCCAATTGGGTTAAGTACTGTTTTGGCTAAGCCATGGGGATACAGTGGTGATCAAGAATAGACACTGCCACGAACTTACATTCTAAAAAGGAGACAACCTGTGATTGGTCCAGATAAGCAGAATTAGCAGTTCTGGAGAGGTTAAGAAGGAGAGTTGTGGGCTAGGGAAGGCTTCTTTGTATGGGTCATGCAGATTGCCAAGTATGGAAGCTCTTTTCTGCTGCAATTTTGTACATAAGACAGCCTTACTTAATCTTTCGTAACTCCTTACAGAGCTGAACCACTAGCCACATGTGCCTATTGAGCACCTGAAATGTGTTACAAGTATTAAATACACATTGAATTTCAAAAGTTAGTACTTGCCAAAAAATATGTAAAATATCTCAGTAATTTTAAAATTAATTACATGTTGAGGTGATGATATTTTGGATATGAGTTAACTGAAATATATTATTAAACTTAATTTCATCTATTTCTTTTTACTTTTAAAATGTGGCTTCTAGAAAAATTAAATTTATGGTTCTCATTTGTGGCTTGCATTGTTTTTCTTTTAGACAGAGCTGCCTACTATAATTCAATAGTATGTTCCTAGTGCATACTTAGAAGAAAATATTTACTGTGAAACTATTATTAAAGATGTACTAAGGGCAGTATGGGTATATAGCACTCAGATAAGTCCTTTTTTTTCTCTTTATTCTCTTTTGATCTTCTTTTTACTCAGCTATCTTTGCCTTTTCAACTTTATTAATGACTGTCATATTTTTGTAGAGACATTTGCTTAATCAACTGGTGGTTCAGAATTAAAGGAAACTCTAGGTAAGAGCAAAATACTCTTAGTTTTTCCAATTTTAGGGAGCTGTTACCCTGCTTTTGCCTCTGTGCTTTTAGCTCTCTATATACCTGCCTATAAGATTCACTCTCCCCCTCCAATCTAATCAACTAACCATCATCCTTCAGGAATTAGCCTGTGACTCCTGTTCTGTGAAACTTTCTACAGCTCACTCAGTCAAGGTTATGATGCCCCTCTTTTCATTCATTCATTCATTCATTCATTCATTCATTTATTATCTATTATTTATTTATTTATTTATTTATTATTTATTTTCCTCACCTGAGGGTATGTTTTTCATTGATTCTAGAGAGAAAAGAAGGGAGAGACAGAGAGACTGACATTGATGTGACAGAGAAACATCGATGGGTTGTCTCTGATCGCCCCAACTGGGAATCAAACAGGATGACGCTCCATCCAACTGAGCCACACCAGCCAGGGCTAGATGCCCCTCTATCACTATAGCACTCTATTCTCACTTGTAATGTTTGATGAATGGAGAAACTGACCACCAGACACTTTGAACTTAATTGAATTTGAAACTGGGAAGCAGGGACATTGCAGCATTCTTCAGACTAACTGAAAATCTGTAAGATAAATGAGTTTACTTTGCTTCCTTGCGTGTCTTCATGCCTCCTCAGTGATCAGAATTATGAGGTCTTTTTTTGTTGTTGTTTATTAGTTTTTGTTACTCTTCACACAAGGATATTTTTTCTATTGATTAGAGAAACTGGAAGGGAGGGAAGGTATGGTGGGGGGTGGAGAGAGACACATAGATTGGTTGTCTCCTGCAAGTGCCCTGACTGGGGCCAAGGATCGAACCTGCAACCCAGGTACGTGTCCTTGACCAGGAATCCAACCCAACACCCTTCTGTGTACAGGATGGCTCTCTACCACTGAGCCTCACCAGCCAGGGCTAAAGTAATCTTGAATGTTCCATCAGGTTCTATCAGTTTTGACTGGAGAGAGATTTGGGTGTAGGCTCAAATAAGAAAAAAATGTCAGGCTTCAGCATCTGTTCCATTGACTGGTGGTGGTTCTGTGGCAAGCTGTTTACTCTCTATTTTTCCTATTCAGAAAAATGAGGGTGACACTTGGTACTTTACTCTCCTGGGGCTATTTTGATGCTTAAGGACTGATATTTCAATATTAAAAGAGTTTAGTAATAGGGGACACTCTGCTTCTGTGCTATGATTAGACGGTGTGCCTTAATGGATTTTGTTTTCCTCAATTAGGATACTTCTGGGAACAATTTGTTAAATGAGCCCAAAGGTATTGAAAACCTATCTTTATCTGCTTTTTATAATTTCTATATTAATTTAATCATATGTCAAGTGGCTTCTTGAATTTCTAAATGATTAATTCATTAAGCTTTATTTGGTAGTTGTATTAGAAAAATGCCATTAATGCATTTCTGATGTAATCTTAAGGGAAATATTACTCTTTATTTACTTGAGTTCATAGTCTATCAACATTATTAATATGTTATGATGGCCTGTTAGGTTCAAATACAGACCATGTTTTATGGAATCTTTACAAAATCAGTTAACCTCCTATCAAAGTAATGTGACCCAGTAGTTCTTGTTGTGACTCTAGATGTCCTTGAATTTAGGGCACTGATAAGTACATGTGATATAGAAAAAAGAACCTGAGACTTGGAGGCAAAAGTTGAGGTTTTAGGTCTTAACTACAACACTCACTATGATACCTACATGTACTTGTTAATTTTAAATGGGAGGACCTGTATAAGAACACTTCATAAACTGTAAAACATACTTTTGTGACTGGACTATTTTTTTTAATTAAATCTTTATTGTTCAGATTATTACATTTGTTCCTCTTTTTTCCCCCCCATAGCTCCCCTCCCCCAGTTCCCACCCCACCCTCCGCCCTCACTCCCCCCACTGTCCTCATCCATAGGTGCACGATTTTTGTCCAGGCTCTTCCCGCATCTCCCACACCCCTTTACCCCCCAAGAATAGTCAGTCCATTCCCTTTCTATGTCCCTGATTCTATTATAATCACCAGTTCATTCTGTTCATCAGATTATTTATTCACTTGATTCTTAGATTCACTTGTTGATAGATGCATATTTGTTGTTCATAATTTGTATCTTTATCTTTTTCTTCTTCTTCCTCTTCTTAAAGAATACCTTTCAGCATTTCATATAATACTGGTTTGGTGGTGATGAACTCCTTTAGCTTTTCCTTATCTCTGAAGCTCTTTATCTGACCTTCAATTCTGAATGATAGCTTTGCTGGATAAAGTAATCTTCGTTGTAGGTTCTTGGTATTCATCACTTTGAATATTTCTTGCCACTCCCTTCTGGCCTGCAAAGTTTCTGTTGAGAAATCACCTGACAGTCATATGGGTACTCCCTTGTAGGTAACTGACTTTCTTTCTCTTGCTGCTTTTAAGATTCTCTGTCTTTTGCTTTTGGCATTTTAATTATGATGTGTCTTGGTGTGGTCCTCTTTGGATTCCATTTGTTTGGGGTTCTCTGCGCTTCCTGGACTTGTAAGTCTATTTCTTTCACCAGGTAGGGGAAGTTTTCTGTCATTATTTCTTCAAATAGGTTTTCAATATCTTGCTCTCTCTCATCTTCTGGCTCCCCTATAATTCGGGCTTGGGCGGGGCGGGTCCCACGGGATCAACAGGGCGGTCAGAGCGAGCAGTTATGGCTGCTGTCAGTCCCCTCCCCAGGGGCTCTGCCATTCAGAGTCCCAGCAACCGCTGCAAACCTCGGAGGGAAAGCTGCACTCGAGTTCCGACCGCTGCCAGACAGTACCGCTTCTCCCGTTTGAGTCTGGGTCCCTAGAGACTCGCCCAGAACTGGAGCTCAGAGCCTGAGACTCCCTCCTGATTGAAACAGACAACCGCGCCCTCAGCCGCCAGCCCGCTCCGCGCGCACCTCCGCACCTTTGTATTTTCCGCACTGCGCCTCCTCTGAATCTTGGTATGCTGTTCTCTTTCCTTCTAGTTGAAGAATTTCCCCTCAGCCAGCCTTCCTGTGGTTCTGGGTGATGTCCGTTCCGTCTTTTAGTTGTATTTTTGAAGTGATTGTGCGAGGCAGCAATCTCCAGTATTTACCTATGTCGCCATCTTGGTTCTCCTGGACTATTTTTTGAATGAAATTTTCTAAATGTAGCATTGAACGAATAGTGGGGTAGGAAGGATTCTCCTGACTTTTAAATATAATTAGTAATTTGAATAAAAAGCTAGGCGATACCCTCCAGAAGCTAGGCGATAACTTTATGCTGGGGCTTTGGAAATAATGGATTAAGACAGGTTCTAAAAGTTTCCTTAAATACTCCATGGGCCTGCATACTTAAGAAATAGGACTATAGTGCTAACTGCTGAAATAGATCCAGGACTCAAGACAGACTAAAGAGCATTTAGAACTGTGGCAATTTGGCAACATATGCTAAAATGTTAAATATGCATGCCCCTTGACTTAGCATTTTCTCTTCAAGAATGTTCGCAGATACGTTTGCATTCTTGCCCCAAAATGTGGGCACAAAGATTTTTTGCAGTATTTTATGCATATTTGTCTAAACACTCATTTTCAAATGGTAGAGTTCAAACTCACTTAAGAGAGAGGGTGGGTGGGGGGAAGAATTTCTTGGCTCGCAGGATTGAGAAATCCAGCAATAGTTTTAGCTTAGGCCAGCCAGATCTAGTATCAACACTCTCCTTGTTCCTCAGGTTATGTGGTATATTTGTCTGTCTCTCTTGCTCACCGCTCTGCTTTCTCTGTTAGTTCCATTCTCAGATAGACAGTCTACCTATTCTCATGTAGTAGTGTCTGGCAGCTCCTTCCATTTTGGCAATCATAGAGGGGGCGGGGTGGAGGATTGCTGCCCCTCTGTAGTTCCACAGGAGTCCCAGACTTTACTATCATTGTTCTGATATGGCTCAAGCATCCATCCTTGACTCAGTTTCCCAGGGTAGAGGGATAGCATACTCCGATTAACCTGCTTGAGTCAGATCCTTGGATGACAGTGGGAAATGGGTTTAACAAATGTATGGATAAACCTAAATGTCCATCAGTACTGGAAAACAAACATATATGATTTATCAGAGTGGGATACTATGTAGCTATTAAGATGAATGAGGTATATTTGTGTCTTGACAAAAATTGCTATGTAATATTAAATGAAAAATGAAGTTGCAGAAAAGTATTCTTAGTTATGCATATGTGCATTATTCATTATGGATGTGAATACTTATTCTTCATGTATTTCTGTACTCCTTTTAGTTTGCTGTTTATTTGTTTGAAATGGGTATATATATCACTTACATAATTTAAAAAAGTAATGCTCCAGGTGGCCCCTATTCTGGACCAGCGCTGGAATTGACAGAGCTCAAGAACTATAGAGAGATGGACATATGATAGGAAAGCTGAAAAGATAGTATTCTTTTTTTTCTTTTTTCTTTTCCCTCACCCCCCCCCCCCACTTTCCTCATCCATAGGTGCACGATTTTTGTCCAGTCTCTTCCCGCATTCCCCACACCCCTTTACCCCCCCACCCACAAGAATTGTCAGTCCACTCCCTGTCTATGCCCCTGATTCTATTATATTCACCAGTTTATTCTGTTCATCAGATTATTTATTCACTTGATTTTTAGATTCACTTGTTGATAGATGTGTATTTGTTGTTCATAATTTGTATCTTTATCTTTTTCTTCTTCTTCCTCTTCTTAAAGAATACCTTTCAGCATTTCATATAATACTGGTTTGGTGGCAATGAATTCCTTTAGCTTTTCCTTATCTATGAAGCTCTTTATGTGACCTTCAATTCTGAATGATAGCTTTGCTGGATAAAGTAATCTTCGTTGTAGGTTCTTGGTGTTCATCACTTTGAATATTTCTTGCCACTCCCTTCTGGCCTGCATAGTTTCTGTTGAGAAATCAGCTGACAGTCGTATGGGTACTCCCTTGTAGGTAACTGAATTTCTTTCTCTTGCTGCTTTTAAGATTCTCTCTCTGTCTTTTGCTCTCGGCATTTTAATTATGATGTGTCTTGGTGTGGTCCACTTTGGATTCCTTTTGTTTGGGGTTCTCTGCGCTTCCTGGACTTGTAGGTCTATTTCTTTCACCAGGTGGGGGAAGTTTTCTGTCATTATTTCTTCAAATAGGTTTTCAATATCTTGCTCTCTCTCTTCTTCTGGCACCCCTATAATTCTGATGTTGATACGCTTGAAGCTGTCCCAGAGGCTCCTTACACTATCTTCGTATTTTTGGATTCTTTTTTCATTTTCCTTTTCCAGTTGGGTGTTTTTTGCTTCTTGATATTTCAAATCTTTGACTTGATTCTTGCGATCCTCTAGTCTGCTGTTAGAACTCTGCATAATATCTTTATTTCAGTCAGTGTATGCTTAATTTCTAGTTGGTCCTTTTTCATAACCTCGAGGGTCTCACTAGATTTCTTGAGGGTCTCACTACATTTATTGGTGGTCTCACAAGACTTTTGAGGGTCTTACTAAATTTATCGGCGGTTTCTAGAAAGTTCTTGAAAAACCTTAAAAGTGTGGTTTTGAACTCTATATCCAGTCGTTTGCTTTCCTCCATTTCTGTCATTTGTGACCTGTTTCTTTGTCTCCGCATTTTTTATGCTTCCCTGTGTTGGTAGAGTGGCTTTGTGTGCTAGGTGTCCTATAGGGCCCAGTGGCTCAGCCTCCCCAATTACCTGAGGCGGACACTCTTGGTGCACCCCTTTGTGGGCTTTGTGCACAGTCTTGTTGTAGTTAAGCCTTGATTGTTGTAGGGTATCACTGGGAGGAATTGACCTCCAGGCCAATTGGCTGTGAGAGTCAGCTATGTCTACAGTGGGAGAACTCCTGTGCTGAAGACACCCTTATGAGGCAAGACTTGCTTCAGTGGGGCTTTGGTGCTCACTGAGTCTGCCCCCTGAGTGTGCCCCTAATGGATCTGAGGAGCTGTAATTGGATGGTCCCACTCTGACCACTGGGTACACTGGCTCTTGGATCTAAGGAGGTGTTAATCTAGCCTCTGCCTGAGGCTACCCAGCAGGAGCTATGGAGAGATCTGCAGATTCCCCTTCCTTGTTTGGGGTTTGGAGGTGCCCAGATGAGGCCCAGCTGTGAAGCAATGAAAGCTGCTGTGGGGCCTTGAGCCTTCTCTTGGAAGTTCTGGGTCTGTCTGGCCCTGCTGCAGTTTTTTAGGTAATTTTCAGATTGCAAAGGGCCAGGGAATTCATATGCAAAAGCTTCTGCTGCAGCTTGGGTGGGGCGGGGTCTCAGGGAATCAACAGGGTGGAGCAAGCAGCTATGGCTGATCCTCAATCCTGCCCTATGAGGCCCTGTGTCTCAGTGTCCCGGTAATCACTGCAAGCACCTCTGAGAGAAAGCCTCCCTCGAGTTCCGACCAATGCCAAACAGTCCAGTTTCTCCCAGTATGAGTCTGGGTCCCCAGAGACTTGCCCCGAACCGGAGTTCAGAGCAGTCGGGAACTTGTGTCTCCCTCCAGTTTGGAAAAGACAGCAGTGTCCTCAGTTGCCAGCCCTTGCCCTGTGCGCCTCTGTACCTCTGCACTTCTGCACCTCTTCTGAGTCTCAGTGTGCTTTTCTCTTTCCTTCTAGTAGAATTTCCACTCAGCCAGCCTTCCTGTGGTTCTGGATGATGTCTGTTTTGTCTTTTAGTTGTATTTTTGAATTTGTTGTGGGAGGCAGCAATTTCCGGTGTTTACCTATGTCGCCATCTTGGTTTCTCCCAAAAGATAGTATTCTTGGATCTGATACAAAAATCATGGGAACTAAGAGGTGGATAGGACAGATTAAACTGCCTGTGTAGCAGGAGCAGATTTGTAATCCTAGAAGAGTGACAAGAGAATTTCTAGAAAAAGTAAAAATATTAACCAAAAGGTACGTGGTTTGGAAGAGATGGGGTAGAGAACATGGAGAATAACTTTGGAAATCACATGAATGAAAGGGAACAACAGAGGCAGAGAATGTGGGCGGCTTAGTGTAAAGAAGAGAGCAGTTAACCTGCAGTTGAGAAATTGGTTATGTTTACTTAGGCAACCCTATTACCTAGGAAAGGTCATGTAACATCTCACAGTATCTATCTCCTATGGACAAGGTAGTTTTTTGAGAGAGGGGAACACATTTATATTTGTTTGTGTGTAGCTTTTGCTGCTGGTAATTAAAATTAATAATTCTGCATAGTTCACCTATATATGGCAGAACGGCAAGATGAAACCAGTTATCACATACAACCATCATGAAAGAAAACACACAGAAGAAAGTCAATGTAGAACTATAACTCTGAAAAAATCATTCTCATGGAATTCAAACAAGAGCTACTCAGAAATATCAATTGTGGTAGCATTCCGTGCACATTTTAAATCTGATTCATTTGTTTTTCTCTGTATATATGTGTATTTTAGCATTTTGAGGCAAGTATTGTGCAGTCCAAATAGAAAACTCAGGTGGCATTTCATTGAGTTGTATTTACTTGCTTAGTACTTCTACCCTTACCTACCATATGCTTGGGCTAGTGCTAGGCATTGGCATACAAATGTAATTGTCACTATCTTCAAACAGCCTTTGGGTTGTAGGGAAGACAGCCACATGGACAAAGAAAGTGTAATGGGAATGAAATAGGACTATGAGGAAGGGAGTCACTGTACTTTGAGTAATTTTTTCCCCCTTCTCATTGCTTCTAAATGCTTGTTAGAACTTTCTTGGCTTTTTAGTTATTCTTAAGATGTGTGTTAAGAAAAGTTCAGCATCTCTTAGCGTTTAAAATTCTGTCTTCATAACTTAAATCACAGGAACTGCAGTGCTAAAGAAGGTGGAAAATTTTCAGAGACTGGGTTATTATCCTTTAAATTTACCAGTTCTGAGCTGACTTAGTCTTTTTTTGGAAAGAGAAAGAATTCCACACCCCCCAGTACACAAAATACTTGTTAAACAGTTTTTATCTTAGATGCAGTCTACTACAGAAATAATCCATCTTCTATCTTGGGCTTTCTTTCCTGACTCCTTTGGATAAATAAAACTTTGAACGTGCTTTGAGGTTCAAGGCCTTGGTAAGTAAGTGTGTGTGTGTGTGTGTGTGTGTGTGTGTGTGTGTGTGTTTAATAGGTAAATGGTAAAAGCTCAATTTCTGTGGCTAACTGCTCTTGCCTTTCCTCGCCTTCCCTACCCCAACTCCCAGTACAAATTTGAGTTCATATTAGCAGCATATGTCTAGTGATATTCAAGTTCCCAAGAGGCCTCTGAACAAAATGATTGTAGAACATCTTTCATTATAGGAGACACAAAGTAATCCTGATTTCTTAATTCTGGTTCTAGCTATTCTTCTTATTAAACCAGCATTTTGAACTGATTCGTATCGTAGAGGCATTTTTCAGAGTCAGAAAAATCAGAGGGATTCTGTCCTTAAAAGAGAAACATGTGTATTGTCTCATATCTTTGTAATAATGCATTGTTTTTATGGAGTTATTTCCTGAGTTTTAAAGGCTTTGCTTTCATTTTCCCTTTTCAGTTTTTCCTATGGAATATCATCCTGTTTATCTGCCTATACTTTCTATTTTCTTGTTAAATAGATTTGTTTAATATTATTGATGATAATTCCCCATGTATTAGTAATTCCCTGATTCTCTCAAACACTAAAGAACATTCAATAGTTGTGCAGGAAGCCACTGCCATTGATGGGACCAAGGATAGTTTAATTTTGGAGAAAAACTATTCTATTGTCTTTAAAAATTAAAAAACAACTATAAACAAAAGAAAGGAATTGCCAAGGTCATTATGCCCTTAAAGGTTTTCTCCAGCCCTGACTTTAGAAGACAGTTATCACCAAGATATGCTTATTTTTTCATAGAATTTTAATGTAGAAGTTATTTTTTTACATCCAGATATTAATATAGGTATGGGACTGTGAAATTGTTTCACAGCTAAGTAATTTAGTTTTTCAAAAAGATGAAAGGCTAATTATTAAGTAGTAATGTGATCAAATTACCAAAAGCTTCAAGGTGGTTCTATTTCAGTTCTCAGCCTGATGTGCATTTAAAAATATCTCTACTTAGAGTAGTTACTGTTCATAATGCATTATGGAATCTTTTTAGGTAACAGATTGGGTGATAAAGAAGCCATTATCCTTGAGTTGGTCTGTTTCACCCAAATTTATGACAGACTGAAAATTAGCTGTAGTATTGTATACCTTCCTATTTTATTCAACTTAATATATGTGGGAGCCATATGTCCAGCAGGATTTATGTTATTGATGGAGGGAAAGGGTGTTTTATAGTACCCTGTGAAAATATACAAGGTAACGTGGGATATATCCTTGAATTTTGGGTTTATAAGAGATTTAATCTGTACCTAAAGGAAGTACAATTAAATCTATTATAAATCCTTCAAAATGGGAAAATTCAGAATTTACTTCTTTAATTTAGAAGGGAGAACTTATTAGTGGTTTGTTTCCAGAACAGATGAGAGATTATAAAACTAATTTGGTTTCTTCAAATGAATTGAAGAATTCAGTGCATATCCACTTGTCTGCCTCTGTTCAGTTCATTTTCATTACTTCATAATTATTTGCAGGAAGTACCTTGTTTACCCCATGTGTAGTTGTATAGTTTGTGTTGCATTTAAGCCTTTGCCCTCACACCCAGTCTTATTAAAGGATTTCATAGCATAATGCTAATTAATTAAAAATTTCTTAAGCAATGAATTATAGATGGCTCTGCAAAAGAAGAATAAAATGTAAAATACAAGATTTCTCATTTAAATGCAACCCAGGTGATAACAATTACTGTGCCGTAATCTCTGACCCAAGAGACAGACTTTCTTTTATTTTTTGTGGGTTTTTTGTTTGTTTCTTAAAATATGTTTTTATTGATTTTATAGAGAATGGGAGAGGGAGAAAGAGAAACATCAATGATGGGAGAGAATGATTGGTTGGCTGCCTCCTGATCAAGCCCCAACCAGGCATGTGCCCTAACTGGGAATTGAACCAGGATCTCCTGGTCAATGCTCAACCACTGAGCCACACCAGCTGGGGGCAGACAAATTCTCTTAGGGGCCTATATTGTGCTTCACCACCAGCACTGGCCACTTTATGGGGCGTCATGCAAGAAACTAGGCGCAGAATGGAACTTGCGTGGGTGTTCTTCGGTACAAGTAGTTCTAATAAATTACAGCTACAGCTTCCAGAAAGACTTCTATACTCAGCAGCACATTTTCTGTAATCTAAGAAACTCCAAATAAATCTTTTAAATAGCTTCAAAATGATTCCCTTCAAAAGGTACTGAGTCTAATTGTTCTGATGTGAAAGAACTTCTGAAAGAGAAGTTCAATTAGTGTTTTCTGAGTCCTCATAATATATTAGTCATAAAACAAAGCAATGCCCTTTATTTTTACCCTGTAGATACAGTGTTTTCCAGCTGAGCTTACACTTCAGAATCACCTTTGGTGCTATGCTTACATCCACTACTAGGATTCTATTTTAGTCGGTTTGAAATGAAGTAAAAGCGTCTGTTTTTTAAAGTTTTAGAGACGTTTCTAATAGCCACACTTCCAGTTGAGTAACATTACCAGCTTATATTTGAATTATACCACACCTATTCTATATAACATGTAAGCAACTCTCATTCATACTGGTTCTATGGCTTTACAAAGAAGAACTTAGAAAGTAGCTATAGTTAGAATTTTGGACGTAAAAGGGAACCATTCTAAACCTTTCCTCTTTACAGAGTCGGTAGCAGAACCAAACACTAGGTCCAAGACCGACTTGAACTCTTTCTGCACTAGCTTCTTGAGCCTAGTTCTTCTTTGAGAAAAGCTTCAAAGCCACTCAGTAATCTAGAAATTGTCTTGAGCGTCCCAAAGCCTGCCAGGGTATTGTGAAGTCTCAGAGTATTTAATAAAAGGAACAGTAATGCAGCCAACAGGAAGTTCTCAGTTTTGAAGTTACTAGGCAGGAGTCATGGGTGATATAACGTATAGTTAGAAATTATAGTCATCACTCAGAATGCTTTTGTGACTTCTTTGTAAACGTATAACTTTCTGACAAGAGATGCCTAGATTTCGTACTAACGATTATCAGGAACAAGGTGATCATTTGTCCTGTTTAAACTAATCCTTAAGCAGGAAGTCTAAGAAATTAGGTCAGTATTATATTTTTAAGCAGGCCTGACTTTTAGCTTACTTCAGAAGGAGGATATTGTGCCCAGATACACAGTTTAAACAACTAAAGGAATAATATACTTATTAATTATGAGTAAATTTGGCTATAAAAAAACCCCAATCAGTAATAGCCCAGTCAAGGTATAGAGATTGATTTTTCTTTTGGATTAAAAAAGTCCAGAGGGCCTTGCTGGTTTTGCTCAGTGGTTAGAATGTCTGTCCTCGGACCAATGGGTTGCAGGTTCAATTCCTGGTCAATCCCTGGCCCTGGTCAGGGTGAGTATTGGAGGCAACAAGTTGATGTGTCTCGCTCACATCAATGTTCCTCCTTCTTTCCTGCTCTCCCTCTCCTTTTCCCCCCTCTCCCCCTCTCTCCTTTTCCACTCTCCAAAGATCAATGGAAAAAAATACCCTCGGGTGAGGATTTTTTTAAAAATTCCAGAGGGAAGGGAAGTCCACCATTGTTATGGTTACTTCATAGCCATCAGGAGCTCGGGTTCTTTTATTTATTTTTTATTTTATTTTAGAGATAGGAAAGGGGAGAGAGAGACAGACACAATGATGTGAGAGAGAAACATTGACCAGTTGCCTCCCGTATATGCCCAGACCGGAGATAGAACCCACAACCTTTTGGTGTATGGAATGACACTCCAAACAACTGAGCCACCCAGCCAGGGCTGTTTCATCCACTCTTGGCACTAACTTATATCCTTAAAGTGTCTGATAGTTCTAGCTGGCTTCTGGAGCTTCAGCCATCATCAAAGGGGCATAGCTCCAACTTGAGTCATCTTCTTTGAAAGAGCTTTTCTAGAACCACCTCATTCAACAATTTCTGCTTCCATCTCACCTGTCATTCCTATTATCAAGAGAGGCTGGAAAGATATGTATAACTGGGAAGGTTGTTATTCACTATAATTAGGAATTCTGTTATTAAGAAAGAAGAGAGTAGATATTGGGCAGGTGACTAACATCTGCTACAGCATGTTTTTCAAGAATATAATACTTTAAATATTAGGAAAACCAAATTTTAGTGACATCAAAAACTATTATTCAGAATATAAATTTAAAAGATCTCCTGCCCTGGCTGGTGTGGCTCATTTGGTTGAGCATCATCCATGCACCCAAAGGTTGCTGGTTTGATTCCCAGTTAGGCACATGGCTTGATCCCTGGTCAGGGTGCATAGGGGAGGCAGCGATTTGATGTTTCTCTCTCCCTCTCTCTTCCTTTCACTCTAAAACCAATAAAAATATATTTTAAAATAACCCCAAACTACCATCTACCATGTATTTGGTTAATAAAAGCAATACGTCTCCATGATAGAGTTCTGTTTTGGCTTTCTCGGCAGGACTCGTTGGGAACAGCTGTTAGGTTTTGTATATTTTAAATAAACGAAAGAATGAGTTCTTCAAAACAACAGGGGAAAAAGATTTTTCAAATAAAATTCTGTTTCCTTTTGGAGATAGGAAGAATCAAAACAAGCACAAAGACAATTCAATGGACATTTATGGAACTAGCAGGAGCAGAATATACTATATTAGATGATTTGAGGTAGGAATGAATTTATGAAAACACTCATTGTTTAGTATTTAGATGGAACAAGGTAGACTGATGCAGTACATTAAATAGTTTAACATATATATTATAGCTAACTCCAGATATATAAGACTTATCCTGGAGAGAATGATGGGCACAGTGCGTTAAAACTTTAAGTAGTAGATATTGTATTAGTTCATTTGGGCTGTTTTATCAGAATACCACACATACTGGATGGCTTATAAACACAGAAATTTATTTCTCACAGTTCCAGAAGTTGGAAGTCCAAGATCAGGGTGCCAACATGGTTAGTTAGGTTCTGGTGAAGGCCCTCTTCTGTGTTGCAGACTAAATAGGTAAAGGATCTCTAAGGGGGTCTCTTTCATAAAGGTATTTGTAGGTAAAAACAAGCAGTAATCTGCATCATATGCAACTGTAGGCTATGGTATACATAAATGTGTAAGATGGAGTGTTTGTGCTCTGTGAGACCAGATTTTTAAAATGTTCTGGGCCTAATTCACAATCACTGTTCACATGGTGCTGTCTAACACATATTCACTGTATACCTCACATTTACAATACACTTTCTTATCAAGTTGCCACTTAGGTAAGAAAGTCTAGATTTTGACTTCGTATAGCTATGAATTTTAAATCTGGGGAAAACCTAGCCTTGTATTTCCCTCCCCCACCCCCTTTTCCTTTTATAATTACTTATCAGTAACCAAACCTTGTCTGTTGACTTTGCTCCAACTAATAGAAAACAGGAAACTACAGAGCCTCCCTGTGAGAAGAGGCCCAGGCTGTACCCTCTGTGACCTCACCCCTTCAGTTTGATTGGATTTGTCCTCGAGGAAACAATTGTAAACAGCTTCACATGTGGCTTTGGCAGTAGGCATAGCAAATGCAAATTAAACCAACTAATGCAGCAGGGTCTGTTAGTCTGGCCTTTTGAGCAAGCCATTTTTGAACCTATTATGATAGTACACTTTTGGGCATCCTTGGGGAAGAATAGTTTACACTCTGATCAAGTAATGGATCAGGAACCCTTCTCGGTCTTATATAGCAGTAGATATGCCATTTGCACTCTGGTATTAAATAACTGCTTATTTGAACTTAATTGTGCAATGACTTAGCTGTTCCCACCCTTTATTACAGTGGTTCTCAACCTTCTGGCCCTTTAAATACAGTTCCTCATGTTGTGACCCAACCATAAAATTATTTTCGTTGCTACTTCATAACTGTAATGTTGCTACTGTTATGAATCGTAATGTAAATATCTGATATGCAGGATGTCTTAGGCGACCCCTGTGAATGGGTCGTTCGACCGCCAAAGGGGTTGCGACCCACAGGTTGAGAACCACTGCTTTATTCATTCCCTTTGACGCTGTTGTGCTCAGTTTAGTTCTCCAGTAGGGATTATGAAAGAAAATGGAAATCTCACAAATTGTACTTTCTTTAAAACTCAGTGCTGATACAGCTGTCATATTTTGGTTTTTGTATTCTCCATTCTGCACCCACTTCCCCTCTGCTTTCAGGTGAAGGTCTCCCACAGGTATATTACTTTGGACCGTGTGGGAAATACAATGCCATGGTGCTGGAGCTCCTCGGCCCTAGCTTGGAGGACTTGTTTGACCTCTGTGACCGAACTTTTACTTTGAAGACTGTGTTAATGATAGCCATCCAGTTGGTAAGTTGACATTGCTATTCTGCAAACGGATAGTCATCCCCACCCCCCAACACATCCTTTTGTCCCTTTTGGTAATTGACCAGATGTAGTGGCATCTAGTGAATGTGCACTCACAGGCTTGATAGTGCATTCCGGGGCAAAAAGGACTAACCCGGAAAAGTCAGGCTGCATATGCTCTTTGATCTGTTTTAAGAATTTGCACTTTGGAACCGTGCCCTGCCCTTATCTGAAGTGGAAGCATATAATTTAGGTTAGAAAGAAAGAGGGTGATTAGGTGAAGTTGTAAAAATGCAAATAATTTCTCAGATGTTTTATTTATAGATTTAAACACGACTGTAAGGTTTTGTCATGTCCTCCCCTCTCCCCTTACTGTTGCATCCAAGAAGAGCTTGGAGATGTAATCCACTGCCCTAACTATTAAGATTCCAAAATTGTGTGACCAAGAACCTGCCTTAGTTCTCTGGCCTTCACTTCTCACAGAATGACATAGCTAAGGAGGCAGCTCTCTCAGCTCCTACTAAATTACACACCATTACCAGTTTGAGCAGTTAAGATAGTTCCTTTGAGAAGTCTGTCAGCCCCTCAGAGGAGGATGCAAATGCATCTTTATTGGACTAAGGTGGTAATGGTCTCCTCCACTTTACAGCAAAAACTTGGAAATGTTGGAAAATTGACTTTATATTTTGAACCCAAAATTCAAATGCCCATGCTTCCCTTTCTGTATTAAGTAAGTAGAAAAGCTTTGTAGCTAGAAATGAACTTAATGAAATTTGAAATACTTTTATGATTATTATTTTAGGATAATTTTACTTTCATATATAAATCGTACCTTTACCGTTGCTACTAATTAGCTCTGTGATATCAGTCCAGTATTAACTTCTCTGGGCCTCACTTGCCTTAGTTCCACAGCTGAGAGCGCTGAACTGGGGAGTCCTGTTCAGCTGAGAGGAAGGTGTGGGCAGGATGTGAATGTGGCAGTGGCACTGTCTTCAGAGGCTGCCAGCGTAGTTTGATGCACTGTCTCTGCATAGATACTTCTTGCCTCTCAAATGCTTACTTTCTGAAATAACATAAAAACACTTAATTCCATTTACCATTTGCAAATTGTAACATTATGAGGCTTAGCTGACCTGTACTACCCCACTCTTTTATCTGGATATTTGTTATGTGAATATTAGTATCAGAAAATATTTTCTGGTGGAAAAGAGTGAAGTGACTCTGGGTGGTGAAGAAGAAATTAGTTTTATTTTCCTTTCAGTAAGTAAAACCTTGGCTGATAAAGCAAATGTTTTCATGTATTTTTTCAGTAGACTTGTTTAGAGTATTTACATCATTGTTTTTTCTCTTTCAGCTTTCTCGAATGGAATATGTGCACTCAAAGAATCTCATTTATCGAGATGTCAAGCCAGAGAACTTCCTGATTGGCCGGCAAGGCAATAAGAAAGAGCATGTTATACACATTATAGACTTTGGACTGGCTAAGGAATACATAGACCCTGAAACCAAAAAACATATACCTTATAGGGAACACAAAAGTTTAACTGGAACTGCAAGATATATGTCTATCAACACGCATCTTGGCAAAGGTGTGTTTACCTTGAACAGGGCAGCTTTTTAAAACAACTTTTTATTCTAATAATACTTTGTCCCCATTGTGCATTACAACTTGTGATTCTTATTGCTTCACATGGTAAGTGGATTTATTTTATTTTTATTTTTTAAATATATTTTATTGATTTTTTACAGAGAGGAAGGGAGAGAGATAGAGAGTTAGAAATATCGATGAGAGAGAAACATTGATCAGCTGTCTTCTGCACATCTCCTACTGGGGATGTGCCCGCAACCGAGGTACATGCCCTTGACCGGAATTGAACCTGGGACTCTTCAGTCCGCAGGCCGACGCTCTATCCACCGAGCCAAACTGGTTTCGGCAGTAAGTGGATTTTTATACTTGAGAACTTAAGATGGTAAGTCAATGACTTTCCTGAGTATCCTGTTGGACAACTTAAGGATTTTAATTCTTTATACATTTGGCCCTTGAAAAACATGGGTTTGACGTCACAGATCCACTTATATGGGTTTTTTTTTTATGAACACTGTAAATGTATTTTCTTTATAATTTTCTTAATTTCTTTGCTATAGCTTACTTCATTGTAAGAATATAACATATACTACATATAACATAAATATGTGTTAATTAACTGTGTTACTGTTAAAATTTCTAGTCAACAGTAAGTTATTAGTAGGTAGGTTTTTGGGGAGTCAAAAGTTATATATAGATTTTTTTTTTAAATTCTTTATTAGTTAAGGTATTACAAATGTGTCCTCATTCCACCCCCCCCCATTAAACCCCCATCCTCCCCCCCCCCAATATATAGATTTTTGACTGCAAGCAACCGGCATCCTTAACCCCGTATCCCAGGGTCAGCCTTGCTATGTTTCCAAATGTTTAATTTTTTAGCAGTGTGAGTAATAGACTTACTGTATTAAGGTGGTAGTATTGGAATAAGTTTAGTGATGAGTTTGGTATGGATGACCTTGTATATGACATCTGCTTTGGGGAAGAGTGCTTCACTAAAACATGAATTAGTCTTCTGTTCACTGTGCATAATTCCATGAATAATTCTTTAAGGACGGGGTTATGTCTTATTCAGTGAAAATATATTTGCTTTTCCATGAATCTTACATTTTATACATGATAGTTTGCACAAATATTTCATAATGCTCTAATCAAGGCAAAAGGCCTTATTTGTGAGAAGAAATGGTCCAGAGGAGAATTTTTGTGAGAGAAGCCTAAAGAACAGTGGAAGCCAACTCAGCAGGGTCCTGGGCCTCCCCAGCTTCTCCAGAAAAGCTTTCCTTTTTATATGTTTTATATATTGTTCTTTCATGGAAGATTCTGTTTGGAGACAAGTTCCACAGTGATTGAAAAAAAAAATGTTTGGAAATCACCACCCGAGAGAGTAGACATATAAATGGAATATTATCAAGTTTCATAATCATAGACATAGCTAATTATATCAGGTGTTTAAATATTAATGAACTGTGGTACACTAATAAGTATTTTTTCACTAATATGTATTTTACAGACTAAGATAAATAGCTACAAAGTTGCCTTATAAACTGTACAGGTATTCAGATAATGAATTAGTATTAGCGAAAATTAAAATGACATTACAAAGTAGTGTGATACAACTTTAGTTGAAATCATGAATGCTGTCAGAATTTTTTCAGTAACCACATGGAAATCCTCATTTAACTAAATGTAATACTTTAAAATTAGACTAGAATCTCTGCTACTTATTATCAGTGTCACTTTGGATAATTTTCTTAATCTCCCTGAAACCTTTCTGTAAAATAAGACTAATATTTCACAAGGATGCTTTGAAGATTGAATGGGTGATATATGTAACACAGGTCTCTTGCATAGTGCTCAATATTTCCTTCTTTCTTTTTACAAGGAGACAGACTGTGTTGTAAATAGTAAAGTCATAATTGCTTGGTTTTACTGAGACTGGAAATTATTGTTCCAGTGTGTGCTTCCTGGGCTCAGCAATTTGTGTTCTGCCTTTATTATTCTTGTCAGGAAAGGCAAGTACAGACAAGGGGAGGAGTGGGTATGTGTTATATTTGTATAAGGTTAAGAAAAATGGATACAAATCTTGGCTTTTTCATTTAAAACTATGTGATTTTGGTCCAGTAACCTTCCTCCGTCAGCCTCAGTTATCTTAATCTATGAAATGGGTATGATAAACTTTATATTATAGGTTTGTGTGAGAAAATGCATATAAAGTGTTTAACATAGTGTCTGATAATAGTAAAGACTCTGTAATGGTAATTACCACTTATTTATTCAACAAAATGTTTTAAGCATCCACTTTTGTCAGACTAGGTTTCTTCATTCTTGGTGTAGCCATTTCTATTGGAACTTAGAGTTTATCTCCAAACTTTGACTTCCTAGTTCCACAGTTTTTCAGGTCCAATTCAACCTGTCACCATATTTTATCCTTACAGTACCGCAGAGAATACATATAGAAGGTTGCCAAATGCCCTTTAAACTCTGACCAGGGTCTCAAGGAACTTTGTCCTATTAGTATTAGCAAAGAGTAAAAATGACATTATAAAGTAGTGTGATATAACTTGAGTTGAAATCATGAATGATAAAGCCCTAAACTTGATTCTGATAAATAAACACTTAAATTTTTAAATGTGTAGCATCCTTTATGTTGTAATGAAGAAAAAGGGAAGTGTATTTCCAAATGACTTGGAGAGAATTGCCAATAATTTTGTGAGGAAAGATGCTTCCTAAACCTGATCTTGCCACATGGGATTAGCCACGTTCCCCACTGAGTGAGCCCTGGTTAAGGCCGCCCATTTAAGTAGTCTTTAATCATTGACGTTAGGATGAGAACACTGGGTAATCCGGCCCCTTTCCTACAACTAAATGTATTTGACCTAAAATCAGGGATGTGATGCTTGTAAACTAAGCTCATCTTTCTGATTGGTTGAAAGCAAGCCTTCATTGTGTGGAAACATTTTATGTCCTACTGGTCTCACTGGCATTGAAATCTTTCTTCTTTAAAATGAAAATATCTTGCATGAATAAATAAGGGTGTGTGAGAATACTGACTTGAATATAGAATGTTCAAAGAAATAGGGAAATAAAGCATGGCTCTGGTTTTCACTATTTTTTTTCTTGAAAGGTCCTAATGGCTTAAATTATCATAGGTTATTTTAGAGCTGGAAAATGACTTTTCAGATTACCTCCGTGGTCAACAAACTGCGGCTCGCGAGCCACATGCGGCTCTTTGGCCCCTTGAGTGTGGCTCTTCCACAAAATACCACGTGCGGGCAAGCACATACTGTGCGATTGAAACTTTGTGGCCCATGCACAGAAGTCGGTATTTTGTGGAAGAGCCACACTCAGGGGCCAAAGAGCCGCATGTGGCTCGCAAGCCCACAGTTTGCCGACCACTGACTAAGTCAACCACTTTATTTTCAAATGAGGAAATTTAGGCCCAAAGTAGATGACTTGATCATGCTGAATTTCACATGGATTAAATAAATGGAAAGGATGGGTCAAGAGCTAGATGACTTGACTCAGAACTATTGTTTTTCCTATTATCCCATATTCCACAGCTATTTTTCATGGTTCTCAGTTTTTGAAAATTACTTATTCCAGTGGGCTTAATGTTTATTTATTTTTTTATCTCATTTTTATAATGAATGGTCTTTGCTGTGAAAAAGTCTTTTTCTGTAGGGCTGATCAATATTGAAAATGTGGAGAGTTTCGCCCTCTTGTGCTCAACTAACTAAAGTGCAGCCATTTATCCAGTGAATTTTTTTATTACCAAGGGGCCTCTTGTTACAGGAAGTGAATATAAAAATGGAGAGCTGCCGAAACCGGTTTGGCTCAGTGGATGGAGCGTCGGCCTGCGGACTGAGGGGTCCCGGGTTCGATTCCGGTCAAGGGCATGTGCCTGGGTTGCGGGCATATCCCCGGTGGGAGATGTGCAGGAGGCAGCTGATCGATGTTTCTCTCTCATCAATGTTTCTAACTCTCTATCTCTCTCCCTTCCTCTCTGTAAAAAATCAATAAAATATATTTTAAAAAAAAGAAAAGAAAAATGGAGAACTGATGAGTAGGTGTGATGCAGTGTGAGAAACTGCAGGGTGTGATTTCTCTATCTGCCCTGATTTCTGGGAGGCCTCAATTGAACCTGACTCTTCTTTTTTTAATTTGTTTTATCTTTAAGTTCTGTTAACAAACTCTGCTTTTGCGTAATGGCTTTTTGTTTTCAATTGCGAATAAAATTTATTGCAAACTTCAGGCAAGCCGAGTAGACAAAAGCTCCTGGTTTATTTTATTCTTTTTAAGATCATTTCAGTTGATGTACTCAATTTTATGTTATTTTTATATCTTATCAGGGTGCCTTTAGTGACCACCTTTCCAAAACCTCCTTCCCATTAGTGACCCCCTTTCCTAAAGCCTCCTTCAAACAGTAAAAATTAGAAAGTTTCCTTTTCTTTGTTTTTCTCTTTTAAGGAGTACTTTTCACTCTTTTTCATGCAAATTTCCCATGATTGGTGGCAGCATTTAAACAGGTTGTGCTGTGGTATTTTGAGTTAGTTGAATAGCTTTCCCAGCCTCCCTGACTCCTGGGTTTTACTTTCTGCACAGTGAAAGCACAGTCAAATTTAAGGTAGCCCCTTAGTCTTGCTTCTGTAATTTTTTTTATAAAGCCCTAAACTTGATTCTGAAAAATAAACACATAAAATGTCTGAGATGAACCATAATTGGCAAATTAGAAATGGAGGTATATACTACTTAAATTCAGTCTGACAACCAAAGGTGGTATAGGATGTTTTCTGAGATGAAGTTATAATTTTTTATTAATTATTCTACAGTTCTTTACCATTTTAATCATTACAGTTAAAAAAACCAGCAATTTGTCTTATATATATATATATATGCTCCCAGAATGCAGGAATCCTATAAGGTGACATACAGGGCACCTTAGTAATCAGTTTTAAATTTTTCTTAAGGTAGTTATAGAACATAGTACAAATAGAATGGAGCTGAGAGATTATACATTGATGTTCTATTGTATGAAGTTAAAATTTGATATTAATTTTTATGACAAAAAGCACTAGCCATGTATGCTAGGCAGTCTGCAGCTTGTGTCTTCACAGGCCTACCCAAAATGGATGGTTTCAACAGCTTTAGCTGCTAGTCTGCTGCTCACATTCTCTGATGGTAACCAAGGATAACTATAGCCCATACACTGAAAATAAGATATCTTACTTTCAGGAAGCTGACAGCATTGAATGAGGGGTGGTTACTCACTGTTTAGTAATTTGGACTTGATTTTAGTTTAGGATTTGCTCTTTTCTCTTAATACGTCTAGGCAGAGGAGCACACATTGTTTTTCTGTCTTGATCTAAAATACTATCCCTGATTTAGATAATTAATAAGCGAGACTTTCCAGAGCAGAAGAGTTACTGAACGGACTGCTTGGTTTTGAGGGCCTTTCTACTTTATTAACTATAAATGTAATGTGTGATCTGTCTTCCCTTTTAGAGCAAAGCCGGAGGGACGATTTGGAAGCTCTGGGCCATATGTTCATGTATTTCCTTCGAGGCAGCCTGCCCTGGCAAGGACTCAAGGTATCCTTGAAAGTGCTCAGTGGAGGACTTTGTTTCAGTACTCAGTTGGTAATGAAGGGGTTGCTGATTTGATGTCTGCAAGAAGCACAAAGAGGATGATTGGCTAGAGAGATGAGAAGCAAGGACTGGTTACATTAGTCTATGTTGTAAATGCTCACCTGGGCTTTGGAAGCTCTGTTTTGCTCCCATTTGTCTTCTTCCCCATCTGAATCCTTCTTCCTTGTTTTTGGATTTTCCATAATCTCTTCCCTTGTTCCCTCCCAGCCTTGGCAGTGCTGCTTTCCTCTCTGTCAGTATGCCTCCTCCACTACCATTATGTAGCAAGATGAGTGTTCCCAATGTGTTGGGGAATTTCTGGAACAAATTGGTGACAGCAGCTGCTACACATTTTACCAGCAAGGCCAGCAGGGCTGGGTGTGTCCCTAAGGGGAACTGGAAATATTTGTTCATCCTATATAAGTTGAGTGCTCACCTAAACGAAAACAAAAATCCAGGTTTAATGTTGCTGTTCAAGTGTTTTATTGAATAAATGCCTATGCAGACAATAGTCATTCCTTGTGAACCATGTAGTTTAAATAGCCTTCTTTTGGTAGGTGTCAATACAGTACATTTCTATTAGAGTTAATTATCTATGATAATAAAAGCATAATATGCTAATTAGACGGGATGTCCTTCCGAACGACCTTCCAGATGAAGCAGGGTCCCGGGTGCCAGAGGGAAGCTGGTGCCAGCAGCTAGGAGAAGGAAGGCCTACTCTTGCATGAATTTCATGCATCGGGCCTCTAGTTAATTATAAATATAACCATTATAATGACTGTGCCTTTGGCTGTAGACAAGACAATGCTAAGCTTCTCTAACCCATGCTAAATCCCATTAGTTAGCTAAATGTGAGATATATTTTTGAGCTGTAAATTATATCAACATTGGCTCAGTGGATAGAGCATTGGCCTGCGGACTAAAGGGTCCCAGGTTCGATTCCTGTCAAGGGCACATGCCTGGGTTGCAGGCTCGATCACCAGTAGGGGGCATGCAGGAGGCTGCTGATTGATGATTCTCTTTCATCATTGATACTTCTCTCTCTACCTTTCCCTGCCTCTGAAATCATTAAAAAATATATTTTAAAAAATTATATCAATGTGTTAGTATGGAAAGAAACTTAATCAGCAGCTTTGGATACTTCACCACCCCAAGAGGGCAGAATGGTTGGTTTTGCTGTGTCCTAGAACATGGTCCTGAAAAGTAAGGTTTCTACTTCCCTTTGGGAAGATATTTCTTTTCCCTTAACTTCCTCTAACATCTCCTCCATGGTCTTCCAGTCATATATATCTTCTCATTAATATTGACAGTTGTCAAATAGTTTCACATCCTGTTTGCTCATTATGTAGCCAAACAATGCATTCATATGCTAGTATGTATTTTAGTAATTGCTTCTTGAAACTTTCTCACAGCCCATGAATCATTTTAGTGATAGTTATAGATCTAAAATTTTTCCAATTTACTTTAGAACATTATTGCTTAAAGCTGGGTACAGCAGGCTAGGTAGAGCCTCAAGAGACTGCCTTGAGACCACATTATCGGTCCAAGCTCCAGGAGCCTTCTGTCTATAGTCCTGAGCAAACCAGACTTGTCTGCTTTGTGCCACTGACATATATCAAACCTATCTGTTAGCCATGCTTATATCATAGATACATTTTTTTCCTCTGGAACCTCACTGTAGAAACACATTGTTTTCTATTTCTTGTTTTTTGTTTTGTTTTTTCAGTAAGTATGATATAGAGCCATTTATCTATCTGTCCCCACTTGGATTTAGGAGTATTTTTAATCTTATCATAGAGCTGATCTAAGGAGGGGAATACTGAATCATTTTTTTTTTAATTGATTCCAGCCCTAACCGGTTTGACTCAGTGGATAGAGCGTCACCCTGTGGACTCAAGGGTCCCAGGTTCGATTCCAGTCAAGGGCATGTACCTTGGTTGTGGGCACAACCCCAGTAGGGAGTGTGCAGGAGGCAGCTGATTGATGTTTCTAACTCTCTATCCCTCTCCCTTCCTCTCTGTAAAAAATATCAATAAAATATATTTAAAAAATAAATAAATAAAATTGATTCCAGAGAGAGGAAGAGGGAGAGAGAGAAACATCTACTGGTTGTTTCCTGCACATGGATTGAACCCACAATCTGGTCATGTGCTCTGACCAGGAACCGAATCCATCACCTTTTGGTGTATGGGATGACACTCCAACCAGCTGAGCCATGCCAGCCATGGCAAGGCTGAATCACTTTTGATCCCCAGTGGCCCTGGGAGATTACTGAGCTTCTGCAATTCTGAAAATATTGCTACATGGTATTTTTATCTTCTTATTCTGGCCACTTGTCTCATTGATGGTGTTTATCTGAGACTACTAAGTATATTTTCAAGTAAATGTTCTAGAACACAGCAGATGTTATATACATATTTAAATACATCATCTCTACTACATTTCTTATTAGTGTTAGAAAAATAATTAAGAAAAATACCTAATAAATCCTGCCAATTTGAGTGAAACAACCATTCTGTTCCCAAACATACTAGACTTCTTTCCAAATAACTTTCTTTACTCTCTGCAGGCTGATACATTAAAAGAGAGATATCAAAAAATTGGTGACACCAAAAGGAATACTCCCATTGAAGCACTCTGTGAAAACTTTCCAGGTGAGATGCTAAAAGGACACTCCAGCGAATGTGAATAAGGCTTTCAAGTAGGTGAAGATTATGACTTGGGATCTCTAGATAAAGGTGCTCCCCAGAAAAAAACTTAGTTTCTTTCATTGTTATTTAGCTCAAGATAGGTTATATCACTTTCATTTGGTCCATAAAGAAAACACCGTGTCAAATAGTCTGTACAATATTCCTTGCTTGGCTCAGAGCTTCTGCCCATGCGAAGCATTCGGTTAATGAGCATGGCCTTTCACCTCTTTCTTAACAGAGGAGATGGCTACCTACCTGCGATATGTCAGGCGATTAGACTTCTTTGAAAAACCTGACTATGAGTATTTACGGACCCTCTTCACAGACCTCTTTGAAAGGAAGGGTTACACCTTTGACTACGCCTACGATTGGGTCGGGAGGCCTATTGTGAGTATCCTCTTTATCTACCTCCTCACCTCAGACCAGCACTACCTCATCCCTTTCCTTGCCAGACTTTCTGCTTAAATCTATAGGGGGAAACATTCCTTTGACTGTAAACTTCACATTTACCAACATTTTCAGGATGATGCCATAGATTGCTCTTACTAGAGTTAGGAAGTAGGAGTTACTCCCTTATATGTTTTTAAGGCTATGACCAGTATGTCATAAGAGACCAGAAGTTAAGCCAGTTTTTAAAAAAATATATATTGTTACTGATTTCAGAAAGGAAGGGAGAGAGAATGATGAGAGAGAATCATTGATCAGCTGCCTCCTGCATGCCCCCTACTGGGGTTCAAGCCCACAACCCGGCATGTGCCCTTGACCGGAATCAAGCCCAGGTCCCTTCAGTCTGCAGGCTGATGCTCTATCCACTGAGCCAAACTGGCCGGGGCATTAAGCCAGTTTTTAAGAAGAATTTTCATTTGAATGATACAGAAGCTGGTGCTACATAAGATGTTAAGGTGCTTGACTTCTAGGGTTGTAACCTAGCACCATAGGACACTTTTGAATGTGCTCTTCTGGCCAGGGGTCACAGGGCACGAGAGCATGCTAACAGACATCACCGCAGGATGTTTTTTTATTTTCAAAGGTAAGCTACTACTCTCCAATGAAGTATTGAGGACCAAGCTGCATCCCTTTTGCAGATAAGCAAACAGAGAAGACAAGAAGACCTTGAAATTGCCCTTGGTGGCTGAAAATAATAATTACTACTATTCTAGTAGAATTTGAATGATGCAGTCCTTTGCAGAGGCATTAAGTTGGACCTGTTTTCTCCATTTGACTTTGTGTTATATTTTTCCAGCCTACTCCAGTAGGGTCAGTTCATGTAGATTCTGGTGCATCTGCAATAACTCGAGAAAGCCACACACACAGGGATCGGCCATCACAACAGCCTCTACGAAATCAGGTGTGTTGGACCTTCATTGTTTCAGACATTCCCTTTATTTGTGGCTTATGTTAACACCCAAATTCTTCAGCTTCTCTATTTAAGTGTACGTATTGAAATTAAAGACAAAGACCTTGCCAGTTTTCACTGGTATGGTGTGGCATTCTAGCATCCCTCAGAGTTTGTGTAATGGCACTGAGATGCAGCCAGGTGCCTTACAGCAAGCATCCACTCTAGAGAATCTGGGCCTGTCGAATCTGTTGGCTGAAAGGACCTACTGGACATACAGGATATACAGGCTAGCCCACTTGGGGTCTCATCGACACTCCAGTGTGTAGCTCTTGCCAATGCTGGTTTTTCCTTGCTGATTAGGAAGGATGGGTAATTTGGACTTCCAGCTGCAACCTGGGAATGAACTGGCACCTCCACTCCACTCCTGTTCTTGTATTCAGGCTAACTCTAGAATTATGAATGAAGACTCAGCTTTGCTTTAGGCCACTCCTCAGAAGGCCATGTCATCTCTTTTTCAATGCTCATGGTTTGGGAAACTAGTGGTCTGGATGAGAGCCTTCTCTTAGCCTTAAAGACAGAGGAGGCAAGCACATACACAAAAGCAAATTTGACAACATTTAAAAAAAGGAGAAACTGATTGGGAAGTGAGTATAATGAATATCTTTATATCATAGTATATTGCTAAAAGAAAAATGAGGACTCCAGTAGGCAAATAAACAAAGAATAATAAGTAAACATATACACGTGTGCATGCACACCCACACCCACATAATCATTAGCACCTATCAAATTAGCTTGTTTCCCCTCCTAACCTCACTTTTTTATATTCACAGATGCTTTTACAATAAAATAACAACCACTCTTACCATCTCATAAATGCAACTGTGCAAGAACATAGGTTAAAAATAGCATATAGAAATAGTATATATGTACTCGTTACAGTGAAGTACATACAAAATATGGATAGACTCACCAATAAGTACATACTTGCTGGGGTCCAGCCCCAGCAGGTCCAGGGGTCCCCAGAGGTGTGGACGGAGTCGGCGAAGAAGGAATGACACAGAAACAGCATTCAGTTGATCAGCAGCCTAGCCAGGATCTCTAGCCAAGTTCTGGTCAGGATCTCCAGCGAAGTTCTGGTTAGGATCTCCAGCCAGGTTCTGTGTCCATGTTCTCTTGCTAAGTTCTCCAGCCAGGTTCTCCAGGTTCTCCAGCCGGGTTCTGTAGCCATGTTCCCTCGCTAGGTTCTCCAGCCAGGTTCTGTCCAGGTTCTCCAGCCAGGTTCAGTCACCAGGTTCTAGCCAGGTTCTCTTGCCATTCTATCCAGGTTCTGTAGCCAGGTTCTGTCTCTAGGTTCTTCAGCCAGGTTCTCTCGCTAGGTTCTGTCTCTAGGTTCTGTGGCCAGTTTCTGTCCAGGATCTTTTGCCATGTTCTCTCCAGCGAAGTTCTTCTGTCTCTAGGTTCTGTGTAGGTTCTGTGTCTAGGTTCTGTGTCTAGGTTCTGTCTCTAGTTTCTGTGTAGGTTCTGTGTCTAGGTTCTGTGTCCTGTTGTCTTGTTACATCTGTATTTATACCAGTTGATTCCAATCCTATCAATCTCTATTCCAAAGGTTAGGGCGTTTCTTATCTCCATTCCAGGGAGTAAAGATTATGTAGCTTAAGCATGATTGTTCGTAGTTAAAGTGATTAATTACCCGCCTGGCACTTAGTTAAGGGGTTTTATTCCCTCCCTAACTTCAGGGGAAAATCCCTACCTGGGGAAACAACCTTTCTCAGAGAGGTGACCTTGGTTAAAACACATAGTGCCAAGAAGGTGAGCAAACATATTAAGAACAGTATGCCATATATGCCAGGTCCCTTGAAACAGCAAGGATGGAACGGCTCCTGGCACATACTCTTGGCAAATGTGTGGCTTGGTGGTTAAGGAAAGTATAAGGGGAGGAAATTATGTATTAGATCGTAGGTAAGAAAAAAAGATGGGGTTTAGCAAACTCTGTACCCTAATTGGGTACATAGTTACATGCTTTGATCAAGGTAGTTGGCTAAGAATTTGTATTTGACTGAATTCTGTTAACAACACAGCACTATTGACCTCTGCGGTTAGCCCTCTCTCTCCTGCCCCCTTTCTTAAAAAAACATAGTTAAGTACACAGTTAAACTGACACTCTCTTCACTTTGCAAATTGTTACAAATACTCTAGAAAGTAATTTGATAAACTTACTGCCCTCTCTAATAGAATAATCTTTACTCTTGGAATCAATCACAATTAAACAACCCAAAATAAAGATTAAGTTTTGTGTATAAAACTGTCGCAATGTCATTTGAAGTAAAATTTTAGAAATGACCCACCTATCCAATTATAAGGGAATAATTGTGGATCCATCTCAAATCCTTTATCAAATACCCTGGGTTATAATAAAGTGACTTGTAAATATTATATAGTCACTTAAAAGAATATTTAGGAAAACTTGTAGCAATCTGAAAATGTTTATGGTTTGTATAAGGGGAAATCAGAATACTACATTAGAAGTGCCTCAAAATTTCCCCTCAGGGAAAGGGAAGATGAGAGAATCAGTGGGAAGAGATAATGCCAGAGTATTAACAGAATTAGTTTTGGAAGAGGTAGTGTGGATATTTTTCTAAACTATTCTATAATGTGCCGAGACCGGTTTGGCTCAGTGGATGGAGCGTCGGCCTGCGGACTGAAGGGTCCCGGGTTTGATTCCGGTCGGGGGCATGTACCTGGGTTGCGGGCATATCCCCAGTGGGGGATGTGCAGGAGGCAGCTGGTCGATGTTTCTCTCTCATCGATGTTTCTGACTCTCTATCTCTCTCCCTTCCTTTCTGTAAAAAATCAATAAAATATATTTTAAAAAAATAATAATAAAAAAATAAACTATTCTATAATGAAGTTATATTACCGTATAATGAAAATGCATTCATTGAAATGTACCTTTAAAAAAAGGAAAATGCATTTGAATAGAAAAGATATGGAAAAATAAATAAATTTAAGTAGTCAGTGAAGTCTAATGAACATATCTGCCTACTCATGTTTTTTTGAATATTTGAAAACTAAAACATGTGGGTCCCTTTGGTTTTTCTGTACTTCAGTGAATTCACAGTCAGTGCTGCTGTTTTGAATGGATTTTAAACATATGGGAACAAGAGATGGTTGAAAACTTAAATTGCCAGAGTAGAAAATGAGCTCATACCTAGTATCTGAGAAAGGACAGTGAATTTCAATGTACTTTTAACTGAAATGTCATTAAACTAGTGTATATAATTAGGAAATATCATCTGAAAGGTGATAAGCTTGGTTTTGAAGAGTTTAATCTGAAGATCTCTGATTTCCCCCCCTTGTAGGATTTGTAGAATCCCATGGCTGCTGAAGGATTGAATTTCCCCTTATTAATGCAAATTTTACACTTGCTTCCCAGCAGGATTCTGAATCCTTGCTGGGTAGAATTCTTTCTGCCCTGCGCACTGTGGGCAAATGGATTTCTAGTGTCTGTTAAGCCTTTACACTGTGTTTAGTTTGTGGTCTCATGTCTTATATTCCATCACTGGGGTTGTTTTCTTAGGCTTTTTTAAAAAAATTACAGCTAAATAAATCCCTTTTATGAGTTTAGGGAATGAAAGCAGTATGATTTTTTATACTAATTCGCTTCAAGTTTTGAAATCAGCAAAAGAAGAAAATAAAATCTTTCCTTGAGATCGAAAGATATTAACTTTACTTTAAAGGTGACAATGAATATGTTTTTCAGCAACTTTGACTCAGTAAATCTGAGGACCTACTATGTGAAAGTATGTCCTGGGGATACCAGGGTAAGAAGGGTCCTTGTCCTCAAAGAACTGACAAGCAGATAAGCCAAGGAGCCAGATAACTATAACAGAAGGCAGAACAGATAAGGTTCCGCCGAAACCGGTTTGGCTCAGTGGATAGAGCGTCGGCCTGTGGACTGAAAGGTCCCAGGTTCGATTCCGGTCAAGGGCATGTACCTGGGTTGCGGGCATATCCCCAGTGGGAGATGTGCAGGAGGCAGCTGATTGATGTTTCTCTCTCATCGATGTTTCTAACTCTCTATCTCTCTCCCTTCCTCTCTGTAAAAAGTCAATGAAATATATTTTTAAAAAAAACCAACAAAACAGATAAGGTTCCCAAGTCACAAATTAGCATCATCAGGATTTGGAAAAAGGAGACATTTTATCCAGTCTGAGCATGACAAAGAGTTTCATGAAAGAAGCTGTAGTTGATATGCTCTTAGGAGAATTAAGTGGAAATGAAAGAGTTATTTCAAGCAAAGAGGGAAATATGAGGAACAGCAAATTATCTAGTTCCATTCTGCTATAATATATGGTGTGATTAAGGAGACAGGCTAGGAAAGTAGGTGGGAGCCATTTAATGAAGCTCCTGGAATGCTGGGCTGTGGTAAGGATTAAGTACTAACGGTTTTGGAGCAGAGGAGTGATATGATCAAAACTTTGCTTTAGAAATCTTTTCGCGCAGAAGGTAGTAATAGCCTGGCAGCCAGCATGCAGAACAATCAGATGACAATGAGCTCCCTTGAGAGGTAAAGGGGCCGTTGCTGGCCTGTAGTAGAAAAGTGATACAGGGATATAACCTACCAGAATTAGCAGCCCAGTCGCTTCTCGGCCTTTTGGCTAAGATCAAGTGCAGAATTAGCAGCCCACATGTATGTTAGGGTTGAGGGGAGAAGGATGAGTCAGAGCTGTTTCTGAGGTTTCAAGCCTGGATAATTAGGAGGGTGGTGATACTATGTCTAGAAATGGGAAAGTTGGGGGAGAAACTTACTTGGGGTTGAATTTAGGCATCTTTTTTTTAAAAAAAAAAATTGAATTCAGAGAGGAAGGGAGAGGGAGATGGAAACATCAATGATGAGCGAGAATCATTGATTGGCTGCCTCTTGCACAACCCCTACTGGGGATCGAGCCCACAACCTGGGCATGTGCCCTCGTCTGGACTCAAACCTGGGACCCTTCAGTCTGCAGGTCGATGCTCTATCTACTAAGCCAAACCAGCGGGGGTGAATTTAGGTCTCTTAAGTTTGAAATACTAGCAGTGCATTCCAGCTGAAGATGGCTAATAGGCAGAGGATGGCTCTTGAAAGAAAACCAGAGAGCTATTTGGGAATCAAGGCATGGACGTGACATTGATGATAATGCCTAAAGAGCCTCATTTTTCTGGGTAAATCTGCCCATCAATTGTGTGGTAGAGGAGTGAGCATGGGGGTTAACAGGCTCTGCTTGGTCCCATACTTAGAGTAGGAGGAGAAAGTGGAAGAGCTCAGAACTTGATTGTAGCTTATCCCAAGACTGTGGCCATTACAGTGGTTCTCAACTTGCGGGTCGCGACCCCTTTGGCGGTCGAACGACCCTTTCACAGGGGTCGCCTAAGACCATCCTGCATAACAGATATTTACATTACGATTCATAACAGTAGCAACATTACAGTTATGAAGTAGCAACGAAAATAATTTTATGGTTGGGTCACAACATGAGGAACTGTATTTAAAGGGCCAGAAGGTTGAGAACCACTGCCATAGACTATTTAACCTTTTGGGGGCCTCTCTCAAATACAAGTCTTGTAAGGCAGAGATTTTTTGTTGTTTCATTTGCTACTATATCTCTAATACATAAAACAAATGTCTGGAATTGTAGGCACTTGATAATTGTTTAAATGATTTAATGGATCTATCAAATGAGGAGCAGAAATTAATTAAATCAGATATTTGTTTAAAATATAGACTTTTATTTAATTTCCCATGTAAAATAAATTTGAAACTTTTCTTCCTATATGTTTTCTATTTCTACAAAGAGGTATTCTGCCTCACTTGGTAGCCAGAACAGGGCTGGATTATATGCTCAAGGGAAAAGGTTTATAAAAAAACAGCAGGTTCTTGCTACAAAATAAGCTCAGGCATTTGTGTTAGTTCTCCATCACAACGAGAATTTTCAGGGAGAAATTACTTTGCTGGTTGTAGGTATATTGACTTGAGTACTCTTTGGTTCCTAGGTGCACTAATAGATCCCAAATCGAGCCTGTAACCCCGGCTTGTGCCCTGACTGGGAATCAAACCGTGACCTCCTGGTTCATGGTTCGATGCTCAACTACTGAGCCACATCGGCTGAGCTATTAAAATAGTTTTAAAAGACAAATCCAACAGTGGTTGAATGTCACCAGGGCACATGCTGGGGGTTGCAGGCTCGATCCCCAGTAGGGGGAGTGCAGAAGGCAGCCAGTTGATGATTCTCTCTCATCGTTGATGTTTCTCTCTCTCCTTTCCTCTCTCTGAAATCAATAAAAACTTATTTTTTAAGATTGTTTTTTTAAAAAAACTATTTTAATATCAGATGCTTAAGAACATTTTTTGAACATTCATTTTAACTGGCTAGAAAACTAATTAAATCATGAGGTTGTATAGAAGAAATGTTTCTAAAAGCTAGATCCAGTCAGATAGATCCCAGTGGGTTACATGGAATAACCTTTGCCTGGCATAGGAAAATAAGTTAAATACTAGAGGCCCCAGTACACCAATTCATGCACCAGTGGGGTCCCTCGGCCTGGCCTGCGGGATCAGGCTGAAACTGGGCTCTCTGACATCCCCTGAGGGGTCCCAGATTGCGAGAGGGCACAGGTCAGGCTGAGGGACCCCACCAGTGCATGAATGGGGCCGGGGAGGGACATGGGAGGTTAACCAGCCAGCGTGGGGCCACGGGAGGGCTCCAGGGCGTATCCGGCCCATCTCACTCAGTCCTGATCAGCCGGACCCCAGCAGCAAACTGACCTACTGGTTGGTGGTCAGTGCACGTCATAGTGGCTACTCTATTGTCCGCCCCCTAGTGGTCAGTACACATCATAGCGAGTGGTTGAGTGGCCTTAGCATGTCATTAGCATATTACACTTTGATTGGTTGAACAGCCAACTGGACTATCTGTCACTTAGTATATAGGCTTTTATTATATAGGATAGAATGTTGCATTAACTAGCCCAGCCGGCATGGCTCAGTGGTCATTGAGCATCACCCTAGGAACAGGAGATCACAGCTCAATTCCCAGTCAGGGCATATGCCCGGGTTGCAGGCTTGATCCCCAGTGTGGGGCGTGCAGGAGGTAGCCGACCAATGATTCTCTCTCATCATTGGTGTTTCTTTCTCTCTCTCTCCCTTCCTCTCTGAAATCAATAAAAAAAATTTTTTTTTAAATATTGCATTCACTAGGATGTACAGGCTTCCTGCTCTTTCAGAACTTTAAGCATTTTCATCATTTCCTTAATAGAAGAAGCTTAATAGAAGGAAATTTTTGTTAAAGTATGTATTTAAATAACCTTGCCAACTTTTTTTTTCTAATATATTTTATTGATTTTTTACAGAGAGGAAGGGAGAGGGATAGAGAGTTAGAAATATCGATGAGAGAAAAACATCGATCAGCTGCCTCCTGCACACCCCCCACCGGGGATGTGCCCACAACCAAGGTACATGCCCTTGACCGGAATCGAACCTGGGACCTTTCAGTCCACAGGCCGACGCTCTATCCACTGAGCCAAACCGGTTAGGGCACCTTGCCTACTTTTTTTCATTTCATATCTAAGGTTTATTATATTCCCAAAATTTATTAAGGGGCTTCCTTTGTCATTCTTCCTGCCCCATTCTTTTTTTCTCAGCTTACCCCCACTACATTAAAAAAAATTTTTATCTTGGAAGTGTGGTAAGAGAGAATATATAATCTAGTGTATTTGTTGTTAACCTTTGGTAACGTTCAGTCTCTATTCTTGTTTATTATAGTTGAAGACTATAAAATAAGGTCTAGAAGACTGGCAAGGGAGGCCAAAATGTTCTGTGTAGATGGCAACTTTTAACATATTATGGGAGCAGTAAAGTGAAATAGATACAATTCTTTGTGAATGTAATAAAAATTAATTTTTCACAATACCTTTATATAAAGAATAGGATTGAGTGATTTGTTTGCTACACAGGAGAAAGTTGTTTTGCCTGCATTTGCTTCAGAATAGTATCTTTGTCTCCAATAAGAATTTGAGCCCTAGTCAGTTTGGCTCAGTGGAATTCAATTGGCTCAGTGGGTCCCAGGTTCCATTCTGGTTAAGGTCACATGCCCGGGTTGCTGGCTTGGTCCCCAATGGGGAGTGTTCAGGAGGCAGCTGATCGGTGATTCTCATCATTGATGTTTCTATCTCTCTCCCTCTCACTTCCTCTCTCTAAAATCAATAAAAACATTTAAAAAATAAAATAAAATAAAAGGCAAAACAAAGCATTCATGAGAGAAGTAATTGCATTGAACATGTATCATAGAACTCAAAACAACACCCAATGGATTATAAATGTCTTGATATTTTTAAGCATTTAAATTTTTTTGAGAACTGACAGTTCTCTATAGTAGTTTAGACGTTTTCGTATTCTTCAGTATTACAAAAAAAAAAGTTGTAGAGAGAACTGAAGAAGCTATTACTAATAGATATTAGTTAGAGATATTACCTATAATATTAGAAGAACAGATTTATCCCCAAAGCTCTAGTAGTGAGAACAAATGAGACTAAGTTCTCTGAGGATATGGATACTGCCAGTAAGTTATATAAAATAGTTGATGTGTTATAAACCAGTCTTATTTTGGAAAATGAAACATCTGAACCTCTGTTGATAGAAATAATTGGAGGAGGTAGGTATATTTTGGGTAGCTTTTGATTCTCTTGAATATGAAGCAGTATAAAACTAAACCCCTCTTTTATATGAGTATATAAGAAGCAGATTAATACAGCTGCCTTCTTACAGAATATGCTCATTCCCTGAGGAACATCAGAAATCATGGCCAGGCCCTAGCTGGTTTAGCTCAGTTGATAGAGCATCAGACTGCGGACTTAAGGGTCCCAGGTTCGATTCCAGTCAAGGGTATATGCCCGGGTTGTTAGCTCGGGAGGCAGCCAGTCAATGATTCTCTCTCACCATTGATGTTTCTCTCTCTCTCTCCCTCTCCCTTTCTCTCTGAATCAATAAAAAAATATATATTTTTTTAAAAATCACAGTCAGGCCCTGACCAGTTTGGCTCAGTGGATAGAACATTGACCTGCGGGCTCAAGGGTCCCAGGTTCGATTCTGGTCAAGGGCATGTACCTTGGTTGCGGGCACATACCCAGTGGGGAGTGTGCAGGAGGCAGCTGATCGATGTTTCTCTTTCACTGATGTTTCTAACTCTATCCCTCTCCCTTCCTCTCTGTAAAAAATCAATGAAATATATTTTTAAAAAAGAAAATCACGGTCAGGATCCTTTATATACTGTTACCCATATGACTTCATGTTCCATCAGCAAAGAAGATGAGTAAGTTATAGCTTGTATGTGAGGCTTTAAAAATAATAATAAAAGCCTTTTGGTGACTTATAGGTGAGCTTTAACTCTTGACAACAGAAAGGGGAGAGTGAACATGGAGCCTTAAACCACTACTTTGTCACTCTTCCTTTGCTTTTTTATAGAGTACAACATTTATAGCTTTGAACATTTCAAGATTTATAGAATTCTTACTGGTTTCATGCAGAGCAGCAACATCATATCTCAGCCCCTGCTGCTGTTTACATCAGCAGCAATTAAAATTTGATTTCTTATCCCTCATTGCAGCCTCTCCTACTCCTCATTTTTCATTTTTGTAGAGCCTCAGGACTGATACAGCTGAGCATCATGATGTTAACATCTCCTCAGCCATCTGGCACAGGGGAAGAGGCACCTGAACAGATTGTTCAGAACAAAAATCATGTATGAGCAAGATCAAAATACTGTGAAATCTAAAAAGCAGGTGAAGAGAATCTGAATGATACCAAAAGTGAATGCAGAACCCAACAAGCTTCATTTTGCTGGGAAAAGATCTGCCTTTAGCTTTCTAGGAGAAATTCTTAATAGTGGAATAATTCATGTCTAACTAAACTTTTTCTAATTCCAGACTAGAGACTGTTAACTAAAGGAATCAGGAAAACACTGTAAACTCCCCCCCCCCCCCCACATCATTTTATATTCTTGATGTGTGAACCTGCTTTTAAAGAGATGCTTTGTTCATTCTTCTAGCTAAGAAAGCATGTTCCAGCCACTGCCACTGCTCATTTTGTCTGGGTTGAAGTCTCATGGAGGTTTGTGTTGAGAGTAGTGGGCTCCCTATTTAAGAAACGGCATATTATCTTGATTCTTAATGCTAGGAATTTTCTGTATTGACTGTCGTCTATTTAGATTGTTCTTTAGTCAGTGAAATTATTTCTAAGTATGATTATTCCTTTGTTCATTAGTCGTAACATTCTGAATTTGGTCTGCTTAGTGGCTATTGAAATTTTACTAATAGGGAAGCTAAAAGATGGTGATTTCAGTTTTTGATTTATTTATTTTTTCCTCCTTTGGTGATTTTTTTTTTTCTGTGACTGGGTGAGAATGGTGAGTTCAACTAGACTATCAGTAGACTGTCATGTATTGACTTATTAGGCTGAAATGAATGTAGTCAAGCTAACTTTACCCCAGTGCTTTGCAGCAGTTGTTCATTTAAAATCCAAAACAAGAACACTAATGTACTTGATTTTGTTATTGCTTGCTGTTGCTTCACCTTTCCTTCCCTATGTTGCTCTCATGCTTCCTAATGCCTGAGCAGACTGCATCATCAGAGCGCCGAGGAGAGTGGGAAATCCAGCCCAGCCGGCAGACCAATACCTCGTACCTGACGTCTCACTTGGCTGCAGATCGCCATGGGGGATCAGTGCAGGTACTTACTGCCTTTATTGCCTTTTCCTGGCCTTCCTAGCTTGACTAGTAGAATGTTGGCTTGGTTCCTTTAGAATGGAAACTTACAGCAAGGTTGAGGGTGCTTGAATAGGTAACTGAATGTCAGTGTACTGACTTTCTGCCTTTGTGGACTTTTAAGAGTCACTTGTTAAGATGATTGCTGGTTATTATCATTGACTAAGGAACGTCTATATGGTTTCTGATGCTGATTTCTGCTTAAACTAGTTCTACAACTTTAATCCACTCATGATAAACCATAAAAATAAGGTCAGGGTAGAAGTTGTTTAGTGTCAAGTTGATGAAGTGTAAAGACTTGAAATGCATAAAGTTAAGTATTTTGGGGGTAGAGGACTGCATATGTAGCTCATTCTATGATAATATGTGCCTTAGTGCATAACCTGAGAATGTTAATAACTCCAAGTCAGCTGTTTCTGAGTCAATGCCCTCGCAGTTGGGCTATTTATTTTTCCTCCTGGATACATGCGGTCTTGGAGAATTATTTCTGACTTCATTTGGACTATTTTGAATCTCTGTTCTCTCTAGTACTTAAGAAGTACTTGTATCTCTAACTTTTCTTATGTCACTGTATTAATAATCTTAACCAAATTGTTTTTCTCATATTAAGTGACACCACCAATTGGGGCACACAAATAAACCCAGAGCTACCAAATAGAAATTCTTATAGAGGGGTAGATAAACCTTTTGCACATAGAAATGCATCTTGATAGGCTTGATTGTCTAGAATATGCTTTTATATAGAGTTGAGTCACTAAAGTTAGGACACAGGAAATTAGGAGATAGCTTTGGCCCTCTTAAATCCTCATAGGAACATTTAGGTTAAAATGATGGATTAAACACACAGATCTACTCTCACTTCTCCTGAAACACACTAACAGAATGAAAAAGCAATTTTTAAAGGCATAAATTCATCTAAAAACTGAGAAAACAGAAGAGGAGGCAACAGCAACAAAATGTTAGAAGCTGGAAGGCAGATGGGCAGTTATTAAATGGCTTAGGATTCTCAAGAAAACTGAATCCCGTGCCAGGAGAAGGGACAGCTGAGAACCTATTTACACTGGGGAATCCCCAGAAGGCTCAGAAGTTGGCCTTCTGTAAGGGGGAGGTGGGTGTGTGGAGGGGCATGTGCTAAAATAATGAAGACTGGTTAAAAGTCAGTTTTAGAAGCCAGAGGTCCCTAGGTGCTCTTCTCCTCCCTCAGCAAAGACCAAATATGTATTCTTTTATGTTCTTCAAAGATTTATTCTTTAAAAAGGCAAATAAAGGGTCTCTGGATTAGGGGGTATGAGGCACATCTGGGGGCAGAATACCAGCCTGATAAAAAATGGAGATTAAATGAATGTATGCATACTGACTGCCTTATTTCCCCTTTGAGTCCTTCAGAATGCTGAGAGCCAGGTGTATACCTTCCAGGCAGGAGATTGAGTTGGCTCTGAGGAATCTGACCAGCCCAAAAGAAAATATCTGAGCATGTTAACAAAATGGTTTCCCTACTGAAATGGCCCAGCCAAGTCATTCTGCAGTGAGATCCATATTTTAGAAGTCCCACCCCTGTACCAGTTAACATTGCAATCTCCCACTTTTATATATGAGCAGACAATCAAGGATTATTCAACTTCTGAGGAAAGCCTTTAATGTGATATAGACCAAAGTAAACAAAAGCAAAAAAATAAAAAATAAAAAAAATATATATTCCTTATTATTAATATCCTCAGAAACAGAAGATACTGCACCTGTGAAGCAAGGACAACATGCTATGTTTAAAAGGAATATTCTCAGAGCAATAAAAAAAAAAAAGAGCTCTTGGAAATTAAAAACATAATAAACAAAAAACTTATACTCAATAGTTTGGAAGATGAAGTTGTGAGGAAGTCTCCCAGAAAGTAGAGCAAAGAGACAGAGAGGTGAAAACAATAAAAGATTTAAAGAGAGTCCAGGAAGTCCAATTTCTATATAGTGGGAGTTCCCAGAGTGAGTAAAAACAGAGAAAGTGGAGGGGAGAAAATCATTAACAAAATAATTTCCCAGAATTCATAGACTTGTTTCCAGATCAAAGGGACCCACTGATTGCCCACCATAAATGTGTAACAGAACCATACCAAGGTACATCGTTGTGAAATTTCAGAACACCAAGGACAAAGAGAAAATCCTTCAAGCTTCCAGAAAGAGAAAACAGTCATATGCAGAGAAAGGATCAGGATTTAGTATAGCTTCAAAATTTCTGAATGGCAGTACTGGAAACCAAAGAACGATGCCTTTAGAATTCTGAGGGGAAAATTATTTTCAACCTAGAATTCTGTACTCAGCCAGACTGTCAATCTGGTTAGAATATAGAATAAAGATGTCTGCAGAAATCTGTGGTCTCAAAAATTTTACTTCTCATGCACCCTTTTTTATAAAGCTACACAAGGATGTGTATTATGAAAATGAGTGAGTAGACCAAGAAAGAGGAATAAATACATGGGATCCAGGAAACAAGAGATCTAACACAGACCCAGCTGGTTTGGCTCAGTAGATAGAGTGTTGGTCTGTGGACCAAAGGGTCCCAGGTTCAATTCTGGTCAAGGGTACCTCAATTTCAGGTTCCTCCCCTGCCCGGGCCCTGGTCAGGGCATGTGCAGGAGGCAATCAGTCAATGTGTTCTCTCACATCAATATTTCTATCTTTCCCTCTCTCTTCCACTCTCTCTAAAATCTATATATATAAAAGGCTAATATGTGAAGTGTCTGCTCATCTGACCAGTCGCTATGACACACACTGGGGGCAGACGCTCAAGGCAGGAGCTGCTGTGATGCGCACTGGTCATTTACAGAGAAACGGCACTGCGGACCTGGCACCCACAAAGCAACACTCGGCTTCCCCCAAGTGGGACACAGTCCCCACCACCATCCCAGAGCAACAGCCCACCAAATAGCAGCCAACACTGTCGAGACCCCATGGCACAAATTGCGGCCCCCAGCCCAGCCCAGCCCAGCCTAGCCCCGAAACTGTGGACACCGGGTAATGAGTCATGTAGCAGCACTCAGCTTCCTCTCCTTAGCAACAGGCCATTTAACAATAAATGGCAGCATGGACCTGGCACCCACAAAGCAACACCCAGCTTCTCCCACGTGGGACACAGGCCCCGCCATCACCCTGGAACAACACCCCACCAAATCGCAGCCAATGCTGCTGAGACCCCATGGCTCAAAATGCAGCCCACAGCCCAGCCCAGCCTGGAAATGGAGGCTGTGGGCGCTGGCTAATGACGTTATGTACCAGTGCCCAGCTGCCTCTCCCTAGCGACTAGCCTCCTTGGAGTCTCTTCAGCCCAGGAACACAACTTGCTTTATAGCCAGGTGGAAACATTTTACACTTTAACCAAATGTCTGTGAAGCGTTTTCCCATGCCTCATCTCATTTAATCCTCATGGAAGTCCTGGAGTAGGTAGATAGGAGACTCAGTGGAATCCTATTTTCTTTTCATTAGCCGGAAAATGGAGATTTAGAAAGCTTAGAAACTTGACCCAAATGAAAAGAAGTAAGAAATGGTGGACCTTGAAAATGACTTCAGGTTTTCTCACACAGAATATAGTCAAAACACTGCTGCAGTTAGATATTTTACCCTTTGCTCTCCCTGCTCATCTGATCAATAATAATCTGCTTCATGTTGATACTTACTGCTGTGTTGCTGATAATTACCTGAAAGAGAAGTTGGGGTTCTTCACTGGGCTGGAAAAAGTTTAGCTAAATCAGAAAGCAGGTCTAATTAAGCAAGTTTATTCTATGTATATAAAAGGCTACGTTGACTTGTGCATGTGTGATACATATAAAGCTCTCACTGGCGCCAATCGCACATGTGTGTTTTGATCTGTCATTGTCACTCATGAATTTGGTTGACACTTCTATTATAGAGAAAGGGCAAAGAGTGATATTAAAATAGTTCTTCTAATTAATTTCCTTTCAATGTGCACAAATTTGTGCACCGGGCCACTAGTAAATAAATAAAAATACTTGAGATGTGTATTTCACACTTAAGTCAACATTATAAAAAAATAAAAAGAGAGAGTGATCTAACACAGAAGAGAAGGGACTCACCAGTATAATGGTAAAGTCAGGAGGTCCCAGGATAGGATAGCCCAGGGGTGGGCAAACTTTTTGACTCGAGGGCCACAATGGGTTCTTAAACTGGACCGGAGGGCCGGAACAAAAGCATGGATAGAGTGTTTGTGTGAACTAATATAAATTCAAAGTAAACATCATTACATAAAAGGGTAAGGTCTTTTTTTTCAATAGTTTTATTCATTTCAAACGGGCCGGATCCAGCCCACGGGCCATAGTTTGCCCACGGCTGGGATAGCCTGTCCCAGATAAGGCTTTGTGAGCAGTTTTACCAAAATGATGAATCAGCCCTAGCCGACTTGGCTCAGTGGATAGAGCGTCAGCCTTTGGATTGAAGGGTCCCAGGTTCGATTCCGGCCAAGGGCACATGCCTGGGTTGCGGGCTCGATCCCCAGTGTGGGGTGTGCAGGAGGCAGCCGATCAATGATTCTCTCTCATCATTGATGTTTCTATCTCTCCTTCTCCCTTCCTCTCTGAAATAAAGAAAGAAATATATATTTTTTTAAAATGATGAATCGACTAGGATTCTATGTCAGAATATTTTGAAAGTAAGTGTTTAGATAAATGACAGTTTGGTTAGAATTAGTGATTAACAACTAATGTATAAAATCTAAGTAAAAATAAAATTTAAAAGATAACTTCAAGGAAAACAAATTATATAGGAATACTTTATAGCACAGTTGCAAATAGCTTTTAATAGTCATAACACAAACACTAACAATTGATCTAATCAAAATTATAGGATAAATTATAATAGGAGAATAGATGGATGGAAAAAGTGAATATAATGCCAAAAATTATTAATTAAGATGCATATTGTTCAGAGATATGTAGGTAAAAAACAAGAGTCAGCTATCAAGGAAGGGGGAAAGAGACAGCTGTTTTTCCTAATGATCCTTATAGAAATAGTTGATTCTTTACACAGTGTATTCATATAACTGATAAAAATAAAATAAAGTGTAACTAAAAATATATATACATATATACATGATTTATCACATTTGCCAAAAAAGTTTATTAGCCTAGCCTTCTGTTGTTGAAATGTGAATTACAGCTATTTTGTAGAGTAATTTTATCAATGTTTATTAAAATCTTAAACATCTACACTTTGTGATCCACTTAATCCAATTTCAGATATATATCCCTCAGGAATGCACAGATACTAAAGATACATGTTCTAGAATCTAGATCATGGCTGTTAAAAGAAATATGAGTCACTTTTATAATTTAAAATTTCCTAGTAATCACATTAAAAAAGTGAAAAGAGTCCTAGCTCAGTGGTTGGCAAACTGGCCCCTTGAGTGTGGCTCTTTCACAAAATACCACATGCAGGCGCGCACGTACAGTGCATTTGAAACTTCGTGGCCCATGCCACGGGGCCAAAGAGCCGCATGTGGCTCGCGAGCCGTGGTTTGCTAACCACTGCCCTAGCTGGTTTGGCTTAGTGGATAGAGCATCAGCCTGAGGACTGAAGGGTCCCGGATTCGATTCCAGTCAAGGGCACATGCCAGGATTGCGGGCTCGATCCCCAGTAGGACGCATGGAGGAGGCAGCCAGTCAGTGATTCTTTCTCATCATTGATCTTTCCATCTCTCCTCCTCCCTTCCTCTCTGAAATCAATAAAAATATATATATTTTTAAAAGTAAAAAGAAACATGTGAAACTACTTTAATAATACATTTAATCCAGTATATCTAAAATAGTTCAACATGTAGTCAATATTAAAAATATTAGAAATATTTTACCTTTTTAAAACTAAGTTTTTGAAATCTGGCATATAATTTACTCTTACATCCAGATTAAGAACAAACATCTTAATTTGGACTAGCCACATTTTAAGTACTCAGTAGTCACATGTGACTAGAGGCTACTGTATTAGACAGTGCAACTCTAGAATGTTTATTGCTGGCTTGTTTCTAATACCAGAAAATCATGCTTAGCCTAACCTTGATGACCTGCAGATGCCATGACCTACCCAGGAGGGAGTGCGGAACTCTGAGAAGTTTGCTCTGATGAAGCACCCGGACACTCCCATTCCAACTTATTTAATAGGCAGACCCCTATGGCCCCATCCTCCCAATATTTCCATAGCTGTTCCATATGTAGAGGCCCAAATTCAAGAAGACAGTATATTTTTCTCTTTCAAAAAGATGACTCTAAAGTTGTTTAAATTAAAACATATAGGAAATATCTATACATACCGTATGTGGGACCAAAGAAGAGCCCTGAGACTTAAGAATGACATTTAACATTTAATCATTATTTATTTGCTCAAATCTTTATAATTTTTAATTATTTACAATTCTTGTTAAGGTCAGTATTATAGATAGGAAAACTAAGTAGAGAATTGCCAAATAGGTTAGTTGTGAGGAATAGGATTGAAATGTTGATTATCAGTTAAAGCACTTCTTCCTTTGGTGCACAGCTCTGATTTTTTTTCACATTAATATTTCAAAAAAAATGGGAGTAATAACTCAAATTTTTTAGACTCCCAAAAGAGATATTACCAATATTAAGGACTAAAGTTCAAAATAGTACTTCACCTTAGTCTCTTTCATAGATATTAATCCCATAGATATTAATTACTTTGTTCTTGTGTGATATAGGCAGAGAAATGTGGGATTAATTTTAATAGCGATTACAGCAAATTAAATGTCAGTATTCCACATACAGAAATAAAGTTTAGCCCAGCCGGGTGTGGCTCAGCGTTTGGGCATCGACCCAGGAATCATGAGGTCCCTGCTTCAATTTCCAGGTCAGGGCACATGCCGGGTTGTGGGTTCAATCCCCAGTAGAGAGCATGCAGGAGGTAGCTGGTGGATGATTGTTTCTCATCATTGACATTTCTCTCTCTCCCTCTCCCTTCCTCTCTGAAATCAATAAAAACATTTTTTTTTATGTTTGGCTCAGTGGATAGAGTATCAGCCTGCGAAGCAAAGGGTGCCAGGTTCAATTCCAGGGCACATACCTCAATTGCAGGCTCCTCACCCGCCTGGGCCCTGGTCAGGGCTCGTGCAGGAGGCAGCCAATTGATGTGTTTCTCTCATATCGATATTTTTCTCTGTCTTTCCCTTTCTCTTCCATTCTCTCTAAAAATCAATGGAAAAATATCCTTGGGTAAGGATTAAACAACAACAAAAAAAAAAAAAACAACTTTTTTTTTAAAGAAATAGCTTACTTAAAAAATTCAATTGAAAAAATATAAAAATGATATTGTTTAAAGTACTAATTCATTATATTCAAAAGGTTATTTATAATTTTTCAAATTGTTTTTACTCTATATCATTGTGCTTAGCTTAGTAATTATGAAGTTGATAGTACCAATATTATTGACATAGTCTAACAGTTAAAAAGCAAGGCTCACGGAGGATATTGTGGTAGAGCTAAGCCTGAATCCAGCTCTTCAGTCACCTACACTAGTGTTTTTTCCACTGCACATATAGGCAGCAGTTCAGTGGTTTAACAAACTGTAGCTCCATCTTGAAATAATTCTGTGGATGCTCTGAGGCTCAGATTGATTCCTAAAGGGCAATTAAGTTTAAGGCTAGACAACTGGTATTAAGGTTCCCATTTGTGCCTGATTCATTTGAGACCAGGTTCTCATTGATACAGACAACTGTCTAGTCTGTAAAGTGAGGATAACCTCTCCCTTCGATTGCCTGAGGACATTGCTTGTGGGCCTTCATAGCAAGGAGAAATTGGAGAGTATGAGACATGTGAAACGCCATGAGCAAGCACCATGACCCAGAGTCACCAGGTAATTCACGGGGGTGGTGCTTATACCCACTTTGTTCATGTTAGTAGAGGCCAAGACGTTTTACTTAACATCTTGTCTAGTTGCTGAGTTGTTCTTTAAGAAACTTACTATGGCCGTAACCGGTTTGGCTCAGTGGATGGAGCATCGGCCTGCGGACTGGGAGATCCCAGGTTCGATTCTGGTCAGGGGCATGTGCCTTGGTTGTGGGCACATCCCCAGTGGGAGGTGTGCAGGAGGCGGCTGATCGATGTTTCTCTCTCGTCGATGTTTCTAACTCTCTATCTCTCTCCCTCTCTGTGATAAATCAATAAAATATATTTTTTTAGAAAAAAGAAAGAAAAGAAACTTACTATGATTTCTCCTTTAATCTTTGTGCTCACAGAATGAATTTACAGCACTATCACTAGTGTGCAGCCAAAATGTGCCCACACGAAGCAAATGTAGGCTGAGGAAATGAACGGGGCAACATTAGCTTGAGGAGCTGTGGTTCTCCAGTCTGTAAACCCTCTCTCCTCAACCTTTGGTTTTTGCTAGTTTTCCCCCAACTTTTTATTTTGAAATTTACAGAAAAGTTGCAGGGTATAGAGGATGCAATGAGCTTGTTTATGTCCTTAACCTAGATTAACAAATGATTAAGATGTTGTCATATTTGCTTTAATTCTGTATGAGGGGTTGAAGAAGGCAGGGGAGTGTTCACTAAACGATTTAAATGTAATCATTACATTTTATCTCAGAATATTTCAACCTACATCTCCTAAGGACAGAAACATTCTCTTGTGTAACCGCTAACACCATTTTATAGCCAAGAAAATTAATAATTCCATAATATCTAATGTATAGTACATGTCACATTTCCCCCAATTGTCCCCAAAATTAATTTTACTGTGTTTCAGATTTTATTAAGGTTTGTCCATTGCATTTGGTTGTTATGCATCTTCAGTCTCTTTCAATTTCTTGGTCTCTGAATTCTTAATCTCTTTTAATCTGTAATAGTCACCCATCTATATATATATATATATATATTTTTTTTTTAAGACGTCTTTTTTGAAGAGCCCAGTCTTTTTGTCCTATAGAATGGTCCCACATTTTGGATTTGTCAGTTTGTTTCCATCATACTTAGATTCAGATAAAACTTTTTTTTTTTGCAAGAATACTACATAGATAATGTCATATAGTTTTATTATATCACTAGAGGCCCGGTGCACAGATTTGTGCACGGGTTGGGTCCCTCAGCCTAGCCTGTGGGATTGAAATCGGCTCTCCAACATCCCCTAAGGGGTCCCGGATTGCGAGAGGGTGCAGACCAGGCCGAGGGACCCCATAGGTGTACAAATTTATGCACCAGGCCTCTAGAATGCATATAAGATCTTTGGTTAATCTCTTCCTGCCCTCTCCCCTTCCCCCTTCCCTCTGAGATGCATCATCTCTTCCATGTTCCCATGCCTGTGGTTTCTGCTCCTGCGTTGAGCATCTGCCTGCTGGTGGTCAGTGCACATCATAGCTACTGGTTGGATGATTGAAAGTTGGCCGGTTGCTTAGGATTTTATATATATAGATATATACATGTCAGGAGATAAATAATATCGATGGTTCCATTAAGCAGAAATGCTAAATTGGATCTGTAGCAGAAATGTGGGGTCTCCCTTGGGTAAGTCCAAATTTAATGATGTAGGTTTCTTTAACCATACAACATTGTTTTAATTTTTTAAAAGCATGTATTATTAATGACAATAAATATTGTTGATTTAGTCATAATGGTGGGCATAGACTACTAATAAGTAGTATTCACCTTGTCTGCTCTTTTTTCTTTGAATAAATACCCTAAAGACTCCAACCTCCCACCTTCCTCTTTATGACTATGTAGGAAATTTTTACGAATTAATTGCTGGTAAGGACCCCAGAGGTAGAAGTAGATAAGAATAAACATTTATAAAGGGAGAATAACAGTAATACGAATATTTATTGAGCCATTGCTATGTACCATGGCACTGGGCTAAGCACTCTCTGTGGATTGTCTACACAGTAACCCAATTAGGTAAGCAGCATTGTTTCCCCATTTTACAGATTAGGAAGCTCAGGCACAGAAAGATTGAGGATCTTGCCCCAGGACCCACAGCAAGTAAGTGATGGAGCTAGGGTTCAAACCCAGGGCCGACTAAATCTAGAGCCCAGTACTGTGCTATGCTGCCTCCATTATTGTGCACCAGGTATTATATCAGACACTGTCTTATACATTTTCTTGTATAATTCTCACATCAAAGTGTAAGAAACAGTCTCAAGTAAATGAAGTTACCCAAAGGCATATGATATCCGAACCGTTTATTCTATTTTGTGGTTCTCTCCCATATTTCAGCCAAGATCTTTAACAACAGAGTGGTTTGTGCAGCGGGGTCCCTTTTTCCACTCCCCAGCACCCACTTAAGCAGGAATCATGTGTTGGAAATGAAACCAGGTGACAGAAGCAACTGCACAAGCAAGAGAAGCCTGATCGGGTCCACATTAACCAGATGACAGGAGAGCCTTCAGTTACAATTCGGGGACCATCAGTGAGACCTGGGATGACACTGAACCTGAAATAAAGGTGGTTGAAATAAGACTGGTCTTCCAGGGGAACGTTTCCTTATCGTCTGCCCTCTCACCAGAGAGGACGTGGCAATCTTGTTATTTGAGTAACTTCAAACTGATGGTCAAAGCCATGAAGAAATTTTTGAAGGAAAGTGTGATTGCTTATAGTTTCTGATGCCCACTATTAATCTCCTTTGTAGAATTTTTTTAACATCATCACTGAATCTATATATAATTATAGCATAATAAATTTGAGGAATAGCATTAAAGAGAGTAATATGACCTATTGCATAGGATTTTTGTAGGGATTAAATTTACACACACACACGCACACACACACACACACACAATCTAGTAGAGTCCTTGACACAGAGTAGGCATTCAGTATGGAAGTTATCATCATTATATGTTTACATCATTGAATTTTGTGTCCTCACATGATAAGATCTGGGAACCTTTCCTAACTTAGGGCAGTTGGCCCTCAACCTAGGAAAACAAACATTCCAGACACTGCCTGACTAGTACCTAAGCAAGAGACCAGATCTCCCTTAGTGACCCTCTCTGGCACTGGCAGGAGGCTCCTATTGTCATGGTGTCTGTCACACTCTGTCTTTCTGTTTCAGGTGGTTAGCTCAACCAATGGAGAGCTGAATGTCGATGACCCCACAGGAGCCCACTCCAATGCACCAATCACAGCTCACGCTGAGGTGGAAGTAGTGGAGGAAGCTAAGTATGTTCATCTTTCAAGGGGGCTCTTAAGTCATAGATTGAAAAATCTTTTACCTGTCTCTTCCTCTCTGTGTGCTGCTCATCTCAGACTGAATTCCTCATGCTTGTGTCCATAGCTTTTTTCTTTTGACCATTTTATTTTTGCATGGTATTGTAAGGCTGCTGCTGCTGCCCTTCTTTAGTTGTGATTTCCAGAAGACAGTCATATTTCTCTAGTCCACATGAGGCAAAAGACATAGTGAACTAAAAGAATCATGATAGAAGACCTATAATAGATAGTAGTCATGAGCCTCTTGGTGCCCTGGATCTTCTTACTCCCTATAGGACACAGAAAAATCTGCTTATCTCAACCATGGGCTGTGCTGAACAGCGTAAAACTTCTGGTTCTTGGCTAACCACTCTGCATATATAGTCCTGGAGCAAGGGTTTCGGGGCCATTTTGTTCTCACTTAAATGATTCTGGATTCAGAAAGACTGAGATAAACCAGGCAAGGAAAATAGTCTCTGTACCTATGAGGGAAGGATCTTGAGAAGGAAAGGAAATCACACTAATCCCAAAAGGGTGAGGAGAGTCCCCACCTCCTTTTCTGATGCTCTTGCATGTGAATGTCTCGCCCTGTCCCTACCACCAGCCCTTGGTGCTGTCTGCATGGTCTGTGTTCAAACTCTTAGAATGTGGGGTAGGAGATGAAATAACCGCTGATTCTACTACAAAAGCAGCGTTTCCATCACTTCTTTCCCTTCTTGCCCCATCCCAAATTCAAATCCAGGTTTAACCTTCAAGAAGACACGGGGTAGGAAGAGAGAAGTCCTTTACAAATCAGTTACTGCCGCCAAGCCTGATTTGGATGATTTTTCTTGTAAACCCTTTGAGAACATTCAGGCTACCCCGGTGTCCTGTTCAGTTATAGTGATATTGCATCCTAAGTGGTCTCTTGAGCCTCCTAGACCTGCATTCTTCTTCCTTCCAGATACACTTTACGTGGTTGTCCCTCCTGCCCAATCCTTTACTGCCCCATCTCCAGGCTTGGCTCACTTTGCTTCCAGAAGATCCTTTTCTTAAAGCAGGTCCTGAGGATTCCTACCCAGTAGATAAAAAGCAAGTGAGGATGACTTAAACTGCCTCCTGTCGAGTCCCTGCTGACTGTGGGCAGCTTCTGGTGCTCCTCTCCTGGTTTATAGAAGGCCCTGCTACATGCATAGGAGGGCAGGGGAGTTTCTAATGCCAGGAAGAGACTATTTTAGTAAGGAAACATGCTCCCGTTTTCAGGGACTTTGGAGATGCTAATGGTATTCCCAATTTTTCAGTTTCCATGACAGAACTTTCTTCTGCTGAGTAGACAGTGTGTTTATTCCTTCCCTATGGGTTTTCAACCTTGGATGTACTTTGGACAAATGTCTGAATCCTGGCCCTAGAGATTCTGATTTAATTTATCTGGAATGTGGCCCAAGTATTAGAAATTTGTAAAGTTGAGGTGATTTGAATGTTTAGTCAGGGTTAGGAACCACTGCACTAGGTGTGGTCTGATCCAAACATTGTCTGGGCTTGAAAGATGGCTGTACCCATTCCCACCCCCACCTCACTTCCAACTCACTGCTGTAGCTACTATTTTGAAGACTAGAAATTTAGCTCTGCTTTTAATAACATATTTTGAATATCAAGATAGAATGGGCTTTAATCTTATCATGTACCCTATACAGGTTTATCTTTTGAACCCATTCATCTCATCTCATTTCAGTAAATGTATACACTAATTGTGTATGTGAGTGTGGTGTTTGTGTCCTGTATGTAAGATAGGGGGTCATTCACAAAGAGATTCCAATTTCGTGTATTCTGTTCCGGTATAATCTAAACTCTAGGATGTAAAGAGAGTTTAATGTCTCCCCATTTAGCAAAAAGGAACCATTGTGTCTCTTTGCTACCAGTTTCAGGTTTGGGCCTTAAAGATGGGGAAATCAGAGGGGAGCAATTGTACTTAACCAAATGTCATCCAAAAGCTTATAGTTTAGGGCATTTCGTGTGCTGATTCCCCTAGTGCAGTGGTCAGCAAACTGTGGCTCGGCAAACCGCAGCTCGCGAGCCACATGTGGCTCTTTGGCCCCTTGAGTGTGGCTCTTCCACAAAATACCGGCTCTTCCACAAAATACCAACTTCTGCGCATGGGCCACAAGGTTTCAATCACACTGTACGTGTGCGCCCGCACGTGGTATTTTGTGGAAGAGCCACACTCAAGGGGCCAAAGAGCCACATGTGGCTCGCAAGCCGTGGTTTGCCGACCACGGCCCTAGTGATTTCATGAGCTATCAATCCATCTTGCCCAGTGAACTTTCAGGGCACAGCCATGTTTTTCTTCTTGGTCTCCTATTTGTGTGGAGGGGGCGGCCAGGCCAGCTAGCCATGTGTCCACCTAATTGATCATTTTCACAGGCAGAGGTCACAGCTAGAGAAGCGCAAGGTGTCCCAGACGGCCCCTCAGTATAAGCAGCTGTGATGCCATTTGTCCCTGCAGCCTAGTTGTAAAAACTAAAAAGAGGATATTGCCCAAATTGAGATGTAACTAGGGTACTGGGGAGACTATGTGAAACCCTCACTTCCAAGCTTTTAGTTTGGGGTTCCTTGCCCAGCTTGTTTTGTGTAAAGGAGGAGAGAACTTAGAGGGTCTTAATTTTTGTTCCATGTACAAATGAACATCTAACGTCCCTTTTTGCTAGCTACAGGACACATGCCCTAGTTTAAGTATGATAAGAAGGGTAGTAAGGCAAGGCAGCTTTTTGGTTGACTTTTGTTACAGTAAGAATGCTGGGATTTTTGGTTATCCACTGACTTCTGCTGTCAATTAGCAAATATGGGCCTCATTTCCCCTGAAAATTAATAAGAATGAGATTTAGGCCCTTCTCTGCAGTTATACCTTCATCCAGAGCAGTGATCCACCTCACTCTGAGTCCTCTCCTAATAAAATAAAGTGTCTCTTAAGCCTGTCTCCCCTTGAGAAGAAGAGCTAACTGCTGACTGCTTTGGTCAGGCATGTTAGACTTGTAAAAGCCTCAGAACAGTTGGGAGGTTAGCTTAACAAATTGCACACTAACACTTCATGTGGGAACCATTTGGCTTGGCTTTGGTGCTCGATTGAATTCTTACAAACAGGATCATTTGCTCCATTACCTTCCTGGAACATGTCCAGGAAAGCCCACTCTGGGGCACCCATCAACTCTCTTTCTGTTTTGTTTTACTCCTCACTGAGATCCAGCTGCCATCATGATGCTTCTATCAGGCACCTGCCCCCTCCACTCTAGTGTGGGGACCAAGTGGCCTGGGCCTACCTTGACAGAGGAAGCAACTAAACACAGACACAACATACTGCATGTTTGCATGGCTCACAGGGAGTCGCTTCTATCTCACGTCTGTGGACTAATATCTCTTTCTCTCTCTTCCTTTCTGTGTTTTTCTCTTTACACACTCTGTAGCTGCCTGAAAATGCTCAACCTGTGGTGAGTCCCTCTCTCCAGTCCACATGCTAGGGGAGTGGACCAGACTGGGCTGGATTGGCAAAGCCAAACAAAATGCCTTAAGAACACTGAATGGCTTCCATTTGCCACCTTTGCCATAACCACCCAGACTGGGGAACTAGATCCGCAAGGTGGGAACGGGGCAGGCCTGTATCTAGGAATTAATCTATTCCTTCTTTCCTTTCAACCCCATCTAATTGCTGCCTCCTCCTGTCAAAACAATATCTATCCCACAGTATTCAAAATTACTTTTTAATTGAATGAATTTTTTCTCAAATTAATACACCCAGATGTTATCATTCAGAGAGGGACAGAGGGTAGGAGGACAAAGTTACTGTGTCAGTTGTTTAAATATTATTCTTCACAACTCCAAGGACAATTGTTGCTGGATAATCTCACATTCTGCAGCATGGTCTCTACCTGGAAATGAACTGCTTTGGAAAAATCTGTGACTTCTCTTTTTCATTTAGCTGGTTCTTCCATTGTAGAATATGTCTTTCAAAAAAAGAGAGCTCCATGGGACGAGATGGATATTTTGTCACTGTTATTTTGGTTTATTTTGTTTGTGTGTTTTTCGTTTATTGTCCTTTTTTCCTTTTTTGTTGTCCTCTCTTCCTATAAGAGAGTATAGTGGGCCAGGGGCTGATTTGGCTAATGAGATATTGGAGCCTCTCTTTCCAGGTTTCTCAAATGCATTCTTAGGAACAACATGAGGTGTATAGGAAGGAAACCCCTAAAGAATCCATCCACGTTTGGTGAGGCGCATTCTTGCTATAAGACAGAGCCCCCTCCCCAGCTCTCTTCCTTGACACTGCCTGTCACCCTCCAGGTCCTCCTGAACTAGGTGGTTTCTTACAGTCTGGAATTGTACTCTCCCACATTGTCTGCATGCATGGGACCGTATTCTGTGTGGTGATAAGGGCCTGCTGGCCCCTATGATGACCTTGTTTCTATTTGTCTTCTGTGACTGAGTTGAACATTGTTTTCTGAACCCTAAACCAAGTGGCCTGCAGGGTTTCTCAGGGACAGGGATGTATTAAAGGTAACAACTGGATTTTATGAAGATAGAATTCGTAGTCTTATAGCATCGAGGAGTACATTGGGCCTGTTTATTTAGCAAACATAAGTCTGTGTGATATGACTGCTATGGTCTGTTTTTCTCTGTGAGATATCAGTTATGTGATTCTGACTGCAAATATAAGGCCTACTGTATGCTCATCCAACTCAGTGCTTGGAACTCTAGGAGGTCCCAAGGCCTTCCCCAAAGAGCTTAGGTACTATCTCGCTAGAGAGATAAGACATACATACTTGAAAGGACAACTGGTTCTCCAGGGTACTTATGTCATTGTCCCTTGAGAGGTCACTCTGGACAGGATGGTCAAGGAAGACCTCATGGACACTGCGGGACCTGAGCCAGCTATTAGAGCAAGGCAAGAGTGTACAAGTACAGCAAGGACAAGCACGAGAAGCAGAGCAAAGGAATAGGTGGAGGGAGAAAGCAGGACATAGTAAGAGAACATACCTTTTACACAAGCCATGCCACAGCTCTCATCACCCCCTTCTGGACCAGTCACTACCTGAGCAAGAGGTGTTACCTATTCCAAAGGCAGGAGTAAGGAGGGAATACCCCAGGTCAGGGATGTGCCAGGGCTATGGCTGTTGCTCAGGAGGCAGCCTTTTCTATGAGCACTTGGAGGGCTCATCGAAAAGGCAAAATAAGTGGCTCAGAGGCCTAAGGGAAGAGCACTTGGTGGCTTGTGAATATGGGAAATGGATCGACTTTCACTCCAGCATGTTTCACTCTAGCATGTTAAGATCTTCTGATTATCCAATCAAAGAAGCAACTGGAAGCAAACCCAAGACCCAAGAAGGGTTCGTTCCTTGCCTTCCTTCTATTCTGATAGTAAGACATCTGTATGGTGTCCATTTGGGTTTGGTCTGGATTTGACCAAGTTTAATGGGCCCTGTTGCCGGTAGTTACCACAGAAACCAAAGAGTTGAGCAGGTTGTAGGGTCTGTTTCCTTGTGGGTAGAATTATTAAAAGCTTCTGCTACTGCTTAAGCTTTAACTACAGTAACCAGCAAAAGTTATTCTGGGGTTCTAAACCATAGCTCACACTCTCCTCCAATCAGGTGAACAGCATTGCACATCAGGTTATGATATGCTTATAAACAGGCAGTTTTTATGCCTTGCCTTGGAGGAGGTAAAAGAAAAGTCACGTCACTTGAAATGTACTAAAACAGTAGTTAAAACTTTTCTTATGATGGCTTTTGCTTAAAAACACAAAATCATCAGCTTAATATCCTCTAAAAGGAGTAAGAATAGAGATTGGCTTAAATGTTAGTGGTCTCTCTGAAAGTCGTGGTTAATAGGGAACAGGTAAATATATTTAAATATTGGTGTTCCCATGAGATTTAAGTTGCCTTGTTTAATATTAATCTCAGGACATTCAACTTGGAAAATGTCTTTTTTCTAAAGCATATGTGTACAGAAAAAGATCATTTTCTTGAATCCTTCCTCAGGGATGTCATTGAGGACTGTTTTTGTTTTTGTTTGTTTTTAAAAATATATTTTATTGATTTCTACAGAGAGGAAGGGAGAGGGATAGAGAGTTAGAAACATCGATGAGAGAGAAACATCAATCAGCTGCTTCCTGCACACCCCCTGCTGGGGATGTGCCCGCAACCAAGGTACATGCCCTTGACTGGAATCGAACCTGGGACCCTTCAGTCCGCAGGCTGACGCTCTATCCACTGAGCCAAACCGGTTAGGGCAAGGACTGTTTTATTTTTTATTTTTTTATTTTTTTTAAATATATTTTATTGATTTTTTACAGAGAGGAAGGGAGAGAGATAGAGAGTTAGAAATATCGATGAGAGAGAAACATCAATCAGCTGCCTCCTGCACACCCCCTACTGGGGATGTGCCCGCAACCAAGGTACATGCCCTTGACTGGAATCGAACCTGGGACCCTTCAGTCCGCAGGCTGACGCTCTATCCACTGAGCCAAACCGGTTAGGGCAAGGACTGTTTTAAACAATAAAAAGTGTTGCTCATTTTTATTTAAAAGAATGTATTCAGTCTTCAAATACACATGACACTTTGTTTAGTAACTGTATTCATACCTGTTAATAGTACTTTACAAATGACATTAATACTCTTAAAAAATCTTAAGACCCTCTTGAGGTGCTCTTATTTCCAAAATCCATGTTTGATTCATTCAGATATAAAACCCATTATTGTCTGTATAAATGTCTATTTTAACATTCTAAGAAATGTTCGACTTTTTAATAACTAATCCAATGGGTATAGGAAATTACGAAGGGGTCTGGCTGAAAAGGAGAGAATCTTAGCTAAAGTGGTGAACTGGGGGTTTAGGAAGTAAGCAACAGTTCTTTATTTTTATATGAATACTAGAGGCCCGGTGCATGAAAATTCATGCACTGGAGGGGGGGGGGGGGAGTCCCTCAGCCTGGCCTGCCCCCTCTCACAGTCCCAGAACCCTCAGGGGCAGGAGGTGACCCAGTGATCAGGGGAAGGCAATGCCCCATCACACCTCTGCTGCTGCCACTGCCGGCAGTGCAAGCCTTGGCCGGCCCTGGTTACCTGCGCCTCGGGCTGGCCCTAGGTGGCTGGGGGGCTGAGGGGACTGGGCGCCGCCATCTTGTGGCTGTGTGTGCTGCCATCTTTGTGATGGCATGGGGGTCAATTAGCATATTCCCTCTTTATTAGGTAGAATTCCTGGCATTAAGCCTGGAAGGATAGGCAAGCAACTCAAAGACAGTTTTCTCAGAAAAGCTTTTCTTTCAGGGGTCCAGCAAATCTGAATTATACTTCCAAAGTTACTCTCCACCATCAGCAGGCATCTTTGACTCATTCACCACCTTCTCATTTCCCATGTGTCAGCGTCCTAGAAAAGACCTATTTTGCACCAGCCATGCCACAGCCCTCATCACTCCCTTCTGGATTAGTCACTGTCTGAACAAGAGGTGCTTCCTATTCCAAAGGCAGGAGTAAGGAAAGGATACTCACGCTTAGAGATGTGCCAGGGCTACGGCTGTTGCCCAGGAGGCAGCACTTGGAGGGCTCGTGAAGGAGCAGGCCCAGCCACCACCCTAAACAGGGTCGGTCCTGTAACCCACTCTGGCACAGCAGCAGCATTGTCTGGAAGCTAAGTTGAAGACCTCCCACCAGATGCCCCCTGATGATCAGCTCCTGGTCTGTGGCATTGATCTTCTCCAAATGAAGAGTGCGCTATGCTAATTCCAGTCAGGATATCTGGGCTCCCATTCATTATTAGAATCAGGGCTTCTCCTGCCTACTCCAAGTAGCTGGGTGGGAGCCGGGATGGGAATAGAGAATCCTTATTCCTTCATTGGTAACATTGCAAGATCCTCCTAGAGTTCCAAACATCATACTTTCATGGGGTTTGTTTTTTGTTTGCCTTGGTTTAGCCTCCATACCTACTGACCACTGTAGTTGCATTAAATAATTTTGTGCTCTATATCAAGGGGCAGACAGTGCAGCCTATTTTTATGCAGCCCTGAGACCCCCAGCCTTGGTTTTCCAGAAAGATGAGGCATCTGGGTTGGGTGTCCTTTTTCCAAAAATGCTTGTTTTGGCCATGCCTAGCCTGTGGCGTTTTGGTAGCTGCAGATTGAAATAAAGCAGCTACTTGCCTTGGCTTTCCTGGCAGACACTGCCTACTGCCTCTAGGATGTGCACTGTAGATGGTGGGTGGCCCTGTGGGTGGTGCCAGGGGGAGACTTCCACTCCCTGCAGAAAGCAGAGGCTCTTGGAAGCTGCAGCCTCTCACACTGACTTGCAATGTTCCTTGTGCCCCAGGTGCTGCTGTTTCTTTAAGAGGAAAAGGAAGAAGACTGCTCAGCGCCATAAGTGACCAGTGCCTCCCAGGAGTCCTCAGGTCCTGGGGACTCTGACTCGATTGCACCTGCAGCTCCTGCCATTTCTCATTGGAAAGGACTCCTCTGCAGGGGAGGGTGGAGATCCAAACCAAAAAGAAGAAAAGAGATGCCCCCAGAAGGAGCCAGTGTGGGCAGCCAGGGCCCAGTGGGTCAGTGGCTGTCCCCACCTGTCTGAGGCTCTGAGCAGGTCCCAGAGCTGCTGCTCCTCCACTGCTTGCCCTCGGGGCCACTTGGTTGACTCTCCTTCCTATTGTTTACAGTGAAGGTGTCATTCACAAAAACTCAAGGACTACTATTCTCTTCCGCCCCTTAGTCTACTCCCGGTCCTTGCCCCGCCCTCAACCTTCTCCAGCACTAAAGCTAGTGAGTTGAAGGCTTTGTCTGCCGAAGGAACTCTAGAGGCTGGGCTTGCGGCCAAGGAGGTAGGAGGAAGATGGCAGGCCTGAGCTGGAGAAGAACCTTCTCCACCTTCCAGGGATATCTGGCTCCCTCTTCCTCTGTGCCTGCCCAGCCTCCATCCTCAGCTGGCCATGGGTACAGTTTACTCCCTCCCTCCCTCTTGTGAGGTTACACTGTAGGACACAAGCTGTGAGAAATCTGCAGTCTACTGTCCCCATGTGTTCGCGTTCTTAGCTTTCTTGACAAGTGTGAACTCTATTCTCCAGTCAGTAGTAGAACAATGCAAATTGTTCTGAGCAAAGGAAAAAAACTGACTTTATTGCACTTTTAGTTTATTGGGTTTTTTGTGTTTTTGTTGGTTGTTTTTTTTTTTAACAAAAAAAATGGCAGATGCATATTGTGTCTGGATATATTGGGAGTTTTACTTTTTTTCTGTTTTGAGGGGGATGGGGCCAGCCAAGCCATTCAGGAAGAACATGGGTCCAGAGGACATCTCAATGGAAAGAGTTGGGTCAGCAGCACCCAGAAGAGAAGAAGCCAAACTCTATGTCATTCTGAGTAAACACTCAGGTTGGCAAGAAAACATACTTGAATTTTCATTCATCTTCTCAGCTACTGAAGAATGTCCTACCAGAGCCTCTTGACCTTATCAGCCTGCAGTTTGGACAACCTAACCTCTACGGCACATGGGATGAGCCAGCCAAGCCAGACTATGACCAGGAGATATTTCATCCCAGAGAAGGAGATAATTTTAAAAACAAACTGAAACATCTGTTTCCTCCACTGCCAGGGACTTCCAACTAGATAGCCATGTAACTTCCTTATCAATTTTGGGGAACAAAATTAGTGATGAAACAGCTACCACCATATTACCACTAGTGGACAAAAAGAGAGGAAAATGAATCTGCCTTCCAACTGCCAAAGGAAACTCAGGATTTGGCATCATAGGGCCAGGAAATAAAATTGGTATGTACTGTCTGCCCCAGTAATTGAGTCAGACATTTGGGCTGGCCTGCCTTATCAGAAACCAAGCACCTGCAGATTTTCTAGCAGGTCCACAGCAGCAGGCTTAGGACTCAGTACATGGGGCTGGAGTAGCAGGAGGGGGAGATTAATTGGTGCTGGAGAATTCCAGGGGAAAGGAGACTGAAATGAAAGCTCTGAAATTATCTTCTCAATTAGACATAGACTCCTTCCAAATAAGGTGGCCTTGCATCTAGAGCGTGTTCTCCCCAGTATGCTCTCCGCCACCCCCACCCCCCACATCGTGTAGTCACATGACATACTGCCATGAAGAGTCTTGGTTCCTCATTCATTGCTTTAAAAAAGTATTAATGTACAGAGTTCATCTTTTCATGCTCAGTTTTCATTTGAGTTCAGCAGCTTACCCAAACAGTGACCTCTTGTCCCAGATGTCAGAGGAGAAGAGATTGTTTACATCAGGGAACGAGGTCGTCTGTTTGGGAGTAGAGAGCTAAGCATGGAGGACAGTGGCTGATGACTTATTCTGGTGGTTTTGGGAACAGAAATCATAGCCCCTGACTTGAGGTGTAGGGCTGTCTTTTGGACTGGAGGGTGTGGGGATACTTTCTGGTAGTTGGCATTTCCTGACCAGTCCCTTGATGAATGGAACAGAAATAGTAGCAGCATGGAACAGAGTTACTAGGCTTCCTCTGTTCCATCAGGCCTCGCCAGGAAATATCATTCCCCTGGCTTCAAACCTGCTTAGCTTATATAAAGATTGTAATTTTCCATTTCTTTAAAAGAATTTTCCCTGTATACAAAAGAGTGGCTGGGAGAGAGAGAACCACACCCTTTCCCCACAAGGATTTCAAATACTGGGGTTTGTTTCCTTGACATTATCTAGTGGTTAAGGTGTAATCACTGAAACTTACATAGTTTCTCAGTTGGTATTTGGGCAACTCTAACTTTCTATATAGAAACTTCCTCATACCTGTATAGAAAAAGCCTTGCCTCTTAAGGGAGGGCAAGGGGAAAGGGTGGCAGAGCCTAGAGCCTCTTGGCACTCCATACCCTACTAAGTGCCTCCCCACCCCCTGCTTCCACAAAAAAAGCAAAGGCAGTGACCAGCTTGGCTGTAGGGCAAGCCCCCTTGCAGCTGGGTTTGTGACTTTCTTGGTCTTAATTTTTTTTTAAGGCTAGCTCTTGAGGTGTTGAATCTGAGCAGTTGGGGTGCGGGGGTCCTTCCTAATGCATTGTTTTCACTCTGCCCTCCACAAATCCCTTGCTAGATATTTGATTTCCATAACAAAGATGAAGGCCCCTCTGGCATGCAGGGCAATGGTGATCCAGGACCATTGGCATAGCAAGGCAGTCCCACACCCCTGAGAAATTGTGACTTTCTTTCAAAAATTTTTTAGATGAGTACCTTTTAGCCATCAGTTCTATCCCCAACAGCACATTAGGGCCCCCTCCTTCGCTCTGTTGCTATAGTTGCTTAGCTGTATGCTTCAGCCAGGTCCTTGGGGTTGGGCACTCCATGCGCCCACCACCTACCCAAATCCACTTGCTCTGTAGTTGAGATTTCTTCATTTCACAGCCATGGTGCCAATTCCTTTGGAATTGATGCGATTGTTTCTGAGTTAGCATTAAGTACTAACAGCATCTGTTATTACAAAATCCATCATATTATACCATTGGGAGTTCTCCTAAGCCCTGCATGCCTTCAGGCATTGCATCCTGAGCAGATTGAGGCTAGCAGGACAGGCAAAAAGGGTCCTTCCCTTTTTGTGACCAGAGCATGACTTGTGTCTGCGAAGTCTAAGTATGTAAGGGTTAATCACTTATTCAACACACCTTGGTGTTTCCCAGTGATCTCACTCCAGACAGCTCTGCAGGGGTGGGCAGAGTGTACCAGCAGCAGTGTGCTTTCAGGACGGCCTTCATTAACACTCTCCTGCTATTTTGGGTCTGTCTAGGAGTGAACAGGATCTAGAGAGGTACAAGTCAGGTGACTAGGTTGGGCTCCAATTAAAGCTCCATTTTACTTTGGAATGCAGGGGCAATAGGAGACAGCAGGATCCTGGGGTTTGCTGTAGAAGTGATGAATGCCTGTTAATTCTCAGTGAACTCCGACTACATAGAAACAGCCCCTACCATTAGCCAGAAGAGGTGTCCACTGCCTCTAAACTTCTGTCTCTGCACTGGAAATGTACACTGGTAGTACATGTTCCGTGTCGATTCTCAGTGTTAGTAATCACTTTCAATGTTAGAAATAGGCAGTGATGGTGATGTTATGTCAGAGTGGTTACTACGGATCATAGCCTTAACTTTTTATGCAAAAGACATAACTCTGTACCCCTACCAGTGAGCATGCATTTTTCAAAAATAAGTACTTCCATGGCAGCATCTTCTCAAAAGAACTTAATCATTCTTCTGATGCAACTCTCCTCCGCCCACATGCCTCTTGTATCCCAGACACCTCTTCCATATTCATATTTAAGCCCGCGTTCCGTTCCCAGTGAGTTGCCCTGGCGTTACCTCCAGTGTCAGAGCTACCACGGTAGGGCTAGAGTGTCTCAGCCTGGGTGGAAGCTTGCAGCGCCATAGCCAACATTGCTTTCGCCAGGTCACTGCCACCATCCCTGCCATTATCCCAAGGTGGGCAAGTTCTAGAAACCCTTAGGGAGCCAGGATAACTAGGCACACCATCTGCACTGGCCATGTAAATAACAGGCACTTGTCTCTGGGGTTCTTGCTTTTGCCGACACCAGGGCTCCAGGCAAGTCCCTTCTAGAGGTTGATGGACAGTGATTCTCAGTCTTCCCCATAGTGGATTGGTAGGAATCAAAATGGGATTTCTATGGTTTTGTTTTCTTGTGGGACTTTTTTATTTTTTTGGTGGGGGTGTTGTATATGAATATGAGGAAACCTTGGCCCTTCTGAGGGCTTGCAGAGTTTTGAGCAATTTTTTAGCCACAAATCTTGGAAGTCTCATCAATCAAGCGGTCTTAACATGTTTTCCCTTAACTCCTTTTGCAGGTGACTAAGTGAAAAAGAGTAGGTTTCTTCATTGTATTCAAAATAGTAAGTAGATTCCCTGGATGTAGACAGTAGTAGTTGACGTATTTCCTCAAAAAGCAACCAGGAAGTCCACTCCAGTATTTGTAGATCAACTTACAAAGGAGAAAATGAATGTGTACTCCATATATTTCTAGTGTGATTACCAAACTTGATGTTATTCAGAAACCACAGTTTGGTGGACAATTTATTTTATTTCCTTCTTTACTTCTCACAGTCATCTTTCCAGTGCCATCACCACCTTCAGAGTCTCAGCTCAGAGGGCTGTTCGTGGTAGTAAAGGGGGTGCAATGCAGACATCCCAGGAACACACGAGAGGACGGCTGTCCTGGGTGCCCCTTCCCCACACTCCCCTCTTTCAGGGCAGCTGAGGCCTCTTCAGTGTTCCTCTTCACGAGTTCCAGACCAAATCCCAGGCCAGCCCTTGTGCCGAAAGCTTTTTTAAGAGGCTTATCAATTCGCTAGGAATGTCTCAGGAAAGATGAGCCATTTCTTTGGGGGAAATATATTTACGGATGGTTGTGTGTGGTTGCATTTGTATGCTTGTGTCTGTGTGCTCATTTGTGTGTATTTCACTTCCATAAAAACTCAGCCCAGGCTACAGGGATCATGTGTTCCTGAATATTCTAGGAAGTAAACAAGTAACAAGTGAGCTTCTCAAATTAGTGTCACAGCAAGTTGGTTCTGGGAATGAGTCCCATTTATCAAGCAGAAGAATAAATAATAAACAGCAGAAAAGATAGAGATAGAAACCAAAAATAGAAGTGTGTGTCCCCCCCCAATGGAAAATAATGTTGATTCATCAATGCCCATTGGATATATTACATGCTCTAATTTATTATATTATTGTTTGTTTCACTCATCTTTGCCCATTGTACTTTTAAAAAGATATTGGGATGTTGATTGCAATTTTTTGAGACTAGATAATGTATAAATCAGTTGTAGAAATCAGTTTTAATTGATGTGTGGATGTGTCTAATCATTGTTAAATGCCTTTTTCTTTTTCTTTTTCTTTTTTTTTTTTTTTTTTACCTGTTGTTTTAGATGTGTAATGTTTCATAAACCCTGGCACTGGTCACAAAGCTCAGCTGTGAAAATGAAACTTGTAGTATTTTTAAACATGAATGTCAATTTCAAGTGTATTTGAAATTATTCCTCCAGGAGAGAAATTTGTAACATCATTAGGAAAAATTCCTCTGCAGAGGAACTAGCCTTCTTTGGAGAAAATGGGAAAATGGGTCTTGATAAGTTATCTCAGAGTAGCCCATTTCCTAGGGCACCATGGAAAACACAAATGTGATCTTTAAGTATACCTCCTCCCCAGTTTGGGGAGGAAAGGACTCAGTTTGCACCCTTTTTGTATGTAAAATAAAATGTCTTACCTTTCTTGGCTAATTTTGTTTGGTTGGTTGATTTGTCTAGTTTTTATCTCCCCTGGCTCACTTGTAACTTAAGAGTCTGGCTACGCCTAACTTTGATAGGATTCAAGCCTCCAGTGAATGAAAATAATGTCTGATACTTTGACAGTCTTCATTCATTTGGGCTAAACATTGCCTTCTCTTCTGGGTCACTTTAAAAATGAATATGCCTGCCCTAGATGGTTTGGCTCAGTGGATAGAGTGTCGGCCTGTGGACTGAAGGGTCCCAGGTTCAATTTCCAGTCAAGAGCACATGTCTGGGGTTTCGGGCTCCATCCCCAGTAGAGGGTGTGCAGGAGGCAGCCGATGGATGTGATATATTGTTTCCCTTTCCCTCTCCCTTCCTCTCTAAAAATCAATTAAAAATCTAAACTATATAAATAATCCTGGCAGAATTTGGACATTCACCATTGACATACTAGTTCCAATATTCCTGTGGTTCTTAGGTGGTGGAACACCAGGAAGTTAGGATCTGCTCTCTGGAACAGCTTTGAATAGAGCTTTATAATTCTGCTCCACTAATGAGGAACATCTATACAGACAGAAGGTATAACTGGGATATGCAATATAAACTCACAAGGGCATATATTGGCCACAAAAACAACTGCCAATCTGGGCATGATTGGTTGCAATTTTTCTGTCGTTTTTTTCTTCGTTTCTTTTCACTATTCAATTACTATGTAAGGATTTGTTTTGTTTTCTTTCCACTGGCAGGCAAGTAAAAACAGAAAAAAAATTTAAGATCTTTATGAGAGAAAAACTTCACATTGAGACTATTATATCCACCAAGCTTATTTTTTTCTTTCAAAGGTGGTGGGAAAGGTGGGGGGAGAAGGCTGTTTTTATGCCATTTTAGCATTTCTCTTCATGTTGAGAAGGCTACTTTGAAAATATAGTTTGATGAACATTTTTCTCAGTGGCTTCGGTAGCAGCGTAAGATCTATGAGTATGGAAAATTAATTCCCACAGAATTAAGGGGAAGGGAGTTTAGAAGGTCATCTTGGTCAGTGCAATGATTTTATCTAGATTGAGGTGGTCTGGATTAAGGTGTGAAGATTAGAAAATAGCAAATGTTTTTGTGTTTATGTGAGATTTGTCTGTTGAAGCTCTGCAGCCAGTGTAAGGAAGGACAAGTTAAACTTATGCCAGCGGCCATGCCGAACCTGAAACTGAGGTCAGCACCTCATAGAGACCCAACTGCAGAGTTTAGCTATGGAAACAGTCATGCCTACCTACAATCTGGGCTGTGAAGACCAGGAATTTTTATAATTAATCTTTGAAAATTAGTTTTAAAGATGTTTAATAATATCATAGGTGCACGTTTTGGAAAGATGTACTTTGGTGTGTAAAATTTATGGTACTGAAGTACGTATGTTGTAGACTGAACACCAAGTGAGTGTGAATACCTGAACTAGGGATGGGAAGGCATCCAACAACCATCCCTGAGGTTTCTGAAGGTTTCTCAAAGAGGGAGACTAAAACTCAGGCCTTGGCTTGTATATTTCCCAACTGGGTGCTAATGTGACACTATCTCAACCATTACTTGTTGAGTACAGCCCTGAAGCAGGTTTGGGGAGCTACAGTATACACAAAATAAGTGCAACATAATCGTTGCTCACAAAATAAATGTAGTTACTTGGGAAAATAGGTAAAGAAAGTTGAGCCCTAGCTGGTTTGGCTCAGTGGACAGAGCATGGGCCTGCAGACTGAAAGGTCCCGGGTTCAATTCCAGTCAAGGGCACATGGTTGCAGGCTCCATCTCCAGTGGGGGGTGTGCAGAAGGCAGCCAATCATTGATTCCCATCATTGATGTTCCTATCTTTCCCTCCCTTCCTCTCTGAAATCTATAAAAATATATTTTTAAGAAAAAAAAGCTGAAAACCACACTAGATCCATGTATTCCTCTCACAGTGATGTTTCTCTCTCTAAAAATCAATTTAAAATCTTTTTAAAAAAGCCCTAGGCCAAAATCGGTTTGGCTCGGTGGATAGAGCGTCGGCCTGCGGACTGAAAGGTCCCGGGTTCGGTTCCTGTCAAGGGCATGTACCTGGGTTGCGGGGCACATCCCCAGTAGGGGGTGTGCAGGAGGCAGCTGATTGATGTTTCTCTCTCATCGATGTTTCTAACTATCTATCTCTCTCCCTTCCTCTCTGTAAAAAATCAATAAAATATATTTAAAAAAGAAAAAAAGCCCTAGTTAGTTTGCTCAGTGGTTAGAGACTCGGCTTTGCAGACTGAAGGACCCCGGGTTCAATTCCGGTCAAGGACACGTACCTCGGTTGCAGGTTCAATCCCCGGCCCCACTCGTGGGCAACCAGTGGTTGTGTGTGTGTCTCATTTTGATGTTTCTCTCTCTCCCGCATGCCCTCCTCTCTTTCTAAAAATCAATGGAAAGAATATCCTCGAATACGGATTAACATAAAAAAGAAAAGAAAACACAGTGTATGTGACAGAGTGCGCACTGACTCATACAGCAACAAGCACAGGAAGATTAGAAGAGAAAAAAGTGAGTAGTAAAGTGACAGGATAAAATCAAAAGTGGGTTTTGAAGCAAGTTTTGCAAGGAGCTGTGGAAGTCATACTCCGGGTACGCGCAAACGTGGAAACTACCACACCCTAACCCAATTTTGCGGTTGACTGGCCCAATACGGACAATTGTGAGCGCATCCGGCCCCTGTCCACTCACTTCCTAACAAAGTATCCACGCCCACCCCGAAGACTTCCACTTCCGCAAAGTCAGAGCGGCCCGGCCGCGTGACATGCCGCTCTGCATGCTGGGTTTTGTAGTTTCTTCAGAAACCCAATCCCCGCGCTCTTTGAGGGGGCAACGCCTTCTGCGGCTCCTTTTCCTGTAGGTGGGCATGAGAGGGCTGGGGAGCCAATGAGGCCGCAGTAACGTGGCAGCCACCCACGAGCCCGCGTCTTCGCCCGCCCCACCGGGAGCCGGGCCCCGCCCCCAGGGGGAGCTACTACCAGGCGCCGATCCGGAGGGGGGAAATGAAGCCCTCCTCCTCCTAGGAGGCCTGCAGAGGCCCCGGCCTCCCCCGCGGCCGCGCTCGGTGGAGGCGCCGGGGCCCACGCCGCCCGATCCCTCACCTGCTTCCGGCCCTCGGCTGCCCGGCCGTGCTCCCTTCTCCCCGTGGATGCTACGCCTCTCGGAGCGGAACATGAAGCTTCTCTTCGTCGCCGCCCTGATCGTGGGCTCCGTCGTCTTCCTTCTGTTGCCGGGACCTTCCACGGCCGATGAGAAGAAGAAGGGGCCCAAAGTCACCGTCAAGGTCCGGCTTCCCTTACCAAGCCCTGCCCGGCGGGGCCCGCCCTCCGCCGCCTGGGGTCGGCCTGGGCATCCTGGGCTCAGGCTCAGCGCCTGGTCCCCCGGCTGTGGCCTGGTGACGCCTGGATGGTCCTCCCGCATTCAGACCAGAGACAGACCCGACCCTCCCCCACCCCCTGGCCTGACCCAGGCGTTGGCCCGGGGGTGCCGAGCTGGGGCCGCACCCGCAGCCCCTGAGAAGTCCATTTGCAAATACCCCGCGGTGCTGGCGAAGTGGTGAGAGATCACGGCTGTCAAATCGTGAATCCTTTCTCTGTTTAGGTCAAATTTTAACCAATTACAAAGCACAGCAGTATAGTTTAAACTCGCGTGTTGCTTTTTTTTTTTTTTTTTATCGCTGTTGTTTTGTATTTTGTTTTCTGATGTTACTAGAGCCTGGGAAGATTGTTACCTGTAGTCTAAGGAAAGTGTAAACGAGTTTCCTGGGAAATGCGCCTGGAATTTTCATTAGATTCTCATGGGGTTTTGTCACCACCAAAAGCAGATGCAGAAACACTGCTTTAAAACAAAGCTGTTTTCTCTGCCATCCCCAGGGTAGCTTCTCGGGCCCTTCCTTCCCTAACAAGGCCCCTTTAAACAGGCTAAATGCAAAAGGCTCTTTCCCCCAGGTGTACTTCGACCTGCGGATTGGCGATGAAGACATCGGCCGGGTGGTCATAGGTCTCTTTGGAAAGACTGTTCCAAAAACAGTGGATAATTTCGTGGCCTTAGCTACGGGAGAGGTAAGTGGCTACAGCAGAGGGAGTCAGGTTCAGACCGACTGAAGTTGGCAAGTAATGCTGGCAGCAAACAGCGCAGAGCGTGGCTCTCAGTACCAACTAACTGTTGCCGTGTTGGCAAGGGGAGCCCAGTATTATGTCTTGAGTTTTTAAAAATGAGTCCAGAAATCTGGGTTTTTGTTTTTAAAATTTATTTTATTTTTCAGTACATTTTTATTGATTTCAGAGAGGAGAGGGAGAGAGAGAAACATCAATGATGAGAGAGCATCGTTGTTCGCCTGCCTCCTACATGCCCCCTACTGGGCATCAAGTCCACAACCCAGGCATGTGCCCTGATTGGGAATCCAACTGTGATCTCCTGGTTTGCAGGTCGATGCTCAAACTCAGAGCCACACCCGCTGGGCATGGGTTTTTCTTTTTGAGAAAATTTCTCAGTCATTGCAATAACCAAAGAAGGGGTGTCTGTGGAAACTATAGTTTGTGGCCGCAGCACCAAGCTTTCTCTTAAGAGTAGGGGCCCAGAGTTTCCCAGGTTTTAAGAAAACCAGAGTGCCCCATTTAAGAAAGTTTATATTCCAACTTTTCATTGGGTCAGCAGGTAACCTTTTCTGGGGGTCCGTTTTCTTGCATCTGTTCTTATAATTAGGAAAAAACAAGAAGGAGATGGCAGAGGCATTGTGTGAAGCAGAACTACATGAAGCCTGGGAAAGGTGTGAGGCGGAAGAGTGCAGGCTGGCCCCTCCTGGCTCTGTGTGCTCCGAGCCTGCGTGTGGTCACTGCTGGCTCCGCAGCACATTGAACCATGACTGGCCAGCAGTGATGTCTCTTCTATGAGCAGGAGTCATTGTGGGCTGGGTTCCTGCAGGGTCTGTTTCATGTCTGCCTGGTGCCTCGTGCCACCTCCTCACCTTCTCATCCCTTTTCCTAGAAAGGATTTGGCTACAAAGACAGCAAATTCCATCGTGTGATCAAGGACTTCATGATCCAGGGCGGAGACTTCACTCGGGGAGACGGCACTGGAGGTAACCCGGGTCCAGTGGGCAGAGGGCTGGGGTCCCTTCCTTCCCCAGCTCCGGAGGCAGGCCTGTCACCTGCATGGAGACCAGCTGTACCGGGCACCCAGTACAAAGAAGAGGGAGTAATGGGGGGTCAGGTGGACATAAGAGGTAGACTTGCTGGTCTAGGCCTACAGCCTTGGTGACTTCTCGCAGGACCTTGTGGTGGGAGGGGAGAAAAGTCAAACACAGGAGTGGGTGATTCCAGGTCAGGCATGCAAAGCCAGTGTGGGCAACCTCCGGAGCCCCAGCGAGGGTGGGCAGAGCTGCTTTTCTTGGCAGTCTCCTACCAGAGACCATTTGGCAAGAGCTGACTGGGTCTCTTCTCTGTGTTGCTTGTGAACAGGACAGACAGACACCCTGGACTAACCCACAGGTCTCACCATTCTTGGGTGAATAGCCTGCTCCTCCCTCAGGCTGCATCTGCAGCTCACCCCATCAATGAGTGTCTATTGGGCCAGGCTCTGGTGGGTGCTGAGGACACAAAAATCAGCGTGGCAGCAATTCCCTTTCACTTCCAATACCTGAACACTCATAAACTGGCCCTAACCCAGCCGTTAGGACTCAGGCTCTGTCCTCAAGTTATCATCTCAGTGGAAATAATTAGGAGAAAGCCGGGCAGGCAAGCCATGCAGACAGACAAGATGTAAGTCATAGCCGGCAGCAGGTAGCAGTGGAGATGGCCAGGCAGACACAGTCCAAAGTGATGTGTTCCCGGAGGCAGATACAGGGGTGTGGCCCGGTGTCTGCCACCTTCTTGCTTTCGACCTTGCAAGTGAGTTGTCTGAGCTTTAGTTTCCTCTTGTGTAAAGTGAGAGTGGTCAGAGTTATGGTGCTGTGAGGGTTGGGTGGGATCTTGAGTGTAAGTTCCCAGTACGTGGTAGGTAACGTCAGCCATTGCCGGAGTGCTGACAGGTGCCGAGGCCTGCATGGAGGGAGTCACTGGGGGCCAAGGTTATCGGGAAATGGCCTTGTGAATGTGAGGAAAGATTTGAGCAGGGTCCTGGCTGGGCAGAGAAGAGGCACGATTAAGTTGTGGGCCCCGCTGTGTTTGGCAGCAGGAACTTTGCCAAAGGTGGGGTCGGGAATGAAGTAGAGCACAGAGCTTTGTCCTACCGGGAGGCTCCGCTGAAAACCTGAGTGGGGGGGGGGGGGGGGGGGAATGGTCTCAACGGAGTTTGAGGGAAAGTAGTATGGCAGCAGGACTCAGGCTGGTCAGGGGGCCGGTGTCGCGGTGCCTGTGGGGCGATGTGGGCTGGAACCCAGGCAGGATGGCCTCATGGGCAAGGGCAGAGATTCCAGGACCAGACCCTCTTTGGTTCGAGTTGCAGCTCTGCCGCTTCCTAGCTTGGGTACCTTTAACCTCTCTGTACCTCAATCTCTTCACCTTTGCAATATGGTTATTGGATCCTGCCTCACAGGAGGAGGTTTTTGTGTATAAAGTGCTTGCCACGGCTCTCTGGCATGGTTACTTACCACTCTAAGGAGTCGCCGTTTTTGCCACCGGAGCAGCAGGAATAGTAAAGAATGTACAAATGATGGGGAGGGGGGGCAGGGACAACAACAGTAAGCAGAGGAAAGGTTGGCAAATAAATTAACTGGTGTCCAGAGGGAGAGATTACTAAGTATGTTGAGGTTAACACGCAGAACTGTCCCTTTAAGTTTGGAACTCCGCGTATCTTGGGAAAGTGCTTGGAGCGGGGGGTGTGGATTTGTGGATTGTCTGGATAGCAGCAGCAATTGCAATCCTGATTTACAGAGGATTCTCACATGGGGAGGCTTTAGCTGGCAGCCCAGCCAGGAGTCATTGCACAGCAGTGGGAGAGACCAGTTCATGTGGGTGTGGGACTGAGAAGCGGGGCACAGGCTGGGACATGCCCACCCCCACCCGCCAGTCTAGTTCTTGGTTTTCAGTCTTTTCCAACCTGTTCCCCAAGCATGTCAAACGTGGGGCCCGTCGACGGCGAACTTACCGTGCTTGTATCACACAATCAGAAGCATCTCCCTGATTAGCATCAGTCTAGGAAATTTCCCCACCTGGTTCCATACTGTGGAACCACAGGGTGAAAATAGTTGTATTAAAGAGGAAAAAAAGGTTTTGAAAAGTATTGAGTAAAACAAAATGAAAATTACTTTATTGCTGGGTTTCTTGGGGCCTCTGGTTCACTAGTTCACAGTGTGAATCTCTAGGAGATGGAAGAAGAGGTAGTATTTCCCTTATATCTTAGGATCTCTGAAACTGTCTCCTGGCCCCTTATGGACACTTACATATATTCATTGCCACCTTTTATTTTCTGTTCATTCGATAAGAGGCTCTAGATGGTGATAGCGAACCTTTTGAGCTCGGCGTGTCAGCATTTTGAAAAACCCTAACTTAACTCTGGTGCCGTGTCACATATAGAAATTTTTTGATATTTGCAACCATAGTAAAACAAAGACTTATATTTTTGATATTTATTTTATATATTTAAGTGCCATTTAACAAAGAAAAATCAACCAATAAAATGAGTTCGCGTGTCACCTCTGACACGTGTGTCATAGGTTCGCCATCACTGCTCTAGACCAAGCATGTCAAACTCGCGTGTGGCCCACAACGGATATTTTTGCAGCCCAGCCAGTATAATGGTGTGAGCAGTTATTTACAATTCTGAAATTTCAGTCTCCTGTCAGATACAGAATTACCTTGGGTCAGTTTTGAAAGTAATCACTGTGAACAAGATTTCCCCCAAAGTAGGAGAGATAGTAGCAGAGAAGAGATGCCAAGTGTCAGGAAGAAAACATTAAATTTATCATTGCTCGTTTTTTTTTCCTACTATACTTTTCAAAATAAACCCATGTTTCTATGAAAAATGAAATTTTTGGTTTCTTGTGGCCCACATAAACTTAAGCCTTATTTGACCCCTGTTAGCCTTTGAGTTTGACATGCTTGCTCTAGACCAGTGATTGGCAAACCCATTAGTCAACAGAGCCAAATATCAACAGTACAACGATTGAAATTTCTTTTGAGAGCCAAATTTTTTAAACTATATAGGTAGGTACATTGTTATTAACTTAATTAGGGTACTCCTAAGGCTTAGGAAGAGCCACACTCAAGGGGCCAAAGAGCCGCATGTGGCTCGCGAGCTGCAGTTTGCCGACAACTGCTCTAGACTTTCCAGAATCCAAATGGCAGCTGCTTCCGAGTCTTTTGTGCTCTCTGGAAGAAACGCTAGTCAGCCACGACATTCCTCTTCTGAGGGTTCTTACCTCTCCTGCCACCGTATCCTGCAGTCTCTCTCCACGCAGATCCTGCCATGCAGGCCTGGGGCCATCGCCAAGGCTCGTTGTTAACATGTGCCTTATTTAAAAGCCATCAACTACATTCTCAGAGTAATCATCCATGTGAGCTATTCCTGAGTCAGCCTGGCCACTTGGTCGGTCAGCATGGTTTAGCTCCGAAGGCCGGAGGGTAGGAAGAAGACAGCTCTTAGTACCCCTGTACTCCACTTGAGCCTGGCCTGACACTGGACAGGCTGAGGCCCCAAAGATCTGCCGAGTTTGTGCCAACCCAGGTTCCCTGACCTGCTGTCTTTCTTCCCAGGTAAGAGCATCTACGGTGAACGCTTCCCTGATGAGAACTTCAAGCTGAAACACTATGGGCCCGGCTGGGTGAGCATGGCCAATGCTGGCAAAGACACCAATGGCTCCCAGTTCTTTATCACAACAGTCAAGACAGCCTGGCTGGATGGCAAGCATGTGGTGTTTGGCAAAGTTCTAGAGGGCATGGTGAGTTTTGGAGATGGGGGCTAAATGTGGGCAACCCTCACCAGGAATAGGAACAGGTCCTAATAGGGCAGGGCAACCTGTATTTTATCCCTTTCCCACAGGGGAACCCACAGATTCAGACGAGTGTTCGTGTCTGTAAACCTGGGGGGATTTAAGACTAGCCTGCCTCTCTGTGCTCCCAAGTCCTGAATCCTTCTAGGCCCCAGGCAGAGGCCAGCCAGGCCTTGTTGGGGTTGTACCACTGCAGGGACCTCCCCATACCATTGCTGAGAGTGGGATGTGGCGGCACTACCCAAAGGTGTACAGGGTCCTCGGTACCCACTCCCCAGCCACCTCCTCACCCTCCGCTCAACCTGGGTCTTGCTTCAGAGGATCAAATTGCTGCATCCTCTTGTCAGAACTAGGCTCTCCCCGTCCTGGGCTGACACCTGGCCAGGATTCCAGGATGTTGGTGCCTTGAGGTTTGTAGTCTGTTCGTCACACGAGAGACTCAGTCCTCCCTGGCCATGCACTGGGGCCTGTCTCCCTTGAGTGGCAGATCTCCTGACCCCCTGCCCCTGCCCTTTCTCCCCAGGAAGTAGTACGGAAGGTGGAGAGCACCAAAACGGATGGTCGGGACAAGCCCCTGAAGGATGTGATCATTGCAGACTGTGGCAAGATCGAGGTGGAAAAGCCCTTTGCCATTGCCAAGGAGTAGGGCCCCAGGGACAGCTTCCTCTTGAGCGACTGTGTTTGGGCCTGTTGCCCTCTCTGGGGGGCGAAGACAGCCCCCCACAGGGCTCTGCTGCACCAGCCCTAGTGCGGATGTCTGACAGAGCGGCCCCCCCCTCACATTCCACAGGCCCAGTTTTGTAACAAACTTCTACCATCACTGACCAATTAAAAAAATAAGGTGGGTTTTTTATAACCTGTGTGTGGGCTTGGTTCTTGGGCCCGCAGCATCTCCGTTCAAGTCTACGGCCCAGCCTGGGACTCTGAGGCAGTGGCTGCTTGTCCCCTCCTTGGGCTCCAGAATGAACCATTTCCCCAGATGCTACAACAAACTGTTGAGCTTTTGCTTCTTGCTTCTAAACTGCCAGCTACCTCTGTGTCCCCACCTCCCTCCCCCCATGAAGGTGAAGAAATACACCTGTACCTTTTCATAGGCTACCTCCTCAGCTGACTTCTCCCTTTATCCTCATCCTCTGTTGTCCCTACCCAGAGTGCAGGTCTATCACCCCAGCCACTGGTGCAGTTGGGTTCTGGGCCTGGGGTGGGTAGGTCCTGGGTCCAAGCCAAGGGGGACCCCACCCCTGTCTCCTATAGGGCTCAAGGACAGAGGCACGTAACTGTCCTGGCAGGTGGTCCAAAGGCCTCTGGGTTGGTCAAGGCATTGGTGGCAAAGGTGCAGGGTGACAGGGAAGCTCTGGCTGGGTGTCAGCTGTGCTGGTGCTGAAGCTGTAGAAGCCCTGGAGCACGCCATTCACCACCACGTTGGGCAGAGGCTCTGGGAAAACAGGAGGAAGGGGAACAGGGGGTGTGGGACGGCCATGGCCTCAGGCCTGCAGCTCCCTGAGCCCGTGACAAGGCAGCAGTTAACAGCTGGTCACCTGAAATGAGACCTGGGCATCCCCAGTTCACATTCTGTTCACATAAGCCAGGCTGATGGGGATGCAGACCAGGGGAGCCATGTCTGCTGCACCATGTCTGCTTGGGGGGGGGGGGGGGGCGCACAGGGCGCAGCAGGGCAGGCGTGGTCCGCAAGGGGTCCTGGGAGCTGAGAAATGACAAGCTCACCCCCACTCCCACCCTGATTCCTGCGCCCTCAATCTGGGTTATAGGTCAGAGGCACCCCCTCACCTGGGGATGAGATACAAATGTAGGGGTCCACGCAGAAGCTGATGACCGGCCTGTGGTACAGCTGCGAGCTAGGAAGAGAAAGGGTCTTAAGCGTGGAGAGTGAGGTGGGGCAAAATCTCCTATCAGGTGAAGACTGGGAATTGAGATAACTAACAATCCACAAGGAAAAAGGTGAGTGGGCAGTGGTGTCAGGAGCGCCCACAGGAAAACCTGGGCCAGCAGGACAGGCAAGGCAAGCCCGGGGCCACAGACCAGCCTCACGGCCATGGCCGCCAGGGGGCAGCGGGTGCAGAAAGAGTCTTTAACTTGCCTGCTGTCCTAGGCAGGAACTCCCCCAGGGCTCTGAAAAGAGAGTGAACTGCCTGGGGAGCTCAGGGGAGCATGAGGAAGGGGTGGAGCAAAGCAACGGAAGGCCAGAGCTGCACCTCCCAGGGGGCCACTGCTTCTATTTGTAACAAGCCCAGTTCCGGTGGGTAACCAAGGCTGTACAGAAAATGGCCCCTTGTCCTGGCCGGTTTGGCTCCGTGGATAGAGTGTCCGCCTGCGGACTGATCAGTCGCAGCTTCAGTTACAGTCAAGGCAAGAAAACGGCCCCCTGCCAGGGTCAAGAGAGCTGACAGATGAAGGTGGTCATGTCTCACCCCTGGCAGATGTGAGAGAGAACAGGCCCCGGCCCCGGAAGGCTTCCCCTGCTTGCTGCAGAGCCCCCCCCCCCCCTCAAACACACTGGGGCCTCTCATGCCAACAGGCCCCTGGAGGCCTCACTCACCCCCAGCTGCTGGCCTTGGGGTCTGTGGGGAAGTGCCGAAGACTCAGGAACTCCAGCAGCTCCTTGGGCACATCCCGGTTCAGGTACAAGATGCCCTGGAGAGGAGCACACGGGACACCCGTCAGACACAGCCCAGTGCAAACTGACGGCACAGGAGTCCTGCCAAAATGATCCCAAAGTTCAAGACAGCTCGGGCCCTTCCCAACACGCCCTGGGTGACTCCACAGGTCTGTGCCCACGAGCCTCCCTGGCCTGGAATCGCATCCCTGTGCGGGGAGGAGGGAAAGGCCCACATCCTCCTCAGGAGGGCAGTGCAGGACCTCCCCCGGGAGGGGAAAGGAACTAGCAGCAGGTGACGCCAGTTCAATGAAAGTCCAAATTCAACTGAATTCAATTAATTTTCATTCTGAAATTAGTGCTCAAGAAATTGAGGTTTGGGATAGAAAAAATCATGCCCAAGACGTGCGTTCCCCCGCACCCCATGCCCTCACACGTCTCGGGGTCACACCTCTAGTCCAGCAGGCTGGGGGCAACAGTGAGACCCATGCCCACCTGGATATAGGCCTCCAAGCCCTGCCGCCGCTGCTCCAATCCTCTGGTCCTCCAGTGGGGCAGGCGTTTCGAGGGGAATTCGGGCACCTTGTACAGTTTCTTCATCTGCGGTGCGATCAGAGTCCCCACTGAGCCCTTAAGCTCACTTCTCCCTAGCAAAAGCCCCCCCCCCCCAGCTTCCCACCCCCTCCGTATCCCCAAAACTTCAGGCTCTGCCCTAGGATGGACACGGGTGAATGTGATTGGGGCAGGGGCGAGAGAGGACCCACAGCCGCGGACGCCCGAGGGTGGGCGCAGGGGCAGGACAGTCCCGGCTGAGACCTGCCCCTCTGGTCGGTCCGCAGCCCGCGGGGAGGCCAGCGCCCAGGACCTGAGCCCTCGGGGACCGGGGTGGTAACAACGGCGGCAGAGGCGGGGACCGCAGCTCGGACGCCCGCCTCCCTGGCTGGGCAGGAGCCCACAGGGGTCTGTGGGTCGGCGGCGCCGCCTCACCCGCTTGTGCAGCGCGTGGAACTCGCTGTAGCGCCTCGGCACGGTGTGTCTGCGCCCGCGGTACCGCACTTCCACTCGGAACACCTGCGGGGCGGGAGCGAGCAGGCGGGGGCGTGAGGCCCCGCGCCGGACGGCCGCCCACCCTCCGCGCCTAAAGGCACAAAGCGGCCTTGGAGAGCCGCCGCTCCCCGGGGACCCCCCCCACGTTCCCCACACTCTCGGGGGAAGGGGCGAGGACCTGCCCTCCGCTCCTCGTGAGTCCGGACCGCCGTCCGCAGGGCTGGCAAATCCAAGCGCCCCGTGGCCGTCGGCCGCTCTAGGACCTCGCAGTCCGGGGCGCGGGGTCCCCATTGCGCGCGGCATCCCCATTGCGCTCGGCACCGGCGGGTCCCCGCGCTCCTTCCAGTCCATTGCTCCCACTCACCATGTGGCTTTTCTCTGGGCTCTGCCTGGGCGCCTCGGCCTCAGGGCCCACGGACGGAATGTGAACTTCCAGCATCCGCGCCCCAGCCTCTCTCCGCCCTGCTCGCGCGGAGCTCGGAGCCGGAGTTTTGCGGGCGCAGCAGAGACCCCAGCGGGGCCGGCCCCGCCCTTCGGCCCTCGGCCCGCCCCACGTGGCCCCGCCCCGGGCGTATCCTCGCTCCGCCGGGTCTTGCGAGGGACTGATTAGGAGACGAGCAGCGTGGCGGGAGCAGAGAACCGCCCCCAGAGCCCTGCGGTGAGCCAACATTTCACCTGGTCTTTGTTGAACACCTTACTAAAGACTAGAACCTGGGGGCACTGGGCACGGAGGGAGCCGGGCGCCTACCTTGGGGGCCAACAGGGACATTCCTTGTGTTCCTCACACCCATCTCAGGCTGCCCCCAACCCCTTCCCCCCACCTTCAACTTGGCCCCTGTGAGAGTGGTCGCGCCTGGGCAAGGCTTGGACCCCATCTGGATTGTTTTGTTTTGTTTTTTAAGTGGATTGATTTTTAGAGAGAAAGAGACATCGATTTGTTGTTCCACTGATTTATGCATTCATGGGTTGCTTCTTGAATGCGCCCTGAGAAGAGCTCTCACCTGCCACCTCTGGAGGATGCTATGGGACAAAACCCCCATCTGGTTTTGATGGGCCCCTCCCCCAGCATCCACAAGCCCCTTCATTCATTAGTGGTTTTGAGTTTGTTTGTTTTTATGTTTTAATTCCATTCATTTTGCTTCAGGCCCAGTTTGCCAGGAAGAGGCAGTTTAAGGTCTTAGACTCTGCTTTGGGGGTCAGCTTGGATTTCCCAAAATGTGTAGCCCTGTGCTCATCTGCAAAATTAGGATAATATGCCTCTCCTGGGATAGTGTATGAAAACTGAGTGATATGATCCCTGTGAAGCCATCAGCAGAGTAAGTGTTGAAAAAACGGCAGCCTGTGGGCTTGTCCTGGAGGCATATTTGGTGGTTGGAGTACAGGGCAGTAGGTGGGGAAGAGGGACTCTGGAAAGATGGGTGGCCTAGGCTGCTGTTCCCACTGCTCTGGGCAGGGTCTTCCTGGGTATGTGGCAGGACCTAATCCATAACTCTCTCACCCCCTGTGATACAAGGATCTCTGCTCCTATCTCTAGCGCCCCCCCCCGCCCCCCCCCGCCGCCCACCCACAAGGGAGCTGTTCCATTCAGCAGAGTCCACTCCACTGACGCCCCATACAAAGGCCTGGGTGGGTGGTGGAGGCAGGGATGGCCCCTCCTGAGAGAGTTCATACCTAGCAGGAGGCCTGTGGTGGGAAGGAGGAAGCAGCACGCCTATCTTAGGGAGCGAGGTTGGGGAGCCACTGGCTCACTCCATCCCCCGCTAGTACAGAGGTGCTTCTGAGCTGGAGCAGAAACTCTCCATTCCCAGCTCTGCCCCCACAGAGGCCCCAAAATGGGAAAAGCAAGCCTCCCCAATACTATGTGCCACACTTTCTTCCCCCAGATTCCGTCCTCACAAGGGCCCTAGAATCAGGAAGCTGAAACTCCCAGGGAGGGAAACAGCCCCATAGGAGGAGAAGTGCTGGGTTTCATTTCCCCCCTTACACTCCAGGGCCCCGTCATTCAGGTGTTACCAGGAGACCAGGAGACCTTAGTTCTTGTTTTCTTTTTAAAAAAAAATATATTTTATTGATTTTTTACAGAGAGGAAGGGAGAGGGATAGAGTTAGAAACATCTATGAGAGAGAAACATCGATCAGCTGCCTCCTGCACACCTCCTACTAGAGATGTGCCCGCAGCCCTTGGCCGGAATCGAACCTGGGACCTTTCAGTCCGCAGGCCGACGCTCTATCCACTGAGCCACACCGGTTAGGGCAGTTCTTGTTTTCTTGAAGGAAAGATTTCAATCAATAGACAACATGTAGAAAAGCAAACAAGAATGTATTGACCACAGCAAAAATGTACTTAGGACAGTAAAACAAGGAAGGACCTAGAGGAAGCAACAGGAGAGCCTGGGCCGGGTGCTGCGGCTCACTGGGAAGGCAGAGAAAAGGGGGCCTTGGAGACAGGGTCAGGGGCTTAGCTCAGGACGAGCTGCCGGCTGCCCATTGTTCCCTTGGTTACAAGTCTCATGGGGTCCCTTAGAGGTTAGGGGACACATGCCTGTGGGGGAAGGGGCAGGAGTGTGCTCCCTGCAGGGAACCTTCATTTGCAGGGGTTTTAAAGGCTGGGCACTTAGGGGAGGTCTTAGGGGAGAATCAATAGAACATCCATCAGCTTTATGCTGATGTACCAAAATGAGATTTATTCTTTTAATTTGTCTGTCCTTGGGTGTGGTTGGCAAATGGCACTAATTGGATTTCTGTTATCTGTCTCCCTGAGTAGAGTGATTTAAGCTATTTACCCTCTGGTTGGACTGAAGTGCAAACCATTTACTCTTAAGTATCCTTGGTTTAGGGAAGATAGGATTTACTAAGTGGCTGCAAGCTATTTAATTGTCTTAGTTCCCCTATTCCCTATTCTGCTTGTCCTGAAATTTTCTTAGCTTCTTGCTATTCTGTAACACAGGGACCCTGTTCTGCTTGTCCTACTGTCAGAAGTCTTCTCCTGGGACCCCCAGACCTCTAAACTTCTTGGTCATCCATCCTAATGAGTTTGCCCCTTTATCTCTATTTCTAACCCCTAGAAAACTGCTAGTCTCCAAATGGATCCCCATTTTCCCATGCCTCCCTTCATACTTAGTCCATTTTCTACCTAGCAGCACAAACTATCATCAGGGCATCGCTTCAAACCTTCCAAAGGCTTCCCACTACTCTTAGAACAAAACCCACTCTCCCCACTACAATCTGCAGAGCTCTAATGACCCAGCTCAGCCTCTGTCTCTCCTTTCATCTCCTCTCCATGCAGTGACCATCTTCCAGTTCTTTAAACCTAATAAGCTCTTCCCTGCCTCAGGGCCATTGCACTTGCTGATTCATTTCCCTGGAGCACTTACCCTGACTCATCACCTGATGGGTTTAGCTTAAACTTCCAATATTTAGCCTAAAACTCACCTCTCAAAGAGGCCTTCCTCTCTGATCACCTTATCATGCCATCCTGTCTATGCACTTATTCCAAAATGTAGCTACTGTTTATTGTATGTCTCCCTGGTTTCCCAGACTCTGAGCACCATCAGGCCAGGGACCTGGTTGGTCTTGTGAGATTTTGCTGCCATGGTGCCAAGGATGTAGTAGACACTCAAAAACTAATTGTTGACTGAAAGACTATATGAATGAATAGAGGAGAGGGGTGTTCGGGAAAGGCTAGGGAGAGGACGGAAGGCCTGGGAGAGAGGCAGGAGGGAGCAGGGTTGCCAGGGGGTTCTTAGAGGAAGGGCAGCATGGGGATAACAACGGGAATGTTCTTCATGCCTTTAGAGTTAGATCTCTCTCTCTCTCTCTCTCTCTCTCTCCCTCCCTCCCTCCCCGCCCCCCTCTAGATTGTTGTCCACCTTGGTATTTGCTTAATTTCCTGAGAAGCCTCAAATCCCTGGATTTTTATCACTAGTTACAATTAAAATTTATGTCATTGTTTTTCCATCACCATTTATACACAGAGAGACTTGATATGACTCATTTGTAAAATTGCACAGCATTCCATGGCGCTGAAGCGAAGATGCATGGAGAAAACCCAGACCCATTTAAGATGTCTTTGGGGAGACAGAACAAGTTATGGAAAATAGTTTCCTGAAAGGAGATGATGGAAACCCCAAAGCAGTTACTACGTTCAGAGGAGAGTTTACTTTCTGTGCGCTTGAAGCACTGGCCAGCTCAGTGTGCCAGGCTCTGTATGATGGGTGTGGAGCCCTTCAAAGTGACTTCCATTTTTAGAAAGAGTTGTCTAACTGGACAAATCCTTGTCTTTGCTCTGTCACTCTCTAACATATGAATTTCCTGTCCACATTTCTGGGGGAAAGTTGGTTAAAAATACTGGTTGGTCGCATTTTCTTGGCCGGGGTGTTTCCAGATCAGATTGTAGAGCAGTGGTTCTCCAACTTCAGCAGCAGCGGCGGCCACGAGGCCTGGCAGGTCTCAGAGGGCCCTGACCTGCTCTCCGAGTGCCTGGGCCTGGCATGGAGCCTCACAAGTGCCCGGCGATGCTGACTTGGGGCCCACATTGTAGACACTGGCCTCTTTTTTTTTTTTTTTTTTAAATATATTTTATTGATTTTTTACAGAGAGGAAGGGAGAGAGATCAAGAGTTAGAAACATCGATCAGCTGCCTCCTGCACATCTCCCACTGGGGATGTGCCCACAACCCAGGTACATGCCCTTGACCGGAATCGAACCTGGGACCTTTCAGTCCGCAGGCCGACGCTCTATCCACTGAGCCAAACCGGTTTCGGCGACACTGGCCTCTTGACTCCCACAGCAGCCCTGTCGGAGCTGGGCCCTCTCACGCCACTGCAGCCTGGAGATGAGGATCAAGCCCTGAGCACAGAGCAGGAAGGCCTGGGGTGGCAGTGTCCCCCCTGATAGGACCCCAGTGTGGGGGAGCTGGTGGCTGGGTGGGTCACAGGTGGGCTGGATCCCTGTTCCTCGCCCCCCTGCCGCCATCACACAAAGCCCCTTTCACTGGCCCTGCGTTTGCTGGGCTGCATGGCTGCTCAGGAGGTTTGGTTATCCCTGTTAAGAAAACAAACAGCGCCTGAGCCTTGGGCTGGCAGGCGCTGCCGGGCACAGAGGCTGGATTATTTCCTCCAGGCAGGTGGCCAGCGGTGGGCTGGCCCAGGGACTCAGCCCCCAGGGGCTGCCTGAGCAAGGCTGGGCCTGGGCTGCTCCCCCCAGACTGGCTTTGGTCACGTGGGCAAGCATGGACCACTCCCTGTGCCTCAGGGCCCTTGTCTGTACAAGGGAGAGTTGTGTGGATTAACTGACATCATCCTTTTAAAGTGCTTAGCATGGGGCTTGCCACACAGTAAATGAATGTTAGTTATTATTTGACTGAAGTATATGAATTTGCTGTTTCTTAAGCCAAACCATTTACTGTTGGCAATTACGTGATTCATCCTATATATTATTACTGATTCAACTTTGAAACAATAAAAACAAAGGCTACTGTTCCTCGTTTAGAATCTTGAGATTGAAAGGTTAGCTTTAAAAAACAAAAAGCCTAATTAACTCTGTGATCAGGATTTTTCTGATTTTCTCAATATTGTGCAATCAAATAAAGTAAAAGAATAAATTGGAAGCAGACGTTCATGTAAATTAGCAACTATCCTGTTCATTCTAACAGCCTCAAAGTATTTACTGCTTGTCTTTTTAATAGGTACATGTTGCCCTAGCTGGTTTGCTCAGTGGATAGAGCATGGGCCTATGGACTGAAGGGTCCCAGGTTCAATTCCAGCCAAGGGCACATGCCTGGATTGTGGGCTGGATCTCCAGTAGGGGACGTGCAGGAGGCAACCAATCAATAATTCTCTTGCATTGATGTTTCTCTCTCCCTTTTCCTTCCTCTCTGAAATCAATAAAAATATGTTTTTTAAAAAAGATTGACTTAAAAAAATAAAATATAATAAATAGGTACATGTTGTCCTGGCTGGGTAGGTCAGTTGGTTAGAGCATTGTCCCAATATACCAAGGTTGTGGGTTCAATCCCCAGTCAGAGCACATACCAAGAATCAACCAATGAATGTATCAATAAGTGGAACAACAAGGCATACTCTCTCTCTCTCTCTCTCTCTCTCTCTCTCTCAAAACAGTAAATAAAAAAAAGTACATCTTATACATTTGAAATAATAATAAAAGGATATTTTTGTTTTGAATATTGGACTTTGGTGTAGATGTCTAAAAATAGCTCTGCTGCTAAAACAGTTTAAATTATTGAGCTAGTCTATTTTATAAGTTTTATTTTTTTATTGGGCCATGTTCCTCCTTTTTTTAAATTTTTATTTGACAAGTGTATTCTTTTTTACAATATACAAAATAAATCTATTACCAGGTTGTAGGTACAAAATAATTAGCCGTTTACATGCAATAAACATTAATATTTCAAGAAAAATTATTTTAAATATAATATTACATGCAATAAACAACATTTCAAGAAAAAAAGATTTTAAATATAATAATATTACCAAAACTGTACTACCATACTATAATATTATAAAAGTTGTAGGAAATATTTAAAATCTGCAAATAACAGGATTACTTCTGTTATATTCTAAAATATTTTTTTCTCTGGCTCTATTTTTATTCATCAGTTTATGTTCATTATATTTCATAAATGAGTGAGATCATGTGATATTTACCTTTCTCTGACTGGCTTATTTCGCTTAGCGGAGTGCTCTCCAGGTCCATCCATGCTGTTGCAAATGGTAAGAGTTCCTTCTTTTATACAGCAGCATAGTATTCCATTGTGTAGATGTACCACAGTTTTCTAATCCATTCATCTACTGATGGGCACTTAGTGCTGCTATGAACATAGGGGTGCATATATCCTTTCTGATTGGTGTTTCTGTTTTCTTGGGATATATTTCTAGAAGTGGGATCACAGGGTCAAATGGGAGTTCCATTTTTAGTTTTTTGAGGAAACTCCATACTAGCTTCCACAGTGGCTGTACCAGTCTGCATTCCCACCAGCAGTGCACGAGTGTTCCTTTTTCTCCACATCCTCTCCAGCACTTGTTTGTTGATTTGTTGATGATAGCCATTCTGACAGGTGTGAGATGGTACCTCATTGTTGTTTTGATTTGCATCTCTCAGATGATTAGTGACTTTGAGCATGTTTTCATATGTCTCTCAGCCTTCTGTATGTCCTCCTTTGAAAAGTGTCTATTTAGGTCCTTTGTTTGCCCATTTTTTTTTTTTATTGGATTGTTTATCTTCCTTCTGTTAAGTTGTATGAGTTCCCTGTAAATTTTGGAGATAAAACCCTTATCGGAGATAACTCTGGCAAATATGTTCTCTCATGCAGTGGGCTTTCTTGTTGTTTTGCTGATGGTTTCCTTTGCTGTGCAGAAGCCTTTTATTTTGATGTAGTCCCATTTGTTTATTTTCTCTTTAGTTTCCATTGCCCTAGGAGCTGTATTGGTAAAGATAATGCTACGACAAATGTCTGCTATTTTGCTGCCTGTGGCTTCTTCTAAGATTTTTATGGTTTCCCATCTTACATTTAAGTCCTTTATCCATTTTGAGTTTATTTTTGTGTATGGTGTAAGTTGGTGGTCTAGTTTTATTTTTTTGCATGTATCTGTCCAATTTTCCCAACACCATTTATTGAACAGACTGTCTTGACTCCATTGTATGCTCTTGCCTCCCTTGTCAAATATTAATTGAGCATACTGGCTTGGATCGATTTCTGGGTTCTCTGTTCTGTTCCGTTGGTCTGTGTGTCTGTTCTTGTGCCAGTACCAGGCAGTTTTGAGAATAGTGGCTTTGTAATACAGCTTGATATCTGGTATTGTGATCTCTCCAACTTTGTTTTTCTTTCTCAGGATCGCTGCGCCTTTTCAGGGTCTTTATTTTATTCCATATGAATTTTAGTTTGTTCTAGGTCTGTGAAATATGCTGTTTTAATGGGGATTGCATTGAATCTGTAGATTGCTTTGGGTAGTATGTACATTTTAATGATGTTGATTCTACCAATCCATGAACATGGTATATTCTTGCATTTGTTTGTGTTTTTCTCTATCTCTTTTTTCAACATCCTGTAGCTTTGTGAGTACAGGTCTTTTACTCCCTTAGTTAACTTTTTTCCTAGGTATCTTAATTTTTTTTGTTGCAGTGGTAGATGGGATTGTTTTTTAAGTTTCTCTTTCTGTGAGTTCATTATTGATGTATAAAAAGCCATAGATTTCTGTGTGTTAATTTTGTATCCTGCTACATTGCCTAATTCATTTATTAAGTCTAGTAGTTTTTTGATGGAGTCTTTAGGGTTTTCTATGTACAATATCATGTCATCTATGAATAATGACAGTTTTACTTCTTTTCCAATTTGGTTGCCTTTTATTTCTTCTTTTTGTCTGATGACTATAGCTAGCACTTCCAATACTATGTTGAACAGGCGTGGTGAGAGTGGGCATCCCTGTCTTGTTCCTGTTCTTAAGGGAAATGGTTTTAGTTTTTGCCCATTGAGCATGTTGTTGGCTGAAGGTTTGTCATATATGGCAAGTCAAGGTCATGTAGCTTGGTTGTGGGCACATCCCCAGTACGGGTTGTGCAGGAGGCAGCTGATGGATGTTTCTCTCTCATCCATGTTTCTAACTCTCTATCCCTCTCCCTTCCTCTCTGTAAAAAAATCAATAAAAATATATTAAAAAGAAAAAATAGGTGTTAGGCCTTAGCTGGTTTGACTCAATGGATGGAGGGTCAGCCCACGGACTGAAAGGTCCAGGTTCAATTCTGGTCAAGGGCACATGCCCGGGTTGCAGGCTTGATCCCTAGTATGGGGCGTGCAGGAGGCTGGCAGCCAATCAATGGTTCTCTCTCATCATTGATGTTTCTATCTCTGTCCCTCTCTCTTCCTCTCTGAAATCATAAAATATATATATTTTTAAAAATGGGTGTTAGCCCTAGCGGTTTGGCTCAGTGGATAGAGCATCGGCCTGTGGACTGAAGGGTCCCGGGTTCGATTATAGTCAAGGTTACCTGCCTGGGTTGCAGGCTCAATCCCTAGTAGGGAATGTGCAGGAGGCAGCCAATCAATGATTCTCTCTCATCATTGATGTTTCTATCTCTTTCTCCCTCTCCCTTCCTCTCTAAAATCAATAAAAAAATATTTTTTTTAAAAAAGGGTGTTGGATTGTGTCGAATGCCTTCTCTGCATCTATTGATATGATTATGTGATTTTTGTTTTTCAGTTTATGTGATGTATCACATTTATACATTTATTGATTTGGGAATATTGTACCAGCCTTGCATCCCTGGAATAAATCCCACTTGATCATGGTGTATGATCTTTTTAATATATTGCTGGATGCGAGTTGCTACTATTTTGTTCAGGATTTTAGCATCTACGTTCATCAGGGATATTTGCCTGTAAATCTCTTTCTTTGTAGTATCTTTGTCTGGTTTTGGAATTAGGATAATGCTCGCCTCATAAAAAGAGTTTGGAAGTGTTCCTTCTTGGATTTTCTGAAATAGTTTGAGGAGTATAGGTGTTAGTTCTTTGAATATTTGATAAAACTCCCCTGTGAAGCCGTCCAGACCTGGGCTTTTATTTGGTGGGAGTTTTTTTTTTATTACTGCTTCTATTTCATCAGTTGTTATTGGCCTATTCAGGTTTTCTGATTCCTTCTAATTCAGTTTTGGGAGATTATATTTTCTAGGAATTTGTCTGTTTCGTCCACATTGTCCAGCTTGTTGGCATATAGTTGTTCATAGTATTTTCTTATAATCCTTTGTATTTCTGTGGTGTCAGTGGTTACTTCTCTACTTCATTTCTGATTTTATTTGTGTCCTCTATCTTTGTTTCTTGATGAGTCTGGCTAACGGTTTAACAACTTTGTTTATCTTTTCAAAGAACCAGCTCCTGGTTTCATTGATTTTATTTATTTATTTATTTATTTATTTATTTGTCTCTGTGTTATTTATTTCTGCTCTAATCTTTATTATTTCCTTCCTTCTGCTTACTCTGGGCTTTTCTTGTTCTCTTTGTAGTTCTTTAAGTTGTAGGGTTAAATAGTTTATTGCTGATTTTTCTTGTTTTTTGAAGTATGCCTGTAGGGCAGTGATGGTGAACCTATGACACGCGAACTCATTTTTTTGGTTGATTTTTCTTTGTTAAATGGCATTTAAATATATAAAATAAATATCAAAAATATAAGTCTTTGTTTTACTATGGTTGCAAATATCAAAAAATTTCTATATGTGACACGGCACCAGAGTTAAGTTAGGGTTTTTCAAAATGCTGACACGCCGAGCTCAAAAGGTTCGCGATCACTGCTGTAGTGCTATGAATTTCCCTCTCAGGACTGCTTTTGCTGTGTCCCAGAGATTTCGGGTTGTTGTGTGTTCATTTTCATTTGTTTCCAGGAAGTTTTCAATTTCTTCCTTGATCTCGTTGATAACCCTATCATTGTTTAATAACATGCTAGTTAGCCTCCGTGTGTTTAAATGTTTTTGGGAATTTGTACTGTAGTTGATTTCTAATTTCATTCCACTGTGATCTGAGAAGATGCTTGATATGATTTCAGTCTTCTTGAATTTGTAAGGACTTGTTTTGTGTCCTAACGTGTGGTCTATCTTTGTGAATGATCCATGTGCACTTGAGAAGAATGTATGTTCTGCTGCGTTGGGGTGGTATGTTCTATAAATGCCAATTAAATCCATCTGATCCAGTGGGTCCTTTAGAGTCTCTGTTTCCTTGTTAAGTTTTTGTCTGGAAGATATACCCAGTGAACTCAGAGGGGTGTTAAAGTCCCCTAGTATGACTGTATTGTTGTCGATCTCTCTGTTGAAGTCCTCTAGAAGTTTTTTTTTTTATATATTTAGGCGCTCCTATATTGGGTGCATATTAAAGTCTATTTTGTCAGATATGAGTATTGCTACTCCAGCTTTTTTTTCTTTCCCATTTGCATGGAAATGTTTTTCCATCTCTTCACTCTCATCCTGTATGTGTCTTTTATTTTGAGGTGGGTCTCTTGTAGACAGCATACAGTTGGGTCATATTTTTGTATCCATTCAGATACCCTACACCTTTTGAGTGGAGCATTTAACCCAGTTACATTTAGGGTTATTATTGTTAGGTACTTATTTATTGCCATTTTAATTCTGTATGGCTAGGTTTCTCTCTCTGTTTCTTCTTCTCATTACAGCAGTTCCTTTAGCATTTCTTGTAATGCTGGCTTGGTGGTAATGTACTCCTTTAGCCTTTCTTTGTCTGGGAAGCTCTTTATTTGACTGTTTTGAATGATAGCCTTGCTGGATATAGTAATCTTGGTGTCAGATCCTTGCTTTGCATTACCTTGAGTACTTCATGCCATTCCCTTCTGGCCTGTAGAGTTGCTGATGAGAAATCAGGTGTCAGCCTATGGGAACTCCTTTGTAGGTAACAGTTTTTGTTTCTCTTGCTGCCTTTAAGATTCTCTCTTTGTCTTTAACTTTTGGCATTTTAATTATGATGTGTCTGGGCATGGGCCTGTTTCAGTTCTTCTTGCTTGGGGTTCTCTGTGCCTCCTGAACTTGTGTGACTTTTTCCTTTACCAAGTTAGAGAAGTTTTCTGCCATTATTTCTTCAAACATGTTCTCTATTACTTTCTCCCTTTCTGCCTCTTCCGGCACAGCTATCCTAATATTGTTATATTTCACGTTGTCCCACAGCTCCCTATAGCTGTCCTTCTGTTTTTTAATTGTTTTTTCTTTTTGGTTCTCTGATTGAGTGATATTTCCAACTCTGTCTTCTAATTCACTGATTTGATCCTCAGCTTCCCCTAATCTGCTGTGTATTCCTTCTAATGTGTTATTTGTATTATGTCATTCATATCTCAGACGATGTTTTTTTCATAGTTACTATATCTTTTTTCATGCTGTTGAGCATCTTTAACATCATTACTCTGAGCTCTGTTTCATATTTCTTTTCTTTTTTAAATTAGAACTTGTTTCTTTTTTAAAAAAAATATATATATATATATATTTTATTGTTTACAGAGAGGAAGGGAAAGAGATAGAGAGTTGGAAACATCGATGAAAGAGAAACATCGATCAGCTGCCTCCTGCATACTCCCTACTGGTTATGTGCCTACAACCAAGGTACATGCCCTTGACCGGAATCGAACCTGGGACCCTTGAGTCCACAGGCCGATGCTCTATCCGCTGAGCCAAACCGGTTAGGGCTCAGATAAATCTCTTATCTCTGCTTCATTTATCTATTCTTCTGCAGAATTCTCTAGTTCTTTCATTTTGGGGTTGTTTCTTTGACTCCTCATTTTTGCTTTCTGTTTAGTTTTGTGACTATGTATTAGGTAGATCCTCTACACCTCTCAATCTCTAGTGAGGACAGTGTTACAGGCTGTTTTTGACTAATTAGATCAGGCAGAGACTCAGCCTCTAGAGATTGCCTCTGCCTACAGACTGATAGGATTCCAACTTGAATTGCCCCCCGGGCTATCATCCTCAGGTGTGGCCACGTTTTTTTTCAACAGGGTAGGGCAGTTGCTTCTGCCTGGAGGCTACTTATTATTTTTAATCTCTTAAGTGGCCTCAGGGCTAGGTGTTTTCCAATAGGCTGTATCAACTGTCTTCCCCCCCAGGCAAGGCAAATGTCTATGTGGGAAAGATGTTCTCCACTGCAGTGAGGGAATGACTCAGCCTAGAAAACTTGGGGTGTCTGCCTTCTGACTTCTATTCCCTGAGTCCCCAGTCCTGGCTTCTGCTCTCACAGCTCCAGTCCACTTCACCCTCCCTCTGTTGGAGCACAAGGTGGGTGGCTCCACAGGGAATTTTGTGCATTGGCCCTTTTAAGAGGGTGCCTGAATTTTCAGTGCTGTCTCCCCTGGCAGGCAGCACCCCACTGCTTTTCATTTAAGCCAGATGTTAAGTGGGTTCAGGTCTCAGTTTTGGTGCTTTCCCCTGGGGGGCCCAGCTTGGGGATTAGATCCCAGAGTTCTCAGTGGGAGCACCCCCCATTACTGAGATATCTTTCTGGGACTTCAGCTGCTGTCTGTGGGCGCCGGGCCAGCCTTTTCAGGCCTCTGCCCCTCCTACCGGTCTCTGTGAGGTCTCCACTTTCATTCCTGGGGTATCAGGGCTCTCTCCTGTGAGTTTTCTGTTGATTATTCAGGAAGTTTTTCTGTATTTTATTTTATTTTATTTTTTTTTAAATATATTTCATCGATTTTTTTTACAGAGAGGAAGGGAGAGGGTCAGAGGGTCAGAGAGTCAGAAACATCGATGAGAGAGAGAGAAACATCGATCAGCTGCCTCCTGCACCCCCCCCACCGGGGATGTTGCCTGCAACCAAGGCACATGCCCTCGACTGGAATCGAACCCGGGACCCCTCAGTCCGCAGGCCGACGCTCCATCCACTGAGCCAAACCAGTCAGGGAGAAGTTTTTCTGTATTTTAGCTGTAATTCCAGTTTGTTCCTGGGAGCATGTCCGTGCAGTATCCACTTACTCTGCCACCATGCTTAATCCTCTATTTTATAAGTTTTTTTTTTTTAAATTGTTTATTGATTTTAGAGAGAGGGAGGAAGGAAGAACAGAGTGAAAGAAAGAGACATTGCTTTGTGGTTTCACTTATTTACGTATTCATTGGTTGATTCTTGTATGTGCCCTGACCGGGGATCGAACTCCCAACCTTGGGATATCAGGACAACACTCTAACCCAGCGGTCCCCAACCTTTCGGACCTCACGGACCACTGCTGGCAACCGCCGCTTTAACCAACTGAGTTACTTGGCTTCACTTATTTTATAGGTGAGGAAACTGCGGTGTGAGGAGAAGTGGGCCCTGGAGAAGCTGTGTTAGGAAGGCACCTCTGGCAAGCATGTCCTGCCTGAGCCCAACCCTGAAAGCAAAGTGTGGCTCAGAGTAGGCTGGTGACCTCAGGGGACAGGCAGGCTCCAGCCCCCAGGCTTCAGCCAGCAGCCTTATTCCTAGGAGTCCCCTCCCCCCTGCCCAGACAACAGAGGCAGCTCAGCTGTTTCAGAATGCATGAGCTAGGGCTGGAGCCATGGGAGCTGGCAGAGACCCCAGCCACCTGGCATCCGAGGCAGCATAGCTTCTGGGGGGCACAGGGGAGGGGGTTTCTGTGCTACAGTTCTACAAAGAACACATTGGAGTGATATGTCAGTCAACCAACCAACCAGCCCCTCTGGTGTGCCCAGCTCTAGGTTCAATGAACAAAGATGCATGCAGGTACCCTCATGTCATGGGGGCTTATGTGAAGAGAGCTGTGGGACCAGGACCTGAAGATAAGAGGAAAGTCAGGCCAAAGGGCAGGAGGAGCTACACAGCCCTGGCCTCAAAGCCTGAATGGAAGTTCCTTGTCTCCCACGCTAGCCCTGGGTGCTGTCTGTGATTTCTTAGCAAGTGGAATTTTTGTCATTATTGTTGTTCATCCTCATCTAAGGACAACCTTTCCATTGCTCTTCAGAGAGTGGAAGGGAGGAGAAAAAGAGAGAGAAACATGGATGTGAGAGAGACACATTGATTGGCTGCCTCCTGCAGGCACCCCAACCAAGGGTGGGGAGCAAACCTGCAACCCAGGGATGTGTCCCTGACTGGGAATCGAACCTTCGACCCTTTGGGGTATGAGCCAACGCTCCAATGAATGGCCAGGGCAGCAAGTGGAGTTTTCGGTCTCTGCTGTTCATGGTCCCCAGCTATTTGCTCAAGCTGCTGCTTTGTCTTCCAGCTCCTGCTCCTGCTGCTAGACTGGGCCACACACTGTGTGTCTGGGAAGGGGTATCTCACAGGGATCAGAAGCTCGGATGCCTACCAAGTCGGGTGGGGAACTTATCCTTCCCAAGCTTATGGTACGCATTAAGGTCTTTAAGGAAACACTCGGGTTAATGTCTAGGTTCCTCTTGTCCATCCCTGTGGATCCTGTGGGATAGGGTACGGCACATAGCTGTCAAGCAGCTCTGGGGTGTGACCTCGGGCAAGCTTCTCAAGGACTTTAAGCCTCAGTCTTTGAATGGAGATAATGATGGCACACTGGCACAGAGTAGGTGTTTAACACATGGCAACTCTTATTATTAGGCCCCGGGGTGGGGAGGGAGTATGGGCTGTCTGGATCCCACCCCGCACATGTTCCTGGCTGCCAGGTGCCTTATCATTTTCTGGTTGCTGATGTTCCCATGGGCCCCTGGGTCTTCACTGCGGTCGCTCATAATGGAAGAGGAAGCTGAGAGCTCTGGAGCTTAGGAGAGCACAGTCATTTGGAAACAGTGGTCACATTTCTTTAGAGAAAGGTCCTATCTTAGATTGAACAGGGTTTTTCTGTGGGTTTTTCTGGACCCAGACAAAGTACATCCTATGGATGTGAGCACCTCGCTTCCTCTGAGGGGCCTTGGGGGGAGGGGCTGGCCATCACAGCCAGAGGGGCATTTCCACAAGAGACAAGGAGGGCAAAAAGGAGGCAAGTCATGTGGCGGGTGGTTGTCACCTCCCAGCCTGCAGGCCCCACCTGGGGCACCTGAGCACCAGTCCTGCCAACCACAGCAAAGCCTACTGAACCCCAAATCAGGCCTCATTTTGGAATCTCTTAAAAAACTCCAAGATGTGGGCCTGTAGGCTCGTAATACAGTAATTACCAGAGCCTGAGGGTAGCCATTGCCCCTCATGCTGCCTTTGGGGGTTGGGGAAGGGCACCCAGCTGGGTAAGAACAGAGGACGAGGACAAGAGGATATAGTTCATGATCTTAAGGAATTCAGAGACCAGGAGGCACATCTCGGAAATCACATTTCACAAAGGGTGAGAAAGACCAAAGGCTTAGGGGATGGCAAAGACAGTGCTTTGCCAAGAGCTATAAAGGAGGCAGGGCTCCCATGCCAGTCTGGGGTGAGGTGGAAAGTGAATCAAAGAAAGATTCCAGGGAATGCACATCTAAATTAGGCCCCAAGGGATGCATTAGATTGTTTTCTCATAATAAAAATAGCTTTAATTTTTATGATTATAAAATACATAGAAATTCTAAGCAACATAAAATGGTATAAAAATGTGAAATCATGCAGAATTCCATCCTTAGAGACAACCATGGTTAACAATTCAATCAAAATCCTTCATATATATATATATATATATATATATATATATATATATAATTTTTTATACACGTGGAACATACCATACATGTATTTCTATAACCTACTTTTTTCACTCAAAAATAGGTATTCCTTGTCAATGAATATAGCTATGAATTATCTCCAATGACTGTGTGATATTCAGTTGTATTATGTACCATAATTCATTGAATCCCTTCCTGCTGTACATTTAAACTGATTTCAATTTTTACAACTATAAACAATGCTTTAAGGGGCATCTTTGCATAGTCATCTTCATGGTCTTGTTTGTACAAGTGTCTATGGGAATCCTCAATCTTCTGACACATTGGCCAATGCCCTCCATTTCTATCTACCAACACTCCCATCTACAATATTGTGCACTGCTTCTCACAGATGTGACTGTGCGTTTGAGGAGAGGAATGGGAACTGGGAGAGGTACTTCCGATACAAAGCCCACCACTGCTGAAGGCTCCTTAGGCCACACGAAGTGAGAAAGGAAAGAGCATATTTGGAATCAGTTTCCATGAAGAGTCAGCGTGGTTAGGAAGGACTAGGAGATAAATATGGAAGTTGAGCTGGGGTCCTCATGAATGCCAGATGGCAGAGTGCAACTGGTGAACATTCACCAGTTATCTATTTGGCACTAGTTATCTATTTGGAACAGTTATCTATTCTGAGCCCAAATCTTTGCCAGGGCCACGGAGTTATAAAAAGATGTACCAGCCCAGCTGGTGTGGCTCAATGGTTGAGCGCTGACCCATGAACCAGGAGGTAACAGTTTTTTATAGACATGCCCAGTTGGGTTGGGGGCTCTATCCCCAGTAGGGGGCATGCAGGAGGCAGCTGATTGATGATTCTTTCTCATCATTGATGTTTCTCTCTCTCTCTCCCTTCCTCTCTGAATCAATGAAAACACATTAAAAATATATTTTTAAAAGATACACCACTTCAGAGAGTTTACTGATTGGTGGAGAGAGCCAACATGAAACCACACAACTGGATCCAAGCCATTAGCAGATGACGCAGGCACTGTCCTAGGGGCCAGAAGACAGGGGTGAGTTGTTCTCATCTCTTTCTAACTCTCAGCTCAGGCCTGACTCTACCCAAATATGGAGCAGAGAATATTAGCCAGTGTTTCACAAGACAAAGAGTTTGGCTCAGGCATATGCCAATGGCAGCAAATGTGTCCTTTAATTGGGAGTGATCATCATTTGCATCCCCTTCCTTCCTGTTACCCCAGGTGGAAGATCCCACCCCCTGTGTGGCCTGATGCCACTCAAAATCCATGGTCTTCAATATATCTGAGTCTCTCCACACTCAGCAAAGGACACTCCTTCCATCACCATGCTCTCAACCAGTTCCTGGCCTAGCCCCAGCAGATTTCCATTATCTTGTCTCCCTTTCTAAAACCTGAGCTGCAAAGGAATTGTTTATTTTCTTTAGGGTTCCCAGATGCAGATGCATTCAGAATAAAAATCTGGAAAGAGTTCCAAGTTACAAATATTTATGTATAAATGACCCTATCATTTTGACTTCTCTCAATATTCTGTCTCTGAATACTAACATTGAATGTTGGGGTCCCTCCAGCTCTAAGTCCTCATCTTCAGGACTCAAGCCCAGAGATTCTTAGGGGAAATAACCCAAGAAGAAGCAGAAGAAGTGTGAACCCTACTCACATGGAACCAGGAGACCAATCCAAACATATATATATTTCTGTACAGCTTTATATTTATTTATTTCCTTGCTTTTAGCCAGGCCTAGAAGCATCGACACTCCGGTAGCAATGCGCACACTCAGCACCCAGGTCTTGGTTTCTAAATATAATTCTCATTAAAGGGACTCGACTCCTTGGAGAAATGGCTGAGAACAGGGCTGGGGCAGCGAAGATACAAGATAAGCTTGAAACATTTTGTCAAGCCAGAAAGTGTTCAGAAAATGAAGGGGACATGTGAAAAAGACAAAAGAGCCTGCTAGAAATGGGGAATGGATTGAAAATCAAAATAAATAAAAACAATGACTCGCACTGAGTAATAGGAATCCATTAATCCACATGATAAGCAGATTAATAAGTAAGGAGAAAAGATACTTTCCTTTTTTTAATTTATTGATTTGAGAGATGTGGGGAGACATGGGACAGGAGTTGACTGAAGGCGGCTGCCCATGCCTTGACTTTTCTAAACAAGACTAAACTGCCACGTGTTTACTGAAATCTTTATGCTTAGTCTTCAGACGTCCTTGCTTAAAGGACACTGCAGACGCATGTGCTTTCTCAAGGATGCTTACCCTGCTGATAGTATCTAATAGTTAATTTTAGTTCAAGCTGTTGTTACAATAAAAGCCTAAAGAGGCAGGTGAATGGGGCGGTTTGGTTTCTCAAGCCAAGCAGTCCCTTAGCCCTCTCTTTCATAGAAACGTGTGTCAGAGTGATCACTCATCCATTGCTCAGGGTCTGCCGGTCAGCCCCAGCGGAGAGAAAGAGAAAGAAAAAAACACTGATTTATTGTTCCATTTATTTATGCATTCATTGGTTGATTCTTGTATGTGGGGATTGAACCTGCAACCGTGGCATATTGGGATAATACTCTAACCCATCTACCCTCCACGGCCAGGGCAAAATATACTTTTCTTTAGAAGTAGAATGCCAACCAATATATGTAGAAGAAATTATAGAATGGGAAAATCACAGTGGATAATGAGCAAAATATTTACATGATCTCAAAGTATCTCCCCACAAATTATATAATTCTTCATTCAATTACAAAGGGGAAAATAGTAAATTTAAAATGGATAAACCTGCAAACATCAACTTATAACCCAGTGATCAGAGTAAACTTCAGCATTAATGGGACCAACTGACATCACTTCCGTGCTGTTCCTGCCGCACATACAAAACCCTCATCTAGTCACGTGGAGCCAGGAGACCAATCCAAACTGAGGAACATTCTACAAACTACCTGGCCTGTATTCTTAAAAAATGACAACGTAATGAAAGGCTGGGGAACTCTTTAAGATTCAAAGAGACACATGTAACCAGTGGTACAGCTAAATGTAACATATAATCCTGCACCAAGAAAAAGGAAATTGCTGTAAGGGAGATACTGGGACAAATGACAAAATTTAAATATGGAGCATGGGTTAGATAACAGTTATTATATCAGTGTTAAACTTCCTGATTTTGATAACTATACTTATGGTATAAATTATGACAGAATGTCCTTAAGGAAATACATACTGAAGTTTTGGGGGTAAAAGGATACAACATCTGCAACTTACTTTCAAATGACCCAGAAAATACGTGCAAAAGTAGATACAGCAAGTCAGTTAGTCATAAAGCATCTGACAAAATGTAAATACTTGGGAAATTTGGGTAAAGAATAATATATTGGTGTTCTCTGGGGTAGTCCTGTAACTTTTCTGTAAGTTTGAAATTATACTAAAATGTAAAAAGTTACCAAACAAACCAAGAATCCAACAAGGGATGAATCAGAATTATGGTACAGTCACTCCGAGGAATGACACAGTCTTACAAATAAAGTCTGTGCAGCTACATAACAATATAGACAAAATGTTTATAACATACACAGTGTCGAATGATAAGAGCAGGATACAAAATATTCTATGTGTATATTTTTATAACTGTGCCAAAGTAAGCATATAAGAAAGGCTGAGGATACAATCAAAGGTGATAACAAGAATATTAGCAGAGTAGAAAGAGAATGAGTGACTTAAAAAAAAAAAATCAACCTGTTGAAAAAAAACTTGCTGGCACTGGCACTCCGCCCCACCTCCCCATCAGTGCTGGAAATCCGTGCTGTTTACCGCAGTCTCTTGCCTCAGGCTACCACTCCCCAAACTTTAACCACCCACAAAAAAATACTGGACAAAGAAGGTCTAAGTGCCTCAGGCAGAGGCACTTTGATGGTGGTGGGGTGAGGAGTGTTCACACACAGGCAGTCTGCCCGCCCTGCCTACAGAGCACAGCCCTGCCTACAGAGCATCTTGGCTGGCAGTCCCTCTGACCAGCGAGCTTAAGCAGCTGTGGACACAGTTGAAGCAGCAGTGCATCCTCTCAAGGGCCTCCCTGGCCAGGCCAGCACGGTGTGTGTGGGGGGGGCGTGGGGGGGGGGCCTTTGAAGGCCTTCATCTCCTGCTGACAACATGGGCCCTCTCGGTGGCATGCTTCCTCTTGGGCACAGACAGTAAAATTTGGAACCTCAAAAGGTTTAGGAACTCCTGGATGACCTTACTAGAAGCAGAGTGCCTGGCTCTTGTCTATGGGGATAAAGAGTTAACTCCTTATTGGTCCTTTACACTTTTCAGGACTTTTGATGGGTGGCAAAAAGGAGTTCAGAACCCAAGACTTTGCTATCAGAAGGCAAGACTCAGAGCACCCTGGGCAGCTTAGGGAAGGAAACAGAGTAGGCATAAAAGAGAAAGTCTGCCTCCTTTGCAGGAGAATTGGTTTTCCCTTCTTATTGTAAGAGACATCTTTAAAACCCTTCTCTAAAGAAGTGGGAATAAGGATGAAACAGATTTAAGAGGCCCTGTCGCTGTGGTAGATGGAGAAAAGGAAGCTCCGGTGCCCTAGGACAGTGGTCGGCAAACTCATTCGTCAACAGAGCCAACTATCAACAGGACGACGATTGAAATTTCTTTTGAGAGCCAAATTTTTTAAACTTAAACTATATAGGTAGGTACATTGTTATTAACTTAATTAGGGTACTCCTAAGCTGGCCTTTGCTAAAAACGTCCTCAATCTGATTGAGGTACCTTCGCTGACGTCGACCCCTTCCAACTCTCCCATCCACACTCGTCTTGCACACTTGTTTTGTCTGTCTCCTTTCGTTCATCCTATGTGTCCACCCCCCACTTCTTCTAACGCCACTTCTTCAAAATAGACTCACCCAGGCCGAAAACTGACTTCTGCGCATGGGCCACGAAGTTTCAATCGCACTGTACGTGCGCACCCGCACGTGGTATTTTGTGGAAGAGCCACACGCAAGGGGCCAAAGAGCCGCATGTGGCTCGCGAGCCGCGGTTTGCCGACCACTGGCCTAGGAAGCAGCAGCACAAAGTTGTGAACTCCTGCCGAGAGAAACTTACGCCACCTGGGCAGCGCCTGGGTTAGGAGTACTCCCGGCCTGCTTCCCAACTGCACCCCAGCCTACAGGAAAAAGCACCACAGTCTGAGTCATGTGACCTGATTTTAAAATATTTTATTACATAATCTTTTCATGGCACCATCAGGAGTAACAGAAAACGTTATTCCCAGTTCCTAACCACATCCTGAAAAATATACATATGTATTTATATATTTATATCAATACTCCACCCTATCCCATAATTCCACCACCTATTATAGGTCTTTTGCTTAAAGCAAGAAACTATTCTCTCAGGTAAGAAAATATATATGGAAGCTAAGTGCAGTAAGGGTTAGAATGACGGGACAGCTGGTGTGGGGCAGGGCGGAAGGGGAGAAGTCAGGTTAGGCAGGATGCGTCAGGGTCCAGCAGAGGTGGAGGAGGACAGTGTATAAAAAGGCAGCGTCGGGCAGGTGGGCTCTGGTGTCCTTGGTCCATTAGGAGATGGCCTTTGCCTCAGGAAGGAAGGCTTCCCAGTACTTTGCCAGCTGTAAAGAAGTGGGGACAGTAAGCACGTGCCCCCATCGAGTGGCAGAGCCCGAGCTTGGAAGGGAAGTAAGCACAGAGCCATGGCACTCCCCCGAGAGCCTCAGCCACCCCCACAGGGAGGCCTGAGGTGAGGTGGAGCTGAGGAAATGGCCAGCCACACGGCCCAATATCTCTCTAGACTTAGAATAATCTCTGAAGACAGTCCTGGTTCTGCCCCAGAGGAAGCATCCCGTGGAGGTCACAGCTTTGCCTAGCTCGGTTAGCTCTCGCAGTGGGGGCCACTGTTCCACATATGGATTGGGTTAGGTGGTATCAAGGGGTTAAAGGGAGAGGAGAGTTGGGGTTTGTTCTTAAAAACAAACTCGTTTTAGGATTAGGGCAACCCTGCTTAGCAAAAGACCCTATTGGATGTTCCATGTTAGAGCAACAGGGCCTACTTTTAATTATTGATTCTAGCAGGGCACAGGCACCCCCCGCCCACCCCCCACCCTCCCCCTCCAGCAGGGCCAGCCCATCCTGTCACAAAGCCACAAGCAGGCAGCTGGTCTGTGGAGCACGCAGCAGAGGATGAAAGTCGTGTGTAACTTACATACCTGTTGCTGTGAGTACAGGAGCGTCTCAAGGTACTTGATCACGTGGTTTCTGAAGTCCTTGGATTTCTCTTTCTATAGGAGACAGGATTCTACACTGACCACCCAGACAGTGCTTCTTCCCCTCTCGATAGGATGGTGGTGGGTACTGCTGACCAGTGCTGCACAAGCTCAGGAAGTGGAGCCAGCAGCTGGAAGAGCTATCACTTCCAGCCAAACAGCCTCTGCCAAGGTCTTTCGAGGTTTTTTGAATGGCGGGGGTGGGAAGGGAGGAGACAGGACAGGAGACCACAGGGTATATGACAGCTGCAAGTTTTATTTTGTGTCTAACTGTTCTAGTTCAGCAGCAACAAGTGCCTTAGGAACAAACACACAGACGTGAACATGAAAACACACACACACACACACACACACACACACACACACAGCCACTCCTTTTCACAACAACTGCCAAGTTACTGGCAGCTCCACCTGTCTCTCTACTCAATAGACTTGGACAAAACCAACACCACTACTAAAGCAGGCACGGCACACCTATGAGAATAAGATCTGCTATCTCACCTCAAAGCGTATCACTTCTTTTCGGACCACAGCTGAAATCCTTTCAAAGTCCCTTTCATACTGAGTCACCCGAGACTCCCACTGGGAAGAAAGAGGAAAAAAAGGATCACTTAACGTTATGGTATCATTATTAGTCTTGTCTTCGGACAGCAATCCTATATTTGAGACCTCAATTGGTCATTCTGTCTGTCTGCCTCTCTGGGTAAGATCAGATAGCATGTGGGGATTTAGCGTGTAAGTCAGAGTCCGGCAGAAGGCCACCTTGGGGCTGGCTGGAAGGGATGCCTGGTTCGCAGGCCGATCCTGCATCTGGGAAAGCTTGTAACTGCAGAGCTCTGGTCAGGTCCTCACCAACAAGGCTGGCGCCCAAAGAACGGAATTCGTTCTCACCGGGGGGCATAGCTGAATTACCTTTTCCAAGACCTCGCCAGGACCCTTCCAGCAGAGACTGACGGGAAGTCTGGGTGAATGGGAAGAGGAAGAGGGCAGGCCTCAAGGCCAGCCAGCAGCCACCGTCCTTCACACTCCGTCACCTCTCTCACCTGAGGTGGCGTGCCAGCATCGGGTGCAAAGGGGCCAGCAAACAGCCCCGTCAGGCTGCTTCGGGGCCTCACCTCCACGATCTCGTCCTTGGCCTGCTGCAGCTTGTCGGGCTTGTTGGCCCACAGCAGCCGGGCCTCAGCCTCCCGCTTCTTCTGCAGTGTGGCTTGAGCATCCTGCCAGCGCTGCCACGTCTTCATTCGCTGGTCGAAGGCAGCCTGTGGGTGAGGTGTTGGGGAAGAGCACAACCAGCCCTCAGGAGCTCCGCCGGCTCCGCCCGGGGCTCTCCCAGTGGCTGGGCTAGGGAAGGGCCAGAGCAAGGGCAGGTTTCGCAGCCCAGTGTTAGTGCCCAGCTGAAGTTTAATGTCAAAAGCAGAAGCTTGGGTAAGACTCCTCTCCCAGCCTCCGGCGGGCAGCGCCATGCTGCTGCATGCCACTCCCAAGGCGGGATGGCTGGGAGCACCGGAGGCGGCCTGAGGCCCGTGCCCAGTACGACAGCTGCTGAACGCCTCCCTCAGGCCAGCCAGTCCATGAACCTACACACTCCTCCTGAGTGCTTGCCATGTGCCAGGAGCTACGAACACAGTGGGAAATGAAGCACACATGGCTTTCCTTTCATGGAGCTTATACTCTACTGGAAAAGGCCGACATTATGTTAATAATCACCAATAAGTAGTTACAAGTATGCAGAGTACAGAGAAAACAAGCAGGTACTTTAATCAACTGGGGACCTAGCTTAGCCTGGGAGATATATCAGGGAAGGCCAACGTAAGAAAGCAACCTTTAAACTGACAACCACATACTATACAGGGTTAGCTCAACAGATCTTTAAACACTGAAAGCCCCCTCAGGGACATGGTGCTATTGCCCCGTCCATACACTCAATTGCTCTAGGCTATCAAGTGCCCCAAGAAGCTCCCTAAAATCCACCTGATGGTTTTCCCTGTTCTAGTCACCTGCCCACAATCAAGATTTCCAGACGACAGTTGTTGGCCTAACCAAACCATCCCACATCCCCACTGGCTTCGCAGGCTTCCAGACACAGCCTGAGGGAGAGATGTGTGCCTGTGGCCAGCCTCTCAGCCCTGTTCCATTTGTTCCCCTTCCTGGCACAACAAGTTCCCTGGAGGTTTTCGAGGTACAGGGCTTTGCAGAAACTTGAACCTCAGGGAGTGAGATGCCACCAAATTTACTTTCCCCAGCAGTGCCACTAGGATCACTTGAAATTTCTTAACAGCTCAAAGTCAAAGGATTAGGTAAAGGGTGACCTCATACCCAAGTAAGACTCAAGCCTAACCCCAGGGCTCACAGCGGTACAGCCCAGCTTTGGGGAGAGGTAGAGGAAACTGCTCCCTTTCTATTCTCACCACCAGCTCATGACCATGAGGAGGGCAGGCGAAGTCTCAGGGAAAAGCCCAGCTGGCAGCTCTGCGCTCTGAGGCCTGCTGCCCCAGCAACTGGAGCTTTAGGCCAGGCCTCCCTCACCCCTGTCCACAGGGGCTGCCCCTGCCCAGGCACCATATCCAAGCTCTGCCCTCCAGGGATGCCAAACAATGCTCCTCTCTGACAGGTTCCCCAGAGAGTGCTCTTCCCTGGAATGGCTCTCCAGTCTAAGCAGTCTGACCAGTTCTAACAATTCCAAAGCAGGTCATCTTTCCAGCTCTCATCACCCTGGGTTAGCAAACCAAAACGCAAAGTGACAGGACAATGAGCAGGCCCACAGAGGAAACGGAGCCCTGGCAGCTCGGCTCCTGACAGCACAGGAGCCTCTGCGCAGGGAGATGGGGGGATGGGGAGTGAAGGGGGCTCCGTAGCAACTCAGAAGCTCATTCATTCTGGGCCGTCAGATCAGAGGCCGACGCAGGCCTTACAGGGCTCTTTCCTCTGTCTCAGGGACGTCATGCGAGAGCCAATCCCACTTCCCAGTGAAGCTTCCTGGGCTGCTCCGAGCGGTCATGGGAAACCAGTGTCCTGGTCACCAGGAGAAAAGGTGAGGTGCTTGACCTGAGGGGCAGGCTGCAGTGTTGTTACCAGTGTGGTCAGCACAGCACACAAAGGGCTCTGGTGACAAGCTCTCTCAGCCCCTGGCCACACTCCTCCATGCAATGCCAAGCCGGTTCTGTGTAGTTACCTGACTGCTCACATTGGAGGACAAGTGGAAGCCAGCAAGAGCTCTTACCAGGGCAGAGCCACCGCTTACTGTTAAGGAGGCAAAGACCAAAGGACTGAGGAAATGACTGCGCCAGGGCGCCATGACATAAGCCTTGCTTGAAGAAAGGAGCATGAGGACGCTGTCCAGCTTCAATAATAAGGAGGGGCGTATTGGGAATTCAAGAGTGGTCTTTTCTCCTAATGCATTTAAAAAACTGGCTGTGGGCCTCAAAATGACTTAGCAATAACCAGCTAACAGTTAAATGGATTTCTTGGTTCACAGGATGCCTTCTCTCGAGAATAGAAAAAGTTTCAGCTATTCTGAAGTATAATGAATGAAACTTTTTGGGAAGGGGAAGAGCAAAGGGAAGACAAATGAAGTCAAGGGGAGGAGAAAGAGGAAACAGAAGCTTACTCGGACTATGGCCAGGAGGCGAATGTAGTCACTCAGGAGCTCGGCAAGGAGGAAGAAGTCACTGTTGGCCTGTTCTTGGTGGAGCTGCTCAACTTTTTCTTCCACCTCAGCCAGCTGGGAGAGCGCCCGTGACAAGGCTGTGTTGTCCTCTGAGCTCCCAAGCATGGCTAGACTCTTGGCAAACTGGGCCGTGTTCAGCGCTAGCTCTGGAAGGAGGAAGACAGCAGAGCCTCTTACCTCACAAGGAAAAGGGACAAGTCAAAAACAAAACGACACAAAAACAAAAAAAGAAAAGGGACAAATCAGCTGGTGCTGGCGTGTCTCCGCGATGCTGCCCAGTCACCACAGTCAGCTGCACTCAGAAAGTGAGGGAATGCAGCTTGGCCACAAGATGGGGAGAGGCACCCGCTGGCCTGAGTTTCACTAGCTGGGTCTACCTGGGAAAAGCAGCTCCCTATTCCTGAAGAGCCAGAGGCCAGTTAATACTAACGGGCCAAAGGAACGATTCTGTTTGTGCTAGAGCTCATGGTAAGAAGCCTGTCGGCATGAGAGTGAATGCTGTGCATACTGCACAGTCTTGCATATTCTAGAGCAGGACAAACTTTTTACGTGAAGGGCCACATATTTTAAGCTTTGCAGGCCACATCTAGTCTTATGTGCTTTTTAAAAAATTCATCCTTTAAAAATGTAAAAACCATTCCTAGTACAGCATTAGGCCCTGGGCCAACCCTTGCAATGGTCTCATTCTAATGGTTTTTGCCTGTTTAGGTTTCTGGTGATCCAGCATGCTTAAGGCAGAAAAGGAAAGCATTCAAACTTGGCGAAATTTACTAGCCCTTTAGCAAATCTCACTAGAGAAAAATGAGAAAGGGTTAGGAGACATATCTGGTTTCCCTACATTTACAAATTGGTCATTTGACCAGGTAGCTAAAGTCTGTGATATCATTTTGTGGATATAAGCCACCAACTCAAATCATACCAACAGAAGCCCACGTCCCAGGTCTAGCTGTACCTGGGATGGCTCCCTGCCCAGGTTGAAAGTACAATGCCCACAGTGAATGAGTCATGTTTCTTGCCAGGAGATGCAGGCATATCTTTTCGATCGGAACATCAGGACCAGGTGGGCAGAAAATTTCAATTTGAGTGGCTGAGAGGCTTGGGAACAGCATGCCCTCCCATGTCCAACTCACTGGAGACATCAATTTCCCCCGGCTTCAAGTGCATTCAGAGGTTGTTACCTTTCCTATGGTTGACTAGAGTTTCTACAACAGCATGCAGTTTCCGTAAGCGCTGCTCCTCACACTCTACCTCCTGGAGCTTCTCCTCAAACCACTGAAACACACAAGCCCAGAGCTTTAATGGAAGCTATTCATATAGGTACAGCACAGTCTTTCCTTAGCAGTTTTTAAAAAAGGAACTGAATTATCTTAAAAAGAAAGTCTCTAATTTCAGAAATTTCAGGATTCCTCAGGGCTTCCGATCTGTAAGTCTGAGGGAGTGGGGGCAGCAGAGGGCTACTTACAATGTCTGATTCATTCATCTTGATGGTCATTTTGCTAACTGCATCTGTGGCTTTGTTGAACATCTTGAGGAGACCAGCGCCACTCAATGTCTGGGTACCCACAGCACGTGGCAGCTACAAGACCAAGAAGGCGGGGGTGGCAAGTTATCTGCTGCCCCTATTTTAGGTTCAGAAGAATTAGTATCTATCAGATGGCATGCCCCAAACGTGCCAAACAAATTATTTGAACTGTAGATTGTTGTTTTCAAAGGCAGACACATCTATAACCAGCATGTACAGAAAAAAAATATCAAAGGACCATGCTAAACAGAATCAGCAACATTTTCTGCTTTTGATAGTGTAGGCAGAAAGCAGTGTATGCATGTTATGGGGCCAGGTGACCTCATGTTGAGATTGTCTGCGCACCCAGGCATGAAGTGCTTAAATACCAAGTATGCTTTTGTCAAAAGTCAAAAATTCCTTTGGATTAGCATACTCTGCACACACCTGGACTTAAGGTCTTGAAAGTCTTTGAAGTTGTGCTCTAATTCTATTTGGATTTTCCCCAGTGATTAAAGATCCAAGGACAGGAACGTTATTTATTCAGATTGTGGCTATGTTTAGCGATGATCTAATTAAGCAAAAAAAAAAAAAAAGAGCCAAATATTTATAACCATTTGATTGGTTCAGTCTTTAAGAACTTTCCTAAGGCATGGAAGGGATGCTGAAAAATCTATATATACAGCATACCATAATGAAAAATTAGATTTAGGACACTTAGGGTAGTAATCCTCAATATGGCATTATTTTGCCCCCCCCCCCCCCCCAATCTGGCTATATCTGGAGATAATTTTGGTTGTTCAAACTGGGAAGGGGGTTGCTACTGGCATCTAGTGGATAGAGCTGTACAATGCAAAGAAGGATCCAGCCTGAAGTGTCCCCAGTGCCCAGTGTACACAAACCCTGCTCTAGGGGAACGAAGTGGGATAAGTGGGTGAAATGGAAGAATGGACTTGGGAATACCAGAGGAGGAATGAAAAGATTTAAAGTGTCAGACAGAATTTTTAATTAAAAAGTTACATTTTGGGCGTGGGGGGGTGGGGGGAGGAGACCCATATACTTAGTAGCATTTTCTTTACTAGAATACTAGACACTTTTTGCAAATTAAAAATTAAAACAAAATGAAAAATACAAAATATAGTCCTGTCCTTTTATTTCCTTCTAGTTTTCTTTCCTATGAGATACATTATTTTATTATAGCGTTTCTTTTTTTTAATCCTTGCCCAAGGATATTTTTCTATTGCTTTTAAAAAATATATATATATTTTTATTGATTTCAGAGAGGAAGGGAGAGGGAAAGTGAGATAGAAACATCAGTGATGAGAGAGATTCACGGATCGGCTGCCTCTTGCACACCCCCCACTGGGGATTGAGCCTGCAACCCAGGCATGTGCCTTTGACTGGAATAGAACCTGGGACCCTTCTGTCCCTGGGCTGACACTCTATCCACTGAGCCAAACTGGTTAGGGCTCCATTGATTTTTAGAGAGAGAGTGGAAGAGAGAGGGAAAGACAGAGAGAAATATTGATGTGACAGAAACACATCGATTGGTTGCCTCCTGCACGCACCCTGAGCCAGGGAGAAGCCTGCAACCATGGTACGCGCCCTTGACCAAAATAGAACCCAGACCCTTTGGTCTGCAGGCTGACACTCTATCCACTGAGCCAAACTGGCTAGGGCTCTACCGTTTCTTTTGATCCTTAATGACTAACATATTTCTTTTTTTCTTTTTTTAAAATATATTTGTTTGATTTTTTACAAAGAGGAAGGGAGAGGGATAGAGAGTTAGAAACATCGATGAGAGAGAAACATTGATCAGCTGCCTCCTGCACACTCCCCACTGGGGATGTGCCCACAACTAAGGTACATGCCCCTGACCGGAATCGAACCTGGGACCCTTGAGTCCGCAGGCTAATGCTCTATCTGCTGAGCCAAACCGGTTAGGGCGAATAACATATTTCTACACCTGTATTTTCATGCTGTTTCATGTTTCACTTTTTATCATTATTTTAATATATGCTTCCAGCAAATATATATAAACATTTCTGTAAACTTTGTTTATGATGAGAACAAAGTACTTGCTGTATTGATATGTTTGACTTAATTCTTCAATCGTTAGCAATTGGGCTGTCTCCAATTTCTTACAATCGTGAATAGCCTACAGATAGCCTGTAAAAAAAGACTGCTCACTTGAATCAACACTTTTGTTACATGGCAGTTCTGTGGTTTGTGGTAACTGGTTTTGAACCAATGCCCCTCAGCTCCTGGCACAAAAAAATGTATTCAATTTGAGGCAAGTAGTAACCTATAAAAGACATGCCAAGGACTTGCCAAATAGATCACTGTGTTGATCCAGTAAGAAAACTAGATTGCAGAGTGACCTCTACAACCAGTTGCTTTTGACTATAGGCAGAGCTTCTTTTCTTTCAAAGGCTGAAAAATACCTGTCACTCATAGGTGTTTACAAAGTAGGATATAGTCTGGTACTAGCCTATATGCATGTTAAATGTTCAAATATTCATTGAATGAACTAGTTTCATTTCGCAAGGGACAGCTATCAATTATGAAATTCTATTATGAAGTCTGCACAATACTAACCTCTTCTTTTTCCAAGAACTCCCTGACTTCAGGGTCCTGTAACATGGTCGGGTGGTTCACAATCCGCCGAAGGTACCTGTGGGGTAAGCAGTTATCTGGTTAGTCAGGCTGGTCTCCCTGGTTCTGAGTGTCACAGAGTGCCGGCAGGGTCACAGGTCTTTCATTGCTTTAAAATGTCCTCAGATAAGGCGATTAAGTATAACTCTGCTTGTAAGCACATTCAAGTTCATGTTCTCCACATTTCTAAAAGGGGAAGAGAAATAACTGGTCAGAAAGAGACCTCAGTTATTCATATTTGACTGTCCAAGGAGAGGAGGCCTGCCTGCCTACTCAGGATGGGGAAAGAAAAGAAGATGGTCTGTTCCTGAGCTGAGCGGGTACGAGACTTAGGGAAAGTAAGGTATACTATGAAGGTGTAAATCTTTCATTCACTCAAGTTTCTCATCTCTACTAACTCCAGTGAACATCTCACAATTGAGACTAAGGTTTCAGCTTCTCACTAGTCCTCATGTTACTCAGGAAAATGGTTGTATGGCACTTACCTTTCTAGAGCAGCCCTCCGTTTTTCAAGAAATTCTGCAGAAGAGGAATCTTCTTTCCCGACTTTTACTTTTGTCATTCCTGGAATGGAATTTAAAAAGCAAAAATAATTAATAATCATCACGAAAAGAGCACACCTGTAAGAAAGCCCATAGGAGGAAAGGCAATGAGAACAGCACTGCAGAACAGAATCAAAGGCCACTTCAATGTCATGAGCATTAACCAGAGGTCCTTTAAGTGTGTCATTTGTGAAATCAGTCTTGAAGGGCTGAAGGATCTAGACTCTGGGACTTGCAGAGTCTATGTTTCCTAAAAGGGGGGGGGGGGGGGCCACGGGACTCTGAGTATAGATCAAACATCAACTGAGGATGATGGGAAGGTTCCTTTCCCCCAGTCTACACTCAATTTACATTTCAATTTGGAAGGAACAGCAATCATTTAAGTCTCCTAGATACCAACACACACACACACACACCCCTACCTGTGGAAGCTAACACTAGGATATTCTACTATACCAAAGGAAAGAGAACATGTCAAAACGTGCTATTTCTTTAGACCTCATGAGCCTTATAGGAAAATACTGGAAATATTTCTTTTCTAACCACAAGACTCTACATTGTTACATGAAATAGTTTCAGTAGAAAATATATTGCAGAAGAATGCAAAGAAAACACCCAAGCGGATTAGAGAGCACAGGCTTACCTATTAGGCTCTTCTCAGGTGGAGGAGGGACAATGAAGCCATTCTGAGAGTGTTTCTCTGACAGCTTCTCATAAAGACCCAGAAAGTCACTAAATCTTCTTTTCACTGCAAACTGTTTACTTCTGAACATTGGTAAGCTCGTCTTGGGGACAGAAAAAACAGAAGGCAGTTTCATTCCAAATAAGGAATGAAGGAGTATCTTGAAAATTGTCCAGCTGTCATCAAAGGCATTTATTTCCCAGATCCCTGTCTCAGCCATCTGGTAAATAACTTTCTCCAAGGCTGAGATTCTTAAATTTTTGGAGTTAGAGTTACCTTTGGCTATCTGGAGTCTACAGAGCCCTTCTCAGAATAATGATTTTAAATGCATGAAATATATAGGATTACAAAAGGCAGCTGACTAAATTCAAGCATACAGTTTCATTCCCAGGTTAAGAACCCTTGCTCTATGGAAACATGTTAAAGCTAGAATTCTATAGTCACCTATAACCCATTCTTCCTGCACTGACTTATTAAGGATGTTAGCTGCTGGAATTAAAGCAGCCAAACTAAAGATAGACTAAACAGTACTTCTAAGGGGGAGGATCAGATGAAATGTCTAAGCTGTACACACTTTAACCCCTAAGGTGTCACAGGATATAGAATTTACAGGAGAGAAACAAGTAGTAGAGAGACAACATAAAGCAGACTTCTAGTAAAAAAGACTAGGCCTGCATGAAATGAGAGATCATTTAATACTCACCAGATAGGCAAACTTTAAGGAGATTGGCCTTGCCAATGATTAACAAGAAAGTGTATCAACAGGAACTTTTACACAGCCAATGGGAGTATAAATTGGTGCAAAGACTAGTCTGTATTCCTTTCCAACATCTGCATGACCTGGGAGAACTATTTGTGGCTCTATACCCTAGAGCAGGGGTCCTCAAACTACAGCCCGCGGGCCACATGCAAATACAAATATTGTATTTGTTCCCGTTTTGTTTTTTTACTTCAAAATAGGATATGTGCAGTGTGCATAGGAATTTGTTCATAGTTTTTTTTTAAACTATAGTCCGGCCCTCCAACGGTCTGAGGGACAGTGAACTGGACCCCTGTTTAAAAAGTTTGAGGACCCCTGCCCTAGAGAAACTCTTCCTTGTGTACACTAGGGGACTATGCAAGAACATTCATAATTCATAACTATAAAAATAGCAAATATGCCAAATATCTATATATATAAAAGCCTAAGTGACCATTACAACTGAATAACCAGAACAGCCCGTTAATCAGTTGGCTATGATGTACAATGACCATCAGGGGGAAGCTCCTGCATTAAGCGCCTGCCCCCTGGTGGTCAGTGCACTCCCACAGCCAAACGCCCGCAGCCGGCCAACCTCCCATGGTCTCTCCCCGTGGCCAGCAGGCCCCAATCGGCCCACAGTGTGGCTGCGAGGGAAGGTGGTGTGGGGGGAGGCGGGGAACGGTGCGGTGATGAGGCAGCCATTGCCTCCTCCCTGACCTCATCGCGGCCTTTGGGCCCTGGGCTGGGACAGGGGAGCCAGGGGTGGGTGGCAGCGGATGTGGCCCCTTTCCCAGGGAGGGCTGAGGGCTGGCTTCCTCCTTGGGGCCGGCGGCCAACCTCCTGCAGTCCCTCCCCCTGTCCCTGCCCCCTGGTCAGCAGGCCCTGATTGGTCTGGCCCCAACCAGCCCTGATTGCCAGCCAGACCTAGGGACCCCACCCATGCACGAATTCGTGCACTGGGCCTCTAGTTCACAACATAAAAACAGATAAGTATTTATGTTATAATCACACAATAAACTAACTGTAGCTACACACAATATGGACGGGTTGAGGAACAATCCTAGTAAAGAAAGCACTATTTTCAGCATGCTGCCATTTTTATGAAATTCAAGAACAGAGCAAAACAGTATATTGTTCAGGGATACACATATGAAGACTTCTTAAATAAAGGAGTGACAACTCAGAAGAGTAGTCACCTCTAAGGTGTGAGGCAGGAATATGACAGGGAGAGACACAGGTGGGATTCAATGGTACTCATCTTAAGAACGGTGGTAGGTTCAGGGCTTCATTTTTTATGCTTCATAACATGCATACAACATTGTGTAAGTTTTGTATGCATTAATATTATATAAAAAAGGAAGACCAGACCTAAGGGCAAAAGGTTAGGGAAAGTATTAAAATAAGTTCCACATAGGAAATCTGAGAAGAACTGACAATTTTTAAACAGGTGATATATAGTTTGGGGCAATCCACCAAACTAGCTCTAAGCCACATAGTTCCTCAGAGGGACAGGACTGTATCAGATACACTGCATGTTCTAATAAAACTTACAAAGTTTCACACTGAAACGTTAGCTCTCTGGAAGAAAAGTGGAAAGGTTTGGATGAGATTACCAAGGGGATGCAAGCTTGCTCCATCTTGAGGAAACTTGAAGGAAGATTTTGGCAAAGAAACTAAATAAATACCCAGAAATAATCTGAATGATGACCTTCTTGGTATAAGCACCCAAGTCTACTAAGGTAGCCATCAGAAGGGTCACTTGGACTCACCTGTGTTGTAACTTTGTAGGCTACATAGGCATTCATACCATCCCCTGTGGGAGAACAAGAAAGCAGTAGAGGATTATTCTGTAAACCAAAGCACTGCTAATCTTGTTAACATTTAACCAGGAATCATAAGCTACAGGAGCCCTGACTAAGAAGGGAAACTTGTTTCATATCCAAGCTTTATATACCATCCTAAATTCAATTCCTACTTTGCCTCAGGGCCTTCATGCATTTCATGCCCCATGGATGCTGGCTGGGCCCCAGTTTGACTTAGACAGAGTCAGTCCCCTGTTCAAAGCCAGGCTCCATTTATGCCCTCCACGAAGCAGCACTGGATACTGACAATCCATCAGTTGTTATCATGCCAATATTTGGGCTGGTTGCACACATCTGTCTAAAACCAAACAATTCTCTTGCTGTGTAAAACAGGAGGAGGCAAAGGAAGCAACTGATGCAAAAGGAAACAAGTAGTTCTACCCTAAGCTAGCTCTGGGCTTGGTTTGCTCTTTCAGAAATACTGTCACGGCCCCCTCCATTGGTGCTGGGGGACATTGACCTCTCTCATCTAACATGTTCAACCAGAGCAAAGGGTCTGGCCGGAAGAGACTTCAGCTGCCTGATATCATACAAATCTCTCTTTCTGGAGGAATTGTGTTTCTGAAACAGCCTTTGACTGTTAAATAATTTGGGATTCAAGCAATTGTTTTTCTCTTTATTAGTGTCCTGACCTAGGCCACTGAGGGACATAAAGGCACCATTGACTCCCTGAGCACTTAAAAGACATCCATTGGATTGTAGACAGATACAGCTCTGATGTTTGAAGCTAGACTCTGGTGTTTGGGGTTGATTTTGTCCCTTTCCTCCCGACCCCTTGGTTTTTCCCCCACACCAAATAGGAAACCTAGGTCAACTATTACTACTTGCTTAAGCTTCTGAACTGGTTGTGGGGTAAGGGCCCAGGGGAAGAAGGTGCAGTACTGGATCAGCAGGGTCATATACTGCAACTTGGTTTCAGTGAGATGGCTGGGAAAGTACACAAAGAAGCTGTGTACCTGTATAGGAATAGAGGGCTTGCCTTCTCTACCTTGCCAGCCCTAATAAGAGTATGTGTAAAATGGAAATCATATACTCAATTTTAAAAATTACTTTATACTGATTATTGCTGTTAGTTCTCTTCTAAACCACTCATACTACATTGCCTAATATCACTAAGGATACTTACCACTGATAAAAGGAAAATGATATCTAGATTTACTTTATAGAAAAAGTCTTAAAATTTTCATTCATAGTCCAGTAGTCATAGTCAAATATCCAAAAGGTCAATCCCATAATCTACTGCCTTCAATTAAGAAAAGTCTAAGTGCACATATACATAAAACACAGTAGCAGCCCTGGCCGGTTTGGCTCAGAGGATAGAGTGTCGGCCCCTGGACTGAAGGGTCCGGGGTTCGATTCTGGTCAAGGAAGGGTACATACTTTGATTGGAGGCTCAATCCCTGGCCCTGGTTGGGGTGCATGCGAGAGGCAACCAGTCTAGGTGTCCCTCTCACATCAATGTTTTTCTATTTGTCTCTCCCCCTCCCTTCCATTCTCTCTAAAAATCAATGGAAAAATATCCTCCGGTGAGGATTAACACACACAAAATACCCCACAGTAGCAAAGCAGGATCTTCAGACACTTTGCCTACATATCATCTGCTCTCACTGAGGAAATGTGTGAGGAAAGAGAAATACTTGCACGTACAGAGAACTCACAAGATATAGAAACGGGCTAGCAATACAGCAGTTTTAAATTTATGCTAATTTCCTAAATAATTTCAGAAAGTTGAAGATGGCATATGCAAATTACCAAGACTGAAAAAAAGCATGTCCTGATAGAAGTAGGATTCTAATTTTATTTAATGTATGTGGAAATGAGAACCTCATGTTGAATAAACAGCCCACACAAATAAAAGGTGTTTTGATAAGATCAGGCTTTGAACATGAAAATGCTTTAAGCAGCTGGTTCTTGGCATCAACCTAAGAAGATGAAGACTTATCCTCAAAAGTGATATGTATTTATTTATTTATTTATTTTTAATATATTTTATTGATTTTTTACAGAGAGCAAGGGAGAGAGATAGAGAGTTAGAAACATCGATCAGCTGCCTCCTGCACAATCCCTACTGAGGATGTGCCTGCAACCAAGGTACATGCCCTTGACCGGAATCGAACCTGGGACCCTTCAGTCCACAGGCCGACGCTCTATCCACTGAGCCAAACTGGTTAGGGCAGTGACTTGTATTTAAATAAATCTGATCCACATGATGTTTAAAAAAATGGGTTGAATTGTGTCCCCCTGAAAAAGATATACTGAAAGTCCTAAATCTCAGTATCTGAGAGTGTGACCTTATTTGAAATTAGGTCTTTATAGAATTAATTGTGACCCGACAGCAAAGCTACGATTGATGCTCAATTTCCTCTGTTGTTGGAAAGCGAAGTGTATAAGATGTTCATAAATATCTTACCAGTGCAACAGTCTAGGAAAAGTAAAACTCAACATTTTAACGACAAACTGTTTTGGTATAAAGTCTAACTAGACTTTATAAATTCCTATTTCTAATTCAGCATAGACAGAAGGCTGGAAATTACATTTTTCCACTTAACCAGAGGTTAGGAGGACAAGGCTCTGTATAGCATCTTCTGTAGGGATATACCTGGAACAAGGAAAGTTGAGGCCTGTTGCTCTCTGCTCACTAATAGCTTTCACAAGCTTGGGACATGGAGAGGTTATTCTAAAAATCCAACTTCTGCAGAAGTTAAGTATTGTGTTTCTTGAAAATTTAATTTCAGTTTGACCAAGATTCAACCTGGGTCTTTTATTCTTTACCTAAAATAAAGAGATGCAGACCTCCCCACTTCATTAGGACAGCAAGAGTACATGATAAATGGTCTGTAACAAGAATTTCAAACTTCTTGAGGGAAAAACAAAGTCAGTATTCCCAAAGTATAGAACATGTGTCTTTTTGGGTGTTTAAATGGGATTTGTTATCTCAAAAGGGAATAAAATCGTTTCATTAACTCTGTGGGAGAAGGAGATGTCTGGATTTTTAAAAAGGGATTCTAATAGTATTTGAAGTCTCTGATTTTTATGCCTAAAGCCAAGAAAAACCTAAGTAAAGTACTGGGTAACTGATGTTTCTGGCCTTAGAAGCATAGTATGGAGTATAATTTTACAGGAAAGATAACGAGGAAGTACTTTACAACGGCTAGTTCAGTTCTGGACTTGACTATCTAGAAATTAGCTAACTATACTTCCCACAGCCGCATCCTAACGTCACAAGGAGTCCCAAGTACACTCACCTATCTTCTCAGGATCAGTTATACCGACTGTCAAATCAAATTGGTCTTCCTGTTCTTCTTCCTCTAGCTTTTAAAGAGAAAACAATCATGAGACTATAATAAAAAAGGCTATTAATTTTACCCTGTATTAATATTGTACCAATATAACATCAAGACTTATCCTTCTATGTATCAGTGTTCAGTTGTCCATTCCCAACAATACCAATGAACCAACTTCCACAATTTTAAGTTGGGAGGCTGTTCAAAGGTCTTTGTTACATCTATTATCTTAAAACCTTATTTTTTTTTTTAAGATATATTTTTATTGATTTCAGAGAGGAAGGGAGAGGGAGAGATGGAAACATCAATGATGAGAGAGAATCATTGATCGGCTTCCCCCTACTGGGGATCAAGCCTGCAACCCAGGCATGTGCCCTTAACTGGAATCGAACCCCGGACCCTTCAGTCCGCAGACCGACGCTCTACCCACTGAGCCAAGCCAGCCAGGGCTTAAAACCTTATTTTGATCATAATGAATAATTGCTAGATTTTGGAAAACTTGCCTCTGTCAGGCTAAGGAAGGAATGAAGAGATTATACTCTTGAATATGGGAGCTTCAGACACTAAATATGTACTCAGGGTTCATACTCAACTTCAGACTGGCAACATAGTTCTAAACACACACACACACACACACACACACACACACACACAAATAAATAGCATAGATTCTCACCTCCTCGTAGCTTTGCTGGGGCTTGGGAGAATTTGTGGCTTCCTGTGGAGGAAGAGATATGAGTGTTTTGGCTGGCACCTTCTTCTGATTATTCTGTGTACTGTCCAGTGATAGCTCCACTGTGGCATCTGAAAATAGTTAATATTTTATAATAAAGGTTAATAATGGGTCTTTAATGGTTAAACTTCAGTTCTATAGGCTATGACAAGAACAAGAGCAACCATTCTCAATACTCAGAGGTTCTCAGACTAAGAGTAAGAATCATGAAATTTTTACATGTATAAAAGGGGAAGATGGTAAGGGAAGTATTCTTCTAGCACAAGCTTAATAGAGCCACATCTCTCATTTCTAAATAGAACTACTTGGCTACCTCCTCTTACATAGAATTTAGGCAAGAACCAGCTATCAAGCAAAAAGACTACACAGTCAAAGTAAATATGCCAATTTATTTTACTCTTAGGAATATTCCTTTAAAATCTTATATGAATCCTATTTATTCTTTTTAAAACACATATGTTTTAATTGATTTTTTTTTAGAGAGAGAAGAAAAGAGAGGGAGACACACACACACACAAAAGAAAAAACATCAACATGAGATCGGCTGCCTCTTGCATGCCCACAACCCGGGCATGTGCCCTGACCAGGAATCCAAGTGGTGACCTTTTGGTGTATAGGATAATGCTCAACCAACTAAGCCACACCAGTCAGGGCCTATTTATTCTTGTTATAATGGTCATAAAAGAAGAATAAGTTTGGTTACCTACATTATAAGCCAATATGATAGAAAAGGCACATATACTGACAGTAAAAAAATGATATCAAAGGAAGAGTAAGAAAAACTATAAACTAGAAAAAATGGACCCAAGATACAAACATACTAACACCTATGAAAAGGACTATTTGCCACACCTGATGATGGTACTGTTGCTTTAGCACATTAAAAAAAAATTTTTTGAAAAAAAAATTTGATTTCAGAGAAAAGAAGGGAGAGGGAGAGAGAGATAGAATTAATGATGAGAGAGAATCATTGATTGGCTGCCACCTGCACTCCCCCTAGTGGGAATCGAGCTTGCAACCCCAGGCATGTCCCCTGACTGGAATCAAACCCTGACCTCCTGGTTCAATCATGAGCCACACAGCCAGGCATTTTTAGCTCAATTTAAGAATTGTTCACAATTATAGTTTGCAAAGATTAAGTTATGTTTAATAAATGTGGTCCAAGGAGGATAAAAAGACGTGTAATATCTAAAAACTAGAGGCCCAATGCACGCAATTTGTTCAAGGGGCTCGGCCTTCAAAGCCGTGGCGGCAGCCTCAGCTTAGTCTGGAAGGTCGTCTGGTCCAATTAGCATATTACACTTTTATTATTATAGATCTTTCTAATCAAAACAGTTTTACAAAATAGTGCTTAAGAGCTGCTTTTGTCTATCTTGGAAATTAGTTGAGCAGAACAACTCATTCTCTAAGTGACCTAGAGAGGATACTTTTAAAAGGGCATTATGCACCATTTCTAGGCATCAACATTTTTTAGGCCATTTTTTTAAAAAAAGCAATTTTAACTCAGAGCAATGGAGCTAGAAGTTCAAAATCTAAACAGCTCAGATGTTTTTCTTTTTAATAAAAAAAAAGTAAATATCCATTTAGGTTTGGCTTGAACACTACGTATTCAATTTTAGCCCTTAGGGAATTCAAAGAAAGTGGTTTCTTTTTCTTTTCTAGACTTTCATTTGGAGCTAAAATGAAACCAGACACAGGGGTCTATAAGATGTAACCAAATACTAGATCAATGTCCTAATCATTAAATGTGAATCATGTCTACAAATAAAGTTGTCATACTGTTGGAATCCAGTCCCTTTCAGGAAAAGAGTGGTAACATAATCTGATGCTGTGGGAGTACAAAACAAAACAGTATACATAAGAAGTTAGGATTCTTTGAAACAAGCAACCAGCTGAAGTATGTTTAAGATATTCACATCATGCAGGCCCCACACAAATAATTAAGTTAACAAATGTGTTTGGAAATGAAACAGGAGGTGCTTCTTATTTAAAACCCTTGGCTTATTGGAGTGCTACTAAGAGCTCTTTGAAGAGCTGTGGCATTTTTATTGAAATTCATGTGACAAAGATGTCAAAACTTACATGCTTTTTTCTCTGTATTATTCCCCCCCCCTTTCTCCTTTTTTGTTTGTTTGTTTTGTTAATTCTCATCCAAGAATATTTCTTTCATTGGTTTTTTTTTATAGAGAGTGGACGGGAGGGAAAGAAACAGAGAGAGAGAGAGAAACATCGACGTGAGAGAGACACATCCATTGGTTGCCTCCCACACATGTTGGGTGCTGGGGATCAAGCCTGCAACTGAGGTATGTGCCCTTGACCAGAATCAAACCCGAGATCCTTCAGTCTGAAAGTTAACACTCTAACCACTGAGCCAAACTGGCTAGGGCTCTCCCCTGTACTCTTTTTTTTTTTTTTTTTTAAATATATTTTATTGATTTTTTACAGAGAGGAAGAGAGAGAGATAGAGAGCTAGAAACATCGATCAGCTGCCTCCTGCACATCCCCCACCGGGAAAGCGCCCGCAACCCAGGCACATGCCCTCGACCGGAACCGAACCCGGGACCCCTCAGTCCGCAGGCCGACGCTCCATCCACTGAGCCAAACCGGTTCTGGCATCCCCTGTACTCTTGATAAGAGTGATGGAAAAGCCTTTGGGCTCCATCACAGATACTCTGATCATCACTAAACTAATCATGTAGAAAATATAATAACTTAAATTTCCAGTCAATATCTAAAACATCTTGAGAAGTTACTCAAGTCCTAAACGAAATGTCTCACTGTAAGCATTCCTTTCTGTATTTTATGATTTTTTCTTAGTAGTGAGGTAGGTTTTAGCTGCTTATGAAAGTAGCAGGGGAATTAAGTAAATCAGAATCCTCATTAGTAATAAATATGTTCCTAATAAAGATCTTCTATATGTTCATGTAAATAAAATACAACCATTGGGGCTATCAGTTACATTAAGATTTCAGGTCTTCTTACAAGGAAAGATCATATAAATGTTAAGGTCCCAAAGATAGAAAAACCTTCTTTTCAACCTGTCATATATCTAAAAATAGTTCATTATTTTACATTTCTCTTCCAGAAACTGTATCCAAAAAATAATCACTCCCAGAATGATTAAATAGTATACTTTAAGTTTCAGAGATGAAAGGAACTGGAAAATCTTCTAAATCTTTATAGATCTTCTTCTAACCTCTTCTTCCCTTTTGTCTTTTAAATTTCCTAGCAGAATTCTAATGTGAGTTTCCCAGAATCTTACCCTCGATGCTCTCATCCTGCCCCTTCCTCACCCTTCTCTCCTTTAAAAATCACATTCCCATGGCAGCTTCGACCTCTACGAAGAGGTTCTTCCAGCTCTTCCCTCTTATCCCAGGGAGAGCACCACAGTTCAAATCCCCTCCTGGGCATTTTCCTTTGCATTTCAGATTTAAATATCTAAAACTCTAACTCACTTTCCTCTCAAAAGCCAGTTTCTTCTTTGGAATATAGTTCTCCAACAGTACCATTTTCTTCTCAGTCCTTAGACTGAAACCTATAACTGTCTTCAATCCTGATTTTTGGATACCTAGTATGTCCAATCACTAACACGAGAATTTGTTGATTTCTCTTTTGAAAAGTTTTTACCTTTCCCTTCCTACTTCCATCACCTTATTTTTGCTTTGTCATTTCATTCTTTTTTTTTTTTTTAAATATATTTTATTGATTTTTTACAGAGAGGAAGGGAGAGAGATAGAGAGTTAGAAACATCGATGGGAGAGAAACATCGATCAGCCGCCTCCTGCACATCTCCCACTGGGGATGTGCCCGCAGCCCAGGTACATGCCCTTGACCGGAATCGAACCTGGGACCCCTCAGTCCGCAGGCCGACGCTCTATCCACTGAGCCAAACCGGTTTCGGCTGTCATTTCATTCTTGAACTAATTTGTGAATGCCTTCTGAAGTTTCTAATCTTTGTCTACTACAATCCATTTTATATAATAATTCCACTAGATCAGTCTTCCTAAAACACTATGTTGCCCATATTCAACACTGCCAATGGCTCTTAATTGGCCCTAGGATGATAATTTAAAATCTTCAAGATTAAGAAATCCCCATTCTATACCATTGTTTTTCAAACTGCAGATTGTGTCTCATTTGGTGAATTGTGAAATCAATTCAATGGGTTGCAAATGTCATTAAAAGAGAAATAATAAAAAATTTCAGATTGTATTGAAAGTTGTAAGGAAAACTTAAAAAAACTTGTTTCAGATTTATATCTGTATCTATATATACACATATAAGCCTAAGCGACTATTACGACCGCTCAACTGGTCTCTATGACACGCACTGACCACCATGGGGCAGATGCTCAACGCAGGAGCTGCCCCCTGGTGGTCAGTGCACTCCCACAGCCAACCTCCCGCGGCCTGCCAACCTCGCATGGTCCCTCCCCCCAGTCGGCTGGGTGGTCAGTGTGCTCCCACAGCCAAACTCCTGCGGCTGGCCAACCTCCCGAAGCCCCTCCCCTCCCAGGGTTGGCCCCCATCAGCCCCGATCGGGATTGGGTGAGATGGCCCCATCACCACTAGTAAGTATATATGTATGTAGATTTTAAAATATATTTTTATTGATTTCAGAGAGGAAGGGAGAGAGACAGAAACATCAATGATCAGAGAGAACCACTGATCGGTTGCCTCCAGAATGCCCCCCACTGGGTATCGAGCCCACAACCAGGGCATGTGCCCTAACGGGGAATTGTACTGTGACCCCTGGTTCATAGGTCAATGCTCAACCACTGAGCCATGCCAGCTGGGCAGTAAGTATATATTTTGGATGATGACAATAAAATATATTTCTTACTATGAATCTTGGTCATAAAAGTCTAAAGCCACTGCTTTAGTCTGATCTCAGACCTCTCTGAGCTGCCATGCCTTAGTATGTCTATCATTCCTCTGGTCACATTTATATTACTGTTTAATAGTTTGTCTAACTGGCGCTCTGAAGAAACTATATATTTATGTTTTATTCCCTAAACCTGCAAAAATCTTGATGGCAGGGACTGCGTTTTATATATTTTGAATCCTTCACAATCCTAATTATGCAGATGTATTTTTTCCTAGAGGAAGGGGGGAAGGTTACTTTAACTCAGTAATTTAGAAGATCCCTAGTATAAGTGTTGAGTCCATACTTGCCTGCAAAGAGATCCTGTGGCTCTTGATCTTGTTCTTCATGGATTCCATTTTCTTTGGAGCCATTGCTGATAGGAAAGGAAGTAATTCTCTTTGGATACTGGGGCTTACTCTAAAAAAAAAAAAAAAAAAAGAGAGAGATACTGTGAATAAGACAGTACCATTAAAAACAAACCTATAAAGTGACTTTTGAATGGTTTTATTTTAGCAGAATATTTATTCTGGCCCTGGATGGGTAACTCAGTTGATTAGAGCATTGTCCTGATATCCCAAGGTTGCAGGTTTGATCCCTGGTTAGGGCACATACAAGAATCAACCAATCCTATATAATAAAAGTGTAATATGCAAATTGTCCCCTCAGGTCATCATTTGACCAGGAGTTCGACCACTTGCTATGATGAGCTCTGACCACCAGGGGGCGATGCGGAACATAGTGGGTATTGGTGACACGGCACTGGCAGCAGTGCCGGCACTGCCAGCCCCAATGGGCCCCAATGAGAGTGAGACCATGGTGGGAGGGTGGAGCAGGTGAGTGGGTGGCACCAGGCCAAGGCGGGTATGAGCAGGGGCCTGATCACCCTGCCGATTGCCCTGCAGATGGTGACCAGTGGTGGCAGCAGGGTGCGGGGCCACTGCCCAGCTCCCAGGCGCTGAGGGAGCTGGGCGGGGGGCCTGGCCCTGATCAATCGCCCCGCAGGTGGGATGGTGGAGCAGGTGAGGGGGTGGCGCCAGGTCAAGGTGGGGTGCCAGGAGGGGCTGCGAAGCTGTGAGGCTGGGGGTGTGAGCTGGGACTGATCTCTGCAGGCCACCCTGGAGGACCCCACCCATGTGTGAATTCATGCACCTGGCCTCTAGTGAATACATAAAGAAGAGGAACAAGAAATTGATGTTTTTTTCTCAATATATAAAATATATAAATGAATATTTTTCTTTTTAAAGAAAAGAAAAATGCAGCCTGCAGACAGGTTCCATGCCTTCAAGTCTGTGGAGTATTTGTTTTTTGCTTTTTTAAAATTATATACATATTTTTAATTATGTTGCTGTTGTTGTTAATCCTCACCTGAGGATATTTTTCCAATTGATTTTTAGAAAGAGCGGAAGGGAGAGGGACAGAGGGAAACATCGATGTGAAAGAGACACATGAATTGGTTGCCTCCTACACACACCCTGACCAGGGAACCTGCAACCAAGGTACATGCCCTTGACCAGAATCGAACCTGGGACCTTTCAGTCCACAGGCCGACTGAGCCAAACTGGCTAGGGTTGTGGGTTTGTTTTTTTAAAAATATATTTTTTATTGATTTCAGAGAGGAAGGGAGAGGGAGAGAGAGATAGAAAGATCAATGATGAGAGAGAATCACTGATTGGCTGCCTTCTGCATGCTCCCTACTGGGGATTGAGCCCACAACCCGGCATGGGCGCTTGACCAGAATCGAACCTGGGACCCTTCAGTCCAAAGGCCAACATTCTATCTACTAAGCCAAATCAACTAGAGCTCATTGGTTCTTTTTTTTTTTTTTTAATTTTTAATTCATTGGGATGACACTGATGAATAAAATTATATAGGTTTCAAGTGTACAATTCAATGAAAGTGACTTTTAATGCATCGTTCAGTCACTCCTACAGTTATTTAGAAGATAGGGGCACTAGTCGGCCGGTTCAATAAGCAGCAAATCACTATTAGTGGTGTAAGTGCTGCCCAAGTAATCACAGAGCTGAAATAAACGAATACATTTTAGAGTTAATTTCTAATACCATAACCTTGCTGAAATGCCCTACCCCAAAGCACATAATACTGATGCGGGTATGTGTATACAGAGATAATTTTCAAAAGAACCTGTCCAAACGGATTTCTCCTTCTCAGTTGATAACCTTTATTCTTTCAAATGCTGATGGGGCACATTCCAGTGACAAGAACCCCACACTGGATCCAGTGGATTCCAGTATTTAAGCTCTGATCCTGCTTACTTTGTTGTCTTGGCTAAACTGTTAATTGAAACCCAGTTGTGTGGATATTACTGATCCCTCTGGAGAGACAAAATAAGTTTTAACACTTTACACCTAAAGCTGTTGTTAAAATAACTTATCTTTTCATCCTTAACTTACATAGACACAATTTTCAACCATACCCATGTCAGAATAGGGGAATAAAAACCAGTCATGCTTAGCTTCGTGGGTACATAGTGAAAATACAGTCAGTCCATGCCCTTTATCAAAAGCTCAGTGATCAACCACAAACAAGTGTGGGGAGAGACCCAGACCAGTTACCAGAATAAACAAAGCTGGATTGTGCAGGACAGGAACAGAAAGCTGGGAATCTGGCTTCAAAGGCCATGGTGTGGTTTCGCAGGGTTTTGAAGTCAGACCCTAAGGCTAAATCAGTTAAGACCTGACTTTTAGAATCTTTTATGAAACATTTCCTTAACCAATCAGAGGGATTTAGTTCCTCAGAAACAGGCCATTTCTGACCCAAAAGAATAAAGTGAAATGATAGATCTATTGAGAACTCTGAAAATGCCACGCAAACAGCTCCACCCCAATTCTGGGATCACCCTCGGGGAAAGAAACTGTTACCAATATTTAGTTTTATATTAGCAAACAATGCCTCTACTGGAATTTTTCCTATGCGAATAAAATTTAATGAGCACTAAGTTGTGTATGCTTAAATGTTATACCAATTGTCAAGAGACTTCTAGCTGCTTCAATCTTAAAAAACAGAGATACAGACAAGAAATAACAGAGCAAAAACAAAACCCACATTTCCCTTTTGCCTCATACACTGCCAATCACCTTCTTACATACACATTTCCTATAAATATTCTTGTTCTCTTGTACAGTAGAGGGATCTCATAGAAAGCCATCTGATTTTTTAAAATTGGGGTGATAATAGCTAATAAAATATAGGTTTCAGGGGTACAATATAGATTTCAGGGGTACAATATACATCATCTGTATATTGTATCGTGTTTTCACCACCCCAAGTCAAGTTCCCTTCTATCACCATTTATCCCCTCTTTACCCTCTCCTAAGCCCCTCACCCCCCTCCGCTGGTAAATCCCTTCCCCTTTTTCTCCCAGCCCCCCCACCCCTTCCCTTCCCATCTGAATTCTTTTTAATCCAGTTCCCACTGATACCAGTCATCTGTAGATGGAAATCTAGGAGAGATTAAAACCCAAGATACATTAAGGATGAATATATTTAAACGCAAGTTACTAGTAGCTCACTAGGGACACTGAAGCAACAGAAGGGCACAGGTTGGAATTTAGCCATTTTAAAAAGCACTTAGAAGAACCCATTCCTGTGATATGGAGATGAACAAAGCTAGCTTTCTATTTCTGATTTACCATAGAAACTTATAAACTTAAAGACAAAGAACATTTTCTGGAGCCATGTGTCTATCTCTATACTACTCCGAAAAGACAGAACCAGATGGATGGAATATGCAATGACAACTAGAGCACAATTATCTGTCTTTCTCCTTCCATCAGACCATATTTGAGCCCAAACCATAGTTGCTTGACTAGAACTGTGATGAAAACAGACTTGTGCTCCCTTAAGAGCTAGGTAACAACTACCTGAGAACAGAAAACTGCTCCTCAGATATCCTCTGGGACTCCATTCCAAAAACCACTCAGGATTGAGTTCTAGATAAAGTTTTAGCTAACTGAAGATAGTTAGATGGATTACTATATTTGCTACCCTAATCTTTCCTCTGTAATTCTTCTATGTACTAATCTATGTATATAAAAGTTTGTATTCTGGTTTTGCCCCTACCATTTAAGCATTTTTCAAAGAACCAGCTCTTGGTTTAATTGATCTTTTGTATTATTATTATTTTTTGGTCTCTATGTAATTTATTTCTGCTCTGATCTTTATTATTTCCTTCCTTGTACTTACTCTGGGCTTTTCTTGTTGTTCTCTTTCTAATTTTGTAGGTTGTAGGGTTAGGTAGTTTATTAATAATTTTTCTTGTTTTTTGAGGTAGGCATGTTGTGCTATGAACTTCCCTCTCAGAATTGCTTTTGCTGTGCTGCATAGATTTTGGGTTGTTGTGTGTTCATTCTCATCTGTTTCCAGGAAGTTTTAATATTTCTTTCTTAATCTCATTGGTAGCCCATTCATCCTATATAATAAAGAGATAATATGCAAATTGACCATTACACCCTTGCACAAGCTGGCCACCCCCACGTGGTTACAAGATGGCCAGCAGGGGAGGGCAGTTGGGGAAAACCAGGCTGGCAGGGGAGGGCAGTTGGGGGAAATCGGGACAGCAGGGGAGCAGTTAGGCGTTGATCAGGCTGGCAGGGGAGTGGTTAGGGGTGATCAGGCTGGTAGGCAGAAGTGGTTAGGGGTGATCAGGCAGGCAGGCGATTGGACCTACACCGGAAGTCGGACATCCCCCGAGGGGTCCCAGATTGGAGAGGGTGCAGGCTGGGTTGAAAGACACCCCCCCCCCAAGTGCATGAATTTCGTGCACCATGCCTCTAGTTCAGTGATGGCGAACCTATGACACGCGTGTCAGAGGTGAACGCGAACTCATTTTTTTGGTTGATTTTTCTTTGTTAAATGGCATTTAAATATATAAAATAAATATCAAAAATATAAATCTTTGTTTTACTATGGTTGCAAATATCAAAAAATTTCTATATGTGACATGGCACCAGAGTTAAGTTAGGGTTTTTCAAAATGCTGACACGCCGAGCTCAAAAGGTTCGCCATCACTGCTCTAGTTTAATAACATGCTATTTAGCCTCCAAATGTTTGAATATTTTTGAGTGTTTTTATTGCAACTGATTCCTAATTTCATGCCATTGTAATCTGAGAAGAAGCTTGATATGACTTCAATCTTCTTAAATTTGTAGAGGCTTGTTTTGTGTCCTAACAAGTGGTCTATCTTTGAAAATGACCCATGTGCACTTGAGAAGAATGTATATTCTGCAGCTTTGGGGTGAAATGTTCTGCAGATGTCAGTTAAATCCATCTGATCCAGTGTGTCACTTGTTGATTTTTAAAATACATATATTTTTATTGACTTCAGAGAGGGAGGGAGAGAAATAGAAATATCAATGATGAGAGAGAATCATTGATTGGCTGCCTCCTACACACTCCCTATTGGAGATAGAGCCTGCAACCCAGCATGTGCCTTGACCGGGAATTGAACCATGACCTCCTGGTTCATAGGCTGAGGCTCAATCACTGAGCCACGCTGCATGGGCCCTTGTTGAGTTTTTGTCTGGAAGATCTATCCAGTGGGGTGTTAAAGTCCCCTATTATGACTGTATTTCTTTTGATCTCTCCCTTAAAGTCTTCTAGAAGTTTTTTAAAAAATATATTTAGGTGCTCCTATATTGGGTGCATATGTGTTTACCAAGGTTATATCCTCTTGTTGACTTGATCTCTTTTGAGAGGGAGATGTTTCTATCTGAAATCAATAAAAATATATTAAAAAAGAAACAAACAAGCTTGTAGAGAATTACTGTAAGAGTTTATTTGAGCTTTTTTTTTTTTTTTTTCCAATTTCCATTTGCATGGAAAAAAATTTTCCCATCCCTTCACTCTCATCCTGTGTGAGTCTTTGTTCTGAGATGGGTCTCTTGTAGATAGCATATATTTGGGTCATGTTTTCATATCCATTCAGTTACCATATATCTTTTGATTGGAGCATTAATCCATTTACATTCAAGGTTACTACTGATAGTGCTTATTTATTTACAACATAATTAAAATGCCAAAAATTAAAGACAAAGAGTGTATCTTAAAGGCAGCAAGAGAAAAGCAAACTGTTACCTACAAAGGAGCTCCCATAAGGCCGTGAGCTGATTTTTCATCAGAAACTCTACATGCCAGAGGGAATGGGATGAAGTATTCAAGGTAATGAAAAGCAAGGATCTGAAACTAAGATTACTATATCCAGCAAGGCTATTATTCAAAATAGATGGTGAAATAAAGAGCTTCCCAGACACAAACAAAAAAATAGCTAAAGGAGTTTGTCACAACCAAACCAGAATTGTAAGAAATGCTAAAGGGACTGCTGTAATATAAGAAACAGAGAGAGCCCTAGCTGGTTGGCTCAGTGAATAGAATGTCAGCCTGCGGACTGAAGGGTCCCAGGTTCGATTCCAGTCAAGGCACATACCTGGTTTGCAGGCTTGATCCCCAGTGGGGAGCATGCAGGAGGCAGCCAATCAATGATTCTTTCTCATCATTGATGTTTCTATCTCTCTCCCTCTCCCATCCTCTCTGAAATAAAAAAAAAAAAGAAATAGAGAAACAGGCATAAAGAATTAAAATAGTATTTGAGCATTCTTTCATGTCATTAAGAATTGTACAAAAATTCCCACTCTTAGTGACTTAACTCTCTATTGTATGAGTTTACCACAAGCTAGTCATATTTCCCTAAGGATGGACATTTAGATAGTTTCCAGGTTTTTTATCACTACAAATAGTGATATTCATACATACACATACACACACACACACACATACACATATACTATATATATATATATATACATATATATATATATATATATATATATATATATATATATATATTTCCTTGGGATAGACTTTTTTAAAAAAGTGTTTTTATTAATTTTTAGAGAAAGAGGAAAGGAGAGGGGGAGAGAGAGAGAGAGAGAGAGAAACGTCAATGATGAGAGAGAATCATCCATCGGCTGCTTCCTGCACATCCCCTACTGGGCATTGAGCATGTGACCTGACTGGGAATCGAACCGTGACCTCTTGGTTCCTGGGTTGACACTCAACCACTAAGCCATGCCAGCCGGGCGGGATAGACCTTAAGTAGAATTATTGGACATAAAAATTTCAAAGGCTCTGCTAAGCTGCCTTTCAGAAAGCGTAGCACAAGCTTATATACCTCTCTCATCCCCCAGCAATGTACAAAAGTAGAGCATCTATAGCAACATTAAGCATTTTCTCTTTTTAAAAATCTTTGCCAGGTTTCTCATGTTTACTAGAACATCTAAAACACCTCTGTGACTTATCTTGATGCCCTCTGCCCATTTTTCTATGCAAAGTTAACTTTTCTTAGGTGTACACTTTTCTTACAAAAGTACATTAACCCTCTCTCAGGCATACTGTACAGTATCCCTCCCAAACTTTATCTCTGTTCACATTTGTTTTATATTTTACTTTGCTGATGTAAGAAACATCCAAACCTGCCTGGCTTTTCATTACCCAATAAGTTCAGTTTATTTGTTTTTTAAGTTGATTACCTGGCCTAAAGCAATACTTTTTTTTTTGTTTTACTAATGACTTCCTTCCCCATCCTCCTGCCATTAATACCCTTCCATTTTGCATATCTCCTGGGAGTACCTCTATTTACTAGATGGGATGCTTCCGGATTCATGAATCATTCAATAAAATCAATTAGATCTTTATGTTTACTGGGTTGAATTTTGCTTTTTAACAATCCTAAAGAAATAAGCTTAGTTTGTCCAATGCCAATCCAAATTAATGAACTGAAATTAAATTTGGTAAAATTATGAACTAACAAGGGGTGCTTTTTTGATGACATATGTGGGGGAGCAAGTCTCAAATGCCCCTGAGAATAACAGTTTGCAGTTTCTTTTCATAAGTTTGGAGTTAAAGAGAGAAGGTAAGAAAGATTATATGCAGGTCAGAGAAAGCAAGGTGGGATTTGGATTACAGATTGGTTCAAATTAGTTCAGGTCCTTACTTTTCTTTCTTTTTTTTTTTTTTTTGAGGGGTGGGGAGGGAGGGAGGGGAGGGGCGGGAGGGCGGCGGGGGGGGGGGGGGGGGCCTCCCCCGGAGCCCGGCGCTCACGCCGCGCGCGCGGCAGGAGGGGACGGAGGAGACACGGGAGCTGCTTGCGCTCAGGTCCTTACTTTTCATTATCCCAGGAACCAAGAGGTCATGGTTCAATTCTCAGTAAAAAAAAAAAAAAAAAAAAAAAAAAATTCCTATGTTCATTGCTAAGTGAAAGAAGTCAGTGGTTAATAAAATTATACAGATTACAGGGTGCACAATTCTACAATACATCACCTGCCATCACACCAAGTCAAGTCTCCCCACATCACCATTTATCCCCACTATATATGCTCCTCTACCTCCCTCCACACCTCACCCCTGCAATTACCATACTGTTGTCCATGTCCGTGAGTTTTTTCTTTCTTTTTTATTCTTTTATGCTCAGTCTCTCCACCTCCCACCCCTCCACCCAGGCTCTCCCTCCAAGCCTCCGCTCCCAGCTGTCAGCCTGCTATCTACACAGGTCATCAATTTTTTATACATATATTTTTAGAGAGAGAGAAACATTAATGAGAGAGAAACATCAACAGCCTCTTGCATGCTCCCTGCTGAGGATCGAGCCTGCAACCCGGGCATATGCCCTGACCAGGAATGGAATTGGTGACCTCTTGGTGCATGGGTTGATGCTCAAACACTGAGCCATCAACTTTTTGAGGAAAGGAAACCTGACAGAGGTTTTATCATGAAGATTATTGCACTAGTACTAATCAGGAAATTTCAGATTGACTGTTCAAAGGTCATATTTCTGAGGTAACCCTTGGCCACTGTTGGTGGGAATACATAATGGTGTAGCCACTCTTCAAAAAATTTAAAATGAAGCTGCCTTATAACCTGCCGATTCCACTTATGGGTATATATCTGAAGAAATCCAAAACACTAACTCAAAAAAATATATATACCCCTATGTTCACTGCAGGGTTATTTAAACTAGCCAAGATATGGAAGCAACCCAATGCCCATCAATAAACAAGTGGATAAAAAGTTGTGGTATATACACAACAGAATATTATTTGGCCATAAAAAAGAATGAAATCTTACCATTGTGACAGCATGGATGGATTTAGAGCAGTGGTTCTCAACCTGTGGGTTGCGACCCCTTTGGCGGTCAAACAACCCTTTCACAGGGGTCGCCTAAGGCCATCCTGCATATCAGATATTTACATAACGATTCATAACAGTAGCAATATTACAGTTATGAAGTAGCAATGAAAATAATTTTATAGTTGGGTCACAACATGAGGAACTGTATTTAAAGGGCCAGAAGGTTGAGAACCACTGATTTAGAGGGTATTATGCTAAGTCAGTGGTCGGCAAACTGCAGCTCACCAGCAACATGTGGCTCTTTGGCCCCTTGAGTGTGGCTCTTCCACAAAATACCACATGCGGGCGCGCACAAACAGTGCGATTGAAACTGCGTGGCCCACGCGCAGAAGTCGGTATGTTGTGGAAGAGCCACACTCAAGGGGCCAAAGAGCCACATGTGGCTTGCAAGCTGCAGTTTGCCAACCACTGTGCTAAGTGAAAGAAGTCAGAGAAAGACAAATATCAAATGATCTCACTTATATGTGGAATCTAATGAAAAAAATAAACAAATGAAACAGACTCAGAGAGAATAGACTCATGGTTGCCAGAGGGGAGGGGAGTTGGGGGACTGGGTAAAAAAAGTGAAGGGATTATTGTAAAATTATAAGTAAAATTTTAATTAGTTTACAAAATAGTCACGGGGATGTAAAATACAGCACAGTGAATATAGTCAATAATACCGTAGTAACTATTTACGGTGGTGGGTACTTGAAATATCAAGGGGATCATTTTATAAAGTACACTAGAGGCCTGATGCACAAAATTCATGCAAGAGTAGGCCCTAGCAGCCCCGACTTCATCTGGAAGGTCGTCTGAAAGGTTGTCCCGATATTCGGCCGTTCAGTTGATTTTCATATTACGCTTTTATTATTATAAACTAGTGGCCTGGTGCACGAAATTTGTGCACATTAAAAGAGAATTAGCCCTAACTGGTTTGGCTCAGTGGATAGAGCATCGGCCTTCGGACTGAAAGGTCCCAGGTTCAATTCTGGTCAAGGGCATGTACCTTGGTTGCGGGCACTTCCCCAGTAGTGGGTGTGCAGGAGGCAGCTGATCGATGTTTCTAACTCTCTATCCCTCTCCCTTCCTCTCTGTAAAAAATCAATAAAACATATTTTTTTTAAGAAAAAAAAAGAGAATTAATGAGAAGAAATATTTTAATATTGCTATCTGCCCTTTCTCTATAATAGAAGTGTCAGAGATGAAAGAAAATTAGTAAAATGTATATAAAATCTCCCTCCTGTCAGGGGTGCGTTCCAGGACCCAGAGTGAAGTCCCTGCCCATCACCCTCACGTGCTTCGAAAACACAGGAAACCCAGACCCTGCTGGCCCCACCCCCATTGGGTGAGACCTAGACCTGGCCGGCCCCACCCCCGTCAAGCCCCTCTGGGTGGGGGGGCACAGCCTCAGGTCCCCCGACCTGGCATCCCCTGTCAAGCCCTGCTGGGCGTGGAGTGTGGCCTGAGGTCCTCCGTCATGCCCTGCCAGGCGGGGGGCACGGCCTGAGGTCTCCCCGCCCGGCGCTGGGGCGGGGGGGGGGGGGGGGTGGAGGGGGCGCGGCCTTAGGTCCCCCGTCAAGCCCAGCCCTCCCTCTCCCCTGCAGCACCATACCAGTGCTGAACCAGGATGCACACAGGCAGCGTGACGTTAGCCCTGGGGGCGGAAGTCCCTGCCCCTGGCCCTGCCCACAGACTGGTCGTGACTGGGACACTATCATGGACAAATTAGCATATTTCCTCTTTATTATATAGATGATTGTCTAACCACTATGCTGTACACTGAAACTAATACAAAATAATATTGAATGTAAACTGTAATTGAAAAATAAAATAATAAAAAAAGTCACATTTCTGGGAGAGGTCGAATTTGAAAATAAGCCTTGTTTTGCTGTTGTGAGGGCAAATTACTTCATTAGTCTGTTATTTCTTTTTTAACAGGTTGAAAAGTATCAAGACATAGTTGGCCTTCGAGGCATAATAATCTCAAGTTTTACGTAAAATCAGATTCAAAAGAAGCCGAGCAGAACCATTTTCAGGAGTAAGAAGAAATGGACCCCTACAGAGGAAATAAGTCTTCCATGAGACTATACAGTCTGTAATAATGACTTGTGTGGATGAAAAAGAGGTTTTATGGCAAGTAACCTCACAGGTGATCCGATCATAAATTCTTAACTGGGCAGGTAATGGTGGGTAGTCATGTCTCAGACATGTAACTTTTTTAGTAAAAGGTTTATTTTTTTTTTATCTTCGCTTTAAACAAGCCCTATTCATTTTTCTAGTGCATCTAGCTTAACTCACCTTTGAAATAAGCGTAAACACCCTCAAGAAAGCACATAATCTTGAAAACTATCCTGTAATCCAATTCCAGCCTTGCTTTCTCCCACCTTCAGGTCATCTTCCTTACACTCCCTCTTTAATTTCAAATGTATAAAAAGGAGCTGCAAATCAGCTGCCTCCTGCACACCCCACACTGGGGATCAAGCCCGCAACCCAGGCATGTGCCCTGACAGAATCAAACCATGGCCTCCTGGTTCATAGGTAAACACTCAACCACTGAGCCAAGCAGGCCATACAGTTTACTCAATTCTTATGTTGATACCTGTTGTCAAAATAAATACCCACATGGACAATATAACAACACATTTCATATGCTATGTCTAAGATTAAAAGGCTCATTTTAAATCAGTATTAAGGTATAATTTTATATTAAAAAGCTAATTTTGAATCAACAGTTAAAATTTTAGGAAGGACTCATTTTGGGGAAAAGAAGGAAGCACAGTGATTAATTGAATGGCAAGATCAATACTAAAAATAAGTTTTACTTTATAATCCATATTTTAAAAACCTCTCAGTAGTCAATAAGTCACAAAATATACATGTATTTGAAGGAGGCTACATTTCAAGCACCAGATAAAATTATATTGTAATGAAAATGGTATGTCTGTGATGTACTAACAAAGCCAAAGCCTAGCCCTGCCTATTCCCTCTGCCCTCCCCACCTTTTTGTAAAATAAAGGAAGCATTCTTTCTGTTAGTGATAGGATCCTAGGCTAGGATATCCAACACTTGCTGACTCCCTTTGACTGTTAATTCTAGCAGGTGGTTCCACTGATAAGCAGTTTAAAAAGTTCAAGTGCTTCTGTTCATAATTATAAGAGCACATAGATAGCCTAGTCCTAATTCTCAGAAAGGCACTAGAAAGATCTGCTGTGCAGCAAGAGACCACTTGTGTTAAGAGCAAACAGGTATTCCTTGCCAATTACCAGCCTTAAACCATGGGGCCCGGTCTACTTACCTTGGGGAAGGACAGACCTGGACTTGCTGTCCCTCAGAGCTGACATAGCCATTCAGTACTGAGAAGTCCTGTGATTCTGGGTAACTTCCCTTTAGGTTAACCAGTTGTGATTCTTCCTCCTGTTGCTCAACTGTTCCTTGCTCCATATAGAATCCTTGCATTATGTTCAAGGGACCTCAAAAGGGTAGTACTTTTAAAACTCAACTGCATAATGGGTCAAATCAAAATTAAAAGCTAAGGTAACACTGCTTCTGGATCTGGAGAAATGAGTACTCATTTTCTGAATCTTGTATAATGAAAGGCTAATATGCAAATCGACTGAACGGCGGAATGACCGGTCGCTATGGTGAGCACTGACCACCAGGGGGGCAGACGCTCAATGCAGGAGCTGCCCTCTGGTGGTCAGTGTGCTCCCACAGAGGGAGTGCCGCTCAGCCAGGAACTGGGCTCATGGCTGGCGAGCACAGCAGTGGTGGTGGGAGCCTCTCCCGCCTCCGTGGCAGCCCTAAGGATGTCCGACTGCCAGACTGAGAGAGGGTGCAGTGCGGGCTGAGGGACCCCTCCCCCCCCCAGTGCACAAATTTTGTGCACCATGCCTCTAGTATTAGTATAATTTAGTAAGGCAAGATGGATCTATGAAATTGTGTGATCATACTAATATAACAAGGCAAGTACATTTAGGGATAAGTTAACCCCAGAAGCTACACCCAGATTATAACAGGGCAGTCGGGAAGTCTTTAAAAATTACCCTGGAAGATCTCAGCATGAAATACTGCTCCTTTTGCCATCTTTACTTCTAGGGAAAAATGAGTGAAGTGGGACAGTGTATTAGGTTTCTATTGCTGCTGCAACAAATTATTACAAATTTAACAGATTAAAAAATGCAAATTTATTTCTTCTAGTTCTGTGGAAGTCAATATAGGTATCATTGGGCTAAAATCAAGGTTCATCAGATTGTGTTCCTTTCTGGACGTTCGAAGGGAGAATCCATTTCCTTATTGGTCTAGCTTTTAGAAGCTGCCCACAGTTCTTGGTTTATGGCTCACTTCTATCTTCAAAGCCAACAACTTTGTATCTCTCTGTGCCTCCCCAGCTCCACCAAAGGTAGTCAGTCTAGTGTAGTCACCCTCTGACTCTTCCTTTTTTAAAGGATCCTTGTGATTACACTGGACCCAGATAATTTTCCTACTTTAAGGGCAGCTGATTAGCAACCTTACTTCTGTCTTCAATCTTAACCCCCCTTTGCTTTGTAAACTAACACATTCACAGGTCCTGGGATTAGGATATGGATATATTGGGGAGGGGGCAATTTTTTTGCCTATTAAAAGCAGTAACTCCTCTCCCACACCATGTTTTACAAAACAGCACAAATGCACTGCACTAAAATCTTCTGTGCTTGGGACACTGAGTATCTATTGGATTTTTGTTTGTTTTAATTTATTTATTGATTTTAGAGAGAGGGAGGGAGGAAAAAAGAGAGAGATTATCAATTTGTTGTCACTTAAATATGCATTCATTGGTTAATTCTTGTATGTGCCCTGACCCTGACTGGCGAACCGGTAAACTCGGTGGATTGGGATGATGCTCTAACCAACTGAGCTACCTGGCCAGGGTAGATTTGGGCATAAGTGCATCTTACTTTACAAACTGAGTAATTATTAACTCAAATGATTTCACAGTATTACCCCTTTTGCATGTTAAGGAGTTAAAGTAGGGCTCTTATTCTGGGCTCCATGAGCCACAGAATTCAGAAGGGATCTATAAACTTAGATGGGAATAAAACAACAACTTCATTTTCATTAACCTCTAACTGAAATTCAGCATTTTCTTCAATTATAAAAATAAGTAATAAGCCATAATAGTAATAGCAGTATCTGAGACCTGAACAGAAATTAGATATTTTATAGTTGTTATAAACCTCAAAATATCATTTATGCCCATCTCTACTTTAAAATTATGTTTAGTTATTAGACCTATCCTTAGATCTTATTATTTAAAGCATTAAAAAGCACATGTTACTAAAACAAAATTGTTATAATATTTTGATAATTGCAGTTTGGTGTAATTGGTTTCCTCTGTAATCTTACGTATTTTATACACTTAAAGACATTATTCTGATAATATATCCATAGGCTTCATTGGATTGCTGATGGGTCCATGACACAAAAAAGATAAATATCTGGTGTAAAGGAACTAATAAAAATAGTAGAGGAGAAGCTGGGTGAGGAAAATGACCCTGAAGCTGACCACTGAACTAGGTAAGGAAAACCATGAGCAAGCCCATTAGAGACCTCAAGGTGAAAGAGTATACACACCATGATTTATCAAATTTAGCTACTGAACTTTCTATTAAATTCTAGGTGTAATTTTTCTACTGAACTTTTAGGTCTCAAATTACTATAACTTAGAAGGGCCTAGAAAACTGAAGAAGGATCAGAGCACTAATGGGTACATTAACTTCTAAATTGAAAAAGCAAACCCAGTTCAAATCTGCTCTGAAAGCAGAATGAAGGCCCAGCTATCCATTTGACTAAGCAAAAGTATAAGAAAAAGTTGAGCAATAGGCTTTTCCTGGAGATGATATACTTCATGGCTACTTGCTCTAATAACTTCACTACTCCTGATTTATTTATGCCAACAGTTACTCAAGAGTACTGAGAAGTTTTGAGGACCAAGGGAGAGAAATTAGTTCTTTTTCCTTTCTCCCCTCCCAACTGAAGAAATCAGAAATGAACACTCATCAGATACCTCAACACTTGAGTAAGCAAAGGGCAGCAACTCCCTATAGAAACCAGACATCAACGGTCTCTCATACGCTCCAAACTTGAATTTTAAATATTTTTTAAGTTGGGTTCTTATTAGTCATTGTTAAAAGTCTTCTCATACCCTACTTCCTCCAAAAGGCTTTTGTAACTATGTTTGTTAGCTTTTCCTCCATTACCCTGAAAGACAGGTTAACTACTACTATAAATTTATGATCAAGAAACCGAAGAATCTATGTACTTCAGGAAAACCTAAACTTTTTAAAAGTAAAACTTGTCTACAATTTGAGCTAAGCATTAAAATGAATCTTTGGATATAACACCAGTTGCTGATTTTTAAAAAAATATTTGTATCAGACCTGTGTGAAAAATGTGGTATTTACTTATGACTTTTATTTAACCAGATCTGACTACCTGTGATGTTAGCTCCAAAAACAAGTGTTTGAGACAATATGCCTACAGAAAATACTATACACAAAAAGAAAGAAAAGAAAGAAAAAAATACTACACCAAGGAACATTTACCCATGACTATATTTACTAATATAAGTTGTAAATGATTACATCTTATTACATTAACTAAAGAACATAAGCAATAAACCTATGTTTAAGATTATTATTATGTAGCCCTGGCCAGGTAGCTCAGTTGGTTAGAGCATCGTCCTGATATGCAAAAATTTTGGGTTTGATCCCTGTTCAAGGTAAATTTAAGAATCAACCAATGAATGCATAAATAAGTGCAACAACAAATTGATGTCTCTGCCTCTCTGTCTCTCTCTAAAATCAATTTAAAAATTACTATTGTGTAGATTAACTTTCAGCTGGTTAAGAACAGAGAAGGGATAGTATCAAGAAACTTACTATATATAGTATACCTTTGGGAACAGTCATCATATATTTCATAGAACAGAAAATTAAGGTATTAACCATCACTCTCCTTAGGACTTTTAATAAAATTACCAAATTCTGTCCAGATATAAATAAGTTATCCTATGAGCACTCAAATGGGAAATAAACTGGTCTTTAAAAAGAGCTGAGAGGGGACTGCAAAATGGTGCAACTGCTATGGAAAACAGCATGGAGGTTCTTTACCCTATTATTCAGCAATCCCATTTCTGGGTATATATTCAAAAGAATTGGAAAGCAGAGTCTTGAGGAGATTTTTGTACATTCATATTCACAAGAGCCAAGAGGCAGAAGCAACCCAAATGTCCATTGAAGATGAACTGATAAATATGTGGTATATATACAGATATGATGGAATACTCTTCATCCTTAAAAAGGAAATTCTGATGCATGCTACAAAACGAATGAACCTTGAGGATATTATGCTTAGTAAAATAAACCAGTCACAAAAAGACAAATACTGCATGATTCCACTTATATGAGGTTATCTAAAGCAGTCAAATTCATAGAAACAGAAGGTAAAATGGTAGTTACTAGAGAGTGGAGGGAGAGGGGAAAGGGGAAATTTTTTAATGAGTATAGTTTCAAAAACGCAGATGAAAAAGTTCTGGAGATATATTTCACAAAAATGTGAATATAGCCCTAGCCAGTTTGGCTCAGTGGATAGAGCGTTGGCCTGTGAACCGAAAGGTCCCAGGTTCAATTCTGGTCAAGGGCACATGCCTGGGTTGTGGGTTCGATCCCCAGTGGGGGACTTGAAGGAGGCAGCCGATCCATGGTTTTCTCTCATCATGGATGTTTCTATCTCTATCTCCCGCTTCCTTCCTCTCTGAAATAAATTTTAAAAAAAAGAAAAAAAAGAATGAAGAGAGCCAAAAGAATGGTTCCAATTTAGTCTCCAGTTTTATTAGAGAAAAAATTAATCCTATTCCAGAACTAAGAATGTTTTAACTAAAAAGATACATATTTGGATTCAGGTCCACAAAAAAAATTCAGATAAAATATTTAGAATTTTAGACCTTTTTATTCAGAGGCCCATAAGGTAGGAGGCAGAATATGTATTCTTACATATTCATAAGAATCCGATTTTCCACATGCTGGTTTTCAGTCTTAATGCAATGACTTCAGATTTATTTTAATAATTCTTTTAACTCCAGTTTCTCCTTGTAGATTCTTAGATGCATTATTATCATGGGCTGCCCTTTTGATTATAAATCAAATCACACTTTTATTACTGTATTAACAAAGCCTCTTGGGCTGTAAAAGAGAGCAGATGGGATGATTAACAGCAGCAGCTGTTACATCAATGTTCAGGAAATTACACACATATCATAAATGACTTTTTAAATTTTATATGCCTTAGCTTTTCAATTCTTTAATGCTCCTCTCTTTGCCTCCAACATGCAACAAAACACAATATGAAGATAAACTTAAATCAGTAAGATGTCTACTTTGATGACTTCTAGCCAAGCAAATCAACTTTACTAGTTTGATTTTGACAAAACATGTTAATCATTCAGAATGAATTTAACTTTGTAATCCATTATTAGATTTTAGTGGACTTTTTTAATTCTTTAATTTCAGTTTACAAAATGCTCAATTGTTTTACATGTTTTACAGGTACATATTCTAATTCAATCTTCATAAAAAACAGTGGAGGTAAATACCATTACTATTCACATTTTATAGGTGAGGGAATTGTACAGAGTAATTAAGTTCCTTGTCCGAGGTTAAGCTAGCAAATAACAGAGCCTGGATTTAAATGAGACTTCAACGCCGGTGCTCCTAATTACTTTCTTCTTCAGTGTTGTTCCTTAAGATACAGAGTCAGTGCAATGTGCTATCTTTTCACATTGGCTCACAACTAAAGCATGTATTGAAATATAACTTGTATTTAATGGCTATTTAAGTAGAAATTCACAGATAGGGAGGGGTCTTGGCTTCCTGAAGATAAACAGCAGAACAGGCAGCTCAAAAAGTGGCTTACAAGTAGCATTTTAGTTTCCTCAGCAAGTCATTTTTCCTGAATCAAAATCTAAAATATAATTATGCTTTATGTGGTACAACAAGGCCATTCTAACCCCCTCCTTTTCCCCTTAGTTGGAAGTTCGGCAAAGTATTTTTAGTCTTTTAAGAGAGAAGTATTGATGCATCTGTACAGTAATCTGGTTAAATCAAATCACAGCCTCTTGAACTTTTTAAGGTAACTCTAGAAAATAACTCCTCACCCTCCCAGGGTCCTTTTTTAAAAAAATAAGTCATCATTTGTCTATATGATTAATCACTTTCAGTGCCAGAGTTTCTATTTTGAGATAGTCAGTCTAAATATCTACCACCCCAGGAGCTATTCACCATGGTGTATGGGAGAATTACTAAAGGAAAAGACTAAAGATCCTTATTAAATGGGCTACAGAAAGACTAAATTCGCAGCAAGAGTTATTTCTCAGAATAAGAGACTTCACTAAACAGTCTGAGCTGTTATATTAGCATCAGCAAACGCTTTCTTTTTTTTTTTTTAATTAAAAGTGAAATCCTCATCCAAGGATATGCTTTCATTGATTCTTCTAGAGAGAGGGGAAGGGAGAGGGGAGAGAGGAACATCGATGTGAGAGAGACACACTGACTGGTTGCCGTACACGTGAACTTGCAACCTGGGTATGTGCGCTGACTCGGAATTAAATCTGCGACCCTTTGGTACATGGTACGAAGCTTTCACTAACTGAGCCACACTGGCCAGGGCAGCAAATGCTTTTTGAGCTGGAATTATGGACTCAATTCCTGGACACAATACGGGGTAAATGCTAATGATTGTCATAGAAGATATTTCCAAGAAACTTAACCTTTTTCTGATATTGGGGAGGAACAAATTTTTCTCTACCTTCAAGGTTCTTTTGGCTGGTCAAATATATGCGAGACATATTAGCAAGAGAAAGTAACCAAATTTAATATGTATGGGAACCCCTCCATACATGAGAGAGTCAGAGACCCCACATGCAGATAAGGTTCAGAGATAGAAAAGGAACATGGGTATATAAGACATCCTGAGCTAGGGATGAGGTAAGGTGTCTTGGGGGCTTCAAAGGGTCTTTGCAGGATGATAAGAGTAGATGCTTAGTAAACAGAGGTTTGTCCTGCCCAATACATAAATCAAGAGGTTATCTCTGATAATCTGCGCCTATGGGGAAGGCCCCCAATTCAAGTTATTTTAGGTAGGGGCAGAAATTTTTAAAAAAATATATTGTATTGATTTTTTTTACAAAGAAAGGAGAGAGATAGAAACATCGATCCGCTGCCTCCTGCACACCTCCCACTGGGGATGTGCCCGCAACCAAGGTACATGCCCCTGACCAGAATCGAACCCGGGACCTTTCAGTCTGCAGGTCGACACTCTAGCCACTGAGCCAAACCGGTTAGGGCCAGAAATTGCTTTTGAGCCAGAGGCTAAAGTTGCTTTTAGCTCAAAACAATCTGCATACCACGGAGGCACATCTTGGGGTGACTCGTTCTGAACCCTCATACTGGCAAATGAGACAAGCTCCAACTGTTTCAAACACACACTGCATAAAGAATGTAAAGCTGTTTTATTACTTGGTCACTCACATACTGAGTAGTTACTCTGAGGAGAAGCATTACCCAAGACAGATACATAAACTCACAGGCCTAAGGCTGAAGACGTTTTCAACCTGGAAAGAGCTCTACCAAGTGGTAGGGGTCAACAGTCTCACGGAACACCCCAAAACACCGCCACTAGTTCCAGAACTGATAACTGATTTCCACATTTCACATACAAAGATTAGTTTTCCCCAATTCTGAACTCTTATTCGAAACCTGGATATCACTATGGTAGACACCATTTCCTCCTCACATTTACAGATCTGCTCCCACAAAGATCCTTAGGCCTTTAAGAGATGCCTTTGAAAGAGACAAAGCTTGAGGCATATGCAGAGATTTCTCTGGCAGGCCCTTTTTTCCCCAAACGACTTCTGGCAGGATTTTCCTAGAGCTCAGAGGAGTCAACCTAACTCATAAAATTAGCCAAGATCCAGAAAGATCCTTTGGTAATTAAAGGTAAGTGTTGAGCGAAGGAAAGGATCCGTGGGCGGATCACTCTCCGGGCCACCTCAGATAACATATTCATCCTCGGAGCAGTAGGCGAGAGCAAGTCTGCGCCCGTGCACTTCCCTTGCCCTCTTAAATCAGCCCCGCAGACAATGACCGGCAGACAGCTCCGCGAGTCCGTGGGGTCACTCCAGGGCAGGGCCCAATGCCAGTCCCGGCGGTTCCTCGCAGTCAGGGACCTCGGCCGAGAAGCCACCACACCCCTCACTTCTCCTCACTGTCCGCGCAGAGGCCGGGAGGCCAGGCTCTCCGTCCCGGCGTCCATCTAGCGCCCCCAAGCCACGACGACTGCCACCAGCGCCGGGCCCACTCTGCCCAGCCTCCCCGACCCTCACTTAGCCTCTCTGTCCTTTCGGGACACCCGCCCGCCCCCGCTGGCCGCCCCCAAGGGTGCGAACTCACCGCCGCGCCGGTGAAAATGTCCTCCCCCTCAGTGTCGCTGTCCCCAGCCTCGGGTTCTGAACCCCCGGCCGCCCCCTCGGACTCCGGCTCCAGGCCGGGGAAAGGCGGAGGGAGTCTTTCCGAAGCGCTACAGCCACCACCACCCGACGCCATCTTCCTCCACCCGCGGCGGAAGCCGCAACAACAACTTTATAGAGAGAAAGCGCCGCGAGCAAATCGTCCTAGCGGAGCGAGGAGTGGGATGACCACTACCAACCCCCGCGGAACGCGCCGGGGCGGGGGCCTAGGTGTTGGGGGCGGGGCTTAGGCGCTGGGGGCGGGGCTTAGGCGCTGGCTCACCGCTCCCGCCCCAGCAAATCTGATCCCTGGATCGCAGTGCTGAGTTCTTCCACCAAGAGAGCTAAGGGGCAGAAAGGGAAGGGCCAGGGGCTGCTCAGGTTGCTAGAGCCCTTTGAGCTCTGCATAGCTTTATCTAACAGGCTTCTTAAGGAGATGTCGTCTGGATAAAGGTGTCTGCAAACTGAAGCAGGTCTCCGAACAGATTGCAGTAAAGCCTTGCCATGTATTCTTTGGACAACATTTAGTTAATTCAAGAAATATGTATTGAGCATCTACTGTGTGCCTGGCACCGTGCTATACATCTGAGACATAGAAATAAAGAAGCTCCTGGTCCAGTAGGTGTTGCAGGCCATGTAAATGAACTACTCAGCAGGTTCAGTGCTATAATTTGCTGTGCCAGCAGAGTAAAAGAGATCATCAATTCTATTTGTTGAAGTCAGGAGGCCTCACAGAAGTGAAATCTCAGTGTCCTAAATCTGGTTGCAAGGAAGTTAGGATTCTCCTCTCAATTGCTGTGGAGTATGTGAAGTGAAACAGGGAAATTATTAAACTCTGAACAAAATTTTCTTGGGACTTAAACAATTCACTGGTTGTCTGGTGAGCCTAAAGACTAAATCAGCTAGATAAGATAAATGGGATAGTTTATTGTGGGATAATTCTGCAAGATAATCCTGACTTTCTTCTCAGTAAAGATGAGAAAAAACTTGGCATCGCCTTTGACAAAAGGTTTAGTTTGTTTCTAACTGCAGATTCCTCAACATCAGGGGTTGGCTCCCTCATAGATCTGTTAGCTGCTGGAAGGCCGGGGCCCTGTCCAAGCCTTGACGCCTACAGACCAAGTCTGGCAAATTAAATACCCAATAAATGTTTGCGATTTGATTGAAGGGATGGATGGATAAAACTCTAACATTAACCTTGTTACTCGCAACCATCAAGGCCACGAACGCCAGAGGACTTAGGACATCCTTTCTAGGATGATCTCCAAGGTCACTATTGGATGCACTAGACACTGGGAAAGCTCTCCTTAGTTGTCTTTGAAGGCAACTGGCAAAAATATTCAGTCTGTAGTGGGGAGTTGTGCTGGCCTAAATTCCTGTAAGATGAGAAAACTAGCCACATCTAACCATCCTTCACTGGGCTCCCAGGCCATTCTGTTTCGCAGTCAGGGAAACTCACTTCCGGCCTAAGGAAGTAAAATCTCCCTTGGAGAAATAACAGTAGGAGTCTCCGTGCACACGCTTCTCCAGGACTAGATATCAAGATCTCCTTTCCCCGCCAGAACCGGTTTGGCTCAGTGGATAGAGCGGTGGCCTGCGGACTCAGAGCGTCGGCCTGCGGACTCAAGGGTCCCGGGTTGGATTCTGGTCAAGGGCATGTACCTTGGTTGCGGGCACATTCCCAGTGGGGGGCGTGCAGGAGGCAGCTGATCGATGTTTCTCTCTCATCGATGTTTCTGGCTCTCTATCACTCTCCTTTCCTCTCTGTAAAAAAATCAATAAAATATATTTAAAAAAAAAAAAAGATCTCCTTTCCCCTACCTCTTCAGGATTCATCTTTAGTCATCCTTAGTCTATAGAGGGCGCTGAGTGAGGAAATCAGTAGTGGATAATTGACCGTTACATGCCGACGCCCTTCCCCGGCGAAGACTACATGTCCCAGAACACAGCTGTCTTCCGAAGAAAACGACCCATACGTCCCAGCATGCAATGCGCCTCACGTGCGGCGAGGAATTTTTTTCTTTCCTCTCCAGTCTCGCGGAAACCGAGCAAAGCATGATGGGGTTTGTGGTCCTTGGGGTTTGCGCCTTTTCCCTTGGTCCCCCGCGCTACTCTCTCCGGACCCGCCCATTCCCTGCTCCCCTGGACACTTAGGTTGGTCTCGGCCCATTTGGAAACCAGGAAGTTGATAAATCGCGAGGCCCGCCGCGGAAAGACGGCGGCTCGGGTGGGACAGTCGCCAGGGATGGCGGAGCGTGATGATGAAGCGGGTGTCGGGGCTGCTCTCCTGGACGCTGAGCAGGGTCCTGTGGCTCTCGGGCCTCTTTGAGCGGGGAGCTGACCGGCAGCCCCGGATCATGGAAGAGAAAGCGCTAGAGGTTTATGGTAATTAATTTTATCTAGGGCAGTATTCGGCGTTCTACGTGGAGGCTGTGGGTAAACGAGGGCCTCACTTGAGGGCTGGGAGGGGCGACTCGGGCTTTTGCCGGATCCGCTGGGGAGCGTGGGAAGCGTTTTCTTGGGGGTTTTAAGTCACGCGGCATTATGGGTCTTTCTAGGACCTGGGCTCATCCTAGACCTGGGCAAGCCAAGTCTGGAAGTCTTCAACGCTTCATTTCCCTTGTCTGCCCCACGCCCTAGTGGCAGAGCTGGCGCCGACGGTGCTTGTTTAGGAAACAAGCTGGCCTGGGCGCGCTCCTTGAGCCTCTTTCCTATCCCTGATACGCGCTCCTGCTACCCTGGAGGGCGCTGGTGTGTGACTGCCAAGTTGGGGACTGGCCCAAGGTCACAGCCACTTCTCTGTACTGCAAAGGCAATAGGCAGAGGTCCCCAAGAGGAGAAGACGAGATAGGTTCCTCGTAGCCAGTCTTCGAACTTAACACAGCCAAACCTGGAATGCAAAAACAACAACAACAACAACAACAAACCACACACACACACACACACACACACACACACACACTTCTCTTTTTAACCCCTGGGGCCATCTTCATTGTACAGGTGAGGAAACAAAAGTTTAGAGTGGCTACACAACTACCTGGTGGTCACACTGCTAGTAAGGGAAAAGGGTAGAGCTCATGTCTTCTGATTCCAAATTTAGTGCACTTTCCACCACTTCACAAGGGCCTTATGACTATTCTTTTAGTATTGTTTTTTGAAAACTAAAAAGAGTGGATCTAACTAACGTTGAGAGATTTCTGCTGACTGAGGGTAAAGAAAGAACCATAAGAATAAAAATATAATATAGTAAGGATTATAGGCTAGGAGACGGAAGCTCGTGATGGAGCTGGTCTAGTTTACCATTGTCTTGCCAGAGGCAGGACCTAATCAACCTTCCTAGATGATTGACAGGAGTGGAATGACCTCCAGGAAACTGATGGATGCTTTTTTGTCCTGTCAGGTCTCTATCTACAGTTGCTAGTGACAGCAGGGCACAGGGGACACAACTTTGGAAGGGAGAGAGATGATTTTTGTCTTCAAACTTACATTGAGGGGGACAAATTTATATATATATATATATATATATATATATATATATATATATATATATATATATTATGCAGTAGAAGGCCATAGACCTGAGAGATACAGAAATTCAAAGGAAAGAGAGATACCATTTCTGATTGGGAGATACCATTTCTGATTTGGGATCTGGAAAGACTTTAAGGAGAAAGAATCACTTGAGTTGGGCCTTGAAGAATTAGTAGGATCTGGACATATAAAGGGTAGAGAGCATACTAAACAAGAAACTAGAGCAAAAGGATGGGGGTGAGAAAATGGCATGTTTGGGGAATGGCAGATAGGTGGATAGGATAGAGTTTGTGGTTAAAAGTGGTAGGTAGGGTCAAAAATTGTTTTAGATAACAGGTTGGAATTGGATACTGAAGGTTTACATATAAATGATTATTTTTGGTATATCAATTTCTTTAATGACAAAGTCTATATCATAAATGAAGATTTTATATCAGTCCAGAACCATAGAAGAATTTTATTCAGGGGGGTAATGTGAGGAGAGCAACATTGTTTTTTTTTTTTTTTAAATATATTTTATTGATTTTTTACAGAGAGGAAGGGAGAGGGATAGAGAGCTAGAAACATCGATTTCAGCGCCTCTTGCACGCCCCCTACTGGGGATGTGCCCGCAACCCAGGTACATGCCCTTGACCGGAATCGAACCTGGGACCCTTCAGTCTGCAGGCCGACGCTCTATCCACTGAGCCAAACCAGCTAGGGCAACATTGCTTTCTTTCTAAAAGAAATAAGTCCAAATCTCTCAAATTACTAGAAAACTGGAGATGTTTAATAAAGGGGGAGGTTTAATTTCAGGACTAAGTAGCATATAAAGACTCTACTGCAGCCTGTATAAATGAGCCTTATAGGAAAAAGGCCTAGGATGAGGGGCAGCAAAATCCCTTTAAAAAAACCTTGTTTCCCTGAGCTCCGTGATGACACAGCCTTGTGAAGGAGAAGCTGTGTCCTTTTTTTCCTGCCTCTATTTTCAAATTCTGTTTCTAATCAAGTGATAAGCCCAGGAGTTGCTATGGAGGAAGTAAATATGATTGATGTGTTTTTCCCAGCTGTATTTCTGATGGCAGGAGTGCTATACTAGTAAATAATAGAACAAAATCTCAGTCTTGAGAACATCAAGCCCATTCTCTGAACTCTCTGCTTCTGTCCTTTCTACGTCACCATTTCTCTTTATAATTCTTTTTTTTTTTTTTCTGTGTCTTTCTGTACAGCCTTAGAGTTAGAAGGAAATCTATCCTCTCCCAAGGCCAACCCAGGTTCCCACATCCTTGGTCTCACTCCCTTCTGCTTATTTTACCAGTCTCTCCACATCCCCTCAAATTTTCAGTCTCTCTTCCTCTTTTTTTTAAAAAAATATATTTTATTAATTTTTCACAGAGAGGAAGGGAGAGGGATAGAGAGTTAGAAACATTGATGAGAGATGAGAGAGAAACATCCATCAGCTGCCTCCTGCACACTCCCCACTGGGGATGTAGCCCACAACCAAGGTACATGCCCTTGACCGGAATGGAACTTGGGACCCTTGAGTCCGCAGGCCGACGCTCTATCCACTGAGCCAAACCGGTTAGGGCTCTCTTCCTCTTTTTGATCCTTCTCTTTGGACTCTAAAACATACTCAAGTTTCCCTTATCCTTGTCATTGTTCTAGTTTTTTCTAAACCCAATGTCCCTCTTCTGCCCTTCCTTTCCCTGCCAATGTTGTAGAACTACATTTTCAGTTCCCACCCACTTCCCCTTTTGCAAGCTGGCTTCTGCCTTCATCTTTACTGAAACTGCTTTCTTACGGTTGATCTCCTAGGTGACAAACAAAGACCTGTTTTAGCTCTTTGCCAACTTTTCTGCAGCATTTGATGTTGTTAACCACCCCTGTCTTCACTTCTCTGCTTCTTGTTTTTCTTCCTCCTGATGCTAAATTAGGTGCTTTCACAGATCTCTCCTTGGGTCTCTTACGTTAGTGATTTTCAAGCTGGGCTACATATAAGAACCTGAAGAATTTCTTAAAATCTCAATGCCTAGGCCAGTGATGGCAAACCTTTTGAGCTCGGCGTGTCAGCATTTTGAAAAACCCTAACTTAACTCTGGTGTCGTGTCATATATAGAAATTTTTTGATATTTACAAACATAGTAAAACAAAGACTTATATTTTTTGATATTTATTTTATATGTTTAAATGCCATTTAACAAAAATCACCCAAAAAAATGAGTTCGCGTGTCACCTCTGACACGCATGTCATAGGTTTGCCATCACTGGCCTAGGCCATACTACACAGACTATCTGGTGGTAGGGCTCAGATATTAATTTTTTGTTTTTAATCTTTATTGTTGAGAGTATTACAAATATTCCCCTTTCTCCCCTCCATAGCCCCCCTCCACCCAGTTCCCACCCCACCCCAGGCCTTCACCACCCTATTGTCTGTGTCCATAGGTAATACATATATGCGTATAGGATCTTTAGTTAATCTCTTCCCACCCCTACCCCCCTTCCCTCTGAGATTTGTCAGTCTGTTCCGTGTTTCCATGCCTCTGGTTTTATGTTATCAGTGTAATTTGTTCATTAGATTTCTTGTTTATTTATTTTGATTTTTAGATTCAATTGTTGATATATGTATTTATTGCCATTTTATTGTTCATATTTTATTTTTCTTTCTATTAAAGAATACCCGTCAACATTTCATGTAATACTGGTTTGGTGGTGATGAACTCCTTTAGCTTTTTCTTTCTTTTTTTTTTAATATATATTTTATTGATTTTTTTTACAGAGAGGAAGGGAGAGGAATAGAGAGTTAGAAACATCGATGAGAGAGAAACATCGATCAGCTGCCTCCTGCACACCCCCTACTGGGGATGTGCACGCAACCAAGGTACATGCTCTTGACTGGAATCGAATCTGGGACCCTTCAACCCGCAGGCCGACGTTCTATCCACTGAGCCAAACCAATTAGGTCCTTTAGCTTTTTCTTGTCTGTGAAGCTCTTTATTTGACCTTCAATTCTAAATGATAGCTTTGCTGAGTAGAGTAATCTTAGTTGCAGGTCCTTGCTTTGAATATTTTTTGCTACTTCTGGCCTGCAAAGTTTCTGTTGAGAAATCAGCTGACAGTCATATGGATGCTCTCTTGTAGATAGGCAACTGCTTTTTTCTTGCTGCTTTTATGATTCTCTCTTTGTCTTTAACCCTTGGCATTTTAATTATGATGTGTCTTGGTGTCGGCCTCTTTGGGTTCCTCTTGTTTGGGACTCTCTGTGCTTCCTGGACTTGTAAGTCTATTTTACCGGGTAGGGAAGTTTTCTGTCATTATTTCTTCAAATATATATTTTCTTTTTAAAAAATATTTTTATTTCAGAAAGGAGGAAGGAAGAGGGAGAGAGGGATAGAAATATCCTATATAATAAATGGCTAATATGCAGATTGTCCCCTTGGGAGTTCAACACCCGCTATGACATGCACTGACCACTAGGAGGTGGCACAGAACAAAGGAAGGCTCTAGCTGGCAGCTGACAGCTGGGGGAAGGAAGGCCCCGGTCAGCAGCCGGCAGCTGGGGGAAGGAAGGCCTGATAGGCCCTGATTGCCGACCAGGCCTAGGGACCCTACCCATGCACAATTTTATGCACCAGGCCTCTAGTCAATAGTGGAAGAGAATCATTGATTGGCTGCCTCCTGCACGCCCCATACTGGGGATCGAGCCCCCAACCTGGGCTTGTGCCCTGACGCAGAATCGAACTGTGACCTCCTGGTTCAGAGGTCCATGCTCAACCACTGAGCCATGCTGGCTGGGCTTCAAATAGGTTTTCAGTATCTTGCTCTTTCTCTCTTCTCCTTCTGGTACCCCCGTAATGCAAATGTTGGTATGCTTGAGTTATGCTCCTTACACTATCTTCATATTTTTTTTCTTTGTGCTCTGCTGATTTGGGTGTTTTTTGCTTCCTCATATTCCAAATCATTGATTTGATTCTCAGAATCCTCTCCTCTACTATTGAATCCCTGTAAATCATTCTTTATTTCAGTTAGTGTATGCCTAATTTCTGACTGGTCTTTTTTCATGTCTTTAAAATTCTCACTAAGATCCTTGAAAGTCTCACTAAGTCCCTTGAAGCTCTCATTAAGATTCTTGAGTAACCTTATAACCATTGTGTGCACTCTGTATCCAGTAGTTTGCTTGCTTCCATTTCTTTCATTTGTGACATGTTTCTTTGTGTCCACATTTTGGCTGCTTTCCTGTGTTTGTTTTTATGTATTAGGTAGAGCTGCTATGTCTCCTGTGATTGGTAGGGTGGCCTTGTGTAGTAGGTGTCCTGTAGGGATCATTGGCTCAGCCTCCCCAGTCACCTGAGCTGGACACTCTAGGTGCACCCCTGTGTGGGCTGTGTGCATAGTCTTGTAGTTGAGCCTTGATTGCCGTTGGCGTCACTGGTAGGAATTGCCCTCCAGGCCAATTGGCTGTGAGGACCTGCTGTGATTACAGCAGAAGAGCTGCTGTGCGGGAGACACCCCTATGGAGCAGGACTTGCTTCAGTGGGGCTTTGGTGCTTACTGAGTCTGCCCCTCGATTGTGTCGCTTGTGATTGTGTAGAATTGTAATCTGTTATGGTCTGAAGTTGTCCACCGGGTTGCACTGGCTCTGGGGTCTCCCGGGAGGTGCAAAGTTACATGCCACCTGGCAGGAGCCACAGAGTGACCAGCATATGGCTGCCACATGTTTAAGGCCCAGAAATGCCCAAGCTGAGGCCAAACTGTCTTGGGCCTCTTATTGATAGATATGGAGCACACTGATGTCAGCTGCTGCTTGTTTGAGAGATTTAGCAAAGTCTGAAGACTAAGCCAGGATAGGCCATTCATATGGAAAATTTACTACAAGCAGCTTGGGTGGGGCTGCAAATTGAATGGGGTGGAGTCTCAGGGAATCAACAAGGTGAAGTAAACAGTGTGAGCCAGGCTGATGGAAACTCAGATAGGGCTGCCACTCAGCTCTACTATGGGGAAGGTCCCAGTACAATGACCCCTGTGAGCACCCCTGTTTGGAAGAAAGCTGCTCCTGAGTTCCTGCCCTGATGCCAGACAATCCAGTTCCTGGAGCTCAGAGGAAGCAGGACCATATAAGTTTGTGTGCTAGACCTTTAAGAGGAACTGTGTGGGACTCCAGCAGCCTGTGGGTTGTCACTCAGCCACAATCCTTGCTGGTTTTTACAGCCCGAAGTTACGGGGACTTCTCTTTCCAGCTCTGGAACCCTGGGCAGGAGGTCTGGTGTGGGGCTGGGACCCCTTGCTTCTCACGTGAGGCAGCGGAGATATTTCTCCCCATTAAAAAAAAGCCACATGTAGGTGTCAGACCAGCCCGTTCGCTGCTTCTACCTCTCCTACCAGTCTTTATGTGCTTTCTTCTTTACTTCTCTAGTTGTAGGACTTCCATTCAGCCAGCTTTCAGGCGGTTCTGAATGATGGTTGTTCCTGTATTTTAGTTGTAATTTTTATGTGGTGTGGGAGGCGGTAAGTACCACAGTTACCTATGCTACCATCTTGGTTCTCCTCTTGTTCTTCCATCAGTTTTTATTTTTTTTAAAGGATTCCTGGTGGTACCATTGTTCAGCTAAGGTTGAAAACTACTGTTCTACTCATTCTTTCTTGTGAATTTCATAGGCTCAACAACCACTCTAGCCTGATGCTCTCTCTTAAACCTTACGTCAAGCACGTGTTTACTGGAATGTACCACTGGTTTGCTTCTGAAGCAAAAGCATATATAAAATTAAAACTATTCGCCCCAGCCCCCAAATTTATTTCTGTGTTCGCTGTAGTTTTATTCTATCAGTGTTCTCCCAGACACTTAGACTTAAAATAAGAGTCATCACTCAGTTGATTGGGGCATCCTCCCGTGTATCAAAAAGGTTGCAGGTTTGATTCCCCATCAGGGCACATACATAGGTTTCGAGTTCAATCCACATAAGAGAGGCAACCAATTGATCTCTCTCTCTCTCTCTCTTTCTCTCTTTCTTTCTCTCTCTCATTAATAAACATATCCTTGGGTGAGGATTTAAAAGAAAAATTGGAGTCATGTTCCTTTTCTCCCTTCCCTTCTGCATTTAACCAGTTGTCAAATTCTGTTGATTCTGCCACAGAAATTCTTCCTCTGTCTGTCACCATTGTTATATGACTGTTATAGGCCCAACTTTTTCAGCTGGTATCCCTGACTCTGCTCTTTAGTTCTGTGCCTATCAGCTAGTGGATGAGTTACCAATTGACAGTGTAATGCTGTCCATGTCACTCCCTCGTTCAAAACCTCCTGAAGTCATCCTATTGTCTATAGTGACCCCAAAAGATCCTTCATGGTTTGCCTCAAACTCTCATATCTCTTCATTTACTGGTATGCTGGGTTCCAGGCAAACTAAATTTCTGGTTCTTTACTTTCTTTCACTTTAAATATTGAATATTGAAACGTCACCTATTTTTATTTTTATTTTAAAATTATTTTTTGTCAGATACAAGCAAAAGTTTATTTAGAAAGTCACAGAGGTAGAAGAAGTGAGCTGTGGAAGAAGTGTGTCAGCTGAGCTGTGTGGGCTCAAGGAACAAGTTACAGAGGCAAAAGAAGGGCCCTTAGAGCTTAGGAGGAAGGGGTAAGGAAAATGTGCCTGGGGGAAGGAAGGGGCTAGGAAAAGGCTTGACGTGCTCCATAGAGAGAGCCGCTGAAATATTACCCGTTTTAAAGGCCTAATTCAGATTCCACTTCCATAAGTCCTGATGTTACATTCTCCTAAGCTAAAGTTATTTCTTCCTCTTGAGTTTCTATAATGCTTTCCCCATTCTTATATTCTCACTTCAATGTTGAATCCAAGACACTGAAATGATCTAATAACCAGGAAAACAGTTTTCTCAAAAGGAAAGTGGTAGTAGAAATTTCTGTCAGAAATATGGGGACTTGCTCTAGTATTTGCTTGCCTTAAATATAAAGAAGAGTGTGCTTTTTGATTACGACTGGCAAAATCATCCATATTTAGAATATTCATGTTTTTACATAATACCTTATCTGTGATGATTCTTTAGATTTGATTCGAACTATTCGGGACCCAGAGAAGCCCAATACTTTGGAAGAACTGGAAGTGGTAACGGAAAGTTGTGTGGAGGTTCAGGAGATAAATGAAGAGGACTATTTGGTTATTATCAGGTTCACGCCAACAGTACCTCATTGCTCTTTGGCAACTCTTATTGGTAAGCTTTTATATATATACATATATATCTATATACATATATACTAGAGGCCCGGTGCACGAAAATTCGTGCACTTGGGGGAGGGGGGGTCCCTCAGCCCAGCCTGTGCCCTCTCACAGTCCGGGACCCTGGGGGGATGTCCAACTGAAGGTTTAGGCCTGCTCCCCGGGGGATTGGGCCTAAGCTGGCCTTCAGACATCCTCTGGCAGCCCGGGAGCCCTTGGGGGATGTCTGACTAACGGCTTAGGCTCCCTCCTCCCGGAGGGAGCGGGCCTAAGCTGTTAGTCAGACATCCTTAGCGTTGTTGCAGAGTCAGAAGAGGCTCCTGCCACCGCCATTGCGCTGGCCATCCATGAGCTGGCTTCTGGCTGAGCGGTGCTCCCCCTGTAGAAGCGCACTGACCATCAGGGGCCAGCTCCTGCGTTGAGCGTTTGCCCCCTGGTGGTCAGTGCGTGTCATAGCGACCAGTTGTTCCTGGTTGTTCCATGGTTAGGGTCAATTTGCATATTACCCTTTCATTTTATAGGAGTTTTAAATTCTGAATTATTCTAGCTGATATTGACCCAAAGTAGCAATTAGTATGATGTGTAGTAACTTTATGGTATACAGAGTATCGAACCTGCAACCTAGCTATGTGCCCTGACTGGGAGTCGAAACCACAACCTTTTTGGTGTATAGGTTGTTGATCCAACCAACTGAGCCACTTGGCCAGGGCTTCATTCCTTATTTTGAGGTGGGGGAGAAGTGGAACATTGGCACTGAGAGTCTGTTCCAAGCCCAGTTTTAATTTACAAATTAAAATTTTTAATTTACTGAAAAAATTATAGAACTGTGTCTTGGCATTGGGGTGATAAACTGAACTTCAGAGGAACTTGTTATAGGGAAACAACTTTGTACCTTGTAGGCATAGACTAGGATTCCAACTTTGAGAGGTTTCTTGTGCTCCTTTTTAAGTGCCTCTTGTTTTTAAATTTGGCCTGTTGTGGGCATTCAGTAGAGTTTAAGGAGTGAATTCACTTTTGTTTGAAGGCAAATTGATAATAGAAAGGTCCTGGGCTTTGCAGTGGTCTTGGGTTCCAATCCCAACTCTGCCACTTGATTAGTTCATTGACCTTGGGCAAGTTACATTGTGACCTTGGTTTCATAATTTGTAGAGTGGAATTGATAATATTTAGCTTACTGGATTATCATAAGGAATATGTAAGACTATATCTATATTAAAGTTGCTAGCATGGTGTGAGGTTCAGTGGAGACCTACAATGGATTGAGCCAAAGCTGTTTTCAGCTACTGTATTATATGGAGATGCCTAAGCACAGGTGTATGCTTTTTCAAGAACTAGTAAGAAGGGATAATTGGGGCTTTTTTTTTCCTTCCACAGGACTGTGCTTAAGAGTAAAACTTCAGCGGTGTTTACCATTTAAACATAAGGTAAGGAAGATTTTTGTTGTTGTTTTATAAGTTTTATTGAGATTTAATTCAAATTATATAATTCACTTGTGTAAAGTGTACAGTTTAATAGTTTTTAGTATATTCACTGAATTGTGCTTTTGGAACATTATCATCATCCCAGTGAGAAACCCTGTACTGATAGCAGTCATTCTCCATTTCTCCCAAACTCTCCCCCATCCCTAAGCAACCACTGATCTACTTTTTATCTCTAGATTTGCCTATTCTGGATGCTTCATTTAAATGGAATTATATAATCTGTGGCCTTTAAAGACTGGCTTCTTTCTCATGAAATAATATTTTCAAGGCCCTCGCCAGGTAGCTCAGTTTGGGTAGAACATCATCCCGATACACCAAATTTGTGAGTTCAATCTCAGTCAGGGCACATACAAGAATTATCCAATGAATGCATAAATAAGTGGAACAACAAATCAATGTTTTTCTCTTTCCAAAATCAATAAAGAAAATGGAAACAAATATTTTCAGAATTTATCTATGTCGTAATATGTATCAGTATTTCATTTCTTTTTATAGCCTTATACTATTCCATTATGTGGGTATACCACATGCTATTTATTTGTTTATCAGTTGGTAGACATTTGGGCAGTTTCCACTTTTCATCTATTATGAATAATGCTGCTATGAACATTTGTGTACAAGTTTATGTGTGGTCATATGTTCCCATTTGTTTTCCACCTAAGGAGTAAAATTAGTGGATCATATGGTAACTCTATAGTTAACCTTTGAGGAACTGCCAGACTGTTTTCCACAGCTGTTCTACCATTTCACATTTCCAAAAGCAGTGTATGAGAGTTCTGATTTTTCCACATCCTCACCAATACTTGTCTTTTTCATTATAACTATCTTACTGGGTTGAAGTGATAGCTCATTGAGGTTTTGATATGCATTTCCCTGGTAGCTAATAATGTTGAATATTTTTTCATGTGCCAAAAATTTTAAACCAAGTAAAAGTCACATAAAAAGGGCCACAAGAAACCTCTCAAGAGCTCCTATACACGGAGCCACATTCCTTGGTCCTCCCACCCCCTCCCTCAGGGCCTCTTGCCCCCCTGGGTGGGGGGGAAATCCATCCCAAATCACTGGAACCCGGGGGAGGTTTCCTCACACCCTCAGGGCCCGAGGGAGGTTTCCTCGCACCCTCAGGGAGATGAGCTTTCAACAGTTCCCTCTTCCCCTGTCCCCTCCCCTGCTCCCACCCCCTTCTCCGAGTACAGGTCCCTTTAAGGCGACAGCGCCTTCTCTGGCGCCTTCTCTGGTGCCTTCTCCAGGTCAGACTACCAGCAGCGACCACGAGAGCATGGCGGACACCGAGAGCATGGCGGACGCGGACCTGTTTATGGAATGTGAGGAGGAGGAGCTGGAGCCATGGCAGAAAATCAGTGATGTCATTGAGGATTCTGAAGTTGAAGATGATAATTCAGTGGATAAAACGACTACAGTTTCTGTGAGCCAGGAGCCAGTCTCAGCTCCAGTGCCCATCGCTCTCTATGCTTCTGTTGTTAAGCACAGTGGGGCACAGAACAAAGACGGTGCAAAGAGGACTCTTGTCAGACTAATTGTCGAGGACAATCCCCAAATAAAGCGTCGTCGTCGATATAATATGCCTGACGACCAAGAATTGCCACCATATGTTTCTCCATCGGAAAGAAGGCGACGTCGTCTACAGAATATGTCTGAAGAAGAACGATTGGCACAACGTACCTCTGAAGCCGAAAGAAGCCGGCGTCGTCGACAGAATATGTCTGAAGAACAACGATTGGCACAACGTACCTCTGCAGCCGAAAGAAAGCGACGACGTCTACAGAATATGTCTGAAGAACAACGATTGGCACAACGTACCTCCGAAGCCGAAAGAAGCCGGCGTCGTCGACAGATGATGTCTGAAGAACAACGGTTGGCACAACGTAACTCTGCAGCTGAAAGAAAGCGACGACGTCTACAGAATATGTCTGAAGAAGAACGATTGGCACAACGTACCTCTGAAGCTGAAAGAAGCCGGCGTCGTCGACAGAAAATGTATGAAGAACAGTCATCGACAAGTACTACCAGTACTGATAGGAACTGCCTTCATAGCGAAAATGAGGTAAATGAGGATGCAGTTAGCGAACACAGTTGTGGTGGAATGTAACACGTGGTGTTACATGTCAATTTTCCCTATCCCTAAATTTCTCCGACGAAATGGAGTTATATGTTGCTTTCTCTCAAGTTCGAAGAGCATGTGACGTTAAAGTTGTAAATAATTCATTGCAAGGGAAATTAGTCAAGCACTCTGAAAGTGTTTTTACTTTTAATGTGGTATACAGGGAGATATTAGAATAAGTTTAATCAATTTATCAGTCACTGTTTTTATTGATTTTTTTATATCATGTTTTGTTTTTTATCTTTTTGTTGTTTTCATGTCTTTGTTATATCATGTTATTGTTTATTTGTTAATGAATTTATATATTATTTTCATGTACATTTTACTAATTTTCTTTCATCTCTGACACTTCTATTATAGAGAAAGGATGAATAGTGATATTAAAATATTTCTTCTAATTAATTTCCTTTCAACGTGCATGAATCTGTGCACCAGGCCACTAGTATTGAGATATTTATAGGTGAAATGATATGATCTAGAACTTGTTTCAGAGTAATATGGGCACCAGTAAGTGGGTAGAAGGTATAAGTGAAACATGATTGGCTAATTATTGAAACTCAGTGATGGTACATGGGGTTCATTATAGTGTTCTATTTTTATATATATTTTAACTTTCCTATAATCAAACATTTAAATTAAAAAGTATATATATAGTCAGTAAGTTGCCCGTATAGTTATCATAGATAAAACTTGTTGGAATTTTTTATCTGTCAACCTCTGTAATCACTACTCTGCTGGCCTAATAACTGTCAGGTTCTAGTCCACTACTGGGCTCTCAGTTTCTTGGAGACTGTGGGACAAACCACTGGTGGCCCATTAATAGCTGCCTGTACACCCACTCTGCTGGTTTTGCTTTGTAGCTAACTGCAGTGACTCCATTTGCCAAGTTGAACATACAGTTCAGAGGAGTCCATCTTATTCAGTAATTTGAGGTCAAAAAGTTGAGGCAATATTTGCATTTATCTTTGGTTTAGGTATATTGGCTCCCCCAAATTTTCTATCTGGTTTTAGAATATTTGTAAGTTAGAAAATATAGTATTGAGAATTTTTTTAGCCAAATGTAGTATATGGAGGACTTGAAAACATTTACAAAATTGCTTTTCTCACAAATGAAAAAGAATGTAAAATATTTCAATAACAATTAGCCCAGTTTATTAGTATGTGTTTATTAATATTTATTCATGAATGAATCATTACCTTATTAAGTCATCATTTTTACCTAATGCTGTTGACCAGGTCTTTTCTTTGTCAGTCTTGATGACATGAAGAGAAAGAAGGCCTATCAATCTCTGTGTTTCCATACCTAAGACCATGGTTGTTTAGAGAGTCCTTTGCACTTCTGAGATTTGACTCACTAGGAAGAGATGCCATTCTTTTTCCTTTTTTTTAAATATATTTTTATTGATTTCAGAGAGGAGGGGGGGAGAGAGAGAGAGAGGGAGAGAGGCATCAGTGTTGATAGAGAATCATTGTTTGTTTGCCTCCTGCACGCCCCACATTGAGGATCAAGCCTGCAACCAGGCATGTGCTCTGATTGGGGAATTGAATCATGACCTCTTGGTTCATAGGTTGATGCTCAACCCCTGAACCACGCTGGCCGGGTGAGATGCCATTCCTTAAAGTCTCCGTACTTGCTGAGTTAATTCTTATTGATGAATATTCCTCTTATAAAAAAAAATAGGTGGTGGGGGTGGGCTAGAAGGGGTCAGTGGGGGCAAAGGGGGAATATATGTAATACTTCCAACAATAATTTTTTTTTAAGTAAGGTGGGTTAGCAGCAAATTACATTCTGACAAAATAGGTGTTACCTAGTTAAAATGTAGTGTTCTTGTTTTTTGTTTTAAGAAAAACATGTTATTTTATTTGTAAGAAAAAAAACTTATATGTTATTTTGTTTTGCTGGAAAAAAAAAAAAAGAAACCTCTCAAGTTTAGAATCTTTTATTCTTGCATCTATTTGGCTGCCCTGGGTTATAGTTCGTATGGAAATAGCAGGGTAGCCTTAACCGGTTGCTCAGTGGGTAGCATCAGTCTGCAGACTGAAGGGTCCCAGATTTGATTCTGGTTAAGGGCACATGCCCGAGTTGCTGGCTCGATCCCCAGTAGGGGGCGTGCAGGAGACAGCCGACCAATGATTCTTTCTTATCATTGATGTTTCCATCTCTCTCTCCCTTCCTCTCTGAAAGAAAGGAAGAAAGAAGGAAGGAAGGAAGGAAGGAAGGAAGGAAATGCTGACTCTCCTTTATTTACCATTTTTCAGAATAATGAATCATGCTTAATTTTAAATCAAAGTAATGAGTATGGAGTCGTTTTATATCTGTTACTTTGTGTCTAGAATAAGAGTTAGTATTATGCAAGCCAACCCAGGACCAGTGCTCAGGAGGCCAGGGCCAGCTGGAGGTATGAGGGGCCCCTGGGGCTGCTGCCTTCCACCCCATGGGCTCTGCAGGCCCTGTAGTGCAGGACCGGTGGCCTGGCATGTCACCAGGGAGCTGGATGTCCATGGCTGGCTTGTAGGTGGAACCCCTTGCGGGTTCCCCATTTGGCATAGCTACTCCACTTTGATCTGGCATGCCACCTACCATGATGGACCCATTCCGAAAATGCCTGCTTGTGCCCCAGGCCCAGCCCCCAATGCCTGCTAGCACTGCAGGTTAAAGAGGAGGAAGATGGCAGATAAGGTTCTACCTCAGCGAATTTGGGAGTTTGTCCCAGAGTCTCAGGTATACATGGATTTCTTGACTTTTGAGTTGAAGCTGGACCAGACCATTGCTTGCAAGCAGATGGAGATCCAGGAGGCCATCAAAAAGCCTTTGCCGTGAAAACGAAAGCTGTGGATCTGTATTTCCAATATGTTCAGTCCTAGCAAGGCAGAAGGTGACAGTGTAGGAACCGTAGGTTACCCCAGCAGGGGACAAGGTGGGAACTCTGAGCGGAGGGAAAACTCCTGGATGATCCTAGCAAACAGAAGAGGAAGTTCTCTTTATTCTTTAAGAGTCTCGTCATTGAGCTAGATAAGGAACTGTACTGACCTGACGACCACCTATTGGAGAGGCATCAGATGCCCACTACCCAGCAGGCAGATGGCTTCCAGGTGAAATGGCCTGGAGATCTCAATGTCAAGTGTACCCTCTTGCTCATGTGGATCATCAGCCTCACCATATCCTTAGATTGGACCCTAATGACCAGAAGAAGACAGCTTGTTATGCCATTGGAGGTGGACAACCCACTCAAGGCTCAGATGAGCAATTTTCTGGCCTCTATCACCAATCAGTAGGAGATTGCCTGCCTTGATATCAAGATCCATGAGACCACTGAGTCCATCAACCAGCTGAAGACCCAGAGGGATTTCATGCTCAGCTTTAGCACTGACCCCCCATCCAGGAGTGGCTTCGTTCCCAGCACTGAGACCTCAAGATCATCTCTGATGTGATTGGGAATCCTGAGAGATGAGATGCTTCCGACCACCAGCCCTGGACCCAGGAAGCAGTGGGAAGGCATATCTTTGTCAAGATGCAGCGGCCAAGGCAGGAACTGGAACAGGTGCTGGGAATTCGCCTGACCTAACTGAACAGGGATCCCTCCCTTCCTTGTCAGCCTGGAAGGGACCATCATTTGAGGCTGCAGAGACAGGCACAGGATAAAGAAGGGAGTGAGGGGTATCTCCTATCACCTACTTCCCAGCTTTAGTTACATAAATGTAGTGGTAGAATTCCTTGTTGCTTGACCCCCAAAGCCTTATTACTTACTTGGGTTCACAACGGATGCCTCTGCCCCCTGCAGGTAGGCCCAAGTAGGACTACTGGAGGCCTTGCTTTGATATTATAACTGATAGGTTTCAAAACCAAAGGCCCCTGGCTTTGCTTGTTTACAGACTCCCCTCTGGGGCGAGTGCCCTGGCTGGCTCTGGGGAGCTGGACAAGGAAGAGGGACACAACGTACAGTCTTCCTAGCCTTTCTAAACTGAAGTTCTTTGCCATTCCTACTAGCCCAGCCTTGTTACTGGTTTGTTCTTTTCCTTTGGGTATTTACATTATATGGGGAGCAGGTTCTCCTATGCGGGACCCACTTTTTTGTACAGGGGATAAGGGGTTTTTTTAGGGAGTCCTATTTGGTGCCTCCTCCTTTATTTTCTTCAATCTATGCCAGCGGCTCTGGCCGCCATCATCTGGGTTGCCAGAGGGCTGCCACCCTAGCTCTTGGGTCCAGGGCTATAAAGCCTTCTAGTGGAAGGGGTACTCAAGTTCTCTGGCATGGCCTGAGGTGTGGGTGTGCTTGCTTGATGGAAGGCAGGGGGAAGTGGGGAGAACTTGTTAAGGAAGGTAGGCCTAGGGTTTGGAAAGTGCCACTTTAGGCAGGTTTAGAAATTTCCAAATAAATCCTTGTTTATTGGGGTCCCCCCCCCCAAAAAAAGACTGGACTAGATGATCTCTAAGGTCTTCTTTAACCATGATATGCTATAATTTTTTCACTCATAAAAAACATCTCAGTAGTAAATAAGTATATAAGAATTAGTTCAGCCCTAGCCGTTTTGGCTCATTGGTTAGAGCACGGCTCACGGACTGAAGGGTCGTGGGTTTGATTCTGGTCAAGGGCATTACCTGGGTTGCAATTTCCCTCCCCGTCCCTGGTCAAGGCATATGTGGGAGGCAACCAATAGATGTGTCTCTCTCACATTGATGTTTCTCTATCTCTCCCCCTCCCTTCCACTCTCTCTAAAAAATCCATGGAAAAAATATCCTCGGGTTAGGATTAATAAACAAACAACAAAGAATTAGTTCATATGCTCCATTTTTCTCTGGAAACTAAACATGTCTTTATCATATAACATGATTTATTTCCCATAGGATTTGCAATAATTTTGTGGGTTTGACTCAAAAGCTCTGGTTCTTGGAGGATAGCTTATGAAGGAGTGAGTACAGCAGAACCAGGAGGGTTAGCTTAACCTATATTGTACTCGAGAATAAGTTTGTCAAGATAAAAATGGATGAGAAAAGGAGGATACTGAGAACTATACTGTGATTCCATTTTTGTAAAATAAGAAATAAAAAGGAATGTCCAACCTTAGGGTGTACGTGTGTGTGAGATATGTGTTAGATTATGGGTGGTATAGAGGAAAAATATGGAAGAAACTACACTAGATTATTAATGTAGCTTTCTTGAGAGGGGTAGGGAGCAAGTTTAGATAATGATTTTGGAGTAAGCATTAGAGTGCAGGAGAGGGATTTCCATGAGTGAAACATATGAGATCTTATTTGTATAAAATTACATTAGTTGTATTTTAAAAAATGGAATGCCCCCTGCAGACATTTCCCAGGTCACCAAAATTAAAAATCCTACTCATTTAAGGCCTTGTTTTAGGGAAGAATCTGAGGGATTTGTTCCCAAGTCTTTGATGGTGGAAACAGGATTTGGGCTTTCTTCCCTAGACTGTTGAGTCCATTGTACATTCCACTTCATTCATCATCTTAGAATGCCCTAAATGTTTTGCTTTTAATATTTTTTTCTTCCTAGTTGGAAATCTACATTTCTGAAGGAACCCACTCAACAGAGGAAGACAGTAAGTGAATCTTGAATCATTATTAAAAACAACTTCAAAAAGTACTTTATCTGGAATACCAGGTTATTCCGCCAGCCAAGTATCTATTGGGTCTTTTGCAAAAAAGTGAAAAATCAGTTAGTAGCTTTCTTGAGGTGTGGAAACAGACATTTTTATGAACGTAATTTTTTTCAGTAGGACTCTGGGTGAATTAGAGTTAGGCCCTGTGGATATTGACTTGTTTAGGCCAGTGGTTACACATCTGTAAAGAACATCCAGCTCTAGGAAACTTGACTTACAAGCTCTAAAGAGTACTGATTCTTTTCTTTGGTGGCAGGATTGAGAGCTGTGTACTTGAAATTGAAGGTCTAGCGAGTAAAGCTTTAGAGAATCTTGGAGTAGGTGCTATCTTTCTGGGTTAATGTATTAAAATGGGAGTGGGGCCCTGGCCAGCTGGCTTAGTTGGTAGGAGCATGCACCAAAATGTTGCTGGCTTGATTCCTGGTCAGGGCACATACCTAAGTTGCAGGTTCAATCTGCGGTCGGAGTGCATACAGGAGGCAACCAACCAATCATTGTTTCTCTCTCACATCAATATTTCTCTCTCTCTTTCTTGCCCCTCCTCTCTCTCTCAAAAACTCAATAAAAACATCCTCAGGTGAGGATTAGAATAATAATAATAAAATGAAATGGGAGTAGGGAACCTTTTTTCTATAGAGGACCTTTGGCCTACAGAGAGAAGTCTATCAGTAACTACTTAAAAATACCAGAGTTGGGGTTTGGGAAAAGGAAAAGACAAAAAGTTCTGTATAACCTATGTATTACATTAAAAACAGAGAACAGCCCTGGCTGGTGTGGCTCAGAGGTTGCAGCATCAGCCCACATGCACAGGGATTATGGGTTCGATTCTTGGTCAAGGGCACATACCTGGGTTGCAGGTCCCAAGTAGTGGCGCATGTGGGTGGCAACCAATCCATGAGTCTCTCTCAAATCCATGTTTCTGTTTCTCTCTCTCTCCCTCTCCCCCACCCCTTGCCACTCCCTCTCTCCTTTCTACTCTGTCTAAAAAAACAAAAACAAAACAAAAAACATTAAAAAAAATTCTCCAGAGAACAGAATTTTATCTATAACCAATAGAGTGCAAATAATAAAAAATACATTTAAAATGCATGTTGCCCTAACCCAGTGGTCAGCAAACTGCGGCTTGGCAAACTGCGGCTCGCCAGCACATGCGGCTCTTTGGCCCCTTGAGTGTGGCTCTCCTACAAAATACCGACTTCTGCGCATGGGCCACGAAGTTTCAATTGCACTGTACGTGCGCGCCCGCACGTGGTATTTTGTGGAAGAGCCACACTCAAGGGGCCAAAGAGCCGCATGTGGCTCGCGAGCCGCAGTTTGCAGACCACTGCCCTAACCAGTTTGGCTCAGTGGATAAGAGTGTTGGCCTGTGGACTGAAGGGTCCCGGATTTGATTCTGGTCAAGGGCATATACCTTGGTTGCAGGCTTGATCCCCAGTAGGGGGCGTGCCAGGGGCAGCTGGCTGATGTTTCTCATTGGTGTTTCTAACTCTATCCCTTTCCCTTCCTTTCTGTAAAAAATCAATAAAAATATATTTTAAAAAAGTAAAATACATGTTGTGCTTAGCTTTTATCACTAAGTAAATTGAGAAGTTGGAAAACAGCAGAGGAGGGGAAGAAAGGGACAATAATAGAGTAAGAGCAACACTAAGACAGACTCACATCAGAAGACAGTGACTTAAAAAACACACAGGAAGATGCACACAAAAAACGAACACAGAAGAGAGGTGCAGAGAGGGAAGGAAGCCCACTGCTTTCAGAGAACCAGCCCATTCAGGAAACTTTTTAGGTACTGTCATGAAAACTGCTAAAACCATGTCCTACTTTCACAGTTCCAGACCTGTAGATTATTTTACTCATGTATTAAATTTATTCAAATCCCATAAGCTGATGGCCTCTACCTCTTAATTTAAAATATAAAAGAGCTTAGATTCCCTAAATCCACTCTTGTTATGTCTTTGAAATTCCTCTTCATTATGAGATTTTTTAATAGGATAGTATTAAGCTTTTTTAGAAGTATTTATTGAGTGCTTTCTTTATGTAGGCACAGTTTGACCTTTGAGATACATCCTTGCTCTTGTGGAGTCTACATTGTAGGAAGAAACAGAATTGCAATAGTTTATATGGGAATATATAAGTTTTCTACATGTGACATTTTAGCAGGATCCCAGAAAAGTTAGCTCACATTAAGAATATGGACATCTCACCCTGGTGTGTGGTGCAGTTGGTGGGCATCATCCCATGCACTGAAAGGTTTCTAGTTTGATTTCTGTTTAAGGCACATGCCCAGGTTGCAGGCGTGATCCTTGGTAGAGGGTGTGGAGTAGGCACCCCATCAGTGTTCCCTCTCACACTGATGTTTCTCTCTTTCCCTCTCCTTTCCTCTCTCTAAAAATAAATAAATACATTCATACATACATACATACATAAAAATCTTTACGAAGAATGTGGATAGCCCTACCCCCAGTTCAGTTGGTTGGAGTGTTGTTCCTTGCACCAAATAGGTTGCGGGTTTGATTTCTAACCAGGTCACTTACCAATGTTGTGGTTTAATCCCAGGTTGGGGCGCTGATGGAAGGCAACCAATCCATGTTTCTCATATTGATGTTTCTCTCTCTCTCTCTCTCTCTCTCTCTCATCAATAAACAGCCGTGGCCGGTGGATAGAGCGTCGGCCTGCGGACTGAAAGGTCCCGGGTTCGATTCCAGTCAAGGGCATGTGCCTTGGTTGCGGGCACATCCCCAGTGGGAGATGTGCAGGAGGCGGCTGATCGATGTTTCTCTCTCATCGATGTTTCTAACTCTCTCCCTTCCTCTCTGTAAAAAATCAATAAAATATATATATATAAAAAAATCAATAAACATACTCGGGTGAAGATGAAAAAAAAAATAAAGAATATGGAAATCTCTCTTGGACTATTTCATCAGGATTATTTTTAGCAAATTATAGGCAACCAATGTGGACCAATAACCTTTATGATATGAAGATCCATGCAAACTAGTTTAAAAAAGGAAAGATCCAGCTCAGCTGGCATGGCTCAGTGGTTGAGCATCCACCTATGAACCAGGAGGTCACAGTTTGATTCCCGGTCAGGGCACATGCCCAGGTTGTGAGCTTGATCCCCAGTGTGGCGTGTGCAGGAGGCAGCCAATCAATGATTCTCTCTCATATTGATGTTTCTATCTCTCTAGCTCTCTCCCTTCCTCTCTGAAATCAATAAAAATATATAAAAGATCCAGTAGATTAATAGAAAGAGACATAAATAGAACATTCACATAAGAAGAGCTAATAAATACACATGGGAGAATGTTATCCCACTATTAATCAAGAAATTACAAATTACAGTCATTGGAACTATTTTTCACCTGTTTTATATATATACTAGAAGCTCGTTGCAGGAGGATTCCTGCAAGAATAGGGCTTCCTCGAGCCAATCGCACCGCCAAGCCCGGCTGCCCAGGGCCACAGACGAGGGTCCCGGCTGGGGGCAGGGCTTAGGCAGCATATGGGGGCCCGGATGGTGGCTCGTGCTGGCCCGCCCTGCCTGCATTATGCAAATTAGCTGCCATCTTTGTTGGCGGTTAATTTGCATATCACGCTGATTAGCCAATGGGAGGCGTAGTGAAAGTATAGTTAATTACCATGTTTGTCTACTATTAGATAGGATATATACATATAATTTTTTATTACATATATAATTTTCACCTGTTTTTTTTTCTTAATTAAATCTTTATTGTTCAGATTATTACATTTGTTCCTCTTTTTTTCCCCATAACTCCCCTCCTCCCAGTTCCCGCCACACCATCCGCCCTCACTCCCCACCCACTGTCCTCATCCATAGGTGCACGATTTTTGTCCAGTCTCTTCCCACATCTCCGACTCCCCTTTCCCCCCCAAGAATAGTCAGTCCATTCCCTTTCTATGTCCCTGATTCTATTATGATCACCAGATTATGTATTCACTTGATTCTTAGATTCACTTGTTGATAGATGCATGTTTGCTGTTCATAATTTGTATCTTTACCTTTTTCTTCTTCTTCCTCTTCTTAAAGGATACCTTTCAGCATTTCATATAATACTGGTTTGGTGGTATGAACTCCTTTAGCTTTTCCTTATCTGTGAAGCTCTTTATCTGACCTTCAGTTCTGAATGATAGCTTTGCTGGATAAAGTAATCTTGGTTGTAGGTTCTTGGTATTCATCACTTTGAATATTTCTTGCCATTCCCTTCTGGCCTGCAAAGTTTCTGTTGAGAAATCAGCGGACAGTCATATGGGTACTCCCTTGTAGGTAACTGAGTTTCTTTCTCTTGCTGCTTTTAGGATTTTCTCTTTGTCTTTTGCTCTTGGCATTTTAATTATGATGTGTCTTGGTGTGGTCCTCTTTGGATTCCTTTTGTTTGGGGTTCTCCGTGCTTCCTGGACTTGTAAGTCTATTTCTTTCACCAGGTAGGGGAAGTTTTCTGTCATTATTTCTTCAAATAGGTTTTCAATATCTTGCTCTCTCTCATCTTCTGGCACCCCTATAATTCTGATGTTGGTACGCTTGAAGTTGTCCCAGAGGCTCCTTACACTATCTTCGTATTTTTGGATTCTGTTTTCATTTTGCTTTTCCGGTTGGGTGTTTTTAGCTTCTTCGCATTTCAAATCTTTGCCTTGATTCTTGTGGTCCTCTGGTCTGCTGTTGGGAGTCTGTATAATATTCGTTATTTCAGTCCGTGTATGTTTAATTTCTAGTTGGTTCTTTATCATAACATCGAGGGTCTCATTAGATTTGTTGAGGATCTCATTAAGTTTATCAGCAGCTTCTAGACCAGGGGCGGGCAAACTTTTTGACTCAAGGGCCACAATGGGTTCTTAAACTGGACCGGAGGGCCGGAATAAAAGCATGGATGGAGTGTTTGTGTGAACTAATATAAATTCAAAGTAAACATCATTACATAAAAGGGTACGGTCTTTTTTTTCAATAGTTTTATTCATTTCAAATGGGCCGGATCCGGCCCGCGGGCCGTAGTTTGCCCACGGCTGTTCTAGACAGTTCTTGAGAGACCTTAAAAGTGTGGTTCTGAACTCAATATCCTCCATTGACAGTTTTGTCCTGTTTCTTTGTCTCCGTATTTTTTATGCTTTCTTGGTGCACCCCCTAGTGGTCTTTGTGTGCAGTCCTCCTGTAGTTAAGCCTTGACTGTTGTAGTTAATACTAGGGGGATTTGACCTCCAGGCCAGCTGGCTGTGAGAATCACCTGTGTCTGCAGTGGGAAAACTTCTGTCCTCTAGGGAGGTGCTAATCTAGCCTTTGCCTGAGGCTATCTGGCAAATGGCTCTGCGCAGGGCTTGGGCGGGGCGGGTGGGTCGCTCGGGCTCGGGATCAACAGGGTGGGCCGGAGAGAGCAGTTATGGCGGCACTCAGTTCCGTCCCTAGGGGCTCTGCCTCACAGAGTCCCAGCAACCGCTGCAATCCTCGGAGAGAAAGCTGCCTTCGAGTTCCTACTGAAGCCAGATAGTCCTGCTTCTCCCGTTTGAGTCTGGGTCCCTAGAGACTCGCCCGGATCTGGAGCTCAGAATCTGAGACTCCCTCCCGATTGAAAGCACCAACCGCGGCCTCCGCTGCCAGCCCGCTCCGCGTGCACTCCGTACCTGAGTATTTCACTTTAGCACTGCGCCTCCTCTGAGTCTGGGTATGATATTCTCTTTCCTCCTAGTTGTAGAATTTCCACTCAGCCAGCCTTCCTGTGGTTCTGGATGATGTCTGTTCCGTCTTTTAGGTGTGTTTTGATTTGGTTGTTCTAGGCAGCAATCTCCGGCGTTAACCTATGCCGCCATCTTGGTTCTCCTCATCGTTGATCTTCATCTGTTTTATATATATATATATATATATATATATATATATATATATATATATATATATATGATTTTTTTCTCACTTGAGGATTTGTTTTTATAGATTTTAGAGAGAGAGGAATGGAGAGAGAGAAACATTGATGTAAGAGAAAAACATGGATCGGTTGCCTCTTGTATGTGCCCCAACCAGGAATCAAACCCACAACCTACTTATGTGCCTTGAATGGGAATCAAATCCACAACCTTTTGGTGTATAGGACAATACTCCAACCAACTGAGCCACCTGGCCAGGGCTGGTTTTTGTTTGTTTTTTAATATACTGGGTATTTCTGGCACACTGATAGCTCATGTATTGCTGTTGAGAATACAAATTGGTAAAAAAAAATACTGGGAAGTAATTCAGTTATATCATTCAAACCATAAAAATGCTTATGTTTTTGGTTCTGATAATCCCACTTTGAAGAATCTTTCCAAAAAGGAGGCTATATGTTTAGAGTTGCTTGTTGTAGCATAGTGTTTATAATTTATTTATTTTTTAAGACTAGTGGCCCGGTGCACAAAATTCATGCGGGGGGGGGGGGGGCGCGGATGTCCCTCAGCCCAGCCTGCACCCTCTCCAATCTGGGACCCCTTGGGGGATGTCCGATTGCCGGATCCCTGTGGCCCCCAACTGCACCCCCCTGCCAGCCTGATCTCCCCCAACTGTCCCCCTTGCCAGCCTGTTTGCTTGCAACTACCACCCACTACCGGCCTGCTCGCCCCCAACTGCCACCTCCTGCCGGCCTGATTGCCCCCAATGCCCCCCCCACCCCGCCAGCCTGCTTGCCCCCACCTGCTCCCCCTGCCGGCCTGATCGCCCCCAACTGCCCGCCGTGCTGGCTTGCTCGCCCCCAACTGCCCTCCTCCACCAGCCTGCTTGCCCCCCAACTGTCATCCTGCTTGGCCCCAGCTGCCTCCCCCTCTCCCCACCCCAGCCTGATCGCCCCTAACCTGCCTCTGCCTTGGCCCTGCCACCATGGCTTTGTCCGGAAGGTCTCCCAGAAGGTCTTCCTGTCTAATTAGCATATTACCCTTTTATTAGTATAGATTCATTTTTTCTTCATAATTAATTTAGAACACTTAACAATTTTTGCTGTATTAAATAACCCTGTAGCTTAAAAAAAAAATAGACCTAAGGGGGGAAAAGAGCAACTTTCAAAATTGTATTTACCCTGTGCTCGCTTTGGCAGCACATGTACTAAAATTGGAACCATACAGAGAAGATTAGCATGGCCCCTGCGCAAGGATGACATGCAAATTCGTGAAGCGTTCCATATTTTAAGAAAAAAAATTGTATTTTCCCTGAGTGTAACATCTGGCAGTATGAATATGGACAAAGATTGGAAAGAAAGAAATGAAAATAGTTGTGGTAGAATAGTAGGCTTATAGGGGATATTTTTCTCTTTAACTCTCCCTTCCAGAACTTCTGAATAATTAGCTAAAATCAGTTTTAAGTTCTCAGGGAGTTAAATTCTCTTTTAACAGCCTAAGAAAAATACTGTCTGTTGCCACATATTGACACAGTTCTGCTAACTTTTGTCTGTGTGTTTTGCAGTCAACAAGCAGATAAATGACAAAGAGCGAGTGGCAGCTGCAATGGAGAACCCCAACTTACGGGAAATCGTGGAACAGTGTGTCCTTGAACCTGACTGATAGCTGTTTTAAGAGCCACTGAACTTGTTTGATATGTCTGTTTAAACTCCTTGTAAAATGTAAAAGACTCATGTTTAATACATAGGTGATTTATACCTCAAAGCATTTTTTTAAAAGATGATTTCCAAGCAAGATAAGGTAGTACCTAGTTTGTTCATTGTATAACATTCTCAGGATTTGTAACACTTAAATGATCAGACAGAAAAATATTTTCTAGTTATTATGTGTAAGATAAGTTGCTATTTTTCTGATGCCTATTCTGATACAACTGCTTTTCATGTCAAATATTTGCTGTGTCCAAATGTATTCAATTCAATTTAAATCATTACTCTGTAAAATAAATAAAGCAGAGGTGATTCTTTCAATGACACACCTTAGAATGTTTTTATTAAATTTTAAATTCAGTGTAAATGTTGACTGTAAGATATTTACAAAGGTTTATTTTTCTGATTATGATGTAGAGTCAGAGATCTGAAAGCCAAAATGAACCCTTAAGATCAGGCTGTGGTCCTGCTTTTCTTCAAGGAGAGTCCTGGACCCATTTAGATGAGGAACAAATGTGGAGCGCCAGGTGGCAGATAAAATTTTGAAGATCAAGAATTCCCCAAAGCAGGTGTTTGTGTGTGTGTGTGTGTGTGTGTGTTTTATCCTCGCCTGAGGATATGTTTATTATAGAGAGAGAGTAAGGGAGAGAGAGATAGAGAAACATCAATGAGAGAGAAACATTGATTGGTTGCCTCCCATACTGGGGATCGAACCTGAAACCTTGGTGTGTGTCCTGATTAGTAATCAAACCTGAGATCTTTTGGGTGCACGCATGGACACTCCAACCAACTGAGCCACCCAGCCAGGGCTCCAAAGCAGTTTTGATTAAAACAATCTAAATTTATGGCCTCTCGTTTACTTTGTTCAGTTTGTTTTAGGGTACAATGGGCATTTTAAGTGTAACAGGGTTTGGCAAGCAGTCTCCAAGTTGGTCCCCAGTGATCTTAGATTCCTGGTATCCATGCCTTTGTGAAGTTTCTTTCCATGGTGAATCAGAGCTGGCTGACATGACTGAACAATCAGAGGTGACAGTATGTGACTTCTGAGGTTAGATCATAAAAGGTGCTGCTTTCGCCTTGTTGCTTGTTCTGTGGGAATCCAGCCGCTATGCCCTGAGAACACGGGAGCAGCCTGTGGAGAATTCCAGGAGAGAGGAATTGAGGCCTCCACTCACAGCCAGCACCGACTTGGAAACCAGGTGAGTGAACCACACTGGAAGTGACCCTCCAGCCCTCGTCAGGCTGATACCATGACTGGAACCTCACAAGACCCTGAGCCAGAACCACCTAATGCCTGAATTCCTGGTCCAGAGAAGCTGTGAACATAATAAATATTTATTGTTTACACCACTAAGTTTGGGGGTAATTTATTTTACAGCAATAAGTAACTAACATACAAGTTATTAGAATGGAACTCTTCTGCCTCAAATTTGAGGATCCTAAGGGAAGACAGGAGGACTTGTTTCATGGCTCTTGAGCCCCTTAATCTACTTCAAGAATATAAGTTTTGAGAGAACAGAGGATTTGGTAAGAAGATGGATAAAAAGATTTTTTGGATAAAGTTGTTGCTGTGAGTGCCAACCCCCATTTTGGCAGCAGAGTAGGGAAGTGACACCCACTATTAAAGCTGAGGAAGATTTCACGGGGCCAACTCAGAGTTTGGAAATGTGTTCTCTGCAGTCAGGACGCCCGGAAAACTGGTGCCTAGCTCAGGACTGGGAAAGAAAGCAGAAGTGGGCTGAAAGCTGGTAGGTCACTCGGCCAGGAAATCTAGGGGGCGAGAGAAAGGCAAAGCTACTCTGGTGACAGTTCTTTCTCGTGGCCAAGGATGCATGAATTTTTCCCAGTGACCATCGGTGGGGTCAGATTGGACATGGTCCAACGGGCCACCAGCAGAGCCAAGGAGACCTCAGCAGAAAGGGACTTGCATGGACTGCCTGGTGCCTAAGGACAGGAGAAAACAGCAAGTGAACAGCGAGGGTGGAGATGCATCTGCCAGGGTGAAGGGTTGCACAGCAGGAACCTCTGGCAAACTCATGAAAGTGTCATCCCAAGAGAAAGCCAGCTCTCAGCACCAGGCAGGCCCAGAGAGCGCAGAGCCAAGCAGGTAAGTAAGAACCGTGTTCTCTCTTGTGTTCCTCCCTCAGCCTCTGAGGCAGTGGTACAACAGCTAGCATGTGCGGGAGTTGAAGAGGAGGAAAGAAGCGAAAGCACAGGACTCCATCCCGTTGCTCTGCTGTAAGTTTCAGGCCTGAAGCAAGCTCAAATTAGCAAGTTAATGCCGAGTTTGTAGTTGTGACTGTTGGATGTGAAGGACCCACGTCCCTCGTGGTTCAGGGTTCGGGCTCCGGAGGAGGGGCCGCGCGCAAATGACAGAGACGAGACAAGAAATAATAATTTGGAAATTGGGGGGCCAGGCGGGAGCCCAGTGCAAGAGGAAGGACTCCACTTGTGCTCAGGCCTTGCCATCCTATTATTCAGTTTGAAATACACATATAGCCCTTAGGCAGGCAAGTTCCAGTAACAGACAGATTATCTGATCAGTAAGGATTTACATGACTATCTGGTCGGGAAGTTACTTCAGCTACCATTGTCTCCACTAAACAGTTGTGCATAGCTCTGACCTTTTCCAGGGCTCAAGGATCACCAGCATTCCGGGCTCCTTGTCCACACCTCTCTGCTAGTGAAGACAATAGGCGGCTTCCCACAGTTAGGTGTGATTAGACACTTTAATACAATGAGATTATCTGATTAAATGTGACAGGAAGACAGACAGAAATCCTCTGCTGCCTACATCTTCACCCCTTGGCAGAGGAAGATCATGTCTTCTCAACAAAGTTGCAAATGATCGTGGAGGACACAAGTAAAACTAATTCTTAAGCCACGCACTGGTTACAGAAGTCCTGTTAAGCCATCTTGGCTGCTCTCTTCCAGATCTTTAAAAATCTGTCACCTACCACACATAGATAAATCCAGAAGTAATGAGATATTGCTGATTTTTAGTCATCACTGTAATCACTTCTTTCTAAATTACAAACCCACCAGAAAAGTTTTTTGGCACCAATATTAAGTTTCTTGCTTCACGGCAGTCTGTGATCCCAGGGCGAGAGTATACCTGGTGTGCATGCTGTTCAATGTTTTCCCACCCAGTGTATACACACATGCTTTTTGACCAGCTGCCTTCTAGGATATGAAGGCATTATCGGAGGGGGCTTATAGGCTGGCTCATAGCCCAGAGTCAAATTTACACTAATCCCCAAGTTCTGACCATTTCTCATTACTGGAGCCATGATGGTCTGGGAAACCTAGGAAGCCATATACAGGGTTCAAAGAGCACAGCTGCCTTTATATCCGCTTCTCATGAAACCCTGATACATGTACTCTCATTGCCAATTTCATGCACATACTCACTGGTACTCGCATCAACAAGTATTCAGTGAGCACTTTTCAAACACCAGGCACTATCCTAGGCATGAGAATAGAAGGTGGATGGGCCATCGTCTGGAGTGCATCCTTACTGACTTCTGCTTTCAGCCCCTCTCTGCGGCAGGCAGTACTAGTACGTGATGCCGACTCAGCCTCACATAGTGCCTGAGCTTGTCCTGGCCAGGTAGACATGGAGGCTACATGCCAGGACTAAAGACAAAACCATACTTCAGGGACTGTCTGGTGAGGGGACCACTGATGTGCATGCAAACCATAAATAGGCCACTGCTGCAGGCGCCCCCATCCTGCTGGTCCTGCTGCTCTTGGAAGTCAGATGTAACTGCTGTGGTCTCCACTACTGCCAGAATGATCTCTCTCTCTACCATTTTGTGTGACTCACTCCAGCTTCAAAGCCCTAGATGGGGTCTCCATGGGCTGATTCCAAGTCACATCTCCATGTCCTGGCTTCAAGGGAGGTGGGAGAAAGAAGTCTCTGTCCTTCTGTACAGGGAGGCTGACTCTCCAGCAAGACCCACATGGGGGGAATTCCCCACATACAGTAAGAGGGTTCCGATGATTAATGTGCACTACATAAATAATATATTTAAATGATTTGTACTTTATCAATCATCATAGCATGTACGTACAAATGAAAAATAGAGGAATATAAGATGTATTATCTAGTCCCGTCTAGTCAGCAAACATTTTTGGAAAAAGGGCCATATGATAGCAAATATTTTGCTATTTTGCATTTCTGTTGCAATTATCTCTGTTCTTTTTAAAAAATATATTTTTATTGATTTTGAGAGGAAGGGGGAGAGACAGATAGAAACATCAGTGATTAGAGAGAATCTTTCGTCGGCTGCCTCCTGAATGCCCCACACTGGGGATCAAGCCCGCAACCCAGGCATGTGCCCTGGCCAGGAATCGAATCATGACCTCTTGGTTCACAAGTAAACATTCAACCACTGAGCCACACTGCCTGGGCTATATCTCTGTTCTTGTAGTGCAATAATAGGCATGACAATATACAAATGAATGAGAGTTCTGTGTTCCAATAACACAATTTATGGACACAAATTTGAACCCCATATAATTTTCATATCATAATATTCTTTTGAGTTTTTTAAACCATTTAAAGATAGAGAATTTTCATTCTTAGCTTATAGATTGTACAAAAGCAAGCATTATGCTGGATGTGAGCTGTGGGCCATTTGCCAACCCCTCTTCTAGAGGAATGATTCTTCACCTTTTTGGAAGGTCTCAGACCTCTTGGAGACCCTGACAAGAGATATGGGGTGGACCCCTCCCTCTACAAGAAAAGGCACCACATAAAACTTTGCATGTGACTCCAGGTTTGCTGAGGAGTCAAAGGACCCTGGGTTAATAACTCTGGGCTACAAATTATGTCAGCTAAGCACTTGGGCTTCCCGTTCCTTCAATAACTTCTCAGAGCCCAGGGGTTCACAGCCTTGCTGGGGAGCCACTACTTTCTTAGACCATCACAGATAATGGAGAAGCTTTCTCCGCTCCACTGTGAAGCAGCTGCTTTCTTACCCAAATGCAGATGTCCCAGCAGGATACAATGAGGACTGTTTATTAAGAAGGAAAGGGATTGCTATGAAAGCCCCATTGCATTCATAGCCCTGTTGGTATCCCCAAAACTCATTGCTGATGCACCATCACTGGAAACATGCTATTTTTAAGCTGCTTGTGGTTACTGAATATTTGTTATGTTATTTCTTATATATTTGTGTATATAGCATGAAATATTTTACAAATAATTTTTTTTTAACCCAGCCGGTGTGGTTCAGTGGTTGAGCATTGACCTATGAACCAGTTGGTCATGGTTCGAATACCGGTCAGGGCATATACCCGGGTTGTGGGCTCAATCCCCAGTGTGGGGTGTGCAGGAGATTGCCAATCAATGATTCTCTCTCATCCATTGATTTTTTTTTTTTAATCTCTCCCTCTCCCTTCCTCTCTGAAATCAATAAAAATATTAAAAAAATTTTTTTTAAATCCACTGAGTCTATCCTGGGACAATGTTTGTCTCTGACTCAGGTGAGACTGCTCTAGGGCAGTGTTGAACTCAGTCCCTGTGTGAACTTCTTTGGGGCAGATGTGTTAGGGAAAGGGGGATGGATAGCAGTTGCTGTGTGGGCTGTGAGGTTCCGAATGCTGTTAGCATCATCCAGACCTTTGACCCTCATGGAGGAGCTGGCTTAGAGCACAGACCCTGGTACCAATCTGCTACTTGTTCTAATCCTGGACTCACCCACTTAGGAGCTGTGTGGTCTTGAGGTAGTTACCTAACCTCTCTTTACCTTAGTTCCCTCATTTGTAAAATGAGGATGATAAAAGTACCTATTTCATAGGGCTGTTATGAGGCTTAAGAGGGAATGTTAATAAATGCAGAGCACAATGCCTAGAACATGGTAAATGCTTTATTCGTGTTTGTTAATGGAGACAGTTTTCCTCCCTGGCTGGGTGCAATTACCTGGGGAGCACTAGGTGGCAGCAAAGCACGATTCCTTAGTGCCAGCTTTCTGGTTTTCAGTCTTCATCCACAAACAACACGCACTGACTGTGTAGGGTCCGCTGCCCTGGGTGTTCCTGGCACCTGCTGAGAAACCTGCTGAGGGACCTGCCGAGGGAACCCCCCATCCCCTCAGGCACATTCACCACCACTGGTGAGCCCGGTTAGAGGCTGCACTAAATGGTGTCATACCACTGGGCGCATTGCTGTCTGTGCCTTTGTTCTGACAGGGATGATTATCATGGAAGACTTTTTATTTTTTTATTTTTTTTTAAAAATTTTTTTTTTTAATTGCTTAAAGTATTACAAAGGGTATTACATATGTGTCCATTTTATCACCCCGCCCTAGACAGTCCCCCAGCCTCCCCTACGCCCCAGTGTCTTATGTCCATTGGTTATGCTTATATGCATGCATACAAGTCCTTTAGTTGATCTCTTACCCCCCTACCTCCTGCCCCCCAACCCTCCCCGGCCTTCCCGCTGCATGGAAGACTTTTTAGATGTGGAATTACTTTGCCAAAAGTTATGAGTAATTTTGAAGTTTTGATACATATTACTGAACTTCCCTCTGAAGAAACGGTGCCAACTGCTATCGCACCAAGGGTGCCGGTGTGTGTCCCTACCCACACTACTACGGGGTATTATGACTTTGAAAAATCTTTGCCTAATGTGGAGGATTAAAATATGTTATCTCGCCCTAACCGGTTTGGCTCAGCGGATAGAGCGTCGGCCTGTGGACTGAAGGGTCCCAGGTTCGATTCCGGTCAAAGGCATGTACCTGGGTTGCGGGCACATCCCCAGTAGGGGGTGTGCAAGAGGCAGTTGAATCGATGTTTCTCTCTCATCGATGTTTCTAACTCTGTATTCCTCTTCCTCTCCCTTCCTCTCTGTAAAAAATCAATAAAATATATTTTTAAAAAAATATGTTTAGCTTTCTTTGTTTGCTAAGATTGAACATTGAACAATATTTCTATTGGGATTTTAAAAATATCTGTTTCTATCCTTTATTCATTTTTCTGTTGAGATGTTCGCTATTTAGAAAGTGATTTATACAATAGGGATATTAACATTTTCTATCATATATACTGCAAGTATGTTTTCCAGTATTTTGGGGGTTGCATAGATTGGTTAACGATTATTTGTTCAGTTTTTGAATGAATAATACCTTCAAGTGGTTAAATACCAAAAAGCATAGAAAGGTATACAGTGAAAAGATTTCTTCCCAACCCTATTCACCCAGTTCTCACCCTTCCCCAATAGGTTTTCTGGTTAATCATTTCTTACTTATTACTCCAGAGAGCTTTTATGCCTGTAAAATCCAGTACAAATATACATATTCTTTAGCACAAATTTTAGCATAGATTGTACCAGACCCAGCTGTTCTATGCCTTGCTTTCTTTCTTTATTTTTACTTAAATTATTTTTTGAGATATTCCCATATCAATCTACAAAGGGCTTTCTCATTACTTTTACAGTGTTAGAGTGTTCCATTAATGGGATGTATAATATAGTTTTTATTTATTTTTTATTTGTTAATCCTCACCCAATGATATTTTTCCATTGATTTTTTTTGAGAGAAGGGAGGGGGAGAGACAGAGAGAGAGAAACATTGATGTGAGAGAAACAGATGGATTGGTTGCCTCCTGCATGCACTCTGACCAGGGTCGGGGAACCTGCAACCGAGGTACAAGCCCTTGACTGGAATTGAACCCAGGACCCTTCAGTCCACAGGCCGACCCTCTAACCACTGAGCCAAACCGGCTGGGGCTGTCTGATAATTACTGATGCTAAACTTGGACATTTTATTAATATAGTATCTGCCAGAATCCTCCATTGTATAAGTACCCTTTCCTGTTTGTCATTAATGAGTAGTCTGTGAGGTGATACTTAGAGACCACCTGAGTATTCTGTTCTTCAATTGATGAGTATTGCCTGAATTACTCAATATCACGTGGTGGCAAAGTAGTGAGTTTTATAATTCCATCATTTCTTCTGTTCTTGTGAGTTGACATTTTTCTTTTAAAAAATCTCATTCCTTTTTCTCTCCTTGTTTTAATTTTTATTTTAAAATATCAGATTATAACACATGGATTCTTTTGAAATTATTCAATAACTATAATCTATTTTTATCATTATTTCAATACTCAAATTATTCCAAATCTGGCTAGTGGGGGGCCCTTTAAGTTGGCTCCCTGGTCCTTGAGACGTTAGTTACCACCCATATTTGAGCACTTCCTTTCTTTCTAGCACAAGAAGTTCCAGGTTCATCTTGTACTTTTCCTGCCCCAGCCATGGTATCAGTCATTTCCCTTAGGAGATTTCCATTATAATTTAAGATCATATAAACCAGAGCAAAATCCTTTCCTTCTACCTCTTCTCCCCTTTTCACTTCCCAAATCTGATAGTGATATATTTTTCGTGTTGTCAAGGTTTATAACATTACGTTTTGATCTGTACCTATAGATAAACTAGTTCATTCTTTGCTTATAGGTCATTTTTAGAAATAAAAAACGAATAAGTAAGATTTTTAATGATTATATGTAATACCCTTTAAAACAATATGCATTGACTCTCATTTTATTTTATTTATTTTTATTTTAAATATATTTTATTGATTTTTCACAGAGAGGAAGGGATAGAGACAGAGAGTTAGAAACATCGATGAGAGAGAAACATCGATCAGCTGCCTCCTGCACATCTCCCACTGGGGATGTGCCCGCAACCCAGGTACATGCCCCTGACCGGAATCGAACCTGGGACTTTTCAGTCCACAGGCCAACGCTCTATCCACTGAGCCAAACCGGTTTCGGCGACTCTCATTTTAATGTAGATATGAATCACCTAAGGAACTTGTTAAAGATTACATTTCTTGCCAGGCTGGTGTGGCTCAGTTGGTTGAGTGTCATTCCATGCACCAAGAGGTTGCCGGTTCAACTCCTGGTCAGGGCACATGCCTGGGTTATTGGCTGCATCCCCAGTAGGGGGCGTGCAGGAGGCAGTCAATGGATGATTCTCTCTTATCAATGTTTCTCTCTCTCCTCCTCTCCCTCTCTCTCCAAAAATCAATAAAAACATATTTTTAAAAAGATTTACATTTCTCAGTCCCACTCCCAGAAATTCTGAATCAATAAATTTAAGGGGTCTGGTGATTCTAAGACATTCTGTACAAGTAGTATTGGGCGCACAAAAAAGGAAATATAATGCATGTCATTAAAATGTGGCAGTTTGGCCAAAACCGGTTTGGCTCAGTGGATAGAGCGTCGGCCTGTGGACTGAAAGGTCCCAGGTTCGATTCCGGTCGGGGGCATGTACCTGGGTTGTGGGCACGTCCCCAGTGGGAGATGTGCGGGAGGCAGCTGGTCGATGTTTCTTTCTCATCGATATTTCTAACTCTCTATCTCTCTCCCTTCCTCTCTGTAAAAAATCAATAAAATATATTAAAAAAAAATGTGGCAGTTTGATTGAGAGTCATTTAAGTGTCAGCCCCTAAATAATTCTTTTATTTATTTTTTTCCAGCTGCATTCAATTTTGGCAGGGGGAGGGGGTGATATTCAGCCTGAGTTATTTCTTACATCTCATATTTTTCTCTTTTTGGGATTCTTTAACATTTTTATACTTTCTAGAATAATCCTTTTCATATCAAATGTGTGTGGTAAGATATCAAAGTCATTTTGCAAAAATGGCTTCATTTCGTTCTAATACTTAGTGGACAGTTTGGTTTGATAAGTGAGAAGTCTGCTGTTGATCTGATTTGTATTCTTCTTAAGGCAAGATGCTTTTCTACCTCTGAAATCTTTTAGGATTTCTTAGAGTGCTGAAAATTTATCATTATGTACCTTGGTATAGATATTTTTTTTGTTAACCCAGCTTGGCAGTGAGGGGGTTTCTTTAACACATTGTTTGCGGGTAGTTTTTATCGCGTGCTAACAGGTGGCGCGGGCCATTTTTGCTAATTTTTTTCGCAAATGGCAACGTTCAGTAAAATTATGATAACTTTAGTTTATGTATTGATACGTTACCCGCATTCTACTGCTAGTCTATAAAAAACGTATTAATACGTGTCCCGCGCTCTATTACACTGGTAGAATGTATAAATACGTAAAACGTATAAATATCTTTCCCGCATACAATGTTAATATGAAGATTTTTATCCTTTTTTCCTTTTAGTCAAAGATTTGACTAAATTTGTTCTCTTTTTTCCTAATACTGTACTCACTTTAAACAAAGGTTGGGCTTCCCAGATCTGTTCTCTATGCTTTGAACATTTCTCCATATTGCTCATCTTTTTGTCTTTTGTGTTTGGGAGACTTCTATACTTTCCAGTTTACAAGCTGTGTAAGTGGATTGGCTGTGTGGTTAGTCTGGCTTTCCTGTTGGGGACTGGGTGAGGAGCATGCAGGCTGGGGACAAACTGATAAATAAGTAGTTTACTCTGAGCATGGTACACCATGGTATATTTCACTTCTATTGATTGATTAATTTATTGATTGATTGTAGAAAGAAAGAGAAACATCAATTTATTGTTCCACTTATTTATGCATTCATTGGTTGATTCTTTTAAAAATATATATTTATATTTTATTTATTTATTTGTTTGTTTTTGTTAATTCTCACCTGAGGATATTTTTCCATTGATTTTTAGAGAGAGTGAAAGGGAAAAGGAGAGACACAGAGAGAGAAACATCGATGTGTGTGTGCCCCAACCAGGGCTGGGATTCGAGTTTGCAACCAAGGTATGTGCCCTTGACTGGGAATCAAACCCAGAACCCTTCAATCCACAGGCCAACACTCTATCCACTGAGACAAACCAGCGAGGGCAATATATTTTTATTGATTTTAAAGAGGAAGGGAGAGGGAGAGAGAGATAGAAACATTAATAATGAGAGAGAATCACTGATTGGTTGCCTTCTGCATCCCCCCCCTACTGGGGATCCAGCCCAGAAACCTAGGCATGTGCCCTGACTGGGAATCAAACCATGACATCCTGGTACACAGGTTGATGCTCAATCACTGAGCCACACCGGTTGGGCCATTATTTCATTCTTGTATGTGCCCTGACCGGGATTGAACCCACAAGGCTGGTGTATCAGGGTGATGCTCTAACCAACTGATCTGGCCAGCCATGGTCATATTTTACTTCTGGGTGGAGCTATCTTTCCTTTTCCATCCTCTATCCCTCATGGAGGGCCAGGCTTACATCTGCTCTGCTTCTCCTGAGCACCCCGCCCCGCCTCCATGCTCTCACTAGTAGGCTTCCCCAGGCAGGTTGTCCTCTTCTCAGGCTTTATCCCAAACCCAAAGCTGTATCCTCTGGCAAGTATTAGAAGAGTAGCGGGGAGGAGCCTATGGGCCTGATGTGGCACTTTATGAACGATCCTGGTCACACTGCACAGCCCTGCCTGCCCTACCTCTGCTCTTCCTAATGGTTACTGCAGGGCGTGGAGCTTTAGGGCACAGCAGAAATGGGACTCTGGAGACAGAATGCCTGGTTGAAATCCTGTCTCTGCTACTGTCAACTATGTGAGTCTCGCTAAGTCTCATCTATAAAATGGGAATTATAATAATATATAGTGATTGGTGTGCAGTAAATGCTCAGTTATTCTTAGTGACTACAAAACTGAACTCTGTTATGTTGAGCTGTGATTTTATTTGCCTTTTTTTCTATTAGTCTGATCCCACCTAATTTCACCCCCTCCCATTTTTAAAATTTTAATTTTAATCAAAATAACATTGCATTGTATTTATTTATTTTTTCATCACCAAAAGGGATTTATTTTGGTTGGGGGGGGGGGGAAGGTTGCAAACTAGTGCGTGCAGACATGGCAACACACATGCACACTCTCTCAGAATAACATTAGTTTAAAGAACAAATACTTTATAAGTATTATAACTAAAACCCACTATTCCCTCCCTGACATTTGAGCTCCACTCCCTAGAAGCCACCACTTTCAACCCTTGAAATTGTTCTTTTGTTATTCAGCACCGTATTTAAAAAAACATTAACCACAGTAATATAATGCTATTTCCTGACTTTTCAATATTATTTATCTATTGACTTCTTACTATGAAAGATGGCCTAATGCTCATAATTTTCCTCATTCCCCATCCTTCTCTTGATTGAGATAAGATGAAAATTTATTCACATCATTATGACATGTAACTATTATTCACAGTTCAAAGTTGAGTTCTAGCGTATTGAGATAAACCTTTCCTTACTTATTTATATACCTTTTCCCCCCTCTGGGATTAATAATAGCTTTGTCATTCATTCATTTAATTTTTCTATATACTTTTAATAAATCTGTCTTCAAACTTTCAAAGAGCACCACTCAGTAGGTTAAAACACATTGCCAGATATATCAGTTTCACTTTTTTCTTGGAAGCATCACTCCTGGAGGCCTCTGTTGCCTACAGATTCCCTGGTTCCAAGCTGGACTGGTTGCTGTTTGCCCTGCTGCACACTGTCATCCTTGCTTCCTTTACCATCATCCTGGAATTCCACCCACCTCTCTCCTGTGTTAGAAGTTTTTTTTGACAAAGTAGAAAACTCTTGAGTATGAAAGATGTCTTTGGTGCCTGGCTCTCCCTACGTCAATCAGGTTCTTGCCAACTCAGAACAAAGGGATTTACAGGAAGGCTAGAGGGACCCAAACTCAATGGGAGGCTAGAATAGCGGGAATCAAAGAAGCTCAAATGTCCCTGGCTGGGTAGCTCAGTTGGTTGGATGCGCTCATCCGATGTGCCAAGGTTGCGGGTTTGATCCCCAGTCAGGGTACATACAGGAAGCAACCAATGAGTGCATAAATGAGTGGAACAACAAATCAATGTTTCTCTTTTTCTCTCTTTTAAATTAATAAACTCTTTTTTAAAGAAGAAGCTGGAACAATCTGTTCAAGATGCCTCCACCACTTCTGATGCCCATTGTGAACAGCTTGGCTTTACTGACTTGAGATTCAATACAGAGGTATCTCATTGGCCAAGCCAGTGATCTCATGGATACTGAGGTTGGGGGAAGGAGGATTTTCTCTCTTTGGTTTTTGTGTGGGAGATGGTTTATCACATCCACTTACACCAGTGGTTTTCAACCTGTGGGTCGCGACCCCTTTGGGGGTCGAACGACCCTTTCACAGGGGTTGCTTAAGACCATCGGAAAACACATATATAATTACATACTGTTTTTGTGATTAATCACTATGCTTTAATTATGTTCAATTTGTAACAATGAAATTGGGGGTCACCACAACATGAGGAACTGTATTAAAGGGTCGCGGCATTAGGAAGGTTGAGAACCACTGACTTACACCCTAATGCTGCCACCATAGTTATTTCCTCTGAAATAGGAAGGGGACATTGGAAAGTAGACAGCCAAAACACATGGACATGGCTTACACTCTTTGAGTCTCAGTTTTTCCATCTCTCTATACAAATAATAATTATATAAAGTTATTCAACTTGGGGATTAAATGAGAGAACAGGAAAACATTTAGTACAGTGTCTGGCTTATGATAGGTTCTCTATAAATGTTGGTTTGGTGTGGGTAGAAGAATGAAAACATTCTAAGTTGATGGAGTGATAGAAACCAAGAGTAAGAGGCCAGAAAATCTACTGAAAGGAATGAGCTGAGGGAGTCTGGATAGCAGGTCTGGAAAGGAAGGAGCAGGGCTCAACCCTGTTTGGGGCAGAGGCCACTGTAGACGGTTGGACTTGGCCTTCTATGCCTTTGGCTTCCTGGATGTAGTTGCTCATAACTGGGTCAGGACCTGGGCTTGGCCAACATGGAGTCAGCATGAATACCAGGGAGGGGAGGGCAGAGCAATGGTCCAAGTGGGAAGGCCAGCAGCGCAGAGGTCAGGGATCAGACAGGGGTGTGGAAGGATCTGACCTGAAGTTTCTCTTCAGAGGAAGACGGGAGGAAATGCTGTCCTACCCATCCTTCCCTTATGGATCCACCAAAGGCCTCTGATGGTCCAACCACATTCTCAGCAACGTGTGGAAAGGGATGACAGGAGTTACTCAAAGGGCCCATTAACAAACATGGGAAAGTGAAATCAGCTTCAGCTCAGCAGATGTGATTGTGACATCTTAGTTCTCTCCTCCGAGGAGCCTCCCTGCCCCGGTCCCCAGTCACTCAGAGACCATCCCTCCTACCTCTGGGCTCCCTTGGGGGCTCTGCCCAGCTTCCAGCCTGGCTCCAGAACATGGGATTCTGGGCATTTGTTCTCATGATATCTCCTCTGCTTGGCTTTGAGTTCCCGAAAGGCAGGGCTGGTGCCTCACTTCTCTCAGGGCCTGGCCCAGGATGGGTAACAGGAAATGTCAGAAAATTGAATGAGATTGGAATTGAGCTGAGCCTTAGGTAAATGAAGGATAAAGGAAGAAAGTATTTCAGTGACTGTGGTAGGAACAACATGGCCAAAGAGAAATGGCACAGATGACAAACGATCTTGAGAGAGGGAAACATCTCTGACATTTATACCAGTTCTCTCTCAAATATTTTGCCTGGTTCTCGTATCAGCCCTGAGAGTGAGGTGTGATTATTCCCATTTTGCAGATGAGGGAACTGAGGCTCAGAGCGAGGAAGTGACTTGCCCAGAAAATGGCTGAAAACAGGAATATAAATAGGTCTACCTGATTCCGAGCTTAGAGAAGTAGGCGGAATCGGTAGCCCTAAAGGGGGGCATAGTTTGGGGACTTTGGGTAAGCACTCAGTGCCTGTGTCTCCAATCTTTGCCCCAAATAGAAGGTGATGGTATATTCCTGGGTCCTGATCCCACAGTGTGACCCCTGTGCTGGCTCAGGTGGGAGTCCAGCAGCAAATGCAGGTGGTTTCATACCCCCAGCATGATCCCACCTGTGGTCACTCCCTCCCTCCCCTCATCTCCTATTCGCCTGGTCCTCTTCTTTGGAGTTTGAATCAAACCTCTCCTTCCCCTCAAGCCCTTCATGATGCCTGCTGGAGTCACACTTCTGAGCAGGAGGTGCCCTTGACTGTTTGCAGAGTGAGTGAATGTGACATGCGCCCAGGAATCCCCATCCTCCAGGGCTTTCAGGGAAAGGCAAGGCCTCCCATGCGCCAGCCCCATTCTGTCTCTTATCCTCCCCTTCCCAGCCCCAGCCCTGTTTTAGGGTCAAGACCTTGCTGAGTCCAACAGGGCCAGAGGTTAAAGAGGCCACCTCTGGTGGCAGGAGCCACAGTCTCTTGAGGGAGGAAGCAGGAAAGGCTGCCAGGTCCACTCCCGTGACCCTGCCTGGCTGGGCGTGGGAGAGCAGAGGGCACAGGACAGAGTGGGCAGGGCTGGGAAGGGCTGAGAAGCCAGGCGACCAGGCCACCTTTGGGAGGGGAGGTTTCCCGCCTGCCTTCCACCAGGGCGGTGAGCCAGGGGGGAAGGAACCATCTGTGCCCCCTCCTGGCCTGCTCTGACAGCCCAAGAAAAAGTCAGCAATGGGTCTGTTGTCAAGAAGTCTGTCTTCCAGCCCTAGCCGGTTAGCTCAGTGGATAGAGCATCAGCCTGCAGACTGAAGGGTCCCAGCTTTGATTCCAGTCAAGGGCTTGTACCTCAGTTGCAGGCTCGATCCCCGGCCCTAGTCAGGGCGTGCAGGAGGCAACCAATCGATGTGAGAGAAGTTTCTCTCTCTCCCCATCTCCCTTCCACTTTCTCTAAAAATCAATGGAAAAATATCCTCGGACGAAGATTAACAAAAAAAAAAAAAAAAAAAAAATTGCCGAAACCGGTTTGGCTCAGTGGATAGAGCGTCGGCCTGCGGACTGAAAGGTCCCAGGTTCGATTCCGGTCAAGGGCATGTACCTGGGTTGCAGGCACATCCCCGGTGGGGGATGTGCAGGAGGCGTCTGGTCGATGTTTCTCTCTCATCGATGTTTCTGACTCTCTATCTCTCTCTCTTCCTCTCTGTAAAAAATCAATAAAATATATATTTAAAAAAAAAAATAAAAAGAAAAAAGAAAAAAAAATTAAAGGAGATGACGTTGCCATTAAAAAAAGAAGAAGAAGCCTGTCTTCCAGACTTTATTTGACACTCACTGAGGACCTGCTCTGGGTCATGCTGGGAGGTGGATGGGGTACAAAGATGGGTGAAGTCCATTTCCTCCTCCCGGGGAGGTCACACCAGACATTTACGGAGGAACAAACATAGCTAATACTCATTGAGCACTTTATCATGTGCCAGACGCTGATTGAAATCCTTCACACAACTTATCGAAAGTTCACAACTACCTATGAGATAAATGCCATTCTTAGCTCCATTTGACCAATGGGGATAATGAGGCACAGAGAGATCACGAAGCTTGCCCTCGATCACACATTAGTTTGCGTGTGGGAGCCACGCTCAGGCACCTGGCAGCAACGTTTGTGCATTTAGCCCACACACTATGCATCCTTATGCCAACCCCAGTGCCAGCGGCCCCCGCCGACACATGCAGCATCTTCTTCCTGGCCCTGCCTCCTTGTCAGCAGGTTGCTAGGCTCTGCCAGGCACCAAAGTGTGCTTTAGGATATCACCACTTCCATCGGACTTCACCGTCTGCCACAGTTACATCTTTCCCCGTGGGCTTGTCTTCCTATGGAAGCTTCAAGCTCCTGTGACTTGCCTATCTCAGTCCCGTGGAGTGCCTTGCACAAAGTAGGTGCTCAGATGTGTTCACAGTTGGGCAAGTTGGTGGAGGCTGCCTTCATTTCCCCAGGTCTCTGTGACATGAATAAAGTGGTTCTCAACCGGTACCTTGGAATCACCTGGGGAGTTTTAACCACTATTGATGCCCAGATCCCAGAGGTTCTGATGTAATTGGTGTGGGGTGCAGGCTGAGCCTAGGGCGTTTTAAACACTCCTGGGACATTTCTGATGGGCACCCAATGATTCCTGCATTATCACTGTTTAAGAATACTTGGAAGTTCAGTTGAGGGCAGGCAGTGGAGTGAGGGCGGGGAGCAGAAAGAGCTTGGGCTTTGGAGATGTGTAGACAAGATTCAAATCACAGCTCAGCCACTTACAGGTTGGGTGAGCTTGGACAAGTCAACTTCCTGAAGTCTTACTTCATCTGTAAAAGATGGAAAATAACCTCCATCTTTAAAGCAAAGCCCCTGGTACGGAGATGGCATATGCTAGAAGAAATGTAACATGTGGCAACTATTAAAACTAATTACACATTTCTCCACCAGCATGCGATTACTTGTGGGACAATAGGAAACAAGACAGTTTTGATCCCTTGTGGCATTTACATTCTAGTAATTCAATTTAACAAGCTTTATTGGGTTTGGGATACCAGACACTTGTATAAGCAAGACATTGTCCTTGCCCTTGAGGAAAAGAGAAGCGGATACCAATCACAACTAACGTCCATTGGGTACAAACCAAGGGTGGTAGTCTTCAGGGGAGAAAGCCCTCTAGAGGGCAGATCAGAGAAGTTTCTATGGAAGATGTAGCCTGAGAAGGCCCTTGAAGGATGGATAGGATTTTGTAGGACGAGTGAGGGATGGTGGTGATAGAATGGCTTACACAAAGGCATAGAGGCAGATACAGCCAATAATCCAACCTGGAAAAAGAGCTGGAAATGCATGCACACGAGGGCAGAAGATGTGCATGCACAGTGGGGATATGAGGGCTAGGGCCAGGGTGTAGCATTTGGACTCCATTTGGTCAGCTGAAAGAACCACACAGGAACTGGAACAGGTTGAGTAATTCTTAGCTCTCTCTCTTTTTTTAAAAATAAGTCTTTATTGTTCAGATTATTACAGTTGTTCCTCTTTTTTCTCCCCATAGCCCCCCTCTACCAGGTTCCCACCCCACCCCATGCCCTTACCCCCCGCCCCCACATTGTCCTCGTCCATAGGTGTACGATTTTTGTCCAGTTTCTTTCTGCACCTACCACACCCGCCTCCCCATGAGAATTGTCAGTCCACTCCCTTTCTATGCCCCTGATTCTATTATATTCACCAGTTTATTCTGCTCATCATATTTTTTATTCATTTGATTTTTAGATTCACTTGTTGATAGATATGTATTTGTTGTCACTTAGTTGTTCATAATTTTTATCTTTACCTTTTTCTTCTTCTTTCTCTTCTTAAAAAATACCCTTCAGCATTTCATATAATACTGGTTTGGTGGGGATGAACTCCTTTAGCTTTGTCTTATCTGTGAAGCTCTTTATCTGACCTTAAATTCTAAATGATAGCTTTGCTGGGTAGAGTAATCTTGGTTGTAGGTTCTTACTATTCATCACTTTGAATATTTCTTGCCTGTCTGTTCTGGCCTGCATAGTTTCTGTTGAGAAATCAGCGGACAGTCGTATGGGTACTCCCTTGTAGGTAACTAACTGTTTTTTCTCTTGCTTCTTTTAAGATTCTCTCTTTGTCTTTTGCCCTTGGCATTTTAATTATGATGTGTCTTGGTGTGGTCCTCTTTGGATTCCTTTTGTTTGGGGTTTCTGTGCTTTCTGGACTTGTAAGTCTATTTCTTTGACCAGGTAGGGGAAGTTTTCTGTCATTATTTCTTCAAATAGATTTTCAATATCTTGCTCTCTCTCTTCTTCTGGCACCCCCATAATTTGGATGTTGGTATGCTTGAAGTTGTCCCAGAGACTCCTTACACTACCTTCATATTTTTGGATTCTTTTTTCTTTTTGCTTTTCCGGTTGGGTGTTTTTTGTTTCTTTGCATTTCAAATCTTTGACTTGATTCTTGGGATCCTCTAGTCTGCTGTTGGATCTCTGTATATTATTCTTATTTCAGTCAGTGTATGCTTAACTTCTAATTGGTCCTTCCTCATATCCTTGCGGGTCTAAATTTCTCAGAGGTTTCTAGAAGATTCTTGAGTAACCTTATAACCATGGTTTGGAACTCTATATCCAGTAGTTTGCTTTCCTCCATTTCTTTGATTTGTGACATATTCCTTTGTCTCCGTATTTTGGCTGTTTCCCTGTGTTGATAGAGTGGCTTTGTGTGCGAGGTGTCCTATAGGGCCCAGTGGCTCAGCCTCCTCAGTCACTTGAGGTGGATGCTCTTGGTGCACCCCTTTGTGGGCTGTGTGCACAGTCTTGTTATAATTAAGCCTTGATTGCTATTGGTATCACTGGGAGGAGTTGACCTCCAGGCCAATTGGCTATGAGGACCAGCTGTGTCTACAGTAGGAGAACTACTGTGCTGGAGACACCCTTATGGGGCAGGACTTGCTTCAGTGGGGCTTTGGTGCTCACTGAGTCTTCCCCCTGAGTGTGTCTCTTATGGATCTGAAGAGTTGTAATCTGGTGTGGTCTCACTCTGACCACTGGGTACCCTGGCTCTTGGATCTCCAAGGAGGTGCAAAGTCAGCCGCTGCCTGAGGCCACCCAGCAGGAGCTTCAGAGAGATCTGCAGATTCCTCCTCTTTGTTTGGGTTTTGGAGGTGCCCAGATGAGGCACAGCTGTGAAGTAATGCAGGTTGCTGATGAACCTTATGCCTTCTTTTGGAAGCTTTGGAGCTCTCTGACCCAGCTGCAGTTTGTTAGGTTTTAGATTGCAAAAGGCCAGGCCATTCATATGCAAAAGCAGCTGTGCACAGCTTGTGTGGGGTTGTAAATTGGGTGGGGTGGGGTCTCAGGGAATCACAGGGCGGTGCAAACAGCAATGGTTGCCCGTTGGCCCTGGCCCAGATAGATCCCTGGGTCTCTGTGTCCTGCGGCCCCATGCAGGAACAATGAACGCTGCGAGCTCCTCTGAGAGAAAGCTGCCCTCATGTTCTGGTCCAGTTTCTCCTCGTATGAGTCTGGGTCTCCAGAGTCTCACCCATAACTGGAGGTCAGAGCAGTCGGGAGTTTGTATCTCCCTCCTGATTGAAAAAGACCACAGCATACCCAGTTGCCAGCCTGTTTCTGTGCGCGCCTCTGTACCTCTGCTCTTCCACACCTCTGCACCTCCTACCAGTCTAGATGTGCTTTTCTCTTTCCCTCTAGTTGTCGAACTTCCACTCAGCCAGCCTTCCCATGGTTCTGGATGATATCCGTTTTGCCTTTTAGTTGTAGTTCTGATGTGGTTGTGGGTGGCAGCAAGTTCAGGTGTTTACCTATGCCACCATCTTGGTTCCTCTCCAGCTCTCTCTTTTTTAAAAGTCCTCACCCAGGCATACAGTTTTATTTTATTATTTATTTATATTTTTACTGATTTCAGAGAAGAAGGGAGAGGGAGAGAGAGAGAGAAACATCAACGAGGAGAAAGAATGATTGATTGGCTGCCTCCTGACACCCCACACTGGGGATCGAGCCCACAACCCGGGCATATGCTCTGACTGGGAATCGAACAGTGACATCCTGATTCATAAGTTGACGCTCAACCACTGAGATACACTGGGCCGGGCAATTTTATTGATTTTAGAGAGAAAGGAAGGGGAGGGAGGGAGAGAGAGAGGGGAGAAAAAGACTGGGGGAGAGAGTGAGAGAGAAAGAAACATCAATGTGAGAGAGAACATCAATCGGTTGCCTCCCGTATGCACCACAACGGGGAATCAAACCTGCAACCTGGATATGTGCCTGCCTGATCAGGAATCAAACCTGTGACCCTACACAGTACATGGGGTGATGCTCCAACCAACTGAGCCACACTGGCCAGGACAATTCTTAGCTCTTGATATTTGGACCTTCTCCTGGCTTCATTCTGGAGTAGGTGTCCTTGTTGCTTCCTGTTTTCTGCCCACGGCTGCCTTGGTTCCACGTTCAGTGCTCAGTGTCCTGCTGCTGCTGTCAGGTGTGGGTCTGATAAAGCCACTTGGCCTTAGGCATACAATGCTTTTCCACATGGCACCTCTCTAGGCAATTGCATGTGGCAGGGTCAGTGGAAAGAGCACCAAACTGAGAATCTCAAGGAGGCCTGGTTCTAGTCCTAGCTCTGCCTCTCACCAGCCGTGAGACCTTGGGCCAATTGCTCCTCTCCTCTGAGCCTGTTTCCACATTTGAAAAATGACGAGGCTGGATGGGATGATTGACAATGGCCTTTCCAGTTGCAGTGTTCTCTCAGTTGCCAGGTATAAAATCCAAAAAATATCTGTTTTGCCTCACGCAAGGGGACACTGTTGCTGCAAATTAGGTATTAAGCCTGAGTCTCAGAGGGGAATGGATGGAGAGGCTACATGTAGATGCTACAGCCGTGTCAGCTGTGCCCAGCCTCAGAGTCACCATGACTCAGGCACTAGCCATGTGCATGAAGAAGCCTCCGGAATATTCCATCCTCCAACCATTCAAATCTTCTCAGTTGAAGCCCAGACTCTGTGGAGCAGAGTGCTGTACGTTGTCTGGATTCCCGACCCTCAGAATTGGTGAGTCTAGGAAGACTGTAGTTTCAGCTACGAAGGCTGGTGTGGTTTGTTGCACTGGAAATGAGCAATGAAGGCTCCGTGGATGTCTTCTGCTCACTGACTTCAGAAGCAGCCAAGCCCCATCTTGGATAATTACTCCAGGTAGCATGGTGCTCTTGGGAGAGGAAGCTCAGAGCGTGCACTGTCCTGGGATGTTGTAAAGTTATAAACAAGGAGGCTCTGGAGTCTCTCCCCAGGCTGTCTCAGACTCTGAGGTATGTATGGGTCAGCTGGAAGGCGGGCCCATCTGTACTTGTCAACACCCGAGTGTGGGAAAGGCTAAAGGGCGGAGGGGAGGCTGTACTCCGGTAGAGGTCCTCTAGGTGCATCTTACACACCCTGCCTCATTTCAGCCTCACAACAGCCCTGTTAGCCGCTGAAAGAAGGGGTGTTTCCCTGCTTGACTGATGAAGGGAAGGCTCGGGTGCCATGCTCAAGACTATGCAGGCGGGTGGCAGAGCTGGGCTTTGACCACAATAGCAGGCAGGGCTCTGCAACTGCCTTGAGAAGCCCCGTGGTGACCTAGGGATGGGAGCTCTGAGAAGGGACCTCCATTTCCTTTAGCTAAACAGCCTCTTGTCTTGAAGGGAGACCACGGAACTTGGCGGAAGTTCTGTTTCTCCTCCCTTCCCCTCCCCCCTCATTCCTTTTGTCCTCCTGGGATTTCGAGGTAAGGAAGAGAGGAAGAACCCTCTACAAGTCCTTCATTAGGGAAGGGGCGATGCGGATGCGGTCGCTACTAACCAACCATTCCAGGCTGGGGGCGCAGAGGGAAGCCAGGCCCGGCGCCCCCAAGCTGGGGATGGTGGTGAGGACGGAGTGTCCCTCCCACCACAGCCCCCGCCCCGCAGTGAAACGTGGGCGTGAGGTTCCCAGAGCATCTGGGCAGTGTCAGGGCGCACGCTGGTGTCAGGGAGGAAGCGGCCTATTCCCTGGTGGGACTTCCTCTCTCACGGTGTGTTTTCTTTGGGAAGGCGCGGGGAGGGGTTGGGGTGGGGGCAAGGAAATACCATTTCTGAGCGATTGTGCCAGGCTGTGTCACACGTATCAGCCCATTTAAATCAATTTCCAGGCAAGGCGCGCAGAGGTTAGCTGACTTGTCCGGGCCGCGCAGCACGTGAGCTGCAGAGCGGGTGAGGACGCCTGGAAGGTCTCGCCGGAGCTTTGGAGGTGACCGCCGGGTCCTGCGCCCTCACCCCTGGGCTGTCCCGCGGGGCTCCCAGCAGGGGGCGCCCCGATCCCCGGCCTGGGTCACCGGGCGCGCCTCCAGCCGGCGCCTGGGACGGGGCTGGCCGCTCCGCCCCTCGGCTCCTCCGCGGCGGGGCGGGCGGCCCGAGGGCGCCGGGAGCGCAAGGAGCAGAGCGGAGCCGAGCGCCACGCACCCCGCCGCGCCCCCTGCCCGCCGCGCCCGCCGCGCCCGCCGCCGTGCAGCCTTCCGCCGTGAGTAGCGCCCGCGCGGGCTCGACGGGCAGGACGGGGCGCACGCCCGAGCACAGCGGTGCCCGGGGCTGGGGCTGGGGCTGGCGGGGGAGCAAATTGCCCGGGGCACGCACTCTCGTGTTCTCCAAGCCCGCAGCCCGGGTTCCTGACGCCGCCCGCGGGTCTGGCCGGCCGTGGCCTTGGGCGCCGTGGCCTCGCTGGACCTGCCCGCTGCACCCCCAGGGCACACGCTGAAGCCTGGTAGTTTGACCCGGGGGACGGGGGCGGAGGGCAGAGGCCTGGCACCCAGGCAGGAGATGGGAGACAGACTTCCTTCCATGAAGTCAGAGCCCTTTGACGGGGTAGAGTACCCCAGATTTCCGGGAGAAGAGGAGTCAGGTTTTCTCAGCATCCGCCTCCTCGCAGGACTCCTTCTCCCCTCGCTCCCGCAGGTGATGCAGGAGGCTGCTCAGTGCACAGGCAGCCTCCTGCGTGGCAGGATGAAGCTGTGAGTCCTGACATCAGGACCCCGGCCTGGGGCAGAGCCAGGTGGGCACGGGGCAGCCAGCAGGCCGGTGCAGGCTCGGGTAGAAAGGCATGGCAGGGTGCTGTCAGCAGCTGACCCCAACTCTGGGCCAGGCATTGTGGATGTCTCCTGGCATGTGGCCGTGATTAGCTTTTCCCTTTAGGAAGGAGAAAATGAGGAGAGGTGAGCATGGAGGCCACACAGGCGAGGTAGATCAGGGAGAGGAGGGCAGAGGTGGCTGCAAGAGGCAGGTGGGAAGGTCCCTGTGGACAGGTAGACTGAGCACAACCTTTGACACCTTGTGCTCTGGATCCAGTGGTGGTAGTTGGGGGCTGCTGCTTTGGCTTCTGACACTCATTTCCCAACTGCCTCTGGGTAAGGTGTTCCTGGAAGAATCCTGGAGATTGAGGGGTGCTGCTGCCTGGCCCCTTCATAAATATGTTCAGAGTCCTGCTCTTCCTAAACCACCCATCTCCCAGGATGTGTTTTTAGCACCTAAAATGGCCCCACTGATAAGTCAGCAGTTTTAGGAGAGATGTGGGGAGGAGGCACAGGGGATGTGGATGTGGGTGGTGTATGCTGGTCTGGGGCAAGTTTCTAATTGGTAGGAATGAAACCTGAACTGACCATGAGCATTTTCCTAAGGCCCCCCTAGTTGTTGGATGTGGGGGTGAACCAGCAGGCTGCCCAGTGGAGCTGGACCTTCATCAGAAAGATGGAGTTTTCTCACGTCAGCTTAGGCAGGTGGCTCATCTTCTCTGAGCCCCACTTCCTCCTCAGGGATGGGTCAAAGCCTTGAATGCCTGGAGGGGCTCTGTAATGCCAGATCCCCCCCCACCCCCCACCCCCCACCCCCCACCCCCCGGCCTCCTCAGAGCCTGAATGTGATGATCCCTAATGGCAGGAGTAGGGTGGGAGGTGTAAAGGGATAATCACTCATGGCCTCTTGCAATGGTCCCATTTCTGTGACTTGCGCTGGGTGAGGTGGGGTGAGGGTCTCTGAGAGTTTAGCTGAGTAGCTGGGGCCAGTGGGAACGAGGGCTTGGTAGGGTTGAGAGAGTCTCCTACGGGGTGATCCTCCAGCCCTGGACGCCTCCTCCTAGGTTGTTCTTCGGAGGCCACTGACGTCCCCAGCCCTGGTGCCACCATCAGAGGTGCTGTCCACAGCAGCCCGGGAGGAGCAGCTGCAGCGGTCTAGCTGGGTGGCTTTTAGCACATCCCTTCCCCTTTCTGGACCTCAATTTCCTCCTTTTGTAAAACAAGTGGGTTAGACTAGACAGCAGTGGTTTTCAGACCCCCCTCGCCCCCCCCTCCCCCCCATGAATTCTTTCACAGAACCCAAACTTCTAATATGGTTGAAGTGGAACTGCTCTGGCTCCCCTTCCTCACACTGCTGGCTCCGGAAACAGAGTCTAAAAATCCCCCAGACGATCTTTGAGGCCCCTTTCTGTGAGGTTCTAGGAAATCTGTATTAACCTTCAGAAGTATTGCCTAGTGTGAGGGTTGGGAGCAGGAACGTGAATCTTGGAGATTCCATTAAGAGAAATGTGGGCATTAAGAGGGGCCTCATCGTTGAAATGTCTGCAGCTGATGGCCTGTGCCTCTAACCAAAAGTTGCCGCTGTGCCCCTCCCCTCTGCCGTGTGGTTTATCTTTGCAGGCCCAGAAAAGGGCCTGTGCCTCTGGGTCCTAATTTGTGACTATAGTTCCACCTCAGAGTTTCTCCCCGTAAGTTTCATGTTTCCAAAGTAAAATGCAAATTCATCTTGGGGACAGATGTGAGGGAAGGGCTTTTGGCTGTTATCAGCTGTTTTTGCCTGATGAGGTATCATCCTTTATGGGGTGACTGCTGTATACCAGCTACTACAAGGGGACAGAGGTGAGACTGTCTCCACCTCTGCCCTCCTGGGGCTCTAAGACAATAGGCAGGAGGGACCATCAAAACACTAAGAAGATTTTACATATGTTATCTCATCTGCCCCAGAAGGTAGATGTTAGACTCACTTTTTAACAATGTAAAACTGTGTACAAAATAAGTATGTATCCTATAAGCCCATGGAACCACCACCCAGATCAGGGAGCAGCATTGCCAGCACCCAGAACCCCCCTGTGTTTCCTTCCAGGCACAATCGCTCACCCAGGGACAGCCACTGTGCTGACTTCCAGCACCATAGAGTAGTTTTGCCCAAGTGGAATCGCACAGGATGAAGTCTTTTGTGTCTGGCTTCTTTCATTCAACATTTTGTTTGTGAGTTTCACCCATGTAGTTGCAGATAGCCGTAGTTTATTCTCATCGTTGTTTAATAATTCCATTGTGTTGGGAGAATGGGAAAGGTCTATTTTGGCTGTAACATAGGCTACGTGGTGGGAAGGGGACTAAGGTTGGGAAGGTGAGTTGGGGGCCAAACCGGTGGGCCTTGTTTGCCCTTGGGGCCCCCCTGCCCTCACCCCAGCCATCCAGGATGTGGGGCCCAAGGATGGGGCTTAACCTTTTGCTGGGGAGCTGGGGTTGCTTCGAATCCAGCTCAGCTCCTGATAACAAATGTCCCTGGCCTTGTGCCAACGGCAGATCTTAGCTGTTCCTGGGGCCACTCTCAGGGTATCTGCCAATAGAATGTTTTTGGACTTTTCAGCTTCCACCTAGCTGTGTGAAATTAGTGGCCTCACCTCCCTGCTCCCCACCCCCACCCCTGCCCCTGGAGGACCTGACCCAAATGGTTTATTTGGAAGGATGTTTTCAGCACAAAGAAGATGGTGTGGGTTGCCACCCTCTGGGCTTGTTCAGGAGACTTGCCAGGATGGGTTGAACTCCTGATTATGGTTGAGCCAAATTTGCCAGAGGATCCCTAGACCTTTCTTGAGAGAGGAACGGGAATTGGTTGTCTTAATGGCTGTGGGAAGCAGAAACGAGTCTAACAATAACAGTAACAATCATCCTCTTTCTTTTTGCCCAGCAGTTTATGCCCCTATCACAATGGGTCCTTACACAGATGTGTGAAGTAGGCGATATCAATGTTATCACCCCTGTGAGTCACATGCTGTGAGTCACATGGCTGACATACAACCAGACTAGCCTAGAATGGGTTCCTGGAGCCTGCTCTTTCCAGTATCCCATCCTCGCTGGGCCCTGGCCGAGCACAGAGTGAAGACATAGCAGGAAGGAGGATGTGTGGTGGACCGTGAGCGCCCACAGGCAGGAGGCCGGCAGGTGACCTGAGAGAAAGGCCTGGGTGCCAGGCCAGGTCGGTCTGGAGGTCTTCAGGGATCTGTGTGCATCCTGGTAACAGAGCTCTAGTTTGCAGGGGACTAGACATGGAGAGAAGAGGGTGAAATGTACACATCGCCTGAGAGTTAGAACAGCTCCAGCCACTTCACATTGATGAGACATGCCTTTACGTAATGGGGCCTCCACCCAGCCTGGTGAAAACAGTCTTTTGGGGTTCGTGGAGCCCGGGCGGGGTTGGTATCTGATTGGCAGGCAGAAGAAAAGCTGCCAACGCTTAGCCTAAATGAGCTCTGAGAGGCCCGTGATAATGACTCTTGAAAGACACATCCACAGGCAGCCGGTATTATCTTTGTGACTTGCACACTGCGTCCTGGGCCCTGCCCTTGAGGGTGACATGACGGGTGAGCTCCTTGGGGGCAGGGATCCCAGGGCAAGGTGCAGACGGTCTCTCCTGGTGGAGGGGCGAGCACTCTCATGGCACAGAGCTGCCTGGCTCTCGGTGCGGTGCCCTGGGCAGCAGAGCGAGCTCCATTCGACAGATGAGGAAACTGAAGCTCCTCAGACAAGAGATGAGGTCACAGAGCTAGCTGAGGGCAAAACTGGAACTAGAACCTCAGCCTCCCGGCTCCTGATGCCTGTTGTAATTTGTCACGGCACTCCCGCCCATCTTTCTCTTGGGGTGATGAGTGAGTTTACAATCAGTTCAGACTCGCTTTCAGGTGGCGCAGCCCGGAGAGAGCTGAGGTCATGAAAATTCCTTATGTTTTGACTGCATTTGACAGTTTACAGGGGCCCTCAAACTACGGCCCGCGGGCCACATGCAAATACAAATATTGTATTTGTTCCTGTTTTGTTTTTTTACTTCAAAATAAGATATGTGCAGTGTGCATAGGAATTTGTTCAGTTTTTTTTGTAATAATATATTTTATTGATTTTTTACAGAGAGGAAGGGAGAGGGACAGAGAATCAGAAACATCGACGAGAGAGAAACATCGATCAGCTGCCTCCCGCACATGTCCCACCGGGGATGTGCCCGCAACCAAGGTACACGCCCTTGACCGGAATCAAACCCGGGATCCCTGAGTCCGCAGGCCGACGCTCTATCCACTGAGCCAAACTGGTGCTGGCTGTTCATAGTTTTTTTTTTAAACTATAGTCCGGCCCTCCAACGGTCTGAGGGACAGTGAATTGGCCCCCTGTTTAAAAAGTTTGAGGACCCCTGGTTTACAAGATAATTTCATGATGTGCTGTTGGTTTTTACAGTATCAGCCCCTCTTATAGACAGGGAAGCTAAGTCTCCCACAGTTTCAATGACTTAGCCAGTCAAAACTGGGACTTGAACCCAGATCTTCTGACTCAAAAACAAGTGCTCTTTCTCCTGCCTCAGGGCTGCCTCTTTCCCCAGTAGACCTGAATTTCCTGAGAACAAATCGCTGAAGTTGGCATGGTTCTATTTCTCTGCACTTGTTCAGAGCAGATCTGAATAAGTGAGGACTCTTTTTCTATCTCCCAAGCAAATATGAGTTACTCTAAATCAAATCGGAACCATGCCGCGTCGGTCACAAGTGAGGAAAGGCTAGAGCAGGGCAGTTCTTGAGGAACGAGGGCTGTGGATGATTGTGAAATTATCAGCCTCCTTGCGGCTGATTACTTTCAGGCTCAGACTCTTAGGCTTGTGCCAATTGACACATCTGTCCTAATCTCACTTTCAGGGCTGTATGCTCCAGGCCTCAATGAGGAGCCCAAACATGGAGGCCTTCAAGCAGCAGAAGGTGGAGGACTGTTACGACATCGGAGAGGAGCTGGGGAGGTAAGAGGCCGGCAGAGGCGGAGGGGATGCCAGAGGGAGACAAGGATATACTTCTCTTGGTGCACTTGTCAGTGGATCTTGTCACAGAACTCATGGGAAGCTTTAAAAACAATCCTGAAGTTTATTTATTTAATTTTTATTGAATTTATTGGGAGTGATATTGATTAATAAAAGTAATAACTTTCAGGTGTACAATTTTATAAAACATCATCTGTATATTTTAGTGTGTATTCACCACCCAATGTCTATGAGGTTTTTTGTTGTTGTTTGTTTGGTTTTTGCTTCACTCCATCACCGTTTTTATTCAGTCCTCCCAACCCCCCTCCCCTCTGACAGCTGTCAGTAATCCGGAGGTTTATTCATCTTTATGGGAGGCTCTGCAAATAGTCATCTCTCTGAAAATAAAGACACGGGTAGAAGGGCCTAGAATTGTTGAGCTCTGTGTTTTCAGTATATCCTGGCTGAGTTATGGTGAATCCAAATGATCCTTGGTTTATCTGTTACTGTTCTCACGAAGCCCTCCCCAGACTTTGGACTGAGACCTGACCTGTGGTTTTCTTCTCTGAGTCCCACTTGACATTCTCCACGGCTCCCAGGATTTTGTTTCATAAGCTCAGAGCCTGATTGGGAGGTGAAGTAATCCTCCTGAAAGTGGATTTGCATTGAGTAACAAGCCACAGGAACATAGCCATGAAGGTTCATGGGATCTGAGTTACTGGGTGCCTTTTCAGGTTTGCTAAACACGGAACACAACCAGAGCTAACCTCTGAGACCTGAAAGTAGTTCCTATTTGGAGAGAAATGAAGATTTTTCTGAAGATCTCTTCCTGCTCCATTTCTAACAGATGCTACTATTTAGATGGTGTTTTAGTGATTATAGAACAGTAGTCCTGAAGTTTCATTCTCACAACAGTGCTTGAGATGGGATATTAAAAAAGAAATATATATATATATATATATATATATATATATATATATGTTTAAAAATAGATTTTTATTGATTTCAGAGAGGAAGGGAGAGGGAGAGAGAGATAGAAACATCAATGATGAGAGAGCATCATTGATTGGCTGCCTCCTGCATGTCTCCCACTGGGGATTGAGCCCATAACCCGGGCATGTGTCCTGACTGGGAATTGAACTGTGACCTCCTGGTTTATAGGTCAATGCTCAACCACTGAGCCATGCTGGCCGAAGAAATGGGAATTGTTTTACTTTCGTTTTTCAGATGAGGAAATTGTGGTATCAAGCATTTAAGCAAGTTGACCAAAGTTGTTCAGCCAGCAAGTGACATAACCAGGGCTGGCCAGCTCTGTGTGTAACTGCACACCTGTTGTGCTCTATCCTATGAGCATGGCACTTGCACACTCCCACGTTCTCACCAGTATAGCCAACCTCAGCCTTTCACACTCCCAGCAAAGTAAAAACCTGTGGGTTTAGGGCCTCCACTCTATCTAGGAGGCAAAGCAGAAGGCCCTTCCTCTTTATAGAGTTCGTGGGTCAGGACTAATTCTTTACTTACTTTAATTCCAAAAGACAAAACAGAGCCAGACTCTGAGAAGAATGGAAGGTGCAGGTGCTTCAAGTTCAGGCGGTGCTTGTCCTGGGTGACTGGATGGCTGGGTGCATGGGAGCAAGTGATGCAGAGTCCCCAGAGGGGGATGACCCATCTGCCTTATTTCAGAGCCCAGCTGACATAGGCAATCCAGGGCCCGGTGAAAGGGTGGGGGGAGGACAGAGGGCCAGAAGCTGAGGGTGGCAGTAGGAGGCTGCCTCTGAAAGAGAGACCAGGCTCTCTGCCCTCCGGTTTCTCATGACCTGGGTGACACCAAGGGTCAAGTGGCTTCCTCAGCAGCAGACCCTGCCAGTGGCATTTGATCCAGTGGCCCAACCTTGGCCACATCCTGTGTGTAGGGGTCTGTGCTAAGTGCTGTGGGTACAAAGACAAGGAGGACACAGTTAGTCTCTACCTTCCTGGAGCTCCAGCGTGTGTGTGTGTGTGTGTGTGTGTGTGTGTGTGTGTGTGTGTGGTGGGGGCCACACACATAACAAGGGTGGAGTTGGATGGGACTGGCACCAGAGCTGGGAACTGAGGAGGGAGACTGTGAAGAAGGAAATAGAAGCAGCTTCCTAGGGAATCCATCTGTTATTCCTCCCTAGTCCTCCTGTCTTTCCCCCACGCACTATATTGGAGCTATTAGAATGAGAGAGATCTCACGTTTTCTGATCCTTCCCTCTAGCAGGGTGTGAAGGCCCCATGTATCTTGCAGCCTGGGGAGCCTTAATGGACCCCACCTACTTTTCTAAAGTGCTAACCAGACATGGAGTGGGTAAGAGGCAGTAGAGGTCTTTGGAATGGCTTAACATGCTAGGATTTGTGGTCTACAGGACAGATGAGCTGGAAGGCCATTAGAAGTCCTCTAACAGGCCCTTCATCTGACGGTGGAGGAGACTGAAGCTCAGAGAGGGAAAGGTCTTGCCTGAGGCCATGAACAGGCTGGAAATAGAACTGCCTCCAGATGACTGCTCAGCTTCTGAAGGGACAGGCCTACCTTTCTCTCCTCCCCTTCTTTTCTTCCCTTAACATATTATTAAGGACCTGCTGTGTACCAGGCACTGCCCAAGGTAGGGGTACACAAACAGGAATATTCCTGTCCTCTTGCAGCTTATGTTCCATTGGTGGACAAAAGCACTAAACAAGTGAATAAGGACACAGATACATCATTTTAGCATGTGTGAAGGGCTATGAAGGAGAGAGCAGGTGCCCTAAGAGAGACTAGGGCAGTGGTTGGCAAACTGCGGCTCGCGAGCCACATGCGGCTCTTTGGCCCCTTGAGTGTGGCTCTTCCTAAGCCTTAGGAGTACCCTAATTAAGTTAATAACAATGTACCTACCTATATAGTTTAAGTTTAAAAAATTTGGCTCTCAAAAGAAATTTCAATCGTTGTACTGTTGATATTTGTGTCGGTTGACTAATGAGTTTGCTGACCACTGGACTAGGGGATGCAGGTTTAGACTGAGGGTCAGGAAAGGCTGCTCTGAGGAAGAGCCTGTTAACTTGAGAACTGAGGGGTTAATAAGCAGGTAGAGGCAACAGCATGGACATAGGCTCAGAGATGGGAAAGGACCTGGGGCCTGAGCTACTGACAGGAGGCCAGTGTGGCCTCAGAACGTGAGCTGGGGGCAAGCGGTGCTAGATGAGGTTGGAGACATAGGTGGCCTGATGCAGCCAGCAAGCTCCCTGTCAACACAGGATGGTGGACAGGCTTGGCCATAGGGGTCACACAGATTGCAACCTGAGGACAACTTACCCAACCTCTCTGGGCCTCAGCTTTCTTACCTGTGTGATGGGAATAATAACGGCACCGACCTCACAGTTGTGGGGATTAAACGAGATGCTGAGTCTCTGGTGTTCCTCACAGAGCCGAGCACAGGGTAAATGTTCAGTGAATAAGAGCTTCTGGCCTTTGAAGTAAATTTGAGGCATCAAGGTCCTGCCTCCCACCTATGGAGCCGCTGGGAGAAAGGGGTGGGCTCTGCAGGAAAACAGAAGGTGGAGGGGGCCGTCATTCTTACTTTGGAGAGAGCTGTATGTACACCTGCTTCCTGGGCTATCAGTGAGTACTCTGCCTACACTCTGGGCTTTCTTCTTGTTTATTTTAGCTCCTCATTAAGTCCTTCCTATGCAAAAATGAGAATGAATGACAGTCACTTTTCATTTTTACCTGTGCTGATGGATGAAACTCACATAATGTTGAGTAAAGGAAGCCAGACTCAAAGAGTCCATACTGTATAATTCCATTTGTGTAAAGTTTGAAACAGGCAAAGTGAATCAGATATGCTAGAAGTCAGATGGTGGTTATTTGGGGGACTAGTGACTGGGGCACAAGGGGCACTTGTGGGGCATAGGGATTGTTCTGTTTCTTGATCTGGGTGCCTGTTTCACTGCTGTGTTCATGTCATGAAAATAGATCAAGCCGTTCATATTCATGTACATGTACATTTTCCTGTAGGTATGTTATACCTTAGCTTAAACCATGTGTTAACAAGCAAAGCATCTTTACTTCACTTCCTGGCCTTGTCTGGTCCCTGAAGCACATGTTTTTGATTCATTGGAGGCCTTGTTTGTCCTTGTTCTACAAGTAAGAACATCTGTGAGAAACGCTGCAGCATCCAGCTTTGGATGGGGACAGCGTGCCCTGGCTGGAGAGTCCTGAGCTCGGCTGGGACCACTCCTGACCCTGCATATCTCACCTGATTTCTGGCTCCCTGTGCTGAGTGCAGACACGTGGCTGTGCTCACATTTTGGCAGCAGCCTGCTGGGGATGCTGGAGCGGTTGGAGAAATGCTGGCTTGCAGATTCTGGCCTCTATCAGACTTGGTAGCCACCTAGAGCAGAGCAGGGGTATATTAGAGTAGGGTTCATAAAGAAAAAGCCACTCAATCCATCACTGTAAAGACAAGGTTAGGATCGGAGAGAGGAAGTGGCTTGTGTAGGGTCACATGGTGAGCCAGTGATAGACCATGTGGGGACTGGAGGTCTGACTCCTAGTCTAGGGCTCTGGCCACACCATCAGGACCCACAGAGAGCAAACTCATTTTTTCCTTTATTTTGAATGCTTCTGGGGAGTGGGGGAGAATATATGGTGGGGTGGTCATTTCTGTTTGACCTTGAAGGTGAAGGGTCAGAGTCAGGAGGTGAGCATTTTGGAAGGAGTGATATTTCCTAGACCTAGAGGAAGGGCGCTGGTAGTTAGGACCAGTGATGAATACTGTGTGCACAAGGGCACAAGGTAATTCAATAAAAACAGCATGCAATAATGAGTGGTTTCTTCTTCCTCTAGTGGTTTCTTTTACTTAGACGACCAGATTATTTTATTAAATGTTCCTGTTGAACTGGATCTCGACAAGAATTTAGTCCAAATTTCCATTTTATAGACAAGGAAAGTGAGGCCCAGAGAGGGGAGGTGATTTGTCTAAGGCCACAAAGCAAGCACTATAGGATGCGGAATTTAAAGAAGCTTTTTAACTACATTGTGCTGGTTTAAACAAACAGAAAAAACTATCCATATGCACATTCAGCTTTTATCCACAGTCCCCACCTTTCTCAGGGAGCCTACCTCACTATCACCCCCACACCCTCTCATCCCCTCCCTCTTCCCTCCCTGATGAAGACAGCAGCCATAAGCCCTGCTACTTCCAGGGGGCTCCCATGTGCAAGGCGCCCTGCTAGGTACTTACCCTGCAGAATCTCCTTGTGTAGGGACAGGAGCTTTGGGACAGGGAGGGGTGCGCTGCTCTCAAGCCTCATCCTTCCTGGGAGCTGAGGAATTGCCAGGGGTGGCCATCCTGACAGGGCTGTCGGCCAGACCGGAGTCTCTAATGGGGTCCTCTGTCATTAAGATCATTCAGCACACACTCAGCTTAGCCTGGGAAACCTCTTTGTGAGAGAAATAAAAACCTTCAGGAAATGTGTAGAGCTCAGATTTACTCAGACTGGGTGCTAGAGCCCAGTGTAGCCACAAAGCACTACGGAACACAAAAATAATAGTGATTTACCTGTCTCGGTCCTTGGGACAAGGGTTTTCCAGGGAAAAGCGTGTCTGAAGCAAAGGGACTTTACTATTTCTGTTTAAATGAAATTTTTTTTTATTACAGAGGTGATGCATGGGAAATGTCATAAAGTTATGATGAGTTAAAGTAGAATTCCCTCTGCTCTCCCTCCACATCTCACACCCACAGGAAAACTCTGATAATAATGTTCTTCTGTTGCCTGTTAGAACTTTTCTAAGTAAAGCAAGTGCATAAGTGGACCCAGAGGGGACCACATGACCATAAGTCTACAACTTGCTTTTTCACTTAATGAAAAGCGTTGAATATCTTTTTACAGTCCTGTATATAGATCTGTGAGACTTATTTTGGATGCAAGTTGTTGTTGTTTTTTTTTTAATAAAAAATCTAAGCACTAGCCAACTTGGCTCAGTGGATAGAGCATTAGCCTGCGGACTGAAGGGTCCCAGGTTCGATTCCGGCCAAGGGCACATGCCTGGGTTTCGGGCTCAATCCCCAGTGCCGGGCGTGCAGGAGTCAGCTGATCAATGATTTTTTCTCATCATTGATATTTCTCTCTTTCCTTCTCCCTTCCTCTCTGAAACCAATAAAGAAATATATTTAAAAAAAAATCAATCAAAATATATTTAAAAAAATAAAAAAATCTAAGAAGTTTAAGCCAATAAAAGATTAGTAGCCTTAATACAGCAGTTATTTTTATTTCTGTTTTACCTTCTAATCTTTCAACAGCTGTTTCTCATGTCCACACATCCCTTCCTCTTTTGTGTCTACTTGAGGTACACATATTTCAGAGTTAACATTCCCCCAAGTGCTAAGCTACTGGGGCAGGTCCAGGAGGCCAAGGAGCAGCGCCCGCGGCCCTGGGATTGCCCAGGAATGAGATTAGGCCTATCCTGTCCCACATTTGCTTGTATTGGGCTGTCAGCTCTTTGAAGCCAGCTTCACATTAGTTCTCCTATTTTGAGAATCATTGCAGCACTGAGATGGAGGCCAGAGATCCTCCAAAACTCGCCACTTCCCTCTGTTCTTGCTGTTCCCTCACTCTTGGGAAAATTAAAGGCTTCCTCCCAGGTCCAGATCAAAGGCTGTCTCCTGGCAAAGCCTCTCATGACCCACCCCACCCTACCCCTGCCCCTTCCATGGATTTAATTACCTCTTATCCTGGACCCACATCTCTAGTAAGTGCTAATGTCATCACATCTCATGTTACACAAAGGGTCCACCTGGTCATCTGCCCCTCTGGACTGAAGGCTTTTCCCTGCATACTTCATCTTTTATCCATCCATTCCCCCTCCCTGCCGCCATAGTGTCCAGCCCAGGCCTTTTATACTAATAAGTGCTCAGCTCCCACAGATACCCATCAGGTAAGTGCAGAGCTGTCTGGAACCTGCCTTGAGTTAGATCTGAGGCAGGAAACAGCCAAGCCCCCCAGCTTCCAAAGGTCTTGGAGTCCATGAATGTCCAGGATTCCCCACACACATAGTGGGAAACAAAACACAAAAATTACCTCCATTTCCTAGACATACATTCACTAAAAAAAAATTTTTTTTTTATTGATTTCAGAAAGGAAAGGAGAGGGAGATAGAAACATCAATGATGAGAGAGAATTATTGATCAGCCGCCTCCTGCACACCCCCTACTGGGGATCGAGCCCACAACCTGGGCATGTGCCCTGACCAGGAATCAAACTGTGACCTCCTGGTTCACAGGTTGATGCTCAACCATTGAGCCACACCCGCTGGGCTAGACATACATTCTTGTATTTAATCCTTGTAACACCCTGGGAAGCAGCTATTATTCCTATTTTAGGGATAAAGAAACTCAGTCTCTAAAAGTTTGGGAACAGGGGTACTCTTCTCAAAAGCTAATAAAAGAAGAAGATAGAACAGGCCATGAGCTAATGCTCCACACCCCCTCCCCCAAACATGTGCTATTCGTTCAGAGGAGGAAGCTCTAACCCGGGGTGGGGCAGCTCCTCACAGACTAACCCGGAAATAGCAGGTAACTGCCTCGAGGTAAGGGCTATACTACTGACTGAGGAGCAGCAGGCCTGGGAGTGGCCAAGAGGGCACATGGAGAGGGTTGAAGGGATGGGGCCGCCAAGAGGCAGGTGACTGCAGAGAGCCCTGGATGATAGAAGCATGGATGAGGGAGAGAGACGCTTTTATCAGCCTTTGTTAGGAAAACAAAGCACAAAGCCACTCAGACAAAGTGGCTGCATTGCACACGCTTCAGTCCCAGCAAATCCCCTGCCCCAGGGTAGGTCTCATCGAGCTCACTTTGCTTTATGAGAACTCTGAGAGCTGAAGAGGCACTTGTGTGGGCTAATTGAAAGCATTATATACCTGTGTGTACTGTAGATACTTGCTTTCCTACTTGTCACCAGCATGTACATTTTTGTGTTGTATTGTTTTTACACTCAGCATTCTTTTATTTATACCTTTCATATATCCAGAATCTATGTAAATAAAAACAATTGTTGTTTTGAAATAATTTCAAATTTAATAAAAGGTTTCAGAATAGCAGAACTCCCATACACCCTTGATCCAGATGCCCCAATTTTTAACATTTTGTCACTTCCTGTCTCTCTTCTTTCCTCTTCCCATCTCCTTCTCCTCCTGCTGCTCCTCTCCCTCCTTGCTCCTTCCCTCCTTCCTTCCTATTTATTAATGTTTCTAAACCATTTGAGAGTCGGTTGCAGACATTTTGCCTCATTATCCCTAAACACTTCATTAAGCGTCTCCTAAGGACGTGGTTATTCTCCACAGTACAGTTTTAAAATTCAGGGCATTTAACTCTGATATAACATTTTTATCTAAGCTCTCGTTCTTGTTCCAGTTTGTCAATTTCCCCATTAGTGCACTTTATTTATTTATTAATTATTATTATTATTTTAAAATATATTTTATTGATTTTTTACAGAGAGGAAGGGAGAGGGATAGAGAGTTAGAAACATCGATGAGAGAGAAACATCGGTCAGTTGCCTCCTGCACACCCGCTACTGGGGATGTGCCCGCAACCAAGGTACATGCCCTTGACCGGAATCGAACCTGGGACCCTTGAGTCTGCAGGCTGACGCTCTATCCATTGAGCCAAACCGGTTAGGGCCCCATTAGTGCACTTTATAGCAGTTTTTCTCCCTGCAGAACCAGGTCCAGTGCAGATCATGCATTGCATCTCGTTGTTGTATTTCTTCAGGCTCCTGCACTCTGGATGGGTCCTTGGCCTTCCTTTGACTTTCCTGACACTGATATTTTTGAAGAATACCCACTTTAAAAAAAAGATATAGTACCTATTTTTGTTAACTTCATAATGTTCTGCTATACAGACATTCCCAGTTTACTTAACATTCCCCTATTGTTTCTCACTATTAAAAATAAATGTTCCTGTGGACATATTTGTTTAATTTCCTCTCTCTGCATTATTTCTGCTGGGTGTATTCCCAGAGGTGGAATACCAGGTCAAAGGTTATGGCTGATTTATGTCATGGTGATAACTAGAAATACTGATCCAGTTTGCCAGGTCACCAACATGCGCTGGTTTCCGTAGGGCTTTGCCAAAAACTCATAGTTTTTATGTATTTCTGGTAGTTCGAGAGTTTTGTGAAGAAACATCACTGTTTTTGCTGTAGGGAAATGGAAAGTGGTTGAAGTTTCTATGCTTCTCTCTTAATTCCAAAACTTATTCTCTCTGCTATGGTACCTTTTCTAATGGCGTTTACATTTCATTTTCATTTAATTACATTTTCATGGGTAATTTGAAGTTCTGATAGCAACACAAGGCAGGTAACGCAAATATAATAGTTCCCATTTTATAAAGGATGAAAATAAGGCCCAGAAAACTTACCTGACCCATCAGGACCAGTGACAGAGGTCTTCCCCATAGATAGATAGTTTTGCCTCCTGCCCCCACAGATAGAGGAGACCAAGGTTTTTGGGAGACCCCAGAACTCAAGCAAAAGGTTCTACTTTTTTTAAAAAAATATATATTTTTATTGGTTTCAGAGAGAAACATCAATGATGAGAGAGAATCATTGATCGGCTACCTACTGCACGCCCCACACTGGGGATCGAGCCTGCAACCTGGGCATGTGCCCTTGACCAGAATCAAATCCGTGACCCTTCAGTCCACAGGCCAACGCTCTATCCACTGAGCCAAACCAGCTAGGGCAGATTCCATTTCTTTGTATCTACTTTTAGAAGCTGGTGGGCAGGGTTCTATAAGAAAGTTCTTGGAGGCCCTGGCTGGGTAGCTCAGTTGGTTAAAGCATCATTACGATATGCCAAGGTTGTGGGTTCAATCCCCGGTCAGGGTACATACAAAGAAAAAAACAGCCGAAACCGGTTTGGCTCAGTGGATAGAGCGTCGGCTTGCTGACTGAAAGGTCCCAGGTTCGATTCCGGTCAGGGGCATGTGCCTGGGTTGCGGGCACATCCCCAGTAGGGAGTGTGCAGGAGGCAGCTGATCGATGTTTCTCTCTCATCGATGTTTCTAACTCTCTATCTCTCTCCTTTCCTCTCTGTAAAAAATCAATAAAATGTATTTAAAAAAAAAAAAAAGAAAAAAAAAAAAAGAAAAAAACAAATGAATGCGTAAATAAGTGGAACAACAAATTGACGTTTCTCTCTCTCTCTTCCCCTCCTCAAGTCAATAAATATATATTTTTTAAAAAGCTTGCTGAGAGAGTGCTGTTGGGAGAGATGGGCTCCTTGGGGAGGGGTGCTTTGAGGACAAAGAAGAGCGCTGTTCCCCTGTTTTCTCCTTTGCTGGAAAGTGAGGGGTAAGAGCGGAGGCAGTGGTGGGAGTTAGGCCCTGAGTCCTGCCCCTCAGCTGTGGTAAAGCCCCAGGGCTCTGGCAGTGTGGGAGACTGCAGTTCCCAGGGCCTCTCACAGAGCGATGGCTGCAGCCTTCAGGTCTCTCTCCTGGAGATTGCCCCAGACCCACAGCAGGCTTCAGCAGGCTTTGGAGCCCAAGGACTTGAACCTGCAGGGGCTCCTACCATGTCTGGCCCAGGGGACAAAGACTACAGCTCTGTGGCCAAATCTGTCTGCCACCTGTTTGTGAATGGCCCTGGAGCAAAGACTGGGTTTTACAGAGGAACAGTTCCAATAGCTTTGATGATAGGGAACACTAACTTTGGAACCTAATTAAACAAAATGTTATCCCCCCCAAACACCGTTCCCCGCCCCCCAGTTCCATTCTTCTTATTGGAAAACCTGTATTACAAAAAAACAGGCAAAACAAAACTCAATTCTCATTATATTTTTAATCCCATCAATTAAATATTTATTGAAATTTTGTTTTCTTCTTTGTTGTATAAGTGCTGCATAATACCCTTCATTTTGCGTCTGGGCCCACAACACCTAAAATATTTACCATCTGGCCCTTTGTGGGAAAAGCGTGCCTTCTCCTGATCTACTTCAGCAGAGTTTACTATTTAAGTAGCAAAACTTTAACAAAGTAGATTATTGTGGGGTGGGGGACGGGACACAAACAGGTCAAAGTGAAGGTGAGGGTGCGGAAAGGAGGATGAAGGGGGCGCAGAAGTCCACTTGCCCCTCCTCCCCCTCCCTCACACAGCCCATGAGGAACCTCTGGGAAGCCCCGTTTCAGAACCAAGGCCAATGCCGTCCTCTGAAGAGAAGGCAGGGTGGGAAGCATGGCCAGGAGCTCTCTGGGTACTAGGGATTATCTTGTACAGGAAAGGGGTGGGGCTAGGGGCATCACCTGGCGTAATCCTCTGGGCTGGTAGGTCTTTTTCCATTTTGCAGATGAGGAAGCTGAAGCTCAGAGAACTTCACTGCTTGCCAACTTTAGTGTCAGAGCTGGGAGTTAAGCCCACGGCTTCTGATCCCTGGTCCAGTGTTCTCTTTGAGGTGCCAAGATGCCTAGGATTTTCTTTCTGCCTGTGGCCCTCGGGTCCCCTCCAGAGAACAGAGAAAGAGGTGGGTCCTACTGCTTAGTGCTCTTGGTGGTTTACTGGGAGACCTGCTGAGAGCCCTGTTGTCCTGTGTCTAATCCATATCCAGGGCTGGCACTGCCTCCCTGCCACTCCCACCCACGTGCTGCCGGCATCCAACCCTGAGGCCTCACTCAGGACCCTAATCTTGGACCCTGAGCTGCTGGTCCCTGGTAACTTGGCCACAAGGCCTGGAGGGAAATGGAATGTCCTTCCCACCTTGGGTTGAGGTGGTACCTCGGGGGCATGGCACCAGCTGGAAAGGAGAGTTTAGCTGCTGAGGGGCAGTGTGGCTCTAGGAGGCAGAGTGTTCCTACTCATCTTTTGGAGGAACCCCTGCCACCTGAGAGAGGAGACGGGGCCGAGGGGAGAAGGGCAGTGGAGGGAGGAGGCAGGGAAGGGCACTGAGCCATTCCTGGCGGGAGGAGGGGCTCAGGGGTGAGGCTGGCGAGCTTTAGCCTGGTGGTGACCACTCTGGGTGTTTGGAGCTGCCAGGCCCCGGTTGGACCCTGGCTCTGCTACTGGGAGCTGTGGGGCCTCAGGAGGCAGCGTTGCTCTCTTAGGCTCTGTTCTCCGTTGTAATGGTCTCTGTCTCACAGGGTTCTGGAAATAACTTGGGGACTCTGAGTCTCTCCATGTTTTCCAACCTTCTGGGGTCCCATCATTCATGTCCAAATAGGAAACATGAGCATTCCATTCCAGGGCAACAGGAAGCCGTGTTCCTGACCCAGCCTCCCTGCTTCTCCCCGGGGAGTGCTCATATCCTCCTCACGCCTCGGGCCCTGGAACTCAGGGACCCCTTCCTCCTTTGAGACAATGCTGGGCTCCCTCTGTGACCCTGGCTCAGGATGAGCTCACCACTGAGGTTGGTTGAAGAGTAAACTGACTTCCCTGTCAGGCTTGGGGGCAGGAAAAGGAATTTTGGCACAAAGAAGGAAACGGCTTAAAGCAGGAGACAGACACCTCTGCTTCTTGACCCCTGACCTCTGCCATGATGCTGGGAGCTTCCAGGACCCTGCTTCAGGCCCCAAACCAGCTACCATCCTTTTTACTTACCACAAGGTCAGTTTCATATATAGACAGTTTATTGTTGTTGCAACCACTGCCTCAGTGGACTCTAGGTCTCTCTCTCTCTTTTTAAAAATTTTTAAAATTGATTTCAGAGAGGAAAGTGTTAGGTTAGGTGGCTCAGGAGGTGGCGCAAGAAATAGAGAGTCCAGTGAATCAGAAAAGAAAGGAAAGGAAGAGGTTTATTTCTGCGTCCCCTGGAGACCCACGTACCCCAAGGACAGGGCACGTGGATTCACGCCAACAGGGAGGGGGGCGCTTTTTTTATACTGCAGTTGGGTGAGGGGCGGGGACATGAGCTGAGGAATTCTCTGCCGCAGGGGATGGGCGGGGGTATTCAGAAAGAAGTCAGTATCTGTGTGGGGGTATGTGGATTAAGGGAGAAGAAGCCGGTATCTGTGTCTGGCACGTTGATCTGTGAGAAATTCCAAGGGAAGTCCATTGTCTCATCACATGTCTGCATGTATCCGATCCTGGGCTCTCTCCGACCTAACAGAAGGGAGAAGGAGAGAGAGATAGAAACACCAATGATGAGAGAGAATCATTGATTGGCTGCCTCCTGCATGCCCCTTACTGGGGATTGAGCCCGCAACCCGGGCATGTGCCCTTGACTGGAATTGAACCCGGGACCCTTCAGTCCACAGGCAGATGCTTTATCCACTAAGCCAAGACTCTAGGTCTCTAGGTCTCTCTTTTCTGGAATCAAAGGCCCTTTAAAGTTTCTCCCAAACACAAAGCTACTTCTGACTTCCCTCCCTTCCCCCTCATTCCTGCCACAGATGTAAGGGGTATATAGCCTGGCATGTGGGAAGTGCCTAGCACATGGTCACAGATAGGGACGTCATTGTGCTAAAAGCCCAGCGGTCAGTTGCTTGGAAGAGCTCACAGGGAGGAGCTGGCTTGGGCAGCTTCTCCTCTGTTACTTTATTTAACCAGTAAGATTCCCAAGTGGGAGAGGCCGGCAGGTAGGAAGTAATTGTCCACATTTTACAGAGGCACAAGCACCCAGTCCCAACCTTCGAAAGCAGGGAGGCCAGATGGAGTGGGGATAAGGCTGTGTGTCCCCAGGTATTTATTAACACAGGTCCAAGTAGCAATCCTGAAAAGATTTCTTAGAGAAAGATTTTGTAAAGCATCTTAGAGCCAGCTAACTCTGCAGCGTTTCCAGAGTTTGGGGCCGTGAAATCCTTCCTGATGTCTCATCTGAATTCTGACACGGGATCCTTCTTGGGGTCCACGAGTGTCTCTGAGAAAACGTCAGCTCCCTGCAGCTCAGGAAGCACTGCCAGATGCTGGCTCAGCTGGCCGGGCTCCACTGCAAGCCCTCCGGTTCTTTGAGCTGCTACCCTAAAGGGAAGGCCTGTGGCCGGGCCATTTCTTTGGACAGCTGACCCACTCCTCTCCAATTCACAGCCAAGAATTTGTCCCTCAGGCTCAGGGTCCAGCCTGGGTAGGAATCCCAGCTTTATTACCCATAGCCTCTGTGACCTTGGGCAAGTTACTTCACCTCTCTGAGCCTTGGTTTTTCTTATCTATGAAATGGAGAACATACCACCTACTTTATCAGGCCAGGATTTAAATTTAGATCTCTTTTGACTGCAGAGGATTGGATGAGATTATGACTAAAACATGTAGTACAGCGGATGTCATCCCAGGAAGTGCATCTGAATCACAGAAGCAATATACACACATACATATGTGCCAGAGGTTTGGGATGTAGAAGGTACAACTAGATCCAAGATCATTTCTTCAAAATGGTACTGGAGACACAGTAGGCTCTTAGAGATGTCGGTTTATCCCTTTCTTCCCTAGTAACAAGTCTCTTTATTATCCTCTCCCCGGTAAAGTTATGAGTTTTTTAATAATGTAAAACATATTTATTTGTATGTGCAACAATGAGCAGTCTTCTGTCAAGTGGAGCCGATCTAGATTCTTAAGTAGCTGATGCTGGGACCCACTAACAATGGGAAGACTTGCTGTGCTGCTTTCAGATGCTAAGTCTCTGCCTGACATTTCAGCAGCTTTTTAAATGGGTCTTCCTGCTGGGCCTGCTTTTCTTCTCCCTTATGATATACAAGCTGGCGAGCCAGACAGCCTGTGTTCCTCCCCTGTTTATCCAGGTACCTTCCCGTGAAGCGCAAGAGATCGGTTCCACTGTTCGCAGAAGCCGAGGTGTTCCGGTCTTGCTGGTTAACATGTTCTTCAACTCCAGAGCAGCCTCGAGCTTGTACGCCAGGCCCCCAGTTACCCGTATCAGGCCTGTTAGTCACCGGAAGGCAGATTTTACCCCCACGTTTTCTTAGGTGTCTTCGGAACTGCTCTGCATGTTCCCTCTTCACTTCAGCGTGGTCTTCAAAAGATGCAGCAAAAAGAGGTGCTTCCCTGTCTTCCTTGTAGTAACTCGTCATAGATAAATAAGCATCACTGACATGCAGCTCAGAAGATGCCACCTGATTAACTGTAACCCTCCACTCCAGAGCGGAGGCTCTGGACCTGGGATGCCACCTCAGCGTCAGAGAAACTCAGGCATAAAAGTGCTACCCAGTCTGTTACGTTATTTTTACCTCTTCCCTTTGCTCACACTAGATCCCTGCTGGGATTCCCTCACTGACCCCCACTCTTTCATGGTGTCTACCACACTCAACATTCCTTTCTTGCTAAAACTACCCTCTTTTTTTCCTCCCCAAACCCCTCCCAGCCTTCTGCCCCATAATGCTGAGCTGAGTTGGCCCTTGTACAGGGGTGGCCCCTGATTGGCAGGGATGGTCACTTGGCTCAAGAGTGACCAATTCATTGGCTATGAGATGCCGGGCTGAAAAGCCCTGCCCAGTAGGAGCAGTGGTAATTAGCTAAAACAGCTTCTCTCTGAGTCTCAATGCAGAATGTGAGGAGGGAATGGAGCTACCACTGAAGATGCAGTGATTTCACAAGCGATTTCCTTGATGGCCTCTAGGTTCAATTCCCATTCCTGTGTGTATCCTTCCAGCGACCACGTTCCCCTTGAAGAGCCCAGGTAGCACGCTTTCCCTGTCCTTATCTCTGTCTCACTCATGTGTGGAGCCTCCAGGCATGTGCTCAAGCTTTGTTTCCTCCTGGAAGCCTGCCTGCCCTGATTACTGCAGATATATTGACTGCAGGCAGGGTTGGGTGCACCTGTTCTATGTTCCACAGCATGTTGTGGAGTTTCTAGTTGTCATTGTTTGCCTCTGAGTCTGCTCCCACCCTCTTCCACAACACCCCTGAAAAAAAGCTACCCTAGAACAGCTCGCAGTCCAGTGAGCTCTCTGATCACAGGATCTGGAGGTCATTCCGTTTCATTTCCCAGTGCCGTACACACTGATAGGCACATAGTAGGTGCACAGTAAATGTTCGAATGAGTTCTGGTTTCAGTTGGCTCCTATTCTGGGGTCTGTATTCTAGCTTTGCACTTTGGGAGGTGGGAACTAAGCGGGATACTGAAGGATGGGTAGCATTTGGATAGGTTGAGTAGGGGGGATGGGCATTCCAGGTATAGATGGACTTGAGCCATCTAAATGGACAGGATAATGCAAGGTATGTTTGGGGGGTTGGGTCCCTGGAAACTGGATGACAGGTCTAGCAGGGAAGCAGTGGGCAAGCCCAGAGTAGTAAGTAGAGAGGATGGACCAAAGCCTAAGCCAGCCATTAAAGTTTTACAATATGGGTCACAGGGGTAGAGGGACAGGATAATGAATGATTTAATTGTTTTTACTTATACTTTTCAGTATCGCCTAAGCTCGAAAGTTTAACATGCATTTCTTAAGTCATATAGAACAAATTGCTTTTTAAATATTTCATGCTCAGGAGTTTGGACTTCCCACTGGTTTTGAGCAGGAAGAAAGGTTAATGGTATTGGATGGAGAAAAGGGCATGGGAGGTGGGCCCAGGAGGAGTGAATCACTGTAGAGAACAATGAGGACCTGGAATTGTCATAAAGGGATGAAGGTATCATTGCCTGTATCCTTTATGCAGAGAGAACAGACTCAGTGAACCCTTGGCTGAAGAACTAGTAAGTTAGGGAAGGGAAAGAGTTGGTGAGGATTCCATACTGGTACCTACAATGAGTCTCCCATATCTTTTGCTAGAAAAAAAATTCTGGCAGAGATACCCCAAGGGTTTGGAAAGAGTAATTTGTCATCACACCATTAGAATTAAGCTGGAGGGGCCTCGCAATGCCATCTATCTAACCCCTTCAATGCACTGTGAGCTCTTTGGAGTCATTTAAAAATGTTAAGTAGTATGCTCTTCACAAGTATTCACTGAGCAAAAGAAGTTCTTCTTTCTTGGAAACTAAAAAAAAGTGACTTGACTTTTAAGAAGTCCACTCTTTAGGGAACTTGTCTGTTGGATGAAGTATACCTGTATGTATCTTAGCCCACGTCCTAATTTTAGCTAATGCTGGCTTTCCAAAGCTCTTCCTAAATAAGAGCTTCCACAAATAAATCTGGAGAAACTTTGCCTAATGCTTGGAAGAAGATGACCATTACCTGGGAACAGGACTTAAGCTATTTAAATGTTAATGGTTGCAGGTGCTCATTTAGGAATAACAGTGTGTACAGACTCTTTTTTCTCTACGAGATTGCCCAATAGCTATCCCCTAGAGCAGTGGTTGGCAAACTCATTAGTCAACAGAGCCAAATATCAACAGTACAACGACTGAAATTTCTTTTGAGAGCCAAGTTTTTTAAACTTAAACTATATAGGTAGGTACATTGTTATTAACTTAATTAGAGTACTCCTAAGGCTTAGGAAGAGCCACACTCAAGGGGCCAAAGAGCCGAAGTTTGCTGACCACGGCCCTAGAGCATTGCCAAGATTAGCTGACTCTTGCTGATATTAACCCGCATTTGGATGGTTACTCTTGTAAAACTGTACTCTGTACCCACAGATGTATGTCTCTAATGCATTTACCTTCCCTTTTTGTTGTCACCTTAGTTTCCTTTTTGCAGGGTAAGTGCTTCCAGGTCAATGTCTAAGCCATGTCTTCCCTATATTCTGTGATACAAAGTCAGGAATAAGTGGCTGGCAGATTAAACTGAAGGGTGTAGCTAGTCCCATTATTTTGTCCACTCTACCTGGCCAAACTTACCTCTCTATACTTTCTCCCCTCTAGCTGCTATCCACGTCTTTTAATGAGATGCTCTTCCTTCTTCTGAGCACCTTCTCTCTCATCCCCTTCCTCTCTTCCACTACTTCTGCTCAGCCCTCAAGTCCAGTGAAAATGCCTCCTTTCCATTTAAAGCCTTGCCATGAGTACTTGCCCCCGCCATCTTTCCAGCTTCAAGCATCCATAGCTCTTAGAGTCTGGGCCTCATATATAATTCTTCTGAAGCAGAAGATTTTCTGGAGGTTCATTCCGTGTTCCATTCCAGGCTGTGAGACCCTTGAGGACAGGGGCCAAGGTTTACCTCTCTTAGTGTTTTCACCACCTCTAGCATAGGGTGGGATGCACAGTAAGCATTCAGCAAACACAAGGGCCAGTTCAACCATAAACTGTGCTCAGCCAGCTGAGCCTCCAGGCCTTGAGTTTGTGTCTACAAGCCTGGGAGCCAGTAGAAGTGCAGCAGCATCGTTTTCACCACAGCTCCGCTCACACAACCTTCTTTGTTTTCTTGCCTGGAGGGGGCAGAGCAGGGGGACAGGCCAAGTGTGCAGAGCTGTTTGACATCTCAGCAGCTGCACAGAATGCTCACTTGTTCTCCCTCTCATGTACCAGATTCGCCCCACATCACAACTTCTTCCTGTGCTGGGTCAGCCTAGTGACTTCTGTCTTGCTTCTGTTTCTCCAGGAAGTGACTGAGCCTGGTTCTGTGAACTCAAGTGGAGTATCTAGTCCCAGGGAGAGAAGGGGGCAAGGGCTTCCCTTTTTCGGACGGGTTCTGATCTCAGCTGAGATGAAGGGAAGGCCTATTACCACGGAATTTCCAGATCAGGGGTGTGGCTTTCTTGGGGCTATGTGAGAAGTAGAGAGACTCATTTGTGGCATCTGAGCCATCAGCCACGGACTTGAGTAAAGACTTGATTCCAGTCCCACTTTGGCCACCAATATGTTGTGTGGCCTTAGGCAAGACACGCTCCCTCTGTTGGCCATGCAACATTTTGGTGGTGCAAGTGGGATCTGAATGCAGGTCTCCTCACTCCAGCTCCTTTGCTCTTTCTGTGACTCCACAGAAACACTGTAGGCATTTGGTATCACACCAAGCTGTCTTTCCTCTCCCTTCTGACTTGTTCCTTTCCGTACCCGAGGTGTTCTTAGGAATAGGGACTTTCCTCCAGAGGCCTGTGTCAGAGATCTATCCCCAAACTATAAGTTTCCTATATTTCCTTCCTATAGATACTTCCCTTTAGGCCCCAGATTTCCTTGGGGCGACCCGATGGGTCTGTCTCTTTTGACAACTGTGAAGAGATTCTTCACAGAAGAGGTGGGCACGTGGCACTGCTTTGGGGAAGCAAGTAATGCCTTCCTCGTGGGGCTCAGTAAAAATTTGTCCCACGAAGAGGTGAATGAATGAATTCCAGCAAGAAACAAGAGAACTGACGACGCCATGGTATCACCTTAGTCATCACTCTCCGAGACCAGGCCAGTTTTGGGGAGACCCTTCTGTGAAACTAACCAGAGCAGCACTTGCCCGATTTGAATCCAGGCCTGTGAAGTGGGTTCTGCCCCCACTGCTGTCTCAGCTGTTTCTCGTTCATTCAACGAGACAGTGCAGTGAGAGAGTGCTGGTGCGGGAGTGCAGGGATCCCGGCTTTGGTTCTGGGGCGACATGTGCTTAGGCAAGTCCTTCCCGTCACAGGGCCTCAGTTTCCCCATCTCTTAATATTTAAATGTCTTTTAGCACTAGCCTGCTGGACTTTAAGATTGCATGAAGCATCCTTGCTGGGCAGGGGCCCACCTGTTCAGTCAGGGCAGGAGTCACTCACCTGTGGCCTGTGGCCTGTGGCCTGTGGCACGGTAAAGCCTCTGGTGCCGCCGAGACTGCCTCTGCTGACATTAGGCAGGGACGCTTAGCACCGAGTTTATTCAGGGCCTGTTTTAGCAACACTGCTAGTAAATATTGACTCTGTGGCAGGAAAACGGAAAGCAGAGATGACTGCATTAACTCACTCAAAGGGTAGAAGTTCACTAAGCCCTGATAAGACAAGATGTAGTTACGCAATGTGTAGGTGTGCCACCAACAAATAAGTTGTTTAGGGGTGGGGAGAAGGGAAAGCAGGACAAGGAAGCCGTCATGGGCAATCCATGGCTGCTGTCTTGTCGGCACCGGCTGGCTCTCTTAATCTTCTATTTGATTTTAAACACCTTTGAGGCACATAGAGAAATGACTGGAAGGAAATACACCAAAACATTTATTGTGACATTCTCTAGAGATGGTGAAATTGCCACTAATTTGATTTCTTCATATCCTTTTCTATTTTCCACACTGTCTACAATGATCACATATTACTTTTGTAATCAGAGAAGGGCAATGTATTAGAAATAAAATATTTTTATTTGAAGGGTCTGAACTTTCAGGATCTTCTAGGTCCCTCAAATCACTGGGTTTTGTTTATTGGCCATTGTGTAGTAACATAGCTGTCAAGAGAAGAGTGAAGTCCATATGAGAGAAGTTATTCTTCTAAATAAACCCTGTGTTTACTTAATGATTTGTACTCATAAAAGCAGAATGTGGTGGGAAAAATTCCAAACACTTGCGATTTCAGGATTTTTTTTTCTAAGTAAACAAACACTTACTGCTTGGAGAGCTTTCTGTTTGCCAACCCTGTACTCTACAGAGTCCAGGCCCGGCTTGGCCCAGAACTGGGCAGGTCTGAGAACTGGCCACTTTGATAAGTGGTTACATGTGAGCCAAACATAGGAGGAGCCAGGTATGAAGGAGGGGCTAGGCCTTAGAATTTGTAGCTTGGGGATGGGGATGCAATTATAATAAAAATTACCACTGATTAAGCACCAACCATCAACCAGGAGCCGTCCATACATTATTACTAATCCTTAGAAAATTAGCTGCCTCTTAGGGATGAGGAAACCAGGGCCAGGAGAGTCACCTTTCCAAAGCCCCAGAGCCAGTCAGAGGCAGACCTGGGTTTAAACCCATGTCCACCTGACTGCAAAGCATTTACTCTCTTTTTTTTTTTAAATATTTTTTTTATTGATCTTCAGAGAGAAAGAGAGGAAGGGAGAGGGAGAAACGTTGATGTGTGAGAAACATCAATTGACTGATTGGCTGCCTACCATTGCCTATCAGCGACGAACTCGAAACCTGGGTATGTGCCATGATCGGGAGTCAAATTGGTGACCTTTTGGTGCATGGGGCGATGCTTAACCAACTGAATCACACTGGCCAAGGCCAGCATTTACTCTTCCCACCATACCAGACTGCCTCTCAAGTGACTTAGGGTTTTGCACTGGAAAACAGAAACCTCCGAGGAGAAACCTGCAGCCTCCAGACAGGACTGAGGGTCTTTGGAGGAAGAGGCAGCTCCAGGTGTGAGACATGAACGAGTAGCTGCAGGTAGGATCCTAATGTGTCAGCCCTGAACCCAGGACTGGGCGTTTTTGCTCACCTGGGGTGACTCAGCAGGCCCAGGGCGGCCATGAGAACCATGGGACAGGTGGGCCTCCTTTGAGGCTCATACTGGCCAGTCCAGAGGGCCCTTCATCTTTGGACTGCTTATGCCGTAGGGAAGGCCTTTCGTTGGGGAGCTGGAAATTGAAGCACAGGGTTGCTGCATCAAGGTTGGTGCTTGGTCTAGAGGCCTTCTTTGTACCTGGTTAATTAAAACAGCTAGAAGGGGAGTCTTATGGTTGTTCAGCTTTTTAGCTGGATTAGTAGAGCTAATTTCTGAGTTTGTGGCAGCGATTGCCTCTGGGCTCACAGGTTCAGTCCTCACAGCCTTTGGAATGGGCCAGGAGCCTCCCTTCCTCGCCCACCTCCACTGGAACGCGCTCTACCTGCGGACCATAACGAGAATGCTGTGTCTGCCCCCCTCACCCGGGAAGGCCTGTCTTCCGAGAATGAATGCCTCAGAGTTCGATTTCAGTTAAAGTTGGTTTCCACGTATTTTATTTTTCTTAGGAGAAAAGATGTGTGTTTTGGGGGCGGGGCTGAATTGTGGTGTGTGGTGTTTTTAAAAACTATGTTTTTTTGGCTGAAGCAGCTGAGTTGATTGAAGCCCAGCAGTACCCATTATGGAAATACCTTATCTTGTGGTTCTCCTGAGTTGTGGCTAGAATATTTTTGGTTCCTTGGCAAAGCCAGATAGGATTTCGAAATTTGATGGCGAAGGTTTCCACATCACCAAAATGGAAAGGAGCAGTGGCATTTGAATGCTCCTCCTCTGTTCCAGGAGCTTGTGTTACTCCATGGCTCACACCACTGTGCATGTCTTTTGTTTCTTACATAACAACGGTAATAGTAATAGTTACCTGCATTTGTATGGAACTTTACAGTTTATAAGGCATGTTCATGCACATTATCTCATTCAATTCTCATGGCTGCATTTCTAGACAGGCAGGGGCTATTAACCCTCCTTTTACAAAAAACAGAGGCTCAGAGAGGCTAAGTGACCTGGTCACACAGCCGGGAAGAGGCGGTGTCAGAAGTTAAGCCAAGGTGTTCTGACTCCAGACCAGGAAAGGTAGGGAGGTTTGTACCCAGTAAGATGTGGACCTGCCCAGGTCCTGGAATGCAGGCTCTCTGGGCACGGGGAGGTGTGAGCATCGCCAGACCTCGCTGTGGCTGTCCTGGGCCCAGCACAGCCAACCTTTGTAAAAATGGGACAACCTTTGAGGTGTAGTTTGGGGTTTTGTGGAGGGCTTTGCCTCAAAGGCCTGCTCTGGCTGCTGCTTGGTTTATACTATAATTGAGCGGTGAGACAGAAGGGTAGGTAGAGGCCATTAGCCTCATTTTACAGATGAGAAAACTGATGTTTCAAGGGGTTGGGTGACTCAATGTCACTTATTCATTAATCGCATAACAAATATTTATTGGGTGACTATTGGAGGTACATAGGGGACTGAGGTCACACCTAGTGACTGGGGAAGGAGGGACTTAAAGGCAATAAGAAGAGGGAACTCTGCTGAGTCGGAGCCCTTGAGAACAGCCCATGATGTGGATCTCTTTGTATCTTCCACAGCAATGAAAACAAGATGGGCTCAGGCCAAAGTTCCAAAAACACTTTGTTATCCATGTAAATAATGATGATGATAATTGCTACCATTTATTGACCTCCTGTTTTGTTTTTTTTTAAAAAAAATATGTTTTTATTGATTCTAGCGAGAGAGGAAGGGAAAAGGGAGAGAGAGACATTGATTTGAGAGAGAAACATTGATTGGCTGCCTCCCATACGCTCCCTAACCAGGGATTGAACCCACAATCTGGGTATGTGTCTGACCGGGAATCGAACCGGAGATCTTTTGGTGCATAGGCTGATGCTCAATCAACTGAACCGCACTGGCCAGGGCTATTGCCCTCCTATTGTATAGCAAGCCATAGGCTGGGCATTATTCCTGTGTTGTTTCTAATTGTCGTAGTAACCTATGTGGCAGTGATTATTTATCCCACTTTACCGATGAGGAAACAGAGGCTCAGAGAGGTCAAATCACTCCCATCTCAAGTTACCCTGGGATTAAGATCCAGTCTGTTTGATTCCAAAGCCAGAACACTTTCCACTGACCTACATGCTCTCTATGATAATGGACTCTGAGAAACTTGCTGGAGAAGGTTACTTTTGGAGAGCTCATATATAAAGAGGGTCAGACAGAGTCAGTTGAGTGGGTGGACAGGACTGCAGCTCTGGACAGAGAATCTTTAAGAGGCTGGGGCCCTGCTGGAGGCAGCCAGTGCCCGATGAGAGAGCAGGGCAGGGTGGGGTGGGGCGGGGCAAGTTCCTATTCATGGCCCTACATCCAGCCCGCCTGAAGTTCTCAGGAGCCAGAGGCTGCTATGTCCTCTTAGGGACCCTCGTGGGAAGGTCCACCTGCCACAGGCCTTGTGACACCTTCTCTCAGAATGCTGCACACCCCAAGCCTGAGTTTCGCCGTCTCCCTTCCCTGCTGTGTTAGTTTCCAGGGCTGCCATAACAAATTACCACAAACTAAGTGCTTTAAAACAGCAGACGATTATTCCCTCACACTGTGGAGACCAGAAGTCTGAAATCAAGGTGTTGGTAGGGCTGGCTCCTCTGAGGGAGAATCGGTTCCATGGCACTCACTGAGCTTCTGGTGGCCGTGGAATCCGTGGCATTCCTTGGCTGGTAGAAGCACCCCTCCAATCTCTACTTCTGTCTCCACATCACCCTCTGCCCGCCCTGTGTGCCTCTGTGAGTCCTCCTCTTCTGTTCCATCTCCCTCTGCCTCACTCTTAAACCCATTATTGGATGTAGGGCCCACCCACGTAATCCAGAATGATCTCATCTCAAGATGCTTCAATTAGGTACATCCCCAAAGACCCTTTCACCAAATAAGGCCACATTCACAGGTTCTGGGGGTTAGGACATAGACATCCCACTATACCTGCTACCCCGTTTTCCTCCTGGAGTTGTCTGAGACCTTTGGGGTCAGTGCCCTCACTGCAGACTGGGTCCTGTGCTGATGCACCTGTCTCTTCTCCCCAAGCAGTCCCCTGAGCCTTATGGTCAAGTGGGTCTTGGACCCCCATAGACTGGCAATGAAAGGCCCTCGTATGAAGAGCTCATAGAACCCTGGGGTTAGCTACTTGTGAACTTCAGAGTGACAGTTCCCACCTGGAACATGCTGTCCTTGTCCCATAGCGGATAGGCAGGAGAGAGGGTGTCCTTGTTATGGCTAGGGCCCGTGGGTCAGCCAGGCTATTTGTCTCCTGCCCGTCTACAGCTGGCACAGGTCTCTGACCATGCCATACCCTCTCCTGCTGCCTCCCCTGACTTATTGCCCCGCAAAGATCTGCTCTGCTCCTCTGACCAGATCGCCGCATCTTTCCCTACCTGCCTCTTCTTACTCTATGCCTCGTGCTTCTGATAATTTTTCTCTCCTCTCTCAACTGTGGCATGTCTTGTTTTTATTTAATTGTATTAGCTTTTCTGCAGGATTAGATCTGGTGTTGTTTTTTTTTTACTAGATGTAAGCTGAGATCTCTGATAAATACCTCATTGGCAGAGGAAAGTGTTTGTGGACCCCTGGTCTCATCCAGGACCTGTTGGGACAACCACACAAGGTTCTACCTGAGACCTTTGAGAGTACCTAAAAGTCCAACACTCTGGTTTTCCAGAGGAAAAAATGAAAATCCAAGAAGTGATGATTTGTTCCTAAATTATCAGGGGGCTTTGAACAAGTCACTCACTTTCTGGGTTCTCATTTCTTTCTCTGGAAAACCAGCACGTCAGACTATCAGATACTGTCTGTCAAACAAACTCAGAAATAAATGACAAAGATTTATTCAAGGGTCTTAGAATTTACAAACTGGGAACACAGCTAGGCAGAAACCCGGAAGTGTTCTGAAGAAGAAAGAAAAGCTGAGTCCTTGTAATGAAAAGTGCATTATTATGAATAACCAGTCCTGCATCCTCAGCCCTAGGATTGGTCCAGGATGGTTATCGGTGAGATGTCAGGCAGTCTGATAATGGATGTCAGGTGGATATTGGGTGGACTGGATGTGTGAGTCCTCAGGAAGTAATCAGAGGGTTACCTGGCGGTCTGATGTACATCCAGGCATTCACGCAGGACTCGAAAGTTCAAAAAGTTTAAGTTCCCAGTCTCCTTAGAACAAGAATAGAGTCTTCTCCTCATGTCTCAGCCTTCATAATGTTAATCATTTGGGCAGCTTGGTTGAAGTGACTCCATTTAATTTATTCCCTATCGTCACTCTTTCCTCATCTCAAAGCTCCCTTTCTGGTTGAACGTTGTGTTTGTCCATATAGCCTTCGGGTCTCTGAAAGGTCGAGTTTGATAAAGACAGGGCCTGGACCAACAGCAAGGTTCTCCCTGTGCCTGAGGCAGGCCAGAGTTGCCCACCCCTTCACCTCTGCCCCAGGCACTGCTGCCTCCTCAGGGTGGACCATGCTTTTCTCTGTTAGCAGCCTAAGGGGTAGCACTTCCTAGGGTCAAGTTCTCTAGGTCCCCAAGGTCACCGTGGAGGTCAGTTAGAGGGAAATGAAGTGAATAATCACTTGGTCCAAGTTGCTGCAACCTCAGGGAGGACCCAGGCGGCTGAACCTCCCAGCCCAGAATCCTCGCCAGAAGGTGTTTCTGTCTGGCAAAGCTACCAGCCACACCCAAAGAAGGCTGATTTGCTAAGTGAAATGACTAATTAGTCCTGAAGCGGAGATTCCTATCTTCTCACAGTGGCCTCATGATTTATTCATGTGAGGCTGGAACACTTGCAGGGCCTGGGCCCTGTCTCCTGTGGCTTCCACGTGATGGGCGGCCAACTGTGTTTTTCCAGAATGGATAATTGCTCAAACCTAGCTTGCTTTCCCAGTGTCAGCCAGGAAACCTATGACTCTGGTCGCTTAATAGCTCCCTCCTTCCCCTGGTCTGCAGTCCTTTCAGAAGGAATGCATTCTTATCTGGGCCTCACTCCTTCTGTGGCCATGTGGGCTCGATGGTATCTCAGCGCCTTCTAGCCCTCAGGTTCTTTACTTTTAAATTCCTGCCCCTTCCCCCTGTCAACCCTTCTGTTTTCTTAAGGTATTTGCTTCCATCGGGCTGCTTGCTGCAGGGTAATCAGAGACAGCTCAGCTGCTTGGAAGCCTCACGCCTGGTTTCACTTTTCTGCCCAATTACCAAGTCTTAAAGGCACCTATTGTCGTTTAAACTGTTAGTTTCTGGCCTTTTAAGATTGCACAGATTCACCTAATGTCTCCTGACTTGTGACTCCCAGCCTAAAATCTCTGTAATGAAGAACAAGGTGCCAGCCTTTAGGAAGAGTTAGGCAGGCTCACTCCATCTCCAGATTCCTCACTTTACAGGACATTTGCAGTGTTACTATGACTGCCTCCTGGACTCTGGCTGAGGAATGATTCGAGTCCTTAAGGATGTGGTTGCCACCTTGCGGATTGTCTGGGGGTGAGTGGCAGGGGACCAGACTGTTAGGGGATATGTCATGGTTTTGTTTTTGTGCTTTTTTTTTTTTTTTTGTCTATTTGACATTATGATCACACCAAATATATCCCATTTCCTCCAATTATGTTACAGTGTAAACATTTTTCTCTATCATTCCCTTGGTAAATGTATTTATTGGCCATGAGATGTTCCAGATTGAATTCTTAACATGATCATGTAATAGCCAAAATTTGGAAGCAGTCCAAGTGCCCATCAGTAGATCAGTCGATAAAAAATCTGTGCCACATTTACAGAATGGAAAATGTGTAAAATTTTAACATTAAAATAAGAAGTTGTTAAAAAAATAAATAAAACTAATTAATAAAAACAAAAACAAAAACAAACTAGTGCACTTAAAAGCTTCTTTCCCTGTCCTGAATCTCTCTAGGCCCAGTCCTCAGAAGTGACCATTGTTAAGTTTCTGTGTATCTTGCCAGAAATTGTCTATGTGTTTATACCATATGTGCATATATTGTTTTTTAAAATGTAGATGGGATTGTACTGTACATGTAAGATGGATTCAGAATGTTGTTCTGAAATATGATTCTTTAATCTTGTGCATTTCCCCTCAGTGGTGTGTGTGAGTGTGTTTGTGTGTGTGTGTGCGTGCGCTGTGTATGTGTGTGTATAAATGTGTGTGTGTGATGTTCTTTTTAACAGTGACATAGATCACCTATTATAGATGGACCATAATGAATTTAACTAGTGCCCTTGTTTGTAGACATTTAAGTTGTTACCATAATGAGCATCCTTGTATATACATTTGCATACCTCATTTACTCACCTTCTATCTGCCAAGTATGGTTTTAGACACTGAGGATTTAGTGGTAAATAAGACAAACTTTTGTGTAACATTTATACCAGTATAATTGTTAGATCAATTCTGAAGAGTGAAATTGTTGGCAGGTTGATGTAGCACATTTATTGCATGCATCTAAGCCACATAGAATATTTTATTGAGTGTTTGATAAATGATAAATCAGTGGCTGCCTGAAACTTTGCCCATCCCCTTGCCCCTGCCACCTTATGCCCCCCTTTCCCCAGTCTCCCAGCATTAAAGGGCCATTTGCTGAGGCTTCAGGAAGGTATTCCAGCAGTGATGGATGGGGACAGTAATATGTGTTTTCTGACACTTTTAAGGATCATAGGATACAGCCTTTCTGTGTCCTCACAACTGTGTGGGAAAGTTGTTTTACCAGAAAGCTTCCTGTGTCAAAGGGGGCTGGCTCTCTCCTCCTTAGCTCTTGTGATGAGAAAGATTCCGATGGATGACAGAAAGCAGTGTTGAAACAAAGCAAGTGAGTTTATTAAGGAAGCAAAGCAAGCAAATTTATTAAGAATCCACTTGGCATAAAGCACAAATGGGCAACCTGGTTAGTCTGAGCACTCCACCTGGTGGGGGCTCAAGGGTTTTATATTTTACCCTCCTATAGGTTTCAAGGTTCCCCTTTTACATTGTTATGGCTTTTCCAATAATTTCTGAGAACATCTGCCAATTTTATCTTGGCAAGTCCCAAGACTGCTGACTTCTTTGTGCAGTAGGTGAGATCAACTCCCTTTTCCTGCTCTCTTTCTCCTCTTCCTGCCCTAACAACTATCTTTCTTGCCTAAGACCCCCCTTCAAATGATACTACTTTGGGGGTTTTGTTATTTGTCCCCAAGACTTTATCTGTCCTTGGGTTTAGCTGGCAAAAATGGCATTAATTTGGTCTTTGTTCTCTGTTTTTCTGGACCTGGGTGATTTAAGCTATGTATTCTCTGGTTAGGGAGGAGAGGTATAAGCCATTTTCTCTCAAGTGTCCTTGGTTGGGAAGATAAGGTCTTGCCATTCACCAGCTGGCTGCAGCTGCCTGAACTGTTTGGCCTTGTTTACTTTTCTTGTCTTAGTTTCCCCATTCCACCTGCCCAGGAATTTCCCTAGCTTCTTACTGTCCTGCCACAGTCGGAGTGGCTAGTTTGCACTTTACAGAAGGAACTGGGCCCAGAGAGGTAAGGTTAGTTAACTAAGGTTGGTGAAGGGACTGCTTGCTCCCATGAAGCTGGCTGGTGGGAAGGCTGGGATGAGGACCCAGGCAGAGGGGTGCTGCTTTCTGGGACTTCTTCAAGGGTGCTCAGAGTTCCTGCCATGTAAATTAAATCATTTTAAAACCAGAAGATAAGTTAGTTTCTTTCTTTTCACTTACTATGTGGAGATAGGGTTCTAAAGGACTTGCATTTCATGAATTCATTTAGAGCTGCTCTGTGCAATGCAGTAGCCACAGTCATGTGTGATTATTTAAATTTAAATGTAATTAAAATTAAATTACAAGTTCCTCAGCCCTGGTGCTCAGTAGCCACGTGGCTAGTGGCTACTGCAGTGGACACTGCGCTTACAGAACATTGCTGTCACCCATGGCGCTGACTTACAGTGTCCATAAGGCGGTGGCATTGTTTTTCTCCTAAACACTCGAATGTTTGGGGGAGGAATTTTTGAGATCATTTTCACTTTCTAACTTTACAAGTAGGGAAAAGGAGGCTCACAGACAGGAGGTGCAGCTGAGGGTTCAAAGTCCCCCTGTGTATCCTCCACTCCAACCTGCCTCATTTATCCTGAGGGCCTCTATGCTGCCTCTGTTCCCTTGCCCTGACCACTTGCTGATTCTAAGGGCCCAGATCAGGTGCCCTCTGCCACGTAGCTCCAAGTCTGCCTTCTTGCTGTGTCCCCACAACCCGGAGACCACAGTGTGAGTCAGCCACCTCTGCATGGCGATGCTGTGCCCCGCAGATTCTCCCCCAGGACTGTAGGCCAACCCTCAAACCCTCTTCTGATGGGGTCAGGTCAAGTTTATAAACACAGTTACAGGAAGCTGGGCTGCCACTGCACACACAAACCACCCCACCCGGCGATGCGCAGACTGAGACAGATGCTGAAGAATGAGGGGATGCGAAGCTTGGACCAGATAAAACTGGAGATGCCAGCAGATGATCCAATGTTTTCAAAGGTGGGGGTTGGTATGCAAATTAGAGACCAAACCCTCTTGTAGAGGCTTAGAACAATTAAAATGCAAACTGCAAATCCAGATGACTGAGAAGGCAGACAGAGCCTTTGCCTGAGGTTGTCCTCTGGGCTTCGGGAATGATAAGAAATCGTTGGTTTAAGACTGAGAGACAAATGTTGAAAAGGTCAAGGATGCCTATACTTCACGCTACATAGATTTTATTTTCCACTCAATCACTTTCTCCCACAAACTGTAGTTAGAAAGATTGGCAGAGGGTGCTAAACAGTCAATAACTGTTATTATTACTGCTACTATTACCATTACTAATACTCAGTAATAACAGTACTGCTACTTCTAGTAATATTGATAGTTATCAACTGCTTAGCATTCTCTGCCAATATTTCTAACTACTGTTTCAGTAATAGTAATAGCAGTAGTAGTCATAGTAAACAGGAAGGCCTGAGTTAAAAATTATATCCATAAGCAGTCTTTAGAGGTAGAAGGAGCTGTTCTTTCTGGTATCTGAGGATATTCCTCTTGTGTGTTTACACTAGTGGCTCGCAAACAATAGTGGACATTGGAATCACCTGAAGGGCTTGTCAAACCATAGAGGCTGGACCCCACCCCCAGAGTTTCTGATTTGGCATCTCTAACAAGCTCCTGGGAGATGCTCCTGGGAGATGCTGATGCTACTGGGCAGCACACTGTGAGAAGCACTGGTTTATACCGTCATGTGCTAGAGAGAACTCAGCTAAGTTTCAGTGGCACAGATTTAAATTTCTAAGCCCCTTTTACAAACCCTTGTACCCATGCCCCAGTGGTGCCAGCTGCCTAGAACAAGCCTCTGCACCAACTGGAAATCACTTTTGTTATTACTAACCATGGCTGTGTTCCCGATTTTCAGACCTAACCGTAAGTCTTGAACTTCTCTAATGTGCCTGTCTTACAGTGGGTGCGGCGGGTCACACCGAAGAAGTGTAAGGCATTGCCCTGCCCTTAAGAAGATTAAGCTAGTTTTGGGGTGGGGAGAAGACAATCACAGGGGAAAAAAGTGTAAGTGTGCTCAACTTTGGAAGCTGACACATTCAGAGCGAGGATTCCTGGGGGTTGGCGTGGCCAGGAGGAGTTGGAACTTGAACGTAAGCAGAGGTAGGTTTTGAATAGGCAGAAGGTATCTCAGGACAGTTAAACAGGGCTAGTAGAAGCCTGGAGGTGGGAATGCATGTGCTGGGCTGTGCCTGCCGGGAAGCCAGAGTACAATTGAGCATGGGGCCAGGTGATGATAGGGCCCTGGGGCCTGGCCAAGGCACTCAGTCTTGATGGGAAAGGGAAAACAGGTCTTGAGCAGAGGAGAATGTGGTGACATCAGTGTTTCAGGAAGACAGACTTGGGGATATATGGGGTAAACTGGAGTGGGGGGAGGACTGCTAATCAGGAGGTGGTGCTAGGCATATTATTTATCCATAAAAGTCTAGCTCAAGAGTGTGGCAGGTATGAAGAGAGTCTAGCTAATTCCATTCAGAAAACACATACTGCAGACCTACTGTGTGCCTAGCACTGTATTAGATGCCTGAAGATACAAGGATGGGTGATGATGGGCTCTGCCGAGGACCTCACAGTCTAGTGAGGAAGAGGAACATATAAAGAGAGAATTTCAAGCAAAATGCCACGATGGAGGTGTGCACAGCGGGGAAAACAGAGGGGGCCTCGTGTCCAGGACACAAAGAACATTTCAGAGGAAAGATCAGAAGTGACCGAATAAATTCTGTCTGACTTTGCTGTGCTGCTTTTGACAAAGAGGAGGTGTTATGTTTTCAGACTTAAAAGGGGGGCCTACCCTTTCCTCCCATCGACTGCGAGGCCCTTGGTGACTTTGCAGCGCAGTGGCCTGTGTGGTGTGACCCCACCTTGAGTTCACCCTGATTGGATAATTATAGTGCTCTGCTGTGCTGCTTGGGGTGTCCATTCAAGTGTATATTTTCTTCTTCCCTCCCTCCCTTCCTTCCTCCTCCCTCTCCCTTCTGTTAAAACAACACAGGAAATTTTAAAAGGAAAGAGTTCACGCAACTATTCATCATCCTAGCACATTTCTGCATCTGTGTTCTCTACCATTTTTTGGCCCCACGCCTATATTTAAAACAAAACAAAAATGTAATCAAACTGTACTTACCATTTGCGCGTGTTCACTTAACATTGTAACACCTGGAGCTCCTATTTATCGTTTTAATGTTTGTGTAATCTCCATCGCATCCGGAACAAGTAATTGCCATGGCAAGTCCTCAGTAGAGGATGCTGAGTTTGTTTCCAGCTTTTCTGTGGCCATGGAGCTGTATTCTTTTCTCTTCTCTCCAGAGGCCACATTTAAGTCCCACATCTGTGGCTAGTGAGCTATGTTACTTAACTCTCTGAGCTTCAACTTCCTGGTCTGTAAAATGGTGATAATATTGACTGCACAGGGTGTTGAGAGATGACCCAGGGTCAATATATGTGGAAGTGTTTCGTAAAGGACCCGCACATTTAGGCATAGTTGACATCCAGGAAAAGAATGTATTTTATGGTTCTTCTTCTTTTTTTTCCTTTGAGATAGAACTCACATACCATACGATCCGCCCATTTATAGTGTACAGTTCAATGGCTTTTAGTATATTCAGAGCATGGATCATCACTGCAATTGATTTTAGAACATTTCATCAGCCCCCAAAAGAAACTCCATACCCATTAACAGTCACTCCCCATTTCCCCCAATCTCTCTAGCTCTATGTAACCACTAATCTACTTTTGCCTCCATGGATTTTGCCTATGCTGGCCATTTTATATAACTGGAATCATACAGTATATGTTGTTTTGTGACTGGCTTCTTTCACTTTGCCTAATGTTTTCAAGGCTCATCCACATTGTAGTATCAGTACTTCATTCCTTACAATTGCCAAATAATATTCCATTGTATGGATATAGCAGATTTTATTACATGCATCAGTTGATGACATTTGGGTTTATGGTTCTTGATAAATGATGCTCAATGGCATCTATCAAACACTGTTGTGTATCCCAAGCTGTTTGATGTGCCAAAAAGTAGGACTTGTGATCCCTTTTCCAGTAACAAACTGCAGGGATTAGGTAACAGTAGGCCTTAGGAGAGCTGCCCGGTGCTGAGTGAGCACTCACACTCCAGGAGGGGACTGTGCCTTCCTTCCTTCCAGTGCTGACTTTCCCAGGCTGGAAGGTCAGAGGAGGGGCTTTGGGAGGCAGAGAAGCCTTCCAGGAGGAGGGGTCTTCCAACTGGCCCTCGAGGATGGACAGGTCTCGCCGAGTGAGGAGAGATGGACATGTTGGGCGGTGTGAGCAGGGGACAGGTTGTCAGGATAGGAGAGTGGAGGGAAGATTTGGGGGTGCTGAAACTGAGGGTCCAGATTATATATAGACTGAGGGGGATCTTATGCCTTCTTATCATTTGGGGGTATGGGAGAAAGGGTTGTGTGGTGATGAGCATGATGACGTGAGGATGGCCCACTGCTGCCTTTTAGCTTCCCCCGTCTCCCGGAAGCCGGTAGGGGTTTTTCTGAGCCAGGTTAGCCTCCTGCGTTTTCAGTGGTTTCCTGGAGCCGGGTTACCTGGGGGCGGGAGGGGAGAATAGTCTCCACTTTTTTCTTGGCTACTCATGAGATTGATGTAATCTGGGCTTGGCTTTCTCCTCTCCCAGCTGCCAGGCCTTCTCCTTGGAGGCGCCAAGTCTGAGCCGCCTGAAACATGAGGCGGGGTGGAGGGGAAGGAGGACTGGGTTGCCTGTCAGGAGACCTGTCTGGTCCTGAATCTGTCACTGCCTGGGAGAACAGAGACTTGGACAAGTCATTCCCTTTGCTGGGTCTCAGTTTCCCCATCTGTAAAGTGAGGGTGTTGGTGAGAATTTGCATGGTTCAGTGAGGTTTTCTAAGTTGTATTGTGTACTGGGGGATCTTGGACAACCGGCCTTGGGTGGGTCAGTCCTGCTAGGACAGTGGTTCTCAACCTTCCTAATGCCGAGACCCTTTAATACGGTTCCTCATGTTGTGGTGACCCCCAATTTCATTGTTACAAATTGAACATAATTAAAGGATAGTGATTAATCACAAAAACAATATGTAATTATATATGTGTTTTCCGATGGTCTTAGGCGACCCCTGTGAAAGGGTCGTTTGACCCCCAAAGGGGTCGCGACCCATAGGTTGAGAACCGCTGTGCTAGGAGGAATTTGCGGCTTCTCTTAAGAGTCCTGGTATAGGTGCTAGGACTGCACAGCCTAGCTGGGGGTGGCCATGGCTGACATATTGTACAGACCATGACATAATATGAGGATAGGTGTCTTGGTGCCCTCTGATGGTGGCCTGTTTTTGGTAAACTGGCAAAAGCCACGTGCGCCATGGTTCAGGTGGGTACAGACCTCAGTGGCAGGTGCTGCTGTGGCAGCAGAGGGGTCAGGCTGGCCTGGGGAGGCTGGGTGGACCAGTGTGCTGGGTGAGGATCACTCAGTGGGGGCTGGTCCTGGAGCCCTCTTGGGAATGGTGGGGTGTCAGAGCGATGCTGGGCAGGCTGGATCTGGTTCTGCTCCTGGATCCAGTCCTTGTCTTCACTTCGCCTCCTTTGTGGGCAACATAGTTTCTGGTTGTTTTCCCTTCCCGCCCCCACCTTGGCCATCTGTCTCCTAGTGTTTGCTGTTGGCCTCAAGCTTGAGGGCCTCTGGGCAGATTGGTACAAGCCCGTTCCCATCTTGGGCGGGCACGTGGCTGGCCTCCCACCTTCTGCGTTGTTTCCCTTCCCACATCTTCTTCGGCACCTGAATGTCTTTCCTGAACTGTACCTGGTATTCCTGGGCTAGAGGCTGGGATTTAGGTCGGAGGAGGATTCTGTTTCTGTTCCTGTTTTCAGTTTCTGTGGTGGATGTATCTACTAAATCCTGATCAAAACACATGGCCTCACACACAGCAGAGCCTGAGAGTGAACAAAGTGTTTGAAATTGCTGCTGTTTGGGAAAACCTAGGCAGGATGATTTGCCCTAAGCTGAGTGGATACTTCCTGCCGAGAGCCTCCTGGCTTCCCCAACACCACAGGTAGGAGGATCCCACAGGGTTGGTATTGGACTTACTCAGACGACATGACTTTGTTTTGTTAAAGGCAAGATCTCCCACCTTAGGCCAGAGCAGGACAGCAGACAAACTCTCCGGGCTCAGTTTCCCTGCCTGGGAAGTGGGGCTTTCTGCTAGTCATCTTCCTTACTTACCCACTAGGAGGATCAGGTAAGAGTGTTTTGAAAGCTCATGAAAATCCTCATCTAAAAGGAACTACGGGAGTAAAAGGAATTAATGTTTCAAAGGAAAGAAAGAGAAGTCGTCACTGATTTTGGCCCCGAAGCCAAGAAGGTGAGGTCAAAGGACAACCTGTGGCTGCTGAAAGGAGGCTGCGGCTCTCAGGGTTATAGGGTCCTTGGGTTGAGCCGCTGGCTGACTCAGGAGGCAGTTCTGCACGTGCTCAGTGCTTTTGTGTGTGTGCCCAGCATCTGTGAAAAAGCCCACCCCGCGACTGTGGTGACGAAAGCTGAGGGGACAAGCCACCAAACCAGTCCGGAGGCTGAGCAGAGATCATGCTGGGGGGCACTGACAGCTTTGAAAGTCTGTATCCCTGATGGAGTTTAAAATCCTCAACACTCTACTGCTCTAAACAAAGCCGTACCATCCAGGCAAAGGGATCCAAGTGAGGCAAGTCCTGGGTGGTGATGATGACTTTTTATAGAATGAAGCCCCTATTGAATGAATGGATCTAGGCATTGATCATCAAAGCTGCTATTATCACAGAGAGAAAGAGCCAGGCTGCATGTCCCACCTGATGGAGGCACACAGCACCTCCTTTGGAGTTTTGCCACAAACAAACCTGAAGCTGATCGGCTTCTACATCCAACCAGCAATTTACAGGAAATACTGGGGACAAAGGAACATGTTAAACAACACTTTGGGGGTGCAATCGGCAAAATCCAGGCTGTGGAAAACTCTGTAGGTCAAAAAGCTTAGTATTTTCAGCAAATGAATTTGTGTGTGTGTGTGTGTGTGTGTGTGTGTGTGTGAGAGAGAGAGAGAGAGAGAGAGAGAGAGAGAAACAGAGACAGAGAAAGAGAGAGAGAGAGAGGAAGAGGGGGAGGAAGAGGAGGAGGAGGAGGAGAAGGGAGCAAAATCTATAGATTAAAAGAGACCTACGCAATTATGAACTTTATTTGGATTTTGATTTGGTGAAATAAACTGTAAAATAACCTTTGTGACACAATAGGGAAAATATTAGCACCAACTGGATATTGATGATATTAAAGAATTATTTTTAAAAGCATGATAAGTACCATGGTTATAGTTTTTAAAGAGAAGGATCTTATCTTTTAGGCATACATATCGACAGATTTACAGATGATTTGCTTCAAGATAACCCAATGGAGGGGGGAGATATCTATGAGTTGATAATTGTTGAAGTTTAAAAAATTGTTTTTAATGAGATTTGACAAAAACTTTATGGGACTACTTGATCCCAGGTTGATTAAAAAGCCTCATTGTATGGACATGCCTCTCAGGCTCAGTGTTACAGTCATTGTTGAAATATTTGTAAGCCAAATGAGCTTCAGTACATTAAACACAGAATAGGACTATTTTCTGGGTAGGTACAAAGTAGATAATAATATCTATGGAGACTACTGTGGCTAGATGTTGTTCTTAGCCCTTTTATCTGTTCATTTAATCCTCATAACAACTCTGTAAGGGAGATACCATTAGCAACCTCCGTTTTTAGAATGCACTTTTATTTTGGAATAATTTTAGATTTACAGAAAAGTTGCAAACAAAGTACAGAGAGCTCCTGTGTACCCTTTACTCAGTTTCCCCAAACAGGGGGCAATAATAATACCTCGTTTATAGGGTTATTAAAAGGACTCAGTAAGTTATACATTTTATTTTATTTATTTAGTTTTTGCCCACACGCTTTAAAAACATAGTTAATAGACCATATTATATTAGTTTTAGGTGTACAACACAGTTATTCACCATTAGCATACCTAACAAAGTGATCACCACGCTAAGTCTAGTAGGTCTGTCATTACAAGGTGATTACAACATTGTTGACTATACTTCCTGTGCTATACATTACATCCCTGTGATTTATTTTATAACTAGAGGCCTGGTGCATGAATTCGTGCATGGGTGGGGGTGCCTTGGGGTGGCCTGCAGGGTGACCTGGCGCTGCCCCCTCACCTGCTCCACCATCCTGCCTGCAGGGCGATCGATCAGAGCTGTTCCCCCCGCCTGGCTCCCTCAGCGCTGCTGCTGGTCGCCATCTGTGGGGCGATGGGCGGGGTGATTGGGCCCCTGCTCGCACTTGCCTTGGCCTGGTGCCGCTCACTCACCTGCTCCACCATCCCGCCACAGTCCCACTCCCATCAGGGCCCATCAGGGCCAGCAGTGCCTCCACTGCTGCCCACTGCCAATGCCGCGTCGCCGGCACCCATGTGCTCTGTGCTACCCCCTGGTGGTCAGCACACATCGTAGCAAGTGGTCAAACTCCTGGTCGAAGGGATAATTTGCATATTAGGCTTTTATTATATAGGATAGGAACTTTGTACCTCTTATTCCCCTTCACTTTTTTGGTCTCCCCCCCCCCCCTTACCCTTACCCTCTAGCAACTAATAGTTTGTTTGCTATGTCTTTGAGACTTTCTGTTTTGTATTGTTTGCTCATTTGTTTTGTTCTTTAGATTTCACATGTAAGAGAGATCATACGGTATTTGTCCTTCTGTCTGAGTTATTTTACTTAGCGTAATACCCTCTAGGTCCATCCATGTTGCAAATGGCAAGATATCATTCTTTTTTTTTTTATGGCTGAGAAAATTCCATTATATATATATTTATCTTCTTTATCCATTCATCTATTGATATACTTTTAGGTTGCTTTCATATCTTGGCTATTGTAAATAATGCTGCAATGAACATAGAGGCACAGATATCTTTTTAAATTAGTGTTTTTGTTTTCTTCTGATAGATACCTAAAGGTGGAATTGCTGAGTCATATGGTATTTCTATTTTTAACTTTTTGAGGAAACTCCGTACTGTTTTCCATAGTTGCCGCACCAGTTTGTAATCCCACCCACTGTGCATAAGGTTCCCTTTTATCTATATCCTTATGAACACTTGTAATTTGCTCTTTTTGATGATAGACATTCTAACAGGTGTGACATGATATCTCATGGTGGTTTTGGTTTGTATTTCCCTGATGATCAGTGATGTTGAGCATCTTTTCATGTTTTGTTGGCCATCTGTATGTCCTCTTTGGAAAAATGCTTTTCAGGTTCTCTGCCTATTTTTTAATTGGATTTTTGGTTATTTTTTATGTTTATGAGTTAATACATTTTAGAATGGTGCCTCGAATACAGAAAGAAAGAAATGTTAGCTATTTTATGAATAGTGAAAAGCCTTTGAAATTAGAATAAGATATGACTGTAAAATAATGAGTGATTGTTGTTGAGGAGAGAGAGGCAGATTCAAAGGAAATAAGCGATATCAGGAATCTAGTTTTTATTTTTAGAGGCAGGAGCCTAATTTCTTATACTCGTGCTCAGTTTACAGGCCTCTCCAGTGCGAGAGGAAGAGACATGTTCTGATAAATCTGCCAGTTGGTCACCTGCCTATCAATTAATTAACTAATTAAAAAACATTTATTGATAAATATGAGCAAATTACTGTGCTGTGAAAGACACAGTGATAAACAGGAGAACTTTAAGACCTTTAAAAATCTGTTATTTTCAAAGAATTTTTTTTTTTAATTTATTGCTTAAAGTATTACAAAGGGAAAGAATTTTTTTATTAAAGTACATATACAGGATATTGTTCATTACCAGGGCAGGTAAAGCTGATTCGTGTTCCCAACCAGAAAGCCCAAATAAAAAAGAATTTCTGATAAATATCTATCTATCTATCTATCTATCTATCTATCTATCTATCTTAAAAGCCTAAGCGACTGTGTGACTGTCCGACTGTTGGGTAGCTATGACACGCACTGACCACCAGGGGGTAGACGCTCACTGCAGGAGCGGAAACCACAGGCATGGAAACATGGAACAGACTGATGAATCTCAGAGCGAAGTGGGGAAGGGGAGAGGGTGGGAAGAGATTAACCAAAGATCTTATATGCATACTAGAGGCCCGGTGCACAGATTCATGCACCGGCAGGGTCCCTCAGCTTGGATCGGGCTGAAATCAGCCAGGCCTCTAGTTTATTGTAATTATAAACATTGAAAAATCAAAGCACATCATCCTTTCTTCTGAACCCTATATTTAATCCGTGTTGAGCCACAACATTCCCATCAGTTGTGGATCCAGATGTGGAGGCTGATTATGCCACTTTCTCCTAGGGTCCTGACCTTGGCCCCTTCTCTGTAGTAGGAGTCAGTGATACCTGTCCCCAAGGGCCTTCCAGGGATTTGGTGAGGATGAAATAAGAGATCTCAGGTGAAACCATTTCGTAAATCATAAAGCTCCTCTTCAAGAGAACTTATTCATAGGAGTCATTCATTAGATATTTATTAATTAGTGTTATACTGCCTTTTCCAAGGTATGAAAACAGTCTCATAGGTCCAGATTTTCAGCAAGAAGAGCCAGAACCAAAGAGAATTTGGAGTGAATTTTTGGGTATCCACGATTCCATTAGGTACTGGTTGCAGGCTTGCTGTATGTAATATTTTCTAAGACGGGGCTTCTCAAACTATAATATGTATGTGAATCACCTGGGCATAGTGTTAACACGCAGATTCTGACTCAGTCGTGCTGGGGTGGGGTCTGAAATTCTGCTTTTCTAACAAGTTCCTGGTGAAGTTATGCTGTTGGTCCAAGGACCACACTCTGGGGAGCAGTGTTCTCAGGGGTGCCATGTCCAGTGGTGAGGACAGGAAGGGAAGTGCAGCGCAGGCCCTGGGAGGGAGGAAGAATGCCAGGAAGGTTGTGTTGGGAGCTGTGATTGCGGGTCAGTGCCCCCACTTCCTTCCCATCACCCTCTGGTGGGAAGAGGCTGCTGTCTGGGCTGTGTATTTGCTCTGAATTTGGGGGGAAGAACATACCCATTGTGAGTGCTCGGGGAAGGAGGAGGAAGGAAGGAGATTGCACCATCGGGTATGGTTAACTGTCCTTGCTAGGTGGCAAGCTGCATTTCCCCACGGCCGAACAATGATCTAGAGATAGCAGAATGAGCTAGGAAGTTCCTGCCTTCAGCATCTGATGGGGCCACACAGCAAGATCCAGTGCAGACCAGAACTTTAAAAAAAATTGTTTTGCCAGTAGTGGAGGCGGTTGAAGAGTGTTGACTTAAGTGTTTCAAATAAGGGAAGGACTGCGGAGTAAGCAACCAGACGTGCTCCCACCCTTCTTTTTACATTCCTCTGATACCTTTGTCATTTCCTACTCCCAGCTTGCCAACACAGGTGCCCTCATGCTGCCTCCTGGCAGCCCAAGCCTTCCACCGCAGGGCCCACCTTGTTCTGCCTTCTCCCCAAGTGCCTCAGTTCTCCCCATCCCCAACACAGTTTCTTCTCCTCTTACGTCAACATTTCCTTTCTCTTCAGCATAGCTGAATTTTGCCAGGTGGTAGGGAAGCAGTCTAATTCAACTAATTCATATTCAGGTATGCATGACTGCCAATCCAACTAGCTGTAGTTATTTTATTTTATGAGCTGTGACATACACGGATTCCTCCCTATTTCTCTCCCTCTGGTCAGAGCCTAAGCTTTTGGGAAACTTGAAGTTCTGTAGGGTCTCTCTTGCTGTAGATGGTGAGAACTCCAGAGTCTGGGTGTGGGAAGAGCTGTGGGACAAAATCCAGGTGTACCTGGTGCAGGGGTGTCTGTTCAGGCAGAAAGGTTCCTTCTGCCTCTACAGCAGGAGGCTGTGATGTAAGGGAAGTTTCCTGTAGCTGTGTGGTTTTCACATGGAGTCCTATGGGACACACTTGGGTAGGGTGTGTGTGTGTGTGTGTGTGTGTGTGTGTGTGTAGTAATCAGACAAGTGCTTTGTGTTGCTCCCCTTTCAACCAAAGCATCTTTGCTTTCATATATTTTTGAAACAAACATTCTTAAGTTCTTAAGGCCTCTGGCAAGCAGAACTGGGGCAGGGGGGATTGATTCTGCTAAAAGAACTTCTGTGCAATTTCATTTTTATTTAGCCACGTTTGTGTCTATTACTGCATTAAAAATGTAAAAAAATAAATGACAAGAAAAAGAGCTCTGCTACTAGGAAAAGTTTGGAAATCCTTGCCGAATCCAAGACAAAGACTAAGTGTTGAACGACCTGGGGTCTTGGGCTGCTCCGCTGTAAACTGCCCTGTGACCTTGGGCAAGCTGCCCCGCGTGCTTCTTCAGCTGTGAAAGCGTCCTTCCTCTCCCCTGCGGTTTGACCCTGTAATGTCATGAAAAGCAGCTGTTGGCAGCTGTGGGAGCAGGACTGTCCCTCCCCTTCCCTGCAGTGCCTGGAAAGGCTTGGGTCTGACACCGTGCCTGCCCCCCGCCCCGCCCCAGCGTGCTCCGATCATTCCTAGGCTGGAGAGGAAGGGGGATTTTGACCAAATTACGTTGTGTCTTACTCACCATTGGGACCCATGGGAAAATCCCTCTCCAGCTGCGCGGTCTCCGTCAGAGTGTATGCGCAGGGCTCCTGAGCTGAGTTTAGTCCATCCACATCGAAGGGCTTACTGTGAACTGTGTGAGCTTAGGTGTCCTGGGGGTAAAGAGAAGTTCCGCCCAACAGCTCTGCCCTCAAAGAGCACGAGAGAGAAGGCACACGGAAAGGCTAGTTTAGAAAAGCGATTTGCGAGGGTGCCCTCTTCAAATGCTTGGCGGTACTTACCTGAATGAGAAACTGCCTGTTGTTCATCTCTGTGTTCCCAGTGCCTCCACTCAAGACTCATTTATTGCGCGCACACTCACTGAGCACTTGGAGATGCCAAAAGCTCAACAGTGAGTGAGACAGTGCCGACCCTGCCTTTCGGGAGTTTTCAGCTGAGGGGGGGTAGTGGGGGGGGGGCGCTCAGGCAAGTAGATAGTCAGAATAGTCCAGGGCGGTAAGAGCCGTGATAGACGTTGAGTTGTGCACACAGAGAGCACCTGTTTGTTGTCGTGGTCCTGGAAATCTCGCTGCTTCTGGCTGAGTCCCTGGCAATTCCCCTGGGTCTGCTCTGAAGGTGGCCCACCCGGCAGAGACCCAGGGATCCAGGCAGAGATCTCTGTTTACTAGTATCTGGGAACCCTTCTCTGTGTGTATATGAGCCTTGCCAGCCAGACCCAGCCTCTGTCTAGGACCTTGCAGAGTCCCTGAACTGGAGGAAACAGGGTGGTGGCAAGAGGCCCAAGGAGACAGTCTGTCCCCTGGCTGTCCTGTGCCCTGATGTGTGAGACACAGCCGGCTTCTCACTCTGCTCTGGAAGGAAAGCTGGGACCGGCCAGCCCTCCAGATAAGGCAGGAATGGGTGGGGGCCAGTGGCTGCTCTGTGGGCCTGTTTCTCTGACGGCGGAGGCGATTTTCTGGGTTACTGCGGGGCAGGAGAGGGCAGCCTGCACCCCTGGGTGAGAACATGTGCTCTGATCCATGACATTCAGTGTCCAGTGGATTCCCCCTTCACCACATCCCGAGCACCAAGGATTTATGAGCTACGTGTTCGCACATTTCTGTAACTAAAGTTTCTCCAGTCCTGTGAGTTGAGTGTATTATTTTCATTTCACAGGTGGGGACACTGAAGCCCAGAGCGCTAAAATGGAAATGATATTTATCGGTGTTGATCATGTGCCAGAGGCTGTTCTGGGCACGTACATGTGTCAATGCCTTTAATCCTCATCACGACCTCTGAGGTGGCTGTCATACCATCTTACCGATGAAGAAACAGAGGCACAGAAAAGTGAGACTCACCCAAAGTCCTAGAACCAGCTTAGGCACAGAGCTGGGCGGGGTTATCCCGGGGTCCTGCCCAGACCAGAGCCCCCTGCACACCCAGGGCACTGTTGTTAACCTCTGCCCCCGTGATTCCAATGTGAACCACGTGGGCGAGGACAAGGCCACCTCGAGGCAGCTAGCAAGGGGGGCCTGCTGCATGGGCTTCTACAGGGACGAGGCCATGTCCAAAGCAGAGGCCCATTCTAGATTAGTTTGGGTGGACGGAGGAAAAATAAGTCATGGTGGATGTGACACATACCTTTCCCGTGTCCCCACAGTAACGCTGGAAGGAGACAGGGTAGGCAGCGCCAAATCCTGTAATGGCTTAGAGCAGAGTTAGAGGAACCAGGAAGGAGTGGCAGCCCTGAGGGTGCTTGGCCGCTGCTAATTGGGGCTGGTGATGACAGAGGGATGGCACAGCTGCAACTCAGAGCTGCTTGCTCAACGAGGCTCTGGCTTCTGCTGGGCCGATGGGGCTGGGTGGGAGGAGGGTGGGAAGGAAATCTGCTTCTAAGAGGACTTGGACTTATTCCCTCACCCCCACCCCACCCCCAAACTCTAGGCTGTGGGCACAGGGAGGCTGGGGGTGGATCTGAAGTCAAGTCCCTTTCAGGGTAGGGGTGAGAGAATGGGCCACCTGTGAGCATGGAGGCAGAAGGGGGAAGGGGCGGCACCATTTTATTCTTATGGGCAAAGCCTTCTGCTCTGCAATCAATCAACTTGGCCATTGGGACGGACTGTAAATGGGTGTTTGGGTGGTCCTGCCTTGGTCAACACCTTTAACGATTTGGGGCCTCCTTTTGTCTGTCTGTGAAATGGGTCAAGTTTAGTCTTTGCAGTCCTGCTCTGCAGCTCACTTTCTTTGTGCTGCAGTGATAGCAACACAGAACCACTTAGAGTTAGTTTTTCCTGTCTGTTGAGGATTTGAGGCAGCATACAATAAGAGGCACAGAGAATTTGAAAATAAAGGTAGAAGATCAAAAGCCACATACCCTCCAAAAGATTAGGATTTCTCAAATCTGTGGTAAGGCCTGGATACCTGCATTTTAACCAGTTAACTGCCACGGTCCAAAACGGAAACCATTCTTGGTCTATACTCGCTTATGTTGTAAAAGGGTTAAACAAGCTCCCCCGATGATTCTGTTATACCACCAAGTTTGAGAGCCACTCTATGACTAGAGTGAAGGAAGGAGGAAGGCAGTACACCTAAGAGCTAGGCCAGTATAGTTGTGGCCATTGACTACCAAGAGCAAAAGGGAAACAAGGTTGTCATTTTCATTGTCTGAAATGAGGAAGAATATTTGTTCAGGGTAGAGAGACATCACCACGGTACTAATTTCTGAGAGAAAGCCATTACCTGTGCCTGTTACAAAGGACACTTAACAACGTAATGGATAATTGGGGAGCAGGGAGATGCTTTTATCCCTAAAGTTGTGCTGGCCAACCCCCCTCACTACCCCCGCCCCCTGTAACTGCGGCCCACCGGGGGCACCAGGCCCGCTCTGCAGCAGGACTGCTCACCCTCAGATGCCTTCCCTTCCTGCACTCAGCCAGTAGAAGAGACATTGTCAGGAGGAAGAGTGGGGTGACTTGAGGAAGGGATCAGGTGTGGGGGAAGAGGTCATGGTAATTCCTCCGGGGCCTGTGCAGTAAGTTTGAAGGTATAACCTGGATTGAGTGCTTCAGTGACCCATCACCAAGCCACAAGGCTTTCCTCTTCAGTGTGATCCTAAGGCACAGTAGTCAGGTGATTAAAGTGGCAGGTAGGAGGAGAGAGACGTAAAGTAAAAAAAACTGGCTAACACTGTATAATGCTGAGAAGATCTAAAGCTCCTTTACAATACTATCAGGGCAAATATTTGTAACATATATGACAAAGGTTAATATCACATATATGTAAAGAGTTTTTATGAACAATAAGAAAAAGGCAAATGCCCTAATAGAAAAATTAACAAAGCTCGCCTGCCTGCCTGCCTGATTGCTCCTAACCACTTCTGCCTGTCAGCTTGATCACCCCCTAACCACTCCCCTGCCAGCCTGATCCACACCTAACTGCTCCCCTGCTGGGCTGGTCACCCCTAACTATCCTCCCCTGCTGGCCTGGTCACCCCTAACTTCCCTCCCCTGCAGGCCTGATTGCCCACAACTGCCCTCCCCTGCTGGCCTGTTCCCCCCAACTGTCCTTCCCTGCAAGCCCAGTCACCCCTAACTGCCTTCCCCTGCAGGCCTGATTGCCCACAACTGCCCTCCCCTGCTGGCCATCATTGACCACATGAGGGTGGCCATCTTGTGTGTTGGAGTGATGGTCAATTTGCATATTACCTCTTTATTATATAGGATTGTATTAAAAATAGAAGTAATAGAAATGTCCACAATGAAGAATTTGCTTTAAAAACCATGGCTTATCTGTATGTGGGGTATTATTTAAAATTAGATCATCAAATAATTTTTAATTATGTGGGAAGTACATTAAGTAGAGAGTTTAAAAAGGCAGTTTCCAAAATGGTATATATGGCATCATACCAATTACATTAAAAATGAACAAACTGAAAAAAGTCCAAGAGAGCAGACCCCAAAATGATAACAATGGTTCTTCTAGGAAGCTTCCTCTTTGTGCTTTTCTGTTGTCTTTCTTTTGTTCTTTTAAATAATGCACATGCTCCTTTTGAAATAAAAAAAATATCAAGAATGTGTTGTTTTTAAAGCAAGTCTGCTAGGGAGGTTCTCCTGCTGCCCTGAGTTCTGGCTGTGGGTGACAGTCCTTCAACACACTTCTGCCTCAGGTTAGAGCAAGCATGTCAAACTCAAAGGCTAACACGGGCCAAATAAACAAGGTTTAAGTTTATGTGGGCCGCAAAAAAACAAAAGCTTTGATAGAAACGTAGGTTTATTTTGATAGAGACATGCTGAGTACAAAGGGCTGAAATAAATGAGTAATTGTTAACCTAAAATAATAGAACATTTTAATAAAAATGAATATCTTTTCTTGAACATTAACTTACCAGACACTGAATAACTGCACAAATTAATAAACATAATGCAAATAAACCTATTTTTCTTGTTCTCCGAAAGCAAAATAGTTCCTGTTGCGCACACCAAACAAGTCAGTCCAAGACTAATGACATGGCCATCAGCTGCTAAAATATCACTTCTAGTATTAGTGGAGAGAAATGGTGCGCCTGTGCATAAGGCACATAAGGGAAATGAATGCAACACGATTAAAATAATCGGTTATTAGCGAATGTTGTAGTTCGTTATTAATAATTATGTATAACAGGATATTGTAAAAATTAAGTTACAATTTTTTTTAAAAAACATTTCTTACATACTGTCATATTGGCTGGGCTGCAAAAATATTTGTTGTGGGCCACATGCATCCCATAGGCCGCGAGTTTAACATGCTTGGTTTAGATCTTTATTTCTACAAACACTGGCTGAATCCCTGCTTACTGCTCAGTGCTGAGCAGGCCCTGTGAGAGGTATAAAGATGACTAGGACAGTACTTACTCTCCAGGCCCTTAGGGGCTGGTTGGGGGTTAAGGGCTAAGGTGACTACCCGGGTCAGTTTTTATAGAAATACCTTTGGCATTGGGTATTTTCAGCATTTTGCTTGATGTGAAGATGGTACAGGGGCATCTTGAGAGTACCTGAGATCTGCTTTCCTTGCCCAAAGCCCCGATCCCCCTCTCTCTTTGGAATTTTAGTTCGTTAACAGGTGACTGATAAATCTCAGTAGCATGAACCCATGGCTGGGCTCTCTGTACAGCGAGAAGCCCAGAAATCATTCTCTATGTCTCACATTGATAGATCCATGTGACATACTGCCCTGCATCAGAGATTCCTAAGAGGGTGAGCTGGGATGGGGGTGGGGACCTGAAAGAAGCTTCTTGGTCCCACCCTTCATTTTTTCTGATGTGGATACTGAGGTCCCAAGAGAGAAAGGGACTTGGACGTAGGTGATGATGGATCCAGGGCACCTATCCTTGTGCTGTACCCACAGTGTATGGTCTTCCCCATTCACAACCCTGAGTGTTTGAGGAGGTGATCTGTGGCATTATCAAGTAATGACAAGGAAACCAACTTGGGGTAAAAAATTCACAGAAATGCTGAGAAACAGAGAGCATCCACCTTAGGATGGAGAGTTGAGTATATCAATGAAGAAGTTGCTACAAGAATCTCTTGGACATTAAGATCCAGGTGTGCAGAAGAGAATTGACCAGAAGAAATAATAGTTTATGATTTGTACACACACCCACATTCACAAACACAGACACACATAGTCCATCCTGTCTATTTGATGTGAATTTTAGGAAAGTGGAAAGACCTTCCTTTTTATCTCCAAGTAGTTCCTCCTCTTGCCCAGTGTGTGCCTAAACTTGCCACCATTAAAGTCCCTCTTGGTCAAGGATGCTGTTAAAATGTGAACGAGTTACTTTGAATGAGGTCAGGCTACCCTTGGGAACCCATGGTCAATTTATGTGACTGTGGAAAGGATCCCAGGGGGATGTGGGCCAAAGGGAGGTGCAAAGCTCACAGGAGACAGGCTGGTACAGGAGAACTCTGCACTGGAGGGGCGGTACTTCCCCATATTATGAGGGATGACCCTGTACCCCCACAGTGATAGCAGAACCTCAACCATCCTGGGTTTTCCTGTCTTCTCTTAGCAGTCCCTTTCGTGCTCTGCAGCATGAGTTCATATTTCAGGTATCAACTGTAGGTCCAGCCTCCTGGGCTTTGCCCAGGCTGCAAAGGCCAGTTGGCTTCACGACTGGAGTGATGAGAAGGCTGTCTGACCCAGCTGAGCATTACTGACTACTTGACCCATTGCTCTATCCCTCCCTCCACCACACAGTGAGGTGGGGGAAGGGCAAGTTCAGCTTCCTGAGATATTTCCTTGAGAAAGTGGCTACTTGACTGGGAGGAAGTGAGGTGGAGAGGTGGTGACTTGGGGCCTCCACAGAATAGAGCATTTGTGTATCACCCCCCTGCCTCCCCAGCTATAACAGGCAGTTTCCCTTTGCCTGTCTAAATCCAGCTTTTCTTTCAGGCCTGGTTCAAATCCCATAAGGCTTCTCCTGACCCCCCTCAGTAGTACTTGTCCTTCCCTCCCCTGAACTGCTGCAGCGCTTCCTGTTTGCCCACTCACTTGACCCCGAGGCAGATATTTCTTCACATCCAGAACATATTTCTTTTTCCATTAGTGTTTGTCTGATCTCCCCAGTTGACTGTAAGCCCTTCAAGTTGTGGGGTGGTTCCTGTGTATAGCACTTAGGACCCTGATTGATAAATAAGGGTGGGGGATACATTAGTGAGTGAATGGATTGATGAATGGACAGTTAGGTGGGTGGGGGGTGGGATGGATGGTACCCTCTAAGCCAGTGGTTCTCAACCTTCTGGCCCTTTAAATACAGTTCCTCATGTTGTGACCCAACCACAAAATTATTTTTGTTGCTACTTCATAACTGTAATGTTGCTACTGTTATGAATTGTAATGTAAATATCTGATATGCAGGATGGTCTTCGGCGGCCCCTGTGAAAGGGTCGTTCGACCACCAAAGGGGTCGCGACCCACAGGTTGAGAACCGCTGCTCTAAGCCCAACACTTTTACAGTAACCTACATCATGTCAGCTAGACTCTACGGGAAAGACCAGAGAACTCTGAGCTGTGTTTTTAGTGAACACTTTTGTGTATGGAGTCTAGTTTATTTCAGGGATTGGACTTGTGAGCTTATGTTCTTTTGACAACAGCATCAAAATGTGCTTATGCTTAAAAATAGATTCCAAAAAGTAATCATACCTCAGCCCAACTTGGCTGTGTTCAACAATTCCTTCTGTTTTGTGCCTTAGGAAATTTTTCTGGCTTAAAAAAAAGGTCAGAGGAAGGAAGTTAGTCTGCAGGAGTAGGGAATTAACTGCGCTAACCTGTGAAAGCAGCTGCTATGGGCCTGCACAGGCAGACACCTGTGACTTTGTGGACAGGGGCCATTTCTAGGTCAGGGTTCAGCTCCCTGGAGACTTCTGGTTCCTGATGCTTATCCTAACTGTATTCTTTTCTGTTTACCCTGAGCTTGGCTTGGCCAGAGTGACTTCTTCAAAGACTAGATAATAATTTTGAGAAGCACCAGTGGTTTTTGTTTCTCCTTTTTTCTTCATTTACGGCTTAAAACTGTTTTGGTATCATCAAAGAGCATCCTTTCATGCTATAGAGCATACTTCTCAAACTGTGTTCCCTGGAGCTCATGGGGTTCCATGAAGTCCCTTTACACATCATCGAAGTTGGTTCTGAGTGCCTCTCCCCAAAAAGAAGCACCACTTTTCATCTGGTTTACATATTGGGCTTCTGTGCAAGATTTATTGGAGAGAGGGTTCCAACCTCAAATAAACTTAAAAGGCATTGTCAGGATACTGGAGAGGCATTGACAACATGGTCAAAGGAGAAACGGGTCATTAGACAGTGGGTTCTAGTCACTAGCTGGGAGAAAAGGCCATTTGAACGGCTCTGGGTGCTCTTGTGTTTGCGGGCCTTATGCTGATGTTTCTGTCTGCTCCAGGGTCTCTACCACAGGATGCTGGCCTGGCTGCTGTTCCTTGGACCTCTTACTCTTTGCTTGTCTACCTAGTTCCTGATGTGCTGCCCACTTGGCTTTTCATAAATGTTTGCTCATTACCCTCATTTCTCTGGCCTGGGACCCCATATCCTTCTCTGACTTTTGGTAACTTTATATTTCTTCACCCTATTTTGGCTTCTTCCTCGATATCTAGTCCCTTGTTTGCCCTGACCTTGGATAACTGTGTTCTGAAATGTTTTCTGCTTTCCTGGATCCTGGCACCACCTGGGGACCCTGCTTTCCAGCTGCCACAGTCTACCCCAGCACTACCTATTTTTAAGCTGGGATCTGAGGAGGGGCTTCATTGAGGCTGAGTGAGGTTCAGGAAGACACTGGGATTGGAAAATGGAGACCAGGATTCAGATGTGGTGATCCAGTGGATGGAGAGAAAGAATAATTCACATTCATGGAGAAATGATAGTTTGCATAATGCGTTCACATACCGGTCTCATGTCATTCTCATTACAACCTGGTGAGACCGGGATATTCTTGTGTCTGTGTTACCTCACACAAGGGAACTGAGGCTCAGAGTTATGTGATTTGCTAAAAGTAGTAGAGCTGGAAATAGAACTTGGATCTTTTGACTCTAAATCCTGGACTTGGATATAGGAGATCAGAAACAGGTTGTTTACTAAGGCAGTGGGGGGAAGGATCTTGCTCATGGGAACTGGAAGTGGCCTAGCTAGAGGTTGGATATGTTAGAAAGGGGAGGGCGGGGAGGGGTGGGGCAGCCACAGAGGCACCACAGTCAAGCCTGGCCAGGCAGAGAGGTAAGGAGGGGGCTCAGTGACACCATCCCCTGACAGGCTGTTGCTGTAGGATCAGGGTGTGGGTCCTCTAGGATCAGGCTGATCTGGTTCCTATTGACTATAGATTCAGGCTGCTCCTGCCTATGACTTTGAAACATGTTAGCTACATGTCTCAGCCCCCAACTGTTGAGCTGCACCTGGGATGACCTTGGCTGGAAGCTTCTAAGCATTATCCCTGGCTGTGACCTTGAAGATTTGCAGGGTAATTCCAGAGGAATCTGCTCATTGTTCTCCAGGGTGGGAAGGGGAACTGCTGTGACCGCTGGGGGAAGCAGCAGGAGGAACCTGGTCTCCACATCCTTTTGCCTTGGAAGACTTCCCATTTGATGATACCTCTCCCCTCATGTGGCATCTCATCCCTGGGTTTGCATTCTGTGCAGCTTTGCCTCATCTCCACCTCAATAAATGGTGACTTTGGAGCAAGTTACTAAAGTCATGGGCATTTAAGAGCTGACCAAGAAAGGGAATGAGTTAGGCCCACCCTATTCATAGACCTTGCAAAACCCCTGTAGCAGCCAGCTGCTGGGGTGCTGCCAGAACACATCTGCTTGGCTGTGGTTTCCCATGGAAGGTGGGGGCCAGTGGGCAGTAGGAGTGGTCTGCTCGCTACAGGCCATGGGGGTGCATTGTCTTTTGAGAATTCAAAACTAAAAGATAAAATCGAGTAAAGGTCAGTCTGTGTTTTATTATCACCATGCACTGGCGAATTAAACAGTGTTGGTGACAAAAACGCTCCTCCCTTCTGGGGTGGGCCCCTCTCCTCAGTGCTTGACACACCGCCGCTGTTGGTTACCTCAGCAGGTTTAGGCCTTAACCGTGCGGCCTAGGCCGGCTACCCGGCCCAGCTAACAACTCACTTCTCCTCCCTGAACCGTAGTTTTCTGATCTGTAAAATGGAACTACCTGTAAATATTAATAGAAAAATATAAAATTATCTTTGTTAGTGTAAAAACATTCGAACCTGGAAAAAATTTTTGTGAGTTTATTTGAGCCAAACTGTCGACAATTGCCGGGAAGCAGAATCTCAATGGACTGGGATAATGCTCCAGAGGATGGCGGTTTTTCATCTATTTTTATACATTGCAATGAAAGGAGGAGGTGGTGGGTTACATGAAATCCATCGGTGATAGATTAGAGAGGCGGGAGAAAGCAAAGTGGGGAACCCTCTGGGATTGGATAAAGAGTAAAATGATAGGCACATACTTCTTTTACTTAGGTGGGTGCAGGATAGTTAACAGTCAACAATTAACATGATAACAATAACAATGAAGGAATTTGTGGCATCTGTCCTGGCACCCAGGGCATTTGGTTGTGCCCTGAGGGGTCCAGAAAAAAGGGAAGTTACAAGTTACCCAGACATTTCAATGATATGTTATGGTAGATGCAAAATGACACTAAGCTCAGTTAAGGTAAAGAATGACCTTGTCAGGGAAGATGCTGGTCTAGGGCATGACTACCCACCGTAACTGCTTTTAGTTAAAGTTTGATTTCAGACCACCCTTTGTGGTTACTTTAGGTCTTTGAGTTCGCAAGACTGCCATGCAGGCCTTCCCTGAGCTTGTCAGGTTAGCGTGTGGCCCCTTTTGTCCACAGCTTACAAAAAGAAGAGCTGGGTGTAAGTGTTGTAATGTCCACATGGCTATACAAAATCCAGATGTGGTGAGATTTGGGTCATGTCGGGGTTATTTCCCTTTGGTAGTGAAGAATTTGGGGGCAATTGAACTAGGCTCTTCCATGGAGCTTAGGAGCTGCTGTTGGAGACAACAACGTCATTTTTGGTGCCGAGGAGCTGTTGTAAGTTTACTCCTTATCATCTGTTTTCAGGGCAGTAGCAGGAGACCCTCAGGGGGTGCCCCCCTGGGTCCTGCTGAGTTCTGGAATGAGGCCCAACTGTCTCATTCTCTACGCAGCCTGCTCTGTCCTCCCAGGTGTGAAGTGAGTGAGGCGCTGAGCCCTCCGCCTGGGAAGAGGGGTGTGTTCAAGACAGAATTGCAGGAGAGCACACTGGCAGCAGCCGGGAAGGTAGTTTCTGTGACTTGCCGATTTACTGCCCTCCTACATGACTTTTGCAAACGAGCCTCAGTGCAGAGTTCCGCCCACCCACACCTCCTGCCTTTGTGCAGCGCTGGATGGTAAAGTCCTTCTGCGAGCATTATCTCGTGATTTCCCACCAACCCTGAGAGGTGTGCAGGCTAGGTCTTCTCACCCCCCTCTGACAAGGGCAGAAACTGAGGCCCCCGGAGTTGAAGAGGCTGCCCAGGGTCGTGACCAGTTAGTGGTAGGCCTTTCACTAGGACACCTGCTCAGAGACAGGAATTTGGCAAGTGAAGGGAAAGCTCTCATTTCTGTTCAGAGTTGTCTCAAGCTCTTTGGGGCGCTTTCTAAGAGGAAGCTTTCTGAGGTGAGACCTCAGGTGGCAGGTGGAGAAACACGACCTGAGAAGGCAGTTCCTTGTCCAAGCCCACAAAGCTTTGACGGCAGGTTAGGACCAGGAATCGGGCCTCCTGACAACCTGCCCTTTGATGCATCAGACCGAGGGTTAGGTAATGACTGTTGCTATGGGGGGCTGGGGATAGGCATGTTTTGCATATGTGTATCAATGCTTCAGCATTCTCTTAATTTTTGAATCGGTGTTGGCAATAATATCCACTAACGATTGAATGGCTCCCATCTCTTCCCTCTCTGGATGATGCCCTGGGTGACTGTCCTAACCTTAGAGGGGTCCTCACTCTCACCTTTGCCCCCATAACCTCACTGGATGACCTTTGCACTGGTAGGTGGCGGGCCCGGGGGGAGGGGGCTGAACTTCTGGCTTCGGAGCCTTTCCGATGGGCAGGCAAGGGCCCATCCCTGTCACTGTTTTCACCTGCCCGTGAGTCTGCAGGTGCTGATGGACATGATAGAGCACCCTCAGGTCTGGCCTTCATGTGTCTCCTCTGGGTACAGTGAGCAGGGCATGCCTGCATGCAAACGTCCACTCCTATTATCCCCCAAAGCCCAGGGTAATTCTCGGTCTTGATTTGCCAGTAAGTATTGGGGCAGTTAGATTGCGGACCCCTCCAGCAAAAACTGTGTTGGTGGGAAAGACAACAGTCCCCGCCTGCTTCTCTTTCTCCCTCCCTCCCTTGTCAGATCAGAGAACTCGGGGAGAGGGTAAGGAAAAGGACAAGGAATAATATGAGTAACAGCTGCATAGTGTCTTCTGGAAAGTGGAGATAATCAGAGAGCTGTTGTAAGTCAGTGCTTCTCGGCCCTGGCTGCACATCAGTCACCGGGCAGCTTTTAAGTACAGTAAATCCTCACTTAACGTCATCGACAGGTTCTGTAACTTTAAGCTAAACAACATATAAAGCAGCCAATATTGCCATAGGCCAATTGATATAAACAAGAGTTACATTTTGGTAGCATCTCATCGCTTGTTGTAATGAAACGGCATTACTCAAGGACATGCTGCATCCGGATTCCCAGGCTGCAGCCCAGACCCAGGAGATCAGAATCTCTGGAGATGGGACCCAGGCACCAGGAGCTGTAAATTCCCCAAAAGACTCCAACGTGCAGCCAGCATTGAGAACCACTGCCCTAAGGATGAAAAGAATTGGCTACTACCTTAGAACAGAGATATTCCCACAGCTGGCCGTGGACTGGGATCATCAGCGTTGTGTTTTTTTTTAAATTACACTGATTCCCTGGCCACACATTGCAGACCATTTCAATCAGTGACTTCTGTGTCTAATGCCTCTTGCTCAGCCTTCACCTGAGCCACAAACTCAGCGTCATAATAGCTACCATTGACTAGTGCTGACTATGGGCCAGCATTGCAGACATTTCCAGTCTTCACAATTCCCAGTTTACAGATGAGGAAATGGATACTCAGAGCAGGTAGCCTCTGGCCACAGGTGACAGAACCTGACCTGTCTGACCTTGAAGTCTGCTCTCACTGCCCAAAGCCTCATGGCCTGGGGGCTGGCCCTAGTGGGGCACATTCTCCACTCTTTCCAGGAACAGCTCAAGAAGAGAGGAAAGCCAGCAAGTGTCCCTGGGTCCCCTGAGGCTCCCCAGGGCAGGTTGAGTGGAGGACCCAACCCCGAGAAGAGGGGGAAATGAGTGCTGTTGCCTGGCCTTTGACTCCGCGATGGTCACCCACTCTCAGAATACCTCCTTTTGGCGGGAGGAAGATGCCTGCACGTTAGGCCTGACCCCCAGGCACCTCTTATTGCCACAGCTGCTCACACAAAGAGAAAACTCAACCAGGGAAAGCAAACACTCATTTGCTTTTTGAGAGTTGGAGGAATTTTTTCAGGCATGCAATATAGAAAAATGCTTTGTTTCCCTCGCAAGAATAGGGGAAGCTATGTCAAGGTCCCCTGAAATAGTTATTTCCGCTTTATAAAAACCTGGTGCCTCCACCACTGTGTTCTGTAAGTGTATACAAAGGGCTTAAAATCCTTACGCTTTGGTTTCTCATCAGTCAGCTGGAAAGAGGGAGCTGTCTGCCCCCAGGACTGCTGATGCCAGGCCCCTTGAGGTATCAGAGAGAGAGGAGAGAGTGTGGCATCCGCGCTGAGACTCACAGCCGCCTGGACTGAAAGCTTCGTCAAGTGTTTGCTGGCACCCACTAAAGGACCCAATGTCCCCAAGGCCCAAAGTGGTTCCAAGTCACCAGCTGTGTTAGAGATCTTGCTGAATGTGTTCACTCTGGCTTTGGGAGGACTGGCTCCACTCCACCTGCGTCACCCGGGTGTTTCGACAGCTGAGAGCATATTGAGGCATAAATAGCTGAAACTTTAACATTAGTGGACAGTGTAATATCAATTTGGCTCCACCAAGCCTTCCCTGCCCACCCCGGCCCCCCGGGGCCCTCTCCCTCCCCAGAGCTCCTCTGTACCTGTTGTCTGGGCCTTTGGTCCCTGCCCTTTACTGCCTGGCATAGAGCCTGGCACAGAGCAGATGCTCAGCTAGCGTTGAGTGAATGAGGATGTGTGTCTGGTGACATCTCTACAGCATGTTGGCATATTTATTCCTTGCTGGCTCTACTTGACTCCTCTGTGTGTGTGTGTGTGTGTGTGTGTGTGTCACTTAGGTTTATTTTGAAGGTTGCCTCACTGAGTATTATTCTAGTAAAGGAATGGTTCAGATGTGGTGCTGTTTTCTGAGGTTGAGGCAGATCTCCAGAGCATTTCATTGTGTAGCTCTTACCCCAGAGTCACTAAGAGAGTACATCCTAAGTGTGGAGTCTGGTGGCCCCTTATTAAGCTTAACCTAAGAAGCTCTGAGCTCTGTCTCAAGCAGTGGGTGTTGTGGCTGGCGAGAAAACGTGGGGCCATGGTGGAAGGGGAGTGGGAGGATCCCTTGGAGGGGTGGCCACCGGGCAGTCTCCAGGCACTGGGTGCTTGGACTGAGATGGTGAAGCAGAGGCTGCTGGCCTTCCCAGGGAAGCTGGCTCAGCACCACCTGCTGCTCTGGCATGGACACCACTTTATGGCTGCTGTCTTGGTCCACAGAGTGAAGGCGTCCAGGCCCAGCCCTGACTCCTATATCTTAGAGGTATTGTGGACAGTGGGCTAGGTGCCCATCGCTGGGACCTGGCTTTGCCATTAACTCTGTGATGACCTCAGGAGAGTGACTTGACTTCTGTGCCTCAGTTTCCAAACATTCTACAGCTCTGTGGTCCCATCAGCCCTCTCCCCATGATGAACCCCCACCTCTAGTTATTCACAGAGTTAGACTGCCTCCACCCCCACCAGGCTCCCCACCACCCCAGCCTGCAGAGCCTCTGGCCCAGTCTTTACATTAAGTGCATCACCCTCATATTTGCTGGGTCCCCCTATTGTCCAGCTGCTTGGCTCATGTCAGGTAATCGAGATTTTACTTGTGGGGAGGAGGTTGGGAGCAAAGGGGCAAAAATACGACTATACAGGTAGGTGTTTGTCACTCACCTCACAATTCCCAATGGATGAATCTGTGCTTGTATCCAGATACGGGAGACTCAACTGGATGATTCTTACCATTAGTATTTTGACCATGCTGGTCTTTTAAAAAATCTTTTCCAAGGATATGTTTTTATTGATTTTAGAGAGCAAGAAAGCAAGAGAGAGAGAGAGAAATATCAATGTGAAAGAGAAACATCGATCAGTTGCCTCCCCTACATATCCTGACCAGGGATTGAACCCACAACCTAGGTGGTGGGAATTGAAACTGCAATCTTTTTGGTACATGGGACGATGCTCCAACCAACTGAGCCACCTGGCCAGGGTATGCTAGTCTTTTTGTTTTTCCTTTCTAACCTTTCCATTACATAGTATAGGCCTCTGGGCATTGGGATTTCATCTGGCGAAACTAGACTTGGGTTCCAGCTGAGGCTTTGGAATGACGAGACTGTGTAATTTTTATTTTTATTTTTGTTAATCCTCACGCGAGAATATTTTCTCCATTGATTTTAGAGAGAGTGGAAAGGAGGGAAGGAGGGGTAGAGAGAGAGAGACAGAAAGAGAAACATCGATGTGAGAGAGACACATAGATTGGTTGCCTCCTGCACATGGCCCGACAGGGGCTGGGAATCAAACCTGAAACCCAGGTAAGGGCCCTTGACTGGGAACCAAACCCGTGATCCTTTGGTGGATGGACCGACGCTCTATCCACAAAGCCACACCGGCCAGGGCAAGGCTGTGCCATTCTGATCAAATCAATAACCTTTCAGGGCCTCAGTGTCACACCTGTACACTGGAAACACCAATGCTAACATTCATTCAGGGTTCATATGAACAGAAGGGAAGCCCAGTACCTGTCCCCTCTCAGCCACTGGTTGATGGCCAGGTGGAGCTGCTGGCTGGTGGCACGTTGTGCTGAGCTGGCAGAGTGACTCTGAGTTACTGTCCCTGAAGGCACAGTGATACCCTAGTCATGTGAGCCTGTGTCCCCACAGCGGCCAGTTTGCCATTGTGAAGAAGTGCCGGGAGAAGAGCACCGGGCTGGAGTACGCAGCCAAGTTCATCAAGAAGCGGCAGAGCCGGGCCAGCCGGCGGGGCGTGTGCCGGGAGGACATCGAGCGGGAGGTGAGCATCCTGCGGCAGGTGCTGCATCCCAACATCATCACGCTGCACGACGTCTTTGAGAACCGCACCGACGTGGTGCTCATCCTGGAGCTGTGAGTGGGCTGCCGGGACCCGTGGTGGGCAGCAGGGACAGGCCGGGCGGCGGAAGCTCCAGCCACAGGCCCCAGAGGAGGCGAAGTCAGTGGTGGGTGGTTGCCCTCAGTGACCCCCAGCCTCCTAAACCTGGGGAAAAGCAGGGGCCAAGCAGCAGGAGAGAGGGTGACGGTCTAGGTCTGGCTTTCATGGGCCCTGGGGACCAAAGGGAAGGAATGGCTGGCTCTGGGTCATTTCCTGGCTGGCTGGCAGGTGGGAGGATGGAGCGGGGAGCGGAGGGGCCAGCAGGCGAGATGGTCAGGCAGGAGTCTGTTTTATGACCAAGGGAAGAACAAGCATCCTTTGGGCTCTGCAAAGCCCTTCTCCAGCCCTTTCCTGGAAAAATCTACTGCATTTGTGCTGTGATGCCTTTGTTGTTATAATAACTATTATTTAGAGAGCATTTGCCACATGTTTCATGCTTGTCATCTGTTTAGTCCTCCCGGGGACTGTGATGAAGGAAGTATCCTACCAACACAGAGAGGTTACTTTACCTTCACTGTGCCAGGCACGTCTCTTACCTCATCTATTCCTCAGACTAACCCTCTCACACAGACTCTTCTTATCCCCATTTTACCAACAAGAGCACTGCAGCCAGGTCACTTACCAGATCTGTTAGCCAGGCAGTGGTGGGGTTACCGGACCAAACCAGGTCCAAACTTTCAATAGTAGCTGGCCAAAGGACAACACAGATGATTTTATGAAAAGGAACTTTATCGCAGGCTTATAAACAAGGAACATGCCGGGGATTGCTCCCAGAACAGTGTTCCTCAAGCAAAGCATCTGATCCAATTTTATTGGGGGAAATCATGCATAAACATCAAGGTGAGCTTTGTCATTGAATGTATAGTTGGGGACATTCCAGGGCACCGACAGTTAGAAAACTGGCTATACATACATTGCATATTCAAAAATGGTGGGAAATCTCCGCCTCTGGTTGGAGATTTTAGTATTATAATGAGAATATAAGTAATGAGGAAAGTTCAGCAGGAGGTCACTGGAGGGTCTTTCAAGCTGGTCTCATGGTTTCAGCTGGTTCACCCCCTGGCTCTGCAAAATGTCCTGGGCTTGTTCCTGAAAAACAGTCCCGGTGACCCTCTACGTCGGGGATTGCAGTTGTTATGGAAGGAATTTTAGCTGATTACGTCTTGGTCTTTCTGTGAAACTTAGCCAATTATGAGATATGCATCACACAAACCATATAAACTCTAGGGTGATCTAAGTGAATTTCCAGGTTAATCAGGGCAAAGTTAGAAACTCTAAGCAAAAAGTTAATTTATGCTAAGTTACCTGCTAGGTTACATATGTGGGTTAGGTTGCACCAGGTCTTGAGCCCACACTGCTTGTGCAGACAGCTGTGAGCATGAGGTAGGATGGCCTTATGCTGGCCCATCCTGGTGGAATGTGGATAGGTGACACCAAGTTCTCAGGGATTGCCCCTCCTGGAGGTGTCTCCATGGAATGGGATGTGGGGTTCTGGCAGACAAGCGAGTTTGAGTTGGGCTGTGGCACAAGTCACAGTGGCTGTGCCCAGTCAGGCAGCAGCATACTGTGCTAAGAATGTTCTGAACCTTGTAGGCATGTATGCATCTGCCAGTTAGCCAAGGAGTGGTGGCACTTATCTCAGCAGTCCTTGACTTTGTGACCTCGGGCAAAGTCACCTCATCCACCTGAGCTTCAGATCTCATCTGTAAACCAGGCAGCCATCCTTAACCTGCCTACAGGAGGGGTGGACCACTGGCATTGGAGATCATTCTAATTTGAGAACTATGCTCTGTCTTGGCCAGGATATAGATTTATGTTGCAGATGGGCATTTGCATGCTCTTGCATTTGATTCTTAAATTATCATGTCAATGTTTAAATGCACATGTTGCCCATGTTCCCCCTTCTCTAACTCCCAGCATCCTCTCTATTTCTCCCATGGACCCCTCAGCCAGTTGTACTAGTTGGTGTATGTACCCGCCTGGCCCAGACATGCCTGGTGGGTTCCCTCAGTGTGGCCAGCCATGTGGACAGCCCACGGTGTGACATGCCCCAAGGCTAAGGCACAAGGTTGGCACAAGGATTCCCAGCAGAGAGTGACAAGCCCACCTTCACTGGGAAGGCCAGGCCACTCCTTTAAAAAGTCTATTATCAGAAAAGCTTTACAGCGACTGAAAAGAAATTACATTCATAATCCTACCACTCAACCATAGCTATTTATGTTTTTTTGTGGTTCCTCTCTTTTTATCTATTTGTATACAGTCACCGTCCTTATAGATTTTCCTGCTCTACTTTCCCCCCAGTTCACGTAATTCCATAAATAGCTTTTTTCCTTTTAACTGACTGTATCATGTTTCATTAAATTACATACCTGTCTTTCCCTCTTGTTGGTTATTTGGTTTTTATTTTCCAGCTTTTAATCATTACAAATTTCACTGCCATAACAAAATCTTGTTCCCATAATTTTCCCCTTTTGTTTTGAATTCATTCTTTCAGATAAATCCTCAGGACTGCGATGACTAGGGGACATTTTTAGGGCTCCTGATAGCCTCACTTTCATACATTGGTGTGGTTAACCAGTACCCCTGCAACACAGCAGTGTTCCTATTTGCCTGCAGGCTTGCTAGCCCTGCATCACTTATTTTAAAACAGGGTTCATTAATTATTGACCCGTATAGTTAGAAAATGATACTTTGTTGTCATTTCTTTTGTTGTTGTTAATCCTCACCTGAGGATATTTTCCCACTGATCTTTAGAGAGAATGGAAAAGGGAAGGGGGGAGAAGAAAGAGAGAGGAAGAGAGAGAGAGAGAGAGAGAGAGAGAGAGAGAGAGAGAGAGAGAGAGAAACACATCAATGTGAGAGAGACATATCAATTGGTTGCCTCCTGCTTGCATCCCAACTGGGGCCCAGGATTGAACCTGTAACCGAGGTATGTGCCCTTGACTGGGAATCAAACCCTTGACCCTTCCGTCTGTGGGCTGACTCTCTAACCACTGAGTCACACCTACCAGGGCACTTTGTTGTCATTTTAAGTGGCATTTCTGTAATTGCTGGGGAAATTGTCTGTTTCTCCCTGTTTATAAAACCCCAGGAGTTGGGGTCTGGGATGATCTTTGGATGCCTCTGTTTCTCCCAGCAGGACTCATGTTGAGAGCTGTCACCATTCATATCATCTGTTGTCACACTGCTGCTCCTGTGACTTGCTTGAGCTGCTATGTTTGTTGAGTTCTGTCTTTTCCTAGTTTCTCTGTCTCCTCCTTACTTTCTAGCTGTCTCACTGCTCTCAGGGAGCCTGTCTGTGCACAGGGTGCTAGGAGTTGCTAAAGACTGTGCCTAAACCATGCCTGCCCAGGGAATGAGAGGGAGGACCTCCTGGGAGAGAAGGGCTTTCCATGGGCTTTTGTGTTTGGACTTGGTGACTCCTGTTGGGCTGATCAGGAGCCTTTGGCCTCCTGGTCCTCACTGTGCTTGGTAGGTTAGTGGGTTTGCCCAATAATTAAGCATGGGTATGAGTGCCCACCTGCTCAGTTGTAATTTGTAAGTTTTGTGGTTGGGTTTACACTGATACCACTGCCCTCTCAGCACCTGTCGTCTGGGGTGGGCTTCCTTCTGATTTCTGCTAAGGTGTCCAGCACTAGGTGGACGTACCCAGCCCTGATTTAGGTCCCTTTCAGCTGTTATTACCTCAAGCAGGACCTCCTTAGCCGCAGCTACCTCTGGTCAGGGCTGTTGAAGGCCAGGCGGGGGAGGATTTAGTTGTCCGTATAATTGATTTCTATATGGTGTAAAGAATATTTTCAAAATCTTAGTAGATTAGCTTATGTCACATGTGAAGCGTGCTCTGGAAAACATATGTCTGCTCTGGGAGGGTGGGGCTGGTCTCCCATCCCAGGCCCCTGGCCTCTCTGGGGCCTCCTTGACTCTACGCTAGTGGAAAGCGGGACCCTGGCAGTTGCATCCCAGAGAATGGCCTGGCAGAGGGCTCCACGGTGGAGGCAGTGCGTCCCAGTTCCCTAGATTGAGTCCAGCTTCCTCGGCCCCGATGGATCGGTCAGCATTCTTCAAATCCCTGCCTGCAGGTCATTCGAACGCACGTTCCTGAGAGAGTTTCTAGCAGGGAGACCAACCTGCAGGGAGGAAGGAGGCCACGGTCCGACTCGCAGGAAGGGGCCTGATGGTGGGGACCATGGAAGGGGAGCAGAGGAGGCCCAGCTGTAGGTTTTGCTTTTCATCTTTAAGCTAAACGGGTTTGGGACGTGAGCGGAGAGAAGCTTGGGAGGAGGTGGGCAGTGGCTCCAGGAGAGAGGGCTTGGCTGAGAAACCCTTGGGAGAAACTATGTTGGGGGAAAAGGAACAGAATCTTGAGACGAGTTGCCAGTGCTTTGATGTGAGTGACCCCAGCATGGGTACTGCTCATCAGTCTCCCCTTTTCTGAGTCTCTGGGGGAGATTCTAAGGGCCACTGTGGCTGTTCCCGTCTTCATTCAAAGGAGACATGGTCTCACCTGGTCTCTTGCCCACATCACACCTTCAAACAGAATGGCGGGTGTCCCCCGAAGTCGTCACATAGCCTTTACATCGGGGACTTTGGGTGACCAGACACTGTTACACCGCCATGATATTCTTTTGCATTTATGCAGCATTCCCTCTAAGGTAGGAATGGCCCAACGTGTGCCCAAGGTCCAGCCTCACAGGACCCAGCAGGGTCTTGGATATTAGAAAGCAAGGGCTGCTGGGTCCTGTGTGTCTCAGAGGGGGCACTATGGTTTTGAAAATCTTCAAAGTGCTCTAGACAGGTCTCTTACAAAGGCCAAGGCTTCCCTTCTATACAATCTAGATTATTCTATGTCATGTTTATATTTAAAAATTTTTCCTTTGTTCTTTTATTCACTTACCTTCTATCGAATGTCTTTCTTGCACAGGGTGCTGCGGAAGCAAAAATAATCCAGCTGAGGAGATAGACAGACAGTGATACCCAGTGTGATGAGGGCGTGGGTGCTCCTGAGCAGGGATCTCAGAGCACATGCCCAGGGCCTGGGGTGGCTTCGAGCTGTCCCTTTCGCCTCAGCAATTCCAGCTTTGTAACGTGGTGGACTGATGCTGAGAAGATCTGTGTCTAAATGGTGGTTCTGCCACTTACTAGCTGTGTGACCTTGGGCCAGTCACCTGCTCTCTTGGGGACATCAGTTTTCTCATTTGAAAAATCAGAACAGAAGTTCCATCTACACCTCAGGGTGGATGTGAAAGAATGCTTGAGGAAGCACATGGCAGAGGTGGCAAACTCTAAATGAAGCCCTCCACCACTGTCACCTTGACAATGATGTAGCATAGTATTTACTCAGAGATCATGGTATTTATTGAGGCTCTCATAGCACGTGGCCAATTTTACAAGATTCTTCCCACCTACCCCAGGTGGGGATGGGGCAGAGGATGACCTCACCTGTGAGACACATGGGGAAGTAGTGCACCAGCCGCGTCCCACACACTTCAGCAACTGCAAGGGCGCTCTAGTTCCAGCACCTGCCCCAGGTGGGGGTGGGGCAGGGATGACCTCACCCATGAGACACGCGGGGAAACAGTGCACCTGCCGTGTCCCACGCACACCCAGGCAGCCACTTCAGGCCACACCCAGCTCACTCTGAGTAGAGGGGGCACGGCAGCTCTTGCAGACAATATGCTTGCATGTGCCATCTTATCTCACCCTCTCTTCACTCTCTCACCTCCCGCTTCTCTCTTTTCTGCCCCCTCTCTCTTTCTCTAAATATTTACTCAGCATTTGTTATGTGGCAGGCACTAGACATACAGATGAGTACCTAACTCACGGCTCCTGCCCTTGAGAAGCTCACAGCCCAGCAGGAACATGCGCTTCTGACATTCGTCCATCTACTTAAGGGAGATGTTTTTGGCTCCATTTGGCAGATGGGAAAAGACTGAGGTGGCAGAAGCAGCATTCCAGCAGGCCGGCACCTCACCTCCAAAGCCGGCCAGGGCACAGGGAGTTAATGCCATGTACCTGTTCCATGCTCACCCTCACCTCTGGGCCTTTGCTTGTGCTGTTTCCTGTCACACCTGTCCTCATTCTCTGCTTCCTCTGTCCAGGCCCTGCCCGAGTCTCACTGCGTTCCCAGCACCTTCTCCCACCACTTGAGCCTGTGCTAACCACATATAACAAATAATGACATTATAACAGAAGTCCTCATGGATGGAGCACTGTCATGTGCCAGTCACGGTGCCAAGAGCCTGGCTCGGTGCGCTGGCTAATTTGCTCATCAGAACAAGCCGAGCATGTAGACCTTCTCATTACCCTCCATGTCTGAGAGGCATTGCTGAGAGAGTTAGGGCAACTAGTCCCAGCCACACGCTAGTGTGTGGAGACAACACCAAACTGAGGCTGGTGCTGGGGAGGATTTAGTTGTCCATATAAATTGATTTCTGTATGGTGCAAAGAATATTTTCAAAATCTCAATAGATTAACCCATGTCACATGTGAAGCTTGCTTGGAGCCTCTGTTTCTTCAACTATGAAATAGGAAAGAAATAGTGCTTTCCTCATAGGGTATTGTGATGATTAAATGAGATAATGTGTGTACAGTATACATAATGCACAGGGTAAGTATTCAATAAATGTTAATTACTGTTATGTTGTTATTGTAAAGATACAGGTTCCAAGGCTCTGCTGCTTGAGGCTATAACTTGGTAGAGTCTGTAGTAGGACCTGGGAATCTGCATTTTAAAATGCATTCTCTCGGTGATTGAGTTCTTGGACCACCTGTCCCAGGTCCCTCCCTGAGACCTTTTCCTGGGGTGACCCTTGGCTCTGTCCCAGCCCCCGAGAAGCACATGCAGGCTGGATACCCCAGCCTCTGACAGAGGACCAAGAAGCCCAGAAGGGGTGCCAGATTTAGCACATAAAACCTCCTGCTTTACCTGGCTATCCTAAACTCAGATAAAGCTGTAAACTAGTACTCACAGGGGAGATTGTTTTTGCTCTGTGCGTCTCCATTTCTGTCACATCATCTATAAGGTGCAAGAGTGTGGAGTGTGAGGACAAAAGTATTTTATAGTTTTTAGAGGTTAATATAATAAATGGGTCATTACGTTTAAATTAGGGACCTTTGACGAGGCCATCTGTTATAAAATCAAAGAAAGGGGCCTTAGGAGCCATCTTGCTCTGTCTGCTCATTTTGCAGGGGAGGAAACTGAGGCCTGCCTGGAGGGGGAGGTGAGTTGCCCAAGGTCAGTGCAGGGCGTGTGTTACTTTCTCCCCCTACAGCACTTGTTTCTGTCCTCTGCCACCTCAGGCATCTGTGGGGGAGAGGTGACGCCCAGAGTAACCAGGGCCCTGGGCCTAGCGCCTTCGCAGAGACCTTTCTGGTGACACCCTCAGGATGGGTCCTGCCCTTGTGAGCCAAAGGGAAGAACACAGCAGAGAAGCCAAGCCAGCCCCTGGCTGGAGGAAGCCCCAGAGATGGGCGAGGTGTTCTGCCACGCAGGGTGCTCAGGGGTCAGGTTCAGGACCTGCAGCCATCGGCCTGGCCTCCGGGCACAGGGCTGACTGGGCTTCCTGCCGGTGTCTTGCAGAGTGTCTGGAGGAGAGCTCTTTGACTTTCTGGCCCAGAAGGAGTCGCTGAGTGAGGAGGAGGCCACCAGCTTCATTAAGCAGATCCTGGATGGAGTGAACTACCTTCATGCCAAGAAAATTGCTCACTTTGATCTCAAGGTCAGTGAGGGGGGAGGGAGGTGAGGGGAAACGACCAATTTAGGAAGAATGGGCCCAGTCTCTCCCGATGTCATTGCCAAGAGGGGTCAGCGCCCACGTGGCTCTCCTCCCTCATCTACCGTTGAAAACTATGAGCTCCTGGGAAAGAAAGTGTCCACCTCCCCAGGTTCATTGAACAGGTTAGGATTTCTTCACAGAGGCGGACTGCAAGGAGCTTATTCACACCACAGGCACCTTATCTCTTTCAGGAGCAGATGGTGTGAATTTTCAATAAGTAGACCAATGACAGGAAACTTGAAACCAAACACATTTAACAAGATTGAACTTTTCAGTAAGAAAGAGCTAACTCCTGAGGAGGCAGATCTAGAAGTGTTCAGAGGGGACGGCTGAGGTTGGTTGGCGCTCCAGACCCAGCACAGCACAGCCTCCAGCATCCCTTGACCAGAGGTTGTCTCTCTTGGAGCCCAAGACCACGAGCCTCCCACCCCCACCCCGCCCCGTACTGTGGCCATCAAATTGCTTCCCAGGGGCCACTGATCATTTGTGGTAACTGTTCTTCAAGGTCGAGAAAGTTCACTGTGACCGCATAGGACTTCAAAAAGCAAGAATGTGGTCAAAGTAGGATGATCAGTTCCTGTAGAAACTGAGCTCCTTTGCAACGACTGATGAGCCTGTAAGACACCCGAAGCATGAAGATCTCTAATCCATGATCAGAGGGACCTGTTTACTGGGGAGGAGACCCACTCATTTTTCTATCCAGAAACTCCTGTTGTGTTTCAAGCACTGTGCTGGGTGCCTGGATATTGCTACAGATCCAGAATCAACTGAGGCCCTGTCTAGGCTTAGTTCCTCTTTTTCAGGGAACTTAGTACAGGGGGCAGAAAAGAAAGATCAGCAACTCTAAGTGCTACAAGAGAGGGAAGTACATGGGGCTGGGAGCCTAAAGGAGAGGCATCTAAGTGAGAATGGGGAATTTGAGAGGGCTTCCTGGAGAAGGTGGTATTTGACTTGCGTTTTGAAGGACAGGCATTATCAGAGGGGAAGGGCCTCCTTAGGAAGAGAGGCCAGCAGGGTACATGGTCCCAGAATACTACAAAGTATTCAGAGAAGTAAGGCAAAGAGTGAATGTGCTGAATGGCTGGAGAAGAAGTCAAGGAGGAGAGAAGGAGGCAGACAGGAGGGCGTGGGAGCCTAGCCAAGGAGATAGAACTTTATCCTGTGGGGGCCAGGTGAGCAAGGAGGTGAGGTAAGCAGGTGTGTGTTTCAGAAGGATGGATAGAATGGTGGCAAAACACTGGAGGCTGGAGACCCAGCCAGGAGGTTATACATTTATCAGGTGAGATGTGACAAGTGTCACACTAATTTGAGAAGGGGACAGATGTAAGACCTATTTCAGAGGTTGATCTGAGGATTGATTGGGTGCCTGATTAGATGTGGGAGATGAGGAAGAGGGCAGAGTCCAGGATGACACCCAAGTTCTGACTTGGGGGACTGGTCCAGAGTGTATGGCTTATCTACTGCCTCACAGCAACTGCAGAGGGTGGGCTCTGTTCCGGCACATGGATCTCACCCGCACTTACTCTGCACTGTGAGGTGACCTGTAGTGAGTCCCCTCCGCATGGTTCCTCCCTCCTAATGCCAGTTGTCATTATCTCGCGGTATATTGAATTCCTCCAATAGAAGATGTCTTACAGAGCTTCACTTACATGTCAAGGGGTAAAAGTTGGGGTCACCAAGGAGCATGTGGCCTGGGCAGACCTTTGGACCTCAGTATGGTAAGGCATCAAGTAGGAAACGCTCTACCGGGATTACACCTGTGCCTCCTTCCTGGTAATACTATGGACAGTCAACTTGTTTTCATGTCTTTGCTGGATCCAGGAGACCAGTCTCAAAATGGGCTTCTTTGTCTGTTCTCTAATGGGTCCACACACTCTAAGGATACCAGGCGTGGTTAGGTGTCCTCACCCTAACACCCGCAGGAGGAGTTGTGGAGGAGGAGGAGGAGTTGTGAGGCCCGCAGGCCCCATGACTACAGCAGGTTCGTGGTGTATAGTTTGCTTCTATGGCAGCTCTCAGTGGTGGTGGTGCGGGTTGGGGGGCGGGAGCGGGGCGAGGGGGGAGTGCTGGCTGGGAGTTAGCCAGGTCAGGGTTTGTGCCTCTCTCTACCGTGTACCAGGGTACAACTGAACCTTGGTTTTTCAGCTTCAATGCAAATAATAATAACTGCCTGGCAGAGCTGTGGTAAGGGTTAGGGAGAAGTGGCATGAAGTGCTGAATACCATAGGGGTGCTCTGAAATAGTAGCTGGTGTTGTTGTTTCCCTATCTGGAATAGAGGAAAAGAACACACAACTCTTGTCACAGTGTTTTGGGCCCCAGTAGACTAGGAAAACAAAGCCTGTTGGTGCAATTTAAATTGCCCAGCAGAGAGCTGAGATTGGTTGCTAGGTGGGGCTGCTGTGGAGGATCTTGTCTGGCTCCTGGGCTCAGTCTGGACATTTTCCACAATCTGGAGACAGTCTGGGTTTCTCCTGGATACGTGCAGGGTGAGGATGCTGCTAACACCCACCCCCGCCTCATGTCCTTAGAGCTGTGTGGACTCAGCCTTCTGACTCCCCCACCAGTGGGTCTCTTGGCCTGGGCCCAGCTAGGCACCTTCAGGAAGTGATAAGTGGCTGGAACTCAGCGAGCTGACCTCACGGTTGGATAGACACTTCCTGGAGCCAGAATGTGCGTGTGTGTGTGTGCCCCCTGGCTGAAGCTTTCGGCCCGCCCGAGGGGATCATGCCAAAGATCCAGCTTAGAGGGGACTTCTTGGTTCCATATTGTCTCCCACCATATAAAATTCATTTTATATGAATATATTTTTATTCCTGGTCTTCATTTTCAACAAGGGGATCTCAGTTTTCCTGTCCTGTTTTATCCTGTTACATTTTAATTCTGCCTCACCCGGTGAGCCAGGCTAGCCAAGCTGCCCCATTAACATGTGTCCATATTGTGTCCATGTTCCTACCCATGATCTGTTCTTCACTCTCACTTTCCAGCTTGATGGAGGAGGGTCAGCTCTCTGGCCCGCCTTTGGAATATGAATGGCCTCTACTCCTATGTCAGCCGTGTGCTGGGCACAGCGAGGCTCTGTCCCTGCTTACGACATGCTCCCAGCTTTGTGGCAGAAAGCAGACGAATGGACACAAAAATGTTGATAAGCAGTCTTGGTAAACAGATCATGGCATGCTGTTGTTCAGAAATCTCTGATGGATCCTTTTCACCCATAGGATAGATAAATGGCCGCATTCTCGGCAGGGCTTTCAGGCCTTTTTATGCTGCCTTAGCCTTTAGTCTGGCTTCATCCACCTTCCCCCACTCCAAAACATTAGCCCCACCAAGACCACAGATACCGTTCTGGCCTCTCTCTTTCTCTGTTCCTGCTGTTCCCCCATCCAGGAAACTGCTGCTCTTCCTTTCCTATGCCTGTGGACTTCCTGTTCATTCTTCAAGGCCCAGCAGAAACACCATTTTCTCTGGGAAGACTTTCCCACCCCTGTCGCCTCCCAAATCATCACTGAGAACGGACCTGCCTGTCTGCTTCTGTTGTCCTTTGTACAGACTACTGCTGGGAGCATTATCACTGTGAATCATTCCGCTGCTTGTGTCTAGCACAGTGACTGACCCATGACAAGTTAGTTACTCAGTGTTGTGCAAATAAGTAAATGAATGAATGAATGAATGAATGAATGAATGAATGAATACCTTAATAAGACCAAGTGCATGCATGGATGGCAAAGGCCCTTTTATGTCACCTGGAAAAAGCAAAAGAGGTTGCAGGTAGATTTCAATTCAGTGAACTGAACATTTATTGAGGGACTATTTTATGCCAGAGTGACAAACATCAATGTAATATAGTACCTGCTTTCCAAGGGCTCACCATCTACTAGGAAATGCCATAGTGGGGTTCAGTGGGGAGGCCACCTGAAATAGAAGCTAACCCAAGAAATGTTCACTTCCAAGAGGTAAATTCTGCCCCAGCAGAGTGAATACCATCCCCGTGAGTGCTGTAAATTCGCCACAGAAAGGCCTGCTCGTGTGGGTAGGTGGGTAGAGGTAGATGATGTTGCCCTGTATTTACATTGATGGGAGGGACACGGGCTGACTGCCCCTCAGTACCGGCAGCACCTGATGCGCCTTCAGACATGCCTTCCACGGGATGGATTACCAGGAAATGGGGCTCAGTGCTATGCAGGAACCTCGCCCTGGTATGTGATCCCAAGACAAATATAAACCTTGTAAAGGGCATTTTTATGTGGTTTTGTGTTTATTTTGGAGTTGGGAGTTTCCTTTCTGAGTAAGGGTGTAACCCCACGCTCCCCGCCCAGCCTTAGCCTAGTTCAACTTGAGAATTCAGAAAGAGAAGATCGTTCTCCTCGGGTCTGACTGGAATAAGAATAAGACATGAGGGTTGAATGAAATTGTATGCAAGCCAGGAACCCAAAACTCTGAAGGGACTTTTTGATCTATATAAATAGTATTAAAAGGAGTGAATTCCTGAGCAAGATACCCCAAAACTCCAAATTCCTCTATGCCCTGATCATCCTTTGAGCTGTTAAGTTTATAACGGGATGGGGTATGCTCATCACGCTCTCATAAGAATGACACTGATAATACTTTAAATATATGAAGTACGTTCTAGAATATAGCGTGCTTGTATCTGTTCACTCATTTGATTCTCATGGCCACCCATTGAGATACAAGGTATGGACACTTTTTCACACACAAGGCAATTAAGATTCAGAGAGGTTAAGTAACTTGTTCAAGATCACACAGGTATTAAATTTAGACTTTAACTCAGCAAGAAACATTTAACAAAGCTGGGTGTCACCAGCTTTTATTTTACCAGATTCTAACAGTGCAGATTTCTTACTTGGGTCATGCATGCCTTTTACACACAGTTAATCCAAAGGTCTGTACTGTGCTATAAATGTATTCTTTATGGTTAAATTCTCAGTTACATTGTTTTTTTCTAATAAGCTATTCCTCATATTTAAATAAATTAACTTGTATTTTATTAAGTGCTATAAAATGTGAATGCATTTGAAAGTAGAATTTACAATAAGACTATTTCCATACTAACACCTGGGGGCATGGAGTGGAGGTGAGATGTGGCAGAGATTTAACTGTCAAGATAGGTTAGGGTGGCCGAAACCGGTTTGGCTCAGTGGATAGAGCATCGGCCTGCGGACTGAAGGGTCCCAGGTTCGATTCCGGTCAAGGGCATGTACCTGGGTTGCGGGCATATCCCCAGTAGGAGATGTGCAGGAGGCAGCTGATCGATGTTTCTCTCTCATCGATGTTTCTAACTCTCTATCTCTCTCCCTTTCTCTCTGTAAAAAATCAATAAAATATATATTAAAAAAAAAAAAAGATAGGTTAGGGTGAGATTTTAAAGGTTCAGGGCAAACCAAGGAGTTTGCATAGATAGTCATGGAAGGCTTTTTTCCTTAAATTTTTTTTATTATGAAAACATTTCAAAACATTTGAAGAAATTAGAGAAGAATACAGTGGACACCCTCCCCCTAAATTCAACATTTGGTCACACTTGCTTTATTGTTTTCTGCCTTTAAAAAATTTTATAGTATATATGCATGCACATAGATCTGTTTTTTTAAAACTTTTGGTATCATTTGAAAGAAAATTGTAGCCATCCTGATACTTCACTCCAAACACTTCTGTATGTATCTCCCAAGATTAAGGTCTGTCTCCTAACAACCCACAGTACCATTATCACACTTAAGAAAATGAATAATAATTTATAGAAGACCTTTAATTGGTGGAGAAACATGATTCTATTTCTAGTTCTCCCAGTAGGGGAGAGGATGTATGGGAGACTATAAGCCAATTGGAGATGATACCAGCAATGTGGGAAAGAAAGAAACCAAAGGTATCCCATAGATACTTTTTAAATGAAGTTGATGGTCTTTTATGCCATTATAAAAATAATAACTCATAGAAAATACAGAAATGTACAGAGAAGTTACCTACAAAGTTTCTACTCCAAAACAACATTTTTAACATTTGGTATATTTTCTCCAACTTTTTATGAACAGGTGTATGTGTGTGTGTGTGTGTGTGTGTGTGTGTGTGTGTGTGTGTGTGTTTTCAGGTGCTTAGAACTATATGCTTTCACAATTTTCTCTCTGTTTTTTTTTCCCCTTTACTTTCTTACCTAAGCAGCCCATGGGCACTCTGAAGTATTTTACTTCGCTACAGAAGCTTTTATACAAGTCCTTCCTGATTTTTACCTTCTCAGTGTGTTCTGAGGGGTGGACCTGTTTCCAGTTCCTCATACCCAAAGCTTAGCCTGTCCCAGCCTCAGAGTGTACCCCACAGGCCCTTCATGTCAGCCCTGCATCAGACGTGAGCCTGGAGCCTAGAAATGCATGCTGGTTGCTTCATCAACTCTTGCAAGGCCACCCTAGGATAACCTGAGGACAAGTGAACTGAGGACACTGAACTGAATGGTTGAGGAAAAGAACAAAATGTAGCAAAAACTAAATGATGGAGAGCCATTATTAAAAGAGTTGAAATGGGAGCATTAAATCAACCAGCTGATTCTTGAAAGATACAGCAGGAGGCCACGTGGGGAAGGGGAACAGGGAGAAGATTGGGGGTTGAGCCTGCATTTGAGTGTCGCCTCTGCTGGGGAATGTTGGGGAGGTCACATCTCTGACCTTTCCTGGTCTTGAGAGTGGAGATGAACCTGCCTTTCCTTCCTGTCCCACAGGAGTGGAGTGAGGGACCAGGAGGCAACTGTTTATGAAAGGGCCCTGCAAACTCTAAATCTCTGCGCAGGGGCTGGTTGTGAATGTTTTTTCTTAATCCTCACCTGAGGATATGTTTATTGATTTGAGAGAGAGAGAGAGAGAGAGAGAGAGAGAGAGAGAGAGAGAGAGAGAGAGAGAGAGAAACATCAATATGGGAGAGGAACATTGATCAGTTGCCTCCGGTACACACCTCGACAGAGATGGTACCCATAACTTAGGAATATCCTCTGACCAGGAATTGAACCTGCAACCTTTCGGTGTAGAGGACAACGCTCCAACCAACTGAGCCACACTGGCCAGGGCTAACAGCCTCCCCATAAGGCCACATTTCTCCCTATTCCTCTCTTGCCTCCGGAAGAATTCGGGAAGGGAGGTGGGCATGGAAGCATCCAAAAGGAGAATGAATAAGGTGGCATTTCCCAGCTAGCAGGCTGTGCAGATTCCCAGGGTGGCAGGACACTGGGCAAGGCTGAGATGGTTGGAGTAGATTGATCAAGGTCCCTATTTTACAGATGAGGAGCCTAAGACAAAATTGCAGCGCCCTTTTCCTCTTTACCCTTGTTGACTTTGCCATCAATGTTAGGTGCTCAGAGGCCTCTTGCTGCTCTTAGATGCCACAGCCTCCACTCTGGATCCCTGGCTAGGCCTGACCCCCATTGAAACATCATATGTTCAAACAGTACTTTTTAAGTTCTACTCACAGCTCCACCGTCAGCCCTCCCACTGCAGCTGACCTCAGTAGGAGTGAAAGAATCGTGACTCAGGAAGCAGTGAAGGGTGGTAGACAGAGCAGGTGCCTTGACATTAAGAAGACCTGGGCCCCACCCTAGCTCCACTACTTATTAGTTGTATGGCCTTGAGTAAGTTATTTAACTGCTCTGTTCCTCAGTTTCTCATCTGGAAAACATAGACCGTAACCTGCTTTACTGAGATCCTGTGCGGTGGTATTCTGGTAACAGCCAGATCTCTGAAAAAAACAAAGATATGTACACAGACACACTTATATTGTAAATTTTATGATACAAATATTTATAGCACAATTTACAAATAAAAAAATATATAATACTTTTTATTGTAAATTCCAGAGAGCCAATTGATTCTCACAGAATACTTTCCTTGGATTTTGCCAGCCTTGCATCAGTAGCCAACCTGTGGGTGTAGTGGACAAAGGAGCGTAGTTCCAACAAGAACATCAGTTGATAATTTTATTTACATTAGCAAGTAAGGTAAAAATGAAACAGTGAAGGCATGTGTTGGGAGTTTACTTGTTTGCCAATGACATGAGTAACTACTCTGATGAATTGGATAATAGTTTCTGCATATTGAAAAAAAACACTTCCTCTCTCTAAAAAATAAATAAACTATTCTTTAAAAAAACCCACTTCCTTAATTTGCTCTGCTATTCACAAAACAATGGCTGCAGACACAGCGCTCTTTTCAGTTTAATCTGCATTATTACCTAATCTTCTCCAGCACTTAAGTCTAGAATCAAGAAGACAATAAATCAAGACTTGATTTGTAGTTCTGCCAACTTCCACAGTGTAAATGCACCCACCATGGCCAATTTCAAGATACCAACATGATGTCACTGACTAGAGATGGGAAGAGGGGTGCAGGAGCCCACCATTATGTAGTATTTCCCCAGTACAAAGATAAAAGGTAGAACCAAGCTCAATACTAAAATATAATTAAAATTAGGAAGCAATACATTTTAAATATAATTTATTTAAATATAAGTTTATATAATTTAATTTTTAATATTAAAATAATATTTTTACATAGTTCTTTAATAGTCGGCTGACAAAATTCCTGCCAGTTGAACAATCAGCTGTCATGAACCGGTAAGCACCAGCTCTAGTGTGCACGCATGGTTCCTGAGACGCTGTAGGTGAAAGCGTTTTATAAAGAGGACTAGAGGCCCGATGCACGAAATTTGTGCAAGGGCCTTGGCCCTGGCCCCCACCCACCACCGAGGCTGGGGGCCTCTGCCGCCTCTGCCTCGGCCCCACCCGCTGTGCTTTTGTCCAGAAGGAAGGACATCCAGTCTAATTAGCATATTATGCTTTTATATTATAGATAGTGCTCTCTGCAGGCTGCCTGTCGTGGTGTCAGCAGTGGTGTAATAATAACAGCAGCCAACATTTATTGGTAAACACACAGGCTCTTCTCTGCATGCTCTGCATTTGTTTACTCTTTTTATCCCCCCAGTAGCCCTGTGAGGGGGTTCCACAGTGGTGCTCATTTTTTAGAAAGGTGAGGTTGCTAGAGGGCTTTGTTGTCCTCAGAGTACTGTATCAACATTCCCATTTGGCAGACGAGGGGCCAAGGCTCAGAGAGGGGAGTGACTTGCCAAGGCCACACAGCTCGCAGGGGGCAGAAGTGGGATTCAAACCAGGTCTGTCTGATGACGGGGCCGTCTTTAGTGCTTGTTTCCTAAACACTGGGCACCGCCTGATTTTAGAGAGCTTGCTTAACAAAATCAATTCTGGAGTCTCGCTCCTGGTGACATGAGTAACTTCTCTTTACCCTTGTTGACTTAGTCGGTTGGTATTTTTAACACAGTCCCCAGGGGATTCTGATGGGTAACTAGCTCAGATGGGGGCCCCCAAAGTACAACTTGGGGCTCAGAATGCCTGGATCCAGACCCAAGTTCCTCAATGGTTAGATGGGGCACTGGCCATCTATAGCTTGGAGGCTGTGAGGACCTAATATGGTGATGTGCGGGGAATGCCCATGGCAAATGCTAGTTGTGTGGCTCAGACCACAAAGCCAGCATTGCTGACTGGCCCAAGGCTGAAAGCCAGTGGCCCTGGCATGGCCTTGAAAGTGAATTTTTATTTCCCTCCCTCTACCCCACAAGAGCATACAGACACTAGGTAGTGATTTTCTCTCCTGCTTTACCAGGCAAAGCAATGAGCGATCAGAGCCGCAGTGGCCTCCCCCGAGGAGGAAGAGGAGGCATGAGTGAGCGGCCAGAGGCTGTGCTTTAACAAATCCAGGGAGCTGAGTTGGGGCCCTTCCCTCAGCTGTGAGTTTTCTGGGAAAAACGTGGAGCTGGAACAGCAAGCTCATGAGGCACTAGTGTCGAGATGGAAATGACCCCTTTGCCAGCCGGCAGGGGCGATCCCAGTGGGCACCTCTGCATCAACTAGTGGAAGGGAAGCGACGTGGGGAAAGGGCAAACACATAGGACTTGGAGGTAGCCTGAACTTGAAGCTCAGCTCCACGGCTTGTGAGCTGAGGCACTTTAGGCAAGCGCTTCATCTCTCTGAGTCTCATTTTCTTCATCTGTAAAATAGGGGTGATGACGGTACCTGCCTCAGAGAGTGAGAATCAGATAGGTGAGTGTGAGTGCGTTGCAAACTAAGTGCTGTAGGTTTTGCTCTATGTGAAACCCAGGGCTGCGTGCTTTTAGGAACACAGGCAGAGCATGAGAAGCAGGCCCTGCCCTTGGCGATGTGCAATCTAGTGGGGCAGGAAGACTGGCACACAGAGTTCTGAGCAGTGTTGGTGCTGCAGGTCCAGATTGCTGCACGGATGTGGAGCTGGGAGAAGGAAGAAGGGCTGGACTGGGTATTCAGATGATGCTTCCTGGAGGAGATAGAATTTTTGCTGGGCTTGGAAGGATGGGTCGGAGTTCACTAGGCAGATGATAAAATAAAGACTCTCACTCTGGGCAGGAGATACATGATCAAGGAAATAATGACAGATGTTGGTAACAGCCACAGGCCACTTTATATGCTTTGTTTGATCCTCTTGAGGTAGGTTTTATTATTATTTCTAATTCATAGGGGAGACCCCAGGGGTTGGATATCTTGCCCGGTGTCAGACTGCTGGTAAATGGCACAAGAAGGATTCAAACCCAGGTTCTAAGGCTCTGAACTATCATCTATAGCAGTGGTTCTCAACCTTCAGGCCCTTTAAATACAGTTCCTCATGTTGTGATCCAACCATAAAATTATTTTCATTGCTACTTCATAGCTGTAATGTTGCTACTGTTATGAATTGTAATGTAAATATCTGATATGCAAGAATGGTCTTAGGCGACCCCTGTGAAAGGGTCGTTCGACCGCCAAAGGGGTCGCAACCCACAGGTTGAGAACTGCTGATCTATAGTGATTCCCTAAAAGCAGAATGTACCAGAGATGCATCTGTGATTCCATTGGTTCAATCCTTCATTTATCCAGTGAGCAATTTCTGAGCCCCTACCACATTCCCAGCCACTCTTTGGTGTTAGGGATGGAAATGAGAGGAAGGTCCCTAGCCCCCATCATGGGGCTTCAGGATAGTGGGAAGAGGGCACATAAAGAAGTAACCACAGTACAGTTGGTTCTCTGCCAGGGTACCGTGCTGGCCCTTGGGTGGAAACAAGTAGCTGCGTGTGTTGGAGGCGAGGGCTCACAGAAGACACTCCAGTGTGGACGAGTTGGAGCTGGTGAGGAGGGGGAAGAAGGTTGTCAGGAAGGCATTCCAGCAGAGTGGAGATATCCTAACTCCTACTATTTATACATTGTAATTTTGTTTTGTTTCTCTTCTTCATATATATATATATATATATATATATATATATATATATATATATTTTTTTTTTTGATTTTTTACAGGGAGGAAGGGAGAGAGATAGAGAGTTAGAAACATCCATGAGAGAGAAACATGGATCAGCTGCCTCCTGCACACCCCCTACTGGGGATGTGCCCGCAACCAAGGTACATGCTCTTGACCGGAATCGAACCCAGGACCCTTCAGTCCGAAGGCTGACGCTCTATCCACCAAGCCAAACCGGCTAGGGCTGTTACTCTTCTTAAAAAAAAAAATTTTTTTTATTGTTAATAGTATTACAGATATCTCCCAATCCTCCCCACCCCACCCCCCACCCCCCTGCTTTGTGATTTTAAATGCAATTCTGTCCTAAAAATTTGTCATGATCATCGTGGTTTTTTACGTTGGATGATTCAATAATCTTGCACTCAACTATTACTTTTTTTTGGCGGGGGGGCGGGTACTACTAGCACCAAAGCTAAGCTGGATAGCAACCAATGGCTGTAGATGCCTCACATGCAGTTTTCCCCATAATATGGAAAATGTTTTAAGTCTATATTTCTCTTGGGAGGATAAGCTGATAGAGTTGTTTTTGCCCCTAGGAATACTAAAGCCATCTATCCTTGGTTCTCCTTGAGGCTTTAACCCAATTATTCTGTTCATTTACATAAGAATACAAGGGTGCCGCAACCTTATGCGGCGGGGGTTCAGGATCTGAAGAAGGGGCCGCGCACAAATGAAAACACTAGATAAGAAATATGAATTTAGAAGGCATGGGGGGCCAGGTGGAGACCTCCCTCTTAGAGAAGCACACCGACTTCTGGCCAGTCTGCTTTTTATTCACCTTTAGATACACATCTTGCCCTCAGTAAAGCACGGCAACCAGGTAGCAGACAGACTGTCTCAAAGGTCAGTAAAGATCAGTAAAGATTTACTTTGAGGCTATCGGGTCAGGAAATTGCTTCAAACCACCTCTATCTCAACAGAACAATTGGTACATGGTATTTGTCCTGCTAATCATCCAAGGCTCATGGCCTTCCGAGTTCCTTGATGCACTCTCATGATAGTATTGACAGTGGATGGCTTCCCACACAAGGGTGTCCACTGGAGTGGCCAAAGTCAGTATCATTCACACCATGGCATGCTTGAAGTAAGGTAATAGGAACTCTTCTGTTCAAAGAGTTCTCCATCAGGGCAGACTGAGGTTCTTCTGTTATTCTAAGGCAAATGGCTTTGGAAACGTCTCACGGTCATCAGTGTGCCCATTATAGGACTCTGGATCAGACGCACTGAATGAATATTCCGACGCTGACACTAGTTTTGGGGAAAAAAATGTAAGTCCTGAACTAAAAATCTGGACTCAATATTTTGGAACCCATCATTGACAGTCTGAAGCATAGCCCGCATTGTAAATGTGAAGAATCCAGCCAGGAACCCATAATAGACTAGGTGGAAGAGCACGATCAAACTCCTGCTCTTGCCGTGCGCCCCAATAACTCCCTAGTGGTCGGTGAATGATCCTGACTTCGGTCGGTGGTTGTAGATGAAGAGCTCCCACCCGGGCAGGCTCTGGCTGAAGGACTTTTTGTGTTTCTCTGTCATGGTGTGTGCGAGGAGAGCTGCAGCCACAGAGGTTGCGAGGAGCATGGAGGTGCATTCTGGCTCCAGAGGTGCTGCCTGGCTATGGGGGCAGAAGGTGGGACTGCAGAGAACACCTTCTCACTGCCGATCGCACCCAGACCAGCTGCCATGCACCGGGCGGGCTGCTGCTGAGGCCATGGGAGCGTGACATTTCTACTGCCTCGGCCAATCCCTGCACCACTGGACCCACAATGCTGCCACTGTCACCACCTCCCTTTTCTTTTTCTTTGCTTTCATTTCTTTTTTATGGCTGAACTAGTGACCTGGTGCATGGATTCATGCACATTGAAAGGAAATTAATTAGAAGATGGCCGGTGGGGCAGGACTGGGCGAGACGGGCCAGACATGCCCTGGAGCCAACCTCCCCAATCTGCCGCACCTGGCATGGCACCGTGGCTTGAAGGGCGTCTGTGGAGAGAGTAGGGTCTCTCCAGCAGGTGGGGTCCCTCGGCTTGGCCTGCGGGGATCGGGCTGAAACCGGCTCTGACATCCCCCGAGGGGTCCCAGAGTGTGAGAGGGCACTCTGCAAAGTTGCCGTTGTACAGGGTGTGGAACGCAAATGCAAGTGTGCAGTAAACCAGATTTGGGACTGACAGTGCCCAGCAACAACATAACCCACGGCCGAAGGTGGAATCACGCGGCCCCATGAGGAATCGGGCTCCCTTCTCTCTGGTTTCGGGGTGTGTCACTCAAGAACCGCTGCTGCCAAGTCACCGCAGCTCAGCAGCTCCTGGTGGTCAGTGCACATCATAGCTACCAGTTGGATGGATACATAGCATATTAGCCTTTTATATATACAGATAGTATTCCACCATATGGATACACCACATTTTGTTTACTCATCAGTTGATGGACAATTGTGTCTACTTTGGGGCTATTATGAATATGCTGCTGTGACATTTGTGTACAAGTTTTTGGGTGGATGTATGTTCTCAGGATGTTCCACTTCCAGTGGAGTCTAGGAGTCATGGTAGGGAGTGGGAAGAAAGAATGAAGCAGACGGACCTGCTTACCCACTGGGTACTCGGAGCAGATGGGTGGGAGTGAGAAGGGTAGGCTCAAGATCTTGTTCTAGCCTCACTGGGAGACACGTGTGAGGCCAGGGTAGGGCTGTCCCCCAACTACTGCACCCCCGCATTGTTGTGCCAGATCTGACAGCCATTTGCTAGAAATAACTTGGACCGTGGTATTTTCCCTGGAAACCAGGTCCATTTTTTTCTGTGCCCTGCTGGGGCCCAAAATTAATTAAACACATAGAGACTAGTGAGCCACACGCTTACTCTAGAGGAGAAGAGTGTTGTCAACAGGAAGCTGGCCTGCCAGGCGAAAGAGGTGGTCAGAGAGACAGAGGCCAGTTAACCAAGTGTAAACCGAGGGAGTGGTTTTGTTTATGGGAAATGCTGCAGGTAGCTCCTTGGCCCCATTTGACAGATGAGAAAACAGGCACTGCAGTGAAGGAATCTGCCATTCTGAAACAGAAGGGCAGAAAACCAGAGTCTCCAGCTGTGCTGAGAGCAGCAGCAGCAGCAGGTTCGGTAAAACCTTGCCCTCAGTGCTGTGCCTGTTTTTGAGTTCACAGAAGACAGAGGGCACAAAAACAAGAATAGTTTATGTTGTTTTAGTCTCTGAAAAAACAACACCAAACGCCACCCCAGCCCCAAAGCAAAAACACAAAACAGGGCTTTAATTACCGTCTTTTTTTCCTTTCTTTTGTTTTTTGTTCTCCAGCCAGAAAACATTATGTTGTTAGACAAGAATATTCCCATTCCACACATCAAGCTAATTGACTTTGGCCTTGCTCACGAAATAGAAGATGGAGTTGAATTTAAGAACATTTTTGGCACACCAGAATTTGTCGGTGAGTTTTAGGGCTATTTCTCTCCCAGTTAAGAATCTGATATCAAAAGGTAAAGAAATCCCAGTAACAATCCGGTGTCTGGGGCTATGGCTTCCGGGCTACGAGATGATGCCTTCGAGACCCCCTAGAAACTCAGTGGGTGGGAAAGGAAATGTCTTGCTGGGCCTTTGGGTGAGGGTCCAGGGTTGGCTTGGGAAGGCCAGGTGGGGCTACAGGCCTTTGCAGAGTTAAACCTCTTCAGAGCTGGTCCCATCTCCTGCTCTTAGATGAGTTTGTTGTGAAGATTTAAAATTACCTCACCCTCTTGCATTCCTGTAAATTCAACTTTCTCTGAAAAGAAAAAGGGAAATCATCTGCCGGATGCCAGATCCTCCCACTCGCCTCTCTATGCCTGACCTTTATTTATGCACAGGAGGCCCACCTGCAGCAGGGCCCAGGCGGCTCTCTCTTCCCTTTGTTTCTCCCACTCTTGGCCCAGGCCTCAGAAACCCCCTCATGGGGCTTGGGCTGCCGGTTGGGGTCATAAAGAAACAGCCTTGTAACGGGGGAAGGAATGAGAGGTGAGAACCACTGTCTCTCTGCTTTGGGAGTTAGAGTGCTCTTGAAAATGGAGGGAAGATATCGTCTCCCCAAAACCCAGGGACTGAAACTTCTGACCACAGTCTAAATAAAATAGAAGACAGAATGTGTCAGGTCACTCACTGATGGGTTTTTAGGCCACACTTCCCAGCGCTGCAGCCATGATGGCATGGTGCTGCAGAGGCCCCACAGACCCACCGGCGGGGGACCCTTGCCATGTGCCAAGTACTATGCCTGGTGCTCTACAGACATTATCTCAGTTAATCCTCAAACCACCTCGTGAAGCAGATTTACTTATTTCCTCTATCAAGAGCTTTGTTCAGGGCAAAACGCCAGTAGGTGGTGGAGCTGAGATTCAAATACAGATACATTAAACATCAAAGCCTATCCTCTTTCCATGACACTGGATTGTCTCTCTGAGGAGACCCTGCCCCAAGGAGCTTACAGTTTGTGGAAACAAGACATCAAGCCACCAAATAAGAGTTCTGGAAGGCTCTTTGCAGATCATTGGTCTAGTTTTACAAATGTGGAACTGGAGGACTGGAGGATTTTAGTTAAGATCAACCAATGGTTATTCTTCATCTTTTGTATGGGAGATATTAGGTGAGGACTAGGGACAGACACAGTGATGGTAAGGAGCCGCATTCAGAATAACACACCCAAGGTCACACCATGAATTGGTGGCAGAGTAATTAATCACATCCTGTCTCATGGCCAACCATTGCCCTGACTTTCTGATTGAACCATTTATTGTTATTAAACAGTTGGCATGACTTAACAAATAAACATATACATTTTTACTACATATGTGAATGGTAGGCAGCAATTGCTATCTCAGAAAAAAGTTCAGTAATAGATGTCTTATGCTCCAGGTTCAAGCTGGCTCTGCCACCAATTCATGGTGTGACCTTGAGTATGTCATTCTGAATGCAGCTCCTCAAAGTCTGTTCAAACAAGATATCTAGCCAAGTCAATGGGATCAGTCAGGGCCTTGAACCAGTGAGGGACAAGGGCTGTTGTGGGTGGGGGAAGTTTCTGAGAGGGGTGGGGAAGGAGCCAGGGTAGTGGAGGAGCCCATTCCAGGTCCAGTCATCCATAGCAGGGGGATAGGGCCAGAATTAGTGCATTTATCAGAGACAATTCACTGTTCACTCTGGATGGAGCAGAGAGTTCACACAGACTGGTTATGTACGTGGGATATTCATAAGTAGGGCCAAACTGTGGAGTGTTTTGCCCAATCGTATGCTGATAAATGTCTAACAAATGGGTCTCAAAACAAAACCCTAATTTCTAGTATTTTCCAATTTCAAACTATGAACATGTCACTGAAATCAGAGTTGTGAAGAGATGCTCACAGCTGACTCTTGTGAGACAGTATGAGCCAGTTCCAGCCCCAAACTGGCTTTCTGTGTACCTTACAGATATGTAGGGTGGCTTCTCTAAGCCCCTGCCCAATCTCTGATGCCCGACTCTCCTGAGAAACAGGTTATAACCATTTTCCTTATTTCCATGATTTCTTTGAAATTTCAACCGGAGACCCAGGGTTAAAAATTTACTGTCAGCTTCCTGGAGTGTGGTGGACCTGGTTTTCCAAAAGTCCTCCCATTACAAAACTGGGCTCTTGAAAAAAATATTATTTTTAAAGCAATTTTGGACTCATAAGAAATGAGTAAGGGTAGTAACTCCTTCAGCATATCTGGCTCACCCCAAAGCCAATGAAATGAATTTAGAACTGGATCAGTGAGCAGCAAGTTCAATAGAAGGGCTGCTCCTAAAAGCAAGTACACATATCAGTATTTCAATCAGAGACTAGCAAGATTTAGATGTTCAAAGACATAAGATACTGAAACGATCAGATGTTGACTATAAAATAAATGGAATGTATATAGAAATATAAGGTAGAATCACAAGAATGGCAAGCAACAAGAGAGTGTCAAAGATGCCCAGGCAAATTCTAAAAGGAACCAGATAGAACTTTAAGAAATACAGTCTATACTTGTAGAAATGTAAAACTCAATGAATGGACTAAACAGCAGATTATACACTGCTGAGGAGAGACTTGAAGAATTGGAATACTGAGCTGGAAAAAATTAGCTAAAGTACCACAAACTGACAGACCTAGAAATATGAGAAAATAAGAGAATGAGGATAAAAAAAGAAAGCCTAACATAGGTCTATTTGAACAGAGACAATAGAGAGGTAACATTTGAAAAGAATAGCTGAGAATTTTCAGAACTGATGTAAAAACAGAAACCGAAAGGACAGTGTACATCAAACAGAAAACAAAAGAAAATAAATCCATACCTAGCCACATTATAGTTAAACTCTAAAGTACCAAAGACAAAGAAATCTTAAAAACCAGCCAGAGAGAAAAGATAGATCACCTACAAAACAAGAAACAAACAGTAATTAGACTGACATACTTCTCAAAACTACAATGGGGCAGGGGAGGGTGGGGGAGGAGGAGGTAAGAGATCAACCAAAGAACTTGTATGTATATAAGCATAACCAATGCACACAGACAATAGGGGGGTGAACGCCTGCGGGGGAGGGGCAGGCTGGGAGAGGTCAATGGAGGAAAAAGGGGACATATGTAATACTTTCAACAATAAAGAATTTAAAACAAAACAAAAATGGAAGCCAGTGTCCAATAGAATATTATCTACAAAGAGCTGAGAAAAAAAACAATAGTTGTGTACTCAGGAAAATTACATTTCAAGAATGAGGGTAGTGCTTGCTTTGGCAGCACATATACTAAAATTGTAATGATACAGAGAAGATTAGCATGGCCCCTGCATAAGGATGACACGCATGTTTGTGAAGCATTATATGTATAAAAGAAGAATGAGGGTAAAAGATTCAGGTAAAACAAAGCAAAAAACAATAAAAACAAAACATAATCAAATACCAGCAGACCTTTTGTAATGGAATTTCTAAAGGACATACTTATGAGTTAAGGAAAATGACCTCTGAAGGGACATCTCCATGTAAGAAGTAATAGGAACAAATAAATCAGTTAACATTATGCAAACATGAACATTTTCTATTTAAAATAATGATGAAGTTTTAATTATGAGGGTAAAAAAAGGACAACTAAACACTGAAAAAAATAATGCTAGATAGGACAGAATGCTTGAAATTAGGATCTTATATTAGTAGAGGAAGGTTAAAATGTTGACTTATGTTAGCATTTACTAGGTAGACATAGTAAAGTCTCAAGGTAGCCATTACAAAAATATAAGTGTGTGTGAACAATAAGAAAAAAACAACAACAGAAAGAAACATGAAAATGAAAGCTCATGGATGATCATTCAATGGATGCTAGAAGCATAATGGTGAGTGAGGGGGAGAACATCAAATGACAGTGGATCACATGCAGTATGCCATCATTTTTTTTTTTATTGCTTAAAGTAATACAAAGGGTATTACATATGTGTCCATTTTTCCCCCCTGCCCTAGACAGTCCCCTAGCCTCCCCTATCCCCCAGTGTCTTATGTCCATTGGTTATGCTTATATGCATGCATACAAGTCCTTTGGTTGATCTCTTACCCCCCTACCTCCTGCCCCCCAACCCTCCCCGGCCTTCCCACTGCAGTTTGACAATCTGTTTGAGGCAGCTCTGCCTCTGTATCTATTATTGTTCAAAAGTTTATAATGGTCTCTATTATCCATGAATGAGTGAGATCATGTGGTATTTTTCCTTCATTGACTGGCTTATTTCACTTAGCATAATGCTCTCCAGTTCCATCCATGTCGTTGCAAATGGTAAGAGTTCCTTCCTTTTTAGAGCAGCATAGTATTCCATCGTGTAGATGTACCACAGTTTTCTAATCCATTCATCTACTGATGGGCACTTAGGCTGTTTCCAGATCTTAGCTATGGTGAATTGTGCTTATGCCATCATTTTTATGAAGCTGAAAAATAAGCAAAGCCAAAAGAATGGCTTCCTGTTTCTGCAAGTAGGGAGAGGGGGGAGGGTGGAATGGTGGGCACACCCTGTAGATGCAGTGGCTTTGATATTCTAGGTCAACAAACTTAACCTTTCCCACTCCTTATCTTACTCCATTAGTGGTGAAACAGGCTCAATCCTTCTCCCTGCTCTAGCCTCTGCCCTCTCTTTCTCTTCCATTTCATAGGTAACCTTTTTCTTTTTTAAAGAGTTGTCTACAGCCCTGACCGGGTTGGCTCGGTGGATAGAGCGTCGGCCTGCAGACTCAAGGGTCCCGGGTTCGATTCCGGTCAAGGGCATGTACCTTGGTTGTGGGCACATCCCCAGTAGGGAGTATGCAGGAGGCAGCTGATGGATGTTCCTCTCTCATCGATGTTTCTGACTCTATCGCTCTCCCTTCCTGTCTGTAAAAAAATCAATTAAAAAAAAAATAAAAAAGAGTTGTCTACAAACTTATCTCCACTCCCCACACTCAGGGCATTCTTTGGCCACTGCAATGAGTGTGAAATGCAATACTCACTTGCCAGTGCTTGTCTGCTTGACCTCTGGGCTGCATTTAGTCTCCTTTTTTTCTCAGTAGAGTCTTCTTCCCTAGGCTCCGCACCCTCTCCTGATCACCGCATCATTTGCACAATTCCCGTTTCCACCTATACGATGACTCCAAATTTGATAGCTCTGGCCCACTCCCTAATGCCCAGCTTCTTCCTGGACACCTTCCCCTGGATGCCCCTCAGGCACCTCAAGTTCATCATCTGGACCCCAGAATGTCCTTCTGACCCTCAGGTGGGAGGTACCCTCTTTCCGACCAGACTCGGAGGAATGTGTATTCCCTCTCTGCCATCTTCTCCATCACCTTCCAGTGCTGACCTGACTGGCTTCCACCAGAGAGTTCTCAAGTAGGCCTTGTCACTAGGCCCCATTTCCCCTTCTTGCATCTTCCTCTCCCCACCCTCCTCTTCCTTTTCCACACGTTCCTTTGTGCTCTCCTCACTATCAAGGCCTCTTTGTAAAAGGTTTCTACCAAGATAACAGGCAACTAACTTCCTCAAAATTCTTAGAGCTGGATTATCCCCTTCCTTTGCTCTGACTTTCCTTAGTGGGGATTCAGGATGGAGACATTTGGTACCAAACTCCCTAAAATTCCCTACAGCCATCTCTTCCATTTTCATACTCCTGCTGACTCTTCCATATGGCTTCTTGCAGCTCCAGAGATTGTGAACTATGAGCCCCTGGGCCTGGAGGCTGACATGTGGTAAGTAGTGTAGGCCACCCAGGTGGTCTAGGGATCCTCCCAAAGGCAGAAGGCCTCAGACCCTGGCTCTGGCTGATATCCCTCTTGACCGTGAAAACCCCTTTCTCCATGCTCTCCTTTCAGAGACTCTGGCTGCTCCAGGAGTGCTGGGTCTGAGGCCTGGGCAGCTGGAGGCAGGTAGGCCTGGAGATGAGGCCAGTTAGAGCATGGCAGAGGCAGAGAACAAGGGGAGAGCTGAGGCTGAGGTCCAGGATCCACCCCCGAAGCCTGCCACGGCCATGATGGAGATAATGTAGTAACAGCTTTTCAGTCAGTCAACCAAGTGACACTGAGAGCCTCTTGTTCCAGGCTCTGTGGTGGGCCTGGGGATGCCGCAGTGATTGATTCTCTGCACAGACAGGACTTGTTTCATGTGGACAGTGCTTATAGTTGGATGAGCACCTTGATTAGTTGGTTTTCTAAAATCCTCCCAGCAGTCCTGTGAGGTAGTTATTATTGTCCTCACTGTATGAGGAGAAAGAGACTCAGAAGTGTTAAGGGACTTGCCCCAATCACAGCCTGCAAGTGCAGGAGTCTGATCTTGAACTTGGGTCCTTGGACTCAATGTCCAGAGTGTGATGACTCCACATGCTTCCCTGGGTGCTGCTGAGGAGTGGGATGGAGAGGACTGTGGGACTCGAGATGGCATTCAGAGACAAGTGACCACTTCCCCTGAGAACCATGCGGGGAGTTCCTTGCTGGTCCAGCATTAGAGCCAGGAGGCCCTGACTTGGCTGTTCTTTGTTTTGCAGGAGCATAGGCGTCATCACCTACATCCTGTGAGTATCCCTGATTCCGGGTGTCCCAGCTTAGACCTGGGGGAAGCCGGAGGAATGAGAGAGGGGCAGTTAGACAGACAGATTGACACTGAGCACCAACCATAAACCAGATGTGTTCGAGCCACACAGCAAACCTGAGGCTAAGCCCTCTTAGCTCCATTCCACACATTTGACCCTGGGGTTGGAGTTGGGCAGGAGAGCAGCCTGTGGCCCTCCATACTGTGCAGCCTGTGTCTGCATCCCCACCGTGGCTGGGGCCCACCTCTCTGCTTCACCCAGACCAAAGTTTGCTGTGAGAATGTCAGTTTTCACTCAGAAGTCTTGTGATGACAGCTCTCACGTCATTATGCCCTCCCTGATCCTGCCTCCTTCTCTCCCTTTCTCCCTTCTTTCCCCAGCTCTCACATTCTCCCTCCTCCTTTCTCCCCGGAGTCTCTCCTTTCTGTTCCTGAAGTTTTAAGTCGCTCAAGCAGAGATTTCCTGCACAGCTCTGCGTGTAGTGGATCTGACACTTTCCATCTCCGTGGCCTTGGCAGATTCTTAACTCTCTCTGGGCCTGTTTTTCTCATCAGAAAAATAGGAATCACGAACTTCCTACCAGGGGTGTGTTGTGAGGGTTAAATAAGCTGACATGTGCCAATTTCCTGGCGCTGCTTTGGCACCTAGAACATGGCTGATTAGTGGTTGTTTATTCCATCAGTGCTTCCCAACCAGTTTCCCCTCACAGCACACCTGGAAAATGCTATTTCTGTGGCACATTGGATGAGAGTCCGCCCACAGCCAGACTCAACAGCTGATGGGGTCATTCTCCCAACACCCCCATAAACTAGTTTTCTGACCAGCAGTACTTGGACTGGGGGCTCTGTACAATGTGGGGGACCCCCTTGAGCTGCAGAGAGGGACTAAACCCTAACTGTACATAGACCTTTTGATACCACCATGGTTGAGGCCCACCCCAGATCTATTAAATTAGAATCACTAGGGGTGGGATCTGGGCACCAAATATTTTAAAAGCCCCAGAGGAATTCGATGCAAAGAGAGAGAATTTGATGCATTGCTCTATAGTTCCAAATCAGAGCCAGAATAGTCAGATGTTGGCTCTTGAAACATTGGTTTCTTCAGAACTCTGGTGCCCGCATTGAAATGTTAAAGAATTCCAGTGTGTACAGGGCACATAGACTTCTGGTAGCTCATTTGAGTTCCGTACAGTTTTTTGAGTGCCTGCTCCATGGTGCGCATTGTGCCAGGCACTTGGGATAGTGACATGATGGAGAGTCTGCCCTGCTAGTCTGGAGCTCCCTGTGTTGGGGTGGGTTGGGGAATGACTCCAGGTAGCTAACTCTCACCCAGTGGGACCAAGGTTATGGTGGAAGTATGAACACGTCTCTGTGAGACACAGATGGGAGAGCCAATGGTCTGCTGGGGCTTCAGAAGGTTTAATGGGTTTGGGGGAGGAGAAGGAGCTTGATTGATTGACCTGATTTGAACTGGACTGTACAGAATGAGGTTAATTCTCCAGGTATAAAGGGATGGAAGGAATGTCCTGCTCAGGAAGGAAACAGCATGTTAAATGTGGCGAAATGCATAAGGAATGTGTTAGGGACTAACTCCTGATGCCTTGCTCAGGAGTTTAGATGTGATCCTATAGAGAGCATGATTTCCAACTGGTGTGCCACAAGCATTTTTAAAACATGCAATACCCAACTAGTTAGGCAGGGGCACTGACCTCTTTTCCCTGAGGTTATCAAATTAAAAAATGACAACAGCCAACACAACAATAGCTGTCTGGTGTGATTGATTCAAAATTATACCTAACTTTTATCAGATCAACAAAAATATATTTTTTGGCATGCTGCAGAATTTTAGTAATTAGTTTATGTGTACCATGAGGTGAGAAAGGTTGAAAATCGCTCCTAGAGAAAATGGGGAGCCATAGAAGGTTCTTTGTGTTCTAACAACGACGATAATAATGGCCACCAATTTCAGATCTTTAATGAGGGCATGATTGTATGGATCATTTTATATACATATTTACTCTTCACAACAATCTTGTGAGGTGGAGACTTAATTTCTTCATTTTATAGATAAGAAAACTGTAGATCAGAGAAGCTGAGTAACTTACCTAGCTTGAACCTAAGATTGAAATGTCAAATATTTGCTGGTGCACTATGCTGAGAAAATGGCAGTGTGGATGGGGGTGACTTTCAAGAGATATTTGACCAACAAAACTTTCTGACCAGTTGGATGAGGTGAGGAAATGGAAGGAAGAATCAGAGGTGACCCCTGTGTTTCCAGCTTGGATGCATTTGTGAAGTAGCATCATTAATCCCGGCAGGGAGTTCAAGGAGGGAGGTTTGGGCACAGTGACTTCTGGGAAAATGGCACCTCTAGGTAGAGGTTTCCCATAAGCAACTGGCATATGTGTTAGGAGACAGTAGATTCAGGAGTCACTACTTAAATGACGCCTCCTTCACAAACCTTGCAGGGGAACCTCACACCCCCTTCTAGTCCCTAATGGCACAACTGACGCCAGTGTCAACTCCCCCATGAAGCCTATACTCAGCCTCCCCTCCATCCTGTGCTCCCACAGTCCTTTGTCTGTCCTTCTATTATATTCTACTTTGTTCTGCTGTGCTTCTCTCCTTTCCTCTTTCCAGTCTCCTGAAGATACAATTTCTGTCAAGTGCTTAGTTAGAGCTCCGTAAAGTGTATTGAATTGGACTCAGTTGAAAAAGCTGCTGACTGGCTGCTCAGAGGGCTCAGGCAGTGTTGCTGGGAGCTCCCAACCCCATGCAATCGTATGAGTCAGGGTTACCTGAGTCCATCACCCCCTATTCATCTACTTTCCTGTAGTCACGTGTTCTCTCTCTCTGTGCTCAGCCTAAGTGGAGCATCCCCTTTCCTGGGAGACACGAAGCAGGAGACACTGGCAAATATCACAGCGGTGAGTTACGACTTTGATGAGGAATTCTTCAGTCAGACCAGTGAGCTGGCCAAGGACTTCATTCGGAAGCTTCTGGTTAAAGAGACCCGGTAAGAGGACAGAGAAAGGCACGGGCTTCTGAGGTACTAACCTGCACCTGTTGCCCTTCCCCATGTCAGTCTGTCCCCACTTTCTCACGGGCTGTCATCTGTGCCATTGTGGTCTAATCTGGGCAGGTGCTGAGAAGTGTGGACTGGCATTCATCTTGTTTGCTCAAGCCTTTCTGCTTCTTTTCCTGCTGAAATGCAAATAACTACATGTGGTGTGTGCACAGTGTGTATCTGTGTGTGTGCAATATTTGTGTGTCTGTGTGTGTGTGTGTTTGGAAGTCAGCCCGGGTTTCTCTGGGACTCATTATCTTGTGCAGTCTGTCCCCAAAGCACCAGGAACTTGAATTTGAAAAGGAAAGCAGCAGGTTTCAAACCAATTCAGGTGGGGAGGAGAGCTCAGAGAGGCCAAAAAGTGGGAGAATAGGAGACATAGTAATCCTATCCCTTCTTCAGGACCGAGGGTGAGCTCTGTGGCTGTGGGGTCACAGTGGGAAATGGGCAGGGAATTGTAGGGAGTTAGGTGCTCGGAGCATTTCCTACCTGGGGCAGGAGTAAGGTCTACAGATTCTACAAGGTCATGGCTTCTTGGTCCTACAGACTTTGGAGAGAGCCAGAGTGGGGTCCTCTACAGTACGGAGGTTGATTTCTCCAGCTAAGGGCAGTGCTAGGCAGCAGCATCCTACCTGGGTACAGTGAAGGCAGAGCTGAGAAAGGATCTGGGAGGCAAACAGGAAAACAGAGACCAAAGGTTTAACAAGGGAAAGTGGGAAGCTCAAAAGAGCACTTACGACTCTCCTATAGTGTGGCGTTAGGCCCTTCCACTTTGGGATCAAAGATGAGGGTTTATGTATTGTCACTCTACAGAGGGGTCAGTCTGGACCATTTTCTCTGGAGTGCAGAGAATTCAGCAGTTTCCCATTATTCTGGTTTGATGGCAGTGATCAAAGAATGCCAAAATGCTAATCTAAGAAGAGTAAGAATGAAGACCTTTGCTCTCAGCTTCTGTCCTCATGGGTCACCTCTGTTTCTGGTCCTCATTGCAGGAAGCGGCTCACAATCCAAGAGGCTCTCCGACACCCCTGGATCACGGTAAGGGCACAGTGATGCGTTCCAGTGAGCAGGAAGGTCTCCGCTCTGTCGCCAGGGCTGGCTGGGGTGGCTGGATGCAGAGGACCCTTGAAATACTGACCCATGGGCACAGATGAAAGCTAGTTGGAAGGCCCCAAGGTTCTGGGCCTTTTTCAAATAGGTTTATAGGTTTAAGATTTTATTTCATGGGTTCAGGTGACTTATAAAAAGCAACCCTCAGAAACCTTAGTTGTAACCCTTTTTCTCTAGGGCCATCTTACAAAGTGTTCTTTGTCGGATGATGTGTCACTCTTGTTCCCAGTTGTAGAGAGAGATTGGTAACAATGAAAAATCTCAGTTTTGTAACCAGGGCTCCTTCTGACTTTTGGGGCTCTGAGTAAGGAGGACACTAAACCAGTCACCTGGCTTCCTCAGGCACCGTGAGACCTCAGGGAATGGGGCTCCGAGATGGAGGCCTGGTGGAAGAGCCTCTGTGGGCAATTCCGTTCCCTCTGGGGAGGACAGGGGAACAACGGCAACTCCCTGCCTGACCTGCTTTGTAATTGCGCTTCCAGCTGCTGGTTTTCCAGAGGTTTTGTGGTCTAGTCACAGTAAAGTGCTATGAAAAGCCCTTTGGGGCGGTGGGAATCAGGAGACTGGGACTCTGGCCCTACTAGTTTTGTTAACTGAGAAGCTGTGTACTCCAGGCACATAGTAGGACTTCTAATTCCCTTGAACTGTTTGTTAAATGAGAGAGCTGGCGAGGATGATCTGAGGGGTAGAGGGGGAGGGCTGGAGTGCTCCAGAAAGACCAGATTCCTCTGCTCAGTGAAGGATGAGGAAGGCCAAGGGCCCTCCAGCTTCGGGGTGGGCTCAAGGCACAGAGCTAGGGAGTCTCTTGGGCTGCCTCCTTGCTCAGCCTGCTGAGTGTTGCAAGGACCAGGCGGCTGACTGGCCCCGAAGGCAAGAGGCCACTCAGCCGCCCACTGTGAGACCTGGCCCTGCGTGCTCCTGGCCTTGAGTCGATGCCTGCAGAGTGCTGCAGCCTGCCTGTCTGTGTGAGCGCCCTAAATGCTATGCGTGTGAAGACCCTCTAATGCCGAGGGCCACCCTGCCCTGAAGTGAGCATGCAGGCAGCACCCCTGTACTCCTCGCTTTATGATGGTCTGTAGGGGTGCTCATCCCACCCTGGTCCTCCACATGGCCTGGCGCATGCAGTGAATGCCAGAGGCTGCTTGTGTGCCTTCTGCCTCCAGCTCGGACTGCCCTTTGGAGCAGGAGTCAAATTAACTCTGGCTCTTCTGTCTAAACACCCACCAGTCCAAAGGAGAAGCCAGAGCCCCAGAACAGCGGAAGACAGAGCCCACCCAGCTGAAGACCAAGCGCCTGAGAGAGTACACCCTCAAATGCCACTCCAGCATGCCTCCCAACAACACCTACGTCAACTTTGAGCGTTTTGCTCATGTGATGGAGGATGTGGCTTGGGTCGACCAGGGATGCCATGCCCTGGCAGGGGCCCATGACACCATCCAGGACGATGTGGAAGCTTTGGTTTCCATCTTCAATGAGAAGGAAGCTTGGTACCGAGAGGAGAGCGAGAGTGCCCGGCATGACCTGTCCCAGCTCAGGTACGAGTTCCGCAAAGTGGAGTCCTTGAAGAGGCTCCTGCGAAAAGACATCCAGACCACAGGCTCCAGCCTCGGAAGCATGGCCAGGAAGTTGGACCGTCTGCAGGTGCAGTTTGAAGCTCTGAGGCAGGAGCTCTCAGCAGACCTACGGTGGCTCCAGGAGCTGGTGGGCAGCTGCCAGCTGGAGAGTGGGAGCACAGATGGCCTGGGCTCTGTGTTGTGCCGGGACGCCAGTGAGCCCCTAGCGGAGCAGCGCAGCAGACCAGGCAGCGACAAAGTCTTGGCCGGCTTGGAGCTCTGAGGACCAGAATCTCGTCAGCAATGCCTCCTGGATGGCTGGCAGAAGCATGTTCCAACGGCCCTGCTGGGCATCAGCTAGAGTTCTCCTGCAGGGATGTATGTCTGTAGCATAGACTTCCACCCCCTTTCCAGAACCCAGAATCACAGAGGTACTAGCAAGTTATTCATTCTGCACCTCCTCTCACCAACCTGGTTTTCTGGGATGGGGGATTGGCAGGGCAGCCAAGCTGTTAAAACAATTGAGAATAAACAGCCGTCAATGTATCTTTCTCTAGAGGGAGGACAGCTGGCTCTGGGGAAATGCTTGATAACTGATGTGTGATCATGGATTTGTGCACATTTCACTTCCCACCTATATGCCTTGGGGGTGGCAGATCTTGGGTAATATTGAGCTAACCGGGGGGTAATAGTAAGTCAGCTTGGTGCTTTCGTGCTTCAGAAGGAGGAATTTTAAATGCACAGAGAAAATATTACTTCTCATTTGCATTGACATCACTTATCAAGCACTTATATCTTTGATCCTTAGGTCTTTGATCCCTAAAATAACTTTGCAAGACAGGAAAGTCGGTGGCATTATGATTGCTGTTACTATTATTTTCATTTATCTGTTAAGGAAATTGACTCAAAGAGGGAAAATGATTTTCTCAGGGTCATTCATAGCTGGTTGATACAGATGAAACAGAAACTCGGGTTGCCTGACTCTAAGATGAGGTATATGGGAAGGAATTGCGAGACTTTGATGTAAATATCCATCTTAATATTAAAGTTCAGACCCCAGCGGTAAAATAAGCAGCTTCACGTATTCTGCCAGGTATGGATGGAATGCTTCCTACCTTCGGATGATGGAGGAATATGTCCTAGAGGGCGCAGCCCTGGCTCCTGTCCAGCCTGAGCCTGTCTGAAGCCCAGCCCACAGGGTGAGAAGGGCAGCATCTCACCCTTCCCCAGCTGTCTCCCTCTGGCTAAGGGCCTCAGCCTTGTGTTGCGAATGAATACCAAACGGGACTCAGCAAGAAGGTTCCTTTTCTTACGTAGTTAGGGCATTGGGCCCCAAAAAGTCAGAGAAACTCCATGAGGGTTTTTGAAGAGGGTGGACATTAAGACTGGGAGGCACAAGGTTCAGTGGTCCCCTCTTGACCCCAAGCTTTGAGCATACCCCCTGAGGACTGTGTGCTTATCACCCTTTTCCCAGAGGAGCACCCATCATCTGCTCATAGAGACAGAGCCTGAGTGTGGGCCCAGAACTGGGCTAGGAGCTTGGGGGTTGGGGAAAAGATGTATCATTTCCAAGTGTCTTAATAGACTCACAACCTACCCTTGTCAGAGAAGCAGGGTAAATGCTATTCCCAGTTTGGAGATGAGGAAACAGAGAGGATGTGATCTGCCCAAGGGCATAATTGTGGCAAAAGTGGAGGTATCCTGAGACGTCTGTTGCCTTCCTGCTTCCCCTAACTGCCCAGGCTTCAGGAGTTTTCTCTCTGCTTCCGAGGCAGGTGATATGCAGATTCAACCATCCACCCATTCTCAAATAGTTTCTGAGCACCTAGCAACTGCCAGGTACTTGGTTTGGCCCTGGAGATACAAAGCTAAGAGAAAACAGGCATGTTTCCTGCCTTAACAAAGTCTGCAGTCCAGTGAAGGATTCCAACATTAACCAAGAACATTCTAGAAACGTAGAACTGAAGCTGAGACATATGCTGGGAATGAGAAGTATGAATTACTGTAAGAGCCTGCAATGAGGGTTTGATCTAATCAGGGAAGGCATCCACGAGGTGGTGATGCTGAGCTGAGATCAGCTAAGCACACTAGGGAGAAAGAATTGTTCCCTACAGAGCCATCACGCCATGGCTCTGTGGTGGGAGGGGGCATGGGAGGCTGAAATTACATAGATAGAAAGAAAGCTGGAGGGGAGAGAATAAAAGGATTGTGTACATGTGACTGGAGAGGATGCAGGACCGGCAAAGCTTTGCCATATCAAAGACCTCTGCCTTTATCCCAAGAGTCATGGGGAGCCATGATGGATGCCAAGCTAGTCAATGGCCCGATGTGCTGGGGGGAAACGCCTAGTGAGCAGCACAGATGGGAGGTGGTTTAGGACGAGACATGAGATTTTAATCTCATGAAAGCATTTCCTCAAAAGTCTACCTCCTTTTCTATTAGCATGCTGGATCATTTCAAATATATATAATATTGTAACAAACTTTTTTCATCAAATAGAAGAAACCGTATTTTCATCAAATATAAGACACATCATTATTATGTACCAAAAATAAGAAAGATAAAAAGCCCAAGATGGGAAGTCCAATAGGAGACCCCCCCCCACACACACACACAAAGGGGAACACCTGTACTAAGAGGGTAAGTGACAAGGCCACCGTGAGAAAGGAAAAGCAAGAGAATGTGAGTCCCAACCTTTTCCCTTGGGGCGGATGACAAACCCTCCTCTAAGAATAGGCACTCCGGGTGGTGGTCCTCATGCTTTGCGAATTTGCACAATCGGTGTGATCCAAAAGGACCTCAAGCAGAGACTCTAGGTCAGACAGCCTGAGGCTGGTGGCCCCAAGTCTGGCAGAAGCAGCATGAACACCTGCCTTCACTTCAGACCGACAGTTATGATAAGATGCCATTGACTGGGAGACAAGTCCTGATTTCAGAGATCCAAAAATGTGCGTCTTGGAATCAATAAAAGATGGCAAAGCTGTTCCTATGCCTTCCCTGGGAGAATTGGGACAAATGACCCATCTGCCATCTCTCCAAGGATGCCCTGTCCCAGGATGTGATGTACTCATTTGGCATAAGACACTGTTCCTATTAAAGGGTCCTTTGGCCATGTCAACACACCTTGACCTCACACAGCCAGGTTTCCTAAGGAAAGGAAGCCCTGACTGAGCAACTCAGGGGAAACTTTCTTGTGGGACGTCGAAATAAAATGCAATCGAAGAGAAAGACGTTGATGATGATTTGAATTAGAGAGACTGGGAAGAGGGAGGGATACGTTTCTTTTAGAATTGTGGCAGCAGCCACAGGCTCTCCAGGCAGGGAGGTCCTCAGAGGTGAACCACCAGACACCCTGGCAGCACTTTACAGGGCAGGACTTGTCTGAAGTTCACCCAGCTAGTCAGAACCATAGGAGGTTTTCCTCACAGGCATGGAATTGTCCTCTTTATGTTCAAGTCCAGTCATTGGTAACGATTTGTCACTTAGACACTTTATAAACAGATCCTTTTCTGTACTAAGAACTTCCAAAGACAAATAGCAGTGAACTGAGAAATGCCCCCCAACTGTTTCAGGGAAACCAGAGAAGACTGTAACCTTCCCCATCACCTGGCCAGTCCAACATGCATCACCCTTTGGCTTCAGAACCCAAGGAGACGCAGCCAGGGGGCCTACTGAACTTCTCCCCACACGCCCACAGCTGGAATTTTAGCAACGGGGTCAAGGGCAGGGTGGGGCTCATGGTCCCTAGGCACTTGTACTTAGACGGAGAAAAGCCTGGGGCACTGCTCTGTGGGCAGACCCAGCTGCTGTCAGATTTTTCATTCACTAGGCTGTTAATGAAAGATCGGCCGCTGTGCTCTGTGCAAATGCCATTCTGGACTCTTGGGGTGGGGAGGGTGAGTATGTGACATCTTCCTGAATAATGGTACCCAGGGAAGCTGGAATTGGCTCCTGGGGAAGGCGGCAGCCTAGCCCTGCTCTGAAGGGCATGCACATGGCACACAAAGGGGGGTACCACTGATTCTGCGATGCAGGCGGCTGGCTTTGAAGGGGTGTGAGGAATAACAATGACAGGAGAAGCCAGAGTCTCCTCCATGCACCCGCTCCCAGCACTGCCCACGCTCCCCTATAGGTGATTATGGACATGGAGGCTTCCCACCTCACTCCATCACATGGTGCAGTCGGCCCCTTGGGAGGTGGCTTTGTGCCCCGATGCCATCCCCGCTGCAAATGTCTATGGAACTGAATGGCCTTTTCTCCTTTGTCTGTGGAACTCTTGGCCTGTGGAGAAGGCTCTGCCCTGGAGCCGAGACCCAGCAGTGGGCATATTTGAGGAGCAGAAGGGGCCAGTTCAGTGGAACAAACACTGATTGTGCTCGGCTCTGGAGGGAGGTGACAGATACGGACAAGACAACTCCTGAGTAAAAGATTCCATTTCTGGGATAAACGGGGACCTAACCCACTGAGAGACAGGAGAGACCATGGTGATAAAATAGAGGTACCCAATATTCCAGAAAACAGGAGAGAGATGAATTCTGATTGAGAAAAGTTGAGAGGGGAGGCCAAGGGCAGAAACATTCTAAACACCCTCCCCTCCCCCACCCCAAGCTGTAGCCTTGGAGAGCGGCCGAGTAGAATTCGGAGGGCTGGGGATAAACCCAGATTGGGGCCAGGACCCTGGACTGGGAAGTGGGAATTAAAGAGAAGATGACAGAGATTAAAAAGTGAGTTTTTGTTTTTAACTTTTTGTTAGGGGAATTTTTCAAAACCTGCAAAAAGTATTGAGAATGGTGTAGTGAATTCTATGTACCTATTACCCAGCTTCAACAGTGAGCAAGTTGTGGCCAGTTCTGTCTCATTCATTTCCACTGTTACTTTTTCTGGAGTATTTCAAAAGCAAATTCAGATTTATTTAACTCACAAATTCTTCATCTGGAATCTCTGATAAAGACTTTTCCTATTAATATTACTACTGTGTCATTATCACACCTGACAAAATCAGGATGAATTCCTTAATATCATCTGGATACACATCCCGTACTCGTGTCCCCACTTTTCTCAAGGATGATCTGTTATCGTTGGTTTGTTCAGATCAGGATCCAAACAACATCCACACGTGGCATTTGGTTGTTATGTCTCTCCAGTCGCCTGTCTTCTGTGACGTACAGAAGGGGGAGCTTTGGAAGCTTTTCCTGGGGACGGAAAATGGCTCAGAAGACCGAAGGCCCTGGAGAGTGGATTAAAAGTGAGAGTTTCCATGCTGAGACCTAACTGGGAAAAGTGAGACCGGATCAGGCAAAGAAAGGGGCATTCTTGCCTCTTCCCATTGCCTTTGTTTGATGTGGGGACAACCTGCAGGGACACATGTTTTCTGCAGCTCTCCCCACCCGTTTGTAAGGAGGCAGACTCAGGCACCTGTGAGCTTCACACGCTCCTTTCGGGAGGTGAGTCTAGGTAGAGTCTAGGCTTCAGCCAGGAAACCAGCCAGCAAAAGGCAGAGGTGGAGGGGCTGCCTATAGAGAGATCAGGGGAGAGGGGGCTAGAGTAACAGACCTGGACAGGAGAGGGCAGTGGGCACCCAGGTGTCCCTGGTTTTCAGTGGAGGATGGGGCTGGAGAAATGGCACAGATGGAGGTTTGAAAACTTGCCATCTGTTTGCAGTTTCTAGAGGAGGCCTGGTATTTAAAGAAAATCTTCCGGAGTGCCTCTTCTGAAGAGCCAGGGTTCTTTTTTATGCCTGGAGGGTGGCTGCTGCTTCATCCCCCTGCTCTGTGGATGAGGGCGCTGACCTAGGTCACCCCACTGGGCTTTTTGAAAGGCATTTGCGCCTGCAAAACAAAACCTGACTTCGGCCACAGCATTCTGTCTTCTTGCCTCGCTGACATTTTTCTGAGACACAAAACATGCTCCTAGGAGCCTGGTCAAAATTGCCCAGACTCTCTGGTACCCCCAAGGACTACAGGCCGGAGGAAGGTGGGCACTGTCTGTTTGCAGAGAGATAGGGGTGGCATCAGGCAGAACATAGCTCCATCTCCCTCATACTCTCAAATTTATCAAAAGTGTTAGTGCCACGTTCCTTCCGGGAACAGATTTCACAGCAGAATTTACATCTCTGATTTTCAAGGCTTAGATGAGAGTGTCAGCATTTGGTGAGCTCTCTTAGCAACCAGGGAGGCTGTTGGTTAGGAAAGGCCAGGCTGATAGATTTATAGCCCCGGTGGCCTCGTCAGAGTTCATGCTGTTTTGTGTAGCATATAGACAGCTGGCTAGAAGGAATTGCATCACCTCCCATGAATGGCCTCTGCAAGTGATCCCACCTGATATTTTAGTTGGGCCTCTCTGCTGTCACTGGCACTGCTAGACCAGTTGGAAGATTGGATTCTCATAAGCAGGACTCCCCTAGCCTGCATGTTAACCTTCCAGCCATGGGGCTTAGGCATCTCTCTCCTGGCAGTGGTGCCAATCAGTAAGTGGATAGACTCCTCCCGCCTCATCAAACTCTCCAAATGGAGTACAAGTGTCCCCTGCAAGGGTTAGGGCCAAAGGTGAATTGCAGGCATTAGTGAAGTTAGAGGTAGAAATGTTCTGTGGATTGGGGCTGGGGGGAGGCAGGAACTCACGTTGGAAAGGAGACACTAATTGCTGGGAGGTGCAGGAGAGGGGAACTAACAAAAAAAAAAACCCCCAAATAAATGCAGAATAAAATGACAGTGACACATGCTGGGAAAAATAGGGCACAGGCACAGTGAGTTCTGTGGAGCAGCTGGGTGCTATTTTATATAAGACTAGAGGCCCAGTGCACAAAATTCATGCACTGGGTGGGGGTGGTCTCTCAGCCTGGCCTGCACCCTCTCGCAGTCCAGGACTCCTTGCTCTTTACCACCCGCCTGCTCGCTGCTCCTTACCATTTGGCTCGCTGCTCCTTAGCGCTGCCGAGGAGGCGGGAGAGGCTTCCACCACCACCGCTGTGCTCGCCAGCTGTGAGCCCAGCTTCTGGCCAAGCTGTGCTCCCCCTGTGGGAGTGCACTGACCACCAGGGGGAAGCTCCTGCATTGAGCGTCTGCCCCTGGTGGTCAGTGCACATCATAGTGACCAATCATTCTGGTCGTTCTGCTGTAAGAGTTGCTTAGGTTTTTATTATATAGATGATCAAGGAAGGCCTCTCTGAGGAGGTGACATTTAAGCAATGACCAGAACAAAGTGACAAAGTGAATATGAAGGAGCAAGGGCAAAACCCTGAGACCGTGGGTTCCTGGACTAGCAAGCAGACCTGTGTGATGGGAGCCACAACGATAGGAAAGTTATAGGGAGGAAATCAGGTTGGAGAAGGACCCAGGTGGTTCAGGCCTTGGGGGTCTTGGTGAACGTGTTGAGTTCCATTAAGAGTGTCAGGAAGCTGCTGGAAGGCTTTGATACCAGGAATGGGCAGGCTCTGCTCTCTTCTGCATCTCCCTTCCAGGTGAGATCTCAACCCAGGGCCAGGCTTGCAGGTGTGGCAGAGGAGGTGAAGGCAATTAAGGAAGGAGTGGGAGAGCTGGCCCAATGCTCCCCTCAGTGCCCTATGCTCTTCTCTTCCCTCTCCATCTTTCTTTCTCCTCTCCCTCCCTTCTTTGCTCCTGCGCCCTTTGATCTAAACCACTATGTTCCCGTTTGGGAGGGTGACTTGCCCTGGCTTTCTCTCACGTGTCAAGGTTGTGTACACTCTCCTCTCTGACCCCCCACAGAACTCTGCTGACTCTCAGACAGAGCTGTGGGGAGTCATGGTGTTATGACATCTTGTCATGGTGTCATGGCTGCTGACCCAGGTGCCTGGTCTCTCATTGATAGGAGTGAGCAGGTCCTCAGTCCTAGGTTTTATTCCAGTTGTTCTCTTCAACAGCTCAGGGAAACAATTTCCACATACAACTCTTAAGCACCCATTATTGAATGCTCTGAGTGGGAAGGAGGTGGGGCCAGGAACATTGACAAACACATGAAGAAATTTCTGTGCCCTCAGGTTGTTTTCCACTAGTGGGACTGAAATGGATGGTATATGTAATAAGGGAGCTCATGTGTTTTGGTCATGTTGGGGAGAGTGACGTTGTTTCTTGGAAGTTGTCTTAAAGGAGGTCACATTTGAATTGGGCTTTGAAACACACAGAGGCCTTCCAGGACGATGGGGTTGGGTGGACGTGGAAAGGGCCTCCTGCCGGAAGATGTTAAGTCCAGGCCAGTGAGGGCCAGCAGTGTGCACCGGCTGCCGCTGGATGGAAAATAAACAAGTGTGGTTAGAAGTAAGACCAGCACTCAGGAACCAATGAGCTGCCTCGCCCCACATTCACTGAGGTGCCAAATGAGGCGTTGCTGTGTGGAAGCGGTCAGAGCAGAGAGAAAAGTAGAGCTGGACTTTATGGACCATCCTTTGAGAATCAGTGAAAGCTATTGACTCTCTTCAGAAGAAATGTTTATCTGTACATAAATTCTAAATTATTTAATTGAGATATAATTCACATTTTATAAACTTATCTTTTAAAAGTATACAATTCAGTGGTTTTTAGTATATTCAGAGATTGTGCAGCAATCATCACTATATAATTCCAGAACCTTTTATTAATACCCGTTAGTAGTCATTCCCCATTCTTCCCTCTCTCCACCCCCTGGCAACTAATCTATCTTCTGTCTCCATGGGTTTGCCTATTCTGCACATATGATACAAATAGAATCATACAATATGTAGCTTTTTCCTTCTGCCTTCTTTCAATTATAATGCTTTCAAGGTTCATTCATGTGCAGCATGGATCACTACTTCATTCCTTTTCATGAATAATATTCCATTGTGTGGATAGACCATATTTTGTCTGTCCATCATCCGTTAATGTACATTTCAGCTGTTTCCACTTTTTGACTATTGTGAATGATACTGCTGTGAATATTCATCTACAAGTTTACATACTAAAATTTATAAACCATTTCAGAAGGTTCATAGAACCCCAAAACCCATCTCTTGGTGTCAGAAAACTGTGTTTTATTTGCAAAAGGGGAAGAATTAAGAGGGAATTGACTCATCAAATTGTATACATTAAATATGTTTAAATTTTTTGATAAAAAAGCTATTTTTATTTTTTATTTTTCTAAGCTATTTTTAAAATAAAATAAAATTTATAAAGAAGGAATGGAGAAGGCAGGAAGGCTATCAATAATTTATTTTTATTTATTGAGCATCTCTAGGTTAAGCACTTTACATACCCACATGCATTTAATCCTAAGTAACCCTGATATACAGTGTTACTTATTGTCCCCATGTTACAGATGAGAATACTGAGGCTCAGAAAAGTCATCCAGACTTCGTGGCAACTACACATTCCGTTTCCTCTTGACCTCCATCAAAGCCCCGATTTCCTTCCATTATTTCTGAATGGAGTACAATGTCCTGTTCGCCAACAAGGCATCCGTTTCGCTAAAGCCCGTCATGCTCAGTGCACAGTGGGCATCCTAGACTACCATACACTAACCCTGTCCCAAAGTGATTTGTGATCGAAAGCCCTGCCTCCCTCGCTTCTTCTTGCGGGAGCTCAGGCTCTGCCCTGGCCAGCATGTGCACCTGGCTGTGGTAAGAATAGCTCAGGGGCACCAGGGCATCTCCTGAACAGCTGAGACGCCTGTAAATGTTGTCCTCAGTGTGATATCCCTCCGCATGCGCTGCCCGGCAGGGGTGCCAGGGTCAGGCTACGGATGGCGTGTGGTTGGGGGTTCTGTGGAGAGGGTGGCCGCTGCCCAGAGCTCAGTGTCAGCTGCCATGCTCTGCTTTGTCTCCCAGCCGGTGGACAACCAGCAAGCCCTGGTGCGCAGGGAGTCCGTGGTCAACCTGGAGAACTTCAAGAAGCAGTATGTCCGCAGACGGTGGAAGGTGTGTGAGGGCTTAGGGGTGGGGGGGAGGCTGTGGGTGCAGGGGACCCAGGTGGGTTCCTGGTTCCCTCCAGGGTCTCTGTGCACATTCTCACCTGGCACTTCCTCTTCTCTCCCTCCCTCAGCTCTCTTTCAGCATTGTCTCCTTGTGTAACCACCTCACCCGCTCCCTGATGAAGAAGGTGCACCTGAGGCCAGATGAGAGCCTGGTAAATAAATGCAGTGCCTTCTTCTGGGGTGGAATTCGGGGGTGGCCTGGAGCCCGGGGATGAAGGGGGGCAGTTGGGTCTTAACTGTTTCCAGCCAGTTCTGCTGGTCTGCTTTCCTCTGCACTGTGATTAGTGGAGGCCTCGTGTTCAGAGGGACCATCTAGATCAGTGATGGCGAACCTATGACACGCGTGTCAGAGGTGACACGCAAACTCTTTTTTTTGGTTGATTTTTCTTTGTTAAATGACATTTAAATATATAAAATAAATATCAAAAATATAAGTCTTTGTTTTACTATGGTTGCAAATATCAAAAAAATTCTGTATGTGACATGGCACCAGAGTTAAGTTAGGGTTTTTCAAAATGCTGACACGCCGAGCTCAAAGGTTCGCCATCACTGACCGAGAAGGTGCCAGGAGAAGCATAGCCCTGGGGCTCTCAGTCCTCTGCTGGTGGGCACACTGCTGCCGCTTCAGTGCCCAGCCTCTCCCCGAGGACAGGTAGCCTGCCGGGGACCTGAGGCTCCGGATACTGAGACTACCACTGGCAATCCAAAATGTATTCCTGGCAATCCAGAGATCTGCTGTAGAATGGGAGCTTTATATTCATGTTTCAGTTGTCCTTATTTCTGGTTAGCTTTAGATGAACATCAATAATAATAATTAGATATCTTATATTTGATTAGCTTGTTACCGTTTTGTGTACATTTAAATTGAGGGACTTATAATACACTGATCAAGAGTGTGGCCTCAAAAAAAAAAAAAAAAAAGAGTGTGGCCTCTAGAGCCAGACTACCAGGATTCACATCTGCCACATAATAGCTGTGTGACTTTGAGGAAATTACTTAACCTCTCTGTGCCAAAATGTTATCAATTGTAAAATGGGGTTAACAATAGTTCCCATGCCGTAGAGCAGTCATAGGGATTAAATGATGACATATTCTTAGAACCTGACACTCTAAGTGCTCAATACAGGTTAGCGGTTATTGTTGTCTAAAATACTCCTCTAGACTTTACAATGTACTGCCAGTGCTTCTGAATGCAGTGTTAGTATTTCAGCTGTTAGAAGTTCCCCAGGCAGATGCTCCTCACTGCTCTCTGAGTGTGGTGAGGGCCCGAGGAGTGTCTGGGGTGGCACAGGTCAGGACAGAAGGTGACTCCTGCTCAGGACAGGGCTGGAAGGCAGCTGCCTGAGACAGATGAGCCGTCTGCCTTGAGCAGCCTTAGGACACAGCACTCGGGCTGAATCCCAGGACCCGGCACAGTCCCTGTGTTCCTCCCTCCCCCCACACATCCTGGGTTCCTCTTTCTTCAGCCTCAGCTCTCCTTGATTCTTGCTCTTGCTCAGGACTTGAGTATTTATGGCTCCAGAGACCTGAAACAACTATGTGGCTTTGGCCAAGCTATGTCCCTTCCCTGGTCGCTTTCCTCATCTCCTATAAAAGGAATTGGACTCCCTCCCTCTGAAAATCCCTATTAATGACAGGCAGACTTTCCCCCAGCTTACTTTTTTATTGTTTGGCTCTGACGCACACTAAAAAGTTGCTATTCAGCGGAGCTTGAGTTATTTTTATTGTTATAGCCGGGCTTGGTCCAGGATGTGTTTGGCTAAAGTTGATCTTGACCTTGGATTTCCAAGTGGCTATGGCCAGGGAAAGGGGAGAAGGCCCTGGGAAGGGATATAGTGGACAGCAGGCATGCCTTCCAACTGCGTTGCCCTGATATAATGCAGGCCGCGGGGAGAGAGGACCAGAAAGTATTGAAGGGACTATCAATTTCTATCCTAAGACTTGTCCTTGATTAAACATTTTAAAAAGTCCTCTTTTTACTCGAATGCTCAGCACCATTATCACAATGGCTCATCCTGCAAGTGGAAAAGGATTGGGTCCTAGACATCCATTACAAAGTTTTCCCAAAGGGCCTTTCCTTAAAAAAAATAAATAAATAAATAGGTCCTTTTGCTTGGGAAGCATTAAAATTGAACATCTTACAGCAGGTTTTTTTTATAACTTGCTTAAGTCTTTTTGAATTAGTGCTTCTTTTAGTAATTTTAATAATTCAGTAGATCAGTGTGGCCTGAATGGAAAAGGCACTATGACCTCCAGGGCCTCAGCTTTGGTTTAGCCATGGAATGTACTTGACTCTTTTCCTCTCTCATAAAAATGGAGCACAAAAGCTATTTCCCTGGGAAAACCGCATGGCAAGGCTCGCTCAAGATGCAGCCTAAGCCAGTGGAGGAACAGGGGGGATAGAGTGGTCACTGTCAGGGGTTAAGGACGTCCTGGTGACTCCCTTCTTCCCTCTTCTCTCTAGTCTGCGCCGAGGAGACCTATCAGCCCACAGACCATGTATCCAAGTGGTCTTGGTCATGTGGCAGCCACCAGATATAATTTTCATGATTTCTGTAATTTGGGTTCTCCTGGCACCTGTTCCCCCCTAGACACTAGGCTGCCTGTTTTCCTTCCTCCTGGCGTTTGCTCTGGCCTCACTCGGGTCCTTCCCCATCCTCTCCGCCCCCTGCCCAGTCTCTGGACAGAACAACAACCTTCCTCTTAACATCCACCTCTCTGGATTGCAACCCTCTGGCCCAGGTGTATGTGGCCTGATTGCGTGGCACAACTCTATTCCTGGCATCTCATGACCCTCTTGCCCCGGGTCTCTTTTTTTCTTCCAGAGGAATTGTGAGAGTGACACAGAGGAGGACATCGCCAAGAGGAAAGCCCTCCACCCCCGGAGGAGGAGCAGTACCTCCTAACTGCTGCGGCTCTCAGCGGCCCCCAGGAGGCCCAGGCCCAGCGGGGCCCCCTTCTGTGCAGACTCTTGGTCCCGTTTGTCACCAGCACCCAGGCATTCTGCATTTCTGAACTTGTTGCAAGCGAGATGGGCCTGCAGGCTTCAGAGGAGTTTGCAGGGGATCCAGGAGACCCTGGGAGCTGTGGCTTTTCCTACAGAGGAGGTGCCAGCATTCCCAAAGCTCTTATTCTCCATAAAATGGGCTCTCACCCATCTGTCAACCTCAGAACGTGGAGTGCACGTGTGGACTTAAGAAAACAATGTAAATGACATGGTCATCAATGGTGAAGGTCAGATTCAGGCAGTTTTCCTCACAGGATGAGGGAGTCCAGAACCAGCCTGGTCAAAAATTACACCAGGAGGACAGAGGCCTCCCCCATGGGGACAAGCCAAATGAGTGAAGTGAGTCTTCGGGCGTGAGGGACCAATCCTGTGAACTCCTACAACCCACATGGAGTCAGCACGACCAATCTATCAGACCTTCTAAAGCAGCCCATTGCCAGCCACTGTATTGTAATTTTTTTTTTCATTTTTATTAAACTTCTGGTTTATCTGATGCTTGACTTCTCTTAGGTCTCTCTCCATCTGATTTATTTTAGCTCAGGTGCCTGTGACTCTGGGGGAGCACCCAGGGTTAGGGTACGCTGAGTGGACAAGGCCTCAGAAGGTCATACTGAACCACTCCCTCTGGACTACAAGGCACCTACCTTCTATATCCTTCCCTAAATCAGATATGGCATGTAACACCTGTACTGTCTCTACTATCACTATCATCCCTGACGGTGTGGGCTGAGTTGTGTCTCCCGACCCCTATACCACAGAATATGACAATGGTTGGTCATAGGGTCTTCAAAGAAGTAAGCAGGTTAAAATGAGAACAGGGGGCCCTAATTCCAATATGACTGGTGTCTTTATAAGAGGAGGAGATTAGGACACAGAAGAGCGACCATGTGAAGACACAGGGAAAAGACAGCCATCTGCAAGCCAAGGAGAGAGGCCTCAGAAGAAACCAATCCTGCCAATACCTCCATCTGAGACTCCGGGCCTCCAGAACCGTGAGGAATACATTTCCGTGGTTTCAGCAACCAGTCTATGGTATTTATTAAAACAGACCCAGAAAACAAATGCACCTGCCAACTATGGCCAAGATAGGGGCAAGGGACTTTTTAAAGATGTGGATGGTGCCCAGACAGCGTGGCTCAGTGGTTGAGCGTTGAAATATGAACCAGGAGGTCACAGTTCGGTTCCCGGTCAGGGCACATGGCCAGGTTGAGGGCTGGATCCCCAGTGGGGGGCATGTAGGAGGCAGCCAATCAATGATTCTCTATCATTGACATTTCTATCTCTCTCTCCCTCTCCTTTCCTCTCTGAAATCAATAAAAATATATTTTAAATAAATAAATAGAGATGTGGATGGAGAAGGATAAAGAAGAACCCACAGGGAGAACGGAGAGGGAAGAGAGGTGGATTACCTGGATAGACCCTGGAGTGAGTATGGTAAGGGAACCTGAATGGACATAGATGTCTGGGCCATGCTTTCCAGAAACCCAAGAGAAGACCCTTGAAAACCAGAAATCAAAAAGGTTAGGGTGAGGCCCTGAAACTGAGAAAGTACCTGTGAAGAGGTAGAAAGAAAGGGAAAGTTTTGGAAGGTGAGTGGGGAAAAGTGAGCCAGGAAGGAGAGAGGGGAAAACATTGAAAAGGGCCTAAGGCAGCCTTTCCCTTTGTCCGTAGCAAGTTTTAAGCCCCTCATGTGAGAGAGGGGATCAAGCTGCCTTCACCCAAGTGGATGGATTCTGAGCTAAAGAGCCCCACAGGAACAGAAGGGCCGTCCAGCTCTGGAAAAGCTTCTCGGTAGAAATGAGTGGGCCTGCGGGCTGTGGCAGAAAGCTGTGAGTTCGCCATGTAGTTCTCAGGCAGAGCCAGCCCTGGGCCTCCTGCAGCCCCTTAGCTGAGGCTGAGAACTGCGTTCAGGGCCCCTGGGCCAGTGAGGGGCTCTTGGCTGTGGCTGGTCACATAGACCAGCAAGGAATGCTCTGGCATGGGAGCTTATGGGTGCTCTTAGGAAGTCAAGTGTGGTAGTGGGTAGGCACTGTCCTCCTGCTAGGAAGGCGAGAGTGAATGGCTTTGGCAAACCCAGTCTGAGTTTTCAATCATGACCATGGGGTTAGATCTTGACCCAACATTTTACTGAAGATGAAGATGAAGCCCAGAGAGAGGAAGCGACTAGGTCTATGACACACAGCAAATTTCTGAAAACGTCTGATGAAAGCCCATACTTCCTGACTCCTGATTCTATGCTCCTTGCTTCAGCGTGATAAACTGTGGAAATGGATGGAACATTCACTTTGCCTCATTTTAAACAAGTACTCATCTATCCCTTACTGTTCCCTGCCTCATCCTCCATTCCTGGGAAAGAGAGAAATGGCCACACTTGCTGTTGTCTATCTTCTCACAGTAAAGGACACTGCCCTCGGGTAGGGGCATCTCAGCAGACAACATCCATGGGCCGTGAGTCTGTCAGTGAACCAATATGTGCCTGGCACTGTTCTAGATGTGGAGTGAGGACAACGAACAGGACAGACATGGGCCTTGCCCTAAGTCGTGGGCACCCGGACTCCGTCCTGCCCACAGACTGCTCCTCCTCACCTTCCTTTCATCCAGGTTATTTAAAGCCCTATTGACCAAGTCTCCTCAGCCCAGCTCTCTGGTGTTTGACGGCATCTGCTGGGTTTCTCAGAATCTCTTGGGAAGCATAGGGCCAAGCAGTAGGCAGAGGGAGGCCTTTGAGAATGCACATCTCCAAGGATGCCTTTGAAGCCCAGCAGCCAAAGCCAGGTGCCCACTCCCATACAGGGCCAGTCCTCGTGGCCTCTCCACTGGCAGATGGCTGGTACCCTCCAGGTGTGAAGAGGGGTGGGGCAGCTGGCCCAGGGGAGCGGTGTGTTGGGTTGACTCTGAAGAGGATAATTGACCAGCTGACACTTCCAGCTGAACAGTGTGCTCTGAGGCCTATGGAACATTCCCAGTGACGAAAACTGTGTCTGGTTAAAAGGCAAGTCTCTAAAGAGGTCTGAGGGTGTCCTGCCCCAGAGTGTTTGCCTGTGTGTTTCCAGGAAGTCGCATTAATATTTCACAAATGCGCATATAAATATTTTAATGCACTTCATTTTAATGTCAATTTCACTGACTTTCCTGACTCCAGAGCTTAGATTGCATTTGCCTTTTCCACTTATTTGCTGAAAACCTTATTTTGGAAGCAAACAAAAGCCATACTGTAAGAGGTGAACCACAAAATCTCTAAAAAAGATAAAATTAAAATTAAGCGCTGTGCTCTACAAAGTAGGTACATGTGAAAAGAGCTACATTGAGGACTGGGATTTCACAAGGAATTTTACCTGGCACAGATTATAGAACTTTCCATCTGCTTCCCAGCTTGATGTCATTCGAACATTGTTCTGCTCACCATTGCTGCCCCCACTCCCAAACCCCCCAAAGAATGTCTTCCTTGGTGGTCTGCTGAAAGGATACATTGTAAGCAAACCATAATAGGCTTAGCGATTGGAGCAGTTGAAGATCTGTAAACAATGCTTAATTGACATTTCAAAAAGCAGAAACACAGTTGGTGTCCTTCCTTTAATAGTTTCTCTCTTCCTGTTTTTTCTTCTTTCCCCCTGGTTCTCTCTCACTCCTCCTCTGCCCATTAGCAAATCATAATATATAGCTGAAGCACATGTTTTCATAATGACTTTACTTACTGAATAAAATTCACATTCCCAGTTCCTAGTCTAAAAAAAGTTGTTAATATTATCTAGGGAGAAATAATTTTGTATTTTCCCCCCTGTGGATCAGTACTTCCCCACCTGAGCTAGAAAAAAAATGAAAGAAAAAAGCTCACAGTAATTTTAAAAAACATGTTTGGCAATAGGAACATTTCACATGCAGCAGTCCATTTAGTCCTCTTCATAACCTTGTAAGGGAAACAAGAGCCCGGTTTACATAGGCGAGGAAGCTGAGACTCAGCAGAGTGAAGAAGCTTGCATGCAATCACACAGCTGAGCACTTGGAATCTAGATTCCAGCTCTGTTTCGCCTGCCCCAAATCCACATCTCTACTTTTCTTGGGGAAACATTGTTGAGTGAAAAAAGCATCCCGGAGAACCACCACATACCATATAATACTATTTTGATAAAGCTCAAAAATTATACCATATGTTGTTTAGGGATACATGCAAACATGATAAAACTGTATCTGCAATGCAAGACAATGACTACCCTGAGAATTCAAGTTCAAGCTTACCTCCGGGCTGCTGAGACGGGGAGGAGGACAGGGTGGTGCTGGCCGTTGGCAGTGTTTTAGCCAGCACTAAGTTTGAGAAGGCTAAAAGGCTAATTCCAATGTAACCCTGATATTTGGGGGGGCTAGCAATCTGAATCTGTGCCAGCAAGCCCAGTGTACATTCTTGATAACCTAAAATTAAGTCATTGCCCCTTTCTCCACAAACTGGTCTTGCAAGACCTGGTACCTAAATGCTCACATTTTTACAGAGGCCATAAACCGTGACACAGCCTCTGGAGGGGGGTTATCGGCCTGGTGCCAGGCCAGGCCCTTAGGTATGGTCTCAAGACCCCCAACACCTGGGGCTTTTTGCAAAGCCTGAGAAAGGTCTGGAAGTATAATCCATATTTGGGGGACAAAAGAAACCAAAAGGGGTATAAGAGGGGCTTCCACCATATTGGTTTGCTCAGAATTTGAGAGGCAACCTCCTCTGAGTCCGCCGGCGTAAGAAAGCTGTGTAACTCCGTTTCTCTAAGCGTTGCTTGGTTCTTCTCTGGTCTTCTACAACAAGTTCACGGTACGCTCCCAGGAGTTCAGGTTATTATCATGCTTTCTTACATATTAGTTACCCACTCTGTTGCATGTATCAAGTATTACATTAATATCATAAAGGGAGGAAGTGAGATGAACGAAATCAACCCTACTGGTCAGCAGATGCCAGAGTGAACAGACATGGAGTCTGTGTGATGACTACCCTTGAGTGTGCTTTCCCCGCATGACCCAATGGCCCACTTTTATCTGTGTTCTTTTATTGGCACTGTAATCAGAGGTCATCCTGCCATCCTGTAAGAATCCCTGGGCTGGATTATTATTCCATTTTATTTATATATAATTTATTTCAGAGAGGAAGGGAAAGGGAGAGAGAGATAGAAACATCAATGATGAGAGAACCATTAATCAGCTGCCTCCTGCATGTCCCCTGCCGGGGATCAAGTCTGCAACCCAGGCATGTGCCCTTGACAAGAATCAAACCCAGGACCCTTCAGTCCTCAGGCCAATGCTCTAGCCACTGAGCCAAACAAGCAAGGGCTTTTATTCCATTTTATTTATTTATTTATTTATTTATTTTTATTTATTTAATATATATTTTTATTGATTTCAGAGAGGAAGGGAGAGGGAGAGTGAAACATCAATGATGAGAGAGAACCACTGATTGGCCGCCTCTTGCATGCCCCCTACTGGGGATTGAGCCCACAACCTGAGCATGTGCCCTTGGCCGGAATTGAACCTGGTACCCCTCAGTTGGCAGGCTAACGCTCTATCTAGTGAACCAAACTGGCTAGGGCTTAGTATTCCATTTTAAAGAAAACGGGTGGAAAATACCCCCTGTCCCTCACAGCTTCCCCTCCCAATCATCACTTCCCCTTGGAGTCTGCCTACAGACTCTGAGATGCCTGAGGACACCAGAGCCCAACCAGGCTGTTTGCCAGCTCACACTGCAGGTGCCTTCTCTTTGAATTTAAACCCACAGGCTGGATGGGGTTTGAAAAGCCATTTGGGCCACTCCCCTACTCTTAGATGGGACTGCATTTGGGTTTCTTCATCTCATTTTGAATTGAGAGAAGGTGATCCATTGTCTTCCCTCATTCCCTTTTCTAGTTTATTATTTATTTATTTATTATTGATTTCAAAGAGGAAAGGAAAAGGAGAGAGAGATAGAAACATCAATGATGAGAGAGAATCATTGGTCGGCTGCCTCCTGCACACTGTATACTGGGGATTGAGCCTGCAACTGGGCATGTGCCCTGACTGGGAATCAAACCGTGATCTCCTGGTTCATAGGTTGATGCTCAACCTCTGAGCCACGCCGGCTGGACCCTTTCCTAGTTCTCAACAGTCCATATTATATTTCACCACTCAGAGCCCAAAAGTCTGGGCTAAGTCCTCCCACTTTTCAGCTGCTGTTTCAACCTTTCTGGACCTCAACTTTCTCATCTGTGAAATGGTGATAATAATATCCATGTTAATTGTCATGAGTGCCTGTTTAAGACCAATTTTGTAAAGATTTGTCAACTTTTAAGAACTCGGACAACTTAAGGGATTTGTATTTCCATAATTTAATTGCACTCTGAGACCACAGGCAACTTTGAGAAATGTAAAAGGAGAACAACTGTGGCCCATAGTGTCAGTCAGCACTGGTGGCCTAGTCCAGGGGTGGGCAAACTTTTTGACTTGAGGGCCACAATGGGTTCTTAAACTGGACTGGAGGGCCGGAACAAAAGCATGGATGGAGTGTTTGTGTGAACTCATATAAATTCAAAGTAAACATCATTACATAAAAGGGTACGGTCTTTTTTTTTCAATAGTTTTATTCATTTCAAACGGGCCGGATCTGGCCCGCAGGCCGTAGTTTGCCCACGGCTGGCCTAGACTCTGTGTGGAGGGCTCCTGGGCATGGAGCCCTCCAGGTGCACCACTTACTCACCTCTCCCGCTCCAGCACACCTGTGTGATACCTGATTCCCTGCAGACGCTGGCAATGGCTTATTAAACACAGGTGAAGGCATGAGGGGCTTTCTTCCCACATGGGTGCTGGGTGGGCCTGCTGGGGAAGCAGAGGCAGAAACAGAGCCTTGTTGGGGTCAGGGTGCTGAGAGGGCTGCTTACTGCTGCTTTTCCCTTTCATTCAGGACCTGTGTAGCTCACCTCAAGGGGTGTAACAGCTCTTTAACAAAGTAGATGCAGGAGTCAGACTATTTGCTCCCCACACTGTTTTCCTGTTTCGTTGTATTTGATGCTGTATTAGTTTGCTAGAACTGCCATAACAAAATACCACAGGCTGCATGGCTTAGACAACAGAAATTTATTTTCTCACAGTTCTGGGAGCTGGCAGTTCAAGATCAAGGTGCCAGTAGGGTTGGTTTCCTCCGAGGCCTCTCTCCTTGGCTTATAGATAGCCACCCTCTTGCTACCTTTTCACATGGTTTTTCCTTTAGGCACATGTGTCCCTGGTGTCTCTGTGTATTCAAATTTCTTCTTCTTATAAGGACACCAGTAATACTGGACTAGGGTCCACGCTCGTGGCCTCATTAACTTAATCACTTACTAATGGTGATTAAGGTGCAAGAGGTTAGGACTTCAACATATGAATTTTCGGGAGGGTGGGAAGACCCAATTTAGCCCATAATGAATACAGTGGGGCCTTGACTTACGAGTTAACGTTAACTCAAATTACTCTATCAACTCGATGCAAAAAATCAGCCGAGAGACAGCTGGTATCTCAAAAAACTCGTTAGTCGGGACACTTGTAAGTCAAGGCCCCACTGTACTTATTTTAAGAATTACTCGAGTTTTTGATGCTTGTCTCCTCTGATGGCTATAAGCTCTATGAGAGCTGGACCAGGATTCTCTGTTTGCTGTTTTTTGTACAGTGTGTGAAGGTTCTCTGAATGAGTTCTCTTTCCTTGGTTGGTTGAAAGTGGCAAGGACAGCTGCAGGATCTCAGACGGGCAAGAAGCTAAAACAGGGCTCTCAGAACCAGGCACTGGGTAGCCACCCTCTCTTGGCCTGCCCATCCCTCGTGGACGTACTCAGTTCAGTATGCATTGGTCTTGGAGGTCTGCTGTGCATCAGACTTTTGTCTGGCTTTAAAGGATGGGTAAGCTTCTGATAAGAGAAGGGGAAAGAGGGTATGGGTTGGTATTCTGATTGTTTGTCCTTATGCCTTCCCATGGCTGGACTTTAGAAAGCTACCAAATAGACGAAAGAGTGAAATTTTGCGGGGGTCGAGGGGTGTTGAATTAGTAGTGTGATGAATCAGTAGTTCTGCCACTTTCCCCTCCTTTAGCCATTGTGATCCTGGTTCCAGGTCAGAGACCCAGAGGGCCCTGCCAGAGGGCCAGCAGCCACTTGTTGGGGTTGGAAGAGATGTTCAAGGTCGGCATGGAGGACAGATCTGACTCTGGTTGAGTTCTTTGGAGGAGTGTGTGTTTCTAGGTGTCTGTGTGTGTGTGCGTCTGTCTCTCTGTGGGTATATTTAGATGTGTGTGTGTGTGTGTGTGTGTGTGTGTGTGTAGCTTGTATGTGTGTATCACCGGATGTGTTTGAGTTTCCTCTGTGTGTCTACCTTTGTTTCTATATGTATGCATCTGACTGTCTATCTATCTCTGTGTGGATGTATCTGGGTGCCTGGGTATTGTCTAAAGAGACTCAAGGGGAAAGTGCCTCTGGGCCAGGAATTGCAGCATCTGCTCTGATGCTGCCAGACCTCTAAGGCTGGTCTAGTTGACATTCCAGGGGACAGGGTGTTTGCTGAATCATAAGGATGTGGACTCTGTTCATAGTTGGACATATCTCCTTACACACACACACACACACACACACACACACACACAGAGGAAATTTTAGACAGAGTTGGCTGACCCTGCATTCTGTCAGAAGGCCATGACCTCAGCCAGGCCCAGGAAGGAACAGAAATGAGAATGCCCATGAGACCTAGAGGTTAGCAGAAGGTGACTGGGACCGGGGTGTTCCCCAGCTGGGTTTTCCGGGTCATGGCTTTCTCAGGCTGTTCCAATAACCAAGCTGCTGCCTTTGAAACTGAAGAATGGACACTTTCTGATGGGGGAGGAAGCCAGGGCGGATTGTCTTGAATAGTACAAAGTGCAGACCTCACCAAACTTTTACAATCAGTGTTGACCCTGGAAGGCCCCACCAAGCCATGAGTCCAGACTCTGGAAAACCCTTCTCTTCCCTCCCCAAACCAACCATGCCACAAATAAACAAAAAGTACTGCAGCCCTGGCCATTGTGGCTCAGTTGGTTGAGCATCGTCCCATACACCAAAAGGTCACCGGTTTGATTCCTGGTCAGGGCACATGACTGGGTTGTGGGCTTAATTCCCATTGAGGGGCGTGCTGTAGGCAGCTGATTGATGTTTCTCTCTCACATTAATACTTCTCTCTCTCTCTCCCGCTCTCTCCCTTCCTCTCTCTCTAAAATCAATAAAAACATACATTTTCAAAAAGTAGTGTAATAGTATGTGTAGCCACAATGCAATCATGTGAGTCTTTCAAACTTGTCTGATTTAAACAGTAAAATGTCTTCCAGGGATAGCAGGGCAGGAAGCCTTCGTCACAGGCTTTACAGGTTCTTTCAAAAGAACAGATGGGGAAAGACAAGAGAGCATTTGCCCACTGGTGTGCACCTGGAGGGCACCAGGGATGAGGAAAGGGCTTAAATGGGACATGGGGAGAAAACACACACCTTCTGAGCGATGACATGTGTCTGGTATAGTGCCAGATAGACACTGGGGGCAAACCTCTAGACCAGGGGTGGGCAAACTACGGCCCGCGGGCCGGATCCGGCCCGTTTGAAATGAATAAAACTAAAAAAAAAAAAGACCGTACCCTTTTATGTAATGATGTTTACTTTGAATTTATATTAGTTCACACAAACACTCCATCCATGCTTTTGTTCCGACCCTCCGGTCCAGTTCAAGAACCCATTGTGGCCCTCGAGTCAAAAAGTTTGCCCACCCCTGCTCTAGACATTCAGCTGACCCATAGGTAAGCTGCTTCCTCTAGCCCAGTGGTTCTCAACCTTCTGGCCCTTTAAATACAGTTCCTCATGTTGTGCCCAACCATAAAATTATTTTCGTTGCTACTTCATAACTGTAACGTTGCTACTGTTATGAATCGTCATGTAAATATTTGATATGCAGGATAGTCTTAGGCCACCCCTGTGAAAGGGTCGTTCGACCGCCAAAGGTGTCGCGACCCACAGGTTGAGAACCGCTGCTAGCCCATGCGGCTGGAAGCACAGGTGTGGGTGAAGTGCAGGAAGGGGCTGTGGGTGGATCAAAGAGGGGTGGGTCCTTCGGAGGAGGCGGTAATCAGAGAGGGGAGGTGGGCTGGCCTGGAGGAGGGGGCTCTCACTTGCTCAGTGAATGCCACTGACAAACACTCATGCTTGCCTGCCATCACTTGCTTCTGTAAGGTCCAGCCAGCCCATAGGGCCTTGTAGGTCTGGAATGCACAGTGGGTTGGTGGAGTTCAGGTTCTCCTAACCAGGGACTTTGGTGACTTTTTAGATTCTTGTCCAACCCCACTAAAGATGCCCAGAGGTGACAGGAAGCTTATGATCTCCTGGCAGGACACTCAAGAGCTGGCGTCAACTGTTCACATTGTTACAAGTTCTTTCTCAGGTTGAGTTCAAATTTGCCTTCCCAAAGAGCCATCTGTTGTCCTGGTTCTATCTTCTGGGGTCACATCCAGTTAATGACTATGCAGACAAAGATGAAAGAGACAATCCTTGTCTTCAATGAATCTATAGACCAATGACAAGGACAGCTACTACATGGGGCAGGATGAAATAGGGGCTAAGCCAGCCGTGGGCAAACTACTGCCTGCGGGCCGGACCTGGCCCGTTTGAAATGAATAAAACTAAAAAAAAAAAAAAGACCGTACCCTTTTATGTAATGATGTTTACTTTGAATTTATATTAGTTCACACAAACACTCCATCCATGCTTTTGTTCCGGCCCTCCGGTCCAGTTTAAGAACTCATTGTGGCCCTCGAGTCAAAAAGTTTGCCCACCCCTGGGTTAGAGCATCAGTCTGCCCACCAAAGGGTCACAGATTCAATTCCCAGTCAAGGGCACATACCTGGGTTGCAGTTCATTCCCCACCGCTGGTCAGGGCACGTGAGGAGGCAACTGGTTGATGTGTCTCTCTCATATAGGTGTTCCTCTCTCCCCTTCTTCCTTCCACTCTCTCTGAAAAGCAATAGAGCCCAGCTGGTGTGGCTCAGTGGTTGAGCATTGATCTATGAACCAGGATGTCTTGGTTCAATTCCCAATCGGAGCATATGCCTGGGTTGCAGGATCAATTCCCAGTATGGGTCTCTCTCTCTCTCTCTCTCTCTCTCTCCCTTCTGCCCTGAAATTAATAAAAATAAAAATTTTTTAAAAAGCAGTGGAAAAAATATCCTCTGGTGAGGATTAACAGAAAAAAGGGGGTGTGTGTGGATATTTTTATATGTGGAGGGGGCTGTGGAGTCCAGGCCAGGAACGGCTTGAGCAAAGACACAGAGGCAGGAGAGAGCGGAGCGTCTCCAGAGGATGGGGAGCAGCCTGGCAGGGTGGGGGCCTGGTGTGGAGGGGAGCTTGGTGGTAATGGGGACTGGATCACAGTGGGTCTTAAAGTCAGTCCTGGGCCTTTTCTGTGAGTCATGGGAGGTTTCAAGAGACCTTATCAGAGCTGTGGTTCACATCAGTGATTCTCAAAGCATGGCCCCCCGGTCAGTACCTGAGACCTTGTTAGGAATGCCGGTTCTCAGCCCCACCCAGACCCGCCCAATCAGAAACTCTGAGGGTGGGGCCTAAAGAGCTGCTTTAACAGGCCCTCCAGGTGATTCTGATGTGCTGCTTTAGACAATATCCTCCAGAGATGAAGGAGAGATAGGTGAGGTGGGGTAGTCTGGAGGAGGGAGCACAGTTAGGGGCCATTAGCATCACCTGGATGAGCAGGCAGCAGGCCTGACCTGAGTGGGGTGGAAACACAGATTTGAGCCAATCCCCCACCTTCTGGCTTCATGAATCTGGGCCAGGGGCTTGCCTTTCCGGAGCCTCAGTTTCTGCATCTTCTAAAAGTAGTCACAGCTGGAGAACGGTAGGAGGTATGGCCCAAAATGGCCCAGCTTGCCCAGGACCGAGGGGTTTCGTGGGACAGGGGACTTTTACTGCTAAAACCAGGAGTGTCTAGGGCCGTGGTGAGCAAACTGCGGCTCTCGGGCCACATGCAGCTCTTTGGCCCCTTGAGTGTGGCTCTTCCTAAGCCTTGGGAGTACCCTAATTAAGTTAATAACACTGTACCTACTTATATAGTTTAAGTTTAAAAAATTTGGCTCTCAAAAGAAATTTCAATCGTTGTACTGTTGATATTTGGCTCTGCTGACTAATGAGTTTGCCGACCACTGGTCTAGGGCAACTGGGATGGTAGGTCACCCTACTCCCTAGGTGGCCTCAGAGCTCAGCTCAGGATGTTTACGGAGGGAATGAGCGGAGGGTGGGGATGCTGAGGGGCCCAGAGCCCATACTCGAGCACTTTAGTGGCAGCTACGATTGCTAGTCCCTCATGCCACCGGTTCCTGGTGCCCGCTGGGTCTGGCAGGAGCCTCTCCCACGTGCTTCTGCTCTCGTCTGGCTCTGGAGACCAGCAGACAGAGAGACGGGGCCCAGGTCAGTGGCAAGAGCACGAGGTTGTCTCCCCATGGCCATGGCGCTGGCCCGCTCCGCGCCACATGAAACACAGTGTGGCTGTCACCTCTCAGGCCCTGCTGATGCCGCTGGAGGCTGAAAATACCTGGTGCACTGTCCTGGGTGCCTGGCTAGCTCCTCTGGGCCAGGAGTTGGGGGATCACTGTGGGTCTGTTACCCCACTACTCTGGACTCAACAGGGTTCTCACTACTTTAGCCAGGGGCCTGGTAGAGGGAGGGAGAATGGGGGAGGGAGATTCCAGGGCCTGTGACCTCCCACCTTTCCGACAGGTTGGGTTTTTTAAACAGAGACCTGAGGTATAAATACCAGACAGAAAGGTTGCCCATGGGAACTTTCTCAGAAAAGTGGGGTGGCTTCTTTCTGAAGAATCCAAGGAACTTCTCATTGTGCTTACTGGCCCACATGCTCATCCATGGACTAATAACGGGGACTGGGATGGATTAGGGCAGGGGTCCTCAAACTACGGCCCGCGGGCCACATGCGGCCCGCCGAAAACATTTATCCGTCCCGCCGGGTGTTTTTGCCGCCGAAGTGTGCATAGGAATTTGTTCATAGTTTTTTTTAAAACTATAGTCCGGCCCTCCAACGGTCTGAGGGACAGTGAACTGGCCCCCTGTTTAAAAAGTTTGAGGACCCCTGGATTAGGGTGATTTGTTGAGGCCCGAGACCCAGGGCCTTAGGGTGGAGTCGGCTTCCTCCAAACTGATCATGGGGAACTGAGGTCTCTGCCAGGAGAAGGGGAACATGTTGGGAGGGGCCTAATGTCTCTCTCACTCTCTCCCCCTTTCCTGATGAGCCCTGCTTTTTACCTGTTGTGCCACTGGGACACCTTCCACTAGTTCAGGGTTGGCTCATGAGCCAATTTTCTGGAGTTCAAATGAGGCTCCCCATTCCCAACACACACCCATACTGGCCCAGTCACCAGGCCTCTGCAGCCTCCAAGACCTGTGGCCCTGCCCATGTCCACCCCTCTTCCCTGGAAAGCAGCTTCAAACCCAGCAGGAGGTGCTGGCCTCAGGTGTGGAAATGCTGGGTTTGAAGTCAGGCCAGGCCTCAGGAGATTTGAATCCATATTCTGGCACCTTCTTGGCTGAGTGACTTTGGCAAGGAACTGAGCCTCGGATTTCCCTCTTGTAAAATGGGGATGATAGTGTGTCCCCTGCAGGGCTGCTGTGAGGATTAAACAGAGGAGCAAGCCCTAGTTGGTTTGGCTTCGTGGATAGAGCATTGGTCTGCAGACTGAAAGGTTCCGGGTTCGAGTTCCATCAAGGGCACATACCTCAGGTTGCAAGCTGGATCCCTGGCCCTGGTTGGGGCATGTGTGGGAAACAACCAACTGATGTGTCTCTCTCTCCCTTCCTTCCACTCTCTCTAAAAATCAATGGAAAAATATCCTCAGTTGAGGATTAACAAACAAAATTTAAAAAGTGCATGTAAGTTAAGCTAAGCACCCAGTACCCTGCACTTAGGAAATGGTTGCTGCTGCAATAACCATGCCTCTTACTGACATCACGTAGTAAAGAATAAGAATCTAATAAAAGCCTAGGTGGTCCTTGCGCCCTCACTTGACACCCTCACGTCATCACAAGATGGCTGCCACAAGATAGCTGCCCTCACATTGTCACCAGATGGCCGGCAGGGGAGGGTAGTTGTGGGAGATCAGGCCGGCAGGGGGAGCAGTTAGAAGGTGATCAGGCTGGCAGGCAGAAACAGTTAGGGGCAATCAGGCAGGCAGGCAGGCGAGCGGTTAGGAGCCAGCAGTCCCGGGTTGTGAGAGGAATGTCTGACTGCGGGGATCGGGCCTAAACCATCAGTCGGACATCTCCTGAGGTGTCCCAGATTGGAGAGGGTGCAGGCCGGGCTGAGGGACACCACCGCCCCCCCCCCACATGAATTTCGTGCACTGGGCCTCTAGTCTATATATATAAAAGCCTAAGCAACTGGTTGCTATGACAGGCACTGACCACCAGGGGGTAGACACTCAACACAAGAGCTGCCTTCTAGTAGTCAGTGTGCTCCTACAGCCAACATCCCGGCCCTGACCGGCAGGGAGGGACCCCACCCATGCACATATTCGTGCACCAGCCTCTAGTAAATACATAAATGAGGAAACAGGAGCAAAAGGGAGAGGAGGATAGAGAGTACCTGTAGTACTTCTGCCCCTGGCAACTGCTCTGGCTGACAGGTGCCTTATGTGAATAAGGAGCCATGCCTCTTAGTCATATTATCAAGAGGCCAAACCTCCTTGGCCTCTCCACACCGTGCGCTGGGTGTATGGCCCCAATAGCCTGCATGCTCTGCAAGTCGAGGTTAGTTAGAAAGCCTCACTGCCCAGCCCTGGGTCACATTCTACTTTCCATACATCTGGCCCCACCAACCTGAACCCCACGCCCCCACCATGACCACCACCAAGTGCCAAGCAGTCTTGTTGCTGCAGCCTGCCCCCTCCCTGCCTGCCTGTGCCAGGGGCAGTTTGGGGAGGAGAAGCAATGGTAACAGTGGTCCTGCTTGTCATGTGCCTGCCATGTCCCAGGTGATTTCTATGTATTATTTTAAGTCTCCACAACCATCTTGAGAAAAGATGAGGTTTTCCTCATCTGTAAAACTCACTGGAGCCGAAACCGGTTTGGTTCAGTGGATAGAGCGTAGGCCTGCGGACTGAAAGGTCCCGGGTTCGATTCCGGTCAAGGGCATGTACCTGGGTTGCAGGCACATCCCCAGTAGGAGATGTGCAGGAGGCAGCTGATCGATGTTTCTCTCTCATCGATATTTCTAACTCTCTATCTCTCTCCCTTCCTCTCTGTAAAAAATCAATAAAATATATTAAAAAAAACAACTCACTGGAGAGTTTGGGTTCAAATCTAGTTCTTTCTGGCTCCATAGCCCTCATGCTTTCCACCACACAAAGAGGAGAAGACACAAGGCCAGGTCAGGGTCATTCATTAACTCACATGGGACTGGGGCAAGCATCTCCCTTACTGTCCCTCAGTTCCTGCACTTGCGAATCAGGTGATGCCTAAGGTCAGGATTCTGTTCTCCTGGCACATGACTTCTCGGCGGTCCTCTGCTGCCAGGGGTATAGAGCACAACCCAGGCAGAATCGTGACACAGGTGACCTCGGTATGTCCCAGTCTCCTCTTGTGAGGCCCTTCCTCGGGCCAGGCTGGTGTCTTGCCACTGCTAGACACCTTTGAACCCGGTAGTCACCCCTCCCAGGCTGCTTTTCCGAATCTCTGAACATTTCCGCTCATAGTCTCAAACAAAAAATTTTCACCCTAGTGTCTCATTTTCCTTGGATTCTGCCATTTTGAGAAGACCTAGGAGGGAAACTAAGATGCTAATCTGAATGAAAGGGTGAGAGTCTAACAGGATCTTAGTTAAATTTATCAGGAGCTTCTAGAAACAGTATCACCCTCAAAAGAGCAACTGGCCAACTTAATAACTTCATCAGAGCCTCCCTGAGTCCCCTCAACCCCCTGCGCATTCATTGTGATGGTTGTTCCATTTGGCTCTCTCCCAGACGATGCGCTCCCTGGGGGCAAGAACTGGGCCTTGCTCCCAGGCCAGAGGAAGTGCTTGATGGGGCACCGAGGCCTCCTGGGGCGATGACTGAAACTGGGTCTGACCCTGCCTGTGGGACCCACAGCCACTTCCTGAGCTTCTTACCCTCCTTGGCCAGGCATAGGATATTCCTTGGTAGCTAAAAAGACGCAAGAAGATGGAATGAGGGAGGGAGAGTGTTTAGAAATACCAGGATTATGCAGATTTCTTTTTCCTCAGCCTTTCCAGTGCTGAACCCTCCCCGCACTGTGGCCACAGAAAGCTCCCAGGAACCAGTCCACTGTCTTCTGGGCAGGGGAGTACAGTTATCAAGGGTAACAAACAGGAAGAGGATGAACATTTACCAAGTTCCTGCTATGCGTGGGCATTGTTTTAGATTTTTGTGCAGACCTTATCTGATTTATACCTGTACCTATTTGGCAGATGAGAAAACTGCGGACCTGAGAGGTGAAACCAGATGAGTATAACAAGGCTACTAGATGGAGCCAGGGGTTGAACCCAGGTCTAGCTTTCAAGTCCATGTGCTACGTGCTTCTGCAGGATGCCTCTAGGTGGCTCCTTGGGATACAGAAGTTGTGGAACTCTGGGAGCTGTGCCTCGTTCCTAGTAGGATCCAGACAAGCAGCCCTGGAGGTCAACTGTGTGCCGCTGGGGCCACCCCCACCCAGCGTGTGGGCATAGGGCCATGTTACCACCCTTCTTTTCTGCGTCTACTGAGTGTCCCACAGATTTTTTTCGAGGGATGTTTGGAATCTTGTCGAAGGCCACCAGATGGCGCAGCAGAGGCCATGGGGCCTTGACTCCAGGATCTAAGGCTCAGCAGGTTTTTAGGGATCTTCTAGGACAGGCCAGGATTCTCCTAAGAGGATTCTAAATATATAGGCCCAATCCCCGACAGATGGGTCTGAGATTCTAGATATGGGTTCCGGAAATTTGCCATTTAAAAGTTGTGTTTTCTATTTTTTCTGAATCAGTGAAGTATCATTCACATGGTTCAAAATTTTAAAGTATGAAAAGCTATATAGAGAAGAATCTCCCTTCACTTTCCAGTAGGTATTCACTAATATTAGTTACTTGTGAACCCCCTAGAGATTGCACACATGTATCTAATATATATAATCATCTATATATAAGAGCACATATATAATAATATATATTCTTTTCTCTTTTTTACATGAATGGTTGCATATCTTCTAACTGATTATTATTTTGTCATATTCAATTTCAGAATTATGTCTAAGCATAAATTTTATAAGAAGGAAAAGATGCATTTCAGTCCTCCGTTAATAAGACTAGTTGATATTTTAAGTCAATAAAGTGACCGATCTGAGCCATATTTTATTTTATCACATCCAGGTAAAATACAAAACACATCCATGCAACAAACGTAAAATGAGAAATTTTAATTAAAGTAATAAAATAAATATTTATTCTTTTGTTGTCCAGCAAAACAGGCTATCACCAGTAAAAATACTAATAAGCAAGAGCTGTTGATTTGATAAGTCTATGGAAATCTCAGCCATGATTCTTACCATGAAAATTCACTTGATTTTTGATAAGCCAATCTCAAATTGAGGTTTTAGGATTGCTTCAGAGTCTGGGTCACCAGGTTTCTGAGCCTTACTTATTTTGTCTTTCTTCAGTGTTAATGATAAACCCTTGCATGGCATCCTTGATTCTAGCTTGCACAAGTTTTCTCCAAAATTTGTGGTCCCAGTCAACTTGCAAGGGACCCCACTCCTTTGACTTAACAGGAGCCGAAATAAAATTATGCGTCTGATGGCGGTGTCGGATTCCTGTTAGATGTCGCTCAGCCTCTTGGCTTTTGGGAGGCTTGGCTCTCATAATCACCACTTTGGGAGCTGTATGATGCCAAACCACTGGCTATACATTTTCAAGTACCCTTGGGATGGGATGGCACGCTCCCAGTTCCCCAACCACAGCGACCTGTGGAACCTGCTTCTATGATGTGGAAGTCTGGTTGTCTCTAGCAGTGAGAGAGTGTTACGTATTATAAGTACATACTATTCAGCACCTTACTTCACTTAACAATATAGAGATATTTTCAATTTCAGTTCATAAAGATCTTCCTATTCTTCATTACAGCTATATAGTAGTCCAATGTATGGATGAAACGTATGTTACAAGTTCCCCAATGTTTCCGTTGCTGTTACAAACAAGGCTATAATGTACATACGTCATTTCACATGTGTAATATCTGAGGACAAATTCCTAGAAGTGGAATGGCTAGATCAAATGGTATGTGCATTTTTAATTTTCACAAATATAGCAAAATTGCCCTTGATAAGGGTTGTACAATTTATACTTCTACCAAGGAAAGTGTGAGAGTACTTGTTCCTCATCAGCTTCACGAATACAATGCGTTTTCCAACTTGAGGATTTTTGCTAATGTTGTAATGTAAAAAAAAAAATAAAAAATGGTATTTCAGCATTTCCTTTTTTCTGAGATAATTGGTGGAATTTATTCTCATGTTTTAAAAATCTATTTATATTTCCTTTTTCTGGGATTTGTCTGGGGAATCTGACATTTACAAAATGTTCCTCCCCTATAATCTTAGGCAAGACACAAAAACACAAAACCTTAAAGGAAAAGATGGATATATTTTAATCACAAACTTCTAATAAATAATAACATAAAAATGTTAAAAGACAATGGGAAAAATATTTGCAACATGTTTCCCAATGTAACTTGCAGGTGAACTTTCAAAGGAAGGGAAAAGGGCGGAGTTCTGATTGCCCACCATATCTCACCATCTTTATAGCTTGCAAGGGAGATATGCTCATACTACATGATTCCTCAGAAAAGCCCATTGACGTGGGTGTTATCATTTCACAAATAAAGACTCTAGGCCAGTGATGGCGAACCTTTTGAGCTCGGCGTGTCAGCATTTTGAAAAAACCCTAACCTAACTTTGTTGCCGTGTCACATAAAGAAATTTTTTGATATTTGCAACCATAGTAAAACAAAGACTTATATTTTTGATATTTATTTTATATATTTAAATGCCATTTAACAAAGAAAAATCAACCAAAAAAATGAGTTCGCGTGTCATAGGTTCGCCATCACTGCTCTAGGCTCAGCAAGGTTAAGCAACCTGCCCAAGGTCACACAGCTGGGGAAAGGAGATATTATGTCTCCACTGCACACGGCTGCCTGAACCACATGGACATCTGAGCTCCCACTCCTGCTCGGGCTTGGCCACTACCCATAGGCCACCTTGGGCAGGTCTCTCCTCTCTCTACCTTAGTCTTCTTGTCTATAAAGTGGCTGGGTTTTTAAGGTCCTTGCTCTAGACTTCTGTGTGTGGGGGAGTTGATGGAGGAGCATAGGGGTAAAGGGTGGGGTGGGATTTTGTGGGGATGCACCGTGGAGGTGTGTCCATGATAAGGAGGTGGTGAATACAAGTGTGTGTGGTGTGTTTACAGTAAGGCCACCTTTTCAGACTCAGAGCCCCTTCCAGGGATTTCACAGGCTCCTGCAACAAGGTGCTTCCACCCAGAGCTGCCTCTAACCCTAGTCCTGTCATCAAGGCAGGCCCCTGAGTAGAGTGAACATTGAACCACCACCTTGGTTTGTCTCCAGAGCCCTCCTGCTGGGCTCTTCCCCATTTTCCAGAGCTTATCCTACTCAAGGCTCTTCTTTCCTCAGGCTCTTCTTTCCTCATTTTGAAGAAAAGGCAATGCAATAAGCTCACCCCTTTGAGAGAGGTGCATTCTAACTAGGCCCCAAGGCCCTGTAAGGAGAGGACAGTGCTTAACCCTGAAGGAAGACAGCCATTAGCAGCAACTGCAGATGAGGCAATATTGTCAGACATACTCAAGTAGGGGCTCATATACTAGATGCTGGTCCAGGAGGCTTGCCTTGTCAGGAATCACCTTTCTACCCAGTCAGCCCTGGGCACAATCTGGACAATTGACCTTAGAATGGATTGGAGGGCAGTGAACTATGACGGTACCTATGAGATCCAGCCACACAGCCAAGTGATGTCCCCAGGACCAGGCTGGGGCAGGGGCGGGACTAAGAAAATGCCAGCCCCACTTCCATTCTCCCCACAAAGCAATACAAAAGGGGCTCGTTTGCCCAGCATGGACACATAACTCGACTAATGACCAACCACCATTCTCTTTGAGAAAGAGAAAGAGAGGGAGGGAGGGCAGAAGGAAGAAAAGCACTGGATAAACAGACTTTGAAAATTTAAATTTAAAACAAAACGTAAAACACATGTGATATCTATAAATACACTATAACATTGCTGAGCTTTAAGGAGGCTTAGAAGGTCTTTGCTGTTGGCAGTAGTTTGGGGTTCTGTGCATGTACACATGTGCATGGGGCTCTCAGGAAGGTCCGTGTCTCCTGAAGTATCATGGGGGTAGAGGGAGGGTCAGAGGAAGGCCTACAGGGACCTGCCCCAGGCCCTGGGGCTTTCAGGACGACAAGAGCTGACCCCAGACAGGACCTGACCCTGCACCTGCCTGGAGGCCTTATCCCCCACTCCCATGCTCAAACCAACCTCAAATAGATCACCCCAGCCCAGCCCCAGTCTCTCACAAGAGCTTCTGGGAGCAGCTGTCCCAGGCCTCCCGCCCAGGGCCTGGCCCTCAGAGGAGGTGCTGGCAAAGGGTCAATGAGGCCTGGACCCAGGGGAGAGGAGCAGGGGTCAGAAAAAGAGAGGAAAAGGAAGATGCATGCTTTGAGAAACCACAGTGGCCTTGGTGGGGTGAGCTCGCCTCTCCACTGAATAAAGACGTGTTTTTATCAGCCTGGGAATGGTGCCCAGGAAAACTCACCCATCTTGGGCTCCTTGCCTTCTCCATGCACCTGAATCCTGTGAGAGGCGCTGAGGAAAACAAGGCTCCACTTCTGCCTTCTAGGAGCCCACCAAACACATTGTGTCAAACAGATGTCTAGCATCAGTGCTATGGGAGTGGGGAGATGGGAGAGGTTTCTTAAAAGTGAGGGTAATGGGAGTGTGCCTGGTGGTCAGAGTGGGACCATCCAGATTGCAGCTCCTCGGATCCATAAAGGACACACTCAGGGGGCAGACTCAGTGAGCACCAAAGCCCCATTGAAGCAAGTCTTGCCCGGAGGGGTGTCTCCAGCACAAAAGTTCTCCCACTGCAGACACAGCTGATTCTCACAGCCAATTGGCCTGGAGGTCAATTTCTCCCAGTGATACCTACAACAATCAAGGCTTAACTACAACAAGACTGTGCACAAAGCCCACAAAGGGGTGCACCAAGAGTGTCCACCTCAGGTAATTGGGGAGGCTGAGCCACTGGGCCCTATAGGACACCTAGCACAGAAAGCCACTCTATTGACACAGCGAAGCATAAAAAAGGCCGAGACAAAGAAACAGGACACAAATGACAGAAATGGAGGAAAGCAAACTACTGGATATAGAGTTCAAAACCACACTTTTAAGGTTTTTCAAGAATTTTCTAGAAACCGCCGATAAATTTAGTAAGACCCTCAAAAAGACTGGTGAGACCACCGATAAGTGTAGTGAGACCCTTAAGAAATCTAGTGAGACCCTCGAGGTTATGAAAAAGGACCAACTAGAAATTAAGCATACACTGACTGAAATAAAGAATATTATACAGACTCCCAACAGCAGACTAGAGGATCGCAAGAATCAAGTCAAAGATTTGAAATACGAAGAAGCAAAACACACCCAACCGGAAAAGCAAAATGAAAAAAGAATCCGAAAATACAAAGATAGCGTAAGGAGCCTCTGGGACAGCTTCAAGTGCACCAACATCCGAATTATAGGGGTGCCAGAAGAAGAGAGAGAGCAAGATATTGAAAACCTATTTGAAGAAATAATGACAGAAAACTTCCCCTACCTGGTCAAAGAAATAGACTTACAAGTCCAGGAAGCGCAGAGAACCCCAAACAAAAGGAATCCAAAGAGGACCACACCAAGACACATCATAATTAAAATGCCAAGAGCAAAAGACAAAGAGAGGATCTTAAAAGCAGCAAGAGAAAAACAGTCAATTACCTACAAGGGAGTACCCATATGACTGTCAGCTGATTTCTCAACAGAAACTTTGCAGGCCAGAAGGGAGTGGCAAGAAATATTCAAAGTGATGAATAGCAAGAACCTACAACCAAGATTACTTTATCCAGCAAAGCTATCATTCAGAATTGAAGGTCAGATAGAGCTTCACAGATAAGAAAAAGCTAAAGGAGTTCATCACCACCAAACCAGCATTATATGAAATGCTGAAAGGTATCCTTTAAGAAGAGGAGGAAGAAGAAAAAGGTAAAGATACAAACTATGAACAACAAATACACATCTATCAACAAATAAATCTAAAAATCAAGTGAATAAATAATCTGATGAACAAAATAAACTGGTGATTATAATAGAATCAGGGGCATAGAAAGGGAGTAGACTGACTATTCTTGGGGGGGGAAGGGGTGTGGGGGATGCGGGAAGAGACTGAACAAAAATCGTGCCCCTATGGATGAGGACAGTGGGGGGCGGGGTGAGGGCGGAGGGTGGGGTGGGAACCGGGTGGAGGGGAGCTATGGGGGGAAAAAGAGAAACAACTGTAATAATCTGAACAATAAAGATTAAAAAAAAAAAAAAGTGAGGGTAATGGCCTTAACCTGTGCTCAGTGGTTAGAGCATAGGGTCTCTGGTTCGATTCTGGTCAAGGGCACATACCTTGGTTGCAGGCTCGATTCCTGGTCCAATGGAGGCACATGGGAGGCAACCAATCGATATGTCTCTCTCACATCGATGTTTCTCAGTCTCTCCCCCTCCCTTCCACTCTCTCTAAAAATCATTGGAAAAAAATATCCTTGGGTGAGGATTAACAACACCAACCACAAAAATTGAGGGTAATGTAAGACCCCTTGTATATCAAGTACAAAATCGGCAACCCCTGTGGTGTCAGGACAGTGGTTGTCAGAGCTCAGGGAGGAACACAAAGGGACTTTGGGGGCAGGCTCTGGGGCTGGTTACACAGGTGTGCCTGTTTTTGAAATTTAATCAAACTATACACTGTGATTAGTGTACTTGTATGCACATATATTTCCTTTTTAAAATAATATATTTTTATTGATCAGAGAGGAAGGAAGGGGAAGAAACATCAATGATGAGAGAGAATCATTGGTCGGCTGCCTCCTACACGTCCCCAACTGGGGATCAAGCCCAGGCACATGCCCTTGACCAGAATCGAACCCAGGATCCTTCAGTCCACAGGCTGACGCTCTATCCAATGAGCCAAACAACATAAAACACATGGGACATCTAGGGCTATGCACATATAATTCAATAAAAAGATGTTTGTTTTTTAATGAGGACAGCTTAGATATTTCCTCAGAGGAGCTCTCATTTAACAGGGAAAGAATTGAAACCACTGAATACCTACCAGTTCAAGCATGTCACATATGCAGCTTCAACACTCAATGCAATCCATGTGAGGTAGCTACTGGTGGCCCCACTCTACACATGAGGAAGCTGAGATCCAGAGGAGTTTAAAACTTCTCTGAGGTTGAGGCTACTAAATGACCAAGTCAGGAATCACACCCAGGCCCTCACACTTTCTGCTCAGCCTAGCTTCCTCCCCACCTGGTAGGTTTCAAGCGACAGTATTCGGCTTAAAGGAGAGAGAGGGAAGGGCATTCCAGGCAGAGGCACAGCCTGAGATAAGGCCTGAAGCTCCTTGTTCAGGAAGCTGGGAGAAGCCCCTGTGACTGAAGAGTGAGTTTTACAAAGCTAGCAACTGGCTGAGGACTCCCTCCCTGCTGCAGTTTTAAAGAATTTGATTTCAATCCTGTAGTCAGCAATGAGCCAATAGGAGTTGTGGGCCAGAAAATGACCAGTGTGTTGGATGTTGAAGACCCTGTTCTGGGCAAATCCATTGTTGATTTGAACAGTTCCCCTGCCCATTCGCTATCATGGTCCACAAAGGACATCGAAAGGGAATCCGTAGGAGCAGTTCCCTCTCAAAGTCCCAGAGGGGAAACCAATGAGTGTTTGTGTGCTTAGCATGGTCCTGGTCACTGGGTGGGGGGTGAGGGTGGGGGTGATAGAAAAGCAACAGAAAAAGTGGCCCTGACCTGAAGGCATTTAAAACCCAGCCAGAGAAAGAAGTCACATTCACATACACAAAAGAGATTCCCACAACTTGGGTGAACCTTGAAAGCATGATGCTAAGTGAAGAAAGCCAGACACAAAAGACCACATGCTATATGATTCCATGTATATGAAATGTCCAGAACTGAAAAATCTACTGAGACAGAAAAGGGATTGCTTGGGGCTATGGGGGTGGGGTGGGGGGTGGGGGCATGTTTGCCAAAGTGTACAAGGTTTCTTTTTGTGATGGCAAAAATGTTGTAAAATTGACTGTAGTGATGGTTACAGATATCACGAATATACTAAAACCCATTGAATTGAATACTTTATTATTATTATTAACATATATTTTTATTGATTTCAGAGAGGGAGAAGAAGAGGTAGAAACATCAATGATGAGAGAGAATCATTGATCAGCTGCGGGGCATTGAACCCACAACCCGGGTATCTGCCCTGACTGGGAATCAAACTGTGAACTCCTGGTTCATAGATAGATGCTCAACCACTGAGCTACACTGGCCGAGCTTGAATTGCATATTTTAAATGGATGAACTGTATGGTATGTAGGTTGTATTTAATAAAGGAGAGAGAGAGAGAGAGAGAGAGAGAGAGAGAGAGAGAGAGAGAGGAGGGTGATCAGGAGCAGTTGGAGCAGACCCCATTGGGAAGAGGGGGTAGAGGTAGAGAAAGTCTAGTGGGGCAGGGATGGCTGAAGGGAAGAAGAGGGACTTGAATTACGTCTGGCGGGGCCGGGGGTGCGGGGAGGGGGGGACCTGATTTCCAATGCTCTCCCAAGAGGAAGTAGAAGCCTCCTCCCCACCCTGCCCCCACCATGGGTATATGCTAGAAGAGCCATAAATCCAGATCTTAGAGAAAAATCCAGGAGCCCATGTCAGGGGTCGGTGGGGGTGTCATAGGACAGAGTGGAGAGGCAGCGCTTCCTGTGGCCTCAGGGAGGGAATCTGGATGTGACTGGCAGCTCTCCAGCTGGGCCTCATAGGCAGGCCCTTGAGAGACTGAGTGGTTGACAGCAGACTCTCATCAAACGTTCACTGGCCGTCCACCAGTCTCTGTCTGTGAACACAAGACACAGAGACACAGGCCACAGCCACAAGGAACCTCAAAATCAAGTCTGCCAAGAGGTCTGAAACTTACCACAAAAAGCTTCTTTTTTAGGTATAAAGGCTGCTGATAGGATTATAGAATCTTAGATCCTAAGGACAGCCTCTATTTTATATGAGAGTTAAGTTCAAGTTCTATCAGCTGTGTGACCTTGAGCCAGTCATATGAACTATCTTAACCTCAATAAAATGTGATAAGGAAATCTACTCTGCCGTCACCAAGTTATCTTATGAAATAAATATGCTTTGGGCTCTGGCCAGTGTGGCTCAGTTAGCTGAGTGTCATCTCATGCACCAAAGGGTTCCTGATTCGATTTCTAGTCAGAGCACATGATTGGGTGGTAGGCTCAATCCCCGGTAGGAGGCTTACAGGAGGCAGTGAATGGATGTTCTGCTCTCATATCGATGTTTCTCTTCCCTTCTCTCAAAAATAAAAAAAAATCAATAAAAACATTTTTAAAAAATGCTTTGTAGCCCTGGCCGGTGTTGCTAAGTGGTTAAAGCATCAACCCACACACCAAAGGGTCAAGTGTTTGATTCCCAGTCAAGGGCATGTACCTGGGTTGCAAGTTCAATCCTAGGCCCCGGTCAGGGCGTATGCAGGATGCAACCAATAGATGTGTCTTTCTCACATCAATGTTTCTCTCTCTTTTCCTCCCTCCCACTCTCTCTAAAAATCAACGGGGACAATATCCTCCAATGAGGACTATATATATATATATATATATATATATATATATATATATATGCTTTATAAATTGGAAAATGCTAGGCACACATTGGTCATAAAATTAATGAACTACACAGAATTATTCACAATAGCTAAAAGGTGGAAATAACCCAAAGGTCCATCAACTAATGAATGAATAAACAAAATGTAGTATATACATACAATGGAATATTATTTAGCCTAAAAACAGAATGAAATTCTGATACATGGATGAACCTTGAAAATGTTACGCTAAATGAAATAAGCCAGACAAAAGAGACAAATGTATGATTCCACTTATAGGAGGTACCTAAAATATCAAATTCATACAGACTGAAAGAATAGGGGCAGAAGGGAGGGGACAATGGGAATACTGTTTAAGAGGTACAGAGTTTCATACAGGGGACCTTGGCACTGTAGCCTATTTCACCTCCTCCCTATCACACCAAGAGCAAAATAGCAGCCTAGGAGCCCTTCATTCCCATTTCCCATTTCAATTGGCATGGCGAGAAGTTCTAGAGACGGGTAGTGGTAATGATTATGCAATACTCTGAGTGTATATGCCACTGAACTGTACACTCAAAATGATCAAAATGGTAAATTGTATGCAGATTTTGCCACAACAAAAAAATTAATGAATTAAGACTGCAGAGACAAAGGATGATATATTCTAGCTTCTGGCCTGGCTAAGATTAGGAGAATAATAGCAAATATTTATTAATTCATACTATATGCTAAGCATTTTGCATATTATTTCATTTAACCCCCTAATAAGCCTACAAAGGAGGCTTCATTGTTATCTCCACTTTATAAATGAATAAGCTGAGGCGGTTTAGGTATCTGTATCCTTTAGGCCTTGCTTTAGGTGGCAAGCAAGAGGAGATTTAACTTAAAAGGTCAGAAACCATAAGAGGACTTGTTATCTGTCTTAAGAAGTTAGGTTAAACTGGGGCAGTTCTGGGTGGGTTAATTCTGCATCTATCAATGAGGACCCGGTTTCTTCCTTTGTATAAATTACATTTATTTTTTATTATTAAATATGCTAAACACACAGAAAAGAGAAATAGAATGAACACTTGAATACTCCCCACCCAACTTAATCACATCTTAATATGATCATTTTTGCTCAAGATTCTTCCCTCCTCCACCTTAAAAAAATACAGATACTGTTAAGTCCGCCTGTGGACCTTACCACCTCGCATTCCTCACCCTCCCACCTTCACCATAGGAACCACTATCATGAATATGGTGTATATCCCCCCCCCCACACAAAATTGTATGCTTTCGCTAGCATATTTGTGTCTCCATAAAGATGATATAGTATTGTTTTTGCAGATTTCTAAATTTCTTTTTTTAAATTTTCTAATAAGACTAAATTTATTCAATAATCTAGTAAAAGTTTTGAGTATAAGTATTCAACAGTATAAAAAGTACAAAACAGATTTGTAGATTTCTAATATATTAATATAAAGTGCGTGACTACATACAGTACATCCTGCAGGCAAAGAGAGGTGGAAGGGAAAAAGAAGACTGTGGTAGACTGTGGTCGAGTAATAAACAAATAAATACAGAAGTAGAGATGATCCATATTATAGTATATTCTACCACTGATACTGTAGCCAAAATGTACAAAATAAAAAAATAAAAAAGGACCATTTCAGAGTAACTCGGGAGGAGGATGAGAATGGCTGAGACTCTCGCAGGTCACCTCCGAGGCTGTGGGGTCGCCGCCCCAACCCACCGTGTTGTCTGTACAGACGGTGGCTTGTAGTTTCTTCCAAAGGAATATCAAACTTTACGTTTAGAATAAGAACTATAAAACTGCAGGGTGCCCATAAAAAGTAGCTCACTCCTTATTGTTATTCATACTATCCAATTTTTAAAATCCAGCTTTAAAAAGAAGCACCGAGTCATTTTATTATAAGGTCAGCAAATGGTCCTCGTTCTGAAAAGTATGAACTGGTAATATTCTTCCTGAATTGATAGAAAAGAGGCAATGAGAGTACTTGGGTTTGAGTTCAAGTAACAGGCTTTTCATAAAAATTTTAGAACCGAAGGGCCCCCACGTTCAGGGTTTATCATCTAAAATCTCAATGTTCAAAAAACCTGACAACAAAAAGCCAAACCCACTCAGTATTAACACACCTCTTTTCTTTTACTAGCATTTTATTTAATATAGTGTGTGGGGGGGAAGACCCTAAAACCCTCATACATTAAAGCAAGTTGAACAAACACTCTACACAGATAAAACCTTCACAAAGGTCAGCTGAGGTAATCCAGAGCTAAAACTGAATTGTGTAGATTTTCAATGAAGTCACCGGTAAGCAACACGAGCCAAAGTCAATTATTTACACACTCGGCGAGCCCTCTGAGAAGCATGCCCCCAGAAGCACCAACCTTTGTTATTTTTATGCTATCCTGAAAGCCTGCACGTACTTCAGATAACTGAACATGTTTCATAGAGTGTGTTCTCTCCCATGTGGTAAAATAAAGCTTTGGTACTATTTATATTAAGATTGCTTATCCTGAAGACTTGACTTTTCCCCAAGAGGAGCTTTGATTCTGCGTTAGAAGTTTCAGATAAATTAAAATCTTCATCAAAAAGCAATATGAAGGAGGTGACACAGGATACAACATATACAGTCCAGTTACCTCTTTGTATATTTAGAAATGATTCCTTCAAGGTATTTGTACCAGAGAGCTTATTCTGTCCTGCTTAATATTCAGAAGTGCAGGTTTGAATCCTCAGAACCTTGGCAAGACCTTAATATTTTAAAATTATTAACAACTACCTCAAGGGGCAAGTCCAGGTTACTGGCTTATGGCAAATTTATTATCATGAAGGAAAACAAGTGTAGTCAGCCATCTTTAAAAATGCCCCAACCACTGCTTCTCAATATAGAAAGACTAAAAACTAAGTACGTTTATCACACAACAAATCCCATCTCTGCCCCTGAAGTCCCCCTAGTTTCATTCATGAGAAGGGGATTTAAAAGAAAAAAGACTTAAAGAGCACTTTACAGCAGCATTCAGCTTTCCTACGAAATACTCAGCATCTTAAATATTACGTACACGTCTGTTTTTCCTTTTAGTAAGCTAGACACTGGCTTCAGAGCTGGTGGAACTCGTGGAAGTGGAGGAAAAAATAACCCGTTCGGAACTATTCTAGAAATTGTCTTTTGGCAGAATAGCAGGCATCCAAGTGAAAAACAGGAAGGTCGTTTTATTGCTGTGTTTTGGGTGGTGTTTTTTTCTAAAATTTCAATCATTTCCTGTTCCCCTTCTACATACACCTCAGTCACCACTCCTGGGTGGAGACGGGCAGAGGCTCTGGGCCGGGCTCCGGCTTCTCGGCAGCTGCCTTCTTGTTGCTGCAGCAAGGCTTGAAGAGGTGCGTGTCAATGAGGACTTCCCCAAAGCGGCCTTTATAGATAATCCCACAACATATTTTCTGTCTTTTCCAGTACGTGAGATCTAAAAAGGAAAAAAAAAAACTGGCGTTCTGCTGGAGCCCAAAGCCACCTCTGTATCTGAGCCCTCATCTGACTGGTTACTGTCACAAGCAGACTGAGCTGGGAGGCACTTGAGGTGGTGCTGTGAGCGTCAGAATTATGACGTGTGAATTTCTTCTGTAGTTTGCTGATCTGGTTGCTTTTTATCCTGTTTCCAGATAAAGTTTTCACTTTCTTTGGTTTCAGTGTAGTCTTCAGGCTGGGTCCTGCCCTTGCATCTACCACGTGACTCCAGTTTTTTTTTGGATCCTGCTGGCAATTTCTTCCATCTTTTCACAAGCAGGACACAGGCATTACAGATGTCTCCTGAACGTGTCTCATGCAACCCAAAACAGCTCTGGAAATCCTTCTCATAGCGTTTACTGTCCGTGAATCGAGAACTGGAGGACTTAGCTCTGCAAATACAGCAGCCTCCTAGACTTCGGTACATCTCTGGCTTGTGAAAACCGAACATCTTTTCTTCTAGGCAATAGTCTTCCCAGAACAGCCGTTCCACACGCAGTAATGTTCCCGAGGTGCGGAGTGCACGCCAGGCCAGCCCCCCCGCCGCTCGCTCCCTCCTCCTCAACTGTCCTGTCTAGAAAGATTGTCTCCTGCAGTTCTCTCTAAATTTCTTTATGTGCTATCATATTGTGTATTTCCTCCTGCCATTTTTTTAAATTCAACCTTATGTTTTTGGGTTAATGCCTATGGATACATGTGGCTCTAGTTCATTGATTTCAGTTGCTATGTAGTATTCCATATCTGAACTTGACCACAGTTCCGCCCTTCTCCTGTTGGTGGACATTTTTATTACTACGAAGTTGCCACACTGTACGTTCCGGTTCTTGTCTCACTGTGCCGTGTGAGACAGCTTCTCTAAGGTGTATACTCAGAAGTGGAATTCGTAGGCCCAAGGGTGTGAACATCTTCAGCTTCCTAGATATTGCTAAATTGCTTCCTCAAATTGCTCTTATTAATTTAAGCTCACACTAAGCAGTTGAGCATGTCATTAACACCCTAGTATGAATCAGCAAGTTCAACCACTTTCCTTTGGTCTGCCATCTGGGAGCTGAGCAATTTTATTTGACCCTGAAATAATTTTCTCCTGTAGCATTGCATGGGATCTTGCCACTGCTGCCCATTTCCACCAAGAGCAAAATAGCAGCCTAGTAGCCTTCGTTCCCTTTTCCCATTTTAATTTAACATTTATTGGGCACTGGCTGTGAGCAAACACTGGGAAAACTCAATGCCAACAAGGACTCATTTCTGGCCCTCGAGGCACTTGCGGTCTCATAGACTAGAGAGTCTCAACTATGCAATCCACCGTCCAAACCACATGAAGCACCCATGAGCTGCAAACAAGACTCTGTGGGTGCTTCACAGGAGTGAGTCTTTATTTCCTTTTAAATAAAGATTTTTGTTTTGATTCTAAAAGTAAGGAGTCTTTTTTTTAAAAGAGAAAAAATTGGCAATCCTAATGCCAGGAGACAATAAATGTATTTTCTGGTCAATGCCAGGGTGACTTGTTCTGAATGGGGAATGTGGTCAGGGGTGAGGAAGAGGAGACAGCAGGAGCAGTGCAGGGCCCTTGGGATCTGAAATCTGACACCCTTGAGATGACAGCCCCTCCCTTCTGGGGCTGGAAATTACGGTGTGAGCGGGGAGTTTAAGTGCTGGCCCAGCAAGTCTGTCCAGTCCTGTCACCTCTGTGGGCCTCAGTTTCTCCATCTTTAGAATGATAGCCTCAAGGTTTTTTCTAGGTTTCACACTTGGACGGTCTGGTCTACAGCTGGCAAACTGGATTTGTTTTTTCAAAGTTAGATTATTCCACGTTGTTTTCTTTAAGAACAAATGAAGGGAAACAAAGCCAAACCCCGTCCATCTCTGACAACAGCCCTGTTCTCCACCCAGAGTTGTCTCTCACAATCCTAGTGCTGCTGACTCTGACACTGGAAGTCTGTCTGCCTCTGGGGACCCACAGAAAGTGCCAGGAAGTGCTGAGCGAGCCTGACCTGTGACCTGTGCTCAGTGGAGGGTCATGACTGTCCTATGGCCCTCCTGGCCTTGGTGGGACATTCCCCGAGTGGAGGGCTGCCTTCTGGAGGCCTAGGGGCTCTGGCACCTGCTGCCCTTTCTTCACTCTCAGGGACCCCCCAAAAGGGTAAGTAGTAGTACCAGAGGGGAGTAACTTATCCAACGGGGCAGAGAAGCTGGAGCAAGACCCCCAGAATTCCAGCTCCATGGCTGCCCCTGGATGGTGTGCAAGGCCTGCTCCCTCAGCCACACCCTGCCCTGTCCTCACCAGGGTCAGGTCTCACACCTCATGATTCACTCTGCAGGCCTGGGCCTCTTGCCTTGAGGAAGTCTATGCAGTCCGATGTCAGAAGGACACCCATCCTCTAAACAGCCCCTGCCCAGCTACCACCCCCAATCGCAGAGTTAGAAATTCTGCTCTTTGATACTTTCCTAAACAGACAAACATTTTGTCTTCTCAGTCACAGGGGGTCAGTTCAGAAAGGCACTTTCCCCAGAGCGATCTTCTGTGGGGGAGGGGAGAAGGAAGTGTCTCCAGGACGTGCCCAGAGCTGGAAGGGAGCTGAGAGGGAACAAACAGCACAGAAAGGCCTTCCGGGACGCTTCTGCCTCACGGTTGTACCCAGAGCCGGATCTGAGTGTGGTCGTCTGATTTTGAGAGAAAAAGATAGAATGCACTTTAATGCTTCTCCTTTGTCAATTGAGAAACGAGCAATGTGTCACAGCAAAGTGCCTTAGACATTGGAGAGAGCACGGACTTTGCAAAGAGACAAACTTGGGTCTGATCTTGGTTTTTTCACCAACTCAATGTGTGATGCTAGGCAAGTGACGGCTCCTGTTTCAGTTTCCTCCTCCATTGAAATGGGCCTAATAACACCCACCTTAAAGGGCCATCATCAGAATAAAATGAAAGAATATAGCAAAGGTACTTAGCCCAAGGCCTGCACATAGTAGGCCTACACTAAAAGCAGGCTTCCTTTCTTCCTTCCCTCTCCTCTGTTCTCCCATCTGTTTGGATGGTAAAGCAGATAGTTCTTTGGTTGAAAGCAACGGAAGCTAATTGGGTCCAGAAACCAGCCTCGAGAACCAGGAACCAGGAACGGGTCAGGAATTCAGTCATTTAGGATGCTGGAATTGGAATAGGCACCAGCCTCCCATCAGTGGGTCCCTCTGCACAAGATTCTCAGGAGAGAGCATCTGATTGGCCAAGCTTGGGCCAGACAGCCATCCTTGGCCTTGTGGCACTGAGATGGACAGTTACTGCAGGACCCATGGAACCCGAAAGAAGCAGTTCCCCAAGGGAAAGCAGAGAGAAGAGAAGCTGGCTGGGGAAAATAGCAGGTATTTGGCTCTACAGATGGAATTTCCTATACAGATGAAGACCACTGTAGAATGTTCTTTGAATTTAAAGCAGAGGCAGAACTCCAACATTGAAAAGGCCAAGAGAAAGCCAGGGCTTAAATTTGCTATAGTCTCAAATCCCAAGTCAAGGGTGGGATGGGACAGGAGCAAAGCAGCTGAAAGCTAACTGGGTGTGGAGTCAGGAAGTTCAGGTTCAAGTCCCGCTCTGTTAGTTACTAAACAAGAATCAGGTGGGTTACTTGACCTCTTTGGACTTTCCTTTCTTCATCTGTACAATGGGGCTGGATCCTCACAGGAATGAGGCTTAAATGAAAACATGCCTTTGAAACTATAACCTGCACTACAGATATAACAGTCGGGGCTTATTATTTGTAAAAACTCTGAATTTGAAACCTGGAACCTGACCTGCATTTGCAGTGTCTTGGGTTACATCATTATTGGCGACTTTGCTTGCTGAGAATGCAATCACCTGAGATACTCAATTTCAGTCTTGGCTATTGGGAAAGTATGTAATAGGGGTTCAAGGTGAATCACAGTGTTCTATGGGAAGCATTAGAAGCCCAGGCTGCCCTTGTGAGCCAGTGAGGGGAGAGGGAGCAGGAATAATCAGTCAGACTGGAAAAGTCTCTCTTCCCTCTGTCACAAAGCCCTGGGCTTATCAGAGCCCGGGCTCTTAACCTTTCTGAGGGCATGGCCTCCTTTAATTGTCTAGTAAAGCTTATAGCACCTTCTCAGAACATTATTTTTAAATGTGAACACTAAAATATAGAGGATTATAAAAGAAATCAATTATATTGAGACATGGTTATAAAAATATATTTTAAAAAAATGAATGTATAATATAATCAATGTGTCTCCTCATTGACACTCTCAATAGCAAAATCTAGCACTGGGCATAATAACTGCTAGAATTTTTTTAAAATATATTTTTATTGATTTTAGAGAAGAAGGGAGCGGGAGATAGAAACATCAATGATGAGAGAGAATCATCAATTGGCTGCCTCCCACACACCCCACACTGGGAATCAAGCCCGCAACCAGGCATGTGCCCTTGGCCAGAATCGAACCCAGGACCCTTCAGTCTGCAGGCCGACACTCTATCCACTGAGCCAAACCTGCTAAGGCATAACTGCTAGAATTTTGAAGTGATGATGAGTATAAATCATATTTTGAGATACTTTCAAGGAATTAAAATGTGATAAGAAAATATCAATGATTTCTGCTAGTGACAAAGTTACAGATACTGCTAAGGCTGCTAAGGCTTATTATCTGCATTCAAAATTAAAGTAAAAGCTAGATATTGGATAGAGATTAGTGATAATAATGACGTAATTTTTTAAATCCCATACAAATGGACCCTGGATTACCATGCACAGATACAGTTAAAGAATGTTTGGGCTCAGTGGGACTTATGAGATGCTGATGAGTCAGAGACCAGCCCTCACCCACCAACAGGTTGCAGCCATGGGCCTTGTTTGCATTCAGAGTGTACAGTGGGGCTAGTGCCTGTTCTTCCTAGAGCGGTGATGGCGAACCTATGACACGCGTGTCAGAGGTGACACGCGAACTCATTTTTTTGGTTGATTTTTCTTTGTTAAATGGCATTTAAATATATAAAATAAATATCAAAAATATAAGTCTTTGTTTCACTATGGTTGCAAATATCAAAAATTTTTTTTTTATGTGACACGGCACCAGAGTTAAGTTAGGGTTTTTCAAAATGCTGACACGCCGAGCTCAAAAGGTTCGCCATCACTGTCCTGGAGGCTTGTCTTTTCCAGCTCTCAAGGTCTTGCCACATCTCTAAGAGCCTGGGTTCTGAAGACCCTCAGGGATGAAAAGACCTTTACAAGTCTTGGATTGACGACAAATAAGACCCGAACCCTAGTTTCCAGCCCAGGAGTCTGACCACTGTTGAGTAACACGTGATAATTCAACCCAAATGGTATGGGCATAAGAGGCTGGAGAGAAGGCTTTTCTTAAAATTATTCTTTTATTATTTTTTTATTTTTATGTTACTGATTTGAGAGAGATTTGTTGTTCTACTTATTTATGCATTAATTGGTTGATTCTTGTATGTGCCCTGTTGGGGGATTGAATCCAAAACCTGTGTGTATCAGGGCAACACTCTTACCAAATGTGAGCTACCCAGCCAGGGCTAAAATTATTATTTTTTTATTTGGAAGTTTTTTTCTCATTACAAAAGTCAGAATACTCAATAAAAATTTATAAAACAGAAAAAACTTATATAATAAAAGGCTAATATACAAATCGACCGAATGGCAAAACGACAGGTTGCTATGGCGCACACTGACCACCAGGGGACATACACTCAATGCAGGAGTTGTCCCCTGGTGGTCAGTGGGCTCCCATAGCGGGAGCACCACTCAGCCAGAAGCCAGGCTCACAACTGGCAAGCACAGCGGCGGTGGGGGGAGCCTCTTCCACCTCTGTGGCAGCTCTAAGGATGTCCGACTGATGGCTCCCGGACTGCGAGAGGGTACAGGCTGGGCTGAGGGATCCCCCTGAGAGCATGAATTTCATGCACCAGGCCTCTAGTAAACATATAAAATTCCTCCAAGTTCTTATTATAAGTCTACTCATATCTAACCACTAGTAACAGTTTAGACTATGTTCTTTATTTTTTTAATGTAGATACACATGTACATTTTCTACAAAAAAGAATTCATACTGTCAAAATGTTTTCTCTTTTTTTGTTCTGTTATATACAAGTTTTCCCATGTCAACAAATACGCTTTGCTGATAACTTTTGATGCAGGTAAAATACTACATTGTTTGGAAGTACAACGATATTTATCATACTCTATTCAACATTTAATGTGCTTCCACTTTTTCATCATTACAAGTGGCACTGCTGTGAATATTCTTAGGCATCTTGGATTTCTTTTTCAATTACTCCCTAGGATAAGTTCCTCAATAGAATTTCTGAGTCAAAGCAAAGAAAGAATTGTGCAATAAATTGCCAAATTGCTCTCATAATGTTTTTTTCCAGTTTAAACTCCCATTCAGGAGTGATTGTATGTCATTTCTGCACATTTATGCCCACCCTGAGAATTTAAGAACTTTTTTATCTTAGCCAATATGAGGCTTGGGAGCCCCAGGTGTGCTGTGAGGACCCATGGCCCCTCAGGGGCAGCTCTCTGAGGAGTCCCTCTCTTCCCTGCACACATGTTGAGATCTGGGTCCCTGGAGCAGGTGTTCTGGGAGCGGCCACTAGGCCAGGCTTCCGTTGGCACAGCTTTCCTGGGACCTGGCAGGAGTGCTGAGCTCAGGGAGCCTGTCTCTGCCTGCGGAGAGCTGCTTCTGGCCCAGACAAAGAAGGAACCTGCTGTCCTCAGGTCTCAGAGAGACATCCTTGGCCACTTAAATCCTGAGGGAGGGAGGGAGGGTGAGCCTGGCAGTTCCCTGTGCACTCAACCTTCAACTGCCAGAGGTTAGGGCACTGCCTGCTCCCTGCTACCAAGGAGATCAGAGAAGCAGGGCCAGGGCATGGAGTTCAGAGACCTGGGTTCTAGTCCTGGCCCTGCCATTAAGTCTCTGAGCAAACTTGGCAATACTTGTGACCTAGAATGTGTCAGACACTGTGAGAAAATTTATACGTTTTGTAAAAAGTGTTTTCTCGGTTTTATAGATGAGGACACTGAGGCCTGGAGAGGCCCCGTAAATTGCCCAAAGTCACACAATCGAAACTGAAATTCAGTTTTCTCTGACTCCAGAGCTCTTTCCCCGCATCTCCCCTGTCGGCACATTTCCCATCTCTTACTCATTCTTTAAAGAGGCCTGACTTGAAAGAAAGAGGCAGGAAGAAATCCCTTCCACTAAACAAGCCTATCCATGCCCCTCACCCACCCAGAGGCCTGCTGGCATTGTTATCAGAGCCACTGGGCCTGGGGTTTCCCCACCATGGTTGGGTTCTTGCCAAGGATTCTGGTTCCCCAGAGGTTGGCTCCAGAGTGGCCCCATCTGGTGGCCTCAGACACTCCCTCCCTCCACCTGCATTGCCTCCAGTCCACCCAGTGGATTTTCTTCCCTCCCTCCCTCCCTCCCTCCCTCCCTCCCTCCCTCCCTCCCTCGATCCGTCCCTCCCTCCCTCCCTCCCTCCCTCCCTCCTTCCTTCCTACCCTTTCACGAGCTGGGGCTAGAAAATCAACTTGCAAAGGAAACTACAAATATAGGAGTTTCTCTAGAGAAAATCCTGATCATGGGAGGAGCTGTGACTGGGGCCCACTGTCTGTAAACTTTGAGGGATTCTGTGGGGCCTACCTTTCTCCATCTGAAGCTCCCCAAATTCAGGCTCCTTTCCCCCTACAGCCCATTAGAGAGTAAAGGTCAGCACGCTCTCTGTCCTCTGCTTGTCCAAAGGACACTCATGGCCCCCCAGGATTCTGAGGGTGACACCCCCTGCAGGTCCACAGCCCTTTCCCACTCATTACTTCATCATTCGCACAAATAGTAGGTTCCATGACTATTTGAGAGAAAACAGACTTTCCATCTCCGAGTCCTGGCCCTTGGCTTAGGTTTGACTGTGGCTTCTGATCTGGTCCTTCTATGTTCCTTTCTCCATCTTTCCTGATTTTCTAGCGGAAGCTGTTGGAGTCTGGAATGCAGCCTGTCTCCCTGGGCTTCTCAGGTTTGTGCCAACAGCTCCTGGGCTGGCTCTTCTACAGGAATTGGAGCTACCCTCTGCTCCATTCCTGCTGACAAGAACACCCGAGAGCTTTGTTTCTCCCCCAGATGAAATTGGAAACCAGTTGGCCTGCTGAGGGCTTCATCAAAAAGCACTTCCCGACCACCTGCCCTTGTCTCCCTCTACCCCAGGGAGGAAATGACAATCCCCCAGGAGGCCTGCGATGGGAGGTTGGCAGCAAGGCTTTGTCGCAGCCCTTGGGATCATGTGAGTCAGGGGAACCAAACACTTGTGTTCGCCTTCCAGATAAGATAAAGGTTTCATTTTGTTCTTGTTGGGGAAGGAGCCGACCTTGCCAGGTGCCAAAAATGCTAATGAGGCCCCAAGAGAGAACCTGCCTGGTGGAAAGAGTATTGAACTTGGAGTCCCATAGGGCTCTGCTGATTCCCAGAGGTGTGACTTTGGGCCAATCAGGTTGCCTCTTGGAGCCTGCCTTGGAAGGTTGGTGGGAGGACAATGAGGCAATACTGAAATGCTATGGCCTTAGAAGGATGCTCATGATATATTGGTTTGAAAACACAGGTTACAAAAAAATGTGAATAGTAGGCCCCCGTTACTGTAAAATATAAAAAAAATAGCTGAGGGCTGTATATCACAATGCTAATAGTGCTTATTCTTGGTGGTGGAATCACTGATGCCATATGTTTCCTTTCTGCTTATCTGTTTTCTAATGTTTTTTACAGTGAGCATTTATGTTATATATATCAGTATAATAATGCTTCATAACAGGCTAGCCCAAAAACTGAATGGCTTATAACACAAGGGTTTATGCTCATGTTATGTGTCTGCAGGTCAACTGCAATTTGACTAATCTAGGTTGGGCGTGCTCTATCTCAGGCTGCAGGTCGACTAGGCCTGGTTCCTCACTGAAGGTCAGGCTCAGTCTGTTCCATGTGTCTTCATTTTGGCATTTTGGCTGAAGGGACATCAGCTATCTAGGGTTTGCTTCTCCTTCCAGATCACCAGAGCCCAAGACACAAGTTAAACTGTGTAAGCACATATAAAGTCTCTGCTTACATTGTTTCAATAACATTTCATTGGCTAAAGCAAGTCACATGGCCAAGCCCAACATCAGTGGGGCAGGGAAGTATATGCCACCTACTGCAGGAATGGAGGGGAGTGAATTTATGCTGAATATTAATGCAAATTTATTACTTATTACTTTTATAAAAAAACAAGCATAGTGTACGTTGTCTTATCCAACATATGCATTCATAGTACCTAACTAGAATCTTATAACACTCTCCAAGAATAAGACAGAGGAGCCACTTAATGATCTTGTTAGAAGATAGAACAAACATTAAAGGAATAGGCTGACTTTCTCTTCCTCCATTCTCTCTGTTCCTTTAAAATAACCAAACACTAACATTTATAGCACCTGTAGTCCCACAAAGGAAGGTGGAAAACACCAACCTGGGCTCATGAGCAATTATAGCCAAAGGCTAGACCTTTGTTAATTCCCATCCAGATCCATCTCAATCCTCTTCCTGTTGATTTCCTTTATTTTGTTTGTTTGTTTTTGTTCTCTCAATTCATTCAGACATTCATTCAATGTCTATTTATTGAGCACCTACTATGTGCTGGCATTCTTCTAGCCATGACGCCAGTATCAAACAAGGAAATCTCTCTAGGGTTTATATTCTAGTAGGGAGGTGGGGTGGTACTGAGTGTGGGAGGAAATCCTAGTGATGTTAATAATACCAAGTAATGTAAATGCTAAGAAGTAAATAAAATAGGGTAGTTCACCAGAGAGTGATAGGGCAGGGAATAGCTACTTTGGATGGTAAGGTCAGGAAAGGCTTCCCTGAGAAGGTGTTATTGGAAGTTATTGGAAGGTGTCTCTTGGGACTTGACATTTGTAACTTGGCTTAGATTTTCCACCAGCTCACTCCCCACTTTGGCCTGCCATGGGGAGCTCTCCTATCCTAGTTGTCTTTCAGAACCCAACCCAGTTTCCAATTGGCTGGAAAGTATTCTAGTCAGCTTAGCTTGTCCTCAACAAGGAGGAGACCCAGAAAACCCTATTCGATCAAGCTGACCACTATTGAACTTCTATTGTATACCAAACTAGCAGACATTTATTGAACACCTTCTGTAAACCAAACCAATAGGCATTCATTGAGCATTTATTGGATGTCATTTTATTTTTTTAAAATATATTTTTATTGATTTCAGAGAGGAAGGGGGAGAGAGAGAGAGAGAGAGAGAGAGAGAGAGAGAGAGAGAGAGACATCAATGATGAGAGAGAATCATTGATCAGCTGAGTACTGCACACCCCCCTACTGGGGATTGAGCCCTGACCAGGAATCAAACCTCGACCTCCATCAATTCAAAGGACTGATGTTCAACCACTGAGCCATGCCAGCTGGGGTGGATACCATTTTATTTATTTGTTTGTTTTTATATATTTTTATTGATTTCAGAGAGGAAGGAAGAGGGAGAGATGGATAAAAACATCAATGATGAGAAAGGATCATTGGTGGGCTGCCTCCTGCACGCTCTCTACTGGGGATCGAGCCCGCAACCTGGGCATGTGCCCTTGATCAGGAATCGAACTCGGGACCCTTCAGTCTGCAGGCCAACGCTCTGTCCACTGAGCCCAACCAGCTAGAGCATGGATGCCATTTTAGCAGTCATTCATTGGATGCTTAGTATGTATCCATGCCAACAAGTATTTATTTACTGTGTGCCTGGAATTGAAGAGAACACAAAGGTCCCAACTATTGCTCTTTAAGAACTCGTCATTGAGTTGTGGAGGCAAGTGTTACATGGATGTAGCTATAAAAGGCAGGACTTAATACAATAAGTGCAACGTTGTACAGAAACAGCCTCTAAGCTCTGTGAGAATCTAGTGATGGGCCTAGAGATCAGTGTGGGATAGGGTAGCCACCGAAGGCTTCCTGGAAGTGAACCTTGAGCTGGGCTTTAAAGGATAGGTAGGACTTGCAAAAGAAAGACAGGGACTGAGGCAACATGGCTGGGCTTGGGGTGTATGTATTTCGGAATCCCAGGATATAAGTCTGGGCATTTATTCTTTGGGCCTGCATCCTCTCCTTTCTGGTTTATCAGCCTTCCTGTAACACCCAGCTTCTTCATGACCCCTGTTTCTTCTAGGCCCCTGCTGAATCCCTAGGCAGTCTATACTCACTTGCCTGGGTGATCAAGAGCTGATGTCATCTAATGTCAGAATAGGCAGCCCTACAAAAATGTATTTGTGAATCTTTCAGTAGATAAGGGCATAAAGCCCATAAAGGTAGATGTCAGGATATCCAAATACAGTGTATTTCTAATTCCAGGTATCCTCCCACCTCCTAACACAGAAGTCTTTAAAAATAATCATGGTCATTTCCTCTGCCTATAGCCTTGAGACAGCAGCCAAGACTATTTAGAATTAATTAGATTTGAGGGCTTAATTAATTAATGGTCTCTTACTATATTTCTGGAAGCAGGAAGAATGGCATATTATTCTTTTACTATTCTGACAGCTAACAATAGAGTCTACTTTCCAGAAATAAGTCATGAGAATATCTGAATTTATAAAATAACTTCATTAAGTATCATCATTTCTTTTCACACTAACAATATTTACCCAGCACCCACTCTGTAGGCTGGGACTGGGTCAAAGGGGACAATCCATAGTCAGGATTCCTTTAGATAAGGAGTCCTTCCACCCCTTGAATATAAAACTTGATTCAGTTTGTGGAAAGGGTCTGTTTATAAGGATTGATGTTCAACCACTGAGCCATGCCAGCTGGGATGGATATCATTTTATTTATTTGTTTGTTTGTTTATTTGTTTGTTTGTTTTTATACTTTTTTATTGATTTCAGAGAGGAAGGAAGAGGGAGAGAGAGATAGAAACATCAGTGATGAGTTCTCTTTTCAGGAAACTTGTCCTTTCTCTTCTGTAGGGGCGTCTACACCATCTGTAGGATTACTTTAGATTTTGTTTATTTTGGGGTTACAAAGGCTGTGCAAAGCTCAGGAGCCTTTGGACATTGTCATTGTAGAGGGAATTTTTAGACCTTAGGAGAAACAAGAACTGAAACTGAGAGGCAGGTGCAAAACAGGCTCGAAGATTCATTCTGAGGGAAAAATAAACCCGCACAGGCTTTCTCCTCCGCTGGAGTCCCGGGGAACAGTGAGAAGCAGCAGGCAGGCGGCACACCGAGTTCTCTGCGATCGATGGCAGAGCCAGCCCCTCTAGAAGGAAGCGAGTGCATTGCAGAAGGGAGGAGGGCTAAGGAGCTCTGTCATGGACATGTTTAAGGAAAAGCAGGCAGCCAGTTCAATGTTTGTCCTGGACGCTTGTAAGTGTGTCATGGCAGGTGGCACATGATGCAGGGGAGGGAGCATGGGTGGGCCTGGGGCCAGGCCCAGCCAGCCAGGCACCAGCTGTGTGGCTGTGCAGTTGTGCTAGCTCAGATCTCCTGAGAAGCAGACACCCAGACAGGGTTAGATGAGCAAAGGTTCATTAGATAAATGGCTGTGTGAGAAAAATGGGGAGGCTGATGGGGCCTTGAGCCAAAGCCTCCCTTTAGTGGAGTCCCCTGACCTCTAGGTCTGCCCTAGATTCCGCAGAGGGAGCAGCCTGCGGGAAGCATGGCCTCAGAGTGAACACCCTGGGCAAGTTCCCTGCTCTCTGAGCCTTGGTTTCCTCAATTGCAAAATGAAGGTTGTTTTGAGAACGAAAGCAGCCTATTGAAAGGGTTTGAAATGAAGTCAAGTGCCAAGTAAATACTCAGTGAACACAAATTGCCTTCATCCCCTTGTCCTGCCCCATCTGGAGGCAAGTTCAGCGCAGCAGCATGGCCTCTGCCCCAGGCCTTCCACCAACCATCCTTCCTCCCACTCCCCCAGCCATACATCCAAGAAGGCAGGTGTGTGCCCCAAGGTGGGGGGCTGAAGTTTTGTGCTTTAGCAGCCAGACCCTTGATCCTTTATCACAGAAGACATAGGGCTACAACCCCAAGAGGGTTGATGTCATTCTTACTTAGGGGAAAGGGATAAGCCACACCCCCTCAGGAACTCCCCCAAGGAAGACTTCAGGAAAATTCTGCTTCCTGCTATTTAGGGTTGAGGTTCAGACGGTCCACTGTGTCAGGACTATTGGATATCTTCCCTCAGAGGGAGTCTTTGGGGGTGGCTGTGTAAGGCAGTCCCCAGCCCCTACCTTGCCCACTACTTGGACCTCACCCTCACGCTCCTGCCGTGCTGTTCTCTGTTGCTGTCTCGGTCTGTCCCCCATTCGTTGCCCCCATAAATCCAGGCCTTTGTGCCTCTTACAGTGTTCTTCCCTTTCCCTCACACTCCTAGTGAGCCTCTTCTTCCCAGCCCAGCTCAGATGTCTCCTCTTCTTGGCAGCCTTCCCTGACTCATTCCTCTTGCTATTGGCTCCAGTCCCCTAAGCATGTCTCTGTGCCTTGGTTTCTGCATCTGGAAAATGAGGGCAATGACAGTGTCACCATAGCTAATCGCAGTGTCGTGTCAAAAGTTAAATGAGATCATGAGAAAACCAAGTCATAAAAGACTGAATAAATGAGTTTCACTGTCAACGACAGGCGTGTGCCCAGTAGACACTGGTCTGTGAGCATATAATATTGTATAGTGTGAGGGTGGAAGCCCAGTGTGGCAATATGGCAAAAGCACTGGATTCAGAGGTGGAAAACCTGCTTCTGTCTCTGCTGCTGGGCTACAACATACCTGAGTCAACCCACTCGGGGCCCCCTTCTCCTCCTTTGTACATGGATGTGGGCTCTCAGGACCCTCGTGGCTATGCTAGCTTGTTTCAGAGGCTCTGGGTCCTGGGCTCTGCAGGCGTTGCCTGATCCCTGAGGCTCTGCCTGACTCCGAGGCTGGACAGCTCCTGTGGTATTTCAAGAGGCAGCAGAGGCTCCCATCTCAGCATCTGGACAGCACCTCAGGCTGAGAGGATGGAAGGCTGGCTAACACCAGACCTGCTTCCAGTGGGGTGCAGAAGAGTGGGGGAGCTCCCTTTTGGTGGAGGAGGAGGAGGAGGAGGAGGAGGAGGAGGAGGAGGAGGAGGAGGAGGAGGAGGAGGGTGGGCACCAGCAACGGTAAGGAGCTCCAAGGTCTCAGAGGGAAGGATGGAGGGGTCTGGGTAGAATTCTAACCCCTTAGTGGAGGAGCTCAGAGGCTGTGGCTTTTGGAATTTGCCTACAATCTTTAGGGCCAAGATCACATAAATCATTTAAGCCCTGATGTCTTGATTGACCCCAACCCAGATATAAGATATAGGATTCTCACTTGATGTTATATATTAGAAAAATGTTCCTTTGGGATTATTTAGAATCTTATTAGCAATCAAAGGTGCAATCCCCTTACATAGCAACTTTGTCATATCCTACGCTATGTCATATCCTACGGGAATTGTTTTTAAAAGTCTTTGGTGTGTCTTTGATGCTGGATCTAGTAATTGGATGGTAGGTTTTAAAGGCTTGAGATTTCCACTGCGAGTCATAATTGTTCATTGACATGCCTCGTTTATTGCTCAATGCCATTTATAGCCCCCAAAGATAAGAGGCATGGCATGAACAAATATTTAAAATGCACTTCTTTATTTTTTTTAAATATATTTTATTGATTTTTTACAGAGAGGAAGGGAGAGGGATAGAGAGTCCGAAACATCGATGAGAGAGAAACATCGACCAGCCGCCTCCTACACATCTCCTACTGGGGATGTGCCCACAACCAAGGTACATGCCCTTGACCGGAATCGAACCTGGGACCTTTCAGTCCGCAGGCCGACGCTCTATCCACTGAGCCAAACCGGTTACAGCAAAATGCACTTCTTTAAATAGATTCTATGTCCTGTACTTTTTCTAGGTCCTTCATCCATTTGTTTATCCATCAGTGTTCATCTAATGTCTCCTGCATGCTGGCAACTGTGCAGCACCCATCATTCCATTTACTCCTCACAACCATCACGAGACAAGGATTGTCATTCCCTTTTCACAAACGAGGAGAACATGACTCTGTGAGGTTAAGTGACTTGCCCAAGGCCACAGAGTAGGTGACAGAACCAGGATTCCAACTTAGGACCTTGAACTTCTAATTGTATCAGATTGCCGCCCCCCCCCCACCTCCTTAGCTTCCCACTCAGAGTCCCCATGCCCTGCCCCCTACAATTTTGAAGCAGAAAACACTGGGGGGAATTATAGTTTGGTGAGTGGGACACAGAATGATATTGTTCAGGGTCAGTTTTTTCATGTGTATATTTATTCTTTCAACACATATCAGTGAAAAACAGCTAAACAAGGACTTGGTCTTAGCCCAACACCTAAAGGTTATGGTCACCTATTACATGCCAGGACCCATGGGAATGCCACTCCATTTCTGAATAAGAAGAGCAAAAAAAAGCTCAGCTGGCTTGGCTCAGTGATTGAGCATCGATCTATGAACCAGGAAGTCGCAGTTCAATTCCCAGTCCGGGCACAGTTCAATTACAGGTCAGGGAAATGCCTGGGTTGTGGGCTCAGTCCCCGGGGGGGGGGGGGGGGCATGCAGGAGGTAGCCTATCGATGATTCTCTCTCATCACTGAAGTTTTTATCTCTCTCTCCCTCCTTCTCCCTTCCTCTCTAAAATCAATTTTAAAAAATCTTAAGAAAAGAAAGGGAATAAAAAATGGAGCACAAATAACTAGGACTCGAACAGGGGTGACTTGTCCTGTTGAAGAAAGTCCAAGGGAGTGAGAAGGAGAAAATTCTACCAGTTAGAAATAGAGTCTGAACTTAAGGCAGGAAAAGTAAAAAAGACTTCAGCTGATTAGTGACATCCTGCTACGCCAAAGTTGCAGGTTTGATCCCCGGTCAGGGCACATACAAGTATCAACCAATAAATGCTTAAATAAGTGGGGCCAACAAATGATGGGGTTTTTTTCCTCTTTACCTTCCCCTCTCTCACTAAAATCAATAAATGAATAATTTTAAAAAACTAAGTGCATATCTCTGCTACACACACACACACACACACACACACACACACACACACATTTGGCCTTAGCAGAGCCCAAATTAGAGGAAAGCATCAAATATTTCTCATTCATCATTTTTTATTTACCAATTTTAATTTTTTTATTATGTTTCAATCTCTAGTTGTTCTGAGCCATTGGCTTCCATTCCATAATACATTCAACCAGGCCAGTGGAAAGCGGCTGTGGTTACTGTCAGGAGGAGGTTGCTGAAGAACATTGAGCACCTTGTGTTCTGCTCTCTGCTTGCCAGGTGCCCAGCGAGGGGAGGGCCCTGCCCCAGGATTCGTGGTGTGTCCCCACTGGTAAATGAATCAACTGGCCTCCCTGTTTACCAACCAGTTTCTCAAATGTCTGAGAGCTGGGGCTTGGATTCTCCAGAGCGTGGTTGCCCCAAGTGAGCTTGCAGATGGAGTCTGACAACCTCTGCAAACAGGCAAGACCTGGGACCCAAGGAACCTAAGAAGGTGCTCTTTGACCCTCTTCTTGAAACTGCCTGGAGGCCTTCGCCCTTTAATTACACTTACGGTGACAATTAACTGGCAAACTGTGTGCATAGAGATTAGTATATGCCAACAAGTAAAAATGAACTTTGGCAGTAAGTTGGCATAATTTCTAAGCAATGTTTCACAGGCAATAACTCAATATTTCTAGTAAGTATTTTAAGCAGCTCTATTGAGATATAACTCCCATACCATACAATACACCTTTTAAGCTGTACAGTTCAGTGCTTTTTTGTATATGACATTATTAATTTTTTACAATTATGGCAAAATATGTACAATATAAAATTTGCCATTTTAACCATTTTTAAGTGTACAGTTCAATGGCATTAATGACATCACAATGCCGTTTCATTTAATCCCTGCAAAGACATTTTTTACAGATGAGAAAACGGAGGCTGAGAAGTGAACACATTTATCCCTAGTTACTCAACTTCGAAGCAGCCAGGTAGAATTTCAAATCTGAAGCTGCCAATCCTAAAATCTGAGTGTTTCCCAGCATGTCGTGTTGCCGTCTTTAAGGGCAGAGAGGTTCCTCAGAGGTAAACAGTCTAGAGTAGCCAAAGAAGGTGGGCTTCTTGATGCCTAAAGGAGCGGGGGACACTGCAGAGTATGCTTCCGTCCCTTAAGCCTCCTCGCTTGCCGTCCCTACTTGACTTTGAACCACAGTTACTTGTGCTCTCATTTGTGCCCTATCACCTGCTGTCCCTCGAGGACAGGAATAGGTCATCCGTCTGCTCCTCCTGGCCAAACTTTGTGAAAGACTGACACTCAGCTTTCTCAGCCTCCTCATTTCTTGTTAATACTCAACCCACTGAGATGTTGTCCCATCACTTCTCTGATACTACTCCCCTCTCCCACCAAAGCCAGTAAGAGGCCTCTGTGACCAAATTCAATGGATGCCTCCCTTGGCAGTTGTGCTGGCTTTTCCCATGGCTCCATTGGCATCACACTCTCGTAGTTCTTCCTACTGTGATCACTCCTCTACTGCCTTTCTCTTCAATGCCAAGTTCAGTCTCAAGCCCTCTTTCCACTGTTCTTGCTTGTCCTGGACAGCCTCCCAGTCTCCCTTGGATTTAGAACCATCCATGTGCAACCACGGCCAAATTTACATCGCATGCCAGGCCAGACCTCTCATCTGAGCTCCAGCCTCAACTCCTGTCAGGCCACCCTCTCTGCTCATCCCACAGGTGCCTCAAATGAACCATGCCTCATATGGAACTCAGTGTCTCCCCAACTCCAAACTCACTCCTCTCCCCTGTTTCCATCTCAGTAACATCCATCATCCACCCAGGCACCAGAGGCAGAAACCTGGGAGTCATTCCTGGAATGTGAACATTACCATGTCAGATATTTTTTTCTTTAGCCTATAGTCCAAGCACCGTGAACTGTGTCTGGCTATGGGAGATGCTCACTAAGCATTTGCTGAATGAATGCTTACCCTCTCCCTACATGCTCAAACCATCCCCAAGACCTGTCCATTCTGCATCCTAAAACATTCTCTCATATACTTCTGCTTCCTCCAATAGCTTGTTGCTACCCTAGTGTAATCCGCCCCCCCCCCATTTCTTGCCTAGACAAGTGCAACAACCTCCTCACTTGTCTCTCTGCTTCTAATATCCCATTAGAAAAATTATTCCTCAGATAACCAGCCAGCAGATTTTTTCAAAAACCCAAATATGATCTTGTCCTCATCTGCTTAAAATCCTTTAGAGCAGCGGTTCTCAACCTGTTGGGGGTCGAATGACCCTTTCACAGGGGTCACCTAAGACCATCAGAAAACACATATATAATTACATATTGTTTTTGTGATTAATCACTATGCTTTAATTATGTTCAACTTATAACAATGAAATCAGGGGTCACCACAACATGAGGAACTGTATTAAAGGGTCGCGGCATTAGGAAGGTTGAGAACCACTGCTTTAGAGAGTCCCTATTACCATCAGGAAACATTGCCTGGCTTGGGGGGGGTGGGGCGGGGGTCAAAGAATAGTTTTTTAAATGGTTCCCTGATCCCTGTAGCAGAGGGCCAGAGCCCGTGGCCCACCCACTCCAAAGCTTTCTTCCTGAGGGGTGGTGTTGATGAGTTCTCTAACAGAAACCTCCATCTGCTGGCTCCCTGCTGGCCTGGGTGAGGGCCATCTTGGCCGCCTCCAACTGGAGTCCATTCAGATTGCTCCCAACAGTCTGCAGAGCTGGGAAAAAGAAGGGAGGGGAGAGAGCTTCCAGGGAGAGTCATCCCCATCCTTGCCTGGGATCCCAATATCCCATCATCCTGAGTCTGCCTGTGGCCATCCCACCTTTGTCAGGGTAAGCACCAGGGAGAGAGACCAGCTTGCTCTCTCCACTGAAGGAAAGATTCCTGGCTTCGGCTGTTTTAATGAGCTTGGGTCTTGCTAATTTAGAGCCTGGAGCAATGGGTGTTGGGGGTACAGTGACTTTTGAGACCAGACAGGGCAAAGGGAGTTCCTGAGGTAGAGGACATAGAGGGATTCAGGCTGCAAGGGGCTTTTTCTGAAATGCTTTGAACTTAGGCTGCAGGAACCCTTAAGAAATGCTCAGAACCCAGGCTCTGAGGATGTCCTAGTGAAGTGTCTGGACTGAGCTGTGGGACCTTTTTGAGACATGCACTAAATTCAGGCTGCAAAGGCTCCCCCAGGGAATCATGAATTCAGGCAGAGGGCCTTCTTGGGAAATGTCTCTCTGACTGTGAAGATGTCCAGGGGAGGCTACTGGACTCAGGTCCAATGGGATGTTTGTGGGGGCTACACTGAACTCAAGTTACAGGACTTCTTTTTTTTTTAATTTTTTTATTGATTAAGATATTACATATGTGTACCCTCTACCCCCCCCCCCCCCCGCTCATACCCTCACCCCCCCGTTGTCCGTGTCCATTGGTTAGGCCTATATGCTTGCATATAAGTCCTTTGGTTGATCCTTCCCCCTTGCCCCCACCCTCCCCTACCTTCCCTCCAAGGCCCGACAGTCCAATCAAAGCCTCTCCGTCTCTGGATCAGTCCTTGTTCATCAGTTTATGTTGTTCATTATATTCCACAAATAAGTGAGATCTTGTGGTATTTATCCGCTCTCCAGTTCCATCCATGCTGTGGCAAATGGTAAGAGTTCCTTTTTCTTCTTCCTCTTCTTAAAGAATACCTTTCAGCATTTCATATAATGCTGGTTTGGTGGTGATGAACTCCTTCAGCTTTTTCTTATCCGTGAAGCTCTTTATCTGACCTTCAATTCTGAATGATAGCTTTGCTGGATAAAGTAATCTTGGTTGCAGGTTCTTGCTATTCATCTCTTTGAATATTTCTTGCCACTCTCTTCTGGCCTGCATGGTTTCTGTTGAGAAATCAGCTGACAGTCGGATGGGTACTCCCTTGTAGGTAACTGACTGTCTTTCTCTTGCTGCTTTTAAGATTCTCTCTTTATCTTTTGCTCTTGGCATTTTAATTATGATGTGTCTTGGTGTGGTCCTCTTTGGATTCCTTTTGTTTGGGGTTCTCTGTGCTTCCTGGACTTGTAGGTCCATTTCTTTCACCAGGTGGGGGAAGTTTTCTGTCATTATTTCTTCAAAAAGGTTTTCAATATCTTGCCCTCTCTCTCCTTCTGGTACCCCTATAATTCTGATGTTGGTACGCTTGAAGTTGTCCCAGAGGTTCCTTACACTATCTTCATATTTTTTGAATCTCTTTTCTTTTTTCTTTTTCGGTTGGGTATTTTTTGTTTCTTTGTATTTCAAATCTTTGACTTGATTCTTGGGATCCTCTTGTCTGCTGTTGGATCTCTGTAAATTATTCTTTATTTCAGTCAGTGTATGCTTAATTTCTAGTTGGTCCTTTTTCATGTCCTCCATGGTCTCACTATACTCCTTGAGGGATTCATTAAATTTATCGGCGGTTTCCATAAAATTCTTGACAAACCTTATAAACGTGGCCTTGAACTCTATATCCAGTCGTCTGTCCTCCTCCGTTTCTGCCAATTGTGACCTGTTTCTTTGTCTCCGCATTTTGGCTGCTTCCCTGTGTTGATAGAGTGGCCCTGCGCGCCAGGTGTCCTGTAGGGCCCAGTGGCTCAGCCTCCCCAGTTACCTGGGGTGGACACTCTTGGTGCACTCTTGGTGCCTTGGTTGATGTAGGATCACTGGGAGGAATTGACCTCCAGGCCAATTGGCTGTGGGAAGCAGCTGTGTCTGAAGTGGGAGAATGGTCCTCCTCTGACCACTGGGTACAGTGGCTCCTGGATCTAAGGAGGTGCTAATTCAGCCCCTGCCTGAGGCCTCACAGCCGGGGCCATGAAGAGGCTCAGCTGTGAAGCAATGCAAGCCGCTGTGGGGCTTTGGGCCTTCTCTTGGAAGTTCCGGGTCTGCTTGGCTGGGCTATAGTTAGGTACATTCACATGCAAAAGCCTCTGCTGCAGCCTGGGTGGGGCGGGGTCTCAGGGAGTCAAAAGGGCGGAGAAAGAAGCAATGGCTCATTCTCCGCGCCCGGAGTCGCCCGTCTCAGTGTCCCGGTAAGGGCTGCAAGCACCTCTGAGGGAAATCCACCCTCAAGTTTGCCCGCTGCTGCCTGACAGAGCAGCCTCTCCCCGTATGAGTCCTGAGTCCCCAGAGACTTCCCAGAACCGGAGATCAGAGCAGTCGGGAGCTTGTGATTCAAAAAGACAGCCGCGTCCTCAGGTGCCACCCCCTTTCCGTGCGCGCGAGCCGCTGCCGTACCTCTGCACTCAGCCTCCGCAGCTCCTCTGGCTCTCAGCGTGCTTTTCTTTCCTTCTAGTTGTAGAAATTACACTCAGCCAGCCTTCCTGTTTTTCTGGACGATGTTTGCTCCGTCCTTTGGGATAATTTTCAATTGCTGTGGGAGGCGACTATTTCCCGGTGTTTATCTATGCCGCCATCTTAGTTTCTCAAGTTACAGGACTTCTTGGAGGGATCAACAAACCCAGCTTATGGGCTCGTCTCAGGAGTTCATGCTGCAAGCCTGGAACTTTGCCTCCTGCATATTCAGCGTCCATTAGGCTTCCCTCTGCCACACAAACCCAGAGTTACAGGACATACAGACAGGCATGCTCTCTCTCTCTCTCTCTCTCTCTCTCTCTCTCTCTCTCTCACACACACACACACACACACACACACACACACACGCCTTCTCAGTCCCCTGTTCTGGTTCTTCCACATTTTCCTGACCTCTAAACACAGGAGTGATCAGGGCTCAGCCCTCTCCTCCTCTTGTTTACACTCACTCCCTAGGGGATCCCATCCAATCTCATGACTTTAAACACCATATGTTCTCTGACAACTGTCAACTTTACCTCTCCAACCCAGACCTCTCCTGTCCATTCCAGACTCACTCACAGCCAACTGCCTGCTTGACACATCCATCTGGTTGGCTGACAGGCATCTCAAGCTCAACATGTCCAAAACCATACTTCTGACCTTTCCTCCCAAAGTCCTTCCTCCCACAGCTTTCTCCATCTTAATAAAGGGCAACCGCATTCTCTCAATTTCCCATGTCTAAAACAGAGTCATCTGTGGTCACCACACTCTATATTAGCAAATCCTGTTAATTCTAGCTGTAAAATATAGTCAGGATCCAACCACAGATAACTATCTCCACCACTTCTACCGTGATCAACCCTCCCTGGGTTATTACTCTGGTCTCCTGGTTATCGATATAGGTCTCCTTGCTTCAATTCTTGACCCATCTTGTCTATTCACAGTGCTGCAGCCAGAATGGTCTTTAAAAATGTCAACCAGATTGGGTCACTCATTTTTTCAAAACCTGCCAATGGTCTTCATCTCAGAGTAAAAGCCAAAGTTTTTACCATCAAAAAAAAAAAAAAAAAAAAAGGTTTTACCATCAGTGCCCCACATATTTCTTCCCCCTCCCCCTCTCTTTCCTTACTCCTATCACCCTCTCCCCTGTTCATCCCACTCCAACCATCCTTGTTTCCTTGCTGCTTTTTGAATATGTCAAGGCCACTCCATCTTGGGATCTACCTTTGTACTTGCCCTTCCCTCTACCTGCGATGCTCCTCTCAGCTACCCATAGGCTCACTCCCCCAGCAGTCAGGTCTCTACTCAAATGTCACCTCACCAGGGGGATTTTCCTGGTCACCTATATAAAAAGGCAATTCCTCCTTGAGACTCCTAATCCCTTTATCCAGGTTTATATTTTCTCTGTAGCTCTTATCACCATCTGATGTGCTATAGATTTATTTGCTTATTTTTTCACTTTCTCCCCCCAATAGACTGGACTCCACGGACATAAAGACTTTGTCTTGTTCAATGCTATATCCCCAGGACCTACAACATGCTTGGAAAATAGTAGGTGCTCAATAAATATTTATTAAGTGAATGAATGAATGAATGAATGCTGGGAACCAAGTATATATTTGTTGAACAGAACTGGATCCCACCCTTGCCCTTCATGGGTCTCATGGACCTATATCTTTTTTCAAACTGGGAATTTTCTAAATCAGTACCAAAGCTGTTAGATGGGAAGATCAATACTCTGCCTAAGGGCGGGAGTTTAGGACTTCTAGAACATCGTAGGTAGTTTCTAGCCTGGGAACAAACACCACTTTGAGCATTTAAAACAGAGAGATGTAAAATTGGACAGATATATGCAAGAAAATGAAACTAGACCACCAACTTACACCATACACAAAAATAAACTCAAAATGGATAAAGGACTTAAATGTACGACAGGAAACCATAAAAATTCTAGAAGAATCCAAAGGCAACAAAATCTCAGACATATGCCGAAGCAATTTCTTCACTGACACAGCTCCTAGGGCACTTGAAACTAAAGAGAAAATAAACAAATGGGACTTCATCAAAATAAAAAGCTTCTGCACAGCAAAAGAAACCATCAACAAAACAACAAGAAAACCCACTGTGTGGGAAAACATATTTGCCAATGTCATATCTGATAAGGGCCTAATCTCCAAAATTTATAGGGAACTCATACAACTCAACAAAAGGAAGATAAACAATCCAATCAAAAAGTGGGCAAAGGACCTAAATAGACACCTTTCAAAAGAGGACATTCAGAAAGCCAAGAGACATATGAAAACATGCTCAAAGTCACTAATCATCCGAGAGATGCAAATCAAAACAACAATGAGGTATCATCTCACACCTGTCAGACTGGCTATCATCAACAAATCAACAAACGACAAGTGCTGGAGAGGATGTGGAGAAAAAGGATCACTTGTGCACTGCTGGTGGGAATGCAGACTGGTGCAGCCACTATGGAAGACAGTATGGAGTTTCCTTAAAAAACTGAAAATGGAACTCCCATTTGACCCTGTGATCCCACTTCTAGGAATATATCCCAAGAAACCAGAAACACCAATCAGAAAGGATATATGCACCCCTATGTTCATAGCAGCACAATTCACCATAGCTAAGATCTGGAAACAGCCTAAGTGCCCATCAGTAGATGAATGGATTAGAAAACTGTGGTACATCTACACGATGGAATACTATGCTGCTCTAAAAAGGAAGGAACTCTTACCATTTGCAACGTCATGGATGGAACTGGAGAGCATTATGCTAAGTGAAATAAGCCAGTCAATGAAGGAAAAATACCACATGATCTCACTCATTCATGGATAATAGAGACCATTATAAACTTTTGAACAATAATAGATACAGAGGCAGAGCAGCCTCAAACAGATTGTCAAACTGCAGCAGGAAGGCCGGGGAGGGTTGGGGGGCAGGAGGTAGGGGGGTAAGAGATCAACTAAAGGACTTGTATGCATGCATATAAGCATAACCAATGGACATAAGACACTGGGGGATAGGGGAGGCTAGGGGACTGTCTAGGGCGGGGTGATAAAATGGACACATATGTAATACCCGTTGTAATACTTTAAGCAATAAAAAAAATAAAATAAAATAAAAAAATAAAAAATAAAACAGAGAGATGTTAATAAAGAGAACTAGTTACACAAGTGGTGGAAGAACCAAGAAACCACTGAGGAACATGATGCAACTCAGAGATTAGCGGCAACAGAAAGCCACTTCTACGCCTAGGTCAAAAGGGCAGTTGGGGGAGGTTGCCAGGGCACAGGAACCAGGGGCACCCAAAGACGCTGGAACCACAGAGGACAAGTAGAGATGCAGCCTGGGGCGTATATGTTGAGGAGAAATAGCCTGCCCTCTCCCCCAGTCTTCCTCCAGTGCCTTCTGTTGGCCAAATGTGCAGGAAGCCAGCTGACCTGGCAGCCTGGGAATCAGCCTGCAGGGTCACCTCCTATAATACAGACCAGAGAGGGGAAAAGAAAGGAATGGAATGGAGGACAAATGGCACAGGCCTCGGGCAGACACAGAAGCACTCCGTGGTTTCAACAGACAGAAGAGGAGAGGGAGAGGCATGGCAGAGAGGCAGGGGCAGCAGGACCTATAAGTCTGAAGCAAGGAGGAAAAATCAGACCCAAATTGTACTTTCAGTTTGGACCAAAGCGGTAGGAGGTCCCCCCAAGGCACACGCCATACATCCTTTTTATCACTTGCTTCCGGTCTCTCAGTTCTGATGGCTGCTTTAAGAGAGGAGTCTGTGGCTGCTGGCTGGGCTTGCATGCACGCTTCAGCCCTTCTCTTTCTAGGTTGGACACCAGACCCGGGCACCGCCTATAGGAGCTCTTTATCATGTGACAGGCACCGGATTCGTATTGTCCAGGGGCTCTGATGGTGCTCAGAGTATCCACGAATTTTTGTGGCAGTGGAGGATGGCAGAACACACCCCAGGTGCACGCAAATGGTGCCTTTGATTTAGCAAAAGCCCCCTTCAAAGTCTTCATTACCCTCAAAGGACTCACCTACAGAAGAGGGGAAGGGCTTGTTCAGCCTCAGTGCTAGGACCAATGCATACATTTCTGAGGAAGAAGGTTTAAGTTAGGGAAGAAGCTTTGACAACTAGAACTGCCAGCAATGGAACTGGCTGTCTTTTAAAGGAGTGAGGTCTCTGTTCCAGGACATACTCCAGCAAAGGCCTGTCAAAAATGTTGTGGAGGGGAAGCCTGCAACGGTAAACTGGACCGAATGCCTTCTCCTTGGCCTCTAACTGCACAACTCTGAGTTTTCTGGGTGACCAACCAGCTCCTTTCATTCTGACCCTCTGCTCTCGATACATCCTTCTGCAGGCCAAGCCCCTGCCCAAGTTCCCTGACCCTCGCGAGGGAGCATCTGAAGGGAGGGGAGGCATGTACCGCTTTCTCAGTGGGCTTTCCCCTTCCTGTCTGGCTTTGGGTTGAGGAAACTGGCCCTTGGTGGGTGTGGTAGACAGAATAATGCCCCCCCCCTGCCCCCCCCCCCCGCCATGTCCTCATCCTAATACCTGAACATGTGAGTATGTTACCTTACATGGCAAAAGGGACCTTGCAGGTATGATTAAGTTAAGGATCTTGAAATAGGAAGATTACTCTGGATTACCAGGTGGGCCCAAAGTAATAAAGGGTTAGAGAAAAAGGAGATGTGATGACAAAAATGAGATTGGAGTGATGTGCTTTGAAGATAGAGGAAGGAGCCATGTGCCAAAGAACGTAGGTGGCCTGTAGAAATGGGAAAGGCAGAGAAATGGATTCTCCCCAGAACCTCTGGAAAGAATGAACGAAGGCAGCCCTGCTGACACCCTTGATTTCAGCTCTAAAATACCCATTTCAGGCTCCTGACCTCCAGAATTTTAAGATAAGAAGTTGTTGTTTTAAACCACTAAATTTTGATAATTTGTTATCAAAATAAGAAACGAATACAGAGGACTTATGACCAAGTCTCAGGACAACTAGCACACAGCCTGGTAGTTAGTAGAGAACCGTTTCCCACCAGGAGGGAGTGAACATGGCAGTTGATAGCACGGACCCTGCAGGCAAAAAGGCTTGGGTTCCAATCCCAGCTCATTTACATTGCACAATCGCTCAGAGCCTCCTTTCCTCATCTGCAAAATGGGATTATTAAAACCCACCTTGCCCAGAGTGGCTGTGAAGGTGAAATAAAATATGCAGGCAAAGTACTCAGCATCACACCTGGGGCACAGGAAGGGATCAGTCAGCTGTAGTGGTAGTAGTTCTTATACCTGCACCATCTGCGCCGTCACTGCTACTGTTACTGCTCATGCTGCCACTGCTAACAGTACCCATGGCTGAAGAGCAGAGCAGGTGCCACAGCAGCAGCAATGAGGGAGGATGGGATTAGAGAGGGTTAGAGGGTGGAAGTCACAATTTCAAACTGCTGTTTGAGCTTGACTTCAGAATCTGAAGGCTAGTCTGAGGCCTCTTGTGGCTGAGGAAGGTAACACCTGTATCTGCTGGCCCTAGATGTGTGCTGGAGTGTCTGTGTCTGTGGGGACAGCCTCCTGGCTTGGACACCTTGACTCAGAATCACCTCCTGTCTGTGTGCTTTTCTGGCCCAGTGCCCTCAGTCCAGGAGTTAGGGGAATGCTGGAGGAATGCAGAGACATGGCAGAGCCCAGAATTCAATCCCAGAGGTCGGCTCTGGGAGAAAACCAGGACACTGAACCCAATTACGCATTTATTTCTTTATGTTATTTTTCAGTTGAGAAAAGTCAGAAAGAAAGAAAAAAAAATGTGTGGGTAGGGTACAAAAACCTCCTCTTTATCTCTGTGATGCTCTCCCACGGTCCTGCTATTGGTTAGGGGCCCTCCCTGTTTCTTTTCTTTGAAGGTACAGAGAAGCACCAGGGGCTTTTCCTAAGACACTGGGTCTTGATAACAGCTCACGATGATAATACGTTGTAGGTAGTTTTAGCACTCAGCCCCACCTAACAGGGTGGCTAGGAATCTTCCTCTGGAGTCAGATAAAATCTGGCGTCACAATCTGGCTTTGTCACTTTTTAGCTGTGTGGCCTTTCACAAGTTTTTTTTTTAACTTCTCTGAGCCTCAATTTTCTTATCTTTGAAATCTTTGTAATAGCAGACACCATCTAAATTTCTTGTGAGGAGAAATGAGAGAATCCATATATAGTACTCAGCATTCTGCCTGAAATTTAGCAATTACTGTGGAGATATTGATTATTGTTTTTGTTAGTATCAGTGTCATGTTATTATCATTTTGGGGAGAAGCTTCAACTCAGGACCAGAAGAAGCAGCCACAAATCTGGGTATCAACTTGGCTTTACTTTAGGTTGCACAGCAGCCTGAGACTGCGTGCTTGGCAAGGACTGGGAGGTCAGGCTGCTCTCTTCTGCAGACTTCAGGAAGGCGGGCAGCTGAGGATCTCCCAGGTAGGTTCAGCTACAAGGGACAAAGAAGAGATGTTGACATGTTCCATATGGGCTCCACAGATGTTGTAGTGAGGATGAGTGCTGCCTCTCCTCCTAAACCATTTGTAAAAAGCTTTGCTAGGAAACTGGTTTCTAACTTTATGTGTCTTGGGACAAAAGGGTTGAATTTATTGACAGGCTCATTCAGTTAGGACTAATGAAAACATACCTGAGAAATCATGACACTTTCAGGTTTATGTCCACTGCCAAAAAGCATATCTCCCCAGAGTACAAACAGGATACAGTGAGTCAAATGACATTTGGCAAAGTCTTTAAATCCACTCCCCTGGAGCAACAACAATTGATGGAATGCAGTGAAGCAAACATTATCCTTCATTGCTGGTGGCAGTGAAATCACTATAGTCTTTGGGAATGTAATTTGGCTGTTGGTGTTTATTTCCTTAGGCTGGGTAATTCCATCCCTGAGAGTCTATCCTAAAGAAATAATCCACTAATTTAGAAAAGAGCTGTGTGCATATGTTTGTTCATTGCCTCATTGTGTATAAGAGTGTAAAGATGGAAACATCCTAAATGTCAGCCTAAAGGCCTAACAACAGGGGGTTGGTTGAATGAATGAATATTCTATTTGGTAGACTATTATGGCGCCATTGCTCTTGAGTTTCATGAAGACATGCAGCAGCATAGGAAAAGATTCCTGGTATATAGCAAGTAAAAATGCCAGACAAAAATGGTATAATTATAACTATGTGAAAGACTCAATAGAAAAATAGATTGGGAGGACTTTCAAAGAGATATGATTAGTCATTGTGAAAGGATGATGGAGGAATTGTGGGTAACATTTTTGGACATGCTCCAAGTTTTTAATTTTGTAGTTCAATAACTTGTATGGTAGGCAAAATAACAACCCCTCCAAGGTCTTCATGTCCTAATCCCTGGAACCTGTGCACATGTTCTCTTACACGGAAAAAGGGACTTTATAAGGGTAGATAAAGGATTTTGAGATGGAGAGATTGGCCTGGATTATCCAGATAAGCCCAATGTAATCACAAAAGTCCTTCCAAAAGGGAGGCAGGAGGATGAAAGTCAGAGAAAGATTAGAAAAGCCTACACTGCTGATTTTGAAGATGAAGGAAGGGACCTATGAGCCAAGAAATTCAGGTAACTTCTCAAAACAGGAAAAGGCAAGGGAACAACTCCTCCCCAAGAGCCGCCAGAAGGAACACAGTCCTGCCAAAACCTTGATTTTAGCCCAGTGACCTATTCCAGACTTCTGACCTCCAGAATTATGCGATAATAAGTATGTTGTTTTTAAGCTACTACATTTGTGGTAATAGGATATGAATATAATATATAACAATAAAATTAAAAAATATATATAATAAATATATCTAAAATATATATAATAAAAATTAATTTTCTAAAGTGCCAGCTATTAAAACAGTGCATTATCAAATAAGTTGAATAATTACATATTTTCTTTACACTTATGCCCATGACATTTTTCCTTTGAATGAAGAAGGGGATTGATTAATTTGTAGCATTGACTGCGGAAGAGGCAGACCTGAGTTTGCTTCTCAGCCCCTCAGTTTGTGACCTCGGGCAAGTTTCTAAAAAACTTCTCCTAATCTACATACATGTGGCCCCTGAAATATTATCACTTTCAACTGCAGTGGGCCCCACAAGGGTAGACTAATGTTTTTTCTTTTTTTTCTCTAATTTTTTTTCTTAAGTAATTTTTTTGAAATTATAGAAAGAACATAACATTAAAAACAGAATAGAACATATAGAGAAAAACTCCCATAATTCTTCCATCCTAACACAAAAATTCTTTTGTGCATTTCCTTCCAATCTTTGTCATATACACACTGTGTTAGTCAAGATTCTTGGTTGCAAGTAACCAAAACCCAACTTAAAGTAACTTAAGTTAAAAAAAGGAAACTTGTTGAGGAGAAACCAAGATGGCGGCATAGGTAAACACCTGAAATTGCTGCCTCGCACATCCACTTCAAACCACAACTAAAAGACAAAATGGACATCATCCAGAACCACAGGAAGGCTGGCTGAGTGGAAATTCTACAACTAGAAGGAAAGAGAAAAGCACACTGAGACTCAGAGGAGGTGAGGAAGTAAAGTGCAGAGGTACAGAGGTGCACACAGAAAGGGCTGGCAACTGAGGACGTGGTTGTCTTTTTCAATCGGGAGGGAGACACAAGCTCCCGACTACTCTGAACTCCAGTTCCAGGCAAGTCTCTGGGGACCCAGACTCATATGGGGAGAAACTGGACTGTCTGGCATCGGGCGGAACTCGAGGGCGGCTTTCTCTCAGAGGTGCTTGCAGCGATTACCGTGGGACACTGAGACCCCAGGGCCTCTTAGGACAGGGCTGAGGATCAGCCATAGCTGTTTGCCCTGTCCTATTGATTCCCTGAGACACCGCCCCACCCAAGCTGTGCGCAGAGGCTTTTGCATATGAATGGCCTGGCCCTTTGCAATCTAAAATTACCTAACAAACTGCAGCAGGATCAGAGAGACCCAGAACAACCAAAAGAAGGCCCAAGGCCCCACAGCACCTTGCATTGCTTCACAGCTGGGCCTCATCTGGGCACCTCCAAACCCCAAACAAAGAAGAGGAATCTGCAGATCTCTCTGTAGCTCCTACTGGGTAGCCTCAAGAAGAGGCTAAATTAACACCTCCTTAGAAATCCAAGAGTCAGTGTACCCAGTGGTCAAAGTGGGACCATCCAGATTACAACTCCTCAGATCCATAAAGGACACACTCAGGGGGCAGACTCAGTGAGCACCAAAGCCCCACTGAAGCAAGTCTTGCCCCATAAGGGTGTCTCCAACACAGAAGTCCTCTCACTGTAGACACAGCTGATTCTCACAGCCAATTGGCTGGAGTCAATTCCTCCCAGTGATACCTACAACAATCAAGGCTTAACTACAACAAGACTGTCCACAAAGCCCACAAAGGGGTGCACCAAGAGTGTCCACCTCAGGTAACTGGGGAGATGGAGCCACTGGGCCCTATAGGACACCTAACACAGAAAGCCACTCTAGCAACACAGGGAAGCAGCCAAAATGTGGAGACACAGAAACAGGTCACAAATGACAGAAATGGAGGAAAAGCAAACTACTGGATATAGAGTTAAAAACCACACTTTTAAGGTTTTTCAAGAATTTTCTAGAAACCGCCGATAAATGTAATGAGACCCTCGAGGATATGAAAAAGGACCAACTAGAAATTAAGCATACACTGACTGAAATAAAGAATATTATACAGAGTTCCAACAGCAGACTAGAGGATCGCAAGAATAAAGTCAAAGATTTGAAATACAAAGAAGCAAAAAACACCCAACCGGAAAAACAAAAAGAAAAAAGAATCCAAAAATACAAAGATAGTGTAAGGAGCCTCTGGGACAACTTCAAGCAAATCAACATCCAAATTATAGGGGTGCCAGAAGAAGAGAGAGAGCAAGATATTGAAAACCCATTTGAAGAAATAATGACAGAAAACTTCCCCTACCTGGTGAAAGAAATAGACTTACAAGTCCAGAAAGTGCAGAGAACCCCAAACGAAAGGAATCCAAAGAGGACCACACCAAGACACATCATCATTAAAATGCCAAGGGCAAAAGACAAAGAGAGACTCTTAAAAGCAGCAAGAGAAAAACAGTCAGTTACCTACAAGGGCGTACCCATACGACTGTCAGCTGATTTCTCAACAGAAACTATGCAGGCCAGAAGGGAGTGGCAAGAAATATTCAAAGTGATGAGTAGCAAGAATCTACAACCAAGGTTACTTTACCCAGCAAAGCTATCATTCAGAATTGAAGGTCAGATAAAGAGCTTCACAGGTAAGAAAAAGCTAAAGGAGTTCATCACCACCAAACCAGTATTATATGAAATGCTGAACGCTATTCTTTAAGAAGAGGAGGAAGAAGAAAAAGGTAAAGATAAAAATTATGAACAACAAATACATATCTATCAACAAGTGAATCTAAAAATCAAGTGAATAAATAATCTGATGAGCAGAATAAACTGGTGAATATAATAGAATCAGGGACATAGAAAGGAGTGGACTGACAATTCTCAGGGGGAAAGGGGTGTGGGAAGAGACTGAACAAAAATCGTACACCTATGTATGAGGACAGTGTGGGGGGGGGGAGCGGCGCGTAAGGGCAGAGGGTGGGGTGGGAACCAGGTGGAGGGGAGCTATGGGGGGAAAAAAGAGGAACAACTGTAATAATCTCAACAATAAAGATTTAATAAAAAAAAAAAAAGGAAACTTGTTTGTCCAATAACTGGGAGGTGCACTGACTTTTGGAATAGCTAGATTTATGTACTCAAATAATGTTTTTAGGGTCCTGTATCTCTCCATGCCCTGGATTTGCTTTTCTCAATATGGTTTCCATATCCAGGGGAATCTTTTTATGTGGTGGGAAGAATAGCAAACAGCATGGTGAGGCTTCTGTAGTCCTTATAGTTCTTGATCCCAGAGGAAGACAAAGTATCAATATACTAAATATCATGCTGAGACTTTGATTGGCCTTCCAGGGGTCACATGTCCACCCCTTGGACAAATCAGTGTGGGTAGAGGGAAGAGGTATCCTGATTGTCCAGGCTTGTATCACATGCCTACTCTTGTAGACAGGGATTGGGAAGAAGTGTGTGATTGCCATACAACCAGTGGGAGGGGTGGTTCTTTTGATGAACAAGAGCTGTCAGGCATGCAAAATCAGGAGCCATCCTCTATCCATATAATGAATAATTTGTATATCATTCCACAGTCTCCATAATCATTATTTTAATGGATTTAGGATCACAGCATATCCTAGCTTGCCTAATAAGCTGTTGGCTACTTGGATTGCTGTAAAAATTATTCAATTATAAACATTGCTGTAATGAACATTTTCATGCATATAGCTTATGTATAGTTTAGATTATTTCTGTAAAACAGATTCCCAGAAGAGGGGTTGCTAAGTTAAAGGTGAGAACAATTCCTTTTGGTAAATTGTTTTCCAGGAGGGCTGCACAAACATACAGGGAGTGGCCCACTGCTGAGGCTGAGAAGTGGAGTTGTGCTCACTCTCAGACCTTGCCAACTGGTGTGCCCTGAGGCCATGCCAAAGCAACAAACAGGAAATATGCTTATCTTGCTTAAAATGGAGCTAAAATGTAAACTCACTTGTACTTTGGGAAATGTATATTAGAACAGCAAGATGCCATCTTTCATCCCTCAGACTGATAAAACTTGAAAACATAACACTCGGTGCTAGTGAGACTGGGGAAAGAGGCACCCTCATAATCAGCTGATAGAAATGGAATTATTACAACCTTTTGGGAAAGTAATGTGGCCAAAGGCATTAAAACTGATCTGAGAACAACTCCATTGCATTACATAATTACCATTGCTTTTGAATTGAGAACATTTAAGATCTACTTTCTTAGCAACTTTCAAGTATATAACTGTTATATACTATAGTCACCATGCTGTACAATAGATGCCCAAAACTTACTCAATTTCTAACCAGAAGTTTTACTCTTTGACCTACATCTCTTCATTTTCTCCACCCCCTCTGGTTAATGACTGTTTTGTGTGTGTTTTTGTCTATTTTATGAGTTGGGCTTTTTAAGATTCAACATATAAGTGATATCATATAGTATTTGTCTTTCTCTGGCTTACTTCACTTAGCATAATGCCCTCAAGGTCCATCCATGTCATGAATGGCAGGATTTTCTTCTTTCTTATGGCTGAATAATATTGTAATACTAGAGGCCCAGTGCCTGGTGCCCAGCCTGCACCCTCTCCAATCTGGGACCACCTCAGGGATGTCCGACTGCTGGTTTAGGCCTGATCCCTGTGGGCCTAAACTGGCAGTCGGACATCCTTCTCACAATCCAGGACTGCTGGTTCCCAACTGCTCACCTGCCTGCCTGCCTATTGCCCCTAACCACTTCTGCCTGCCAGCCTGATCAATGCCTAACTCTCCCCTGCCGGCCCGATCGCCCCCAACTGCCCTCCCCTGCCAGCCCGATCGCCCCCAACTGTCCTTCCCTGCAGGCCTGTTCTCCCCTAACTGCCCTCCCCTGCCAGCCTGGTCGCCCCTAACTGCCCTCCCCTGCTGGCCATCTTGTGGCAGCCATCTTGTGATGACATGGGAGTGACCATCTTATGATCACATGGGGGTGGCCATCTAGTGACTACATGGGGCAGCCATCTTGTGACCACAGGGGGGCGGCCATCTTGTGACCACATGGGGGTGGCCATCTTGTGTGAGGGTGTGATGGTCAATTTGCATATTACCTCTTTATTATACAGGATATGTGTATCAAATCAACACATTGACTGTCTGAATCTTATACAGTGTTATATGTCAATTACATCTCAATAAAGCTGGGGGGGGGGAAGATCTGAGAATCCTTTTTTTTTTTTTTTTAATCTATCCTAGATAAAGAAGGTACCAGGCCAATTTTTGTTTGTGTCAGTTTCTCTTTCTTTACAGGTTATAGCTCCCTTCAAAAGCCAGATCCATCATAGCCTCATCTCTTTGGCCTTATCTCCAAGAGGTGCCATATCCATTTTTGTCTTAAACAACTAAGCATTTGATATGGACTGGCAGAGGCAACTATTTCCAGTAACTGCTTTCCCCTTCTTCCTTTCAGTGATAGATTTCACAGAACCTGCGAGGACCCTTTTATAGGCCACATAACCCAGCCTCCTTTAGGTGTGGCCATATGAATAAATTCTGGCCAATAGGAGATGAGTGGAAAGGATGTCTGCAAACTCCAGAGATGGAACAATCAGATTTGTTCATCTGGAAATTCGGGCCTTTGAGAGATACCCATGAAAGCCTGCTGGTCTCTTGAACTGAGAAGAGACAGAATTGAGAGCCACAGATGGTTGCTTTCTGTCACAAGAACAGAGAAAGAAGTGGTTTGCAAAGAAAGGGACTGGAGCAGATGCAAAACAAGAGGCAGGATGGGGATACTGTGAGGTCTGAGGGTGCTCAAAGAAACTTTTCCCAGTCCTGGCCCTTATTCTTCATGGGTGAGGCCATACCACTCCTGTCCTTGGTCCTTTTAATAGATTCTTCATTTTCCTTTAGATAATTTGAATAACTTTTGTTATTTGCAAGAAAGGGGAACTTCATAAATATAGAGTTCTCCAAAATAACCCTGTTTTTTATATATGATAGGCAATAAGGTGTGGCAAGAAAATTTACTGAGATGTTGTATTTTGCTTTTGCTGATGTAGAAATATTAGAAAGAGCAACCGCCATCTGTTTATTTATTCTTGAAGTTTCCCCTTCCGTGTTCTGAGAAGGTAGAAAGGCCTTTGGTTTTCTGCCTTAGAGGAAGTTTGAGCTACTGGGCTGAAAGAAGTTACCAAAGGCAGTGTGCTGTCCTAGGTTTGGTTTTTAAAAGTTTGAGTTTCTTGGGAGAATATTCTCGAGGAAGGGAGAGAGTGTTCTAAAGTGGGATAGGTGGAAGCAGATAGAGTGAAACGGGACTCCTTAACATAGAAGAAGGATAAATGTCAGTAGATTCTGTGACTTTGGGGAACCTGTACCCTAACCTGGCTAGTCCCAGGGAGATTTCAGGATGCTAGAGGGGACTGGAAGCCTGGTACATCCAGAGAGACTGGATTCTAGCTTTTCATGCCTGATTGTCACTTCCTGACAATAAGACTTTATTTTTAAAAACAGGGAAGCTTGACAGATTTGGCCCACCGGCCATAGTTTGCTAACTCTTGAATTAGAATATCATCATTTAAAAACCCTCAATGAATTAATAATACTAGAGGCCTGGTGCATGAAATTCATGTAGGGGGGCAGTGTCCCTCAGCCCAGCCTGCACCCTCTCCAATCTGGGATATCCCTCTCACAATCTGGGACTGCTGGCTCCTAACCGCTAGCCTGCCTGCCAGCCCAATCGCCCCTAACTGCTCCCCTGCCAGCCCGATTGCCTCCTAACTGCTCCCCTGCCAGCCCGATCGCCCCCAACTGCCCTCCCCTGCCGGCCTGATTGCCTCACTGTGTGGAGCGGCCGCTGGGCCTGCCTCCTCTGTGCATGCGGCCATCTTGTGGTGGCCATCTTGTGACGATGTTGCACGCAAGGGTGTGAGGATCACCCAGGCTTTTATTAGTATAGCTAGGAAACAGGGAAGCATATTGAACTGCACCAAGAGTATGCAAAATCTAGACTGTGGGAAGTTGCACAAATCAAAAGGATTCTTCAACTGATTGGGTGAAGTAAAGAGACAGAGGGAAGATATGGGTTAAAAGAGATTTAGGGATATACCAAGTTGCAGAAGGATGGGCAGAACTAAATTCCAGTTTAGGAATGCATATTTGGGTGATTATAAAATTAGGGTTTAGGGAGTGTTGTGATTAGGAATAGGTTCATGGGTGGGCTTCTGGGGTGGGTGGCAAGGTTCTAGGTCAAGCATGTCAAACTCAAAGGCTAACATGGGCCAAATAAACAAAGTTAAAGTTTATATGGGCTGCAAAAAAACAAAAGCTTCAATTTTCATAGAAATGTAGGTTTATTTCAATAGACATGCTGAAATAAATGAGCAATCGTTAACATAAAATAATAGAACATTTTAATAAAAATTAGTATTTTTTCTTTAACATTAACTTTACCAGACACTGGATAACTGCACAAATTAACAAGCATAATGCAAAGAAACCTATTTTTTTTTGTTCTCTGAAAGTGAAATATTTCCTGTTGCACACACCAAACAAGTCAGTACAAGACTAATGACGTGGCAATTGGCTGCTAAAAAATTCACTGCTAGTATTAGTGGAGAGAAATGGTGTGCCTGCATGTAAAGCTCATAAGGGAAATGAATGCAACACAATTATAGTAATCAGTCATAAGTGAACGTTGTAGTTCATTATTAATAATTATGTATAACAGGATATTGTAAAAATTAAGTTATGGCCCTGACAGGTTTGGATCAGTGGATAGAGCGTCAACCTGTGGACTCAAGGGTCCCAGGTTCGGTTCCAGTCAAGGGCATGTACCTTGGTTGCGGGCACATCCCCAGTGGGGGGTGTGCAGGAGGCAGTTGATCGATGTTTCTCTCTCATCGATGTTTCTAACTCTCTATCCCTCTCCCTTTCTCTCTGTAAAAAATCAATAAAATATGTTTTTAAAAAATTAAGTTATGAAATTTTTATTAAAATGTTTCTTATATACCGTTATATTGGCTGAGCCACAAAAATATTCATTGTGGGCTGCATGCGCCCCACGGGCCATGAGTTTGACATGCTTGGTTTAGGTAGTTTCCCCTAAATATTTTTACCAGAAATATTACTGCTGCATAACTAATTGGCCATAAAGTAATTTCACTGTGAATGACAAAAGACCATAAATTGAAACAGAGATATTAAGAAGGACATAAAAATGTAATAATAAAATTTAAAATTTTATTGCAGTCCTGGCCAGTGTGGCTTAGTTGGCTGAGTGCCATCCCATGCACCAAGAGGTCACCTTTTCGATTCCTGGTCAGGGCACATGCCCAGGGTGGGGGCTCAATCCCGAGTAGAGAGAGTGCAGGAGACAGCCAACCAATGTTTTCCTCTCGTGGATGTTTCTTTCTCTCTCCCTCTCCCTTCCTCTCTTTTTCTAAAATCAATAAAAACACATTTTTAAAAAAAGCTTTATTGTGAAAAATGAAAATATTTTGTCTTTGAAGTCTTTTGTTCATAGTATTATACGTTTTTTTTTATTGCATGTTGATTCATCTTTTCCTTTGGCATACACTTTGTTTGTTTGTTTGTTTTTACTAAAATTTTTTTTTATTAAAAGAGATATCCATTTCCAACTAAAGAATCAATAATTAATGTTCTCAAAGACTATTGTGAATTAGTAACCGCCACTTTTTTATTTGTCATAGCTTGGTAAACTTTTGGTTTGGATGGATAGAAGTGATGACTGTGCTCCCGGAAGGATTTGATAAGTTCTATCATAGAGTGCAATCTGGCTTTATATGTAGCTGTTATGATCAGTTATTTTAAGACCACCACATCTATTTGCTGTATAGGCCATTATGAGAGCTAAGATTTATCTATAATAATGAAAGCTTAATATGCTAATTAGACTAGACATCCTTCTGGAGGTCCTTCTGGACGTAGCCAGGGCTGCGAGGGAAGCCTGGGTCCCGGGTGCCTGCCAGCGGCCTGAGGGAAGCCCAGGTCCTGGGTGCCAGAGGGAAGCCTGTGCCGGCAGCTGGGGGAAGGAAGGCCTACTCTTGCACCAATTTCATGCATCGGGCCTCTAGTATAATATAAAAATGGGAGTACTGCCCTGGCTGGTTTGGCTCAGAGGATAGAGCATGGACTGAAGGGTCCCGGGTTCGATTCTGGTCAGGGGCATGTGCCTTGGTTGTGGGCTTCACCCCTGGCCCTGGTTGGGAGACATACTGGAGGCGGCCAATCAATGTGTCTCTCTGATGTAGATGTTTCTCTATCTCTGTCTCTCTGCCTCCCTTCTACTCTCTCTAAAAATCAGTGGAAGAATATCCTTTGGTGAGGATTAATTCCCCTCTCCCCCCCAACCTCCCCCCCCCCCCCCCCGCCCCGCACCAAAGAAATGGAAGTACTGCAGGAACTTCTTTGTCAACGGAGAAATGAAACCAAACTCCATACCTTAAGTCTGCCAAAAACAAACCAAACTGCCAACCAGTTCGTTTATCTTTTTTTTTTTTTAATCCTCACCTTAGGATACATTTTATTCAAATTGATTTTAGAGAGAGAAGGGAGAGAGAGAGAGCTCCAACCAATTGAGCCACACTGGCAGGGCCAGTAATTTTTTGTTTGTGGTAAAATAACCTTATGGCCAATGAGTTTAGGTGGTGAAATGCTTGCCCAAACATCTTGTGGCAAAGATGTTTACTGGAAAACTGATAGGGGGTGGTGACATTCTATTTCTTCATCTTGTGGTGGTTACAAGAATGTTCACCTTAGATTGAGCAAATTTGATGGTATTTTTTTTCTTTCTGTTTATTTATTTTTGTTTTTTCTTTTTTTTGTATCTGTGTTTTCGTTTGTAGTTAAAAAAAAAGAGTTCTATGGACAACATAAGCCTGGAGCCCCAAGGTGCTATGATGCCTTCTTTATGCATAGAGTTGCTTTGAGAATGTATCCATCCCAGGGTAATGCAGGGTCTACACATAGATGTGAGGCACAGAGTTCACAATGATCTTGTTTGATTACCTGAATCCAGCTGTTTCTGAAGCTTGATTTATCCCTGTAATCTTCATTATATTAAGCAATTAAGTTCCTTTTTATTTATACTGCTTTGGTTTGTAACCAGAATAGTCCATCTACATATCTGTAGATCCTGAAAAGGCTAGTGAATATTTCTCAAGAAACTAGTTTTGTTGGATTTTTAGTGATTGCTTCACCTGTCTACAGTAACTCACATTCTCTGCCACACACAGAAAAACCTGTTTCTTCTCATTTTCTCTGTGCTCTTGAAAGCTTTATTTCATATTCCATAGTGATGGGGTCCATTTTCATTCACTGAGGCATGATTCATTCTGTTCTGACCTTGTCTGAGGGTCTGCAGAGCTCACTGAGGGAGGGGATGGGAAGGAATATTCTGCCAAAGGCAGATAAAAATCTTGCCAAAAGTTGGCAAGTTTGTTGGGTTAGTCTGAAGCCTAGGGGAAGTAAGGCACAGTCCTGTGTTTCAGGTCTCATTCATTTATTCTATATTTATTAATTTCCAGGCATTAAACATGCATGGCTCTCAGGAAACTCACAGCTGGGGCTACAGGGGTGGGGTGAAGAGCTTTGTGGCCCAATCTGGGGAACTCTCAGAGGCCTGCTTGTCTCTGGTATGATCCACCCCCCTCTTCCAGGTCTGAAATTTCTATCATTTGAATTTGTTAGTGTTACAACAGTTTTTCTCTGTGGGTCATTGGAGCTTAACACATTTGAGTTATCCTATATAATAAAAGCCTAATATGCAAATCGACCAAACAGCAGAACTATTGGTGGAACAAATGCTCGCTATGATGCGTACTGACCACCAGGGGGCAGATGCTCAACACAGGAGCTGTCCCCAGCACACAAGCCCCAGGCCAGCCAAGGTGGGTGCCAGCGGGGGCCTCCAGATTGCCCCACCAGTCACCCCACAGAGGGAGGCAACTGGTGGCAGCGGCAGGGTGATGGGGGGGGGGGGTGAGGCAGGCAAGCAGCGCCAAGCCGGCCAAGCAGGTGCCAGCGAGTGCACCCCAATCACCCCACTGGTCGCCCCACAGATTGGCCCTGATTGCCAGCCAGGTCTAGGGACACTACTCATGCATGCATTTCATGCATCGGGCCTCTAGTTTCTTCATATTGTTCCAAATACTCCCAGGAATCCAATTTAGAATGTGAAAATGTATTACAAATGTGTTAATTAGAGGAATGAGCGCATTTTAGGATACAATATCACTATGGTGAAAAGTAGGAGATATATTTTGATGAGAAGACAGTTTTGGGGAAGAGTTTGGAGTCCTGGGCAGCCAGGAGGTATAGGCAACAGATAATTTAAAATCATGATGTATTGTGTGCTGGCTATGTGCTAAGCAAAAAGGCTCTGCATCTTTACAACAACCCTATGAGTGGGAATTTAGGACCCTATAGGGGTTTTTGAGAAATAAATAAGGTTAGGGAGAAGGACATAGGAGAAAATGTAGGAGAAAGAGAACTAGAGAAGTGACTATTATTTCATCAGTTTCCTTGGGTTTTGGTAGCACCTCATACCTTAAATCTCTCTCCTTGGTAGGAAAGTGGGACTTATTTTGTATTCTAAGCTTTGAAGTCAGACCTGTGTTTGAATGCCAGCCTTGCTACTTACTATCTGGTGACCTGCACTAAGTCACTTCTTTTTTATTATTATTTATTTTTATTAAAAACAATTTTTAATCATATTTTTATTGATTTCAGAGAGGAAGGGAGAGGGAGAGAGAGATAGAAACATCAATGATGAGAGAGAATCATTGATTGGCAGCCTTCTGCATGCCCCACACTGGGGATTGAGCCCACAACCCAGGCATGTACCCTTGACCAGAATCGAACCCGGGATCCTTCAATCTGCAGGCCGATGCTCTATCCACTGAGCCAAACCGGCTAGGGCTGCACTAAGTCACTTCTAATTTCTCAGCCTCAGTTTCCTTACCTGTATAATGCGAGAAAATACTCACCTTACTGGATGGTGGGAGGAGTAAAAGATATTGCTGTATACAAAGAGCTCAGCACAGAGCCCAAGCACATTGGTTTTTCTCTGTGAATGTTAGTTCTTGCTCTTGGTTGAATACTCCAGTTGTTTGACAGCATTCAGGTTAGAGATGAAAAACTTCAAGTGGATCTTTAGCTCAGCTTTACAGATGGACTTTTTTTGGGGGAAGTTCTATCCTCTTAAAAAGAAATAAAGAAAAACCTAGCCTCATCTCATTCAGTTGACATTCCACAGTCATATTTCTCAATCCTACTTTCTCTCTCTTTCTCTCTCTCTCACTTCTCTTCCTGGCCTACTTTAACCCCTATTACCAGGTGTACCAGTTAATAATGCGGATTTTTTCAATAGATGGAGTTACACATATGTTGATATATATGTGATTTGATATGTATGCTATTTTGTTGTATTGACAGCAAGCTTCAGCACTTCATATGTCAAATTTTCTGAAGGTGTTAACATCATAGATATTTTTACGCTTAAAAATGTCGAATTTTGTGCCAAAACAAGAGCATTTGCACGAAGTTTTAATTCATTACTTTATTTTGAAGAAAAAGTTATCGTATACTTCAGGAAGCTTATGGTGAACATGCTCCATCTCAAGATACTTGTGAATGCTGGTTTAAATGCTTTAAAAGTGATTTGATGTGAAAAACAAAGAACGTCCAGGTCAACTGAAAAAGTTTGAAGACCAACAATTACAAGCATTATTGGATAAAGATGCGTGTCAAACTCAAAAGCAACTTGCAGAAAGATTAAACGTTGCTCAGCAAACAATTTCCGATCGTTTACAAGCAATGGGAAAGATTTTAAAGGAAGAAAAATGGGTGCCACATCAACTGAACGAAAGACAAATGGAAAATCAAAAAGTCATCAGTAAAATGTTGCTTCAACGGCACGAAAGTCTTTATCGCATCGAATTCTGACTGGCGATGAAAGTGGATTTATTTTGAGAATCCCAAATGCACAAAATCATGGGTCGATCCAGGTCAACCATCAACATCGATTTGCAAGGCCAAATCGCTTCGAAAAGAAGACACTGCTCTGCGTTTGGTGGGATCAGGAAGGTGTGGTGTAGTCTGAGCTTCTAAAACCAGGTGAAACCGTTAATACTGATCCCTACCAGACAACAAATAATCAATTTGAACCACGCTTTGATTGTAAAATGACCAGAATGGGCCAGAAGACACGGCAAAGTAATTTTGCTTCATGATAACGCACCATCACACACTTCAAAACCAGTTAAAGACATGTTAAAAGTTCTTGCCTAGGAAATATTAACTCACCCACTGTATTCACCAGACCTTGCTCCTTCAGGTTACCGCTTGTCCCGATCGATGGCACATGCACTTTCTGAGCAGCACTTCAAAGCATGCCAAGAAGTGAAAAATTTGGTCTTTGAATGGTTTGCCTCAAAACAAGAAAAGTTCTATTGGGACGGTATCCATAAATTACCTGAAAGATGGGGGAAATGCGTAGCTAGAGATGGACATTACTTTGAATAAAGCACTTTTGATGTTTCTCTTGAAATTATCGTGTTTTCTTTGATTACAAAATCTGCCATTATTAACCGGTACACCTAGTAAGTCAGACTCTAACCCCTTCTATGTCAGTGACAAAGAGTCATAGAGTTCTTCCCTTCCCTTTGTTTTCTCAACATATCAGCTTCTGGTGTCAGAAGCAATCAGGAAATGAGGGGAGTTTCCTTTTCTGGGCAACAGATAATTTAAAATAATGATGTATTATGTGCTGTATTGTGTGGCTACTAGTATGTGCTAAGCAAAAAGGCTCTGCATCTTTATAACAACCCTATGAGTGTGAATTATCTCAGATTAGAGCCCTATAGGGATTTTTGAGGAATAAATAAAACAATGTTTGAAAAGTGCTGAGTACATCTACATTTAATAGATGTTAGCTGTCATTATTACTATTACTTTTCAGTGAGGAAATTGAGGCTCAGGTTGGGGAAGATAGCCATCTAAAATCATCCAGCTAGAAGGTTAAAGAAGAAGGATTCCAGGTCTTGCTGCTCTTAAAGTCAATGTGAGAGTCCCACTGTTTCACATCTTGATTGAAATTATAAAACATTAATCAATTTTAAATCCCATTTTAACCTAATTGTTCATCATAATTTTGGGCCAACACATCTCCCTACTCCTGCCCCCTTGTTGATATGCTCCTTATACAGATGCCAACTTCAGTTCTTACTGACTCCCAGAGCGCAGCCTCACATGGCTGACTGCTTTCCAGACCCATCTCCCCCTTGTTCTCATACTGTTAGTGGTTACTATGGTCTACATCTATGATATCCCCTGCCCTTCCCTTTGGCCCCCTGGGATTGTTCTAGGGGTGGGTATTGATTCAAGATTGGTCAATCAGCACTCCTCCCCCAACCCCAGCATTGTTCAAACTTGAATTAAGAGTGCTATTCCCTTTCTAGTGGTGGAAACAGTAAGATGTAAAACTTGGGGGTGCCATATTTCCAGACAATATGAAGAAAGCCAGTCTTGAGAGAAACTGAAACCAATCCAGCGAGAGAAGCAAAGAAGCAAAAGAGTTCCAGTGGTGTTAAAGTTTCTGGTTCTAGAAGTTCCTGAAGCCTCAGTTCACCACTCTCCCCACCCCCTTTGTTTGGCTGGTCAACCTTCTTTTGTTCTTTCTTGAGCTAATTCTTATTCTTCACTTTTGCCCAAGCAAGTTCAAGTGGATTTCTGTTACTGGTAACCAAGAGTCCTGGATAACATACTGGTAAGTAGCACACATCCACAACTAATGTGGGCTACCTGCTGATCCTGAGCACACTTTGCTTATGCTGTTCTTTGTATCTAAAATGTTTCCTATTCCCTCATGTCCAAAACTAACCACTCAGTCTTAAAGACCCATTTCCCATGAACTATCCCTGACCCAACCTGCTAGAATTTATCTCTTCTAAGCTCTTGTACTCAGAACTTTCTAATATCTCTATCTCTATCTCTATATAGATATATATCTATATATAGATATATTCTCTGTACTATTTTGAGAGAGAGAAAGAGAGAGAGAGAGAGAGAGAGAGAGAGAGAGAGAGAGAGAGAGAGAGGCATAGATGTGAGAGAGAAACATGGATTGGCCTGTAAAGGCCCTGACTGGGGATTGAACCCGGAACCTAAGTATGCGACCTGACCAGGAATCCAACCTGAAACCTTTTGGTGTATGGGAGGATGCTGCAACCAACTGAGCCACCTGGCCAGGGCTCTACTATTTTCTTTCTAGAACAAAGATTTGCCTTGTTCATCTTGTTCCCACTGTGCTATCAGTGTCTGGCATGGATAGCATTAGATAAGTGTTAGTTCTCTTCTTTTTCCCCTTCTCCTCATTATAGGCATACTTTTTTCCTGTAGCTTCATTTTCTTTGTCTGACATCAACATTCCATTCCCTGCTGCTGAGTGAGAAAATGTTCATATGTGTCTGCCCCAGGCAGTTGTGTTTTGATAACACAACAGTAACAAACTATTATAAAAATAATTTATTTAAAAATCGTTACAAAGGGGACATCTATAATACTTTCAACAATAAAGATAAATTGCAAAAAATGGTTACTTCATGAAGGCTTAAGTAACTAGTGTGAGAAGTTGTTAATACTGTTTAGATGGTGGGTTGTCCTGGTATACATGATATTTCACTTAGCATATGGATTTCATATAGGAATCCTATAAGGTTTGCATTTAGCAAGAAGGAACTCCATTTGCAAAAACTACCTGGCAATCTTGTGCTCCCATTTTTAGTATCCCTGCTTCCCTTAAAACTTTTGGCAGATCCATTATTCATTAGTGAGAAAAGAGACAATGACTGTGTTCTCATATGTAGATGTACATAACAAAAGTTCTACGCAACTTTCATGGCTTGGAGGTGTTTTGAGAATAATACATTATTATTAGAATATGTAACTTTTAATATTTAGCTCCCCTCTCAAATTTTACCACCTGAATGAAGTTCTCTCTGTCCAGCAATCTCTTTTCTGAGTTCTGGGAATATTTAATTTTCTGCATCATCTTTTAGCTTGTTATCATATTGCTTTTTATTGATGGCTGTTTTTTGGTGCAAGTCATTGTGTTCCAGAATAATGTTAATTGGTCCTTGGTTAATTTCAAATTTTACTTGTACCCAGAGAAAACTGTCATGGTTACACTGTGTTTAAAGATGATGTATTCCAGAGAATTTACTAAAATACCTATCATACACCTATAAATATCAAGTTACATTAAGCATCTTGCCCTTCCTTTTATTTTTATTGTTTAAAGTATTACATATGTCTCCTTTCCCCCCAATTGACATCCCGCGGCCACTTGCACCCTTCAGGACAAGCCCCTACCGCCCCAGTATCTGTGTCTATTGGTTATGCTAATATGCATGCATACAAGTCCTTTGGTTGATCTCTAATCCCCCCTTACCCTTGCCTTCTCTCTGAGTTTGGATGGTCTGTTCAGTGTTACCTTGTCTCAGGATCTATTTTTGTTCATCAGTTTATGTTGTTCATTATATCCCACATATGAGTGAGATTGTGTGATATTTATCTTTCTCCACCTGGCTTATTTCGCTTAGCATAATTCTCTCCAGTTCCATCCATGCTGCTGCAAATGGTAAAAGTTCCTTCTTTTTTATAGCAGCATAGTATTCCATTATGTAGATGTACTACAGTTTTCTAATCCACTCATCTGCTGATGGGCACTTTGGCTGTTTCCAAATCTTAGCTATTGTAAATTGTGCTGCTATAAACATAGGGGTGCATATATCCTTTCTGATTGGTGTTTCTGGTTTCTTGGGATATATTCCTAGAAGTGGGATTACTGAGTCAAATGGGAGTTCCATTTTTAACTTTTGAGGAAACTCCATACTAGCTTCCACAGTGGCTGCACCAGTCTGCATTCCCACCAGCAGTGCACGAGGGTTCCTTTTTCTCCACATCCTCGCCAGCACTTGTCGTTTGTTGATTTACTGATGATAGCCATTCTGACAGGTGTGCGATGGTACCTCATTGTTTTGATTTGCATCTCTCGGATGATTAGTGACTTTGAGCATGTTTTCATATGTCTCTCAGCCTTCTGTATGTCCACTTTAGAAAAGTGTCTACTTAGGTCCTTTGCCATTTTTTGATTGCATAGTTTATCTTCCTTTTGTTAAGTTGTATGAGTTCCCTGTAAATTTTGGAGACTAAACCCTTATTGGAGATTAAACCCTTATTGGAGATAGCATTGGCAAGTATGTTCTCCCATGCAGTGGGATTTCTTGTTTTATTGATGGCTTCTTTTGTTGTGCAGAAGCTTTTTATTTTGATGTAGTTCCATTAGTTTATTTTCTCCGTAGTCTCCATTGCCCTACAGTGGTTCTCAACCTTCCTAATGCTGCGACCCTTTAATACAGTTCCTCATGTTGTGGTGACCCCCAATTTCATTGTTACAAATTGAACATAATTAAAGCATAGTGATTAATCACAAAACAATATGTAATTATATGTGTTTTCCGATGGTCTTAGGCGACCCCTGTGAAAGGGTCATTCGACCCCAAAAGGTGTTGTGACCTACAGGTTGAGAACCGCTGCCCTAGGAGCTGAATCAGTAAAGATATTGCTTCGACATATGTCTGATATTTTGCTGCTTATGGAGTCTTCTAAGATTTGTATGGTTTCCCGTCTTACATTTAAGTCCTTTAACCATTTTGAGTTTATTTTTGTGTATGGTGTAAGTTGGTGATCTAGTTTCATTTTTTTGCATGTATCTGACCAATTTTCCCAGCACCATTTATTGGAGAGACTGTCTTAACTCTGTTGTATGCTCTTGCCTCCTTTGTCAAATATTAATTGAGCATAATGGCTTGGGTTGATTTCTGGGTTCTCTGTTCTGTTCCATTAGTCTATATGTCTGTTCTTGTGCCAGTACCAGGCAGTTTTGAGAACAGTGGCTTTGTAATATAGCTTGATATCTGGTATTGTGATCTCTCCAACTTTGTTTTTCTTTCTCAAGATTGCTGTGGCTCTTCAGGGTCCTTTTATATTTCAGATGAATTTTTGGAGAGTTTGTTCTAGGTCTGTGAAATATGCCATTGGTATTATAATGGTGATTGCATTTGTTTATGTCTTCCTCTATCACTTTTTTCAATGTCCTGTAGTTTTCCGACTACAGGTCTTTTACCTCCTTAGTTAAGTTTATTCTTAGGTATCTTAATTTTTTTGGTGCAATGGTAAATGGGTTGCCCTTCCTTTTTAATCCTACTTCTCTGGAGGAGCAGCAGGGTAGAATAAACAAGTTCCAGAAGTTGGGCACCTAACTTCATAATTTTGTTCATTTAACCAATGAAAAATATAGGGGGATAGAATCCACACTGTTGGTTATTTAGCTATCTTTTCATGGATCTTTATTTACATGCCCTAGAGGGCATGGACCTACTTTGTTCAGCCTAAATTTCTAACCAGGTGTTGTATACATAGTAGGCACCAATAAATATGTGAAATGATTGAGTGATACACACACACACACACTTTCTTGGAGTTTTTTTGTGGGGAACATGATTCAGAATAAAGTGCTTACAGTTATCTCCAAATCTTTTTGAAAAGAAGTAGAGTATAAATAAACACATACATAAAAATAAAATATTATTATCACATTTTGGAAATGCCTCTTGGCCTCTGATCTGTAATATTCCCTGGATCAGAAAGACTGGCTGAAGGGAACTACTGGGGACCGTCTGTGAGGTGGAATGCATTCTCTTTTTCTGGTGTTTAAACACAAGCTGTAAGAACAAAATGTTTGCAATTAAGATACCACTGATTTTTTTTCTCCATTAATTTCATCTTTCTTCAAAGCTAATGGGGATATATAATGATTCCACATCAAAGACTCTTTTCTAATGGTTTAGGAGATGTGCGTTTTATTAGAACAAAGCAGAATTCACAACCCACAACAGAGCAATTAGTTGAAGTTATTTTAGAGTTGATTTACGAATCACTCTTCATAAAATGAGCTGGATCCTCATATGTGCTCTCCTTCTAAACCTCCTTTTCCAAGAAGCCTTTCTAGCTCTTTTTCCTTCCTCCTGTTCTATCCTTCCCCCCATACCCTTGTCCTTGCACTCACTTCACATGGTATTATAATATTTATTTTCTTCCCTATCTCCTCCCATTAGACCACAAGGGATCTTGAGGGCAGGTATACTAGGTAAAGCTTGCTCAACTCAGTATATTCAATGCCTTGCACAAATGCCTGGTTTACGATAGGCATTCAACAAAGATCTGTTAAGTGAATGAATTAATGGTTAACACCTCACATTTAGGTGCACTCTAGGCTTACAAAGTACTTTCCTATGTTGTGATTCCCATGATATTCTGAGCCAGGCAGAAAACCTATTATCACCCGTATATACAGATGTGAGAAGAGGTTCAGAAAGGCTGTGTAACCTGAGGGCAAATAGGCTGCCTTTCCAGGAGATACCAGGACTCGTGACTGTGGATTCTGGCTCTGCAGCCCTTTTCTGAACATTGGAGCTATTTGTTTCTTGAGCCAAGTGCCAAAGGGAAAACAAATTTATGCCCAGAATCCTTTTAACCTTCTCCTCTGCTCTGTCTTTACTCCTCTGTTGGATTCTTTCACTTCTGACTTAGCCCTACTTTTTATTTAGGAGGCACATATATTTCCTATTTGCAGATGAAAGATGTAAAATATATATTCTTCTCTTGATTCTCCAGTTACTCTGTCTGGGACCTCCTGGTTGGGGCGTGGGGTTGTGGAATGTGTGGCTGAGATGGGGGTGGTGTACACATGTGGGAAAAGATGTAGCAGACTGAAGTGGCCAGTGTGTGCTACTCAGACTATCAGGGCAAAGGCCTGGGACGCTGAGGCCTTGGCCTTGAGTTCCTTCTATCCCCCCTCCCATGTCCAACACTTTTCTAGGGGGAATCTGGATACAATGAACTGGTAAGAGTTGGGAGAATGATGCTGACAACAAGACTCCAGCATACGGAGATTTAAGAATTAGAGTGTTTAGGGAAGGGGTAGAGTGGTCAAGGTGAAGTTGGACAGTAGTTAGGGCTTACTTGCAGACATTAGCTGTATTTGTTAATTGTATGAAATTGAATTCAGTTCTTTCCAGACAGCCCTGAGGGTGGAAGTTAAGGAGAGGGCAAAAGAGAGAATCTCTTAAATGGCCTTTAAAGTAAGTAGAGTCCTTTTCTTGAAAGAGAAAAGGCAATGACGCCTACATCACTAGCAAGTGAAAATGAAAATGACAAGGGAGCGTGTTGGCCTTATCTCAGCTTCACACACAATACCCAGATCACAGAGCACTAGCAACAATGACATCACGCTACATATACCCACGCGCTCCCATCTAGTTTACCAGGGAGGCAGGCATTTTATATGGACAAACTTGAAAGTTACACACGTTTAAATAAGGCCTCACATTTAATGCGTAATGTATGTCAGAGACTTTACATATATTTTACTTCTCACAGGAACCCTGTGATAATAAGAACCAACATTATAAGTTGACAGATAAGAAACTGAGGTTCAGAGAGGTCAAGCAACTTGCCCAAGGACATACACCTGGTAAATGGGATCCCAGAAGTCTCCTCTATGTCTGACGGTGAAACCAGTTATCTCAGAGTCAACTCTCCCGCTAACCTGCCTCACATACATCCAATTTAACCAGTCCGTCTTTACCCTCTACCATACTTTTTTTTTTTTTTTTAATTTACATTAGTGAAACATGCATGACTTGGATGTTGTATTTTCCTCTTATGTCCCCAATTAGTGAACTTCTTGAGGGCGGAGACCAACTCCATACCCTCAGTCAGGAGCACCTAACTGGTGCTCGGTAGAGTATTTTCCCGGAAGGACAGACACCCGGAAGGTGGCTAGACATGCAGGAGCCTAAGAGTAAGCACAGGTAAGGAAGGAAGACGGGGACGGGGATATCCTCCAACAATGTCATGAGTACCTGGACCGGTGTGAGGTGCCCGGGATACGGTGATGACACAGCCAGTTAGGGTCCCTCACGGAACCTCAGCGTAGAGTTCGGGGTTATGGTGAAGGATGTAAGTCCACCAAAGAAAATGTACCCCGTGTTCCTCAGCACGAAGGAAAGCCGAGGGTCGGAAGCCCCAGTATTTGCAGGATTCTGGCAGTCCGGCCGCGCAAAGACAGGAGTAAGAAGATATTATTAGTAGGTCAAGTGAAATACTTGCATGGGACTGAACTTGACCGGGCAAAGGTCTAGCTAGGGTGTGATGGGAGATAAGGAGCGCAGAGCGCCGGGTGCGCGTCGGAGATAAAGGGGTGCGGCCGGCGGGCGCTGCAGTCAGCTTCTCTTCGCGGGGTTGCGTCCCGCAGCACCAGGAGGCCCCCGGGAGTGAAGACGGGCGCGCCGCCTGGCTCCCCACTCCTCCCGCCCTTTGTGAAACGCCCCCATTGTGCTTCACTGGCGGAGTCCGGCCCACTCCGCGAGGGCTGAAAGGTGAGGGGCCGCGCGGTACTTGAGTCTCCAAAAACCCTCGGTTTCCCTCACCCCAATGAAATCCTCTGCCCTGTCCCCTCCCTCCTGCAACTTCCTCGTGCCCTCGGTCCCTCTTGCCTCCCGCGCACGGCCTGGGGGGCGGGGCGAGGGCGCCGGGCTGCGCGAGACTTCCGCCTAAATCCCGCGAGACTCGCCTGCCGCTGCTGCTGCTGCCGCCGCCTCTTACGTCTTTCCCTTTGACAAGTGGCCGCTGCTGCAGCAAAAATAAAGGACGCGGCCACCACCGCCGCCGCCGCCGCTGAGCGGGGCCCGGGTCACAGGATTCGCGTTTCACCCCCCGCCAGCTCCGGAGCCGCGTATGGTAACGCCTCCTCTTCTGTCTCCCTGGCCGCCTTTGCTTGCGCCCCGCCGGCTGGGCAAGGCCGGCCGGAGCCGTTCCGGGGCCGCTGCCGAGCGGGGCGCCGGGGTCCCGGGTGGGCGGCCGTCGAAGGCCTGAGGGAGCCCTGCCGGCGCGGCGAGGCCCCCTGGCCCCGGGTGCTTCTCGCGGCTCGGATGCCTACCAAGTCACGTTAGAAGCCGAGCCGCTCGCCCGAGAGGGCGGAGGGACCCGCCCCTCCGGCGGCTGCCTGTACGTGTCCCTCAGCCCTCCGGGGTCGCCTCTCTGACCTTTTCCTTCACCCCTTTATCCGCTAACGAGCGCCCCTCCCCTGGCTGGGGCCAGGCGGGCCGGGCGCGGCGGTGGACTCCTTTTCCCAGCTCCGAGGAGAGCTGCGCCCCCGGTGTCCCTCTCGCCGGCCACCTTTTGAGGGGTGGCGGTGGAGGTTGGGGCGAGGTGCCTTTCTCACTTCCTGTGCTTTTGGGTGGGGGCAGCTCATCATCTGGCAAACGTTTTCCGAATCTCCCGCCCCGGTTAAAATAATTGCGAGCCTCTGCTAGCAGGAGGGGAGACGAGATGCATTGTGTAGTCTTTGGAGTGAGATGAGGAGGAGGATGACAGGAGCTGCCCCAGAGAATGTGGTGATGGGTGGCGTGTTCATGGGAGACAGGAGGAAGACCGGAGCGGGTAGGTACCGCATTTCCCAGGAGGTTATGTAAAAGACGTGTTTTCCATCCCGGAGAGCTGTGTAGCACCGGGGCGTAATTTGCCTTAGTTTTGAAATATCTGTAATACTGTGTTAAATATGGATAATCAGAATAGTAGGAATACCAAACCTGAGCAGACTAACGCATCACTGTAATTCATTTCCAGAGATAACATTTCATGGTTAACATTTTGTTGTATTTCTAGCAGACAGTTAATTTTTTCCCATAGTACCCGGCTCATCCTTGATTGGGGTCTCTCTCTCTCTCTCTCTCTCTCTCTCTCTCTCTCTCTCTATATATATATATATATATATATATATTGCAGAAATGATAAATGATTTGTTTTGAGTCACATCTTTGGCCTGCTTGATTAAATCCAGTTACTTGTTCATTAACACCGGTTGTACTCTGTCATCACTCACTCTTTCTTTGGGCCTAGTTCTTTAAGTGATTGTTAGTCAAATGGTTTTAAAAATCAAACATTAAAAAGTATCTGCTTGGATCTCGTACATTACGTGTTTTTGCAGTTTTGCCTGAGGTGGATGGTGAAAAGGAGCAGTGTTTTGGAAAGCAAATAAACTTTAAGTTATTCATAGAGGGAAGAAACCTGTTTACCTTGAGGTTTATGAAATTGATTTCCGTTGGTTATTTTTAGGCCAAAATAGTTATGTGACATTGTTTGTTTCATAGTGCTTTTGTGATTGGGATGGGGTGGATGTGTGCCTTTGATTATGTAGGTTTTTCTATAGCGTGTGTTTATACAAGCAAAATTGAGTGTTCTAGGTGCCTGTATGCACATGTGTATGACCTCCTTGATTTTATTTATTTTTATTTTAAGAAATGTATTTTTATTGATTACAGAGAGGAAAGGAGAGAGAGAGAGAAACATCAGTGATGAGAGAGAATCATTGATAGGCTGCCTCCTGCATGCCCTCCACTGGGGATAGAGTCCATAACCTGGGCATGTGCCCTGACGGAATGGAACTGTGACCTCCTGGTTCTTAGGTCAACGCTCGACCATTGCTCAACCGTTGAGCCACACTGGCACATCCTTGACTACACACACACACACACACACACACACACTCTAGAGGCCTGGTGCACGGATTCGTGCATGGGTGGGGTCCCTCAGGATGGCCTGCAGAGATAGGGCCCCAGCTTGCGCCCCCAGCCTTGCAGCCCTGCAGCCCCGCCCAGCACCCCGCCTTGGCCTGGCACCGCCTTTCACCATCCCCACCCCCTGCTGCTGTGACTGGTTGCAATCTGTGGGGCGATTGGTCTGCAGGGTGATCAGCGGGGCAGTTGGGCCCCACTTGCACCTGCCTTGACCTGGCGCTGCCTGCTCACCTGCTCCACCATCCCACCACACTCCCGCTCTTGTCGGGGCCCATTGGGGCCAGCAGCACCTACACTACCGCCAGCCATGTTCCACACCACCCCCTGATGGTCAGCGCACGTCATAAAGAGCAGTTGAACGCCTGGTCTAACGGCCACCCGAGGGGACAGTTTGCATATTATTAGGCTTTTATTATATAGGATAATTATGTCATTTGAGGAAATAAAGTATTAGGTAGGGCAAAGAATAGTCTTGTAATATTTTCCCCAATCACATGATATGAATAAATGGCAGAATCTAGGGAAGTTGGAAATCTAAAGGCTTTTAAAATTTGGATAGATTGTCATCTGTCTGGGGTTGTCATTGGAATGGATTAAATGGCCTATTAAGGCCTCTTGAAATTCTAAACTTTTATGAATTTTGCTTTCCTAAGGTTCTTATCACTTTGTTGCTTAAATTTCTAGTCATACTGTTTGCATGTGACACTTCTCATTCATTTGCTGGTCATGTAGGTATTTCACTCTCAATATAGACATCCAGGTGGTGTATGGATGAGAAAGCAACTATAAACAATCACTTAATCTGCTTATTGATATAAATGTGTACTAAAAATCCCCTTTGATTAAAGAAATTTAGAAGACTGTGTTGTTTATTGGACTGGATTGGTCAGTAGAGGTTGCACATCATCAATAGCCATACAATTCAGTTGTCCCAAGCATTTTTCCCTAAGAAAGACTAAATGGCTCTTTCTTGATATTTGAAACAAAAAAAGAGGACTGGGTACATTGAACAGTTGATTTTTTAAAATTCAGATTTTCAGAACTTAAAATAACAATGACTGCTGTTTGGAGTATGGAGAAACAGTTATGTTAGGATAAAAGCAAATTGAGACCCTAGCCAGTTTGGCTCATTGGATAGAGCGTTGGCTTGCAGACCATAGGGTCCCTGGTTTGATTCCGGCCAAGGGCACATACCTTGGTTGCAGGCTTCTCAGTGGCCCAGGCCGTGGTTGGGACGCGTGCAGGAGGCAGACAGTCAACGTGTTTCTCTCTCTTTCCCTCTCTCTTCCACACTCTCTAAAAGATCAATAGAAAAATTTCCTTGGGTGAGAATTAACCAAAAAAAAAAAAGCAAATTAACTTGTGAAACAAAATTTGAATTTTATAGTTGAACAACTATATAATAATAAATAACAAATGCTATAATCTATTGTAGATAATTTTATAAATGTAAATGCATTTGGTTTAACAGACAAATGAAATGCATTCTTACATGCACATATTGCAGGTTATCATGATGTTGAAAACATAAAAAGTTTCTCATGTCATTTAAAAAGAAGTTTGCAAAGCCAATAAAGTCACAGCAGCTAGTATATATTTTTGATGAAAACATTTATAAGGGAACATAAAATATGCAATTTACTTTTGCGATGCCAGATCTTATTTTTATGATTTTAGCAGAGAAGGAAGGGTGATGTAAGTGGGAGTTACATTCTTTTCTTTTTTTTTTTAATATATATTTTTATTGATTTCAGAGAGGAAGGGAGAGGGCTAGAGAGATAGAAACATCAATGATGAAAGAGAATTACCGATTGGCTTTCTCCTGCATACCCCACACTGGGGATCAAGCCCGCAACCTGGGCATATGCCCCGACTAGGAATCGAACTGTGACCTCCTGGTTCATATGTTGATGCTCAACCACTGAGCCACACCGGCCGGTCTATTTTTATGATTTTAGTTTGTTTTACTGTCACTTACTGGGCTCTCTTAAGTTAATTGGAATATTAAATTCCAGATGAGATAACCGAGCAGGGAAAAAGGAAATTGAATAAGATGATTGATTGATGGCTTTTATTTAGTTTCAGCTCTTTATTTTGAAATGTTAGACTTACAGAAATGTTGCAAAGATAGTGCAGTTTCTATACACCTTTCACACATCTAATGTTGACCACTTACATAACCATAGTACCATGATCAAAATTAGGAAATTAGCATTGGTATACTACTATTAACTAAACTAGAGTTTATTTTTTCCTTTCTTTCATGACCTTGATATGATGAGTATTGATCAGTTATTTTGTAGAATTCTCATTTTGGGCTTCTCTGATATTTTTCTAATGATTAGATTGAGGTTATATGTGTTTGCAAGAAAACCAGAGAAGTGATCTGTCCTTCTCAGTGTATCATCTTAGAGGGTACATGGTGCTGATGTATCTTACTGCTAGTAATACTTTAACCTTGATGACTTTGTTAAGGTGGCCTCTGCTGATTCTCTACTGTAAAGTTACTATTCTTTATACTTTGAGAGATATTGTTTCTTCTCAAACTTTCAGTGATTTTAGTAACTGTTGGTGGATCTTGTCTGCAACAGTTATTACTGTGGCATTTGCCTAATGGTGATTTTGTGTTTTTTTTCTTAAAAATATACTTTTAATTAATTTCAGAGAGGAAGAGAAAGGGAGAGAGAGATAGAAACACTAATGATGAGAGAGAATTATTGATCGGCTGCCTCCTGCACGCCCCACACTGGGGATCAAGTCCACAACCTGGGCATGTACCCTGACCAGGAATTGAATGTTGACCTCCTAGTTCACAAGTCGATGCTTGACCATTGAATCACATCACTGGGCCCAGGGTCGGTTTTGTATTTCCCTCATTCCTTTTGCATTTATTATTGGAATTCTTCTGTAAGGAAGAGATGTCCCTTCTTCATTTTATTCAATTACTTATTTATGTAAGTATGATCTCGTAGGTAATTATTCTACAGGTTATAATCCAGTAGTAATATTTTATTGCTCACATTGTTTCAGTTTTGGCCATTAGGAACTCTTTCACGTTGGCCTTCACCCTTTTTTGAGCACTGTTTTATATCCTGGCACTACAGACTATTCCATGTTTATTTTGTATCTTTTCTGGAATCAACCACTTCTCTCTCTAAGGAGCTTTGCTTCTTTTTATTGGAGAATAGAATTTAAATCGAGATCTGGATGCTAGGTGTGCTCATTGGGGTGTCATTATTCCTAGGCCCTCCGAGGACAGAACTAGCAGATAATATGTTGTATACTAAATCATCCATGCATGCACACATTTCTTTCTATATATAGTAATATGAACTCTGTATGAGTTCATATTGTTATCTTCTACTCCAGTCTAACACCACAAGGTTCATTGCAACTTGTCTCCTATTCTTATAACTTCTTTTCTGAAGTGAGAAGCCTGGCTCTCATCTGTAGTATACGAACTTATTTATTCACTTTTAGAATGCACATCAAGTAGTTACGATTGCTAACCCATGCCCTTGTGAGAAACATAGTTGCTAATTAAATGTAGTATTTGTATACAGCTTTTTGGTGTGTCTTTGGCCTTACAGTATCTGACTCAAAATACTGTTTTCCAAAGTTACCTAGGTTTGTTTTTTTCTTCCCCACTCCTTTTAGTGTGGTTATGTTATTAATCTGTAATGCAATTAAGTTCTTTTCTCACTCTTTTCCATTTTGGGTTTCCCCCAGTCCTGGTTGATTTTCATTATTTGCATATTTACATTGTTACATGAAACATTACTGCTACTAAACATTAGTACATAAAAGGATATACTTAGAGAAGTATTACTCCTTATTTCTGCTACCCTATTCCCATCCCCTCTTCTCCCCACCTGTTTTCTATGTCCTGTAGTTATTAACCAGTCTCTTAAGTTTCTGGTTTATTCTTCCTCTATTTCTTCTACACAAATGAACAGATTGTGTTTTCTTATATTTCTTTTCTTTTTTCTCACACAATTTTTAAAATTGCGATACAATGCATATACCATAAAACTCACACTTTTGAAGTGTACGATTTAGTGGTTTTTAGTATATTCACAAGGTTGTGCAACCATCACCATTAATTCAAGAACATTTTCATCACCCCCAAGAGAAATCCTTGTATCCATAAGCAGTTATGTCCCATTCCCCTTCCCCCAGTCCCTGGTAACCACTAATCTACTTTCTTTTTTTATGGAATTGTCTATTGTGGACATTTCATGTAAGTGAAATCATATAATATGTGGACTTTTGTGCATGGCTTCTTTCACTTAGCATAATTTTTTGAGGTTCATCCATGTTGAAGCATGTATCAGTACTTTATTCCTTTTTATGGCTGAATGATATTCTGTTGTAAGAATATACCACATTTTGTTTCATGCATCAATTGATGGACATTTGGTTTCTCTCTCTCTCTCTTTTTTTTTGTTGCTATTATGAATGATACTAATGTGAACATTCCTATATAAGATTATGTGTGGACATATGTTTTCAATTTCCTTGTATATATAACTTACAGTGGAATTGCTGGGTCATGTGGTAACTCTTTAACTTTTTGAGAACTGACATGCTGTTTTCCTATTCTCTATTTTTTGTATAAAGAGTGACATGTAATACTCTTTTGAACTTTACTTTTATCACTTATCAGTACAGTATATCCTAGAAATCACTCCAAATCAGTTCATTCTTTTGAAGAGAGATTTAAAAAGTAATTCTTTACTTCTTTTCTTTTTACAGCTGTATCCTACTCTACTGTGAGGATGTATCCTAATTTATTTAGCTATTCTTCTACTTATGGGCATTTATGTTTTTTTTCCTATGTTTTGCAATTATAAGCAACTAGAGGCCCGATGCACAAAAATTTGTGCAAGAGTAGGCCTTCCTTCCCCTGGCTGTCGGCACCGGCTTCCCTTCAGCACCCGGGACTTGGGCTTCCCTCCTCCGGCTGCTGGCAGCACCTGAGACCCGGGCTCCTTCCCTCCTCCGGCCGCCGGCAGGCACCCGGGACCCGGGCCGGCTTTCTCTGGCCCTGGTTTTGTCAGGAAGGATGCCTGGAATGACATCTGGAAGATGTCCGGTCTAATTAGCATATTACCTTTTATTATTATAGATTATAGATGTTGCAATAAATGACCTGTGCAAATGTATTTTTGTATTGTTAGAGTTGTACCTTCAAGATAGATTCATATCAGTGGGATTGCTGGGTCAAAAGTTAAGTGCAGCCGAAACCGGTTTGGCTCAGTGGATAGAGCGTCGGCCTACGGACTGAAAGGTCCCAGGTTCGATTCCGGTCAAGGGCATGTACCTGGGTTGCGGGCATATCCCCGGTAGGAGATGTGCAGGAGGCAGCTGATCGATGTTTCTCTCTCATCGATGTTTCTAACGCTCTATCTCTCTCCCTTCCTCTCTGTAAAAAATCAATAAAATATATTAAAAAAAAAAAAGTTAAGTGCATATGTAGTTTTGTTAGGTATTGCCAAGTTTTTCTCCAGAAGTATTGTACTAATTTGCATATCTACAAGTAATGTATGAGAGCACTTGTTTTCCCTACAGTATGTTTTACCAGAGGTAACTGATTTAAAAAAATGCTCTGTAGTCTTTTCAGTGACCCATTGTGGGAAGGACTTAATGCCTGTGGTTGGCAGGTCTTTATAGCTCAAAAATGAAATTCGTTGTCCACTAATACTGCACTGATACATGTAGGTTATTATGTGCAGATGAAATCGATTGGAATGCAATTTCTGGTCTAGCCAGAATTGTTCATTTAATGGAGGTGCTGCATTGATTCATAATATCCATGCTCAGAAAGAATACTTAAGGAGTTTAACAGGATAACTGAAATTGTAAGGAGAATATTTTTTTCTTTAGAGTATGTATGATATAGTAGTTATTGGTTAACACTGTATGCTAGTTATTTTGAACAACAGTATACACAAGATATATTGACACCATGGTGTGGGAATTATTTTGACCATTAATGGCCATATCTAGAACCTTTTATGTTTCCATAAGAAAGAAGGCCAATTTTAGGAAGATTAAATGGAGAGTTTAAAGTTCTGAATTAGGATACATACATTTTAGTGGTGCCAATGACTAAAATAACATGAAAAACATCCTTATCTTATAAGGTAACAAGCTCTATCCAGGGAGGCTGGAAATTTAGGTTCTTTCCGAGAAAGGGCACTGTTTAGGTGCTTGGAACACATTAATGAAAAAACAGATTCTTGCATTGGAGAACTTGACATTCTGGTTTTCTGATGAATTGATGTTCTGAGGAAAACAGATGCTGAATGTTGATTGTGAGTGGATCCAACAGAGGTCTGGTGTAGTCTTAATTAAAGTGAAATCATCTTTGGTGTTATAAAAACCCAAATAATACTTGGTTTACTGGTTACAAAGAGAAGGCTATGAAACATCACAGGATGGTTACTTATTTTGTCTATCAATCTTTCTTATTTTATTTTTAAAAAATATAGTCTTACCAGAGGTGCAGTGCACAAATTTGTGCACTGGCGGGGTCCCTTGGCCTGGCCTGCGGGGATCAGGCTGAAACCAGCCTGGTACACGGATTCATTCAGGATGTGTCTGGCCCATCTCGCCCAGTCCTGATTGGGGCCATCTCACCTAGTGACTGGGGTTGATTGGGGCCGGCTGGCTGGGGAAGGACCCTGTGAGGTTGGCCAGCTGGGAAAGGGCCATGGGAAGGCTCCAGGGTATATCCAGCCCATTTTGCCCAGTCTCGATCGGCTGGACCCCAGCAGCAAGGTAACGTACTAGTTAATGTCTGCCCCCTGGTGGTCAGTGCATGTCATAGTGACTGGTCAAATGGTCGGACACTTAGCATATTAGGCTTTTATTATATAGGATTGATTTCAGAGAGGAAGGGAGAGGGAGAGAGAGAAACATCAATGATGAGAGAGAATCATTGATTGGCTGTCTCCTGCATGCCCCCCACTGAAAATTGAGCCCACAGCCTCAGCATGTGCTCCCACCAGGAATTGAACTGTGACCTCCTGGTTCATAGGTCATCGCTCAGCCACTGAGTCATGCTGGCTGGACTCTTTCTCATTTTATTGTATGTTTGTAAGTATGTATTTATTTTTAATATAAATCTTTATTGTTGAAAGTATTACATATGTCCCTTCCACCACCCCCCATTGCCCTTTCTCCTCCCTTCCCCCAAGCCTTCACTACTCTATTGTCTGTGTCTATGGGTTATGCATATATGCATATGAGTTCATTGGTTGATTTCTTCCCCCCTTCACCCTCCCCTGCCTTCCCTCTCTTTCTCTTTTTAAATGATTCCTAGTCATAATCAACTTTGTCATCATAGTAATGGAATAATAATAGACATAATAGTGTAGGACAGGCTTTCTCAATTGGCGTTCTATGAGAATACTAAACCCTAATGTTTATTTGGACACTCATTGTATGTAAAAAATTGACTTCTCTCTAGAGCAGTGGTTCTCAACCTGTGGGTTGCAACCCCTTTGGGGGTCAAACGACCCTTTCACAGGGCTCGCCTAAGACCATTGGAAAACACATATATAATTACATATTGCTTTTGTGATTAATCACTGTGCTTTAATTATGTTCAATTTGTAACAATGAAATTCGGGGTCACCTCAACATGAGGAACTGAGGCATTAGGAAGGTTGAGAACCACTGCTCTAGAGCATCTAGAATGGGACTAGTTATGTACCATCCTTGGGAGAATGGAGAAAAGGTTCACTCCAGTATTCATGTGAAGTTCTGTAGTTCCAATGATGAATACCAGTTCAGAAAGGTCATGGCCACTGTAGTCAGATCTGGTTTTTTTTTTTCTTCCTAACTCTAGCAGAGCGATGTTGGACAAGTCATAATCTCTTAGCTTCAGTTTCCTGATCTATAAAATGGGATTAATGATAGTTGCTTCCTCTAGGGCTGGTGTGAAGATTAAATAAAAAAATCTTTCCAATCTACGTTTACCCATTTCTTTGGCTTTAAAAACGATCTGTATATCTTCAGCCTAGACCTGAAGACCCTGAGGTCCAGTGTCATAGTTCATCTGTCTACTTCACATCTCACTTGTCTCTCTGGTAGGCATCTCAAACTAAACTTGCACAACACAAAAGGTGTGATTCCTACCATCATCATTTCCTATGAAACTATTCTTAGTAAAAGGCAGGACCATTTAACTAGCCACTCAGGCCAAAAGCCTAGATATCATCTGTAATTCTTCTCTTTGTACCCTATAACCAGCTCATCAGAAAATATTCTTGGCTCTATCTCTTGAATATATTTTTAATCTGTTCACGTATCATTATCTCTACCTTAATATTCTGGCCTAAACCACCTCCTCATCTGTTTAGGTCAGTGATGGCGAACCTTTTGAGCTCGGTGTGTCAGCATTTTGAAAAACCCTAACTTAACTCTGGTGCCGTGTCACATATAGAAATTTTTTGATATTTGCAAACATAGTAAAACAAAGATTTATATTTTTTTATTTATTTTATATATTTAAATGCCATTTAACAAAGAAAAATCAACCAAAAAAATGAGTTTGCGTGTCACCTCTGACACGCGTGTCATAGGTTCACCATCGCTGGTTTAGATAATTACGATATTCTCTTAACTGGTTTCCCTTCTTTCTTGCTTGACCTCCCATAGTCTATTATGCACTTCATAGCTAGGATGATCTTTTTAATCCATCAGATAGACCACTCTTCTATTTAATATTTTACAATGACTTCCTCTTACAATTAAAATGGCCAAATTCCTAGCCATGGCCTACAAGTTTCTGAATGATATAGTTAGTTCCTGCCTACCTTTCTCTATTCACTACACTTCGGCTACACTGAACTTCCCTATATTTTTTTTATCTTGCTAGGTGCATTCCCAGGGCTTAATATTTGTTTTCACTCTGTTTGGAGTGCTCTTCTCTCAGGTTTTTGCACTGCTTGCTTCCTTACATCATTCAGAGGGGTTCTCCGAATCCACCTCTTTAGAGAGATCTTCAACGATCACACTATAGAAAGCAGTGGTCATCTATCTCTCCTTGCCTCTCTTGCTTTATTTTTTATGGTATTTATGTGTCCTGAAATTTAGTGAATTATTTGTCTACTTATTTATTATTTGTCTTCCTCACTAGAATGTAAACTCTACGAAAGCAGAAACCTTACATGTCTTGTTCATTCCAGTGCCTAGAAAGATCCTGGCTCATAGTAAGCCAGATGCAGCTCTAGGAAGTTGTCTGTGGAATAAAATTATCTCTACTTTTTTAAGGTTTTAAGCCAGAGGAAAACTATTAAGTCAGTTAAACAACCCAACAGTACTTTGGGTACTCACATGTGAAATGTGAAGTTTTAGAATTTATAACATTATCAAGAACACTTAATTATGCATAGGATGTGTTACGTGATATGTAAAAAATAAACTTGGAGTTCAGCTCTTGTGCTTATTGCAGAGTTTAAGATACTCCTTGTTTATTGTCTAATTATAATGGTAGTGATGTTGATGTAATAGTAATATTTTCTCTTGTTTTGTCAAGGGAATATTTTCCTCTAAACTCTAGATTTAAAGTCTCTGTTGATTTTGGATTGGGGGGGGGGGGTGGGGGGGGGGAGGGAATGCATTGTTTTCCAAGCTCTTAAAAAAAACCTTAATAGAGAAGCATTTATAGGAGTCTTTTAAGTTTTACCATGTTTTTAAGACGTTTCCTATTAGTCACTATACCATAAAACTGTTTGGCCATGAGCAATTTTATATGATACAATTCAAGGAAGCAGCTTTGTTGTATTAGAAATATAGGATAACCTAATCTAGAAGTAGGAAGATTATATTATTTGTGTTACTATAATTGAAAACCATTTAGGAGCTAGTATCTTTTATGTAAGGTTATCATTGAACTTATACAACCAAGTATCCAGTTATATATAGTACTAGAGGCCCGGTGCACAAAAATTTGTGCACTCGGGGGAGAGGGGGGGTCCCTCAGCCTGGCCTGTGCCCTCTCGCAGTCTGGGACCCCTCGGGAGATAACGACCTGCTGGCTTAGGCCTGCTCCCGGGTGGCAGAGGGCAGGCCCAATCCCTAGGTGCAGCCCCTGGTCGGGCTCAGAGCAGGGCCGATTGGGGAGTTGGAGCGCCGCCCCCTGTCACGCACAGAGCAGGGCCCATCAGGGGGGTTGGGGCTCCGTACCCTGTCACGCACAGACAAGGGCCCATCAGGGGGTTGGGGAGCTCCCCCCTGTCATGCACAGAACAGGGCGGATCAGGGGGTTGGGGCGCCGCCCTCTATCACCCACAGAGCAGGGCCGATCAGGGGGTTGGGGCGCCGCCACTGTCACACTCAGGGCATGGCCGATGGGGAGGTTATGGCTCTACCCCATCACACACAGAGCAGGGCCTGTGGAGGGGGTTGGGGCGCCGCCACTCTCACACTCAGGGCAGGGCTGATGGGGAGGTTATGGCTCTACCCCGTCACACACAGAGCAGGGCCCGTGGGGGGGGGAGGGGGGGTTGGGGCGCCGCACCCTGTCACACACACAGCCGCAGGGCGATCAGGGGGTTGGGGAGCTCCCCCCTATCAGGCACAGAGCAGGGCTGATCAGGGGGTTGGGGTGATTTCCCCTGTCACGAACAGAGCAGGGCGGATAGGGAGGTTGTGGCCCCGCCCCCTGTCACACACAGAGCCGCAGGGCGATCAGGGGGTTTGGGCACTGCCCCCTGTCACACTTATCCCAGTGCCAGGAGGCCTCGTGGCTCTGCTGATCCCGGTGCTGGGAGGCATATTACCCTTTTACTATATAGGATAGAGGCCTGGTGCATGGGTGGGGCTGGCTGGTTTGCCCTGAAGGGTGTCCTGGATCAGGGTGGGGGTCCCCACTGGGGTGCCTGGCCATCCTGGGTGAGGGGATGATGGCTGTTTGCAGCTGGTCACACACCCTTCAGGGTGGGGGTCCCCACTGGGGTGCCTGGCCAGCCTGGGTGAGGGGATGATGGCTGTTTGCAGCTGGTCACACACCCTTCAGGGTGGGGGTCCCCACTGGGATGCCTGGCCAGTCTGGGTGAGGGGCTGAGGGTTGTTTTCAGGCTGGCGGGTGACTGAAGCTCCCAACTGCTCCTTTTTTTTTATTCTGGGCCAGCTTTAGCTCTGGCTCCAGCTCTGAGGCCTCTGCTGCTGAAAGCAGGTATCTGGTTTGTTTGGGTTCTATAATCAAAACACTGTATCAACTCCAGCTCTGAGATCTCGGTGGGCTGAAAGCAGGTTTCTGGGGTTTTGTTTAGCTTCTATATTTGTTAACAATGTTTCAAACTGCAAGCTCAGAGGACGGCAAGGCAGGCGGGGAACGTTGGAGTCCTCCGTCACTGAAGCAAGCAAGCTTCATGTTCACTTCAAGCTGCCTGGCTGCCAGCCGCCATCTTGGCTGGCAGTTAATTTGCATATCGCCCTGATTAGCCAATGGGAAGGGTAGCGGATGTACACTAATTACCATCTTTCTTTTTTATTAGATAGGATAATGAAATTTTGTCAGTTATATGGTTATAGTTTCTGCTTCCTCAAAATTGCTCATTTCTTTGAAAAGAAGGGATTATGGAGAATGATGGAGAGGTTTCTGTAATTTAGTGAAAGTGGTATGGCAGAATAGGCAGATGCTCACATAAAGGAATAATAATGGGTAATACTTGTTGAGCATTTACTGTGCACCAGTCACTATTCTAAGCACTTTCATTTGAACTCTGTTTAAATCTGGTTGAACTGTCTATTATTTAAACCACGTTTAGCTAATTTACTTTGCAGATAAGGAAATTAAAGCACAAAAGAGGTTAAGTAACTTGCCCAAGATCACACAACTAGTAAGTGGTGAAGCCTGGATTAGAATTCAGAAACAAGGGGCGTGTTGCTGGAAATTGTGGGGGGCAGAACATGGAAATGGCCAGCCTCAGTTCAATGGTTTTAGCTGATCTAAAATTCTAGCCAAGTAATGTCATATGGGTAGGATATAGGTGTTCAGAAACTCACAATTACAATTAGAATTTTAGGTGCTGCATGTTGCTTTGACTTCTAAAAGAATGGTTCTAGTTCTGTTCTTCCAAAGAGGGGCAATAGATGTTAGAAGTGAACAATAATTGGTATAAATATTGGACTTTTCTATAGAAAAATAAATATTAGTGAATCTTTATGCTCTGAAATAGGAAGTTTTTCTTGGTAGACCTTGAAACCCAATGGTACTAAGGAGCAAGTTTAGTCTGCCACCTGTCTAAAGTGCAAACAAGTTGTGAAATAATAATGACTTACATTTGTATATTGCCTTTCTATTTACAAAGTACTTTGGTAAACATTTTCTCAGTTGATCTTATAATACCTCTGTGAAATAGGCAGGGTAGATATTATACCATTTGACAAGCTTCCACAGAGGACAGAAGTAGCTGCCTACAGAAAGAGCCCTTGAATAACCTGAGTTGCCAGACCCTCTTGTATGAAGATTCTATACATAAAGAAAGTTGCTATTCCTTGGCAAAACTGCCAGAATGTGAGTTGTAGACGTCTGCATTGTATGGTATTATGGGCTTAATTTCTTAAGTAAGTGATTGGAAAGTTGCTTAATTTGAAAGTAGAAGATACTTGGCATAATGGAATGGGCAAGTATGGCTTGTTATAATTAGCATGTTTTTAATGTTTATTAAACCGAAAGCCTGGGCATTTTAAAGAAATACGTATAATTTAGTTTAAAATTATAATTTTAATAGCAACATTGTAATCTTTTTTAAACCAGTATTTTAATTAAAACCTACTAGTTAGGCTGAAGTGATATTGTAGATTAGCATAGAGGTGGGGAGCTTTACTTTTCTGAGGTCAAAAAACGAAAGTCTGGTAGTTTCTAAAAAGACTGATATAACATATAGCCTTAGTGAAATGTTAATAAAAGTTTACAGTATTTCCTGTTTCCTTTGTTCATTTTGGAGTAGTTTAAATTGCTTTGGTTCATTTAAATTGGTCTGAGGTGTTAAGCGGGACTTTCAAAATTCTTAAAGGTACCTTGTATGAGGGAATGAAGTCAGATGCAAATTCATAGAATAACTTCACTTTATAGTATATGCGACTGTATTTTGCAAAAATCTAAGGAATTGCTGAATATTTTGTATTCTTATTATCTCAGTTCTGTGTTATTTTCTTTTGCCATGGTGCTCTTTTGCAACTGCCTCCTAATCACCACCCTTTCTCTTGTGGTCTGCCATCTGTTGGTTTGACTCTACTTCAGAGTAGGAAGGCAGGAAAGGGTGTTTGTATACAAGATAAAACTAGTCCTGTTTGGAGCTCAGTGAGTTGGAGTGCTTCTGCAATAAGACTGCTGCTGATAAATTCCAGAAGTACCATAGGCCCATAGGACTTAGAACAGCGATTTTCAACCCTGTTCACCTCTTGCCACACACAAACTAATTACTAAAATTCTGCAGCACACCAAAAAATGTATTCTTTGCCGATCTGACAAAAAAAAAAAGCTATTATTTTGATTCATTCACACTGCACCTGATCTTAGCCAAAAGACCGAGAATTGATTAACTTAATATATCAATATCATGGTTATTATTCCAATTCAATACATTGCAGATAATTATAGATATTCCTCATTCATTTTAATGATTGCCTTGAATCTCAGTGTATATTTATAATTTACTTAACCAGTTTCTTATCGGTGGACTTTAGATTCTTTCCCCTTTTTGTTTTTTACCTTATTTTTCTTTTTGCTATTCCAAACAAGGCTGCAAAGTAGAGGATATTTTTTAGTTTAAGCATACCATATTTCTTGATTAAAACTACATTGTAAAAGATTAAAACTGTAAGGTAAAAATGTTGATTGGGCCTAGGCTTGTACCTTCTAAATATCCTTAAAATTCATCTCACAAGCCCAGTACATTATTGCTCTTTTATTTTAAGTCTCAGCTCAACTTTTGGGTTGTCTCTTGTGTCTTGATCACTCTGTCTGTCCTCATTATTCCCTTAGTATTATCCATAGCTCCTGTTGGGTAAATTTGTTATGTAATGTTATCATATTGTGTTGTAACTGCTTATATATCCTTGTCTTATTCTGGGTTCTGAGTCATTTAGAGCACTGGGCTTTCTATCTAATAGACCTTCCTACTGTGGATCCAAATATTGCATGTTCTTGTTAAGTTCCTGGTAGAAATAAATACACATACCTTTGTTAAAATTAATATACAGGGTAGGGCAAAAGTAGGTTTATAGTTCATTTGGAAAATAATACAATAATTAATAAGTAATAATACAAGAATAAACTCTGTGTTTTGTGTACTTACAACTGAAAACTTACTTTTGCCTCACTCTGTATAGCTACAGAAGACTTTTAAAAAAATGTGCAAATAGGACTGACCTTACTTAGTTCATTAATGAATGTACTAGGGTACAACCCTTTGATTTCCCCTTCCTCCCTCCCTTCCTTTCTTTAGAAGAGGTGAAAAGGTTACTTTTCTAAAAATTTTATTTTATTGTTTAATGTATTACAAATAATAGTACATATCAAATAATAGTACATATGTCTCCTTTTTTTCCCCATTGACCTCCCCCCCCCGGCCTCCCCTTCCCCCTGGCACATGCCCTCACCCCCCCGCCCCCAGTGTTTTGCGTCCATTGGTTATACTTATTTGCATGCATACAAGTCCTTTGGTTGATCTCTTACCTCCCCCCCCCAACCCTCCCCTGCCTTCCCACTGTAATTTGACAGCCTGTTCGATGCTTCTTTGCCTCTGTATCTATTTTTGTTCATCAGTTTATAATGTTCTTTATATTCCACAAATGAGTGAGATCATGTGGTATTTATCTTTCACTGACTGGCTTATTTCACTTAGCATAATGCTCTCCAGTTCCATCCATGCTGTTTCAAATGGTAAGAATTCCTTCTTTTTTACAGCACCGTAGTATTCCGTTGTGTAGATGTACCACAGTTTTCTAATCCACTCATCTGCTGATGGACACTTAGGCTGTTTCCAAATCTTAGCTATTGTAAATTGTGCTGCTATGAACACAGGGGTGCATATATCCTTTCTGATTGGTGTTTCTGATTTCTTGGGATATATTCCTAGAAGTGGTATTACTGGGTCAAATGGCAGTTCTATTTTTAATTTTTTGAGGAAATGCCATACTGTTTTGCACAGTGGTTGCACCAGTCTGCATTCCCACCAGCAGTGAAGGTTACTTTTAAGTTAGTTAGTTAGTTCTATTTTGTCTCCCCCAGCCCCTTTTGTTTTGATGTCATCAGATAGTCTTAATTTTATTTTTCCCTCCTCAAAATCATATTCATGTATTGATATTCTGAGATTTTGTGAGGAGTTAGCTATAGTACCTACTTTCAACATTTTTGCTATTTCTTCATTATTTATTTTAGGAAAGCTCATAAGAATGTTTTCTTGAAGTATAAAATGGATATGTCATTGGGTTCAGTGAGGATAAATTTATCAAAAACATTATGATTGCCATGACTTAAGCTTTATTTTTTTTATTTTTATTTTTTTAATTAAATCTTTATTGTTCAGATTATTACATTTGTTCTCCCCCCCCCCCCCATAACTCCCCTCCACCCAGTTCCCACCCCACTCTCCGCCCTCACTCCCCACCCACTGTCCTCATCCATAGGTGCACTATTTTTGTCCAGTCTCTTCCCGCATCCCCCACACTCCTTCCCCCCCCACCCCCCAAGAATAGTCAGTCCATTCCCTTTCTATGTCCCTGATTCTATTATAATCACCAGTTCATTCTGTTCATCAGATTATGTATTCCCTTGATTTTTAGATTCACTTGTTGATAGATGTGTATTTGTTGTTCATAATTTGTATCTTTACCTTTTTCTTCTTCTTCCTCTTTTTAAAGGATACCTTTCAGCATTTCATATAATGCTGGTTTGGTGGTGATGAACTCCTTTAGCTTTTCCTTATCTGTGAAGCTCTTTATCTGACCTTCAATTCTGAATGATAGCTTTGCTGGATAAAGTAATCTTGGTTGTAGGTTCTTGGCATTCATCACTTTGAATATTTCTTGCCACTCCCTTCTGGCCTGCAAAGTTTCTGTTGAGAAATCAGCTGACAGTCATATGGGTACTCCCTTGTAGGTAACTGACTTTTTTTCTCTTGCTGCTTTTAAGATTCTCTCTTTGTCTTTTGCTCTTGGCATTTTAATGATGATGTGTCTTGGTGTGGTCCTCTTTGGATTCCTTTTATTTGGGGTTCTTTGCGCTTCCTGGACTTATAAGTCTATTTCTTTCACCAGGTAGAGGAAGTTTTCTGTCATTATTTCTTCAAATAGGTTTTCAATATCTTGCTCTCTCTCTTCTTCTGGCACCCCTATTATTCGGATGTTGGTACGCTTGAAGCTGTCCCAGAGGCTTCTTACACTATCTTCGTATTTTTGGATTCTTTTTTCATTTTGCTTTTCCGGTTGGGTGTTTTTTGCTTCTTTGCATTTCAAATCTTTGACTTGATTCTTGCGATCCTCAGGTCTGCTGTTGGGAGTCTGTATAATATTCTTTATTTCAGTCAGTGTATGCTTAATTTCTAGTTGGTCCTTTATCACAACCTTGAGGGTCTCACTAGATTTCTTGAGGGTCTCATTAAGTTTATCAGCGGTTTCTAGAAAATTCTTGAAAAACCTTATAACCATGGTTTTGAACTCTATATCCAGTAGTTTGCTTTCCTCCATTTCTGTCATTTGTGTCCTGTTTCTTTGTCTCGGCCTTTTTTATGCTTCGCTGTGTCGATAGAGTGGCTTTCTGTGCTAAGTGTCCTATAGGGCCCAGTGGCTCAGCCTCCCCAATTACCTGAGGTAGACACTCTTGGTGCACCCCCTTGTGGGCTTTGTGGACAGTCTTGTTGTAGTTAAGCCTTGATTGTTGTAGGTAGCACTGGGAGAATTTGACCTCCAGGCCAATTGGCTGTGAGAATCAGCTGTGTCTACGGTGGGAGAACTTCTGTGCTGAAGACACCCTTCTGGGGCAAGACATGCTTCAGTGGGGATTTTTTGCTCACTGAGTCTGACCCCTGAGTGTGTCCCGTATGGATCTGCGGAGTTGTAATTGGACGGTCCCACTCTGACCACTGGGTACACTGGCTTTGGATCTAAGGAGGTGCTAACCTCTGCCTGCGGGTACCCAGCAGAAGCCAGCTGTAAAGCAATGCAAGTTGCCCTGGGGCCTTGGGCAGTTGCAGCTTGTTAACTAATTTTCAGATTACAAAGGGCTGGGCCTTTCATATGCAAAAGCCTCCATGCAGGGCTTGGGCGGGGTAGAGCCCCCCCCCCCCCCGGGGATCAACTGGGTGGGTGGAGCGAGCAGTATGGCTGCTCTCAGTCCTGTCCTCAGAGGTCCCAGCAATCGCTGTTTGTGCCTCCAAGAGAAAGCTGCCAGCGAGTTCCAACCGATTCCAGACAGTCCCGTTTCTCCCCGTATGAGTCTGGGTCCCGAGAGACTCACCTGGAACTGGAGCTCAGAGCCTGAGACTCCCTCCCGATTGAAAAAGACAATCGTGACCTCAGCCGCCAGCCCTCTCCGCATGCACCTCCGCACCTTTATTTACTTCCGCACCGCACCTCCTCTGAGTCTCGGAACGCTTTTCTCTTTCCTTCTAGTTGTAGAATTTCCACTCAGCCAGCCTTCCTGTGGTATTTTTGAAGTGGTTGTGCGAGACAGCAATCTCCGGTGTTTACCTATGCCGCCATCTTGGTTTCTCTGACTTAAGCTTTAGATGCTAGCAAATTAAAGGTTCTAAAGAAAGGGGGAGGAGATTTTTCTCTACAATGTATGGTGAGGACCACTGGCTTCTTTAAGCCTCTAGAAAATCTCCTTTTGTTGAACTCTGTTGTCTGGCTCATCACCAATAGTCAGCTACAAATTAAAGTATCCTGCATGTGCTGACAGTTCTATGTGCACTAATTGCATCTATTTGTGTAACAGGTTGTTGAACTTGACAAATTGATAACTTGGCTTTTCTCTTTTTGTTTCCAGGGACTCTTTTTTTATAAAGTGCATTGATGTTCTAAAATCTTATGGTTGGTAGTAGCCATTCTTTGTAATCATATTGAAAATAATAATTAAAAACATAGTAAATTTGCTTATAGCAAGTTATCAACTTTTTGTACTAGAACATTGTGATGTAACAAGAGTTCAACAAGAGTTACTATATTTCTAATGTTATACTAACTTCCTATATTGTCAACAAGAGTTAGTGTATTTCTAATGTTATGCTAACTTCCATGATGGAATATAAAAGAAGGAACTTAAAATAGTTCAGATTACTTCCCTTTGGGGGTTATATATTGAACAGTTAGAGACCATACAATGCAATACCTTACATTATTTTTATAGTTTCAAAGAACTTCTCTGTAAGAAACATGGAAATTCCAAGATTAGACAGATTGTAGGTTAAGCTTATTAGAACAGGTTTAAGTGGTACATGAAGGAAGTTTAGGATTTGCTAGGAAGAGAGGAAGAGGGGGTGGACATTCTAGGGGGCAGTAGAATGAGTAAGGGCGGGAGTGAACATGTCCCAGCTGAAGGATGGTAAGGATTGGTAGGGATGCCTTCCTGAGAAGAACAGAGGGCGGCTGAGGAAAGAGCATGGGGTAAAGATTTGATTGGTTGGAAGAAACAGTTGCTTGTGAGCCTTGGAAGACAGAGTGAGGAATTTTCAGCCTAGGGAACTATATCACTCAGTATCCTGGCAGGAAATAAATGAACTAGTTATAGAGGTTTGGGTAGGATTAAGTAAAGCAACAAGGGATTGGAAGTTCCCAGGGCCTAGTGCTATCAGGAAGCCATTAATACTTTCAAGCCAGAGGGGGCAAGAACAAGAACACTGAAGCCTGATGAGAGCTGGAGCAATCGAAGCCAAACCAGTGGAGAGGACCTGTGGCTGTAGAGGGAAGGTTCCAAGGTGAGAAGAGGGAAGTAAGGACCCCAGTTTCTTTTTCTTCTCATCCTCTGATTTCCTGCTGTTGCCTTTTATTGGCTTGATACAGTTGAAGGCCAAGGGAACTTGGACTAGTGGTCAGCCTTAAAGGGCACAAAGCAGAGCATGGAAGGATAGAGATTAAGTATGGGAAGATTGAGGTTAAATAGAGAATGCCTAGCCCAGAACCCATTTAAAATTATTGTAAATTTGTAAGCAGAGGAATGTTATACTGAAAATGCTCTTTGGTACAGAAGATTTTGAGGGTCTAAAAAAAAATTACTTCAGGCAAAATTCTAATTTATAACAAAGAAGGCAGAATGCAATCTATTATCTGATTTATCTTCATACCTCATGGGGGACCTCCACAGCTTCTCAATTTTTAACCACTTCATGTGGGTGTGGGACCTACCTGTTCCTAGTCTCCATCCCTCCTATGTGTGTTCTGTATATCCTTAGTTATAGAACTTCAGTTCAGCTAGACTTCAGGTGGTTCTCAATGACGGTGTTCTATAATTTAGTGATAATTTTGATGTGGTTGTGAGCGGATGTGAATACTGAGTTTACCTGCTGAGCCCTTAATGTACCATTTAAAAAAAAAAATCCTCACCTGAGGATGTTTATTGAGTTTTAGAGAGAGAGGAAAAGAGAAAGATGTGAGAGAGAAACATCGATTGCTTGCCTCCCGTACTTGCCGTGACCAGGGATCATGCTTGAAACCTAGGTATGTGCCCTGAGCAGGAATCTAACCTTGAAAGGTTAACATGGGTGGTGTGGGTGGGCAGGCTAAGTAGCCATCTCAGATGGTGATATCAGAAAAATAGAATTTATTTAAGGAAAAGGGTACAAGGGGTTGGGATATCAAAGGGAAGGGCTGTACAGCACCAAGCCAAAGGGACATTGGGTAGATGATGGCAGCACCCAGGAGCTGGAGTTTCATTCTTTCTTTAAGTATATTTTTATTGATTTCAGCAAGGAAGGGAGAGGGAGAGAAAGAAACATCAATGATGAGAGAGAATCATTGATTGGCTGCCTCCTGCACGCCCCTATTGGGATCCAGGCTGCAGCCTGGTCATATGCCCTGACTGGGAATCAAACCGTGACTTCCTGGTTCATAGGTTGGTGCTAAACCACTGAGCCATGCTGGCTGGGCTAGAGTTTCATTCTTATATGCAGTCATTAGTGGGAAGCTTTTGTCTCCATTGGGTCTGGGGGCTGATTTGGTGGGCTTGGAATATGGATGGAATGCAGGTGTGTAATCAGGTGTCATCAGGACAGTTTCAATTCCTTATATGGTCTGATTCCTGGTGTCTAGCAAGTTTTTCCTGGCTTTGTCCTGTGGCGGAAAGCTTACAAATGGCCGTTAAGGATTATATTGCCCTATAGACCTAACAAACCCGAAACCTTTTGATGTATGGGACAATGCTCCAACCAACTGAACAACCAGGCCAGGGCCTTAACATGCTTTTTGAAGAATAAAAGTTTTAAATTTTGATGAAGTTCACTGTCTCAAATTTTTGAATCCAATTTAAGAAATCTTTGCCCAATTCAGTTTTGCTAAGATTTTTTCCTATATTTTTTATACTTTAACTTTTACATTTGGGTCTGTGAACCAATTTGAGTTGATTTTTGTATATGGTATGAAATTAGGGTTAAGGTTCATTTTTTCCTATATGCATATCTAGTGTTCCAGCACCCTTTATTGAGATTATCTTTCCTGCAGTAAACTACCCTGGCATCCTAGTTTAAAATCAATTGGCTATATATGTGTTGGGTGTATTTCTTGAATTTCGATTCTGTTCTGTTGACCTCTCTTGATATCAGTTTTGCTTACTCTAGCTTTATAATAATCCTTAAAGGCAGATACTGGAATTTCTCCAGCTTTGTTCTCTTTCAAAATTGTTTGCTTTTCTCAGTTTTTTGCATGTCTGTCCTGAAAATTTCTGATGAGAACTTTGAAAAGTGTTTTGTTGTTGCTACCTGATTGTGATCATGTAATGTTACCTGGAGATCATGGCTAGGAGAAACAGATTTTATCATAGTACCAGGACTCTAAGAATGAGCTGAATTGGCAATTAATTCCTTAAAACCTTTTAATTTTAAAAAATTTAGAGTGATATAGAACATGTGAAACCACCATGACAGTGATAAGAAGTAGCATGATTAAGAAGTTGGATGTCAGTCTGCTCTGATTTGAATCCTTACTCTCAGTTACTGGCATTTTGACCTTGGATTAAACTACTTAGCCTCTCTGTGTCTTTTTGTTTCCTTTCCTGGCAAATGGGAATAATAATAGTACCTATTTCATAGAATTGTTTTGATATTAAGATAACACATGTAAGTATTTAGCACTAGTGCCTGCCATATAGAAGATGCTCAAAGAATGTTAACTGCTAAGAAATGCTCAAATTAAACCTGGAAAGGAAAAAAAAAAAGGAAATTTTAACTGCTATTACTGTTCTCTTCACCTAGAGAATGTTAGAAACTTAATAATTCGATAAATTCTCTTGTAGGAAGTATTAAGTCTACACCTGTGCTTAAATCCTCCTTCTTTCTTCATTTATTTCAGTTTAGAAAGATAGTGATAGTGCTATTTGGTTTATTTTCCCATCTTTTGGTAATTTTTCCAGTCCCACTTGTCATTGGTGAACTTGGTACTTTTTGTGCAATTAAATTTGGATTTGTGCATTGGACCATGAGTGGAAAAAAGAATAATTGGCCTTTAGTGATAATAACCATACTGTAAATTCAAAACAAAACAAAACAGCTGCAGGTTTTTTTTTTCTTTGACAGTATTTAGCTGGTTTATTAGGATTGTGAGTTGGTGATTCGATTTTGATTCAATTTGATTAGTTTGATTTGATTTTGTCCGTAGTTCGTTATTTGCTGAATAAGCATGTCTGCTTCCTGGTTTTTTCAACTAGTTCTAATTATTATGTAGCAAAACTGCTTTGACCAGTCACTATGATGAGGACTGACCACCAGGGGGCAGACACTCCGACTGGTAGGTTAGCTTGCTGCTTGGGTCTGACCGATTGGGACTGGGTGAGACAGCCCCAATTGGCCCCGATCACTAGTCAGGCCGAGGGACCCCACCTGTGCATGAATTCGTGCACTGGGCCTCTAGTGTATGATAAAACAAACAAACAAAAAAAACACCTCATCACCTTGGGGATAGAGGGAATGTACCTTACCATAATGAAGGCCATATTTGACAAACCTACAGCTAACATCATACTCTGTTAAAATGCTGAAATTTTTTCTTTAAAATCAGAAACTAGACAAGGATGCCTACTTTAACCACATTTATTCAACATAGTATTGAAACTCTTAGCCACATCAGAGAAGAAAAAGAAATAAAAGGCATCCAAGTTGCAAAGAAGTAAAATTGACATTATTTGCAGATGACATGATGCTATATATAGAGAACCCTAAAGAATTGACCATAAAACTGTTAGAACTAATAAATGAATTCAGTAAAGTAGCAGGATATAAAATTAACATTCAGAAACTGGTTGCATTTTTATATAGGAATAATAAACTATCACAAAGAGAAACAAAGAAAAACAGTCCCAATTATAATTGCATCAAAAAGAATAAAATACTTAGGACTAAATTTAACCAAGGAGGTAAAAAAGACCTGTACTCAGAAAAGTATAAGACATTAAAGAAAGAAATTGCAAATGATACCAATAATTGGAAGACAATACCGGGCTCATGGATAGGAAGAATTAATATAGTTGAAATGTTCCTATTACCCAAAGCCACCAACAGATTCACTGCAATCTCTGTCAGAATACCAAAGCAATTTTCACAGAACTAGAACTAATATTCCATAAGTGTATATGTAAACATAAAAGACTCTAATAGCTAAAGCAATCTTGAGAAAGAACAGAGTTGGAGATATCATGCTACTGATATCAAACTATACTTCAAGACTGTAGTAATCAAAACAGCATGATACTGGCATAAAAACAGACACATAGGTCAATGGAACAGAATTTGGAGCCCAGAAATAAACCCATGCCTATATAGTCAATTAATATTTGACAAAGGAGGCAAGGACATACAATGAGGTTATAGACAGTTTATTTAATAGCTGATTTTGGGAAAACTAGGTGATACATGCAAAAGAATGAAACTGGATCACTTTTTTGCACCACATAAAAGAATAATCTCAAGATGGATTAAAGACTTAAATATAAGGTCCGAAAACTTCTAGAAGAAAATGTAGTCAGTAAACTCTTCCACATTGTTATTAGTAATAGTTTTTTGGATGTGTCTCCCTGACAAAGTAAACAAAAGAAAAACTACACAAATCAGACTACATCAAAGTAAAAAGTTTTGCACAACAAAGGAAACCATCAATGTAACAAAAATAAAACCTAATGGGAGAAGATATTTGCCAATGATACATTTGATAATGTGTTAATATCCAAAGTATATAAGGAACTCATACAACTTAACCAAAAATATAAACAATGCGATTAAAAAGTGGACAGAGGACCTGAATAGACATACAGATAGCCAATAGACATGAAAAGTTGCTCAATATCACTAATCATAAGGGAAGTACATTATGAGATGTCACCTCGCACCTGTCAGAACGGCTATCATCCATAAATCAACAAACAGCAACTGTTGGTCAGGATGTGGAGAAAGGGAACCCTTGGACACTGTTGATGGCATTGTAAATTGATATAACCACTATAGAAAATACTGAAAAAGTTAGAAGTAGAACTACCATATGACCCAGCAATTCCACTTTGGGTATTTATGTGAAGAAATCCAAAACACTAATTCAAAAAGATATATGTACCCTTATGTTTATTGCAACTTTATTTACAGTAGCCAAGATAAGGAAGCAACCTAAGTGTCCATCGATATGTGAATGGATAAAAGAAGAGGTAGGTGGTACATATGTAAAGTGGAATATTCCTCACCCGTAAAAAGGAATTAAATCTTGCCATTTTCAACAACATGGATGGACCTCTACAGTATTATGCTAATTGGAAATAAGTCAGACAGAGAAAGACAAATAACATATGATTTTGCATATATGTGGAATCTAAAAAAGAAAATGAACAAACAAAACAGAAACAAACTCATAGATACAGAGAACAAATTGATGGTTGCCAGATGAGAGGGAAGTTAGGGAGATTGATGAAAAATGTGAAGAGATTAAGAAGAAGGACTTGCCAGTTATAAAAATAGTCATGGGAATATAAGGCACAGCATAGGGAATATAATAAATACTATTGTAATAACTATATAGGGTGTCAGATGGATATGCAACTTACTGGAGGGACCACTTAATAAGTTATAAAAATGTCTAGTCACCATGTGATGTGGTACACCTGAAACTAATATAATATTGTATGTCTGCTGTAATTGAAAAAGAAAAAGAAAAATTAAATTGTTTCATGGTATTATTAACTAGCAGATTTTTATGATAATTTAAAGGATCTGAAATCTAGTAGGTAGGTGCTCAGTAAAGGTTTGTGAATTTTAAATTCTAATCTACTTTCAAATATTAAAATAATTTACCTTAGAAACTAAATTTATTCATATTTTAGTACCTTTAATCATGTATAGAATGAAACATTTCTTAAAAATTGCATAAGATGCTCAGCTGGTGTGGTTCAGTGGTTGAGCATCGACTCATGAACCAGGAGGTCACGGTCAGGGCACATGCCTAGGTTTCAGGCTTGATGCCCAGCCAATCAATGATTTTCTCTCATTGATGTTTCTCTCTCTCTCCCTCTCCCTTCCTCTCTCTGAAATCAATAAAATATTTTTAAAAATTGCAATAATATGTGACTGTTGGAAAATGTATTTGTTGTTGAGTGGACTTAAGTGATGATTCCCTTTAGTTGTGGACTAAATTTAGTTTTTTAAAACTACGTAATCCTTCTGAGTTTACTGGTGGTTCAAATGGGCCAACAAATTATCTTCAGATTGATTTTAAACAGGGACTTTTGTCTACCAAATTATAGAAATGAACATAAGGTTTGAACAAAACCACAGTAAAAGGCAATTGTTAGTGACTAAGAAAATGGACCAGATTTTCTTTTCCCAGGGTTTTAAACTCTCTAGAGCAGAAACTTGTGCTTTAAGAACCTATTGCTATATCCTTAAGTGTTATAATTTGTGAGTGTTCATTAAATTTTTCAAGTAGGAAATGGATGATTACTCCTTTTTTTTTTCTTCCAACTGCTGAAGTTGGGCTTGGAGATTGAGGGTGAAGGGAGGGAGAAATCCTAGCTATTCCAGGGTAGAAGTATGGCATCTTCTGATAATCTCCGTTTTATGTAGGTAAGTTATTTAACTTTTTAGTTTTAAATTCTCAGTTTTATGTAGGAAACATTATTTTATTTAAAAGCATGCCATATATTATGAAGTTAAAAGTCAAGATTGTAGGAATTTAAAGTAATTTCTTGCTTAAAATGGACTACTTAGTTTGGGATACCACTTACCTCCTGGAAGTGCACATTCAATCTACTCTGCTGTTAGGACTATTTCTGGGAAGAGATTTGAAAAGTCAGTAATATCTTCTGCACTTTTTCTGTTCTTTCCAGAAGTGATTAGAATGCAATAAGATCCAGTTTTGTATGTTTTCAGACATTTGGGTTTTATTTAAAATATAAATGCTTATAGTGTTTTAGAACTGGAAGGGACTTTGAAGATTATTTCATTTGAATCTCATTTTTTAGACAAGTCCTGGGGAGTGTAAGTAGTTTTTCCCAAGGTCATTTCTTAAGTGTTATCATCTTAATTTCCTGATTCTATTCTAATATTTACTGAATCGTACTTGTCTTCTTTGTAGCTAAAGTAGGAAGGAGGTTGACAAAGTGACTTAAGACATTAAGGTTTGAAAATGTTGGTTGGTTGAATATAAAGATATAAACTATGTGAATTTATTATATACAATCTTGGAGTTTCAGGGAAAATGAAAAAATAAATCAGTTATCAGTAAGTGCAACTTTCCCCAACTTAACTGTTCCTGATAACAAGAACTACACTGAAAGTGGTTGATTAAATAAACAATTTTACTTTGTTTTTGAGCAGTTGTGGGACATCAACACTAGAGATGCTAGGATTTTTTGTTGTTAAAATGCTGTTTATAAAAACAAATCCATTATAAAGATATCTTGGCATTTTTATATCTCCTGAATTAAAATAATGTGACAGTGGTAATTGTTTTTTAAAGATTTTTTTTATTGATTGTTTTTTTTTTTTAAGAGAGAGAGACAAGGGAGAAAGAGCATGTATATGAGAGTGAAACATCCACCAGCTGCCTCCTGTACGCCCCCTAATGGGGATTGAGCTTGCAGGCTGCGCATGTGCCCTGACAGGTGATTGAACCACCAACCTTTCCATGAGCGGGATGATGCCCAATCACCTGAGCTACCTGACCAGGGTGATAACTTTTGATTATATAGAATTGTAATTGAAAACAATATGATCATAAAGCTTTTTTGTTTTTCCTTTTCTTGAGAAAAATTTTAAGACTGAAGAGACGTACAGAGAATAAAAAAGACCCTATGTTTTTTCTACCATCATTTAACAGGTGTTATAATTTTGTCACATTTATGTGACCATTTAAAAAAATGAAAGAATGGAAACATAACACAAAGTTATGTTCTCTTTGACACCTGCCATCCTCCTGGGCAATCACTATTATGAGTTTAGGGCTGGGGTGGTCCTTCTAAACTTAAAAAAAAAACTTTTATAATACATCTCTGCATATATGTGCAACCAATATATAGTAGAGATAGTAATAATGAACAATAGCAGTTTACATTTATTAAGTGTGCACTTTGTTTCAAGCAGTGATTCTAAGAATTTCATTTGTTATTCTCATTTAACCCTTAGGGTAACCGTAGAGGTTCTCTTATTACCCTCCCATATACAGATAAGTAAATATAGCCATGGAGAAATTAATGCTAGCTCCAGGATGATTTGTTGAAGTTTGGTTCTGCCTTAGTAATTTTCTTCATTCTTTGTCCAGTTCTGCAAAAATGGTAACTATTTTTGTTTTGAAAACCTTGCCCTGAAGTTTGCCACCATCTTCCTATTTTCTGTTTCAACTATGTTCAGTGGCAATTGATCAGCTGGGTCATGATAGTGTGAAACCACCTTGGAGTTGGATTGTGGCTCTGGGACATGATTATGTAGAGCAAGATACTTTTGAGGTTTTTTATAAAATCTTTATTGTTGAAAGTATTACATATGTCCCCTATTTTCCCCCATTGACCCCTGAGTTTGGATTTTCATTTACTCTGTAATCAGCTACTTCACAGTGCTCTTGATTTTTTTTTTGTTTGTTTTTTTTAAAATATGTTTTATTGATTTTTTACAGAGAGGAAGGGAGAGGGATAGAGAATTAGAAACATCTATGAGAGAGAAACATCGATCAGCTGCCTCCTGTACGCCCCCTACTGGGGATGTGCCTGCAACCAAAGTACATGCCCTAACTGGAATTGAACCTGGGACCCTTGAGTCCGCAGGCCGATGCTCTATCCACTGAGCCAAACTGGTTCTGGCTTGTTTTTAATATTTAGGCAGATTCTCTGATGGGTTATCTAGGTATTTAATAATGTCACCTGCAAATAACAGTTTCTAGAATATATAATACTTATTTTTTTGTTTAATTTTATCATCAATAATAGTGGTGAAATGTGCACTCTTTGCTTGCATTTGACTCCAAGAGCAAGTGGTACTTGTATTTTTCTTTTGTTTTGCAACTTTTATTCATTTAAAAAAGAAAATCTTTATTCTTGCCTTATTAGTAGATTTTTATTGGAAATGGATGTTGGATTTTATCAGATGCCTTTTTAACATTTCACAATATGACATGTGTTTGGTAATGTTAATAGATTTGCTTATGTTGCACCATCATATTTCTGGAATAAACCCCACTCACATTTCATGTGTTAATCTTTTAATATTTAAAATGTTAACTTTTAACCAGGGGATTTGTCAAGGGCGGGGGGGGGGGGGGGGGAAGAGACATATGTAATACTCTTTGTAATACTTTAAGCAGTGAAACAATTAAAAAAAATAAAATGTTAACTTTTAAAACTTTCTAATATTTTAAATTTAATGTCTTAAAGTTAAAATTTTATTGTTAACTTTTAAAATTAACCACTTGCTATTATTTTAGTTGTGAATTTTTACAACCATCTTTATGGGGCAGTATTATAATTGTATTTTTTGTGCATTGTTGTGTGTTGGTATTGTTACTTTACTGATTACTTAAGAAGAGCTGAGCCTCTTTCCTCATTACCCTAATGCATTTAAAGTAGCTTAAGAATTATTTTTTTTCTTGAAGGGATGAAAGATTTCTTTCTTAAACATTCAGAACTTGGTTTTTGTTGTTGTTCGTTCCTTTGAATCTCATTACTGATTTAATTCATTAGTATCCTAACTATATTATTCCAGCTCTCTAGTTCACTGTTAATTACTGTCAAGTTTGTTTTTTGAAATGCATCCTTAATTGAGGAAGTATGAGATATCAGACACTGTGCTAGGTATAGATATCATTTTTGTCTCCCAAACCACCAGTTTTGACTCATTACAGATTATAGAACTAAAAGCAAATTCATTGACTCATTTTTTTTTCACATTCTGAACTCAGTGTTCATTTTCTTTCTTTCTTTTTTTATATTTTTAATTCTCATCTGAGGATATGCTTTCATCGATTTCTAGAGAGAGAGGGAGGGAGAGGGAGAGAGAATGAGAAACATTGATGTGAGAGAGAAACATCGGTAGGTTGCCTCCTGTATGCACTTCAATTGGTATCTAACCTGCAACCTGGGTATGTGTCCTGGCTGGGAAACGAACCTGCGACCTTTGGTGCACTGGCCAACACTCCAACCATACCATCCAGGGCCATACCATCCAGGGCCAAATTTTTTAAATAATATTTTTATTTTGTGATAATTTTAGATTTACACAAAAGTTGCAAAAATAGTACAGAGTTCCCATATGTCCTTCACTCATCTTCTCCTATTATTATCTTATGTAACCATGGTACATTACTGTTAATTAGTCCAGACATTACTTGAAATCACTATTGTAATAGAAGATAGAGTTAAAAACATTTTATGAATTATCAATATAAGTTTTTGACTGCTTTTCCTTCTCCCTTTACAGAACTAATGGCTAAAGAATAAATCAACATGGCAACTATGGTTCCACCAGTGAAACTGAAATGGCTTGAACACCTAAACAGTTCTTGGATTACAGAGGACAGTGAATCTATTGCTACAAGAGAAGGGGTTGCTGTTCTGTATTCTAAACTGGTCAGTAATAAGGAAGTAATACTTTTGCCCCAACAAGTTTTGTGTCTCAAAGGACCACAGTTGCCAGACTTTGAACGTGAGTCTCTTTCAAGTGATGAGCAGGACCACTATTTGGATGCCCTTCTTAGCAGCCAGCTAGCACTCGCGAAGATGGTTTGTTCAGATTCCCCATTTGCTGGGGCACTTCGAAAACGACTGCTTGTACTCCAGCGTGTTTTTTATGCACTTTCTAATAAATATCATGACAAGGGCAAAGTGAAACAGCAGCAGCATTCTCCAGAGAGCAGTTCTGGTTCAGCAGATGTCCATTCTGTTAGTGAACGTCCCCGGTCAAGCACGGATGCACTTATAGAAATGGGTGTTCGAACTGGTCTAAGTTTATTATTTGCACTTCTAAGACAAAGTTGGATGATGCCTGTGTCGGGACCTGGTCTCAGTCTTTGCAATGACGTTATTCATACTGCAATTGAAGTTGTCAGTTCTTTACCACCATTATCTTTAGCAAATGAAAGCAAGATTCCTCCAATGGGCTTGGACTGCTTATCACAAGTCACAACATTTCTTAAAGGAGTAACTATTCCCAATTCTGGGGCAGACACTTTAGGTCGAAGATTAGCTTCTGAGTTGCTGCTTGGTTTAGCAGCTCAGCGAGGCTCTTTGAGATATCTACTTGAATGGATCGAAATGGCTTTAGGGGCTTCCGCAGTTGTAAATTCCATGGAGAAAAGCAAATTACTATCAAGCCAGGAAGGAATGATCAGCTTTGACTGCTTTATGACAATATTAATGCAGATGAGGCGTTCTTTGGTATGTATTGTATAAATCTCAACTTTAAAATTTTTATCTAATGATTTTGGGAAAAGTCCACCAAACCGTTAACATATTTGTGGTAATATTGAATGATTTGAGAGTTCTGATGATTGTTATTTAAATATTTTATGTACTTGGAGTGAAGAAACTTAGTTGATGTGAATATGTAATTCAAGGACAGGCTAGTTAGTTCAGTTAAGACCATTGCATCAGGAGTCAGGATTGTAGTTTTAGTTTTATGGCTACTTATGTGAACTTTGGAAGTTCATCTAATTCTTTGTGGTAAACTCATGTAAAATGAGTGTATTCATATAGTAAACTCATGTAAAATGAGTGTGGAGGTCTTTTGAAAAAACTCTCTAATTTTATCCTTCTCAATTTTTATTAAGCATTGTGCCAAGTATTATTGTAGGCCCTAGGGATACAGCAGAGAAAAATACAGTTTCTGCTGCATGGAGCTAACAGCCTGGTAAGGGAATCAGACAGTCAATAAATAATTTCAGATAGTGAGAAATCCTAAGAATTAAAATTAGGGAGGTAAAGGGAGCCTGTCATACAAAATTATAGGCTCAGGGCAAAGAGTGGGGAGGGGAAAGCTATGCTATTAATATGGTCAGGGAAAGATGACCCTGAATTGTGACATTTGAGCAGAGACCTGAATGAAGGGGAGTGATGAGCTAATAAGCAAAGATCTGTGAAAAGAGTGTATTGTTCTTGGAGGAAATTAATTGCTTGACTATTATTATGAAACTAATCCTGGGTCCTGCCGGAGTGGCTCGGTTGGTTGAGTGAAGTCCTGTGCACTGAAGGATTGCCAGTTTCATTCCCAGTGGGGGCACATACCTGGGTTGTGGTTTGATCCTGGTTGGGTCATATGGAGGGCAACTGATCGATGTTTCTCACATACATGTTTCTCGCTTCCTCTCTTCCTCTTTCCCTCTCTCCTCCTCCCTCTCTTTAAGCACGTCCTCTGGTGAGGATTAAAAAAGAGAAACTAATATTGGGTACCACATTAAAGAACAAACAATAAAGTGTAGTATGATCAATTTCAAGAATTTCTAAGACTAAAACATAATGCCTTTGTGAAAACCAAGAATAAAAATTCAAATTAAGACTACAAATTTAGCCCAGTCGGTGTGAATCATTGGTTGAGCACAGTCCCATGAACCAGGAAGTCACAGTTAGATCCCAGTCAGGGCACATGCCAGGCTTTCCAGCTCGATCCCCAGTAGGGGGGCGTGTAGGGGCAGCTGATCAACGATTCTCTCTCATCATTGATGTTTTTATCCTCTCCCTCTCCCTTCTTCTCTCTGAAATTAATAAGAAAACGTAAAAAATAATACAAATTTAGAATATAAAGACTGAAACGTTTATAAACTGACTTAATTTCAATTGGGTTACATGGATCAGTCTTTTGGTGTCCTTTATTACCAAATATCAATTAACAAATTCAGTTAAAATAATTAAAAATGCCACTTATAAATTATGTACGTATATTTCAAGACTCCCTCCCCCCTCCAAAAAAATGTGGGAAGCTCTTAGATTAACAGGAATGTTTCATAAAAAACAATTGTGTTGAATTTGTTTTAAAACCAGAGCATTTAATTTTCACCTGGTTTACATTAAAATCAAGACAAAGAAAGCATACAGTTCTTTGTTCAATATATGAAAGTGTTGACAGGGTCCTATGATCTTCACCTGAAGTGGAAACTGAGAGCAGGAGATGCAATAATTTAAGTAACAACATTTCTTAAAGGAGTAACTATTCCTTTAAGAAAAGTTTGAGGGAACACATGTGAGAGGCAATTAGGCCTTGTTCTGCTTTCTTATTCAATATTTAAACTCATTTACTTGCACATCTATTTTTTTAATTTTCTGATCTTAATACTTTCTGGTAACATTCTCTAAATTTACACTGTTTTCAAACATGTAATGCCATTTAATGACCTGAAATAATGTATCTATTCATGGGCATGTGTTAGTATTTCTGGGAGAGTTGCTGAATTTTTCATTTTACAGTCTATTTATTTTGCATTGCCTTGTTACAAAGAAAATATATTAATGATTGCACAATTTAGTTATCCTATATAATAAAAGCCTAATATGCAAATTGTTCACCCCACCAGGAGTTTGACCGGGAGTTTGACCAGGAAGTGGGGCTGGCTGGCCAACCACCCACGACCCCTCCCCACCCCGGCCAGCTCCTCCCCGGCTGGCGGCAGCAGGCAGCTGGGGAAGGGAGGCCCCGACTGGCAACTGGCAGCTGCTAGGGACCCTACTCGTGCACGAATTTTGTGCTCTGGGCCTCTAGTATGCTTATATGCTTGCTCATGGTGTATTTTCCTTCTTAAACAAAGTGCTAAATACCTTGAGTCAGAGGTTTCTTCCCCACCTTACTCTCTAAGGCTTTATCTATAATATTGCCCCTTACTGGGAAGAGGGTGCCCCAGGAAACTAGATTGCTTTCTTCAGTATCTGTTTAGTCTCATTGTCTTTAGGTTTGTATGCATATTTGGCTATTAGTTTAAATTGGCCCTAAAGCTTAAGAAATATTTATAGTAAATATATTTACCTACCCCAGTGGTTGGCAAACTCATTAGTCAACAGAGCCAAATATCAACAGTACAACGATTGAAATTTCTTTTGAGAGCCAAATTTTTTAAACTTAAACTATATAGGTAGGTACATTGTTATTAACTTAATTAGGGTACTCCTAAGGCTTAGGAAGAGCCACACTCAAGGGGCCAAAAAGTCGCATGTGGCTCGAGAGCCACAGTTTGCCAACCACAGACCTACCCAGTGTATTTTAATCTTCATTTAATTAACCTATAATAAACATTTTATTCCTTTTTGGCTTGTTTTATTTACTGCTTTCCAATACCTGCACTTAAGGAAGAGGCGAGGTAATCTTTGTTGAGTGCCTACTACCTACCAGGTGGTTTATGTGCACTGTCTCATTTATTTATCATGTTAATTTCTAAGATATTATTTATCCTTATCTTAAGGATGAAGAAACTGGCAATTATCCTAAATTTACACACCTACTTCTCAAAAGAACTAGAAGTATAATGTGTACTTTTGATTAAGCACTTATGGGCCAGGCACAGTGTTAACTAATTCCTACTATAACCCTGAATGTCTGTAAAGCCCATGTTTTTTCTGCCTCCCTCCTCCCCCCATATATGTTAAATCAATTTATTTATTTATTTCCCTATGAAGGCCTACCTTTTTTTTTAAATGAGCTGAAAGCATTTCCTACTTCTTCTTTTTTTTAATATATTGATTTTTTTACAGAGAGGAAGGGAGAGGGATATAGAGTTAGAAACATCAATGAGAGAGAAACATCCATCAGCTGCCTCCTGCACACCCCCTACTGGGGATGTGCCCACAACCAAGGTTCATGCCCTTGACCAGAATTGAACCCAGGACCCTTCAGTCTGCAGGCCAATGCTCTATCCACTGAGCCAAACCGGTTAGGGCATGAAGCCTACCTTAAAGTAGACTGAAAATACATTGTTTATTTTATGGCTGGATTTCTAGTTTCTCTCCACTTGGTCTCTTTCATTCATGGGCAAAATGTCAAATACACCTAGTCAGAAAGGTGTCTTTACTCACCAAGACTGTACCCTATAATATAACCTCTTGTTAGGACAAGGACACCCCAGAAAACTAGATTGCTTTCCTCAGAATCCTGGATCTATTCTGGGGAAAGAATTTTGTTTTTGATTTAGTTTGGCTCTCCCAAAGTCACAACAGACCTACATTATATTGAATTTAATTAAATCTCAGATTGACTTTTTAGGGGAAAGACATGGTTATTTAATTGAATTTTATATTCAGTATTTTTTCTTACACAATAAGCAATAGAGTCCGATGCTCTTGGTCTCCAGAACCCATGCTTCTTACACTTTACAGTAGTGTCTGAGAACTCAGAAAATATCTAGAACCTCTCCTGGTACATTGGACCACAACTGAGCTGATCATCCCTGTCTTAAGTTTCTCTACCCCTAAAAACTGGGATAAAATTTGTCCCCAACCTAGATGTTAGAGGAAGAGACACTAACCATCAATTGAGTACTTGGCATAAGGATTAAAAAAATATAAGTTTAATCCATAAGTTGTATTTACTTGTGTGATTTTTAAATTTGCTACCCATACACATAATAATTGTGTTTGAATGGGAGTGCACAAGATATTCATTAACTTAGATTTAAATAGAGAGTAGGGAAACAATGTCAGTGTACATCTGTGAATTCTAAAAAAATATCTATAAACACATTGGACTTTGCCATTAGGTGTTTACTGAGCACTATGTGCCAAATACTGTTAGGCACTGGGTTAAAAAAATGAATAAGCTTTGTAATGTCCATGCCCTCAGCCAGCTCGCAGTTTAAGGAAAGAGAGATACATGGACATTTCCAATTAATGATAATGGATTGTACTAGAAGTCTGTACAGGGAGAAGGTGGTGAGATACAGGAGGAGAGCTGGAGGGGAAGGGGCAGGAATTGACTTATGGTGGAGGAACCCCTGAGCTTAGTTGAAAAGTAGGAAGAGTTTGGCTAAAAACATATGTGTCAGTGAGGGGACTGGAGAATTTTTTAGATGAGAGGACCAGATTTCACAAAGTGATAGTGTGGAAGAGCAAGCCCTGGATGTATGGGGTAGAATGGGATGAAATGAGGCTGCCAAGCGAGGCAGGGCCTTGTATCCCTTGCTTCTTGATCCTGTGGCTTCTTGATCTATTGAACCAATTCTAAGTAGAGTAAAACCAGATAGCAAGAAAATAAATGTATTCCATCCAGTCTTATGTTCTTGTCTTAATATCTTCTAAGGACAAATGTGAAAAAATAAAAGGTATTACATTATTTTTAATGGTAGGTATTTAAGAAGAAGGTAATTAAATGAAGACCTATGAAACCACTAGTTTGTTATTTTAATTTCTATTTTATCTCTGGACCATTGAACTTCCTATGGTATGTTGTAATGTATATAGTTATACATTTATTTTTAATATATTTTATTGATTTTTTACAGAGAGGAAGGGAGAGGGATAGAGAGTCAGAAACATCGATGAGAGAGACACATCTACCAGCTGCCTCCTGCACACCCCCCACTGGGGATATGCCCGCAACCAAGGTACATGCCCTTGACCGGAATCGAACCTGGGACCCTTCAGTCCGCAGGCCGACGCTCTATCCACTGAGCCAAACCGGTTACGGCTAGTTATACATTTAATGTACTATATTTTTCAAAATTTAATTTCTTTTAAAATGCCTAGGTATAGCCTTTTGTTGTTGTTGTTTTTATATTATGCAGTATGTTTACAAAACACATAAGAATTCTGTATACAATGGGTTTTAGAGATCTCTGTAATCCTAATTGACTGGGACTAGCCTCTCAACTATTTTGGGAAGAAAACAGTGACAGTCTCTGCAGACAATGTTTGAAGGATTTTATTGGTTTCTTATTTTTAAATCTAGTAAGAATTTATTAAAGACTCCCTGTATTTTCTCTTCTTTCTCAGTGTACATGGTGCAAAATGCAATTGCTACTTACTATATGTTAGGAACTGTGTTAGGCGTGTTTTATACATAATTTCAGTTAATCCTCTCAACAGCTCTATATAATATAGGCATTATTTCTGTCTAAGGATAAGGGATCTTATCTTTCAACCACACAGTCAAAAAGTGATGGGAGTTTGGATTTAAACCCAGGTCTGTCTGTTATGAAAACTTTTATACAGTTTTTAACATTTTCCTCTATACTGTAGAAAAGCTTAGAAAAGGTATTGCTGGTACTGGTGCCAGCTCTTAGGAAGGTACAACATGCTGTTCCTCATCTGCTATTGGCTTGGTGATCACTAGAAGTGTTCTTTAAACAGTGGAGCCAAAGATTACAGTTTTTCCCAATTATGGAATTTGGAGAGGCTATGCCCCAAAGTATTTGCTAATATAGCAACACCTGGGATGTCTAAGGATTAATTAATTTTGAACACTCAGCTTCTGGTATGACTCCAGACCTACAGGTGGCTCTCTAAGCCTTACCACTCAAAGTGTGAGCACTAGACAGCAGCATTGGCATCAACGGGGAGCTTGTTAAGAAATGCAGAATCTCAGGCTCCCATCTATATTTATTGAATTAGAATTTGTATTTTAACAAGCTCTCTAAATAATTCATGTCCATTTTAAAATTTGAGAAGTGCCACCTTAAACAATTAAAAAGAAAAGTTGTTTTGGTAGCAGCAGGTTTGTACCTGATGACCCAGTGATAAATTAAATAGCCAACATGTTCATTTCTCTCATTACTTATTAATCATGTTGATTAAAGTAATTTGAATTGATAAAATCATGATCATTAGTTGGATGGGATCTTACTGGGCATCCAGGCCAAACACTTCCACAATGGAGGATATACTTTTCAATGGTATATCTGCCTTGTGATCTTCTAGAAGATAAATATGTTTATAATACACTGTCCTTTGAAATAAATGCCACTGATGAAAATTTCAAAATTATAGGATTGGCAAATCAGAGAAAGAACTTGACATTTGTGATCTAAAGATTTAATAATATGTATGGGAATTTGAGGGAGCTATGAAGATTAAGTTCATTTTCTGGTTTATGATTTTTCAATGAGAGAATGATTTCTAGTCATAGCCTTTGGGCCCTATTGTGGAGAGTCGGCATTTAGTCCCAGAGAGGTACTATTGTTACCTGATTGGGTCTGAGCCTGGGGTAGGTCTCCGTTAGTGTGTAGATTCTTGACTTCCTGTAGGAAAGATTTCACAAAATGAGTCCAGGTGATTTTGAGAGTATGTTCATTAAAGCTGGAGACAGTGAAACAAAAGAAGGGCTTAAGGTAGGAAAGCAATAGGAGAGGAAAAGTCAGAGAAAAGGGATCCTTGAAGACAGGTTCAGGGGGTCAGCCCGGATCAAGCTGCCATTGCCCACTGCTCCCCTGGTTGCAAGTCTTGCAGGGGCTCTTAGAGTTTAGGAGAAAAACAGCAGAGATACAAGGCCTGGGAGTGCTGTTGCCAGAGTGAGCTGTGGCTTTTTTGTCTTGAGGCTTTTTACCTCTCTGGCCTGCCGGAATTCTAGGGAAGGTCTCGGGGAGAGTCTTAACAGAATATTCATTAACTTTTCAGGTGTGTCTTTCAGTATGTTGATTCACCAAAGTGTGCATATAGAGGGCTCAGGGGTTATTTTCTGGTTAGTTTCATTTTTAAAAGAACATCATTAAGAAGGTCATTGAAGAGGGCTGGGGACTGAGGACAGTCTGGAACCGTGGTCAGCAAACTGCGGCTCACGAGCCACATGAGGCTCTTTGGCCCCTTGAGTGTGGCTCTTCCTAAGCCTTAGGAATACCCTAATTAAGTTAATAACAATGTACCTATCTATATAGTTTAAGTTTAAAAAATTTGGCTCTCAAAAGAAATTTCAATCGTCGTACTGTTGATATTTGGCTCTGTTGACTAATGAGTTTGCCGACCACTGGCTGGAATATGTAACCCATTTGCTCCTTAGTGTCCTTGGTTAGGGAAGATAAAACCTTGTGATTCATTAGCTAGGTGTACATTGCTCAGATTGTTTGGTCCTGTTTAATTATACTATCTTATTTTCCCTTATTCCACTTGTCAAGGAATCTCCTAGCTTTTTACTGTCCTTCCTCCAGCTGTACTAGAAAAAAAGATGCTTTGTTGCTGGTGTAGTCACTTAGCTACATGAACTGACTTTAGGACCTTAGTTGTGCTGAAACTAAAAAGGGAGGGCCGGACTTCCTGCTCTGGTCAGGGTCATCACTCAAGTTGGCTATGTTCTACTTGCCTGTATCCTTGGGGGCAGTTGGGCAAGGCAGCCCCAGAGGAGTAGAATATTTCCTGGGATCCCATTTACTGCATTCTGAACACCCACAAAGAATGTGTAATTTGCAAAATTCTGCCTCTTTGATTGTTTTTGGCTCAAGCCCTGTGACCCTTAGAACAAATCACTATTTAATAAGGTCGTCAGTGAGGGAGTGGCACTTAATTTATGGTTTCACTCTATAGCCACATCCTACATAATAAAAGGGTAATATGCAAATTGACCCTAACAGCAGAACAACCACTGGACCAGTCACCATGAGGTGCACTGACCACCTCTTGGTCCCTTTCCCTGGCTGGCAGGCTCCGATTGCATGATGGCAACCTATGGCAGGGGTGGGGCTGGCGACTGGGCAGGAACAGTTGACCTCTTGGTCCCTTCCCCCCGGCCATCAGGCACCAATCACCCGATGGAGAACTGGTAACGAGGGATGGGTGGTGGGGGGGGGGCGGGGCTGGCTGCAGACAGCTGGGGAAGATGGCCTTGATCACAGGCCAGGCCTAGGGACCGTACCTGCGCACGAATTTTGTGTGCCAGGCCTCTAGTCTTTTATAACAGTTGATTTCATGACCTAATGTTCAGATTTGATCTTAATGCACATAATCATATAAACAGTTCTCAAATGATTTTGTGGACTATTTAAGTGATTTTAATACATATGTCTCTTTTCTTCCTCAAAATATTTTAATTATAGGGTTCATCTGCTGATCGGAGTCAGTGGAGGGAACCAACCAGAACATCTGATGGGTTGTGCTCCCTCTATGAGGCAGCTTTATGTCTCTTTGAAGAGGTAGGTAATAATCATGGCTTTTACATTACAAATTACTTTGTGTTAAAATGCTATTGCATATATTTATCCCTTAAAAATTATCTGTTCTACCTCTGGAAAGATTGCAAAAGAAAATGACATCAATGGTTATCTCTAGAAAAGGGATCTGGGGTGTCTGGCATCAGGGATAGGGAACATATTTTTCAGCGTATACCCTTTTATTCATTTTGAATTTTGTATCATATGAAGATAACTGTAATTTTATCAAAAGTAAAACAGATATAGAAAGACATACAAACAAATGTGTAGTTTAATGATTTATCGTTTTTAAAAATCCTTCTAATCTGTATCCAGGTAAACGAATAAAACTTTATTCTTTCATGTCCTGGCCATAACCCTTTTCCTCCTCACTTAAGTATCCACTGACTTTTAGAGTACAGATGCTCCTCAACTTATGATTGGGTTACGTCCCAATAAACCCCTTGTAAGTTTAAAATATCATTTAGTCAAAAGTGCATTTAATACACTTAACCTACCAAACATCATAGCCTAGCCTACGCTACTTTAAACATGTTCAGAACACTTATATCAACTTACAGTTAGGCATAATCATCTTACCCAAAGCCTATTTTATAGTAAAGTGTTGAATATCTCATGTAGTTTATTATGCATATCACTTCTGTACCATCTTAAAGTAAAAAAGTTTTAAATCAAGCCATTATAAATTGGAGACTGTAATCACTTCATTGCATTTCTTTATAGTTCTTTACAGGTGTACATCCTTAGACACTATGTATAGTCTTGCCCATTATTGTGGACTATTTAAGTGATTTTAATACATATGTCTCTCTTCTTCCCCTGGCCATTGTGCTCAGTGGTTAGAGCTTCGGCTTGTGAACTGAAGGGTCTGTGCATGGGTTGCAGGTTCGATCCCTGGTCCCGTGTGGGCTCGTGTGGGAGGCAACCAATCTATGTATTTTTCTCACATCAATGCTTTTCTCCCCTCTTCCCCCCCTTCCACTCTCTAAAAATCAATGGAAAAAATATTCTCGGGTAAGGATTAACAATAACAAAAAAAGTCTTGCACTGGCCAGTGTGGTTCAGCTGGTTGAGTGTCTTTCTGTGCAATAAAAGATCACCAGTTTGATTCCCTGCCGGGGCACATACTCAGGTTGTGGATTCGATCCCCAGTTAGGGGTGTGCCTGAGGAGCTGATTGATGTTTCTCTCTCACATTGATGTTTCTCTCCTTCCCTCTTTCTCTAAAATCAATTAGAAAAAAATTTTTTTTAAGTCTTAAATCTTTTTATCTATTGCTTCCCTCCATTTTTTTTTTTTTTCCTTTTCTTTCATTGTATTTGTTCGGAAACCTGGTTTTTTTTTTAGGCTGTAGAATTGCCTACAATCTGTATTTTGCTAATTACTCATAATCCAGTTCAGTAGGTCCTATGTATTTTCTGAAAGTTGACAGGTGGATTCAGAGCCTTTGGCAAAATTATATACATGGTGGTGTAATCTTCCATCAAGTTCTCTTTTTTCGTGATATTAGCAGCCCTGATACTTCATGACTTATTCTATTAATTCATTTGTGGTTGCTTGCAAAATGGTGGTATTCTATCATTCCTCCTTCATTTACTAATTAGAATGTTTTCATAAAGAAATGATTCCTTTATTGACCACTTGGTTACTCTGCTATAGTTCATATAGAAAAGGCAGAATAAATGCTTGATTTTCCCCACCTGATTTTTTTTATTAAACACTGATTTTTATTTTACTAGGTTTCAGTTTAATGACTCGATCTCCTGTCATCCTCCAAACTTGACCAGTTGATTTCATTTGAAAAACATTATGAACTGATAGATTTAAACCTATTTGAGTTTCAGTCCATTGAATTATTATCTGTAGTGAAGCTTCTGTTGTTGCATCTTTGGCCTCTTCCCTCTATTGTTTTTGGGTAATGTTTTTAAAAAAAGGTTTCCCACTATGTTCCTCTTCCCAGCTGTATCCTTCCTGTTGACGGTATTCTGTTAAACTTTTATTTCACTCCCAGTAGTTTCTCCTCAGTGGGGGTGCGCTGTCCTGTAAGGGGATATCAGTTTTAAGAGTTCACAGGAGCTAGATTGCTCTGAGTTTTAAACTTTTCATCATGGACCCCTTGTACTTTCTGCCGTCAGAGAGAGCACAGCTCTTCTCAGTTGCAACTGCTATTCTTAGCTTCTTGGTTCACTGTTCTTTCCAGTGGCTACCTGATTGGTTGTTTTGGTTTCTTTCTTTCTTCCTTTTTTTTTTCTTTTCTTTTTTTCTGTTCTGAGGTCTGTCAGACACTCTGTTGCTTCCTCCTGCACAAATGTCATTACCACACAGATTTTATTTTGTGTTGGGTGGTGGTTTGTCTCCCCTACATATATTTGGAGTTATTGGAACTGCCCTTGTTGCCTAGTTTTGTTATGAATGCTAAGCATGGTTTTGGAGTTTTGATTTACAGAGAGAGTTGAAGGGAGGGAGAGAGACAGAGAAAGAGAAACATCAATGTGAGAGAGACACATCGATTGGTTGTCTCCCTTACGTGGGGCAGGAATCAAGCCTGCAACCGAGGTACGTGCCCTTGACTGGAATCAAACCCACAACCCTTCTGTCTGCAGACCTATGCTCTAACCACTGAGTGAATTTTGCCTTCTAGTTGCTCTGTGTGGTGATCCAGAAGGTTTAGAAAACTGTGTTGCTCCTGCTATTGTTATCTTCCCTGAATCTTACCTACCTCCTAGTTGTTTTCAAAAAACACATTTCTAAGCTCTGTGAGTAGACTTTTTTCTGCCTCCCTTCTCTTGCTTTTGTGGGGGGATGGCTATGATTTTTCTTTTAAGTCATATTATAGTAATACTAGTGGCCCGGTGCACAAATTCGTGCACATTGAAAGGAAATTAATTAGAAGAAATATTTTAATATTGCTATTCACCCTTTCTCTATAATAGAAGTGGACCAAATTCACGATCGACAATGACAGATTGAAACATACGTGTGTGGTTGGCGTCAGTGAGAGCTTTACATGTATCGCGCATACACGAGTCAACGTTTATTTTTAAATTGCCAGTATGCGTTATTTGTATCAGCCAGTTGGTCGGATGGTTGGACGGACGTACAGTCAGTCACTTAGCCTTTTTTATATATAGATATCTTTAGATGAAATATTCTAACCCACTTGGACCCACCATCCTTTTATCTCCAGCAAAATTTCAGATCTTTTATTAGGGACTGGCAGCTTTCCCTTATACATATTTTGTATGTTCTCAGAACTGTCCTCATTGTTCACTGGAAAATATTTGTCTAGACACATATTATTCCACTGTAGATACTATTTAAAGATTCTGACTTAAATTACTCTATTTCCTTTATGTAATGGGTTGGTAATCAAATATATTGACTATTGCAGATTTGTCTTTTATTGTTTCATTTGATTCAGGAAAAAAACTAAAAGGCAGACAACATATTGATAGCAGTCATAGTCAGAGTTAATATCTGTATTGTATGGATTTCATACAAGTCAGTAAAATCTATTAAGCCCCAATAAATAAATAAATAATAAAAAATACATGGAAAAACTTCAGTTCTATTGATAATAAGGAAATGTAAGGTTAAAATAATGCATCTTCTTTTCCCCACTTAAGTTTGCACAAAAGAAAAAAGCACAATAATTATTATTGGTTTGGATGCAGTGAAAACTTGTACTCATATCACTCTATTTCTTGGTTAGGGTAACTGGGATGGCAATCCTGGGTCCTTCAGTTTTGGTAGGGCTGGTAGGATGGGGAAGAAGCCTGGATTTTTAAAAAGCATTATGAATGGCAATAAACTTTACCATTATATTCAACACAAATGGTAAATAAGTCATGATTTTTATTTTATGTATATACTAGGGGCCCAGTGCATGAATTTGTGCACCTTGAAAGGAACTCTGGGCCACGAGGCTGCGGGGGGCATGGGGCGGGTCTTGGCCCATCCTCTGTGCCCCCATCCGGCCCCTCCTGCTGCAGCCCTGGTCCCCTGTCTGCCGGAAGCCCTGCTCCCACCCGCTGACAGGGGGTGAAGCCCTCATGGGTGATTGGGGCTGGCAGCCGCCGCTTGCACTTGCTGATGGCGCCAGCAGCGGGTGCGAGCGGCAGCTCCAGTGCCTGCAGCGGGTGCGAGCTGGTCTGTCACCAGCAGTGGGTGTGAGAGGTGGCTACTGGCCCTTATCACCTCTCAGGAGCAGGGGAAGGTGGAGAAGCCCTGAGGGGTGACTGGGGTCAGCAGCCGCTGCTCACACCCGCTGGTGGCGTGGAACATTTTGGGCCATCGTCAGGCACCAGCAGCGGGTGCGAGCGGGGCCAGCGCAGGCAGCAGGTGTGAGCGCCAGGTGAGACCATGACGCATGGAAGCAAAGAATTTTCAGTAACCACAAACACCTGCCATGTTCCATGCATGCCCCCTGGTGGTTAGTGCATGTCATAGCGACCAGTTCTGCCGTTCAGTCTATTTGCATATTAGCTTTTTATTATATAGGATTATATAGGATGTGTATACTGTATGTGTGTCTATTGAATTGCTCTGGACTATTACTGTTTTTAGGGTAGCCCTAGTGATATAATAATGTGCTGTTTTGGAAAGCAGTTTAGTATATAGTATGTGTCAAGAATCATAAGATTGTTATTATTTTTTTTATGTAGTAGTCCCATTTCTGAGTTTTCTCTAGGTCTACTGAGGAAGTAATAAAAATGTCATAACAAATATATTAAAAATAGCTTATATTACAAATAAGTAGGAAGAATCTAAATGACCAGTTAAAGGAAAATAGTTAAATACATTGTGATTTTTATATTAGATGGAATATTATCAGTTTAATTAGGAAGAGTAGGTAGAAATATGGAAATTTTTGCATGAGTCTTTTATATCATCACTTTTTTTTTTAATCCTCACCCGAGGATATTTTTCCATTGATTTTTAGAGAGAGTGGAAGAGAGAGGGAAAGACAGAGAGAAATATCAATGTGAAAGAAACACATCAATTGGTTGCCTCCTGCACGAGCCTTGACCAGGGCCCGGGCCAAGGAGGAGCCTGCAACTGAGGTATGTGCCCTTGATTAGAATTGAACCCAGGACCCTTTGAAGAAAGCTCTATCCACTGAGCCAAACTTGCTGGGTGCGGTATCATCACTTTTATATATCCACTGTGATAACTGTTAAAGAACATAAAATTCTGGAAGGACATATGTAAAAAATAGAACATTTATTGTATTATGGTGAGGGGATTATCAGTGTTTTTTTTCTACTTTGGTAAGCTCTGTTTTCCTATAATGCTGTTGTATGCAATAATAAAATTTTTAGTTAAAAAAGTTTGCTTGTGTATCTCCATCTCCTCATTTTTGTCATTTTTATTTGTATCTTTTAGTGGTTTATTCTATAGTAGTACATAGTGTAGCCATCTGTGCTTAAGAATGGATGAGTTGTTAGGTTATTTGAGCAGTTGGGAGTTTTAGAAGAAGGAAAGTTAACAGTAAAATGTCTAATTTAAAAATATTTTGACAATTCATTGTATGTTTTTAATTTTAATAGGTTTGCAGAATGGCTTCTGATTACTCAAGAACATGTGCTAGCCCAGATAGCATTCAGACTGGTGATGCTCCCATTGTCTCAGAAACCTGTGAGGTTTATGTTTGGGGGAGCAATAGCAGCCATCAGTTGGTAGAAGGCACACAGGAGAAAATATTACAGCCCAAACTGGCTCCCAGTTTCTCCGATGCTCAGACCGTGAGTTATCTGCATACCTTACGGATTGGTAGATGACAGGGTTTGCTTTAAATAATGTTAAGAGTGTTTTTTATTTATTTTATTTTTTTAAAATATATTTTATTGATTTTTTACAGAGAGGAAGGGAGAGAGATAGAGAGTTAGAAACATCGATCAGCTACCTCCTGCACATCTCCCACTGGGGATGTGCCCGCAACCCAGGTACATGCCCTTGACCGGAATCGAGCCTGGGACCTTTCAGTCCGCAGGCCAACGCTCTATCCACTGAGCCAAACCGGTTTCGGCAAGAGTGTTTTTTAAATTGAGTGAAGATTCTTGATTGTTTCTTATCTCTGTTGTTTCTATATCATACTGTGTCAGTTTTTTCATTTTAATAGAAAAAATATTTTTAGTCCCCCATTTCCCTAATGCTGTTCCCAAGTTTTAAAAAATTAAGTTGGGGTCTGGATTTTTAAAGAGTTATGAGTGGCAACATACTTACCATTATATTCAACATAAGTGGTAATACTAAATAAAAACTGGAATTTTCCCTTTAGCAGATAGGCATTTCATTTTTCTCTTATGGTCACTTTTTTACATTTGTAACTACCGTTAGCCAAGCTAGATGTTCTATTTTATTATTTTCATTAAGACATTTTAAAATGAATTTAGAATATATATGGTTCTATAATGGACCCTAAGAAATTTATAGGAACATTTTATTTTTTATCCTTTAAGAAACAACATTTTACTTTGTTGTTTCATTGAACCATGACCAGGTAAATAACCTGGAAAGATAAATGTATGTTAATCTGAGCACAACAAAGGCAACGTGAAAAGGCCATTAATGGGTTTCTTAATTTTCTATTTACTTTTCAATCACTATGAAGATCCATGCCCTAGTTGGCTTTAAAAGACTGCTTTTGAGCCTCTTTGGTAAAAACCAGCCTTAAATGTTAACACATTGTTTCTAACAGAAGCATTTTATATTTACATTTCTATTTGTTTGCTTATAGATTGAAGCTGGACAATACTGCACTTTTGTCATTTCTACGGATGGCTCTGTCAGAGCTTGTGGTAAAGGCAGCTATGGGAGACTGGGCCTTGGAGATTCTAATAATCAGTCTACCTTAAAAAAGTTAACATTTGAGCCTCACAGGTCCATTAAAAAGGTTTCATCTTCCAAAGGATCTGATGGTCACACTTTAGCTTTTACCACAGAAGGAGAAGTCTTCAGTTGGGGAGATGGTGATTATGGGAAACTGGGACATGGAAATAGTTCAACACAGAAATATCCCAAGCTTATTCAGGGCCCTCTTCAAGGAAAGGTATGTGTTTTCTTTTTTAACTTAAAAAAATAATTAGATGCACTGGTGCTCTTTCAGATTTTGTTGTGTTCCTTCTGAAGTTGCGTTGCCCCCAGCTCTTTGGCTTAACTTTTGTATAATTCTTTTATGATTTACAAAACATTTCCGCATATATTATTTAATTTTAATTCTTATATAACCTTATTCAGGTAGTTTTTCTCATTTCACAGGTAAGGGAACTGAATATGGGGCTCCAAGAAATTTCAGGCCCTTGCTCTCATGGAGCTTTAATCTGTGGGATAAAGATAATAAATAAGTAAACAAACAGATAAAATAATTTCAAATAATAGTAAAGGAAAATTGAGTAATGTAATAGATACTAACTTGGGTGAAGTGTGTGATATTAGATAATTAGGTCAGAGTTCTCTTGGAGGAAGTAGCATCTTAACAAAAACTTACTTGAGGCTTTTTTTTTTCCAGGGTCTGCAGTTTTATTAGGTCCCCAAATTATGTGCTGTCATAGTTACAATATCCCTGGTTTCTGCTTTATGCATCTTAAATCCATCCTAAAAGTTTAATAAGAAAAGCTTGCTTTTATGAAAATAATATTGAAATTGTCATTTCATATGTTTACTTTTTCTGATCTCTGAGTTTGTTTTTTTTTGTAAAAAAAAAAAAAAGATTTTGTTTCATACTTTACAAGAAACATTATATATACAAATCCTGCAGTATAAAATGATTCACATTTTAAATAAATTCATTTTCAGAAAGATTTAAAACAGCATTTGTAACTAAGAATTTTGAGAGAAAATATTTTTCAAAATTATTTCAAATATATAGTATATTTATATACATATTTTTGTATATTTTTAAAATTTTTTATTTTATTGTTTAAAGTATCATATATAATATTACCTATGTCTCCTTTTTCCCCCATTGATCTCCCCCTGGCCACCACCGCCCCACGCCTCCCCCCCCCCCCCCCACGTCCTCACCCCTTTAGTGTCTGTGTCCATTGTTTATGCTTATATACATGCATACAAGTCCTTTGGTTGATCTCTTACCGCCCGCCCCCCCAACCCTCCCCTGCCTTCCCACTGAAATTTGACATGAGGCTTTTGAAGTGGCTAAGTAACTTGCCCAAGGTCACACAAAAATAAACACTAAACCTAAATCTCCTTCCTTATTATATAATTATATGCATTTATATGGGTCTCACCATTTTAAAATTGTATTCTTTCCATGAAAGTTTCCTCACATAGAGCTCTCTTAATGTTTAAGTTTCAATTTTTTTGTTGTTGTTGTTAATCCTCACCGGAGGATATTTTTCCATTGATTTTTTAGAGAGAGTGGAAGGGATGGGGAGAGACAGAGTGAGAGAAATGTCGATGTGAGAGAGACACATGGATTGATTGCCTCCCACCCATACCCTGACCAGGGCTAGGGGTTGAGCCTGCAACCTAGGTACGAGCCCTTGACCAGAATCGAACCTGAGACCCTTCAGTCCACAGATGGACAGTATTTCTGCTGAGCCAAACTGGCTAGGGCTAAGTTTTAATTTTATATCTGAATTACATGTAGGACACTTTTCCTTCATGGGAGGTTGGTTGACAAGGTTGGCTAATCAAATGAATTTTAGTTTAATGTAACTTTCAGTAGTTTAATTTAGACATCAACCCCCAAGTAGTGACCTTTGGAATATTCCACTTGACAATATCAGGGGATACTTGATAAGATGTTGAATATAGGGCTCTAAGGAACTTCAGATAAACACTATTTGAAGTTGTATATTCCTAGTCTTTGTACCTCCTTTCTTCCTTAATTATAATTTTTTTAAATTAGTTCTAATTTTTTATATTTGACAAACTAGAAATTGAAAAGATATGGAGTTATTGGGGTAGATTTTTTTCCTGTGTATCTTTATTAAGTAGTCAGTGATTTTGATCAGTGTTAGAAGGTATGAGTGGTCCCCAAAATATATTGGTATATGCCTTTATTCCCCTAATTTTTACTCACCAAGTTTTTACCCTACTGTCAGGAGTTTCATTAATGTAAGCTTATATATTGCTTAGATCTTTCTGCATTGGTAATAGTGTGTTTTTGAGAGTTATTCCTATTATATAATGAGTTTTATTTGATTAGCCAGGATTGGAGATTTTATTTTAATGGTTTATTTAAACTTTTTTTTTTTTTATTGTTCCATGAATGTTTAGCCCTCTCCAACTCTTTGAGTAAAGACTTGAGTAGTGATATAATATTCTTGCAAGTAATTGATTGATATATTTGGGGTTGGGGGAGTTGCTAGCTTTTACACTGCCTTTGTGTGAATTGAGTTAAGAAAAATTGTCCTCTCCTTTGGGTGGAAACCAGGGTTTGTGGCCTGGCCAATGTAGAGCATATAGCCATTGCTCTAAAATACAGAACGCATTTCAGCACCTTCTTGACCCTTTAGCCAGGCAGCCTTGTCCTGGATGAGTTGTGAATATCAGTATCTTTGAAGTCTCTTCATGTGGGGTCAAATATGAACTATATGTTTTTTCATCTTCGTGTTCATCAAATTCACTTTGTGTGCAATGCAGGTAGTTGTTTGTGTGTCGGCTGGGTACAGACATAGCGCTGCTGTAACAGAGGATGGCGAACTGTACACATGGGGTGAAGGAGACTTTGGAAGATTAGGTAACATTTTTTATTGAAATTATTCTCATAGAAAAATAGAAATGATGATGGTTATTGAGTGAGACTAGAATTAATAGGCCAAAGACTGTAATTTACTTTGTTATTTTTTTAAGTTCAGAGGAAGATAAGTTTATATACAGAATACCTAGATTTTGGTGCTAAAATTTGAAAATGTAATGAAATCTATCAAGTATTTACTGAGTGTATACTATGAGCAGGCACTGTAGGATTTCAGTGATAAGAAAGATACCATCATGATCTTGGTGTGTATAATTTAGTGGGAAGGGAAAACAAATCAATATGAGGATGATACTAGACAGCATTTGACAAAGTGCTATGAGAGGAGCATAAATAGAATGTCCTAATGAGTCATTGGCAGACTGGGTGACACAGTTTGGGAGTTATCTAGAAGATTTGATGAGAGAAGATGATAGAAATGATTCTGTTTTTCATATTTATCTGTACTTAAAAATGCATCAGTTCTATTAATTTGTAATGTGTATTCCAGCTGTGAAGTAATGGCCAAAAGAAGAAGAGTTAACATTTCTTTTTTGTTGTGTTTTACCAAGGTCACGGTGACAGTAATAGCCGTAACATTCCAACATTAGTAAAAGACATTAGTAATGTAGGAGAAGTTTCTTGTGGCAGTTCACATACTATTGCTTTATCTAAAGATGGGAGAACTGTATGGTCGTTTGGAGGAGGAGACAATGGTATGTAAATATTTATTGGTTGATTACTTTGGCCTTTTTTCCTGAGATGTTTAAAAATTATTTTTCAGTTGTACATGTCTATTGTAGAAAAACCAAATACTGATGGCAGAAATTAAAAAACCTAAAATGAATTGTTTCTACAAATGTTGCTATAACCATTGTTAAAACTGGTAGATAGACATCTAAATATGTATGCATTTACACAAATTTGTACATACTATATATTGCTGCACAGATGTCTTTTAAAAACCAAAGCAGGCCTATATTTACCGTAGATATTATTTAATAACGTGCTGGTTTTTATCTAACAGTATTTTATAAATATCTTTCTATGTCAACAAGCATGGCTCTACATTTTTCTTTTAAATGGCTCAAAGTGTTCTTTCATGCGATTGTAGCACAACTGATAAAACTAGTTTATTATTGAGTAGAGAGTTTCCATTTTTTTTTCAGTATTAAAAACAGTACAATGAATGACTAAATCTTTGTCCATTTTACTTAGTCACTCCTGTCAGCAATGTGAGAATGCCCCTTTCCCCATATTCTTTAATACCCCACTAGGTATTAAAGTAAGATAATTTAAAACATTATTTCAATAGTGAAAATAATATTTTAATTGCATTTCTTTGGTTCTTAGTAAGGTTGAATATATGTTAGCCATTTGTTTTTCTTCTTTAGTGATTTGCCAAGTTTTCTAGTTCATGAACTATTAAATCTTTTCAAAAATTAAAAACAATTATTTCATATGCACTCTAATATAGGAGCTATTTAGTATATCAGCAAATTTGAAGTTAGAAATATCACTATAAAAGGAGAGAAAAACAGAAAAAATAATTGTCTATATCTAACTTAAAGTGGTTTTAATTGCAAGAATAGAGGTTCTTTAAAACAAATTATTTAACTTGAATCTGTTTGTTTTCATAGGCAAACTTGGCCATGGTGATACCAACAGGGTGTATAAACCTAAAGTTATTGAAGCTTTACAAGGAATGTTCATACGCAAAGTTTGTGCTGGGAGCCAGTCTTCACTTTCTTTGACATCAACAGGGCAGGTAAGACTAAGGGGTGAGCATGAAGGCTTAGATCATTTCCTAGAACTAGATGACTAAAAAGTAATTTAAATTTTAAAGTTAAAAAATACATTTAAAACATATGTATTTTCTCCTGTTTGAAGTACAGTATCTGAGAAGGAATCAGTTTTTCTGAACTGGCCTGTGTGACCCAGGTAAACCTGCCCTTAGCCCTGTTCTTTGTTAAGATGCTTTTGTAAAACCTTTTACCACTTAAGTGTTTTCCTAAAAATCATGGATAGTGGGGGAAAGAGAGACTAGCTCTTGCTGGAACCAGTGATATGAACTAACTAACAAAGCAAGAAGGTGATCAAAAGAGAGAGTAAGGAGAACATTTTCATACGGAAAATAATCTGAGAGGTTTAGGTGTCCCGAGAAAGGGTTAGTCAGGCTTAGGATAGTCAGAATTTTACAAGTCCTTTATAAACTTTTGAACTTATACATGAGTATCTTGACTTCCCTTTGTTTGTTGGTGATGGAAAGGGTCCTGGTATGGTGATAGACTTGACAGTAATTTCCTGCTTACATTCATCAGCAATGACAGTGGAAAAGGGAGCTAACCACACATTCTCTCACATATAGGAATCCCTTATGTGCCAGGTAGTGTTATAAAAATGTTTTCTAACTAAATCAAAAGGCAGATAAGCAGCAAAGTGGAAATTAACATATAACTAAAAAATTTTTTTGAGAGACTTGAATGCCTTGTGTCTTAAAATACCTACCTCATGCCCTGGCCGGTTAGCTCAGTTGGTTAGAATGTCATCCCCTTACACCAAGGTTGCGGGCTCTGTCCCCAGTCAGGGCACATATAAGAATCAACCAATCTACACTAATAAAAGAGAAAGATGCAAATTGACCATACCTTCGTGATGCCCACCAGCCAATCAGGAGTGAGCATACAAATTAACCTCATCGCCTCTGTAGAGACTGACAGCAGAGAGGAAGCAGCTCCCAGCACAGCACGGCCTGCTTGGCCATCGCTGCGGCAACCCAGGAGCAGGCAAGCGTGGCCTGCAGGCAGCACCCAGGATAGCCTGCTTGGCCGTTGCTGCAGTGTGGAGCAGGCAGGCCCTGCAGAGAGCAGAGAACCACGAGGAGTGGGCCTAAGGCATCAGTAGGACATCCTCTGAGGGCTCCCGGATTGGAGAGGGTGCAGGTCAGGCTGAGGGAAACACACACACACACACACACACACCCATGCACTAATTTCGTGCACCGCGCCCCTAGTGAGTACATAAATAAGTGGAGCAACAGATCTATGTTTCTCTCTCTCTCTCTCTCTCTCTCTCTCTCTCTCTCTCTCTCCCTCTCCCTCTCCCTCTCCCTCTCCCTCTCCTCCCCTCTCCCTCCCCTTCTCCCCCTCTCCCCTCTCTTCTCTTCTTCTCTCTTTAGCCCTGCTCTCCCTCTTTCTCTCTAAAAAAAAATCAATCAATAAACTTTAAAAAATCTACCTCAAACTATCACCTTGTACTTCACTACATTAGTTATCCTATCTAATAACGAAGGAATATGCTAATTGACCCTCATGCTGTTGCAAAGATGGTGGCACCCACAGCCAATAAGGAGGGAATATGCTAATTGACTGCCACGCCACAAAAAGTTGGTGGTGCCCACAGCCACAAGATGGTGGTGCCCAGTCCCCTCAGCCCCCAGCCACCCAGGGCCAGCTCGAGGTGCAGGCAAGCCTCGGATGGTGGCTGCCCAAGGCTTAGGTAACCAGGGCCGACTGAGGCTTGTGTTGCTGGCAGTGGCAGCAGCAGAGGTGTGATGGGGGTGTTGCCTTCCCCTGATCACCGGGTCGCCTCCCGCCCTGAGGGCTCCCGGACTGTGAGAGGGGGACAGGCTGGGCTGAGGGACCCCCCCCTCCAGTGCATGAATTTTCATGCACCGGGCCTCTAGTTTGTTATAATGCTGGTTGCTACCTTAAAACTTAAAACTTCTGTTTTACATCTTTCTCACTGAGAGTTTTGTGCTAAGAATCAATGAACTGAAGCCAGAAGATGCTCATTTATTTGTTGTATAACCACAGGCAAATCACCGACCTCCCTTGAGTATCAATGCTTCTTTTGCAAGAGAGGGGTAATAGTTTCTGCTTTGCTTACAAATGATCATAAACAGCAATTATTTGAATGGAAAGTTTCTATAAACCAAGAAGTACTGTTTAACTACTAGTCGCTAATCCTCCTATATAATAAAAGCCTAATATGCTAAGTGTCTGGTTGTTCGGTCGTCCGTTCAACTAATCAAAGTGTAATATGCTGATAGGCTAAGGCCGCTCAACCGCTTGCTCTGACGTGCACTGACTACCAGGGGTTAGACGCTCCAACCGGTAGGTTAGCTTGCTGCTGGGGTCTGGCCGATCAGGAGGAGCGAGATGGGCCGGACATGCCCTGGAGCCCTTCTGTGGTTCATCCCTGGCTGGCCAACCTCCCGCATCCCTCCCTGGCCCTGATCGTGCACTGGTGGGGTCCCTTGGCCTGGCCTGCACCCTCTTGCGATCTGGGACGCCTCATGGGATGTCAGAGAGCCAGTTTTGGCCTGATCCCACAGGCCAGGCCAAGGGACCCCACTGATGCACGAATTTGTGCCCCGGGCCTCTAATAATATAATAACAGTAATAAATTCAGTACATTAAATTCCAAAGAAAAGTGTAAATTATTTGCACTATGAGTACACTAAGTTATGTGAAGTCAAATACATAAACTGAGAAAAAAATAAAGTGAGAGAGATACTTTTGAATGGTAAGGGTAGTTCTGTTTACCATTATACTACTTGCTGAGTATGAAATGAATATCTACTTTTTCCTTGGTTCATCTCAGTCCCTTAGGCCTCTTCAGTGCTAACTCACCACCATATTAAGTATGATTCTTGTGGCCCTGGCTGGTTTGGCTCAGTGGATAGAGCATCAGCCTGCGGACTGAAGGGTCCCAGGTTCGATTCTGGTCAAGGGCATGTACCTGGGTTGCGGGCACATCCCCAGTAGGAGGTGTGCAGGAGGCAGCTGATCGATGTTTCTCTCTCATCGATGTTTCTGACTCTCTATCCCTCTCCCTTCCTCTCTGTAAAAAATCAATAAAATATATATATATTAAAAAAAAAAAAAAAAGTATGATTCTTGTGTTGAAAAATACAGTATGTATGCAAGCCAAGTAGTTCTTCATCTTGTGTTCAAGCAAAGGAATACTGCAGTAGCAAAACTTAGCTATGTGAGTCTTTTTTTGTGGGGGTGGGGAAGGGGGGCAGGCACAGGCACGGCTGTGCTCCTGAGAGGGAGAGCACGAGCTGTGTGGGTCTTAATGAGTGACAGTATTATATTGTATTTGAATGATTTAGATTTTCAATGACATTGGCTATATATTTTATCAATTTATTTATCTTTAGTTCCTAACCCCTCCTAACAAGCCTTTCTTGTACTGGAATTATGTGGCATTCTATACTTAAATAAGTTTTCTGGCAACTGGTACAAGTATTTGCTCTTCATTTTTTTGTTGAAGAGGTTTAACCTCTCAGTAGTCTTTCCTGAAATAATTGCAAGACAAAATAATTCCCAAACTTGATGGCACAAATATAAGAGTCTATAAGACCCATTGAAAGAAAAGAAGTTGTTCAGTTTGCTGATTATTTTGATTTTGGGTTGCCAAATTGGCAGTCGTTTATTCTTTTATATTCCATATTTTTCACCTCATATTTCCCTCAAACATCTTTAATCAGTATTAGTCAAAAATAAAGATGTTTGTTTCACATGATCCTCTTTCTAAGTGGTAATTAAAATTGTTATCACAATGAGATAAGGTATTTTTCAACTAAATCATAAATGGCAGTTTTGTGATTTATAGAATTTTTATATGATCACACCTTGGTCTAGTCAACACAATATTTGTTGGGACTTTCAATGTAAAAAACATGTAAAGGAGAAGTTTTAAGATAGCAACAGTATTTCTAAGCTACTAAGCTTGGGCAAATATAACACAATGCAAGCCAATAAGTAGCTTTGGCAGAATCTCTCAGAAGATCATTCTATATGTTTTTTTTATGACCAATTATTTTTCTTTCAGCTCAGGTTTTTGTCTGCCTGTATAATGAACTTTTAAAAACAGCAAAATAAATTACTATAAGCATCTTTAAAAGAATCAAAACAATAAATACTATTTTTAACAATAAAGTTATTATTTAGTATTAAACCACACTGTTCTTTATGATATTTATTCCTAATTTCTCAGGTTATTATGTGTAGTGTATTTCTATTTGTTTCAGGTCTATGCTTGGGGCTGTGGAGCTTGTCTAGGTTGTGGTTCTTCAGAAGCTACAGCTTTGAGACCCAAGCTTATTGAAGAACTGGCTGCCACCAGAATAGTTGATATTTCTATTGGAGACAGTCATTGTTTGGCTCTTTCTCATGGTAAAGTCATTTGTTTTTAAGAAATAGTATTAACTATCACCTTCCACAAATACATTACATTTAAATTGGGCTTTTCTTTTGTTCTTTGTGTTTTGTTTTTAGATAATGAAGTTTATGCCTGGGGTAATAACTCAATGGGGCAGTGTGGACAAGGAAATTCCACAGGCCCTATTACTAAACCAAAGAAAGTGAGTGGCTTAGATGGCATAGCTATTCAGCAGATCTCTGCTGGAACATCACATAGTCTGGCATGGACTGCTCTTCCTAGAGACAGGTAAGAGTGGCCACATTTAAAAAATTTTGTGTTTTAATAACAGTAGAAGCACTAGTAAAATCAGAAATAATTGTGCTTTTTTAATAAAATACCCTTCTGAACATTTTTAGTATTGTTTTTTTATTATCGTAAGTTGACATTAGATTTCTTTCCATTTGAATATTGGGGTTAGATATGTTTTATAAGCATGAGGTTATCCCCTGTATTTAAGATACTTTCTTAATTTGTCTTCTAAACATTTTGAATTTCTTCTGTGTCCAGATAATGATTAAAAAAAAATGTTTTATTTCAGAGAGAGAAAGGGAGAGAAATAGAAACATCAGTGATGAGAGATAATCACTGATCGACTGCCTCCTGCACACCCCCTACTGGGGATAGAGCCCACAACCTGGGCATGTGCCCTGACCTGTTAGTGAACCATGACCCCCTGGTTCATGGGTTAATGCTCAACCATTGAGTCACACTGGCCGGGCCCAGATAATTATTTTAAAATTTAATGTGTAAGTATCAACAGGAAATTATATTAAAATAATCAAAACCAGAAGTAGGCTTAATTGATTTAAATAATTAATTAGCCTCTGTACCCTTTATCTGGTTGGTTTTTTGGAAAGAGTAGTTGCCAGACTTTTAAATAAAATAAGTTACTTTTTGCAGAAATTTAGCTTTTTTATGAAGTGATAATAAACATAGATCTGTTTAATTGGGTTGGTGACTTTTAGCCAATATTAGGAGATTGGATTTTAAGGAATTTGAGGGTTGTTTCAGATATTTTTAGATGCATGTGGGCTAATTTACAACCTAGAATGTATTACACAGTTGACCCTTGAACAACATGGCTTTGAACTGTGCTGGTCCACTTATACATACACAGATTTTTTCCCAATAAATATACAGCCAGTCCTCCATATCTGTGCATTTTGCATCCACGAATTCAGTCAACTGCGGATTGAAAACAGTAGTTTTCAATCTATGGCTGGGAATCTGTGGAAGCTGGCCCGACTGTATGCATTTTTCTCTGCCATTTTATATAGGGGACATGAGTACCTGCGGATTTTGGTATTCACAAGGGGCAGGGAGGCGGCGGGTGTGTCCTACAACCAATCCTGTGCAGATACTGAGGGACAACTACAGTTAAGTTTTTGGGGATTCAAAAGTTCTACATGGATTTTTTACTGCACTTGGGTAGAGAGTCAGCACCTGTAACCCCTGCATTGTTCAATGGTCAACTGTATTTGCATTCTAGACCTTTGATTCAGGTGGGGTTTTTTATGACATTGTAACCAATTAAATACATTTATACCCTCTAAAACAAAAGCCCAAAAGTATAATAAATTTAATATAAATAATTTATATTAGTATTAACTCTGCAACTTCCCATTTTATATGTAGGTAGTTTGTTTCCAAGATCTTGAAAATCTTCACAAGTGTTTTTAGGAGTTTTTCTTTTAATAGATGTCAGTATGTCACTGTATAGAGTCAGGCTATGTTTCTTAAAATGAAATAAACATTTTATAGACCCTTAGAAGGGGTTATAGTAGATCATGTGTCTCAGCCTTCTGCCTTCAGGTCAGTGAATATCCAAACCTTACAAAACAGATGGTGGTTATATATTTTCTTCTTGAAGAACTCTAGGGATGGCCAATTCTTGGTTTTCCTCAGTTGCTAAAATGAAGGGTTTTATCACCTTCATAATCAAGAAAGTTTTCTGTGTATCTTGTTGAAACTTTCAGCTTTAGTAATGGTTTAGATTTTGTTTTTGATCACGTGTAATAATTTTATGTTAAGGCGGTTCCATGATTTTTCTTAATGCTTTTTTCTAGACAAGTTGTTGCATGGCACCGACCTTATTGTGTAGATCTTGAAGAGAGTACCTTCTCACACCTGCGTTCTTTTCTTGAGAGATACTGTGATAAAATAAACAGTGAGATTCCCCCACTCCCTTTCCCTTCATCAAGGTATGTTCTGTATATGTATATTTGTGTGTGCGCACGTGCATGTCTATTAATTACTCATTTCAAGTTTTGACTTATTTTCTTTTTATTTTTGGAATGCTGGGTGAATTTATTTTTTTAATTCTTTATTGTTTAAAGTAGTGGTTGCCAACCTTTAGGACTTCATGGACCGCCAGTGGTCTGTGGACCACCGGTTGGTGACGCTGCTCCTAAGGTTTCCTTAAACCAGCGGTCGCCAACCTTTTGGACCTCATGGACTACTAGTTGGCGACTGCTGGTTTAAAGTATTACATAGGTCTCCTTTTTCCCCCATTGACCTCTCCCCAGAGTTTTGACTTACTATTCTTTCTTGTTTGATTTTCCTCTCAATTATATGAAATTCTTTACAATCTAAAAAAGAGCTAAACTTTAGATACTTGCTGATAATAATCTTTCTGGAGAGTTACCCATAATTTCATGAATCATGTTTTAAAAATTACTGTTGGTCATAATTTCACAAAATTTTTGAAGAGAAAAAAATGTTACTGAAACTGGAAAGCACGTGCTCTTTATGTTCCAAAAGTTCACTGCAGTTTATTTGGTTTCAGGGAACACCATAGTTTCCTCAAGCTGTGCCTGAAGCTGCTATCAAATCACCTTGCTCTTGCACTTGCGGGAGGGGTAGCTACCAGCATTCTTGGGAGACAGGCAGGTCCACTTCGAAATTTGCTCTTCAGACTGATGGACTCAACTGTCCCAGATGAAATCCAAGAGGTAAGAGTATAGGACTCATGAATCTGTATCTCAAGGCACATTTTTCTCTGAGGTTGTAGCTTATAAATTCAACTATATCTTAGGAAACTTCAGTTGGATGTTCTTTCCCCTACTCCTATTTTCTTGGGAGAACAAATGTTTTTGGTCAATCTGACCTTTAAAATAGAGCTCAAATGTCATTTCTGAGAAACCCTTTCAGTCCCTGCTATCCTGCCAGGTTAGGTTTCTCTTATATGTGTTCTCATTGTAAGGCACTGTATTGAAGTTGTCTATTTATAAACATGCCTGTTTTTGAGCACCAGAAAATGAATTTATGAGGACAATGACCTAGTTTATTTTTTATTATGGTAAAATACATAGAATATAAAATTTACCATCTTAACTATTTTTTAAGTGTACAGTTCAGTGGCATGAAATACATTCATAATGTTGTACAGCTATTACCACCATCCATCTCCATAACTTTTCATTTTGTAAAATTGAAATTCTATATCCATGTTTGATAACTTCCCATTTTCCCTCCCTCAAGCTCCTGGCAATTACCATTCTACTTTTTGTCTCTATGACTTGGATATGCTAGGTGTGTCATAAAAGTGGAATCATATACTGTTTGTCTATTCATGACTAGCTTGTTTCATTTATTATAATGTCTTCAAGGTTCACCTGTGTTGTAGCATATGGCAGTGTTTACTTCTTTTTTAAGGCTGGATAACCTTCTGTTTTATGTATATACCACATTTTGCTCACCCATTCATCCATCATATTTATGACCTTAGTTTAGACACTGATTTCTTAGCCAAAGCAAAAGCAACTAAAGAATAAAAGGTAAATTGGACTTCATCAAAATGAAAAACATTTATGCTTCAAAGGACATTATTAAGAAAATAAAAATATAATTTACAGAATGGGAGAAATATTTGTAAATCAGATGTCTGATAAGCTAGTTTTTGAATATGTAAAGGATTCTTACAACTCAACAATAAAAAAGATAACCCAATTTTAAAAAAATGAACAAAGAATCTGAGTAGTTGTGTCTCCAAAGATATAAATATAGTCAATAAAAACATGAAAAAATATACATTGTAAGTCATTAGGGAAATGCAAATAAAAACCACATGAGATATGCTTCATACCCACTAAAAGGCTATAATAAAAAAGACTGACAATGATAAATATTGGTGAGGATGTAGAGAAATTGGAACCCTGGTGGGAATGTAAAATGGAACACCTACTTTGGAAAACAGGTAATCTCTTAGTTACACATAGAGTTACTATGTAATGCAGCAATTCCACACCTAGATCTATACCCATGGAAACTGAAAACATGTCCGTGCAAAAATGTGTACAAGAATGTTTATAGCAATATCTATACTACTAATAAAGGAATATGCAAATTGTCCGGGATGCCATCACAATATAATGACCAAACAGCAGGCTGCTTGGGTCGACAAGGCCAACGGGGGGAGGGTGTTAGTGAGGGATGACCAAATGACTAAACAGCAGGCTGCATGGGGTGACCCGGTTGGCAGGAGGGTTAGTAAGGGACGACCAAACGACTGAACAGCAGGCTGCGAGGGGTGACCAGGTCGGCTGGGGGGGGGGGAGGGGCGGGCAGTTGGGGATGACCAGGCTGGCAGGGAAGGGCAGTTGGGGGCGACCAGGCTGGCAGGGAGGCAGTTGGGGGCGAACAGACCAGCAGGGGAGGGCAGGCAGGGGAGAGCAGTTAGGGGCAAGATCAGGCCAGCATGGGAGGGCAGTTGGGTGTGACAGGTCAGCAGGGGAGGGCAGTTGGGTGCGACCAGGTTGGCAGGGGAGGGCAGTTGGGGGCTACCAGGCCGGCAGGGGAGGGCAGTTGGGGGCCATCAGGCTGGTAGGGGAGGGCTGTTAGGGGCGAGATCAGGCTGGTAGGGTAGGGCAGTTGCGGGGGACCAGGCCAGCAGGGGAGGGCAGTTGGGGGTGATCAGGCTGTCAGGTGAGAGCAGTTGGGGGCAATCGTGCCTGTAGGGGAGGGAAGTTGGGGGCAATCAGGCTGGCAGGGTAGCAGTTAGGTGTCAATCAGGCCAGCAGGGGAGCAGTTAGGGGGCGATCAGGCTGGCAGGCGAGTGGTTAGGAGACAGCAGTCCTGGATTGTGAGAGGGATGTCTGACTGCCAGTTTAGGCATAAACCAGCAGTTGAACATCCCCCAAGGGGTCCCAAATTGGAGAGGGTGCAGGCTGGGCTGAGGGACATCCCCCCCCCCCGTGCACAAATTTTGTGCACCGGGCCTCTAGTTATTTGTAATAGCCAAAAAGTAGAAATAAACAAATGTCTGTTAAATGGTGAATAAATAAAATGTAATATTACTCAGCTATAAAAAGAAATGAAAAACTGACACGTTACAATGTGACTGAACCTAGTAAACAGTATGCTAAGTGAAAAAAGCCATATACAAAAGGCCACATGTTGTATGATTCCATATACATGAAATGTTCAGGGTAAGCAAATTCATAGAGATAGAAAATAGATTAGTTGGTTGTTAGGGGTTTGAGGGAGGGAGAGATGAGGAGTGACTACTAATGGGCTCAGAGTTTCTTTGTTTGGGTGATGACAAAATTTTCTAAAATTAGTGGTGATGGTTATTCAACTCTGAATATACTAAAAACCACTGAATTTCATACTTTCAAAAGGTGAGTCCTGGCCCGTTGGTTCAGTTGGTTGGATCATTGTCCCATGCATCAAAAGGTTGCAAGTTCGATTCCCAATCAGGGCATATACCTAGGTTGTGGGTTCAACCCCCAGTCGGTGCATGTATGGGAGGCAATCAATTGATTTCTCCCCTTTTTTCTCCCCCTCTCTCTCTGAAAATCAATAAAAACATATCCTTGGTTGATAATTTTTTTTTTTAAAAAAAGGTGAATTTAGCCCTGTCGGCATGGCTCAGTGGTTGAGCGTCGACCTGTGAATCAGGAGATCAGGGTTTGATTCCTGGTCAGGGTACATACCCTGGTTTCAGGCTCAATCCCCAGTGGGGGGCATGCAGGAATTTTATGACATGTGACTTACATGTCAGTTTAAAATAAAACAAAAAAGATGGTGATTTTTCTGCTGCAGGGGCATGTCGCTGGGATGTAGGTAGGAGTGTTAACATTAACGTGAAACTGAGAATTTAATATCAGCAATAAGTAGTGAAATATTTTTTTAAAGGTTGATAAGTATTGGAATAAAGTAAAGAAAGTTAACTTAAAAAAAATATCCTTAGAATCGTTTATTTATTCCTTGAGCCTCCTTGGTAGCTACTCTGTGTTAGGAGAGTTCTTAGGAGATGGATTCTCCCAGGGTTTGCATAAGGCTGTTTCTGTTGAGGAATGTTTGTATTCCTTTTTCCTTCTCCCCGAAACTTCTAATAATTTATCTGTTTTCAGCAATCACTGTTGCTGTATTTTGTTTCTTTCTTCTTTAGTGCTATATTTTGAACCAATTGTAGACTTAAGGAAAAGTTGCATAAATAATAGGATTTTCATGTATCTGTCACCCAGCTTCCCCTAATACTAATGTCTTTATATAACCACAGTACAGTGATCAAACCCTAGAAATTTCATTGGCTTAATACTATTAATTAAACTAAAAACCTTATTAGAAATTATATCAGTTTTCCACTAATGTCCTTGTTCTTTTGTAGGATCCTATCTAGGATCCCGTTTTGCATTTAATTGTTATTTCTCCTTAGTCTCCTGCACTCTGTTACAGTTCCTTATCTTTCATAATTGGGACACTTCAGGAGTTTTGCTCAACTTTGCAGAGAGCCTTACGAGGCCCAATGCTGTATTCAACACTAAATATTTGTTGGATGATGATTATTTAGTGGCAAATCGAAAATATGTATTCTGGTCTTCTTAAAGACATTTAAATAAGGACTTGCATGCTTTCTTTTTTCACATAACTTTTATTTAGATTTCCATGATCCACTTTCTGTGATTTCTGTGATCCTAATATCAGTGGATTTAATTTATCTTATTTATTAAAAAGGTAAGAACCAGGCCAATAAATACACTTTTCTTTTTTAATACTAGGTGGTAATTGAAACTCTGTCAGTGGGAGCAACCATGCTATTACCTCCATTACGAGAACGTATGGAGTTACTTCATTCTCTTTTACCCCAAGGACCTGATAGATGGGAAAGCTTATCCAAAGGACAGGTGAGCTTCTGCATGGTATCTAAGTAAACCAGTAATATCACATACAAAGCACAGAGAGAGAAAAATAAAACTAATCGATTGCCTTGTGTTTATGAAATAATAGTGCACTTAACTTGATGGTTCTGGTGAATCCTTGTATTTAATGTTTTCTGCTGGGAGAGTTCCCAGATTTCTAATGAAGGTGAAGTAAATGATAACTTATTAAATTATGGGGGTAATTATTAAAATTATGGCTAATTTTTCCAGTGTTGCTTACACTTTCAAATCAGAGACCTTTTAGTTTATTTGTAATGTACTGAGTTGAAATCAAGGGCATGCACTATTATTGACTCCATGCCCAGAACTTTGTCTGAAATTGCTTACATAAAAAGTAAAAGATGACTATTATGAAAAAGTATTTGATGATATGAGTGTGCTTATTCTTTTCTTTTTTTAATATCTTCTGTACATTAAAGTAAGTACATTTTGCTTAATCAAGTAGAACAATCAATTGTAGAGTTAAACATGTCTGGGGGAAAATGGTACGTCCTTGTAATATATTCACAGGTGCCTTGCAATGAGTATTTTGCATTAGCTTAGGTTTCAGTTACATATTTTAAACGTTAGAATAAATAGTTTCATTGGTAATTCTGTAGAAGAATGTGTAGTATAGTTTATTTGTTGACGTTTCTGACTCCTTTCTATGTACAGTGCTAAAATCATTATGCAGAGTATGCCATTTTAGCTTAGAGTTTTAGGTTTTATAATAAAGAATGGAATAAAACTCTAAGTTGCATTTTCCCAAGTGGTATTAATGGGATAGCTTTTCTTTTTTTAATTTTTCTTTCTTTCTTTCTTTTTTTTTTCAGAGAGAGGAAAAGAGAAAGGTAGGGAGGGAGAAACATCGATGTGAGAGGGAAACATTGAAGAGTTGCCTCCCACATGCGCCCCGACTGGAAACTGAACCTGCTACCTTTTGGTGTATGGGATGATGCTCCAACTCACTGAGCCACACCAGCCAGGGCCAGATAGCTTTTCTTTTGATTACTTATTTGCTAAAAGATTATTGTTAATCAGAATATGAAGTGGATTATTTAGCATCATTAGTATAGTTTTTTTCTGGGATCTTTTTCTAGTGAGTTTTAAGCTAATTCCTATTTTATCAATGGAAATATTTTTCTTTAGAGAATGCAACTGGATATCATTCTGACAAGTTTGCAAGATCATACCCATGTAGCCTCCTTACTTGGCTATAGTTCACCCTCTGATGCTGCTGACCTCTCTTCTGTGTGTACTGGCTACGGAAACCTGCCAGATCAACCTTATGGCACTCAGAGCTGCCATCCAGACACCCATCTAGCTGAAATTTTGATGAAGACTCTCTTAAGGAATTTAGGATTTTATACAGTAAGTTCTTTTTTGTGTGTGGTTAAAATAATAATAATAATAAAGCTCTTATTTTTTTCTTTGTTTTTAGAGGTGGAAGATATCACTTTAAGTCAAGATATTTTGACGTTTAAACACTAATGAAATAAAGCTCTAGATTCCACTCCTCCATAGGGCAAAAACATGTCAAATCTTCTGAAATATTGTGGCTGCCTACTGACTTATAATTGACAATTCCAAAGAGATTTATTTTAGAATTTTACCAAATTTTTTTTTGATGTTAATGAATAAACAGATACAAATAGTCAACAACATTTTGCAAGAGAGGAATAATGAGGATGGGTATAATAATGATTGACTTTACCAGATATAATCTTATAATTAAACAATATGATTGGCACTAACTAAGAATTGGCTGTTCAACTGGAGAAAAGAAGGTGGACACTGTAGCTTTCCCTGTATTAGGGGGCCATTAATTTTTACTTTGTGGTGTTCCTTAGATCCATCTCTTTTTTTCTTTTCATTTCTATAGGTTCTAACTCAGGCCATCAGGACCTAATATTAATAGTAGTGTTATAGCTGTTTTCACTATTGGTGTCTTCTCAGTATCCTACTGCTGGAATAACCTTGTTTTATTAAAAAACAATATTGTATTAAATTAAAACTTTTTCAGACCTTTTATCATTTGGCTTACATACCACTCTTGATCTCCTGCACATGGCATACCTATCTTCTGCTTGCTCTTCTGTCTACCAATCTGTAACTTAAAAACACACACAATCATTATTGTTGAAAGTATCACATATGTCTCCTTTTTCCCTCATTGACCCCCTCTGGTCCACCCCCACCCCCTGCCCCAGACCTTCACCACCCTATTGTCAGTGTCCATGGATTATACATATATGCATACAAGTTCTTTGGTTGATATCTTCCCATCTACCAACCCACCCCCCGCCTTATTTTAGGAATCCTTGCCCAAATAACCCCATCTAACCATAGCATTATAACTGCATACCCTTTAGCAATTTTTAGAGTCAAAATGTACTGTATAACTTAACTTCAACTTGTTTGTGTATCCTTTCACATTGTTTCCTAGACCTCTTCAGTGTCAGGTCTGTATATTCTTTTCCTTCTATATAAGTTTTAGCATTTTGTTCTGCCTACATTAAAAGGTTGTTGACTAGATTAGAGTATAGTTGTTCTTATAAATTATTTTCTCTCAGATTTAAGAATGTAAATTTGACCTGATATTTGACTATAAGTGGAATGGGAAGTGATATATATATATATATATATATATATATATATATATATATATACACACACACACACACACACACACACACATATATATATACACACACACACACACACACACATACATACATACATATATATACATACACACATACCCACTTGTTATTGTCTGAAATTTTTTCCCAAAGTTTTAAGGAACATTTATGCTAAATTAAAGTATTTCCTTTATTATGTCATTAGGGCTAAGGTAGATGTGTATATTATGTGGACATGGCAATAAAATACTACTTTTGGGCTAAAATAATAAATTATCTTAATCTGTTTGGTCTGCTATATCAGTACCCTGGACTGGGTGCCTTATAAAGAACACAAATTTATTAATTAGTTTGCAGATGGGAAATCCAGGACAAAGGCACTGGAGGACTGGGTGGTTTTCTTGCCTGTGTCCTCACACAGGCAAGCTCTCTGTGATCTCTTTTGTAAGGGCATAATCCCATTCATGAGGGCTCTGCCCTCACAACAATTCACCTTCCAAAGATCCTGCTTCCAATTATTAAAATATTTGGGGAGATTAGCCTTCAACATATGAATTTTGAGGGGATACAAACAGTCAGTTTCTCTCTAATAGTGCTTATTTGGGAGCTTATAATGGTGCTTATATTGCAAGGGTCTTAAAATGTTCTGAGATCCTCTTTTGCATATTGTAAACAGACCATATATTATGCATAAAGATGTTCATTGCATTATTAATTATAACCAACTAGAAGCCCAGTGCATGAAATATTGCACGGGTAGGGTCCCTACCAGCTGCGCGCCAGGGCCTCCCTTCCCCTGGCTGCCTGCTGCTGCCGCTGGCCGGGGCCTCCCTTCGCAACCGCCTTAGCCAGGCACTGCCTGCTCACCTGCTCCACCATCCCGCTGCAGTCCTGCTCTTATCAGGGCCCATGTGGGTTGGCAGCACCTCCATTGCCGCCCACTGCCAGCGCTGTGTCGCTGACACCTGCTATGTTCCACGCCACCCCCTGGTGATCAGCGCACGTCTGACTCCTGGTTGGTCAAACTCCCACCCGTAGGGACAATTTTCATATTAGCCTTTTATTATATAGGATAATAAGAAGTTAGAAACAACTGAAATGTCTAAAATATGGGAATGATTAAATTATATGATATATATATATGTATATATATATATATCTCCTATCTAATAAAAGAGAAACATGGTAATTAGCGTACGACTGCTACCCTTCCCATTGGCTAATCAGGGCGATATGCAAATTAACTGCCAGCCAAGATGGCGGCCGGCAGCCAGGCAGCTTGAAACTAACATGAGGCTTGCTTGCTTCAGTGACGGAGGAAACCAACGTTCTCCACCTGCCTTGCCGGCCTCTGAGCCTGCAGTTTAAGAAACATTGTAACAAATATAGAAGCTAAACAAAACCCCAGAAACCAGCTTTCAGCGGGCTGGGATCTCAGAGCTGGAGTTGATACAGAGTTTTGATTATAGAACCTAAACAAACCAGATACCTACTTTCAGCCTCTGAGGCCTCAGAGCTGGAGCCAGAGCTAAACCTGGCCCAGAATAAAAAAAAAGAAAAAGAAAAAAAGGAGCAGTTGGGAGCTTCAGTCCCAGCCTGAAAACAGCCCTCAGCACCTCACCCAGACTGGCCAGGCACCCCAGTGGGAACCCCCACCCTGAAGGGTGTGTGACCAGCTGCAAACAGCCATCATCCCCTCACCCAGGATGGCCAGGCACCCCAGTGGGCACCCCCACCCTGATCCAGGACACCCTTCAGGGCAAACCAGCCAGTCCCCACCCATGCACCAGGCCTCTATTCTATATAGTAAAAGGGTAATATGCCTCCCAGCACCGGGATCAGCAGAGCCGCGAAGCCTCCCGGCACCGGGATCAGTGTGACAGGGGACAGTGCCCAAACCCCCTGATCGCCCTGCGGCTCTGTGTGTGACGGGGCGTGGCCACAACCTCCCTATCCGCCCTGCTCTGTTCCTGACAGGGGAAGGCGTCCCAACCCCCTGTTCGGCCCTGCTCTGTGCCTGATACGGGGAGCTCCCCAACCCCCTGATCACCCTGTGGCTCTGTGTGTGACAGGGTGCAGCGCCCCAACCCCACCCCCACCCCATGGGCCCTGCTCTGTGTGTGATGGGGTAGAGCCATAACCTCCCCATTGGCCCTGCCCTGGGTGTGACAGTGGCAGCGCCCCAACCCCCTGAATCGCCCTGCTCTGTGTGTGACAGGGGGCAGTGCCCCAACTCCCCTATCGGCCGTACTCTGTGAGTGACAGGGGGGAGCTCCTCAACCCCCTGATGGGCCCTGCTCTGTGCATGACAGGGGGGAGCTCCCCAACCCCCTGATTGGCCCTGTTTTGTGTGTGACAGCGGTGAGCTCCCCAACCCCCTGATTGACCCTGCTCTGTGCGTGACAGGGGGGAGCTCCCCAACCCCCTGATCGGCCCTGCTCTGTGCGTGACAGGGTACAGAGCCCCAACCCCCCTGATGAGCCCTGCTCTGTGCGTGACAGGGGGCAGCACCCCAACCCTCTGATTGGCCCTGCTCTGTGCGTGACGGGTTGGCGCCGCAACCTTCCCATCAACCCTGCCTTGAGTGTGACAGGGGGCAGTGCCCCAACCCCCCAATCGGCCCTACCCTGAGCGTGACTGAGGGTGGCATTGCAACCTCCCAATCCGCCCTGCTCTGTGCATGACAGGGGGCGGTGCCCCAACTCCCCAATTGGCCCTGCTCTGAGCCCGACCAGGGGCTGCACCTAGGGATTAGGCCTGCCCTCTGCCACCCAGGAGCAGGCCTAAGCCAGCAGGTCGTTATCTCCCGAGGGGTCCCAGACTGCGAGAGGGCACAAGCCGGGCTGAGGGACCCCCCCTCCCCCCCGAGTGCACAAATTTTTATATGCTCAATGAAATATTATATAACTCAAGTTTTATATACACTAGGGGCCCAGTGCACAAATTTGTGCACCTTTAAAGGAACTGTGGGCCACAAGGCTGCAGTGGGCGCAGGGGCCGGTCTTGCCCCATTCTCCATGCCCCAGCCCGGCCCCTCCCGCTGTGGCCCTTGGTCCCCTCTCTGCCAGCAGCCCAGCTGCCACCACTCTCGTGCTGATGGCACTGGCCTTGCTCACACCTGCTGATGGTGCAGAGCGATTGGGGCCTGCGCCAGCAGCAGGTGCAAGAGGAGCCAGCGCTGTCAATGTGTGTGAGCAGCAATTGCTGCCCCGATTGCCCTTCATGAGCAGGGGGAGGTGGAGAAGCCCTGAGAGGTTGGCAGCCGCCACTCGCACCCGCTGACAGCGCCGAGCGATCGGGACCGGCACCCAGTGGTGGCAGTGCGTGTGAGCAGCGGCTCTGGCGCCGGCTACAGGTGTGAGTGGGGCCATCACCGGCAGCAAGTGCAAGAGGTGGCTGTGGTCCCCGATTGTCCCTCAGGAGCAGGGGGAGGTGGAGAAGTCCTGAGAGGCTGGCAGCCAGCCACTCGCACCTGCTGATGGCACCAAACAATTGGGGCCGGAGCCAGGCACTGGCAGTGGATGAGAACAGCGGCTCTGGTGCCAGTAGTGGATGCGAGTGGAGCTGGTGCCAGCAGCATGTGTGAACGTCTGGTGGGACCACGGCATGTGGGAGCAAGGAATTTTCAGTAACCAGTAGAGGCTCGCCCGGATGACAGTGACCAGTGCACTGGACGGTGGTGCCCCTGCTCACCTGCTCCACCATACTGCCATGGCTGATGCCTGCCATGTTCCACGCTCTGCTGCCTGCTGCTGATGCCTTCCATGTTTTGTGTGCACCCCCTGGTGGTCAGCACACGTCATAGCGAACAGTTCAGTTGTTCCGCTATTCGGTCTATTTGCATAGTAGGGTTTTATATATATAGGTGGTTTATGAAAATGTAGATAATATTTGTGAATTTGTTGGAAAAGAGAAGAGTAAAAATAGAATGAGCAATATTATCAAAAAGTCACAAAAATCAGGAAAGAAATACATCAAAAATGTTAATAGTGATTTTCTTTGGGTGATTGGCTGAATGATGCTTTTAAGTTTTTTAAAATACAGTTTTGGTACTTTCTAAATTTTTTACATTATGCATTTAAAAAAATATTTTAAACTTGAAATAATTTAAAGCTTACACAAGAGTTATAAGAATCATTCAAAGAACTCCGTGTATTCTTTACCCAAATTTGCCTTATCTATCTATCTATCTATCTATTGATCTTTTTCTTCTAAATCATTTGAGGTAAGTTGCAGATGTCATGCTGGCTATTCCTAAGCACTTAAACATGTATTTCTTAAGAAGAAGTACATTCTCTCACATGACAACAGAACATTTATAGAATTCAAGAAATTTAACATTGATGCAGAACTACTATCCTATATAATATCACCCTAATATGCAAATCGACCGAATGGTGGAATGACTGGTCGCTATGAACTGACCACTAGGGGGCAGACACTCAACGTAGGGGCTGCCTCCTGGTGGTCAGTGTGCTCCCACAGGGGAAGTGCTGCTCAGCCAGAAGCTGGGCTCATGGCTGGTGAGCGCAGCGGCAGTGGCGGGAGCCTCTGCGTCAACACTAAGGAGCAGCGAGCTGAGCTGTAGGGAGCAGCAAGCAGGTGGCTGGTAAGGAGAGAGGGGTCCCGGACTGTGAGAGGGCACAGGCTGGGCTGAGGGATCCCCCCACACCCCCAGTGCACAAATTTCATGCACCCGGCCTCTAGTCTAATATATAGTACATATTCAAATTTCTATAATTGTCCCATTAAATTGTCCTTTATAGCAGCTCCCTTTCAATCCAGGATCACATATTATATTTAATTATCATCTCTACTTAGTCCACTTATTTATTTTACTTTTTTTTTTTAATCTTCATCTGAGGACATGCTTCTTAAATTGATTTGAGACAGAGAGGGAGGGAGAGAGAGAGAGATTGAGAGATTGGTTGCCTCCTGTACGCCTGATGACTGGGGAATTGGAACCACAACCTTTTGGTGTATGGGACGGCACTCCAACCAAGTGAGCTACCTGGTCAGTGCTAGTCCACTTATTTCTTTTATAGTCAGAAATAAAATTCCTTTTTAAGAATTGTGATGTTAGAAATTCACAAGCATGTGAAAACAAAAACTTTACAGAAATCTGGAAAACAATAGCATTAAAATGTTGAAATATGTTGTCTTTGGGTACAGTACTGTTTTCCTATTATTTTCTGTATTTTCAAAATTTCTTTGGTGAAATATGTATTGTTTCTTTAATGGAAAAACAAATTGAGATTTTTTGATAAATCTTATCTAATAGCTAATAACAACATAGCAATGATTTAAAAATCTATAATATTGAAGAAAGATGGCAATGGCTTCTTAAATCAGAATAATTTATAGTAGGACCTTACTTTCATTTTCAAGCACTTCATATATGATCTTCATTTATGTATCATTTTAGGATCAAGCATTTGGAGAGCTAGAAAAGAATAGTGATAAATTTCTGCTTGGAACATCATCTTCGGAGAACAGTCAGCCTGCTCATCTTCATGAACTGCTGTGTTCACTGCAGAAACAGCTGCTGGCATTTTGTCACATCAATAACATTAGCGAGGTATTTGATTCTTTGCCTTTTATGGTGATCTCTCAGGGACCTTGAAACTCAGATATTTGGTTAAGCCATGACATTTGTGTACCTTGAATCTTTTAAAGTGTAGTAATTTAGCAACTTTTCCCCCTCAGAATTCAAGCAGTGTGGCATTGCTTCATAAACATCTTCAGCTCTTGTTGCCTCATGCCACAGATATTTATTCACGTTCTGCAAATTTACTCAAAGAAAGTCCTTGGAATGGCAGTGTTGGAGAAAAATTAAGAGGTATGTTTAGAACTAGTTTTCAAATGTAATCAGTGATTATAAAATAAGAGTCCTTAGCCTTTCCAAAGCCTTATGAGGGCCTGAAACCTCTGAGTAGAATAAGGATGATCTTGAATCTCCTTATTGAAAACCCCTTTGATTTGGATTGATTTTGGGGTGATGGTAATAGTGATTGATCTGGTTAATCTTAAAAGAAGCTCTTGGCATGACAGAGGCCTAATTTTAAGATGTTGGATGATATATACTCAAAGTGATTAATATTAAGTGGTATAAAGTGAGATTTTTAATTTGCTATTTCTTTACCTTCAACATTTTCCAGTGTTCCTTTTTTCTTCTTGAAATGCCTTCTTTTCCTTGGGCTTCTGTGTAGTCATAATCTGTTTTTACTCATATATCTCTGGTCACTGTTTTTTGTTGATTCCTATAAACTCCTCTTTCTTGGACATGCCCTTTAATGTGTATGATCCTCTGACTTTTGCCCTAAACCCTTATTTCTCCCTGAATGATCCTATCAGGTCCCATTGCTTTTAACCACCATATGTATGTTGACTCCTGTATCTGCACCTAGCTGAGAACTCCCCTTTTCACATGGGCCTTTCTGTAGTTACCTACTGGTGTCTTTTTTTGTTTGTTTTAAACTAAAATTCAGTATGTCTGTCCAAAACCAATGTACTCTGAGGTTCCCCCACTGAAAAAAGAGACTGCTTACTAGACATTTCCATTGTGCTGTTGCACGGGCATTAAAATTTAATCCATTCAAACTGAACTCATCTCTGAATGATCCACCCAAAATACAATGAAGTATTGAAACAAATGTGATTTAAAACCGATAGTGATAATAAAAAGATAGATGCTTTGAGGTGATGTTAATTTTTTAAAAAGTAAATTCGGTTTAAAAAACATAAAAGGCTTCCCTCACTAAAATGTAAGCACTATGAGGACAGGAATTTTTATGTCTTTTTTTCATGGCTGTATCTCACCTAGAACAGTGCTTGGTATGTTGTATAGGTACTCGGGAAATATTTTTTGAGTAAACCTAAAGAGGATAGATTTGTGAATCAGAAATTCATAATGCATTTTAAGGGAAGGAGTTATAATCTTTTGAATTTCTTGGCATGATGTTACGTATGCTTTCCCACAAAGTGTCTGTTGGTGGCACTCTCTGCAAGTAAGTAAATACTAATATCAAGCCACCTACCAGGTAGGTGTTCAACAAAGAGTTACTGAATTAGTGTATTGTAAGTTAAAATTTATTGGTTTTAAAGTTCGTAACATGTTGAATTGATCCATGTTGAATTTCTTACCCTTCATAGATGTGATATATGTCTCAGCTGCAGGCAGTATGCTCTGCCAGATTGTTAATTCCCTACTGTTACTCCCTGTGTCCGTGGCTCGGCCTTTATTGAGTTACCTCCTCGACTTGTTGCCACCTCTTGATTGCCTTAATAGACTCCTGCCAGCTGCCGCTCTTTTAGAAGACCAAGAGTTACAGTGGCCTCTTCATGGTAAGTAAAGATGGTAAAAGAGCAAATAATGCTTTTGAGAAAAGTTGTTCCTCTTTGCATTCATCAGGTAAATTCTATTTGACACTTGGATATGTTATGTAATGAAAAAGATAAAGTTGTCATCTTCTCAGGGATTATAGTCTAAAGTGGGCTCTTATATGGGAAAACATTACGAAGTTGCTCATATATAATAATGTCATGAGTAGGATGTTTATATGGTCAGCAGGTTTGAATAGTATATTTTACTGATTCTAAGAAACTTTTTTTAACCTAAATTTTGACATGGTTTAAATTAGAATACATGGTACAATGGATGATAGGGAAGCTTTCTTTCCTTTTGTTTCCTTTTCTATAATATTCTTATTAATTTAAGAGAGAAGAAGGAAGAAGAAGAGAGAAACATCTATACTAGAGAGATACATCTATCGGTCACCTCCCATATGCGCCTTGACCTGGGATTGAGCCCACAATCTGGGGATGTGTCCTGACTGGGAATTGAACCAGTGAGCTTTTGGTGCACTGGACAATGCTCAACCGAGTCGCACCAGCCAGGGCAGAAAAGCATTCTTTCATAATTCAGTCAGCAGCATAAGGACACATTTTATAGTCAATAGATGGATTTGATTTTAAAAGTTTTATTTCTTGCCCTAGCTGGTTTGGCTCAGTGGATAGAGCGTTGGCCTGCGGGCTGAAGTGTCCAGGGTTCCATTCCGGTCAAGAGCACATGCCTGGGTTGTGGGCTCGATCCCCAGTAGGGGGTGTGCAGGAGGCAGCTGATCAATGATTCTCTCTCATCATTGATGTTTCTATCTTTCCCTTTCCCTTTCTCTCTGAAATCAATAAAAATACATTTTTAAAAAAGTTTTATTAAGTGCAAAAATTTTTATTTTTAAATCTCTTTGACAGTAAAATATTTTTTATTTTGGTTGGATATATAGATAACTGAATGCAAAAGATGGGAATTGAGAACCTATTTTTCTGTGTTTTCCCTTTTAGATATTTTATAGGAAATAACATTCTGATTTTAGGCAAGGCACTTGAAATCGTTTAATTTATAAAATGCTGATGATTCTGTGTATTTGAATATAGCTTAAAATATCATGTCTAGAAAACAGTGTGTTTTCCCACTGAAGCCTCTGTGTCCTAAGGCTATCAAAGGAGTTTCATTACTACAATTTTAAAACGTTTCAAGTTTAAGTGAGGTCCCATGTTTTGATCTTGGACTAATGCATAAAAAGATCCTAGATTTTAGTCTTGGCTCTCCTAGTAATTTGGCTGTCTGATCTTAGGCAAGTCACTTACAACTTCTTAAAGCCTTTGTTTGTTTCTCCTGGAAAGATTAAGGTTAACAAGATGACATTGAGGGCCTATATTACTTTAACATTGTATGGTTCTGTGACAACTGGATTTAGATGAAGTCAAGTGTCAAGGTTACAGCTGATGTTGATTAGGCTTAATATGGAGCCATTCGAGGTTTACCCTCCCTTTGCAAAAGCATCTCAGAACTTTGCATTAGTTGATTAGGTGTCATTTTATTTTGGATTTCCACATCTGTGTTTACAATTGATATTTTTCTATAATTTTTCTGTGATGCTATTATTGTATTATTTTTACTACCACCATTATACCAACCTCATAATATCAGTTTAGAATCTTCCTCCCCCCCCCCCTTTTTTTCTGAAATAATTTGTGTAAGATAGGGATTATCTTTTCTTGAGGTTTAGAAGACTTTATAAAACTATCTGTGCCTGGTTTTTTTAGATAGACTTTGGCTATTAGTTTTCTTTCTTAGAGGTTTTGTTCTCTTTCAGCTTTTTGTTTTTTTATCAAGCCCATTTTGGAAATTGATTTTTTTCCAGAAAATATCATTTGTTGGTTTTCATTTATTTATATAAAATTGTTCATAATATTTACTCATGATTTCTTAAAATCTCTGTTGTTAAATCCTCTTGTGTATTCCTAATTAAAAAACATTTTTAAAAAATCCTTACCCAAGGATATGTTTCTATTGATTTTTAGACAGAAAATCAATAGGAGGGGAGAGGGAGAAGGAGAGGGAGAGTGAGTGAGAGAGAGAGAAACATTGGTATGAGAGAGGAACATCAATCAATTGCCTCCTGTATGCACCCTGACCAGGGATCAAACCCGCAACCTGCCCGGGAATTGAACCTTCAACTTTTTGGTGTATGGGATGATGCTCCAACCAACTGAGGCACACTGGCAGGGCTTTTATTCCTGATTTTTGAATTTTTTAAAGATTACTTTTTTAGAGATTTATGCATCTTTATTAGTCTTTTCAAATAACCAATTTTGGATTTATTGATCTGGTTTCTCCCCTCTCCCCACTAATCCCCCCTACACACAATTTCACTGGTATCTGTTTTTATCTTTATTGCTAAGTTTTATCTTTATGGTATAGTTTTTTGTTTTTTTGTTTTTTTAATGTGAAGAACTGTTGAAAGCAAATGTACAAAAAGAAAGCATGGGTCTGGATCTTAGTATAATTCTCAATTCAAGCTTTAAAGGTATTAATACTAAATGTAATTTTACTAAATCAACCTTGTTTTGATTTTGGATGGATGAGTTGTTTCAAGTACTCTTATGGTAAAATTTGATCTGGATAATGAAAAGTAGGAATAGAATCCTTTGGGTTAATTCTGTCATATACTATTTTAATGTTTATCTTAAAATTAATAATTTTACAAAGGAAAATTTTGATAAGTATAACTTATCTGAATGTTTTAAATTAGTAAAGGAAATATATACAGAAAGTGTTATAATTTCTTTTCATTATAAGATTATTTTGCTTCAACGTCTTATTATAATGCAAGAGAAAGCTTGAGAATCTTGAATACCTGATAAGGACACAATTACTAATGATTTTTGTCTTCAGGAGGGCCAGAACTGATCGATCCTGCTGGCGTGCCATTACCTCAGCCAGCCCAGTCCTGGGTGTGGCTTGTGGATCTGGAAAGAACAATTGCTCTCCTTATTGGGCGATGTCTTGGTGGCATGCTTCAGGGCTCCCCTGTGTCTCCGGAGGAACAGGACACTGCTTATTGGATGAAAACACCACTTTTTAGTGACGGTGTAGAAATGGACACCCCTCAGTTAGGTAATGTGCTTTTTCACAACATTTAAAATATATAGTTATGTTTGTACCTCCATTGGAGATTTCATTTATTCTGGATTTGCTGAATAGAAAACTGATAGGAAACTAAAGTGGCATTTGTAGGGTAGGGGATCTGAGACTATAAATTGGAGCTCTGAGAAAAACAGTTAAATCCTGCAGCATTGTGTAGTGAAAAGAGCCTTTAAAATAGGAAAATGAAGGCCTACTCCTATTCTGTCATTATTTATCACTCATTTGGAGCAACTTATCTAATCCATAAAAATGGGAAAATTCTTGATTAATTGTCTTCTGGGGTTTAGAGGTTATGAAACTGCTTCATAGAATATAAAGCTTTGTAAGTTTACCACCATGACTTACCAGTGCTTGGTTTTCAAACACCTCTCAGATGTGAATGGCAGTCCTCCTCCTCCTTGCCGGTCCTGCTTTCATGTTGTTGTTACCTTGTGTGATTCTTCATTTATTTCCTCCTTATTTATGGTATCTTTGGAGATTCCTTTGTTCTGCCTCATCTTCTACTTGTCTACTTTGCTGGGAAGCTACCTCTCTGACTGACTGTCTGAACATAAGAATTTCTCCAGTTCCTAAACAGATAATCTAGTTGTTTATCTAGGATAGGTCCTTTAATTAATGTCTCTGGGTTTCTAATTTTAATCCTTAAAATAATGAGTTAGATTAGAAAGCCTACATGGTCGTATTAGATCTAAAGTTCATTATCTAAATACTAGAGGCCCGGTGCACAAAAATTTGTGCACTCGGGGGGGACGGTAGGGTCCCTCAGCCTGGCCTGTGCCCTCTCGCAGTCTGGGACCCCTCGGGAGATAATGCCCTGCTGGCTTAGGCCCGCTCCTGGGTGGCAGAGGGCAGGCCCAATCCCTAGGTGCAGCCCCTGGTTGGGCTCAGAGCAGGGCCGATTGGGGAGTTGGGGCGCTGCCCCCTGTCATGCACAGAGCAGGGCGGATCGGGAGGTTGCAATGCCACCCTCAGTACGCTCAGGGTAGGGCCGATTGGGGGGTTGGGGCACCGCCCCCTGTTACACTCAAGGCAGGGTTGATGGGAAGGTTGCGGCGCCACCCCGTCATGCACAGAGCAGGGCCAATCAGAGGGTTGGGGCGCTGCCCCATGTCACGCACAGAGCAGGGCCAATCAGGGGGTTGGGGAGCTCCCCCCTGTCATGCACAGAGCAGGGCTGATCAGGGGGTTGAGGAGCTCCCCCCTGTCACTCACAGAGTAGGGCCTATAGGGGAGTTGGGGCACCACCCCCTGTCACACTCAGGGCAGGGCGGATCGGGGGTTGGGGCGCCGCCCTCTATCACCCACAGAGCAGGGCCGATCAGGGGGTTGGGGCGCCGCCACTCTCACACTCAGGGCAGGGCCGATGGGGGAGGTTATGGCTCTACCCCGTCACACAGAGCAGGGCCCGTGGGGAGGGTTGGGGGGGGGGGTTGGGGCACCGCACCCTGTCACACACAGAGCAGGGCCGATCAGGGGGTTGAGGTGCCGCACCCTGTCACACACAGAGCCGCAGGGTGATCAGGGGGTTGGGGAGCTCCCCCCTATCAGGCACAGAGCAGGGCTGATCAGGGGGTTGGGGCGCCTTCCCCTGTCAGGACCAGAGCAGGGCGGATAGGGAGGTAGTGGCCCCGCCCCCTGTCACACACAGAGCCGCAGGGCGATCAGGGGGTTTGGGCGCTGCCCCGTCACGCTGATTCCGGTGCCGGGAGGCCTCTCGGCTCCGCTGATCCTGGTGCTGGGAGGCATATTACCCTTTTACTATATAGAATAGAGGCCTGGTGCATGGGTGGGGCTGACTGGTTTGCCCTGAAGGGTGTCCTGGATCAGGGTGGGGGTTCCCACTGGGGTGCCTGGCCAGTCTGGGTGAGGGGCTGAGGGCTGTTTTCAGGCCGACTGAAGCTCCGAACTCCTCCTTTTTTTCTTTTTCTTTTTTATTCTGAGCTAGCTTTAGCTCTGAGGCTCCAGCTCTTAGGCCTCCGCTGCTGAAAGAAGGTATCTGGTTTGTTTCAGTTCTATAATCGAAACAATGTATAACTCCAGCTCTGAGATCCCGGGCTCGCTGAAAGCAGGTTTCTGGAGTTTTGTTTAGCTTCTATATTTGTTACAATGTTTCTTAAACTGCAGGCTCAGAGGCCGGCAAGGCAGGTGGGGAACGTTGGTTTCCTCTGTCAAGCAAGCAAGCCTCATGTTAGTTTCAAGCTGCCTGGCTGCCGGCCACCATCTTGGCTGGCAGTTAATTTGCATATCTCACTGATTAGCCCATGGGAAGGGTAGCGGTCGTATGCTAATTACCATGTTTCTCTTTTATTAGATAGGATATAAAAGGCTAAGTGTCCGTCCTTTCGTCCATCTGACTGGTAGCTATGACGCACACTGATCACCAGGGGGCGGACACTCAATGCAGGAGCTGCTGTGAAGTGCATGGGCCACCTATACTAATAAAAGGGTGATATGCTAATTAGACCAGATATCTTCCAGACATTCTTCTGTACGTCCTTCTGGACAAAGCCACAATGGCGGGGACTGAGGCAGAAGCGGTTAGGGGCGATCAGGCCAGCAGGGGAGAACAGTTAGGGGTGATCAGGCAGGCAGGCAGAGTGGTAAGGGGCGATCAGGCAGGCAGGCAGTGGTTAGTGGCGATCAGGCAGGCAGGCAGAGAGGTTAGGGGCAATCAGGCAGTCAGGCAGAGTGGTTAGAGGTGATCAGGCAGGCAGGCAGGTGAGCGGTTAGGAGCCAGCAGTCCCGCAGGGATCGGACATCCCCTGCGGGGTCCTAGATTAGAGAGGGTGCAGGCCGGGCTGAAGGACACCCCCCCCCCCCCGCACGAATTTTGTGCACCAGGCCTCTAGTTTAAAAATAAACAACACCATGGACTTGGCACTGACAAAACCAGCACTCTGCTTCCCCCAAGTAGGACACAGGCCCTGCACCACCCCAGAGCGACACCCTACCAAATTTCAGCCAATGCTCCCAAGACCCCATGGTGCAAAATGTGGCCCACAGCCCAGCCCAGCCCAGAAACGGTCGCTGTGGGCACCAAGTAATGACATCGCATAGCAATGCCTGGCCTCTTCTCCCTAGCAACTAGTCTCCTTGGAGTTTCTTCAGCCCAGGAACCCGACTTGCTTTATACCCAGGTGCAGACATTTTACAGTTTATCCAAATGTCTGTGAAGCATTTTCCTGTGCCTCATCTCATTTGATCTTCAATAGTCCTGGAGTACGTAGATAGGAGACTCAGTAGAATCCTATTTTCTTTTTATTAGCTGGAAAACGGAGATTTAGAAAAATGTAGAAACTTGACCCGACTGGAAAGAAGTAAGAAATGGTGGAACTTGAAAATGACTTCAGGTTTTCTCACTGTGCAGAATATAGTCAAACACTGCTGCAGTTAAATATTTTACCCTTTGTTCTCCCTGCATGATCTACAATAATAATCTGCTTCATGTTGATATTTACTGCTGTGTTGCTGACAATTACCTGAGAGAGAAGTTGGGGTGCTTCACTAGGCTGGAAAAAGTTTAGCTAAATCAGAAAACAGGTCTAATTAAGCAAGTTTATCCTATATAATAAAGAGGGAATTTGCAAATTGACTGTCACGCCCTCACAAAGATGGCGGCGCACATAGTGGATGGAGGGGTGTGGGGGTTTCCGTAACACAAGGTGACTGCACCCACAGTGGAGGCCGAGTTCCTGTAATGAGCCTTAATGAGCAATCAGCAGGGACCTGAGGCCGTGCCCCCTGCCTGGTGGGTCTTGACAGGGGACCTCAGGCCATGCCCCCCTGCCCTGCAGGGCTTGACGGGTGACCTCAAGGTGCGTCCCCCAGCTGGTCCTGGGCCAGGGGACCTCAGACTGTGACCTCCTGCCCAGGGGGCATGATGGGGGACCTGAGGCTGCGCCTCCCTCCTGGTGCCGGGCCAGGGGACCTGAGGCTGTGCCCCCTGTCTGGTGAGGCTTGACGGGGATCTTAGACTGCACCCCCAGCCTGGCTTGATGGGGGATCTCAGGCTGTGTCCCCCACCCAGCGGGGCTTGATGGGGGACCTCAAGGCGTGACTCCTGGCCTGGGATAGGGACCTCAAGCCGCACTCCTCTCCCCGGCACTGGGCCAAGGGACCTCAGGCCGTGCCCCTTACCCCGGTGCCAGGCCAGGGGACCTCAGGCTGCACCCCCACCTGGCGCCGGGCCAGGTGACCTGGGGCTTGACAAGGGTGGGACCGGCCAGGTCTGGATCTAGCCCAATGGGGGTGGGGCCAGCCAGGTCTGGGTCTTTCGCGATTTTGAGGCACACCTGGGTGGGTGGGGACTTGACTCTGGGTCCCGTGGTGTGCCCCAGACTCTGACAGGAGGAAGATTTTCATATACATTTTACTAATTTTCTTTCATCTCTGACACTTCTATTATAGACAAAGGGCAAATAGCAATATTAAAATATTTCCTCTAATCCCCTTTTAATGTGCACGAATTTTGTGCACCAGGCCACTAGTTATTCTATATATTAAAAGAGAAACAAGCCACACCCATAAGCCACACCCACCAGCCAATCAAGAGTGAGTATGCAAATTAACCCAACTAAGATGGCGGTGGCCATGGAGCGAGCAGGAGGCTTGGGTTGCCCCCAGTGATGGAGAAAGCCAAGTTTCCCGCCTGTCCTGGCCAGCCCTGAGCTCTGCTCAAGGCTACAAAGTTTCAATGATAGAAGATAAATAAATCCTGGGAAGAAAAAAAAGGAGAGGCTGGGAGCTTGGGTCGCCGGGGGGCATGGCCAAGCCTGAAAATGGCCATCAGCGCCTCACCTAGGTCAGCCGGGCACCCCAGTGGGGACCCCCACCCTGAAGGGGGTGTGGCCAGCCTGAAAACAGCCCTCAGCCCCTCACCCAGGCTGTCCAGACACCCCAGCGGGACCCCCACCCTGGTCCGGGACACCCTTCAGGGCAAATCACCCAGCCCCCACCCGTGCACCAGGTCTCTATCCTATATAATAAAACCCTAATATGCAAATTGACCAAATGGTGGAATGACCAGTCTCTATGCATGCACTGACTACCAGGGGGCAGACACTCAATGCAGGAGCTGCCCCCTGGTGGTCAGTGCACTCCCCCAGAGGGTGCACCACCCAGCCAGAAGCTGGGCTCACGGCTGGCAAGCGCAGCAGTGGTGGCAGGAGCCTCTCCTGCCTCCACAGCAGCACTAAGGACCCCTCAGGGGATGTCTGACTGCCAGCTTAGGCCCAGGTCTAAGCCAGCAAGCAGACATCCCCCCAGGGGTCCTGGACTGCAAGGGCTGAGGGACCCTTCCCACTCCAGTGCACGAATGTCATGCACTGAGCCTCTAGTATATTCATAATTTTATTTATGAACCAGAAGGTGAGTTTGGCCATGGCCGATGAATGCTAGACTAGTACTTTATGATACATGTATCAAAAAAAAAAGTAAAATCATAGTTTTTCAAGCAATATTTAACATCATAAAGATGGTTACAGTACTATCAGTGTTTAACTCTGTTAACCCCAGATGTCCTCCTTGGACAAAAGTATATCTCTACCTTTCTCATATTTCTGTTATATTTACTTTAACTGGCCTTTAGTATGAATAAAATCACTTTTCATTTCTTTTTTTTTTTCTTTTCATTGAACTTACTAGAGGCCTGGTGCACAAAAATGTGTGCACTTGGGGGGTCCCTCAGCCCGGCCTGTGCCCTTTCGCAGTCTGGGACCCCTTGGGGGATGTCCACCTGCTGGCTTAGGCCCGCTTCCCAGGGGATTGGGCCTCAGCTGGCAGTCAGACATCCCTCTGGCAACCCAGGAGCCCTCGGGGGATGTCCACTTGCCAGCGGGGAGCAGGTCTAAGCTGTAGTTGGACATCCTTAGCGCTGCTAAAGAGGCGGGAGAGGCTCCCGCCACCACTGCTGTGCTGGCAACCATCAGCCTGGCTTGTGGCTGAGCAGAGCTCCCCCCTGTGGGAGCGCACTGACCACCAGGGGGCAGCTCCTGCATTGAGTGTCTGCCCCCTGGTGGTCAGTGTGTGTCATAGTGACCAGTCATTCCCAGTCATTCTGCTGTTAGGGTCAATTTGCATATTACCCTTTTATTATATAGGGCAGAGGCCTGGTGCACAGGTGGGGGCCAGCTGGTTTGCCCTGAAGGGTGTCCCGGATCAGGGTGGGGGTCCCCACTGGGGTGCCTGGCCAGCCTGCGTGAGGGGCTAATGGCTATTTTTAGGCTGGTCAAGCCCCCCAGTGGGGACCCTCATCCCATGGGGGTGTGGCCAGAGTGGTTGAGGGGCTGAGGGCTGTTTTCTGGCTGGCCACACTTCCTTCAGGGTTGGGGGCCCCACTGGGGTGTCTGGGTGAAGGGCTGAGGGCCGTTTTCAGGCTGGCCATAGTCCCTTTAGGGTGGTGGTGGGGTCCCACTGGGGTGCCTGGCCAGCCTGAGTGTGGGGCTGAGGGCTATTTTCAGGCTGGCCACGCCCACAGGCTGGAAGCAGGTATCTGGGATTTATTTAACTTCTATCATTGAAACTTTATAGTGTTGGTCTGGCTGGAGCCTGGGTTGCCCTTGGCAACTGAGGCTCCCAGTGCCTCCTTGAGTGGAGGCCCTGCCAGCTGGAAGCAGGTATCTGGGATTTATTTATCTTCTATAATTGAAACTTTGTAGCCTTGAGCAGAGCTCAGGGCTGGCCAGGGCAGGCGGGAAGCTTGGCTTACTCCATCGCCGGGGGCAACCCAAGCCTCCTGCTCGCTCCAGCTCCGTGGCCACTGCCATCTTTGTGATGGAGTGATGGAATGACAGTGAGGAAGTGATGGTTAACTTGCATATTACTCTTTTATTAGATAGGATTGGGGTGACACTGGCTAACAAAATTTTACAGGTTTCAGGTGCTCAATTCTACAACACATCATCTGTACACTATATTGTATGTTTCCCACCTCAAGTCAATTTATCCCCCCTATAGCCTTTTCCACCTTCCCCTGACGATTTCCACACTGTTGTCTATGTCCATAAATGTTTTCTCTCTTCTTTTTCTTTTTTGCTCAATCTCTCTACCTCTGCCCATAGGTAACTCCCCCCCACCCATAGGACAACTGTCAGTCTGCTTTCTCTCTATGAGTCTGTCTCTATTTTGCTTGTTGGTTCATTTGTACATTGGATTCCACATATGAATGAAAAATCATATTATACTTGTCTTTCTCTGACTGGCTTATTTCAGTTTTAGTTTTCATGTTACTTTTGAAATTATAATAGATCATAATTGATCTATTAAAATATTACATTTTATGTTTAAATACTTGCATATATTAAGAAAGGGTATTTGTCCTTTGTAAAATTGTAAATATATGATTATTCAATTTTATTATGGGTTACATTGACTTGGTATTAGCTCAAGAACCTGGCTATCATTTAGAGAATTGTTTTATTTGTTTTTTAAATGGAAAATTAATTCAGAATATCAAATGTCCCATTGAAAAGTTAGGAACCACCTGAACAAATGTTTATGGTATCACTGATCTCTCTTGAATCATACGTAAGTCTAGAAAAAAGAAAAAAATTATCTTCTAATCTCTTTCCCAGTGGTCACATGTTTCTCAAAAAGGATGTAATTACATTTTGAACAAGAGTGTTCTTTGTTGTATATGACAGTGGTGCAGGTGTAGGCTCCCCACATACTAATATGCCAGACCTCTTCCCTGGAGTGTTACATCTAGTCACACATCCTTTTGGAGCAGATGGAAGAGGGATACTACCTGCAGTTGAGAAACATTAAAGAACTTTGTAGCACCTACTTAAACGAGTTTGAAATGTATCATTTTATATGCATTAAGTAAATGTGGTAAGATTTTGTTTGTGGCACCAAAATGTATGAGGTTTAAAATGAATAACCTGAATAATTTTCTTTTTAGATAAATGTATGAGTTGCCTATTAGAGGTAGCTCTTTCAGGAAATGAAGAACAGAAACCTTTTGACTACAAATTGCGACCTGAAATTGCTGTCTTTGTAGACTTGGCATTGGGTTGTTCAAAAGAGCCTGCACGAAGCCTTTGGATCAGCATGCAGGATTATGCTGTTAGTAAAGGTAAGATGAAGAGAATAAAGGGGATAAATATGTAGCTAGCTCATAATACTATGTATGTGTGATACATGTAAATAGAAGATCATAGGCTTCTCCCTGTACTTTTTTTTTATAGAAAAGGGTATTTTAGAAATGACATTTTTTAAAAATTTATTTTCCCTCTTTGTGAAAAATACCCTTGAGTTTTTTTTAAATTTATTTTATTTTAAATCTTTATTGTTGAAAGTATTACATATGTCCCCCTTTTTTTTCTCCCATTGACCGTTTGTAGCCCGCCCCCACCCCTGGCCTCCACCATCCTATTGTCTATATCCATGGGTTATGCATATATGCATACAAGTTCTTTGGTTAATCTTTCCCAGGCCCCCCCTTCTCCCCCACCTTCCCTCGGAGATCCGTCATTCTGTTGCATGACTCCATGCCTCTGGATCTATTTTTTTCATCAGTTTATTTTGTTCATCAGATTCCACATATAAGTGAGATCATGTGATACTTGTCTTTCTCATTGGTTTATTTTGCATAGCATAATAATCTCCAGGTGCCTCCATGTTGAGGGACTCAGTTTTGTTTACTGCTGTATGTCTAGCACACAGAACAGTGTGTGGGATCTAGGAGGTGTACTTGTTAAGTAAGTGTGTAGAAAAATGACATTCAGATGTGGGATTACTAAAACTATGACCTCTGAACTGTTTTCTGAGCCCTTTTAAATGTTTAATACATCATTTTTATTTTCAGATTGGGACAGTGCAACTTTAAGTAATGAATCACTCTTGGACACTGTGTCTAGATTTGTTCTTGCAGCTCTTCTGAAACACACAAATTTACTTAGTCAAGCATGTGGAGAAAGCCGGCAAGTAACTTAAAACTATCTTCTGACAAATATTTGCTCTCATGATGCTAGAAATTAGGTAACTTTTCTATTTTGGTTCTTTATTTAGATATCAACCTGGTAAAAGCTTATCAGAAGTGTACCGTTGTGTGTACAAAGTTCGAAGTCGTTTACTTGCTTGCAAGAACCTTGAACTTATTCAGACCAGGTCATCATCACGAGACAGATGGGTAAAGTTTGAAATTAGTTAATTTCTGTGTTTTTCTGCAAGCTGTGAGAGATAGCTAATTATTGATTTATGTCAGGAAAAGAAAAATGCCTTGCTTATTGCAGATGTACAATTAAATATTGAGCAGTTCTTTTTCTAGTGAAAAAAAAATTGGACAAGTAAAAGATTTGGGGATTATTTAACTCCATATTTATCAAGTATGATATGGCTGCTAAGAAAGTTTATATATTCTTAGGCTATATAAATTATTTAACGAATTGTTTAATCATGAAATATTATTCCTTTATTTTATGCTGATCAGACCACATTTGAATTGTCATTTAATTTGGGGTACCATAATTTATGAGGGACATTAACAAACTACCTTGGATTAGTGAAAGGTCCAAAAATCATACCGAAGTGAAAGAAATGGGAGGCACAGGATAACTACCTCAAAAATACTGGGCACAGGTAGGATCCAAGGGTAATAATTTTATGGTGAATCGTTGCTAGCTGAATGTAAGGAAAACAACCTTCTATGTTAGGGTTATGTACTATTGGGTGTAAAGATTGAAACCTCTTATTAAGGATGTTCCAGAAGTAATTCATGCATCAAAAATGAGATGATTTTTAAAGTACTTGGTAATCCTGATAACATGACTTTGTAGTTATAAGTATAAGCCTGTATAATACATCAACTTCAGAAATGCTTACTTTGAAAGTTTATACAGTAGATGTTTTGCACTGTACTCTTTAGATCTTAGATTTTAAAAATCAAACTCTATCTCTACATTTCTATTACAGTATTCTTTTAGCCTGCCCTTATTTAATATTTTGGATCTGACTATTTGATAGTGACCTTGAAATTCTATGAAATATATTAATTTGTCATTTTGTTGAGCCTCATATTTGAAAGTCACATATATAGTGATAATGATTTATGTACTGTGTGAGACTGACATTGCTCAGTATCTCCATCTCAGTGAAATTCTTAAGTTATTTACTGGCCATAAATCATAAAATAACTTTTGTTATGCGTTAAAGGATATCATTAAAATCTTTATTTGTGCTTTGTACTTATATTGGTGTGGGAACAGATGTACTATTATGATACGTGTGCCTCTCTTGGCACCTGTTTTAAGGATTCTTTCCTCTAGATGACTTCTAGATAGCACAACCACCATGGGAAATAAAATTAACATTGTTCTTACCAGATTTCTAATTTTTGGTTTCTTCAGGGGCAAACAGAGTAAAGAAAAAACTAAAAATAATACTGTTTGAAGAATTGAAATTTGCTGAGAGAGTAGAATTTAAATGTTCTCACCAAAAAAAAAGTTAAAAATACTGTTTTAAATTAGAATTATTAAACATTTATACAAAGTAATAATATATATAACTTAAGGGGAGACTGAATGGAATCAAAATTATATTTTTTAAGTACCTTTTATTCTTGGTGTCAACTCATTTTAAGTTGCAGAACTATAGTTTACAGCTGAATAACAATAGAAATGTCAATTTATAGCATGACATTTTTTATTTTTTTATTTTTATTGATTTCAGAAAGGAAGGGAGTGGGTGAGAGAGATAGCAACATCAATGATGAGAGAGAATCAGTGATCGGCTGTCTCCTGCATGCCCCACACTGGGGATCAAGCCCGAAACCTGGGCATGTGCCCTGACCAGGAATCGAACCGTGACCTCCTGGTTCATAGGTCGATGCTCAATCATTGAGCCATGCTGGCCAGGCTATAGCATGGCATTTTAATAAAAATACTGAGAAACAAAGAGTATATAGGTATCTCTGTATGTATTTTGTGTAGATACATTCTTTCTATTTTTTTCAGATTTATCTAGTATGTCTTTTTGTAGTAACTTCATTTGTTATTATTGGTATTAGCGGTGTTTTCCATGATAAAAAGTCAGGGTTTTAATGAAGTTTTTCAAAGTTTTTGAAAAATATGTTCAGTATAACTTGATCATTTCTTTAAGATCTCAGAAAACCAAGACTCTGCAGATGTTGATCCTCAGGAGCATTCATTTACCCGGACCATTGACGAAGAAGCTGAAATGGAAGAACAGGCTGAGCGAGACCGGGAAGAGGGGCATCCAGAGCCAGAGGATGAGGAGGAAGAACGGGAACATGAAGTGATGACAGCTGGCAGTGAGTATACACCTTACTTTACAGAGATACACAGAAGTGTATTCTTTTTGGTATGGGAACTGAGTAGAGAAGAAAGAGAAAGACATGTTTCTCTATGGTTGTTCTAAAAGAATTTGATATTCTACTGGTGATCTGAATGTACATTAGTTAATATTTCAGCCCTGTGCTAGTTATTGAATTTCATGTTTGGGGCTGAGAAGTTCTGGAAGCAGGCTTTGGAAACCATACCAGTTCCACCAGTATCATGCATGAAATGATGTCCATGAGTCATTAGATAAGGTCATTCAAAGTATGTCCTCTCAGCGGTTCCAAGTTATCCATTGATCAGGCCTACCTCTGTCTGGTGAGGAAGAGAGCCCCCTTCTATGCATATTAGGAGAGCCCAATTATTTCATATGTAGAACTTTTAATAAGTTGTAAATTTTACTCACTGACTACGCTGCTCTTCTCAGAAGGGAGCAAGAATATATGTGAGAATATTGTTGGCTGGGTAAATAACACTTTTCATACTTTCATATCCTGGGGCTATAGACAGTTTTTAAAGGTAATCATTTATATATTTAAAGAGAAATATTAAAGCTTTTAAAACAGCGGTCCTCAACCTGTGGATCGCGACCCCTTTGGGCGTCGAACTACCCTTTCACGGGAGTTGCCTAAGACCATTGGAAAACACATATATAATTACATATTGTTTTTGTGATTAATCACTATGCTTTAATTATGTTCAATTTGTAACAGTGAAATTGGGGGTCACCACAACATTAAAGGGTGAAGGCATTAGGAAGGTTGAGAACCACTGTTTTAAAACATTTGTTATTATTTTTTGAGTGATTTGGCTATTTTAAGTTAAGGTGTATATTCACTTTGTAGCCTAAAACATTATGTCCAGCTATGAATTTAGTTTTGGGATTGTCTGTCTATATCATTTAGTTGGACATTTACTTTATTATCAGTTTGTTTGTGTTCTGGGTATTTCTAAAAATGATCATGAGGCTGCTCAAAACAAGACCAAAAACCATTAAAAACGAGGGAAAGATAAAGTCTAAATGGAGAAAAGTATATTGGAAATGGAAACGGAGAATAATTAGTAAAAACGTAGGCTGAGAAACCTTTTGCAGTTGAACTTAAAACTTTATGAAAGCAAAGTATAACACACAGTTATAATAACAGAAAGCATAATAGTCATCCGCAGAGTAATAATTTTTAAACTAGCTACCATTTTTGAGCACTTAATGTATGCTGGGCACTGGGTCAAATTCTTCACATAAATTAACTCATAAATCCTTGCAAAAGTTTTATGAGATGAGTATTACTCTATTCTTAAGATGGTCAAACAGAGGTTTTAAGAAGCAAAATTATGTGTTAGCACCACAAGTAGCAGCAGCTGGAATTAGAACCAGGTCTGCCCAAAATTCCAGTGACCATTCTCTTAATCACTTTAACTGATTTCTAGTTCTGGAGTCTGTGTTTGTCGCTTTGATTTTCATTGAAATAGAGATTTTCAACAATATAATGAAAATATCATCATAATAATCCGATAAAACATACAGATGCATTTTTAAAGTTTGTATTTCCATATAAACAGATGAATCTAATATTTTACTAACTTTTCTGCCTTGGTTCTCCAAGAATACCCTCTTCAGTTCAAATTTGAGCAAAATAGTATTTTCCTATTGTGAAGTATCTGCCACTACATCAGAACCTTGGTATACCCACTGACTTTTTACACTTAGAGATTGGCACGAGCTGGTATCAGATAGGACATTCCTGGTGATGCGATTTGACTCTCGAGCCAATCTTGGCCATATAGTGTAATCAGGCTCTGTTTCAGCAAAGACCTTTAGAGGTTGTATTTTTTAATGTATTCAAGTTATAGCAAAGTGTAGGTGTTAGGTATTATATGGAATTTGGAATGGGAAAGAGGCCTTTTTATTGTAACTATTGCAACTTAAATTTTGTCTGTTTCTTTTGTAACCTGACATTTTTCATACCAAGGTCATGAATAATATAAGTAGTTATTTTTATCTAACTCAGTGCTTCTCAAACTTTTGTGGAATTCAGAATCATCTGGAAGGCTTATTAAAACACAAATTTTTGGTCCCATGTCTAGAGCTTACATTCAGAAGTTCTGGGATGGGTCCGATAATTTGCATTTCTAACAAGTGTTCAGATGATGTTGATGCTGCCAGTCTGAGACCACACTTTGAAAACCACTGATCTAACTTATAAAAAAGAGTAGAAATAGAATTAATCAATCTAAATTCTATAAAGGCATGAGTATTTCCTGTTGTAATTTTCATGAAAAGTTTAATATTTTGTGTATTTTTTATATAATTTTAACTTAGTTACTATGCTGCATTTAATATCTAAAATAAGATTTTCCCCCTTTTCAGTAAGTTTTTGGTCCAAATATTTTGACTATTTTTATTGTTATTTTCTTTGCTTTTCTCTCCCCATGTGTTAAGACCTTGTTTTTGTGTTGCATGTTACAGAAATCTTTCAGTGTTTCCTCTCAGCCCGTGAAGTAGCTCGTAGCCGAGATCGAGATAGAATGAACAGTGGGGCAGGGTCTGGGGCTCGATCTGATGATCCACCTCCTCAGTCTCAGCAAGAGCGAAGGGTCAGCACAGACCTTCCTGAGGGTCAGGATGTGTACACTGCTGCCTGCAACTCCGTGATCCATCGGTGTGCCCTCTTAATATTAGGAGTAAGCCCTGTGATTGATGAACTTCAGAAGCGGAGGGAAGAAGGACAGTTGCAGCAGCCTTCAACAAGTGCCTCTGAAGGGGGTGGACTTATGACCAGGTGGGACTGGCTAGAAACTTAACAATTACTCTCTTCCCTTTGTTTATGCATTGAAATGGTTTATTCTCAAAGTTAGAGTATTCTTCTGAAATTAACACAGACATGGAATAGGAAATGCAAATTGACTAGGATTAATTAAAAGTAATATAAAGAATAATACTATTTCAGCCTGGAATGTAAATTTCTGAGACACAGTATTTCATATGTGTAAACAGCAGTAGTTAGAAACATATGAAGTTATTGCATGTCTCTGTAATTTAGTGGCATGCAGATTATTTTGATGTAATTGAGAACGACTTTGTGCTTAGATAAGAGCCAGGATTTCCCATCAACAGGTGTAATTACTCCTCATTGTGTCTGTATTATCTCTGTGCTGCCAGTTCCATTACATTTTATGTTCACTAACAGTCCCAAATAAAAAACTTTTCTTTGTGCATGTGAGACAGGAGTGAAAGTCTTACTGCAGAGAGCCGGCTAGTCCACACAAGCCCAAATTATAGACTGATCAAATCGAGGAGTGAATCTGATTTGTCTCAGCCTGAATCAGATGAAGAGGGTTACGCACTGGTAGGTATACCTAGATTCAGCCAAGAAGAATTTTTGTTTTCAAGGTATAGATACTATATGAGGCTTTAATTAGAGTAATATACATTTGTTTTAGACATATAAAAACTTTTTTAAAAGAACTTTTAGATAAATTAGATACCTATATTGCATAGATATTTTCCACTTACCTGTTAACGACTCTCAAATTTCTGTCTTTAGCTCTGAGTTCTTAAACTGCAAATTCATGTCTCTGATGGATATTTCACTTGAACATGTGGGGTTACCCCAATCTTTTTTTTTTTTTAACATATATTTCTTTATTGATTTCAGAGAGTATGGGAGAGGTAGAGAGAGATAGACACATCAATGATGAGAGAGAATCATTGATCGGCTGCCTTCTGCATGCCATCTACCAGGGATTGAGCCTGCAACCCGGGCATGTGCCCTTGGTCAGAATCGAACCTGGGAACCTTTAGTCCGCAGGCCGAGGCTCTATCCACTGAGCCAAACCTGCTGGGCATGGGTTACCCCAATCTTAACCTATCCAAATATGAACTTATCTTTCTCCTAAATCTCCTTCTCTCATATTGCCTTTCTTAGTAGGTGGTACTATTAACTAGCCAGGCTGGAAACCTGGGCTTACACAAATGGTACATAAACAAAAGATGTTTAAAGGGAACTTCTAGGCATAAAAGATTCCTCCTCTAAGGAAAGTTGAACAGTGTCTTCAAGCAAGCTTCATTATCTCATGATGTTTTTGTTCTTCTTTCTTTTATTCTTTATTCCCATTAGTTTCTTCGTGCTCTCAGTTCATGTTCCTAGTTTTGCAGTCTACTGAGATTTCTCTCTGTCCATTTTCCCTTCCTAGTCTGATAAGTCTCATCTAATCTCCCATCCCTGTGATAATTTTATAACATAGATCATGTCCTTCTCTACTCAAAACCTCCAGTGACCTCACTTTTTCTCAAAGTAGAAGCCTAAATCCTCACAGTGGCCTACAAGACTCTATACATCCTGGCCACATTACCTCTCCTATCTCCTCTTCTACTACTCTCCTTGGTGATTTTCCTGCCACACTAGGCTTTTGGCTTTTCCATAAACATACCACACAACTTCACCTATGGGCCTTTACTTAGCAGTTTCTTCTGACTGGAATACTGTTGTCTACATGACTAATTCCCTCACCTCAAATAATCATTCTGTTGTTACTTTTTCAGTGAGGCCTATTCTGACTACTCTATGCACTTTAAAAAAATGTTTATTCCAGAGAGAGACAGAGTAACTGAGAGATAAACATCAATATGAGAGAGAAACACTGATTGGTTGCCTCAATTACACGCCCCCAACTGTGGATTGAACCTGCAACCTGGGTTTGTGCCCTGACCAGGAACCAAACCCGCCACCTTTTGGTGTACAGGACGACACTCCAACCAACTTACCACACCAGCCAGGGCCTGACCACTCTATTTAAAATTTCAGTTTGCCCTCCCTTCTACATATTCGTTCACTCCCTGTATACCTTGCCTTGCGCTGCTCCCCTTTCTCCCCACAGCACCTAATGTAATTTATTTACTATATTTATATCAGTTTCTGTTAGCCTACAGTAGAGTATAAGCTCCTTGAGGGCAGAAATTTTTGCTATTTTATTCACTGCTGTAGGCCAAGCATCTGTAGTTCCTGGCACACAGTAGGCAGTCACTGAATGTTTTTTGAATAAATGAATGACTGTTGAATCTCTTTTGGTAAAATTTCTGTGCCCATTCTTTCTTTTTTTACTTTTTGATTCAGGCTCTTGTTACCTTTGTCTGAAATGGTAGTTTTCAAACTGAAATCCCTGCTTTTCCCCGTTCCTCTCCTTAGTCACTGCTCTCTAAGATAGAGCTCTTGAAGACACAAACAACAAGAACAACAAAAAACCTGCTTATCATGCTACCTTCCTACTCAAAACCTCAGTGATTATACTGACTACTAGAAATCAAAGATTCTGGAACATATTGCCTGCCTGCACTTGGAACCAGTTTTCTCCTGCAGTAATCTGCATTTTTGCCATACTAGTCCACCTGCCAGACTCTAAACATACCTCTTGAGCCTCTCTTCAAGCATTGTTTGCTTTAATGCCTATTTTCTGGGTTTTGTTGATCAAGTCCTGTCTCTTTTAAGGATTGGCTAAAATGTCCACTGTTATAGAAAGCTTCCCAAGATTACTTGACTCACATTGACTTTCACTGTTTTGTTTTATAGCAGTTTGTTAGTAGCTTTGATAAATCACTAGGGTTTCAGAATTATTTATGTATTATTAGTATTTTTTTTAACTTTTTGATTTAGAGAGAGAGAAACATCAATTTGTTAATCCACTTATTTATGCATTCATTGATTGATTTAAAAAATACTTTTTATTGTTGATAGTATTACAGATATCTCCCATTTCCCCCTCTTTTATCTTCCTAGTCTCTACCCAACCTCCAACCCCACCCCACCCCCAAAATTGGTTGATTCTTGTCTGTGCCCTAACCGGGGATCGAACCTGCAACTTTGGTGTATCAAGATGATGCTTTAACCAACTGAGCTACCCAGCCAGGGTCCCAGCTTCTTTATATTTGAAGTGGGGAATAATACTCCCTGTTACGCTTGTCTCAACTGGACTGTGAAGAACAAGTTTGGTAATACAATTTAAAACATTTTGAAAATTGCCTGTCCAGTAGCTCAGTTGGTTGGAGAATCATCCCATACAACAAAAGATTGTAGGTCAGGGCATGTATGGGAGACAACTGATTGATTTTTCTCTCTCACATCAATGTTTCTCGTTTTCTCCTTTCCTCTCTCTAAAATAAATAAAAACATATCCCCAGGTAAGGATTAAAAATTTTTTTGAAAATTGTTTGTTTTCAAAACAAAATGGGAAGATAGATCAGTAGAGGTGGGCCAAGTCTAGATTTAATTGCCAAAATTGTTCATTTAGTTTCTACAGAATTTTAAAAAAATTAATAAATACATTTTTGAAAAAGATTAACTCGATTATTTTTCCTTATGGAATGTATAGAAAGATAGTATCATAAAAGATAGAAAAGTCAACTAGAGAAAAGCAGATTCTGTTGCAGATGAAGGATGATCTAGGCACAGCTTCAGACAGCCTGCCTGGTGCAGATGAAGCGCAGAACAAGCAGTGGAGGCAGTTTCGGTTTTTCAGCTGAAATATGTTACCCTCCTGTCTGAGGTTGTGTGGTCATGTTGCTATCCTCAACATCTAGTAGTACTTCATTTATCCTGAATTATTAGCGACTAAAATGGTTTTTTAAAAATAACTGAAGTTAACTAGTTTAATAATTCTAAACCTTTGTTTTACCTTTCATAAAGAGTATTATGTGATACATTATCTATTTCTCTTAGTAAACAGAAACCTAAGTAAACAATTAAATCTAAGTTTAACTCCTACCCCCCCCCCCCCATTTCGCAATGGATTTGATGTGGTGTACACAAATAAGTACTTTATAAAAGGATAAATTAGGATGAAAGAAGCCAAAAATAAAAGATGACAAAGTGATGTTTTCAGGGGCTGGGTGATAACCATTTCATGTTTTGTCCAGCACCAAATGGCTTGAGAATATATTATTTCTGGGGTGTGTGTTTGTGTGACAAAATGTATTTATCTACAATGTGAATACTTGTGTCTATATGTGTGACCAGGTAAAGATTTTCTATAATAACGTTTACTAAATGGATCTATTTTGTCACTCTGCAGCCTTTCTTCTTTGCCACCAATTTTTTTTCCCGTGGGATAGAGGACAATTGAAATTGTTGAGAGCATAATATCGAGTCTGTGCATAAATTTAAGACGTGTAGTTTGAGCATTGGTTGATTGTACATAAGAGCAGGCAGTTGTTTATACTGCCCCCCCCACCACACATACACAGAAATATACTTCTATTCTTCCTGAAGCCTTTACTATTTTATTAAGCTGTCTGCCATTTTAACAATTTGAGATTTCTTTATTTAATAGGCTCTTAAAAACATTTAAAACCTTTAAAAATACTACCACAAGGGTTAGGACTATGCTATTTTTCTGTTAGTGTGGATTGGATTCATCGGATTCTCTTTCTCTAAACACTTAGCCAGGACTAGTGGGAGCTTTGAAAAGAATGAAAGTTAAGGATAGAGCAAGTAGGGATTGTGGAAAATGGGGCTTTGCTACACAGGCTTTAGGCATCTAGAAGATATTAATGAGATGTGTTTGGAAGGTAAAAGACAAAGATTCCAGAGAAGAAAAGGTGGGAACAAAGAAACACTTCTGCTACTTCAGTGTTAGTTAATGTGAACTTTTGTGTTTCAGTTTCTGAGAATTATGTGCTATGCTTTCTTATAGCTGTTTTCAGTGAGCTTTTAGAGGCTTATTGTTGATGTGACTTGACTGGTAGCACATTAAGTAGCAAATTATTATAATTATATAGATTAATTTTTGTTAGTACTCTGTTACATTCTAATTTTATTAATAACTTTTATTACGTATATTTAACGTTAATAGAATGGAAGACGAAATGTTGATTTGGACTTGGCATCATCTCATAGAAAGAGAGGTGAGTATTAAGAAATATTAAATATCTGGTTAAATTAAGTAGTTGTTTTTATATCTGATGTATTTACAATTTGATTGTTTGCAAAATTTAGAAACACTTTATTAGAAGGGTTAAATGGAAGATCATTTTCTTTAAAATATACACCCTTTTAAAATCTAGGAATGCCTAGGAGTTAATAATAGGCTCTGTTTCTCATTTGTCATGTTTTTGACTTACTAAAAGGCCTATGGAATGCCAGAAGTGGTGCTTTATAATTGGGGAGGAGGGGTTATGTCATGTTTTAGCTCACTAATATAGTTGTTATAGTTTAAATGGTATTACAGGGAAAACTCTTTACCCCATTTGCCTCCATATATACACACTTTCAAACAAAGTTTCTAGTTTTCCTCTTTGCCTCATAAGATAAAGCATGTAAGGAGATGAACTGATGGTTTCTAAAAAAAATTTCCCATGAGGAATAGTTTTAGTGTCATCAAGAGTTACACTTACTTGTTAGAAGCTCTGTCTTAGAGAATAATATAGTTAACTCTTGGTTATATGGGCAAATGGGTGAAAGAACAGCAGTTTTAAATAATAAAAATACAAGGATAACTAAAAATTCTCGAAGTATTATTCTCTATTTACGGGCACTCTTATTAAACCCATGTGTATTGTGGTTTTGAAAAGATGAAATATTAAAAATTGTCACTAGTGGTAGTTTTCTATAAGCCTGTGGGGGAAAACATTTTTTTTTTCATGGATTAAGTCTTTTATATTTCAAAATGAAACCCATTTCCTGATAGTTTCCTTGGCAGAATGTTAAGTGCCTTTCATAGGAAAAAAATGGAATGAGAGAAGAAACACATACACACACAGTTTTTCATTTTTGTGTTGGTACTTCTATAGAATAAAATATGGCAATATTTTGTCCTTTAATTATAATTAGAATATATGAAGGATTTTTCTCAAATATTAGGAATAAGGACTAGAGCTGGTGCTTTCTGTATTGAAAAGTCTTTTTTTTTTTTTTAAACATATTTTATTGATTTTTTACAGAGAGGAAGGGAGAGAGATAGAGAGTTAGAAACATCGATGAGAGAGAAACATCAATCACCTGCCTCCAGCACATCTCCTACTGGGGGTGTGCCCGCAACCCAGGTACATGCCCTTGACCGGAATCAAACCTGGGACCCTTCAGTCCGCAGGCCGACGCTCCATCCACTGAGCCAAACCGGTTTTGGCTTGAAAAGTCTTTTGAGACTATAACATATCAGTGCTGTTGAGTTTCTTAAAACAATTATGTTATTTGTGATAAATAAATTAAATGATGTACTAATGTGCAGTATGTGTTTATCTTCTGGTTATTTGAAAATTGGCAATTCATGTGCTATAATTAGCCAGAATATCTTTTTCCTTAACAACTGACTTAGGAATTAAATTTTTGGAATAAAAAATTTTGATTAACTTAAGTGAATAGTGTTAAAAATCTGTTATATTAATGAATGTATATCATTTTATGCTAAAGAGAAGATAGTTCCAAACTTACTGAGTAGCATAAGGGATCCAACTTATAGTTTAAAAGCTTCCTACTATATTTATAGATGATAATCCATTGGCTAAAATGATTCTTTTCTCTCAGATCTTTATCATGCTTGTAAAATATAAAATTGAGATTCAGTCTATGTTAACCATGTCAGCATGTACCAAAGTCATCCCTTGGAATAAAATAGAAAGTGTTAAGAATAACCTAGAGCCCAATGCAAGTTATAAAATTTTACTCTTAGCCCTAGCTGGTTGCTCAATAGTTAGAGCTACAGCCTGAGAACTGAAGGGCTTCAGATTTGATTCTGATTAAGGACCTGTACCTTGGTTGCAGTCTCAATCCCCAGCCCCAGTTGAAGGGGAGAGTCCATGTGGGAGGCAACTGATGGAAGTGTCTCTCACACATCAATGTTTCTGTCTTTCCCCTCCCTTCTACTCTCTGTAAAAATCAATGGGAAAAATATCCTCCAGTGAGGATTAACAAAATAATACTAAAGGGCTTAATTCAAGCAAAATATTTGTGTTTCGGATGTACCAAATGTAAGATAGTTAATTTTCATGCCTCCCTGCTCCTAAAAATGTATGTTTTGTGTGCTCTGGCAGACATTCCAATGCTAAACCTATGTTGTGTGTATCTGATGTCATTTTTCTATTAAGACCAAGCATCATGTTTGTGTTTGTAAATCTTGTCTTGAAATCAGAGAAAAAGAATAACCTAGAATTATTAACTATTAGTAACCTAGTGTTATTAAGAATAACCTAGAATTTGAATATAAATTCTTTGGAAGAATTAGGTAACATTTTAAAATTAGCCGTAACCGGTTTGGCTCAGTGGATAGAGCGTCGGCCTGCGGACTGAAAGGTCCCAGGTTCGATGCCGGTCAAGGGCATGTACCTTGGTTGCAGGCACATCCCCAGTGGGGGATGTACAGGAGGCAGCTGGTCGATGTTTCTCTCTCATCGATGTTTCTGACTCTCTATCCCTCTCCCTTCCTCTCTGTAAAAAATCAATAAAATATATTTAAGAAAAAAAATAAAATAAAATAAAATTAGTATCCTCCGAGTTGCTACCTGTTCAAAAATTTTAAACAATTATCCTATAAGTAGATGTGGATTTCCTGTAGTTTTAGATCTAAGTAGATATAAATTAAGCCATTAATTCAAATTTTGTTTATAGATAAACCAGTTTCTCAAAAAAGCTCAAGGTAGTACCAAAATCTATTAACTTGTTGGAATTTAATTTTATTTTGTTGAAAACAGAAAAGCAAATGCAGGATCTCATGGAGAATTTCTTTTTAATTATCTGTTAAGGAAGTTAGACAAACTAGTTATGTCACTTTTTAAAAAATACATTTTTATTGATTTCAGAGAAAAACGGCGGGAGAGAGATAGAAACATCAGTGATGAGAGATAATCATTGATTAGCTGTCTCCTGCACACCCACTATTTGGGATCAAGCCTGCAATCCAGGCATGTGCCCTGACCGGAAATCGAACCGTGACCTCCTCCTGGTTCATAGGTTGACACCCAACCACTGAGCCATGCTAGCCAGGCAGTTATGTCACTTTTCATGATATAACTTAATGTGATACCAATTTATTATAGTTATTACATTTTTAATGTTCCCAGGAGAAAATTTTGCTGATGGCTTTGTCTCTAGGAAAAGGTAACTAGAAAATAGAATTACTATTCCAGAAAGGATAGTAAAAATAGTTTTTAATCTCATGAATCCTAGAGCTTGTGGATTATACAATAAAAATGTACTTAGAATTTGAAATGAAATTGGTGCTTCTCCCCGCACTCCAGTTAATGTTTCACAGTTGGTCCAAGGAAGCTAATATGTTAGGAAGGGGTAAAGCAAAGTGAGCTCTTTAGAAGCATCAAAGCTAAATTCGAAAACCAAAAATGACATAAATTACTTTAAAAAGAGACAGGTGACACATATTTCTGCTGAGCACCTCAGAGATAATATGAAATTTATACTCATTAAACACTTATAAACTGCATTGTTCTCATCACTTCAAACATATTAAGTTATTTAAGTCTCATAACAGCCTGAGAAAACTTGTTAAATATGTTGGTGTTCTGGTACTTTGATAAATAATTTAAAGATTTGCTATGGTTGTGCAGAACTGGGCTCCTCCTTTACTGAAACTTAGTAAAGAAACTTAACTTTAGTTTTCATATTTAAGCTGAAACTGATACAGTAAGAGATAGTGGGGGAGGAAATGGTGGATATGCCAAAGCAATTTAAGAAGTAACATATAGTATTAGTAAGAATACTGTATGGTTTGACTATTTCCCCCACCCTGGTTCTTTAAATAAAGTTAGGGTTTTATTGCTAAAATGGAAACATTTATCAACGTGTGTTTTGTGGTGTAACATGAATGGGTGAAATGCTATTTTATCTCTGCATTTCAAATTAGATTATATAAAAAGGAGCAAATGTAAATGTTGTCATCTGTATCAAATTTCTCCTTTTGTCTTCTGATTCTTGTGTGGTAGTGTATTTACTCCTTTTTGGCCAGTTGAGCCCCAGAAAAAAGAAGAGCTTCAAGCAAGTACATGATGGCATGTTTAATTTTTTTTCCCCTTTTAGCTTGCCTACATATTTTATGGTTTATAAAGTATGTATTGCAGCTCTGCCATGTTCATTTTGAAAATTCCATTTAAGAACCAAAGTTGTAAGGACAAGTAAACAATTTCAAAAATTTCTTGTTGGACTTTTATATTATTTTCTTTTCATAGTAGGTGATTCTGAATTAATGTTAAGTAAGAATTGGGCTTAGTCACAGTTATGCTATAGAAGCTTTTGATATGCTTTTCAGACACAGTATTTGCTATATTCAAATAAAAAATATAGAACAAACTGAAGTTACCAGGTTGTTATAATTTTTAAAAGAATTTAGAATGCTTTCATCTCTCACTTTCATACTGTAAGTTTTTGTTTTAAAGTATTATTGATGTCAGCCTAATGTTTTATCCTAATGCTTTCAGATAAGTGTCCTTTCTGTTCTTTTCTTATATTCATGCAAAGTTTTATTTGGGTCATATACCTAAGTTGTATCCTTTAAATTAGGGGTCTGCAAACTATGGCTAGTGGGCCAAATTTGGCCTCCCACCTTTTTGGTGTGTTTTTTTAATCTATAAATAACGTTTTGTTGGAATACAGCTACACATTTGTTTGTGGCTGCTTTCACCCTATAGCAGCACAGTTAAGTCCTGCAACAGAGACTTTCATGACCCACAAAACTTAAAATATTTACTATCTGGCTCTTTACAGAAAAAGTTTGCTTACCTCTGCTTGAAATTGTAGAGAGGATTTAATTTGGGTGTTGGCCACCCACTCCATAGAAGATTTTGGAGTGTATTAAGGCAATTCAGTATTTGTATATTCTTTACATTCAAACCTTAGTGTAGGCAGGCAATTGAAATTCCCATGGGTTAATGATTTATGACTTGATTGATAACAGGAATAGATAAGACAACCTCCCATAAAATTAAGGAATTAGTATTAATAATTTAGCAGATCAATTTAATTGAACACCTCTTTCCTCAAGTTCAAGGAAATTGGACAAGATAATCTTTAAGATCTCTTTTACTTTGGTCCTAACACTAACTCATTGCACATTTTTTTTCATTTTGAAAAGTGGTTTGTAAGTGATGGAAAACAGAACTTTTTATTCTGAATTGTATTATTGAACAAACAAGCTCAATGCAATGAGCCAAAAACTATAATTTGTAAGTTAAGGATACATCTAGATTCTGAATATGCAATGCTTAGGAAAATGGAAAATAATTATTTTCCCTTAACCCCTACTTCAGTCTTTAAATACTTCTAATTTAATTAAAAATTATAGATCTGTGACATTATTAATTACTTAATTAGGCATCTTTGAAGCTTTACTCTTTTCTATTTTACATAAAAAATATTTAGCTATGTAATTTGGGGAAATTTTCAGATTGGTATTTTTCATGTTCAGTAAAACAGAATATTCAACATTTTTAAAGAATTCTTGCTAAAACATGAAAGGCAGATAAACCATATATTCTTTGTCATTCTAAATTATTTAGTAGAATGTATATAATTATTTTACAGTTACTTTATATTACTAGCTGCCTGTTATGACTTTCTATTTTGATTTTGCAGTCCTGGGGTTTTACTGACACCGATGTGGTAATTCAAAAATAAATTATACAATTACTATTTTGTTAGTTTGTTTTCTCTGTGGGCATTAGTGCTTAAATAGTTCTCTTCCCAAATCTTTTCCATCTAGTATGTAACAAATATAATTTTTGTAATGCATAATTTATTGGATACCTTTAGATACATTTCTAGTAGAGAAATTTAGTATATTCACATAATAGAATATTATGCAGCACTCAAATGATCCATGGCTATATGCAATAGTGTGAATGAATATTAGCAATATACTATTGAATGAAAGGAGTATGTCTCATATATATATATATATGTATATAAATTATACTTCTTTATAAAGTCTAAAGTAACTAGAACTAAACTTTGTTAGGATATATATATATATATATGTATATATATATATATTAAAACAATATTTTACAACAATAAAACCAAAGGAATGATAAAACCAGACTTAGGGATAGTAAAAACCTTAGATAGGAGACAGGGAGAGATGGGTTGGAAGAGGAACAGATAGATATAAGTTATTGTTAGTTTTCTAGTTCTTGTGTTCACATTTATTATAAATAAATATAAATACAAAAGCAGGCCATGAATGGACCAACGATGAGAATATATCATGAGCCCAGGATTATGACTAATCGAATTTGTATACCTGAGATCAGTTAAACTAAAAAAGACAAAGCCTGTAGGAATTCGACATTTCTATATTTATTTAAAGCTAATATTGCCATATGACTTGGACAGTTGTTGTATTCAAACATATTAACATTTTTGCTGTCTAAAGATTTTAGTCTAGAAAAGGCTCATTGGCAAAACTAATGGTATTCTATTTTGCAACTACTGTGAACCATTTGGTAATTTTAATTACCTGTCACTTTATGGTAAATCTTACATATTCTTGTCTGTGAAACTTTGCTTCCTCTATATAGGAGTTTCACAATGTGTAATAAATATGCACATGAAACAGTGAAAGTGTTCCTTATATTAATGAAATCCAAAGGGTGATGTTTGTGTCTCCTTTTTGTGTAAGTTTACTTGCCCTTCAATATTCATTTTTTGGTAATGTTTTATTGCAGATATGTAGACACTTTGCACAGTCTTAGCTTACTTTTTGCAATGATACGTTAAATCAGATGAAGTCCTATTACTATAGGTCTTAGCAGCAGTGTCCTAAGTGCCCAGTTCCTTTTTGTTCATAAATAATGGTCTGGTTTAATACTGCAGAGCATTTTAAGCTAAGCATTTTGAGAGCAGCTTCTGCCTTCCTTTTTCTTGTGGCAGTGTGTTGCTAAAGCGCTTACAGAGATACTGGTACATCAAACAGGGCTTTCCCTTTATTTTCTTACATTGCTATAGTTTTTGTTTGTTTGTTATTTTTTTACAAAAGCATTTTGCTCAGATTCACTTAATGCATGCATGTATTCAAACATAAGTATCCATTTCTCACCAGTTGGTATGGTAGCAGTACTCAGCCCTCATCTAGTTTCATATTGTATGCTCTACTAGGTTACCATTGATGCATGTTTGTTCTGTTTGTATGTAGGTCCTATCCACAGTCAGTTGGAATCCCGGAATGACTCTTGGGCTCGCCTGAAACATAGCAGAGACTGGTTGTGCAATTCCTCTTACTCCTTTGAGTCTGATTTTGATCTTACCAAGTCTTTGGGAGTTCACACTTTGATTGAAAATGTTGTAAGTTTTGTGAGTGGAGATGTGGGGAATGCCCCAGGTTTTAAAGAGCCAGAGGAAAGTATGTCTACAAGTCCCCAGGCCTCCATCATTGCAATGGAACAGCAGCAGTTAAGGGCAGAAGTAAGTCTTTGATATTTATTCCTGTGAGGGACTATGGAAACTTAAACTGAACCACTGAATGTAAAATTGTGGGGAAAACTTTTCCTTTTCTTATATTCATTTCCTCCCCCTTTCTTCCTGAGCACTTTGGTGTCATTATCTTAACTATAACAGCATATTTTGTTTGAAAAGTGCATTTTTTATTTCCATCTCTTAGAACAAGATACTCTAATCAGAAGTCTTATCTCCTAGATTCTAGAAACTAGAGTGAGACTGGCTATCTCTTCTCAGAGCCTCCATTTGTCTTCCTTTAAAAAGGGTTAGATTAGAACACCATAGTAATAATGATGAATGCTAAAATTAGGGAGCAGAACTTTAAGGAGACACAGGATGTCTGCTTAACCTCAAAGTATCTCCCTCAAAATATTTATTAATTATTGTGGTTTTAACACGTCCACAAATTCTTTGATACTCCTCTCTCTGGGAGCTGGAGCTTAACTCCTCCTCCTTTTGAGGGTAAGTTGGACTTAGTGACTCAGGGCTAACAACAGTATGAAAAGGGAGTAATTTTATGTTGCAGAAACCTGGCATACATCTCCTGAACCAAGTGATCAAGAATAACATTGCCCTAGCTGGTTTGGCTCAGTGGATAGAACCTCGGCCTGCGGACTGAAGGGTCCCAGGTTTGATTCCAATCAAGGGCACATGCCCGGGTTGTGGGCTTGATCCCAGTAGGAGGCATGCAGAAGGCAGCCAATCAATGATTCTCTGTCATCATTGATGTTTCTATCTCTCTCTCCGACTCCCTTCCTCTCTGAAATTAATAAAAATATATAAAAATAGATAAAAAGAAAAAAAAGAACATTACTACCCGGCTAGTATGGCTCAGTGGTTAAGCATTGATCTATGAACCAGGAGGTCACAGTTCCATTCTCAGTCAGGGTACATGCCCAGGTTTCAAGCTCAATCCCCAGTATGGTGCATGCAGGAAGCAGCCGATCAATGATTCTCTCTTATCATTGATGTTTCTGTCTCTCTTTCCCTCTCCCTTTCTCTTTGAAATCAATAAAGATATATTTAAAAAGAAAGAGTAACATTACCAGTAATAAGATGGTGATATCATGTAACTCTGATAATGTTAAAAGAAGACTTTAAAGTATTCTTCCCCCAAATCCATAACTCTAGTTCAGTCATGAGAAAACATCAGGCAAACCCAAATTGAGGGACATTCTATAAGCTACAAGATAGCTCTTTCAGTGTGTCATGTTCATGAAAAACAAGAAAAGACAGAAACTGTCATAGACTAAAGGAGATTAAGGAAACATGACAACTAAATGCAGTATGATATCCTGGAATAGAAAAGGGATATTATGGGCAAATTGGTGAGTTCTAAATGAAGTCTGTGGTTTAGTCAGTAGTGTTGTCCCAATGTTAATTTATTAGTTCTGTCTCTCTTTCCCTCTCCCTTCCTCTCTGAAGTCAATAAAGATATATTTAAAAAGAAAGAGTAATATTACCATAGTTACATAAGATATTAACATTAGGGGAAGATATGCAAGAACTCCATCTTCAAAACTCTTCTGTAAATGTAAAATTATTTCCAAAAAAAAAGAGGAGGGTTAGGCTGATTGACTACAGTGATAGATATTGTCCTCCTAGGGAAGGTAGAGTGAGAAGTTGAAGCGAACCACAGAGAAACCTTTCAGAAATACTTCTCACTTATATGTGGGATGTAAAACTGAAATCAACAAATGGACAAACAAGAAAAACAAATAGACAAAAAAACAGATAAAAACTCATAGACACAACAGTATCTATGAAAGCGGGGGAGGGTAGTAAAGGATAAGTCAAATATTTGGTGATGGAAAAAGATCTGACTTTAGGTGATAGACACACAATGCAATATAGATATGTGTCATAGAAATGTACACTTGAAAACTATATAATCTTATTAACCAGTGTCACCCCACTAAGTTTAATTATAAAAAAGAAATATTTCTAATTCTTGAGCTAGAGTATTATAAAGTTACTAATATAGCAATAACTATACTACCTTACAGTTTTGAAACCTTCACATATATCTCCTCATGAGCATCATAGTAGCTTTGCGAGTAGGTTACAATAGTACTATTAGCCTCATTTTACATCTGAAGAAAGGGAGACTCAAGAAGTTAAGTGAGTTTCCTAAGGCCACACAGTAGGTAGCAGGGTCCAGCCTTGAAACCAGGTCTTCTACATTCAAATCTATTACTTTTCACATTGTACTGTGTAGCCTCTTTTGTACTATAGTATGCTTATAAGGTTTCTAGAGATATTTTGATTTTTAAAAATTTTCATCTTAATAAAATAAATTCCTAAGAAATGTTAGAATATTCTGTGATATATAATATATTGTTTGTGACATACAGAGTTCCTTTGTGTCTCAGTTCAGTGAAGAACTCTAACCTATGTTTATTTTACTTTTCTTAAGCTTCGTTTAGAGGCACTTCACCAGATCCTCATTCTGTTGTCTGGAATGGAGGAAAAAGGTAGCATCTCTCTGGCAGGAAGCAGGTTGAGCTCGGGCTTCCAGTCATCCACACTGCTCACATCTGTGAGGCTGCAGTTTCTAGCAGGGTGTTTTGGTTTAGGCACTGTTGGACACGCAGGAGCCAAAGGAGAGAGTGGCCGACTGCATCACTATCAGGTAGGTGACAATGACACCTTGCAGTATATTCAGATTTTAACTGTCTTTTTACAAAACCAGTTTTGTAATTTTGGGTTTAAGATTGAAGTTTTAAAATACAGACTTTTAGCCCAGCCGGTGTGGCTCGGTGGTTGAGCATTATTGACTTATAAACCAGGAGGTCACAGTTCGGATTCCCAGTCAGGACATGCAGGAGTCAGCCAGTCAATGATTCTCTCTCATTGGTGTTTCTATCTCTATGTCTTCCTCTCTAAAATCAATAACAATATATTTTAAAAAAACACTTTGAGGTGACTCCTAAAGATATCTCATTGGCTTTGTTTCCTGAATAATAGTATTATAGTTGGGGTTAGGTGAGCCATAGCACTGTTGTACTTTCAGATTCTCTGCTGGCTTAGTTTTATTAACCCTTAGCCAAGTTGATAGAAAGAAATCTAAGTTGGGATAGGGTGTTTGGAAGGATGGGTTTCAAAAATTTACATTTTAGACTTAATCATTCTGTCTAGATTCTCAGGTTGTTTGAAAAAACGTTTTTAAGTGTTATCTTTATGTCTTTCATATTTATAAAGGAACACATGCTTTGTGGGAAAGGAGAAAGATTGTATAGAATTAGAAATTATCAATTTAAAAATAAATTTATTTTAAAACTTTTATGTACTGAAATATACTAAATAATTAAAAGCCACCATAGGGCTCTACCAGTTAGCTAGACTAAGGATAAAAGGGCTATTACTTTTATTTTGGTAAGAGGCATTATTTAATAGAAAAAGTAAATCTTTATTTGTAATTCAGGATGGGATCAGAGCAGCTAAGAGAAACATACAGATTGAAATCCAGGTGGCTGTGCATAAGATTTATCAACAATTGTCTGCTACCTTGGAGAGAGCCCTGCAAGCAAACAAGCATCACATTGGTAAGTAACTGCCCATGGAAATACAGGTTGCAAATTATTTTTGCCTACGTTTATGCTAGATAGTTGTGCTAGACTAGAGGCCTGATGCAGGAAATTCGTGCATGGGTGGGGTCCGGCCACCCCACCCCAATGGAGGCCAATCAGGCCAGGCCGGCGGGGAGGTGGGGAAGGAGAGGGAAGGTGGGAGGTTGGCGGCAGGCCCCGTCTCCAATCAGTGCCCAATCAGGGCTGAGCTGGCCTGGGGGAAGGGCTGCGGGAGTTTAGGTGGGAGCAATCGGGCCAGTTGGTTGCCGCAGTACGCGTCATAGCCACAGGTTATCCCAGTTCTGGTCGTTTTGTCGTTCTGGTCTGTTGGCTTTTTTATATATAAATACACTTTGTATTTGACATTAATAGATCAACTTACAGGTAAAGAATAAATATTTGAAATTGTAATGGTATTCCATATTAGTATTTATATTTTAGAATATAGTCCATTTTAGTAAATGCTTCATTTACTTAAAAGGAGATTCTCAATTGTCTTTCTTTCCCTTTTTTTTTTTTTTTTTTTTAGAAGCCCAGCAGCGTCTCCTTTTGGTTACAGTGTTTGCTTTGAGTGTTCACTATCAACCAGTGGATGTTTCTTTGGCAATTTCCACTGGTCTGCTAAACGTATTATCGCAGTTATGTGGCACAGACACTATGCTAGGACAGCCTCTGCAGTTATTGCCGAAGACGGGCGTTTCTCAGCTTAGCACAGCTTTAAAAGTGGCTAGTACAAGATTGCTCCAGATTCTAGCCATCACTACAGGGTGAGCATTATAGATGTCTTGATAGAACTGTGTTGAATCTGGTATTTTCACATTTTAGTAATTTCACTTTTCTCCTAATCTCCTTTATGTGTTTAATTATAACATTTGCCCTTCTGTGTTATTACCATTTATTTTTTTCCTGTTATTTCATGTAGGACCTATGCCGATAAACTGAGCCCCAAGGTAGTTCAATCCTTGTTGGATCTACTCTGTAGTCAGTTGAAGAATTTGTTATCCCAAACTGGTGTACTACTTATGGCCTCTTTTGGAGAAGGCGAAGGAGAAGATGGTGAAGAAGAAGAAAAAAAACTTGACTCCAGTGGAGAAACTGAGAAGAGAGATTTCAGAGGTATCTATCACAAACCCTTTTTTCTGTCATTATTTACAAGCATTTATTGAGTCCCCTTTGTGTGCATATCATTAGAATGTATACTTTTTTCTGTTGTGGGCATGAAAGGATTTTTATTTGTTCATTTAGAAACTCCTTTTCTATACCAATGTGTATGATATAGGTGGGTTTCTAACTAAACCTTCTTTCCTTAAAGCCCATTAAATCTGATGTGGTGACCATATTGCTTACTCTCTAGGTTCAGTGTCTCCTTGGCTGTCCTGGTTCAAGAACCTAGAGGTTCTAGGTGACTAATTTTCCCAGGATATGTTTTTTTAGCATCTGATCCTGACAACCCATCTCTAATCATACTTTTGACTTAAGTGTTTCCCCAGGACCAAGGGTTTTATTATTTGGGAACTGGGTTAGAATTAGAGGAGTTGAATTTCTTGCTAGGTTAGCTGCTCTGTTCCCTAGTCACTAAAAAGATTCTTGTTATCCTTAGCCATTATAATTTTTGATTGCTGTAATATGATCATCTGCTCATAGCTTTAAAAAACTATAGTGAACATTGTATTTCAGTAAATTAAATTAAATTAATTAAACCCTGAATAGAACCACCACAATGTATGTTACATAATTAAGGAAGTAAAGGTCTAAAATTGGTCATTTATTTAAAAATGTGTGTGAAACTACCATATCTTATTACCATAATAAACTCCAGGGGATGGGTAGATACATAGATAACACAGACAAAATGAAGCGTGGATGTATGGATAAATGGATGGATGCATAGAGAGCAAGTTACTTAACCATTCTGTGCTCCAATTCCCTAATCTATAAAATAAGAATAATAGAACCAATTGCCTAAGGTTGTTATGAGGATTAAATAATTTAATACATGTAAAACAGAGCAGTGTCTGTCACACAGTGAGAGCTCAATGGATATTAATATTATAATATGATATTCCAATATCTATAGATAGGTGGGTAGATAGAGAGGAAATTACTTGGGGTTACAAAAATGATAAACTATTGTTGTTCTGAAGGACCTTCTAGGATAATAAGGGAGGCATACATGTAAATAAATAATTATAGTGCAATACAGGAAACTCATAAGAAATAGCTAAATCTCTTAAGTCAGAATCTAGGAGGATGTATGAGTCTGATTAAGGACTAGCTTTTAGTTTCAGAGACTGAACCTATGGCACATTTTTTCTCCCGTTTTATATAAAGAGTGTGGTGCTTATAGATAGAGAATATACAGGCTCACAGGGTCTGATAAAATAAATACTAGCATTTAATTTTACCTCCTATTTTCCTGCGACCTAGTCGTAGATACAGGGTTGTTAAGGTGATAGCTTCTCACTATTCTGTGCTGAGTATTGCACATATGGACAGCAGGGAATACATAGTAGAGTTACTTCTCAGCCTATTGGTTCCCAAGAAAACTGGATCCTCCCATATCCAGGAAAGAATGAAACAGTTCTGTGAGTCAATCTCAGCAGGTCAAATACACATCCACTCCCCTCACCTCATCCTGGAGAGAAGGCCATTGCAATTCTTAATTTATGGGGATGGCTGGGAGTGAGTCTGATTCTAGTCAGCGCTGGCCAGGTGTTCAGAGGCAGGCTGCCCTCTAAAATTCTTAATTGAAAGGTGTACCCTTCATTTCAAATGTACTATTGATAATGAAACACAAATTATATCAAGTTCTATCAACCAGTTTTATATATAATGTCTCCAGGCATTAATTAATTTAATTAATTTAGTGTCTTATAGAAATACTTGCTTGGGAGTAAGGGGGGTGTGTAGGATGGATGCCTCATAAAAGAAATTCTCCCAGGTATCTCCACCAAAAGCTAAAGGTTTATTGAACTGGATTTTGAAGGAATGTGTTGGAGTGAGATATGTGGGTACTCAGGGCAGGCTAATAATTTTATATTCTTCAAACTAATATTATAAAAAAATATTTGCTTATTAACATTTAAGTAAAGAAGAGGTAAAACTGTGTAGAAGAAATGTAGAGGAGTTACTAGCTTTTTCCCTCGTATTGTTCCTAGCAGTTTAGTCACGGACTTGCACACCCATCTCAGTAAAACGTAAGTCCTCTAGTTAATTAGACATCTGTGAAGATAGATTACTGGCTATCTAAGCATGCCCCTTGGTGGCAGGGGTTGGGGGCCGGGGTGAAGGGGCATGCTTAGATGGCCAGTAATCTATCTATCATCTGTCTGTCTATCTATCTATCTATCTATCTATCTATCTATCTATCTATCTATCACAAGTGACTTGTCTGTGTTTTCCTTAACTTAATATGCCAGGATCTTCCTGAAAGAAGTGCTATATACACTTGTCTTTAAATTATTAAGATTTTCTATGTTTTAATGCCCCTTGGGGATTGACATTCTGGGCAGCTGCCCCACTGGCACACTTTCCCCTGGTTCTGAGTGGGACTTTGCCAGGACAAGGAGGTATTTTAAAGGTTGGATGATGAGAGACCATACCATGGTGTATTACAGGAAGAACAGATGGTTCTCTGGCTTCAAAAGCAGACGGTGGAGGGAAACTATAAGACAAGAGAAAGGCTGGTGCTGATGCTGATGGGAAAACTAGGAAGTTTGGTTAGGGCAAGTTTGTGTCAAAAATCTTACAGATTTTGAGCTTAGGCAAACCAGAAGCAGGCCTAGAAATTTGCTTCTTTGTAGAATCTGAAAATACAGTCTTTTTTTAGAGATATGATTCTTAATTTGGTGGAGTGGAATCATGAACTTTTTGAAAGTGTGATTAAATTTATGAACTCTCTTATTAGTCATATACACATGCATACATAATTTTTCATACATCTCCCACTAATTCTGTCCAGTAGAACTCTAGACTTGGGTAGGGAACTATTGTTTTATATAATAACATTAAAAATATATACAAAACCAAGTATACATATTTTATTCTAGCAACACACTGTTGTACACAGAGGTAAAAGATGTTTTAAATTTGGCTTTATTTTCTATCTTTTCCCCATTCTGTTATTTAAATTGTAAAAATTCAGCAGCAGACAATCTAGATGTTAAATTTAGGTTTCTGCTTGCTGCAATCTAAATGTAACTTATTTGATATAAGGCTATTTCCTGTTTGTTGGCTTTTGACTGTAATGTAAACTTGTCTCTTCATTCTTCAGCTGCTCTTAGGAAGCAACACGCAGCCGAACTGCATCTGGGGGATTTTCTAGTTTTTCTTCGCAGAGTTGTATCTTCAAAAGCAATTCAGTCAAAAATGGCTTCCCCTAAGTGGACAGAAGTGCTTCTGAATATAGCGTCTCAGAAGTGTTCTGCAGGTATATTACTTTTGTCTTGTTTTAGAGTATTTTTATACATCACATGTGTTTTATTCAGATAATGCCAGACTATAACAACATCGGATACTTGACCTGATTTCAAGACTTTTTTTTTCTTGTTTTATAAGTACTTTATTTGTTGAAAAGAAAACTAATTTTAGAAGTAAAATTGATAGGAATTAATAATAGAAAATAGCCCTGGACAAGATCATGGATTTAATTGAGAACTTGTTCCTGTTTGTTCAAATTACAGTAATAAAAATAATCAGAAAATATCCTGTTTAATATGATAATTTGGCACAGATTTTGAATATCAGAATACAAATCTGAATGTGTTCATTCTCTCTTACCATGATATGATTACTTTGTTTTGCTTATAGCTTCTCATTGTGCTTACTTTAGGAACGTACAAATTGCTTACTCCCATTAATCCTAACAATCTGTCTGAGGCAGTCAGGTCAGTCAGAGAAGAAGCAATGAAAGGGTATGATAAATCTTAGCTTTAGAGATTAATAGACGTGTTTAAAACTCTACCTCTGCCTCCACTGAGCTGTGTAGCTTCATCAAGTTAGTTAATGTTTCTGAGCTTCAAATTCCTCATCAGTAAAATCAGGATATAATACTGTAGGGTTTGTGAGGATCAACAAAATGATGTGTATGAAATCCATCCCACAGTAACCTGGCACATGGGTATGGATATGGGATGAGTTCAGAATTATTGTGATAATAAGTTGAAGTGAAGTCCATTTCACCTATATATGCTTAGCAGCCTTGAATATTTTTTCAAGAAGTTCATTTAAACTTTGAATTTCAGTTACATTAATAATAAGAAAATGTCTTTTCTTCCTCAGGTATTCCTCTAGTTGGTAACTTAAGAACAAGGCTTCTTGCCCTTCACGTCCTTGAGGCTGTGCTACCAGCTTGTGAGTCTGGTGTAGAAGATGATCAAATGGCCCAGGTTTCTATTTTTAAAGTTGTTAGAAAATGTTTTTGACATCTGCAACATGATTCAACCAAAATCTAAACCTAGAGCTTCTTCAGTTGTAAATGTGTCATTTTCTCAGTAGCAAAACTTCTACTTCTGAGATTCCTTTCTTATAATTTCATCTCTAAGCAAGGAGAAAGAAATTAATGGAGTGTAAGAAGGAGGGGATAGTGAATGCTTACAAGGTCAGAAGGAAAGGAACGTCTGTGAAATTTCTTACTAGGTTTGGGCATCTACAGGGAAATCATGAGGTTGTGCGGCCTATTCAGAGGTCTGTATAGTGAGGCAACATGAGGGCAATGTAACCCACTTTCTAGTGAGTTAATACTCTTTCTAAAAAAAAAAAAAAAAAAAAAAAGATATTTAAATTGCAACCACCCAAAATAGCTGTAGGACATTGATATAATAAAATGTTACATGTGACTTAGTATTATAGTTGCAATGATTTTATTTTTCCTAAACTTAAAATTATCTTTACAAATTTTATTCTTTTTCCTTCAATAAATAGGTTGTTGAACGCCTATTTTCCCTTTTGTCGGATTGTATGTGGGAGACACCAATTGCTCAGGCCAAACATGCTATTCAGATAAAGGAAAAAGAACAAGAAATAAAACTACAGGTAATCGATTTTCCCCAAAAGGTATTTTTAGACAGCACAAGTGAATATCCTGTCTCTTGATTCCTTTTCCTTTGAGGAACCTTGTTCTATCCCATTATTCTGTTTCCTCTCCACATCTTCTCTATTGTCCTACATTGCTAAGCTTCTCAGAAGAGTACTCTTATACATGTTTCAATCACTTCCTTACTTCTCATTATCTCTTCAACCTCATTGTTTATCTTCCATCAAAGTATGGAAATTAAATGACAAAGCTAAGTGTTAAATACGGTACATTTTTCCCCCCTGTCTTACTTGACCTTTTGAAACTCTAGCCTTCTATTGTTTTCAGAACACTGCCTTCTCCCAGATCTTCATCTATTCTCTGCCAATTCTTGATTCCTTTTGGAGGCATCTTTCCTTTGCTGCCACTTTCTCTTTGTCTTCATCTCAAACTTTGGTGTTCCTCAGGGATCTGTCCTTGGCTTCTCCAGCAGTCTCAGTCACACCTGCCCATATGCATTACCTTCCAAATTTAAGTGCTAGCCCAGGTGTCTCCCCCTCAAACCTTTACCCCTGAATTCCTGGGAACTCTAGACATCTCCTAATGCCCCTATCCATGTAGTCAGTAGGCCTTATTGATTTTACCTCCTAAATAGCTTGAATCCATCCATCTAAAAGGACCTAATTCTTCTTTTGGTTTTCAGATTTCACACTTTTTCTGGCTTTCCTTCTGTCTCAGTAAAATGGCCTTTTCTTACCATTCTCTTTTATTGGTTGTTCCTCTTCTATTTAATCTAAGTGTTGGAGTATTTCTTGGGCGTAAAACTTAATATTAAAATAGCATTCAAGGCCTCTTATGCTTTTGTTTCATTGTCTCTTTGTAGGCTCCTTTTCTGTCAGTCTCCTCCTCCAGAACTTCCACATTGCTTGCAATTACTTTAAATCAATGAATTCTGTTGCACCTTCATACTTTGACACATGCTATGCATACTGCCCTAAATGCCTTTCTCTCCTTTAATCAGCTGTTAAAGGCCTTATCATTCAGGACCCAGCTCGCAAGTTATTCTCTTTTGAATGCTTACTTATCCTTTCCAACCATATTTAGATACTTAAACTTTTATCTTGCTGCTATATACCTGTTATGTAACTTCTGTTATTCTCTTAGCTACAATATTGGTCATATTTATTTGTTTCTCTATCCCCTAATTGTAAGCTCTTTATGGGCAGGGGCCATGCTATATTTGTCATTGTGTTTTTATTGCCTACACAGTAACTGGTATGTAGTAGATACCAGTTATTTCTAGGCTCAAACCAAGCAATTTTAGAATATATATTAAGTGAGATCTAGATTACTGCATAATACTGACCCAGCTTCCTTTCTGGTAGAAGCAAGGAGAGTTGGAGGAAGAAGATGAGAATCTCCCTATACAAGAAGTATCCTTTGACCCAGAGAAAGCTCAATGTTGCCTAGTGGAGAATGGACAGATATTAACTCATGGCAGTGGAGGAAAAGGATATGGATTGGCATCAACTGGAGTAACTTCTGGTTGCTATCAGTGGAAGGTGCGTAGAATTGCAAATAGTTTTTAACATTTTGTATTTTAGTCCTTTTTCCAGGTTCTTTTGAAAAAAAGTATGAAATTACTTTTTAAAAAACCATTATACGTAAATATTCTATCATTGTGTACTATGTTAATATAATGGAAAGTGAGTGAAAAATATACATAGCGTATACAGGAGGCAACCAATTCATGTTTCTCTCTCTCTTTCTCTCCCTCTCTCTCCTCCTTCCTCCCTCTCTAAAAACTAATAAAAAAATAAAAAATGTTTCAAAATAGATTGACCAAATTTTCTACCTCCTTTTATCATAATCATTTATCCAGTGAGCAGCCTAAGAAAAGATCCATCTCTTTCCGGGTAGAGCTTCATCTACTAAGGCATGTATATCGGGAGAAAGATGAGACATGTAGAGATAAGCAAATAAACCAAAAAGCTGAACATAATAAGTCAATAGCAGTGGGAAATTCCCAAGAAGAGGTCAAAAGTCTAATTTGTTAAGAGTAATCAGAACAGTCATACCTGTGGTGGTATACCCTTTCAACTTTCAGCTTACAGTAAGAATCACAAGTTAGGAAGGTAATCAGTTTCTATGTGAGAAATCTAAGAATAAGTAAGACCTTTCCCAGGGGCATTTGCAAGAGATCTATACAGTCCAGCCAGAATCCATGATGTTTTCATAGTTTATGATACCAGAGAGAAATCCAAAATCTGCAATAGTCCCAGAGTTTGAGTTTTGTCCATTGCGCCTTTAGTTGAGCACATTTCATGTTGGGTTGAAACAGCCCATAGGAGACAGTAACAGGTTTTAACCTAGAGTCAGGTCCAGGCAATTAGAATCTGTGAATTCAGGATTCTAAAAAGCTAGCAACTTTTTTGACAGCAAGAAATCCTAGATGTAGTGCCATACAGCTGTTTTTTAAAGTCCAAGTGATAAGGCTTTCCTAAGCCCTTTTTAAGCATTGTCGGTCTGAGTTCAAATTTACCCACTCAAAAAATAGGCACTTCAGGCTGAATCAGACATCTGATTTTATAAGAACTCATTGGCAACTAAAAACTTCTTTTTACGCCAAAACCAGTTTGGCTCAGTGGATAGAGTGTCGGTCTGCGGACTGAAGGGTCTTGGGTTCGATTCCGGTCAAGGGCATGTACCTTGGTTGCAGGCATATCCCCAGTAGGAGATGTGCAGGAGGCAGCTGATCGATGTTTCTCTCTCATCGATGTTTCTAACTCTCTATCTCTCTCCCTTCCTCTCTGTAAAAAAATCAATAAAATATATTTTAAAAAAAAACAACTTCTTTTTACAACTCTAAAAATTGCTATTCTTTTTATTTTGTCTCCCTTTTTCCAGAGGCTCCAATAGTCAAAAACCATAGCAAAATATCATCATTATGGATACCTGTTTTATTTCTAATACTTAAAGAGTTTAAATTCCAGTATACCCACAATTGGCAAAAAAACAACAACAAGGAGGTTGTGTCCCACGAGCATGTTTTTTCTTTGCAGCTTTAACTGATCAGGATGATCTCTTAGCATTTATGAAGTTACAAGCCTATAACATTTTACATCCATTTTTATCATACGTCCAGATGCAGTAGCCATAAAACACAGCTGTTTTTAAATTTTACTTCCCCTGCTCAGATCCCAAGTTTACTGAAACTTTTACCAGTCAGTTTACCCTGTATAGGGTTAATTGATTGGATAAAAGGCACTGCTACAGCAGTGGTTGTATCTAAACTAAAGAAAATAGTTGGCATGGCTTTTTTCTTTTTCTTTCTGTAATCTTTTTAAGCTTTGCTCTAGCCCTAGGAACTGATTTAATACCCCTTTCCCTCTCTTTTGGAGGAAAGAGCAGCATACAGTTCTCTTATTTTTGGTCTACCCAAAACTCATCTTCAGGGATTTTGTTATTGTTAACCTCACCCAAGGATATTCTTTTCCTTTTTTTTTTTTTTTTTTTTAAGAGAGAATGGAAGGGGGGACAGAAAGAGAAACATTGATGTGAGAGAGACACATCAATTGGTTGCCTCCCCCATGTGCCCTGACCAGGGTGGGGATTGAGCCTGCAACCGAGGTACTTGCCCTTGATCAGAATTGAAGCCATGACCCTTCAGTCTAAGAGCCAATGCTCTAACCAGTGAGCCAAACCGGCCAGGGCACCTTCAGGGATTTTTTAACTTTTCCCCAGCCACCTGGAGAAAAGAGCAACTGCAAGCTAATGTTTATTCTTTGGCCTATCTAAAGTCTATTTGTTGGAATATTTGGGTCCTTTTTTTTCTGTCTAGAGTAAAAAACAACAAATTTTCCCTTGGCTTCTCTTCTCTCACCCCTTTGGCGGTCGAATGATCCTTTCACAGGGGTCGCCTAAGACCATCCTGCATATCAGATATTTACATTACGATTCATAACAATAGCAACATTACAGTTATGAAGTGGCAACGAAAATAATTTTATGGTTGGGTCACAACATGAGGAACTGTATTTAAAGGGCCAGAAGGTTCAGAACCACTGCTAGACGCTGATGATTTTCCAGCCTGAAGTGCATATTTTTGAGATGGATCGTTTTTTTGTTGTTTTTTTGTTTTGTTTTGTTTTGTTTTGGATCTGTTATTTTTTAATTCTATAGGTAACTTTTACCTCTCTCAACAGTTAGCAACTCACCTGCTATTTCATAACAGGTGTAACTCCATAGCCACCAGGCACCAGAGTTTTGTCTTTCCCTACTTCTCTTTTTTCCCCAAGTCAGACTATAACTATATTTTAATGAGTTGGAATTGGAGTGAATCTCATGGTTGCCATCACTGTGTTGGAGACCCCCACGATTATCCCTATATTCAAAGATTTGTTAGAAAGACTTAAAGAACTCAACATGTAGTTGTAGTTACGACTAAGATTTCTTATAATAACTTTGCTTATTAAGTACACATAGCTGGATCATAAGGGGAAAAGATACAGGTGGAATCTGGAGGAATCCATGTGCAAGCTTTCTTATGTTCTCTCCCTCCTATGAGAGGTCACATGGAACATACTCTTTACCCAGCAACAAAATGCAACAACATGTGTGTGATGTTTTAGGTAAGGCCGTTAGAGACTTAACACCCAAGATTTCTACTGGGGGCTGGTCATGAAGGTATGCTCTGCCTGTCATTACCAAAATTCCAGACTTCCAGAAGGAAAACAGGTTTCAACATAGACCACATCGTTTGTTCAAACATTCTAGGCCACGCTTACCACTTTGGGACAGTTTTGTATCAATGTAGGATATTTTACCAGTTGAATTCCCAGATACCAACCAAGGACCTGTGTTAAAAGCATGCATTTTTAAAGATAGCGGTCTCAGGCCTGCTATATTAACTCTTTCCTGTACAGAAGTATACACGAGAGTTGTTAGATAATTTGTATGTAAAGAATTGAAGCTTCCCATTAATAATTTTCTGGATTATATATGCTTCCTCAGCTTCATAATTAAGATGTAAGCTAAAACTGCTTATTTAAAATAAGTACTCAAGCTAGGGAATATTATAATAACTATGTATGGTATTGGGTGGGTACTAGACTTATTGGGGGAATCACCTTGTAAGTTATAAGAATGCCTAACCACTGTGCTGTATACCTGAAACTAGTATAAAATATTAACGTTCACTAGAATGTCAACTCTAATTGAAAATTTTTTTAAATAACTAAATGTTCTACAAGGTAAAAATTAATTTTGTTGAAAAATCTTTACAAAATTATGAAATTTATTTTATTCATATATTAGTTTCACTTGGTCTAAAAATAAACTTAGGCGCTAACTGGTTTGGCTCAGTGGCTAGAGCATCGGCCTGCAGACTGAAGGGTCCCAGGTTCAATTCTGGTCAAGAGGATGTACCTTGGTTGCGGGCACATCCCCAGTGGGAGGTGTGCAGGAGGCAGCTGATCGATGTTTCTCTCTCATTGATGTTTCTAGCTCTCTGTCCCACTCCCTTCCTCTCTGTAAAAAATCAATAAAAATATTTAAAAAAAATAAAAATAAACTTAGGTTTCCATAAATGGATAAATATTATTTATAAATATATTCCTCAGTATTGATTTATGCAGTTAATAGTATATGAACAGATTTTTTAATATTAGTGAATGTTACCATTTTCATTTTAGTTTTACATTGTGAAGGAAAACAGAGGTAATGAAGGCACGTGTGTTGGAGTTTCTCGTTGGCCAGTACATGACTTTAACCACCGTACTACCTCGGATATGTGGCTCTATCGGGCCTACAGTGGTAACCTCTATCACAATGGAGAACAGACTCTGACATTGTCCAGCTTTACTCAAGGAGATTTCATTACCTGTGTGTTAGATATGGAAGCCAGGACCATTTCCTTTGGGAAAAATGGAGAGGTACTAAAACTCATTCACAAGCATTGCATGTTTTCTTGTTTTTATTTACACTCAAATTAGTTTTCAGATGCTAGTTATTCAGTTTATGGATTATCCATTCTTCTTTGCCTTTCTCTGATACTTCTTGGTTCTTATATATTTACTAGAGGCTTGGTGCACGGATTTGTGCACTGGTGGAATCCCTTGGCCTGGCGTGCGGGGATCGGGCCGAAACTGGGGTCTCTGATATCCCCTGTTGGGTCCTGGATTGTGAGAGGGCGGTTCTCAGGTGACGCACCCTAGAATTGGGCTCCCTCTTCTCTGGTTCTGGGTGCGTCACCCGAGAATTGCTGCTGCCAAGTGACCACAGCTTGGCAGCTCCTGCGTTGAGCATTCGCCCCCTGGTGGTCGGTGTGCATCATAGCTACTGGCCGGTCGGCTGGTCGCTTAGGCTTTTATATATATAGATCACCAGATCAACAACAGAAAGATAGTAAAATTTCAGTAACATGGTTGAAACAGACAAACAAATTAGGATTATTTATTATGTGTAGAATTTCCTTGGTTAGTAAGGTTAAATGAGATTTGGCTGTAGTAACTTTGTTCTGTTTCCTAAGAGCTTTGAATCTTTTGGATATTACCAATTTTTAAAAATATTTTGTTTCCTTTTCTTCTCATCATCTGTGCCACACTATAGGAACCAAAATTAGCTTTTGAAGATGTTGATGCAGCAGAGTTGTACCCATGCGTGATGTTCTATAGTAGCAACCCAGGGGAAAAGGTAATGAAACCTCAAGTCTAAAACATAAAGTATTTGTTAATACTTGTTAACATCAAATAGAGCTTATAAATATAAGTTATTACCATTAAAAATTCCTGCTCAGGTAATTTACTATTCTAGAAGAAGATTAGATTTCTTTTAGAAATTGCCTTCGCTTTTTATTAAGGCACTATTTGATATTCTGACAATGTGAATAGAGTGAGTCAACTTTCAAGTATATGTGCAATTATAACAATTATAGAAAATAGTTTAGGAGATTAAAAATGGTGGTAGAGTAGGAGGATGCTGCATGGACATGTTCCCAGGAACAAGCTGGAATTACAACTGAAATACAGAAAGGCTTCCTGAATAATCAACAGACTATTCACAGGAGAGAACCCAAGGTCCAAAGGTGTAGACCGCATAGAGACTGGTAGGAGGGGCAGAGGTGTGAAAGGCCTAGCCAGGCTCCCACAGACGGCAACTGAAGTAAGTCCCGGAGAGATAGCTCAGCTGTGGGGGGGTACCACTGAGAACTCTGGGATCTAATCCCAAAGCCTGGCTCCCCATCAGAGAACACCAAATCTGAGGAGGGTACCCACATAACACCTCGCTGTGAAAAGCAGTGGGGTGCTGTCTGCCAGGGAGTGGCAGCTGAAAGTTCAGTCACCCTCTTGAAGGGCCAATGCACAAAAATTCCCTGTGGAACCACCCACCTTGTGCTCTGGCAGAAGGAGACTGAATTGGACTGGAGCTGTGAGAGCAGAAGCCAGGAGTGGGGATATGGGGGATAGAGCTCAGAAGGCAGACACCCCAAGTTTCCTGGGCTGAGCCATTCCCTCACACAGCAGAGGACATCTTTCGTATATAGACACCTGCCTTGCCTGGGGTGAAGACAGTTGACTCACCTATTGGAAAACACCTTGCCTTAAGGCCACTTAAGAGATTAAAAGTAACAATTAGCCTCCAGGCAGAAGCAACTGCCCCACACTGTTGAAAAAACTCCTGCCACACCTGAGGATGATTGCCTGGGGGGAATTAAAGTCAGAATCCTATTAGTCTGTAGACAGAAGTGGTCTCTGGAGGCTTTGAGTCTTTGCCTGATCCAACTAGTCAGAAACAACCTTTAACACTGTCCTGCACTAGAGATTGAGAGGTGTAGGGGATCTACCTAATACATAGTCACAAACCCAAACAGACAACCAAAATGAGGAAACAAAGAATCCCCAAATGAAAGAACTAGAGAATTATCCGGAAGAAGAGATAAGTGAAGCAGAGATAAGAAATTTATCTGAAACAGAGTTCAGAGTAATGATGTTAAAGATGCTCCACAGCATGAAAAAAGATATAATAACTATGAAAAAATAACAGTCTGAGATAGAGAATGACATAACACAAATAACATATTGGAAGGGAATATACAGCAGATTAGGGAAAGCTGAGGATGAAATGAGTGAATTAGAGGACAGAGTTGAAAATATCACTCAATTAGAGAACAAAAAGAAAAAGCAATTAAGAAACAGGAGAACAGCTTAAGGGAGCTGTGGGACAAAGTGAAACGCAATATTAGAATAGTAGGGTGCCTGAATAGGCAGAAAGGAAAAAAGGAATAGAGAAGGTGTTTGAAGAAATAATGGTAGAAAACTTCCCTAACTGGTAAAGGAAAAAGTCACACAAATTCAGGAGGCACAGAGAACCCCAAGCAAGAAAAACCCAAACAGACCCACGCCCAGACACATCATAATTAAAATGCCAAAAATTAAAAACAAAAGAGAGAATTTTAAAGGCAGCAAGAGAAAAGGGATTCCTATAAGGCTGACACCTGATTTCTCATCAGAAGCTCTAAAGGCCAGAAGGGAATGGCATGAAGTACTCAAGGTAATGGAAAGCAAGGATCTGAGATCAAGATTACTATATCCAGCAAGGCTGTCATTCAAAATAGATGGTCAAATAAAGAGCTTCCCAGATAAAAAAAAGGCTAAAGGAGTTCATCACCACCAAGCCAGCATTACAAGAAATGCTAAAGGGATTGCTTGTAAGAGATTGCTGAGAAGAAGAAACAGAGAGAGAAACCTAGCCATAAGTACCTCTCAATAATAACCCTAAATGAAAATGGATTAAATGCTCCAATCAAAAGGTTTGGGTAGCTGAATGGATACAAAAACATGACCCAACTATATGCTGTCTACAAGAGACTCACCTCAAAACAAAAGACACACACAGGATGAAAGTGAAGGGATGGAAAAAAATTTCCCACGCAAATGGAAAAGGAAAAAAAAAGTTGGAGTAGCAATACTCATATCTGACAAAATAGACTTTAAAATGAAGACCATCACAAGAGACAACAAAGGTCACTACATAATACTAACGGGATTGATCCAGCAAGAGGATATAATCCTGATAAACATTTATGCACCCAATATAGGTGCACCTAAATATATAAAAAAAACTTCTAGAGGACTTTAACAGAGAGATTGATAACAATACAGTCATAGTAGGAGACTTTAACACCCTCTGACTTCCCTGGACAGATCTTCTAAAAACTTAACAAAGAAACATAGACTCCAGAGGACACTCTGGATCAGATGGATTTAATAGATATTTATAGAACATTTCATCCCAATGAAGCAGACTGTACATTCTTCCCAAATGCACATGAATCATTCACAAAGTATGGAATTTCCTCAAAAAATTAAAAATGGAACTCCCATTTCACCCAGTAATCCCACATCTAGGAATATATCCCAAGAAATCAGAAACACCAATCAGAAAGGATATATGCACCCCTATGTTCATAGCCGCACAATTTACAATAGCTAAGATTTGGAAACAGCCTAAGTGCCCATCAGCAGATGAGTAGATTAGAAAACTGTGGTACATCTACACAATGGAATTTATGCTACAGTAAAAAAGGAACTTTTACCATTTGCAACAGCATGGATGGAATTGGAGAGCATCATGCTAAGTGAAATAAGCCAGTCCGAGAAAGATAAATATCATATAATCTCACTCATTTGTGGATTATAATGAACAACGTAAACTGATAAATAAAAATAGAGCCAGAGGGAAAAATACTAGAATTTAATAGAAGTAATCCTGTCATTTGCAGATTTTTAATATTTCCTACAACTTTTGTGATATCATACTATGTTAGTATAGTTTTGGTAATATTATTATACTTAAAGTTCTTTTATTCTTGAAATATTAATGTTTATTGCATGTAATATTATATGTAAGATCATTTTTCTTGAATAATTGCTGTTTATTGCATGTAACATTATCATATTTAAAATCATTTTTCTTGAGATATTAATATTTATTCCATGTAACATTATTATAGTTAAGATCATTTTTCTTGAAATATTAAAGTTTATTCCATGTAATATTATTATATTTAAAATTTTTTCTTGAAATAAAAAAACCTAAAAAAATGAAATAAAATGTACCATAAAGGATTGAAAAAAGAAGAAAATATTTTAGGGATAATCTGGTTCATTGGCAATTATGAATATGAGAGAAAAATATAGAAACAATCTTAAATGTAATCAGGTATTATTAGCAGAATAATGGACATTCCAACTGTGGTGGGGAAGCTACCTTTCATTTATTCAGTTGAAGGGGTTCTCAGATCTTGTAGTTGGTATAAATTCAATCTCTAAACTTTTGGGAGGACTGTATTAAAGAGATACCCTTTCATAAACTCTTTTTCTCCTCATATAAAACTTAGGCCAGACAGACTTCTCTATGGTGTCCTATACTGGTGGGTCCGTTTGTTTTCCACCCTATTCTTTTACTTGAGGATGTTGTGCAGCCTAGATCTGATATTCAGAATTTCTAGTTATTCTTTAGTAGAAAGTTTTCACGCTGTCTCATATCTAATATTTCTATAATGGAAGGCCTGGACTCGGTAAATCCTAATCATGAAAGTTACATTTTAGTCTTTGCTTTTAACTGTATTTTTTAAATTTTCAAAAGTTATAATTTCAGGCTAACCATTGACATTTTTGAACATTTACTGTGTCTGGCATTGTAGTAATAAGCATTTATGTGCATAGTCTCATTTAATCTTTAAAATAACCTACTATTACTATTAAAGTAACCTACTAGATGAAAAAGCTGAGGTTTAGTGAGATTAAATTTTCTAAGACTGTGCAGAGTTATGGTTTGAACTAAGTCTTGCTCTTCTTTTAACCTCTATAAGTCTTACTTGAAATGTGTGTTCAGATTGGGACTATCCCAATTGTCTAGATTTATGATTTTCTTTCTGCCCCTTGAACAATATAAGATGGTCCCAAAACTCAGTATTATTCTGGAGTCTTGAGGATGAAAGAGAATAGATCCTCAAGGCTTTTATATGTGTGTGTGTGTGTGTATGTATGTATATATATATATATATATATATAAAATTGAATCAGTCACATATACCTTAGTCTGTATCCATCTTTCGTGTGGCCACAACAGTTCTGATACTTACGGGCTTCAGGAATTTTAAATGACTGGGCAGCTTATTTCAGAGAATCATAATGCTACTAATTTAAGTAGATCTGTAATATTTGCTCACTCCTTACTGGGGCCAGTGATATAATACCAGGTATTAGGAGGCCAAACACTAGTTTCACATGGGATTGCACATGTCAGAATTTATAGTGACTAATAATTTGGGAGAACTATTACTATTATGTATTTTCCACTCCTTTTATTTTACAGGTAAAAATTTGTGATATGCAGATGCGTGGCACACCACGAGACTTACTTCCAGGAGACCCCATTTGTAGTCCAGTAGCAGCGGTGTTGGCAGAGGCCACTATTCAGCTTATCCGAATCCTTCACCGAACAGACCGTTGGACTTACTGCATTAACAAAAAAATGATGGAAAGGCTGCACAAAATTAAAATATGTATTAAAGAGTCAGGTCAGAAGCTAAAGAAAAGCCGCTCGGTTCAAAGCCGAGAGGAAAATGAAATGAGAGAGGAGAAGGAGAGCAAAGAGGAAGAGAAAAGTAAACATAACAGACATGGCCTTGCTGACCTCTCAGAGCTGCAGCTGAGGACCCTTTGCATAGAGGTGTGGCCGGTGCTGGCAGTGATAGGAGGAGTTGATGCTGGTCTTAGAGTTGGAGGTCGGTGTGTTCACAGGCAAACTGGGCGCCATGCCACACTGCTGGGAGTGGTCAAAGAGGGCAGCACGTCTGCCAAGGTCCAATGGGATGAAGCAGAAATTACTATCAGGTACGGTCTGTTGAGTTATACTTGTTACAAATGAGAATGTAATGGTGACATGGGCCATTGCCTATGGGCAGTGAGAAATTATGTGTTTAGGTGAGCTGCCAGTTAACTTTTTAAAATACCTTTGTTCATATAGTTGTGTGTGAGTACTGTGATTTCTAAAGGAATATTTCCCAAATTTGTGTTCCTTGGAATACTAGTGATTTATAAAGTTTATAGTTTCTGTTCTGTTTTTTTTGAAGAAATGGTAAGCTCACTAGTTTATGTTTAACTGGGATCTTTTCTATTTTTTCATTTAGTTTCTTGCTTTTTGAACATTTCCATTACTCACTGGGATAGAAAAAAAGCCAGCCAGTAGATCCATCAATTACATTTTGTGTAGGAGGTCTTTGGATGTATGACAGAACGTTTTTGTGACTAAAATTAGGTTTTCGATTATCTGTGATTTTAAGTATTCTTTTTAAAAAAGATCTTTTTATTGATTTTTAGAGAGAGAGGAAGGGAGAGAGATAGAGAGATAGAAACATTGATGAGAGAAACTTTATCAATCAGCTGCCTCCTGCATACCCGCTACTGGGGATCAAGCCTACAACCTGGGCATGTGCCCTGACTGGGAATCAGATCAATTACCTCTTGGTTCCTTGGTTAAGTTGAAACCAAGACTTAGGTTAATAAAATAAATGTTTACCACCAAACTTTTTATACTTGCTAAAGCTTTCTATTACATTTTGTATACTTATAACATTTTTAAAAATCTGGAAATTCTTGCCAAATATCAGGAAATATGTGATTATATTTTTGCTTAAACTATAAATTAGAAGCATTAATTGAAGATTACAAAGCAATTTTTTTAAAGAAACAATGCATTCTCTGGGATAGGTTATAAATGGCCATTACCCACATAATAAGCTATATTTATTATACAGACTTTCCAAATAGCTTTCATCAGGAATTGTCAGAAAACATCTAGCCCACCTCCTGTTTTTATAAATAATATTACATAGCCACACCCTTTCGTTTAGGTGTGTCATTGGCCACTTTCACACTATTGTAGTGGGGTTGAAAGATTGCAACAGAGATTGGCCTACAGGGTCTAAAATATGGGTTGGGCAAAAGTAAGTTTACAGTTATTCCTGTGGAAAAATGTATAATACAAGAATAAATACTAATGCAAGAATAAACTCTGTATTTCATGTACCCACACTGTAAACCTCCTTTTGCTCACCCCATACTTTTTGGCTCACAGAAATTTTGCTAATTTCTGGCTTACATTATATTATGGTAAATATTCTTTGAAAGCACATGCACATCTCATTGCTTTTGCATTTAACATCACATCTCCCCATTTTCTCATAATAGACTAATTTTTCTCTGTAATGTCTTTTCTAGCTTGTGTAGATTATTCTCTGTAGTGTGTACATGATGCATCTTATTTTGTCTACATTATATTCTGTACCTTCCTCCTGTCTATCCCTCACTTGCTTCTTCCTGTGTCATTCTGATCTTTATTAAAGCTTCCCAACTTTTTGGTCGCCTAGTGATACTCCATTGTATAATCTGGAACCCTGTGAACCACTGCCTTTTGACGTGGCGCGATTCCGAGGCCTGACGGCTTCTGTGCTGCTGGACCTCACGTATCTGACTGGCATTCACGAAGACATGGGCAAACAGAGCACCAAGCGACATGAAAAAAAACACCGACATGAGTCTGAAGAGAAAGGGGACATTGAGCAGAAAACTGAGAGTGAATCTGCTTTAGATACGCGAACAGGCCTAACCTCTGACGATGTCAAAAGTCAGGGTACTACAAGCTCCAAATCAGAAGGTGAAATAGCTTCATTTTCTTTAGATCCAACCCTGCCAGGTGTGGAATACCAACACCAAATAACAGAAGGAAAGAGAAAAAATCATGAACACATGTCCAAAATCCATGACATACCCCAGACAGAAATCAGAGCAGTCCAGTTGTCTTATCTCTACCTCGGTGCTATGAAATCACTTAGTGCTCTTCTTGGCTGTAGTAAATATGCTGAGCTGTTGCTGATACCAAAAGTTCTGGCTGAAAATGGCCACAACTCAGACTGTGCAAGCTCTCCAGTTGTTCACGAAGACGTGGAGATGCGTGCAGCCCTGCAGTTCTTGATGCGACACATGGTGAAGCGAGCGGTCATGCGGTCCCCCATAAAGAGAGCATTGGGATTAGCTGATCTGGAACGAGCTCAAGCCATGATCTATAAATTAGTGGTCAGTGGGCTTTTGGAAGACCAGTTTGGGGGCAAAATTAAGCAAGGTATGTTATCTGATTTTTTTTAAATGCTTTTGTGCTGTTGAAATTATAATTGTCAGAACTGATGTACTCTATAAGTGATTTATAAAAAAAATATTTTTGGCAAAAGCAATTTTCATGTCATTTTTCCTTTGCAAGGTGAACAGTTCTTTTTTGTTTCTTTTATATTAATAATCTACCTATAATTTTCTGTTTTAAATCTATAAAGCATTCAAATTTAATAATTACTACTACATTTTGTAAAACTGAAATTTAATTCATGCCACAAAATATACTCAAGTATTTATTGATATGATTCAAAATACATATTATTCTAATGACTTCTCAGAGGCATTTTAAAGGGTTACTTTTATAGATCCTGTAGTGTATGTAAAAAAATCTAGTTTTATCTTTTATCCTCACCTTTGGAGATAATTTGAATTCTAAGATTAAAATGAGATTCATTCAGTAAATATTTATTGAATGCCTACCATGTGCCAGGTACTCTCCTAGGTTCTGAGGAGTCAGCAGTGACAAAATAAAATCCCTTGTTGTAATGAAACTTCAATTGCTGTTATTCTTTCTTCCCTTCCTTTTTCTCTTTCTTCTTTCCTTTTTCTTTACTCCTCTCCTTCCTGTCTTAGCTTAGACAGTGAATAGGCAGAGAGAGGTGCATGGTGCATATAATAGGAGTGTTAAGATCATGATGTTTATGAAAGTATGTGGCCATTTAGCAAACCTTAATAGAATTAGCTATCTTTATAGCAACAACCCCCCCAACTTTTAGGAGTAGTTTGTTTTGTGAGCCATTGTCCTTTTCAGAGCATGGAGTTTCTGTCTAGGTTTTCATAATCTTGTATTTACATGTCTTCATCTTTGTTTGCTTAAAGACTAAAAATAGGCATCAAAATAAAAGTGCTAAGGAAATACAGTTTTAATGATAAAATATCTTTAGGGAATCTCTGGTCAAATCTCACATACACAAATGAGACTTTTTGTTGTTTTTAAGAGAACCTTTCCTAATAGAAAGAAATGAATAATTACAAGGGCTGGTTCTTTTTTTTTTGTCTGTAGAGTCTACAGTTATGAGGATAATAGTGAATTCAGTGTAGATGTAAAAACATTTTTTCTGTAAATCTTTTATAGAATTGATATTTATGAAATATGTTAGAAACTTTCCAAGTTAAAGGTTAAAAGCTTTCCATTCCCATTTGAAAGAAAAAAAATCCTTACCACTTTCTTAATCTTGGTTTATAGAGATTGATCAACAAGCTGAAGAAAGTGACCCAGCCCAGCAGGCACAGACTCCAGTTACCACTAGCCCATCAGCCTCGAGCACGACTTCCTTTATGAGTAGCTCGCTGGAGGACACCACAACTGCCACCACTCCAGTCACTGACACAGAAACAGTGCCTGCATCTGAGTCCCCAGGAGTGATGCCACTAAGTCTCCTCAGGTAGGGAAGTTAACCTTTAAATTGTGCCATATTTGATGCCTATGGTTATGAGCACACAGGTATTCTCTTATGAAGAATGTGCCCAACTAAATCAAGGTGTTGTAGAGTTAGAAGGAATCTAAAGGATCATATGGTCAAACCCAATTTACTGAAGTTGGAAATGTCCTTCAGATGTTTAACAACTTGCCCAAGTCTCATAGCTAGTTTTGGTCCCAGATCTAATCAATGGTTCCATTGCCAATCAGGTACTCCAGCACTATTCTATCTCCTTATAATGGTTCTTTCATTTTTTGGCTAGGCTTTTGAATATGTTTTCCCTGAAAAAGTAAATTCTTGTGTTTTGATTGTTACAACTTTAAGAAAGAGCTTGCCTCCATGAGTTAATTTTCTTTTCTCAGGTTATTTTCCCTTTAGAATAATTTCTTTATTCTTTATTTCTTTCTTATTAATAAGATCAAGCAAGTCTACTTTTCAAATGAAAGAGTGTGTCTTATGATGCTTCTTCAACCAACCCTATTTTAATAGATTTATAAATTTCAAATAATGTTCCAGTTTCTTTTTGCTTCAGTTTACCAGATGTATACACAAACCAAAAACCTTGAGAGGAGATCTCTAGGGAGGGAGTGTTTTGTGAACTTTCTCACCTAGGGCTTAAGTGAAATAAAGGGAAGGAAAATGAATAGTATCCTTTTTTCTTATTTCTTTTCCCCCTTCTCTTAATTGACGGGTTACTATTATTTCCCTGTGTGTAGATTGACTTCTTAGGGAGAGTGGCTATTATTGTAATGATTCTAAATATTTGGTGTTCACAAGAGCTACCTGGGAGGCTTTTTAAAGCTCTGGGGATGTATTCCCCAAGTCTCTCACTAGGTCTGGTGGGGGCACATAATTTGCATTTGAATTGTTTCCTCAATAATTCTGACACAGTGGCCACACATTAAGAATTATTGCTCTGTCTCATGCCCTCAACCCCCTGGCATGAGTGGGGGGGATGGGAGGCAATGTGGGGATAAGGACACATATGTAATAACTTAATCAATAAAGAAATTTTAAAAAAAGAATTATTGCTCTGGTTTGGGGCAGAAGGAGCACTAATCCTAGTAGCTACTATTGCTCACTCCCCACACATCTCCTCCCACTTAGCTCTCACTTAAGTAACACAGATCCAGGAGGTGCTTCTGTTTAAGAAAGCAAGAAGAGAGAAATGATAGAATATTCTAATATGGTTTTTAATTCCTCCAGCAATTAATAGAATTCAAGGCATCCATAGAGGATCAATAGCACCATGACTCCTTTTGCCTTTCAGGTTCTGTAGTGTAGGCATGGGATTCAGTGGTATAATAATGCTCCCTTGCTCCCAGAACCATTCACCAGGGCTTGTGACCCCTCCTTTCTTCTTAGTCTTTGTTTTCCTGTTACTGACTGGGACTATATTAGAGCTGCAATTGTGTCTGCCTTCCGAATATCAGAAATCAGGGAACAAGTGCCTCTTACATAAATATGATCTTACAATTATTTGAGTGCATCGACAATGCTTTCTTGATGCTTAAAAGTTATTAGTTCTATTGAATAAATCGAAAGAGCAGTCAGTCGGTGAGGAGCTTCCTGGACTTTCTTCTTTACCCAGTGTCTGCCTTCTCAGCCTGAGGGGTCTGCCTCTCTATATCTTGTCTCCTTTACACAGCTGGTATCTCATTCTTATGCTATATTTCAGTTGTGCTGGGTGACTGAGCAGTTATCTTTTCTTTTGGTAACTTGCCTATAGTTAATTACTTGGAATCCATGTGAATAATTTCATGGCTAGCTAGTGAACTTATGTTTGAAGTAATTGTAAATTATCTATCTGTACAAGTTTTTTTATCCTGTAACTGCTGTATGCCTGTCAAAATATCCCTGTCTTCTTGGTATTATAGTAGAGGAAAGCTCCTTAAGACAGGGATTTAAAAAAATGTTTTGTTTATTGCTGTATTCCCCCACATGCTATGTTATTGGCGTTTTGCTGAACAAATGATAAGGTATTATTACTTGTATAGATTACTTGTATTACTTGTATAGATTATCTTATGAGATAATGATTTTTAAAACTGTGGAATCTTCCTCACCCCAATTAATTATAGCTAACTTGTGTAGTTTTCCAGGTCACATATTCTTTTATAAGACTGTGATGTATATACAGGGTGGGACAAAAGTAGGTTTACAGTTGTGAGTATGCAATAGAGTTTATTCTTGTATTATTATTTATTAATTATTGTATTTTCCATATGAACAACTGTAAATCTACTTTTGCCCACCTTGTATTTTGTAATTGGATTTTTATACTAACATTGTTTTCTTTAAAGGCAAATGTTCTCTAGTTACCCAACTACCACCGTACTTCCCACACGTCGTGCACAGACTCCTCCAATATCATCATTACCAACCTCTCCTTCTGATGAAGTAGGAAGAAGACAAAGCTTAACTTCTCCTGATTCCCAGTCAGCAAGGCCAGCTAACCGCACAGGTGCGTGTATTATCATGCGCTATGACACCCAGACGTTTTGACATTCCAATTGTGTGAGACTTTATTATGTAGGCATTGTGTTTTGTCTTCATGGAGGTAAAAGCAATGATTTTAATTATGGGGGATAGTCTGCCCCATCAAAATGAGCTGTCTTCTGTATTTTGAGTCTCTAGATTGAATTATGGCTATTTGGGAGGGAAATAACATACTGTACATCAATTATATTAGTCCTTTTTTAAAAAAATTTTGAAAATTTTTTATTTAATTACAGTTGTCATTCCATGTTATATTAATTTCAGGCATACAGCATGGTGGTTAGACATTTATTTAACTTAATGAATTGATCCTTTTGATTTATCTAGTACCCACCTGGTACCATACATAATTATTACAAAATTATAGACTGTATTTCCTTTGCTGTGCTTTATATCCTGGTGACTATTTTGTAACTACCAATATGTACTTTTAAAAAATATGTACATTTTTATTGATTTTAGAGAGAGAAAAGGAGAGGGAGACAGAAACATCAGTGAGAGAGAAACATCGGTCAGCTGTCTCCTGCATGCCCCCTACTGGGGACCCAAGCCTGCGATCTGGGCATGTGCCCTGATTGGGAATAGAACCGTGACCTCCTGTTTAAGGGCTGATGCTCAACCACTGGGCCAATCTGTACTTCTTACTCCCTTCACCTTTTTCACCCATCCCTTTAGTCCAGCTTCCCTCCCATCTGGCAACCATCCTTTTGGTTTTTTTCTAATAATATAGGTATTTTTAGTGCTACGAATTTTCCTCTAAACAATACTTTTGCTACAACTCAAACATTTTGAAATGCTGTGTTTTCATTTTCATTCAGTTTAAAGTACTTTCTCATTTACCATAATATCTTCTTTGGCATAATTAGAAGTACAGTATTTGTTTCCAAATTTGGGGAAATTTTTCAAATACCTCTATTCTTGATTTTTAATTTAATTTCATTATCATCAAAGAACATACCCTGTACAATTTGAATTTTTTAAATTTTTTTTTAAATTAAATCTTTATTGTTCAGATTATTACAGTCGTTCCTCTTTTTCCCCCCATAGCTCCCCTCCACCCGTTCCCAGCCCCCCCGCCGGCCCTCACCCCCCCCCCCACCCCCGCCACTGTCCTCATCCATAGGTGCACAATTTTTGTTCAGTCTCTTCCCGTATCCCCCACACCCCTTTTCCCCCCCAAGAATAGTCAGTCCACTCCCTTTCTATGCCCCTGGTTCTATTATAATCACCACTTTATTCTGTTCATCAGATTATTTATTCACTTGATTTTTTAGATTTACTTGTTGATAGATGTGTATTTGTTGTTCATAATTTGTATCTTTACCTTTTTCTTCTTCTTCCTCTTCTTAAAGGATACCTTTCAGCATTTCATATAATACTGGTTTAGTGGTGATGAACTCCTTTAGCTTTTTCTTATCTGTGAAGCTCTTTATCTGACCTTCAGTTCTGAATCATAGCTTTGCTGGATAAAGTAATCTTGGTTGTAGGTTCTTCGTATTCATCACTTTGAATATTTCTTGCCACTCCCTTCTGGCCTGCATAGTTTCTGTTGAAAAATCAGTTGACAGTCGTATGGATACTCCCTTGTAGGTAACTAACTGTCTTTCTCTTGCTTCTTTTAAGATTCTCTCTTTGTCTTTTGCTCTTGGCATTTTAATGATGATGTGTCTTGGTGTGGTCCTCTTTGGATTCCTTTTGTTTGGGGTTCTCTGTGCTTCCTGGACTTGTAAGTCTATTTCTTTCGCCAGGTAGGGGAAGTTTTCTGTCATTATTTCTTCAAATAGGTTTTCAATATCTTGCTCTCTCTCTTCTTCTGGCACCCCCATAATTATGATGTTGGTTCGCTTGAAGCTGTCCCAGAGGCTCCTTACACTATCTTTGTATTTTTGGATTCTTTTTTCATTTTGTTTTTCCGGATGGGTGTTTTGCTTCTTCGTATTTCAAATCATTGACTTGATTCTTGTGATCCTCTAGTCTGCTGTTGGGATTCTGTATAATATTCTTTATTTCAGTCAGTGTATGCTTAATTTCTAGTTGGTCCTTTAGCACAACCTCAAGGGTCTCACTAGATTTCTTGAGGGTCTCATTAAGTTTATCAGCGGTTTCTAGAAAATTCTTGAAAAACCTTAAAAGTGTGGTTTTGAACTCTATATCCAGTCGTTTGCTTTCCTCCATTTCTGTCATTTGAGTCCTGTTTCTTTGTCTCCTCATTTTTTTTTATGCTTCGCTGTGTTGATATAGTGGCTTTCTGTGCTAGGTGTCCTATAGGGCCCAGTGGCTCAGCCTCCCCAATTACCTGAGGTAGACAGTCTTGGTGCACCCCCTTGTGGGCTTTATGCACAGTCTTGTTGTAGTTAAGCCTTGATTGTTGTAGGTAACACTGGGAGGGATTGACCTCCAGGCCAATTGGCTGTGAGAATCAGCTGTGTCTGCAGTGAGAGAACTTCTGTGCTGGAGACACCCCTCCGGGACAAGACTTGCTTCAATGGGACTTTGGTGCTCACTGAGTCTGCCCCCTGAGTGTGTCCTTTATGGATCCAAGGAGCTGCAATCTGGATGGTCCCACTCTGACCACCAGGCACACTGGCTCATGGATCTCTAAAGAGGTGCTAATCTAGCCTCTGCCTGAGGCTATCCAGCAGCAGCCAGCTGTGAAGCAATGCAAGTTGCCCTGGGGCCTTGGGCCAGCTGCAGTTTGTTAGGTTATTATCAGTTTGCAAAGGGCCAGGCTTTTCATATGCAAAAGCCTCCGTGCACAGCTTGGGTGGGGCAGGGTCCCAGCCCAGGGGATCAACAGGGCAGAGCAAGCAGTTATGGCTGCTCTCAGTCCTGCCCTCAGAGGCCCTGCTTCTCAGTGTCCCGGCAATCGCTGCAAGCACCCCTGAGAGAAAGCTACCCTCGAGTTCCGACTGATGCCAGACAGTCCAGTTTCTCCCGTATGAGTCTGGGTCCCCAGAGACTCGCCGGAACTGGAGCTCAGAGCTTGAGACTCCCTCCCGATTGAAAAAGACAACCCTGTACTCAGCCGCCAGCCCTTCTGCATGCGCCTCTGTACCTCTGTATTTTACTTCCGCACCGCACCTCCTCTGAGTCTTGGTATGCTTTTTTCTTTCCTTCTAGTTGTAGAATTTCCACTCAGCCAGCCTTTCTGTGGTTCTGGATGATGTCCATTTCATCTTTTAGTTGTATTTTTTAAGTGGTTGTGCGAGGCAGCAATCTCCGGTGTTTACCTATGCCACCATCTTCTTTTTAAATTTATTGATACTTGTTTTATGGTCCAGAATATGGTCTGTTTGAAATATATTCCACTTGCACTTGTTAAAAGTGTATATTGTGCTATTATTGAGTGGAGTGGTCTATAAATTGTTGGTTAGGTCAGGTAGGTTTTTAGTATTATCTAAGTCAGGGGTCCTCAAACTTTTTAGACAGGGGGCCAGTTCACTGTCCCTCAGACCGTTGGAGAGTCAGACTATAGTTTAAAAAAAAACTATGAACAAATTCCTATACATACTGCACATATCTTATTTTGAAGTAAAAAAACAAAACGGGAACAAATACAATATTTGTATTTGCATGTGACCTGTGGGCCGTAGTTTGAGGACCCCTGATCTAAGTCTTTGTTATTTTGATTTTTGGTCTACTTATTCTATAAGTTATTGAGAGAGAGGTGTTAAAACCTCTGTTATAGTGGATTTGTCTATTTCCCCTTTCATTGATCAGTTTTTGTTTCATGTATTTTAAAGCCTTGTCTTTGGGTCCATAAAAATTTAGTATTCTTATGTCTTCCTAATGAATTGACCTCTTTATCATTATGTAATGACTCTTTTTATCCCTGGTATTATTATTTGCCCTTAAATCTGTTTTGTCGGGTATAAATATAGCCACTTCTAATTTTTTTCATTAGTGTTGGGTGGTATATCTTTTCCCATCATTTTACTTTTAACTTATTTGTGTCTTTATATTTTAAGTGGTTTTCGGAAAGGCAGCCTATATTTAAGTCTTGCCTTTTAAAATCCAACCTGATGTTTTCTGCCTTTTAATTGGGGTCATCATTGACATTTAGTGTGATTATTGGTATGGTTGGGCTTAAATTTTCCATCTTTCTGTTTATCTCACCTGTACTTTGTCCCCTTTCTCTACTTTCTTTGGATTAAATGATTTTTTAAAAATTTTATCTCCTTTGTTGGTTTATTATACTTTGTATTATATTTTTAGAATTTACTTTTAGGTTTATAGTATACACCTTTAATTGTCACAGTCTATCTTTAAGTAATGTTTTACCATTTCATGTATACTAACAGAATCTAACAACAGTGTGCTTTCATTTCCCTTTTCTCAGCCTTTGTACTTTTGTTGTAACACACTTAACTTCTACATATGTTATAAAGCCCCATAATACATTGTTATTATTTTTGCTGTAAACAGGCAATTATCTTTTAAGGAGATTCAAAAACTTAATATATATATACTAGAGGCCCGGTGCACGAGGTTTGTGTACTTAGGGGGTCCCTTAGCCCGGCCTGCGCCCTCTCGCAGTCCAGCACCCCTCAGGGGATGGCCTACTGATGGCCATCCGTAGCACTGCCATGGAGGCAGGAGGGTCTCCTGCCACCACCGCTGTGCTCGCCAGCTGTGAGCCCGGCTTCTGGGCTTCTGGCTGAGCTGCGCTCCCCCTGTGGGAGCACACTGACCACTAGGGGGCAGCTCCTGTGTTGAGTGTCTGCCCCTGGTGGTCAGTGCACATCATAGTGACCGGTCGTTCTGCCATTCCGTCAATTTGCATATTACTCTTTTATTATATAGAATAGGATTATATTTACTCACATATTTACCAGTTCTGATATTCTTTATTCCTTTATGTAGATCCAGATTTCCATCTGGTGTCATTTCTTTCTGCTTGAAAGACTTCCTTGTAGCAATTTGCTGGTGATGAATTATTTTGTCTCTTGTATGTCTGGAAGAGTTTATTTCACCTTAATTTTGAAAAATATTTTTACTGGTGTAGAATTCTAGATTGACAGGCATTATACCACATACCTGCCTATAATCTTCAAAGTACCTAAGTGATTGAAGGATACTGAAGAAAAACATGAAAACTAAATAAATGCAAAGGGGATCCCAGAGTGGGTCCTTTGCTGTGAAGAACATTACCTAGATTTTTGGTGAAACTGGAATGAGATATAGAATAGGTGATAATATTCTTAAGTTCCTGACTTTGATGGTTGTGTTGTGGTTATGCAGGAGAATGTCCTTATTTGTAGGAGTTACATATTAGCGTATTCAGGGAAGATTGTCTGAAAAAAAGTCTCAGATGGTTCAGGGGTGAAAGAATCCATTGTGCATTCTTGCAAATGTCTGTTAAGTATGAAATTTTTTGAAGTAGGTAACTATTTCAAAATAAAATGTCTTACATTATTTCAGTAGTTTTATTTTGTATTAGCAGGTTTAGCTTTATGAAAAACCATAATCTATAACAGGTTTAATCATAGTTATACATTTAATGAATTCTTGCTAGAGTAAATTTTCGTTGAATTTGAACTACATTAAGAAACTTATAGTTACACGGAGAAGACTTTATTCATGTTATATAGTGATATTTAGGTCTTTACTTCTCTTTCTTTTGTCTCAGCCTTGTCAGACCCAAGCAGTAGACTTTCAACTTCTCCTCCTCCTCCAGCAATTGCAGTACCCTTGTTGGAAATGGGGTTCTCCCTCCGACAGATTGCCAAAGCCATGGAAGCCACAGGTAGAATAAGTTTTTATATGTCAGTATATACAGATATGAGAAACTTAATCTTATTAAGGGCAATATTTTTTTAAGAGGCCATAAAGCTTGGTAAGATTTTTAACATCAGGTTTAGTTCAGTGACATCATAACAGACACTAGCATGAATAACTATTTTGCCCAAAGTCAGTATCAGACTTGTTTTTCCCCCTGTTCAGGTGCTCGAGGGGAGGCTGATGCCCAGAACATCACTGTCCTTGCCATGTGGATGATAGAGCACCCTGGGCATGAGGATGAGGAGGAGCCTCAGTCAGGCAGCACAGCAGACTCAAGGCACGGAGCAGCAGTTCTAGGCAGTGCTGGGAAATCAAATGATCCCTGTTATTTGCAGTCACCAGGAGACATACCATCGGCTGATGCTGCTGAAATGGAGGAAGGCTTTAGTGAAAGGTGAAATTCCCATCCTCCATATTTCTGTTCAGTGTGTTATAAATGGTACCCCCAAAAGCCCCATTTGTTTCCCTTTTATAGGAGCTTCTAATGGTATGTAAAGGTGATAGACATATATGAAAAGATGGACATTTTAGTTTCAAGTTAATGTTTCTGTGAAGGGTAAGAATGACATAACCATTTTATCTTGAAGGGCTTTTTTCAGGGAAAGAAGGAAAAAAGTTTATATAAAATTGATCTGAAAAGAGGAAACTGAAAAATAATTTTCTTTCATATAGGTGATATGAAATACAATGTTCATTTTAATATTAGCAATTGATTTAATTAATGCATTTGATGGAAATGGACTTTTAAGCTTTTTTAACTCTTAAAATAGATTTATATTTTTATTCTTTAGTTTCTAATATCTGTACAATATACCCTTTTCAAAATCTGTGATAATACCTAGCCCAAAATGATCTATAATATATTTTACAGTTCTTCCTAAAATCTTCCTCCATCACTTATGACTTTAAATCTTAACTTTTCATTTTAGCTCATGAAGTCATATGGTTACCATGGCTTGCACCTTATGTAATATACAGACCTTTCTGACAAGATTAGTTAATATTTTTGTAATTTATTTTGAAATACTTGTTTCTCTTATGCAAGGATGCACAATCACTTTAATTTTTAAGTATTTAATCATTTAGAATTTAGTTAAGGCCATTGACCTTGTTTCAATTTGAACATGCATTAAGCATCATTTCATTGTTGGCATAATTCAAAATCATATAAAATTATTGCTCTTGGCAATGTGACACATTTAAAACTTAGGATCTTTACCAGGGACAAAAGATATGTTTCAAAGTTTTATAACTATATTTTATTCTCGGTAATATTTGGAGAAAAAAGTACCCTCACAAGCAAGCATGCACCTTTGCTTTCTATTAATGATCGTTTTTAAAAATCCATGTTGCTTTCAAACTTACACTTACAGCCCTGATAATCTGGATCATACAGAGAATGCAGCTTCTGGTAGTGGACCACCAACTAGGGGTCGCTCAGCAGTAACACGAAGGCACAAGTTTGATTTAGCTGCTCGCACATTGCTAGCAAGAGCAGGTAATTACATGTTTCACATCCTTCTCTTGGTTATAGTATTATATAGCTTGCTTTTATATTTTAAAGTAAATGTAAAAGGAATGGTACAGGCAATGTAAACTAATGATACTAAGTACTCAGTTCCTCCACATTAACAGTGACTATTTTCATATTATTTTCAGTGTATTTACATAGTTTCCAAAAATTGAAACCACAGTATACATTCATAGATTTATTTTTAAGTTCCCTGAGGGTGCAGAAGGACTGGTTATTTTTAGACACTGAGAAATTTCATAAATGCTCTCTGTGGTCAAGCAACTTACAATTTAAGAAGTGAAGATGCACATTTAAAATTTAATATTAATAGTGAGAACGAGCTGAAAAAGTACACAGTACCAAAGAAGTAGGCACTGGCTTTTCTGATGTACTCTGTGGACCTTAGGGCTTCATTACTAGGTAAGACCCTAGATAAGCAAAAATAGATTTCCTCATTAAATTAATAAATACTTCTAGGATTGTGTTCTGGAGGGTAAGTTATAGAGAACCTATTTTCCAAATTAAATATTAAGATACATAATTTGTCAAAACAGAGTTTGATCCTTGAAATATTAAAATATAAATAGTGATTCCATGATTTATGGGAACAGAGGGAAGTTCTAAAAAATATAGGATGTATAGTTAATATACAATATAATGAAGAGACCGATGTAAAAAAATAAACCTAAAGGAACAATAACAGCCCACATTCTTGGGTGTCTTTTTATTTAACAAACGTCATGAAGTATTTTACACGGATTATCTTATTTAAACCTATCAAGAGCCCTGCCAGGTGTGAGTGCTGTTGTCCTCATTTTACAGAAGAGGAAGCAAAATTGATAGGTATAATTTTATGTTTATGGTCTGGAATCCAATAAGTCAGCTGAGATAGGCTCTCACCTGCATGCATGGCAATTAAGAATTGGCGCAATATTCAGAATTATTTTATACATGCAAATAAAATACCTTTTTTGTTTTGTTCGGAGCGGGGTTATACCGCTCTGTGCAGGCCCACAGGAATCAAAGTCGGAGAGAAGGAATATCTTTGCAGCAAGACCCAGGGGCATTGTATGACTTTAATTTAGATGAGGAATTGGAAATTGATCTTGATGATGAAGCAATGGAAGCAATGTTTGGACAAGACCTGACCAGTGAAAATGATATTCTGGGAATGTGGATCCCAGAGGTACTGGATTGGCCTACCTGGGTGTGTGTGACTGCAGCGGGGGCTGCTCTGACTTATTTTCCTGCCCTCTTGTTTATGCAGCTTACTAATAACAGCCTTGCCTAGAGTTGTAACACGGAAAAGTTTTACATCTCATCCTAAAGTTTGGGGCTCTAATGGTTAATGTTACTTTCATACTTGCAAACTAATAAGAAAAAGTCTCTCTTTTTGCTATTTCTGTGCGATTTTATTGCTTCTCTCTCTAGACTAGATGAATAGAGCTGTATTATGGTAATATTTGATTTTAATATCAAAGATAGATTACAAAACAGGTCTTAGTTGACTGCTGGGTATATAACATGGCTGCTGTTTTTACCTTGCTATCTGAATGCATGCTCTTCTCCTTCAGGTTTCATTTAATCACTGTTAATGCCTCATTCTAGGAACCAGTGCCACCTAGATCTTATAAATACCTCTATCCAGGGTCAGGGTACGTGGTGGGTTTGTATGTTTACATTATTTAGCATTATGCTTTTATAGCAGTGAAACTGAAAAGTTCACAGGTGTAAGTCCTACAGGAAAGAGCATCTACCACAGTGGTTCTCAACCTTCCTAATGCTGTGACCCTTTAATACAGTTCCTCATGTTGTGGTGACCCCCAACCATAAAATTATTTTCGTTGCTACTTCATAACTGTCATTTTGCTACTGTTATGAATCGTAATGTAAATATCTGATATGCAGGATGTATTTTCACTGTTACAAATTGAACATAATTAAAGCATAGTGATTAATCACAAAAACAATATGTAATTATATATGTGTTTTCTGATGGTCTTAGGCGACCCCTGTTGAAAGGGTCGTTCGACCCCCACAGGTTGAGAACCGCTGATCTACCCTGTTAGGTTAATAAGATAAATAAATCCTAATAACTTCTTAGAAATTCAGAAAATAGATATGCATGTTATGACTAGATTAAAGAAAGTAATTTTCATTAGAGGGATTTAAAAAAATCATTTGAGCTGGGGCAGATGGTCATTTTTATTAACTCTCTTTTCAGTAGGATAGTCAGTTACTTTTATTAGAGAGAGGAATGGCAAAAAAACACTTTAAGATTGTATGATGTGAATTTGGATTTGAAAGAAATTTCTTATATAGCATTAATGAACATATTGCAAATATTCCAGCATAAGTAAATAAAATAGTTAATTTAATATCAATAATCTGTTGACCTCTTCTTAATTTTATGTTAAATTGACTAATAATTTGATATGTAATCATTTGTGCAGCATGTTTGTGAGTCTGAAGACAGGGAAGAAGTGGTGGTGTGTGAACTGTGTGAATGCAGTGTTGTCAGCTTCAATCAGCACATGAAGAGAAATCACCCAGGCTGTGGGCGCAGTGCAAACCGCCAGGGCTACCGCAGCAATGGCTCCTATGTTGATGGCTGGTTTGGTGGTGAATGTGGGAGTGGAAATCCATACTACCTGCTCTGTGGCAGCTGCAGGGAAAAGTACTTAGCCCTGAAGACCAAATCCAAGACCACTAGTTCTGAAAGGTACCTTGAAATTGTATGGAGATCCAGTCCCCCTGAATGATAGTCTCTCTCATTAAAGACATGGGAATAGTAGCTTTTTTCATGTTAGGAGTTACTTTTTAACATTTCCTAAAGTCCTGTGATTGCTGGATTGGGAACAGGAAGGATGGTGGAGGTTGAAGAATTCATGTTCCTGTCAGAGCTGGGGACCTGTAGTCCAGGAACTGTGGTTTATCAGCAGGTCCTTCACTGGCGTTCGTGTTACCTTTGACTTATTGACAAATTGTGGGTAGGATCCTTGCCTTAACCTTTTGGAAGCTTACAGTCAATTTTTTTAATTGATGTTTTTCACCATATTTTGGGTATCTTAAGATCTTTTCCTTCATGAAAAAATAGATTGTTTATATTAAATGAGCTTCCATGAAAATATTATCTCTTTATATCCTTGAATAGCAATTAACCTCTAGTGAGTAGGGTTTTTGACTATTAAAATCTATAATGTATTCTGGAAGAGGTTTTGATTTAAAAAGTTGTAGGCGGCCCAGAAACATCCCCAGTAATTATTGAAATAGTCATTGATTTTGTAAGTAAGTGTGTACTACCTATATATCAGTGGTTTTTTAAAAAATACATTTTATTATTGCCCTAACCGGGTTGGCTCAGTGGATAGAGCGTCGGCCTGCGGACTGAAGGGTCCCAGGTTCAATTCCAGCCAAGGGCATGTGCCTTGGTTGCAGGTGCATCCCCAGTGGGGGGTGTGCAGGAGGCAGCTGGTCGATGTTTCTCTCTCATCGACGTTTCTAACTCTCTATTACAGAGAGGAAGGGAGAGGGATAGAGAGTTAGAAACGTCGATGAGAGAGAAACATCGACCAGCTGCCTCCTGCACACCTCCTACTGGAGATGTGCCTGTACATGCCCTTGACCAGAATCGAACCTGGGACCTTTCAGTCTGCAGGCCGATGCTCTATCCACTGCGCCAAACCAGTTAGGACATAGTACATATATATATCAATGGTTTTTATTACATTAGCCCATACCATGAAATACACTTCTTTATTTTGTGTTGCTTTATTAATGACCTTTTAAAATGTTCTAATGACTTAATTTGCATTTTTGGGTACTAACTGTTTTATGTAAAAACACACTGTTCTTCGTATTTGGTGCAGGTACAAGGGACAAGCTCCAGATCTAATTGGCAAGCAGGACAGTGTATATGAAGGTAGTTGTTTTGAGAGCTTCTTTATTTTACATGTATTTTTATGTATACCTTCTGCTTAACATCTGGTTACTAAAATTTACCTTCATGTGTTTGTATTTATGTACATGTTAACTTAAATTGTCCCTAAAAAGCTCAAGATAGTTTGTGATAGCATCAGCCCTAGTTTTAAAAAGTTAAAGGAAAAGAACCTGGTTGAAATACTAGTTTTACCACAAAATGTGAATTTCTGTGTGGCATTTTGTTTTCAAAGTAGAAGAAGTGTATATACATGTTCAATATCCTTGTTGAGGAAAGTAAAAAAAAAAAAAAAATTGAAGCAAGCATCAGTTTATCTAGAGCATTCATTTACTTGAAACAATTATTTCCTAATGATTATGGACAGGGTTAAAAACTCTTTGTTGATCCTATAACAATATTTTTTATTAGTTGAAACCTTCATTACCAGCTGTAACATTTGCTATTGCCTTGGCTGGGGAGAAGTCAATGGGGAAAAAAGGAGACTTATTGTAATACTTTTAACAATAAAGAATTAAGGGGGGGGGGGGAAATAAATGGATTTGACTGCTTTGACTCCCTTTCCCATCTAGTCTCCCTATACCTTAGGAGAGCAGTTTGTCAGCTCACCAGAAGATGGTGCCATAGTACATTTTGTGGGCACTGGACTTTTAGTTCATCTGCATCTTAGACATATCTTACAATAACAATTGCTAGCAGAGTCATATCATGTTTATAGTCACATACTATACATATGTTTATTTAAATTCCAGAAGACTGGGACATGTTGGATGTTGATGAAGATGAAAAGCTAACAGGTGAAGAAGAATTTGAATTACTTGCTGGACCACTTGGTTTAAACGATCGACGTATTGTACCAGAACCAGTTCAGTTCCCTGACAGTGATCCATTGGGAGCATCAGTAGCAATGGTTACAGCCACCAACAGTATGGAAGAGACTCTGATGCAAATAGGTAAATTGACATGCTAATTGGCATGGATTTCATAGAGTCTATATTTATTTATTTTTTAGATAAATAATAAGACGGTAAAGGTAAATAATAAGAATAAGGATTCAACATTTTCTCACCCCATCAAGTATTTTGAGCCAGTTGTTTAAACATATTTTGAAGGTATAATAGAATATTAAGGTTTGGCCGAAACCGGTTTGGCTCAGTGGATAGAGCGTCGGCCTGCGGACTGAGGGGTCCCGGGTTCGGTTCTGGTCAAGGGCATGTGCTTGGGTTGCGGGCACATCCCCAGTGGGGGGTGTGCAGGAGGCAGCTGGTTGATGTTTCTCTCTCATCAATGTTTCTGGCTCTCTATCCCTCTCCCTTCCTCTCTGTGAAAAATCAATAAAATATATATATATAAAAAAAAGAATATTAAGGTTTGATGTTTGTGGTTTTTATGAAATAGTGAAGTGTTAAAAAATTGATAAAATATAAGATTTTTTTAAAAACTCTGTGATAAGAGAATCCTGGAACTGATTAGAAACTATTTTGCCAACTTTTTCTATTTAGGTGCGAGGGTGTGGTAACTTTGCTGTAGGGAATACAGAATAAAGAATTGGGACAGTATTAATGACCCTTTATGTGTAAAAAGCATGCTTTTAAAACCATGTCTTTTCTGTATTTGTTAATATCAGTAGATGTGATACATGAGCAAAATAAATAAAACCAAAATATTTTAAGAAACATGTTTCTTTTACAATAGACTAGAGGCCTGGTGCACAAATTTGTGCCCAGGTGGGGTCCCTAGGCCTTGCCTGCAATGAGGGCTGATCGGGGCTGTCTTGTCCAGTCCCAATCAGGGCCTGCTGGCCAGGGGGAGAGCCGCGAGTCGGTGGGAGGCCAGCCGGCCGGGTTGGGGAGGGACCAGGGGAGGTTGGCTGTGGGAGCACACTGACCACCAGGGGGCAGCTCCTGCATTGAACATCTGCCCCTTGGTGGTCAGAGCATGTCATAGCGACTGGTCGACTGGTCATTCCAGCTGTAATGGTTGCTTAGGCATATATACACACACACACACACTAGAGGCCTTGTGCATGAAATTCGTGCATGGAGGGGTGTCCCTCAGCTCAGCCTGCACCCTCTCCAATCTGGGATCCCTCTCACAATCCAGGGCTGCTGACTCCCAACCACTCGCCTTCCTGCCTGCCTGATTGCCCCTGACCGCTTCTGCTTGCCAGCCTGATCACCCCCTAACCACTCCCCTGCCAGCCTGATTGATGCCTAACTGCTCCCCTGCTGGCCCAATTGCCCCTAACTGCTCCCTTGCAGGCCCGATTGCCCCTAACTGCCCTCCCCTGCCGGCCTGGTTGCCCCCAGCTGTCCTCCCCTGCTGGCCTGGTCGCCCTTAACTGCCCTCCCTTGCCAGCCCAATTGCCCCTAATTGCCCTCCCCTGCTGGCCTGGTCCCCCCAACTGCCCTCCCCTGCTGGCCTGGTTGCCCCCAACTGCCCTCCCTTGCTGGCCTGGTCGCCCTTAACTGCCCTCCCTTGCCAGCCCAATTGCCCCTAATTGCCCTCCCCTGCTGGCCTGGTCCCCCCAACTGCCCTCCCCTGCTGGCTGGTTGCCCCCAACTGCCCTCCCCTGCTGGCCTGGTCCCCCCAACTGCCCTCCCCTGCAGGCCTGGTCCCCCCAGCTTTCCTCCCCTGCAGGCCTGATCGCCCACAACTGCCGTCCCCTGCGGGCCATCTTGTGGTGGCCATCTTTGACCACATGGAGGCGGCCATCTTGTGTGTTGGAGTGATGGTCAATTTGCATATTACCTCTTTATTATATAGGCTAGATTATTGATTTAGAAATATCTATTTCTCCCAAGGACTTTTCTGATTAACAAAATTCCAGATGAGCAAAACACTTTCGTTTTCTGTATTTCCTTGCAGCCTGGAACCTAGAAAATTTGCAGTAGTCCAGATACTTTTTCCTTACCATGTTGAGAACTAAACAAAATCTTGTTTTTCAGGTTGCCATGGCTCGGTAGAAAAGAGTTCCTCTGGGAGAATAACATTAGGTGAGCAGGCAGCTGCCTTAGCAAACCCTCACGACCGAGTGGTGGCTTTAAGGAGAGTGACTGCTGCTGCTCAGGTACTTCTGTCCAGAACCATGGTCATGAGAGCGCTGTCTCTTCTCTCAGTCAGGTAGGTGTTAGTTTGTGTCAAGTTATGCTAAGTTAGCTTCAAGAATATGTTAGACTGGCGTCTGGTATTGTTGGGAGAATGAGATAGAATTTTTAGAAACTTAATGTCTACTATTAAATGACACAAGTTGGACATAGTCATCATTGCTATTTATTCATTCAGTCATTCAGTTAATACTTGGCACTTCTTAGGTAGAAAATAATGCCATTATAGTAACTGAGTCAACTGCAAACATTTTATTATCTGAAATGGGAAACTCAGACTGTTGATCCATTTGGTACAAGGTAGAAATAAAAGATCAAATGAGTTTTTCTGCAGAATTAATCAACTGTGTAGCTAAGTCAACCTGCAGATTCCATCATGAAGACTTGCCATGTTCATACTATGGAGTATAATGTTAAAAAAGGGAACAGAGCCAAAGAGTACCTGAAAGTCATCCATTTAAGAAATGGTTAAGCTAGGGTATTTAACTGTCATTGAAGATAGAGGGACCCTGAAAAAAACTCAAAATAAAATTTAGATAAGACTATGTGGTATTGGCTTAAGAATAGATAATTTGGACAGTGCTAGAGAAGAGTTCAGAATCTGACCCACATATATAAACACTTGATTTATGGATTGATTTATGACAGTGTTTATACTGCAGAGCAATGAGGAAAGGATGGTGTTTTCAATAACCTGGGCTAAGTCAGATGGTTTACTCACACTATAAAACAAATATTTCCAAGTGATTCTTCCATCTAAATGTAAAATGTAAATCAATAATATTTCTATAAGGTAACATAGGAAGAACTTATTCTTGATTTTGGGACAGGCAGAGATTTCTTAAGCAAGTCACAAAAGGCATTCACCATAAAGAAAAAGATTGATATATTGGACTGCATTAAAAAAGAACTTCTGTTCAGCAAAAGTCATTAAGTCAGAAAGTTTTTAAAAAAGTCACTAAATGGGAGAAGATATTAGCAATGCATATAACCAACAGAATATATAAAGAATGCCTATAAATAAGATGAAGACTTACCCCCCAAAATGGGCAAAATACCAAATAATACAAAAGAGGATCTCCAAATGGCCAATGAACATGAAAGATGAATTGTTCAATCTCATTAGTTTTCAGAGAAATGAAAACCAATGAGATACTACTACATACCCATCAGACTGACTAAACTTTAAAACACTGAGGGAACAAGGTGAGCATGAGGATGTGGAACACTTAACGCTCTCATACACTGCTGGTGAGGAAATAAATTGGTACAACTACTTTGGAAAACTGTCTGATGGTACAGTACCAACTGAAGGTGAATATTAACATATTCCATGACCCAGACATTCACTTCTGGGTATACATCCAATAGAAATGCTGACATATGTACACCAAAAACATAAGCAAGAACAAACACGGCAGCACTATCATAATAGCACTGTGCTGGAAATCACCTGATTACCATCTGTATGGATAAATTAATTGTGGTACATTTTATTTATACGTCAATGAAAATGAATAACCACTTCTGTGATGTAACAACATGGATGAATCTGTTACAAGTAGTGTTGAACAAAAGAAGCCAGACACAAAAGAATACTTCATTATTTTAGTTATACAAACTCAAAAACAGGTCCGACTGATTTATGGCTTTAGAAGTGTGGATAGTGGTTACTTTAGAGGGCCCAGTGACTGAGAAGGGCCCAAGTATGCTTCTGAGGACCTGGCAATGTTCTCTTCTTGATATGGAAGTTGCATGGGTTTGTTCAGTTTGTGAAAATTCATGATTTGTGAACATTCCTGTATGTTATACTTTAGTAATTCAGTTATTCTTCAAGTATACATCAATGTATTTTTTTAAGTTTCAGTAACAGTTTCTAGCGTACATAATATTTTTGGACATCTCTTAGGAAATGTATGATTAGTGATAGTGCAGCATACCTTTAATTTTGTTTTTTGTACTATGGATGATATGTAGGGCTCCAAACAGTCCCTTAAGAAAACTTTTTATCTTTATCCATCTAAAGTGTTTTTCTTTCCTGACAGTGGTTCCAGTTGTAGCCTGGCTGCTGGTCTTGAATCTCTGGGGCTTACAGATATCCGAACGCTGGTTCGATTAATGTGCTTGGCTGCAGCAGGGAGAGCTGGCCTCTCCACCAGCCCTTCTGCCATGGGAAGCACCACAGAACGCTCACGAGGTGGGCACAGCAAAGCCAGCAAACCCATCTCTTGCCTGGCCTATCTGAGCACAGCAGTGGGATGTCTGGCATCAAACACACCTAGTGCTGCAAAACTCCTAGTGCAGTTGTGTACACAGGTAAGCTAGTTTCCAGTGCTTTTCTAGTTGCTTTGCTTATTTCTAACTGATTCTTAAAAAAGCCTTTTGAGATAAAATCTTTGTTCCAAAATTATATGTAAAAATTAAACCTATTTGTTCCAATTGCCTCTTCAGAACTTGATTTCTGCTGCAACAGGTGTAAATCTAACTACAGTTGATGATCCAATTCAGCGAAAGTTTCTACCCAGCTTTCTCCGAGGAATTGCTGAAGAAAATAAGCTTGTGACCTCCCCAAACTTTGTTGTAACTCAGGCCCTTGTGGCATTACTAGCAGACAAGGGGGCCAAACTGAGACCTAACTATGATAAGTCAGAAGTTGAAAAGAAAGGTAACTTTCATACCATTTAATTTATGCAATCTTCTGATTGATTTGTATGATCTAATCAGTTTGATTAATGTTTTTTAAAAATGTGTTTTTCATTGCTCTATATGGTGAATTTACATAACATGTATACTTAAGTTTAGATCATAAAAGTACATGAATACTTTTTCAATGTGCATGAAAATAAATACTAGAAAACATACCAAATTAGTCTTGTTTGATTAGATTATTTTTGTTAGATTATGGTTTGAGTCAACATAGATCAGTGATTTTCAACCTTTTTCATCTTATGGCATGCACCAACTAATTACTAAAATTCTGTGGCACACCAAAAAATACATTTTTTGCTGATCTGACAAAAATAATAGATATAATTTTGATTCATTCACATGGAACAGCTATTGTGTGGGCTGTTGTCATTCTTTTTATTTGACTATCTAAGGGAAAAGAGGTCAGTGCCCCTGACTAAATAGTCAGGTATTGCATGTTATAAAAATTCTTGCAGCACACCAGTGTGTCGTGACACACTGGTTGAAAAATCACTGCCATAGATAATAACCCTGATAGGTTTTCTTAATAAAATTTAGATAATGTCAGTACTGTTTTTCTCTGTCTTAGGACGATAACGCTTTGAAAGGAGTACTTAATCACTGCTGTCTATCTTTCTTTTTATAAAGACCATGTGGTCAAGAGAGATGGGCCTTAGTATCTCAGTCCAGTCCCTTGACTCTGTTAAGGTCACTTTTGAGCAGCAAAGGCCGAATTCTTATGTTTTAGGGCATGCTGCCTTTGCCCTAGCCTTAAAATTATTTTTGCTGCATTCTTAGTCTATGTGTCTTTAGAGTAAAGACTATTTATTGATTGATGAATATAAATGTACATTTGCAGTGAATCATATTTCTTATAGAGTTTGATGAGATAAATGTTTATTATTTCTTGTATGCATTAGTTAGTGAAATGGTTGCTTGCAAAAGTGCTAGTTATTAAAAGATATGGGTTAACCCATTTTTGTTTGTTCACTACCACCAGCTCTCACCGGGGTATCATTTCATTGTTTTGTTTAAGCAGGTTTAACTGCTCAATTGTATGTCCATCCTTCCTATGATCCTTCTGCTGTAGGCCCTCTGGAGCTGGCTAATGCCCTGGCAGCTTGCTGCCTGTCCTCCAGGCTGTCCTCACAGCATAGGCAATGGGCTGCTCAACAGCTTGTGCGCACTCTGGCTGCACACGACCGTGACAACCAAACTACTCCACAAACACTTGCTGATATGGGAGGAGATCTCAGAAAATGTTCCTTTATCAAGTTGGAGGCTCATCAGAACAGAGTATGTATTTTGAGTCCCAAGTGTGCTGATTGCTTTATGTAAGATAAAATAGTGTCTGCCCTTCTCAGAAAGCTCAAAGTTTACACATCTCTTCTCCCCGCCCCCGCACCACACACACAAAGTTATCAATATTTATCTGGTAGTTACCAACTCTCTCTGTATGTTGGTTTGATATAATATTATACAAACAGGAAAATCAGATGGTGGATAAGAAGAAAACCAAAGAAATAGCCTCATAAGAGATTAAGGCTTATACATGCAAGAGGAAAAGACATTGGCCTCACTGTTTCAATATAACCCACTGGGCCTTTGAGCAGTGACAAGGGCAGTTTAGGAAATGCAGACTGGCTTCTGTTCACTAATTTTAAAATCACTTCTTGCCTGGCTGGTGTTGTTCAGTGATTGAGAATCGATCTGTGTACCAGGAGGTTCTGGTTCCATTCCCGGTCAGGGCACATACCTGGGTTGTAGGCTCAATCCCCAGTACAGGGCGTGCAGGAGGGCACAGATCAGTGATTCTCTCTCATCGATGTTTTTATTTCTCTCTCCCTTCCTCTCTGAAATCAATAAAAAAATATATTTTAAGAAACGACTTCTTAGTATGTGTTATTTTATAAAACATACAAATATGTTGCAGTATTTATACTTCATTGAATTAAATAAACATGTTTTTAAATTAAATAAACATGTTTAATAAAGATTTCAACAGGTTTCAGATAACAAATGATTTGGTGCATAGTACTCTAAAGCTATACTTTAAAAAGGTGTGTATTCATAAGCTAATTAGAAAAGAATGAGACCATGCCTATTGCATTATAACATGGATACTTTCTTTTACAATTTCATGATAGATTTATTTTTTAATTTGATAGAACTTTTTCAAATGACAGAATCATTTGAATTAAAACTTGCTCAAATATTGCTGGACATTTTTACCTTTTCTAGGTAATGACGTGTGTTTGGTGTAATAAAAAAGGACTCTTGGCTACAAGTGGCAATGATGGCACCATCCGGGTGTGGAATGTTACCAAGAAGCAGTATTCACTGCAACAGACCTGTGTGTTCAACAGATTGTGAGTGCTAACGTGACCTTTCTTGTGCAACATCTAAAGTAAGAGAATTCTAAACATGCTGTATTTTGGTTGTGTTAATGTAATCAAACTGTCACTAAAATTTTTTGCAGTTTTTTTAGAATAGTCTTACTATATCCCCAATGTGTGTTTTTAAATATTCAGAACTAGAGGCCCGGTGCACGAATTCATGCACCAGTGGGGTACCCTCGGCCTGGCCTGTGGGATTGGGCCAAAACTGGCTCTCTGACACCCCCTGAGGGGTCCCAGATTGCAAGAGGGCGCAGGCCAGGCCGAGGGACCCCCACTGGTGCACAATCAGGGCGTGGGAGGTTGGCCATCTGGGGAAGGACCACGGAAGGGCTCCAGGGCATGTCTGGCCCATCTCAGTCCCGATCGGCCGGACCCCAGCAGCAAGCTCACCTACCGGTTGGAGCGTCTTCCCCCTGGTGGTCAATGCACGTCATAGCGACTGGTTGACCTGTCGACTCTCTGCCCCTTGGTGGTCAGTGCACATCATGGTGAGCGGTTGAGCGGCCTTAGCATATCATTAGCATGTTATGTTTTGATTGGTTGAATGGACAACCAGATGACCAGACACTTAGCATATTAGTAGGCTTTTATTATATAGGATAGTATTTGGCAAGTAAAATTATTAACTACCAATATCTGGAATTACTCAGAATTAAATCAAAATCTATTATCTTACAAATAAATGTTCATTTCTGTAAAACAGTAGGCTAGTATTCCATCATTCTTTAAGGGTTATTTAGGAATTAGAGTAATGATATTTCTTTTGTAGTAGAATGTAGCTAACTATAGTAGGTGTTTCTTTTCTGTGAATTTACCTAGAGATCAGGCAAACAAGACTCAGTGTGTTCTGAATAGAAACCATTTACAACCCATACAGAATTAGTATGTCTTTATTGACAAATGATGTTCTATATTAAATGGTGTATGATCTAAGCATCACTCTTTTATAATTCTTTTTTTTTGACATTATGACAAACACTAGAATATGTGATTGTCAAGTACTGCTGGCCAAGTTTTTGAAATGTTAAGACTCTGCAATTATGTACTGAGGTCTACATAAAGCCCTTACTTTAAGATTCAAGGTTTAGTTTACCTTTGGATGATGGGAATTAAAATTTCATACTTGTCTATTATTTTCTAGGGAAGGGGATGCTGAGGAAAGCCTGGGATCACCCAGTGATCCAAGTTTCTTGCCTGTTTCCTGGAGTATCAGTGGCAAATATCTAGCTGGCGCTTTGGAAAAGATGGTGAATATCTGGCAAGTTAATGGTAAGTCATGTAAATACTAAAGGCACTGTTGAGTCCAAGCAATGGCTTCCCTTTACCTTGAAACTCACAGTCTGTTAATCAACTGTGAAAATCTATGTATAATGTGGTTTAAATTAAAGAGGAAGTGTTCATTTCCTGATTTTCCTTTCTTGGAGTTTCAACTAATCCAGTAGCTGTAAACTAAAAATTATTTTCATGTACCACTAAATATTCAGAGTAGGATTTGAGGAGTAGTGGTCACTGACTTTTCAGCTATGTATTCTTTTAAAACACTTAAAAATATTTTTATTAATTATGTCTTTCACTGGTAAAAATTCTTGTCAATTTTTAATAATACCTCCCTTGAAAGTAAAAATAAATAATGAAATACTAAACAACAAAAAAATAATGTAATCTTGGGCTTATCAGTATTTTGTTCATTTTTGCACATTTGAGGAAAGGCTATTCTATTTCACATATGTGAAGGACTAGCTAGCCTTATTGTAGGTGAATTTCTTATGTTAATTTGTTTTTTAGAAATTATTAGGAAAGGACATAAGTGATTAACATTTGTACACTATTTTCCTTTACTCTTTTTTCTACAAAGTTACCATTCTTGTTCCATTTATAGTTCTAGAAAAGCCTATTAATGTCTTAATCTAGGTCTTATATAAATGAAGGATCTTGTCTAATATTCATTGGTAGGCTATTTTGAAAATGGGGACTGCTTTGAGCTATGTTAGAATTAAGTAGCATTTATTTTTGTTCTTGTTATTGTTTTTAAGAATTAAGTAACAAGCAGTTAACATTTTCTTTCTCTTTAGGAGGAAAAGGATTAGTAGACATTCAGCCCCATTGGGTATCTTCCCTGGCTTGGCCAGAGGAGGGTCCAGCTACAGCCTGGTCAGGAGAGTCTCCAGAATTATTGTTGGTCGGGCGGATGGATGGATCTCTAGGATTGATTGAAGTTGTTGATGTGTCCACCATGCACCGTCAAGAATTGGAGCATTGCTATCGAAAGGATGGTAAATGACCAGATTTGTGTCTAGTTGGGAAAGTGATTTTCCCTAGTCAAGTAAACTGTGTGGTTTTTTGGGGGAACTTGCTTTTAAAAATGCTGAGTGATATTACTTTTGGCTTTGTTTTCTGAATTGTCCAATTGGTGTTTTATTTTAATTAGTCACTAAGTTGAAAGATACTTCCCTTCCAACCCATACCACAGGTCTCTATGCCAAAAGAGATCTAATAGTGATATATTAGTCATTCATCTTTTGTGTATCTGAACACTTACGACAGTCTCTAAGTCTTCTTTGAAAGTTAGGAATGCCCAAGAAAAAAGAGATAATCATTGGTAGAGATGAAATTGTTAACAAATGAGTGAAATTGAGGAACTGGGGGAAAGAAGAGGAGAGGGTAGTTCCTAGTCTTTCAAGAGATAGTAGGAAATCTACTTTCATTTATTTTCTCACTTTGTTCCCTTTGGGTACATAGGTATTACTTAGATAGTTTTTGTTAGTTGTTTGCAGCAGTGGGCTCTTTCAAAGTTCACAGCCCTACTTTTCAGTGGCACTCTGTTTACAGAATAAAACAATTCAGGGATTTTTTTAAGTATTTTTTAAATACATTTATAGGGTTTAAAATTTTTTAAACTTAAAAAGGTATACAACAAAAAGTTTTTCTCTCATCTGCTTAGTTCCCATGTCCCCATTCTACTCACAAATAAATACTGTTTCTTACTTTTTTCTGTAGGTATCCAGTGTTATATATACTTAAAGAAGCAAATATGAGTATGCCTTGTTGGAATAGAATCTGCTTGATAGAATGTGGAAACATGCTGAGAAGGGTATATTAAGTAAAAGAAGGGACAAGGAATTTTCTTTCTATGACTGGCTATTTCACTTCTCAGTTTCATGGCAGATTCTGGTCCAAAAGGAAAGAACCTGGTACAATCACTTAAAATCAGCATGGGAATTCAATACTTGTCTTTTTCAATAACCACCTGAAAATAATGGAAGATTTAAAAAATGAGGTATTCCATACACCTGAAACTAATACAAAATAATACTGAATGTAAACTATAATCAAAATACTAAAATACATATACAGGATGTCCCCCAAAAGGTATACACATTTGAATATCATTATTAATTCCAATGGGTTAAATCTGAAAAGAAAGAAACATCAATTGAGCTATCAGCTGTTAAAATGTATATACATTTTTGGGGACACCCTGTATATATTTTAAATGAGGTAGTCCTTGTCACTTGTAAATAACACTTGTGAAGTGGGTTACATGGAATCCTTGCAATAAGCCTACATTTTATCTAAATTCATTACAGAGATGTCTGGAAACCTACTTACAATTTTGCAGGAAGATATATTTTTTGCAGAGTCTTTTGTCTTTTTAAGTTAGATAATGACAAATGAATCACTCTCTTTTATTTTCTTTTTCTATTATTCTTATCATGTTAGTGTCCGTGACTTGCATTGCTTGGTTCAGTGAAGACAGACCATTTGCGGTGGGATATTTTGATGGAAAATTATTATTGGGGACAAAGGAGCCACTTGAGAAAGGAGGCATTGTTCTAATCGATGCACATAAGGTAAAGCTTCTTTGCCAGATGGTTATTTTCTTTGTTTCTTACTGTAGTGTTCTTTGATACTAATTTCTTTTTAAAAGTTTTTACATCAGTCACTTATGATTTAATATTTATTGTTAGCCCAGCTGGAGTGGCTCAGTGGATTGCATGTTGCCCCATGCACCAAGAGGTCACCCATTCGATTCCTGGTCAGGGCACATGCCTGGGTTGCTGGCTCAATCCCCAGTATGGCGTGCAGGGAACAGCCAGTTGATGTTTCTTTCTGATGAATGTTTCTATCTCTCTCTCCCTCTTCCTTTCTTCCTTGAAAAAAATCAATAAAAACATATTTTTAAAAAACAGTAAGCAGGCTTTTCATGTAAAACAAAAAATTCTATAGTTACACAAAATCTGTAAACCATGGTATATACATGAAAAAGTTTATGTAAGAAAGCCATCAAGCCAAGAGAGAAGTAAAACCAAAGCAGTAAAACCAAAGCAGTGACGGGATATCCTTGGAATATCCCGTCAAAGTACCTCCCTCTAATAAGAGAAATTCCATCTATGAGGAATGATTCCTTTACTTTAAACTAAGGTTGCCAGTTCAGATGTTTACAGGCCAGCTAGGCAAGTAACATAAATGCATGAAGCCAGGAGTGTTAAAAAAAGAAAGAAAGAAAGAGAGCACAATGATAACAACCATATAAACACAAAACATGATTCTCATAAGTATTTGCTATTTTGGTATGAGGGGTACATTTTTTTTAAAGTTTCTTCTTTTTCAAAGTTAATGTCAATAAAGCTAACTTAAAAATACTAATGAGGGGTAACATTCCTTCTAAGTCAGAATTTATTTAACCAATATTTATTGAGCATTGACTACAGCAAATAATATGATGCAGACTTTATTAAAGGGTGAGTTGGGTCTAGTATGATTGGAAACCATATAACAGTATCTGATATGCATATAATGTTGATTTCCAAATAAGTGCTAGAATGGGTCATAAATATTGAGTTTAATATATTTGTAAAGGAAGTATTAATATGATTTTTCTCCCCTTACTGTTTTAAGGATACTCTTGTTAGTATGAAGTGGGACCCAACAGGTCATATTCTTATGACATGTGCCAAAGAAGAAAATGTGAAACTCTGGGGGCCTATTTCAGGATGCTGGTGCTGTCTACATTCACTCTGCCATCCATCTATTGTAAATGGCATCGCTTGGTGCAGCCTCCCAGGGAAAGGATCCAAGTTGCATTTACTGATGGCTACGTATGTTGTAAATGTGTGTGTGTGTGTGTTCGTGTGTACATCTGTCTTAATTTTTATGTGAATATAAACTGTTACTTACATTACATATGGCTTCTCTGTAGTCTCAAAAAGTTTATTGTCAGGTGTTAATCTTAAAATGTGTAACATCGTAAGATCACCATAGAGAAAAAAAGAATTTGAAACTTGGTATGTGATCTACTTATCTGGGTGTGATGATGTTAGAATATCGAACCTAGTTGTATTATAACATACCTACTATAAATAAATTTTAAAATAATACTGTAGTAGTTCTATCAGTTGATATTTGAAAATATTTTTACTTCTGCATATTGACATGTTTTGGTTTTATGTGGTCATTTTTTTAAGTGGCTGTCAGAGTGGCTTAGTGTGTGTTTGGCGTATTCCACAAGATACCACACAAACCAATGTGGCCACTTCAGAAGGATGGTGGGACCAGGAATCAAATTGCCAGGTAAACATTCTGGTGTTTTTTAAGACCTTATCTGAAACCATAGATAGTATAAGTTATCAAAGGACAAGAACCATTAAGGAAACGTGAGTAATTGTCATGCTTATGTGCTCTCTGAATTGGATTACTTTTTTGTAAGTTCTAGACACCATATTACTTGTTAAGATGATATATTCAATAAATATTGAGTGATGATCATTTATGGTAATGGATATAATCGATACCACAGATAGATGAATCCTAAATTAAGTCTTTGGTACAGTGAAATAGGAACACCACCGGAGCACACCTTATCTAAAGTATCTTCTACTGCCCTAACTGGTTTGGCTTAGGGGATACTAGAGCGTCGGCCTGCGGACTGAAAGGTCCCAGGTTCAATTCCAGTCAAGGGCATGTACCTTGATTGTGGGCACATCCCCAGTAGGAGGTGTGCAGGAGGCAGCTGATCAATGTTTCTTTCTCATCGATGTTTCTATCTCTCTATCCCTCTCCCTTCCTCTCTGTAGAAAATCAATAAAATATATTTTTTAAAAAATAAACTATCTCCTACTGATACCAGAATTCCATCTATGAAGAGCAATTCCTTTTATCTTAAACAGAGGTTATGAATTCAAATATATGCTTACAAGGCCATCTAGGCAAATAAAAAATTCCTGAAGCTGGGAATTGGAAGGTGTGGAGAGGGTTAAAAAACACACACAAAAAAACAGAAGTGCACATGCCTCACATAATGGGCACAGTTGCTACAAAGCTGTTTGTTACCCTGAAGAAATAAGAGCCTATTGTTACCAAATTGTCTAATTTTTTTAATAGAAGCCCAAAATCCAGTGTTTTAAATAAAATCTCCCAATATTACACATTTTGATGCCTGACTTAAAATTCTTTAAAACACTGGGTGGCCAATCAAATTGCATCCCTGAGCTAATAGTTTGCAACCTTTGTTGCTCTTTATTTTGTTCATGACACAAACACCCCTGGAAGAAATAGGTTTTATGTCATCTTTGGATAAATGAGTACATCTGATATTATACTCTATCATAGCTAGAAGGAAGAGGAACCTTAAGGGCAGGGAGAAATGGGTAGGGAAGGATGGATAGGTAGCTTATTCATGAGAGGAAGATATCTCAAAGGTGGAGGTGAAAGCACTAAAGATAAATCTAGTTTGCTCTTTGTGGTAGATAGTATTTAGACACGCCTTACCTATCACACTTCTAAAACCTGCAGAACAAACACCAGATTAGACACCATGTGAGAGAACCATCTGCAACAAAAAGGGGCCTGTTTGTATAGAGCCAGCATGTACAATTCATAAATGTTAGATGCTAAAAATGAAAATTACATAAAGCTCATGTTAAAAATTAAAACATTCATTAAGAAGTAAAAGTTAGAATTTTCCTACCTCTGAGGGATAATTAGAATTTAGAAATGTAGAAACGTCTGCCAGTTTGAAAAGTTAGGAAACAGCTTAGAAATGTATCAAAAAGGATGAAACTCACCTCAGCAAAAGAGAACCAGGTTAGTGTTTTATTATTTCTTCATTCAGGCTAATCCTTCTGAGAGTTATCCTTCCCTCCTCCCTAATGTTACACTGAAATATAAAATTTCAAAGAATGAATTGTAAATCTTGAATCTATAAATTATTTTGCTTTCAATATATGTTAAAAATAAAAATGAATTGCAGGATGGATATAGGAAGCCAGCTGGAGCCAAATGTGTTTATCAGCTACGGGGACACATCACCCCTGTCCGGACAGTTGCCTTCAGTTCAGATGGGTTGGCCCTGGTGTCTGGTGGACTAGGTGGCCTCATGAACATTTGGTCTTTAAGGGTAAGAGTACAGATGTTATTTTTATCTTAAATGTTTTTACATTAACTCCCATATGATGAAAATTAACCCAACCAATTCTAGGAATATTTTGTATAATAAATATCTTGAATACTGATGAAACGTCTTTCAGAATCCTCCACTCTTTTAATTTTTCTTATTGAAAGTGATCTAGGCTCTAGAAAATTGGGTAGAAGGTATATAATTGGACATTACCAAATTTAGCGGAAGTGCAGATTTTAGAATGTTTTTGTGAATGTGAAGTATAAATTTAAAATGTAAATAATAACTAAGATTAAGTAATGTGTATTGATAAATACATTTAATTTTAGGATGGCTCTGTCTTGCAAACGGTTGTGATAGGCTCTGGAGCTATTCAGGCCACAGTATGGATTCCAGATGTTGGGGTTGCTGCTTGTTCAAACAGATCAAAGGTAACTTGCAGTTATATCAAATCATAGGGTATCAGCCTATAAGGTATCTTAGAAATCATAGTCAAACATCACACTTTACAAAGGAGAAAACTGATATTCAAAGGGATTTTTTCTTGCAGTTATTTAGTGGCAGAAAGAAAACTGGAACCCAGGTCTCCCGGTGTATAATCTAGCACTCATTCTACTATACCCTAGACATCACTGAAATGTTTAATTATTGAACGGCTTTATTTCCATTGGAAATTATTTGTGGATTTTGACTTTCTGCCATTTTTTAAGAAAGCAGCAGACTTTCTTAAAAGAACATTCCCTAAAAGAAGAACCATCCCAAAGATTTTTAACTCAAGTATACACAATATATTTTGTCTTCCAAATTTAATATTCTGTGAAGAAAAATACTAGCCCTCTGCTGTGAAGTAATTCTATGATATGACATTATTACCTACAGTATTGCCTTTTATACCCTTAATGAATAGAACCAATGTGCTGCTTTGGTTTATACTTTATGTGGTTAAATAATATTAAAGTAGAGCTGTAAACCTGCATGAATAGTCCTACTAAAGTCAAATATAGAATCAGACCCTAGGCAGTAGTGGCTTGTGTATAATAAACTATAGAGCCACAGTTATTAGAACGTGTTGCTTCTTTTGCAGATATGTCCCTCAGCAGGCAGAGTACTACTTCCTTTAGTACCCTGTGGTCATGTCAGACTTTTAAATTACATTAGATGCCTGTCTTACAATTCCTATGTATAGCAAATAATTGCTGTTATCTCTTTAAGAAGAATCAGCTAATCCAAGGTAGTTCACAAATTTTATGGTTATTTATTATTCACCTGTTTTTACTTAGACAAAATTTAGGATATTTCAAAGTTCATAGGCATTAAAAGTACAGCATAAAATGTCGAAAAAGCAAATGTATTTAATGCAATTATTGAAATGAACTTTCCCAGATGTGAATGGTAATAGAATTTTCTCTTATTAAGACAAGTCATGTGGCATGATTTATTTCCCATCAGGATGTTTTGGTCGTGAATTGTACGACAGAATGGGCTGCTGCCAATCATGTGTTAGCAACCTGCAGGACAGCCCTGAAACAGCAGGGTGTCCTGGGACTAAATATGGCTCCCTGCATGAGAGCATTTCTGGAGCGGCTTCCCATGATGCTGCAGGAACAGTATGCCTATGAAAAGGTGAGCAATTACACTTATTCTGACATTTACAGATGCCTGGTGCTTTGGAATTTGAATTATAGGTTTGAATTTATCCCTTAAGAGCATGAGATCTGAGGAAAATAAATAGGGCTATTTGGGCAGAATCAAATGAAGCTGAGTCGTGCCTAAAACAGTTGTTAAGTCTACTCCTACTTTATTTGAGAGTAAAGTTTTAAAGTGATCCTTAAATTTGTGTTGTGCTTATATCATTCTTCAGATTATTTTTTCACTCCAAAACTTTTAGAAATACCTGTACCTCAGAGTATCATCTTCCCTTTTTTAAACCATATACCTATTTTTATGTGGTTTTGCCATCCCAAAGTTGGGAGGTGGGAGTGAGTGTGGGTGTCAGAGTGAACATCCTTTCCACTTAACAGGTGGACCTCGTGGAAAGTTGTATGGAAGAGCTAAGGTTGAACTATTAAATAGGGTCATTAAATACTAGAATGAGGAATTATGGAATTTGAGCCTGTGTGACCTGTCTTTCAGGCCTTACTAGTCACTGTGCTGCCTCCTAGGTAAAGCTTGTTGGGTTTGGTTGTTTTGTGTTTGGGGGTTGTTTTTATTGTTTGTTTTTTGTCAAGCTACATTAATATTATTTCACTGATGTATTTGCCCAGGTTTTCTATTCTGAATCCCTTAGCTCTTACAGAGTTGTTCTGCTAGGACCAGGGAGAGCCATGAACGAAGAATTTTCTTGGCTACCAGGCTTCCATTGGATAAAGGAGCAGTTGTGACAGGGAGCAGATCACTATGGTTCAGTTGTTACCAGTCTTCTTTTTTTAAAACTTAAGAAAAATTAATGAAAATATACTAAATACAATGAGATATCCTGAATTGGATTCTGGAGCAGAAAAGGGGCATTAGTGGGGGAAATAAAACAAATAAAATTGTGTTGTTTAGTTATTATTCTACCAATGTTTATTTCTTAGTTTTAATAACTGCACTATAGTTATGTAAGATGTTAACATTAGAGGAAGTTGTGTTAAGGGTTTTCTGTACTGTCTCTGCAACTCTTTATATCTAAAATTATTTCAAAGTAAAAAGTTAAAAAAAACAATAAAGTTAAAGAATAAATTACAGGCTTTCGGCATTCACTAGGTTAATTTAGAATATTTCGGAAAGGCTCTATAACATAACGTCCTTGCATTTTCTCTTAGCCTCATGTGGTTTGTGGCGATCAGCTTGTTCACAGTCCCTACATGCAGTGTCTGGCCTCCCTTGCTGTGGGACTTCATCTGGATCAGCTGTTGTGTAACCCTCCAGTGCCACCACACCACCAGAACTGTCTCCCTGACCCTGCATCCTGGAATCCGAATGAGTGGGCCTGGCTAGAGTGTTTCTCAACCACCATAAAAGCTGCTGAAGCCTTGACCAACGGAGCGCAGTTCCCGGAATCTTTTACTGTTCCAGATCTAGAGCCTGTTCCAGAGGATGAACTTGTATTACTAATGGTAAGTGTAAGGTGAACTGCTGTTATTTGCAGCAGCAATTGTATCATGGGTGTTTAGCATATAGCAGACCCTCAGTAAGTATTTGCTAACTTGAGAAGCTAGAAGCATACCCTTAGATAAATTTAAAATATTTTGCTTTTAGATAGTATCTTTGATCTGATGACAGGCCTCTATGATGATAGGAGAACTGTGGAGCTCTTGTAAACATCCTGGCTCTCAAAGATATAGTCCCATATCTCCCCTCTCCCCCCTTTTTCTAAGTCCATAAGTGCATTGTTCGTATATATTTTATTTGTACAGGGGGGAGCAAAAATAGGTTTGCAGTTGTTTGTATGGAAAATAATATAGTAACTAATAAATAATAATACAAGAATAAACTGTGTTTTGCGTATTCACAACTGTAAACCTACTTTTGCCCCATTATGTATATATTTTAACATATTTTCCTGGTCATCTTATGAGATTTATTCCACATATGGATTCAAATTATTTGGCACTTCAATCATGTTTTTAATTACCATTAAGTAAGAATTGTGGAAGAGCATTCTGATGTTACCTAAGAGTAGCTTGCTATAGAAACTGTCATTTTATAGATGAGGAAACTGAAACAAGTCCAGCAAAATGAAGTGACCTGCCCAAAGCTATACAGAAAGTGCACAGGGTCAGTGACTCTTGCACATGACTTTGTATCTGCAGGTGCTCAGAAGTTAGCTTTGAATTTCCAAGGCAATTGTGATAGTGATATAATTGATAGTGAAAGTGTTTATAATAAAGGGAAATATTAACAATGCAAAAAATCAAGTTTGGTGTAATTATAAAATTGCTCTTAATTTCTCATAATATTACTAAGTTCTTTTTTGGAAAGAAGACTTAGTTATTACAACAACATTTAGTTGTTAGTTAAAAACAGATATGCAAGATTGATCCTGATGTTTACTCTGCCTTACAGGATAACAGTAAATGGATTAATGGCATGGATGAACAAATTATGTCTTGGGCAACTTCCAGACCTGAGGTCAGTAAAGATGAAGACAATTATATGGTTTTTCTCAGTAAATCTTCTCATTCTAAATGCTTGTATGTTTGAGCCCTGATGTCTCCCATAGAGACTGGCACATACTTGGTACAGATGATTGTGTTTTTCTAGGACTGGCACCTGGGAGGTAAATGTGATGTCTACTTGTGGGGTGCTGGCAGGCATGGACAGCTGGCAGAAGCTGGAAGAAATGTAATGGTACCTGCAGCGGCTCCCTCATTCTCACAAGCCCAGCAGGTAACTAACAGGGTGAAGAAATGAAGAAGAAACTTGGGAAGTGACAATTCTGATTCCCTAACTGTCAGCTGTCAGTAACTTACAGTGGAATAAAGTTTGTCCACTTCATAGTTTTCTGTAAGGAATCACTAAAGAAAGTCATGATGTTAGAGCTTCCAAATAAAAGCTTTCTAAGATTTTTATCAGACTTAAGTTTTGTTAATAAATTTCTAAATTTTTCTTGCTTTCATGTGTAGTGAATTAACATCTTGATTTATTAAGCCTGATCACTATATATTTATAGAAATTAAGATAATCCTAGCTATTGAGTCTCTCTTTGCAGCTATAGAATTATTGGGGTCTTTAGCCAGATTTAGTTGACACTCCTTCCCTCTTCTAATAATTGTGTACTATATTTCCAAACCTTTCTTTCTTCTTTTTTTTTTTTTTTTATCCTCACCTGAGGATATTTTTCCCATTGCTTTTCAGGGAGAGTGGAAGGGAAGGAAAGGGGAGAGGGAGGGAAGGAGAGAGAGACAGACAGACAGACAGACAGACATCGATATGAGAGAGACACATCGATTGGTTGCCTTCCCCATACTCTCCAACCAGGGCAAAGAGTAAACCTGCAACACAGGTATGCCCTTGACTGGGAATCGAACCCATGACCCTTCAGTGCTTGGGCGAATGCTCTAACCACTGAGCACACTGACAGGGCTCCAAACTCTTCTTGAGGCAACTGCTTTCTCTTTTGGTCTTCTCTACCTCATGAAGGCACTATTCTTTCTCCTATATATCCTTTCTAGTTCTTGCCTCTTGCTGACCTGTAGCCCTGTCTTTACTATTTCCCCATCATCTTTTCCTCCTTCTTTTATTGATTTTGTTGTTAAGGTTATTATTTGAACTTCGCACAGTTGGCTGAAACTATTTTAAACTATCTTCAATATATTAAATAGTCAAATGAGCCTCATACATCTCTTAATTAAATAAGCAGTTTTATAATAATCAAGAGCTTATAGGAACCCAAAGTCACATTAACCCCTGGAGTGAAAAGATAACAAAATTGATGAAGTATCTTAGGTATACATGGAATCATTTTGAATGTTTGCATGTTAAAGCTATATAATAAAGGATAATGTATTTAGTTATGTGTTTTTATACTAGGTCATATGTGGTCAGAATTGTACCTTTGTCATCCAGGCCAATGGCACAGTGTTGGCTTGTGGGGAAGGAAGTTACGGCAGATTAGGACAAGGAAACTCAGATGACCTTCATGTGCTGACAGTTATTTCAGCCTTACAAGGTAAAATTATCCTCAATTAAAAGCTGGTCAGAAATGATGGCCTAACTATAGGAATGTTTGTTTATATTGGAACTCATCTCAAACCTTTGCTAGATAGTTATATATTGAAGTTCTTGTTTAGACATGTACAGCCTTAATTTTCATATTTTAAACAACATTATTTTGTAAGTTACTTATAGTAGTGTTCAAATTCAGTGGTATAAATAACTGTTTCAAGACCCACTGAGGAATATGAAATTCTTTTTTTTTTTTTTAAATATATTTTATTGATTTCTTACAGAGAGGAAAGGAGAGAGATAGAGAGTTAGAAACATCGATGAGAGAGAAACATCGATCAGCTGCCTCCTGCACACCTCCTGGGGATGTGCCCGCAACCCAGGTACATGCCCTTGACCGGAATCGAACCTGGGACCTTTCAGTCTGCAGGCCGACGCTCTATCCACTGAGCCAAACCGGTTTTGGCAGGAATATAAAATTCTTTAAAAGTGCAAAATTAGGCAACTATTAATAGAAGTAGCAATCATGCATGTGCATCATTAAAATTAAAAATCTGTTTATATGGATATGTACTAAAGACTTTAAAGGACATCTCTGTCAAAGTTATCTGTGACTTGGAAAAGGAGTATCTCTAGAGAAACCACTGTAGGGGACTCTGGCTTGTTCCTTAACTTTGACTTTGAAGCCTACAAAAAAAGTAGGATTTTTAAAGTAAAAGCATACAAGTAACAAGGAGTTCAGAACCAATTCCTGATTAGCTGTGAGTTCTCTTCCCTGAGATCCTAGGGTGAAGAGGACAGTAGTGAGGATGGGATGGCTGGCTAGGCTGCTATCTGGTTCTACTACCCTACCTCTGGAACCTTACACAAGTTAATAGACCTCTTTGTAACTCGGTTTCCCGAATTGTCAAAGTGATAACGATAATAGCTGCCTTATAGGTTCTAAGTGAAAATAGAAAATGAGATACTTCATGTAAAGCATTTATAGAAGTAGCTAGAACATAGTCCTTAATGACTATAACTGCTGCTATAACCATTCTCTTTCCTCTTCCTTGTCACATTATTGTTTAGTGTGATTGCTCCCAATTTGTTAGGCTGTTTCTGCAAATTTGATTTAAAATTAAGAAATTATTTTTATTTCTGTAGTACTATTTTGTTATATTTCAATTTTGAGAATATTCTGTGGCAGCTGCAAGTAAAGAGGGGAGTTTTAACATACAGTAACTCTTACTGGGTTTCTGCTCTGTTCCAGGTTTTGTGGTGACTCAGCTGGTGACTTCCTGTGGTTCTGATGGGCACTCCATGGCCCTGACTGAGAGCGGTGAGGTCTTTAGCTGGGGAGATGGTGATTATGGCAAACTTGGCCATGGGAACAGTGACAGGCAGCGGCGACCCAGGCAGATTGAGGCCTTACAAGGAGAAGAAGTGGTGCAGGTCAGTCAGGACATGGATAAGTTTGGCTTTGAATGTACACATACTAGTTGTCCAATCAAATTCAGGTAATGGGAAATAATAGTAAAAATATATTACACAGTCATTTTAAGAGATCCATTGCTTTTGGAAAATAGAAAATGAGATAATTCATTCACTTCTTGTGCTTGTCAGAAGTTTGAATGGGCTTTGATGTTAGAATGGACTCTTTTTCCTGAGCCAGCTGCTTGGCCCAGGCTAGGGTGCTGCAGGTCCTTAGAGGAAACATTATGGGGTTTAGCTCTTGCCCCACAGATACGTGAATAAATGGAAAACTTTGCTTTCAACCTATCCTCATTGTTACGAAGGCTGAGTTAATATACATTTCTGGAAAATCAATTAGTGATCTAGAATAATATTGTAAAATTGTGTACCACGTTTGAGTTAACAGATAATTTCCCCATTCATTTTATGTAGTCTAAGTCATCTGTACACAGGTAAAGAGTAGCAACAGTTCTTCCAAGGTATGCAGTTTATTTTGGTCTTCCTGAGGATGATGAGGTAGATCAGACGTAGGGGAGCAGGAGGGCCATTTGGGCAGGTAGAACATACCAGTCTTTAAGATCCTAATTTATCAGTGAAATTTATTACTATACTAATAACCAAAAATGACTGATTTCTTTTTTTCTTAGTATCCCCTCTTAATAAATTGTTTTTCTCCTTATTTATCTATAGATGTCTTGTGGCTTCAAGCACTCAGCAGTGGTAACTTCAGATGGCAAACTATTTACCTTTGGGAATGGCGACTATGGCCGTCTGGGTCTTGGAAACACCTCTAATAAAAAGCTTCCAGAGAGAGTGACTGCACTGGAGGGGTATCAGATTGGACAGGCACGGAATAAGTCAATAATATGTTCTGTCAGATCATAGTTGCTTATATGCTCTGCATGCTCTTAGACATTGTCCTTTCAGGAAGAAAGAAGTCACCAGTTATATTTAACTTCATGCACATTTTGCTTGGCTTGATAATTTTTCATGGTTTTTTGTCCATGTGAAAATTCACATTTTAAGTTAATTTCAGTTAGTTTGTCATATAAGTTTGTCATATTTGATTCCACATTAATTCAAGATGTTTAAAATCCCCTCCATAAAGTATTAATACAACTTGATATACAATTTTTAAACAGTACAAACGGTTGTGGCTCCCGTCCAATAGGCTGGAAGTGGATGGCTGAACTGCAGCATCACTGATAGCTACTGCTTGCCCTTTTTTTTTTTTTTTTTTTTTTTTTGCTACTGCTTGCTCTTAAGCAATAATTGTTCTTGTCCTATAACTGTTAGTATTTTTATTGGAAGTCTAGAGGCCTAGTGCATGAATTCATGCACCGGTTGGGGGGGGTCCCTCAGCCTGGCCTGCTGGATCAGGCTGAAACCGGCTCTCTGACATCCCCTGAGGGGTTCTGGATTGCGAGAGGGCGCAGGCCAGGCCGAGGGACCCCACCAGTGCACAATCGGGGCCAGGGAGGGATGTGGGAGGTTGACCAGCCAGGGAGGGACTGCAGGAGGGCTCCAGGGCATGTCTGGCCCGTCCAGCTCAGTCCCGATCGGCCGGACCCCAGCAGCAAGCTCACCTACTAATCAAAGCGTCTGCCCCCTGGTGGTCAGTGCACGTCATAGCGAGCAGTTGAGCGGCCTTAGGATATCATTAGCATATTACGCTTTGATTGGTTGAATGGACAGCCGGACACTTAGCATATTACACTTTTATTATATAGGCTAATTCTTGAGTTTATACATGCTAGTAGGCACATTGAGGTTTTCTTTTTATAAGGAGATATTTTTATCTTTTTCTATATTATTCCTTAGACTTTTCTGGTATGAATATTTTTGAGTTATATGTACTTTTCCCCTATCTTTTGTGCTCTCTGATTCTGAGTTAGCCACAGATATTTGAAGGATTTCCTTTGAAGAAAAATGTTATTTTTTTCTTTGTGAACATTAGGAATTATTTCTTATGGACACTTTTTTTTTTTTAACATATGTAGAAGGCCCTGAAACCAATAAAAATCTTTAGAAACAAGCTAAGTTTTCCTCTAAAGTGGAGGAAAGGGCCCCAGAAATGGGTACGTGTTGTAGGTATTATGCCTTGCCTTACTGAACACTCTGTTATTTCTCCAGGTGGCTTGTGGCTTAAACCACACTTTGGCAGTATCAGCAGATGGCTCCATGGTGTGGGCTTTTGGAGATGGTGACTATGGAAAACTAGGTTTAGGAAATTCCACTGCAAAATCTTCACCCCAGGTCAGTTTTATTGTTAGTGTTTCAGACAACATAGTTTTTGTCTATATCGGTACCTCTTTTTAGTTGGGAGTAATTTAAATTTAGTATTTATGGTAATTCATAATGAAGTTTAGAAGCTTCTGTTGCTTATTCTTAAATGATCTACATTCTACAGCTTGATTTTAAATAAGCCATTAATAGTTAAACTGGATGTAAAAATTCTGCAAAGGTAAGTGTCTGTCTCTGTACATGGCTGAACACCATACAGACTACCTTCCATTGTAAAGAAAAAAATAGTATAAACATATCTCCATGGTGTATTATGGAGGGAACCATGAACTATCTTACAGCTGCCCTTACCAGTTTATTGTTACCACTGAATTATACAGATGCGCACCTCTGTTTAAGAAGTAATGAAAAGGAAATTTGCATAAACAAATAAATTAGAAGCTCTTGTTCACATTATAAAAAGTTTCTTGGCTCTGCAGAAGACCTCTTACATAATTCTTTTATGTGGATTGTCCTAACATTTTTAACAAGCAGCATGATTTACAAATAGTCAGTTTATATTCAACTCCAGATTCACCATCATACATAGTCTGTGACATCCAGAAAGTTAGACAGGATTCAGCTAGGGGTTCACAAAACCAGGAAGTCCCTCTCTGGGGACATTTAAGCAGTTACTGTTGCCTCTGAAAGCAGAAGTCTGCTGGGAGCAGCCCATGTCTTACAGGAGTCTTCAAAAGGCCACAGGTTTTTCATTGGTTTCTGTTATCCAGAGGAATGCTTCCACTTCACATGAGGTTCTGGGGGTTTTGCCAAAGGCCCCTGCACACTTCCTCCCCCAAATTCAGATAGTTTGCAGAACAATATGGGAAAATAACATTTAGGAGTGTGGGTTTGAGTGGAAACAGGTAATTAACTGTTAGTGTTTTTATTGGAAGATAATTCTTGAGTTTATACATGCCAGTAGGCAAATTCAAGAGTATTTTCTTTTCCTTTTTAAAGTGTGCCTTACACCTTTTATTTTGCAGAAAGTTGATGTTCTTTGTGGAATTGGAATTAAAAAGGTTGCTTGTGGAACTCAGTTTTCTGTTGCATTGACCAAAGATGGTCAAGTGTATACCTTTGGTCAAGGTAAGGCATTTTCTATGCATTGCATTGCTTGTTTTGTGTACACATATATTATAGGAACATTTGCCTTCAAGTTTTATAGAAAGGGCTCTAAATTGAGTCATTTTTTATTCTGGGTCATAAGTGGGTCTATGACCTTCATTCACTAGCTACTTTCCTGTTCCTCTCTGTGAACTTGGTCATAAAGATACTCTCCTCCCCATTGATGGCCCTCCCCCTCCTTTTTTGCTGCCTTCACTGTGCCGCCACAAACACTGCCTTGACCACCAGAGTGCCTCTGGATCCTGCCTCTCTAGTCCTTCCAGGGACTGGGGCTTCAGGTCTTATGAATTCATAGGTTCAAGGTTCAAATTTTGAGGGGCTGAAGGAACCATGTTATCAGAAGGTGTTGTGGGCTCTGTTGGCTGGAGCCTGAGAAGAAGCTGCTGCCGTAGGCAGAAGTTAGTTAATGCTTTGGAGAATACATTTTCAGTACAGTAGTAAGAGTGGAAGTTAAGTTGTAAACAGTGCCCAAGCCAGACAGGCCTAGAGGACATGGAGAAACAGGGACTGGCCTGCACTTTCTAGAAGTGTGGCAGCAAAGGTAAGGGGAGAGGTTGGCTGGAAGTTTGAGGACAAGACGTCTTTTCTTAGAATGCAAGAACTTTAGGGCCTTTGTGATTTATGTACCAATCCTCTCAAATATGGGGACACTGAAGTGCCTCTTGGTTTGAAAGAAGCTACTGATTTTAGATTTACTTTTATTTTCTATTCATAAGGAGACTGTGACATTTTGCAATGAAACAGTTTCAAACTTTTTATGCACTTAGAATCCAGTATACCTTACCAGAATAGCAGCTTTGGCCCCAATGAGTTAAATATTTCATTGACATTTCACCATAAAAATTAAATGATTCCTTAGAAAAACATAAAAGGACTCTGATGTGCCATTCATAAACTTCCTCCTTGCTGTTTTTTCTCAGATCGCTTGATAGGCTTGCCAGAGGGTCGTGCTCGCAATCACAATCGGCCACAGCAAGTCCCTGTCCTGGCAGGAGTAGTCATCGAAGACGTGGCAGTTGGAGCTGAGCACACACTTGCTTTGACATCAACAGGAGATATATATGCCTGGGGGAGTAATTCAGAAGGACAGGTACATATTTATCTTGCTTGCTGCCCTCATATTCTAGAGAACTGAACATCCTTCAGTTGGGTAAGAGATAAGCTAAGAACCTCATAATGTCTACCACAGTGCCTCAAGGACATCCTCTGCCACAGGACTGATTGCTTTGTGAGTCCAGTTATCCATCTCTCTCTCTCTCTCTCTCTCTCTCTCTCTCTCTCTCTCTCTCTCTCGATCGTGGCCAAGTACTATACCAGGAGTGGGCAAACTTTTTGACTCGAGGGCCACAATGGGTTCTTAAACTGGACCGGAGTGCCGGAACAAAAGCATGGATGGAGTGTTTGTGTGAACTAATATAAATTCAAAGTAAACATCATTACATAAAAGGGTATGGTCTTTTTTTTTTTTTTTTTTTTTAGTTTTATTCATTTCAAACGAGCCGGATCCCGCCCGCGAGCCGTAGTTTGCCCACGGCTGTACTATACCATGGTGGGGTTTTTTGGTGTGTGCGTGTGTGTGTGTATTTTAAAATATGTTTTTATTGATTTGAGAGAGAGAGAGGAAGGAGAGAGAGGGGGAGGGAAATACTGATGAGAGAGAACCATCAATTGGCTGCCTCCTGTGTGCTCCCTACTGTGGGTCAAGTCTGAAACCCAGGTATGTGTCCTGACCTGGAATTGAACTGGTGACTGTGGGGCGCGGTTACGGTGTTTTGGCCAGGTTCAAGCCTCGGACTAACGAAAGGGCCGGGTCCTCTCATTGCCACGTGCAAGTCCCAGCTGGAGGGCAGGTGCTGGGGTCCAACCCCAGCAGGTCCAGGGGTCCCCAAAGGTGTGGACGGAGTTGGCGAAGAAGGAATGACACGGAGACAGCGTTCAGTTGATCAGCAGCCTAGCCAGGATCTCCAGCCAAGTTCTGTCTAGGATCTTCAGCCAAGTTCTGGTTTTTATTGTCTTAATTACATCTGTATTTATACCAGTTGATTTTAATCCTATCAATTTCTATTCCAAAGGTTAGGGCGTTTCTTATCTCCATTCCAGGGAGTAAAGATTATGTAGCTTAAGTGTGATTGTTCATAGTTAAAGTGATTAACTACCCCCCTGGCTCTTAGTTAAGGGGTTTTATCCCTCCCTATCTTCAAGGAAAAATCCCTACCTGGGGAAACAACCTTTCTCGGAGAGGTGACCTTGGTTAAAACACATAGCGCCAAGAAGGTGAACAAACATATTAAGAACAGTATGCCATATACGCCAGGTCCCTTGAAACATGCTGTGCAGGTGTTTCTTCCCTGCAGTGACTGTGTCAAGCAGCAAGGATGGACCGGCTTCCAGCAGGCAGGGCCCCCCCAGCACAATTATAGCCAACGGCTGTGGTTGTAAGGTTGAACCTATGGTCCAAACATGTAGCCTCACGTGCCTTGTGCTAGCGTTCAGGTGCATGTAGTTGAGTAGGGTTGGAGCTCACGAGAATGCTGTAAACAACGTGATCACGCCCCTGCTTTGCCTCGTGACATATGCTATAAAATAAAGACACGGCTTGTGGGCGCTGTTGTTGTCTCCTCATCAGGGAGGCAGCGTCCCACCGAGACCCAGCTATTATTCTCTTGTCTGTCTTTTCCTTAATCCTTTCACCCCGCCCCCCCCCCCCCCCACTCAGTTTACCTTTGGCCGAAACAGGTGACCTCTTGGTGCATGGGACAATGCTCAACCAACTGAGTCACACCAGCCAGGGCTATCCCATGGTTTTAAAAAAATCACAGCAAAAAGATTAAGGGGATTTACTGAGTATATGTATGTGTTTACACACATTGATAGGTGCCTGGCACATAGTAAGCAGCACTTTGTAAGTATTTGGTACTGTCATCATCATTTCTACTACAATAATATGTGAGGTTAGGTACTAGGAACATCAGCTGATGGAAAGAAAGAAACAACAATACTTTTATATTTTATAATATAACGTTGTGCAAAGAACAGTTGTGTTTGTGCAGGAGGTCTTGTCACCCCCATTATACAGAGGAATGAACTAAGCCTCTAAGACAGCGGTTCTCAACCTGTGGGTCGTGACCCACAGGGGTCGCCTAAGACCATTGGAAAACGCATATATAATTACATATTGTTTTTGTGGTTAATCACTATGCTTTAATTACGTTCAATTTGTAACAATGAAAATACATCCTGCATATCAGATATTTACATTACAATTCATAACAGTAGCAAAATTACAGTTATGAAGTAGCAGCGAAAATAATTTTATGGTTGGGGGTCACCACAACATGAGGAACTGTATTAAAGGGTCGTAGCATTAGGAAGGTTGAAAACCAGTGCTCTAACACACCCTATATATGGAAGAGGGAGGGACTTTGGTGGGAGATGTCTGAGATGCCTGCTACTGCAGAGCCACATCCCCTTCCTCTGTAAATCCTCTCTGGGTTTGGCTGCCACTAGAGTAGGTACTCAGGTGCCCTCAAGTTCAAGGTCCAGTATTACCCATTTTGGCCCTGTTGTCTCCTTACCAGATCAGGAAGCTGCTCATCATCATGGTTGCATATTGTCTTAATGAAGGAAAATTGACGTTGAGGACACTTTTGGCAGGTCCCTGACAGGACCTTGACATGATCCTGTCTAATGATGTTGTGGTGCTTAGCTGCTGACACACTGAGTGTTTTGGGTTCTTTTTTAATATGTTTTTGTTGACTTGAGAGAGACCCTAAGAACAGAGATCTGGAAGAAAGAGGGAAACATTGATGAGAGAAAACCATCAGTTGGCTGCCTCCTGCCTGCTCCCTACTGGGGATCAAGCCCGAAACCCAGGTGTGTGTCCCGACCTGGAATTGAACTGGAGAACAGAGGAGACCCTGAGAACAGTCAGAGCCTAAGAACAGAGATATGGAGGAGAGAATCTGCTTCTGTAACTATGTTAAAAATCAAGAAATAAATGTGTTTTAAGTAAAAGCTCTAAAGATCACTGTTACCTTTTAAACTTTCTAAGAATTCATTTCCTCGCCAGAAGTGGAATCCAAGGATGTGTTCAGTCATTAAGACTCTGCTAGATTGGGAATGGCTTTGTTGTATCTTGGTTTTTAGGAGACAGTCTGAGCTCTGAGGACCATTCTGATAGAGAAAATCAGAATTAATTTCTTTATTTTGATGCTGTGGCTTGGTACAGATATTAACCTATTTAGACCTGCTACCTCTAAGACAGATTTCATCATCTTGGCGTCCTCTCTTCCTCTTTCTAATTGAATCTCTGTGTATTTGTAATGTACCCCAGCTTGGCCTAGGCCACACCAACCACGTTCGAGAACCGACCCTGGTTACAGTTTTGCAAGGGAAAAATGTTCGGCAGATCTCAGCTGGCCGCTGCCATAGTGCTGCATGGACAGCGCCGCCTGTCCCACCAAGAGCACCAGGTGAGGGATGAAAATATCCATGCGCCTGCAGCTTCTCTTTCAGCAGTACCCAGCTGCACTCTCTGCTTGCCAGTTTCAAACTGCATCCAGACATTGTTCTGAAACCATCAAACCCTCCCCCACAAACCAAAGCACTTTTTGTGCTACCAGCACTGTAAGTACTTTCACAGCAATAAGTTATTCTGCAACTTCCTTATGAAGCAGTCCCTCTCTGTACCCCCAAAAGAAAGCATATCACTTAAGCAAGCAAAAATAGTTTTAGAGCAGCAACTAAGTGTGTTTTTATATATTAAAAAATGATAAATTGTAGCTAAGGCCTATTGTTGCCATGTTACTCCAGCATGTAGCAGGACTGATGGGGCTGTTTTTGTCTTTTTGTTGTTTTGTTTTTAATTTATTATGACATCCTTATAGATCTACAAAAATACATTAAAGTAATACAATGCATATTTGTGTACTTAATATCCAACTGTGTAGTCTCCCAATTAGACCCATCTTCCATTCCCCACAAATGTAACTATTACTGTAAGTGTGACATTTATCACTATTATGCATTTCTTTGTATCTGTACTATTTCTTTCCCAGGTCTTCAAGCCCTCTCTTTTTACCACCCTCTGTTGTCTAAGGCACTAGAATTTCTCTGAAGTGAACTTGTGCCTGAGAACTCAGCATTCTCTTCCTTTTTTGCTAACATCTCTACTTAGCCACAGGTCCATAGGAAAGACTCCCCATGGATATTTTTTCTCTTAGATAAACCCTAAGAGAACAAGGCAGTACTACCAAGTAGGTTCCAAACAAGCAGGAGGCGGTTTCTGATTAACAGGATCCAGAATGAGCAGTACTGCCCATCCACTGACAGTTTTAGGTACTTTGGGGCTTCTGATTCTTCCAGAGGGATTTCCCTCCCACTTCAGGACAGAGGCTACACGTGTGGTGGTTTAAAGTTCAGACTCTGGAACCACACTGCCTGGGTTGAATCCTGACTCTTCCATTTATGAGCTGAGTGACCTTGAGACTCGATTTTCTTGTTTATAAAATGAGGGTCATAATAGCGCCTATTATAAAGAGCTATAGGAGTAAATGAACCAGTTCCTGGCTCTTAGAATAGTGCCAGACACATAAAAATACTCAACAAATGTTAGCTTTTATTAATAGTAGTAAAATACCTCTAGGAATTGAGCTGTACAAATCTTTATTTACAGGAAACTCAAATGAGTTGAATGTCTTGTTTCTACTTCTCTGTGCATTTTTATTAGAGGGTAACCATAGATACAGTCCTGGTAGTCTTTGCTTCTACAAAGCTCTTATTCTTTTTTATGAGTCATGCACCTATATCTTTCTTTCTGTCATGGTCACTTTCTGTCAGATCCCTAGTAAGTGTGGGAGGTGGCTCTGCTAAATTGCCCATTTTCATTTTCCAGAACTTCTTGCCTGGTCTTGGCCCACACCTAATGTTATTATGAATACAACATTTATTGAGTATGAAAGGAAGAATTTGGGTTTTGTTTTTAATTACTTATGAAATTCTTATAGATCTAAAAAAATATATAAAGAAAAATAAAATGCATATTTGTGACTGAACTGTTTCAGGTCCCATAATTCAATGGGAAACTAAATTAAAGGAGAAATAAAACAAGTGTCCATAATGATAAATAAAAAAGATGTTTTATAAACCCATACAAGTTCATCATAAATTAAGATTAATTGATGGATAGAGAAATTGATAAATATGTGATATAACAAATATAGCAAAATATTAATTATAGAATTTAAGTGGTAGGAATGAATGTTTATACACTTTCTGTGTGTTTGAAATTTTTCAAAATACTGAAAATGCAGGCAATGCATTTTCCTTTATAAGTGTTCATTTGCTTTCTGAGCAGGTGTGTCAGTCCCTCTGCAGCTGGGCCTGCCCGATGCAGTGCCCCCCCAGTATGGGGCACTGAGGGAGGTGAGCATTCACACCGCGAGGGCCAGGCTCCGGCTGCTTTACCACTTCTCGGACCTCATGTACTCGTCTTGGAGGTTACTGAACCTCAGCCCCAACAACCAGGTAACATGCTGGCTTGGGAACAGCACCCATGATGTGCTCGCTGTGCCCGGGCCTTTCTCTCAGCCTTTGGAAAGTTCTTTCATGGCTAATACTTTTTACTCTTAGCACCAGAGAGATGTAGAAAAGGCAACAATTCTGTTTCCATTTGATTGTTGGCTTAGTGACAGACCAGATATTGGTAATAATACTAGACACAAAGTGGTTTCCTGTTTGTTTTGATTTATGTAAACCTCAAGGAAGAATGAATGGTTAAGCATATATTTTCTATAAAGTTTTTATATGATTTTAAAATTTAAGCACACAAAGCTATTAATACCAATTATGGCTGTTACATAAATGCATCCACTACATTTAGGAGACTTTTTGCTCTTACAAATGTGTATTCTGGGCCCTATGGAATGGGAGCGGGGGAAATAAAGTAAATTAGGATGATTTAACTATATTTATGGAATAGTCTAGAAATATAGAAGAAAAGCAAGCTGGCTATATTTGTTTGTTTAATGTATAGGCATACTAAAATGTATATCTTAATATATAAAAAGCCAGGGGCTGCCATGACCGAAACAACTGAATGGGTGACTGAACAGCAGGCTGCGTGGGGCAACCAGGCTGGCGGGGGGGGTGGGGGGGGGGGCGGAGTTGGGTGAGGGATGACCAAACAACCAAACAGCAGGCTGCGTGGGGTGACCGGGCTGGCAGGGGGTGGGGGCAGTTGGGGGCAACCAGGCCAGCAGGGAGGCAGTTAGGGGCAACCAGGCTGGCAGGGGGGGCAGTGAAGGGTAACCAGGCCGCCAAGGGGGGCAGTTTGGGGTGACCAGCCAGCAAGGGGGGCAGTGAGGGGCAACCAGGCCAGCAGGGGGCGGGCAGTTGGGGGTGACCATGCTGGGGGGGTGGGCAGTTGGGGGAGACCATGCCAGAAGGTGGGGCAATGAGAGGCAACCAGGCCAGCAGAGGGGGGCAGTTAGGGGCAACTAGGCTGGCAGAGGGGGGCAATTAGGGGCAAGCAGGCCAGCGGGGGGGGGCCAGTTAGGGGCGACCAGGCAGGCAGGCAGGTGAGCGGTTAGGAGCCAGCAGTCCAGGATTTTGAGAGGGATGTCTGGCAGTTGGACATCCCCCAAGGGGGTCCCAGATTGGAGAGGGTGCAGGCTGGGCTGAGGGGAACCGCCCCTCCCCCCCCCCCCCGCATGAATTTCGTGCACCGGGCCTCTAGTCATTTTATAAAACTGTTCATCAAAAATCTTTTGGGGAGCCAGTCATGGGGCAGATGAGAGATTTGACAAATCATTGTTAGAAGTAAATAATCAGCCAGGATATAGATAGAATATTGTGTGCACTAAACAAAGTGTCAACAACTGTTTATAATTAGTGTGGAAATGTTTAATGATATAAAGTTAGGTGAGAAAAGCAGTGGAAAATCATATAAACAGCATGATCTCAACAATGTAAAAAATGTATGTCTACATAACATGGAAGAAATAGATCAACGTGTTAATGGTACCATCTCCATATGGTAGGATCACAGATGATTTTATTTGTTTCTACATGTGTGTGTCCTTTTCCAACTTTTTTAAAAAAATATTTTATCAGAAAAAATTTTTTAAGTGATTAATAGTTGCTCATTAAAAAAACTATATTCTAAAAATGACAAGTGTTACTTCTTTTAAGCCTTAGAGTATACCATTTCTGATAAGCTTACTTTCTGTTACAGAACAGTACATCTCATTATAATGCTGGAACGTGGGGCATTGTACAGGGACAGCTTCGGCCTTTGTTAGCCCCAAGAGTCTACACCCTCCCCATGGTGCGCTCCATAGGAAAAACCATGGTTCAAGGCAAAAACTATGGACCTCAAATTACAGTAAAGAGGATATCAACCAGGTTAGCATATGTGTGTATGTTTCACTAACTAGTTAGCATTTTTTTAGATGAACATTACTAACTAATCTCTGTGAGTCTTAGCTTCCTCATTGTTAACTAGGATAATAGCAGTGCTTACATTAGTACCCAATGTGGCTATCGTGGGCCTAGCGCAGTGTTTGACTGTTGTTAAACTGGCCTGTTCATTCACGGATGGGAAGATATCTTCAAGTGACCTTTGTGGTGATATGCAAAGTTGGTGAGAGTTGTATTTTATTCTGTTTTCCCTTTCTTTTAAAGAGGACGAAAGTGTAAGCCCATCTTTGTCCAAATAGCAAGACAAGTAGTTAAACTGAATGCATCAGACCTTCGTCTGCCCTCCAGAGCATGGAAGGTTAAGCTTGTTGGAGAAGGGGCTGATGATGCTGGAGGAGTGTTTGATGACACAATCACAGAGATGTGCCAGGTATATTCATTCAGTGTCCCCTGCTGAGCTGTCCACTCAAGTATTGGCCATTCTATTGTTTCCCGTGTTTACCCTGTCAGCCATCCTATATAAAAGGGCAATATGCAAATTGACCCTAATGGCGGAACAACCAGTCACTATGATGCGCACTGACCACCAAGGGGCAGACGCTCAACGCAGGATCTGCCCCCTGGTGGTCACTGCGCTCCCATGGCGGGAGCTCCGCTCAGCCACAAGCCGGGCTGACGGCTGCGAGCTCAGCAGCGGTGGTGGGAGCCTCTACCGCCTCCTCAGCAGTACTAAGGATGTCTGACTGCCATCAAATTGGATATCTCCTGCGGGTTCCCAGGCTGCCAGAGGGATGTCTGACTGCCAGCTTAGGCCTGATCCCCTAGAGAGCGGGCCTAGGCCGGCAGGTGGACATATTCCAAGTGGTCCCAGACTGTGAGAGGGCACAGGCCAGGCTGATGGCCCCCCTCCCCAGTGCATGAATTTTCATGCACTGTGCCTCTAGTGTTTTTATAAATGTAGCAACGATGCATTTGTGAACCTTACATAAAGTCATGCTATTAATGGTTGTATAGGTAAATTATAGTAAGGGTTTGTGAAATGCTTTATGAAGATACCTTATTGAATAAATGTCAGTGCTTAGCCATCTCCCATTGATTCACCATTTGTTGTGCTATACTACTGGCAGGGAAAACAATAGTAACACATATTTATATTTATACTTATATTTATATTTATAATGTAAAAGACAAATCCAGGATAACTCACATGCTCTGACTTATTCTGGTGCTTTTAGAACTGCCAGGTGAAGTAGAAAAGCAAGTGTGAAGTGTTTGGATGACTTCTTATTTAAGATCTACAGTGGCAGCTTTGCTTCCAGATCAGCTCTGACCCTTTCAGCTTTGCGTGGTATTAGGATTTTCCTGATAAATCAATCATAGAGAGTTGGCTGGTTGTCACATAGCATTATAAAGTTCTCAAATATTCTCTTTTCAGTATGATACTTACTACAGTTCATTCTCTTGATGTATTTTATTTTCACTTCTCAAAAATTTTTCTTTCTTCTACAGGAACTTGAAACTGGTATTGTTGACCTTCTTATACCCTCTCCCAATGCTACTGCAGAAGTGGGTTACAATAGGGACAGGTAAGACAATCAGCAAGTGTTTATGGAATGTCAATAATAATAATAACAACAACAACAACAACAGCAGCAGCTCACATTTATGGAGTGCTTACTGTGTGCCAGGCACTGCTATAAGTGCCTTACGTGTATTATCCCACCAAATCCTCATTATAAACCTACGGACTTGCAACTACTAATATTCTCTGTTCACAGATAAGAAAACTGAGGCACTTTTATCATGACTTGGTATTTAATATGGGACTAACTCTGATAATATAGAAGGGTAGAGGAAACTCAGACTTGATTATGAAACCTGACATCTTGTGTGTTCATGAAGGCCAATATGTACTTTCTTCAAGGAATTTTCTGCATCAAAGTTTATTTAAAAGCTTTGAACTGGTGCAGCCACTGTGGAAAACAGTATGGAGTTTCCTCAAAAAATTAAAAAGGGAACTCCCATTTGACCCAGTGATCCCACTTCTAGGAATATATCCCAGGAAATCAGAAACACCAATCAGAAAGGATATATGCACCCCTATGTTCATAGCAGCACAATTTACAATAGCTAAGATTTGGAAACAGCCTAAGTGCCCATCAGCAGATGAGTGGATTAGAAAACTATGGTACATCTACACAATGGAATACTACGCTGCAGAAAAAAGAAGGAACTCTTACCATTTGCACAATGGAATACTACGCTGCAGTAAAAAAGAAGGAACTCTTACCATTTGCAACAACTTTCCAGGATGGACCTGGAGAGTATCATGCTAAGCAAAATAAGCCAGTCGGAGAAAGATAAATATCGAATGATCTCACTCATTTGTGAGTGAGCATATATATAATGAACAACATAAACTGATGAACAAAAATAGAGCCGGGGGGGTGGGGAATATTCTAGAATATAATAGCAATCCTATTTGCAGATTTTGAATATTTCCTACAACTTTTGTGATATCATAATGTTAGTACAGTTTTATACTTAAAATCATTTTATTCTTGAAGCATTAATATTTATTGCATGTAATATTATATGTAAGATCATTTTTCTTAAACAATTGGTGTTTATTGCATGTAACATATTTAAAATCGTTTTTCGTGAGAAAAAAAAAGCTTTGATATGCTATCAAGTCACAGCACTTAGTATTTGCAATTGTATATTATCCCTGTATTTGCCAAATTTTGAATTTTGGATCTTTTGTCATACACTTATACATGATAAATGAAATGATTTTAGGAAATAGAGATTCCTGAAGTAGATAGCTTAAGGGTTTATAGACCATTTACTTGCCCTTTTATGGTTCTTCAAAAAACAATTCAAAATGTGGTCGCTGTGCTATTCAGAATAGTAGCTACAGGCTACATGTAACTGTTGAGCACTTGAAATGTGGTTAGAGTGGCTGAATAACTGAACTTTAAATTTTATTTAATTAATTTAAATGGCCACATGTTGGGCAGCACAGGTCTAGACTAATGTTATAGCTGTTGGGTAACTTATTCTAATAAAATTGAGGACAACTCTGTTTGAAATATTTTCTTTACTTCTGCAGGTTCCTTTTTAACCCTTCTGCCTGTCTTGATGAACATTTAATGCAATTTAAGTTCTTGGGAATTTTAATGGGGGTTGCCATTCGCACAAAGAAGCCTCTGGACCTGCACTTGGCCCCTCTGGTATGGAAGCAGCTGTGCTGTGTCCCCCTTGCCCTGGAGGACCTGGAGGAGGTGGACCTGCTGTATGTGCAGACCCTCCACAGCATCCTTCACCTTGAAGACAGTGGGATCACTGAGGAGAGTTTCCATGAGGTAACTGTAGCCAGTCCATTATTCTGCTAGTGTGTAGTAGAATATATATATACTAGAGGCCCAGTGCACGAATTCATGCATGGGTGGGGTCCGGCCAGCTCGGCCCCAATCAGGACGGATCAGGGCTGGGCCTGTCAGGAGGAGGAGATGGTGGGAGGTTGGCGGGCTGGCTGGCCGGCCCTGATCAGGGCCAATCAGGGCTGGGCTGGTTGGGGAAGGGGCTATGGACGATTGACCGATGGGTCCCATCCCCGATTGGGGTTGGGGACTGACCCGGCCATGGGGAGGGGCTGTGGGTGGTGGGCTGGCTGGCCCCACCCTTGAATGGGGTGGGGGGTGCCAGTCGGGAGCCAGCGGCCTGGTGGAGGGGCCATGGGTGGTTGGCCAGCTGGCCCTGCCCCTGATTGGGTGGGGGAGCCGATCTGGGGTGTGGCCAGGCAGGGGGAGGGGTTGCAGGAGGTCAAAGGGCTGGCCCCGCCCCCTATTGGGGTGGGGAGGTGATCAGGGATGGGGCTGGGTAGGGGGAGGGGCTGCGGGTCGATCAGGGTGGTGGTGGCCCATCGGGGGCTTGGACAGCCAGGGGGAAGGGCTGCAGGAGGTTTGCTGGCCAGCCCTGCCCCCTATTGGAGTAGGGGGTGCGATCAGGGGTGGGGTGGCCAGGGGGAGGGGCTGCAGGAGGTTGGCCACCAAACCCCACTCCCTATCGGGGTGGGGGGTTGCAGTCCGGCAGGCTGGCCGTGGAGAGGGGCTGCGGGCCTAACGTGGTGGGGTGGGCTGGGCTGGCTGGGGGGAAGGGAGGGGACATTTGGCTGGCAGCTGGCTCTTGATCAGGGTGGGAGGATGCAATCAGGGGCAGGCCCGCAGCGGGGAGGGGCCACAAGGTTGGCAAAAAGGTCCCACCCTCTGATTGGGCGGTTCACTGGCCATAGTGGGCGTCATAGCGACCAGTCATTAAGGTCATTATGGCCATTATGGTCGCTAGCTTTCTCTCTCTCTCTCTCTCTCTCTCTCTATATATATATATATATATATATATATGTGTGTGTGTATATATATATATATATATGTGTATATATATATATATATGTGTGTGTGTATATATATATATATATATATATATATATATATATATAGATGTTTAAGTCAGATATTGTTTCATACTTGCTGTCTAGCTGGCCCACGCATGTCCCATTGCTGCCCTTAGCAGTTCAACCCCAGCAATTTATTTATTTATTTGTTTGTTGTTAATCCTCACTCGAGGATATTTTTTCCACTGATTTCTAGAGAGAGTAGAAGGGATGGAGGGAGTGAGAGAGAAGAAGAGAGAGAGAAAGAGAGAGAAGAGAGACATCGATGTGAAGGAGACACATTGATTGGTTGCCTCCTGCATGGGCCCCTACTGGGCTAGGGGATCACTGGACCAAGAATAGAACCCACAACCCTTTGGTGTGTGGGTGGACACACTAACCACTTTGCCATGCCAGCCCCTGTTCAACCACAGCGATTTAAATAGCTTCTAACAGAGCTGGCTCCAGCACCCAGCTTCTGCTCCTTCCCCTTTAATCACTCCTGTGCATGTTAGAGTGAAGGACCCAAAGAACCAAGGTGGAGAGGGAGGCCTGGGGCAAACACAGTTCATCCAACTTTGTTTAGGGGAGTAAGATTCGGCCTCATTCTTTTTTTTTTTTTTTTTTTTAACATATTTTCTTGATTTCAGAGAGAGGAAGGGAGAGAAACATCAGTGATGAGCAGAATCATTGATTGGCTGCTTCCTGCATGCCCCCTACTGGGGATCTCACCCACAATCTGGGCATGTGCACTGACTGGGAATCGAACCTGACCTGCCAGTTCATGGGTTGACACTCAACCACTGAGCCACACCCAGCTGGGCCAGCCTCAATCTTTATTTATTTATTTATTTATTCAATTTTATTTTTCTCTCTCAATCTTAATTATAGCCAGATGACGCAGCATTCCCTGCTGATCAAGTAGCCTGACCAGCTATCTTGATTGCCTTGTTTTTATCCTTAAAAATATTGATGATGCCCGGCTGGTATGGCTCAGTGGTTGAGTGTTGACCCATGAACCAGGATCATTGTTCCATTCCTGGTCAGGGCACATGCTTGGGTTGCGGGCTCAATCCCCAGGAGGGGGCATGTAGGAGGCAGCCAATCGATGATTCTCTTCATTGATGTTTCTATCCCTCCCTCTCTCTTCCTCTCTCTGAAAACCAATAAAAACAGCCCTAGCCAGTTTGGCTCAGTGGATAGAGTGTTGGCCCACAGACAGAAGGATCCCGGATTCCATTCCGGTCAAGGGCACATAGCACAGTTGCAGGTTCCTCCCCGGCCTGGGCCCTAGTCGGGGCTCATGCAGGAGCAACTAATCGATGTGTTTCTCTCACATTGATATTTCTCTGTCTTTCCCTCTCTCCTCCACTCTCTTTAAAAATCAATGGAAAAATATCCCTGGGCGAGGATTAAAAAAAAAATCAATTAAAACATTTTTTAAAAGTATATTGATGATGTTACTGTTTTGCTATACTTGTGTAACATACTTTTTGTTGTCATTTCTACCATGTAGTTAAAAGTCTTTTTTCTTCTATTCTTAGATGATTCCTCTTGATTCTTTTGTTGGTCAGAGTGCTGATGGCAAAATGGTTCCCATTATCCCTGGTGGAAATAGTATCCCACTCACATTTTCCAATAGGAAGGAATATGTGGAGAGGGCCATTGAATATCGACTTCATGAGATGGACCGACAGGTGAGATGAAACATTTTGGGAGGTGCAGGTGAATATTTGCCTTTGTCTCCCAACAGGAGCTGAATAAGTTTTACTGAATTTTGGCATATGAATTTACTGTGTTGATTCATTTGTATCTATATTTCAGCCCCTATTCAGAGACCTTTCAGGCCATATCTCTGGGTCTCCTATCTCCTTACTCAAGGCCTTTTTGGGGGCAGCTCTGAATTCATCACTGGTTGGATTGAGGCCAAGCTCTGACACAGGCCTTCATACCCTGCATTCCTCCTCCTCCTCATGTCTTACTGCTCTCCAACCCAATGTCCCCACTCCAGTTTGGTCATCAGGGTCCATATAAAGAAGCCCTGAACCACGGATCTTGCAATCCCACATGAGTGCCTCTTCCTCTCTCCTGCTACAGTCCTTCAAGTCCCAGCTAAGAGTGTGTCTCCTCTACAGACCAGCTTTCCTACAGGTCCATTACCTGTAGAGGTCTTTTTTGTTGCTTAGAAATTCCTCAAGATGTCACATGCTCTGTATTGTCTAAGAATTAGGCTGCAGAGTTTTGGTCTTGTTTCTTAAATTAGCTTGTAAGACATTAAATAAAAAATGTATTCTTTCCGTCTATATCCTATATATTCTTGTTTTATGTCGACATAATAAGCATTTAATAAATGATGGGAGTATGATCATAGAAATTAATATTGTGTCCAAAAATGATTTTTTTGGTTATCCAATTTTTAATAGCCACTTCAGTAATACTTTATTTGCAAAACATATTGAGGTCTTATTGAGAGCTGGACTCAGGCTCTGAGGCTTCGTAGTAATTTAAAATACATATATTCTGTACCCTTAACTCCTGGTTCCTTCTTTGATTCTGACTTTGGGCCAATTCCTATCAAAACACTAAATCCCTTAGTTGAAAGAGGGTGGGTTTGGTCAGCAATACTATTTACACAGCCTGGGCTTAGGATTTGTCTATAGTTCTTGACTATTTTTAACCCTCGAAGAGTGAATAACTGGCTAAAAATGTATTGATCACCTCCTGCATGCCACGCATGGTTTGGGCACCTTCATGTATAGTTTTTCCCATAGTTACTCTGTGAGATAAGGATTACTACTACCATTTCACAGATGAAGACACTGAGTCCAGAGACATGCAGTGATGTGCCCAAGGCATAACCAGGATCCCAAGCCAGGTTTAACTTCGGGATCCAGGCTCTTCTGCTGCCCTTCCTCTGAGGATTGCATTGACCCTCCACTTTCTGTCAGTGGTGCTCTGCTCTGCCTGGCTTTGTTCCTTTCTCATAAGAAGCCCTTCTTCCTCTTTTGCTTCCTCTTGTCGCTTAGAACCCAGTGTTGCTCCCATAGCTGCCCCCAGTTATCCCCTGCCCAAGCAGCCAGCCCATACTGTAGCCTCAGTTTTTCAGACAGCTTTTGATTTATATTCTACCAGGCATGACATCTTGTTTTGGGAAGACTTTGTCTGACGTATTTTATTCATTTTTAATTTATTTTATTGTTGATATTATTACAGATGTCCCCTTTTTTTCACCATTGACCCCCCTCAACCCCACTCCCACCCCAGGCCTTAACCACACTATTGTCTCTGTCCATGGATTATACGTATATGCATATAAATTCTTTGGTTAATCTCTCAGCTGAGGTAATTTAATATCAGTAGAGACTGCCAATCCTGTTTCTTAGTCCCAGGCATGACAACTCTATATCAATCATACCTCCAGGGGCTTCCTCAAGGTATGGCCCTGTGGAGGTTCTTGGGTTTTGTTTGGGTTTGTTCTTTTTATGTTAGATAGTTTTGAGTTGGCCAAGAGTGAAGGTGTATTTATGAAACAAACCTTGAAGAGTGGTGAGTCTGTTTGTATGGGATGCACTACTTGCAACCTTAGAGGAGTTCTAAACAGACTGTGTGGGCAGCCCCAGCAGCTCCCCCTCGGCATTCTCAGAGAACAGGCAGTATAAACTCCCATCACACAGACTTTCTTGTAGTTACTCAATTAAAATTCTCATCATAATTATGTGAGCAGCAGTATGTGCCTCACTTTTCAGGTGAGAAAATTACAGTAAAAGAAGTGGTAGAGCTGGGATTTGGAACTTGAGTTTCCTAATTAAATTCTCTGTCCTTTCTACTGCCCTCTTACAAAGAATTTGCAGTTTTACTTTCTTCTTTGTACTTTTCTGTCTTATTTTTTAACAATGAACACAAATATTTTTTACCAAGAAATGACTGTTTTCAAAAGAAAAACGTAAGTTACAGAAACAGTGGAAGCTAGACACATCCTCTAAGAGCTTCTTACTGTGCCGGGGATTCAGACTATCCCACACAGCACAGTTTCACAGCTTGTGGCCACATGTATGGCAGTGTGAATGAGTGGGCTTGGCATTGGGGAGGGCCAGCAGACTGGGATTGTGTGGGGAAGGGGAGGTGGGCTCCTAAATTGAACTTGAACTAGGACCAGAGGAGCATCTGAGTCTCATAAGCAGGGAGAAGCTCTAACAAAGGGTCCGAGGGAAGGAGGGTGGGCTGAGCACGTGGGCAATGGTTGCTGGAGTTCTGAAGGGTAACTGGAAGGTCTGGGGAGTGGCTGGGCCGGTGGAAGGTGCCCACTCTGTGCTCACATATTGAATGAACACCCTCTTCTGGGGGCAGGTGGCTGCAGTCCGAGAAGGGATGTCCTGGATTATCCCCGTGCCACTGCTGTCCCTCCTCACAGCGAAGCAGCTGGAGCAGATGGTGTGTGGGATGCCAGAGATCTCGGTAGAAGTGCTGAAGAAAGTGGTGCGGTACCGGGAGGTAGATGAGCAGCATCAGCTGGTGCAGTGGTTCTGGCACACGCTGGAGGAGTTCTCCAATGAGGAGCGGGTGCTGTTCATGAGGTTTGTGTCTGGAAGATCTCGACTACCAGCCAACACTGCTGACATTTCTCAGAGATTTCAAATCATGAAGGTTGATAGGGTAAGTAAGCTATATTTTCCTCCTTGGTAATGTCTGTCCTTATTGCATGTTAAGAAAACCAAACTGTGACCCTCAAGTAGGCCTGCCAATTCAGGCTTAATGCTTGGAATTTCCTAATTTAAAAAAAAATTTAAGCAGAAAAACTTGTTCAGAAAAATCACATAACCTCAGTTAAAAAAGTCCAAAATGGATGTAGAAAGTGCACTATAACCAACAACCTTCCATAAACCCCAGTCTCTTCCTGAGTGAAAGCTAGGCTTGGAGGATGGGTCATTATGCTGCCTTTGTCTCTTATTTCCTACCCCCTTTTCTTTGTGTGACTTACCACTGGAACATGGTCCTGTTGTTTCATGAAGACGCTAACCATTAGCTGGTGCACGTGCTCTAGAAGGAACTTGAAGACGTGGGGAGCAGCGGTAACGTGCTCTGCGACTACTTGTGTGATGTGCCTCGTGGAGCAGGCAGTGCAGCGTCTCTGGGGCCTGATGAAAGGCCCCAGCTGCAGAGCCCGAGCCCAGCTGCCGTTTTGACAGATGGCCTAGGAATAAAAGGGCTTAGAGTCTTGAATGCACACTGCTGCCAGAGTCATCTTTCTCAAGCACCCATCTGACCATGTCCCTCCTCCCTTCAGACCACTCAGGGGCCCCTGCATTGACTCCAGGACAAATGCTGACCCCCTTTGCCGCCTTAAACACCTCCAGTCTGGCCTCTGCCCCACTTTGTGATATAACCTCTTGACACTTACTATGTTCTGGCTATAATGGACTGCCGGCCTTTCTTCCCAGCAGACTGTGCTATTTTTAAACTTCCATGCCTTTGTACGCTATTCCCTAGCTTTAGCAAGTTCTCTTTTACACACTTTTCCATCTATGCTTAGCAGGCACTTATTTATCCTTTAAGCCTAACAACAATGTCATCTCCTCCAGGAAGCCCTCCTGGATGCTTTCCTGAGGGCAGACTTAGATCCCCTTCTTTCCACCTCCTGAACACCTGGTATATCCCTCAAACCCAGCATTAAGTTAGAAGTGGCTATGTTCCCTCTATCCCTGCTCCCTCCTCCTGCCCCAAGCTGGGCAGTCCTCCAAACAGGGTCCATGGTGTTTATTCTGGAAACAGTAAGGAAAGTTCGGCCTCTTCACACAAGGGCCCTTCCTGCCAGTTTCAGCAGGTTTCAGTATCTGCCTTTCTGGTGTTTTTCAAGTAACTACTCCTGGAAGTTGCTGTAGCCAAAGCCATCCCTCCCCCACTGCCTCCTGAGGCTGCCCGCCTGGGCTCCCCTCCTGGGCTAGGCTTGTTGGAGAGGCCATGCACAGGAAGGGCTATGAAAGAGCCTTTCCATAAATTTTCTACATGACTTGCCAGAAACTATAAGTTGTAAATCTGTTTTGTTGCTTCAGAAAGAGGTGGGGAGGAGGAACTGGTTTATTTCTATTCAGCTCTGGAAAAACCCCTTGCCTTATATCTATCCAGGGCTACCCCTGCCATCCCTGGAGTTAATCTGCCACTAATCCCCTGCCTGGTGGGGGAGGGAGGAGAGGGCGGGGTGTCAGCCTTAGAAAACTGACCACTGCTGGTCTCTCCTTTGTGACTGACTCTTAGACCATTTCTCCAGTTTCCAAGTCCGAGCCACCTGCTAACATTCCCTCCAGTGTCTTTGCCACTTCGGGTTTTTCTGCATTCAAGCTTCCTATGTCCTCACTGGCTTTGGCACAGTTAGGCTTCTGGGCCCTCCCCCTCCCACCTCTTCGAAATGCACTCACCTGGTGTGGGGTGTCGGTCTCAGAGAGGGAGAGGATGCTGGTTTCAAGAGGGAGTAGGCAGGTTCTTTTTTTAAAACTAAAACAACACATAAAATCAATGTAATATTGTTAAAATTATTACAAACAGTTTGAAAATGGTTGTGTTTGCAGGGAGAGACAGGGAACATGTATAATCCTCTCTCTAGTCATAGCCACTCTCACCTTACACCTTTGTGTAATTCCTCCCAGTCCTTGCCTCAAGCATACACATTTTTTATGTAAAATTTTGTATTTTGCTTTTTTCCGCTTAACAGTCTAACCCAGCCATGGGCAAACTACGGCCCGCGGGCTGGATCCGGCTAGTTTGAAATGAATAAAACTAAAAAAAAAAAAGACCGTACCCTTTTATGTAATGATGTTTACTTTGAATTTATATTAGTTCACACAAACACTCCATCCATGCTTTTGTTCCTCCGGTCCAGTTTAAGAACCCATTGTGGCCCTCGAGTCAAAAAGTTTGCCCACCCCTGGAACCCCAGCACTTTTCTGTTTTGCTGCAAGTCATCAAAATTATCATTTTAAATGGCTCTATCCCTGTCAGTGAAATGGATGCACTGGGACTTAGTTACCTTCTCCTTTCTCACTTGAGCTGTGTGCTGGTGGCCATGGCGGGTGAAGCAGGCAGAGTGCACGCTGCAAGGACATGGAGGGAAGCAGAAGCGTGATGGGTTCCTGGCAATTGTTCCTTCCATTTCACCAGCTCTGTTGGGGTCCTGAAGCAGCTTCACATTTGTACCCTCTTGGTGAAAGGGAAGGAACTCTATTGCACCCTTATTCTATGGCAGGCACTGTATGAAGCATGTTCGCTCACATCATCCTGCCAGTCAGGGCTTGCTCTCACTGTACACACGAAGGTATTGAAAGAGTGAGAAGAGGAAGGGAAGCATCTTCGCCAAAAGTCTTGATGGCTATGGACACCAGAGCCCACGCTCTTTCCACCGTGGCCAGTCTACTCCCCCCGAGTTGGCCACTCAGGCATGCCCGTGCAGCCCATCTTGAAGGCAGGGAGAAGTGCTTTCCCGACTTTGGGTGGTGGTAATGGGCAGCCCCTCTCCCCCCATGGCACCCTGATGCTGCACTCATGGCTCTGGGTCTCTCTCTCCACAGCCTTATGATAGTCTGCCTACCTCACAGACCTGCTTCTTCCAGCTGAGGCTGCCCCCCTACTCCAGCCAGCTGGTCATGGCTGAGCGCCTGCGCTACGCCATCAACAACTGCCGCTCCATCGACATGGACAACTACATGCTCTCGCGAAACGTGGACAACACTGAGGGCTCCGACACTGACTACTGACGGCTGGGGGTGCCGTGCTGCCGCCCCCTCTTTTCTCAGTAATGCTCACTTCCAGTTTCATGTTGATATACATAGAAGTTTTAGGAACATAAACCAATATTACAAACAGTGGCCACATTTAGTTACTCTAAATGTAACAAAGAAATTAGATGTTTTTATTTTTCTGTGATTGTACAAAACAAAGACAAAGTGCTCTCAGTCAGGTTTTTCCCTCCATATTTTGGTCACTTTTGATAAGTTTGCATGGAACCATTTTGGTGCATTTTTAGTTGGGAATGGTACATTTTTGTAAACCCACCCAGTGAACATGAGATTGTACATTGTGTATAATTGTTCATTAGAAAGGACAGTTTTACATGAATATTCATATATTTATTTTGTTTTAATTTGAATTGCCTGTGCAGGGTTCCTTATGCAGAGAAATAAAGCCAGTCAGGAAACAGGATGTGGGCTGCTTTTGTTACCAGCATGGAGCTTCTGACTGAGAGAAAGCGAGCTTTCAGGCTACTCTCTCCCTCTGATGGCTTTTGACCACCAGAGAGATTCCTTCCCACTGAGAGTGGGCTTTGCGTGGAGATGGCATAGCAGAGAGGCCAGGCCGCATGGGCACAGACCCAGGGGCTGGGAAGGCCCTGCCGTCATTTGCTCGGTCATGTTGGGTCTCTCACTCTGTGCTCACTCCAGAGGCCTTGCTTTAGCCACTCAGCCCATCTTCTCAGCACCACCCTTCCTCCTCCGTAGCTGGCTTACAGTGTAACATGCTAAAAAGAGCCTTTCCTGAAGCCCTGGGATATGCCTCGTACGGCATGCAGCTGTACCAGGCAAGGAGAAAATTAACCGAAGTAATACGGTTCTGGGCCTGCCTGTGGAGAACAAGCTGATGGGATGAAAGAGCCGGGCAGTTTACATAACGTGCATGCTGCGGGGCGAGTGACCGGGTGAATGAGTGAGTAAACGTGTGAACTAATACGAGAACTGATGAGTGGCTTTCATGTTCTCCAGTGATGGATGGTGGGGAGTGGTACAGGGGCTGGGGAAGAGGTGACTTCAGGCACTCTTGGTGCTTGATCCCAGCGCTGGAGGACCCTGGGCATGTGCTTGTGTGTGGAGGAATGTCAGGGTGAGCATGTGGTTCTAGGGGAAAGGCCATCCTAGAACCCAGAAGACTGGCTGTTGGGAGTGGGAAAGGAAGAGGACAAGACTTTTGGGTGGCTTTCTCTGTCATCTACAGCAAGTTCAAGCCAGAAGCTGCTTCGAGTGTACTTCGAGACTGACGCCCGCTCCAGGGTGCCAGACAGCCGTGCAGGCAGTTGTTTTCCACAAGGAAATAGGTGTGTATTGCAGAGAGAAATTGGAAGAAGAAAATGGTTTTGTTGTCTAAGATAATGTGGTGCATGGATCTTCCCCACTGAGACTGTCTAATAATATTTAGAATAATGACATCTTATTTTATTGAAAAGAGGCTTCAACCAGAACAGGGTCTCTGAGAGAGATCACAGGTTTGGGGAACCTGGGGTTTCTGGGCAAAGACAAGCTTTTACTACTCGACCTGCGAGCTCAGTCAGCAGCAGTGGTGAAGGGCTCTGAGCTAGAAGCACTCGGGGTCACGAGGCACTGCCCAGGCCCCTGGACCAGGAGGTTGCGTTAGGGAAGGGAGCCCTCTGTGTGCTGCTCAGATCCTGGGCTACTAGCGACGGGCCTTCAGCTTCTGTGCTGGTTCCTAGTGACAAGGGCTCTTCTTGCTGGGCTGGGCTGGCTGAGGGTGTGCTGAGCTGAAGGATACATCTGCTGCATCGAAGACTATTTTAAATCAAAGTAATACTTTGGCCTTGTGAGGCTCTGACCTCTGCCGTCAGTTTGCTCTGGACTGAAGGGCAGAGGCACCCCCGGCAGGCTAACGCTCATGGTTCCAGGTCCTGTTGTTACCGGACAGGGCCTGGGCCAGGAGAGGGTCTGCCTCAGGCCGGCCTATAGTATGTGGGTTCTTGACTTTGTGCAGGAAAGATTTTGCAAGACAAGTCCAAGTTTCTTAAAGCTGGGGACAGTAACACAAAGGCAGCACTCAGGGTAGAAGAAGCACCAGGGGAGAGCCTAGGTCAGGGGTGGGCAAACTTTTTGACTCGAGGGCCACAATGGGTTCTTAAACTGGACCGGAGGGCCGGAACAAAAGCATGGATGGAGTGTTTGTGTGAACTAATATAAATTCAAAGTAAACATCATTACATAAAAGGGTATGGTCTTTTTTTTTTTTTTTAGTTTTATTCATTTCAAACGGGCCGCATCCGGCGGGCCGTAGTTTGCCCACAGCTGGCCTAGGTGGTGCTCTGCTTTGGCTCTCTAGAAACGTAGGAAAGAAGTGAGCCACGGTGGGGCTGCCATGAGCTCACTGGGAAGTCAGAGAAAAGGGGGCATTGGAGACAGGTTCTGGGGGTGAGCCCTGGACAAGCTGCCATTGCTCACTGTTCCCCTGGCTGCATGCCTCATGGGGACCCTTAGAGGTTAGGAGGAAGTAAAAAGTTCATGTCCGAGAAGGGGCATGAGCATACAGTAGAGGGAGCCCACACTAGGTCTTTGTTATTGAGGGTTTTTATCTTTTCTGTGGGCGAGGATTTTAGGGGAGGATTTCAGCAGAATATTCATCAGCTTTCCAGATGTGTCTTTAATATACTGATGCACCAAAATGAGCATATAGGGGAGTTTGGGATTATTCTTTGGTCTGCTTTACTGTTTTACTTTTATCTTGGGTATGCCTGGCTCTAATTGGATTTTTATTTGTTCCCCTGACTTCATCTGTCCGTGGATTTGCCTGGCACAGATGGCACTAATTGGGTCTCTGTTCTCTATCTCCCCAACCAGAGTGATTTAAGCCGTGCATTCTCTGGTTAGGGAGGAGAGGTATAAACTATTTGCTCTCGAGTGCCCTTGGTTGGGGGGAGTAAGGTCTTGCAGTGTACCAGGTGGCTGGAAGTGGTTCAGATTGTTTGGCCTTGTTTAATTTTTTTGTCTGTTTCCCCATCCCATTTGCCAGGAATTTTCCTAGTGTGTTACTGTCCTGCCTCACTGACTGTCAGGTCTAATAGACAGCTTCTCAGAAGGCCTGACCCTACGAGGAAAATCTGCACAGATGCCTTAGTTTGTAATATGCCGTTTCTTTGCTGGGGAGCCTGTCACTGTTCTTCATTCTCTCGACTTTGGAAGCCCTGAGAGAGGGAGGTGTGAGTCCCTGAGCTGAGGAGCTGAAATGCCAGATACGATACTTCTTTTACTCGGGTCACTTCCAGCCCCTGTGGAGGCTTGGGCACTTTCTCTGTTTGCTGGACTCATTCAGTTAGCAAATACTTGTGGTTTTTTTATGACCCTTAACTAGTCTCGAGAACTTTGACCTCCAGCCTTTAAAATTTAAGATTTCTCAGGCCCTTCAAGGTAGGGCTTTGTTCTGGGCCTCCCAGCTTTGTGGTCTTTGCCCAGCACTCCCAGCCGTGAGACACCCACATCTGGTTAACTCAGTTTTTAGCAAAAAGCAAGTCTTGGGCATGGAATCCTAGAGCTGGAGGAGCTCAAGCTAAGCGATCAGTTTCTCCCTTTACAGACCAGAAATCCAGGGTCAGGGGAGGGAAAGCACTGGATCATAGATACACCAGGTTAGAGCTGAGAGTCCCAGCTTCCTGTCAGCACACCCGTGGGAGCTGATGGGGGCCGAGCAGTCCTCTCCAAACATTCAGCCTTTGCAGAAACTGGCCAGTGTGTCCCTGAAAGACAGGCCTCAGCACCACCTCTCAGGGAGCAGTCTGGGGCCTCTGACCTAAGAGCATGTAGTCCCAGTCTGCTGGCACTGAGGTTCCCGTGCAAACCAGCCGGTGCTGTGTGGTACCTGAGGTTGGCCTCCAGTCAGGGGGTCTGTTCTGCATCCTCCCCCTAGCATTCCCTCTATGTGGCCATTGGTTATCTCGGTCACAACAGAATGAAAAGAATTAACATTCAGGAGCTGGGGAAAGTCTGTGGTCTGTTCTGATGGAGGCTGTGAAGGCACAGGTAACTCCCAGTCGTTTCTAGGTGCCTCCTCTGGAGGTCAGGCCCCCATCTCCCCAGCTCGCCCTCCTCTGCACTATGCCTTGGGTTCTGCCAGGCACTTGGCTTTTCTAGCGCCACCCCCTCCCCCCGCCCCCTGCCAACACACACAGGTATGAAGACTCCTTTCCCTACCCCTACCTTCCAGCACTACACATCTATATATGTAAAAGCCTAAGCGACCATCTGACCATTCGACTGGTAGCAATGACACACAATGACCACCAGGGGGCAGATGCTCCGACTAGTAGCTATGATACGCACTGACCACCAGGGGGCAGATGCTCAACACAGGAGTTGCCGAGCTGCGGTGACTTGGCAGCTGCAGTTCTGGGGTGATGCACCCAGAACCAGAGAGGAGGGAGCCCAATTCTAGGGTGTGTCACCTGAGAACCTTCCTCTCCCAATCCAGGACCCCTCAGGGAATGTCAGAGAGCCTGTTTCAGCCCGATCCCCACAGGCCAGGCCGAGGGACCCCACTCCACAGACACCCTTCAAGCCCCAGCGCTGCTCCAGGTGTGGCCAGCTGGGGAAGGCCCACAGGAGGTTGGCTCCAGGGTGTGGCCAGCTCGTCTCACCCAGTCCTGCCCTGCCAGCCACCTTCTAATTCATTTCCTTTCAATGTGCACGAATCCGTGCACCAGGCCTCTAGTTTAGACATGATCTCATCGCAGGGTCACAGAGAGGGTCCCATTTTACAGATAAAGAAACTGAAGCTCAGAGAGGTCATAACTTGTCAGAAGTTATGGATGGTGGAGCTGAGCGAGCACTTGAAATCTCCCCTCACTCGAAGCTGCATGTCTTCTGACTAGAGTGAGTCCTTTGGGGGAGGGCGTGGCCCCGCCCAAGACCAATACCCACTGTTTGCTAGATGAATTAAGCATGCAGTGAGTGCCCCTTGTTCTGTGCAGATCTGAGAGAAGGCCCAGAAAGTAGTTTTTAGATTCAGCAGGACACTGTCAGGTGCTTTGCTCAGTGCTGCTGATGGTGAGCAGTGACTGTGAGGAGGCAGAGTGCTGCCCACCTTCTGGGAGCACCTCGGATGGCCCTGGGCTCAGGGACCCAAAGCTTCCCTGGGTGGGCGGGGCAGAATTAGGAGCCCTAGAACAGTGTGGGACACAGCTTTAGTCCTGTGGTCACCACAGTCTTGGTATATTGGCGGGGGGTGGGGGGGTGGGGTTACTAGGCATTGAAGGGTTAGCTGGGGAATGTAATGACCTCTGTTCTACAAACACACTGCTCCTTACAAAACCCTGGCAATAAGATTCTCTAGCCATCCCAATACACAGGTAAGAGAGCTGAGGTTTAGAGGGGGCTGACCTGCCTTGGCCAGAGGAGAATCAGAAACACAACCCTGTTGTTCCCCAGACTAAACCTCCAACTTGGGCAAACAGAGCCTGCTGGGAATTGGGGTTATCAGAGAAGCCAAAAGCAAAGTCCTGAGGCTTAAGTGGCTCTGTTTTAAACATTTAACCCCCTGGAAGCCTGAGCTTTTTTTCAACATTGTTGCAGTAGTGGAAGAAAATGAAGTTCCTGGAAGACCTGTCTCCTGAGCCCAGCGTATGGTGTGTAAACTGTAAAATCTCCCATAGGTAGCTAGTCTCACAGGCTGGTGGTGGGCCCTCCCCACTGCAGGTGGTGGCTGAGAGATTGGCTCTTCCCACACAGGCCAGGCTGGGATTCAGGCAGTTTCCAGGCAAAGCATTGGCCCAAACGGGCCCAGGGGGCAGCAACAGGCCTTCAGCAGTCCCTGGAAGGGTTGAGTTCTGCTTGCTTGCCCACAGGTTCTGCCTGGAGAAATTTCAGCACCTTCCCTTGGCTCCTGCTCAGGGTAGGCTGGATGGGAGAAGTCCAGCTCTCATTTCATCCTCATAATTACCTGTGAGGCCTCCATGGCTTCCCCTGTCCCTTATTTCTCTGATCACTCCTGCTTGCCCTTCTTTCTCACTCTCTGCTCTAGACACACCCACCTCCTCTCTTTCCCCTATTCCCCTAGTATAGCAGCTGAGCTCCTAGTCTGGTGAACCGGCTACTCCCTCTTCCTGGAATAACTCCCAGGTGCTGCTCAGCTCTCTCCCTGCCTCCCTCACTTCATGTCTCAGGTGCCACCTTCTCAAATGAGGCTTATGTTGGTCAACCCCCTTGAAGAGGCTTCCCCCTTACCCTGTGCTCACTCCCGTCCCCCATCCTATCTAATAATAGACAAACATGGTAATTAACCATACCTCCGACACGCTTCCCATTGGCTAATCAGGGCGATATGCAAATAAACTGCCAACCAAGATGGCGGACGGCAGCCAGGCAGCTGAAGCAAACAGGAGGCTTGCTTGCTCCAGTGAAGGAGGAAGCCAAGGTTCCCCGCCTGCCGCTGCTGGGCTCTGAGCTGCACTCTAAGAAACAATGTTGCAATTATAAAAGCTAAACAAACCCCATGCTTTCAGCCAGCCGGCAGAACTGGAGTTGCGACAGTGTTTCACTTATAGAAGCCAAACAAAGCCAGATACCTGCTTTCAGCAGCCGAGGTCTCAGGGCTGGAGCCGAGCCTCAGAGCTAAAGCCGGCTCTCAGTTTCAGTGACAGCCATAGAAGGTAAATAAATCCCAGAATAAAAAATAAAAAAAAAAGGAGAGGTTGGGAGCTTCAGTCACCCACCAGCCTGAAAACGGCCCTCAGCCCCTCACCCAGACTGGCCAGGCACCCCAGGGGGGACCCCCACCCTGAAGGGGGTGTGACCAGCTGCAAACAACCATCATCCCCTCATCCAGGCTGGCCAGGCACCCAAGCGGGACCCCCGCCCTGATCTAGGACACCCTTCAGGGCAAACCAACCGGCCCCCACCCGTGCACCAGGCCTCTATCCCAAGGGTGGGCAAACTTTTTGACTTGAGGGCCACAATGGGTTCTTAAACTGGACCGGAGGGCCGGAACAAAAGCATGGATGGAGTGTTTGTGTGAACTAATATAAATTCAAAGTAAACATCATTACATAAAAGGGTATGGTCTTTTTTTTTTTTTTAGTTTTATTCATTTCAAACGGGCCAGATCCGGCCCGCGGGCCGTAGTTTGCCCACGGCTGCTCTATCCTATATAGTAAAAGGGTAATATGCCTCCCAGCACTGGTATCAGCGGAGCCGCAAGGCCTCCCGAACCCGGGATCAGTGGAGCCGCGAGGCCTCCTAGCACCGGGATCAGCTGAGCAGCGAGGCCTCACTGCCCTGGTGTCAAGCAGAGCCGCGAGGCCTCCCGGCACTGGGATCAGCAGAGCCGTGAGGCCTCCTGGCTCTGGAGCAGCTTGACAGGGGGCAGCACCCAAACCCCCTGATTGACCTGCAGCTGTGTGATGGGGTGGGGCCCCAACCCCCCTGATGGGCCCTGCTTTGTGCGTGACAGGGGAGAGCTCCCCAACCTCCTGATCCGCCCTGCTCTGTGCATGACAGGGGGCGGCGCCCCAACTCCCCAATCGGCCCTGCTCTGAGTTCGACCAGGGGCTGCGGGGCAGGCACCTAGGGATTGGGCCTGCCCTCTGCCACCCGGGAGCAGGCCTAAGCCAGCAGGTTGTTATCTCCTGAGGGGCCCCAGACTGTGAGAGGGCACAAGTGGGGCTGAGGGATACCCCCCCCCCCACCAGTGCACAAATTTTTGTGCACCGGGCCTCTACTACTTATATAAAGACTAGAGGCCCAGTGCACAAAATTCATGCACTCGGGGGCGGGAATTGTCCCTCAGCCTAGCCTGTGCCCTCTCGCAGTCTGGGACCCCCTCACTCCTTACCACATGCCGATATCGCGGAGGTGGGAGAGGCTCCCGCCACCACCACTGCTCGCCAGTCGTGAGCCGGGCTTCTGGCTGAGTAGCACTCCCCCTGTGGCAGTGCACTGACCACTAGGGGGCAGCTCCTGCGTTGAACGTCTGCCCCTTGGTGGTCAGTGCATGTCATAGCAACCGGTTGTTCCACCATTTGGTCCATTTGCATATTAGCCTTTTATTATATAGGAGGATTACAGCAGGCACTGTAACCTTTCATTCAACGTTTAGTTATAACGCTTATGAGATCTAGGAAGTTAACTTGTTTATATCAACTAGCTTATGGTAGAATTGGTTTCATTATATGCGCATTTGCCCAGTTCCAAGAACCTATCAATAATAAGTGAGAACTCTACTTAATGTCTCTTCAACCATTGGAATGTAAGCACCATGAGAACAGAACTTGTCGTTTTCCTCACTGGTCCCCCAATATTTGGGCAAAAAATTAAGGAACCTGTGAGTAGGGATCAAGTTCCCCTTTCACAAAGAGGAAACACCCGGCCTCAGGTGTGTAGAAGGGGTCTTGGTCTCAGCGGGTGATGGGCAGAGCCGGAGTGTGAGCATCACCCACCACTCAGTGCTCATTAGTGCTGCAGACTTGCTCCCTAAACCCGTTTCCCGCCATGTTCCTGGGACCAGGAAGCTGCTGGGTGACCTAAGTGACTAAAGCCCTGAAATCGAAGACCAGGCATGTGCCCACGTTCAACAAGTCCAACAGGTAAAAACCTAACTGCATCAGTTTATAATCGTTTATCTAAGGACTTGGACAGGGTTGCTGCTTGTTTTTAATTCTCTGCTGCTTTTGTTTTTAATTATCTACTCTGGGTTTTTGAAATGCCTCATTTTCCTTTATGATATGAGAAAACGGTAGAAAATAAGGATAACTGTAATTTATGTAAAAATCACAAGCACATTTCTAGGATCGTGTGTGCAGTAGCTCCTAGGAATACACCTCCCTCCCCCGAGGAAAAGCGAGCCGACTCGTGTGAGCGCGGAGCAAAGCCGCGGGCGGGGCCGGGCACCTGGAGCCCCGCTCCATAGGCTCCATACGGAGGCCCCGTCGCCCTTGGGCGGCTCTCTCGGGCCTCGAGCCCGGCCCAGATTCCTGGCCAGAGGCCCCTTTCCTGGCCTCCGGGGGCCGCTAGGGGCGCTGCTGGAGCGAGCGGTCGGCCGCCGGAGCCGCTCAGTCCCCTTCCCAGGGCTCCCTGCCCGCGTCGGCCGCGAAGTCCCGACCTCCCGGGCGGGCAGCCTCGCCCAGGCGCCCCGGCCCGCTCGGCGGTCCTTGTCTCACTGGGGTGAGACCCCCGACGGCGGTCGCGGACCCCGAGGGTGTAGGCGCCTCCCGCTGCTGCGGAAGGAGGCGGGCAAGGTGCTGGAGTTTAGAGAGAACCACGCGAGTGTTTTCCAAGCTTCAGGTCATTTAATCTCGTATTCATCCTGCATATAAAATCGTAAAGTGAGGTAGACATTCATATCCCCATTTTGCAAACGGGTAAACAGGCTCAGAAGATCAGCGACCGTCGGAAGGGGGCGGAGCCGGAGTGGCTCCTTCGGCCGAGCGCCGTGGCTGGCGTCCCTCCGCGGCCCGGCGGCCTAGCGCGGGAGCAGCGTGCGGAGGGCCGGGCCTGGCGCCGGCGGGCAGCGGGGCGGCTGGTCGGGGATCATGGACGCGCTGTGCTCGGCTCGCAGCGCCAGGCGCGGGCACGCGGCACGGAGGCGGCGCAGGCCGGCGGCGCTCACGTTGCGGCAGAAGTCCACGTGCAGCGTCTGCAGCGCGCGCCCGTGCGCCGCCACGGCCGCCAGCGTGCGGTTGGTGACGCGCGCGCAGTTCTCCAGGCGCAGGGTGCGGAGGCGCGGGCAGCAGCGCAGCAGCCGCGCCAGGCAGTCGTCGGTGACGTGGCCGCAGCCGGACAGCGTGACGGACGCCAAGTTGGGGCACCTGTGCAGAGAGGGTGACCGTCACAGGGGCGGGGCCGAGGAGGACGCGGTTGGCGGCCCCGGCCACGCCGGGGCAGGAGCGCACGGTCTCGGTCGGCCCCCCCAGGAGCCCTGGGAGGCGGTGCCCGACCCCTCACAGGAGGAACGGCCCAGCGACTTGAAGGCACGTCCTGGCTGCGATGCTGCGGCCCGGAGCCGAGCCCGGGCTGGGGCCCCAGTTCCCTTCCCCGTGCCGCACTCCGCGTGGCTGCTTAGGCCCAGGATCCCCGGTCCTGCTGGGACAGAGGCGGCGCTGGGTCCTGGAGGCACCGCTGTAGTTCTTGCCGTCGCTCCGCGCTCGCTGCCTTCCGTGTGCGCGAGAAGCGGGCGTGGCGAGCGCGCCAGGCCAGGCCGCCTCTCCTGGCCGCGGAGGAGGGAGGAAGGGCTGCCAGCGCCCGGCTAGAGACAGGCCCACTCCCGCCGTGAGGAGGGCAGGCTGGGGGCTCTGGGCTCTAAGCCCTGGTTTCAGCTCAGCTGACGGGGCAGTCATTCCATCCCCACTGTGACCCCAGACGACCAACCAGGCCCAGGGTGCGCAGTGAGGGACAGCGGTAGCCTGTCCAGGAAGCTTGGAGACCCTCTACCCAGCCTTGCCAGGGCCTGATGGAGCCAAGTTGGACTTGCCTGATTGCGGTGTGCCCTGGGCTGTCACTCAGCCCAATGTTCCCGGTGGGGCAGTAGGGAGGGAATAATGCCATTGGGGATGTGAGGATTTTTATTTGGGGTGTAGAGAGCATGGGTAGTTGTAAACACAGTCTGCTCCGGGCAAGAAGGACCTATGGGCCTGGCCAGTGTAGCTCAGTCGTTGAGCTGCAGCCTATGAACCAGGAGATCATGGTTCGATTCCCGGGGGTCACTTGCTGGGGTTGCAGGGTGAGGGGTGTGCAGGAGGCAGCCAATCAGTGATTCCCTCATCATTGATGTCCCTCCCTCCCTCTCCGAAATCAATAAAAATATATATTTAAAAAGAAGGACCCCTGGTGGGCACAGGCCTTGGCTCCCTGTAAGCAGGGGGAGGAGCTGAGGGGGAAGTCCCTGTTCCTTGCCCCATCAGCTTCCCCAGTCCCTGGACTGCACCTGCCAAGGCCAGCTCAGCTCCCTGGTGCCTGGGGCAGAGGGTACAGAACTAAAGTAAAAGACTTGCCTGGCCACATTTCGCACACGGAACCCACCCCACCCAGCAGGGAGGGAATAATGCCGGTGGGGATGTGAGGATTTTATTTGGGGTGTAGACAGCGTGGGTAGTTGTAAACACAGTCTGCCTTAGTCTTCACATCAGCCCCTGTGCCCTCGGTTTGTGAGTGAAGACACTGGCCCAGAGAGCTCCAGTGACTTGCCTGTGATTGACTTGCTGGTTTGACCCAGGACAAATGTCTGAACCTTGTTGAGCCACCTCCTTGTGTCAAGTGGAAGAAATTGTTACCTTCAGGAGGGTTATGGAGATTAGGTGTTTAAGCCCCAAGCGTGGTGAGTGATCCTGTCCTCTAAGAACCTTTAGAATAATCCTGATGCAGGAAGAGACTGGAAAGAGAAAGAGCCACTCCCTCCCTGCCCAGCCAGCCCCTGCTGTTCCCACCACCAGCCCCGCTGCTGCCAGGCCAGCTTTGATGATACTTATCTATATGCACTACATGCCAGTAACCCTCCTATCCTGTGAGATAGGCGACTTGTCCTATTTTACAGATGAAGAAATGAGGTTGAAAGTTTAAATACTTGGGTTGGGGTCACATAATCAGACAATAGAACTGGGGGACTCAGCACAGAACCCCAACCTCCAAGCCCTTGCTGCATCCAGACAGTGGCCTGGGAGGCCCATTCCACACCTTGCTGGTTTGGGGGATTAGAGCAACTTCAGGGCAAGCTTTCTGCCCCATTTTATCACCCCCCAGTCTGATGTCTGGGCGCTGTTAAACCCATCGGAATGGGCTGGTCCTGTGAGGGCCTCGTCCTAGCGGCTGGGTCAGACCTAGCCTGTCTTGTTCTCTTCCTACCGCCTTAAAAGAACAGGTGGGCTACGACACCATTTTCTTCTATTCCTGTCGTGCTGCCTGGCTGGCCCAGCCTGGTGTTAGTAGCCAGCGGCTGCCCTGCCCGAAGGCAGGACGCACTAGTGACGGCTCGGAGAGCCTGGTGAGGGAGTCTGTTCTTGCTCTGGGCAGGAGGCTGTGACAAGGGAGCTGGCATGTGGCTCAGCCTCTGTCTGCTGTAGGGTTGACGAATCGAATACAGGATGTATTTGGACATACTTTTAACAAAGATATTCTATCTGAAATTTAAACTGGGAGTCTTGAATTTTTATTTACTAAAATCTGGCAATCCTAGATTGTGGGCAAATCATCTGACCTCTTAGAGCTTTGGTTTGAAAAATTAGGCTAAAACACCCTTCCCTAGAACTGTGCAGATTAGTACGTTTCTACTGGGGAGACCATGACGACGTATCGCCACCCCTACCCCGAGTCTGGCTGGGTTCAGCTCATCCAGAGCATCCCAGCTCTCCTTCCGCAGCTGCAGTTCATGACCCCTGGGGTTTGCTTGCTGGAGGGAGGGAGATGTGTGTGTGTGTGTGTGTGTGTGTGTGCGCGTGCGCGCGTGCGTGTGTGTGTGTGTGTGTGTTGGGTGGGGGACTGATTGCTGAATCTAGGAATCTTTTTTGAGGTCTGACCTTGAAAAGCCTGGCTCAGCGGGACCCACCTAGCACGTAATGGCTGCCAGGGAGGACGGCCGCCTGAAGGACAGCGCGGCTGAAGGCAGTTCTTCCTCTGCTCTAGGCCCTGTGAGGCTAAGAGGAGCTTGTTTCCTCATGATTTTATCCATCTTCTGGGGGCTGTGCTGTGGGTGGGCCTAGAGCAGTGGGTCTCAACCTTGGCTGCACATTAGAATCACCTGGGAATCTTTAAAATCCTGATTTCTGGGCCTCATCCTCCGGAAATTCTGTTTGTTATGGGGTGGGGCCACATTAGTAACAAAGAAACAGAATTTCCAGAGGATGAGGCCCAGAAATCAGGATTTTAAAAAGATTCCCAGGTGATTCTAATGTGCAGCCAAGGTTGAGAACCACTGCCCTAGAGGGTCTGAGGACCCTGGAGGCAGAGCCATCTGGGTCTTGTAAGCTGCTCTTCCCTGCTCCCCGGAAGCCTCCTAGAGCTCTGGATGCCAGTGCCAGCGCTGCCCAGGAGGCGGCCTACCTGTCGCACACCTGGAGGAGGAAGTCACTGACCAGGCTCTCGTGCCGGCTGCAGATGGTCCTCTGGAAGGCGCTCTTGAGCCAGTCCTCAACGCTGCACACCTGCACGCGGCTGGAGTGCCAGCAGATGGAGAGGCTCCTGAGCACCGGGCTCAGGAGGAAGTTGTCCTTCTTGAGTTCTGTGAGGGAGCGAAAGTGCAACAGGGGCCAGAGCGCGGGGTCCTCAAACACGGCCCGGAGCTGGGGGCAGGTGCTGGCGAGGTTCTTCCTGCTGTCCTTGTCCAGGAAGGAGAAGAGGTGCAGCAGGCATTCCCGGTTGAGCTGGGTGATGTGCATGGTGTGCAGCAGCCACGGAGTGTGGCTGGGGCCCAGGGACCTGACCTACCTCCTGCTGCTCCTCCCCAGCTCTGGGCCCGTGGACATATATGGTTGTGGAATGGGGTTTATTTTGGGCTAACAACTGGTGCTGGGGCTGGGGGGAGGGGGGGCAGTATCAGACATACGTGCAGCAGTCTGTGTCTCGGCTTATGTTCAGAGGAATTGAAAATCCTGGCAGAAAAGCAGCCTATTGAAGTTAAATAGTTTCCTTAAAAGGGATTTCTTTTCCTTTTAGCTGACAATGGTGTTCAGCAGTGAGCTCGTTTGGCTTTTCCCGAGGCATTTTCATTCTAGGTGGCCAGCCAGACCACCTCTGCCCGGGCTTGCAGCTCTGCGCACGGAGGGACTGACTGTAAATAGGATCTGCTCTTCTCCTCCTGAACATCGGAGTTTTGCCCACTCTTAGTAGGAAGAAGCCTGTTGTCTGGAAAGAGCTCAGGGTGACATTTCTGTTTCCTGAGCTGTGAGCAGACACGGATAATGCCTCTCCCGCTTTTACTCAGTGGTGATGGCTTTTCCAGGCTGGGCTGATCTGCCTTCAAACCCTGCTGCCCCCCACCAGGCAGAGGGGTGTCCTGGGCCTCCCATGGGCTCTGCCTTTATCCCGAGTTGTTCCTAAAACATTTACCTTCAGTAGCTTACCTTTCTGGTTTCTTCTGTATGTCATGTTTTAAATTTACTTGCTTTACCTTTTTCTAATGTTTCCTATTGTATCTAGCCTGTATTTCCAAAACACTCAGGATGGATAAAGTAGCTCTTCATACAAAACTGCGTGAAACAACTTTAGGTGAAAGTATTTTATGCCGAGTTTTCCCTTTAAGCGAACCTCCCACCATCCTTGTGAAAGCCTTACTTCCGCTTAGCAGATTGCATGGAAGTCTTTTCCATTAAGTTCTCCCTCCCAAAGTAACCCAGATTTCCAACACATGGATCCATTTCCTAACAGTGCTTGCTCGAATCCGTTCTACCCTGGACTCTGCTGTCATTCCCTGCTCTGAGGGCCTGGCTTTGTGTACAGGGTGGGTGGGTGGTTGGTGCAATGCCAATAGTAAAAAGCTATGTCGGACCACAGGAGTGAGGTGAGCAGCCCTTTCTCCCTCTGCTGGACCAGGGAACTCCACCCAAGGGGCTACCTTTCTCCCTTCTCCCATTTAACTGGCACTGGAAGGAACAGGAATTCTTTATGTCCAGTTTGTAGCGTAAGAGAGAGGAAGCAACTATGCTGGACCCCCTTCAGGAACTCCACCTTGGTCAGGCCCAGTGCAGCTTTGCCTGCCCTTAAAAGCGGATACAGCTGAGGAAGGAGAGGATTCTGGCCAGCTCCCTTGCTCCTAGAAGCCAGTCTCAGCTGTCCTCCATTGAGGACAAATCGGCAAAACAGCTAAAAGGAAGCTTTTATCAAAGGAAAGGGGAACTAGCTAATATTTCAAGCTAATCATTTTAACTGTTAAAAATGACAGCTGAAGGCCCTCCTTGGGCTCTAGCTGGACTTCCCCACTCAAAAGGTTCGCTGCAGCAGCACAGACGGGCTTAATAGAAAGCCATATGATCGTCACTTCCCCTCCCCAATCCTTTCCAAACCAGCACTTCTCCGAGGGCTGACCCTGGAAATCGGCAGTTCATTCACTTAGAAGGCAGGGCTGTGTGAGCCACTGGCCACTGGGAAGGGCCATTCTGGTTTGTGTGGCTTCCAGCCTGCATGCCCACCGCCCTGTTGGAGCGGCAGAACCCGGCAGGGACTGTCTAGAGCAGCGGTTCTCAACCTGTGGGTCGCGACCCTTTGGGGGGTCGAACGACCCTTTCACAAGGGTCGCCTAAGACCATCGGAAAACACATATAATTACATATTGTTTTTGTGGTTAATCACTATGCTTTAATTATGTTCAATTTGTAACAATGAAATTGGGGGTCACCACAACATGAGGAACTGTATTAAAGGGTCACGGCATTAGGAAGGTGGAGAACCACTGGTCTAGAGCCTGGACCCCCTGCTCCTCCTGGGGGGGTGGGGGAGGCGGGGGGGGGCTGTAGGACAGGCCTCAGAATGCAGGGTGGGCCCACATGGCATGCATTGTGGCAGGGAGGGGTCTGGCCCAGGCCTGGGTTAGCGGCAACAGCGCCTTCCTCTTCTGTGAGGAGCTTGGCTCCTTGGCTGCAACAGCAGCAGCCGCACAGCCGCTGACCAGCACAGCTGCCAACTTGTATACAGGACCTGGAGGCAAAGGCTTTTGGGCTGCAGGCACCTGTCTTCAGCTTTATTTTTTTCCTTTTCTTTGAATTTTATTAGGGAGACACTGGTTAATAAATTACATAGGCCTCAGGTGTACAGTTCTAGAACACATCACCTGTACATTGTATTGTGTGCTCACCTCCCGTCTTCAGTTTTAGAAGACTTACAGGAACAGGCCAGTAAGTAACAGGAGAACCATGGTGTGGACACAGGGCAGTTCTTTTCTTTTTCTGTTTACAGGGGACATGGGCAGAGAAGGCAGTATTCAGTAGCTTACTGTAAAGCAGAATGTTTAACAGCTCTTACTTGCCTTCTTTTACTTAAGATCAGTATCCTTCGCTCAGAGTCCAAAACCTGGTTCCTCAGGGTCGAGTCTAGCTGTGAAGGAGGTGAGCCGAGCTCATTTCTCTAAGGTCAGCTGGCCCAAGGAGAGACAGGGTGACTTCATTCCGCAGTGAGCTCCCACAGGCTCCTGGCGGCAGCACTGGAAGGTCTCTTCCCGCCACCACCCTGACCCACAGGCCACCTCATCCGGATCCACAGTCACCAGCAGCCCCGGATGATGAGGGTTCCGTAAGGATTTACCACCTGCTGACTGACAAGGCCCAGAGCTTGAGGGAGGATATTATTTACTTGGCTCCACTGAAAGGTGTTCAGAAATAATAGTCGAAAGGAAAGAGACCAGACTTTTAATGATACTTTCCATAAAACAGTTCAGGTTGGTGAAGCAGAAAAGGGATGTGATTACAATTTAAATGAAATCAGTCACTTGCACAATTAATCCTCTCGGCATCATACACACTAGGTTTTAATGGCAAATGATTATAGCACAGCCAACATGTGCGGAGGGCGGTCTGGAGTCCGGCACACTCTGACCTGAGGGGGAGGTGCCGCATCCAGGCAGCGAGCAGGGACCCGGGCCACAGCATGACACCGCCCCGCGCCCACCTCTCCCCATGCTGTGGGCGCCTCCTGTGGCTGCACTGGGGTCACGGCGGCCCATGCCCCGGCTGCAGGAACAGACGGTTCATGCTCTTTTCCAGGGCCTGAGGGAAGAGGCCACTTCAGCAACAGAGGGGACGTGAGAGAGGTTAGGGGCGGGGGAGGTTGAAGTGGGGTTAGTAAATCTAAATAGACGCATGTACACTAAACCAATGAAGGAGAGGTTTGGCTTTAAGAAATAAGTATGTTCCCAACCCCAGAAACCAGGCTGCTGAGTAGGTTCCACAGGTGAGATACACATTTAACACTCAACCAGGGCCAGTACACTTGACTGGTTTAATTCTGTTACATTTGTCATCACTATACACTGAGTAGAATACAGTGGATTAGCAAAGGTTTCTCCACCATGGAGAGAGATTTGTGTTGCCACAAACTGTTCTATCACCCACCGAGGTGGGAGGACTTCTGAGAAAGGTTTCTCGTCCAAGGAGCCACGTGACGGCGTGAGGCCCTGCCTCCGCAGAAGCTCTGAGCGAGGAGCCACACAAGCCCGAGAGCGCGTGGCACAGGGAAAGCCCTGAAGAGCACAAAAAGGTCAGCTTTTAAGAGGTGTGATAAGGCTACACAGTTAAATTTTAAAATACAAACAGGCACATTTACATCACTGGCAGTCAGCGCACAATTCAAATGGGTCCAATCACTTTTCCAAAGAGCCTTCATGATATTCAAACAGTTCTGCTCAAGTAAAATCAAGCAATAAAAATACTACAGCAATTCAAAAGAGATGTGTGCATCTTTTGAGCCAAGAGTGCCAGCCTGTCTGAGGACCACTTCCCCCAACAAGTGGCCTGTTGTAGTCCAGTCTGCTGCTAGATTCCATCTGGTATAAAAATACAGCTCTTCCCCATCACCATCTACACTGCCCAAGGCTTTACTGCTGAAGCAATGGCAGCTGCCCACTGGGAGACTCCCGACCTGCGTGCAGATGCTGGAAGTTACAGCTGTGCACCTTCTACAGTAGAAAAGCCTGGGTTCATCAGAGATGCTCAGCAAGATCAGAGTGGTGTTAAATTAAGGTATTGATATGTTAGATCAAATTAAGTGAAACTAATTTTTGTAGATCAAAAACAATTTCACATGGTTCACATAATGTAATTTAGCATTGTGAACTATTTTAAATATGTTCCTCTTAATTATCTTCTAGACTAAGTTGTAAGACCTAAACATGACGGCAAAGCTTTTTTCCTCTGGAGTGAAAACTTAGACCAGCACCGTCCGAGAAAAGTACAGATGGGACGTCTTGGTCTGCGCAGTCCCGTGCCACGTGCTGGAGTGGCTGCAGAACTGCGTTCTTTAACGTTAGTTAAATGTGTGGCTTACGGCCACTGTCCTGGGTAGGTCAGGGTTAGACATGATCTCGGTTTGCTCCTGGTCATGCTGAAGTGTTAGCGGATGGGAGCACCTTTCTATTTACTGGGTGGGATGCTACCTGATTCACAAGTTGTTGAATAAAGCCAATTAGATTTTTTTTAAAAAAAAGTGTTTAGTGCAGCAGTTCTCAACCTGTGGGTCGCGACCCCTTTGGGGGTCGAATGACCCTTTCACAGGGGTCGCCTAAGACCATCGGAAAAAACATATATAATTACATATTGTTTTTGTGATTAATCACTGTGCTTTAATTATGTTCAATTTGTAACAATGAAATTGGGGGTCACCACAACATGAGGAACTGTATTAAAGGGTCGAGGCCTTAGGAAGGTTGAGAACCACTGGTTTAGTGGATATGATCTGCTCTGAGGGAATGTGGGATTTAACATGGGATTCTAGTTCCAAATTTCAATTTGAGTTAAATTTGAATAGTGCTTGTACCAATTTTTCCTGAAAATTTAGAGAGACTACTAAGAGATAGAAACTACTTATTCAAAGTGAGAATACTTTCAACTTGCTCTGCTAAGTTGGATAGGCCAATGAAATAGGGCCATAAAGACTCATTTCCTTCTGTAGAAGCAGGGCCCACAGTGTTACCTGAGAAGTAGGTGGTCAAAATAAACTCTGGAGTTAGGCGAAGTAAGACCACAGTGAGCATGCAGTTATCCCCAGGGCTACAGTGAATGGGGAAACAGATGCTGATGCAAACAAAGCCATGTTCGCATCTCACCGGGAGCACCAAAACCATGTAGCTGAGTCAGAGGATTTTTTAAACACTAAATGCATTTGGTCTTTTCTGTACTCCTATCTTCTCCATGAAAACACACATTAAAAATATACCTCAAAACCTAAAAACCAACAGAGTAATTCTTGAATTTGCAGTACAGATATCACTGAACCAACAAAGTTATTTAGTTCGTGCTGATGAACAGCAGCCTTGAGAAAGACAAGAGCATCCGTTCCCTGGTCTACTTCGTGATGCCCTGCTACCTTTACAAGCAGAACGGATGGTTCCTGAGCAGTCACTGAAACCTCATGGGCCAGACCACACACGCACGTGATTCCTGATTCAGAGTCAGCCTGGTCTCCGGCACAGCTGTGCAGAGCAGCAGGCAGCCGCAGTGCTCTCCCGTCAGGAACATGCCTTACTGTCAGCATGTGAGAGCAACAAAGCATTGATGTAAATGTGCCTCAAAGTGAGAACTGAAACATTAATATAAAAACGTCCAATAGAACTAAGTTCTTGGAACCACATATAAAAACTGAATTATTACCACTAAAGCAGCAAATCAAAATATCTGCTGAGGTTTTCTGGTAGAACTAAAAAAAAAAAAAAATTAGTTGGTGCCCATGTTCACTACCATTGACAAAATAAAACTAAACCCCAAATAGGAAATTGAAAAGTGCATAATGAAATTAAATCTTGGATCAAGTATTTACGGAAAATTGGAAATGTTTGTCCGGCATAGTTGACAAGTAACGATTGAGAGGAGGTATTAAAGTTTATCCGGCCCAGCTCTGGCCTGGCGCTCCGCGTAGAAAAGGATGTAGGCCTTGGCCTTCACCACGGTGTCTTCCTCCGTCAGCGTCACAGTGCTGTCATTGAAATGGAACCAGCGGCCTTCGTGAGTTGCATAGGCTGTGTAATGTCCAGAACCCACCCTGTAAGGAGGAGTCAGAAGATAAAACTTTAGTAAGTGCTATAATGGAATAAACTCTAGAGAACTGTGGTTTAACACCTTTCGTACCGCATAGAAATCTCGAAGACATACGCCAGGGACCGCACGTTTTTGGGCAAACTGCACGTTATTTAAATCATCATAACTACAGATCATAATGCACTTTAGGTGTTTTTCAATAATTTTAACATTTTTATTTACAAAAACAAAGAATTAAACAATTAAAGTTCCTAGTACTTTTTTAATGTATGGTACCGTGTAAAACATTTTCTAAAAGCGCCAGGAACTTGAAGACGAAGACTCTTCGAATGACCAAAATACAATGTAACTGCAATGCTTTATGGGTTCGTGCAATTATATAGTTTTTCGTAGATTGACCTGCACAGTTTCCACCAATGAGATCGCTTCATTCGATGTGGACAAGACAGTGTGTTGAGATCTAAGGTCCATAACAGATGGCGCGCGAAACACGAGAAAGCTCGTGAGCGGTACGAAAGGTGTTAAGATGGTTTACTGAGCTCACATGTTTATCCTCAAAACCCACTGAAATGACAAGGCAGAGACTGACACTGGAACCAGAAGTGGAAGATTTTCTAGAACATAAAGGTGTATTCATGGCACTGGATTAATGGAGAAACTAGCTGAGTAACGCTCAACCTAACAAGCACAGGCTAAGACCTATAGGAAACAGAAAACAGAACCAGACTTCCCATTAGAGTTTGGGGGTGTAACTGAGCTTAAGAAAGTACGTAGCTCGAGGAAAATGCCTTTCCCCTACTTTGGCCATCAAGGGCTTTATTCTGTCAGCACGACCCACCCACTCTCCCAGGCAGAATAGCCTGCAGGTATAACAGAGACCTTCACAACTGTTAGAAAAACCCTTACCATCCTATATAATCCTATATAATCCTATATAATAAAAGCATAATATGCTAAGTGTCTGGTCATCCAGTGACTAATTGACTGTTCAACCAATCAAAACATAATATGCTAATGATATGCTAAGGCCGCTCAACCATTCGACATGCACTGACCACCAGGGGGGCAGTTGACTGGTTGACCACCAGCTATGACATGCACTGACCACCAGGGGGCAGATGCTCCAACTGGTAGGTTAGCTTGCTGCTGGGGTCCAGCTGATCGGGACTGGGCGAGATGGGCCGGACACTCCCTGGAGCCCTCCCATGGTACCTCCCTGGCCCGATCGCACACTGGTGGGGCCCCTTGGACTGGCCTGCACCTTCTTGCAATCCGGGACCCCTCGGAGGATGTCAGAGAGCTGGTTTCAGCCCGATCCCCTCGGGAGGGCGCCAGATGCAGGGCTCACGGTTATGAGTGCTGCTGCTGCAGCAGCACAAGCCTTTCCCAATCGAGACTGATTGGGTGCGAGACTGTGGCATGAGTAGGGAGCAGCAGGGGGGAGCTGCAGGTGGCATTGGACTGGGTTTTGGCTCAATCCCTGCAGGTCACCCAGAGGGGCCCCACCTGTGCACGGATTGGTGCACCAGGCCTCTAGTTTACCAATAATGACCAATCTCATTTATTATGATTCTGAATAAACATCCCAAAATCATCAATCATGAGGGGAAAAAATAGCATGAAAGAGAAGTACCAGAAAAAGAAACAGACAGTAATTAACAACTGAGGAAATGAAGGCAAAAAAACAGAGACTTTAAAAATTCTAATTAGTACCAATGTTTTCAAGAAGATACTGCAACCATAAAACAAGAACAGGCTGTTATGAAACAGTTACGAGAAAAAATGTGATCTCCACAATATAAAAATTCATGGAGGTGCTAATCTTTAATTTGGAGAGATGTAACGCAGATTGCTGATTTGGCAAAATAGGCCACAGCCGCCTTCAGGAACAAAAAAATAGAAGACATTAAAGAATAATTGAAATAATATGTGAAAGATCCAAGAAAGTTACAATACATTTAACAGGTGAGGTGTTCCAGAGGAGAGAATGGGGTGGGGAAAAAAATTCCCATTATTGGAAGACACCAGACTAAGACTGTTCCTTATCAACTATCAAGCAGGAATATATCTGATGTTATTTCTTAAGTCCAAAGACAGAGGATCCTACAACCTTTCAAAGAGAGAAAACAGGCTGACTACAGAGAAGTGAGTTGCCCAGCCAGTGTGGCTCAGTGGTTGAGCATCAACCTATGAACCAGGAGGACACGGTTCAATTCCCAGTCAGGGCACATGCCCGAATTGCTGGCTTGATCTCCCGTGTAGGACTTGCAGGAAAAAGCCAATCAATGATCTCTCTCATCATTGATGTTTCTATTTCTCTCTCCCTCTCACTTCCTCTCTGAAGTCAATAAAAAAATATTTTTTAAAAAAGGAGTAAAAAGTCAAGATTGTAGTGGGTGTGTTTATAATTCTGAGTGGTGAAGTCAATGGAGCAAAGTCTACAAAGTTCTGAGGAAAAGGATATTCAATATAGATAGTGGTTTTTTGAAGGTAAAATAGTCATTCTCATCAGACCAAACTTTCAGGGAGAAAAATAATCAAAAATTATTCAACAAAATAAAAAATGAAGTACAGGACATGAAGTTATAAATAATTTTCCATTTTCCCTATTTAAACATCAACTGGCAAAGGAAATTACTTGAGTAAAGAATGCTCCGGATTTGTGAACAACTGATTGGGTTCTGGATGCTGGGTTCAAATAAACCACGTTCCATTTAGCTCTTATGTGCCTTCACTTCACAACATTCTTGCAGGAATATTCTTTCACACCAAAACTGAAGGAAAATTCTATTTCACCCACTTTAACCCTTAGAGTGCCCGGGAGCTCGATCTTGCTCCTCCTGTCTTTCGCCAAAAGTGCCGGGCGCGCTATCAAAGCTTCGAAATGGCGTCCAGTTCTAAGTCTGCTTTTATTAGTGATGATGATATTGCTAAATATGTCAATGTAGTAAAGGTTTCCTTAAGTTTTTGAATATGTAACTTCATTTACTGGCGATTCATAATTTTTTTCCTAAACTGCTGTAAAATCAGCAAAAATGCCTTGGCAATTTTAGCATAGTTCCTAGGATATTGGTTGGCACTCAAAGGGTTAATGTACCTGAATCCACATTTTTTAGGGAGTTTGGGGAGAATTATCAAGAGTGGTGCTATTCCTAACCGGGACCAGCCCGCTAACGTACTCACCCGGAACCATGGTGCACCACCACAGCGGCGAGGTCGTACAGGCAGTTCTCAGGGCCACTGTTCTCAGGCTGCGGACAAGGGAGAAGGCATCCAGGACCGAGTTAGGAGCAGTGGTCAATGGCGTCCGTATCTCCCACCTCAATGACCTCTACCCTGTGTCAGTGAAGACTTAATTTTACTGAAGAGCGTCTTCTCACCAGCTAACAATGGTATTACCTTACCTCTAGTAAGTAGCATTTCATGTCTAGACCTCTCAGTGGAAACTCTACATATGTGTCAACTTTGTTTCTTAAATATGCTGTCCAATGAAATCTTTTCAAATGTAAGCATAGCACCTGGATCAGAAACAAAGGCAAAGACTGTAAACAAACTACTTGGTTAACTGTCTCTCAAATATTTTAGGTGGCTTATCAGTTTATCTTTTGATCCTGGAAATGGCTTTCTTCCATGCACATACTATTGTGATATTATGATTTGTAATAATGAAACGTATTATTTGGTCGTAGTTCTCTTTTCTGGTATATGGCTCCTAAAACTTAGAATTTCCTAAGTGATGAGAGTAATCAAGGTCTTTTGTTATGTGAATTAGGTGACTGGTGGACCTCACTTTAGGATGAGGGCCCTACCTCCCTACTCTCTGGTAGGGTAGAGGGACTGGAAGTTGAATCAATGGCCAATGGCCAGGATTTTAATCAGTTATGTCTATGTCATGAGGGCACCTGCAGAGTTCCAGGTTGGAGAAGCAGAATGCTTTCATATGCCCCATGCTGGGCCCCAAACTCCACAAGACAGGAGGGTCCTTTGGGACCTCATCCTATGTATCCTTTCATCTCGTTATTGATTCCTATCCTTGGTAAATCAGTAATCTAGCGACTAAACAGGTTTCTTCAGTTCTGTGAGCTGCTCTAGCAAATTAATGGAACCCAAAGAGGGAGGTTGGAAATCTCTCATTTATAGCCAATCAGAAGAATAGGCATCTAAAGTGCAAAGTGTGTGTGTGGAGGGGGGAGTGTGGGTGCAGATAAGATAACCTCCAATGTGTAGGTCAGAAACCTAAAGCAGCAACCTGGGCTTATGACTGGCTCTGAAGCGGACAGTCGTGGGACAGAGCCCTTAAGATGACATTCCCTTCAGCCAGTGTCAGAATTGAGTTGGAGTGTAGGTCACCCAGCTGGTGCAGTGGGAACCTCTCTCCCCTCCACACACTACAAACTATGATGGGGACACATTTATGCCTTATCAGAGGGTTTATTTAGCTTTTACTGAAAACACTAGAGACTAATACAGGAGAGATTACATAAAGTTACAGAAACAATTTGCTTTTCATCAGTCATAAAAGCACTGTTCCCTTGAAACTGCATTAGACTTTGAAACCCAACACTTACCTTGGGTAGTTTTTGAATCCAAAACTTTTTAGTGGACTTTTGTTTCTTTTTGCATTTGTGGCACATATATAACTCTGTCTCATCAAGCTCTTCTAGGTCGGTAAAACTGCGAAGACAATCTAAAACCAAATTGATTTTGGCAGCATTACATCAGGAAGCCTTTAATAGAGGCAGTGTACTGTAGAAAAAGACTAAACTTTGAAAGCGAGCAACTTAGGCTCAAATCTCAGCTCTATTAGCTATGTGTGACTGTGGAAAAGTCAGCTCTCCTCAGTTATAAAATGAAGATAAAAAAATAACAACAACAATAATAATACCTACTGTGAAGAACTGCTGTAAGGGAGACAAATAATGTGTACAAAGTGCCTGGCATCATGTCTGACATTTGGTAATGATTAATTAATGACAGATGGTATTTTTTTTAAGTTGGTATTATTGTTGTTGGGTTTGCTATTGTTAATGAGATAGTCTGAATAACTCTGATCTAAAAATTTAAAAACTACCCTAATGAAATCAAGGTTCAAACAGCAATTTTCTCTCAAAGTTCATAAAAAAAAATCACCTTTAGATCAAGCAGTTTCAAAGTCGTAACTTATTAGAAAATAAACATAGATTACAGAAGGCTACCTTATCAACCTTCCTCCTGTACTGCAACAAATCCTCTGTTCCAGACTTTACTTTCAGTCCCTTGGATAGACCACATATCTACCTAACTATCTACCTATCTATCCACCTACTTTTAAAAAAGATCTGTGTGGTCCGGAGCTTGGTAAACTGTGGCTCCAAGCCACAACCAGCCACCCTGGGTTTTGTAAATAAAGTTCTGCTGGAGCACAACCACACCCACTCCTTTATATATTGTCTGGCTGCTTTTAGGCTGCAACAGCAGGGCTGAGTAGTTGGGACATGGACCTTTATAAAACCTAAAATATTTTTTAAAAAAATATTTTTGTTGATTTCAGAGAGGGAGGGAGAGAGAGAATCATTGATCAGCTGCCTCCTGCACGCCTGCAACCCTGGCATGTGCCCTGACCTCCTGGTTCATAGGTCAATGCTCAACCACTGAGCCATGCTGGCTGGGCAAACCTAAAATATTTACTCATCTGGCCTCTAATGAAACTGCTGTATTTATGAATATTAATAAATAAAAATGCTTGGATGGTTTACTTTAAAAAACACCCAATTAAAAAATGGGCAAAGATAAGATATACAAATGGCTAACATGCACTAAAAAGATACTCAACTTCATTAATTATTAGGAAATGCAAATCAAAACCACAATGAGTCCTAGCTGGTTTGGCTCAGTTTATAGAGCGTCAGCCTGCGGGCTAGATCTCCAGTAGGGGGCATGCTGGAGGCAGCCAATCAATGATTCTTTCTCATCATTGATGTCTATGTCTCTGTCTCTCTCTGTCTCTCTGTCTCTCTCTCTCTCCCCCTTGCTCTCTGAAATAAATAAAAATATATTTTAAAAAAACGAAATCAATGGAAAAATATCCTCGGGTAAGGATTAAAAAAATAAAAAATATATAAATAAAGTTTAAAAAATAAACAAGACACAATGAGATACATTTTACACTCATGATGGTTATTATTTTTAAAAAACAAAAAATGGGAAGTAACATGTTATCTAGAATGTGGAGAAATTAGAACCCTCATGCATTGCTGATGAGAATGTCAGATGGTGCAGCCACTGAGGAAACCAGTGTGGTGGTTCCTCAAAAAGTTAAACATAGAATTACCATATGATCTAGCAATTCCACTCCTAGGTCTATACCCAAAAGAACTGAAAGCAGGGACTCAAACAGGCATTTGTACATTTATGTTCAAAACAGCATTGTTCACAATAGCTAAAAGGTGGAAGCACCAGGCCCTACACCACCTGCTCCTTTTCTGCTAATGAAGCCCCCTTCCTCCAGCAACCTCCCATCCCTCAGCTTCTCGCCATTTCCCAGCATTTCTTGCTTCCCAGTATTTTCTTCCTTCTACCTTTTTGAGAAGCTAAGACTTACAGGGTGACCACAAAGTGGTCCCACAGCCCATTTATGCACAAGATAGCGCCGTTTCCTCCTTTTCATGTGAGGCCATGTGATAAACCAAAACAGAATGAAAGGCCCATGGAAGCATGTCAAACAAGCAATACAAGCTGAGCCTGGTTTTTCAAGCACTAGGTTTAAAAAATGGTGGCCCAGCTGCCTCTAGGAGCCCTTTTCTTTTCTTTTCACACCTCTCCCTGCAGCTACAACAGGCTCAGGAGTCCCACAATTGCTACTGTACCCAGACAATGAAGCAGCCTCACTGTCAGCTGCATCAGGTCAGAAGGCTGGTGTGCCCGGGGCAGCCACTAGGGAATTTCAACAAAGAAGCAACATCATACACTCTCACTAAGCTAGTGCAGAACTACCACAGTCATCTCCATCTGGGTTTTTAAAAGCTTCTTAAGCTCTTCTGAAAATCTAATACCCATTTGTAATGGTTTCTATGGGTTAAAAAACAAAACACAGAACATACTTTTTTTCCTAAAAAGTTCCAACTGCTGCCCCTTTATAAAACAGCTTTTAAATCCGTTTTAAACACAAATATTCTTAACCATGGTATTTCTGGGCTTATAAGGAATGGGTGTTTATTTTCCTTTCTGCACTCTTTTGAATTTTCCTTGGTTGTAATAAGGAAAACCATTATGAAAACACATCCACACACATATCTCTTTAAGAGGAATACTGCCTCAATACAGCATCTCCTCTATATTCATAGATTTGACAGTTGCCATCTATAATAATAAAAGTGTAATATGCAAATCGACTGAACAGCCGAACAGCAGAACGACCATCCTGATGACCATGCTATGACATGCACTGGCGCCAGGCTAGCCAAGACGGGTGTGATGCAATTGGTTGGGGGGCCCCGCCATCACCCCATGATTGCCCCACAGAGGAAGGCCCAGGCCACCCTCTGCAGGGCGACTGATCAGGGAGGCAGGGCTCTGCAATTGATTGCCCCAAAGAGGGAGGCCCAGGCAACCAACCTGAGGGCTGAGGCAGGTGGGCAAGGCCTCCCTCTGTGGGGTGATTGATTCGCGGGGCTCCTGGACTGCAAGAGGGCGCAGGCTGGGCTGAGGAACCCTCCCCCCGCCCCCGCACCAAGTTCACGAATTCCGTGCACTGGGCCTCTAGTTTTAAATATTTGAACAGTCTGACCCTGAATGTACTAGAGTAATATTTTGCAGCAGCACAAATAGAAATTTCACCTCAAAGCTTATATATGGAAGTGAATTATCTCTAGTAGGTACCCAACAGTCATATCTCAGCAAAGCTTTGTTGTTCTCTAGTGACCTTCACGTCTCTCATTAAGGACTTCAAGAAGCTGCTTAAATTTTCATTTGTATTTCATGAGGGGGAAAAATGCCTTGGTGGTTTTTGAAACTCCTAAGATTTTCAAAGATTTCAGGGCATATATTTCACAAGTGTCAGTCTTCTACATTATATTAACTGTTAAATAGGATCCCTACAGAAAGCACTCAAGGAATAAAACTGGTTTGTTGAAGTTATTAAGTCATTTTTATGTATTATGTAAATTTAATTTAGCAAAGCAGTAATTGGGAAGTATACATGAATTAATCCACATTTTTATTCCTCTCAAATAAATACATAATTATAAAGGTGACACAAGTTAAAAAATGCAAACAATATAAAAGAACACAAAAAAGAAGTCACAATTCCATTTATTCCTGAATCCCATTCCCTAAGATAATCACTGTGAACAGACGGTGTATGCTGCTCAAGAATTTTAATGCTCACACGAATGGTTTTTTTATCTTACACAAATGGATTAATTCAAAATACATCCATCCATGGTGCGTTTTATCCTACAATATTTTGTATTTATCTTTCTGTGCCTGGGCTATTCATCAACTTTAGATTTCTTAATTGCTACATAGTATAATTTATTGAGCCAATGCCCTACTATTGGGCATATAAACTGTTTCTGATTTTTTTGCAGTAACAAAGAATGCTCCAATGAATACCATTTACATATGCTACTGTCCACATTTGCAAGTGAAATTACTATGTCTAAGGAAATGCCTATTAAAAATGATCACTACCCTCCAAAAACTATACCAGTTTATACTAACACCAATATGAGTGCCCACTTTCAAAAATTTTCACTAACAATGGCTATTATCTATCATTTTGACCAATTTTATTTTACTTATACTTGAAAATGTGAGACATTTTTCAGATGTTAAACTGACCATTTGCATTTTTCTTCTTAATATACTTTGCCCAAGTACTCTTTCTCATATATGTTACAAATGTTTGTTTCACGTTTATCAACTCCATTTGCCATTTTTCTTGTTTTTAGTACCAATCAATCACCTAAGCTGTATCATACACTCTCCAGGATGGTCTTAAGAAAGGAAGGTTGGTATTAAAGCATCTGGGATGGGTAGTAAGTGCAATGCTACAGAGAGCGGTAAGAACCATGGATATGACCAATTCAGGCTGGGTGGGGGGGGGGGTTGCGGGGGAGACACAACAAAAAAAGGGAAAGAAGTCTGAAACCAGTGTCTCTTGGGGCTTCCACCAAAGATCATCTGGATTTACTGGGTTTTGTTAAAGATTAGGAAATGCTTTTTAAATATATAACCACATATTTATATCAAGGAACAGTATTTTTTAAAAATTAATGCCAATATTAATACTGTTCTTATTAGAGAAATTTCAAAATGAAGTCAATCCAATTTAGATTATATAGTTTTAGGCTAATTCCTTTAATAATTTAATTTTTACTGATTCCCTCTAACTGATCAAATAATGTTTATTTTATGACTAGAGGCCCGGTGCATGAAATTCGTGCATGGGGGAGGGGGTCCCTCAGCCCGGCTGCATGCTCTTGCATTCCGGACATCCCTCTCACAATCCGGGACTGCTGGCTCCTAACTGCCTGCCAGCCTGATCACCCCTAACCACTCTGCCTGCCTCCCTGATCACCCCTAACTGCTCACCTGATCACCCCTAACCACTCTGCCTGCCTGCCTGATCACCCTTAACCACTTGCCTGCCTGCCTGATCACCCCTAACCACTCTGCCTGCCTGCCTGATCACCCCTAACCACTCTGCCTGCCTCCCTGATCACCCCTAACTGCTCACCTGATCACCCCTAACCACTCTGCCTGCCTGCCTGATCACCCTTAACCACTTGCCTGCCTGCCTGATCACCCCTAACCACTCTGCCTGCCTGCCTGATCACCCCTAACCACTTGCCTGCCTGCCTGATTGCCCCTAATCCCTCTGCCTGCCTGCCTGATCACCCCTAACCAATCTGCCTGCCTGCCTGATTGCCCCTAATCCCTCTGCCTGCCTGCCTGATCACTCCTAACCATCTCTGCCTCGGCCTTCCTGCCACGGCTTCATCAGGAAGGACGTTCAGAATGACATCCGGAAGGTCGTTTGGCTGTCTGGTCTAATTAGCATATTATGCTTTTGTTATTATAGATTAAGTTCACCTGTGTTCACATGCTACAACTATAAAGTATATCTGATATCAAGTATACTGCGATATTTAAAAAATTGATCTCAAGCCAAAAACAGTTTTGGAGAAACACACACTAGCCTATATATTAGGGGGAAGTGGAGTGGATAGGGCTTCCTTAAACTTCTATACTCCTGTTCAACAGAGACAATCAGCACTCACACAAGTGGGAACAAACTGAAAGCATCTATGAGGGTTTGTTTGCTCTTGTTTCTCAGAGTAGTCCAGTGCCTTTGACCGTCATCCATTGAGAGATTTCCAGAAACTACCTGAGCAACAGTTCTACAAGCAAGACTCTGCTGCTCCTATTTAACAAGCCAAATGCCGCACAATGCACCTGTGACACAGAGAAGCTTGCCCCTCCCCAAACAGCTATATTTTTACTCAGTTAAGTTGATTCTAGAGCAGTGCTGTCCAGTAGAATTTTCTGCAATAATGGAAATGTTCTGCACCTGTGCTTGAATACCATAGCCACTAGCCACATGGTTACTGAACACTTAAAATATGACTAGTGCAGGTGAGCAACAAAAATTTTAAATTTCATTTTAATTGCATTTTAATAACCACATGCAACTATGGTTGCCATACAAGGCAGTGCAGTTTTCAAATCTCTTCTTTTTTAAAAACCACACACAAAACCTTCCTGTCTTTCTGTCTGTCTGTCTGTCTATCTAAAGCCAGCGACCAGAATGCTGTAATGACTATAACGACCAGTCGCTATGATGCCCATTGCAGCCAGGGAACCGGCCCGATCGAGGGTGGGGCTGGCGGGCCAACCTTCCAAAGCCCCTCCCTCCAGCTGGCCCCACCCCCAATAAGCTCCAACCAGCCTGATTGGCCTACGGCTCCTCCCCCCAGTCAGCTCCGCCCCCGATTGGCCCCTCACTCTGATTAGGGGAAAGGACGGCCAGCCAACCACCCATGGCCCCTCCCCCAGGATGCTGGCATCCAATTGGCCATCCAACCCCATTCAGGGGTGGGACCAGCTGGCCAACTGCTCTCAGCCCCTCCCCCAAGCCAGCCTGGCCCTGATCTGGCCCGATCAGGGAAGGCTGGCTGGCCAACCTCCGACCACCTCCTCCTCCCAAGAGGCCCGACCCTGATCCACCCCGATTGGGGCTGGGCCAGCCCAACTCCATCGGTGCACAAATTTGTGCACTGGGCCTCTAGTCTAACTATAATTGTGACAATACTCCCTAAAACAGTTGAAGGGAAAAGAATTACTTTTAGTCAACATACAATTTAGGGCAGAAATTATGTTGCTTGCCTTCAGTGTACAGTTGCTTAATGATAGAACATGTATTAGGTCCTCTTTTTTCTATCCTAGTTTCTTCTTTTTATGACTAAAAAGAACAATTAGTCATTATAGTGGCTGGTGAAGGATAGGTCTCTTGCCTTGACTAAAGTAGTTAAAACTCATCAAGGGAAAAAGTTGTTCAAAATCTTGCAAAGTAAATGTAAATTTTAATATTCTTGCAATTAAAAGTAGGGCCTATGTTTAACCAATGGTAGTATCAACAGATTCCTCACACTATTTGTCATACAGAAGCATAAATAACACCATAATTCATATAACTTTGCTGAGTTTTCTTTCTTCCTGTGGATGCTAGTGGGATATCCATAGCATAATTCTATTTCATTAGGTCAGAAAAGGTTTTGTTATGAACTTTCACTTTTAAAAGAGAAAAGTGAGAAATGTTTTATGCTTGACCTACTATCTCTGACAGGCATTCTCATTAAACAGAATTTTTTTGGACAGGAAGAGACATCCAGGTTTGATTTTTGTTAAGTTACAACACAAATTCATTAAAGTAACAACACAGCACATATTGATGGAACTTACAAACATATTCGGGTATATAAAAGTGAAAAAAGAATTCTAGAACATTAATATCTTACCTCGTAATGAACAAACTGGTCCATTTTCTTGATTCTTAGAGCGCTTATTTCTGAATTGACTTGGAATATCTAATGAAAGGTCTTAAAAGGAAATAGGAAAACAACTGTTAAAGTCATATAACTCAAAAAGTAATTTCAAAAAAATTTTAAAAAAAAAAATATATTTCTTTATTCATTTAAGAGAGGAAGGGAGAGGGAGAGAGAGATAGAAACATCAATGATGAGATGATGAGAGAGAATCATTGATTGGCTGCCTCCTGCACGCCCCCTACTGGGGATCGAGCCCACAACCCAGCCATGTGCCCTTGGCTGGAATCAAACCTTCAGTCTGCAGGCAGATGCTATATCCACTGAACCAAACCGACTAGGGCAAATGATGTATTCTTAATGATTTATCTCCACTGTCTTAATTTTCAAAGGAAATAAAATTATTTTAATACAATATCATATCTCCACATACCAAATGTCTTACCTAGGAATGGATCAAACTTTCTAGATTCTGTCCCACATATAAGGCAGTTAACCTCATTTTGGAGAATGCCTCCAAAAATAGCCGTGACAACTGTAGATGCTCCATTTCTAAAGAAAATCACGTAAGAAAACATCTCAGTAAAAAAAAGAAAATAATTTATATTTAAATTACAAAATAATGCAAAAACTTTAAATTTATATAAATGTATTCTAAATAAAAGAGTTAAGCCATTGTTTGGCCTCCCCCCAAGCCCTCTTCCAATCCACTACTTTCTCCAACAGTAACCAACACTGGACATTTGCCACTCCTAACAGGAGTCACGTAAGTGCCTACACTCAGGGCCAGAGAACACCTTCCCCACAATTACATGCTGAAGAAAAGCAGGAACTGCCTTGTATTTGAGTCTTTGCAAGGCCTCTCATCTTACAGGGAACTCTCAATTCCTTTACTTTGAACCACTACCTCAATCGGAAGTAGATTTCCATTTTTCAGATGGTCATCTGTCAGGTTTGGGGAAAAAGAAGAAATTTCATACTTACTTAGTAGTTACTGAGGGAGTTCTAACTTCACAATTAAAGTGCTGAATGTTACTGTCAATGAGACTTAAAAAGCTCACTTAAAATATTATAAATAACTAGGAGCCCGGTGCACAAAATTTGTGTACGAGAGGGGAGTCCCTCAGCCCGGCCTGCACCCTTGGGGGATGTCTGACTGCTGGTTTAGGCTCGATCCCCATAGGGCCTAAACCAGCAGTCGGACATCCCTCTCACAATCCAGGATGCTGCATGCACCAGTGACCATACTTTTCATACAGGTGAAAGGCATCTTGCTGTTTTATGGGCAGCTACATTTTTTTGCCCTGATTATAAAAAGTAGTACATAAAATGATCCTTCTGAGGCAGTAGTACCATTTTCCCCATCTTATGGGTGGAAAAACTGAAGCAGAGAGAAGTTAAGTAATTGGCTTTGTCACACAGTTATAAGTGTCAGAATCAGGGCTGACCACAGAATGTGCAAGCCAGAGTCCACGCATGGCATCGCTGCATCATGCTGTTTCTTCAGTGTTAGAGCAGCCTTGCCAGGTTTTAATTTTTAAATCTAAGAGACTGCTCCCAATATATAGATAGGGTAGGGTCCCTAGGCCTGGCCAGCGATCAGGGCCGATCTGTGGGGCGACTGGTGGACGGGGCGATCAGGGGACCCCTGCTGGCACCCGCCTTGGCTGGCAGCCTGGTGCCACTTGCTCGCCGGTCCTGCCCCCCGCCACCACTGCAGTCACCTCTCTCTGCGGAATGACCGATGTGCAGGGCAATTGGGGGACCCCTGCTGGCAACTGCCTTGGCTGGTGGCCTGGCACCGCCCGCTGGCTAGCACCACCCCCCAACCCCCACCACCAGTCACCTCCCTCTGGAGGGGACAGATGGTCAATGCAGGAGCTGCATTGGACGTCTGCCCCCTGGTGGTGAGTATCATAGTGGCCAGTCGTTCTGCCAATCGTTCTGCCATTGGGTCAATTTGCATATTAGGGTTTTATTATATAGGATTCCTTTGTGGAGATCAAGAATACACTGCTTTAATAAAAAAAACACACAATTGTCCTAATGTTAGTGAACCTCTTGTTGCCTCAACTTCATCAAATGTAAAACAGGAACAATGTCTATTTCTCTCAGAGGCCTGGTGTGAAGATGAAATGAGTTATGTATGTATAGTGCATTTAGGCAAGTGCTTACCAAAAAGAAAGCCCTTAAATAATTAGGATCATACCGGCTTTTTGCTCTTATTTCCTTAAGTACATATTTTGAACATGTACCCCACTTTTTTGACAGCTGCATGGCATGCCACAGTATGCACATAGAATGAACACAAGAATAACTGAGAAAGTGCGCTAGTGAGAGCATCTTATCTAAGAATAGACAAATGTGTAAATTGACTGTCCCTCCGCTATGCTTACCAGCCAATCAGAAGAGTATGCAAATTAACCCAACAAAGATGGTGGTTAATTCGCATACGTAGGCACGAAGCGGCGGAGGGAAGACTAATGTCTCCGTCCGGAGCCATGAAGATTTAAGGCTTCATCCGTAGCGAAGGCCTGGGTCCTGGGTGCCGGAGGAAAACCGGTGCCGGCAGCCAGGGGAAGGGAAGGCCTATCGCATGAACCTCTTCGTGCAACGGGCCTCTAGTCTATATATGTAAAAGCCTAAGCAACCGAATGACCAGTCGCTATGACGCACACTGACCATCAGGGGGCAGACGCTCAATGCAGACGCTGCCCCTGGTAGTCAGTACGCTCCCACAGTGGGAGCACTACTCAGCTGACCAACGGGCACCAGACACGGCTCACAGCTCTCCTAACTGGGACTGACTGGGCGCGAGCCCGCAGCAGGTGCAGTGGGGCCTGGATGAGTGGGAGTGGCAGGCAGCATTGGACTGTCGGTTTCAGCCCAATCCCCACAGGCCATGCTGAGGGACCCCACTGGTGCACGAATCTGTGCACTGGGCCTCTAGTGCTATCATAATAGCACATGCAAAGCACCATTCTAAGTACTTTGTATTTATTAACTCAGTGAACCCACACAAAAACTCTATGAGGTAGACATGATTATCCCCATTTCACAGACCAGGAAGCTGAAGTCCAAAAGGTTAAGTAACCTGGCCCAAGGTCACACAGCTAGTCTGGCCTAAGCAGCTGTTCTTAACACTATGCTCTTGCTCTTAACTTAACCAATATAATATTAATGGACACTGAGGTTGTTTCAATATTTTACTGTCATTAACTGTACTACAACATACACTTACATATCACCCTTTGTGCACTTAAACAGTTAACTTCAACCAGTAAATGCTTCTATGTTAATAGAAATTTGAGGTGCTTTCTGACACTTGCAATCAATAATGCTAATACATTGAGCTGTACTTTCTGAACTGCTCTGAATCAACTGCAGTGATGAGATAGGCAATTCTATTATTTTAAACGTTTGCTTCCTTTGGCTTCCTTCCTTTACTGGAAAAAGAAATATATTGCAGCTTTATTATTTTCTTAAGTTGTTCATAAGATATTTGGCTTTTGTTTAGAAGTTTAAAAAAAGGGAAGATATATTGGGAACTGTAGAACACAATGGCCATTTTAGGTGTTAGGTTTAGTATCTGTGTCAAAAACAAAAGGCATGCCCAAAAAATAACTACTGAAAATAAAGAGACTCTGACTGATCCTCTCATACTGACTCACATACAATGCTGCCTTTAATTTAAAGAGAAATTACTCTATTTCAAAGCAGAACATTTAAACTCAGTGTAGTCCTTCCTTTATCATTTCTGCCTCTGAGAAAAGGATACCAATCAAGTCAAAATACAAAACAAAATTTTTCATTTAATACTATTTTTAATTTGGTGCTAGCAGCAAGAACAATTCTTCCAGACATAGGTAATTCCCTTTATTTTAATTAAAAAAATTTTTTTTTATTGATTTTAGAGAGAGGAAGGGAGAGGGATAGAGAGATAGAAACGTCGATGAGAGAGAAACATCAATATTGAGTTTGCAACCCAGGCATTTGCCCTGACCAGGAATCGAACTAGCAACCTCTTGATTCTTGGGTCGACACTCAACCACTGAGCTACAACTGCAGGCAGGTCCTTCCCTTTCTGTGCTAGATTCTAATTGGAACCATAGCTAACCTTCCAGGGCCTAGAAGGTCAAACATTTTGAGAAGTATGGAAATTCATACTGGTTACCCTTCTCTGACACAGCCAGATTAGCTATGAGGCTGCTTAGTCATTCAAAAGACCTTATCTTACAAATCAGACTTAGCAACTTCCAGGCAATATTACAACCTCTATATATTTCCTACTCTTTCTTTCTTTGGGGAGTTTGTCTTATAAATCCCTTTCCAACATAGGTCAACACAAACTTTTCAAAAATACGAAGAGAAGAAAACTACAATTAACTAATATCCAAGCTCAAATATCATAAAACATCTATTTCTCAAGCAAAATAAACATAATAATCTCAATGTCAATTCTGAGTTATTAGTACTTGAAAAAGCAACCTAAAAGGTTTATTTTGTTCATATCGAGAGGTAAGAAAAATTTTCAAGAACTTACAAATTCCTCAATTTCAATAAAGAGCAGATATACTTAAAGAAAATTCAAGTCCAGAATGAGGCATTAGGAAAATTCACATTCAAATATTTTAAGCCTTTGTTTTTAGTGAACAAATATAATTACTTTTAATATACTAAAATTAAGTCTTTGAGCCATTCTTCAGTACATCTGGAGGAAAACTTTTAAGTGCTAAATTGTACAAATATTTTCTATTTTTTTTCAAGTTTTAAAATGATCTATCCCAAATAACAATCAGAACTACACCAAGATGCAAATACAAGATGCCTCTGGTCTGGAAGTGGGAGGCATGTGCCAGTCCACTGGTCACAAAGTTCAAGAGCAAACATTTGTAGCAAAGATTAAGGGAAACTCTCCACTCCCATTATAAATCTAACAAACAATAACACCAACAGAAATATCTGAGGTGCTCCTTAAACAGCAAAGGAAATTAAATCTTACATGCAACATTTGTTACTTGCAGACAGGGTAGAATTCTCCTGCAGAATTGGTGAGCAGGAAACACCATTGAAACCGCCCTGGAGTTCCAAGTGCAGGTGGTCCAAAAGGTAGCGCATGAATTCATGGGCATCCTGCTGCTGATAGCCCCTGAAACAAACAGGAACAGTCTGTCATGGAGGAGGCTTCACCTGCCCAGCCAAAGCCACAGGAGGGAAAAGCATGGGGCGGAGATATAGCCCTGTGCTCAGAGCTCAGACACAGCGAGGCTCCTGGAGACTTTTCATCTCCACATGCTCCATGTTTTACACACAAAATTTCTCAACAAGAAAAATAATTCTGTTTGAAAACATGGAATTTTAGAGCTAATTGGACTTGTAGTAATCTCAATTGACCCCACTTTAGAGATGAGGTAAAAATGGGGTGTGAGGGTGTGATTTGCCTAAAGTCCTGCAGAGACAGAGCTATAACCCATGTCTCTCTCCTGGATGGACTCTGAATCTTCCCACTGTCCCACTGGCCCCTCCAGAAGATGCTCAAATGTTAAAATTTCACATCTTAACCTCACCATAAAACTAGATCTAAACCACCACCACATGAAATAAGGAATCTAAAACTAATTCTTTAGATTGAAAGATACTAATTTTTAAGCACTGGCTGAAAGGAAAAGAAAAATTTTCTAAAAAGTTAAGAAGACATCTAACATTCTATACCTAAATCCTAATCTCGATTCCAAAGACACTTTTAAATAAATACTTTTAAAAATGCATTGACTCATACGCAATTATTTTCTATCCTAAAATTTGAATATATAGAGCAACATATTCTTAGATTACTTCTTTCACTACATTCAACTAGGAAATTACGTGGAATTCTTATACTAATACAGATCGATGACAAGTAAACAGAAATGAAGACTGACAGAAAATAAAGCTGATACAACTGGAAGGTCACAGAGGTTTATGTAGAAAAAAATAAATCAAGCAATGAAATATAAGGTACTTGCATAAAACTGTTGATGGAAAATACTTCTGCCTACATTTTGCCAGCATGGGAGGTTCTCTTTAATCTATCCTCTAAATCTCAAGGTTTTCTGGCTTGGTCTTGAGTCAAAACTTCCACCGCTCTTCCAGGCAATGGTTCCATAAACAAAATTTCCTTCAACCAGAGTTCCCCTCAATCTATATATTTCCCCCTTTTCCTGAAATTTCTCCTGGAAATAAGAAATTATGAAAACAGTCTGCCTAATCAATGAAACTTAAATCAGAAGTCACTTCAGCACTGCACTGTAACTTTTTCTGAACTACTTAGCTACTAAATTTCAACATGTGTTCAAATATTTCTTCTAATATTCATATGAATAAATGTTAACATTCACAGTCAAAACTATTCATTCAAAGTTGGTAGTTCCTTTATGTACCTAACGAGGTACTTTAAACCTTTTCAATACAACATCCTTTTTTTTTTTCATGACTCAAAGGTAGTGCTACTACTTTAGGACATGTGTGAATTTCTACACATATAAAAATAGTTTTGTTTCTTCACCAAAATAACCTGATATCTAATCATCATGTTTCTAAAATGGATCATGAAAAACCAGTACTTTGTAGTTATGCCAATTTGCATTTTCATCAAATACATTAAAAAAATGTTCCTAGGGGGAATGTCAAGGAGGAAAAAAAAGGAGACATATGTAATACTCTTTGTAATACTTTAAGCAATAAAAATTAAAAAAAAGAAAAAGAAAAAATAAAAAAAAATGTTCCTAATGTACTAATGAATGATTCCAACCACACCATGATTTTATATTCTTTTATCAAAATATGTTATATTCTAATGTGTTTTTTTTACCATTGGAAACACATTTTTTAAAAATATATTTTACTGATTTTTTACAGAGAGGAAGGGAGAGGGATAGAGAGTTAGAAACATCGACGAGAGAGAAACATCGATCAGCTGCCTTCTGCACACCTCCTACTGGGGATGTGCCCGCAACCAAGGTACATGCCCTTGACTGGAATCGAGCCTGGGACTCTTCAGTCCACAGGCTAACGCTCTAGCCCAGGGATGGCGAACCTATGACACACGTGTCAGAGGTGACACGCGAACTCATTTTTTTGGTTTATTTTTCTTTGTTAAATGGCATTTAAATATATAAAATAAATATCAAAAAATATAAGTCTTTGTTTTACTAGGGTTGCAAATATCAAAAAATTTCTATATGTGACACGGCACCAGAGTTAAGTTAGGGTTTTTCAAAATGCTGACACGCCGAGCTCAAAAGGTTCACCATCACTGCTCTAGCCACTAAGCCAAACTAGTCAGGGCTGGAAACACACTTTTTACCTACATGAGATCATGGAACACTCAGCATTTTTATAAAGGTAAGTTATGGGTTTTTGTTTTAATGTGTGATCTTTACCAGAAAACAGTCTATTTTAAGACTAGGAACATTTTCTGATTCTGACTAAAGAGACATTTATCATTCCATTTTTAAACATTTAAATAAAACCTTTTATTGAATTATCTGAAAGTCTTAATAAATATTTAGTATGTTAAATTCAACAAACTTCAGTTACCTTTTTAATTATTTGCCAAATATACAATATGAGCTTCAGAGTTTTCTCTGTAGTCAACTTAGGTTTCTCTTGTTAATCACATTAAAGGAAACACTGCTCTCATGTGGGTGCAGTGTTTGTGTTTTGTATACAAATTATTTCATGGATGTCACCCAAACAGGCGTTTGTGAGTTACTGAGGAAATGGGTATATGAAGAACCCACTGGCATCTCTGACAGAGCAGAAATGAGAGAAGAGGGGAATAAAAATGGCCCCAATTTTAGCACTTCCTTATCGTCACTTGTTTTACCTTAAAAATGACCTCCTTCTCCTTAATGTCTACAGGAAATCTGTGTCCTAAGGATGCTGTGAGAAATAACTGTTGGAAAGCACACTGCAAATACAAAAAGCCTAAAGGGTCATGAACCATCCCTTCTGAACGAGAGGCTGAGAAGGGCAATACTGAAGCACAATGAATAGGCACACGGGGCAACTGGCTCTTCACAACAATTTTTGGCATAATGAGGCAACCAATATTTACCCAAATCTTTAAAAGAAAGAAATGTCCCAATAAAGAATGAAGAAAATGTTAATTTGTCCTCGCTGGTGTGGCTCAGTTGGTTGGGCATCTTTCCATGTATCAGGAGGTTGCCGGTTCCATTCCCGGTCAAGGGCACATGCCTGGATTGCGGGGCTTGCAGGGGCAGTCGATCAATGTGCTCTCACATCGATGTTTCTCTCTCTCTCAAAATCAACAAACTATTCTTTTAAAAAACACACACACAAAAAAAAAACAAAATCATGCTCACAGTCGAGCTACAGAAAATATAAAGGGAAGAGAGATGGGCAGATTTATAGGAAAAGTAGAATTCTACTGAATAAAGGTTTCATAATGTTTCTAAACTCCCAGTTAAGAACGAGGGGCCTGAGTCATCATGGGGACCAAGCAGAACAGTATGGAGTTAGTTGCTGGCCTCACTCAGGCACGTGGACAAATTACTGTTAAAAGATCTATCATTAACCAACCCCACAAAGACCTGGTTCTCATACTGGTCCTGACATTTACTAGCTGTACAAGACCAAACACATTGCTCCTCCTCTGTCTCATTGTTGTCTTCTTTAAAATGGGGCTAACACTTCCTACCTTGACAGGAATTTTGTTGTGTTTTTTAATGAAGATCAGATATAAAAGATCTAAAGTGCTAGGCACATAGTAGGCATTCAATAAATGACAACTAGCCCTAGCTGGTCTGGCTCAGTGGATAGAGTGTCAGCCTGTGGACTGAAGGGTCCCAGGTACGATTCTGGTCAAGGGCATATGCCCAGGTTGCGGGCTCGATCCCCAGTAGAGGGTGTGCAGGAGGCAGCCAATCAATGATTCTCTCTCATCACTGATGTTTCTCTCTCCCTTCCTCTCTGAAATCAATAAAAAAATATATTTTAAAAATAAAGAAATAAATAACAATTTTATGCAATAAAACATAAAGATTAAATCCCTATCAACAGTCTAACTAGGCGTGTCAGAAATTTTATATTAAGTCCAAACCAGATCAGTAGTAACTTAATAGTCATTTTCACCTTTCCTACTTAAGAGTCAAGAAATCTTAAAATTCTTACAAAATCAGTCTCTCCTGAGAGATTTACATGGCATGATATACATAAAAGAAGTTTCCTTCAAAACAAAGATCAGGGGTAACAATAGTCAATCACAACAACTTACAGTTCTTTAAAGTTACTACCTTTTAAACATTTCTCTATACCACCCATATATCTAAGCCACTAGTAGGCAATAGAGCAAGGTTTATGCTAAGTTTCACTACAGCATGCTGATTTAGTTTAAAACAAAACAAGGAGAGGGATGTACATTAGGTGCCTAAATCCTGAGTAGTAAGAACCATGATCGCTTCAGAAGGATAAAATCAACAAGGTGGTAACAGCTATTGTCAAACACCTGCAGTGCCCAAATCTGCTATTACCTGAAGTGCTAGGGCTGATGAATAAAACAGGACTAAGATAGGAGGGGAGGTAGGGATGGACAGCAGGGCTCTCTCCCTACTCAGCGAGGCTATACCGCGAGCACAGAAAACACAGGGACTCTGAAGCCACATTAGGATGGGACCCAGCAACCTTCTGGAAAGTGAATCCCAATGGACTTGACTACAGTCTCCTAAAACCTTCAGGACCCAGAGCAGAACTGTGGATATAATACCATAGACATCTACTGTTTACATTTGGATTATTTTTAGTTGAAATAATAAGATAGTGTATGATAGTAATTATTCTTTGTAAGGTTTTGAAAGAATCAAGGAAATTTTGTCCAGTATGTTTTCCTAGAGCAGATTAAATAATTCATAAGGGATTTAAAAATAAACTTTACTGTTGAGAGTATTACAGATGTCCCCTCTTCTCTCCTCCCATTGCTCCCCTCCCCATTTCCTGCCCCACCCCAGGCTTTCACCACCCTATTGTCTGTGTTCACAGGCAATGTATATATGCATATAAATTCTTTGGTTAATCTCTTCTCACTCCCTTCCCCTCTTCCCTCTGAGATTCGTCAGTTTGTTCCATGTTGCCATGCCACTGGTTCTGTTTTATTCATCAGTTTATTTTGTTTATTAGATTCCACATATAAGTGAGTTCATGTGATATTTGTCTTTCTCTAATTGGCTTATTTCACTTAGCATAGTAATCTCCAGGTCCCTCCATGCTGTCTCAAAGGGTAATAGATCCTTCTTTTTTACTGCTGCATAGTATTCTGTGGTATAAATGTACCACAGCTTTTTTATCTGCTCATCTGGGCACTAATCATCAGAGAGATGCAAATTAAAATGACAATGAGTTATCTCACACCTGCCAGAATGCCTACCATCAATCAGTCAATCAACTAACAACAAGTGTTGGCGAGGATGTGGAGACAAGGGAACCCTAGTACAGTGCTGGTGGGAATGCAGACTGGTGCAGCCACTATGGAAAAACAGTGTGGAGATCCCTCAAAAAATTAAAAATGGAACTCCCATTTGACCCAGTGATCCCATTTCTAGGAATATATCCTAAGAATCCTGAAACACCAATCTGAAAGAATATATACACCCCTATGTTCATAGTTGTTTATAATAGCTAAGACATGGAAACAGGGCTTTGTTTTTATAACAAAATACCCTACCCTTTGTTAAAGACATTCAAATATCTATTATTTAAACAAACATTTGTCTAGTCAGATATATCCAACTTCTGTTCTCTTCCTTTAAAAAAAAGAAAAGAGCAAAACCAGTCTTTACAATACCACCACTTCATTGGAAACTGTTTCAGGAACAGTATAACGACTAATATTAATATTTTAAGTACCTTTCGTTAAATAATACTTACCTAAAATTTGGCATAATCTTCCAAACAACATAAAATAAGGACTCTGGGCTAAATGCAGTTTGGCTACCTTGCCATAAAGCACAGAGTGTCTTTCTAAACTCTTCCACCAAAGACCTGCAAAAGAGGAAGGGACAAGACCCTGCGCATTAATGAGAGGCTATTATTTCAATGCATAATGTCCAACTGTCTAAAGTTCATAATAAATTAAAAATAAAAACATAAAGAAGGCCTGGTCTCTTCTAAGCTAAGTCTGACAGTTAAGTAAAAGCATTTCAAAAAACCATGTAAATAGCAGTAATTACTGACAAAACCAGTTTTGTAACCATATGGTGAAGTCTGTGCCAAAATACTGTCATACTTGTACAATAAAGCAATGAGAAAGTTACAAACCTAATTATTTAAGAATATACATTTTTAAAACTTAAAATCTTCATTTCTCCTTCTTGCCCCTCACTAGGAGCACTTCTCAGACCTCAGTGTGACATCTGCTCATCTCTGCCTCAGAGAGTCCATCTGACCACAAAGCTTCAACGTTCGGCTCCATACCAATGACTCTCAAAAATCCAAATCTAAAAGCCACATTTTCTCATGACCACTTTTTTTTTTTTTAATATATTTTATTGATTTTTTTACAGAGAGGAAGGGAGAGAGATAGAGAGTCAGAAACATCGATGAGAAGAGAAACATCGATCAGCTGCCTCTTGCACACCTCCTACTGGGGATGTTCCCGCAACCCAAGTACATGCCCTTGACCGGAATCGAACCTGGGACCCTTCAGTCCGCAGGCCGATGCTCTATCCACTGAGCCAAACCGGTTTCGGCTCTCATGACCACTTTTATTCAGGTTTCTCCAGCTTCCAACAGGAATTTTCCACTGAATGTCCTCCTGCCACTTCAAACCCAATGTGCACTGAACCTCCTCTCTGTGCTCTCCCTATTGTCCCCCAATATCCATTCTCATCTTCTCCGTAGGAGTAAAACTTCCTTTTTTCCCTTTGGCACATAAATTCCTGAAATAAAAAACTTTGAGTGTGTTTAAATTCTGAGAAATTTCCTTAAAGAGAAATAGTCCTTATTAACCGTTCCTGCCTCCTTCTAGCTGAAATGAGGATGAACTGGTGGCACTCCAGCACCGTCTTGGACTATGTGGCTGAGAGCCCCATTCCAGGGCTGACGGCACAGAGAGCAAGACGGAGCCTAAAAACTAGAAATGTCTAACTTTTGCATGAGAAAATAAACTGTGGATGTTTAAGTCATGGTTAATTTTGGTTATCTATGCATGTAGCTAAGTTGATACACCTCCTCAACTTCAATGACTCTATCTGTCAATACAACTACCATACTCATGAATAGCTAACTGATAACTCAGGGAATCTCAGTATCTTCTTTCTCAACCTGTTATCCTGTAGGTCCCTGGAATACAAAGCATATTTTTTACTTAGTGCCTGGACTTGTTTGAGGAAATCTCCACCTGAGTCTTGGTGAGAGTCAGAGCCTGTCTCCCACTATGGAAGCTGGAAAGTCCAGATACTTGCTTTCCCAGCCTATCTCTCCACCCCCACTGCAGGAATCGGATACAAGGCCTGGGCTCTGCCTACCTGAAGCAAGTGTTAGTGATGCAAAGAAGCTGGGACAGTACCAAATCCTTTCTGGTGGCAAAAATCATCATCTGGAGTTCACCAAGCACCCAGATTCAGCAGTGCCAGCAGTGGGAGCTCGAGTTGCACTGGGCAGCAAAAGCAGTGATGTTTTCATGGGGAAGTTCTATGGGGGTGATTGTGGCTTTGGTTCTAGATGCCTAGACTTCATACCTGATTTTCTACCCATCCAATAATGGTGAGCACACCAATTAGACCTCCAATAAGTTCCTTTTCTGCTTAACATGGCCAGAAGCAATTTCTACAGTTTGTAACTAAACCCTGAATGATATTAATGCATCAAGTACTACTCACTCTTCCCTTCAGTTTTGTGCACATGCATTTTTTCCTCTACATTTCACTCTATCCCCTCCAACCAAATCCTATGTAATAAAAGGCTAATATGCAAATTGTCCCCTTGACTGGGAGTTCAGGGGGTGGGGGCCAGCTGGCCAACAGCCCACAGCCCCTCCACCCGGCTGGCCCCACCCCTGATCAGGGCCCCTCCACCCCTATCAGGGTAGGCTGGCTGGACCTCACCTGTGCATGAGTTCGTGCACTGGGCCTCTAGTTACTATAGAGTGTAAAGCCTCCCTGAATGCAGGCATTTTCCAGTTCATCCTATATGCTGTTATCAAAGTGAACTCTTTTTTTAATATATGTTTATTGATTTCAGAGAGGAAGAGAGAAACATCAATGATGAGAATCATTGATCAGCTGTCTTCTGCACACCCCCTACTGGGGATCGTGCCCACAACCCAGGCATGTACCCTGACCGTGAACTGAACCGGGACCTCCTGGTTCATAGGTCAATGCTCAATCACTAAGCCATGCCAGCCAGGCAAAGAAAACACCACTTCCAGTGATGTCATTCCATCCCTCTTCAATGCCTGGCTTTAAAGTTGCCCCATATTTTGGCTCTAACCATACTGGTATACTCGTCTAACATGTTCTATCCTATTCTCCCTCAGCCACCTAGGCAGAACAGTACCAGATTATAAGATGGCTATTTGGAATGTGTGGGATGGGGGTGTGGGTATGGGATGGCCAGGCAGGGAAAACATTACATTAAAAGCATACACAGATGCCCTAGCCCAGTGGTCAGCAAACTGTGGCTTGTGAGTCACATGCGGCTCTTTGGCCCCTTGAGTGTGGCTCTTCCACAAAATACATGTGCGGGCGCGCATGTACAGTGTGATTGGAACTTCGTGGCCCATGCGCAGAAGTCGGTATTTTGTGGAAGAGCCACACTCAAGGGGCCGAAGAGCCACATGAGGCTTGCGAGCCGCAGTTTGCCGACCACTGCCCTAGCCGGTTTGGCTCAGTGGATAGATAATCAGCTTGCGTACTGAAGGGTCCCAGGTTCAATTCTAGTCAAGGGCACATACCTTGGTTGCAGGCTCCCAGCCCTAGTTGGGGGCATGAAGGAGGTAACCAATCGATGTATCTCTCTCACATCAGTGTTTCTCTCTGTCTCTCCCTCTCCCTTCTACTCTCTCTAAAAATCAATGGAAAAAATATCCTCGGGTAAGAATAAAAAAAAACACACACCAGATTATAAACCATAGACCTGTTACAGTAATGGTAAGATATGTAAAAAATGTGCCCCTTACAATCATGATAATATGATAGATCTTCTAAACCCCAAATAGTGTGTGGCTGCACTGAATAGATACTGGTTCTCAAGAATCACTTATCAATTCTTCCCCTCTTCATGTCAATGAAAAATTAACTGTATTGTCCCTGTAATTAATTTGATGAGTACAATTTAATTTTACTATCCAAGACAGGTTTTCCTAACAATATCAGACAAGTCAATTCACAAAGACTAGTGATATTCATGCTGGTCTACACTTAAACCTGTATTTCATATATAGATGTCAGTTTTAGAATGTCCAAATTCACAAAGGCTCAGTAAGTAGAGTGCTAAATTTATGCTGGCTTTTAGGAAAATACATGTAAAAGAATTTCAACAATTATTAAGATTACCTGCTAGATACTTAAACACAATTTTTAGAAGTTTTTTTTAAAATGTATGTGCCTGTGAACTCACATATGCAATGGAAATCATCAGTAAGAGTCTTTTGTTTTGTATCAAAGCCAGAAAGGATATAGTCTTAGAACTCACACGTTGTTATCCCCTTGGCTCCTGGTGTGGTATGTTCGCCTTCCTGCTGTCTTCCCATTCCTTAACTCCACAGCAGGCAGTTCTTTGAAATAACAGCAAAACTGTTCAATGTTACTATTTAAAAAGGAAGGGAAGAAAATTATTTTTTTGAATTTACTGTAAAGAAAGTTCTATGAAACCTACATATGGATTTTGTGAAAACACAATCTCAATTTTTCATTTAAATTGTACTCAATGTATTCTCTTGCACTGGGTATCTTCATTAAGTTCCCACATTAATACTAAGTATAAATAGATGACTGCAGAAATGAACAAAGATCTTAAAACAAAATCTCTGTTCAAAAAAATCCTCAATCTCCCCTCCCCACACATCTTTAGAAATGGTTATCACCATTTCTTTCTTCTCAGGGTGCTTGTAGGTGGTCAACAATTCCCTCAAATAAAAACAACCCATAAAACCAAACATATTGTTTAGAGACACTATAAAGAGTAACAAGGAGAATTCAGTAGTGACTAAAATTTCTTCTTTGGGCAAACTGGATAAGCTAACAGTACCTTTAAGAAGAAATAAAATATGGCTTCTGCCTTATTCCCAAGGTGGTCTTGGGAAGATAATTTATTCTGACTTTTGATGGCTCATTAAAATCTAAAAGTACACAACTTTCAAAATAATTTATTCTATACAACTTAGGGCAGCCTTCGTGACCATTTTATTTTTACTGCTTATCTTACAGTCTGAAGATCTTCTAAACATCCAATCTTATGACTACACTTAAGGCTCAACTAATGATTCAAATAAGTTTTCTGAACAAGGTTCCTTGTAGCCCAGGAGTCTGCAAACTACAGCCCACACACCATATCTGGCCCTGGGCCAGTGAGCTTTTACATTTTAAAACAGATGTTTAAAAATGGGGGGAAGGGCACGATTGAGGGGAAAAGAATATGTGAGAGACTGTATGTGGCAGGCAAAGATTAAAAAATATTTATTTAATTTGGCCTTTTACAGAAGAAATTTGCTGGTCTCTGCTCTAGCCTATTCAAGAAGCAACAGAAAATAAATAACTGCCAGCAGTTATTTAATGCAAGGCACTTTTCTAATAAGCACTTTATATAAATTACATTATATACTACCCAATTACCTGTGAGGTAGAATTATTATCCCCAATTTTACTGATGAGAAATCTAAGGAATTGAGGTAACTTGCCCCAAGCCATATGACTAGAGTCAATGGCAGAGAGGATCTGAACCCATAGCCTTTGCTCTTAACTATTCCACTAGAAACTAACAGCAGATACTTAAGCTCTGTCATATTACCTGAGTGACTGAAGGATGGCATTCATAAAACACGTGTTCCCCAAATTCCGAAGGCCTGTGGCACAAATGGCAGTGGTGCTTCCCTGTAAAATGGGACAAGGAGAGGCCCATCAGTAATGCCAAGAGAAGGCCGACTTTTTCAAACATCAAAGCAAAGCAAAGGCCTATATTTGAAACTCCAACTTCAAGCCAATCTAGAATTGGTCCTTTTCTGTCCAATTAATATTTCAAACTCTGTTTATATTCTCTGTATAAGTATCTACATATGTTTAGACGGTTGTTTCTAATCCTGGGACTGTTCTAAATGGAAGTATCTTGTGGACGCTTATGAGGAAAGCAGCATTAATAAGTACCGTGTAGTACACAATGCAAAAACCAGGAAGATCCATAAAAGAAGTAAAAATCAAGACTTAATGTCGTTACAAGATTCTATTAAAACTACTACACGTTACAAAAAATATAAATGTATACACCCCAAGTATTTCTGTCACCAAACTTTTAACTCTAAGCCATGCATAAATGACCAATATATGTTTTTCTAGCAATAGAGTATTAATCTTAAAAAACTACCTGAATTTCCCTTAAACTAAGGCTTGGTTTTCTAATTAGCTCTACAAGTTCATCATGACATCTGAATACTACACCTGAACATTGAAAGTGAATCTACCCATCCAAATCAAAGCATCTCTGACCATAATTCAGTTGGCCAGAGAACACTTTAGCTCTTTCTTCCACAAAATCGTTAACACTTTGATTAAGAGTGTGTCTCTACATAGCTAGCACGAGAGCAGAGAGGTAGATGCAGGGTAAAATTATTAAAATATTTTCTGATTTTGCCCTGGCTGTGGTGTGTTTCAGTTGGTTGGAGCGTCGTCCAGCACACCAAAAGGTGGTGGGTTCAATTCTGGTCAGGGCACGTGTGGGAGGCAACCAATAGGTGTTTCTCTCTCACATCTGTTTCTTTCTCTATCTCTCCCTTCTCTCTCTAAAATCAATAAAAATTGTTTCAAAATAAATAAATATTTCATGATTTTAAAATTTTGCTAATCCATTAATGGCTCATACATCTGGTAACAGATGGTTACCAGAATGAGGAAGCATATTCTCTTATGGTGAAGTTGTATTAATAAAGTCCTAAGAAATAAAATACCAATACTTCAGACCCATAGATTTTATACTAGGGATCTTTAACAGAAAGCAAGGATCTTTGCATCTTACAGAAACGTTGTAATAAGGTACGTGCATAGGCATTAAGAACAAACACTTTGGTGTGGTGAACACACAATACAATATACAGAAGATGTATTATAAAATTGTACCTCTGAAACCTATATAATTTTATTAACCAATGTCACCCCAATATAGTCAATAAAATTAAATAATTTTAAAAAACACACACAAATTCTTGCTAAGGCAGAGGAGTACAGTGGCAATCCTGACAAAAGAAAGGCACTGACAGATGGACTCATTGGGGTATTCAGCCACATTAAGAATCATTGGTACAAATGGCAAACATTTTATAAAATATTCCAAATCCAAGGCATCCTATATAATAGAGGTAATATGCAAATTAACCCTCACACCCTCACAAGATGGCTGCCTACGACCAGGCCAGCAGGGGGGTTAGTGAGGGACGACTAAATGACTGAACAGCAGGCTGCGTGGGGTGAGCAGGCCGGCAGGGGGGTTAGTGAGGGACGACCAAATGACTAAACAGCAGGTTGCGTGGAGTAACCAGGCCAGCGGGGAAGCCGTGAGGGGTGACCAGGCTGGCGGGGGGGTGGTTAGGGGCAACCAGGCCAGCAGATGGGGGCAGCTGGGGGTGACCAGGCGGGCAGGAAGGGCAGTAAGAGGCAACCAGGCCAGCGGGGATGGGGGGGGACGGTTTGGGGCGACCAGGCCAGCATGGGGTAGCAGTTCGGGGCGATTAGGTTGGCGGGGGGAGGGGCAGTGAGGGGCGACTAGGCCGGTGGGGGCGGGGGGCAGTTAGGGGTGACCAGGGAGGCAGGCAGGTGAGCAATTAGGAGCCAGCAGTCCAGATTTGTGAGAGGTCCCGGATTGGAGACGGTACAGGCTGGGCTGAGGGGACCTCCCCCTCCCCAATGCACGAATTTCGTGCACTGGGCCTCTAGTATACTTATAAAAGTGTATAAGGACCAACATTAATGTAATAAAGCAGGCTATATCTCAACCAATTCTTATATTTGAATAAATTTTAATTACTTACATTTACTTTTAGTAACTTGCTGTTTAGTGATGAGTTTTCCAAAAGTTTTCTTTTCCTATGCCTGTCAGCTGTGAAAGCTGAGCTATTGAAACACAAACAAACAAACAATCAAAAAGACATTAATGTACACAGACTTCACAGAAGGTTTTAGAGAATAAACTTGGCTGTTCTTAGTGTCTAGCGTATGGAGCCTTGCCTTGCTGCTTAGTCAGGCGAGGAAATGACCTATTAGGTCCACTGTGGCCCACAAAGTACTGAAGTAACTGAGGCGCTCCACTCCCTGGAAAAGCCCTACGCTCCTTCAGCAAGATGAACCAGAAGAAGCCACCACCAGGTACTTCCAAGAAAAGCTGGCCAGGTAGATAAAGCCTGTGAGACAATCCCTTGCCACCACCACTCTAACTGCCTAGGTGAAGCTTCAAAAAATGAGAACAGTCATTCCTCATAACAAAAAGAAAACCCTGGTCTGACAAGATTATTTTAAGAGTTATCATAAGTCTCAAATACTGTGCTACTTCTTTTATAATTTTGATAAAGATATCAATCATGTTTTATTCATTTGTCGTATTAGGCTATGACATAATCTGAGTTTGTGAAATGATAAAAAAGTATAGACATATACAAATTCATTTGATCCAGCTATGCTAGAAAGGATATTCTAAAACAAATACTAATTAGCACAGAAATTCTGAATTAAAATTGTTTAAATTTCTCTTCATGAAAGAAATACTTTATCCCAGCCCATGTAATTCAGTGGTTAAGCATTGATACATGAACCAAGAGGTCGCTAATTTGATTCCCAGTCAGGGCACATGTCTGGGTTGCAGGCTCAATCCCCAGTAGGGGGGCGTGTAGGAGGCAGCTGATTGATGTCTCATTGATGTTTTTATCTCTGTATTCCTTTTCCTTCCTCTCTCTCTAAAAATCAATAAAAACATATTTTTTAAAAAGAAAGATATATTTTGCTTAAATTTATCAGAGAGTAAGTCCTATCTTTAAAGGGTCACTTTAAAATTATTATGTATCAGGAGGTAAAATTATCATTAAACAACACAGACTTTCAAGTCTGCCAATTCTTTCCCCTCTCCTAAAAATACTAAGCTTATCCATAGGAAATACAAAATTATTTCTCTTTCCAGAATTTCCACATGAAATAAGTCTTTGGAGCATCAGATCTAGTAATAGTTGCTTCAAATCTAAACACACTCATAGGAAACATATCTTCAGAACGGCATGTCCCTCTCAGTGTTGGTGGCTGTAAGGTAAGAACAGACCAGTTCCATAGACTACTATGTTAAGTTATTCCTTCAAAAATTCTCTAAGTAAAGAAGTTGAATCACAAGCACAGTACATATACTACTTAGTGACAATGCCTAATAGTTAACTTTATTTTTAACCTACATAAAACATTTAGTTTTTAAAAACAGAAGTTATTAAAATTTACCATCAGTAAGTCTCAAAATAGCAAAATCCTCTAGATCCACACTGTCTACTATGGTAGCCACTTGCTACATGTGGCAACATATATTTAAATAAATTAAAATTAAGTAATATTTAAAATTTAGTTCTTTAGTCACACTAGCCACTTTTCTGGTGCTCAATAGCCACATGTGACCAGTGGCTATCATACCGGACACTGCAGATTACAGAAAGTTCTAGTGCACAGTGCTGCTCTAGAGAATATGTAGAAAAGTCTCAAGTTAAGTAAAACATAAATGTAATCATAGTTTTTAAATTGTAGCTTCCATTATAAACTAAAGCCTATGTTTGAAAACATAAAAATGAAAGTAGGTAATGTTTTTCAACACAGGAAAAACACTGATTACAAGGTAGATGTTTCAGTGGGCCAAGTAGAAGTGTAGACAAGGTGGTCTGTAACATCTTTTACATGATGAAATAGTCAACGGAAATAAAAGTTTGATAACTGCATAAATACATGCAGGTTACTGAGTGTTCTCTTTTCCCTTTGACTTAGTTCTGATTAATTTATTATGGATTAGATGGTAGTCTTAGAGAAAAAATATTCTGCTAGCTACCTACTTCTATAACAAAGCACCAATGTAGTAAGATCTTTACAATGACTTCACCACACCAAAAAGTGATATTACTTCAATTACCACAGGAATCTCCTACTTCACAGTTAATTGTGACTATTTCAGACAAAATTAAATATTTTGGATCTGTTGGTCTAATCCAGATAGGGCTCTGACTGCTTTGTTCCAATTAAGGGGAGAAGTGCTTTGAAAAAGAAAAAAGCCAAAAAAAGATGACAAGCCAAAAAGTACTTAAACCCAAAGTGCTTTAGTTTAGATTTTAAAGAAATAAATCCTGCCCTTATCAGCTTTATAATCTATTTAGTCAAAGAGATGCATACAGACGTTGGTTAACCAAAGCTATATAGTGTTTCACTTGAAGAACTTAGTTATTTCCTCTCAGTATACAATTTTAAAATACTCTATTAGCTTTACATTTAAGTTTGCTTTTGGCATCCTATATAATAAAAACCTAATATGCTAAGTGTCTGGTCGGCCATTCAACTAATCAAAGCGTAATATCCTAATGATATGCTAAGGCTGCTCAACCTCTCGCTATGACGTGCACTGACCACCAGGGGCAGACGCTCTGACCAGGAGATTAGCTTGCTGCTGGGGTCTGGCTGACAGGACTGAGTGAGATGGGCCAGACACACCCTGGAGCCCTCCTATGGCCCCCCGGGCTGGCCAACCTCCTGCGTTCCTCCCCGGGCCCAATCACCCACAATGGGGTCCCTCAGCCTGGCCTGCACCCTCTTGCAATCTTGGACACCTCGAGGAATGTCAGAGAGCCAGTTTCGGCCCGATGGCGGAACAACCAGTCGCTATGATGCACACTGACCACCAGGGGGCAGACGCCCAACACAGGAGCTGCCCCCTGGTGGTCAGTGCGCTCCCACAGGGGGAGCTCTGCTCAGCCACAAGCCGGGCTCATGGCTGGCAAGCGCAGCAGTGGTGGTGGGAGTCTCTCCCACCTCTGCAGCAGTGCTAAGGATGTCCAACTGCTGCAGAGGGCGGGCCTAAGCCGGCAGTCAGTCATTCCCCGAGGGCTCCTGGACTGCGAGATGGTGCAGGCAGGGCTGAGGGACACCCCCCTCCCCCCGAGTACATGAATTTCATGCGCCAGGCCTCTAGTATTCTCATAATACCTTTTATGTATCAACTGTGACAATAAATTTGATGACACCTAATGATTCAGGATGATTTACACAGATTACAGTTGAGTCAGCAGTCATTCCAGGACTATGCTTCTATCCATTGCAACTTTAAAGGCACTGCTATTTGGATTTTTATTTAACTGCTTGAATTTTGGGCCCAGTGAGTTTTATCTGAATGGCCTATTTGGCTACATCAAGAAAATTCTATTCATATAAGTACTTTAATTTTTTTATAGTGACATAATAAAACATTTTACAGCTTCTTGTACTATCCAGTGGAAACAAAAAGGAAAAACAAAAAGGAAAAAAAGAAACTAGGATCTTGTGCTATCACAAAGATTCAAAGTAGACAATATAGTTAAACCTAATTTCCCTTAAAAAGAACACATAAACTTTAGTGCTTCTAAGAAGACCTCATAATACATTTGATAAGGATTTTCTAATATCAAAGGTAACTGTATAAAGATTTCATATTGTCTTCTGACCTTTCCTTGCACCCCCAAAATTCCCCTTGCAAATAAACCGTGTAGCCTACAAGTCGGTGGGTTATAACTGAAAAACAGGCCCTGGGACCCTTGGATATATTTATGACAAATATTAACTGAAATAAATACTGAGATATGACCATTAACTATGGACACAGCTTAAGATAGTCAAACCCAAAGCTTATTTTATTAACATTTCAATTGCACTAAAAGCATGATGAAGTTATGGAACTCATAAACAAAAACCCCACTCAAAAATTCAGAAAGACCTCTCGACCCCAATCAATCCTTTTTTCCCCCACTGCTTATTTACTTACTTTTCCAAGTTCTGCAAGTGTTCTCTGACTTTCTGTACCAGTCCCAGCTTGGTGTCATTAACCACAAAATCATCACAGCGATAACTGCAAGAAAAATATTCATCAATGTGTGTAAAGAGCTTGAGGAAACCACAGTAATGAAATCACTAAAAGGTCTGGCTGCTGCCAAGATGATCACATGGCTCTGCAGGCAGTTCTGTTGGTGGCAAGTTTAAAGAGGACTTGGAATCCACAGTGGAATGTTTTTTATGAGCCTTTTGAAAAAGCCACGTAGGCAATGAACACTAGTTTATTTCACATTTTTATTCAAAAGCTCGATTCCCCCTTCAAAAATGAAATAAACTGCTACTTGTATTACATTCTTTTTAGGGTGCGTAATATGTGAAAAATGAAATAAAAAGCAACCAATTCTATTTATAAAGCTTTAAAGTGATAATTCCCAACTCAAATTAATGGAGAAATTGGGGGCAGGGAGAGATTTAAATGAAAAGTAGGGAAAAGGTAACTAACCTGTAGGGATAGTTGAATAAAAACACTAAAAATAAAGCTAGCCCTGGCCGGTTTGGCTCAGCAGCTAGAGCGTCGGCCTGCGAACTGAAAGGTCCCAGGTTCGATTCCGGTCAGGGCACATGCCCGGGTTGTGGGCTCGATCCCCAGTGGGGGACTTGCAGGAGGCAGCCGATCCACCATGATTCTCTCTCATCATGGATGTTTCTATCTCTCTCTCTCTCTTCCTTCCTCTCTGAAATCAATAAAGATATATATATATATAAAAAAAATAAAAATAAAGCTATATGTTTTAAACATAATTTAATTAAATAAATTATATTCAGATGGTTGAGAAGAATGAATCTTTTCATTCTGAGATGCTAGAAAACAAAAGTATAAAACAGTGGCCACCTCTTTTGGGAAACTGATAACTGCTTTGAAGAAAGATATTTAAGGTTTTCTTTAAAAATGATTCTGTGTGTGTGTGTGTGTGTGTGTGTGTGTTCACATGCTTCAGAACGTCAATAACCAAATAACATAAGGAATACACATAAATAAACTTTAACTTGTACATTAGCATTCAATTTTTTTCCCTGAGATAAGACCAATTTTAACAAAAACAATTTATGAGTTAGTACCAATATATTCTTTTGAATATCAGCTTTGTGTAAAAGCACTAATCCTAACTACTGAGGAATAATGACAATAACACTGCCATTCTGAGCAAACAAAACTTTGAATGCATAGGAATTAGCAAAAATTAGGTCATCTCTAGCAGAATCCAAAAACCATTTCTTACATATCTGAAACAGCAAATCTATTTTAAAAAATGAAGAGAGAATGGGGCAAAGTAACTAAAAATAAAATTTTATACAAAAGCATGGTTTGTGTCTTTTATTCTCATGAATAAAATTTTAAATGAATGCTTTTGAAAACTTTAAAATATTATATATATAATAATTTACACCCCCCTCCTCCCATTAACATTACCTATGCTGTCAATCAAGTATCTCTAATCTACTGTCCAAGTTCCCAGAGTCAAACCCTAACATTTCCATAAATAACAAAAGCCACCTTTTACATCCTAGATTGTTTCTCTTTGGTCAAATACCAGTAATGGCAGGAGAGTAATTATCAGTTTTATGATAAATATGTAAAAAATTTAAGTAAGAGAAAAGTTTTAATTCTTTGTTCCTCTCAGCAAAGATGTTAAGAGGGTCAAGTCTACTGTTTAAATCTGGGCTTAAGGCACGTGGTTCTTCCATGAACAGTCAGCATTCACTAAAGAAGGAAATTGCACTGTTACTCTAATTCCTCCTTATATTTTCATTTTATGTTTGCATATATTTATGCATGTATTTCAGATAAAACAGTACTCTATTCAAAACAAAAATACTCCAAATGCTAGTGTTCATCTGGGAAATGAAGTCTAAAAGGAAATTCACATCACCCTTCATGTATTGACAGGATATTCTACTATCTAATTGAAAAGTAAACCCCTTAACCTCCATAAATAGTGTAACCTATTGCTTTATTTACACAAAGCAATAGTGGTTGCTTTGTGTAAAGAAACAAACTGTTTCAAATTAAATAACAGATTTTTTTCTTATTAAAGTAATTATTTAATTCATGCATTCAGCCGGGATATAAAATTACTTAACATTTGTTAAAGTAACATTTTCATATATCAAAATATACTTATTTTGGGCCTTGTCTCTTCCAACTAATCTTGTTTAATTGGGTCTAGTTGTTTCATCTCTCTGAACTTTTATCATTAAAGTGAGTAAGTTGCTATAGATTCTAGAGCTGTGCTAATATGTCTCACGCAACTGAGGAACTGAATTTTATTTTTTTAAGGATTTTTAAGGTGATTTTTAGAGAGAGAGGACGGGAGAGGAAGAGAGAGAAACATTGATGTGATAGTGAAACATCAAATGGCTGCCTCTTATACGCCCCCTACTGGGGATGGAACCATCAACCTTTTGGTGCACAGGACTATGTCCAACCAAGTGAGCCAAATTGGCCAGGGCTGACTTTTAATTTTTCAAAGTTGTAATTAATATAAAATTTTACTTAACAGCTGAAGCAGTACAAAATATGTTTTAATTAATGACAATTTTATGGTCTTGGTGAAACTACATTTCACTTTTATTATATCACATAGATGTATTGCAGCACCCATGATGGGGGCATGTCATTTCTAGTATATTATACATAAGCAGAGCACCAATGTAGTTTGTGTCCACAGAATGATTCAGTTGAACTTATTTTTCTTTGCAAAAATGCAGCACTGTAATGTCTTTATTTGAATATTTTATGAAGACAGCATGAGTTACAGTGATATTTATGTAAATCACAAATGGTAGTAAAATTGAAATATATTTTTAACTATAACATTATTTTTCTAGCTTACTAGTAAGAATGAAAAAATTTTAACTTTCAAATGAAAGCACACTAATGAGGCAGAATTAAAAGGAGAAGGTATGTCACAAATTTTACAAAGAATGGCAATTATGATTTGCTACAGCAGAGTAAAATAAATCAGTTGTGTAAAACTAATCTATCCTATCTAATAAAAGACAAAAGGGTAATTGACCATACCTTTGCTATGCTTCCCATTGGCTAATCAGGGCAATATGCAAATTAACTGCCAACTAAGATGGCGTCCGGCAGCCACACAGCTCAAGCGAGCAGGAGGCTTGCTTGCTCCAGTGATGGAGGAAGCCAAGGTTCCCCGCCTGCCGCGGCCCAGCTCTGAGCTCCAAAAGCAACAAAGTTTCAATTATAGAAGCTAAACAAACCCCAGATACCTGCTTCAGCAGGCCAGCTCTCAGCTCCAGTGACAGCAGCAAAGTTTCAATTATAGAAGGTAAATAAACCCCAGAATAAAAAGAAAAAGAAGAAAAAAAGGAGAGCCTGGGAGTTAAGTCACCGGCCAGCCTGAAAACGGCCCTCAGCCCCTCACCCAGACTGGCCAGGCACCCCAGTGGGGACCTCCACCCTAAAGGGGGTGTGGCCAGCCTGAAAACAGCCATCAGCCCCTCATCCAGGCTGGCCAGACACCCCAGTGGGGACCCCCACCCTGAAGAGGGTGAGACCAGCTGCAAACAGCTATCATCCCCTCACCCAGGCTGGCCAGGCACCCAAGCGGGACCCCCAACCTGATCTGGGACATCCTTCAGGGCAAACCAGCCGGCCCCCACCCATGCACCAGGCCTCTATCCTATATAGTAAAAGGGTAATATGCAAACTGACCCTAACAGCAGAAAGATTGGGAATGACTGGTTACTATGACACACACTGACCACCAAGGGGCAGACGCTCAATGCAGGAGCTGCCCTCTGGTGGTCAGTGCACTCCCACATGGGGGAGCTCTGCTCAGCCACAAGCCAGGCTGATGGCTGCCAGTACAGCGGTGGTGGTGGGAGCCTCTCCTGCCTCCTCAGCAGCACTAAGGATGTCTGACTGCAGCTTAGGTCTGCTCCCCGCTGGCAAGTGGACATCCCCCGAGGGCTGTCGGGCTGCCAGAGGGATGTCTGATTGCCAGCTTAGGCGCAATCCCCCGGGAAGCAGGCCTAAGCCAGCAGTTGGTCATCCCCCGAGGGGTCCCAGACTGTGAGTGGGCACAGGCTGTGCTGAGGGACCGCCCCCTCCAAGTGCACAAATTTTTGTGCACCGGGCCTCTAGTATATATATAAAACCCTAATATGCAAATAGGCCAAGCAGCGGAACAACCAAACCAGTCACTATGACATGTGCTGACCACCAGGGCGCCCGCACAGAACATGGCAGGTGTTGGCGGCAGAGCACAAAACATGGCAGGTGTTGGCTGCAGCGGGACGGTGGAGCAGGTGAGCAGGGGCACCAGAAAAAGGCAGGGCACTGGCTGCTATCATCGGGGCGAGTCTCTAGTGGTTACTGAAAATTCTTTGCTCCTGGGCACTGTGGTCCTGCCGGACGCTCTCACCTGCTCCTGGCGCCAGCCCCACTTGCACCCACTGCCGGGGCCAGAGTTTCCGCTCGCACCCACTGCCTGCACCTGGCGCCGGCCCTGATCACTTGGTGCCGTCAGCAGGTGCAAGTGGTGGATGCTGGCCCTGATCACCCCTCAGGGCTTCTTCAACTCCCCCTGCTCCTGAGGGTGATAGGGGCTGGCAGCCGCTGCTCACACTTGCTGCCAGCGCTGGCCCTGGTGCTGGCCCCGCTCATACCACTGCTGGTGCCAGCCCCAATCGCTCTGCGCCATCAGCAGGTGCGAGCGGCAGCGGGAGTGGGGCTGCCGGCAGAGGGGACCAGGGGCCATGGCGGGAGGGGCCGGATGGGGGCATGGAGGATGGGCCGAAACCTGCCCCTGTGCCCACCACAGCCTCGCAGTCTACAGTTCTTTTCAAGGTACGTGAATTCGTGCACTGAGCCCCTAGTTTTAAGATCAAATAGTAAGAGTCATTTTCAGCAAGTGCATACTAATTTAATAAGAAGCTGTCTCTCAACAGACAAAAAAATCAATGAAACCAGTCACAATCAATGAAATCATAATGAAATACACAACATTTTTAAATGCTTATTAAAGGATTTGAGTTCGTAATTTTGGCCAGCTATAAAATGGCTTGAATTCTTCTGTGACAGAAGAAAGAAAAACATTAAATTATCGTTTCAGGCAAGGGAATTATGTTTAAAAATGAGGAAAAAATAAAACGTGAAAGATCTTCAATTGACCCACCAAGAAACTGTCAGTGAATAAAAGACCTAACAATCTAAAGATCGATCATTTCAACATCTGAAAAATTGTAAGCACTTTTATTTTTAGCTTTAGATGAGTTTTACGAGACAAGAGATACTGGCCAATTATTACTTTGGGTTTGTTTTGACTCAAATGACTTCCAAATCTATGACGAATTGTCTTCATCCATTTGCAAACTATAAATAATTGATCTCATGTTGTAGACATATTTTAATCTCTTATATCTGTTACTTTGGGCTAGAGAGGAAAAAGTTTCCTATCAAGACAGAAAATGGGCCAGATATGTGAGATCAAAATCTGGATTTGCTAGAACAATTTCCCTTATTTGTTCTACTGTGTAACATAATGAAAATATTTGTGCTCTGAAATAGACTATCATTGGCCCTGACCGGTTTGGCTCAGTGGACAGAGCATCAGCCTGTGGACTGAAGGGTCCCAGGTTTGATTCCGGTCAAGGGCATGTACCTTGGTTGCAGGCACATCCTCAGTAGGGAGTGTGCAGGAGGCAGCTGATCGATGTTTCTCTCTCATCGATGTTTCTAACTCTCTCTCCCTCTCCCTTTCTCTCCGTAAAAAATCAATAAAGTATATTAAAAAAAAAAAAAGAAATAGACTATCATTGACACAGTTATTAAAATTGCTCAGAATTGCCCTCATCGGTTTGGCTAGTGGATAGAGCGTCGGTCTGTGGACTGAAGGGTCCTGGGTTCAATTTCAGTCAAGGGCACATATCTTGGTTATGGGCTCAGTCCCCCGCACGCAGGAGGCAACCAATCAATATGTCCCTCTCACACTGATGTTTCTCTCTCTTTGACTTTCTCCATCCCTTCCACACTCTAAGAATCAATGGAAAAATATCCTTGGATGAGGATCAACAAAAATAAAATATAAGAAGTACTTCCATTGTGTTGGAAAATACTCCTTATTTTTAAAAAAATTACTCAGTATTATGTGCAAATGCTATGAATCAACACCAGTTTATGAAACTGCTCAAAGAAATAGAAGATAATGAATTTAATGACCACATGTTCTTTGCCCGAGTCATGGAAGAATTTTACAAAGATTTACTGTACTGCTAACTCTATCTAATTCAAGATTTTCTGGAAAACAGAAGAAATACTTGCCAATATTCAAAGAGAAAACATCAGTGTAACCTACATTTTTTCACCTATATCACAGTGTACATGAATGAGCTAAATTTAAAGACCCAAGGAGAGGGAAAAGCTTATTGTAACCTAGCTAGACAGGTACAAAAATTTATGTTAAAATTTAAACTACTCATAACATAAATCAATAATGATGTTACTACACATTTTGTAACATGAATATGCAGATTTTCACTGTAACAGCATTAAATAAATTGGCTGTAAATCTATGAGAAAAAGTGAAGAACACTGCTGATATTAATACATTTAAAGTTGATTTTCAGTTTATATAATATCCCTTTAAATTTGAAGTTGATAACACTAAGCTATTACAAGAATTAATGGGTTTACTTAACTTAGTATGTAGTTTTGAAATTGATCTGTTTTTGCTTCAGTCAAATCAATTGTTACAATAAGATGAATCAGTATTGCCAATACAGATGCAAATATTAAAGAAATGTTTTTTGATTTATTGGAAACATTTTAATAATAGTTTTTGAAATCTACATTTTTAACTCCAATTTTATGACTAAATATAGATCAAGCATTTCCAACAAAAATTTAGCATCTAAATGGAGATGTGCTGTAAAGTGCAAAATATACTCTAGATTTTTGAAGATTTCATATGAAAAAAACAATCTCCAATAATTTCATATTGATTACAGGTTGACATAAAACTGGGTTAAATAAATATACAATTAAAATTAATTCACCTGATTCTACTTTCTTTTTCAATATGACTACTAGAAAATTTAAAATTGCATTTTTGATTTGTATTAAATTTTGGACTGCACTGCTAGTCTAAAGTGTATCTTAGACTCTGTTTGCTCTAATATTCTATACTACTACTCACTATCATAAAGAGGTAACAAATGACTTTATTTGAACTATAAGAAATCAATTTTATTTTGGCTGGATTTGTTTTCATTGGCTAAAATAATTTTTTTAAATATTTCTACAACTGTCCCTATTTCTCAAGAGCCAATTTCAGGTTTTCTTACATCACTAAGAAGGACACTACTCCTAAGATTATAACTTTTGTACTTTCTAATTTTTCTAGATTATACTAGTGTTATTTGAGGGTGATGATGATGATGATGGAAGGAAAGCACCTTCTACAGGTCAAAACTTCTTAGTGTTTGGCATGTGGTAAGCAATCGACAATTTGAGTTTCCTTCCCTTGTGTAACCAAGAGCTGCCTCGCAGCCCAAGTTTCTCTAGCTGCTTCTATTTCCCTGCTTTGATCTCTTCTTCCTCACTGGCCCAGAGGTTAATAGAAAATAAGTGGCAAGAGTAGGAAATACATAACAATTTAAATGTTGTCTGATTGCCTGAGTCTTTAGCTGTGCCATTGCTTTCAAACTGGAAGCTATCCAACTAATAATACTGGTATTACAGATGGCCAAGAGACATATGAAAAAATGCTAAAAGTCACTGATCATCAGAGAGATGCAAATTAAAATAACAATGAGGTATCACTTCACACCTGTCAAAATGGCTACTATCAACAAATCAATAAATGACAAGTGCTGGTGAGAATGTGGAAAAAAGAGAAGCCTAGTACACTGCTGGTGGGAATGCAGACTGGTGCAACCATTATGGAAAACAGTATGGAGTTTCCCCAAAAAATTAAATATGGAACTGCCATTTGACCCAGTGATCTCACTTCTAGGAATTTATTCTAAAAAACCCAAATACCAATAAAAAAAGAATGCATGCACTCCTATGTTCATAGCAGCACAATTTACAATAGCTAAGATCTGGAAACTGCCCAAGTGCCCATCAGTAGATGAGTGGGTAAAAAAACTGTGGTACATTTATACCGTGGAATACTATGCAGCAGTAAAAAAGAAGAATCTCTTACCCTTTGAGACAGCATGGAGGGACCTGGAGAGTATCATGCTAACTGAAGTCAGTCAGAGAAAGACAAGTATCACATGATCTCACTCAAATGTGGAATCTAAGTAACAAAATAAACTGATGAAGGAATGGATCCAGAGACATGGAAGCATGGAACAGAGTTCAGAATCTCAGAGGGAAAGCAGTGGAGGGTGGATGAGTGGGAGGTAATCAACCAAGGACCTTGTATGCATATATGCATGGCCCATGGACACAGACAATGGGGCAGTGAGGGCCTGGGGCAGGGGCAGGTTGGATGGGGAGGGGGGGCTATGGAGGGGGAAAGGGGGACATATGCAATACTTTCAACAATACAGATTTTTTAAAAATCCTATCTAATAAAGAGGGAATATGCTAATTGACCCTCATGCCATCACAAAAATGGCAGCGCCCACAGCCAATAAGGAGGGAATATGCTAATTGACTGCCCCGCCTTCAAAGATGGAGACGCCCACAGCCACAAGATGGTGGTGCCCAGTCCCCTTAGCCCTGCCTAGGCACCTGCCTCCAGAGTGCCCCAGTCCTCTCAGCCCCCCAGCTGCCCAGGACCAGTCCAAGGCGCAGGTAACCAGGGCCAGCCGAGGCTTGCGCTGCCAGCAGTGGCAGCAGCAGAGGTGTGATGGGGTGTCCCCTGCTCACTGGGTCGCCTCCTGCTCCTGAGGGCTCCCGGACTGTGAGAGGGGGCAGGTTGGGCTGAGGGACGCCCCCTCCAGTGCATGAATTTTCATGCACCAGTAATATTAATAATACTGGTATTAAAAAGTCCCAAGACAAACTAAAGGACTTAAAGTAAACAAGTTCTAAAAATATCTTCCTGGCTTACAATTTTGTTGAAACTATTGGTCAGAACTATGCCTACCTATAACACCTGAAAAAAATTAAATCATGATTCTTAATATTCCCTTCAAGAAGATTATGTCAGAATGAAAAGCACAAAAGATTATGTAACTTGTAGATTGCCTTTTAAAAGTTTGTCCTCTGAAACTGGAATACATTTCCTGTTTTGAAGTAAATCTGGTTATAAACTATGGTTAGCCCTGGCCAGTTTTTCTCAGTGGTTAGAGTGTCAGCCCAATGCCGGGGTTCATGTCCTAGCATCAAGAAGGGTTCAGGAATCTGGAAAAGGCTGCGCGTAGATGACATAGGAATCCAGAGACTAATAAAGAGTCCGGAGACGAGATATAATTTTGAAAGGCATTGGGGGTCAGAGGACCTTCAGCTAAAGGCACTGAAGAGTTCCTCCTTGCCTAGGACCCTCGCTTTTATTAACACAATTTTTCCTAAGGCAAGGTGGAGACAATACACCTCAAAGGGTAAGGTTTCAAAGGGTAAAGAAGCATTGTCAGTTTGGGGAATAGCCTACGGCTGTTCAGGTGTTTGGCCAGTAGGAGGCAATAACATGTAGATTAAGATGCCCTTTAATTGTCTGGCAGTCAGAATCAGTTTCCTATTCAGGTTTGGGGAAATGCCTTTAGCCATTCCCAACAGGTGACTACATGTGTGACTCAACCCTGTTGAGTCCTCAAGTCTCATCAACCTTTTGATGAAACTCTTGAAATTATGACATGCTGGAATTGGTCTACAGCAGCCCAAGCACCAAAGGGTAGTGGGTTTGATTCCAGGTCAGAGGCATATAACTGGGTTGCAGGTTCAATTTCAACCCCAGTTGGGATGCATGCAGGAGGCAACCAATTGATCTCTCTCTCTCTCTCTCTCTCACCTCCCTCCCACTTCCCTCTCTCCCCCAGCCCCCTCTCTCTCTAAAAAAAAAAATTAAAAAAATCCTTAGGTGAGGATTAACAGACAAACAACTAAATAAAAATAAACTATGGTTAAATGTCGTAAGAAGAAAATACACCTGGTTCTCAAATGGTAGTTGAAATATTATTATCAAAAATTCTATATACTTTCTTTTTTTCTGTATCATTGGCAGTGAGAAGTTGTGTGAGGAGAAAGCTAGGCAGGGTTCAGATAACCTGATTAGTACTTCCCTAGGAGAGAAGTTCAGGGTTCAGTATTTCTTCATGTACATAGGACTTCAAGTGTCTAACAAAAGTCAAGAACTACCTATATTTATACAACCAACTTTTAGCCTATTAAATTTATACTTATTCAAGTTTTTATTTAGTGATTTTAGGTGATTCTTCAAGTAAAGATGAACTTTACTTCTAATAGACTAGTTGTCAGATAAGAAAAAGGTTCACTTTTGTATTTATAAAAGAACTGTTTAAGAAAATGTAAGTCAACTGAACATTAAAGATAAAATTATACTTAGGAATCATATTGGGCAAAATATTAGAGATTATCAGACAAGGAAACAGAATGTAAAAAGGCAAGGTAGGAGAGGCATTGTGTTATCTTTCTTTACTTCTAATACCTTCATCTCTACACTATCATCTCAGCCATGAGCCAAATATGATCTTAAAGTACTTTTAAATTACCTTAAGCCAATAGTTAAGAAACCACTACATGTAAAATATGGTATTATATACATACTGTGGTTAAGAGAAAAAGATAAACAGTTAATTCTACTACCTGGCACTGAAAAAATATACATCAAGTAGCATTTGAATATAAATCAAATTTTCATAAGAAACAGAAATTCTCTATAGTGTTATGTAATTAGGGAGGTAAAAAAAAAAAAAGATAAAATCACAACGTAAGTTATTTTAAATTCTGCTTACTCTAATAAACACCAGAATAAAATTATCCAACTTTTTATCACATTGATTCCTTATCAGTACATTTTTAGATTTTCTATTTCTAGCATCTAATCATGCCTAATCCTTTCTACTTTTCTTCCCATAATCTCACCCAAACCCATCTTTTTTTCTTCCCCATTTCAACTAGCATCCTTTCCAGTTGAAATAGAGTATTTCCTTTGGTGCAATATCTTCTTCCCCCACTTCCTTATACTGACTTTCAAATCCATAGATATCTCTAGCTGAGTTAAGACAGTATTTGATGGTCCCACAATGACAGCCTTATCTATATTTTCTTTTCGCTTTTCTCTCCCAATTTTTTTTTACTTCAGTGTTTCCTGCTTTACATTTAGATGTAAGCTTTAATCCCATATACCACTGACCTCCTTACCCTTCCTGAGTATTTTTCATAAAGCATCATTCACTTGTTTAATGGCAAAAAACATTCGTCACTTGGTCATACTCATCTGTATCTTCCCTCATTCTCCAGATGAACACATACAGCATGGCTGTATTATTTTCTTGTCCTAAAATTTAATGTGGGTTTACTTCTTTTAAAAATTCTAATTTTAGAAACATTTGCTTCCTCCCTATTTTTGCCCTATTATTTTAAAATCCCCTCTTATTTTAAAAGGCAAAACACTAGTCTAATTATTTTCATTGGGTTCCTAATCAAGTTAAAAAATAAACTACAAAACTGAGCACCTGCCACCCCCAATATACTTATACATGTTTATATTAATTACATATGCAAATAAATCTAAATTAATGTGTGTAGTATAAAAAATAAAAATGTTAGTTGAGCAAGAGTTGAAGCAAACTATTTTAAAATGTCTTGCTATTATGATATCTTCATACTATCATACTAAATTAATATCTCAAAAGTACAATATACACATAGCAGCCAAACTACAGCCCGCGGGCCGGATCCGGCCGGTTTGAAATGAATAAAACTAAAAAAAAAAAAAGACCGTACCCTTTTATGTCATGATGTTTACTTTGAATTTATATTAATTCACACAAACACTCCATCCATGCTTTTGTTCCAGCACTCTGGTCCAGTTTAAGAACCCATTGTGGCCCTCGAGTCAAAAAGTTTGCCCACCCCTGACATAGGGTGTGGTTTGGCATTAATGATAATGAATATAATTCATGCTTGTATAGTCCTTTGAACTTTTTGTCCAGTTTATCAGATCTGATTAGTCTGTGTTTTTATTAGATAACCAATATTTTTACTTTATAATGTGTTTGGGGATCAGTATAGGAAAATCTGTCAGCTCACCTTTATTCTTCTTTACCAGTATTTGCATTATTGTTATTATTATCATCTTACATGATTAAAAGACTTTTTTAATGTGTACCCATTTGAGGAGTGTTGATTTGGTATAATTAAGTAAATTCTTAACTAGGCAGACAAAAGCTGCAATATACTGCAAAAATGCTAGAAGCGACTAAGGATGAGGATACCTCACGTGAAACTGATTCAGGCCACTCTGTGTGGTTCATGACACACAACCATCTACCTTACAGGCCATTGGGATAAGTACACTAAAACTTTTTTTTAAAACATAAGCTTTAATAAGTTCTGATATTTTCTCCCCATACTTTCAAGTACATTATTTTAGAGACAGCTGCACTGAAAATAGATCCCCTAGCACACAGCAGGTTTTCAATGAATATTTGTTTACTGAATAAAACACACCTGCTATTCTGATTTTTTTGTGGGGGTGTTCACACTATGTTTGAGGACCATCATGTAAATCAGACTCGGTCTCAAGTAAAAGTTTTGAAGGTAAAAATTTTGGGGGAAAGGGACAACTTATAATACCAAGTTTTCTTTATAAAGGATTTATATCTTTACTTTGTAACTTTAATACATGTATTCCTAGATATAGCTTATGGTTTTTTCATTATATTGAATATTCATTTGTTTTGTCAGTTCCATTTTTAACTGCTAATGAGAAAAAGATATATATATATATATATATATATATATATATATATATACACACACACACACACACACACACATATACATATATATACACATATGTGTGTGTGTGTATATATGTGTGTCACCATTTCAAAATTTATTAATTCTAGTTGTTTTCTACTACCCCGAATTTTCTGAGCATCCTATTATATAATCTGAAAACAGAAATAATTATTTTCTTCTTTTCCAACGTTTACAGCAATTATTTCATTTACTTATTACTTACTTCAATGGCTGGAATTGCCAAAATGAAGTTTAATTGCAATTACAATCATGCAATTGATGATAGGAAGTATTTGTCTTGTTTCTGACTTCAACAAAAATAGCTTTTGTATTTCATCAATTAGTATAGGATATTAGCTTTCTTTTTTGGGGGAAAACTGTCATATTTTAATAGTTTCCTTTTATTTTGATGTTAGTTTTGTAAAATCAGAATTGGTTTCTTTATCAATGTATTTTTGTTTCTAATGGTACAATAATCTGAGGTTTCTTTAATAATGAATATGTTGGCAGACTGCAGATATAATTTACTCAGTAGTTATATAATTTTTCTTTTGATACTTCTTACTGGGCTAGATTTTCTTAAAGTTATAATTATTTGTAACTATTTTAATTAGTGAAATTGACTTGTTTTCTTTTGGGAGTTTCTATCAAATTTTTGTCTTAGGTTTTCAAAGTTTCATAACAATATACTCAATGTTAAATTTTAATAGTTTGAGATTGTATTATGCAATATAATAACTACCAGCCACATATGGCAATTTAACTTATATTAATTAAAACAAAATAAAACATTCAATTCCTCAGACCCCAAGCCTCTTTTAATTGCTACCATATTGTATTGCACAGATGTTACATCTGGCTTTAAAATTCTAAGGTGTTTTTTTTCCATTCCTATTATCAATGTTATTGAAGCTACACAAGTCATAAGGTTCTACGTCATATTCTTGAAGAACTAATACTCCCAAACCAAACCTTTCTTCACTCATCTCAAATAAGTAGCAATCATACACATGAACCTGATTTTCTATGCAACAGGAAAGAAAAAATTCCTTTAATCGACTGGCTACAAAGCTATCTTTATACAATAAGTCATATATAATACTAAAACCAAACAAAACTTTTATGCAGAAAGTACCCTCGAGAAGGGGGCAATGGCAAATCTATCATTAAGTTTTAAATTCCTTTTCATTCCCTAGCATAATATTTTGATACCTTAAAGGCAAATTTGACCTCTAGCTTTATTATAAACTAGTGGCCCGGGGCAAGAAATTCATGCGGGGGGGGGGGGGGGGGGAGGAGAGTCTCCTTAGCCCAGACTCACCCTCTCCAATCGGAGACTCCTTGGGGGATGTTTCACTGCCGGTTTAGGCCCGATCCCTGGCAGTCGGACATCCCTCTTGCAATCTGGGACTGCTGGCTCCTAACCGCTCACCTACCTGCCTGCCTGTCTGATCACCCCTAACTGCCCTCCCCTGCCAGCCTGATCTCGCCCCTCACTGCTCTCCCCTGCTGGCCTGATCGCTCCTAACTGCCTCTGCCTGCCTGATTGCCCCTAACTGCCCTCCCCTGCCGGCCTGATCTTGCCCCCAACTGCCCTCCCCTGCTGGCCTGATCTCGCCCCCAACTGCCCTCCCCTGCCGGCCTGATCTCGCCCCCGACTGCCTCTGCCTTGGCTGCCACCACCATGGCTTTGTCCAGAAGAAAGTTGGACATCCGGAAGATGGCTGGTCAACCCAGTCTAATTAGCATATTACCCTTTTATTAGTATAGATAGATTATATAGGATAGGATTGCTTAAATGGGGCGGAGGGGGAGCCTTTTTCATCAGAAGGAGATGCTCTTGGCAGACAAAAATACATAATCCCTATTATCTGGACTGATAGCCAGCCATATGCACTATACTGCCAAACCGGTCATTATAAAATTGAACCCTTTCTTACACCTTACACCAAATAGCTGTTGCCCTTAAAACCCCTCCTCAACCCCCTTAGATTTTGCCTTCACAGTTCACCCAGATTAGGTTCTGATTGGTCCGTTTCTATGTCAGTCAGCATCAAAAGCTCTGCCTCCTAGGCAGCCATTGTCTCCTCGCAGTTCACCCAGATATGGTTCTGATTGGTCGGGTGCCGGGAGCCGGTCCATCCTTGCTGTTTCAAGGGACCTGGCATATGTGGCATACTGTTCTTAAAATGTTTGCTCATCTTGGCACTATGTGTTTTAACCAAGGTCTCTGAGAAAGGTTGTTTCCCCAGGTAGGGATTTTCCCCTGAAGTTAGGGAGGGAATAAAACCTCTTAACTAAGTGCCAGGTGGGTAATTAATCACTTTAACTACGAACAATCATGCTTAAGCTACATAATCTTTACTCCCTGGAATGGAGATAAGAAACGCCCTAACCTTTGTAATAGAGATTGATAGGATTGAATCAACTGGTATAAATACAGATGTAACAAGACAGCAAGAGACAGAGAGAGAGACAGAACCTAGGCACAACCTACACAGAACGTTCTCTAGAGACAGAAGAACTTCTCTGGAGAGAACATGGCAAAAGATCCTGGACAGAAACTGACCTCAGAACCTAGAGACAGAACCTAGCGAGAGAACATGGCAAAAGATCCTGGACTGAACCTGACTACAGAAATTGGCAAGAGAACCTGACTAGAACCTGGTGACTGAACCTGGCTGGAGAACCTGGACAGAACCTGGCTGGAGAACCTAGCGAGGGAACATGGCTACAGAACCTGGCTGGAGAATCTGGAGAACCTAGCAAGAGAACATGGACACAGAACCTGGCTGGAGATCCTAAACAGAACTTCGCTGGAGATCCTGAACAGAACTTGGCTAGAGATCCTGGCTAGGCTGCTGATCAACGGAACGCTGCCTCCGTGTCATTCCTTCTTCGCCGACTCCGTCCACACCTTTGGGGACCCCTGGACCTGCTGGGGTTGGACCCCGGCAGTCGGGTTCTGTGCCAGTCAGCGTCAAAAGCTCTGCCTCCTAGGCAGCCATTGGCTCCTCGCAGTTCACCCAGATTTGGTTCTGATTGGTCAGTTTCTATGCCAGTCAGCGTCTCCGGGCCAATCTCTGGGCCTGATCAGAGAGGCGGGGCTGATGAGCAGCCCCCGCGGTTGCTAGTGAGGCCTGGAGAGAAAGAGAGGCAAGGGCTGATCAACAGCTGCCATGGAGGCTGTGAATCAGGCCCTGTTTTTCTCTCCAGGCCTGATCCACAGCCCTTTTGACAGTCAGTGCTGGGTCACTGCAGGACTGACTTCCGGTGTTTGGTCGAGGCTTCAGTTGTTTTGGACATTACAGACCCTGGCTCTTTAGATAGATGATAGATAGATAGATAGATAGATAGATAGATAGACAGATAGATAACATAGATACAGAAAAACATCCAAGTTGATATTCTAGTAGCTTCATCTATTTCAAGCCAAGAAAAGTTAAAATCCAAAAATCTATTTTAGAAAAGCAAGCTTATTTTAAAATTCTCCATTAAATTCTGGTGTAATGCCATCAAATAAGCCAATTTTAGGAAATTAGGAGAATACCTGCAGAAAATACTCATATTCTTTGTTAAAAGCAGACAAATACCAGTTTTTATGCTTTCAGACCACTTCTGTTAAAGGGTTTCTTTTTAAACTTCAAAATACTGTCTTTAAATAAACAAAACTCTTCCTGTTCTCTAATCTTTACACATTGAAGATTTGTTTCCAAAGAGTTTATAATGATAATCAACAAAAAATTTTCTCCTTTTTTATTTTTAATCACAACTGCCTTAGAAAATGATTTAGTATTAACTTAAGCACACTAGGTAAGAGCTTTATTTTCATTAGTTTTGATTAAAACTGCTAATATTACAGGTGTTTAAAATGTGAAATACAAGGGTTTTTCTTTTTAGACAAATGAATCGATGCATATCATTTCATAATATTTCTTTGTTTGGAGTTCTTTAATACATTACCCTGCCAGGAAGAAGAAAAATCTATAGAAATTTTGTTTTAATACTCCTTTTATACTTTTGCATTCTCAGAAATTCAGCTATTGTTGATAAGGATAATTTGGCAAGACTATACCAGATGTCAAAAATTATTTGTTCAGTATTTTAAATCAATTAACTCAATTTAATAAGCTATCAAATTAAAGTTACTAATTTTTTTTTTATTGTTTAAAGTTTTACATGTCTCCTTTTTCCTGATTGATCCCACGCCACTCCCACCCCTGAGGGCAACACCCTACCACCCCAGTGTCTGTGTCCATTGGTTATGCTAATATACATGCATACATATTAGCATACATTTAAGTCCTTTAGCCATTTTGAGTTTGTTTTTGTGTATGGTGTAAGTTGGTTGATCTCTAAACCTTCCCCCCGCCACCATTTGTCTCTGGATCTATTTTTGTTCATCAGTTTATGTTGATCATTGTATCTCACCTACGAGATCATGTGATATTTACTTTCTCCAACTGGTTTATTTCACTTAGCATAACGCTCTCCAGTTGCATCCATGCTGTTGCAAATGGTAAAAGTTCTTTCTTTTTTATAGTGGCATAGTATTCCACTGTGTAGATGTACCACTGTTTTTTAAGCCACTCATCTGCTGATGGGCACTTAGGCTGTTTCCAAATCTTAGCTATTGTAAACTGTGCTGCTATGAACACAGGGGTGCATATATCCTTTCTGATTGGTATTTTTAGTTTCTTGGAATACAGTCCTAGAAGTGGGATTACTGGGTCAAATGGGACCTCCAGAGGAAACTCCATACTGTCTTCCACAGTGGCTGCACCAGTCTGCATTCCCACTAGCAGTGCCCGAGGGTTCCTTTTTCCCCACATCCTCACCAGCATTTGTTGTTTGTTGATGACAGCCATTCTGACAGGTGTGAGATGGCATCTCATTGTTATGATTTGTATTTCTCAGATTAGTGACTTTGAGCATGTTTTATGTCTCTCGGTCTTCTGTATGTCCTCTTTCGAAAAGTGTCTATTTAGGTCCTTTGCCCATTTTTTTGATTGGATTGTTTATCTTCCTTTTGTTAAGTTGTATGAGTTCTTTGTAAATTTTGGAGATTAGGACCTTATCTGAAATAGCATGGGAAATATGTTCTCTCATGCAGTGGGCTTTCTTGTTTTGTTGATGGTTTCTTTTGCTGTGCAGAAGCTTTTTATTTTGATGTAGTCCCATTTGTTTATTTTCTCCTTAGTCTCCATTGCCCTAGGAGCTGTATCAGTAAAGATATTGCTACGACATATGTCTGATATTTTGCTGCCTATGGAGTCTTCTAAGATTTTTATGGTTTCCCATCTTACATTCAAGTCCTTTAGCCATTTTCTTTTTGTGTATGGTAAAAGTTGGTGATCTACTTTTTTTTGCATGTATCTAACCAAATTTCCCAGCACCATTTATTGAAGAGACGGTCTTGACTCCATTTTATGCTCTTGCCTCCTTTGTCAAATATTAATTGAGCATAATGGCTTGGGTCATTTTCTGGGTTGTCTGTTCAGTTCCATTGGTCTATATGTCTGTTCTTGTGCCACTACCAGGCAGTTTTGAGAACCATGGCTTGGTATTATAGCTGGATATCTGGTATTGTGATCCCTCCAACTTTGTTGTTCTTCCTCAGGATTGCTGTGGCTATCTGGGGTCTTTTTTTATTCTAGATGAATTTTTAAAGTTTGTTTTAGGTCTTTGAAATATGCCATTGGTATTTTAATGGTGATTGCATTGAATCTGTAGATTGCTTTGGGTAGTATGGACATTTTAATGATGTTGATTCTACCAATCCATGAACATGGTATGTTATTCCATTTGTTTATGTCTTCCTCTATCTCTTTTTTCAATGTACTGTAGTTTTCCAAGTACAGGTCTTTTACCTCCTTAGTTATATTTATTCCTAGGTATCTTAATTTTTTTGGTGCAATGGTAAGTGGGATTGGTTTTTTTTAGTTTCTCTTTCTGTAAGTTCATTATTGGTGTATAAAAAGGCCATAGATTTCTGGGTGTTAATTTTGTATCCTGCTACATTGCTGAATTCATTTATTAAATCTAGTAGTTTTTTGATGGAGTCTTTGGGGTTTTATATGTACAGTATCATGTCATCTGTGAATAAGGAGAGTTTTACTTCTTTTCCAATTTGGATGCCTTTTATTTCTTCTTCTTGTCTGATCACTATGGCTAGCACTTCCAGTACTTTATCAAACAGGAGTGGTGAAAGTTTCTGTTCTTAGGGGAAATGGATTTAGTTTTTGCCCACTGAGTATGATGTTGGCTGTAGGTTTGTCATATAAGGCTTTTATTATGTTGAGATATGATCCCTCTATTCCCACTTTGCTGAAAATTTTTATCAAGAAAGGGTGTTGGATTTTGTCAAATGCTTTTTCTGCAACAATTGATATGATTATGTGATTTTTGTCTCTCAATTTGTTTATACAATGTATCACATTTATTAATTTGTGGGTATTGTACCATCCTTGCATCCCCAGAATAAATCCCACTTGGTCATGGTGTATGATCTTTCTAATGTAATGCTGGATTCGATTTGTTAGAATTTTGTTGAGGATTTTAGCATCTATGTTCATCAAGAATATTGGCCTGTAGTTCTCTTTTTTTGTGGTGTCTTTATCTGGTTTTGGAATTAGGGTAATGCTGGCTTCATAGAAAGAGCTTCGAAGTGTGCCTTCCTCTTGAATTTTTTGGAATAGTCTGAGGAGGATAGGTAATAGTTCTTCTTTGAATGCTTGGTAGAACTATCCTGTAAAGCCGTCCAAACCAGGGCTTTTGTTTGCTGGAAGATTTTTGATTACTGCTTCAATTTCTTTAGTAGTTGTCAGCCTGTGCTCCCACAGTGGGGGTGCTGCTCAGCTGACTGACCTGTCCCAGCAGCCTAGCGGCAGCTCAGTAGTCCTGCAAGTCCAATCTCTGGAGAATGGGCCAGGCACTGATGGACCAGTGCTGCTGGCATGATCCTGACAGCACTGCAGGCCTCCTGGAAGTTGCTCTCTGGCACTGCAGCCCCTTCCAGTTCCTGCTTTGGCTGCTGCATCTTGACAGATATGCCTTCCCACTGCTTCCTGGGCCCAGGGCTGGTTGGTAGAAAGCATCTCATCTCTCAGGATTCCCAATCAGGGATGATCTTGACATCGTGTTGCTGGGAACGAAGCCATTCCTGGATGCAATCGGGGGCGGGGGGGGGGGGGGGGGCGGAGAGGGTCAGTGCTAAAGCTGAGCATGAAATCCCTCTGGGTCTTCAGCTGGTTGATGGACTCAGTGGTCTCATGGATTCTGATATCAAGGGAGGAAATCTCCTACTGATTGGTGGTAGAGGCCAGAAAATTGCTCATCTGAGCCTTGTGGGTTGTCCACCTCCAATGGCATAACAAGCTGTCTTCTTCTGGTTAGGGTCCAACCTAAGGATATGGTTGATAACAATGGGTTCTGGGGCTGGGTCTGGGGCACAAGCAGACATTTTCAGAATGGGTCCATCATGGTAGGTGGCATGCGAGATCGAAGTGGAGTAGCTATGCCAAATGGGGAACCCACAAAGGGTCCACCTACAAGCCAGCCATGGCCATCCAGCTCCCTGGTGACATGCCAGGCCACCGGTCCTGCACTACAGGGCCTGCAGAGCCCATGGGGTGGAAGGCAGCAGCCCCAGGGGCCCCTCATACCTCCAGCTGGCCCTGGCCTCCTGAGCACTGGTCCTGGGTTGGCTTGCATAATACTAACTCTTATTCTAGACACAAAGTAACAGATGTAAAACTCCTCCATACTCATTAATTTGGTTTAAAATTAAGCATAATTCATTATTCTGAAAAATGGCAAATAAAGAAGTCAGCATTTACCCTTTTTTTTTTTTTTAATTTCAGAGAGAAAAGAAGAGGGAAAGATAGAAACATCGATGAGAGAGAACCACCCATCAGCCGCCCGCTGCATGCCCCCTACTGGGGACGGAGCCAGCAACCTGGGCATGTGCCACTAACCGGAATCAAACCCGGGACCCTTCAGTCTGCAGGCCAACACTATCCACTGTGCAACTGGCTAGGGCTACCCTGCTATTTTCATACAAACTATACCTCAGGGTAACCAAATAGATGCAAGAATAAAAGATTCTAAACTTGAGAGGTTTCTTTTTTTTTTCCAGCAAAACAAAATAACATATAAGTTTATTTTATTTTTCTTACAAATAAAGTAACATGTTTTTCTTAAAACAAAAAATAAGAACACCATATTTTAACTAGGTAACACCTATTTTGTCAGAATGTAATTTGCTGCTAACCCACCTTACTTAAAAAAGTCTTCATAGTTGAAAGTATTACATATATCCCCTTTCCCCCCATTGACCCCTTCTAGCCCACCACCTAATTTTTTTTTATAAGAGGAATATTCATCAATAAGCATTAACTCAGCAAGTACAGAGACTTTAAGGAATGGCATCTCACCCGGCCAGCATGGCTCAGGGGTTGAACATCAACCTATGAACCAAGAGGTCATGGTTCAATTCCTCAATCAGGACACATGCCTGGTTGCAGGCTCGATCCTCAATGTGGGGCACACAGGAGGCAGCCAAACAATGAATGACTCTCTCCCATCATCAATGCCTTTCTCTCCCCTCCTCTCTGAAATCAATAAAAATATATTTTAAAAAAGAAAGAAAAAAGAATGGCATCTCTTCCTAGTGAGTCAAATCTCAGAAATGCAAAGGACTCTCTAAACAACCATGGTCTTAGGTATGGAAGCACAGAGATTGATAGGCCTTCTTTCTCTTCATGTCATCAAGACTGACAAAGAAAAGACCTGGTCAATAGCATTAAGTAAAAATGATGACTTAATAAGGTAATGATTCATTCATGAATAAATATTAATAAACACATACTAATAAACTGGGCTAATTGTTATTTAAGTATTTCACATTCTTTTTCATTTGTAAGAAAAGCAATTTTGAAAATGTTTTCAAGTCCTCCATATACTACATTTGGCTAAAAAATTTCTCAATACTATATTTTCTAACTTACAAATATTCTAAAACCAGATAGAAAATTTGGGGGAGCCAATATACCTAAATCAAAGATAAAAGCAAATATTGCCTCAACTTTTTGACCTCAAATTACTGAATAAGATGGACTCCTCTGAACTGTATGTTCAATTTGGCAAATGGAGTCACTGCAGTTAGCTACAAAGCAAAACCAGCAGAGTGGGTATACAGGCAGCTATTAATGGGCCACCAGTGGTTTGTCCCACAGTCTCCGAGACACCGAGAGCCCAGTAGTGGACTAGACCCTGACAGTTACTAGGCCAGCAGAGTAGTGATTACAGAGGTTGACAAATAAAAAATTCCAACAAGTTTTATCTATGATAATTATACTGGCAACTTACTATTTTAAATTTAAATGTTTGATTATGGGAAAGTTAAAATATACATAAAAATAGAACACTATAATGAACCCCATGTACCATCACTGAGTTTCAATAATTAGCCAATCATGTTTCATCTATACCTTCTACCCACTTACTGGTGCCCATATTATTCTGAAACAAGTTCTAGATCATATCATTTCACCTGTAAATATCTCAATACTAGTGGCCCGGTGCACGGATTCGTGCACATGGAAAGGAAATTAATTAGAAGAAATATTTTAATATTGCTATTCACCCTTTCTCTATAATAGAAGTGTCAGAGATGAAAGAAAATTAGTAAAATGTACATGAAAATAATATATAAATTCATTAACAAATAAACAATAACAACATGATATAACAACAAAGACATGAAAACAACAAAAAGATGATGTAAAAATAACAAAAACATGATATAAAAACTGATAAAAAAATGACTGATAAATTGATTAAACTTATTCTAATATCTCCCTGTATACCACATTAAGAGTAAAAACACTTTCAGAGTGCTTGACTAATTTCCCTTGTGATGAAGTATTTACAACTTTAGCGTCATACGCTCTTCGAACTCGAGAGAAGGCAACAAATAACTCCATTTCGTCGGAGAAATTTAGGGAGAGGCAAAATTGACATGTAACACCACATGTGTTACATTCCACCACAACTGTGTTCGCTAACTGCATCCTCATTTACCTCATTTTCGCTATGAAGGCAGTTCCTATCAGCACTGGTAGTACTTGTCGATGACTGTTCTTCATACATTTTCTGTAGACGACGCCGGCTTCTTTCAGCTGCAGAGGTACGTTGTGCCAATCGTTGTTCTTCAGACATATTCTGCCGGCACCACTTTCTTTCGGCATTGTCGTCAGCAATTAGTCTGACAAGAGTCCTCTTTGTACCGTCTCTGTTCTCTGCCCCGCTGTGCTTAACAGAAGCATAGAGAGCAATGGCCACTGGAGCTGAGGCTGGCTGCTGGCTCACAGAAACTGTAGTCGTTTTATCCACTGAATTATCGTCTTCAACTTCAGAATCCTCAATGACATCACTGATTTCCTGCCATGGCTCCAGCTCCCCCTCCTCACATTCCATGAACAGGCCTGCGTTCGTCTTGCTCCCGGTGTCCGCCAGGCTCCCGTGGTTGCCGCCGGCAGTCTGACCCGGAGAAGGCGCCGTTGCCTTAAAGAGACCTTATGTTTAAGTGGTAAACACCACTGAAGCTTGACTCTTAGCAGGGCCCAGTAGGAGCTGCCAAAGAGCAATGAGGTACTGTTGGCGCGAACCTAATAATAACCAAATAGTCCTCTTCATGTACTTCCTAAACCTCCACACAATACTACTTCCGTTACCACTTCCGGTTCTTCCAAAGTATTGAGCTTCTCTGGGTCCGGGATAGTTCTAATCAAATCATAAACCTCTAGCGCTTTCTCTTCCATGATCCGGGGCTGCCGGTCAGCTCCCCGCTCAAAGAGGCCCGAGAGCCACAGGGCCCAGCTCAGCGTCCAGGAGAGCAGCCCCGACACCCGCTTCATCCTCAGGCTCCGCCATCCCTGGCGACTGTCCCACCGATTTATCAACTTCCTGGTTTCCAAATGGGCCGAGACCAACCTAAAAGTGTCCAGGGGAGCAGGGAATGGGCCTAAAGTTCTAATTTTAATCTGCTTCTGTTTGATACATAATGCTTACCACATACAGTTCCATTTGTATTGACTAAAGGAAAGAAGTTGGGGTGGGAAGAAAGAAAATATTACTTAGCGAACAAGAGAAGTGAACACTAGCCCTTATGTGAAAGTCTTGGGAAGATACTCATTGCTATTGAAAGCTTCACTTACCTCTAGCTTAGTTGATGTGACCTATCAAAGGAGTAGGTTTGGGTCAAATCAAAATGATTCCTTTTGGTGTTCCTTTCCCTCTTTTCAAATAGTGACCGATTTTATATTGTTCCATTTGCTTAATATGTGCCTCTTCCAAATGCCCTGTTTTATATCAGAAATGAAGGGAGCTGCTCTGCTAAGGTCTCCCTCTTGGGAGGTAAATGAAATTAGCTCACATATGTCTGATTTAGGTCTTCTTCGGGAATAGTGTTATGTGGCCCAAGATGATCAGAGGGCACAGTATTACAGATTTGGTATAAACCTGCCCATTCTGGGGAGATAGTAACATAATTCAATCTTTCTAATATATACTGCCTTTTCTGTACCAGACACTAAGTACTGTGGAAGATACAAAGATCTGACATATGGTTCCTGCAGTCCCCAACAACATTTTCAAATATCTAACACACAGTAGGAAATTACAAGTATCCCAAGCACTATGAGTTTAGAAGTTACATCCAGTTACAGTTGGAGCTGGAAGGCGGGAATGGGGTCAGTTCAGTGACAATGTCATAAAGGGTTTGTAAAGATAGGACAAGGCAGGGATTCTTGAAAAGGAAAGGATAGAGAATTGTAGGCCTCTATGCCTTTAGAGCATAGAGCAGATGGAAAAGAAGTTTTACCATTAGCTAAAGTCAAAATATTTGACTACAAGCACAATAATTAATAACCAAATAGGTTACACCTAATATGTCAATATTTTACCTCTAAACCAAATCAGTCTAACCACAAGAAACTTATGTACAAAGAAAACTTACAAACGGGAGTGGAATTACTAAAATGCCCTGGAAAATAACACATATACACATACCTCATACAGAAAAAAGAAATATTTTTTTTTGTTTCCTAATCATAGTGAGGTGTGGGGAAAATGTTCATTTAAACTCCAGCTTCATCGATGTACAGCTATCACAGAGCTCTTTTAGGCCATCACTGTAATAATGATACAGGATGAATCCCTGGCATTTTGTTTTAAAACCCACAAATGAGACGGTAATGTGCCCAGCTGCAGCTCCCTTCCTGAATTTCAGAAGCTCTGGGTGTCGCACACATGCAGCTCTGTATCACTTCACACAAAAGACTGGCAACTGGCCAAGAAGCCTCTGTGTGGTATATATTCCCCAAGGTTTAAGAACTGCCATTTAATTACAATTAGCCATAAAACGACATGTACTTTTAGGACATTATCCCAATATAAAACAAATTCATTTCAAATTTATTTAACAAAGTTATTCCTCCAAAATGCAATATATAAAGACAGTAAAGTATATAACCTATATTTTTAAAGAGACCTATAATTATAATTCCATTCCATTAAGATAATTCTAAGATAATTCTTAAAATTTCCTCAGATTACTATTTCCTTATAATCTTACCAACAGCGAGAAAGCCCACCACACAAAGATTTAACTGTATTTGTAAACTTTTCCATAAGCAGTTCATGCACATTGCTAACTAAAAATCAAGATGAATGAATGTTTTAACATCTGGTACATGTAGGTTGACATGACCAACAACAATGAATGATCTTATTTTCTGCTGTCTTACAACCCTATAGAAACGCATGGTTCTATCAATTAGGTTGCTACATCATTCTAGTATGTAAGTGTTCTGAGAAAAAGGGGGGAAAAATAAAGAAAACACTTCAACAGCTTGGCTAATACTTAACTTTCATAGAAAGGAGTGTTTTTTTTGTGTGTTTTTTTTAAATATATTTTATTGATTTTTTTACAGAGAGGAGGGGAGAGGGATAGAGAGCCAGAAACATCGATGAGAGAGAAACATCGATCAGCTGCCTCCTGCACACCCCCCACTGGGGACGTGCCCGCAACCAAGGTACGTGCCCTTGACCGGAATCGAACCTGGGACCCTTGAGTCCGCAGGCCGATGCTCTATCCGCTGAGCCAAACCGGTCAGGGCAGAAAGGAGTGTTTTACAAGACCAAATAATAAACTGAGCACTAGCCTTTGTGTGAAAAGCTTGGGGAGATTTTCATCTTTATTGAAATCTTCATCTACCTCTAGCTTCTCTTTCTCCCGTGGCTGGACATCTTCCACACAAAGGATCACTGATATATTAGTGATCTGAATGACTGAACCTTAAGATTCAACAGTCACAAGTTAATAACGTTAAACCTGTCAAAATTTAAGACTTAGGAAGCCAACTGACCTTTTTTTCCTCCTTTTGATGGACACCTTTCTACAATGCAACTATCAACTAAAGATGATGTAGAAAGGATTAGCACACAACTTCAGTAGAAAGTGTGAATTCAACATATTTGGAGTTTAAATTTCCACCCTGCCTAGTACCACTTCATATGACAGTCAAGGGCTATACAAGAAAAACAAACACACACAAAAACCTTCCAAAGAAATCCTTTAACTGGCCTTTCCCACTTCAATGTCAAAAACCTTTTGAATTGAGTAAACTGATTAAAACAAGAATTGTTTATCATAATTTTCTAGTCAAGGAAAGAAATTTGTTTCACACCAAAGTTAAAATTGCAAAATACACTGACTTTCTAAGGATATGGATTGTTAAACATCACTGTAATCTAAATAACCTAGATCTAAGTAGTTCTAAAAAGAGACACTTAACTTTATTGTCATTTATATGAAAATCTTCCCCTAAAGGATTTGATATTTTAAAAAATAGCTAACATGAAATTTCTGACATTCATCTGCAGAGGAGAAGGAGAATGGAGCTATTCTGGGAGAGGGGACACGGTCACAGTAGTTTTTCATACAAAGAAATTAAATTTTTAGGGATTATGTAACAAAATGTTAACTTGCACCGTAGAAACATGGTTTTGTATCATATTCTTCAATTAAAAACAAAATAAGGAAAAAAGGAATTGTAATGAACAACAAAGAAATAGATACTTTTCATTTTCCTAAAAATTACTGGGATAGCCAAGAACATAAGGTAGGAAAGAAGAGGGGGCTAGAAGTTGAAAGGAACAATGCAAAGTAAAAGCTAAGTGAATAGGTTAGGCATTTTCTGATGGCTCCAGGACCATGAGTGAATGCTAACAGAACTAAAAGGAGGTGTTGGCAGTAGCAACTGGCTTAGAGATTGGTGAGGAAGGGGAGCGAGGAAATGAAAAAACACTTGCACACTCATAGAAAGAATTATCATTTCCAGGAAAATATTAATACTTACCAGTATGTACTGTAGCTACTACAATCCATACACACTGTGTGCTGAGCTTTATCTTGTTTTTCTGATTTCTTATGGTTGGTTAAGGGTACTTGTGCATCTTCATAATGCTTCTTTGCATGGCCATTCACATACCTTACAAAAACCAAATGAAAAATTATTTTAATCTAAATATTGCTTTGGAAGTTAAAGTAGTAGGAGATGATGATAAAATTAGATGGTAAACAAACCAGAATAAGAAAGAATTCCTCCTTATAAGAGCATTCAATCATTTAGTTATTTATTAAGTTGAATACTTAAAATATGCTCCTTTTTCTGCAAATATGACAACCAACTTTTAATTACAGCAATATACAAGGTAATCAAAGGTTGACTATAGTCATAAATATTTTGTAACACTTTCCAACTCAGATTTAGTAAATCACTGTATTACAGAAAGCAGAATGAAACAGTTTGAAATAAGTGTTCATATGCACCCAAATTCATCTCCACTTTCACCTAAATACTGTACAATGCTGTAACTAACCACAACTGTGAAGGCCCTTATAAAACAAAACCTCCCAGTACCTAAAAAAGCAGCCAATTTGTAGAAAGCAAGGCCTAATTGAAAACTCTGAACCATCAAAACAAATGTTGGTTAAATGGTACCAAAATAAACATGCTCAGAGTTAAGGTGACATTTTTGTCATGAGGCACCTTAATTGTACCAGGAGCAACACTTACCTTGTGGTAAGTAGGAAAGATCAACTTCAAGCCCAGCCTCTCCATCCCATAAAGCTGGAAGTGACAAAAGCACTACTAATCTCAACTCAAAATTTGATCATGTTGTTTTCCCATTTTTTCATTGAAGTAAACATAACCAACATTTGTATGTAGTACATGAGTCCTCTGTCCACAAAAGTGGATTAAAGTGAATTTTTAAATAAAATAATGGTTAAGAGTATAAACTCAAAAACTAGACTGCCTGAGTTCAAAAGTAGGCTTTGTCCACATGCAGTCCATATGAGTTTGGGTGAGTCATGTAACCTCTCTGTACTTATGTTTCTCATCTGTAAAATGGAGATAACAGTGCTCAGATCTCATACACCAAGCATGTCAAACTCATGGCCCACAACAAATATTTTTGCGGCCAAGCCAATATAACGGTATGTAAGAAATGTTTTAATAAAAATTTCGTAACTTAATTTTTACAATATCCTGTTATGCATAATTAATAACGAACTACAATGTTCGCTAATGACTGATTACTATAATCGTGTTGCATTCATTTCCCTTACGTGCCTTATGCACAGGCACACCATTTCTCTCCACTAATACTAGCAGCAAATATTTTAGCAGCTGATTGTCACGTCATTAGTCTTTGGCTAACTTGTTTGGTGTGCGCAACAGGAAATACATCGCTTTCGGAGAACAAGAAAAATAGGTTTATTTGCATTACACTTGTTAATTTGTACAGTTATTCAGTGTCTGGTAAGTTAATGTTCAAAAAAATATTACTTTTTATTAAAATGTCCTATTATTTTATGTTAACAATTACCCATTTATTTCAGCCCTTTGTATTCAGCATGTCTCTATCAAAATAAACCTATGTTTCTATGAAAATTGAAGCTTTTGTTTTTTTATGGCCCACATAAACTTAAACCTCATTTGGCCCTTGTTAGCCTTTGAGTTTGACATGCTTGTCATACACTGTTAAGTGATTAAATTAAATAATGCATGCATGAATAAGTATTAGTAATTATTTTATTCATGTTTTCCTTTATATGTTTAACTACTATTTATTCAGAATCCAAACAGCATAATTATTTAAAAAGTGGTAATGTTAAGCACATACTTTGAGATGACATATTGCACAGTTTAAGAAACACCCAATATTTAATTAAAAAGGTAAACACCAAGATGTAATATAGGCTTAAAAACTAACCAGCTCAATTTCTAATGTTTATATATATTTATTCTGTGCCATGAAAAGAATAATATTTATGAGTGCCTTTGAAATCAAAGAAAAGGTAATACTGAACAATAATAATAAAAGCATTACTTTATTATTGTTTTCCCATTTTTTCATTGAAGTAAACATAACCAACATTTGTATGTAGTACATGAGTCCTCTGTCCACAAAAGTGGATTAAAGTGAATTTTTAATCACTTTGAAGTCTTTGAAAACTGATTATTTGTACATTGTACATATGGTTCATCTGGCCACCACACTGTGGTCTCCAAATAGACTAGACTAGAGGCCCGGTGCACGAATTTGTGCACCAGTGAGGTTCCTCGGCCTGGCCTGTGGGATCGAGCTGAAACCAGGTCTCCGACATCCCCCAAGGGGCCCCAGATTGCGAGAGGGCACAGGTCAGGGCAAGGGACCCCACCAGTGTACGATCGGGGCTGGGGAGGGACTCAGGAGGTTGGCCAGCCAGGGAGGGACCACAGTAGGGCTCCAGGGCATGTCCAGCCCATCTCGCTCAGTCCTGATTGGCCGGATCCCAGCAGCAAGTTAACCTACTGGTCAGAGCGTCTGCCCCCTGGTGGTCAGTGCACATCATAGCAAGAGGTTGAGTGGCCTTAGCATATCATTGGCATATTACACTTTGATGGGTTGAATGGCTGACCGGTTGACCGGACACTTAGCATATTAGGCTTTTATTATATAGTACGTTTAAATGATTACTGTAAATGTCAGTGATAAAGAAAGAAATGTATTACTGCCAATATTAAGATTAGCAATGTTTTGGCTAATACTCAAATACATCAGTCAGATGTTAACAGTTTTGTATAAAAAAATGGCTAATATAAAAATAAGTATTTCCCTCAACTAGTTTTAGATTTTAACTAGACAATTTGGTCTAAAAAGGAAAATGTTAATATTTGTCACACATTTCTAACAACAAGCACAAAAATTTTTTAGATAACTTAAATGGGATGGTATTATGAAGGCCAATAAATATATAACTCAAATATGCTGATAAACTTGTTTCCTAGTTGAAAAATATTCAATTTAAGACTTCCCTACAGACAAGTGGTCTAAAATTATTATAATCAGAATCCGTGGCAATCAACACATAATAAAAGGGAATTAACCAATCAGCTATGTAAAATGAAAATCCAAATGGAGGCTACTCTCACCTGTTTAATCTACTTAATCATATTTTTCTGCAACTATATAAAATATTTAAATTTAAGATTGCTTGCAAATGGAAACAGACTACCTGCATAGTCTAGGAAATTTTCAATTTATTTTCTCAAAACCTGCTTAGAGAATTGTTTATTGTTTGCTATTAAGAACATTAATATCTCCAATTTTTTAGTTTGTCAGGTCTTTTTGTTGGCATATGACCTTCAAGATTTAGGTTGTAGAGCACTATGAGACAACTGGAGAACAGAACTATATAAATTTTATTGCATTATAATTCTCACCTCTCAAAATCTAGGAGAGGAATCTGTCTCTTCAAGTGCAGAATTTAAGTGCTTGTACATTTCTTCTGTTTTAAAAAAGTGTTATCTGTACAAAGTATTTTCAGGCTCCCCAAATCCTAGAGATTTCAAAACCACAACAGCCAAAATTAAGATATGCAGTTAACATTTTCCAAAGGTACTCTTAAGTGTACATGGAAAAAAAAATACTAAATTTCAGGGTTCAAAATGTAAAAAATCAAGTTAACTGAACAAAGATGCTCTCTTCATGCAATGAGGGTTTTAAAATAACAATGGGGAAACAGTCCTAATAAATACGATATAGATTTCAGCCTGTGTGACTTAGTATAATTTCCCATCTCCTGATGCTAAGCTTTTAACTCTGAAGCAAATTCAAAGTGGATTTTTTAAACTACAAGAACAATAGATATAAATGTGCCACTGCCAGACTAAAGGAACACAAAGGTTGATATTTGAGTTTGTGTCAAAAGAAAAGAGTTACTAAAGTATTTTAGTAACATCATTTTAAAACCAAGAACTGGGAGGAAATGCTCAGGCTTCAACCGGGATGGGTGGGGGTGTGGAATTAGGTCCCTGGAAAACAAAAGTATCTTAATGGAACAATGAAACATTTGATACATCTTAGAAATTAACTATGAACTCCACAGTGAGAACATTTTCAAGGGAATTCCTTTAGCTATAAATATTTTAGTGTTGCTTTTTCTTTCTTTTTTTTCTTCAGAAGAATAATGTAATACCTGGGATTTGAATCAAAAGTCAGGAAATTAGGTGGAGATGGGGTAGGTAATAGGTGAAACAAACTGGGCCATGTGCTGATGATTGTTGAAGCTGGGTGATGAAAATATGGGGTTCAATTATACTATCTCTCTCCTTTTGTGTATGTTTAAATTCACCCTAATAAAAGGTTTAAAAAACAACCATGAGGTAAACTTTTATTTAAATACTAGAGGCCCGATGCACGAAATTAGTGCACGGGTAGGGTCCCTAGGCCTGGCCAGCGATCAGGGTGGATCGGGTCCTTTCAGCTGCCAGCTGGGGCCTTCCTTCCCTGGCTGCCAGCTGGGGTCCACTTTCCCCTGCTGTTGGCTGCCAGCCGGGGTCCCCCTTCCCTGGTGGCCAGCTGCTGGCTGGGGCCTACCTTTCCCAGCGGCCAACTGCTGGCCAGGGCCTTCCTTCCTTCTGCGCTGCCCCCTGGTGGTCAGTGTATGCCATAGCAAGCGATCGGTCTCCTGGTTGAACTCCAGTGGGGACAATTTGCATATTAGGCTTTTATACATACATAGAAGATGTGAAAGTTCCCACATATCATCTTTTCAATCAAATATTACTAGGTTTAGGTTATCTTGATCATCAAATGAATTCTGAGTATCAATATAAAGGGTTTCCCCCCCCCTAGATTTTCCTTAGTTGTACCACTGGGGGGAAAAAAACCCAACAGATTCTATGGGGACAGATAAACTCTACAGAGAATTACACATTATGATTATGCAATGGTGCTAAATAAATCCAAATCAATAAACCGTTAACATAAAGCTTAAAAGCAAACTGAAAAATGCAAGTAGGGAAGCAAAGTAATAAGAATGTCACCTACCTTCCACAATGGACACTTGAACAAGTCAAACAGACCCAGGGGCTTTTGTTGGATCGGCACACTAATAAAAAGAAAAATACACAATATACCACTTGTACATGTTAATTCTCAATTTTTCCCCTAATCTGTAATGTCATATCCTATGATTCAGTTGTGAATTCAACGGCAGCGTAGGCGTACTGAGCTCATAGATCCCTGCCCTGGGAGAGCACTGACACAAAGAGACAGCCTAATTAGTTCTACTGAGAAGAACGTAAATGCACATACTCAGCAGCTGCTCATTTAATTGTTGACTCAAATAGTTTAATTACTACTTAAATGCATATTTACTTTTTTCCATTACTTATTCCTTTTACCAGTCTGACAAAATTGATAGTCTATTTTCTCATAGCATTTTTAAAATTTTAAATTTATCTTTCACTAAAAGCATTTTTAAGTCTAATATTTAATCACATGTCTTTGCCATGTAGATCACATACTATACTATTATAAATGACAACTTTCAGTTTATTTACCAAAGGTATACCTAAGGATACAATTAAGAACACTAAACCCAATTCTTCCCAAATCAATGTCTGTTACATAAAATATAACTCTAAATATGACAACTGCATTTAATTCTTGCTGAGAGTGTAATCAGAACATTAATTATTTTAGTTTAAGTATTATGGAGGAAAGCTAACAGGGTTATGAATATTTTAAAAATATTAATTACAATTTTGCTTGCTGTTTATTCAATTTTTTTTCAAAAAGCCCAACCAACATAACAATGATTTTCAAAAGGGAAGGAATATAAAAATCACCTGGGAAGATTTTTCAAAACATATATGTTCTACTGGGGCAGAAGGAACATGTATTTTGAGAAAAGCAGCTTCCCAGATAACTGCTTAATAATACAACCCCTTGAGAACCACTAGTTAGCCTCCTAGGAGCATGGGAGGGGCAGCACAGCACAACCACACACTCAGGATTATAGTAAATCCATAGTCTGGCATATAATATGTGTTCAATAAACATTTGTTGATCAACCAAAAGACTTGTATGCATGCATATAAGCATAACCAATGGACACAGACAATAGGGGGGTCAGGGCCTGTGCTGGGAGGTGGGAGCGGGCTAGGAGAGGTCAATGGAAGAAAAAGGAGACATATTAATACTTTCAACAATAAAGAATTAAAAATAATAATAATAAACATTTGTTGAAAGTTTAAATTTCTTAGTTTAAAATACCAAGCTCTTCCAAAACCTGGTCCCTGCCTTACTGCTCTTGCCTTATCATACATTACAACAGGCCTTTCTCACTGTTAAGAAAAATTAACCAGACCTAACTGGTTTGACTCAGTGGATAGAGCATCGGCCAGAGGACTGAAGGGTCCCTGGTTTGATTCTGGTCAAGGACAAGTACCTTGGATGCAGGCTCAATCCTGTAACCAATCAATGTGTCTCTCTCACATCGATATTTCTCTCTCTGTCTCTCCCCCTCCTTTCCACTCTCTCTAAGAATCAATGTAAAAAATATCCTTAGGTGAGGATTAACAAAAAAAAAAAAAAAAAAAAAAAAAGAAAGAAAGAGAAGAAAAATTACCCAAAATGGAGAATAAGGTGAATCAAGAACTGTAAACCCTTCAAATGTATAATGAAACATTTTTAATAGGTCCTCCAAAAGACATTTTATTATAGTGCCACTAGGAGTCCAATGCATGAAATTCATGCAAGGGGCTTGGCCTTGTGCAGCCCCGGCTTCATCGGGAAAGTCGTCCGGAAGGTCGTTCAGCCATCCAGTCTAATTAGCATATTATGCTTTTATTATTATAGACTAGAGGCCCAGTGCACAAAAATTTATGCACTCGGGGGGGTCCCTCAGCCCAGCCTGTGCCCACTCGCAGTCTGGGACCCCTCAGGAGATGACCACTTGCTGGCTTAGGCCTGCTCCCCAGGGGATTGGGCCTAAGATGGCAATCAGACATCCCTTTGGCAGCCCTCGGGGGAATGTCCACTTGCCAGTGGGGAGCAGGCCTAAACTGCAGTCGGACATCCTTAGTGCTGCTGAGGAGGCAGGAGAGGCTCCCACCACCACCGCTGTACTGGCAGCCATCAGCCTGGCTTGTGGCTGAGCAGAGCTCCTCCCATGTGAAAGCGCCCTGACCACCAGAGGGCAGCTCCTGCATTGAGCGTCTGCCCCTTGGTGGTCAGTGTGCGTCATAGTGACCAGTCATTCCCAATCTTTCTGCTGTTATGATCAGTTTGCATATTACCCTTTTATTATAGGATAGAGGCCTGGTGCACGGGTGGGGGTCGGCTGGTTTGCCCTGAAGGATGTCCCGGATAAGGGTGGGGGTCCCTCTTGGGTGCCTGGCCAGCCTGGATGAGGGGATGATGGTTGTTTGCAGCTGGTCACACCCCCTTCAGGGTGGGGGTCCCCACTGGGGTGCCTGTCCAGTCTGGGTGAGGGGCTGAGGGCCGTTTTCAGGCTGGCAGGCGACTGAAGCTCCCAACCTCTCCTTTTTTTCTTTTGCATTCTGGGATTTATTTACCTTCTATGGCTGTCACTGGAGCTGAGGGCTGGCTTTGGCTCTGAGGCCGGCTCCAGCTTGAGGCCTCGGCTGCTGAAAGCAGGTATCTGGGATTTATTTACCTTCTATAATTGAAACACTGTTGCAGCTCCAGCTCCGAGGCCAGCTGGCTGAAAGCAGGTATCTGGGGTTTGTTAGCTTCTATAATTGCAACATTGTTTCTTAGAGTGCAGCTCAGAGCCCCGCAGCGGCAGGCGGGAAATCTTGGCTTCCTCCATCGCCAGGGCAACCACGCCTCCTGTTCGCTTCAGCTGCCTGGCTGCCGGCCGCCATCTTGGTTGGCAGTTCATTTGCATATCACCCTAATTAGCCAATGGGAAGCGTGTCGGAGATACGGTTAATTACCCTATTTGTCTTTTATTAGATTAGATTGCTTGACCTGTTGTTTACTATAGATTAGGAACCAAATTCTACTAAGTTAAGGTAAATTTGTAGATTTTTTAAAAAATATATTTTATTGATTTTTTAGAGAGGACGGGAGAGGGATACAGAGTTAGAAACATCAATGAGAGAGAAACATCGATCAGCTGCCTCCTGCACACCCCCTATTGGGAATGTGCCTGCAACCAAGGTACAGGCCCTTGACCGGAATCGAACCTGGGACCCTTCAGTCCGCAGGCCGACGCTCTATCCACTGAGCCAAACCAGTTAGGGCTGTAGATTTTTATTCAGTAGAGATAATTTGTCCAACAGGATCCAAAGGTTTTACTTCCCTGTAGGACATGAACCAATTTTGTACCTAGTTAACTATTTAAATGTTCTTTCTTTAGTGTCAACATACACTCAATTCCTCAAATGCTTTTGGAATCAGCTTTACCATCCTGCTGTTTCCCTAATACTGAGTTAAATAAATCTATGACATATGGTCATTCTATATTTGTCTGGGAGGAATGGAGTGGACAAGGAAGAATAAAAGAGCACAGTGATATTCTGACCAACAGGGCTCTATTTTTAATAGTTTTATATTGATATTTAGAGAGAGAGGAAAACAAGAGGGAGAGAGAAACATCTACATGAGAGCACAACATCAATGGCTGTCTCCTGCATGCACCCCAAGAGGGATCAAGCCACAACCCTGGCATGTGCTCTTGATTGGGAATCAAACCAGCAACCTCCTGGTGCACTGGATGACCCTCAACCAACTGAGTCACACATGGCCCAGAGCTCTAACTATTCTTGAAAATGAACGCTTTGAATGTAAAACCCCTTTCCAGTTAGCCAAAGGCCTTACCTTTCTTTAGGGTAACTGACACATTTACATTAATTGCCAGGGCCATCCTAAAGGTATCTGAGTTTTTTACTCAGTTGGGTCCAATTTTGTTATGTTTTTGTAAGCTACATGACAGAAAGGCTAAGAAGGATACCTGCCAAACTGCTAACAATTATTTCAGGCAGGTACATGAGAAAACTGTTTGTGGAGGGAGACTGTTGGCTTTTTATTTGTACACTCCTGTGGTACTGGATTTATATCAACAAGAAGATGATGTATTTATAGTTTGAAAAGAAAGTCCTAAAAAGTATATTTTTAAAAAGGAAAATAACCCTATCTGGTTTGGCTCAGAGGATAAAGCGTCAGCCTGTGGACTGAAGAGTTTCAGGTTCAATTCCAGTCAAGCGCACATGCCTGGGTTGCAGGTTCAATCCCCAGTAGGGGGTGTGCAGGAGGCAGCCAATCAATGATTCTCTCTCATCACTGATGTCTGAATCTCTCTTCCTTCCTTTCTGAAATCAATAAAAATATATTTAAAATAATAAAGTGAAAGAAAAATAAATTAGAAAATAGCTTACATATTCATGGTTTGGGATATAATTTGCAGAATTGAAAAACTACAAATATTAGAGTTTTGTTCCTACAGCAAATCTCTTTTTTTTTTCTCTTAGTTAATAGTAAGAAACCCTGTAACTCAATCTGGGAAAAAATAACTGTTGAAGTTTAATATTATTCTCAGATAATTGTTATAATACTAACTATGGGCCCAATTTTTTTAAAATATATTTTATTGATTTTTTACAAAGAGGAAGGGAGAGGGAAACATCGATGAGAGAGAAACATCGATCAGCTGCCTCCTGCACACCCCCCACTGGGGATGTGCCCGCAACCAAGGCACATCCCTTGACTGGAATCAAACCTGGGACCCTTCAGTCCACAGGCTGACGCTCTATCCACTGAGCCAAACCAGTTAGGGCTGGGCCCAATTTTTTAACTACCTAGAGTTCTTTTTAATTATGAAATATTTTTTTATTATTTTAAATGAAGGGAAAGAAATCTACAGCTAAATCACTATTACTTTGATGCGTTTCCTACCGAGTGCTCCTTTTCCCCCCTTATAGTTGTAAATATACACACAATACATAAAATTTGGCCCAGTGCACGGATTCGTGTACATTGAAAGGAAATTAATTAGAAGGTTGCTGGCAGGGCAGGACTGGGCAAGACGAGCCAGACATGCCTGGAGCCAACCTACAGCAGTCCCTCCCCGGCCAGCCACACCTGGGGCGGTGCCATGGCTCAAAGGGCATCTGCGGAGTGAGCAGGGTCCCTCTGGCAGGTGGGGTCCCTCAGCCTGGCCCTCGGGATTGGCCAAAACCAGCTCTCCGACATCCCCCAAGGGGTCCCAGAGTGTGAGAGAGCACTCTGCAAAGTTGCTGTCATACAGGATGTGGAATGCAAATGCAAGTGTGCAGTAAACCAGATTCGGGGCCGATAGTGCCCCAGCAACAACATAACCCATGACCCAAGGTGGAATCGTGCGGCCCCGCGAGGAATTGGGCTCCCTCCTCTCTGGTTCTGGGGTGCGTCACCTGAAAACCACCGCTGCCAAGTCACTGCAGCTTAGCAGTAAACCAGATTCGGGCTGACAGTGCCCTAACAACATAACCCAAGGTCGAAGGGGAATCGCGGGGCCCCACGAGGAATTGGGCTCTTTCCTTTCTGGTCCCGGGGCACATCACCCAAAAAGCACCACTGCCAAGTCACCGGAGCTCAGCAGCTCCTGCGTTGAGCATCTGTCCCCTGGTGGTGAGTGCATGTCATACCTACCAGCCGGTTGGCCAGTGGCTTAGCCTTTTATGTATATAGACTGGTGGCCCGGTGCACAAATTTGTGCACATTATAAGAAAATTAATTAGAAGAAATATTTTAATATCTCTATTCGCCCTCTCTCTATAATAGAAGTGTCAACCAAATTCACGATCTACAATGGCAGATTGAAAGGTGTGCAATTGGCGCCAGCGAGAGCTTTATATGTATCGTGCATGCAAGAGTCAACTTAGTCTTTTATAAATATAGAATAAACTTGCTTAATTAGAATTGCTTTCTGATTTAGCTAAACTTTTTCCAGCCCAGTGAAGCACCCCAACTTCTCTTTCAGGTAATTGTCAGCAACACAGCAGTAAATATCAACACAAAGCAGATTATTATTGTAGATCATGCAGGGAGAACAAAGGGTAAAATATTTAACTGCAGCAGTGTTTGATTATATTCTGAGCAGTGAGAAAACCTGAAGTCATTTTCAAGGTCCAACAGTTCTTCTTTTCAGTCGGATCAAGTTTCTAAGCTTTCCAAATCTCCATTTTCTGACTAATGAAAAGAAAATAGGATTCGACCAAGTCTTCTATCTACCTACTCCAGGACTTCTGTGAGGATCAAATGAGATGAAGCACAGGAAAACGCTTCACAGACATTTGGTTAAAGTGTAAAATGTTTGCACCTGGGTATAAAGCAATTCATGTTCCTGGGCTGAAGAAACTCCAAGGAGGCTAACTGCTAGGGAGAGGAAGCTGGGTATTGCTATGTGATGTCATTACCCAGCGCCCTCAGTGACCATTTCTGGGCTAGGCTGGGTTGTGGGCCGCATTTTGTGCTATGGGGTCTTGGCAACATTGGCTACGATTTTGTGGGTTGTTGCTCTGGGGTGGTGGTGGGGCCTGTGTCCCACTTGGGGGAAGCTGAGTGTTGCTTTGTGGGCACCAGGTCTGCCTTGCCATTTATTGTTAAATGGCCTGTCACTAGGGAAAGGAAGCTGGGTGTTGCTACGTGACATCATTACCCAGTGCCCACTACCAATGTTTCTGGGCTGGGCTGGGCTATTGGCCGCATTTTGCACCATGGGTCTCGGCAGAGTCAGCTGTGATTTGGTGGGCTATCACTCCAGAGTGGTGGCGGTGCCTGTGTCCCACTTGCAGGAAGCCGAGTGTTGCTTTGTGGGCGCCAGGTCCGCGTTGCTGTTTCTGTATAAATGGCCAGTGTGTGTCATGGCAGCTCCTGCATTGAGCGTCTGTCCTCTGGTGGTCAGTGCACATCATAGCTACCAGTCAGACAGACACTTAGTATATTCGCCTTTTATATATATAGTAGAGGCCCGGTGCACAAAAATTTGTGCACTCGGGGGTGAGGGGGGGTCAGCCCAGCCTGTGCCCTCTCGCAGTCTGGGACCCCTCGGGAGATAACGACCTGCTGGCTTAGGCCTGCTCCCGGGTGGCAGAGGGCAGGCCTAATCCCTAGGTGCAGCCCCTGGTCGGGCTCAGAGTAGGGCCGATTGGGGAGTTGGGGCGCCGCCCCCTGTCGTGCAGAGCAGGGCGGATCGGGAGGTTGCGATGCCACCCCCAGTCACGCTCAGGGTAGGGCCGATTGGGGGGTTGGGGCACCGCCCCATCACACTCAAGGCAGGGTCGATGGGAAGGTTGTGGCGCCACCCCGTCACGCACAGAGCAGGGCCAATCAGAGGGTTGGGGCGCTGCCCCCTGTCATGCACAGAGAAGGGCCAATCAGGGGGTTGGGGCGCTGCCCCCTGTCACTCACAGAGCAGGGCCCATCGGGGGGTTGGGGCTCCGTACCCTATCTCGCACAGAGCAGGGCCCATCAGGGGGTTGGGGAGCTCCCCCGTGTCATGCACAGGGCAGGGCCGATCAGGGGGTTGGGGCATTGCCCCCTGTCACTCACAGAGCAGGGCCGATAGGGGAGTTGGGGCACCGCCCCCTGTCACACACAGAGCAGGGCGGATCAGGGGATTGGGGCGCCGCACCCTGTCACACTCAGGGCAGGGCTGATGGGGAGGTTATGGCTCTAGCCCGTCACACACAGAGCAGGGCCCGTGGGGGCGGAGGGGTTGGGGCGCCGCCCTCTATCACTCACAGAGCAGGGCCAATCAGGGGGTTGTGGAGCCGCACCCTGTCACAGACAAAGCCGCAGGGCGATCAGGGGGTTGGGGAGCTCCCCCCTATCAGGTACAGAGCAGGGCTGATCAGGGTGTTGGGGCGCCTTCCCCTGTCACGAACAGAGCAGGGTGGATAGGGAGGTTGTGGTTCCGCCCCCTGTCACACACAGAGCCGCAGGGCGATCAGGGGGTATGGGCTCTGCCCCCTGTCATGCTGATCCCGGTGCTGGGAGGCCTCGTGGCTCTGCTGATCCCAGTGCTGGGAGGCATATTACCCTTTTACTATATAGGATAGAGGCCTGGTGCACGGGTGGGGGTCGGCTGGTTTGCCCTGGTGGGGGTCCCCACTGGGGTTCCTGGCCTGCCTGGATGAGGGGATGATGGCTGTTTGCAGCTGGTCACACACTCTTCAGGGTGGGGGTCCCCACTGGGGTGCCTGGCCAGTCTGGGTGAGGGGCTGAGGGCTGTTTTCAGGCTGGGACTGAAGCTCCCAACTGCTCTTTTTTTTTTTTTTTTTTTCTGGGCCAGCTTTAGCTCTGAGGCTTGGCTCCAGCTCTTAGGCCTTGGCTGCTGAAAGCAGGTATCTGGTTTGTTTGGGTTCTATAATTGAAACACTATTTCAACTCCAGCTCTGAGATCCCGGCTGGCTGAAAGCAGGTTTCTGGGGTTTTGTTTAGCTTCTATATTTGTAACAATGTTTCAAACTGTAAGCTCAGAGGCTGGCAGCGGCAGGCGGGGAACGTTGGAGTCCTCCGTCACTGAAGCAAGCAAGCCTCATGTTCACTTCAAGCTGCCTGGCTGCCGACCGCCATCTTGGCTGGCAGTTAATTTGCATATCGCCCTGATTAGCCAATGGGAAGGGTAGCAGAGGTATGGCTAATTACCATGTTTCTCTTTTATTAGATAGGATAGATTGTTTCACTATCGGTATATTGAATGCATTTCTTCTAAAAAATATATTTTTATTGATTTCAGAAAGGAAGTGTGAGGCAGAGAGAGAAACATCAATGATGAGAGTCATTGATTGGCAGCCTCCTGCCCACCTGCTACTGGGGAGTGAGCCTGCAACCAGGGCATATGCCCTGACCAGAAATTGAACTCTGACCTCCTGGCTCATAGGTCAACACTCAACCACTGAGCCACACTGGTGGGGCTGAATGCATTTCTTCATGTTTTTGAATTTAGAACAATGTATTCTAAATCTAGTCTAGATTATCTCAGAAAGTTGTTTTTTTTAAAATATATTTTATTGATTTTTTACAGAGAGGAAGAGAGAGAGGTAGAGAGTCAGAAACATCGATGAGAGAGAAACATCGACCAGTCGCCTCATGCACATCCCCCACTGGGGATGTGCCCGCAACCCAGGTACATGCCCTTGACCGGAATCGAACTGGGGACCTTTCAGTCCGCAGGCCGACGCTCTATCCACTGAGCCAAACCAGTTTCAGCAGAAAATTTTATTAATATTTCAATTTCTTAATTTTAAGTTTTTAAAAAAGTACCCTAAGGCTGAGGGGAGGAAGGAGTGAGGAGTAACTGTTTAATAGGTCTGAGGTTTATTTTAGGGTGATGAAAATGTCTTGAAACTAGATAGAAGTGGTGGTTGTAGATTTTACTAAGCGTCACTGAATTGTGCACTTTGAAAGGGTTAATGTTATGTTATATGAATTGCACCTCAATAAAATAAATATAAGTAGATAAATAAGTAAGTATTTAAGACAGGAAAGAGGAGTGACAATAAAAGAGAATATTGACTTTCAAAAACATTGGAAACAAGTGACTATACCTTTTAATAAATCTCAAAAATGATATTCTGAATCAAGATACCCAATTTCTTCTATCATAAACATTTATAATAAGAGAGTGAAGACTTATTAAGTCTTAATAAGAGAGTAAGGGAGGTGGTCTTGGCTATTTAAAGGATAGTCCTCTGAAGGCTTAATACTTTCACACTGGAAAAAACATTTGAAGGCTAAGAGTTATAAAAAATAGGGTACGATAGGCATTCTAAAGCCATATATTGCATTGATTTGGGGAATATTCTCTCTGTCTATACACACCTCATCTCTCTGTCTATATAATGTACTAAAGACAATTATAAAATAGAATGAAAAATACTGGCTTTAAATTAACCTAATTCTCAATAATTATGAATAGAACAGGTCATAGCATGAATAAAAGATACATATAATCTTAAAGTCATTTATTTTAATCACCTTAAGGGGAAATAATTTAAAAAGGCAGTCTCAATTTATAGACAGATGAGTTCAAAAGTTTATCTGTAGGATGAACCTGTTTCCCATGGGAACAGTATTAGAGGTGCCCAGGCTCTTCTGTAAAACTCTAAATGAACCATAACATAACTGAATTTTTATAAATATATGATAGAATAAAATCATAATCCCTAAAATAGTTTACGCTCTAAATTTACTATGTATTCAGTATGACATAAAAATATTAAACTGAAGGTTTATTTTAAAATTTGTAAGTGCTAGTATTTGAGAGAAAGAGAGTAATCTGGATGGAAAGTTGTAGAAGTTCAAAAGATAAGTTTGAGAATTTATATACTCTTATTACACCTAATTACATTTCAAGGTCATTTGAATTTGCAGTGTATTTCTCACACTGTTCCACTTGGCCACAGCAGGGTCATTGGACCTCATAAACAGAGAATTGTCTTCTTTCACTGAGATTATAAAATTTCTTTAAAGTTACTCTCTCCTCCAGCAATCTCTCATTGGCTTCAATTCTTCCAAACCCAAGTTCAGTGTCTCTTCTCTCAGTCTCTGGACATCTCAGCCTGAAGGTTGGCACTACCGAGGCTCCCTCCACTATTATTCTCCTTCAGGTATGGCTGCAGAACCTTCCTCTGGCCCACCTCTCACCCCAGCCACAAGATCTGCAAGGTGTGTCAGCAGGCCTCTTTGGAGGAAGTGGAGAATCTTGATCCTCTCCTAAGGCCATTCTCCAGAAGGTAGAAGCTGTTAACACATGCAAAGTGGGGCAGAGGGGTGGAGGAGCACAGGCCTCTAAAACCTGCTCACTCTCAGGTCTTCTTCCTAAAGCCCCCCAAAATATTAATCCTCAGGAACCAGGGGCACAGAGGCAGAGGGGAGGCATCCAAGTGATCTAGAAACCAAAGTGGTTTTCCGCCCTACTAGTTCTGGGAAAGGGAATTATAGTGTGCTCCTTTATCAAGAGAGAAAGAAGGGCAGAAAACTAGGGAGTTTGGCGCTTAACACATTAAGTGCCCAGCCTGTTTTGTCTTCCAGACAGAAAGTATAGTGTCAGTCACCAGTGACTGACTGGGTGCTTAACGTGTTAAAGGAACCTATTTATACAGGGGTATTTTCAGGTTGTGTTCAGGAGACAAAGAGTTCATAAGACAAAATGGCATGGACACCAAATATAATATTCTTTCCACATAACCAATAATCTTCAAAATCCTTCGTATTCACTACATAGAACTTAGTAATATAGACTACATTTGATATTCAAGGCCTATCAAGGATTCTCCTAGAATTCTAAAAAAATATTTATAAAATATGATGCACTTAAGGTTTATGATACAACTTAGTCACTGTCTCTACACAGAAAACAGTTCAAGCACACAGCACTAACAGGCAAGCCATTTATAGTGCATCCATTATTGAACAGTTGCTGCAACTGGGAGAGAGGCCCTTTATCAAGAATGCAAAAGGTGAGGATCTGATGACCTGGATTTTAGTCCTGGCTCTTCCATTACTAGCTATAGAACTGAGAACATCATTACTCTCTGGGTCTATTTCTTCACTGTAGTTGGGTGATGAGCATGTCGCTTCTAATCATAAAATTATTCAAAGAGCGTAAGGCAAAAAATAGATGAAGCAATCATGTTATCTTCTCCTATAGATAAAATTTTTTCAATTCTACTTTTCACCTACTTTTCTTTAAAGGCTTAACAAAAAAAATTAATTGCTAATGTAGTATAATTTTCCAAACTAACAGCTTTTTTTTCCTGCCTCCTGCCTCCCACCACCCCCGAGAAGCAAACACATTCCACCACATTGCCCATCAGTAACAGCAACTCACTGCAAATGCGGGGTGGGAAGTGTGTGGAATCACTGTTCAAAACCATCATAGGCAAACATGCTGCTACAACAGTAAAGCTCAGAACATCCCCACCAACGCATGCAGAATTGTTAAAGTTCAACACTCTAAAAATATCAGCAATCCATAAGAAAACACCCATAATATGCATTTCTTACTAAGTAAATTCATACATACTATGTGCTAAGTACTATTGCATTCACTTTATGACTATTACTTCATTTAATCCCTTACAATCCAGTGCAATGCATATTGTTATTTGGCATGTTTACAAGGCAAAGAGAAGTTATGTAACTTGCTAAGTTAGTGACAGAATTGGAACTCAAACTCAGTGTGTGCAATCATTTTAGTTTTAAAAAGACCCCATTCTCTATGTTTCTGTATATAGAGAAACACTGAGTGGCCAGATTATTATGACCACCTGACGTTTGCAGGCAAATTAGCTATAATTTCGCGCTGAAGTTGCTAGAGGGCCAGACCATTATAAATAGGGAAGCAGGTTGTTTACCACGACATAAATGATTTTTTTCTGAAGATATGGGAAACAATGCGCTTTAACAGCCTTTAAACAACAGCGATTTAACATTTTATCCTAAAATGTAGGATAGCTTGTTATGTAGCAATAGATAACCAGAATACCACCTGTAGAAGGAGGGATATCAGTGATACAGCATTAACCACTCACCCCCACCAAACAACTCACTGGAATGATTGACACTGTTGTTCAGAGGTGAATATGGGAACTTTCAAAGTGAATATGGGAACCTTCAAGGGCTGTTAAATCGCGTTGTTTACCCATATCTTCAGAAAAAAATCACTTCTGTCGTGGTAAACAACCTGCTTCCCTATTTATAATGGTCTGGCCCTCTAGCAACTTCAGCGCGAAATTATAGCTAATTTGCCTGCAAACGTCAGGTGGTCATAATAATCTGGCCACTCAGTGTATATTACATATCTTTATGTAAACTTTTTAAAAATCTGAGAGGTATATAGTAACTATGAACAATTAAGTAAAAGGAATGAGATGGAGGATTACAAGCACACGGACCACCTTTCAACTATACTGTTTGAATTTTTTCAGAAAAAAAATTACTTCTTTTATAATAAAAATAAATTTTAAATGCCTTAAATTTAAAGATACTGGTATTCAGGGTATCCTAATGAAAGGAACCTATTCTAAATTAAGCACGAGTGATAAGCTAAATCAAAATCCAAGATTACAACTCAATGGGTTTGTAAAAATTTGATCAATGAAAACAAAATTTTTGCAACTGTTATTCAACACACACACACACCACATAAAAGTAGTATCAATAGTAAAAGTGTTATTCTTCTCGAAATTGGAGGATAGGGCACATATACCCAAGTTGCAGGTTCAGTCCCCAGTGGGAGCACGGGCATGAGGCAACCGATCAATTGATGTTTCTCTGTCTCCCTTCATCTCTCTCTAAAATCGATTAAAAAAACACATATCCTCAAGTAGAGAGAGGGAGGGAAGGAGGGAGGGAGGGAGGGGGAGAGAGAGAGAGAGAGAGAGAGAGAGAGAGAGAGAGAGAGAGAGAGAGAGAAACTGGCCCAAAATGTAGTCTAGAAAAGAAGAAATCCAGCTATACTAAGTAACTGCCAAAAGTGCCAAAGCTGCCTGAGTACAGCCAAAATCACTGTCTGTTGCACCCCCCTATCCGCCCCCCGCTGGGCACTGGGTTCCCAGGAATTCCCAGGAATGGGGAAACAGGAGATTTTCTCTTACAAAGCAACCGAAGGTGCCCAGGGCCAAAGGATGATCCAAAGCCGAGCTTGGGAAGCTAAGCAGAGGTCTAAATAAGGCAGGAGGAAGAGACCAAGCATGAGCACCAAATTCAAAATGGTTGGAAGTAGAGGTTTGGACTCAAGGCCAAGATCATAGGAGCAAGAATTCACAACCAAGGCAAGGAGGGCAATTATGAAGCAAAGTTTATCTTGGTTGTCTTTCTCCTTTGTCCCAATGAGAATATTTTCCACCTTCCTCCTTCTGGCAGCTCCCTCTTGCCTCAGTCTCATTCTTATTCAAGGCTAGCAATCAATTTCTCCTGAATCATTAGATAAGTAAATTGTTTTCTGCTGAAGTCATAGTTCAGTATTTCCCATAACCATTCTCTTTCCATTTAATGGCCCTCTGATAGATTAAAGATAGCAACAAATTCTTTTGACACTCTTCTCATCGAGACAGGTCTTTGCATTCCTTGTAGGAGCCGGCTCTGAACTGCCCCTGCCAGGGTGGGGGAGACTGGGAGAGGAAGAAAGAGAGACAGAGACCAGAGAGCACAGAGGCTCCAGACATGCAAATTAAGAAGCCATCTTGGAAGAGGACGTTCCAGCCCCAGGCACTCCAGTCACAGGTACTCCAGCTGATGCAACACCCGCTAAATTCTTTCTGAATTCCTGACCCAGAAAATCATAAGCAAAATCAAATGGTTGTTTTAAATCACTAAAATGTAGGATAGCTTGTTATGCAGCAATAGATAACCAGAATACCACCTGTAGGAGGGATATCAGTGATACAGCATTAACCACTCACCCCCACCAAACAACTCACTGGAATGATTGACACTGTTGTTCAGAAGTGAATATGGGAACCTTCAAGACTTTCTACCCCATAAGAATCAAAACTCTTTAAAGACTAGACTATCCCCTCTGCAACAGAGATAGTAAGAGTAAAGACATAGCAGTCTATCATCAACTAATCTGTTATCATCCTTTGGGCTGGCTCTTTTTGTGGCCCATCAATATTTTAATAACTCAAATCCAGATGTGCTGTCATTATCATAAGGCAGAATAATTCTTTTTTTTAATAAAAAATATATTTTATTGGTTTTTCACAGAGAGGAAGGGAGAGGAATAGAGTCAGAAACATCAATGAGGAGAAACATCGATCAGCTGCCTCCTGCATACCCCCTACTGGGGATGTGCCCACAACCAAGGTACATGCCCTTGACCGGAATCAAACCTGGGACCCTTGAGTCTGCAGGCCGACGCTCTATCCACTGAGCCAAACCAGTTAGGGTTAATTCTTTCTTGAGCACAAACATCGCTCCAAGTATTGTTCAGTATTGTAAAAACGACCTTCAAAATCTCAAAAACAGTACTCCTATAGTAACCCCAAAGTCTGGGTTAAATCCTTAAGAAGGTCATTGGCACTTGCAGAATTCCTTTTCTCATTAAAAGCTACAAAGCCTTACCCTTCATTCCTTTTGTGTCACCGGATTATGTTCTTTAGAAGCATTCTGGGACACCTCAGATTTTATTGAAGGTTGAATTTGAAAAACTGAATAAAAAGTTGAGAACATCCTACTCCATCTCTGTTTCCAATTCTATTTTTACTCTAAGAGTTCTGACACATTCCTCTGCCAGCCTGACATAATCCCCATCATAACAAGTGATGTCTCACCCCAGGCCTTTGAAGCTGGGATCAAGAGCCCACATCCAAACCAGAATCCCAAGATTTCTGCAGAAATACTCACACTTTTCTCTTCACGCTCTCAGTCAATTGTTGCACAGAGGCCCAGAAGGAGGAGGCAGGCAAGGGGCACACTGACCAGAATTCTGCTCCACCTCATTTTTGACTGAACTGAGCAGAGGCCTTGATGACTTGCCCATGACCTTTAACACTACCAAAAGAACTCCTTCCTTCTTTAATACAAAAATGCACCAAACTGACTGGGTTACTCTCATAGAAATGTAATGCTACTCTGTAGATTCAAACATTTCACAGTGCTTGCCTGAGCCAGATAGTTTAGTTGGTTGGAGCATTGTCCTATACACCAAAAATGTTACAAGTTTTATTCCAGGTCAGGGCACATATGTAGGTTGAGTTCATCCCTGATTGGAGTGTGTTCTGGAGGCAACCAATCAGTGTTTCTCCCTCACATTGATGTTTCTCTCTTTCTTCCCCTCTCCTCTTCCTCTCTCTCTAAAATCAGTAAAAAAAACATATCCTCGGGTGAGATTTTTTAAAAAAAACATTGTAGAGGACATGTGATATATAATGAAGTAAGCAGGGCCTTCAGAACCAACAGTCTTAGTTTACCTTCTAGCTTTACCATTCTTTTATTCAAAAACTTAGGGGAGTTGTTCCAGAGTCTACTTCCTCATCTGTAGAATAGAATAAATACCACCTCTACTCATATGGCTATGGTAAGGATTTCATGAGATAAACAATATAAAGTGTACAGCAAAGAGCCTAACAAATAGAAAGCACCCTATGATTGTTAGTGCCTTCCCCACTATTTAAATATATCTTTATTGATTTTAGAGAGGGAGAAGGGAGAGAGAGAAACATCAATTATGAGAGAGAATCATTGATTGGCTGCCTCCTGCATGTCCCCTACTGGGGATCAAGCCCACAACCTGGGCATGTGCCCTTGACAGGAATCAAACCTGGGACCCCTCAGTCCGCAGGTTGACGCTCTGAGCCAAACCAGTTAGGGCTGAACATATATTTTAATAAGCTTATTTCAAAACTGATGTAACTACCATAACCACCTTAATATAAGAATCATTAAATTTTATATATGCAATGTAAAATACACACCTTAGGAAGCAAATGCATTTTAGAAACAAATTTTGAGAGATGTGCAAGGAGGTTTAGAAACATTTAAGTAAGTATAAAAGCAACTTAGGTGTCAAACCATACTGAAATATACCGAACTTAGAGGTATTCAAACAGAAATTAAATTGTGATTCACTAATCTGATCGATCAGAATACACCTTAGGTATTCCAATATCCAATACAATAGGGTTAGAGGCCAAGTCATTTAAAAATATTTTTAAATTTCTAACTTTTGTTTTAACAAAGAAATAAATAGGAATGATTTCAAAACATTCTAGATTTAAGATAGGGTGATCAGCTTATTTTTAGGGACCAGTAAGTTCAAACTTCTACTCTAAATTAAACACTTCTTCTTTTCCACTTTATTGCCTGCTTCTTTTTAAGGGGCAATGTCCTTGGCTCTTAGAGGCTAATTTTGAGACTATGCTATAGCCTACTTTCTCAACCTTTTCCATGTCAGGACATGCACAGAAAATGATAGCATCTGTAAGGCATATGCACACAAACTGAAGAGGCTTCTCAGGGCCAGAAGTGATCTGCTTGGAGGCTCTAACCACCCTTAGGCTGAGATTATTATCTCAACCCACATGTAATCAATCCATTCATGGCTCCCCTAATGGGAAGCCATGCTCACCCATCTTTTACATGGTTATCTAGCAATGTAGGAGGAAGTCCTCCTACTCCAATGCCCACTTGTTTGAACAAAAGACTGGAAGTCATCAACCACCTGAAAGGGCCAGCAGAATTATCTGGCAATTTAAGATGCCACTCCTCTGAGAATCTGCAGTTTACAATACCCCTAATGCTCTGAAACCTATCAGAGAAAATAGATGCCCAAATCTTTATTTCCATCCTATGTAAAACTGTCTGTTCCACTGCCATTCTATAACCCCAGGGAGCAGCCAGTCAACAGTATGACATGAAGGAACCTAAAATGAATTAAATTAAAAGAGAGAAATGCCAGAAATAGATGAGTCTGAGTAGAGGGTGGTAAAACAGCATTGCTGAATATGTACAAGCAATAGTCAACTGCTTAAAATGTACCTGGATCCAGAGCATATGGTTAGCTACTACTGACTAAAAATGTTTCCATGGTCGCTTCCAGGTCTCTGATTTCAAGGTTGCCCAGGCAGAAAAATAATTACAATAAAGTATTTCACTTCAGCAGTCTTGAACACATTTTTAAGATCACAGTAAGAGCTCAAAGACAGGAGCAGGCAGACAAATATCTTGAAGTATTCTTTTTTTAAAAAAATGTTTTTATTGATTTTTAGAGAGAAAAACATTGATGTGAGAGAGAAACATCAATCATGTGCCTCCTACACACACCTCCAGCAGGGATCAAACACAACCTAGCCATGTGACCTGACCAGCTATTGAACCAGGGACCCTTCGATGCTTGGGACAATGTTCAACCAACCGAATCACACCAGCTAGGGCTTGAGGTATTCTTATAAAATCACTTACATATTACTGTTCATACAATTAGAAAGTTAAAACTTTTCATCTTCCCTGTAGACACCCAAAATACAAAGATGTATTTATATAAGGCTATCAGTTGCATCATTATTTGTAACTATAATATGTTGGAGACAACCTAAATGCCCTAACATAGGAGAGTGTTTGAATTCGATGTGACACATCCACAAACGGGAGTACTATGAAACTATTAGTGCTATCCAAAATATACTGTTAAATGAAAGAAGCGAAGTCCAAAAGAGTATACTTAAGCTTGCGACCTTTTGTGAGAGAAAATAAGAAAAGACTCCTATATTTTCATTAAAAAAAGAAATGCAGGAAGGATAAATCAAAATAATTGGTTGTCTACAAGGAGTGAGTGTGAATGAGTGGAGGGGTTGGGTAGTAACACTTCTAGATACAGTTTTCATTTTTGGAACCATGCTAATGCTTTACATACTCAAAAAGTAAATAAAAATCAGCAAGGATGATGTGCAAAAACATCTAAAATGGAAATTAAACACAAACTGTATGTCAAATAAATAATATGTGTAGTAACAGGAGGGAGACTAACCCAAATAACTTTTGAACATATACTTTATACAGACAAAAAGAACTGTAAAGAAATACTGACCTCTAGTTATAAGGGTTTTCTTTGCAGTGGTATGGGTTAGCAGTTCTGGAACTACTTTCTCTGATTATGGCATTGAGCAAATGAGTACATATGTTGGGGATAATGGGAACCAGATTATCAGTGTTGGAAAAGGGCATTACAAGTAAGGAAAAGGGCAAGACTACATCTGTAGTGTGAAGTTGGAATTATAGGCATCAATATAAACTATTGGTTTTACATGCGCACGCGTGCATGCGCACACACACACACACACACACACAGACACGTATATTTGTTTTTCTTAGCTCTTATCCACTGAGAGATCTTAGTTTATAAACATCATTTATTCCCAACAAAAAGAAATGAGTGCTACTTAGAGAAATGGCTAATTGCAAGCAAGGTTGGGGCAGGCTGAGTACAAGATGAGCCTGGAGCATCTTGCTGTGCCAGAGTAAGAAAGAGCTCAAAGAGCCATAGGGACATGTCAAAATTATGGCTCTAGGGGTTTCCCACTAGCCAAATCTAGGACATTTTGAGCCTCAAAATAAATAGCAAAATAAAGTAAAAATCTGAGTCCATACTAATAAATAAACAAGTGGGAGAGAAAGGAAAACTTTCCCTCATAGAATATCAACTAATATGTTTAGAAGAAATACAAATTAGAAGATCAACATCTTGCAACTGCCCTAATAATTACTGATTCAGTCAAGAATTATCAACGTGTGATAAGTTTAGGTGAAAGTTTCGTAACGAACAGGATATATATACGTACACACAAGGTGGAGCAAAAGTAGGTTTACAGTTGTATGAGAAAGGTTATTTTTGTATTATTATTTATTAATTACTGTATTATTTTCCACAAGAACAACCATAAACCTACTTTTGCCCCATCCTGTGCATATATATGATCTCAAAGTCTCTCCCACAAATTACTTATTAGTAACAAAGAGAAAAATAATAACTTTACAGTGGAAAGTTACTTGCAAACATTACCTTAATAAAGTAATCAACGTTAAAAGGTGAAGGGATTAAAAAAAAAAAAAAACCCTCACAGACACAGACAACAGTATGGTGATTACCAGAGGGAAAGGGGGAGGTAGAAGATGGCTTAGTAGGGTAATGGTAGTTGAAGGAGACTTGACTTGGGGTGGTGAACACACAATAAAATATATAGTTGATGCATTATAGAATTGGATACTTGAAACCTATATAATTTTATTAATCAATGTCACCCCAATAAATTCTATTAAAAATAAAACATTTTTAAATAAATTCAAGTTTTAAAAAATTAAATAAAAAATAATCAAAGTTAACATCACCAAAAATATAAACTATCATATACCTCTTAATATGTCCTGAGAACAAAATGTTACTTCTGCAGTATTTCTACCAAAATAATGCATAACCTAAATCTAATCATGAAAAAACATTAGAAAAACTCAAATTGAGAAACATTCTACAAAATCATTGGCCTGTATTCTTAAAAAAAACACCAAAATGAGAAAGAACAAGGCTAAGGAACTTCTCCAAATTAAAGGAGACTAAAAAGTTATGACAACAAAATGAAATGCATGGTCCTGGATTAGATCCAGGGGAGGTAGAAGGGGGAACAAAAAAGTGAAATACATAAAACAAAAAACATTATATATAAAAAATATAATTGGGACAACTGGAAAAATCTGAATATGAAATGTGCATTAGCTAATACTATTGTATCAGTATTAAATGTCCTGATTTTGACCAATATTCTGTGCTAATTGAAAAGAAAGTTCTTGTTCTTGGAGGAAAAAAAGCAAAGCTAAAGTATAGACAAAGGACCATTTTATCTGCAAATTACTGGGAGGAGTTATATAAATATAAGGTGCATTCATAAGTGATAACACACGTGGGGCAAATGTTAACAATTGGTGAATCTAGATAAAGAGTACAAGGGAGTACTTTGTACTATTCTTAGCAATATTTCTTTGAGTGTGAAATGCAAAATAAAAAAGTGTTTGAGATTAAAAAAATCTATTCTTTGCTTCCAATTAAGAACATACTATTTAAAAAAAAAAAAGAACATACTATTTTTTTTCCCAGAACACAAAGGAAAGGCTTAAAATACCAATGTACAGAGCCAGAGTCCTATAAACCTGGCATTAACTTCCCTTTACTGATGAATGATGAACTAATCCAGTAAAAATATTACAACACTAGAGACCTGGTGCACGAATTCATCCAACAGTGGGGTCACTCGGCCTGGCCTGTGGAATCGGGCCAAAACTGGCTCTCCGACATCCCCAGAGGGGTCCCGGATTGTGAGAGGGTGCAGGCCAGGCTGAGGGACCCCACCTGGGCACAATCGGGGCTGGGGAGGGATGCAGGAGGGCTCCAGGGCATGTCCGGCCCATCTTGCTCAGTCCCGATTGGCTGGAACCCAGCAGCAAGCTAACCTACCTGTCAGAACATCTGCCCCCTGCTGGTCAGTGCACATCATAGGGAGCAGTTGAGCTGCCTTAGCATATCATTAGCATGTTATGCTTTGATAGGTTGAATGGCTGACCGGATGACCAGACACTTAGCATATTAGGCTTTTATTATATGGGATATTCATTGCAGTAATCCAAATGACCTTACAACTATGTTTCTTTTACATATCCACAGTCTGGCTTGTCAAGCAGAGTCAAACCCTCTGGCTTACCTATTCTCTCTGCTGGCTCTGATAACAGCAAAAATATTTTGCTCAGCTTATCAGAGAAGGTAAATCAGAGTTTGAACTTTAATTCAAATACAGTCATGTAAAATTTCAATCTTAGTGATTAACTTTCTGAATAAGATCCATTTCTGATGGGGCAACACATTTTGCCCTAAAAACTGGGTTAGATATTTCATTTAAAAATAAACACCAATTTAAACATGGCAGACCAATTTATCTCCTTTCTTTCCTAACATCCTACTAAAATGACAATAGAGGAATTAAATGGATGTTAACTCACAAGGATAAAGAGAGAATGGGAGGCATGTTCAAAAGCAGGCAAAAGATTTCAACATGTTTTTGGAAGTCAAAGAAATTAGAGCAGTAACAATCTTAGTGCAAAAGAAGCTACAATCTAAATGCCAGCTGAAAGAATGCTGACAAGAAGAGGCTCTGAGCTCAGGGACACTGGACACAGGAGACAGCAAAGGTAGGGATAGGGCTGAAAACTACCGTCCAAGGGCTGTGGAAACAACTAAATCATGAAACTTCCTGCACCCTGCTGTCACAGCATGAGTGCCCAGAGGAAGATCTGGAAAACTAAATGGTACTTTAAAAAAAAAGTCTCATACAGAAATGTTGCTTGCTTCCTCCAATGAAGAAGGTGGCTTGCTCCCTCATCTCAAGGTGAAGTCCACTGTAGACAAGCCCCACCCATTTACAGATCTTTTTATTGCCTCACTCTTATATGAAAAGACAAAAATAAAATAGATCATTGAAGAAAACCTCTAGTCTGACAGAACCTTTATAAAAAGAGAAAGAACCCAGAAGAAACAGAAACAATGTAAGGAGCAAGGAAAACTTTAAAACAAACTCAAAAACCCTGGAGTAATCAGAGCAGACACTGCAAAACAACAGCAACAGAATGTATGAAAAGGCAATAGTCAGAAAAATGAGAAAAAAGCTCTGGAGAATTAAAAATATGATTATCAAAAGTCAATAGATGGGTGGAAGAAAAAAAAACAACAAAGAAATATCTCAGAACTAGAACCAAAAGGCAGAATATTACAGGTTCTACTCAGGATATCCAGCATTCAATTAGTAGCAGTTCCAGAAAGAAAAAGTTCAAATTAGGAGATGTAAGTATGGGAGAATGAGTGTGCTATCAAATGTATAGATTGAAAGATCTCTTGAGTACCCCATCACAATAAAGGAAGACTACCCATGCCAAGACAAGTCATTTTGAAATTTCAGAAGATAAAATACCTATTCTAAAAGCTTCCAGGAAAAAGAATTACAGAATATATATATATTCTGTAATTACATATATATATATATGTAAAGAAATAGTAATCAGAAAGGCATGAGGTTTCTCAACAGTAACACTAGAAAGCTAAAAACAAAAGAGCAGCCGAAACCGGTTTGGCTCAGTGGATAGAGCGTCGGCCTGCGGACTGAAAGGTCCCAGGTTCGATTCCGGTCAAGGGCATGTACCTGGGTTGCGGGCATATCCCCAGCAGGAGATGTGCAGGAGGCAGCTAATCGATGTTTCTCTCTCATCGATGTTTCTAACTCTCTATCTCTCTCCCTTCCTCTCCGTAAAAAATCAATAAAATATATTTTTAAAAAAATAAAAACCAAAGAGCAATGACCTCATAATTCTAAGAGAAAAATCTTTCTTTCCTAATAGTAGAGTCAGCCAAGTAATCCTATATAATAAAAGCCTAATATGCCAAGTGTCCGTTCATTCGACCATTTGACCAGTTCCTATGACACACACTGACCACCAAGGGGCAGATGTTTAGACCAGTAAGTTAGCTTGCTGCTGGGGTCCAGCAGAACAGGACTGGGCCAGATGGGCCGGACACGCCCTGGAGCCCTCCCATGGTCCCTCCCTGGCCCCAACTGTGCACCAGTGGGGTCCCTCAGCCTGTCCTGCACCCTCTCACAATCCGGGATCCCTCAGGGAATGTCCACAGGCCAGGTCAAGGGACCCCACCATGCACGAACCTGTGCACCAGGCCTCTAGTTAAATATAAAGGTAGAATAAAAGCATCAGACTTGCATGGGGTCAAAAAGTAACCTATCGCTTCTCTGCCTTTTGGCTAAGATCAAGTGTAGTAAAAAGTAACCTCCCACGGGAAGAGAGCTCAATGATATACCCCAGCAAAACAGTTAATAAACCAAGAAAGAGAAAGACAAGGGATCCAGGAAGTAGATCTAATACAGAGAATAGCAAGGGAATCACAGGATAAGAACTGTCCAATAGGCCTAAGGAACAATTACTTCAAATGGGAGCAAGAGGGCTCTGGGAAAGAGGGCTTCAGCAAAACACAGTGGTAAGAGATTATCTCGCTGTATGAGTGCTTGGAAAATAATATTCGTGGACATTTGGCAGACTTATAAGTACACTTGGGAGAAAGCATGTAGAAGGTGAACTAAACAATTTTTTAAAAAGGCAACTATTTACTCAAGGAAAAACAAAATGATGGACAAAAAAGAAAAAGCAATCACCATATTAATCAGAATTTGTCATCAAATTACATTAAGAAATGGAGAGGGGGGCAGAGAAAAGGTGGTGCAACCATGAATGTCCCACTTACCATAGCAAGATGTCGAGAGATAATGCCTAAAATTGATAAATTAATAAGAGTGTATTACTTAGCAGTATGCAGGAAAATATGAGAGAAAAAGCTAAGGAGGGCTTAAAGTGGTTGTCTGTGGACAGTAGGACTGAGGGTGAAGGGGTGGGAAGGAGATTACTGTTCTATTTTAAACCTTTTGATACTATGACTTACTGTTTATATGAATTACTTTTTGAAAGCATGAATTAATATTTATAAGGTAAACTGACATATAACAGTTATATCAATTCATGAGACTACCCAAACTTTATCTTTTTTTAAGAAAAAAAGTATGTCTAAAATCCACTATATGGCATAAAAATTAAAATAGCAGTTTATCATTTGGGACCAATTCCCTATAAACTGTAAGGCTAATTTGCAGAACTTAATATGTGTCCTCTAACTAGAGAAAGTAATTTCAAGCTGGCCAAAATTTGTCATGCATATGTTAACAGATCCAGATACCTACAGAGCCAGAAAAGAGAGGGCATCTGGTCCTGCTGACTTCCCACATAGAGGCAAATTTCGATCCATAAGGCTGGTCCCCTCACCGGTTCAAGCACTTTAGTTTTGAAATGGATTTTTGAAATCAGTTTTCAACATCAAATGAAAACAACATATGGAAACAATATGTGAAACCACATATTCTCAAAAACTGTAATGCACTAAACAAATTTGTTATTATTCATTTTGTCACAAACTCAGACTTGTTCAGACCTAGTGTGGAGAAAAACACCTAATGAGGCTATTATGCTATAGCTACCAGTCTTCAGCTAAATACTGGACCTGTGCCCCTACCTCCAAATGAGGGGAAAGGGCAATGGGGAGAAGGATTAATACTACTAAAGCCAAAGCAGATTACAAAATCAGAGTCAAAATGGGCCACTTTTGCCTTTGGAAGACCAGACACAAATAACTACAGAAAAATTACCAGTTTACACTGTTTCGAAAATAACTTCCCCCATGAAGCTAATTATGTGGAGAATGAACACAAAAAAACATGAATCACTTTAGAAAAATTCTGACATCCAATATTTTCATTTATTTAATATAGCAAGATCTGATGCAACTGTATGCTTTTGCCAACAACCTGAGTAAGCAAAGCCAAGGTTAAACAGCAGTGTGATCTTCAAAAGAAATGAATCAAATCATAAATGTAAATACCACACAACTATTATTTAAAAATAATTGCAAGTGTATGTAATATAAGAAAGATTCTTATGTATATATTTTTATAGGAAGCACTCCCATAAATAAATTTTAAAAAACTAAGAGCTTTAGGGACCTCTTATGATCAGACTTTACTCAGAGAACAATGTGTTTAATATTTACATTATACAAGTCTCTTCCTATTTTTTGTGATTATATAATAAAGGTTAGCGCTAAAGCACATGGGGAGATTACCACACATGTATTTATCGGTGTGCTGGGAAACTCTTTATTCTTTTAAAATCAATGGGACTATTTATGAAGAAGTGGGAAATACATATATAACAACTGGGCACAGACTTATACTCTGCTTAAAGGGCTAGATACCCAATATTACCAAAAATAGGCACCTGCAGACTCCAACCGCTATTGTAATTATTTAATAAGAACCAAGAGTTGGAATTTTTTATAGCCAATAGACACAATTTTAAAATATGACACACATTTCCCCAAGAATCTCTATTATTAATTCAAAGGTGAAAAAAAAAACACAAACACCTGAAAATATTTTTTAAAATGTATTTCTATTGATTTCAGAGAGAAAGGGAGAGGGAAAGAGAGATAGAAACATCAATGATGAAAGAGAATCATCGTTTGGCTGCCTCCTGCATTCCCCACACTGGGGATTGAGCCCCACAACCTTGGCATGTGCCCTGACCAGGAATCAAACCCTGACCTCCTGGTTCATAGGTTGACACTCAACCACTGAGACATGCCGGCTGGGCTGAAAAAATATTGTTTACACGAAGTTCTAAAAATATTACTATATATAAACAAAACACTTGAAAAAATGAAACTAATACAGTAAAACTCTCAGAATTAAATTTTCATGGCACAGCCCTTCCCGTGGCTCAGTTGGTTGGAGCGTCTTCTGGTACATCAAAAAGGTTGTGTGTTTGACCCCATTTGGGGCTCATACTGGAGGCAACCTATGTTTCTCTTTCTCTCTCTCTCTCTCTCTCTCTCTCTCTCTCTCTCTCTCTCTCTGTCTGTCTCTCTCTTCCTCTCTCTCTAAAATCAATTTAAAAAACATATCCTCGGGTGAGGATTAAAAAATAATATTCTCATAGCATGAACATTGGTAGCTACATCATATACATAAGGTGAAACTTGAGTTCTTAGTTGTTGCAGAGCAACTGTTAACACATCTATTAACATTCAGAATAATTCAGGTGAAAACTAGAGTTAATCTCAAGTCAAAGGACATTTTATCGTATGACACGAAAACATACATAAATATTAATAATAAATGTCAGCCACAAAGTTTTAAGTTATATAAAAGTTCTTTTTAAAAAATATTATATCAAAACATTTCTCTAACATGTTATCTATCAATAATCCCAAGGAAACATTCTATCACAATAATTTGTTTACTAAAAGTTTCAGGTTGATCTTCAAAACTTTGATTAAGATAGTACAATCCCAATATTGTGCAAAAAATGTTCAAAACAAAGGAATGGACAATAATCTATTTTTTGAAAAAGAAAACCTGAGCATGGACAGTAAGGACAAATATTTAAAGAAGCTAAAACAATAAGTGTACTATCTTATAATCAGTTAAATTAAACCTGCAGGAAGAACAGTTAATCACCAGCCAGTTCTTCCCGGTGATGAGATAGTACAAGAACAGTCCATAAAATTAAGAGTCTTCTGGTTGGGCCAAGGATAAACAGGCAAGCAGATTTCTACAAAGCTGTCTTAAACCCATCTAGAACAAAGAAAAATATCAGGACAGAACATCTACTCAAAATAGAAAACAGCTCACTGTTAGAGCTCTTCAATCGTAAAGCAGAATACAAATTCTCCAGGTAAAATCCACTTGGTTGTAATATCTTTTCAGAGATACAAGCCAGTTCCTTAAAAATAAACTCTCAATTCCCTCCTTAAAGAGGTCTTATAAAATTTAATTAGCTAGCATTTACTTAACTTCGAAGAAGTTAGCTAACACAACAACAACTAATACAACTATAAACTTCATTTTTCAATATCCAAATTTAATTTCAATAGTTTTCAAAATCTGAAATATTCTTTCTAAGCTCATCTGTATTTTATGCATCTGTAAATAGCACACATATACCTACTTTTCAGTGTATCTGAAAAAGAGAGAGAAATGTGTTTTTAAGCTTTGCAGTCTAAAGACTATAATTAACTTTTGCAAGGAAGACGATTAGAAAATCTTAGAATACAACTAAATGGAACCAACAAAGTACACTACCTAAAAACAAAGATTCCAATAACCTCTGAACTACCAGAGGCAAAAGCTAAATTCAGTATCTTAACAATTTTCTTCCTCTTCCACCCCACAACAAACGACCTCCACAATCTTTCTACCAGAAACAAAATGAAAAAATGGGAGGGGCAACTTAAAAAACAGAAGCACATTTAAAAAATAACCTAAAGCTAACTGCATTTTATCCACAGCTATGTTAAGATGGCTAGTTTGTTACATCTGAAGTAATGTGAATAGACCACAAAGAAATTAGATCTGAACTGTAAGGAAGTTAAGACATTAAAAACCAGTTTTCTACCATTTGTACTACCAATCTTGTCCCAACTTGCCTTCACTTTAATAAACAGGGGGAGAAAGAGCTCATCAAATTCAGAATTTAAATAAATTTTTTTTAAAATATGAAATTTAAAATATATTTTTATGTCAAGAATCTTCAAAGAAAGTATTTCAAGTATGTTTCTACACACTTTAAATCCTTTAAATTTATCAAGCATTAAGTTACTGGATGACAAAATAAAGACAACCCAAAAGTATAGTTTGAATGGCATTTGAATGTAAACTTTAGGCTCTATCTACTACCCTCCCCCTTCCCCAAGCATGTTAAGCAACTCTCTTAATCTGTCTCAGTTTCACAATCTATAAAACAGGAAAAACTACAAGGATGGGTAGTTAATTAAATTAGGAATAAATGCTAGCAAACTGCTTTGAAGTTACTTTATGCTGTTCTCAGTTCTCCTCCTACTCAGTAAAACTAACAAATGAGAAAACATCTGGAATTACTATAGATACTAACATCTGCAGTCTCACAGCAGTTAAAAGATGATCTCTATTTACAAGCTTCTAAACCAAAGTTCATTCAACAACCCCAAAAGATTTCAGGATACAACTGCAAAGAACATTTTTTAGGTAAATTTCCTTTCAGTCTGAAAGATACCTAATCTTACCTACGTTCTCAAAACAGGCTATTACAAATTGCAGAGCATCTTGAGCAGTCTTGGCACAAAACAATTCTTGGTAAGATGAACAAGCTGTTACTGTTGTTAATGCTATTTTCAGCATTCTAAACTGTCAATCAAGGTAAGCTTCATCACAAATACTCCCTCCAAAAAGTACTAGTCCCTACTGAGAATCTAAGTACTTCCTTCTAAGCCATCTGTCCAGGAAAGCTCTATTAACACACCTAGAACGCAGTTGCTCTCAGTCTAAAGGAGCTATGAATAAACATAAAACACTAAAACATTAAACCATCTACATTTTCCACTTCTCACACTGATAAACCACCTACCCAAGTCTATTCCGATGCCCAGGTTAAACACAAAACCCATAGGCAGGTTGGTCAGAAACTGTAGCTTAATCAAAGGAGGCTAATACAGTATTTTTTTTTTCCAAAGAAGGAAAATATATAAAATAGCTCAAGAGGCGGGGAGGGGGCTCAAAAAGAAAAAAACAAAGCAGGTTAGGAGGAAATGTACATGTAAATTACTCCCTGATGGAAGACTCAATTAAATTTTAAAACAGGAATTTAAATTACTCAGTGAGCTACAAACTCAATTACTCACTGTTCTGCTTACTAGCTACAAACACTATAAAAATGTAAGTATCTCTAAATCTAATTTGAAGGATCCAAAATTAATCTATTATATTCTAGTAAAGAAGGAAGTTGCACAAATTTCAACGAGGAAACAGTAGGCTGTTCTAAGAGGCTAAGGCTAATGCTATAAAAGCAAAGAATAATGAGAATGAATTATTTTGAGAATAAAGGATTAATGGGAAAGTGAACCAAAGAATTCAAATTCTCCCCTCAACCCCATTCTTTCCTGGCCTAAGAAGACTGTTTAGAAAATAACCTCGATCAATGTGTCAAAACTTTTTCACAACAGCAAAATACTAACCTCAATCCCTAGAGGGCAATTTCCTCAACCAAACAAATGATACACATTCTAAATTCCAGCTCTTTCACATCTACCACAAATTATTTTGAGACTATTAAAATATGGTGAGGTTACCTTAAGGTCTGGGGGTGGTGGTGGGGGCAGAATACTACTGCCAGAAAAACTAGAAAGGCAATTATATTTGGCTCAAGCTTACAAATATTACCTTAAAAAGTTTAAATCCTCTAGAAAAGTAAGTAAAATTTAAATATTAATCTTGAGAATGTGAAAAAAGTATCACCTGCCCATGGATTTTTAACTGCCTTAGTCACATTTACTACTACAATGTCCACCTGCCCACCTAGAAATACAGAATGTCAAAATTCAAATTCATTGTGGTAACAACATCGCAGCAGATGGTCACGTGCTGACAATCCAGTCAAAGTTACAGAATAAAATACGGAGAGTGAGGACAGGTGAAAGCATTCTGGGGGTAAGCTCACTTGCTCTGCATTCATTTTCAACATAAAGACCATTCCAGCCACGATGTAAATGGAAGAAAATTTCTTCATTCTTTAAACAGATATTTACTGTCTTATGTTCAAGGCACTTAATAAATACTTCATAAAGTGTTACTTCAAAAGGTAAATGCATTTTTCCTAAGGAACTGATCCTATCTAGAAAATTTAATCAGAATACCAGAATCCTCTTTAGAAGTGGGCTGTAAGAGAAATGTGACACAAAATAACTGATTTCTTACTTTTGTCACAAATTACACATTTATTACCACTGACAACAACTCAATAATCAGTATATTATCCTACTAAATGGATCTTCAAAAATAGGGTTTATCTCCAATATCCACTCCAAACCTGCCAACCATTTACTTGATCTATACTTACTTTTCATAAGTAATGCGAGGGGAAGTGTGTACTGGATACCTATAAAGAGGCATACACAACTCTTTGAAGAATTAATCAGGGAAAATTTTTGATGCCTGTAACTATGAAAATATTGCCAATTTAACTGGCTCACCAAAAACCCTGAAGTTCAAATGCCTGGTCTTCAGCCTTCCTAAGTTATTGAAAACAGTTGTGTTTAGGATATTTTTTTAAAAACAATTTGTGTATTTTTTCCCTGTATTTTGCCTCTGGTTCAACACTTCTATCCACAGAAAAAAATAACTGCCCAAGCCTCCAGCTTCTGAATATAATATCTGGTATGTGCACACACCAAAAAGCTTGAGAGAATGTCCTAGTTTGTATTTAAAAATTTTTCATTTAAAATGAGAATGCCTTTAGCAAAGATTAGACATAAATCAGCTTTTACCTTATTAGGAGATTGCTATTTTCAACATTTACCTTAAACCACAACATGGATTTATCTTCTAACCAGTTAGCTTCCTGTCTCTCCCCAACTAGATTAGACTAACATTTTTCAAAGCAAAGGACTATTGGACCCCATGATCTGTTGCCCAGCTAATATATTTCAAAAGCTTTGTAAATTTCCACAAAGACATAAGGGTTGCTAGCCTTAAAGCTTTAAGGATTTCCCTAATACTTCATAGCTATTCTATTAAGAGCAGGTGTCCTTAGCTGTTGCTATAGTTGTATACTAGTGGGTTCTCAAAGTGTGGTCCTGGACTCCTGAGAATTTTCAAGACCCTCTTAGGGGCCACATGAGGTCAAATGATTCTCATAAATAATATTAAAGTGTTACTTATATTTTTTATCCTCATTCTCTCACAAGCATGCATTAGAGTTTTCCAGATTCTACATGATGTATAATGTAACCAGAGACTGAATGCAAAAGCAGATATGAAAATCCAGCTGTCTCCTATTATGCTAGACAACAGTTGCAAAAATATAAAATAATGCTGCTCTTTTTACTAAATTTTGTTTTGAAAAGATATTTTATGGAAACTATGGTTTATGTTAACAGGTAATGGATTATTTTTATTTGTAAGTGATTTAATAAATACACATTAAAAAAATTTTCCGTTTTAATTTCTGGTACAGCAACTTCAATAAACGTGAGCCATAGCAACAAAAGCTCTTTGGGTTCTCAATAACTTTTAAGGGTAAAGGGGTCCTGAGAACAAAAAAGTTTGAGAACAGCTACAGTACACAATTACATAACCTAACACACAGTGCCTTCCACAGATAAGAAGCTCAAGTTAACTCTGAAATATAATTACTTCTTAGACCCTCTCATCTTGTTGAGTAATATATCTCCTTGGAAAGCATAATTCAGCATGAAGCCATTCTATACTAGGCCCTATTTAAGGGGCTTTAGATATTTACGTATGTAGAGTCCTCTTTATAAAGATGTTCTGACGTATAATACTTCCTATTGTTTGAATAGTGTTTCTTAACATTTTTCACAAAAAATGCCTTATTCATCCTAACAGCAACCTGTGAAGTATTACCCTTTTTACAGATGACTTCATGAAACTGATGCTTAAAGGAAACAGAACTACTTGTCCAAGGATGTACTGCTAGCTAATAGGGCCTAGGGATGTTCATCTTTTGCAATTGCTTGGCTGCTTTAAAGCTGTTTCACTGTGGTGTAATTCCAACGAAAACAGGGCAAGGGCATTACTTTTATTGTCCCAGTGCCAAAACAGGGATTTTTTTCGCTCATTAATAAGAACATAATCAGACACAATAGTCAGTCACACCATTATTCAACACATTGGCTACCCTTTGGTTCCCTACCAAAAGAGAGATAGAGAGATAGAGATAGAGAGAAAATTCAAGAGTGTTGGAGGATAAATACCAGAATATATAATCCTCCAAGATGATGAATTAGTTAAGGACACACACACACACACACACACACACACACACACAGATAAGGACTCACAGATTTACTAATCATTTAATCACTGAAACAACAGGCAGGTAAGAACAAGATGGAGCCCAATACAGTAACATTAGATTAATGAATGGATGGATGCCAATAGGTTCAATTTACAGAATGGAATATGGACAGAAGAAAATCCCCACATAAAGTTAAACTTGCTTTATTGGTCTACAAACCCAAGCAAGAGGCAAAGTACCATCCTACCCCTTGGACAGAAATTATCCCTCCATTTGGGCTAGAAACGTTCTTGTTACCAGCACAAGTCTCTAGTTATGCTCCATTTTAACTTACATTCCTCAAGAAATGCCCACTTTTCTGCATCTCTTTTCCACGACTGACAAAGGCAAGACTGACTCACAAGAGGTTATCTGCCATTTGCATGTGCCCAGCGAGGCCATTTTAAAATTTGACGTGAAAACAACAACAACAAAACAACACAAAAACAGAATTGTGCTAACTGTCCTGTAGTTTATTTACAACAGATGAGCAAGAGTAATTTCATCATTCCTCATGAGGTATGCTTTTCCTAGTGTTTACTTAGGCCATTTTTTTTCAAATCTCTTTTGGAAAAAAATTAAAAGTTACAGTTATAGTATCACAGCTATAACTACAATTGTAGCTAATGCACCAACAACCAATTTTGTAAAGCAATTCGATGCACCTTTATTTGTTGTTCCATACTCAACATTCACTGCAAAAGATGTGTTCATATGTAAGAGCTAATTTATACAAGTTTCTGTACCCTCATAAAAGAACTGCAATACCGCACTGTAAAACCAATTAACCGGTTGATCTTTAAAAGGCTTCTTGCAGAAAAAAAACAATCCGACTTTACAAAGGCAAGCAAAGCACCAAACCTCTAAGAGGTCCGAGGGAACCGGGGTTATTTCTATTCCTTATCCCAGAGCATATCTTTCTTTGTGGCGTTACCTATGTTTTCCTCCAAGGACATGATTACCATTGAAGAAGAAACCTGTCAAAAGTGTTACGGCAGCCTCTAAACTACCTTCCCAGCAGCAGCCCGTAACGAGAAATGTCACACTGCTAAATCGTACCAGGGCTGTGTGCCTAGATTTCTGCAAATAAATTTTAAGGTTTTTGTAGGGCACCATTCGAGTTTTTCCCTACAATCCACGCTACCACGGACCGTCTCAAATCTAATAAACAAAGACTCTAGCGGCGGCACCAGGGCCCTACCAGGAAGTAATCAATGCGGTGCGGCCGGTGCGATCCTAAGTCGGCGGAACAGACAATAAGAGGGCACTGGGGTTTCCAACGGGCCGGCAGAAGGAGTTCATTTGCGTAAGCGATGCAAAAGCATTGCATAAACCTAATAATTGTTACGCCGCACTTGAACTCGGGAACCCCAGCGCAGTTTCAGACCACACAACACCCTCCAGGCCATCGAGCCGCCCTCCCAAGCGGCTGCTGGGTCGGCCCCCGAGCTTTCCGGGCCACAGCTTGTTTTCAAACTTCACCCTCCGCGGGTGATGAAAGACTCCAACCTCGGCCGCCCGAGCGCTGAGCGCTGAGCACCGAGCACCCCCCGCGGCTCGGAGCTCCCGCCCGGCACAGATCGGGTTGCCTGCGGGCAAGCGGAGGGCAGCGGGGCTGGGGCCAGCGGCGAAAGGCCGGGGCGCCCCGAAGCCCAGACAAAGCTGCGCCCGGAGAGCGGCGTCTTCCCGTCCCGCCGAGGGCGCGACGCCACTCGGGCCCCTCCACACGTGAGACCGCCCTGTGGGGGCCGGACACCCTCCACTACCGCCCCCGACCCGGCGACTCGGGCGAGCACAGCCCCAGGGCGGGGCGGGGGCGCAGCCGCAGGCCCGGCTCCCGGTGCGGTGCGTCGCTGCCCCCACGCGCTCGCGGCCCCAGCGGGCTCCCGCCCCGCGCGGCCTCCCCTTCGCCGGCCCGACCGTCGGGCCGCGTAAAACAAAGGAGCCGCGGCCGCTCTGCCCGCCGCGCCCGCCCGCGCCCGCCTCACCGCATACCCTCCGGGGCCCCCGCAACCGGCTCGCCCTCATCCCTGCCGAGTCCGCGCGCCGGCCGCCCTCGGCCCCTAGACGGCAGGCCCGGCGGAGCCGGGGCCTCGGGTGCGCGGCGGGGCCGCCTGGGGCCGCACTCACCGCTGCAGCACCACGACGACGGGGAGCCGTTGGGGAACTTGGCTGAGTCCGGAGCGATGCAGACGCTGGAGCTGAGGTGCGGACACTCCATGGCCACGAGGAGAGGGGCGAGGAGGACCGAGGCTCGGGGTCCGGGCGAGGTGGGGGCGGACGGACTCCTAAGGCTCCGTCTGGGGTCGCTCCTCGCTGGGCGCTCGGCCGAACGCGGCTGCGTCCCGAGCCCTTGCGTCAAAGAAAGCAAAGGCTTCCGGGCGCCGGGTTTTCTCGCCCGCCGTCTCCAGAAGCACCGCTCCGGAGAACTGGACGCTCCGGGATCCGGGTTCTGCCGCCACCCCTAGGCGGGGGCTTCCGTCTTCCCAGGCCGGCCACGCCCCTCCCCTGGACAGGCCACGCCCCATCGCCCAGCTCCGCCCCTTGCCACTCCGCGGGGTGGGGTCCTGCCGCGCCGGAGCTCCCCCGCGGGTGTCCCAGAGTCAAGCTGCGCTCCTAAATGACTTTCTCAACTCTGCCGCCCGGGGCGGCCGCGGCTTCCCCCAGCCCCTGGGCTCCAGGCGGAGACACGCCAGTCCGGTCCACGGTGTTAACCGCGGCCAGCGAGCGCTCGCACTCACAAGACTGATTGATCCTGCGTGGTGTGCGGTGGTCTGACTACACCGCGGTAGAAAATCTGGCCATACAAGAAAGTGTGAAAGAGACAAAAAAAAGAAGAAGAAGAAGAAGAAGAAAGTGAAGGAGAAAATAAAACCACTCGGGCCGACTCGCACTATAGCCCCCATGTTACACAAGACGACACAAGCTCAGGTTTAGAGCCTGCCGCCTCCCCCCGCGGCCCAGCGGGCTGCAGAGCAGTATTGAGTGTTCTCCTGGCGGCAGGTGCGATGCTGACCAGGTTCTAGGTTCTGAACACGTGGCCTGAGCCAGTCACCTGGGTGCTGCGTGACCGGACCCGCTGGGGCGCCCACGAATCTGAGTTCAACCCCTGTCGTTGTGACTCACCTTGTGCATTACCTCAAGCACGTGGTAGGACTTCCATACCTCACCCTACACTGGGCGTTTGAGAGATGCCTAACCAGGCTTGCTGAGCGCGAGGTCCTGGTAGCCAGCCCATAAAAAGACAAGGGATCTAACTTTTGTTAAACACCTACTACTGTCTCCCAACCAGGCACTTGCCACACAATACCCATTTAAACCTCGCTCCACCCTGCAAGCTGCAGTTAGTGCGCTCGCGCGCGCGCGCACACACACACACACACACACACACTCTCTCTCTCTCTTTTTTTTCCTGCGGGGAGGGGGTGGGGGGGGGACTGATTCTGCCTGTAATTGGTTAAGGCGTGCGGGAGGGGGGTGGGGGGATAGGATCCTCGACGCTGACCTCTTCGTCCAAAGTGAATAGGGAAAGCTGCAAGGGGCCTTTTGAGCAGGCGTTACACCCAGGCGAGCCTGCGATCTCTCTGGGACAAGGCCTTGAGGACCTTTGGGGCTATTACAAATACTGATTCGATGTTGGAGCTCCTTGTAAAACCCGGCGAAGGAACAGCAAGGCCAGGAAGCGAGCAGGAGGAGGAGGATGTGGCAATCCTGCGGGCAGGAGGAAAGGAGGAAGGTCAGGAAATGATTAACCGGGTTGGGCCGGGTAGTGGTTAGAGCAGGGCACCTCCCTGCAGAGCAGGAACAGCTCAGGGACGCCCTCTCGGTTACTTCCCACGCCTCGCCACCCCACCCCTCACCGCACCCCACCCCCTCCACCCTCGGGTCCCCCAGCACCATTCGCTTTTTGCCTAACGGTGTCCACTCACCTGGGGCATCTGTGCTGACCCTGTCTGCCAGTACTATTTCCGATTCCTCAGTTAACTTTCCACGTTTTGATTATTGTTCGCTTTCCAAGTTTTGATTGCTGTTATAGAGCAAGCTTTAGTTTGGGATTTTATGACAGTAAAGAGTTGGGAGCCCTAACTGGTTTGGCTCAGTGGATAGAGCGTCGGCCTGCGGACTGAAGGATCCCAGGTTCGGTTCCAGTCAAGGGCATGTACCTTGGTTGTGGGCACATTCCTAGTAGGGGTGTGCAGGAGGCTGCTGATCAGTTTCTAACTCTCTATCCCTCTCCCTTCCTCTCTGTAAAGAATCAATAAAATGTAAAAAAAAAAAAAAAAAAAAAAGACTTGGGAAAAGTACAACTTTAGTCCTCCCAATCCTTTCTTTTTCTTTTCTTTTTCATCTGTAAAACTGGGACAGTAATGCTTATTTGGCAAGGAAGACGTGAGAGTTCGTGTGAATTGCTACCACGTGGTAAGTAGCAAGTAAATTATAGCTTTTAAAATTATAGCAGGTGAGGGAACAATTAGGAAAGGGGATGATAAGTAAATCTGACTTTTGCTCAACTTTTCAGCCCTCTCCTATCAACTGATTTTTTTTTCAAGGTCTGGCTGAACCAACTTCTGTCTCCCTCTGGACACCTACCCCATTTAGTATCCATGCCCCCAGATTTAGGCCAGGAGGGATGCCCTGCCCCATGCCATCTTCCATGTTGGCATGCAATGTGTCTTTTTCCACCCTCTCAGAGCCTCAGTTTCCTCATTCTCTAGACTTCATCTTAAACATCACTTCCTCAGGGAGGCCTTCCTGACCCTGCTGTACCCCTAGGTTATCTCCAGGTGTGTAATGCCCTGTCTGCCCCCACACTCAGCCTTTTTAAAAACACTCTTCATGCATATAATTATTTGTTTAATGTCTGTCTTCCCCCTGGAGTTCCATAAGGATAACAAACAAGTCTGTCTGCTTTCCTGTTGTGTTCCTAACATAACAGGTCCAGTAAATGTGTTCAATAACGAGTGAGTGATCAATTAGCAATGTCTTCCATGGGCAGGAGTTTAGGAAGTGGCACAGTACATGCCAGGCATTTGCCCCCACCAAGGTGATCTCTAAATTTCTTTCAGCTTTGAATTTATGATTTTGACATCATTGGGAATGTGAAAGCACCTTGTAAGGTGTAAACTGCTAAAAAAAAGATTTAAAAAAATAAAGAAAGGTTTTTATTAGAATTCTCTCCCCAGCTAGAATAAAAACCTCTGGGGCCGTAATTTAGTCATCTTTGACTGTGGTAGTCCCCAGAGGGAGAGCTATGACTACCGGGCAGTCCCTAGAAGCTGGGCAAAATCAAAGAGGTCCTCCTGGGGCTTCAACTAGGTTTTCCTAAAGCACAGGGAACTTTCCTGTGTCTCTAAAAGTTTTCATAATAAAATAAATTTTTTTAAAAACTCGTGGTGAGTAAATGTGTCAAATGGGGGAAGACCACGGGGCACACTGGGAAATCGGCTTTTTTTTTTATATAAATATATTTTATTGATTTTTTACAGAGAGGAAGGGAGAAGGATAGAGAGTTAGAAACATCGATGAGAGAGAAACATCGATCAGCTGCCTCCTGCACACCCCCTACTGGGGATATGCCCGCAACCAAGGTACGTGCCCCTGACCGGAATCGAACCTGGGACCCTTTAGTCCGCAGGCCAATGCTCTATCCACTGAGCCAAACCGGTTAGGGCAGAAATCGGCTTTTTTAGTTCCTTGTTTCTTCGGCTACATTTAATACAACGTTTGCTTTTTTGTTCTTGGCCGGAATCGCTTTGGCACTGAGGAGTTCTGACATACATACCAGTGATCCCTGATGGTGATGAGCCAGCGCCAGCTCCGGTGCTCAGTGCTCGGCCTGGCTGTCACCAGCCAGCCCTCAGCAGCCACCACACACACACACACACACACACACACACACACACACACACCAGTTCTCAGCACACACACACACCAGCCCTCAGCGCACACACACACACACATGCACACACACACCAGCCCTCAGCACACACAAACACAAACACCAGCCCTCAGCACACACACACACCAGCCCTCAGCGCACACACAAACACACACACAAACCAGCCCTCAGCACACACACACACGCACACACCAGCCCTCAGCACACACAAACACACATGCACACACACCAGCCCTCAGCACACACAAACACAAACACCAGCCCTCAGCACACACACACACGCACTCACAAACCAGCCCTCAGCACACACACGCGCACACACACACACCAGCCCTCAGCACACACACACACGCACACACCAGCCCTCAGCACACACAAACACACACACACACAAACCAGCCCTCAGCACACACACACACACACACACACACCAGCCCTCAGCACACACAAACACACACAAACACCAGCCCTCAGCACAAACACACACACACACACACACACACCAGCCCTCAGGATACACACACACATGCACAAAACAGCCCTCAGCACACACACACAAACACCAGCCTCAGCGAGCACACACACACACACACACCAGCCCTCAGCACACACACACACACACACACACACACACTCATGTCCCCATGGAGCCGTTCCTGCCCACAGAGATGAGTGAGTTTTAAGTTTATATTTTTCAGAGAAGAACACACAATTTCAACCATACTAACAAATGTTTCTCTTCTAAAGGAGATACATAGATTTATGAGGTTGGGGGGTGCTGACACGGGAAGGGGGCATACGTTGCCATGGGAACAATGATCAGGAAAGGTCTCAAGGTTGCTGTGACCTTCCTCTAGCCTTAGACTTGAGACTTATGGCAGAATCGGGAGTCCTAAAGCAAGGATTACTAGCTGACCGGGCCCTGGGGAAGACTAGCTGTGACTAACCCCATTCAGGCAAGGCTTATTGGAAGAACCCAGCGAGCTAGGTTAATTATTTACCATAGAGGTTTTTCTAGGAGCAAAGCCTCCTAGGGAAATCAAAGTTAAATCAAGAAGAAGCTTGGAGAGAATTCAGAAGGGTGTGAAGGGGTAGCGGGGGAGGGCCCCCAGGAACTCTTTTATCACCTCATTTAATTTCCCAAGCAGCATTTATCTGATGGTTCTTCACTTGTTTACTTGTTTATCTATTGTCAGTCTCCTCCATGAGAACAGAAACCTTGCCAGTCCTGTTCATTGCCTAACTGAAGCTCCTGGAATTCAGCCTGGTCCATGCCAGGCCCTCAGGAACTATCTGTTGAATGACTAAATGAATGAAGGGGCTGCGCTAGGCTTCAGCCAGTCAGCCTCACTTCTGCACTCAGGAACTCCAGCGTGGCTTCTCCCACTTCTTTCCATTCATCCCTGTCCCATTATTTTCCTGATCAAAATTATTCAGTGGCTCCCTGTCTCTGGCAAGATAAAATCAGTTGGAACCTCACAGTCACCTGTCCCTGTCTTTTGCTAAAAGGTTTTGCTTTTTTTTTTTTTTAACTGTTCCAGCAGTACCTAAAATAGGTCCCTCGTGATGGAAAATTTGCTTCTTCACACCTCTGTATCCTCCCCTACCTCTTCCCCTTCTACCAGGCCAGCTCCTACTCCTTTCTCCATGAAGCATATGGCCTCCTCAGGGAAGCCCTCCATCACTCACCCAAGCAGACTTCTCAGCTCTCCCTCTCCCCTCACCCCCATTCTGTCTCTGCTGCTTGTTACATGGTGCTGTTATTTTCTGTCTCCCTTGGAAACAGACGCTTTTCTTTTTATCTGTGGATCCTAGGCACCTAGTTTAATAATTACAGATATTTTTTTAAAAAAGATTATGTGGAGTGGGGCGGGAAGAGGTAGAAGAGGGCATAAAGGGGGTACATGGTGATGGAAACAAAAAAATAAAATAATAAAAAGATTATATTTGTAGATTAAATGTTGGGAGTGTCCCTTTGAGCATGATTATATCGATTATTACATGTAATGGTCCCCTAGGTATTCACAGAAAGGACCTCAACTCTGTAAGAACAAACCTCACATTTACTGGGTTCCAACTAGGTGCCAGCTACTTTATCAAGTTGTTTTCATTTCTCCATTAATTCCCACAGCAAACCTGACAGGTAGGCATTATCGTCTCCATTTTACTGAGGACAGAACTAAGGCTCGAGAAAGGTTAAATAATTGCACAGATAAGCACAATTAGTATCGGGCCTTTCATCAAAGGTGGTAGCATCCCACCCCTCAAACACACGGTTAGCTAAATGGTTTTGCAGTATTATATGGGGGTAGCTGACGTTCTCCTGATAAGGAGGATTCTTAGGGACCACAGGACACCGAAGAGCCTTCTGAGTAACTAAAGAATCTTTTAGGTACCATAGTCATCATTATTCATCAACATCTTAATTTGTATTGCTTTTAAGGCTTCTTCTTTATCATTGAAATTCGAACAGCACTTTTATGAAGGAGATGAGAAGGTTCTCTTGTTTAAAGACCCACTTTGCAGACAAAACACTGACCAATTAAGAAAAATAGTGTTGCTCTAGCAACAAACAACTTCGACAATGAAGGAGTCACTTCTTTCCCTGGGCGCCCTTCTCCCATCAGTAACATCAGGGGGTTGAACTAAATGATTTCCAAGGGCCTTTCCGGAGTGAGCATTCAGGGATCCTATGCTAGCGTATGGCCACCTGGTGGCACTGGCACAGGCAAGGCTCTTGTACCTCTGCGGCAGAGACTGCTAACTGTTCACCCCAAATCTGTTCTCTTTTCCTCCCAGAGGAGAAATTTCTCATCTTCCTTGTAGCTAGGTGTAGCCATTTTTAGTCAATGGAATCTGAGCACAAATCATAAGGATCAGCCTTGGCAAAAGACAAAAATACCTCAGCTGCCCAAGACAAAAATACCTCAGTGTCCAGTTTTGTTTATCAACACATGGAAGGCAAGAGGGAAATAGATTATTAGGACAGGTCCAGGAAGAAATGTGGCTTTCAGCCTGTCCTTTCTGTGTTCTCGCTTCAACCATTTGTTCTTTTATTCAACTAATCTTATCTGTGCTCCTGCCACGTGCCAGGCACTGAAGATACAGGGACTCAACTCTGACCAGTGTGGTTAAATGTTTAGAGGATTAGCCTGCCGTCGAGGGATCTCAGATTTGATTCCTAGTCAAGGGCACATACAGGTTCAATCTCTGGTCCCGGTCAGGTCACATGTGGGAGGCAACCAGTTGATGTGTCTCTCTCATTTTGATCTCTCTCTCCCTCTCTCTCTCCCTCCCTCCCTCCCTCCCTTCTTCCCTCGCTTCCACTCTAAAAATCACTGGGGGGAAAAATCCTCTGATGAAGATTAACGACAACAACAAAAAGATACAGGGACTCAGAGGTTAGTACTACTTGGGGTCCTCCTCTGTTGACATCTCATTGCCACTATCTATCAAGATGAAAAACATTGTGATACCACTCTTTCCCCCTGAACTTGTCTGTGGCCCGATTGGACATCAGAGCCTCTGAGTTTCAAAGTGCTGTCTAGACATGGGGCTTTAAGCCTTTTAATTGTAATGACTTTACATGTAAAGGGCTTGTCTTGGTGCTTGGCATACAGTACACCCTCAATAAATGTTCATTTTCTTGAGACCTTGTCAGATAGGAGGATTGATGAGGGAGAGAAAAGATGATGGCCTGAAATCATTGATTCTAGTATAGCTGGCGCAGAAGGTTAAATTGTTATTCTTTGAAAGGAATATGGACCAGATCATCCATTCAACAAATATCTCTGATGCTCAAGGCTCATGGGGTATAAAAGTGGGCAACACAAAGTCTCATCTGCAAAAGAATGAGGAAGGGGCAAGAGAAACAGACCAGCAAACAAGCAATGACAACACAGTGTGATAAGTGCTAGGAGGGGAAGTACAGGATGTTGCTTAGCCACAAACAAGAGGCAACTAACCCAGGCAGATGGGTGGGGGTGGAGGAAGCATGAGACAGGGCTTCCTGGAGGAAATGACATATGACCTGAAACTCGATTGATACCTAAGATTTAACCAGGTAAAATGGAGTGTGGGGGGAGGGGACATGGTATCCCAAACAGAGCGAACTGTATCTGCATAGGCTCAGAGGCTCGGAGAGGACCTGATACTGTCAGTCTGGCGTCGAGTCATGTGCAAGGGGATGAAAAGCTAAGAGGTGAGGTTGTCAAGGCAGGCGAAGCTGACTCTGTAACAGAGGACTGCCAACACAGGGAGATCCGGTCCTCAGGACCCTGACATCGTTCAGGCTTGCACTTTGCCAGGTCTGGGAGGAGGGCTAAGGGGGCAAAGATGCAGCAAGTTAAGAGATAAGACAGAGTAAAGGAAGACACTAGCAATTACTAAACATCTGTAAGATGTTCAACAGCAGTAGTCATCTGAGCAATGCAAATTAAAACCACAGTGCACACCTACCTAGAAACAAATAAGCAGGAATTAGAAAGCAGATGTGACTCCCCCTCCCCCCCTCCCCCCACAGTCATGACCATGAAATCCCTGAAACTGTGTGCTTGAGGAGCTTACAACCCACTGGGAGGGAGAGGCTCAGACACACCAAGGAGTAGAATTTTGATGGCATAAAGAATCCTAGTCCCGGAGAACCTCCATCTCTGCCTTCCTTCTTTGCCAACCTTAATCTGACCTGACAACTCAGCTCTCTGAAATATTCAGCTAACCAGAAAGGAATTTCTCAAACATCCAGAGCATAGATTCTTACAGCCCCAGACCCTTCTATGAGGTGCCTGATGCATTGGAAAGATTCAGGGTTTGGGGTGCAATCAGGCTGGGCCTTGTCTCCACCACTAGCCTGCTACGTAACCGGGAGCCAGCAGCCTGACCTCCCGAGCCCCCGGCTATGCAACGGGAATAATAGTAGCTGCTTCCAGTGTAGTGACTTGCCTGTTCTGTCTCCCTTCGCCAAATACTTACGTTTGGGAAGAGAAAACAGGGATTCATGTGTTATGATCAGAACCATTTCCTGAAGTTGCCAACACCCCTAATTTATGCACTGACGTAACCAGGCCAAAGGTTCTAAGCATATTTTGTAAGTACATCATGTAGAAAGCCCTGCTGCGCCCGACCTGGTGATAGAGGGGCAGCCGTGGGTGCGGGGGAAGGTATTGAACACTATTACCATCTAAAGAACAATGGTGGGAAAGGAGGCAACGTGCCTTCGAGCCCTTTGGGCCTTTCTCAGTTACCTGTGGAGCCGCTGGGGCTTTCAGGCTGCAAATGGCGGCCAGAAGCAGCAAGGCTTCCTGGAAGCACCCTTGCTGAGAGCCTCTGGGGCAGGATGACTAGACACCTGGCAGGGGCAGGAGTTTCACAGGGAGGACGCTGGTCCCAGAGATTCCATGTGTTTGTCCAGCACTCCCCAGAATTCTCGGGCTGGCTCCTGACCCCTTGGTGCTCCTCGCTTGTGGGAGTCTCTGTGCAGCCAAGTTGGAGAAGTGTTTGCTTGTGCACCTCCTTTGGCCTTGTCCTGAACTTAGGATGCACAAGCTGGTTCTACTGGAGAAAGAGATGGTACGGAGGGGAAAGCTCTGAGTGCAGCAGTCAGGAGAGCAGGTCCCTCCATAAATAACCTTCAGACTCAAGCCAGGGAGCCCTGTGAAGGCAGCAGTAGCCCCGAGCAGCGGGCCTGGCGTGCATGAGGCACTCCGGGAATTCCATTAGTCTGGTATAAATAAATGTGCATCAAGTGAGAAGTTCAGTCTAAAGCTTGCTCTGGACGCCGTTGGCTCTGGAGAGGAAGACTTGGTGGGAGAAGGAGGGAGATTTACTTTTCACTGTACATCCTTTTATTCCTTTTGAATTTGGTACCACTGGTTATGAAAAAGTTATAATTAAAGAAAAAAATTTTAAGCCTAATGTGCCCCCTCCCCCGCCCCACTCAGAAAAATGTGTACTGCAATAGGAGGGAGAGAGGTGGGTCTTTAGAGCTAAACTAACTTAACTTTGACTCCCAGCTAATCCTGCTACTTCCCAGCTCCGTGTCCTAAAACAAGCCACCTCCTTTCTCTGAGCCTCAGTATCTAACTACAGTGGGGACAATGATCCTCCACTGGACGGTTGTGAAGGTCAAATGTAATAACATAGTAAAACCTTGAGAGGCTCGCCATGTGCCAAGCACTTTTCCGAATGCTTTCTGTCTCTGTGGTAACTCACTTCCTCCTTAAGACAGCTCTATTAGAGGGATACTACTCATTCCCTCCTCCCTATTTTACAGATGAGGAAACTGAGGCGCAGAGAGACAAAGGAACTTGCTCAGAGTCTCACAGCCAGGCAGATCACCTCCTGAACCTGGCTCTTCCCACCTCCACTCTGCTGCCTTGAAATGTTAGCAGCTCCTTTTCAATAGGGAATTCTTTAAAAATAGAAACATTTTCAAGATCCCCCAAAATGTCTTTATAATTGTGGGCTGTTGGATATGGTGACAGACTAGTGCGGGCAGTGCTGGTTAAGAAATCAGCAAAGCAAAAATAGGGAGGGAGGTAGGGAGAGAGAGAGAGAGAGATGCATCAGTTCTAAAGCAATCAGAGAATATAGTTGAATTGTAGCATATGTATAATTTTTCTGTTTTATACTTTATTTCTATTATTTTTAAAATTCTGAATTATATATTGGAGGAGGGCACCAAAAGTTCTTAAGACTTGGGCCTCTGCAAACATTCAGAAGGTGAAGCAAACTTTTAGGCAGGTGCTTCCCCCGCACCCCGCCAGTGGGTCCTAGGCTGAGTCACCTCCTGCTTACACTGCGGATTCTGCCTGTGGTATCGATAGTAGGTGTTTTTATGGTTTACATCTGATATTAACTAATCTGTGATCATTTACCTCTTTTTCTTCTAATTCAATTTTTAAAACTTCCAATGAATTGAACACCCAGGCAATTGGGCTCTCCATCTCATTGACTTTCTATTGCACTTGGAAGAAAAATATGGAGTAACCTCAAAAAATTAGAACTGGAACTGCCTGGTGACCCAGCAATTCCACTTCTGGGAATATATCTTAAGAAACCCAAAACACTAATTCGAAAGAATATATTTGCACCTCTATGTTCATTGCAGTGTTATTTACAAAAGCCAAGATTTGGAAGCAGCCCAAGTGTCCATCAGTAGATGAGTGGATTAAAAAAGCCATGGTACATTTACACAATGGACTACTGGTACTACTCAGCCATAAAAAAGAAGGAAAGCTTACCTTTTGCAACAGCATGGGTGGCCCTGGAGAACATGATGCTAAGTGAAATAAGCCAGTCAGAGAAAGACAAGTACGATATGATTTCACTTATACGTGGAATCTAATGAAAACAATAGACTAACAAACAATAGAAACAGACTCAGATAGGGAACAGACTGACAGCTGTCAGAGGAGTGGGTTTCGGGGCTGGGGGGAAGGTGAGGGATTAAGAAAAAAACAAACAAACAAACTCATAGACACAGACAACAGTATAGTGATTACTGGATAGAGGGGGGATAAATGGTGACGGAAGGCAACTTGACTTCGGGTGGTGAAGACACAATACAATATACAGATGATGTATTATAGAATTGTACACCTGAAACCTATATAATTTTATTAGCCAACGCCACCCCAATAAATTCAATAAAACAGTAAAAAAAAAAAAAAAAAAAAAAGATAAGAAAATCGCAAATCCAATGAATTGAACACCCAGGCAATTGGGTTCTTAATTTCATTACATTTTTATTGGAAGAAAAAAATTAATCTGTGTGTGCTTCCTTAAAAAAAACGTTCAAAGTCAGAAATGAGTCTGAATGTGTGAGGAGTGAGGGCCAGCCTTCTTCACCATGCCCCAGCTTGTGTTTCCTTCCATTTCCCCTGTCCATGCCCCTAGGACCCTCCCACTCCGCCCCCAGCAATCAGGCCACGCCCTCTCTGAGCCCCGCCCAAAGGCCTCGAAGGGGCCTGTGCTCGGCCTGTGCGAAGACGGGGAACTCCTCCGGCTGGAACTCCTTTCCGTGCCCCGCCCCTTGTGCTCAGCCTGGCAGTGGGCATTGGCCAAAGAAAGGAGGAACCCTAAAAAGGCCCATCCCCACCTCCCACCGCCGTTCTCACTGCAAACTTGCATTATCTCTGCCTGCCTATGCTCTTACCAGGAGCTTTCAACAACTCCCCCGCTGCTCCTAGAAGCAAGTCTGGACCCTTCCCTGGCATGGCATCAAGGCTCCCCTACATTTGTTCCTGACCCACCTGCCAGCCTGGCTTCTCTCCACACCCCCACACGGGCCTGACGGCTGAGCGGAACCTGAATGCTCTGGCCCTGGCTTCTCCCTCAAGCTGTTTCCTCTGCTCTGTTCGCTCCAACCCGTGGCAGTCCTCCCCTTTACTAAGGTGTACCACCAAGCCCATCACCTTGAAAAATTCTTCCCAGCACCCCTCATTCATATTTTCTGTCTTTCCCTCCCTCCATCCCCTTTCCCTCCCTCTCTCCCTTCTCTCCTCTCTTCCATGCCTCTCTCACACACACACAGTGTGGCTCCGTCTCCGTTCCCTTGGGCCGCTGCTTGTACCTTAGAGATAGCACTTACTTCAGTCTGCTTTGGAATAGAATTCATGTTTGCCTCACCTCCCAGTTAAAAACTGCAATGCAAGAGCTACTCATTCCTCATTCACATCTGCACATTTATCATAGTACTGGCCCCAGGGTTTTGCACATAATAGGTTCTCAATACATGGTTGGCCCTCGAGTACAGTGACTTGATGGACAGAGCTTTGGCTTTGGCAATGGACATAACTGAATTTGAGTGCCCCACCACTTTCAATAAGTGTGTGACCTCGGACAAACCACCTACTCTCTCTGAACTTCTTAGGTCCAAAAGCTATAAAATGTGGGTTATAACAGTGCCTACCCATTAGGTGGTGAGGAATGATTGAGATGATGTGTGTAGAACATGTAACTCTTGCCATTCATAAAGTAGGTTCCTAATACACCTGAGTTCCCAACTTCATCTTACGAATACTTTTAAAGCGCTGGACCCCGTGGAGCGGCTATCTGGGGGAAAGGCTACGAGAACATTTGCGTTGGAAGACAAAGATGACCTCCTTTCATCCTGGGCCTCTCTTCAAAAGGATGGCAAAGGCTGCGAGAATTCTTACGAAGAAAGGGGGTGGCACAAAACTGGCAGCCCCAGGCCTGGTAGGGTGTGGGCCACACCCTCCCCAACTAAAGAGGTCAGACACTGCCCAGGAAATCAGCTCCTCCAGTCTCGTGTGTGATGGAGCAGCACCTACTAGAGCAGTGAGGCCCAGAAATCAGGATTGTAAAAAGATTCCCAGGTGATTCTAATGTGCAGCCAAGGCTGAGAACCACTGCACTAGAGACTCTCCATACCGTAATATGAGTCTGTGTAGTTGGAGACTAGGAAAAGCGGCTTGGAGCATGTAATGGCCTTTTCAAAGGAATTGGCCAGTGTGTCTCTGGCACTTGGGGGGGGGGGGGGAGAGAAACAGAGGCCCAGTAGGACAGGATTCTGGAGGGCCCCCCTATCCTGGAGACACTCACACCTTCTGATCTTTCATTGGTTTCTAGGAGCAGCCATCCTAGAAACAGGTGAGGGGGGACAGGGTATAGTATGGGGTAGAGAAGGGCAGGTGAGAACAAAGCAATGCCCCCTGTTTGGCAGCTCTGGTTCTCAGTGCACATTATTAAATGGTGGTTTTGATACATTTCAGTCTCCTGAGAATTTGGGCAGAATCAGCTTTCCTCAGGGCTGAGCGCCCTTGAATAAGCTGATCTGCTTCTTCTGTGCAGCATCCCCATCAGCCTGCCCAATACCTAGGTCCCTGTGAGGGGGCAGCGTGGTGGGGTTGTGGGTGGTGGTGATACTAGTTTGCAGAGTGAGAAGATCTGAAAAACATATGGCAGCCTGTCCCTTGGAGACAGGATCCTGTACTAGGATCTTAACATTTCAATGACTTCTAGAGATCACCTCGTCCACCCCACTCTTTTCTAGATGAGAAAACTGAGACTCAAAGAGATCGAGTCAGTTCACAATGCACACTTTAAATATCTTGTATATAAGCTAAAAATTAAAATGAAAATTAATTTTAAAAGAGGTCAAGCAAGGAGAACCCAGGTCTCCTCATCTTCAGTTCAGAGTTTTTAATCCTATTTCTGTATGATAGCCCTAAAAAGACACCTTAATGTGGAATGATGCAAGTGTTTCCACATGGTTGAAAATTATATATTTGGATTTGACTCGAAAGTGTGGATCTTACTTGTTCTAATCTCAGATTGGAGCCCCAACTTACTCTTTGCCTGACTTATAGCTTCTCATTCTTTATGTGTGTGTGTTGGGGGGGCGGGGGGTGCTAAGAGGGGAAGGGTGGGACTTGTGCAAACTGTATCTAGATTTACACTCTGATAAAACCTTGGGGTGGAGCTGGGGAAAGTCCATGGCATGAGAGTTTTGGCTTAATCAGCCTGATTTTTTTAAATATTGAGTAGACAGGCAGGCAGGCATTCTCTCCTTCTTCCCTAAAAGATACCCAGCCTCTTTAAGTCCAAAGAAGTAGGTGTGCCATGAGCTACCCCTGGGAGGTAGTAGCTAGCACCTCTCCCAGTGGTGAAAAACTGACAGTAACTCATGTTGGCTCAAAAAGAGCACAGCCCCAGTGGGTGGCTCAGTTGGTTGGAGCATCGTCCTGAACACTGAAAAGGTTGTGGGTTCAATTCCTGGTCACATACCTAGGTTGCAGGTTTGATCCCCTGTCAGGGTAGGTATGGGAGGCAACCAATCGATGTTTTTCTCATCTCTCTCTCTTCTCTCTCTCTCTCTCTCTCTCTCTCTCTCTCTCTCTCTCTCTCTCTTCTTTCCTTGCTCTCCAAAAAGAAAAAAATCAATAAACATATGCTTGGGTGAGGATAAAACAACAAACAAACAAACAAATAAAAGAAACACAAGTACATGAAGCTAGGGGATGACGAAAGGAAGGGGGATATCAAAAGGACTGATGAAACATTCATTCACTCTTTCAAGAGATCTTTAACTGAACACTTAATTAAATCAGGTACAGTTCTAAGCACTGGGGAAATCAGTCCAAGAAGGGTACAGAGCACCATGCAAGTAATCTAGAAGAGGAAAACTCCAAGTCATGGACAGATTCTCAGTTAAATGGAAAGTGAGGTTAAAGGAGGACAGTGGAAGGAATGGGATCTTAAAAAAATTAGTCAGAAATTTCAAAAGGATAACATCTACACAGATAACATTTTTTAAAATATTAAAGAAAGGAGCCAGAGGGAGATCACATTGGCATTCTAGAGTAAACCAAAGTGTTTGCACTGAATGCTGGGATGATTCATTCACTCAGCAAGTACTGATTGGACATCTATTTCTCTGGCCCACAGCAGGTTCTTTGCTGTTCCTTGCCTTCACCAGACACACTCCCCACCTTGCCTTTAATCTGTCAGTGTCCTCTCTGTTTGAGGGCTCTCCCCCTCCAAAACAATAGCACCATTTAGAGAAACATAAACAAGCTGAAAGTGCTGTGACAGGAGAATGAAAAATATCCTAGTGAGGACCCTGTCTAAGTCATCTTCATACTCCAGTGCCAGGCACGTAGTAGGCATTGAGGAGTTGTTTGGTGAATGAATGAATATCACTGCTAGGCAATGAGAAGGCCACATTTGTATAATAAGAAATGCTACAATGATTACACTTTTGTAAAAGTTCACTTAAAATTGTTTTAAAAATCCATTGGAAAATACTAACAGGGTTGAATGATGGAATTATGGGATTTTCTTTTCTTTATTTTCCCCATTTTGTGTACTATAGCAACATTTTTAAATAATGAAATTATACTAGTATTTTAGCCCATTCCTGCCCTGCTTGCTCCCCAAAAGAGAATTGTAAGAATAATTTACTCCCTAATTTTGTGCCATGTGAAGACTGAGAAAACATGACCTGAATTTCATAATGCAACCAGATAAAATTTATCACCACATTATTTTGATGTGTTTGGTGATAGGCATGATCATTGTGTAGCCGGGCATAAATAATAGTTCCCATAAAACACTTTGATTGGTGTTAACTTGAAATAGCCAAACTGGGCCTTTTGTTGGAGTATTGGGGGAAGGGAGGCAGAAACTGGACTGAGGAGGATATGACTCTGTTGACTTCACGAGGTACCCCACTTTCCTGGCAGATGATGTCAGGACCTGGGAGCTCTGCGGACCTCGGCTGACAGATGTTCTGGCCTCCAAGTGTTGGCAGCAGAGGAGGTCAGTAACTGGGGCTTTCGGGCTTCACAAGGAACTTTTCACCCCACCAGGGGTGCCACTGCCACCCCAAACTCTCCTTTCCCTCCAGGGTCAGCCTTCCAGATATGAGGACGCCAATGAGGATACTGTCTATCATGTCATCAATAAATACTTATTTGGGCAGCGGAACCATTGCTTTTTAGAGGGCTAGAGGGACATGCTCATTCATTCACACGACACATACTTATTGAGAACCTGCAGTGCACCAATCAAAAGCAAGGTCCTATACATACTTGATATCATCTCTTGCTTTTATCAATATTATGTGGATGTTATTGTCCCTATTACATAGATAATGAAACAGGCTCAGAAAGGTTAAGGAACTAGACCTAGGTCAGACATTTAAGAACGTGATGGGAATTGGTTGGAGAGGGATGTAGAGAGGGAAGGAGGAGTGATCGAGGCTGACCTCTGTCAGACTTGGATAACCATTCTCTCCACACTTCTCATTGGGACAAAGCAGAGGTTTCCAGACTTGGTGTTTAAAGGCTGTAGGATTATCAATGGCCACTCTGGGTCTCAGTCTCCTTGTTTATAAAAATATAACTTGAGAAGTATGTTTTTCAAGTGTCTTTCCAGCGCTGGGTTCTTTTCACAGTGTTTCCACTTCTTGTGTTGGTAAAAGCTCTGCTGAACAATTCTCTCTGGCCACCGGTGTAGAGCAACATTCAGGTCTCTCCTGAGATCGCCCCCTAGAGGATGTCGGTGGTGCTGCAGGAGCCTTGGCTCCCTGGGAGAATACACACAACAGACAAAACCAACATCATCACTTGGTAGAAGCCAACTTTAATTACCTCTTTGCTTTAAAAAAATAGATTTAGAAAACATTCTCACGCCCCTTCCCACGCTTACCGCACCAAGGCTGCTGGCACATTTAATGATGGGGAGCATCTGTAGCCTGAACTACTGGTTCTATGAGTCATTTTAAGATTGGATTATATTTTACTTCCTACACCTCAGTTTCTTTTAGGCCTCTTAATGATTCAGTCCTGATTTTGCAGGGCTGCCAAACAGTGATTCTAAAACAACATATTTGTCTCTACTTCTTTGTTTTTATTACAATAGACAATTTTTGGTTAGGTACTATATGCACGTGGTAAACATTCACAAGTCACTGCAGAGTTTTCAGTAATTATCATGTGACCCAGCAATTCCACTCCTGGGTTTATACCCCCAAAATTGAAAACAGACATTCAAACAAAAAGACATGAATTTTCATAGTGGCACTGTTCATAATAGCCCCAAAGTGGAAACAACTGAAATGTCATCAACTGGCAAGAGATAAAATGTGGTTTATCCAAACAATGGAATATTATTCAGTCATAAAAAAGGAATGAATTCCTGATATATGCCATTACTTGGATGGACCTTGAAAACATTATGCTAACTAAAAGAAGCCAGACACAAAAGGCCATATATTATATTATTCCATTTATATGACATATTCAGAAGAAGTAAATCAATAGAGATTTTCTCATCTGTAAATTAGTGGTTCCCAGGGTCTGGGAGAAGGAGGGCAATGGAAAGTGACTGCTAGTGAGTATGAAGTCTCCTTCTGGGGTGATGGAAATGTTCTAGAACTAGATAGTGGTAGTGGTGCACAACATTGTGAAAGTACTAAATGTCACTGAATTGAGCACTTGAAAATAGTTAAAAAGGTAAATGTTATGTTATGTGCATTTTACCACAATACAAAGAAAGAAAGGAGGTTCATAAAAACTAAGTTCCTCTTTCTCTAGGTCCCCTTCCTGAAGACAAAACCAATACCAGCTCTCTTCTCTATCCTTCCAGATACTATTGTATGTATGCATATGTATGTGCATGTATATAGTGTTCGTATATTATATGTGTGCTTATGTTATGTATAATATATACATATATGAAAAATACATATGTCCTTTTCTCTCTTTTTTTGAACACAGATGGTCACACCATTCTGTAACTTGCTTTTTCCATTTAAATGGGTTCATCTTTTTAATGGATTTTGATCTTTCCAAAATGATATGTGAAAAATATCATCTCATTACAGTTTCTATTTTTATTTACTTTCTTATGAATGAGATTGAGCATCTTTTTATGTATTTCAGATCTTTTTGAATTTTCTTATCTGTGAATTTTCTTTTTATATACTTTGTCCATTTTTATGTAGGGTTTTTTTTTGTGTTTTGTTTTATTTTTGGTTTGTAGGTGCTCTTTATAAAATAATATTCTTAGTTCTCTATGATATGAATTCCAAATATGTTACCCAATTGTCTTTGACCCTCCCCCCTTAACATCTGTGTAACCAGAAGCATTAATTGTCCCTGTTTGAATTACCCAGCATGGTTCCAGTTTTCCTGAATGGATCTTGACTGATACATTTGGGTGTTTTTTTTCCTTATTATTCATTTGTAAGAACTCTTTGAATATTAAAGAAATTCGCCAATTAGCTATCATATGTTGCAATTATTTTTATTAGTTTGTTTTTGCCCTTGTTTATTCATATTCAGACATTTAACATTTTTATATACTCAAATTTATCAATGTTTGCCATTATAGTTTTCATACTTCTTTTTAAAAATGTTTTCTTTATTTTATTTTACTTTTTTTCATCACCATTTATTCTCCCTATACCCTCTTCCAGCTCCATTTTCCCCCAATCACCATACTGTTGCTCATGTCCATGAGTTCTTTCTTTTTATTTTTTTCCTTTTTGCTCAATCCCTCCACCACCTCCCCAACCAGAGCTGTCTGTCTGCTCTCTATGAGTCTGTCTCTATTTCGCTTATTAGTTCAGTTTGTTCATTAAATTCCACATATGAGTGAAATCATATGGTACTTATCTTTCTCTGACTGGTTGAATTCAATATAGTTTCCATATTTCATGGCCTGCTTAGATAGGCCTTCTTTATTCCAAAGTTATGAACACATTCACCTGTATTTTCTTGATAATACTTTCATGTTTTACATTGAGTTTTTTATTCATCTGGAATTTATTTTGGAGTAAGGAGTGAGGTAGCAGTATAGTTTAAATGGTTTTCCCAAATGCAAAATGGTGTTTAGTCAATTGTCTCAATAGTATTTATTGAATAGCTCTTCCTTTCTCCTTTAATTTAAGATGCCAATTTATTAAGTATTACATTCACATGTATACTTGGGCCTATTTCTAGACTTTTTTTTTCTATTGGCCTATCTGTCTATTTATAAGTCAGTTATGCTTTATTTAACCAGAAATCAGCATTTGACTTTAGGGACTCATTCATTTAAATACCTCTACCTTTGAAGTAAGTAACTCTTGGAAGTGAAAACACAAAAAAAGGACGGTGGAGTCCCTTCATGTCTGAGAAGTCAGAGGCCGATTCTAAAAGATATATTGGAAAATTAATCTCTTAAACCGAGGCTTCCTGAATAATTTTTGGTTGATAAAGCAAATACATCTTAAATGTCTGATTTCAACCAAAAGTTATGGGATTTTTTTGTTTGTTTATGTATTTTCTGGAAAACTTCATAAATTCTACCTTCCAACTCTTTTACTGAGCTGTCCCTTCTGCTATCATTTTAAAAAAAAATTTCGAGAGTTCCTTGTTGTTTTCCAAAGCTCCTTTTTAAAAATAGCACCTGTTCTTGTTTCATGGATATATTACTTTCTCTTCTCTTTTCTGTCTGCTTTTATATTCTCTGAGTTCATCGTTTTGTTTGTTTTATCTTTTATCTTTTAAATTAGAGATTTTCCTCAGTTATATATATGATTTTGGTTCTTTATCCTTAAGAGTGAAGCATGAAAAGGCTCATTGGAAAGTGGGGGGTGGGGAGAGGGAGAGAGAGAATAGGGTTATTGATTAAAAGGCTTCAGGCAGGATAACCAGGCAGAGACCTCGCTGTTTATTTAGGTGACCTTCAACTGTCAATCTCTTAAGCCTTTTTTTCTTGGGCAACTTTCTCCTGAAAAGAAACCTCCAGTCTCTTGTCTAGTGGGTACATATCTGGCGGCCTGCTCCTTGGGAGTTAAGCTAGGGAAGAAACTGGGGGTGGGGAGGCGGGTGGGGAGGGGGTACTGGCATCATAGGGACACTACAAAATGGGAAAATTGGGGGGGGGGTGAAATTTGACATTTGATTTCTCAAAAAAGCATTGAAGTACTGCTATGTGGAAAATCTATGTTCAGGACCAGTGAGTTTGCTGGGCAAGGCCTCTGGATGCACGAGGTATCACTATATTAATAACTATTGACGTGTGTGCTTGGAGTACAGACACAGCCTGCACCCTCCGCAGTTCAGTGGTCCCTGGCCACTGCAATGCTACCGCTTGCACCTAAACACTGTACAGAACCCATGTGTTTGTTGGCAGGAAGTGGGGATATGGTGGAGGGGGCGCCCTTTGGGAAACAATTTCATTCACAGGAATCCTATTCTGCTTCCCTATAACCTTTAGGATTTTGTGCTGATTAGGGCCATTTGGGTGGCCTGTCTGGCCTCTCTAAAAAGCTCTCAATTGTTCCTTCTTCCCTTTTAACTGGGGGTCAGATGTGTGGGAAGGGTTTGCTTTGAAATGATTTTGTGCCAGCAAGCAGGCTCAGCTTTAAACACAACAGGTACTTGTTTTAGTGCTCTGCTCTCAAACTTCCAAAGGGAAGATCTTTTATAAATTTGCTAAATTCTCTGTGAGCTTGTGTTCATCAAGCCCCTCTGTTGGCAAAGTATTTTGCAGGTGACATAGCCACCATTTTAAAACAGGAAGTTAGCTTTTCATCCTTAGTCTGAAATCAAGTGCTTCAGAAAATAAAGTCTTCAGCCTGAGAATTTAACATGACAAAATTCACAACAGGAAGCTAGGTGACTCTGGCTTTGCCTCTCCATTCACAGCGTGTTCATTCATTTGGCCATCTCTTAAATACCCAATTTGTGCACGGGCCTCCGTTAACACTGCAGTCTACACCAACCAAATGAGCTGCACAGTCAAAATGCAAGCGCTCTGTTAATACATAGACTTCCCAGGTGCAAACATGGGGAGAAGGGGCTTTCTTTTCACTGCGGTAAAATATTCTCCGTCGTGGGAACAAACCACAAGTCGTTTATTCATTCTCCTGCTGATTCACGACCTTGGGTTGGTTCCAGTTTTCCTGTTACTAGCGGTACTGCCATAAGCAACCGGGCACATCCTCCTGTTGCCTATGTGCAGGTTTCACTAAGACAGCCGTTCTCCAAGTGCGATCTAAGGACTCATGGGGGTCCCTGAGGTTGATTTAGGCACGTGTCCATCTTTAAATGGTAGATCTCATAACTACTGAGAATTAAGTTCAGATTTATTTAAAAAAAAAATTTTAATTTATTATTATTATTTATTTTGTTAGAGAGATTAGAAGGGAGAGGAGAGGTAGAGAGATTGGCTGCTTCTGGCTACTGCCTGACCGGGACCGGGGTTCTAACCTGCAACTGAGGTACATGCCCTCGGCTGGGAGTCGAACCCGTGATACTCTGGTCTGTGGGCCAACACTCTGGGGCCAGATTGATATTATTTATATAGAACCCCACCCCAAAGAAACAGCACAATTAAAGTATATGTAGCTCAGGAATGCATGCATATTTACTGACACGGAAAACAAAAAAACAGAAGGCAATGTGAAGCTGAAATGCAGTATAGTGGCTACCTTTTATGAGGAGGCAGGGACATCGATGGGAGGAGGCAGACTGGACTAGTTCTTGGACAGGGTGTTTTGTAAGGAAGGAAGAACATTTTCTCTAGACTTTAATGTCCTCTCAGCAGGTCTCAAGTAAATTGACATGAGACAGCTCTAGCCGGCTTGGCTCAGTGGATGGAGTGGGGGAGGGCATATGCCTGGGTTGCAGGCTCAATCCCCAGAAGGGGGCGTGTAGGAGGCAGCTGATTGATGATTCTCTCTCACCATTGATGTTTCTCTCTCTCCCTCTCCCTTCCTCTCTGAAATCAATAACAATATATTTTAGAAAAATTGACATGAGACAGATAAACAAAAGAAAAATAACCAAATTTAATTACAAAGGTATGTATGGGGGACTCCACATACATGAGAGAGTCAAAGAGCCTACATACATGAGAGGTTCTGAGACAGAAATGGAAAATGAGGCGTATGACATGCTGAGCTGGATGAGGTCAAGTGCCTTGGGCTTTAGACGGCCATTGCAGAAAGATAGCAGCAGATGTTCAGGAATTAATCGTCTGCTCTGCCACACAGATGGGTCAAAAAAGTTACTTCTGATGGTAACGCTTGTGATGGGCAAGGTCCCTGACTTAAATTCTTTAGGGACAGGTAAAAGTTTCCGATGAGCTCTCAGGGTCTTGTCTGCCTTTAGCTCAGAATAACCCACATGCTCAGAGCACATCTTGGGGTGACTCACTCTGAATCCCTATAGTTTATTATTGTGCTTTACAATTTACAGATAGGCTGCAGTTTTCGTTTATATGTATTACATGCTGTGTAAATATTTTATTTACTAAATATAGGAAGACACGGTTTCAGGAGCTCCCAGTCTGCTGCTGAGGTCTGAGTGGAAATCACACCCCTATTGCCTCTGGGTTTTAACCAACTGAGGAAGAGACGCAGGGCGAAAAGGCTCGGCTCTGTGGCTGACAAAGCTGGATTTGAGAAAGTGGAGGCAGATGGATTTCTTCTCCTTTCTCACTGGACCCAAGGGGTCAGGTGCAAACTAGAGGGCCCTTGCTGACCGCTCCCCCGGTGGCAGGGCCTACTTGGTGGAGGAGGAGGCAGGAGAGAAGCCACTGAAAGGACAAGGAGGGAGGTGGCTTTCCTTCCTGGAGAGTGGAGTGCAGTCCCCTGGATGAGACACACAAACTCCTTCCCGGATGAGTCCCTGGGTGCAGAGCAGGAGGTGACAAGTGCTATATGAGAGCAAGTGAGCTGTGCCAGGCCGAGCTGTTTGCAGGTAACAATGGATGGAAGGCTTCTCAGAGGAGGCCACAAATATTTTGCCTCCGAGTGAAAGATGGTTGGGATCCGGGCCAGTAAGGGGAAATGGTATTAACCCAGTGGCTGAAGCAGTGAGATCGGGCAAGGGGCTAAGGTCTCAGTTGGAGTTCTGTGAGTCCCATGGGACAGAACTGGCCTTTTTGTGGACATTTAAGGGTGTGTCACCTGAAAGCATGGCAGCAGGGGGGTCACCAGGCTGGGCCAGTGAGGCAGGGTCAGGGGAGGGGCTGGCTAGGAGTGGGGAGAACCTCCTGTCTCCTCCCACCTGTGAGAGAACCCTGCCAGCTGCCGATTCCGGGGCAGGCACAGGGAGACAGGAGGAAGCATGGGGTCCTGCCCTAAAGAGAAGTCCCTACCTCACCCTCCAGGGAGACAGGCGAGCTGGGTTTGTGACCTGGAGGCCTGCCAGCAGCTTGATTTTGAGCAAGGAGCCAGATGAGTCACATTCAGTGAAAACCTATTTCCTATGTGTCAGGGTCTTATTTTCTGTGCATTGTTTCCTTTGATTGTAACTAATCCTGACAACCCCTCCGTGAGGTGGGCAGTCACATCTCCCATCCACAGATGAAGACTTGGAGGGTCTGGGGAGGCAGGTAATTATCCAAGTAATGCAGGTGGTAAGCGATGCCACCTGTGAGGTTAGAACCCAGTTCTGTCTGCCACTAAAGGTGATGCCCTTTCCATTATACTGCTTCACCTTTCTGGGCCTCAGCGTCCCCTCCTGTAAAATGGGAATGACATCTACATCCCAGATCTGTCATGAAAACGAATTGCCCAGCCTAGCACAGGGTTGACTTCCCTTCAAGTCCCACCTGCAGGGTCAGGCTGACTCAGAGGTTGGCTGTCCCTCTCTGGGTCTGGCTGCTCTGTGCCTAACCACAGAGGGCAGGATGGTGAGCTCCACGGCTCATTTCACATCATTCATGCTCTCACGTTTCTAATCGTTAGATGTTCCCCCTCACCGACAGTAGGGGAGGCCCCCTCCCCCAAGACCTAGGCTGACCTCATTCCCAGGCTCTCTCATGAGTTAGAGACTCACACTCTTGACCCAAGAGCCAGCCGTCGCCCACAGGCAGGGACTAAGAAACCAGAGTGGACCCACAGAGCAGTGAGCTAAGAAGAGGAACCCCTCAAACTATCAGAATGGGCCCCACGCTGTGCCCGCCTCCTCTTAGACGCTGTGGCTTCAGCGAGGCTGCATTTAAGGGGCCAGTGGACCTTATTTTCAAGGCTTGTTTACAGTTCAATTTGTCTGATTCTACTTAATTAGATTTAGTTCCTTTCAACAGTGAAGTGGCAGGTGCTGGGCAAGGTTAGTGTGTTTAGGTTGCTGAAGCTCAGCTCCTCGGAAAACAACTTGGTTAGGGATGTAATTCCAGAAATGGAGCCTAATCCGCAGATATTTTAACTACAACAACGGATGGAATGGGAGGGACTTGAAGGCTCTGTGGGTTTTATTATTATTGAGGAGTCTAGTTCTCTGCCTGTTGTGCTTCGCCAGGAAGGGAGAGGATTAATTCACGTCTCACCCCAAACAGGCCACGCCACCGAGAGCTGCTCCTCCACTGTAGTTTATAAACGTGCGTGTTTATGTCTCTGTGGAGCTGGACAAGGGGGAAGAACAAACATAGTTAAAGCTGTCCCCCTAGCATTTTCTCAACCGGAAATTTCCGATTCTGACATCCTGGTTAGTTTTTAACACACTGAAAGTGTATCTTCATCTACTGTGAGTGGGCCATACTGACCACAAAACAGTAAGGGGGGAGTGACAGATGTCAAGGTTAGCTGGCAAAAAGAAAATGAGTTGAACTAGTCAATTGCCGGAGAAACCTTACATGTCAGCGGGACCTTACAAAGAGAGACAAAACAACATGAAGAAAAACCCCAGCAGAACGGAACACTGTTTACATTCTTGCAACCACAAATGTGAAGTGAGCTCAGAGCCCAGTGGGAGGGTAACAGAATAGAGTGAGGGTGGAGGTGGAGGCTGCTCTGTGCCTTAGTCCCATCCAGGTGCCTGGGCAGTGAAATGTCTGCCTTGCAGAAACTGAAATCGGATTGAGGAGGAAGTCACAAGCACAAGAGACTTTGTGAGTCTACAGACGTGGGTTTCTCCCTCCATCTTGGCCTCGTGAATGTAGAAAAACCGATAAGGTGGTCCTGTATGCCTGTGGCTGCCCCTTTGGCCCATGGGCACCACTGCCTGGCAGGAAACTTCAGGAGCCCAGGACTGGGAAGCGTCAGGAGCTTAACCTCCTGGAGGCTGGCCTGAGGGCATGGATCAGAGACTTAACACCAGTCCTATCCCTTGGGAGGGGTGAGAGAGAGGAGAGCTCCAGTCCACTCGTTAGCCAGCTAATTAATTCTTGAGCATGTCGTGGAGATGTCACGGGGAGGACAAAATGAATGAGATGAGGCCCAGGCCCCCAAGGGGAGGGGAAGGCCGAAGCGTATTCACGACTAGTGACATAAGCCACATTGCGGTGGGTAAACAAAGCACTACAGGAACTCTTTTTCTCTTCAGCAGTCTTTTTCTTATAGAGGCCATGGTGGGACTTTTTGTTGTTGTTTTCATTGATTTTTAGAGAGAGAGGAAGGGAGAGGAAGAGGGAGACAGAAACATCTGTGTGAAAGTGAAACATTGATTGGCTGCCTTCTGCCCACCCCCTACCAGGGATCGAGCCTGAAAACCGGAAACTGGGCATATACCCTGAGCAGGAATAGACCCAGCAACCTTTTGGTGCATGGGACGATGCCCAACCAACTGAGCCACATCCGCTAGGGTAAGGCCATGTTTTTATAGGGGTGGGGGGGGGGGGAACTTAGCAAAAGGAAAAAATGAAAATCGCATTACATTATCCCATTCAGAGAAGCATCATTAACATTTTGGAGTACATCCTTTCCAGACTTTGACCTTATGCAAATATATGCATGAGTTCAAGACAAATACGTGCTCTCTCACTCTATTTTTCTGAAACAGAATTATCCTATATAATAAAGATGTAATATGCAAATAGTCATTACGTAATGGATCTTGGATCAGCAGGAAGGTGGGGCAGCGAGCTATAAGTGGGTGGTGGAGAGCTACAGGAGAAGGCAGGACAGCAAGCCATTGGGGTGGGGTGGGGTGGGGGAGCTACAGGAGGGCGGCAGCGAGCTACTGGCGCAGGGATTCATGTGCAGGGCTACTAGTATTACATATAGGATTTTGCCTTTTGGAACCTCACAACACACCATGAACGTCTTTTCAACTAACACATGTGTATATACTAGTATTAGCATCGATGTATTTAATATCTGCATTGCTTTTGTCATTTGACTTTAAAATAATTTAGTTAATGCAGGTGGGGAGATGGGGGATTCCTGTCCTTTCCCTCGAGTCAAGTGGGGGAGGGGGGCTACAATGACTATATTCGGTGAACTTGATATGTGTTTCCTACAGTTTTGAGAAGCAGCGTTGGTATCAGATCCTGCCTAAGAAATCTAAAGGGCAAATGCAGGCAGGCTGGCAACTGATGGACAAGATAAAGGCGAGGGGCTGTGCAGGGATCAGCCTCCGGTCCCCTGGGCTGAGGGTGTGAGCATTTCTGAGAAAAGCCGAGGCTGGGTGATTGCATCAGCATAAAGGTTACAGCGGGTAAAAGAGCTCAGACTTTATTTCCATGCTAATGAGGACCCTCTGGGAGGCCGAGGAGGGGAATGAGGCTGTCAGAGCCCCCGCTGTAGGAGATGGATCTGCTAATTGTGTGTAAGACAACTGGAGGGAGGGAGGCAAGAGGACAGGAAGCCTGTTCAGCCGCTTACCAAAGTCTGAAGACAAATGTTCCCTCCTTCCAGGGGAGTTAAAGGTTCTGGGATCAAGTGTGGCCTCTACCGTCAATGAAATGGAATCAGTCAGTCACTTTCCTGAGCCTTACGGTCTCATCTGTAACAAGGGCACAAAAGCAGCCCCAAGGGGCGATGCCAATGCTTTGGCACTTGCTAAAGGTGGTGGTTGTACAACTTCGTGAACAGCAATAAATACTGCTGAATTGTACACACTGTAGTAATTAATCCTATGTTATGTGAATTTCACCTCAATTAAAAGACAAAATAACCCCCAGCGTTGTTGTGAAGATTAAGTGAGTCCAGTGGGTTTGTTTTTATCGCATGTGGGCAAACATGAAACTAGCTTTATTCCCATAATTGCATTAACCCTTCTGTGCCTGGATCCCTCCACAGGCATTGGGCAACAACTTACTGGAATCCCTTTAAGGTTTCCAGGCTTTTAGTTCAACTTGGTCACTAAAATCTCACTCACGGTGCAGTTTATAATTTCAGTACAGGCCTAGCTCAGACATACTGTGGGTTTGGCCACAGACCCCTGTAATAAAGCGAGTATGGCAATCAATCGAGTTGTAATCTTTTTTCTGGTGGAGGATCTCGCCTTCAGTTTGTTAAAGACACATCATCTGTAAAGCACAATAAAACTAGAGCTGCCTGCATCCTTGTTCTTCCTGGTCCTGCTGCTTCTGCACCAGGCGGGCTGTGCCTGGCTGCAGGGAGCACAGGTGAGGAGTGGGGAGGGCTGAGAGGAGGCACGTGGTGGCAGGTTGCTGAGTGTGGGAGGTGGCAAAACTGGCTCACAGTCACTTCCTGGGGCTTCCCTTGCCTGAGTCATCACCACGTGGCTCCTGGCCACAAAGCCTCCACTGGGTGTTGCCGGGGATGGCGGTTCTCTCCCTGCTCCAGTGTGGGTGCTGGACAAGCTTCCTGGGGCAGCATTCAGCCAGGCCCCACTGAGGACCCCAGGGGGCAGCTATGTCTCCCTCCCCCCCACCTCCCGCCCCATTCCAAAGCTCTCCTGGTTCTAGCTTGGCTGTGACTGACCACTCAGGCAACACAAAGGTTCTCACCCCGCCCCCCCCCCCCACCACCTCCCCGCCAACGAATGCCTGGTTTCCTTCTGAGAGTCCCTGTGTCCTCCCAGCTTCTGGCGCCCCAGCCTCTTAGGGTGAAGCTCTGCTGAATTCCAGCCCGCTGCCTGCTTTAGCACTGGCCACTAGCTACAGGAAGCATTTAGTTCTCCTCCTCCTCTGGCTTTATGCTCGGTTTTTCATGGACACCAGGCTAACAGTTTCTTTCAGCCACTCAATAAGGACAGATGCCACACGCAGTTGATGGCTCTTCCCTCGTTGGTCACTGGCCTGTCGCAGTCGTTACGCGATGGACTCTAGGAAACCAGTCGTTGAGGAAAAAGGAATGGCAGAGAGAGAGAAGAAACAGACATTCTTAGCTTCCGTCCCCACGCCAGCCCTTGTCGGCTGAAAGCACACTCACCGCCCCCCACCCCACCCCCCACCCAAGACACCTGCTTGCCAGCACTTTAGACATTCTGGTTCCTCTGAGGGAGCTGTCACCGAAGACATGTCAAAATGTTAGGGCTTTTCAGATTGGAATGGAAGAAGGCAAGGCCTGTCTCAAGCCTCCCTTGCTCCAGGTAAAGCTGCAAGTGCTTACAGACACCGCCATCACAGTAAGTATAAAAATGGCAGTTTCAAAAAAAAAAAAAAATGGCAGTTTCCTCTCCTGGCAGTAATCTCCGATCCTTCCAAGCCCAGCTCAAGGGCTATACTTCTGGGAAGCCTCACCCACCCACCGAGGAGCAGTTAGGACCCCGTCCTCTGTGTGGCCCTTGGGGTGGGCCCGGGGCCCATGAGACGTCAGGTTGGAAGGACAGAATGCTTGGCACAGCGCCTTTCCTCTCTCCCCGGCAGGAGTATCCTGTGAGGGCCACTGGACATCGTGTGTGTATGCTAACTGGTGCCGTAAGCTACAAAGCACCACATTAAAAATAAGAGCTGGCTGGGTTTAGTTAGTTGCTTGTACCTGTTCCTGGACTATGAGCTCTTTGATGACAAGGATGCTTTACTTATTTATTTATATTTTTAAAATATGTTTTTATTGATTTTTTTAGAGAGAAGGGAAGGGAGAGGGAGAGATAAAGATAGATGGGGAAAGAGAGGAAGAGAGAGAGAGAGAGAGTAGCAGTGATGTGAGAGAAACATTGATCGGTTGCCTCCCGCATGTGCCCTGATGGGGAATCAAACTAGCAACCTTTCAGTGCATGGGACTGAGCCACATCGTGTAAAATGTAGCCTCAACACTTTACACGATGTTGAGTACAAAAGTAGGCAGTTGACAGACATGCCAGGCAGGGCAGCTGCTTTACCCAGGCCGATAGCCGGGCCAGGAAGGCTGGCACCTGGTGCCTTAGAGCAGCACAGCTGCTAGCTTTGCCTGTGGCAAGGCCCTGGCTGGTCTTCCTCTGGGACTCCTGTGATCTGGTTTGCCTTTGCTGCTCCCAGGAGTTCTTGCTACCAACTCCTCCAGACTCCTGGCACCCCCCACTTACTCCCCCCGCCACCCAGCATTTGACCATAGCCTCTTTCTTCAGCTCCCCCCTGGCAGGTTCACAAACGGGACCTGCCATAGCCTCCCCAGCACTGAGCCCTGCTTGACAGACCCAGCTTTTGTCTCCTTAAGCCAGACTTCAGGCCTCACAGGTGATCCCAAGCTCAGTGCATTTATATCAGAGTTACAGAGAACATCAGTGCTGTCAACTGATGGGCTGCAGCCAAGCATGGGCAGACCTGAAAAAGGTCCTGGCTCAGCTCCTTACTAGCTGTGTGACCAGGACCAGCCACTGAACTTCCTAGAAGCTCAGTTTTCTCATCTGTACATGCAAGTTAACACACACACACACACACACACACACACACACACACACACACACCCCTAATGCAGAGGGTCACTGTGAAGAGTAAATACGATGACACATAGTAAGCCTCTGGCCCTGTGCTTGACACACAGCAGATTCTCAGTAAGTGTCAGTTTCCTTCCTTTCCTGTTTTCAGGGAAGTCTCGTCCGAGTCTAAAAGTCCACGAGCCTTTGAAACACAGGTGCCCATGTTAAACTACAACCTGGGAAGGTCACCACGCTGCTAGAAAGTTTATCTTCCAGGGGAACAAGGACCCCAGGTGACCTCGGTGTCCCACAGAACAGCCTCACCCAGTGAAAAGCCGGGCAGGAAGCCGGTGTGGAAGGAGTTCGAGTTCACACAGCACACCGACAGAGCAGTGAAAGCAGGAGCGGTCTTCCGAGGAGCAACGAGTGAGGAGAGCTCCGGGAGGCCTGGGCATGACCCCGGGGCTCAGAGGGAGGGCCGTGACCTGAGAGCAGGTGACTCTGTACACGGCTGGGAGCACAGGGCTCACCCAGGAGCCTCTGCCCTCGGCAGGGTGGGGCGTGCAGTCTCCGACACAGACTCCCAGGAAAACGGGAGAACCCAGGCAGCACGTGCCCTCTTGGCCAGACCGGTGAAATGGGTACACTTGGGAGATGCCACGCTGAACAGAAAGGTGGTGGCAGCAGAGGGGAGGGCAGCCAATGGGGTCAACTTGCTGCTGTCCCTGGGAACAGTGGTTCTGAAAGGGGTCCCAGGACCTGCTGTGTCAGTGTCACAAGGGTTTGTTAGAGATGCAGATCAGCAGGTCCCACCGACCCCCCTACGGACCTACTGAATCAGAAACTCCGGGGGTTCGACCAGTTGTCTGGATTCTAATAAGCCCTCTTTGGGTGACGTGGATGCTGGCTGAAGTTTGAGAACCATCGACTTGGTGGGTGCTTTGCTCACTAACCTGAAATCTCCTTCCCATTTTGAAGTGATGGGAAATGGCATGACACTGGAATGGTTATAACTTTCAGAGACAATATCTGAGTTCAGAGCCTGGCTCCGCCCCCAAGTGGCAGTGTGGGCTTGGGTGAACCCATTTACCTCTCTGAATCCTGACTTCTTCAAGTGTAGCATCTCTGCTATGCAGGGTGAGATGGTCAGGTTTAGCGAGCACGTATGGAAAGTACTTAGCAGAGTATCTGGCACATAGTAGGTGCTCACCATCACTGCCACCATCAGCACCATGACCAGGAAGGAGCCCCTGCTGAGTAACAACCGTAGATGCATCTAAGGAAAGTCATCAGGCCACACAGGGAGCATCTTGGCCCACGAGTGTTTAATAAGCTGCTCAGGATGTTACTTTGTGCCACCTGTCACCTGGCTACATCCTCATTAAGCTAGGGACGACGCAGAGATAATAAGCACTTTCCAATTTGAAGAGAAACTAACTTCCCTATCTAATTTGGATATACCAAGTAAAGCCCCAAGGAGAGAAATAATACTTATTATAATATAACCAGACATTTCCCCACCCTACCACTTTCCCTTTCCCCTTTAGATAAGCCCCTTAAGCACACAGAAGCCCTGGGTAAATATTTGCTGAATGTTGAATGAATGGATTGACTCAATTTGATTTGAAAATGCCCAGCTGTTGTGCAATATAAGGAAACCAATTTGTGACCAGACCTTTAGCCTCTTGTGGAGGAAGCATGGCAGCCATAGTACCTACAGGGCAATACATTGAAATCTGGAGAAATGAGGCACTGGGGGGACTAGAAGAGACCAAGTCCCTGGGACAGGGGATGCAGGTGGTTTTCTGAACTTAGTGAAGGCCTTTTATGATGACACGGCTAGTGGCGCTCACCCCTGGCCGTGCACATGGCATCTTTCACGCCCAGGGCTGCAGTAGTCGCTGTGTGGGCTTCCCTGCTTCTAGCTTGACTTTCTCCACTCAGCTTCCCCATTGTCTACAACACTTGTCTTATCATTCACCCCCACTCCCTGCTCGCAGGATGAAGTCCCCATGCCTTGGCAGGGCGGCCAGGGTCCTTGGCAATTGGGTCCCAACTTCCATGTCCAGTTTTACTACCCACAGTCAGTGCCTCGGCCACACCTAAGTTCCGCCTGCTAGAGCCCTGCTCGGCCACACCCCCAGCCCCTGACTGACAGGCCCGGGCCGCTCTTGTCCGCCTGGAGGACCTGGACACCTCTTCCCAGCCCCTGTTCCAGGCAGTTTTGTGTGAAGTGGGCCCGCCAACGCCCCGTGGCTTCTTGAATGCGTTCCAAAGTCTCTACTGGACCTGAACGTCCCTCTACCTCCTTTTCCAACCCACGGATTCCTACTCTTCAGGACTTGACTCTAACATTGCTTTAAAATTTTTTAAAAATGATTTCTTGCCCTAACCGGTTTGGCTCAGTGGATAGAGCGCCGGCCTGCAGACTGAAGGGTCCCAGGTTTGATTCTGGTCAAGGGTATGTACCTTGGTTGCGGGCACATCCCCAACAGGGGGCATGCAGGAGGCAGCTGATCGATGTTTCTCTCTCATCAATGTTTCTAATTCTCTATCCCTCTCCCTTCCTCTCTGTAAAAAAATCAATAAAATATATTTAACGACAACAAAATAAATAAATAAATAAATAAATAAATAAATAAATAAATAAAATGATTTCTTGATGTAATTCCAGACTTAAAGGGAAGCTGCAAGGATAGTACAAAGGATTCATGTATACCTTCCACCCAGATTTTCTAACTATTAAGGTTTTGCCACATCTGCCTTAATCTTATCGATCTAGATGTATCATTTTATTTTATTTTTTCTAAACTGTGAGTTATCTGTAGACATTATACTTCTCTATTCCTTCAATGTGCATGTTTTCCAAAACCAAGGACATTCTCTGACATAATTACAAACAGTTATCAAAATTAAGAAGTTAACTTTGATGCCAACTGTTACCTAATATGCAGATATTATAGCAAAGGAAAATCCTGGATCATGCACTACATTAAGTTGTCATGTCTCTGCAGTATCTCTCTTTCGTGTCCCTTAAACTAGAACAGTTCCTTGGTCTTTTGTTTGTTTTGGTCTTTCATGACAAGTGACATTTTTAAAGTGTCTGGGCAGTTATTTTATAGAAAGTACCTCATTTGGGGTTTGTTAGATGTCTCCTCACGAGGGGTTCGTGTTGTATAGATTTGGTCAGCGCATCAGCATCGCAGAGCTGATGCTGTGTTCGTCTTTGTGTCATAGCAGGAGGCATATGACGTTGCTTTGTCCCATTCTGGTGATGTTAACATTGGTCAGGTGGTTGACGTGTTGATACATATGACTCCTCCCCTGGCCCATGAGGCCCTTCTCAAGGTCAAGGAGGGGCTCCATCTGATGTCCAGTACTTGAAGATGTGGAGATGCAGTTAGGTGAGAGTCAAACACTGACTCAGCCGGACTCTGTGGCTGCTTCTCAGCTAAGCCTCCTGGCAGCCCTATACTAGTCATTTAGTGGTGGTTGTGCTCAGCTGACAGGTGTGCTCAGGGAAGAGGAGTAAGTTGCCTACGGGCACTTGGCTGGTAAGTAGCAGATCCAGATTCAAATCCAGTTCCATTTGCCACCTCCCATAACACTAATGCCCCGGAGACAATAGACAGTCAATAACATCCATTGTTTTAAAAAACGTTCTAAATGGAAAAATCTAACACCAAAACCATAAAAAACAACAACCTTAATACCTTAATACCATCCTACATCAGTGAAGATGGTTTTTACTCATGTAGCCCATCAACAAATGTTTATGGTGGGTCTACTAGGTACCAGGCAGTGTTATAGATCATAGGGGTGTGGTAGTGAACAAATAGCTTGCATCAGAGTGTGCTGGGACTCTGCAAGTACCAGCAAATCCAACTAAAGTGACATGAACAATAACAAGAAGGCTCACTGTAGAGCAGCTCCAGGGTTGACTGAGCAGCTCCAAGATGTCAGGGCTAAGGTTTATAGTCTCTGGAATTCTCTTAGCTTTCCCCTTGGGAAACAAGATGTTTGCCTTAGTTTTAAGCAAGACATCCTCAAAGGGAACAAAGGGGACATCCCTGTATATTGGGAAAGAAAGTCTCGCTAGAATCCTCCCAATAGACTTCCCTTCCACCTCATTGGCCAGAACCACATCACCAGCCCATGCCTACACCCACCACTTGGCAAGAGGCATGAGGCACCATGCCTGCCACCACCCAGACCACCTCCTGGCTCAACCGTCTCCAAAGCACTGGGTTGTCAGAAGAGTTAGAGGAGAGTGAACAAAATCGCAATTTTCTTTTAAGAAGAAAAGAGGGGGAAAGGTTATTGAGAGGGCAACTGACAGTATTTGTCAACTCTCCCATTTACTTACCAAATATTTACAGACTCTGGCTTCTTAGAAACCCCTGTTTATACAAATATAAAGTCGCCTCATTGCTATTCCTCATATTCATTGTATCAAGTTCTACTTTTTTACTTGCTAAGTTACATAATGTCTCTACATCTATCCCTCTGTCTCTTGTCTCATTCCAAAATAACGTCTCCAATTTCTGAGTGCACAGAACCTTAGCCAGGGAAGATTTTAAAAAGATTCAATAACTGCTTCCAGGATGTTCATGGACCACTGCACAGGGCAGGGCCTGGAGGGTTCGGCTGCGCCAGAGTTCACCATTTAGTTGCTGGATGGGGAGACCCAGTGGAAGGGCCAGGAAGGCTGGGAAGACACTCAGGTCCGCTTTCTCAACAGGTATGGAAGTATTTATTTTAATATTTTAACAACCAGAATGACGGTACCCATGGGACAAGCTGGACATTGGCTCCAATTCTCACAAGACCATTTGCACTGTCAGTATACTGTCTATGGCACAATCTTTCCTGATTCTGCATCAGGGTCAGGCATTCGGGCTGCCTCCATTTAAAAAAATATATTTTTTATTGATTTCAGAGAGGAAGGGAGCGGGAAAGAAAGACAGAAACATCAATGATGAGAGAGAATCATTGACTGGCTGCCTCCTGCATGTTCTCTACTGGGAACCAAGCCCACAACCCAGGCATGTGCCCTGACCGGGAATCGAACCGGTGACCTCTTGGTTCATAGGTCGATGCTCTGAGCCACACAGGCTGGACTGCCTCCAGTTTTAACTGCAGTATCTAGCTTAGTTCTAAGCATCTCTGTATACCCCTTTGTTATAATTTACAATATCTAAAAAATATATTTATATGATATATGTGTTTTTATAAACACATCCTTCATATTTTTTATTTGTTTCCTTGGAACACATTTCTCAAAGTGGTGCTCCAAGGTCAAAGGGTATGACCAATTTTATAATTTCATGCAGTGATTTAAAAAGCATGAACCAATGGTTTAGAAACATCCTTACCTACTTTTTCATAGACTACTGCTGCTGGAGCGTGGGGAGGCACATGGTGCAGTGAAAAGAGGGTGGCACTGGGATGAGGAGAGCTGGGCTCAGTTCTGGGCGATGTTACTTTTCGGTAGGCCTGGGGACCTGGCAGTCTTTTAGCCTTTCTGCAGCTTGGTTTCCCCGACTGTAAAACAGGGGAGATGCCATCTCTCTCAGCACCAGGCACAGTAGCATGCATTGCCTCTGTCTGTTCCTGACATTGGCCTGGGGCCCTCGCCACCCTTGCCACGCCCTTACCAGGGCTCACCTTTGAGAGATTAACTCTCCGTGTCCTGGAAGGGGCTGGGTTTGTACCAGAAGGCAGTGTGTAGACTGCCACCTTCTGGTGTAAAGCGTCAGTTTTCAGATGACGCAGGGCACCGAGCTGCTCCCCGAGTGTCCCATGAGGGTCTGCCCCAACAGCGAAGCTGCAGAAGGAAGGGGCGGTCCTCCCCACCTAGACTCGCCCTGGTGTTGGTGGTGCTTTACGGTGATGTCCTCCTCCTGCCAGTGAAACCTGTGGAGGGAGAGGCTGGGTCTTGAAAAAGCTGCTTGTAAATGATGGTGTTTTGGGTTTTGAAGACGGTGAAGGTGCTGGCAAAGGCACCTTTGCAAAAGCAGGAGGCCTGCCAGTGATCTATTAAACCCTGTTTAGGGAGGCTGACGGCGGTGGTCAGTCAGTCCACACACATTTACAGAACCTACCATGTGCCAGACAAGTGCTTTGGCAAACAACGTTGAATAAGACAGTCAGGGTCCCTACTGTTCTTGTCTAGTGGGAAAGTTAGGGGCTAAGATCACTTACTTTAAAATAAGTATAATTTTTGCCCTGGCTGGTGTGGCTCTGTTGATTGGAGCATCATCCCAAACACTGAAAGGTTGTGGGTTCAATTCCGGTCAGGGCACATAACCAGGTTGTGGGTTTGATCCCCCCATCAGCAACCTGAATCAATGTTTCTCTCTTACATCACTGTCTCTCCCTCTCTTCCTTTCCTCCCTCTTTAAAATCAATAAACATATCCTCATGTGAGGCTTAACATTTTTTTTAAATTAATATACTTTAAAACATGAAACGCTTCATGAATTTGCAGGGACCATGCTAATCTTCTCTGTATGGTCACAGTTTTAGTATACATGCTGCCCAGGTGAGAACTATACTCTTTTATTTATGTAGTTGAAGACAAAATGGCATCTATAGCAGAAGAATTTTAAACACAATATTTCACTTCCTGAACACTATAGCTACTTTTACTATCTTCCAGTCCCTGTATGGTTGTAAGCACATTTTTACAGCTATAGTCATGATACACATTATCCTGAAGTTTGTTATATTTTACCCATAATAAATGCTTCTCTGTATTGCTACTTAATCTTCATAATTATCACTATGGCTCTATAAGAGGCAAAGTGTGACTGTATCAAAATCTATGTAGCAATTTCTGGGTTTTTTTTTCCATTTGCTGTAATAGATATTGCTGATGTTAACTTCTTCATGCAGATTTTTATTGCATTTCAGTAATCACGAATATGCTTCATCCCCTTTGCTGCCATATTGCTTCTCAAAAGAACTATTACTAATTTACAATGCCACCAATATGATACCAGTGAGTCAATTTTACTACATCAGGTGCTTTGAATATTGTTGCTTTCATACATTTTTGAGAATTAATATTTTAAAGTTGGGTCCCAAATTTGCTTTAATCTGCATTTTTTTTTGGATGCCAGTAGGCAGGTTCTTTTTTGCACGTGCACTGTTTATAATTGCCCTTGTGTGAAATGTCTGTTCATATTGTGGTTAAATTTTGAATGAGTTTCTTGTTTGATGTCCTTCCTTAGAAGAGAGAAAAGCAATAGGAGAGAGAGTGCAGTATTGCAGCCCAGGGACCAGAGTGGTACTTACTACATTATTCATTGGGTTAATAACTCCTCCTGGAATCTTCCTAAGAAAGCCTAGCTGTTCCAGAATCTAAAGTGCTAGTCTCTTCTGCTGCCCTGAACTGCGAAGTGAGAAAAGTGATTGTATAATAAATACCCTTGGCTGTGCTTGACTCAGTGGTGGAAATGACATAATTTCTTACTGTTTATGAAAAAGAGTTGGACACCAGCCCAGTTACAATAATGCAAATGAAAATTATGTGATTGGAGAGTCAATTTGTCCCCTAATGTCTCTGAAGTATACAGAGTGGCCCTGAGTGTCTCCATGGGAGGAGTCCTTCTGATATGATCTAAACCCTTGGCCCAGAGGAGTGAAGTAACTTGCCCAAACTCACACAGCAAGCTAAAAGCCCAGCTCCCAATTCTCACTGCATCTTTCCTGTGTCCTGAATGTGAATGTAAATGAACCTGTGATTCTCTCCTTCCAGGGACTGTCTGCCTCCCAGTCTGGACCATTTCCAGAACACAGCTCTGGGAGTGCTTTCTGTGTTGGGAGTTGGCTTCCTTTTCCTGCAAGCCTCCAATGAGAACTCTGGGCCTTTTCTTTCCAGGAACTCAAAGTATTGTACCATGCAGGGCCTGAGCAGTAGCTGAAATAGTTCGCCAGAGCACAAATCCTCCTGGAAGAACCTATGAGTGTTAGAAGCTGGGTTTGTATGAAGGTGAGCCTTTTGGCTCAGTCAGTAAGGCTTTCTGGTTTAATACCTCATTTCTGTTTTCCCGATGATTAGATGAAGAAGGGAACTGACCTTTGATTAACACATACTGTGTAGTAGGTACTCTCTCTTTTAATTTCATAAAAACACAGCCGCCTTCACACCAGTCACAGATTTAGAAACGGAGGCTCAGAGAGGTTGCGTAACAGCTAAGGTATCATTATCTCATTGATCCTCAACTGGGGTGGGGCCCTAGAATGGCCAGTTAGAATGGCCTAGGAGTGTTTCCAAACTGTCCGTGCGTGTTTCCATGCACCTCTCCTGTTGAGAACAAGTGCATCCTACAGTGCCACCTGTGGGATTTGTGTGCCCAGGTGCTACCCCACAGACATCTATTCTGGACAGGTGCCAACAAACTGGTGCTGTCTAGTGGGAGGTAGAAATCCACGTAGAGGGGCCATAACAAAGACAAGGAAAGTAAGCACCTGGGAAAATTCCTTATAGAAGAAGAGACAGAAGAATTCCAAGGATTGTGACACCGGGGAACATAACTCAAGACCAGAGAAGAGAGAAGTCTTGGTGGGTGGGAGCGTACCAGGGGCAGGCCCAGAGGAGGCTGACCAATTCCCAGGGAGAATGTGGTCAGGGAGGGGGGCCTGGTGCAGGATTTGGGGGGCACTTGTGGCAGAATCTCGGTCTACCACAGTAGTATAGAGAGACAGCAGCTCTGGTAGAAGGAGCACTTGACCAGGAGTTCTAAGACAGTCCTGGCTGTGTGACTTCAGGCAAGTCACATCACCTCTCTGTGACTTGGTATCATTGATTGATTGATTTGGTTAATTCTCCCCGAGGATATTTTCCCCACTGATTTCTAGAGAGAGAGTAGAAGGGTTGGAGGGTAGGAGGGGAGGGGGAGAGAGAGAGAGAGAGAGAGAGAGAGAGAGAGAGAGAGAGAGAGAGAGAGATGAGAGAGACACATTGTTTGGTTGCCTCCCCCATGTGCCCTAACTGGGACCAGGGATCGAACCTGCAGCCCAGGTATGTGCTCTTGAGTGGGAATTGAACCTGAAATCCTTTGGTGTGTGGGCTGATGCTCCAACCACTGAACAACATTGGCTAGGGTGTCTTTCTCTTTAAAATAGACATAAAAATAACCTTCTCTGGCTACCTCTCAGAAGGATTATGGGAAATGATTGAGTTAACTCATATGGCAGTTTTTAATAAATTATGAAACACTATGCAAATGTCACAGAAGGACTACTAGGTACAGCTATAAGTTCTAACTCATCATTCAGAATTTCAGTGTTTTCAGCTGTGTTTTGTCAATGAGGTGAATTTGATGCCTATTGAGAATCTGTGCACCAAAGCTTGGCTCAGGGCAAGCCCCCCATGTTAGTATCCCTACCTCACCCTGATGTTGTTGTACCACTAGCCCAATTAGTATGGATTTCAGCTACATAGAAAATACCCTCTGAAAGTGATCTGACTGCCCTTTAAAAAAACCCCAGCTCTTGTTCTTTAAACAGTTTTTGATGTAAAGGTCATTCATATATATATATATATATATGTATATATATATATATATATATATATATATGTATATATTAGGAATACAACTTAAAGAACAATAATACAAACCACACACTGAGCTGAGGAAAAAATATCTCCAGTATCTGAAAAGCTCCTACTTGTCCATCCCTGATGTAATCCCTTCATTCTCCTGTTCCCATTGTGTGTCAGTCTTTCTCTTGCATTTAAAAAACAGCTTTACCACATATATTATCCCTAAGCAATATATTCTTAATTTCCCTCTGAACGTCTATAAAGGGGGTCATAGTATGAGTATTCTTCTATAACTTGCTTTTTGCATCTGTGACCTCCCTGTGTTGAGAGATGCGGCTGTAGAGCTGTAGCTCATTCACGCTCACTGCTGGATAGTACTCCCCTGGGGGAATGTATTATAATTAATTTATCCTCCAACAACGAATGGGCACTGGGTGGTTTCCAGTTTGGGACTATTATAAACAACATAAACTATTATAAACAACACTTGTATATGTCTCCTGTGCATGCTCTTGTGCGATTGATTTGTAGTAGCTCTTTATAGATTCTGCACACGACTCGGTTGCCAGTTGTGTGTATTGTCCTCTCCTGGTCTCTGGCTGGTCTTCTCGCTCTGTGTGGGATTTCTTTTTCTTAAATGAATAGACATTTTTAATTGTAGTGCAGTTAACCTCAATCTTTTCTTTCATCTCTTCCTTTCATTGTTGGCATCTTGTTCAAGAAATTATTTTTTTTTATCCGAGGTCAGAAATATGATCTCCTATACAGTTTAAAAATGCCAAATGTCTTTCTTAGGGCTGTTCTGTCACCTGAGCTCCCGAATCTTTCCACAAAGTGCTCCTGGAAGCTTGAGGCTATTTCTATTCCCATGGGTCTCTGACTCCATTCCTGGAGTGGGCGCTGCAGCCTGGCTCTCGAAGGCCGCGTGTGTCCTGCGCTCTCTAACGGCCTCAGGCCTCTAGGGGGCGCTCTCACACCAGATACGGAGCTCCCTGCAGCCTGCGGGGCTCAGAGATGGAGCCATCCAGGGGCTCCTCATGCCCAGCCTCGGCCAGGGTGCCCTTTCCTCCCTGCAGGCCGCAGGGGCAGCACTTCTGCCTCCGCCGATGCCCTCCTGCTCTCACCCAGCTTCACCCTGGGCCTAAACCGCTGGTCCCAGGCCTCTCTCGCTTCTTGCTCTTGAGGGAACGACACCAAAGCGTCCCAGCGGGTCTTGCTTTCGAATCTGCCCTCCCACCTCTCGCTCTATCTCCTTTCTTGGGGACTTTCTGATCCCTAATGTCTTTTGGGGGACAACTCAGTAAAGATTTGCTATTGGGTCAGAGGCTACTGTCGTTCAAGCCTGAGCTGCTGTGGCTCCTGGTGCAGAGGGCGGGATGGAAACGTGCTGCACTCCGGCCCTGGTCCTGGGGGGAGGCCGAGGCGACCAGGGGCGCTAGGAGAGGGAGGGGCGTGGTGGCTGCTAGGGCTTATGGGCTCAGGAACAGGGTGAGCTCCCGCCAGGACCACTCCGGCCAAGAAGCAAGGCGAGGGGCTGAGGCCTGGGACAGGGAAGGCTGGTGCGCCAGATACTATTTGAATCCCAGCTCCTCCACTAACCAGATGCCAGACCTTAGTCAAGTTACTCACCCTTTATCCAACTCAATCTCTTCATCTGCACAATGAGATAACAAAGTCTGTCTTGCAGGTAATTGCATGTACAGTGCCTTGCAGGCCATTTAGTTGCCTCTGGTTTCCCTTTCTCGTCTCATCTCTAATCTCGGGAGTCACTGATACAGTATTGGGGGTGCTTGAACCCCCTAGAAGGTGCAAAAGCCCTCCTGGCTTCTGGGTCTGGAAGCTTTTCTAAGTGAGCGCTTCTTGGCCCGAGTGGTCCTGGCGGTAGCTCACCCTGTTCCTGAGCTCATAAACCCTAGCAGCCACCACGCCCTTCCCTCTCAAGCTGTAACATCCATAGGAGTCATTGTTTCGCCATAGCTTTTCTCAAACTCGGCAGGTTAGTGACTAGGACCAGGCACCTCACACTTAATACTCGCTGTAATACGTACATCAGATCACTTGGAGATGTTGTTAAAATGTAGATTCAGAGTCTCTGGGTCAGCCTGGGATTCTGCATGTCCAAAATTCTCCCAGGTCGTGCTGTTGTCTGGTCCTTAGAAACACCTGCATAGTGTGGTACTACGTCACTGGAATCGTTAAGCTAGAATGATTTATAGCACCTTCCTCAAGTAGCAAACTTTGAGTAACTACTTAAGGTAGATCGAGATAAAATAAATTAATATGGGTTTCATAACTAAAATGCTTACAAAGACAGAGTCTGACTTACTAGAAAATATTTTTAAAGTCCTTTCAGGTGTTCATGGAAATATTTTTAGACTTCCATGAGGGTCCAGAGTGGACATATAAAATCTAATTTGAACCATAAAAATTAATGGTTGCACGGAGTGTCAACATTTTCCAAGCACAGCTTATATCTAGTATCTTTTTTACCCCCACCCCTTAAACCAGTGATTTTCAACTTTTTTCATCTCATGGCACATATAAACTAATTACTAAAATTCTGTGGCACACCAAAAAATATATTTTCCTCAATCTGACAAAAAAAATAGGTATAATTTTGAGTCATTCATACCAGATGGCTGTTGATGTGTTAGTTGTCATTTTTTTAATTTGACAATCTAAGGGAAAAGAGGTTAATGCCCCTGACTAAATGGTCAGGTATTGCATGTTTTAAAAATTCTTGTGGCACACCAGTGTGCCGTGGCACACCTGTTGAAAATCGCTGGCTTAGACCAAGCCTAGGCAGAGCAGAATAATTGTTCTCATTTGTAGATGACAAAATTGAGGCTCAGCCAGATTAAGAGATCTGTTAAAGCACTTGGATTGTCCCTGGCCCCTCCCTGTACATGGGTCCTGGGTCCCTCCCTCTTATGATGACGTGACACAGGAGTCTATGCAACTTCAGGTCCTGTGTGCACAAGCAAGGCAGCTTTGGGGATAAGGAGACTAGAGAACCCCTAGCCCAGGTCAGAGGTGCAAGATAAGAGCTAGTGCATTGATTCCCTTCTCCCTGACCCCACTCTGTACTTCAGGATTTTAAAATGTCACAGTCTTGCCCATACCAAAACAAGCATGTTTGCGATGCAAACACCCATCCTGTTATCTTCTCGCACTTGTTGTTTATAGGACAGCAGGAAGGTCACAGCAGCCAGTGCTCAGCACCTAGCGGCTAGGTCCTAGCCTGACTCCCTTTCACACAGCACAGCTGGGCCTATCTGATTGGCCCTTGAAAGCTCTTAGACCAGTGGTTCTCAGCCTTGGCTGCATATTAGAATCACCTGGAAATCTTTTTAAAATCCTGATTTCCGGGCCTCATCCTCTGGAAATTCTGTTTCTTTGTTACTAATGTTGTGGCCCTACCCCATAACAAAGTAACAGAATTTCCGGAGGATGAGGCCCAGAAATCAGGATTTTAAAAAGATTCCCAGGTGATTCTAATGTGCAGCCAAGGTTGAGAACCACTGTCTTAGACTTTTGTGGGGAAGGGGAGAGGGTAGGGGAGCAGCAACCATTTCTCTTCAGAGTTGGAGCTTATGTGTGTTAATCAGTTAGGCCAGTGGTCGGCAAACTGCGGCTCGCGAGCCACATGCGGCTCTTTGGCCCTGTGGCATGGGCCACGAAGTTTCAATCGCACTGCCTGCACGTGGTATTTTGTGGAAGAGCCACACTCAAGGGGCCAGTTTGCCGATCACTGGGTTAGGTATTCATGAGTCTAAGGCTGTGTGTGATTTTCAACCTTGAAGGTTTCAAAATATTGATGTTGGTGCCCCAGCCCCAGAGATCTGTGGTGGGGCCAGGGTTTTGTTTCCCAGACATTCTGATAGATAGCCAGGTTTGCCAATTGTCAGACTAAGGTCAAGGATTTGACTAGATCCCCCTACATCAACCCCATAAGCAGGCTACTTTTCTCTACTCTGTCCTATGTTTGGAGGCTTTGCTCACCTTGAATTTAAAATGTCATGTGAACTCCATTCCACACAAATCAAGTTGTGGGTATGGAATGTGGGCTGGAAAGGAAGCTGGCTCATTTCTTGGCTCAACCACTTGCTATCAGAAAGGCAGCGCCTGTACGGGGTCATGGGCACAGACCTTCTGGGTTTGCATCCTGGTTCCGGTGCTAACTAATATAGCGACTCTGGACACACTGCTCAGCCTTCCTAAGCCTCAGTTTCCTTATCTGTGAAATGGGCCTATTGGCTGTTGAAGGGATGCACAGCTGGGAGGAGGAGAAGAGGACACACTTACATGACCCTGAGCACGAGTGTCTCCTTAAGTTTTGTATCCTAGGCACCTCACTGGCCTCACCTTAGTCTTTTTTAAGAGGGGGTTTGAGGAGATGATGCATGGCCAGTTCTTGGAGCAGCACCTGGTGTATGTCAGATGCTCAATAAACGTTGATTAGGAACAGGGTTGGGTCTACCCATCTCTTAAGTTGATCAACTCCACTGGCTGAAACCAATTCTCCAGAATCATCTCCCTCCCTGTCCCAGGCACCCCACAGGCCGGCCAGGCGGGCACTCCTGTCTCTGTCCCGAACAGGTCCCTCCAGCTCCAGTCAGGCCAGCAAGCTCTGCAGCTCTATAAAAGGTTGTTGCAGTCATTATCTTGAAGGCTGTAAGGAGTGGGACCAATCAGGTGATACCCGTCAATGAGAGGAGCTGGCAAAGAACCATCTCACTTTACATAAACTGCACTGCCATCTTCCCCACCCCAATGCATCTCACAGAGACTAGAGGTGGGGGGATAGGGTTCAGGAGGGAGAAATGGGGTGCTAGTTCTGCAGAAATGGCGATTGGCCTGTCAGAAAGTTTTTACAGGGCTGGCCACATGGGTAGAGTTGCTTTAAAAATGTTAAATGTTTCCAGTTATGGACTCTGGTGGGCAATTCTGGAAAAGAGGAAAGAATCCTGCTATCATGATATGTTGTTAAAATACAGCCAGGCAGGTGTTACACCAGGGATGTTTACAGCAGGAAGGGGGGCGGGCCACCTCTTCTTGGGAGGCTGGGGCTGAGGCTGGGGCTGAGGCTGGGCAGGGCCTTGAAGAAGGAAGCACCTGCTGGAGAGGGGAGAACCTGTTCAGAGAAGGGTCAGGAGACCCCGCATGGAGGGCCCGTGGGGTGTCTGGGGCAGGGAGGGAGATGATTCTGGAATATGGGCTGCAGCCACTTGTGAGGACTGTGAGTGTCCGGGTAAGGACTATGGGCTTCTGTTGGCTTAATGGGACACTCTGAGAAACTTTAAGTAGGAGAGTGACATCACAGGATGTGCTTTTTTTCTATGTTGTCTCATCATGAAGACTATTACAATGAACTATATATTTTAAAAATTTCTATTTCTAACGCATTTTAAAGTCATAGAGTGTACATCTACATTAACATCCAGGAACAAAAATTCTCATGGGATTTTATTTATATAACCAATAATTAAAGGCAGTTACATTATGTGTGTAGCTGTTTGAACACAGTACCATAGTATATATTTCATTTCTATTGAATTATAAATCCTGATAAGTAATTGTGAAGTCTGAGCAACTCTGCCAAGTATATAGAAAAATATGACTTACTATTTTTATTTGCATTTTCAATTAAAAATAACTTTTCTTTGAAGAGCTTCCCCCAGTAACTATCAAAGTTCACCTATGCTTACTGGGCATACAGCATGTCCCACCTCTGCAATGACACAGGCGAATAATCCAATAATTTCTGTGTTTTTAGAAACAGTAGCCAAGTTTTATAATAACAGTGTCTTTCCTGGTTTTTCACAACTCACCTTGAATATTACTTGGCCATTTCTAAAACTACTTGTACCTCCTCCCTTTTCATCTTTTTACTTTTTATTTAAAAAATTCAAGCCCTGGACAGTGTTGCTCAGTGGTTGGAGCTTGGCTTGTGTACTGAAGGGTTGAGGGTTCAATTACAGGTCAAGGCGAGTACCTGGGTTACAGGTGTGATCCTGGCCCTGGTCAGGATCAGGTGTAGGAAGCAACCAATCAATCTCTCTCTCTTTTCTCTCTCTCTCTCCTCCTCCCTTCCACTCTCTTTAAAAATTAATGGGAAAAAAATGTCCTTGGGGGAGGAGTAACAACAAAAAGAATTCAGAAATGTTGCAAACACAATACAACAAACACTTGCATATCTTTCAATGAGATTCACTAACAATATTTTGACTCATTCTCTCTCCATATATGTACATACACATCTGTACTAATAAAAGCCTAGGTGGCCCTCACACTCTCACATCATCACAAGACAACCGCTCCCATGTCATCACAAGATAGCTGGCAGGGGAGGGCAGTTGTGGGTGATCAGGCTGGCAGGGGAGGGCAGTTGGGAGCCATCAGGCCGGCAGGGGAGCAGTTAGGGGGTGATCAGGCTGGTAGGCAGAAGTAGTTAGGGGCAATCAGGCAGGCAGGCGGGTGAGTGGTTAGGAGCTAGCAGTCCCAATTGTGAGAGGGATGTCTGACTGCTGGTTTAGGCCCGATCCTGTGGAATCAGGCCTAAACTGGCAGTCGGATATCCCCCGAGGGGTCCCAGATTGGAGAGGGTGCAGGCTGGGCTGAGGAACATCCCTCCCCCCCCCCCCCCCGCAGTGCACGAATTTCATGTACCGGGCCTCTAGTATACATATATATCAACACACATGTAATTTTTCTTCTGAACCATTTGAGAGTAGGTAGCAGATATTATAACTCTTTATTCCTAAATATTTCAGCATGTAACGTGTAAGAACAAGGATACTCTTTTATATAATTACAGCAAAATGACCAAATTCAGGAAGTTTAACATTAATATAATAATACACATCCTTTAATCGAATTTCACCAATTAGTCCAACAATATCCTTTAAAGCAAGTTTTTCCCCCCAATCCAGTTTCCAATTCAAGAACACACATATCTTATTTACTTTTTACTTCGCATTCTCTTTAATCCTCTTTATCTGGAAGTATTCCTTAGTCTTTCTTTGTCTTTCAAAACATTGACACTTTTGAAGCTTATGGGCCAGTCTTTTTCATAGCATGCCCCTCATTTTGGATTTGTCTGATTGTTCTCTCATGATCAGATCTGATTTAGGAATTTTCGGCAGAAATACTCCAGGAATAGTGTCCTTTTCTGTGAGTCAGGCCAGGAGGCACACCATGTCGGTTGTTTCATTACTGGTGAGGGTAACGTTGATCATTTGGTTAAGGTTGTGTTTCCAGATCCCTCAACTGTAAAGGGTCCCTTCACCCTTTGTAATTAATAAATAATTTGTGGGAGAAGACTTGCGACTATGTAAATATTCTGCTTCCCAACACATTTTCACTTGATGCTTTTATCATCCTTTGGAGACTTTTTGCCCGTATCATTTATTAGTATAATAGTTACAAAATAGTAATTCTCTTACCTATCATTTCTTCCACATTTGTTATTTGACATGAAGAAGAGCTTTCCTTTCCCTTACTAGTTCTTATTCTTTACTTATTTATTATATGTATATATGTTTATATTTATAAGTATCAGTATAGGCTAATAGATTCTTTTGATAGATATAAAATGTTATACTCTTTTACTGTTATTATTTACTTTGATGCCGAAGTTGTCCCTGATTTGTCTAAGAGTAAACTCCTCATGGTGGCTCCTGTTTTTATTTTATTTATTTTTAATGTCCCTATCAGCTCTTTTTAAATTAATTAAGAATTTTCTCATAGATTTCTTAGCACTCTCTCACTTTCTGGGTCCCACAAGATGTTCCAGGCTCACCTTGTAGTTCCCTGCTCTAGTCCTGGACTCAAGCATTTCTCCAAGGAGCCCTCCATTCTGTTAGTGGAGGATGGTTTTTAGAAAACAAGATTTGGGTGCTGGGTGTGGTAGAGTATGCATTTTAGAGAAATAACAAACTCAGCAGGTCATGTCGGGGAAGCGGCGCTGGAGCCAGACGGCAGGCTTCTCCCTTCCTTGCTGTCTTCCCTGCGCATGGCCCTCGGGCGGGCCGGAGCCCTTCACTCAGCCGCACGTGCTTCCCTGCGCTGGGCTGGCTGAGAGGCCCAGCTGCAGAAATGGGGGAGCCACTTTTTGGTGGCCTCCTGCCCTCTTTTGCTGCCTCCTGGGAATTGAAGGTGAGCCTGAGATCCTGTCCTGTTCTGAAACTATTTAACCTTCTACATTCAAAGAATGTGCTGCCTTGGCTGGGACACTCAGTTGGTTGGAATGTAGTCCTGTACACCAAAAGGTTGTGGGTCAGGCATGTACTGGAGGCAACTGATCCATGTTTCTCTCTCTCCTCTCTCTCTCTCTCTCTCTCTCTCTCTCTCTCCTCTCTCATATCCTCAGATGAGGATTTAAAAAAAATAAATTACACTCCCCCCCCCCCCCATTTTTCAATGGCTCCATTCTTTGGAAATATAAAATTTTGACTCAGGCTCTGGTTCCTCTACCTGTGTGACGGTGAGCAAGTTAATATTTCTGGGCCTCAGTTTACTCTGCTCTAAAATGGAGGAACAATCTTTAATATAAAATAAATTAATATGAAAGTGCTTTGTGAACCATAACACCTCTATTAAAAGGTAAGGGAATAATGATTCCTGTAAACTAAATCTTTTGATGTATTAATAGCTTAATGAGCTAACCCTCTCAAGTCACCAGAGCAGTTTGAAGAAATGGCAATCACTTTGAAGCCAGAGAGATCCAGTTTGCTATAGTTACCTTGAGTAAAGTCACTTAGTCTCTCTGGGTCTCAGTGTCTTCATCTGTAAAATGGGATCACAATACCTACTTGTAATTTGTTCCTGGGTGTCTGCTAACTGACAGGGCTGGAGCCAGAGGAGGGAAAGAGGTGAGGGTTGAGTGTCAGGGTGAGAGGGCATAGGGCAGGGATTCTCAATCTTGGCTGAACCCTAGAATCACTTGGGGAACTATTTAAAAATCTCAATGTCCAAGCTGCACCCCAGAACAATTATATCAGAAACTCTGGGAGCTGAGAGCAGGCATCAGTAGTTCTCAAAGCTCCCCAGGTGATTCCAATGTTAAGTGAGCTAAAACATTGAAATCTAGCTCCTGCTGTTTTTTCTCTGGTCTTTCATGGGGTCATAACCCAAAAAGATAGCTAATGGCGGTCACTCTAGGCCTGGGGGCAAGGGAGTGAGGAAGCCACTTCAGGATGGGCGAGCCTTTCAGATTCCCTCACATGAGCAACTGTCGCATCAGGGCTGCCTGTTTCCTCACGAGAGTTAGGTCGAACTTGTTAAGTGATGTCATTTGAAAGCTAAACAGGTCAGATTGCAGCACACGCCGATGCCTCCCCACCCCCTCCCCAAGGACATAGGATCTTATTTTTAAAAACCCTCCTTAATGATAGTTATATAGTGAAATGTTGTTGAAGCTGCCTGTTCAAAACATCAACAATGTACTTACGTGTATAATAAGCACATTATGCATTTAACCTGGGGTTAGGTGGAGAATTGTCATCTTGGCCACATGTCGGGCGGGGAGAGGCTTCCAGGAGACCACGTGGGTGCCCTCGGCTGGGCCCTCCCAGGCGGGGCTGGCCCCTGGCCCACGTTGGAGTAATCTGGGCTTGGGAATTACAACGAGGCTTTGTGTCTACATTAGTTCTTGCCAGCACGTTAGGAGTGCCTCTAATTTAATGCCCGAATCCCCAAAGACGGAGGGCTGTATCCCTTTGCTTTGTCAAAGGGTGGTGAGAAGAGCCAGTGCAAGACCCAGGAAGGAGTGTTGGCTCCTGGGATCCCCCTCTCTGCCTGGAGCAGATGTTGTTGCTTCCTGGAGATCTTTCCCTTTCCCAGGTAAATGCCTGATTCCATCTGCAAGGAGGCCCGATGCATAGATCACGCAATAAGTAGTCCAGGTGGTTCTCAAATTGTCCAGGTGCCCCTCCACAACCGTCAAATGGAGAGGAAGTACTTGCAGAAGTCCCACTGTCCTTCCAGAGAGACTCCCTCTGACCTGTATGACCACCACCGCACAGATATGGCCAACAAGCAGCAAGGAAAAGCAAGTCTTTCACTCAGGCTGTTCCCAGGGGCCGGTTCCCAGCCTTCCCTGGGAAGCTCACTGTGTGGACACATCTAGGGCCTCAAGATGTGTTTCTGTTTCCACACTCATTGTGGCCTCTCTGTGTGGGTGCCCATCCAGGGCTGGTCCCCCTGGGCAGCAGAGGCTAGAGTTGTAATTAATTTAATCTTAACGTTTCGTCTTGATTTTTTGGGGGAAGGTGGTGCTTAAACAGCAAATGTTTATTTCTCACAGTTCTGGAGACGGGGAGGTCCAAGGTGTGGGCAGATTCAGGTCTGGGAGGGCCCCTCCCTGGAGCATAAACAGCTGTCTTCTGGCTGTGTCCTTGTGTGGAGGAAGGGATCTGTTTTATAGAGACATTAATCCTATTCATGAGGCCCCACCTTCATGACCTAATCACCTCCCACCTCCTAAACCACCTCACTGGGGATTAGGTTTCCACAGATGCATACTTGGGAGGGGACACAGCCATTCAGTGTACAGCAATGGGAGATTCCTTGAGGGCAGGGATGTAGCTGTCTTTGCTTTTGTTTCTTTCATTCCTAGTTTGGAAACTCACTCCAAAGTAATTGAAGCAAAACACAAGTAAGCAGATGGGGATTTACCTGGATGTGGGGTGAAAACTGACCATTGTGAGCAAGACTGGGACCAGAAACCCAAGCACTTTAGCATCTTTAACGCTCTCTCCTCTCCACCCCCCACCCCCGCCTTCCCTCTCTCCTTCTCAATCTATCTCCCTCCCCTCCTCCCCCTCTCTCTTTGCCTTCCTCAGATTCACCAGATCTCCTGTCTCCTCTCTAGACATTAATTTCCTCTTTTCCTTTCTGTCATCCAGTCTTGATTTCTAAAATTCATGTCCATAGAATTACACTCACAGCATTAAAGCTGGAAAGGATCTTAAAAGTTCCCCACTTAAATTTCCTTTGTTTACAGTTGGGGAAACTGAGGTCTACAGTTGTTTAGACACCCACTGAGGTAGCACCATGAGTTCGTGGCCGGAACACAGTATTAACTACGAAAGGCTATCGTCATGGGCTCCCCTTCCCCTTGTTGGTCTGCCCCAGGTTCTGTTCCTCTCTGACACTTCGATTCCTTTCCTAGAACCTACCACTGGGAACCCTCCATCACGAGATGAGCCAAGGTGGGCAGGACCCGTGGCATCCGTGGGAGGGCATGGGTGAAACACTGGCCCAGCGCCTGCCCCTGGGGAAGGCGCTCACTGAATAGTAGCTAATGCTTGCATTCACCCATTCGCCAGGCTCAGAGTTGAATTTTAAAGAGGATACTAGAGCAGCCAGTTCCATTTGAATGTGCACAGGAAAGGTGAAGAATTTCCATTCTCCCCTCTTAACTGCTCGGATGTGGACACGGAGTTCGCAGTGAGCCACTATAATGATAGTTAGTGTCTCTCCAATGGGTATTGATCCATCATTACCCTTCCAGGGGCGGCCACACTTCAGTGCCACAATGGAAAGCAGAATGTGTGAAAGTCCTTCCAGACATTCACTACCTTTCATGACGGAAAGAAACAACTCCCCTCTTGCACAGACGTTCAGATGCTGACTGAGAGCTGAGGGGAAGAGGTCCCCAGCAGCCATAGTCACACTTCCTTATGTTTATAAGATGCTTCCAGTTTTCAAAGCATTTCCCATAATCGCCGCAGTAACCTTGGGAGAAAGGCAGGGGAACCTTCTACCCAGTTTACAGATATAGAAATTGTGGACTAAAGTTGTGCAACCGGACTGGGGCTGAAATGTCTGATGTTTCCAAGAAAGCACACTGATTCCCGTCGCCAGAAAGGAGAGGCGGGGTCCACTCAATAACTATTTACTACTTACTCCACGAGCCGGGCACTGTTTGCGTGTCAGGAAGGACAGTGAAGGGGACAGCGTGGCACTGCCTGCCTTCACGGAGCCACAGTGTAATGGAGCTGGACCAGGAGAGTCACTCTCCATCTCCAGTTTGTTCCTCTGCTCAGGGTGCTTGCTCTCTCCAACATGACCTTGGCATGAGCCTCTGCTGTAATTCTCCACCGGCACGCGCTCCCGAAAAGGCTGCTCCTTTTGCCCATCGGCCAGACACAGGCCTCCTCCAAGCCCGCAGATGCTGGCACTTCCCTCAGTGTGGTCGGCGGTGCCCACAGACGGGCGGGCGATCAGAGCCCCACACGTGTCCTCTCTCACGTCTCAGACACTCGGGGTCTGCGGGCCGGCGGTCAAAGGCCCGTCCTCACTTGTTGACCCAAAGCTCACAGAGGAGCCTTCTTGGTGCATGTGCCCTTCACCACAGCTGTGGTGACGGACCCCTGGCCACGGGCCCAGCGACTTCTGTGTCAGGCTGGAGGTAGGACAGCAAGGGACTGGGAGGCTGGGAGCTATTTTCATCCTGTCCGAATGGCCTAAAACACCGGCTCCTGGCATGCCTTATTTAGATGAATAGTCTTGCCCTAAAAAAAGGCAAGGCTGTGGCTCGATTGAGCTCCCAAGTTGCTCAAAATGCTCTGGGTCCTGTCTGGGGCTATTCTGAACGTCGTTAGATGGTGTGAGGTGGACACAATGATTAGGCAACTGGAAGAGCTTTTGGGAATCATCCCCTGGCTGTTGGGGCCAGGATGAAAAGCACTGGTGTCTGGGAGCCCAGCTTGCCTGTTCTGCCCACTGTTATTTTTAAACAGCCTGGCTGGGAGGGCGACTTACCCATTCAAAGAAAAGTGTGTTTCTAGCCTCCCAAAGCAGAGGGGCTGGCACTTGCAGACATACCAAGGAGAGCCCAGAGGCCAGCTCCCACCTGGGAACCACACACGCTACGTGCACCAGGGACACGCTCTCTTGCGGAAAGGAGCCACGCGGCGGGGCCCTGATGGGTAAACACATTCGTTTCAAACCTCTTCTCAGCGCCAGGCTGGCCTGAGGGAAGGCTGTGGAATAGGGTGAGTTTGCCTCTGGTGTCCTGTGCTGCCTCCTGTCACTCACAGCCCCTTGCCTGCCCCACTGCTGAGTCCTGTCCACACCCTCCTTTCCCAGACAGCACCCTGTGCTCCAAAACGATCTCTTTGTCTTGCCACAACCACCTCATTAAACAATCGCTTTTTTTTTTTTCCATGCAGAACCCTCAGTGGCAGGAGAAAAGTGTTCCTCCCTTTGTCCGCGTGCAGCATGCCTGGTCTCAGGATCTGAGCAGGATGCACAGAGGCGAACAGGTGTGAGGACAGATGTGTGGGTTCTGGTTCCATTCCTGCCCCTGCTGCTTCCTGGCCCTGTGACCGTGGGGGAAGGCTCTTCTCCTATTTGAGCTTCTGTTTACTTTTCTGTGATGGCCTCGCGGGCTACCCACCTACAGAAACCTTTCTGTCACTGGCTTCAGACAAATAGAAGCAATAGTGGTGTGCCCTGTGTGAGTTTTGAAATCAGCCTCCGTCACAGTGTCAATGCTGGCATCCATCCACTTCGACACGGACAGGCTTGTCTGAGTTACAGTCGGAGGGTGATGGCGGCAGCGATGCTCAGAGTGTGCAGCTAGCAGTGCAGGCTCTGCAGCCAGGCCAGGGCACTCCGCAAATATTACTTCACCAGCAGTTTACTCTTGTAGAGAGGGCTCAGGTGCAACCTTGAATTTGCACGGAGCCCTACAGCATCGTCCTGGGAGAGGCGGAGAATCATACCCATTTTACGGGTTAGGAAATTCAGACTCAAAACGGACGAGATGTCTCGTCTGAGCACGGAGCTTAGGTTTTCCGACTCCAAGACCAGGGCTCTCCCTATTGTTCTTTGCCACCTGGACAGAGGTACTCTTTAAAGCCAAACAACAAAAGCTCATTACAGTCAAGACACAGGTCAATATTGTTGTAACTCTTTGTCAGTGGCTACATAAAATCAAGCAAAGGCTTGGAGGCGGCTTTTGAATGGTGAGTTCCCCACCCCAATGCTTGCAGCTTTGCAAAGCTGCAGAGTCAGGTCGGACCTGCCAGGTGACAACGGCTCTGTAAGGAGGACCTCAGAGGAGTGATCTAGTCTCCCCCAAGATGACTGGGGAACAGCTGGACTCTTTCTGGGCTGGTGGGTGGGTGGGGGCGAAGAGGGAGGACATGAGAAGTCAGATGACTGCTTCCAACTAGGTGTATCGAGGGAGTTCTTTCACTAGAGTCCAACTGCTCTCCTTAAATTCCCACTTCAATTTGAGAATGAAAATATTTGGTTACAGGCAGAATCCAATATTCCACCCTGAAGAACAGTTCCAGAAATGAGGAACAAATGCAACTGGAACCCTCTGCCTGTGGAAACAATGGTGGCAAAGCAGCGATTCTTTCATTCTGTTCCTCCCACCCACCCACCAGTCCATCCCCACGGGCATTCTTTCATCCAACACAGAGTTACTCAGCTTTGACTCTTTTTTTTACCCTGGTCCTCACTCGAGGATAGATATCTACATCTACATCTACATCTACATCTACATCTACATCTACATCTACATCTACATCTATCCTACATAATAAAGAGCTAATATGCTAATTAGACTGGACAGCAGAACAACCTTCTGAAACGACCTTCCGGAATGATGATTGGATTGGGGGCAGGGCTGTGGGCAGCGAGGCAGCTGGGGCTGAGGCAGCTGGGACTGCGAAGGCCTACCCTTGCACAAATTTCGTGCATCGGGCCTCAAGTATATATATATTTGCTTTTAGAAAGAGATGAAGGGGGTGGGGAGAGAGAGAAAAACATCAATGCAAGATCAGTTGTCTCTCCTGGGATCGAACCTGCAACCTAGGTATGTGCCCTAACAAGGAATTGAACCCGCAGTCTTTTGATTACACGACGACACTCCAACCAACCGAGCCACCCAGCCGGGGCATCCACTTTGCCTCTTAAGGTGCCTTTCCGAGTTGCTGTGGCTCACCCAGCGGTCACAGTGAACCACAGCCAAGAACAGTAGCCTGGCGCCTCCTCTCAGGGGCAAACCTGGCTCCAGGCAGCAGCGTGGTCTCCTCAGCGTGCCCCTTCCCTCCCTCCTTCCCTTTTCATCTGGGCAGCGTGTCCTCAGATGTGGTGAGGATGGTGATTTCCCAAAGCACGGCTGTTATTTTGTTTCCATATTCAGCCCACCTTGATGCCATGTGTTTAATTTCAGGGCACCCTTGGACCCTTTTTTCCCCTCAGCTTCTTGGGAACAGGTCCTCCCAGACTGACTCTTGGCTCCTTCCCCCTCCCCCCTCCCATACAACTGGTTACACCCACACCCCCTCATCTGAAGAGCCCAGAATGATGACTTCCTATTGTCATTGTCAGGAATCCGCCCCCGAGTGGGGAGTCACATGGCTGTCAGGAGCAGGAGGCCCCGAGCTCTCTCCTCCACCGTCAACATGTGGAGGAAGGTGGGCAGGGAAGGAGACAGTGCGGCCGAAGTGGACAGCACGCAGGCCCGGCGGGGGGCGGGGGGGGGGGAGGGGGCAGGAGACCTGGTGCTGCCTGGTTCTTGTCCTGGCTCTGCCAGTAAATAACTTGCTCTCAGACCCCAGGCAAGTGGCTTCCCCTCCCCTTCTTCAGTTTCTCTATCTGTCTTTCAAGGATGGGCACTTGCTTTGACTACAGGGCTAGAGGGAGGACCATTAGCCACAACGAGATGCCACACGTTAAAAGATGCCAGTCCTATAAAATATTGTTCTGAACGACAGACTGCTGCAGGGACAAAAGAGAGTCCCTTGGGTTCCCCTCCCACCTGGGTCTGCTTTTCTGTGGCCATGAAGGAAGAGGAATCACCCTGCGATCTGGGGCTGCAGCGTCAAGCCCAGACAGCTCCAGAAAGGGTTGAGAAACCAGAAGTCTGTCACACAACCTCACAGGGCAGGTTCTCAGAGATGCTATCGCTGATGCTATGCTATACAAAGATGCTATGCTATGCTATCTGTGGCTGGGAAACATGCAACATGTTTCAGAATCTTTAGCAAGGGTTGGAGAATGTTCACCTGTGTAGGTAGGTCTTTTATAGTTTCTGTTTCTCATTGTCTGTGCGTACATCTCTGTTTCTCCCTATATTTATCCCATGTCATTTATTGTTTAAAATTACTTTGCCTTTTCATTCCCATTTCTTTTGGTATTTCACCCTTAAAGTGGTCATAATTCAAAAACAAGGTTAAAAACAATAATTATTCAAGGTTCATTGTTATTACCTGTGTTTATTGAGTGTGTGGGTTTTTTGTTGTTTGTTTGTTTTGTTAATCCTCACCCAAGGATATTTTTTCCATTAATTTTTAGAGAGAGTGGAAGGGAGGAAGGAGTTGGGGTGGGGGGAAAGAGAGAGAAGAGAGAGGAACATGGATGTGAGAGAGACACATAGATTAGTTGCCACCTGCATGTACCCTTGGGGCCAGGGATCCAAAACTGTAACCCAGGTACATGCCCCTGACTAGGAATTAAACCTGTGACCCTTTGGTGCTCTAACCACTGAGCACACTGGCCAGGACATCTATTGAGTCTTAAATACCCTGTTCTGGTTTTTAAATAGGATGGATAGAATATTTTATGAATGGTGAAACCATTAAGCAAGAAAGCTTATTTTTCACCAACATACCAGAATGTTTTTTACAACAGAGTGTTTGAAACTGTTTACAGAGGGTTCTTTTCAGATCCTTAATGAGCAAAACCTTCCTTTCAGGGAAGATTTTTAGAAACAGCCAAAAATGAGTTGGATTTGCCTCTGAACCTTAAACAACTCTGTCCTTAGCACCATCTAAACCAGTGGTTCTCAACCGTCTGGCCCTTTAAATACAGTTCCTCATGTTGTGACCCAACCATAAAATTATTTTTGTTGCTACTGCATAACTGTAATGTTGCTACTGTTATGAATCATAATGTAAATATCTGATATGCAGGATGGTCTTAGGCGACCCCTGTGAAAGGGTGGTTCGACTGCCAAAGGGGTCGCGACCCACAGGTTGAGAACCGCTGAAACAGACCTGTATCCCCTCTTCCCTGCCTCAGGCAAGCTCTCTGGCCCCTCTCCCCAATACCCTCCATGCCTGCTAAGTTATGGGTCTGGGAGGCACTGCCTGTAGACCTGCGTGAGACGGGCACTTGTCCTGGGCCTTACACTTTACAAAGCCTACTCTGGCCTCCTCCCGCCCTCCTGCCCCTCCCTGGAGTGAGGAGTTCATGGGGCCAAGTGGCTGTGTACAGGGAGTGCCCCCCCCTGCCCCCCCTCACACACACTACCATCCCTAAGGTACCAGGAACTCCCGAATTCCCTAGGGTCTCCAAGTGTAATTTCAGGGCCTGCACAACCTCTTTTTCAGGCTGTACTGCTGTTGTGGTCACCCTTGGCAGAGAGAAGGGCTTTTAGATGGTGCAGGTCGGGAAGGGACCACGAAAGGCCTCTCTGAGGAGGCGTCATTTGAGCAGAGGCCTCAAGGAAGTGAGGAAGTCATGTGGGTGGGAGCTGGGGAGAGGAGCACTGCTGGGCAAGGCCCTAAGGGCAAGGGCAGGCCGAATGGAATGAGCGAGGGAAGGTGGGGGCAATGGGGGCGGGTAGGGGTGGGGGAGGCAGCCAGGGCCTGGATCACGGATCACGTAGGGCCTCCTTGGCTGTTGTGAGGACTCTGGATTTTATTCCTGGTGATGGGGTATTGTTGGAGGGTTTGCCACAGGGCAATGGTATAATATGGCACACACAGGAGAGGGGACACTGGGACTTCTGTGTAGAGAATGGACTGAGGGAGGCCAGGTTGAAGCCTGGAGCCTCCTGCAAAACTCCAGGCCAGAGTGCTGGTGGAGTGAACTCGGTCAGATGCTCTCATCTGGGAGTTCATGCACTTAGAGGGGCAGAATATATATAAATATATCCCCTCAGGGAGGCAGACAGAGTGTTTATATTCACCTCTGCTCTGAAATGATCGTCATCAGACTCGCCACTAGATCCGTTCACCTATTGTGGTAATATTGAAGCAATCTATTAATATGTTTATTACTTAAAATATTTTGTTATCTGTATTTCAAAATGATTAGTTTCTTTTGCAAGCCTCACTATTTTAGTTTATGTCTTTAAAAAAGTCGGATGCAGGGATCCCTAGGTTCCTGGCGAAACAGCTGCCAGGACTGGGTGGAGATAGTGCTTGTGGGGACACCCGCGCGGGTTCTGGGTGTATTTTGCAGGCAGAGCCGGCAGCACTAGCTGATGGGTTAGGTCGGAGTGGGAAGCAAGAGGACACAGGGGCCTTTGGCCTGAGCAGGTGGATGAAAACTGAGTGTTACCAGAGCAGAGCAGCTTAGGGGAGGAGCAGGTTAGGGGGTGGCGCAGGAAATGGAAAGCTCCATTTGGGGCATGTTGATTAGCGGACCTCCAAGAGCAGAGGGCCAGTGGACCGTCGTATACAGCAAAGTAGAGCTCAGGGCAGAGACTGGGGCTGGAGATTCAAATTTGGGAGGCATTAGGCTGTAGACTGTGTTGAAAGTCATTGGACTGAATGGGGTAAATGTCACTGCACTCATCTTCTAGACAAGGAAACGGAGGCTAAGAACAATGAAGTGTGGAACCTGCTATGGGCAGTCTGTTCTTTACCCCTGGTCCTCCTCTACTCAGCAGCCCTGCCTGCTCAGTGGGCTGAAAGTCACCTGTGTGGCAGATCAAGCCCCTCACGTAAGGACATGTCAAGGGAGATTGTCTGACAGGAGCAGGCTGGTACCAGAACGATGAAATACATGAAGTCACCTTCCACCTTGACAAGTGGGACATCTTCTCCTAGTTCAGACCTTTGCGGGCCTGCGGAGCCCGGTCCCTTCCTAGGCACCGACTGCTCCAGCCACAGCGTCTTTCAGGCCGAGATTACTTCAAAAAGGTGGTAATTTACCGGCCCAGCCAGAGACATTCTCATATACGATTGCTCACATTGAGCTAAACCTCAAACACTATTTACCAGAAACACAAGGGTGGTTAGTAAGTTTGTTTTCAGACACAAAGGAAAGCAGAGCAGTCGTGATCAACGTGACTGCCGGGAGGCCTTGGCTTCCTTATCTGTCATCGGGAAAGGATTAACGAGGTGTTGTGAACATGCCTGAGGCTCTACAATGGGGTTTCACTTTTCTCTCAACTTGCTTCCCTGTGTGTGGATTCTGGGAACACTGGAGAGGGGTAGAGAGTTCAGGTGAGGTCACCAGGGTTTCTGTTCTGGCTGGCTGCTCCGATCAGGGGTAAATCTTTCTATACTGGGGGTTGTGCAGGGATTGGGGGGGAGGGGCGGTATGACTCCATCCTTTTTAAGCGCCTGAATAAGAAGGGAAAATTTCAGAAGTGCCTGGAGAGATGAAGTTCATGAGTATAGAGCACTCTGAACATAACGCTAAAAGCCCAGAAGAATCCTGTACAGTATTCGAATCACCTGAAGGTGTTTCTCAGCGTTTTGTACCACAGACCGCGGTAGCACAGGGATAAGTGCGGTGTGGTGGAAGGAAGGGACCCAGGCCCAGTCTCCGTGCTGCCACTTCCTAGCTGTGTGACCGGGGACAAGATTCCGATGGGAGCCACTGCTGGCTGCCAGCAAAGTGCCAGGTGCTTCACAGAAAAGAGCTCGTCCCGCCTGAAAACCACTCCCGTTTTGCACATGAGGAGACAGCACCTCCAGTTCAGTGCAGGTCCCAGCTAGTGGGCGTCCAGGCTTCAGACACAGGTCATTGGGTTGACCCCAGTTCTGCTCAGTAAGGCTGGGAGGCCTGGGGCGGGAAATATACGTGAAGTACCTGGACATAATTGTTGCTCAGTGAACACCAGCACTCTCTCTCTCTCTCTCTCTCTCTCTCTCTCTCTCTCTCTCTCTCTCTCTCTCAGATAATACAGGCTCACAATTTCAGAGAAGAGTCTTTCCATTCTCTTTTTGGTTAATCCTCACACCAGGATATTTTTCCCATTGATTTTTAGAGAGTGGAAGGGAGTGAGGGATCGGGGCTGGGGATCGAACCTGCATTCCAGGCACAGGCCATTGACTGGTAATCAAACCCTCAACACTTTGGTGCCTGGGCTGATGCTCTAACCACCGACCCATACCAGCCAGGGTGCTGAGCATTCTTCATCACCCCCTTCCTTTCTTCCTTCCATCATGTAATTTTCACCAGCGTAAGGAGTAACAGTCCCCGGCCCAGGAACCTGCTTGGTCACCAGGAAGCTTTGTGGGAGCTCCTGCAGCCTTCCCCTCAGCAGGGCTGGGCTCTGCCCCTGATGTCCAGGTCTGTGGAAGGAGCGTTTTTGCAGATCTTAGAATCAGCTTGCTATCTGCTGAGCACATGCTATGGGCCAACCATGGCAGCCGGCACTCTGAGTGTATTTTCTCACTTCATCTTCAGAAGAGACCCGCGAGGTAGGTGCAGTGATATATCTCTATTTCAGAGACGAGGAGACTGAGCTCCAGAGAGGGCCCGTTCCTAAGGCCACGTAACTCACCAGTGGCAGCTAGAATTAGAGATCAGGTTTGCCCGACTCCTAAATTCTTCATGCCCCTTAGGAAATAGACATTTCTTCGGGCAACCTGGGGTTTGCCCATCTCCTCCCAGCTGCCTCCTTTGTCCTCCCCACAACCCAGTAGAACAAAAACAAGCCAATACAGATCATCTGTAAAATGAAGATTTCTAGGCGCCTGTGAAGCCCAGGGCTTTAGGTAACCAGCCACTGTCGAAGGGAAAGCTCTATGTGTTCTGTGACAAAGGCCACGTGGACAGTCCACGCCCCCGGACTTAGTAATTGTACCCCTGGGCTTCTGCTAAGGTTATATTTAACATAAACAAAAGCCTCCCTGAGGACGCTGATCATAAAGTTATTTTCATATCTAAAATTTAGAAGCAACATAAATGTCCAAACAAGGAACTGGTTGTGAACCATATGCATGCATCCGCACGCCCGGTCATTACACAGCCATCAAAGTGGTGATTTTTAGACCATTTAGAAATGGACAGACGTTCATGGACACATCCCATATGACTAAGTGGGAAAAGTAGAGTATGAAATGCATATGCACCTAAGCCCAGTGTGTGTGCATGCGGGCATGGTCTGGAATTAATGAAAATGAAACTAGTGGTGTTGGGTTGGTGGGATCGTAGGTGCTTTTAGATTTTTAAAAAAGCAGTTTCTGCTCCTGTCAAAAAATAGTTCCAACAATAAAGAAGGGGTGAAATCACAAGTATTTTTACTTTTCAGTGGCAGTTCCTATTTTCTCGTGCCCTTTTCATGGAAGAATTTTTAAATTTAAAAAACTCCTCAATGCCACTTTTAGTTAGAAACACAGCAAAAAAGTCATTTCACACCCCCTCCCCCCCTCTCCCCGCCAATAGCCAGTACCTGCTTCTTTCAGATCATCTGACTCTTTTAGTAAGATTTTACTTTGTTTATTACCATTTTTTAAAATTTGAAATATTTCAGACATACAGAAAATTTAGAATGGACTGTAATGGTCACATGCATACCTACTACCCAGTATAAAAAACAAACTTGTATTTAAAATACAGTCTTATTTTAAAGCCATTGTATATACCCCCTAATCCCATCCCTTCCTCCCTTCCTGTTCATGGTCACCACTCTCCTGAATTTGCTGTTCATCATGTATTTCTACTTTTGCTATGTATATATAGCTCTCAAAAATATCTGCTCTTGCCTTGCCTGTTTTAAGTTTCTCTATAATTTACATTATACTATATGTCTCCTTTCCAACTTGCTTGTTTCAATTAATATTATTTTTGTGAGATTTATCCACACTGATACAATAGTTCATTCGTTTTTGCTGCTGCTTAAAATTGCTTTGTATGAAAGTAGCAATCCTTTTGGTGTCCCACCTGCCTATATCCTCAGCGCTCACCGTTTCCCTGCACACAGGCCTGGGTCCCCACATCACTGCCTGAAGGCTTTTGTTGGCTGCTGGTGCCTGCTTTGCTCTGGATTCAACAGCCCCCAGGAGCAGGCTGCACCCAATCCCTCAGGGGAGTTGATGGATGGATTCCCCACTCCCTTGCTCCTCAGGTGGGATGACTCAGAGAGAGGCACTTGTTCTACACCGTTTCCTAGAATTCCAGATGGGACGAAGCTCCAGGTAGTTGCCCACAGTAATAACTTGCTTGATAATCATCTCTAAAAATAGATCCCAAACCAGAGCTTGGGGCACAAGGTAAAGTTTACTAGGAATCAACACCTGCAAAAGGCAAGGGGAGAGAGCAGGATTGGGCAGAGGGAGAAGAAGAACTGTGATGCAGGGCTGACGAAGCTCTGGCCAGCCTACTGAGCGCTAGGGAGCCAGTAATGGCCTCAGAGGTGGACCAAAACGGATAGGCCTTTATACCTCTACTTTGCTCAGGCCCTGGCCACAGTCTGCCCCAGGGAGGGCATGATCTCAGATGTAGCTGCTCCTGATAACTGAGGTAGACCCTGAAGGAAATGACAACTGGAGGCTGACTTCTGACCTCAAACCAACAGCTGGGCAGCAATGCCTTCCTTAAAGGGGGCTCTGGGAAGTATGTTGGGGTGAAAGAAATTTTCCTCTATAGGGTCTTTCAGTTGGTCCAATAATTAAATTACATGAGACAGATTAACAAGAGAAAACAATCCAATTTAATTACGTACATATGCATGGGAACCCCACATACATGAGCAGTTCAAACGCAAAAAGATAGAATCCTATATAATAAAGAGCTAATATGTTAATTAGACCGAACAGCAGAATGACTGTCTGGATGACCTTCCGGACGAAGCCAGGGCTGTGAGAGCTGGCCAGGGCTTCAAGGGCCGAGCTCCTTGCACGAATTTCATGCATTGGGCCTCTAGTTATATATATATATATATATATATATATATATATATATATATATATATAAAGGAATAAGGTAATGCCCGAGGCCTCAGCAGGCCAGAAGATAATTTGCAGGGTGATAAGAAGAGCGATGTGCAGTAATTAAAATGTTGCCCTGTCCTCTACATAGGCCATAAAAGCTTATCTATGGCAATAACTCTCATGGGCAAGGTCCAAATTTAAATTCTTTCAGAACGAGGGAAAAGTTTTTCCTGAGCCTGAAGGGTCTTGGGTTGCCTTCAGCTCGAAAAACCCCACATGCCAAAGTAGCACATCCCCAAGGAGGCCTGTTAGGCAGCCCTTCACAGCACATCCATGTCTACACAAGAACACACCTTTTATTGGCTTTCCTGTCACATATTTGGCATCACCTCCCCCACAAACTACTTGTACTTGTGCCCTTTGTCTCAGGATCTGCCTTTGGGGGAACTCGGACTAAGACAATGAAAAGATCTCAATGTACTTATTTATTTTCCTGTGAAGGGACATCCAAATTGTCTTCAATTTTTTGGTACCACAAACTCTGCTGCAATAAACCCTCTTGTACAAGTCTCCTTGCGTACACGTTGTGGAAGTTCTAAAGTAAATACCTAGGAGCAGAGTTCTTGGGTTATAAGGTAGGCATGTCTTTGACTTTACCAGGGGTTGGACCAAGGCCCTGTGGCTGAGGTCAAGATTGAGGATAAGGACATACTCGGGGACAGCCTCATATTGAAAAGGTTTTGTGATACATGGACTTCATCACAGACCAACCCTCAGCATCTTGCCTCTAGAGAAGAGCATCTCAAACTATAATGTGCATACAAACCCCCTGAGGGTCTTATTAAATTACAGATTCTAATCCAGTAGGTTTAGGCTGAGACCTGTAATTCTACATTTTTGTCATTTTTTAATCCTCACCTGAGGATGTTTTTTCCATTTATTTTTAGAGACTAGAAAGGAGGGAGGGAGGAACGGGGAGAGAGACAAGCAGAGAGGGAGAGAGAGGAAGAGGAAGGAAGGGAGGGAAGTGGGGAGACGGAGGGAGAGACAGAGTAACATCAATGTGAGAGACACATGGATTTGGTTGCCTCTGGCACACGCTCTGACGGGTCCAGGAATGGCACCTGCAACCCAGGCAGGTACGTGCCCTTGACCAGGAATCGAACCTGCAACCCTTTGGTGCTCTGCAGATGTTCTAACCACTGATCCCACTGGCCAGGGCTGAAATTCTACAGTTTTAAGCTTATGATGCTCTTCTGCTGCTCCATGGACCTTATATGGACCTCTAGAGCAGTGGTTCTCAACCTTCCTAATGCTGTGACCCTTTAATACAGTTTCTCATGTTGTGGTGACCCCCAACCATAAAATTATTTTCGTTGCTACTTCATAACTATAATTTTGCTACTGTTATGAATCATAATATAAATATCTGATATGCAGGATGTATTTTCATTGTTACAAATTGAAGATAATTAAAGCATAGTGATTAATCACAAAAACAATATATAATTATATACGTGTTTTCCGATGGTCTTAGATGACCCCTGTGAAAGGGTTGTTCGACCCCCAAAGGGGTTGCAACCCACAGGTTGAGAACTGCTGCTCTAGAGAATGAGTCTGATTAGGGAGCTATCAGAATATCAAAGTATAAGATCCATGATTTTTTTTTTTTTTTTTTTTTTTTACCATTGCTAACATAATAGGGTGGAAAGAGCTGACCTAAGAGAGGGGAATGGGCTATGGCTATGGACTAAACCCCTGGTCGGCAAATTGCGGCTCACGAGCCACATGTGGCTCTTTGGCCCTTTGAGTGTGGCTCTTCCACAAAATACCACGTGCAGGTGCGCATGTACAGTGTAATTGAAACTTCGTGGCCCATGCGCCGAAGTCGGTATTTTGTGGAAGAGCCACACTCAAGGGGCCAAAGAGCAGCATGTGGCTCGTGAGCCACAGTTTGCCGACCACTGGACTAAACCATTGGGGTGTTAGAGGGGTATTATGCTAGTAGGCATCTAGGGACCATTGGTGGATTTTGGGGTAATGTCAATTCTAGTTTACTCCTCACTTTTGTCACGGTGGAAGATATAGACCAGTGTGGTCTTACAGGAATACAAGTCTATCTTGTTAAATGTCATCTGATTTTTCATCTCATTTTCATTGTTGTTCCAGCACAATGTTTGGCTGTCAATTTGCCTTTGAAGAGTGCCTAGGCCAGGTGGGCCTCTTAGGGCAGGGCTGAGGATCAGCCATAGCTATTTGCTCCGCCCTGTTGATTCCCTGAGACCCCGCCCCATCCAAGCTGTGCACAGAGGCTTTTGCATATGAATGGCCTGGCCCTTTGCAATCTAAAATTACCTAACAAACTGCAGCTGGGTCAGAGAGACCCAGAACATCCAAAAGAAGGCCCAAGGCCCCACAGCAGCTTGCATTGCTTCACAGCTGGGCCTCATCTGGGCACCTCCAAACCCCAAACAAAGAAGAGGAATCTGCAGATCTCTCCATAGCTCCAGCTGGGTAGCCTCAGGCAAAGGCTAAATTAGCACCTCCTTAGAGATCCAAAAGCCAGTGTACCCAGAGGTCAGAGTGGGACCATCCAGATTACAACTCCTCAGATCCATAAGGGACACACTCAGGGGGCAGACTCAGTGAGCACCAAAGCCCCACTGAAGCAAGTCTTGCCCCTAAGGGGGTCTCCAGCACAGAAGTTCTCCCACTGTAGACACAGCTGATTCTCACAGCCAGTTGGCCTGGAGGTCAATTCCTCCCAGTGATACCTACAACAATCAAGGCTTAACTACAACAAGACTGTGCACAAAGCCCACAAAGGGGTGCACCAAGAGTGTCCACCCCAGGTAATTTGGGAGGCTGAGACACTGGGCCCTATAGGACACCTAGCACAGAAAGCCACTCTACCAACACAGGGAAGCATAAAAAATGCGGAGACAAAGAAACAAGTCACAAATGACAGAAATGGAGGAAAGCAAACTACTGGATATAGAGTTCAAAACCACGGTTATAAGGTTTTTCAAGAATTTTCTAGAGACCACTGATAAACTTAGTGAGACCCTCAATAAATCTAGTGAGACCCTCGAGGTTATGAAAAAGGACCAATTAGAAATTAAGCATACACTGACTGAAATAAAGAATATTATACAGAGTTCCAACAGCAGACTAGAGGATTGCAAGAATCAAGTAAAAGATTTGAAATATGAAGAAGCAAAAAACACCCAACCGGAAAAACAAAAAGAAAAAAGAATCCAAAAATATGAAGATAGTGTAAGGAGCCTCTGATATATGTCATCAGGTAAATGCAAATTAAACCAATGAGATACCGCTATACTAGTATCCTATTAGAATAGCCAAAATATGGGACACTGACAACATCAAATGCTGGTGAGGATGTGGAGCAGAAGGAACTCTCATTCAGTGCTAGTGCTGATACAAACTGGTAAAGCCACTTTGGAAGACAGTTTGGAGGTTTCTTATAAAACTAAATACACTCTTACCATAAGATCCATCAATCAGATTTCTTGGTATTTACCCAAAGTAGTTGAAAACTTAGGTTCACAAAAATGGATATGGATGTTTACAGCAGTTTTATTCATAATTGCCAGAACTTTTAAGTAACCAAGATGTCCTTCAGTAGGTGAATGGATAAACTGTGGTATATCCAGACAATGGACTATTATTTAGTGCCAAAAAGATATGAGCTATCAAGCCATGAAAAAAACATGCATATATCTAAGTAAAAGAAGTTAATTGAAAAGGCTATATACTTTATGATTCCAACCATATGACATTCTGGAAAAGGTAAAACTATGGAGATAGTAAAAATATCAGTGGTTGCCAGGGGGTGGGGTATGAGGGAAGAATGAATAGGCAGAGCACAGAGGATTTTTAGGGCAATGAGAATACTCTATTATACCATAACAGTGGATATGTGCCATTATACATTTTCCCAGAACTCACAGAATATACACCACCAACAGTGAACTCTAAGATAAACTGTGCACTTTTGATTGTGATGTGTCAATGTAGATTCATCAGTGCAACAAATGTACCATTCTGATGGGGGATGTTGATAATGGGAGAGCTATAAAGGGTTGAATGCATGTTTGGAGGCAGGGAGTATGTCAAAAATCTTTGTATTTTTTCTTTCTTCCCATTTTTCTGTGAACCTAAACCTGCCCTAAAACAACCTTGAAAAGAAAGAATTATAACAGGCACAAAAAAAAAAAAAGAAAAAAAAAAGAAAAGAAAGACAGGTGAAATACTTTTACAGACATACAAAAGCTAAAAGAATTAATCACCAGACTTATTCTGTAAGACATGTTATTGTAAGTCTTACAGAAAGAGGGAAAATGATACCAGAGGGAAACCTAGGTATATATAAAGGAATAAAGAACATCAGAAATTTAAAGATATTTTTCTTCACAGCTAATAACCCAAAGACCATGAGGAGAGAAACAGAAGTATACTGTTACAAGACTTTTATAGATGAAGTGGCATAATGCCACTTGAGGGTAAACTGTGATAAGTTAAAGGATGTCTCTATATATATAAAAGGCTAGGTGACTGTCCGACTGGCTGACTGGCCAGTACATATGATGTGCACTGACCACCAGGGAGCAGACGCTCAACACAGGAGCTGCCAAGCTGTGGTGACTTGGCAGCAGTGGTTCTTGGGGTAATGCACCCTGTAACCAGAGAGGAGGGAGCCTGATTCCTCGTGGGACCAGGTGATTCCACCTTTGTTATGTGGTTCCTGGGGCACTGTCGACCCCAAATCTGGTTTACTGCTGAGCTGCAGTAATCAATTTCCTTTCCATGTGCACGAATCCATGCACCAGGCCACTAGTATATTCTGAACCCTAACTCACAATAAAGAGTTATGATTAATCAAAAAAGAGGCAGAACATGATGGGAAAATGGACCAAAAATAGAAGGGGAAAATAGAAAACAAATAGGAAGGTGGTAGAATTAAAGCCAACCATATCAACAATCACAATAAATGTAAATGGGCTAAATATTCAAATAAAAACAGAGATTGTTATATTGGATAAAAAAGCAAGACTCAGCTATATGCGGTCTTCAAGATACCAACTGTAAACATAAAAACACAAATAGGTTCAAAGTAAAAGAATGGAAGAAAATACTCCAGTAGTCAAAAGAAAACTGGAGTAGTTACATTAATACCAGACATAGTAGATTTGAGAGAAAGAATACTACCAGAGATAAAAAGGGTAATTTAATAATGACAAAGGTGTCAATTCATCAAGATAATATAATAATCCTAACCATTGTGTACTTCATAATAGAGCTTCAAAATGCATGAAGCAAAAATTGATAGAACTGCAAGGAATTATAGACAAATCCACAATTATTGTTGGAGATTTTAAAACCTCTCTATCAACAACTGATGGGACAACTGAATAGAAAAAATCCCATCCAAGGTACAGGAAAGGAGTGAGGAGGAGATTAAGAAACAATCCTTGAGGGCAGATAATCAGCCCAAATGTGAAAACAGGGTTGATGAACTCAGTAACTCTGAGGCCAAGAGATAGGAAATATTTGGTAAATATGAAGCTCTCTTACTACTAACTATAATTAGGTCAGAAGATTTCCAGCTTCCAGAATCTCAGCCATCCTTCCTATTTTTCTATAAACAATATATAACAGGAATATTGTTGCTCTTTGATCATACAAGACCATCTGCAGCAGAATCTTTTGAATTTTATAAAATCAAACTGAGAGAACAGTCTACAACAGAGAGGAGACCTGCTTTTTAGTCTAGTCCTACATGCACTCAGAGACTCCAAGCAAGGAAATGATGTAAACCACCATAATTAGAGGATAGTGAAGAATGGGCAGAGCTACTGAGGAGATAATCCTTCTATCTACCCATCATCCATCCATCCATCCATCATCCCCCTACTTACTTATCTACTGTTCAACATTTATCCTTCATCTGTCTATCCATTCATCCATCCATCCACTCACCCATTCACTACTAGTAGTTATTAGTAGTCACTAACACTCTGGGTCAGGGAGTGGGGGTGGGGGACAGCTTCACTTGTGGCTCCTTGATCTTTGGTCCTATTGAAGAGTAACTAGATTTTATATCTTATTTGCCTTTAGGAGAAATTACCATCATTGTCCCTTGGGGGCACTCTGGAAAAAAGGTATCCTGTTGCATGAAACCATGATCTATCCTGTCAACTCAAGCCTTCTCAGATCAGGCCCTACAGCACTGGGTTTCCAGGAATTAGGGCAGAGTGAGAGACACACCTTGGGTGAATTGTGCTGAATGAAGGGAGAGAGAACCGTCAGACAAGAGGCTCTTCTCCAAAAAGGGAACCATAGATGGGTGGGAGTGGGGGTTCACTTCTTTCCCTCTATTTCTCCCATTCCTCCCTTGTTTCCGTTTTTCCTACCTTCTCCACTCAAGAGTATAATTTGGTCCTTAAGAGCCAAACAGTTGGCAGATCTGTGAAATTCTCTTAGAAATGCTGAAATAAACCCCACGTGAGAGGGAATTTGGAGTTCCCAAGACAACATCAGCTTTGGAGTCTAGGTTCAAATCTCAGAACTTAGAAGATGTATAATATTAAGTTAACTTCTCAAGTCTTGGTTTTCCCATCTGTAAAATGAGGATAATACCAAACTTGTAGGGGTGATTGAGGAGACTAAACAAAATAATGCACTTGTGGGCATTGTATTTTCCAGGCTACAGCCTTAGTATCTAAAAAAGAAAATCTAACTTTATTTTTCTGTATTTTAACTTTAAACACTATCCTGAGCTCCCATTTTGCCTCCTGGTTAAATATAAATAAACAACAATAACAAGACAATAGTCTATTCCCGGCAAATGCAGACAGTTGAAGGTGTTTCTTAGTCATTTTGGTTTAAAACTACTCAGTCAAGTAAGTATTTTCTCGTCTCTTTTCTTCTGGGGTATCTGTCCTCCTTTATCCTGAGGGCTTAAATGTTATCACCATAGTGGATGAAGACACCTTCTCTGGTTCATTCCCTGAAATTTGATCCATCTTGCCTAGCCTTTGTTCCAGAATATTGTGGCATCTTTCTCTACAATAGGGCTTATTTTCTCTTGGAAATTCTGATTCTTACAAATCCAAGCTCTGATTTGTTTACTCAGAACTATTCCGGGCCCTGAGTTCAGCATGTACCTACACATCGCTGGTACTGTTCTGGCTTTCCCAAAGAGTGAGGCCTTGTAGTCCAGCGGTTCTCAACCTGTGGGTCGCGACCTCTTTGGGGGTCGAACGACCCTTTCACAGGGGTCGTCTAAGACCATCGGAAAACACATATATAATTACATGTTGTTTTTGTGATTAATCACTATGCTTTAATTATGTTCAATTTGTAACAGTGAAATTGGGGGTCACCACAACATGAGGAACTGTATTAAAGGGTCGCAGCATTAGGAAGGTTGAGAACCACTGTATAGTCAGTATCCCTGATGCCATTGAGAACCCTGGACTGAAAGCTTAATTTATTTTTCATTTTAAAAATCAGATAAAATATTGATTATCCCAGTAACTGAGATTCATTTGCTTAAAAAATGGCGATAGTAAGTTCCTATATTATTGTGAGGATAAGATGAGAATGCAGGCAGTGTCTGGTGGAGGGAAGCACTTAATACAGTGATGGTGAACCTTTTGAGCTCGGCGTGTCAGCATCTTGAAAAACCCTAACTTAACTCTGGTGCCGTGTCACATATAGAAAATTTTTTGATATTTGCAACCATAGTAAAACAAAGACTTATATTTTTGATATTTATTTTATATATTTAAATGCCATTTAACAAAGAAAAATCAACCAAAAAATGAGTTCGCGTGTCACCTCTGACGCATGTGTCATAGGTTCGCCATCACTGACTTAATACATGCTGATAGGATTTCTCTGTTTTTCCCAGCTGGTCCCTAAGATAATGTTCAAAGCTTCACCTTTCCCTTCATTTGTCTTACACTGCCTGGTGGGATATGGTTAAAAAACAGATACTAAGATGTTTTTAAATGTCAAGTTAAGACAAGTTAGGACTTGCTCTCCCACAGTATGAGAGCAAACTGTAGTCGAGGATCAAAAGCAATTGTTTTTCTACTTTTCAAAGCTGCCAGAATTCCCTAAGGGGTGTGCAGCTGGTAACTGTGGGGACAGGCTTAGAATTGGAATGATATCATCAACATAGCTCACGCCAGACCCCAGTCTGATGAAGATATGATTTAATCCACCTTGTCTGAAAAGAAAGGAAGAGCCGAAAAGCCATGCCGATGGGCTGTGCAATCCACTTAAATATCAAAAACTCACTACCTGTGGAGCGTCTTCAAAGGCCAGTGAAGTTGCAGGGGATGGGGCTCATGCCAGAAATCACAGTGGGTAGCACTTGGTTGTTTCCATGGCGCTGCCACAGACATAATTTCACGTCACCCTTTGATGGAGGCGCGGTGCTTGTCCACACCGAGCACCTGGGGCCTGCACCCGCTGCATCCTTTAAACGTCCATGTGGAGAGCATGACGTTACCTTTGGGAGGAGGGCGGAGCACTGTGTGCTCAGGAAGTAGCCCATCAGTGGCCATTGGGATTCAGTTGTGCCACCCTCTGCAAAACCCCCAACCAATGTGGAAGCCGCAATGCGTTCAGGGAAACACCCACGCAGGGCCCCAGGGCATCCGCTCCACCAAGGCCCAGCCAATGGGGAGGCTGTTGTGCTGTGCCCACGGCCTTGGGGATCTGTCTCTCCTCTGCCCGCCCTGGAGGAACAGTTGCTCCTAAGATGGGTGGACAGCAGGAGACCCACGTTTTGAGTCACAGATGTCTGAAGGGGAGCTCTGGTCTGCAGATCTGATAGGTGGGAATGGTCCTGAGGGTGGTTCCTCTCAGGGCTTGGGGCCAGGTGCTCAACAGCCTCATCATGGGTATTCAGGCTGGTGCCCTCAGCAGAGGCAGAGGCAGGCAGCCAGCCAAAGCAACCCAAATTATCACGATTACCATTTACAGAGTACCTGTATCCAGGCACTAAGTACTCTGCTTATATTAACTCGTTTAGTCCTCACAACACCTTGCATTGGTTTTATTATTCCCATTTCACAGATAAGGAAACTGAGGCTTAGTGAAGAAATTTCCCAAAGGCACCCAGCAGACAGTGTGGGACCAAGGGCTTCTATAAAGAGTCTGCTTATAGAAAGTCAGCGGGTGCTGCCAGGGCATTGCCTAGGGACCCTTATTTCACACCTGGGGTTTTCATACCTGCAAGCACTATCACCTAAGATTCTACAAAATGCACTGTGTTCCATGTCCATCGGGGCAATGTGCAGCCTGGCATGGCTCACTCACACAGTCTGGGTCTCCTGGTCCAGGCCTTCTGCACACCTTCTGGAGGCCTCTCTGTGGTTATGGGACTGAGTCTGGAAAGTGCCCTGTGCTATTTGTCAGATCTTTGCCTCTTTCAGCAGCACAAGGAACTCGGTTGGGGGATGTGCAGGAAGAAATATGATTCTTCACAAGGCCTATCAGCTCTGGGTATCAGCGGAAACAACCCCCTGGGGCTTAGCAGCTCTTGGGAACCAAGGCCTCTCGTCTATAGTTCTGCTTCAGGCTTCCCGGGTTTTCCTCGCAGAGGGGGAGAAACACAGTGGATGCCTCCCTCCCAGTCCCGGTGGTTTTTAACCCTCTTGGAAGACAGAGAGAACACATCCTGGAGAGGCAAGGGTTGGCAGGGGGAGTGTGGAACCGAGATCCAACGCCGGGACTGATGCTGGGTCCTGGCTGGGTCAGGCGGGTCAGTGCACAGGAGGAGACTGCACCCCAGCACGCAGGGACAGTGACTGAGGGCACCTGAGGAGAGGAGGGGCCGGGGTGCAGGAGGGTGAAACTGAAGATGAGAGAGTGAGGCAGGTGGGTGGGCGGGAGCCAGGTGGAGCAGGAGCCGTGGGAATCAGCGGGCTCCAGGTGGAAAAGAAGCGATAGGGGGGCAGGAGTTTGGCTAGAGGCAACAGGGGCAAGTGGAGTTAGCTTGCTGGGCCCATGGATTCATCAGAGGTAAGAGAGAGGGACAGGCCAATCCACTTGTTCACTCCTCTGAGGCATAGTGTACAAGCTAAACTAGAAACCGTACAGGATTCAAAACAAACTTTTGCACACGGTGGCCTCCACTTTCCTTTCCAGCCTCACCTCCACCAGTTCCCTCTTTAGTGGCCCCTCCCTCCCAGCCAAAAACTCATATTCCTGCTCATGCGCGCTCTCCTCCGAAGTGCCATCGTCTGCCTGTGGAAATCCTGCTCCTCTGACCTGAAGAGCTCCCACCAGGAAGGATATTGGAAACATAGTTATCAAAAACGTAAATTAAGATAATAACAAGGCATCCCAGATACCTAAGAAATCAGCAGATCGGAAAAACAAACAAACAAAAAATACCCAATGCCAACACAATTGTGCCAAACAGGTACATCTACTGCCGGGGACATTGTAAATGGGTCCAATATTTTGGGGGGAACCATGGAGCAATATATTTCAGGGTAGAGAAATGTTCTTGCCCTTTGACCCCCATCAATCTTATTTCACAGAGCTAATGAAAGGATATTAAAGAAGAAATAAGCTAGATGCATAAAGATACCCCTTATACTGTAAATTTTATGAAAAATTTTTATGAAAATACTATGAAAAAACTGGAACTAACCCATTTACCACACAAGAGGGTACTGAAAAGGAAATTACATTCACTAACAGATGGAAATTATGATGAAAACTAGCAAAAGGAAATGCTTGTAATGCTTAGGAGAGCACAAAATTGTATTATGATTATACTGTAAAAATCATGTAAATGTATGAGTAAGGATGTGTAAGAGCACACAGAGAAAGGAAAATCAGTACTTATTAGGGTATTATTTTTATAGAACGTTGTTGATGTAATAAAAGTCCCCTATAGTAAATGCTACCCTTCCTTCAAAACCCCCGATTCACCTTATTCCTACTTGGTTTGTGGTCCTTATTGCATTATGCTTTGAATGGAATTATTGCAGTGTACTCGTTCAAGTCCCCTTTGGACCATAAAACTCTTCAAGAGCAAGGACTCTGTTTTAGTTTTCTTTGTCTCATCTGAGGACTGGAATTTGACTGGCGCATAGCAAACGGTCAATAAATATTTATTCTACTGCTAGGGATTATATTATGCTTAAAAATAAAACTCAACAAATTACTCTCCCTACTCTCTTGTCTCTGCAAAAAGCACACAGATAAATAGATAACTATGCTATTTTCAAAGGCTTTCTGGAAAGGGAAATTCACATTTTAAAAGCACTTTGGAGCCGCCTGCTGAAGCCAGCACTTCTTTGTTGAGGGGGGTAGGGGTGCCGGGGGTGGAGGGAGGTGGGGTGGAGGTAGGTGAGGGTGGAAGGGTTAGCAGTGGGGTGGGGTGGGGCTCTGGCCAGCACCATGTGTGGTCCCTGGACGACTGGCGCTGTGCTCAGTCCATGCCCGAGTTCTCAGCCAAGGGCATCGACCAGCACATGGTTAACCAGGACAAGTACCAGGGCTTCGTGTGTATTGTCACCAAGGTGCCTCGTGGCTTCCCAATGAGGCAAAACAGACCTAAAGTACCCTCAGGTGGTCGACCTGCACACTGATATGCTGAGTGCTCTCAATGGATCTTGGCTTTCCCTTGCAACCAGTTTGGGAGGCAGGAGGCAGGGATTCCTGCCGAGATCAAAGGGTTCGCTGCTGGCTATAATGTCCAATTCGACAGCAAGATCTGTGTGGATGGGCATGACGCCCACCCGCGTGGAAGTGGATGAAAGTCCAGCCCCAGGGGAGGGGCACTGGGGAAACGCCATCAAAGGCACTTCAACAAGTTCCTTATTGACAAGAGAAGTTGCGGTGAGGTGGTACGTACGGTTCCATGGAACAGCCCCTGATCATAGAGAAGGACCTGCCCTGCTTCCTCCAGCTCCACAAGTGTGCACCCGAATCGAAGCCTATCATCTGTGCCCCTTGGAGCCTTCCACCGGCACCCATGACAGTCTATCTAAAAATCAGCCTGCTGGTTGGGCAGACTTGAGAACTCGGTGTGCACCCCTGCTGGAGGAACTCGGTGTGCACCCCTCTGCCTGGCCTGGCTCTCAGCTGGCAGCCCCACCCCTGGCTGCCTTGTGGGAATACAAATTGAGGGATGGGTGGGGGGAGTTAGCAATCTGGAGATAAACATAGATGGAGCAATGCAGGCTTTGGAAATCTACTTGGAAATCTACTGAGGCTCTGGGGAAGTATTCACCTTTGCCTCTTAAGACAACAAGACATTTAAAGATTGGGGCCTTGCTGAGGTTTGCCCCTTGGGGCCACTGGATCCCTGCCAGAAGGAAAACTCCTTGCCATGCCTACTGGGAGCCCTAAAGCGGCTGGGCCTAATCAGAGCCAGTCTGGTATGAGCCTAAGCACCAGGGCTGGTGAGGGGACAGGAAATGGGATCACATGGCAGAAGCTTATCCCTTGTCTCAAAGAGAATAACGGGCCGTGGTTAAGAAACTATTTCTAAGTACCAGGTTTTACTGACTGCCAGTCATGCTCTGCACATCACCTGAAGCTTCTGTTTTACAGGTAACAACTTCAAGTTCAGAGCTATTATATGATTTACCCAAGGTCAAATAGCTGGTGAGGGCCGGGTCAGGAGCCCAAAGCAGCCACAGCAGGACCCTACTCAGCATGCCTTGCAACTCATTCTAAGCACCCATACTTTGACTGTTTGTCTGGGATGATGAAATCGTCCTTTTCCTTCTTTCTTTTTTCTTTTTCTAATTTTCAGAAGGTCAGTTAGATTTTTTCCAGGATCATGATGAGGGAGCAGGTAAATTCTTGCATATACAAATGTCTCCTTTCTTGCAGCTGCAACTCAGACTTTTTACACCTAGCTTATACATATTTTTTCTTATTTTCAGCCTGATTTTACTCCATGCTCTTTGAATCACTGCGGTCATCAGTCATTTTCTCCTTAAGAAAATTGCACACTCCCTTTTATCAGTGCCTTTTTCTGATACTTGAGTATATAAATCATTTCTAGGACATGTTTTCTTTAACTGAATACATATTGAGGATAAAGTTTGTACCATAATATATACATTTTAAAGAAAAAGTAGTTGCTTAGGTCTTAAAGGCAATTGCTTTCTTTGGATGTCCTCCATACACGGGGTACAGATTAGAAATGGGCTTTTAAGAGGATAAATAGCAGACAGCCTAAAAATTTGCAATAGCAATATTAGGCAAATAAAACTTGCATACATCAAAAATATATGCGGCCTCTCCCAGTACCTAATCAGTGTGGGAGAAGTATGCATATTAAAGCACTTTTGTTATGAAATATGTCCAGTCTACACAAAGGATAGAAAATAATATCAAATAGCCTTATGCCACCATCTAACTAAAGAAAGACTATTGTAAATGCAATGAGAGCCCCTCCCAACCACATTCTCTCCCCTCCCTCCCTCCCCAGAGGGAATCCCTGTCCCTAATTGGCATTGATCGCTCCTGTGAGTGTCCATATTTAACATATAACCTTGCAGCTTTACAATTTTCTGTAACGTGAACCATCTGCAGGCACCTACAATCTGCTTTCTTTGCTCACCGTTAGGTTGTTGAGGTTTATCGATGTTGGTGTAGGTGGTGAGACACTGGACTCTGCTCTTGGAATGGTGAGATGCTCACCTCACGAGAGTTGAGTACAGGAACCGGGACCACTCAAGGGGACAGTGGGACATTATGTCCCATTTCACACGCAGAGCATGCAGAAAGTCACCTGCCCTGCTTCCCCCTTGTCCTCTCCCTCCTCCACCCTCCATCCTCCCAGGTACGTTACATGTGTGTACACAGGTGGCCCCACTGTAACATGATGCCTTAGACTGCAAAGCAGAAGTCAGAGTCTATGTTGTGTATCTCAGTGTTATCCAATAGAAATGTAATGAGAGCCACACGTCACTTGAAATGTTCTAGCAGCCATATCTTAAAAAGTAAAAAGAAATGGGTAATTTTAATAACATATTTTAACCTAATATATCTAAAATATTATCATTTCAATATATAACCAATATAAAACTATTCCTGAATAGTTTCACCCACATTTTTTTCATACCAAGTATTCAAAATCCGATGTGTACTTTACAGTTATAGCATGCATTAGTTTGCACTGGCCACGGTTCAAGAGCTCAGTAGCCACATGTGGCTAGTAGCTACTGTATTAGACAGCACAGATGTACCTTTATAATCTGGCCTGCAAGCACACTGAGCAATCCTTGGTGTGTCAGCAATCACATCAATGAGCGAACACTGTGACGGTGTCCGTACCCGGCCGTGAGCCTGGAGGAAGTCTTTGCACAGGGTCCCTGGGCTGCCAGGATGGTGCAGGGGAGCCTGGCAGGAGGCTCAGCACTGCAATCCTCTTCCATAATCTTAGGGAGGTCCCTTGGCCTCCTAACCTTTGGGGCCTCAGTTTCTCTCTCTATACAATGCGAGGGTACATTGGAGTTGTTTTAGGGCCCTGTAGCATTGATGATCCTGAGCTTTCTGCCTCCCATGGCCAGTCTCCCTTGAAGGGAGGACAGTGCTGGTCCTTGGCTGAAGGAATGGCGGCTGTTTGTCTTCCCAACATAGAGCACCGCGAGCCTCTCATTAGACACAGACTCCTGCGTGTTCCACGGAGCCTAAGCGTCCCCCTTTGTTCCTTTAGGAGAACCACGATTCCTCCCCGGGCCAGTCTGGCACCACAGAAGTCCACAGTTGGGAAGAACCACAGACCAACTCCCCTGGGTGGCATGGTCCAGGCGGCGCTTTATTTAGATGAATGTTCACAGGGATGCTACAGTTCTGTCTGGGCATATGATTATACGGTTTGCATGCCTTGTGGTCTTACGGGAAGTCAAGAGCACTGACTGCAAATCCCAGCTCACACCAAAGTTACTGTGCCCTGCCTCGGTTTCCCTTTTTCTCAGATTGGCAGTCCAGCTGTTACGTAAGGTATGAGGGTTCTATCCCAAATCCCCTTTTAAAGAAGCACGAACCTTTACTCTAAATGCAACGAAAGTCCAAGTTTCCAAGTACCTTTGGGCTGAAAGCAGCTCTGAAGTCAGGAGGGATCTCAGGCTCCATCCTCCTTTCTTCTTGAAGACCCAGTGGCCTCAGGAGGACATGCCGCCAGGACCAGCCTGGGAGAGCTGAGGACAAGGACGAGAAGTGGTGCCTTTTATTTCACTCATCAAGACATTACTGAGAGAGAGGGGCGGGTGAGTGTATACCCAGGCAGAAAGGATAGCTCTCGGCTAACATTTTCCATCCCTTTGGAGGGGGCACCGAGGGAACAGTCTCTCAGTCACTGCTCCTTGATCATGGGGGGAGGGAGAGGAAGGCTCTTTCTAATGGGAACCTCTATCAACAGTCAGGAGGGGCCGCGTGTCAGGGCATCTGAATCTTGGCAGGTCGTCATTGGACGTAAATCTAAAGTTAATGCAGCCCGGCTGGCGGGGCTCAGTGGTTGAGCGTCAACCTATGAACCGGGAGGTCACGGTTTGATTTCTGGTCAGGGCACATGCCCGGGTTGCAGGCTCTATCCCCAGTGTGGGGTGTGCAGGAGGCAGCTGATCAATGATTCTCTCTCATCATTGGTGTTTTTTTTTTTTTTCTCTCTCTCTCCCTTCTTCTCTGAAATCAATAAAGGTATATTTTAAAAAATAAAGTTAATGCAGTGCTACCTCTGCCTGCATCATCTCTTTAAAGAGACATCATCACCCAAACACCTTGCAGGCTCATTCAGAACTTACCTTTTCTCTGAGAGTTCATCTTCCTGGGCTGTCTTTGGTTCCATCCTCTCAGGGTTGTGACATTTATTTTAATTTCAAAAGTCATTTAGAATTCAGGCCTGAGCTCTGCCGCCTTTGTCTACACTGCAACCACACCGCCCTACACGGATAGGCTACTTCCCTATTATAGGACACAGCGAGGCCATGCGTGTGCTGCCGGCTGACCAGGCCAGAGCTGGTGACCAAGGAGACCTGGCTGCAGGGCTCACTCAAGGCCTCCTGTCTATGCAGGCAACTCCCCAAATTTCAGGACGAAAGCCTCACGCAGGCCAATGCCATCCTATGACTTCTGGGCCCCCCTGGGCTGTATGGGAAGGCCACGTGGGAGGAAGCCCTGGTGCTCTTGGCCTACGTGGCATGCCTTAGAGCCCAGCCCAAGCTCAAGGCCTTCCTGGGCCTCCTCGAGCACATGAACCTCCCCATCAATGCCAACAGGACACAGTGAGGGCTTGTGGCAGCCTCAGCAGGAGGCTGGGTCTGCCTGCCTCTCTTTCCCCAGAAACAATAACACTTCCAACAGAGGAAAAAAGTAATTTAGAATTCATTAAATTCAAAAAGTTACACACATACTAATCTGGTAAAGTGCATTCAACAAAAAGTGAATGTCCATTTCATCTGAGTCAAACATCAATCTGCAACCAGTTTCCTGTGTGTTATTTCAAAGCTACTCTATACATAAAAAGATATATTTTCAGGCATTAATAAAAAGGTGTACTGTTCAATTTTAAAGCTATTTTACTCAAGGTAGAAAGGTAGAAACCTGTGGATTAAAAAAAGCAAGAAAAAAAAAGAGAGAGAACGAGAAAGGCTTGGGGTATAATTTTTTTAAATGATGTGTTGATGTGTTGAGTTTAAAAATATTTTGATGAGTTTCAAATCATGGAAAACAAGATGCTGTGAATCATGGACTGTCCCAAATAAACTGGCTAGCATGATTATATATTTTTGTGTTCACTTGGCAAGGACATCTTAATGAGTTTACATAATAATATACAGAGAACAGAAGCCACCAAATAAACTGGAGTGAGTAGAGAGAGCCGGGAAGGGGCATAGCCCAGACCGCCTCAAGAACTACCACTTAGAGGTGTCGAGAAGGAAAAGGTGAAAGCCTGGAGGGGGAGCTGAGCCAAGCTCTAGGCCAGTGCCTTCCTGTAGGATATTCTGCAATGATAGAAGTGGCCATGCTCCGCGCTGTCCAACAGAGTAGCCACTGCTGCTACTGAGCAGTCGCACTGTGACTAGTGTGATATAGGGATTGGCTTTTTAATTTATTTGAATTTGAATAGCCACCTGGGTTAGTGGTTACCATACTAAACAGTACAGATCTGGGATTCCCGACATCTTTGGGAACATCAATGAGCACTGAGGAGTATTAAAAGGAGGGAGAGAATAAATGAGGGGAAAGAAAAAGTAGAAGAGAAGGAAAGGAAGGGATGGAGAGGAAGAGTGAGAAGAAAGAGGAGCTATCAGGTCTTGCCAGAGGAGAAGGAGAAGGAAAGAGAATAATAAAAAAAAAATGGACAATTACAAGAACTGAGGGAAGGAGATGGGAAAAGAGAAATACACAGTAGAAAGGCACAGACAGCTGAGAACAGCTATCTTAAGTGACGAAGAGTGACCTTGGACTTGGAAGGGGGCTTCCCACCACCTCTGGCATTTATTCAGGGGGTCTCTGCGACAGCAGCACTGGACCGTGCTCTGGAGGGCTAACTTCTGGAACAACATCCCACCCACACTGACCTTGCGAGGCCTGCGGACCTTAACTAGTCTGTGAAGGGGGCAGGGGTCCACTATCCCAAGGACCCCTCCACCCTGACGTGCAAAATAAACTACTCCCAGGAAGACCCACAGATTTGATATACCACTAGGTGTCACCATGAACCAAAATGAATTTTTATTTTTTATTTAATTTTTTATACTATGATGTTGATTTCTTCTTTGAATTTATATCTGATCTACACATTTTGTTTGATATTTTCTCACTTTGGCACACCAAAAGCAAAGTGGTATGCTCTGGGAGCGCACTAAACAGGGATCCTCATTCCAGTTTGGTTTATTTTTCTTTCCAGTTAAAACTCTGCTAAATGCCACAAACATCATGTGTATGCATGCACACGCGCTCACTCGCCTGCTTGCCATTCATCGAACATTCACTGTGTGCCAGGCAGGGGCCTCATGTGTGGCTGTGTAAGTTGTACACTGAACAACTCCAGGGGAAACTGCTCACATGGACCTCAATGAGGTTGTTCAGCTCAGCAGCTCTGCAAGGCTCTGGTCTGGGCCATGGTCCTGGCTTTTTCCTTCCTCTCTGTTTTCTCTCTTAAGAGAGAAGGTTAGTCTAAAACTTTCTTTGTAATTAAAAATATCTGTGCCCTATATACATTTTGAGAGTTATACACACCACGTGTTGCTTTACCTTCTATCCTCATGAGAACTAAACTTTTGTTCCTTTACAGAAAAATAATATCTCTCATCTTCTTTATTAATAAAGCAATGTACTAAGCCAGCTGGGAAAATCAAGTCTTGGCCTTTGCCCTTGAGGAATTCAAGAAGAGGCTTGATCGCATTTAAGATACAAAACAATATCCTATGTTTTGCATATCTCAACCTCACCTTTGACTAGATGAGGAGTAGCAGCAATTGAACATGAACCTGTTGACTAGGACCTCTAGATCTAGTCTGAGTAGGCTCTCTTGGGGTTTTGCTGTGTCACAAACCACCTCAAAACTTAATGGATTAAAACAACAAACATTCATTTTTTCTCATGCTTTCGTGATTCATTTGGACAGTTCTTCTGATCTAGGTTGGTGTGGCAGATCTCTGAGGGTCTGTAGGTAGCTCATGTGGGGCTGTCTGGCCTCACTCACATACCTGGAGATTCCCTGGTTAGTTGAGGGGGACTCAGCTGGGATGGTTTGTCTCTGCTCCATGGGACCTCTCATTCTCTAGCAGACTAATCTGGCTTCACATGGTAGTCACACCATGGTGGTTTCAGGGTACCAACGATCACTAAGAGAGGGCAGGCTGCAAATTTCTGCTTATGTCATGTTTGCTCTTTTCCCCTTGGTCAAAGAAAGTCACATGGCCATGACTGGAGTCACTGTGAAAGATATTGCTCAAGTATGTGGATTCAGGGAGGTAGGAACAGATTAAGGGCGGCTGCTACAACAATTTACTGAAGTAATTTAATGCTTCCTTATTCCGCTTTTACCAACATGATAATAATACTTTCTTTACCTATTGCCTAGGGATGTAAAAAGAAAAAACACAGAAGAAACTGCTGTATGTCATTCAAAGAGAAGGGAGACTATAAACATTAGTATTAATTTTACTTTAGTTTCTTCATTTATTTTTGTGTGTGTGTGTCTGTCTCTTCCACAACATGAACAATCTATTCCACTTATTAGAAATTCCTAATAAATATAAAATAATATTGAGTGTAAAGTATGATTGAAAAATAAAATTTAAAAAAGTAGAGGTAATATTTTCAAAAGAAATTTCCATTTGTCTCATAATCTTCACTTATAAATAGGCACATTTCAAGGGCTGTGTGTAGGGACGGACACCCACCTAACCCACCTAATAGTACAACTAGGAAATTTTTCAGGAGCAGAAGCCTAGGAATATCTGACCACATGCTAATGTCCACCATTGCCCCTGTATGTTAGACTTTGCAGGTACATTTTGTTCTAAATAGTTGCACAACGCTGCACAGGTTGAATACCTGCTATTATAGCACTTTAAGGGTTTATCAGACCATAAAGAGAATGACCAGGGGTTTACAGTGCTGTTCTCATTCCTATTTGCATGTTGCCAAGTATTACTAAAGATAACCACACCCCTGCAAGTTCACATTCGATCCTCCTGACACCAAGATTAGGCAAGAGCATTGCTTCTTTTTCCTATAATTTGTGATCTCTGCCATTTAATCAAATAAGTAAACACTTATTGAGCGTTTACTGTATGAAGACCTGCTGCAGAGCTAGAGATGAATGAAGCACAGTTCTTGCTCTCCTAAAGGTCGCTATCTATGGAACAGGTAGATAACTAACAACAAACTATAAGGCAAACCTGACAGGTCAGTGCTATGGGGAGCATTGGGGAAGGAAGGATTGACACCAATGGGATGAACTCGAGAGGACCCCATAAGGATGACGATGTTTGTTCTGAGCCTTGAAGAATGAGTAGAATTTCTCAGTATGGAGAAAGGCGAGAGAACACTACGGAGAGGGAACTGTATGGTAAACAGGTGAAGTTTAAAGTACATTACATGCTCTGGAGAAGATCACCCAGGGTGATTTGTGGGCTATGTTTTAGTTAATGGAAAAGGAGGTGAGGTCAGCTTGTCAAGACCCTGAATGTTCTTATGAAAGAGTTTATATGCACTAGCCAGGTGGCTCAGTTGGTTGGAGCATTGTCTTGTGCACTGAAGGGTCACAGGTTCAATCCCTGGTCGGGGTAAATGTAGGAGGCAACAGATTGATGCTTCTCTCTTACATCGATGCTTCTTTCTCTCTCTCGCTCTCCATCTCCCTTCTGCTCTTTCTAGAACCAAAGAAAAACATATCCTCAGGTAAGGAGTAAAATAAATAAAAATAAAGATGTTATAATGAGGGCCTCCAAGAGTCTATGATTAAAGCATTCTCATGATTATAATTATTTTAGAAATGTCCCTCTGTCCTCTGGATCCTGACAAAATGGCAACCCATTTTAAGCTACTGGCTGTCTCACACAGCCCAGCCCTGTGAGTATCCAGAAATGAGGCAGCTGGTGGGTCTGAGTATCTAATGTAATAACTGTGAGAAGCTTCTAGAGGAACAGCAAAGTGTTGGGTCCCAGGGTTTGTGGGGTATGTGACTACAGTCTATAGGGTAAAGAGGAAAGGTGACACAGGTAGAAAAACTTATATCTTGGGCTCTTTTCTCCCCCACATTTTCATGGACAGGTTACAGTTTGCTCTAACTCCACTCGAAGAGTTAGAGCAAAACAGAATCACCCTTCCTACATCAGCAGGAAGCGGAGCCTCTGGCTACATTAGGGCAGGCTTCACTCCTGGGATGGGAAGGAAATAGCAGGTGGAGATAGATTCACATTTCCTCTAAGAACAGGAACGGCCCTACTCAGCAGAGTACTGGAGGTCTTGGCCAATGTGGTAAGACAGAAAAAGGAATAGGTATAGGATTTGAAAGGAAGTGACAAAACTGACATTATTTATAGGTGATCTGATTATATACATAGAACACCTCACAGAATTAATAGAAAACCCTTTAGAACTATGGCTTATGCTTGACAAGGCTGTCAGGAATAAGATCCACTTACAAAAAATAGCATTCTTGTACATCAGCAATATTCAATCAGAAAATATAATAGAAAATAAGATGTTTCACAAGAGTCACAAAACTACAAAGTACCTAAAAATTAATAAGAAGTTCAAAATAAAGTTTTGGAGAACATGTAAAACTATTATAAGACATGATATAAGAGTTGAATAGGCAAAAGATATGCCATATTGGTGGACAAGACTCCTTAACATGTAAAGATATCTATTCTCCCCAAAGTTAATCTAAAAATTCAAGGCAATTTCAGTACACACTCAACAATTTTTTTGATGGAATGAAAAGATGTCTTCAGAAATTTATATGAAAGAGGCGGGGGAGAGGGAATTAGATAAAGGTGGTCAGAAAGTACAAATGTCCACTTATAAGATAAGTAAGTACTGGGATGTAAGGTACAACATGGTGACTTACAGCTAACACTGATATATGGTATATATGAAAGTCATTAAGAGAGTTGATCCTAAGAGTTTCATCACAAGGAAAATAATATTGTTCTTTTTTGTATCTATAAGAGATATTGGATGTTAGCTAAACTTATTGTAATCATCTCACAATTATGTAAATCTAATCACTATGCTGCACCTTAACCTTACACAGGAATGTCATTTTTTAAAAAAGAGCAAAGAGGAAGGACTTGCCCCACTATATTCCAATGTTACACATTAAAACACTATGGTGCTGATGCAGAAACATGCACATTGACCAAGGATCAGAAAGTACTCAGAATCGTATATGTGTATGTTGATGCATTTGGATGTGATTGTACCCTCTGTATTGAAAAGAAGTCACCACAAATCAATGGGATGAAGGTGGACTGCTTAGGAGATAGTGCAGGGAAAACTAGCTCACTACATGGAGAAAAATTAAGTTGGATACCTAACACCATAAACAAAGGTGAACTTCAGATGCATTAAATATATGAATGTGAAAGGCAATCCCTCAAAACAAATAAATAGAAATGTACATAGAAAAATATATGTATAATCTTAAAACTGGGTTGGATTTTTAAAAAAACAAAATCTAACAAATATACCCATAGGTCAAAAAATTGATGAATTTAACTATGAAAAATCAATAATAATGTAATGATAGATATCATTTTCAAAATTAATTGACAGGTGCTGGACTGAGGAAAAACATTGGAGACTTCTAAAGCCAGCAAGGGATTATTACCCAGAACATATAAGAAAGTGCTACAAATCAACCAGAAAAAGACAGAGAACCCAAGAAAATCCACTAGTTTTGCTCAATCCAACTAGTTATTTGATAAGTGAAAAATTTTTTTAATACATTTTTATTGATTTCAGAGAAGAAGGGAGATGGAGAGAGAGAGAGAGAAACATTAATGATGAGAGAGAATCATTGATCAGCTGCCTCCCACAAGACACCCACCCGGGATGGAGCCCACAACCCAGGCATGTGCTCTGACCAGGAACCAAACCTTGACCTCCTGGTTCATAGGTCAACACTCAACCACTGAGCAACACCGGCTGGGCTAGATAAGTGACAATTAAAACAAAAGCAAGATATCTCTTTTTACCGACAAGACTGGCAAATATTAGGAGGCAAATGCCAAATTTTGGCAAGGTTGTAGGGAAACAGGAACTCTTTTGCTCATCCGGTGGAAAGTAAACTGGCAGAACTATTCCAGGGCATATCAAAGATAAACAAAGCAGACACTAATTAAAGCAGCAAGGACAGGCTCTGTTCAGTGACTACTGCAAGGTTTTGGGGAGAACAAATGGTAAATCTTGGGCAAGTCCCTTGGTGCAAGCCCCTTGGGTTTGGATGGAGTCTCTAGATGCCCAGGGTTCTGCAGGTCTCAGGCATGACTTGGGCTATCTCTTCAAAATCTCTTTCCCCTGGAGGACAGGGAAGGGGAAAGGCCTCAGTCATTCCATGTTTTTAATAGTGGCTCTGCCACTTAATTCCAGTGAGAATTCGGAAAACTCTTTCAAGTTGTTTAGGAAGGACACCACAATCCATAATTATAAACTACACTGATGCTTGTAACTAGAGTTGTTTGTTTTTAATGGAGGCATCAGACCCGTCTGTGATAAGAAGGATCCCTGGGCTCATTACCCCTCTGAGAGAAAGTACAAGTCAACACAGGCCCAGTTTATAGGAATGAAATCAATGCAGAAGTAGTAAGAGTAAGCCTCTCAGAGTTGGTCTCATGGAATTAGCTGTCATTGGACGGGGAAGAGGGCAGAGAAAAACGAAGAAAGGAGCAGAGCTGACTCACAGCCATTGTCCAGACAAAAAGGGAAATACAGGGAAATAAAAGATAAATCCTTGGCCTTCCACCGGGGGCAAGAGCAACACAGTGATTTTGTGAAGATTCAATAGCAGGTTTAATGCTGGACAAAGCATGCCTGGCCAAGACTGGAAACAGAACCTCCAACGTTGAGCTAGGACAGGGAAACATCTCAGCCAAGTGACTTTTATAAACAAACTTATTTAGAGGGAATTTGTAAAAGAAAAAATTATCCACTAATCCAACCTACCCGACAATAACTTCCTTCTTGCACATTCCATCCTGGTTCTTGTTCATGTCAACAAAAAATATTTACCTGGTTACTATTGAGTAAATACACTGTATTTTGAACACGACTTTAAAATAAAACTAACACTGGACCATAAGCACTTCCCCACATTTCTACACAGTATTAATAATTTTCACAATGATAACATCTTAACACAAGTTTCAAAAAGTCACACAACCTGGAAAGACTAGCGATTTAAAACAGGGAGTCAAGTTTCTTGAGTGATTTCCTCAAGAAGGCCAGGAAGCTCCTAGAAGAGCAATAAAGATCCAATGTGATGCATTCAGATAAATATGGCAATGGGTAGATTGCCAGTAAGTCAGTGGCTTGGCTTTGGGAACAAGGGGAAGTGGGTGTACATATAGTGCTGGTCACATGGGGGAAGTGGGCCCACTAAGATGGGTTCAAGTTCACAGCCCGAGCAGAGGTGGCCACGTGACTGACAATGAGTCTTCATTCTAAGTTTTCATGCTGATCAGTGTTTCATCAATAGGCCCTCTAAAGAAGCTTCTGGACCTCAGAGCTCCTCAAAGAGCCCAAGAGCCATGTCTGAGAACCGGGACCCTCAGTGAAGAGAAACGTTTGGGGAGTCATCAGAGCTGGACATCCATTTCATTTCTTGTCACAGTTCTAGGCAGCTGCCAGCCATCTTCCCCACACTCACGCTGGCTCTGTTTTTGTTCTCTTCTCTATTTCATTGACACCCACTCCCCTTCAACTTTCTCTGTCCTTCAGCATGAGGAATCCATGGGCGGTGGTCTTCAGGTTCTCTAGAGTAAGTGTTGTCCTGGGGAACCTAAGGAATGAACTCAGATCTGGCAGAGAGATTACCTAGGCAGTAGGAAGTCACTAGAAAGATAGTGTCCAGAAAACATAAATAGTCTAGTTATAACTAGCTCCACTAAAAAGTGAGCCCACACTCTAATTTTAAGGATAAGGAGTGGAGTAGGCATAAAGAAGTTGGCTCCATAGGTGAGATACCCTTGTCTGGCTCAGTGGGCTCGCCATGCAGCTTCTTCTCCTCTGGAAGTCTCTCTAGTTCGCTGGCTGTTTGTTGTCTTGGGTGAGAGGACTCTAGGAAGCCTTGGCTGCCTACCTGCTCTGCTGGCCATGGGCTACACCTCAGCCCTTTCTCAGGGATTGAGAAGAAGCTGGATCCTTGCCAGGGATGGCCTCTGGCCAAGAGGCAACTCAACTCGAATGGTCTGTTGGGAAGCTCCCTGGCCTTCCCCTGTGCATGCCACAAAGCCAGCAATGTTAACTGCACCCGGCTTTGTCCGGCCTGTGCAGTGAGTGCATGAGCCTTGTCAGGCACGGGAGCTGAAGCAAGGTGGCCCAGCTCAGTGTGCAAACTCCAGTGGATGAGAAGCAGGAGAACCACACTGCGCGCTCCCAGCACTCTATAACCAGTAGCGATGGGTGCAAACTGAAATCAGTTTTCTGTGTAAGGAACTGAAATGAGGGATCAGCTTATAAATTCTTGCAATTGTAGAGAAATAGAGAATCCAAGCAAAAGGAAATTACCAGCATATTCCAATCATATGCGGCATCTCTGAGCTCAGGAATACCTCCCAGCTTCAAGACTCCAGTGATCAAGCATTTCCTATGGCCAAGTTGTTCTGAGTCTACTTGCTTAGAAGGCATCATTGTTCAGTAGGAAGACTGGTTTGTTATGACAAAGGATGTTCTTTCAGAGACCAATGTGCAGAATTATGGGAGGAAGAGGTACCTGGAAATCTTCACTCATTCTTCTCTTAGGGTTCATGGGTTTTGGTGGGGCTACCCAAACTAGAAACTATGGGGTGAAATAGATCCCCTTCAGCCAGTCAAGAGCTTTCTACAGCAGAGAACTACCTCTTCTATAGTGCTAATTATGTGCCACTGTGCTAAGTTCTTTACTGCCTAGTTTAGTATGTTTATTCCTCCCTATTGCTCCTTGGGCTATACATACTCTATGGCCCCCATCTTCTGGAAAAGCAGAAAACGGAGACTCAGGGGTTACATGGCTTCCCCAAGGTCACACAGGTAGTGCGTGGTAGAGCTGAGTTTCAAAACCCAGGTTCATGTGCTGCCAAATCTCCTGTCCTCCTTGTCCTCCCTAACCCTGGGTCCCTGGGTGGAAGATGTCAGGATTGATATTAGGACTATTCGCTTTAGGTTGGCTCCTGTGAGTTTGCTAGAATGTGATCTGCGAGTCTAACTGTACTTTGGTTTTAAAAACGGGTGAGAGATGACAGTGCTTCAGACTAAGAGCAAGAAGAACAGGATCTGGACCAAACCCCTTAGAGAAGAGTGGCTCCAGCAGGTAGGAAAGGGGAGAAGGTTGTGAGAAATCATAAGCTATTCTATTCTAATGATATCTCTTAAGTAGTTTTGGTGTCAGCTAACTATGTTTTTCAGAATAATTTACCTGAAAAAGGTAAAACATATTGGACGAGGTTTATTTTCACTTAAAATGATAACTTTGTGTGTAGAATTTTGAATTATTGTAATTTATTATTAATCACACAGAGTGCTTTATGAAAGTCCTGATGATGAGCCATTATTCCTCACTCGACAGAAGCAGCAAGTAAAGGATTTGGTGGACAACTAATTGGGCTGAGTCACCAGTAACCACGGTACATGGTGGCAGGGGCTGGGGGAATCCAGTCCCTTGTTTGGAGTCCAGTTTTCATTTTCTTAGATTAGTAAACCAATCCTGAGATCAAAATAACGTCCTTTCTTTTGTTTCAAGCCCCCTTCTTAGGAAGTATCTTATGTATGTCAAGTGCTTTCATTTTGTTTTACAAGGTACATGCACGTCTATGGTCTCATGCCACACCACAGACCCTGTGTGAGGTTAGACATTCTTATTTCAATTTAATGGGTCAGAAAACGGAGGCATATACCGGGCAAGAGGTTTGCTAAGGGCCCAGAACTGGCTCCAGGCAGAGCCACGAGTCTGGCTCCTTTCCTGCAGGTCACATTGCCCTTCAACTGATCTGCCTGAAACTGAGCAGGGCAGCGAGGGTTCACACAGAGGTTATGACTCCAAGCCACAGCTGCAGAAGTAGCTGTGAGGAAAGCTACAAAACTGACTATTTTCAAAGACCTGGACATTTGCACTGGGATTAGTGGGTCCATTCAAGTCCTGGCTTAGAGAGTCCCTCAGCCACTGCTCAGTTAGAAGAAACCCTTTGGCCTTTTCCTTTCTTCTCCTTTCCCCCCTCCCTTTCCCCGCTGTCCCTCCGGCTCTCACTCTGTGCTTCCCTCCACACCCTCAAGCAGACTTCATTAATATAACACGGAACTATGAGGTTGGGCTCATATTCTCTGTCTCGTTTACTGTGTTTAATCAAATCTCTGTGGGCTCAGGTTCCTCTTATCACATTTTGGCTGCTCTGGGCATGAATCAGAGTGCAGGGCCCCTCAGTAACAGGGCTTGGGAGGAGGACACGGCCATGACCCGTGCTGGGCATTATGCAATCGCCGCCTTGTGCTCCTGGCCAACAGATAACTGATCACAGCATCTAGGAAACTGGAGAATCTACATCTCAGAGGGATCCAGAAAGAAACCGGCTCCATTTGAGGCATGTATTAGGACACCCGTGGAAAGAGCCTGCCTGGGCCTTGGAGACAGTCATCTGGCTGAGAATTCAGTCTCTACCACTCAAAAGCCTCATGAACTCGTGTATGGAAAGGATTTAACTTCTCCAAGCCTCAGATTGCTCATCTGTAAAGTGCAGGTTGTAATCCTGGCCCTTGGGTCACTAACAGAATTGATATGTAACTGGAATAAGATAAGGCGATTGGAAATTCCTCTGTTCATTCACCCTCTATGTGTCAGACACTGTGCTAGGCATAGTCCTTGTTCTGAGCAAATGTGCCAACTTAAAACAAATAATCTCATGCCCAGCTGGTATGGCTCAGTGGCTGAGCGTTGACCCATGCACCAAGAAGTTCCTGGTTTGAATCCCCATCAGGGAACATGCCTGGGTTGCAGGCTCGATCCCCAGCAGGAGGCATGCAGGAGGCAGCCAACCGATATTGATGTTTTCCTCTCATTGATGTTTCTCTCTCTCCCGCTCCCTTCCTCTCTAAAATCAATAAAAACATCTTTTTTAAAAATCTCATAATAACTATGTCATTACAATTGTAATAAGCATAATAAAAGGTTGATGTACAACCAGGAGGGACCCATTCTGTCCTGGGGCAGAGAGGGAGGACGTTGGTGTAAGAATTACATTCTGTGACTTCATAAGAACTGTGAAGTGCACAGCTAACACCAGGCTCTTCTTTCTCAAAGCTGGTGCCATTTGGCAGTATTTGCCCTAATCGTTGACCTTCCAGGCATAAGGGTTAGGGTACAGAGAATTTTATTTCTTCAGGCCATCTAGTCAGTGGTGAGGCAGGCACTTCAGCCCAGACCGTCTGACACTAAACCCCACATTCTTGTCCTCCACACTCCTTTGCCCTTTGACTCATCAGCCTCACCCTCATGTCGAGTCAGATGGTGACATTTTTTTAAAGTGGAGGTATAATTGACATATAACATATTAGTTTTAGGTGTACAACATAATGATTCAATATTTGCATCCACTGCAAAATGATCACCACAATAAGTCTAGTTACCATCTCTCACCATACTGGTACAAAGGTACAAAAAATCCCCCCATCTCCCTTTATGATGAGAACTTTCAGGATTTACTCTCTTGGAAACTTTCAAGTATGCGCTACAGTATTATTGACTATAGTCACCATGCTGTACATTACACCCCCATGACTTATTTTATAATTGGAAGTTTGTACCCTTCACCCATTTCATCCATTTCACCCACTCCTGTACCCCTCTCCTCTAGTCACCACCATTCTGTTTTCTGTAACTATGAGTTTTGTTTTTTATATTCTACATAAAGGTGAAATCATATGGTATTTATCCTTCTCTTATTTTACTTAGCATGATTTCCTCAAGGCCCATCCATATTGTCATAAATGGCAAGATTTCATTCTTTTTATGGCTAAGTAGTATGCCATTGTATATATGGTACCACATCTTCTTTATCCATATATCTATTGATGGACACTTAGGTTGTTTCTATACTTTGGTTATTATAAATAATGCTAACTTAGGGGTGCATATATCTTTTCTAATTCGTGTTTCTGTTTCCTTTGGATACATATCTACTAGTGAAATTGCTGGATCATATGGTAGTTCTATTTTATTTTATTTTTTTAAATCCTCACCAGATGATAGTTTTTCCATTGCTTTTAGTTTTGTTTGTTTTGTTTTTTTTTTTGTTAATCGTCACCCAAGAATATTTTCTCATTGATTTGTAGAGAGAGTGGAAGGGAGGGGGAGAGACACACAGAGAGAAACATCAATGTGAGAGACACACATTGATTGTTTGCCTCCTGCATGCACCCTAACTGACTGGGGTTGGGGATCGAGCAACTGAGGTATGTGCCCTTGACCGAATCGAACCCAAGACCCTTCAGTGTGCAAGCCAACGCTCTAACCACTGAACACACCAGCCAGGGTGATAGCTCTATTTTTAACTTTTTAAGGAATCTCCATACTGTTGTCCATAGTGGCTGCACCAATTTATATTCCCACCAACAGTGCAAGAGGGTTTCTCCAACTAGGGTCCCCTATGGTATAAGATAGTAGTCCAGTTTCATTCTTTTACATGTGGCTGTCTAGTTTTCCCAACACCATTTACTGTGCCGGGAGCCGGTCCATCCTTGCTGTTTCAAAGGACCTGGCATATATGGCATACTGTTCTTAATATGTTTGCTCACCTTCTTGGCACTATGTGTTTTAACCAAGGTCACCTCTCTGAGAAAGGTTGTTTCCCCAAGTAGGGATTTTCCCCTGAAGTTAGGGAGGGAATAAAATCCCTTAACTAAGTGCCAGGCAGGTAATTAATCACTTTAACTACGAATAATCATGCTTAAGCTACATAATCTTTACTCCCTGGAATGGAGATAAGAAACGCCCTAACCTTTGGAATAGAGATTGATAGGATTGGAATCAACTGGTATAAATACAGATGTAACAAGACAGCAAGAGACAGAAGAGAGACAGAACCTAGGCACAGAACCTACACAGAACGTTCTCTAGGGACAGAAGAACTTCGCTGGAGAGAACATGGCAAAAGATCCTGGACTGAACCTGACTACAGAAATTGGCAAGAGAACCTGACTAGAACCTGGTGACTGAACCTGCCTGGCGAACCTGGACAGAACCTGACTGGAGAACCTAGCGAGGGAACATGGCTACAGAGCCTGGCCGGAGAACCTGGAGAACCTAGCAAGAGAACATGGACACAGAACCTCTCTGGAGATCCAAAGCAGAACCTCTCTGGAGATCGAGACCAGAACTTGGCTGGAAATCCTGGCTAGGCTGCTGATCAACTGAATGCTGTCTCCGTGTCATTCCTTCTTCGCCAACTCCGTCTACGCCTTTGGGAACCCCTGGACCTGCTGGGGTTGGACCCCGGCATTACTGAAGAGACTATCCTTTCCCTCATTGTATATCCTTGCCTTCTTTGTCATAAATTAACTATATATGCATGGGTTTATTACTGTGATCTCTATTCTGTTCCATTGATTTATGTGTCTGTTTTGATGCCAATACAATACTGTTTTGATTAATATAGTTTTGTAATACAGTTTGAAATCAAGGAGTGTGATATCCCTCGCTTTGTTTTTCATTCTCAAGATTGCTTTGGTTATTCAGAGTCTTTAGTGGCTCCATACAAATTTTAGGATTATTTGTTCTATTTCTGTAAAAATGTCATTAAAATTTTGACAGGAAATTCACTGATTCTGTAGGTAGATTGCTTTGGGTAGTATGGTCATTTTAACAATATTAATTCTTCCGATCAGATATTTTATTTTATTTTTTAAATATTTTAAAATTGATTTCAGAGAGGGAGAGGGAGACAGAGATAGAAACATCAAGGATAAGAGAGAATCATTTATCAGCTGCCTCCTGCGCACACCCTACTGGGGATCAAGCCCCCAACCTGGGCATGTGCCCTGACTGGGAATCAAACCATGACCTGGTTCATAGGTTGATACTCAACCACTGAGCCACACCTGCCGGGCAGATGGTGACATTTTAAAGAAGGTCTGTTCCCTAGAGTCTTCTGAATGGGTGTGTCATTTGGTGGCCAACGGCTTCATTTTGAGCTGAAGGTCTGCTTTCCACCTTAACCCACTGAGTAGTGGTTATTTATTGACAACAGTCCCATCTGATGACGGCGAAGCAAGTTGGTACATGTTCAGCCACACAAGCCTCAGATGAAGCCTCTGGCAGGAAAAGTTCCCACAGTTGGGAACTTAAGCTGATTAGCTTTGCGGGCTGTTTGAGGGGGAAATGGGGTGGCCTTGACATTCAGCTTCAATACTTTAGAAGTTTGGCCATTTCATACATTTCTGTTTGCTTTTCCCCTTTGCTTCCCTAAGATTAAAGAAAAAAATTACCCCAAAACGATTAGGGCAATGGGCCTCAGTTTATATTCTCAATTCTCATTTAATTGCTACCCATTCTTCCTCATTAACCAGGTCTCTGATCTAAACATGCAGTAAGCATCCCATCACTGTCTTTCCATCAAACCCAGTTCACAATTTTGCCTTAAGGTTCCACTAAATCCAGCCCACTTTTAAAAACCCTCTTCATCTCTGGGGATCCCTGGAGAACACTTAGAGGGGCATGTTTGAGGAGAAGTTGAACTTAATGCTTAGCCAGACATCATGGGAAAACACTTGGAGTGGGAATACCAAATGCATGTGCACGGCCGGCTTACCCTTAAGTAGTCTTGAGATGGGGCGAGTGACCACCTCCATGGGCTCAGTATGCGCATCTCTGAATTGCAGTGGCTCCCCCACCTGCGTTCCACCAGTACATTCATCTTCTGCAGCCCTGGGTGACAGACCGGAGACATGAATGTCCTAAGAACCACAAGGGAAATGCTCACTCACCACTCACCACTCGGGAGCTCACTCAAGGCTCTTTCAAAGGTCATCCCTAAGCCGACTGTGGTCTGGAAGTGCTTGTAACTAGATTGTCATTGTAACTACTTCCTTAACAAGACTTCAAAGCTCTTTATGAACCCAAACAACTGCTGAACTGATAGGGACAGAACAATCGCACCCCTTGAAATGCAGGTGGCATGTGCTTCCTGGTGGCACTCAGCAGAGAATTTTCTCTATCCCCCCCGAACCCAGCACAGACAAGACGCTTCGCTGGTCGCTGAGGCCAGACCGAGAGTCCACCTAGGCTGAGGGTCAGCACAGACCTGAGGGAGGTAAGGGCTGGTCAGGCCACTGTGGCCAAGAGAAGAGGGCACGATGGACCAGGTCACAAAACCAGAGGTCATGTACCAGGGCTTGGGGTGGGCACCCTTCAGCACACCATGTGGCCTGAACAATGTCTGTGGGCAGCAGGGAGCCAAGGGAACAGGCCTGGGCACGGAGCGGGAGGGAAACCGAGCCCAGCACCGGGAGCCGTGCAGAGATGCTCAGAGGGCTCAGGGGAGCCAAAACACTAGTGACAAGGGCGGTGAGACCAGCAAGCCACAGTAACCGCAGCAGGAAGATCTGGGGAGAATTGGGGTAGCAGGTTAATTAGGCCTTTGACTTAACAACTGAACAAGGACTACACCCAAAGGGGATCAGAACCACATGTGTATGACTAGATGTATGTCTACACATTTAAATGAATACAGATATGTGAGGAAAGTGGGCAGAAATGGGCAACAGGGGATGATAATACATGCACTGGAAACAGAACTCAGACACTGATTTAGACCTAGTACAGTGCTTGACACATACTAGGTGCTCAATAAATGACGAAGTCCCTTCCCTCCACTGCTACCCAGAGAAGGGACCCATCCCACTTCCCAGAGAACGAATGGGTATTATGAACCAGCATGAGCCTTGTCTACTTACCTGATACTAGAGGGAAATCTAATTGCTTAGTAAAGCTGTTCACTTGTACCCACTGTGCTATTTACCTAGTCTTATTTTTTTTAACCTCATCAGAGGACATGCTTAGAGAGAGGAAGGGAAGGAGAAGGAGGGAAAGAGGAAGAGAGGCAGAGAGGCAGAGAGAGAGAGGGAGAGAGAGAGATTGCTTTCCATACATGCCCTGATGGGGGGATGAAACCCACAACCCAGGTATGTGCCCTGACCAGGAATCCAACCAGCAATCTTTTGGTGCACAGGGTTGACTCAACCAACTGAGCCACTCCAGCTGGGCATACCTAGTCTTAATTAATTTCATTGTATCTACATTTCAAAGGTACGACCTTATCAGGATGCACTATCCAGTCCACAGAAACTGAATTTGCATGCAGCCCCTCTGCTGTCTTGTCTAGTCCCTGACGGGTGCCCGGTCCAGGCTGACACACCACTGGGGCCCTGGAGGAGGATCTTGTCCACATGGCATGGTACTCAGGGGGCTTCTCATTAAGGGCAGGGCCACTGGAGTGAGTCCCTAGACACACTGTTCCCGATGGGGCTGATCGCACCCACGTCTACCCGCTGCTCCCACGGAAAACTGGGATCCCAGGTCAGCCGCATTCAGGAGGAGCGCCCGGGCCACTGCCCCACAGAGCGTGGCTGAAGTCAGGACGACAGCTCACCTGGGAACTGGGGCGCCAGACCTCCTGTAGGCAGGGCGCCCTTCCCCTCCGCACGTGACATCACGGAGCTGCTCCATAAAAGCAGCTCGCAGGGATCCAGGAGCGCAAAAGACAGACGCGCTTGCCGAGCTCGCGCCTGCGCTGCGCGCACGTGGTCGCGGTGCCCCGTGCCCGGTGTGGCGGTCCCCGCGCGCGCGCTCCCTGGTCCCAGCCCGGCGACCAGATTGGGAAGGAGCGGAGCCCAGGGCAGTCCGCGCCGGCCCCGCAGGAGCCACCGAAGATGCCCCACAGCAGCCTGCGCGCGGCGGCCGTCCTCCTGCTCTTGATCTTAAAGGAACAGCTTTCCAGCACAGCCCCACTCAACGGTAAAGTTTCTGCCTCTTTCCTAACAGTCCCGGAGCGCTCAGCCACCCCTGGACGGAGGGATTTCCTGCGGGGCTTGTAAATGATAAAGTAAAATCATTGACGGGGAGGGGGATGTCTGGGGGGTGCGGGGAGGGGGAGCAGGGAAGGACAAGCCTCGTGGCCAATTGCACACTGTTAGGAGGGATGCTCCGTTTCCCTTTGGAACGCACGACCTGCCGTGGCTGGGGGAACGCACTGTCTTCCTATTGAAATTTGTCTGTGTTCTCTGAGCACCTGCAGCTCCGCAGGGGTTGCTTGGGAACTTGCTCACTGGGGCCGGGAACCGGGATTTTAAATGCTGCGCGATGGGAAGGGGACTGTGCATCCTGAGCAGGGTCGCGGCAGGAAGGGTTTGCAGTGGCTCCAGGGCAGAAGCCTCCCATCCGAGCGGGTGCTTTACTGGGGGGGCGGGGGGGAGGCTCCTCACCATTGGGTTTTACCTGCAAGTCAAAGGGATGATGCATCCCATCCTTAATCATTGTTTTTCTCCAGGAAAAACTGTCCTGTGTGTGTGTGTGTGGATACGCGCACAGATGAGCACACACACCTTATTTCTGAGTGTAATTAGGGCCCTTAACCCTGAGGGTGCGGACTGAGGTGGGAGGAGGTGGTGGGTGGACCTGGCTGTAGACTCAGGTCTGTGCAGTGAATTGCGGAGAGTAGCTAAGGTCAGGTTAGCCAGTCCTTTGAAACACATGGGGGAGGATGCCATGCTTTTGCCTGCCTCCCCAACAGCTGGGTGAATGCTGTTCTGAGAGAGTAAATGGTGACTTTTGTGGAAACTCCCCGGTAACTGATGGTGGCCCCGCCCTTGACAGTTTGCCTCAAGTTGTAAAGACGTGTGTGGGTGCTATAATCCCGAACCCCGTTAGGCTGAAATATTTACAGAAGGACCCAAAGCGACCATAACGGCTGAACATGTATACCCCCTGGCTAGGCAGTGGTGGTGGGGAATCGGTCCTGTTCAGCATGTGAAACCGGTGTCCCCTTCCTTCTTGGAGGTCATTGTGCCCCCTCCCCCCGGGGGGTAGGGGGTGCAGGGCAGGGGACAGCGGGGAGCTGGGCTGTCAGCAGCTTTGCCATTACTCTGAATTCAATTCCAGTCCACTGGCATGATATGCTTAATATTATCTCCCCCACCCCCGGGAGAAATAGAAGGTCAGTGAGAGAAAGGCGTTATGTAAAAGTGGAAATTAATTTTTAAAACTGCAAACTTTGGCATGTATCCCCCTCTGGAGAAAGCTGCACTGAGACCTGAAGTTTCACTAAAAGTCTCCCTTTTGGTTCCAAGCTGTTCTAAGACCAGAGACAGAAACAGCCATTCATTGGCTGGAGTTCCTGAAAGCCTGTTACTCCCCTCACTCTGGGGGCAGCTTCTCCGGCTTGTTCTCTTCCTGCCTGATTTCCCTCTCCCTCCTCCCCTGCCCTCCTTGCCCTTCTTCCTCTCTCCCCTCTCTCCTTTGTCCTCCCTTCTCCCCTCCCCATTCTCCAAGTTAAGATGGTGTAAAAACTCCACTTTCACCCCACACTGAGCAGCCCGCCTGCCTACCCCTAGGTTTGAAGAACACAGTTTTTATTTTATTATTCCTCATGAGATTCTGGGCGTCTTAACTGCCTTGGGGACAAGGTCAAGGCAAAAATGACTGGGGTGTGGAGTGTCAGTATTAACCCAAGGTTGGGGCTGAAGGAGGGGTAAGCTTGGTAATGGGGTCAAAGTGTGGCCTGCCCTCTGCCCGGAGCATTTAAATTTCCAGCCGTTGGCCCTGGAGAATGTCTGAGCAAAACTCTGAGGTTGGGAGGGAGCAAAGTCAGGTGAAGTCGGGTGTCTTCCAGAGAAAACCTTGGGTTCTTAGCTGCTGGGAGGAAACATGGCAGTGCATTCTGCAGCACCCGCTCTGTGTGGACCTGGTGTGGCGAGCTGGGCAGTCTCAAGAACTCAGGGAAGCTTCTAGCACCCAGGACAGGAAGCGGGCAAAGCCCCAAACCCCTGACTTGGATCTATGTAAATATCACTTCCTTGGAGAGCACACAGGGCATTCTCCCTGCCTGGACACACTGGGCTGCAGGTTCTAACAGGCACCGGCTGGGCCTCCCAAGGCTCACCCTCTTGGGAAGGAATAGTTCCCCTCCCCGAAGGGCCCCGAAGGGGGAAGGGGCAGCGGCAGCAGCCTTGGCCTGGTTGTCCTGCAGGGTCAGTTTAGTCCTGCTAAGTAAGACGCCTGTCCCTAAAGCTAACGGTGGGGAATCAGGAGGCGCCACGTCCATAAAGCGCAGACAGACACACACTTCCTTATGAAGTCTGCCTGAGGTCAGGTCTGAGCTGACAGTGAACCGGGCTGGGGCCTGACCTTCCCCGGTGAACCCCCCAACTCAGATCACCCTCGCTTCCATTTTACGACCATTAATCCCCCAGCCCCCTGCTCCCGAGCCCCGCCACGCTGCCACTTACACTCAAAGCGCTGAGTGTTGAGGCCCAACCAGGCTTGGGCAGAGAGAGGAGGGCAGCGAAGGGTGCTCTGGATGTTGCTGCTTTTCAAGGACATCTAGGGCTGCTGGGCCTCAGGTGTCCACTCTGCAACCTCGGTCCCTGAGCTCCCACAGCATCATGCTGGTGCCTCATCTGAGGATGAGCGCTGCAATCACGGGAGAAACCTCAACTGAGTGAGCTTTCGGGAGCGGAGCAGAAGGCGCAGGGTATTAGGGGTACGATTTGATTTGGGGGAAAGTGCAGCTAAAACTTCCGGCCAGAGCAGGACTGCTCCCAGGCAGCAGCTGCTTTCCTGGTGGCCTCCAGGATCACTGGAGTGGCCTGTGTCTCAGGGCAGCGGTGAGGGGCGCTCCCGTGACCTGTCAGACGACATCCCAGGCCTCGGAGAGCTCTCTCAGCCTGGCTAAGTGGAAACCATCTGCTTCTCTGTGTAAAGTCTGTGGTTGTATTTTAATAGCGAACCCTGAAACAAAACGCTGAAGGAAAATGTTCGGGGAGGAGGTTTGATGTCTTCTGGAGCGTAGTTTGAAGGCAGTGCTTCCTTTGTGCCTTTTCTCTGCTGTTTCAGTGCAGAGCTGGTGCACAAGTCCGGTTCGCCTGTGGTCCTGACCGCCTTCATCCAATTGCTAATCCAGGGGAGGTTAATCTTGGGACTGTTGATGCCTGTGGAGTCCATAGTAGGTCCCAGGGGTCCGTGGACCTCCTGAAACTAATTGTACATAAACTTGTGTGTGTCTAAGCTTAGGTGTTTTTAGGAGGAAAAGGTCCATAGTTTACATCAGCTACTTGGATTGCTCTGGTCTCCCCCTAGCCCCGAAAGAGTGAGAAGAAGAATCAAAGATTCCTTAAGTTTATGGGAACTTAGGGTGGGCTGTCTGTAAATGCCTAAGCCTAAACAAATCATGAAAGAGCAAAAGAGGGGCAAGTTTTATAGCGATATGGAGATAATATCAAAAGAATTAACTGAAGAGTAGTCAAAGTGGGTGCCATAAGGAGCAGGAAAAAGCCTAGGGGTGTCAGGGGACCGATTAAAAAAAAGCTTTGTTAGAACCACCTGACTCTATAAACCATGTACAAGTGTATTTTGATATGATTACCAATTAATAATTGAGAATTAAAATAATTAAAAGCACTGAAGCACAGAAATGAAACAGAACAACAACAAAAATATGAAGTTAAGCCAGCTTTAAAAATAAAAGCAAAGTCCTCTTTTAGCTTTAAAATCCACCATTGGCTTGAGTAGGAGATGCCCAGTTGTCATAAGTGACCAGTTAAATTTTACTCAAATCAGTTCCCGAGAGAGAAAGGGGATGGGAGAGCCTTCCTCTTCCCGCTGTCCCCGGTGGGCCGAGAACACGGAGACACTGGGAGAAGCTAGGAGAGAGGGACTTAGGAGCTGGACAGTCCCCACATTGGGATGTGGCCCTGAGACACCCCGAGTCTTCATTCAGGGTCTCAATCTCCTTCTGGAGGTAAGGAGGGAGGTGTCAGGCAGGGTCTGCCGCAGCTTTTCAAACAATGTGCTTTGATATGGGAATGAAGGACTTTTACGTGTGCAGGGTGGGGGTGGGGAGTGGCGGGTGACTTCCGTTATATTCCTGGCAGAATTTTTCCTACACATTCCTCCCACCCCTGGAATCTAACTCGTGCGAGGGCGGCAGCGTCCCCAAAGAAACACTTTCCTTTTGAGAGTAGTGTTTTCCTCCTTATGTACCGATGTGAACTATTCTCCAGGCTATGTTGTTAAGTAGGGGAAACGCAAGATGCAAAATAGTGTTTCCAACATGCCAGCCTTTGTGTGAAAAAAGGGGGGAGCCCTGGCCAGTGTGCTCAGTGGTTAGAGTACCAGCCTGTGCACCGAAGGGTCGTGGGTTGGATTCTGGGTCAAGGGTATGTACCTGGGTTGCAGGTTCAATCCCCTGCCCCAGTTAGGGTGCATGTGGGAGACAACCAATCGATGTGTCTCTCATATATTGATGTCTCTCTCTCCCCATCTCTCCCTTCCTTCCTCCCTCCCTCCTTTTCTCCCTTCCTTCCCCCTCCCTCCCTCTTTGCCTCCCTTCTACTGTCTTTAACAATCAATGGGAAAAATATCCTCAGGTGAGGATTAACAAAAAAAGAGGAGGGGGGGGTGGTGCGGGAAGAATACAATACATAAGTGTGTGCAGTCATACCATAAAAGATTCCATCAACTGATGAATTGGCCATCTCCAGTGGAAACAGAGAGATCTGGCAGGAGAAAGAACTTTTACTGTAGACCCTTCAGCAGCTTTTGGGTTTTGAGCCTTGTGAATTTATTACCCACTCAGCTAATAAAATTTGGCATCTCTAGGATGTCTGGGGAGGCTTTTACTGAAGAAGTTTTGGGCATCCACCCCCTTTTCCGTCTCACCCATTTCAAAATGAAATCTGTGTTTTTTTTCCAACTTGTTCAAGCATAATTGTACTTAACTTGCTTTGTTTTGTTCTTTGCAGGGTTCGACTGGACCTATATTGGTAAGTGGAAATCTTAAATATTTTTTTTAGGAGATGGCTGTGTTTAATGAGAAAGCCAGAAATGTCACGATCTCTGGAGATATTTTTTTTGTAGTAGAGAGAGCAGTTCTGATATTATTAAATAGGCACAAAGGCCTCTCTGAGAAATCACTCCATAGGGGTTGCATGCTACACTTTCTCCTAGCAGATGAGCCTGCTCTGTGTACTTGAACGTTGAGTCAGTGTTAAGGCTTCCAGATTCCTGCACGGATTTCTACCAGACCTCCCAGGTGAAGATACCCAGGGTACTTCCACACTGCAAGGGCCGTGGGCAGGAGAGAGCCTTTCTCCTTTGTAGGACATTTACCCTACAATAAACAAAGAATAAAGGGCTCTTTTCTGAAAGTTTGGCTCAGGCCCCAAGACTTAAGCCAGTGGTTCTCAACCTTCTGGCCCTTTAAATACAGTTCCTCATGTTGTGACCCAACCATAAAATTATTTTCGTTGCTACTTCATAACTGTAATGTTGCTACTGTTATGAATCGTCATGTAAATATCTGATATGCAGGATGGTCTTAGGCGACCCCTGTGAAAGGGTTGTTCGACCGCCAAAGGGGTCGCGACCCACAGGTTGAGAACCGCTGATTAAGCTGTCAGTAGGTCTAGAATTAACTACTTCTTGCCCTGTTTGTAAACAAGCAATAGACGAAGTGGAGATGGAACATCCTTAGTGAAAAGAGACGCTTGTCTTAAATGGGAAGAGAGGGACCTCAGTCGTGCAATGGGGTTTCTGTGGGACTGGGTCAAGAACGACATTGGCCACTGCTGGCAGGCTTGCAAGATAAGCACCTTGAAATCAGCGTAGCTGGTGTGTTGCACTGAATGGGAAACGTCATCAGCAGGAGTGGGAAGGGGAGGCTAAGTACTTGGGTCCCCTGGCAAGTGCAGAATGCTAATACAGTCCCCCCTTATCTGCAGTTTCACTTTCTGTGGTTTCAGTTACCCAAGGTCAACCACAGTCTGAAAATATTAAATGGAAAATTCCAGAAATAAGCAATTCATCGGTTTTACATTATGCGCCGTTCTGAGTAGAGTGATGAAATCGCAAGCCGTCCCACTCCGTCTTGCCTAAGACGTGAATCATCGCTTTTGTTCTGCACATCCACGCTGCCTAGCTCCCCGCCTGTTAGTCAGTTAGTAGCTCTCTTGGTTCTGGGGGTGGCGAGGGGAAGGCCACACACACATAGCCTTTAACATGGTATATTATACTTGTTCCATTTTGTTATTTTTGTTGTTAATTTCTTATTGTGCCTAATTTATAAATTAAACTGTATCATAGGTATGTATGTACTGATAAAAACATATATATATAGTTTGATATTATGTATAGTTTCAGGCATCTACTGGGGGTCTTGGAATGTATCCCCATGGATAAGGGAGAACTACTATTATGTCCTATTTAGGACAGAGTCACAAGGGATTTGCAACATAGCTTGTTATGGTAAGTGGGAGGGTGGAACTGGCCTTGTTGACAAGCAGGGACGTTGATTACTACAGTGGACGCAGAATCCAGATAAAGCCCTGGCTTAAATTTGTAAAAGCCTTTGTTAGCCCAGGAGGCATAGAAAAGTCATCAAACTAATTGATCAGCTACCTACAGGCCAAGGTTTCCGTGGCTCTAGCATTGATGGCTCCGGCATTACTAACATCCCTTATGTCGTTATTACGTGCAAAGCACCGTTGCTAAGTGGGTGGGTAACTAGAAGGGTAGGCTGTGATCTGTAGCTGGGAATTATTTAAGGCTCACAATTCAAAGCAGAATATAAAAGGTAATAATAAGAGATAATAAATGGTTCAGTGCTCTGATGGTTCAGAGAAGGATGAGAATGCTAGGGCTGCGTGGTCAAGGAAGGCTTCCTGGAGGAGGAGGGGGGCTTTCACCTGGGCCTTGGGGGATTGGAGGATTCAGTGTGACAGGGCAGAAGTGCTGTTGGCAATGCTGATGACGATGGCATCGCATGAGTGGAGGCAAGAAAGAACAAAGTGGTATTTGAGGGAAATCATGTAGAGAAGGAGTTACAAGGGAGTGATGGGTTCTGGGGTCAAAAAGATAGGTTGAGACCAACAGGGAGACGTGGAAGGGCAGGGCAGACCTTTCTGACTTTGTCCCATGGATGGCAGGGCAGGGAGCGATCTGCATTATAGGGAGCATAACATGGTGGTGGGGGGTGAGAGGGCAGGATAAGCAGGAAGCGAGAAGGAGTTTGGCCTTTGGAGAAGACATCCCATCCTGTGTCTTAACACCCAGTGTATGGTGTTGGCAGTAAGAGAGAAAGAAAGAGCAGAGCAAGAGGCCCCACAAAGGAAGAATAGACGGGTCAGGGCCTCAGGGCCTCCGGGCTCCACGGGCAAGTTCAATGTGTGGGACGTGACAAGAGCAGTGCAGGCATGTAAAGAAGGCTGGACTCAGGTCCTGGGCCTTATTCCCTATGATCTTTAGTAAGCCACTGGAGTCCTCTGGGTCTCGCTTTCTCCCCATCTGTAACCTGGGGAAGGTGCTGCTCTCTAGATCATTGTCCCTCCAACTATGGCTCGGGGTCCCCCACCTCAGAGCCGCCTGGAATGCTTTCCTAGTATGCAGATTGCTGGGACTTAGCCTGGACCTGGGGAAGGGAGGAACCTCAAAAGCTTGTCTATTTCATGCACTTCCCAAGTGACTTTTGCACACACTCTATAAGAGAACCACTGACCAGATGGGGTAGCTTGCTCCACCTCTTGGACCAGCCTCCCAGGTATAGTGGAAACACAATTCCACTCTCTCCAGGGCTCCCTGCCTCTGTGTGACCGCCCCCCTCCCCCCTTGCCCAGGGCAGAGTGAGATAGTTCCAGAGAACAGAAAGTTGAGAAGGTGTGGGAGGAAAATCTTTCTGCACCTTAGTCATGACACGGTGTTCCCCGAAAGAAGGCTTCTCTGTCCTGCCACGTCAACTAGTTCAGAAGCATTTTTTCCTGACCACTAGCTCTGGCCAGCCCTCTGTCCCTCTGTTCTGCACAATTAAAGCAGCTATTTGCTGAGGAAGCAGAGGGTAGAGTCTAATGATGCATGCCATGAAAGGGGGGAGGGGGATGAGCATAAAGGCAAATCTGGCTTATCATTAGTGAAATGAGCTCGTGATATGGAGTTAGCTCTCAGTGGGAGCCAGTGAAGGAAGACGGGATGGAGGACAACTGAGGAGGAAACGGGTCCCGGCTGGCAGCTGGCACCTGGGCTCAGAGTCGCCCAGGTAAACAGAGGACCTGGCATAGGTGCTGGGGAAGAATGGTTTCCATGCAGAAGGGCTGCCCTGAATGGGGCGGTTCCAACCAAACACCATGTGGCTTGCCCAGGGCCCAGACTCAGCTATTTTGCACCTAGAAGCTGCTGAATCATCCTGATCAGGGACCTCCCACTGCCTGGAACACGTGGCAGGACTTCTAGAAACACGTGGAAAGAGAACTCTACCCCCATCCCTCTCCACATTGAGTCACCAGGCTGACCTCTCAGAGGCCTCCCGGGACACAGGAGGGCCATCTGGTAGCCAAGATGGGCCAGTCGTCCCCTGTGCACTCTGCCCGGGCGGCTGCAGCAGCCGCTGGACATGTGCTGGGTTGAGAATTGCTGGGTGGGCCCCTCCCCAATGGAAATCAGTCCCAGGTCAACCCAGCTGAGCCCCGGCAGCTTCGCCAACTCCCACCTGGAGGGCAGCTGCAAGTCAGGCTGTCATGTGAGCTGAGGATGACTCCGGCCGCTGAAGCGAGTCCGTGCTGGTAAAGTCAGGAGAGCAGGTACCCTCGGGGGCTGGGGGTGACGGAAGGAGGCGCCAGGAGAGGAGCCGCTCATGTTCAGTGGGTGAAAATTCGTCATGCTGTTCGCTATGATACAGGCACTTTTCTGTGTGTATATTGTAGCCAAGGAAAGAGTTAAACAATTCCAGCTGGCTGGGAGAGTCATCCTCCCCCGATAGTGTTTTTAGCCCTCCCCAAGAAAACCCCAAAATTCCTCAGTGTGTGTTCAAAACAGCAGAGCAACCAAAAAGAATGACTCTGTTGGAACGAACAACCCAAGAACACGTCATGTGAGCAGAGAATGGGCACCGCACTCCGTCCTGGGTAACCAGGCGTTGCTCTGGTGCTCCTCTGGTCAGGCTAGTTCAGCAGTCAGCCACCACCACAGTCTGCTAGAGATTTTGCAGAAATAAGACCCTTCACCCTTCAAAGGAGATGGGATGAAAAGGGAACATGGAAGCCAAGTCCACCTCCTGGAGGCTGAGTCCCACCTTCCCCTGGTCAGGGCCCTCGAGGCAACCAGCGGCCCAGCCCTCCTGCTGCGGGAGCCCTGGGATGGCGTGGCTGGGCCTGGGGGTGCGGGCGGCAGGCTGCAGCCACTCCCAGGCTCCTGCCCATCTTCTCTGCAGCGGCTGGGCAGCCCTCAGCCCTGGCAGCACCCGCGTGACCCGGGAATGCCACAGCATTCCTCCTGTGCTCTCCTTCCTCCCAGGCTGTGGATGCTCTGTCTTAGAGAATTGTCTTTGGGGACTGGGAAGGGGTCTTCCATGGGGCAAACACTGCTTCTCCGGGCTCCCGCCTTCCGCCTCCACCCACCTTCTGGCCTGAATCTGCTGGAATATGAAATTGTTATGCATGACTTTTCCCTGGGACTTGGGACATCCTCCTGAGCCCTGCCCGAACTCTGAGAACCGACAGGGGCCACACGGAAGGAGGCGAGGAGGAAAACCCCTTTACCTTCTATTCGTTAGTGGTGATCAAGGTGCCATGTGGCCTCACAGTCAAAGGCAGTATGAAGAGCAGACTAAGTTAGACCTCACGGGAGAACGCAAAGGGCAGCCAGGGAGCGCGTGCAATTACAAGGCTGGTTGAAGGGAGGAGAGCACTTGTTTTCCCCAAAGGCAGGGGGGTTAGCCAACTAAAACACCAGCGACTTCTCTCCTGAGGGTGACTGAGGAGAGCAAGCGCGAGGCACTCCTGGGGAGAGAGCGAGAAAGGCCAGAACATGTTTTTCATACCAGGAAATCCTTACCCCCGTATCTTGGGGACGTCCCTTGAGGCTGGCAATCCAACAAACCTCCATTTATTAACTCTGAGCTACAGTTCCAGTTACTTCTAACCGACGCTGTGACAGCCTGGGCCTGATGAGCTGTGGCCTGATTCACCCCCTGGTAATTGTTTCTCATCTGTCCCACGTTGCAGCATTGAGGTCCGTGTGTTCTGGGAGACCTTGGTCTGTGGCCGCCCACAGGCCTGCGTTTAGCTGGCCTTCCCCGCTGGGTAGACAGATAGGAAAGCTAGCATTTTTCCTCAAGGCAGGTGCAGTGTCAGGAGGGGCAGCACGAGGCAGAAGACCAGGCCGGAGAAGTATGAAGTGCAGAGAGCCACACCCAGGCAGACCTCCATTTGGAAATATCTGCCGGCTCACTCTCTGGCGGACTGACCTTAGGAAAGTAAGGACCTTTCCGAACCTTGGTTCTCTCAACGACAGCATGAGAGCAATAGCACCTACCTCAGTGGTTCTCAAAGTGTGGTCCCCAGACCAGCAACATCAGCATCGTCTGGGCCCTCAGATGCCCTTCCTGAACACTGCGCATCAGAAGTGAAACACATGGGAAGAGGCTGGGAGGAAATAGCCAAAGCCTATCTTCTGTGTGACTTCGTTAGAAATATACTCTCTCGGCCCATCCCAGATCTACCTGTGACTCAAAAACTCTAGGTCAGGGCCCAGCAACCTCTCTCTCTCTCTTTTTTAAATTTTCACCCAAGGATATGTTGACTGATTGTTTAGAGAGAGAGGAAGGGAGAGAGAGAAAAGCATCGATGTGAGAGAGAAACATCTGTCGGTTTCCTCCCATGCATGCCCCGACCGGGGATTGAAGCCACAACCTTTATGGTGCACAGGACGATGCTGCAAACAACTGAGCCACCCGGCCATGGCCCAGCAGCCTCGTTTAACAAGGCCACCAGGTGATCCTGATGCTTAGTCAAGTTTGAGTACCAATTGTTTCATAGAGGTGTGGTGAGGATTAAATAAGAACACAGCAGGATTAGGTAAGATATACATTGAATAAGACGCCTTAGAACCAACTTGTTTCTATCAATAAGCCGATGGTAGAATTGGTTTCATTATACGTCATTTTGCTTAAAGTCCCAGAACCTCTGGGGGAACATTAAGTGAGGACTTACTGTACACGGAGAGAGGCTGATGTGCCTGGCGCACTGTACACCATCAGCAACACTGATCATCATTTTCTTTCCTTCACCTCCCAGTTATGGTAGAATTTTATCTGCTGATAATTGAGAAATGCTTGTAAACTCTGCAATAGCCAACCAACATGAGTTTTGTTAGAAAGGATCTGCTTCTCTCTGCCTTTTGAATTGCCTGAGTTTTTAACAGCCAAGAGGCATCCACTTATAGTCTGAACAAAGGGCATCCCTTTGTGAGAAAGAAAGGGGCTGAACAAAACAGAGGACTCTCAGCCTCACAAGGCCATCGGAAGCCAGAATGTTCTTTCTAGGCTCGTCCTTCCTTCCGGCCAGGGTGGAGTCGGAGCTACTCTCCCTGATGCTTTCCTGGCCTCTAGGGACTGGATATCTGGCTCCATAGCCGTGGACACCTCTGCGTGTAGCTGAAGTCAGGGGAGAGGAGGCCGATCCTAGCCTCCCCACGGAGCCCAGAGCCACTGGGCCCCACTCCCACCTGAGCCTCGGGGCTAAGCCTTGACTTAGGGCTCAGGCGTGGAGGCCTAGACCTGGGAAGAAACCTGGGGCTCCATAAGCCCAGACGGATGCAGGGCCCCTCACTTCCCTGAGCAGAGTGGAACCTTGGACTGCAGGTGAGAGCTGGCTTTGGGGCTGGGACCGGCCCTGCCAGGTCTCTGGCTGTGCTCAAACTTGCCCTTTCTGCTTCCTGCTAGTGGGGAGCCAGGCATTCAGGGGAGGGCAGGTCACTCCCCTGGAGCCGGTTAATGCCCTTGGCAGCAAGAGGGAGAGGAGCCCGTGTGGTTCACCAGCTCAAAGGAAAGGTTTAAAGCTAAGAGGCTGAATTCAAAGCAGGCTGATGAAGGCAGCTCCAGGCAGATATGTACTAAAAAGTCTGGCTTCCAGGAGGGAGAGAATGGATCAGGGGCTGTATCGGTCTCCGTGGAGGGAGCAGGGGCCCTCTTTCCTGGGTGTTACTATCTTCCCTGCGGTGGCAGCCATGGGGGTGAAGGCGGCGGGCACCACCGTGGAGCCCAGGAGCACGGCCAGGCTCTTCCAGGCCACGCCATGTGCTGCGGGCGCAGACCGCGTTTCATCGATTCTCGGATACACACTTTCCCTGCGTTTCAGCGTCTCTGAAACTGGGATGTATCCTCAGTGGCATCTAGAAGCCAGGAAATAGGGTAGTTGTCTCACACTCACTCACACTCACCTGTTAGATGCTCCGAACACAAAGGAGCCGAAATGATTAATTTCAAGAATTAAATCGTGAAGACAGGGGTGGCAAAAAGTGTAAAAATAATGGCTAGTCTGCATACTGTCCAATATAGCATATAGGAATGATGGGGAGTATTAGATTTTTAACTACAACTTTTTCCAATTTTCAGTCACTTCATAGTTCACATATACTTTTTGATGGTGTTTGATCAGCATTACAAGTATTTATAAACAAAGTAATTTAGGTGCCATTTGAAAAAAAACTTACTAAAGAGTTCCTTTAAGGACAAGCTTTCTGGTGACCAGACAAGCATTTGATTTATGCCAACCAGGAAGGAACAAATACTAGTTGCCGCCTCCTTCTGTCTAAAAAGGTTGACTCAGAACTGGTGTAAACTCTACCTTTTTTATTTTAATCCTCACCTGAGGATATTTTCCCATTGATCTTTAGAGAGAGTGGAAGAGAGAGGGAAAGACAGAAAGAAATACCAACGTGAGAGAAACACATCAATTGGTTGCCTCCTACATGCACCCTGACCAGGGCCCAGGCCGGAGAGGAGCCTGCAACCGAGGTACGTGCCCTTAACTGGAATCAAACCCAGGACCCTTCGGTCCGCAGGCAGACGCTCTATCCACTAAGCCAAACTGGCTAGGGCAGAACTGGTGTAACTCTAAATGGTTCCTTCAGTTCATCTTAACTCTCTAAATGATTTTCAATCATTCACTTGTGGCTAGATCAGCTGTGACTTCCGGGTGAACTGGCCGAGACCCACCCGGATTCTGTAAGGATGCTTGCAGGTTTAGGGCCAGTGGTTCATGCTGCCCCACCTCCTAGGACACGTAGCTCAGGAAAGGCCCCTCAGCTATGACGAGAGAGAGCTTTACTGACAGCAGGGAACAGTAACGTGGGCAAATGGCGCCTGCTGCCTTCAGAAGGCGGTCCCTCCTCTGTGCCCAGTCTCCTGAGAACTGCGTGAGAAGTGCAGAAAGGAGAAGAGGTGACTCTGAAGGTTGTGGAACAAAGAGGCTTTGTAGCAGGTCTGCGGCAGTCATGCAAAGAACTGCTGTCCCTTTTGGCTTTGGCCACCAGGAAGCTCAGGAGCCCAGAGGCAAAATGAGGAGAGAAATATTGATTGGTCGCCTCCAGTATGCGCTCCAGTCAGGGATCGAACCGGCAGCCTAGGTGTATGCCCTGACCAGGGATCAAACCCCAAACCTTTTGGTGTGCGGGACCAAACAGAGCCACCAGGCCAGGGCTGCAGTGATTTTTTTTAAAAAAAGAAAATAATATAGATTTGCCAGAAACAAATTATGCCAAAACCTGCTTTCCTTCCCCACGTGAGGATAAGGGGCTTAGTGGTTGAAGAAACCACCATGGACTTAATGCCTCCTGACAGAGCATTTGATATGGTGCCTTGTGACACCTCCGTGAGAAATGTGGATCAAAGACCAGTGTGGTTGCTAGGGAACAAAGTAAAAATAGAATCCACTCTTCACTACTGTGGTAGCACAGCTGGGAGAGAGGTCGGCATTCCTGTGGGGACGAGCCTTTCAGATTCTCAGGAAGGGGACGGGCAGCTGAGGGGTGTGGTGGTTCAAACTGGAAGGATTAGTGTTAGACGGGAGGAGACGGAGCAGGGGACACGTACTGAGGAAGCAGGCCAGAAAAGCGGATCGGAGTGAGTGGGCTGGGCTGCAGGGCAGGAGGGAGCAGGCAGTGAGCAAATATCACGTACGCACAGCACTCGGCAAGACAGGGCCCGGCTGCAGGGCTGCGGGGGGACACTTCTTGCCCCGGTGAGGGAAGAACGGCTATTCCCCTGTTGCTGGCTCTGGGAGCCAGGGGAAGCCCCGGGGAGAAGGTGGCACTTGGTCCGGGATGGGAGGGTTGCAGAGGGAACGCCGGTCTGAAACGAAACGCCACGGCGCCAAGCAGTTCTCATTAGAAGTGAAAGGAGACACAGGGAGCCGGTGAGGGGGACGGCGAACCTTTTGAGCGCGGCGAGTCAGCATTTTGAAAAACCCTAACTTAACTCTGGTGCCGTGTCACAGATAGAAATGTTTTGATATTTGCAACCACAGTAAAACAAAGACTTCTATTTTTGATATTTATTGTATATATTTAAATGCCATTTAACAAAGAAAAATCAACCAAAAAAATGAGTTCACGTGTCACCTCTGACACGCGTGTCATAGGTTCGCCATCACTGCTCTAAAAGGTCAGAGCAAGTTCTCTCTAAAAGGAAGAGGTGACACTAGTCAGTCCAGAAAGGCCTGGCCCCGGCGTGTCTTGGAAGTCTGTCACATCTGGACACTGACCTCCTGCTACCGACTTACTCCTCACACCAGCCCTGGAAGGCGGCGCTGCCACTTTCATTGTGTACGTGAAGCTCAGGGGACCTCAGAGCTGTGCTCAAGGTCACACAGCTAGTGGGTGGCAGTGCTGTGAGGGGCAGCTTGGTGAGGTGGCTGCAAAGCCCTCTTACACTGCCTTTCATGACCTTCTCACTGCACTTCCCGACCTTCTCACTGCCCTTCATGCCTCTCTGGCAAGGGGATGGCCTGCATGAAGGTCTACAGGTATGAGAAGAACCATCGAAAAGCAAGTTTTCTCCCCACAAGGGAAAACTGAGGGAGTATTTTGGTTGGAATGCAGATTGAATTAATTACTACATGTTAAGAATATAGAATGGGGGTGGGCAAAACTATGGCCCATAGGCAAAATCCAGTCTACCACCTGTTTTTATAAATAAAGCTTTCTTTAAACACAGCTGTGCTCATCCGTTCGCATATCCTCTGTGGCAGCTTTTGCGTTACAACAGCAGAGCTGGGTAATAGCCACAGTGCACAGCCCCCCAAACCTAAAATCTCTACTGGCTGGCCTTTTGCAGAAAACGCTAGCTCACCTCTGGATGCATGGCACAGAGTAAGTGCTCATTTAATGGTAAGTTAGAGAAGCCTGACAACCCATCAGGCCTTGGAGTTTAACAAAATTGGATTGAGGCCCTGGACTGACAGAGGCGATTACAGCCTAAAAGGAGAAGCCAAAACAGACAGCTGTGTCATGAGTACTCCCCGCGGGCAGTACCATCCCTTTCCCCAGGGGTCCCCTGCCATCACGCTGTAGGCTCTAGCCTTACTCGCCTGGCCTGGAATCCTTCTGCCTGTGTTTCTTCTTCCCTGAGGCCAGGCCTCTTACCTGCCTCAGGATGACTGACAGAGAGGACACAATGCCTTTAAAAAGAACCTGCTCCCCAGTGTGTGATCTGGTCCTGCCTTCCGTGTGGTCCAGAGTCACAGTAATCTAGAGAGGGCTTCTCAGCCTAGCTATGCACTGTTGACATTTTGGGCAGGATAGTTCTTTGTTGTGAGGGACTATCCTGGGCATAGTAGGATGTCTAGCAGCATCCCTAGCCACTCACCCCGCAGATGCCAGTAGCAAAACATGTCTCCAGACAGTGCCAAACGTCCCGGGGGACAAAATCACCCACGTGAGAACCACCGGCTTACTCTGAAACATCACGGGGGCAACAACCTTCCAGTCCAGGACAATGAAATCCACATTCAGAAAGACAACGTTCCTTGTAAGGGCACAGGTCTGTTAAAGATGCCCCCAGTTGGTACCACTGGATGGCTAAACCAAACGCTGAGCATCTCAGCCTGCAGCACCAGCATTTGGTCGCTACAGCTGGCGCTGTGCTTTTGCAGAAACCCTGGGTAGTTACCGCCTCATGTCTGCGTAACCGAGGAGGCTTATCCAAGTGCTCCTTCCTGCAACATGGGTAGCACCTCCCCAAGGACAATTTCTGGTCCCTCCCCCAGGACGTAGGAGATGCTTAAGAACCCCAGCCTGCCCTGCCCCTGACTCCAGGCCAGTTCCCCAGTTGCCTCAGTTTTTCCATCCATCTCAAGTGACAGGAAGAAACTGCGGGGGAGCCTCAAAATACCAGTGTATTCACTGGTTCACTTATTCTGTCGACCGGTCCTTAACGATGCCCTTTGTGGGCTGGCCAGTGGGGATCCACAAGAAAACACGGCACTCGCCTTCAGTGGGTTGATGGCTGAGGGGCTAGCAGGCGTATGAACGGGAAATCACAATGGAGCGGATTAAGAGCTATGCTCATGCACACTGGTTCCATGGACTCGGGGACAAACAGTCTCAATTTGGGGGCAAACGTAGCTATCAGAGCAGGGAGAGTGTGTGTGTTCCTGTGTGTGCGTTACAGGGATGGCACGGCACTCCACTGCAGGCAACAGACGTCCAAAAAGCTGGCGAGAGAGAGCGTGGGCACAGTTAGAGAGTCAGGGCGGCAGCAGCCAGGTGTTTGAGGCGTGTGTTGGCAGACAGTTCTCCCCGGGTGTCCTGTTTCATCCCGTGTGAGCAGAGGCACTGACGGCTTCTGTTACAGACTATCTTTTCAAGGATGTTTATGTAGCAAATTGTCTTATAAGATAGAGAGAGTGTGTCTCCTGCCAGGGCAGAGAGCAGATTTGTTTCCTATCCAGTTAAGTAAAGATAATGTCTCCCTTGGGAGCGAAGGTGGGGGCAGGCTTGCTAATTGCCCCCTTTAAAAGATTAGGGTTTCCTAAACTCGGAGTTCCCTGGCCGGCTGGCCATATGCTGAGCAGTTAGCATGTGCAGGCGTCATCTGGCCCTCATTGCATCACTCTGTGAAATCGGGGCTTGGGGAACAGGCACGGATGACACTCTGTCACTGTTGTGAGTACAGCAGGTCCTCGCATAACTTCATTTTGTTCAAAGTTGTTTTGTTATCACATTGAAGTGCTGCAAGAACGTAACTCTTGTTGATAGCAATTAGCACAGGGGTGGGCAAACTTTTTGACTCGAGGGCCACAATGGGTTCTTAAACTGGACCGGAGGGCCGGAACAAAAGCATGGATGGAGTGTTTGTGTGAACTAATATAAATTCAAAGTAAACATCATTACATAAAAGGGAACGGTCTTTTATTTTTTTAGTTTTATTCATTTCAAACGGGCCGGATCCGGCCCGCGGGCCGTAGTTTGCCCACGGCTGAATTAGCCCATGGTAAAATTGTGGTCTGGCCCTGCCTTCTATGTGGTCCAGACGATACAGTCACAATCATCTAGATCAGGGCTTCTCAGCCTATGTACACACTGTTGACATTTTGGGCAGGATAGTTCTTGGTTGGGAGGGACTACCCTGGGCACTGTAGGATGTCTAGCAGCATCCCTAGCCCTAGGTTTTGTTCTGTGTTGTTTTGCTTTAAGTTGCAGAACCTGTCAACGACATTGAGAATTTACCATATTAAACTGGCCTCTGTCTCTGACTCAGGGGTCTGTGTCTTTGCCAGCATCCATGAAACTGGCAGGCTAACTTGTTAGTCTGGGTCAGGTCTTAGACCCTCCCCCCACCACTCTCCCCGACCCAGTGTTGGACAGGTGGAGAGGGAGTGCAATCATGAGGGTCTTGGGTGCTGAACTCCAGGCCTTGGGATTAATCCTGAAGAACTTTCCGTACTGAAATGTCCTGATTTGGTTGGTGTGCAGGTGTGGAGAGCAGAGGGCTGTGAGGTAAGTCTGGAGGAACAGGCCTACTGAGGGGTATAGACATGGAGCTGTGGGTCTGAACAAGGGCTGTGCTGGGGCAGACAGATGAAGGCCAAGTTGGTTTTTTTTTAAAGTCTAGTTGTTGTTGTTTTTTTAAAGTCTAAATGGTCCTTGATAGCATCTTTTTTTTCTGAACCAGGAGTCAATCCAGATAGCCTTTTGCATTTATTTGGGTATCTCTTTAGATCTCCAATGCCCTTGACATTTCTGAAGCATACAGACCAGATATCTTAGAGAATGTCCCTCAGCTTGGGTTCCTTGGAAGGTCTCTCATTAGATTGTAGGTTTGGGCATGAATCCCACAGAAATAATGTGTCCTTCACTGTGCATTTCCTCAAGAAGCACTTGGTGTCACTTGTCCCATTACTGGTGATGATTTTGATGTCTGTTTGATGTCTGACTTTCTCCAGTTTAATGTCACCATTTCCCACTTTATAAAGAATAGGTAATCTGTGGGCAGATCCTTTGATACTGGGTGTAAAAATTTGAACACTGATTGTTTATCAGAGTACTGTATTAGTTGTTCAATTTCCTGATTTTGATAAATATTGTGATTATGTAAGAAAATGTCCTTGTTCTCAGGAGATAGACATTCAGGTATTTAAGTATGACAGGGCATGATGTCTGTGACTTTCTCTCAGCTGGTTCAGAAGCAATGACAATAATAGCACGTATATGTATGTATATAGAGAGGGTAAGAGAGCAGGTGTGACAAAATGTTAACAACTAGTGATTCTAGGTGAAGAGTAATGAGACTTCACTGTGCTATTCTTCTCAATGGTCTGTATGTTTAAAATGTTTTCAAATGAAAAGTGTTTTGAAAAGATACCTGTAAGAGTAAAACTGTCATGTCTCTGTGCCTGGAAGGGGGGGCCCAAGGAGAGGAAAGGAGGACTTGATTGCGATTCCAGGCTTTGGGTGTGGCGAGGGGTGCCATCAGCTGAATGTCCGAGGAGGTAGAGGAGATTGTGGAGGGAGGAGGGTGAGAGAGGAAAAGATGGTGAGTTTGGTTATTTTATTTTTTAAAATATATTTTTATTGATTTTAGAGAGGAAGGGAGAAGGAGAGAGCGATAAAACACCAATGATGGGAGTCATTGATCAGCTGCCTCCTGCATGCCCCACACTGGAGACTGAGCCCCCAAACCCAAGCATGTGCCCTGACAGGGAATTGAATCTTGACCTCCTGGTTCATAGGTTGGCGCCCAACCACGGAACCACACCAGCCAAGCAAGTTTGGTTATTTTTAAAAATTATTTGTTTGTCTGTCTGCCTTCTGCTTCAGCATGTCTGATTTCAGGAACCCCCAGAGCATCCAACGGGGGCCTCCAGTAGGCATGTAACTGGTCTAGAGCTCAGGGAAACCTGGGCAGGCCGGGAAGGGATTATCCCAGGGGAGAGCATGTGAGAGGAGAAGAGCCAAGGACAAAACCTCGGGGACAGCTGACACGAGGGGGCAAGGAGCTACGGAGAGCTCTGAAGGGGCAGAAGAAATGGTAGAACAACTCAGACAAAGCCATGTCGCCAGAAACTGGGAAAGCTTTCAGAAATGAGGTGGGGAGTGGGATGGAGAAGGTACTATGGCCGAGGCCTGAAGAGTCGGATTCAGTGGGATGTAGGCTGGGAGGTCAGAGTCCCGGACTGTGAGCTCTGAATGGGAAGATGCTGGTGGGAAGAGGAGGGGAGACATCAGAGCGGAGAAAGGGGAGGCACTCGTCCTAGTAAACAGGTAGCAAAGTCCACAGCTAAACAAGTTGTTCAGAGCCACGTTCACCTTAGCGGTCCAGGATCGTCCCTGATGTGCCGTCTGACTGCCAAAGCAAGTCACAGTGGCACACGCACAGCCAGCCCCCCATGCTAACGAGGAGTGCCCAGAGGTGGACGGGGGAGGCAGCGTTCTGCCAGCCGGAACAGACAGCTATGCCAGCGATTGAAAGCACCTGTGACGATTTCAAATCTCTCTCTGCCCAGGAAGGAACCTGTCATGGGGCAGCCTCTGCTCGCAGTATTTGCTCTCCCACCCAGTTTCTTTAGTGCCAGAAAACATGACTACATTGTCTTGTACAGAATATGCCCTTATTATCCTTCCTAGAGGCCCAGTGCATGAAATTCGTGCAAGAATAGGCCTCCCTTCTCCCAGTTGCCGGCACCGGCTTCCCTCTGGCACCCAGGACCCGGGCTTCCCTCACGGCCCCGGCTTCGTCTGGACCGTCCTCCGGAAGGATGTCTGGACGGTCGTTCTGCTGTTCGGTCTAATTAGCATATTAGCTCTTTATTATATAGGATTGTTTGAAGTTCCCCCTTTTCAGTAGAAGCTGGTTACAAATAACAGCCTCTTGACCCCTGGACTCTCATTTCCAGGAAGAGGATGTAGTCCCTCCGGCTTCCTCTCTGCCAGCGCCAGTCACAGCCCGTTTTCTAAAACCCACACGGGAGAACACCGGTGCTCCACCTCAGTCAACAACCATTTTATAGAGTCAAATATTTAAACTACAACAAAAGCAACAAATCATGGCCTAGCCATTCAATGGGATACGACCCAGCCGTAGAAAGGAATGAAATACCGACAGGGTACAACCTGGATGAACTTGGAAACAATGTGAAAGAAGCCAGACACAAATTGTGTAACTCCTTCTGAATGAGATATCCAGAGCAGGCAAATCCTTAGCGAGGAAGGGAGTAGCCGAGCAGTTGCCAGGGGCTGGGGGAGGAGGGGAAACGAAGAGCGACTGCTTCATGGCTATGGGGTTTCCTTTGGGGTGATGAAAATGCTCCGGAGCTAAACAGTGGTGATGGTTGCACAGCACTGTGAATATCACTAATGGTAAATTTATATATATATCTAATATATATATTTGTATGTATATTAAAATGTATATATTTTTACCACAATAAAAATTAATTACAGTTGACCCTTGAACAACACGGGTTTGAACTGCAGAGACCCTCTTGTATGTGGGTGTGTGTTTTTTCCCAGTAAATATACATAGGGCTGAATATATGGTTGGTTGACCATATGATTTCACTCATATGTGGAATTTAATGAGCAAAATGAATTACCAAGTAAAATACAGACTCATAGACAGAGATCAGGCAGACAGCTCTGTTGTGTTTGTGTGTGTGTGTGTGTGTGTGTGTGTGTGTGTAGGGATTGAGCAAAAAAGAAAAAAAGTAAACTCATGGACACAGGCAACAGTATGGTGATTGCGGGTGGTAGGGGAGGGGTGGGTGGAGGTGAACGAGCTCATAGAGGGGTTAATGATGATAGATAAAATAAAATATTATATATGTGTGTGTGTATATATATATATGTATATATATACATATATATACATATATATATATATATATATATATATATATATATATATATATAGTTGGTTGAATCTGACTTCACAGATTCAACCAACCACAGATCAAAAGCAGTATTTCCATCCCCGGTTGGGAATCCAGGGAAGTGGATGGCCGACAGAATGCGCTGTGCCACGCCGGTTTATAGGAGGGACTTGCACATCTGGGATTTTGGTGTGGGGGAGGGTGTCCCCGAGGATACCGAGGGACGACTGAAGTTCTAGGGGAGTTAAAAGGTATACAAGGATTCCAACTGCACGGGGGAGCCCAGGAGGTGTCACTGCCCCAACCCTAAGTTGTTCAAGGGTCAACTATAATTTTTTTATTTTTAAAAAAGCAACTTTACCTGACACAGGAGAGTAAGGTGCCCTGGCTCCACTCACAAAGCCGAGACCTGCTGAGAAGGGCTTTCTACCTGGTCTCTTCACTCTGGCTGCACGTTTGAATCACCTGGCAGCTCTTTAAAGCATCCTGTATTTGGGCCCCACCTGGGACCAATTAAACCAGATCTCAGGTGCTGGGCCCAGGGCAAAGTTAGGAGTTTTGGGAGATTCCAGTGTGCACCCAAGGTTGAGAAATGCTGCTCTAGACCTGGGGTCTCAACGTGTGGTCCTCAGACCAGCAACAGCACCTGGGAACCTGTTAGAAACGCAGATTCTGGGGCTCCAGCCCAAACCTGCTCTGTCAGGCACTCTGAGGGTGGGGCCCAGGAATCAGTGTTTAACAAGCCATCCAGGGGATTCTGATGCACACTCAAGCTTGACAACCACTCTTCAGAGTCTAGACAAGTGGTTCTCAACCTTGGCTGCACATTAGAATCACCTGGGAATCTTTTTAAAATCCTGATTTCTGGGCCTCATCCTCTGGAAATTCTGTTTCTTTGTTTCTAATGCTGTGGCCCCACCCCATAACAAAGAAACAGAATTTCTGGAGGATGAGGCCCAGAAATCAGGATTTTAACAAGATTCCCAGGTGATTCTAATGTGCAGCCAAGGTTGAGAACCACTGGTCGAGAGTCTATAGACCAAGTAAATTACACAAAGTTTTACTCAACCAATGAGTGTTTCCTGAGCATGGGCATAAGTTTCGTTCTGTGCTGTGAAAATATACTTTCCTCAACTCTCCTCTATATAATGGGTTAGATTCTTAGAAAGGAACTGTACATTAAACTGAGATGAGCCTTTTTATAGCTGAATAATATTCCATTATATGCATATGCCACATTTTGTTTATCTACTCACGTGTTGATGGGCACTTAGGTGTTGATGGGTAATTTCCACCTTTTGGCTATTATGAATAATTCTGCTATAAATATTAATGTATAGCTATCTGTTTGAGTCCCCTGCTTTCAATTCCTTTGAGTCTGTACCTAGTAGTATTGCTGAATCTCGTGATCACTGTATGTTTAACTTTTTAAGAAACCACCAAACTTTTTTCACAGTGGTTGTACCATTTTATATTCCCACCAGGAATATGTGTTTGGGATGATGGGAAAAGTTCTGGAAGTGGACATTGGTGCTGGTTGCACAACAGTGTGAAAGTGCTTAATGCCACTGAATTCACTTATAAATGATCAAAATAGTCAATACTGTTACTTATATTTTACCACAATAAAAAAAAGATCAATGACATGAGCCAAGAAAATGGGTTTAGAAAAGCAAGTTATGCTCCTCCTGGTCAACAAGGGTCGTAGTCTTTTTAAAGAGCATAGAGCAGGGCGTCTGGCTCCACTGTGGAATTAGCATTTCCACGTTAACCATGATTTCTTTGTGAATGAGTCAGAGAAGAGCAAAGGGAATATGGTGACACGGGCCAGACTAGGTTTCAGTCTTGGGATTAGGCTGTTATCACCGAAGAAATCTGTCTAACTTATTAGTGGTTTGTTGTTGCTGTTCAGAAACCATTTATTGAACCCTTCAGTGTGGCAGGCTCTGTGTAGGAGGCAGGGATACAAGAATGAATGAGCTGAGAGCCTGGTGCAGTGGTTCTCAACCTCCATCCAGCATCAGAATCGCCCGGTGGGCTTGTTCAATGGCAGATGCTTGGTGTCCCTTCAGAGTGTCTGATTCACAGGTCTGGGGTGGGGCCTAACAACCTGCATTTCAAGCAAGTTCCCAGTGGTGATGATGGTGCTTGTCCAGGGACTACACTTTGAGAGCCGCTGGTCTACCGGGGTAGAAAGATATAAAATCTTATTTTGATAAGTGTGGTGCTGCTAGGAAGGCAAGATGCAAAGGGCTCTACAGGAGAGAGGTGGGTAGAGCTTCTCCACAGTGAACACTCTCAAAGAAGGCGGCAGGGATGGAGGAGCAGAAGCAAACAGCTGCCACCCATTTGCCTTTGGCAGCCTGCCAACCCCACACTCCTCCCCATAACAGCCCTCCCTCCAGCCCGGCTGATGGGCTCCGTGGTTGAGCATCCACCAGGAGGTTGAGGTTCGATTACTGGTCAGGTCACATGCCCGGGTTGTGGGCTTGATCCCCAGTGTGTGGTGTGCTGGAGGCAGCAGATCAATAATTCTCTCTCATCATTGATGTTTCTATCTCTCTTTCCCTCTCTGAAATTATATATATATATATATATATATATATATATATATATATATATATATAGCCTTCCCTCCAGAAAGAACCTGACATAGAGCCCCTGTTCTCCACCCACTCCCTGGATCTCTCCTCTCCCTTCACCCCCACATATTGCAGACGCATTACTGGGGAAGGTAGGGGGAAGGGGGAAGGAGACTCTAGATATGGCAAGGTGGAGAAGAAGGACTTCCCAAGGACTCTCAGAGTTAAGTTGATAGCTCCAGTCTTGCGGTGTACGTCTTCCCTCCTCCAGCCTGCGAGACTGGCCCCCACTGCCATGGCTAAACTGGAAATGATGCCAAGAGTGGCTTGGCGGGACTTTACCCCTGTCCTCCCTCTCAAGCTGATCCAAACAAAAACTGAAATAAGAAAAAGTTTGTATAAAGAATGGATTAAAGCACCTTTAGGAAACATTTCCATTTGTATTGATCTGTAACATAAAATCTCAGGAAGACCGATGGGCCTGCAGTGGCAGTCCTGCTCGAAGCTTTCTAAGTAATAAGTAACCCTGACCCTCTCCTAGCCCGTGCTCACCGCCCTTGCTCTGACTCATTTGTAGCATTAATGGGGGGAAAGCTTCAACACCAGTTTGGTTCCTCGGCTTCTGCTTGTTTATAATAAAATCATAAGACCTCGTCCATCAATCATTAACCCACACCCCTGCTGGTCTCCTTTCCTCCTGATCACCTTTGCAGGCCTGCTGAGTTCCAGGATTTTTGATTGGGTTTTCACTCTCTGGGTTTCCTCTCCAGGCAGGCTTCGGTGTTCTGGTCTGATCCATTCAGCAAACATCAGCTGAGTGCCTCCTTCAGCCAGAGTTAATTTCTACCTCTGCTGGCTGAATCCATCTCCTACTATCTGCTCAGGGCCACACTCCATTAATGAGCTTCTCTCTCTCCTGATCCACCTTCCTGCTCTACTCCCGTTGCTTCTGCGTGGAAATATGCTCAAATCTCTCCATTAAAACACCAAAGTTTTACTGTTATCTTCATCTTCCTATAATGCATATGTATGTATGCACCCACACTCTTCTCTCATCTCTTTATGGCTAGATTTCTGAAATGAGCTTAAGAAATCCTTCACATCAATTCATTAAGCATTTAGTAAGTGCCGCTATGTGCTCAGGCTTGGGGGAGAGATGGGACAAAAGTTCCAGTCTTCAAAAGGTCTTTGAAGCTTTCGGACTTGGAGTTCTAGCCTGGAACAGGTTTGTGCTCTAGCCTGGAGATGACAGTCCTGGGTGAAACAGGTTAAATGACAAGTCCCTGTACCAACAGAGGCTGGCTAAGGTGTTCAGGGTAGGGAGAAAGCACTTCAGTAGCTTTGGCAGAACTTGAGATGGACTTTGAGGAGCGGACCAGATTTGGAAAGCTGAAGAGGAAAGAACGCATTTCACTCAAACTTTTAGCATAAGAACATTTGGGAAGGTTGGTTAGCACAGCTTGTTCTGGATGGGGGAGCTGGCCGACCATGGGGCGGACGGGGGAGGGCCTCTGAAGGCCTTGACAATCTGAAGGGTTTTAGGTCATGACAGACGGCTATGGTTCTGCTTTGTTTTATTGAGGTGAGATAGGGCATGCTGTAGGAAAGGGAGTGGAGAGATGGAGTAGGGCCAAAGAAGCGGGGCTGCCCCTGGTTAAACCTGGTTATTAGAGAGGAGATTGGCAGCTCAGAGGAAAGACTGAGGCAGGGACCCTGCAGGGAACCTTTGCAGTGTGACCTGGCGAGGGCCTAACCTGGAATGTGGAGGGGATGGAAACTTGACTCTAGGACAGGGGTGGGCAAACTTTTTGACTCAAGGGCCACTCAAGGGTTCTTAAACTGGACCGGAGGGCCGGAACAAAAGCATGGACGGAGTGTTTGTGTGAACTAATACATGTTAACACTGCTGCTGGTGAAGGAGCAGAGGGGAGAGCAAGAGAACCCTCCGCTCTTTCGACTCCGCGGGCCGGATAGAACAGCCGAACGGGCCGGATCCGGCCCGCGGGCTGTAGTTTGCCCACGGCTGTTCTACGACCTGGTGAAGGTGGTGGAGGTGATCGAAACTTGACTCCAGGACCTGGTGAAGGTGGAGGTGATGGAAACTTGACTCCAGGACCTGGTAGAAGTGGTGGTGATGGAAACCTGACTCTAGGACCTGGTGAAGGTGGAGGTGCTGAAAACTTGACTCCAGGACCTGGTGGAGCTGGTGGAGGTGATGGAAACTTGACTCCGGGACCTGATGAAGGTTGTGATGATGGAAACTTGACTCCAGCACCTGGTAGAAGTGGTGGTGATGGAAACCTGACTCCAGGACGTGCTGGAGGTGCTGATAACTTGACTCCAGGACCTGGTGAAGGTGGTGGTGATGGAAACTTGGCTCCAGGACCTGGTGGAGGTGGTGGTGGTGATGGATATTTGACTCCAGGGCCTGGTGGAGGTGGTGGTGGTGATGGATATTTGACTCCAGGGCCTGGTGGAGGTGGTTGTGGTGGTGATGGAAACTTGGCTCCAGGACCTGGTGGAGGTGGTGGTGGTGATGGATATTTGACTCCAGGACCTGGTGGAGGTGGTTGTGGTGGTGATGGATATTTGACTCCAGGACCTGGTGGAGGTGGTTGTGGTGGTGATGGATATTTGACTCCAGGACCTGGTGGAGGTGGTTGTGGTGGTGATGGATATTTGACTCCAGGACCTGGTGGAGGTGGTTGTGGTGGTGATGGATATTTGACTCCAGGACCTGGTGGAGGTGGTTGTGGTGGTGATGGAAACTTGGCTCCAGGACCAAATGAGGGCAAAGAATGGACTGAGCCAGCCTGGCTCTGAGATTTTGAGTCTTGGAATAGTGGGTCCAATTGTTCACTGATGAGGCATTGCTCTATTCAGTTCAGCTCTAGGTCAGAACACAGCAACTAGCTGCTATATGTGGATCTCATTTGAACCCTGAATTTTACAAATAAACCATTACAAATTTATGAGAAAATTTGAAAATTTTTAATTTTGCCTGGATTTGATAACATTAAGGAATTAATTGTTTTCTTTTTAAGAGTGGTAATGATATTTTGAGTCCTTATATTTTGGAGAGACATACTGAAATATGTACTAATGACATATATTTGGATTCATTTCAGAAATATCCAAGAACAGGGGAGTGTTGGTATAGGGTAGATGAAGCCGGATTGACTATGAATTGTTAGTTGTTGAAGCTGGGGGTGTGCTCTCCTCTCTACTGTTGTATACATATGAAATTTTCCATAAAAAAATTCTGGGCCTCGGGTAATGCAAGTCTTACACCCTGGGCCTGATCGTTTCCAATCAGAAATCACAAGAGGCATTTAAAACTGTGCCATGTTAATCTCTTGTTACATTTCAAAACAGAAATTCGGTCCTCTTCTGTTTTGCCTAAAGCAGTTAAAGTCATGAACTGGGAAGAAATAATGCCTTGCTTTTATGTGGAAACAAACTGGGAGATACACATGATCTCCTTTATCATGATCATGGGAGGAATCCAACCAATCGAAGAGGCAAAGCCAACCCTCAAGAGAAAAGCCACATTTTTAGGTAGCTGGAAATAAATGCTTCTTTTGGAAGAGTTGGTCCCAAGGGAGGTCTTCTGGCAGCAGACACAAGGCATGAGTGTGAAAGCTGAGACTGAGTTGAAAAATTACAGCCTGAGCTTCAACTACCAGCAAAGAGGCCGGTGCTACTGTGGAGGTGGGTCACACGTTGCCAGACAGAGTCTGGGGGCAGAAAGGAGCCTCCCGCTGACACCCTGAGACTAGTTGCCTGGTGCCCACCCACATGGCACCTTGTTCTCACTTACAAGCCACAAAGATGGAGGCTGCTTTGACAACGTCCCCAGTCATGTGAGAGGGGGACACCAGCCATCACCTGCTGGTGGAGGGTCCCAGGAATTGCCATAAAGCCCATACTTGGCAGGCCATCTCCCAGGCTACAGGACAGCGACCGGGTTTCTTTTCCAGTGAGGTCCCAGACAGAACAAATTGTCATACATGTTAACTAGAAAGCTAGGAGGGCAAATTTTGAACTTGAGGGGGAAAAATTATATCTGGGAATGGGAAGCTAGGAGATTATGTAGGTGTGTGCTTCCCTGGGGACAAACAAGCACACAATTAGCATGAGAAAATCCCGCAGTGAGCACGTGAGGGCCTGCTCATTGCGGTCAAGGCGGAATGAGTGAGCCATGGTTCTTGTCTTCAAGGAGCGCACAGGAAGGGAGGAGACGGGTGCGCAGAATCTCCTGGGAAAATGCTGAAACAGAGGGCATGTCGGTCCTGTGACTCAGGCAGGGCAACTCAGCCAAAGTCTAACTTTGGGCAAATCGGTTCATCTCATTTTCATCTATAAAATGGGGCAATTCTTGCCTTGCTGATATGGTAGAGTTGTAGAGCTGTAAGGAGCTCTAGACCATTAAAACAACAACAATGATAAATAAAGAAGCTTCAGCAGCCCTGCCAGCGTGGTTCAGTGGTTGAGTGTTGCCCTATGAACCAGGAGGTAATGGTTTGATTCCTGGTCAGGGCACATGCCCCGGTTGCGGGCTCTATCCCCAGTCTGGGGCATGCAGGGGGCAACGATCAATGATTCTCTCTCATTATTGATGTTTCTATCTCTTTCCCTCCCCCTTCCTCTCTGAAATCAATATATATATTTTAATACCTTATATATAAAAAAGCATCAGCAGTTGCATCAGCAGCTGCAGGCGTAGCCCTCTTATCTAAGGGCCTGTGACTGGTGCTCATGGACGCATGCCCTCTGTGGACGGCAGCCAAGACCCAGGGCAGGTTCCTGATGCAGATGCTGCCCACTCTCCAGCCAGCCCCGGAGTAGCGGCGCCCTGTAACTGCATTCCCATAGTTGGTTCCTTGTCACAAGCCCAGGAGCTGCTGTGGCATGAGCAACCCTCTCCAACTCGTTCAAACTCGCCTGATTCAGAGGGTGAAGGCACTTAGTTCTAGTAATCTTAATAAATCCAGAGCTTGAGAGGCAGAAGGGACGCTTGGAACATGCTGTCCAATCCTCCCATTTGTACGCAGGGCAGAGGAGACTTGGGCAGGATGTCACTGGCTGGAGGTCACTGAGCTGGTGCCAGAATCTGGTTCTCGGACTGTCCTGGCCCAAGAGAGCTGCTTCTCTTTCCTGGGAGGTTTGGCCACCACTGTTGCCTTTTATAACCTTAGTCTTTTCCTGTCTCCAAACACCTCATTCAGCCGAATGTCCAAGGAAGGGTAGTTAGAACAAAATAAAGGAGAAAAATTCTTCCAAGCTTTTTCCCAAGCTCTCTGTTCTCCGGGATTGTTCATTCTTTGGAAAATGTTTCCTAAATGCCTGTTAGGTGTGTGGCCCCCATCACAATCCGGGTTCACAGAGATGAAAATGAGATGGCCCAGTCTCCAAGGAGCTCCTGGGGCAGTCACCATGAAAAGGCTCTCTTTGTGAAACCTCTGCTCTAGGAAAAGAAAGTCCTTCTTCTAACCTGGTTCCCTTTAGTCACGTGTGCACGGAGAAGTCCTCTCATGGCTTCTTTACTTCCTGAGAATTTCCATTCATGCCCATCTGGCAGCTTCTGCCACCTGGACTGTGGGCCCAGGTGGTGCAGTGAGCGAGAAAAGGCGGCTGCCTTCCTCTGGAGGGCTTGCCCCCACTCCATGTGCCTCTTCCTGACCCTTAGGGTTTGCATGACACCTCCCTGCTCCCTCCTGTCCCTGAAGAGTTTGGTTTTGCCCTCAGCCGAATCACTGTCTTCCCCCGGCTGCCCCATTGCTTCGGTTCCTCCAGCCTCTCCCCAGTCACCATCTTGGTGCAGTTGAGTTGCCTTGAGTCCAGCGCTTTGAGGCCTTGGCTACAAAAACAGCATAGTTCAGTGGAAACTCTGACTGACGTGTGCAAGTGAGGAAACGTGTCCAGTGAAAGGTTGGAGTGGAGATTCTGATGTCCCTTCCAGCTCTAGCATTTCTGAAAAGGTATATGCAAAGGTTGACAGCCTGGAAGGTTCTAGAAGGGTTCTACTGTATGCGTCCAGACCTAGGACATACTCCTCGCAGCACTGAGTTTTGCTTCTGACTCTCCCTACTCTCAGAAGAGGTCTCCTGGTTAGAGACTGCAGTGCAGGGAACTGAGGTGCTGAGGGCCAGGACACGCACTCACCGTCGTGTTGTCTATGGAAGGGTCCCCAGAAGCAGTGGTGCTCCTTCCTACTCTGCTCTAGTTACCACCCTTCTCTGTGCTGAGCACTGATGGATGGACCCCAGAAGGCAATGCTGGGTTCCCAACTCCAAGAGGGCCCACAGGGCACCACCATCCACTCTAACAAGCCGTGACATGCCAATTATTTGCTCTTCTGGAGAAACCTCAGCCTGAAATCTGTTTAATTACCATGGAGATAATCTTTTAAACATAGCTTTTACATTCTTTAAAGACTTTCCCCTGTGGGAGCGAGAAGGTTTAGCTGACCGTGGGACGGGATTATTTATTTTCATTTCCAGAGGAAGGACTATCACCTGGTAGTCATCAGGGGGCCTGGGCCATGGAGGGTTTATTTTTAAGTCTGCCTCCTCACTGATAGTTTGTCAATGAGGTCGTAATAATCAGTTTGTAGTACCGTCTTATTTTTTCTCAGTGTGAACCTTGCACGTTGCTCTGTCATTCCAGGCCTGTAATTACTTGATGTTTGAAAAGTATCCCTATCAGGTTGGGTTCTGTACTTACCCTGGCTGTGGGTATCAAGAGCCAATATCTTCAAGGGTTTCCTCTCAGGAAGATTATACCTGTAAACCCATTAGCCTCAAAGACCTACCTGGCACTGCGGTCAGTCCGACACCGATTTTTCCCACCTGGGCGTCCCAGCAGATTCATAAGTTCTTCCCGCTAGAATGCATGCTTGGGCCAGCAGGGGCTCCAGTTGTTGTGCAACCTGGAGGCCCTAAGGCCCAGGGCGATCCCTGCTCACAACAGGTAGACTGTGAAAGTCAACAGGTCTTCATGTGGAGAGGATGTGCTGTATCGAAATAGGAACAACGTACAGAATAAAGCAGAGCTGGTGGGCCCTAGTCCCTGGTCTGCTGCTCTAGTCCTTTCCCCACATCACTACCAGCAAGTGGACTGGGGCATTGGCTGGACCTAATTCTGTAGGCTGAGATCTCTGGGCCTCGGAGAACAGAACTCTGGGGAGTAAGAAGATAAAAGGTGTAATTCTATTGAACGCAGAATTAGAAGGTTAGAAAAAAATTGTTTGTGGAAAACTGATTAAACCTTGGGCTTGAATCTCTCCTTCCAGGTCCTGCCGGGGAGAAGAGCTGGCCCAAGAGCTACCCGTCTTGTGGGGGCCTGATGCAGTCCCCGATAGACCTGCACAGTGACATCCTCCAGTACGATGCCAGCCTGGTGCCCCTTGAGTTCCAGGGCTATAACGTGTCTGCCAATGAGCAATTGACCCTGACCAATAACGGCCACTCAGGTGAGGGACAGACCCCAGAGACCTGCAGGTGTCCAGCTTCCCTAGGCTGCCTGCCTGCCCTCGTCCATCTGCCGGGGAGGGGGCTCCACTGAGGCACCAGGGGGAGGGGCCCAGACCACTCCCTCCAGGGGTGCTGGGGGTCCTGGGCTCAGCCCCTCTGCCAGGGCAACACCTGTCAGAAGAAGTGCATGTCTTGGGATGGGGGGGGGGGAGGGGGGGAGACAGGCCCCTTTGGCCACTGGCTGTGGCGTGGGAGGGAATTCTTGGGCATCATGAACTCAAGGAGCCACACAGTTCATTGCGGGCCCGCACCCAGGCTTTGGAGTCAGACAAGCCTGGATCTGAATTCTGGCTTGAGCTTTCACCTGGAAAAAGGGCATATGGGTGGGTACTGTGAAGACGGGAGAGTATGTATGTTGGGATCTGTTATCGAGTCGATGCTTCATAAATGGCAATTACTATTGTTGCTGTGATAGAACTCTACAGCTTGGCAGGCGCTTCATTAAAGGTTCTGCCTTCACGGTCAGGTGTGCGATGCATGGACATGTGAACGAGCATCCGTTGGTCTAGTATCAGTGTTCCTGCCATCGGTTTCCATTTTCCCAGGGGAACCAGGAAGGTGCCGGTGCCGCTGGGATAGCTTTAGTGAAACAGGGATGTTCTCAGGGAAGGGGGCCTGTGCCTGGCCCGCAGGCTGTGTCTCCCGGGTCGCCACCTTGCTGTATCCACCTGCCCCCTGAATGGGGCCCGAGCAGGTGCTGTCTCCTGACCCTGAAGGTCACCTCTCCACTCCCGCAGTGAAGCTGAAGCTGCCCCCGGGCATGCATATCCAGGGCCTGCCATCCCGCTACAGTGCCACACAGCTGCACCTGCACTGGGGGGACCAGAATGACCCCCACGGCTCCGAGCACACTGTTGGTGGGAAGCACTTCGCTGCCGAGGTGAGTGGGGCGGCCAGGCTGGCAGAAGCTGCCCAGGGTGGGTGATCTGGCATTCTTCCCCTTGGCTGGTGTGCAGATAAGACCAGAGCATGGGGGTGGGGGCGGGAGGGGCTGTAAGATCAGTGATGGGTGGGGGTGGGGGCTCTGCCTTCATGCTCTCCACAGCCACACCCGGCCGTGAGCAGCACAGGACGGTGTAGCCAATCCAGCCACACTGCGGCTCGTCTGCGGTGTCTGGTCCCCTCTCTCTCCTAAACAGGCTGAGCTTGTCTTTGTATCGTCTGCTGAGCGATGCTGCTCAGAAGGCAGTGCTCCAGGGGGCACGGTGGGACACATATGCCCGTTTTCTAGACATCGCCCTTCTGTTGGCACAGATCCCACCAGCTCGTCCAGCTGATGCACCCCCTGCTGAATTACCCTGGGCTAACTGCCCCCCCAACTTCTCAGTCTTCTCCACATGCCGTGTTGTTGGCACAGGTCTTTCCCGTCCCATCTTTCCTGTCCCTGAACATGGGCTGTGCTTGGAACTTGGGACCCAAGTCCAGGGCTACTGTTTTACTCGGCCTCAAACCAAGGGATGGCTGGCATCGTAACGTGCAGAGCATGATGGCAACCAGAGACTCACCGAGGACAGCTTGGGGTGTCAGCAGAGCACTGTGTTACCTAGCCTGAAGCACTAACCCAAAAGGCAAAGGAAGACAGGAGGAGGCGTGGCGGTGCGATGGTGGGAGAGGGGAGAGTTGCTTTATGTCAGAGCTCCCATGGACTTGAACTTGGGGTGTGTTCTGAATGTTTACAGGGCAGTACGAGGAGGTAAATACAACTGATCAGCCAGTGGAGCCCACAGTAAATACTGACAAGACCGCTCTCCTCTGTTCTTAATTGCTGAACTGCTTAATGCCTCAGGCTAATTACAGGTTGAGCTCCGAATGTGGAGAGACTATAATCCTGGCCCAGTCGCATGGCACTGCTGGAGGTGCACATATTCCAGGCCAGGCTCCTCTCTGAAACCCCAGGACTGCGAGTCCTTCCAGGCTAATTGCCGAGTGGAGGCCCTTACTTTCCCCTGGGGAATAGAGGAGTGAGGGTGTAGGCCGGGAGGGTTTGGACATTTAAAAATATTTTAGTTATTGTATTTTCTGCTATTAAGCCACATCATCAGGCCAAGAGCCTGGTGAAGTTGGACCATAGATGTCAATAACAGAGACAGTGCATCAGGTGAACCCTAAAGTGGCGGGTTCTCTATGGAGGGTCCTTGGGAGTTGGAGGTTCTTCTGGGTGGAGTGTGTGTAAGACAACGCCATCCTCGCGGCAGGGCTTCCCTCCGTTTGTATTCATCTTCACCTCCTCTCGATTAGTCTGAACACAGTGCCCACAAGCTCAAAGGTCAGCTGTAAAAAGAAATAAGGCTCTAGGACCTCCGGGGTTTTAACCATATAGGATTCTGTTCCTTTTGTCAAAGCGATGCCAGGCAAGGATGGTGTTGGACAATAGGGGAGGCTGCATCCTTCGGGGAGGGGGAGGGGGGAAGATGGTGAAGTAGGAGCCCCTAAGAAATTCTGAATAGAGGTCCACATTAAAAAAGCAATAGTTCGATGTAATTTTTAAAAATTAGGAAGGGCCACTTGAAAAGTGGAGAACATTGAGCTGTATTTGAACATTGAACTTGAGCTGTATTTAATAAAATATTCTTGAATTCTAAATATAACCATATAAGATGGAAAAAGAGGCAAAGAATCAACAAAAATGCATGTGTCAAACCTACAGATCTGTTTGCTAAGATGGTTTTTTGGAGAACAAATGACACCATCTTTAGGATTAAAAAGCAGGTTATAAACGTTGTCAGAATTTGTCCCAACAATGTCTTAATGCTTCCCTAGACTTGTTTTCACTTGAGACCAAATATTAGACCTGCGATTTTCTCTACCTGAGGGATAAATGCGTGTCCTACTGAGGATACAATTACAATTAAGTCACAGTTAGAGGTTTACTGCCCCAGCCCCCACTGCTTCCAGATCAAGTGCATAGGGGCCAGACACATGAGGCCATTTTGCCCCGGCTCCAGAACAAGTAAGGAAAATTAGGAGGGAGAAGTGTTCCAAAGTTCTAGGCTAGTATAAAAACCCATTTGATCATTCATTCATTCTTCATTCATTCAACATTATTGTGCACCTGGTACTTTCCAAGCAGGATATCAGACACAGGGATACAATGAGCTAGTAAGGTGGACAGTCTGGCCTGGCAGTTTGCAGGGAGGAATGAGGGAAAAGGGAAACTGTGGCGGCCATGAGGGGAGGGTCTGAGAGGCGTGATCTACCTGGGGGGGAGGTCGGTCCTGCCCATGGGACTCCAGTCTCTTGCAAAAGCCAGAGGTTCCCATGAGTCGCCCATCCCCTCATAGTGGCTTCTCGCCCACTGCAGCTGCACATTGTCCATTATAACTCGGACCTGTACCCCAACGCCAGCATCGCCAGTAACGAGTCAGACGGCCTCGCTGTCCTAGCTGTTCTCATCGAGGTAAGAGATGTTAAAAAGGGTTTTACGTGAAGTTTGAAGCTGGGATGACATCAGACTCGGCGTTTGGTTCCATGCAACCCGTGTCTTGCCTCGAGAGCAGGGGGGTGTTCCCCATAGAGTTCCTTCTCTCTTGGCCTGGGGGAAGCACTTCCTGTGGCTGAGCAGCAGAAAGGGGCATGTCCTTCGTGGCATCGGGAAAATGAGCCCTAGTCCCCATCCCTAATGTGTAAGGGATGGAATTGCCCAGTTGGACAGGACATGTGAGAGAGAGAGAGAGAGTGTGTGTGCGGGGGGGGGGGGGGGGGGGGGGAGGTAGTGGTGGTGGTGGTGGTGAAGAAGGAATCATTCAGTTCTGTTCCATCAAATGCGTTGACCCCTGACACAACTCCAGGCATCCAAGTTCCATCCTGGAATGAGTTCTTTCCTAGTCCCAGAGAATGGGAACCTCTCCCGATTCCCCTGCAGTATTTCCCCTAATGAGACAGTGTGTGCCTTGTTTCTCAACATGCACACTGCCTGGCCTGGCGGCATGAGCGCAGGCTCCCTCCCTCGAGTTCTGGTTAGAGAACAAGCCTTCGGGAGCACAGCGGGTCATCGGGAGCACCGGCTACACCCCTTGCCCTGGGACACTCCAGCCCAGCGCCTTGGGTGGAAACAGCACATCCTGAGCTACAGGAAGGCAGGATCGTTCTACCAACCCCGGGCCAGCCTAGAGACCCATCGTAACTGTCCTCGTAAAGGCATTCTTCAGGGAGGCCTGGCAGCAGTGACCGTGGCCCCAGCCAAGCCCTCCCACTGCCATTGTCAGTCCAGCTCAGCCTATAGAAATCTCTCCCAGTTCAACCCGCCCTGTCTCTGTTGCAGGTGGGCTCCTTCAGTCCTTCCTACGACAAGATCTTCAGTCACCTTCAGCACGTCAAGTACAGAGGTGAGGCGTCCTGGGCGCTGCTTCGCCCTCTGTGGGGGCGGATGTAGTGACTCCCGTGTGACCTGAAGAAAAACGAATGCTGAGGGCAGGTGTCTGGGTCCAGGCCCCTGGGTCCCATGGCCCAGAAAGGGGCTAGTTTCCTCCACGTTTCTAGGCTCAGTCACATGCTCAGCTGCTCCTCTGCTGTGAGGAGCGAGGCCGACACATCCCCCAACCTGTCTCTCCAGGCCAAGAAGTGCACATTCCCGGCTTCAGCATTGAAGAGCTGCTGCCCGAGCGGCCGGCCGAGTACTACCGCTACAGAGGGTCCCTGACCACGCCGCCCTGCAACCCCACGGTGCTCTGGACGGTGTTCCGGAACCCTGTGCACATTTCCCAGGAGCAGGTGAGTGTTGGCCCCTCCTCGTCAGAGGCCACCGGTATCCCCCATGGCCTCCCCAAGGGCTTGCTTTCCTCGCTTAGAGTTTCACTGGCTACGACTCCAACCTCCCAAATGCCACAGGCGCCCGGGAAGCGCTGTGTGGGGCTATCAAGTCTAAGGAAAACGAATCCATCTCCCCCGTTCTATAAATAGAGTTGCCAAGTTGCATTTCCCCCGATATCCCAGGGTGGATGGTGTTCACTCCCAGGTGGGAGGGAGTGCGGTTCCTTTGCAGGGGGGCGGGGGTGGGGGTGGGGGCGGGTAGGTGGGAATAATGGCAGGGTCAGGTTGAATCAGTTCAGGAACTGGGGAGCTGGGGCTGCTGCCATGAGGGAGTGAAGGTCTCCGCCCTCAAGCTCACAGTCTAGCGCGAGAGGGAGGGCCAGAAGCCTGGCAGTCATCTCAGCCCCTCTCATCGTACAGGGGATGAAAGTGAGGGTTAGATCTGAGGAGACCTGCGGGATCACCGCTGGCTAGTGACAGAGCCAAGAGTTCCAGCCACTGCCCGGCCCTCTACACGCAGCCTCAATTCAAGAAGGAAGCGGCCAGGAGCCGGGGCTCACGGCCCAGCCCACCGTCACCCCCGCAGAGTGGCTCCTTTTGTCCTGTGAGCTACCGATCTGAGTAACCTAGATAAAGGCAGCAAGTAGGCAGACAGGAATAAAGATGTGGTGAATCAAGGGGAGAAACGTGCGGGGAAGCAGTCACATCCTACCCGGAAACTGCCTTGCAAACACTCTGTAATCCATGTGGGCAGATGAAAACCCATGGGACTGGCAATCAGATGACCTGAGCAACTCCTGTCTCCTCTTTCCCTTCCTTCTGATGGGAGGAAGCCACATCAGAATAAGCCCCAGGCCCCTCTGACTTAGAGTCGGTCCCAAACCAGGCTCGGGAGAGCGGAGCCCCTCCAGCACCCCAGGCTTCCCTCCCCGCACACAGACGGCAGGCACTACCTGGAGGTAACTGCACCAACCTTCCCAAGCCTGGGAGGTGGGCAGACAGCCACCTTACCCCGTGCCTGTCACCCAGAGGCCTGCAGGGGAGGGGCCGTTCTCTGGCCTTCCCGCCTCTCTCTACTGAGGCTCTGCCAAAGCCCTGTGTGGGGGGAAGGGCAGTGCCCCCTCCTGAGGTCAGGCCAGGGAGCCCTCACTCTGCCTGAGGGTGTGTGCTCCCCTCCCACAGCTGCTGGCTCTGGAGACAGCTCTGTACTGCACACATGAGAGCGACCCATCCCCCAGGGGAATGGTCAACAACTTCCGGCGGGTGCAGAAGTTTGATGAGAGGCTGGTGTACATCTCCTTCCAACAAGGTGAGGACATGCAGGGCGTGGGGGGCGTGTGGTGCCAAGACCTCCTTGCCTCCCCCCCCCCCCCCCTCAGGCTTTGTCCCAATGCCCTTGGGTGGGTTACGAGCACTTTGGCCGCCAAAGGAACCAGGGTGCATGAGGAGCTAGTGGGGGCTGGGGGAGGGGGGAGGTTCACTGAGATCCCCCTTCGTGCCCCTGACTCCCCTGAGCCTTTGTAGGGAGCACGCCAGGGCCTCCAGGCGCACAGACCGGAGCCCTCGTTCAGCCTGGGAGTGTCCCACAGCTGGGAGAGAGAGAATGCTCCGGGACCTCTTTGCTCTGGAGACCCACCCCTTCTCCTGAGGCACATGGTGGACCCCTTTCACGCGATCACACTGCTCACGTCTCCTTCCAGGCTTTCTGAGCCCCAAGGCCCGTCGCCCGCCTTGCTGGGTGGTTGGCCACCAGCACCATCCATGTCCAGGTCTCCTCTGGGAGGAGGCACATCTGTGGGCACAGCCGCTCGCGGTCCAGTGGGGCGGGCCCGGCAGGCAGGGAAACGCCTGCATCACTGCCTTTCGGCCTCCTCCCCCGGAAGCTGCTTGGGCACCGGCACACAGCGGCTCCTGAAGGAAACCCACAGTCTGCTTTATTCCTCCTACTACGAAAGACCCGCTCTCCCTTTCAAACCCAGACCCATAACTCCCCAGAAGGACACTTACCATCTTTACTTGCTCGGCACCTCCATCGACACTGCAGGAGGCGAGGGGTCTGGGACAAGGGGGTCAGGAGGCACTCCCGGGGCCCACGCCCTTCTTCAAACCCCCAGTTCTACTCTCTCGCTGCAGAGGCGTGAGCTTTCCCCCCTTGGGAGCCTCAAGTGGTCAGGGAGGTGCGTGGAAGGACCACGTCACCCTCTTACACATCACTGGTGGCCAAACTGGGCCAGGTGTTTGTATTTCAAGACGTTCCCATTAACCCATGTGCCAGAAAATCAGCTCTCCGTGCCTCACCGGGTCCGCCTTTTTTGTTCCTTTCTTATTGTGTGAGATTATAAATATCATCCACTAAGCTTAGTTAAACATTTGAAGATTGTATTTCAAAGCCTTAGTCAGAAAGCTTTAGAAGCATGCCCTTCTGAATCACCCATACCTCTAGTCACTAGCATGTCCTTCTCTGTCAGTTGCTTAATCAAGAACTGCCCACGAATTTATCTTCTGTGTTCTCTCCAGATACCACTAGTTAAGGTGATTTCCCCCTTTTTCCTCCTTTTTCTGGCCTGAAAACGGAATCTGTGAACCACAGACCTTCCTGAAAATTGAGAATGTACGTGATGTGACTAAGAGAGCTCCTTAAAAGCCTCAGATGTGCAGATTCTCCCTCTGGGGTCTAACCGGATATAACCTTCTCTTTTCCTGTTCCTCTAAACAGAGTATATAGTGTCAAAGGTTAAATAGAAATTCTTCATCTCTTAAACAAACCTGAGGACTCTGCCTGCAGAGAAGGGACTTGCCCATGTAGACCGGGTGGACGTGGCTTGTGATTTGAGATAATAATCGGCTCTCTTCTCTGGGCTCGTCTATACACGTCACAGGGGCCAGGGTGACAAATGCTCCCCAGAACTCGCTTTGTTTCCTCCCGAATGTATGATGTGGGCAAACTATGTCCCTCACTGGCCCTGGATTCCTCGGCCGTAGACTCCCAGGCGGCCTGGTGAGCCGACCCCTCCAGGCTGATGCGCTGATCCTGAGTGGACACTAACGGCTTCCCATCCTGCCTTTACGTTGCAGGGACAGTGTTTGAGGGCAGTTACAGAGGATGAGAAGAAGCCACGCAGGAACTTGAGGCTGGCATCCCAAAGTAACGCCCACTTGTAACGATACGCTGTGGCGTGGGGAGTAATTAGCCATCTTCTTAGACCGGCTCAGGTCTAAGCTGGCGCTTGTAGAGTGGGCAGTGCCGTCGGGGGTGTAGCGGGGTGCTTCAGTAGACTGCCAGGTGGTGAAGGGAGCAGCCCACAGACCGAGTCCCAGCTTTTAGGGCGTCAAGATCCAGGCCCAAATGCAGCGCTGCCACTGCCCGCACTGCCCGGCTCACCCAGAGCTGCTGCTGGCAAGAGCCCAGGCTGGGCCCAGCTCTCTCCTTGGAGTGGGACTCCACGGCAGTCCACGGCAAACCTGTTCATTTGGAGGCTGATTATAGAAACGTGGCCAGAATTCTCCTCTCCCTCTCACTTCCAAAGGATGCGGGCAGCAACCGGGGCTGTTACCAAGGAGCAATGAGGAGGCAGCCCCACAAGAGTGAAGCCCCAAACCAGGGCACTGCATTCACGAGGCCCTCTCACACCGGCTGCCTCAGACAGGGTTGCAGGTGTGTGTGGGTTGCAGGTGTGTGGGGGTTGCAGGTGTGCGGGGGTTGCAGGTGTGCGGGGGTTGCAGGTGTGCGGGGGTTGCAGGTGTGCGGGGGTTACAGGTGTGTGAGGGTTGCAGGTGTGTGTGGGTTGCAGGTGTGCGGGGGTTGCAGGTGTGCGGGGGTTGCAGGTGTGTGTGGGTTACAGGTGTGCGGGGGTTGCAGGTGTGTGTGGGTTGCAGGTGTGCGGGGGTTGCAGGTGTGCGGGGGTTGCAGGTGTGCGGGGGTTGCAGGTGTGCGGGGGTTGCAGGTGTGTGGGTGAGCCTGTTGCTCAGGGAGAGCCTGGAGCGGTTTGGACTTGATTATTCGCACACACTCTCTCCGAGGCATGTCTGCAGTGAGGCGCGGCTCCCTCAGGGTTTCTCTGGAAGTTACCGGGAACAGCAGAGTTGGAAGCGTTGCCAGGAGACAAGTAACGCTAAGGAAATCCTCTGGGAGAGAAAGTGCATGGACTGGGAGGAGGAGCTGAGACTGAACCAGATTAGAGCGACTGGGACGGAGTCCTTTAACTTGGCCCTGCCCTCTCCTCGGCTGTGCTCAGAAAGGCGGACAGGACTGGGTCCTGTCCTCAAGGGGGTGCAGTGTGCCCCTGACTTAGCCCTGCGGCAGGGCTGTCCAGCCCGTACATTTGGGGCCGGGTGATTCTCGCGGTGGGGCTGACCTGTGCACTGCAGCATTAGCAGCAGCTGGTCTCTGCCCACTAGATGCCTGTAGCCCCCGACCTGTCACAGCCAAAACTGCCTGCAGACGTGGTCAGATGTCTCTGGGGGCAGAGGGGCAGTTGCCCCTGGCTGAGAACTACTGCCCCAGGAGCGTGCAGTGACTTTTCTACCACAGGACTCCAGAGCGTTACGTCACACGCCCTGGTGCTGACTCTATTGAGGTTACTCCTGAAACAATAAGGCTGGGGTTACTCACGTCAAACCACCAAGCCCAAGAGGGACTCTGGGCCCCATATTCTTTTAGAACTTGTGTATTCTTTTATATAATCGGGTATGTCCAAGGCTAAGAGAAATGGGTGAGAGCGAACTATTCACCCTTAAGATTACAAACCTCTGTCCCAGGGTCCAGACTCCGCCCAGGTAGCAACTTCCCTTAGAATCCCCTCATCATTCCCCTCCCTCCCTTAGTACAAGGTTTTCTCTCGTCGTTGCCTTTGGTCACAGTGCCCACTCTTTGCGGGGCGGTGCCAGGTGTGCCAGGCACATCTGCCGCTCCTACGAGGTGCCTCCACTAAGTGACACAAATGGAAAGCTGGACTGAAGCGGGGAAACAAGGCTCAGTCCGGAAGGCGGGACCCGGGGAGCGGAGCACATCCGGGACCGTCCCCGCCTGCCTCACAGGAAGCCCGATGCCCCCGTGAGGAGGGAGGGCCTGCAGGGGAGTCACGGTCCAGGGGCCCAGTTCTTGGTTTCTGCAAATTGACTCTTCCTGGCCTCAGACACCGACGCTGGGTCCAGATGGTGATGGGCGACGAAGCTAGAGCCCATCCAACCTGAGCACTCATGTTGTCTGGCCCTGTTTTCAACACTGAGGGACAAGAGGAAGCCAAAGAGTTTCTATAATCCTGTCTTTAGTGGGCCTGCGCTGAGCAACTGCATGCCCCGCAGTGGGACCCGAGCCGGCCGAGGTGCAGGTAGACCAGAGCGCTGCACAGTGGTGGTGGGGTGGGGTGGGGTGGGGTGGGGGGCTCACCCACAGCATCTCTGTGGAGAAGCACGATCAGATTCCGCTTGACCCTAAGGAAACCGGGTAGTTTAGAAAACCTTTAAAAAAGAGGTAGAACAAAAGCTTGCCAAGCTAAGATGGCTAATTATCTAATTTTTCGAGACCAGAATGTATGCTATGTGGTTCTTGACCTTGTGTTTCTCCAAGTTCCTATTTATAAATAAACTCTATGAGATGGGAAAGGATCCGTTCTTCCAAAGTATTCCACTGAGAGGCCAGAGGGGCGCCTGCCTTCCAGCTGCCCCTGGAGACGGGGGCTGACGGGTCAGGAGCAAAATCATCAACGTGCTGAGCAGTGAGTCCCAGTCCCTTCATCTAAGGCAGTCGCCACACCCCGTGCTTTCTTTCTTTCTTTTTTAAAATATATTTTATTGATTTTTTACAGAGAGGAAGGGAGAGGGATAGAGAGTTAGAAACATCAATGAGAGAGAAGCATCGATCAGCTGCCTCCTGCACACCCCCTACTGGGGATGTGCCCGCAACCAAGGTACATGCCCTTGACCGGAATCGAACCTGGGACCCTTTAGTCCCCAGGCCAATGCTCTATCCACTGGTTAGGGTGACACACTGCGTGCTTTCTGCGCACAGCCCAGGCCCGGCTCTGAGGGGAACGCCCAGAGAGCAGCTTTCCTGGGAGAGCCGCGTGGGCGTCACCTTGCCCCTAACAACAAGCCCCTGGCCCGGAGCAGACCGTGCTCAGAAACGACGTGGGCAAAGGGGTCAGGCCGGGAGCTGGCGCTGCCTTGGCGAGGTGGCCCGGCTCCCCTGTCCAGCACCGTCTCCCCGGCACCCATCCACACGGTGCCAGCCCCCTTCTAACATGGCAGCTGTCTCCGTGTGAGCACCCCATTTACGTCGCCCACACGATTCCCCTTGGGAGGCCCCTTGCCTCTTCCACCTGGAAAATTCTTTCAAAGCCCAATTCCAATCATATCCTCCCAGAAGTCTCCCCGATCCCCGGACGGTGACTCATAGTCTCCCTCAGAGAAGCCGGGGTCACGCGCCGTCTCTGACTCTGAGTGTGCCGCAGGGCGATTTGTTACCACACGGAAACAGGAAAGTGTCTAACTTGTCCGCACACTTCAGGCGCCGTACGGACAGGGACCATTGGTGTCTTTCTCGCTTTTTGTGCCTGGCACTGTGCCTGGTGCTCAGGATGAGTTTGAAAGAATGTAACCAATCCGTCTCCCTTCCCCTCCCCTCGCCAGTGTCTTCTCTGCAGAATGATTTGAACATAAGCCTGGCGGACTGTTACATTTTAGTTTTATCTTTATTTTGCTTTGTTATCAATTTGGCAACAGCATTAAAATCCATTCATTTGTTTAAGAAAAACTAGAGATGGGCACTTAGCTGCCAAGCTTTGAAGGCCTGGGAGGGAGTTGCCTAGAGATGCTACCAGGCTTCCCGTTGCCCTGGCCTGAGGAGGACACAGGCCCCAGTCTCACCACCCATCATTCCTTCAGCAGGGAGGTTACCAAGCACCCCGGGCTGGCACTGTAACCCGCGCCTACTGGCCTGCGCCTACTGGCCCGCGCCTAGGCCCTAGAGCGGGGTGCCTCCCTCTCCTGGGCATGCATTCCTGCAACCTGGAAGGGTAGGGCCCTTAGTCCCTATCATGGTCTTAGAAAACCAGTTCTCTCAGGTAATCCCGTAGTATCTTCTTGGCCGGTTTATTTGTAGAAATTGCTTCTTTACTGGATTATTTCTGTGTAGTGTTAATAAGGAAAAGTCCCCGGTTAGGTCCTCCAAAGACGGTGATGTTCTGCGATGACTGAGGGCTTCTTTCTTGCTCTTCTTACCAAAGCGTCATCCAGATGAGGGCTAGCATGTCGCTGACCTGAGTCTATGCCAGTCAGAGTTTTGCCATTCGGGATGGGATTACCCCCACTCTCCCTGCCTCTTTCCATTTTCACTAGGTAACATGGCCCCTACCCAAACCGTCCATACTTTAACACTTTGAAGAGGACTGTATCTCTTTTTACTCAAAATCCCGTTTGAGTGAACAGAATTGCAAATAGCCTGGGAAAGGCTGGGCCTGTTCCAGGAACCGCGAGCTGTGTCAGGGAGGCGCTTGTTCCTCGGCTGGACTTTTCTGTTTGCACTTGAGGCCTCAGAAGACCTCAAAAGCAGTTAAGCCGCATCCCTCGGTCCAGCGAGATGCCAGTGGAAGACGCAGCTCCTGAGCCAGCCAGACCAGGTAGCAGTGCCCCCGTGGCCGGCAGCCTGCCCATCTCTCTAAGCTGTACCTTCCTGGGCGAGGCATGTGACAGTCCCGTTCTGTGTCTGTGTGGTTTCCTTCTGCGTGTCGCAGTGCCCTGTCTCTGCTCGCCCTGACATGCGCCGGAGCACTTGATGGAGCGCGGACGGCTCCCCCACGTCTGCCCGGCGTGCCCCCCGTCACGCAGCTCAGGAGCTCCTCTGTGTCCTCATCCAGGGGCTCTCGTGTCCGTCTCTGTCCGCCAGCCCGCCTCCGTCTCTCCTGTCTGCCCACCGGTCTTCAGTGGGAACTGCTCGTCTTGTTCACCGTCAGAAACAAACCATGTCTGTGTTTCATCTGCAGATGAATTTCTCTCCGGCATCATCTTTGACGCCTGTTCTCTGCAGCATCCCAGAGGCTGCTGTGGTGCAGGCGTTGGTTTCTCTCTCTGGGCCTGGTTCTCCGGTCGCCCCATCAGCTCTCCCTGCACCCCAGAGTCTCCCTGGCTTCCCCTCTCCCTTTAGTTCGTAGATGCTTTGGTGTCTGCCTGCCATGGGACCCCGGCCCCGTGGCTTCACCCTGCTCTGCAGAGAAGCCCTGCTTCTGTGATGGTGGGTGGGGCAGGAGGCAGGCATAGCATCCCAACACCTTCCTGCCCTGGGCTTCTGCAGGGCGCAAGTCTGAGGAGGTGGCGCCTCGCCCCCATCCCTCTTGCGGAGTGGCTGGCGCTCTTTGCTTGCTCAGTCAAGCTGCCTTGTTGAAGCTGCATCGAAGTCGCGGCTGAGAGCTTCTGTCCCGGTCTTGGGGCGCCCCTCGTCGTGGTGCTGGCTCTCTTCTCACTGTTTCCACGGAGGCGCAACCTGGGCCCTGACAAGTAGTCGCCCTGGAGCAAGGAGCCCGGCCAAGCCCCGGAGAAAATCGGGCCGTTGTGCACCGGGCCTAGTGCAGCACAGGCACCGCTCAGGGAGCCGGGAAAGGGACTCTCCCTCCAGACAAGCCACCCAGCGGGGCTCTTGAGAGGAGCCCATTCCCGGAGGCCCGGCCCCCACAGGCTGCCCCGCTCCCCAAGGCCACGGCGCGGGGCAGCTCCTCCAGCCCCGGAGCCCTGCTGGCTGTCGGGGCCGGTGGCTCCCAGGACGTGTGAGGTGACTGTGAAGGTGGCGACAGTAGGAACTGTCCGGTTTGGACGGCTTAGCCAAGTGGTCGGGCTTCCTGGTTATAGTCTCATGTGGTGAGAACTAGTTTGGTACCACAGGCATCTGGAGTTTTAGGAACAAAGAACAAAGGTGTATTTCATTGAAAGGCCTAGAAAGACAACCATGACTAGTTGGGGGTTTTCTGGGTGGTGGTTGTTTTTAAGATCCTAGAGGCCTTGGTCGCCTCCAGGTACCTTAAAAGGAAAAACACACCCAATACCAAATTCCCGAGAGCAGAGGCCGCAGCCGAGCGGGAACAAGCATGAGTTGCACAAACACGACACGCTCCCAGGGGAAAGCCGTGTGTGAGTGCCTCCCAGGCCACACACGGGCCCTTGTGTTCAGGCCGGGGAGCCACTTGGGGGGCCATGGGCTACCGGTGGTGGCTGATAAGAGCCCAGAGAGCAGGTCCCCCTGTGCTTGAGGACAGCTCCTCGCCACACCGGCCATTCATCCTTACAACTCCCGGGACCACCTGGGAAGTCAGACCAGAGACTCCAGGGCCGGCCTTGGCCCAGGAGGCTGCAGACTCACTATGAGACTGCAGAATAGCAGGAAAGGACACTGGCTGGCGGCCCCGAGGGAATCAGCCCGGCGCTGGTCACATGGCAGAAAGCGTGAGCAGAACCTCACCGGCTGTCTCGGGTCTGGTTCCCTAGGGTGTCAAGTGATCCCAGGGTAAGGGTCTGGCCCTCTGCTGGCCCTTCACACCTGGCCAGGGCTCGCCCAGGGTCTCAGTGCCTTAGTGTCAGGCTGGGTAGCCAACTCCTGCACAACTCCTGCCTCCACTGTGAACTGGAACAAACACCCACACACACAGGCCGCAAGTTCCTCCTGAATCAGAGAAGCCACCAGACCAGAGGGGTGTGTAAGCAGAGGCTGGGTTTGGATGGAGGCCCTGCTGGGAGGAGGATGAGTGGTTCTAAGAACTGGACGGAGCAGGCTGGGGCACCCCAAGTCTTCAGGACGGGGCTCCCTGTCCTACGGAAGCAGATGGAGTCACCATGCCCCTCCCCTGGGGAGGTCCCCCATAGGCTCACTACGGAATTTCACCGTAGACACTGGGCACTGTTTCAGCCCCACTGAGGACGCCCAACTCGCCCCATTTATCTGCAACAATAACTGCTAAGAGAAGCCACACGCCCCTGGTCCCACCTGGCACAGAAGGGAGGCTGGTATGGAGGAGTTTCTCGTTTATCCAGTGGGGCCAGAGGAATAATAGAACCAGACCAGGACAACAAGACTGGCTGGGGACGGAGCAGAAGTGTGGGGACAGGTTCCAGCTACGCTCTGCCAGCCCCGCCAGCCTGACATCACTGGCTCCTTGCTGAGGAAGAGGGGAGGGTACCAGAGGAGCAGGTGGCAGCCTGCCAGGTAGACGCTGACGCTTAGCCTTCCTCACCTGCCACCTGGGCCATTTTGTATGAAAAGCTGAAGTCCGGCCCAAGCAGAGAAACTGCTGTGATCAAAGAACATCAGAAGGAGGGGTCACTGTGTGAATCCCCTCGGTGGGCAATTCCCTCCACCCCGTCTGCCTAATACCTCCAACCCAACGAAAGGTAGAGCTTCGAAACACTGGCCATGCCCGCCACGGCTTGACTCGGTTAACTTCCCATCTTTTCCTTCCCTTTCGAAGAGCGAGACCTCACCTACGCAGGACTGAGCCTGGGTATGTGGCTGCCGGCCGTGCATGCTGCCGCGGGTGATCGCTGTGACTCTCAGTGTGATCTGGGCCTGCGGCACTTCCTGCCCCTCCTCTGTGCTTCTCTGTGCTGCTGCTCTGGCTCCGGCCCTTCACACTGTGGGTCTGACCCTCAAGTCTCTCTCTGATTCAAAGATGATCCGCCAATCAAATGCTTCCCTAATGAAAGACCTAATCACTCTGTACAGCATGTGTGCATCCAAAGAGCCTGTCTCCGATCTTTGTTGGCCATGGTGGAAAGCCATTGCCTGAAAACATGCCTGGGCCCACTGTGGAGGTCGGGGACTGGCGAGGTGACCTTGGGGATGGGCCCCTGGTTTAGGACTGTGCAATGGAACTTGGGGGGGGAGAGGGCCGGCGGGCAACCCTGATACAGAGGCATCCCAGTGGGCCTTATACCCAACAAGCAAAGGTGGAGCAAGTTCTTATTCTGTAGCCCAGGGTTTCTCAAAGGGTGGTACATGGACCACGTACACCAGCATCAGCTGAGGAGCTTTAATACAAATGCAGATTCCTGGGCTCCATCCCAGATGTAATCAGAGTCTCTGAGGGCTGGACTCAAAAAAGTCTACATTTTAAACAAGCTCTTCAGACGATCCTGGTGCAAATTTGAGAACCCCTGCAACCCCTGCAAATTTGAGAACCCCTGGTGCAAATTTGAGAACAGTTTGCACGTGGCCCCCTCTAAGTACTCCAGCCAGTCCTGCTAAGACCAGAACCTGGGAACAGAGATGGGGAAATTGTACCTTCCGGTGGATGATTATGTACCTGTCATTTGATGTCACACCCGTGTGCTGTGGGGAGAGAGGAAGGGGAAGGGAGAAATGTAACGTGTGTTTGCTGCCTCTTCCCCAGGAATCATCCTTTCGGTGGTCCTGGCTTGCATTCTTGGCTTCTGCATCGTCCTGGCAGTATTCATCTGGCTTTTCAGAAGGAAGAAGAGGTGAGCTGGTTTTGCTTTGAAATAGGAGTGGCTGGCGTATGTGTCCCTGAGGATGACTCTGTCTGGGAAGGCAGCCTGCACAGTGAAGAGCCCCTGCCCGGTACCAACACCCCTGGCTCAGGCCTCCTTTGCATGAGATGCTGGTTGTACAAGGGTCGTTGTGCTGGAGGTTCTGCCAGCCTTGCTGCTGTGGCTAAAACCTTGGACAAAGAAAGCTCTTTGTGGGGGTGATGGGAGGGGGGGGGGGCGGGGGGCGGGCAGGGTCCCATTTGCCTAAATGTAAGCAGCAAGGCTGTCTTCCAAGATCTTTACATCTGGTGTGTCCTCTTTTCTTATATGTATATTTTTTATTGAACTTATTGGGGTTATATTGGTTAATAGGTTTCAAGTGTACAATTCTGTAATACATCATCTGAATATTGTGTGTTCACCCCACAGGGTCTAGTTTCCTTCCATCACCATTTATCCTCCCTTTACCCTCTTTTACCACCACCGCCCCCCCCCCGCCAACTTCCCCCTGGTACTGTTGTCTGTGTCTACAAGTTTGTTTGTTTTTCTTAATCCCTTCACTTTTTGCACCCAGCCCCTAAACCTCCTGACAGCTGTCAGTCCGTTCTCTGTACCTATGAGTACGATTCTATTTTGTTTATTTTGTTCGTTAGATTCCACATGGAAGTGAAATCATATGGTATTTGTCTTTTATGAATCCAAAAAGAAAAGTGAAGGAAAACTTTATTTTTCACTCACTTTAGCTATAGTGCCCTTTGCTCCTATTTCATTGTTCTGTTTATTTTTTTTCCCCTAAAACCCAACTGATTTTTCCTGGCATGAAAAAAGAGGTTGCCAGGAACCCTGCTATGAAGTCGAAGGTTTGAAGCAAGGGTGGTAACGAGTGCTGGTTCCCACACGCAGGCCTAGTATTGTCAGGTGTTAAAAAAGAACAGTTGGACAATGAACAGGTCCCATTTTGGTTAATGCTTAGTTGCCGCCATTCCCTCCGAAAACCAACAGAAAAGGTCCCGAGACAGGAATCTGGCCCCTAAAACTTGCCTCGTTTCATAGCTGAGTCAGGCTGCGCTCGGCCTCTCTCCCCTCGTTGACTAATGAGCTGTGCGTGTCCTTCTCCTTCCAGCAGCAAGAAAGGTGGCAGCAATAAAGGCGTCATTTACAAGCCGGCCCTCAGGAAGGAGGCGGAGGCCCACGCCTGAGGTCCTGGCGCTGCAGGCGCCGAGGGAGGACTTCGCTTTGGATGCTTTTAGGCAAAAAAGTGAAGGAGGGCTTTCATCACGGCGGCTCCCTGGGCACTTGAACTACCCGAAGGTTCTATGCAGCTCACCCCACAAACACCCCAGACCTGTGGGGGCCTCTAGCTGGGTGCCCCCCACCCTGATGCTCGGCCCAGGAGCTGGAACTCGGAGCTGTGTGCTTCATCTGTGAGACCGGAAGAGGTCTGGACTCTGGGGACACACCCCACGCCGCCTGTGGGGCTGTGATAACTGAACGTCAGTCTTCTCCAGGGCTTCACTCAGGTGTGGTTTCGAAAGTCCTGGAAGGTCAGCTCCTTGTCCAAGATTTCACACCAGCGTGTGCGCATGTGCGCCCTCTACTTCGTTGTGCTTTGGAGACTCACGTCTTGCCTCAGGGAAGCCGGTGTTGTTGTCTTCCTCTGATCCTCCTGCTGTGACAGGACTTTTAGTCTGACCTTGCCACCCGGGCAGGTGGGGGGGGGGGGGGGGGAGCACAGGCACAGGGTCAAGGTGCCTGAGACAAAAGGAAGGGGATATTCTTTGAAAGATGGAAGAGGCATCTTCCCAGTCCTGTCCTTGGGGTCAGACATGCTGCCTAGACTGCAGAGAGCATGGGAGACACGGTCTGAGGAACCTTGGAAGCTGTGAGTGTGAGAAGGTCAGACTAGGAAGCCCGAGCCCGCCCGCCTGCCCGCCCGCAGGGCAGTGAGGGTTTATGCTCTGTAGCGTTTGTCAGTAATTGGCCCAGCCCTGAAAATGTGCTGTTGCTTTCTCTCTCCTGGAGCGGACGTGCGCTCTGAGAACCTAGGAAACAGGCAGAAGCAAAGTGGTTGATGAGCTTTGTCCCTTTGGCCTAAATTTCATTTCTGCCTCCTTCGTGGGATTGGGACTCGGCTACTTCCCTGACCCTCAGGATCGAGCCACAGCTTAGTTAAAAGATATTTCAAGGTAGGACAGCAGGGAGTTACCTGTGCTGGGCTGGCAGCATGGGATGCAGGGACCAAACCAAAGGAATGTTCCAAAGACCCCTCATGGTCTTCCCCCCAAGTCCCAAAGGCAGTTCCTGAGGAGACAGCTCCTTCACTGTCCCCTCCGATGCCAGAGCCCAGGAGCCCAGGGAGTCCCAGGCCCGAGAAGGGGCCCCACCGCAGCCTCTCAGGTCAGCACCTCCCAGTTCACAGAACCCGCTGGTCCCCAGCCTCATCTGACAGCATGGAATGTCCTCCTGAAGCACGGGTCCCTTTCTGTCCTCCTCCCCTCCTGCTCGCCCTCTGACTCTCACACGTACGTCTTCGCCACTCTCTGCTCTCACGACTTCCCTAGTGACGCCAGGGCTGGGGCCTGGGGCTCGTGTGCCTGGCGGAGTTACAAATGAGCCCGCGGCGCCTGGGACACGTGGGTGCTCGCGAGGCCTCTGGCAGGGCTGGGGTCTGGGCCGGCCCCCCATGCTGCCGCCAGCGCACCTGATGCTGGTCAGGTGGCAGCAGGGACAGCCCAGTGACCAGCGACGGGAACGAGGCAAAGCTTTCTTGGCCTCGGCCCAACGGGGCCCATCAGACACCAACAGCAGCCACTCCAGAGCAGTGGGACCGACGCCAAAAGCTCTCTACGCCTTCGGTAGATGAATTTTGTACGAGAACAGAGAGATCACTGTACCTGGCAATGGCTTTCATCAGAAGAGAGATTTACTGGGTGGTGAGAGCAGTGGCGTTTCTCTTGCCCCCTTCCCCCAGCACAGCCCAGGCTCTGGCTTCCTGGGCCTCTCGGCTGAGAAAAAACAAAGCTGGGGAAGCAAGCAGAGGCTCCCAGATCCAACAGGCGACCTCCCTCCTAATCCTTATGGGACTGGGAAGCCTTTCCTCAGGCTCTCACTGACCCACTGACACCAGTCGCCACTGAGGGAAACCTGGGTGGGGGGAGGGCACGCGGGAAGGCCTGGCTTCGTCGCCTCTCACTAGTCGGGGTCAGGAGTCTCTCCGTTTTGTTTCTTTAGTATCCTCTGATAAAACAGTAAAAACCTGCACCTGTTTTCTTAATAGACATTCTAAGATTTTGCTGCATTGACTATTAATGGCATTTCAAGTTCAGACCTTAAATTCTTCTCCCCTTCACTAAGCTCTCTGAGCGCCTCCTGGCTGGCCCTTGGGGAGCACCCCTCTGTCCCTGTGCCTGGGACGGAGCGTCGGCCACTGTGATGAAGGTCTGTTTAGCACTTATGTATTTATTGTAAGAATGATTGTAATGAAGACACTGTAAATATGAGAAATTATAAATAAAGTTTTTCACAGGAGACTGAGTTTCTGGAGGTGAGGGTAAAGCACTATCAGCAAGGCACTCGGCAGTTCCCAGGGTCGGGTGACAAGCGACCCATCAGAATGAACAGCAATGCCGTTCGCCTCCAGGTCTCAGCACCTGGCTCCGAAGGCGCACACACTGGAGTCCTCCATCCCGCTATTGCAGGTGGAGGCCTGCGGTGCCTGCAGCCCAGGGTCCCAGCCGCTTACCCGGAGCCAGGAAGTCTAGAGCAGTGACCGGCAAACTCATTAGTCAACAGAGCCAAATATCAACAGTACAACGATTGAAATTTCTTTTGAGAGCCAATTTTTTTAAACTTAAACTATATAGATAGGTACATTGTTATTAACTTAATTAGGGTGCTCCTAAGGCTTAGGAAGAGCCACACTCAAGGGGCCAAAGAGCCGCATGTGGCTCGCGAGCCGCAGTTTGCCAACCCCTGGTCTAGAGCGATCAGGGAAAGAGCCTTCAAAACTAAGTCAGAGATAAACAGATGCTTGGAAAAGAGGGAGCTATTCTTAACCAAAGGGCCATGAACACAGGAAACGGGTCTTCTGTCCCTTTACCAGATATCATACCTCGTAGGTGGTAGCCTCTCTTGGTTGCCTGAATGTGACCTTATTTTGGATTCTTTTTACAAAACACACTATCACCCTCTGTGCCATCTTTTGTCCAAATCCAGATTTCAGAGTCTGGTTTGCTAAAGAAGCCAGGCCATCACTGTGTACCTGACTTACTTAGAAAAGCTCCCGGTTCTCACTTCCGTCGCCCCAGGGCGGAGATGGGTATAACACAAGTCACCCCCCACCTGCCCCCCAGCCCTCGCCCCCACTCCCTGCTCTCCCTTCCCTCGCAGTGAGGACCGGCAAGTGTGGTGACAAGAGCCACAGGCCGGCCGCGGAGACTCCCGTCCTCTTTCATGCGGCCACTGCCTCCTCATCGAAATCCAGCTAAAAGGGCACTCTAAGCACACAGCCCAGCAGGATTCCAGGAAAATATAATGCAAGGTGTGAAATTTTAAAGGTCTAGTAGCCACACCAAAAAAGGTAAAAGAAACCAGTGACATTAATTTTACTCTATTCTATGTAACCCAGTAGATCCAAAATACTACCATTTCAACATGTGATCAATATTTTGATATGAAAGAATTTCATTCGTGGTTTTTTCCTCGCAGCGTGTCTGGAATCTGGTGTGGATTTCACCCTTCTAGCACATCTCAATTCAGATGCTACGCTTTCATTGAAAACATTTTATCTATATTTAGACTTCATAAAATTTACAGTCAAAAAGCAGAGTCACATACTTGCTCCAAACACACCCAGAAGTTTTCCAAATAACTGAATTATCAGCTTTAAACTTATGAAAATAAAATAAACGGAGTCTCTCTCATTTCACTAACCACACTCCAGTGCTCCGTCCGCCCATGTGGCCAGGGCAGCACAGCCACCGTGCGGATGTGGAACACTGGCCTCTTCCTTTGAGAGGGTTAGACCCGGAGGACTTTCACTCAAAAATAAACACTGGCATGAGGGGCAGGGGGTGGGAGACAGAGGCTAGGAGGACCCAGGGAGGCAGATACGGAGGGCAAGGGTGGAAGGAAAGAGGGCAGGTGGAAAATCAGGCCAAGGCGAACAGGCCAGCTGACCTCAGACCAGCTGCAGGCCCCCTCCACCTCTTTCCCTGGCTCAGGAAGGAGCGCTCCCCAGATCTCCCTGCCCTGGCCATGCCTCTGGGCCATGGCCTGGGGTCCAGGTGCTCAGCAGTGACTCCAGCGGGGGGGGGGGGGCGTCCCAGTGCCTTGTGGGGAAGCTCTGGCTGTGGACACAAGGGCACCGGCTAATTGCCAGGGACCTGATGCTGTGGGACCCTGACCCAGGGCTCACTGCAGCCTGTCCAACCCCCATCTCCTCGGTCCGACATTCCTGCACCTGACAAGGTAATCTCCACTCCAGCCCCCAGGGGACCAGCACCTCTTGAATTGTTAGTGGTGCCTCTGTTAGAACAAGTCCCCTTCTTCCTTCGAGGTGGGGGGGAGAAGTCTTGGGACCCACTTAGGAGAGGAAACCAGACCTCTGGGGCTGCCTGCGGGGAAACGGGTGTCACCTGTGCCGTGGGCACTGTTCTGGCATCACCATCCATGTCCACACTGGAAACGGCCTGGCAGGTATGCATGGCCCAGGGTGGGGGCGGGGGGGAGGTGAGGAGGGTCCCATGCCTCACCATGCCCTTTCATCATTGAATGACTGGGCAGAGAGAAGGGCCCAAGTGCTTTGTGGTATGGAATGATTCACCATAACAACTTATTGCAACCAGGTCAGCATATCATTATGACTGCAGGTCACCCAGGGCTTCAGTATTGCCTCTCACTTGTATACCTTTGACTGTTTCAATGCACCTTCACTCCAACAACCCAGGCAAGAGGGAGCAAGGCCCTTATCTTACAGGTGGGAAACGAACCCAGGGCTCTGGCTCTGGGCTAAGCCAAGGCCGCACAGCTCCTGCAGTGCTAGGATCTGCACAGCTTCCACAGCTCCAGTGACATGGAAACACCTTCTTGTAATAGAATTTACTGTGCTGATCTCCATCATGCCGTAACCTCATAAAACCCCACAGGCTAAAGGCACTAAAGCGTCTCTGCCAATGATTTCTGGAAAGTCAACAGCCACCCCCTGCCTCCAATCTGACTGGTAACATTAAACCCTGGCCACTGTTCAGGAAAGTCTGACCAAGGAGTGGCAACTGCAAGTGAGCAAAGCAGTCAGCCCAGCGCCTGGGAGGGTACCCTCGCCTCTTCATGCAGCAGTGCAGGTTCCCAAGGCCACGTTCATTGAACCCTCCCTTTTCCTAAGGCTGAACTGGAGAGAAGGAACACACATCCACAGTATAATCCCATTTGTATAAAATCCCAAACGATGCAAACTATCGTGACAGAAACAGATCAGTGGTTGACTGGGGATGAGGTGGGGAGGACAGGGGGAATGAAGGGATTGCAAAGGGGCAGGGGAAATGGTTGAGGTGAAGGTGTGTTCATTATCTTGATGGTGGTGATGGTTTCTCCACATATGTCAAACCTGTTCAAATTTTACACTTTAAATATGTGCCATTTCTCTTATATCAATGATAACTCAATAAACCTGCAAAAAAAAAAAAAAAAAGGAAAAATACTCCCCCACCCTCAGCCAGATGACACCCTTCTGCCTCCCCCATCCTCAGCCAGATGACACCCGCCCGTCTCCCCCACCCTCAGCCAGATGACACCCGCCCGCCTCCCCCACCCTCAGCCAGATGACACCCGCCCGTTCTGGCAGGTCCATTCAGAGCTTATCCTCCTGGTCCATCTAGAAACTTGGTGGGAGCCCAGGCTGCGTGATCTCTATTCACCTGGCTGGATGTGACCTCTCGATACTCTAAGTCAAAGTCATTATTTCTGCCTGAGTTCACTCATTTCAAATATTAACTTTTAATTACCTGCAAGGAAGACAACAAACACAGGGCCCCTGGGTTCAAGGGCGGACTGAGACCTCTCCAGCAACTCCGTGTCAGTGATGACAGAGTCAGCCGGCTCCTCTGGAAGGAGCAGACTCTTCTGGAGAGGCAGGCGGCATAACCGGTTAGTGCCTCCTGAAGCCAGTTTCCCACGCTACCTAGACATCCAACAACACTCTCAGGCATCTCAGTTCCCCTCCCTCCTAACTACCCAACACACAACTCTCTGAAAATCTTTCCTGATATGGTACATGCTTTCTGCGGAGAGCATGCATGATCAGGAACTTACCGTTCCCTCCTAGTCGCTGCGGGAAATGTGGATTGATCTCCTGTGATACTGTTATACACCAAGAAGTAGCTATTTGGTCCCCAGTTCCTGGCACAGAGTTGCTAAATATCCTCATGATAAGCCCCGAAGCCATACCTCAGTTTACGCTAAGGAGGTGGTGCTTGGATGGGAGGGTGCTGCTTGTCAGAGGGACCAAGCATATGACTAGTGAGCCCCACTCCCGACCCCAGGGAGTTCAGTCACCAATGGCCGGTGATTTAAACCATCATGCCTTCATAATGCAACCTCCATATAAGCCTCACAACCACAGGTCAGAGAGCTTCCAATCCAGGCAGGTGCTGGGAGGGTGGTGCACCCAGGAGGGCACAGACTCTGAATTCCTTCTCCATGCCTCGATCTATATTCCCCTTTATCTGGCTATTCATCTGTGTCCCTTATGAATTATAAGTAAATGTGAGCTATTCTAAGTGTTGTGAGCTGTTCTAACTAATGATCAGACTTGGGGAGGGATCATGGGAATCCACAATTTAGAGCAGGTTAGTCAGATTAAGGGATTAAGCAGAAACAACAACAATGAAGAAAAAAAAACACTCGTAGACACAGACATCAGGATGATGACTACCAGAAGGAAAAGGAGTTGGGGCAGGGAGAAAAGGGTAAAGGGGAGATAAATGGTGACGGAAGGAGACTTGACTTGGGGTGGTGAACACACAATACAATATACCGACGGTGTATTACAGAACCTGGGACCTATATAATTTTATTAACCAATGCCACTACAATAAGTTCAATAAAAATAAAATAATAAAACTATGTGCATATGTGGAAACTTTAGAAAGAAAAGAAATACAGGTGACAACCTGGGACTTGGGATTGGTGTCTGAAGTGGCGAGAGTCTTGTGGAATTGAGCCCTTGCTTTTGTGGCGTCTGCACTAACCTCGGGCAGTCAGTACCAGAATTGAGTGAAATTGTAAAACATCCCAGTGGGTGTCCATCAGGAACTGGAGAATTGCTTGGTGTCGTAAACCCCGCACATTTGGTGTCAGAAGGGTTATGAATAAAGGAAAAGGCATTTCCTTTCATCTCGCATCTATCATTCAAAGTAGTTTCCAACAGACTTTCTCATACCTTCTTATTCAAAAGCAAAGATTTAATGAACACTACTGTTTGCTGAGCACAGACTGCATGATGGGGATGCAGCCATGATTTAGACAGAGTCCCCATATTCAATGACAACTGGTATCACAATCTCACTTGGGGAGACAGACAGAAACCACTAATCAAAAAGAAGAGTAGAAGAATCCAACTGATAGGAGAACCAAGATGGCGGCATAGGTTAACGCCGGAGATTGCTGCCTTGAACAACCAAATCAAAACACACCTAAAAGACAGAACGGACATCATCCAGAACCACAGGAAGGCTGGCTGAGTGGAAATTCTACAACTAGGAGGAAAGAGAATATCATACCCAGACTCAGAGGAGGCGCAGTGCTGAAGTGAAATACTCAGGTACGGAGTGCGCGCAGAGCGGGCTGGCGGCGGAGGGTGCAGTTGGTGCTTTCAATCGGGAGGGAGTCTCAGATTCTGAGCTCCAGATCCGGGCGAGTCTCTAGGGACCCAGACTCAAACGGGAGAAGCGGGACTGTCTGGCTTCAGTAGGAACTCAAAGGTAGCTTTCTCTCCGAGGTTTGCAGCGGTTGCTGGGACTCTGTGAGGCAGAGCCCCTAGGGACGGAACTGAGAGCCACTATAACTGCTCTCTCCGGCCCACCTGTTGATCCCGAGCCTGAGCGACCCACCCGCCCCGCCCAAGCCCTGCGCAGAGCCATTTGCCAGATAGCCTCAGGCAAAGGCTAGATTAGCACCTCCCTAGAGGACAAGTTTTCCCACTGCAGACACAGCTGATTCTCACAGCCAGCTGGCCTGGAGGTCAAATCCCCCTAGTATTAACTACAACAATCAAGGCTTAACTACAGGAGGACTGCACACAAAGACCACTAGGGGGTGCACCAAGAAAGCATAAAAAACGTGGAGACAAAGAAATAGGACAAAACTGTCAATGGAGGATATTCAGTTCAGAACCACACTTTTAAGGTCTCTCAAGAACTGTCTAGAAGCCGCTGATAAACTTAATGAGATCCTCAACAAATCTAATGAGACCCTCGATGTTATGATAAAGAACCAACTAGAAATTAAACATACACGGACTGAAATAACGAATATTATACAGACTCCCAACAGCAGACCAGAGGACCGCAAGAATCAAGGCAAAGATTTGAAATGCGAAGAAGCTAAAAACACCCAACCGGAAAAGCAAAATGAAAAAAGAATCCGAAAATACGAAGATAGTGTAAGGAGCCTCTGGGACAGCTTTAAGCGTACCAACATCAGAATTATAGGGGTGCCAGAAGATGAGAGAGAGCAAGATATTGAAAACCTATTTGAAGAAATAATGACAGAAAACTTCCCCTACCTGGTGAAAGAAATAGACTTACAAGTCCAGGAACCACCAAGAACCCCAAACAAAAGGAATCCAAAGAGGACCACACCAAGACACATCATAATTAAAATGCCAAGAGCAAAAGACAAAGAGAGACTCTTAAGAGCAGCAAGAGAAAGAAACTCAGTTACCTACAAGGGAGTACCCATACGACTGTCAGCTGATTTCTCAACAGAAACTTTGCAGGCCAGAAGGGAATGGCAAGAAATATTCAAAGTGATAAATACCAAGAACCTACAACCAAGATTTCTTTATCCAGCAAAGCTATCATTCAGAACTGAAGGTCAGATAAAGAGCTTCACAGATAAGGAAAAGCTAAAGGAGTTCATCACCACCAAACCAGTATTATATGAAAAGCTGAAAGGTATCCTTTAAGAAGAAGAGGAAGAAGAAGAAAAAGGTAAAGCTACAAATTATGAACAACAAACATGCATCTATCAACAAGTGAATCTAAGAATCAAGTGAATAAATAATCTGGTGATCATAATAGAATCAGGGACATAGAAAGGGAATGGACTGACTATTCTTGGGGGGGAAAGGGGTGTGGGGGGTGCGGGAAGAGACTGGACAAAAATCGTGCACCTATGGATGAGGACAGTGGGTGGGGAGTGAGGGCGGATGGTGGGGCGGGAACTGGGAGGAGGGGAGTTATGGGGGGGAAAAAGAGGAACAAATGTAATAATCTGAACAATAAAGATTTAATTAAGAAAAGAAAAAAAAAAGAAGAGTAGTATGAAGAGGCTACTAGGTGCCCATCAACAGAAGAATGGCTAAGCAAACTGTATATCCATAAAACGGAATACTATTCAGCAAGAAGTTGCAAATTATTGATACACACAAAAACATGAATCAATCTCAGAAAATTATGCTGGGTGAGAGAAGTCAGACACAAAAGAGTACATTTTGTGTTATTCCCATTATATGCAGTTCAAAACAAGTGACACTAATCTGTGGTGATAGACGTTGGAGCCAGTGGCCCTCTGAGGAAGGCGGGGAACCAGCTGGGGAAAAGGAAATGTTCTGTATCTACATGGTGGTTACACATTTGTCCAAACCCATCTAATTATGCACTTCAAATCTGTGCATTTTACTGTAAGTAATTATTCTTTGATTAAAAAATATGCTAATAAATCACAGTGGAGAAAGCCACTTTTCTGAGTCTAATCAGGAAAGACTTCATAGTGACATTTGAGCAGGACCTTGATGGAGGAATAGGATGTTTTCTGTTTGGAACTAAAACCAAAGGCAAAAATGTGGAGGTCTGAGAGTCCAAGGGGCATGGTAAGCAGAGCCCACAGGGACGTGTTTTGAGAATGTGTGGGAAGGGAGAATAGAGGATGGTGGGAGGCAAGAAAAAGTGGTTGGGATCAGATTGTGAAAGACTTTGAATGACACACACTTTCTAATAAAGACAAAAAAATCAGAAAGTGCCTAGTTATGGTTTTATCTGATTACATAAATAATGTATACTCATTGAAAAAAATAAAAATAACTATGTATAAAGCAAAAAGCAAAACATTCCCCTTCGGCGCTTGGGCAATGCTCCCACCAGTGAGTCACATCGCCAGGGCTTACATTTGTAATTACATAGACTAATAGGATACATATCATATGCTCTATAATGGCTAGGACCATAGTTTCACTTTTGTATTCTCAACATCTAGCACAACATCTGGTATGACGTTGAGTGTAATAAGATTCTGTATTAATTGCTAATAAATACATTTTCAATGAACATGTACGCTTTTGTAATTCTTTCCTTTTACCTTGTTTTTATTTTATTTAATGAAATGTAATTTTGTATACCAATTTGGGGTTTGTAATTTGAATATCTGTTTTATCGTTTTTGTAATAATGCATTTTTATTGTGTTTTACAAAAGTATTGATCTGTGATGGATTAGGAGAAAAATTTTTAAATAGCTCTTCACTTCAGATAGTTTGAGAAGCAAACTAGTTCTAGAGGACCAATCAATTTCAATTTCTAATTCTTTGCTGCTTGTGTAGAAAAACATGATTGATTTTTGTATGTTGATATTGAATCCTATGACTATACGAAGTTCAATAATTAGTTCTAGTCACCTCTTTGTAGCTTCCTTAGGATTTTCAACACTGACAATTATACCATCTGAAAATAAATTTATTTATTTCTTTCCAATCTGTATGACTTATTTCTTTCCTTGTCTTTTTGCACTGGCTAGGACAGTGATGGCGAACACATGACACGCGTGTCAGAGGTGACACACGAACTCATTTTTTTGGTTGATTTTTCTTTGTTAAATGGCATTTAAATATATAAAATAATATCAAAAATATAAGTCTTTGTTTTACTATGGTTGCAAATATCAAAAAATTTCTATATGTACACGGCACCAGAGTTAAGTTAGGGTTTTTCAAAATGCTGACACGCTGAGCTCAAAAGGTTCGCCATCAGTGGGCTAGAACCTCCAGCACAATGTTGAATAAAAGTGGGAAGAGTGGACATCCTTGCCTTGTTTCCAAACTTAGTGAAGAAGACATTCACTCTTTTATCGTTTTAAGTATGGCATTAGCTGTACGTTTTACATAGATGTCCCCTTTTCAGGTTAGAGAAATTCTTTTTGATTATATTCCCAGTTTGCTGAGAATTGTTTTGAAAATAAAAAATGGGTGTAAGATTTTGTTTAAAACTTTTCTGCATCTATTGATGTGATCCTGTTTGTTTTAGTCTGTTATTATGGTGAACTGAATGATATTTGTATGTTAAAACAACCTTGTATTTTGGGGATAAACTCCATTTGGTCATATGTACTATACCTTTTATATATTACTGGATTCAATTTGCTAAAACATTGTTGATGACTTTTGTATGTATATTAGTGATAGATATTTGTCCATTTCATCTAAGTGTTTGATTTATTAGCTTTAATTTTTTTATAGTATTCCCTTTTTATTTAATAACTAGAAGCCCGTTGCACGAAGATTCGTGCAATAGGCCTTCCTTCCCCTGGCTGCTGGCACTGGTTTTCCTCCGGCACCTGGGACCCAGGCCTTTGGTCCGGCTGCAGTGGAGAAGCCAAGCCTCGAGGCTAAGCTTCTCCCCTCGGGCCGCAGTAAGCCAAACCTCTTCAGTCTTCAGTCTTCACTCTGTGCCTGTGTATGCAAATTAACCGCCATCTTTGTTGAGTTAATTTGCATAGTCACTCTGATTGGCTGGTGGGCGTAGCAGAGTGACACAATTTGCATGTTTCTCTTTTATTAGTGTAGATATAAGATCTGTGGTGATGTCTCTTCCCACTCCTGATATCTCTGATTTGTGCCTTCTTTTCCCCTTATCAATCTGGCCAGAGTTTTACCAAATATATTGATTTTTCTCAAAGAACCAGATTTTTGTTTTATTGATTTTGATTTCTTATGCTGTTTTTCTGCTTTCTATCTGATTTTTGCTATATTCTCCATTACTTCCTTTCTTCTACTTATTTTAGCTGTTGCCTGCTCCTCTTTTTTAAAAATTTTTATTTATTTATTTATTTATTTATTTATTTATTTATTTATTTATTACCTGCTCCTCTTTTTCTGGTTTCTTAAGTAGAAGCTTAAGTCATTGATTTTAAACATTTTTACTTACCTAATAAGCACTTAATGCTCAAAATGTCCCACTCTATTCCTTCCTTAGGCACTTTGCTTTGACAAGTATTTTCACTCTCTCCTGCATCATCAATTATTCCCTTTCCACTGAGTCATTCCTATCTTCATACAAACATGCTGTTATACTGTTATAGTACAGGAAAGAAAAAAAGAAAGAAAGAAAGGAAGGAAGGAAGGAAGGAAGGAAGAAAGAAAGAAAGAAAGAAAGAAAGAAAGAAAGAAAGAAAGAAAGAAAGAAAGAAAGAAAGAAAGAGGGAGGGAGGGAGGGAGGAAGGAAGGAAGGAAGAAGAAAAGGAAAGGAAAGGAAAGGAAAGGAAAGGAAAGGAAAGGAAAGGAAAGGAAAGGAAAGGAAAGGAAAGGAAAGGAAAAAAAGAAAGAAAGAAAGAAAGAAAGAAAGAAAGAAAGAAAGAAAGAAAGAAAGAAAGAAAGAAAAGGAAAAACACCCTCTCTTGCCCCCACATCCTCCTCAGGCTATCATACCTCTACTATAATTATATAGTTATCTGTACTGTATATACTGTGCCTACTTCCTTATCTCCCACTCTCTATAATCCACTCCATTTAGCTATTTGTCCCCACATTGAAATTGCTTTTATCAATGTCACCCAGCAAATCCATATCTTCATATGGAACCACCAATTCTTACTCCTCACTTTATTCATTATTTAGCATCATTTCACATACTTTCCCCTGGCTCTCAGGCCACCAAACTTTCCTGGTTTTCCTTCTTTTCTCAGTGACAAGTCCACCTCCCCTTTCCACCCTCTCAATTGGAGCAGCCAGAGTTGTCCTCAGTTCCCACCTTTCCTCTTGATCTACATCCATTACCCAGGTGCCCGTCATCCACTCCTAAATTTTAAGTACCATCTTATGTATTGGAGCTCTTCTATATTATTTCAAAATTTGTAGTGCATTTTGTAGCTGCCTTAAAGTAATACTTATGTGTTTTAATCTGGGCAGTTAGATTAAATGTTCCACAAGGACAGAGATCTCTACCACCTGTTATTTTCTTTGTCATCCTTTGTCTGTGCATGGTAAGCCCTGGTTAAAACTGTAAACTCCATCTCTGACTGTGCTCAAACACTGAAAACATGGTTTTACTTCTGGCAGAAGAAGCAGGGTTTACAGTCGTCCACACTTAAGCAACAAGTACCACCTGCACGTTACTGAGCCTTGAAGCCAGGACCTGCTCAGGGCTCATAGTCTATTATGGTCACCTTACTAGTAGACTGCATGCCTCGTTTATTTGGCCCGTGTTAGCCTTTGAGTTTGACATGCTGGCCTTACAGTGTGTCAACCCCCCAATTCTTTTACTGAGACGGAGACCATAAGCCAGTTGAGCTGTTCCTTCTACTTAGCATTTTCAATGAGGTGAAGGTAGATATACACTTCTTTCCTTTGGAGGTTTCTCATGTGTTGGGGCTGGTCACAGGGAAATTCCTGTCCCAACTAAATACCAGAAATAGCAATTAAACTAGAGCCACAATTTCAGTGTGGAAAGGCCGACAAAATTGTACACAAATCTGGTCTGTTACCTGAGGAATGCACACCCCCCGTGCCCCCTGGCTTACAAGTTAGGAGCAAAGAGCCCTTGGTCCCTGGGGCTATTTCATCTAATAACACAGTCAACATAAACGTGGAGCCTCATTTCAAACCAGAGTGAACAGGCACCACATGGTTTTCTGTTGCAGCACAAAAATCTCTGTGCAGCCTTTCTGATGGCAAAGGCCAAGCTCGATCTCTTAGCTGCACTGTCTCCTCACCAAGGGGAAGGGGAAAAGGATTCTATAGGCTGCTCAGGGTCACTGGGTAGAAACTAAACTGCACTCTCCTTGTCAATCAACTCCCATCTTTAGCCACAATTACATGGTATTTTATAAATTCACTATTTTACAATTATAGTTTTCAAGGTGAGGTTCCAAAACCTTGGAGGACTCTCCTCCACATCTCAAGGAACTTCTATGCACCAAACTGCTTCTGGACACACAGAAATGAAATAGGTCTTATGATTTTAAACCAGATAACAAAGACTTATCTTTCAAAAAAATGTCTCAGAGCTGACAGTCATAAACAACAGAATGTACAGCCAAGTTTTATAAAGGACAAAAACTGTAATAACAGATACCAAAGGATACATCATTCCAAAAAAAAGGGGGACACATGGAAAATGAATAGTGCCAAACAATCTTTTTATTGTTCACTGAAAAATACAGGTCTGGAAAGAGTGTACTGCATTGTGTGCTGACTGCAAGGTCTGATATTGCAAGTATATATAACAGTATAACATATTAAATGATGCCTATTGTACATAGAGATAATACCCACCTCTCTAAACACTAATATTTAATACAATGAAGTAAAAAGCCTTTTATAAAATGAGAAATGTAAACATTGCAATAAACAAAGTGCTCTAAGCAAAGCACTTTAAAATTGTTTTGTTGTGACATGTACTCTGTCTACCTGGAGTCAGGAATGGTGGGGACCAGGAAAAACACAGCTAACAAAAAACTAGAACTCTCAAGAAGTGCTTGAGAGTGCTATCAACTCTGTGGATAAGAACACCTAGCATTTATGAATGAATATGACACTCTCAGCAAACACGTAAATGTGCTTGAGAATAGAGATACTAACGTTGAGAACAAAAGCTATTTTCTATGCAGTCTGCAGATATCACCATTTATTCCTTTCAGCAATGTTTTCATTACGATACACTAAAAGAGGCTATCCTGCCAGACAGGCAGGCCAGGATTGAGGTAACAGAACTTCTCCAGTTACTACGACTAATTTAAATGAATTAAAAATAAGTACAAATGTATAGAGAGTAACAAAATCAATCTCTATTATTCACGTGGCAACATATTCAAGAGCGGCGACACGAGTCAAGGTCCACTACATGTCCCTCCAAACTGAGGAAGCTCTGTGTGGAGAGCATTCGACATCAACACCACCTCCCTCTCTCCAAATACTATCAGGGTTCAAAAAGCTCATTATAGATAACAATTTTTTAAAAATTGCATCTCAATATATATACAGTAACAGAGGAAGACCATACACTCCCTCTGGGCTTTCTTGGCATTAGGCAAAGCAAGGCTCTGAGGCTATTTGCAACAACAGTGCTGAAGCTAATTATGACAATGCTCACATTCTACGAGAAATCGCGATTACAAGTTCCTTTATTCATAGGTAATCAAGGACTATTAAGTAACTTCCTGAACTAAGACAACAGTCTCACCATCAAAGAAAATTTTCTTCTCACCTGAGAAGTTTTTATAAGTGAGATTTTACAATATCTCAGCTTCCTTATTTAATATGAAACTATCAATGCACAGAGGACATCCTCAGAGGTCAAGTACGAATAATATTAACATTCTCAGATTTTTCTACACTTTACGGGCCAGCAAATACTTTATCAGCCAACCATTTAAGAGATTTTAAGTCAACAGCAATAACCAACTATGTATTTTTCTTATTGTGTTCATCAAAAAATACCATGTTCCAATAGGAATAAAGCTCAATTCAGTGGGAATCTTGTTCCCCTCAATTCTGCACAGTAAATTTCACTGTTTGGTCTCTACATCTCTTGCTTTTCCTATGACTCTTCTAGCCTAACGGAAATCTCGTATTAAGGTGAAAAATTGCAAACTCCAGCAGAACCATTGGTCTTAGGACTGAAGTAGACTTTAGGAGAATAACTGTAATTGTTTAGGGGACTAAGCAATTGCTGTTTCAGGCAAGACTGTAGCCTTGCTAGAAATACAACTGTTCTTGAGTCCCTAGACTGAGAAATTCTAGTAATTTAAACACAGGAGGGAATTTCATTGCAAAAGGTCTAGTTCAACGGTAAGGTTCTGCTTCCCAGAATGATGGTGAGGGGCAGCCCAAAATACTGGCCACATTTCCATTTCGCACATGCTCATGACTCTTTCCCCATTACAGCTGATCCAGTTCTTCCATACGTCCTACCACTGGTAGCCCCGCCACTGCTGCTCCTGTTTCATTTGGATGGTCTGCTGCACATATGGGATTCGCTGAGGTTATCACTTTAATGTGCAGGAAATCTCCATTTCACACCATAAGCTTCCTAAAAGCCACCAACTGGAAACCATTTCAAGTGAGTAAAGGCACAATTCATGGCATTTTCTCTTTGTAAAGGAAATCAAAAGTGTTGTTTTGAAGCCGAACAAACACCTTGGGTATTCCTATAAATGGAGTTATGTATCTGCTACCAACACTCAGAGACATTTAGTAGATCTATAGAATAGACAGATTATGTAAAAACATGAATTTGGCAGTTGAAAACTTATTTCCAATTTTCCACTACACCATTCGGGGCAAGTGCTGGTTAGTTCCACAGGAGCGAATCATGTCCACACCACCCTCTTGGTTCGTTTTCCTCATACACTTCCTCCAGTTCCAGCGAACCTGGCGCAGGGACATCACTCAGCAGCTGCCACGCTGCTCAGAGGCAGACAATGGGATTCACCTCAGCCAGCCCAGCAACTAGCAGTCCGCTGTGCTGCGGGCCCGGGAAAAGCCTTACTCTCAGAAAAGACTCACAGAATTGCATGAAAATTCCTGGTTTCAGAATACCTTCCCAGGAAGTCAGAAAATGATTGGGTTTTTAGTTAAACTGAATCTATGCTGAAAAACAATGTAATGCCTCGGAAAGCAAAATCTAGAATGGAAAAACTACAGACTAATACAGCTTGTTAGTCAATAGCTTACTTTGGCTAAATTATCATAGTGCTCCAGTGCAATGTATTATTGCATTTAGAAGCACAGCCTGCCATGTTCTTATAAGACAGGGTACTAGTGAAGTACAGGAAACAGTCCATGGCCTTTTGTGACTTCAGAACTGGAATGGCTAGGACTTGCCTGCCATTCAGCACGAGGTGAGTCAGGAGACAGCTAAACATCTGGGTTCTTATTCACTCATGGTGGTCTCAGCCAGTTCCTATTTGGACACTGATGGTTCTCAACTTGGCTGCACATCAGAGTCATCGAGGAAGCTTTTGAAAATCACCAAATGCCCAGACCAATTACACCTGGAGGGGGAAGCCCAGAAACCCACCAGGTCATTCTCATGTGCAGGCAGGATGAGCTGCTGCATGAAAGCCATATCACAGGTGGATAGTTTTGTTTTTCAGTCAATTCCACCAGGAAGAGGGATTTTTAGAAAAAGGCACAGTTATGCTTCCTCTAAAGATGCAGCTTACTGTTTGAGAGTGCTGGCTCTGGGAGGTTATCTGGAGCGCTGGCTGTAGAGGAGGAAGTTCTTGTCTTGGCAGAGTAGGTATCGTTTCAGGCTTCGGCGGCTGCCTCCAGCAACGAAGAATGCCCAGATGCCAGTGAGCACCAGGATCATATATGCTGACACAAGACTTATTTCATACTGAGGGTTAAGGAAGGTCTGCAAAGGAAAAATAAACCAGCGTGGGTAATAATGGCTAGCATATTAAACATGCGAATAACCAAAGACAAAGGGAAATAGGAAATACTTGTAATAGCTGGGATGCTATTAAACACCAAACATGCGATGTATGTCCTGTCCTGGGGAGCACCAGAACCCACAAAGACACACGGACTAACCTAGGCAGCAGACACCTATAGATCTGGGCTGTGCTGTATTCGAATGGCAACCCTAGGAGGTAATGAGAAGCCAGAGCCTACTGGAATACCCACCAGACGATACATGTTATATAACTGGGCCCCATTTATAATCCTTTCTGTGCAAGAACCAGTTAGCTCTTAGAATGTGGAAGAAAGCCAGACAAGTCCAAATTACTTCAGTATGAGTCCTTAGTATTTGAGGGAAAACGAGGGAACAGCAGCATCTCTTTTTTGGCTGCACAACTGCTGTCGGTCCCAAAAGTTGATTTGAAAAACACTGACGGGGTGCTGAGAGGTAATGGGCTACTCAATAGTGAAGACCCTAGTTTCTATCCTGATGGAGTTCATACTCTGTAAGGGAGATAGGTAATGAATGAAGAAACAACTAAATTAATTACATAATTACAAACTGTGATGAATACCAGATCAGAACAGTTATAATTGTGATGGTGACAGGACAGGTAAGAATGAGGTGATCCATTAGGGTGGTCAAGGAAGGCCCCGAGGAAGTGGCATTTAAACTGAGACACACGCAGGAGGAGGAGTGAGCCAGCCTTGTGGAGACTAAGGGAGGGAATAAAAGGAGCTCGGACAGCTGAGACCCTGAGAATAGTCAGTATTAATCACGTGTAGCGATGGAGGGGCAGCACATGAGATGAGGTTGGAGAGGAGGGCAGCCAGCTACAGAGCATGTTGGTAAGGAGTGTGGATTTTACACTCAGTGCAATGGAGGGTCACAGTGTTTCCGGTAGGGGAGCTGAATGACTTGAGTTAGATTTTTAAACTGCAGAGAAAGATTAAAGGAGGCGATGGTGAAAGCAGTGAGACTAGTGAGGAAGATTTTGTACTGGACGGGAGAGTACAGGATGGTGAGTTAGACTAGGTGGAGGTAGAGATGGAGAGTGGATGAAAAGAACTGACTTGCTGATGGATGGAATGTGAGGGACAGTGAGAGGCCACGTTTCTGGCTTTAGAAAAATGGTGGTGCTACTTAATGTGATAACAAAGACTTGAGGAAGACCAAGCTTGGAGTGGTGGGTGAGAATCTAGTCCAAAGAGGACATGTTAAGGGTGACATGCCTGTCAGATTTCAAAAGGCAGATGTCATGTAAGCAGTTAGATATATGAGTATGGGAGAGGAGAGGCCTGGGTTAGAAACAGGAATATAGAGGCACAGTCCATAGATGGTATTTAAAACCATGGCTACGAATGAAGTTACCCAGGGAGCTTTTGCAGAGAGAAGGGAAAAGAAAAGTCAAGATCAAGCCCTGAGAACATTTATGAATTGTTTGTGCTGTTCGGTATCACAGGAACACATCAGAAGTGTCAACACCACTCCATTGGCCTGACTTATTAAAAAAGAGTCAGCAAGGACTCTGAGAAGAGCCAGCAGTGGGGTCAGAGGAAAACCAGGACAGTGTGATGCAGAAGTCAGAATAGAAAAATGTCTCAGAAAAGTGGTCAACTCTTTTTAAAGGTTGCCGAGATGAAAAAAGAACATTGCCCATTAGATTTGTAGAAACAAAGGTCATTTTGACCTTGACAAGTGCAGTTTTAAAGGGGTGGTTGAGCAGAAACTAGATTGGGCTAGAAGTATGAGAGGTGAAGGAGTGAAGACAATCCAGGGGATCACTCTGAGAAGCTTTGCGGTGATGGGGGACAGGGGAAAAGAGGGTGGTGCTGGGAGGGGAGAAGGCAATAATGAAGTTTTATGAAGATATGTCTGTTAGCTGATACAGAGATGGAAAGGCTGGTGAAGGAGGACAGAGGACAGTCAAAGGAGCAAAGTCTTTAGTAGAAAAGAATTAGGTCTAGAACCCAAGTGGAGGAACTGACCTTTACAAGAGGAGGGATTCTCTGCCGGGCCAGGGTCAGGTGGGGAGATAGGTTTGCATCTAGCCTAGCATTTGCACTTAACAAAAGGGAGGATCTGATTGGGCCAGTTTGTCACCGTACACCTCTTCGAATCAGAGGCTAGGGGTGTGCCTCCAAGGCTCCTCACTTTCCTCACTCACCCGACCTGCACATGTCCCTGGCTAAGGTGTCAACGCTGCCTATAAGCTCTGGCCAGGGAAATAGCTGATTTTGCAGGTAGCACCTATGTAAAAAGAATACTTTTCTCAAGAGGCATCTGTGGGCATGGCAGGTATTGAACATTTTCTGGATTCTTCTTCAGAATAATTCTATACTTTAAATCCACTGAATTTTAAGTGCAAAACATAAAGAAAAAATTGATTAGACTACATTAAATAACTTTTGCTCATAAAAAGACATCAGGAGACTATAAAGACAAACTACACTGCAGAAGAAGTTATTTGCAATGCATACATCTGACAAAGCCCTCTTTTAAAGAGTATAGGATGTCCCCCCCCCAAAAAAAATATATACACTCTTTAACAGCTGATAGCTCAATTCTGAAAATTAAATATATTTTACTAAGCAAAGATTTGACTTTACACAGATGCCATCATATTAAGGGTAACGTTAGCATCCTGTACCACTGGAAGGTTTTAGGTAGGAGAGGCAGTAAGACTGGCTCAGAGGTCAAGGAAGCCAATGTAAGAAAACCTGATTCAAATTCAATGTGTGTAAACATTTTTTGGACATTCTATATATAAAGAACCCCCCCCCCCCAAAAAAAAAAAATCCAAACAAAACAGACAGACAACCCAATAGAATGATGGGCAAAAGACAGGACAGGCACTTCACAAAGGATTACCCAAATGGCCAATAACTATATGAAGACATGCTCAACCTCCTGCCCTGGCTGTTCGGTCCAGGATGCTTTCTCCAGACCAGCTGCAGAACTACCACTACTTCAAGTCTTTGCTCAAATGTCACCTTCACACTGAAGCCTATGCTGACTACCTAATCCAAAAATTCACCATCCCTCCACCTCCCACACTCTGGATCCCTTTTAACCTGCTCCACTTCTCCTTTCTTTCACAGTACCTACCGATTTCTAGATGCTATATAATTTCTCATTATGTCTATTGCTTATTGCCCCTTCCTTCTTACTAGCTTATAAAGGCAGTGATCTTTGTTTTGGTCACTAAACTGTTTTGTTCACCTAGAACAGTACCTGGAACATAGAAGGCACTTCATAATTATTTGTCAAATGAACGGTCCATTGGATTCATAAGGACATTTGCTTTTTCATGTAACTTCCTTTCTGGTTATAAAATGTATGTTGTAAAAAACTTAGAACATGGCAAAAACTATAAGGAGTTAAAAGAATCCACCCAGAGATAAATGTATTTAATATTTTCATGCACTCTCTTTCTGATCTTTTTTTTTTTCTCTCATGAAGATTTAACTTTACACAGTTGCCATCATATTATGGATAACGTTAGTATCCTGTACCACTGGTAGGAGAGTCAGTAAGCCTGGGTCAGGACAAGGCGGCCAATGTAAGAAAACCTGATACAAATTCTAAATGGGTGGGGAGGAGAGAAACGTAAGACAGGGCACCATCAGAAGAAAGCTTTTACATCCTTTAGATGAGAAATAATAAGGGTCTGGACAAGGCAGTGATGGGAATGATTCTGATGTAAATATCTGACAAACTATAATAAAAGTCGGGCCCAAGGCATTCAAAATTATTTAAAAGTGTATCTAGTCAAGTTTTCTTTTTAAACATTTCTCTTGAAAATTGGCATTATTATAATGTCAGAAAGAAGGGATTGAAATGGTCATTCTTGTTATTGATCAGTTAGAGTAAAAATGATACAACCCTTGCCCTAACCAGTTTGGCTCAGTGGATAGAGCGTCGGCCTGCGGACTGAAAGGTCCCAGGTTTGATTCCGGTCAAGGGCATGTACCTGGGTTGTGTGCATATCCCCAGTGGGGGGTGTGCAGGAGGCAGCTGGTCGATGTTTCTCTCTCATTGATGTTTCTAACTCTCTATCCCTCTCCCTTCCTCTCTGTAAAAAATTAATAAGATATATTTTTTAAAAAATGATACAACCCGGTGGGTAGTATTTTAGCAATTTGCATCAAGGGCTTTAAAAATATTCATACTATTTAACCTTATAATTCCATTCCTTGGAACAATATAGTTTAAAAGTTTCATGTACAAAGATGTCCAAGACAGCGTTATAATAACCAAAAGTAGAAATAGAAGGGATCAGTCAGTTAAGCATTCTATAATACAGTTTTCCTGTGATGATATAAAGCCATTAAAATTTATATATTAAAAATATTTATAAGAACATGGAGATTGTTTAAGATGTGTTACACGACAAAGCATAATTCAAGACTATTTCAGGTTTGACTGTACCCATTAAAAAGAAAGACACTAGGAAAACATCTTTAATGAGATCTACCAACAAGTTAATAGTTGTCTTTCTGTCGTAAGACTTAGATGATTTATCTATCATTCATCCATTCTTTCAAGTAACATTTCTGAATTTCCTCATTTTCCCATGAGCATGTACTTCATTTAGGGTGGAATCTACCACTGTACACAGGTGGACCTGAGCTCCAAAAAACAGGTTGAGCACAGTGGCCGTACTCACCAGGGCTGACACCAGCAGGTGGGTCAGAATAACTGCAAGAAGGGGGTACCAGTTTTTCTTCTCACAGCCATCAAAGAATATGATGCCCCAGAACATGTGCAGCAATATGATCACCTGCGTCATGAAAGCTGAAAGACAGCCACCCATTAGTGCTCAGGCATTCAAACAGCAGACGCCAAAGCCCACTGGACACGTCACCTGGTCGTGGTACACAGGCTCTTGGGGGTCCACACCACTGGGGGAGCTTCGCTGCCACCTGCCAGAAGCAGGGCCAGGACACACATTCGCTCAAATGTAACTTGGAAAACAACATTTCTAAACCAGGGGTCAGCTCTGCAGCAGCTTCTCTAGAATGGGAACCTGTTAAAAGTCAACTTGAATCTGGCTTTCAAGAAGTGTCTCTGACCCCTAGCCAGTTTGGCTTAGTGAGTAGAGTGTCGGCCAGGCCACTAAAGGGTCCCGGGTTCAATTCCAGTCAAGGGCACGTACCTCAGTTGCAGGCTCTATCCCGAGGGGTGTGTGTGGGAAGCAACCAATCAATGTTTCTCTCTCTCTCTCTCTCTCTCCCCCTCCTTTCCACTCTCTCTAAAAATCAATGGAAAAATATCCTCAGGTGCAGATTAACAACAACAAAAATAAGTTTCTCTGAGGAATGCAATAAACCTATTGTGATATCTAATCAGCTTCTTCTAAATTAGCCTTCCACACTAATTAAGAGACACTTTTCTCAATTAAATGGAATATCTTTATGTTTGTTTGTTTTTGTTAATCCTCACCTAAGGATTTTTTTCCCATTGATTTTTTTTTTTTTTTTTAGGGAGAGTGGGAGAGGGAAATACAGAGAGAAACATCAATGTGAGAGAAACACATCAATTGGCTGCCTCCTGCATGAGCCCTGGCCAGGGCCCAGGCCCAGGAAGAGCCTGCAACCAAGGTACATGCCCTTGACCGGAAACAAACCTGGGACTCTTTGGTCTGTAGGCCAACTCTCTAAACACTGAGCTAAGCCAGCTAGGGCAGGAATATCTTTGTTTTAAACAAGTTTTCCCTGAAGTGAAATTTCTCCTTGGATTTTTTTAAAGGCCAAATGGAAGAACAAACATATTCAACATTGCCATAATTATCTAATATTCTTCTGAGGCAACTGAAATTGAATCTGATTAGCGCATACAGCTTTTCCTGTGGAATATTGTGGGGGTGTGTGTCCTGGATATTCTTCATTTTAAAAGGTGAAGTTCCACATATTCTGAAAGTTTTAACATGAAAAAAGAAAAGGCACACAGAGCTCCCTTTTTTGGCCATGTAATAAGACACCATTAACACCTACCAGTCTGGCAAAAGTTCAGGTCTGACGCTTCTCTTTCACACTGCTGGTAGGAAAACCATCTAGCACACCTACTAAAGTTAAAAATCTGCGCTCTTTCACTCCAGGATTCCACAGCTAGAGCTGAACTCTGAAGCAGTTAGTTCTTGAACCAACAGATCACTAGCACCTGAGAACTTATTAGAAATGCAATCTCTTGGGCCCTGGCCCGTGTTGCTAAGTGGTTAGAGCCTGTGCACTGAAGGGTCTTGGGTTCGATTCCCAGTCAAGGGAATGCACCTGGGTTGAAGGTTGAATCCTAAGCCCATATAGGGGCGTATTCGGGAGGCAACCAATCAATGTGTCTCACATCAATGTTTCTCTCCCTGCCTCCCCCATCCCTACCAATCTCTCTAAAAATCAATGGCACAATATCCTCTGGTGAAGATTAGCAAAACATACAAACAAACAAAAAAGCAATGCAAATTTTTGGGACCCCCCACCAAACTCCCAGGATTAGACACAATGAGCCCAGCAATCTGTTTAAATAGCCCTTCAGTTGATTCTGATGCAGTCAAGTTTGAGAACCTCTGCTCTAGAGAAACTCTCATATATTTGCACAAGGATATATATATATATTTTATATCAGCACTCTTTGTAATAACAAAAAATGTCCATCATTACCAGAAAACATAGGCTGTAGTACTATATATTCACACATGGAATACTATATAATCTATAATATAAATGATCTCAAGAATATAATGTTGAGTGGAAGGAAAAACATTGTGGAAAAATGACTATTATTTCACTTATACAAAGTAAAACACACACAAAACAATATTAAAAAGACCTAACTGTTGTGGTCTGAGAAAAGCAAGTTGTTACAGCTAGTGACAGTGTGCTATCCTTTCTGTAAATGATGGTAAATACTTTAACTAAAGTAGAAAAGGGATTTTTTACGCTGAGGACAAGGTTGACTAAACTAAAACGATGTATTTTGACCCCAGTGATGATCCTGGAAAGGGAAGCTGCCCTGAAGATAGATGTCTGGTGAAGTGATGGTGCAGAGTTGATTCCACTGAAGACACTCAGGAGTTAAGTTTACTGTATCAGAAAAGACAGTGTAGAAACTACAGTCTACACAGCACAAACGTTCACACTGTACGGTTTTTCTAAAACCTAGATGTCAATCCAATGGCAAGAGAAAGCAATGGCACCATAAACGTGTCATCTATTTGTCAGCTTATGTTTGCCCTTCTGTCTACACGTTACCGTGAACATTAAACCAGCCAATCACGCTCCCACGTCCTGGAGTTCAGCTACTTGGAAAATGCTCTAACTTAGGGAATTTTCAGTCCATTCTCATCCAAAAGAGCATTCTCCTGTGAGTTTCAGACAAAGATCCTCAAGATATCCTTAGCTCTGACGTAGGCCCACATTTCTGTTTGCAAGGCCCTTTCCTGCCCCCAAAAATACCTTTTATGGATTGGCCCTGTCTCCAAAGTACAGTCTACATCTATGCCTGTCTGTGCCGGGCACTGATCTAAGCACTGGGGGTATCATGGTGCACAAAACACAGTCTCGCCCAGCCAGTATTCCTCAGTGGTTAAGCATCGACCTATAAACCAGGAGGTACAGTTTGTTTGAGTCCTGGTCTGAGCACATGCCTGGGTTTCAGGCTCCATCCCCAGAAGGGGTCATACAGGAAACAGCCAATCGATGATTCTCTCTCATCATTCTCTCTCTCTCTCCCTCTCTGAAATCAGTAAGAATATATTAAAACAAAACAAAACAAAAACACAGTCTCATGGAACTCTCCCTACCTTTACTGTTTACTGTCTTATTAACACAATATCTGATCTCTTGGGCAATTATTAAAACAACATACATTTCTACTGGACTGCTTATTTATTCAGCTAGCACTAGTTTCTGGCTGACTCCCTTTGTCATCATAAGTCTTTACTATTATAATGTGCTATTTAAAATACTGGAATGTTATTGTTTATTCTCTCCATAATTGGTTCAAGGTCCAGTAGAAACAGAGACATGGATATCTAAACTATTCTGCCACATACATACATACCATTTGATACTTCTCTCTACTAAGCGGAATTAACTCCAACTGGAAGTGAGAATTTACAAAGAGTATCTATAGGGTACTATCATTTAATTACAAAACCTTTCTCACTTCATGTTCCTAAATATAAAATTCTAAAGTTCCTTCAGTGAATCTATCCCTAAAATTTACTTTGTTCTAATATTCTTAAAAGTAAAAAAAAAAATTCTCTAAATTAACCATAAGACTATCAAAATTAGTTAATAATCCAGATTAATGAAAGGAGCTTCCATAATTTGTAATACTTTGAAACATTAATAAAAAGATAAACAATTCTAATAAGTATTGTATGTGTGAAACTGTAGCTGTCTAGTTTGATAATGGACTTCCTGTACTGATAATTTTTAAAATCAAATTCTCTTGGTACAAAATATTTCAGTCTAACCTATTTCTAAGCAAAATGTTTCAGTGTTATCTTTAAGAGGCTACATTTAGCTGTTTGGTTCTTTCATCCCTCCTGAATATACCCCAAATACTCTAGCACACAGATTCATAAATATCTTCATTTTCCCCTTTCTCTCTCATTCCTGATTTCTACTTCTCTGCCCTTGCAAAGACAATCACCTAAGATAGCAACTAATCGTACTACTGGATCCTGCCAGCACAGAAGTTGCTATCTTCTGGCCTCCCCTGACAACTTCAGAGTATCTCTAACCATGCCAGAAAGAGCCAAGGGCTGCTGCTGGGTGAGGGCAGCAACAGAAAGGATGTGACTAGCAATGGGCTTCAGACTTCTTTTTCCAAATAAGAGTCTGGAGTGTCAAGTTTCGGTGACACTCCTCGATCCCTCTTGGTTACAAAAACTCCCTGGATTCAATCTCTAATGACCTAGCCCAAGTAGAAATCAGGCCACAAAACTAAATTAAATGAAAATGCCTTTCCTGTAACAGGGACTTAACTTTAAACCTTTGCTTTAACAAATGTAAGAGAATTTTATGACCTACTTTATTGTAATACAGATGTACATATATTACTAGTCAAATAACATTCTCCAAGATTAAAGAGACATTTTAAAAATCATCTCATAATACAGAGTCCATAAGAAAGGCATAGTACTGTCTCTTAATACCAACTAGATCATAAAGGAGACATCCTGAAAACAATTTGAATGACTACAGGTGTTTAAGTAGCAGTTAATATTTTATATTATGACTATGCCCCCAAAGTATGTTTATGAGCCAAAAAGACTGCCAATGATATAATTTTATGTTTAAAATCCCTCTGGCAAATGTTGAAAATAAAGAAATTCTCTCCTCAAATTAGCTCATCAGTGTGGAGTGAGGGGGAAGCCCCTTAGAAGTTGTTTGATCTAGATGCCTATGCAATGAAAAAGTAGATCCCACAGGGTCTACTTCAAATGATTCCATTTTAGGAGTTTGTTTCATTAAAACAGTCACTGTAGAATGTTCATTCTCCAAATCTGCCTTCTAACTCAGTGATTCTCAGCGAGGATGATTTTGCCCCCAGGGGGCGTTTGTCAATGTCTATAGACATTTTTGGTTGCCACAGCTGGGGGTGGGGTACCTCTGACATATAGTACATAGAACCAGGGGTACTGTTGAACACCCTACAATACACAAGACAGCCCCACAACAAAGTATTATCTGACCCCAAATATCAATAGTGCTAAGAAAGCCTAGGACCTAGGAAAGCTCTTGAAGAATCATGAGTCAACTCTTTCCATAAGTGACACATTTAAAAATACTTGAAACTCTCTATTAGTCAGCTATTGTCACAAAAATGCTACATAAGCCCTAACTGGCTTGGCTCAGTGGACAGAGCGTCGGCCTGCAGACTGAAGGGTCCCAGGTTCGATCCCCATCAAGGCATGTACCTTGGTTGCGGGCACATCCCCAGTGTGGGGTGTGCAGGAGACAGCTGATCAATGTTTCTAACTCTCTATCCCTCTCTCTTCCTCTCTGTAAAAAATCAATAAAATATATTTTTTTAAAAAATGCTACATAATAAACCACATCAAAACTCATTGGCTGGCATTGGCAGTGGGGTCTAAAGTAGTGCTCACTGAAACCTGGGATCTGGCAGCGGACAGTGAGTGTGGGCTCTCAGGATTCTATTACTTTGTATTCATGCTTCATTGATTGACTTCTTGAAATTAACTAGGACTTTCCCATGTTTATCTCAGGTCTGGAATAGTTTCAGCAGCATCAGATTTAACTTTTCTTTAAATGTCTGTTCCAAACTAGCCCTCAAACCATCTATTCCTCCTGTCATATGTAAAGCAAAAGCAAGCCCATAAGAACTGGGGTGAGATTTTAATAGAAATTGGAGATAAGATTTGTAGTTGGACTGAATGTGAGCTAGGAGACAAAGGGAAGAGTTGGGAATTACTCCAAAGTTTTTGACCTGAGCAACAGAAAGGATGGAATTGCATCAACTGAGAGGGCTACTTGTGCTCTGCATACTTGATAGTATATCACAGACTACTAGAGACTACAATAGGCCACGGTTTAGTGAAAGGACTTTCCAGAAGTACAATTTTCCATTCTGTTATTTGAGCAGCTTGAAAACAGACGATTACATGACAGATGTAATAAAAACATACATCTACACTAATAATAGACAAATATGTAAATTAACCATCTCTCCACGACACCCATAGCCAATCAGGAGCGACTATGCAAATTAACTCAACAAAGATGGCGGGCCTGTGGGCGTCGAGGAGGTACGCAGGCACTGAGCGGCCGGGGGCAGGGGCGAGGCCAGACGCCTGCTATGAGGGTGTTGGGGTAAGGGGTGGAGTGAGCTATAGGAGGGCGGCGAGTGAAGGTGGAAGGCAGCTCCAGCCAGAGTGAAGGCAAGAAGCCAGAGAGAAGACCCGGGTCCCAGGTGCCGGAGGGAAGCCGGTGCCGGCAGCCAGGGGAAGGAAGTCCTATTCTTGCACGAATCTTCATGCACCGGGCCCCTAGTTTAATGATAAAAATTGATAACATAGTACAGCATATAGAGTATCCTTGTGTCATAGCCAGTGTAATTAGCTGTGATCATCTACACTAATAAAAGAGAAAAATGGTAATTGGCGTACGGCAATACCCTTTTCATTGGCTAATCAGGGCTATATGCAAATTAACTGCCAACTAAGATTGGCAGTTAACTGCCAACTAAGATTGGCAGTTAACTGCCAACAAGATGGCGGCTAATTTGCATATGTAGGCACAATGCAGGGAGGCGAAAGGGAAAGCAGGAAGAAGCCCCCTGCCACTGACAGTGATCTGAAACCCAGGGGGGAGCTAAGAGCTGGGGGGCAGGGCAAAGGCGGCCCTGGCATGATCGGAGAATCAGGTGCCTTTTCCACCCTGGCCAGTGATAGGAGGAAGTAGGGGTGGAGCCAGCGATGGGAGCTGGGCACAGTTGAAGCTGGCAGTCCCGGGAGCTAGGGGTCCCTTGCCTGGGCCTAAAGCGAAGCTCACGATCGCGGCGCCCCCCGCTGCCACTGCAGGTCCCCGCTGCCTTGGCTGGACGCCTAGGCCAGAGGTGTCAGGCCTGGGCAGGGGACCCCCAGCTCCCTGCGGTTGCAGGCTCCGCCCCTGCCCAGGCCTGACACCTCTGCCGGAGGCCTCAGGCCTGGTCAAGGGGCCGATCCGGTGATTGGTGATCGGAGGGTGATGAGGGTCAACTCCTCTGGCCGAGGCATCAGGCCTGGGTGGGGGGGCGGAGCCGGGGATTGGGGGGATATGATGGTTCCCTTGCCCAGGCCTGAAGCCTGCCTGGGTCACAGGCGTCAGGCTTGGGCGGGGGGTGGAGCAAGCGATCAGAGGGAGATGGGGGTCCCCTGCCCAGGCATGATTCCTGGGCCAGAGGCCTCAGGCCTGGGTGGGGGCCAGAGCCAGTGATTGGGGGGAGATGGGGATCCCCTGTCCAAGCCTGACACCTCTGGCGGAGGCGTCAGGCCTGGGCAAGGGGCCGATCAGGCGATCGGAGGGTGATGGGGGTCAACGCCTGAGGGCTCCCAGTATGTGAGAGGGGGCAGGCTGGGCTGAGGGACACTCTCCCTCCCCCCCCCCCAGTGCACGAATTTCGTGCACCGGGCCCCTAGTTTATTATAAGAAACTAGAGACCCAGTGCATGAAATTTGTGCACTCGGGAGGGAGGGGGGTCCCTCAGCCCACTCTACACTCTCTTGCAGTCCAGGAGCCCTCAGGGGATGTCTGACTGCCTGCTTAAGCCACTCCCGGCCAGTGGGGCATCCGTAGCACTGCTGTGGAGGCGGGAGAGGCTCTGGCCACCACCGCTGCACTCGCCAGCCGTGAGCCCGGCTTCTGGCTAAGTGGCACTTCCCTGTGGGAGCACACTGACCACCAGGGGGCAGCTCCCCTGGTGGTCAGTATGCATCATAGTGACCGGTTGTTCCACCGTTCAGTCTATTTTTTATTACATAGGATTAACATTCTAATAAATTCAGAAAAGAGTAAAAATTGCAGCTTAATCTCTGTGGCCTATCATTTTCTCCATGTGATTAATAGATGCTGTATTTTTTCTACCACTTTGCAATTGGTAATGTAGTTATTTGAGATAGTCTTGCTTATAAGGAACTTTCATTTAAAAATCTAAACATTTATTACTGTTATGTCTCTTTGGGCAAGGGAAATAAAGGAAAAAATAAACGAGTAGGACCAAATCAAACTAAAAAGCTTTTGCACAGCAAAAAGACAACCACCCATTAATAGAATGAAAAGGGAACTCACCAAATGAGAGAGCATATTTGTCAATGATACATCTGTTAAGGGGTTAATATCCAAAATTTATGAAGAACTTATAAAATTCAACACCAAGAAGACAAACAACCCAATTAAAATATGGGCAAAGGATCTGCATAGACACTTCTCCAAAGAGGACATACAGGCGGCCTAATAGACATATGAAAAGAATGCTTAACATCACTAATCATCAGAAAGACGCAAATTAAAACCACAATGAGGGATCACCTCACACCTGTCAGAATGGCTGTCAACAAATCAACAAACAATAAGTGCTGGCAAGTATGTAGGGAAAAGGGAACCCCCAGTGCACTGCTGGTGGGAATGCAGGCTGGTGCAGCCACTGGGGAAATCAGTATGGAGTTTCCGCAAAATATTAAAAGCGGAACTGCGTTTTGACCCAACAAGCCACTTCTGGAATATATCCAAAGAAACTTGGAACTCTAATTTGAAAGAACATATGCTCCTCTCTGTTCACTGCGGCATTATTTACAATAGCCAAGATCTGGAAACAGCCCAAGTGCCCATCAGTAGATAAGTGGATAAAAAAAGCTGTGGTACATTTACACCATGGAATACTGCTTGATTGTAAAAAAAAAAAAAAAAAAAAAAAAAAAAGACAGAAATCTTACTTTTTGCTATAGCATGGATGGACTGGAGATTATTATGCTAAGTGAAAAAGCCAGTCAGAGAAAGACAAGTATCATCTGATCTCACTTATATGTGGAATCTATAGAATAATAATAAATAGACAAACAAAATAGAAACAGAGGCATGAATACATGGAATAGACTGACAGTTGTCAGAGGAAAGGGAGTTGGAGTGGGTGGATGAAAGAAAGTGAAGGGATTGAAAAAACATTATGTAACACACAGACACACACAACAGTGTGGTGACAGCCAGAGGGGAAATGCGTTGGAGGTAGGTGGAGGTGTGCAAAGGGGCGATAAATGGAGATAGAAAGAGACTTTGCTTTGGGTCCTGGGCATACGATGCAGTGTGCAGATGATGTTTTGCTGAGTTGTAGATTTGAGACCTATATGGTTTTGTGAACCCATGTCACATCAATAAATTCAATAAAAAATAAAATAAAAATTCAAACATTTAATAAACTGCCACATTGGAGAGCTTATACTTTAAAATACTGTAAAAGTGAATAAATGAGAAAACTCACTGGGTTACAACCGCAAGGATTTATTCTCATGCTCACTGGTCTGAAGTTGACTAATGAAGGCTGGGTTCTGCTGGGCAGCTCTGCTGCAGGCTGCTGGGTCTGGCTGCCCACTGCATGCTGGGCTCAGGTCTGCTCTATGCATCTTCATTCTGGGGTCCAGGTTACACGGGCATTGGCTATGTGAGGCATGTTCTCATGGCACATGAGCAGAGCCCCGGAGGGCAGGCCAACCATACCAGTGCTTTTTAAGCCTCCGACTTACATCACATCCACTAATCGGCCAATGCAAGTCACATGAGTGAGCTCAAAGTCAGGGGCAGGGAAGTACATTCCGGCCACCATGAGGCCAGGCAAGGATGTGGCTGTATAATTCTATTACAGAGAAATGACAAGTTGGAACAAAAATGGAATCTCCCACATTCCTCACACTTTCATTTTTCTTCAAGCTCCATATTCCTCCTTCCTTCAATCATGCTCCGTAAGACACAGCTTCTAGGTCATTCACCGTACTGACAATGTCCTATACCAATTTTAGTTCTTCAGTATTCCTGTTAAATAAAATGCTCAGAACGGAACACAATATTCCATATGTGGTCGGACCACATTGATTTCTCCTACAGAAAGGCATGGTGATCTTTCTGTGCCATGTTGCACCAGCAGCAGCCTCAGACCTCTCATGTTTACCGGATCTCCTGATTGTATCATTTTCTCTTGTGCTTGATTTAATCTGTTGCTATTTTGTACAAGAACATGCTATACATGCTTATAGCCAAAGAGCAATAGGCTGTACCATATAGTGTAGGTGTGCAGCAGACGACACCATCTAGGTTCGTGTAAGTACAATCTGTGACATTCACACAAGGACAAACTGCCTAGCGACACATTTCTCAGAACCTAGTATCCGTTCTGAGTTCATGACTGTATTCACCAATTAATTCTCTACTAAAATATCATTTCCTCCATAAGCTGTGCCTCGTATGGTGAAGGCCTGGGGAGGGGAGCAAATATGGGCTAGAAGGGATCAATGGGGAAAAAAGGGGGCATCTGTAATACTTTCAAACAATAAAGACAGCCCTAGCTGGTTTGGCTCAGTGGATAGAGCACTGGCCTGCGGACTAAAGGGTCCCAGGTTCGATTCCAGCCAAGGGCACATGCCCAGGTTGCAGGCTTGATCCTCAGTGTGGGGCGTGCAGGAGGCAGCCGATCAATGATTCTTTCTCATCATTGATGTTTCTATCTCTCCATCCCTCTCCCTTTCTCTCTGAAATCAATACAAATATTTAAAAAAATTAAGATAAAGTTATAAAATAAAATAAATATTTGTGGATCTACCTAAGAACAAAATATTCCACAAGGTGCTGAGGATACTGCAGTGAACAAGACAGACAGTCCTTAGCATCTTAGAGAGAAAGACCTAAACAAATAACTACACAGTTGACCAATTAATACAACTTCAGTAAGTACTACAAAGGAGAAGTACAATAGCATCCGAGCATAGGTCAGAGCTTGTGTTCTGTGTGCTTATAGATCTTCCTCATCATAGTGTCTATCGCACTTTACTATAATTAGCTGTTGTCTTTATTCCCTGCTACCTTTACTGGGCTGTATTTTCATAGCCTGGTATAATTCCTATTGAATAAAAGTGCTTAATAATTATTTTTGAAATGATCAAATGGACTTGTTCAGAATACGAAATTAATGAGCCAGGATAATAGTTGAGCTTAGGATTCAAATTCCCATCCTTTTGCCTCTATATGGCATTACCAAGTTAATGCTAGCCTACTACACAATTACAAATAAAAAAGAACTTATACATATATATGTTATTTATAAACGATACCTACCTATGCTACCTATCATGCTCCGTAAGACACAGCTTCTAGGTCATTCACCGTACTGACAATGTCCTATACCAATTTTACTTGAAAACCTATGTACATATAGCTATCATATAATCTATATCTTACACTAACATAGGTATACTAATTAATGGCCCCCATATTCCTTATTTGTAATGGAATATGTTAAACAACATATAAACTTATAGATCTAACTGAAAAATTCAAAATGGGCTCATGCTAAATAAATGGTAACAATGACAATCATAAATAACAAATGCAAATATATACAAATTAGGAGTTATTTTAAAATACGATAAAAGGCAATTTCTTAAATGTTTATGCTACAAAGAACAGAGTTATACTAATAAGAAACTCTTGCACATGATAAAGTAACAGCTGTTCTTTCACTCTACAGGTCCATATTCACAGCAGGTCAGCCTGCCATCCTAACTTAGACATTAAAATACTTTATTTTCTTTTTAAATATATATCTTTATTGATTTCAGACAGGGAGGGAGAGGGAGAGAGATAGGAACATCAATGATGAGAGAGAATCATTGATTGGCTGCCTCCTGCACGCCCCACACTGGGGATCGAACCTGCAACTCATGTATGTGTCCTGACCAAGAATCGAACCGTGACCTCCTATTTCATATGTCGACACTCAACCACTGGGCCACGCCAGCCGGACAAATATTTTCTTTAAAATTTTCTGTGAATTTATAGAAATTACAAATACAATCCTCAAATTGCTAGCATATGTTTCTTTTACCTTCTCCCAAAAGAATTACTGAAAGCTAGTCCTAGGAAAACGGCCTAGCTCACTATAGTGAATTAGCACCCTCTAGTGAAAAAAGGTGGCAGAAAAGTAAGTTCCCTTACAGTGGTTCTCAACCTTCTGGCCCTTTAAATACAGTTCCTCATGTTGTGACCCAACCATAAAATTATTTTCGTTGCTACTTCATAACTGTAATGTTGCTACTGTTATGAATCGTCATGTAAATATCTGACATGCAGGATGGCCTTAGGCGACCCCTGTGAAAGGGTCGTCTGACCGCCAAAGGGGTTGCAACCCACAGGTTGAGAACTGCTGCCTTAGGAGAACACTATTTCATATCCAAAGGTTGCTGATGTAGCAGTATAATAGGACAATTTTTAAAAAATATATATTTTATTGATTTTTTACAGAGAGGAAGGGAGATGGATAGAGAGTTAGAAACATCAATGAGAGAGAAACATCGATCAGCCGCCTCCTGCACACCTCCTACTGGGGATGTGCCCACAACCAAGGTACATGCCCTTGGCCGGAATCGAACCTGGGACCTTACAGTCCGCAGACTGATGCTCTATCCACTGAGACAAACCGGTTAGGGCTAACAGGACAATTTAAGAAAATATAGAAAACCGTTGCAGTAACACAATCTCCTGATTATGTTTTGTTTTGTTTTATATTAGAATCTAACATACTGTAGCTATTAATATTACATTTACTCTAAGAAACTGACACTCAGTACTATAATCATTAAAAAATGTTCTAATTATGGAATGTTTTAAAAAAGATAATTTGCTATGTTGGAAGCGCCACTAAATAAGTATGGCCCACTAACCCACTTTCCCATCCTCATCACACAGCCAGATGCAAAGGGCCTTGACTTTATCCTGCAGACCTTGGGAAACCATGACACATTTTTATATAGTTTGGTGGCTGCATACAGGATGGATTCACATGGAAAGTGGAGGTTGGTGATAGTAATCAAGGCAGGAGATGCCCAGGCCTGTATCAAAATGGTGAACAAGTGTCCAGTGGGTTTGGGGTCACTACAACATGCAGAATGTCTCTAAACTTCTGCAGCAATATTTTTTTAAATTTGGTCATACCTCTGTATATCTTTTCTATTATTAAGCTGTACTGAAAAGCTTAATCATTTTTTAGTCTTGTTCTTCCTTTATTAAAGGGTAACTTCCTTGAGGATAGAAATTACCTCAGTGTAGACAATAAATAATGATTGAATTTGAAAAATGTGTGAAATGTTATTTCAATGATATAACTTGTGCGGATAAAAAAAAAACATATGGTGAGTTTTTTAAAAAGTACGTTTAAAAGATTCTTTTAAGGAGAAATCTTATGTTAATTATGTACATCACCAACTCTCAAATGTGATCACTACATCATGATGACAATTTTTATCTTGTGGATAAAAAAGCTCTTTGAAATGAGTTGGCCCTTTTATACTGTATCTTTGAGTTTAAAAAGTCAACTCATCTATTATCATTTTTCCTCGCAATTTCTTTTTAAAAAATATAGTATGATTTATTTTTAAATGTTCAAAGGCAAGAAAAGGAAACACTAATTTTCTTTCAGATACATACGTGAAGGTAAAACTTTCAAAACAAAACATGTATACGTGTTAGAAACCTGACTTTCAACCCTGATTAAACTAGGAAATTAGTAACAGAATCAGGTTACCTGCGAGGAAGGAGTGATGAGGAACAAGGGGCTCTAAGTCCCTGATAATGCTCTAGTTCTAGCCCGCCCCAGGCTTTCACCACCCTATTGCCTGTGTCCATGGGTTATGCATGTATGCATACAAGTTCTTTGTGTGATCTCTTCCTCTCAAAGTTTTTCTTTTCCTATCCTTTACTTTGTGGTGCCTATTAGAAAATATAACATAAATTTCTATTCAATTGAATTCCTAAGCCAGGGAACTCCAACAGGATGATCAATTAGATCAGAAGCTTCAACATTCACAGCTACCAGGCACATACCTGAATTTAGGAAGAAGTAGGGAGAGTCTCCATGAATGCCCACTGTGCCTGGCCCCAGGGAGTCAGACAGGGTGTTCACAAAGGAAAATACTCCACTCATGATTCCAAAGCCCAGGCCAGAAACTAAAGAGGCAGGAAAAAAACACTGTTAAACCCTTTCACGCTATGATTTGTCTTCAAATTTCCAAGGACTGGGAAATACTATTTTGTGGAAGGGGAAAAGGTGCACATGCTATCGGGGAAACAGTGGAAAGCCGGCTCAGAAGAGGCAGGTGCTTGGCTAAATGATGAATCGAGTGAGAAGAGGAAAGGGAATGACTAGTGGGATGTAGCAGAGAAATGAAAAAGATCTAGACAGAAGCAACAGGTGAAATGGGGAAGGATACGATGCTGAAGCTCTGGCTTTAGTGATAACAGTCTAAGTGCGATGGCTTAGAGCTCGGAACTGTACGTGAAGTGTGACTGCAGTGTAAGAAGTGATCCCTGGGCCAAACTGGCCGATTCAACTTACAGACCTAGATCCAATTTTAAAAACGTAATTCTAGCCCTGGCTAGTGTGGCTCCGAGGTTAGAACATCGACCGGAGCACCAAAGGCCGCACGTTCGATTCCTGGTCAAGGGCATGTACCTGGTTGCCATTTGCTCCCTGCCCCAATCAGGGTGTGTGCAGGAGGCACAGTCGATGTGTCTCTCTCACATGGATGTTTCTCTCTCTCTCTCTCTCTCTCTCTCTCTTTCTCTCTCTCTCTCTCCCTCCCTCCCTCCCTCACCTTCACTCTCTCTGAAAACCAATGGAAAAAAATATCCTCATGTGAGGATTAACAACCTCCCACCCCCACAAAAAAACACACACAACATAATTCTAAAAAATATGCAGAGGTATTAACTATAGCAATATAATGAGTCCTCCTAGTCTAGCCAAAGTCATGGTAACCATCGAGAGTAGGTAACAGGAATCTCACTTAGAAATTGTTAGTTAACTAGAGTCTTAAAAACTTAACTTTCAAACCTGGCTAATATTTAATGGACACACAGATAAACATCACCTGCAATCATTTCCCCCTTTACATAAGGGCCCTGAAAAGCTAGAAAAATAAACAATATATACCAAGAGACCAGACAGCAATAAAATACTATATCCACAAAGATGTAAAAGACAAAAATGGCTTTCATGCCAAATTTTATTTCTTTCTTAATGACCATGCAATTCTAACTTACCATAGGCCAGCAGTCGCATAGAAGGTGCTGGCTCATCTGGATTAATAGTCTTCAAACCCTCATTGGCTTTTCTAAAATAAAACCACACAGATAATTTTTTTAAAGAAAAAGTAGTATATCAGGAAAATACATGCAATACTTCAAAATCCAGACACTTAATAAGGCTTTTGGTAAGGCTATACTCTAAATCCAAAGTCCATTAAAAAACAAAACAGCAAATTTGCAATTAACCTAAAATCAACCAAAATTTCCAACCCACTTTTACTTTTTATCTAATCTTCACATAAAAGAGAAAAATAAGAAAAATATAAGTAAACAAGACATCAGGAAAAAAGCAATACTTCTGACTACTTCCTGAGATTAGTAAATACTTAGTTCAATATCCTATGGTGATCAGAGGAGTGGCAGCATGAGAGAGCACCTTGGTCTCTCCCCCTGAAACTTTAACAAGTTGATCAACTATAACTCAGCAAAGGCCTCCCTGCTCAATATAGAGGCACGCCTGCAGGATCCACACATTGAAGCACATAGAGGTGGGAAAACGGGAACAAATGGGAAGGCGAGAAGGGAGGAGAGCTCAGATGGCCATGGATGCACCCTGCAGTGGGGGGCTCCAGGCCCCAGCCCCCTTGGCCAGAAGAGGCGAGGAAACCAGCAGTAGCCAGCAATTCCTTCCTTTGGCTGGGAGGAACAGGGAGGGAGTGAGCACTGCTTCAGGAGTGAGTGGTGTAAACTGGTACAGCCACTATGGGAAACAGCCTGGTGATTCCTCAAAAAATTAAGAGTAGAGTTACCATATGACCTAGCAATCCCTCTCCTGGGTATATACCCGAAAAACTCGAAAACATGTATTCACAAAGATATATGCACCCCTAAGTTCATTGCAGCATTCTTCACGGTGGCCAAGACATAGAGACAACCAAAGTGTCCTTCAATAGATGATTGGATAAAGAAGATGTGGTACATATGCACAATGGAATACTATTCAGCCATAAGAAAAGATGAAATACTGCCATTTGTGACAGCATAGATAGACCTTGAGACTATTACGCTAAATGAGTCATTCAGAAAAAACTAAGAACCATATGATTTCCTTCATATGTGGGATATAAAACTGAAACTCGTGGACACAAAGAGCAATGTGGTGGTTGCCAGAGGGAAGGGGGTGAGAGGGGATGGAGGGTTAAGGGGGACTAATATATGGTGACAGAAAATGATTTGACTTTGGGTGATGGACACACAGGGCAATATACAGGTCTTGAATCAGAAATGTACACTTGAAATCTATATGATCCTATTAAGCAATGTCAACCCTCCAAAAATTTAAAAAATATATATCCTATGGCATTTACCACTCTGAATATTAAAATTTTTTTATTGATTTTTTTTTTAGAGAGAGAGAATGAGAGAGAGAAATGTCAGCGAGAGAGAATCATCAATCAGCTGCCTCCTGCACATCCCCTACTGGTAAGCAAGCCAGGAATGCAGGCATGTGCCCTGATGGGGAATTGGAACCGGTGACCTCTCATGCACAGGAGGATGCTCAACCAACTCAGTGACACCATCCAGGGCTGTCACTGAAATTTTTCCTTTTCCCAGAGAGATACATCTTCAACCCCGCTGTGTTGGTACTTCCTTATATCTTCCACCTGGCTATACTTATTCTGCCACCCTCCCTTCTGGTTTCCAATCTATAGAACCTCACTTGTATTCAAACTTCACAGTCTATTTCAGGCAGGAATTTCTCAAAGAAACCGTCTTTACCAATGATTGGTAATCACTATCTCTCCTTTCTCTTAAATCCTATAATAATGATGGTCTAAACTCCTATGTGGGTATTTAATCATATGGCTGTCTGATTCTAAAATATTTACATATTTGATTCATATTCCTCCCCTCCCCGCCCATACAGGCTTCAGGGGAAAAATAATCAGGGGGGAATATAATGCTACCATCAAAAAAGAAACTAAATGAATACCTGAATGAAAGATTAGGAAATTGCTTACCAAGAAATGATCCTTAGAGGGATCACATCTGTGCTTCTGCTGTGGACAATTCACAAACTTTCCCTGCTCCCCACACAGATGTGTTAGGAATGCAAGGTGTGGCTGGTCGGGTCCACTGTGGTCACCATTACTAACCCTTGTTGGCTACAATCTCTGCGACAATGATCCTGACTCAAGGGATACTTAAGTTATATTTACTATAAATATCATTAAATTAAAGGCAATGCAGAGGTCAACCAAAATAGTAATAAGCAGAACGAAAAAGAGTCTTGTTTTTCTAGACTCAAAAGAAACAATTTGCCATTTCATTCTCCATTTGGTAGGATCATGAGTCAATGATTGCCAACCTCTTTCTCTGGAGCAGTAACCAACTAAAATGTCCAATTTTCCTGAACAACAAACGTATGTGTCACGGGAATGGTGTTAAAGGCTAATTAAAGCTTAGAAACATAGCAGCAATACTCTCCATCAACAAATGGATAGTATAATGGTATAAAAGAAGCGATAAATTTTGGAGGATTTTTGTTTTATATAAATTGCTCAGTAATGAATAAAAGATTTTTGCTATCTGGAATAGCAAAGTACTACGCCAAATATATTAAATATATAAACTCAGAAGTTAATAAACTTTCTCATTCTATATTACAAGTTTGTGGGAGGAAAGGTCTATGGCACTGATAGTTCTCCATGTTAAGATCAGGAAGTGAGAAAGCACAAAACACCACCCGTTTCCGTGTTCCTGACAAAACACACGACTGATGGTGTGCGGGACAGTGTTCTTATTACGACCATTGTACTGAAGTGGAAAATTCTTTGTTTTCATTTGTGATAGTTTCCAAGAACAAAAAAGAGAAAGCCCGATTTTAAAAATATAAACTTGGAAAAACTACTGATAAATCATTCCATCTTTCTCCTTTGTTCTGATTCTTTTTTTTTGTACGTGTGTGTAAGAGAGGGCCAGTACAAAGGAATATGCATATAAATTAAATACATCATTGTAGAAATTTAAAAAAAATATGCCTCTTAAGAAATTATAGCAATGATTGTCTTAACTTATTTTATAAATGAAAAATCTTCTCAAATTACTAAATATTTATGGTATTAGCATTATAAGACAAAACTGAATTAAACTACAAAAACTTCAATCAAGCCAAAAAAAAAATTCGAATGTAGGTTTTAGGCAATGTACAGGACCATAACTTGGATTTAAAAAAAAAAATTAAGATAGAAAGGGCTGCCACTTGTAGCCAATTTTCACAGTGCAACTCTTTGCTAGGCTGAAAGTTAGAATTCATTCACTCAAGATGAAGTACTGTTCTGAAGACTTGACCATAAAATAAACTTAGGTAGACTGCAATGATAAATATTTTGATTCAAGTCCATAAATGTAAAAAAAAAAAAATACTGGTGCAAACTCTCCACATTTTCATCTTGGCATCAACGTCAGATAACAAAAATTTGAGGACGTACTTTAAATTTAAATGTTCAAAATGCACTTTGGCAATGGAACACTTAAAACCTTGATTAAGCCAGAGTTCCTATATTTGAAGATAGTGTGGCATAAGAGAAGAATTTAAATGCATCTATACAAATGTTAGCCATGAATAAAGGTATCGTAATAATTCTCAAACTTGTTTTAACACATAACTACATAACATCCAACATTTCTAAAATCTTCTAGGAAGATACTGTACAAAATTCCAAAGGCTTGCTAAAGATGCATTCCAAAGGCTCCTGCTAATACAGGTTTGTTCTAATATCTTATTTGCAAATTTCCAAAGGTCCTTTTGGAGCAGTAAACATGCTTTTTCTGGAAGGCCAAAGAGGCTTCTCTGAACTTGCTGGCATGAGAGCCTGCCGATTGACAGCCATAATTCTTTCTGCACGTGGCCCTGTTCCCTCACTACCCTCATTAAAATGTCAACCAACGTTCAGTGGTAGCCCTTTGGAACCAAAGCTTAGTACCAATAAAGAGTTACATGTCAGCCTGGCCGGTGTGGCTCACTGGTTGAAACGTTTACCTATGAACCAGGAGGTCACAGTTTGATTCCTGGTCAGGGCACATGCCCGGGTTATGGGCTCGATTCCCAGTGTGGGGAGTGCAGGAGGCAGCCAATCAATGATTCTCTCTCATCACTGATGTTTCTATCTATCTCTCCCTCTCCCTTGCTCTCTCTGAAATCAATAAAAACTTTTTTTAAAAAAAGTTGCATTTCAGGTGGGAACTGTGAAGAAATAAGAAGATACCCTGAGTCCTAAAGGCTTACTAAATCCATGTCTTAAACTGTGAAAATCTATTCAAAGTTTTGCTTCAACATTAGAATCACCGTATGTGAAAATGCAAAAGCAACATGAGCCAGAGATGTTGCTGACAGGAAACCCAGAGCAGCCTTAGACGCTGAGGTCGGAAGAGAACGGTGCCCAGGCAGAGAGGAAAGGGCCGCCCGCCTCCGCACACTGTGATCACGGGGTGCTCTGCTGGGTCCGGAGCACAGGCAGGCTCCAGGCACTGACCAAGAGGGACATGTCCACTGGCATAAAAACACGGGCCGGAAAAGGTTTGGAAGCCACAGACATGTCTTCCAAGGACTAGGTCAGTGACGGCAAACCTATGACACGCGTGTCAGAGGGGACACGCAAACTCATTTTTTTGGTTGATTTTTCTTTGTTAAATGGCATTTAAATATATAAAATAAATATCAAAAATATAAGTCTTTGTTTTACTATGGTTGCAAATATCAAAAAATTTCTATATGTGACACGGCACCAGAGTTAAGTTAGGGTTTTCCAAAATGCTGACACGCCGAGCTCAAAAGGTTCGCCATCGCTGGCCTAGGTGAAGAAATGAGGAACATTTAGCTGTGAGAGAGACAAGCACCAGGGGACAGGGATTTCATCTGACTGTATGTTTCTTGAGGGGGGCAGAGGCCAGAAAGAGGGAGATTTTGATTGCCTTAATAATATTCTATTGTTAAAATGCTCCATACAACCACAGATTCATGTTGATCTGTTAAGGATAATGTATTCCTGTGGAAACATAAATTTTATCCTTGACAGCTGTTGGTTGCTTTTTAATATGTCCATGAACTAATGGAAATTTCATATTTAAATCTTTTCTAAGATATGACTTTTGCTTGTTAAGCAATGGCTTCATGGTTTTCAATTTGTAATTTAAATTGCTTCATTTATTAAATTTCAATGTCTGTTGTTTAAAGCAACCAGTAAACAATATTGAAAGCTTAGCATATCGGCAAGAACAGATTACCAGAAGTTATTATAAGAGATATTGTTGAGGTTCTGTCTTGGTTACATCCATGAAATTCATGGAGTGGCTTAACTAGCTCATGTGCCAAAAGGGAAAGAGTACATTTATCATTCTACTAAACTTTACTACATAATCAAAGCCGATCTCATGACTGCCTGAAAGAAAACATGATTCTAAGTTCAAGCTGTGTTTCAAATCACTGGTTTCATGTGACGGCCTCATGAATCCTAGATGACCTGCTTTCTGGCCTAAAGTTCCCTAAAGGGGAACTCATGCCCATAGCTTTTTTTTCAAATGTGTTTTCCTATTACAGATATGAAATCACATGAACTATCACAAAATGAACCCTTATTTTCCCTAATACAATCAAAATAATGGTAGGCATAATATCTATAAGAATTATTTATTTTAGTCAGTGGCAAAGGGAAGCTGGTATAAATTCTAAGGTGAAACAGTTTTTGTTGTTGTTTCAATGACTATTTCTCTAGCTTATTTTTCTTCATAGCAATTATCTTCTAATACACAATGAATTACTCATTCATTTGTTGCCTGTCACTTTCCATTATAACATAACCTCCACGAGGACAGAAACTGTCTTTTAATCATGATATATTATTCTCAGTGCCTAGAATAATGCCTAGCATTGAGTAAATTATCAAAAAAAATATTTTTTGAATGAGTGAATGAAGGAAGGAGTATCCACAGCTAAAATACTCAATATTTTCAGGTTAAAAATGTTCTAATCCTTTGGCTACAAACTGTGCAGGAAGGCATGGATCTTCAAAAACCACACTGCATTAATGTTTCAAATTACTAAAACACACTTCAAATTAACTGGGGAAAAGGGGTAAACAAATGTTTCACTTACTTTAAAAGTCTATAATACGCAAACTGAAACATTTCTTGGATAAGGACTGAGACTAACACTCCAAAGATCAGCAGATATTTCTCTATCGGTCCATCTCTGTTGTCAGTAATGGCTCTTGCCACGAACCAGACAAAGGAGGAAAGCAGTAGAGATATCAACCAGAAGAAAGCTCTGAAATTGGGGGGGGGGGGAGGGGGGGGGAGGAAGGGGAGAAGTCACACGTAAGCATAAGTACAGGATTAATTTAAAAAAAAAATTACGTGCTCGTAAAGTGATGTTCTGGATCCACTGTTCTTAACCAGTGGGTCAGTGGTGCATTTCCTCTGTTGAAATGAACATGTGATCCAAAAAGAATTTAGGATTTTTCCTAACAATCACTCGTTTTCAGTGACCCTGCTATTTATTAAGTACATCTGCAGACTATCTGCCAAGCACTGTCTAGCTGGAAATATTTGTTATTCCTCCTAAGTGATGCTTTGCTCACTGATGTGCAAATATGTCTTTCCCAGGGAAAAAAAAGTCTGTATCTCTATTAATAGAGTGATTGGTATAAAATCCAGAAGTTGAAAGTCTGCGCTCTGATCTAGATCAGTTTCCCAGGCCTGGTTTTTGCAACATTCCCGTGGGCTCTAACGATTATAACAAGCTTTACAAACCCTCTGCCCAGTCTCTATGGCTTTTTAAATGATAGTGTGATGCAGCACTCTCAACACAGGTGTGAGAGGTGAAGAGACTCAGAACAAGTGCGCATCCCTGGCCTAGCCTGGCTGTTTCTCCTGGTGCCGAGCGAGTGAGTGAGACTCAAGTGTGTAGGGTACGAGGGAGCCTCAGCAAGAGCCGCCGGACAGAGGAAAACCGGGCTGTGACCATAGTCGCCGCCAGAGTTCGGTGTTGACCAAGCTCCCGCGAAGAGGCGCACTGACAGGTGCTGCTGTGTCGGTGCAGGTTGGATCCCGCCCCCTGGACATTCCCACTCAGCGGACCTGGGGTAGGGGCCGGGCATCGAGATGTTTGAAAGCACCAGATGCCCGGGCTCTTAACCCCTTTGGGATGACAAAATCTGAAGTTAACTTGGACGCCCGTCTGCAGAAAAATAAAAGATGCGTATTTGAACGCATCCACATTTTTTTCATGCAATTTAAGTGGTTTCACGACTCACTACAGCCCACCCACGGGCCCTCAGCAAAACTCAGGAGCCCAGTCGCAGGGTGTCTGAGACCCACGCACAGTGTGAGCTCCTTCCCCGAGCCGCCTCCGGGGACGGAGTTCTCGTGCCTCTCCTGCCGACCCTCGGAGGCGGGTCTCGGCTCTCCCCGTCTCAACCCTTTCCCCCGCAAAGCCCAAGGTCGAGCCGTGTGGTGGGGAAGCCTAGGGTCTCAACCGCCCGCGGGGGAGGGGAGCCCCGGTCCCGGGTTTCCCAGCGCAACCGCCTCACCCGACGATGAGGAAGATGATGCGCAACGGGTCCGTGGCGATAGTGAAGATGTAGAGGGCGAGCGCGGGCCCGAAGGCAATGAAGGCGCAGCCGAAGAACACAGCCGCCGTCATGGCGACCGCGCCCGCGGAGCCAGGCAAAGACGCGCAGTGCTTAGCGCAGCTGAGCTGAGCGCCAGGCGGGGCGGGGCGGGGCGGGGCGGACGGGGCGGGGCGCGGAGGGGGTGGGGTGGGGCGGAGAGGCGGGGCGCAGTGGGGTGGGGCCGCGGGCAGAGGGGCGGGGCTAGATGGAGGGGCGGGGCGCCGTGGGGGCGCGGGCGTAAGGGATGGGGCGTGGCGGAGGGGCGGGGACTGGCGGAGGGGGCGGGATATGTGGGCGTGACAGAGGGGGGATGAGGCGTGGCGGGGTGGGTGTGGCTTGGGCGGGGCCTGGAGGAGGGGCGGGGCGCTATGGGGCGTGGCAGAGGGGGATGGGGCGTGGCGGAGGGGAGTGGTGGGGGCAGGGGCGCCGGCGGGGCACGGGGCCTCACCGCCTGAAAGGCTTTCGGTCTCACCCAGCGTCTGCAGCCCACCTGGGCCCGCAGCTGCGTTGAGGGCGACTTTAGTGCCGAAGCTGTAGCGCCCCCTTACGTCTCGCTACGCGTCCACAGAGATCAGTCCAATGGTGCCGGCTGCTGTAAGGCTAACAGGAGAGGTCCCCCCAGACACCTTGGGGCCGGAGCCCGGTAACATTCCAGATCAACTAAAACAGTACCCGACAGAGACACGATTCCATTTCTAAATAAAGGAATTTTTTTAAGCAAATTTTTTTATTTGCATAGCTGCGGGAACTTCGTGCTTCATCATAAATAAGACCCAGGTTGGGATAGCGGTGACTCAGATGATAAGGAAAAGGATGAAATAGAGGTGGAACACGCTGTCCTTCCCAGAGTTGTGCTGGCCAGCTGCTTTTGTTTCCCAACCCCCACTCCAAGTCTTCAAAAAAGTTGTTTTTGAAGGCCGCCTCTGATCACCCTATAGCAGTGATGGCAAATCTTTTGAGCTCGGCGTGTCAGCATTTTGAAAAACCCTAACTTAACTCTGGTGCCGTGTCACATATAGAAATTTTTTGATATTTGCAACCATAGTAAAACAAAGACTTATATTTTTGATATTTATTTTATATATTAAATGCCATTTAACAAAGAAAAATCAACCAAAAAAATGAGTTCGCGTGTCACCTCTGACACACCTGTCATAGGTTTGCCATAACTGCCCTAAAGTAAGGGGTGTATCTCCTTGCTGTTTTTACTTGCTCATTGGTCTCCACCCTTAAAAATAAACTTTTGGAGCGCGGGGGCTTTGTTTTGTTATTTGTTATTTCTGCAGCACCTAGAATATCTGTTCAATTAATGAAATTATTTAAAAAGTGGAACTTACAAACATTTGTTATTTTATATTAATTTAACAATTTCTGAGAGATTTAAAAATTAAAATCGGGAGGTTATGTTTTCTGATCATTCATATCTAAGATTTTTCTCCATGTTTAATGGGAATATTAATAATAATACCTCATGGATTATTTTGAGGATTGTGCCTGCACATTAAGTGCTATTTGTGTTAGCCATTCCTACTCATTATTTAATGTCTACCATGAATAAAGCTCTTGGAAATTAACATTAAAAAGAAAAACACCAGTAGGCAAAAGTTGGGACTTAAATGAAGATGTTTTACAGGTCACCTGGAAATAGGCCTTCAAATTATACATGTGCAGGTATTTAATTTGTATGGTAAAATGCCGCCTTTGCTCATTTAAAATAGACATATGTATTTTTCATTTACTCCACAGAATACTTCTTTATTTTGAAATATCTTATCCATCATCCATCAAAACTGAGGTAGAGACAACAGCTCAAAGAGGTAGGGTGACTCACCATTAGACAGATTCTTGTGGTTCTATCCTGAATCAAAGTTATCAAATGCAATTCCATTATTTCAGCTCCATGCAGAAATGCTTTCACAGAAGTGTAATGTGCTTGTGCCTTGGCTTAAATAAAGATTTTTATACAAGAAATGGCCATCTATATTTTTTTCTGCATGTTTTATAAAACTGATTCATTATCATTGTTCAATATCTAAGGGGGGATATGCTAACTGACCCTCATGCCATCGCAAAAGATGGTGGTGCCCACAGCCAATAAGGAGGGAATATGCTAATTGACTGCCCCACCCTCAAAGATGGCAGCGCCCAGTCCCCTCAGTCCCATTGTTCAATATCTCTAATAGATCCATGCTTTACTATTTAAGTTCAGGGCTAGAAAGAGTTTTGTGTCTCCTGACACATTCATATATATATACATTTGAGAGTTAACTCATCACACTCAGGCTTTACCTGACTCCCAGGAAACGTGGAACTAAATTTAATAGTCAATTATAGCAACTATTGCTTTTTAAAATTATAATTACTGCCATGACAACGGAATATGACATTCTTTTATCACTAGATTAATAATTTGATTACCTCAATTTTAGCCAAGATCTATGTGTCTTGGTTAAAACCTACTCAAATACTTTGGAAGTTAGCAATTCATGCAGAGGTATGTCATGGAAATGTGTATTCATGCTATCTGGACCATATTTTGGTTCAATCTTAGTTCCCAAGTCCATTTAAAAAATGGGAAGGCAATGCAAAATGAAATGAGTCTGCCCCCACCCCCACTGCCATCTGTGAAGACTTCTTTACCTGAGGTCTGTTGGAATAGAAGAAGAAAGCAACTAGCTCAGGGGAGGGCAAACTTTTTGACTCGAGGGCCACAATGGGTTCTTTATTTATTTTATTTTATTTTTTTTTTTATTGCTTAAAGTATTACAAAGGGTATTACATATGTGTCCATTTTATCACCCCGCCCTAGACAGTCCCCTAGCCTCCCCTATCCCCCAGTGTCTTATGTCCATTGGTTATGCTTATATGCATGCATACAAGTCCTTTAGTTGATCTCTTACCCCCCTACCTCCTGCCCCCCAACCCTCCCCGGCCTTCCTGCTGCAGTTTGACAATCTGTTTGAGGCAGCTCTGCCTCTGTATCTATTATTCACAATGGGTTCTTAAACTGGACCGGAGGCCGGAACAAAAGCATGGATGGAGTGTTTGTGTGAACTAATATAAATTCAAAGTAAACATCATTACATAAAAGGGTACCGTCTTTTTTTTTTTTTTAGTTTTATTCCTTTCAAACGGGCTGGATCCGGCCCGTGGGCCGTAGTTTGCCCACGGCTGAACTAGACCAAACTGGCAAAATAACCAATAAAATAGTCATCTTCAGAATTCATTCTTATTTACCAGAGAAACTTATTTCAAGTTCTCTCTGAATAATAGCACCTCACATTGCTGTTTACAAAGCACATTACACTGATTTCAACAATTTGGGTTACAAGTGAGAGATTTGAGGCTAAGAATAGTGTGCAGACTCCTTAAGGTTTTTAAAATTTTATTTTATTTTATTGCTGAGAGTATTACAAATTCTTTGGTTAATCTCTTTCAGCTCTCCTTAAGTTTTTATGAACTTACTATTAGTTTTCCCCAAGACCTGAAAACATAGGGTACTAAGTGATATTGTGGGTTAAATCCCTAAAAGGTGACTGGGGGAAGGAGGAAAGCACACACCATCGATACAAATATAGTTTGCTAAGAATTCCTCAGAACTGGGGGGGTGTTGGGGGAGGGGGCAAAAAAAATACCACATTTTTAGCAATTTATCAAGTAAGGGTTTGACATAGCTACCAGTAATTCACAATATACTAATGAATTCACGTGAGCTTTGTTTTCTGGCAGTGCTGATAGATGTATGTTTACTCAACCATTCATTTGTTCATTCATTCAAAATGCATTTTGGATGCTACTAAGTATGAAGTACAATGGTAGGCACTGGGAATACACCAATGAAACAGATGTGTTCCTGTCTCCATGGAGCTTACAGTCTAGTGGGGAAGCCAGACAGGCAAGTATAGGGTGCTATGAGAATATACAAACTTGTGAGGTTTTGATAACAATAACACCCACCCATTCAGGTCTCATCTTCAAAATTAGCAAAACTAGGAAGCAGGCAAGAAATGCAAGGACAAATGAAAAGGCCTCAAAGTGAAAGAAAATAGTTCAGGATGTCCTGGGAATGTGAGGAGAGGGATGAGAGATAAGACTGGAAAGGTCAGCAGGTTAGAGTTTACCTCAAGTCCTGGGTTTATACATGCAAGTGACATGGTCAGATCTTTGCACAGCTATGGAAAGTGAGATTCCAGATAGGACATCTTCGGCATACTGCAGGCATGAGATGATGGTGGCCTGAGTCAGGGAAATAGCTGGAGTCTGCAGAGGAACAGACAAACTGAAGAGAGATTTAGGAACTGTGCAACAAAATTTAGTGACTGATGAGCTACACAAATTGAGGGAGAGGAAAAAATCAAGGAAAGATATATATATCTTTCGAATATATCTTGCGAAATTCGTGCAAGGAGCTTGGCCCTTGCAGCTGTGGCGGCTTGCCGCGGCCCTCACAGCCCTGGCTTCATCTGGAAGGTCATCCGGAAGGACATATGGAAGGTCATTGGGCTGTCCAGTCTAATTAGCATATTATGCTTTTATTATATAGACAGATATATATTTTTTATTTTTCAATTATAATTGACAATCAACATAATTTTTTATTTTTTTTTAATTTCCACATATAAGTGAAATTGTATGGTATTTGTCTTTCTCTGTCTGACTTATTTCACTTAGCATAATACCCTCTAGGTTCATCCATGTTGTTGCAGATAGTAAGATTTTATCTTTTTTGTGGCCAAGTAATATTCCATTGTATATATGTACTACATCTTCTTTACCCAATTATCTATTGATAGACATTTAGGTTGCTTCCATATCTTGGCTATAATATATGAAATGTCCTTTGTCTTTTGTTAGCCTATGTTTGAAAGTCTACTTTGTCTAATATAAGTATTGCTGCCCCTACCTTTTTTTTTTCATTTCCATTTGCATAAAATATCTTTTTTCATCCCTTTGCTTTCTTCTGTATCTATATTTTGATCTGATCTAGGTCTCTTATAGGCAGCAAATGTATGGTTCTTGTTTTCTTCTCCATTCAGCCACCCTATGTCTTTTGATTGGAGCATTTAACTTATTTACATTTAAAGTAATTATTGGTAGGTCTGTAGTTATTGCCATTTTACTATTCATATTTTTAATCTTTTTCTTCTTCTTAAAGAAGCCCTTTAAACATTTCATGTAATATTGGTCTGGTGGTAGCTTCACCAGGCACTTGGTGTGGTTAACATATATGCAGAACCAAAACAGCAGCAGAAAGAGCTATTCATTCATCTTTTGATTAGAGCATTTTGTCCTTAAAGTAATTATTTATAAGTATGTAGTTATTGCCATTTTGTTTTCTGATTGTTTGATTTTTTTTGTAGTTCTTTGCTCCTTTCTTTTAAAAAAATATTTTTTTATTGATTTCAGAAAGGAAGGGAGAGGGAGAGATAGAAACATCAATGATGAGACTCATTGATTGGCTGCCTCCTGCATGCCCCCTATTAGGGACTGAGCCTGCAACATGGGCATGTGCCCTTAACCCGAATTGAACCCGGAACTCTGCAGTCTGCAGCCTGACACTCTATCCACTGAGCCAAACTGGCTAGGGCCCTGTTCCTTTCTTATTCTCCTGCTCTTTTCTCTTGTTGATGACTTTCTGTAGTGTTGTTTGGATTCCTTTCTCTTTATTTCTTGTAGATTTTGGTTGTGGTTACCATGTGCTTCATATATACCAACCTATGTTTATAGTAGTCTATTTTAAGTTGATAGTTGCTTAAGTTTGAACACACTCTAGAATCACTACCATTTTTATTCACCCCCTGCACATTTATGTTTGGTTTTCTTGTGTGTTTGTGTGTATCCCTTAATTTGCTGTTGTAATTACACATGATCTTCCTTTCCTACTTTCGCCTTTTAGCCTTTCTACTGGCCTTAGTGTTGGTTGACTCATTGTTTTTATTATGTGTTTGCCTTTGTCAGTGAGAATTTTTTACTTAGCAATATTTTTTATTTTTTTCTTCTTCTTAAAGAAGCCACTTTAACATCCTATCTAATAAAAGAGAAACATGGTAATTAGCGTACGGCCGCTACCCTTCCCATTGGCTAATCAGGGTGATATGCAAATTAACTGCCAGCCAAGATGGCGGCCGGCAGCCAGGCAGCTGACACAAACAGGGAGGCTTGCTTGCTTCAGTGAAGGAGGAAGCCAAGCTTCCCCGCCTGCCTTGCCGGCCTCTCAGCTGCACTCTAAGCAACATTGTAACAAATATAGAAGATAAACAAACCTCGGGCTTCAGCCAGCAGGACCGCAACGTTGTTTCAAATACAGAAGGTAAACAAAGGCCAGAAACCTGCTTTCAGCAACGGAGGTCTCATAGCTGGAGCCTAGCCTCAGAGCTAAAGCTGGCCCAGAATTAAAAAAAAGGAAAAAAGGACAGGTTGGGAGCTTCAGTCACCCGCCAGCCTGAAAACAGCCCTCAGACCCTCACCCAGGCTGGCCAGGCACCCAAGCGGGACCCCCACCCTGAAAGGGGTGTGACCAGATGCAAACAGCCATCATCCCCTCACCCATGCTGGCCAGGCACCCAAGCGGGACCCCCACCCTGATCCAGGACACCCTTCAGGGCAAACCAGCCAGCCCCCACCCATGCAACAGGCTTCTATCCTATATAGTAAAAGGGTAATATGCCTCCCAGCACCGGGATCAGCGGAGCCGCAAGGCCTCCCAGCACCGGGATCAGCGGAGCTGAGAGGCCTCCCGGCACCGGGATCAGCGTGACAGGGGGCAGCGACCAAACCCCCTGATCGCCCTGTGGCTCTGTGTGTGACAGGGGGCAGAGCCATAACCTCCCTATCCACCCTGCTCTGTTCGTGACAGGGGGGAGCTCCCCAACCCCCTGATCGGCCCTGCTCTGTGTGTGACAAGGGGTGGTGCCCCAGCCCCCCAATCGGCCCTACCCTGAGCATGACTAGGGGTGGCATTGCAACCTCCCGATCCGCCCTGCTCTGTGCATGACAGGGGGCGGCGCCCGAACTCCCCAATTGGCCCTGCTCTGAGCCCGACCAGGGGCTGCACCTAGGGATTGGGCCTGCCCTCTGCCACCCGGGAGCAGGCCTAAGCCAGCAGGTCATTATCTCCCGAGGGGTCCCAGACTGCGAGAGGGCACAGGTCAGGCTGAGAGACCCCCTCTCCCCCCCCCGAGTGCACAAATTTTTGTGCACCGGGCCTCTAGTCCTATATAATAAAAGCCTACTATGCTAAGTGTCCAGTTGACCAGTCGGCTGTTCAACCAAAGTGTAATATGCTAATGATATACTAAGGCTGCTCAACCACTTGTTATGACATGCACAGACCACCAGGGGGAAGACAACCAGTCGACCAGTTGCTATGATGTGTACTGACCACTAGGGGGCAGATGCTCTGACTGGTAGGTTAGCTTGTTGCTGCGGTCCAGCTGATCGGGACTGAGCGAGAAGGGCCAGACGCACCCTGGAGCCCTCCCACAGTCCCTCCCCTAGTCCCGATTGTGCACCAGTGGGGTCCCTTGGCCTGACCTGCTCCCTCTCAAAATCCGGGACCCCTCGGGGGATGTTGGAGAGCCGGTTTTGGCCTGATCTTATAGGCCAGGCCAAGGGACCCCACTGGTACACGAATTTGTGCACTGGGCCTCTAGTTTCTTATAATATTGGTTTGGCAGTGATGAACTTCTTCAGTTTTTTCTTGTCTGGGAAGCTCTTTATTTTTTCTTCCATTCTAAATTATGGTCTTGCTAGGTAATCTTGCTTTAGCAGGACTCATAGTCCTGCATCACACCTTTTCTCCCTGTTCCCATCATCACATCATTTCCTTTTAATTCTGACTCCTCCTATGCCCCTCTCATAAAGACCCTTGGTACTACAGAGGGCCCTCCTGGGTAATCCAGGATAATCTCCCATCTCAAGGTCACATCTGCAAATGTAGTAACATTCACAGGTTCACGGGGTTAGAATGGACATCTTTGGGGACCATTATTCAGTCTACCACAGAAACAAATTTAAGAGCCGTGAAAAAGGATGAAATTATTTTGGAAAAGTGGGGAAGACTGTCACAGAAATTAAGAGAACATTTCTGGGAGGGAGCAATACAGTACTCATCAAATGCTGACAAGAAGTTAGCTAAGATAAGGACAGAAAACTGCCAGAGACTTTCGTAACTAGGCGGTTGTAAACATGATGTCCGTGAAGTGATAGGGAGGAAGCCAAACTGGAGTAGGCTGAGGAATACATGCAAAAAGAAAAAGTGAAGACAGTATGCATAGACAACCCTTGGATGAAGCTTAGCTATGGCTAGAAGAGGAGAAAGAGCAATAGGTGAGAAGGACATGAGGCAAAGGGGTGGAAGAGTTAAGGATGCTTAGATACTAAGGGCAAAGGGATCACATAGGATAAGCGTTTGAAGGTATAAGAGCTGTGAGTTCCCTGAGAAGCAAGACAAAGGGGCAGCGGGGATGAATCCAGAGAGAAAGCACGAACTAGGAGGAATGTCTCTGCTACAAGAGGAGGGAACTGAGGATGAGGGCAGCTGCCCATGGAGCTGGGGAGGGGGAGGCAATTAAGGTGGTTTTAGATGGATGCTTCCCAGTGAGGCAGGAGAGGAAAGGTCTGTTTACCAGAGGGAAGGAAAGAAGTAGGGTGTGTGAGAAGAAGAATGAAGGTCTGGAGTGGTTGTGGGGATGACCAGGAAAGGCTACGACTGGAGACGTGCACAAGCACGTGGTAGAACATCAGCAGGGCTGGGCCCTGGAACCGTGTTATTTGGAAGTGAAAACAAAACAACAAGAAGTAAACTTGCAAAGACTAAGAAGGGAGGGCTGGAGTGCTATCACAGAATAATCTCAATGTATTCTGAACTAAGTATGAGCAGGAGATCTGGCCATTTTAAGCAGCTCTAAGTGAGAAAGTTTGCTAAAATATCCCAAGTCAGCCATGGTTTGAGTCACACACCTATAAATTCAAAGAAAAATTTTCAGAATCTGCAACCCATTTCAGAGAGTCATGAATATTTTCATTATGTAGTTTTTATTTTAGACGAACATTATTATAAAAAAAGTTCACCTGGAATAAAATCCACTTAAAAAACAACAAAAACACAGCAACAGTATCAGTACACAGTTAATGAATTGGCTTAAACAAGACTAACCACATGACAGGCTCACTTTATCTGCAGGAGCTTTTCACATTAAGCCGTTGGAGCAAAAATAAAAACACCAATACATATGCAGTGGGATAATTCTATGGAAAAACTAGATATTTTTCCATTAGGGGGCATGATTTTAGTAAAAGAGTAATGGTATTTTGCATTAAAGGAACTGCTGCAAACAAAATAAAAACCCATCTGTAAGGCCACAGAAATGAATTCTAGTAAGTTCACATTTTTAAAAAATGTAAGAAAATGAAACAAGTTCTATTAGTTGTTGGCAATACGAAATGCAATTGCATATGGTATAAGTTATTTAAAAAAAAATGAAGTAAAATTTGAAAATATCCCTAAAATAATTGTTTGCTAATTTTTTATTTCTGTAAATTTCAGTCACTTAGATTTTTTTTTTTCATAGTGAGCTTGACACTCATTCATTTTATTAGTCTTTTAAAAAAGACCAATTCTATTGTAAAATTGTGCTAGCATTTGAAATTTTATTAGCATATCCTGTCTCTCTAGGTTTCACTAGGACAGGGAATTTCATTTTTAGACATTCCTTTCCCCCTTCTTTAGCTATAACAAGAAGGAAAAAGGAATGTAGTTTCTGTTAAAAGAAAAACTATAAAACCTGACAGCAGAAAAGACTGCTTACAATCTGACACAAGTACACCAACATAATGAAGTGCTGTTCTAAAATTTTAAGCTTAGAAGCTCATCTTTAAAGATTAAGAACTAAATTTATAAAGAAGTCTAAGTCATAAACTAGAAAAGAAAGTCTGCTTAAATGTATCACTTACAGTTCACAGGAAAAACTTTATATAAGCCTTAATACAGATTCCCAGCATTAGAACCTGTAAAATGGAGTTATAATCTCTTATTAGAAATTTCTGCAAACATTTATCTATATTGCACAGCTAAATTTATTAATGGAGATAATACTTCTTTTTTGCACTATTGGCTATGACATGTATTTCTATTCTAAACTATCTCCTACCTTTCCCAATGATGCCTTTAGTTCAAAACAAAACATATAATCTAAATTGTGTTGGATGCATAAAGGCTGGCTCACTGTTTTTCTACTGGGTATTAGAACACTAGTTAGCTAAATGAGGTATAATAAAAAATAGTCCTTCAAAGTAAAGAGTATAGTCTTCTGAAAATGTATAATCAAGACTGCACAAAATGTTCATGTAAATAGTAAGAAACCCTGCAGCACCTCCTAACGGATGCACAGGTGGGTTGTTTTCTTATAATCTGTCTGAAGTAAAATAGAGCTAAAATCAGTTCCCAGTGAAACATTTTACAATCCACTGATTTTCATGCTGCTCAGTTACAGCACATTTCCATTGTCTGATACCCTCAGACTCTATTTGAAAAGGTCTAGTCAATCAGTGGCAGAAATGAGCACACTGACAATAAAGTGCAGCCACTGAATACCACTAGTGCTGCTGCAAAATCTTCATGTACTGATCCACAGGCCACAGAAATGTTCACACAAAACTAGTTTTCTTCAGTTTCAGCAGGGAACAGACAATTATCTCTCACTAAATTCATCTACAAATAGAAAAAATAATGCACTATATGTACATTATTAAGCAAATTGGAATATTTATTGGGTCATTTTACCATGCAGAAGGTGAATTTCCTATGGTCTTAGCTCAAATTATATACAATTTAGCAAGACTAAATGTAAGAAAATAGCAAGGACGATTTGTTTATATACAACAGAGCATATACCCCAAATTGCTGCTACTTCAAAGAGCACCTTTAGACTCATCTAGCTTTCACGGCTCTTTCAAAGGGAATTTCATGGAGACTAGTTATTAATCCATATAAGACAAAAGAAGAGAGAAAGAATAAAACAAAAGCAAAGCATTGTTAAAAAAAAAAAAAAAGGTAACCATAGGATATGTCAGTTTTGGTTTGCAGATAACCCCTGAGATAATATAAACCAAAGTGTTAAGACACCAAATAGTCAGAGGTAAATTACTAAGAGAATTACATTCATACATGGTGTCATAGCACTTGCCTTTTAGAAACTACTTTGTTACCCTCCAGAAAGCTTAACTGCTTAGAATTTTTTTCAGAATATTTGTGAATACAAGATGTTTCTAAGAAATTATTTTTTATTTCCAAAGATGTATCTAATTTTAAGATGGTAGACTTACAAACTTTCATGCAAGGAACCACTTGATTATACTTGGACACCAACAGATGCCTTTAAGCCTATAGGTAAGTTTTTAAAAAAATCTGTTAACAATGTTTATTGTACCCATCAAAAATAGCTCTGGAATATTTATATTTGCTATAGCTAAATTGTGCATAAGTTTTCAAAAAGTTTTAATGGTTCAGGCATCCTATGATACATCTTAATTTGAAGCAGAATTCTCTGTGGTAACAAGCAATGTTTCCACTTCCATTTCCAATACTTAATTTCAAGCATGATGGTAAACTCTGTGAAACAAAACAGGCCTAAGAGGAAGAATAATTATCAACAGAATTCATTTCCTTCATCACCTCTTTGTTACTCCCCTGTGTTATGACACTGAAGGCTAGGATAACAGCAATGACATCATGACCTTAATTTGGCACACAGTTAACACTAAATCCCTTTCTTTTCCTATGTGATGGTTTCATCTACAAAAGGTATCCCAGTTCCAGGGTTTGGTGAGAAAGACAGCTAAGGTTTTGGTTGGCTTCAGCCCAGATGACTGGACCAAGTTCTCTAACAACAAACCTGAACAGATGGAACTGGGTTCTACACATTCAACAGTAGCTGTTTTAAAACTGAAACCTTGCTCATATTGTCTCTAATGAAAAAGCAAGACTTTTCCTAGAGGCTGCACTAAGTCTATTTATTCTTATTTTGTTTAAAAACCCAAGTAAAAACAGAACAAAAAGTCATTTTCACCATTACCAAGAGCTATTTCTACTAAATTTATGTTAAAAAGTCATATCTCTTCCTTTAGGTAAGCTTTAAAATTTAAATTAACTCTTGTTAACTCTTGTACACAGGAATCATGGTAGGAATTGGGTATTACAACAAAATCAGCAAGCTGGGGAGTAAACCTAAGACAAAATATATTAGGTATGCTAATGTGATGGAACCACAATTAGACGCTGAAATAAAACCCTAAATGGTACATCTCTCTGCCCATGTAGAATTTCAGCTCAACAGTTCACAACTAGAAGCAGACAACAATGGTCAAATATGTTATGTTTTAGATAACTGACTGATTACAATAGGTCAAACATAGGAAAAGACAGCAAATATGAACCCCAGGAAAAATGAGATTAAGGTCATTTCCAAATGCAGTTTTTATAGATTAGGCAGAGGGAATCAACTGAAAAGTGATTTCTTCAGCTACCCAGACTCTGGCTAAAAAGTCAAGAATGAAGCAAAGTGCTAACCAATAAGAAATAAAAAAATTACAGCCTATGATGAATAGGTGGACATTTTTATAAATTTTTAAGATAAATTTTATCAGAATTTAATGATTCTTATTTAAGAAAATCACAAATCAGAGCCCTTAAGTAAATGCCATGAATGTAATAACATCTGGCCATATGTCCTTTAATAACATCAAACCAAATGTCCTTTAATTTTAGTTATATTGACCTCTGCTTTAAATGTTCTACTCTTGTTTTAAACATCCCCAAAGCACAAATTTGTCTAGAACTTTATGAGACAAAAGTGTGCATGCGAGAGTCTAAGACTGCTATAACAGGGAAGGCTAACACTGATGTGCAAAGTGAAAAAGAAAAGATAGCAGCTTCTGCAACAGGCAATAAAACAAAGAGAAAAACAAGTCCTGCATGTGTCTCCATTTCATTGCTTCCATGTTTGAAAAAAAGGAGCCTGTTATCTCGCTAGGCGTGTGGCTGGAATCCACTAGGTGTTCCGTGTCGGGAGGTCTAGGCTCGGTGGTGCCCTCAGCAGCAGCCTGGCGGTGTGATTCTGAGGCTGGGTGACCTGTGCTTTCAGAGAAGCAGGAAAGGGTCCTCTAGGTGTGCTGCAGTCTCTCAGAAAAAGTTCATCAAAGTAGCGAACACCGGAAGAAACTGGTCTTCTTTGATCGGTTTTCTGTTATTTTCACTGGTCCACCTGCCCCTGATGAATTGCTGTCGTTCTAAAAAACAAAAGATAAAGTCACCAAGAAAACAAAAGTTCAATGGTTTGACCCCAATTATCTAAAAAAATATATATCAAACCATATCATAAATGTGTATTCAGTAGAGTATTTTATTAGAAGAGGAACTCATTAAGCTCTGATGTTACTGGTTTCTTTGGAAATGGAGGGTTTAGATGAGAAAAATGTTTTTAGGATAGCACCTTTTATACGTATTAATATCAGCTGGGAAGCTCCTATTTCCAGTTCAAAAAAATTATTGCCAACGGAGTGTAAAGTTTCAAGGGTAATGATGGAAACAATATTAAGATATCAGTACAGGCAATTTTGTTATTAGAGGTAAGAAGTGTTGGTAACATAAAGTATACAATTATATTCAGAATTCAGGTTAAAATAAACTTTCAAGGTTGTCCTAATGATTCATCACTGAGATCATTTCAAATTTAAGCAAATGTCAAGATCATAATTATATCTATACTAATAAAGGGTAATATGCTAATTAGACCAGGAGACCTTCCGGACATCCTTCCGGACAAAGCCATAGTGGCAGGGCCAAGGCAGAGGCTGTTAGGGGCGATCAGGCCAGGAGGGGAGGGCAGTTGGGGGTGATCAGGCCAGTGCTGGGGGAAGTTAGGGGATAAGCAGGCCAGCAGTGGGGGGTAGTTGGGAGTAATCAGGCCGGCAAGGGGGGGCAGTTGGGGACAAGCATGCCAGCAGTGGGGGGCAGTTGGGGGTGATCAGGCTAGCAGGGGGGGAGGCTATGGGGGTGAGCAGGCTGGCAGGGGAGGGCAATTGGGGGTTATCAGGCTGGCGGGGGGGGGGGGGAATTGGGGAGAGAAGGCCGGCAAGGGGGGCAGTTGGGGGCTATCAGGCTGGCAGGGGAGGGCAGTTGGGGGTGAACAGGCCGACAAGGGGGGCAGTTGGGGGCAAGCAGGCTGGCAGGGGGCCAGCTGGGGGTGAGCACAAGCCGGCAGGCAAAGTGGTTAGGGGTGATCAGGCAGGCAGGCAGGTGAGCGGTTAGGAGCCAGCAGTCCTGGATTGCGAGAGGGATATCCGACACCGGTTTACCTAAACCAGCAGTTGGACATCCCCCGAGGGGTCCCAGATTGGAGAGGGTGCAGGCCGGGCTGAGGGACACCTGCCCCTGCATGAATTTTGTGCACTGGGCCACTAGTATAAATATAAATGTCACATCAAAACTAAACAATTTTATGGCAAAAATTTAATTTGTGCATTATTTTAAAATTTGGATCAAAATTCAATGAAAGTCCGCTTAGAGAGCCAGATGAAAGAACTGAAATAGCTGCAGTTCAGAAATAAGAAACCTGGTCTGGCCGGTGTGGTTCAGTGGTTGAGCATAGGCCTATGAACCAGGAGGTCATGGTTTAATTCCTAGTCAGGGCACATGCCTGGGTTGCAGGCTTGATCCCAGTAGGGGACATGCAGGAGGCAGCCGATCAATGATCTTCTCTCATCATTGATGTTTCTATGTCTCCCTCTCCCTTTCTGAAATGAATAAAAATATTTTAAAAAAAGAAACATGAAACCTGAAGAAACAGAAATTAGAAACAAAGTTCAACCAGCTGAATATGTGAGTCAAGAAAAAAAAGAGTTAATATAATATAATATAATATATTCACATATATTATAATCAGACATATCCTTTTAATCAAATAAATACACAGAATAAATAACACAAATTTACAAACAGTATAATGAAAATAAAATTACAATACAAACCATTTTTCTGTTGAGTTTTGTCATTATATCTCGTGCAAGTGTAAAAAATGCCTAAAGATAAACCAAAAAATTGCATTATTATATATTTATAATATATTTTTAAATAGAAATGTAGAATATTTTTACTATTACATTATAAATATATTATTTTAAAGCTTTTAATTTAGAAAAGAATATAATTGTAATCATGACTATTATATCTTATTTTTCTTTTCTTTTTTTTTAATGTATTTTAATTGATTTTTTACAGAGAGGAAGGGAGAGAGACAGAGAGTCAGAAACATCGATGGGAAAGAAACATCGATCAGCTGCCTCCTGCACACTCCCCACTAGGGATGTGCCCGCAACCCAGGCACATGCCCCCGACCGGAATCGAACCTGGGACCCCTCAGTCCGCAGGCCGATGCTCTATCCACTGAGCCAAACCGGTCTCGGCTATATCTTATTTTTCAATTGCATCACAAACATTTTCCAGTGTTATCAAACTGTCATTCATTCGTCAAATATTTTCTGCACATAATATCTGGCCAACTTCCCAAAATGACAGTTTTCAGTTATGCAGAGCTTCCTCAGTACACCCCGAGTACCTAGGGGGCAGAAGCTCTGTCTAAGCCACCCCTGCACACCCAGCGCGGGGCACAGGGCCTGATCTAGAAGATGCTGAATATCTGTTTAATCAGTGAATGAACAAATGTTTTACCCTGTGGCTCTAAAATATGTTTTTACAAAAACCTCTGTCTTTTATTGCCAATGTCCTCTTTCAAATCACTTTCCCTCTTATACCTTATATAACCTTAACATTCCAAATCCCGACAGTGCCTACAGCTCAGTTAAACCCCCACCATGGATATCAGTTGAAATGCAGGTAGGACAACTCTGATTCATCCTAGTGACATTTTATGCCGAGTGTCTTGTGATTCAAACCAAACATTTTTTAACCCTATCATCCCTACTTTGTTTCTAGGGAGCTAAGACTTAAAGCTTCTTCAGTTGTGTCTATGCTAACTCCACTGTTACATCAGTCTCTTTGTTCCCAACCATGCTTGATGCCCAAAAAATATTTAGCAAAAGAACTATTTCCAATCAAGTCAAACAGAAACAATACGTAGCTATTATTATCACTCACTATCGGTGTGTAACTGTCACACTGGTCACCCGTAAGTCTAAATTTCTAAGTAAACCCATCCTGGTGGTTATGAGGCTAACCAACCACACTAAGGTAAAGCTCTGGGAAATTGCTAACTTCTGCAGAATACTGGGCCAGATTAAGCAGCTGGGGAATTCCCAGCTCTACACTTTCATAGCTCAATGCTGTCTCTAGGCCACAGGTGTGATCAGGACACAGGTACTAACAGAGACCTCAGCCTACTCCAGTAAGCCAGGGTACTGCGTTCATTCCGTGGGGGAAACCCTATGTGGGCCAACTCAGTGAGCAAGCTTTGCTCCTGCCTCCACCATTAGAGCAGACTTAAGAGGTTCCCCTCTTTCTGATGGAAGGAAATCCTTTTGTGGCAAGCGGAAGGAAGCATTTTTCTGCTTATCCGTGCTGATCTAAATAAATCAGTAGAGAGTTCCTGTTTCCTAACACCCATTAGCCAACCTGAATATGAGTTTAAGTTATTTTAAAAAAAAGTTATGATCATTGTCCACTATCCAATAAAGTCATTTAAGCCTCAATGTTTAGCTATGATGATATGGTGAACAGTGAGTAGCCTAAGCAATTAAATATTTATGAAATCATCAGTATTGTTGTTAAGTGAATTACATATATTAAAACATATTACATGTAATACTTTCATGACCAGTTTTTAAAAAGTTTTTATAAAGAAAATATTATCACCCGGGCTGGTGTTGCTCAGTGGTTGAAGTGTCAGCCCGCGCACTGAATGGTCTCGGGTTCAATTCAAGGGCACGTACCTGGGTTGCAGGTTCGCTCCCCGGCCCCAGTCAGGGTATGTTTGGGAGGCAACCAATTGATGTCTCTCTCTCACATGGATGTTTCTCCCTCTCTCTCTCTCCTCTCCCCTTCCCTTCCATTCTCTCTAAAAATCAATGACAAAATATCCTCGGGTGAGGATTAACAACAACCACAAAAATATTATCAGAAATTCTTCCCTTGGTAAAGAAAATCTATTCTTAGAAGATTTTAGATGGTTAGATTTTCTTTAACGGTTAACTTACTAAAAATTTATTAAAGTACTCTCTGGTAAACACACTTTCTTACTTCTATCAAAAGCCATCGTAGTACAATATATCATATATATCATCTACTTAAACATGTACATTAAGGGAATCTGTTTAATAATCTAACAGTTTAATTCTCTCTCTCTCTCTCTCTCTCTCTCTCTCTCTCTCTCTCTCTCTCTCTCTCCCCCCCCCCCCCACCACACACACACACACACACAGGAAAGTAGTTAAGATTCGCCTGCTATAGGCCACTATAGGATGACATGAACGATGATAAATGAGCAGAGGAAGACACTGCATTTGGTCAGCTAGTGCAGGGTTTCCAGCTTCCCAAATACAGGACAAAAGTGAACTTAAACTGAGCAGCTATCTTCTGTTCAGTGAATCTTATATTCACTTCTCTATTTGATTGCAGGGTGTCCCAAAAATGTGTATACATATTTGAACAGCTGATCACTCACTCAATTTTCACTCCTTTTCAAGTTTAACTGATTTGAAATAATGGGCAAAGCTTTGAACAAAGCAAATTTATCCACTAGACTTTTTTATAGGGATACATAAAAGATAAAGTTTAAAGTTCAAAACAAGCAACAGTTGACAAACTGAGGGCACACAAATACAAACAAAATGATTCTTGATGTTTGCGATTCCTTTGCTTCGCATTATCAGCAGTGCCTGGACCAGAACCAGTCATCAGCCTGAAAACAGGCATTAACGAAAAACACTATTCACTTCTGTGGATTCTTTTAAATTTTTTAAATGAACTGTATGTTAATAAATATTAAAAGTGTGTACACATTTTTTGGACACCCTATATATTCTTTGTGGAGGTTGGGTGCTAGAAATTCAACAACCAGGTCCACATAAAAGTCAGAAGCACAGCAGTTCACAACATGGAGGTGGAGTTCACACAAGGCATCACTAAGTCAGAAAATAACAAGGCTTTGAGAGTCGCTTGAACATAGGCAGATAAGCACTAGTGCTACTATATAACAAGTCACCACACCTGACTTTCTTTCTTACCTCTTCTACATTTGTACTGGATTTTGCACTTGTCTCCAAGAATTTAATCCCATAGTCAATTGCTAACTGAAAGGCAAACAGAAACATTTAAATATAGTGCAAGTTACTTGAACATATAAAGCATTTATATTTTCTAGGATTTTCAAAGTCCCAAAGGTCTATCTAATTAAGAACTCTCGTGGTTCTGAAATCTCTTTGCTTCCTTCTGTGTTTGAATTGAGATCTAACTTAATCGTCATAAGCAACATGGCACCACTTCCACTCACAATTTAAGTACAGTTCTCTATACTCACAAGAAAGACTGTGACAGACACTCACCCCCTACCATTAATTTGGGATTCATTCACCCCTTTTATCTGCTCTGAAAGTACAATTCTCCAACAGTGACTATACTGATTTTTCATTATTTTTTTAATAAATTGGCGCTTAACAGAAAAGTTTAAAATGCTAAGTATTCATTGCTTTGGTTTCTATTGATTGTGACAAATGTGAACTCTTCCATATTTCCATCTACTCCCAAAGAGTTCCCAGTTCATTTATAACAACAAGATTAAGAGAATGTTTTTAGGTAAAAAAAGTTTCAGATTGAAAGCACGCGCGCGCGCGCGCGCGCGCGCGCGCGCACACACACACACACACACACACACACACACACACACACGGCTAAAACAAAATTACCAGATTTAAAAACTGAAGCTTCTACATCAATTTTAAAAATGTCACAGAAGTAAACATGTACATATAATAAACTCCTTTGCTTTGCGTGACACAAAACAGAGCAATGCCTATAAATGACTAATACATGACATCCACAGCTTGATGAGTTATAAGGAGTTAATCACAATGACCTAAATTTAATGTGTAGTACAATATTCTTTAAAAAATGAATTAGAGAATGATTACTGTTGAACTTCACCTATCCTATTAATTTTTTCCAAAGGGAATAAATTACTTTAACTTATGGACATGGAAGAAATAGCCTTAACTTTAAGCTGCAGGAATGTGAAAAAGAACCAATTTTTATCTCCCAGAAAAGAGCAAATTCTTTAGGAATGAGTCATGACTACACAGTATATAGAGTTGGATCTCGAATACTAATTCGTACCATTCAAGTATGGATTATATCTCCTTGTTTTTAAAGGATTAAAATATAGATATTTTAAACACTTAAATCAATAATTATACTAAGAAAATAAATGCTTAATGTGAGTAGATTTGAATCTTTATGCATTCAGTTCAAATTTACCTTCTCCCCTCTTTCTTTTGACACTTGTCTTTTGTCATTCATATCGCATTTGTTACCCAGGATCATTCTTTCCACGTCTAAAGAGGCATGCTGTAGGAAGAAAACAGAAGGTTATAAAAACAGCCTGAAAAAGCTAGTTATTCAATAGCCAAATCCTAACCTATTAGAAACACACCCATGAATTTAATAATTAGGCTAATCACCTTTCACTGGACACAAGACATGATTCAGAGCAAATTTTAAAAGATGCGAGGAGGGGGAAAGCTACAGTAAAAAAGGCTATGCAAACTTTCTTCCCAAAGGCTCACGGTCATTCTCATGTCTTTTGGTACATGAACAAACAGAAATAAAACTTATGGTTATTTAACAACAAAACTTCCAAATATTAGTTTGGATCAAAGAAGAAAAAAAACTTGGTCCTGAGTGAGCCAACGGAGAAGGTATTCTGGATTCTGAATTACTTAAAAAATAAATTCATGTAGGTTAATATAATCGTGTACAAAATTATTTCTGAGTCAGATTTCTTTTTGAAATATCAAAAATAATATAGTATCTTAATGCTAATCAATCTAGAGTTAAACCAAACTTCAAATATCGAAGATGGAGAAAATGTTAGAAGGGCAAAACGAAAAGTTGCTGGAATAAAGATAAACTTTCGCCAGTCAATTAGATGATGAACCAGATAGAACCCAGGAATCAGATGTTCTAATCCTGCTCTCCTTTTCAAAGGCTGTATTAGCATAAGCAAGTCACTTCTTTCTGGCCTCAATTTTCTCTTCTGTAAAATGGGGACTCGGATGAAATTACTTCTAATATCTGGCCCAAGTTTAAAATTCTGTGAAACTGCTCCCCTGTCTGCCTCCATCCCCCATCCAGATCCAGCAGGGCAGTCAGACTGCAGATGGAGATCTGGCCCTCCATGGCACGCTAAGCGAGCGCCTGCCCTGCCCATGCCCTACTTCTTAGCAGCTCAACTGCCTCTTCCTGAGACAGGCGGCCTTTATAAGCACCCAGCAGGTATCATCATTCCAGTATCATCATGATGATCTCCAGTACCACCATTCTCTTTCCATATATACCTCTTCAATGTTTCTTATCCAATTTTTAATATTGTCGAAGGACTTTTCATTTGTGATGTCATAGACCAGCATGATTCCCTATAGGAGAAAAACAGATCTTTATTTAGTACAGTATGTATTTAAAGTTATAAAATATAATGTAAGTGTACTCCTCCCCTCCAGAAAGCTTTTGTTTGTGGCTTTTTTGGTCTTTATAAAATACTTTATAATATTTTAAAGTATGGAAAAGCAAAAATAAATAAATAAATTCTCCCATTGCCTCACGAGGTAATTAAATACTCTGTTAACATTTTCACTGTTAACCTTTAATGAATTAGTGATTATGGTGAAGATGATACACCCTTTCCACCTGACTACCCATGATAAGAATCGGCACTAAACTGGAGCTGAGAGAGTGTTTAAGTTAGAACAGAGACAGCACTGAGAGGAAGAGGCAATCACTTCTGTTGTGCACTTTTTTATTCAGTAGAAATTGCCTTGCTTCTTACTCCTACGCTAAGATTGTAACCATACCACTTTAAAATTATGTCTTTTTATATAGGCTGATCAAAATGTCACTATCTGCCGAAATAAATCACAGGCATTTAAAATATAATACATTTATTATGCAAGTTTAATGAAAGGCATTGTCATCATATTTTTAAAGACCCCATGGCTGGTGTTTCTAAGGAGTTTATCTTCTAAGTGTTTCAACTGATACCTGTATACTAATATTCCAAAATCTATATCACAGACCACACTTCTGTATAAAGTGCTAATAGATCAACCCACCCATTCACCCATTCAACAAATATTTAGTAGATATCTACTATGTGCCTGATACTACACTAAGTATTACCAACAGTGAACAAGATAGACAAGGCCTCCTCCACTCATGAAAACAATAAACCAATAATTATACAAGTAATTATAATTTTGATCACTGCTATGAAGTACTAGGAGCTCAGTACAAATGCTAATCTAATCTGGTTGATGGGCTGGGGTGGTTAGGGAAGGCTTCCCTGAGAAAATGACATTAAAGACAAGTTCTGAGGACTGAGTAGACCTGGACTGGGCAAAGGTCTGAGGCTGGGGTGGAGAGGTACCTGGCACATAGGAGAAACGTTGTAAATATCTTGCTGACCAGGAAGGCCTAGAACCCACTGGACTGAGTGAAAGAAAGTCAGTTTGGCAAAAGTAGGCAGATCCCATTGGAGAAGAGCATAAAGATGTGGCCAAAGAGACAGACAAATGGGGGTTAGGTGTGACTTGAAGACAACTAATTGGGCATCATTTCCCAGATGTCCTCTGTGGTCACTGAAAACTCAACTAAGTAAAACACGAGGTTGTCTTTGTTCCCTCCAAACTTTCCCTCCCTTCTTGTGCCCTCGTTTTGATGAAGGGCGATGCAATCCCGCCAGCCAGCCCAAGCGGGCCCCTGCGAGTACTCTCCTTCACAGTCAGCTGGTCCTGCAGGCCCAACAACCTCAACGGTTCCCGAATATGACACCCCTGCCTCACACACATGAATGGCATTTATTATATTCTCAGCAGTTAGCTTTTACCTGGATTACTATCAGAGTCTTTCATTGGTATCTGCTTTCATTCTTAACCCCCTCTAATCCATTCTCCATAAGGACACTAAAGTTATCACTTTATTGAGGCCTCTCCACTGGACTCATATTTAAATTAAAATTTCTTAACATGGTAGGCAAAGTACTTCAGGTCTGGTTTCCAACTTGGTAAATAAATATAAAAATAAATCATATAAAACACACATAGACACATAGATAAAAGAACCCAGGAAACAATGAAATTTTAACAGAAGCTAACTCAGGGAGGTGAAATTTTGGATAATTTCTTGGGATTTTCAAAGTTTCCTATACTACACGTAACCTTTTGATAACCAGAAAAATATGTATTATTGTTTAAATGGCAAAAAGTAATATCCTCTACCCTCCCTCCTCCCATCCTGGAATGCAAATATTTCACTTGGCTACACAGTAAAGGAGATTTTATAATTGTTAATGTAAATCATTTTTAAAAAAATCGAAGTGGAGAATTATATACTTAAATGGTTAATTTTGTTATGTATATTTTACCACAATTAAAAAAAAAAACACCTCAAAATGGAACAGAATAATTCCTGATTCAAAGTATTCAGCTGCCTATAATATTAACATTAACCAAATAATTGCCATCACTCGACGACCCTTTGGGCTATATGGGCAACCTTGACCTTCACTGTCTGTCTGTCAGTGGCACTCTAGAGGGCTGGCACGGGAAGCGTGAACACAGTGTAGTGGTTAAAGAAACAGGCTCTGCTCAGAGGCATCTCCTCAGAGATCCCAGAGACGTTACTTTATCCCTCAGTCTCCATTTCTCATCTGTAAAATGAGGACAGCATGTTTTCCAGACTGGATTCTTTTGCGTATCTACTGAGATATTATGTATAAAGTACTTAACCTAGAACCCAGGACACAGCGTGGACTCAGTAAATGACAGCTAGCTATTTTCAGTTTATATCTTTGGTTTCAATAGCAGAAACCCTTTGGCTATTTCTTATGTAAGCAAACTGGCATTATGAATCAGTTGGAAATACAAACTCAAATGTACTAGTTAAAACTTTATATATCTGATATCCTATATAATAAAGGCCTAATATGCAAATTGTCCGCTCAGGCAGTCGTTTGACCAAGACAGGGAGTTCTACTGCTCACTATGATGTGTGCTGACCACCAGGGGGCAGCACGGAACATGGCGAGCGTAGGCGACGCTGCCCTGGCAGTGGGTGGCAATGGAGGTGCTGCAGGCCCTGATTGGCCCCAACAAGAGAGAGCAAGACCACAGCGGTGAGCAGGGGCCCCATCGACCTATCGATCACTCCGCAGATGGTGACCAGTGGCGGAGGGGGGCGGGACTGCCGCCTCGCACCCAGGCACTGACAGAGCTGGGTGGGGGGCCCCCCTGGCCTCGACTGATTGCCCTGCAGGCAGGATGGTGGAGCAGGTGAAGGGGCGGCGCCAGGCCATGGCGAGGTGCCAGGCAGGGCTGCAGGGCTGCAAGGCTGGGGGCAGGGGCTGGGGCTGCAAGCCTGATCCCTGCAGGCCACCCTGAGGGATCCCACCTGTGCATGAATTTGTGCACCGGGCCTCTAGTATACCTATAATAACAACAATTTCCTTAAGTCCTTAAGACAGTGTTCGTCTATGAGAAGTATTGATAATGTAATAATATGGTCCTTTTCTCCAAAAGTCCAATTGTCCATCAGGGCTACTGCTGTGCCTACAAATGTTGCTGAATAGTTTGAAATAGACCAAAAGGCTCTGTGATGGTGGTGGATTCCAATGCAGTGCTTATCAACATGCTGCATACCTAAACCAACCACACTAGACCTGCCAGGACCACCACTAGCTGAAATAAGAACATGCCCCACAGGAACATGATGGCCCCACATGCCACTGCAACAGATGACCTACAAGATCCAGGACTCAGCACAGCAGGATTCCCCAAAGATTTATCTAACATTGTTTCTGGTCTGAAATTTCCCACTGATTCACCCCTTCAGCACGTATTTATTGAGCATCTACTATGTTTCAGGCACTGGCATTACAGCAGAACAAAAGAGACAAAAACCCCTACCTTCAAAAAATGGAAAAGACAATACTATCTGAGAATAGCAACAATTTCTAATTATCTGAATAATGTGAAGAAAGACTAGGCAGTAGACAAATGAAAAAGCCAGGCAATCCTCAAATCTAAATTAAATAATGCACCTCAATGCCCTCTTTCCTTATACCATGAACTAGAGTTAGACATCCAAGGAAACAAGCTCCACACTCCAAGAGTTCCTGCCCACTCTCTAGTGAAAACAAACAGGCAAGTGGTATCAATACATCACTCATGGAAAATAACAAACTGGCCAATAGAAAAGTTTGTATGTATAATCAAAATTACCTGTAAACTATTCTAAATCATCCCTACTAAAATGTTCTTATTTATTCCTAAAATTCTTCCTGGGGAAAACAGACAACAAACAAACAAACTTCTTCCTGGCAGGACAAGGTAAGTCCCTTCCCTTTGATTATAATCTAAGCAAAATAGAGAGTAGCTGACAAATCTTTCTTAAAATGATGACCTTTCATAATCATGAAAGTGTGAGGAATACATACATATAAAGTGCTTAGTGGTGTGTAGTGTCAAGGTGATAAAGCTTTGAAAAGAAATCCCCAATATTTCTGTGGGAATGAATTACTGGTACTCAAATAGAGGGTGAGTAGCAGTGGAGGAGGAATGGAGGACAGCATGATGATAAAGGGATCAGTGGATTCAGATCACATCTTCCTAAAAAGGGGACATTTCTCACCCCTACAGCTGTCACCCTGACACTACTCCCAGGAACACAAGTCTTTTAGACAATGAGATGGATATGATGGCAGCTGGTACCCCGCAGTCTGTCTAGGTTGAGCTTCATGAACTCAATTACTCAGCCCTCTAAAACTCTCTGAGGACACTGAGTTTCATCAAAATTCAAAGCTCCAACTAGTGCTTGGATTAGGCCTGAAAGCCAGAGAGAAAGCCTTGGTCTGGGCCTGACATTCTAGGCATGGTTCAGTACAGCTCTGCTTCTAAGCTGCCTTATTCACCACCGTACTCCCAGCAACACACAGAATCTCCTCTGAGCCAACAAGGAATATAGCTGGGCTGTATAGATGAGGCCTTAGGATGGAAATTAGCCAAGGGGTGAGGTTATGATAACAAGGATAAGGCTACTATGTAGCAAAAGAAGGACTTGGTAGTTAAGGTTCATCAGATTCTAAACCTCAGAGAGTCACATATCATTCAGCTACTTCCTGGCCAGCTGGCAAAACACTGATGGAGGAGCATCTAGAGAGCTGAGCCACTAGGAGTGGGTGAAGGGGCCTGGTGAGAGGTAAGGAATGATGGGGCAAGGCTGAATGATGAGAGGGTGCAAACAATGAATACTTAGTCACAAAGCTTGTGGTTTGCTAAGATGTGGCAAAGGTATTAATAAAAGGAAAAATCACAAAAACATACAATCACTCAGGATGTTTGTAGGAGTTCTAAAACACCTACAAGCCAATTACCTATTAATATTATAAAGACTAATGGCAAATTATATAGTTACTAAACAGAAAACATTTTATTTTCACATCAAAAAACCTATTTTCCGCCCTGGCTGGTTTGGCTCAGTGGATAGAGCATCTGCCTGTGGACCAAGGGGTCCTGTGTTTGATTCTGGTCTAGGGCACATGCCCAGGTTGCGGGCTTGATCCCCAGTAGGGGGCGTGCAGGAGGCAGCCAATAGATGATTCTCTCTCATTGTTGATGTTTCTCTCTCTCTCTCTCTTTCTCTCTCTCTCTCTCTCTCTCTCTCTCTCTCCATCTCCCTTCTCTGAAATCAATAAAAATATATTTTAAAAAACAATATGTTCCCCCCTGTACTAGATAGACTTTAGCTTGAATCCTATAAACTTGACAAATGAATATTCATGTTTTACTTTCCCCTGAAGAATTGCAAAATCCCCAAACACACTCACCATGGCTCCTCTATAGTATGCTGTCGTGATGGTTCGAAATCTTTCCTGACCTGCTGTGTCCCTAAAATTTTAAACAAAGGAGAGAGCAATTTTAAAAGACATCATCAGCAACACTGAGGAGAGATCATTCTGGTCTGCTCACAAATGCAGTGGTTTCAGGGGAGGGGAATAAGATACAAAGGGAGCCTGTGTGTGTCTGTGAGCTGGAGGCGGTGGTGGCCACGGGAGCCTGTCAAGAGCTCACAATGACTTGTGCGAAAAACTTGGACTTTGATGATAAAAGCAGCAACAGGGAAATCCATGGCCTGCTAGCAACCGGCATGCTGAATTAGTCAAATACATATTGGGGGAGAACAGAATAGTTCTAAATTCTTGGACTCCTAGAGGTAGTTACAATCGTTTTAATAAATGCCTAATGATTATGGCATTTTGCTCTCTTGAGCGAAAGTCTGATTTCTGTACAAAGAAAGCAACTGGGCTGGACTTATTACTGTGTAAGTTCTGCTTAGCCAAGCACACTAAAATGGGTCTCCTCGAGAACTTTCTTAGCAATGGAACCCGTAATTAAACGGGAACCTGGAGTTTAACACATAATGGTTGACAATGTTTCCAAAGACTTTCCAACATGAACAACACTGCAAAGTTACATGAGCTTTCATATATTCTTGCTTTTTAGCTGATGGCGTACCATTAGAATACATTCTAAAAAACACAAATGTTTCCAATTACATTTATTGAAGTAAGTCCCTGTAAAGCAGATCAAATTTACTTGATATCTGGTAAAATCAATATTCCTAAATTTGCTACTTACCAGCAGAACTAATTCACTCCCTGTGCTACTAAGACAAACTAAATTGTATAATTTAACTGTAGGGAAGAAAGAGGCACTTGTGAAAATATACTAGAAATCTAATGCATACCAAACCCAAACAAGAGATGAAGGCCTAAGGGAAATATAATAAATTAAAAACATTAATAAGTCCCTTAATAATAAATCCCTTAATATTTATGTAAACCTTAGAAGACAGTCTCAGATGATGCCCACCACAGCCCAGTGTGTGTTATTATCAGCAACCTTATTCTGCAGTAGAGGAAATGGGCTGGGGTGGGCTGTGGTCCCAGTTCTGCCACTAACCAGCTCATACCCTTGAATGAGACTCAAGCCACCTACATCTCGACTGTTTAGTGCAGGGCCAGACCTCACCTCAGTCATCTTACCTAACCCTTCTGTCACTGATCAGGATTAGCTATACAGGGCACTTATTTGGCACATGGCAAAGAAGTCATGGAGAAAATACAAGCCAAGCACCTTTAAGCAGACCAACATATTATTGATTCTAACACACTACTTGATTTAGAAACAGCTCTGCAGTGAGGCTGGAGGGGAAACCCTTCCATATTAAGTGCAGGCTGTGAAGACTAGATAGAGACCATTTGCTGCTGAGAGCACCCATAAGCAGTGCCCTGCTGTTATATTAAACTCTAATTAGCTAATCACCCACAGGCGCCTAGAAACATGCGCTATTGTTATGATCAGGACATAAGCACAGAATCAGAAATTCTCTTTACTTTCTCCCTAAAACACTGTTTTATATCTTTAAAATCTTTGGCTTCTTACTAAATACCCATACAGTGGGGCCTTGACTTACGAGTTTAATTAGTTCCGTGATGGAGTTCATAACTCAAATTATTCGTATGTCAAATCACTGTGACGTTCGCTGCACCAACTAGCGGTGGGGTATCTGAAGCTGGCTCGTACGTAACCCGAATTTTTTTGAGCTTGCAACTCAAAGCAAAAAATCGGCTAAGAGATGGCTCGTATCTCAAAAAAACTCGTTAGTCGGGACACTCGTAAGTCAAGGCCCCACTGTAGATGAAAAGGGTAGCCTGTGGTAACCTTCAAAATGTTTCCCAGTGACAGATACTGGGAACGACTATGCTAATATATAAAACTGACATGATGCTCCGGGAGATTTGGGTTGTCGTCAGAGCTTTCTCACTAACCACCCTAAATCCTGGTCTCCTCCTTTGTAAAAGAGGTGCTAGTATATTTCAATACAATGCTCTCATTCTATTCCCATCCTGAGATTCAAGGAAGAAAATCAGCCTAAAAAATAAGTTCATATATATTACTTTACTATTTTACCCTGGATAGTCTGTGGAGCTCTCAATTTCTAAGCTATGTCTGCTACTGTCATCATCACACATTACACCAGTACACATCGAAAACCTTTCCCAAGGCTCCAATTCTATATGGCTCACCATGGAAGGCCCTGTACTGAAAAAAATTAAACCAGCTTATAGGAGGTTAAAAAAATGAATCGATGAGTTTCTGAGTTCAAGCAAAAAATATTCAACCTGGCAATCTGAAAGAACCATATTTATTCACTGCAGTTTGACAGATTCTTCAGGAATAAACCAGTCAGATTTGGGTGGTCTTAAGGAGATCTTTGCTTGCATATTGCAACATGAGAGATGAGAAGTATGACTTTTTTCTCCCTATTGCTAGTCTAGAATTCCCCATTTATTTTTTTATTTAATGAGAAGACATATACAAATAAATGATAAAATATCAGAGCTGGAGGGGAACTCAGATATCATCCGTTTAATCAATCAGTTTACAAATGAAGAAAAGTAGGCTTTAAGAAGGGAAGCAACTGGCTCCACGTCCTCAATTTAGAGGTAGTCCTGGCAAGAACCTAGATCTGTACTTCCTGTTTAGGGTTCCTACCACTTGACTACTAAGCCTTATCTGATTTCACAGCTGCAACAACTACAGTGAAAAAGTAACATACACTCTGGAATTTAGTTTCCTCCCGATAAAATTAGCATTTGGGAAGAATGAGCTCTCAGATCTCTTCTGGCTGTAAGTTGGTGAGGATACCATTCCTTACCTGCCCACTCTTGGTAGAGAGACCTGTGAATACTTACCCATTTCCCCTTGGTTCTGACAAAGAAAAGATGTTTCAGCTACCACAGAATAGCTCTAACTTATCACAATGCACATTTAATTCCCACATTCAATTCCTAACTAAAGTAGAAACTCTTATGTATGTATATAGTATATATATATATATATATATATATATATATATATTTACTTACCATATCTGAAGCTTAATTTTCTTTCCATCAAGTTCTATCGTTCTGATTTTAAAATCAATTCCTGCCAGAAAAAGAAAGACATGCTAAATTTCTTCAAATGTAATCCAAGTCTTATTAGAAAAAGAATAAAGATTTCTATTGAAAAAAAAAAGTTCTCCAACGCCCTGGAAAATGTGAACACAGAAGAGGGTGTGAATGGTATGTCTGCTCTGAATCCAGGCTGAAGAAAGGAATTACTCTGCAAAGAATTCCTACACATGTTAAATGCAATGTTTTGTGTGTTGTTATTTTGACATAAATGGACGACATCCCTCAAAGTTACATAAATTGGATAGATTGAGAACATGCCATATTTTCTACTTCCTGAAATACATATAAACAATGTTTCCTATCCCCTACCCTCCTATGCTCAGCCTGTCCCTAAAGACAGCCATGGGACCTCTTCACAATGTCTTCCTCATCTCCCTTCCAGTTGTTTCTTTAGAATCTGCAACTGGCTAAGCAAAAAGCAAAACAAAAAACCCCAAAACAAACAAACAAACAAACAAACAAACAAAAACCCTGTCCATTTGAGGGCAGGGATGGGAAAGCCTGTCTATTTATTTTATACAGTTAAGAAGTATTTTACATACATTTTAATAAATGTTCCCCACATCTTACTGGCTAGAGCTGAAATAACTAAAATAGTTTTAGCCCTGGCTGCACTTTAGAATTACTTGGGAAACTTCAAAAGTTAACAACAAAAACCCCTTATAACTAGGCCTGCTCCCTTCCCCAAATTGTGAGATTCTGACTTAAATGGCCAAGGGTAAGGTCTGTGCACTAGTAATTTTCAAAGCTCTCTAGGTAAGTAATTCTAATATGAAGCCAAACTTAATAAGCACTCAACTGAGCCTGCCAGGTAGCATGAGAAAGTCATTTGGGGCTCAGGTGGTCACTCCAAGTTCAACCCCTCCCTCACCTATTTCTTCCCCACTATGGCGGCTCAATACTTATTTAGCAGTTTCAACTACAAAGCACCACAAAGTCCTGGACAATTATCAGCACGCTCTGTCAGGAACAAGCTGCCGCTCTTTCTCTAATGGGACCTGTTAGTGAATACAACTCGGTTTGCAGTTTGCTAAATCTTCATCATCTGGCTACTCAAGCTTTATTTTAAATTTTTCTATTCTTTTGCATTCTATACAGAACCCTGGGAAGTGGTTTCCAAGACATTTAAAAAACACACATGTCAATTATGTATCCTCTACACTGACTTAAGCATTAACTGTAGTTACCTATGGGGTGGGGAGAGCCTTCAAAGGCTATGCTACACAACGTTTCTATATATCAACATTGAGAACACCCCAAAAGGCCGCTTGCTAGCTCCAGCTTCATATAATACCTAGGCTTAAACCAAGTGGGTTTTCCCCCTTCTTTGTGTGGCACTTTCCCCCCAGGACCCTTTTTAGGTACTTTTGTGGATCTTGAAATAGACAACTATCACACCCCAGCTAATCGAGTAGGGCAACATCTCAATATCCGTTCCCTCACTAATAACCACCACTACTGTTAGCAAGGACGATCTGAGACCCAGTATCCCAGGTTATCTGGCTCATGTTTCCTCCAGGGTACCTCACTACTGCAGGGTCAGCAGCAGCAGGGGCAACACTTAGCAAAACCGTATAGATATTATTGTTAGCATCACACAGATTTTACTGTGGCCCTCACTCATTTACGATTTAATACGTACTGATTTTTATTGTGATTTATCTTTTTACACATTTCTGAGTCCACTGTAACAAAGACCCTCGAGGAATTCGCAGCTATCCTTTATGGTTTTTTGGTCCAGACATTAAGAACAGTGCCCAGCAGGTATTCAATTAAAGTTTCTTGATATTAACATTTAAAAAAATCATAATTTTCCAAATTCATAGAATCAGAAAATAGGATGGTAGTTGCCCGGGGATGGAGAGAGAGGAAAAAGAGAGTAGTTGTTTAATGGGCATACTACTTTAGGATTTGCAAAAGATGAATACTCTCTAAAGACTTGTTTGACAACAATGTGACTATATTTACTGAACTGTAGACTACTGAACTATACATATACAAATATGGTTAAGAGGATAAATTGTGTGTGTGTGTGTGTGTTTAAACCATAATAAAAAAAGAAGAAAAATCCATGACTTTTAAAATGTAGACTGTATAGCTGGAAAATTAACTTTCTCAATTGGAAGGCTACTATCCAACATTCCATCATTTAATAGTTCATTCACAGTTTACATAAGAGATGATGTATATCAAATGCCTGTCCATATGAATACTTTCCTTATTCTGGCTCATTGAGATTGTAACTCCTGTTCTTCCAATGTTGTTTTTGCCTGTAGTTGGGAGTCTTGGGCAACTTTTCCACCTTCATTCAACAAAGCCATTTTGAAGCTCCCTTAAAGTCTCAGTTACTCTCATTCATTTAAACATTTAGGAAACTTTCTACTGACCTAGCCTTTTGTTTTTTGTATTTGTTAGAAGGATTACCTTTCTGTTATCTGAGGAGGTTTTACCATTATCTGGGAAACTTAACCATCTTTTCACTATTCAGCTGTTTTCAATGTTTGTAAGAGTTGTGAACTGGTATTTAGCTTTTGTTTATTGCGCCTGTCAGGAGCCAGTTGATAGACAAATGCTGTAGAGCACAGTCAAATTAACACAACTTGAATTTCACTAAAAATGGAAAATGTTGTTTATATTATTATTGAAAAGCACAGAACCTGGAAGTTAAAAGACCCAGACTGTCTGTTAGGGCCTGTCATTAACAACTTTTCGGAGGTTGATTAATTGCTCTGAATCTCTATATCCTCCTCATCCTTAAAAAAGATGGAGAGGATCTAACAGGCAAATTAGATAACGTGTATGACTGTGCTGTGGGGACTCTGAAACTCCATATAAATGTAAGATATTACACATCCAGATTCTATTATCCTGCAGATCATGTCACATCACGGAAGGATTATAATAGCTTCCCAGGATGCTGTGCCCACCTCTCTCCCTGGTCTCATTCCCCTGCCCAACACCGTGAAAATAACGTTCAGCAATCCCTGAGGTAATGCCACCTCACTACTTAAGGGGCTGTGGATCCAACTTCCAGCTCCCTCAGTCTGGCAACACAGCCTCTTCCACTGGATACACCGCTCTCCTGACACTACGTCCGCCACTCTCCCTTAGGCCTCTGTTCCTCGCAGGGGCCTGCACCCGTCCTCCCCTCTGCGTGTGCGTGGCCACCTCACTGGGCAGCCTTCTCTGAGGATGCCTCTCCACCCATGCAGTTCTTCTCCCCCTCCCTCCTTCCTCAGCTGTCTACTCAGCCATGTCCATCGCTTCTCCCAGGCCTGCCTTTGGCCAGTAATTCAATCCTGTGTTATCTGGCTTATTAACATATTGCTCTGAATTGGTCTCACATCAAGCAAGAGCTCCATCCTCTCTGCCAGTCAGGCTGCACACAGAAACATGTACACAGTAGATACTAAGTGAAAGGTTAAATATGCTTACAACATCGCATAAAGGTTAAATGCTGCTACGTGTGGAGAGAGCTAGGAAAACCATGGAAGTCCAACGTGTTCTTCATTCACTATAGTAACAAGAGGACGGATGCTGAGAAATCTTATTACAGTAAAAGAATGAAGATCTTTATATTGCACTTAATTCGACAACAATATCAGCAGAATATATAGTAGATTAATAATCACTTTACTTTTTAAAGGAAAAATAACTTTCTGAGGCTACTCCAAGATTAAAAGAATAACCACTCATAAGAATAATAAGACAATTATATCAAATAGGATGCTTTCTGCTGCAACAGAAACTGCAAATCAAACTATCTTAAGGTAATTTGTTGACTCATATAACAAGCCCAGTGGTGAGCTGGGGTTTGGAGATGGCTCGATTCAGTAGTTCCGGCTCATTTCTCTGCATCTCCTTTGGCTCTACCCTCCTGGGAGTATCAGTTGCATCCTCTGACTGATAGCAGTTCCTGACCACAACAGCAATACCGAGAAGAAAAGAGATCATCTTCCTGTGTAACTTTCTTAAAAGTGAAGAACTGTTTCCCCAAAGCCTCCAGCGACCTTTCCTTCAAGTCTCATTGTTGGATTTATAACCAGATTTATAACCACGGGCATGTCATGTTCTAGGAACTAAGGCTGAGTTCCTGAACCAATCACTGCCTAGTCAGTTAGCAAGATTCAATTAATCAAAACCTATCCTAAATTTGAATTAATCAAGTCCCATTCCCCAGAGCTGGGTCACTCCTCCAGATCCACAGGCTACTAAAATTAGGAGAACAGAAAAGCTGTTGAATCAATCATAATATCTGTTAGACTAATACTCAAATCTATCTAATTAATACAACTTCATATTCATAGCCATATGAAACAGACAAATCATAATAGCTATCCCTACTACATTACCATGAATGTCATTACATTTCGTGATAACTAGAGTACTGCTTGGAAGGAAATTTCACCTAGTCTTCAGCCACCAAGCAGGAAAAATGAAGATAAAAAAAGGACAATGAGCAACCCAAATAGCGAAGACGACATCTCTGTGGTTAAACTGTGATCACTCCCAGGAGAGTCCTTGAGGCCACAGTCCCAAAGGCCTGGTTTGTGCTCCAGCCCCAAATGATTAGACTGCAAAGGAGGGGCTGTCATATCAACAGCAGCAAGAGCTACATTACAGCCTATCCTGCAGTAAGAGAGTGCCTTTTTTTTTTTTCCATTTAAAAGGACTATTTAACTCAAAAAACATAGCTTTGAAGGGCATTACATTTTGGGTCAAAAGGCCCTTCCGTTCTCGATCGCCTTTTAGAAAGCATCACTGTCTTTTGGCAGCATGTTATACAATAATTCATGTTCAAAATCATGACCCTGAGTCATCCCAACTCATGAACAATCCATGAGCCACCAGGCTGCATGCAGCCTTCCCAGCTCGCCACGCAGCCCCACACCTACGTTCAGGAGACAAGACTCTAACGTTGCTTCCATGTTTCTTGAATGTGCCCTGTTGTTAATTGTTTTATGGCTGAAAGCAGCAGTGCCAGTTTTCTCATTGATATTTATCTAGTCAATAAAATAGGTAATACAAATTATAAGAAAACATTCTCAAGGGACTCAAAGGCTCATTTTGAATTACACACACACACACACACACACACACACACACACACACACATATACACAGATTTTTACTTTTTATGAGCCCATTGTACATACTATACCAGTGATGGCGAACCTTTTGAGCTCAGCGTGTCAGCATTTTGAAAAACCCTAACTTAACTCTGGTGCCGTGTCACATATAGAAATTTTTTGATATTTGCAACCATAGTAAAACAAAGACTTATATTTTTGATATTTATTTTATATATTTAAATGCCATTTAACAAAGAAAAATCAACCAAAAAAATGAGTTCACGTGTCACCTCTGACATGCGTGTCATAGGTTCACCATCACTGTACTATACACTTATAAGAAGGGAGGAAAGCAAATGTGAAAGAAATCCCAGATTTCTAGACCTTTTAGAAAGTACCTTAGAACCCTGGCCAGGTAGTTCAGTTGGTCTGAGCACCGTGCCCATACGCCAAGGTTGTGGGTTCAATCCCAGGTCAGGGCATATACAAGAATCAGCCAATGAAAGAATAAACAAGTGAAACAACAAATCTCTCTCCCTCTCTCTTTTTCCTCTCTCCTCCCCTCTCTCTCCAAAATCAGTACAAAAAAAGTACCTTAGAAATTGTTGAGTCCAGTCTTCCCTTTGTACTGAGGCCTAAGAGACACGGCCACTTACCAGATTCACAAAGACCAATTCAAAAAAGGATTAAAAGTGAAGTTTGGCATTTAAAGATCAGGTCTTCCCAAACAGACATGTATAAAAATATCCATGTCTCCTGAGGAGGCTTCCTCTTTAAGGGTCACAACAAAACCTTAGCAACAACGGAAATGTCCACAGTAGGAGAATACCTTGGTATACAAGGGAATACTCATGAGCAGTGAACAACAGCCATACCTATCAACATGGATGAATCTAAAAACAAGGTTAAGTGAAAAGAGCAACTGCAGAAATTTACATAGTCAAACCATTTCTGTAAATTTTCAAAAATTCCCGAACCACCCTGGCTGGTGTGGCTCAGTTGATTGAGCTTCTTCATGTGCACCTAAAGGTCACTGGTTTGATTCCCAGTCAGGACACATACCCAGGTTGCCGATTTGTTCCCTGGTCGGAGTGCATACAGGAGGCAGCCGATCGATGTTTCTCTCTAACATCAATGTTTCTCTCTTTTTCTCTCCCTCTCCCTTCCTCTCCAAACCAATAAAAACATATTTGAATAGATACCCATACCAACAGTATGTATCATTTTTATATATACCCAGGTGTAATTTAAATATAAAAACATGCATGAGAATGATTATCAACAAAATCAAGATAACTGTTACCTTTGGAGAGAAATGGAAGAGGAGGGATTAGGGAGGCACTTCAACTCTGTAATTGTTTCTAAAACTACGTGGTGATACATGGGTGTGGAAGTGTTTTATATTATGCATACTTGGAATTGTTCATAATTTTTAAAAAGCAATGATTACTTATCTAGAAAAATGAGATATGGAGGCACTCGTTCTCTCCTGGTAGTAGAAAAACCAAATTTTAGAGATGAAAGGCACCTTCTAGATTTAGTGGGGAGGCAGAGCAGGCACTACCTCCCACCTTTGCTCCATTTAAAGAGGGCCTGTGATCAAGAGCAAGACTGGATCAAATTCAGAAAATGAGGGGGCAGAGCAGGGGCTGGTGCTAGAGCAAGGAGTGCTGGCTACTCAGATTTTAAGCAGGGGCTCAGGGCCATTTCCTTCCGTGCCTGGAGGAATAGGAGCTTCCATTTGGGCCAAGGGCAACAGGAAGAAGACACATTTGGTCACTGCTGGGAGTGGCGCTCTGGTTGGGGAACAAAGGAGTTCTGATTTTTCATTCCAAAGGCTGGAAGGAGGGAGCCAGGACAAGGGAGTGGGGGAGGGGCCTCTGCCCTGCCCCTCTGAGGAGAAAATAAAGTGGGACTTGAGGCCATTCACAGGAACAAGAGCTGGCAGAGACCCGGTAGTGAGGCCTAGTGAAGGATATGAAGTCAGCACTTATGAAAAGACAGCTTATCAGATATGTCTCAAAACCTGTGGTGCAACTGGAGGGAGGGCTTGACCAGCAGGACAGAGGGAAAGAAACTCTGAACCAGACTCAGCCCCACAGCTAACAGACCTAACAGGGAAAAGGATCTTGGAATGACCAGTATTGGGCCACCTTTTATTCCACAAATTAGATACAATTTAACATGGAAAGAGAACAGATTCACAAAATTATTTTTCACTAAAGTCAAATTAGCCAACAGATATTAATAATCTAGCCTTTTCTGTCCAGGAGAAAAGGAGGTTTCCCCTGGGTTTGTGAATGAATGAAAGGATACCATTGCTGCAGTGTGGGAAAGAGTAGGAAGGACTTTTCCTGGCCTTAAGACTAACTCTCTGGGGCCAGCCAGTTGTCCTGACCTTCAGCATAAGCTGTGACTTGCTGCATTTTTGCCCTGTGGGTGGTGCAGCACACACACAGCTCTGTCTCCTGCCTGTGTACCTGCTGGGCTTACTCCAAGGAAAGTCTGCTGAGTGGCCCAGGAAAATCAGGGGTGGAGAAACAGCAGGGACCTTCAACTGAGGTTTTAAACACCTCTTTCCCACTGAAATTCTTTTAAAAATCCAATTTGAATGCAGTCAGGAGAGACACGAAAAAAGACTTCAGATTTCTGGGATATTTAGCCTCCCAGTGAATGGCAACAATGCAAGATTCCAATGCTGGGTTTAACATCCACAAAGAAAAAACCTGGGTTATCAATCCCCTTTGACCTACATTAAGAAACAGAAATTTAACACTGCACTTTTACAATTGAAACATGTACTTTGTTTCAAAAGGACATTTGGAAACAACATCTGTGACCCCAGGCTATCAAAATGTGGGTTATGTGGTCTTTCTATTTACAATTCAGAGATATCCCAGAAACAGAAAAAAATTTCCTAAATATTAAAATCCACTTTAAGAAATGGTATGTTCACTTCCTTACTTAGATTTTTATTATTAACTAGAGGCCCAGTGCATGGATTTGTGGGGTCCCTCGGCCTGGCCTGTGCCCTTTTGCAATCCAGGACCCCTCGGGGGATGTCAGACTGCAGTTTTGGCCCGATCCCTGCAGGCCAGGCCGAGGGACCCCACTGGTGCATGAATCCATGCACCGGGCCTCTAGTATGCATATAAGATCTTTGGTTAATCTCTTCCTGCCCAGTCCCCTCCCCACTTCCCTCTGAGATTTCATCAGTCTGTTCCATGTTTCCATGCCTGTGCATTGAGCGTCTGCCCCCGGTAGCCAGTGCTTGTCATAACTACCAGTTGAACAGTCAAATGGTCACTTAGGCATATATATGTGCCGAGTGCCTGACCCGGGGTGGCGCCCCACCCCCCGGATCGACCCTGCCGTGTGCATGACCCGGGGCGGCGGGGCAGGCACTGAGGGATCGGGTGTGCCATCTGCCACCCGGGGAGCAGACCTAAGCCAGAAGATAGTTATCTCCGGAGGGGTCCCAGACTGTGAGAGGGCACAAGTGGGGCTGAGGGATACCCCCTCCCTCGCCAGTGCACAAATTTTTGTGCACCGGTCATCGTGTGTGTGTGTGTGTGTGTGTGTGTGTGTGTGTGTGTGTGTATAACATATAGATGATGAAGATACAATGTAGATGGATTCTGCCATTTTTGAAACTTCGACACCCACATTTTGCTTATGCTTTTTTGTGTGGACTTTTAAACTGGAGATTAACGAAATTTTAGAGTAGCTGACTTTATGATAATTGGCTAAAATCTCTAATTAGAAAAACAGATTCCTGAAATAAGAAAAAATATGAGTCATAGATTAAAGTTTTAAAATACTTTTTTTTTTCCAAAATAAATTAAGGTCTTGGAGAAAGTATGCAAATTTAGAAAAAAAGGTAACAATGTTACTTAGGTTGAAAAAAAAGGAGTTCAAGACATTGCTCTTTGGCAAAAAGACATTTTTTAAGTTCATAAAAGCATATTTTTGCCAAGGACCAATTTTATGGCATAAAGTTAGAACCATTTAATTTTTGTTTTATTTATATTCAAATTTACAATCTATTTTTTGTTTGTTTGGAAATTAGAAAGTCTAAAGTTTGGAAGGGAAAACACTTTAAAAGTACGTTTAGAAGACTCTTTAACAACAGTTTGAAATGATCACTGGCAGCCAAATATGTTAGTTTTGTTAAATCCAACATAGGATAGGGGGATTTTTTTAAAAGTGGACTAACAAGTGGTCTTTAAATATAACTTGTCCTTAAAAAAGACACCTGACTTTTTAAAAAAGAAGACAGAAAGAAGACTAGAATTTTTCAGATTTCTTTGGCTCTTCCATTCTGTGACTAAGAAGTGATATGCTAAGCCCCATTTATGGTGTAAATCAAGTGACACATATTACCACTTCCTGCTGAAAAAGCTGCACATCTTGACACTCTTAGAACACTCTAATTGTTACTAAATTAAATTCAACTCTTGGCATACTATCTAATAATGATGGAATATGCAAATTGACCATAACTTCACAACAAAGATGGCGGCACCCACAGCCAATAAGGAGGGAATATGCAAATTAACATGACAAGGTGAGAGGTGGAAAGGCGGCTCCGGGCCAGAGCGAAGGTGGTGTGGGCAGCCAGGGGAAGGAAGGCCTATTCTTGCACGAATCTTCGTGCATCAGGCCTCTAGTTCTTTATAAGATAACTGTACCTATAAAATATAATCACACTAACAAAAGATAACAAACTCAAACTAATTCAGGAAATTAGGAAGGACTTACTAATTTTTAGTTGAGCCATAAACATATGCATGACAGATACAAAAATAGTACAGTTAAGAATAGTTTTAAGTAATGCCTATATTTGAGAGTCTCCAAGGGTTTAAAGATTTAAATATAAAGATTTAATTAACCCTTTAAATCTCTTTGGTAAAATAAAAGGGCAAGAACTACTAAAATATAACTATGTTTTGAATCACAAATAAAAGGTTTCTAAAATGCTAGAACTACCAAAATATCAAGAGAGAAAAACAGAAATAGCAAAGGAAATGTAATAACACAGCTATAATCTTAGGAAGCATTGAGAATTTTAAATCTGATTAAGGAGCCAGCAGAGATTACCCAGGATTCAGCTCCCCATCTGAGAATGGGCAAATGAATGCATGACAAGTCTCTTTTGCAAACTTTGCACTTTCAAAAGGAAATGTGCTTTAAGTGTTACTCAATCTGGAAGTAGCAATGTGCTTGAAGTTGTCAAAATGTAGATTATAAATGTTCTCAAAGAAAGGATGTTTACCATCAATGAAATCTTTTCATAAAGAGCCTAATTTATTAACTAAACTTTCTTTAAGAATGAAAATTCAGAATGCCGCTCTAACCGGTTTGGCTCAGTGGATGGAGCGTCGGCCTGCGGACTCAGGGGTCCCAGGTTCGATTCCAGTCAAGAGCATGTACCTTGATTGCGGGCATATACCCAGTGGGGAGTGTGCAGGAGGCAGCTGATCGATGTTTCTCTCTCATTGATGTTTCTAACTCTCTGTCCCTCTCCCTTCCTCTCTGTAAAGAATCAATAAAATAAATTTAAAAAAAAATTCAGAATGCCTCTGAGATTTCCATCTCTTTTCTGTTATTAATTCATGAGCATCTCAAGAACCAAACTGCTCCTAAATGGGACCACATGCATCTCCTCTGCTCCACCAACTGTTTCTGAGAAGGTGTACCTTTATAGCAGGCAAATCCCTCCAGTATGAGTCACTACCACCTTCCTAAACCTGGAATTTCCTTGTTTGTACTTTGACAACTCAGGGTCAAAGTATACTGTTTCAGTTAAGGTTGAAGGGAATATTGTGGTTATTCAAAAGATGACGATAAAAAGGCAAATTTCTGAATTTGCATACTATTGTTATGGGAAAACCATACTGCCAAATCACTGAAACTATCACCGGAAAAAATTACAACCACATTCCAATGATGTTGCACCAAAAATGCAGTGAAACTGATCTGCTAGATCCTTCCAAGTATGACCATGTATCATGTTTTCCATTCATTTGGAGGTAAGTGAAAACTAAAAAAGAAGAGAAAATTATAAAGTAATAGAACTAAGTAACAATACTACATGGGGCAACTAACTAAAAACAAGTGATATATATGTTTCCCTTTGAGAATGAGTTCTTAAAAGAGAAAAAACAAAAAAGATTGTTACCAATGTAAAATATATATGGGTTTTCCCAGAACAAAAGTTTAAAGTTAGCAACCAGGGCTGAAACAAACTCTGGCTACAATCTTATTATTTTCCAGGAAAATTTCCAAATCACTTCTTTAGAAAGATTTCAGCTTATAGTGGTGCAAAATGTAAAATTTAGCAATTTTCCTCACTCAGTTAATACAAATCAACTTTTTTTGGGGTGGGATGGGGTGTCTGTACCAAATTACTTGAGGCTGAAGCAAAGAATCATCTACTCAGACTCTCCTGCAATACCCACCTCACCTCTTCCCATCCTACCCTCCTTCTGACTTGTCTAGAGAAAAGGAAAATCATCAGAGATAATAAAACAAGGAAACTGCAGATTCACAGTGCTCAGAATCTAGTTAGCAGAAAGGCTTTTCTTGATCGGCAGCAACATCAATGCCACAAAAGTGTAGTAAAAGTAAGCAGCACATACAGCTCACTGCAGCCAGGGTGACAGATGGATAATGATAATAAGCGACTGCCAAAGAGGAGGGCTAACGCAAACAGATGGAGTATATGCAAGTCAAAGAATGAGACAAAAATCAACAGAAATGACACTGATTACAGTTTTTCCCAATCAAAAATGAGAAATGTCTACCTATGATAACAACGTACTCATTTGTAAACACATTTCCCTGTGATACAAAAGCTTAGAGTTGACAACACTCTATAACCTTCATGTATACAGTTAACACTTCTACAAGCCAATAATGTGTCTCGCATATATATAGTAATCCAACTCTAAATATTTAAGACATTTTTCTAACTTTATAGGGTGATGAAAAATTCCACCGCCTAACTACTTCCTTGACTTGCCTTGTAAAACAGAATACAATGTTACAACTGGGCTGGGAAACCCAAATGCCATCCCGACTAATGAAGGAGCTTGAGCACTTCATATTTTCTTTCGTCCCCATTGTCCCCTAGCTAACTGCCACTTTCAATACACAAAGGATGAGTAATAATTACATTCAAAGCATAAAATGAGTGGATTGTCAAAATATGCTATAGTGGACTTCACATTCGACCATTATTCGCCCTAATTTTAAATCCCAGTGTTTGTGGGGGTTGGGGAAGAAGAAAACCTAAACAATATTGACAGGAGACTGTTTTTAAAAAGCCATCCTGATACTGGAAAATCAGCCAGTGCCGCACAAAATAATTTCTCCAAAATTGAACAAAAATTATTTCATGTTATATTTTATCAGCTTGTTTTTATAAAATCAAGTTCAAAGTGTAACATACTATCCAAGTCCCCTGCCCTCTATTCACTCCCAACACCAAGATAGAGGCCTTAGGTGTTAAAGCAAGAAACTTAACTGCAGTTTCTACTAACCAGCCCTCAATCTTGGATAGTAAAATTATTCACCTTATGTTTCCCTTTACCCACTTATTTTAAGACATAAAGTTCTTTTCTTTTTTTATTTTTTAACTCTTCCCTGAGGATATGTTTATTGATTTTAGAAAGGGATGGATGGAAAGAGAGGGGGGGGGGGGAGGGGAAGGGAGAGGGGGAGGGAGAGGGGGAGGGAGAGGGGGAGGGGGAGGGGGAGGGAAAAGTAACCCTTTATCATATCAAGGTTATATAGAAACTTAGAAAGTATTTATGTTATCCTATCTAATAAAAGAGAAACATGGTAATTAGTCGTACATCCGCTACCCTTCCCATTGGCTAATCAGGGCGATATGCAAATTAACTGCCAGCCAAGATGGCGGCTGGCAGCCAGGCAGCTGGAAGCGAACATGAGGCTTGCTTGCTTCAGTGACGGAGGACTCCAACCTTCCCCGCCTGCCGCTGCCAGCCTCTGAGCTTGCAGTTTGAAACACTGTTACAAATATAGAAGCTAAACAAAACCCCAGAAACCTGCTTTCAGCCAGCCGGGATCTCAAAGCTGGAGTTGTAACAGTGTTTCGATTATAGAACCCAAACAAACCAGATACCTGCTTTCAGCAGCCGAGGCCTAAGAGCTGGAGCCAAGCCTCAGAGCTAAAGCTGGCCCAGAATACAAAAAAGAAAAAAAGAAAAAAGGAGCGGTTGGGAGCTTCAGTCACCTGCCAGCCTGAAAACAGCCCTCAGCCCCTCACCCAGGCTGGCCAGGCACCCCAGTGGGGACCCCCACCCTGATCCAGGACACCCTCAGGGCAAACCAGCCGGCCCCCACCCATGCACCAGGCCTCTATCCTATATAGTAAAAGGGTAATATGCCTCCCAGCACCGGGATCAGCGGAGCCACGAGGCCTCCCGGCACCAGGATCAGCGTGACAGGGGGCAGCACCCAAACCCCCTGATCACCCTGTGGCTCTGTGTGTGACAGGGGGCGGGGCCACAACCTCCCTATCCGCCCTGCTCTGTTCGTGACAGGGGAAGGTGCCCCAACCCCCTGATCAGCCCTGCTCTGTGCCTGATAGGGGGGAGCTCCCCAACCCCCTGATCGCTCTGCGGCTCTGTGTGTGACAGGGTGCGACGCCCCAACCCCTGATTGGCCCTGCTCTGTGTGTGACAGGGTGCGGCGCCCCAACCCCCCTCCCCACCCCACGGGCCCTGCTCTGTGTGTGATGGGGTAGAGCCATAACCTCTCCATCGGCCCTGCCCTGAATGTGACAGTGGCAGCGCCCCAACCACCTGATCAGCCCTGCTCTGTGGGTGATAGAGGGCGACGCCCCAACCACCACCCCCACGGGCCCTGCTCTGTGTGTGACGGGGTAGAGCCATAACCTCCCCATCGGCCCTGCCCTGAGTGTGACAGGGTGCGGCGCCCCAACCCCCTGATCCGCCCTGCTCTGTGTGTGACAGGGGGCAGTGCCCCAACTCCCCTATCGGCCCTACTCTGTGAGTGACAGGGGGGAGCTCCCCAACCCCCTGATGGGCCCTGCTCTGTGCATGACAGGGTACGGAGCCCCTACCCCCCTGATGGGCCCTGCTCTGTGAGTGACAGGGGGCAGTGCCCCAACCCCCTGATTGGCCCTGCTCTGTGCGTGACAGGGGGTGGTGCCGCAACCTCCCCATCGACCCTGCCTTGAGTGTGACAGGGGGCGGTGCCCCAACCCCCCAATCAGCCCTACCCTGAGCATGACTGAGGGTGGCATCGCAACCTCCTGATCGCCCTGCTCTGTGCATGACAGGGAGCGGCGCCCCAACTCCCCAATCGGCCCTGCTCTGAGCCCGACCAGGGGCTGCACCTAGGGATTGGGCCTGCCCTCTGCCACCCGGGAACAGGCCTAAGCTAGCAGAGCGTTATCTCCCGAGGGGTCCCAGACTGCGAGAGGGCACAGTCCGGGCTGAGGGACCCCCCCTTCCCCCCCGAGTGCACAAATTTTTGTGCACCGGGCCTCTAGTAATGTTATAAAAGCAAAATTTAAAGTGTACTATCTCTGTAACTAGGTAGAAAACATGTGCACATGGCCAGCAACATGTGAAATAGTAAAGTAGTTATATTAGGGTATGTTATTGCGAGATGATTTTCAAAATTATGAACTTAAAATTTTCACCTAGTCTTCTATTATTTTTGCAGTGAGCAATTTTGAAGAAAATATTACACATGTTAAAGTTGAAATAGTACCCACTATAATTATACTTCAAATTCTGGATTAGAGAAGCTGTGGGGGACTGCTCTTGCAAAATCTTGTCACCCTATATAATAAAAGGCTAATATGCAAATTGTCCCCTTGGGAGTTTGACTGACCGGGAGTTTGACTGCTGGCTATGACATGCACTGACCACCAGGGGGCGGTGTGGAATGAAGCAAGGCCCCGGCTGGCAGCCGGCAGCTGGGGGAAGGAAGACCCTGAATGGCCCTGATCACTGGCCAGGCCTAGGGACCATACCCGTGCATGAATTTCGTGCACCGGGCCTCTAGTTGAGTATAATGCTATTTCTATGGGGAAAAAAGCATTGATAAAGCACACCAAACAAATGGGTCACGCACTGCATCTGAAAGAGCCCATGCTAACTGAAGACTTCAAACATTATTTACCAAATAGCTCGGACAAATTTGTTCCTCTTTCTCTAATTCCTACAGTTCCAGTTTATTTGCTATCACCTAAACAAGAACATGTGGGAAGAGAAAGAAAAGGATAAAGAAATGTGAGGTTGCTTTCACAGGATGTGTCTTTGTGGCATCTGCAGACACCAACCCAGGAGGAAAGGCACCATCTGCACACTGTATTTTCCATGCTATCACCGTCCCTAATTAACACAGATAAATCTGAGTTTGCCATACTATAATTTATTAGTCATATTCAATTAATCTAATCAGTTTTAAAACAGGAGAGGGCAACAGTGCAAGCTTTAATAAAGTGAGCTCACTGGACTTTGGAAGCTGCTCAGCTGAGAGGCTCAGGGTGAATTCCCACACACCCACAGGGCAAGCGTGGCCTTGGTGAATAATGTGCATTGTCTATTTTTACCTCATCTTTCTAGTCCTAAGGACCCATATTACATTGTGGATTAGAAAAGAGAAACAGCAGGCATATCTAGATTATTTAAAAAGTAAACTCAGCGGTACAGAATTCTGGGCTCTTAAGTGTGTGAGGGAGGGGTAGAGCCAGAGAATTGCCATACATAAACACCCGAGAAAATAACTAAACAAAACAAATGACCACCAAGTTGAAAATTTTACTTCTGCAGTCAAAAAGGTGGTATTTTACAATGTTAGGTTTATCTACTCAGTTTTTGAACTGATGCAAAAGCATACTGATAGCACCCTAACTGTAATCCTCAATTACTCATATGAAAAATAAAACCAGAGTGACCTACTCACATGATCATTTCACAGACACACTGTCAGTTCGAGGATGTCCTCAGGCAAGCCCAGGGCAGGGTTTCCACATCTGGTGGTCACAACGTTATGTTCCCAATTTGGACAGTACAGTCATTAGGTCAGGAAATGCATACGACAGTGATGCAAAGAAGTTCAACGTGACACACAATGACTGTGTATTTTTAACCCCAAATGGTCTGTTAGCAAAATGAGGAGGGTAAAGGAAAATGTCCCTGGCCCTTTAGGGAACAGAAGGGATCACAATCATTGGGCTGCTGTTCTTTGCATGAACTTCTGAAAGTGGCAGAAGAAAGCAGAAAAAAATTGCACAATCAGAAAAACTGATATTTAATCTACTTCAGATAAGCCTTTGCCGGTCTCAAGGTTGAAGTCCATGCTTATATATTATGATACTAACTTAGCAACCAATTCTTCAGCCTTTGTGTGAGTACAATCCATTCTCAAATGATAGGATAGGAACTGAGAAGTAGAAACTGGCAAGCTTTACTTGGGCTATACAAAAGAAATGGCTAAAGATTTCTCAACCACATAGGATGCAATGAGGTTCAGCTTAGTCAGATATAGTCACACTTAATGAAAATCAAGATGACTAATGAAAGAGCAAGTTTTAGTATTTAATTTCACAAGAAGTACTGAGGCCAACATAAACCTGACCCTGTACTAGGCACTGAGAAATACAAAGAAGGAAAGTTATGGGCCCTGGGGAGCTCCTAGGCTAGCAGTCACTAAAATTTCATAATGTGAAAATCCTACATCATACTTGAATCTCCTCAGGAGCAGGAACTAACAACAGATGACGAACGGAAAGAAAACATGATTTTCTAAGATATGAAACTGCCTGCTTTAATTCTGTTATTCCCACAAGCAAGCATATAATTATCTCCCTAAAGGCTGAGAATAAACAAGTGGCATTTGTCTATCACAAATGGCAAAAATAGTAACAGCAATTTTTCACTGTTGTTTAGAAACCAATTTGGCTTAAGATTTAAGAGGGGTTAGTTTTTTCTTTAAGTACCCACGATCGTATCACCTTCACATTCCCTCCCAGCACTCTAGTATATAAACTACTGTCTTAGTCAAGTTTGAGATTCTCTCTGAATGCTAAGAGTTTTGATGTCTAGATGAAAATCAAAATGAGCGAACATCACACTTAAAAAGAATGGTCACTTTTAAGCTATTATTAGCAAAGGCTAGCGAGTGCAGCAAACCTCTGTAGTTCAGGTGTAGAGTCTTGAGTCCCAGGCTCCAAAGTCCTTTGTCTGATAAACATGATGAAAATCTATTAAAGAGCTACCATTTATGGTGTACCTACTAAGTACCAGGTATAACCCTAGGAAATAGTCATCATTATCCCCATTTCACCAATAAAGAACCTGACTAAAAAGGTTAACTCATCCAAGATGACAAGTTAGCAAGTGGCCGAGCGGGGATATTAGCTAAGGAGGAGAATTCTGTGACTCAAGCGGAATCTCCTTTTAGAGTCTTCCCTGGAGGTACTAACTCAGATTACAAAGGATTTGTGAGGAACCAGTTTCCAACAGAGTGCAGAAAGCTGAACCTAGCTCTAGGTCATCTCTAGATCACAAAAGGAGAATGGGTCCACTCTGGGTGGATCTGAATGTCAGGGATTAATTCTTTGAGTCCCCTGAGTAGGCTTCGTAGAGCCATTCCATAAAGAATTTATACCAGATTAACCTGAAATAGATCTGGTCATCCTGGCATCCTTCAAACTGGAAGACTCCATCACTACAAGTCTGTGTTGAACCAAAGTAAATTTCTCCACCAGGATAAGGCCCCAGTTAAGGGAAGTCCAAGTGAAGGGGCAAGATAGGCATTGTGACATTTACCCTACTCCAAGGAACATGCTGTTCATTCTATAGGAAAATTTGGGATATACATGTCAATTTCTTCCTATATAAGATAGATGCTTTTTCTCTAATTATAGTTGTATCTTCCAATTCTCAGTTTATAATGAGAAACTATATTGAAAATGACTATAAGTGACCATAAAAATTAAAATATGATCAGCGGGTAGGCTGTTCTGATCCCAATGCTCTTTGCAGTATCACACTGCTTCATTAGGAGACACTCTGTGGGTAAAATGGATTGTTTGATACCATTTCTGAGGCTGCAGCATAGGAAAAAACAACATAAAAGACAGAAGGAAAACTCCTTTCTGAAACAGTATCTCAGTCAGGGTCTAATCAGGAAAAGGAACCACTTCAAGAATTTACACCAGAAGGAATCTGATACAGGGAATTGGTTACAGTCATGAAACTGAAGATAGTAAAAGGTTTAGCAATAGCAGGAAGCCACTACCACTCCTAAGAGAGAGACAAAAGGAGATGGTGTTATTGGAGCTGAAGTTCTAGAGTCACCTGACAAGAGGGTGGAAACACTGAGGGCCTGTTCAGTGGAAGCTAGAGACCCAGAGAAGCCACCTAAAAGCAGAAAGGGAGAAGCAGAAATACCCTGGTCTCTCCCTTTCTCCTCCCTTCCAATCTGCCAGTCTCCCTGATTGGCTGAACACAGTCTGCAGCCACCTGACCGAGGAGCCTGGGCAGGGGAAGCAGGAAGAGTGGATCCGAGGGAAATTTGACTAAGGACACAATTAACCTTTGCTGCAAGAATTTAATGTGTGCTACTATTGTAAGCCACTGAGATTTTGGGGCTGTGTAACAGCAAAAGCTGACTGGTAGATACTGCCACAAACACCAAGTAGGTAAATAAATAAGCAGACTGAAAAATCAGATAAATGAAGAATCAAATGTGAAATAATATTAATAACTATTTTCAATAACTGCTTTGAGGAAAACATTTTCACCATTAATTTGTGAGTCTGGGGCAAAGGGCAAGCACCTGGACAGATCCCCGACCATGCCCTGGTCCTGAAGGGGCAGCACATTTGAGAACCTGTCTAGCTAGAGGTGGAAAGTAGCCCTCCCTGGCCATTACTATCTTGCAGCTTCACAATCAACTGGGCAGTTCAGCACGGATGACCTGGTGAACTGGGAGTGTCATACATATGCTGGCAAGTCCAGAGCCAGACCTTCCAAAAAGGAAGTCTGTCACTAAGTCAGCAATGTGGCCAAGCCTTAAGCCAGAGCACTATCAATATAGCTCAAGGGTAGCCACTGACATGGTGACCCCAAGTTTTTTGCTTATATTACTTTCATCACAGTCCTCATAGTTCAGCCTCCTTAGTTATTTATAATCCCGCCCTTGTCCCAAAATAGACTGGAAGCACCCAAAGGATGTGGGGTACCTTTTTAGCTTACAGAACTCTACAATTACCCACCTTAAAATACATGGCCCCACCCAACATATCCAACCCTGCTCTTTTTTTTTAATCCTCACTAGAGGATATGCTTTGATTTTTAGAGAGGAAGTGGGGGGGGCGAGGGGGGGGCGGAGAGAGATGAGATGAGATGAGAGAGAGAGAGAGAGAGAAAGAGAGAGAGAGAGAGAGAGAGAGAGAGAGAGAAAACACAAACAAAAAAACACATCGATGCATCAATTGCTGCCTCCCATATGCAGCTCAACCAGGAATCGAACCTGCAATATAACGATGCTCCAACCAACTGAGTCACCCAGACAGGGCTCTAAGCATTTTTTCAGGACTCCTTCCCTGCTCTCCCTGCTGGTCTGGAATATTCTCCATCCTTCCCATTAAGATTCAGTAACCCCACCTCCTCTGTCCTCTAGATATTCCAGTGAGATACTCTGCTCACTCTCTATTCTAAAGAATTTATAATAAATATCATTAGACATGGCAATTAAATATTCTTGTTTCATAAAAGTTTTGCCTTCCCACTTAGACTTAGGCAGAGAATCTAGCACAGCATTCCACTGATTAAGTAGGTGTTCAATAGATGTTTAAAGGAATGAATGAAAATAAGTCCTTTAGAAGCAGGAGCCTTATCTTTTACTTAAGAGTACTGCTTTGTGAGCCTCTCTCCTGTTTGCCAAAGCACATTACAGGCATTCAATAAACACTTCCTGACAGTGATTAATTACTTCTGAATAGAATCAGATTCACATATCTCCAAACTGATCCTGCAATGCATCTTAATGACTGACAACTTAAGTTACTTATTTGGATAACTTGAAGTGATAAATGCAAAAAATAAAAAAAAGGAAAAAAAGAAACACTAAAATATTTAAATTTTAGAGAACAGAACAAAACACAGTACTAAGCATATATAAAATAGATGTCTTTTATTTTAGAATGGCGAAAAGACAACATGGAATTGAATGAAAGGTTCTGTTACCATCGTCTCAAATCTAATCCTTAAAATCATATGTTAATTTAGATGGGCTTAGGAGACTAGGTGATTTTTAAAAATCCACACATAATGAAATAAATGCCACTTCTGTAATTATATTAGGAGGACCAATATAAGTGCTACCACAGGGGAGGGAAAAAGAAGTGGGTATTTCATGTTGGTTAGAGAGTTACTTTTTCAGAAACCGTAATTTTCTTAAAACTTTGGCAATGATCACAAAACCTCATGTTGCAAATGTCTCCACTGTGTGGGAACTTCTACCATTTCTCCCAACAACTATAATGGCTTCCAGGGTCCCTTTAGGGAGAAAAAGCAGAAAACCAAAAAAGGAGAGAGACAATATGCTCATTACGCCCAAAGACCCTAACAACCACAGCAAGTCAAACCAGCAGCAATACCTCCATTAACAAGGGCTTGATAATTAAAAGCCCAGTTTTCTTTCATGGAAGAAAAGGGATTTGTCCAATTAAGTACAGCCTCTATAGAATTGATTCAAAAAAATTTTTTAAGTCTTCAGCAATAAATCCAGCCACAGCAGTAGCTTTCTAGCTTTTTTGACCCACATTTAAGAAATGTTATTTTATATCACAGCACATTACACATAAATACATACATAAATAACTGAAACAAAAGTTTCAAAAAATAGCACTTGACCCCTACTGCCTGTTACTCTTGTACATGCAATTCTCTTATCTATTTTCTTCGGTTCTGGTCTGTTCCCTTCTCCTCCATTTAAAAAAAAAAAAAAAAAGTTGGTCTGCACACCCTAAATTGACTTCATTACCCAAAGGGTTGCAACCCACACTGAAAAACATTGGCCTAAAGAACATTCTGGAAGTCAACCAAAGGTTATATGCTATTTATTCCTTTCTTTTTTCTTCTTTTTTTTTTTAGAGAGAGAGAAACATTGATTGGTTGCCTCCTGTATGAACCCTGACCAGGGACCGAACCCGCAAATCAATTGCTGATAATGAAGGGCCACCCTAGCTTCACTTTTAAAAATATATAAATATTTTTATTGATTTCAGAGAGGAAGAGAGGGAAAGACAGAAACATCAATGATGAGAGAGAATCATTGATTGGCTGCCTCTTGCACGTACTATATACGTATTGCATATAATAGGTTTTTTCCTTAAAAAACAAGAACACTATATGTCATTTTTTAGTTAGGAGGAAAAAAAAAAAAACGTGAACACTCAAAAGCAGAAACTCACATCTGAAGGGTTACATAAGAGAAGAGAAATGAACTGCTGCTGAAATTGGAGGCAGGTGATCCACCCTAGTCACGTCCATTGTCAGAGGCACAGCTTTGTAAATTGTTCAAAACTGAGCACGCCCATTTCCAAGGAACTCAACACCCTGCAGAACTCTTTTTTAAACTAAAAGTAAGCTCTTGAATAACTGCATTAGACAACCCTTTACCTCCCACACTGTAATATCTTGAAAGGAATGACCAATTTGAATTTTTAAGCACTGGAAATTTCTATATTTTTTTAGAGTTGGTGGAGAGAAGGAAGGCATTTTTGTTTGTTCTTGAGAGCAGATATGACATATGGAATAAATGGAAAGTATACTAAGCTATTTGGAAAATAGAATTTACCCATTTTAAGTTTCCATACTCATAAACAAAAGCAGTTGGAAAGAACTCACGTAAAAATTCCCCTTACTCAGAGAAAATTTGGTTTTTTTTCTTTTGTTTAGTTTTTAGTCTCTATATTACAACTTAAATTTACAATTTAAGCTCTTATCATTTTTAAAATGAAAGCCACATCATCTATAGCCATAAAGGCACAGCCTGTTGAGTTTCAAAGAGGAACACATTATACTACAGCAGGGTGACTAAATGACCAAGACATCCTTCGGGCACTACCATGACTTGCTTGGGCATTTGGCACTATTTGGAGGACCATGATTTACTAAGCACCAATTCACTGACTGAAGTCATATTATGATCGCTCCCCTGATCTAACTTCTGCCTCCCTTGCCATATCCCAAGTCCACACATATCCACCTGTTTTTGGCAAAACAGTGCCCAGAAGACATTTATCCTCATCAGATTTTATATGAAGACATAATTATCTAGTATTACTTAGTTACAATTTCAGAGAGAGGAAAGGGGGGAGAAAGAGAGAGAAAAAAACATCAATGATGAGAGAGAATCATTGATCGGCTGCCTCCTGCATGCCCCACACTGGAGATTGAACCCGCAACCCGGGCATGTGCCCTTAACTGGAATCGAACCAGGGACCCCTCAGTCTGCAGGTTGATGCTCTATCCACTGAGCCAAACTAGCTTAGGGCTAGTCCAAACCTTTTTTGATTCCAAAGAGAAGGAGGGGAAGAAAAAGAAGGAAGGAAAGAGGAGAGGGAGGGGAGGAATGAGGAAGGAGGGGAGAAAAAGAGCAGAGGGAAGACTTAAGACACTAAAACATGCCTTACTTTCTGCCAAAGTCTTATAAAAACCTACAGAAACCTCACAGCTAACTACTGACAGTAGCATGTGCTTTTAATTATATTCTGGAAATGTGCAAGCAAGCAAGGCAAAATTGTATCATGATTCTCATTTACATTTATCATTCCCTCACTATAGGAATATATAATCACAGGCAGACATCTGTGGGTGATTACATATGAAGGTGGACCTTTCAGGATCAGTTTGTTCTAGTATCTTTCTCTTCATACCCTAATCAAGAGGCAGTTCACTAGGACTGCTTTAGTGAACAGGGCACCATGCGGGGAAATCCAGAGGCTCTCTCTCCAACATGTATGATAACTTTATAATAGTTTCTCTGATTCCCCCGTCTTCCTTCTGACAGTAAAGTTCAAAGGACATCTTCTTTCCCCTATTTGTTTATAAGAATCACTTTGTACTTGCCAACACTTTTCTTTGTAAGGATTTTCTATTTTTTCCAGAGTTAAAAGATGCCAAACTGCCACTAGAATGAATGCCTTGACTCTTCTGATCCTCAATCAGAGTTTCCCCTCCCCTCGTTGAAAGTGACATGTTCTAGTACAAAAATTTCCAAACAAAATGGGGTTAGACTAGAATAAACATGAGTCATAGCTGAACATGAACTGAAACAGAAAACGTGCTGGTAAAATCCCTCCCTTAAAAGCTTTATCTCACAACCCCGGATGTTTAAAAATGATAAACACAGCGACCTATGCAACAACAACCTAGATGTCGGTTGCTGTTTGTTTTTGCTATCAACTAGTTTGGCATGCTCTGCTTGCTATGCACCAAAGGTGCTTCTACACCAACTCCACCAACTCAGAAGGCAGGACCACACTGTGCCGTGCTAGGAAGACAGGGCTTGGAATGATGTCGGACAGCCAACTAGGGGCATTCTGCCTTCGGATCTGAGCTATATGAGGTGCATTGGTCAGTAAGGATGTGGCAATACTAAGGAAACTGGTGGTTGGAAAAAAAAAAAAATCCGCCAAAACCATAACGATTTAACTGGAGATTAATTTTGAACTCAACCACACTCATTTTTACTTTTAACAAGATTTTACTTTGCTCAATATAGTGCGAAGAAGCTTTATAAAGAAAATGTCAAACCAAGGCCCCAGAGTCCTGCACATTCTTTTCTGCTCAAGTGGTCGTCATAGTTAAGGTATAGTAGGGTTAAATAAGGCTGTCAACGAGAGACGGGTGCACACAGCCTGGAGCGGAGCACAGTTACGATATCCCACTAAGTGAGACAATAATCTCCCAACCTCCCAACACGTAAAGGGGCAAGAATTCACTCAATTTGGCTGCGGTTTCAGGAACATCTGTAAGACATTTCTGCCTAATCTCAGTAATTTCTATACTTCTGATCTACAATGGATAGTCTACTATTTATTCCCCTGTCAAAAAAGAAAAGTTAGGCCAGAGAAGCCAAAAGGGATTTTAATGCAAATACTTAAGCCAATGAAAGCAAAATTGACCATTCACTTTTATTTGGGCTTTTGCAGATAAGACACATGTCTCAAACAAACCTCAGAATCCTCCCCCAGACTCTTTTCCTGCTTTAATCTTCAGATATTGCACAGGCTCCAATGGGTCACTGTAGAGTGGTTATTTTGACAGAAGAACTTTCCTTAGGTTGAGTTAAGGCCCAGTTCTCCAAAGCTAATTAAAACCACACCACATAGTAAGTATTGCTAGCATGCTGCTAGAAAATGCCTGTGCATAGTGTTAAGCTTTCATTCTCTTCAAGAGACAATTCAATTTCTCATCTTTTATTTAAATACCAGTCACTCATAACACAAAACTAGCCTACAATTTAGGAAAGGGCCAAGACTGGTCACTGCCCACAGCCGCAACTGCCACCACTGCCATCACTACTCCCCACGCTCCCCACCCCCTTTTCAGTAGAAAAGACACGACAGAAGAGGTAGTGGCACACTCTTCCTTCACCATTCAGAGTCTTCGTGGCAGAAGCCCTGCCCTGTTCCAAGTCCAGCATGATTTCAGTGCTTCAGTGGAAGAAGTTGAAAATGGCTTCACCACAAAGGTCAGATTCCCAAAAGCAGAAGTAACTTTGCACTGAATGGAGGTTTATAGTAGGAGGTCTGGCTGTGGTGCTACCATTTCCCCTCCAGGTTTTCTTCTGCACAATTCAAACTCAGGAACAAAAGATTTTGGAGGAGAGGGGAGAACTAGACAAAGCAGCAATAAAAAAAAACCACATTTTTTAAAAAGAATGAAAGTGGCAGGTCTGTATATAGCTCAAAGATGGCTTTCTCATAGACACAAAGAAAGCCTTATTATCAAGGTTCACAGGGTGCCTACAGCTCAAGAGAAGGCCAGAGGCAAAGAAGTTGTAGCCTATCGCCTGGGGAAAGAGTTTCAGGACCTCCTCTGTCAAAATGAAATCACTTCAACAAAGGTTTCACAGGAGAATCTCAAATGAAAAAGGTAATTTCTCAGTTTAACCACCTCAACCACAGTTGGCCTTAATCCAATATCTAGAATTGCAATCCAAGATTATTTTCTCTTTAAAAGATAAATGGGCAACCTTTCTTAACATGTTTGAGTAAACAATGGTAAGTCTGATTTCAGAATCATGAAAAAAATTTCTAAACGAGTACCTTTAAAGGACTCTTTCCCCCAAAGATGAGAGCTTTATTTGATCAAATTATTTCATCAGCATCATTCTGGAATTTAGTTCAATGACAATTTTTTGAGTACCAAATAGGTTCCAATTACAGTGTTTGGCAATGCACAGAACACAAAAGATAAAATAAAACCTTGTCCTAAAAAAAGTTATCATGGAATAGAGTAGGTGGGGAGGGAAGAAGACAGTTCCGCTTTTCACGCAGGAAGAACGTGGGAAATGCCATGCGAAAGTCCAAAGTACTGCAGGGTTCAAAGTGCCACTGAGGAGAGAGAAAGCATCTTCTGACAGGGAGGGGGCAAGGAGACTCTGATCTGGCATCGTAAGAAAGTAACATCTGGGGAACATTAGGGAGGAGAGGCAGGATGTCAACAGGCAAATGTGAGGTATGATCATGGAACCATTATTCTGGGTAGAGCAATGATCCCTAGACTTTTAAATTTTGTGAATTAGCAAAATTTCCAGAAACAAACAAACAAAAAGTGGTTGTGATGAGGAGAATAAAAGAATTTAAAAGAAGGAATATACTAGGCTAGGAGTTGTGTATTCCATAAATTTACTAGGGAGAAAACTAGGCTAGAAATACCCTCTGAGGAAAAAAATAGCAAGAATTCTATGGCAACTTCTTACATTTTGCAAATGATAGTGAAATAAATATTGACCATCTATTAACACCACCACTTTATAAGAAGCATTTTAATTCTAAAAATGTCAGAAGCATATCATCTCAGAAAAGTAAAAATGGCATTTCTTCTCATGAAAGGGCAGCTAGTGACCTTACATTGGTCGGGCGAAACCTTGTCCCGCACCTGTTCAGGAGGCCCTGGGTTAGAGCCTAGGACTTCTGCAAGGAGCGGAAGGAAATACAGCTGAAGCCGCATGGTGGGGAGTTTGGAATGGTAGACTGAGGAAGATATATTCAATTAGGCGAAGTGAAAAACAAGACTTTTCAGGGGAGAGGTAAGGAATGACTATGATATATAATCAGAGCTGTGCTCTACAACTAATTTGATCAAAGTGTATAGACTGGAATGAGGGAGAGTGAGAGGGGTGCTGCCCAAGTGAGTCTGGAAGTGCTCAGGCCACCAAGGAGGATACTGCAAAGACTAGGGGGGAGGAGTTGAGGTGGTAGAAGAATGGAAAGGACTTGGCAACAAATTATATGTAGGATTTAAGGAGAAAAAAAAGAGTCAAAGATGACTTGCAGGTTTTGAACCTAGGTAAATTATATATATCAGTAGTGTTAACAGATACATGAAAATTCACAAACTGGTACTAGATAAGGGTAGGAATGAATTAATTTTGGGAAGGGCTGGAATATAATGAGACAAAGTTGGTGAGTCATATGTGGGAGGCTTGCAGAGGATCAAGCTTGCTACCTTCATCACCTGGGGGTTTCTGAACCACTGTCCTAGGTGCTAGGGATACAATGGGGACCAGATCTGGTACCTGCACTCATGGAGTTGCAATATGGCAGAAGACACAGACACTAACGCAGCAAATCACACAGATTGGTGTGATCACAAATTGTATTAAAGTGTCTAATGTCTAAAGAGAAAAGAGGAAAAAATAGAGGTCAGATACTTGGAAAATGACTTCAATTAAAAGACAAAATGAGACTACTAAGGGAAACAGAAGGCATGGTTAGAAGAGTCGGAAGTAAATCAGAGAAGACAATTCTGATGGGGGAAATGGAAGCTGGTGGGGGAATGAGTTTCAAGGAGCAAGTAACAAATTGTTACAAATGCTGCGGAGAGGAGAGGTGGGGGGCGGGGGGGGGGGGTGGGGGGGGGATGAGTAGGGAGGAAAGCCCACTGGCCTGTGCAGTGAAGACAGGATAACCTGAGCAATGTTGAAGCAGGCAGCGCAGACTTTTGAGGGGTTGAGGAGATAGCAGAAAAGTGCAGGTGACAAGACTTGTCTTTCAAGAAATTAAAAAACAGCCCTGACTGGTTTGGCCCAGTGGCTAGAGTGTCGGCCTGTGGACTGAAGGGTCCCAGGTTCGATTCCAGTCAAGGGCATGTACCTTGGTTGTGGGCACATCCCCAGTAGGGAGTGTGCAGGAGGCGGCTGATCCATGTTTCTCTCTCATGGATGTTTCTAACTCTCTATCCCTCTCCCTTCCTCTCTGTAAAAAAATCAATAAAATATATTTTTAAAAAAAGAAATTAAAAAACAAAGAAAAGGGGACGGGGAGATGAGTGACTTGAGGAAGCAGTGAATTTAAGGGATCTCCTTATTTGAATGGGGACAATTTCAGCAGAGTTGAAAGAACAGAAGAAAGGGCGAGGAGAGACAGAGACGACAGAAGATGGAGGGTAGGAGGGGGACAACTGCCAGAGCTGGGTCCCGGGACAGTGGGAAGGTAGCACATTAAGAATATCAACCAACAGGTCAGCACTGGCTCCTTGGGGAGAAGGTGAAATACTCAGAAATGAGAGATAGTAAGAAAGGTGAGGAAGCTCTCGTTAGAAGGTTGTGTGGTCTTTTCTGGACAATAGATGCAGAGGGGAATCATTTGCTGTGATTTGAGTGAGACCTGAACAGCTGGACTTGAGAGTACCAACAGCTGTCAAGTGTACATTCATTCAACCAACTATTACTGAGGGCCTTCCATGCCCCAGAAATTGGGCATTTATGCCTGGGCATAAATGGGCATTTATTATTATAAATACTCTGGGTAAAAGAGAAACCGTTTGATTTTATCGCTCTCACATCTAGAAAAAGACCCTAAGCAATAACAGGTGATAATTACACATCCTTTGAAGCTTATGTATGTGCTAATGGATGAGATTTCCCTATTGCAGGAGCCCAAAATCCATTCCTCAGAAGAAAATATATGGTGTTAGTTCATTTATTCCACAAACAGATACAGTGTGCCTGAGCATCAGGTAAGTGAGCTCTGAGGAAGCAAGTCATGGCCTCTGTTCCCCAGAGGTTCACAACCAATGTGATGCTTCTGTGCTCCCCACCAGTGGGGCACGCTGCATTGCTTGGAGCATTAACTGACCCACCATCACAACCTTTATGCTTCATTAGGAGGCAAGAGTCTGGCCATCTGAACATTTTTAACAGCATATTTTCTGTATACAACATAGTTTTAGGGAGTGGACTGGACCAGAGAGTTCTGTGGATGGTTTTTCAGTGCTATTCAACCTCAAAATGAACTCTCTTAAAACCATTGCAGCTTTTAAATTTATAAACCAAATGTGTCAAATAAAATCTACCTTCCTCACACTGATCTTTAAGACCCTTCATGATCTCATCCCTGCCACCTCTTATACTAGCTTTGTAATATATGGTTTTTTAAAAAATGTTTAAAAACACTTTTAAACTAGTGAAAAGCATCTCAACTCATCTTCCTGGTCCAAACCCAATTTCAGATTTATGCCTACCGTGTACATGTAATCATCATCATCATGTACTACGTACCACAAAAAGGAAAAGTGTTAAAAGTGGGGGGCGGGAGATGCTTTTACCACTATGCTTATACTGATACATTTATTTCCCTAATGCTCTTGGTGAGACAGTTTTGTGACTAAAAAGAAAATTAATAGCATGTATCAATATTATAAAAATATGATTAATGACTTTTTGAGATTAAAGTATCATCATCTTGATTATTAGGTAAAGAAAAGCCTATTAACTAACTTTCAAGTTGGGTAATTTACTCCATTAAAACAGGGTCTGGTGTTTCAAGATTTAATGTATTGTTCAAATTCATGTATGCAAACAAACTCATTAAGATTCAGGAGCCTTCCTGCAGAGACTCACTGCACTTAGAATTCAGGGCCCTAACCGAAGACATCCAACTGGAGTATTTTAATGGAAACATTTGTCTTTTCTAGACAGGACATTCTCCACTATTGTTTTCGTTCTTACCCGAAGGAGGAATTAAAAATGCCCTGAGAGTTTGCAGCAGCTGGAAGGCTGCGAAGAGCTTGCTCCTTACATTACACTAACATTATGCACCAGAGGTCAAGGACTGCTCTTGGACACCTCCTTACGCCAGGGTAGCCAGCGACAGTCACCGTCACTCTGGGAATGAGTTTAAAGACAAATATTTCTCATTCTAGCTTTGTAAAATGCACATGGTCCTAAACTTGAAGAACTAATTTTCAAAAAAAACTGAAGCACACCCCATTATGTGACCGAAATGTTTCTGTTGGTATTTTTTATGAAACTTGTTCTAACAAGTTACCTGGAAATAAATGAAATCCTTCACCCTTTATTGAGCCTGTGTGCTAGGCCCTGTGCGAAATGCTTTACTACAGTCCATTAAACCGCTGGGCAACAGTCCTCTGCAGAAGAGGGGTGTGAGGCCAGGGAGGTTAAAAGAACTGACATCACCAGCTGACAAGGAGTAGTATCACTGTTCACCTTGCAGCACCACCTCCTTAACGATAACCCATCTTTTGTTGTAAATATTTCTGAGTCACTTACGACAGAAAGTCATAGTGGTTAAAAACGCAGACTCTACAACCAAAGTGCCTGGGTACAAACCTGAGTTGGTTCCACCACTTACCAGCTGTGTGTCCTTGAGAAGGTAACCATTCTGTGCCCCAATGACCGCATTTGGGAAACAGAAATAACAACAGACTGCACCTAAGAGGTTGTTGTGAGAATTAAAGGAGCCAATCCATAAAGAAAATGTTAATTCATGAAAAATGCCTAGAACTGTACCTGGTGTACAGTACGCAGTCAATAAATGTCAGCTCTTATCATTGAAAGCAAGTGTTATAACAATAAAGTGTCCGGGGCCTACCCTGAGTGAACTGGGACTGAGTAATTCCCTCCCACCCGTTCACACACACATGCATGTTTTGGGGGTCTCCCATGTGCCAAAGATGTTATACAAACAATAATTTGTTCATTCTCAAAAACAAAATGAAACAAAAATCTGGCAAGGGAGTTACTATCCTTCCTTTGTCAATAAGGAAAATTGGTTAATTTGACCAAGGCTCTCAAATAGGAAGTAGCAGACTCAGCATTCAAATTTAAGAGTTTCTGTCTCAAAAATGCAGGTGATTTTATCTATACAATGCTATTTGGAGTTATTTCTACTTTTCTATTTCGTCAGGGAGTCACAGGTAATCATTTAGGAGCCGAGTTTTGGAAGAGACTTTTGAGTGAACCTGGCACAGCAGTCCCTTTTGCTTATGAAGAAATGGAAGCCCAGGAAGTTTGCTACTGTGTGCAAAGTCCTGTAACAAATGCCATCTCTGAGGGTGCAGCAGTATGCTTTCCTCTCCCATGTTGGTGGCCTGCCTCTAGGAAGGCCTCAGCCTTGCTCCTAATCTTTTCAGGGCTCAGAGAAACCAATGACCACTGTACACATCAAGAATGCAACAGCTGGCCCTAATCGGTTTGGCTCAGTGGATAGAGCATTGGCCTGCAGACTAAAGAGTCCCAGTTTCGATTCCAGTCAAGGGCATGTACCTTGGTTACAGGCACATCCCCAGTAGAGGGTGTGCAGGAGGCAGCTGATCAATGTTTCCTTCTCATCAATGTTTCTAACTCTCTTTCCCTCTCTCATCCTCTCTGTAAGAAATCAATAAAATATATTTTTTTAAAAAAAGAATGCAACAGCTGAAGGAACTCCTACCAGTTGCAACAGCATGGATGGACCTGAAGAGCATCATGCTAAGTGAAATTAGCCAGTCAAAGAAAGTTAAGTATCATGTGATCTCACTCATTTGTGGAATATAATGAACAACATAAACTAATGAACAAAAATAGAGCCAGAGGAAAAAAATATTTTAGAGTGTAATAGAAGTAATCCTGTTATTTGCAGATTTTTAATATTTCCTATAACTTTTATAATATTATACTATGTTAATACAGTATTGGTAATATTATTATATTTAAAATCTTTTTTTCTTAAAATATGAATATATATTGCATGTAATAGTATTATATTTAAAATCATCTTTCTTAAAATATTAATGTTTATTGCATGTAAATGGCTATTTTGTAAAAAAAAAAAAAAAATTAGATAGATTTCAAAAAAAATTGCAACAGCTAAGTGAGGACCCAGGGGCTCCCCTCTGTGACAAGTTCATGAATTTTAGAAGATGGACTTTATTATATCAAATTCAGCTGCTTGGGCCTTTCTGCTTTCTGGCTCACTGCACCATTCTGGAGACCCAGGGCTAGCAAATGGATGTTAGTCTAGTCTATAATGCACTGTGAGGAAAATTCTGCCAACCAGGACTTTTCAAACAAAACCCAGAGCAGAGACAATTTCATCCTGAAAAAAAGGAAAGGACAGGCTGACATGAGGTTTAAGCCTAATTTGTCAAAGGAAAAAGGCTCACAATTATAGTTGCTGTTCCTAGTGATGTTACAGTCTAAGGCCAACAGCATATAAGCTTAACAAGCCAACGGCCCCATGCGGAGAGGCAGTGCTGAGATTTCTGATATAATTAGTTTCCTTTACGCAAAAGAGCTGGATTCATAATTAAATGCTGTTGCCTCCTGCCCACATTCTGCTGTGCACATATTTGATTGCTTCCTAAGGGACTGGGTTAGAGGTCAGGGGACAACCCAAAACCACAAGTCCAGTCCACTGACCTCCTAGGGCTGACAGGAATGTGATGCACGTTTGCAATAGTTGTTCCTGGGGCCCACCTAGGAAGAGGCTGACTTCATCTTTCCACTCAACACACTTCTCAAGAGTTCGCTGGTCAGTTTACACAGTTCTCACAGACCACTGGAAGTGACTGCTACCACAGGCTAAGTGCCAGTGCACTGAGTCCCACGGAAAACTCCTGACCATTCTGAGAGGGGCAGGTTGTTGCGGACAGACTGTGGTCCAGAACTGAAGTGTGAGGCTCGAGTCATGGCTCCTCTACCTATTTACTTGGTCAAATCAATGACCCTCTCAGAACCTCAGCTTCCTTGTCTAGAACATGGAGATACTAATCTCTGTCCATGGACAGGATTATGAGAGGTTTAAATAGTGATGTAAATGAAAGTACTTTGTAAACAGTGAAGGTCCCAGTGAAGGGAAGAGGCCACTGAGATAGTCTGCTAATCTCCTAACTAGTCTCTGGGTGTAAAATCCCGCTCTCAGGATACAAGTCCAGACCCTGAACAGGTTTCACATCCCTCCACAATCTGCGCTCTACTACCCTTCAACCTTACCGTTGTTACATACCCCACTTCCCTGGAGGCCGTAGCCAAACAGGATTTCTCCAAATTCTTCCCAAGGCTGTACTGGCTGGCCCATTTACCCAACTGATTCCGTCGCGCTCTGATTTTAGATTAGGTGTCATTTCTCCCTAGAAGCTTTCCTCTATCTCTTCTCTCTACTTTCGTAACATTTTCTATTTATCCACCGTGGCCCTTTTCATCATTGTATTCAGACCGCCTTGATACTTGTTACTCTTTCCCCTCTCAAAGACTAAATAATGTTGCTCATTGAAGGAGTGAAGTTAGTGACCTAGTGGACAAATCACTGTTAGCCTACTAACAAATCACTGAAGCACCCTCCCCAGCCTCTGCTTTTTTTTTTTTTTTTAAATATATTTTATTGATTTTTACAGAGAGGAAGGGAGAGGGATAGAGAGTTAGAAGCATCAATGAGAGAGAAACATTGATCAGCTGCCTCCTGCACACCCCCTACTGGGAATGTGCTCGCAACCAAGGTACATGCCCTTGACCAGAATCGAACCTGGGACCTTTCAGTCCGCAGGCCAATACTCTATCCACTGAGCCAAACCAGTCAGGGCCCAGCCTCTGCTTTTATCAATTAAAACAACAAAGGCAAAAAAAAAAAAAAAGGGCATGAGAGGATTAAAGACTTGGCCAAAGCAAATGGTTACTCAAAGGCGGAGATGTACTTGGACCTTTTATCTCCTAGTTCAATCTCTGACTCTTCAAAAGTTGACTATGTCCAGATTTTATGCTATATCATCAATGTCTTTTCATAGCAAGAGAACTGAAGGCAGATGAGGAATAAGAGAAAGAGACTAGTATTCAGAAAACTAATGCTCAAGGCCAGGCCCTGTGCGACCCAGGCACACCGTTCTCTGAACCTCCGGCCCCTCATCTGTCAAATGGAAGTTTAGCATCAGCATGCCTAAGCAGCAAAAGGCTTCCTATTATTTTAGATTATTTTTCATCTATTTCACCATACTGTATATGAAGAAAATGAGATAATTTGAAAATACTTTATATATCTCCTTTGACGTAATATTTTCCCAACTTTCAAGTCCTTATTTTTCTGATGACATTTAGCTTTATTATTGAAACCAGGCATTTTTAAAGGACAGGATTCTACAACATTAAGCGGTTTCTTTAGTAGAGACAGGATAGCGAGAAGCTAGGAAAATTCCTTGACCATGTGGAATGGGGAGACTGAGACAGATAGCTGAACAAACTGGCTGAGCAGTTTACAGCCAGATGAAGAAGGGCGCCTCGCCTCCCCAGAGATAACATCTAGGCTTCAGTTGTATTTCAGCTCCAGGCCCGGAAAAGCAGCAAAACCAGGTGGGCAAGGCCAGGATCAGCTGCAGTGACTAATGACCCCCTGCCCTGGCACTGAGCAATCAGTCAAGACCGTGACCCTGAAAGAGCACACCTGGAAAACTGATGAATATTCTACTGAAACTCTCCCTTGAAACCTCCCCTCCAGCCCCTGCCTGCAAGAGATCGATAAAAACCCTCAAAACAAAAGACCCATGGCCCGCTCTCCCTCTGGGAAGCATGTCTGCGGCTTTCTCTGCTCTCTCTGCTTCCCCGGCTTCGTCCCCCACAGGCATGCATCTCCTAAACTCTAAGGGAACCCACAAAACTTACAACCAGGGGAGCAATGGGCTGTGGCAGCTTGTCCCAGGCTAACCCCCTGACCCTGTCCCCAAGGCTCCCTTTCTCTGACTTCCCAGAGAGCTAAGGCAGCCCAGCCTAAGCTCTCCTGTTGCTCCTATGCTAAGCCCTTCTTTGTTTCACTGTCCCCAGCTTTAATAAACATACCCTCATAGTCACCGGGACTTGTGTTGTGAAATCTTTTCTGCTCGAAGTCAAGAACCCTCACACTACAGACTGACCCTAGGCAGACCCACTTAAGGGCCAAGACCCCTGTCCACTAACAGAACTACAAAAAGTTTAACTGACAAGATCAACACAGGCTGGGCTTGAAGCCTGCACTGCCTGCACGATGAGAAAACAGGCCTAGCTTAATGTCCTTGGGAGGGGCTTGCGCCGTGACTGCCTGGAAGCACGCACCGCGTGTTTTTCAGAGTACTATATATTCTATTTTGCAATAATAACGAGATAATTTGAATTTAAAAATGAGGTAAATCATATAATGAGATCACGACATACATTTAAAATTAAAGTCTAAAGGGCCATGATACACACCTCTGACTATATTACATACGCATGTTTTTAATTTTAATTATAACAGAATTTTGTGAAATGAAAGAAATTAGTTGGATTGTCCCATGAATTTTTCATGCTTCTATAAGGACTGGAAATCTTCAAAACAATAGTAAGTAGAGCAAATGAGGAATGCACTCACTCAAATTATTTTGTTTGTGAATGGCACCCTTATCAATACGTCACCGTTTGCTGCTGGTGGTGCCTGAGACAAGTACCAGTACCAGTTTTTAATCTTCTAGTTCTAAACAGTATAAGAGAGCAATACAGTCAGAAATCATTATTAATTCTCACACTACATTACGCACAAGTTTCTAAACACAATAGTTCACTCCAACTGCCAACAAAAGCAAAAGCAAGAGACTGAACAAGTAGACAAAGAAATCAATAGGAGAGGAGAGGAGAATGTTGTTTTCATTATTCTCTTTCCAACCCAATTCCCTCTCCCCAAGTCCTGGTATGGGTGAGGTGTTAATGCAGAGAGTGGAATGAGAAAGTGGTCGGGGTCATTCAAAAAATGGAAAAATTGTTTTCTAAGCCATCTCAAGATTTTATTCAGAGACCTTAAGAAGAAAAAAAAGTTAAATATTCTTTATTGAAAACTATAAACAGCTGCTCCATCCAAATTCATAAGCAACTTACAAATTACAGTAGGGTTAGTCACTGACATCTCAGAACACAAGCCCTTTTTTGTAATGGATTTTGTGTATTTTGTTGTTAAAAATTTCAACTTCCATGGCTGAAAGTCTTTTTCAAAGAAAGCGCTTATTGGGCCATTTCTAGCAAGAAAAAAAGGATCAGGTCTGGGGGTATAAAGTCTAAACCACCACCAGCAGCACCAGGTGGAAAAGACAACATTGGGTCATCCTGGAGTTGGCCAGCCTTTTTATACATGAAGTAGGGGAAGAAAGATGTAAGCTGTTGTGAAAGAACTTACACTGGCTGTAGATAAAGGAGGTGGGAGAAGGCAAAGCAGGGCTAGTTCTGGGAGAAGTGCTCCTCTGGACTGGTTATGGGCAACAGTCTGAAAAGTTCATGTGTAAACAAGATGCGAAGGAAGGCTCCAGGGTTTGATGGCATCCGTCTATCTTCTCTTTAGATAATAGCCACCTGGAAGTTAATTCAAAGTTCCAACATACACGCAGGAATGTGAGCAATCTTGTTAGCTGGCCACAGCTATGAACAGCTAACTGCTCTGTCTTTCTCTCCCTCTTTGGCCCACCGTAACTTAATCAAGCGCATTTTAGAATTTTTTTCCTTGTCAGTGTGTATGACATTAGAATATTCTGCAACACCTATTCCAGATAAATAAATATTGCATAGGTTCCTAAGAAAAAAAACTCTTAAAATTCAACTTTTAAATAGACCCCCTATATTTCATGTTAAAACCTGATCACATATTTTAGAGATTGTTCTACCACTTTATACATCAGGAAAACATCTATGAGTTGTTCAAATAATTATTGCCAAGTTCTTTGCCAAAACAGGCAAAATTATAGTGTGATGTGGGGGAAGTCACGTCAGTCCAAGCTTTGCCAACAGAAAGCTGTGCAACACTACACACATTGCTTAACTGCTTTGTGGGCTGGTTTATATCATAATGCAGTGAGAGTCCATCCTCACCCAGCTTTTGCAAAGTGCTTTGAAATTCTACAATGCTGTCATCCAGTCTATCTCAGTGATGGCAAGCCTATATTTGATGAACATTAAGGACATGCAGAGCTTTAGCATTTTCTCCTGGGAACAAAGAATTAAAATTCATGTCCAGCAACAGGTGACTTATTAAACTATTGCTGAATGCTACAGGTAGGACTGCAAGCAAATACTTCATCACAGCCAAGAAACAGGGCTGCTTCGGAATCTGTTTCCAAATTGTTTCTACCACTGTCTGTGGCCTCCCAAAGGAAGTCCTGAGTAACTAAGTTACACAAAATAAAACAAAAAGCAGGCTTATTTCTTCTTCTACAGACAATCAGGCATCCACTTCCTTTAAAGTTCTTATTAATTCAAATCAAAATAAGAAAAGTCCAAAGATACAAATTTTGGGTCTTTCCTATGTTCAGTAGGAAAAGGAGAAAAGGACACATCTCCAGACACAATACAAGTAATAATCATTCCCCAGTAATATATATATATTTTAATCCTCACCCGAGATTTTGTTGTTCTTGTTTTAGCGAGAGGAAGGGAGAGAGAGAAACAGATGTGAGAGAGTAACATCAATCAGTTGCCTCCAGTACACACCTTGACTAGGGATCAAACCTACAACCTACGTATGTGCCCTGACCAGGAATGAAACCCACAACCCTTTGATGTACTGGATAATGCTCCAACCAACTGAGACACGTGGCCAGGGCCACCAGTAATACTTTTAATATTGAAATTTAGACACCATGCATTGGATAGCTACCTACTCACTTTAGAAAATAGACAGCATATGTGTATGACATTGCCACCCAATCTCTCCCTCCACTGCCATGGCAGACATCAGGAATCCATGACCGCCCTCAAGCTTGCTGAGCTCAGACAGGACCTCAGGATTCTATACAACACAGCATTCCAGGTGGCCCCTAACAACCCGTCATTACTGGCTTTCATACTAAAGCCTATTTCAGCCCGGCTCTGCATATTCCTCAACGTACTATGCCAAAATATTGAAATGGATCTTCAAAGACAGCCACTTCCTGATAGTGTCAAGATAGAGTAAAACCTTCACTTAAACAATAAAATGGTAATGTTTTCCTGTAATAAGAGCAAAGAACATAACTGCAAACATTAGTTTTAGTCCAGACACTATGCTATTCCAGTGAGATGTGCAAGTGGTTCTATATAATAAAGGTTTATATTCATCTTTTTAAAAATAGAATTTGGCTTTATTCAACACAAACACTGAATTCCAATCCACTCACTATCCTGTCACTCAAACAAGTGCTGGGCAGAACACAGACACAAACAGAGCTCCATCTGCTAATTAAAACTGGGCACAAAACTGTTAACAGGCATCTGTTGCATTGTTTGAATCTAATGGGCAGAGACAAAGCTGAAATGGCTCTTCAAAAGCAAACCCAGTGATTTCACTCATTTTCTCTGGTATTTATGTTAGTGGGGGGTTGGAAGCATGGTGTTAAACAGCTTATTATAATGTCTGAAAGATAAGTGAAATATCTTGCATATTTTAAAACATCCCTTCAAAACTGATCATAGAAAGCTATACAACATTTTATACTAGGGTAAATACCATTCTTGTGTAAAGAATTCATAGTAAGCACTTTTAATCTTATCTCAGACATCATCTAATCATCTACAACTATGAAAGAAGAAAACTAAAATCCAAGCAATGCTTTACAACTTACACAGTGCTTTCACAGTTCATCCATCCAGTCATTCATCTGTCCAATTGAGTGGTCATTTAATACAGGCATTGGAGATTTAAGAGATGAATAAGACTTGATTCCTGCCCTAGGGAATTCACAGTAACCCTGAAAAATTGGTACTGTGTTATTACACTCTAGTATAGATGAAAAAACTAAGGCCCAAGAAGGACAACTGATTCACTAAAGGCCAGAAAACTAGGAAAGGCAGATGTCAGGACATGAACCCAGATCTGACTCCAGACCCACTGCTCTTCTTAACGTGCCATGCCCTTTCCCTAACACCGAACATGAACAAGTCCACTTCATTGGCTACTGACACGTCAGAAGGTCCACATTGTTATGCTCCACAATATTACTACTCACCTAAATCTACTACCTCATCCCCACTACAATGTTCTTTCCAATCTACTATGAAAAACTACTTCCTACAAAATTCTTCCAAGCAGCAAGAGAGCTGGCCCCCAGGCGGTCAGACCTAAACAGAACCGGCTACAGGCCTTGCCGCAGCATCCTGGCCTTCCATTTCTGATTCCACACTTCTGTTCATGTTCAGTTATCAGATTCAGTTCAAGAACTAACTGCTATTTTATTCCTTAGTTTGCCTTATCTTCACAGATTAGACTTATCTCCCTCTAAAACAAGATGCAAACCAATTTCCCTCCAGCTTTTCTCAGTGGATCCAAACAATCTTGGTGCTGTTGCCAAGAGAATCTCCTCCCTGATTTGCTGCCATGCAGAACAGCTGGCCAAGTTCTTTATTAAAGTACACTTATGTTTAAGACACATCAATATCTGTAGCCAGGAACTCAGTTTCCCTGCTCTCCTCTTTAATTTGTTGAATGGCTTTTTTCATATGCTAGAACACAAACTGAGGAGATGAGTTTAACCCTTTACTACCAAGTATTAAATTCTACATGTTCTGAAATAGATAGGAAGTCTACTGACAGCTTTGAAAGAACACGACATTAAAATAAGGTTTCATGTACAAAATGTCCAATTTGAAGTTGAATGTTCCGTGCATATTTTTGTTTGCAAGGATGAAACGAATGAAAACAACTATGAAAATTAAAATCAACTTGCTCTACATATCTGGATCACGCTCAGCCAAATGTTGATATCATCTTGGCTAAAAATGTAAACATGACAAAGTTTGTTTTTCAGTCAATAAGTCTTGATAAAAGCTTTGAATTGCTACCAACGAAAAACAGTTTTTAATAAAGTTGGGGTCAGCAAACTTTTTATATAAAGAAAGAGTAAATATTTTTAAGCTTTGTGGGACACAGATGGTCTCTTGCATATTCTTTGTTTTGTTTGATTTTTTTAATAACCCTTTAGCACTGTAAAAAACCATTCTTACAGTGGACTGCAAAAAACAGGCTGCAGGCCACATTGGCCTATGGGCAACAGTTTGTCAACCCCTGATTTTGAGGAAACTGAATACAAGAAAAAAAAAAAGCAATGTTACAGAAGAAAACATCTAAAAGTGCTCTGGTGAGAGAAGGCTGCAACAACTGCCATCATCCCCTTATTAATATGATTGCATTAGTTATTTTGCACAGGGAAGGAATTTTAATGACAGGGTGCCCTTTGATCTCCTAACCTGAAACCACAGAAAGAGCAAAGGACAGCTTCAGGTGCTGAGCTGTCCCTGTATCCCCTGCTGCAGCACTCTGAACCACTGTATGAGCATTCACTATTTCCTGGAACAGATTTGGCTCATCAAAGTGGGAACATTTAACTTTCTCCACATAAAGCATACGGGCAAAATCTAATTTCTTCCTAGAAAAGGTGGTGACAAATTTGTGGAGATGGTCATGCTGATTAGATACAGCAGCAGCTTGATTGTGAAAAGCGGCACAGACTTGGATTGGAGTGCGCTGGAGTCTCTGTTACAACCCGCTGTGATCTTGACAATGTCAACTTAACCTTAGTTTTTTATTTATAAAATTGGGGCGGGGGCATAAAGATCATCTCTAAGACTCTTTCTGCTGTCAAACTATGACTATACTAAAATGAAACCACTCAGGAAATACCCTAACCGGAAGACGGGGCGGGGGGAGAGAGGGGGAAGGGGGGCAGGCCAGGGGAAAGACAGCAAAGGGAAGAAGCTTAGATTGTCTTGTTAGAGAACAGGATCTGCTTTTCTTTTTCTTCTACCAGCACCTTATTCAGTACAGGTCATTCCAACATGTCAATGTGCCCTCCTATCAATATTAAAATGTACCCACAGCCCAGAGGAAATATAACACGTAGCTAACTGTATAGCTGTTTCCTGGTTGTCTTAATGTTACATTTTATAGACATTTAATTAAGCATTAATTATGATTATGTAAGAGGTTTGGGAAGCCAATTAAAAAACTTTTTTCAGTTCTCAAATATTGGAACTGAAAGGCTAGCACTGGGCCTATTATTTCAAATGGATAAAACAATCCTACTCAATAGTTGACAAATATTATCTGACTAATATACTGGAAGAGTCCCAATAAGTCCGTTGGAAGAAAACGTACCCCTCCACCACCCAAAGAGCAAAAAGGGAATGAGGGGAGCCAGGATATCTGAGAGAACAGCCGGACCTTAGAGAAGTAAGGAAAAGTATCTGGGCAACAACTGTATCTGCTCTGAAAATGACTAATTGTCGCCTTCCTCTCATGATGGCAGACGCCTCATGAAAAGTGTCTAAAGATGGCAAGAGGCCCTTTTTAAAACTACTTAAACTTTGACAAACCAAAACTAAGTCTTAAAATGTCCCCTCATTAGAAGAAGCAGGCACAAGGTATACATGGTATACATATCTACCAAACCACACACACACACACAGACCCCAGGCGTTAAGAAATGCATCTTTCCTGTGACATAGACCTTATCAAGGTTTGTCAGCAATGCTGTGGCAGACCTTGTCAAAACCCAGTTCCAATACCCAGGAACTTACACACCTAGGAACTTCAAGAAGTAACTATGACTGGGAGGAGATGAACCACCAGCTCTCACTTCAACAACTTCCTATCACCTGGGAATGGGATGGGAGTGTTAAGGGAGTAGTGCGGCGGTTCTCAACCTGTGGGTCGCGACCCCTTTGGCAGTCAAACGACCCTTTCACAGGGGTCGCCTAAGACCATCCTGCATATCAGATATTTACATTACGATTCATAACAGTAGCAACATTACAATTATGAAGTAGCAACGAAAATAATTTTATGGTTGGATCACAACATGAGGAACTGTATTTAAAGGGCCAGAAGGTTGAGAACCACTGGAGTAGTGGGATTTTGCTACTAGCGATGTGGACACTCCAAACCTATGTTTGTGGAGATTTTTACTACGATGGTATTAACATTCACCTTAGTTTCCTAACTTCATTTCAATTGCAAAGCACTGGGTTTCAGGTATATAAACTCTTCTACTGTTTGAAGGCAGTGTGCTACCACTTCCTGTTGGGGCTCTGTGGGGAGGGGGGGTAAGTGGAGGCATGGAAGATTTCCCCCTCCTCCATGTCAAGTGAAGACACAGCTCATAGTCTCTTTTTACCACATCCACCACACAGAAAATACAAAGACTAAGATTATTCATGAGATTCACCCCGTTTAACTGTCTACCACCTGTTCCAAACAGTGTCAGGACACTGTTTTTCATGCCTTAATAGCTGCGTCCCTCCATTGAACTGAATTGCAATCATTAAAAAAAAAAAAAAAATCAACACAAAAAGAATTCTAATCCTTCAGAATGAAAAGTAATTTTTAAAAGCCACTATTTTAAAAGGAAGTAGTCACCCTTACAGGAAATATGGGGCAAAAATTAAGGCAAAAAGGGGAAAACTAATTAAACTATTATAAACAAGCAAAGGTCATCCAAGGAGCTTAACAGAAATAGCATCCAAACGACTCACTCACTGTCAAAGCAGGAGACTGCTTCTGGGAGCGTCAAGCATAGAATGGACAAAAGACTACCCACTCAACGAGTCAGAAACTGTCCTTTACCAACTGGGCTGCAGCATGCATTCAACAATGTAAGAAGGTTACTCTAGGTTTTGAGATGAGTACCAGCATCAAAATTAACGCCCTTTAGCTGCTGTAACAGCTCCAACCAAATCTCTCAGAAATATACTTGAGACGTGACATTTAAAATCTGCTTCCTCAGAAAAGAAAAAGTCCCACTCAAGACTGACTGCCAAGAACTTGCAGCTCAAACTTCCCTAAGCCCAGACATCATAACGCCGGGGAGCTTTCAGACCACTCAATTCCTGTGAAAGAGGCCAGAGCCAGCCAGCCAACCACACAGCTTTGCCTGCTGCTTGATTCGAAGAGTGCTCTATACCCAATTATGCTTTTTAAAGAAATAATAAGTTATCCCTAAAACATACACATAATCACATAACACTTATGACCATCGCACTAGCCCCCAATAATCCCAGAGATTCATGGTAAAATAAGCTGTAAGAATTCATTTGAAAGACGCTTAAGTGAGCTCCTCGGAGAAGCCACAAGCATCACCCAGACGACCAAAAGTTAAGATCCTTCAGGCACTTAATTAACCGCAGCTATTTAACAAGGAAAAGGGTGTTAAGGTCACTTGGTTGGCAGCTTAAAACCAGCTTTGATTTCCTCTTCAGTTTATAGGAAGTTAGAGAACTTGTTACCTGAACACAAAGTCTTCCAGTACAAAAGGTGGAAGGACAGCTCCCAGCCCAGATCAGAAAAAAAACTGAATCAAATGAAAATAACCGGGGGTGGGGGGTGGGGGGTGTGTGTGATTCGTTGAGCAACTCATAATTAAAACCAGAGCAAAAAATACAGGGACCCAGGCAGACTCCTCGGCTGCGAAGTTCTTAAACATTCAAGCCCAAGAATTTAACAACTAAGTGTTGCTTTTCAGGAGATGGTAGTAAAGGTCTCCTATTTTCCAGACCACACCGCTCCCCAAAGTCACCGATTCCCTTAACGCCCCTTCACGCTCGCAGAACAATTTAATGCCCTGGATACAGCCTCCTCTCATTGGGCACTTTTTCTCTTTTTCCTGCACTTTGTCCCGAGGAAGCGAGGACAGAAGAGGGTAACAGTGCTCCCAGTTCCTGAAGAAAGTCCTGCTGTCCACGCCCTGCCCTCGCCCACCTCCTCCACCGAGTGCCCGGCCTCCTCCCCCCTTTCATCTCACACCAGCTCTCCTTCACTTTCTCCCCCACGCACCCGACTCGGTCCTCTGGTCCCCTGAACCCTGCCCCGACCTGCAGCTTCCTTCTGCCCCCGCCAGGACACCTCCCCAGACCCCGGTGCCCGGTCCCTCGCCTCCCACCACTCACCCCCCCCCAGCCCCCTCCCGCTGCTGGACTCGCACCATTCGTGCCCCGGTGTCTCCTGTTCCTCTACTTCGCGTCCCTCCCGTTCCCCCAACCCTTCATTTCCCCTTCACATTTCCTTCCTCTTTCCTGTCTTTCCATCCATCTCACACCCACTATCCCTTTCTCTCCCTCCCTGAGGTTCCTTGTGTTCCACACACACACACTTTGTCCCCCGAAGACCCTTCCCTGTCACCCCACCCCTTTCGTTTCCCCCAACACCCCTGCGTCCTTGTTCCATTGGTTCCCCTTTCCCTTTCTTTGCCCCCAAGTTTCCCCTTCACCTCCCAGCCTCACATCTCCGCCCGCCCCTTTCCTCTCTCCGTCTCCCTCGCCCACGGCCCTCGCCGTCCCGCCGGCCGCGGGGTCCTCTCCCTGGGGCCCCCAAGCCCTCCCCCGCCCCCTCTCCAGGCCCCCTCGCCCTCGCCCTCGCCCCCTGTTTCTCACTCCCGGTCCCTGGCAGCGGCCCCTCCCTCACCGATGGTGGAGATGAAGGTGGTGTTAAAGGCGTCCTCCGAAAAGCGGAAAAGGAGGCAGGTCTTGCCCACCCCCGAGTCGCCGATCAGCAGCAGCTTGAACAGATAATCGTACGTCTTCGCCATCTTCTCGCTCCGGCCGTCTGACCCGGGAGCGAGAGCAGCAGCCGAGCGAGGCGGAGAGGGGGCCGCGGCGAGGGGGCGTGCCCGCCCAGCCGCCGCTCGCCCCGCCCCTCGCCCCGCCCCTTCCCTAGGAGAAGGCCTGCGCGCCCCGCCCCGCGTGGCCAATCCGCGGGGGTTTTGTCATCACCGCCCCGAAACCCAGGGCTTCATGGGACTTGTAGTTCCTTCGAGGAGCTTCGGGCGTGCCTGGCGCGTCTGGCGCTGGCCGTACGGACTGCCCCACAGGATAAAAGAAGGTCCGCTCTGGGAGGTGCGGCCAGGTGCACTAGGCGTTTCCATCCAAGTGAGGAAGGGAGGCCCAGTTTCGAACTCTGCGTATCGCGCCTGTGGGTTATCTGCAGTGCATTATCGGGTACTCAACTTCGTCATTTCTTTTGTGTGCGGGCTGCTTTCAAATCCAGGACCTCGGAATCTGAATCCCGCGGTTCCTGCATCTCTGCTGCGGGGACCCAGAGCTGAAATGCTTTCTTTCCTTATCGTTGCTGTGGCACAGCCTGTGGATTATCTGCAGTGCATTGTCTGGCTTCTCCTCCAGTTCCTGCCCTGCACCACCTCTAAGCCCGCTCCCGCAGCCCCTCAGTTACAGAGCTGGAAAAGAATGATTGCCATTCTAAGTTGAACCACACTTCTGTTTTCTTCTTCAGACTTCCAGACCAAAGCCAAATACGATGGGTATTTTAGAGGATCTGCTATGCAGACCATTCCCCTCTCCCCGCAGGAGGATGGATAAAAAAAAAATCTTGGAATTGAACATAGTAGGATTGTGCTACAGGTTTATGCCCTTAAAAATTGCAAGCATCATGCGAGGCAGGAACGATGACTACGGGAATCTAGAGTCTATGATTGGGATTTTGTCTTGGTTTAGCTGATTAACTGCACACAGGCTCTCTGTGCCTCGGTTTTCTCCTCTGGAGAGTGGGTATAAATCTAACTGTTTCATAGGACTGTAGGGAAAACTAAATGTGAAAACACTTTGAAATCCACAAGGCCTTGTACAAATGTTAGGATCCCTTCTTCAACCCTCAGAAGACAAGCCCTCACTTAATGGATGACAGATGAAGGGGGGGAAGCAACATTCTGTTATACCCAATTTAATCCTTTATTTACTATTTTAGACTATTTTTTGTTTTTGTGGATGTACTACCATTCAGGTCTCTTTCATTCTCTAGTAGCAGAAATCCCATCAGACCAAGTTCTCCAGAAAGTAGTGTTTACTGGCTCAGGTAAAGTTGAAGGACAAATAAATAGCTAAGGAGGTCTGGGCCAGTCAGGGCTCTCTGTCTCTCATCTCTTTTTTTTTTTTTTCCTTCTCAGTTTTAATTCTAATATGTCAAATACCAACAGATAAGACCCACATGAACAAAAACTCTTTAGGGTCCTCAATAATTTTTTTAAGATGATAAAGGGGTCCTGAGGCCAAAATATTTGAGAAACTGGCCTAGGCATTTACCTTAGATCAGGGTGGGCAAACTTTTTGACTTGAGGGCCACAATGGGTTCTTAAACTGGACCGGAGGGCCGGAACAAAAGCATGGATGGAGTGTTTGTGTGAACTAATATAAATTCAAAGTAAACATCATTACATAAAAGGGTACAGTCTTTTATTCCAATAGTTTTATTCATTTCAAACGGGCCGGATCCGGCCCGCAGGCCGTAGTTTGCCCACGGCTGCCTTAGATCAAAAGAAACAACTTCTAGTAGGTTATAGGAGGTTATTAAGGGAGCCAGTGGCCTCAACCATCCTATATAATAAAAGGCTAATATGCAAATAGACCAAACAGCAGAACAACTGGTTGCTATGATGTGCACTGACCACCAGGGGGCAGATGCTCAATGCAAGAGCTGCCACCTGGTGGTCAGTGCGCTCCCACAGGGGGAGCGCCGCTCAGCCAGAAGCCGGGCTCACAGCTGGTGAGCACAGGGAGGTGGCGGGAGCCTCTCCCGCCTCTAAGGCAGCGCTAAGGATAAGGCTGTCCAACTATGGCTCCCGGACTTCGAAAGGGTGAAGGCCGAGCTGAAGGCCCCCCTCAAGTACACGAATCTCATGCACTGGGTCTCTAGTTAGTGGAATAAGGAAAAAACATGGACAGCTAGTTGAACAAGACAGCAGGCTTTTATAAAACACATCTTTGTGACTTCATGTACAATGACAGTGATATTTCCTTCTTAGTCTTGGTATGAAAGAAGATTTAGTTGGCTCTAGTGCTGGCCTTCACCTACATGGAAAGAAGATGAAATGTATCATTAATTCACACCTATTGATCATATAGTACCCAGAAGGTTGCTGTAAATCTAAAATCTAATTCCTAGAGCCCACTTGATGGGAACAAAGCTCTAAGGAGGTCAAAAGTCATAATTTCTGCTGCCTAGTGAGGAGGGTTTCTGCCCTCTGCCCCAGGCGGACCCTCCCTGCCCCAGCCAGTTCTTGGGCAAGTCTTTGAACTTTGCCTGAGCAAAGACTGAACAAGTGTGGACAGCTCAGTGCTACATGTTCATCTTTATTCTGAAAAAGAAAAAAGATATCTGCAAAGACAGTGGGATCTTTTTTATAAAATGTGTGCTGATTAAAGTAACTTTTAGTCCCACTATCTGCATGCAACTGTTGGCATTCTCTTTTTGTGTGAATAAGAACACACTGCTCTCCCCTTGTGGCTCAGTTGGTTAAAACATCCCCCCATGCCCCCAAGGCTCTCGGGTTCAATTCCCAGTCAGAGCATATATCCAGATTTGGGGTTTGGTCCCCAGTCAGGGCACGTGCTGAGGCAGCTGATGGATTTTTCTCTCTCCCTCTCCCTTCCTCTCTTTCTAAAAAAGATTAATAGAAAAATTAAAAATTAAAAAAAAAAAAAAGCCCTGGCTGGAGCATCCTCCCATATACCGAAAGGTCCCAGGCTCCATTCCCAGTCAGGGCACATACCCAGGTTGCAGGTTCGATCTCTAATTAGAGTGCCTATCCATGTTTCTCTCACATCAATGTTTCTCTCTCTCCTCCTCTCTTTAAAATCAATAAAAATGTATCCTCAGGTGATGATTTTAAAAATAAATAAATAAATAAAAAGAACACACTGATGTGGTAAAGAAAAAAAAAAAAACAACCTAAGGTCAGAAAAGAAGCTGGAGTTAGGAATTTTAAAGTCCCTAAATTTCCTTAGGGGAATTTTGTTAATTGATGGGAATTTTTTTAAAAAAATTCTGTTTTATTCTCACTTCCCTGGTCTTTCTCTGCTACCAAGTGTATATAACATTGTGACTTTCTAACAGGTAAGTCTGTGCACCACCGTTGAACCATTCAAGCATTTTGATACATTGACATTGCTTCGAAGAATCCCATTTTTTCTTTTATGCATTGTTCATCTTCATATTTTGTAAAACAGAGTGTTACTTAGAAATGAGGTTTTGGTGGTAGTAACAATACTATTGAATCAAGGCATTTTGCTCAAAAGACTGGACAATCTATTTGTAGATCTAAAGGTACCAAAGGTGACAGGTTGCCACTTTCTTTCTCCAAATGGCATCTTTAGATCTCTTTCTAAAGGAAACCACATCAATACTCTTGTGCCAGTTATCCAAACCCACCCTTGAAATACTACATCACTGCAGAGCCCTAGGCGGACCAGCACATTCAATTTGACCTTGAAAATGTTTATTGAAGCTTTTGCACATGGCAGCTTGACTTACAGAAATCTAGATGTCCAAGTAGTTTACCCTCTGTGTTTTTTGTCAAGCCAGCACTTTTTCTTCCTGCTTTTTGGAAGCTGCTCCTCCCCAACTGGTGACTGTGAATCATGGTACTTTACTCCTCCAGCCACAGAGATGGGCATATGACGGGGCTGGGTCAATCTGAGTTGTTCTCTGTGCATTTTCTAATGATGCAGAAAGGAAGTCTGTGTGGTGTGAGGTCTCTGTGAGCTTTTGGTTTTGATCAGACTCTAGTTCTTTCTGTAGTCACTTGTTGCTGCCCTCCTCGACATGTTTAGTTTGTATTCAGGCTAGCTTCACTCACGGTAGCAGGCAAGACTGCCGTGTTGCACAATTCCAAAGGCATTATTCACTTCTTACAGTAGTTTAATCATCTTGCGGGTTAAAGACCTCCAAGAATCTACAAACATATTCATGAGGGTGTATGTGTTCTCTAGGCAAATTTTCAAATCAATTCAGGCATTCTTTAACTGGTTTAAATTGCTCCATGACACTTGAGTGCAAGAAATGTCACCTTTCTTAATTGCTTAAATGAAATTATATTTGGCTGAGACTCCTGCTTGCCAAGGGCTGGCACAACTGGTAGCAATCGTCATTGGGACTTTTCCTCCCTTTAATTGTATCCTACAGGAATCCAGGCACTTGCGTGGTCCTGAAAAATTAGGGCCAAAATATCTACTGGCCATCAGTCTGCACCCATGAGTGTTGACGCTTCTGCCCAACAACTCTTGAGTTCTGGTCCTCTGCCATCTGTTGAGCACAGCTGTCCCGGTGGGCTACAAAGATGTCCTTCACGGTGATTATTTTCACTGACTGATGACTCAGCCACCGAATAAGCTGTCTCTCTGTTATCTAATAATAGTTTGTGTACTTCTTTGTCTTCTCCCTTAAAACTTGAGCTGATGGAGAAAAAGGACATTGCTAGTTTTCCACTTTGTTCCCAGCATGCCTAGCATGATGCCTTACACACATTAGGTACCCAACTGAGTTGTTGAATGGATGAACAACTGACTATCATGCCAGCGGTCAAGGTATTTTAAAAACATCTGGGACACCTTCAGTTTATTTGCCACGAGACTTAGGTATTTTTGGCCTCACCAATACCTTTCTGGTTGTACTCTAGCTTGTATTTGTATGTTATTCATTTTCTAAGTATACTATTCATTGTTGTGTTTAAGAAATTAGTGTTATCCTATATTATTTCTCTAGCTTGTCAAGATCATATTGAATGATAACTCCTCAAAAACACCAATTTCTCTTTTATCACCTGTGTGTCATCAAAAAACATGCCATTTGTTTAGTGATGTTCCAGTGGATAATTCTATAATTATCTTTATCAGAGAGGGACAAACTATACTCTTTCTACCCACTGATGTTTCCTGAGTAATCACTAGGTGAGTAATGTCCACTCAAACAAATATTCATTAAGTTCACACGATACAACCAGCTCAGCGAGGCCACCTGGAGGATATAGAGGCCTATCACGTGGTCCCTGTCCTCAGTTTATTTCCCAGCTAATGGAGGAGAGAACGCACAGGTGAAAAGTTTAACGATAAATGGGAGGCAGATATTTGGCTGGTACACACTTCATTTATTCTGATGGGTCAGGTGTCCATTCTGAATGGTTGGTTTTAATTAAGATTGATTAAGCATTCATTCTGATTAGTTGGGTGTCCATTTTAATTATTTGCACATACACTATGATTGGTTAGACTTCCAATCTGATTGATCAAATGTTCATGCAAAACTGATAGTAAAATATTTTACACTGCATGTAAAAGTTAAATAAAAATGACATGGAAATACAAAAAAAATTGCTACATGAAAGTACAGAATCCACTTGAACAACCAATCTCTATAAACCTAACTTCGTATAACAAAGTCAGCAAGGTGTAGAGAGGATGAAAGGACAGTCTGCATCCCTCAGACCTGGGTTAATGAACATAACTGAATGGGAGGCTATCTATGGCATGGGCCCCTAGAATATAGGCAAAGGCCTAGTCAATGCCCAGATGAAGGCAAAATTCTTTTCTTGGGAGTAAGAACCTAATCATCCAGAATCGAGAAGAAGCCACCCAAATTGCAAATATCCTGGGTGGCTCCATTTCTGGGCAGGGTCCAATCCACAGAAAGGGGAGGCAGAGCGCAGCCTGCATAGAGAGTCAGCTCAACATTACTCCACGAACGGGTGGGAGGGAATGAGCTGTTCTTATACCGCTTATATTATTTCTTTCTCTGATAATAAAGTTTCTGACAATAAAATATGTTAGTAAAACTCATTCCTTTCATTAGCCTCGGCATTGCTATATAGGATTTTGTGTCAATGGGGCATATTCAGTAAGTCCTAGGAGATTTGAGGATAGTCTCACATAAGCTAAGTGATTAAATAAAGACTTTTGGGACCAACTTTAAAATGGACACTGACCCAAAGGCAAAGTCAAGATGTGTCAAAGCTCACAATCAGCATCATAACAGGTATTGGGAAGCATGTGGTAGTAAATAAAACACTAAATGACTTAACTGGTAAAACTATTTATTCAATCACATACTGAAATAATAAGAAATAGAGGTAGGGACAGGTGAGTAATCCAGCAGCTCAAACGACATGCAGGAAACCCCGTGTCTCTCTTTTGGTTTCTTAGCAGTGCTTCCTCAAAGTAATACTTATTTCAACAGGCTGGCCCCAGGTGGTTGCAAAATGTCTTTCTGAAACTCCTGGGACTCCTTGCTTCCAGATTCAAACAGCAAAATGTACAGCATCCTCTTTTTCAAGAGTTCAAATAAATACCCTAGACCAGTGATGGCGAACCTTTTGAGCTCGGCGTGTCAGCATTTTGAAAAACCCTAACTTAACTCTGGTGCCGTGTCACATATAGAAATTTTTTGATATTTGCAACCATAGTAAAACAAAGACTTATATTTTTGATATTTATTTTGTATATTTAAATGCCATTTAACAAAGAAAAATCAACCAAAAAAATGAGTTCGAGTGTCAACTCTGACACGTGTGTCATAGGTTCGCCATCACTGCCCTAGAACTAACTGAGTTCCCTGGGCCCTGACTGCCCTTCTGTCAACCAACCCTGGGGCCAAGAAGATGGCATAGGCCAATTGGCTTAAGCCACTGAGGCTGAGTGTGGGGTCAGACTCATCCTGAATCACTGGGCTATGTTAGAAATAGAGGAGACAACGCTGCAGAAGCAACAAATAGAATACCTCCACCTGTTTCAGTGTCAAGTGCATCTTGATAGTTGTACCAAGCACTGCTAAGTGGTTGGTTATGTGGAAATTTCTGGAGAAGTCCTGGAGCTGAATACAGAAAAATTCTGACTTGTCATTCTCTCCTTTTTTTAAAAATATATTTTATTGATTTTAGAGAGGAAGGGAGAGGGAGAGAGAGATAGAAATATCAATGAGAGAGAATCATTGATTGGCTGCCTCCTTGCATGCCCCCTACTGGGGATCAAGCCCAAAATCCAGGCATGTGCCCTAGGCCAGAATCAAACCTGGGACCCTTCAGTCTGCAGACCAACACTCTATCCATTGAGCCAAACCAGCTAGGGCATGACTTGTCATTCTCTTTAACAAATCTTAACTGGGAAGAAGAGGCAGGAAAGAAACATTGTTTTCTAAAGAAAGGAGGTGTGGTCCAAAGCTAGAATTAATGTAAGCGCTTAGACACCTGGTCCCTTTCCTTCCCTACTTCAGCAACCAGCTAAGGTTAAGCACTTCGGCAGCCTAGAACTTTGCAAGTTCTCTATCAGGCTCTGTCAAGTCTGTCCTGGGATTCTGCAATGGAAAGAGGGGTAGATTAAGCATCTGGTGACCTGGGTTCAGTTCCCAGCTCTGCCATTAACTAGCTCTGTGACTTTAAAAAAGAACAACCTTTCTGTGCCTCAGTTTCCTCATCTGTAAAATGGGGGAGGGGAGGACTGGATTAGATAATCTTTTTCTGTCTATAAAATCCTTTGGCTCTCAAATCCAAGCTCCCATAACAGGTGACCTAAGGTTTGCCATGGGATTTCTAGTCTTACAGACAAACCAAACACCCTGGTGAATTAAAGGGATTCATCAACAGCCTCCAGACCTAGGGGATCCCAGGAGGCCAGGCAGGGTGTGGTGCTGGGAAAGGAGCCCAAGGCACCTAGTTCCTTGTTCTAAATAGCATTCAGTTCACCCTATGACTCAGTTATCAGCACTTCTCTCTTTCGGAGGAGTGAAAAGTTTTAGTCCTCTCTGTGCTGACGACAACAATTTATTGAGTTGCCAATCTATGGGATTAAGAGAAAAATGAATTTCTGCTTTGTATTTTGAACCATATCCAAATCAGACTCCTACCTCAAATTACGACTTAATAATTTTTCCTGAATCATAGACTATTTCCCCCCAATTTAACAACAAGGGCTTATAGATGGAGTTAATTAGAGAGCAGGCCGAGTACCCAGAACTTACGATAAAACACACTCTCTCTCTCTTGAAATTCCTTGTTCTCACTGCTCAGACAGAACTGAAGAGTTAATATGAAGTCAAGCAGAACTCTTTGATCACTCATTTTTAAGATTTACAATTATGTATACATGATGGTGACAACCTAATAAAATGTTGAACAAATAAGGCAGAATAGGTGATTCTTTGGATCAAAGGCGAATACTCAGGTTAAGAAAAACTGCTAATGAAATTCCAATCACATGGTAATTTCCCACTTATTACTTTCTGAAACTCAAGTAGCTGTATGGTCTAACGGGGCCTGTTTGGGGAATTATCACAACATCTCACTTCTGCAATGAGTGGCGTCATTGGACATTTAATATTCGTTAAGGCTTTTATGAAACAGAGAGGTTTCCATATGTCTCTAGAGCAAAACATTTGTGTTTGCCATCTGCAGTTTTGTCGAAAAAGAATACAAATTGCTTGGTTCTTTAATTACTTCGAGGTTAGGCTATGTGATAGTTGGGACTATAGGCCAGTCAGTTCACCGCTAGGAGAATACTGTTATTACTCAGGCACCAACTTAAAGAATTCTTTACAAGCAAATGACCTGAAAAGACACGGAAGCCTAATATCATCGTTGTCCTTTTAACTCAATGCAAAGACCACTGTGAAGCGATACGTGAGATTTTTAAGAGTTGGCCTTAGGGAGACACCATGTAGGGCACTGGACTTTAAGGTCAGTTTAGCAAGCATCAGTTTCTCTTTCTGAGTCCTGACCAAAGAAATATATGACTCAACACTTCAAAAAAAGAATTAAAGGATCTCCTTGAGCTCAGTATCAAAGAAAAGGTAATCTAATTTTAATCACCCAGGAGCTAATAACCTGGGCTTTGGACTCTGTGCCATTTGTTTTTCCTTCCACCTTCTCGTTAGCTTCTTGAACTGTAGATAATGCTCTGCTCAGTAACATCTCCACTAGCCTATAGATATAGAACATTAGTTGTGCTTAATCAGAAGTAACTACAAACAACAGAGTTTATCCACAAGTAGAAATCCTGGAGCTTACAGATTACCTGATGCTTTTTCTAGCCCTCCTCACTGTAAAATTTCATTCACTGGAGTTATTAACATATGGACCATAACAAATTGACAAAGGAAAGGGACCTGGTTTGGCCAGAACAGCTATGAGATCCTACCACATGGACCTCTGATTTCTAAGACTAGTTTCTGCTTTAAGATGCTATAAAACCAATAAATACAGAGATCGTTTATTGTAATATTTCCAAAGTTCATAATACCTCAGCATACTGAGTGAGTCAGTAGTATTAGTAGGTGAAACTAGAAGAAAGGGTTTCATGGCCAAACCCTTTGGAAAAATGCTGTTATAATAGCGTTTTGATGGTACAACTTCCCAGAACCCTCAACATGCTGGTGTGCACTCTCCCCACACTCCTGCCTGAGGCCCCTTTTTGAGCATCTTATGGGACTGTGTCCTGCAGAATATACGTTGAGAAACTGATTTAATCTAAACCCTTCATTTTAGATACGAAGGTCTACATTCTGAAGTCCTCCTGGACCCAGAACACCTGTTCCTGCCTCCTGGGTTTTTCCTGAACCCCAGGGAAGGGCGCCTCATGCAGCCTCTGTCACTTACCACATCCACAGAACGATCAGCCAAGGGGGTGGGGGCGCCAGATGGCTGTTTCCTCCCTACCTGGGGCAGTTGCTTTACCCCTGAGTCCTGGGGAACTGGCAGACATTGTATTAAACTAAAGTGAAAGTCATATTATGTGCAGAGGCAAATTTACCCAGAATTCTTTTTTTTTTTAATTAAATCTTTATTGTTCAGATTATTACATTTGCTCCTCTTTTTTCCCCCCATAACTCCCCTCCTCCCAGCTCCCGCCCCACCCTCCGCCCTCACTCCCCACCCACTGTCCTCATCCATAGGTGCACGATTTTTGTCCAGTCTCTTCCCGCATCTCCCACACCCCTTCCCCCCCCCCCCCCGCCCCAAGAATAGTCCATTCCCTTTCTATGTCCCTGATTCTATTATGATCACCAGATTATTTATTCACTTGATTCTTAGATTCACTTGTTGATAGATGCATGTTTGTTGTTCATAATTTGTATCTTTACCTTTTTATTCTTCTTCCTCTTCTTAAAGGATACCTTTCAGCATTTCATATAATCCTGGTTTGGTGGTGATGAACTCCTTTAGCTTTTTCTTATCTGTGAAGCTCTTTATCTGACCTTCAGTTCTGAATGATAGCTTTGCTGGATAAAGTAATCTTGGTTGTAGGTTCTTGGTATTCATCACTTTGAATATTTCTTGCCATTCCCTTCTGGCCTGCAAAGTTTCTGTTGAGAAATCAGCTGACAGTCGTATGGGTATTCCCTTGTAGGTAACTGAGTTTCTTTCTCTTGCTGCTTTTAAGAGTCTCTCTTTGTCTTTTGCTCTTGGCATTTTAATTATGATGTGTCTTGGTGGGGTCCTCTTTGGATTCCTTTTGTTTGGGGTTCTATGCACTTCCTGGACTTGGAAGTCTATTTCTTTCACCAGGTGGGGGAAGTTTTCTGTCATTATTTCTTCAAATAGGTTTTCAATATCTTGCTCTCTCTCATCTTCTGGCACCCCTATAATTCTGATGTTGGTACGCTTGAAGCTGTCCCAGAGGCTCCTTACACTATCTTCGTATTTTTGGATTCTTTTTTCATTTTGCTTTTCTGGTTGGGTGTTTTTTGCTTCTTTGCATTTCAAATCTTTGCCTTGATTCTTGCGCTCCTCTGGTCTGCTGTTGGGAGTCTATAGTATTCGTTATTTCAGTCGGTGTATGGTTAATTTCTAGTTGATTCTTTATCATAACATCGAGGGTCTCATTAGATTTCTTGAGGATCTCACTACATTTATCGGCGGCTTCTAGACAGTTCTTAAGAGACCTTAAAAGTGTGGTTCTGAACTCAATATCCTCCATTGATAGTTTTGTCCTGTTTCTTTGTCTCCGCATTTTTTATGCTTTCTTGGTGCACCCCCTAGTGGTCTTTGTGTGCAGTCTTGTTGTAGTTAAGCCTTGATTGTTGTCGGCAATACCGGGGGTGATTTGACCTCCAGGCTAACTGGCTATGAGAGTCCGCTGTGTCTGCAGTGGGAGAGCTTCTGTGCTGGATCTCTAGGGCGGTGCTAATCTAGCGTTTGCCTGAGGCTATCCCGCAAATGGCTCTGCGCAGGGCTTGGGCTGGGCAGGTCCCCGGGGATCTACAGGGCTGGACGGAGCGAGCAGTTATGGCTGCTCTCAGTCCCATCCCTAGGGGCTCTGCCTCACAGAGTCCCAGCAACCGCTGCAAACCTCGGAGAGAAAGGTGCCTTCGAGTTCCGACTGAAGCCAGACAGTCCCGCTTCTCCCGTTTGAGTCTGGGTCCCTAGAGACTCGCCCGGATCTGGAGCTCAGAATCTGAAACTCCCTCCCAATTGAAAACAACAACCGCGCCCTCCGCCGCCAGCCCGCTCCGCGTGCACTCCGCACTTTAGTATTTCACTTCAGCACTGCGCCTCCTCTGAGTCTGGGTATGATATTCTCTTTCCTCCTAGTTGTAGAATTTCCACTCAGCCAGCCTTCCTGTGGTTCTGGATGATGTCCGTTCCGTCCTTTAGTTGTTTTTTGAAGTGGTTGTTCGAGGCAGCAATCTCCGGCGTTAACCTATGCTGCCATCTTGGTTTCTCCTCCCAGAATTCTGAAGGTGCAAAAAACTAGATTCTTAAATGAACATTCTGGATGCTGTTTGTTTTTTCAGGAAAAAAAAAAAACATCACTAATGTCAAGTAATTAAGCTAATATAAGCTTCTTTTTCTTTTGTATTAGTCTGTATTTTGAATGAGTTGTAGGATGTTAGAGGGTCACATCACACCCAGGTTAACTTCCTAGAGTGACATGTAAATTCTGTAAGATGATCTGCACAATAAAATGTTTTTAAAGATAAATTATTTCAATTTCTTGTAGGCATGGATTATATTCGTATTGTATACCTAATGACTAACACAGGGCTTGGCATATATTAGGCACATGGTGGTAAATACTTTTGCATTAATTAGCAAATTATAATCTGATGATTGGACTTTAATAATGGTAATAATATATTAATGGTTTTAATGATATCCTACCTTTTCAAAAATCTCAAAGATAAATTCCTTGACCTGGTTGAGATTTATAAACTGGTTAACACTCCTTATTGTAATCTTTTATTTATTTATTTTTTAATTTTTTTTATTGATTAAGTTAATACATATGTGTCCTCATCCCCACGTAATCTTTTATTTTAATAAACAATTGCACAGTGATGTGATGTTTCTTTCAGATAATAATAAATGAGCTCACTTCAACATTTGACTTTTAAACTTACGCACACAGACCTCTAACTGGAATGAGCCAGTAGATAACAAGTCCTAACTTCCAGTCATTGTAGAATTCCCCTTTCAGCCACTTGGACTATATTAAGCATCCTTAGAGACATTGCACATAATAATGAATCTGAAGAAATGTGTGATCCTGGAGGGCCTTCTGAGTCATCAAAGACGGATGAAGTCATGTTGGTAAATTAGTTTGTATTCTATATTTTCATTCATTTAATAAAAACTTCTTTAGTACCTACAATATATAAAGCAATTCATTAGGTACTATAAGGAAATAAAGATGAAATTTATACAGACCATCCCTTAAGAAGCCTATGTCCTGGGAGGAGAGGTGGGGCACACACATAAATAATTACAATGCTAGGCAAAATCAGGATATGCAAGTAATGTGCTATTGTGTTAGTTTATGGTCCTTTCAAATTAGTTTATTTTTCTTACAAAACTGGTAGTCTACAGTTAAGCAGATTGCCCAGTGCATTAGAACTCCCCATTCCCTAGCTACTCTGGATAAACAGAAGGCTACATCACTTGGTTATCAGTGATATTAGATTTTACTAGCAGTCACCAGCACCATCAAGAGCCATGCTTCTCATTAGATGGCAAGACAGGACCATCCTAGCAAGCTCTATCGACCAGCACTAACTCACTTACTGTGGACACACAACTCACCTGAACTGGATGGGCAAAGAGGATGGCGTGGGAACCTGACTTGTGGTGGGGAGGCTGTGGGTATGCTTTCAGGAAGTCGGATACTTGTGTGGGCAGCAGTGCAGTAGTAGACGGGCCAAGCTGTCAAGTGATAACCAGAAATGGGGTCAGCATAGGCACACAGATTGTTGCTGGCTCTGCAGAGTGGTTTTGACTGAACGGAGAGTGAATTCGTGGGGGAGGAGACTATGGGGGCAGGGGAAAGACCTGTCTCTCCACACCCTAGAAGTCACTACCACCCGATGTTGGGAATTGACTCTTTTATTCTGATTTGGCCCATATTTTTGTCTCCATTTAAAAAGCAAAAATAAAGATTTAAGAAAATAGTTTATATAACCAACATGTGAAGACCATTATGGAAATACCTCCTCCATATATTAGGAACAATGCTGTCAGAGAAGGTGAGAATAAAGCCTTGGTCTGAGCCAAGAGTGCAGAGTTCTGTTAGCATTATTAACATATACATATCTCTATATATAAAAGCCTAAGTGGCCATTAAGATGGAATGACCGGAATGATTGGTCGCTATGATGCGCACTGACCACCAGGGGGCAGACACTCAACACAGGAGCTGCCCCCCAGCCCGCAGGCCCCGATAACTGATGGGGCCTGCCGGCCAACCAATCTCCCAGTCGCGCCCCCTCCCCCTCCCCACCAGCAGGCGATCGATCGGGGCTGGGCCCTGGGCTGGGATGGGGAACTGGGGGTGGGTGGTGGTAGACACGGGTGGGGAGGAAAGAAGGAAGGGGGAAGTGGGGAGGGGTGCATGGGTGGGGAGGGAAGGAGGAGGCAGGGAACCTGATTGGCCCTGATTGCCGGCCAGGCCTAGGGACCCCACCCATGCATGAATTTTGTGCACTGGGCCTCTAGTGTTGGTATAACACAACAAATTAGCATCAAAGTACACACTTTACACCTTTCCCTATTGACATTTTTGCCTTGAGAACTGATAAAAAATAACTTTTGTGTGTGGACATAGTTCCTTTAAAATTAAATGTTGTGAATCATTCATTGTTTTAAAAATTTAGTTAATAAGGAAGCTCATAATTTTAACTTCTTTGCATGTCAAGCCAGGACTATGATCATGACTGATTCTGAGGGGAATGCTATGGACACAGGGATTGGTTTGTCCCCATAGCTCCTTGCAACTTGGCTGACGCAAGGACCCCCTCCACAAAGGGCAAGGCAGCACATGCCCACCTGGTGGCCCAGAGAGTCATGCTTTTCTCCTTCCTCCCACTTGGTACCTTCTGGGGAGACACTAGCAGGGATACCCACCCTAGGATCACCATCTAGAGCTTTGGTATATGGTTTTTCATGGGAGCTCAACCTCTCCAGTAAAATATTTAAGTATGGACTTTATTCATTTGGGTTCTAGCCCTTATACCTTCTGGAGACCATACCTACTGCCCAGAATAAGTAAGTTATCTGTGAAAGGCAGCAAACAAAACACTTGAAACAGCTCATGCCTCTGTGTTTTACAGTTGAACAATTACTTATGCTATCCAGATTTGTACAGGTTCCAGTATTAACTCACACTTTTGGCTTATTTATTATTTGGCCAGATATCATTTGCTCTTAGGTCTTGGCACGAAGAAGCCTTCTCCTGAGGCCCCCTCCTTAGAAACCCCACCCTTGCTCTCTTCTAGTCACTCCTCCCCACTGGGCAAGGAATCCACAGGCCAGGTGGACGTATTTACTCAGAGCCATGCCCCCCTCTTAGGCCACACTCTAGGAATTCAGAACTCAGAATTCCTGCCAAAAGCCCTGCTTCCAAGATTCGTGTGGGCCTCTTATCCTTCCAAGGCTGGACTATGTCATTGCTATGGCACCACAGGCCCAAGCAGTGGCCAAAAGTGGTTGTGATGTGGCCAGAGCTTGAGCTTATGGGCAGGGGTCCTCATTGTGTGTGTGTGTGGGGGGGGGGCTGTCATAATGTGGGCCAGGTCTGCAGTGGGAAAGAAGGACACAGGTCAGGGCCAGGACTGTTCTCCATGAACTATCATACTCTGGTGTGGAGCTCTGAGGAGTCAGAAAACTCTAAATCCAAACCCATTTTCCAGGTCATTATGAACAAACAGCATGTCCCAAAAATGTATGTACACTTTGAATAATTATAAAGGAGTTTTTATTAAAATACATTTCATTTTCAAAATTGAGCTTCAGCTGTTAAAGTGTTTATACATTTTTTGGGGGGAACACCCTGTTTTTCTGTTAAGGTAGGAATCTAACTTGTCAGCTTCAGCTGCAATTTTTAAGTATTTAGACACATGATATATGGGCCTCCATTTTTATTCTTGGCCCTGGGCCTCACAAATATGGGGCTAGACCTGCTTTTGGAATAGGTTTGATTTTTGAGTTTGTTTTAACATCCTATATAATAAAACCCTACTATGCAAATTGACCAAATGGCAGAATGACCGGTTGCTAGGATGCACACTGACCACGAGAGGGCAGATGCTTGATGCAGGACCTGCCCCCTGGTGGTCAGTGCGCTCCCAGGGGGAGCGCCACTCAGCCAGAAGCCGGGTTCATGGCTGGCGAGCACAGCGGCGGTGGCAGGAGCCTCTCCTGCCTCCGCTGCAAGCAGGAGGTAAGGAATGAGGGATCCTGGACTGCGAGAGCCCTGGACTGTGAGATGGATGTCCGACTGCTGGCTTAGGCCCGATCCCCCAGGCCTAAGCCGGCAGTCGGACATCCCCCGAGGGGTCCCAGACCGTGAGAGGGCGCAGGCTGGGCTAAAAGACCCCCCCACCCCCAGTGCACGAATTTTGTGCACTGGGCCTCTATCCTATATAATAAAAGGGTAATATGCAAATAGACTGAATGGTGAAACAACCAGAATAACTGAACAACCGAACAACTGGTTGCTATGACGTGCACTGACCACCAGGGAGTGTGTGCGGAACATAGAGGGCATTGGCCATGGCGGGATGGTGAAGCAGGTGAGTGGGGCACCAGACCAAGGTGGGGCGCCAGTCACTGTCATCGGGGCAAGCCTCTGGTGGTTACTGAAAATTCTTTGCTCCCATGTGCCACAGTTCTGCCCAGTGCTCACACCTGCTGCCGGGGCCAGCCCCACTTGTACCTGCTGCTGGTGCCTGACACCGGTCTTGATCACTCAGCGCTATCCACTCAGCACTATCAGCGGGTGTGAGCAGCGGCTGCCAGCCTGATCAACCCTGAGGGCTTCTCCACCTCCCCCTGATCCTGAGGGGCAATCGGGGCAGCAGCCACTGCTCGCACCCACTGCTGGCGCCAGCCCCAATCACCCTGTGCCATCAGCAAGTATGAACAGGGCCAGCACCATCAGCAAATGGGAGTGGCGGTGGCGGCAGGAGTGGGGCTGCCGGCAGACAGGGGACCGAGGGCTGCGGTGGGAGGGGCTGAGCGGGGGCGCAGGGGATGGGCCGAGACCTGCCCCTATGCCTACTGCAGCCTCGCAGCCCACAGTTCCTTTCAAGGTGCACAAATTCATGCACTGGGCCCCTAGTTTATAATATAAAGTATCTGATAACAGAGGGTTGAACTATGAGTAGTGGGTGGGCTGCTTTCTACCAGGTCAAATGTAGCACAGCTCCCAAGCAACATTCCAACTATGTCTCAGTGGCCCTGTTCCCTGACCTTATAGGAGAAATTATATGTGTGTGCGTGTATGTGCATGTGTGTGCACATGCGAGCATGTGCATGTTTAACATCCATTAAGAAACAGAAGAATATGACTTAGCTATTTTGAAATAATTCAAGCCCCACACTGTTGCTCTGGTTTAGTTTATTGCTGTTCCCCTGCCAAGCAACTCTTCCCAGTTGACTTCCTTAAGCTGCTTGGAGTTAAGCGCTGGGCACTCTGAAGGCCTCTTCCAAGTGAAAAAAAAGAAACTATATAGAAAGGGAATTGGGCCAGGTGTCCTTGATTGAATGCCACTTCACTTCAGCAAATCTCTAAGCCCTTCTGTCTGTTTTGTCAGCTGTAAAATGAGCAGACTAATTCGGCCCTACCGCAGAGTGGCAGGTTTAATTAATAATGATGGGGACCGGCTTTGTAACGTAAAGTTGTATATACATGAAAAGAAGCACTGGAGCCATATTATCCAAAGTCTGGAGTGCATCCTGCTTTCCACGGCCACAGTTAAGCCGCTAAGTCCTGGTCACAGGCTGCTACAGACTTCAGGGGTGCCGAAAAGCAGAGTTGGGTCACATTACCTGAACAGAAAGCAGGGTTTGGTAATGGGAGTGGAGCACAGAGTGAGTAAGCAGTGCACGATTCAGATTTCTGGCGGCACCAGGATCCACTGGATCCGGCTGGTGGCACGTGATGGAATGGTTTCTGCAATCAAAGTACAAAGAACAGGTGTACCCATTTATTCTTGACATTGTCCTGGTAAGATCCTTGAGATCTGAAGTATCTCACTGAAGGGAGATCTCTTTCCAAAGATCTTGCTGAGCTTCTTCCTGTTGTCCCTGCTGTGGTCTGCTGGCCGACAGCTCACTTTAGAGGTGTTTTCCGCTGCAGCAGCGTGGATCACGCCTGTCCTATCCTTAGGGGGAACATTCCCCACTTCACTTAAAGACATGGCTACATGGCCTGCCAGAAGTCACACCCAGCCTGGTGAGAATCACACCTGGGAATTGCTGGTTACTTTGGCTAATATGGGATTTCTGTCTCTCCCACGCAATTCATCTAACAACATTCATATGCAGCAGATCATAACTTTTATACACTCAGTAGACATGATCTCTGCTCCCCTTAATCTCCTGGAGCCTTTGTGTTCCTAGGCTGGAGTAACATTCATATTATAACTGCAATAGGGGCCTGGTGCATGAAATTCGTGCATGGGTAGGGTCCCTAGGCCTGGCCGGTGATCAGGGCCAATCAGGGCCTTCCTTCCCCTGCTGCAGGCTGCCAGCCAGGGCCTTCTTTCGCTCCATGCCACCCGCTGGTGTTCAGCGCAGATCACAGCAAGTGATCAAACTCCCAGTCTCCCAGTTGAACTCCGAGGGGACACTTTGCATATTAGCCTTTTATATATATAGATTTGTACAGCTTCTTCCTTAATATTAGATGACTTTGAGTTCCTTGAAAAGCCTGCGAAGATCTTAATCATTTTCTCATTGTCCTTGACATCAGTGCCTTCCTTATAGGAGACACACACAAAAACACACACTTGTTCAAATGCATTTAAAATAAAAAGACCTAATGACAGGAACAATGACAGGAATGGTAATGGGAGTAAAGTGCAGAGTAATCTGTGCATTAAGAAGGCCTAATGCCCATTAGGGAGCTTCATTTTCAAATATTGGAAGATCTACGTATATTATATTGATTAAGATCAAAGTTTTCAGCAAGACTTAGACTTATATCTTGGTTCAGCAAGTTACCATCTATGGGACCTTGGGAATGGTTCTGTGCCTTAGTCCCCTTATCTGTAAAATGAGGACAATACTACTATCCATCTTATAGCGATGTTGTACAGAGTAAATGAGATAATCCATGGAAAGTGCTTCACACAGTGTTTGGCACAAAGTAAGCACTCATGACATTATGGTCATCATCATCATAGGCTGTAGGGGAAGGAGTCTGGGTTGCTCTCAGAGCCTAAGAGTAAGTCTTCAGATTTAACAACCGGCCTCCAGAGCTCCCTTCACGCCACCTGATGAATCTGAAGCACGGTCTATTGAGGTCAAAACCTCCAGATTTTCTGCACCTAGAAAATCTGATTTCAGATTTTATTCTTTGGATAGTTAAAGAAGTATGAATAAGACAGTTTTCATTCAGACATAATATGAAGGCTGTTTAAAAAGGCACTTTGCAAATTAATTACTTGTGTCTGTGCATAAGTAATTTTGTTGGTTGTAAAATATATTGTTAGGCAATGTGGATCCTTGTAAACAGGCTCAGTTCCAATATACTTTGTATGTTTCTAGTTTAAACTGGCCTCTCCCCTCACCATGTGGTCCCAAGATTTGATTATTCTATATGGGGGGGAAAAATGTTTTTGTTGTATATATTCATCACCGATTTGCTGACACTCGTGGAAGTGTTTTCGGTTAACAAGCTATGTCCAGTTAATGTTCAGTGTTCCAGGGAGAAGGGGGAAGACTTAAGCCGCTGGAGGGAGTAGTCACCTCCAGGATCTCCATTCCGTCTCTGCCTTTTTTCCTAAGCGCTTTCCCCAGCCCCGTCCACAGGGGCGGGCCCCAGGAGTCACGATCACCCCAAGTGCCCACAGGTTATTAGAGTAGTTACTCCTGACCCACACTGAGACAACCAGAGTCTTTTCCAAGGCATCTGGAATTGGGACACGGGCCTTCTGGTCAGTCACTACTGGCCCTGGAACTAGGACAGCCTATAACAGGGAGCTGGCATGGCCATTTTCACTGTGTGTTCTGGGAGGCAGAAACACTGGAATGTAGAGAAAGGAGACTGAAATGGTGTCAGGGAGAAGTCGAGATGAGAAACCAGGTGACCCCTGAGAGAAGAAGGGAAGTGGCCAAAGAACAGCCATCTCCATTCCCAGTGGCCTCTCGGGGCTTTGCCCTGACCCCAGGAAGCCCAGCTACCGTTCCTGCCCCGGCCCAGGTCCGGTACACTCCCCGTTTTAGCTCAGGCAAGGCTAGGACGTATCTGTTACGTGAAACCCAAGGAGCCTTGGCTGAGAGTGAGCTGGCACTGCGAGGGAGGCTGAGCCAGGGATTCTGGTTATACAGGCAGGGTCTGCCTGAGAGGACCACCCGGGTGGCCCAATCACACCGACCTGCCAGAATCAGACACGCACACAAGTAGCTCTCGCTGATGATAAAATTGAATGGGACAGATTCAGAGTAATTCCTGAAAGCTCCCTCTTAATCACTTCCTGGTATATTTTCTTGTGTAGTAGGGTAAATAGGTGGCAGTACAGATGGCACACCCAGAATTTTGTCCAACCCTGAATCCTTCTACAGGGGTGTGCATGTCTGTGGCTGTTATTGGTCATGCCTGTTGCAGCAAAAACAAAAACACTGGACAGGCACTGGTCTCTTCTCATGATCTGTCAGTCCCTGTTGCTGGGCCACTTGACACTCGTCCACAGCTTTGGCCCTGCACCAGAGTCAGCGACAAATCCTGTCTCTAGCTGAAGGCTTTGAGAAGCTGTTTCTATGGTTCAGGGGACACGGTTAGGTTACCCTGTGGCTTGTCTTGCTCTGACCAAATACCCTGGTTCTGGCTCCTGGGCTTCTGCCTTTATCCGGACACAGCCTCAGTTCCGATTCCCTCTTGCAGGGCTTGAGTCCTTGATTGCTTGGGCTTCAGTCCCTGCCTCCATAGCCTGGCCAGAACCCCGGAACCCCAGTCTCTTCAAAATGAGGACTCCAATTTGAGTACATTTATTTTTCCCCGTAACATACCTGAAATTCAGACCAAGCTGAGAATTTGCTGCCTGCCCTGTCTGACCCACACTGCCAGTCTGGGTCACTTATGCTATTCTCCCCAATATCTCCCCACCATTCCACCACCCCACTTCACCACTGCCAAAAATCATATTTGCTCCACTTCTGGGACATCCACCTTTTACTACCTTCCAGATCTAAATCACCATATCACCTTTGACTACTCTGAGGAGCCACATGGTCCTGCAGCTCCGTCTGCCTTTCAGACTTCTGCCCACCGACTTTGACTGGGCACCCATTACAAAGCCTACCTCACAGCAGGGTGACAGGAAGACAGTGTGGTATGGTGGATGAGCATGCCATGAGCATGGGCATCCCGAGTAGATCTGGGTTCAAATCCTTGCTCCTTCCCTTGCACAAGTTTCTTAATTCCTCTAGAACTCAAAAGGATTGTTGACGGGATTACATAAGATAACGTATCTGGCAAAATTTATTAGTTTTTGAATAAAATACAAAATTTAGTACTTAAAAAGATACATCTGCCTTTCTTTCCTGCACTTATGTTTTTTAACAGATTTATTGGTATATAATTTACATATCATTCAACCCATTGGTTTAAAGGATATACTTCAATGGTATTTAGTGCATTCCCTGGGCTTAGATTCCTTAAAATGCAATTATAGCAGAAGGGATATGAGATTTAGTCACAGTTAAAAAATTAAGGATGGTATCAGCTATATGTTTATGGAAATCAATCATGTGGTACCATTGCACTGCCCAAAAAGCTAATGTGATATTGGGCTGTACTGACACATATATGATGAGCAGAATAAGACAAGTAATGGCGCCATGTTGTTCTGAGCTGGCAATGTGTTCAGTCATTGGGCCTATTTTAAGAGGGATATGGACAAACTGGAGCACGTCCAGAGAAACATGAAAAGGGTGATGAGAAACTGCAAAGCTGTAGGAGTCTGTGATGTCCATCTGAAGAAGTAAAGCCGTCCTCAATTAGCGCTGGGGGTGTCATTTGGAAAATAAGTGGAGGTATTGTCTGTGTTCCCTCCCTAGACCAGAACTTCGATAGGTGAGTTTAAGTTAAAAAGAAGATTTTTACATGATGTAAGGAACAATTAGAGCTATCTAAAATTGGAATGAATTGTTCTTTCCTAGCCTGAAATTCTATATTTAATATAAACCTCTTTATCTACAAGTCAGAGAGAAACATCTTACAGAACTCTTATTCTGTTATATGTTGTGCTCAGGTGGGCAAAATGATAAAGTCAGCCAACTCTTCTTTATTCAAGGTCATCCAGTGTGGGTTTGTCTAGTAGTCCATTCTTTCCCTTATTTTTCATTCCCGTTCTCTGATTTTTGACCTGAGGAAGGAGAAAAGGAAGCCCAAAATTGTCAATATGGATATTTTATTAGTAGTTCTTTTTTTTTTAAAATATATTTTACTGATTTTTTACAGAGAGGAAGGGAGAGAGATAGAGAGTTGGAAACATCGATGAGAGAGAAACATCAATCAGCTGCCTCATGCACATCTCCTACTGGGGATGTGCCCGCAACCCAGGTACATGCCCTTGACCGGAATCGAACCCGGGACCTTTCAGTCTGCAGGCCGACGCTCTATCCACTGAGCCAAACCGGTTTCGGCTATTAGTAGTTCTGATGATAACGGTGATATTCCTAAAATAACATTTTGGCATTACCTGAACAGGAGATTGTGCTCATCTCTTCCCCATTCTGTGTAAACTAACTTCATCTTAGTACCTGGCATTGGCCATGGTGGCGACATTTATGGAAATTAGCAAACACTGCAGATCCGTGGCACAACTCTTCCCCGCAGCTCACGCCCCAGTGCTCCCCTGCTTCAGTCTCTGCTACCCAGTGACTGCCAAGCTGCCGTGAGTAATAATGATGACACACCTTCTGCTATATTTTGGACTATATGTTTCTATAAAAAATATATTTAGAGCCAGTGGTATTTACTTTATGTAAGGGCAATTTGGAATTGAAGTAGCTTAATATAGTTAACTAGCTTCAGATGAGTGGAATATTTAGGAGAAAATATTTGTGGAAGACTAGTCTCACCTTCCACTGCCTTCTAGGCCACACCTTTCTCCGTCAGGAAAATCCAAATAATCACGGTCTGCACAGATGCTTTCAGAGTGACCATGCAACAGACGAGGAAGACATCTCCAAGATGAAGGCCCTCTGGAAGCAGAAAGGTACAGCTCTCCAAGGCCAGGACTTGTCCTGCACAAGTGCCTCCTTGTGCCACCTGTTGGATTTTGAAGGAGCAAGCTCTCAGCTTTTGATCAAAGGTAAGACTCCTGCAAACTTTCTGCAGATGGAATGTATTCACAATCTCCCCTCAGGCAGGACTGCTGTAAAAACATTGCATTTTACAAATTATTTTAAGGAAATCACTGTTGGCCCAAGATTCCCAGAGCCAAATGATTTTTATAGTATCAACAAGCTCTAGCAATTACAATTGGGCATTTATTGAGCACTTACAGCATACTATACACTTTACAAGTATTATCTCACTTTATATTCATTTAACCTTATGAAACAGGTATAAATATTTTCATTTTACAGATGGAGAAACAGCTTAAAGAGATTAAGTGGCTGTTAGAGTTAAAAAGTTTCTGTGCTCCTAAGAAATAGGGTTTCTATTACCTACTTCTTTGTATATAGCAGACATTTCATAAATAGTTGAATATGTTCTTTAATGTGAATAAATAAAATACCATTCTTAATACTTTAAACTCTTTGGCTCACTAGACTTTTAACCAGCTTTCATCTGATGGTAAAACAGAATGATTTCATTTATTTTGCCTGTACACACTTTCCAAGGGAAGAGCTCACTTTAAAATCTGACCAACCCCACAATGACTTAGGATTGTTTTCCCAGTTTTAGAAACAAGGTAACTGAGGCTTAGCCAGAATTAAGTGGTCTTTTGGTCTTTTCATCACACCAGGTTGTGGCAGAAGAAAACGGTCAAAAGGCATGCATCATGAAAAACCTAGTAAAGTTACAACTGAAATAGAAGGGTTCCAGATAACCTAGTGGTGCAATAGTCCTCAAAGAATGACCATCCAGTTAGCTACGTTGAGTATAGCACTCAATGGACACATCCCTGCACTTATTATGCATGGCACTAGGCATGTGGGGGGATGAGACCAAATCCTGATCTTAAGAAGCCTGTGGACTTTTAGGGAAGAGAAGACATAAACACATAAACACAGGAGCTGAAATTACAGTAAAAAAGCATAAAATGAAAACCACACAAGGTAACAATGATTATTAAGCAACTAGAGTCCCAGTGCACGAAATTCGTGCATGGTGGGGGAGGGGGAATCCCCTCAGCCCAGCCTGCACCCTCTCCAATCTGGGACGCCTCAGGGGATGTCCAAATGCCAATTTAGGACTGATCCTAGGGATCGGGCCTAAATTGGCAGTCAGACACCCCTCTCACAATCTGGGACTGCTGGCGCCTAACTGCTTACCTGCCTGCCTGCCTGGTCATCCCCAACTGCCCCCCTCTGCCAGCCTGGTTGCCCCCAACTTTCCCCTCCCCCTGGCCAGCCTGGTCTCCCCCAACTGTCCCCCTGCCAGCCTGGTCACCCTAACTTGGTCACCCCCAACTGTCCCCCCTGCCGGCCTGGTCACCCCACACAGGCTGCTGTTCAGTTGTTTGGTCATTTCTCACTAACCCCTTTGCCGGCCTTGTTGCCTCACGCAGCCTGCTGTTTAATCGTTACTGTTACTGTGATGGTGTCCCAGACAATTTGCATATTCCTCTATTATTATTATTATAGATGATTAATGTAAGAGCTGCAAGAGTTCAGAAATAGGAGAGATTACATCTGTATAAATTTTTGCTTACCTCAGCATCTTCACAAAACATCTTCACTATGAGCTGTGGAAAGACAATGTAGTTTGAGAGAGTATCTGGCCTCTAAGCCGCTCACTCTTCCTGGAGACCCAGGCAGGTAGTGAGAGGATTTGCAAGAAGCAATAGGTGGAGAGATGAGGAGACTGGAGACATGATCATCAAGGCAGGCAAGACAATGCTGGGAGATCTCACCTGACTACTGAGGCTGGATATTCATGTTTTTTCTTCCTTTATGCATTTTTCCTATCTCTACCTTGAAGCAGGAACAGCCTGTAATTCTTCCTGGGATTTGCTTTTGAAAATTTGAGGCGTCAGGAGAACTTAGAGCAGTAGTTCTCAACTTGGCTCCTCATGATACCACCTGGGGAGTTTTAAAAGCTCTGCTGCCTGGGTCCCATCCCCAAATACTCTAATTTACTTGACCTGGGATGTTCCTTTGGTGGTTCTAATGTGCAACCAAGTTGGAGTATCATTGACTTACAGGATTCCTAGACACAGTAAGAGAGAATGAGATTTGCTGTAATGAACAAAATATCTTGGAGAAGCAGGGGAAAGGGGAAGCTTCCTTGCTCCAGTTTAGAAAAATAGCCTTGAGTTGTTACCCTGGAGTAGTAGGAATCTGGATTCTGGCTTCCTGACAGCCCCACAGGTGTTGGTAGGAGGACTCCAGGGAGATGGCAGTGTGGTGTATCTAGGCCAGTACTTCTCACACTGGGATGTGTACACCAATCACCAGGGCATCTTGTTAAAATGCAGATTCTGACTCAGAAGGTCTGTGTTTCCAAAAAGTTCCTAGGTTTTCCCAGTGCTGCTGGTCCACAGAGTGGCAAAGATCTGCATGGCTAGGACTCTAGGTGGTCCCCCTTAATATTCTCAGATTCATCTCAAGCCATGACCTGTTAAACCCAAAGGGTTCCACAGGCAGGGACGATGACATCCCTGGGGTAACCTGGTTAAATTGATGACTGAGGAGCAGATGGAGCGCATCTGCAAAGCCTTCCAGGCTAAAATAAAAAGGAGCGCATCCCAGCAGGGGATCCCCATGTCCAGGGTCTGGCAGATTACACATGGCCCATTCAACCATACAGGGACTATTTACAAGGTTGGGGCGGGGTTAACAGAAACCAACAAAAAATTTGGAGGCACCACCTCTTAGGCCGAAGGGGAGGGAGTAGTGACTGGAATCCCGTGAGAGCTGTGGGAAAGGGACACCTGAAGCAACTGTTATTTGTAGAGAAACACAGCCACTTGGGAGAAAATGAATCATCAAGGATAAATCTAGGAGAATAAATTATCCAATACAGCTCTTCTCCCACTCCGTGATTTCCTACTGATGCCTCCCATCAGCCTAACCCAGGGGTGGGCGAACTTTTTGACTGGAGGGCCACAATGGGTTCTTAAACTGGACCGGAGGGCCGGAACAAAAGCATGGATGGAGTGTTTGTGTGAACTAATACATGTTAACACTGCTGCTGGTGAAGGAGCGGAGGGGAGAGCAAGAGAACCCTCCGCTCTTTCGGCTCCATGGGCCGGATAGAACAGCCGAATGGGCCGGATCCGTAGTTTGCCCACGGCTCTAACCCAACTAGAAACCAGAGGGCAAGAGAACCCAGCTGCTGTAGCCCATCAAAGTCAGCCTTCTGGGCACAGATTGGGTGGTTTTAACAACAGATATTTATTTCTCACATTTATGGAGGCTGGGAAGTCCAAGATCAAGGGCATCAGCAGAGTTGGTGTCTGGAGAGAACCATCCTCCTTGTTCATAGATGGCAGTCTTCAAACTGTCCTTACATGGCAGAAGGGAGTCCTCTGGGGCCTCATGTAAGGGCACTAATTCCACTGATGGGCTCCACCCTAGGGACCTAACACCTCCCAAAGGCCCCACCTCCCAATATCATCATATTGGAGGTCAGGATTCAACATTTGAACTTGGGGGTGGGGGGACACCAACATCAGTCTATAGCACCATCCCAATAAGGGCTCAGCCTTAGTCAGAAATTAAGTTATGGAAGGTAAAGAAAAGGACAGCACAGTCTGCATCTGAGACTCTTACCCCTAATAGGTGGGCGCTTACCTGAGAGTGTCAAACGTCTTCATGAATGACAGATGGACCTGAACCCCTGCAATGGAGCTTGTGGGACAATGGTTGTGACCCTGTTGAACTGGTGTGTAGAGAAGACGCGGACTTTCAGAAGTTGCTGCTGATTTCAGGAATGTGTTGAGAATAAGTCACATGTGCTTTGAAACCTGCCAACAGGTGGACAATAGAAGGAAGAGAAAAAAGAATGCAGCCTTGTTACAGTTTGCTGATGACACAGATTTCTCTGAGCTTCTCAGAAAAAAAAAAAAATACTCAGAAAGGCAGGAGTGTGAAAAGTTATTTAGGCCCCCACCTCACACCCCAAGTTTCTTAAAAACAAAACCTCTGACCATCTTTCTGGGAAAAGAAAGGTACAGACCCGAGAAGCTCTAACCCAGGGAAAAGTGGGATCTGACCTATTTAGAACCAGTCTTGGCCGGCTTGAAATTTAGCACGAGTTGAGCTCCCAGCTTATCCCAAACACCTGTGAGTTTTCCCAGTGTCTGGCGTTGGTAAGGGGGAAAGGAGAGGAGATGACTGCTCTTCTGAGGTGAAGTGAACCAGGTGCTGACTGGGAGTTCAGCAGCACCTCCCCAGGCCTGGCCAGAGACAACAGCTGGAGAGATCTCAGGCAGTAAACAGAACTCCAGCTGGCTTTTCACGGTTCTTTGGGAAGCAGGTGGGAGCTCCTCCAGCAGGATGCCTGAGAATAGGCTACCAAGGCAGAGGGACTCTGGGTCCCTTCATCTGACATCAGTGCAAGGGCCGGGGGACAGTTTAGGAGAAACTGAGCGCTGGAGGGGGAGGCAGAGTTATAAATACAGTTCAGGTCTTCCTGAGAGTTTTATTTCTCAGGTTACCACAGTTTCTCAGAAGTTGGAGGGTTTCCACACTGTACTGGGCATTGGTTACGGAACTGAAGCAATAACTAGGCCTGATCATTAGAAGTTCTGAAACCATCAAGCACCAAAATAAATTCCAGGTTAATTAAAAAGTTAAAGACTAAATATCGCAACAAAAAAATTGGAAGAAAATATAGGCAAATATTTAGCCGATTCTAAGGTGGCCAAGGCCTGTCTTAAAAAGGAAAACCCAATAGGTTTAAAATATACAGCATACCCTGGAGACACTTCGGGTTTGGTTCCAGACCACTGTAACAAAGCAAGTATCGCATTAAAGAGAGATGTAATCCTTTTGCTGGTGGAGAGCCTTGCCTTACATTTGTAAAACATGTGACATCTGTGATACACAATAAAGCAAGAGGCAATAAAACGAGGTATGCCTGCATTATACAGTGTGTGTGTGTGTGTGTGTGTGTATGTAACACAATTAAAATTTACTGTATGATTTTTAAATCACACAAAAATAAAATTAATAGAAAAAAATTGGGAAAATATTTGGTTAATATCCTTAATACAGAAGAACACATAAGGAGGAAATAGATGATGAGCCCAACAGAAAACTGCTAAAGAGAAATAAGCATATGGAAAAAATTAATACAACAGCAAAATATAACAAAACACCATATAGTTTTTCTGGATTGACTGAAATAGGGAAAAACATAATATCCAATATTGCCAAGGGTGCAAAAAAGGGGGCATTTTCAATCCATCTGGAATGTAAATTGGTTTGACTTTTCTGGAAGGTAATTTGGTAGTTAATATTGTAAACCATTTTATTGTTAATATTGCATAACTTTTAACTCAGCAATTCCTCTTCTAGAAATTTATCCTAAGGACATAATCAAGGATGTGCACAAAGACTAATCTACACGAATGTTTACCACAGTGTTATTTTAATAGTGATAACTTGGGGGTCAGTTGTATTGACTGTTAAGATATGACAGAGTTGGGCCCTAACCGGTTTGGCTCAGTGGATAGAGCATCAGCCTATGGACTCAAGGGTCCTGGGTTTGATTCCGGTCAAGGGCATGTACCTTGGTTGCGGTCACATCCCCAGTAGGGAATGTGCAGGGCAGCTGATCGATGTTTCTAACTCTCTATCCCTCTCCCTTCCTCTCTGTAAAAAATCAATAAAATATATTTTTTAAAAAGATATGACAGAGTTGGGTGATGGGTACATGGGTCTTCATTATTGTATTTGTTTTCTATTGTTGCTATAACAAATTACCATAAAGTTAGTGGCTTAAAACGACGCAAATTTGTTATCTTACAGTTCTGTAGTTCAGTCTGACCCGGGTCTCACTGTTAAAATTGAGGGGCTGGCAGCAATGAGTCCCTCCTGGAGGCTCTTGGAGAGAGTCCATTTCCTTGCCTTTTCCAGCTCCTGGAGGCTGCTCACATTCCTTGGCCCATGTCCCTTCTTCCATCTTCAAAGCCAGGAACATAGCATCTCTCAGACCCTTCTTCATCATCACAGCTTTTTTCTTTTTAATTCTCTTTTTCTGTCTTTTTCTTCCACTTTTAAGGACTCTTGTGATTACATTGGCCCTACCTGGGTAACCAAGCATAATTTTCCTGGTTTAAAGTCAGGTAGTTTGTAACCTTAATTCAACTTGCCATGTAACTGTAAGTCTTGGGGATTAGGACATTGAAGACTTTGGGGCCCACTATTCTGCCTACTCAATTGCATTATTCTATATACTTATCCGTCTGAAAATATTTATTATTTAAGATATTAAATATTTAAAAACCCAAACTTAACTCCAATTTAGCATGTGGATGAAAGGAGGATATATATTCATACGATAACTACTATGTGCCTATCATATAATAAAACCCTAATATGCAAATCGACCAAATGGTGGAACCACTGGACACTATAAGGCGCACTGACCACCAGGGGGCAGACACTCAATGCAGGATCTGCCCCCTGGTGGTCAGTGCACTCCCACAGGGGGAGTGCCTCTCAGCCAGAGCTGGGCTCACTGCTGGTGAGTGCAGCTGCAGTGGTGGGAGCCTCTCTGGCCTCAGCTACAGGTGGGCAGTAAGGAGCAAGGGGTCCTGGACTCTGAGAGGGATGTCCGCCGGCCCGCCTCCCAGCTTAGGCCTTCTATCCACAGACATCCCCTGGCAGCCAGACATCCCCCAAGGGGTCTGAGACTGTGAGAGGGGAGTGCAGGCTGGGCTGAGGGATCCCCCCAGTGCATGAAATTTTGTGCACCAGGCCTCTAGTTAAAAGTCACAATTAGGAAAATATGTAGTAACGATGTTCATTATACAGTAAGTGTGGGGGAGATGAAGTCCAAAAAGGAATATGCACAAGGTATCCATTATGTTAAACAAAACCCAAAACAAGCCTATTTGTAAGTGAATAAAGAAATGTTTGGAAGGACAGAGGTCAAAATGTTTAATATGTTTATCTCTGCATGGTAATCTTAATTTTCTGTTTTTCTGCATTTTCCAAAGTGTGTATTATACATATTTTATTTTTGCAAATAGAGAAACAGGTGATTAAGAACGCCTATCTAGGGCCATTTTCTGGTCAAGAGTCTCCCTGGTTTCCTAGCGGTCGATCACATCCCCTCACTCACACTCATCCCTCAAGCTTGTCCTCCTCATCAGAATATTTTCTAAGGGTGACCCAGCCTGGAGTCTGCATGCGCCCCGGGGGCAGGAAGGAGGCGCTAGTGACGGCGCGTGGCAGCAACTGGCCGCGAATCGCGCCGAGAAACTTTTCCAGGGCACAGCCCGGCCAAGGCACAGCTCCACCCCACGGAGCGCTTGGCAGCCGCTGCCTTGGAAGCCGATGCTCGCGTATAGGAGCCTCTTTCCTGGCCGCTGGCACAGGTTACAGTTAACTAATAATACTGTGTTCAGTACCCAAAAGAGCAGAGGACGGCGGCCTAGCGACCAGCGGCCGCACCCCCTCTCCGCGGCCCACGCCCGAGGGGCTTCCCGGCCGGGCACACCCCGCCGGGCCGACCCCGGGCGCCGCGGGTCCAGTGCGGAGCCCTACGGCCGGCGGCGCAGCCCTGGGCCCGTTAGGTTCGCGGAGCGCGGGCCGCGGAGCCCGGGACCGCGGACAGGCCGGGCCGAGGCGCACCCACCACCGAGAGGAGCGCGTAGAGCGGCCGCCCCGCCGCCCCGCCCCCTCCGGCCTCCCCTCCCCCGGAAGTCGGTGCGGCCGCCCGATCGCGTGCTGCTCCCCTGGGTGTCGCTAGGAGATCGGGACGGGCTGCGCCTGCGAGACGATCAACATGCCTGTGAGCCGTTTACTTTCGGGCCGGGGCTGCTCCGGGTGCCGAGGGGCCGGGGCGGGGCGGGTTGGCCCGACGCCCCGCGGGCCTGCGGCTCCCTGCGGCTTGCGGCTCGCTGCCACGCGGCCGGGGTCGCGCGTGGCGGACTTGCGGGGGCGGCGCGCCCGGCCGGCCCTGCGGGCGGAGAGTGGGGGAGGGGCGGCGGCGGGGAGGGGCCGCTCCGGAACCTAACCCGGGATCTTCGGAGTCCTGGGGCTCTCCGAGTGGCGTGGTGCTAGCCCCCTCCGCCTGGTCTCGGGAGCGATTTTCTGCCCGTTTCCTTTTTACAACAGAACTTCGCAGCTGCCTTTCGCGTGAGCTCCGCCCAGGGCGGTCGCGCCGCAGCCACGCAAGGCCCGGTCCGGGCAGATGTCGGGCCCTGGGGTCCGCAGCCCCTCCGCGGGTCGGACCCGGCGGGCCCGGGGTCGCGGTCCCGTCCCGACTTGGCACCGCAGGGGTGTTTCTGTTGGAGACGGTTACTCGGTGGAGCCAAGGAGAACCGGGTGAACCTGACCATATGTTTCCCGGTGGCCGGAGAGCCGCGTTCCCGGGCCCGGGGGACGCAAACGTCATGAAAAGTACCGATGAGGGTTAGCGAGCTCCACGGAGCAACACCCGGGGCGTGGCCTCTGCCGAGCGGGCTGCTTTTTGCGTGTACTTTCCGCGGATGGTCGCGTCTGCGGGCGCTGTGGTTTCATTCCGGTAGTAATCATGTGCTTTTTTTTATTCAGTTGGCTCGAGATTTACTACACCCGTCCTTGGAAGAGGAAAAGAAAAAACACAAAAAGAAACGGCTAGTTCAAAGTCCAAATTCTTATTTTATGGATGTAAAATGCCCAGGTAAAGTTTCAAACTTAATTCTTTCCTAATGAAAATTCCTATGGGGATTGCTGGTGTGGCGTGTGTATTTGGTACCTGAGGACCCTCTGGTGAGAAGTGGGGTTACAGAACTGGGTGTTTTCATCATAAACGTATTCAGACCACGATGGAAACATTTCGGGGTGGGGGTCAGTCAGGGGTGAGAGGTGAAGATGGGACTCCCCAGGGAATATGGCATTTGATGTACTAAGTCTTCAAGCTGATGAGATGATGAGCTGCTTTTTCATGATGCAATGAAAAGTATGTTGATTCTTGAGGGTAAAGCAGTGCTGCCCAGTAGGGTGGTGCGGTCATTAGCTGTATGTGTGGCTACTGAACACTTGAAATGTGGCTACTCGAAATGAAAATATTCTGTAAGTGCAAATCACACACCAGATTCTGAAGGTGTAGCTTCCCTCCCCCCATGTATTGGTTACATGTTGAGATGATCATATTTAACAAGTTTGTGGCTACTAGACAAGTTCGTTGCATCTGTGGCTTGCTATTGCACAGCACTAGAGTACTTCATCTTTCACAAGGTCTTTACTAGGGTTACGTTGAACAAGTGCTGTGTATTCTTCTGCTTTTCACTTTTAACTGCCCCTTTTCTAGGTTGCTACAAGATCACCACGGTTTTCAGCCACGCTCAGACGGTGGTTCTTTGCGTAGGTTGCTCAACAGTGTTGTGCCAGCCGACAGGAGGAAAGGCGCGACTCACCGAAGGTATAGCACTTGGCATTTTCTACCCCGTGATGAGATTTCATGATTGTAAATGTCTGTCTTTACGAAAAGCCAATTTAAAAGAAACCTTAAATTCGTGATTACCAAGATAATTTTGTCTTTTGATTGTGTACTCTTTTAGTAAAGAGTGTCCTGTTCAATCTGACCTTGCAAAGAACTCCTTTGAATATTATTTTTTTTTTAGGATGGAACACTTTACTTTGCTGTATTTAATCACTTAGTTTGCCTAACTTGGGATATTAAACATAAATCAGAATGGAGCAAAAGAAGAGTATACAATAGGACATGGTTTTTTATAAAACAGGATTTAAAAACTTCTCTTGTAACCCTAGCCTGTTTGGCTCAGTGGATAGAGTGGGCCCATGGACTGATTTCTCTTGTAAATATTTTGTTTCATATGTATATGGTACATAAGACTTAAGACAGTTTTTATCATTGCTAGTTAAGTAACAGATAATATATAAATTTAAATGCTATCTCTGAGTAACTACTTAATGGTTAATATAAAAAATTGAATTTTAATCCTTTTTCATTTTCGTGCAGTAGGAAAAAAATAATTCCGTATATAGTTTTCCATGGTACAACTTGTAGATTTAGAATTCTATATGATACTTGAAATTTGCTTGTGATATTTTGGGGAACTGTGAATTCTATGTTGTTCTCACTGGGAGAGTTATAAGTGGATTGGCAACAAATTCAAGATCTATTTGATATGATCTGGTAAGATATAAGTATGAAGTCAACATACTTGCAACATAAAGTTTTAACTAACAAATTCAGGCTCCTGGTCTTAAATAGACTCCATTATAGCATTTGAGAAACAGGAGTGACAGAGTCACATTAGAGTAAATTCAAATATAAACGATTTATTATAGCAAATTTCTGGTATGAAAGAATAAATAACCTAAATATGAATATTAATGTAAATCCCTAAAATATAAGTTTTTACTTGTGTTTTTTGCCATTAAAACTATACCAAAGGAAAACAAACCAAAAAACTATACCAAGGACAGAATTAGACTTGTGTTTAATATGCTTTTGTAATTCTATTGCAGGATGTTCATTTAGAAGAAAGCAACACTAACGATCCACACAGCTTCCTGAATTTGGGTTATATCACAAAAAGCCTTATCAGTTTAGTAATTCTACTTAATCTACCAGGATAATGTAATTACATTTAATTTTGTAAGTATACAACAGTGATCTCCTATTTTGGTGTCAATTTTTCAATAAAGTTTTGATTATGGGAAAATTCCCCCTATTTGCCTCTTTTTTTCAAAGTATGTGTGCATGCTATACATTAATATATACTTTGTTAATTTGGTTTAAGTGAATGGAGCTAAATAATTACAAATGGAAAAAGTCCATTATTTGTTAATTCTAAATATAGTTTTGCTATTGTCACCATGGAAATGCATTTTAGAAGTACATGTTTAATGTAACAATCACAGTGTAATGCCTTGGATTTTTATGGTCGTAATACACAGCATAATTAGGACTGTGTTGGGGGTCTGAGTTATAGGAAACTCCTTTGGGGATAGAAAATGTGAGGGGGAATAAGAAGCATCGTGACTTACCCTAGGACAGTGATGGCGAACCTATGACACGCGTGTCAGAGGTGACACGCGAACTCATTTTTTGGTTGATTTTTCTTTGTTAAATGGCATTTAAATATATAAAATAAATATCAAAAATATGTCTTTGTTTTACTATGGTTGCAAATATCAAAAAATTTCTATTTGTGACACGGCACCAGAGTTAAGTTAGGGGTTTTCAAAATGCTGACACGCCGAGCTCAAAAGGTTCGCCATCACTGCCGTAGGATGTGTGACGGGGGATGGTGGCAGGTATTGAATTCTCTGGTCTAGACAGATAAGCACTCCCGACTACACATGTGTCAAGTGGCTCTCATTGTCATTTTTATAGTTTATGAAATGGTCTGTGGAGCTAGGAATTGGAGTGTATCTTTCCTTCTCTAGCCACAGTACAACTCCTCATTGGACTGGGAAGATAACTGCTTCTGTTTTGTTACCTTTAAGGCAGGCACAGGTATTTCCTATCAAAACCTTGAAAATATCTGTAATTCAAAAATTCTGCAGTAATCTGCTTACATACATCAAATGCAGATTAACCCCCTTTCAATAAGAGGCATATAGATATACCCCCAATTGGAGAGATGGATCCTTTAACATACAGATTCATATATCATACTGAAAAACTATGGAAAGTTTGGGGTGCATTTAAAAAATGGAAAAGTAGATAACCCAGAGGTTCCCATACTTTCTTTGTCTGTGTGTGTGTGTGTGTGTGTGTGTGTGTGTGTGTGTGTGTTTATATTCTTAAGTCCATGAATGTCCTTTTAATTTTCTTATTTCACATTTTAATCCTCAGCTATTTATTGAAATAGGAACCTGTTGCCTCCCATATGTGCCCTGACTGGAATTGAATCCATGACTTTTTGGTATATGGGACGATGCTCCAACCAATTGAGCCACCTGGCCAGGGCACTTATTTCCCCTTTATATATCATGCTATGTATTTAACAGAGGAGATGCATAAAAGCATGACTCTACTATGTCATCCATATTAATTTGTATATTAATGTAAAAGGTCATTTTTTTTATTTACAGCCAGATTTACTAATTAAAATCCCAATATATATTTATTTTTATGCCTTTTATTGGATCTGTAAATTATTTGAGACTTCTTTCTTATGGGAAGGCAAGATAATGGTTAAACAATTTTTAGAGTCGGGTATACCTGGGTTTGAAACAAGTTCAAATGGTCAGTGGTTGTGTGATCTTGAGCAAAAGGAGGTTATTAATTTCTATTTAATAGGGTTGTTTTGAAGATAAAAATGAGACAACATATATAATGCTTAGCACAATGCCTGACACAGAGTGCTGTTAATAGAATTTAGCCTGGTCAGAGTGGCCCAGTTGGCTGAGTGTTCTCCCATGCACCCAAAGGTTGCAGTTTTGATTCCTGCTCAGGGCACAATCCCTGGAGGCAGCTGATTGGTGTTTCTCATGTGGATGCTTCTCTCTCCTCTCTAAGCATGTCCTTGGGTGAGGATTACTTTTTTTTTTTTAAGTGTTTATTTAAATAAAAGGATCTTATCTATTCAAGTACTCTCAAGTTCTACTTTTTTGCCCAAATTATTTACACACCTGTTATCACATCAGAGTATAGTTGTGTTAACTATTGCTGCAAAGCAAGCCACCCCAAAATGTAGTGGCTTAAAATGATGATGATTTATGATTTCTCATGATTCTGAGGGTTGGACTCACTCATGCGGCTGCGGTCAGCTGGAGGCTCAACTGGTTTGGAAGGTCCAAAATGGCGTCAGTCACATGGCTGGCAGCTGGTGCTGGCTGGCACCTGGCATCTCAGTTCTCCAGGTGGCCTCCCTGTTCCAGGAAGCTATTAGAGCTGTATTCCATGGCAGCCCTGGGGCAGTGTTCTTAGAGGGTGGAAACAAGCTTGAAGGCCTAAAGCCTGCGCCCTGGAACTTGTACATCATCATTTCCACCACATTCTGGGGGTCAGAGAAGCCACAAAGTCAGCCCAGATTCAAGGGCGTGGACAAACAGGTTCCACCACTGGCCTAGAAGAGCGGCAAAACCGCGTTGCAAAGGAGAAAAGGGGGATGGGGAGAATAAAGGATAAAGGGGGCCTAATATATGGTGATGGAGAATGATTTGACTTTGGGTGGTGGGCACACTGCCATATACAGATTATGTATCATAGAAATGTACACTTGAAACCTGATGACCCTACTGACCAGTGTTACCCCAATTAATTTAACTTAAAAAATTACCATTATAGTTGATTGCTTTTAGTCACATATCTAATGTTTAAAATTTAAAATAACATTAAAGGAAGGTATGACATTTTTATATTTATCAAAGTATGGATTGAAAAAGTTTACATACATGAATACAAGATCTGCAGATCAGCAGAAGCAAGAAAAAAAGGTGAAATGGATCTGTTTTAGAAAACAGCTTTTTTCATATTTCAACCAACTTAGAGATGTTCATCTATTTACCTTTATGTATAGAACTGGAAAGTGGAGAAACAGGCTTAGGGCTCAGAATGATAGAAAACCCTTTTATTAGAGTGTATAAAAACGATTTCCTTTTGAAATTTTCTGAATTCAGTTTAGTTTCCAATATACACACCTATGGCTGTTACAAAATTTCCCACATGTCCATACTACAATAAGCTATCTGTGGAGCCAGTCTTCAAGTAGCTCTCAATGATCCCTACCTCTGGTATTTAGCCTTGGTGTAGTCATCTCCAAAACTGAATCAGGGTTGGTCTGTGTGACCGACAGAATTTGGCATAAATGGTATATGATTTCCAATTCTGGATTATAAAATACATTGTGGCTTTTGCCTTTTTCACTCTTCACACAATCTGAAGGAAGCCATGGAATAGCCAAGCATACCTTGGAGAGACTCGTGTGATGAAAAACAGACCTCCTGCCAAAATCCAGTAAGTAAGCCCTCGTGCCTATAGCCACATGGGTGAGCCATCTTGGAATCAGATCCTCTAGCCCCAGTCAAGCCTGATTTTAAACTATATTACAAAGCTACAATAATCAAAGCAGTATGGTACTGGCATAAAAAAAAATAGATCAATGGACTAGAATAGGGAGTCCAGAAATAAATCCTCACTGATGTGGTCAACTAATCTACAACAAAGGAGGAAAGACTATACAATGAGGTAAAGATAGTTGCTTCAATAAGTGGCAGTGGGAAAACTGGACAAATAGTACAAAAATAAATCGGACCAACTTTCTTAAACCTTGTACAAAAATAAACTCAAAATGGATTAAAGACTTAAATGTAAGACCTGAAACCATAAAAATGCTAGAGGAAAACATAGGCAGTAAATTCTTTCATGGTCCTTATAAACTGATGAACAAAAATAGATACAGAGGCAGAGCAGCATCGAACAGACTGTCAAACTACAGCGGGAAGGCTGGGAGGGTTGGGGGGTGGGAGGGGGCGGTAAGAGATCAACCGAAGGACTTGTATGCATGCATATAAGCATAACCAATGGACACAAGACACTGGGGGTAGGGGAGGCCGGGGGAATGTCAAGGGGGGGGGGGGGGAGGAGACATATGTAATGCTCTTTGTAATACTTTAAGCAATAAAACAAAAACAAAAATAATATATATATATATATATATTAACACTTTAAACAATAAAGAATTTAAATTAAAAAATAAATAAATAAAACCCTGAAAAAAAATTCTTTGATGGTCTTAGCAATATCTTTTTGGATATGTCTCCTTGGGCAAGGTAAACAAACAAAAGGGACTACATTAAACTGAAAAGTTTTTACATAGTGAAGAAAACATCAACAAAATAAAAAGACAACCTACTGAATGGGAGAAGATATTCATAAGTGATACATCTGATAAGGAGTTAAACTCCAAAATGTATAAGGAACTCATACAACTTAATGCCAAACCCCCTCTCCCCAAACAATCCAATTAAAAAGTTGGCAGCGGAACAAGTTGCCATTTCTCCAAAGAGGGCATACTCATGGCCCACAGACATATGTAAAGATGCTCAGCATTACTAATTTTCAAGGAAATGCAAATCAAAAACACAATGAGATATCATCTCGAAGCAGTCAGAATAGCTATCATCAAAATATAAAAAAATGAGGATGTGGAGAAAAAGGAGCCCTTCTGCACTATTGGTGGGACTGTAAATTGGTGCACCCACTATGGGAAACTGTATGGAGATTCTTCAAAAAATTAAAAATATAGCTGCCGTATGACCCAACACTTTCATTTCTGGGTATTTATCCAAATAAAATAAAAACGCTATTCAAAAAGATATATACAACCCTATGTCCATTTCAGCCTTAATTACAATAGCCAAGATATGGAAGCAACCTAGGTATCCATTGATAGATGAGTGGATAAAGAAGTGGCATACATGTACAACAGAACATTATGCAGCAATAAAAAAGAACAAAATCTTGCCATTTGCAACAACATGGATGGACCTAGATGGTATTATGCTAAGTGAAATAAATCACACAGAAATATAAACACTATTTGATTCCACTTATATGTGGAATCAAAAAAACCCAAAACAAATCTAAATAAACAAAACAAAGCAGGCTCATAGATATGGAGAACAAGCTGGTGGTTATCAAAGGGGAGGTGGTGAGGGGATGGATTTTTTAAAAAGGAAAAAAAGAGCAATATTTGAAGGTTCCTACTGAATGAGATTTTCTCTATTATACACATTCAAAAAGTATATATTTTTATCAGAATATTTTATTTCAAGAATTAACTTTTTTCAAAAAGTAAATACAATATTGTTACTTCCCTGAGTATAAAGAACTAACCCTATAATAAAAGACAATTACAAAATTAAAACAATTAGAGGTACATATTTTCTGCATTCAATTATACTATATTACAAATTTATTCTTAAAAACCTCATGTTTTTTGGAACTTCAGTTAATGTTTAAAAAAGCAAAACAGTTCATTTTGCACCTGTGACGTTAAGGTATGTCTGATCTGTCTTTATCAAATTCCAGGGCAATCTTTAAAGCAGTGCTATTGAGTCCTACAGACTGCATGTTACATATGATGGAAACAACGACTCCCCTTGGAGGAACCTTGTTACATACAGAGTCTGCATCCAGTTCTTCAGGAAGGATCAGCAGGACACTACTGGCACCCACGGCACCGCCAGTATGTGAGGCATAATGCCGTTGCTTCCTACAGGAGCCATATGTTTGCTTCTTTTCCACGACACCCCATGCCATTGCATATTTACCCTCTTTATCCCAAGACATCTCTGTGTTAGGGACTGGTGTCCAAATCATAACCATGGTTTCTGGTTTGAGATATCCAGGCAAAAGATTTTCATTTGAGTTCTTAAACAGCCTGACTTGGTAACCATACAGCATTGCATTCCCGAATTTCAGAAGGTCACCCACTGTAGACAGAAATCCACCACCAGCCCACTTATAGGAGTTATCCACGTAAGGTGTGTTGACAAGACGTCTCTTTTTATTGTAAACATAAAATCTAAAATAAAATAAGAATGGTGATTAAAAATTTAATAGTCTATTGTTGACTTTACACATGAAAACGAATAGGAAAATGTACATGGGACAGATTGCATTTCATTGTAGTAATCACACACTCGCAGGAAGTAACCACTAATTTTCAGTATAATTCAAATCTTAATGAAATACAAATAACTGAGTAGCCTAATTGCCTTGTGAATTAAAGCATAGAAAGTGGGTTGTTTTTTCTATTGTCATGCTTGCCCATACTGAGTGTATCAAACTTTAAATAACTGCAAAAAATTTAATGATTAAGATTATACATGCCTGGTCAGCATGGCTCAGTGGTTGAGTGTTGACCTATGAACCAGGAGGTCATGGATTGATTACTGGTCAGGGCACATGCCCAGGTTGCAGGCTTGATCCCTAGTAGGGGATATGCAGGAGGCAGCCGATCAATGATTCTCTCTCATCATTGACATTTCTTTCTCTCCCTCTCCCTTCCTCTCTGAAATAAATTTTAAAAAACGATTACACAAGATATATTTGCCACATGCATATGCAGAAACACCTATGGTTTGGCAGAGTCCTTAGACTTAGTGAATCATGTGCTACACATGAACTTTATAAGTAAAAGTATACACATCAAGATGTTTAGAAATAAGCCCTAACCAGTTTGGCTCAGTGGATAGAGCATCAGCCTGCGGACTGAAGGGTCCCAGGTTCGATTCTGGTCAAGGGCATGTACCTTGGTTGCAGGCACATCCCCAGTAGGGAGTGTGCAGGAGGCAGCTGATCGATGTTGCTCTCGCATTGATGTTTCTAACTCTCTATCCCTCTCCCTTCCTCTCTGTAAAAAATCAATAAAATATATTTTAAAAAAGATGCTTAGAAATAAGATTAATATTTGTAAGGAGACTAGATCTCTTGGCTAAAAGTACCATAGAAATACCATATATAATGATGTGATGTGGTACTTTCTTGGTGTAGAAGCTGGAGTTAGCAAACCTCAGTCTGGACCATAATCTCACCCTTTCTATCTATGCTTATTTTATTTGATTAACAGACACTTATACAGTTCTTACTATATGCCAAGCATTGTTCTAAGAACTACATACATATGAACTAATTTATTTTGTAAGAACATTAGGACATAGGTACTATTCTAATTCCTATTTTATAGATGAGGAAACTGAGACACAGAGAGTATAAATAGCTTATGCTCCAATAGCTTACACCACACTCACACAGCTTGTAAGTGGCAGAGTGCGAATTTAATCCCAGGCAGTCTGGCATTCCTATTCACTGCTTTAGCATCCTATCTTATAAAATGAGGACAAAAATATCTATTTGCAGAGTTAGGAATATATGTATGAAACACTGCATATTTCTGGCAGGTACTTAATAAATGATAGTTACGCCCTGACTGGTTTGGCTCAGTGGATAGAGCGTCGGCCTGCGGACTGAAAGGTCCCAGGTTCGATTCCGGCCAAGGGCATGTACCTTGGTTGCGGGCACATCCCCAGTAGGAGGTGTGCAAGAGGCAGCTGATCGAAGTTTCTCTCTCATCGATGTTTCTAACTCTCTATCCCTCTCTCTTCCTCTCTGTGAAAAATCAATAATATATATGTTTTTAAAAAATAAATGATAGTTATTATTTACTCATGCATTCAACAATTATTGGTGGAGCACTCACTCTGTGGCAGGGACTGTTTGGATGCTGGGATAAAGTGTTAAACAAAAGAGATAGTGTCTGACCTCATGAGGTTTCTATGCTAATGTGAGGAGGCTGTAACATAAATAAGGTAAAAAAATGAAGTCACAAAATAACTAAACAAAAAATGAAACTTGGCTCAGGAGAATCCTTTCTTTCAAGATTCATAATAAAATGATGCTTTTAGGTTTTTAGTTTGCTGACTGTCTCGCTCTGATGATCTTCATCTTCATTCTACGCTGGCTATGCAAAGCACTGTCTGACTTGGATCTCACCGTCACGTTGAACTGTTTTATCTTCAATGTCTCAGACTCAGAAATTTCTTCCTATGACTTCGATTCTTCGAGCTCTTCAGTGAACCTGCTCTCTGCCCTCCCTGTGACCTCCGTCTATTCCCCTCCATCTAGTCCCCTGACTCTTCCATCTCCCCAGGTTTTGTGTCCCTACTGATTTCACCGGATTTTCTGTCCTAACCTGAACTAAACCATCTGCCATTTCAACTACTTCAGCTGCCATCTTACTAGGTCCTTTAGGTTCCTCACTCTTCTGACCAATCCTGAATACATATAGGCAACCCTTTCCTTGGTTCCATTATCTGCCAAGAAAGGCTATAGAAATTCATCTAACAAAGGTGACTGATACCAATTCATACTCTTGCTAAGGGTCTTGACTGCTGTTATCAAATCTTTTCATTCTCTTCCTGGTTATTCCCTGGTATATTCTTCATAATAGCTATTCCCAATCTCTTTCACTCTCAGCCCTCTACTCTACCTCAGGCCCAATCAGCAGATAACTGTACCTTTTGTTTTACTGGAAAGATTGAGACCATCCAAAGTGAGCTAGAAACTCCAATCTTTATCCCAAAAGGTATTTACATCATCATCCATTATTTTTTCCTTCCCTAGTCACTTAAGAAATGTCCCTGTTATTTTTAAGACTAATTCCACGATCTACATCTTTGCCTCTAAACTTTGCTCCATCAGTTATACTCCCAAGATGATTTATCTCCTTGCAGTCCATTCTCCATGCAGAAGCCTGAGACTGTCTCTTCCTTCTCCCATCCATTGGAAACCCTCCAATGGTTACCACTGTAATGATATTAAAGCCAATGTTCTTACCATGGCCTATAACACAATCAATGGTTCTCAACAGAGGCAGTACCAACCCCATAAGCAAAAATTTTGGAGGCATTTTTTTTTTTTCAGTTCTCACAATTATTAGAGGGATTTTACTGACATTTAATAGATAGGGACCCAAAGTTCCTAAATGTCCTGTGGTGCATGGAAAAGTCCCACACAATGCATTCTCCCATATGCTGCAAGACTTTCTGTGCCATGCTGGGAACTTTGACTCCTTCACCTTAGTTCCCAAATGCTCTAGTTTCCTAGATCCTAAGGGGGGCGGGAGGGGGGACTTTTATCTTTTAAAAAATCCTCGCCCAAGGATATATTTTAAAAATATTTTTTATTGAATTTTAGATGGAGAAGAAGGAAGAAAGAGAGAAAGAGAGACAGACATCAATGGGTTGCCTCTCATACGTTCCCCAAACAGGGATTGAATCCCCAAAGTAGGTATGTGCCCTGATCAGGAATTGAACCCACAACCGTTTGGTGTATGGAATGATGCTCCAAACAAATGAACCACCCAGGCAGGGCAAAACAACAACACTTTTATCTTGTTATTCTCGTTACATCTTCCAGTTAACTGTCCTTTCTCTCTCATTTACTGCCAAACTATGTAAAACAGTCTAGTCTGCACCTTCTGTTTCCATGCACTCACCTTCTGCATTCATTCAATTCCTTCTAATCTGGCTGCTGTTATCCCATCACAACTAAATTAGAAGATCTGTATGGGTCATCAAGGATCTTCTAATTCCCTTTTACAGTTCTCATCCTATTTGCCCCCATGTAGCACTATTAACCAGCACTTCCCTGACACTCCCCTCACACAATCCTGCTCTGAGCTCTCTCTTCTAGTTCTAATCCCATATACTCCTCCAAACACCAGTGGTTCCAATTTCCCAGGTCTTCTCTTCTATGGAGATAACTATAAATTTGTACGTGCCACAACCCCGTTCCAAATTTACAACCGGTTTTGGAGAAGGGCAGGAAAGCTGTTTATCAGACTCACCTCTGGACCTCCTACCTCCCAAAATTATATGCTCCCTTAAAAATTCATAATTTTGGAGGGACTGGGGCATAGTTTGAAAAGTAACTCCTCTTTCTTCCTTCAAGATTCTTATATGTCCCCTAAAAGCCCAAGTCATAATATTGAGTGAAGCAGGGGTGGCCATAGGTATGTGCTTTAAAGATTAAAAGAAAAAGTCTACAGCCCGGCCAGCATGGCTCAGTGGTTGAGCACCAACCTATGAACCAGAGGGTCATGGTTCTATTCCCAGTCAGGGCATATGCCAGGGTTGTGGGCTCAATCCCCAGTGTGGGACATGCACGAGGCAGCCAATCATAGATGTTTCTATCTCTCTCTCCCTCTCCCTTCCCTTCTGAAATCAATATATATATATATATATATATATATATATATATATATATATATATAAAAGAAAGTCTGCAGAGAATCTTAATATACTCTCTTGAGAACCAATGACTTGATATGTGGTCTTTTCATGTCTCAAAAGGAATAAATCTAAATGAATCTCCTCCAAACCTTCTCATATTTTCCTCTCCATTAAAATCTTGGTTGACTCTCTTGCCCTCAACTCTTATATACAATAAGAAGCTAAACTCTAACTTTCTGACTAAATACTGATTACACTTGGAATTCCAAGCCAATCAAATCTAAAAGAAGCCAAATAATAGAAATGTCACTGCTGTAATTAGCTAATCCTATATAATAAAAGGCTAATATGCAAATTGACCAGGCGAGCACCGCTCAGCCAGAAGCCCTGAGCCGGGCTCACAGCTGGTGAGTACAGCAGAGGTGGCGGGAGCCTCTCCCACCTCCGCGGCAGCACTAAGGACTCCTCGGGGAGTGGGCCTAAGCCGGCAGATGGACATCCCCCAAGGGGTCCCGGACTGAGGGACCCTCCCCCAGTGCACAAATGTCATGCACCGTGCCTCTAGTTATTAATAATAGAAAGTAACAAAAGAGAGGCCAGACATTATAAGCTTGGCCATCTGGGCAGCTTCACCAGGAAGCTGCAACTTTATACTCCCCAGGAACCACCTGGCCCATTCCCTGCAGATTACTGGGGGAAGAGACTGGACAAAGGGGAGATGGATGCATGCGAAGTAAAGTTGGGGTGCCTGTTAGAGATCATTGGCTAGAGGGGATGGAACAGAGATCATTGGCTAGAGGGGATGGAGCCTATGCAAGCCTGTGAAAATTTTGGAATATATAACCCCCCAGACAAAGGAGTTCTCTCTCTCTCTTAGCTTTTGTGGCTCTCTGGTTCCTCTGGTTTTGCTCCTGCGTCCTTGCATTTGCCAGTGTTCCCTCCATAGCCATGTGGTCCTACAGGCCACATGGCCCATGGCCATGGGGATCCTAAACTCAATGGACTGATGAACTGCAGCTGGGAACACAAGCTAAACTAGCCCAATGCTGGATTGGATTATGCAAATATGGAACGGAAACTCTGGGCAACGGCTTTAATCCTAGCCCTGCTAAAGACACAGCTGGACTTCTTCCTTGGCAGGACAAAGGGAAATGGAGCCTTGGAAACTCAGGGATATAATTTCATGCAAATAAATGCCACTCATTCTCCTGTACAAGTCTCAGAAAACTCCTTTTCTTGTGACATCGCAAGAACCCCACTTTCACGGGCAACTGTTGGGGACACGGAAAGCTCCCCACTAGCAACAGAAATACATTTTCTTATTAAGAAACATAGTTCTTAGAGTGAACTCCACGTCTGTAAACGAGGAGAGAACTACCAGTATATTTTGGCTAATAATCAGCTTTGTGTAAAGCATTTCAAACCACTTATATCAAGGTTGGAAATTAGAGCTCCTCAGTCATTCCTCCTTTAAAATACAAAACTATGGAGAATTCCAGACTTTAATCTAGAATTTTAAACTTTAAATAGATTTTAGACTTTAATCCCTTGATTCCTTTTCACAGAGGACAAATTAATGGCTTTTCATAAAAATAATTTGTTCAGGGTTATTTTTATAAATAATAAATTTATTTTAATTTCTTAAGGAATTTCTGCTTTAAAAAGAATGGGATATAGACATAAGTTCTGTAGTCATTAACTGGGCTACCTTTGTAACTGAATAACTGATGGAATGATGCCAGATGACAAGCAGCCTCGTCCTACTTACTTAAGAATCTCTAGCTTCTGCACAAGAACATTATATAACCACAGAAATCTATACCTACAAACTTAGAAATTCAGAATACGTTTATTTTGCCCTAGCCAATTTGGCTCAGTGGATAGAGTGTCAGCCTGCTGACTGAAGGGTCCCAGGTTCAATTCTGGTCAAGGGCACATGCCCGGGTTGCGGGCTCCATTCCCAGTAGGGGGTGTGCAGGAGGCAGCCAATCAATGATTCTCTCTCTTCATTGATGTTTCTATCTCCTCTCGTCCTCTCCCTTCCTCTCTGAAATCAATAAAAATATATTTAAAATTTTTTTAATACTTTTATTTTTTAAATGCTTCTTAAATGCCTTTAGAAACAATTATGCACTACTTTGTATTTTATTGTTACGAGAAGTTAAAAAACCCAAAGAATTTAAAATGCATATTATAAAAACCAATCCCACTTTAACATTCAGCTTTAACATCTGGATTGAATCTACTACTAGAGTCTGTCAGCTGAAGGCATAAGAAACAAGACTTAATTTTAGAAGATAATCTAGAAAATAAAGATAATAAATAAAAATAATAAAAATAATACCAGAAAGTAAAGACCATATCTATACTGTCAAAGTACAGCAAACACTTCAGAAAACATTCTACTTGGTTTTGGTCTCATCCAGTTATAAAGAGATTTTTGTTGCAACTATTGTGCCGGGCATGTGCCCTTGACCAGAATTGAACCTGGGACCCAAAGTCTAATAATAAGTTAATGCATTGACTAAGGATTCTCATATCAACAAACTGAGTGTCTTTCTGTGGCAAGAACATTCACTCCACTCCCTTGTGGTTATTTGCTTAAAGGGTTATTTAGTTTATTTGCCTATACAGAATATACTAGTACTTGCTATACAGAGTCAATATACCTATTTGCATACATAGAATCAATATTCTTATTCTTTCATTAAAAAAACACACAACACAACCCAATTTTATTCAGGAGAGCAATGTACCCAGCTAAAAACTAGTTTCTCTGCATTCTTATTAAAAGAAGAGAAAGTATGTTTTTATTGTTTTATGTTTTAGAGAGAGAAGGGAGAGGGAGAGAGAGAAACATCGACACCAGCGACCTTCTGGTGCACAGGACAGATGCTCAACCAACTGAGCCACACTGGCCAGGGCTCTCTCTGCCTGCTTTACCATACAGCTAAGTGTGGCCTGTAGCTAAAATTCTGACCAAAGAAATGTAAATAGTATTTTGGGGTGGGATTCTGGGGAAATACCTTAACAGGTGACAGTCACTGAGAAGCACTATTTTAAACACACAAATGTACACAGAAAAGTGATAAAGACAATAAATATTTGGGATACAATAACTCTAAAAGACTTGGTCAGGACAGCATAAACATGTTAACTTTATGATTATGATCAAGGAGTTGGCATGAGCTGACATTCTAACCACTTAGCCACACCGACCAGGGCGAAGGTTGTTTGTTTTCTTCTTTAAATACATATATGGAAATGATTCCTTTACTCCCTGAACTCTCTCTAAAAAAAAGAAAAAAGGTGGCCCCTTTAAACTCTTTTAAATAATTATTACAAAGAAAAAAGAAAAGCAAGCAAGCCTTGGCAGGTGGCTCATCATCTCATGGTTGGAGCATCATCTCATGCTCAGAAAAGTTGCTGGTTCGATTCCCCTGTCAGGCAGGGCACATGCTTAGGTTTCAGGTTTGATCCCCAGTAGAGGTGTGAACAGGAGATAATCCATTGGTGATGTTTCTCTCATACATGGATGTCTCTCTCTCTCTCTCTCTTTCTCTCTCTCATTTCTCTATCTCTCTATCTCTATCTCTCTAGAATCAGTAAAATATGTCCTCTGGTGAGAATTAAAAAAAACACAACAGACTTGACTTGTATAGGCCTAAGTACATAATGTATCAATTAAAATAAAAACAAAGCAAATGGACAGAACATTTTCCTAGATAACAATCTTTCCAACCTATTTTATTTCAGCAGTCCATTAATCTAACTAAAATGAATCACCCCTGTAGCACCAGTGAGTACTACCAAAATCTGAAGAAAAAACTCAAAGCAGATAGGAACCTTTTATAATATAAATGGAAGTCCACTGCCTTTTTAAAAAAACAAAACAAACAAACAAAAAACAACAAAAAACAGGGGCTAAAATAAAATTTAACTCTTCATCACATGCCATATTTTGATTTTTGTGCTAGTTATAAATTAATCACTCATTAAGAAAACAGCAAACAAATGATAGCTGCTCTGCAGTCTATACATTCATAGATCCGTAATTTTCAGTTTAGAAAAGAAGCCCAATGATATATAATTTTCTCCTCTCTCTTATATAAAAGTCTAGACATTCATTATCAAATGCCTAGATCTAAATCAAAATAAGGTCATGCATCTATGTCATCTTTATTAGAGAATCTTTTTTAGATTCAATTGACAACCTATGGCATTTGCCAATTTTTCTTATACTTTCCAGTAAAATATAATGTTGGACAAAAACCCCCCACCAAAAAACACTAAGAGTCTCTGAACTGGTTGAGAACTACAGGCCATTTAAAAAAAAATTAAAATTCATTGCTTGCTACTAACCCAAATTCTTTTAGGTCCAAAAAAAGGTCTCCTTCAGGCTGACTAGCAATGCACATTTAAGTCCTTTAAATAAGCTGATTAACTCCAAATGATAATTTAACTAAATACAACAGAAGATTAAACAAAACTAATGTGGAGATAGGAAGATAAAGCTAAAAACATTCCACCATTTCATCTATTTCAAGTGCCATTAAACCATTTAAAGCATGTACTAATGGAAATAGGCAACAGTTGATTAAATTTTACTTTTCTAACAAATCAAATTAGAGTAAAATGGAAAAGTCATTAGCTTCAAAATTTTCTCTCAATGCCCCTTTACAGGTTACTAATAAAATTACAATAAATTTTTCACTTTCTATATTTAAATGAAATTACTTCTAAAATTTTATAGTGCAGAAAACTGGCAGGTACCATCTCAACAAAGCAATTAAAATTACCATCACCAATAATGGGACAAACTGACATCATTACAGTTCAGCTATAAAGAACATTATTTGGACAATTGACAAAATGTGAATAATGCCTGTAGATTTGATAAAGCATTGTGTCAACGTTAATTTCCTGAATATCCTGGTTTTTAGAAAATACACATTTAAGTATTTACCAGTAAAGCAGAGGTTCTCAATCTGTGGGTCGCGACCCCTTTGGGGGTTTAACGACCCTTTCACAGGGGTCGCCTAAGACCATTGGAAAACACATATATAATTACATACTGTTTTTGTGATTAATCACTATGCTTTAATTATGTTCCATGTGTAACAATGAAATTGGGAGTCACCACAACATGGGAACTGTATTAAAGGGTCACGGCGTTAGAAAGGTTGAGAACCACTGCAGTAAAGGCATACCATGCCTGCAACTTATTTTCAAATGGTTCAGGAAAAGAAAACCAAAAACATAAAGATAAAAAACAAAACAAAAAACAAACAAACAAAAAAAACCTAAAACATATAGATAGATAAAGCAAATGTGGTAAAATGATAACATTTGTAGAATCTGGGTGAAGAGTATGTGGAAATTCTTTATATTTATAACTTATTCTTATAACTTTTCTATAAGTATAAAATTATTTCAAAATAAAAGTTAAAACAATTAAAAATAACAAAAGATAAATAAATAAAGCATTAGTTTATAAACACTTAAGAAAAAGAGATGGTTAAAGAGCAAATTATAGATGCCAATGATGGGTGCAATTTTGGTTTAATTATTCATGTGGTTAAATTATTATTGCTGCCTTTCATCTAAGGATCTTGGGAATATTTTACAAACACACTTTATAAATGGAAAAACAGACATGTAGAAAAGCTTCCAAAATGTGACAAGTTGATTTTGGAAAAAAGATAAAATTTGAGTTTTAATTGATAACAGAGTATTAAGATGTGATATAGTTAGACACACCAAAAAATATTCATTTACCTTGCTCTGTTGTAAATCACTGGTTCATGTTCTTCCTGCACAGTTGTCAGCATATCCAATTCATGGAATATTTTCTGCATATAGTCCAAAAATTTATATCCTGAAGCTCTTTCAATTATGGCTGCCAGTAGGGTATAGCCAAAAGTTGAATACAAAAACTGACTACCTTGAGACATCATTGCAAGGAGAAAAAAAGAGAATATGATTCATTATTATTTAAATATATGTAAAATACTTTTCCATTAAAAACTGGTATATACCTTAAAACTGGAATATTTTACTTCAACATTTATAAAACATCATGGATGATATATTAGTCATCTCTGTAATGGCCCTACTTATTCTATGTGCCTAACACAAGAATAAAATGATGATCAATATGTTTACAATTTCACATGCATCTACTCCTTTCTATGATAAAATATAAGCAAATGATCCTACCTCAAACATAATAAAAATTCTACAAACTGGCAACAAAATAGGAAGAGAACGAAAAACAAATTTGGATTCTTTGAGTCAACTATCTTGTTCCTAATGTACCTATTCCCTATTGCTTAAGGCATAAATAGTTATATAAGTTATTTTAATAAAACATATCTATATATATAAAATCCTAAGCAACCGGCCGACTGGCCAACTGGCCGGTAGCTATGATGCGCACTGACCACCAGGGGGCAGATGCTCAGTGCAGGAGCGGAAACCACAGGCATGGGAACATGGAACAGACTGATGAATCTCAGAGGGAAAGGGAGAGGGTGAGAAGAGATTAACCAAAGATCTTATATGCATACTAGAGGCCCGGTCAGGTCCCTGGGCCTGGCCTGCAGGGATCAAGCTGAAACCAGCTCTCCGACATCCCCTGAGGGGGCCTGGATTGTGAGAGGGCACAGGCTAGGCCGAGGGACCCCACCGGTGCACAAATCCATGCACCAGACCTCTAGCATAGATATAAAAACCTTATTCCAAATACATATTAATCCTACCAGACCTGAGGCCCTGAACCTAACTGTCCCCTATACCTGGGCTCCTGAGCATTAAAGAGAAAAAACCAACATGATATAGAAAAATGTTAGTTACATGCAAACAACTGGTTAGAATAAGATGGAACTTGGAGACATTGTAGAAAATAGGTCTATCTTTCATCTACCTTTCATCTAGTGCCAATATTCCACCTTTGTGTGGAAATTACCAAAAAATCGGTACAGCGGTCTGGTTATACATATTCAAATATATACCTTTATCTCATTTTGGATTCTGGAAATGTAGATTGTACCATCTGTACTAAAAATGGGTGAGAACCTTATTTTTAAAGACAAAATCCATAATCATATTTCTTTGCCATTACATAGGTTATACCTATGTAATATCTACTCATGGTAGAAACATCTTTTAATATGAAAATGGAATAAAAAAATCTACGGTAAATTTCTTTAAAGCTATGAATTAATTTCAGTTGGCATCATACCAAAAAATATACAAAACCGAAGAGAGTTATTTTTACAATATTAGTTATTTTTGGAAGTAAAATTAAGTTGATGAACACTGATTTCTTTAAGAAATGAAGGCACAAAATAAGTTGAGCAATTTAAGGTCTAACTAAGCCCAGCTGGCACGGCTCAGTGATTCAGCTTCAACCTATGAATCAGGAGGTTACAGTTTGATTCCCTGTCAGAGCACATGCCCGGGTTGCAGGTTCAATTCCCAGTGGGGAACATGCAGGAGGCAGTTAATCAATAATTCTCTCTTATCATTGATGTTTCTCTCTCTCTCTCTCTCTCTCTCTCTCTCTCTCTCCCTTCCCTCTCTGCAATCAATAAAGATATATTTTTAAAAATGAAGTCTAATTAAAAAACAAGATACTAGCAACACATTATCACATACACTTTGATCCAGATTTTGTTTGGAGAACTATTATTCCAACATTTCTCCATAATCTTTCACAAATACTTTGATATTTAGAATCTAGTAAATGACTGGGTAGCCTCCATGAGGCTAAATCTAAACAAGTAGCTGCCTGGATGTTAGGCAGGAACTATGCTCTACGCTTTTAACTACTGTTAAGAAATGCAGACAAAAGGCAAGCAATGGACTGACAACAAAATCTGTGCCACAATCATCGGCCACATCTAAAGCACTCGGTGGTATTTTCCACTTTCTGAAAATTAACACTTCAATAATGATGAGTTTGCTACGAGAGGGAATTAACACTCACCAGGTTTAAAGAACAAAGGGTCATTTTTAAATAATTTTAGGGATTCAATTGAATTTTCAAACTTCTCTTTCAAATACAATTCGTCTTGTTCAAAATCATTTTTTTTCTTGACAGGTTTGGAATTCCGGCCTTTGGCTTCATTATCCTGCTCTATCTTAGCTTTAGCACAGTCATTCTTTTCATTATTTGTGTTTCCTTTATCTTTTAACTCTTTTCCTTGGTCGGATTCCATCATCTCTTTCATCATCTTCAAGGCTTTATAAGCTTTCTCTTCTTTCACCTTTTTCATGTCCTTTTCGTAATGACGAATTCCACTTAAATGGGAAATCAATAATCTTGTTGTGATAGAAACCTAATTGTAAAAATATGAAAATTAATTACATTACTATACTATAATAAAAAGTTAGTAGCCTTAGAATAATGCCTCAGTAATATTTTCCATTTTAAACTGCTATTGAAAAAATATGTAATATATACATCTTTAGTTTTAAATTTCAGAAAATCTCGATTATCATCTGGATAAAAAAAATTAACAATATTTTAAAACAAACCAAAGAATCCTATGCAACCTTTTCAACCATTAAACGTGCCACTTGTAAAATGAACTGTGAGTTTCATTACCTTTTCACCTTCATATTCTTTTTCTGGGAATTCAGGAACATAATGTTGTACTGGAATATCAAGATCAAGTTTTCCTGTTTCCCACAATTTGGCAATAGCAACCATGGTAAGGCTTTTGCTGATACTGGCAATTCTCATAACTGTCTCTGGTTTGCATGGTACACGGTTCTCAATATCGGCATAGCCTAAGCCTTTAAAAAAAAAAGCGAAAAGTCACCATTAATAACCTTCAAAGTCAAAGGAATCTTGAAAAACTGAAATAATACTATCTTAAAATTTCCTGTATATTCATCTGAAGGAAAGATATTCCACTTTTATAAGTTAATGAAAACTTAACATGCAAGGGATAAGTCTTTTTTTAAAAATTAAATCTTTATTGTTCAGATTATTACAGTTGTTCCTCTTTTTTCCCCACCATAGCTCCACTCCACCCGGTTCCCACCACACCCTCTGCCCTTACCCCCGCCACCCACTGTTCTCATCCATAGGTGTACAATTTTTGTCCAGTCTCTTCCCGCACCCCCCCACACACTCCCCCCCCCACACTCCTCCCCCCCCAGAATAGTCAGTCCACTCCCTTTCTATGCCTCTGATTCTCTTATATTCACAAGTTTATTCTGTTCATCAGATTATTTATTCACTTGATTTTAGATTCACTTGTTGATAGATGTGCATTTGTTGTTCATAATTTGTATCTTTACCTTTTTCTTCTTCTTCCTCTTCTTAAAGGATACCTTTCAGCATTTCATATAATACTGGTTTGGTGGTGATGAACTTCTTTAGCTTTTTCTTATCTGTGAAGCTCTTTATCTGACCTTCAATTCTGAATGATAGCTTTGCTGGGTAAAGTAATCTAAGTTGTAGGTTCTTGCTATTCATCACTTTGAATATTTCTTGCCACTCCCTTCTGGCCTGCAAAGTTTCTGTTGAGAAATCAGCAGACAGTCGTATGGGTACTCCCTGGTAGGTAACTGTCTTTCTCTTGCTGCTTTTAAGATTCTCTCTTTGTCTTTTGCTCTTGGCATTTTATAATTATGATGTGTCTTGGTGTGGTCCTCTTTGGATTCCTTTTGTTTGGGATTCTCTGCGCTTCCTGGACTTGTAAGTCTATTTCTTTCACCAGGTAGGGGAAGTTTTCTGTTATTATTTCTTCAAATAGGTTTTCAATATCTTGCTCTCTCTCTTCTTCTGGCACCCCCGTAATTCGGATGTTGGCACGCCTGAAGTTGTCCCAGAGGCTCCTTACACTACCTTCATATTTTTGGATTCATTTTTCTTTTTGCTTTTCCTGTTGGGTGATTTTTGCTTCTTCGTATTTCAAATCTTTGACTTGATTCTTGCGATCCTCTAGTCTGCTGTTGGAACTCTGCATATTATCCTTTATTTCAGTCAGTGTAGGCTTAATTTCTAGTTGGTCCTTTTTCATAACCTCGATGGTCTCACTAGATTTCTTGAGGGTCTCACTACATTTATCGGCGGTCTCACTAGATTTCTTGAGGGTCTCACTAAATTTATTGGCGGTTTCTGGAAAATTCTTGAAAAACCTTAAAAGTGTGGTTTTGAACTCTATATCCAGTAGTTTGCTTTCCTCCATTTCTGTCATTTGTGACTTGTTTCTTTGTCTCCGCATTTTTTATGCTTCCCTGTGCTGATAGAGTGGCTTTCTGTGTTAGGTGTCCTATAGGGCCCAGTGGCTCAGCCTCCCCAATTACCTGAGGTGGACACTCTTGGTGCACCCCTTTGTGGGCTTTGTGCACAGTCTTGTTGTAGTTAAGCCTTGATTGTTGTAGGTATCACTGGGAGGAATTGACCTCCAGGCCAATTGGCTGTGAGAATCAGCTATGTCTACAGTGGGAGAACTTCTGAGCTGGAGACACTTTTCTGGGGCAAGACTTGCTTCAGTGGGGCTTTGGTGTTCACTGAGTCTGCCCCCTGAATGTGTCCCTTATGGATCGGAGGAGTTGTAATCTGGATGGTCCCGCTCTGACCACTGGGTACACTGGCTCTTGGATCTCTAAGGAGGTGCTAATTTAGCCTCTGCCTGAGGCTAGCCAGCAGGAGCTATGGAGAGATTCCTCTTCTTTGTTTGGGGTTTGGAGGTGCCTAGATGAGGCCCAGCTGTGAAGCAATGCAAGCTGCTGTGGGGCCTTGGACCTTCTTTTGGAAGTTCTGGGTCTCTCTGATTCAACTGCAGTTTGTTAGGTAATTTTCAGGTTGCAAAGCGCCAGGCCTTTTATATGCAAAAGCCTCTTTGTGCACAGCTTGGGTGGGGCAGGGTCTCAGGGGATCAACAGGGCAGAGCAAGCAGCTATGGCTGCTCCTCAGTCCTACCCTAAGAGGCCCCCCGTCTCAGTGTCCCGGTAATCACTGCAAGCACCTCTGAGAGGAAGCCGCCCTCGAGTTCTGCCGATGCCAGACAGTCCAGTTTCTCCCCGTATGAGGTTGGGTCCACAGAGACTCACCCGGAACTGGAGTTCAGAGCAGTCGGGAGCTTGAGACTGCCTCCCGATTGAAAAAGACAACCGTGTCCTCAGCTGCCAGCCCTTTCCATGTGCACCTCCGTACCTCTGCACTTTACTTCCACACCTCCTCTGAGTCTCAGTGCTTTTCTCTTTCCTTCTAGTTGTAGAATTTCCACTCAGCCAGCCTTCCTGTGGTTCTGGATGATGTCCGTTTTGTCTTTTAGCTGTATTTTTGAAGTGGCTGTGCGAGGCAGCAATTTCCGGTGTTTACCTGTGCCGCATCAAATACGAGCATTCTTATCCCGCAGGCTGCCTCTCCTTTCTAATGCGATCGCAAGGGATAAGTCTTAACACGGACAACAGTAAGTCTAACAATTTAACCTTATAACTCAACAGAATTGTGCCTCGTACAGAATAGTAATTTTCCATCTGATTCAAACACTAATTTTTCTTAGCTTATCTAAGCAATTTGGTTATACCACATTTCTAATAAATTACTCTTCATTCTTTAAAGAAAACATCATTGTTCAGATATTTATTCTTGAGCGAGTTTCCACTGAATTCCTGAAAATACCCATCCAGTTAAAAATAAGTGAAAAGAGGTCCCACAAATCCACTTTAGCTATCAATTCAATTCAGCTGCAAATCAGGGGGGTGGGGGGAACCCACAATAATGTACCACCAATTTAAAGCTCATTCTGGAAAAAATAATTAAGTTTGATTTAATCTTCTGGACAGGTTGAAAGTAGAATACTAAGAGATATAAAGAACTGAGATCTGAAAAGAAAAAAAAGGGGGTACAATGATTGTTTTTAAACTGTAAAGGGATTATGCTAAAATATTTGCATAAAAACAAAGCCCCCACCCATAAAGCTGACATTTATATAATTTTGGTTCCAATATTTTTCATAAATCAGGCTATACCTATATTTGGAGAAAGAATCATTTTTCTTTAAATTCACTTCCCTACTGCCGCCATAGTAAGAGTAAATAAGTACTACTTCATTTAAATAATATCTGAAACAACATTTTCTAAAAGTATGGCTCTTTAAAACCTAGGATAACCAGTTGGACCAATTTGTGTTGAATGAAGAAGTAAATCAAGTTATAAAATATGATTTGATAAAAGTGTCATAAAATGATTAGAAATCCCTTTCCCAAAGGTTCTAGCTTTTTGTTTCAAAAAATAGCTACTATCTCTGCCTACTCAAAAAAAGTAATAAAGTAGATCATAAACTCATTAAGGACAGGAATGCCTTTTACAGAATAGGCGACTCAAATTGTTGACTGAATTAAAAAAGAAAAACACAAAATTCTGATGTTTTATCTACTCACTAGAGCAGTGGTTCTCAACCTTCTGGCCCTTTAAATACAGTTCCTCATGTTGTGACCCAACCATAAAATTATTTTCATTGCTATTTCATAACTGTAATGTTGCTATTGTTATGAATCATAATGTAAATACCTGATATGCAGGATGGTCTTAGGTGACCCCTGTGAAAGGGTGGTTCGACTGCCAAAGGGGTCTTGACCCACAGGTTGAGAACTGCTGAACTGCACGAAATTCCTGCACTGAGGCGGGGTGGGGGGTGGGGAGTGAGGGGTGGGGAGTGTCTCTCAGCCTGGCTGCCCCCTCTCACAGTCCAGGACCCCATGAGGAGCGGGCCTAAGCCAGCAGTCGGACCTCCCTCTCGCAGTCCCAGTTGCCTCGCTCCTTATCCCCTTGGCTCCCTGCTCCTTAGCACTGCCCCAGAGGTGAGAGAGGCTCCCGCCACCACAGTGGGGTCGCCAGCTGTGAGCCTGGCTCAGAGCTTCTGGCTGAGCAGTGCTCCCCCTGGTGGTCAGTGGGCATCATAGCGACTTCTGATTCCCCTTTGGTCGTTTTGCATATTAATTACCCTTTTATTATATAGGAAAGGAGAATAAGGGTTATCTACAAACATGCAGTTAACAGGCTGTTCTATATACAACTTTCAGAACAATAAATCCAGTCCTTTTAGAGTGGGTGTAGAAACAAGCCACTTTTAAGACTCCAACTTATTTATTAGTTACATTTTAAATCTTACGGATAGAAAACTCGATACATTATTCTGTTGGACACATTTTTCTCCACAACATGGATAATTTCACGAAGGGCATTTCATGAGATTCACTCCAAGCAGTAAAACATCAAGATGTCATTCACCAACTGGCACAAGAACACTTTTCTGAGCCTACCTTCTGACCAGATTTCTTTTCCATCTACAGAGACTCCCACCACGATGCCAGGGGCGCCCACCTCATCCTAAGAGCAAGGGGGAAGGAACAGACAGTTCAGAGACGCGAGGAAATACCTCGCGGGGCCACGGGCACTGTCACCCGGGCGTCTCCAGGCCCCGCCCCGACACGCCCCTCTGTGCGCCCCGCCCACCCCGGCTGCGCCCCGCCCACTTCGGCGGCAGTTCTGTGCTAACCCGAGAGGTGTGCCGAATTGGAACCCCGAAAAGGGAAGGGCGGTGACCTCCCCGAATTGGGCAACCCCCCAAGAGCGTCTGACCATGGCTTTCTCGGAAGCTGACCGTGGGTCGCCCAGGCTGGGGTAGGCTCGGCCCGGGGAGATGACCCCCGAGGGGTCCCCTCCCGGGTCCCGGCCGCCGGCGCCCCGCGTCGCAGTACCTTGATCCGGTGCAGCAGGTCGCGGCTGCTGTCAATAGCTCGGGCGTAGCGCCTGGGCGGGGACGCCGTCGGGGTCTGCGGAGACCGAGGGGCGAGGGGCTGCTCCCGCGGCGGCGGCTGCTCGGCCTGGGGCGACGCCTCGGCGTCGGGGTCGGGGGCCGCGGGGGGCGGCGCGGGGGCGCCGGCGCCCCTCAGCGCTCCCGCCAGCTTCACCCCCAGCGCCAGCCCCAGCCCCAGCCCGAGGCCCCCGGCCCAGCCGGGCCCGAGCCGCGGCAGCCCGGACCCCGCGCGCTGGTGGGCTCCGCGCCGCCCGCAGCCCCAGGCCCAGCCCCGCGGGGTCGCGGCCCGGGTCGTCACGGCCAAGAGGAGTCGGTACATGGCGCCCCTGGAGACCCGCAGCCTGGGCGGTCGCTCGGGCCGGGCGGCAGAGGCGCCGGGGAAGGAAAAGGGGAAGGAGGGGGAGGAGGGGAAGGAGGGGGAGGAGGGGAGGGACGGTACGGAGGGATGGGAGGGCGGGACAGGACCCGCGGAGGGCGGCGACCGCTCAGGCCCTAGCAGTCGACGCCCGAGGGCGGAGCGCCGAGCGCATCGAGCCCTTCCTCCTTCCTTCCCCGGGCCGGTCTCTAGACGTGCGGTCTCCCCACCTCTTCCCCCCTCGGATCCAGTGCCACCTCCTCGGGAAGCCCGCCCAGTCCCTGTTCCCTCGGGGTGCGCGCCACCCTGGGCCGCCGGGCGCACGGGGCCTCAGCATCACTTCCACTGTGTTCTCGGAACAACGCGATTCCTCGGGGACCGGGACCCCTGCCTCCTCCGCGCCTGCGGCAGCACCGCACCTCCTTCCCCCCAGGACCCTCTGTTCTCTCTCTTGCCTTCCCCATAGTCTGTGTCTCATTTCAGCTCATGAGGCTCTTGTAAAAAGCTATTTCCGGGAGTCTAGCGCCACACCACATCAAACACATAAAGTTATAGCCAGGCCTTTGATCATTATTATTTGTTGTTGGAAAGAAAGGTTCAAAAAGTTATGCACTTGAAAATGTTTTATCCAAAATAACTCATACAATTTACAGTTAGTGATGATTTCTGGCATCTGTAGATGATCAGATATTCTTGTGAAATAAGACATCTAACCTCAAAATGTAAAAGGTGTATAATCCTAATTGAACAATGACATAATGTTAATTTTGAAGATTATTAAACGGCCACTCCAATGTTACAATTTTATCTTTATACTTTGGGATACACACACACACACACACACACACACACACACACACACATTTCTGAAAGATTTTTGAAAGCTTTTGGCCTTAGGTACCGGAGCAATGGACCCAATATATAAAACTAGAGGCCGATGCACAAACTTCCTGCAAGAGTAGGCCTTCCTTCCCCCAGCTGCCGGCACTGGCTTCCCTCCGGCACCCAGACCGGGCTTCCCTGGCAGCCCCGGCTTCATCTGGAAGGACCTCCAGTCTAATTAGCATATTATGTTTTTATTATTATAGATGATCCTGTCTTTTCTTGCAGGTGGAATATAGAGAGAGTTTATAGGCTTGAATTGACAAGCTGTTGTCAAGAGAAAAAAACCTGTTAACATCTTGAGCTAATAATTGTTTAACTGGAGGAAAAGGCAATCATGGTAATCACACTTAGTCAGGAGGTGAAGTAACAACAAAGACCACAACCCCCAAGAGATCAGGGAATCCTAGGACCCAGAGAATTTAACAAAGGAACTCACAAAGGTCTCTGTAGCACCACCTGCTGTTAGAGTGGACAAGTGCACTCTGTCAAAATAGTATCGTAGGTTCCCATCTTAGGGGTCCCACTACTCCAAGCACATGACAGAGAGAGAAAAGAATATATTAAAGAGGATATATTAAAAGAATACATTAAGAGAATATAAAAAGAATATATTAAAGCCAGTGGTGGTTATAATAAGTGCTGACTATATCATTATTTTAAAAATTATACATAGACATTTTATGCATTTTTCTATACATTTCCAAAATATATGAAGGAAAATATTTCTAAGGAAGACTGGCAACAAAATCAATAATCAAAAAGTGAAATCACCTGAGACAAAGGAAAGCAGTAGAACAGTCTATAGGAAAAGTGAAAAAAAGAGACCATTCCCTGTCTAAAAAAAACCCCCAATATGTTGATAGAAAACAATATGTTTTTTAAAACAACAATGAGATACCACTGCACACCTATTGTAGTAGTCAAAATCCAGAACACTGACACCACCGCCAATGCTGGTGAGGCTATGGGGCAACAGTATTCTCATCCTTTGCTGGTGGGAGTGTAAACTGATACAGCCACTTTGGAAGATAGCTTAGTGATTTCTTATAAACTAAACATATTCTTACCATTGATCCAACAATCATGTTCCTTGGTATTTATTTACCCAAAGGAGTTGAAAATTTATGTCCACACAAAAACTTGCACATGGATGTTTACAGAAGCGTTATTAATAACTGCCAAAACTTGGAAGCAAACAGGATGAATGAATACATAAGCTTTGGTACATTCAGATAATGGAATGTTATTCAGCAGTGAAGAAAAAAAAAAGAGCTATCGAGGCATGAAAAGACATGGAAGAAACTTTAATGCATGTCACTAAGTGAAAAAAGCCAATCTGAAAAGGCAACATACTGTATGATTCCAACTCTACGACATTCTGGGGAAAGCATAACCACAGAGACAGTAAAAAAAAAAAAAAATCAGTGGTTGTCAGAGGTTAGAGAGTAGGTAAGGATGAATAGAGCACAGAGGAATTTTACAGCAATGAAACTGCTCCATATCCTATCTAATAAAAGAGAAACATGGTAATTGGCGTTCAACTGCTACCCTTCCCATTGGCTAATCAGGGCAATATGCAAATTAACTGTCAGCCAAGATGGCAGCCGGCAGCCAGGCAGCTTGAAACTAACATGAGGCTTGCTTGCTTCAGTGACGGAGGACTGCAACGTTCCCTGCCTGCCGCTGCAGGCCTCTGAGCCTGCAGTTTAAAAAACATTGTAACGAATATAGAAGGTAAACAAAACCCCAGAAACCTTCAGCCAGCAGGATCGCAACATTGTAAGCAAAGGCCAGAAACCTACTTTCAGCAGCGGAGGCCTAAGAGCTGGAGCCAAGCCTCAAAGCTAAAGCTGGCCCAGAATAAAAAAAAGAAAAAGAAAAAAAGGAGCGGTTGGGAGCTTCAGTCACCCCCAGCCTGAAAACAGCCCTCAGCTCCTCACCCAGACTGGCCAGGCACCCCAGTGGGGACCCCCACCCTGAAGGGTGTGTGACCAGCTGCAAACAGCCATCATCCCCTCACCCAGGCTGGACAGGCACCCCAGTGGGGACCCCCAACCTGATCCAGGACACCCTTCAGGGCAAACCAGCCGGCACCCACCCATGCACCAGGCCTCTACCCTATATAGTAAAAGGGTAATATGCCTCCCAGCACCGGGATCAGCGGAGCCACGAGGCCTCACGGCACCGGGATCAGCGGAGCCACGAGGCCTCCCGGCACCGGGATCAGCATGACAGGGGGCAGCGCCGAAACCCCCTGATCGCTCTGCGGCTCTGTGTGTGACAGGGTGCAGCGCCCCAACCCCCTGATAGGCCTTGCTCTGTGTTTGACAGGGTGCGGTGCCCCAACCCCACCCCCCCACCCCAGCCCTGCTCTGTGTGTGACGGGGTAGAGCCATAATCTTCCCATCAGCCCTGCCCTGAGTGTGAGAGTGGCAGCACCCCAACCCCCTGATCGGCCCTGCTCTGTGGGTGATAGAGGGCGGCGCCCCAACCCCCTGATGGGCCCTGCTCTGTGCCTGACAGGGTACAGAGCCCCAACCCCCCTGATTGGCCCTGCTCTGTGTGTGACAGGGTACAGAGCCCCAACCCCCCTGATGGGCCCTGCTCTGTGAGTGACAGGGGGAAATGCCCCAACCCCCTGATTGGCCCTGCTCTGTGCATGACGGGGTGGCGCCGCAACCTCCCCATGGACCCTGCCTTGAGTGTGACAGGGGATGGTGCCCCAACCCCCCAATCGGCCCTACCCTGAGCGTGACTGAGGGTGGAATCACAACCTCCCGATTGCCCTGCTCTGTGTATGACAGGGGGCGGCGCCCCAACTCCCCAATGGGCCCTGCTCTGAGCCCAACCAGGGGCTGCACCTAGGGATTGGGCCTGCCCTCTGCCACCCGGGAACAGGCCTAAGCCAGCAGGTCATTATCTCCCGAGGGGTCCAAGACTGTGAGAGGGCACAGGCCGGGCTGAGGGGTCCCCCTCCCGCCCGAGTGCACAAATTTTTGTGCACCGGGCCTCTAGTAATACTATAATGGTGGATACATGTCATTATACATTTGTCCATGAGTGAACCCTAATGTAAACTGTGGGCATTGGGTGGTAATCATGTGTCATGTAAGTTCATTAGTTGTAACAAATGTACTACTCAGGTGTGGGATGTTACAGTGGGGAGGCTATGCCTGTGTGTGGGCAGGGGTAGTATGGGAGATCTCTGTAACTGCTCAATATTGCTGTAAACCTAAAGCAGCTCTAGAAATAGTCTATATTTCAAAGTGTAGGGTAGACATAACATAGTGATGAGTACTGAAGTGAGTCCAAATCACTACTCTGATACTGTGTAAAACACCAAACAAACCTTGCCACCCTCATAACATTTTCATGTCTTTTCCTGAGTGGGATTATTGCACAACTTCCAAAGCCCAACTCAAGTCCTGCCTCTTGCATGGAGACATCCTGGATCAATATCAGTCCTAAATGTTTTCTCTTCTCCCTCGATCTTTTGTTTTCTAATCATTGCCCATGCTGTTTATTCTGATTTAGATGACGAACTATGGAAGGCATAACTTTGTCTTACACATGTTTGTGTTCTTCATATACAAAGCTCAGGACTTGTTTTGTTATCTAATGGTTTTGGGTGATGAATTCTGAAACTCAGTTTCCTCATCTGTAGGTTAGGACTAATAATAAAGGCATCAAAGATGTGTTGTGAAGAGTACGTGTGCTTCAATCTGTAAAAAATATAAACTTTAATGAATAATCTGGCTTAGTAGTATCAGAGATTAGAGCTGTCTGTTCCCTTCTAATAATATTTTCAGTTAAAAAACAAGATGTCAACTACTGAAGTCCCTAGTTCTCTTCCTGCTACACGTGAACAATCTTCCAGTTTATACTTGTACAGTTTGTCTTCCTCCCCACATCTCTTCCCCTCAGCTTGTCAACTTGTTTGGTCACTGCCTCCGTGATTAAAGACAAAATAGGAATTTAATTCCTGTCATCCGAAGAGCCAGCCTGCACCTCCCCTGCATCGGGACTGATGCAAAGTTCACAAACAGTCCTGCCTCGAAATGTCAGAATGACCTTTTGGAAGAAAGCGATCGAGTCATACATGAGCGCATTCTCACTGTAGCAATGGGAATGCTTAACTCTTGGGAGCTGGGCCAAACCAAACCCTTGCGCTCTCCCTTGTCACATCTCTGCAGATCCACAGGGAGTCTGAAGCACTGCTCTTAGCTCTGCTGCTGCAGCTGACTGTGTGTCCTGGATTAGCCAGGGGGGTGTGATGATGTCACACTTCACTGATGAGCAAGAGGTGCAGCAGAAGGGACCCAACAGAGGGCCTTTCAATCAGGCACTTTCTCCTGTGGCCTTAATAACAACCGGCCCCAGAGAGATGTGCATCCTGGGGACGTGGGGAAGAATGGTTTTTAGGCCCCAAAAGCAAAGAATGAGGTAACAGAATGCTGTAGGCATCTATTTTAGTCCCACAGCCCCAAACAGTTTCCAGCTGCAGATGTTAAAATACCCAGAATCCATGGAGAGCAGAACAGATGACATTATTCTTCCTGCCTCTGCTGCTCTGAGGACCTTCTGCGGTTCACAGCATGTGATGACTCGTGGGTGGAGCAGCCCTGCCTATGCTCACAGGCTGCATTCAATTCATTTCTGCTTAGAAAACCTTTCACGGAGTCACTAAGGGGACTGGTTTCTATGCTGGGAACATACAAAGGTGAACCAGCAAACACTCAGGAGCTCACAGCAGAGAAGACAGGTGGAGAGGCCTTGCACATGCTCAAGGGGGCCTGGAGGGGGCCGGGGGCGGGGGCCGGGGGCTGAAATCCACTTCCTCTGGAAGAAGGGGGATGGTTTCGAATATGCACAAAGGAGCCATGTGTGCTCCTAGCACGCTTAGAGCTCATTAATACAATAAGATAAGTGCTGTAATAGAGGCAGATAGCAATAGTCATGTGAAGGGAGGAGAGAGCAGGTGAGTCTGCCTAGGGAAGGAGTTAAGGAGAGTGACAGAGAGGGAGGGACATTTCGGGAGGGTCTTGGAAAAGGAACAGGAATTCGCCAGGCCAGGTTTCCTGGGTAGATGGCCTTTAAGAAAGTTGAGGTCAGCCACACTGGTTCTCAGCAGATCCAGGAATTTGATCTATGTCCCTTGCAGTGATCTGACCCAGGGGAACTGTATGAAAACAACTAAATTCTCCAGAGACTCATGTATGATCCGGATACTAATTCATGTTAGTTAGTGTATTAGTTTCCTATGGCTGCTTCAACAAATTACCACACATTCACTGGCTTCAAACTACACATATCTATCATCTTACAGTTCTGGAGGTCGGAAGTCTGAAGTCAGTTTCACTTGTCTAAAATCAAGGTGTGGGCAGGGCTGTGTTTCTTCTAGGCTCTAGAAGGGAATCAGCTTCCTTGACTTTTCCACCATCGAGAGACCTGCCTCATTCTTTGGCCCCTTCATCTATCTCAGAGCCAGCAGCCCAGTGCACTCCCTCCCTCCCTCCCTCCCTCCCTCCCTCTTTTCTCTCTCCTTCTGCTTCCCCCTTGTGGTTACATTTGGTGTATCTAATTAATACAGGATAATCTCTGGATCTCAACATTCTTCTTTTAAAAAAATATTTTTATTGATTTCAGAGAGGAAGATAGAAAGATCAATGATGAGAATCATTAATTGGCTGCCTCCTGCACACCTCCCCACTGGGGATTGAGCCTGCCACCCAGGCATGTGCCCTTGACCAGAATTGAACCCAGGACCCTTCAGTCTGTAGGCTGACACTCTATCCACTGAGGCAAACCAGCTAGGGCTCAACATTCTTATTAATCACATCAGCAAAGTCCTTTTTACCATGTGAGGTAATATATCCACAGGTTCCAGGGATTAAGGTGTGAACATTTGGGACCATTATTCAACCTACCACACTTGACCAATTTTTTTCTCTCCCCTAAAGACTTTGTGTATGGCCAGTCTATGATCAGAGGCTGTTTGGGGAACCTAAGGCCAGAACATCAGGGTCATTAGCCAACTGTGAGCCCGCTGGGCACCAATCCTGCATCCCACAGACAGGCAGTGGGGACTTCGGCACCCAGGCCTCCTCCTTGTAGAGGCGTGCACTTTTGTCAGGCAGACGACGTACCAACTGTCAGCTACTGCTCTCTACTTACTGATTTGGGCGGCTCCCAACTCCCTACCCCTGGCACATCTACAAATCATCTTTTATGGTTGCTTGATGGGATCTGTCTCCCCTTTAACTGTGCCCATTAATGTGGTCGACAGACCACGTTACACAACAGTCTCTAGAGACAGTATTCAACCCAGGGCCTCTCTGCCCCTGCCCTTCCCTCCCTATTGCTCTGAATTTTAACTCCACACTCCAGGTTCCAAAATTCGCTCTGCCCTTCGTCTGTGGCTTTGACAAGATGTTAGGACTGCTTTTCCTTTGCCTTCTGTGCACAGATGATCTCATCCATTGTGTGTTGGTTTTTATGAGGAACCTCGTCTTCAAATTTGGGGAATAACTTACCTTAGCCTCACATGTGCTGATCTTTAAAACAAAAACCCTCGGATTCACAGTTGTCTGCTTCCTACTCAGTATCTACCTCTCTGAAATTCATTCCAAGAATGTTCGGTGATGTGCCCGGCACGGGGAAGGGTGATATAATGGTGGGCAGACTCGCCCCTGCTCTCAGGGAGCCTAGAGAACAGTAGGAAAGATGGATCTTTATCAAATAATCACACTTATTAATGTGTAATTAAAAAGAAGGTAATTGCTCTTAGGAAAAGAAAAATGGTTAATGAAAACTTAAAACAATGAGATCTGCCCTAGATTGGGGTCCTTAAGGGAAACTTCCTTAGGAAGTGCCATCTGAACTGTGATCATTGGGTGGGTGGTGGGAGAGATGGGAAGCTGGAGGTTAGTGTGGCTGCAGGCAAAGATGGATGCTCAGGGGACATTCTTCCTGGTAGGAGGAGGAGCTGTCTCTAAACCCAAACCACCAGACTTTAGAGTGAGAGGCTTACAATAAACTGGAGAATTTTGGGAATCCAACCCCAAGAATGCTGGTCCCTTTTCCCACTTGCCACTATCTTTTGAACTTTAGTATTGGCAGTCACTCAAACCAAATAACTCTAGGGTGCAAAAGCCGAAGGAGTCCAGAACCATCTCTGCCGCATTGTCTCAGATTAGATGTCTTTAACGGGCATGTCTCAGAATCCTTGCCCTTTTCAGTGAGCACAGACTGCCTGGTATAATGAGAATCTGCATAAACATTTTCTTTTCTCAGCATGCTTTTCTATCTCCAGGCAGTCGGCTGCTTCATTGGAAGCGAGTTCCCAAGCTTTGGAACTTGAGTCTCTGGTCCTCAGTATCCCGGTGGCACCACGTGGATGTTCTTTAGTCACTGGTTAAAGCGAGTGGGCCCTTTGGAACATCTTGTGAGATTCTGCTACCCAGGGGCCAGGGATCTGGCCTCCCCACTCAGCAGGGGGCAGTGGGGAAGGCGTGTGAACCCTGGGACGAGCACGGAAGGCTCTCAAACCGGGAGCATGACCGTGAGCTCTGAACTAGGCCGTTATTTTTTTTGTTCAGTTACAGATTATAAAAAGGGAAGGGAATGAGGAAAGCAAATTAATGCTTAATTTTAACTATTGCATCAAATGCACATGTAAGGCTCCAGCATCTCATAGTTGAGATCTATGCACACCTGAGCCCTGACCCCTACCATACCCTCTACTTCATCATTAACTTCTGTGTTCTCAATCTACATCATGGGGGTAGGGGTGTTAAAAAGCAAACAAACTAATGCCTTCAGTAAAGAATTTTCACTCATTACTGTTATGGCCAAAGGTGATCCTGAGTGGGGGAGTGAAAGGATTGAGAAAAGACAGACAAGAGAATGAAAGCTGGGTCTCGGTGGGACGCTGCTTCCTGATGAGGAGACTGCACCAGCGCCCACAAGCCGTGTCTTTATTTTATAGCAGATGCCATGAGGCAAAGTAAGGGCGTGATCAAGTTGTTTACAGCATTCTCGTGGGTTTCAACCTCACTCAACTACATGCACCTGAACTCTATCACAAGGCACGTGGGGCCACGTGTTCGGACCATAGGTTCAAGCTTACAACCACAGCCGTTGGCTATAATTGTGCTGGGAGGGCCCTGCCCTCCAGCTGGGACTTGCACGTGGCAATGAGAGGACCCTGTCCTTTCATTAGTCCAAGGCTTGAACCTGGCGAAAACACTGTAGCCACGCCCCACACATTACCACATAAGATGTGAGTCACCCCAACTCACCCCATTTGTATCTTACCTGATGGCCAATAAGGCAAGCTGTGATCACTTCACTTCTGTCGTCTGTTCTATTGGTTCAGATGACAACAGCAACAAGGCACTCACCCGTGTTTCCTGGTTGAGCCCAGTCCCCACACTCTGAATTAGCGCTGGAACCTTACGCTATTTCAAAACATGGACATTCACCCCTCTGGCTCCCTCCTTTTTGGCTTTCCCTAATCCTGGCTTCCAGTAACCAGCTCTTGACTCTGACCTGCTTGGTCAATGCCTACACCTCCCACTGGGGGTTTTGGGCAGCTACTTAGATCCTTATAAGCAATTTGTAAAGTAGGAACTAATGTGATCCCCATTCTATTGATGGGGAGATTAATGCCCAGAAAGGGTAAGTGATTTTTATAAGACCACCGAACTCTGGGCTTTTCAGCTTTTGAGTCTGCAATCTGAAGAATTCATTATTCTAATATTAGCTGTAAAACATAAAACATCATTACCCACTTCCTTGGATGGTGAGGATTAAAAAGACAGATACAAAATTAATGAGAATAGCATAAATAAGACTCAGGCCATTGGGAGCCAAGTGAATAAATGGTGGGTATTAAATATTAGCCCAAGTGCTTTGTATTGGCCAGCTCTGGTTGCTAACAAAATGTCATAGGTTGAGTGGCTTAATAGAAATGTTATATTCTCACAGTTCTGGAGGTTTGAAGTCTGACAGCAGGTACCAATAAGGTCAGGTTCTGGTAATGACCCTCATCTTGGCTAGATCACATGGCAGTCTCCCCTGTCTCTTCTTATGAGACCACTAATCCCATGGTATCAGGGCCCCACCCTTATGACCTCAGTAAACCCTACAGGACTTACCTCCAAATATAGTCACATGGGGGGTAGAACTTCAACATATGAATATATTTTCATTAAAAATGTTAGCTACGCCATAACCGGTTTGGCTCAGTGGATAGAGCCTCGGCCTTCGGACTCAAGGGTCCCAGGTTTGGTTCCGGTCAAGGGCATGTACCTTGGTTGCGTGTACATCCCCAGTAGGAGGTGTGCAGGAGGCAGCCGATCGATGTTTCTCTCTCATCGATGTTTCTAACTCTCTATCCCTCTCCCTCTCTGTAAAAATCAATAAAATATTTTTAAAAAATGTTAGCTATGCTAAGATAGAATGGGTTTATTATTGTCACTGTAAATAGGTTTCTCAGTTTTAATTTCTCATACATAAATATTGATAAATATGAGAAAATTAATAAACAAAAACCTCACATAAAGTGAAGTAGGGAGGCCAGAAAGGAAGCTGTCATGCCTTATGTCTATCATGAAGCACACAAAAGTGAGCTCTTTGTTTGTAATAGTCCTTCCAACCTCCTCTTCCCTCTTTAAACACTTCCTCTCCTTGTCCCAGTGGGCTGGTATGTGGCTTACCATGGTTTCATGTATCAGATTGCAATTCCTCATTTTCCCCCAAATAAGCCTATTTATGCTGGAGAAATTGCTATCTGGCTGACTTTTTGTTTATGACCAACATATTTATCCCACACAAACAAAAGCTCTGTGGGATTCCCAGTAATTTTTAAAAGTGTAAATGGATCCTGAAACCAAAAGAAGATCATCCTTGGATAGACCTTCAGCCCTGTATGACATGAGAGGGACATACTACCCACCATTTTTGGATTTTTTTTTTTTTTTAACAGAGTCCTTCTGTATTTGGCATGCCTATACCTCATGGGCTGGGTGATAGTTCTGTATACCCACCAGTTTTCTGGTTGAATTACTGGGAAAGTTTTCTTTATACAATGTTTTGTGATGGCCTTTGCCCTCGATTTGTTTACATATTAAATACATCTCTGTTCTTTTTTCCTCTAGCTGTGATAATTCTAATGATATTTGGCCCCACTACTATCTAAATACAGTGCAGTCAATGTAGTCACTGAAATCATGTTATGATATTCAGTGGCTATCCAGATGACCCAGAATCTGCAAACACAATCTTATGTTAAGTAGGCATCAGATGGAAAGAAAACTGTGGAAGTCCTTACAGAGCATTCTCAGAAGCCCAAGGGTGAGTCTGCAGGCCCCAGGTGGGGAAGCCTGAGCTAGCTGGCTCAACACAACGACCCAAGCCACGTGCTGAATGAACCTCAGAGATAATGGCAGTGCTGCTGTCTTACCACCAATTACGTGAAGGAATTTACTTCATAGTTCCTTAAGAGCTATTTCTAAATATCATCTTAAGAGTTATTATTCTTGCCGAAACCGGTTTGGCTCAGTGGATAGAGCGTCGGCCTGCGGACTGAAGGGTCCCAGGTTCGATTCCGGTCAAGGGCATGTACCTGGGTTGCGGGCACATCCCCAGTAGGAGATGTGCAGGAGGCGGCTGATCGATGTTTCTCTCTCATCGATGTTTCTAACTCTCTATCTCTCTCTCCCTTCCTCTCTGTAAAAAATCAATAAAATATATTTAAAAAAAAAAAAAAGAGTTATTATTCTTATTTCTATGTCCTGGGTCTCCATGTGAAATGTCTTCCTCTCAGCTTCCTGGATTAACACTGGACTAACGATCTAAGTCCAGGCCCACCCCAAGTTCTTCCTCCCAAACGCTCCCTCCCACGCTTCACCAACCTCGTCTCCCTCTAGTTGGATTGCCTCTTTGTTCTGGGTACAGAGGTCCTGAGTCCTTTTTTTTTTTTTTTTTTGGCCTTTAAAGTAACATTTATTTTTTTAAAGTTAACATGTGCATATATAGGGAACTGAAAAACACAAGCAAAGAACAAAGCCATCCATAATCACAAGCAGTTTACAGTCTGATGTGTCCTCCTAAGTCATGTGTATCTACACGACTAAGCTTTCATCTTTATGTAATTAAGATGGTACAGTTATGTATCATGCTTTCTTACTGAGTCCTCTTCCTTCAACTGTCCCACACTCTGGCTTCATTCACCAGTAAGAGGTTGTGTGCTTCTCCCAGATTCACTAAACATTCACGTCTCACAAAACAGTCCTTACTTCCCTTAAAAAGTCCATCAGTATTTTCTCCATAATCCCTGGGCCTCGGAATTGATATGGGGACACTCACTGGGAGGGTGGTCATGTCCTCTTATGTAAGACAGGTGCCAAATATTTAGTTCTAGCTCTTGCACTTACTAGCTGTGTGAGCTGGTGTATCAGTTGTCATCCATACGCACACGTAGCTTCACACGGTTATAGTGGTAATGTGCATACCAAAGGCTGGGAGAGTGAGTTGGTACCCAACCTCCATTTTAGAGGATGAAGACAGCCAGACCTGCTCCTCAAGTCCACGTCCTACCCAGGCCGATAGTGTGTTGTCGAGTGGATGGTCCTGAAATAGTTAACCTGTACTTGCCAGAATTCACCAACAGAGAGCTTCCGTGTTGCTGAACTACACCAGCAATATAAACTGCGAATATTCCAGTCAGGAATATTAGGTTGGCAACATGAAAGTGGATTATCATGCAACTACTGGCATCTAGGCCCATTCAGAAGGAACTTTCAGGCGAACAATCTGGTGTGACGTTTATAGCTGCCGAGAGGGAGCCAGGCCTCTTAGCTTTGCTGTTTACATCCGTTCCCAGGGGAACCTGAGTAGAGAAAGCCCACTCCAGTTTTCTCAGTTCTCAGTTGCCCATTTGCTGGATGCCTTGCCTGAAAAAATTAATGTGAAATTTGTGAACTAGAATCTTGGAAATAACTCTGACAGCCTCAGATGGAAGGGGAAATTTTAGTTTGAAAGCTTTTCCTATTAAAAAAAAAAATTATATACCCTTTTCACTATTTCATATTCTGGTGCAAACACTCTTTTTTTAAAAAAAAAAATACATATTTTTATTGATTTCAGAGAGGAAGGGAGAGGGAGAGAGAGATAGAAACATCAATGATGAGAGAATCATTGATCGGCTGCCTCCTGCTCACCACCCCCCCGCCCCCCTGGGGGATCAAGCCTGCAACCCAGGCATGTGCCGTTGACTGGAGTAGAACCTAGGACCTTTCAGTCTGCAGGCCAACGCTCTATCCACTGAGCCAAACTAGCTAAGGCTGGTGCAAACACTCTTAATAAAATGCACAGAAAGTGATTTGAGACTTAACTTTGAAAAATTCAAAATCAATAGTAAAATATACAGGGAAATGCTTTACTAGGAAAAAATGTAATTGTTAAAAATGTTAATGTAAGCAGAAGTGATTTTAGGCATTTAGGGATGTTTGTTCCCCATCTTGACTTGCCTTTTACATATTTAACTTTTTTTCTGGTAGGAAAGTAGATTGTAGAGAAAGAAATATAATCTTATTTCATCATGAAAACAACTGTATGAAGTAGATATTACTGTTGTCTTCATTGTACAGATGAAGACAGACTCAAGAAAGCAAAGGGCCTTGCCCCCAAATTGCCTGGCATTGGGGAGAAACCCTGGGATGGAGAATGTGTGAACAGCAGGTGGCAGCAGTGTCCTTGGAGTTTGTGGCTGTCCCTACAGTCCCTGGAAAGCAAGGTCTGTATGTACCTGGAGCGGGGTGGATCTAACACCTGACCTCTGAACTCTGCCCTGTCTCCCACCCTTCATCCACTCCCTACTGAGCCAGGGGACTGCCCGTCTTCCTGTAGGGTGTCTCCCTGAGGAATGCATAGGGGAGAAGATTGGGAAGATGACCCAGAAGTCACTCACAATGGAAAGACTCCCATCTAGATAAATAATGTCATGTACAATTGTGTGACCCTGGCATGTTACCTTCTGTGTTCCTCAATAGCTTTTCTGTAAAATGGTGACAATAATGACGACCTGCCTCACAGGGTCATTGACATGTTTGAAGCAACATGATACACACAAAACCTTAGGGCAGCAAGGTGAATACAACCCACGCTACTTGTGGTATCAGTCTTTGTAGAGGCTTTAGCCTTTGCAGTGGGCTTTCATACCTATCATCTCATTCCATCCTCACTCCATATTTTGAGATGCAGATATCACACCCCTTTAACAGAAAAGGACTCTGAGGTTGAGCCAGAGGAAGAAAAATATAGCATGGAGTCAAGCAGACTGGAAGTCAGACTTCTTTGTGTGTGGGACACGTGCAAGTTACTTAATACTTCCAAGCCACAGTTTCTTTGTAAAATGGTGATATTATCTAACCTGTGCATTTATTATGAGTATTAAATAAAATAACATACACGAGGCCATCTGGTGTAGTTCCTTTTCTATAGTGAACACCTAAAATGATGTCTTAAAATAAGACATATAAAAAAGTTATAAGAAAGGCAAGTAAAGTTACAATCCCACCGCCCAGAAATCATTGTTGGGATGTTGTTGTTTTTTTACCCCAGCGTTTGCGGGGAATAAGGCTAAGATCACATCAGACACGTACAGTAACGTGACCCAGGTGCTGCATCTAAAGAACGTGGCAGAGCTGGGCTTACGCACCGGGCAGACTGGCTCCAGGTCCGGCTCTTGTGTGTGGCCACTGCTTACATCGCCTCTATAAAGTTCAGCCTTAAAGCCCCTTTGAGAAACTGGTGAAAAAACCTTCAAATGTTTCAAGTTTGAAAATACACACTTACATTCAAAAGTGTGTAAAGAAACCAGATGTAGCCAAGACAATCTGATCATATAGTTAGAGGTTGGAATTTTGCCTGGAAAAGTAGTACTTTGTAGGGAAAATTTTTGACTTCTTACATATTTCTGTTTGGCCAACGTTTTAATTGTTAAAACATTAGTGTTGAAAGCTGTTATAATTACAGTGGTAAATTTGGTAAAAGCAGTAAACTAGCCTGGCCAGCTTGGCTCAGTAGTTGAGGGTTGACCTATGAACCAGGGGGTCATGATTCGATTCCCGGTCAGGGCACATGCCTGGGTTGGGGGCTCGATCTCCAATCGGGGCTGTGTAGGAGGCAGCCAATCAATAATTCTCTGTCATCATTGATGTTTCTATCTCTCTCCCTCTCCCTTCCTTTCTGAAATCAATAAAAATATTTTTTTAAAAGAAAAAGCAATAAACTAGTCATTTGACAAATTGATACATTGAGTGAACTGATTACTCAGCACACTGGGTTTGGGGTGCTCTGATTTTTGGCAAATTGCCTGCCTCTATTGGATGTGGAATAGTCCTCAATATATCTACTTGAGTGGATGAACACATGAATGAATGAATGAATGCATTACATCTTTCGAGAAACGAAATGATATTTCCTTCTGAAGATCAATGACTTTACCTGATGTCAGCATTCTAAGAGCTTCAACAGAAATTCTGGTCCTCGCTAGGATCACTCATACTCATTGTGTGTGTACCCTTACTCCAAATCCATGCTCACACCCTGGCTGGCTTCTAAGGGAGAGTTGGTGCTTTCCTGTTGGCTCGGGGTCAAAGCCCACATACTACAGGCTTGCAGTCTCCCTGGCTCACGCATCTACGAGCTGCAGAGCTCTGGTCAGTCTGCCCTCGGACTGTTTTATCTATACATTTGGCATAATTCTGATGCCTACCTTTCCCAGCATCACTGTCAAGATCAAATAAAGTATGTAGCTACACCCTAACCGGTTTGGCTCAGTGGGTAGAGCATCGGCCTGCGGACTCAAGGGTCCCGGGTTTGATTCCGGTCAAGGGCATGTACCTTGGTTTCGGGCACATCCCCAGTAGGGGGTGTGCAGGAGGCAGCTGACCGATGTTTCTCTCTCATTGATGTTTCTAACTCTCTATCCCTCTCCCTTCCTCTCTGTAAAAAATCAATAAAATATATTTTTTAAAAATGTAGCTACTCTCTGGGAGTAGGGAAGTGCTAGATGAATGTAAGCTCATTATTGTTAAAACTATCAGACTTCAGGGTTCAAAGTGACCATGTGTGGGTGTGGTGGAGGGAGTAGAGGGAGGGGGCGGGATCTCCTGGGGGCAGGATGGCCAGCAGGGTCACTCCTCCCCTTTGCTCTTTAGCCTCTGCCTTTCCGGTCACTGACACCTATGCTAGAGAGACACACAGACCTAGTAGATTGCCTTCCCTGCGTCAGCTGTCAATGGCGAGCAGGCAAACACCAGTGGCCTTGCCATACTTCCTCTCTGGTCACTTCAGGGCTGAGGTCTCGAAGTGAGGGTGAGACGAGGAGTCTGGATTCTTCCACAGCCGCCCCTGGGCCTACATGGCCAGGCTGTGAGCTCCTCCTCAGCCTGGCGTCTCCTTTCTCCACCACTCACAGCTCTGAACCCAGCCGGAGAGGGTTCTGAGGGGGGGGTCTGCCAGCCACCTTTGCTGCCTGCCTCACAGAAAGAAACCTGAATTCAAAGAGACCTAGCTGGGAGGGCTGGGGAGAGTGGAGCACACAGGTGAGTGTGACAGTAGAGGGCGAGCAAAGGTATGAACCTGGAGACAGGACCAAAGGCAAAACATGGGGAAGAGAGCGATGACTGGGAGCACCATGTTTCTTCTCCTCCCTTTTCTCAAGTGTAAGAGTGAAATCAGCAAGGAAAAAAAAAAGATGTCCTTCAAAGAGGAAGTAGCAGCGAGCGTCAGCTGTTAGTGCCGGAGTGGGTGTCAGCACATTTCAGCTGCCACCAGACCTGCCACTGCTAAGCGAGGCTGAGGCTGCCGGCCTGGCCAGGGCCACCCCGGCGCCTCCTTGCCTCACACCCAGGCCCCCTGGCACCGCCAGCCACACAGTGATCCATCACCCACTCATTCTGTTCACCTTCTCTCTCATGAGCGGAGACGTGACATACAGTTTACTACACTCGTAGGGTGCTTCTTCCTCTCGGAGAGCTTCACACCCAACGTCTAGCAGGGGTCCTCAAACTTTTTAAACAGGGGGCCAGTTCACTGTCCCTCAGACCGTTGGAGGGCCGGACTATAGTTTAAAAAAAACTATGAACAAATTCCTATGCACACTGCACATATCTTATTTTGAAGTAAAAAAACAAAACGGGAACAAATACAATATTTGTATTTGCACGTGGCCCGCGGGCCGTAGTTTGCGGACCTCTGGCTAAAGGCTCAAACATCTGCGCAGCCCTTCAGGGTTGAAAGCCCGTGTGTGCAGGTGACTATGAGTTGGAAGGTTCTGAGTTCACCCGGCTCAGTTATTTTTCCATATCAGCTGAGCCCTCCCCGTCTTACCTCTCAGAGATTGGGTTCACGTTGGCCTCTCCCCCAGTTCCAGGGCCTGTGAACAGCGCTGTTTTCAGATCATTTCTCACCCCAGAGTCTTTTCATTATGGTGTCCACATTCCACAGAATATAAAATACTAGAATAAACCCATATTTCGCATTACACACCACATTTTTGCTGTTACATTTAATTGTCAAATATAACATTTTGCTTTTGAAATCATTTAGCTACCAGTCATTCATTTACTACACGATTGGCTGGGATTGCCGGGCTGTCATCATGAATTCATAGGAAATTTTATAGAGTGAGAAAATCAAACTGTCGTATTATTTTCAAATGTAAAAATTTCATAACACCATTTTAAAATGAAGTTGACATAATTATGTATTTTATGGACATTTAGCTGAAATGTATTACTTTTCTCTTTGTGTTTTAGGTCCGTTAAATTTTTTTTCTCATCACATGTGTTTCCACAGGCCTCGGAAGAGCTCCTGTGCCAGAGGCCCCGCGCCGTGCGGCTGCCGACCAGATGGCCCTGCCTGTGGCTGCTGAAAGCCCTTCCCGAGCTTTGGGCCCGGCCTCACCTCACTTCCAGCGCCTTGCAGATTCCTTGCTCCTGCATATGTGCTCATGCTTTGGCTTCAGCTGGTACCACAACAGTCACAAGCTCAGCTCTTTCATTGTCTCCTACAAAATATCCACCCACACTGGGCAAGCTGGTAACTGGACACCCGCTGAGGGCCATGGAGAGAGGCCACTCCTGCATCTCACAGCCTTTCGCCATCTGGTTGCCTCCACCCTTTTCCACCCAGCACCCACCTTCACTCCCTCCATGTCCTCCAACCTACCTATGCCAGCACGTGGCCACCCTGCTCTCCAGGGAGCCTATGCACCATGTCCCCTTCCCTGTTTTGGCTCCTTCTCTCTCCAACAGCAGACATGCCAGGAATGCCCACACTCCCCACACCCTGGGATGGTTTCCTTCTACTTACATAGCATTATCTGATGCGCTGTTCCCCGAGAGCACCGTGCAGGAGCCCCTGCAGGACACATCCCAGGATGGGGACCTCCCCACCCTTCAGGTCAAGGCTTTGGCTGGCCTTTGGCTTGTTTTCTCTGTTAGAATGTAATAAGATCAATCTCAATTCCAGTTCATTGAAACTTCACTTCTGCACCTTGTCCTGCCTCTGGCTTCTTTAACCTTCAACATACCCCTGAGGGACAGAGTTGCATCTCCCTAGACAACTGAGGCGTCAAGAGGGAATGTCCCCACTGAGACTCAGGCCTCTGGACTGCCCGCCCTGGCCTTTCTCAGGGTCTCCCCCTCCCTTCTCCCCTGCAACTGTCTTTATGACTTGGCTTTCTTCAGGGAAGAAATGCACTGCTCTGTGAATTTCCTTCAGCAAATACGGGCAAACGGGGCCTTGGCGGGTGGGGCGGAGCAGAGGGTGCAGGGAGGGCATCCCGGCCAACTCCTCCATCAGGCACAGGAGGCACAATGCCCGGGGCCCAGATGCTGTCAGATACCCACAAAAATGGTTTAATTTCTTTCAAAATCAGAAGAAAAAATACCTTATAGATAGAAGAGAGTGTTTTAACATAGAATAGTAACATATTGGTCTTCATACAACTGCAGACTTAAAATATAATTTTAATTTTTTTGTGGAGGAAGAGGGCCCACAAAGGCAAGAGTAATCAGAGTCCACATCAGTCATAATGCAGTCCAGGGGAGCAGGGGTCTCCAGACTGAACTTGGCACAAGAGAACCCGTTTAATGGGACAGGTGCTGCCGGGGGAATAGAGAGCTGGCACCCATGGACTATAAGCAATCACCTCTCCCACCAGGTGAACCAGGTGAACTAACGAAAAGGCTGATTCTGTCATCAGGGTTGGCATGGTTTGGGTCCAACTGCCCAATCTTCTTAGAGCATTTTCCATAAGGGGAGCTATCACACAGTGTACAGAGTTGTGTGTTTTTCCTGACAGAGGAAGACCACAAATTAGCCCAGGTTTAGGATTAAGTCAGTTCTTTATCTCATCTCAGGTCAGTGGGCATGGGCTCACTGCCTGGCCCGACGCATCAGAGGTGAAGCCAGGAACCCTGCCCTGGGAGGAGCGGATCCACTTTCTTTGTCTGGGGCAGTTAGTTTCCTGCCTTGGACTTTCTCCTCAGTTACAGCTCAACTCCCGGCTCCCTGCAGGACAGACAGATGGGCAGTCAGTCCATCAGAAGGCTTTGGAGCCTTGCCGGGCTCACCCTCAAACTGACCACCCCATGGTGCCCGTCCTCTCCTATGTTAGCATCCTCAGCAGGGAAGCAGCATAAACTGGTAAAAAGAACTTGAGTTTGCACACAGCCAACCATGTGTTCCAACCTCAGCTCTACTACTTCCTGGCTCTGTGTCCTTTCAAGAGCCCCAATTTTATTATCCATGAAAATGGGGATATTTTACCTCTTCATGTAGTTGTGACTATTGAATGAGGTAACTTGTGCAAAGCCCATAGAACCAGTGGGAGCTCAGGTCTGAAAGCAGGGCCTGGGGCACATACTCTTATAATATAAAGAAATAGCAATAGCTTGTATCAAAGATGGGGTTGTGGGGTTGTGCAGTCCTTGGTACTTCCTCTGTCTGGCACAGAGTAGTTCTCTCTTCTTTTTAATGACTTTTCCCACCAGCCAATAATCTGCCTTCATGGTTCTACCTGCCAGCCGGCCTCCCCCAGCCCTGGGAAGACAGTGTGGTGAGATGGGAAATGCTAGGATGCTAGGTCAGGGACCCTGTATTCTAATGTGAACCTTGCTGCCCCTTAGCTGTAGGATTTGGGCAACTTGTTTCAACAATCTGGTCTTCAGTTCCAAATCCATAAAAGTAGGTCTTCCTTTGTGAAATAACATTGATCTCAGTCTCTATCAGTCTGTCTGTCTATCCATGGTTTCTGATACAGAGCTCTTAAAACCCTTGTAAATGGGGGTGGTAGGGGAATCTTTCGTTCTAAAATTCAGTCTTTGACCCCAGTTCCTGACAGAGCTCTATGGCCTTTTTAATTTCCTGAGTGATAGGCATGCCTTTTGTTCTAATGAGGTGACTCTTGAATCCTGGATGGGGGACTAGTCCTCAGAAAGACCAGCCTTGATCAGAAGCTTGGAACTTTCAGGCCCCGCTCCCATTCTCTGGAGAGGGCAGGGACTGACAATGAAGTGAATAATCAACCATGTCTACAGGAAGCCTCCATAAGAATCCCAATAGTATGGGGCTTGGGGAGCCACATCTCCATGCTGGGAGGGTGGCACACGCCAATGCCATGGCAAGAAGCTCCTGCTTTAGCATATACTTTGTAATCATTGGTAAACATGGTTTCCTGAGTTCTGTGAGCCGTTTGAGCAAATTATTGAACCCAAGGAGGGTGTCATGGGAACCCTGATTTATAGTTGGTCAGTCGGAAGTGCAGGTGCCTGAGGTGGGGATGGTCTTGTGGGACTGAGCCCTTAACCTGTGGGGCCAAATGCTAACTCCAGGTAAGTAGTATCAAAACTGGATTGAATTGTAGGACACCCAGCTGGCGTCAGAGAATTTCTCGATGTGTGGACAACCCGCACATCTGATGTCAGAAGTGTTTTGAGTGCATGATTCTGGGCAAAAGCAATGTTTGTTCACACTGGGAAAAGATTGGGGAGTCTTTGTTGAAGGGTATTTCGGGATATACATCACCCTACACTATGAACACGGGGACATGGAAAACCTCACCAGGGCAGGCAGAATGGAAGGCTGCTGCCTTGCATTAACTCCCCTAGGTTCATGTCCTGAAGGTGAAGTTGACTTTGAAGTAGTGCACCAGCAGTCCGAAGAGTGGCTGGAAGGCTCCTATGCTGCTCCCGGTGTGCCCTTCAGCGATACTCTGACTAAGGTGATAGGGGAAATGGACCTTCATGGCTCACACTGGTGAGACCAACAAAATCTCTCTGCAAATCCAGGAGAATCTCGAATTCCAAAGAGCCAGGGGAGGTTACAACTTTCAGACCAAGATCAGACCTCACCAACTTTCCTGCATCCAACTTGAAAATCACTGTGCTGCCAGCGCAGCCCAAGTTCCTTTCCCTGAAGTTGACCCGCTGCAAACACAGACGTTTAGGGAAAGTCCACATGGGGGCCTGGAGGGGGGCCCAAAGGACAACCCCACCCTTACCCATAAACTTGAGAGTGGGGCGAGGAACAACGGAAGAGATAGCAATTCTGGAATTCCTATCCTGTGTGTTCCCACCCCATCCTCCTTGCAGTATGGAAACCACTTAGATAGTTGTGCAGTTAGATAATTTCCCAGTCATAGTGTGGGCAGCACCCAGAGTAAATCACTTCCTCTCCCACCCCTGGGAAAAGTGTCTCTCTGGCTTGGATCATAACGTGAACGGTCTGTCTCCAGGGAGCGGAGACAGAGATTAAGGATGGAGGGCACCCGCGCCAATGGTCTGAGCTCCAAGGATTGATGAGCAGTGAAAAGACAAGGTAAAGAGGAGGTGATTCTGGGGTAACACAGTGCCTGCTTCAGACACACTTGACCCCTCCCAACCCAGAAAGAAGACATTTGCATTTTTCAAAACCTAAATAATAATTTTAAGTATAAATACAAAAATATTTAAAATACAATTTTATTGATCAGATTTCCATGTATACATAACTACCCGATAGCAAGTGTTACATCCTCACTAAAATTAGATTAATTTTGTAAAAAAACACTGGAACAAGATGTGAGATAAGTCTGAGGACAAACAGCCTCCCTTTAGAGGAAGGGGTCAACACACTTTTTCTGTAAAAGGCCAGATAGTTAATATTTTAGACTTTGTGAACCATAAATCTTGGTCACAGCTCCTCAGCTCCGTCTTTGTGACACAGAAGCAGCCACAGACATCACATGAGTGAGTGGATATGGCCGTGTTCCAACAAAACTTTTATAAACACTGAAATTGGAATTTTTCAAATTTTTACAAATCAGGAATTATTCTTCTTTTCAGTTTATTTTTCCGACCATTAAAAAAATTTAAAAACCATCCGTAGTTCTCAGGTTGTACAAAATCAGGTTGTGGGTCCATTTGGCCCATAAGCGGTGGTGTGCCTGGTTTAGAAAACTTCCAAGGCAAAAGCGAAATGAAGGCGAAGCTTTGTTTCTGGTTAATGTAGGCCTTTCCCTGTGGCTCTGGCATTTTAAAGTAAAGACAAGTGGGTAAGGAAAACGAAGGTCAAAGGGATGCGTGAGCAACACAGGGATTCCAAGCAGAGTAAGGGGAAATATTTTGCAGAAGGTCTCTAATTGCCACCTTGTAAACAACTATTGACTTTACCTTCAGGGGGATGAGTTTCACTCTATCGAATTCCTTACACTTTTCTTGACTTCTTTTATCTTCTAGGAGCACACCAAGTGCAGAGATGATGAAAAGAGCCCCTGCCCTCTCACAGGGGCAACTACTATTAAATAATGAAGGGTCCTGCCCATTCAGGAAGAGGAGCCAATTGTTCATTGGACAAAATGCTTTTGAGCACCTACTATAAGGCAGGTCCTGAATTAGGTGCCAGACGTCCCTAGATGAATAAATTCTGAAGATACTGATGGTAAGTGACTTTGTTTCTCAAAATAATTTTATTTTCTTGAGGGAAAAACTGAGGCACGGAGATGGAATATCAAAGAGGGAAACCAAAGGGTGGTTAGTATCTGTCTCAGCAGGGCTGGGACGAGGGTGAGGTGAGTGAGGCCCCCAGGGTGCAAAAGTTAAGGAGGCCTTCAGGTGCATGACCTTGAGAGTGAGCACCTCCTTAAACTTTGCACCTTAGTGATTTACTTGCCTCCTCCTAGTCCTTAGCTCCTCCTCAGTCCTGCTGTGGTCCTGAGAGGGTCGGAGAGAGCATTTGTGGGTCTGGGATACCTCGTGTTCATGTCACCTTCCTAAGATGCTCCTGTTTACTGGTGAGGAACTACTTTCTCACTGTATAGCCTTGAACTCTCCCAGGCCTCACGCTCCCAGATCCCAGGCTGGTGTGGCCATCACACGCTCCCTTTCTGGACTGTGACTCCTGAACTGGGTTGGTTTCTGTTTCTTCCTACCACCCATGTGACAGCTGAGTCTCTGAGCGATGCCAGTGTTATACACCGAGACACACCTTGGACCGGGAGCCCCACCACTCTGTGCGGCCCACAGACCAGCAGCCTTGGCACTCCTGGGGTCTGATAAGACATACAGAACCGCAAGCCTGCCCCTCAGCCCTCATCATAGTCAGAACCTGATTTTGACAAGACCCCCAGGTGATTCCTGCGCTCACTTATGTGTGGGAAGTGCAAATCTACACCTTCCTCCAACCTTCCCCCACGCCCCCACCCATCACCGCTGCTCTCCATTGCTGCTGCCTTGAGCTTCACAACCACAGGGTCCTGGGAAAGGGGTCTTTCCTGGAGATACACAACTCAAGGAAGCTCAGGGCTGGCTCTGTCCCTCCCAAGATGGGCCATGGCATTGATGAGCTATGCAGTCTCTTTAGGACACCCTTTACACATTTGTAATTCAAAAGAAAATTTAAAAATTCACTATAAGTGGAAGTAGAGCGAGGATACTCAGATTTTTTCTAATGATGACTTCAATCCTTTTTTTTGGGGGGGGGAATGTAAAACATTAAATTCTATCATTTTTTTCCTCATTCTCTTGGGCGCCCTGCTTTTGCTGATACACTCAGTATGCAGCCGTGTGGGACCAGCTTAGTGCCAGCTCTGAGGCTGAGGGACGCTCACCCAGCTCCGTGGAGGCGGCCGTGAGACCCTCTACCTGGAAGACCAGTGGGATGCAGCGCGGTGAGGAGGTGGGAGGCTGAAAACTCAAGGCAGGCCCTGCTCTAAGGAGGTCTGGAGTGCTTGGTATCCCCTTCCTGGGCTCCGAGTCAAGAATGTAATTGAAGCCTCAGGACAATAGAGTGAAAGCAAAGATGTTCCCTGGTGTCGGATATCCTGACCAACCAGATCCAAAAGCACAGAGCAGGTGCTTGGCTTTTGTTCCCGCTGTTGGCTGGGCCCCTGTGCCTGGCCCCACACCCCACACCCCTCTAGACAAAAGCCACAGCTATGCAGCTGGGCTCCGGCCCGATCCAGGACCTGCTCTGACAGACGAAGGCCTGCTTCCTCCTGCCGACCCCCAGTTTCAAGGCTAAGGTTCAGAGGCAGGAGCCACATCCCCGAAGAGGACGCCACGAAGCAGGACCTCGGATGCTAAGGATTCCACCCGGGGAGGATGAGGGTGTTGTTACCGTCTGAAGAAAACTTCAAGGGCCCGAGGTAACTTTCCTGTGTCTGAGAACAGGATCACCAAGCAGGTGAGCGGGGTTTCCATAGTGTCATTGAGAAGTCCCCAGGAAACCAAACTCCCAACCTGCCCTGGGGGAGACACAGGAGCTGGCACTCGCCACTGGATGCCAGGAGGAGGCAGCTCCCAGACAGCTGGTGATGGCTGGGCATCCCTCCGCCACTCACAGCCTACTCAGGGCCCTCCCCGCTGGAGAGGGGCTGTTCTTAGCGTTCACCAACATTGGATGTTAGTCCCTTTGGGCCCTGAAGCCTGGACTCCTTATGGTTTCAGGGGAAGATCCAACTGGGCTACCTGGCCCTGAACCGTCCTGCTGCCTCGAACATCAGAGGCCGCTTTGAGGGAGCAGAGGCAGCCCCATCCGGCAGCTTCACAGGTGAGTATGGAAGCAACAAAGGGCAGCCTTTTCTTTGAAGCCTGGGGGGGTGGTCTAAGGGCTGATTTCAAGGACACAAGACTCAGGTGTGTTTAAGTAATAACGCAACACAAGAAGTTGTCCGTCACTGAGAGTTTGCTGTGTCAGACAGTGCACTGAACACTTTACATGCACTGTCTGTCAATCATGCCCCGAATACAGGTCCTGTTTTTATGCCCTCATCTTGCCTATGGGGTAGGTCCTGTTTTTATCGTCCTCACCTTGCCGATGGGGGAAGGAAGTGAAGTAGCTTACTCACGGTCAGGAGACCAGTAAGTGGCAGAGGTGGCATTCAAATTCTGGTCTTACTGCAAAGCCTGGGATTTTAACCACTATCTTCGACTGCGAGCAGTTTAAGCTTGTTTTGTCTTTTCTTCCCTCTATCACTGCTCATTACCACTAATTAAGGGTCTTCTGAAAACCCAGGCAAGAATGGCCCTGAGCCCACACACCCATTATTCACTTTTGTCAGCTCTGGGTCTAGACATGAGGTACAGGAAAGAGGGGGGCTGGCTGCTGTGCAAGCAATCTCTTGAAGTTCAAGTTTGTGTGTTTTGTTGGGGGAGGAAGGGGGGCAGGGAGGAACAGATAACATGCTAGATTTCTCCAAGACCTCTATTTCAGCTAGTTCGGAGAAAGCGTTTTGTTTCTTTTTTAAAGAACCCGAAGCCTGGAAATCAAATGGGCTGTTGGGTCCAGGTTGGGGCAAGAATCTCTACGGAGAGTTTAGCACCATGCAGCGTGGGACGAGAGTGGGTGCACAGTTGTGAGTACGCAAACCACAGAGTTTATTCTTGTATTATTCCTTATTAATCATTGTATTATTTTCCATACGACCAACTATAAACCTACTTTTGCCCCACCCTATATTTAGGCTATGCCTACATTTAAAAAAACCTTTTTTAGAAAACATGTATGCTTTCATTTCCTATGAGTCAGAACATATCCAAATTACAAAGAATTCACATCAGTTTTTGTTATGAAAGCCACAAATCAGAAATAATCTAAATGATCAAAAATGGGAGAACACAGGATGGCACAGTAACCAGATGGAATATCATATAATGATACCACGAGGACTAATTTAGCAACATAAGGAGGGCTTACGCAAAAGCTTCTGAATAAAAAAATCAAGTTAGAATAGGAAGCTCTGCACACTGGCAAAACCCATGGAAAATGTTTTAAATTGTGGTGAGATTAGGAGTGACCTTTTACTTTGTAGGTTTCCTCTATTGTTCTTATAATGTTTTGTGACATAAACTCAGTTATAGGGTGGCTTGAACTTATGTGTACATTTCAGTTTATTTACTTTGAACCCTGTATCCAAATGTGGCAAAGAGCTTTTCATTTGAACTTGCAAATTGCTGCATGAAATTTACATGTTCCTTTAACTACATAACACGGCTCTATTGCTGTTCTACAAGCTGAAATTAATCCTCCGGGTTAGTTTTTTCAATCCAGATTTCAGTGCGCCACATTTATCAGTAACACTTTATCTTTCCTGGGTGGGAATCACAACTAGAAAAGCAAAAGACCTCGCCACCTCCGGCTGCTCCTACCTACCCAGTCGTGAAACCCAATTCTGTCTGGCACACCACCTCACTTTTCATCTTTTCTGGAAGGCTGGGAAAGGGGTTATCTGGAGATCCCCAGGGCTCCTAACATTAGGGAGGCCCGAGTCTGGTGACCCCAGCCGAGGAGGCCACTGTCTTCTCTAAGGACCACAAGGAAGAACACTGGGGAGTTTCCCCAGGGCAGAGTGTCGAGGTGACTCCCAGCTCCTTCACCTCCCTGCTGGAGTAGAACGCAGACTTTATAGTCCCTCAGCATCTATGTAATTGTTTATTATGCTCTGCTCTTTGTTCTGAAGATTGACAGATGTGCTAGGATAAAAGCAAAAGTGTGCAGTAAGATCTCCTCCCCACCCCCCGATTAAATGGTATAACACAAGGGGTGGGGATAGGTAGGAGGGCAGAAATCTTAAATGAAGGCCAGCTGAAGAAACCTACAATAAATAACAAAAAGCTTGCTCGGCCAGAATGGCTCAGTGGATTGAATGTCATGCCATGTACCGAGAGGTTGCTGGTTCGATTCCTAGTCAGGGCACATGCCCGGGTATCGTACTCAGTCCCCAGTGGGGGGTGTGCAGGAGGTGGCAGATGGATGTTTCTATCTCTCTCCCTCTCCCTTCCTCTCTCTAAAAAAAATAAAAAATAAAATAAATAAATAAAAACATTTAAAAAAAAAGAGAACAAAAAGTTTGGTGGGCTAGGGTAAATAGCAAAACCAAACTAGCAGAGATCTTGTTTCTAAGGTTTGACAGGTAAGGGTGAGTTGAGACCAGCCTGTAGCTGGAGACTCCTGAGGAAATTATACAGCATGCCCTAGAGAGCTGTTTCCATTGCCTTCGGGTGGTTAAAAATCTTCCAGGAAGGGGGCACAATGTCTGTTTCGATGCATTCCTGTATCATTGACTCTCAATTTGCCATGCTATCATATATATCCTGCTATTTTTTTAATGTGTGTGCATTGCTTCCTCTAGATTATAAGTTTCCTGAGGGCAAGGAGTCTACTTTATGTTTTTTCTATATTGTCCTACAACCCCCAACCAACAGACACTAAAATAATGTGCTTCTTAAGTGGAAATAGAATTTAATAGTCCCATGGGCCAAATCATGTATAATCTTAATTTCCATATATTTTCTAGTGACTAGAAGACAACATGAAAGTCCTTTTTGTGTTTAAGAGAAAGGGAGCAGAGTAAGAGGTCAGAGCAGTGATTTTCAACCCCTGTGTCATGGCACACTGGTGTGCTGCAATGATTTTTAAAACATGCAATGCCTGACTAGTCAGAGGCACTGACCTCTTTACCCTTAGATTGTCAAATTAAAAAATGACAACAGCCAACACAACAGCCATCCAGTGTGAATACCGTTTTGAACGACAAATATATCCTATCTAATAAGGAGAGAATATGCTAATTGACCCTCACGCTGTCGCAAAAGATGGCGGCGCCCACAGCCAATAAGGAAGAAATATGCTAATTGACTGCCCTGCCCTCAAAGATGGTAGCACCCACAGCCAATAAGGAGGAAATATGCTAATTGACTGCCCCGCCCTCAAAGATGGCGGCACCCACAGTCAATAAGGAGGGAATACGCTAGTTGACTGCCACGCCCTCAATGATGGCAGTGCCCACAGCCAATAAGGAGGGAATACGCTAATTGACTGCCACGCCTTCAAAGATGGCAGTGCCCACAGCCAATAAGGAGGGAATACGCTAATTGACAGCCACACCTTCAAAGATGGCAGTGCCCGCAGTCACAAGATGGCGGCGCCCAGTCCCCTCAGCCCCACCGGGGCGGCAGGCGCCCAGCTGCTCCACGTGCCTGCCTCCAGAGTCCCCCAGTACCCTCAGCCCCCCAGCCACCCAGGGCTGGCCCAAGACACAGGCAAGCCTTGGATGGCAGCTGCCCAGCTGCCCAGGGCTGGCTCGAGGGATGACCAAATGACTGAGCAAGCAGGCTGCATGGGGTGACCAGGCCGTCAAGGGGGTTAGTGGGGGATGACCAAACGACTGAGCAGTAGGTTGTGTGGGGTGACCAGGCCGGTGGGGGGGGGGGGCTGTGAGGGGAGACCAGGCTGGCAGGAGGGGCAGTTGGGGGCATTTAGGCTGGCAGGGGGGCAGTGAGTGGGGACTAGGCCGGTGGGGGGGCAGTTGGGGGCAACCAGACCAGCAGAGGGGGGGCAGTTGGGAGTGACCTGGCCAGCAGCGGGGGGCAGTTAGGGGCAACTATGCCGGCAGGGAGGGCAGTTAGGGGTGACCAGGCAGGCAGGCAGGCAGGTGAATGATTAGGAGCCAGCGGTCCAGGATTGTGAGAGGAATTTCCAACTGCTAGTCTAGACTGGCAGTCGGACATCTCCCGAGGGGTTCCAGATTGGAGAGGGTGCAGGCTGGGCTGAGGGGAACCCCCCCCCCCCGCCCCGTGCACAAATTTCATGCACCAGACCTCTAGTAGGTCTATAACTGAGTTGCATCTTATTGGTCATGTCGCATAATGAGTTTGCATCTGATTGGTTAATTATTTTGTTTTTATTATTTTTAATCCTTACCCAAGGATATGTATTTACTGATTCTTGAGAGAGAGAGGAAGGGGGAGGGAGAGAGAGAGAAACATCAATGTGAGAAAGAAACATCAGTTGGTTGCCTGCCATACACACCCTGGTTGAGGATCAAACCTGCAACCTGGGTATGTGCCCTGACAAGGAATCAAATACACGACCCTTTGGTGTATGGGATGATGCTCCAACCAACTGAGCCACACCAGCCAGGGCAGCACCTGATTTTTTTAGAAAGTCAGTTTGGAACAAAAAGGGTAGGTAATTACTATTATTATTAATTTTTTTGTAAATCTATCAAAATTATACCCATTTTTTTTTGTCAGATCGGCAACAAATATATTTTTTGGTGTGCCGCAGAATTTTAGGAATTAGTTTGTTGTGCCATGTGATAGTTTGAAAATCGCTGGTTTAGAATAATAACAAAATTAGTCAGAGGAGAAAGAGCACAAGACAGAAACAGTAGACATCCCCAGATAGAACTTTTAAGTAGAGGATTAGCGATTGAAGAGATGTGAGCAATATATTCAGGATTTGAGACTAGAAACACTTCATTGAGGCACATTCTCTTTACATTTAGTACATTCCTACTCCTAGGCAAATTATTCTACCTTGTTCCCTTTTAATTTCTTGCGAAACTGCTAAGGCAGACAATCCTGGAGTGTTCTAGAAAGAACCATTTCTGAGAACATAGCAGGAAGACAAATCACGGAATGGCAATCGTCCAGTTGAATAAGCCAACAATTACGCCCTAGCTGGGTTCCCAGATGCAGACATGCTAGCCATCTCTATGGAGCCACCTAAAAACAAAAACGAAAAACCTTCTGCCTGGGTGCTGGCTCACATTTCTAATAGGCTGCTCACTGGGTTTTTAGCAATAATACTTCACTATTTTATGTTAGCTAATGGTGTTGAATGGGTTCAGGGCCTCCCCAAGATGTGCCACTTTGGCATGTAAATTATCTTGAACTAAAGGTAATCAAGACCCTCTGGCTCATGAAAAACTTTTGCCTCTTCCTTAAAAAATGTAAATTCGGGCCTTGTAAATAACTTAAAGAGTTATTTCTAGCGATAACATATTATGACCTATCTATCCACAGGGCAGGGCCAACATCTCATTATTGAACATCTGCTCTTTTGTCTGCAAACAACCTTTCTTCCCTCTGAAGCTGCAAAGTATCTCGTCTTATCCCTATTCAGAAAGTCATATAGCCCAGCTGGTATGACTCAGTGGTTGAGCGATGACCTATGAACTAAGAGGTCATGGTTAGATTCCTGGTCAGGGCACATGCGGGGTTTCAGACTTGATCCCCAGTTGGGGGCATGTAGGAGGCAGCTGATCAATGATTCTCTCCATCATTGATGTTCTCTCTCTCCCTCTCCCTTCCTCTCTGAAATCAATTTTAAAAAGTCATATATACCTCATTTTAACCTTCTATTTCTGAGCCGCTCATATATGTGGGATTCTCATACAAACATAAGTAGTTAAGTTAAGCTATTTTCGCTTGTTAATTTGATCATGTAGACCAGCTGAAGGAACCTTGAAGGGTAGAGGCACTTCCTCCCCAGTGTACTTTGATCACAGCGTGATTCAAGGGGTTACTTGGCACTTTGTTTTATTGTCAAACATGGTTTTCCCAGAGGAAGTGGGCTTAGGATGGGTGGGGGCCAGGGGTGCTGATGTGAGATGTGATCAGTATATCAAAACCTGGCTCATTAGAAGGCCACGAGGGCTACATTATTCCACTGCATGTACTTGGGAGTTTAATATTTGATTTATGAGCCTAGGCAACAAGAGTTCTACTGGCAAGGCAGTATTCCAAACCCTGAGTATCTTCTGAGTTGAAAACAGATCAGAACTCACCACCTCCTCATCCCCATCCCCACACACCATCCACCCAGAGGAGCCAACTCTTCCACGCCTCCGGCCCAGCCAGGCCTGGTGGGCTTCTTGGGAGACAGAATGGAGAACCTCCCTTGGTCACACACACACACACACAAAGGGCTTTTTACCTTTCCCTCATTAGCTTTCCTCTGGATTCGGAAGTGGTCCCGCCAAGTGGTTCCTGGAGAGCAAGTGAGGTCTGAACCGCCGTCACTGACGCCAGCAGCAAGGCCTCGGAGCTGATCCCATGCTCTGTTCCCTCCCTCCACAGCATGGCCAGGGCAGTTCATGGATGGAGAAACAGAAACCTATTTTCAAGGGCCAGTGTTTTGCTTCAAAATGAAATGTGAACCTATTCCTTGGAGACATTCTTTACCTCCTGGGTACAGGTGGGTCATGACACCAGAATTATTACTTTAGCATTTGTGTCTTGGGCCATGTGTCCTATCAACAAATATATTTTGAATTCGTGCAATGCAATGAGTGGCCTCTGGGGGAGTGGTACTGGGGATTTTCATGTTTAAGAGGAAAACAGTTATTTTCAGTTTCCTAAAGACCCAATGCAGTGTGGGAAGGAGGCTCAGGGCTGAGGAGCAGAAAGGAAGTGGATGAGAGTAGCGGGGAGAGGGACTCTACTCACATCACCTCACCTCGTTTTGTTCTCAGCCTTGCGAAGAAGCGCACAAGCACGTGAAGAGGCAAACCAACTACCTCCTTTAAGGATAAAGAACTTGCTTCTCAAACGGTGAAATTCACCCAGAGCACACAGTGAGAGCTGGAGCAGGATTCAAAGCTGGCCCCTCTGCTTGCCAACCCCCACACGGGCTGTCTGCCCCACAGGAGAGCTGAGCTCCACGGGGTTGACCCCACCAGCTGAATGACCTTGAGCAAGCCGCTAACCAGCTAACCGTCTCTAGGCCTCGATGAACATAAGCCTTCTTCCCGCCCTGAATCGGCATTTCAGTTAGGGCATCAGCCCTGGCAGGCCCTGATAAGGTCTGCACTCCACGGCCCTGGCAAGCGATGGAAATAAAACTCACATTCAGCAGAAACCAGTTCCACCCTCCAGGTCAATACCCATTTGTCAGAAATTTGGCAAAAGTTGCATTCGTATTAGTGAAACCTCAGCATAGCTCATGCACAGTTTGACACACAGAATTTATGACATCTGTTGGAGGAATGCAGCTCTGAAAACCCTCAGTGTCAAAAACTGTATATAATGGAAGGAACACTTCTTGCACTGCCTGACATTTCTAATTTCTTTCCAAACCCCTGTCTCCAATTCTGAAAATGATGGCTCCCTGAGCACCTCTGCGCTTTCTTTTTTTTTAATTGGATAATTCAGATTTTTTTTTTCTGAACATCTGACTGTAGATTGAAAAAAAAAAATCACATCTACAAATCGTGTTGACAAGTAGAAAAAAAATGGTTAACATACACTCGAATATTTGTTCAAGAAAAAAAGAGTTTTTATTTTCTGGAGAAAAAAAGACCAGGCTAAATGTATCAAATCCTGGAGGACACATACTAGTGAACGAAACCGGCACCTCTAGGATCAAGAAGTAGAGGAACTGTTCGACGCATCTCAGACTGTATCCACAAAGCCCTCTTCTTTCATCCTTAATGACAGATTACAGAACTCTCATCACAAATTTAAACATTTTGGGGAGATGCTTATATTCTTCTCCTAAGCCTTTCTCTGTAGAGTTCCACAGTGTTTTACTCTCAAAAGGGCACCCTCCAGCTGTTCGTGCTGAAGTCTGGGCCTGCCTGGTTTCAGCAATGGAATTTAGAGTATGAATCCTGAATTCCTTCTCTGTACTTCATGGTTCTCTGAAGGTGACCACATGGGCTCCCAGCCTCGGCGTTGCCACACCAAGAGCCCTAATCTCTCTCCCCTGACCTCATAGAGCGGCGTGTTCCATTTATCTCACTGGGTCAGAACCAAGGTGTGTGTCATGTGGGGACAGGGTGTTCTCCCCTTTCTATTTATCAGAAAGATCAGGTACTAATTCTTTGAAATGGCATGATGTTTCATTAATTGATTTCATCTGATCCCTGGGACCCAGGGAGGAAGTTCAACCAACCCACTTGTGGTCACTGTGTTTCCTCCTCTCCCAACTATACCTGCTGCTTCTTCTGTTTCTATGTCTAGTAGGTGCCTTTCTTCTGCTGTAAAACGTCTGAAACAAGGAGGAAGAATCCACACAGGGCTTTGCTGTCACTCAGCCCTGGGTTTGGAACCCAACCCCACCACTTGTGAGCTACGGAACTGAGTAGGTTCACTCAGCCTCCCTGAGCCTGTTAGTAAAATGGGGACAGATGTGAAGCTGAAATAACACTTCTCAGGTGCTCACTACAGGTTCTGGCACATGGTATCTGAGAATAGCATTAATAACCATCCTTTGGCCCTAGCTGGTTGGGTTCAGTGGACAGAGAATCAGCCCATGGACTGAAGAATCCCATGTCTGATTCCACTCTCTCGAACAACAACAAAAACCCATTATCATTGGGGGCAAAGCTAGCATTGCCCCAGCTTCACCAAGGAGGATATTAAATACTCTCCGTGGTGGCCTACCAACATGGCAGGCTGAGGACAGCAGCAGTTAATGGTCATCAAGCAGGTGCCAGGGGCTGTGCTATGCCCATTACTACCTGGGCTATCCATTCGAACTCTACAATCATCACCAAAGAGCTAGGTACTAATCTCCCCCTTTTTCAGAGATGAGAAATCTCAGATTCAGGGACCTGACAGGCTAGACAGCTAGCAAAGAGGAAGCCAGATCTGGCTCCCACAGTGCAAGAGTGCTGGGTTTAGGAAAGGCCTCTGACTAGGGTGGGCAGAGAAGTGTCCATCTAGTGAGGACTGGCAGGGGGGAGCCTATGGTGGTGAAGAGGTGAGACCCAGAGCGTTTATTCACCTTACACTTTTTTCCTGTGAAGAGAAAATACCTGATCGAAGGGCTTGGAAGAGCAGCCACAGAGAAACCATTACCCATGCATCCCAACGCGTTTTATTTCTAGTCCACCGTGTCTGCTTTTCATGGGGATGTCCCTCTTCTCTGCGCAGCACAAGTCCGGCCAACTACCAGTGCCTGTAACCTTTTTTGTTTGTTTGCTTAAAGTCAAACAGCCTATGATATTTTCAGTTTCCAAGTCTGAGGAAATAAAGATGTATTGGAGTTTAGAACTCACTGTTAGAAAGCAGAAAATCATAAAGGCTCTTAAAGCAATACTTCTGAGTCACACTGCTGGTGGAGAGCGCAGGTTTGGTGCTCAACCCAGTCTGTTGCTGCGTGTGTATGCCACTGCTGAAGATTTAGCTCATATTTGAGGGACAATCTCCAAACCAGTAAAATTACAAAAGGCCTCTATGTGTATGCAGATTAACACCAACAACACGGAGAAAGGTTTTGGGGAAGGGTCTTTTCAGCTTGCTGGCCACTTGAGCAGACCAAAAGAGATGTTGCCTCGAATGTTTTTGGGAGGATAATACATGGAACCCAGTTTTCCCGACTTTGGTTTATTGTTTTGCTTTAAGAAACCATTCATGAGAGAAGGTAGGTTGATCACATGATCTAAAGTTCACAAAGTAAAAGCATACAAACGACAGGACCGCCAAGTTTAGAAAATGTCCTACAATGTGCATTTTATTCCATATCATTATACAATGTCTTTATGTACAGTAGTCCCCCCTTATCCGCGGTTTCGTGGTCCTTGGTTTCAGTTAACTGAGGTCAACCATGGTTGGAAAATATTAAGTGAAAGATTTCAGAAATAAACAATTCATACGTTTTAAATTGCGCGTCGTTCTGAGTAGCGTGTTGAAATCTTGCGTGGTCCCATTCCGTCCCGCCCAGGACATGCATCATCCCTTGGTCCAGCACCCGCACTCTACGATCCCCGCCCTTTAGGCACTTGGTCGCCATCTTGGTTACAGATTGACCATCTCAGTATCACAGTGCTTGTGTTTAAGTGACCCTAACTTTACTTAATGGCCCCAAAGTGCAAGAGTGGTGATGCTGGCAATTCAGATATGCCAAAGAGAAGCTGTAAAGTGCTCCCCAAGTGAAAAGGAATGTATGTACAGGAAACCACACGTAGCATACAGGGTTCAGTACTATCCACGGTCTCAGGCATCCATCCATTAGGGGTGTTGGAACATATTCCTCGTGGATAAAGGGAGGGGAGCTACTGTAGTTATCACTCTTAAGAAAATGTTTTTTTTCTTTATCAATTGCATGTAGTGCCTAAATTTCCACTTTAACATGAGGACACAGAAAGAGTGGAAATCCACATTGCCTGCTATCCTACGAATGGAAATGAGCTCCAAGTGTGTCGATAAGAAGGAAATAGAAGTCTTAAAAGAGCAGTGTGGCTTACAAACTCTTGGCTTTAATGAATTCGGACACACAGAATCCATAGTCTCGTCTCATAGTAAAACTCAAGACAAAATAAATTAGTGTTGGACAGAATTCTAAATTGTACAACATTGAACAAAAGACCACAGTGGGACCTTTTGTTTCAAGTAGCACCAATCCACACCTGATTGTCTCCAACAGTAATCTTCCTATTGATTAAATCGTTGGCACTCTGAGTGGGAATCTTTCTGCTCCAGTGAGGATTGCTAGACTGACTAAGCATACCGTGTTGCTAAACTCTCTAGGAAGTGTGGCAACGTCAACCTGGGAAATGGCACATTGAAATTGCCCTCGCTCTGACGGGGCCTGCCTTCGTGTGTGTGTGTGTGTGTGTGTGTGTGTGTGTGTTTCCCCACCCCATGATGCAGCCATACTTGTGGGTGTTTTTGTGACAGTGGTGAAAGTAAATAAAAATGCATTTAAGGGGTTTCATGGTAAGCATGGTGTTAAAAAAAAACCAAAAACACAAAATAAGACAAAAAGCAACAAAAACAACATGAACGAATGTGGTCGCAGCTAAGGAGGTTTTCACATGTTGTTTAACTCCAGTAAAGTCTGATCCAGCATCTGATGCATACTAAGGTTTTCTTCTTTGGCATGAGCCACTTTCTCTGTGGTGGGATTAGAAAATTAAGTCATGAATAGCTGCGCTTTGGACACAATGGTGGTTTGTACATTTAGCCAGGCAAACATCAATCACAAACACAGGATGAGATGATTAGGACTAGGCATGCTTGTAAGACATTCCTCATTTCCAGACAAGGACCTACGGAGAGGGAAGCCGTCTGCAACCCAGAGGAACTACAGGCACAGAAGGCTCTCACAGAGCGGCCGGGTGACCCCCACCAGCACTCCACCCTGAGAACAACACGCAGGCGGGGCTGGTGAAGGTCCACGGGCCGTGCGCTGTGGGAACAGGGAGAGGTGCTGGCAGCACGAAGTTAATGACAGCAGACACGTCTGAGTTACAGGCAGTTAATGGTCTGGGAGTTGTGCTGTAACACAATCTCACAGAAAACAGATGACATAAATTAGGTTTTCTGACAACTTTTGAAATGATTTATTTTGGTTGCTCATTAAAAAAAGTTATCAACATGTTTCATGCACACTTCAGTAGGACATTCTCTTACTATTCTTACAGTGTTCTATTTATTATCACGTGACATTCTCACTAGATTCCAGCAACACCGTTAGACTGAATAAAAGCATACCTTTCAGACAATCGGGGACTTCTGACATGAGCTCCTGTTTTCAAAAGCTATTTTTCCCAAGCATAGGTACATTTAATAATATTTCAAACACTATACCAGATATTAGAAGTTAGGAATATGAGTATGTAATAGGAATATACATATTATATATATTACATCCCACATATAATATATATATGTATATAGTTATACACATGCACACCCCTCTGCTTTGGTTTTCTAACTTAAAGTAGGACTCAGTTCTCTGTAGGAAATAGAAAACAATTTTTTTGAGGTCTTCATTATGTATCAATTCAAACAAGAGGACCTTCTGTTGCAAAGAGGAGTGCTAAATTGATTGTTATATTTATTCATATACACAATGATTGTATTTTACCATAAAAACTATTTCAGGATTAAAGAGAACTGAAATATTCCAGATATAAGAGGAAAATGCAGGCAAGACCAGCTTTTCAGCTGAATCCTTCCATGTTCATTTCTACAGAAGCAACCCCTACAGTTGAAAGTATAACAGTCTTAGATTCCTGACCATGGGCTCCATTCCTAGAATTCAGCCCAAGTTCTTTCCCACTTAAGTTTAATCCTCATTCAGGGCCAGCTTTAGTTGGTTAGTTAGGCGGCGGTTTTGCTCAAGTTGTTGATAGAGTTCATCTGTACAGGTCAGCAAGCAGGTTAGCAGAAGAGAAGAGGCAGAAGGAGAGAGGTTAGCTAGACTTGGAGAAAGGGAGTTAACAGACAGAACACAGATGCCTCCGGCACTGGTTACTTGCTGGACAGGTTACCCTTACCCCATGCTCATCTGTCCTGTGCCCAGGGAGGTGGATGGTAAAGGCCTGGCAGACTTAGAGCCAGGATTTCTCTCTTGGTGGGAGGGGTGGGGAAGGAAAGGGAGCAACAGGGTAGGAAGAAGAGAGAATGGAGTTTCTTCTTCCACCTCGCTACCACCACTACATGAACTGAGCCGAATCCAGTTTCTGGCAACAGCCTGAGGAACCCAGGCAGGGCTGGAGGTGAGCCCAGCACGGCATCCACTCCTTGCTGCGCTTAGTGGAGATCTATGGCGAAACCTCCACCTGCCCATATCCGCTCACCTCTTACCCTTTTCATCTCCACTCCGAGGGCTGGCTTTTCTTTCAGGTAGTCCCAAGAGGGGCTACCATTGCTGCATTAACACTTTTTGAATTGCAGAACTAAGCTCCCTGTCCTCCAATCCCCATGATGCAGGGTGCACATTCTGAACTCTTGCCCAGTTCTGATACAGGGTGTGTGCCAACCTACTCAAATAGCCAAATTTCGGAACTTATCTCCACTCAAAACTGATTTAAAATTTATCTTTACTTCTTGAAGATGGTATTTATGTTTGGAGCTAGATGGATGTGTATAAAGTGAACAAAATCTCAAACATCTACACAGAGATCAGCATAATATAAATTTTACAGGCTGCCATGTAATCTGCTCCACATGGCAAAGAAGCCAAGCACAGGAGTTAGTCTACATAAGAGGATCCAGGGGACACCCAGACAATGACAAAAACCTGGAGGACACATGATTTTTTCGAACGATGGTGACAATCTGAACCCAGAAATTCTACTTAATGATCTCAGAAAGCTGGCAGTCCTGTCCCTGGGGAAAATGGAAATGTCCAGTCTCTAGGCCTATGTCTGTGGGAAACTGATCAATTCTTATTTTAACTCTCTCTTATAAATGGTAGGAGACGCTTCCAGCTGGAAGTATATCTTGCCTTGTCCTCTTTGTTCACCCAAATTTTCTGAACATTCAAAACCCTGGCCAAATGTCACCTCCTCCAGGTAGCTCCCAGTCAGAATTGTTCTCTCTTCCTCTCTGACTCTAACTACCGTCAAACCTCGGTTCTTGAACGTCTCCCATCTCCAACAATTTGGTTCTCCACCAAGTTGTTGTGAACCAAACTTTGGTTTTTGACCCGACAACCCTTTGAGGCTGACACCTCATCATGACAGAAGGCATCTCTCAGGCAACAAAAGGGAGGATGTTTTTGTTGCTGGCCAAATAGGATCAGCACAATTTTAAAACATAAAGAGGCCATCAAGAGTGCTAATGTTGCTAAGGTTGTGAAAGAAACAACGATGCCAGGCAATGGAAGAGGTAGAAACTATTGTTGACTTGGATAAAGGAAAAGCAGCTAGCAGGTGACAGCCTATCAGAGGCAGTGATATGTGAAAAATCGAAGATGCCTCATGCTGATTTCCTGAAAGTGATTCCTTTGAGGCTGGTAGGGGATGATTCAATAAATTTAAGAAAAGAAGTGTTTGCAGATTAAACAGTACAGTAGACATGTACTATATATTAGAAAGGTTAAAAGAGGTAATCACTTGGGGGTTTGGAAAGGATTAATTCCATTTATGTTATTTCTAATGGAAAAAAAGGTGATTTGGTTTTTTAACAAATTGCTTCTCCAACAGCCTTCTGGAATGAGTTTAAGTTCGAGAACCAAGGTTCCACTGTACATACCATCTATTAGTTCAGACTCACTTCGCTCATATATCTTCCCACAAGATGGCAAAGAACATTTCTGGTTCATCTCTTTACCACATCCCAACTACCTTCCTTCCACAGTGTCTTGTATATGGCATAGGTTTTGGGGTTTCAAAATCTAACCACACTAGTACATCACACTCTCAGATGGGGAACTACTGCCAAGGGCAGGCAGGATGGCTCAGTCTGTGAGCCAGTGCTCAGCCAAGTGGGATGCAAGGGCTTTGCAGAAACCCTAGAGAATCCGGAGGATCAATGTGAATTCAGCTTCCGTGACAGCTGTCCCTACCACCTCCCCCTTGGGACCTGCCCCTTTCAGCTGCCCTGGAGCTAGTATGCCCCGGTGGCCTGAGGGCAGGGACCAGAACCAGTTATATATTTGGACGTGTTTCCCCCTCCTCCACTACCTCCCAGATGTCTGGGGCCTCTGGTGCCCAGACTCAGCCATGCCTTTGGTTTGGTCCAATGAGGCTCCTGTAGCAGCTGGAGTTAGGGCCTGGCACTCTGAACTGGAAGCCTGGGCTCTGACAATTTCTTGGTAAAATCAACTTGCTATTTCCTCTCTCCTGTACCCATACCTTCTTGGGCTATTCCAGATTTGCCTTTCCAATTTGTCAGTTTCCCATTTCCCCACGTAGAATCTACTTATAGAAGCGTGAAAGTCTCTGGGAGGGTTCTGAAACCACAGACGTGCCTGCACAATGCACTGAGCACATGCTCAGCAGAACCTGCAGACTTGTCGTGCCTATTGCGGGAAGCAGGGTTACTCACAGAGGAGTCCACTTCTGTTACTCTGAACTTAAAAAGAACAGGGCAGGAATCATAGTCAAAAGCAGGCCCATGGAGCCTCAGGAAAAGTAAAACATGAAGTCACAGAAGTCTTTACATTCTCAAGGGAGAGACATTGTCCGGGATCTAATTTTTAAAGAGTCTACTATACCATTACTAAAACACTTTACGGCCCTCATAGGGTATTTATTACCTGCTCTGAAGTCTTTGTAAAGTAACTGGTATTATTTCCAGCTTGTTCAAATTTATTTGAGTAAAAATTGAGTATACCAAATATATAAAATAGTGGTACATCAAATCTCTTAGGCTAACAAAAAACTACAAACAGATGAAGGTCACCCATATTTAAAACACAGGAGAAATACAGCTAGACTATTGAGGAGGGAGAAATGTTGGAAATTAGAAAACAAAAGTCCACATAATTATGGAATTGTAATTTTTTAAAAAAAATCACTTAATTGCTGTTTTTGAAGTAAATAGTGAAGCCCAAATAAAAAGTAATTGTGTTCTGAACAATTCCCACTAACTACTTTTTTTTTGGGGTGGGGGGTGGGGGGGGGGCGGAAGAAACATTAATGACTATACTTTAAAAGTGTCCACAAATTTAAAAAAAGACCCAAACCAGTTATTATTGCAAAGATTATGTATGTACCTCTTCTAAAGAATACAGATGTGCTTAAGAGCACAAAAATAAATCTCAACTTGAACATAATCAGATTTAGAAAATTTGAGAAGTCATTTCATGATCAAAATGAAGGTTTAAAAAGCTTTAACTGTTCTTTGTGCTGTAAAAGGAGGATCAACGATAACCTCAACTTACATAGCTTGATCCAAGTTCTTTTTCATCATTCCCAACATGTAAAGTCCTAGCAATGTGGGATGGCTGCGGAGCCTTCGTCAGGAGCCCTTCATTGGTCAGGCATGTCCTCCGAAGCATGGCCATCCAATATCAGCAGAGGACTCACCACATCCCCAACTAAACCTCTGGCAAAGGAAGACGCTGCTCAAGGTGCATCTTCCGACTCCAACAAGGAGTGTCCTGTGTAAAGGTTCTAATCTGAGCCACATGCCAGAGCCATCATAATCCCTAAAAAAACACAAATGCCCAGGGTCTCACTCTAACCTTTGGAAATCAAAACTCTGAGAGGGACCCAGGCATGAGATTGACTGACTATTCCCTCACCTGAGGACATGCTTAGAGAGAGGAAGGGAGAGAGAAATATTGATGTGAAAGAGAAACATTGGTTGGTTGCCTTCCATACATGCCCCAACCAGGAACTGAACCCAAAACCCAGGCATGTGCCCTGACAGGGAATTGAACTGGCAACCTTTCGGTGCCCAAGACAACGCTCAATCAACTGAGCCACTCCAGCTGGGCATTAGCATTTTTTTAAAAAGTTCCACAAGGAACTACTGTCTCAGAAACTCTTGATACTAATATATGTTCAGAATGGGGGGGGAAAAAAAAAAAGCAGCAGCCAAAAAATTAACCCTCACATGCGTGAAGCAGATTTGCAGTTTTATTCAGTGTTGAAACTAAAATGTGAAGTAAAAAGAATAGCAAACAGGAATAGCTTACACAGTGTTTATTTTACACTGAACTGAAGAGCTTCTGTACAATAGGAAGCGCAGGGTGTGCCCGGCCCGTAGGCAGGATGCTAAGAGAGAGAACAGGGTCAGCTGGAGGAGAGACCAACTGCGGAGCGCAGAGAGGTGGGACACCCAGCTTGATGAAGGGGTCTTGGGAGAAGTGGAGCAAAGAGACTTATCTGCATGAAGAGAAAAGGTGAGAGAAAAAGGAAAAAGTGGCACAATGGAAAAAAGGAAACCCGGACCAACATGAGAGGAGCGCTGGAAGCACAGGCGAGAAGCAGACATGCAAACCGCTGCCAGCTGTACCCGAGGGAGGCCGGTCCTCGCCCCCCCGGCTCTGGACCGGGGGCATCACGGGGCCTCTCTGGGTCAGGGTCCATTTTAAGAAGACCCATGAACAGAATTTTAAAACAAATTTTGAACTCAACCCATCTTTCAGAATATTTAATCGTACTTGATGCTTCAAATTTCCCACACAGAATCACCACACGTATGGTCTTATGGAAAAGGCCCTGGAGACAGATCATCTGACCCACACTCTTTTTGTCAAATGAAGGAAGAGAGGGTGACATGCTCTCTAGTTTCCAAGGTGACCGGCATGTATGTCTCCCAGGGTAACGTGGAGACTCTGTAAGCTGTGAGGCAGCAGGCCCATGCCACCCTTCCGTTTCTCTGCATGGGTTACTAAGGAAGGACAGGTGGGCCAGGAAAATGAAATTTCCTGCTTATCCGGAATTCAGTGCCAGATTATTACAACGCAGAGAACCCTCTGTGAAGCACTCCGGGTTAGGATGCAGAGGCAGAGTAAGCTTAACGTTTCGGTTGGGTTAGTGGTGTGTAAATTGGTCATGTCTGCTCAAGGTTCTCATGAGAACAAGACTGTTGACTCCAGCACTCACTACCTCACAGGGTGAAAGCGGGCCGTTAACCCCCAAATGCACATTGTGCTGCTTATGCCCCATTTCTTTGACACAAGTTGTGGCATTTATTGGGAGTATTTTAATTCCTTTTATGTAAACAGAAATGAAAGGCGTGGTTTCTCAGCAGAGGGTTCATTTCCCTACAGCTCTTAACCGTGAGAAAGAGAAGATATTTTACAGCTGTATTGGATCGATTTCCTTTCCCTCAGAGCCTCTGTCATCTGGCACTTTAGGGTTCTTAAATTCATATTTCTTTTTTTGAAAATGGTATTTTATTTAATTGGATCTCAGAAAACCATTTTTGGATAGTGCTTTGGGAAGTTCCTGTACAACTGCATGGCTTTCTCATTTTACTTGAGCCTAGTTTAATTTCCTGACAGGATAGCACTCAAGACATTCACATTCCAGTTCACTGCTTTGTGGGAAGAACCCAGCCTAGAGATTGAGAAACGAATGGATTCTGAAGGGAAAATGACTTGTACAGACAGACTTAATCTACTTGGCCTTTATATTAGTAGAATGTAAAAAAAACAACCACCAATGATTATGCCTAGGTTATGCAGAAAGAGTAAGCAGGAAGGAGCGAAGATGGAGATTCTGGAGGCCCAGAAGGGAGCAGTGGTGAGGTTATCGTATTAGCATGAGCGCACGGATGTGAGCAGGCAGGATGGATGCGCATTTACATGGAAGTCATATCGTTGAGAGCGTGGTCCAGCTCCTCGCTGATGGCTTTGTACTTCAGTTTCTGAGCGTACAGCTCGTCTATGACCAGGAAGTGGAAGGCAGAGGTGCAAGGACATGGAGAGTGATCAAGAGATGGAAGGTGAGTGAGGGTGGCACGGGCGCCATCCCAACACAGCAGCAAGAAAAGGGCAATGCATGAAGGAAGTGGTGCCGCAGCAGGTGGCCAATGCAGGAGGCGTGCGTTTTGTTTTTAAATGAATTGAAACAAAAACAAAAAGAACAAAACCCATTAGAAAATAAAACAAGAACGACGCAATATGAAAATCATAACAAATATGGTAGGTCTATCAGTAAACCACGTTTAGCTCTAAATAAAACCACAGAAGGATGTCTCCTGGGTGAGTAATGGAAGGTCTTTCTTTTCTAGAGTTATATTGTAATTACAGTGCAGCAGGCAGCCAACGGCAACTATACACAGAGGAAAAAATATACACGGGCCGTGTTCTGGAACAACAGTGTGTGACCCTAGTCTGCTGTCCTTATCTGGCCCCACCTGCAAACCACGGCCTTGCCGACCAGACGAGACCACTGGGATACGGATGTCTTAGTGCGTGTGCACCACTCGTGGTCTTCTCACTCCAGCCGCCCCACGCGTGGTGCAGAGGGCCTGACAAGCGAGGGGAGCCACGCTTTTTACGGTGGTGCTGTGTCCAGTCTGCACTGTGGTTTTTGTAGTGACGGCTGCGTATTTTGCCGCCCTGGGATGGACTGTGACTTTTTGTCATTCTCTCCTCTCTACTAGCGTGGTTATCGCCTACACTGACCTCCAGTACCTTTTTTAGCCTTGATTTTTTCATTCTTTTTCATTGCTGACCCTTCACAAGCCTCTGAGCTCAACATTTAGGATTTCTGTGACACAGAGTGGGTGCTACAGTAAAACCTAAATATCTTAGGGGAGAAATGCTAAAGTGTAATCTCAAAATACGAGGTCCTATTATCCCCGACTCCTTTCAGTACCAAGATAACTAATGACAAAAAGCCCAAACCCTTACACTGAATTCATACTTGGAAGAAGATGGGCTGTGTCTAAGAACAAATCCATACCATCTGATACTTAGGAGGTATTACTATCGACAGAAAACATACTGGAGTCACTCTCACCTACAACCATCTGACCCACAATGAAAAATAACCTTGCCCTACCAAGGAGTGTGAGGTAAAACTGGACGGCATCTGCCTTTACCAAACAGATGTGCCCTGTCTGGTGGCTCAGTCACCTGGTGAGCAGGCCACTCAGGTCCGAGAGTTTAAGTGCCACAGAATGAAACCCCAAGGACAGACAGGAGGAATGTGCAAGAGCAAAGGTGAATATACGTCAAGGTGAATGCACTTGGACTAGAAAATCGTTTTGCCAGGTCGATACTCAACCATAAGAGTTCAAATGAAAACAAAACTTAAGACCTTACCTTCTAAGTCATCAATGCTTTTCTCCAATTTAGTTACTGACCTCTCCGCAAACTCAGCCCGAGTCTCAGCCTGTAATGATTCAATTTGTTTCGGTCAAAATTGGGATGTTTTAGGTTTCCAGGAGCGATGAATACAGGGAAAAACGAGAAAATGGAAATCCGGCACAGCACCCATAAACTGGGCCAGAAACCACTCGCCAGCCAGTCACCACAGTGAGAGGCGGCAGCTAGCACAGCTCAAGAGCCCCGAGACCACCTCTGGTTATTCCTGACGTGGAGCAGCACAACTTCAAAATGAAAAGGCCCTGACCTGCTCCATGAAAATGAGCTCATTTAAAATTCAGGTGGCTTTGCCCAAAGCAGTCATAACATTACCTCCTTCAGCTTGTCAGAAAGGACCTTGATCTCCTCCTCATATTTGTCCTCCTTCTGAGAGTACTGTAATTAGAAAGAACGTTCCAGATGTCAGGCCACGGCTCACTCTATACTCCTCGCTTCTAATACAAAGGAAGCGCCAGCCCAGCAAACAGATGTTGAGGATCTCTCAGGCGGTAATGGAGCCTCCCAGATCAAATGGCACACTACAATACAGCCTCTGTTCGCCTGCCTATTGTTTTACATGGGATAAGAACAAGATAACATCCATTTGGCACTGGGTTTAAATTAAATTGTTACAGATGACTCACATACTCAATATAAAATATATTCTCTATTAAAAAAAAAAAAAAAGAGAATCTGCTATTCGATAACCATCAGGAAATCACCTCAACATGATGCCATTTACGAAAAATGCCTGAAGGACTACTGCTTTTATCGGCAGGGCCTCCGAGGAGAAAAAGTGGGTGTCTTTCGAGCAGCTGTTAAAAGGTGCCTTTTCCCCCACACCATGCTCCTGGCCTACCTTCTCCGCCTGAGCCTCCAGTGACTTCAAGTTGTTCGTCACAGTTTTCAACTCTTCTTCAAGCTCGGCACATTTGCTAACGTTTTCGACCAGAGGCAGAAAGGGTGGGAGACAAGCCAAAGGAAGGCGGAGAGAAAAAGGAGAAGGATGGGAAAAAATGAAAACCAAGTCCTAGAGAACAAGGGCTGCCTTAAAGTAGCCAAATCATCGGGTAGTAAAACCCTCAGTTTCGTCAGGGACACTGCCCCCCAACCTTGCAAAAGCAGAAAGGCAGGGTGACAAAACCCAACAACTTCCAAGTGTGATAATCTGGCTTCTTTTTTGGCTGCGCCGAAGAGCATTTACGAAGGAAAAACAAAGGAGCACAAAGAACCCAAAGACGGCACTTGAAGCGAGATGTACGACAGCAGAGGGTGCAGTGAAGGTGCAGCTGTTACACCAAACGAACCAGTAGGCACTGGAAGCTGAAAGATGTCTGGGTTGGAGTTAAACCTAAAAACCACACATGAGCCATCAGTACCTTATCCTCTGCAGCCATTAATGCTTTCAAGGTCTGATCCATTATTCTTAATTGTTCTTCCAGCTGTCGAACTTGGCTGTTAGTGGACACAGGAAATGCACAAGGCCATTCTCAAAATCAGTGTGCAGGTCAGGCATGCAGTGATACACGCATTCATACACGGACACCCCACACACGTCCTCCTTGTTCTAGGCTCGTGGCTCATCCATGTCAAATGGGCACGTAAGGAGCCCGGAGCTGAGACAGGTAAATGTGCAGCTGCCAGAAGGTCATGCTGTTTAGTCACTGCTCTGCAGCACCCCACACACAGTGTCCTGGCGCCGGGCCCGCTTACCCTTCTGAGAGCTCAGCCCGCTCCTCTGCACGCTCCAGGTCACTCTCAATGATGACCAGCTTGCGGGCCACCTGCGGCGGGACAAACACAATGCATGCACACATCGTGGGCTCGCCAGCTGTGAGTCAGGGGTTGTGGGGTGGGGAATGGATCCATCAGCCCCTAGAAGACCTTGTCTACAAATAAGATGATCCCCTTTCCTGTGGACTGGAGAGAACCTGCTCTCCACCAGGAGAGCCAATGGGAGGAGACCAGAATGGTTCGTTATGAACGGGCAGCCTCATTTTAAGTCTGACCCAGATGAAGTCTGTATAATTACATAGCAGCCAAACCAAAGTGTGGAAGAAGGGAGAAATATGAAATTCATAATCTCAAAAATAGCAGTATGATGAGAAATGATGCGTTTTTATGCCTAAGAGGTAGGGGCTGCCAAGAAAACACTGAAAATAATCCTGAGGACTGCATCCATTTAGAGCTCTGTACCTCCATCTCCTTTTTGTGGAGGAGGTTAAAAATGCCAACAGAATAGCAAGGGAAGCTAACATGATTTCAGCCGGGGAGATGGCTAATGAAGTCAAATCTATATTCAGTGAAAGAAAGAACCTGAGTGAAGGAATCCTCTGAATCATTTCAAAATTAACGGGCATAATGTCATCTGGAAATAATCATAACAATAATAAAAAGGAGAGTCAAAGCTATGTCAAGACAGCCACGGTGCATGAAGGGCAAAACTAAAACCCTAACAGTTATGTTGCTGTTATCACAGGAAGTGGTGTTCATGGGGACATGACCAGAGGCTGACTTAACTGTGAACCTGTGCTGATAACGGAATTATGCCGCCTTGAGGAGAGAGGGCAGATTGAAAATGTCCTCTGTGATCAATCACCCCAGTGAGTACACGGTCCATGTCTCTAGGCTGCCTGGACGGGACCATGCAGGGCAAGCGCTCCAAGAACTGTGTGCATGGTGACAGCAGGCAAGCTCCTTCCACAGATACAGGAGGCAACGCTCCCTCCTCCTGGCCAAGACCTTTTGTCCTGGTCTTTAGGGGGCAGGGGAGGGGCAGAGGGAGAAGCCTTGGTCTTTCTCAGTGTTACTGATCGGCTTCATGATGAAGCCTAGATCCCCCAGCAGGATCCAATAAGAACCGTGTCCTGTAGACAAAGGGACTCTGCTTCTCAAAACCACCATTTCTGCCAAGGGAGTCGAGTTGATAGTTTCACTGAAGAATGCAAGGGTGTGTGCCCTGCTCCTGTCCCCCACCCCCGGGCCACTGCGGGGGGAGGGGGGGGGCCCAAGAGGCTTTGGGCCCCAGGATCTGACCTCTTCATACTTGCGGTCGGCATCTTCAGCAATGTGCTTGGCCTCTTTCAGCTGGATCTCCTGAATTTCCATTTTCTCCTCATCCTTTTGGGCTCGACTTTCAATGACTTTCATGCCTCTGAAAAGGAAGACGAGCAACAAGACCCCAGATTTAGAGTTGACCTCCACAAACCTACACCCTGCACTGCAGTGGTTTGGGAGGCTTAGTGTGACTAGCAGACCAAAACAGAGCACACAGCTACTTTTTTTCCCCGAGCCATGAAGCAAGAGTTTCTAATGCTGAGGCAGAAAGATATATCCTTCCGTTTATTGCGAGTGAAACCTCACGCTCCCGGTCCTGGTGAAACTGTCCAGGAATCTAATGTGAAATGAAAGGTTCTGTGTCAGGATCCCATCTGAAACGGGGAGGCAGGGCAACAGGAGAGACCAACATGCTTTACTTGTTACAGAAATAATGCGATTTTCTTCCCTTTCCTCGTGGGAAGCTTCGGCTGGAAAATGGACCAAAGTTAGAACAAAAGCTTATTTATCTTCATACACTTCCTCCTACACAGAAGGTAGTTGTTCTTACCTCGAGCCACAAATGTAAATATTAGACTGAATCATATGAAATTGCTGGTATTTGACCATGGCAAACCTGTATAAACAGCAGGTTCATATGGGTCAACCTAACACTTGAGATAAGAAATGATGAGTATTGCTTTTAATGGAACTCTTTCATAACGGAGGTGTCGACAGTCAGGACTGACACCATCTTCTAAGCTGACAGGCATGTTTGGATCCTATGGTACGGTGTTAAGTTTTGGAAAATGTGAACTGACTTACAATATGTTACAGATTTATAGAATAACAATTCATGTTAAAATGGGATTCACTGACCAAAATCTAAGTAGACAGTAAGATAAAGAAGCCACTGTTTTTTGATGAAGCCCTACAATATGCTTCAGGAGACTCGAGTTCTACTCTTGGCTCAGCCGTAAGTTGGCTGCGGGATGCTGGGCAGGCCGACCAGTCTCTGAGCCCTAGTCTTCTCATCTGTAAAATCAGGGGACTGGAGTAAAGATCCTGACATTCCTTTTTACTCCGAAGTCTATCATGGCCAGATTCAGATCATCGCCTTTTAGGTTCATTAGCAAGTGTATTTCAGGAAGAAGTCAGCCACAAAACCCCTGGTATGTGTAGTGTACACTGTTCAAGATGGTGAGTCATCTTAAAGAATTCCAAAACTCTTGGTTAAAGAAGAAACAATAAGCAGCAGTGAATTATGAGCTGAAAACTTCAGCTAAAAAGCTTCTTTAATCCTACAGTCTGAAATCACCCTTTATCCATGTGGCAGGGAGCAGAAAATCACTTCCAAGAAGAAGAAATGGACAAAATGATTGACTGCGTTCCCCTGCCGGGTCCCAGCCCAGATCTGCAGTGTTTGGAGCCACCACACTGCTGTGTCATCCCTTAAGCAGTAGGGCTCTCTCTGGTCTCAGGGAGTCTTTCTCGGAGTGTTCCTACGCAATATGAATACATTAACTTCAACAGCTGAGAAAATGCCTTCTGAAACACACGACGTTGTGCTGGTCTACGTGGCCACGGTCTTCCTTCACTACCACAAAGCTGGATCTCCGAGCAGTAAGTCAGTGGGAGCAAGCAGGCTCAGAAGAAACAAGTATCTGATTGCATTTACATATGCGAGTGTGTCTTATTAGCATTGCTAAGCCCAAAGCAATTTGCTTTTGCAGAGCATATTTCTGTTTTATCTGTGTTTTCTCTTCCACCTGTTTGTTGGACTATGCGAAAACCGACAGCCCATTTTTACTTAAGCCTAAAACAGTTATCTTTTTAAAATGCCTCATTGCTCCAGGGCCAGCAGGAATGAAGAACCATTATGCATCCCTAGAATTTCTTGTTTACACGTCATCTCCCTTGTTGGCTGGTGAGCTCTATGAGGACAGGAAGAGGGTCTTTTTCTTCTTTGTAACTAACCCTGGAGTTGAAAGCCCCTCTGTGCTTTATCTAAAAGCACCCATGTTAAATAAACAAAACCAATAAATCCACCACTAATCTTAAATGAACAAAACCAATAAAGTTACACCTGGGATCAAAAGAGGAAATGATCCCACCCAGACACTGCAAAATTCTTAAGCCCCAAGATCAGAGAAGCCCTCCCGGTCCGCCTGGAGGAAAGGCTGATGCTAAAAACCAGGCTGGGTGAGACGTCCTCACCTCTCACTCTCATCTGCTGCCTTCTCAGCCTCCTCCAGTTTCTGCAAAGCTGTTGCCAGACGCTCTTGGGCTCGATCCAACTCTTCCTCAACCAGCTGGATGCGTCTGTTCAGAGAAGCTACATCAGCTTCGGCCTAGGCAGAGAGAGTGAAAGGCGTTCAGAGTTGGGGGAAGTGAGGGTAGCGCCTTCAGGAAGTGGCTGAGACTGAAATACTGATTTCAGATAGGAAGCCAGGGCCTTGTGGTGAGCTACCCCTAAGTGCACTGGCAAGCTCTGGGAGTTCCTGGACATGTGCGTACATTGTTTTACACACGGAATGTCCACATTTGTGCATATACACATCCATACACGCCATGCTCACTGGGAGGACGGGACATTAGCAAATGCTTTCTCACTTGGCTCCTTTCTTCCACAGATTTCAACACACTGGCTTTCCCTGACTGTTAAAGGCACTAAAATATTTCAAAATTCAGTGGCTCTAAAATATATACCATACAGACACCCCTAAATCCAGTACCCCGCTCCCAGCCCCTTTTCAGAAATCCCTTCAGAGTAACCAGCCACACTGGAATGGGACCAAGACAAATTTCCCAAGTGTTTCCAACATAAGCCTACTGGAATTCCTCCCTCCCTCCTTTCCTTAAAATTTAAATTTTTTATTGTTTAAATTATTACACGTCTTTCCCCCCCCCCCAGACCTCTCACCAGCCGTTCCCACCCTCCTGGAATTTCTTACAAGTCAAGGTTGCTACAAGAAAAATTTCAAATTCCTTAGGTCAAAAGCAGTACAGATACTGTTTTATCTGTATCTATCTCTGAAATAGGATGTTTCTTTCTGGGGGATTCAATGATCACCTACTGGTGAAAGCACTGTTACTACAAGCCTCAGAACACTTGGAAGACTGATGGTCCATTACATACACTTGTATTGGTAGCTGTTTAAATACTATGCATGCAAACAGCCCTGGCCAATATTTCTCAGTGGTTAGAACATTTGGCCTGCACTCCCAAGGGTCGTGAGTTTGATTCCCAGTCAAGGGCACGTACCTGGGTTGCAGGTTTGATCCCTGGCCCCAGCAGGGGCTTGTGCAGGGGACAACCAATCAATGTGTCTCTCTCACATCAATATTACTCCCTCCCTCCCTTCCCCTCTCTCTAAAAAAATCAATGGGAAAAATATCCTTGGGTGAGAATTAACACACACAAAATAAATAAATATGCAAGTGAGATATGGAATTTATTAATCTGGTACTATTTCTTCATTCTCATCCATTTTGAATGTCTGCTTATCATGGGGTGATGGGGTTTTCAAGACACATGGAAAGTTTTCTAAAAATTACAACACGCACTTATGGGCCTATGCTGGTTCCCTATCTACATTCCTGTCTTCTTTACTCAACTGTAAGCTTCTTATGTACAGGGAAACAGGATTCCCTGCACAGAGTATGAGCTCAGCAAATGTCTATTGAGTAAAATGAGTAAAACCAAGCTAATTTAAACAAAAGCAACTTTCTTAGCTCATGAGCACATGATATACACAGTCTGAAATGCACATACAGTTAGCGGGGGGCTGTGATTATGGCCTTGAATCAAAGGAATACAAGAACATTCAGCTCTTTGCTCATCTGTGCCAAGTTTTGTCTGGGAAAGGTAAGTGATTAGGGCATTTGGTGAAGGACTCGATAAAAACATTCAAGTATACTTTCATCTTGTCAAAAATTAACTACGTAGTAAAAATTGGCTGACGGAGGCAGGGAGCAGTGGGAAACAGGAAATGAATCTGAGAAGGATGGTTTACAACTGTACTGGCCCACAAAGGAGATCGTAGGTGCGCAGCAAGGAATGGGCCCCACTAAGTCTGACCTGCAGGGGCTGTTGGACTTTTTGGAGGCGGGTAAGGGTAACAGGGATAACACATTCCTTAAGTATAAGGAACTGTCTTTTTAAAGTCCTCGGCCCTATTTTTTAAGAATTGGGAGAAGTATACACTAGGGTATAGTTTTGGGTCAGGTCTGCTTTCTTCATTTTTCTATATTTTCCATGCCCAGTAAAATTCAGTTCTTTTATGAATGGGGAAAACAAGTAAGCAACTCTCAAAGTTGAAAACAAAATGAAGAGCAAAATCAAGCAAACGAAAACCCTTAGTAGAGAGTACAGGTCATATACTCAAAAGCCCCCCACTTCCTTTCCTAATCCTATATAATAAAAGGATAATATGCAAATCGACCGAATGATGGAACAACTGGTTGCTATGACATGCACTGACCACCAGGGGACAAACACTCAGTACATAGCTTCCTCCTGGTGGTCAGTGCACTCCCACAGGGGGAGCGCCGCTCAGCCAGAAGCCCAGCTCATGGCTGGCAAGCGCAGCAGCGATGGCGGGAGCCTCTCCCACTTCCGTGGCAGCGCTAAGGTTGTCTGACTGCCAGCTTAGGCTGGCTCCCCAGAGGGAGCGGGCCTAAGCCATCAGTCGGACATCCCCCAAGGGCTCCCAGACTGCAAGAGGGCACAGGCTGGGCTGAGGGGCCTCTCCACCCCCAGTGCACGAATTTCGTGCACAAGGCCTCTAGTTATTAATATAAAGGCAGGTACCCTTGTTACAGGTGGTGTGGCCAGAGAAACATCAACAAAATTTTTAAAAATGCTTTTTTTTGTTTTGTTTGTTTTTTGTAGCCACCACACCAAGTTCCCAGCTCTGCTTTCAATCTGGGTCCCAGCCCTCAGGACTTTGTACTCATAGAAAGGAGACTGTTTAGGATCTGGGGACAGAAACTTCTGGGTGACAGGCCAGTCTAGGTCAGCTTCCCACACAGCTGGGGCATTGGAGTGTGTGTAAGGGGACAGCACCCCATGTTTAGCTCTGTCTCTGCGCACAAGATCTCTCTCTTGAGAGGTCCCTCTATCAATATATATCTTCCCTCTTATTCTACTCCCACCCCTTTAACACCCCCCCCCCCACCCCTCCCCAACACATACAACCATTCTTTCCTTTAGCTCTGGACACGGTTTTATAAATGTCACTGACTCTTTTCTCCCCAGGAGCATTTTATAGGACCTTCCACCTGGCATGACGGGTTGTATCCTATGGAATACCAGCCAACAGGACCTCTTATAGGGCACAAAAGCAATGACTGGGAATGGAGATATGTTCCAGGAGCCAGGACTGGCACGCACAGACAGCCGACCTATGGGTGGTCTGCAAAACAGAGGCTTCGATTGTTTAGCTGGAAGGGCTAGCTCGTCATCTAGCTAGGCATCATCTAGCACAGTGGTTCTCAACCTTCTGGCCCTTTAAATACAGTTCCTCATGTTGTGACCCAACCATAAAATTATTTTCGTTGCTACTTCATAACTGTAATGTTGCTACTGTTATGAATCGTAATGTAAATATCTGGTATGCAGGATGGTCTTAGGCGACCCCTGTGAAAGGGTCGTTTGACTGCCAAAGGGGTCGCGACCCACAGGTTGAGAACCGCTTGTCTAGCAGTTCCCACAACTGGCTGAGGGTCAGAACCCACATGGAGATGTGTATTAAAAACATAAATTTCCAGCCCACATCCCTAGAGATTCTGCTTCAGGTCAGAGGGGAGGGCAAGAATCTGTACTATAAACAAGCAACCTGTTCCACTCCTCCACCCTCTCCGCCCCACCGCCTAAAAGACGCTGGCCAATTCCATGGGAACCACTGTTCAAGCTCTCCCTTCACAAGGAAATAGGAAGAGGGTGGGATCTCTGACCCTGAATGCTGAAGCAGGCTCAGGTCCACAGCCATCGGTGGGAGACAAGACTAACATCCCAGTTGTCTGACTCCTTGTGCGCGGCTCTGTCACTTCTCCTCATGGCAGCCCTGGAACTGGTGGTTCTCACCCCTGGAGTCTTCTCTCTTCCTAAGCCAGAGGGGGAGGTTCTCTACAGCCACGCCCACCCCAACTCCCCAACCCACAATGGCCGTGAGTGACAGACACTAACCAGGACTAGGAGACCGGTTGCTGTATTCCATATCACCCACTAAACAAGTCCGCTCGGTCCTTTTTGAAATAAGCTGTGGTATAAAACTGAAAACCCCATCAAGTAACACTACAGTGATGGCGAACCTTTTGAGCTCGGCGTGTCAGCATTTTGAAAAACCCTAACTTAACTGGTGCCGTGTCACATATAGAAATTTGTTGATATTTGCAACCATAGTAAAACAAAGACTTATATTTTTGATATTTATTTTACATATTAAATGCCACTTAAAGAAAAATCAGCCAAAAAAATGAGTTCGCATCTCACCCCTGACACGCGTGTCATAGGTTCGCCATCACTGCACCAATAGGTAACAGCTGGCATTCAAACTCAGGCTTTGCTCTCAACCCCAGAAGCCAATGTCCGATGCCCCAGAGGTTTCAGAGCAGGACCAAGGTGCCTAGGGTACAGCCTGGACCCGAGAGCAGTAGCTGGGGTACATGTGTCTCTACGTAAACTTCCCCTGGGAAAAACCTGGACTCCCCCTGGTTCTCAGGCCCTACCATACTGGTCTGATCACAATTCCGTTTGGTTCCCTAGATTTCACCTCTTCACGTTTCCTCCCCTGATCCGCCTTTTTTTAATTATTATTATTTGGAGGGAGGGGAGAATCATGTTCTGTGTTCAAAAGGCCCACTAGCTTTTATTTCCGGTTTGTATTTTCTAAGTTCGGAGTTAGACACTTTCTAAGTTCTTTTTATCCCAGCACCTGGGCAGTCTACTTAAGACTTACCCTGCTGCTGCCTCTGCCAGCACCAGCCTACAGCTCCATGGCCAACCGCCTGTTATTTAAAAAGCAGATATAAATAACAAGGCTTTTGGGAAGGGTCAAGACCCAAGATGCAAATTATTTCCAGGCATGGAAATCACTCTTAGTGCGCTGGGTTAGCTGCTTCTAACAACAGCCTGTGTGTTGATGCTGCTGGCGAAGTCTTTCAGTTTGGGATGCTGGCTTCTTTTATTTCAAAAGTGCTATTGTGTCCCCACATGTAATGAGCTACTCAGCAAAGAGACTGCCATGGTAGTAGAGGAGACCAATTGTCCTCCTGCAGACCTGTTGTTAAATAACCCGGAGGAGCTCTACCCTTGTCAAGTGCCTTAAAGTTAGTGGCAAGGTCAGCCCTATCTCCTCCCTGGTGCCCCCTCCCCCAAAGGTATTAGCTACCTATACAGAAAACATGGGCAGCCCCCCCTCCCCCCCCACACACACCCCATCCCAACAAGGTACTGCACAGAACTCAAGGGCATGCCTGCCACACTACAGCAAAATATTATTCCAAACTCAGATTTGAAAGAAAACTTTTACCAGGCCTATATTTTTCAGGGCATCCAGATGTTTTAGTCAACACAACTTAAAAAAATTAAAAATAACAATAATTTTTACTTAAATAATTATAGGGGAATATTATAACGTCCTAAAAACGAATCCCCTGGAATATATTCCCAAAGTCCTGCCTGAACCACAGTGGAGCAAGCGGTGATCAAAGGTCAGGCCCTTTTATTTCACGCGAACTGTAGTTTTACAGAGAAGGTTTCACCCAACTTGCTGTGTAAGACCAAGCGACTCCAGCCAAGTTAAACTCCTGCCCTTATATGGTAAGGAAAGGGGGAAAACACTGATGACATTAAGGGGCACTCCCATGGACAGCAGATAAACACAACCTCCTCGATCTGTGCCAAGGCCTTTAATTTATGAGGCATGTTTGTATAATGAGGGAGAACGGACATGAACAGGGCATTGTCGTGCCTTTGCCTTGCCTACATATGAAAGCAGAAATTGAGAGTATACATTCCAGTGACTGCCACGCTGGGGGTGCCAATGTGAGCACAAAATGCACCCTCAGTGTCTTGGCCTCAGAAATATTTACCCACTCTAAAGGAAAAGGGCTGGAAATTTTGTGAACTGGTTATTTCCATGATTTAATAAAATTACAAATTAAGAATCTACAAGTTGCAATTTTAAGTTTCCTTGTTTGCTGGATACTATTCAGAAAGGAGGAGGACTGGCTACTTCTTTTCCTTTGATAATGACAAAAAAACACAAAACAAAAAAACCCCCCACACAAAAAACAAACCAACCCTCTTGAGTCATAACACCTAAAGTCAACCATTACATCAAACCAAATAGCCTCATTCCAACAATTTGAAAGCAAACCTTGGAAAAGCAAACCAGTAGGAAATAAGGAACCGCTGATTTTCCCAAGGTAAGTGCGAGTATAATAGGGCCGATTAACTACAACCTCTCTGAACTTTTGAGAATCTGAATTTGGGCCAACTCTTCAAATATTTTTTTTTTTTGCAGCGGCTTATGGCTTTGTCCCTAACCTCTATCTTCACTGCCAAGAGAAACTGGGACTACCAGTTGAACTCACAGCAGTGTCTGACAACAAGAAACCACCTTGCATTAGCTACCTTTAAGTTCCATTTTCAGAAGCGAAGAACAGAAATTCTCTCCATGGCCTGACCCAGTCCTCAAGTTGCTGTCTTAAAACATTCTGTGTCCAATCACCCAGATAGGCTATTTTCAAAAATTACTTTAAAAATTAAAGCTATTTAAACTACTTTTAACGTAAAGCTTTGAAAAGGATGAAGCATTACCTTTAGACAACGGGCACTGGAAGATCACTTAGAAAAAGCACAAAAGAGAAGGTGAGTGTAAGAGTAACAACACGCCCTTCCTACAATTTATCTTCTGTGTCTTACATCAATCCCTAGGCCAGGAGTCAATAGAAGGCTCTCCTATACAGGACGACATGTTCCCTTCTTAGCGGGGTGAGGGGATTTCTACTGACTTCACCATTCATACCACATCAACCCACCCATCATTCTTTCTAGGCTGCCCGCACCCGCTCTCCAAGTTCCGAAAAGAAAAATTGACGGAAAGCATTTAAATGGAGTGTTTTAAGACAGCGGTTGCCAACTGGTGGTCCGTGAGGTCCGAAAGGTTGGCGACTGCTGCAACCGCTGTTTTAAGATATGCTGGCCTGGCCAGTTTGCTCATTGGTTGGGTGCTGACTTATGACCCAGGAGGTCAGGGTTCCATTCCCAGGCAGGGCACGTGCCTGGGTTGCAGGCTCAACCCCGGTATGCAGGAGGCTGCTGATCAATGATTCTCTCTCATCATTGATGTTTATATCTTTCCATCTTCCTTCCTCTCTGAAATCAATAAAACATATATATATTTTAAAAAAAGATGAGCAGGCTATTTCCAAGACCCTTTGATAGATAGGGAACCGGATTGGACTATGAGCTGTGCACTTTTAATACCAGCTGACACAGAGCATCTATTCTATGTGCCTATCACCACTGTAATTTCTTGACACACACTAACTCCTTTCACCCTCACAAATGGCAGATGTTATTATCTACATTTACAGTTAGGGAACTGAGAGACGGAGAAGTTAATTTGCCCAAGGTCTCATAGGTAGTAAGTAGTGATGATTCAAATCCTGGCAATCAGGATCCAGAGTGCTTGTTCTCATCCATCATGTTGCATTCGTTCTAATGGTTCAAGGACAGCCAGCCAGTCAGAGAGGCAGTTGGAATCAATTTATAGCCAGTCAAATTCAAAGACATCCACGGGACTACTTCTGACTTGTCCTCTAAAGAAAACTTTTTGCTTATTGATTTTGATTCCTGTCTGTATTTTATCTGAAATTTCCTCTAGTGAGGCCGTCCTCTGAGAAGCTGTTTGTATATACGTTATGCAAATACATAGTTTCTGCAGCCAGCTGCATACTTAAGCAATAACAATGTACTCAGCTGAGAATAGGCCCATATTAAGCACAGCTGGACACCATATTATTGCTTGTCATAAAATTCCCAAGGTGTTTTGAATATCCTGATTTAAAGCGCACTCACACACATTCAAAAAAATCAACAAAGGGCAAATGCCTGAACTACCTCTGAAATCCTGTTCCTGTGTGCTGGACACACTTGCCTTGGCAGAAAGAAAGGAAACCAGGTATTACATTCAACATGGGGGAGGGGGAAGCAGGCAGGAATACACCCAGTAACCGTTCACATTCACCCAACTTTTCCCCAAGACTCAGTAACAAGGGAACATCTATCTGTGTAATAAAATTTGGAAGGAGGGATGGGTAAGAAAGGGAAATTCAACGGGCAGCAAGCTAAACAAGTCAGAACCTGGGGCCGTCGATGTCTCCTCCACCAGAGAAAGGGCTCCCAGGAAGCGAAGGGTCAGTGGGGATGGCGGAGCTCAGCATCCCCGAGTCCCAACGCTTGGCGGAGCCTCACACTGGACCTGCAGACGCCCCGTCCCAAAGGAAGGGATTTCCGAAAGGATTTCCCTCTCTCCTCCCCACCCTCCGAGTAAATAACGCCAGCAGCACAAAGTGCACCTTCTGGGGGACTCCAGACACCCGGACAGGACGCAAATACCCCAGACATGGAGCCCCTTCTGGGAAAGGGCTGCTTCCAGAACCTTCTCAGCACCACCCATGCTTCCCCTCGGAGCTTTTACTTTAGACCAGAGACGTGGAATGGAAGGACAGACATGCATGCGCAGGGCCCCTCCACAGAGCCGGCGCCCTCCGCCAAGGTGAGCCCAGGAGCGCGGGGGAAGGGGTCGGTGGGCTCCAGAGGCCCGGCGGCGCGCGAGGAGGCGCCTCCGGGTGTGGGGGGGCTGGGTGCTGGGGGGAGGTGGGGGGTGCTGGGGGGGGGGTCCCTTACGGTCTCCCTCAGCTTCCTCTCGTAGTCCAGCTCGCGCTGCAAGCTGCCCGCGCGCTCCTCCGCGGCGTCCGCCTGCTCCTGCAGGCTGCGGATCTTCCTGCGCACGGCCTCCAGCGAGCTGCTCCCCGCCATCGCGCGGGGCGGCGGGCGGGCTGCGGTGGGAGAGGCCGGCTGCTGCGCGCTGGCCGCCGCTGCCGCACTCCCGAACGCCCGACCGCCCCGCCCAGCCTCGCCCGCCGCACGACGGCGGCGCCCCCTGCGGCCCCGGACCAGCCCGGAAGTCGCGGTCTCCCGGGCAGCGCAGGCGAACCGCGGGCGGGTGTGCGAGCGCCGGAGGCGGGCACGGCGGGCGGGGCGGGGCGCGCGCCGCGGACCCCGGGAATTTGCAAACCGCGGGAGGCGCCGCGCATGCTCGCTGCAGCGGGGCGCGCACAAGGAGCACCTGGCGGGCTGGGTGGGCCCTGCAGGGAAGAGGCCACCGCTCCAGGGATTTTACTTGGATTCCCAGCGCCGCTCCCCGGCTCCCACTAGTCCCCGGCCACGGGCCTGGCCGCTAAGGGCGATGGTGCCCCCTGCTGGCGGCGAGAGCGCTCCGCTCCGCATCCCGTATTCCCAGGCCCAGGAGAGAGAGCTGAGCGAAGGGTTTGGGGCCTGCATGTGCCTCTTAGGGACTCTTCCTCCTTGTAAAGAACTCCAGAACACAAGATTCCAACCATAATAGACCTACTCCTCCAAAACTCACGAAGTGAAAACGACTAACATGTTTCATGTTACGCCTCCTGTTTCAAATGCAGTCTTCCCAGGTTAGAATCTGGTTCCTAGTTCTCTCCTGCTGTGTGACCTTGGATAAATAACTCGATTTCTCGGCTTCATCTGTAAAAGTGGGGTTAATGGTAGTACTTTCTCATTGAGCTGATGTCAGGGCTATGAATTAATTAATGTAAAGCGCCTAGCACAGTGGTTCTCAACCTTGGCTGCACATTAGCATCACCTGGGAATCTTTTTAAAATCCGGATTTCTGGGCCTCATCCTTCGGAAATTCTGTTTCTTTGTTACTAATGTTGTGGCCCCACCCCATAATAAAGAAACAGAATTTCCGGAGGATGAGGCCCAGAAATCAGGATTTTAAAAAGATTCCCAGGTGATTCTAATGTGCAGCCAAGGTTGAGATCCACTGGCTTAGCACAATATCTTGTACACACATTAGTTAAGAACTCAGATGATAACTTTACTTAACATATAGGCAGGCATTGTCTTAAGGGTTAGGCTGGGGCCCATAACCAGCTGTGTACTGGAGCTCACTTTCCTGTCCCTAAAAACAATCCTCTCAAGGGTTCCTTTTGGTCACAGCCGCAGCTGGTTTTAAATTAGCCTCTGAGATCTGGCATCTGACCAATTCTGGGCTGGACTGGGGTGCCTTTAAAAGGCACACCAAGAAAGACTACAGAACCCTATGAGAGCCCTAGCAACAGCTGTGTGAAAACCACTGTGGACAATTATCTCTGGGAACTGTCTTCTGCCAATTTGCCCCTTGGACTGTGTTTTAAATGCCTGCTAAGTCTCAGGGCTTTCAATCCTCACCTTTCTCAAAGGAGGCCCTTCATGTCAGTTCCTGATATGTTTAAGTGTGGGAATAATGAAGAAAAAGAAAACAGACTTGACATCCCTCTCCTCCTCCATAGCCCTCACAAACCTCCTTAGCTTTCCTGAGTCGTTTCCTATGGACTCTCTCAGCCTCTGTGAGATCTCCCAAACCCCAACATGGGCCCTCACATCCTGTAGGGGGAGCCTCTCGCTCTGTTTCACACAGTTCATCTGGCCAGGCAGGAGGCTAGGTCTCCACCCCTAAATGGGCCCCCAACTTTGAGGGTGGGCTAGGGAATGGCTGAGACCCTCCAGGAGCCAGGGAAACTGCTGGGCACTTGCAAGTGCTTTAAGCAGCCAATGAGTGACTTGTCCTGCTTTTCAAACACCGCGGAAAGTGTTTCAGGTGAGTTCATTTTCATGCTGATGTCATTATAAGAGAGTGTAAGGGCAGTTCTCAGCCATGGCTGCACATTGGAGTCCCCTGGGTATTTTAAAAAAATGTTAATGCCGGGGTTCTACTCCCAGAGATTCCGATTGAATTGGCCTGGGGGATAGCCTGGATTTGGGGTTTTAAAACCTCCCTAGGTGATTCTGTTTAGATAAGGCTGAGAATCACTCATTCAGAAAGCGAAGACTGACAGGGATTAAAGACTCACATACTGCACATCTCAGGTATATACAGTTATCGGGGCCGAGGTTGGGGGCCAGAGAGAAAACGGAGCCCTAGATCCCCTTCAGCCTCACTTAGGTGGGATGGCAACACAATATGCAAAACAAAACCACTGGGGATGCTACCTCAGGAATGACCGCCTTTTAAGTCAGGAAGAGCCCACTTCTGGAATAGGGTGTGTAAAGTATGTTGGTAAGTTAGAAAAATGTTTTTAGTAGTAGTAGAAAAATGCAAGACTGTTCCACAGTTCTCAACTACGTACGGACAAGGTAATGACAGGGAAATGTCCTATCACAGAGGTAATATAATACTACCTCAGGAAGGTGACCTCTCCCACCTCCCCCTTTCTCTAGTGACAACTGTCTCATCCTGCTCAAGTCAACTATTTTTTACTAGTTAGGAATCACTCTAAATGTAGCGTTTATTCACAAACTTCTTCAACATCCCTACAGGTTCCCAACAACATAAAATGTCTTAAAGGGAAAGTGATCAAAATATACTGCCAAAAAAAAAAAAAAAGTGTACCATATTAGGGACAGTTTTCCAGCTGGAAAGAAAAAAAAAAGAATCCAAACAGAGTTCCAAAAACCTCCCTCCAGTGCTGGCCCCGCCCCTTCCCCCTAGCTGGTTTTCAATATCCTCTTTTCCACTTCTGCCCACCTCATTCCTAGGCTCCCTTAAACAAGACTTCAGTAAAGACCTACAGCTCTACATAGTCACAATAATTATTATCTATTTTTCCTTAAGAATTGTAGTATCTTTTTTTGCCACTTCTCTTTGCCTTCAGCCTTACTGGGCTACTTTCAAATTCTCTGCATTCTTTACCTTATAAGGAATATCTCTCCTTGATCTATCAGCGGCTGTTTTGAAAAAGCTAAATAAACGTCCTGCTGGAGAATTTGGGGGAGACAGACACCCTCCATTTAGCCTCACAGAGAGCACACATCTGATCTACATTATAGGACGTGGGCAGAGTTATGCGTTCTTTGGCTCTTTTTCTAAAGCCAGGTAGTTTGTAACTTAAATATTTTAGCTCAGTCAGGGCTTCCCTGAACCCCCTTTCCAGGAACCTTGATTTTCACTGAAAAAAAAAATTTTTTTTTTTTTTTTTTTTACAGATTCTAAATGTCCCAAGTCTGGATTTCTCATTTACAAACACACTTGGAGATTAGATTTCAAGCCTTTCATACCACAGAAAGCCTTTACTGATTTCGACCCAAGACCCTCCAGCAATTTGCATGTTACTCTCGGACAAAATATTCTGCCAGTTGCACTTGGTAGTATAACTTGTGGGCATAGTTTTTCCTGGCGCTCATACATTCTTGGAATTGTCCCCAAGGAATTCTTTCCTAATTGGGCCTCTAGGCTAATTAGCTTCTAGAACGGAATCCAACGGTGTGAAAAGAAGTCCTTTGGAAATCTAACGCTTGGCTTGACTGACACAGCACAAGAGGCAAGCTCTTCAGCTAAAAGGATCCCTCCAAAGGGCAGTGAACAGAGTGCTGATAGAGCTTTTGCCTGTTTGCATCACCCCTGAAACTATGTGGTGGTTGTCAGAAGGCTGACAGGTGGGGGTGGGGTGAGCAGGAGGGGCAGGGGGCAGCTAGCTCACTATACCATATAAAGCACTGAGCTATATATAACCCCCAGCTTGCTTTTTGGATCTAGTGCCCTCAGACTGCAGACCCAAGCAAGTATCATCTTCCCAGGCAGATCTTAAGGGCTGAATTAAGGCTTCCCTGCTAAGAAAGGAGCCCTCGGGGGTCTCTGTGCCCCTCCATCAAGCTCAGCCTTCTAAGCAAAAGTAGCCCCAAACTATTCCTTTAATCTAGAGGACAGGCCTCTGTCCCCTGACTAGACACACCACCGACACCAGGCCTCCCCACCCACCCGAGATGGCAAAAGGAAAGAAAGAAATTAGACATTCTGTTTGCACAAACCTTGGTAAGGACACCTCAGAGGTTTTCTGCTACCCGGGGGGCAAGGTTCACCCCAAGTTCAGCTGCTGTGAACTCCCAGCTCCTCACCCCCAGGCCCCAGGAGTGGGGTCAGAGAAGGAGAAAGAGAGAGAGGAATGGATGAAATAGGAAGGGTGTGTGCGGTAGCGGTCTGTCTGCGGCAGCACCCAGCGCTCCGGGCCGGGCGGGGCGGGGCGGCGGGGTGCAGGTGTGTCTGGCCCCCGGTGACTCCAGAGCGGCGCGGGCGGGAGGTGAGGGAGGCAGTGTGTGCAAGCACTTACGTCGGTGGCCTTTTTCTCCGCCAGTTCCAGCTTTTCCTGGGCATCTTTGAGAGCCTCCGAGTATTTGTCCAGCTCATCCTCGGTGCCCTTGAGTTTCTTCTGTAGCGACACCAGCTCATCTTCCAGCTGGGAGTTGGCCGTGGGGGACGGGGAGTGGGGGGTGCGGCAGGCAGCGTGACCCCGCAGGGGAGGGGTGTGGGTGCACAGAACCAGAAGGACAGGGACAGCGGGACAGAGAGAGGGAAAGACAGGGAGGGAGGGAGGGAGAGAGAGAGAGAGACAGTTAGCCATTCGTGCGCCGAGCCGCGCGCCCCGGTACCTTGGCGGCGGTCTCGTCGGCAGCCAGGAGGCTGTCCTCCGCCTTGTGCAGGTCCTCCAGCACCCGGTCCCGCTCGTCCTCCGACGCCCGCAACAGCTTCTCCTTCGCCGCGATGTCCTCCTCCAGCTGCGGGGCAGCGGCGGGCGCGGGCGGCCGGCACGGACCGGGTGTTAGACACACACACAACACACGGGCGCCGGGTTGGCTGGGGCCCCTCCGGCCCGGGGCGCCCCCGAGTTTAGGTTCAAGGGTCCCCAGGTACCCTCCTCTCGCTGGAGCCGGAGGCGAACCGTGGCCCACCTACATTCCGACCCCTCCCCCCAGGGCCAGACTCCTGCCCTGAACCAGCGGGCTCAAGCCCACAACTTGGGGTGCAGAAAAACGCCCCATCTTCCTGGCCTTCGGGCCCTACTCTCTATCCCGTCCCATCTTTGCTCTTAGGGATAAACTCCATGACCCTAGCGCCCCCTCTTCCATCCCCCCCCGCCCCAGTTCGGTCCCGGTGGAAGGGTTTATTCTCAAACGTCCAGAAGAACTTCTAACACTTGCTGGACTTGATTCCCTGCAATCCCGCACCCTTCTCACCCCCACGGATCCAAACTTGATTCCTGATGCAGAGAATCAGGAATCTAGGGCTTGGACGGACTTCGGGGGCTCTGAGAGCCATTGAGAGACATGCACGTCCTCAGACGAGAATAAAAAGTTAGAATAAGCCCGAGTCTTGCTCTCCTCCTCCTCCCCCTCTCAGACGCGCGCCCCTGGCCGTCGGGGGAAAGGGGGCGGGCTCCCCGAGTCCTCGGGGCGAAGGGCCGGGAAGGGGTGTCAGGCCGGGTCCAAGGGCTCAGGGACCCGGCGGGCTCGGGGCGGGGAGGTGCAGACCTGCTTGCTCCGGTCCTCCGCCGCCTTCTTATCGGCCTCCGCCTGCTCGGCTCGGTCCAAGGCGTTCTCCTTGTCGAGCTTCAGCATCTGCATCTTCTTCTTGATGGCGTCCATGGCGGCGGCGGCGAGGGGCCCGGGGGCTGCGGCGCGAGCGGCGAGGCGAGGCGAGCGCGCGGAGGGGCGGCCGAGCCGGAGTGCGAGCGCAGCCGCCTGCTCCTTCCAGATATGTACTTTCCCAAGGGGACGACCGCATTCCTCAAGACAGCCAATACTTTTTTGGAAAAGCTTTTCCCTCCTGCCCCCTCTCCCCTCTCCTCCCTCCGCCCCCTGCGCCCTCCCCGCTCCTCCCGCGGGGGCTGCGCGCCCATTCGCTGCCGCCCGCCAGCCTCCGGGTTGACGGTGGATATGACTATATATGGGGACCCGAGCCGCCCAGGCGGCGGCCGGCCTGGGCCGCCCCGTGTCCAAACCTGCACACCGGGGAGAGGGCGTCGGGGCTTCGCTGGGGCCGAGGCGCTAACCTCTGCCCGCTGCGCCCCCTCCTCTGGGAGCCGGCGCCCCGCCCTGAGGGTCGCCAGCCCAGCCGCCCGAGTCACAGGAGCCCGGGGGAGCGGGACAGGTGGCAGGTGTGCGTCGCCCCCCTCAGCCGCTGGGCCCCGGCGCGCTCAGCACCAGGTCCCCCCGAACCCCCCCTGGGGCCCCCAACAGCCTCCGACCCGGCACCCAGGCCTGAGCGCTCAGGGCATCCGCCCAGCGCTCCCAAGCGTCTCAGCTTGACAGGTTTCCTCCTGGGCGCGCACTGTCCGGGAACGGACCCGGAGCAGAGAAAGAGAGTTGAGAGCAAGACCTGGGGCCGCTCCCGAGACTCTGGCTGCTGGTGTGGGTCAGAACGCCCGGGAATCTGTCTTCTGCGCGCCCTTCCCCTCCGAGAGGGCTAGTCAAACGCTTTGGGGACACAGGACCCAGCTGGCTGAGTTCTCCGTGCGTCAGTGCCTGGCTTCCGCAAGGGGAGGTGGGTGGGTGGGTGGGAGGTGAAGGTGAAAGAACACGAGTGTAGACTCAGGAACTTGGTCTCTGGTCTCCGTCACCTGCAGCTGTGTGACCTGGAGGCGGCAGCCTCCGTGTCTCCGTTTCCCCATCTTTAAAGAGCAGACGCTTTATAATTTTTCTTGCACTGATTTTAGGGATTCGGCCTCTTGCCACGTGAGACGCTCAGGTACCAGGTTGCCAAGACGTGGGATAAATGTTAACCCAGCTAAGTCGTTGCATCCACAGTCATAGCTGTGAGGAGGGGCAGGCCCAGCTCCGCTTGGAGGCAGGAGGATTTCCTACATCTCACTCCTCCCAGGCTCCAGTGGGGAAAGCCTGCTCTTTTCCAGGCTTCGGTGGGAGGGAAAGAAAGGGGGCTGCCCCAAGGCCCTGCCTGAGACCGGCTGAGGCGGAGCTGGTGAGGGTCTCGTTAACAGTCCCCACAGAATAATTCACAACCTGTACTACACGGATACCGAATATTCCCTGGACGGTATCTGAGCAGATTAGGCAGGCCAAACAACTTGTAAGTCCTTCAGAGAAAGATCAAGTTCCTCTCCAGGATTTTATCAGGTTTCCTCCACTAACCCAACTGCCCAGGAGGGAAAACATACCCTGACCTAATGGTCAGAACAGTAGATCTGTGTGCCTACGGGCTGCATGGCACAGAAACTCACCAGAGCCCTTTAATCGCCGTATGTCAATCCAGCCACTGCAGCACTGACAAAGTTCAAGGCCTCTGGGCAATATACAGGATCGCAGGGAGCTGAGTCCCCAGCCTGGAGCTCAGCATAGGGGGTAAGAGTAGGGACTCAGGAGTTACCAGCCGTGGGCAAACTACGGCCTGTTTGAAATGAATAAAACTAAAAAAAAAAAAGACCGTACCCTTTTATGTAATGATGTTTACTTTGAATTTATATTAGTTCACACAAACACTCCATCCATGCTTTTGTTCTGGCCCTCCGGCCCAGTTTAAGAACCCACTGTGGCCCTCGAGTCAGAAAGTTTGCCCACCCCTGACTTAGACTCTGCCATTGAAACCTGGCCTAGCCTCCTCCTTCCTTAGCCATGTTACAGCCTTTTTAAGCCTGTTTTCTCTTCTGTAAGTAGGTGTGAAAACTCTTCCCTCTTAGGGTTGTTACAAAGATGAAAAGGAAATAAAGAATGAAAATCGCCCTAGCCGGTTTGACTCAGTGGCTAGAGCATCGGCCTGAGGACTGAAGGGTCCTGGGTTCGATTCCAGTCAAGGGCACGTGCTCAGGTTGCAGATTCAATTCCCAGTAGGGGGCGTGCATGAGGCAGCCCACCAATGATTCTCTCTCATCATTGATGTTTCTATCTTTCTCCCTCTCCTCTCTCTGAATTCAATTTCATATATATATGTAAAAGAATGAAAAGCATTTTGTCTAGCACATAGCAAAGTGCTCAGTAAATTCTGGCTGCTTGGGTGGCAGAGGGCCAGTCATTTCTCCTCTCTGGGTTTCAGTTTTCTCATCTATAAAATAAAGCAACTGAATTAGAGAAACTCTTGGAGGGACCATATATTACTGACTTTTATTCACTATGTCTAACATAGCAGAGGAACGCGTTAAAGTTTCCTTGAGTGAACAGGCAAGGCAGACAATTCATCAAACACACCATTGGTGAGCACTGACTAATATACCACCATAGTATATATCCCTGTTCCACAGGCAGGCACTAGCTCTGGGATCCTCAAATGAGTAAGACATACCCATGCCCTCCAGGGGGCCAGCATGAGTAGGGGTATAGGAATTCAGAGGAGGAAGAAATTGACATGACCAGGTCAGAGCAGACAGAAAAAGACTTCTCTGAAAAGAGGTGTTTGCTTTTTTGAAAAGTGGTGGTTTTTAAACTGATTTTAGAGTAAGGGTAGTAGTTTGTTAGAAAGGAGGGTATTGCACAAGCCAAGGAAAGAAAAGGGAATGTTTGATGGTGGTTGAACAGTAGGTTTATTTGGGGGTGAAGTGGGATATGAGGCTGGAGAGGTATATTGGGGGCATTTGGTGAAGGGACTTGAATTCTGGGTTCAGACCTTCAGGTCTTATTGTGAGATTCTCTTCCCTGCCCCTCTCACATAAGGCTATATTTAGAGGTCGAAGACCATGGTGTCCAACTGTGGGTATAGAGTTGTACAGAGCTAAAATGTAAAATCTCCGGGTGTAACATCATTGGTCCTAGACTAATGGGTTAACACAGCAGGTCCTTGGACTCAACCATTTCCATTTCACCGCTGTCGAGATTCTGCCCCATAAATAGCCTGACAGCCAGCCAGACCCAACCCAGCTTCATGAACTGCACCACTCATGACCTTTCTATCGCCAAGAGCTAGGACAAGCAAAGCATGACTTAAACAACAATTTCCTCTGTACTAGACAGGTCTCTCCGTCCCTGGATAGGATCAAGAGAGGTGGGCTGGACAGCCATGTGCTATGGTATATATCCTTGTTCCCCAGCCAACTGGCCATGACTCCAGGACAGATCCAGAGGCTAATCTGACAACTAGTGTGTGGCCTGTCAGGCAAAGATGGACTGGGACACTCTCGAACTGCAGCTTGAAATAAAGAATGTGGAAAGTATGAATCATTAGCTGAGGTTGCTGAAACAAAAAGGCTTTGCCGTCTTGAGCTGGAGATGCCTGTATGAGAATGGTTAAGGCTACTCACAAATATTTAGGCTTTCTGCCTAAGCTGGCTCTTGGTAGGATTGCATATTTCTATCCACCCTTCCTCAATTAAGTTAGGTATGGCCATTCAATTTGCTTTGGCCAAGGAAATGTGAGTAGAAGTGACTTATGGTGGACACTTAAAGAGTTAGCCTATACCTCACCATGTTCATTTTTAAGATTGTGGCTGCTCTGTCATTCTGGGTTCCCAAGTGGTTATAATCAGCAGAGCATCCCCTGTCCCCTCAGCTAAGCCTTGGTGGACATGTAGCAAGAGCGAGCTATACACCTTTGCTAGTTCAGATCACTGAAATATGGGGCTTGTTTGTTACTGAAGCATAACTAGCTTTTCCTGACTAATACACCACCATGCATTAACTAAGTGATGAGGAAATAGAGAAGTCTGGTTATAAAGGAAGGGGAAGGAGAATGGAGCAGACATAGCAAGATAAACACGAGCACCACTGAGAGAAAGAAGCTGGGGAACTATGACCAAGTTTCAGTTCTAGGGGGCCTTATTATAACGCCATTTCTTTCCTGAGCTACACGAGAGAGTCTGTGTTCCACGGAGGCCCTGAGGTTCTATGTCTAAGAAAAATCCAGATTTCCCCCAGTGTTTGGCATTTAGTCATTTCTCGATAAATGTTTGTTGAATGATTGTTTATTGGCTATTAGCCATACAAATAAGTAGAAGAAACAGTGTCTGGGAAGGAAAGATTTAAAAATTAAGCTCTGCCCAGCTGGTGTGGCTCAGTGGTTGAGCATCGACCTATGAATCAGGAGGTCACAGTTGGATTCCCAGTCAGGGCACATGCCTGGGTTGCAGACTCGATCCCCAGCAGGGGGCATGCAGGAGACAGCCTATCAAAGATTCTCTCTCATCATTGACGTTTCTATTTTTCTCTCCCTCTCTGAAATCAATAAAAATCGATATTAAAAAAAAATTAGGCTCAAAAGACTTATTTAAATTAAAAAATATGGACTCTATATTTTGTTTTCTGAAGAATGAATATAAGTATTGTGATAGGGTAGGACAAATGTCCCACACATACTTATTGGACACCTTTTGTGTACAAGGCATTTAACTAAATTTTATGGAATAAAGGAAGGTGGATAAGTGATGGATCTGTTCCTCCAGAAAAAGTATCTATCTATATATATGTTATGGGGGTAAAACTCTCTCGTTGCGGGGTGGGGGTTGAGGGGGGGAAGGGGAGTCATTTAATGTGTATTTGCAACCGTGTTACCATGGTCCTAAATGCTACCTGGGCTCCCCTATGGCTGTGAGGATCCCATAGCTCAGGTGTTCCAGGAGAACTTTAACAGTCAATATACTACTGCCCCTGCCCATATAAGAGCACCCATACTTGCCATACCACATTTCCCAATATTTGTTTGGAAAAGAGTCAGCACTCACTTGAATATATACATTAAGGGTTGTTTGTTTAAAAACAAAACAAAACAAAAGCCTCAGTACCTGGTAGCCACACCTTGTTTAACAACGAGAGCTCGAGAGCTCGCTCTGCCTGTGCTCCGTGGCTCCCTGAGCGTCGTCAGCGCGGACTCCGGCAATGAAGGGCAGGCGAAGAATCTATAATTAAACCCAGAGACAAGTGCTTCTTCCACTGGGTTCTGGAATGCGGCATGTTATGCTCAGGGCTCACTGTCCCGCGGAACAAGATACGGCGTGTTCTCTTCATACACAATAGGGTTTTCTTTCTCAAGGATCTGTGGTACTACCATCAGGACACAAGGGAAATAGGTCTGCTTCCAGGGAGGCGCCGGTGCTCCGAGGAAGGCCTTTAGGCCGTTGCGGATGCCTTTCTCCATTGCTTAGTGACACACGGCTGGTTCTGAGTCTGCTGCGAGGCCCCTGAGTATGCTTGCTACCTGGGTGGGTGTGCACGGGCAAAATGGTTCTCCCAGTCCAAAAGGCAATGAACTTCCCCGCCTTGCATCTCACCTTCTGTCTTTCAACAGTAGCAACTATGTAGCAATTCAGTCAAGCCGATGTGGGTGGAATTGAACTGTCTCAGGAACAGCAGTATTGCCTAAGTATGTAAAGTCTAAAAAGCACTTGCAAGTTTATTATCGCCTCACAGCCTCTTATGGCAGCACCAGGAGGCCTGCTAGTGTTCCCACTTTATAGATTGGAAAGCCAAGGGCAGTGGCTGGCTCAAGATGAACCAGCTGGGAGGTAGCAGTGCAGGGACAAGAGCGAGGATGTCCCATGTCCCAGGGACAGGGCTCTTTTAATGAACCATTGCCCAGTCCGTTTTTACATTAAGATTTGATTTCATATTGTTATGCAAAGTGCTGAGGTCCCAGAAAAACCTCAGTGTATTGTTCTTGGATTCCCAAAGAAATAACCCGGAGGACTGGCTGTGAAAGACATGGGTTGATTAGGACTTACATGTACACCAGAGGCGGCTGGCCGGTGAACTTTACCACCACACCAGCTACCAGCGCTGAACTTGAACCACTAAGTCCCATCCGGTTGGCCAGCTGGTGCTATTGTATTGCCACCACCCAGAGGTTCCCAACACAGGGCTTTATAGAGTACAGAAAACAGAGAAAAACAGGGCACGCAGGCGATCTAAACACTAGCTGTTTACAATCCAGGCTCACATCTACAAGCAGTTTCTCGTTGGCCTTTAGCTTCTGGCCAGGGTCCCAAGGTCTCACAGTCCGCTTACAGATGGCCTTCACTATATTTCCCGCAGGGTGGGAGGGGGAATTGGAGCATGGGAAGGGGCCCGTGCTCCCATTCACCATTCCCATATTTAAAAGCAACACATTATAAGGTGAAGGGGAGACGAGAGGGGGCTGCGAGAGGTCTTTTCTACATGTGAACATGGTTAAAAGGTGAGAGTAACGAGGCTGGGACTAAAGGGGTGTCTTACCCTGCCTGGGCCAGCTTGGGACTGCATCCCAGGCTCCTAAACCCACCCCACACTCAGCTAATGGGAGAAGCTGGTGAGAAAGTATGGTTGGGCCAAGGACATCTTTCCTACTCGTGTGTTTATGGCCCAAAATGGGACAAAAAAGGATATGTTCACAAAGATAGAAAGGCAGGTATGTTCATTTTGTCCCTGGTAGCTTCAAGGGAGAGTTTGAGGTAATCGTTAGAAGTCTATACGTGTGTCTCTCAAAACCCCTGAGTTGGCCAAGGAATGAGCCCCATTAATCAATCCAGGCAGAACGTTTGGGGGGGGGGGCGGGGAAATGAAGACAAACAACGTGGTCAGGACAGCGTGTAGTGCCTGCTCCAGCCACGGCCTGAGCCGAAATGAAAGCATCCCCAGGCTTTGCAGACCGGAGACCTGAGCCGGCCTCAGGGGCCACATCGGAACTCTGGGATGGTTTTAATCATCACTTCCCGGCAAATCCACATTCCTTTTGTGTTGGAGGCCACCTGTTCATCTTTATATTTTTATACTTGGTTCTCAGGTTTCCAATGATGCCCTTAACAGGAACATATGTGAACGTGACCTTCGCAGTCTCCTGGGTGGCAAGCAGAGCTCTCTCTACTCTGACTCTGCAGACGGTGAAACCTGATGCAAAAACGCCGTGGACGTGGACAGCCCCGGGGCCTCCTGCTCTAACTGATGTCTTCCTACCACTCACCTGGGCTCTCGCAGGGCCACTGTGTTAGCAAAATGCAAAATGGGGATTTCTGAAATTTTGTTCCAGCACCTATGCCAGACCCACTGCCAAAAGCTTAATTTGGGGTTGATGCTGTTTGGTTTGGAGGACTATGGGTAGGCCCAGGTTACTGAAAATAGACAGTGGACTCCTTGTTTTTGTGAAAACCCTTTCGTGGCTGACTCGCAAACCCCTTCTTCCCAAGTACTTTCTACTGGGACCCCGGCTTCTCCTTCAGATAGCCTGTTTTTCTTAAGTATTAAATGTATTGGGGTAACAATGGCTAATAACATTATATGACTTTCAGGTGTATAACATAATTCTACTTTATGTGTGCTCTACTGCATGCTCACCACCCGAAGTCTAGTTTCCTTTAGTTACCATGTATTTGTACCCCCTTTCTGATCCCCCCTCTTTCCCCTCTGGTAACCACCATTCTGTTGTCCGTATCCACTATTTCTTGACTTGGTAGAAATTGGTATTTCTCAATAGAAATGCTTCTTTGCGTGTGTTTTCTCCAGAGGCCTCTTTCCACCTCAGTAACTTCGGTAGAGAAGGGAGTCAGACCTTTGTGCCTGAGGCAGAGGAAACTTCTCTTCCTGAGGTCCCGCTGCTCAAGGAGGGAGCTGGGCTGCCGGCAGGGTGCCAGAAGAGGCTGGTATTTTTAGCACGGCCTTCTTTCCTTACCAGCACCTGCCATGATCTGTAACCCAAGGGGCTACTTAAATGCCAGCGAGATGACTGAGGACAAGGCAGCCTGAGCTAATGTCCTAAAATACCACCCAAGGGAGGCTTTTCCTGCGGGAGTCAGGTCATTACCAGCTCTGTTTCTTTCCTTGTTTTTCCCCAACCTGCGGAGCTGGTACAGGTCCCGGCTGAGATGCATGGCATCTGCCTTGGGAAGAGGTTGGAGAAAACCCCTGGATCGGTGTCCCTCGATACCAGACAGTTTTGTTCTGTTGATTCTGCTCTTGTCTCTTCTAACTTCAGTCTTTCCCTCTACTGTTCATGCCAGATGGAAGCAACAAGAGAATGTCTACCCATCTTTCCCCACAGCAACACTCTCTCTTGATATTCATACAAATATATGAAGAGGAGGAACAAAGTCCAATGAATGGTCTAGCTCAGACAATGGTGAGGGGGATGCAAACATCTTTCTTGGAGCAGATATAACTCATCGAGCTCTTTATCCTCTAAAGATGGGGCAGGCTGGAAATAGAAGTATGTTCTCAAGAAGGCTGATACATTTGTGGGGGACAGATGCATCATGGGTCATGAAGGATAATGAGAATGTCTTAGGGCGTCTCTAATCCTGGACTTTGACATCAGCCCATACTGTCCACCGCATTCCGTGGTGCCACTGTCAGATGTGCAATCCTGGGCTGATAGATTCCAGGGCTAGCCCGCTTTGGAAGATTTTATGTGCCTCCAATAATTTCTCGGGCTACTCTAAATTCTTGCAGATGCCCTGAAAGGCCTGGTTCTAAAGTTAAGCGCTTATTTCAAAAGGAACTGAACCAGAACTTACATATCTAAATAGGTTTTGTGCCCTTTACAGTGGTCAGTTTTCATTTAGTTGAGTGGAAAATGCAAGCAATGAGTCATACATACAGTGGTATAATGCAGTAAAAATTATATGTGTGATATACAATATATAGCATATACATGTATATTATATACATATACACACACAAGCATAAAAAAATTTGAAAAGTTGCACATCAATCTGATAACTGAATTCCCTTCCTCTGAGGAGGTGGGTGGGGGGATAGGATTGAATATGGCAGACAAGTATTGCCATATCTTTAAGGTTTAATTTGTATAAGTAGTATATTTTTATGAATCACATAATTAAAATGTTAGCAATCTCTTATTTTTCTTTACTGCTATTTCAAAATATATTTCTGAGTATTTTACAGAAAATTCTAGAGAGCTTATAATTGCACGAGTCACTCACAGGAAGGGAAATTCACTTTGGCATGTGTACTACCCAAAGGCACACAGCAATTAAAAATCAATTAAAAAATAAAGTAGTTGATCTCCTCCAGGGCACCTAATTGTTTTTTTTAAGTACCTATTATTTGTCAGGCACAACATTGGGCACCAGACATTTAAGGAACAATCCAGCATTCTGGCCGTCCATGAGATTCTTTATTTCTGTACAGCTTGTGGCAAATTCAAAATTTTAAGCTACTCACTAGAACTGCCGTTACTGCTATTTTACAAGCCACCCAATAAAACTAGTTTTATGACTGCTGGCCAGTGTGCTCACTTGGTTCAGCAACATCCTGTGCACCTAAAGGTTGCTGGTTTGATTCCTGGTTAGGGTACATGCCCGGGTTGTAGACTCAATCCCCAGTAGGGGGCATGCAGGAGGCAGCTGATTGATGCTTCCTTCTCACACTGCACTGATGTGTCTCTCTCTCCCTCTCCCTTCCTCTCTCTAAGATCAATACGAATATTAAAAAATTAGTTTCATTATTTTACCATCCTGTTTTGGACTAAAAGCAACATGCCTCCAGCTCAATCACTTTTTAAAATTTGCTGCACCTGGCTCCTGATGACTAATGGATATTTCCAAAATGCTAAGCTGCCTTCAAAGGATAAAGATCTGACTCATGAGGCGAAGTTAAAAAAATGGTGCTACAGAGTCTAAAGAAGAGAGGCTGTAAATGTGGAGCTCAGAAATGCTTTTGGAAATAATACAAATAAAAGAACATACAGCAAAATATTGGCTACATTTTCCTTAGATTATGGAATTATGAGACATTTCTGAAAGACTTTTTATAGTTTCCAAAGTGTAAAAAATGAACATGTTTTACTCTTATAATGATAAAAATTAATAAATGTTCAAAATCTCCTTTAACCATCAGCAATGATGGAAATATGAGGCCTCCCAAAGGGACAGTTTTGAAAGAGAGAGGCTTATGGCTCTGAATTACTTGTTAGGTCATATCTGCGTGTTTCCAATTTCACAATCATGGGCTATTTGTGTACATGTCTTAGCACCTCTCCTAGCCAAACACTCCTTAAGTACTACCCCCTCCCCACCAGCACCCAGCTCAGGACTTCCACTGAGTAGTAACACAAGTAATAACAGCAGTGGACCCGCACTACACAAGGCCTGAACAAGGCTACCTGTTAAACCCAATTTAGGCACCAGAGTTCACTTTCTTTTTTTTTTAAACAGTTTTTGTTTGCTTGTGTGTCTTCACTGATTTCAGAGAGAGGAAGAGAGGGAGAGAGAAATACCACTGTGAGAGATAAACATCAATGAGCTGCCTCCTGCATGCACCCCAACTAGGGATTGAACCTGCAACCTGGGTAGGTGCCCTGACTGGGAATCTAATCACCACCTTCTGGTGTACAGGACGATGCCAAACCAACTGAGCCACACGGGCCAGGGCTGGAGTTCACTTTCTTGACCTCTAGACTATATCACTCCTCTCAGTGCTCGATGGGAATAGCCCTACAACACATGTTTGTTGAGTAAACAGATATTACACATGTACGTTCAAAAGTACAGTTGTACAGAAAGCAGTTTTCTAAAATGTTATTATTTAAAATAACACCAAATCCCTGTAAATCTATAGCAAGAAATCTAATAAAATATGTGCAAGACCTCTGCACTCAAAATGTAAAATATTAACCAATAAAGTTAAAGGAGACTCCAATACAGAGTGACCACGTTCATACATTGAAAACCTCAATATTGTGATGATGTCATCTCTTCCTAAATTTAAATCCATAGTCAATGAATCTAAAAAAAAATTACTGCTGTAATATCTTGTGGTCACACATCATCAATAGCAATGGGAAAGCTAGCAGTCAGAGAGGAGAGAAAGCAAAGATCATTCCGGCCTGTTTTCACCTCCACTCTCTCTTCCTCATTCTTGAAGTCTGAGCAAGCAGGCGAGCTCCTGGTGGGAATGATGTGCTTCCCTCAGGTGTGAGGTCAGTGGGGAAGCTGGTACTCACGTCCTTCTCTCCCAGGGAAGCGGGCGGGCGTGGTTTGTGACTTCTCAGGCATCAGCCAAATTCCTCCAAGGCAGTTTCTCTCTGGGCTCTCCCATTACCAGGAACTCAGGGTGGGTTTGCTCCTGTGTCATCATTTTTTGTTGGTGCTTGCCAAGCTGGTGAACCTGGGCGCCTGAGTATTGCCAGAGACCAACAGAAGCCCTGAGACGTAACAGCATAGTCACTGAGCACACCTGGCCCCGTGCAAGCCAGCCCACACACCAGCCCTCCTGTCCAACCCACAGCCAAGTGCGTCCAGTTTCAGAAGTCAACACCAGGATGTCGATTGCCTTGTTTGAGAGTAAATATGCCTCCCGAAGCTTTGGAGTCACCCAAGCTAGAGTCTGAATAGGGATGAAGGCCCGTAATCTCTCCCAGCCTCAGTTTCTCCTTCTGTAAAGATCCTTATAAAATTGTTAGGAGGATTAAATGTGATAACAGAGTCACCATGCCTATCACTTTTCTTCCAACATTTGGGGAAATGATCAGCAAATTAATTATCTCCTATTTACTCCTTGAAACAAACAAGCTCACTTGTCTTGCTACCACATTTCTTGTCTTATATTTCATTTCACACAGAGGAATCAAGAATACACACTTCTGTTTGTACCTTTTGGGGAGTTGGAAAGTGCTATTTTAAAAGTATAGGCTTTGTAATTAGATCAACCTAATTTTACCATTTATTAGCTGTGTGACATTAACCAAGTCACTAAACATCTCTGTGCCCCAATTTCCTCATCTAAAAAAATGAGGATAAATAATAGTATCCATTTCCTCAGGTTGTTGTGATAATTGAACTATTTAATGAATGTAAACCACAAAGCCTTCCATGTAGAAAGGTTCAATAAATACTACTTTTAAAATTATTCTGAATTTATCAAAAGGTCCAAAGCATGTGAACGTATGCACACACATATGTGTGTTTGTGGGTCTGTGTATAAAATATTAGCCCAACCCATTATTAGCACACCATTTGGGGTTGCCTTCTTGATGATGAAATCTTTCCTACCCCAAACTCTTCTCAGAACAAGGCTACTCTTCTGTGAGTTGGCCCCCTGATTCCTATTCCCTTCCAGGCCACTTTGGTTATTTATTTTAAGCAGCTATCTCTTGTATGAAGCCTCCAGGGAGGTGGGACCTTGAAGTCCTGCCAGGACTGTGTCACATAGGTTCTGGGGCCAAGTAAAGACCTGACCCCTGTTCATTTTATTTTTAAACTTTTTATTGACATGTACCATACACACAGAGATGTACATATATTGTACACGTATGGCTCATGAAATAGTCACAAACTCAACAGACCCTTGTAACCACTACCCAGAGAAAATTCCAGAAGCCCCTTGTGCCCCTATCCAACTACCATCTTTCTAAGGGTAACTACTACCCTGACTGTTTCCTATTTTTGAGCTTTATATAAATCCGGTCCCTGATTTTGAGCAGCTCATTGTGTATTTGTTTCTCCCCTAAATCTACACTGTGATTAGAGCTCCACCTGTTTGGTTATTAATTCAAGTGCCAACAAACGTTTTCCAGCAGCAGCTACAGGCAAGGTAATGCGCTGGGTTAATTACCTAAAGCCACAAGGTCAAGGAAGGTCAGTGTCTTGGGTGAGCGTTTTGTGAAACTCTCTCTCTTGTGGAGCCGCCTCCCTGAGCTGATTCTCTCTGGAATGAGGCCCACATTCCCCACACGCTCTCTCTGGACGGGCTTCCACTCTGTGTCTTATCCCTGAAAGCGAGTCTTCCTGGGTAAAGATCCAACAGAAACCTACCAGTGTATCCGAGCTCCAGTTCCAGGATTCCCGCAGAGTATTGGACTGGCCTGGCTTGGTTCACTCTGGTCATGTCAGCTATGGGCCTCCGGTTAGGGACACAGGATGCTAGAAGGCTGTGCACTTCCCACCGCTGCTCCCAAAACGGGGAGCACTGCCGAGGAAGGGGGAAGGCCTGGCATGAGGTTCTCAGCAAGGACTGTGGTTCCCACTGGCCCCTTGCAGCTCTAGGGTTTCTTTTTCTTCTCTGATTCAGATCCTTGACCCAAAGTCTGAACAGATTATTCACCCTGTGCACCAAATGTGAACTGAAGTCATTAGATAGGACGGCTCCTGGCGGCCTAGGGCCACTGCTCCCCAGACGGCCATTGGAGGGGCATTTCCGACGCTCAGCCAGCCACTGGGGAGGCGGCTCTTTCATCTGGTTCTGAGAATCAACGGTGGTTTTATAGACACTCTGCAGTTTCTCCCTCTGAGGGAGGGGCATGTTCCACCACGGCACAGGCCCTGAAAACTAATTTCCTGGACTCAGGGACCACCAACTGTTTACGATGATGATGATTATTGCAGAGTTGAAATTCCTGCCTGGATTCCAAAAGTCACCACGTGAAGGAGTGGTTGCCACGGCATCCTGAATCCTGCAAACCTTGTGGTCTGAGTGAAGAGCTGGGCGTACAGGCCAAGCTCTGCTTGTATCGTGGGGGACAGAAACGGAGGCAGGGGACTGGGCTGTTTGCTTTACATCTGCGAGCCCATTGAACCCTTACTGCAAACCAGGAGGGAGACACTGTTACTTCTCCTTGTTTTTTTTTTTTTTAAGGTTTATTTTATTTTTATTTTTTTAAATTAAAACTTTATTGTTCAGATTATTACATTTGTTCCTCTTTTTCCCCCCCATAACTCCCCTCCTCCCAGTTCCCGCCCCACCCTCCGCCCTCACACCCCACCCACTGTCCTCATCCATAGGTGCACGATTTTTGTCCAGTCTCTTCCCGAATCTCCCACACCCCTTTCCCCCCCCAAGAATAGTCAGTCCATTCCCTTTCTATGTCCCTGATTCTATTATGATCACCGGATTATTTATTCACTTGATTCTTAGATTCACTTGTTGATAGATGCATGTTTGTTGTTCATAATTTGTATCTTTACCTTTTTCTTCTTCTTCCTCTTCTTAAAGGATACCTTTCAGCATTTCATATAATACTGGTTTGGTGGTGATGAACTCCTTTAGCTTTTCCTTATCTGTGAAGCTCTTTATCTGACCTTCCGTTCTGAATGATAGCTTTGCTGGGTAAAGTAATCTTGGTTGTAGGTTCTTGCTATTCATCACTTTGAATATTTCTTGCCACTCCCTTCTGGCCTGCAAAGTTTCTGTTGAGAAATCAGCTGACAGTCGTATGGGTATTCCCTTGTAGGTAACTGAGTTTCTTTCTCTTGCTGCTTTTAAGATTCTCTCTTTGTCTTTTGCTCTTGGCATTTTAATTATGATGTGTCTTGGTGTGGTCCTCTTTGGATTCCTTTTGTTTGGGGTTCTTGGTGGTTCCTGGACTTGTAAGTCTATTTCTTTCACCAGGTATGGGGAAGTTTTCTGTCATTATTTCTTCAAATAGGTTTTCAATATCTTGGTCTCTCTCATCTTCTGGCACCCCTATAATTCTGATGTTGGTATGCTTGAAGTTGTCCCAGAGGCTCCTTACACTATCTTCGTATTTTTGGATTCTTTTTTCATTTTGCTTTTCTGGTTGGGTGTTTTTTGCTTCTTCGCATTTCAAATCTTTGCCTTGATTCTTGCGCTCCTCTGGTCTGCTGTTGGGAGTCTGTATAGTATTCGTTATTTCAGTCCGTGTATGCTTAATTTCTAGTTGGTTCTTTATCATAACATCGAGGGTCTCATTAGATTTCTTGAGGATCGCACTACATTTATCGGCGGCTTCTAGACAGTTCTTAAGAGACCTTAAAAGTGTGGTTCTGAACTCAATATCCTCCAGTGACAGTTTTGTCCTGTTTCTTTGTCTCCGCATTTTTTATGCTTTCTTGGTGCACCCCCTAGTGGTCTTTGTGCGCAGTCTTGTTGTAGTTAAGCCTTGATTGTTGTCGGCAATACTGGGGGTGATTTGACCTCCAGGCTAACTGGCTATGAGAGTCTGCTGTGTCTGCAGTGGGAGAGCTTCTGTGCTGGATCTCTAGGGCGGTGCTAATCTAGTGTTTGCCTGAGGCTATCCGGCAAATGGCTCTGCGCAGGGCTTGGGTGTGGCGGGTCCCCAGGGATCTACAGGGCTGGACGGAGCGAGCAGTTATGGCTGCTCTCAGTCCCGTCCCTAGGGGCTCTGCCTCATAGAGTCCCAGCAACCGCTGCAAACCTTGGAGAGAAAGCTGCCTTCGAGTTCCGACCGAAGCCAGACAGTCCCGCTTCTCCCGTTTGAGTCTGGGTCCCTAGAGACTCGCCCGGTTCTGGAGCTCAGAGTCTGAAACTCCCTCCCGATTGAAAACAACAACCATGCCCTCCACCGCCAGCCCGCTCCGCGCGCACTCCACACCTTAGTATTTCACTTCAGCACTGCACCTCCTCTGAGTCTGGGTATGATATTCTCTTTCCTCCTAGTTGTAGAATTTCCACTCAGCCAGCCTTCCTGTGGTTCTGGATGATGTCCGTTCCGTCTTTTAGTTGTTTTTTGAAGTGGTTGTTCGAGGCAGCAATCTCCGGCGTTAACCTATGCCGCCATCTTGGTTTCCTCTCTCCTTGTTTTTATGAATGTACCAGTGAGACCAAAGGTAGTGAAGTGTAACACAAGTAAAGCCCGTAGTCACTTATAAAGTGCTTTCCTTGTTATTATTTCATTCACACCATGAGAAACCCCATTTTACAGATGAGGTTCTTATGGCTCAGTTTTCCAATTTTGCACCGGTCAAAAGTGGCAGAGGATGGACAGACTCAGAACTCTGACTCCAATCCCCTAAGGCAAATCCACAAATAATTGTAATAAGCAGATGGTGAAGAATGCCTTTATTTATTTATGTTTGTAATGTTCTTTTATCACCACTTTAAAATCTATAGTTATGTTCTTTCTTGTATTTTTTTTTTTAATTCTTTATTGTTGAAAGTATTACATATGTTTCCTTTTCCTCCATTGACCTCTCCCTGGCTGCTCTGCCCTCCTCAGCACATGTCCCCGCCCTCCTTCTGGCTGTATCCTTTGATTATGCTTACTAGTATATGCATCCATACAAGTCTTTTGGTTGATCTCTTACTTCCCTCCTCCACCCTCACCTGCCTTCCCACCCTCTGAGGCTCGATGGTCTGTTCTATCCTTCTATATGATCCAGGTGTGATTGTGTTTCAGCGATGGGTGAGCTCGTATACAGATGAAAGAAATTGAGGACGGGCTGAAGAAGGCGGTGCTATTTAGACCCAGTTCTTGTAGGTGGGTGGTATTAGGCAAGCATGCTTTGAGGGAAGGGCACTCCAGGAGGATTCGACAATATGAGCTAAAGCCTGGGGAGGTAGAGGATTCAGGAAGTAGGAGGAAGCCTTGGATGTACTGGGGAGACTGGTGGGAGATTAGACTGGAAAACCAGGGTGCCTCTCACCCAAGCCATGGTCATTGTCTCCTTGGTAGATTGGGGCAGATGAGATGGTGGTTGACAACCCACAGGTGGAGGCCTGTGACCTCAGAATTCCATGACCGAGTTTTCTCAGCTTTGCTGGCTGCCTATGGTTAGGGACAGGGAGGGGGCAGGAGTTGGAGTCTCATAGTATTTACAAGTGCTGGAAAGATCCAGCAACGTTCTAAATGAAGGAACAATAAAACTTTTATAGACTGTTACAGAGTCAGTTGCTCCATAAGGTAGAGTGTGTGTGCGTTGGGAAGTTTGCAGGTCAGAGTGGATAGGGAGCAAGCCAGCCAGGGCTTGACAGCAAGGCATGACCTCCTCTGGCCCATGCTAGTTTCCACCTCCTGACGCATGGCTTATGGAAACGTTGCATCTCTTCTCTGAACCTCAGTTTCCTCATCTACAAAATGGGAGAGCATAATATCTACCACTCTCAATTGCTGCAGGAACCCAATGAGATGTGCCAGTGTGTCTTGTACATTGCTTTCGTTGTTAATTTATACTGTTGTTGAACTTAAACCTTCTCCGGGGTGCATACCTTCCCAACTAGAAAATAAAAGTCTTTAGGATAAAGGCCATGTCACTGATTCCTTTAAATCTTTAGTAGTGCCAAACAAACATGCAACAAATTGTTTCAGTAAGCAGACAGATTCTTAGCAAGGGATATTTGCGCATGGCACCAGCCAGTGCCTGGGTGTAGTTTTTTTGGAACCTCATCTTATTTCCTGAAATCATAATGGGACAGATCTCAGTGAGCTGAAAGCAGCAAGGTGGGTGTCACACAATTCTCAATACTCGTGAACAAAGCTGCATTGAGCTCCTGTTGTGTGCTGGGCACAAGTGAGTTCTATTACATTTACTATGCTTTAAAGAAATAGATTATTTTACAATCAAGGACATACAATGTGTTTAGGTGATCATCAATTAATGATCTTAACCATTTGTATGCCAGTAGCGTCTATAGATGCAAGCGGTGGATCTTTTTTAATTAAATTCAAAATACCGTGGCAGTTAACTGATTAACAATCAAGTTATTTAAAAATGAGGGCCTTGTCATTCCTGCTTCAGCAGAATCATCAGCAGAACCAAGTTATTCTCCCTTGAGTCTCACTGGACAGGCAGCCAGTCCTTCTGTTCCTGAGTCCTGCTTGCCTTGCTCTGGAGGATGGTGATGAATAGCTATTTTGTGTGTGTGATTCCAGGAATAAGAGAAAAATAACCTGAGATTTTTTTTGGAAGGTCTAGATAGACCCAAATAGAAGGAAGGCTTGATTGCCCTAAAGGAGAAGGGATCAAGTACCTGTGAAGGGGAGAGAATGGGAGACTTGCATTCCTGAGGGTGGCAGGACCCAGGGTGGGTTGGCTGCTTGGATTCTTAAGGACCATGGCACTAACATCACACCTATGATGCTTTGGCTTCTGTTCCAGGGCTGAGCCTGGTATGGTGGTCATGGATATATTTGTGATGCAATCCATCTTGGAATGGACTCCATAAGCATGGACCGGGGACTCCAACAGTGACCATGGTGAACCACAACTAGAAGACTTGCCTCTATGTTCTCATGGCTCATGAAAGCCCCAGAGAGAGGTCAAGAAAGCCACACACACACACACACACACACAAATGACCAACATGGGACTTCATACTGAGCTTGTTTTTGTGAGAAATTGGAGCCCGATTTGATTGACTTCAGAAACATTTCCAATAGCAACAATTCTTACAGCTCAAGTGAGGTGCAATGATCCATGCCAGTTCAGCTAACAATGGTGAATGTTGTGTAGAGAAATTGTTATAGAAAAACTCTCCCAGGACCTGAACATTGTGTGTTGAGGGTGGGCAGGAGAGAACAGAGGTTGACATGGATGAGCTCAGTGCAATCGGCATAATCTTGGGCTGATACACTCTTTTAAAGATTTTACTTTTGGGATGAATGCCTGGAAGATTTATTATCTTTGATGTATTTGTAAAACTGGGAGATGCTACAAAACCAGAGGTTGTCCCTGAAGTGTTAGGAGGGAATTTGGATTTCTCATTGTCATTTCACAGTTATACTCATGTGGTCAGGGCATCAGTTTTAGGAGAAGGCTATATTTTTGGAAGAGAGGGCCTTATTTTGGTCACTGTATTTTGTTTCCATTTGCTTATCCCCAGAGCTCCTGTGCTAAGTCCTTTTTTTTCAATGAAGTTTCCTGCCTTGACTCCCTATTGGAATTTCACAATTTGGTATCATTGGTAGATTTTCATTGTCACCTGTTTTGGTGACATTGTTTATTTCCCCAGAAGCCCAAAGACCACGAAAGGGAAAACTCTAAGTGTGTCTGCTGCTCAAACCCTGCACCCTCTGAAGGAAGGAGTCCACCTGCAATGTTGGCAGCAGCACAACCTACCAAACTTCATGGCTTTTAGACACAGTTTTGACCCATAGACACTGGACAAGAGATGTGCAGAAGTGTTGCTCTGGAGCCTAAATGGCATTACTCATGAGAGCAGATTGTTAGGGTTATGGCCTGTGCTATGCCAATGCTGAGCTCTGGATCCAGAACGACAGAAGCACTCTCGTAGGCTTTAATACAGTAACTTATTTCGTGGTAGTGATACGTGATGCCTAGTAAACCAAGGGCTCAGAGAAGGGGTCCCTTTTGCCTGGATCTTGCCCACACAATGGATGACTCAGTGAGTCGATGCCAGTGTGGGTGGAGGATGGCTAAAGGCTTCAAAGTAGAAAATAAGTTGAACCATAAAGTTCTATATTTGAGTGTTCCTTTGTGTAGCTTTTCCTAATCTCTCTTCATCCCCTATAGACAGAAATAATTACCATCCTTTGAACCGCTTCTATATATATTTTTTATTATTACAAACATCACACTGCAATATATAATTTAAATGCCATGTTAATATTTGTTTCCCTGGTGAGGTTAAAACTTGAGAGTCAAGTTGGCAGTGCTTTGGAGCCAGACTCTCCTGAACTTGAATCCTGGTCTCACTGCTTCCCAGGTGGGTGACTTTGGACATTTCTTAAAATACCTGAGCCTCCAGTTTACTCATCTGAAAATGGGGATAGTGACATTGTCCCCTCATATGGCTGTTCTGAGGCATACTTATGATAATTTTATAAAATGTTCAGCACAATGTTAGCTGTTGTAGTTACTTTGTTATTAATCACTCTTCAGATATCCGAACTAAACCATCTCCTTGTCCTGCCTCACAGTGTTGACACCCAGATCCTCTAGGGCACTTGCAAGGATAGTTCAAGGAGGCATCAGCATTGGATTAGTTTCTACACTTAAAAGCGACCCTGAGTGGAAGATGAGTGGAAGGTCTGCACGTCTTTGAGGCAACTAGGGGGAGGAAGGGTTGAGGAAGCCATCTAAACCAAGAGTCCTGAGACAAATGAAATGTGGATCTTCAGTTGTCATTCTCCTGGAAGGTAACACTCTGGCAAATATTTCCTGTACTAATGGGGTGGTGGTGATGGCTCTGTGCTGAAGCAGCTCTCATCAAAGGCCCAGGAGCCGGAGATGGGGTGTAACCTGAGACCTCGGCCCAGCAGGCCTGAAATCCCAGTTGAGCGAGCACCAGCTTTCTGAGCAGCAGACTTGCTGGGGCTCAGCTCTGCTTCCCAGACGGCCTTGTCCTGCCTGTCAACCTGAAAAAATGCACAGGCTCTCATGGGCTGGGGTGCCCCTATCTGTCAGAAGACTTTCTAATCATCCTGTCCCTCACTCTGCTTCCCATTGTCCCACTGACCACAGTATTTGCTACTTTGGACCCTGGGAGAAAGGGTCCGCAAGCTGTGTTCTATGCCATCAATGCAACAGCTAGTTGACAAACATCTGTACGGTTTAATTCCTCTCTAGGCAATGGGTCAGGTGTGCAGGGACAGGAAGAGTGTAAGAAGGCTCTTCATTCCGGCAGCTTACACTCTAGTTGGGAAAAGATATGGATGATACTCAGCTGTTGATGGCATAAATGCATGATGTAAGTGACAAATTAATGCTCTGGAGGACAAAGAAAGGCCCCATAGTGTTGATTAAGATGTTTAAGGAGGGATTCTCACAAGTGAGATTTCCTGTCATGTTTCTTGATCCGGCAGTTCCTATTTATCTGCAATGCTCATGCAACCAGCATAGGGTGTCACCACCCAATTGCCAGGATTTAGAGCAGGGAGTGGAGGACGGGTGTCAGACTAGAGAGTGAATTCTTAGAGCAACCTGGGATGAGGTTTGCAAATCACTTCTCATGAACACTCTAGGCCAGTGATGGCAAACCTATTACACGTGTGTCAGAGGTGACACGCGAACTCCTTTTTTTTGGGTTGATTTTTCTTTGTTAAATGGCACTTAAATATATACAATAAATATCAAAAATAAAAGTCTTTGTTTTACTATGGTTGCAAATATCAAAAAATTTCTATATGTGACACGGCACCAGAGTTAAGTTAGGGTTTTTCAAAATGCTGACACACCGAGCTCAAAAGGTTCGCCATCACTGCCCTAGGCTGAGGGTCAACTCTTAGATAAGGTGAAGCACCATGGAACAGCTTCTCCAGCTCAAAGAAGAATAGGATTAAACAGAGCTGCAGGGATGGGACTGAAGCCACCTGTGAAATCACATCTTCCAGCCTCGATCAAGCCTTCAGGTGACTGCAGCCCCAGCCAACATCTTGACCTCATGAAAGACCCCCTAGCAATAGTGGGGTTAGGAAAAGGGGTGGTCCAGAGGGAGTGGGACTGCAGTATTCTTCCTGTGGAGGCTGAGAAATCCTCTCAGAGGCCTTTTGCGGAGGTGCACAGGCCTCGGAATACAAAACCAGATGGCGTTGGTAAAGTACACTGTCTGAGACAGAATTCCTCCGGGTCCCAGCCTTCTGCAAATCCCATTTCTTTCCTTGTGGGGCTCAGGGGGCTGAGGGCCCTATATCACTCTGCACATCAAAGACACCCCGCATTTCCAGGCATAGCTCTCAGAGGTTTTTAACCAGCCTCTGACAATAAAATAGCTTTTAAATAAAAACCAAGACTCAATATTCAGCAGAAGAGGGATTAACAGGATCAGCAGGGGGATGACATCATGCTATTTTTGTTGGCACTTTCCCAGCTTAAGTGTGAGGGGTCTGGGTGTGGAGGAAGGATATATCTATTTTCTTTTCAACTGACTGGGCTTCCCTGCGTCTTGGTCTAGAAAATCTATGGAACTGGAGGGAGCTGGCATGGTTGGGGTGACCCTCCAGCAAGGTCAGGGCAGCTGCTAGCTCGAGGGGGTGAGCATAGTGAGCCTGCGGGGCACAGCAGGGGCCGAGCAGGGGCCGAGATGAGCTTTTGCTGAGTCATTCTCCTGGGAACTCAGGCAATGGGAAAGGAGAGGCCCTGTTTGGTTAGCAGGCCCTGAACTTAGAGAAAGGTGCCCTCCAAAGTGGGCAAACATCCTGCTACAACTGGTGGTGGAGACAGATTGACTTAGAGAACTAGGGCCTGTACCCTTCACGCACAGACCTCTGGATGCTGGCCACCAGGCAACGCCCAGAATGACAGAGCAGTGAGGGCCTTGGAGGACACCTGCTCTAGTGGTTCCCAAACTTATTATTATTTTTAGTTAAGGTCCTCTTGCTTCAAATGAGATACTAATGATACCCCAGTGCATATAGAAGATTGGAGGAAGAGGAGCTACAAAGTTAGGAGCCTCTTGGCTGGGCCGCCCTGGCTCCTGAGACTGTCTTGGAATCTAACACCAAATATATACACTGAAAATCTCTGATCACTCATTCAGTGAACATGTTTTAAGTGCCTGCTCCATGCTTGACACTTTTCCAGGTGTAGGGAGCAAAACCAGGCAATGTCGCCCCCTCCCTCATGAGGTTTACATTTTGGTGTGGGAAATAGACATTAATTAAATAATGACACAAATAAATGCTAACTCTCTTCTCCCAACATAGAAGAAGAACTCATTTGTGAAAGTGCCAGATTCTTAGCTAGGCACGCCAGGCGCTGGACTCCAGACTTTCCAACTTTGTCCCACATGACTCTCCCATCTAACTCCCAGCACCATTCAGACTCTCCGTGCTTTTTCCCAGGCGCAACTTGTCTTTTGCCCTGGGCTTCCTCATCTTCCCTTTCCCCCTTCTCCTCACCAGTCATCTCCACCATCCCTGGAAAGCCACGTGACAACCCTATGTGTCTGAAGTCCCCTCAGTTGGAGGTGATCCTGCCAGCCCCCCTCAGCACTCTGTCTGGTCCAGCGAGGAGGGGAGTGGCCAACATTGGTGAAGGAGCAAGGAATCTGGGCAGCATACTCAGTCCTGCTACTGAGACCTTCAGCAAGTCACCCAACCTCACAGAGGAGCCCATGGACTCACCTTGGACTTGCTTGATCTTCTCAGGTATACAGTTTCTTTCCTCAGGAGACTCTGAAGGCCAGCGTTGAGTCTTTCCTTCTCCATCTTTTCCCAGTTCCAGTTTAGTGCCTCAAACTCACTAGTAGCCCAACATGACTTTGGTTCATCCCTAGTCCACTTTGCTGGGTGCTGCTGGGCCAGGGTATCTCACTTGCTCATCGCTGCATCACGGGGTCTGGTCCACTGCTCTGAGCTTTCTTCTCATGGGAAAACTGAAGGCACTCCTCTTGGATCTCATTCAGACCCCCAAACATTTCTTGAGCACCTACTGCATACGAGGTTCTGTGCTAGGGATGAAATCTCTCCCCTTTAAAGAGTGTAGAATCTAGGGGAGGAAGCAGACAAGTAAAGCAACAATGACATTATTGTGGGCTAGGTAGAGTCAGGATGCCACCCTGATGTGGAGGCCCCTCTACTCCTTTCAGAGCCAATGTCCTCTAATCTACAGGAGTGAGCAGAAGGTCGATTACCCACCTGTCCTCTCAGGGCCTCCCCTAGTATTGGAGTTTGCCTCCTGGAACCCTGAAACCCTGAAATTTGAGAAGCACTGTTCCCTATTCTCTGAGGCCAGTGAGTAGATGAGTGCTCCTTTGCTACCCCACCTTGTGGAGTTTCCTAAAACAGCCGCGTCAGGCTGAATAGGCATAAGCTAATTCTATACTGAAGAGGTCACAGCTACTTTGGAATTATAGTATAGAGGAATAAAAGTCAACTTTCTTGTTAATTTGGGTTTTCTCCTGAATCTTAGAGAAAAATCACTTAAAAAAGTCCATCATCAACAGGGGTCTCAATGACAATCTCTTACACCTGACCTGGTTCACTAAACCCTCTCATGGCCACTCAGATCCTAGCAGGGACCAAGGAGGGAGAACTTTGAAGTCCTGCAGTTCATGGTCAATATTGATATGAATCCTCCTCTTAGGATTTCTCCTCAACAGTCCCATCCGTGTGAGCTGCAAGCATGTGGGTTCTAGGATCTAATCGCCCTATTAAATTATGACTATCCTTTCTCCCCCAAACAGTAATTAATTTGGAGAGATAGTGCTGTTTAAGCTACACAAGAGGAATTCAGGTGTTCATACTGGCTTGCCACAGGTGATTGATAAATGTTATAGATCTCTGCAAACCAGTTGTTAGACATAATCATTCTTAAAGAGTAAATTATGTAAGCTTATAATGAAATATATTAAAACAAATTTAATAAATACTAAAAATCATTACTTCGTCATTGTTTTACAACACTTTACTATTATTTCTGGTTTTTACATTTATTATATCTATATGCCGTGGAATACCATGCGTGTGCTACTTATTGTACATCACTCCCCAATTCTGTGTGCAGTGACATCACATTGGTAGCTTGAAGTCAGCCATGGTGAGAGTAACTACACCATGGAAAATGGCAAACACTACAAGGCAGGGCTCCCTTCCCCATACCTGGGGCTGGTTGCTAAACCATTACCAGCCCTGCACTGGAGAAAGGCCATGTTTCCTCTCTGGTTCTGCACTCCTCCCTCTGCCTCCTGTATTTTTGCAGGGTAGCACTTGGTTTCTTGCCTACTCTGCTTGGGGCCGTTTGGAACTAACAGCCCTTAATGACAACTGCCTTAATTACTCAAGGAAAGGCTGAGTGCTATCTTAGGGGGTGGGAGCGTTAATAATTCTGGAAATAAGAGGTGTATGTTGCATGCTCGGTGAACAAGGCCTCTAACCCAACCTGGAGGGGTGAAGTTAGGGAAGGTTTTCCTGAGGAAGCTGTGCTTGAACCAAGGTGGACCTCCCATTCCTGGAGGCTGCGGGGCTTAGGCAATGGGGTGGGTGAAGCCAGTGGATGAGCCTGGTGCCTCTCTTTAGAGCATCAATGTACTCAATGGTGAGTAATTAAAAACATTGTTTTAAAATAAAAAATACATTAAGTAGAATACAGAATTTGAATGAATTTTTTTTTTAATATATTTTTATTGATTTTTTACAGAGAGGAAGGGAGAGAGATAGAGAGTTAGAAACATCGATGAGAGAGAAACATCGATCAGCTGCCTCCTGCACATCTCCCACTGGGGATATGCCCGCAGCCCAGGTACATGCCCTTGACCGGAATCGAACCTGGGACCCTTCAGTCCGCAGGCCGACGCTCTATCCACTGAGCCAAACCGGTTTCGGCTGAATTTTTAAATTAAAGAAGAGACTGCAAATAAATTTGTCCTACACGACAGTCTCCTCCAGCCTACCGCCCCAGACCTCAGGAGTACCTATCCATTCCCCTTTGACATTAAAGGTCTTTTGGCAGGAACATTTGAGCAGCCCTGAGCTTAAGGTCTTTGAGATTTCCATAGGAATGCATTGGCAGAGGCCGGAGAGGAAATGGCTGGAGCATTCCAGAAAATAGATTTCAGTAGAAAAGAGCAAGGACTTGGATCAGAGTCCTTGGCTCTGAATTCCTGTTCTGCCACTTATTTAGCTATGTGATCTTGAGTAGGTTACTTACTCGCTCTCACAGCTATAAACTGATGATAGTAATAGTACCTACTAACAGGTTGTTTCAAAGATGAACGTACTAGTAGAGGTGTGTGCAGCCCTTGGAGCAGTGTGAGCGCTTGCGCTTCCCAGTTATTTCAAGCAGAAGGAACAGTATGAGCAAAGCCCAGAGCCTGGACAGCTGTGCTCAAGACAGGGCAGGCTGCTCCACAGTGTGAGGGCATGTGTGCCCGGGGAGAGGTGGAAGGTGAGGCTGGGGATCTTTCCTGCCTCATCTGCAAGGAGACCTACTGTGCATCACACCCAGGCAAGTCCCTCTCATTTCTTCCCTGTGCAGAGAGGGGGTGGGCTCGCTGATCTCCAAGATCCCTTCTGGTGCCCACAGCCTACATTTCGTTTCATCTTTTCTCTAACTCCTCTTTTTCTGAACACCCCCCACCCCCCACACAGAACATTCAGGTCCTCACAGTCTAATGATTAAATACATTTTTATATTGCTCACAAATGGTTACCTCATGAATTAGTCTTTTCCTCCCCAAACAACAAAGACAATGATATATTTGATCTAAAAAGCTAAGCTGAAGAGATAATACAGTTTTATGAAATTATCTTTAAAAGATAAATTTTGCTAATTTCGTGGCAAATTATGGCACAACAGCGGGAACAGAACTCTGTTCTGTGGCATCGGGGACATTTGGTTTTAAATCCTGGCCCACCGGTGAGCAGGAATTGCTTCTTCTTTTAACTTCAGTGTCCTCTTCTCTGAAATGGGTTGGTAATAAGAGTACCTGCCTCATAGGGTTATTGTGAAAATCAAATGACATAAGCCCGGTGAAATCTGAGAGCCCCCTGGATCCCTTACACCACTGAGGAGGCTGGGCCTGGCTCCCTCCCTGCTGGGCACCGCCAGCCAGTCCGCAGGCTGTGTCCCTCGACACCATGTCCCAGCTCCTGCCACACTACCCTCTCCACACAGCTCTGACCCCCCACCTCGTATCCCTTTAGCCCAGGGTGGCAATGCTTCCTCGCCATCCACTCTAGAGCACTGCATTCTCCTGTGCGGTTCCCCCACCATCTACCCACATTTTTGTAATTAGCCCCTTTATTCAACTTTCCTCAAATTACCTGATCTGAGTGTTCAGCCTGCTTCTTGTGGGGCCTCACCAATAAAGGCAGCATAGCATCTGGCCCATAGTAGGTGCTCAACAAATGGAAGCAATTATTTACATGCAGAATAGAAAGCTCTGTACCCTGTTAAAGGAATACCCTGGCATATTCACCCAACAGCATTCATTGGTTCAACATCTACTTATCATATGCTATTTATGAAGTTTATTTTTCAGTTATGATGAAGCACCCCCTATGTGGCAGTCAGTAAGGTCTCTGGGGATTGATTTCTTGCCTATTGGTTTCAGCAGGGGAGGGAGCTTGCTGGTATTTCCTCTCTTATCCAACCAACATGATCATCGATCAGCTGCTTCCTGCATACCCCCCACTGGGGATCGAGCCCACAACCTGGGCTGTGCCCTTGACTGAAATTGAACCTGGGACCCTTCAGTCCACAGGCTGATGCTCTATCCACTGAGCCAAACCAGCTAGGGCTGGTATATCCTTCTTTATGAAATATGATGCAACTACTTAAATGATGCTTACTCTATAAAAGTAAGTGAAGAAGAACATACACAAATGGCTATTAAATATATAGGATGGTCATCTATATATATAAAGCCTAAGCAACTGTTATGACCAGATGACCGGATGACTGGACAATCGGCTGGTAGCTATGATGTGCACTGACCACCAGGGGCAGATGCTCAAAGCAGGAGCTTCCCCGTGGTGGTCAGTGCCCTCCCACAGCCAACCTCCCATGCTGGCCAACCTCCCGAGGTCTCTTCCCCAGGCCGGCCAGCCCCCATTAGCCCCGATCGCAGTCCAGGCTGAGGGATCCCACCCTTGTACAAATTCATGAACCGGGCCTCTAGTTACTGTATAAAATCGAGTATGCATAAAAGAAAGACTTGTAAGAGATATTGCTAGATGTTAGCAAAGGCTTTTAGAGAGTGGGACTATAGTTTTTCCCCTCTCTTTTCTACCTCTTTATGATTTCCAAGTTTTAAAAAGTAAGTTTAAGGGTGAGGGAATTGATAAGATTATTTATGTATCTTTTATATCCACTCTTTGGACAGAGATACTACAATTGCTGTGATGGCCCAAGTCATTCAGTCAGAACCAAAGTCTCCAAAAAGAAGATTACTCTAGTATAGAGGTAGCCAACCTTTTGGACCTCACGGACCACCAGTGGTCCACAGACCACCCGTTGGCGTGCATTGCTCTAGTATACTATTGGTAGGAATGCAGACTGATGCAACCATTATGGAAAACAGTATGGAGTTTCCTCAAAAAATTAAATATGGAACTGCCATTTGACCCAGTGATTGCACTTCTAGGAATACATCCTGAGAAACTCAAAACACCAGTCAGAAAGAATGTATGCACCCTATGTTCATAGCAGCACAATTTACATAGCTAAGATCTGGAAACAGCCTAAGTGCCCATCAGTAGATGAGTGGGTAAAAATGCTGTGGTACATTTACACCAGGGAATACTATGCAGCTGTAAAAAAGAAGAATCTCTTACCCTTTGAGACAGCATGGAGGGACCTGGAGAGTATCATGCTAAGCAAAATAAGTCAGTCAGAGAAAGACAAGTATCACATGATCTCAACTCATATGTGGAATCTAAGTAACTAAATAAACTGATGAATGGAGTGGATCCAGAGATATGGAAGCATGGAACAGAGTGAGGAATCTCAGAGGGAAGGCAGGGGAGGGTGAGTGGGTGGGAGGTAATCAACCTAAGTCCTTGTGTACATATACGCATAACCCATGGACACAGACAATAGGGTGCTGAAGGCCTGGGGCGGTGCAGGTGCAGGCTGGAGGGGATCAACGGGGAAAAAAGGGGCATATTTAATACTTTCAACAATAAAGAATTATTTAAAACAAAACGATTAGGCATAATGGAGTGTGTGTGCTCGTGCACACATGTGTATGCAAGGATGTGTCACGTGAGTGCCTACTGAGGAACACTACAGATTGACCGGGAGCCCCTAAGAAAGGGAGACCCAAACAAAGTCCCCGAACCTTTGGTCACAATATGCACTGCCACTGCCATGACAGGGATGGAAAACATTGTCCTCTAAGAGAAATGTCCCGCCCGACATCTCAAATCACTGCCCAGGGCCAGGGGAAGCGAGTGGAGGGATTCCCTGGGTGCAGTGCCTCTTCCTGATGTCGTTAGGACAGCCCTGTGGCTGTCAGGGTTCTGAAGGCCTTCCCAGCAAGTACCAGGGGAGCCCTGAGGCAGGCACTGAGCTAGGTGTAGGCACTCTGGGAGCTAGGAAATAAGCATCAAGATGATATGAATGAACAAGAACCGAATAACTATAACAACAAAATGCCCGCTCTTTTCCGAGTGCCTACAGTGCCTATGCACACAGTGATGATGTTATATGAATTTTATCCCATTTAACACTCATAACTGCCCTCAGAGAAAGGGTCATAGCTCCCATTTTGTGGATGAGGAAACAGACTGAGAGGTCTCTGCTAGGTCACACAGCTAGGATTCACACTTAGGTCTGGCTGATCCCAACACTCCAACTCTTTCAATAATTCTGCCCTGACTCTCCATGGAGGGAATGTAGCGCCATTTGCCCGCGCCCCTGCTTCCCCAGTTCTGTTAAAGGGTGGGGTAATATGGTAATAAATCCAGCCATGGCTCCTGGGGGATGCCTACCACAGGTGCTGCTTCCAATTGCTTAAGTCAAGCTCATCTGAGCCTTGTTTGGGCTGCCACCAGTGCTCAGCCATAGAGAGAGTGGGGTTCCATGGGAGCTGCTGATGTTGATGTGTACACACGGATGTACTGGGGTCTCATCAGGCTATACTTTATTAAGCAGTCACGTCGAATACCTTCATATTAATAAGAAAAGGTATGGTTAGGAGCCTCCCTTTCTCCCTGGCACTCTCTCACCCATCAAGATTCAGCCTGGAGCACATACATATTTGCGGTTAAATTATTAACCCCTAAAACAGGATAGAAATAATGGCAGCTGTAATCCCCGCCCCCCATCCCACACTCCTTCATGCCATAACAATTTGCCGAAAGTGCTGACTTAATCGTATTAACCTAATTGCTAGGTTGAAATAATGATAATGATGACCATAGTCATAATAATAAAAGAATTGCTCTCAAATTATCCTGAGTGATGTTGCAACATCAGCTGCCACACTCATTCCCAAGATGCAATTTGCATTTTAAGTTTCAGTTGCAGTCAGGCAAACAGCTCCTCAGGAAGATAAAGGAGTCTCTAATATGTTTTTTTCTTGCCCAGAGGGAAATCATACTTCTTTCTGCAAAAGCCAGTGAACACCAATTTCTAGGCAGGATTCAGGCCAAGCGTCCACGTGAGCAGACTTCCCGGGCAGACTGGAAATGAAATCTGCTAAAAATCCTGGGCTCCGACTTACAGTGATCTCCTCCAGGGTGACATTGCATTTTAGCGATGGTTTCAGCGAAGGCCATCCAACCAACTGTGAGCCATTCCCTGGCTCTCTCTGGCACAGAAGTGGTGGGAGCCTTTGGGGAATGCAAACCGGGGTGGAGTTCTCCCCTCCAGCCATGGCAGGCAGACCGAGTGAGCCTGCGAGCTGAGTGCCATTTGACATTTGAACTGGGTCTTACCAATGACATTTGAACTGGGTCTTAACGTGTGAAAAGGAGTTCACCGGGTGAGGTCGGGATGAAGAGGCAGGTTGGGGGTATGCGGGAGAAGGGCATTCTAAGTAGAGACAACAGCAGAAGCAAAAGCTGGGAGGAGTGACAGGTGGTAGAGAAATAACCTCGGGCAGCACAACTGTAACTCCTCCTACTGTCCACCTGCCTGGTCTTCAGGGCTTCCCTCTGCTGTCCTAGCCCCAGTCTCTTGGGATGCCCCTGTGCTATGGAGATGTCCGTGGGGCAGTGACTCTATTTCTGTTGTTCTTTTTGACATAATACTTTGTTGTCATTCAATTATAAGATATTTTATACTTTTCATGATTATTCTCTCTTTGACCCACTCATTATTTAGAAGTATGTTTAGAAACTTTCTTAACACATGTTTTGTGTGGAAATGTTTTGGCTGCTGACATAGCTTCATTGTGCTGACATCAGAGAACGTGACCTGTGTATTACCAGTTCTTTAGTGCCTTTGATATTTCCTTTGGGGCCTGGGGAATTCCTGTAAGTATGTACTTGAAAGGCTATTTCCTTTTTACTTATGAGATGCAAGAGTCCATAAATAACTGTGATTCAATCTGTATCTCTCACATTCTTTTTGTTTGAATACTTTCTAAAATAAGTTATTAAAGTTACCACTGAATTATGGATTGTCACTGTCTCCTTATAACGCTGTCAGTTTTTGCTTTATATGTTTTGAGGCTAAACTAAGATACGTACAGGTTATAAGATACATACATATCTTATAAACTAAGATACAACCGGGTTTCAAACTCAGTCAGACTCCAGAGCTTATATATATATATTTCCCTTTATCAAAACCTTCTTTATTGCCAAGTTTCTGCCCTAAGGCCTGTTTTGTTTCAAATTAATATTGCTAAATCAGCTTTCTTTTAGTTAATACTTACCTGGTATATTTTTTCCTAATCTTTTGCTTTCAGTCATTTTCTGTCTTTGGTTTTAGAAATGTCTTTTCTGAATAACTTTTAGAAAGTTGAATAACTTTTAGCTAAATTCCAGTGCCTAGACCAGTGCCTAGAATATAATAGGTGCTCAATAATTATTTCTTGAATGAATGAATAAATGGAAAAAATAAATCCAATCTGAAAATGTGTTCTTTAGCAGATGAATTTAATCTGTTTAAATTTTTTGTGATTATTGACATATTGACTGACTTCTACCATTTTTTGTTTTCTAATTATTACCTGTTTTGTCTTTTCTTCTCTTTTTTTCCTGCTTTATTGCCGACTGCTGGATTGGTTCAAATATTCTTTCTTAACATTTCCTTTTCTACTACCCTAAAAGTGATTTGTTTTCTGTCCTTTAATTGAGCAATGGCACAATTATTTCCCATCTTTATTTACCAAGAAGAAAATAGAAAAATAATAACAACTATTTATTGAATATCTTATGAAGGTCGTCATGCCAGACATTCATTCACTATATCCTTTGATGAGCACAAAGCCCTGTAAATTCAATATGAGTATTCCCATTCTATAGAAAGGAAAGCTGAGACGCACAGAGTGAAGTAACCTGTCCAAGGCCCCACAGCCAGTGACCAGCAGATCTGGGACTGAAATACATTCTGGGTGATCCTGAAGGTTAAGCACTTCCCATTGCAGGCCACACTGCTGGCAATCTGAGGCTGCCCAAGGACAGTTATCACACGGTATTCCGCAGACCTTGTTATCTCTATGTACCAGTGATGATTCAGAAATGAAAATGAAAGGATACAGGTGTGGGTACTAGTTCTGAGGTAGAAAAAAATCAAAAGCTGAGAAGTAAAACCCTCCACAATAAAATCCTCCACAAGCTGACGACTGTCACCTTTTTTGAAGTGACATCTCAGACTTACTGTCTTCTGGAATGTTTTCTCTTTTCCCAGCGATGGTTGTCCATAGCCAGGGCCCCTCAAAAACCAGACACAAAGAACTGTAGCTCTTGTCACGATCTCTACAAACATGTTCTTTAAATATTTGTTCTTTCTTCAAACAGGTTGCTCCTCTTTGATTTCCTTCCTCTGAAAGGGGTGATTAGTGAGAGGCAGAGATATAGGGCCACACAGTCACTGTTGTAGGAAAGCGAGGACAAAAGCTTCTGAGGCAGTGTTAACATGCAGTGAGCCTTTGATGAGGTCACCCATGGAGGAGGCAGGTGCAATGAATGAGAATACCCACAAGCCCTCTCGCTTCCAGCATTCCTCTTGCAGTAAACAATGGCCAGTGGAATGATAATCCTGGTGTTGAATGTCCCGCTCATTTTGCAGGGGTACAGGTGCATCTTTGTCTGAAAGGGTGAGGTTCCTTTTCAGGATGAGAGTATGAAAGAATGTGACCAAATTCCTGAAATGCCATTCAGGGTCTGCAGCCACGCTCAGTAACTGCAATGCACGGGTGTTTCCAGAGAGAGCAACCCAGGGCTAGCCAGAGGGCCTTACTGGGATTCATCTCCAGTGGAGCCACATGAGGGAGACTGACTCCTAAAAAGCATTTTTTTTCTTTGTTTTTTTTTTAATTAAATCTTTATTGTTCAGATTATTACAGTTGTTCCTCTTTTTTCCCCCCATAGCTCCCCTCCACCTGGTTCCCATCCCACCCTCTGCCCTTACCCCCCTCCCCACTGTCCTCATCCATAAGTGTACAATTTTTGTCCAGTCTCTTCCCGCACCCCCACACTCCTTTCCCCCCAAGAATAGTCAGTCCATTCCCTTTCTATGCCCCTGATTCTATTATATTCACCAGTTCATTCTGTTCATCAGATTATTTATTCACTTGATTCTTAGATTCACTTGTTGATAGATGTGTATTTGTTGGTCATAATTTGTATCTTTACCTTTTTCTTCTTCTTCCTCTTCTTAAAGGATACCTTTCAGCATTTCATATAATACTGGTTTGGTGGTGATGAACTCCTTTAGCTTTTTCTTATCTGTGAAGCTCTTTATCTGACCTTCAATTCTGAATGATAGCTTTGCTGGGTAAAGTAATCTTGGTTGTAGGTTCTTGCTATTCATCACTTTGAATATTTCTTGCCACTCCCTTCTGGCCTGCAAAGTTTCTGTTGAGAAATCAGCTGACAGTCATATGGGTACTCCCTTGTAGGTAACTGACTGTCTTTCTCTTGCTGCTTTTAAGATTCTCTCTTTGTCTTTTGCTCTTGGCATTTTAATTATGATGTGTCTTGGTGTGGTCCTCTTTGGATTCCTTTTGTTTGGGGTTCTTGGTGGTTCCTGGACTTGTAAGTCTATTTCTTTCACCAGGTATGGGGAAGTTTTCTGTCATTATTTCTTCAAATAGGTTTTCAATATCTTGGTCTCTCTCATCTTCTGGCACCCCTATAATTCGGATGTTGGTATGCTTGAAGTTGTCCCAGAGGCTCCTTACACTATCTTCGTATTTTTGGATTCTTTTTTCATTTTGCTTTTCCGGTTGGGAGTTTTTTGCTTCTTCGAATTTCAAATTGTTGACTTGATTCTTGTGATCCTCTAGTCTGCTGTTGGGAGTCTGTATAATATTCTTTATTTCAGTCAGTGTATGCTTAATTTCCAGTTGGTTCTTTATCATAACATTGAGGGTCTGACTAGATTTGTTGAGGATCTCACTACATTTATCGGCGGTCTCACCAGTCTTTTTGAGGGTCTTACTAAATTTATCGGTGGCTTCTAGAAAGTTCTTGAAACACCTTAAAAGTGTGGTTTTGAACTCTATATCCAGTAGTTTGCTTTCCTCCATTTCTGTCATTTGTGTCCTATTTCTTTGTCTTCGCATTTTTTGTGCTTCCCTGTGTTGATGGAGTGGCTTTCTGTGTTAGGTGTCCTCTAGGGCCCAGTGGCTCAGCCTCCCCAATTACCTGAGGTGGACATTCTTGGTGCACCCCCTTGTGGGCTTTGTGCACAGTCTTCTTGTAGTTAAGCCTTGATTGTTGTAGGTATCATTGGGGGGAATTGACCTCCAGGCCAATTGGCTGTGAGAATCAGCTGTCTGCAGTGGGAGAACTTCTGTGCTGGAGACACCTCTGTGGGGCAAGACTTGCTTCAGTGGGGCTTTGGTGCTCACTGAGTCTGCCCCCTGAGTGTGTCCCTTATGGGTCTGATGGGTTGCAATCTGGATGGTCCCACTCTGACCACCGGGTATACTGGCTCCTGGATCTTTCAGGAGGTGCTAATGTAGCCTTAGCCTGAGGCTACTCAGCAGGAACCCAGCTGTGAAGGAATGCAAGTTGCCCTGGGGCCTTGGGCCAGCTGCAAGTTTGTTAGGTAATTTTCAGATTGCAAAAGCCTCCGTGCACAGCTTGGGTGGGGCGGGGTCCCAGGGGATCAATAGGGCGGAGCAAACAGCTGTGGCTGATCGTCAGTCCTGCCCTAAGAGGCCCCGAGTCTCAGTGTCTGGGTAATCGCTGCAAGCACCTCTGAGAGAAAGCCGCCCTGGAGATGTGAACGATGCCAGACAGCCTCTCCCCGTATCAGTCAGGGTCCCCAGAGACTCGCCTGGAACTGGAGTTCAGAGCAGTTGGGAGTTTGGGACTCCCTTCGGATTGAAAAAGCCAACCGTGTCCTCAGCCGTCAGCCCTTTCCGTGTCCACCTCCGTACCTGTGCACTTAACTTCCGTACCGCAGCTCCTCTGAGTCCCGGTATGCTTTTCTCTTTCCTTCCAGCTGTAGTATTTCCACTCAGCCAGCCTTCCTGTGGTTCTGGGTGACGCCCGTTCTGTCTTTTAGTTGTATTCTTGAAGTGGTTGTGCGAGGCAGCAATCTCCAGTGTTTACCTATGCTGCCATCTTGGTTTCCTCTCTTTCCTTTTTTTATTTTTTTTTTATTTTTTTTTCTTTTAATTAAATCTTTATTGTTCAGATTATTACATTTGTTCCTCTTTTTTTCCCCCATAACTCCCCTCCTCCCAGTTCCCACCCCACCCTCCGCCCTCACTCCCCACCCACTGTCCTCATCCATAGGTGCACGATTTTTGTCCAGTCTCTTCCTGCATCTCCCACATCCCTTTCCCCCCCAAGAATAGTCAGTCCATTCCCTTTCTATGTCCCTGATTCTATTATAATCAACCGTTCATTCTGTTCATCAGATTATTTATTCACTTGATTCTTAGATTCACTTGTTGATAGATGCATATTTGTTGTTCATAATTTGCATCTTTACCTTTTTCTTCCTCTTACTCTTCTTAAAGGATACCTTTCAGCATTTCATATAATCCTGGTTTGGTGGTGATGAACTCCTTTAGCTTTTCCTTATCTGTGAAGCACTTTATCTGACCTTCAATTCTGAATGATAGCTTTGCTGGATAAAGTAATCTTGGTTGTAGGTTCTTGGTATTCATCACTTTGAATATTTCTTGCCACTCCCTTCTGGCCTGCAAAGTTTCTGTTGAGAAATCAGCTGACAGTCGTATGGGTATTCCCTTGTAGGTAACTGAGTTTCTTTCTCTTGCTGTTTTTAAGATTTTCTCTTTGTCTTTTGCTCTTGGCATTTTAATTATGATGTGTCTTGGTGTGGTCCTCTTTGGATTCCTTTTGTTTGGGGTTCTCCGCGCTTCTTGGACCTGTAAGTCCATTTCTTTCACCAGGTGGGGGAAGTTTTCTGTCATTATTTCTTCAAATAGGTTTTCAATATCTTGCTCTCTCTCATCTTCTGGCACCCCTATAATTCTGATGTTGGTTCGCTTGAAGCTGTCCCAGAGGCTCCTTACACTATCCTCGCATTTTTGGATTCTTTTTTCATTTTGCTTTTCCGGTTGGGTGTTTTTTGCTTCCTCGCATTTCAAATCATTGACTTGATTCTTGCGCTCCTCTGGTCTGCTGTCGGGAGTCTGTATAATATTCGTTATTTCAGTCCGTGTATGTTTAATTTCTAGTTGGTTCCCCAATATACGATCGAGGGTCTCATTAGTTTTCTTGTAGATCTCATTAAGTTTATCGGCGGCTTCTAAACAGTTCTTGAGAGACCTTAAAAGTGTGGTTCTGAACTCTATATCTTCCATTGACAATTTTGTCCTGTTTCTTTGTCTCCGCATTTTGTTATGCTTCCTTGGTGCACCCCCTAGTGGTCTTTGTGCGCAGTCTTATAAACCTTGATTGTTGTAGCTAATACCAGGGAGGGTTTGACCTCCAGGCCAAGTGGCTATGAGAATCAGCTGTGTCTGCAGTGAGAGAACTTCTGTCCTCTGGGGAGGTGCTAATCTAGCCTTTGCCTGAGGCTATCCGGCAAATGCCTCTGTGCAGGGCTTGGGCGGGGCGGGTCGCACAGGATCAACAGGGTGGGCCGGAGAGAGCAGTTATGGCGGCTCTCAGTCCTGTCCCCAGGGGCTCTGCCTCTCTGAGTCCCAGCAATGGCTGCAAACCTCGGAGAGAAAGCTGCACTCGCTCTGACCGAAGCCAGACAGTCCCGCTTCTCCCGTTTGAGTCTGGGTCCCTAAAGACTCGCCGGGATCTGGAGCTCAGAGTCTGCGACTCCCTCCGATTGAAAACGCCAACCGCGCCCTCCGCCGCCAGCCCGCTCCGCGCACTCCGCACCTCAGAATTTGACTTCAGCACTGCGCCTCCTCTGAGTGTCCGAATGCGTTTCTCTTTCCTCCTAGTTGTAGGACTTCCACTCAGCCAGCGTTCCAGTGGTTCTGGGTGATGTCCCTTCCGTTTTTTGGTTTCACTTTTGAAGTAGTTGTTCAAAGCAGCAAACTCCGGCGTTAACCTATGCCGCCATCTTGGTGTTCATATATCCTTTTTTTTAAAAAAATATATTTTTATTGATTTCTGAGAGGAAGGGAGAGGGGGAGATAGAGATAGAAACACCAATGATGAGAGAGAATCATTGATCGGCTGCCTCCTGCACACTCCCTACTGGGGATACAGCCCACAACCTGGGCATGTGCCCTTGACTGGAATGAAATCCGGGACCCTCCTATCCACTGAGCCAAATCAGCTAGGGCTTGAGAGGCATTTTTCAAAGTGGGGACTAGCTGAATCAGAACACCTGGTTGTAGGAAGGGGCGTAGACGTGCTTGTTAAAATGGTAATTGGGGCTCCACTCTAGATTTACTGAATCAGAATCCAATAGGGGAACCCCAGGAATCTGTATTTTCAATAGGGGACCCAGGTCACTTTGGTGCTGAGTCTAAACTGTTCTTCTGGGGTTGTTTACATGTGCCATGAGTTGAGCCCCAGTTTTCCTTTTGGCTTGCTGTGTGACCTTGAGCAAGTCACCTCACCACCCTGTGCCTCATTTCCTTGTCTGTTAAATAGGAGCCTCCAGAGCTTCTTAACGGAGGAACCAGGCCAGAACTAAGGACTCATTTCTTCGTCTTGGACATAGGAGTTTGAAGTGAGAGCAGGACTTCTGAAAGAAGATAATCATAGCTAATTTTTATTGTGTGCTTACTGTGTGCCAGGCACTGTTGTAGACATTTATGTATACAAGCTCTTTATCTTCTCACCACAGCCCTGAGGGGTTAAGTCCTTTCCTATTCTCATTTCACAGATAAAGAAAATGAGACAAGAAAGGTGAAGACCAAATAGGTAGTAAGAAGTGGAACCGGGTTTCAAACTCAGTCAGACTCCAAAGCTCCTTCTTAACAACAAAGATATATATATTATCTCAGCCATAAATGTCCTGCTGGCAATTGGAAATTCCAGATGCTTGGCCATCAGGCAACTGTTGCAGTTATCTAAACAGAGCTGACAGGTAGAAAGAGCAGAGAGCTGGAGCACCAATAAATACCGCTGACTTCCCAACCCAAGGCAACACATTCCTGCCCACTTCCGCAGGGTTGTAAATGTGACTTAGGTAGGGGTGGTGGTGGTGGGGGGGAGGGGGTAATTTAAAGCATCAGGATAGGTGGGTGGCGGAATCTTTGGCTGGGGAAGAGCAAAGGACAATTTCAGAGTGCCCTGCCCCTGCCCGCCCAGGACTAGGGAAGATGGCTGTAACTTACTCTTTCCTTACAGTGACCCAAAGGCATATAGCCCCCGCTTGTTGTTCCAAAGCTTTGAAAACACATTCAGAAAGTTGCAAAGTGACTATGAAGCCACACTCCTTTCACCAGAGGTGACTTGTTCAATAGATAACATGGGGCCTGATTCAGCGTCAGGCAGAGACTGGGCCAGAATGGGTGGAGCAAGTCCCCAGAAGGCTCCGTTACACGGAGTGCTGCCTCCTGTCCCTGGCCAGTGAGGACTTGCAGTTCTTATGGGGGCGAACGACCTTGTTAGTGACAAAAGCCATCCTGTGGCTTTCTTGTCGCTGCTGCTCTCCCTGGGGAAGAAGGAAGGTTTCCTTTTCTGCCCCAGCATCAGCTCTCTGCTTCATGATAAGGATTCTCAATCTCTACGTCCAGCCTGGGTCTCTTGCTGGAGCCCAGGCTGTTCTATCTAACAGCCTCCTGGACCTCTCCCTGTGGAGGCCCTACTGGTGACTCAAACTCAACTTGTCTCAAACCAAATTCAGACTGTTTACCCCTGATCCCTCCACCTTTTGCTCTTCCTTTGGTTAATGGAACCAATTCACCAAGTCCCTCGGTGGTTTCCATCACCAGACTCTTTCACGGAAGCCAGGGATCTTTGGGAGCCAGACCCACCTACCTCCCCAACCCCATGCCCAGCCCTCTGCATTCCAGCCACACATGGGCCCTTCTAAACCAGCTAGTTTTGTTTTGTTTTTTAACTAGAATACCTTTTCTTGGGTTGGCAGTCTGGTTGCATTCTCTCATTCTTCAAAAGCAGGCTCAGCTCCTTTGAGAAGCCTTTGACGATTGCAACATTTCCCCTCCCCGGGAGAGCTCCCCTGTCCTGGAGGTCCCATGGGCCTTTGTGCATGCCATTAGCACACACTTTTCACTTCGAGTTGCTAGTATCTGTTCACATGCCCTTCCCACTGAACACCAAGCTTGGAGCTTCTTCACAGAGAGACTCTGTACGGCAGCTCTCTGTCACAGACTCACACTCAGTTTCATGCTCAGGTGTGGTTGAATCAATGCACACATGATTCAATAACTAGGTTAGACTTTCTGGGGAAAATGGGCCTGTGTATGGGGACCTCAGGCTTTTATCCTGAGTATAGAGAAGGTCACACCCCTGGGGAGACTGGCCAGATGCCCGGCAGTCCAGGACTCCGAATGTGTGTGATTCTCAGTGAAGTGCCTGGGTCCTGTGTGACGGCCCTGGCTAACCCCCATGACCACGTCCTCTCCTGCTGTCTCCGATCCTGCAGCAGACAGGAAGGGTCTTGTCTGTGAGCCCAGGTTTCTCCCTTTGTTCCAGTCCTTTTGGGACTCTCCCCCCAATTCTCTGTCTCCCAGGAAGCCTCTCCTGAATAAATGGATGAGGAGACAGTGTGAGCTGTCCCAAAGCCCCGCTAACTGTCAGAGTCGGGATTTGTGCCTCTGAGTCGAATGAGAGCAGTTTCCCGAAGCCCCTCCTTACGATCTCCTGGGCCATTTGGTAAACAAACACTCCTGGGCTCCATGCTGGACCCACAGGCACGCCTCACTTTATTGAACTTTGCTTTATTGTGCTTCACAGGATGTTGCGTTTTTTGAAGGCAAGACCCTCCTCTATGTGATGACTTGCTTTATTGTGACACTCACTTCATAGTGGTGGTCTAGACCCGAACCTGCAGTAGCTCCAAGGTATGCCTGTACGGAATCAGAATCTTCAGGGCAGGGGCCTGGAATCTGTATTTTTAACAAGTGCCTTCGGTAGTTTTAAAAAATCATCAGGTAAGTTAGAAAGACACTATGTTAGAGTTCAGGTGCCAAATCAATCAATCCAATAAGCTTGTGGGAGCTCATTCTGTGAGAGTGCTATGTAGTAATCATCATCTTATAGTGAACATTTGTTGAGCACTTACTATGCGCTTGGCACAATGTAAGCCATTTGTTCTCTAGCAGCTCTATGAGGGAGGTACTCGTATTATCTTCACTAACAGATGAGGAAACCTAGGCTCAGAGAAGTGAAGTTACTTACTCAGCTGGGAAGTAGGGAGCTGGGATTAAAATCTAAGCAGTCAGGCCCTGAGTTTATGCCCTTAACCTCTGACACTCAGAAGATGAACATAACGGAAGCAGGCACAAGCTGCCATACACTGTAGGGGACGAGTAAATGTTCATTGAAAGGAGAAATTGGAAACAGGCATTACGGGAATGTTTGACTCATTAGCCTCTTCAGAGACTGCCAGTTCTCTGCCATCGAGGAATCATTCACCTTTAGAACCTCCCCGGGGAGCGGCTCTGAGGTCAGCGTGCGCTTTTGGTTCTGCAGTTCAAGAAATGAGGCCAAAAGGATCAATAGCCAGACTGCAGCAGTGACAGCACCTTTACCTGGCTGATGGCCGAGAAGCCAACCATCTAATACTGTGCAAAGGTAGGGGGGCCCTTTGCAAATTACACCATTGACTTAAGGCTACAGGGATCCACTGCAATAAATGACAGACAGAAACATGTAAAGGTTTCAGTTATGTTAATCTTCTGAGTGTCAGAGGTTAAGAGCATAAACTCGGGGCCTGACTGCTTAGATTTTAAACATGTAAATCAGATAACAAGCAATAACCAACCAATAGCTGGCTTCCTTTGCACTAACACCTCACTCTCAATGGCTTATTCAAGTGGCCTTGCTCTGGGACCTCCAGTCAATGCCCCTGTGCACCTCCTCTCATGTCTTCTAATGAATCCAGGTGAATTCCAGAACATGTCCAGTTGCTGCTGGCTGGAGGGAATCCCCTCCTCCCTAGCAAAGCATCAAGGGCCTGCGACAGGGAAGGCTGACCCCCCCACAAAGGCCTCTAAAACCATATGTCTAGCCAGTGGTCGGCAAACTGCGGCTCGCGAGCCTCATGAGGCTCTTTGGCCCCTTGAGTGTGGCTCTTCCACAAAATACCGACTTCTGCACATGGGCCACGAAGTTTCAATCGCACTGTATGTGCGCACCCACACGTGGCATTTTGTGGAAGAGCCACACTCAAGGGGCCAAAGAGCCGCATGTGGCTCACGAGCCGCAGTTTGCCGACCACGGGTGTAGGCAGTTTCCAGAGACTGTAGGCACTGCTGTTCCTCTGGGTCATGAAGAAAATGCCTGAGTGGGGGGTGGCAATGAGGGGTGGGGATGATGTGGAGGGGTGAATGAGCTCCCAGGCTGGGTCAATACCTGCCCTGCGCCAGGCCTCGCCTTCCTTGGACTGTGTAACTGGGGCCACTCTGGCCATAGGCAAGAAGCAAGATATGAGTCTCTCCTGAGAGTTCTGAGGTGGTGAGGGGGGAGGGAGAGTGGTCGCACCAGGGAGAACTGGTCTACCCCTGAACACTCAACAGAGCAGACGGCTGCTGCTGGTGGACTGAACAGATTCCCAAAAGGCCCACTGCCCCTTGGCCCTCTGTGCCTTATTTGTCACCATTCAGTAACCCCATGAAGGCCCTTTCTAAATGCAACTTTGGGATCTGAGAGTAGGAAGTGGAGCCCTAGGTGGTGATGAACTCAGGAGCGCATCTCAGTCCAGATGTGGGTGCTCAGAGAATGGGATTAGGGAGGGGAGTTTCCGGGATAGAGGGAGGGAGGCAGGGGAAGAAGAGGTAAAGAAATAGATTTAGAACTTCACAGCTATGTGCCCATACCTCTTCAATTTTAATGTCCGGATACTTGGTTTACAACTTGGCTGTGCATTAGAATAAGGTGGGGTACTTTTTTGAGTTAGGAGGAGATGAGTGAGCAAAGAGGCTTCTACAGAGGAGCAGATGGTTTTAGACTGCAAGCAAGGTAAGGGGTGGCAGAAAGTCATCTGGGCCCACAAGGCACTTTGAGTTGAAGAGTCAGGCTGCTCTTCCATCACAGGTGGAGGGCCAAGGCCACAGAGCCCCGTGAAATAGGGAGAAGACTGGGAAAGATAAGCTCAGGTATGGCAGGAAGGTTAAATAAAGACACCCCCAAATTGGATCCACTTGAAGGTTCAGAGTTTTTCTGCATCCTTGAGATCCCAAAGTCACCCAGAGTCAGACAATATCTCCGAATCACAAAACTGAAAGCATAAACTTTGACTGGCAGGTGGCTACAGAAAACAGTATCTTACTGTGTACAGTAACAATAGAGTATGATTGCTGATAAGCCTTTTATTAGAACTTCAGAGAAGGGAGAGGCTTTCTAGTGAAATCAGTATGATTCTGGTACCCAAACTGACAAAGAGTGTTTCCAAATGCCACCTCAGACCCGAGCTCTGTAAGACGTTACAGGGGCTCTAAGGGCAACTGTTTTTGGGAAATGCTGGATTATACAAATTTAAGCACAAATGTCTCTCCTTTTTTTTCTTAACTCTAGCTTGTCTCAGAACCTTTAAAAGGAGAATGTATCTTGTGAATCCCCAGGAAGGATGTGTAGCATTTCCCAAACCAGTTTCAAGACAGATTTCCTACTCTCCCCTCCCTTCTCCTCCCCTCCCCTCCCATCCCCTCCCCTCCCATCCCCTCCCCTTTCCTCCCCTCCTCTCCTGTCCCGTCCCCTCCCCTTTTCTGGCAGCACAACTCATAGCAGAGTGAGTTCTATACATGTTGGGACATGCTGCTGTAAACTAATCCCAATAGTGTATATAGTAGTTTTGAAAATCCTAAATATAATATTAATGAATCAAATTCGATGCTACATTATAAAATTCCACCAGGAAAAAATAGGTTTGATTCCATAATGTAAAGATATTTTAGTATTAAGAAATTATGAAGCTCAAGACAACATCAACAGGTAAAATAAGAAAAACAATATGATAACTTCAAGATTTAATGAAATGGATCTGGAAAGTTTCCATATCCCTTCCTGATTTAAAAATAAAAAAAACTAACATTAGAAAAATAGTTCCTCAATGGGGATAAAATTATCCATTGTAAATTAAGACAAGACCACTGATTTTACTGATATTATTTAACATGGCTCTTGAAGTTGTATAAAATTATACATATAAAATAGAAGATAAAATTATTATTATTTGCAGGTAATATAATTATCTTCCTAGGAAAAGGAGGGAATCAATAGAAAAACTATTAGAATTATTCAGTGAAAGTAAGATAATAGCTAGATGCAGGTTAGAAGTTAGATAATAGTTAGAAGCAATTAGAGAAAAGAGACCCCAATCTCCAATAAAAATAAAAAATATATAAAAACCTCAACATAAATGTATGGGATTCACTTGAAGGAAATCTTTTTGCTTCAATGGAAGATATTAATGAAGGTCTGACTAAATAAATCACTATATATCATATTTCTGGATGGAAAATTTGAATATTGTACCCAATTAAGTTTTAAATTTAATAAACTTTCAATCAAAAAAGCAATGGGCTTATTTAGCTGTTTATCACAATGAATCTAAAATTCATCAGGAAAGAGAAAAATAGTTGAGAATAATTTTTAATATGTTGAAACAAAAGTGACGATGGAGCATTTGAGCCATCAGGATTACAGTCTATTATCTATAATAATAAAAGTGTAATATGCTAATTAGACCGGATGTCCTTCTGGAAGAAGCTGGCTGTGAGGGAAATCCGGGTCCCAGGTGTCAGAGGGAAGCTGGTGCCAGCAGCCGGGGGAAGGAAGGCCTACTCTTGCAGGAATTTCGTGCATTGGGCCTCTAGTAAAACAATAATAATGTAAGCCCTGTGACACTGGGGCAGGAATTGGCAGGCACAACAATGAAACAATATTGCCTTGAAACAGGCCCTAGAATGAACACACACACACACACACACACACACACACACACAAAGAACTGAAAGGAAATATAGTAAAGAGCTAATGGAGGTTTGTCTGGGTGGTGGGATTATGGGTTTTGATTTTTGCTGTATTTTTTGTATTTTTCACATTTTCTTTCTTTTTTTTTATAGTTTAATGTATTCTAATAGCAAACTTACAGGAACAGCACAGAAGACAGACAACATTAAAAAGATGTACTTGCATGTAGGACAACTAAGTTAGAAAAGTATAGTAAATGGACACATTTTCTATGATGGACACGTATTAATCATCTAATCACAAAAACAATCAGCAAAAACAAGGAATATGGAGAGCCCTGGGGAAGCAGCCTCTTGCGGCCACAGTAATGTCTGCCTTCTCCCCTGTGAGTGAGGAGGGGGCGGTAAAGAAGCCCAGAAGGTGAGGTGGAGGTAAGGGTGACAGGGACTCTGAAGGGAGAAGAGGAAGCAGAGAGAGAGAGGCATCAGGGTGGTGGGGATGAACAACTTCCCCGCTTCGCAGTCTTGCCCTGAGCTGGGAATTATGACGCCAAGAAAACTACAGTAAGTTGAGGGCTATTTTCCTTGGCAAAGGAGCTTTGCTCTGAGGTTATAACCCTGCTCGGAGGGGTAAGTGAGGGTGAGTAGAGAAGGAGATCAGACTTGATCTGTAAAATATGCACCCTGTGATTTTAATAAAACCCCAAATTGGCAAGATTTGGGGGATATTTGTAGGATATTTGTGGAATACCTGGAGTGGGAGCTGGCTTTGCTGGTCAACACCTGTGGGCTGCTGCAGTTCCCCTGCCTGAGCAATTGCCCCTGGAGCCAGCAGAATGGGGATGGAGAGACCCTATCCCTGTTGCCATGCCAACCAATCCGAATCCTGACCCTTCCATCTGGCGGGAGGGGTTGGGGTGGAGGGTTGGGGGGCTGTGGAAGCAGATGGACCTGCATTCAAGTCTGCCTCCTGCACCTGCTGAGTGACCTTTGCAAGTTACTCAGCCTCTGCTGCCTGCAGTGCCTGCCTTCCTCGGTGGAATGGAGACAGGACCCCTGCTGTCTTCAGCGGCTCCTCTCGCCCCTCAGTGGGGCCTTTCCGAAACACTAGTTAGGAATTGAAGTTTGTGTCCGAGGAAACATGAAAAGCATAAGTAGCATTTGAGCACGAACTCTGTGAAGCCCAAACAGACTTTCTGGATTCTGTAATTTCTGTGACCTCTGTAATCACCTCAGCCATCTGAAGTGGGGCGGGGGGGGGGGGGGGGTGGGGGGTTCGATAAGAAGGAAACACTCGTGACACTGCTTCAGGGTCACAGGGCGCTGGGTGACGCTGCCCTTTGGTTAGAGAACCGCAGACTTTCAGACCTGGAAGAGGCCTCAGTTTAACAGGGAGAGACCAGAAGTTAAGTAAATGGCACCAAGGTATGCAGGGAGTTACCAGTAGATTCTCAAAGGGGGGAGCGCCAGGCATAGGGATTTCCCGGGCTCCCTTCCCACCCTGTGTGACGGGGTTGGTCTGGAAAAGTCAGGAAAGGTGCTGTTATCACAGTGTGGTCTCCTTGTTCTTTCTGTTGGTTGCTCAGGGCTACCATTTTAAATGCCAAAGAAAACATTCATGAGAACTTGGAATCTTCCTTGGTTTCTTTTAAAACACAATTTCAGGGAAATACCCAATTCAAAGTGGCTTTGTAAAGTGTTCCTCTGTTCTCTAAATACTGAGTAAAGACAGACTAGAAATAAGAGAAAACCAAAACGATACAGGAACACTTAGACACAAGATAAACATCCCAGGGTTTAGTAAACAGCATAAGACATGGGGGGAGGGGTGGTAGATGAGGCAGGGGAGTGTGGCTCTGGGTCTGGGAGCAGACCGGGGAAACTGGCCATTCCAGCTCCTCTTGACAGAATGGGGAGTAAACATACCCCAAGTCAGGTAAGGACAAGAGCTAGGTCCCCTGTGTGGGATCCGGAAGGGCTTCCCTACCCCTGAAAGGAGACTGGAGGAGAGCAGTGACCCCTGCCTGGGTCCCCATTCCCCTCCAGCTGCATTCGAAGGGAGGCAGAAGCAGACAGAGCCAGCGGTGGAACCAGGTCCTGGGCAATGCTGGCCCCGACTCTGCGCTCAGATCTGTCCCCTCGCCAGAGTTAGCCCCAGAGACAACCTGGAGTCCCTGATAACAGACTTGGTTCTGAACTAGGTCAGAGCGGAGGCAACAGGACAGCTAAAGAGGGAGGGAGGAATGACCACAGAGGGAGGAAAAATGCACAGCAAACTATAGCAGGCTCCAGCACCAGAGGCATCTGCACACCTAGATTCCAAACCAGGAGGCAAGGGATTCCAAGAAAGATGGCCATTAAAACTGGTAACTGGGAGAAGTGTTTGTAAGAGCTACAAAGAGAAATTACCTTGAACACTCAAGTGATTTGCAAAACAAAATGCAGGCAAATAAGAGGCAAGACCAGATGGGTATGAAGAAAAACCAACTACAAATCCTGTTAATGAAAGACATCATCACTGATAAACTCAATAATCAAGATCAAGTGGAGTTGGGTGCAGCTGAAGGAAGAATGAATGAGGTGGAAGAGAGTGCTGGGAACGTCACCCTAAGTACACACACAAAGGATTTTCAAAATGAAAGAAAACTCCTGAGAAATGTAGGCTTGAGAGACACCAACACACGTTTAATTGGATAGCTCCAGAAGATGAGAATGGAGGGCACAAGGAGAAGATTTATTTGAAGGGATAATGGCTGAGACTTTCCCCAGATTTGAAGTAAACACAACGCAATGAAGTGCTTTACCAGGTGGGTCTGCAGGGGAGCTCGCCTTTCCTGTCAGGGCCAGGTACACAGCTGGATGTTGCTACACACACTATCTCGTTTAATGCTGACAACCACCTTCTTGGATAGATGTGATAATTCCTGTTTTCAGATGAGGAACCTGGGAGCTTTGTGATGGGCTGGTTTGCCTGATGTCATATGCTCATACTGGTTCTAGTAAGTGGTAGAGTTGAGCTTTGATTTCAGGCAGAAATCTCCAAGTGAACAGGGGATGACTAACTTGCCTCAGTCTGCCCAGGACTTCCCTGTTTCAGCACAGAAAGCCGCATGTGTTGTGGAGCCCTTCAGGCCCCGGCAAGTGAGGCTAGTTGGTCACCCTAGGACCTAGGGCAGGGGTGGGCAAACTTTTTGACTCGAGGGCCACAATGGGTTCTTAAACTGGACCGGAGGGCCGGAACAAAAGCATGGATGGAGTGATTGTGTGAACTAATATAAATTCAAAGTAAACATCATTACATAAAAGGGTACGGTCTTTTTTTTTTCTTTTTTAGTTTTATTCATTTCAAACGGGCCGGCCGTAGTTTGCCCACGGCTGACCTAGGGCCTAGGTCAAGTGCACGGACTGTGGAATTTGACAGATCTCAGTTTCAGTTCCAATTTCTACACTTCCTGCCTGTGTGTTCCTGGACAAATTATTTAGCCATTCTACACTTCCATTTCCTCGTCTGCAAAATGGTCATAACAGCCAGTGTGCAGGTTAAATGGTGAATCATTTAAGGGCCAGGTGTCTTAGTCTGATACTTGCACCCAATACATGTTAGCTGTTATTTGTGCCATCACTACACAATCTGTGTTTCCCACTGTGATGCCCCACCAGCACGGAGTAGGGCCAGTTCCAGAGGCCCTAAGTGCCAGGATTAAGGGTATGGATGTCATCCTTTAGCCAGTAGTTCAGGCTGCCCATCAGAATCAGCTGGGAGTTTTATTTAAAACCCAGATTTCCAGGGCATATCCTCTAACTTTCTGATTCAGCGTGTCTGGAGTAGGGCCTGCTGGTCTGCCATAGAAGCCTCTGAAAATTGTTCATAGACCACTGAAACTTTAGAAAACATTATAATCAGTGTGTTGGGCAGCTTTGCTGTGTCTGAATGTTTTGAGTTGTGGCAGGCCTTAGCTGTGGTCAGATCGTCAAGGTTAACTCAAGGTTAAGGCCTCTCCTAGTAAGGGGAGGATAAAAGCCCATTGTTTTTTCCTTGCAGCTTGAGCCTGCAGGAGGGTGAAACTATGAAGCACCTTGTTGAGACCCCCAGAGATTTCTAAGCGCAGGGCAAGTGCAGGATTCCTACCCCTCTGTCTGAGGGCCTGTGCTTCCCAGACCTGGTTCCTGGCAGTTGCCCAGGCTCCCACCCCTGCTGAGGCAGGCATTCCCTCCCCATGACCTCATCAGAAACATCCCTCCTCAGGCCAGGACTTTCCACCCCACATTCTTCATCAACTGAGAGAGGGTGAGTTACAGGTGGTGGGGAGCCTGCTTCTGGCATGAATCAGCCCCAGAAGCAGTCTGGCTCTGAGCAGGTTTCTTATATGTTTGGAGACGAAAAACAGCAACATTTTTTTTTTTATCCAGAACACCTGTGAACATTTTCTTAAAACAAATTAGCAGAATAAAGAAGCAAAATGATTCCTACTTCCACCCCTTCCCCTTCAGACTGGTGTATCTAACAAAAACAAAAAGGAAATTCTTAAACCTTGCTAAAATGAAGAGATAACATCGTATCTTGTTTTACTAAGAGAACATATGTAACTAAGTTATTTCTTTTCTTACGGCATACCCATGCATTGTTCAGGGAACCAGCATTCTGCTCAAGGATAATTAGAAAACGCTGACTGGGAGGCAGAGTGATCTGGGATGTTGGTGTGAGTTTCTTACAAATGGGCCCAATGACCTTTGGCTTGGGCCAGCCCTCTCTGGGTCTGGGTTCCTCCTCTGTGATAGGCAGTGGGGTGGGGTGAGAGGTGACGGGGTGGGTGTGATGGGATTAGTTTATTGATTCATTTCTCCCCCTGTATTTATTTATTTATTTTTTAAAAATATATTTTATTGATATTTTTACAGAGAGGAAGGAAGAGAGATAGAGAGTTAGAAACATCGATGAGAGAGAAACATCAATCAGCTGCCTCCTGCACATCTCCTACTGGGGATATGCCCGCAACCCAGGTACATGCCCTTGACCGGAATCGAACCTGGGACCTTTCAGTCCGCAGGCCGACGCTCTATCCACTGAGCCAAACTGGTTTCGGCCCCCTGTATTTATTTTTTAATTACAGCTGACATTCAATATTATTTTATATTAGTTTCAGGTGTGCAGCACAGTGGTTAGACAATTACATAATTTATGAAGTGATCCCCCTGATAATTCTAATACCCACTGGCATCATGCATAGTCATTACAATATTGTTGACTACATTCCTCTATGCTGTACTTACAGGGTGGAGTTAGTTTAGAGTTCTGTTGTCCAATGCGGTAGCCACTAGATGCAAGTGGATATTTAAATGTAAGTCCATTAAAATTAAATAGGATTAAACATTCAAATTTTCAGTTGCTCTATTGACATGTCAACTGTTCGAAAGTCACATGTGGCTAGTGACCACCATGAGGGACAGTGCAGATCGAGCACCTCCATCACTGCAGAAAGTTGTACTTGCAGCACTGGCCTAGATTGGAAATACAGTGGGGCCTTGACTTACAAGTTTAATCCGTTCCGAGACCGAGCTCGTTAAGGAGCTCGTTAACTCAAATTACTCTGTCAATTCAATGCAAAAAATCGACCGAGAGACAGCTGGTATCTCAAAAAACTCGTTAGTCGGGACTCTCGTAAGTCAAGGCCCCACTGTACACAATTCCATTCCACCACTCTTCTCCATAGCCTGCCCTTGACAGACATTGCTAATCCATCACAGTATTCTTTCCAGCTCATCCTGACGTGTCTTCACTAGCCTTCACAGAGATTCTGGAATATGTGTATGAGACAAACCATGTCCAGGGACCAGATCTGAGTTCTTAACCTTTTTTGTGCTGTGGCCCCTTTGGTAGTCTGTTGAAACCTATGGATTCCGCTCTCAGAAAAAGGTCTTTAAATCATAACCAAGACACCAAGGATTACAAAACAAACCAATTATGTTGTACAGCCTTCAACATAACTGAAAACGAATAAATGTTTGACATAATAATAGGTATATTTCCTTATTAATGCATCAAATAATAAGACCTGGTGGCAGGTAATTGTTACTTATAATGTTATAATTTTACTGTAATTTTGAAGTAGTGTTAAAAGTAAATTATATTTTGAAAAATTTGCTCTAGTTATAATGAGATATAGAAATGAGTAATGAGCCCGACCAATGTGGCTTAGTGGTTGATTGTTGACCTATGAACCAAGAGCTCAAGGTTGGATTCCCGGTCAGGGCACATACCCTAGTTGTGGGCTCAGTCCCCAGGACGGGGCATGCAGGAGGCAGTCGATCAAAGATACTCCCTCATATTGATATTTCTATCTCTCTCTCTCTCTAAAGAATAAAAATAAAAAAAGAGTAATGACTTCTTTGGTGAAAATTCACATATACTGCCAACACTACTGTGATGTGTTGCATTCATTCATGATTGAAGGGAATGCTAAATTTCAGTTAGTAAAAATAAAGCTATAATCTTTTTCCACCTAAATTCATGGATTCATTGAATTCTATTGACAGATTCCTTAGAGTTTCATGAACACTGGTGAGGAACTCTGAATCAGGTGCTCTATGAAGTCCCTGTGTTTACCATATTGTGATCACATAAAATAAATTTCTCCAATTTGTTTATGCATTTGTGGAGTACCAGTGTGCCAAGACTGAAGTCCTTAGCCATGATCCCCCTTCTTCAGGAACATCCCATGCAGTTGAGGAGACATGGTGTGGGATGATAGGAATGAGAAGGGGAGAGGAGAGTGGAGAACAAAGAAGGGACCAGAGGATATTGGAGAAATCTCTACCACCTCTGTAACTTCCTGTGGGGAAGATAGGAGTAGAGGGGTTATTGTCACACTGACTGTGGCTGACTACAAAACCATTCCCTCCACAAAGAATGAAAAGTTGATACCATGAACTCAATATATGACACTAGAAAACCAAAAGGTCAGCATCTGGAAATGACACCCCTCCGCCTCTCTCAGCCCCTCTCTAAAGGCCTTTTATGTCATGACCTCAGTGCTTTTTGGACAGTTTTATGTCATTTTCAAAATAAATGGAATGCCCATTAGTGAAAAAGGAGTTTCTATAAATATCAGTGACAGTGTGGGAATAAATATTTATAACCTAGGCTCTGAGACCAACATATTCTCATTTCTTACAGAGCTTGGAGCCAGGTCTATGCCAATGAAAATTAATTTACACAAGAATTTCTTTTCAGTTTATAAGAAACATGTGACTGTTACTTTCTTCTGGGAATCTTGACAGATCACAAACTCAGTCAAACTTACAAACTACTGGCTGCAGCAGAAATACCCAATTCAAACTTGATTTGCAATTAATCAACATTTCATGGTCTTGAAGCCAAGCAGGAATCTTCTTCACAGTTTTCCCAGCCAGCCAAGGAAAGGCCCTCTGTATCTCTGGTAAGGCCACTCTCGTGTGTTCAGAAGGCATTGTTTTATTCTTTCAGTCCTTTGTCATTCATTTACCCATTCATTCATTCATTCATTCATTCATTTTGCAAATAATTACTTTGTAGTTAACTATGTTTTCAGCTCAGGATTAGATGTTGGGAGGATGGATGGGAGGAACTAACATTTATTGGGCACCTTCTATGTGCCAGGCACAGTACAATGCCTTTTCTCATTTGTTATCACACTTAATTCTCATAACCACTCTATAACACTGGAATGATTATCCAGTCCTAGCTATAAAGAGTTCCAGGCTCTGAGAAGTAAAATAATTAACTAGTCAATAAAGCAGCTATTAACAAGTAATTAACTACTTAAAATAATTCCTTAAAAAGGGAAAAATGTAGAATCTGATTCTGACTCTCTGGGGGTTAAGTCTAGATGGGGAGACAGTATTGATATAGCTGGGATAGCTATTGTTAGAACTATAAATATGAGAAATAATGAAACAGCAAGTTAAGAAAGGGTGACTGATTACATTTTGAAATAAGAAAAGAGGTAAGAAAGGTATAGGGATCGCTGTGGACTGGGATGGCCAGTGAAGGTAGGCTTACATCCAGTGATGGAGAAGACTTGGCCACTGAGAAGGAGGCGGTGGGGTGGTGGTGAGCAGAGGCCCAGAATCAGAAATCGAATGCAACCTGGGAGGTGAGGTGGGACATGCTATGAGTGTTCAGACTTGTTTAACGTGAGGACATTCCTTAGCATAATGCCTTATGTGTAGTCGGTGCTAAATATGTACTTGATGAGGGAACAACCAGAGGCATGAGAGAATGAAAGAGTGAGTGGATAAATACTGGTGTGTGGGTGGGAAAGAGGCTGGCTGGATGTGGTCAGATGGGGTTATGGAGGGCTTTGATTGTCAGGCTGAGGAATGATGTGTCCACTCACAAGAACACCCTGGAATCCATTCCCCTGGAATCTAGACCACACAGGACTCTGGAGATAGATTGGGTTTGTATAGAAGGGGATCAGATGGTTATTCCTGATTCTTTATTTGCAAAGCATACCTTACAGTCAAATATATGAACATCATGACATAAAAATCTAATCTAACAAAGAACTCAAGTAACCAAATTGAAAAAAAAAGTATAATCATGTATGAAAAACCTAAACATCTCATGATGGAAGAGCGGTTAAGTAAATTATGGGGTGAGACTGTGGACTGAGAGATTAGTTAAGAGCTGTTGAGTTGATGATAGTGAATGTTATTAGGGAGCTGACAATAGGGATGGAGAAAGTGGATGGATTCTAGAGATGTATTAGAGGTAGAATTCCCAGGACAGGGTGAACGGTGGATGTGAGAGATGAAGGAGAGGGTGATGTCAAGGATAATTAATGCTTGGGTTTTAGGCTTAGGCAACTGAGTAGATAAAGGTGCCACTCAATGAGATGGGAGAACACTGGCGGAGAAATGACAAATGTGTGTGGGGAAATGATAAAGCCGGTTTTCAACAAGTTGAGTTAGATACCTGACTGGAGATATTCCTCACACAGTTGGTTATATGGGTCTCAAGCTCAGGAGAGACATCTGAGTTAGAGAGAGAGAGAGATTTAAAAGCACTAGTTTATCGCTGGTTTGAAGACATGGAAATGGATAAGGTTGCTCTGGCAACATGTGTAGAGTGAGAAGTGGGTCTAGAGCACAGGCTTGAGGAACCCCAAACTTTAAGGGGTGGCTAGAAGAATAGGAACCCAGGATAGAGGCTGATAAGATGTGGTCATGGAAATAAGGGAAAAATGAGGGAAGGGAGATGTGTGGTCAACAGCATTGGATGGTTGAACAGGACTTAACAGTCCACTGGATTTAGCCACAAGGTTATTGACGACTTTGGCAGGGACAATTGCCATGAAATAGTGGAGACTGAAGCCAGACCAAGTGGTATGAGGTGCAATTGGAAGGTGAGGAGTCTAGCCAAGTTGTTTAAGAAACTGAGCTGTGAAGGAGATAAAGAAAAGGTTTCATTAAGATGAGACAGACATAACATTTCTAAGTGTTAGGAGGGGAGCCCGTGGAAGGACATAAAAAAAAATCTCGAAGGACATGCCAAAATGTTAACAGTGGTTATCTGTAGGTAGTGGAATCAAGAGGCCACTCAATGTTCAAAAACAGCCCAAAAGATTTTGATGGAGTTTTGGTGTTATCTATCCTATTGCTACAAAATTCTCTAAAATGTGTCCAGTTGCTCATAGTTTCACTCAAATACGCAGAGATTTGATGGAGGGGGATATCCTGCTGCCTGACTGACTGTTGGCGAGCAGGGAGCTCAGCCTGAAGCATTTGGGGTGAAGAACACTGGCGGCAGCAGCATCCAACAGGCCCCAGTGAGCTGCACCCGGTCCTCAAGCTTTTGTATAAGCCCTCCCACACTGCACCAGGGCCGCCCGTGTGAGCAATAGAATACTGTAAAAATGACAACCAGGACCAAGGCGAGGCCCTAAAAGGCATGGCCCTGTCAATTTGGTCTCTTGCATTGTTCACTCTGGAGGAAGCCAGCTGCTGTATCTTCAGGACACTCACGATGGCCGACAGAAAGGCCCACCGGAGAGCAACAGGCCCCTGGCCGATCGCCAGCACCAACTTGCCACTCGTGTGAGTGAGCCACTGTGGGTGTGGATCCTGCAGCTCGTCATCTTCAGGTGCAGCCCCAGCTCATACTGGACTGCAAGTTCACGAGAGACTGAGCCAGAACCTCCAGCTGAGCTGTTCCCCAATTCCTGACCCACGGAAACTGTGGGAAATATCACATCGATATTGTCTTAAGCTGCTACGTTTGGGGGTGACTTGTCACGCAGCAATAGACAGCTAATGCGGGCACCTGGCACACCTTATGGGGCACGTGAGAGGCTTCATCCACTAGGCAACAGTCTGGATGCAACGGCACTTCAAGATGGATGGACCAAGTGTGCGTTTGACTGGAACAATGGGCCATGTGCTCAGACATCCTTTGGTGTGTGGAGCACAACCTTGCCTACTCCGTCACACACACACACACACATGCATGCATGCACACACACGCACGCACACACACATGCACACGCACGCACACACACGCACACATACATGCACACGCACACACACACGCACGCGCACACACACACTGGTTGTTCTGTAGATAATATTTCGGATGTACATGTGTGTATAACTCAGATATGACTCATGTATGTCAGGAGGCTTTCTGGTGCCATAGTTTCAGGATGGAATTTTGGTGGAAGTTTCAAATTGTATAATTAATGACATTCCATTTCTATGACCGCTACAAATTAATCATGCCTCTTAGTGTGGACTTTCAGCTTGTGGGCCTTTAGGTCCTCCTAGCTCACATGGGAGGGCAAATCATGTTAGGCTTTCATTATTAATTAAATGATTGGCGATGGAAGAAGTGTAGGGTGGGGGTTGGGGTGCTGTTCCATGGGAACCAGTTGAACACGAATTAAAGTCATGGGTTAGCTATTTCATATCTGTTTTCCTATTGCTGGCACAGTACCTGGCACATTATATTGGTTCACTAAATATTTGTTGAACAAATAGCAGTTGAATAAATAGTAGTTCCATTCCTCCTCCCTGTCCCTGTCTGCACGCTTAGAGTTTAATAAAACCCTTTAGAAGGTTTCAACTTGTTCTACCTTTGCAGAGGGAATTGAGGGAAAGTGTTTCCAATGGGAGTTGAAACATTTTACTGGGGCCATTATAACAGTAATCTCTCTTCTCCTTTCCACCTCCTCAAGCCAAGGGGAAGTGAAACTGGAGGATACGAAATTGGGGTCCTCCCATAGACCCTTCCCTGTGTGTGAACGCAGTGCCTGGCACACAGAGCACCAGGTGCACAATCAGCACCTAAATGAATGAATGGAGCACCAGTGAGAAAGTAGGCCAACAATAGCCATGGTGGCGGAGACTTAGGGTGTCTGGGACATCTGAGGAAAGGTCTAGTGGACATCCACGTGAGACCCAATATCTTCCAACTAGGCCCTTCTCGTTTCACTTTTGGTCTGGGGTAGAATATGGTGCTGGAGACACTTGGGTTTCTCAAACAAGGTTGGCCAAGTCCCCCTCTGTCCTCCAAATGGAGGCGAATCTCCCTCAGAGCAGTCAAAGGGTTTGTGCCTGGCCAGGCAGGTCATTTCCAGAAGGAAACAAAAACATTTCCCCACCCCCACATCCTGGCCACTGTAAGGCAGGGAAGCCACTTGCCAAGCCAGACAAAGACATTCCTGGCTCACTCGGGCATTCTTTGAATTTGTCACCTGGACCTGATGACAACAGGCAGGAACTGTGGGGTTTGTGGGCCAGGGAGATCTGACCGCTCAGAGGGAGGACTCAGCTCTCGCTGCAGTGGCCACCAGCAGCTCTTCCACTCCCACGGTGATTTGTAGATCTGCCTGGAGAGATGGCTGGCTGGAGACGGGCAGGAACACTTGTCCTGGATTCGGGTAGACTGGGGACACCAGGAAGCCTGTCGCTGGAATATTTGTAGCAAAAACACTTGTTTCTGAAACGAGATATCTTACAACAACCAGCTCTTCTCCTCCACTTATAAATGATGAGGCAGCTGGTCCTCAGAGAGGACAACAGAAGACAGGGACGAGAGCAACTCTGTCTGGACCAGAGGCTGTGGGGGAGTGTCTGGTGTTCGCAGGTGCCCCTCTGTGGAGCGCATGTTCAGCTCACAGAGGCTCTGTACTCCCTCCTCTGCGCTAGCGAAATCTTCTCTCAAAAAGGATTTCATGTCAGTCATGTACACTGAAGTGAGAATTAAAGCTGTGGAAGCCATTTCTCTGAATGTGGCTCTAATGAGCTCAGGTCTCATTTGTGAGAGGTGGTCTACTCTGATTAATCAAAGACCACAGTGCAAATCTTGCTTAATTCAAAGAAAATCTGGTCTTGGTACTTCAGAAAAAATAAACAGTTTTCACCTTTTCAAAGAACTTTCAAAGCATACTAATTAAATTTTAAACCTTCTTGTACATTTGGGAAGTAAGCTGGATAATTATTTTTATCCTCAGGTTGCAGAGGGGAAACTGAGGCAGAGAGCTTCAATGATGTGCACGAACTTTAAGATGAATTCATGGGCTGGCATTAGCATGAAAGGACTCGTGACTGAGGACAAAGGGCTTTCCAGGGACCATCCATTCCTGTGTAGGCCAAAGACAGCTCCATAGATTGGCCCCCTCTCTACCATGTGCTAAGTGCTTCATGTCCGACTATCACAACCCACACGACAGTCCTAGGAGGTGGAGGTGTTGCCCAGAGAATTTAAGCAACTTGCCCAGTTTCTCAGTCAGAAAGTGGCAGCACTGAGATTTCAGCCCAGGTCTCTGACTCCTAACTTTTGCTTTTCCCTCTCAGTGGGCCATTTAGAGGCTCTCCAGTCCCCTCTCAGACTCTGAGCAAGGAGGTGGGAATTACACATGAGGCCCTAGCTCCCAGGTCTCTGGCTCTGATGGGGACAGTTGATGGGGGCTCATGGGGACCTCTCCAAGTGTCCATGGAACTGCGAGTTCCCATGGATGTAAAGATCTGCTGAGTTGGCTGGGAAAAAAATGCACCTTTGGCATTTTGAAGCCACATCACATTTCAGTGATTTGTCATCTGATAAAGGCAGAAACAAAACGTGAGAACAAGTGATTTCCTATGGAGAGAAGGGGCTAGTCCCTGCTGTGTTGTTTATTTGTATAGGATGGCAGATGGAATCCTCTCCTGAATGCCTTGAGGGAGGGTCTCTGATCATCCCAATTCCTTCTCCGTGCTGTCACAAGACAGGGAATCTTGAAAAATCAAGTCAGTGTCCACTTCCCCACAGCCTCTCCCCGCTTTCAGCAGCCTGTTAATTAGAAAAGAAAGGTCATAGCCTCTCTCACCAGCAGTTCATTAAAATAGTCAGAGCTTCCCCTATTCATTCATTCATTCATTCATTCATTCATTCATAAAATACCCAGTGTGTATTTGTATGAGGTGCCATGTTATATACATATATATTTACATATATTATACAGCCATATAAATATATATGTACATAACATATACAAATCATCATCATATGCGAATATTTGATGACACGATACCTGCAGGCACTGTTCCAAGAAATTGACATGTAATAACTCATCTCATCCTCATACTATCCCTATGAGGTAGGTATTTGATTATCCCCCGTTTACAGATTAGGAAAACGAGTCACAGAGAGAAAATATCTTGGCCAAGGCTATGCACAGGTTTGAACCCAGTCTGCCTGAATGCCATAGAGTGTTCTCACCCATCACAGAAAACCAAAACCATTTCCACAGACAGGAAAGCCTGACTCACAGAGGTCTGGGCCAGTGGTCGGCAAACTGCAGCTCGCGAGCCACATGCGGCTCTTTGGCCCCTTGAATGTGGCTCTTCCACAAAATACCGACTTCTGCGCATGGGCCATGAAGTTTCAATCGCACTGTACATGCGCGCCCACACGTGGTATTTTGTGGAAGAGCCACACTCAAGGGGCCAAAGAGCCGCATGTGGCTCGCAAGCCGCAGTGTGCCGACCACTGGTCTGGGTGATGCCTGGGGAGTGCAGAGGGTGGGTCTTCATCGGGGAGAGGCCAGTGGTGAGAGACATTTTCATTGGGGACGTGGCCTGTGACGTGAGAGCTCGTCTCAGCCTTGAACGTAAATGCTTTCCTCCATTATGATCAATGGCTGCTCCTCAGCCTCCCCGTGGGCATGGAATAGCAACAAGGGTAGTATTAGAGGCAGCTCAGCAATGGCGACGGCAGCAATAATAATGGTGCAAACCTTTATTTGCCCAGCACTGTGGCGGGGACCCAAGGCTTTAGATCTGCAAGTTTCCTTGATAACTGAGACCTAATCTTTTAAGGGTGATACCTGTGCAGGCTGCAGTCTATGTTATGTCATTAAGCCACTCAACAGTTCACAGTAAGAGGCAGCTCTTACTATTCCCATTGTGCGCATCGGGGAACTGAGGCTCAGAGGTGCTTGTTGCACACTTCGATGGCCTGGTTAGGATGGGGTTGGACTTGAATACAGGTCTGCATGATCTTCCCACTTCGCCTTGCTACCATTTATAGTTAAAATTTTTCTAACGTATGCTTTACCTATACCATCCTTAGGAAACATAGCACAACACAACAGCCTTTTCTAGTTGACACGAGGCCATCACCGTGAACGCGAGCCATTGTCTGTGGTGTGTGCTTGCACACTAGGGAAGGACCTCAGAATCGGCTTGAGCCATCACTGACTTGGCCGGAACTGCTCTGCTACTCTCTGCCTCCCCAGAGACACTTTAGGGGTTATTAAGTTTTATGGGGCGAGGGAGCTTTATAGCCCTATAAATAGCTCAGCCTGTTCTGTACACGGAGTTGTTTTTTTCAGATTCCCACCTTATGACCTTCTTTGTTCTCTGTCGTGACTTCCTAAAGCCAGTTGCCTGTGCTTCTATTTCCATAACCTCCATGCAGCCAAACCAGGCTTTCCCCATTCTCTGTTTGGAATTTTGGGTGGAACTGAATAAAAGCTTCCCAAGGAGACCAAGGAACTGTGTTTGAAATGAAGTAAAATATGATCTGTGCTCAAGGAAGAATAAAGGGCATAAGCTTGGAGACAACTCTGACGGTGCTTCCAGAGAGCCTCCAACCACACATGCTGTAGGCGGACACAGCACATCACTTCCACTGTGCGACAGATCGGAAAGCAAAAACTCAGGAGAGTAAGTGGCTTGCTTAGGCTCACACAAACTCATCAACTGGCGTTAGAAATCAGGTCACTTAATGCCTAGCTTCCTGACATTCTCACAGTTAGTCAGCGGCACTGTGTGACAGTGATCAGACACTTCTAGCCACTCACCTTTGGCTTCACTGGGGCAGTGACTTATCTGCTAAGATAGGGCTGAAAAGGTCCTTGGAATCAGGACCCGTACATTTAAAGAGTCCCAAATAACCCCCTCAGCTCAAAAATATCTCTCTCAGGGACGCTGAGGCCACTCTCTGAGGCACTGCGGGTCATGAAAATGTTTTTTTGGGGGGGAAAAGCCACTATCATCCATTAACATTTTTAGCAATAATTAATTTATCATTCATTCATTCATTCATTCATTCATTCATATGTCAGATACCAACTATCCTGGAGTTTAAAATTAAAATGAAATAGCTTTAACCCCATTCCATGTGTGGTGGGAACTTCCTCCTCCCTTTCCTCTCACTCCTAATTTTCCCATGGAGTCTGGTGGGGAAGGGTCTTGAGTTTCCCTCATTACTTTGGGCTCTGAGTGCCAGCTTCTGTTAAATCCATTCTCTGAATGGGCCAATGGGCCACACTTATTCTCTCTGGCTTCCCTCCAGATGTGCAACACAGCTCCATGTCTTTGATTTCCCACAGAAAACATGACTCACTGAAGGTGTCTGTAACTGCAGCATATTTTATTGACGATCGAGGATACAGGGAGAGACGGTTCCATCACACCCTATAAAGCACAGGTTCAAAGATCAAACTCTCCTGCTCTTAAAGAGTCCCTTGGCCATTTCTATCTGCTTGGGATCCTGGCATGTTTACTGGCTCTCTCACTCCCTCTTTGCTCTCCTTTGTGCTTCCAAAATTCTAATTTGTTTCTTATAGTGAGCAAATAATTCTGTTCTCTCCAACCCCTATCTTGCCAGATAGCATTTTCTCTTTCCATTCCTCATCCATTTATTCAATTAAGATTAAGTAACCTCCACTATGAGACACTGTGCCAGGTACTGCTGAGGATACAAAGATGAATTCCACATGAACCCTAACCCCCGGAGCTGATAATCCAGTAGAGGAGATAAGATTCGTACCGGAGAACCGGAGCATAAGGTAGAATGTGCTAAGAAATTGAAGCACATGGGAAGGGAGGCCATGCCGTAGGTGACCAGATGGACAGGGTCAGGAGGGCTCCGAATCTCCCTGGAAGAGGGAGGAAAAGGTCCAAGTCTGAGGTAGTGCAACCTGGGTGAGGGGCAATAACTGGGAACCTGGGGGAGCTGGGGGGGGGTGGCCAGAAGGACCTGAGAACCCGGGCCGGGGTGCAGCAAGGAAAGAAGGGTCAGACACAGGAAGTCCTTGGATCGATATTTCTCCCTCATCCCCCACCTCCAAATCTCAACCTTTATATCAGGTGGGGCTAGAGCAGGATGAGGAGGGAAGCGGACCCCCTCCCCTGGCAGCATGGCTTGGACCACTTGAACTCTCTGATAATAGCAATGGTCAATAGCAAATCACCTCCACCTCTGTGTGTGTGACTAGTAGGAGTAGCACCTGACACACACACCGTAGATGCTCAAGTCTGCTTGTTGAATGAACAAATGGATGATGAATGGGACTGACAATGGCTGTTAGGTTTGATACAAGATATAATTTTTCCTAGAGGAAGGACACAAAGGTATAAGAACTGGGCTGGAGGTCACGAGATGGGTTTTAGTTCTGGGTTTAGCTCTCTTTCACCTTCTAGCTTGGTCAGGAGGTCACTTACCCATTCATTTATTTACTTACTCATTTATTCAGTTGTTCAGTGACCAAAGAAAGTACTACTCCATGTCCAACTTTAGGCAATGAGAACTGAATGAGGAGCTCAAATAGTGTGGGAGAGAAACATACCCAAATGATGAAATAATTCTATACATTTTAGATAATAGAGTTTATACATATTAAAATAGAGAGGTGCTGTGAGATCCCTCATGACTGCTGCGGGATCAGATAGAATGAGACCTCTCTTTGGCCAGCCTGTCTGGGCAGTCTAATTTAAAACAATATCCTTGGAGTGCATCTAAATTATTTATACCCCATGACGCTGGAAATAGTGAACTCTGCTTCATTCTGACAAGAAGCTTTGCACCAAAGAGTAAGATGTCGGACATATGGGTCACATTTAATGAAAAAACATAAACTAGGTTTTCTTTGATTCTGTCCACTTAATTGCCCCCAGGTGAGTTTAGGAGGAGCTCACACCTTGACGTGGGAGGAAGGCTCCAGTCTGACGGCCAAGGAGAGGCATGTGGTGCTGTGTGTGGGACTCAGGGTTCAGAGAGCAAGCCAAGCTCCATTTCCATGCACTGGGTTGAAATAACAGCATTCACTTCTTATTCTAGATGCATACTGGGACTCAGCTTCCATTTTTATCCTGTGTGTGTATTTGTCTGTATAATGTATAGCTGATAGAGGAAAAGACTGAAAGGACTCATACCAAAATGTTGTTAATAATAGCTGTCCACTGAGTTCACACTATGTATTAAATACTTTATAAATATTATTTCGGTTAATCCCTTATAATAAACTTATGTGATTAAGTAATCTCTCTGTTTTACATATGAGAAAAATTAGGCATCCAAAGGTGGAGTTGCCAAGAATTTAAAAATGAGCAACCCTGTTAAAAAATGGGCAGAGGACCTGCACAAACGCTTTTCCCAAGAAAACATACAAACAGCCAACATATATATGAAAAGATGCTCAACTTCACTAGCTAAAGGGAAATGCAAGTCAAAACCACAATAAGATACCATTTCCCACCTGTTAGAATAGCTATTGTCAATAAGACAAGAAATAAGAAGTATTGGAGAGGATGCAGAGAAAAAGGAACCCTCATTCATTGCTGTTGGGACTGTAAACTGGTATAGCCACTATGGAAAACAGCATTCCTAAAAAATTAAGAATAGAGCTACCATAAGAGCAATCCTCTTCTGGGTATCTGCGCCCCAAATTTGAAAACATTTATTCATAAAGATATCTGTTCCCCTATGTTCACTGAGGCATTATACATAGTAGTCAAGACATGGAAAGAACCCATGTGACCTTGGATGGATGATTGGATAAAGGAGATGTGGTATACACACATATATATAGAATACTACTCAGCCATAAGAAAAGATGAAATACTGCCATTTGTGACAACATGGATGGATCTTGAGAGTATCATGCTAAGCAAAGTAAGTTGGATGGAAAAGGGCAAGAACCATACGCTTCCACTCATATGCGGGATATAAAACAGAAAGCAATAAATGAACACACTCATAGACACAGTAGGGTGGTTGCCAGAGGGAAAGGGGATGGGGAAGGATGAAGAAGGTAAATGAGGTCAAATGTATGGTGGTGGAGGGATTCTAGACTATGGGGGGCGGGTAATGAACACATAATACAATATATAGATGATGAATTATAGAACTGTATACCTGAAACTTATATACTGTTATCAACCAATCATATCCTATGTATTTAATTTTAAAAAAAGAGGTGGAGTTGCTTGCCTGACATCACACCAAAGCAGGCAAATGGAACTTGGCTGTTGGCTCTGAGCCTGGGCTGCCATAGACCTCCTCCCTAGAGGTAGGGTATTGAATGGCTTTTAATCTCTGGATGGTGGCATGTTCTTAATTTTTACTTTTTGCTTATCCATATTTTCTAAATGTTGTTAAATGAATAAATGTTACCTCTGTAATAAGGAGAGAGAGAAATGGAATCATCTTTTTTCTTTTCCCAGCCCTTTAGAACTATTCGAGGGGACTACCTCAACTTTCCCTGCATCTTTCCTTTCAGTGTTTCTGGAATGCCAGCTGTGCCCGGCCGTCTGCCAGGCATAGGGAACCAGAGTCCTCGCCTGGAAGGAGCTCAGTCTCCTGCACGCTTCTGTCACAGCGATGTGTTATCTCTTCAGATCGAAGAGTCAGGACCACTAAGGAAGGTGTCGACCAAGGCGGGTCAAGATGAGAGAGTGGCCACAGGACTTTAGGTATTAAAATGTGTATGTAAGATTTACAATAGCACTTTTGAAAAAGCCCCATGAAAGTAGAAACAAATGTGACCAAAGAGAAAAAAAATGAGAGCGAATGTATAGAAGGCCGGCCTTGAGGAAAGGGGGTGTAATGATAGCTGTAGAAGGAATAACTCTATAGCAACAAATTTGAAAACTAGGAGAAATGGTGAAGCATACATAGGTGTACTATAGGGACGAAAAGGTTGAATAGATCAATTCCATAAACATATAAAACCTGATAAATTTAGTACAAAAAATAACTAAATCCTCTAACAGAGAACAGACACATCCTTAGATATTTGGGATAAACCTTTTGAGTCAGTGTGTTATTATCTTGATATAATGCTAATATTTATTTAAGTTTCTACTTCTGCATTCATTATATAAATGATGAGAATGTGATCAGATCAATAGGGATTAATAAGGCATTCAGTGGAATTCAGCAATCTTTCCTAGTAAAAGTCCTAAGAAGAATAGAAGGAAATAGCTAAATATATAACTGCTATTTATAAAAAAAACAACAGCAAACATTACAAATGGCGACATGTTACATTTCCCTTTAAATCAGGAACAAGGTGGGAGTGTCCACTATCCCCATTATTATTCAACAGGTTCCAGTGGTTGCAATAACACAAGGAAGTAAAATCATTTGTTTAAAATTTTGGAAAAGAAGAGATACAATGGACCTTTTGCTGATGTTATATAACTGTATCAAAAAAACCTGCTAGTATTCTAGAGTTGGTAAAAATAAAAACACCCCTCCCCAAAACCACTTCGGAATTAATAAGGAAATTTGGCACTTGATACTGAAATAAATATTTTAAAGTATATATTTTTTCTATACTAATAGTAGACTAGCCATAGGAAAATAACTTTTTCATAACAGCATCAAAGCTATAATACACTTAGGAATAAATTTTAGAAGAAAGGTACAAGAATTATATGAAGAAAACATAAAATCTTATTAAAAGTCCTAAGAGCTGAACAAATAAAAAAAAATCCCATATTCTTGGATAGAAAAGTTAATATAATAAGAATGAAATACAATTCTAATTTGAATCTCAATGGCTCATCTGTCTTCTGAATAAGACTAGAGAGCTTTACTAGGTATTAAAACATACCTAGAGTTTCTGTAATCAAAGCCAGCAGAGTATTGACATAGGAATAGATGGATAGAATCCCGGACCAAAAAGAAAACACCAGAATAGTCACATTGTTTATGTGACTGTAATACATGGCAAGGGTGGTATTTTATATTTGTTGAAAATGAACGTTTCTTTAATGAATGATGGCATCAATGGCTATCCTTCTGAAAGAAAATCAAGTTGAATTCCTACCTCATACTATATTTACAAATAAATTCTAGATCAATTAAATGTAAGAAATAAAACAAAAATATTGATATCTAGGAAAACATATGTATAATCTAGCAATATATTTTATTTATTTATTATTATTCTTCCCATCAGCATTTATCCTCTCTCTATGCTCTCTTCCACCTCCACCCACCCACTCAATCTTGCAATATCTTTAAGACTAAGAAAATAAACCCAAAAGCTATCAATGAAAAGATTGACAGGTAGCCATTAAATTTGAAATAAATGTATGACACTATAAACAAGATAAAACATAAATGTTAGCCCAGCCAGTGTGGCTCAGTGGTTGAGTGTCGACCTATGAACCAGGAGGTCATGGTTCGATTCTGGGTCAGGACATATGCCTGGATTGCGGGCTCAATCCCCATGTGGGACATGCAGGAGGCAGCTGATCAATGATTCTCTCTCATCACTTACTTATGTTTCTATCTCTCTCTCTCTCCTCTCCCTTCCTCTCTGAAATCAATAAAATACATTAAAAATGTTAAAGTTGGGGGATTTGCATCACATATGACAGATAAAGGATTAAAATCTATACAAACAGAAAATTCTTTTTTAAAAAGATTTTTATTTGTTTGTTTGTTTATTTATTTATTTGTTAATCCTCACTCCAGGATATTTTTCCATGCTTTTTAGAGAGAATGGAAGGGAGAGAGAGAGACACAAAGAAACATCAATGTAGGAGAGACACATTGATTGGTTGCCTCCTGCATGCACCCTGACCAGGGCCGGGGAACCTGCAACAAAGGTACATGCCTTTAACTGGAATCAAACCCAGGATCCTTCTGTCTGCAGACCAGTGCTCTATCCATTGAGCCAAACCGTTGAGGACTAGACAGAAAATTCTTATTAATTGAGTTAAAAAAAAAGATGAGTATCTCAATGGAAAAATAGAGGATTGAATCCAAATAGAAAAGTAGGAGAGCAAATCCAAATTGATAAACATATGAAAAGATGCTCCGCCTCACTACTAGTCTAGAAAATGCAAAATAAAGTAAAAATGAGATATTGCTGATGATGGGAATAGGGATATGGTTGGGAATTTTTGTTCACATACTGTGAATGAAAATGTAAGCAATCAACTTTTTTATTTTTAAAGGAGAGGGATGTAGTCTGGCAACACCTATTACAAGTAAAACACATATATCTACCAACCCAGCAATCTCACTGCCTTTGTGCATTTTACAGAAATAAACGCACCAGAATGATAACATTAAATCTACCATATGAAATTATTAATGGCAGCCTGGGCTGCAGGGTAGCACAGTTATGTAAATGCGGTCCTTGGAGGTGTGTGCATTGCACTGGCATTGACTGAAACGTGTGTAGTGGCCAAACACAGGAAACCAAGCCACAGTCCCTTAGTGGACAAATAGCTGAGTGAGTAGGATACATGCATACCATGGAATATTGAGCCATCATTAAAGAGAATGAGTCAGACTTATACTAACTAACTCAGAGAGACTTCCAGGATATATTATGCAAAAGAAAGGCAAGGTGCAGAGAAATGTATACAAGAAAATCCCAGTTTTTGTGAAAAGAACTGAGCTCCCACTCGCTTCATGTTTGAATGAATGTGAGGGAAGATGCTCAAGGATACATGCCAAAGAGGGAGAATGAGAAGGTAACCCTAATTCAACCAAACAACATCAGGCCAGATCAGACCAGACCTGACTAGTCAAGATCATATCCAACAAGATGAGACCAGATCAGATCAGATCAGACTAGACTAGGCCAAACTAAACCAGACTAGATAAGACCAGGCCAAACCAGACAGACAAAACCAAACCAAACTATAGTAAATACAAGTAAGCCCAATCAAACCAACCAGACTAGACCAGAATGAGCCAAACCAAACCAAACTAAACCAGTCCAGTCTAAACTAGTCCAGTCCAGAACAGATAAAACCAGACTAAACCCAACCAAACCAGTCAAGTCTAGACCAGACCAGACTAAACTAAACCAATTTAAACAAGAAACAGACTGCCAAAGTGTCTGTGGTAAAGCAGCATGTGTGACATCCATTTATGTTGCGATATCAATCTATCATCTATCTATTATCTATCTATCTATCTATCTATCTATCTATCTATCTATCTATCTTCTATCTATCCATCTATCATATCTATCTATCTATCTATCTATCTATCTATCTATCTATCTATCTTCTATCTATCCATCTATCATCTATATCTATCTATCTATCTATCTATCTATCTATCTATCTATCTATCTATCATCTATCTATCTATCTATCATTTATCTATCATCTATCTATCTATCTATCTATCTATCTATCTACCTACCTACCTATTATCTATCTATCATCTATCTATCTATCTATCTATCTATCTATCTATCATTTATCTATCATCTATCTATCTATCTATCTATCTACCTATTATCTATCTATCTATCTATCTATCTATCTATCTATCTATCTATCTATCATCTATCTCTATGTGTAGATAAATATAATGATGAATGAAATGATGGTCACTAAATTGTTAGTGGAGACAGCTCAGCATGATGGGACCTCAGTTGATTTTTATTTTCCTTGTACTTTTTGTGTTGCTTGATTTTTAAAAATAGAGAGAGTATGTATTATTTACACAATTAGGAAAAAATTAGAAAGCTTTTCTACTGTGTAAGAATGCTTTCTGAAAAAAGGGGAAGTGGGGGAGGGGGAGAAGAAACCTTTTATTCTGCAGGTTAGCAGTGTGCTGTCCTTGGTGGCCCTTCCTGCCTAGGGAGCACATCCACCCACCGCCCCCTCTGGAAGACGAAAGCAGGACACTAACTGCTAAGTCCCCAAAGAGCCTTGTGCCCACAGTGTGCTTCTGGGCTCCAACCACATCTCCTACATCAATTTAGCTCCTGCGCTGGACATCTTCCCAGCAATTTCGGGAGAGGAGACTCCAGGAATTGCAGAGTGAGCTCACAGGTCCCCTTCTGGGGCAGGAAAGCAAGCCCCGCAGTGGCTTGCACAGGAACAAGAAGAGAAAGAAGGGAAGTGTATGGGGCACAGGGCTCAGTCACGCTGATGGATGAGGAGGCCCTCTCTTTACATGGGTGAGATTACTCAGGCTTTTCTCTCTCCAGGCCCCAAAGCATGTGGCTTTCCAGGCCATGGGACTGAGAAGAGAGTGGGCTCATGGCCTTGTTAGCAGTTGCTTAATATCCAAAGAATAACCCAGGCTCTCATGTGAATCTCTGTGGGCCTTTCCATAATTCCCCCCAACCCCCCTGGCTCTGTAACTAGAGGTTGAGCACATTCCAAACCCTCATTCTCCCCACAATGGTTGATGCTGGAAGGGAATGAGTCCCAAAGCCACAGTCAGTGTTGTCCCTCTCCCCTCCTCGCTCTCCCACTACAAAGCTTGGGTTTCTGTGGGCTCGTTTTGCTCTTGCCTTTGCCATCCTTTTTCTTGTGTCCTAAGTCAGAATAGTAGAAGCTGGAGATCCTGACTTTGAACCTGATGCCAGGAAAGGGTTAGGTCTAATGGTTGAAACATAAAAACATTTGAAAAAATCACAGACATGAGAACCAGGCCTAGGGAATGCATTCTCCAATCTCTTTCTCAAGTAACCCTCTCAGCTTTGGGGTACATTGGCAAAGTCCACATGGTGCCTTGTATTCAATAGTTGCTCAGTAAACACATCTTAAAGTAAGGCCTTGGGTCTTCCCCACACTGTGTGAGAGGCCGAGGATGAACCCACCTGCCTCACTCACCTATCAGCATGGGTTTGTTTAGCTGATTAACTCACAGAACCACCCCTCTATTCGAAAAGGTCCCCTTTCATTCCCAGGGAGTCCTCGGGCTCTGATGGGATGAAACAGGGAAGGTATATTTTGAGGCCTGGGCAGTGGGCAGAGGGGAAGCCAGGAGGGAGAGGTAGTCCAACAAGGCCCTGTTCTGGAGAGAGGTGGAAGGGAATGCAATTGAGGAAAGGCGAAGAAAACCATTCCAGAAAGCTCAGAAGACTTCAGAAATGGCCAGTAACGATAATAGTATGACAATTGCCATTGGTTAAGTGCTTCCAAAAGTCTTGCGAGGAAATTCACTTTCCTCTTGCTCTGCAGGGAATGTTTGTGGGGCTATTTTACTTTTCAGTCCCCAGACCCAGGAATGGATCGATGGGCCAGTGCCACATGCCCTTAGCCCTGACTCTGAGCTGTCATGCCTGGAGTGCTGCCTCCTCAGTAGGAGATTGGTGGCCTCATTACAGCAGGAGGAAAGGCCCTTCACACCTAGCAGGCAGGTGGCTTTGTCAGCCAGGGGCAGGGGCAAGGGAGGGAAGGCTTTCGGGAGGGCTGGGGCAGAGGAGTCAGTTGTTGCAAAACCAAGAAGTGGGCTCAACCTGAACCCCACGCCCTGGGCCAAGTCCTCTCAGTACAGCTCTACGTTGGCCTGGGGAAGTGAGTTCACTGCTGGCTCCAGTCCAGGTCTGACCAGCCTAGGATCAGGGTGGTTCAGGATATACTGCCTGGTTTCCTGCCCTGGGCGTTCCTACAGAGGGTCAGGCCTACCTCCTCTGAGAAGCTCCCTGGGCTCCCTAGGGACAGGGCTCCCCCAGACCTGTGGATCTCTATGCATCTTGTAAGCTGTTTCTGGGTGGGGCCTGACATCCACCCCTTTCCCAGTCTCCCTAGCACTTGGCAAGGCGTCTCCCACACAGATGGGTCCTCAGAGAATGAGAACCAGCTTTTTAATTTAAAACAATATATTTTAAAAATTGATTTTAGAGAGAGGAAGGGAGAGGGATAGAGAGATTTTCTCACTGATGAGAGAGAAACATTAATTGGCTGCCTCCTACAAACTCCCTCCTGGGGACCGAGCCTGCAACCCGGGCATGTGCCCTGACCTGGAATAAAACCATGACCTCCTGGTTCATGGGCTGACGCTCAACCATTGAGCCACACCAGCCAGGTGAGAACCGGCTTTGAGGTCAGATAGACTTGGGTGCAAATCCTGCCTCTCCCTCCAATCAGCTGTATGACTCTGATCCATACAGATCTGAGCCTCATTTTCCTCACATGTGAATTGGTGATAAATATTTTTAGGACACTTGTGAGGATTAAAGGAAATAATACATGTGAAGTGCTTATAGCTCAGTGTCAGGCATGTACAGGCCGGCCACCATGTCCGGAAACAGGTTATATTAGATTGCCATTAGTAACACATCAATAAATAATTTATCATGTTTTTCCTTGTGTTTGCACACTCGATGCCCACCCTGCTGAAAGCCCCAATCCATGGTCTGCCATCCACAGTGGTAACTAGGGACAGTGGTGCCCAGATGGTTGCTGCCTCCTGGAGCCCAGATTTCCCTTGTTGGCTCTCCCTTAAGGCCACCCTTCCCTGCCCCCCACATCTAGGATGGGCTACCTCCCAGATCTGGCATTGGTGACTAAGGAGAGTGCTTAGAAGCAGGCTGGGCTGCTGGGATGCCTCAGGGAAAAGCCAGTTCAGGGTGTCAGCGGTTTCGTGGGGGTCAGGCCCAGAGTTCATTAGAGAACAATCAAACACCTGTTACTGACGTGCAGCCTCAAGACCCCAGAAATCAACATTTGGACCTAATTGCTATCTGCCTCCTACACACAGAGGCTTTTGAATGTTTAGGAGAATCAGGAAAGTGGGAAGACGGTTCGTGTGTGCTGAATCATCAATCCAACCGTCCTGCACACGTTTACTGAGCACCGATTGTGCTCAGGATAATATGCTACAAGGCATTGCACGGGCACAGAGGTCTAAGAGATGGTCCCCATCTTCAGGAAGCTGCACGCCTGTTTGGGGGGCCAGGAGGAAGTGCCCAGAATGGTAGGAGCTGGAGACATGCACAGGAGGAAGGGACTACCCAGATCTGGGGAACTTAGGGAGACCTCGCAGGGGGCACCCAGGTTGGACTTGATTCTTCATTTTTAGATGGAGACATTACATTTGGGATCATTTGAGGGGACATTGGTAGTGGTGGTGAGGTACCAGTAATCTAAACATTTCTGGCTTCTAGAGCAATGGTTGGCAAACTTCTATAAAAGGTTAAATAGTAAATATGGTCTTTCCTCCTCCTCCTCTTCCTCCTTTTTACAATTCTTTTAAAATATAAAAAATCATTCTTAGCTCACAGGCCTTACCAAAAACAGGCCAAGGGCCAGATCTGGCCTGTAGAGTAGTTTTCCAACCACCGTTCTAGAGAATTCCCAGAAGCTTGGTATCAGTGTGAGCACCAACGGTGATAACTCCGCCCCTGGCGTAGTGTGCAGGCACTAGGCTATGCACTTGGACTACATTATCAGATGCAATTCTCTCAACAGCTTGCTGAGGTAGGTACCTTTATATGTCATAGGTGAGGAACTGAGGCTCGGAGAGGCTAAGTAACTTTCTCAAGGGCACTGGGAGAGGAAGTGGCAGAGGCTGGATCTGAGCCAGGTCTATCTGACTCAAGCACGCATGGTATCAAACCAACCTCAGCATGAGGAGGCGGGGCTAGTGCTTTTCCTTCTGATGGCTGCAGGGAACATCCATGCGACCCATGGAAAAAACGCAGGAAGAGAAAAATGCCGGAAAAGTAGATCAGAATTGAGGAGAAGGGAAGGTTGATCAGAAACCCGATCCTGGTTTTCCAGTGGCTTCCCTGGGCTCCCAGGTGCTTTTGTGTCTGGAAACCTTCATTTGACCATCTTTGAAATGGATGTGCAATGGCGATACCTGTTTCTCTGCCTCCCCACCCTCTCTCTCCTCAACTATGAAGAGGGCTCTTTCCCAGGCACTTTGAGTAACTTCCGGGTCATTAATAAAATGAGAAACTGGATTTATTAATTTATTCAATCCACACATGGCTTCCTTCCAACAAGGATCTGATGGGTGTAACAGGCAGCATGTGCTCATTCTTCCCGCAGAAGGAGTGGGAAAATAGCCACCAGTTCTGAGAACACACTTCACACATTTTTTTATGTCATTGTTTTCTTTGCTTTTGGAACAAATTCAGAGAGGAAATTAAAATGCAGAGAAGAAAATAAATACATTTGTTACTTCCTAGAATGAATGACTTTGTCATTTAGAAAACCCAATAAACTAACACACACACACTCACACATCTCAGGCACAGCATGAAAGGAAAGGCTAATTTCTGGATTGTTTTCCCAGGGACAGGCCCTGCCTTCGTAGAGACTGTGAGCAGTGGAGAATAATAGAGAGCTTGTGAGGTGACGTTTGCAATTTCTTAGCACAGAATAAGGAATCAAGAAGTGTTGGCTGTTATTATCCCCATAAATCCTCGCAGTAGGATCGAGCCAAAATTGGGCACAGTTGCTGGGGCTTCCTCCTCAGGGACCCCCAAGACTTGGCTCCAGAGGCGGAAACAGAGCGAGACACGCCACCGTGCTCACGCTGCGGAAGCAGAGGGCTGGCAACGCGCGTTGTGAAAGACGAGAAGCAGATCAAGAAGGTTGTAACATCCAGAGCAGGGCTGTTTCTCTGGGGCTCTCAGGCCTGACAAGCCGGTGGTTTGGGGGTTACTTGGAATAAGCAGCCCAACGAGCAGATCGCATAGAATGTTCTACGAACCCGCGGGCGGGCCCTGAAACTCGGGGGTCTGAGAGGTCAAAACTATTTCCAGAATGACACTGTGGCTGTGTTGATATCGGCACCAGTGGTGCAAAAGCAAAGGCGGGTCTGAAACAGCTGGTGCCTTGGCATGAGTGGGTGCCCCCGCCGTCACGTCTCCATGGCTGAGCATTCGCGGGAGAAGAGAAAGGCCAGCCACAGGGAGGAGCGTCCTTGAAGAGGCCGGACAGTTACTGATTTCACTGGGCCTCAGCCCGGAGTGGATGTCCTGTTAACATTCTGTGTGATGAAACGGGACGCGTGCGGAAAGCGCTCAGCTACAGACCGAAGAACAGGGGTTGTTGGTCTCGAGGAAAAGCACTCGATGGAGTCACCGCTGAACAAGCTGCTTTTTCGCGGAACCCCGATTTTACCGCGGGATGGCACACGGACCTGGCTCTTTACACTTGCGTTGGGCAGACAGTTCTGAAAATGGGTCAAGTGCATGTCCGCTACTGGCCAAAATGGGGTAATAGGAACTGTATCTATCTTCTCACCTTAAACAATTAAAAAAGCAAAGCAAAACAAAACAAAACAAAAACCCCAAAGCCAGACAAAGTATATATAGCAAGCAATGACCTTCAGATACCGGACAACAGGCAGCTCAGGACAGTGACCCCGAGAGAAGGGTCCCGAACGAGGTGTCGAGCTCACTGTCTGGAGTTTCCAGGCCCCAGGGCAGGGAGGGGCCCCCAAACAGAGCCAGTGGTCTCCCTGAGTTGGGAGAAAAGAGCTGAACACGCAGGGAGGCCCAGGCGGCGGGGATTGTAGCGCAGAGCCCGGAGGGCGAGGGCCGAGCGCCCAGAGCGCGGAGGGGGCTCTTCTGGAGCCGGCAGCCTCCAACAAGAGGATCACGTCGCAGTGGCTATCGGTAGAAGAGGTTTGGAGGGGGCACGAAAGGATCCCTGAAATGGCTCTCTGTGTTTTACTCTTCACCCCTGCATCTCCAATCTCTCAATTAACCAGCAGAGCTCAGGGAAGGGAGGGGCCGGGGAGAGGGTTTGCTGGGGAAGCGGTGCCAGCTCCTTACACCCCGAAGCTGTGCTTCCGCAGGGCTGTTCTGGAGTCACTCTGGGTTCCCTCCCTCAGAGAGAGAGGGGGTGGATTTGCCAGGAGCCAGTGAAGCTTAAGCTACAGGCTCCCTCACTTGCAAGTCCTGGGAGTGCCCTGGATGTGTCCTCTCATGTCATGTTTTTGTAAACTTTGTATTATTTTTCTTTGAAGGGGCCCCGAATTCTATAAGCTTCGAGATTCACAAAATCTGGATCGTCCTCCGCTAAGGAGGTTTCCTGCCTAGATCCCTTTCTGGGGACTGTGTGGTGACGCCTTCATGTAACACGAAAGTCCCACAGAAAAACCAGCTCATGTTCATTCATTCACTTAGCCATGGGCTCTGGGTTCCTGCCCATGGGGGCTCGGGGCCAGCTCTCAGATGCAGGGTGAGCAGACAGCCATGTGGCCTCTGTCTTTAAGGGACATTCAGTCTAACAGAGAAGGGAGCAAAGTAATTACCCGAACAGTGATGCAGCTAAACAGGTGGTAAGGGCGATGGAAGGAGTAGGGTGAGCAAGGAGAATGGAGCCCTAGCTCTGTGGGGGGTGGTGGTCAGGGGCCCTGCCTGGAAAAGCGATGCTTACGTGACATTTCGACAAGAGCACTGGCTTGCTGTTGTTGTAAGACTGGGTGCTGGGAGGGGTGACCTCCAGGCAGAGAGGCGTCGTGTGGCAAAGGCTGGGAGGGGGCGGGGAGCCCTGCCGCAGTGAGTGGGGGTGGGCATGAGGGCAGGATGCGGCTGGGAGCTCAGCAGGGGTCAGCCCCACAGTTCACTGCCAGCTGGTGGTAAGGATTTGCCCCCTCAACTATTTCTCTGTAGAAAGACCCAGGGCTGGGACCAGACGGCTTTGGCAAGGTTTCAGCCCAAATCATAGGCTCTTTTTACAATTCTTTGTAATTCTGCTCACATCAAAGTTAAAATTGTCTGCATCGGGACAGCCACTCTCTCCAGACCAAATTATAGACACTGTTCTTGGACTGTCCAGTGGCCACTCACTGCTTCCTCCCACAACACCAACCCGTGGGCTCAGCCAGAGCCCCGCCTGACCGGAGAGTCAGAGTGGGACAGGGGTGTGGACTGATGGACAGCGGCCACATCCCTCAGCCCTCTCACCCGAGTGACCACACCTCGGAGGAAGCCATCAGGGGTCTGACCTGGCCAGGGAATGTTGGCAAAATGCCCCCAGGCCTCATGCTACAATGTTAGCTGTGTGAGTGCACCCCCACCATCGGGTCCAAACTGCCCTCCAGCCATTTCCTAGGAGCCCACAAAACCTCCAGCAGCTTCGAGGACCCGAATGGCCCACGATCAGAATCACCCCTTAAAGCGACACATCCTGTGTGTGCAGTTGGGCTGAAACACAGTTCTAGGTTCTCTGGGATCAGCTGAGGGCAGGACGGATTTGGGAGGGTGTAGTGGGACTGCACTTAGCGAGCGCCTGCCTGTTTGTTTCAAGGCACTGTGCAGATGTGTCATCAGTTCAATCCTCACCCACACCAGTCGATACCCGAGTCCCAGGATAAATTGAGGACTCGGTTGGAACTTTAGCGTCCATTCACAAGGTGTTGCATTCGGAAGTAACACCAGTCCTACATCCAAATATAATTGAAAAGCAATTTAAATTGTTTCTGTTGTCTCTTGAGCAACACCTAAGGGGATTATATAGCCACAAAGCATAGCAAAACATTTAGAATTGCGGCTACCTCATACCTGCCCCCATCCCTTCATCAGAGTAGGGCGGCTGCTCCGAGATTGCTCATCACCCCGCCCCCAGCCCCACCCCCAAACTCTCAGGGCGCTTCCTCCTCTCCACTGACCTCCCATGGACAATCAATCTGGCCTTCCCTTCCCACTCAACTCTAAAGGCACAGCCCTCTACCTTTTCCCAAAGGTCTTTGACCCCAGAGACACAGTTAAGTTTTGTGATCCTTTGATGTTTGGGGGAAGGAGGAAGAGGAAAAGGCCAGGGCCTTGTAACCCTAGAACCATCATCATTTGACTGGCAGGCCCAGCTACCCCTGGAGTCTGGCTCTTGTGCTGGTGCCATACCTGCCGCTGAGTGACTGTGGGAAGGGAGGGGACAGAGCCCCCCTTCCAACCTGGGAGGGGAGGCAGGTGGCGGCTGGGGCAGCCTTCCCTCCATCAAAGTGTGAGGCTGGCTGTAGTGACAGGAGACAAACATCCCCGCCTCTGTGAGGCCTCTGCTGACACAGTCAAGGGATCAATCAAGATAAAAACGGACAGAAAAATCCAAGTCATTGATTCTTTTTCCACCGGGGATCAGAAGAAACACCAAAATCCTTCCCCAGCTGGCAGACAGCGGGAGAGGGGCGGCACCACTCGGTCTGTCTCCCTCCTGCCCTGACTGCCCCGCTCCCACCATCTGATAACCCCTCCCCGTCAGTGGCTGTGGTTCAGTTTCTCTCCTTCACGCTTCTCTGAGAGGAATGGGCTTAACGATACTCCTTGATCTCATTATCAAGGCCTGGACATGAGACTCATCTGGGGAACTTTTACCAAAAGGGTCTCCCAATTCCAGGCCATTTACATAAAAAATTCTGGGGTATAGCTGGGGCATCAGCATTGGAAAAAAAAATCTCCCTCGAGGTTTCTGAGGGGGAGCCAGGGCTGAGACCATGAGACCCAGGAGCAGTTAGGAAGGGGAGGCGCCTTAGCCGGGCCCCTGGGGTACACTCTGGCGCTGGGGACCCAGCCCCTGGATGTGGTTGGGGGCTGTGCCTTGCTCAGCAGAGGAGGCTGGTGTGGGCAGGGGCTGTAGGGCCTCACAGCTCAGAGAGCAGCATTGAAGGGCAGGCTAATGCCCCAGTTTCCCTTCTCCACTCCCTGCCCTCGGAATTCCGCTGTCTCCTTGGAAGTGAGTGGAGGGGTCTGGGGCTCAGCTCCATCACCCTGTCCAGCTTTCCCAAGGAGCTTTTCTGTTGCTCTGAGCTGGGTTCCGAAACCCAAGGGGGTTTTGGCAAGTTATTAATCCCTAGTAAATAGCCAGCTATTAATCTCAATTACCTTGATTGCTTAATTAGGCTGTGCAAAGAACGAAGCCCATCGAAATGGAAATTGCTCATGGCACACGGACAGGCTGTGTGGTCTCTGAGAAACAACAGGAGTCTGAGGTCTGAGTTCTGTTTGCCGTCTTGCCAAGACTTGTGTCGAACACAGGGTTTCACATTGCTAACCCAGGGGCCGATGAATGGGCTGCTCCAGTTCCAGGCCATTTACATTGCTATGTATATGTGCAATTTTCAAAGCATTGGGGAAAAAAATGAAATAGAGTCAAAGTTAAAACCATACTGAATACTCTGTAATTTCCCTTTGCTACAAATTGCATTTCAGACTTGTGCCCTATCATTAGTATTGCATTACAAACACTGATCAGAATCACGCCGGAGTGTAAATGGTAATAATAGGCACTCAATAAATAGTTATTAAATGAATAGAAATGTTTCTTAGATCCTGAGTTGGCACATCAGTGGTTTAGCTGGATTGTTGCTTTATGCTAATGTATGTTGATTGCAGCAAGTTTGAGAGAAAAACAGAAGTCAACGTGAGACCCCACTATGAACAGGTTTGTGTCTATAGTTCTAGTTCTCTTTTCTCTGTGTACATACACAGCTTGCGAAGATAAAATCTCCAATATGAAAATCAGTGTGGATGGGGAAGTGGGCCGGATGAGGTCTAGACCTTTGCGGTAGACTATTGGGAGCCTGCCCAGATCCCCTAGACCAGTGGTCGGCGAACTGCAGCTCGCGAGCCACAAGAGGCTCTTTGGCCCCTTGAGTGTGTCTCTTCCTAAGCCAGTGATGGCGAACCTATGACACGGGTGTCAGAGGTGACATGCGAACTAATTTTTTTGCTTGATTTTTCTTTGTTAAATGGCATTTAAATATATAAAATAAATATCAAAAATATAAGTCTTTGTTTTACTATGGTTGCAAATATCAAAAAATTTCTATATGTGACACGGCACCAGAGTTAAGTTAGGGTTTTTCAAAATGCTGACACGCCGAGCTCAAAAAGTTCTCCATCACTGTCCTAAGCCTTAGGAGTACCCTAGTTAAGTTAATAACAATGTACCTACCTATATAGTTTAAGTTTAAAAAATTTGGCTCTCAAAAGAAATTTCAATCGTTGTACCGTTGATATTTGGCTCTGTTGACTAATAAGTTTTCCGACCACTGCCCTAGACCAGTGGTTCTCAACTGGCCCTTTAAATACAGTTCCTCATGTTGTGAGCCAACCATAAGATTATTTTCGTTGCTACTTCATAACTGTCATGTTGCTACTGTTATGAATCGTAATGTAAATATCTGATATGCAGGATGGTCTTAGGCGACCCCTGTGAAAGGGTCGTTCGACCGCCAAAGGGGTCGCGACCCACAGGTTGAGAGCCGCTGCCCTAGACTGTGGGGGCTACCCAAACCCCAGCTGCTGTGGAGTTGGATGCTGATGGCTCACAGTTGTCTTCCTCTATGGAGACTTGCCCTTGATCCACTAGGAGCCACCAACCCTGAAAAATGGGAGGTTACCCAGGGGGCTTATGCCCTTCTTCCAGGGGCAGCCAGTCAACGACTGACGATGCTGGGAGCAACCACCTGGTTCCCTTGCCTCAGGGAGGGACAACTTGTGTTGTCACTTATGTTCCGGAGCTGCGTCTCTGCAGACAGGGTGAAGAATTCCTTTTGGAGGCGTCTAGAGAGTGGAAACATGTGAGGAGCTGACCAAAATTGAGGGCTCATCCTAGGCCAGGAGGAAGAGTTGTTTTGGGCTAGGGAGGGCCTGGGTGTGCCATAGTTTCTAATTCCTTCCCTTCCACCAAATCACAGGAGCCTCTGCGGCTCTCTAAGTTTTTGTCTTTCCATATATAACAGGAGGGATTTGGACACCCTGATTTCTAAAGATGCTCCGGAGATTGTACCCTGTATGGGTCTAAGAAGAAAGCAAACAAACAAACAAACAAACAAAAAATGGTCTCTAAACAGCAATCACAAGCCTCAGGCAAAGATGACAGACACATTAATTGATAGAGGCAGTTGCTAGGGGAAGGGGACCCAGGGGCAAAACTTAGGGCTTATAAATAAATTCCACTTCAGCCTGGCTGGCCACCGTGGCTCAGTGGTTGAACATCGACCTATGAATCATGGTTTGATTCTGGTCAGGGCACATGCCCAGGTTGTGGGCTTCACCCCCAGTGTGGGGCATGCAGGAGGCAGCTGATCAATGAATCTCTCTCATCACTGATGTTTCTATCTATCTATCCCTCTCCCTTCCTCTCTGAAATCAATATATATATAGTGGGTCGTGACCCCTTTGGGGGTCGAATGACCCTTTTACAGGGCTCGCCTAAGACCATCGGAAAACACATATATAATTACATATTGTTTTTGTGATTAATCACTATGCTTTAATTATGTTCAATTTGTAACAATGAAATTGGTGGTCACCACAACATGAGGAACTGTATTAAAGGTTTTCGGCATTAGGAAGGTTGATAGCCACTGCCCTAACCGGTTTGGCTCAGTGGATAGAGCGTCGGCCTGCGGGTTGAAGGGTCCCAGGTTCGATTCTGGTCAAGGGCATGTACTTGGTTTCGGGCACATCCCCAGTAGGGGGTGTGCAGGAGGCAGCTAATCGATGTTTCTCTCTCATTGATGTTTCTAACTATCTATCCTTCTCCCTCTCCCTTCCTCTCTGTAAACAACAACAAAAAATCAATAAAATATTTTTTTTTTTAAAAAAAAAGGAATAAGGAAGGGAGGGAGGGAGAGATGGAAAAAGGATGGAAGGAAAGAAAAAAGAAAGTTTGAAATCACAGTGTGGGTATTTACAGGAGCCACGTCTACCTGGTCAAATTCCAGATGCTAAATGAGTAGGGCTGTTTTTTGACACGCTCAAGTTGGCAAAGATGCCTTCATACTTTCCTCAGCCACCCTCCTTCCTTTGGAATTTCCTTTCCTTGCCTCGGACGCCCAGAGCGGCTTAGGAACTCCCCAGTGCAGTCCTAACCAGGGCTGACCCCCTATAGGCATAGCCTATGTCCCAGAATTTTCCCAACACTTTTCCTTCCTCAAGCTTTTAGGTTAGTTTCCTCTCCTATGCCAGCCCATCTGGGAGCCACTAGTCACATATGGCTATTTAAATTTATATGAATTTAAAAGAAATAAACATATAGTTCCTCAGTCACACCAGCCACACTTCCACTGCTCAACAGCCACGCGTGGCGAGTAGCCACCACACTGCACAGCACAGAAAGAGAACATTTCCATCGTGGCAGAAAGTTCTACCGGACACTGATGCTGTCCTAAACCAGTCCTGAGCTCCTTTCAGTTGACAACATGTCTGGCCAGTACATGAGCACGCAGGAGGGGGACGTATCAGAATGCCTTCCGGTTCTCCCTCCATGCGTCTCCTTCTTTGGCAAATCAGAAGTTCACCCTTTGCCTTCAGATATCCTCTGCTGTTCTCTGAATATTATGGCTCCGGGAAGCTCTGGGCCCCTCCCCTCCTGGCCCTTCACCAACACAGGTCACTGAGTGGTCTACCTTCCACCGCTGAGCTGAAACGCCCAGCATGGCCTCGGAATTGCTTTCAGAGCAGCTGCATGGTTGTCTTAGTCTATCCTGGCTACTTTCACAAAGCACCACAGAACAACAGACATTTAGTTCACACAGATTTGGGGGCTGGACTCTGAGACCAGGGTGCCAGCACGGCCGGGTTCTGGTGGGGACCCTCTTTCAGGCTGCAGACTTCTGATTGTCTTTTTATAAGGCAGAAAGATGGTGAGAGAGCCCCTGTGTCTTTTATAAGGGCACAGATCCCACACATGAGGGCTCCACCCTTATCACCTATTTACCTTCCAGAGGACCCACCTCCTAATACCAACATACTGGGGGTTAGGATTCCAACATATGATTTTTGAGGGGACACAAACATTCAGTCCATTGCCATGGCCATTGCTAATATTAAGCACAATAGTTGTAATTCTCTGAAACGGAGGAATGGAAAGTGAGAGTTAAAACAGCCCTGGGCACCAGGTCTCCCACACCATTTCCTCTTGGCTTTCCGACATCCAAATCTTGGCAAGGAGGCTTCAGTCTTGGAGTCATCGAGTGCTAAGGCCAAGGGGCAAGGTTTCAGTGGCCCCGCCTTTCACCTGGCCAGTGGTGTGTCTCTTCTAGGCTCTGCTCAATTCCCCTGAAGTACAACAGCGACTGTAGGAGTGTTCAATGACAGCAACTCTTGCACTTGAGGGAACCGGTTTATTCAACACAATGTGTATTGAGGCCCCAGTATGTTCCCTCCTGGATGGATGCCTCCTGGGACCCTTCATAAAAATGTTGATTATTCAAACTAATTTTATTCAATGACACTTGCTCCAAGCTGCTTGTTCTGATTTTGTTATGAGTTAAGATCCTTTCTGGTTTCTCACTTTCCTGAAATGTGCTGGGGAGAACATGTGGTATAGTAGAGAGAGGGTAGATTTAAAATTAGATAGTTAAGGTTGAATCACTGCTTTACCATAAGCAAGCTGGGAGACCATGGGCGCGCTCTGTCACCTCTCTGAACTTGCTACCTCCCCTGACAGACGAGTGCAGGAATACCTGCCTCAAAGCCCTGTGGGGAAGGCTCGATGAGGCGATGCACATGAAACTGTGCACAACGTGGTACACTGCCTCTGATCCAGCACAGGAACTCAACAAATATTAGCTTCCCTCCTCTTGCTCCCCTTCTGCTGACATTAAATCAAAAATCAAAATTATAGAGGATTTCCTTCTCCAAAAGCATTGAGCACAGTGGCTTGCCATTTCTTCTTTGCCCACTGGTATTTGGAAAGAGGAGGCATCTGTCATCCGCAGTTCCCTTTCCCAGCCGTGCCAAGTTCTCCGCAAGCTACCAACCCTTTATCCTGTGGCTGCGCTTTGTAATGCACAAGTTGGTGTTGGTATTTCCCACTCTTGAAAATGGTCCCGGGGGTAATCTCCTCTGGGGGTTGATCAAAACTGCTGAATTCGGACTCTTTTTGCCAAAGCCCTTTCGATAGGTTGGGAACAGATGGTGGGTTGGCAGACACTGTCCTAGCAGGAGACATGTGCCCATGAAACGGGGGGTCCGAAGAGTGTGCCAGCGGAATGTGCCCAAGGCCCACAAAAGGCGACCCGCACCATAGGCTGACAGGTTGGCTACAACACCGTCCCTCCCCCTCCCACCAGGTGATGCTGTCAGCAACTCCACACACCACGGAACCCTCAGTAATCAAGCAAGGTGTCCATCCAGATGGCCTGTGACGAAGGGCTGGGGGCCGCAGGTGGACGGGTAGGTAATGAAGCTCTGGCAGCGCGGTCCCTGGGCATGGTTAATGCATGAGGCGATATTCAATCACCTCTCAGGGCAGCAGTTGGGAGCAGGAGAGCAGCTAATGACGAACCCAGTCACCACCCTAAAGGCCGCTAGAGTCAGTCTGCAGCTAAGCAGTGGTCCCGAACTGGTTCCCAGTACATGATTTACAGAACGGTGGCCAGAGAGGATTCCCTGGGACTGGACTGAGTAAGCCCACACTCTTCCCTGAAGCAGGGTTTCCGTCTCCTGCCCCTGAGTGTTGGCACGGGGGTATCACTTTCCATCTGACACAGCTTTGAAGAAGGCTGGCACATGGGAGGGAAGTCGGGAAGAACAAGATGGACAGGGGCACTGTTTTAAGCCAAGATTGGGGACCAGAACCCAGGGAGGGAGGAGAGGCAGGAGTCATCCAGCCTGTGTTTCATGGAGAAGTAACAGCATCAACAAAAGCTGGCTGCACTGGCTGCCTTGGTCCTGCCTGGAGGCTGTCCAGCCACCCAGCCTGGTCCCAGGGGCCTAGCTGACAACTCCCCTCCATCCTGGAGACTCCTACACCCACCTGGGCAGGGGGAGCAGTTTTGTGCCCACAGGGCAGACATGGAAAAAATGACCCAAATTCTCAGGGTTCTCTTTCTAATTTGTTCTCTGGGTCAGACCAAGGAGTGGTTGACAGAGAGAGAGAGGAAACACTATGCAAGGGCAGGAAACAGCGTGTGCAAAATTTCAGAGGTGAGGAAAAGCATCATATGTGTGGGAGTTGTGTGTAGCTTAGCAAGGCCTGGGCATGTGGAATAGGCATGTCAAAGGTCATATGTCTCAAATTCCGATTACCACCCCCCAGGTCTGCTCAAGTCCTCAGACCTCCCCACTTGAGGTTGAACAAAGGGACCGCCATCCTTCTAGCCTCTAGTTATTCAAGCCAAACCCACTTAAGCATCCTCACTCCTCTTCTCCCAAGCCAACATTCAATCCCTCAGCAAGTCCCGTTTCTCCTCCTTCAAGAACCCCACCGCCCCCTGTCTTCCAACTGGTCTCCCTGCCTCCTGTGTGGCTCCTTCCAACCCATCCACCAACCTGCACCCCGAGTGATCTTCCAGAACATCACTCCCCTTTTAAAGTCCCCAGGGGCCTCCTACACTGTACAGGACAAAGTGAAATCCCCTTTATAAGGCTTATCACGCCTTATGCGATACTACCCTTTCTTACTTTTTTTATCGCCCCAATGTGTACATACCACTCAGGCCATTCATTTATTCATTTTATTAGTAACTCATTCATCAAATATGTATTGAATGCTTACTATGTGCCAGACCCTCCCATAGATGCTGACGGGCATTCTCCTGCCGATGAGTCTGCACACGTTTCATGCCGCCCCTCTGCGTGATGTGGCCATGCTGACACTCGACCCGGGGACTTCCTCGGCTGCTGTAGAGAGCAGCTGGGCCCCTTTGGAAGGTCTCAGTGTGAATTCTTCTTGTAAGACAGCCCACTTCTGAGAAAGACCCGGATAGCTGGGTCAGAGGGGGAGACCCCGTTCTCCAACCTACTGTGGCTCCCTCCAAGCACACACTCCTCAGTAAGTTAGTCAACACTCTCCGCAATTTAGGCTTTCATTCTTATCCCCCATGACCTTCCCTAAGGTCCTTTTCCATCCAGTTGGCTCTCTTATCTTCCAGCCATAGCAATTTCCTCCCAGTTCCTAGGAGACATCTTGAAATCTTGTGCCCCTTTCTTCACTCTCCCATCTGCCAACGTTTCAAGGCCTGGCTCAAATTCCATCTCCACATCCACAGGCAGCCTTGTCAGCGTGCCCCTACCATCAGCTGCACCTCTGTCTTAGCATTTCCCAGAGGCTGCTTTTGTTGGTTGGCTGGTTAGGTGTGTGTTTACCAACTAGTTTATGAGCTTGTGGGGGGCGAAGACTCTACCATATTCATCTCTGTCTGGGGCTGCTGTATGTGGTGGGTTGGGCACTGCATTTTGGGGGACGGGTAGCAGGATCTGATGCAGCCTGAGCGTTGCTCACCAAGCTGTGCTTCCTGACAAGGGCTTGCATTGGTCCAGAGGAGGAGGTGCCTTTTTCTATTTCACACAAGGATGCTGACTGACAGGCAAGAAGGAGCCTCCTCTGTAGCCTCTCAGGATCTGAGCATTTTGCTTTGCAGGTGGTAAGAGCTTCACGGATGCTTGTAGGATTGACTGCAGTCCTGTTTCTTAATGTAAGTGCTAAGTAGTAATTCAAGGCCATTGACAAACGGAAGCTGATCATGGCCTCATGCCCTCTTTTCTAGCTCTGTCTCCATCACCCCTCCAGGGGTTGTTCTGAAAAGGCTGCACAAGTCTCTGAAAGGGTGTAGAAACCTGTCTAAACTGTGACCCTATCTGCAGCAGTCTGCCTCTGGCGGGGTGGGGGTGGGGGAGGGTGGGAGGCGGGGAGTGCTTAGGGCTGAGCCATATCTCTGGGTGACTGCTGGAGGACTCTATTACCAGAATCATGTGAAGAATGGGTCTAACTGAATAAATAATTATGCATTTCTTTTCCTCACAGTGAAAAATGTCTATATTCCTATTTCCACCCATTCCAGCCCTTGGGGTTGTCACAACAACTCACCCTTCACTCAACCCACAGGGAGGAGACTTATTTTATTTTTTATTGAATTTATTGGGGTGACATTGGTTAATAAAAGCATAGGAGTTTCAGGTGTGCAATTCTATGATACATCCTCTGTATATTGTAGTGTGTGTTCACCACCCAAAGTCAAGTCTCCTTCCCTCATCACTCATTCCCCCTTTACCCTCTTCTACCCCCCCACCCCCTTTCCCTCTGGTAATCGCCAAACTGATGATTGTGTCTATGAGGTTTTTTGTATGTTGTTTGCTTGTTTGCTTAATTCCTTCACCTGTTTCACCCAGCCCCGCAACCCCCTCCCCTCTGACAGCTGTTAGTCTGTTCTCTGTATCTATGAGTCTGTTCCTATTTGTTTGTCTATTTTGCTCATTAGATTCTATTCATTAACAAAAAATTTCCTTCAGAGATGTCCAGAGGCCACTTGGACCTCCATGTAGAAGAGCCACTAAAGCAGTGGTTCTCAACCTTCTGGCCCAACCATAAAATTATTTTCGTTGCTACTTCATAACTGTCATGTTGCTACTGTTATGAATCATAATGTAAATATCTGATATGCAGGATGGCCTTAGGCGACCCCTGTGAAAGGGTCGTTCGACCCCCAAAGGGGTCGCCATCCACAGGTTGAGAACCGCTGCACTAAAGGGACAGTCAGGTAGGCTTGTGGGTAGGAGAGAACGAAGGATGTGGGTGAAGACAATGAAGGGCAAATTGGCCCATCACAGGCCAAGGCCCTGCTGGTTCTGAGGTTGCAGATCACTTGGGAGAGCTGTTCCAGAAAACAGCTCAGACTGGCCAGGTAGGCTTAACCTTCTAGCCTTCTTTATCTTCATGCCTCCTCACTTTCCAGAACCCATATCCCATGAAGTCTTGGCTGGTCACCTTCCTCTGAAAAGTCCCTGCACACTCCTGCTCTCTCTGTACCCCTTCTTTCCCAGCCTCCTCCACTGCCCACCCCTTGAATGCTGGTGGACCTCTCGTCTCAGCCCACAGGCCTCCCTGGCTGGTTAACAGTGTGGGGTGGAGCCTAACAGCTCTTCTGTGCATTCACAAGTGCATGAACACACACACACTGGTTTGTTTTTTTTTAAACTAAAAATGCTATTCTACTATGTGCACTGTATGTTCTTGATTTCAAATGAGCACCATCATCTCCTAGTATCAGAAGTGGAAGTTAGAATCACCCTTGACTCTTCCTTTTTCTCTTGCTTTCCAATCTAACCTTCTAAATAGTTCTATTGTCCTCTATGTTGTCTATCTCTGTCCACTCAACACCTCTTACCTGGATTATTATAATCTTTTTCTGATTGGTTTTCCTAGCTCCAGGTTGGATTCTTTCAAACTAATCCTCTACACCATGAAAATATTTTTTTTGTTTAGATAAAATTCATAGAACATAAAATGCACCATTTTAATGTGTATAATTCAGTAGTTTTAAGTTTATTTACAATGTTGTACAACCATCATCAGCATCTAATTCCAGAATATTATACCAGTATTGTTGTTGTTCACCTACAAACTTTGATCTATTGGTGGGTTGTGAAATCAATTTAGTAACCATTATATATTTTCTCTAAAAAGGGGACGTAGCCATATAATAGATCACAGCATTGCAAAAGGTGAATAGGTAAATATTGTTTCATGAAACTTTCATTTTAGTTTATATTTGTGTGTTCATAGTACGGGTACTGGGTCACTTAATTTAGATTGAATTCTTACTATGGGTCATGTTTTTAGAAAGTAAAGTGGGAAAACTACCAAGAGTCTACTGTGTAGCTGCTGTGTATTTAGAGGGATTTTAAATTCTAAGTGTGTGTCACTCCCCTGTCTAATGCCTGTCATTGGCTTCCTAGCTTAGTCACAGATTAAGACACTTATTGAGAACCTGCTATGTGCTAGTCACTATTCTAAGTACTGGGGATAGAGCAGTAAAGAAGATACATGAAAACATCTGCTCCGGTCCAGTTTATATTCCAGTTGGGAGAGACATAATAAAGAAGAAATTCACAAGTATGTTAAAAGGTGTTAAGTGCTCCGAAAGAAAGAAATTGGACAGGGGAGAGGATTTTAACAGTGTGAAATGAGAGGAGGACATTGACATTTTGAAAAGGATGGCCAGGGCAAGCTTCACCAAGTAACATTTCAACAAGACTTAAGGGAGGTGAGGGCGTGAGCCATGACGATATCTGGGAAAGGAGCATTTAGGGCAGAGGGAACAGGCATTGCAAAGGTCCTGGGCCAGAAGCTGCCTGGCTTGTTTGAAGACTAGGGAGGAGGTTGTGAGAGTGTGAAGGGAGGCGGGGCATTGGAAGGAGATGAGGTCAGAGAGACAGCTGGAAGCCAGGCCATGCTGGGCCTACAGCATGGCTTACCCTCTACTCATCTTTTAGCCCTCAGCTGCCTCCTGCACACCCCCCGCACACCCCCAGGCTGTGTGATATGCCTCCTCTCCACCCCCAGCACCCCTGTGCATTTCTGGCAGTAGTTTGCATTATTGCACCGTAGCTTCGTGCCAGCTTTCTTCCACATCTCTGATACCCACAGGCATGGGATCTTGTCTTTTGCCAGTTTTTACCACATTACCTAGAACATTGGTGCACATAGGTCAAGGTTGGAATACACTAATGAATCAGTTGTTGCTGTTAAGGGCTCAGTGAAGTCTAAACCAATGGCCCTAGGCCTGTGGTCGGCAAACTGCGGCTCGCGAGCCACATGCGGCTCTTTGGCCCCTTGAGTGTGGCTCTTCCTAAGCCTTAGGAGTACCCTAATTAAGTTAATAACAATGTACCTACCTATATAGTTTAAATTTAAAAAATTTGGCTCTCAAAAGAAATTTCAATCGTTGTACTGTTGATATTTGGCTCTGTTGACTAATGAGTTTGCCGACCACTGCCCTAGGCCATGCTGCTCATTGCTCCTCCCAGTATACCATGACATGCCTTTCCTGGGGTTCTCTGAGGCTTTCCTGGGGGAGGGGGGTGTGATTCCCTATTCTCCCTGGAGGAATTTAATAGATGAGAGGAACTGAGTGGTGGGAGGGGTGGAGGTGAGGAAGATGCTCAGAGAGGAGGCAGCTGGCCTAAGGTTACACTGTGCTCACTGAGCTAGGGGTCCCCTTGCAGCGTCTGGCTCCGCGCTGAGATAAGTGTACACCGATATGTCACCAGGTCCATCTGTATCGCTTCTCGGCGGCAGATCCCCTTTCACCCACAGTGCTTCATAACATGAGAACAGGAAGGGGGGCCCAGGGTGAGATGGGACTTTGGTATAACTTGGGAGCACATGTGGGGACTCCCCTCAGATCTCTAAGCGTATCCTGCCCTGGGTTGCCCTGCCAGAACTTGGAGGCTAGGAAGGGAGAGAACCAGACTGTCCCGCTAAGTTCCTGTCTCCTGTGGTGAGAAAGACTCACAGACACGCCCAAGGACTGGCCGCTGTTGAACATGACAGAACATTTCACACGCCATCTCTCTCCACATAGAACCGGCTGCTTTCTTTTCTTTCTCCCCTGTCTTCCTGCAGGTAACCACGAATCCAACTTTCCAGACACGGAGAGGCCTTCTTTCAATCGTCTTTGCAGCTTAGACCCGCGGTTCCTCCTTCCCAGGTCTGTGTCCTTATAAATATTCCAGGGCGAGGCGGCCAGCGGCTGATTTATTTACGAGGGGGTATCATTCCCTGCAGCTGTGCCTGCCGCCCAAGCACATGGCCGACGCCGGCGCTCAGCAAACCAGGCCTCCTTATCTATTTTAGATGAGACCAGGGTGAATCACTCCATCTCTAGTTTCAAATCCAGCCGAGTTAAAATGATTTCTGCTTAAAAAATGTTCGGAATGTGAAGAAACAAAAACCTATAAAGATGACAAACCTGGTAAGTGGCTATTCTGACGGTCACACTGCTTTTCACATCAGAATGCTGTTCCGGGAAAGGTACACGCGGAAGTGCCACCACCGGAACCTCTCACAGGTTCCCCATCCGAGGGAACCTCCCAAGAGAGACAGCGGAGAGCCCACCTGCGCCCACAGGCCAGCCCTGCTGAAAGGCAGCATTACTCAAAGCCTTCCCAGGCCTCCTTTTAATAGTAGAACTAATACCCTTTGGGAACCCAGGACTCCTGTGAGATTTCCCAGAAGACAATGCCTGTGCCCACATGCAGACCTTTTCTGCTTATGGTTCCAGGAGATGCAGGGGGGTACGGGCAGCAGATATAAGGCGGTGGGTGCTGGCAGCCAGAGGGACAGCAGCGCTAGCGACCGGCAGGTTGAACTGTGTGGATAGAGTTCGGCTGGGCCCAGACCCTGGGCTGGCCTTGGCTACAGAAAGGAAATGAGAAGCCCTGGGCAGGAAAGATGCTTGAAGGGAAAGCAGAGATTCAGGTGACTTGCTTATGGAGGAACAATACAGGGCAGGAAGCTAATGTTTATTGAACAACTACTATGTTCTAGTCACTGTGGTATGTGCCCAGACCCTGTGCTCTCTCGTGTGAGGGACCATAAACAGGTGTGGTCCCTCGCTTGAGAGAGCACAGGGTCTGGGGGGAAGGCAGCCATGTCCCCAGGGTACCATCAACTGTAATGCAAGGTGGCGGAGGGGGGGGGGGTGTCAGAGAGCAGTAGTTCTGACATAAAGCCTGCGGCTGCAGAGGTTCTGCGATAGACGGGGACCACTGCTCCCCAGGAGTCCTCATCACCAGGGCAGAGGGCTGCTGCCTCTCTCCAGTGAGGGGCTGGTCACCAGGGAGGAGGCTGGACCCTGGGTTCAAATGGGAAATGCCTCAGTCAGGGCTTTCAGTGGTTCTGCGACCCCGGCCAGCATCAGCCCTTCAGACCAGGCACAGGGTGGGCTCATGCCTTGTTTTCTGATGTGGTGACAGCCAACCAAAACAACTCTTCCTGCTTGTGGGCTGGGATAGTGGGAAGGCAAAAACTGTCAACCAGTGAAACGTGAGGACTCCGCCATCTGACTCAGCCATGGAGAGAAACAGAGAGAGAGAGAGAGGCAGATTCCAAGACTGACAGAGACACACAGCAAGACAGAGACAGAGAGAGACACACGGAGATATGGAGACAGAGAGAAAGAGACAGAAACATGGAGACGGACAGAGACAAAGATAAAGAGACACATACCAAGACTCATAGACAGAGACAGCGACCCCCTGCAAGCGACTCCTCCCCCCGCTGGTCTGAGGGGGTCAGCTCCTAACTCTTACCTGCTCCGGAAGCTCCCCCTTAACTTGGCTCCCAGATAATCCCGAGCCTCTGCTCCCAGACCCCCTTGTCCACGGCCTGGGCGCAGGGTCCAAACATGCCCCGCTCTACAAAATGCCTCATTCTGAGAGTAGTTGGTTGATTAATGGAAACTTTGGTCGAGCCGGGAAATCATAGAGCAGGACACACAGCATCTTATTTCGGTGGATCCATGGCCTTTGCTTTAAAAAGGCCCCTCTGAGGACCTCCCCATCTCATCTGCGTTCGCTGTTCTCATAATCCCCGTCACTGTTTCATAAAGAGAAGAGAGAGCCTTGGAAACACGTTGAGTGCAGAGCCCTTCTAGATTTAGACAGACTCCTCCTGTGCTGCTTTGTGTTTTTAACAGTTGCTGCATCCCCACTTACTCAATCTGATTTTTCAGTGATACAGGTTGTCAAGTTTTTCCAAAGCAACATGTTTGTCATGACACAGCAACACGTTTCTTTGTTCCACACTCTTCTCTTCTAGTTTATGTTTCTTTGGGTTAAATTACATGATTACAGTGCTAAGCACAAGTGGCATACACAGATTTGGGAACAGAAATAATTGATTCTTGGTAAACATTTGGTGGGAGCGGAAGTATGGAGGCGTGGCAATAGACAAGCTCCCAGCTGGGAGCGTCAGCTGGTATGTTTAAGACACAGAGGGGGCTGGTTGACCTGGCCCGTCAATCAAGGGGCAGGTGGGGAAGAGGTTTTGCACAGGACTGGACAGAGCGCAGAGGTAAGGGTGACTAGATACGAGGTGTAAAAAGATTTAGTGGCGCTCACCTATCAGCCAACTCCGTGATTCCTAAGCCGTCCCTGATGCTGCACCCCACGTGGACCTCTCCTCCCGTGAATCCTCCTTCCCTGGGGAACATTCAAGAGCCCTGACAAGCGGTCCAGAGCCCAGACACAGTCCCAGCTCTGACACTAACTGCCTCTCTGGGTTTGGGCACAAGACTCACTTTCCTCACCTGGGTTTTCTTCTTATAAAGGTGAAGGATTGCATGAAATTGCATGAAAGGCTCTTCTGGCCCTGTTGGTTCAGAGTATCTCAGGGCCAGGTTTCCTGCTCACCCTTCTCCTCTGGGGTCTCAGTCACATCCAGGGGCACTGCACGCTCCCCCACCCGCACTGCATCACCATCCTCTCCTGTGTCCTGCTGTTTACCTGGGAGGCCTACAAGTCAGATGCGTTGAACTCTCATGGATGAAAAGGTGAAATTGTAGCCCTACTATATGCAAAAGCATATTATCAAACAATAATGATTAAGATAGTGTGGCTCTGCCCTGGTTGGTGTGGCTCAGTGGTTGAGCGTGGACCCATGAATCAAGAGGTCACTGGTTCAATTCCCGGTCAGGGCACATGCCCAGGTTGTGGGCTCAATCCCCAGTAGAGGGCATGCAGGAGGCAGCTGACTAATGTTTCTATCTCTCTCTCTCTAAAAAATCAATAAAAACATATTTTTATAAAAATGATAGTATAGCTCTGGAGGAAAATGCAGCCTCTTATAAGAATACTAGAGGCCCAGTGCCCAAAATTCGTGCATGGGCAGGGGGTGTCCCTCAGTCAGGCCTGTACCCTTTGCAATCCTGGACCGCTCAGGGGATGTCCGACTGCCCATTTAGGCCTGGGACTGCTGGCTCCTAACTGCTCACCTGCCTGCCTACCTGATCGCCCCTAACTGCTCTCCCCTGCTGGCCTAACCTCCTCTGCCTCAGCCCCCAGCCACCATGGCTTTGTCCGGAAGGATGTCCAGAAGATGTCTGGTCTAATTAGCATATTACCCTTTTATTCGTATAGATGATGAAGTATCAGCAAACAATGGGGAAAGGTGCCAGTGTTGCTGCTGGAATAGCTGAATAACAGTTTAGGGGGAAACATCACACAGACTCACATCCCAAACTATGTACTAAAATAAATGATGGATAATTCTTAAATGTAAACAAATTCCACTACTGAAAAAATCAGGAGAAAATATAACTGAATGTTAACACCTTGGAGAGAGACGTCTTTGAAAGTCTAGAAGCAACGAATAAAGTCATAAAGGAAAATAGCAATCAATTTCACTATGTAAAAATCAGTTGTAAAATAAATAGGCAAACAAAGGAAACATTTTCAGCTAAGATAAAACATGAAGGATTAATATACAGAACTCATAAGTAAACTAGTAAAATACCCATAAACAAATGGGAACAAAGCATAGATAAGTTATAAAAGAGGAAATTCAGTGGCATATCTAATGCTGGTGAGGATAAGACAAAATTGTCAGGTAGAAATATTAATCCCAAATCTCTGGAAACCAATTTCACTTCAAGAAACTTAAAAATGGCCTCCTTCCCTTTGACCCAACTTCTAGAAAAGCATCCTAAGAAGATGATGTTAAATACAGATCAAGCTATTTCTAATGAAGATGTTCATCACATTTTTTAATGAAAAAACTATCCATGTTCAGAAAGGGAAGAGTTAAGTACTGTGTGGTTTACTGATCCCGACATTAAAGGAATCAAGACTGCAGCAAAGTGCAAAATTATGTTTTCATAGCAAGTCAGTGAATCTCTCCAAGCCTCAGGTTTCTCATTAATAAAATGCGGATAATAACTGTACCTTCCCCAGAAGGAGATAATGTGTGTTATGTGTTTGACCCAGCACCTGGATTTTGCTAAGTATGCAATACATGTTAGTTAATGTTATTATTTTTGTAATTGTTAAGTGTAGGTAACAAATAACATCTAGAATGGAATATTTAAAAAATCAATAATAGTTTTGTTAGGGTGGTGGGATTATAGGTGATTTTTGTTCTTTATTTTCTAAATTTTGTATATTTAGGATACATTTTGTTTATAATCTTACTAGCTTAATGAGGTGTAACATATATCATAAAGTTTTTCCATTTTAAGTTTTTCCATTTCCATACGATTCCATGATTTTTAATATATTTACAGAGTTGTCTAACCATCCCCACAATCCATCACCCTAAAAAGATCCCTTGTGCCCATTTGCCGTCACTCCCTGTTTACACCTCAGCCCAGGTAACAACTCTTCCTCTCTCTGCCTCTATGTACCTTTTCTGCACATTTCATATAAATGGAAGTATATTCTATACCTTCTTTTGTGTCTGGGTTATTTAAATTTATAATTCTTAGGAGTTAAAAAATTGTTTGCCAGTATCATTGTAATACAAAAACAAAGTATTCTCACCACAAAAAAGAAATGTGACAGGGGTGTTAGCTAAAGCTACAGTGGTCATCACATCACAATATATAAATGTTTCACATTAACATGTTGTATACCTTAAATTTGCTCAATGTTATAAGCAAATTATCTATACTAATAATAGAGGAATATGCAAATTGCCTGGGACGCTGTCACAGCAACAGTAATGACCAAACAGCAGGCTGGCAGGCTGTGTGGGGCAACAAGGCCGACAGGAGGGTTACTGAGGGACGACCAAACACTGAACAGCAGACTGCATGGGGCGACCAGGCCAGTGGGAGGGCAGTTGGGGGCAACCAGGCCAGCAGGGGGTGCAGTAAGGGGTGACCAGGCAAGCAGAGGGGGGCAGTTGGGGGTGACCAGGCTGGCGGGGGGGGGGGCAGTTGGGGGTGACTAGGCTGGCAGGGGGGGCAGTAAGGGGTGACCAGGCTGATGGGGGGGGCAGTTAGGGCGATCAGACTGGCAGGCAGAAGCGGTTAGGGGTGATCAGGCTGGCAGGAGCGGCAGTTAGGGGCGATCAGGCAGGAAGGCAGGTGAGCAGTTAGGAGCCAGTGGTCCCAGATTGTGAGAGGGATGTCTGACTCCCGGTTTAGGCCTGATCCTGGGGATCAGGCCTAAACCAGCAGTCAGACATCCCCTGAAATGTCCCGGATTGGAGAGGGTGCAGACTGGGCTGAGGGAACCCCCCACCCCATGCACAAATATTGTGCACCAGGCCACTAGTATCTCAATAAAACAAAACAGAAAGCAACTGTTTTTCATGGTCATTCTTTACACTTTCACGCAGCCCACCAGTAAGAGCCGGGGCGTGGGCAGGAAAGAGGTGCCCACTCAGAAAGGTCAACTGAAGAGCGTTTAATGAAGGCATTGCTTAGAAGGGTTGGTAAAGTTTGGAGAACCAGTAGGTAGTGTCCAAGGCCTAGCACAAAGGAGAAGCTGTGCCCACATCTAGACCTAAAAGGACAGAGGGAAGAGCAGCATTGCTGTCGCCTCAGAGGAGGGGTCACCTGGTGGGAGTTGGGGCCTGGTAGGCAGCGCAGCCATCTGGCCCGGCAGGGAGGGAGCTGGTGGGTGGCAGAAATAGACCCCCCTCTCTGTCCTCCATCTGACCTTCTATTGGTACCTCCCATTGGCTGAAGCCAGCTGGAAGGTGGGGGCAGGGGGGAGGGTGAGGAGGGAGCTGGGGGACCCAGGTGATTGGGAGCCCAGGTGATTGGGAGCCCAGGTGATACAGTCCATAAAGGTCAGCTTCCAGGGCAAGAGAAAGGCAGAGAATGGGTATGTGGGGGCCACAGAGATAAGCCAGCCACCACTTTCCAAAGGCACCTCCTCTCCCTCTTGACCCTCCTCCAGCGCCGTGCACTTCATCACACAGAAGTACTTGCAGGCCTTTCCATGTGCCGTGCCTTTGACGTTCTCGTGCCTTTTACAGCTGGTGCCTGAGTCTGAGATGCTCACTCTATCTTCCTGCCTTCAACCTTGCCCAGACTTCTCCAAGGGGTGGGGCGGGGTCCCACAAGAGGTTTTTTTCTTTTTAAAATATTTTTAAAATTGATTTCAGAGAGGAAGGGAGAGGTAGAGGGAGATAGAAACACCAATGATGAGAGAGAATCATTGGTCAGCTTCACGCCCACACTGGGGATCAAGCCCGCAACCTGGGCATGTGCGCTTGACCGGAATCAAACACAGGACCCTTCAGTCCGCAGGCCGACGCTCTATCCACCAAGCCAAACCAGCTAGGGCCCCACAATAGGTTTTTCATTATTCTGCCAGAGCATTAGCATATTTGCTAACCTTATTTATTGGCATGCCTGCCTTTGACAGAGAGGCAACCACGTTCCCCGGGGTTGGAGGGATGACCGTTTCATTCACAGGCCTGGGACAGTACCTGCCACACAGTAGGTGCCTTGTGAATATATGTTGAGCTGAACAGTGTCCTCTAATTCTTTTGTGTTCCTCCCACCCGATGCCACTAGCACCAACCTCAAAGCTGTCTACCTGCTCAGAGATGGATTTTAGCCGCTGCTGAGTGATGAATAAGTCAAGGTCACCATGGCCTCTGGCTCTAGGAGTATGCAAACAGCCTAATGAGGTGAGAAGAGGAGCTATGACAGTCTCTCATGTACAAATGCAGAGTGACTTCCTCATAGTTCAGGCAGCTCCGGCTGTTTCATTTTCTCGTTGGTGTCTACCCCACATGAAGCGAATCCCTCTGACCATTTGCTCACACTGAATGGGGCCTGTCATCTCTGGCCAGGGAGCCGCTACTGCCCATGAAACAGAGCTGACAGAGTAGACACAGTACAAAGGAGTGAGATGGAGTGACCCTAAGCACACACATGCAGCTCCTGAGAACTCTGTCAAGAGAAGTCTGTTTTGGAAACTATGGGACATTTTGCCCACTTAGCTGGTCCTCAAACGCCTGCAACATCAGCAAAAAGGAAAGAAAAAGAAGCTCATTGATGATCATGTTCAGGTGCCCTCCCAGCTGAAATAGATGCTTCTATGTGCAGCCGTGAGGCCAGGGGATTTCCTGACGCGCACTGCCGTGAGCATCGCATCGGGGCATCGTCTTCTAAATATTGTCCCTGGCCAGGGGGCTGGAGGCTGACTCCTGGCTTCCTGCCCAATGTCCCAGAGGATGCCCAGGAGGCCACAGACTGGGATGAGTGCCACAAAGCAGCTTGAGAAATTCCAGGTGCCAGGCCACAGGGCAATGTTAGTTAGTTCTCTGGAAAGAGGAGAAGGGATGAAGTTTGGGAGGGTAACTACTGGCTCCCCAGAAAAACGCAGAATGTGTACAATGTCACCTAGGGGGCCATGACAATGCCCCTTCCAGGAATAGTCCAGAGGGCCCAGCGGGTAGTGAGAAGGTGGTCCATTGAGAAAATGCATGTTCAAGCCCTGGCTTTGATACTTATTGGCTGGGGGACCTGAGGGTTCTTAGGAGTCTATTAAAAAATAATTCCCTCCCCTGGCCATTGTAGCTCAGTGGTTGAGCATTGACCTAGGAACCAGGAGGTCACAGTTCGATTACTGGTCAGGGCACATTCCTGGGTTGTGGGCTGGATCCCCAGGAGGCAGCTAATCAATGATCCCTCTTGTCATTGATGTTTCTATCTATCTCTCCCTTTCCCTTCCTCTCTGAAATCAATAATAATAAAATTTAATAATATCCTGTTGGCTTCTTCCCAGGAAGACAGCACAACGTAGTGCAAAGGGCATGGCTTTGGAATCATACCGACCTCAGTTCACATGTGGGTTCTGTTATTTACTAGAATGTGTGTTACCATGTTGCACAGGACTTTTAGCTGGTCACATGGCCACCTCGCTAAAAGCTGCACTTTCCAGCCTACCTTACAGTTTTCTATGACTAAGCTGTGGGATGGTGAGTGGGAGTGAATGTGCAACTTCCTCCTCTTCCCTGGAAGTGAAGAAGCATGCCCCGTCTTCTCCCTCCTGCCTTTTCCTATTTGGGACAGTAAACTTGGTGGGGGAGTATCTTGGATCATACAAACACCCCAGGTGACTGGCAGAAGCAAACACAGCTCATCTCTGCAGCAATGCAGTTTCGATCCAGGCCTCGAAGAATGCCACAGATAAAGTCCCCGGGCCTATGCTCACAGTAAAAGACAAGACACAGGCTGAGAAAAAGCATTTGCAAATCCCATAATAGCTAACAAAGGAAAAGCGATAAAATGTTTAGAAGACCATAGATAATATGTTTATGCTTTTAAGGTAGAAAAGACTTTCTTGGACAGACAGAAGATGACTCAGCAGTGTTCATGATAGACAGAAACTGGAACAACACAAATGTCCATCAATCATTGGATAGAAACATTGCAGTATCCTATCTAATAAAGTGGGAATATGCTAATTGATCCTCACACAGTCGCAAAGATGGCGGAGCCCACAGCCAATAAGAAAGGAATATGCTAATTGACTGCCCCACCCTCAAAGAAGGCGGCACCCACAGCCAATAAGGAATATGCTAATTGCCTGCCCACCCTCAAAGTTGGCAGCGCCCACAGCCAATAAGGAGGGAATATGCTAATTGACTGCCACGCCCTAAAATATGGCGGCACCCACAGACACAAGATGGCTGTCAGGGGAGGGCAGTTGGGGGTGACCGGGCTGTCAGGGGAGGGCAGTTGGGGGTAATCAGGCCGGCATAGGAGCAGTTAGGTGTCAATCAGGCTGGCAGGGAAGTGGTTAGGGGGTAATCAGGATGGCAGGCAGAAGCGGTTAGGGGCAACCAGGCAGGCAGGCAGGCGAGTGGTTGGGAGCCAGCAGTCCCGATTGTGAGAGGGATGTCTGTCTATAGGGATCGGGCCTAAACCGGCAGTTGGACATCCCCCGAGGGGTCCTAGATTGGAGAGGGTGCAGGCTGGGCTGAGAGACGCCCCCCCCCCCCCGCCCCCAGTGCATGAATTTCGTGTACCGGGCCTCTAGTAGTTATATGATGGACTATTACACAGCATTTAAAATGAACAAACCATAACTCTACCAAACAAAATGAGTGAGTCTCACAAATACAAGTGTGAATGAAAGAAGCCCGACACTAAGGGATAGTAGACACTAACTCTATTCCTTGAACAGGCTGAATTAAGCTATATTCTGTAGTGGTTACCATGATGGTGAGGGTGAGTAGGATTTGCTTTTGGTCAGAAAGGAGCAGACAGAGGGCTTCTGGGGTACTGGCAAATATTCTCAAACGAGACCTGGGTCAGGGTTTTATTGGTGTCCACTCTGTAATTATTTGTTAGTCTGTACATATGGTTTATGGACTTTTTCTATATGTCATCTCCCAATGAAAGAGGTAGAAAAGTAGGGCATCTGCCACTCTAAATTTCTTCCATTACAATGTTTATCACTGGATTACAGTTCTTACTGAGCTATCAGTAGACACCATTACCATGAAAGATACGTGAGAGCAGGAGTCATATCTAATTTTACAGCCTTGCTAAGCACTTAGTAGTTGCTCAACAATCGTCCAGTGAATGAAGAGTAACCTGCTACTATTCAAAGTTAAGCCTGAGCTTGTGAAATGGCATCTGATTTTATAGCATAACAACCTTTTGCATAGGAATGACCCAACAGGACTCAACCAGCAACCCTCGCCTTCACGCAGGGACTGTGACTAGAGGGGAGCAGAGAACTGAATAGCAAGGAGAACACGTCCAGTTGACTCTGCTAGGTATCCTCTCAACATGTTATATTGTGTTAGACAACTTGTGGTGGGAAATTACAGCTCAGCTGCATGGCTCATGATTAAGTGACTCCATCATTCAGAACCTTCCACATACTGATTCTCAGTGGGATGGTCTTCGGCAAGAGCTGCCAGGGAAATGTGCCCACATGGAGCCAGCTCCTATCTAAAGAGGTCCCTGTACAAACATTACACAATGACAACAGCTCCAGAGTTTGTTTGCAATTCATGGTTCCCTGCTTATGACCCAACATCAAGCTGCTGAACCCAGATTCCTTGTAGATGTCTGTCTTACTGGGGCCCCAGGGGGCAGAGGATAAGGAGGAGAGAAATCAGAGGGTCAGACAGTCTTTGGCTGCACAAGCAAGTTGTGGTCTCGTGGTCCAGGCAGAAAGTCTGCATTTCTGACTTCCTGCCTCCATCGTCTTGGAATCTGTTTGTTGACTAAGTCTGAGTCAAATTAATCCAACATGGTCAAGTCCTAAAGATCTAAGGAAGTTGGGGCTTTCACATGAAACATTCTACTTTGGGTCCCAGGGTGGTACTTGGTGTTCAGTCTTTCATGCAACAAGCAACGTTGAGACCTATGGTGTGGAGGCGCTGTGCTAGGCACCAGGGCTGGTGTTCAAAGAGGAAATCATGTTATCCTTTCAGACTAGACTAATGTAGGTGTTATTCAGGAAGGAGTAGAGATGGTGGAATTGATAAACAGTCTTAAGAGATTGGGTCTAGAGCAGTGGTTCTCAACCTTGACTGCACAGTAGAATCACCTGGGAATCTTTTTAAAATCCTGATTTCTGGGCCTCACCCTCCGGAAATTCTGTTTCTTTGTTACTAATGTTGTGGCCCCACCCCATAACAAAGAAACAGAATTTCCGGAGGATGAGGCCCAGAAATCAGGATTTTAAAAAGATTCCCAGGTGATTCTAATGTGCAGCCAAGGCTGAGAACCCCTGGCTTACACCATAAATTTGTGGATGTCTGAACTATAAAGGGAGACACAGATGTTTGGGGAAGGCTCCCAAACTTCTGAAGTTACGTCAGGAAGAGTAACTGTTCTTTGTAAAGAGCTGTGCCTGGTATCAGTGTTAGAGACAGCATGCGTGGCTGTTCAGACATCAGCACTGGCCCTCTCCATGGCCCCACGGCATTTCTGGAGCACCCCCTAAGCCCAAACTGTACTTGGGTGGCAGGATACAAGCTGAGCCCATCATCACTAACATACACGGGCTCCATGCTGTGATGTGGCTACATGAAACACTGTGTCCTTTTTCTCAGAGTTCATCTGGGCACATTTTTTTACTTGGTCACTCCTGCCAAAGAATACAAAACACTCAGGGATCATGTGAGAAGCATGTCTGTTAATATATAAATGTTGACACTTGTAACTTATGAATGTTGAGAGGTGACAGGCAAGTATGGAACTGTTTATAAAAATTGTTTGCCTTTCTGATCATTTATGTAGTTAACCCCCTTGAATTTAAACATAGAATTCCAACTCCATGTAATGTTTTTATGAATAGTACATGGAAGTGTCTGTATGAAATGCAGGTATTTCCGACTGTATATTGACTTAAAGAATTCTATGCCTTCTGAATTCTTATTTGTTTAATCATGGATTTAAAAGTTTTACAAAGTTTAAAAATAGTTAAATTATGGTAGAAGCGTTGAGAAACCATGGGAGAAATAGTAATTAAACATTGAAGGAGAGCGCAGACAGACTGCAAGTCAGACTTGAAACTCTACAATAAAAGAGATGGACAAAGAACTTTGAAGAGTCCAGGTGGCGTGGCTCAATGGTTGAGCATCGACCTTGGAACTAGGGGGTCACAGTTTGGTTCTTGGTCAGGGGCACATGCCTGGGTTGCAGGCTCGATACCCAGTGGGGCACGTGCAGGAGGCAGCAAATCAATGATTCTCTTTCATCATTGATGTTCCAATCTCTCTCTCCTCTCTTCCTCTCTGAAATCAATAAAAAAAATTAAAAAAAGAAAAAGAAAACCTACATCGATATGGTAATGGTCTTTAAAAAAAAAGAACTTTGAAGAAAGAAAATAACCCTTGGAATTGAGAAGATTGAAATACTTTGGGACTAATTAAAAAAACAAAAACCAAAAAGAAATACCAGATATAAATGTTGAACAAGGTGTAACCAATGTGAGAATTATAGTACGGGATATCCATGTTATGGTGGTGAACCCTGCCCTGCGGAGTACTCCGTAAATGCCTCTAATGACTTTGAATTTTAGCCATAGCAGATTGGGGAGCCAGGGTGGGTACTGTCAGACCTAGGCTTTTATCAGCAATCATGGCAGCACTGTGATAGCTGATTCAGAGAGTGAGACTTGACTCAGGGAGCCCACATTGAAGAAAGCTGCAATATTCCAGGAGAAAGGATGAGTCTGCGCCAAGGAGGGGCAGTGGGATGAAGAGAAGAGCCAGTCTGAGAAGCATGTTAGGGTTAGAGTCAATAGGCCTGAGTGCCATTTGGATAATGGAGGAGAGCCAGTTCAGACCAAGGTTCTGGGAGGTTGAGGCCAAAGCAGTAGAGGTCATACACTGAGGGTCAGGCCTGAGATGGATTCAGTATTGAGCATGTTGGGGTACTTATGGAAATGTCAACAGGATCACCCAGGGAGAAAGCTTAGAGCAAGAAGGAACACTTACAGAGGGCAGAGGAAGAGGAAGAGAGTAAGGGAGATGAAGTGAGATCAGTTAGCCTGGTAAGACTGTTCTTTCTTATAACCTTAGCAATGAAAACAAACCCCCTTATTGGGGCCTCCAGGATCCTGGTCCTTAGCCTATATGACCTCTTTATTTTTTAATCCTTACCTGAGGATATTTTTTCCCCACTGATTTCCAGAGAGAGTGGAAAGGAGGGAAGAGAGGGAAAGAGAGAGAAACATCGACATGAGAGAGACACATTAATCGATTGCAACCAACTTGGTGGGTTGTTTCCCATAAGAGCCCTCCCCTGAAGTAGTGCCTAGTGACTCTCTCTTGTTCAAATAAAAATGCATTTCAGAAGACATTTTCACACTGTGCCTGCAATGAGGCCTCAAAACTCAAGATCAAAGCTCATGATCTAGTTAGCAGAGATCAGTCTTTGCTGGAAGAGCACAATCTTGAGGTCTTAGCCTGTGGTTGAGTGTGTGGTGTTCATGATAAGAATCTGGACAAACATTTGCAAGTGTTTGCTCTGTGTGAGGCGCTAGGTCTTGGGCATGGGAAATGCCCTGGTGGTCATTATCTTTCTGTCTGCTCCGAGGAGAAGAAAGGCAGAACCTTAGTCTTTAAAGGCAAATGTATCCCATCTTATATAAGTTCTAAGTAGATAGTCAGGGAGGCAAATCCATTATGGAGAAATGAAACAGCAAAAAGAACACCATATGTAAGAAGTTTGGTTGTTAACCTTGCCTAAAATCCTCAGATTTTCACACCTTAAAAATAGGAATATTTTCAGAAGATTCTTTTACACCAATAAAAGGTAAACCAGAAGCTTCATTTCTGTTTGATTTTGAGGAATAACCTATATTAAATACTTCAGTGAAGGAGAAGAATCAAAGATTAACATAAAGCCACATTGCAGAGAAGAGTTTGTGTTTCTTTTAATTTGTCATAAATTCATATGTGTTTAAGTCTTATTTAAAGTGTGTATCTATATATATAAAAGCCTAAGCGATTGTTATGACTGGTTGACCGGTTGCAATGATACGCACTGACTACTGGGGGGCAGACGCTCAATGCAGGAGCTGCCCCTTGGTGGTCAGTGTGCTCCCACAGCCAACCTCCCACTGTCCCTCCCTCTGGCCTGGTAACCCCCGATCAACCCCGATTGGCCCCGATGGGCCCTGATCGCTGGCCAGGCTGAGGGACCCCACCCATTCACGAATTTGTGCATCAGGCCTCTAGTTTTATATAATAGAGTCAAATTGATTTTTAATTTGCTATTTTGATATTTTAAAATGACCTTTCTACAAAAACATAGCTAAGTAGAAACTTTAGATTCTCCCTTCTGAACTAAGGAAAAATCTATCTGTGAGAGTTCAAGATTAGATGTAGGCAAATTATTCAGCTGGCAGTAGCTTATGTAAATAATAGGAATTAGAAAATAGACAACTATGAAAGCATATGCATAAAATGATTATTTTCACAATATTGTTTATATAGTAAGAAATTGAAAACAAGCTGAATGTACAATAGAGAATTGAATAAACTTATCATGGATATAACTATAAAGTAGTCCTACATTGCTAGTAAGAATGATAATATAAAGTATATTTCTGGGGTTTTGGGTGGAAGGTTGGGTACACAAATCTTACCATTGCCTCTCTTTCCTTAGGATAATGTCCAATAGAAAATTACTAGGGAAATGGGTATCAAAATAACAGTGTCGTTACTAACCGGGCAAGCATCAATGACCCCCAGCGCAGGGCACTCCTGTATCAGCTGGCTGGGAGAACAAGACTTGGGGCTTGAAGCCAAAGTAGAGCCTCTTACTTCCCCTGAATAGAGACCTGAGTACTTGACTGTGGGGAGAGTTGGATCACAAAACTGACTATGAGTCCAGTTCCCCAGCTGCCTTCATGGCATACTGGCTTGTCTCACTGGCCCAAATACTGAAGAAAAGAGAAAATAAAAGAGGCAGGTGCTGGGCCTTGTCCTAGGAGAGTTTACCACATGGAGACAGGAAGCTCAGAAGAGATTAAGTGAGCCCATCCCACAAAAGCTGACCTATAATGCTTTAAACCCTGCTCACCAGCAAAATATGGCCCAATGTTAGGCCTCACCAGAACAACTATATCTCCCTACTGAGAAGAGTGGGTGAGTGGAGAGAGAAAAATACAGAAGGATGTGTTTCCTCTAACACTCTCCAAGGAAGAAGAGAGTGGGAGAACAGTGCCCCTCCCTTCCCTCAGATACATTAACATGAAAAGACTATTCATGATATGTGATTATTGTGTTTTTCTATTTTCATTTATAAACTATAACATACTTTAAATATGTTCTTTATATCCTTATTTCCTATCATTAGCATTAATTATTTGTGCATTTAAAAATAAATATAAAAAAGACTAACATTAGAGGAAGCTAGTGAAATTCTTTGTACTATATTTGCAATTCTTCTGTAATTTCTAAATTATTTCAAGACACAAAGTTAAAAATATACCAGCCTTGCAAACCCTGTAAGATTGTGGAGAAAACATTTGATGCCATAAACATTTTCAGACAAATTGGGTTTATGTATACCAAGATACAGTAGTAAAGTACAGAATTTACCCATATCTTGAAATAACTAAAAAATGGGATAAAATATATGAAACAATGTTTTTTTTCAAGACATTGGAAAACAGACAATGACGGAGACTGATCTCTGAGAGATGGGAAACAATTTAGGTGAGCCCAACAATTATCCCAGCTTTCTGCATGGAGAGCGTTTCAGGCTGTGGCACAGGGAGAGGGGCACAGGTGGAGCTTTGGTGGTCTCCCTGAGTTGAAGAGATGGAGCTGGGAGTTCAGGGAGACCATGGTGACTAGATTTCACAGGGCAGAATACTGGAAAGGAGAAAGCTGCACAGAAAAAATAATTCCAGAGCTCTCTAAAGCAGTCAGCTGGGTACCAAACAGAACATTCATAGGAAGAAACTACCCAAGGCCGGAAAAAGACCCACCCTAAAGGATTAGAAGGAACAATCCTCAGAGGTCACACAGAGCTGAAAATAGTGCCTGTTCCCACAAGCTAGACTGAAAAATTCTAATTCACAGGACTCTGGGTAGAATACACAAGAATGCTTTGCCTCAGTAGTAGGGAATAATTAACCCTAGGTGGAATCCTGCTCTAGATCCACCTCACAAACCATAAAAACAAGTAACTTAAATGTGTCCCAGAACAAAGCTCAATAATATTTACAGGATTATAAAAATGTCCAGTACCCAACAATGCCTGTCATCAAATAAAAAATTCTTAGGCATGCAGAGAAATGGGAAAATAAAACGTACACTGAGGAGATAAATCAATCAATCGATACATTGAAACTGACCTAAAGCTGACACAGATATTAATTAGAATTAGCAGAGATGAACATTAAAAGCCATCATAACTGGGTTTCAAATGTCCAAGAAGCTAAAGGGAAGGCTAAGCATGTTAAGTGGTAACATGGAAGATGCAAATCAAACTTATCTACACTAATAAAAGAGAAACATGGTAATTGGCGTACGACCGCTACCCTTCCCATTGGCTAATCCCCCTGTCACTCACAGAGTAGGGCCGAGATATGCAAATTAACTGGCAGCCAAGATGGCGGCCGGCAGCCAGGCAGCTGATGCGAACAGGGAGGCTTGCTTGCTTCAGTGACAGAGAAGTTCCCCGCCTGACTTGCCGGCCTCTCAGCTGCAACTCTAAGCAACTATGTTGCAAATAAAGAAGCTAAAAAAAACCCCAGAAACCTGCTTTACTCAATGGAGCTTCAGCCGGCTGGACCGCAACATTGTATCAAATACAGACGGTAAACAAAGGCCAGAAACCTGTTTTCAGCAGCCGAGGCCTCAGAGCTAAAGCTGGCCCAGAATAAAAAAAAAAAAGAAAATAAAAAAGGAGCGGTTGGGAGCTTCAGTCCCAGCCTGAAAACAGCCCTCAGCCCCTCAGCCAGACTGGCCAGGCACCCCAGTGGGGACCCCCACCCTGATCCAGGACACCCTCAGGGCAAACCAGCCAGCCCCACCCATGCACCAGGCCTCTATTCTATATAGTAAAAGGGTAATATGCCTCCCAGCACCGGGATCAGCGGAGCCGCGAGGCCTCCCGGCACCGGGATCAGTGTGACAGGGGGCAGCGCCCAAACCCCCTGATCGCCCTGCAGCTCTGTGTGTGACAGGGGGCGGGGCCCCAACCCCCCTCCCCCCCCCCCCCACGGGCCCTGCTCTGTGTGTGATGGGGTAGAGCCATAACCTCCCCATTGGCCCTGCCCTGAGTGTGACAGTGGCGGTGCCCCAACCACCTGATCGGCCCTGCTCTGTGGGTGATAGAGGGTGGTGCCCCAACCCCCCCCACCATGGGCCCTGCTCTGTGTGTGATGGGGTAGAGTCATAACCTCCCCATCTGCCCTGCCCTGAGTGTGACAGTGGCAGCGCCCCAACCCCCTGATCGGCCCTGCTCTGTGGGTGATAGAGGGCGGCGCCCCAACCCCCTGATCCACCCTGCCCTGAGTGTGACAGGGGGCGGTGCCCCAACTCCCCTATCAGCCCTACTCTGTAAGTGACAGGGGGAGCTCCTCAACCCCCTGATTGGCCCTGCTCTGTGCATGACAGGGGGGAGCTCCCCAACCCCCTGATTGACCCTGCTCTGTGCATGACAGGGTATGGAGCCCCAACCCCCCTGATGGGCCCTGCTCTGTGCGTGATAGGGGGTGGCACCGCAACCTCCCCATCGACCCTGCCTTGAGTGTGACAGGGGGCGGTGCCCCAGCCCCCCAATTGGCCCTACCCTGAGCGTGACTGAGGGTGGCATCGCAACCTCCCAATCTGCCCTGCTCTGTGCATGACAGGGGAAGGTGCCCCAACTCCCCAATCAGCCCTGCTCTGAGCCTGACTGGGGCTGCACCTAGGGATTGGGCTTGCCCTCTGCCACCCGGGAGCAGGCCTAAGCCAGCAGGTCGTTATCTCCCGAGGGGTCCCAGACTGCTAGAGGGCACAGGCCGGGCTGAGGGACCCCCCCCCCCCCCCGAGTGCACAAATTTTTGTGCACCAGGCCTCTAGTGGAGAAATAACCAACAATGCCTGAGATTGAATTAAAGATTAGACACTATAGAAGACAGACTAGTGAGCTTGATGACAGCCTTATACATGTGCAATAGGAGTCTGATGACAAATGGGAGAAACCTGGGAAACAGAAAAATTATTTGAGGAAACAATAGCCAAAAATGTTCCAAATTTGATGAAAACTATAAACCACATATCCAATACGCACAACAAACTCTAAACACAAGGAACATAAAGAATGCTATACCCGGACATGCCATAAATCAAAATGCTCAAAACCAATGATAGACAGAAACTCTTTAAAGAAACCAGAGAAAGAAGATAAGTTATGTACAGAGGAACAAAGATAAAAATGACAGTTGTTATTTTTCTTTGGAAACAATGCAAGTAAAGAGTGGAACGACATCTTTAAAGAACTGAAATTAAAAAACCAAACCTGTGCTAGAGGCTTGCGGGAGTCCCAAGGGCTGCTCAAATCAGAATCGTTGGGTTTTTCTTAGGTTGGTGTGGGAAGACACAGTCAGTGGGAGTGGCCACTTCATGCAGCTGAAGGCTCAGGGATTCTGCCCAACTTAAAAACAAAACAAAATAACAAAAACTTGTTAACCTAGAATTCTATACCTAGCAAAAACATTTTTTTAAGGTGGAATAAAGGTGGAATAAAACCTTTCTCAGACATACAAACAGTGAAAGAATCCATTGCCAGTAGAACTGCACTATAAGCAATGTTAACGGAAGTTCTTTGGGCAGAAGGAAAATGACACAAGATGGAAATATGACTCTAAGCACAAAGGTGTTAACTTCATGGCTGACTAGTAAGATTTTAAAATTAGTTAGTACCATATGGATCTCACGTATATGTGGAATCTAATGAACAAAATAAACTAACCAAGTGGAGACAGACTCATGGATATAGATAACAGATTGACAGCTGTTAGAGGGGAGGGGGTTGGGGGCTGGGTGAGAAAGGTGAAAGGATTAAGCAAAGAAAAAAAGAAGAAAGATTCATGGATACAGGCAACACTAGGGTGACTGTCAGAGGGAAGGAGGGATAGGGAAGGTAGAAGAGGGTAAAGGGGGGATAAATGGTGATGGAAGGAGGCTTGACCTGGGATGGTAACACACAATACAATATACAGATGATATATTGTAGAATGGTATACCTGAAACCTATACAATTTTATTAACCAACTAGTGACCCGTTGAGTGAAATCACGCAAGACCCGGGACCCCTCCCCGCCCCCCCTGCCATGGGACCGCCTTGAGTCCCAGAGTCCTGCCCTGTGTGGCCAGCACACCATGGGACAGCCCTGAGTCCTGGAGTGCCACCCTGATGCCCCACCTCCAGGCTGCTTGGAGCAGCCACCGGGCCCTGCCCCCATGGTGTGCACACAGGGCCCGCAGAAACCCTGGCAGAGGTCACATGAAGCGGACACTGGGACCCCCGCCCCCTCACGGGACCGCAGGAACCCTGGCGGAAGCCGCATGAAGCGGCCGCCGGCCCTGCCCCTGCTGCCCCGCCTCTGTTGTGATGCCGCCATCTTGTGACAGCATTGTGGTGTGAGGGTTAATTTGCATATTACCTCTTTATTATATACGATGTGACCCCAATAAATTCAATTTTTTAAAGAAAAATAAATAAATCTCTTTAAAAGACATTTGACAGCTTGAGAAAGAATAATAACAATGTAGTATAGCGTTTACAAAATACACTGAAGTAAAATGTATGACAAACACAATAGCATAAAGGCTGGGAGCGAAGACACGGAACCAGTCTGTTGTCAAGTTCTCACACTATGTGTGAAGGCAGATGTGATAAGTGAAAAAGTGGACCATCTGCTTTCTGTTGGGACAGTTAGAGGAGAACAGATGGGAGGGAGGAAGATACAGGTCAGGAGCATCCATGGTCAGAGCTGCTGGGAAGGGACCTGGGCAGGAGGTGGTTGGGCAGCCCCGCAGGGCAGGGGAGGTGGGAGGAGACCAAAGCCGGCCTTGAACAAGCTATGGTTTCTAAGACTTAAAACTGAACTTGAGAGTGGCAAGGGGGTTCTTTTCAGAATTCCTCCTCACGGGCTCCACCTTTAACATTCATGTGTATTATTCCAGAACATAACCAAATAAACTTCCATATACACAGAGGGTGCCATATTCCATTGGTTATTTTTGCGGTCAAATACCATAATGTCATAAGGTAAGGCATTCAGATTGAAGGACTGTTTGCAGGACGAGGAACTGGAGAGAATAAACGTAGTGAAAGGAAGGCCTGATCCAAAGTCAGAGCCCATATTGAAAAGGCCGTATTTCATGAAATACATTTTAATCAAGAGCAGGTTTCCAAATATACAGTGAAATAACACAAAAAAGCCCACAATCGCCTCTTGATATGCTGGGTTTCCCCACATGAAATAACGCATCCAGCTGGGAGCACAGAAGAGAGCCTGATCTCCACTTCGCCGGTGAAAACTCCAAGCGCACAGAGAATGATCTGTCCCGAGAGCTGATCAATAATCAGAATCAGGTGTAAGACCCAGGCTTCTTGACTTGTGATTCAAAGTTCTAGCTAATTTTAAATGAGTGGATCTTTGAAAATTTTTAATTAATATCTAGGCAGATAAATGAACAAACACAGGATCAGAAACTAAACACACCAATATAACTAGCAACCAGACCAAGAAAAAGAATAGTCCCCACCCCAGAAGTCCCCTCCTGCCCCTTTTCAGTCACCATCCCCCCAAAGTAATCACTATCCTGACTCTTTTTTTTTAAATATGTTTTTGTTGCCCTAGCTGGTTTGGATCAGTGGATAGAGCATCGGCCTGCAGACCGAAGGGTCCTGGGTTGGATTCCGGTCAAGGGCATGTACCTCGGTTGTAGGCTTCTCCCCGGCCTTGGCCTTGATTGGGGCTTGTGCAAGAGAAAGAGATAGAAACATTGATGAGAGAGAACCAACATCGATCAGCTGCCTCCTGCATGCCCTATACGGGGGATTGAGAGAGAAACCCGGGCATGTGCCCTGAGAATCGAACCTGTGACCTTTTGGTGCATGGGTCAATGCTCAACCACTAAGCAACACCGGCTGGGCTATCCCGGCTTCTAAGAATATAGAATATTTTGCCTGTTTTTGTACTTTCTAGAAATGGAACAATAAAATACTTTTTGTTTTTGCTTCTGGTTACATTAGCTAAGCATTATTTTTGTAATGTTCATTCAAATTATTGCATGTCCAGATAGATTGTTCATTCTCATTGCTGTATAGTACCCCATGACTTAATTACACCATAATTCATTTATTCTTCCACCAAATGCCAAGGGCATTTGAGTAGTTTCCAGTAAAGAGCTACTACAAAGAATGTTGTCATGAAAATTCCTTTAGGTGCCTTTTGATAAATATATGCACACAGTTTTGTTGGAGATACATTCAGGACTGGAATTGCTGAGTCTTAGGGCATGTATATGTTAAACTTTAATAGGTATTGTAATTTCCACATTTAAATTTTGGATATCAGAGGTTAAAAATCACCTGCCTATGAAAATTTGTGTTTATTTGTATCTGGGCATTCATCTCATATTGCTGCATAATTGCTTCTCTTCTCAGCTAGGTCCTTGAGGAGAGGCTCATGACTTGAACATCCACGTATGTTGTGATGCTGGGTACTTGGCGCTGGATTAGAGAACCTGTTGTGTAAATACCCCCTTATTCAATTTTACAAAGAAAAGCACAGACATGGTTCTGCTTCCAGGGAAGAGTCACCGACTTGGACACACATGGAAAAGGACACAAGGTTTAAGAACTTGAGAGCAGAGATCATGGATCATAGATCTTTGTATCCTTCCCAGTATCTAACACAGTGCCTTCCTTACACATGGTAGGTGCTCAATAACTATTTGCCAAATGAATGGAATCAAGATAGGAATGATTATCACTTATATCACATGCAGCTAAAATGCCAAGTGCATTTTGAGGTGGGGAAACCAGGTGAATATAGAATTGGGTAAAAGTCGCAGGAAGGCATGCACCAGTCCAATTCTTGGAAAACATTTATATAAAGAAAACAATTAAGTATTTTATTAAATTTTTGGCCACTTTTCACAGAGAAATCTTGGGATCTCTTACCCTGACCCTAAACAACATAAAACTGAAGGACATGTTTCAGGTTAAACTTTATTCCTCAATAACTAGATGCAGTGGGAGAAGCATGATGAGAAAAGTTTCATTAACACCAAAGACAAGTATGTCTCTTTAAGACACCCCATCTTCAACGACTCAAGGTAAGACCTGGGGTGTGCCGCACTGGCAAGGCCAAGGGTGAACCAGAGTCGGGGCGATGAAAGGATTAAGAAAAGACAGACAAGAGAATGAAAGCTGGGTCTCGGTGGGGCGCTGCTTTCCCTGATGGGGAGACAGTGCCAGCGCCCACAAGCCGTGTCTTTATTTTATAGCAGATGCCACGAGGCAAAGTAAGGGCGTGATCAAGATGTTTACAGCATTCTCGTGAGTTTCAACCTCACTCAACTACATGCACCTGAACTCTATGACAAGGCACGTGGGGCCACGTGTTCAGACCACAGGCTCAAGCTCACAGCTACAGCTGTTGGCTATAATTGTGCTGGGGGGGCCCTGCCCTCCAGCTGGGACTTGCACGTGGCCATGAGAGGACTGTGCCCTCTCCTCAGTCCACGGCTTGAACCTGTCCAAACACTGTAGCCGCGCCCCACAGTGCAGTGTGTGTGTGGGGGGGGCGGGGGGGGGGGAGGGGGACGACACAGGCTTTGGTTCCTGGGAATGAAGGCTGACCTCTGTCTATGCAGTCACATGTTCATAAAGGCGGCATAAGTCCCAGAAACAAAGAGGAGACACTGAGGCTTTGCTGACAGGGACTTTTGGAGAAAAGGGGAGCCTCTGAACTGGGCCGCGCCTGCGCCCCTCAGTCCCACGCTGCCGCGGAGCACATCTCACCGAGGTGTGCCTTTCTGCTGAGGGCGGCACAAAGGAAGCCTCTTTTGTCCATTTCAAAACCAGATCGAGTGAAATCCAAACCTCTGCAGCTTACGCTCATGGCCTGTTTTGACATCTCACAGGAAATCACATTTCTGCCAAGGAAAAGCCAACAGTTTCTGGTTGGGACCCAAAGGACTTTTCAAACTTCTCAAGCAAGAGAGTCATCTGAGGTTTCTAACCCACTCTGTAAACCGCAGCATCCCCCTCCTGAAGCTCAGAGGAGGCCAAGCATACTTTCTAAACGGACAAAGAGCTCAAAGTGGAACGTCACAGCGCTCCTGCAGGAGAGGGCCGGAGCCGGCCAGCCGTGCCAAACCCAGTCTTGTGTGGGCTTTAGGGAGGAAGGGAAGGAAGGAAAAGGGATGGGGGTGGGGAGATGGGTGGGGTGGGTGGAGAGAAAGAACAAGAAGGCCAGGGAAGAGCTGGGAAGGTCAGACGCAAAGAAGAAAATGAGCGTTATTGAGCACCTGCTCTGTGCCAGGTTTTTCATATAAAGAATCTCAACTGATACTTAAAGCAACTCCACCAGATAGGTGAGGTCATTCCTATTTTTCTGGGCAAGAAAATTAATGCTTTCCTAAAGTCACATGGCCAGTCCCCTTGCCCCTGGGCAAGAGGGCCCCTGCTGAGGGCTTTGCTCTGGCCACACTACCTTCCAAGAGTAAAGAGACCCAGGGATGAGGACATGTGCCTCCTTAGAGCCGTGTGCCCCACGAAACAGTGCTCAGAGTGCCCGGAGCCCTGGCACTCCCTGCCTAGATGGTCCCGGCCTACTTTCAAAGCCCACATAGATCTCTCTTCCTGGGCCCATGCTCCTGAGGGTGCTGGGATGTTGACGTGTGAATGCTCAGGGTTCATGGGCTGGTTGTCTGCACATGTGCACGTGAGGCCTCTTATGATGCAGGACAGAGCAGGGAAGAGAAGGAGGGTCAGGCCTGGGCAGGGGAGGCAGCTGGAGGCCGGGTCTTCTCACTCTGTCACATCAGAGCAGACGTCCAAGGGGTCTGAGGTTTGAAAGCAAAGCTGGCCTACCAGGCCGTTATGAAGGCGTATTTGTCAAGGCTGGAGGGTGCGGCACATATATGTACGTTTGTTATTTATATGTATGTGTTTTACAACTTTAATATTGAGACATCCTTAGGGCCTTCCTCTGTGCTCCTGCCTGGGGCCTGCCGACAGGAGTGGAGCTGGTGGGACTCAGCTCCGTCCTCTGCCAAGGGCGAGTGCTTTCGACGGCCCCACAGAGAAGTCAGGGGCAGGAACAGAGCTAAGTATTTTATGGAAATTATCTTACTTTATAGAGGTCATTCCTGACAATTTCCCATCACAGGTCCTGAGCTGCTGTGGACGAGCTGTGGGCCCTCGAGGAGCCAGCCACACCCCCTCCCACTCCCCTCTGTGCCCAGCTCCCTCCTCTGGGTCATGCAGGGCTGGATAACCTCTCAGGGCTCATTCAACTTGAAGATACTAAGAGTCTCAAGACTAATAAAACCTGTTTCCTAACGTTACTGAGGGTCTCTGCAAAAGGTTTTTAAGATTGCGAAGTGATTTAAAGAGTAAATAATAATATAAAGACTGGGGTGAGGGGAATACAATGGATGAATTGACCAGACCTGAGGGCCTGACAGGTGACTGGCAATCAATGGGCAGAGGCCGGGGGCAGCAGGAAGAGGAAAGGGTGGGGCACTGGACATCTTCGAGCCACGGAAACAAGAGGCAAAGGAAAGTGAACGTGTGGCCAGCAGGGCGTGGTCCCTCGAAGCAGCCAGTCTGACGTGGCTCCCGCCTGCTCCCTTTGTCTCCTGAAGGAGAGGGGGCAGGAGGCATGGGGCCGACCCTGGCCAGCCAGAGCCCAGGCGGGGGGAGAGGGCAGGGGCCAGGTCCAGGGTAGGGTGGGACCCTGACTGGCTCACCAGGGGCCTCTCAGATAGGGATTGTTCTCTGATGGGCCTGGGAGCAGTCTTCCTGCCTCTGAGCCTCTATTACCCTCTTCTGCTCTCGCTCTCGCTCTCGCTCTCCATAGAGTCCTGCCTCCCTCTTCGTGCATGAAGTCCAATCAGCTCTCCCTATCTGTTGGCTGAAGACGCAGATTGGAGCTGAGCTCCTTCCTGGGGGCCATGTCTCCCTAGGGAGGCACATTGGTCTCTCGTGCCCTACTCTGACCACTGAATCAAGCCTGGGTGAGATGTCACCCACCTCACCAGAGTCTCATTGCTTAGGTCCCCACCGGCCTGTGTCCTGCCTCTCAGGTAGGCCAGAGAGGGGTGTAGCATGAGAACCAGGGAGTCGAAGGAGCCTGGCTCTAGATCCAGAGGATCTGCGGTTGATCCCTAAGTAAGTAAGGGAGGAAGAGGCCAAACCTTTCTGAGCCTCAGTTTTGCTCACCCATAAAATGGGGGTAGTAACTTTTTCTCCTATAGTGTTGTGATGAGGCCAGGATAAAAAAATACATTCCGATGTCTAGTCTGGGGCCCAGTCTCAAATGGGAACTACTTTAATATTATTGTGTATTTTAAGCACCAACTGCAAAGGAAACCTTCCATCTCGAGTCTAGTCCTGCTCCTTGAGAGGTTTCTCTGTGACTTCTATGAACCATACAATTTATCACTGAATTATACATGCATTTCAGTTCTGAATATTAAGTCACTATTGCCTTTGAAAAACTAAATACAGTGGGCCCTTGACTTACGAGTGTCCCGACTAACGAGTTTTTTGAGATACCAGCTGTCTCTCGGCCGATTTTTTGCATTGAGTTGTTAGAGTAATTTGAGTTAACGAGCTCCTTAACGAACTCGGTCTCAGAACGAATTAAACTCATAAGTCAAGGCCTCATTGTAACATCATGCGAATGGATTTTCTCTCTCCACACTGTCTGAAGTCACTTACACTGATGTGTCTTCCACAGAGCAATCTGGATAAGCGGCAGGTGAGCTGGCACCTGGCCTCTAGACATGTGCTCTTGGCCTCCCAGGGGCTTCTTACATCTCACCATCCACCCTCCTCCACTGAGCTTGTGCATCTGAGCGTTATTAGTGGAGAAGAGCCGGATAAATACCCGTGTGGGAGGCAGGAAGTCAGGATTCGTGTGTGTGTGTGTGTCGGGGGGGAGGGGGGGGAGGACACTCCTGACTCCAGTAGGCAGGACCCAGCCTTCTCTCAAGCAGCACCACCCCTGGGCTGCAGCCTTTACTGAGGCAGCTGAGTCAGACCCCGTTGACACGGAGTAACCTGGAGGACGTGCAGGCAAAACCCTTGGTTATAACAGAGACTAAGGCTGACTTAGAGGATCTGTAGGCAGAGGGTCTGTTGGACACGCTGTGGGCCTCCAAAATGAGTAAGACGTTGTGTAGTCCCTGTGCTCGGGGGAGGAGGGGGAGAGCAGAGGGCGAGGTGGGGGCTGTGGTCAGGATATAGGATAACAGTTGACAGGACAGAGAGGTAAGTCTGAGGTTACCAGGTAAGTGTCCACTCCACAAGCCCAGCCTTGTCACCTGGAATGTGTGTACTGAGGCTGAGCTACGCAGTAGTCCCTGGGTAAGGGCTGTGCACAGAGGGTTCGAGAATCATAAATGAGAGAGCCATTGTCTCTGGCTGTGTGTGTGTGTGTGTGTGTGTGTGTGTGTGTGTGTGTGTGTGGCCTGGGGGAGATAAATATCAATATTTATTTCATCAAAACCTCCTCTAGGCCATAGCCAGTTTGGCTCAGTGGATAGAGCATCAGCCCACAGACTGAATGGTCCCAGGTTCAATTCAGGTCAAGGGCACATACTTTGATTGCAGGCTTGATCCACAGCCCTGGCCAGGGCAAGGGCGGGAGGAAACCAATCGATGTTTCTCTCTCTCCCCCTCACTTCCACTCTCCCTAAAAGTCAATGGAAAATATCCTTGGGTGAGAATTAACAACAAAAACCCTCTTCTAGACCTTCATTCTATACCGCCTTCCTCTTTCTTTGGCAAAAATTTCCACTTTTTGACAGAGCATAATTTCTAGAACAATTTTTGGCCCCATAATTCTTTGACATGCATGAGACTTGGCAGAGTCACAGTAAAATGAGATCATTTCACAAAACCCTGCAGTGATGAAACCTGTGCTTTCTGTGACGGGCGGCAGGAGGGTGGGGGCGGGGAGAGTCACCTGGGATGGATTAGTCAGTGACAGTGACTCAGGTAGGAGCGTCTCCTCCCACCAGGTGTGATGACAGGAGCCTGCCCTCCTGTGAAGGGGACGGCTGGGCAGCCTGTTCTTCCCAGCTGCTTTGCACATCAGAGCTGAGCCGCCTTATTTTAGAAAGGCATTTAACACCACCGGCTGAGGGCCGCTCTGAGGCTCACACATACCTGGGAGCAGGGCCTGGCCAGTCCACCCCCGGGGGGAGAGCAATCACACTCTTCCCCAGTAACGGAGCAGCTGGGGAATGAGCTGAGAGCACTCTCACCTGCCTCTGGCATCCTCGCTGCAGGGCCTCCCCCACCTGCCCCCCCAGATCTGCAGCCGCCTTCTGCCAGGAGGGCCTTGGAGAAGCAGGGTTCCCAGCACCTCAGAATAGTCTGTGCTTCTTCAACAAGTGCTTCTTGATTTAAAAAAGAAAAGAAAAGACATTTCCCTGGGGTTGCAGCCTTCTGCATGTAAAGCCTGTCTTTCTGGTGGTTTTTAAACGCAGCTCCGCGTGTCACGGCGAAGCTGCGCTGGGAGCGTGGCTGTGGTGAGGATGCAGAAGGGAGACCTCTCTTGGTCTGTTCGAAGCTTTTCTATTGTCGGGGTGCAGGGGTCTGCCTGACCCAACGCAAACCGAGAGGAGAGTGTGGGTAAGTGTGGGCGATGGAAAGGACTGAGGGCACCAGCGTCGGATTTTTGTTCAGCCCCTAATGTTAGTAACTTAGACTAAGTCACATCTCTACTTTAGCCTTTTTGTCTGTTGACATGGGACGGACTGATGCGTGTCTACCCCTGGGTGTCAAGATAAATCAGATAAAGTGCCCGAGGGAAGCTAAAGCTAAAAGTACACTAGGAGTGAAAGCTGAAGCGCATTAGGGTTGTTATTTTGCTGGGTTATTCCTTCTTGTGAGCTCTAATACCATCAACATTATACATGTGAAAAGACCAATAAATTCATCCGACCACTGCACGCTAAGAGCCCTACTATGTGCCAGGAATTGTATTAGCTACTGAGAATGTAAAGATGAATATTACATTTCTATTTTCAGCTTTACTGAATCTTAAGTGTTTTTTATGTACGTGTGGGTTGAATCTATCTGACTTAACCAACTAATGGACATTCACTTCCACCTGACTTTGGAACCCAGACTTCTTATATAACAACAGACACACACACACACACACACACACACTCATACATGCACGAGTGCAACATTTAACAACAATGATGTCATGTCAGGACCACCTCACCGTCTGTGTGAGACCTCACTGCTCACCTTCCCTGAACCATTCATTTTTCCTGGAAGAGAAAACGGGGCCTACAAAGCCGTGCTCTGGGACCAGAATTCAGCCAGTTGCATTGGCAACTCTGAAAACAGAGATGCTGGAGGGAGATGAGGAAATGTGTGGGGACGGGGGGGGGGCGGGGGGAGACAGGCATGCAGCTTTTGCTCCGTGTTGCAGACAAACCCCCAGACTTCCTTGTGTCGGAATGCGGTGAGGCCGGTCAAGCCAGAAGTCAGTGCAGCCTGACCCGGATGAGACCAGGATGTGCATCCAGCCCGGGAGGCCTGGAGGACAGATGACTGTGCCTTCCATGTCCAAGGTAGTTGCCAGGAGGGCCTGACCTCTCCCTGGAGCCTGAGGGGCCCCAAGGCCGGACTGGGGCGCAGAGGGGTGGGGTAAGGGCGTGTCCTCCTGCAGGGCTCCTGACGTCCCAAAGACAGGGCTGAGCCTGTAACATTCAACTTTTGAGACAGTTCAGCCCAGGCCCTCCATGCGGAGGCTGGGCCAGCTCCCCGTGCTGGGTGCAGGTTGGCGCCTCCTGCCCCCTCCCTTTCTGCCTCTTTGGTTAGGAAGCCAGGGGTGAGGCCTGTGATCTGAGGGCACGGAGGCAGAGCCTGCTGAGAGCTGAGCACGGCAGGAGTGTGTCCTGAGTGGGTGGGAATCCAAAGGAAGGCGGCTAACACTCATTGGGTGGCATCGCATTAAGCACCTTACGCCGGGAGTGGGAGCGGGTAAGGGTTATGCATCCTGAGATTAGCAAGGTTCAGATGCTGTTCTGCTGCTCAGTTGCTGTGTGGCATTGAGCAGATTGCTCTACCTCTCTGGGCCTGGTTTCCTCCTCTGAAAACTGACGAGCAGAAGTTGGGGGTTGGGGTGAAACGGACTCTGGGTCACTGACACCAGGGGGCTTAGGGCCTAAAGCAGCTCACAGGATGAGGGAGCTTCTGCAGAAAGGGGGGCTCAGAAACCTCAGGCCCCAGAGTGACGCCAGGGATCCCAGAACTGAGCCAACGTCATGGCTGGGGTGGGGATGAATCAGGCCCTCTCACCAACCCAAAGCCGGGGGACAGATCCCGACTGGCCTTTCGGGGTCACATGGCCACCCTCTGGCGGAGAGAGGCTATGAGAACAGCCCCAGCAAACTTCACCCAGGAGGACAGAGACTGTTCCAGAAGAGCTGCCAAGGCCCAAAATATAAGAGGAATCCAGAGCGGCGGACAGGGACCCCCATGATGGGCTGTGAGGGCCCCATGAGACCAGCCAGTAAAGCCCTTAGCGCGGTACCTTGTCCCACTTACGGGGCCAACCATGTTCAGCTGCCCTGTTACTTATCTTAATCCTCAACACCTCTGTGGAGGATTACCCCCATTTTCCAGATGGGAAACTGGGACTCGAACTGGTGAGAAGAGTTGCCCAAGGTTGCCTAATTGCCAGGCAAGACTCTGACCCCAGCGTCGCCGGAGAGTCCACTGCACAAACTGCAAAGACCCCTGAAAACGAACACAAGGAACCCCTGTTCAACAGCAGAAAAACACCATTAAAGAAACGAAAAGATCAAGCCTTTTCCTTTCGCTCAGCATCTCTTTCTCCCCCTCTCTCCCTCTCTCTCTCGTCTTGGTGTCTTTTATTTGCTATATATTGTCCTTCTAAGTAAAGAAAAACTTTACATGTAAATTACTAGCACTCACTTGACCGGTCTTTATAGGGTGCAATGCCAGTTGTAAATGCAGACGAGCGTTTAACTTCCATGCGGCATCACCAAAGCGCCAAGCCCTTCTCAGCACGAGGCGTTGGCTACCTCAGACGGGAGCAGCAGGAGTGAGGAAGGCTACGCTAGAGTTCCTCGGCTGCTCATGCTCTTCAAACACCAGGGCCTTCTTTCTACGCTGGAGGCAAGTTCTGATTTGGTTAGAAGTGTGGCCTCGGGGCTCTCAGTGTTACACCTAACACCCTTACCTGGCACTCATGCTGAGCTTCGAGGTCTCATGCATCGTGGGTCTTCTGTATTCACAGGCACGTCAAATGCTATATGCACATGGAGCAGCTGACACGCATGTTGTTGATATGTCCCATGCTCACACATCTCTGCTCGTGGGCATCCCCCATTGACCTTCAGACCTCACTTGCAAAACGTGAGTTGAAAGATAGAATTATTAAGCATTTCAGGACGGTGACAGCAGAGCATTAGACCAAGGGTGGCCCCTCTGAGCCAGTCCTGCTCCTCTCAGAGCCTCGGCTTTCAGAACACAGGCCCCCCTGACCCCAAGAGTCAACAGGCCTCTTTCTCAGTTGGGTTTGCTTTTTGCTCTACTAAGGCCCCCGGAGCTGAGGGAAGCTTGGGCTGAGGGGAACCAGCAGGGGAGGAACGTGGGCCCAGGAAGCTGGGGCAGGGCACTGGGTGCAGGACCAGGGTAGTCCCTCGTGGGCCGTGGTGTCCACGCCAAGCACAGTATGGGGAGGGCCAGACACAGGAGGCAGCGGAATCCTCGCTCTCTGAGTGGACAGCTCAGATGTATTTGCACAGTTTGGCCCACAGGAGCCCGAGGGGTGAAAGGATAGGGTGTGACAGGCGGCCACACCACACAACAAGGGCCTTCAGGCTGCAGGTGGCCCCCACATGAGCTCTCCGGGGAATACTGAGCACTCACAGGCTTGTCCTGGGCCCAGAGCTCAGCTGGCTGCCCTGCCAGCCTCCCTTTCCCAGGAGCACCAGGCTCTGTCGGCTGGGCTCCCTCCCTCCCCCATTCCCAACCTCCTTGGGGTGATTTCCAGAGGTGAGAGGAGCGTGTCCCCCTCCCCACAAATCTCCACCTTACCTGGTGCTCCCTGGGGGTTTGGCTGGCAACCCAGCCTGGTGCTTTTTGGGTGAGAGCCCTGGAGCAACCAGCAGGCCCCAGATGGGGGTGGGGGTGAGGGTGGGGATGAGGGGTGGGGTGGGGGTGGGGGTGGGGGGTAGGAGGGTGGCAGGCAGAGCAAACAGGCATTCCCCCTTTGACCCTAAAGGAAAGAGTGAAGAGGCCTTGGATTTGTTTTTGGTTCCAAAGAGCCAACAAGGACATTGACTTTGTGACTGTTCTTCTCTGCAAAATCGAGGAGATGATGCTCTGCATTTCCAGAGGTGGAAAAGGGAGGGTCAAATGAGGAGAAGAACCCGCAATGGCCATAAAGCCCTTTGACATCCCAGCTCTGCCCACAACTGTCTGCAGGACCTGTGGGTACCCTCCCCGGCCTCCTCCAGGCTCTGCGAAGTGGGCTGGTGCCCTGCAGCCTCTGGGCACGTATGGCCGTATGGGACGCCCCCATAATGGAGGCATTGCTTCGCTCCTATGGTCAGAGAGGGGATTCAGAAGCTCCGAAAAACAGACTTGCCTCCTTCTAAGAAAACAATTGATAGAGACAATAACCTTTGTCCTCGCCAGTTTCAGTATTTTTACTTGAAAGAGCCATTGTATAAGAGAAGGAAAAAAGACTTGACCCATAAATATTTCATTTTACCAACTCTGCCTCAGGGAAACTTCTTGGCCAACACCCTCCTCCTTTCTAAACGAGGGGAGCTCTGAGCTCTCCCTGGGACCCTGGAGAGCTTCTGTCTGCCTGGCAGGCCTGGCCCCACCCAGACCTGCAGTAAATCCTTGCTACTCCGGGAGCCCAGCGGGGGCGGGGTGGGGGGTGGCAGCGAGAGGGTGGTGTGGCTGAGAAGGCATCTGGCGCATTACCTTTTAGGATCGGAGGCACCTAATAAACCTCCCTCCTCTGCCCACACAGAAACACCATATACCTTGCAGTAAAGGCCACGCTCCCATGCTCCTTTCCTGCTGCTCTCAAGTGTGTGCTTGGGGCCAGAATATCCTGCATTCTCCGCGGGCAGGTCTGCACAGTCCAACTGCGGCGGTAGCAGAGTAAATATTTTGAGAGCTGCAATTTGGAACCATCTGCAGTGAAGTCGCCTCTCTGGCTTGGGTCAAAAAGTAAGAAGAAAACCCCGCTCTCGTGAGCACATGTCTCCATTTCCCATTCAGGCCCAGGAAACGTGCAGCGCTGGTGGCTGCTGGGCTAGACCAGGTGCAGGGGATTGTTGTCTAATAGAGTATTTAGGTGTTGCCGGCCCTGCCCTGCCCCGTGGGGCCCAGCCGCACACAGGACAATCTCAGTAAGGGGCTGTGGAAGATGGAGAAGTGGAGGCCACATTTGGGGCAAAGGTGTAGCCAGCAAAATCCTCTTTCCTTACAGTTGCAAGCCACTCCAGGTCAGGAAGGCTTGCTCATTACTCTAAAAACAGAGGCAAAGGAAGGAGGGGCACAGCCCACACCCTGGTCCCTCCTGACCCTCCCCACAGCACACACATTTCTTTTGGTAGGCTCTGGGATTGGGCCGTGGGGTGGGTCACTGGAATCAGTGAGTTGAATTGAGTAATGGGTCAAATGTAGCAACCACAGCAGAGCAAATCAGCTGGTACTCTTGTGTGATGTTATCTGATTCATATTCCAGCTCCTCCAGGAAGCCTTCCTTGATTTCTTCAGAGAAGATGAACTATCCCTCCTTGGAAACTCACACAGTATGGATAACCTGAACCATAAATGCACACATGGTTAGGAACACAGTCTTCCTGGCCCGAAACTCCAGGTCTACCATTTGCTAGGTATGTGATTTTGGACAAGTTACTTAACTTCTCTCCACCTCATTCCTTTCCTTATAATATGAGGATAGTGAAAATTCTAATGCATAGAGTTGTTGTGGGGAAGTACATGATTTAATATACATAAAGTGCTTAGAGCAGTGCCTGGCATAGAACAAGCCCTGAACAAGAGGCTGCTATTAGAATCATACAACATTTTGTGACAAACTATACATAACACAAAATTTACCATTTCAGTCATTTTATGTGTATGGTTCAGTGGCATGAAGTACATTCTTATTATTGTGCAACCAGTGCCACTGTCCATTTCCACAACCTTTTCATCACCCCAACTGAAGTCCTATCCTAATACATACTAACTCCCCATTCCCTTCTCCCCCCAGCCCCTAGCAAGCTCTACTCTACTCTCTGGCTCCAATCATTAACTTTAGATTATATAGTTTTTTTTCTTTATTCAACATACTAGAGGCCTGTTGCACAAAATTCATGCACGGTCGGGGGAATCCCTCAGCCTGCCTGCACCCTCTCACAATCTGCAATTCGAGATCCCTTGGGGGATGCCCAACTGCTGGTTTAGGCCCAATCCCACAGGGATCCCTGCAGGATCGAGTCTAAACCGGCAGTCAGACATCCCTCTCGCAATCCAGGACCGCTGGCTCCTAATCGCTTGCCTGCCTGCCTGCCTCATTGCCCCTAAGTACTCTGCCTGCCTGATCACCCCAAAGCACTCTGCCTGCCTGCCTGATCACCCCTAACTGCTCACCTGCCTGCCTGATTGCCCCTAACTGCCTCTACCTGCCTGCCTGCCTGCCTGATCATCCCTAACCACCTCTGCCTTGGCCCCTGCCTGCTGAGGCTTCATCTGGGAGGTTGTCAGGAAAGACATCCGAATGACATCAGGAAGGTCGTTTGTCTGTCCAGTCTAATTAGCATATTGTACTTTTATTATTATAGAAGATAGATATTTATTGACCACTTACTTTGCACCTGGAACTGAAGTAGAATTTAGGGACACAGTGGTCCTCACAATGGACAGTCTGAGCATTCATGGAGCTTTTATTCCAGTAGGTTGCAACTGTAATAAGCAAATAAACAGACAAGACAATCTCAGACAGAGATGCACGCTATTGTTGAGAAAATTATACAGAACTTAGGAACAGGAATAAGAGAGTACAGTACATTCTTTCAAAGAGGCAGGCAGAGTGGTGAGAGGTGATCAGACCTGGGCTTTGTTTAACAGCACCACCCAAAGGGGATTTAATGCTCCAGAGGGGAGGCTGTGTTTGACTTACCTATGTGCTATGTGATCATAGGACCCAGCCACTGGGAACTACTTGTTAACTTGTCGATTTCTAGCCAGTAGGGAGGTTTACCCCAAAGATCATGGTTACATTATCCTGCAGGACAGTAACCACATCTATATCTAACCTAGAAATCTTACAGCATTGTTTTTCTTTATAATGCCCGTAAACAGTCAGTCCCTCAAATTCTTGGAATCAGCATGAAGTAATCTTACTGGTTTCTTCATTGGATCCCTCCCCTCTCCCTGTCTGTGTGTAGGCAGCCAGGCCGATTATACTGGCTCATCTTGCCTGTTCACCTCACACTGCTCCAAGCCTGAAGCCAGCTGTCCCTGTCACCAGCCCTTTGTCTCAGCCCTGGCTGGGAGCCTGGGGATGGGGAAGAAGTGCCCTCAGGAAAAGCATGGAGAGGGAGGGGGCAGCGTTGGGCTGGCTGGCCCAGAACCAAGGGGAATGTCCACTTCTCCCAGGAAATTCTCTTAGGGCTCTGCAGTTGGCTGTGGCCACCAGTTATGTTGGACTCAGGGGACTTGGCCGTGGTCCTCCCTGCTCAAGGGCTTCTCTGGTAAATGTGAGTGATTCCTTCCACCTCTAAAACCCTCCAGGACTCCCTGAACAACCCCAATACTGCCCTTCAAACTCCCCCTTTGCCCAGAAACCAGTCCTCAGGGCAGCGCTACTGAACAGCGCCCTCTAGTGGGACGGTGTGTCCCTGCCTTAACCCCTTGGAGGCTTTCTGCAGAGACCAGCCCACTGGACTCCTCTGAGCTCCTACTGTGTGCCAGGCACTAACAGCTTGCCTGTCTTGTTCACCATTGGGTCTCAGCCTGTATTCCGTAAATGGCTTGTTTGTTTGTTTAGTGAATGAATGAATGAATGAATGAATGAATGAATGAATGAATGAGGAAACAAATATAAATATGATGGAGTGTCTGGACCTTAATGACACCAGCGTGGGGCTTGTTCTGTTCCTCCAGAGCACTCCCACGAGCCGAGTTCGTTTATGTCTTTTTCATTCAACTCACTCCTACAGGCCACTGTGTATAGTGTCAAGTTCAAGAATTTTGGAGTCAGACTGCTGGAGTTCCTTCCTGGCCCTGTCACTTACCAACTCTGCGACCTCAGGGACGTTACTTAATCCCTCTGTGTCTACATTTCTCTTTAGTAAAATATGACACCTCATAGTGTCGTCGCGAGGGTTAAAATAATTAAAATTTGTAAAGTACTTAAGAGAGTGCCTGGCGCCTACTTGGTGCTGTGTCGTGTTTGTTAAAGAAATAAGGAAAATTTGCTAAAAACTGGAGTGATGTCCAACAGTGAGCTGGCTCCTTAATGCGGTACTGAGCTGCCCGTACCCGGAAGTATGGGGGACGCATTAGCTCTAAGATCATTCATAATAACTATTGTCTATTGAGCATATTGCCCAGCACCATGCTACGTGCTTTATAGTTACTCTCCTATTTTGTCTTCACAATAACCCTGTGAGGCAGGTGTGACTGTCCGCACTTGAGACAGGAACTGGAGGCTCTGTGACAAGCCGAGGTTGCTCTGTGGAGGGACAGCTGTTGGTTCTGAGGTGAGTCATGCTCAGAATCCGGGGAACACCTGGCGCCCGAGGGCACACGGGGCCTGGGAACCTGGGGGAAAGGCAGGTGAGCAGTCTGGGGGCTGAAGGGAAAGGACTCCAGGGCTGGCCCCAGCTCAGGTCTTGGTGATAAGGAACCCTTTGTGCTGGGGCCAAAGGCAGAGTAAAGGTGGAGGGGGCGGGAAGGCAGAGGCAGCTTTTTAAGCAACCAATAAATCAATCAACCCACGACCCAGGAAGGCTGGGACATGCTGGATTTGGCGAGGATGGGAAGGGCGCTAAAGGCCCAGGGGCAAGGCAAGGTCAGGAGAGCTCTCCAAAGCAGGACCCTGTCCCTGGAGAGAGAGAGCTGGAACCTCCTGGGGAGAGAACAGCAGGTAGACAGAATGGAAGGCACAAGGTGGGGCTGTCCTTGGAGAACAGGGGACAAGCCTCCCACAGCAGCAGCAGGAAAGAGGAGTGAATGTGGAGACACACTTAGAGGCAAAGGGCAAAGCCGGGGGCGTTTTGGCTTTGTCTTTACAATAAAAAAGGAGCTGAGATCATCAGGCTGAGGGAGTGAGTTGGAGGATGAGACAGGAAAGTGTGGAGTGAGCCTCAGTGGAGTGTGCCTGAGAGCGAGAGAGGCAAAGAAGTGCTGAGCCACAGGAATTCTGCTGGGGGGAGGGGCAGGAAACAGGCCCGGAGGCAGAGTTAGAGAGTTATTAGTATGTGGGGAGACCACTGCCAGGCCACTCACCCTGCTCCTCAGCCCCCGGGCTTTCTCGTGAGAACCCCAAGTTCTGGGGGCTGTGGTAGCTGTCCTACCCACCTAAGAGGAGTTCCTTCTCTTGTCCCACCTTCCAGAGACTCAGGGGCCATCAGAGCTGCGTCCCAAGAGCAGGCGGAGCCCTCCCCGCAGCCCCACAGGGCCCCTCTGGCTTACATGTTTGGAAGTGCTCTACCCAGCACGCAGAGCCTGTTCCTGCCCCACACGACTGTCAGGAGAACAGCAGTGATCACAGAAGAGCCTGGCTGCGAGGTCTGCTCGGATCCCTGCGGCACCTCACGTCCAAAGCATTTCTGCTACCTCACAGGTCCCTGCGGGGTGAGCACCGTGACTTCGTTTTCCCGGTGGCAAAGTTGAAATATCAGGTTCTGCATCTGCCATAGTCATCGTGAGCAGTGTCTTAATGTTAAGGGAAGTGTCTGGGTTTGTGGTCTGTACCTCCCCCACTCCTACCCGCAGGGCCATTCCCATCCTTACCCTACTGTGGGGTTCCAGGTGGGTACGGGCAGGGATGGCAAACACCTGAAACGTGTCTCCTCATGCCCCTCTGGCACCAGCGGTAGACATCAACAATCCATCGGGCCCTGTTTCCCAGCTCTGCTCCAGGCAGCAGCATCAAACAATTATAGCTGGAAGTCCAGGTGAGTCCTTTTTGTGGTCCCACAGGTGGCAGCCTCTGGGGCTCCAGCACCATTTCCCCTACTGTCCCTGATGCGGGGCGGCCCCAGGTAAAACCGTGCAGGGGTGAGGTGTGCCTTGGACCTACTGAGCTTCTCGCCCTAAACTCCCCCCTCCTAGCGCCCTCCAGAGGTGGGTTCCTCCCAACAGCCATTAGCGCTCTGTCCCACCCACTCTCCCCCTGGAGTTCCCGGGAGGTAAGCACCTAATGTGACCACAGATGGCGGTGATGGAAGGAGCAATGGGCTCTAATCACAGCCGCCCCTCCCCCGCGGACTCTGCGAGGCCGCCTCTCCCCTGCAGGGGAGGCTCATTACACCCACCCGTGTGCGGGTCCTGCGCCACAGGAAGAAGGGCCAGAATGGAAGGGAGGCCCTGTGTTTGCAACGATCTTACCAACCGAAGAAAGCCTTACTTACAATCACCAGCACCAACCCTCCCAGGTGGTTTAACAGGGACTTCGGGGGCACACCGTTTCAGTCTGAAAGGGATGATTCTAATGGTAGGATTTTGAACTTGTATAGATAGTTGGGAGCAAGCTAGGCCTTGGGCACCCTCCAAAGCCTACCTCATGCTGCTGCAGAGCTTGCATTTACAGGGCGCTTAATAGTCGATAAAGGGCCTGTCACTTTCTCTTAAGAGCACTCGGTTGCTATTTTAGTGGCATCGGCGTTGCTGTCCCAGTGAGGCTTTGTAACTCCTACCTGGTAGACTTGGCCAATTCTTTTCTCCCCCGCCCTTTAATTAAGGGCTCACAATGGAGGGGGGCGCGTGGCAGGGGACTGTGGTGGGTAAAAGTGCTGTCCAGGCTGAAACTGGTCACGGTCACCTGGGCTCAGGGCCCATCTCTGCCACAGGGCAGGGGGAGTGCAGCCAAGCCCAGCGGAGGGTTATTTTTAATCCCAAAGATGCAGCGTGTGAGGACAAACAGCCCAACCCTGGGAGGACCTGCCAGGAGTGTGGGCCTGGAGGTGTCAGAATACGCTGAGTCCTGTCACCCCGGGCCCCTCAGGACCCAGAGCTGGGGGGCAATGCCTATTCTCACATAAGCTGACTGGCTGTGCCCTCAGAGTGCTCCAGGGTCCTGTGAGGATGGGGGAGAGCCTCACACCATGACCTTTAAAGCCAGTCTGGGCCGAACCTACACTGGTCCCCACTGTCCCTGCGGCCACCTATGTCACATGGTCAGATGGCTCCCACCCTTCCCACCTGCTGGCCTCGCCCCAAACTGCTGGAGGCCACTTGAGAGTATCATTTCTTCCTTTCTTTTTTCTTCTTCCTCCCTTTTCCCTTCCTCTACTCTCTGTAAAGCAAATAATTCTTTGTAGACAAATAAGAACATTGAGCATAAAGTCCCTATAATCTCCCTGACCCCTCTCCCACTCTGGCAGTGAGGATGGGCACATGTTTATATTTGGTGGGTATTTTTCCTGACATTCTTCTATGCATATTTACATATAAGGTATTTCTTTTTTTAAAACACAAAACCCACCCAAGGACTGGCACCGAGGAAGCCAGGATGGAAGCATTCAGGAAGAATGCCAATGCTCTCTCCCGGGGAGGTCTGCAAGCCACGTGGCAGGGGTTTGTCTGGGCATCACAGGGGAGCACTTAGCACAGGGCCTGGTCCCGCAGCGGTGCTCAATGTGAGTGTGTTTCCTCTCCACCCTCACCTTTCCCAGCAGGAATCAGTGTGCCCAGGTCAGGCTTTGTTTCATGAGTCACCTGATTCTTGACCCCTCTGGTGTGCTAGTTAAGAAAACAGGTTTGGAGTCAGAATGCTTAGGTCTAAATCCTTGCTCTGCTTCTAAATACAGTGGGGCCTTGACTTACGAGTTTAATTCGCTCCGAGACCGAGCTCGTTAAGGAGCTCGTTAAGGAGCTTGTTAACTCAAAATACTCTATCAACTCAATGCAAAAAATCGGCAGAGAGACAGCTGGTATCTCAAAACTCGTTAGTCGGGACACTCGTAAGTCGAGGCCCCACTGTAACTGTGTGATGTTGGTAAATAGCTTAGGTACTTTGTGTTGAATTGCCTGACTTGTAAAACAGGGATGA